>NC_085928.1:12500-5127500 GCF_028885655.2 Pongo abelii | reverse complement strand
AATTGGCTCATGGTATTATAGAGGCTGGGAAGTCAGTCTCACAATGGGCCATCTGCAGGCTGGAGAACCTGGAAAGCCACTAGCATGGGTCAGTCCAAGTCTGGAGGCCTCAGAACCAGGGAAAGCAATGATGGAACTGTCAGTCCAAGGCTGAAGGCCTGAGCACCTTGGGACCTGCTGGTGCAGATCCCAGAGTCCAAAAGCTGGAGAGCCTAGAGTTCTGATGTTCAAGGGCAGGAAAGGAAGGTTTCCTCAGGTCCAGAAGTGAGAGGAAATTCGCCTTTCCTCTGTCTTTATGTTTCATCCCAGACATCAGTCCATTGGATGGTGCCTGCTCACACTGGGTGAGGATGGATCTTGCTTATTCAGGTCATTGATTCAAATGCCAGTCTGTTTTAGAAACACCCTCACAGATAGACCTCGAAATAGTCCTTTACCAGCTATCTGGGTATCCCTTAATCCAGTTAAGTTGGCACCTAAAATTAACCAATGCTGTTGTTAAAAAAATAAAAATAAAAAGTATCTATTCAAATTCATATACTTGTACAACTTATAGGAAGTATTTTGAGCTTCTTTCCTCAGTCTAAAATATACTTTACATATTCTATTATACAGTTAGTAGAGCTAAATAATTTAGTCCTTGGATACAGAATAATATAAATCCCCAGAATAATTTTGAATGACACTTTTCTTGACTTTACCTCAACATGGTCATGGCACTACTTTTTCAGGTCTGATAGCCTGACACCTTCTAGTTTCTAGTCAGTCAAATTAAATGTAAGTAATAGTAAAGGTGATAAAAGCTACTTTTGGAAACACAGCTTTATTAATTAAAACTATTTTTTTCTTATTTAACATTTGATTTATTTAATATCTCCCATTCTGCCCACTCCAAAGAAGCCTTATATTTGTTTTTAATAAAAGGGATTAAAAAATTTTTTAAAGCATTATATAACTACCATTAAATGAATAGATCATAACATTAAATTTTTATTTGTATGAATCTATAGTCTACAAATCAAGGCCAAATTGAATATGAGATTCTAGTATTTTTTTTAACTTTCTGAACCACACAATCAGCTCTCTGAAAATCATATAAAAGAACCACAATATATCAGTGCTTTAAAGTAATTCTTTCAGGAAGCAACAATGACATTTTAATGCTTTCAGAGGAAATACATCTGAATGAATTATGCTAGTTAATTACTTCCTAGGTTCTTTACCTTCCTCCTCACATAATTCACAAGCAACTCAGAATCTATTTCTTTTGTTAAATGACCATTAACATGAGTGCTTAGTGGATTAGCATTTCTGTTCATACACCATACTGATCTGAACGTATGTTCTAATGGTGCTGGTGAAAATTGTGATGCTGAAACATACGGCATAAAAACACATTTTAAGGTTTTAAAATATTATTCTTTTCTTAAATCTGGCACTGTTAAACAAAGGGACAGATTTGAGCCACTTTGGATCAAATGGAAAGTACAGTCTCTCTTTTTCAGCACAAAATTGAAATGAGGCAAATAAAGCAGCCTGTTACCATTTTCAAGTCTGGTTTAAGACAAGACAGGTTTGTTACGTGGATATATTTCATAATGCTGAGATTTGGACTTCTAATGATCCCATTGCACAAGTAGTAAGCACACAACTCAATAGGTAGTTTTTCAGCACTTGGACCCTTCCTCTCTCCCCACTTAGAATATCCAATGTTTATTGTTCCCATCTTTGTGTCTATGTATACCCAATATTTAGCTCCCGTTTACAAGTGAGAACATTTGGTATTTGATTTCTGTTTCTGCATTAATTCGCTTAGGATAATGGCCTCCAGCTGCATCCATGTTGCTGCAAAGAACATGATTTCATTACGTTTCACAGCTATGTAGTATTCCATGATATACATGTACCACATTTTTAATGTTAATTTTATTTTTAAATTTATTCTTGGAGCCTATAAATTGGTAAATTACAATAGTAATAGTACAAATAGTAGCAATACAGAGTATTTAGCAATATTGTAATATTTCTTTTTACTCGACAGTCCACCTTTGTGTTTCACTTTCCATAAACAAATACACTGGATTAAAGCAATAATACTTCTCTCAGAATTCTGAAACTGGGACTGAAACCTAGAAATGATTATTACTCTGCCATGTCTGAACTGTATCTAACATGAACATATAAATGCAGAAGTGGTTGGCAGGCATGCCCCACAATGTAAACTGAAGAGATGAGGGAATCAGCATGTATTGAGAGAGTAATGTGTAGTTGCTTGAAGAGAAACAGTCATGAGAAACAAAGTGAAGGAACTTCCTTATTTCACTACAGCAAATCCAAGCCCCAGGAATATTCTTTCAGCCCTGGAATTCCATAAGTTAACTAAATACCTTTTCTAAAATTCTCCTTTTGCTTAAGCTAATTCAAATTGAGTTTCTACTACTTGCAACCAGGGGAGTTGTAAGCTCATTTACATTGACTCTCGGTAACAGAGGAGTATTTAGTGTTGAATATTAAGAGTCTGCTTTTGGTTTCATGAAAAGGATTGCTTTCTAATAGTCAGAGCTGATTGTAGCAGACATGAACGGGGTTCCACCCAGACCACCTCCAAGAGAACCTTCTGCAAAACAGAGCTGACTGACAGACCACTTGTTATTCCTCTGGACCTACCTGGGCTGCTTCCCAACCAATGACTGAGCACAGTGAGGGTACTTATGCCAGGCCCTTCCTGCTTGATGCAGGACCCTTCTGATGGGCAACATTTTTCAAGAACTCCTCATCTCCTCATCAACATAGCTGAAACCCTCTTACAACTGCACTCAGGTCTGACACTTCCTATCATCCTACTTCCTTCTCTCCTTCACAGGTGTCCAATTTACATGGCTACCTGAAGATTCTTCCTACTCATTCCTGTACCCTCCTTTTTCCTTCACAGATGTTTCTCCCAATAAATGTGTTGCCTGTTGTATTTGTTTGCTAGGGCTGCCATAAAGAAATACTACAGACTAGGGGGCAATTGGATTTTTTTGCAGTTCTTGAGCCTGAAAGTCTAAGACCAAGGCATGAGCAGGTTTGGTTTCTCTTGACGTCTCTCTCCTTCGTTACAAATGGTCATGTTCTTACTGTGTCCTCACATGGCCTTTCCTCTGTGTCTGGGCATGCCTGGTGTCTCTCTCTTTTTATAAAATGATACCAGTCACACTGATTTCTGGCCCCACCCATACAACCTCATTTAACCTTAATTACTTCCTTAAAGGCTCTATCTCCAAATATAGTCACTTTGGAGTTTAGGATTTCAATATTTCAACATATGAATTTTGGGAAGACACAATTCAGTCCTTAACACCTGTCTAATCTCTGTTGGAATCTGCTTTTTGAAAGTCCCAAACTGATGCAGTGAACAAAGGGAAAATGAGCTGCCTTTGGTTAATAGTGAGCTCTGCTTCAGTGAAGATGGTCACACAGAGCCTGAGAGATGATTGTCCAGTGACATCGAATGGCCCACTTGATTAGATTTCTATCTAAATTCCACACTCACAGAGTTATTTATTTATTATTGAACATTAACAGTTAAAAGTAATCTGGAATCTGTCAGCTTGATACTAAGATAAAAGACTAAATTAGCATCTTTGAAAACATGATATGAGAAGAATCATAGAAGACACATTTGCTTTCTAGGTTAGTCATCTTTATGACCGTATTTGTACAAAGGCACATAGATATTTGTGTCTTGTTCATTCATCTATCCCAAATGCCCAGAAAGCGTAGTGTTTGGCACATTTTGTGTGTTCCACAAATAGTTGTTGGATTAATGGATTGATCATTGCCTTCCCAACACCCCCACAGTTACCATACCAATCGGTTCTCAGGTTCTATGTGTTAGAAATAACTGGAGGACTGTGATGATTATGATGCAAATGAGAGACAAGATGAATGATTTTACTGATTTTTCTTTCTTTCTTGGGTATTTTGGAAAGTTCCACATGGGAGGTAGAAGAAAATGAGAAGTCTTCTCACAAGTCTTCATGTTTAGTTTTATGGCCCCCAAATGCACCCAGGTAGTTCTTCTCTGTGTTGAACTATCTGACCCCCAAGAAGTCTACATTATTATACCAGAAGCTTTCTAGTAATTAGGTTCATTAAGGCTTAGTTTTTCTTCCTAGAAATAAAGACTGACAGGAAGGAGGGAAGACTAAGGATTGGATGCCATGCTTCATGGCATCCATGATGCTGAAATGAGCTGATGAGAGAAAAACTAGTGAGTGCTTAAAAGCTACAGATACTTAGGTTTCTAAGACATTCCTGGAGAACATCTGTTTGAAACATCAGAGGGGAGAGTATAGATACCAGGAATAGGAGAGTTTCACTCAAATTGGCTGGGCACATATAAAAACTTCTTTGAAAGTTACTCTTTTTAGTTGGGTATACATTTGTCAAAGGTTTTCAAGAGCACTAAGTTCTGAGCTCTGAGCAGATTCTTTAAAAATCAGCAAACTAACACAGGAACAGAAAACCAAGCACCACATGTTCTCACTCATAAATGGGAGTTGAGCAATGAGAACACATGGACACAGGGAGGGGAACATCACATACCAGGGCCTGTCGGGTGGTGGGAGGCAAGGGGAGGGATAGCATTAGGACAAATACCTAATGCATGCAGGGCTTAAAACCTAGATGACAGGTTGATAGGTGCAGCAAACCACCATGGCACATGTATACCTATGTAACAAACCAACATGTTCTGCACATGTATCCCAAATCTTAAAGAAAAAATAAAAATTGGTACTTGCAGAGAAAAAGAAAAAACATTTAAATTTTTAGAATAATTATTCTACATATTTCTTGAGCTATATCAAAGTCAGAAGAATGTTTGAGATTGATAAAAAAAAAAAAAAAAAAAAACCTCCCCAAGGAGGTATTGAGCACGTATCGAGGGTAGCTACAGCATTATCTCAATGATTGATTCTACCACCGAGTGCAGCCCAAGCAAGCTTCTTCCTTCACGTAATAGGACGAATATACCACTCTCTTTAACGCAGTAGTCTTCATAAGCTAGTAAATTGACATCCTACTGGACTTTTCTCTCATGCCATCCCAGGTGTTGCCCATTGTATTTCTAGCTCACCATTACTGTGCCAGTCACAGCTGATGATGCTTGGGCTTATTGTATAGCAGCAAGTTTAAACGTTTTCGTAGTTCCATTTTTCAGCATGAAACTCATCACATGTTCAGAAGAGCCCTTTTTACTCTGCACTTCCCCAAATGCAATCACTGACAGCTCCATTTGTTGTAAATTGGCTGAATCCCAAAGAGGTCAGGAATAAGGCAGAGAGAGATTAGTGGTTGCAAGCTCCCCACAATCCCCACTCCTGCAGAATGTCACAAGGTCATCATTCCTGTACAATCCTACAGAGGATTTCTTGATGACCAAGAAGGCCAGAGATGATTCGGGGTGTATGCTGTCTAGCAGCTACTTGGCCAACAGCTCCCCCTCCAGGGCACTGGAACATCATTTCCACAGCAAGTCAAGGTTGCATCCTCACCTTGGATAAACTAGCTGAGGACCCTCTTCCTCCTGCCTCACTTTCCATTTCCTTATCTCTTCCTTTGTGATTTATCCTCTGTCTCTTTCTCTTTGCTCATCATCTCTTTCTTTCTCTGGCTTTTTTCATTTTCTAAAATCATTTTCCACTAGTTACTATTTCCTCTTTCCAGACACATTCTTCTCTCTCTCTCTCTCTCATAATCTCTGATTTATATTTTTTATAATCTCTGCCTCTTTCTTGTCTTTAGTCTAGAAATCTTTCCCTCTTTCTTTCCATTTATATTTGTTCTTTATGTCTGTCCCCCTTTTTTATATTTGGGGTTTTTATTGTTTGTTTTTTGAGATAGGGTCTCACTCTGTTGTCCAGGCTGGAGTGCAGTGGTGTGACCATAGCTCAATGCACGCTTGTACTCTTGGGCTCAAATCATCCTCTCTCCTCAGCCTCCCAAGTAACTGGGACTACAGGCACCCATGCCACTATGCCCGGCTAACATTTTTTTTATTTTTCATTTTTATTTTTGTAGATATGGGGACTTCCTTTGTTACGCAGGCTGGTCTTGAACTCCTGGCCTCAAGCAATCCTCCCACCTTGGCCAATCTTTTTAGTTGGGTATACATTTGGGTATACATCCCAAGATGTATACATCCCAAGATTTGGGGATTACAGATGTGAGCCACTGCACCTAGCCCCTTTAATATGTTTGGTTAAACCTCCTCTCCCCTACCAAATTTTCTCTCCTCTTTCTTTTTTTGCTTCCTTCCTCCCTTCCTTCCTTCCTTCCTTTCCTTCCTTCCTTCATTTATTTCATATTTTTTTTGAGACAGGGTCTCACTCTGTCACCCAGGCTGGAGTGCAGTGACACAATCATGGTTCACCACATCCTCAACCTCACCTGGCTCAAGTGATCCTCCCACCTCAGCCTCCTGAGTAGCTGGGACTACAGGCATGGGCAACCATGTCTGGATAGTTGGGTTTTTTTTTGTATTTTTTTGTAGAGACAGGGTTTTGCCATGTTGCCCAGGCTGATCTCTTGACTCCTGGGCTCAAGCCATCCACTGACCTCGGCCTCCCACAGTGGGATTACAGGCGTGAGCCACTGCATCTGGTCCCTCTCCTCTTTCTCATATGCTAATCTGGTGTGGCATCAATTTGTCACTATCTACTGCTATTTGTTTACAAAAAACAGCAGATATTTATTTTTCTATCATTTCTCCATCTCCTCTTCACCCTCCTCATCAAGTATTTTTCTATATTCTTTACTTTTCTTTCCCTCATTTTCAATTTTGTATCTTACCAAATCTTTCACTGATTTGTTTTCTACCTTTCTTGTTTTCTTTTATGTCTTCTCTTTGTTGTCTTTTTCTCTCCTCCTGGTTTTGTACACACACACACCTGTTCTTCCTCTCTACCTCCCTATCCTTCTTTCTCCTGTCTTGTTTTTTTTGTTTGTTTGTTTGTTCGTTTTTCTGTTGTTGTTGTTGTTTTCTTTTTGAGACGGAGTCTCACTCTGTCGCCCAGGCTGGAGTGCAGTGGCACGATCTCGGCTCACTGCAAGCTCCGCCTCCCGGGTTCACACCATTCTCCTGCCTCAGCCTCCTGAGTAGCTGGGACTACAGTTGCCCGCCACCACGCCTGGCTAATTTTTTGTATTTTTAGTAGAGACGGGGTTTCACCATGTTAGCTAGGATGGTCTCAATCTCCTGACCTCGTGATCCGCCCACCTCGGCCTCCTCAGGTGCTGGGATTACAGGCGTGAGCCACCGCGCCCAGCCTCCTCTCCTGTTTTTTAACTCATCCTTTGGCTTTATGTCTGTTTTTGTCTGTGTATGTGTGTGTGTGCATCGTGTATGCACACCCCTCACATGTGCACAGAAGACAGGAGAGGCAAGGAGAGGAGTGCATGAGGTTAGAGAGCTACCCACAGAGACTGAATCTGAGGTTTGTAACCCTGGTTTCCCATGAGAATCTTCTGATTTAATTGTTTGCAAAGGGGTCAATGAACCCAATAAGCCTGGGTTTAGATCTACTGGTTTAATGATGAAACCCCTTGAAAGCCAAGATTAATTATTCTTACCTCATGCAATAACCAATAGGAAAAGGAGATTTTTGAGGACTTCAGTGAAATAAGATATCTGTGTGAGACAGAGAATCTGAAAGCATTATGGGGGATGGTCACAAAGACAGGACTTGGATGCAGGGAAACAAACAGAAATTCATATCTGTCTTTTTGGGCCTCATTAAATAGCACCTCACTGAGCTTTCATTTAGAATCCATTTCTCCTTCCCAGAACCCCCTGCAAATGTTTATTTCTGCATTTCAGTCTTTACCAAACTCAGGCTCACTTTTTAATTACTTGTCCATGTGTCCGCTCTCTGCTGGACTGAGTACATCAACAGCAGTAACAAAATATTTGCTCCACTGTTTTCTTGGGATTCTTTCTAGCCCATGCTTATAATTATCTAAGTGTTCAGAGTCAGTGTCAGCATTTGCTTAATTCAATTAAGTAATATCATACTTAATCTTTGAAATGTTAAAGTGATTAATATTAACAACTGAGATTTAATATCACACCCAGTTATATGTAGAACTGGAGATAGAATTAGTTCTATCCAACCAATTGTTAGATTTGTTGGAATTGTTCATTCCAACCATGTACCATTGACTAAGTGCTTAGATAACTAGTAAGAATATGGGAACAGTGTAGTTTCAAATTTGGGTGTGGACTCTTGACCCAGACATCCTGGCTCTTTGCAACTTGCCTTGCAATCTCAGCTTTGCAACTTGGCTAGCTACATGTACAAGGCAGACTAAGACTGTGCCTATTTTTCAGAACAGCCAGTTGTTAGTCCCCTGTGGCCATCTGTACATGCTGAGTTGGCTCAGGAAGATGCTCATCTTCAGAAGATCCAGTGTCAGCCTGAGTGTTCAATTTGGCTTTAAATTAATTTTTTTATATTTATTGTTTGGGACCTCCAGATAATAATGCCAGATTCTTCCTATGTCAGTTAAATATTGGCCCGCTCTCCCTTCTCTTCATATCAACTTGAAGAAGGATTTGATTTATCAAGTGGGAACACCCCAATTACAGAATGAGATTCCAGATTTCTCAGTTTGAAACGTTAGCAGGAAAGAGAATCAATCATTAGCAAATTGCAGGTATTACTTTACAATTTCTTTCCCATGAAAATAGGATTCTTTTTGAGGAGGGCTTGTTATGGCAAGTAGATTAGCAGAAATGAGTCTGTAAATTCACCAAATGCTATTCTTATCCACAGGTAAGACAACTGCTACACCATGGCATGTCCAAAGCACTACAGAGTAATGGACTGCGGATCAGGAAATACCCTCCAACCTCACTGGTTTTCAACTTGTTCCAAACCTCCCCATACTCAGTTCCCTTCTATTTCTGACACTCTTAGCTTCACAACTTGAAGCTAAGATCTTTTTCCATTGTCAGTTTGACCTCATAATCTGGTCTTGCACTGTTTATATTATTAATAATATGTACCCAAAACCCATGTATGCTGACCCAGGTAACTGCCCCCACCTTTGCATTTTGCAAACACAAATACAAGATAGCAAGAGGTTATCTTGTATAGCACTAGATGAAACCCTAAGCAATGTCTCTGCCATAGAAGATCCAGTTTTCAAATATAAGTTCTCTGAAAGCTCAAAGCTTGCTATAGCAAGAAACTTGTGTGCAAGACCACCATCAAAACAATCTTCTTCATAAGGAGCAAACTACTGACCAAAAGTTTTTTTTGTTGTTTGTTTGTTTTTTTGAGACAGAATCTCACCCTGTTGCCCAGGCTGGAGTGCAATGGCATAATCTTGGCTCACTGCAACCTCCACCTCCCGGGTTCAAGTGATTCTCCTGCCTCAGCCTCCCGACTAGCTGGAATTACAGGCACCTGCCACCACGCCCAGCTAATTTTTGTATTTTTAGTAAAGATGGGGTTTCACCATGTTGGCCAGGCTGGTCTCGAACTTCTGATCTCAGATGATCTGCCTGCCTGGGCCTCCCAAAGTGCTGGGATTATAGGCATGAGCCACCACACCCGGCTGACCAAAAGTTTTGTCACTTCAATTTCTTAGGATAACCAGAAAAGAGCTGCTTTGTAGCTCCAAGGAACAGGAACCTGAGGACTACCAAGGGCCAACTTGAGTATTGTGACTTCCTCTTCCACTGGGCTTAGCCCTCAGACATACTACTTTTGACTCCATATGCACAGAGTAGAGTAGGTACTTGATAAATATTTGTTGCTGAAAGAAGGAATTAGAACTTGATCTTATTTGTCCTTTGAGTTTCTAGTGACTGTGCCATCTCCCAAATCAATATTAATACCAACATGATGAAATCTAAAAATCATTTCAGATATTCATCTTCTTTATTATTTCAGTTCCCATAGATGATAGCAACTAAAGGTCCAGGGGAATGCAAAAATAAATAGGCAGTTCTTTTGTGAAAAAACAAATTTTCAAATGAAAAAGTCCTCTTTCCAGTAATCCCACCAGTTCCTTAATTCTAGAATGAAAAGAAAATTGGAAATACTTTATTGTACTGGCAGATAGAGACTGAGACTAGAATTATATTTTCAGACAGGAGAAATGAGGTGAATAGTCCTGTTCTTACAGATTAACCATTGCTTTCACTGATCCATCACTGACTGCTGCAAATGGTTAAGTTCTATTACCATCTCACATAACATGTTCAAAAAGTAAAAAGAAAAAAGAAAGCTTTTTCAAAAGGTGAATTCTAAGGGACTCTGTAATGGCCCTGTTATTTGGAGTTCTTTCACTTATATACAAACCTGAAATGGCACCAAATATCTACTTTGCCTTGTTCTCTACCAACTCTTTAAAAGTAGGAATCTATATTTCTTGGCAAAGTTCAAAATTAAACATCAAAGATTCTTAGCCATAGGTCTAGACCCTCTCTCTAGCCATGCATGCGCACATCTCAAAGGTAGATGAAATTTATAAATGCATCTCTGGAGCCTCTAGGAGCATCATTGCATGCAGGAAGGTTTCTGCTCCTGATGTGAAAGATGGAATTGATCCCCATATCTGACCTGTATGTGGCATAATCAAATGAGAAGCAGGCAACTCCTCCCCTTTCTTTCACTCTTTTTTTTCCCTCTCTCATGTTTTCTCTGTTTTTCTTTTTCCTTGCTCTTTTACATGAATGTAATTATCAATAGTCACTTGCTGATATTCATCCCCCATAGTACCTGGTGGCAATTGGGAAAAAACTTATATTTAGCAAGACAATTTCTGGGATGTGTCAAAAGATACATGTTACTTTTGCTTCTCTTCACCTTCTGAGCTCCAGTCTACCACCCAACCATAAATATTATTCAAATATTGAAGCTTTATCTGTCTTTTAACTGAAGAACTACTTCGTTGTATGAAGAGTTAAATGTCTATTATGTAATTTTATGTTTTATTCAAACAGTTGATATAATAAAGATATTCGCATGCATTTTAAAAGTATACATCAATTTATTATAAGTGATATAAAATACAATGAAAAGAATTAATTTTTAAAAACTGTCAGTGAAACATCTGATATGCATCTGGCTATGAATGGTAGATTCAAAGGTGATAAAACTGCCACTTGAAATGCATCACAGTACCAGCAGGCACGTGGCAATCTTACCTCCTTACTTCTTTGATTACAAAGATACGGTATTCACTATATCCCTCTGTGGTTATCCTTTTGTTAAAATTTGTTCTGGTTTTCATAGTTCCTTTTGTACTTCAACAATCACATTTTGGCAACTTACTCTGGTAATTAAAAGTTGGATTCAAGGAAAACTATGAACTCCCACATTTGTTCATTCTCCTTTCCATCCCTGAATTCTGTCTTTTGGAATGTAGACCTTGTGTGACCCACACAGCCAAATTTAAGAAATGTACCCACTTCAGATTTCCCCACCTATCCAACCTAATCTGATGTCTCATCCTGACAGACTGCAGCTGCCAAGAAGTAAGATTCCTGTGCTGCTCTCAGGAAAATTTGTCCCACTTGTTTTCTAATTCAGTAAAGATACTGGTTTAAATGTGAAGCCACGCAAGAGAAAGATGAAGCCAAAGCTGGTCCCCCTGAGGAATTGTTTTGAAATAAGGCATTAGGATCCTCCATTCAATTCATATTTAATAGACCACCATCTCTTCTGCCTTCATCAGGAAAAAAAACAAAAACAAAAACAAAATAGTATCTGCCTATAATCATAGTATTTAATTACATGCACTTTTGTTTGAGTTTACTTCCTTGCTTTCTGAAAAAAAGATAGGTATTTAGACACTAGTTCATGATGATAAAATTAAAATTTAGTTTTACAAACAAAAATTGAAACTGTCATTTGTAGGAAAAGAATTCAAATTTAAAATTGTTAATTTTCACTATTCTTAGATAGCAAGAGAAGTAAGAATTTCTTTACTGTGATTTATATCACAACAGATTTTTTTTCCTTGACAAAGGACCTTTTAAAAATCCCAGCAAAGGACCACAAAATAATCAAAGACTGCACATTGTAAATAAAACCCTTCAGCTGTTATTGAAACATAAGTATAATTACACACAAGGAAAAGGTATTATCAGCAGAGAAAAGATGTCTTAAGAATTCTTTGTCTTTTTCCAAACTGATGGACATGAGTGAGCTCTAATATCATTATGTTTAGAAATGGCTTCATCCAGATCCAACTGTACACCATTAATATTCACTTCCATGCAGCCATTATAAAAGGCATTCACTGGTGTGGCACTGAATGGAACATCTGTAAAAGTAAAATATTAGAATATTAGTCCAAGACTTTTAGCATCTTGTTGGTTTACAGTGAGAGAAGTCATTCAGACTTCCTGTTTCCAACCAAATTCTAATCCTAAAGGAAAAGTTAATAATGAAATTCTATTCCATAAATACACATTAAGTGACTCCGATATACATGTTATTGTACTTCATTGAATTCAGCATGTCATGAGTTCCTCGGATTTCATAAACACAATTAGTTCCATTTAAACTTAAACACATTTGAGGGAGAGTAGAAACAAGCATATTCTTGTGATATTCTATTTTTATTATACAAATAACATACTATTTTCTCTTTAAACTTAAGCAGCAGTTTAAGCATTGTTAAATCATTTTCTTAACTCCAAATTATAGCTACTTGGAAATATCTTTTAAATGTCATGATCAATATATCTCTTTTATTATTGTTGGAATAAAAGCAGATTTCTGTATTTTTCCAAAGAAACAATTTTTTGTTGAGCATACAATAGGTCATGATACAGGATTCACTTTCATGCACTATTTAGAGTTCCTAAAAATAACAATTTTCCTTCCTCTTTTTTGGCCTCTCCTCTCCATTAATCTTAACTCACAATGGATATTCTTTAGCCCTTATTCTTCATCTTCAGTACCTTATGCCAAAAAAAAACCTTTAAATTTTCAACTTCTAACTTGCCAACACAGTGAATAAAGCTCCTACTTTACTATGACTGTGAGCTCATAGCATTTGTTAAGAATCTCTTTCAAGTTGGGCTAAACATCATAGATTATGCCACGTCTCGTTTTTTGAGAAAAGAAATTACTCAAATTCATTCGTTTTTTGAGGAAAGAAATTACTCAAAATCAACCATTTCTCTTGGGTTTTAGTACTTCACATGGAATTGTACATGCCTACTTTGCATGCAATTAATAATTTACCCATCTCACAGTTTATACTCTTAATGTCTCAATATTTAGCTCCTCTCAAATTTCCCCACTCTTTCTCTCAAGACATTTTGCCTGAGGTTAGTCCTCAGTGCTGTTGCCAAAATCCCAAACCACTGACATTTTGATAATTCTACTTCTTTTAAACTCTTTGTTGGTTTGGTTTCCTAAAATTGCATTCAACTAACTTGTGGATAAGGTAGTAGGTAGATTTCAATATAGAATTTATTCATTCAAACTATAGTTTTACTCCCTAATAATTAGGCATGCTCGCTACTTAGCTCTATTGATCTATCTATCTATCTATCTATCTATCTATCTATCTATCTATCTACCATCTATCTATCTGTCTGTCTTTCTATAGCTTTTAAACCCTATTTACTTCTATTTCCCAAAACCCCAGATACAATTTCCATATATGGGAAATCAAGACCATGAGCAGTTTAAGCGGTATATTGAAGGTTATCAGACGTCCAGACATCAAACTCAGAATTCTCCCCATGAGAATAAATTGCAAATGTCATCTGAAAATGCTTCTAAATAACTTTCTGCCTCTTTTTTTCCATTTAAAGTGAAATATTGGTGCCAATTTCATATTTTCCAATATTCAGTTAAAGATAAATCTGCTTTTCCTCCAGTTTTCCCCATCTTGGTAAATGGAATCTCCATCCACACAACTGCTCATGCCAGATACCTAAAAGTCATCCTTATACCTGTCTTTCAGTCATTAAATCCTATTAATTTTGTTTCTAACACATATCTCCGATCTATTCACTGTCCATCATCTTCATTGTTATCACCCTGGTCCTGCAGCTTCCTCAGTGTCCTCATCTGTAAAGTGGGGATAATAATGGCATTTACGTCACTGGACTATGTTGAAAATTAAACAAGTGGATATATTTGAAGCACTTTAAACAGTGCCCAGACTGTTTGTTTTGCAACAGTTGATGGTAGTTTAGATACTACAACTATTGTCACTGCTTCTTCATCTGGACTACTGAATAGCCTCTCAGATCATCTCAATTAAACCCACTTTTGTCTCCCAGCTATCCATCTCCATCCAGGATGCAGAGTGAATTTTTAAAATTGTAATATTGCTATACTACTTCCTTGTCTAAAACTTTTAATAGTTTCGTGTCTCTCATTATGAGACTTACGATCCTGAACTAGGTCTACAAACAATCCATCCAACTGCCCAGTTCACAGCCTCACTCTACACTACTGTCTCCCTTGCTCAGTATGCTTTAACCATACTGATATCCTACAGATTCCTCCAGCGTGTCATCCCCTTCCACTTTGCCCACACATGGAACATTTTACTTGCATAATAACTCCAATCCCCACTCCCAGACCTGGTTAAATTTATTTAGCCTGTTCAGTATCAGATTTATAGTTTAGTCTATTATTCAGACCAGTTGTTTCTGGCCCCCAAGACCAGGCGAGAAGTCGTATTTTCAGGTTCTAAAAGTAACCCATACTTTTCCCTCATAAAAGTGACCCCAATTTTAATTATTTTGATATTTTCCTAATGAGTTGTTTAATGTCTACCTCTGCCACTAGATTCTTTATGTTGCGAGCACCTGGGACATAAGGTCTTTTTTTTTTTTTTGAGACAGAGTTTCCCTCTGTCGCCCAGGCTGGAGTGCAGTGGCGCAATCTCGGCTCACTGCAAGCTCCGCCTCCCGGGTTCACACCATTCTCCTGCCTCAGCCTCCCGAGTAGCTGGGACTACAGGCACCCGCCACCACGCCCGGCTAATTTTTTTGTATTTTTAGTAGAGAGGGGGTTTCACCGTGTTAGCCAGGACAGTCTGGATCTGCCGACCTTGTGATCCGCCCACCTTGGCCTCCCAAAGTGCTGGGATTACAAGCATGAGCCACTGTGCCCGGCCCCATTTATTCAACTTTTATTGAGGCCTTATGTCCCGGCTGGGCGCAGTGGCTCACGCCTGTAATCCCAGCACTTTGGGAGGCCGAGGAGGGCGGATCGCAAGGTCAGGAGATCGAGACCGTCCTGGCTAACATGGTGAAACCCCCTCTCTGCTAAAAATACAAAAAAATTAGCCGGGCGTGGTGGCGGGCGCCTGTAGTCCCAGCTACTCGGGAGGTTGAGGCAGGAGAATGGCGTGAACCCGGGAGGCGGAGCTTGCAGTGAGCCGAGATCGCGCCACTGCACTCTAGCCTGGGCGACAGAGCCAGACTCCATCTCAAAAAAAAAAAAAAAAAGCTGGATAAATGATAAGATGAACTGAATAATAGATGAATAAATATCGGGTAAATAAGAACAAATATTGAACTTATAAGACTATTGTGATGATGAAATAAAATAACATATCCTTTCTGGCTGGGATAGCCAAATGAAGCAAAACTTGAGCAGCCTTAGTTCAACACTTTTAAACTAAACAAAACAAGACAAAAATATGCCAATAAAATGTCGGTACTAGCCCCTAGAAAAAGAATAATGAATACTGGATTTTGTGTTCCCTTCTGATGCTTTTTTACTATAATTATATATTTAAAATATTATCTGTTTGATTAAAATATACTTTTTAAAACTGAAGAAAAAGTAAGCAGATACCTGGAAGGCCACCCAGGTATGTGGCCACTTTTGCTTTCATTGCTTTGTCCAAGACGGCAAGTTGTCTTTGAAGGTCTTCATGGGAGATGGTTTCTATTTTAAGTGGTGTCGACAACTCCAGATTGTTTCTGTTGACTCTAAATTCCAGATGAGATTGTTGATCGGAACATAGACTTAGGGCCTGTATCCGATATATTACTGTATTTTCAACAGATAACAGAATATCCTGAAAAGCAGAGCAAAGATTCAATATAAGCAAGGAGTAAGAGTAATGCTGCTTAAGAGTGACTTTTGAGTTTCTGAAAGTCAAAAACTAAATTTCAATAAGGAAAGAAAATGTATGATAGAGCCTCTAAATTTAAGGGAAAAATTACTAATTATTATAAGACTAATTTATAACAATTATGACTAAAATTTAAAATACACATTACTTTTACAAACTCAAAGTTTAGCTAAAATATAAATGTATACTGGTTTCTGAAAATTCAGTAAAACAACCGGAACCTATAGGACTGTCTTATATCTTTCTGTTTATGAGCCTTCCTAATTTCCAAGTTTACATATGAAAAGGGAAGGAGTTGAATCACTCTTTGTTGAGAAAAGACTTGGGAAATTTAAAATCCTTTAGTAAGCATATGCCAGCAAGACTAACAGGTTTCTTTGTGCCACACAAGCAATCCTATAGACTTGGGATAAAATAAGTGAAGAGGCCCTGAGAAAGAAAAACCAGGGATTGCCACCAGTACGTTATAGAACATTTACCAGAAGATTCTACAGAAAGAAAATGTGTTCATTCTGCTGAACCTTTCAAACTGCCGTTATGCCTAAATTACTCAATGTGTTGAGTGTGATCTCTTCATATAGCTTATATGGCATAGAGGAAAGTGATAAAAACATAATCAGAAATGTTTATTTAGGAATCCAAGATACCTATTTTAAGTGAAAAGACTAACTTTGCAAATATAGGTTACTTGAGGAAATCTGTTATTGTGTTGTACACGTCCGTATCCTTAAACTCATTAAAAGAGACTGTCAATAAAGAAAATGCTCCAAAATGATCAATGGTATCTGGAATAATGTTATAAAATACTGCATAGACCTTGAGAAGGAAATCTGACATGCAAAGAAAGAACCATGGAGGCAAACACTCAAAGGATAAAATAAATATCAAAGACATGGCATGCGTTAACCTCCTCCACTGCCTGAATGTAGTGTTTAAGATAGGAATTCCATTTTGTTTAAAAAGAAAAACTAGCAAACAAAAAACCCCTGAAATCCAAATGTAGAAAGCTCCTTAAAGACAGGAGATTAAAACAAAAACAAAAACAGAAAAAACTCATCAGGATATTTTTAGGTTACTTATGGTTAACCACCAGAAACTTGCGATCCTCCTCCCTGAATGATACTTTAAGTTGCAAACAGCATAACTTGTTTTACTACAATAGACATTATTCAACCATAGGTCTCTTCTAAAATCTAGTGAAAGCATCCAAGTCAGCCTTGGCATAAACATCAGCTTCTTGCTGTAACTTGTTGGAATGCACTGTGGATGAGACATAGACAGAACGACTATGCTCTAATAGAAGTCTGAATAATACAGATTTTCTGATAACCCTCATATTTCCTTTCATCTAAGGCTTTTTCATGTTCTTCCTCCTAATTTCAAATAAGAGTTGCCAGTAAGAAACCAAGTGGACCAGTTTTAACTTTCTCTCTTTTTTTCCTAACTTACTCTTGGGAGAAAAGATTAAGAGTGTAAGAAAGAACAAAACATTATAATTAAGCACTGAATATCTGACAGTGCACTGTAATTAGACTCACTTCTATGTTGACAGTACAGACTAATTCCCACGACGCTTAAAGGATTCTTAATAAGGGTGGATCTCTATGTACTCGGATGGCTCCAAGCAGCCTGTGTGAGAGTCTGCCTAATCTTAGGTATAGATGCAGTAGGATTTTCATTCCTCCCTCCCCTTACTTCTTCATTCAGACCTTGGAAACAAGCCAGAAAAAAAGTAACAATAATAGACATTTTTTGAGTCCTTAATGATGTGCTGGAGATTGTGCCAAACACTTTACATAAGTTACTTTATTTAATCTTCAAAATAGTCCTTTGAGGTAAATACTGCTATGTATACATTTTAAAAAATGAAAAGAAAAACAAGGCTCATATAGGTTTAGAGTTAAGTTACCTGTGATTTTTCAGAGGTGGAGTCCACCAAGGACACAGCAAAGGGCACTGTGCTGTTACCAGAAACCAAGGCAAGCATAACACCAGTGCCCATGGATGGACGAATATTCAAGGTCACATTTATATGCCAACCCTCAGCACTGGATACATTATCTATTTAAAATAATGAAACAGAAGCATGATCAATGCACTCCTAAAGTGCACCAGAAGGAATTATTATTAACACAGTCCAGGTAATACTCAAAACTATCTTGTGTAATACTATTTTCATTCCCTTTCTCAATGATCTATATAACCTAGGCAAAACAAAACAAACTTTTTTTTAATGCAGGCAAGAAACATGCAAATGGAGTACCATCTTCCCGTTCTTCCTAGAAGAGAATTCTGGATTGTCGTGTGAAGGATTATCATGGATTTTCCCGGTTTGCTCTTTAACAGCGCTTCCTTCTCCCTTGCACATTCACCAATACTCAAATTGCAGAGTGGTCATATTTCCAAGTACACGTTTGAAAGTTCAACAAATTTACTGTAATAATTTAGGGAAAATCTGGGTACAGTTGCCATCATCACTCCAAAGGATAAATATGATTTATATACATAGGAGAGTTGGATAGTTCGATACTAGAGAAATACGCTGACTTCAGCAGTTCGTTTTGAAATCAGAATGGGAACCCTTGTTTTGTGAATCTCTTGTCATAATCCTTCACATTCTCTTTCTTAATTACTAGGTTAATTGTCTATCCCACTAACGTGCAAGCTCTAGGAGGTGTATGTCTCCATCATTGCTTTGTTTTCCCCAGCACTCCCTCAATAGATATTTGTTGAATTAATGTTTCCAGAATAGCTGGATTACTAAAAATATTAGTTCATAATCTGAATGAAGTCTTCCTCATTTAATATGATGTAACGTACAGCAAAACCCAAATAGCACATGGAGCCCTTGAAAGGGTAAATGTGAATAAGGAAAATCATTTTCCTTTGACAAGATGTTCTTCCACTTAGCCACATATAATGTTACTAAGTTTTTCATTATAATCCTGTAACCCCCATCCAGAAGAAAAAAATATATAGACCGGGTACGGTGGCACATGCCTGTAATCCTAGCACTTTGGAATTGCCTGAGCTCAGGAGTTCGAGACCAGCCTGAGCAACATGGTGAAATGTCTCTACTGAAAAAAAAATACAAAAAATTAGCCGAGCATGGTGGTGTATACCTGTAGTCCCAGCTACTACTCAGGAGGCTTGATTCAGGAGAATCGCTTGAACTCAGGAGGCAGAGGTTGCAGTGAGCTGAGATCACACCACTGCACTCCAGCCTGGGAAAAAGAGTGGACTCTGTCTCCAAAAAAAAAAAGAATGTTTATATGTAATCATTGTGAAATAAGTAATTTTTAATTGATATATCATAATTGTACATATTTTGGGGTACATATGTCATTTGATAAATGCATACAATGTGTAATGCTCAAATCAGGGTAATTGGAATTTCTATCACCTAAACATTTATCTTGAAATAAGTAAATTTAACACAGAACATTAAACTCAAACTAAAATGAACACGCAAATATATAGAAGTTAAAAGTAACATAAAATATTAATTACAAAGTAGATCACTTACAAATTATCCATGAAATGATTAATTATTACAGTAATTTTTTTAGATACAATATAACTCTTATTTTCATTACCTTTTCGGGATTTTTTTCCTTTGGCCAAATCATCATGGATTTAGTTTTATCCTAATTTAATCCTCACCCCATTTATAACTTTAAAAAAATCTTTCATAGGCAGAACAGAACTAGGCATTGTATTTTATTTGTGTTAGAAAAAGGGAAATCATTTTTGTAAAATTTGTCCTTAAAAATGTAGTGAAAAAGGCTGGGCACAGTGGCTCATGCTTGTAACACCAGCACTGGGAGGCTGAGGCAGGAGGATCACTTGAGTTGAGGAATTTGAAAACTGACTTGGGCAACATAGGAAGACCCTGTCTCTGCAAAACATAAAAATTAGCAAGGCATGGTGGCATGTGGCTGTAGTCCTAGCTACTTGGGAGGCTGAGGCGGGAGGATTGCTTGAGCCCAGAAGGTCTAGGTTACAGTGAGCCATGATTGCACCACTGCACTGCAGCCTGGATGACAGAGAGAGACCCTATCTCAAAAACAAACAAACAAATGTAGTAAATACAGACTACGAAAGATGGGAGGTTGGGAGGAGGGTAGGGGTTGAAAAATTACCAATTGGGTATCATGTTCACTATTTGGGTGATGTGTACACCAAAAGCCCAGATTTCACCACTATACAATATATCACAATATATGCATGTAAGAAATCTGCACTTGTACCTCCTAATTACATAAAAATTTAAAAATTTATTTTAATGTAGTAAGCACTTCTTTTTTTGTGAGACATGCTGTCACTCTGTCATCCAGGCTGGAGTGCAGTGGTAAGATCCCGGCTCTCTGCTGTGTCAACCTATTGGGCTCAAGCCGTCCTCATACCTCAGCCTCCTGAGTAGCTGGGACTACAGGCACATGCCATCAGTCTTGGCTAATTTTTGTATTTTTTGTGAAGATAGGGTTTCACCATGTTGCCAAGGCTGGTCTTGAACTCTTGGGCTCTAGCTCTTTGGGATCTGCCCGCCTCAGCCTCCTAAAGTGCTGGGATTATAGGTGTGAGCCACCTTACCTCGCCCTTTTTAGGTTACAAATAAACACAATTAAAATGTAATTTTTTTCTTAAAGCAGAGATACCACATTAATACTAACAATTTATAATGCAAAGTGTTAGTAGCTCAAATAATGAACTACTAAAAAAGAAAAAGACAAAGAATTCAATAAAATAATTAGAATATATAAATAGCTAATAAACATATGGGAGGATATTCAAGTTCAGTAGAAATTAGGGAAATAATATTAATATTCAAACCTACAAAATTTAATTTTTGAACTATCAGATTGGAAAAAAACTAAAGCACACACTTTCTCATTCTGTTGGTAGAAATATTAATTGATAAAAGATTTTTGGAAAAGAATGTAATTGAACCTTTAATAATTATATATTTGCATAACCTTTGATGGAGATAACCTAATTCTAAAATTTTCTTCCGTAGAATTAATCACATAAAAGTAGAAGGATGTATGATTTAGGATGTTCACAGAAGTATTACTTCTAAGGTTAAAACCCTAGGGTCAGTGTGGCAAGACTACCTGCTCCACTTAGGCTGTAGAAAAGTGGAAAGGGCACCACCCCCACCCTTACAACAACAAAAGCCAAATTATCTGCATAATCATGACTTTTCTGGAAACTATCAAAGAGCTGAGGTTGCAGAGCAACAAACTAACCAGAAACCTAAAGAAAGACAGGTGTTTCCAAGGAAAGCCAGAATGAGAACACTTTCTAACCCAGGGCAGACAGGAAATGCCATGCAATTTGGTAAAAATAATTTAGGTAAAGATTTAAACAAATTGCTGAACTCCATGTGGGGGCTGATGTAAGAGTTTAGAAGCCCTAGAAACTACAGACACAAAGACAATTCATGCTCATTCACAGGCTCTTCTCCACAGACCTTACCATGCTCTCAAGAGAAAACAGAGTGCAGGGAAGGAGACCCGAGAAAGCCTCTCTCTTAATATGGTCCTGAAAACAGCACCAGCTACAGGGAAGCCACAGAGCCCCACCTAGATCCTTCTCGGTCTCCTCTACACAACACAAGTTTTCAAGCCAGGAGAAAGGCAGCAAACCTTGTCATTAGGACACATATGAATACTCATTGCAACTACAGATTAGGAAGAACAAACAAAAAAAGCTATCTATCATGGAGAAGGAGCAAGAAAACATATTGAGTCCTGATCACTAGACATCTCCCCTACTGATGAGAGTCAGGGAAGAGGAACAGTGAAAATTCCACACTCCTGAGACCCAGGGATACAACAGCTGCCTAAGACTGAATTTGTACGAGAACAACATAGAACACTTCCCCAACCTCCGCATCTTCTCTGCCATGTTAGCAAATGTCAGGTAACAAGAGCACTCTGCTAGGGGTGGGCAAGACACTTGAGAGACACAAGTAGGAGAGACATTTTCTTGAGGCATATTATGGAGGGAATACATAAAACTGAGCTGCTATGATGAAAAACTCTCTAGGCCAGGCACGGTGGCTCAAGCCTGTAATCCCAGCACTTAGAGAGGCTGAGGCAGGCAGATCACCTGAGGTCAGGAGTTTGAAACCAGTCTGGCCAACATGGCAAAACCCCGTCAAAAATACAAGAATTAGCAGGGCATGGTGGCGCACCCTTGTAATTCCAGCTACTCAGGAGGCTGAGGCATGAGAATTACTTGAACCTGCGAGGTGGAGGTTGCAGTGAGCCGAGATTGTGGCACTGCACTCCAGCCCGGGTGACAGAGTGAGACTTGGTCTCAAAAAAAGAGAAAAAAAGAAAAAAAAAGAAAAGAAAAAGAAAAACTAGCTACCAAACTATTCCCTTATTCTAAGCAGAAGGTAGTATTTTAAAAATCTGAGGCTGGGTGCGGTGGCTCACACCTGTAATCCCAGCACTTTGGAAGGCCAAGGGGGTGGATCATGAGATCAGGAGTTCAAAACCAGCCTGGCCAAAAACACAAAAATACAAAAATTAGCTGGGCATGGTGGCGGGCGCCTGTAGTTCCAGCTACTCGGGAGGCTGAGGCAGAAGAATCACTTGAATCCAGGAGGCAGAGGTTGCAGTGAGCCAAGACTGCACCACTGCACTCCATCCTGGGTGACAAAGCGAGACTCCATCTCAAAAACAAAACAAAACAAAATAAAAGATCTGAAACCTGTGGTGCATTAAGGGTAAACCCGGCACCAACAAAACTTAAAAAGCTCAACTTTTCACTAGATTGATTCAATCCCATTACTAAGAGCCTAGCAAAAGAAATGTGCTCATTTACAGACACAAATATTCTTTATCTCAGTCTCTACTGTTATATGTAAGATGCCCAAATCTAAACCAAAAATTACATGATACACAAAGATGCAAGAAAAACAACACTTGGTCAAGGGACAAAGCAAACAAAATGACCAGACTCAGATATGACACAGTTGGAACTATGAGACAGGGAATTTAAAATAATTATGATGAATACATTGAAAACTCAGTACATAAACTAGACAAGTGTGAACAGATAGGGAATTTCAACAGGGAGGTAGAAATTTTAAGAAAGCATCAAATAGAAATGCTAGAAATGAAGATGAATCTTTCTGATGCATTCATTGGTAGACTCCATGCAAGTGAGAAATCAGTGAACTTTAAAATAGGTCAATTGAATTTACCCAAAAGGAATCAGGATATGTGCTGATAAACCTGAAATAACAACACAAGCACATTCAAATGCCTTTATATTTTTCCCAATACACTGAAAAATTTTTGTAAAAGGTATATAATAGTATGAACAAGCATAAGACTAGAGTGGGCACACAGTAGATACTCAATAATGTTTCACAAATAAATTATTACTGTTTGTTAATGAATAAATTTACTCATTAATGAGAAAATAGAGATAAATGGAAAATCACTTACTATAATCTATGTGAAATTGAGCAATTCCAGAACCAGGATAGTAGGAGCCCTTCTCCACAGTAACCAGGCAGTGCTTATTTTGTTTTTCTTGAATAATTTCCTTTATTCCAGAAGCTCCTTGCTTCATCAAATTCCAGCTTCGTATACATCCATCTAGACGAGGGTTAATCTAACAAATTAAAATACAAGTCAAGGAGTGCATTTTAAACTTAAACAGTGGCTTGATTATGAGTATAGGTTTTCATTAAGAGAAAAAAAATAGTTTCTTTGATAATAGTTGAAAATATTTTGAATTTTATTTAAGTTTTTCTTTTCAAAGTATTCTTCAGATGGACAGTCTTTTTCAGTACAAGCAAGCTTATACTATCACAAGCCCTCAGTGGGATCTTAATGATTTTTAACACTTCAAGCCCCACCTGCCTCTCCTACATCATCCAGTGGTAACTTTTCTGCTTTCAAGTTCTATATTTGCTTCTAGCTGTGGCCGTGGGCTCTAAGTTGTCTTGTTTATCTTCTTTGTTTGTTTGATTGAGATGGAGTCTTGCTGGAGTGCAGTGGCAGGATCTTGGCTCACTGCAACCTCTGCCTCCCTGGTTCAAGCGATTCTCTTGCCTCAGCCTCCTGAGTAGCTGGAATTACAGGTGCCCACCACCAAGCCTGGCTAATTTTTGTACTTTTAGTAGAGATGGGGTTTTGCTACATTGGCCAGGCTGGTCTTGAACTCCTGACCTCAGGTGATCCACCCTCCTCGGCCTCCCAAATTGCTGGGATTACAGGTGTGAACCACCGCACCCGGCCTTGTTTTTCTTTGGTGGCATTTATAATACGGGTTTGTCTTGCCAATCAGACTCTAAGTCTCTTCAGACACAAAAGTGTTTGCATTCTTTAGCCTCCATCAAGTGTCCTGCCAGGCTCAAGACATGTAAAAACCATTTCATAAATGATTGATACTTTTTGAATAATTTATTTTACTTTTAAAGTGTATTAATTTCTCAGTTTCAAACAAAGGTATACTCATGTCAACATGGGTTAATTAATTCAAGCTTAATATCATATAATAGAAATCTTTTAAAAGTTAAAGTAACTACGAATTTCCAGGAATGAAAGACGGATATAAGATAGTAAATATTTAAATTAAATCAGCAAGTGTATCTGGCAGGCCTGTGACTTCAAATGAAATTTTTAAAACTCTTTGAAGAGTTAGTGGTTAGTCTCTTTCATCAAACCTATTCTATAGCTATTAAACAAATATTATATTTAGAAAAACATCTATTATATCTAATTTCAATTTGTGACAGGCTATAGTTGTACCCTCAGTAAAGAGGTATTTTTTTAACAATAAATTTCACCTTATGTGTTATTCTTTAGCTTTTGCATTTTGGTCCTAAAAATAGACTTGAGAAAGTCCTTTGACTGGCTTTTACAAAATAGTGTAATTTTGGACTTAAATATATGAATTCATATGTTTAATGACTGAGTATGGATTATCATGATGTTAACACTGAACATTACATTACTAATGTTAACATTAGTGTTAACATTCTCAAGTGTTAACTTGAGAATTTTAGAAATCCACTTCATGATTTATGCTGGGGATTTAAATGGGCACAAAACCACTACATCATTTTTTTATTTCATTAATATAATTTCAAAGGTTACTAATGTTATTTTTCCATGATCATTTCAAGTCATCACACTTAGTATGCTTAACAAAACAACTTCTATTGACTCTCAGAAACACACATTTTCAAATCTATTACAGACAAAAGGAACTCATCCATGATGAATAATACAAGCTTGGATCATTACCGGTTTAATGAGTTCACTTTCCACTTTCCGAGGGAATCCTGCAAAGTATACTTTGGTTTCCAGCAATCCATTTTCCGGCTTAAAAAGGGGTCCAGGTTTATTTATATCCATCACAGCTTCTTTAGCTATTTTAATGCTAATACTATGTTCTAATTCTTCCACAGACACCTACAATTAAAAAGAAAAATTACCAAATAACCAAGCATTACTACATGTCATTTGAAATACTGGGATCTAAAACTTATGTTATTATTCCAATAAAATACTTTTGTAAAGTAATCATTTTAATGTAACTATTAATTTGTTACAACTCATTTGGAATGTCAAATTATGATAAATGTGATAAAAAGGCATTTAGGGTGGCAGCACTTGATCAAAAATTAAAAGCATACCATATTTTAAAGTTAAAAAAAAATACTATTCTGTTAAGCTTAAACATCCAGTTACATATCTTTCAATTCCAGGCTGCTAGAAAATTAACAATTAAGTGAGCCATTCTATCTTAGGAAAAATTTAAGTGGTCTTATTTTGCAATTGTCTGATAATACACGTATGGAATCAATAGTGTAAATAAGTTCTTAATATAAAGTAAGAAAAATCAATATTTTCACTATTCTGTTAATTGCGCACAAACTATTTTTTCTTTAAAATTCAAAAGTTATTGAGGCGATAAGAAAAAAATACATAAAATTAAATTGGAGTTTCCCAATTTTGAGAGTTGTTTGGGTTTTTAGAAAAGGTTTCAAGTAAGGGTAAACAACAATAAAAATTCCTTCTACAAAGGCAATTTGAAGAACCACTGCTGCAATCACTTCAAGTAAAACTATAGCACTCAACGAGCAAACTCTTCACTCACTAACCAATAATATAAGCCAAATAATGTTAGGAAGGGAAAAACTATCCTCCAACGTAAAATAAATTTAGTAACACAAATTTAAAGTTGGTCAACACTCCTTCTTTAATATAGCCAATTAGCAGCATGTGAACAACTGTTCTCTCCTTTACAGACTTTCTTAACTTAGCCTACGACACCTGACCCTGCTTGCTTCTCTTTCTACACTCTAACCACTACTTCTCAGTCTCCTTTGCTGGATCTTCCCCTCCCCACAGCTCAGGCTCCAGACCTTTTTCCTGTAGCCATGCAAGTATTTTAAGTGAGACACCATGACTCCACTCCAGGGCATTTGGAAAATTTGGAGGTGAGGAACACTTTTATTTGTTACAACGAGTAGGGGCCATGCTGGCATTGCAAGATGATAGACAATCTGCATTATGTACATACGCTAGTCATGCAGAATTAATAATAATAAGTAATGCAGAACTAATAATAAAATATCAAGTATTCTTAAAATCTTTTGAACATCCCTGCTAGGTATTCATGTAGGGAATATTCATGCTTAGAATCATCTCAGTTTGTGCATACATAGACAAAATATTTGCTGCACTATTTTAGTATTCATTACATTTTTCAAGAATGTAACAATCTTGACAACTAAGGATAGATTGATATTTGTTTTGTTCATATCTTTACCAGGAACTTCTCACCACTTTGGAAAATTAATATTACCAGTGGCAACACCATGTATGCCCTTAATGGTATTTGAGTTGCTAATATAACACCCCAGCATTAGTCTTCATTTGTAGCTTTTACTTTATGCAAAGAAGCAAGCTTTGACAAGTGTTATAGTTATAGTTCACTACGTATATATTGAAATACATATTATTTTCTTATAAATTATTTTCCTTTTATTTATCCATATTAATATGATAATGAGAGCATTATATTGGTTTTGATTGGGTATATGTGAAGGTAGTTTATATTACTGATACATTTCATTATAGAATAGTAAAGGAGCATTATATATTTTCAGACATTGGATGAGATAGTGTTTGGAACCACTGGTCAACACAAACAGTTTCATGGCCTTAAAACCCCTCTTTATGCTGAGTATTCAAAACTTTGAATTGAAGGCTTAACTGCAAAAATATATCCAGAATCTGACCACTTCTTACCACTCTTACCATCAGCACACCAGTCAAACTGTCATCTTCTATCCGCTGGGTTATTCCAACAGTCTCCTAACTCCATATCCCCATATCCTGTTATACACTCATTCTCCACTTCTGGTTTCCACAAAGCCATCAGCTTCTGATTGGGATTATCTTTTAAAATGCAAACTAGATCATGTCCCTTCTCAAAACCATCCAGGGCCTTTCCATTTAGCATAAAATCCACATCCTCATCATGGCCTCCAAGGCCCTAGATGATCTTATTCTAGACCACGTTTCTAACCTCATTTTCTAACTACTCTCCCCTGCTGCTACACTACTCTTTGTGTTATTCCTCAAATACCAAACACATCCTATTCCAAGAAATTCTGTACTTGCTGTTCACATGGTGCAGAATCATTTTATATTCCCTCATGTATTTCTCATGCCATGTGCTCTCAAGTCTCAGCTCAGATCTAATATCATCAGAGATGCCTTTCCTGATTCTATATGCATACTAACCACCATCACTCTCTATGTCTTTGCCTGGCTTTTCTCTTTCCTTATAACATGAATAACTATCTGGCATATTTATTTTTTCATGCATTTGTTGTTTGCATCTCACCATTAGAATGCAAGCTCCGTAAGAGCACTGACTTTTTTTTATTTGCTGTTGTATCTTTACCACCTAGAATAATGATTAGCATGTAGAAGTGCCAATAAATATTTTGCTGAATGAATTACGATACATTTACAATTAAAATTCCTATTAATATTAGACTCATAATCAAAGATAAGATGTAATCATTTATAAATTCACCACGTTTGCCCAAGTGTGCTTTGTTCATACTTCTAATGTAATATATTTCATGTTACATTATATTATTTCCCAAAGAAGCATCAGCTATTTATCTGTGAGGTACTAAGCTCTAGAGCGAGGAAAATCTCTTGCTATTGTTGCCGGAAGTCAGGGACCCCAAATAGAGGGACTGGATGGAGCCACGGCAGAGGAACATAAATTGTGAAGATTTCATGGACATTTATCAGTTCCCAAATAATACTCATAATTTCTTACACCTGTCTTACTTTAATCTCTTAATCCTGTTTTCTTCATAAGCTGAGGATCTACGTCACCTCAGGATCACAACTGTGTTAACTGTACAAATTGATTGCAAAACATGTGTGTTTGAACAATATGAAATCAGTGCACCTTGAAAAAGAACAGAATAACAGCGATTTTAGGGAACAAGGGAAGACAACCATACGGTCTGACTGCCTGCAGGGTCAGGCAAAATAGAGCCATATTTTTCTTCTTGCAGAGAGCCTATAAACGGACCTGCAAGTAGGGAAGATATTGCTAAATTCTTTTCCTAGCAAGGAATACTAATAATTAATACCCTGGGGAAAGAATGCATTCCTGGCGGGAGGTGTATAAATGGCCGCTCTGGGAGTGTCTGTCTTATGCAGTTGAGATAAGGACTGAAATATGCTCTGGTCTCCTGCAGTACCCTCAGGCTTATTAGGGTGGGGAAAAACCCCACCCTGGCGAATTTGAGGTCAGACAAGTTCTCTGCTCTCAAAACATGTTTTCTGTTGTTTAAGATGTTTATCAAGACAATATGTGCACCGCTGAACATAGACCCTTATCAATAATTCTGCTTTTGCCCTTTGGCTTGTGGTCTTTGTTGGACTCTTTATCAGTAGTTTCTGATTTTGCCCTTGTCCTGTTTCCTCAGAAGCATGTGATCTTTGTTCTCCTTTTTGCACTTTGAAGCATGTGATCTTTGTGACCTACTCCCTGTTCTTACACCCCCTCCCCTTTTGAAATCCTTAATAAAAACTTGCTGGTTTTGTGGCTCAGGTGGGCATCACAGTCCTACCGATATGTGATGTCACCCCTGGAGGCCCAGCTGTAAAATTCCTCTCTTTGTACTCTTTCTCTTTATTTCTCAGCCAGCCGACACTTATGGAAAATAGAAAGACCCTACATTGAAATATTGGGGGCAGGTTCCCCCAATATGCTATAGTTCTAATGCCTTGAATTCAGGAACTTAGCATCAAAAGCACTCACTAAAAGCTTATTGAATAAATGAGTGCATGTCTGCATAAATGAAGGACCAAAATAATTTAGTGATGACCTCACATGACTTCTCAACACAACCTTCTTGTCTGGGCGCAGTGGCTCACACCTGTAATCCCTGCACTTTGGGAGGCTGAGGAGAATTGATCACCTGAGATCAGAAGTTCAGGACCAGCCTGGCCAACACAGTGAAACCCATCTCTACTAAAAATACAAAAACTACCTGGGCATGGTGTCAGGCACCGATAGTCCCAGCTACTCGAGAGGCTGAGACAAGAGAATCACTTGAACCCAGGAGGTGGAAGTTGCAGTGAGCAGAGATCATTGCACTCCAGCCTGGGTGACAGAGCAAGACTCCGTCTCAAAATAATAGTAATAATAGATAAATAAATAAATAACATAAATAAATAAATTGAGATCAGCACAAACTTCTTGCCAGCTCCTCTAGGCATAAAAGATGTCTCTTTTGTGTACCACATTCTAAGGTGAAGCCAATCTTCTCTTAGCTATCCTCTGCTGATGGCAGCAATGACTCTATACTTCAGAAAAGACGTCTCCCCACTATCCACTAGCAGTAATCCCTTGAGAAAAGTCCCACTTTAATCCAGTTGATTAAAGTGCTATTCTTGATCATTAGAATAAAGGCTATATGTAGGATTAAATTAAAATGCTAATTTCTTTTCTTTCTTTCTTTCTATTTTTGAGACAGAGTCTTGCTTTGTCACCCAGGCTGGAGTGCAGTGGCGTGATCTCGGCTCACTGCAACCTCTGCCTCCTGGGTTTAAACAATTCTCCTGCTGGGACTGCAGGCATGCGCCACCAAGCCTGACTAATTTTTGTATTTTTAATTGAGATGGGGTTTCACCATGTTGGTCAGGCTGCTCTCGAACTCCTGACCTCAGGTGATCCACCTGCCTTGGCCTCCTAAAGAGCTGGGATTACAGGCATGAGCCACTGCACCCAGCCTAAATCGCTAATTTCTAAGCACACTAGTACCTGCTAACGTATATCATTTGCACAAAAACTGATAACTAGGTCTGGTACAATGGCTCATGCCTGTAATCCCAGCACTTTGGGAAGCCAAAGTGGGAGGAGGATTCCTTGAGTTCAAGACCAGCCTGGGCAACATAGCAAGACCCTGTGTCTATTTTTTTTTTTTAAAGGATTACTTATCTATCCGCTTGTATTTGAATTTGAATTACGTTTTTAGATTTGTTACTATGTTTATTTCTCCTTACTTTAAAAAATATTATTGGCAATTGAGGAGAGTTTTCCTTGATCAGTGGTGTCTTTGCATAAATTGTTATGCCAGCCGGGTGTGGTTGCTCACTCTTGTAATCCCAGCACTTTGGGAGGCCGAAGTGGGTGAATAGCTTGAGGCCAGGAGTTTGAGACCAGCCTGGCCAACATGGTGAAACCCTGTCTCTACTGAAATTACAAAAATTAGCTAGGTATGCTGTTGCACACCTGTAATCCCAGCTACTCAGGAGGGTGAGGCACAAGAATCTCTTGAACCTAGTAGGTGGAGGTTGCAGTGAGGCAAGACCATGCCACGGCACTCCAGCCTGGGCAACAGAGTGAGACTGTCTCAAAAAAAAAAAAAGAAAAAAAAGGCTAGGCGCAGTGGCTCACATCTGTAATCCCAGGACTTTGGGAGGCCAAGGCGAGTGGATCACCTGAGGTCAGGAGTTTGAGACCAGCTGGACCAATATGGAGAAACCCCAACTCTACTAAAAACACAAAATTAGCCGGGCATGGTGGCGCATGCCTGTAATCCCAGCTACTCAGGAGGCCAAAACAGGAGAATAACTTGAACCCGGGAGATGGAGGTTGCAGTGAGCTGAGATCACGCCACTGCACTCCAGCCTGGGCAACAAGAGCAGAACTCCATCTCAAAAAAAAAAAAAAAAGTTAGGCCACCTAATAATCCCTAACACCACTGTTCACCAAACAGCAACTAAAAAAGGTAAAAAGTTAAAGACAGAGTAGTTCAAGCAAATAACTAAAAACAATGATTCTAATATATTAAGTGAGAATATTATTTCTCAGGCTGTTTCAGGGATTTACAGTATGTAGAATATACCTTATATAGCATCAGATAACTCCAAATCCATTTTGGTTTGGTATCACTATAAAAATAAATTATGATTTTATACAGACTGCATCAAAGTGGGAAGATATTGATGAAATCTGCAAACATACCATATTCCATAGACCATTATTAATAACGTCACCTCCAGTTGTGATTTTGGATGTATGTTCATTCTTAAGCTGAACTTCGATCTTTCCACCACGAAGTGCAATCAGGAGCCACGCTGAGTGATCGATAGATTCTGCGTACAGTATCACGCCTTCTGAATCATATGTCCGGAAATCAAATTCTGCTGAAAATCTAAACAATGGACAAAGAGAGATCCTTAAGAGTAAGAAATACAGAAAGCTCAGTGCATTATTCTTTTTTTCTTGTACTGACAAACAGTAACACAGACAAACAGTCAATTATTTATTTCTTTTTCTGGAATTAATAAAAAAGAAGGGCAGAATTAGACTGCTTATGTATTATCTCTGGTTCCATGTATGTTTAAAATTAAGTTATTATATTTTCTTGCTTATTCTTGGAATCTTTTCCCCAGGGAACAGATGCTTTGGTAATTTGTCATCTTTTTTTGGCATATATTTTGATAGCACCTTCCAAATGCTGGAATTAATACACAGGTATAAGTATCAGGCATACTATATCTCTCCTGGAGCCTTTGATACACTATATAATCTGACATTAAGAAGTGGTAGTTTTTTTGGGTTTTTTTGTTGTTTTTTTTGTTTGTTTGTTTTTGTTTTTGCTATATCCATAAGTGATCATAAAATGTGTTACAATTTAATCGTTGGTTTATTCATCAAAAGGCATATTTTCCCTATAATTTCACATGTCAGGAATCACTCATGGAGAGCTACAAGATGGCATATGGATGACTGCAGACATCATTAAGCCTTGATGTGTGGTAAGAAAGGTAAAATTTAAAAACTTAAAATATATCTATTAGCTTTCCTAAAACTCCAATTGCATAAGTCACTGTTGTAGAATACACAGAAGGAAAACTTAAAAGACATAGTCTACCCATGTGTTTGGGGGTATCTGAGTGCTGGCAACATCTGTTGCTATTAAGACTCTAGACATATATGTAGCTATTACAGGGGAGAAAAGTCTTAGGATGCAGGACTTAAAATAACATGTGTTGATTCAGTATCCTTAAAACACTTCAATGAGAATCAGCATTGAAGTTTCCAAGGGACTAGCAAATCCAAATGATTGATGAAAGACAAACAGGGAAAAGGAACAATAGGTGTATAACTATTAGTCACCTAACTTAAAATAAAGGCAATTTAAGTTAAAGAGTCTGGACTTCAGATAATTGCTAAATTAGGCAGGACAGAATCCCACACTCTTACCGCAATATAGTATAATAGTAATAGTAATAGAGGCACCATTTGCAATGGGGCACATATCTCCCTCAAATGGAACAAAGAAAAGGTGACAAAATGAATGTTTTCATCTTTAGAATTCCAAAGAAATATTAAAAAAGAGGTAAAATGTGGAGTAAAGTATGTCGGATGGTTAACAATGTAGTAGGAATTTACTGAACTCAGATTATGAAAAAAAGAACAATTTTGCTTGGAATAAGGACTTCTATACTCTTTCATAATTATCTGAGCATTTTGCTGATGTGAAGCAATGTTATCTTGCCAAAATCCAAATCTGTGTATGCTCAGGATCTTCCAGCAGTTGATTCTATTATGGAGATAATTTCCTTTTCTTTGTAAAATCAAGCTGAAATCATAGTTTCAAAGGGTCATGTTCTGCATATTTTGTTTCTGGAATATATCATCAGCAGATTGATTCATTACAATGGGGAACAATTCATTCTTTTTCACAAGCATGGTAAACAGGAAAATAAAGTGAATTTGTTGACATTTACGTAGGGAAAGTATTTGATCATGAGCAACAGACATAAAGAAATTTGCAAAAATAAATAAAAGCACTAGTTATTCTTTGTGTTGATCACACAGGGGGCAGTTTATAAAAATTCATCAAGCTATACATTTAATCTAATGTGTACATATTGGTACATACTTTATATTTCAATGAAAAGTTTAAAATAAATAAATAATAAATTCTGGAAAAAATAATTTGGCCAATTTCAATCCCATGTTAGAGATCAAACTACTGTGAATCGTCAGTGAGAAATGAACAAATGCCTGGAGATTGGCTCCAGGACCTCTGGATGGTATCAATATCCACAGATGCTCAAGTCCCTTATATAAAATGGCATAGTATTTGCATATAACCTGTGCACATTCTCTCACATACTTTAAGTCATCTCTATATTATGTATAATACTCAATGCAATGCAAATGTTATGTAAATAGTTGTCATACTGTATTGTGTCTTATTTGTATTATTTTGTATTGTATTGTCATTGTGTTTTTTCCTGAATATTATCCACCCGAGGTTGGTTAAATCCACAGATGAGGAACTCAAGGTTTTGGAGAATCAATTGTATTCCTAAAAGTGTTATTTACTAGAACTAATATTTTTCTCTCATTATTATTCTCATAGCAGGGAAGGGTTTTCTCCACTCTCTATCGTTAGAAGATATTGCTTGCTCTGTGATGTTAAAGGAAAAAACCACATATTGGCAGAAATAAAGTGTGGAAGGAGCACAGTTACTTAAGTATTTATGTAAGTTATTGATCTTAGAATAATTTTCAATGTTTTTAATAATGTCTATGAATTTCATTGAATTATTTAATGAATAATCATTCATGTATCTAACATTAAATTCTAAACATACATGCTTATTTAATTAAAATATTTTAAAATTTGAACTGTATAATCTGTCTCAAGTATTTTTCCTTCTCATTATTCTAAAAAAAATCCAATTTCTTTCTTCTACTTCCAGCAATGTATGCTTCTGAGAAAATCTGATAACTAAAGTACAATTATGGCAGATCACCTGAGGTGATCACCTGAGGTCAGGAGTTCGAGACCACCCTGGGCAACATGGTAAAACTCTTGTCTCTACTAAAAATACAAAAATTAGCTGGGTGTGGTGGCTCACGCCTGTAGTCCTAGCTACTCAGAAGGCTGAAGCAGGAGAATTGCTTGACCTGGGAGGCAAAGGTTGCAGTGAGCCCAGATTGCTCCACTGCACTCCAGCATGGGCAACAAAGCAAGACTCGGTCTCAAAAATAAATAAATATAATAAAATAAAAATTGGATCATAAACATTGCCATAAAAAATAAAGTGGAATCATGACTAAAAAACATAAGCATTTACTTCATTTCTGAACTCAATCTAACTATGATAATAATGGATAAAGTATTTAGATAGCCAACTAAAATTATGTAATGTATGTCTTTAAAATGCCACTTAAGCAAGTTTAAATTTTTTCCTTAATAATTTTGAATATAATGATAATCTAAAAGCAATATTGAGTATTTTTTATTACCTAGTTTTCATAACATGTGTAAAGAATAATGGAAATTTCACAAGTACATTAAATCTACTTTCCCAGCTTCTTAGTAAATATGCATTTTCTACAAAAGGAATAATATGGAATAACGTAAAATGTTCATTGGGGAAAGTCAGCCTAGAATGACTCAAAAAGGTTTTAGCATGAAAATTACATGTGTGAAGGAGTAAATTAACTTTAGGATTCCCCAAGTCACCTGATTGGTAATATGACTACATTATCTGATAGGTAATACAATTTCACACATTTCAAACCTTTTCAGCCACTTTTCTTCTGCCCTTATCTGCTTAACCTCTAGAAATTATCATTGGTATTGGTTCCTCACCTGCTGATTTCTGGCAAACGAAATTTTAAATATAAAACAACCCCTGCAAACTGCTCCGCCAAGTAAAGTAATTCATACTTTGTGTCAAGGTTCAAGGGAAGGCACACTGAAACAACCTGGAATAAAAGAAACCAAATAAACAGGAAGAAAATCAAAATGCATAGGTTATTGCTTAATGTTTGTGTGAGGTCATGCATTTTTGTTTGGTTACTAATGTATCATGTGTAATACACTAAAATAATTAAGAATATTTTTGGTAATAATAAACACATCTCTTCCATTTCCTTGTATAGTCTATCTATCAGTATAACCTCCAAGAATACGTGTGTTTTAAAGTCTTGTTCAACGTGCATGGCTTTCTATCTTTGTCTTTAATACATCCTTCGCAAATTTTCGTCCTAAACACAAACTCTTTCTTCAAGAACCAATATATATTTCTTTACTTAACTGTCAGGTATATTATCTCCCATGAATTATGTCTGAAAATTATTTTTATTTGAAGTCAGAAATAGGTGTAAGAATTAATGTACCAATAAACAGCACCTCATTCGTTCACTCATTCATTTATTAAGCAAAAGTTTTCTGAGCAAGAATGTGCTGTCTAGATAGTAAAGCGAATACTGGAAAACATGAAGGAAAGAAATATAAATTAAGATCTCATAGTCTCCAAGGAATTTACAAGAAGATTATTTAAAGTCACCACATACGGTATCAAGTATTTTTTTCTATGAGTGAAAACAAACATTAAAATGAAAAGCTTTTAACATATAAATTATTGAGCACATATGAGGATATTTTGAGGAGAATTATGTACATAGCACTATATTAAATATAGGCCCAGAAATAACATTTCATTTCCCCTTAAAACTTTAATAAATCTATTTCAAGGCAGATGGTGATATGTAACTACACCAAATACAGAAATGATAAAGGACAAAATTACGAGATAGATGTTCACACAGCATGGCATTTCAATTAAGTAGTACCATACCAAAATTACTACACATGCCAACTAGCTTATTACCAAGTAGGTTGCATATTATTGAATGTGACATTTTTCTGGACATATACAGCTTTGTTTTGGCAACAGCTATAGAGGTATGTGTGTATACTTACTTAAATCATTATTTAGGCATTTTTTTATGGCCTGCCTCATAATAATATATAACTTTACCTTCACTTGTCAAAAAAAAGATGCAGGAAAAAAAGAGCTCAGATGGTGACATTTATTTCAACGAAGTAAAAATGAGCACCTACCCCCAATATTCAATTCCTGGGTCAATTATGCATTAAATCTAAGTAACTAAAAGCAAGTTTGAGAGACACAGATTAAGAAATCAACCTCTCCGAATTATGATATACTTAAACCCCACTAAATCCTAGAAATGGTTAAAAGGGTACATTAAAACTGCACTGGTACCCTCTGAAATTTTATGAGCACTTTATAAACCCTAAAATGCCTAAGGCATGATCAAACTAGTCAGAGTGGAATCCAGAAAAGTAGACACTGGAAAATGTTTTCACTGAAGTTTCTATGGGAGATTTTTTTTCACAATGAGGGCTATTAAACTCAGCTTTTCTTGATTTCTTAAGTAAACATCCAAGTTGTATTTTATAAATGTACAGACTACAGATAAGCACTCTCTAAACTGTGACTCTATCCTCTTTTTTTAAACCCAGCCACTAATTATCCCCAATGTTTATGACTTACATGACCATAATTAGTAAATAATCATGACTCATAACCTGCTTAAAGCTACAGCAATTATTGCAGAACGTCTGTATTTTCCTGACAACTCAGCTATGTGAATATAAGTATCTAGGATCTCTCATTTTAGAAAATGGTGAGAAGTTAAGCTTTGTAAAATGTTTACCTCACAACTCTTCTGATCTTGGGCAAGTTTGAATCCTTTCTTCCCATCACAGTAGCAAGTGTAACCTCCAGGATAATTGACACAAAGCTGAGCACACATGCTCTCAGAGCATTCATCTATATCTGAGGTAAAAAACACACACACACACACAAACTTTAATATCCCCTAAATGTTCAATCTTATAGGCACAGGAATATTATGATTGTAGTATGCTATAATCAATGATAATCAAACCTTAGGGAAAGAAATACTATGACATCAAACTGCATTTAAATATAATACTTAACATGGAAATTTAAACGAGTTACAAGTATAATTTTTATTTACATATTTGAAACAAAAATTAATTTATAACTTTCAGTGATTAAGTAAAGTATAACAATTCTACCAAATTTCTCATTCTGAATTTGAAGAAAAAAAAGATTGAGAATCTCAACTTAACTGTCATTTCTGATTATTTGAATTTCATTGAGATTACCTCACAATTCATTGCTTTGAAAAAAAGAAAAAAGAAATGAGAAGGGAAAGAGGAAGGGAGAGGATGATGGGGAAGTAAAGGAAAGGAAAGGTAGGGAAGGGAAGGGAAGAAAAGACCCCTTTAACTGAAGGTTGATACAATCAGGAATTAAATGACAATATCAAGAACATTGGAACACTCACAATGCGATAATTAATGGTGGCAGTGAATTTAGGGAAATATCTGTTGTTGTTGTTTTTTTTAAAAAAAAACCTCACTGTGATGTAATCTCCCATATTATGAAATCTTCTATATGGTCCCTATCCCTACTCCACATTTTGAGAAAATCATTCTTGGAAATTTATAATATTATGTTGAAGCAAACATCTATCTCAGAGTTATATAAGATCATTGACATTTTCATTGGATATGCCCTATGACCTTTAAAACTCCACAAGCTCATAAATGCTATTATTGAATATGTTCTCATAAAATAATTTAAAATAGATTCCCAAAATTAATAATCCTTAGTATTAAAAATTGCATATTATTAAAGTTATAGATAGATAAGAGTCATATATAAATCTTTTTAAAAAATATGTCATTCATTAAATAAAACTACAATACAGGTGATGAAGTTGGCTAATGATAATTCTGCATACATCTGGAGTTTTCCATGGTAATTTCTATCTGCAATGGTGGGAAAGGAGAAATGTGTTGGCGGGGGTGGCAGGGGAATATTTTTGGTGATTTCAAAAGGAGATGGGACATCAAAATCTCAAAAGCAGCATACGTAGTTAAAAAATATATTGTAAAATTGTTATTGATTTAGGCAACTTCATAGAGACAGAAAACAAGATTAGAGGTTACCGCCATCAAGGTAACTAATAAAAGAAAACTCACTGCTTAATGGTTACTGCTTAAGAGTTTCTGTTGGGGCTGATAAAAAAGTTCTGGAAATAGCAGTGATGGCTGCATAATGGCATGAATGTAATTAATGCCACTGAATTGTACATTTAAAAACGGTTAAAAGAGTACATTAAAACTCTACCTGTAGCCCATAAATCTATTTCTTAAAAGGTACATTATACATGTGTGTGAATATACATATATATATATATATACAGCTACAATAGAAAAATTAGTATTGATTAGTTCCAGCCATGGCAGTAAATCTGTTTTAAAATTTTAAAAAATCGAAAGGAAGGTATGAGATAATCTGTATATCATAAACAAACCTACAAACGAACAACTGTAATATGTTGAAGCTTCCTGAGGCACACAGGACAGCACCACTGCAGTCACGTGAAGTAATAGCACCTTTAAGGGGTTGCCCCAAACCCACAGGCTCTGACATTACCGATCAGTATTTCTTAAATTTCTAGAGTACTGTTATCATTTCTTTATCATGAGATAATAGAACTGTGTCATTTTTTATTTTAGAATAAATGATTTATTTATATATGCACAGAAAAATCACTGAAAAGCTTGGAATAAAAACTAAAGTTTTAACCATGCTTATTGTCTCACTAAGATGATTTTTAAGCTTGTGTCTTTCTTTTCTATCTACTGTTTTTCCTTCCAAAGTGAAATTCTCTTTATCTTTGAATATGACGTAAATGATGTGAAAATATGTTTATCTTGTTTTAATCACACATGGAGGTCTCCAATTCATAGGTAGCTCAAAGGGCCAATTGGCATGCCTAACACTAAACTTAAAGACCATATGCCTTACATACTCTTACTCTGGAAGGAAGGAAGCCAATGATTACCCAATTGAACAAGCTATATTAGGGATAAGAAAATATGACTGTTGATGTCAAACAAAACCAATGCTTTTAAATATCAGTTCAGGGTTCACACCCACCCTCTCCACCATCAGTAATGATACCACCATCATTCTACCTTCACAAGACTTTGATTTGAGATTATATCTGTAGCCTTCAGGGCATTCACATTCAAAATCTCCTGGGATGTTCTTGCACACAGCTGTGCCACAAACGCTTATCTTCAAAGAGCATTCATCCACATCTATAAATAAAATCACTATATTAAAAAACATTTTTCCCATACCAGCAGACACTACCAAAGAACCTTGATTTGTGTTTCCTGGATCTAGTTTAATATATGTAATGTGATAACAGATTGGCCTTTGGACCAAAAAACATTAAATCTATCATCATATGTTAGCTCACTAAATATGATTTCTTTCTACAAATGCATAGGGAAATTTGATTGATGTTTGCCATGTTCCTTCCTAGTTATGTTAAGAAGGAGAAAGCTTTAGAAATTTTCTTATCTGCCAGGTTGTGGTACGAAAATAAATGGAGGTCTTGAAAACAGATTCAATCCATATTATCACAAGTATTTTTTGTACATGGGATGGCTCATCTATTCTATCTTGTTTCTTTGGAAATGAACAAACATCTAATTAGTACACTGCTATTGTTGTCTAAAGTAGACAGTAGTGATTCAAATTTAAAATAAGATTAAGGTCTCTAAGTACTTATAAATCTGCAGTTAACCAATATGAACTTAGTGCTAAATGAATATTCCAGAAATTTCAGATGCATATATTGTATTGCCAAATGAAGAAGGAGATAACATATTGATAGTAACTAGTTACTAGATGAGCACCTGTGAAGAAAACAAAACATGTGACACAAATAGTTCAATGGAGATGGAATTATTAGTGAACTACTCTGTGTACTCTCTGGAGAAAGACACATTCAGAACAGAAAATATGTTTTCTATTCTAAAAGTTGACAGCTTTTTTTCCAGATTAATAATCAAAATTTAGGATATTATTTAAAATAACTTGCACAAAAATAATAAAACCAGTTCCCTTGTAGGAATTTTTCTATATTTTGACTGTATCATTGTTAATGTCTTGAGTGTGAAATTGTAGTATCATTTTGTAAACTCTTACCATTAAGGGAAAATGGGGTAAAGGGTATATAGCATCTCTCTGTATTACTTCTTACAACTTCATGTGAATCTTTAATCAATTCAAAGTGAAATATCCAATTTTTAAAAAACAGCTAAAAACTCTATGTTTTTGAAATAAAGTAAGCCTGAGCAACAGTGGGACACTGTCTCTACAAAGTTTTTTTTCTTAAATTAGCCAGGAGTGGCCGGGCACAGCAGCAGTGCTGTAATCCTAGCACTTTGGGAGGCCAAAGTGTTTGAGACCAGCCTGAGCAACATGGTGGAACCCTACTTCTACATATTAAAGACAAAAAAGGAAAAGAGGAAAAAATTAGCCAGGAGTGGTGGCATGTGTTCTTGTTACTAAGGAGGATAAGGCAAGAGGATCACTTGAACCCAGAAGTTGGGGTGCCTTGAACTATGATTGCACCACTCCACTCCATCCTGGGCAACAGAGGGAGACCCTGTCACTAAATAAATAAATAATAAAATAAAATAAAATGAAATAAAATCAGTAAAAATATGTCACTAAGTGTATTTGGTTTGAGGCATATTGCAGGGAATTATTTAGATCATACAAGTTTAAGTTACAGTGCATTGGTTTTATGACTCCAAACTGACATCTAATGTCTGATTGAAAGGTTTTATTCTTTCAGCCGAGCACAGTAGCCCATGTCTGTAATCCCAGCACTTTGGAAGGCCAAGGTGGGCAGATCACTTGAGCTCAGGCGTTCAAGACCAGCCTGGTCAACATGGCAAAACCCCGTCTTTACCAAAAAATACAAAATTGGACAGGCGTGGTGGCGTGCGTCTGTAGTCCCAGCTACTAGGGAGGCTGAGGCAGGAGAATCACTTGAACCCGGGAAACAGAGGTTGCAGTGAGCCGAGCTCACACTACATTCCAGCCTGGGCATCATAGCGAGACTCTGTCTCAAAAAAAAAAAAAAAAAGAAGAAGAAGAAAAGAAAAGTTAAGCTTTATTCTTTCATCTTTAGACAGTTACTGGCAACTGGATCCCAACCATTTCTACATCTTGGCAAAGGTCCCATTGTAATAGTGTTTTGTGTGTTTTTTGTTTGTTTGTTTGTTTTGAGACAGAGTCTCCCTCTGTTGTGATCTCAGCTCACTGCAAGCTCCGCCTCCTGGGTTCACGCTATTCTCCTGCCTCAGCCTCTGGAGTAGCTGGGACTACAGGCGCCTGCCACCACCCCAGTTAATTTTTTGTATTTTTAGTAGAGACAGGGTTTCAGCATGTTAGCCAGGATGATCTCGATCTCCTGACCTGGTGATCCGCCTGCCTCGGCCTCCCAAAGTGCTGGGATTACAGGTGTGAGCCACTGCGCCTGGCTGTAATAGATTTTTATATATTCTTCTATCTGTTTTCTATGCTATTACTTACATATCATGACTAAACAATAATGCAAATGAATATAAGAACAGATGTGGTTATCAGGAACATTCCTATTAATAAGAGCACTTTTGTAATCATTTACACATATATATGTGTATTAACTGAGTGGATAAGAATTAAATACTTTTTAATTTTTAAAAAGTCACAAATTTGGCCAGGTGTGGTGGCTCATGCCTGTAATCCCATGACCTTGTGAGGTTGAATTGGATGGATGGCTTCAACCCAAGAATTTGAGACCAGCCTGGACAATATGACAAAACTCCATCTGTATCTGTACAGAAGCTACAAACATTAGCCAGGCATGGTGGTGCACGCCTGTAGTCCCAGCTACTTGGGAGGCTGAGGTGGGAGGATCTCCCAGGAGGTTGAGGCTGTAGTGAGTTGAGATCGTCCCACTGCACTCCAGCCTAGGTGACAGAGAAAAACCCTATCTATCTCAAAAAAAAAAATAAAAACACAAATTCTTTAGAAAGAGACTATTAAAGTATTTAAGTGTAGAAGTAAGAATGGGTACTATTTGTTTACAAAATGCATATGGTATCCAGCATTGTGATGGTTTTTCTATCACTCATGTTCTAATGACAGTCTTATTCTAAGTAGTCTCAAAATCCAAACTCAAACATACCTTCAAATCGGCAGATAAGAAAGACACATGGTCACAAATTGGATAACTGTTTAGAAGAATTTGTTGTTAATGTAGTTCACTTTAGAGTCATTTAACTGCAGTTTAAATAATATGATAGTATATTTTATCATACTAAACACTGCTATTCAGTAAGAGATAGATGATTTGAACATGAATCCAATTTAGGGCTTTACCAAAATATATATAAAATAAAGAGTTGAAAAGAAATTCACATTTTAACTTACTTTTTTTTTTAACATTTTAGCAAAACAAAAAAAAAGTAGTGGAGGAGAGAACTTGGATATTAATTGTATCCAGTTTCTAAAGGCAAATTTTAAGTCCAGGTGGGAAATTTTGTTTTTAGTCATTCATACACCTGATATGAATACTTGAAGATTTAGTCATAGCATTAACACAGCCAAACTGAAAGACAGTATACAGAGAGAAAAAAAGTCAAAATTTAGGGATAGGAAAACAATGAAAAACAAAACAAATACACCAGTAAAATGACTTGCTAGAAAGCTAAACTAACAGGGAATATTTAAGTCTGAAGAAGAAAAAGGAGTTATGACCAATGATATGATCTTAAAGGTATAAAGAGAAAGAAAACTAGATCTTTTACTTTCCCAAAACCACAACAGGAAATGAGGTGCCAGATGAAGGGTTGATGTTGGAAATCAGAAAAGTATTTCTGAAAAGGAAAAATAAAATACAATGGAAGAGGTTATTGCAGTGGATTTCTTTCTATGGCTATGTATCTTACTAGAAGAGAATAAAAAATATAATGTCTGAAAACAAAGGATAAACAATGATTTTGCAAAGTTTGTAGCATGCAAAGACTTGCATTGAAACGTCGCTTTATAATGAAATTCCTTATTGAAACATGCACACAAGTGTGTATATGCACATACAATAAGAAAATTTTAAAAAATTGTGTTATCAGTACTGTAAACTAAAATGCAGGCCAGGCACAGAGCTCCCACCTGTAAACCCAACGCTTTGGGAGGCGGAGACAGGAGGCTCACTTGAGTTCAAGATCAGTTTGGGCAACATGATTAACCCCATCTCTACAAAAAATACAAAACAAAAATAGCTGGGCATGGTGGCATGCACTTGTAGTCCCAGCTACTTGGGAGGCTGAAGTCAGAGGATCAATTAAGCTTGGGAGGTCAAGGCTACAGTGAGCCATGATGGAGCCAGTCTACTCCAGTCTGGGAGACAGAGTAAGACCCTATCTCTCAAAAACAAACAAAAACTAAAAAGCAGTTCTATGGTATCACAAGGCTTCAATGTCGATAAAAATGTGTTAGTATAAGCACTTACATATCATTTTTCCAAAAATTTGCTAGTAAAATTTCTCTAACTGGGATTATTCTCACACAGTAAATGTGTTTTAATTCTACCATCCTGCTCTTACCTTTACAGTCTTTCTTATTTGAAAGCATAACAAAACCACTTTTACAGGAACAGTGGTAACTTCCAGGTGTGTTATCACAAATTTGACTGCAACCTCCATTTATATTTGAGGGATCTTTGCATTCATTTATGTCTAAAACAGGAAAAAAAAATTATTTTTAAAGTAATATAACCTGCATAGAACTTTTCAGGAGACCAATCCTGATGAGCTGGGGGGCGGGGGTTATTATACATACCAAATTCACACTTTTCTCCTTGCCAACCTGGTTTACAAGTGCAAGTAAAAGAAGCTTTTCCATCTTTGCAGCTCATATATCCATCTTCATTGCATGGCAGAGGACTACACTGGTCTGGAATGGCTGAAGGAAATAGACATCTATTTATTTTTTTTATCTCATGTCATGGTAAAATAAAATTGTGTGTACTATAATAAAAATCCTGAAGCCTAGAACCAATGAAAAAAAAACCACAACTCCTTTCTTTAAATAATACTTTTCCTAAATTAAAAAGTGAGCCCATTAGGCAAATCTTTATAATTATTTTGTAAAAAGAAACTACAGATGGCAGCAGTGGCCCATCTAGAGTGGCCACTGCCAAGACGCCAGCTGCAGTGGGGATGTGGGCCAGGGCCTCCCACTCCATGGAGCAGATAGGAGCCCCACACTCCCTGGATGCTGCTGCAGCTTCCCTGTCGTGGTTCCAGACCCGGGTGCCTCTGTGCTCTTGGGGGCCTTCTCCCGCTGCCAGGCTTCTCCCTGCAGCAGGCATCCACTCTGATCTTAGAGGCATGGCCAGGGCTGCACGTGCCATGGATCTGGTAAAAGCCAAGGACAAGAGTCCCCTGAGTGCAGCTGCAGCTGCCCAAGTCTGGCTGGACACCTGGGCATCTCTGTGCTCTTGAGGGCCTGGGGAGGCCCATTCTGCCCACCACAGGCTCAGAAGTGCCTGCTCTTGCTTCCTGGCCTCTCCTCACTCCTGGCATCCACTCTGGTCATGGAGCAAAGTTGGAGCTGAAGCCAGCTCTTGTCACAGCCAAGCTGGGTGGGCATAAGCTCAGGGCAGTGCTAACATGCCAGCACCCTTCCCCCTCCAGTCTTTGGGCTCCAACAGGCATGGGAAGGGAGCTGAGGGGGGTACTGAGGGCAGCTCAGTGATGGCCTGTAGGCACCCCCTTGGCACAAACAGCCTGGGTGCCATGAACAGTGGCAGGAGGTAGACAGCTTCCTAGATGGAAAAGGGTGGGTCCCCTGTGAAGTCCCACCTTCAGGCTGGGGAAGGTCTGAGGCCTGTGGGCTAGGCTGCCAGTCCTGCTGACTGATGGGGGATCACTTGGTGCTTTTTCCTGGGCCCACCCATGGCAGCACATGGACCAGTCAGCATGCACTTTCCCCCTCTGAAGACCATAAAAACCCCAGACTCAGCCAGAGCAGAACAGATATCCAGACAACCAGCTGCAGAAAGGAGCTACCATCTCCAGGGTCTCCTCTGTACTGGGAGTTGCAGACATCGAATGACCTGTCTGCAGAGAAGAACCACTGTCTCCAGGCCCTCCTCTGCTGAGAGCTGCTGATGGGACAACCAGCTGCAGACAGGAGCCACCCACTCTAGGCCTCCTTTCTACTGAGAGCTGCAGAGACAATGGGATGACCTGCCTACAGAAAGGAGCCACCCGCCTCAAGGCGTCCTCTCTGCTGAGAGCTGAACACTTGATGGGACAACCTGCCTATAGAGATGAGCTACCCACTGAGGGTCTCCTCTGAGCTGTTCTAATGCTCAGTAAAGTTCCTGTTCATCTTGCTCACCCTCCACTTTTCTGCATACCTCATTCTTCATGGATGCAGGACAAGAACTCAGGCAAAGGCACCACCAGCCACAGAAGTTTCCAGCCAGAAAAGCAACACCCCAAAGATCCCATAACACTACTTTTGCATTGCAAGTATATACAGTATTTCATAACTGTAATTTAGATATTTTTCCAAATATATTACCTCATTTGAGCCTTAGAACAATTCCATGAGGCAGACAGAACAATACTATTCTCAACATTAAGAGAAAAAAGAGGCTAGGTGTGATGGCTCACAGCTGTAATCCCAGCACTTTGGGAGACCAAGGCAGGCAGATCACTTGAGGCCTAGGCAACAAGGTGAAACCCTGCCTTTACTAAAAATACAAAACTCAGCCAGGCATGGTGGCACATGCCTGTAGTCCCAGCTACTTGGGAGTCTAAAGCACAAGAATTGCTTGAACCTGGAAGGCAGAGGCTGCAGTAAGCTGAGATCATGCCACTGCGACAGAGCAAGGCTCCCTCTCAAAAAAAAGAAAACGAAAAAGGAAAAAGAACTTAAAATTTTCAATTTGGGCTAAGATGACGTAACAAGGAACAGATTTATCTTCCTGCCTTAAATAAGTAGAACTTCAGTCTAACTATGTAAAATAATGGTTTTTCAAACATTGGAGAACAGGAAGGAGAATACCGTGATTCCTAAGGAAAAGAAAATAAACAAGCTGAGACCTACAATTGGACCACATTACTGCCTGGAGATAGCTTCTATGCAACAATGCAAGAAACACAAACAGATCCCAGTGGTCTCCCTGGGTTGAGAAAACAAATATTGGAGTTTGGGGAGATGAAATTAGAATTTTGCTGGTCAGAGTACAATAAAGGCAGAGAGAGGGAAAAAATGTGTGTGTATGGAAAGAGAGAGAGAGAAAGAGAGATAGAGGAAAAGAGAAAGAGTCTCCAGAGATCTGCAAAAAGATCCCCTAGGGTCTTTGGCTGAATGATGATTTGCACAGGAAAACTTCCAGAGCTCATAGAGGGATAGGGATAGTTTGTTTTAGACCAACCAGACCTAAAATATTTCACAGTACAAAAGGCATCAGGTAGAATGCTCACAAGGACTTATTATTGAGGCTAAATTAGTTTTAAGCTAATGGCTACTCCAGATTGCCTTAACAGAGCTTAAAATCAAACCTCAAAAGATTTGTTTTTCATGTATTCCACATAAGTTACCTAAATGCCACAACAAAATCAAACACTGTTTGGAAGAAGACAAGAAAATTCAGGACCCAGCAACGTAAGCTGTAAGCGTATTTTCTTTTCCTTAGGAGTCACAGTGTTCTGCTTCCTGTTCTCCAATATTCAAAACCATTATTTTATACACTTAGACCAAAGTTCTACTTATTTAAGGCAGAAGGATAAACTTGGTCCCTGTTACATCATCTTAGCCCAAATTGAAAGTTCCAAGTTCTTTTTTCTATTTATACTGAGAATAGTATTGTTTGCTTGGTCCAGTAAACAATTAAAAATAAGTAGAGGTCAGATGCAGTGGTTCACTCTGCACTTTGGGAGGCAGAGTAGGGAAGACACTTGAGGCCAGGAGTTAAGACCAGCTTGGGCAACACAGCAAGATGTAATCTTTAAAATTAATTTAAAAAATAAGTTCCCCAGCTGTGGTAGTTCATGCCTCTTGTCCCAGCTATTTGAGAGGCTACGGGAGGGGGATAGCTTGAGTCCAGGAGTTTGAAGTTACTGTGAGCTATGATCACACCACTGCACTCCAGCCTGGGTAACAGTGAGACCTTATATCCAAATAAAATAAAATACAATATAAAATTAAATTAAATTAAAAAATAAATACTCATGTAAAGAAACAAGAAAAAAATAATTTATAACCAAGAGAAAAATCAATAGATGAAAATATATCCAAAATGAAAGAGATGACCAAAAATCAGAAAAATAAGTAAATAAAATTATTTTAAATGCACTCCACACGTTCCAGTAGTAAATACAGGCATGATGAAAAAAAATAAAATAAAATAGAAGATGTGGAGCAGACCCAAATGGAACTTATTGAAATGAAAAATAAACTATATAAAATGAGAAATACACTAAATGGGATTAAAAGTAAATTATACATGGGAGAAGAAAAGAAGAGTGAACTTGAAGACATAAAAACTATCCAAAACCAAGGAAGGACAGATAAGAAGTATAAAAACAATAAGTATGTAAATAAATTGATAAATAACTAGAGCATGAATGACTTGTTAAACAATATCAAATGGCCTAATACATGTTATTGACATTTCAAGAGAAGAGGAAAGATAGCAGGCAAAATGAAAAAAGAAATTTGAATAAATAATAGTAAATCATTTTCTAAATTTGATGAAAACTATGAACACATAGATCCAAGAAGCCTGCTAAACATCAATCAGGATAAACCTAAAAATACTGTGTCAAATTAGAGAAAACCAGGGGAAAAGAGAAATCTAAAACACAGTGTATATATAGAGAAAAAACAAAGCTAAGACTAACACCAGATTTTCCATCAGCATCTATTCAAGTGAAAGGACAATGAAGAGACATCTTTGACATACTGACAGAGCACTGTGAACATGGAAGTCTTTACCCAATAAAAATATCTCCCAAAAATAAAGGCAATATACTATTTTTTAATTAAAAAGTATGAGAAACGCTGGGCACGGTGGCTCATGTCTGTAATCCCAGCACTTTGGGAGGCCAAGGCGGTCAGATCACAAGGTCAGGAGATCAAGACCATCCTGGCTAACATGGTGAAACCCCGTCTGTACTAAAAATACAAAAAATTAGCTGGGCATGGTGGCGAGCACCTGTAGTTCCAGCTACTTGGGGGGCTGAGGCAGGAGAATGGCATGAACCCGGGAGATGGAGCTTGCAGTGGGCCGAGATTGTGCCACTGCACTGCAGCCTGGGCGACAGAGTGAGACTCTCTCAAAACAAAACAAAAAAAAAGAGAGAAAATCCATCTTCATCAGATATGTAGTATAAGAAATGTTAAAGGAATTTCTTCAGGCAGAAGGAACATGTTGTCACATGGAAATGTGGATCTACAAAAAAGAATATGGAATGCCAGAAATGGTAAACATATGAGAAAATACAGAACAATGTTTTCTGGGCCAGGTGCCAATGGCTCATGCCTGTAATCCTAGCACTTTGGGAGGCCAAGGTGGGTGGATCACTTGAGGCCAGGAATTTGAGACCAGCCTAGGCAACATGGCAAAACCCTGTCTCCACAAAAATACAAAAAAATTAGCCAGGCCTAGAATCCCAGCTACTTGGGAGGCTGAGGCACAAGAATAATTTGAATCCAGCAGAGGTTGCAGTGAGCTGAGATTGTGCCACTGCACTCCAGCTTGGACGACAGCACAAGACTCTGTCTCAAAAATAAATAAATGAATGAATAAATACGTAAATAAAACAATATTTTCTCATTTGATAAGCTATTTATAAATTAACATATCTTGGAGTTTATGATGTATAATATTAAAATGTAAGGCAGAAACAACACAAAAAAATAGAGGAAATGAGGCCTGGCACAGTGGCTCATGCCTGTAATCCCAGCACTTTGGGAGGCCAAGGCAAAAAGATCACTTGAAGCCAGGAGTTCAAAACTAGCTAGGCAAAAAAGTGAGACCCTATCTCTACAAACAAATTTAAAAATTAGCTGGACACAGTGCTACATGCCTGTAGTCCTCGCTACTAAGGAAGCTAAGGCAGAAGGGAAGAAGGATTTGAGACAAGGAGTTCAAGGTTGCAGTGAGCTATCATCACACCACCACACTCTAGCCTGGGCTAGAGAGTGAGATCCTGACTGAAAAAAAAAAAAAAAAAAAGAAAAAGAAAGTAAGAAAGAAAAGAAAAGAAATGAGTAAAAGAAGTTTGAGAAGCATAACTAATAACAGAGGAGATAAAATGGAATCAACTCTCCCCCTAAAAAAAAAACTCAAGTAAGCAATACAATTGCCGTAGGAAAAGAAAAAAAAGCAAAGAACAGATGAGATTAACAGACTTTAACCATCATGAACGGTAACATTAAATGTAAATGTCTATAGTCTAACACTCCAATTAAAAGACAGAGATTGTCAGATTAGAGAAAACAGCAAGACCCAAAAGAAACTCACTTGAAATATAAACACACTGGTATGTTCAAAGTTAATGGATGGAAAAGTAAACCATAAAAACACTAATCAAAAGAAAGCCAGAGTGACAACATTAATATAAGATAGATTTTAGAATAAGGAATATTACCAGAGAAAAAGAGCAATATGAAGAAGTACAAAGTAGGGCCTGGAATGGTGTTTCATGCCTGTAATCCTAGCACTTTGGGAGGCCCAGCTACCAGGTAGGAGGATTGCTTGAGGCCAGGAATCCGAGACCAGCCTGGAGAACACACCCAAGACCCCATCTCTATAAAAAATAAATCAGCCAGGAGTGATGATATGTGCCTATAGTTCCAGCTACTCAGGCAGCTGAGGCAGGAGGATTGCTTGAACCTAGGAGGCTGAGGCTGCAGTGAGCCATGATTGCACCATTGCACTCCAGCCTGGGCAACAGAGCAAGAGCTTGTCTAAAAAAAAAAAAAGTACAAGTAAAGATCAATTATAGTGCCTTGTTTATTTTCTTCCTAAAATATCAAAGCACTTTATCAATATGGCAAATGACATGTCATTTGTTTTTTATTTGTGATTTCTGTCCCCTCATTAGACACTGCAATAGTCCCTTGGTTTCTGCACATTTCCACACCAGCTTCTCAACTTCCCAGTCAACTGTACATGTTCTTCCCATCCTTCCAATACTCCCAATACTGCCAATATTTCTATCTCTTTGCATATGTTAGCCCAAGAAAAATTTTGTTGTTAAATAAATAAATAACCAATCTAGCTAATGCCTAATTAATTCCATAATTTTTTTAAAAAGTCTTCATAGGATCAAGTTTTTTTGAAATGTGGCAATACGTTAGGTATTAGTTTAAAATCATAGAAAAGAAACAAATAGAAAATTTTTATCAAAATTATTATTCTTCTGTTCTTTGGTAAATTTTAAGAAAAGATAAAGCATGAATTAAATAATTAAATATACGTGTTCAGACAAACTGTTCTCCCTGTGTAATTACTAGCACTTTAAATTAGAGAAAAACACAGTTAAATGAATATATAGAGAATTTCAATCCTGGATGTAAAATATTCTCTGAACAAACATCACAATTTATATCCTATGGTTGCACCATTTGCCTTTACTAATGTACCAATTTCCCAACAAAGAGTGAAAAATAAGATACCAGAATTATCATTAGGCCCCTTGTGAACTTCAGAGCAAGAAAGCTAATTTGATTCATATAACATTTTCCACGTTTATATTATCAGTGCCAAAACGTTAGAAGAATAAACGTGGCTCTACTTTGAGCTACTAATCTACTGTAACATTTAGTCACACTACATGATTATGCAACAACAGCCAACATAAAGCTGTTGGGAATAAAAATTCTGAAGCTGGTGACCTTTAGGAACAGAGAACGCTGTTCAGTTTAAAACATTAGGCAAAAAAAATTCATTTTGAGTAATACAGCAGCATTTACAACTATAAACAAGTATTTTAAATGCAGTTTGAAAATACTTCCTTGCTGGGCATACAACCCATCAAAGGATCATTTCTCAATTTTTAAATGTTAATTTATATTAGCATGGGTGTACTTTACCTACAGAGTTTTTGTTTTGTTTTTTCAGTTGATGGTAGAAGTGCTTACCATTGACACAGCTTCTTAGGTCAGGATAAGCATTAGTTGACTGACGTGCAGCAGTGAATAACCCAGTTTGAAAAGAGCGAAGACAAACTGAAAATAAAAATGAACATAATCTTCTTAGAGTAGACACACATACTTGATCTGAATTCATGGTAGGAACTGTCCCAAGAGGTAGGATATTTATGCTCCTGTAGATTCACAAGATTCAGTCTTCAAAATGCAACACTAAATGTTTCCATCTACCTTTCTGAAAAATTAAAAATCTACAAGCAAGATGGCAACAGATACAGAAACATAAAAGATAAGTCTGTGACACCTTCTTCTCTCTGGAGAAGAACCTTAAAGTCAGAAGTGAAAAAAACCTTGATTTAGCATAGAAATTTATTGTCATATAAGTCTATGTTTTTAATTCCACAGCAGAAACAAGATGTTACCCTCAAATCTACTGACCAGAGTCTGATTTATAAAGTATATGTAATTCAGTCAATAGAATCAGTTCGTGTTTCTACTTGCTATAGGCTACTTCCAATTCTTCTAATGTTACCCTGAGATTAATACAATAATATTTGTATAATACTTCTATATTACAAAACAGGTTTACTTCATTCCCTTCATTCTTCACTACATTCTGTGAAATCAGATAAAACAACCTGGTAGATATTGCTAGGAAACTAAGAAATAACAGCTGGAATTGTAAAGATGAAATACTTTGTGACTTTAATGTAACTAGGAGTTACTTAGTGCCAAAAATATATTTCTTAACAGGCACTAAACACACTATATGTATTGCTTCATTGTTCAGACAGTCACCAGCTTACTATAAAAAAGATGGTGTTTTACTTAGCTTTTGCCAAGGAACAAACCACCCCCAAAATTAGTAGCTTAAATAATCATTGTATTTTTCTCATGATTTGTGGGTCAAATATTTGCAGAGTTTGGTTGGGTTGTTTGTCTCTGCTGCCAATGGAGTCAACCAGGATGGCTGGGGCAGGGGACTGCTTCCAAGATGGAGCTAATGTTCTTTGGCATCTCTCTTTCCATATGATAGATCATGCTTCAAAGTTCTCCATGTGGGTGTTTCTCTTAGCATGCTGGTCTTAAAGTGGCACTTCTTTCATGACAGCTAGCTTCTAAGAGAGAGAAAGCAAGCTGCCATGGCAGTTATGGGACATTGTATAACTTCTATCATAGTCTATTGATCAAAGGGTCCCAGGGTCCACCCAGATTCAAAGGGTAGGGTGTGGGTGGGGGATTTATTGTACCTCTTGATGAGGACACAGCAAAATGACACTGTAGAAGGGTATGTGGAATGGAAGACATTTTTAAACCATCTTTGGAAAAATACAATGTATCACAGACAGATTAAAAGATTCATTTGAAGTCAGTATGTGTTTAAGTTACCTATGGCTGCTATGACAAATTACCACAAATTTAGTAGCTTTAAATAATAAAAATTTATTGTTTTACAGTGCCAAGAGTCCAAAACCAAAAGGGCTAGCAGGGATCCATTCTTTCTGGAGACTTCAAGGAAGAATCCCTTTCCTTGCCTTTTCCAGCTTCTAGAGGCCATCTGCATTCCTGGGCTCATGGCGTCATCCTTGTATGTCTACCAGTTCTTGCTTTATCATTCCATATCTGACTCCATATCTACTACTGACTCTGGTCTCCTGCCATCCTGTTATAAGGACCCTTATGGTTTTATCGGGTCCTCTCAGATATCCCAGGATAATGTCTCCATGGAAAGATCTTTCATCACATCTGCAAAGTCTCCATTTGCCATATGAGGTAACAGTCACAAGTTCTAAGGATTAGGACATAGGTATGTCTGGGGTGGGGAGGGGCAGGCAGGGTGGAGGAAGGAGGTCATTATTCAGCCTACCATGGTGAGTTAGAATATTTTCCCAAATAAGTCTTACCTTACACATTGTGGGGGTGTTTCTGGAGCCCCTATCTTAGTCCACTTTGTGTTGCTATAACAAAATACCACAGATGGGCTGATTTATAAAAGACAGAAATTTACTTCTCCCAGTTCTGGAGGCTGGGAAGTCTGATATCAAGGTGCTTCAACATCTCATGAAGGCCCTCTTGCTACACCATCCCACAGTAGATGGCAAAAGAGTTAGGGTGAAAGAGCAAGAGGCTGAATTTGCAGCCTCAAGCCCTTCTATAATTGGTGTTAGGCCATTCATGATGGTGGAACCCTAATGACCTAAACACCTCCCATTAGGCCCCACCTCCCAACACTGTTCCATTGGGATTAAGTTTCCAGAACATACTTTTTGAGGGTCACATTCAAAGCCTAGTATTTGCTCCAGCCCCCAAAATTCATGTCCTTCTCATGTGCAAAATACATTCATTCCATCTCAATAGTCCTGATATGGTTTGGCTGTGTCCCCACCCAAAAATCTCATCTTGAATTCTAACCCCCACAATCCCCATGTGTCAAGGGACAGACCAGGTGGAGGTAATTGAATCAGGGGGGCGATTTTCCCCATGCTGTTCTCATGCTAGTTAGTGAGTTCTCATGAGATCTGATGATTTTGTAAGTGTTTGGTATTTCCTTCTGCGTTCATTCTCCTTCCTGCTGCCTTGTGAAGAAGGTGCCTTGCTTCCTGATATAGTTTGGCTGTGTCCCAACCCAAATCTCATTTTGAATTGTAATAATCCCCATGTGTCAAGGGCAGGGCCAGGTGGAGATAACTGAATTATGGGGGCAATTTCCCCCACACTGTGCTCATTGGTAGCGAGTAAATCTCACAAGATCTGATGGTTTTATAATGGGAGGTCCCCTGCACAAGCTCTCTTGCCTGCCACCAGGTAAGAAGTAACTTTGCTCCCCATTCACCTTCTGCCTTGACTATGAGGCCTTTCCAGCCATGTGGAACTGGGAGTCAATGAAACCTCTTTTACATTATAAATTACCCAGTCTCAGGTATGTCTTTGTTAGCAACATGAAAATGAACTAATACACTTTCCCTTTGCCTTCCGCCATAATTCTAAGTTTCCCAAGGCCTCCTCAGCCATGCTGAACTATAAGTCAATTAAACCTCTTTTCTTTATAAATTATCCAGTCTTGGGTATGTCTTCATAATAGAGTGAAAACAGACTAATATAAACCCCAATGTATTAACTCATATGCACCAACTCAAAAGTCCAAAGTCCAAAGTCTCATCTAAACCAGATATGGGTGAGACTCAAGGCATGATTCACCCTAAGGCAATTCCCACCAGCTATCAGTTTCCAAAATGCAATGAGATAAGCATGATAGATGTTTCCATTACAAAAAGGAAAAACAGGTAAGAACAGTAACTGGTCCTAAGGAAGTCCAAAACCCATTAAGAAAAACAACATAAAATGTTAAAGCTCTAATATAGTTTTCCTTGACTCCATGTCCTGACTTCTGAGCACGCAGGGGTAGGGGCTGAGCCCTCAAGGCCTTGGCCAGCCCATCCCTATGGCTTTGCTGGGCGTAGGCCATGCTGCGGCTCTCACAGGTTGGAGTCTTGTGCCAGCAGCTCTCCCAGACAGAAGTTGCATACTGGTAGCCCTATAGTTCTGGGCTCTCGGGGCTTCCCAACTCCCATGGCTCCACTAGGCATTGCCCTGGTGGGGGCTCCCTACAGTGGCTCTGCTGCTGTAACTAGTCTCTGCCTGGGCACCCCCGGGCTGCCCATAGTAACCTTTGAAATCTAGGTGGAGGCCACCGTGACCCCACAGCTCTTGCATTCTGTGCATCTGCAAAATTAACACCACATGAATGCCACCAAGGCTTATGAGGTATGTACATTCCAGAGTGGTGGGTTGAGACGCACCTAGGCCCACTTGAACCATAGTTGGGATGACCAAGGGACACTGTGCTGAAATTCAAGCAGCAGAGTCCCTAGGTCATGCAGAGCAGTGGTGGTCCTGCAGGTGCCCCTCTGGAAACTGCATCAAGGTCCTGCTCTGGGCCAGTGATGGGAGAGGCAGCCTCAAAAATCTCTCAAATGTCTTTGAGGTCTTTCACCCATTGTTTTGAAAAACAGCACCTGGCTCCTTTTATTTATTTATTTTAATTTCAACAGGTTTTGGGGGGAATAGGTGGTGTTTGGTTACATGTATAAGTAAGTTCTTTAATAGTGATTCCTGAGATTTTGGTTCATCCATTACCCAAGCTGTGTACACTGTACCCAATATGTAGTCTTTTGTCTTTCACCCCGCTTCCACTAGTTCTCCCAAGTCCCCAAAGTCCATTGTATTATTCTTAAACCTTTGCATCCTCATAGCTTAGCTCCCACTTATGACTGTGAACATACAATGTTTGGTTTTCCATTCCTGAGTTATTTCACTTAGACTAAAGAGCCCCTGGCTCCTTTCTATTCATGGTAGTCTCTTTGGCAAATGGTAACTTGGGACACACCTTGGTTTGCTCTCCTAAAGACCTTTTCACTCTTTATATGACCAGGCTGCGAATTCCCCAAATATTTTTGCCCTGATTCCCTTTTAATTATAAATCTCATCTTTAAATCATTTCTCTTTTTCTCATATATTACTGTATGCAGTTAAAAGTAGCCACAAAGGCTGGGCCCAGTAGCTCATACCTGTAATCCCAGCTCTTTGGGAGGCCGAGGCACGTCGATTACTTAAGGTAAGGAGTTTCAGGCCACCTGGCAAACATGGCAAAACGCTGTCTCTACTAAAAATACAAAAATTAGCCAGGTGTGGTGGCACCCACCTGTAATCCTAGCTACTCGGGAGGCTGAGGTACAAGAACTGCTTGAACCTGGGAGGCAGAGGCTGCAGTGAGCCAAGATCACACCACTGCACTCCAGCCTCGGCGACAGAGACTCTGTCTCAAAGAAAAAAACAAAGAAACAAATAACAAAACAAAACGAACAAAAAACCAAAAAACAAATAACCCATTAGAATGACTGCCTAAAGGGTGAATGAAAGTGGAAATGGAGGAAATGGAGATAGAAAGGAATATGTATGTATTTTTGAAAGCAAGTGATGGGCCTTTCAAACACCAGCGATCATAATATACTGTCAAAGGGGCGGGGTATGAATAACTCAGCCTTGTGCTCCTCCAGTCAAAACAAGCAAACATTCAGCCTTTTATGTGATACCTCTTCCGTGACTTAAAGACAGAGGGGTATAAAGTAGTTTCTTGGAGAAATAAAAAATTTACCTGACTCTTGATCCATTATAATTCCAATACAACCTTTGTCTAGGAGTCAGTGGCTGTTTGAACTATTTTTTAGAATTGACAAATCAAGATAGCTAGGATAGTGGTGCCTATAGAAAGTGGCAAAAGGAAATCAGTTTGATTGTTAATAAAACTAATAGTGAAAAATATAAGTAAAGGTACATGTAGCAAGATCTTTTCCTAAGAGGTTGTGCCTTGACCACTAGAAACTCTCTTGAAAGGATCTGTTTCTTAGCCTTTCTCTCCTGTGGTCCTAATTTCTGTTTTTAATCCCTTTTCTTGTGAGAGCTTCCGCATCAGTTTACAGAAGCAGAGACAATCCCCCTCCAGGTTTCACCTTCCTGTTTACCCTCCTCAATTTTTACTATTCCTGTTGTGTGGTAAGAAAGAGAAGTGGGAATATGAGGGTTCTGTATTACACTGCTTTGGAGTAGCAAAGCAAATGGCTCTTCACACTGTAATTCTGAATGCACTTTTCCATGAAATTATTATCATGAATATTAATGTAGGCTTCTATATAATGTGACTTATGTGTTTAAGCTAATGTAGTCTGGCCTGGGTTCTAAACTCATATGAAACATTTCACTTGGGTATCCAGCCTCAGAGCTTTCAAATTTTGGCTGTATTCACTGTAAAATTTGCCAGAGATGCGAAATGAAGCTTTCTCAAAAACGATGATTCTAATGAAGTCTTCACACAAGAATAAATGAAGTCTGAGAGTAGATGATTCAAGAGGAAGGACAAATGAACCAAAGATAAGAATACTCGAGACCTAAAACTACTTTGGTTTTACTGGGGCTGAGTTTGGCTCCCTTCCTCTCTCTCTTGTACCCTTTTGCCTTACTACCTTCCGTCATGGGATGATGCAGTAATAAGGCCCTTACCAGATGATTAGCACCTTAATATTGGACTTCCCAGCCTCCAGAACTGTAAAAAATAATTTTTTTCTTTATAAATTACTGAGTCTGTGGTATTCTGTTATAGCGACACAAAAAGGGCTAAGACAAAACATTGGTGCCAGACATTGGGTTGCTGCTATAACAAATACCTGAAAATATGGAAGCAGTTTTGGAACTGGGTAATGGCTAAAGGCTGGAAGAATCTGGAGGAGCAGGCTAGGAAAAGCCTAGATTGCTGTAAATGGAACATTGAGGATGCTTCTGGTGAGGGGTCAAAAAAAGAGAAGACATGTAGGAAAAGAATGTAACTTCTTAGAGATTACTTAGTGTCATGATTAGATTGTTGGTAGAAATATGAATGCTAAAGGCCATTCTGATGAGATCCTAGATGGAAGTGAGAAACAAAGCACTGGAAACGAGAGTAAAGACCAACATTGTTACAAGGTGGCAAAGAAATTGGCTGAATTATCTCCATGCAACCTCCTGGGCTGCTCACTGCAACCTCCACCTCCTGGGTTCAAGTGATTGTCGTCCCTCAGCCTCCCCAGAAGCTGTGAGAGGTGACAGCATGCTGGCAGCCCTTGCAGCCCTCGCTCGCTCTCGGCACCTCTTCTGCCTGGGCTCCCACTTTGGCAGCACTTGAGGAGCCCTTCAGCCCACCACTGCACTGTGGGAGCCCCTTTCTGGGCTGGCCAAGGCCGGAGCTGGCTCCCTCAGCTTGCAGGGAGGTGTGGAGGGAGAAGCGAGTGGGAACCGGGGCTGCGCCCGGCACTTGCCAGCCAGCTGGAGTTCCCGGTGGGCATGGGCTTAGCTGCCCGCACTCGGAGCAGCTGGCCAGCCCTGCCGCCGGTCAATGAAGGGCTTAGCACCAGGGCCAGCGGGTGCAGAGGGTGTACTAGGTCCCCCAGCAGTGCCGGCCCACTGGCGCTGCGCTCAATTTCTCGCCGGGCCTTAGCTGCCTCCCTGCAGGGCAGGGCTAGGGACCTGCAGCCCACCATGCCTGAGCCTCCCCCGCCTCCGTGGGCTCCTTTGCGGTGGAGCCTCCCGGGTAAGCGCCGCCCCCTGCTCCAGGGTGCCCAGTCCCATCAACCACCCAAGGGCTAAGGAGTGTGGGCCCATGGCACAGGACTGGCAGGCAGCTCCACCTGCGGCCCCTGTGCGGGATCCACTGGGTGAAGCCAGCTGGGCTCCTGAGTCTGGTGGGGCCTTGGAGAACCTTTATGTCTAGCTCAGGGATTGTAAATACACCAATCGGCACTCTGTATCTAGCTCAAGGTTTGTAAACATAACAATCAGCACCCTGTGTCTAGCTCAGGGTTTGTGAATGCACCAATGGACACTCTGTATCTAGCTACTCCAGAGGGGCCTTGGAGAACCTTTATGTCTAGCTCAGGGATTCTAAGTACACCAATCTGCACTCTGTATCCAGCTCAAGGTTTGTAAACACACCAATCAGCGCCCTGTGTCTAGCTCAGGGTTTGTGAATGTGCCAATCGACACTCTGTATCTAGCTAATCTGGTGGGGATGTGGAAAACCTTTGTGTCTAGCTCAGGGATTGTAAACGCACCAATCAGCGCCCTGTCAAAACAGACCACTCAGCTCTACCAATCAGCAGGATGTGGGTGGGGCCAGATAAGAGAATAAAAGCAGGCTGCCCCAGCCAGCAGTGGCAACCCACTCGGGTCCCCTTCCACACTGTGGAAGCTTTGTTCTTTTGCTCTTTGCAATAAATCTTGCTGCTGCTCACACGTTGGGTCCACACTGCCTTTATGAGCTGTAACACTCACCATAAAGGTCTGCAGCTTCACTCCTGAAGCCAATGAGACCATGAACCCACCGGGAGGAAGAAACTCCAGATGCACTGCCTTAAGAGCTGTAACACTCACCATGAAGGTCCGCAGCTTCACTCCTGAGCCAGCGAGACCACAAACCCACCAGAAGGAAGAAACTCCGAACACATCCGAACATCAGAAGGAACAAACTCCGGATACGCCGCCTTTAAGAACTGTAACACTCACCGCCAGGGTCCACGGCTTCATTCTTGAAGTCTGTGAGACCAAGAACCCACCAATTCTGGACACAGCTGGGATTACAGGCTTCGCCACCACTCCTTCCTTCCTGGCTAATCTTTATATTTTTACAAGAGATGGGGTTTCATCACGCTGGTCAGGCTGGTCTTGAACTCCCAACCTCAAGTGATCCGTCCTCCTCAGCCTCCCAAAGTGTTGGAATTACAGGCATGAGACATCATGCCCAGTGGTTACGTGTATTTTTAAAATTTGTAAGTGTTCTTGAAAATACATATTTACAATTTCATGTCCATGTTTTTTTTCACGTGTGTAAATGGTTTTGTGTTATATATTACATCCTCTAATATTTTTTCTCAGAACTTGGTTTTTATGATCAATCCATGCTGCTACATATAATTCATTGCTACTAACCACTAAGCATTACACCACAGTATGCAACCACCACTTTATAATTCTTTCTACCCATGATAAGACACTCAAATTACCTCCAACTTTCTACCTCTACAAGAAGGTGGAAAGTACATCCTCATGCATGTCTCCTTAGTACCTGCATAACAATTTCTTTGGAATAGATACCCAGCGGTGGAATTGTGTGATCATTAAATAGGAACGTACTTAATGGCTCTCAGAGGTGCATTCTCACCAGTGGAGTATAAGGATTTCTACATCCTTGCTTTCTAATTTTTGGCAGACTAATAGGTAATAAAGTAATATCTCATTATTTTTCTGATTTCTAAGGAGATGGAGCATATTTTCATGTCATTTTCCAAATCTGAAAGTTTTCTTCTTTGAAAATTTTCCCTATTTTTTTTTTACCATTTTTCTATTGATCCTTATTTGTTTTTCCTGCAGATTTGAAAAAAATTAAACATTTATAAATATCACCTCTTGATATTTATATTTTTGATATTTATTTGACAGGCAGATCTGTCATTTGTCTCTTAATCTTACTATTCATGTCTCTCTTGTAAGATAAACTCTTAATTTTGTTGTAATCCAATTTATTATTTCACCTTACTATTTGTGAATTTAAAATTTTCTCCCATGCCATCAGTCACAAAGATATTCTCCCATATTGTTTCTTTAATTTCATAGTTTTATTTTAACATTTTTGTCTTTATTCCATCTAGAATTCACCTTTACACTTGGTGGTAATTAGAAACCCACATTTATCTGTCTGCTAATAGCTGACCACTCTTCGCAATACCATCTTTAAATAATGCACAGTGACTTACAGTATCATCTTTATCAAATACTAGGTTGTCATAGATATGAGTCTTTCTCTGAACTTTCTGTTCAGTTTCATGTTCTGAAAATACCATATAGTTTTATTTCTATAGCTTTGTATTATTAATATTTGATAAGGTATTTCTCTCTTTTGTATTTTAGACATGTGTGGACTTTTAGTTCCCCACTTATATTTTAAAATGAGTTTACTGAGTTTCTCAAAAATATTTTTTTAAACAAGATTGCTCTGAACATATAAATTTGACGATGGCCACACATAGTACCTCACACCTATAATTCCAGCACTTCAGGAAGCCCTGGCAGGAGGATTGCTTGAGCCCAGGAGTTTGAGACCAGTGTGGGCAACATAATGAGACCCCCATCTCTAAAAATATAAAATATAATAAAATAAAATCAATTTGAGGAGAACTGATCACTTTATAGCATCACTCAAGATCATGAAATATCTTTCCATGGCTTTAATTCATTTTCTATGTCTTCAATTTGAGTATTAACATTTTCTCCATAGGGTTTTTATGTGTTCTTAAGATATTTCTAGATATGTTATGGGATTTGCTGCTATTGTGAATGGTATCATCTTTTTAATTTCTACTAGACTATTGCTTGCATAAAGAACTACTATGGATTTTTATAGGAGACTCATAGAATTATGTAATCTCTTATGTGTTCTTATATTTTGTCTATGGATTCTATTTTTTTCCAGTATTATATCAATTAAAAGTAATGACAGGAATATATTATAGCTTATGATCTATACAATCCCTATTTTTCTTCTCTTATTGCATTGAATGTAACCTCCAGTACTTTTCTTTTTGTTCTCAACCATAGAGAAACTATATCTAAATTTCATTCATTAGGTATAATGTTTACTGCAGATTTTGTTCACTTTCTTTTTCTTCTTTTCTCTGTCTTTCTCTTTCCATCTCTCCCTCTCTCCCTCCCTTCTCAAGCCAATTTGCTCAAAACAATCCTATCTTATTCTTTTTATAGCTGACATTACCTTGTGCATTATTAATCCTGAACTGAAGTGTGAACATTTGGAAGATTAATTATATGGTTATTCTATATTTAACCTTTATCAACCTCAGAACCTTTTCTTATATTCTTAGTTTGACAAACGCTTTTATCATAACTAAGTAGTGATCTCTATCAACTGCTTTTGCTGTATGAACTGAGGTAATAATATACTTTTAGTGGTGGGGTCTTACTATGTTATCCAGGCTGGTGTCAAACTCCTGGCCTCAAGTGATCCTCGCACTTCAGCCTCTTGAGTGGCTGGGATTACGGGCATAAGCCACTGCACCCAGCTGATTTCCTGATGTTAAATCATCTTTAAATTTCTGGAACAATTCCACTTGATCATGATATTATTTTTAACACACTTAAGATCGGACTGAACATCATTGTATTTAGAATTAATTCAAAATCAAAAGGAATGCTATTTTTCTTTTCTTTTATTCCCTCACTTAAATTTTAAAATGAGTTTACTAAATGTTGTCTTTATTTGATTTTGAAGTCAAGATTACATAAGCCTCTTAGAATAAGCTCATTTTTTAAGGACAATATCTTAGTAAGGGAAACATTAACAATTTCTTAAAATTTGGAAGAGTTCGTTTGTAAAACCATCTGGATCTGGGTTTTGGGAGAGACAGGAAGAAGAGGGCTTTGGCTGCGGTTTTAACTTGTTTAATACCTGTTTATATAACTAAGTTCTCTATTGCTTCCTGTGAAATTACAGATATTTTATGTTTTTCTAGGAACACATCCATTTTATTTAGGTTTCCAAGTGTATTTGATATAGCTCTTTGTAATATTTTATGATAATATTTTTAATCTGTGTTGAGTTTAGAATATTTTCCGTTTCTATCTTGTACTCTATGTATTGGTATTTCCCCTTTCTCTTTTTTGTTTTTCCTTGATTATTCTTGCCAGATGTCAGCCTCACTTACTAACCTTTTCAAAGAATGAGAATGTTCTTTTGTTAATGCTCTCTTTTGTTTTTCTATTTCACTTATTTCTATCTCTGTTTTTGTTATTTTAAAACTTCTTGTTACTCGGGGTTTGCTCTATTGTATTTTTTGTGTTTGTTTTCTCATTTGGAAAGTTCAGGTCATTTTTTAAATTATCAAATCTGTTTTGTCACTACTGCCTTGTCAGTTAGAACCCAGTCCCCCACCACACATACCGGCAGGCCAGGCCAGCTTTTCACCTACCCAGGCATTTCTTAAACTTCTTCTTGTTGTCATTTTATTTTGCTATTATTAGTGCTTGGAATCTTACTGTTTCTTTAGAGAAGATTTGAGGGGAGGGAGTCAGCATTCTGAGGTAATTCACCAACTTATCTTAGAAACTAAAAATAATTTCTTTTTTTTATTTTTCAGGTTTTTTCCTTATTTTATTTTTTGCCAGCTCACATCAAAAAATGATTTCTAATGTTTATATTTAGGCTCAGAGTTCACCATTCTTCCCAGGAAGTTTCTCTCTCTTTACTAGAAACACTCACTCTATTAGGTGATACTAGGCCTATGGAAATGGTAGTTATTTATTCCACTTCTTACAAAAGAGAAGAACACAATTTAAAAACTGTAATGAAACCCAGAGTACTTATTTCCAAATCACATGTTTTCAAGATAGTACATGGAATATGTAGGCCAATTGAAGTGCTTTATCAGCCCCTGAAAACGAAGTCTAAATATTACCCCAAATATAAGGGTTACAATTCTTTAATTTCTTTGGTGACCTTATCTCACTGCAGGGACCTTTCTGTATGAGCTGTTGTAGTTAGCAAAACCACTGTTAGATTTACCAGAGAAAGGATTGTTTTGTTTTGCTTTTCAAATTAGAGCCATTGGCCTATAGAATATACACATCAAATAAAAAAAAAAGTGTAACTTAGACAGGACATTTTTAAAAATTGTTTTTAACAGTGGAATTCACCACACATGCCTATATACAAATAAAGACCAAAATATGAAATGTAAATTTAAAAAAATCATAATAAAAAGTATATTTTTGTTTCACATGATGGGTTGATTAAACAAGAATACATCTGAAGAAATTTTGACACATTAAGTTATTTATGTACATTGACTTATTTGGTGATTTAAAAGCTCTGAAGTTAGAAAATATAGTTACAGTGCACACTTAAAACTACAGAAGCTGGAAAGCTAAACAACTTGTTTGACCTGACACAGTTAAAAATGTTTAGGTCTGAGGCTGAAGCCCACATCTTGTGTTTTTGTTTTAGTTTGTTTTATTTTATACTTTGGGTTTTTTTACCATGTTGCCAAATGAGATAGGCAAAGAGAAGAGTTGGGCAGGGCCAGAAAAGTGGAAGTTAAGAGAGATACGAGGATAAAATTATGAAAAATATTTTCATAATCTAAGGAACTTCCCCAGAACACATAATGCTGTATTAGCATGGTATTTATCTTTATCCAAATGTACTCTGATCAAAGGAATGTATCCTCTACAGTGTTGTGCATGCAAAAATGCAGCCTCATTACACGGCTGTAAGAAGCAAGAGTTAACATTGTTTTTTTAATGTACGCATAATATTTAACAGCCAAATATTGTCTATTTTTATTATAAAATATTTACATTTCTATCTAAAATTTAAAAGCTGAAATAGTCTTGATATACTATCTTTTCTACACTTTAATAGTACAAATTCTTGGGTTTTGTTTTGAAAAGTTAGGAGTAACATGTAACTTTACAAAATAAAACATCTTTTTCATGGATGTATATCCATATCTCACTGCCCTTTTAAAATACACCAGCTAAGGCTGGGCAGGGTAGGTCATGCCTGTAATCCTAGCACTTTGGGAGGCTAAGAAGAGTGGACACTTGAGGCCAGGAGTTCAAGACTACCCTGGCCAACATGGCAAAACCCCGTCTCTACTAAAAATACAAAAATTAGCTGGGTGTGGTAGCACATGCCTGTAATCCCAGCTACTTGGGAGGCTGAGGCACGAGAATCACTTGAACCAGGGAGACAGAAGTTGCGGTGAGCCGAGAGCAGGCCACAGCACTCCAGCCTGCGTGACACAGTAAGGCGCTGTCTCAAAAAAAAAAAAACAGTTAACCCATGAAAACACATATGCTCATAGACTATGTCTAGCACCTCAATATAACTGAGCATCAGCCCAAGAGCTTCATGAGAAAGACATGAGAAAGAAAAACACTAAAATTTAAAATGCCACATGGTAATTAAAGAACCATTCCAAATTTCTCAACATGTCTTAAATATAAAGACAGCAAAATTGCATATAAAATGATGCCTCACTCCCAAGGATAATGAAATTACATTGGATGGAAGAGATAGGTGGAGAGTTAGACGGGAACATATCTAAGTTCCCTTCCATTTCTAAGATTATATAATTGAGATGTTTTGAACTTACCTAAGTATTTTGGATAAAAATAATCCTAGAAAGAAGAAAAAGAAAACATATATCTTAGCAAACCTAAATTTCATTATAGAGTTAAAACTTAATTTTATAATGTGTTTTCATAGTAAAGATGCAAATAAATTACATATAACCATCATTTTCACATTATAATTTTTATATAGTAAAATATACCAAGAGAAAACAATAGAATTAAGCCAGTAAGATACTTAGGCTTAAAGAAATATTGATCAATTAATCATGTTTCAAAAGCTTCTAATCTGAAAACAAGCTGTATTTAAGATGGTAAATGTAATCATATATGCCCTCTTTTGGTACATCCTTTAATTTTTCCATAATGATTAGATAACCATTTGACACATTTTATGTCATAACGGTCACCCATACCAGATTCAATGTTGAATCACAGTAACATACTCTTTTTTTTTTTTTTTTTGAGACGAGGTTTCTCTGTGTCGCCCATGCTAGAGTCCAGTGGCATGACCATGACTCACTGCAGCCTCAACCTCCTGGGCTCAAGTAATCCTCCCATCTCAGCCCCCCAAGTAGCTGGAACTACAGGTACATGCCACCATGCACAGCTGGTTTTTTGTTGTTGTTAATTATTTTTTTGTAGAGATGGGGGTCTCACTATGTTGCCTAGGCCTCAAACTCCTGGGCTCAAGCGATCCTCCCGCCTTGGCCTCCCAAAGTGCTAGGATTACAGGAGTGAGCCAAGATGCCCAGCTAACAGTGACATCCTTTGAAGTGAATTAAAATAGACATTTATCTTGTACATCTTATGTACATGTAGTACCATATTTATAAAGTTGTTGTGTACCAAAAGTTTGTCTATAAATCAGTCATTTGGAGTAAAAAATGTGCTTTCTTAAAGAGAGAAAAACGTTAAAAATTTCTGATAGTAAGGTTCTCAGGCTGGTCCACGAAAGCATTCTTAAGCCATAATATATCTAATGTGTACCATTAACAGGACAAGAATACCTCATGAGAAACTAGAATTTCTACACAAAGACATATTCAATGTTACCACTTAGTAAGTACAGAACATAAGCTCTCATCCAGAACTGAGTCAAAGGCCTCATTCTTTCCTCCTCTCACATAAAAACCTACACAATAGATGATGGGATTCAAAGGTGTTGTTGCGACCGTCAAAGGAATATATTAGAGATGTTGAGACATAAGTAGTACTGTGGGGACTGGAAATGTGGACTGTGGTATTAGGGATGTGGACGGGGAGTGGTTGGGTAGGGTCGAAAATGATCACACCTGTAATCATGAGAATCATAACACAGTAACAAACGTTTGGTGGGGGTGGGGCGGGGGTGTCACTGTGGTCACACGTGTAATCCTAGCACTTTGGGAGACTAAGGTGGGCAGATTGCTCGAGCCCAACCTGGGCAACCTGGCAAAACCCCCTCTCTACAAAAAATACCAAAATTAGCCAGGTGTGGGGCTGCACACCTGTAGTATCAGCGACATAGGAGGCTGAGACAGGAGGATTGCCTGAGCCGTGGGGTTAGGGCTGCAGTGAACCGTGATCATGCCACTGCATTCTAGCCTGGGCAACAGAGCAAGACCCTGTCTATAAAAAAAAAAAAAAAAAAAAAAAAAAGGAACTTTTTTTTCATTTCTCCCCTTTCTGTCTTGTTCTTTCTGTCATTTTTTTCTCTTCTGTCAATGAGACCAATGCTAGAATTAGTGGAAGGGAGGAAGCACATAAATGAGTTTTCCTTCCTCACTATCTTTCCTCCTCTGCATCAAGGTCTTCTCCCTCACTGGGCTTTTGCTGCTTAGAGGCCAAGCTGATAGAATATATCTACTATGTTAGAAATACATACTCAATATTAATGAGTGATGTATATGGTACCTTGGGCAGACAGGCATGCCTTACAATATTCCAGAATAACAAAACAAAAATTAGAATGGATGGGGTAAAAAATAGGTAAAACAAGAATGGCAGAGTGTTGATCATTATTAAAGGGGTGGAGGAGTTTGCATAATGAAATTTATTACACTGTTCTCTCTACTTTGAGATCTATTTAAAATCTATTTAAAATTTCAATATTAGATGATACCTACAATTGTGACTTAAAATCTTTCATGTAAAGTAACAGTGGGCCGGGCGCCGTGGCTCTGTAATCTCAGCACTTTGGGAGGCCGAGGCAGGTGGATTGCTTAAGCCCAGGAGTATGAGACTTGCCTGGCCAACATGGCAAAACCCTGTCTCTTAGTAGATTACGTCTCTAATACAAAAATTAGCCAGGCATGGTGGCACATGCCTCTAATCCCACCTACTCAGGTGGCTGAGGCACGAGAATCTCTTGAACCCAGGAGGTGGAGGCTACAGTGAGCAGACATTGCGCCACTGCACTCTAGCCTGGGCAACAGAAAGAGACTTTGTTTCAAAAAATAAAAATAAAAATAAATGCCAATGGAGAAATTTAATGAAGCATTGTGATAATAATCCAAACTAGCATGTGCGCGCGCACACACACACACACACACACACACACGTTAATACTTCAGACATCCTCTCCCCTCCCTCTAACACTATCAAATTCTGGTTAGAAGAAAATATTTGCAAACCATGAGGTCAATACTATTTGCTGATAATGAAGTGTAACTGAACTATAATTTAGTCAGAACAAGCTGTTATTGGTGATCATGTCTGCCTAAAAAGCCCATTTTCCTTTAAAGGTACTTCCTCTCCCCTCCCCCTAACACTATCAAATTCTGGTTAAAAGGAAATATTTACAAACCATGAGGTCAATACTATTTGCTGATAATGAGGTGTAACTGAACTATAGTTTGGTCAGAACAAGCTGTCATTGGTGATCATGTCTGCCTAACAAGCCCACTTTCCTTTGAAGGTACTTCCTCCTGAAATGGAAGTGGTTATGTGTGGAAGGTGATACACACAATTATCGACTTTAAGATGGAACAGAAGGAAGTACAGGCTGGAAATGTTCAGTCTGTAGTTGTATGTCTAGATGTGTGAACTTGATAGTTTCCATAAATGCTTACCGTTTCGGGGTCATTTTCAAAGACCTCCCTGGCTTCTTCTTTATTGCACAGTTCTTCGATGCATTCTCTTTCAAGATTACCCTGTTTGGTTTCTTCAAGTAAAGAATTTGCACGACGCTTCCTAACCAGGACTTGTGAAGCCTGTTGCTTTGACAAAACTGAAGGAAAAAATAAGTTTATATGAATTAATCATTTTTCCAGCTAAAATATATTGTTTTATTAAGCAATAAAAGTTAAAATCATTTTCTGCCTATGAATTGTATGACATTTAAAATCAGTATGATCGAACTAAGAAAAAAATGCAGATATGGAAGCACGTTGGTTAACAATTCAGAGAGCAGGTTTGGTGTGCAGCTGTAGCCCTTGTATGATGGTCTACACAAGTTATTCAGGTTTATACTTGAGGTTAAACACACCAGATAATATTCAATACTTCCTTCATTATGACTACATCAGAGAAAACATGCTGAAGGCCAGGCGTGGTGGCTCACCTTCGTAATCCCAGCACTTTGGGAGGCTGAGGTGGGAGGTCCACCTGAACCCAGGTGGTTCAAACCCAGCCTGGGCAAAATAGCGAGAACCCATTTTTACAAAAAACAAACATATTATATATATATAGTTGGTTTTTTTTGAGACGGAGTCTCGCTCTGTCGCCCAGGCTGGAGTGCAGTGGCACAATCTCGGCTCACTGTAACCTCTGTCTGCCAGATTCAAGTGATCCTCCTGCATCAGCCTCCTGAGTAGCTGGGATTACTAGAGTGCGCCACCACATAAAAATATTAATTGGGCATGGTGGTATGCACTTGTAGTCCTTGCTACCTGGGAGGCTAAGGCAGGAGTGCCATTTGAGTGCAGGAGTTCAAGGTTACAGTGAGCTGTGATCATACCACTTTACTGCAGCCAGTAAGACCCTCGCTCTAAAAAAAAAAAAAAAACTGAAAAAAAAGAAAAAACATGATGAAATGCCTATGTCAAAAGCCATAGTCTTAGCCAGGCCTGGTGGAACATGCCCGTAATCCCAGCTATTTGGGAAACTGAGACACGAGAATCATTTGAACCAGGGAGCCAGAGGTTACAGTGAGCTGAGATCCTGCCACTGCACTCCAGCCTGGGCAATAGAGCAAGACTGTCTCAAAAAAAAAAAAAAAAAAAAAAAAAAGCCATACTATCTTTAAAGCAAGAGTAATAAACTTTCTCAATTTTAATGAAAAACCTTTGTGATCTCTGTGGAGATTGTTGTTGAACAGCAACAATAAAAATAACAAAGTTCAATATCAAGCAACAGACTGGAGGAAAATACTTACAGCATATAGAATAGAAAAAATTGCATCCAGATAAGCCGACCAATACAGAAATGCATGTACGGTTGTATATAAAATCATTTCTAAAATATAAACAAACTATAAAGAAAACAATATAAACAATCATATAAACCAACACTACAGAGAATAAATGGGCAATAAACATTATAAAATGTTCAAATCAAACTATTTTAAAAATTATATTTTTGCATATTAGACTGGCAAAACTTTAAAAGAATGATAATATCAATTATTGGTGAGAGTAAGGGAAAACATGTATTCCTGTACACTGGTAGTGGAGCATAAACTGGCAGGTTTTATTTGAAGGTATTTTGGTAAAATTTAAAGCACATATATTCCTCATCTCAACAACTCTGCTTCTAAGTATGTCCTACATATATGCCCATGTGCTGGAAAAAATAGAATTGTTTATTGAAAGACTGTTTGTGAGATCAAAAAATCAAAAATGACTTAAATATCTATCAAGAGGAGCACAGGATCAGGCACGATGGCTCATGCCTGTAATCCCAACACTTTGGGAGGCCAAGGCAGGAGGATCACTCGAGCCAAGGAGTTCAAGACCAGCCTGGACGACAAAGAGAGACCCCACATCTCCAAAAAATTTTAACAATTGTCCAGGTGTAGTGATGCACACCTGTAGTCCCAGCTAGTCAGATGCCTGAGGCAGGAGGATCACTTGAGCCTGTGAGGGGTCAAGGCTATAGTCAGCTATGATCACACCACTGCCCTCCAATGTGGGTGACAGAGCAAGACCCTGACTTTAAAAAAAAAAAAAAAAACAGAGAGGAATGGAAATAAAAGCTATAATAAACCCGTATTGTGGAATAATATGCAGTTGCTAAAAGGAAGATACTCTTGTACTGGAGATCTCAAAGATACAGTTAAAATGCAAAGTTAAAATGCAAGTTGTAAAATGCCACACTAATAGCATAATTCTCTATAAATCAGCTAAAGTAGTATATATGTAAATATCATGTGGAAAAATACACAGAAAAGAGTTTGGAAAGAAACTGCTAATACAACAATTATATTTGGAGAAAAGTATGGAGAGTGTCGAGTTTTGGTTTATTATTTTAGCATGTTAATACAGCTTTTTAATGAAAAATGTAAAAAACATAAATAAAACCTCCAAGTAACTTTTTTCCTGATTTTAACCACAAATGGTTCTTTCACTAAGAAGATAAACAAGTAATATAAATGTCTGAATTTCTTTCCCTTTTCTTGTCTCTTATTACCTTGTAAACAATAAACAATAAATACTCAAAAGTTGACAATAGAAGAAAGAAAAAAAGCAAAAAGACTTATCAACAGTCACTCACCGTATTTATTAGTTAAGTAACTAAAAAATCTTGCAAGAGTGAAGTAATATTACTTTATTTCTCTGACTTGCCAAAGCAGAGGTTTAAATGTAATGGATAAAAAAAAAATTGTTTGGGTTAGATTTGTAACCCTATCTCTTGCCATGTTTATCATGCTCATTAAAATAGAGATTAAGTCAAGGCAATATGTATATAAAAGATGGTACTCTGTGATCATGCTATCTGCCAAGTGTGTTATTAACTTATCAATGAGAGTCCTGCCAACAGTGAAAGAGCCTGACGTGGGCAATTATCTCATTTATTTGAAGTAGCTTTACGCATGCTAGTTTGTAACAAATACAGCAAAAAAAACTGGACTTTTTGAACTTTACAGCAACTATGTGATTCTTTCTGGGGAAAACCATAACACTTTCATTGAAGGGTGAATACACTGATTCAATTTTAAAAATCAAGGTTAAATGCACTTAGGAAATAAAGCTCCATATATATTCACTTCTTGGCATTTTTTCCTTACACAATAATAGCTTTTGGAATTAGGAGTTTGATAGTGATTTTTAAGAACGTCTCTTTCCCCGTATGGGCCCCCACTAAAGGGTACAAAGCAGGTGTAATAACACATACTGTATTCATGCTTGTGAAAGCAAAGGTCTAAATCACCAAGAATAGCCAAGGTTTTTGAGTTCTTGGGAATGTCCACTTAAGTTTATAAAAGTAAACATAACCACCTTTATTATTTAAGAGATGATAAAACTCAGGCAAAAAGCATGCAACATATTTTTGCATAATTGTAAAGTGAATAAACAACAAAACTACAGCTAGATCATAGGCATCCCAACTCTCAGACCCGCAATCCATTGTTTATTGTCTGCTGCTTTTCAAAAATCAGGAAGTTTTATTGTCTCAATTGTTGAGAGGAATATTAAAAAAACGAAAACTGTTATGCTTCTGTCCTACAGGAAAATTAAGGTAACAACAACAAAAAATTTTGTCTAAATATATTTGCACCAAATTTGGATTTCATCTAGTTCAGCCCAACAATGCTTTAAATTGATATGATACATAACAATGTTCAAAGCATGAATTAATTATTTCATTTGATTTTCACATACTGAAATAAACTATAAGACAGAATTATCATCCCTATTTTCGTATTGAAGAAATTGAAGCTGAGAGAGGTGACATGATTTGCTACGAGTTGTGCTAATGGAATTCAAATATACCCATCCCCTTAGCCCAGTGCTCTTTTCTTGAGTGTATTCTGCTACTCAAATGTCCATGATGTACCTGATTTAATTTTTTTATTTACATATTTTTATTTGGAAATGTGTTTATCAATACAGTGAAACTAAATTATAGAGACACTGATGTCATTAGTTTAGATATAATTACTTTGTAATAAAAGACATAGTAATTAATATATGATGTACGATTTTAGAACTTCAGTGGAATGGGTAGCTTCATGTTGATGCCATTTCAACAGTGAATTATTTCAGTCTACCTACTTTGCAAGAATGTCACCATCTCTAAATAAAAAAATAATCCTTGTGGTCTAGAATTACTTTGGTGCCTCCATATTCTGAGAGAAGTACTTTATCTCCAGCTTTCACACTGACGGCTTGAATCCGTTTCCTTTAGGGCCGAATCCAACAGCTACTACTGTTGCTTGCAATACTTTTCCTGAGAATTTTCTGGAAGCATAATGCCTTCTTTGGTTATGGTTTTGGCTGCACTACTTTCAGCCAAACAACATTCGGTCAAAGAGCAGAAGAAACTTTCTACATGTTTGGTCCCTCATGACTCCCGCTGCCACAGCTCATACTCTGCTCTTGCACAACTGCCATGAGCTGACTTTAATTTTTGTAAAAGAAATTATGTGGTTGTGCAGTGGATAAGGTCACTATCTTAAATAATTAGCTGTCCTTTACAAAATAAACCCATCCATCTAAGAGAATGGCTTTCGAAGCAGTCTACTGCTTCTTGCCAGAAAGTTACAGGCATGACATCATGAACCCAAATTAAAACTACAGGACTGTGGGATGAGACAAGCACGGGGTCTGAAGTGCTTTCACCAATTGACTCAAAGTTCTTCTGCCCAAAAATATTCACCCTGCTGACATGGAGCAGTATCTAAAAAGTTCCATTATTTACCATAATAACCATGACATATGAGCACATAAATGCTGTTTTACATTATCTCCTTTAATCTGAATCATAACTGTTCTAAGTAGATTAAAATTTTCTGTTTTTTATATGAATAAGCTAAAATTTAAAGTTGAGTTAATTTTAGCAAGTTCCCACAGCTGAGAATACAGACAACCAGCATCCAAACCCTGTCCTCTTTTTGTATTAGCACACTGTCCCTTACTCATTTGTTTCACTTCTTTGTATTAAGAAGTATCTCAAGAAAGTCCTTGTTAAAACCCAACTATGTTGCTTGAAAAGTGTTACATTCAGATTCAAAATTTTAGGTTATAATGTGGAGTTTATGAGTCTTTCAAGATAAGAAGTACAACTGAGTCAGCTTGATTTTTTTAACTTATCTGAGTCACTCTTTCTTCAAAATAATGACCAAAGCAGGTGAAACAATTATGACAATAATAAAACCACTGTGCAAACATGAACTGGAATTCTCTTTGAAATTGTATTCACAGCCTTCATATGTTCTCTTCATGTTGGGGGTAAATCTTTGTTTTTTTGAGTGTAAATTTGATTGACTTACCTCCAAAAAAGTAATTTATTGCTATTGGTTTCATAAGAGCCCCTGTAATGATAGTGATGTTAGCACTGCCTCTGTTAATGTCACCCTCTGTTCAAGGAGGGCAGGACCAAAGGTCTGCACGTTGTCCAAAACTGATCAGTCAGGTAAGGATGAGGTGGCAGATGGAGGAGGGTCCAGGCTTTAGGATAGCTTATCCTCTGAAGCTCTTCCATTTTGCTCCCTTGTTTTTTTGCAAAGATGGTTCTCACATTTTTCCCTCCAAAAGCTCATCTCTCTTTTAGTTCTGCTTTCCATCTCTCTTTTCCCTAGGCTCTTCTTATTTGGCATCTCAACAATGAAAAATTGCCCTTGAAAGAATGTTTCTGAGAAGAGAGCCTTTGGCTAGCATTTGGGTTGGCCGAGTATTTTTATCTTTGTCTGGGCTTCAGTGTTGGATGAGGTGAAGGAAAATGGCTTTCACTTTACAAATATAGAGAACCACCAGATGATACTTTGAGACATAACTGTGCTTCACACGTCTCAATTGTTGAAACAGTATATTTTGTTTAAACCAAGACTGAGGCTGTGTACTGTGGCTCGCACAAGTAATCCCAACACATTGGGAGGCTGAGGTGGGAGGATCCCTTAAACCCAAGAGTTTGAAACCAGCCTGGGCATCATAGGGAAACACCATCTCTACAAAAAATTTAAAAAGTAGCTGGGCATGGTGGCGCACACCTGGAATCCTAGCTACTTGAGAGGCTGAGGCTGAAGGATCACTTGAGCCCAGAAGGTTGAGGTACAGGGAGCCCCAAATGTGCCACTGCACTCCAGCCTGGGTGACAGCACAAGACCTTGCCTCAAAAAAAAAAAAAAAAAGCCTGAGAAAAAAGAATTGCATACATTATTTAAAAAATTAATTAATAATGGGCTGGCGTGGTGGCCCACGCTTGTAATCCCAACACTCTGGGAGGCCGAGGTGGGCTGATCACTTGAAGTCAGCAGTTCGAGACTAGCCTGGCCAACATGATGAAATGCAGTCTCTACTAAAAATACAAAATTTAGCCAGGACAGATCATGAGGTCAGGAATTTGAGATCAGCCTGGCCAATATGGTGAAACCCCGTCTCTATTAAAAATACAAAAATTAGCTGGGTGCGGTGGTGCATGCCTGTAACCCCAGCTACTCGGGAGGCTGAGGCAGAAGAATCACTTGAACCCAGGAGGTGGAGGTTGCAGCGAGCCGAGATCATGCTGCTGCACTCCAGCCTGGGCAACAGAGAGAGACTCCATCTCAAAAAAAAAAAAAAAAAAAAAAAATTTAACCAGGAGTGGTGGTGGGCGCCTCTAATCCCAGTTACTCAGGAGGCTGAGGCAGGAGAATCGCTTGGACCCAGGAGGTGGAGGCTGGAGTGAGCAGAGATTGCACCACTGCACTCCAGCCTGGGTGACAGAGCAAGACTCCATCACATTAAAAAAAAAAAAAAAAAAAAAAAAAAAAAAGCTAGTTAATAATGGTAAAAAAAAATAAAATAAATAATAATGGTAAAAATGGCTGTATATTCAAAAACGTATTTAAAATAATTACATTAACTATAAAATACTTCAGTTATTTTTCATAAAGATTTCTACCACAGAAAATTTCCAACTGGGGGAAGGAAGCAATTGAAAAAATGTGAAGGTTGCCAGGATTAAGGAAAACTCAAAGATGGGTTTTTATGTAGGGATTCACCAACTATTATCCTTGCTTTTCTCTAGATTTTATATTTTGTATCACATTGAGGATTATGCTGCTGTGCAACAATTTCTTCTCATATTGTGTTACGGGTTGGAATGGGTTAAAGAACATTCTGTAATGAACTGTATCTAGGTCTTTTTGAAGGACTGAGCAAATACTGACTGATGAGAAATACTTTACGAGAGTCAAAGATCGTAAGAGATAGGTGTGGATAAAGATTTAAATCCAGGGAGAGAAAAAGAAAAAGTAATCTGTGAATGAAATGTTGCACATATAAAGGCGAGTTCTAAAACATTAAGGATACGGGAGTGTAGGCTGGCATTTATTTAGAAGTAGAAAAGCCACTGGTGGAATTAAAAAAAAAAAAAAAGTGACCATTGACCCTCCATTCTGGAACAGATCAATGAATGAGTACAGGAGCAATGCCTGAACTATTTAACTACAACAGAAGCGAAATGGACCTCTCCTTACGCCAAGCTTTAATTATAACTTCAATTTACAGCCCCTTTCTAGGAAAAAAAAAAAAAAAAAAAACGTCACTCTGGCATTGTTTCCACAGATTAAAACCTTTGATTAACTAGACAGAGAAAGAAGTACACATTAGTTATTCCCTCCAAACAGCAAATATCTTTACTCGAATGATAGAATAGGCAGCTTTATCACCCAGAAAAAAAGTTACACTGGCCATTTCTTTTATTTGAATTGTTTATTCTTGGTCAGTGATAAATGAAGATGCTTCATTGAAGGGATTCAAGAGCTCAGATGTTGGCAAGGATAAAGAAGGAATTTTCTACAACTCTATTTTTTTTCTCCTGACTACTAGATTGCAAACTGGTTATGTTTCCTAATGCTATAACAGGAGGTCTTTTTCATGACATGCAGCAAGATAGTCCCACACTCAGCTTTCATTGTCTTTTTTATCTCCTACCCACTAGGACCCCAAAACATCATTTGATTTTGACATCATGCACCAAGAAGTTACTGCAGAGAAAATGTTTTGTTTTTGCTCTATTTGACTTACTTTGTTACAATTACATCAATATATTAGTTCTGTGGCCTGGGTCTGTATTTATGTTTGGAAAAGCAACAGGCAAAGTGTTCCTGGACATTTAAAAAGGCAACAGTAAAAGAATTCTCCTAATTTTGCAATATCGCCCTACTTGCAATAGCCCCTAGATCCCTGAAATGAGCATGTCTGAAACTGTGCTGAGAGGCTTAGAAGGATTTCAGATATCAATGGCGCTCCTTTGACTCTTAGGATATAATTTATTTTTTAAAGTGCTTATTTGCAAGTGAGATTACTTGGAATATTGGTATATCATCAAGTAAGTCTTTCTAATTCAATGTTTTTTTACCAGCATCTCAGAACCCTCTGTTGAATAACCAAAAGGCTTTAAGACACAGTCTAAATAACAGTGAAATAAAACAATAACTCATTAAGGAAAGGAGAGAACATCATTGGGCTAAGGAATCAAGGAAAAAAATAAAAATAAAACAAGCAGAAAGGAAAGAGGCAGTTAACATAGAAACTCAAGTCCACATTAAAAAAAAAAAAGTCAGCCACAGACAAAATAAAAAAACTACCTGTTTTTTTTCATAGTAAGTAAAATGATAAATAAGCATTTTCATTGTACTTGGCAAGGTGTTATGGACTGAATGTGTCCCCATCTCCCCCCCGCACCCCCTCCCTGCTACAAATTCATATGTCGAAGCCCTAACATCCAGTGTGGCTATATTTGGAGACAGGTCCTTTAAGAAAGTAATTAAGACTAGATGGGGTCATAATGTGACCCCCCTAAGATTAGTGAACCAAAAAATGGCAACAATAGACACTGATGACTATTAAAGGGGGAAGAGAGGGAAGACAAAAGAGTTGAAAAACTAACTGTTGTTTGCTATGCTCACTATTTGGGTGACAGGATCATTTTGCCCCAAATCTGAGCATCACATAATATACCCATGTAACAAACCTGCACACGTATCCCCTGAATCTAAAATAAAAAGTTGAAATTATATAAATAAATAAATATAAAAGCAATAATAATAATAAAAGATTAGTGTCCTTATAAGAAGGGACTCAGGGGAGTTCTCTATAGCTCTCTTGTGCTTTCTCTATCCCCTGTGCACACACCAAAGAAAGGCCATCTGAGTAGCCAGAGAGAAGGCAGCCATTTGGAAGCCGGGAAAAAAGCCTGCACCAGAAACTGAGTTAACTGAACTTAATGTTGGACTTTCTAGACTCCAGAACTGCAAGAAAATAAATTTCTGTGGTTTAAGCCACAAACTCTGTGTGGTTTTGTTGTAGCAGCCTGAGCAGACTAATACACAAGGCAAGTAAGTCATTGACTATTTCTAGCTGCTTTGTAAAGGCATACAAAGTGATGCTTACGGTTAATGATGGCAGAGAGTATTTATGGCTTCTCCCTCTAGGACCACACAAAAATGATATTAAGATAAACGTTTAAAAATTTTAAGGAGTAAGAGAATTTTTAAAAACATGTTTTTTGTTTAAAAAATATAACAATTGACAGCATGGGAGAGGTCATTATTAAATAAGTGATTTCAACAAATTCTCCAAGCTGGAAAGCTGATGAGAACCTGTTGGTGAATAAACAAGGGACAGGAAGAGTTGATCTGTAGCAGGACAAGCCGCAGACAAAACCTCTCAGACACTGAGTTGTAGAAGGAAGGTCTTTATTCAGCTGGCAGCATCAGCAAGCTACTGCCTTAAAATCCAAACTCCCCGAGTGTACAGTTTCTGTCCCTTTTAAGGGCTCACGACACTAAAGATTTCACATGAAAGGGTCGTGATTGATTTGAGCAAGCAGGAAGTATGTGAAAGGGGCTGCATGCACCGGTGGTCAGATTGAAACAGAACAGAGCAGGGAGTTTCACAATGTTCTTTTATACAATGCCGGGAATCAATGGATAACATCGGTTTCTAAGTCATGAGTTGATTTTTTTTTTTTTTTTTTTGAGATGGGGTCTCACTCTGTCGCCCAGGCTGGAGTGCAGTGGCGTGACCTTCACTCACTGCAAGCTCCGCCTCCCGGGTTCATGCCATTCTCCTGCCTCGGCCTCCTGAGTAGCTGGGACTACAGGCACCCGCCACCTCGCCCGGCTAATTTTTTGTATTTTTAGTAGAGACAGGGTTTCACCATGTTCGCCAGGATGGTCTTGATCTCCTGACCTCGTGATCCACCCACCTTGGCCTCCCAAAGTACTGGGATTACAGGCGTGAGCCACCATGCCCGGCCTGAGTTGATTTTTAACTACTAGGTTTAGGCCAGGCAGGCCCAGGCCCAGGCCCAGTTTTGGGCCTGGCGCTGGGCTGCCTGTCTTTGGTTTCACTTCCTTGTTTTTTCTTAAAACAGGTACTGAGTATAAAACAATATGAGAGGGTCTCTCTCTTCCCTCAGATCCAATATACACACTCAGAGTTATAATGGAAATAAGAACACTTTTGCCTAAAGACGCCTACAATGAAAGGAAGAACCCTTTTGCCTAAAGAGCCTCAGAAAGACTTTAACACAGCATTAGCAGGAGGGTGGCAGAAGGCAACTAGAAGCAGAGGGATTAATTTGAAAATCTCCCAATGACACACCAACAATAGTTTCCTCATCCCAATGTACATGAAGTAATTGTCTGGCCTCTGAGCCCAAGCTAAGCCATCATATCCCCTGTGACCTGCACATATAGATCCAGATGGCCTGAAGCAAGTGAAGGATCACAAAAGAAGTGAAAATGGCCAGTTCCTGACTTAACTGATGACATTACCTTGTGAAATTCCTTCTCCTGGCTCAGCAGCTCCCCCATTGAGCACCTTGTAACCCCCGCCCCTGCCACCAGAGAACAACCCCTTTGACTGTAATTTTCCACTACCTACCCAAATACTATAAAAAGGCCCCACCCCTATCTCCCTTTGCTGACTCTCTTTTTGGACTCAGCCCGCCTGCACCCAGGTGATTAAAAAGCTTTATTGCTAGCACAAAGCCTGTTTGGTGGTCTCCTCACACGGACGTGCATGACGTTTGGTGTCAAAGACCTGGGACAGGAGGACTCCTTCCAGAGACTGGTCCCCTGTCCTCGCCTTCAGTCCATGAGGAGATCCACCCACAACCTCCAGTCCTCAGACCAACCAGCCCAAGGAACATCTCACCAATTTCAAATCGGGTAAGCGGTCTTTTCACTCTCTTCTCCAGCCTCTCTTGCTATCCTTCAATCTCCCTCTCTCAATACCCTTCAATCTCCCCGTCCTTCCAATTCCAGTTTTTTTTCCTCTCTAGTAGAGACAAAGGAGACACATTTTATCTGTGGACCCAAAACTCTGGCACCAGTCACGGACTTGGGAAGACAGCCTTCCCTTGGTGTTTAATCACTGTGGGGACACCTGCCTGATTATTCACCCACACTCCATTGTTGTCTTATCACCACTGGGATGCCTGCCTTCATTCACCCACATTCCCTTGGTGGCATGTCAATTGTGGGAACACCTGCTTTGGCTGCTCACCCACACTGCAGCCCAGGACTGCTCACCACCCCCCTTCTCCATGTCTCTACCCTCTCTTTTCTCTGGGCTTGCCTCCTTCACTATGGGCAAACTTCCACCTTCCATCCCCCTTCTTCTCCCTTAGCTTGTGTTCTCAAAAATTTAAAACCTCTTCAACTCACACCTGACCTAAAACCTAAACACCTTGTTTTCTTCTGCAATGCCACTTGACCCCAATACAAACTCGACAATTGTTCCAAATAGCCAGAAAATGGCACTTTCAATTTCTCCATCCTACATGATCTAAATAATTCCTGTCATAAAATGGGCAAATGGTCTGAGGTGCCTGATGTCCAGGCATTCTTTTACACATCAGTCCCTCCCTAGTCTCTGTTCCTAATGCAACTCATCCCAAATCCTCCTTCTTTCCCTCTCACCCGTCCCCTCAGTCCCAACCCCAAGTGTCGCTGAGTCTTTTCAATCTTCCTTTTCTACCAACCCATCTGATCTCTCCCCTCTTCCCCAGACTGCTCCTCCTCAGTTTGCTCCCTGCCAGGCTGAATCAGGCTCCAGTTCTTCCTCACCCTCCACTCCCCGACCCTATAATCCTTCTATCACCTCCCTTCTTTACACCTGGTCTGGCTTACAGTTTCATTCTGCAACTAGCCCTCCCCCACCTGCCCAACAATTTCCTCTTAAAGAGGTGGCTGGAGCTAAAGGCATAGTCAAGGTTAATGCTCCTTTTCCTTATCTGACCTCTCCCAAAGCAGTTAGCATTTAGGCTCTTTTTCATCAAATGTAAAAACCCAGCCCAGTTTATGGCTTGTTTAGCAGCAAACTTGAGACCCTTTACCACCCTAGACCATGAAAGGTCAGAAAGCTATCTTATTCTCAATATGCATTTTATTACCCAATCCACTCCCGACATTAGAAAAAGCTCCAAAAATTAGATTCTGGCCCTCAAACCCCACAACAGGACTTAACTTCACCTTCAAGGCATGCAATAATACAGTTAGAGGCGGCCAAGTAGCAACATATTTCTGAGTTGCAATTCCTTGCCTCCACTGTGAGAGAAACCCCAGCCACATCTCCAGCACACAAGAACTTCAAAATGCCTAAGCCACAGCGCTCAGGCATTCTTTCAGGACCTCCTCCCTCAGGATCTTGCTTCAAGTGCCGGAAATCTGGCCACTGGGCCAAGGAATGCCTGCAGCCCGGGATACTTCCCAAGCCACGTCCCATCTGTGCAGAACCCCACTGGAAAATGGACAGTCCAACTCACCCATCAGTCACTCCCAGAGCCGCTGGAACTCTGGCCCAAGGCTCTCGGACTGACTCCTTCCCAGATTTTCTCAGCTTAGCGGCTGAAGACTGACACTGCCAGATTGCCTCGGAAGTCTCCTGGAAGCCTCCTGGACCATCACAGATGCTTTGGGTAACTCTTACAGTGGAGGGTAAGTCTGTCACCTTCTTAATCAATGTGGAGGCTACCCACTCCACATTACTTTCTTTTCAAGGATGTGTTTCCCTTGCCTCCACAACTGTTGTGGGTATTGATGGCCAGGCTTCTAAACCTCTTAAAACTCCCCAATTCTGATGCCAACTTGGACAACATTCTTTTATGCACTCCTTTTTAGTTATCCCCACCTGCCCAGCTCCCTTATTAGGCTGAGACATCTTAAGCAAATTATGTGCTTCCCTGATGCCACCCTTCTTCCCAATCCAAAGCCTCCTTCGCATCTTCCTCTCATATCCCCCTACTTCTACTCCCTCCCTGGCAACCGATCACATGTCCATCACTATCCCATTAAACCCTAATCGCCGTTACCCTGCTCAATGCCAGTATCCCATCCCACAACAGGCTTTAAGGGGATTAAAGCCTGTTATCACTCACCTGCTACAACATGGGCTTCTAAAACTTATAAACTCTCCTTACAATTCCCCCATTTTACTTATTTAAAAACCAGACAAGTCTTATAGGTTAGTTCAAGATCTGCACCTTATCAACCAAATTGTTTTGCCTATCCACCCTGGGGTGCCCAACCCGTACACTCTTTTGCCCTCAATACCTTCCTCCACAACTCACTATTCCATTCTTGATCTTAACGATGCTTTTTTCACTATTCCACTGCACCCCTCATCCCAGCCTCTCTTTGCCTTTACCCTGACACCCATCAGTCCCAGCAAATTACCTGGGCTGTACTCCCGCAAGGCTTCAGGGACAGCCCTCATTACTTCAGCCAAGCTCTTTCTCATGATTTACTTTCTTTCCACTCCTCTGCTTCTCACCTTATTCAATATGTTGATGACTTACTTTGTAGCCCTGCCTTTGAATCTTCTCAAAAAGACAACCTTCTGCTCCTTAAACATTTATTCTCCGAGGGATATCAAGTATCTCCTTCCAAAGCTCAAATTTCTTCTCCATCTGTTACCTGCCTTGGCATAGTTCTTCATGAAAACACACATGCTCTCCCTGCTGATCGTGACCAACTGATCTCTTAAACCCCAACCCCTTCTACAAAACAACAGCTCCTTTCCTTCCTGGGCATGGTTGGATAGTTTCATCTTTGGATACCTGCTTTTGCCATCCTAACAAAACCATCACATAAATTCACAAAAGGAAATTTAGCTGACCCCATAGATCCTAAATCCTTTGCCCACTCCTCTCCGTTCCTTGAAGACAGCTTTAGAGACTGCTCCCACACTAGCTCTCCCTGACTCATCCCAACCCTTTTCATTACACACAGCCTAAGTGCAGGGCTGTGCAGTTGGAATTCTTACACAAGGACCAGGACCGCACCCTGTAGACTTTTTGTCCAAACGACTTGACCTTACTGTTTCAGGGTGGCCATCATGCCTCTGTGTGGCAGCTGCTACTGCCATAACACTTTTAGAGGCCCTCAAAATCACAAACTATGCTCAACTCACTCTCTATAATTCTCATAACTTCCAAAATCTATTTTCTTCCTCACACCTGATGCATATGCTTTCTGCTCCCCGGCTCCTTCAGCTATACTCACACTTTGTTGAGTCTCCCACAATTACTATTGTTCCTGGCCCAGACTTCAATCCGGCCTCCCACATTATTTTGAATACCACACCTGACCCCCATGAGTGTATCTCTCTGATCCACCTGACATTCACTCCATTTCCCCATATTTCCTTCTTTCCTTTTGCTCACCCTGATCACACTTGGTTTATCAATGGCAGTTCTACCAGGCCTAATCACCACTCACCAGCAAAGGCAGGCTATGCTATAGTATCTTCCACATCTATCATTGAGGCTACTGCTCTGTCCCCCTCCACTCCCTCTCAGCAAGCTGAACTCATTACCTTAACTAGAGCCCTCACTCTTGCAAAGAGACTCTTGCAAAGGAATATTTATACTCACTCTAAATATTCCTTCCATATCCTGCACTACCATGCTGTTATATGGGCAGAAAGAGGTTGCCTCACTACGCAAGGGTCCTCCATCATTAATGCCTCTTTAATGAAAACTCTTGTCAAGGCTGCTTTACTTCCAAAGGAAGCTGGAGTCATTTACTGCAAGGGCCATCAAAAGGCATCAGATCCCATCGCTCAGGACAGTGCTTAGGCTGATAAGGTAGCTAAAGAAGCAGCTAGTATTCCAACTTCTGTCCTTCAGTGCCAGTTTTTCCCTTTCTCATTGGTCACTCCCACCTACTCCCCCACTGAAACGTTCACCTATCAATCTCTTCCCACAAAAGGCAAATGGTTCTTGGACCAAGGAAAATGTCTCCTTCCAGCCTCACAGGCTCATTCTATTCTGTTGTCCTTTCATAACCTCTTCCATGTAGGTTACAAGCCACTAGTCCACCTCTTAGAACCTCTCATTTGCTTTCCATCATGGAAATCTGTCCTCAAGGAAATCACTTCTCAGTGTTCCATCTGCTATTCTACTACTCCTCAGGGATTATTCAGGCTCCCTCCCTTCCCTACACATCAGGATCAGGGATTTGCCCCTGCCCAGGACTGGCAAATTGACTTTACTCACATGCCATGAGTCAGGAAACTAAAATACCTCTTGGTCTGGGTAGACACTTTCACTGGATGGGTAAAGGCCTTTCCCTCAGGGTCTGAAAAGGCCACTACAGTCATTTCTTCCCTTCTGTCAGACATAATTCCTCAGTTTGGGCTTCTCACCTCTATACAGTCCAATAACAGACCGGCCTTTATGAGTCAAATCACCCAAGCAGGTTCTCAGGCTCTTGGTATTCAGTAGAACCTTCATACCCCTTACTGACCTCAATCTTTAGGAAAGATAGAACAGACTAATGATCTTTTAAAAACACACCTCACCAAGCTCAGCCTCCAACTTAAAAAGGAGGACTCTGTCAAGGATAGAGCCCCAAAACTCAACAACCAAGCAAGTAATTACACTGAACCCCTTGGAAACTCTCTAATTGGATGTCCTGGGTCCTCCCAATTCTTAGTCCTTTAAAATCTGTTTTTCTCCTTCTCCTTGTGTCTTCTGTCTAGTTTCTCAATTCATACAAAACTGTATCCAGGCCATCATCAACCATTCTATATGACCAATGTTACTTCTAACAACCCCATAATATCACCCCTTACCACAAAATCTTCCTTCAGCTTAATCTCTCCCACCCTCGGTTCCCACGCTGCCCCTAATCCCACTCAAAGCTGCCCTGAGAAACATTGACCATAATCTCTCCATACCACTCCCCCAAAATGTTTGCTGCTGTAACACTTCAACACTAGTTTATGTTATTTTTCTTATTAATATAAGAAGACAGGAATGTCAGGCCTCTGAGCCCAAGCTAAGCCATCATATCCCCTGTGACCTGCACGTATAGAATCAGATGGCCTGAAGCAAGTGAAGAATCACAAAAGAAGTGAAAATGGCCTGTTCCTGCCTTAACTGATGACATTACCTTGTGAAATTACTTCTCCTAGCTCAGAAGCTCCCCCATTGAGCACCTTGTGACCCCTGCCCCTGTCCGCCAGAGAACAACCCTTTTGACTGTAATTTTCAACTACCTACCCAAATCCTATAAAACGGACCCACACCTATCTCCCTTCACTGACTCTCTTTTCAAACTCAGCCTGCCTGCACCCAGGTGATTAAAAAGCTTTATTGCTCACACAAAGCCTGTTTGGTGGTCACTTCACACGGATGTGTGTGACAGTAAAATAATCAGACTGGGCCCAATAAACATTCATTGCATACGTATACAAAAAAAACTAATAAATGTACAGAGAACTAACTGATAACTCTCCCATTTAGAAGAAAGACTAACAAGAAACCAGATAAATACATAAAACAGCAGAAGAAAACTACACCTGCCACCTAAAACTCACCCAGTTTTGCTGTTTATGTATGAAAACAAAACAAAAAATAATCAGAAATATGGAAGAAAACAGCTATTAGTAACATGAAAAAGACCAAGAAAACTGACTTCAGAAAAATCAACAAAATACACATTCTTCTTAGCACCACATCATACTTACACCAAAATTGACCACATAGTTGGAAGAAAAGCACTCTTCAGCAAACGTAAAAGAACAGAAATTATAAAAAACTGTCTCTCAGACCACAGTGCAATCAAACTAGAACTCAGGATTAAGAAACTCACTCAAAACCACTCAACTACACGGAAACTGAACAACCTGCTCCTGAACGACTACTGGGTACATAACAAAATGAAGGCAGAAATAAAGATGTTCTTTGAAACCAATGAGAACAAAGACACAACATACCAGAATCTCTGGGACACATTTAAAGCAATGTATTAGAGGGAAATTTATAGCACTAAATGCCCACAAGAGAAAGCAGGAAAGATTTAAAATTGACACCCTAACATCACAATTAAAAGAACTAGAGACGCAAGAGCAAACACATTCAAAAGCTAGCAGAAGGCAAGAAATAGCTAAGATCAGAGCAGAACTGAAGGAGAGAGAGACACAAAAAACCCTTCAAAAAATCAATGAATCCAAGAGCTGGCTTTTTGAAAAGATCAACAAAATTGATAGAATAATAAAGAAGATTGCAAGACTAATAAAGAAGAAAAGAGAGAAGAATCAAATAGACGCAATAAAAAATGATAAAGGGGATATCACCACCAATCCCAGAGAAATACAAACTACCATCAGAGAATACTATGAACACCTCTATGCAAATAAACTAGAAAATCTAGAAGAAATGGATAAATTCCAGGACACATGCACCCTCCCAAGACTAAACCAAGAAGAAGTTGAATCTCTGAATAGAACAATAACAAGCTCAGAAATTGAGACAATAGTTAAGAGCCCACCAACGAAAAAAAGTCCAGGACCAGACGGATTCACAGCTGAATTCTACCAGAGATACAAACAGGAACTGGTACCATTCCTTCTGAAACTATTCCAATCAATAGCAAAAGAGGGAATCCTCCCTAACTCATTTTATGAGGCCAGCATAATCCTGATACCAAACGCTGGCAGAGACACAACAACAAAAAAAGAGAATTTTAGACCAATATCTCTGATGAACATCGATGCAAAAATCCTCAATAAAATACTGGCAAACTGAATCCAGCAGCACATCAAAAAGCTTATCCACCATGATCAAGTGGGCTTCATCCCTGGAATGGAAGGCTGGTTCAACATACACAAATCAATAAACATAATCCAGCATATAAACAGAACCAAAGACAAAAACCACATGATTATCTCAATAGATGCAGAAAAGGCCTTCAGCAAAATTCAACAGCCCTTCATGCTAAAAACTCTCAATAAACTAGGTATTGATGGGATGTATCTCAAAATAATAAGAGCTATTTATGACAAACCCACAGCCAATATCATACTGGATGGGCAAAAATGGAAGCATTCCCTTTGAAAACTGCCACAAGACAGGGATGCCCTCTCTCACCACTCCTATCCAAAATAGGGTTGGAAGTTATGGCCAGGGCAATCAGGCAGGAGAAAGAAATAAAGCATATTCAATTAGGAAAAGAGGAAGTCAAATTGTCCCTGTTTGCAGATGACATGATTGTATATTTAGAAAAACCCATTGTCTCAGGCCCAAATCTCCTTAAGCTAATAAGCAACTTCAGCAAAGTCTCAGGATACAAAATCAATGTGCAAAAAATCACAAGCATTACTATACACCAATAACAGACAAACAGAGAGCCAAATCATGAGTGAACTCCCATTCACAATTGCTTCAAAGAGAATAAAATACCTAGGAATCCAACTTACAAGGGATGTGAAGGACCGCTTCAAGGAGAAATACACACCACTGCTCAACGAAATAAAAGACGGCAGAAACAATGGAAGAACATTCCATGCTCATGGATACGAAGAATCAATAACATGAAAACGGCCATACTGCCCAAGGTAATTTATAGATTCAATGCCATCCTCATCAACCTACCATTGACTTTCTTCACAGAATTGGAAAAAACTACTTTAAAGTTCATATGGAACCAAAAAGGAGCCCGCATTGCCAAGTCAATCCTAAGCCAAAAGAACAAAGCTGGAGGCATCACGCTACCTGACTTCAAACTATACTACAAGGCTACAGTAACCAAAACAGCATGGTACTGGTACCAAAACAGAGATATATACCAATGGAACAGAACAGAACCCTTAGAAATAATACCACGCATCTACAACCACCTGATCTTTGACAAACCTGACAAAAACAAGAAAGGGGTAAAGGATTCCCTATTTAAAAAATGGTGCTGGGAAAACTGGCTACTCATATGTAGAAAGCTGAAACTGGATCCCTTCCTTACACCTTATACAAAATTTAATTCAAGATGGATTAAAGACTTAAATGTTAGACCTAAAACCATAAAAACCCTAGAAGAAAACCTAAGCAATACCATTCAGGCCATAGGCATGGGCAAGAACTTCATACCTAAAACACCAAAAGCAGTGGCAACAAAAGCCAAAATTGACAAATGGGATCTAATTAAACTAAAGAGCTTCTGCACAGCAAAAAACAAAAAACAAACAATCAAACAAAAAAAAACTATCATCAGAGTGAACAGGCAACCTACAAGATGGGAGAAAATTTTTACAATCTGTCCATCTGACAAAGGGCTAATATCCAGAATCTACAAAGAACTTAAGCAAATTTACAAGAAAAAATCAAACAGCCCTATCAAAAAAGTGGGCAAAGGATACGAACAGAAACTTCTCAAAAGAAGAGATTTATGCAGCCAACAGACACATGACCAAATGCTCATCATCACTGGCCATCAGATAAATGCAAATCAAAACCACAATGAGATACCATCTCACACCAGTTAGAATGGCAATCATTAAAAAGTCAGGAAACAACAGGTGCTGGAGAGGATGTGGAGAAATAGGAACAAACACTTTTTACACTGTTGGTGGGACTGTGAACTAAATCAACCATTGTGGAAGACAGTGTGGCAATTTCTCAAGGATCTAGAATCAGCAGATGCTAAGAATAAGCATCAGATTAACTATACAACTCCATTCAGAATAACAAAACAGTCGAAGTCTCCCTCTATCCCTCTTCTGTTTGCAGAAGCTCAGAAGCCAGGATTCTAGCATTTAAAGCAAAACCTAAAAACTGCTCCCTAAAGATAGGGATAACATCATGAGGGAAGTTTCCCTCTGTGGATCTGGGATGACAAAGAGCAGGACTTCCAGTCACTCCAAACTTTATCTCACTTAAAGTTTGGGAGAAAGCTGGTAAAGCAACTAGAAAGAGTTATTTTCTTTTTTTTTTTTTTTTTTTTTTTTCTGAGACAGTCTCGCTCTGTTGCCCAGGCTGGAGTGCAGTGGCACTATCTCGGCTCATTGCAATCTCTGCCTCCCGGGTTCACGCCATTCTCCTGCCTCAGCCTCCAGAGTAGCTAGGACTACAGGCGTCCACCACCACACCCAGCTAATTTTTTTGTATTTTTAGTAGAGATGGGGTTTCACTGTGTTAGCCAGGATGGTCAGGATCTCCTGACCTCGTGATCTGCCCACCTCGGCCTCTCAAAGTGCTGGGATTACAGGCGTGAGCCACCACGCCTGGCCTAGAAAGAGTTATTTTCAAAGAGAAATACTCTCCCCCCTTACCTTGGCATTGCCCTTGCACAATTTTCACATAGGCACCTAAATAGAAGCCTGGTTATTGATATATGTGCCCAGTTATAGGACTGATAACAATCTTCCCAATTAAGAGAAAGCCCTGTTGGGGAAAGAGACATAAACAAAAACAAAAGAACCCATGCCAACTACCTAGTTTACCCAGCTTACTTAGGACTTTCTTCAAAACATATAAACTAACAATCAAAGATCGCCAGATATTTGCATACTGTACCCTTCAAAAAATCAATGAATCCAAGAGCTGGCTTTTTGAAAAGATCAACAAAATTGTTAGACCACTAGTGAGACTAATAAAGAAAAGAGAGAAGAATCAAATACACACAATAAAAAATGATAAAGGAGATGTCACCACCGATCCCACAGAAGTACTAACTACCATCAGAGAAAACTATAAACACCTCTATGCAAATGAACTAGAAAATCTAGAAGAAATGGATACATTGCTGGACACATATACCCTCCCAAGACTAAACCAGGAAGAAGTTGAATCCCTTGATGGATCAATAACAGGCTCTGAAATTGAGGCAATAATTAATAGCCTACCAACGAAAAAAAGGCCAGGACCAGACGGATTCACAGCTGAATTCTACCAGAGGTAAAAAGAGGAGTTGGTACCATTCCTTCTGAAACTATTCCAATAAATAGAAAAAGAGGGAATCCTCCCTAACTCATTTTATGAGGCCAGCATCATCCTGATACCAAAGCCTGGCAGAGACACAACAAAAAAAAGAGAATTTTAGACCAATATCCCTGATGAACATCGATGCAAAAATCCTCAATAAAATACTGGCAAACTGAATCCAGCAGCACATCAAAAAGCTTATCCACCCCGATCAAGTTGGCTTCATCCCTGGGATGGAAGGCTGGTTCAACATACATAAATCAATAAACATAATCCAGCATGTAAACAGAACCAAAGACAAAAACCACATGATTATCTCAATAGATGCAGAAAAGGCCTTTGACAAAATTCAACAGTGCTTCATGCTAAAAACTCTCAATAAACTAGGTATTGATGGGATGTATCTCAAAATAATAAGAGCTATTTATGACAAACCCACAGCCAATATCATACTGGATGGGCAAAAATGGAAGCATTCCCTTTGAAAACTGCCACAAGACAGGGATGCCCTCTCTCACCACTCCTCTTCAAAATAGGGTTGGAAGTTCTGGCCAGGGCAATCAGGCAGGAGAAAGAAATAAAGCATATTCAGTTAGGAAAAGAGGAAGTCAAATTGTCCCTGTTTGCAGATGACATGATTGTATATTTAGAAAATCCCACTGTCTCAGCCCCAAATCTCCTTAAGCTAATAAGCAACTTCAGCGAAGTCTCAGGATACAAAATCAATGTGCAAAAAATCACAAGCATTACTATACACCAATAACAGACAAACAGAGAGCCAAATCATGAGTGAACTCCCATTCACAATTGCTTCAAAGAGAATAAAATACCTAGGAACCCAACTTACAAGGGATGTGAAGGACCTCTTCAAGGAGAAATACAAACTGCTGCTCAACGAAATAAAAGAGGACGCATAAAAAATGGAAGAACATTCCATGCTCATGGGTAGGAAGAAACAATATCATGAAAATGGCCATACTGCCCAAGGTAATTTATAGATTCAATGCCATCCCCATCAAGCTACCAATGACTTTCTTCACAGAATTGGAAGAAACTACTTTAAAGTTCATATGGAACCAAAAAAGAGCCCACATTGCCAAGACAATCCTAAGCGAAAAGAATAAAGCTGGAGGCATCATGCTACCTGACTTCAAACTATACTACAAGGCTACATTAACCAAAACAGCATGGTACTGGTACCAAAACACAGCTATAGACCAATGGAACAGAACAGAACCGTTAGAAATAATACCACACATCTACAACCATCTGATCTTTGACAAACCTGACAAAAACAAGAAATGGGGAAAGGATTCCCTATTTAATAAATAGTGCTGGGAAAGCTAACTAGCCATATGTAGAAAGCTGAAACTGGATCCCTTCCTTACATCTTATACAAAAATTAATTCTAGGTGGATTAAAGACTTAAATGTTAGACCTAAACCCATAAAAACCCTAGAAGAAAACCTAGGCAATATCATTCGGGACACAGGCATGGGCAAGGACTTCATGACTAAAACACCAAAAGCAATGGCAATAAAAGCCAAAATTGACAAATGGGATCTAACTAAACTAAAGAGCTTCTGCACAGCAAAAGAAACTACCATCAGAGTGAACAGGCAACCTACAAAATGGGAGAAAATTTTTACAATCTACCCATCTGACAAAGGGCTAATATCCAGAATCTACAAAGAACTTAAACAAATTTACAAGAAAAAATCAAACAACCTCATCAAAAAGTGGGCAAAGGATATCAACAGACACTTCTCAAAAGAAGACATTTATGCAGCCAACAGACACATGAAAAATGCTCATCATCACTGGTCATCAGAGAAGTGCAAATCAAAACCACAATGAGATATCATCTCACACCAGTTAGAATGGTGATCATTAAAAAGTCAGGAAACAACAGGTGCTGGAGAGGATGTGGAGAAATAGGAACACTTTTACACTGTTGGTGGGACTGTAAACTTGTTCAACCATTGTGGAAGTCGGTGTGGCAATTCCTCAGGGATCTAGAACTAGAAATACCATTCGACCCAGCCATCCCATTACTGGGTATATACCCAAAGGATTATAAATCATGCTGCTATAAAGACACATGCCCACAGATGTTTACTGCAGCACTATTCACAATAGCAAACACTTGGAACCAACACAAATGCCCATCAATGATAGACTGGATTAAGAAAATGTGGCACATATACACCGTGGAATACTCTGCAGTCATAAAAAAGGATGAGTTCATGTCGTTTGCAGGGACATGGATGAAGCTGGAAACCATCATTCTCAGCAAACTATCACAAGGACAGAAAACCAAACACCTCATGTTCTCACTCACAGGTGGGAATCGAACAATGAGAACAGTTGCACACGGGGTGGAGAACATAACACAGGAGGGCCTGTCATGGGGTGGGGGGAGGGGGGATGGATAGCATTAGGAGATATGCCTAATGTAAATGATGAGTTAATGGGTGCAGCACACCAACATGGCACATGTCTACATATGTAACAAACCTGCACGTTGTGCACATGTACCCTAGAACTTAAAGTATAAAAAAAAAAAGAAAGGCAAATAAAATTCTGTAGGCGATTGTCATTACCATTATTTGAATTTGGAATATTGAAGAGTTCAGATGGAGGATGAAAGATAATCATCTAGTTTGACAATCAAAATATATATTTTAAGTTGGCTATATCTACAGATATTCAATTTTACACTGATGAATATGCAACATGGGCAGAATTTTCTTAACAGAACTGACCATATATTGAACACTTGGTTTACTATTTGATTCTATCCTGACTATATAACAGAAGATTTAAAAATATCAATTCCCATGGTTTTGGTTTAATGTAAATAGACTGAGTTATAATCAGAATAAAGTTTCCATCCATGATAGTAAATAAATGGTCTCAGTGAAATGAAGATTCAGAAGCACTTATTTTAATAATTTTCATAATGCTATTCAAAGGTATCTACAAATATACAGCAGTAGGATAGTAATACCTTTTATTGGTGTCTTTCAATTTTGGTAATTTTTATGGGAAACTTGGTTATACTCTAGAAAGAATAATAATTTAACTCATCTTTGGTTCTCTCAAGAATTTTATAAGGTGCAGCAATTTTACTATGAAATTGTATATTTTCAAAGAAAAAAAGAAATAAACATACATTTTTATCTCGGCATGATGGCTCATGCCTGTAGTCCCAACTACTCAAGAGGCTGAGGTAGGAGGATTGCCTAAGCCTGGGAGGCTGAGGCTGCAGTAAGCTGAGATCACGCCACTGCATTCCAGCCTGGGCAACAGACTGATTCTCTCTCTCTCTCTCTCTCTCTCTCTCTCCCTCTCTCTCTCTATATATATACACATACACACACACACACACACACACACACACACACACACGTACGTTATCAGAATTCTTTCAAGCCTCACAAGATGGTGGATACACAAGGGTACATTAACATTTATGACTGAATTTTATGGTCTTCTTACCCTCACTTTGTGATCCAGAGATTCCAGTATTTGCCAAGTTTTTTAAAGCATTTTGGGCAAGTCTCACATCAAACTAATACATCCACTCCATCCACTCCCTCTACCTCACTAAAAAAATCTTTACTATGTTTGCATTAACAAAGATTTAAAATGAAGTTAATGTCCAACGTTGGCAAAGATAAGAGGAACAAGACACCCTTTAAATCTACGTTCAAAAGCAAGTTCCCAGGAGGAAATGTAACAATATGTATCCCAAACCTTCAAACTAGGCACACTATATAGACATTCAGCTAACAACTCTATTTCTAGAAAATTAACTTGAGGAAATAAACATGGATATATATATATAAAGAAATATATATGAATATGTTCATTACAATATAATTGATATAAGCAAAACATTGGAAATAATCTAAAAGTCCGAAAATATAGTTTTGGTTAAATATATTATAATAAGCACATATAAAGGAAAATTATGTATCTATTTTAAAGGGTGATATAGACTCTAACTTACTGATACAAAAACAATCATTATAGTTTTATGATATGAAACATCAAGTTACAAAAATTATATAGAGCACAATTCCATGTATTTTCATTTCTAAGAATGTATATCTGTGGACAAAAGCTCAGAAGAACATAGAGCAAAATATTACATTGGTCTCTGGTCAGTGGTACTACAGATGCATTTTTTATTGCATATCTATATTTTCAAATTAGATTGCATTAAACGTGGCTTTCTTAAATAGTTTTAAAATATTAGAGAATCACTGGCTTACAGCTAGTAGTGTAAGCCAGGGAAAGTTATCCAATGAGACCCAAAGGTCTAAATTCCAAGGTTAATAATGGATTGTATGTTTCAAAACAACTAAAAGAGGACTTCATATATTCTCAACACAAAGAAATGATAAATATTTGAAGTGACAGATATGCTAATTTGCACGATTTGATCTTTTCACAATGTATAAAAATATCAAAACACTACATTGTACCCTATAAACATGGTTGTCCTTTAGTATTCTTGGGGGATTGGCTCCAGGACCCTGGCAGATATAAAAATCCAAGGATGCTCAAATCCTTTATTGTATTAGGACATTCTCACATTGCTACCAAGAAATACCTGAGACTGGGCAATTTATTTTAAAAAGAGGCTTAATTGGCTCACAGTTCTGCTGGAGGCTGAGACGGTGGATCACCTGGATCAGGAGTTCGAGACCAGCCTGGCCAACATGGTGAAACCCTGTCTCTAAAAAAATACAGAAATTAGCTGGGCGCAGTGGTGCATGCCTGTAGTCCCAGCTACTCAGGAGGCTGAGGCAGGAGAATCACTTGAACCCGGGAAGTGGAGGTTGCAGTGAGCCGAGATCGTGCCACTGCACTCCAGCCTGGGCGACAGAGCGAGAATCCATCTCAAAAAGATAATAATAATAAAATAAAATAAAATAAAATAAAATAAAAATATTGAATTATCACCCAACCCCCCTAAATTATTATTTTTACTTATATGTTTTTGTAAGATATATGTAAAATAAAACCTAATAAAACAGGAATATTTAGGTAAAAAGAATTTGTATCATCTAACAGAACAAGGGTCAAGACTTTTTTTCATCGCAAAGGTTGTTTTCTTTTAGATTAATGCAATGTTAATCTCAATCAAAGCTTAATAATGTAAAGATAATTTAGGTCTTGCTAATGTCAAACATCATCCTGCCCTTTTTGATTCACTGAATAATGATATGAAACCCAATCCTACATTTGATAAAATTCCAACATCTGTCAAAACCTCTGCATTCCTTCATTCTTGTGGATAGTCACTGTTGGTTTTGTAGATTAGCTTTCACTAACCTCTTCCTCACCTGCATCTTATCAGACTCTTTTCTTTGTACTTGATATGGTTTGGCTCTGTGTCCCCATCCAAATCTCATCTTTAATTGAACTCCCATAATTGCCACATGTTGCGGGAGGCAACTGGTGGGAGAAAATTGAATCACTGGGGTGGTTTCCCCCATATTGTTCTCGTGGTGGTGAATAAGTCTCATGAAATCTGATGGTTTTTATCAGGGGTTTCTGCTTTTGCGTCTTCCTCATTCTCTCTTTGCCTGCTGCCATTCATATAAGATGGGACTTGCTCTTCCTTGCCTTCCACTGTGATTGTGAGGCTTCCCCAGCCACATGGACCTGAAAGTCCAGTTATACCTCCTTCTTTGGTAAATTTCCCAGTCTTGGGTATGTCTTTATCAGCAGCATGAAAACAGACTAATGGAGTACTTAATCAATTTAGATGTGAAAATTGACACTTTTTGAAAACATTGGAGGCAGAGGAATTGGGGGTTCAGTTGTTTATATTTAAGCAACTTTTGTAATTTAAAGTTGAAACTTAGAAATGCCACTTTTACTGGGTGCAGTGGCTCACATCTGTAATCTCAGCACTTTGCGAGGCTGAGGTAGAAGGATCCGTTGAGCTCAGGAGTTGGAGACCAGCCTGGGCAACATGGCCAAAATTAGCTGGGCATGGTGGCTCAAGCCTGTAGTCACAGCTATTCAGGAGCTGAGGCAGGAGGATTGCTTGAGCCCAGGAGGTCGAGGCTGCGATGAGCTGTGATCACACCACTGCACTTCAACCTGGGGAACAGAGCAAGACTCTTTCTCAAAATAACAACAACCAAAAACAGGAATTTAAAAATAATAAAAGAAAGAAAAAAGAAATGCCCATTCCTAAAAGTCTTTACCCACCTCACATCTAGTAATTTCTCACTGGAGACCTTCTCCACAAGCTGCATTCTCTTGCCATAGTGCTCAGCTTTCTTTCTCCCTTCTCTGACATTGCCTCTTCTTTTGCCCTAATTGCCACCTCTGGCCATTCTGCAAAAATCTGTTCACTTCTCTGTCTTCTCTATCTCATTAAAAACTAGACTGTCTCAAACTTTAAATGTGGATAGAAATTACCGGAAAGTCTTGTTTAAATGTATATTCTGGATGAGTACATCCAGGGTAGGGCCAGATATATTTCATTTTTACTAAGTCCCCAGGTAAAGCTGATGCTGATGTTCCATGGACCACATTGGAATAGCGAAGTTATAGACCATGTTTTAGGGACTTCACTTTCCAAAACTCAAGCTTCTTTTCAAGGTAATTTCTAATATAATAACAGTTCTCACCATAGGAGTAATTTCAATATCAGCTGTTACCATATTTTTTCATTCTGCTACATTAATAGCCAACTCAATGTAATAATACTAAGTAAGTCCCAGCTGGTGTGTTAGTAGGCATAGTAAATTATGCCCTCCCACTATCACAAAGTTTATTCAGATAATTAAAGCAACCACACACTTTGTAATACATATTACCAAAGGTTAAATAGGCAGTAAGTATTTATACTTCTCTTAGAGGAAAAAACATTAATTTCAACCTTAGAGGGAAAATGTTTCTAACAGAGACAGTGCTGAAGAAATATTCCATGTGCTTCATTGGGTTGTAACTATTTGAACTATAAGCAGAAGTGCGTTTGTCACTTTTTTTTTTTTTTTTTGGAGACGGAGTCTCGCTCTGTTGCCCAGGCTGGAGTGCAGTGGCATGATCTCAGCTCACCGCAAGCTCAGTCTCCCGGGTTCATGCCATTCTCCTGCCTCAGCCTCCTGAGTAGCTGGAACTACAGGCGCCCATCACCATGCCCGGCTAATTTTTTTGTATTTTTAGTAGAGATGAGTTTCACTGTGTTAGCTAGGATGGTCTCGATCTCCTGACCCTGAGATCCGCCTGCCTCGGCCTCCCAAAGTGCTGGGATTACAGCCGTGAGCCACCGCGTCCAGCTGCATTTGTCACTTTTAAGCTGAGGCAGTTAAAAACAAGTACACCACCTACATTGCTCTCTCTTTTTTTTTTTGCAGGAACTTTGGATGCCATGTGTTCCCGATGGTATAACTAAAGATGAAAGAGATTTATGCAAACCACACTGAACTTCATATGGTTAAGAAATAAACTCTTATTTTGCCAAGCCATCGAGATTTAGAAATTTGAAAATCAATTTGGAGATTTGAGGATTAATGTGTCATCAATTCATAGACTATCTTATTCTTAACTAATATAAGGGTATGAAACATTTAAACTAATACCTGTAACTGAGGTTATTCAATAATGTGCTTGTTTCTTTGTTAATAATAAAAATCAGAGGGCTCTAATAAAAGCAAAAACACATAGATAAAATAGAGTTGTTCAGGTTTATTCCTTGAATAAAATAACCAATAAAACAAAAGAGTAAAGAAAAAAAGCAAAGACTGTTTTTTAAATATTAGAGACTAGCTATTGAGAAAAAAAACACTTTTCTAAATTATCCTTTAAATGGAAAAATTAAGACCCTGCAAAGTTTTATCATAGTTCAATTCATGATTCTAAAAAAGGGAAACAAAATCATAAAGTACGTTAAAACTTGAGTAGTCTTTGGCTAGATCACCTGGGATGACTGGGAGGATGACAAAGAGGAATTGTCTTTCAAACAGAAGGACCAGCATGTGAAAAGGCCGTAAGGGAGAAGGGACAGAGAACGGTCCATTTTGAGAGGAGAAGCAGGGAAAGGTCAGTTGTAGGAAGAGATAAGGCTGGAATCCCCTAGATTTTGAGCTTTGTATGCCAAATTCAGATTTCAGAAACAGCGATAGGAGACAAAAAGCAGCAGCTGATGCTTTTAAAATTGATTTTATAGAAGCAAATTGCCATGTTATGGTGAGGGCCACATTGTGGGAATGGTGAGAGGCCTCAGGAGCTGAGGGCCTCAATCCTACACTTGGGAGGAACTGAATTCTCCCAACAATCAGGAAGCCTGGAAGTGGACTTCAAGCTTCAAATGAGATCTCAACCATGACCGACCCATTGATTTTAGCCTTGTGAGATTCTGAGCAACTTAACTGGATTTGTGCCTGGACTTCTGACCTATGCAACTGTGAGATAATGAATTGTGTTTTCCTAAGCTGTTACATTTTTGGTAATGTGTTACAAAGCAATAGAAAATGAATACAAAAAGAGACAGCATAATTTTTAATCAGGCTGAATGTGGTAATATTGCTGCTTTCATTCCATTTGCTAGCTAGGGCTGCCAGCTTCAGTTCTAACAGTTGGCTTGGCTGGCTAATGCCATCCTAGACCAATCTTGGCACACACCAAATAACATTGAAAAGCCAGACATTCCTTGGCATAATGTAACAGAAAGAATTCACAAAGACTGGGAGACAGAAATTCTGGCTTGAATGTTTTATGTTGCCCCTACCTATTCTCTCCTCCTTAATCATCCCCCCCTCCCCCAATATAGAAGAGAAGACTACATTTTCACTGATCTTGTGAAAAACGATTATTGGAGAAACCACTGGAATTTTTAATAAGCATTTTACTGGCAGTTCTCCCTAGATCAAACATGCTGGTGGGAGGGACAGCAATGGAAATGAGCCCCCAGATGTCAAGTGGAATGGGAAGAAACAGGGGTGGCTGAGCTTAGGTAGCAGCTCTTACTCACCTGAACAAAAACTGGGGTATGTGTAGTAACCACATTTTGGAGAAAGGATTAACAAGCAGAGATCTCATGAGATTGAGATGAATAGACAACCCACCGATTTCTTCACTGTTTCATGCACAAACTCCCTATATTAGCAAATAGAGGCTGTACTTCAATCACAATAAAAATAAATCACTGCCTCTCCTTAATCACCAATTTTCAGTTATCTGACTGATCCAGAACCTCTTGAGTGGAGGAGAGGAGAGAGGCCCTTGAAGAAGTATCCTTCTGTTACAGTTTCATACTATAAGCTTTTCTCCCAGTTTCTCCAAACTAAAATGAAGTATCTTACCTGAATATACACTGAAGAGAAACATCCCAAAAACCTTTAGTGATTATTAGATAGTGGGCTTTGAGGAAGCAAAATGTCTAAGACCTAATGTATGCTGATTAAGGTATGCTGGTTGGAGTTGAGGCTTATGCAGTCAGCTGATAAGCAGAAGTCTGTCCTAAAACCATCTAACTATGGGCCTAATCAGACTAAAACCCAAAGCTTTCATTCCTTGCCTAGGACTGAGAGCAGTGGACTCTTCAGCAAGAGTTTGGTCATGTTGGAACATTCCTGCAGAAGTGAGAGAAGTTGTTATGTACCTGAGTGTCCGTCACTAAGGTAGAAGAATAAATTTTGGTAGATGTCTTATTTTTGAGGCATATTCCATTTTAAGGTTTTCTACCATGATCTATTCAACATAGAAGTCAAAAGGCTGCCAAATGCAGATGGGAACCATAGTAAGAGAATGCTCTCCAGCTAGTTCAAAGTTCAATTCAAGTGGTCTGTCACTTGGCCTAGCCAATGATCCATCAGATCCAATTGTGCTCAAATTTTCCATAAAAGAGCAAGGTCCTCTTCAGAAGCAGCAGCAAGTTCCAGAAGAGAAACTTCAGTAGGGATCCCCATGATTTGTGCAAGTCTCATTTCCTTCAGCAAGTAATTCGTTTTCTTTTGAGAAACTGCTCTTGGGTTTTTTGTTGTTGTTGTCATTTGTTTGTTTGTTTTTTGGGACTTAAGTGGAGTCTGAAAATCTGACTATCTGACACCTGGTGACCATGAGATGTAAACAGCTCATCATAAGCTGGATGCTGTCTTTTCCATTGAGCTATGTAGTTGTGATAGCATAAACCATGCTCAACTGGTACAAATAAGATGAGCCTAAAGGCATAACTTAGTTGCCTACACAGGTTGGTAACTCTCTTGACTTCCTCCTCACCCTCAAACCCCCTCATTGGTCTCATAAGAAGAGATCTATGACCAACTAATCTCTGGCTTACAGATGTGTTAATCTGTCTGCATCGCTACAAAGGAATACTTGAGGGTGGATAATTTATAAAGAAAAGGAGTTTAATAGGATCACCGTTCTGCAGGCTGTACAAGAAGCATGGTGCTAGCATCTACTCCTGGTGAGGGCCTCAGGAAGTTTCCAATCATGGTAGAAGGCAAAAGGGGAGCTGGTGGATCACATGGCCAGAACAGGAGCAAGAGCGAGAAGGAGAGGTCCCAGACTTTAAACAACCAGATCTCACGTGAACCTCTGTGAATCTCACATAAGAAGTCACTCATCACCTGGGGGCTGGTGCTAAGTCATTCACAAGGGACCCACCCCCATGACCAAAACACCTCCCACCTGGCACCACCTCCTACAATGGACGTGCCTTCCCTTCCCTTCCCTTCCCTCCCCTCCCCTCCCCTCCCCTTCCCTTCCCTTCCCTTTCCTTTTCTTTCTTTTCTGTTGCGGGAAGTCAGAGACCCCGAATGGAGGGACCGGCTGGAGCCACAGCAGGGGAACATGAATTGTGAAGATTTCATTTTAATATGGACATTTATCAGTTCCCAAATTAATACTTTTATAATTTCTTACACCTGTCTTACTTTAATCTCTTAATCCTGTTATCTTCCCAAACTGAGGATGTACATCACCTCAGGGCCACTATGATAATTGTGTTAACTGTACAAATTGATTGTAAAACATGTGTGTTTGAACAATATGAAATCAGTGCACCTTGAAAAAGAAAAGAATAACAGTGATTTTAGGGAACAAGGGAAGACAACCATAAGGTCTGACTGCCTGCGGGGTCGGGCAAAAACAGCCAAATTTTTCTTCTTGCAGAGAACCTATAAATGGATGAGCAAGTAGGAAAGATATTGCTAAATTCTTTTCCTAGCAAGGAATATTAATATTAAGACCCTGTGAAAGGAATTCATTCCTGGGGGGCCGTTTATAAACGGCCGCTCTGAGAACGTCTGTCCTATGCGGTTGAGATAAGGACTGAGATACACCCTGGTCTCGTGCAGTACCCTCAGGCTTACTAGGGTGGGGAAAAAACCTCACCCTGGTAAATTTGAGGTCAGACCGGTTCTCTGCTCTCAAACCCTGTTTTCTGTTGTTTAAGATGTTTATCAAGATAATATGTGCACCACTGAACATAGACCCTTATCAGTAATTCTGCTTCTGCCCTTTGCCTTGTGATCTTTGTTCTCCCTTTTGCCCTTTGAAGCATGTGATCTTTGTGACCTACTGCCTGTTCTTAAACCCCCTCCCCTTCTGAAATCCTTAATAAAAACCTGCTGGTTTTGAGGGTCAGGTGGGCATCACAGTCCTACAGATATGTGATGTCACCCCCTGAGGCGCAGCTGTAAAATTCCTCTCTTTGTACTCTTTCTCTTTATTTCTCAGCCAGCCAACACTTATGGAAAATAGAAACAATCTACGTTGAAATATTGAGGGCAGGTTCGGATTTCTCAGGCCAACTAAGAATCCCTACGCCTAGCTGGGAAGGTGACAACATCCACCTTTAAACAAGGGGCTTGCAACTTAGCTCACACCCGACCAATCAGAGAGCTCACTAAAATGCGAATTAGGCAAAAACAGGAGGTAAAGAAATAGTCAATCATCTACTGCCTGAGAGCACAGCGGTAGGGACAAGGATCGGGATAAAAACCCAGGCACTCGAGCCAGCAACGGCAACCCCCTTTGGGTCCCCTCCCTTTGTATGGGAGCTCTGTTTTCACTCTATTTCACAATATTAAATCTTGCAACTGCACTCTTCTGGTCTGTGTTTGTTACAGCTCGAGCTGAGCTTTTGCTCACCATCCACCACTGCTGTTTGCCGCCATCGCAGACCTGCTGCTGACTCCCATCCCTCCGGATCCGGAAGGGTGTCTGCTGTGCTCCTGATCGAGCGAGGCGCCCATTGCCACTCTTGATCTGGCTAAAGGCTTGCCATTGTTCCTGCATGGCTAAGTGCCTGGGTTCGTCCTAATCGGGTTGAACACTAGTCACTGGGTTCTACGGTTCTCTTCTGTGACCCAAGGCTTCTAATAGAGCTATAACACTCACTGCATGGCCCATGATTCCATTCCTTGGAATCCCTGAGGCCAAGAACCCCAGGTCAGAGAACACGAGGCTTGCCACCATCTTGGAAGCAGCCTGCCACCATCTTGGAAGCGGCTCGCCACCATCTTGGGAGCTCTGTGAGCAAGGATCCCCCAGTAACAACCTGATACTTTTCTTTTCTATCTTTATTTTTTATAGTCTTGTTCTGTCACCAAGGCTGGAGTGCAGTGGCATGATCTCGATTCACCGCAGCCTTCACCTCCCAGGTCCCAGTGATTCTCCTGCCTCAGCCTCCTGAGTAGCTGGAATTACAGGTGTGCACCACCACATCCGGCTAATTTTTGTATGTTTAGTAAAGACAGGGTTTCATCATGTTGGCCAGACTGATCCCAAACTCCTGGCCTCAAGTGATCCACCTGCCTCGGCCTCCCAAAGTGGTGAAGTCCTGAGATTACAGGCATGAGCCACTGCGCCTGGCCAGAAGTCTCTTTTCAACATGAGATATGGAGGGGATAAAACATCCTAACCATATCAACAGACGCTTCTCTGTGGTATACCAGTATGAGCCAGATGTAGACCTCCTATAAAGCTACAGCCAAAAACTAACAAACTAACCTCTCTCAGGGGAGGTCCTGAGAGGCACTGGAGAAGCAAAATCCTCACTGTGGGCAGACATATAAGTGGCATTTCTCATTGTTCACTTTGCCTACAATGAGAAATTGCCTGAGATGGTTGCAAATGGTCTTTCCAGAGGTTCAGTGACTTGTAAAGAGGTAGATCACAGGCTTAGGGATGAAGTTCAAGCAAGAATTGTCCCAGAGATGAGAATGTTTGTGTTCCAGGTGAACATTCACAAGACAGCCCCACACCAGAGAAGTTCTTAATAATCATAACGGCAGAATGACCTACTTAATGACCATCAGTTATGTTTCCTCTCAAGACTATCTACTGTAAGGACCACAAACTAAAGATTCTAAGTGTCCAGTAGGCAGCATAAACAAAGGAAGATAATTTGGTTAAAGACAATGGGAGATGCTCAGCATTGTGGCAAACTGGAGAGGGCACATTCTATCTAAAGAAGGCAGCTCACCACACCTGTAATCCCAGCATTTTGGGAGGCCAAGGCGGGTGGATCACAATGTCAGGAGTTCGAGACCAGCCTAGCCAACATGGTGGAACCCCGTCTCTACTAAAAATACAAAAATTAGCTGGGCATGGTGGCACATGCCTGTAGTCCCAGCCACTCAGGAGGCTGAGGCAGGGCGACAGAGCAAGACTCTGTTCCAAAAAAAAAAAAAAAGAAGAAGAAGAAGGCAGCTCACAATCAGCTTGAGCTGAATCTTACCATGTTGGGATGTGGGCCAGTGTTGTCAGATGTTCCTTCATTGTTTTTCAAGAGAAGCCCTAAAACCAAATGTTGACATGAAATGTTCCAATTTTTGAAATGTATGAGGGCCAAACACAGAAGATTATAGGCCACATATGGCTTTCGGGTTGCCCTCAGTCTAATGTTTATCCAATATTTATTTAAAAAGGAAGCCACAGTGGCAAGGATGGAGGCTACACATTGGCCACACTGGATCTGCCGCATGAACTTTCCTTCACTAGGGCCCACCCAGACTCTCCTTATCAAAGTAAAAACACCAAATTTTTCTGCAGGATTGCTATTCCTCGAGCTGCTGAAAGTTGAACATATTACATAGTTCAATCAGATTATCTGGTAGATTGTTGATAAAGAAGGGCTCTTCCATCATGGAGGAGCAGCGTAGGTAGAGACACTTATTGGGATTTAATTTTTCTGTCAGCACAACTATTGGTAGACTTATTCAATGCTTTATGCTAAGCCACACAACACTACCTCTAAGGACTTAACACCACAATTAAGAAAACAAATCAGTGGAATGATTATAGTTTTCCTTGGCCTTAGTGTATATCCTAATATCTGGAAGGAGCTAACCTTATAGAATGATGAACTCACCAATTATTGAGGGCTCACTCACTGTAAGACACAACACTATCTTTCAAAATATGGTTTTAAAAAATGTGGTATGTTCTCTGTACCAGCAATCATTAAAATATAGTGCTATCTGGGCATAGTGGCTCACGCCTGTAATCCCAGCACTTTGGGAAGCTGAGGCCAGAGAATCCCTTGAGTCCAGGAGTTCGAGATCAGCCTGGGAAACATAGCAAGATCTCATCTCTACTAAAAATCAAAAAGAACATTAGCTGGTGTAATGGCATGCACCTATAGTCCCAGTTACTTGGGAGGCTGAGGTGGAAGGATCCCTTGAACCTGGCAGGTCGAGGCTGCAGTGAGACATGATTGTGCTACTGCACTCCTCCAGCCCATGCAACAGAATGAGGCCCTGTCTCAAAAAATAAATAAATAAATAAATAAATAAATAAATAAATAAAAGATTGTAGGCTAGTCCAATAGTAGTGGGTTATCAGAACTTGTTAATATTAGTATCATTAAGTTGATACACAACCTCCAACTGGCAAATTTGACTGGCTTAAAATAAAATAAAATACAGCGCTATTTTACTAAAGCCGAAATACACAGATCCAGAATAAAGGGAAAAAGGAAAGAAGTACTTGTCATGATATGATGTTTAATGACTGTTATGGCTGACCCCTAGAGATGCTGAAGTTGTAATTCCCTAGTACCTGTAAATATGACCTTATTTGGAAATAGGGTCTTTGCAGATGATCAAATTAAGATGAGGTCATTAGGGTAATCCAGTGAGGCTGGTGTCCTTATAAAAAGGGGAAATGTGGGCACAGAGACAGACATGTACAGAGGGAAAACGATGTGAAGACACAGGAATAATGCCACCCCAAAGCCAAGGAACATCTGAGGTTACCAGGAGCTAGGAGAAAGCATGAAACATATTCTCCCCTTACAGCCCTCAGAAGAAACCAACCTTCCTGATACCTTGATTTTGGACTTCTAGACTTCAAAATTGTGAGACCACAACTTGCTGTTGTTTAAACCACCTACTTTGTGGTACTTTATTATGGCAGTCCTAGGGGACTAATACAGGTACCTAATCTCAAATTTTTTACATTCCGTCCTCACAACTGCATTCGGCTCACCTACAAATTTGGAAACCAAGAATGGTTTCCAAGGAATGCATTCACTAGGGGACCTAACATAATTTTCCACTGAATTACAAGCTGAGACTGCTCTGTTGCCATTTGAAGCTCTTTACCTGATGAAAAAAAATAAATAAATAAAAATAAGAGGATTATGTTAGAAGGAAGACAATAATCCAGGCAAAATAGTGTCGTTGCCACATACTAATCAGGGTTAGGTGTGAAGCCCCTCCAGGATGACTACTGTCCACAGGAGAAATAGGAAAAGAAACAATGGATGGACCATCCACAGGTAGGGACAATAAGGGCTCGGATTCTTCCTGAATATGCTATGGTTCATCTTATTGAGCAAACACAAACATGAGGTACTTGCATCCTGAGGGCAAGAGAGCTATGAAATGGGTAGGGAAAGAGTCATAAATACCAGCTCATGCTTGTAACCAAGGGAGAGAAAGGCAAGCCCTAAAACCATTACCTGTATTCCCCTGCCTGTTTTTTTGTTTTTGCTTTTCTTTTCTTTCTTCTTTTTTTTTTTTTTGCATATAAGATGTGTTGGTACACTATAATGTATCATTTTATCCATAAAGCATAGCACAGAAATACAGGAATCATGGCCATCACTTGATGATAACTAGGAAATGGAAGCCTCAAGCCTTCCTCTCTGGATGTGGTGCCTGGAACCAATTGAGGAGAGGGTTCTTTCTCTGTGCAGTAGTTATCTGCATTATATTAGATAAATATTTTCAAATGGTGTGAATGGAAAGAAGGGCAAGTGTATATGTTAAACAGCCAATAATTAGAATATGTAGACTTTTCTTATTTCTGTGTCCTTCCCAGCATCCATTCTTTTGTGGGAACTGTTCTTCCGGCACTCTATGCAATTCTAGTGAGCTGTCAATCACAGGACTCCAGTGCCAGGCTAAGCCAAAATGATCAGGGTCTCCTAGGAATTTGAACTGTTCACAGAGACACACAGGACTGAAAGACAGAATTGAGTCATCTGATTGGCAGCTCCTAAAGTACTATCACATGAGTTCCCACTGTGTAGGTCACCTAAATGTTCACATTCCTTCCGTAGGCCTGGCTTCTGTAGGCCTGGCTGTTCAGCTAGCCATTCAGTAGCCTTCCGATAAATTATTTAACTGCTCCTTCCTTCCTTCCTTCCTCTCTTTTTTCTTTTCCTTTTTTCTCTCCTTTAGTTAGCAATAGTTCATTACTGTTGCTTATAGGCAAAGAATACTGTATTATCAGGCATAATATTTTGAAGGTTTAAGTATGTATATAGATCACTCAAGCTGCAAAAATATAAACTTGATGAACAGAAAAGGTCTATTGTTTCTTAGCACAGAATTAATAGTAAGAGAATGTGGCATAGGGTTTGATGTTGTATTAGTGTATATTAGAAATTGTTTCTAACTCTTCCAGCACAAACTCCAACTATAACCTAACCTTGATAAAATCTTTCCATCAGTGCAACATTTTGGACTTTTTAGTAAAGATAATTTAAGAAAAGATAAGGTTTCATAACTAGTAAAAGGAATAGTTAGAGAAGGAAAGAAGAGGGTACAAAAGAGGAGGAAAATATGAGTCAGTAGTGTCTAGAGTAGCCTGCACTGGCCCAGGGTGGCAGTCTAGATAAGGCCAAATTAGCACAGCCAAAGGGACATCCTCTTTCTCCTATTTCCTCACCACATGCCTTAAGTGGGAAATGATTAAAATATGTAGACAGTATCTATTTTATTTTTATTATTTTTGGAGACAGGATCTCGCTCTATCACCCAGGCTGGTGTGCAGTGGCATAATCATGCTCACTGCAGCCTCAACCTCCTGGGCTCAAGTGATCCTCCCACCTTAGACCCCTGAGTAGCTGGGCCTACAAGTGTGTACCAACACATCCAGCTAATTTTTTTTTTTAATTTCTTTTGTAGAGACAGGGTCCCACTGTGTTGCCCAGGCTGGTCTTGAACTCCTGGCTTCATGCGATCCTTCCTCCTCAGCCTCCCAAAGTGCTGGGATTACAGGCATGAGCGGCCATGACCGGGTGACAGTATATATGTTAAATATAGAGATTCTCATCTCTGTCTCTCATACATATATGTATGTATATATATATATTCTGGAAAATTAGTTAATATCTCTGAACAATTTTTTTTTTATTTCTAAAACAAATAAGTTGAATTAGATTATTTCTAATAACTCTTTCTAAAATAAAGCTATGATTTATAAATGTTTTTCTTTAAATCACAACTATAAGCCAGCCATGGTGGTGCATACCTATAGTCCCAGATACTCAGAAGGCTGATTGGAGGATTCCTTGAGGCCAGGAGTTCAAAGCTGTAGTGCACTATAATAGTGCCTGTGAATAGCCACTGCACTCCAGTCTGGGCAAGATTTTTTTTAATCACAAAAATATTTTTTTAATCGTCCTTAGCTTTCTATGGCCTAAACAATGAATTATAGGCTGGATAATGTGGCTCACTCCTGTAATCCCAGCACTTTGGGAGGCTGAGGTGAGCAGATCACTGGAGGTCAGGACTTCAAGACCAGCCTGGCCAACATAGTGAAACCCTGTCTCTACTAAAAATACAAAAATTAGCCAGGTATGGTGGTGCATGCCTGTAATACCAGCTACTCGGGAGGCTGAGGTGGGGGGATCACTTGAACCCAGGAGGCAGAGGTTGCAGTGAGCTGGGATCACGCCACTGCACTCCTGCACTCCAGCCTGGGCAACACAGCAAGGCTTCATCTCTAAATAAATAGATAGATAAATAAATAAATAAATAAATAAATACATAATTCTAAATAAAGAACTACACAATGAATTACAAATAAAATATTTACAGCTCTAATTATATCTCAGATTTAAAATCATATGGAGGCTGGGCACAGTGGCTCACACCTGTAATCCCAGCACTTCGGGCAGCCAAAATAGGCAGGCCACTTGAACCCTGGAGTTCAAGAGCAGCCTAGGCAATATGGCAAAACACCAACTCTACCAAAAAAACAAAACAAAATAAAAACCACACACACACACACACACACACACACAAACACACACACACACACAAATTAGCTGGGCGTGGTGCCAGATGCCTGTTGTCCCAGCTACTCAGGAGGCTGATCTGGGAGGATCCCATGAGCTCGGGAGGGGGAGGTTGCCGTGAGCTGTGATCGTGCCACTGCACTCCAGCCTTAGTGACAGAACCAGACTGTCTCAAAAAAGTAAACAAATAAAAATAAAGTAAAATCAAATCATATGGATTAAAAACATCAAATCTATATCCAAATTTCCTCATCAGTAAACCACAGATGACTTTTAATCCAACTAAGCAATCAAAAACTTTTAACTGAAGGCATTATGGGGCCAACTATTCTTTATGTGATATACTTGAAGAATTAATTTATCTACTCTATCAGTGTTATATATAACAAGTGTAATTCCCCATATGTTTATATATAATACACATACACAAACCCAAATAATTTTTACCTCTGCCTAGATTCAGTTAAAATGTAACAATCTCTACAAAAAGAAAAGGCCTAGCAAATTTCTATGATGACAAGGAGTTAGGTGTGGCAAGCTACTTTGCCTTTCTCCTCTCCAAAACACTAGCTATGAAGCAAATATTTAATTGTCCTAATGAACGATATAGATAATAAGCGCATGTAGTTACAAATTGGCTGAATGACAGGGGTTTGAATGCTGAAGTTTTGCAATTGTAGCTCTTTAATGTAAGATCAAAAAATAATGTTTTAGTCCCAAGCTAGATTTTTAAAGTACTGCATTCATCCTGATGACTAACTAATAGAAACTAGTGGAATGTTAGCAAATTGATATATAATTTTCTTGAAATTTCCATCTTCGAAAAGTTTACTTTGGAGCTCTAGGCTCCTAAAAGTTATTTGTAATTCAGAGTTCTCACTCCTGTTCCAATCCCTGAAAATAACACATAGAACAAGAAGGCATTTTTGGCCAGGTGCGGTGGCTCACGCCTGTAATCCCAGCACTTTGGGTGGCCAAGGCGGGTGGATCACCTGAGGTCAGGAGTTCGTGAGCAGCCTGGACAACATGGTGAAACCCCGTCTGTAGTAAAAATACAAAAAAAAAAAAAAAAAAAAAATTAGCCGGGAGTCAAGGCAGGCACCTGTAATCTCAGCTGCTCGGGAGACTGAGGCATGAGTATCACTTGAACCCGGGGGCGGAGGTTGCAGTGAGCGGAGATCGAGCCACTGAACTCCAGCCTAGGCAGCAGAGCGAGACTCACTCTCAAACAAAAAGGCGTTTTTATTCAATAAACACACTTACAACTTTAGAAAACAAATTAACTGACCACTAAAAATGTACTAATTGCCTTGCTATTCCTTATATAGTTTTCAGAGAAAACTCAATATCCTGTCTTGAATCCGGGCATAAGGACATAAAGAACCTGAAACACAAAGATAAAGAATTCCTGCCACCACCTCAGATCAGTGGCACGCAGTGTTAAAAAATCCTCAGTACAAACGATCTGAGAAATAGAGTACAGTATTTAACAGTCCTTTTAATTTCAGGGTTAGAAACTGACCTATATCTACTGCTATACAAACCCTCAGTCATCCTAAAACATTTCGTTAATGTGAGACAAGCAAACCAAGCTCAAAGTCCAGAAATTGCAAAAGGGAGGTAGGTTTCAGGAGACGGGTGCAGGTTGGGGGCAGGCGCTTGGACAAAGGGAAGACACAGTGTGTTACCTTTTCTTCCCTACTCATATGCTAGAATCTGCTCATCCTAGTTCTCTGACTGGGAACTTCGGTTTTGAAGGGAAATGGGCAGGTGTTCTCATCCCTCCATTGATACTTAGTGTCAACTAGGTTCTTATATCTGTCTTGTAGGCAATACATTCTCGCAACTGTGCAAATAGTGATCCTGCCCCACCATTACACTGCCTGCTCTATCCACGGCTGTTTCCATCCGCTGGGTGTCTGTCGGTACTTACTGGAAACTTTCTAGGAGGCTGCGGCTCTAGAGAAGAAAATCCTACCAGCCAGGGCACGCAGTTCAGTCGACAATGCTGGGGAAGGGAGAAGAGACGCTATTGATTACTCACAGTTTGCCTCTGAGACGGGAAGCACTAGGAGGAGACACGCCAGCAGCGCCCAGCAGCGCCCACCCGGGACCCTCATTTCGAAGCGCGCGGAGGCGCGGGCGGGGACGGTGGCGCGTCGCGGCGGGGACCGGAGCGCTCGGCGCCGCCGAGCTGCGAGCCTGTGCGCCTCGGTCTGAGCCGTGCTGCGCGGTGGCGCCAGCGACCCAGCGAGCCTCAGCGGAACAGCCGGGGGCGGAGGAGACCGCCCGCACCCAGCCCCCAGCCCGAGAGGGGAAGTGATAACAAGGACATTTCCAGGAAGCTTTTCGGAGCTGGGGGATGGGCTTTAGTGTTGGAGGCCTAGTAAACACTGCTGAGACATCCTTCTTCACCAGCTTCCTAGTTGCTGCTTTTCCTCCACAGTGTGACGTTTCCAAAGGGGAAGGGGTGGAGAACGAAGTTCTCTGACTGGTCAAGACAACTTCCAGGGTTCAAGAGGACAGGATCCCTAGGTTCAGAAGCAGAAACAGTGAGACACTGACTTGTCCCTGAAGATATTAACCAAAACCTGGAAGTCAATGAGGACTTTAGGAAGAACTATGGTGATAGGAAAAGCAAATTGGGTCATTTTGATCATCCACATGTTTTTTCGGTCTTGTATGCCATACAGGCATAAAAATAATGTAAAGAATATGAAGAAAAGAAGGGAATATTAGAATAATCTACCTTAAAAAAAACTTGCTCCTCTAAAGACTTCAGTTGAAAGTGAATATCTATCTATACATCTATTTATTAATTAAAAAAAAATTTTTTTTTTGAGACAGAGTCTCACTCTGTTGCCCAGGCTGGAGTGCAGTGGCGCAATTTCGGCTCACTGCAACCTCCACCTCTCGGGTTCAAGTGATTCTCCTGTCTCAGCCTCCTGAGTAGGTGGGATTACAGGCGCCTGCCACCATGCCTGGCTAGTTTTTTTGTATCTTTAGTAGAGACAGGGTTTCACCATGTTGGCCAGGCTGGTTCTGAACTCCTGATGGCAAGTGATCCGCCTGCCTCGGTTTCCCAAAGTGCTGGGATTACAGGCGTGAGCCACCGCACTTGGCCTTATTTATTTATTTATTTATCTGAGACAGGGTCTCACTGGGTTGCCCAGACTGGAGTGCAGTGGTGCAATCATAGCTCACTGCAGCCTCGAACTTCTGAGCTCAAGCAATCCTCCTGCCTCAGTCTCCTGAGTACCTAGGACTACAGTAACACACCACTATGCCAGGCTAATTTTTTAATTTGTTTTTTGTTTTTGTTTTTTTTTGGTAGAGATGGTATCGCTGTGTTGCCCAGACTGGTCTGGAACTCCTGACCTCAAGTGATCCTCTTGCCTTGGCCTCCCAAAGCTTTGGGATTACAGGTGTGAGCCACTTCTCCTGGCCTGAATATCTTTTTAACACCACAAATTTGCATCACACTGCCAGTAATAATTGTCAGCACTGAAAATTTATGTGTCCTACACTGTAACGTCAAACTTGGTAAAACCATCTAGAATCTAATAATATACAATTTGATAATACATCTTTTGATAAAATTCTGGGTTTTTAATTAATCTCAGAAGTTAACTTTGTGAAAGTGATATCTGGCTTTAGCTCAATATGAATTGACACTTGGTAATCTCATTTAGCCAAACTCTGGTTTTGATACAGACCTTAATATACAATTAAAACCTGTCCAAAATTTAACTCTTAATCCAGTCTCATTCATAATCTTAATCCCATCATTTTATCCAGTGTTACACTTCTCCATATCATCTTCTACCAACATAGTGTCTACTTATTCACTTCTTCATCTGTCTTCACCAGTAGAATGTAAGATTCATGAGGGCAGGAATTTTTAAAGGTTTTGTTCACAACTATATTACTAGTGCTTAGAACAGTGACTGGTACATAAACGTGTCATTCAATTTAATTCAACAATGTGTGCCTGGGAATATTTATGCCAAAATATCAACAATTATCCTGAAATGACAGTGTTAACTAGAATCATAGCCGCATGACTCTTTTCTTCATCCAGAATAAGCCAGATTACACACTAAAAAGCCAGAAAATTACAGTGTTTAGATAACAAGTGTTTATTTCTTGCTCATTGGAAGTCTACTACAAGTCTGCATGACTTTCCAAGTAACTATCTTCCATGTGTGAACTCAGCAATTCATGCTGCTTTGATTTTACAGTCCCTCAAAGTCAACATAGTCTTCTACAATTACCATTGCAAGAGAAGAGAGAACATCGAGAATTGTGCCCCAGCTCTTAAATAGTTTTACCAAGAAGTGACATACCACTTACATTTCATTAGACAAAGCAAGGCACGAGGTATGCCTGACTTGAAGAGGGTGGGAATAACTGTTATTTCATGTGCCTGTAAGGAAAGAGAACTAGACATGGTGAGCAGCACTTAATGGCTACCAAACCACTTAAGATATTCAAAAACTAAGAGTCAGCTTTGCTAAGGGACTGCATGTTGGCACCAGGAATGATCGGTAATGTTATCACTAGCAGAACTGGGGAAAGCATGAAGTAGAGCAGATGCTTTAATAGTATTGTTTCATTATGACATGGCTGAGAAAAATAAAATCAATTACTGGCCCAGGCCACTGCGTGTATGGAGTTTGCATGTTCTCCCCACGTCTGCATGGGTTTTCTCCAGGTACTCCAGTTTCCTCCCACATCCAAAAGATGTGGATGTTAGGTGAATTGGTGTGTCTAAACCGTCCCAGTCTAAGTGAGTGTGGGCATGTATGAGAACACCCTGTGATGGAATGGTGTCCTGTCAAGGGCTAGTTCTCACCTTTTACCCTGAGATGCCACCTATGATCGTGAACTGGAATAAGTGGACAAATAATTATCTTACTTGTTGTTATTCATCTTTCTTAATGTATAGCTCACATTTATTTCAATGTTTACTATTACTAGTGGTTCCATCTTTATTTTGAAGTTTGGTGATGTTTTTGTGACCAGAAATGTGCCATAGGAACTTAATTCTGGTTTATATCAATTTGTCTATGGTAAAATAGGTTTTATTATATGTTATTTTGTTTAAAATTATAGTTTCTAGGAACCTCTGGATGAAGATAAATGAGGATTTACTGCAAAACTGGTGTTGAGTATATATTTGTGAAAAAACAGTATTGAATATGGTTCTAAAAATGCTCAAGAAACATACACATCATGAGATCCTTCAGTCACAGAAATAATAATCAAATTCCATCAAGAGAACATGTTTCAAAAAAGAAAAGCAGAGGGGTAAGGTCATATCTTAGAAGTTACATATAGAAATCCAGAGGAGGAATGGCCAGGGAGATCAGAAGAGAACCAGAGGTTGTGCTCACTTCGTCAGCACATATACTACAATTGGAATGATACAGAGAAGATTAGCATGGCCCCTGAACAAGGATGACATGCAAATTCATGAAGCGTTCCATAATAAATTAAAAAAACAAAGAAGAAGAAGAGAACCAGGGTAGGGTAGTGCAGTGCATAACTGTGAAAGACCAAGGCAGGAAACAGTTTTAGAAAAGTTAACTGTATTATATATATATTAAATAATAGAAAAGAGAACCGATTTGGTAATTAGGAAGATATAAGTTATATCAAAAAATATGTTTTCAGTAGTTAGATGGGACAGAAGCCCAATCATAGTAAATGGATCAAAGAGTGAATAAAAACAATGTAACTTTAGGGTTTGCAAGACACTAGCTTAAGAAAGTGAGTCATGAAAGTAGAGTCAGCAGAAAGTCTTAAATTGGCTTGGAGTTAATGGAGCATTGCAGTCTTATCCTGCCCTGCTCTCCTATCTCCCACCATGGATATTTGGAGGTAGGAGGACACATACCATAAGTGTTTATGGGACAGGTGACACCAGCTTTAAAATTTGCTGTCTATTATTTATCAGAAATTACACTTGAGCTTCATTTCTCTCATTTCGTCATCTTAGCAACCTGGCAAAGTAGGTATTTTAATTTCCATGTTATAGATAGGGTTGTTGGAGCTTAGAAGAAGATATCCCAAAATAAAGGCCTCAGAAGCAAAGTTTCTGTCTCTAACCTTCTGTTCCCCATCTCTTGCCCCTCATTTTCCCCCTAAGCAAGCCATAGAAACTATAATTCCTCTTTCTCCAGGTGCAGTTATAGAAACCACGACCCCCTTTCCCCAAAGCCAGCCAGAAACCCCAAAATGTCACTCTAACCTTCTTCCTTTCTGTGAAAGACCTGCCCATAAATAAATTCTTTGACTTGCATTGTTTGATAGTACGTCTTAAGACTCCCATTCTAGAAAGGGTCGTACCCCATACCCTGGAAGAAGGAATGCTGAACAATCAGGTCAAGAGGAATCTGAACAGACAGGCCTTGCTGAGTTTCTCCACACAGTCTGCTCTCATTAGGTCATATCCTTTTTGACCAATGAGAGTTCTACAGGGCTTTTCATTCTTCATCGAACCCAAGTATAAAAATGGGTAGTTTTCCCTGCATCTTTGCATCTCCATTTGCAAGGTTCCCATGTCACATAAAACTTGGATTAAATAAATTTGTTACGCTTTTCTCTTGCTATTCTTTTGGTTATATGAGTGCTGGCTGTGACTGTTATGATGAGAAGAAAAGGTATCACCCCCTTTGTTCCCCATAAGGCACAGTATTTTGGACATAGCAAGCTGTATGAAATGTATATAAATTTGAATTAAAATTACATGAGGCTGGGTGCCATGGCTCATGCCTATAATCCCAGCACTTTGGGAGGCCGAGGCAGGCGGATCATTTGAGGCCAGGAGTTTGAGACCAGCCTGGGCAACATGATGAAACCCTGTCTCTACAAAAAATACAAAAATCAGCTGGACGTGATGGTGCACGTCTCTAGTCCCAGCTACTTGGGAGACTGAGGAAGGAGGATCACTTGACCCCAGGAGATGGAGGTAGCAGTGAATCGAGATCATGCCACTGCACTCCAACCTGGTTGATAGAGGGAGACTCTGTCTCAAACAAAACAAAACAAAACAAAACCAAAAAAAGTTACATGAGTTAGTAAAGGACAGAGACTAATTTAAAACCTATATGTATCTTAGTCTCAAATCATTACATTCCCCACGAATACACTGGGATTCTCAGTGCCTTCTATCCTTTCATCAGGATTTGAAAATATTTATTTAAGTAGAAAATGAATGGACACACAGATCCTTACATATTGTGCATAATTTTTTTCCCTACAGGAATGTCCTTGTCATTTCTTTTTCTCCAAAGAATATAAAAGAAATGCAAATATTACATACCTCTTTAAAAAATACACTATTACAAAACAGTCAAGAGATAACAATCTTCATCTTGCAGAAACCAAATAGCCAGCAATTTATGTACCTAAAAATCCTGAAAGAAACATACATCAAAATGGTTATTTATTTATTTTTGAGACGGAGTCTTCCTCTGTTGCCCAGACTGGAGTGCAGTGGCCCGATCTCGGCTCACTGCAACCTCCGCCTCCCGGGTTCAAGCGATTCCCCTGCCTCAGTCTCCAGCGTAGCTGGGACTACAGGCGCTTGCCACCACACCCGGCTTTTTTTTTTTTTTTTTTTTTTTTTTTTTTTTTGTATTTTTACTAGAGACGGGGTTTCACCATGTTAGCCAGGATGGTCTAGATCACCTGGCCTCGTGATCCGCCCGCCTCGGCCTCACAAAGTGCTGGGATCACAGGCGTGAGCCACCGCGCCCGGCCCCAAATGGTTATCTTTGAGAGGTCCTGTGAGATCTCATTTTCTTCATCTTGTTTCTTTTTAGTATTTTTCACATTTTCTACAACAAATGCATTTTTCTTTTGTAATCACAGTCCCCCCTACAACAAATATCATACAATTCCGTTTCACATATGTAACAGTGATAAACATTTTAGAGATTAAGGCTTCACTCTCATCTGAACTACTGAGAAAATTTAGCAAGCGAATTTCCCCCTTGTCTTTAACTTACAAGAATTGCCCCAGTGTATTGTTCCTGTAGTCATGATGCCTAAGTCGGCCAGAATTCTAGAGGGTCCCCATCCCTGAGCAAAAAACAAACAAACAACAAACAAGAAAAAAGAAAGAAAGAAAGAAAAAAAAAAGAAACCCATGCACAAGACCTGAGATCTCTGAATCTCAGTTGGGGACACTGGAGAAAGAAAAGGAACAGCATCATGGATTGGCAACACATTTTATATAAGTATAAAGATAGGCCTTGCTCGAGATTTGTCCGGGATCCTCCAGCTTATCTCCGGACGCTCCGGTTGCCTAGTTACGAGAACTCGCTACCTCGAGTTCCGCCTCCTTTTTCCAGAGTACTCCCCTTTCTCCTCTCCTAGTCTCGCGCAGGGGCGGGTAGCCAGGACTCTGCAGCCACTCAGAGGCCTCCACCGCAGGACCTCAACCGATGATTGGACGAGAGCAGTACGGGCGTTGCCTGGGGAACGCCTTCCGCGCCTCGAAGTAACGTCAGCACGTCGACGCGGGGCTTTTCTTTAGCCGGGTCCCGCTAACTCGGCTACGGTGTTTCTGCGTCTTTGGTCAGGCTGCTCCTTGGCTAAGAGGGCAGTCGTCGCGGACCCACGCGGTTAGCAGGGCTTAGTGCTCGGGCAGGCCGCCTTCACTTCCCTCCCGGCTTTTCCTCCCGACTTATCCACTTTAGGGGCGTCTCGGAGTGGCGGAGGCCCCCGGGGAAGAGCGGGGTGCCGGTGTCCGCTCCGGGCTCGAATGGGAAGTGGCGGGAGGAGCGACCCGGGATGTTCAGTCTGATGGCCAGTTGCTGCGGCTGGTTCAAGAGGTGGCGGGAGCCCGTCAGGTAGGCTGGAGCCAGCTGTCCTGGCCGTCCTAGGGGTTGGGGATGGCTGCGCCCCAGGGGCGAGGCGCCGCCTCTTCCCCGCGCCTGGACGAGTCTATCCCAGGCCGCAAGGGATGCTTTCATTCCCAGGGTGTCCTGGGAGGGAGAGATTGGAGGATGTAGCCTTGTTGTCTGGTCGACTTTCCGTTGCGATTGACAATGCTTGTCGTTGTTATATTTTAAATAGGTTTGAATTTGTTAAAAAGTGTGTGTGTGTGTGTGTGTGTGTGTGTGTGTGTGTGTGTGTAATTGAAAACTATCCATTGTGTGTTTTTCCTCTGACGCTTTTGTAATGGAAATTCTTTTAAAAAGAGGAGGACATGGAATATAGTTTTCATAATATCCGCACATTCCATTCCAAGTCACACCTCCACACACCCCTACACAGTTGTATTTGAGGACGTGGGCTTGAAATCTGGCTCCACTACTTAATAATTACATGATTCAACCGTTTTGGCCTCACCTTTCTTAAATATTAAATGAGAGTGATAATACTCTGCTTTAGAAATATTGTATTCAATGAGAACAAGTGATAGTGTTTTCTTAACTGTAATGTGGCTTCCGATTTTCATACGGTCTCTAGTAAAACCGTTTAATTGAAAGGGTCCACTTTTTAACATTTCATTTTGAAATGCTGGAAGTATTAATAATTAGTACCTGTTACTTGATATTCATTCATTCAAAAAATATTTATTGAGAAAATACCTTGTGCCAGGCACTGTCTTAGGAAATAATCAGTGAAATTGATGCTTTTGAAACTGAGGCCTAACCGATAAAGAGACCTTGTGTTTGTTACATAAATAATGTTGACTTCACATAGTTCTAGTCTGGAATTGGGCCAAGGGTAAGATAAAGCAGTTTGTTTTTTTTTAATTGTTAACATTTTAAGTTAACAATTTTTTGCCATGAGAATGAACTATCCTTTAAAGAATGAATCTGAAAAGCTACACTTACACATTATAACAGAAAATACATGTCTAGATTGGAAAAAAAGTAACTTTAAATGAACCTAGAGATTCTTCCCCATTATTAGCTCCTAACTAAATTTACCATGAGAATGAACTATCCTTTAAAGAATGAATTTGCCATGAGAATGAACTATCCTTTAAAGAATGAATCTGAAAAGCTACACTTACACATTATAACAGAAAATACATGTCTAGATTGGAAAAAAAGTAACTTTAAATGAAACTAGAGATTCTTCCCCATTATTAGCTCCTAACTAAATTTGAATGTTTTAAATATAAGTAGTAAGATCAACTCTGTAAGTCAAAAATGGGCTGGGTGTGGTGGCTCACGCCTGTAATCCCAGCACTTTGGGAGGCCGAGGCTGGCCGATCTTTGGAGCCCTGGAGTTCGAGACCAACCTGGGCAATATGGCGAAACCCCGTTTCTACAATAAAATAAACGGGCACGTTGACGCACGCCTGTAGTCCAAGCTACTTCGGAGGCTGAATCAGTAGGATCACTTGAGCCTGGGAGGCGGAGGTTGCAGTGAGCCGATATCGCTGCACTCCCTGGGTGACACAGTGCAACCCTGTCTCAAAAAAAAAAGAGAAAAAAGTCAAAGAGTGGTTTTAGGTGCATAGATTCTGATTTATTTGTTTTAATTATATTCTGGTCTGATTTCACAGTATCTACTAAGACTTTGAGGGTCATTCATAATAGTTGACCCCTCATTTTCCTCCGTGTCTGCTTTTAAGAAATGTATTTGGTTTCTGTGAAGGCATATATATAACTTACGTTCTTTTAACGAGAAACAGTGAAAAGGTGTAATTCGAAGAAGGAGTGTTCAATTTCATTCATCATTCTTAGTCTTTCCTTTTCTTAGCAGCTCTTGTATATATACTGTCTGGAATGATTTGTTTAAAGAAAAGACAGAGTTCAGAGAAAGGAGAATGTATTGATTTCCAAGTAGAACAGATCATTGAATTTTCTTAATAAAGCATTACTAAAATTTAGCTGCATAACCCAGAGTGTATTTTCTTCTTTAATAAGCACCATCTAAATTTGTCCTGTCCAGTAGGATAACAACGAGCTACACGTGTCTGTTAAGCATTTGAAATGTGGCTAGTCTGAATTGAGATGCTGTTAAGTGTATGTTTAATACATAGTGGGCTTTGAAGAAAGATTTATTATGCAAAAAAGTCAGCATCTTATCAGTCTTTTAAAAGTATGATTACATGTTGAAATGATAACTTTTGCATTATGCATAACTTTTTGCATATTATTTATAATATATTAGAATTAACTTTTTTTTACTTTTTAAAAAATGAGATTACTAGAGAATTTCAATGTATATGTTGCTTATGTTACATTTCTATTGGATCTTACTGCTCTAGATCATAGCCTAATGTAAAGGACATAGGTAAACGTCTCAATTTGGATAACTGTCAAAGGATTTGAACACAAGTTGTATTACACCTGTCTTCTAAGTCCCCTTGTTCAATGCCTGATTTATAATAGTGGCTGAATAAATATTTGCCAAATATTGTATGTGGTTTGATTTTTCTTAGTAATAATCATCCTGAAGTAAATAACATTAGCAAGTAGTTCCATTTATTTTACTGGAATAAATGAGAGGTGAGCAAGCTAATTTTAAAAACAAAATTTTGTGCTTTTATGGTATTCTCTATTTTTTCAACAGAAATTGCCTGTTTGATTATTATGTATGTATTTGTTTTCTGTAGAATTTCTTATTAGGATTCTTCTTCGTGTGTATATTTTATGAAGATAAAATGTGAGGAGTGAATTTGTAAAAGAGATGATGATGGTTATTAATATACTATATTTGACATTACTTTGCAGATTTGTTTAATACATTCTGTACCCATTGTATTTGTCCACCTCTCCTCACTTAGATCCTCTCCTACTGAGAATATTATTCCAGACATTGGAATCAGGGATTAGATTTGTGTGATAAGGACAAGGCAGGAGTCAGAGATCAAGTGTTAAGGCACCAGTTTAGGTCAGGAGTCAAGATCTTATAAAAGTTTAACCCTTGATCCCCCTTAGTGGAATACTGAACCTCGCTTATTTGGGGTTTGGTATGGCCCCATTCATGAATTTTGGTTCAGTTTGGTACAGCTCCATTCATGACTCAATGAATGTGGAAATAAACTCTTGAAACTTTTATTGTTCCTAAGTTTATCTTTTAAAAATATGTTACCAAATTGCTCCTCAGAAAGGATTAAAAAAGAGAAAACACAGTTTCTACTCCTACCAACAGTGCATTGGAGTGCCTGTTTCACTGAGAAAATCAGGAGTCATCGGTTTTTCATCTTCTTCACGTTATAGGGGAAACTGCTTTCTGCTCTGAGTTTCTGGTGGGTTTTTTTTTTTTTTTTTATTACTAGGAAGATGAACTTTTTTTCCTTGCACATTTTTGTTTCTCTCAGCAATTGTCCATTGATTACCGTTGTGTTTTTTCTATTGGGGCAGGTGTGTTTTCTTACTGAATTTTTAAAAAGAAATTTTAAGTGTTTGTCATAGCTACTGTTTCTCTGTAGTACAATTGACACTTGAACAACGCAGGATTTAGGAGCACTGAGCCCCGCCTTGCTAGCACAGTCAGAAATCCACATATAACTTTTGACTTCCAAAAAACTTAATTACTGATAGCCTCCTGTTGACTAGAAGCCTTACATGAATAGTCAGTTATCACATATTTTTTATGTTATATGTATAATTTATTGTATTCTTAAAATAAAGTTAGAGGAAAGGAAATGTTAAGAAAGTCATCAGGGGCCGAGCGCAGTGGCTCACGCCTGTAGTCCCAGCACTTTGGGAGGCTGAGGTGGGTGGATCACTTGAGCTCAAGAGTTCAAGACCAGCCTGGCCAACATGGCGAAACCCTGTCTCTACTAAAAATACAAAAATTAGCTAGATGTGGTGGCGGGCACCTGCAATACCAGCTACTCGGGAGGCTGAGGCAGGAGAATCACTTGAACCTGGGAGACAGAGGTTGCAGTGAGCTGAGATTGTGCCACTGCACTCCAGCCTGGGCGACAGAGCAAGAAAGTGGAAGTGGATCATCATAAAAGTCTCCATCCTTATCTTCTTCCCATTGAGTAGGCTGAGGAGAAAGAGGAAGAGGGGTTGGTCTTACTGTCTCAGGAAGGTTTCAGAGGCAGAAGAGGTGGAAATGGAGGCTGGGGAGGCAGAGGAGGCAGGAGAGAAAGGCACACGGGTAACTTTCATTAAAAACAAATTTGTGTATAAGTAGAACTGTGCAGTTCAAACATGTGTTGTTCAAGGGTCAGTTGTATAATATTGCAAGTATTTTCTTTCCATTTGTTATATTTTCAACTTTTTGTGATTTTTAAATACAAACATTTAAAATTTTTGAATTCAGGCTGGGTGTGGTGGCTCACACCTGTAATCCTAGCACTTGGGAAGATCGCTTGAGCCTAGGAGTTTGAGATCAGCCTGGACAATATAGGGAGACCCCGTCCGTACAAAAAAGTTTTAAAAAATTAGCCAGAAATAGTGGCATGTGCCTGTAGTCCGAGCTACTTGGGGGGCTGAGGCAGGAGGATCGCTTGAGCCCAAGAGGTGGAGGCTGCAGTAAGCCAAGGTTGTCCCACTGCAGCCTATCCTGGGTGACAAGGTGAAACCCTGTCTCAATCAATCAATCAATCAAAAGACTAAATAAATATTTTAAATTCAGATATATTACTCTTTCAGTGTAATGTTTAGAAAGTTCATCAGCATTCCAAGATTACATTCACGTATACTTTTTTTCTTGTAGTTTTATATTTTCATTTTTAACATTAAAAAATGTTAATCTATTGCAATCTGTTTAGCCTATAGGGAGCAGCCTTCATCCTGAGTACAGGACACAAGGTCTGTGAAGCTATGATGCTCAGTAAATCTCTGGGCCTTATAGCAGATTCTAACCCTTACACATTCTCATCTACACGTTTTGAGCTCCTGTTATTTATAACATAGCATCTAGGTGATGAAATAGTGCATGTAAAATATAATGATCGAATATGCAAGAGTTGAAAGATTATTTTTAAGATTTTTAACGAGAATCAGGAAAGAGGATTTTAGAAGGGGTGTAATTTTACCTGGGTCTTGAAGAAATTTGTGCAACAAATTTTGCATGCAAATTTTGGTCACAAAATTCTTTGTTTATATGAAAATATGCATGTTATATAACTCCTTATATATTATGCATATATAACTAACAAAAATATTTGGACTATTATTTAACCAAAAAGAAAGATATAATAAGTACCATATGCCTGCCAGGTTTTATAAATATTAATCTTTAGTCATCATATTTCAATTTTATTTTAGTAAGTAGGTAACAAATCGTTGAAACTTCCTGCCCCGTATTCATCTCCCACCATTCTTCCACAGAGTTAACCTTTCATTGGAACTGATTTCTTGTCCATCTATGTTTTTTTAGCATCACAAATACAACCTATCAAAGCTTTACTTCAAATTTATTAGTAAATTGTTTGCTGTGGCCAAGTCTAAAATGAGATATAGTACACAATGTTTCTAGTGGTCTGTTATGTCCTCTTTGCTATGAACTTTTTCATGGAGGGAATACTTAGCTCCCTAATACCATCATTCTTGGCCTAAATAAATATAACTGTAAATCTACACCATTTATAGAAATTGCTGAGTTCTTAATTTTCTAATTAAGCTGTATGTACAGATTAGCAAGGATTATCTATTGTGCTGTATGCTGAACTGGAATATTTTACATCTCTTTTTATCCCCCTAGTTCTTCTTGATTATGGATAGTAAGAATTTTAGAATTTTAAGATAGAAAAGGACCTAGAGACATTCTTATTCTACCCCCTTATATTTTAGAGATGAAAAAATGGACACTAAGAATTTGACTTGATCAGGGCTTAAAAGCAGACTATAAACCCAAGCTTGGTCTTCTCACTATTTATTCATACTCAGTAAATTTAGATAATGATTTTGCTGTAATATGGGGTTGTAGATTTGAATTGAAACGTCAGAAAATAGTGTACTGCAATAAAATCACACTATTTTTTCGATACATTTTTTTCTATCAATTTGTCGTATAGTGATTTTTTAAAATTCTCACATATGTGTCATAAAACCGTGTTCTAAAGTATTTTTTTGTATATGTATGTTACTTTTAGAATTTATATGTTTATGTTAAAATTTAGAATTTGCTCCATGTAGTTTTAAGTATTGTAGATAATAGAGTTCCGATATGTCAAACTTTGATTTTAGTGTTTTTAGCGAAATGTTTTCTTTGACTTGCATAATATTTTTGAAGTTAGAAACAGCTTTTATGGGCCAGGCATGGTGGCTCGCGCCTATAATCCCTGCACTTTGGGAGGCCGTGGCGGATGGATCACTTGAGGTCAGGAGTTTGAGATGAGCCTGGCCAACATAGTGAAACCCCGTCTCTACTAAAAATACAAAAAATTAGCCAGTCGTGGTGGCAGACTCCTGTAATCCCAGCTATTTGGGAGGCTGAGGCAGGAGAATTGCTTGCACCCAGGAGGCAGAGGTTGCAGTGAGTCGAGATCTCGCCACTGCACGCTCCAGCCTGGGTGACAGAATGAGACTCCGTCTCTAAAAAAAAAGGAATAGCTTTTATGTAATTATCATATTGAAAGTATTATCTTCCTTAGTTAAAAGATGAGGAAGTTTAGACTTGTAGGTGTTCAGATGATTGTGATGATGTCATTCAGGAAAGATTCAGAATTTAAATGTTTTCTAAGTTCAATCCTCCCTAATGCCATGATGCTTATATTTCTGATTTTTTTTTTTTTTTTTAATAGAGACAGGATCTCACCATATTGCCCAGGTTGTTCTCAAACTCCTGGGCTCAAACAGTCTTCCTGTCTTGGCCTCCCAAAGTACTGGGATTACAGGCATAAGCCATTGTGCCTGACCAGTATTTCTGATATATTAATTTGTATATCTGTTATATAAAAAGGAATTCTGAGATAAGATATTCTCATGTTCTCACTTAGGAGATCTATTACATACATTGTGTTGACTTGAACAATATTAATTATTAGCTCCTGGAGTACGGAAGTCTTCACTTGTTTCGGCAGGTAGCTGAAGTGATGTAAAACAGACCTTTGGATCTCTTAATCTCTACCTTTGATTTTTTTTTGTTTTTACTAAGAATTATTTCAGTTTTTTCTTTTGTAATGGAGATTTTATTTGTCGTGTTGAGAATAAGGATACAGACATTTCAAATTGTACACAATTCTTAACATACATGCCAAAAATCTAGAAAACCTCTATTGTAATTCCTTTTTCTGAGACGGTCTCGCTCTATTGCCTAGGCTGGAGTGCAGAGGAGTGATCACGGCTCACTGCAGCCTTGACTGCCCGGGCTCAACCGATCCTCCCACTTCAGCCTCCCAAGTAACTGGGAGGTGCATGCCACGATGCCTGGCTAATTTTTTTTTTTATTTGTAGAGACAAGGTTTCACCATGTTGACCAGGCATGTCTCAATCTCCTGGGCTCAAGTAATTCTCCCACCTTGGCCGTCCGAAGTGCTGGGATTATAGGTGTGAGCCACTGTGCCCGGCCTCTTTTTTAAATAGTTATTATAGTGACATTCCAACTTAACATTTGGAGGCAAATTTTTCTTAAGAGGATTATCAAGAGCCAGTATCTACAAGTGTTTGATAAGCTGTACACGTTCTACCAATTCACAGTTTAATAGCATGTACACTATATACCCAAATTTTCAATCTTTCACAGCACATTAACACAGTTATTAGGAAATCAGGACTTCTGTGACCTAAGATGTTATAGTGTACACAATTCTGACAGGGAGAGCCGTGATCAAGGAGTGGTTTTCTTTAGGAAACAATTCTGTGAAAAAAAACAACAACATGGGAATAGAAGTAATTTAAAATGTTCAAGACATTAAATGCAGGATTCTGACTCTGTATTGCCATTTAGTATATTTTGTTTTACAATATATAAAAACTAAGCCCCCATCTATGGAATGTTAAGCTGACATCCAAGACAGTCAAAACTTCCTGTAATTCAATATCCCATACTATTTTCTGGTTTCACCAAAAAATAAACAACCAGAGAATTATTTCACCTCCTGAAAAAACTTAACAATGGAATGAGGTGGGAGTTCCTGCTTCTTAAAAATGTTTCTAGAGCTACTAAAAAACTTGCACTTACAAAGCAGTTGATAAAAATACCCTGGATTGTACAAGAAGGGAGACAGGGACTACTGATAAGACATGGTATATGATATTAATCAGACTTGGCTTCTTTCTCTCCTGCTTCATCAGAGGTTGGAGTCTCATCGGTTTTAGTTTCTTCATTTTCTGCAGGTAAATCTTCTTTAGTTTCTTGGTTAGCCACTTTGGCCTGTTTTCCCTATGCTCCCCTTTTCCCATTTGTTTCCTTTTTTTTTTTTAATCTGAAGATTTATCCTTTCCTGATGCCTCTTTGGCTTCGTTTCCACTTTTGCAGGAGCAGGTTTAGCTGACAAGTGCGCAGATCTCCTCTTGGGCTCTTCCTTCGCCACCCCTTCGGCTGAACTGACCTTCCTCTTGGGTATCTTGGCGGTGGGAAGGGCACTTGCTGGGCACCTGTGGGCCACGGCGCTGAGAGCCTTCGCGAAGCTGGGCTGCCTGGCTACTGGCACTCCTCCCGCCGCCCGAGCTGCTGAGACCCCTATTTCAGTTTTGAAAGTCTTTGTGTTAATTAGTACCTTGAAACCATGAGCATGTAAGCTTATATTTCAGCCAATTTGATATATGTGGATTTAATTACATTCTTTAATATGAACTATTTTGATGTGAAGATTTATATAAATTAGCTTCATTACAGTACTTTCTCAATCTAAAGTTATGTATTTTAATTTTACTTAGTATTTACTCAGCAAATGGGGGTCAGAAAATGTTTGTTGTTTCTTTCAGTAAAGAAGCCTACTGTGTGCCCAGCATATTTGATATAGGCGCTACAGAGCTGATAAAGAGAAGTTCTGCTAGAGGAGCTTGTATAAAAAGTAGCCGGGGATGGTTGTGAAGGGCTGGGGGAATACTCGGCATGGAAGAAATCCTCGGCATGGCAGGCTTCCTGGGAGTGGCAGAAGTGGGGGCTGCCAAATTGAGACTTGATTCTCTATAAGGATTTTAAGCAGAAAAATGCTATGGTTAGATTTTTTTTTTTTTTTTTAAACAGCCTCATGCTGTCACCCAGGCTAGAGTGCAGTGGCATGATCCCAGCTCATTGCAGCCTTATTTAATTTTCATTATATCCCTTTAGAGTAGCTATTGTTATTATCCTATTTCATTCATGAAATTTTGAGAAGTAATGTGTCATATAGCTTAGAAACGGCAAATCTGGCACTTGGACTCAGGTCTGTAACACCAAGTTTGTGGCTACATTTCAGAGTACCCATAATACCTCTTATGTTACTTATTACTAGTATAACATATTGTAAGTCTTATAATACTACAGAGTCCTTTGTATCTCAGCCTTTCTATAATCAAAAACCCAGGGATGACTATAATATTGGGAGTGAGGGGATCACTTTCAACTTCTGGAAAGGTTACATCATTAATTATTTGATAATACAGTTTGAGTATCTCTTTTTTTTGTTTTGTTTTGTTTTTTTTTGAGACGAAGTCTCGCTGTGTCACCCAGGCTGGAGTGCAATGGCACAATCTCAGCTCACGGCAGCCTCCACCTCTTGGGTTCAAGTGATTCTCCTGTCTCAGCCTTCTGAGTAGCTGGGATTGCAGGTGTGCACTACCAAGCCTGGCTAATTTTTTTGTATTTTTAGTAGAGATGGGGTTTCACCATGTTGGCCAGGCTGCTCAAACTCCTGACCTCAAGTGATCCATCTGCGTTGGCATCCCAAAGTGCTGAGATTACAGGCGTGAGCCGCCGTGCCTGGCCCAGTTTAAGTATCTCTTAGCTGAAATGCTTGGGACCTAAAAATTGTGAAATTTTTAATTTTTTTTTGATTTTGGAACATTTGTATATATATGTAGTGAAGTATCTTGGGAATGGCCTCCAAGCCTAAACACGAATTTCATTTATGTTGTATATACAATAGCCTGAAGGTAATTTTATAAAATATTTTAAATAATTTTGTGCATATAACAAAGTTTTGATTGCGACCTGTCACATGAGGTCAGGTGTGGAATTTTCCACCGTGGTGTCATGTTGGTGCTTAAAAGGTTTAGGATTTTGGAGCGTTTCAGATTCCAGATTTTTGGACTAGGGATGCTTATTTACTGGTTCCTTAAGTAGAAGTATGTCAAGTTCCCTTTAGACTCACTACATAGTTGTATTGAGTTGTGACTGTGTTCTTCTTTTGTTTAAGGCTGCTATACTGAGATATGCTCTTAACCCCTTGTTTATCAACTCATAATGTGATTGGTATTTTCTCGTGCAGTGTTCTCAGTCTGGAATCCCTTCATCTTCCTTCTGTTTTTACCTTTCCCTTGCTTGGCTAACTTCTCACTTTAAGAACTTAGGTTAGGCATTACCTTAAGAAGCTTCTCTGACCTTCTGCCCTAACTTTGCGCTGGATAAAGTCCCCTTGTTCTATATCCCATTATCATCTTACAAATATAGCTAAACATTTTAAACTTTCGTAGTGTGAGAATGTATTTGTATGTTTTAGTCACTCTCTCTAGAGGCTGAGCACTTCAGGACAGAAAAGATGGCTGAGGCATTTTTGTGTCCACAGTGCTTAACGTGCTTTAATTGTATTACCATCTGACCAAATGATTAAATGATTGATTTTATTGCTAGTGTCAACTTGTGTAGACACTGTAAACCTAAGAGTATTGTATATTATTTTTTCAATTTGAAGGGCTAATGTATTTGATCAAATAATCGTCAGACTAAAAGATATTGGCAGTCTTTCATCTCTCTGTTGTCGTACAGCACCACAGCCAAACTGTTCCCGATAATAATTTACCATATTTTTGTATGTATGTGTGCATGCATATATGAATGAATGAATGAATGAATGAATGACAGGGACTCATTCTGTTGCCCAGGCTTCAATGCAGTGGTGCAGTCATGGCTCACTGCAGCTTCAATGGGCTCAAGTGATCCTCCCACCTCAGCCTTCCCAGTAGCCAGGACTGTAGGCACACATCACCATTCCCAGCTAATTTTTTAAAAAAGTTGTTGTAGAGACAGAGTCTCATTATGTTGTCCAAGCTGGTCTTGGGCTTAAGTGATCCTCTTGCTTCGGCCTCCCAGAGTGCTGGGACTACAGGTGTGAGCCACCATGCCCGTCCAATTTATCATATTTTAAAAAGCTATAGCTACGTGTACATTGTAAACTTGGTTAAATAAATTATACCTCTTTATAGAAGTTTGAGTTTTAGGTGAATGTTAACCTTTTAATCGCATTCTATCCTGAAAGTATAAATTTAATGCTTTGTTATCAGGCTTTGCAGTAATCCATGCTGTGATTTTTATTTGTACTGCTTGTTATTTATGTTTATTCAGTAATGCTTTAATTCCCTAAAACATTTAATTAAAGCCTTTTTTCAAGAATAGGACATAGTCTTAAAAATTAACTAGTTGCAAAGGTAGTAAAAGTGAAAATAGAAATAGAATTATTTTATGCCAGTCTCAACACTATTATAATTCTGTAATGTGATTTTCTTCTTTGAAGGACATTTTTGTTTGTTTGAGCCTAATAGCCTATAAATAAAGACAGACTCTTAAGGTAAAAGCTAATTTTCTTGGTGGCTTTAGGAACAGTGTTTCAAAATGCATAGTATATATGTATTTAGATGTTTGTTTTTTTAAAAAACTGAAATCTTGACAAGAATGGAGAAAAACGTGAGGTGCTCTATGTAATAGAGAACAAGGAATTATTTTTCATAAAAAGGTGGATCAGGGAATTTTTACTTTGACTCATAAGGGATGTGAAAAGTTTTCGTGATGTTTCCAGGAACTGCCGACTCAGTTGATGCTTATTTGTTTATTTGTGGTATTGTCTTCTCTGACTTCCAGAGTGGGCTCTGTGGCCTGCTGTCTGTCCTTATGACTGCCCACTGCTTCCCCTAATTTATAACAGTTATCTCATGTTACTGTAATTACCTCTCCAGTGCCTTTTTTCTTGCTAGGCTCTAAGGTTTATGAGGCCTAAGAATTGTGGATATTTGTTTGCTGCTATGTAATGGGTGCTTAATATTTATGGAGTAAATGATGTAAACTAATAGAAAACAGGGATTTATTCCCCAAAAGTAATTGCTTTCATTCATGGCAATGTTTAAAGCACTGTAGATCTTGAAATGCATTGTATACATAAAGAACAATTGAGTTAGCTTTAATATTAGCATTACTTTAGTCCAATTCATTATATCTCTAGTAACTTGAATTATCTAAAATATTTATTTTATCATTGTATTTTATTTTTTGAGACAGCATCTCACTCTGTTGCCCAGGCTGGAGTACAAGTGGTACGATCTTGTCTCACTACAACCTCTACCTCCCGGGTTCAAGTGATTCTTGCAGCTCAGCCTCCCAGGTAGCTGGGACTACAGGCGTGTGCTGCCACGCCTGGCTAATTTTTGTATTTTTTTTTTTTTTTTTTTTTTTTTTTTTGTAGTAACGGGATTTCACCGTGTCGTCCAGGCTAGTCTCGAACGCCTGAGCTCAAGTGATCGGCCCTCCTCAGCCTCCCAAAGTGCTGAGATTACAGGAATGAACCACCAGGCCTGACCTGGCTTGTTTTATTTTGTTTTATTATTTTATTTTATTTTTGAGATGCAGTCTTGCTCTGTTGCCCAGACTGGGGTGCAGGGGCGTGATCTCGGCTCATTGCAACCTCTGCCTCCTGCATTCAAGCGATTCTTCAGCCTCAGCCTCCTGAGTAGCTGGGATTACAGGTGTGTGCCACCATGCCCAGCTAATTTTTGTATTTTTAGTAGAGATGGGGTTTTGCCATGTTTCTCAGGCTGGTCTCGAACTCCTGAGCTCAAAGTGATCTGCCCACCTCAGCCTCCCAAAGTGCTGGGATTACAGCTGTGAGCCACCACACTTGGCCTGTTTTATTTTTGAGACAGGGTCTTGCTGTGTTGCCCTGGCTTCAGTGCAGTGACACAGTCATGGCTCACTACAGCCTTGACCTGCCAGGCTCAAGCAGTCCTCCTGTCTCAGCCTCTGGAGTGGCTGGGACTACAGGGATGTGCCTCCGTGCTTTGCTAAGCTACTCATTTTAAATGCTACGTTATCCATCTTCTCTGGATAGTCATTTACTATATTTTGTTTTGGAAGTTATTTTGTACTTAAATCTTGTTCTTTGATATTTGATAGTTCTATGAATTACTTAATTCATAATTATGAATTATTAAAACAAAATAATAAAATTATATTCTTAGTATCTTGCAGCTTCCTTAAGAAGTAAATTCGTATTTTTCATAGTTGATAATGCAGGTACATTTCCAGATGGATAGAGGTTCCTAGACCTTGCCTACTACCTCTTCTCCATAAATCTATAATCTGCTGTGGGTCTTTGTGGCATTCCCACTGGCTTCACCACCAGCCAATTGAGAATGGGGCCCTGGAGTGCTGCTTATTGTGATTTACCTTTTTCTCGCACTGAGTCAAGTATAGACACAGCTTCTGTTTATTTCCCATGCTAGGTATGGGATGGTTGAAACATCTAGAAAAGATAAAGGCTTCTAGATAACAAAGGAAATTAACATGGAATTCATTTTACTCATAGTAGAAGTCAGAATCCTCACAGTGGCCTATGGGCTTACGTGAACTGGTCTCTGATGTGTCTCTGACTTCCTGTCTTCCTATTCTGCTCCTTTCTCACTTGGTTTCATCACAGTGGCTTCCTTGCTGATTCTTGGGCCTTCCTGCGTTTCTGTACCTAAGTGTCTTTGCACCAGCTGTTCTCTCTTGCCCCGAATATATGCATGACTCACTCCCTCCTTCAAGTCCTTGCTCAGATTTTACCTTCTGAATGAGGTCTGCCTTGACCGCCCTATATAAAACTGCCCCCACCTCCCACCCCCAACCTTGATCCCTTGTACCCTGCTCTACTGTTTTTTTCCCCATAGTACCTAATCACCTTCTAATGTACTATAAAATTTACACTTTATTATTTATCATATTATTAGTGTCTGTCTTTTGTCTCTAAAATGTAAGCTTAATAAGGAAGAGTTTATCTGTTTTTGTTTGTTTTATTATGGTAGTGGTTGCTGTAATAAACAAGTGTGTCTCAAATACCTAGAACACTGGTGTCTGGTATATAGAAGATGGTCAGTGATTATTTATTTAAGAAATTATCAATTTGGCTTTTGCCAGACTGAGTTTGTTCTTTCCCAGCTTGTGACCCATAACTAGACTGCCTCATACTCTCACCTCTGTCTTCTGTCTTTGTTATATGGCCCCTTCGAGTACACCAGATTTTTTTTTTTTTTACAAGTCTAAATCCAAGAGAGCAAAGCCTAGAGAAGTGAAAGGACACCCTTTACCACCATCTAAATTCTGTTTTCAGCCCTCCATGGAATGATTGCTAAAGAGGAATAACTATACTCCATAGGAGATTGGCCATACCCTGTGGTCTAAATATGGCAGCTGTGTTAAGCTGTGGCTTTCTTTTTCTATGTATTCCCAAGGCAGTTTTCATTTCCAAATCCATGGTGATAACGGACTATCTCACCTGTTATACTGTGCAGAGTTCAACCTGGAAAAGAAATGACTATATAGTGGTAAACAGAATCACCAATTAACAGGACTAGGACCAGTATAATAGGTTTGTTCCTTTATACCTGTCCCACATTTAAATCCCTACGAGTTAGGTGAATTAGGTTCTGGTTCTGAGTCTGTAACTCAGATTCATTGTGTGACCTTTGACCAGATTACTTAATTTATCTGGACTTATGTTTCTTCAGTTTTTAAGTTGAACTAGATTTTTTTTTCCCCCCCTGTGGATTTTAGCTGTATCATGAGAAATATTTTAAACTTTACAATTATAGTAACCTTCTCTCAAAATGTTAGCACTTCATAATCATGTTATTATACATAAATTTATATTTGGTAAGATGCTACATATTTAAAAACAGTTATTACTTTCATAAGATAAACAGATTCATGATATTTGTTAGCTTTCAATAAACTAGAAAATTGAGTCTTTAGTCATGATAGATAACTCAGAGTTAGATTGTCTCCCCACCTCCCTTTGTATCTTCCTTCTTTTGCTTATTCTCTGTCGTTTGGATTATCTATTGTACAGTTTTACTTTATTTGCTTAGAGAACAAAAGGATGATCCTTTAAAGGTATTTTTCATGAATTTGCTCTTGAATCTATATTTTATTCATCATTGTACTCCCTAGCATCCAACAGATTTTCTTGTGCTTAATAGGTGCTCCTTAAATGTTGATTTAATTAATGAATTTGCATTTATTTTTCCTCAATACTAAATTAACAAAGAAAGTGATTTTTAAATTTCTATTATTTTAAGAAAGGTGACTCTTTTGATGGTGGGACTTGATAATGCTGGTAAAACCGCAACAGCAAAGGGAATCCAAGGAGGTAAGCTGAGAACATTTATGTGCTTTCTGAACTCTATTAAATTATTCTGAATTATTTATTTTGTTAAGTTGCTTTATTCCTTATTAATTTGGTTCAGATACTGTGCACTGCATTACTTTATATTCTTAGTATATTTGTGACTCATGTGGCGAATAGGCTCTGTCTTAATGGGACCAGACTATTATGTTTCAGATTTGAATGCATGCAGAGATGCAGAGGCTCCTTGATGCCTTTATCTGCTAAGAGGGAATAGTATCTGTATTCTAGACAATAGGAAGGAAAATTTAAAAAGATGAGCTGCCCCTGCTTTTAAGAATACCCATCTTCTACTTATATTTTCCTGGCCAGAAGTTAGTCACATGCCTATGCTTAGATGAGAGAGAGGTATAGTTAGCCAGCATATTTCTCTTTGAATCTCTTGATGCTTTTTTTCAATATGATAAGTAATTTTTATAATTAAATCTATATCATTAAACGGCTTTATATCATACATACTGCATCTCATTGAATATTGAATATGTATCATAACATATTACATCTCATTGAGTGTATCTCATTGAATGCTGGCTAGTCTTCTTTTTTTTTTTTTAATTTTTAACTTATTAGGTCTTTTTTGGTAGAGATGGGGTCTCCCTATGTTGCCCAAGCTGGTCTGGAATGCCTAGCCTCAAGCTATTCTTCTGCCTTGGCCTCCAAGAGTGCTGGGATTACAGGCATGAGCCACCACGCCCAGCCCGGCCAGGTAATCTTAATTTAATGCTTTGTGCTACAATATAGTAGTATCTATGCTAGTGACTTTGTTGGGCACCTAGAATGTATCACCAGTCAGGCATCTAAAGTGAGTCCCCAACCCCGGGGCCGTGGACCAATATCTGTCTGTGGGCTGTTAGGAACCAGCCCACAGAGCAGGAGGTAAGCAGCAGGCCAGTGAACGAAGCTTCGTCTGTATTTACATCCTCTCCCCATTACTCACACTACTGCCTGAACGTTGCCCCCTGTCAGATCAGTGGTAGCATTAGATTCTTAGGACCATGAACCCTATGTGAACTGCACATGCAAGAGATCTAGGTTACGTGCTCCTTATGAGAATCTAATGCCTAATGATCTGTCACTGCCTCCCATCACCCCCCAGATGGGACCATCTAGTTGCAGGAAAACAAGCTTAGGGGTCCCACTGATTGTACATTATGGTGAGTTGTATAATTATTTCATTATGTATTACAATATAATAATAATAGAAATAAAGTGAACAATAAATGTAATGTGCTTGAATCATCCTGAAACCACCTCCATCCTTCAGTCCATGGAAAAATTGTCTTCCGCAAAACTGGTCCCTGGTGCCACTGATCTAAAGGGTAAGAATTGGGAGAAATGCATAACGTGTATTTGTTTCTGGAAACTGATGATTGCAGTAAGATATCATGCTTACTAAATAGTGGAATTAACAGGTTGCAAAACTCACTGTTGAAAAACACATTTTCTCACCTCAAATGCCACTCTGTAATGTTAAGTAAATTATCTATTATTGTCTATGATTTTTTCTAAAGCCTATGTCTGTGCTATCTTCTACGTTATATCTTCACAGGACACTCACCATCATTATTTAAACCAGTGGTCAGCAAACTTTTTCTGTAAAGAGCTGAATAGTAAATATTTTAGACCTTTCATCCAGTCTCCTCCTGAACTACAAAACTTTTACACTGTAGTGTGAAAGCAGCCATAGACAATCTGTATACAGGCTGGGCATGGTGGCTCACACCTGTAATAATCCCAGCACTTTGGGAGGCCGAGGCGGGCGGATCATCTGAGGACAGGAGTTCGAGACTAGGCTGGCCAGCATGGTGAAACCCCATCTCTACTAAAAATACCAAAATTAGGTAGGTGTGGTGGCACACACCTGTAATCCTAGCTACTCGGAGGCTGAGGCAGGAAAATTGCTTGAACCCTGGAGATGGAGGTTGACTGAGCCGGGATTGTGCCACTGCACAACAGTGAGACTCCGTCTCAAAAAAAAAGACAATCCGTATACAAATGAGCATGGCCAAGCTCCATTGAAAGTTTATTTACGGCACTGAAATTTGAATTTAATATAATTTTCATGTGTTAGGAAATATTTTTCTTTTAATTTTTTTTAGTCATTTAAAATGTAAAACACATTCTTAGCTTGTGGGCCATACAAAAACAAGTGGCAAACCAGATTTGACCTGGAGGCCATGACACCTTCTTCTAACCTTCTTCTTTTATCCATTCCTCTAAAGCCTGACATTCATGGGAGCAGGCACCTTAGAATGTGCTAGTCAGATTACCTAATTTGTTATGTGTACTGGGTGTACTTAGAACATCCTCTTTCCTTTCTTTCTCTTATGTATTCCACCTCCATATATTCATAAGTTCCTTTTTCTGAGTCTAGAAAATGCTTAATGTCAAAGCTGCCTTCAACTTTGAGCCCCACCCCCCATTCTCTTTTTGTCCTTCATCCCATATTTACTCTTCAGTTTCTTACTTTGAAATTTTTTTTAGGACTGTAATTTCATAGAACTACTTGAAACTTCCCAGATTTAAGCCTTCTCTTTCCTTTATATTTTTGTGTTGTTCTCACTTACCTAACTAGAGAGAATATCTACTGATCTTTAAAGATGTATTTTTGTCATATAGTCTCCTCTTTTATAAAGTCCTTTTCAATTCCCAGCTGCCCCAACCCTTACTACCTTAATTAATAGAATTGATCATGTCCACTTTTTTGACCTGCTCTTCCTGATACCTACTTGGTCACTACTTAATTGCATTTTGTTTGTGTATCTTTTTTCTTCAGGCCTTAAATTCTCTACAGGCATTTTGCTTATTTTGGTGTCACAATTGTTTAGGCCATGCACCTAGGTCTTCTTAAAACATCTCTCTCATGGCTCCTACTTTTCTACTTATTTCTGATTCTTGTCTGACTTCTCAGCCTTCTTTTTTTTTTTTTTTTATTTCTGTGTGAAATTGAGAAAAAGTTATCTGCTAGTTTCTTTTCAGATGTGTCTACCTCCCCTCTGACTGTGTTGCCATTGGCTAAATCCAAACCCTCGGTTTCTTTTATCTATAATGTCACAGTAGCTTTTTTCTAATTCATATTCTATTTATTTATTTATTTATTTTTAATTTTTTATAGAGGTGAGTCTCACTATGTTGCCCAGGATGGTCTTGAACTCCTGGCCTCAAGTGATCCTCCTGCCTTGGCCTCCCGAAGTGTTGGGATAGTAGGCATGAGCCACTGAGCCTGGTCATATTTTTTTGGTTTTTTAGAGACAGGGTATCACTTTGTCATCTAGGCTGGAGTTCAGTGGCGTGATCATAGCTCACTGTAATGTTAAACTCCTGGGCTCAAGCTATCCTCCTGCCTCAGCCTCGAGAGTAGCTAGACTAGAGGTGTGCTCCACAATGCCTAGCTAATTTTTTTATTCACAATAGCTTTTTTCCCTTTTTTATTTTTAATTTTGTGAGTACATAGTAGGTGTATATATTACAAGGTACATGAGATTTTTGTATAGGCATGCAATGCATAATAATTTCGTCATGAAAAATTGGGTATCTATTCCTTGAAGCATTTATTCTTTGTGTTACTCTTTTAGTTGTTTTTAAATGTTCGATTAAATTATTATTGACTATAGTCCCCCTGTTTTGCTTTCAAATACTAGGTTTTATTCATTCTTTCTATTTTTTTTCACAATAGCTTCTTAATATAAAAGTAACACCCCTTCCTGGAACTTTAATTCTTTAAATCAAACTTCTCTTCTTCATGGTTGTCAGTAATTGCATTAGTTGGACACAGGTTCAGTTGTTCTCACAGAGACCTAAGATAACAGTGGTTCAACAAGATAGATGTTTCTTTCTTTCTCATAACAGCCTAGGCAAAAGTAGTATAGGACAGGTTTGTCAGCTCCATCGTGTTAGTCCTCAATTCTTTGTTCTATTTGCTTTGCCATCCCCAGTGTTCTCCCTCACCTACATGGTTGAAGGTAGTTCACTACAAAATGTGCATTTCAGCTAGAAGGAAGAGGTAAAGGGTAAGGGGAGGCCATCCTCCTTTCCTTTAGGAGCTGAACCAAAAGCTGCTGCATCATTTTAGTTCACATCATGACTAGAAGCAGTGGTGTTCTGGACCTGCTTTTCATATTGGCTCATATCAACTAGCGAGAGCCGATTATGCATATCTCTTCCCAACTCTATGTTTAGGTACCTCACATTGTTAGTTTGAAATTGGCCATGGTCAAAGTATTTATACTGTGGAAATTGGCAGATACCATACGTGTATCAGGGTTCTGCTCCTCCAAATATTTAACAACACATCACTGGCTAGCCTCTCATGGCCACCCCTAGCTGCCATAGTAGTTGGGGATTATAGTCTGTTGTAAGCAGTCATGAGCCTAGGTAAAAAAAAAAATCTAGGATTCTCTTGACTATCAAATAGTGTTTCCTAATAGGGAACTATTGTTATTTTTGGTGCGAAAATTCTTTGTGTGGATTGGTCCCTAGCATTGTTGGGTATTAACATGTCTTCATTATATTGTAGTTATTTGTGATTTGTGAAGAGAAAAAAAAACAAAAAAAATTATAGTTACTCATATATATATATTTATGTTTCATATGTAGTTATTTGTGTGTGTGTGTGTGTGTGTGTGTGTGTATATATATATATATATATATTTCCCCAATAGACTAAGAGCTCTATGGGATCAGAAGATGGATTTTATTAATCTTTGTATTTCTAGAACCATGCATAGTACTTAGCTTATAAGAAATGCTCAAAAATTTATTGATTGTATATTTGCATTTTATCTTGGACTTTCTAGAGATGATGTCTTACCACATATACTTTACTGAAATTCTCAATTGGGGACCATGTATCTTTGTGTTCCTGGTTCTTGTATGATTTCTCATCTATAGTGGCCCCTAAATACATGTACAAGGATAGATGGATAAATACATGGAAGGACAAAAGAAAGGGTGGACGTATGGGACAGCAGCTTCAGTTATCTCAGTGGTTTGGTGGTATAGTATTGAGCCCTGTATGCTTTGTGCTGAATGCTAAGGATACAAAGACATAGTCCCATGTGTTGGGAAGGTATAGGCTATTGTGAAGATCAGCAGAGGACAGAATATTATGATAGAGGTAAAGGTGATAGTAGAAGTAGGAGGAATCATCAGAAAAGGATTTATGGGGAAAGTTGTACCTGAACATTTAGTCTTAAGTTTTGAAACACAAATGCTGAGTAGGAACCAGAGGAAAGAATAGAAGGTGTTCCATATATCAAAAGAAACAGGCTTTGGAAGTCCTGAAGACCTCTGTTTGAGGCCTGTCTCTGCCTACTATATAACCTTGAAAAAAATTCCTTAATCTGAATTGGTTTACTGGGCATATTGCCATCATTTTATCTGTACTTAAATTGCTCCCTCTGCCTAAAATATAGTTCTCCCTTCTCTGTTACAATTATGTAGCTTTTATGTGTTCACTCACAATGAAGTCTTCATTTCAAGATTTTATTTCTTCTCTGAAAGCCTTTCTAGACCATAACTTGCCCCTGCCTTTTTCACCTTCCTTCCCTTGAATTCCTACACACTATCGTTTCTAGGTTATTTTTTTTTTAAAGAACATACAAATTCTGTGTTATTCCTATTAATATTCTGCTTCTCTATATTACATTGTACTCTGAGGACAGCAATCACATCTTACTCATCTTTGCACCCTTGATGCCTAACAAAGTCCTGGTACCAAGGAGGTGTTTGATACATGTTAGTTCCCTTATTGCTACTTCAGCATAGTTGATTTGTTTTCACTGATGATTGCCTGGGGTTCCTCTCTATTCATACTGAAAGACAGGGGCCTATTTTATCCACACAAACTAGTTCCAGTGAGGCTTAGATCACATTTTTAAATGCCTAGTATAATCCTGTTTCTGGAAAATCATTCTGCTTATATGTCCAACTTTACCTTTTTCTTTTTCTAGGTAATGAAAGTAGTAGCAAAAGTATGACTTGTAGTGGCTCTTAACTTTCTCAGGTGCTGTGTAAACTTCACTAAGGCGCTTACCAAGAGATTGGTGTGTTGCAAGTCTGTTTCTCAGTCACACCTAAGTTTAGTGAATGCCTTTCAAATTAATCTTTGTAATAGCAAATGTTTTGCTAAATGTGGAAATAAGACCCTCTAAACACCAGTGTTGTTCAGTAGAACTTTCTGCAATGACGGAAATGTTCTATATTGGCTCTGTCCAGTAGGATGGACCGCTAGCCACATGTGGCTTTTTTTTTTTTTTTTTTTTTCTTTAAACTCTATATGTTACCCAGACTGGTCTCAAATTCCTGGCCTCAGGTGATCCTTCCGCCTCAGCCTGCCAAAGTGCTGAGATTTCAGGCCTGAGCCACTGTACCCAGCCACCACATACGGCTTTTGAACACTTGAAATGTAACTGATGTAACTGAGAACTGAATTTTAAATTTTATTTTAGTTTATTTAAATTTAAAAAGCCTCATGTGGCTTGTGGCTATTGTTTTGACCATGCAGCTCTGAACAGTGTTTTCTGTGGGATAATATTTATAATGGAGTCCAGTGATGAAGAAAAAATAGAACAGAAAAATATAAAGTTTGAACTCTTCTCTATAGCCATGAGTCAGCATGCCATGAGTTCTCTTTTCTATTCCTTTATTTTCATACCTCTCTGAAAACAGGCTATTACTGTCATTTCCGGTCAGTCTAGAGACTTTTGCAAGATTAATTTTAATAAAGCACTATTTCAGTCACCTTAATTATATCATTGGTCTGCCAGATATTTTCAATAGCTCCTTGTTCTCTATCTTCAGAACCCTCTTCTGTTTGCATTCCTAATCTTAAGGATTTGCCACACGCACAATGTTCAATTTGTTCATATTCCTTTACTTTGCCATTTCCCTTCCTCTTCTGCCTGTTTAAATCCTACACAGCTTTAAGGCCTAAATTCTCTCTCTCCAGTGATGTCTTTTAAGATCCTCAGGTATCTTTTAAATCTCTTACTGTCATTATCACTCCTTGGCAGTTCATATACATCCTGTATCTTCTTTATGTTTTCGTATATAGAAATCCAAAAAAATTCAATTATGTATTTATTGGAACATCCAAAATATGTTCCTATAGAAAGAATGAAATCTACTTTTTGTTGCAAGCTGCCCTTAAACATCTCTTTATTGCAAATATAGCTTTAATTCAGCTAATTAAAAAAGAGTGGCCTTATTCTTTATAGCTTCTCTCATTCTTTGATTCTTCTAAACTCTTCTATTCTCTAAATGTTCATGGTTTTCTTTATAACTCCACAGATGTTTTAATAGTCCCTGGGGATGGCTATGGTATTGAAAGGTTGACATTTTTATTGTTTGTAACTTGGACAGTAAATAGCCTTAAAGGCAAGAGTTTATTCATGTATGAATTCAACAGATACTTATTAAGTACCTATTATATGCTAGGTGTGGGTGTTATATTAGGGGAAAGAAAGATTCCTATCTGCATGGGGTAACATTTCTAGTTTGATATTCTGGCCTGTCCCCAAACCAGTATGCTTCAAAATAATGTTTATTGTGTCAGTGAATGCTAAATATTTCACTTGGGTGCTCAAATTTTAGCTGAAAAATTAATGTTGTCAATTAAAGTCTAAAGATTTTCTTTTTTTTTGTATCATTTGTAACAGAATACCCTGAAGATGTAGCTCCTACTGTTGGATTTTCAAAAATTAACCTTAGACAAGGAAAGTTTGAAGTCACCATCTTTGACTTGGGAGGTGGAATAAGAATTCGGGGAATCTGGAAGAATTACTATGCTGAATCGTATGGGGTAATATTTGTTGTGGATTCCAGTGATGAAGAGAGAATGGAAGAGACAAAAGAGGCTATGTCAGAAATGCTAAGACATCCTAGGATATCGGGAAAGCCTATATTGGTGTAAGTAATGTTAGCATCATTGTAAATGTAGGGACGATGGTATTGGCCACTAAAGAAATTTACGTGTTACAAACTACTGAATAAGCTAAAATAGTCATGCTTTAGTATACTAAAATGTATGTAATTAACTGGGAGTTGTTAATTTACTGAGGCTTTGTTGTAGTGCTGTCTATAGGGAAAAAGGGCTAAGGCTATAGAATTCTTAAAAGTGGATCTCTTCGATATTCAAATATAAACTCATTGTTTTATGTGATAGTTTACTTTTTATAGAATTTTGCATTTTGAAATACTCCTTTAACAAGGTTCTAAAATATCTTTTAATTTTTTTCTCTTTTAGTAACTTGTATTTTGCTTTTGTCCTTTTTTCCTTAAAGAGTTATTGTTTCAGAGTTATGTAGACAGTTTATTTTTCTAATACCACATTGATTTCTCAGTTTTCACGTCTGCATTTCCATATTGGACATGTGATTGTTATCAAATTAGACATACACTTACATGATTTCATCCATGTGGGTGAACATTTTTTAAAAACGAAGTGACAAAGGACTTTTGCATTACCAGCCCTCATAGCATTTATGCATAGTAAACAGTAGATGGTGCTATAACCGTGAGGCATAGCAAACTGAAAGTAGTTTAAATTGCTCTTTAACTTGTAGTAAACTAAATGTTTGCCCTTGCCATCTTGTCCCTTTTCCCTTGTTCTTGTGGTTCATTATTAAGGATTTAAAAAAAAAAAAATCAACCTGTCACGTGGTTAGATGAAAATTGTAGAGTTTCTCAGTGGTCTTCAGTAGTAAATGAACATTTTTAAATGAGGTGGTTTGGAAGCTCTGATTGCAAAAGTTAAAACTGTATTATATGATTTATTGCTAAAGTTGATACTTTTAAATTTTTATATATTTAATTAGAGAAGTTATTTGATTTGTATAAGCAATTCTCATGTTTTATTGAATCTAAAGGAAAACTTTTAACAGGGATATGTATGAAGAGAGAACTTTGCAGAACCCCATAGGCTAAATTGGTGTTTACAAATGTTTAAGCAGGGAATCAGTGATTTCTAGACTAAAGTAAAAAATATTAATGATGGTTATTTGTAAAACAATATTATGTGCTTTTTTAAAACTAGTCATTTAATTTTTTTCATTTACTCTTTTATGGATTTATTCATTAATACATGCATTAATTCAACAAATATTTATTTGAGCATCTACTGTTGCCAAGCATAGAATCTTTTCTATAATCACAACATTGCCAAGGGTTGGGGATGTGTTTGGGAATAAAAATAACAAAAATCCAAGTTAGACCTCAGGAGCTTATATTCTAGGGGGTGAGATAACACACTAAATAAAATTAATAAGTTACATTATATATTAGATCATCAGCGTATTGAAAACAAACAAGTAAAAGAATATCAGAAAGCCTGCGGTGGTAGTGATGACAAGGGCCTGTTGCTCTTATAATTAGGATGATCCTAATAGGCCTTCTTGAGAAGCCGACATTTGAAATGAGGGAGTCAGTCATGCAGATGTCTGTGGAAATGGCTCAAAGTAGGGGTATACAGTTGTTAAGTGACTACAGTGATTACTGAGTAATCACATAACAGCAAAATATTTGCTTTCAATTCTGTCACACCTCTCAGCTAGTGAATTTCCTGAATAGAAAAGAAAATACACAACTACTGTGATTGCTTCACCATTATAAACTCATAGTTAGTGAGAATCCACAAAGATATAAGAATTAATAATGGACAGTGTAATATGTTTATGAAATATAGAATGGTTTGCCATTTGACCAGATTTTCTCATGGGATTTTTACAATCAGAATTTTATTACTAAAGGTAAACTGCTTTTTGGAAGGAATGTGATTCAAAAATATACAAAATGTACACAAAAGTACACATTCTTAGTAAATTTCAAAGATAGTGGGAAAGGTTTTTTGTATATATTTTTATTGATATTTAATAGTTGTGCATATGTGGAAAAGAATGTTTAAAAACGTGATTGACTTACCATCCAGAGCCAGCCACCGTTAGCATTTTGATGAATTTCCTATGCATATCTATTTATGAGACATGTAATGTATGCAGCATTCATATAATAAATACAATTTTGGGCCGGGCACGGTGGCTCACGCCTGTAATCCCAGCACTTTGGGAGGCCGAGAAGGGCGGATCACAAGGTCAGGAGGATCGAGACCATCCTGGCTAACATGGTGAAACTCTGTCTCTACTAAAAATACAAAAAATTAGCCGGGCGTGCGCGCCTGTAGTCCCAGCTACTCGGGAGGCTGAGGCAGGAGAATTGCTTGAAACCCGGGAGGTGGGAGGTTGCAGTGAGCCAAGGTCACGCCACTGCACTCCAGCCTGGGCGACAGAGCAAGACTCTGTTTCAAAAATAAATAAATAAAATTTTGTATCCTACTCTTTTTTAAATATGTTTATAAACACCTCTTGAATGTCTGCCCAAGCCCCATATTTGAAAGTTCTCCTGTTTACCTTTTTCTCTCTGACTTGCAATTAATTTCTCTTATTGATGTTACTGTCTTACTATCGTTTGAATCTCTTCACTACTCCATTTCCCTTTAGTGTTACCTCCCTTCAATTCCTCTTCTCTAATCACCTGTGTTGCTGATAGGAACAGTCCCTTAACCAGTCTCTAACTGCCAGTCTTGCCTGCCCCCCAAGCTCTCCTGTACACTGCCAGCAGTTCTTTTCTTTATTTGATATTTTCAGATTACAAAACTGGTACATGCTTGTTATGACCAGTGAAACAATACAAGAATATGTAAAGAATATGAGACTTTTAAAAATACAATTTTGATAATTTTACTACTTCTTAGCTTAAAGTCTTTCAAGTTCCTTTCACAGTTCCATGCAGGTAAGAAATTCTTTCTTTAACATAACCTCTGCAACTAGAAATAATGCCTGGCATATAATAGGTCTGGCACTGACAGATCTGCTGTATAATAAGTAGGAAAGATGTTCAGCAGAACTGTGCTAAGCTCTGTGCTAGAGGATGGGGGCTATAGAAGGGTAGCAGGAGGGGATACCTGTATTAGAGTCAGGTGGCAGTTCTCTTTGTTGCACACAGCTTCCTCCTTACTGCCCACAGACATCTGGACCACTCATATGCCAAATACATTTACGGCGTCTAATTTCTTCTGCCCACGCCTTATCTGAGCCTAAACTAGTTGAGGTAATGCACAGTGCCTCTTAGAAGTCATTTTAATGCTTGGATAACTTTCTCCTCCTACCTCCAATAACAAGCAAGCAGAAAATAAGACCTCTGAAAAGCTTCATTTAATAGAAGGAAATAAACCTAAAGATTAAGAATCTTTTCTGTAATCACAAAATACAAATTGACAGAGCCTGAATTCATTGTTATTTGTGGAAAGTAGAGTGGATGACCACAGTAGCAGGTTGTGACAATCTTTAGTTCTTCTCTGCTTGCTCCTACACACAAGCCTGACAGCATGTGTGATGGCAAATAAGGCCTTGGCCAGTGTCTCAGTCTGTTTTCATGCTGTTGGTAAAGTCATACCCAAGACTGGGAAGAAAAGGAGGTTGAATTGGACTCACCGTTCCACATGGCTGAGAAGGCCTCGGAATCATAGTGGGAGGCAAAAGGCACTTCTTACATGCTGGTGGCAAGAGAAAATGAGGAAGATGCAGAAGCGGAAACCCCTGATCAACCAGCAGATCTCGTGTGACTTACTCACTACCATGACAACAATATGGGGGAAACTGCCCCCATGATTGAAATCGTCTCCCACCAGGTACCTCCCACAACACAGAATTGTGAGAGTACAATTCAAGATGAGATTTGGGTGGGGGCACAGAGGTAAACCATATCAGCCGGATTTTACTTGATGTCACAGACTGGAGGTTTTTCTTGAAAAGTCAGAATCAGAATATCACTAGGCTTCTTTGTTTTATTAGCTCAGAAGTTCTTTTTGGCAGTTATATAGCATTTATTAATCAGCATAGTATTTTAATTCTTCTGAAATAAGTGGTGAAAAGTTGAAAAATCGTTAGTTTAGGGAGAAGACAGAGTCTGGAACCTGGATTCTAAGAGCTACTGTGAATTTGTTGATAACCCTGATAAGTCACTTTACTTCTTTGGGCTTAGTTAAATGCCTGTTCTATAATAAAAGTAACTGTAAAATATTCTAATTCTTTGTATTCAGCTGTGTAGAGTGGCATGAACCAGAACCAATTTCAATAAAAAATTAAAAATGATTTGCATTCCTTTTAAAGAGAGTAAAAATCAATGCCAGGCAAACATTATGCTTTGCAATCATGTTAATCTACAAAGTCCTTTTTCTCTCACATCAACTATTTAGAAATTAACTTTAGCCTGTACTGTAAGGTATGAATTACGTTATCTACTCTTGCCTGCTCCCCACCCCCATTAACTGTTTAGAGCTTAATTAATCTAGCTGGCCCTTGAGAAATTTTTTTAAAAATACAAACAAAAAACCTTCAAACTAGGTAGTCTTGACAAAGAAGGCCTTTCCAAGAGAAAAAGTAAACAGGTTTTGCAACTTTATAAATAGTGCCAGCAGTAATCCCAAATTTTAAGCTCAACATCCAGTATAGACATTTTCCATTAATAGTACAAGGCATGCTTTGTTGATTACCTGAGGAATAAACTGAGCTGCGAGGTTTTTTAAACAGCTTAATCTGTTGAAATTTTCAGCAGTCCAGGGTTACACTGATGTCATAAGAAGGCACATGCTCTTTCTACACCCCCTCTCGCTAGTACCTGTGGGGTCTTAAAAGTTGGCCTCAGAGAGATAATAAATTACCCCTTCTTTTTATAGTTGAATCTCCTAATGCTTTTAACCAGAGTAATCCTTGAGAGGCACAGGCTAAAATTTTCTTTTAGGATAACAATTCTATTTGTATTAGCATTCTCAAACTACTGGAAGGTGCCACTTTTCTCATTACACACTGCCTGCTTTTCTGTGGAGTTACATGAACTACCTTAACTTTTGGCCAGTCTTCACAAATTGAATGATTACAGCAAAAGTGATATATGTATAGAGTTTCACTTGGGGAAGACAACATGATATCTTGGATTTGATCTTACTGGATGTTATGAGCATTCCAATAAAAAAGTTTCTTGGCTACTGTGGGCACACTGTATATGGGGTAGCCCTGCTCCTCAAGGAGCAGTAAAAATACATTAGATAGGTAGATAGATAGATAGATAGATAGATAGATAGATAGATAGATATTCTTGACCCAGGGTCTTTGCATCATGAGTGGTCTCCCAAGACCTTCTGAAATCATACTTAGAATCCCAAGTGTATGTACATTTTTCTTGTGAGCAGATCCTAAAGAAGTTTATGACTAAAAAGATTAAAAACTCTGTCAGTGATTTTCCATATTAGGAGAAACAATAGCCAGGCTTTAATTATTACTTTTTCAACATGAGATTTTTTTTTTAATTTCCAACCTTTATATGCTTATTTGACTCACCTTCCTTCTAGGCAGTATTACAGCAAAATGTTAGTTTGCAAGTTTCTTTTAGTCATATTCCTTATTGTAAGTGCCCAGGAGAAGTTAAATAGGTTATGGTTATCCTAATACAGTTATCAAAAATTGAATCAAACATACTTTTATTATGTTAAAAATTTAAATAATAAGAGAATCTGAGTCCTGTTTTAGAATGCTGGAGACCTATAGATATGGAATTATGGTCTGCCTATGTCACATAATCAGTTGATCCTGAGATAGAGTGGTGAGTCCCCTAATTTCCTCTGAAACCCCTACTTACTGAATTTATAAAGTCTACTGGCTTAAGATTTCTCTCCTTTCAGTGGAGCCTTACCACACTGTCATCTTCATTAATGTCATTTACTTATACTGTTGACTCATCTCCAGATGTCCTTATTGAATGTTTCCTTTTGTCTCTTAATGACATTCAGCTTCATAGCAGCTGTAATTTACAGTAAAGATTCTCAGCCAATTGATTTTGTAGGTAATTTAAGCACTGGGAGCCTGCAGAGGTCCCCATCCCTTCCTCCCCTATCACTTCAATCTAGTTAAAAACAAAATAACAGAAAAAAACTCTTTGGCAGTGTTACTAGGTAGCAAGATATTGTCCATGGACCACCTGCATCAGCATCAGCCTAGACCTTCAAAATTTTTGAGGGTGAGACCAGATATACTTTGGGCTTTTTTTCCATACGTGTTCTCCAGATCATTCTGATTCATAGCAAAAATTGAGAACTACTGGTGTAGAAGAAAGTGTATGTAAGTCAGAAAGGCCCTAAGTAGGTTATTTAATCTTTCTAAGCTTTTATGTCTGCACTTGTAAATAGGGATTATAATACCTGTCTTGTTATATGAATTCCAAATAATGCATTTAAAGCCTCTCAGGTCTCTAGTACAGTGTTTCACTAGTGTTCTGTAAATACAATGGTGGATATGAACATCATTATTACTGATAATATACTGTGTCCAGGTGTAGCAGAATTAGGAGAACCAGTTTCAAAGTATTTCATCATACGAATTCAAGCTCTGTGAAGCTTGTAATTACAGAAAATGGCACAGTTTAGTAGTTATGAATATGAGCTTTAGTGCCCATAGTAATTTTTATTTTTATTTTTATTATTGCATACTTTTAGTATTGCAATATTTTGCCTTCGCCTCTTTTAATAATTTTTTTCCCTTTAAGGTTATTATTTTAAGAAAAAATAACGACTTATAGTGCCTATTAAGTGTGTATATAAAATACACAAAATGCTACAACTAATTAAGTTATCATGTTATCTGTTTTGTTTAGGTTAAGGTGATACTAATAGGTTTGAAAAGAGAACAATGAAAATGGTTTCTGATACATTGCTTTGTGATGATTTCTTTTGTGCTTAAGTCTTGCTTTAAAAGCAGTATGTTCTAATATAAAATGCTGAAAGAAAATAACTATTTTACAAATTCATCTGGATATAATTGTACTAATGAATATTAAATAGTACTTAATATTATCAGTTTTCATGATAAACAATTTAGTAACAATTACAAACAGGTATCACTAAGGCTGTAGAAAGAATTTTGGAAGGAACAACAGAGAGACATCTATCACTAGTCAGCTGTGGAGTTTATCATCTTTTAAATTTATCTTTTTTTTAATAATGTTTCTTAAATATTTGAAGCTGAGATACGTGAAACATCTTTTTATCTAGCGATGCTTGATAATTGACACAATAGAAAGCTCAATTTTGTGATATTTTATAAATTAAAAATTATTTTGTATTGTTTATGAAATACATATTTTACATATACAAATTCAGTCATTTCAAATACCTCAACCTCTCTTGACATATTTTCCTTCATCGTACGTACCTGGAAAAGCCACTGTCTTGGTTAGACCCAGTCATCTACACATTCTGTGCTAGCACACAAATGCTAAACATTGATAGGTTAGTAATACGTGACTGATGGCTGATCTCACATTAAAGTTATCATGACTGCCTGGTTATCTTCTTATCTTTCTTAGAATGTTTGTTGTTCTCTCAAAATGACAGTTTCCCTCCTTGTCCTCTCTCTCTGTTCTGCCTTAACCCCACTGTGCTTTCAGTTTTTGCCTGAGTTCTTTAAGGAAATAGAAACCATCGCACAAGAATATTCTCATTTTTTCCACTACCACATTTACTCAACTGTCTGCTTTTATTCCTAAACCCTGCCTTTTCTTCTATAGTATGGAAGAAGGGTTTCTCTCCTACCCAAGTCCAGCTTCCCCATTTGTGCTTCATATTCCACCTCTTTCTGCTCTTACATAATAGTATCCCTTCCCTTTCTTATGTGAGGAGTTTGTCTCTCTGGATCTTTCCTGTCAGCAGAATGTGCTTTCATGTTTCTTGCCTGGAAGTATAGTGGAATCCTTTCACTCTACATATCTCTCTAGCTATTGATTACTTTTTATAGTACCTTATTCAAACTTCTGGAAAGAATTGCCTGTAGTGGCTGTTGTATTTCTTCATGCCACGTTCTTTCCTCAGCAGACTCCATTTGTGCTTCTATTTCTGTAATTCCTTGAAACTGCTCTTCTTGGAGCCAATAATTGTCTTCGTGCTGCCAAATCTGTTGTTATTTTACTGCTCTTATTTTACCTAAAGTTGACTGTTTCTTCACATTTTTCCTTCTTTAAACTCTCCTTTTGCATTGGCTTTCCTTGTACCTCATTGACAGTTTCAGTTAGTTTCTTTTATTAACTCCTCTTCTTCTTTGAGTCTAAATTTTGAAATATTCCAGGCCCTTATCTGCACTTCCAGTTTTTTACATCCACATACTTTTCATACCACCTTACATACCATTTATTTACTCAAATGACCCAAATCTGTACTTCCGGTCCTGACATATCTCAGGCACTCCTACTGATATAGCTAATATCCTAAAAACCTCCACTTGGACCTTTTAATAGTCATTTCAGATTCTCTCGACCAAAATAGCATCTTTGATTTCCTTCTCATGGCCAATTCTGAAACCTTCGTCTCTGACTTTTCCTCTCTCAGGAAATGGCATCATCATCTAATCTGTATCCTGTAATTCTACCTTTTAAATCTATCAGAAGTTAATCTAACTTTTTCCACCACCACTATATAGTATGTAGTAAGAGAATGGTTAAGAGCTGGTTCTGGAGTCAGACTGCCTGGGTTCATATCCCAATTCACTATGTGCAGTTTCTGTGACCTGGAACAGGTTACTTAATTTTGTTGCACCTCAGTGTTCATGTTGGTAAAATTGTAAAAATAGTGTCTACTTCATACTTTATCTACTCTGAAATAATTGGAACAATGAGTAGGACATTGCGAATACTTTATTCCTCTTTAATATTACTGTTGCTGCTGCCACCATCACCACCTCCTCTTCCATCCTAGTCCAAGCCTCCATCATTTCTTCCTACTGCCTTAAGTTTCTAATTGTTTTCTATACCTATGGGCTTGTCTTCTACTTACCTCCCCCAAATCCATTCTAACCCATTCTTCATACGGTAGATAGAATGATCTTTTTCAAGTGTAAATTATATAATATTACTATTAGGTCTAGAAAAATCTGAGATCCTTGTGTTGAATACACTTGTATAAATTTCAGACTTCTTTCCATGGCTTACAAAACCTTACATCTAGCCCTTGCTGACCTTTCTTAACCCCATCTCATATCTCACTGCTCTTTTCTGACTATGCCCCCACTGGATTGTTATTTTTCTTTGCACGGTTAGTCAGACCCTCCTCAGGGTCTTTGTACTATTTGTTTCCTATGCCTGGAATTATACCCTCCCTTGTACTCATTCAGATCTTCACGTAAATTTCACCTTTCAGAAAGGTCTTCACTGACTACCCAATCTAAAGAAGCACCCCTTGACAGTCTCTGTCTCATTTCATTGCCCTTTTATTTAAATCTCTGCCCAGAACTTAACATTATCTAATATTTGTATTTATCTGCTTTCTCCACTAGAATGTGAGTTGCAAAACTCTATCCCTGTGTTGTGTGAATTTAGACTGTATCTCTAGCTTATAGTATAGTATAGCATTATCTTAAAGTCATGGCAAAATATTCAAGAATACAGTTGCCTTTAATTTGACTTTATCTGCCAGTCTGTAATACATTGCCCTGTATGGACCCAAGTTCAAGAAAGCAATACCTTAACTCATCTTCTTATTCCTTAAACTAGATTCAGCTCCCAGTTACTAATTAGATTCTTCAAGTACATAGTTGAGTTTTCCCTGATCTGTTGACATTGAGTTAAGTTACCTTCTGAGGATAAAAGATTTGATAAAGGGCTGGGCATGGTGGCTCATGCCTGTAATTCCAACACTTTGGGAGGCCCAGGGGGGTGGATCACTGGAGGTCAGGAATTTGAGACCAGCCTCGCCAACATGGCAAAACCACCCCCTCTACTAAAAATACAAAAATTAACCGAGTGTGGTGGTGCACACCTGTAATCCCAGCTACTCGGGAGGCTAAGGCACGAGAATCGCTTGAAACTGGGAGGTGGAGATTGCAGTGAGCCAGGATCATGCCACTGCACTCCAGCCTGGGTGACAGAGTGAAACTCTGTCTCAAAAAAAAGAGAAAAGATTTGATAAAGGTTCTAGTTTGGTTTAGCTTTATTGTAGCATGATTCTTAACTATTAAAATATTCTCAAATCAGCCAAATAGATTGCCTAGGTAGTCATTACTACTTAACAGATGAGAAAAATGTATAATATAGAGCTTGATACCTGACCAGGTATCTCATTTTCAAAGTTAATTTGTGAGTTGATGGTAACTGTATTTTTTTTTACTTTAATTAAATAAAAGCGTGTTTTATGTAACTGGCTACAGAAGTTTCTGTAATTTTAGTGGGTTAGGGTTAAAGGGGAAAATTACAACTTAACAGTGATGAAAGGTATGTGAATGGATCCATGAGATGGAGAAAAACAATACAAGACACTGAAATATAAGCTATCTTTTACTGTAAAGCTGGAAAAGTTTTATTTTGAGCTACAGCATGGACAGCACCAACAACACAGTACTCTGCAAGGATTTCTTTTTTTGTATTTTACAGCTAGTCCAAATTTCTCTTTAGTATTGTTAACATACTCTTTTGTACTATTCACTGTCATTTCAATATTGTTGATGCTCTCTCCTTGTTCCTCTACTAAAAGAGATAACTGAATGAAAAGATCCCTTAAATCCTTTATTTGGTTCTCTAAATTAACAAGTTCTTTGTGTCTCTGTTCAATCTCTGAAAGTTGTGCTTTAGTGATATTGATTTCTGTAAGTAAGCTTTCATTAAAAACTTCCCATTTTCCTTGATGAAGCATATCATTTACATCTTCTTCAGACATCTCTTTTCCAGCAACTTCAAGCTGACGCAAAATAAATGTCTTGCACTTCTCTTGCTTTGCTGCTATTGTGTCATTGTATATAAACATGATTTGCTGAAAATGGCAGAACATTGCAGCATGCTGAGATTTAAGTATCCTTGTGACCACTGAAGATGGACCATTTTCAACCTCTGACTTTTTAACTTCTTTAACTAAATCATTCAAACTTCTGTTGATGTATTCTGCCTGGATTTTTACCTCCTTTGTAACAGTAGACTCTCTCTTAAGTAGACTAAACCTTCTCATTGAAGCCACCAGACTTTTCTGTTGCTGCCCAAATTTTTGAACATTGTCTGCCAAATTGTTAATACTTTCCTGTAGTTTCTGGATTTCATGTAGGTGTCTCTCAGCTACAGGCTCTCTTTCATAAATAACAGCTTGCTGCAGAAACACCCCTTGTTCCTCTGTTTCTGTAGTTGATACATGACTGTCTCTAGAGAGTTCAATTTCCTTTGTTCTCTGCTTTAGTTCTTGAAGTCGGTCTTTCATCTTCCCTTTCCTCCTAAGAAGCAAAAATTTTTGTGTTGAACAAGTAGAAATTTGGTATTTTTCCCCAGTAGCAGTTGACTTCACATAACTGTCTATATCCCAACAAAAATTCTAGTTTTCTCAAATGAGGTTAAAAAATTAGAAAAAAATCAATGAGTTTCCTCATAAAAACCATTTAAATAGGGAAAGTAATATAAAATAATTTGTAAGTTACTTTGCATGTGAGTGCCATTTAGTTGTGTGCAATAGCTGAGAAAGCTGTGATGCAGACACAGTTGGTCAAAAATACTTGTCACATGATAGTTTTCTTTTTTTTTAATAAAGAATGCTTTTGACTACACCTTCAACCTATAGGATTAATCTTCAGATGCCAAAAGTGCCCTTGTTACTAAAGATACTGTTTCCAGTTAATTTGGCCAATGTAATATTAAAAAATACTCATTTTGCTAAATATGCATCATTCAGTTCATTGTAGTGACAGTACAGATTTTATATGAGAACGTTAAGCTATATGGATAATATTGAATTTATTTTAAGTTTTCCAAAGCCTCTGAATTAACATATTACTTGGCATAGTGTTTTTTCTAGCTGTTGCATATATATGAAAACATTGGTTTGATTATGCTGATTTCACATTCTTAGCATTCTTTTGCAAAGATATCCAGACTGTCTTAGAACAAAATTTATATCAATTTGTGTTAGGTGATACTTTTGTAAACATGAGAATATATTTATATAAAATCTTATTTTGGGAGTAATAATAATATTGACACTTATCACATGCTGTGTTGGTAGTTATCCGTAAGAATCAAATTGATGTACATAATTTATATTTAATGATATATATGAAATGACATACATACATATAAAATGAAGGGAATAAAAAGCAGTAAAATACTACTGTCACAGAGCAACTTGATTTTAGAAATGTCTTTCATGACATTTTTGAAGATAAGAAGAGGCTGTTAGGGAGTACAAATAGCTCATTAGACCACATATAATATTAATATCAACCAGAAAAAAAGGTCTCTGAATGTGATGCTGTTATGCTGTGGGACTCAGTGTTTGATATGTTTATGGAAATATTTTTATTAATCTGGATGTTGTCATAGGAGGCATACTTAACAAATGTGTAGATGGTGTAAAATTTGGAGGAATCTTTAGTATGTTGAAGTACAGGGTAGGGATTCAAAGATTAAAATAGTGTGGAACTTTATACTAAAAATAACAAAAATATATTTAACAGGAATAGATTTAAAATATTTCATCTAGCTATAAGAAAAATATTTTCATATCTACAGAGTAGAAGACCCTTGGGTTCACAATACTGTCTATGAAAGTATTGGAGATTTTAATTAATTAAGCTTTCTTTTTTTTTTTTTTGGAGATGGAGTCTTGCTCTGACGCCCAGGCTGGCATGCAGTGGTGCGACCTCGGCTCACTGCAACTTCTGCCTCCCGGGTTTAAGTGATTCTCCTGCCTCAGCCTCCTGAGTAGCTGGGATTACAGGTGCCCGCCACCATGCCTGGCTAATTTTTGTATTTTTGGTAGAGACAGGGTTTCACCATATTGGCCAGGCTGGTCTCAAACTCCTGACCTCGTGATCCGCCCACCTTGGCCTCCCAAAGTGCTGGGATTACAGTTGTGAGCCACCGCTCCCAGCCTAATTAAGCTTTCTATCAGAACCATCAGAATAGTCACTATGCTTTTATAAATAATAGTCTGATGTATGGATAAGCTAAACTGCCAACTCTATGCTATTCAGAGCAAATTGCAAGGGTAAGGGGAACTCAATGAACTTCTGAGCATATTTTGAGATGGAAATTCTTAAGTTAGGAATTACCAAACTAGCATGGAAAGGATGAGATTGGAAAACCATACCAAATGGAGACTCACTGAAATAAATGGTAATATTTGTCCTGTAGAAGAGAAGATGTAGGGTGTGTATACAGCTGTCTTCTAAAACACAAAGGTCTGTGTATGCAAGTGGGATTAGACTTACTTGGCATAACTCCAAAGGGCAGTGGGTGGAAATTACATGGAAAGAGGTTTGATTCCATATAAAGAAGACTTTTCAAACAAATACTGCTTTCCCAAGATGAAATGAGCTGCTTCATGAGGTGTTGAGTTTGCCATCACTGGACATTTTCAAGATGTTCTGGAATGATGACTCCAGGCAGACATGTTACAGAAATGATGCCTGTTTTGGGTAAAAGGTTAAACCAATGTCCTGGTAATATTCCTTTGGTTTTAAAGGACTGGTATTTTGTGAAATAGTCATTGAAGTCTACTATATGTAAAGTTTTAAATGCTGTAATATATATGTAACAATTTCTGTCCTTGAGGAATTTATAATTTAGGGTGAGAAGGACAATATACAATTTAAAAGATAAACGGGATAATTTTAGGTTTTGATACAATAATCAGGCAGGGTGTCTCTAAGCAGATATTTGAGATGTGAGACTAAATGTTGAGAAGCCAGGCAGATGAAGAGCTGAGGGAGTGTATTGTAGGTATAGGAGTTGGGTTGCCAAGGCAGTGAATGAGACTGATATGTTTTAGGAACAGAGTTATTGCATAAGAACAAAGTGAATGTAGATAGAAAGGAATGAGAGGAGTAACATGGGAAGAATGAAGTAGAAAGGTAGGCATGGACCACATCATAAAGGACTTGTGGGCCAAAGGAAGGAGTTTAGATTTTATTCTAGGTGCAGTAGAAGACAGTTAAAAGATAAATAGGATATTGACATGATTTGTATATATTTTTTCTTTTTGATATGTAATTTAAAAAAATTTTAAACTGATACAGGGTGTCCCTATGTTGTCCAGGCTGGTCTTGAACTCCTGGGCTCAAGCCATCTGTTCGTCTTGTCCTCCCAGAGTGCTAAGATTACAGGCATGAGCCACCATGCCTGGCCCTGATTTATATTTTTAAAAGATGTTGTTGCTTTCTATATAGAGAATAGTTTCCTAGGGAAGGGGTGGGAGTAGTTCACAGAAGAGACTTTAATGATAGAGATGGAGTAAATGGGAACCATCAGGATATATTTTTGAAACTAGAAGCAGTAGGACTTGATGATTTTAACCCATCAGCACTTAACACAATCATTTCTTGAGACACTTTGAAGAAAAGTATTTCTCCTGTTTTTTTCTCTTACCTTTTTGGCTCTTCCTTTATCACTATTTTCTTTTTCCTGGCTACTCCTCATCTCCCCCGCCTGTAAATATTGGAAAAATTTAGACTCAGTCTCATTTTTATCCATCATCATTTTTTAGTCTCATGGCATTAAATGCTGTTTGTAAGCTGATGACCCAAATTTGTATCTCCAGTTTAGGTTGCTCTTAAAAAACTGCCTACCTGACAGCTGAATTTGAATGCCTCTGTCCAAAATGAGCTCATAATCTTCCTCTGAACCCATAAACTGCCCCATCTCTCTTCTGGCAACTCTGTTTTTCCAGACTCGGAAGTCTTTTTTTGTTTGTTTTTTGAGACCGAGTCTCACTCTGTCCCCTAGGCCGGAGTGCAGTGGTGCGGTCTCGGCTCACTGCAACCTCCGCCTTCCGGGTTCAAGCGATTCTCCTGCTTCAGCCTCCTGAGTGGCTGGGACTACAGGCATGTGCCACCACGCCCAGCTAATTTTTGTATTTTTATTAACGACAGGGTTTCACCATGTTGGCCAGGCTGGTCGCAAACTCCTGACCTCAGGCAATCCGCCCTCTTCGGCCTCCCAAAGTGCTGGGATTACAGGTATGAGCCACCGCGCCTGGCTGGAAGTCATTCTTGACTTTTTTTTTCTACATTTCATATGGAAACACAGCAAATCTTGTCAACATCTCTTTCAAAATGTATTTGGATCTAGCCGCCTCTTACCATCTCCCTGGTTCAAGTCCCTGTTATTTTTGTTTATTTTTAATTTTTGAGACAGAGTCTCCCTCTGTTGCCTAGGCTGGAGTGCAGTGGCACGATCTTGGCTCACTGCAACCTCCATCTCCCAGGTTCAATCGATTCTTCTGCCTCAGCGTCCCGAGTAGCTGGGACTACAGGCACATGCCACCATGCCTGGCTAATTTTTGTATTTTTAGTAGAGATAGGGTTTCACCATATTGGTCAGATTGGTCTTGAACTCTTGACCTCATGATCCCAAAGTGCTGGGATTACAGGCATGAGCCACCGCGCCCAGCCAAGTCCCTGTTATTTTTCATCTTGATTGTTAACGATAGTCTCCTAAGTGTTCTCCTTGTTTCCTTTTTGCACCAACTACCCCCCATCCTGCCCCCACCACAAAACCTCTGGTCTTTTCTTAACACAGAATTCGGAGTTAAAATGTAGGTCAGACCATGTCATTCCTGTGCCTAAAATCCTCCTTTGGCATTATCTCTTAGAGGAAAAACTAGAGCCTACGAAGCTCCACAGTGACTTCACCCCTTCTGTTACCCCTCCGACCTCACCTCCTACAACTCTCCCTTTCTCTGCTTCAGTCTCACTGTCCTTGCTGTTCTCACACAAATCCGGCACTATCTGGCTTTAGGGCCTTGGTGCTTGCCTTCTCTTCTATTTGAAGTGTTCTTTCCCATGTAGTATGTGACGTATTTCCCCAGCGCAGTCCTTACTGAAATGTCACTCTCTGAGTTAGGATGTTCTTTGTCACCCTATCTTGGACTATACCTTCTTTCAACTCTCTAACCCTTCCCAGCTTTATTTTTCTTAGCATTTTTCACTATGTAACATACCATGTATTTTACTTATTTATATGAACTTAATTGTCTACTTTCTCCTCCCAATATTAACTCCATGAGATCAAGGGTTTTTATTCATTCTGGTACCTCATAGAGTTAATATTTGGAGGAGAAAGTAGAGGGTCTTTATTCTTTCCCAACACCTTGATGAGTCTTATATTTACTTGAGTTCTTATGTTGAGATCTTGATATCTTAGATTTACTTGAGCTCTTAATATGTGCCAGGCACTAAGTGTGTTGTATGTTCTTATAAGAACAAGTATTGTCATGATCTCATTCTATAGATAATGAAATTACGATCTCAGCTTTAGTAATTGAACCATGTTGTCAGCTAGTGGTAGAGTTGAGATTCAGATTCTGGCAGTATAGTTTGAAGGACTCAACTCTTTATACTATAGTATAGCATACTAGAGCATAGTAACTTCACTATGGTATAGCATAGCTTTACTATGCTATGAAGGTTTTTCAGTGGTGTTAGAGAGATCATTTAGGGTGAGTTCTGAAAAGAGGCAATTAGGTCAGTTAAGCGGTTGGGAAAAGAGCCAGATACAAGGGATAAGACCTTGAAATCTGTTTTTGTGAGGAAAAGGTGTTTTATAGATATTAAAAGTTGATTCGGAAACATTTGCTATATTACTTTAGTGCCACATGACTATATTGCTGAGCATTTTAAGTACCGGTGGGAAACATTTAAGAGCAAGTTTTTGTTGCTGAAATGCACTGAGAGCATTCTAATATTTATTTCACCTATTTTAAATATTTAATTCAAATAGCCGGTAATCTTTTGTTTTTGCCACTGATTTGCTATAGTAAAGGTAAAAAAGTTCAGTCAGTGCAATTTATGTAAATAGGGAACTTCTAAGCTGAAAAGAGATTCCATACCCCTCTTCCTCTGCATATTTTTATTGTCTATATTCTACTTTACTGGCAAGGAACAGTTTCTGTACCTTCAGAGTAGAGCTAACCAAAGCTAGTGTTTTTATAAGATCTAAGGAAAAAAATGAGCTATGAATGATACTAAACCTGGAACAATTATGAAAGGAAGATTAGTCAGGAGGAATATTAGAAGATACTATAGAAAGAATTGCCAATTTTAGGTGTTAAAAAGTTGTTTTTGTCTTTTGTGTTTAATATTATATTATATATATTATATATATATATATTCATAGTGACAAGCTAGTACAAAAGAAGGAAACAGAAATTTGGTTTCTGTATATGACTTGAAGCAGAAAAAAATATAAGAATCCCAATATATAATATATATATAATATATATCCCAATATATAATATATATATAATATATAATATATATAATATAGAATATAGAATATATAGAATATAGAATATAGAATATAGAATATAGAATATAGAATATATAATATATATAATATATAATATATATAAAATATATAATATATAAATATAATATATAATATATATAAAATATATAATATATAAATATAATATATAATATATAAATATATGTATTTTATATATATTATATTTATATATAAAATATATATAATATATAAATATATATAATATATTATATAGATATATAAATATCTATATAATATATATTTTATATATATATATAAAAAATATATATTTTGAGACAGGGTCTCGCTCTGTTACCCAGGCTGGAGTGCAGTGTCATGATCTCAGCTCACTGCAATCTTCACCTCCTGGGTTCAAAGCGATTCTCCTGTGTCAGCCTCCCGAGTTCCTGAGATTACAGGTGCCCATCACCATGCCCAGCTAATTTTTGTATTTCTGGTAGAGACAAGGTTTCACCATGTTGGCCAGGCTGGTCTTGAACTCCTGACCTCAAGTGATCTGCCCACCTCAGCCTCCCAAAGTGCTGGGATTACAGGTACAAACCACCATGCCTGGCCAGATATTGTATAAAATATTTGATGCTTATCCAAGTATAGATACTTAAAGACACATAAAACTATTGGGAAGTAATTGTGGAAACTTTTTACCATGTGGCAACTTTGTGAAAGCAGAATTATCACCCATGTTTTATTATATACATCTGATAAGAACTAGTCTTCTTTTCAGTATAGAGAAAATTTGATGTTAAAGTAAGTTGGCTTAGTAATTTATCTTGTATAGCTTCCTAGTGTTCATTTTTTGGTTTAGTGGTATTTATGACTTCCTAATCTATAAGCTCTTTCTAGTATTACTATATTGATGCTGAAAATAAATTATTCCCCAAAGTGTTGAAGATATCGTGTCGCATTTAATATAGCCATGAACTTTTTAAATAAGCTTTTTAAAAATGTTATTTTTTCCCTCAAATTAATAATGCATGTACACAGGTTAGTAAGTCAAGTCATGTCAAGGCTTCTAAAGGTATATATCTGACCCTTAGCTGCCGTACCACATCCCCTTTCCAATTCTCCATTCCTTAAAGGCAGTCATAAAGGCAGTCATTTTCAGCTCCTTAGCTATATGTTGCTTCTAAACTCCTATTTCTAGGTAATTTGCATGTGTAGGTATTTTTGCTTCTTCAGTTTTATTTTATTTTATTTTTTTTGAGACAGAGTTTCGCTGTTGTCACCCAGGCTGGAGTGCAATGATGTGATCTCAGTTCACTGCAACCTCCTCCTCCCCGGTTCAAGTGATTTCCTTGCCTCAGCCTCCTGAGTAGCTGGAATTACAGGCACCTGCCACCACGCCCAGCTAATTTTTGTATTTTTAATAGAGATGGGGTTTCACCATGTTGGCCAGGCTGGTCTTGAACTCCTGACCTCAAGTGATCCACCCGCCTCAGCCTCCCAAAGTGCTGGGATTACAGGTGTGAGCCATCACACCCGGCTGCTTTTTTGGTTTTAGTTATTTTATTGAATTTCTTCTATGGAAGATGTGGATTTAATCTTCTCTCATACCCCCATTCTTCCCTCAGCTTTCCCTTTTAATACAGTTACATCACAAATTTTGGTTAATCAATATTTTGTGTTTACATTATTGTGACTACCCAAATATTATTTATATGTGAGTCACCTACGGTACTGTAGCTATATTTCCTTTCTCAAATAATTTTTTAAATTATTTCTACGTTTTTTCGATGGATAGAGATAGAAAATGAATATATTTAAGAAAACTTCTTATTGACATATTTATACATATACAGAAAGTCCTCCAGAACATAAATGTATATTATGGTGATTTTTCACAAAGTAAATACATCCATGTAACTACCACATAGCTCAAGAAACCTATAACATTTAATCTTAAGAAAATATTAATTACCAAAGTTTTTCACCTGCTTAATTTTGTACATATGCATCACTAATTCATTCTGAAACTGAAGTGAATTGAAAATATCCTCTTGATATGTTTAAATATAGAATATATATATTTTTATTTCATTTTATTCATCTTTTGAGGCTCCTTTCCTGGAACCTCTAATGTAACCTGATTGTGTTAGAATTTTTTTTTTCCTCTTTTATATTCTCTCTTTTTGATTTCCAATTCCTCACCTTTCTTGGTTTATCTCCTTGATTTGGGAGTGTACCATAGCTCCTTTCCAAAACATAAATGCAATGATAATTTGCATTACTGAAAATATTTTTATTCTGTCCTATACTTGAATACTATATTTTCTGTGGATATAATTTTCAGTTGGAAATTATATTCCCTCAAAATTTTGAAAGTTTTATTACTATGTCTTCTAGTTTTGTTACCTCTGAATATTCTGTCCTCTGTTTTCTCATATTTTGTAGATCTGTTTTTATATTTCCTTTCATGAAATTCTTGACCTTTTTTTCATATTCCTGGTGTTCTGAAATTTCACAATAATGTGATCTGGGGTAGGTCTTGATGCATGTATTTGGTAAACATTTAGTTGGTCTTTTCAACCTAGAAACTCATGTATTTAGGGGCTTGCTTTTTTTTTTTTTTTAATAATTTCTTTAAGAACTCTATTTTCTCCATTTTCTTTGTATTATTTTCATGGCCTTTCAGACATTAAGAAAATTAAAGAAACAATCCAGTCCAAGAAAAGCAACGTCCAAATAAGGGGAATTTTAAAGTGACTTGCCTAAGGCCACACAACTAAAAGGTGGCAGATCCTACGTTTAGACATGTCTACTTGATTGCAAATCTGTTCTTTTTCCCCTATTGTCTATTGAGTAGAAATTGGTTATCCTAGTGAAATGTACACAAATAATGTTTATCTATATCAAATACTGTATTATGTTAGTAATATACATTCTATAGCTATTTAAAAGAAAAAATTTAGCAGGAGATAATATAGCGTATAGGATCTAAAATGTTGTTTGAAGCTTTATTAGGGTCTTTAATATAATCAGACCAAACTGATCACTTTACACTATAAAAGAAGAAAAATAATTTGGATCTCACAGACTGATGATTACAGAAAGTCTAAGAAATATTGAATTTTATATTTGGTACTATATGGAGATTGGGATTCTTATATTTTCTTCTGCTTCAAGTCATAGTCTTCTAACCAAATTTCTGTTTCTTCTCTTGTACTAGCTTGTCACTATGAATTCTTTTTTTAAAAATTAATTAGTTAATCAATTAATAGAGAAAGGATCTCGCTTGTTGTCCAGGCTAGTCTTGAACTCCTAGCCTCAAGGGATCCTTCTACCTTGACTATGAATTCTTAAAAATACAGCATATATAGCTGAAGTGCTAGTTGCCACATTATTTTTTTTTAAACTGACTTGCACCCATGTAAATATAGGGAAAAAGAAAGAGTAACAGTGTTAGAAGCTCAGAGGAGAGAGAAAGAGAAAGTGGCATCAAACAAAACAGATTTTGATTTTCTATCCATAAAAATTAAGTCCTATATTTATACAATGGTTCAGTAGCTTTTAACAATCTTTAATTTTCATATTCCTCAAGAACTACAACATTTTGAACTCTCTCTTTGGTTGCATGGTTTGGAACAAATCCTGAAACAACTCCCTCTAACGTTTTTATGACTGGAAAGATCTTTCTCCTTTTTTGGGTGTGTTGTTTTGTTTTATTTTTGAGATAGGATCTCACTCTATCACCCAGGCTAGAGTATAGTGGCTCAATTGTGGCTCACTGCAGCCTCTACCTCCCAGGCTCAAGCGATCCTTCTCCCTCAGCCTCCTGAGTAGCTGGGACTACAGTTGCATGCCACTGTGCTTGGCTGTTTTTTTTTAATTTTTTGTAAAGATGAGGTCTCGCTCTGTTGCTCAGGCTGATCTCTAACTCCTGGGCTCAAGCAATCTTCCCACCTCAGCCTCCCAAAGTGCTGGGATTATAGGCATGAGCCAGTGCACCCAGCCTCTTTTTTTAAAAAATTAGAAATAAAGTAATCAAAAGCCTTTTTCTAAAGCATCATAGTTTAAAAATTTTTAAGAAACAGACTATTTCAAATTGCTATTGGAGCACAGTGTACACAGGCCTCTGGGAAGGTGAATTTTCCTGTGAAGTCCCTTTGAGAAGGTGCATTTTACTGCCACTGATTTTGGAAAGCAGGATATTTGAGTCTGACCTCTATAAAGGTTGTTTTTTTCCTGGATTTTTATCCATGTAATATCATTCCCTGAACAAGCACCACACTTTTATATTTGAATAAAAGATACTTTAAGGAGCCCTTTAAAATATATTAATATGTCCTTTTTATTTATTAATCTTAGTGAATTTACAAGCAAAAAACAATATTTTTTTAAATATCTGTATACATTATTGATATTAAAGGCAAAACATGGAAATAGAATCAGGTTTCCTTTCAGTGTTATACATCATGGCAATGCATATTATGTAAATGATGTTTAAAGTGAGCTATAAAGGTTATACTGTGTTTGTCTTGGTTTATGGATCCTATGCCTGTATTTCTTTTGAACATTTAGAGAATATTTATGTGAAAGATCCTTTACATTATTAGGTTATTTCTAGTTTCTTAGGAGTAAATTCCTATGTTTACTGTGGCCACTGACTGGTGACCACTCTGTTAAAGGTGGGCAAGTGTATTTAGTGAAATGCGTCAGTAGCCTAGCTTCATTGGGGAGTTATACAAGAATGCTCTGAGTGTCCTGATAAATTATGGATACGTTGAGGCTATTTTTTTTATTATCACTACCAACACTCAATGGAGTTCACCCATTGTAGCACAGGTAGTATAATGTAGGCCTTATTTTTCTCTAGTGATTTTTATAGCCTAAGTGGATATCTCACTTCCTGCTATAATCCTGGGCAAGTCAACAGAGTTATTCCTGTCTTTGTATACAGATTATGTTGTATTATTCCTAGTTAACTGCTTCATCTAGGAAACTCAGTTTTAGTTCCCTGTAATGCAACAAACTCTAAACCTCAGCTTTAAGGTAAAGTATTTGCCCAGTGGGATTAGCTTTAATTACTACTCTTCGCTTTGGCTTTAAGTATGTTTCCTCATCATTTCTGGCACCTGAAAACTTCTCTTTTTTTTTTTTTTTTTTTTTGAGACGGAGTCTCGCTCTGTCGCCCAGGCTGGAGTGCAGTGGCACCATCTCGGCTCACTGCAAGCTCCGCCTTCCGGGTTCACACCATTCTCCTGCCTCAGCCTCCAGAGTAGCTGGGACTACAGGCACCCGCCACCACGCCTGACCAACTTTTTATATTTTTAGTAGAGATGGGGTTTCACCGTGTGAGCCAGGAGAAAACTTCGCTTTTTTACCTAAAATTTAGTGATGTTGTTTTAAAATTTGTCTTTTTTAAACTTATGATTAAATTCTGTATGTTTAGAGAAAGAGGGAGTAACTTCTGTATCTGTGCATTTTGACTGAAAGTCATGGTTGCTTATGTTTACAGTATTAACATGTTGGAAGAGTTATATACAAATATGAATCATCTTTTATTATGTTTAAATTACAGTATTGCTATACAGTTTTGAATTTTACTAGCAAGAACTGTATCTGTGAGCTTAAACATGATATTTAAAAAAGAAAGAACACTAACTCGTATGTATGATAATCAACTTGGACAACTTGTTCTGGGAAATAGAAAAGTAAACTGGTGCGACTCAAATAAAAGGTTCTCTGCCCTATTACAGACACTGAAAATCCCTAGAAACAGAAACATGAGTAAAAATTACCTTGTACTTTAAGAAATATGCCCTGGGATAGACACTTAGTGTATTTATAGATTTTTTTTAAAGTAGGCCATTTCTTTTGATAGTTACTGTAATGATTAAATAAAACATTTCAAGAAATATGACCAATTTTTACCCAAGAGAAAACAGAATATTCTGTTGCTTTTGTATATGAAGTCAACTTGCCACATTTTTCTAGTGCAAGTGAAAGCAGAGGATCTTATTGTAATATTAACCTCTTTGGCTACTAAAGTGAGGGCCAAATAGCAGTTTCTAAAAACTAAAAAAAATTACAAATTGCATATATTGTCTAATTTTGAAGTATCTGACTTTTTTTTGCAATGTAAACTTTCAATGCTTTTTTCTACTTTTTATTTAGTGTAAATAAGTTATTGAATTAACTTGCTTAACAACATTAAGATCATTTTTGTTTAAATATGATGTATAATTTTTGAACTTTTATCTGATTCAAGTAAGCTGTACATACATAAAATGATTTTTATATTACATTTAAAACTGCATAGCTATGAAGATAATGTGTTCTAGGTATTACGTGGCCAATTCTCAAGTCCACCTTTAAAATACATATAAAAGTCATTATTATTTTGATTTGAAATGGAATATTTATTAAATTCTAACATAGTAACAATTATAACTTTGAAAGTATCTAACCTATCTACATATGTTGTATTTAAATGATGCTGATTTAAATTTTTCAAACTATCAATTAAATGGTAACACTTATGTTAAATGGTATAACAAGTATTCTTAATGTACTAGTTGAAATATTATAAAGGTTAGTGAGTACTTCGATATTTTAAGGTAGCCCTTTCACAAGATTATTTTCTTATTTTTTAAATTTTAGAAGATTCTAGTAAACAACAATGAAGCAATTAAGACCATTATAGCAAATTATTTCAGATTTTTAAGGTTATACGTATGTGTCAAATTTGGGTATAAGCTGCTTTTCAGAGTTAAATATAAAAATGTTCTCTAAAGTAAGCACATTCATAGTCTGTCTATAAAAGAAATAATTTTAGATTTGTTTTTACATCTGACTTTCTAGTATTTTTTAAATGAGAGCTTACTTTTTAAAAGACTTAAAAATTTTTTCTTTCCTCTAAAGTTGATTTTTATTATCGTAGTCTATTTTCAAGAGCTTTATACCCAGATCCCAGTCAGCATGTCAGTAATATATGTGAACAAATCAGCTACTGGTACCCCTGTCCAAATCGGAGCAAAACAAGTAACCCTCATTATTTGTTGAGTGATTTTTAAATGTAACAGTATAACCAGATTTCAGTCGATGGATACCTCATATTAAAAAGTACAGAAAAGAGTCATTTATTTACCTTTCTGTCTTCTTCCTTTTGTTGGTTTTCCACCTGCGGTGTTGGAGTCCTGCCTTTGAGAGAATATCTGAATATCATCTCATGTAATGTTTTGAACAAATTATCTAAATCTCTGTCTTATAGGGCACAGGCTAATTTCTGTATAGTTTTCATGTTGTTAATTTGAAAGCCAAATAATGAAGTCAAATAAGAGATAAAGTTGTACTTTTGCTGTTAATAGCAAGTGAAAATAGATTGCTTACCTCACACCTGGAGAATCCAGTTCTGCCTGTTAGACGCCTATTCTTTAAAGGAAGATCATTTTCATTGGAGCTAGTCGGTAACAGGAAGTCCTCGTTAAACTGCCTCCGTAGAGTATTTGGCACTGGATCTGCAAATTTAGTCCTACATTGTATATGTAATATATTATTCCAAGAAAATAGGTTTGTATTTAAACAAAGTTTACTTACTTTTCTATAGATATCAAAACTTACTAAAAATATAGAATTAAATAGGAATGAAAAGAAGCCTGGTATAAAAGCTTTTTTTGTTCCATTTACTTTAAAATGGTTGAAATCTGTCCTATTTTAGGAAATCCCATAAGAGCTTAGCTCACAAAATTGTAGAATTTCAGAAGGAGAACATCCAGGAAAGAGCTCATGTCTGTAAACCATTCATCCCATGTTACTTTTAATTTTTTTTACTTTTTATTATGCCTGCTGTTTTTATTTTAAAATAAATTTTATATAGAACTAAAGTTATCCAGCAATATATGTTAAATCATTTATTTTTTCAATACAACAACTCAAAATTAATTTATACCAGAGGGAAATGTTTATAGGAAGAATTAAAAATGAAAATTTCTCTTGTACTACCAAATTTCAGACCCGTTTTTTCTACCTGACTTGTTACTATTTGAGGGCAAGAAGAAGGAAATTGCTGTATCTATCAAAATCATATATATATATATATATATTTTTTTTTTTTTTGAGAAGGAGTCTTGCTCTTATAGCCCAGGCCGGAGTGCAGTGGCACCATCTTGGCTCACTGCAACCTCCGCCTCCCGGGTTCAAGCAATTCTGCTGCCTGAGCCCCCCTGAGTAGCTGGGATTACAGTTGCCTGCCACCACGCCCAGCTAATTTTTTTGTAGAAATGGGGTTTCACCATGTTTGCCAGGCTGGTCTCGAACTCCTGACCTCAGGTGATCCACCTGCCTCAGCCTCCCGAAGTTCTGGGATTACAGATGTGAACCACCGTGCCCGGCCAATCACATTTATATTTATTCTTTGTTTTAATAGTTCTACTTCCTGGAATCTGTACTCAAAATAAGAAATGACTCCTTTACACACCTACTTTTTATAGCACTCTTTGTAAAAACAAAACACTGGAAACACAAAAGTCCTTCAGCGTAGAACTGGCTGAATAAATGATGGAACATTCAAAGGGGAGCATTTTGCAATTATAGAAAATAGTGAAGATTTTATTATACTGTTTCAGGGTACTTTCAAAATTTACTGTTCAGTTAAAACAAGCATGCTGCAGAAGAATATATATAATATGCTAACTTTTAGGAAGAAAGGAAGGGTAGATATAAATATTGCATATATACACAAATACATAAACCAGTCAATAGCATTGACTGCCCAAATTATGGTCCTTAAAATACCATTTTCTCCATATGCTTGTTTATATTTTCAAAAAGAAATAATGGGAGGATGAACTAAACACGAATGAAAATAGTTACCTATAGGAGAAGGGAAGGAAAAGGCAGAGAGAGGGCAAATAGTTCCTTCTGATTGTAGCTTGTTTTTATAGTTCTGAATTTAGAACCATATAAAAAATTTTTTATTTTTATTTTTTGAGACAGGGTCTCACTCTGTCACCCAGCCTGGAGTGCAGTGGCGCGATCTTGGCTCACCGCAACCTCTGCCTCCTGGGTTCAAGCAATTCTCATGCCTCAGCCTCCCGAGTAGCTGGGATTACAGGTGCATGCCACCACGCCTGGTTCTTTTTTTTTTTTTGTATTTTTAGTAAAGACAGGGTTTCACCATGTTGGCCAAACTGGTCTTGAACCCCTGACAAATGATCCACCCACCTTGGCCTCCCAAAGTGCTGAGATTACAGGTGTGAGCCACCACGTCCGGCCGATATAAATATTTTAGAAATTAAATCTTAAATACACAAACGATCTCTAAAATGCAAAAGCACCTAGAAAGAAATGAACCTAGCTATATATTTAGGTGATGGCAAAACCACACAGAGAATTATTGTTTTAAGTAATTTTAAAACAGTATTATTCACTCTGCATCTCTAGTGGGATATAGCGTAGAGACAAAGATATGTAACCACAAAGATATGTTAACCTGCACTTAGTAGTCTTAATATTTAGTAATAATATTGATATTATTATGTTAAAATTCCTATATATAGTTGGATAAAACAAATAATGTCATTAGAAAACTGTAGTTTTCAGCATAAGTAAAAAGAGATACAAATAAGATCTAAGGCTGGGCACAGTGGCTCATGCCTGTAATCCAGTACTTTAGGAGGCTGAGGCAGGAGGATTGTTTGAGCCTAGGAGTTTGAGACCAGCCTGGAGAACATAGTGAAACCCCATCTCTACTAAAATAATTTTTTTAAAAAAGAACGTTCGAACACTAGCTGGGCATAGTGGTATGCGCCTGTAGTCCCAGCTACTTGAGAGGCTGAGGTGGGAGGATGGCTCGAGCCTGGGAGGTAGAGGCTGTAGTGAGCTGTCATCACACCTCTGAACTTAAGCCTGGGCAACAGAGTGAGACCCTGTCTCAAAGAAATAAACAAAAACAAGATTTAAGAAGCTAAGTAAAACTTGATAGTTGATTTGAAATGAAAAAATCGACACGAATACATGATTAGATTTTTTTTCTAGAATAAAACTATTTCCTAGTGTTGTGCACTGAAAGGGCCTAGAAGCAGTAGTAAGTCAATAGCAAATGTTTATCTATAACTCCTAGGTTTTAATCTTTAAAATGCCATTTTCCACTGAAAAGATCAAGGCTTCTTAGGGAAATGGATGATTGCAAGTCTGGAACCTTGTTTCATATTAGAACATAAAGAAGCTATCAAAGACTGTTGGAGTTGTACCAAAAGGGTCCAAGAGCCAACCTGAAGGGGACTCCCACTGCCTCAAAATGGGTACCTTTGAGCCTTAAAAAGAGCAATAACTGCAACAAATTGAAACACATCAAATACATTTTTAAATGCATAAGTTCATAATGATGCCTCTCAAAATAAGAAAAAATTCCAAAAAGCCCGAATAGCCAAAGCAGTCCTAAGCAAAAAGAACAAAGCTGGAGGCATCATATTATCTGACCTTAAATTATACTACAAGGTTATTGTGACCAAAGTAGCATGGTACTGGTATAGAAATAGATGAATAGATCAGTGGAAAAGAATAGAGAACCCAGATGATGGGTACAGCGATGCTAGGAAAATTCGATTGCCATATGCAGAAGAATGAAACTGGAACCCTTTCTCTCACCATATACAAAAATTAACTCAGGGTGGATTAGAAACGTGAGACCTGAAAAATACTAGAAGAAAACTGATGAAACTCTTCTGGACATTGGTCTAGGCAAAGAATTCATGACTAAGACCTCAAAAGCAAATGCAACAAAACCAGAAATAGACAAATGGGACTTAACTATTAAGCAAAAACTTCCGCACCGCAAAAGAAGTAATCAATGGAGCAAACAGCCTGCAGAATGAGGGAAAATATTTGCGAACTCTTCATCCTATAGGAGACTAATAACCAAAACTTACAAGGAAATCAACAACAACAACAACAAAAAACCCCATTAAAAATGTGCAAAAGACATGAATAGTCATTTTTCAAAAGAAGACATACAGATGGCCAATAAGCATATGAAAAAATGCTCAATATGCCTAATCAGAGAAAAGCAGATTAAAACCACAATGAAATACCATCTCACACCAGTCAGAATTTTTAGCTTTTACTGAAAAGTTAAAACATAACAGATGTTTGCGAGATTGTGTAGAAAAAGGAATGCTTATTTATACACTCTTGGAATGTAAATTAGTACAATCACTATGGAAAACAGTATGGAGATTTTTTTTTCTTTTGAGACGGAGTCTTGCTCTGTTGCCCAGGCTGAAGTGTAGTGGCACGATCTCGGCTCACTGCAAGCTCTGCCTCCCGGGTTCATGCCATTCTCCTGCCTCAGCCTCCTGAGTAGCTGGGACTACAGACACCTGCCACCACGCCCGGCTAGTTTTTTGTATTTTTAGTAGAGACGGGGTTTCGCCGTGTTAGCCAGGATGGTCTCGATCTCCTGACCTTGTGATCCGCCCGCCTCAGCCTCCCAAAGTGCTGGGATTACAGGCGTAAGCCACCATGCCCGGCCAGTATGGAGATTTCTTAAAGACCATAAAAAGAACTAGCATGCAGTCTAGCAACCTCACTACTGGGTACCTAGCCAAAGGAAAAGAAATCATTATACAAGGAAAGATATCTGAACTCAGATGTTTATCACAGCATTATTCACAGTAGCAAAGATAGGGAGTCAACCTAAATGTCCTTCAATGGATGATGAAAGAAAATGTGTGTGTGTGTGTTTTGTGTATACGTACATACAATGGAATGCTATTCAACTATTTAAAACACGTTTTTTCCAGCAACGTGGATGGAGCTGGAGGTCATTTTTTAAAGTGAAATTATTCAGAAACAGTCAAATCTAGCATGTTCTCACTTATAAGTGGAAGCTAAATAATGTTTACACATTGACATGGGGTGTGGATTAATAGACATTGGAGACTTGGACAGATGGGAGGGTGGAAGGGGAGTTAGAGATGAGAAATTAATGTCTACAGTGCACATTATTAAGCCTATGGTTACACTGAAAGCCCAGACCTCACCACTATGCAATATATCACCACTATGCAATACATTTACATAACAAAACTGCACTCGTAATCCTTAAATTTATAGGATTTTTTTTTTAAATCAACCTGATCACCTTCGGAGGTTGCTACGCCATCAATTCATTATTTTGAAAATTAGGAAATAAAGGCAAAGGATCAAACATTTATCTTGACTTTGTGAATTTTAAGAGGCACCAAGTAGTTGGTGAAAGCTTATTTTTAGCAAGAATCCTGCTAGTAAATGCGGAAGGAATATGGAACTAGAAAAGTTACTGTTTCATAAACTTTGGTAAAATAATAGAATTAAGTAAAGGTCGTCAATGGCTGCTAAAATCATTAAGTGAAAGATTAATGAGGAACTTTATTTTGGATGGATGAGGCTAAATGTAAATCCATTAGTTAATTTTATACCACTAAAATAGGACATTATATAAAAGTGATATTATATGCCTCCGTAAATACAAGCACCACCTACGAAATATGCTTGCCAAAAAGATTTCATCTGAAACTCATCCAGCTTCTTACCACCAGATACGGGAAATATAGGATAGGTATGTTAAATAAGTTTCTAAGGAAGATATTAGCCAAATCCCAAACATGGGAATTCTAAAGAATCACAAACGTCATGGGAGGAAAAGAGTCGTGGCGGGGGTAGCGGGGAGGGCAGGTATAATACAGATTCAAAAAGAGTTGAGTGATAAGTAACGTATATTGGACCTGAATTTAAACATAACACTTGTAAAATGATACTGGAGAATATTGAGTAAATTGAGTAATATTGAAGACTTACTGTTAATTTTGTTAGGTGTGATAGTGGTATCATGGTAATGATTTTTTAATATCTGGGTGAAGTAATGTGACTCAGGCAGCAAAATAGAAGGTAGGTAGACTTTAATGGTAACTTGGGAAATACAAAAAAAAGAAGGTATGTAGATAAGCAAGAATGACACAGTTTTGATAATTTTTAAAGATAGGTGGGAGGGGTTCGTTAGATTTCTTTGTCTATGTACTTAATTTTTTTTTTTTTTTTACCTAAAGAGTCTGTCAAACTTTGAACAAGGCAGTATTTTATTAAATTTTTAAATCTATGTTATATAATTAAATAGTGGTATATTGTGGTAAATCCTGTTTTTCTGTAGAATATATTGGTTTTTCATTTTGTTGGTGTCCAGTTTGTCTCTAATTAAGTACAATTTTTTTTTTTAATTCCCAGTGCTTTGCCAAGTATATTAGAAGTGGCCTTGGGTCTTCAGTAAATTGCACATTTATGTGGACACATTCACACATTAGAATTGTAGATGAGCTCAAATATTACAAATTCAGAATGAATATTTGGGCATTTAAAACATTACAGTTTGTATTTTAAGAAGATAAGAATATAATTTATGGATGTGACCTGTGGAAATTGGTCCTCTTCTTTTTCTGTTTTGTAGCTTTTTCTGTTTTGTTGGCATATTGATCTCTTGTTTATGTTTTCTTGACACTTTATTTGATTTTCCTTTTATAGGCCAGCACTTAAAAACTATTTTAGCAATAATAAATAAAGGAAAAATGACAAAATTGATGCTACAACATTTTGAGATACTAGTGTGTTCTGTAATCAGTACATTTAAAACTTGGGAATCAAAGCATGTGATCAGGCCAGGCATGGTGGATGATGTCTGTAATCCCAGCACTTTGAGAGGCTGAGGCTGGCAGATCACTTGAGGTCAGGAGTTCAAGACCAGCCAGGCCAACATGGCGAAACCCAGTCTCTACTAAAAATACAAAAAATTAGCCAGGTGTGGTGGCACACACCTGTAGTCCCAGCTACTCTGGAGGCTAAGGCAGGAGAATCACTTGAACCTGGGAGGCGGAGGTTGCAGTGAGCTGAGATTTCACCATTGTACTCCAGCCTGGGAAACAAGAGCAAGACTCAGTCTCAAAAAAAAAAAAAAAAAAAAAGGATGTGGTCAAAATATCTTTAAGTGTCCATCCAATTATATATATGCTGTATAAAAGTACTTTATTTATCTTTCAGGTTGGCAAATAAACAAGATAAAGAAGGAGCTTTAGGAGAAGCTGATGTCATTGAATGTCTATCTCTGGAAAAATTGGTCAATGAGCACAAGTGCCTGTGTCAGATAGTAAGGTTTTTTTTTTTTTTAATTTTAATTTTTTGTCCTTTCAAATAGGTTCAGTATAACTTGGTTTTTATAAAAGTGATAGCAATTAAAAGGCAATGTTTTCAAAGAATTTTTTGTAACCTATGAAATCACACTCCCGCTTTTCTGTTGATATAACTTAATACCATGATATTTGTTGTCTATTTCATTGTTATTTCCATGAACTATCTTTCCATGGTTTCAAGGAGCTTCACATTTGCGTTTTAAGATACTGCTGATAGCATCTGTTTGCTATGCCAACACATCATGGCATGAAATTTATAAAATGGGAAAGAAAAGTGTAAATACAAAATTTAAACATGAGAGATTCATAATGAATTTTGAAAAATTATTTTGCTGGGCATGGTAGCTCATGCCTGTAATCCCAGCACTTTGGGAGGTTGAAGGGGGCAGATTGCTTGAGCCCAGGAGTTTGAGACCAACATGGGCAACATAGTGAGACCCTAACTCTATAAAAAAGACAAAAACTAGCTGGGTGTGGTGATGTGTGCCTGTAGTCCCAGCTGCTTGAGGGGGCTGAGGTGGGAAGACCACTGGACCCTGCGAGGTTGAGGTTGCAGTGAGTTCTAATTCAGCCACTGCACTCCATCCTGGCCAACAGAATGAGACACTGTCTCTAAAAAACAAAAAAAGAAAAGATAAATCATATCAGGAGAGATGTCATACAGTCTTAAGGAAGATCAACAGTGGATTTAATAATTTATTTTGGTTTCAAAAAACATTAGGCTGTCAATCTTATGGATGTTTACTGCTGTAGATTTTAGTATAAGGAATTAAAACTTCCTGGCATTTTTAATCAATAGAGGTGTCCTTTTATGGCAATTAAATTTTTTCTTCTAATATTATAAGTGGCACTGTCACCCTCTTCTTTATAATATCTCACATAGCGTACAGATGTTATCTGTAAAATATTTTAAGTTCTATATACTGATGTTAATCATTGCAGTGCTATGTTTTGGAAGTTAAATAAGCAGATGCTTCATATCATTAACTTAAATGGCTTAATTTTGATTTGCCATTAATTATACTTAATGGTTTATGAATAGATTTGTGTGGAGACCTTTTAATCTTTTAGTCAAATAAATTTCTGTTTTAGGAACCATGTTCAGCAATCTCGGGGTATGGAAAGAAAATTGACAAGTCCATTAAAAAAGGCCTTTATTGGCTGCTACATGTTATTGCAAGAGACTTTGATGCCTTAAATGAACGCATCCAAAAAGAGACAACAGAGCAGCGTGCTCTTGAGGAACAAGAGAAACAAGAAAGAGCTGAACGAGTGCGAAAATTACGAGAAGAAAGGTAAGTAGATTAATTTTGCACCACAGTGCATTTGAAGAATCAAAAACATAACAATTTTATGAATCAGTTGTTAGTTTTATCTGTTCAGTTTCTTCTTTCTGTATGAAGGAAGACACTAGATAAATTTTGTATTTCTATGGATCTTTTTCTATACAAGTTTGGGTGGTAGATTCCTAATTTTTCTGGTGGTTGTATAGTAGTTAAATTTACTCCTTATGTAGCCATTGTCTTCCAGAGTTTTAAATTTTTGTCTCTGATTGCTTGTGGGTACCTTAGTGCAGTGGTTCTCAACGCACAGGGTAGTTTTTAACATTTGGCAGTGTCTGGAGACATTTTTAGTTTTCACCACTAGGGGGAGGAGTGGAGTACTATTTGGAATCTATTGGGTAGAGGCCAGGGATGCAGCTAAACATCCTATGACACACAGGACAGTCTCCCACAACAAAGAATTATCAGACTTAATATGTCAATAACGTTGAGACTGAGGAACCTTTTTAGTTTCAGCAAGAATAGAAGGTGAGCTGCTAGAGAATCATTCAACTCAAGCAAAATCTGATCCATAGTTGCCTTCCATCTGGCCTTTTATGTAGTTTAACATAGTTGTAGCCCAGTGAGCAAGAACCCACTACCCTTGGTGACCCCATTATGAGGTACTTCCTTATACTGTGAAGGAAATCCTCTGATAACTGGTATTTTTCATTTAATTTATCAATAGGACTTAAAGAAATATTTATAGAAATGACTCTCTGTCCCCAAGGGCTCAATAATATGAGCATGTCTTTCATCTAGGGATCTCTTTATATAAAAGACAGATTAGAGTGAATGATTTTGGCAGCTGTTGATACAAGGTTTTAGTTCCTGTGAGAATCTTTGTTTTTTTCTTAGTATGTATTTTTATCGTATAAAGCTCAGTACAACCAATCATGCATGTAAGTATACCTTTTATATATAATATTTATAAAAATTAAATATATGGCCATACTTATGTGAAAACTCCTTTTCCTCCACTAAGAAAATAAAAACAGAAGCAACAAAAAAATTGAGTTGGATAAAAGAAATCTAATGTTAGTAACTTTTTAAATGTTTTTGCCTTTTCCATAATGATATTCTAGATCATATTATGGCAGGCTTTTCCAATACTCCTTACCCTTTCTTTCTTTCTCTTTATCCATGCCAGTTGTGGTCTGAGACCTCTCCTCTTGAGGAGACCTCTCCTGTTGAGCCAATACTCCATAATTAAAAGTAAATTGACATTCGGAGACGGGTGATTAAAAACAACCTTTTTACTTCACTAAATCCAATCTAATTGGTTCAGATAGTCATTTCTAGTGTTTTTGAAAAACAGTAAAACATGCCAAGTAAAAATAATATATTAATACTGTATTCCTGAAGTTGCTTGCTAATAAATAACATTAATAACAATGACTATCCTATGAGAAAGTTAATTCACAGAGTGTTCTCACATATATTACTTTAGCTGACCCTTGATACAGCTCTATGAAGTGGTTATTTTTATTCACATTTATGGGAAAGCTAAGGCTCAAAAGATCCAGGTCCAAAGTCACAGAAGTAGTAAATTGCAAATCTCCAAATCTTGGCTTCCTAGGTTCATAATAAAAGGATATGCATTTCCATCTAGAACACAGCTAGTAAATATTATGGTAATGAACATTTACATTGCTATACCGTACTTACAGTCCAGTGAAAGATCCACAATACTTGTGTTTCTTTCTCTTTTTTTTTGGTCTTTGGCTGCTCATCTTTTTCTTTTTTTTTTGAGGCAGAATTTTGCTCTTGTTGCCCAGGCTGGAGTGCAATGGCACAGTCTCGGCCCACTGCAACCCCCGTCTCCCAGGTTCAAGCAATTCTCCTGCCTCAGCCTCCCGAGTAATGGGGATAACAGGCATGCACCACCACACCCGGCTAATTTTGTATTTTCAGTAGAGACAGGGTTTCACCATGTTGATTAGGCTGGTCTCAAACTCCTGACCTCGTGATCCACCCGCCTCGGCCTCCCAAAATGCTGGGATTACAGGCGTGAGCCACCGAACCCTGCCAGCTGCTCATCTTAATAACATTACTCATCATGTATGGAACAACATTACTATAAATCAAGAGATAGTAAATGTTCAGTGGTAACTAATATGGAAATACTTATTTAATCTGAATGATACATATGGTAACTTATTTTTATAGCCACTGAACACTAGTATGGAAGTTATTATCTGGTTCAAATATGGTATACAACTTGATAAAATATTTTATATTACTACTCTGTCATATACTTCTATAGAATCAATCTGTAGATATTCTAGTCTTTTATTCTTTTATACTAAACAAGAAACATGTTTATGCAGAAATAAAAACATAGGTTGAGTTGAAGGAATGTTTTCCTAGTTTTATAGGAGAAGACTTAGCCCTTAAAAAAAGAGTTAATAAGAATAATTACTATTTGGCCGGGCACGGTGGGTCACACCTGTAATCCCAACACTTTGGGAGGCAGAGGCGGGCGGATCACAAGGTCAGGAGATCGAGACCATCCTGGCTAATAGGGTGAAACCCTGTCTCTACCAAAAATACAAAAAATTAGCCGGGCCTGGTGGCGGACGCCTGTAGTCCCAGCTACTCGGGAGGCTGAGGCAGGAGAATGGCATGAACCCGGGAGGCGGAGCTTGCAGTGAGCCGAGATGGTGCCACTGCACTCCAGCCTGGGCGAGAGTGCGAGACTCCGTCTCAAAAAAAAAAAAAAAAGAATAATTACTATTTGTTAACACCAGTAAAGAGGACAGCATTGATTTTGGAGGGTAATTAATAAGTTGATCAGTAATACCCTTGGCACATGGAAGAATAATTACACTGTTGATATTAAGAAGTCAGTCATAGGAAATGTCATTTTTATCAGCATTTTTTTTTAATTGAAATGATTAGTCTCTACATGGGGGGAAGCAGCCTCTTACCTGCATAAGGATTTTTGAAATGCTCTCAGTAATTCAAAACCATGTCCAGATGTTTAAATTACTACATGTAATAGCCTTATACATATTGCAGTTTTCTTTAACATGGTTCAGCACTTTCTCAAAGGAAATTTCAATTATTTTTCCTCACACAATAGAAAACAAAATGAACAGGAGCAGGCTGAACTCAGTGGAACCAGTGGTCTGGCTGAATTGGACCCAGAACCAACGAATCCTTTCCAGCCAATAGCATCTGTAATCATTGAGGTATGAATGATGGCAAATGTAATTTTTGTATCTTAAGTTATAAGTTGGAACTTGGAAAAGAAGGTGGAAAGTTGGGAAAGGAGGCAGGGAAACAGAAGTGTTTCTTCAGAGAGATTATTTCTATAAGAAATTAAACATGAGAGACTGATTAAAGGTTTACTGCCTTTTCTTACTCTTAAATTACCTTTGAATCTAGTGTAAAAGGGGGAATATGACTTCAGAATTAAATGACAATAAATAAAAGTTGACTGTAGCAATTATTATAATTGCTGTGTTGACAAATCTATTTTGTCATTTATTTCATATAGTAATAATATATTTACTCTTATTTACATTTTCTGTGTTTCTGTATTGCTGTTACTGTCCATCTGCAATATTTACTTAGAATGCATTAGGGTACATAAACAATTTTCTATTTTTCCAGGATACTTAAGGATGTTTGAAACTGCAATAAATTCTCCTATATCTGAATATCATTTATTTCCATTTTAAGTCAGAAATTTTACCAACATTAATTTGTAGATTTTAATTATGAAGAAGTTAAGGGGTTGTGTGTGTGTGCGTCTGTGTATATGTGTCTTTGTTTTCATTTTCTGCTCATGTCCAGAGTTTGCACTGGCTCTGCTTTTATGGCTGGCAGCAGCGATGCCTCTTCTGAGGCATTGCTTCCTAAACCTTAGGCTGACTTCCTGGTCCTGCCTGTATATTCCCCATTCCCCTTCCCCTGTCACTGCCTCCTTCCACACAGGTGTTCATCTGGAAAGGTGCATGATTTTTTAAATTTCCTTGGGGCTGCTACTCAGGAGGGAGGCAGCTCCGCAGGTAAGAAGATGATTGGATAGTTTTGGTATTGCTTTATTTTGCAAAATAGTTGGTAATATGAGACATTTGTTTTTAAGTTGCTTGGATACCAGGAGGTTTAATTGTATTCTATCTTTCATTAACCTCATTGCATTCACCCTAAATATGTGCTTTTCTAATTATAGTAAGGCCATCTTAATAGCATGAGCTATTGTTTTATCTCCATTCTATGAGATATTATATTTGTCAAGTTTTGTTTTATGTTCTTTTAAAAATATTGAGAGAGAAGAGGTCAAGTTGTACTTTTTACTTTGAAACAACAATTATTCTCTGTGTATAATAAGGCTTGCTTTATAAATAATGGCTAATTATTTTATAGTACCATGGGTGTAAATTATGTAGAAGGCTCTAGTGCTTCTCCCAGCACCATATTTCCCACAATGTATAGAAGTGAATAATAGTGGTGTATGACATAGTATATATCACATATAGAAAGTTCCCAAATTAATAAGTGGCATGGGGAAAGTACACTTAAGCTTTGAAACTATAATAATTTCAAGAAGATGGCCAGTAAAGAAATAAAAGCAAATTAGCTATAGTTTTTTTTTTTTTTTAACCATACAGATTTTCTCTTTTTTTCCCCACAAAACTTTTTTAGCATGTTTCTTGGTACAGAAGCACCTAACATTTTTTTTTATTATTACTGCAGATAATTAAAATGGTGAGATATTGGAAGGTATTGGTTCCAGAAGAGACAGACAGATCAATGGAACAAATAGTAATAAACCTATTTATGTATGAGCATTTCAGTACAAGATAAAGATAACATTTCAAATCTGAGAGAAAAGAATAATAGAACAACTTAATAACCATTTACAAAAAGGAAAATTATTGAATATTGTATACCCAGTTAAATTCCAAAAGTATCAAAAACTTAAATGCGTTTTAAAAAGTGAAAGTCTTCAAGTTACTAGTAGATAATATAGATAAGTCTTTATATGTGCTTGGAGGAGGAAAAAATTTCAAAGCAGGACAATCAAGCCACAAATCATAAAGGAAAAAGGTGGATAGATCTTATATTACCCAATTTTAAAAGAGCTATTCTACAAAGTTAAAAAGCAAAAATGAAAAGAAATAAACTCTAGTGAAAAATAGAACGCATAGTCTTATGTGACTCTGTGACTATTCCTAGTGACACGTATGCACAAAAGAACTCTTACAAATTACTATGAAAATAATGAGAATCTAATAGAAAAGTGGGCGTTGGGTTACCAAAGGCAGTTTCCTAAAAAAAAAATTAAAAATGTCAATAAGTGGCCAGGCACGGTAGCTCACGCCTGTAATCCCAGCACTTTGGGAGGCCGAGGTGGTTGGAGTTCAAGACCAGCCTGGCCAAGACGGTGAAACCCTGTCTCTGCTAAAAATACAAAAAATTAGCCGGGCGTGGCACGAACCTATAATCCCAGCTACTCCGGAGGCTGAGGCAGAGAATTGCTTAAACCTGGAGGGGTGGAGGTTGCAGTGAGCCGAGATCGCGCTACTGCACTCCAGCTCAAAAAAAATAAAATAAGTCAATAATAGTTCATTGTTGCTAGCAATAAAAATTTTAACTTAAATGAAAATAACACTAAGTTAAAAATATGTATTAATATGGCAGAGATGTAAAAGGTCAATCATGATATGTGGTATTGAATATGATGTAGAAAAAAATCACTCTCCCAACCCTTTGCCTGAGGTTCATTGATTCATTTTTTCTGAAGTGAAGTTTGTGACTATATGTGACATTTTTAAATTTGCCTACCCACTGACTCAACAGTTCTACTGTTAGCAATTTAATCTAAGAAAATAATAATTAAAAAAAGCTATTAGGATGATTCTGTTTTTTAAAATAAGTGAAAAATTGGAAATAAATTCTTTGTTCATTGATACAGAATTGGTATGCTATAAACATTCAAAATAATAATTGATGAAAATAATTGTATCTAACATTTATGTAGCATTTACTATGTGTAAGGCACTGTTCTGAGCATTTTATGTATTCATTGGCATGGAAAGAAATGTATGTTCTTCAATAAAAACTTCAATTCTTTTTTGTTCAAACAACAAATACATAAGTATATATAGATACATACATTTATGTATGCTTCTGGGTAATGTATGTCTGTACATGACGTATGTATGTATGTGTGGGGGTTGGCAGAGAAAATCATCTCTTAGTGATTATATACTGAACAGATTATATACGGAATAATACAGATGAATAGTAGTCATCTCTAGATTGTGGAATTACTGGTAATATTTGTTTGCTTTTGTTACACTTTCTGTGTTTACTGAATGTTTGACATTTAGCATCTTTTAATGATGTATTCATGAAATCATTTTTAAAATAGAAGTCTCATAGTGTCCTTGAAGTTACAGAATGCTGTTAGGGTATTTGATTTCTTCTCCCTTAAAACTATCTTAGATAAAACCATCATAGTAAAGATAATGTATTTTATTTTTTGTTAGAATGAAAGAAAACTTGAAAGAGAGAAAAAAAAGCAAAAAATGGAGAAAGAAAGTGATGGCTGCCACCTGAAACATAAAATGGAGCATGAGCAAATAGAGACACAAGGCCAGGTTAGTGACAATGGCCAAAAAAATAATGAATTTGGACTAGTAGAAAATTATAAGGAGGCATTAACACAGCAGTTAGAGAATGAAGATGAGACAGACCGGCCATCATTGGAATCAGGTAATAAATCTAGTTATTTAAAGTAATTATGTATATATTAATAAAACTTATACTTCATCTCATTTTTTATGTTTGTTTTTATAAACGAGTACTTCAATATTTGTCTGTCTTCAAATGCCATATTTACCATGATTTTCTCAAGGTCTTTTATTATTCAGCCAGTTTGTTCCTAACCTGTTTTTCCATGATGATTTAAAATGTGGTCCTTTGTAACTTATAAGGATTTCAGCAGAAAATTCCATTTTAAATTTTATTTTCATAAATTTGGGATACAGCATAGCTCTCAAGAATCCTTGGAATAAATTTAACATCTTAAGGTTTTTTGTTTGTTTTTTAAGGCTCATAAATGCTACATCAGCATCATTTCCTTTATTGACTGGCTATTGCTGTAGGTTGCAAACATAATTGGTACAACATTTTTAAAATGTCTTGTCAAATAGCCATTTTTCTCTTATTTTAATATCATAAAAAATCTTCAACTTATAATTGCTTTTCTTTTTCTAACTGGCTATGTTATATAACAGAACGTTCATGATTTTTGGTATCATAGGGATATCGCCTGCATTTGGAATCGGACAACTTGGCATAGAATCTTGACTCTCTTATCTACTAGATATACGTTAAGTTATGTAACATTCTTTAGTCTTAGTTTCTTCATCTCTAAAATGCAAATAAATATTGTCTTTATTCACAAGATTTTTAGGGTTACTTAGAAAATAACTCTACTCCTAGTAGTGTCAGCCACATGAGAGATGCCCTATAATTGTTGCTTCCTTGACATTTTTAGTTATGAATATGGCTTCATTATTTATAAGAAATTTTTATAGTATCACAGGGCTTATGAAAATAAGATTTCAATTCCTCAGATACAGATTAGCTAACATGGATATTTTGCTGGATGAAAATATTAGATTTGAAAGTTATACTTTTTGTCAGTTGGGAAGTTAGGGCAGTCATATTTATATCCATGTAACTGTCAGCAGAGTTAAAAAGGAAGTAGACCTATTACAGTAGTTGCTAAGTTTTTAAATAGTTCTCTACTGCTTGTTAAAGAACAAAATGATTTTGGCAAATGATTTGAAAATATAGCACAGGGAGATCTCAGGTAGTAAATCATATAACTATAATAATAACTAACATTATATTTTATACTTTAAAACATGCCTTTGTATGCAGTATAGTATTCAACATAATATTTTGTTATTTAACATAGCAATCCCAGGGTATAGTATTCCATTATATAAATGAAGAAACCAGGGACTTGAAGACGTTGAGTAACTTAAGATCATATATCTGTCTGTAAGCTGAGACCCCAGTCCAGATCATCTGATCCACATCCTGTGCTTTTCTGTGACCCTGAACTACTGCCTACCCTAAAGTACCATTTGGTGGTTGTATTCTTCCACATCTTGTGGATCTATTCTTCCAGTTGTTAGGCTTACCACTTTAATTGTACAAAGACCTATTTGTTTTTATATGAAGTGAAATGTTTCAAATAACACTAATTTATTTAGAATAATAATTTGTTTCTAAGTGTGATTGTATTTTTTATTGCTTTTAGGCTTCACAGATATTGTATATATTTTATGTTACTGATAATTCCCATTTAGAAAGTACATTGCATACACACACACACACACACACACACACACACACACACACACACGCGGCAATTTTGAAATATTGCAGTTACATTGGCTGGGCAGGGTGGCTCACATCTGTAATCCCAGCACTTTGGGAAGCCAAGGAGTGCAGATCACTTGGTCAGGAGTTCGAAACCAGTCTGTGCAACATGGCAAAAGCTCATCTCTACAAAAAAATACAAAAATTAGCAGCGTGTAGTGGCACATGCCTGCAATCCCAGCTACTCTGGAGCCTGAGACACAAGAATCACTTGAACCTGGGAGGTGGAGATTGCAGTGAGCCAAGATCGCACCACTGCACTCCAGCCTGGGCAGAGAGCGAGGAAAAAAAATTGCAGTAACATTGATATTCTAAATTTAGTTAACTACTATATCATCCTAATTTACCTTATTAAAATTTATACATTAACATAGATTTCCTTAAAGTGTTTATATGTGTTTAAGTTAAAATATGTAAATAATTTTTAAAAGAAAGAACACATTCAATTCTGCTAGTTCTAATGTGATTTTGGTTACATGTTTGTATTGTATTGGGCCTGCCTTCTTTAGGAGTTATTTAATTTGTTTATTTACTTATTTATTTATTTGATTTTTTTTTTTTTTTTTTTGAGATAGGTTCTCACTCTGTCACCAAAGCTGGATGGCAGTGTCACAATCACGCTCACTGCAGCCTCGAACTCCAAGGCTCAAATGATCCTGAATTCAGCCTCCTGAATAGTTGGGACTACAGGCACATGAAAACAAAGCCATGCTGGGTTTTTTTTTTTTTTCCCCCATAGAGATGAGGTCTCCTTATGTTGCCCAGACCATTCTCTTAACTCCTGGGCTCACGCATTCCTCCTACGTCAGCCTCCCAGAGTGCTGAGATTACAGGTGTGAGCTGCCATGCATAGCCTTGTAGGGGTTATTTTAAATAAGTAACATGTTTAGATTTGTTTAGGACCTTTTATGTCACTTTTCAAAGGATTATTTTTGGACTGTTTATACCTGGAATCATTCTACATATCCCACTGAGAAAAATCAAATATACTGAGTGACACAGTAATGAATAGCTTCTTTTCCCAGATTATTATGAATTTCATGGAAACTCTTGCAATTAGACAATTATATTTGTGTCATATGACATTTTTTTGTATTCTTAAAAACCTCTCAGAAATTAAAATATAGAATTTTGGCTCTTTGTATCATATTCATTGGTCATTCATTCATTCAGTAAGCCATCACTTAAAAAATATGTTCTTAGTAAATGCAAGTACACATTTGGTTATTGTAACAATTTCCAAAGTTAAATAGTCAAGATGTTTTTTTGTTAATAATATCAATATTCTTGTTGTATTCTTTGTTTTCTATTATAAAACTGTACTTTTTCATAAAGACATGAAGTTTCATGTTTATATTCTTGTAGCTAATGGTAAAAAGAAAACTAAGAAACTAAAAATGAAAAGGAACCACCGGGTAGAACCACTTAATATAGATGACTGTGCTCCTGAGAGTCCAACACCAACCCCACCCCCTCCTCCTGGTGAGTAAATTGATACTGATACTGAATTTAGAAATATTGCTTTAAATAACAGAGAAAAAAAAAGAAAAAAGGAATCTTGTCATTTTTATTCTGTATATTCATTATCTTGTATATTTGTGAAGAAGAACTTTTACTCTGATTTGGACAAAATTTGCTAACAAAAATGTCCATTGCTTTTTTGAATGAAAAAATGTTTTATAAAGAAAAAAATAAGTAAAAACTATTAAGAAAATTTTACCCAGTATTTCCTAAAATATGTTCAAGTTCTGTTTGAAGTATCAGTACCCATATGTTAATTTAAGTTTCATGATGGATGGCTAACGTGAGTTTTTAAAACATTGAACCGGCTCGGCGTGGTGGCTCACGCCTGTAATCCCAGCACTTTGTGAGGCCAAGGCGGGCGGATCACCAGGTCAAGAGTTGGAGATCAACCTGGCCAACATGGTGAAACCCCGTCTCTACTAAAGATACAAAAAAAAAATTAGCTGGGTGTAGTAGCACATGCCTGTAATCCCAGCTACTCAGGAGGCTGGGGCAGGAGAATCGCTTGAACCTGGGACGGAGAAGTTGCAGTGAGCCAAGATCACTCCATTGCACTCCAGCCTGGGTGACAGGGTGAGACTCCATCTTGGGGAAAAAAAAAAAAAAAAAAAGAAATTGGACCTTTCATCCTGAAACTTAATGTTTGAAACCAAGATGTATTAATTTTTTCTAATACATTTTCAATATACATACCCATGTCCTAAGTTGTTACGAGGATTAAATGGAGTAATGCATATAAAACACTGGGACTTAACTTGCACAATAATTGTGAGTAACTTTTCAGCACTAAGCTTAGCACCTCGCCTACTATAGGTGGTCAGTAAATATGTAATGACTAGATAAATATGTGTATAGTGCCCTTATAGCCCTGCTACAAGGCTTTAGAAATTATTTGGTAACATTTTAAGAATCTCTTATAGACTCATTTCCAGTATTCCATTTATTAAGAAAATATTTACTTTCTGCCTAGAGTTAGAATGATAGCATGAGTTTGTTTTTGATAGTGGTGAAGGTGCTTATAGTTTTTATTAAAAGTTATTGAAAAGTTAAAGCAGATGTTAGCAGCCTATAATTACATTTTAAAATATAGAAGCCATTTAAAATGGGTTTCTGGCTTTCCATACTGTCATTCAATATATTTGAATTGACATTGAATGTTACATATGCTTCCTTTCCGGGGAGGGATCCTCTCAACAGACCTAAAGAAACCTTGTTTAACAGTGTTCTGTAAATGTTTTTCTTTTTCTTTAGTTGGCTGGGGAACCCCTAAAGTCACTAGACTTCCAAAACTTGAGCCTCTTGGTGAAACACGTCATAATGGTAATGCAAAAGGATTGGTTTTCAGATATCATCTGTACATGTCACATTCACTTTTCTTTAACCTTATAACTTCAACAAACTTATGTTTTAGTTTTAGACGCTTGTCAAGTCCACAGCCATCCTTTTTCATTATACGTCTTTTTTTCATTTTATTTTATTTTTTATTCTTAAGTATGCTTTACATCTATATCATTTAATTTGGTGTTTACCTTAGAATACAGAGGTAAAAAGAATCATAGCTTGTGTTTATTATCCATGATATATTTATACAAGAAGTTATAAAAAGGAAAGGTTTTAAAATAATTTAACTATGAGACATTAGAATTTATAACTTAAGTGTTAAAAAGCTGTAGTTTCCTGTATATGCTCAATATACTCAATGATAATGGCACATAATTTTTTCTCTCTACTCCTAATAAGACAACCAGCTGCTGAATATTAAAGTGAAGTAAAGATCAACACAGTTTATAAAATCAGAGATCGAATCAGTAAACCTAATAAAGTTCGACTAAGTAGAAAGTTACTAACATTTTTATTGAATTAAGAGAACAGTTTTCTTTGAATATAACATATGCTATAGTTTAGATAGTTTATGGCATTAGAATTCTAGGATGCAAAAACTAGAGGAAGGATATTTAGGAGAAGTAGAGAACTGCCTTATAAAACAGGGAGAAGTTCTGATTACAGACCATCAGTGTAGGTCCCTTCAGTAAAATATTTCTAGAATGCAAAAGAATTACAGATAAATATAGTTCAATAAACTTGTTTGTTAAGAACATCCAATTCTGATGAGTTCATGTCCTTTGTAGGGACATGGATGAAATTGGAAATCATCATTCTCAGTAAACTATCGCAAGAACAAAAAACCAAACACCGCATATTCTCACTCATAGGTGGGAAGTGAACAATGAGAACACATGGACACAGGAAGGGGAACATCACACTTCGGGGACTGTCGTGGGGTGGGGGGAGGGGGGAGGGACAGCATTGGGAGATATACCTAAAGTATAATAATAATAAATAAATAAAAAAGAACATCCAATTCCTTTTTTGACAGCTCTGTGTTTACCTAGTCTAGAACTTGGTTTCACTTACTAGGAAAAAACTCAGAAGTTTAATCTTTAGAAAAGCATTACCATATAATTTGAAATTATATCAAACGAGTTTAAATATTTTTATTTAAAGGGTACTTAAATATAAATGTGCTATTTGCTTTTTTCCCCCAGAATTCTATTTAGGTCAGTAATGAAATATTTCTTGATAATCGTTAGTGAAAATTCATGGATTTTTTTTTTTATAAAGACAGAAAAGTTTGTCCTTAGACTCCATCAGAATTACTGAAATGGTATTTTCAGTGAAGTCTCATATCTCTTTAGTTTACTGACTTGACATCATGATGTTTATATTGACTTCAGTAGATTTCTTTCTTTATTATACAACTCTTAGTGAACTTGCGTATGTTAGAATACATTGTCAATATAAATATTCACTATGTTGTTAGAAAACTAGGTAATGTTAGTGTGTATATTTATATGTACACACATACATATGAAGAAAAAAATACCAATTTTTCATATGACATATTTTTTCTGTTGAACTCATTTAACATACAAGTATTCTGTTGTTTGTTAAAACATTGGTAATAACAAGATGAATAAGATGTACATTCTGCCTTTGTGAGGATTCTACTATATAGAGAGGACAGTTCTTCAGCTTACTGTAGAATATATGACAATGAGTTCTATGGTGTACAGTTGGAGTACCGTGCACAGTAGGAGTATTGTGTACATGGGCTTAGGGAAAGTGGCATTAGAACGAGGTCTTCAAGGAATGAGAAGAGTCAGTAAGCAGAGGAAACAGACTATTTCAAGATGGAGAGGTAGGAAAGCGTATTGTTTAGTTGGAGAATAACATGAAGTTGCCAGTGACAGGAGATTAGGGTTATGCGTATTGAGTGGGTAAGAACGAGAAAATATAAAATTACAGAGAGTCTTGAAAGTGGAGTTATGGCTTAGGGCCAGATTGTGAAGGCTTCATATATGTGGTAAGATGTCTGAACTTGCTATAACTTGTAAAGAAATACTTTTATTTTTAAAAGGGAAAATGCTATTATTATATTTGGTGCTTAGAAAAATATTTTTTGTTGCAATGTAAAGTACAAACTTGATAGTGGCTATCTTTGGGGTAAGAATCCAAATTTGGGGGCTAATGCAGTAGTCGAAGTAAGAAGTAAGGAATGGAAATTGGATTGGAGAGTATAACATAAGGAAGGAATATTTTAATCATTATAATAAGTAATATATAATTAATGCATGTGTGGATTGAAGGCAAAAGGAATAGAGTATAATTTGGCTCAACAGGATGGAATGTTGGTGCCATCTCTTAAGATTTAAAAGGCACGAGAGAGAAGGAAATCTTTTAGAGAGACATGTCAAGATTCTGTAAGTTTATCTCTTTGGAAATGTCTAAAATGTCTAAATGTCTAAAAAATAATGAACTGTGTCAAAAATCTTGATTTACCGTAACTGTTTTGTGCATTTGATTTTCTTTCTTTTCTTAGATTTCTATGGGAAGCCACTGCCTCCCCTGGCTGTGCCACAGCGACCTAACAGTGATTCTCATGATGTGATCTCATAAACAAGACGTATGGAGGAGTTCTCTTAATATCAGCAAGGTGAACTGGGAAATTCTTCTTTCTCAGAAGAAGAAACATCTTGTAAATTGATGACTGGGGCAAGATAACCGTAACAATTTTAGTGAGAAGATTAATACTCAAGGACCTGACTTGATAATTACTTATTTGTGTTTTTCATGGTTAAAAAAATAAAAGAAGCACAATGACCAGTACATGAAATCAGCATTTGGACCAAATTAGCAAGATTTACTGTTGACTCTGGTTTATACATCCCCACTCATGAGCATACTTCTGAAGGAAAACTTTACAAAAAGAGCCAATGGACTCAGCACTTTCTTTACTATTTGTTCAATAGCCTATATTTCTAGATATTAAATAGTTTTTGTAAGATACATGCACATAGAAGGGGGACTTCTAGGAATTTATAACCAAAATTTTAAAACTATTTTTATATTTTTTTAAATCTTTAAAAATTTTAATTACTATGATATTGATTATACACCTTTTTTATAGATGATTTGTTTAAATTATGTCTGGAAAATAGAGTTGATTTACTTTCAGACATGAACTATACAAACAGGATATATTTATATGGCTTGAGGTATGTTTTGTAATAGCATTGTTCTTTAAGTGTACATCGTAATTTGACCTAATTTAAAAATAATATATTTTTGAAGTAGTAGATTCTCAGATCTTTATTCTAACAATTATATGATTTGAAAACAGTACTCAATGAGACTGGAAATACCTTTTGTACCTAAATGTTTTTGAAATTAATCAAAATACATTCTGTGAGATACTATTAAAAGTCTCAGTAAAGTCCTATTTTAAAGGTTAGACACTTTCAGAGATCAGGGTGCTCCCTATACTCCCTTGTTCCATCAGAAGCTGCAGTGACTCTTTTAGGTGATTCTAATTCTTTCATGCCTTGAAATTAAACTATGAAATTAAAGGCAGAAAGACTGGAAAACCTACTGCAGGTCCAGAGACTTCTGTTTTACAACTGGGAAACAGCTTGTGTACTAAAGTAATGAGAATAAAAATGTTGGCCCAAAATTACTTTTATAAATAAATAATTCCAAAATAATTTCTTAATTTAAAATGATAGCACTTCTCTTGCACTTAAGAATGGCATCCATAAGATTCTGTATTTGGCATTTAGACTAACTTCTAGATGTATATTTTTAATAATAGATTCATAATGTTACATTTAATTGAAAACAAACCTTTATATCCAGTGAAAATAGTATAAACAATGATTTTTATACCATCTTGTTAAGATTGCTGCTTTTGGTAACTTGTACTGACACAACAGACATATACTAGTATCTGATAACATTAAGTACATTTTATGTCATTTAATATAATTATTTACTTTAAAAATTTTACTTCAGAACATCAGATTTTATTCACATTTTTTAACTCACTGAACTTTAATAATCAGGTCACTTGTACTCTAGTCAGCATTGTATATATTCTTGGAGTTTGTACATGGGACTTACCAACCACACTGAGTGAGGTAAAAGCATTTGATTTCAGATCTAAAAATTTGAGAGGTGACTGAAATGTGATGAAAAGCAATACGAAAAGACAATGTAAACTTTGAAAAGGATTTTAGAGGGAAAATTGCATAGCTTTTTGTAACATTTACTTAGTTTTAAAACTAAACTCATACTTTTGCTATCTTTTTAATATTTATCTCGTTTGGGAGTATACATGTTTTTGAAATTTGTGTTTTCTATCTGTGTTTACTATAGTGTAGCTGCTGGCTTCATTTAATAAAAATAAATGATTTTGAAATTAAATATAATATAGAATTCACGTTTTATATAGCTCTCTCAAAAAATTAATTTTTATTCCTTAAGCATTTAAAAAACATTTTAAAAAATGTTTTGTAAATCCAGGTGTATTTTAACAATTAAATGCCTATTTTGTTATATGTTATACTTTTATTCTTAATTCTGAATTTTGACATTTTCACACAATAAAAATAATTTATATCAATATTCTGTTTCTCTTTTCAATTGGTAGATTTAAATGATTTCCTTTGGGTAATAAAATAGGTAAAGATTTTAAAATATGATTATTGAAAAACAGTTTAAATCAGTAGATTAAAATAATGCATTTTTTCATACTTTACACACAAAACTTTTTTCTCTCTGCAAGTTTTTATGTATGTGGGAAAGAATTTGTGATTTTAAATGCAGCTACAAATAGCATTTCACCATATGATGTTAGAGGATTTGATGTCTGTCTTGTGTTAAAGCTATTGGTCAACAGATACGTTTTTATTTATTTAAAAGATGCTCTTATGTGCCTTTATGTGTAAAATGCATATTTTGTAGTATACATGATATTGTATGTAACTGACTTTAAATATAAAACTATGCATAGAAACAACACTAGAAAGAAATGTAGTTTGGCTTACTTTTGTAGTGAGGGAGGCAAATGTATAATATTGTATAAATTATTTAAGTACTATGTTTTCTGCAAGTTTAAAATTAAGTGCTTTTATGAATGCCAGATGAAGACTAGAATTCCCTTAATATGTAAAACCTGTGAACAGCCTGGAGCAGTTCACCTACACAATACAACTAAAGAAATCAAATGCTTCTAGGTAGTAAAAGCTATTCACAAGCTAAATTGTTTATACATATAAAGCTGTAGCTTATAAACTTTATCATCCTTGGCTTTACTTAGTAAATTTTTTTGCTAAGTGGAATATGCTTTGCAACTGAGGTTCTGCTAATAATGGTTTATTAATTTATCAGGAAATAAATTCCAACTGATCCAAAGAACAAATTCAAATATTTTAAAATTTTCAATTAAGCATGGCATAGGTTATCAAAATAGCAATAATCCTTTATCTTTACAGAAACAGAATAATAGATACCTGTTTTTTGAGGGGGAAAAAAAAGAAAGCCAGAAATGAACTTCCTTTAATGAAAGAGATCAGCTTATAATTAAATGGAAAATAGGAAAAAAGTTCATTTGCTTGTTGAGGGCTTAAGTTGTAAATTCCTTCTGTGTGCGGATGAGGAAATCATTTACAACCTAGGTAAGTGGATCAGTGGTTTCCAAGTTTTTATTATAATATCTTCTATCAGAAAACATTTTTAATATACATTGATGTTTATGTTATTGTATTAGTTTGCTAGGGTAGCCATAACAAAGTATCACAGACAAGTTGCTTAAACAACAGAAATTTATTTTCTCAGTTCTGGGGCCTGGTAGTCTGAGAGCAAGTTGGTGGGTTTGCTTTCTCCTGAGGCCCCTCCTTGCCTGATAGATAGACACTGTCTTGTGTCCCCACATGGCCTTTTTTCTCCACTGCCCACCCACCCTTACTGTCTCTGTGTGTTCGATTTTCCTCTTTTTATGACTTCTTATAACTTAACTTTTTAAAGGCCCATCTCCAAATATAGTCACATTCTGAGGTACTGGGGGTTAAGGCATCAACGTGAATTTTGGGGGGACAAATTTCAGCCCATAACAGTTAACATACTTGTTCTACTGCACTATGTACATTTTAAATACACTTCCCTAAAAAAAGAAATTTTAAAAGACTACATAAAGCTTAATAAAAATAAAAGTCATTATATTTACTTCCTAGACACAGTGGATTGTCTGCTGGAGTTTGTACAGACCACATTGGAGCCCTGAATTTTAGTAAAATGAGAATCTCACCTGATGTTTAAGCCTAAGATTGCCTATAACTATGCTGTGTCCTGTAGCATTGATCACAAGTTTCCTGTTGTGTTTTCCTGTTGTGTTTTTCTGCCATATATTTTAAGGGGCTCAGGGCTCTCTCGATGTCATATTGTTTTACTACAAAGCCTGTCCTTACCTTTTTGACAACATAAACCTCTATATGAACATGAAGGGTTTTGACACGTTTTATATAAATATGAAAATTCATAAAACATAGTTGAGGAGTTACTCCATAAATTACTCTGAAATACTTCTTAAGATCAACTGACCTTACAATAAAATTGCTTAGGTATGTAAAAATTTGTTTCCTGCCTAGAGGTATGTCCTTATTAAGCTGCTTGGTTCTTTAACACTAACATTAAAAAAAGCACAAAAAACAAACTAATGTGATTTATGTTACTTGTGTCAGCTGAATGTCTTTTATGTCTGCAGTGGTTTAATTCAAGTTTGCTGCTAACAGTTTTTATTCCTAAAACTCAATGTAGAATTGTTTGTTCTTTGGTAGCTATTTGGGGTGTGGATGGGGAGTAAAATCCATTAACATTCTCATGATACACATATATTGATTCTAGATAGATTAAGAGGTTAAACATAAAAGATCAAACTATGAAAAGGTAAGGGGAGAAACAGAAGTGGCTTCACTCGGGGAAAAAATGTATAAGCCTGAAAGCAGTGGAATCAATAAACTCAATTTACAATGCACAAAAAAGAAATTTAAAATAACTTCACACTTAAAGTCAAATGGTTATAAGAAAAATTGAGAAAGTGTTTTAACATCTGACATGGTGGGGTGGGGGGAGGGGGGAGGGATAGCATTGGGAGATATACCTAATGCGAGATGACGAGTTGGTGGGTGCAGCGCACCAGCATGGCACATGTATACATATGTAACTTACCTGCACATTGCGCACATGTACCATAAAACCTAAAGTATAATAATAATAATAATAATAATAATAATAAAAGAAAAAAAAAAGAAAAAGCAAACAAATTTTTAAAAATAAAAATAAAAAGAATGGGAAAAAAAAAAATCTGACATGGTTATCTCAAATATAAATAAAATGATACTAAGACACCTATAGATAAGTAGACATGAGCAGTAATCTAAAAAAGAAATAACTAAGATTTGAAAACCTACCCAAACTAAGGGCATAATTAATTAGGCATTATAAGGAGATTATTAGAGATTCAGACAAAATTCATAAGCAAAGTTGTTTATTTAAAATCAGAAAATATAAAGATGCTGAGTCCCAAAAATCTGATAAAATTAATATGACCTCTTTCCAAGTATAACACATTGCCTTTCTCTAACAGAAATAAACTATGATTCTTACTACAGTCTTAAAATTCTTTTTTTATGAGTGTAACTTTTTATTAAGATAGAATTATTTTTATTAAAGAAATATATGAAAATGGTTAAGTAAAATCAAATGGCTCCAAAAGTCTTACAATGAAAACAGCAGTCCTGCCACTTGTTCTTTCCAGAGGAAAGCACTTTTCATTCTCTTAGTTTTTCCTTCTGGTAGTTACCTCCATGGGTTTTAAAAAATTATTATTTTTTTAGTTTTTCAAGTGAATGCATATATTAATACCTGTAATATTTAAAAGCCTCTTCAGTTTACAATGCATCCTAACAGTCCCCTGCCCCATCCCTCCTAATTCTCCGGAACAATGACTTCTAACTCTTCTAGCAATGTTCCATTTTTTTCCTCACATAACTACTTAGTCATTTCTTGATTATGTTATACATTATATAGTGATTTCTTGATATGACATATGAAGATTTAGCTCTTACACCATCACTATCTTCACTTTTCTTCCCATATTGTCCCAAAGTACTTACCAGATTTAGGGATTAAGCAGTCACCACATCATTATGACTATGTACATATTGCCCATTGTTGAGAAAAACAGCGTATGATGCTCTTACTTCCTATCCTGTACTTCTTCCTGCCCTAGAATTAATGATTGCCTAACCAACCCTTCCCCCTTGTTTTTTTTTTTTACTTTTGCTTTATCTTCAATGCACTTCTTTCCAAATGCCCCAAATCTGGCAATAACCTATTATTTTTAAGAGAAGGGATCTCACTATGGTGGCCAGGCTGCTCTGAACTCTTGGGCTCAAGCCATCCTTTTGCTTAGCCTCCTGAGCAGCTGGGATTACAAGCATGGGCCATCCCACCCAGCTAACCTATTAGTATTTTTACTGTTTCTTTTTAAAGCTAGCTCCATAGCTGGAATATTACCTGTGTTGGATACTATTTGCTAGATCCACGTCATTCTCTGGTTTGTGTACTCCTTCATTTTGCTGGAGTATTTTCTCCGATAGCTTCCCAAGAAAGGGTACATGTAACCCCTGAGTCTTTGCTTGTCTAAAAATGTATTATTTTACCTTCACCCTTGATTATTTGGCTGAATATAGATTTATCAGTTGAAAATAACTTTATAGAATTCTGAAGGCATGGTTCCATTGTTTTCAGATTCTTTTTTGAGACAGGGTCTCTTCTGTCACCCAGGCAGGAGTGCAGTGGCAAAATCACGACTCACTGCAGCCTTGAACTCATGGGCTCAATTGATCCCTCCATCTCAGCCCCCCGAGTAGATGAGACTACAGGTGTGTGCCACAATGCCCAGCCAATTTTTGTATCTTTTGTAGAGACGGGGCTCCACCATGTTGCCCAAGCTGGTCTCAAGTGATCCACCCACCTCAGCCCCCTAAAGTGCTGGGACCACAGGCATGAGCCACCATGCTTGGCCAGTTTTTCTTTTAATTCTCTCTCTACTTCTTTCATTTCTCAAAGGCATCTCAAACTCAGTGGGCCCAAAACCAAAGTCAAACTCCATCAAAATATCCTGCTACTTCCAACTTTAAAATATATCTTAAATCACAACTTCTTACTACATGCAATCCTTTGGTTCAAATTACCATCATCCCTCACTTGAACTTACAATTGGTTTTCCTGCTTCTGTACTTTTTTAAATTATAAAATATTTCAAATAAACCATGTGTGGCTTTATACTTTTTCCTAAAAGAATGAAGATCTGCCAAGTGCAGTGGCTGATGCCTGTAATCCCAGCAACCCTGAAGGCCGAGGCAGGAGGATTACCTGAGGTCAGGAGTTCGAGACTAGCCTGACCAACATGGAATGTCCCCACCAAAAATACAAAATTAGCCTGGCGTGGTGGCACGCGCCTGTAGTCCCAGCCACCCAGGATCCTGAGGCAGGAGAATCGCTTGAACCTGGGAAGGCGGAAGTTGCCGTGAGCCAAGGTTGTTCCATTGCACTCCGCCTGGGCAACAAGAGTGAAATTCTGTCTTAAAAAGAAAAAAAAAAAGTATGAAGAGTTTACATACTTAAACATGGAATTGCTTTAAGTGTTTGGCATTCACTGTTCCCGTACATTCCAGCAGCTTCTTTCAGCAAACACCTGGAACTTGCTATTGAGTAGCTGGAGTACGTTCTGCCCACACACAGGACAGGGAGCTGACAACCAAGGAGTGGGGGTTAAATACTCTAGCTTTCTCCCCTCCGTTTCCCTGTATCTCAGCAGTATGGAGCTCGTTACCAATGAGAACCTCCTCCCTGACTTTGAACTGGTTTTTACCTTCTCAGTTCCATTTCTCCATACGTCGATTGATGACTTCAGGTATGACCTAGCAAATAAACTGCTTTCACTTAAATTTCAGTCTTGGAATCTGCTTTGGGTTCCCCAATCTAAGACAGAAATATATTCATTTTCCCATCACTGGACTTCCAGGTTGTTTTCAGTTTTTCACTGTTACAAAAAAGGCTGCAACATTTGTCTACAAACTTCTGGATATACACGTACGAAGCTTTTGGTATTTCCCACTAGTGAAACTGCTCAGCTGAAGGGTATGTGCATCTTCATCTTTAATAAATACTACCAATATTAGAAAAGCCCGACAATGTCAAGGACTGGCAAGAGTGCCACATGTGATGGGTGTAGAATGGCAGCTCACTGTAGCAGGTGCTGGGGACTCAGTCGGGGTCTTGGAGAGAGTTATAGCAAGAATGTTTCATAAATGGTATCTGATATAGCCAAGATTAGTGAGGAATAAAAACACGTTGCTTAGAAATAATTATCCATAGATCTGAAGTCAACAAAAGTCTCTTTTCTAACGTAAAAATGCATACTTTTCTCAGAGGGAGGGGGAACAACTTAAACCAGAAAACACCTTCATATTAATCATTCTTCTCATATACTTCAAATTTGTACTTAATGCCTTTCTCCTCCTGGACATCAGAGAGAACACCTGGGTATTCTGGCAGAAGTTTATATTTCTCCAAATCAATTTCTGAAAAAAACGTGTCACTTTCAAAGTCCTGCATGATCCTTGTCACAAATAGTTTAAGATGGCCTAGGTGATTCATGGCTTCCTTATAAACAGAACTGCCACCAACTATCCAAATCATGTCTACTTTATTTGCTAATTCTGGTCGTTCAGTAAGTTTTAAGGCATCATCCAAACTTCTGGCAAGAAAATGAGCTCCTTGTGGAGGTTCCTTGAGTTCTCTGCTGAGAACTAAATTAATTCTATCCTTTAAAGGTCGATTCTTCTCAGGAATGGAGAACCAGGTCTTCCGACCCATAATCACCAGATTCTGTTTACCCTCTACTGAAGAAGTTGTGGTCATTCTCTGGAAATACCTGAATTCATTCCTGAGCGGCGGCCAGGGCAGATCCCCGTTCTTGCCGATGCCCATGTTTTGGGACACAGCGACGATGCAGTTTAGCAAACGAACCATGACAGCAGCGGTTAGCACCTCCGAGCTTGCTGGCTACACCAGGAAGCCAGGCAAAGAATGCCGCGAAATTCCCTTCTTCAAATTATTTTACGTGCCTACATTGCAAATACAATACCACTGTATTAATTAATTGCAACATTCTGGAATGAACATAGAAAAATAAATTATATAAAATATATAAATATATAAATTTATAAAATATAAATTTATAAAATTATAAAAAATACAGAGGCTGAAAGGCTAGACCGACTTTTCCACAAACATTAAACAGACGGCATCCAAGAGATGGCATCATTTCATTCCTGAATATCATACTGTCTTTTGTACCAAATCTAAATTCTAGTAAGATGCATTTTTTAGGTAACTTGGAAACTTGTTTAAATAAATAAATATATTAAGCTTCAAATCAGATTGGGGGAAAGACATGTTTTTACATGAATATAAGACTTGTACCTGTGGCATGTACGTATCAATAATATGAGCATCAAGGAACAACTCAGAATGATTATTAAACATCAGGGACCATATCAAACCGATTTTTTCTAATTGCTGATTGTTGCTACATATGATAGTTACTGAAGCATGACACCAAAAGAGCAAATAAACTTCTATTCGTGTCAAAATAGGTGTAATAAACATCTTCCTTGGAAAACCATTAAACATTGCTCCTTGTAAAGGTGAATTGGGGAGGCTAGAGTGGAGGGTCCTTTTGGTCTTCACGCATTTGGTATCAACGCGATAAAAATCACAATGATCACAATAGTAAAAATAATAGCAGCAGTTAACATTTGGGCATTTACTGTTTCCTAATCACTGTTGTAACCACTTTACATGCGTACTTCAGTTTAATCATTTAACACTCTCCATTAAAAGAAGGAGAGATTATCCCCATGGGCCAGGTCTGGGGAAGAGCATGACTTAATTTCTTTTTTACTATATTCCACCCTTTTATCCTTGGGAACTCAATGTCTAGGATAACAGGGGTCATTAGATTTGGTAGATTAAGTGAGTAGCTTCGCTTTGCGAATATTTTAAAGCAGTCATCATACAACATAACCCCAAAACTCATTTTTTATTGAGCCCCATGCATATACAGACTGTTTAGCACAATATGCGACTTTTTATTTATTTGAGACAAAGCCTCGCTCTGTTGCCCACGCTGCAGTGCAGTGGCGCGATCACGGGTCACTGCAACCTCAAACTTCTGCCCAAGCAATCCTCCCACCTCAGCATCCGCAGAAGCTGGGGCCACACAGGCGCGCAGATGTGTGACTTTCTAAGGTCCGGCCGCCCAAAGCTACGCCGACCAATCCAAGTAGCGAAAGTCGCTTTAGCCCTGGCCCGCTACCTCCGCGTCCTGGGAAGTACCAGCCTTTACCAGCTACCGGAAGTAACTGCGCGCGAAATCTCCCGCGGGAGCTGAGCCTCTTCGACGAGAATTCTATAGCGCGAGCAAATCAGTATCTCGCGAGAAATTGAAGAGGAAACGTGAGAATGAAAGTGGATGCCCGCGAATCCCGGAAGTCAGACAGTTCTTTCAGTTCCTTGGAGGCTTTTTGATGCCGATTCGCGTACACCTGTTGTTTGAAAGCTCTCAGCGGGACAATGCTGACCTGGGTGAGACCTGGGGCCCGGCTGGGTACCTCTATCTGAATGAGACGCTTCTGGACGCGGCCGAGGTGGCGAGGGAGGGTGCTGGGATGGGGGAACATCACCTTTGTTCGTCCCCTCGCGAGATCAGCGTTTCTTTGGCTTTATTGTCCAGCCCTGAAATAATGCTGAGTGCAGTAATGCTGAGTCCCTTCCTTCCAGCTCTCAGACTTGTAGTACCCACTCCCTCCAGCTCTTGGAGGGCTGAGATTTGTTTTCTGTGTCACAGCGGTATCCCGGGAGCTTAGAACAGTGTCTGTTACATAGTAGGCATTGAATACACTTTTCTTGGATGAATAAATGAAACAATTGCAAGGAAGTTCCACGATGAAATTGGAGTGACTTTTTCCCCCTAAATTAACTTTTCACTTTAAAATAACGAAGAGTTGCAAAGATAGTACAGAGTTCTCAAATACCTTTCACCAAGTTTCCTTGATGTCAGCATCCACGGTGACTTTTTAGTTTTGTTTAGATACAAGTTCTTGATCTGTCACCCAAGCTGGAATGCAGCTGCTCCATCATAGCTCACTGTAACCTTGAACTCCTGTGTTCAAGCGATCCTCCAGCCTCAGCCTCCCTAGTAGCTAGGACTACAGGAGCAGGCCACCACGCCTGGCTAATTTTTTTTTTTTTTTTTTTTTTTTACTTTTTGTAGAGACAGGTCCTTGATATATTTCCCAGTCTGGTCTTGAACTGGGAAATGATCCTCTTGCCTCGTCCCTGCAAAACATGAGCCAGCTGGAGTACAGTGGCGCGATCTCGGCCCACTGCAACCTCCACCTCCTGAGTTGAAGCGATTCTCCCACCTCAGCCCCCTGAGTAGGTGGGGTTACAGGAGCACACCACCACTCCCGGCTAATTTTTGTATTTTTAGTAGAGACGGGTTTCCCATGTTGGCCAACCTGGTCTTGAACTCCTGACCTCATGTGATCCTCCCGCCTCTGCCTCCCACAGTGCTGGGATTACAGGTGTGAGCCACCCGTCTAGCCCCTACAGTGACTTTTTAAAATTAATTTTGTTCCTTTTGACAGTTTCTTCATCCCCAGTAGATTCTATTTTAACCTTTGCTTCACATTTGGAAAATAATTATTTGGAAAAACCTTGCTTTTTCATAACTAGGTAATGTAGTACAGTTTTGGTACATGTAAGGTATTGCTTCCATTTCAAGAACTAGTAATTATTCAAAAAAAGTGTTCTTGTCTTGAAAAAAGACCTTGCTAATGTTGACATTCAGTAAATTTGTAATGTCACTGTGTGTCAGCAACTTTTTCTTATCATCATAGCTGAAAGCAAAATCAGAGGGGAAGCTTGCGAAACAGATTTGCAAAGTTGTGTTGGATCATTTTGAAAAACAGTATTCCAAAGAACTCGGAGATGCCTGGAATACAGTAAGGTTAGTATAATTCATCTCGATGCTTAATGATGGAACAGACAAAGTACAATATGTAGTCCTCCTTTTTGTGGGAGGGATGCTATGAGGATAAAAGGCAAAGGAATCTAAATCTGGTTGCCCTTTCCTACTGAAGCTATAGAAAGGAACAACTAAGAAGAAATAGAATGAATCATAGCATGTTGGAAAGGGGAAAGAAAACTTTGTAGGGATGGTAAGCACAAATTGTTATGCCTTTGCTTTGAGCAATTGCTTTTATCCTTGAAATAGGAATGTCCACTTGTTTGATAAAATTAATTATACTGTAAAAGAAAAACCATAAAATTTGGAATATTTGACTGGTTTCTGAAATTTAGAAGATAATACAACAAATCTTTAAAGCCAGCACTGCTTTATCTCAGCCAAAGGTACACTTTATTCGGTAATCATATTTCTTTCCTATGTCGATGGGCTGGGTATGTTTTGAAGACGTGCATATACACACAAAATTATTTAAATATACTATAAAAATAAATAAGGCATGTTTAATGCATGCAAGTGGGAGAAATGTGATTTGTCGTGTTTGGTAATGTATGGGTTACTGTATGGGTTACTGTTAATGTATGGGTTACTGTATGGGTTACTGTTAATGTATGGGTTACTGTATGGGTTCTTGACATTGAGTGCTTCATACACTATATAATGCTTTCTGGAATACAGAGCAAGACAGTCTTCATGTCAAGTTTACATGCCGTCTAGTTAGTGTTAATGGGAGAAGTGAGGAGATGGGTGTGGTTACAACTATATAAACTAATTTGTAAATACTGTGATCCAAGTATCTAACATAGCCTGAGGGTGCCAGCAAAGGCCTGAAGGGAAGCTGGGTCTTGGTGACTTAGAGGAGTTACTTTGACCAAAAGAACTAGACCTCCTAGGTTGAGGGAAGAAGGTGCACTGTTCATGAAGTTAGGGCAAAAGCCCACTACATGTTGCATGAGGAAAAAAAGTTGCATGGCTACAGATATTATCTGGAACTTGGTCCAAACTAATTTTTCAGATGGTTGGCTTGTCCATTTTTTTCTTGGATCAACTCTTAAGCATTTCTCCTTTACAAAGGGCAGTTCTAAGCATTTTCTAAAACAAATTAAGTTTTGGCTAATAAAGATCACAAAGTCTGAGGTGATTCTGAGATAATTTTAGGACAATTAAGCTGTTATAGAAATTGGTAAATGCTGTAATATTCAAACCGTTTATCTTCGTGGGTTTTATTTCAAAAGTAGATTTTCAAATGGGTATTTTCTGTCACAGAGATGAAAAACTGAATAATAAAGTATGTAATAAATTTATGAGGTTTTCAGTATACAAAGGTACTCAAATAGAGTATCCAAATAACCAAACACTTATTGCATGTTTACTATATGCCAGACAATACTGACTTACATGATCCTCAGAACAAACCCGTTAAGAGTTTAAGTAACTTGCCCAAGTTCACTCAGCTAATAAGTGGCAGAGCTGAGGCTTGTGCCTGGGTTGTCTGACTCAATAACTCCCACAGCTCATCCTTGTTATATACTGTCTCATATCTGGGATGTGATTTAAAAAAAAAAAAAAAAAAAAGATTTCAAGAGGCATTTTTTTTCTGTAGACTTTGTAGCAGTCTAGCTACTCATATCCTATAATGACTTATTTTTCTACTTAGTGTACTCAGAAAGTCATATACTATTATTTGACCCTGAGCAAAATGAGCAATGAACCTCAAATCCGTTTAATTAGCTGTGCCTTCTGCTTCATTTACCTTATTGTTGGGTTTTCGTGGTAATTTAAGTTTTGCATAAACACACACTAAATTTGCCATAGGCAAAATAAAGGCTTCTCAGCTTAGGATGTAGTCTGAGCATGGAAGATGGTATGGGGAAATAAGAACAGAATGAAATATTTTGTTTTTTAACTGCTTGTTTGCAAGACATAATGTACTTGTAGAGTCTACTTCCAGGGAAAGTTAAGTGCTCTTTTTTTTGGCCTATTTAGAAAGTAATTTATTCAATATTTTTAGTTTCCGGTAGTAGTGAGGAAGATTTAGTATTTCGTTTTGATCTTTTCGTTTTTTAGCAACTTCAGTTACTTGGCAAACTCAAAAGTGTATTATTATTTTTCCCTTTCAAACCTATGTTGCCTTTGCTACCTGCATATTTTATCTCAACTAAGTATATCACCATCAGTCTGATTTCCTCCTTTCTTCTCTATACCTTCACTAGCTTTGTAGTAAAAAATCAACCTTATATAAAAATAGGTCTGGCAACTGCCCTCAGCTCCTGGGAGGTGATCTCTAAGCCCTTAGAATGTCCTTCCTGATAAGTGTGTCTTTGTTTACACTTATCAGTGTTGAGGTCACACCTGATAATCTAACGATGTGATTTATGTTGAGGCCTGGGGACCACAGGTGTCAACTCAGCATCCAGAAAGGCTTGTGACTAAAAGCTGTATGGACAGTCAATCATATGTACGTGACCAAGCACCAATAAAAAGTGGATACCAAGGCTTTGGTGAGTGTCCCTGGTTGGCAGTACTCTTGTGCATACTGTCATACATTACTGCCAGCAAAAGTTGTCCTCGTTGATGATTCCGTTGGAGAGGACAATTGGAAGTGTCATGCTTTGAATTGTTGTGAATTCTGCACTATGAGTCTCTTCCTGTGATTGTTTTTAATCTGTATGCTTTCGTTATAATAAACTGTGACTATAACTGTGATTATAACAGCTTTCAGTGAGTTCGGTTGTGTCCCAGTGAATAATCAAACCTGAGAGTCATCCTTGGAATCCCTGAACTTGTAGTTGGTGTCAGAAGTGAGAGTTGTCTTTGAGACTCAACTACCCTGCCCCCTTTTAATTTGGATCTTTTTAAAAAAATTCTCTACTGCTGCCATTCACTTAGACCTTCCCAATCTCTTATCTGGCATATTGCAACAGCCATGTTTAGTACTTACCTGTTTGCTTATTTTAGCAACCGCTTTTATGACACTATGTACCAGTCAATGTTGTAATCACTTTATGAATAATAACAATCCTATGTACAACCCTCTGAAATAGTTATTATTTCCATTTATAGATAGGAAAGCTGAGGCACACAGAGGTTAAGTAACTTGCCCAAGTATACATATCTCACACTTTGAAGAGCCTTGAGAGTTTGTTTTACCCACTCTGTCATGCTGTTTCTCAGTGCTACCAAATTCCATTGTGTCACACCTTGAGTACAAACCTTTGCTCCCCAGAAGTCTGCAGTATTATGTTTGGACTAAAGATCTTGTCTTTCTGGGCAGGCTCCTTCATGCCTTTGGGACTGGCTATGCTGTTCTTCTGCTAGGAATGCCTTTTTCTCTTCTCCCTCTGTGCAGTAGTGTGGGTTCAAATCCCACTTCTGCATCTTGTAGTATATGACTTAGGTGAGTTAATATCTCTGTGCTCCATTGTCCTCGTCTGTGAAATGGGGAAAAAATAGTATCTATTTCATATAATCACTTGGGAAGATAAAATGAATTTGTGTATATACAATGTGAATGGAATGTTGTTTGACGTCTAGTAAGGACTTCATATGCATTAGCATTATTTTTGTTACTATGATTAACCACTTCATCAAGCCTTCTGTATGTCCCTTGGCAAAATTAGTTTTGCCCTTCGTGTATCCATTGCGTTTTGTTGATAGAGCTATTGTGATTCTTTCAAGGTTTTATTGTCATAATTTACTAACTTGCTTATCTTTTTCCTGACAAGGGAGGGTTTTGAAGAACCAATACCTTGAGACTTGGGCAAGTCTTCTGCTTATTCCCAGTTTTGTCAGTATTTATGTACTAGGCATTGTGCTAAGCACTGAGAATACAAAAATGGACTGTATATATCCTGCCCTCAAATACATGTATGATTAATTGGATAATTAATGGATACTTAAATGTATGATTAATATAAGGGTTAATTAGAAATCTTGATTAACTGTGGAAATTTTACACGTACTCTATAGAAAGCAAAACAAACAGAATGTATAAGTCTGAACTGTCTGCAACATCTTTTTTTTTGGACACTCTCCTCACTGACCCAGAGTTCACATACAGAGAGGAAAAAAAAATACACATACACACACACACACACACACACACAACCAGATAATATTACCATAATCTGTGAAAGATGTAGACCGAGGTGGTTAAGAAAGAGAGAAATGAACCAGTATCTAGATTTCTATATTGTCCTATATGTTGGCTTTACACACATTTTCAGCCTTAATCTGTGCAAATCTCTGTGAAGAGGTAACTTTTAGATGCTTTAAAGTCAGAGGTTAGAACAATTGATAGGTATCTTGTAGTTGTGGCAGATTCAGTCCTGTGACTTAAAAGTCCATGCCTTTTCCTATACCATCTGTGCTGCTGTGAAGGGTCTGGAGTTGCATCCTTCCAAATGTATGCTCAGATCCCGTAGTATGAAGGACTCTTATGTTCAGGATTTTTAGCCTTTTATGTTCCACCAGAAACGCAAAGGATTTCCTATCTGAGGTACAGTGAATAACAAATCTGGACATAAATTGCCCTTCTGTGAGATACAAGGAAGAGCCATTGCCAAAATAGAATAGGAAGCCATCAGCTCTTCATTAGCATCTCTGAAGAGTAAAAATAAAATGACTCAAAAACATACTTTGGTGCATTTCCATAAATTGATTTATTTTTCATTTCCAACTTTTAAAATAGTTGAATGAGCACCCTCTAGTGGATAATAATAGCACTAAATCAAGGAATTTCTCTTCTTTAGCTATGGAAATTTAAATAGGTTCTGTAATCTACAGGGTTATATTAATTGTGTTTAACAATTTCTAGATTAAATGATATTTTTCATCTTTGTCACTAGGAAGGAAGGTAGGGTGGAGAGTAGAAGAGTAGGAAAAAAGAATAAAGTCACAGAAAAGTTGAATGAAAATTATTCTATCAAATAATAAACATTATCCAAATAATACATTACACACTTTTGCAAAATTTTAACTTAACTAGCTTTTAATTTTTTAATGCTTTAACTTTGTTAAAATAGTAAGTAGTTCAGAGAGCCTTGAATCAGAACTCTAATTTTATTAATTTACTCTGGGATTTAGGCCCCAGGCACTTAGCCAAGGAGAAAAATAAGTCAAGACTCCCATATAAACGAGTTAGGGAAATGGGTAAGCAGGCAGGGTGACACACAGTGTGATATATGAGTTTAGCTTCATTAACTTTTTCTCAAAATTTAGTTATTCTTGTGTACCATCTGTCTAGTTTTACTTAATTTTTTTTTTGGTCAGTTTTAATATTTCTTTTGTTTCTTAGTAATTTTTCTTTTGTTTCTTAGGAATTTATTTTTCTTTTGTTTCTTAGGAATTTAAGCTTCTTTTATATCATTATCAGTAAATAGATGTGCCTAGCCTATAGTTGACAGATGGTGTATTTTTAGAGAATGAATGAATGTTGACAAGAAGATAATATACGATGGCTCACACCTGTAATTCCAGCACTTTGGGAGGCCAAGGCAGGAGATTTGCTTCAGGGCTAGAGGATTGCTTGAGGACAGGAGTTCAATACCAGCATGGGCAATATAGCAAGACCTCATCTCTAGAAAAAATAAGCAATTAGCTAGGTGTGGTAGTGCGTGCCTGTAGGCGCAACTGCTTGGGAGACTGAGGTAGGAGGATCACTTGAGTCCAGGAGGTCGAGGCTTCAGTGAGCCATGATCGCACAGCTGCACTCCAGCCTGGGTGACAGAGTGAGACCTTGTCTCTAAAAAAAAGAAGACAAAACAGACTTAGCATGTTGGAGGGAGGAGCAACAATGAGTGAGAAATAGAAAGACTTTTCAAGGGGATATGTAGCCTCAGGCAAGTGACCGCAGTCAGTTTTCAGATCCTCAACTTTCATGTATTCTCTTTCAGAAAATTACTGAAAGAGAAAATTACATAAGGGGGTACATGTTCTCCTTTCCCAACCTGCCTTTCTCCAATTTCCCTTCACCCTTTTCACAAAAAAAGGCACACTTGCACCATTCTGGCTTCTATGCTATATGTTCCTCCGGATATTCAAAACCTCCATGTGCCAGAAACTATTGGTGTCAGTGTGAGAAAGCAAATGACTAACAGATTCTCTGACAAGTCAGGTGGTTTCCCAGTTTTGCTTTCAACAAAAGTAAAGGAGCCTTGATTGAGATGTCAGCTATCAATTCATTTAAGACATTTTTGATGATAGGTTGCTAAGTGATTTGGGGATATAACTCCAAAAGAATTCAAAGTAAGAAACATTGCTATAACAAAATATATTTAATTCTCATCCACTTATTTAACTGAAGGTTTTTCTCAGCTTTTATGAAAACACAAAATAGGCATAAAAATGATGTTGAATCCTGACTGGTTTTATTATAGTAAGAAGTAATATTCATTTATGGATATATGGAAACAAAAGCTCATTTCATTAAGTATCCATTTCTTACCAATTTTTACTTTTATAAGTTGTTTTGATCGGCTTTGTACTAACAATATTATTGATCCCTGAATCCAGAAGTTACCATTTTAACACTTAGAGATTTAAGACCACAGGAAAAACAAATTTAGTACATACACATGTGTATATGTGGGGGATAGAGAAGTATGATAGGGTGATAAAAAGATTTCAAGCATGAAAATATATTAAGATGAAGTTATGTGAAGTAGAATGTAAATAAAAGAGGAAAACGAGCAGCATAAAATTTCCACCTGTTAAAGATGAGTCAGTCTATGAATTTTTAAATGGATGATGATGGGTATCAAAGTCATTCTGATATTTAGATTCCACTGGGCACATATTAAAGGCAGTATAATTTGTATTTTAAAATGTCAATTTTTACAGTATGCTGGAAATTGCATCCTTTAAACATATGGTGAGATTTTAATGTCAACTTAAAATGTATTTTTTTTCAAAATGCTATCAGTGATGCACTAGCAAATTTGCAGGTCACTGACCTTATATGTCTCCAGTTCTGCTGGCTACTGAGGTACTTGCACTTCTCACCTGGAAGCTCATCCAGTAAATGGAGCAGCTTCAGACTGTGAATCTTGGGAGAAGGCCTGGAATGTGGCGCCTAGCCGCTGTTTTCTAGAGTCATCTAACGTACATTCCCTCTACTGCCTGCTAAGCTGCTTGCCCATTCATCAAAGCTTTGGATTCGGAAGGCACTTTCCCTCCAGCCCCAGGTTAGCAATCCACCCAGTGCAGGCACAGGAGGGGTTATGTGTGTGTGTGTTGTGGGGAGGAGAATGGAGGTCAGTGGCAGGTGTGTGCAAGGGGAGCTGTAAGAATCATATTAATACACAGCTTTGCTTTCTCAGGGCTAGGAAGCACCAGCCTGAGCAGCCTTAGCAGTCCCTTCAAGAGTTGGTCTGTTGCAGCTGCTTCTATAGGCAGGATGTGGCAAGCTGATTTCATTGTTAGACACAAGAGGGTTTCAGGGAGGTCAGGGCCACTTGCACTAAGTGAGGGTTGGGGTAAAATTCTCTTCCCTGCCCCCTTTAGTAGCTCTGTGCTGTAGTACCAGGGTCTCGCACTTTGGGAATCACTTCTGTTAGACTTTAAAGTCAGTCTGATTTTGAATCAGATACTTCTGCCTACTAGCAATGTGACCTCAGGTAAGTTGCCAAAATCTCTAAAAGCCTCAGTTAACCTCTAAAATAGGAGTAAGAACTGCCTCTCTCAAGGTTGTTGTGATGGTTCTATGATATAAACATGCAAAATGGACATTGTACACATCCAATCAGTAACATTTATTAATAATGATATCAGAATATGGTGGAGGATGTGAACCGGGTGGTAAGTGGAAAGACTTCATTGGAGAGATGAAACTCCCTAAGTTGAGAACAGATAGGTGAGAGAGGAAGGGTTATTCAGGGAGGTTGGGGGCGGGGCATGTGGAGATGAGTGAATTTTAAAGAAACTTGTTACAGGAAATCTATATAGTTCAGTAGGGTTGGGTGTAGGTCATGAAAGATCAAAAATTTCGTTTGTTCTATTTAGGCCTTATTTTGTCTGGTCACTAAAGAATGAGATAGAATAATTTCTGAAGAGTTCTGCCTCAGTCTGCAATAAGTTCTTGCCTTTTTTTTTTTATTATTATACTTTAAGTTCTGAGGTACATGTGCAGAATGTGCAGTTTTGTTACATAGGTATACCCATGCCATGGTGGTTTTCTGCACCCATCAACCCCTCACCTACATTAGGTATTTTTCCTAATGTTATCCGCCCCCAGCCCCTCACCACCCGACAGGCCCCAGTGTGTGATGTTCCCCTCCCTGTGTCCATGTGTTCTCATTGTTCAACTCCCACTGATGAGTGAGAACATGAAGTGTTTGATTTTCTGTTCCTGTGATAGTTTGCTGAGAATGATGGTTTCCAGCTTCATCCATGTCCCTGCAAAGGACATGAACTCATCCTTTTATATGGCTGCATAGTATTTCATGGGGTATATGTGACATATTTTCTTTATCCAGTCTATCATTGATGGACATTTGGGTTGGTAACAAGTGTTTGCTATTGTGAATAGTGCTGCAATAAACATACGTGTGCATGCGTCCTTATAGTAGAAGGATTTATAATCCTTTGGGTATATACCCAGTAATGGGATTGCTGGGTCAAATGGTATTTCTAGTTCTAGATCCTTGAGGAATTGCCACACTCTCTTCCACAATGGTTGAACTAATGTACACTCCGACCAACAGTGTAAAAGTGTTCCTGTTTCTCCACATCCTCTCCAGCATCTGTTGTTTCCTGACTTTTTAATGATCACGATTCTAACTGGTGTGAGACGGTATGTCGTTGTGGTTTTGATTTGTATTTCTCTAATGACCAGTGATGATGAGCATTTTTTCATGTTTGTTGGCTGCATAAATGTCTTCTTTTGAGAAGTGTCTGTTCATATCCTTTGCTCACTTTTTGATGAGGTTGTTTGTTTTTTTCTTGTAAATTTGTTTAAGCTCTTTGTAGATTCTGGATATTAGCCCTTTGTCAGTTGGATAGATTGCAAAAATTTTCTCCCGTTTTGTAGGTTGCCTGTTCACTCTGATGATAATTTCTTTTGCTGTGCAGAAGCTCTTTAGTTTAATTAGATCCCATTTGTCAATTTTGGCTTTTGTTGCCATTGCTTTTGGTGTTTTAGACATGAAGTCTTTGCCCATGCCTATGTCCTGAATGGTATTGCCTAGGTTTTCTTCTAGGATTTTTATGGTTTTAGGTCTTATGTTTAAGTCTTTAATCCATCTTGAGTTGATTTTTGTATAAGGTGTAAGGAAGGGGTCCAGTTTCAGTTTTCTGCATATGGCTAGCCAGTTTTCCCAACACCATTTATTAAACAAAGAATCTTTTCCCCATTGCTTGTTTGTGTCAGGTTTGTCAAAGATTAGATGATTGTGGATGTGTTCTTTTTAAGGCCTCTTTTCTGTTCCATTGGTGTATATATCTGTTTTGGTACCAGTACCATGCTGTTTTGGTTACTGTAGCCTTGTAGTATAGTTTGAAGTCAGGAAGCCTGATGCCTCCAGCTTTGTTCTTTTTCCTTAGGATTTTCTTGGCTATGTGGGTTCTTTTTTGATTCCATGTGAAGTTTAAAGTATTTTGTTTTTCCAATTCTGTGAAGAAAGTCAATGGTAGCTTGATGGGGATAGCATTGAATCTATAAGTTACTTCGGGCAGTATGGCCATTTTCACTGTATTGATTGTTCTTATCCATGAGCATGGAAGTATTTTCCATTTGTTTGTGTCCTCTCTTATTTCCTTGAGCAGTGGTTTGTAGTTCTCCTTGAAGAGGTCCTTCACATCCCTTGTAAGTTGTATTCCCAGGTATTTTATTCTCTTAGTAGCAATTGTGGATGGGAGTTCACTCATGATTTGGCTGTTTGTCTGTTATTGGTATATAGGAATGCTTTTGATTTTTGCACATTGATTTTGTGTCCTGAGACTTTGCTGAAGTTGCTTATTAGCTTAAGGAGATTTTGGGCTGAGATGATGGGGTTTTCTAAATATACAATCGTGTCATCTGCAAACAGAGACAATTTGACTTCCTCTCTTCCTATTTGAATACCCTTTATTTCTTTCTCTTGCCTGATTGCCCTGGCTAGAAATTCCAATACTATGTTGAATAGGAGTGGTGAGAGAGGGCATTCTTGTCTTATGCTTGTTTTCAGAGGCAATGCTTCCAGTTTTTGCCCATTCAGTATGATATTGGCTATTGGTTTGTCATAAATAGCTCTTATTATTTTGAGATATGTTCCATTGATACCTAGTTTATTGAGAGTTTTTAGCATGAAGGGGTGTTGAACGTTGTCAAAGGTCTTTTCTGCATCTATTGAGATAATCATGTGGTTTTTGTCATTGGGTCTGTTTATGTGATGGATTACATTTTTTTTTCAAGGATTAATTTAATTTTTAAAACAAATACTAGTTATTGATTCAGTCTTCTCAACTCGACAGTCTACCTGTGGTATAACTGTCAGGTAAAAACATACATCTTTACAACTTGGTGGTCTCAAGTTAAAAACAAACAAACAAACAAAAAACCACACCATTTCACAGACAGGAAAGAAACAACATGAAAACAGCTCAAGAAATACACTAATGAGCAAAAAATATATGGGGAAAGAGGAACTTGTAGTTTTGACTTAACTGAACAAACCAAGAAGAAACTGGTCTACGTATGTAAATGTGCATCCTGGAAAGTCAGGTGTCAGGATTTTCGGGTAGGAATCTATATGACTTGAATCTTCCCAATTTCCTGAATAAAAGTGACATCTTTCTGTATTTATACTTCATGGCTCAGACACCTACCTCATTTGGCTCTATTCGTTACTCACTCTAGCCTTTACTTAAATAAGTCTGAAAAACTTGGCGATATACCATAAGAAGAAAAATAATCACACATAATATTTTCATTTCTGTAGCTACTTTAGACCGGGGTTTGTTACTAGAAAATTCCTGAAGAAAATTTCGGTGTAAGTCTGTGGCTTTGCTGAATCAAGCCCCCCCACCGCCAATAATATTTAGAAAACACCCACTGTTTGGGCTAATAGCATTATTGGTGGTACCTATTATATAGAGGGATACCTGAACAAAGTCTTTCTCAAAACCAGTGTTAAATCACTCTCAGGGTTGGGGTCTTCATCATTATAAATGTTGTCTGCCATTTGCCACACTTGTATGATATTGTCTTCTGATACAGAACAAATCACCCAAGGTTCATTGGGATTCCAGGAGAAATCAGATATCTTGGCAGTGTGACCACTATGAATAAACAACAACTCTGGTGACCCGTCTTCTGCATCTTCTGGGGATTGTTCCTCTCCAATTTTACTTAAATCCCAGACATTCAGTCTGCGATTAGTACCACTGGAAGCCAAAATAGTCTCATTGTGAGGTGACTACTGAACCTGGAATATTTCATCCATGTGACTCAAAGGAATGCAACATAAGTTTCAGATTTCTCAAATCCCACAAGGCAACAGTCTTGTCAGCTGATCCTGTGGCAAGAATGAACTCATTGTAAGGATTGAAAGAGAGGCAGTTCACTTCAGCAGCGTGAGCGTCAACTGAGTGGCTTGGTTTGGAAGTATTGTTTGAACGAGCATCCCAAATCATAAGTTTCTGATGGTCAGCAACTGACCCAACAGAGACTCATGGAACAGATGCCAGGAAACATCTTCTACTACTACTGTATGCCCTGTAAAGATGGTCTTCGCATCCACCACTTTTCCCTCCTTTGGAACAGCACTGATGTCCCACGGGTAGATGGTGTGATCATCTGAAGCACTAAGTAAGTGCCCACTGAGATTTGGGTTCCAAGAAAGCCCATAGCCTTTTTTCTGATGTCCATGGAGACGCAAGTCTGGGTTGCAGTCTCCAGAAAGATCTGGTTTAGGATGTTTTGTATAGTCCAAGACAAGAACATCACTGGAAGGAGTCTTTGTTGTGATAATACAAGGATTCTGGGGCATATAACGGGCCCTATTTACTTCTCCTTCATGGTTGATCTTGATTTCTATTTCAATTTTTCCACTAACTGAACCAAAACCTCCAAATTCTCCTTTCTCACTGTCGTAGTGTGATGCATCAAACTGAGCATCATCATTAGGGAATTGCACACTCCCTAGGACAAGTCGATGAATGCTGAAATCTTTCCTTTCTGGTCTGGTTACACCTGGAAGCCAGTGGTCAGTTAGGCTGGGCCACTCCAGAGCCTGCGTCATCACCAAATCATAAAGAAAAGTGGTGTTCTTTTTCCATATTTTGTACTCCTTATGGATCACTCATTCTTCCACTGCGTCGTCAAAGGCTGCTTCCTTGTCGGCCGTGGAGGCCAGGCGAGCCAGGGGAATCCTGGAGTCGAGCGTTGCAGGAGGGGCAGGGAGGCTGCAGGCCGGATTGATTTGCATATGTTGAACCAGTCTTGCATCCCAGGTATGAAGCTGACTTCGTGGTGGATAAGCTTATTGATGTGCTACTGGATTTGGTTTGCCAGTATTTTATTGAGGATTTTTGCATTGATGTTCATCAGGGATATTCGGCCTGAAATTTTATTTTTTTGTTGTGTCTCTGCCAGGTTTTGGTGTCAAGATTATGCTGGCCTCATAAAATGAGTTAGGGAGGATTCCCTCTTTTTCTATTGTTTGGAATAATTTCAGAAGGAATGGTACTAGCTCCTCTTTATAAGTTTGCTAGAATTCGGCTGTGAATTCATCTGGTCCTGGACTTTTTTTGGTTGGTAGGCTATTAATTACTGCCTCAATTTCAGAACTTGTTATTGGTCTATTCAGGGATTCGAATTCTGCCTGATTTAGACTCGGGAGGGTGTATGTGTCCAGAAATTTATTCATTTCTTCTAGATTTTCTATTTTATTTGCATAGAGGTGTTTATAGTATTCTCTGATGGTAGTTTGTATTTCTGTGGGATCAGTGGTGATATCCCCTATATCATTTTTTATTGCGTCTATTTGATTCTTCTCTCTGTCCTTCTTTATTAGTCTGGCTAGCAGTCTATCTATTTTGTTGATCTTTTTGAAAAACCAGCTCCTGGATTCATTGATTTTTTTGAAGGGATTTTCATGTCTCTGTCACCTTCAGTTCTGCTCTGATCTTAGTTATTTCTTGTCTTCTGCTAGCTTTTCAATTTGTTTGCTGTTGCTTCTCCAGTTCTTTTAATTTTGATGTTAGGTCGTCAATTTTAGATCTTTCCTGCTTTCTCTTGTGAGCGTTTAGTGCTGTAAATCTCCCTTTACACACCGCTTTAAATGTGTCCCAGAGATTCTGGTATGTTGTGTCTTTGTTCTCATTGGTTTCAAAGAACATCTTTATTTCTGCCTTCATTTTGTTATTTACCCAGTAGTCATTCAGGAGCAGGTTGTTCAGTTTCCATGTAGTTGTGCGGTTTTGAGTGAGTTTCTTAATCCTGAGTTCTAATTTGATTTCACTGTATTCTGAGAGACTGTTTGTTATGATTTCCATTCTTTTACATTTGCTGAGGAGTTTACTTCCAATTATGTGGTCAGTTTTAGAATAAGTGTGATGAGGTGCTGAGAAGAATGTATATTCTGTTGATTTTGAGTGGAGAGTTCTGTAGATGTCTATTAGGTCTGCTTGGTCCAGAGCTGAGTTCAAGTCCTGAATATCCTTGTTAATTTTCTGTCTCATTGATCTGTCTAATATTGACAGTGGGGTGTTAAAGTCTCCCACTATTATTGTGTGGGAGTCTAAGTCTCTTTGTAGGTCTCTAAGAACTTGCTTTATGAATCTGGATGCTTCTGTGTTGGGTGCATATATATTTAGGATAGTTAGCTCTTCTTGTTGCATTGATCCCTTTACCATTATGTAATGCCCTTGTCTATTTTGATCTTTGTTGGTTTAAAGTCTGTTTTATCAGAGATTAGGATTGGAACTCCTGCTTATTTTTGCTTTCCATTTGCTTGGTAAATATTCCTCCATCCCTTTATTTTGAACCTATGTGTGTCTCTGCACGTGAGATGAGTCTCCTGAATACAGCACACTGGTGGGTCTTGACTCTTTATCCAATTTGCCAGTCTGTGTCTTTTAATTGGTGCATTTGGCCTGTTTAAAGTTAATATTGTTATGTGTGAATTTGATCCTGTCACTATGATGCTAGCTGTTTATTTTGTCCGTTAGTTGATGCAGTTTCTTCATAGTGTCGATGGTCTTTACAATTTGGTATGTTTTTGCAGTGGCTGGTACTGGTTGTTCCTCTCCATGTTTAGTGCTTCCTTCAGGAGATCTTGTAAGGCAGGCCTGGTGGTGACAGAATCTCTCAGCATTTACTTGCCTGTAAAGGATTTTATTTCTCCTTCGCTTATGAAGCTTAGTTCTGCTGGATATGAAACTCTGGGTTGAAAATTCTTTTCTTTAAGAATGTTGAATATTGGCCCCCACTCTCTTCTGGCTTGTAGAGTTTCTGCCGAGAGATCCACTGTTAGTCTGAAGCGCTTCCCTTTGTGGGTGACCCGACCTTTCTCTCTGGCTGCCCTTAACATTTTTTCCTTCATTTCAACCTTGGTGAATCTGACAATTATGTGCCTTGGGTTTGCTCTTCTCGAGGAGTATCTTTGTGGTGTTCTCTGTATTTTCTCAATTTGAATTTTGGCCTGCCTTGCTAGGTTGGGGAAGTTCTCCTGGATGATATCCTGAGGACTGTTTTCCAACTTGTTTCATTCTCCCCGTGACTTTCAGGTACAACAGTCAAATGTAGATTTGGTCTTTTCACATAGTCCCATATTTCTTGGAGGCTTTGTTCATTCCTTTTTACTCTTTTTTCTCTAAACTTGTCTTCTCACTTTATTTCATTAAATTGATCTTCAGTCTCTCATATCTTTTTTTCTGCTTGATTGATTCAGCTATGGATACTTGTGTATGCTTCATGAAGTTCTCGTGCTGTGTTTTTCAGCTCCATCAGGTCATTTATGTTCTTCTCTAAACTGGCTATTCTAGTTAGCAATTCGTCTAAACTTTTTTCAAGGTTCTTAGCTTCCTTGCATTGGGTTGGAATATGCTCCTTTAGCTCGGAGGAGTTTGTTATAAACCACCTTCTGAAGCCTACTTCTGTCAATTTGTCAAACTCATTCTCCATCCAGTTTTGTTCCCTTGCCGGCGAGGAGTTGTGATCCTTTGGAGGAGAAGAGGCATTCTGGTTTTTGGAATTTTCAGCCTTTTTGCACTGGTTTCTCCCCATCTTTGTGGATTTATCTACCTTTGGTCTTTGATGTTGGTGACCTTCAGCTGGGGTCTTTGAGTGGACGTGCTATTCCTTTCTGTTTGTTAGTTTTCCTTCTAACAGTTGGGCCCCTCTGCTGGAGGTCTGCTGGAGTTTGCTGGAGGTCCACTCCAGACCCTGTTTGCCTGGGTATCACCAGCAGAGGCTGCAGAACAGCAAAGATTGTTGCCTGTTCTGTCCTCTGGAAGTTTTGTCCCAGAGGGGCACTTGCCAGATGTCAGCCAGAGCTCTCCTGTATGAGGTGTCTGTCAGCCCCTACTGGGAGGTGTCTCCCAGTCAGGATACACGGGGGTCAGAGACCCACTTGAGGAGGCAGTCTGACCCTTAGCAGAGCTCAGACACTGTGCTGGGAGGGCTGCTGCTCTCTTCAGAGCCATCAGGCAGGGATGTTTAAGTCAACTGAAGCTGCGCCCACAGCCTCCCCTTTCCCCAGGTGCTCTGTCCCAGAGAGAGAGGGTTTTATCTCTAAGTCCCTTACTGAGCCTGCTGCCTTTTTTTCAGAGATGCCCTGCCCAGAGAGGAAAAATCTGGCTGTCTGGTCACAGCAGCCTTGGTGAGCTGTAGTGGGCTCTGCCCAGTCAGACTTACTGGTGGCTTTGTTTACACTGTGAGGGTAAAACCGCCTACTCAAGCCTCAGTAATGGTGGACGCCCCTCCCTCCACCAAGCTCCAGCATCCCAGGTTGATCTCAGACTGCTGCTGTGCTGGCAGTGAGAATGTCAAGCCAGTGGATCTTAGTTTGCTGGGCTCCATGGGGGTGGGACCTGCTGAGCAAGACCACTTGGCTTCCTGGCTTCAGCACCCCTTTCCAGGGGAGTGAACAGCTCTGACTCGCTGGTGTTCCAGGCGCCACTGGGGTATGGAAAAGAAAACTCCTGCAGCTAGTTTGGTGTCTGCCCAAACAGCCACCCAATTTTGTGCTTGAAACCCAGGGCCCTGGTGGGGTAGGCACTGAAGGGAATCTCCTGGCCTGCAGGTTGCATAGACCATGGGAAAAGCGTGGTATCTGGGCTGGAGTACATGGTTCCTCAGGCTCAGTCCCTCACGGCTTCCCTTGGGTAGGGGAGAAAATTCCCCGACCCCTTGCGCTTCCCTGATGAGGCAATGCCACACCCTGCTTCAGCTCACCTTTTGTGGGCTGCACCCACTGTCCAACCAGTCCCAGTGGGATGAACCGGGTCTCTCAGTTGGAAATGCAGAAATCACCCACCTTCTGTGTTGATCTTGCTGGGAGCTGCAGACCGGAGCTGTTCCTATTGGGCCATCTTGCCAGCAATCTTCAGTACATGTCTTTAAATCTGATTGGGGCTCTCTCCCCATAAAGTTTTTTAATGGCTTCTCATCACTTAGAAGATGAAATTCAAAAACCTTATCATATTATACTTGGTAATCTTCTGCCATGATCCACACCAGATCACTAATTTTTAAAATGCACTGTTCTTTCTCATTCCTGTGTGCTTGTACATGTGGTATTGGCTTTGTCCTGAAACTTGCTTTCTCATTTCTTCCTACAGACAATTTCTTCTCATCCTTCAAGATTCAACATATTGGATAATATACAAAAGCTAATGTTGTTCCTGAATTAATAATCCTCTTAAACAATAAGCTTAAAAGGAAACGTGCAGGATTAATAACCTTTCTAAGAGATAGGAAAGAAAATGTGAATAAATGGAGAAACATATTGTGATCAGGACTGGAAAAATTGACTGCAATAAAGATGTGAAATCTCTCCAGGTTTAAAGCATTTAATATAATCCTAGGCAAGGTTACTGTATCTCTACCTGTCTACATACACAAATATTGTATAAATTATGTTTAACTGAACTTTTATTCCAAAGTTCATCTGAAAGAATAAACATTCAAGATAGCTTTGAAAATTCTGAAGAAAAAAAGAAGAATGAATGGAGATTTGTCCTGTCTGATGTTAACTAATTGAAAGTGTTCTACTCCTATTTAGCTAATGGGTAGGCATATGATGCAAGCCAAGCCACTCCTTCTGTATAACTGTGTTTCTGATCATTTTTTTGTTACATGTGACTCAATACTGGATAGATTTTTCAGCCTGTTTGGAGGGTAAGATTAGGATGAACTGCCATAAGACTTATAATAGTGGCATTTGCAGATTTCCTTTTGGGGTCAGTTTTAAAGCAATCTCCCCCAAAGTGTGGTCTTGGGGATCAGCAGCATCAGCATCACCTGAAAACTTGCTAGAGCTACGAATTTCAGGCTCTTTCAGAAACTCTGGCTAGGTCCCTGCAGTCTGTTTTACAGACCCTTGATGCACACTTAAGTTTGCGAACCTCTTTCTTAAGGAAAGAGGTTGTCATCTTCCAAAATAACTGAAACAGATATGCCAGGCTCCTGTGACTCACCATCCATAGTAAGAGGCAGTGAAAGGAGAAAGCAGTTTCACATTTAGCCCTAAATTGAGATTCACATGGCACACTTCCAGTCGCAGGTGTTGCATTTCAATCCAGCCATTCTTCACGTAGGCAACTCCAGTGTGTGTAGCAGCTGGAATTTATTTAATTGACCATAGTTAATGAGGCTCCCAAATAACTCAGCTAGAAAGGTCAGCTAGTAAATAAATTAAATATTTCCTGCTGGATCATCTGTCAGTTGATATGAGTTTGTGATTGTCAAGAGATGGAACTCTTGGACCGAATACAAATTTAGCAAGGTAAAGCTGCTGGGGGAAAGCCTGCACCATCAATCCATAAGTGGTTTTTAAATCATCCTTGGTTTTTTATCATCTGAGCCACTCATCGCCTCATTAACTCCATTACTGTAGAGTTCACTGTAGTTAGTTTCCCATATCTTTTATCTTCATCAGAAGAAAACACTCATTCCCTCTAACACCCTTTTATGATAATACTTTTCCCTCTAATATTAATAGTCTCTAAGAAATTGAATATTGTCTCTAAGAAAAACACTTCCTTGTGCAAAAAGTGATGGACAAGGGTTCATTTTGACAGACTTAGAGGTATTTAAAGGCAGGCTGCCTTTTTTTTTTTTCAAGATGTTCTACAGGGAAGGACGAAGCTGAGTGTAAGCTGAGGCATACCTCTCTGGTGCAGAATTTAAGCCTCAAAAACCTCAGTAATCATAATGTTACCAGTAAAGGGTCTTGACTGCAAGTTGTCCAGGTTCTTGGAGTTTTGAACAAAGAATCTGACAAAACACACAGCAAAGCAAGGAAAGAATGCCACAACACAAGAGATTTATTGAAACTGAAAGTACACTCCACAGTGTGAAAATGGCCACAAGGGCCCCAGATACAGAATATTCTTGGGTCCGAATACCCACTAGAGGTTTTCCATTGGCCACTTGGTTCTTACCTCATGTAAATGATGTGGTGGTCCGCAATCAGTCTGATTGGTTGGGGAAAGCAACCAGAGGCTGAAGTGAAGTTACAAAGGTTACACTCCTGTGCAAATAAATATCTGATTGGTTGTGGACAGCAACCAGAGACTAAAGTGAAGTTACAAAGTTGCACTTCTATGCAAGCGTGCGATTGGTTGCAAAAAGCAACAAATTAGAGGTACTTTCAATTTTCCATTTGCCATGCAGAAAATGTGGAGATTTGCAAAGGGAGTAGCCCCTAGTTCTTTTGTTACTTAGGCATGGAAAGTTAGGGTTTTCCTTTCAGTTTAGTTCTAGGAAGTCAGCATGAAATGGCCTTAGGTTCCCTGTCTCCAGACTCTACTCTCTTGCCTCAATAATATAATATTTCAGTGATCACAATTAGTTTTTGAAAAGCCACAATGAACGAAATACCAGTTTTTAAAATAAAGACAGGATCATAACAATGCTGGATTCAGTCCTATCAGAGCCTCATGAGGCAAAAGGAATAGTCAGGAATACTGATGCTGTCTCTTAAAATCACAGATAAGTGAAGTGTAAAACTAGGGCCACATTCACCTGATGTGTAATATAAAATTGTATTGATATGTATAATATTAATATTCTCTTATTTTCTCTTTTTCTAGGGAGATACTAACATCTCCATCATGCTGGCAATATGCTGTCCTGCTTAACCGATTCAATTATCCTTTTGAACTGGAAAAGGATTTACATTTGAAGGGCTATCACACACTCTTTCAGGGATCTTTACCCAACTATCCCAAATCAATGAAGTGTTACCTTAGCAGAACTCCAGGCCGAATCCCTTCAGAAAGACACCAAATTGGAAACCTGAAAAAATATTATCTCCTAAATGCTGCTTCTCTTCTCCCAGTATTGGCTCTGGAATTAAGGGATGGGGAGAAGGTTCTGGATCTGTGTGCTGCTCCTGGAGGCAAATCAATAGCTCTGCTGCAGTGTGCTTGTCCAGGTAGTGTGCTTTCCTTTCAGCATTTGACAACTTTTTAATATCTGTATGTTACAGAGAATTTTGAAAGTATATATGGGGAGAAACATAAGATTGAGTTTGCAAACTCGGGAAGCCTGAAAACTGAGATGCTATGGAGAAGAATGGAAATTTTTGCTGAGGAAGTCAGTATAAATAACATTTTTTTCAGCAATTTAATTCTAGCAGGTGATTGGGAACAAAACTTCAACATTTCGCAAATACAAATCTGTCAGATAATATGAATGCTGATAAGCCTGATAGGTATTTTTTATTGTTTACCTTTATACTTGAGAGTCTTATATAGATATCCCTGTCATACTTTTCTGCAACAAAAACATATACATTTAAAATAATTTTTTGATGTCAATAGACTATAAGGTTCCAAGGCAATTCTTTCCAGTAGAAATATAATGTGAAGTACATATATACCCTTACATATTTAAGTAGTTCCATTTTAAAAAGTAGAAAGAAACAGGTGAAATTAATTTGAATAATGCATTAAACCAATACATTCAAAATATTGTTTCAATATGTAATCAAAATAGAAATAATGAGATATTTTACATTCTCTTTTTTTTTTACAGGTCTTTAAAATTGGTTACGTTACAGTTACATCACATTTCAATTGAGACTAGCCACATTTCAGGTGTTCATAGCCACGTGTGAGAAGAGGGTATAGTATTGGACAATCCAAAAAGTCTTTTCAAGTGACTTTTTCATTACTATTCTTATTAGAACCAAAGTGATACACAGTTTTACAAATATTTGTTAAAAGTAACAAGTCAACATTTACTATAAATTTTTTTCTTAATAATTTTTCTTTTAAAACTAATTCTTTTTAAAAAAAGAACTAATACAGGCTTCCCTGAATAAATATCACTTACTACTAGATGAGGCAGAGTTCAGCATCAATTCTGTCTGTTTTTTGTGTGGTGGTTCTGTTTTTATAGATGCCAGTGCTGTTCACACAGATAAGAAGATGGAAATGTTGGCTGGGCACGGTGGCTCGTGCCTATAATCCCAGCCCTTTGGGAAGCCAAGGCAGGTGGATCGCTTGAGCTCAGGAGTTCTAGACCAGCCTGGGCAACATGGGAAAACCCTGTCTGTACAAAAAAATTCAAAAAATTAGCTGGGTATGGTGGTGCATGTCTGTAGTCCCAGCTACTCGGGAGGCTGAGGTAGGAGGATTGCTTGAGCCTGGAAGGCAGAGATTACGGTGAGCTGAGATTGTACCACTCCACTTCAGCCTGGGAAACAGAGTGAGATCCTGTCCCAGAGAGAATTGTGTTACAGTTGTTTTACTGGTTCTTCACACTCCTGATTTGTAGCCTCAGATCACATACAGATCTTTCATCAAGCATTGTTTTAAAGATCTATTAGGTAAGCACTCTTTAAGTCCATTTTTGATTTTGTTGAAAGCAAACGACGTGAAACCATCTCAATTACAAAAGGCAGTGTTGCCTTTTTTTTTTTTTTTTTTTTTTGAGATGGAGTCTCGCTGTGTCTCCCAGGCTGGAGTGCAGTGGCGTGATATCAGCTCACTCCAACCTCTGCCTCCCAGGTTCGAGTGATTCTCCCGCCTCAGCCTCCCAAGTAGCTGGGATTACAGGCGCCCACCACCATGCCCGGCTAATTTTTATATTTTTAATAGAGATGGGGTTTCACCGTGTTGGCCAGGCTGGTCTCAAACTCTTGACCTCAAGTGATCTGCCCACTTGGGCCTCCCTAAGTGCTGTGAGCCACTGTGCCTGGCTGACTTATTCACTTTCTCAGCCAAGACACTGATGTGTTGAACTGCCCTTGTTTGATGTTCTAGAGGTTTCTACACCCTGGCACATTCTGCCATAATAAGATTCTAGATGTGTGGGAAGCTTGCTTGTCATTTGTAAAGTTGGTGAAGGGCCATGTGAAAGGAGATGCCCCACTGGAAGTGTTCTCCTCCTTTAGGAAGTTGATGATGTGAAAATGGATTCTTTTGAAACTGTCCAAGCCTTCCTGTCCCTTAGAGCATTGGTGTGTATCCCCAAGGCATGTATGTTCCAGTTTGAAGACTGCTTTTATACTTTTATATGAGAGCATTCCCTGTTGAAATAGATTTAAAATTCTTTTATGAGAAATGTGAATCCAGTTGTACTAGGCATTGGTACAAAATATATCACTTAACTGTATATTTAGGAGGAAGTATGCCCAGTGTTTTAGAGTTCTGGTTAAAACTCAGCTATTGAAGCTTGTTGTATTTTAGAATAAGAAATCACAGCAAAACTGTTATTTTGTAAGTTTACCTCGTTATTTTTATAATTTGAGCTGAAGTTTTGTGGACTTGTATAGGAGCACTTATTTTTACTTCTACTCTATGTCCTTTGACATTGTTTTTATAAGTTAAAAGGCTTATACTAATTAATTTGGGATCTAGAATTTTAGTATTATAAAGGATGGAAGGGAGATGTCAAATTTGGTTACCATTTTGAAGAGAGGGCATTTTAATCCTAAATTATCCTCATTAGTAGGCTATAAATATTTTACACATTTATAGTAGCAAAGTTGATTTGATTAGGAACCCAAAGGCAAACTGATATATTCTAGGAGTTTGAAGTTGAGAAGAATCTTCCTGTTCTTATATCAAGGGCAATGAACTACAGGCAGTGTTCCAAGTAAAGTAGCTTTTCATCTAAGTAGGACTAATGATAATGATTTACTAAGAAGTGCAGATGTCTTCATGCTGATGCTTAAAGCCCAAATTAGGTTAGCTACAGTGCTTGAATTTGGAATGTAGAAGCAATACTAATCAAAGCTTTTATAAGCAAAATGTAAAATGATGGCTGCACTAAATGTGCATTTGTACACCAAATTTCTTTAGATCATTACTGGCCTTTATTCTGGGCCAAGAGGCTCATGGCTTCGAATGATTACAAAGCTTATGTTTTAGGATGATTTAAAAAAAAGAGTCTACTTTCTGTTGGTTCAGCTGCTCTCACCTGTTACCACATTGATGGACTGACCATGGTTGTTGTCAACCATGTTGACAACCATGTTAATGTCCTGGTCTTGGCAGAAAAAGGGCAAACAATATGGATTCTAAATGGGAAAACATTAGCATATTAACTAAGGATGACCCAGCTTGGTGGAGTGTCTTAGTCAACTTTCTGGCTGAAGGCTATGTCCCTCTAGGCATGAAAATCTCTTTGTTGTTAGTGATAACTTTTTTGGTTTTTTCAGACAAGGTCTTGCTCTGTTGCTCAGGCTGGAGTGCAGTGGTGCGATCCTGGCTCACTACAGCCTTGACTTCCTGGGTTCAAGTCATCCTCCCTCTTCAGTCTCCCAGGTAGCTGGGACTGGGCACATGCCACCACACCTGGCTAATTTTTGTATTTTTTGTAGAGATGGGGTTTCACTATGTTGCCCAGGCTGGCCTCAAACTCCTGGGCTCAAGCAGTCTGCCTGCCTTGACCTCCCAAAATGCTGGGATTACAGATGTGAGCCACTGCGCCCGACAGTGATAACTTTTTGATATCTGGTTAGTAGAGAAGACTGAAAAGACTCCTTTCTTGGTTTAATTGCTTTTGCGCTCCTTCCTGCTTCTTCATCTCTAGTCCTTTTTGCACATTCTACAGGTGTCACTTTTTCCTTTCTCTTCCCCTGCTCCTTTTCATCCTTCAGATTATACTTCAGGATTTAACTTTCCTGGAATGCCTTCTCTGAACTCCCTGCATTAGGTGCATCTTCTTTGTGGTAATGAAAATAATAACCATTTTGTAACACTTTGTATGTGCTAAGGACTGTGTTAATCACATTGCTTAAATCTCTGCTTTTCAAACATTTTTTTAGTAGTCTCTGCTTCCAACATCTTGTTTTTTATTTATTTTTTCTTTCTCTCACTTTCTCCCAACATCTTTTGTTATATCCTCATATATAAATCTTTCTAAAGTCCTAGGGCTCTGGGAACTCTGACTATCACTGATGACCATTATTTAACTCTCCAGCTCTGTGAGTTGGGTATTATTATTCCCATTTTAAAGATTTATCTGAGACAAGGATAAGTACCAAATTGCCTAAGATAAGTGGCAGAGCTGGGATCTGAACTCAAGTTTTCATTGTTGTAGTTGTGCTATTGACTATTCCAGGGTCTCTCAGTAATACACAAATGCCGACTTCTGTAGCATCCTCTGTTAGTGTCCTGGAGCTTAGGGACAGATCCTTTTTTTTTTTTTTTAGACATAGAGTCTCTCTCTGTCGCCTAGGCTGGGGTGCAATGGTGTGATCTCGGGTCACTGCAGTCTCTGCTTGGTTCAAGCAATTCTCATGTATCAACCTCCCGAGTAGCTGGGATTATAGGCGCATGCCACCATACCTAATTTTTGTATTTTTAGTAGAAATGGTTTCACCATGTTGGCCAGGCTGGTCTCGAGCTCCTGACCTCAGGTGATCCACCTGCCTCGGCCTCCCAAAGTGCTGGGATTATAGGCATGAGCCCCCATGCCTGGCCCAGATTATTATTTATTTTTGTGTCTGCAGCAAATAGCACTGGCCTAGTCCATAACAAGTCCTTAATAAACCAGAATCTGAAAGTGGTTGTACTCTCAAGTGCATTTTAATCTAATGTCAACCACATTTTAACAAATTCATCATCGCCATTTTGTTCTTTTGTGAATTTGTAACATTGCTTCCAGGTAAGTTTAAAGAAACTTACCATTATCCTTTGCAGCACTTTTTTTTACAGGTAACCAGGCATGAGTGGGGCAGGAAAGGGCTAACCCCCACCTACCAGGAATGTTAGGCAACCATCAGGCGATGACTTGGCTGTTATCACACTGCCTCTCTAAAAATGATAATTGGCAGCCAGTGCCAGGGAGAGGCAATTTCCTGATGCTCCACAGTTGTCACACTAAAGTGATAATTCATCGCAGGCACCAGGGAGAGGCAATTTCCCAAACAGATAAAAACATTTGAAATTGGTAATCAGCTTCCAATAAAATCTCAGGAATTAGGCAAGTGAGCTCAAGCATGTGCATAAAGAGACAAAATGGCAGAGTATGACCTTCCGGGGGCATTCCACTGAAAAGGGAAGAAAGCCTCAGGTGAGCATGCATACAAGTTTCTAGACACACTGTGCGTGCTCACCTCCCAAGTGTAAGGAGGGCACTGTGCATGTGGGGAGCTCACCCTTAAGGAAGAATGAAGGAAGAGGGGTGCAAGACACCGGAAGTGGGCCAATGTATAAAGTCCTAGGATTAAGGTTAAACGGGGCACTTGACCTCCAGAGTACTCGCTTGGGTCTCTTCCAAGTGAACTGTCCTTTCTTTCTTGCTCTAAAGCTTTTGAATAAACTTCCACTCTTGATCTTAAACTTGGCTTGGTCTCTTTTTCTGCCTTATGCCCCTCAGTCTAATTCTTTCTTCTGAGGAGGCAAGAATTGAAGTTACTGCAGACCCATATGGATTTACCTCCCACTAACACTTTTAGTACATAGGACAGTATCATTATTCCAATTATAATATTAAGAGGAACATAGAAAATGATCATAAATTATAGCTTATGGCTCCAAAGAATAATTGGAAAAACTGGAAAGAAGGCAAGATTATTGTTTTTAAGTTAGGTTTACTAAAATAAGTGAATGAATGAAACTACCAATTTCAGTTTCTTTCCTTGGACCAAAGATTGCCATGTACAAATGCTAAATCCTCACGAATTTGTTGAATTTGCCCCTTTTCCTGTTAAGATGAAAAAAAAATTAAGATTTGGTCTGTTTTTGACAATTTAAGCACAAAATTGTCTCAGTGTAGTAAGTGTTAGTATATGTATGAAACTTAAATAGTGACACTTTATATTTCATATTTTTAAAAAGTTTAACCAACCTAAGGCCATTTCAAATAAAATCTACATCTAAGCAGTAATTCTGCTGGAAGCTATTTTAAAATGCTGACTTGAGAATCTTGACTCAGACTATATATAATTTAATGAAAAGCTGCCCTGATCTTCAGTTGTAATAATTTAAATATTCATTATTATAATGCCATGCTTCAATCAAGTCATCTACATTTAATGTGCACATACTAAATGCAAGGTATGTGTATAGAGGTAAGGGATATAGAAATAATGAAGATTTCTGTTTCCTGTGGTGTGACAGACTGGGTACCCTAACCAACCCCCCTTAAGAAAATAACTAAAAATGTAGGATATAATATTAAACAAAAATTTTTAAATGCATCAATTATCTTTAAATACTTAGTGGCCAAAACCTAAGAGATAGTGGGAACCTTGAAGGTAAATTACGTACTGAAGCTGGCTTTTGACCTGAGAACATTTGCTTAACATGAAAAACTTACATGTTTTTTATTGCTTCATGAGAGTGAAGGAATAAAAAAGCCAGAGCCTACCCAAGTAGAGCATCTGATAGAAGATTCACTTACATCAAGCTGGGATTCAAAGTGCTATACCCACCATATAAGGTAAACCAGGAAGAAATTGTCCTCTCCAAATAACTGCAAGGAAAACTGCCCGTCTTCAACTTTGATGCTGTGTTCCTCTCAATATTATAATTGGAATAATGATACTGTCCTGTGTACTAAAAGTGTTAGTGGGAGGTAAATCCATATGGGTCTGCAGCAACTTCAATTCTTGCCTCCTCAGAAAGTACGCTTTGAAATCATTATAGTGAAGTTGCAGAACACTGAAAATAAAGAGAAGACCTTAATAGCAACCAGAAAGAATGGAGAGCTTACTTTCAAAGGAACAATGGACAGAGGGTTGACTCTTGAGAACCAGCGTTCAAAGGAATATAAAAGATGACTGTCAATCCAGAAATATATTCAGTCAATAATGCTCCTGAAGAGCAAAAGCAAAATGGAGAAAGAGAGAGAGAGATTAAGAGTTTTTCACCAACAATTCTGAAGGATGTGCTTCAGGAAAAAAGAAAGCCATCCAAGATGGAAGATGGGAGTTAGAAAAAAAATGAATAGCAAAGGTGGGATGTTATGTGGGGAATGCCTAATCATCATTGGCTATATAAGACCATTATAATGTTTTATGGGGTCAAAAAATGTAAGTCAAAAGAAAACCCAGATATACAATAACAGTAGCATCTAAAGCAAGAGTGTTACGAGATTCTTGTATCTTTTAGGAAAGTTGGTGAAAATTGACTTAGCTTAGATTTTTCTTAAAACGTGCATGTTAAAAGTCTTTTGGGTTACCACTAAAAAAGTCAAAATAGAATGTAAAACATTTAAACTAGAAAAAGAGGAAAGTTGAGTGAAAGGTGAGTAAGAACCTCTTTCTCTGAGGCCCTTAGTATTTGATAGGCAGTGGTGAACAATGGCAGGGGTGACTTTGGGGGTTATCTTGTGGACCTAGCTTATGCATCACTACAGATATGTTTGGCTTCATCTTTACTCCCATCCCTCACCTCATGGCTGGAGCCACTTGAATTGTTTCCAGAGACTGGAGAAACCCTAGCAAAGGCTCTTGCCATTCATGCAGTTATCTTCTGCTAATGCTACCACTGCCACAAATTGAAGAGCCTCCCGATGAGTGCCAGCTGACAAGCAGAGATCACCGCCCCTGTATGCTTGCAATACCTGGCCTTGGGTACTGTCTGGTTTTTTTTAGCAGTTGCCTGAAGGGGTCAGGTACACAACCCCAAAGTTGGTGGAAGTTACCAGCTCTTGTTACGGATTTTAACCAATGAGAGAAAGAGACAAAAAGCAGCCAGCAGATTGTTCTTCCTCCTTGCTCCACTAACCTCCAGTTCCTGACAAGGCTCTGTAATTTCAAACTGTAGAGTTGTAATTTCAAACTGAGAGACTGACCAAAGCTCTAGGCAGCTTGATTACAAATCCTCCTGTATCTGTCATGCTCCTTCCATGATTTACTTCCTTTTTTCTCTCACTTTTGCTTCCTTAGAATTGCACCCTGTCCATACCATGAACTTCTGTCTTACATTGTTTTCTAGTGATTTCAGGCTAAGACAAGGGCTTTTAGACACCTATTTAAGTTCCATTAGTGAGTCCTCCAAAAGACACCCAAAATAAACATGAAAACTAGCTGTACAGATGTGCTTTAAGATGATTTTCTACTCTTCTTCTCAACAAAATTGATGCCATCTCCTGAGTGTCTTCCCTATAGAAATATGGAGCCCTGGGCCGAGCACGGTGGCTCACTCCTGTAATCCCAGCACAGTGGGAGGCCGAGGTGGGTAGGTCACCTGAGGTCAGGAGTTCCAGACCAGCGTGGCCAACATGGTGAAACCCCGTCTCTACTAAAAATACAAAAATTTAAAAATACAAAAATTAGCCAGACATGGTGACGTGCACCTGTAATCCCACCTACTTGGGAGGCTGAGGCAGGAGAATCGCTTGAACCTGGGAGTCAGAGGTTGCAGTGAGCCAAGATCATGCCACTGAACTTCAGCCTGGGCAACAGAGCGAGACTGCATCTCAAAAAAAAAAAAAAAGAAGAAGAAATATGGAGCCCTCTTAGTAGAGAAGGTAAGCCATACACAGAAACACCTCTCATGTGAGATAAATAAGAGAAGTACAGAGTATGTTTGGGAAATGGAATAGTCCATCAAGTTTGGTAGAGCACAGAGTACACTGGGGAAATAGTGGGAGGTTAAAATGGAAAGATTTTCCTGAGGTCTGGCTATTATGGACCTTGATTTAAGGACTCTGCATTTGAACTTTATTCAGTGGATGATGGGAAGTCATTAAAAGTTTTTTGTTTTTTTTTTTTACTTTTTAACAGTGGAATGACAATCAGAAAAAAAAAAAAATATGTAACTGGGCATGTCCCTGTGGAGACACTGAAAGCCTGTGGAGTTGTTAAAATATGTATACACATACATATGCATATATATGTATGTGTATATGTATGTATGTATGTATTTGAGCAAAGGCTTTACAATCTTTTTTCCCTTCTACGTTAAAATGTAATGTTCAGTTAGTTCTCTAGTATTGTTTCCTTGGTAACCTGACAGAGATTGTCGCTATGTTTCTAGGCGAGACTGCTTATAAAAATGACCCTGATTGGTAAACTGCATGTGGGCTGGGAGAAAGAGTAAATAACCAATAGAGACCTGATAGACGTGCCATGCTTTGGGTCTTCTGAGTGCAGTGATTCTTACAACTGGGCATGTCCCTGTGGAGACACTGAAAGCCTGTGGAGTTTTTAAAAGGAATAATGGTTCCTGTGGGACAGGAAGCTTTTAAGCCAGGACAGTTCCTGCGTCTGCCCCAATATGAGTTTCATCTTCTTGCACCTGAATTACCACCTGTGTTTACTCTTAAGCGTTAGTTCTTTAGAGTGAGAGCCATGTCTGAGATATTGGTTGTATAACATATCTTTAGGAATCTATAATTTTTTATAGGTTTTACCTCTAATAAAATTAAACTTGGTGGAGCAAATGCTGAGAGCTTCTGAGAGACTGTGTAGGCATGACTGTTGTAAATGTTTTATGTAGTAGGTATGTGTATCTGTATATACATACACATATACCTTATTTCTGTTTTTAAAGCATAAGAAAATTATAATGTTTACCTCTGAGCCCTATTTCTGCATAATTATGATGAGTTAATTTCTTTCTGAAATTTATTTGCTGAAAAGTAGAAATGTAACAGTTCCATTGCCTTCATTTGAAACTTTTTAATCCTTTTTATTTAGGTTATCTTCATTGTAATGAATATGATAGTCTGAGATTGATGTGGCTGAGGCAGACATTAGAATCTTTCATCCCACAGCCTTTGACAAATGTAATTAAAGTGTCTGAATTGGATGGCAGAAAAATGGGAGATGCCCAGCCTGAAATGTTTGACAAGGTACTTTTATTACATTGTGACAAACTGATGGACGCCCAATAATACCACTATTATGTTGCTTTGTGGTTGTTATTTTCCATCTGTTCTCAGACATAGCCTGATACAGTTTCTCAGTACCCTGGAAAATTTTGATAAAGTGAACATGGAAGCAGTTTTCATTTGATGGTCAGCATGGTTCAAAGGAAGCAGTAACATTGGGATTGAGGATTATAGAATGTTTTATATTGGTAGGTAACTCAAAGATAGGAAAAGATCGGATATTATTTGGGTCAGTACTGTATTGCTTTAAATCAGTAACATTTCATATCAGTATGACAGTTAAAGAAAAAGAGGTCATTTCAGTAAGCTGAAATTGAAATATTAGTTCTTAGAAATAAGTGCTGAGAATTCAGAAATATATTAATGTCTGATTACAATGAGTAACTTTTGTAAAAGTTTTTGCTGTGGTTGTCAAGGATATCAAATAGCATTAGTAGACCTAGTAAACTTTAATTCTCCCATCCTAAGCCCCCAAAAGCAAACACTGAAAGTACATGGGAAGTTTTTCTGAAAAGTGTTAGTGAGGAAATGTCATAAGGAAAAACTTACTTTGGTGTATTTTCAGTTAAAAAAGAAATGTTTTTACTTATTTGCTATTTGTTTACCATGTTTTAGAGAACTTCTCTATCTACTTCGTGCCTGAGAATAGATTGTCAGTGCATATTTGCATCACTTGTCTTTTTTTTCTCTAGGTGTTAGTGGATGCTCCGTGTTCAAATGATCGAAGCTGGTTGTTTTCTTCTGACTCTCAGAAGGCATCCTGTAGGATAAGTCAAAGGAGGAATTTGCCTCTTCTACAGATAGAGCTCTTAAGGTAAGGACTGTTAATAAAAAAGTGTATTTTGGTGTCTGATGTAATTTACACAGGCGTAATAGAACATGTCAGGCCCCCAGTGGAGGGCTTGCTGTGTAGGTGTCAATGATTATTCCTCCAAAGGCTGCACTCAAAAAATTCCCAACTTCTTCCCCTTTATCGCTCATACTGTAATGCTCACCGCCCCGCCTTCTACCCCCAGTGACGTGTAGTATTGTTGTGCATTGTCTTTTAAAGGGCATAGACAATTTTACTGTAGTTCAAAGTTGTTTGCTCACTGGGACCCAAGCCTGGGGGTTCATAGCCCTGTTTCTTTTACCAGAATCTGAGCAGCCCCTTAGGAATAGCTTTGAATCAGGATGCATGTTTTGTTATTGTTCTGGATGAATCAGCCCCTAGCAAGTTGTAGCTAGTTGCTAGCGCTTGTCTCCCCTCTGAGAATTTTCCAGAAGGACCTGGCCACTGAATATTTGGTTTCATAAGAACACAGCCATTTTGGAACATTATTATTCGGGTTCCAACGTGATTTTGACATATGCCCTACTCCCATGTAATTCCTCTTGTTTAATGCTAAACCAAATATTTTTGTTTGTTTGTTTTTGAGACAGAGTCTCGCTCTGTCGCCCAGGCTGGAGTGCAGTGGTGCAATCTCGGCTCACTGCAACCTCCACCTCCCAAGTTCAAGCTATTCTCCTGCCTCAGCCTCCTGAGTAGTTAGGATTACAGGTGTGTGCCACCAAGCCCAGCTAATTTTTTTTTTTTTTTGTATTTTTAGTAGAGATAGGATTTCACTGTGTTGGTCAGGCTGGTCTTGAACTCCTGACCTCGTAATCTGCCCGCCTTGGCCTCACAAAGTGCTGGGATTACAGGCGTGAGCCACCACGCCTGGCCACTAAAGCAAAATTATCTATAATATTTAAAATACAATTAAATGGTGCCTTAATCACTCATTACCTCTTGCACGTAGAAAGACAGTGAATGACAGTATGCATTTCCAACTTCTGACTGATACACAGCAATAAACATATACCATTACCCAAATATTATAACCAATACTAATACATAGCCTTGTATCAGATTACATCTCAGCTGATTATGGTGATTCTTGGTAGTACTTATCAGAAGGCTTTTCTGAACATTTCAGCAGTTAGACTATTTGTTTGTATACTTCTGATGTCCACCTTTCATGTAACACTAAGATATTTTGAAAACTTTATACCGCCGTTCCCTTTTACCCTTTGGGTTATTAGCTTTGAGATAACCTAGATCCTTCTCTAAATCATTTTCTCACCTAAGCTGTATTGGTTTGGCTTCTTCGTTTTTTGTTTGTTTGTTTGTTTGTTTGTTCGTTTGTTTGTTTTTTGAGATGGAGTCTTGCTCTGTCACCCAGACTGTAGTGCAGTGGTGTGATCCCGGCTCACTCCAACATCTGCCTCCTGGGTTTAAGCGATTCTCATGCCTCAGCCTCCCAAGTGGCTGGGATTATAGGTGCCCACAATCACGCCTGGCTAATTTTTGTATTTTTAGTAGAGACGGGGGTTTCACCATGTTGACCAGGCTGGTCTCGAACTCCTGACGTCAAGTGATCTGCCCACCTTGGCCTCCCAAAGTGCTGGTATTACAGGCATGAGGCAGCATCCTCCAGCCTCAGTTTCTTAATTATTCCTGCTACACCAGCCTTGCCATTGTTATTCCTTACACCTGTAACAGATACTAAATCTTGTGATGGCTTATTAACATTGTAATCTACATTTTTTAAAACAATAAGTAAGCAAACAGGCTTTCTGAGAATATTATTTTTCTTCTCTATCTGTCTCCTGACAAATCTGCCCCTGACTTCCTTTTCTTTCTATTACCAGGTTTTCTGTGATATATTCTGTCTACTGTTTTTCCTCCCATTTTGTCTCAATTAATTATATTTTATCTTCTGTTTCCTTTACTCTTCCAAACCTATTCTTATTAAAGAACGATTAATGTTTAAAATTTTTAGAATTTTTAAAATATATTTTTAATTATACAGGTAATACATGAAACCATTTTCATTGTAAAAAAATAAATCAAATAATACAAATGAAGCAAAAGGCCCTGTTGGCCACATGCCCAACCAAATATCAGCTTTCTTCTTAGAGTTAACTGTTGGATTAGTATCTGCATATAGTGAAATACATTTTAAAATAACTTTTATCATGATATGTATATTCTTCTGTTACATAGTTTTTTGTTTTTTGTTTTTTTTTTTAACCAAATATTTCTTAGTCTTTTCCATGTAGGTCTACTTTGTTCTCTTTAACTTACGTGAAACATTCAAGAGGATCTATTGTATTCCTTTTTAATCCTTTAATCCTCTTATTTCTGGATATTTACATTGTTTTTGTTTGTTTGTTTGTTTACTTTTATAAACCATTCTTTAATTTGTCTCATCAGACAGGTCTACTAGCATTTTTCTTGATTAAATAAATATTGAGAAGTAGAATTGAGGATCAAATATTTTAATAGCTGTGTTGAATTGTTCTCCAAAAAGGCTATACCAGTTTATACTCCCTGCTGCACTGGACTTTGTTTACTGCTTGCTCCGTCTTAAAATATTCTCTTCCCTTGACATTTGTGATCAGAGGCTTTCCTGGTTCTCTCTACTTCTCAGTTATGCCTTCTTCATATATTATTTAACTCGCTCCTCATCAGCTCATCCCACAAATTTTGGGTTTCTTTAGCCTACTGATATTGATCTTTTTCTCTATCTGATGGCTTCAACTGATATCTCCCAATACATGAGCTTAGACTATCTCTCAAATACAAATCTAAGCTTAGATCTTTCTCCTTAGCCTCAGACCTACATATTCAATTACCTATCTGAGATCTCCAGAAACTTAAAACTCAAATAATTAAGATAAAAATCATAATTTCTGACTCTCTTAGGAGAGAGAATCTTCATCAAATCGACAAAACAAAAAATCAGACTAGAAATTCCACCAGCCTGCCTCTTCCCCCTCTCTTCTCGATTTTAGTAAATGCCACACCACCATATATTTGCCTAAGTCAGACATCCATCTCCAACTTTCCTTTTTCTCATATATTCAATCAATCACTAAGACGTCTCAGCTGTACCTATTACATGTGTCTCAAGTTCACCCAACTCTCTCCATCCTGAATAGCCTAACCTAAGCTACCAGTATTGTCACCTAAATGATTTTAACTGGCCTCTAACTGTCCTACGTGTCTCCAGTTGTGAGCCGTACTGCTTGATTCTCCACAATGAAGCCAGAGTGACACATCCGAAATGAAAATGTCGTGTCAATTATCCTTCTGAAAATCCTACAGTGGTTCCCCATTACCAGCAAAATTTCACACTCTTTTTTTTTTGTTTGTTTGTTTGTTTAATTTGGGGATTTTCCAGTGAAAACCAGGATTTGCTAGACGAATTCTAAAAGAGCTGCAATACTTCATACTGTTAGTGTAATACTCAAGTCCTCTTTTGACCTGGCCCCTTCTTACTTCAGCAACCTCATTGTCTCAGGACTCCTACTCATTTTGTTCCAATCATGCAGTTTCTCAACAGTCCACACAGTATCTCATTTCTGAGGCCAGTGCATTTCCTGTTCCTTTTCCTTGAGAGTTATTCTAATTTACAGTCCCCTTTCTCTTGGCAAACTCTACTGATTCTTCGGGAATCAGCTCTGACATCTCCTTACTGAAGCCTTGCCTGACTTCCTAGGAGTGGGGTGGATATTGTCCTCATGTCCTTACCTTCACTTAAAGATACGTTTATTGTAAGTTCCTCTGCTACTCAATTATCTAGTACGTGCCTCTCTTTTTGACAAGACTGTAAGCCCCATGGGAGCAGGGATTGTTTTATTATTTTTATTCCTACCATATAATTTGGTGCCTGGCATGTAGAAAAGACTAAGTAATTGTTTAAAAACAGTATATTACATGGGTTGAGTATTTAGAATTTATAGCTGTAATTAAATTGATAGCACAGTTAATCTGACAAAAATAATGATGTAATAATCATTATGCTGCATGGTGATTAGGCATAAATGTAAAGCAATTCCCATAATTTATTTTGATTAGTATTGCTTTTACATAGCCAAAACATGGCTATAGATTTTAGTTTTTTTATCATTTAATAAGCTTTTCTTAATATTGTATAGCATTTCAATCATCATTGTAAAAATCATTCACATGCATAAACCCCAGATAGGCACCTTCTTATGTCCCAGCAACTAAGGCTCTTCTGTAGTGGCCACTCCTCTCTTCCATCATCTTACTTCCCTAAAGGAATGGTTTTAGTAGCATATCACTTTAGTAGCGAATTGGCAGGGCACAAAACTGACATCACATTGAATGTAGGTTTTCATGTCATCATATGAGATTGGAAAAGGCTGTCACACCAGCCATCTCCCATTCTTTTCCTTCAGCAGCTGCTCTACATTCCCTGCCTCTGCTTCCTGGCCTGCCTGAGAGGTTTTGCAATGACTTGAAGCAGCCAAAATTCCGAGTCCCTTGGCTGTATGATTATGTTGACAAAGGGGAGAGAGCAAGATATCCGAGCTATAGGCAGAGAAAATGATCGGAGTCCTGACATCTACAAGTCTTGGGGTTAAAAAGATAAGGGGAAAAAAATGATAATACCAGACACAATCTCTCTCTTATCTCCTGCCCTTGACTTCAAAAAATGAAGAAAAAAAAAAAGACTATAGCAATTTTATCATCAGGAATAGCTGTTTTATCACTATCTCACTACCTAGAATTTCCTCTTGCCTGTCTTCCAATCTTTCCTCAGCTAGTTATTGCATTACCTTTTGTTAACAAAAGGCAATCCTTGTATTTCACAATATGAGATAAAAGGTTTTAAAATGCAGGCATGCAAGAGAGTAAAAACATTAATGTGTATGAGTTTCATTCATAGGAAGGATTGATTGCAGATCCTTATTTTCATTTACAAAGAGCAATTGGAATGCAGGTAAACAAATATTGTCTGGCCTCATATTGTGAGCAGAAGATGGCACTCAGAAGTGAGAAAAGGAGTGGAAAAGATAGTGAAGAGGTAAATAAGGGAAACTTTCTGATTGTACTATTTTCCAAAGGCTAGACTTGTATGTACATTGTCTGTTGACAGATATGGTGCTCAAAGGTACTTTATACACATGAGTACTTATACAGCCTTTAAAAGCAAGGACATTCTGTCATTTACTACAACATAGGTGGAACAGTAGGACATTATGCTAAGTGAAATAAGCCAGAAACAGAAAGATAGATACCATAAGATCTCACTTCCGTGTGGAATCTAAGAGTTGGTCTCATAGAAGTAGCATATAAAGGTGGTTACTGGAGGCTGAGGGTGAAGGGAAAGATGGGGAAAGGTAAGACGTTGATCAAAGTCTAACTCTCGGTTAGACTGAAGGAATAAGTTATAATGATCTGTCGCGCTACGTGGTGACCACAGTTAATTATGTATATTTCAAAATTGCTAAAAGAATAGATTGGTAATATTCTTATCACAAAAGAATGATAAGTTGGTGAGGTGATAGTTATGCCAATTAACTAGATTGACTCTTTCTACAATGTATACATAGACCAAGATATTACATTATACTCCATAAATATTTACAATTATTATTTTTCAGTTTTTAAAAAGGTATTTATGCCCTTTATGACTGCGTAAAGGCATGCAGTTACTTTACCAGAAATATTTATGTTACATAAGCAGTCTGCACACTGTTCAGAATTTCAGCTTTTGGAAAGACAGTGTCCTATAACCATATACTCTACAACTCGATATTAATCTGGCACATTTTTATGAAAATTAAGTCTTATTTGATAAAAGTTTTTTTATGTTAATTTTTTTATTTTTTATTTTTATTTAAAAAAATATTTTAGAGAGAGGGTCTTGCTCTGTCTCCCAGGCTAAAGTGCAGCAGTGGTGCAATCATAACTCACTGCAGCCTCAATCTCCTGGGTCCAAGTGACCCTCTCACGTAAGCCTCCTGAGCAGCTGATACTACAGATGCATGCTACCACACTTGGCTAATTTTTAAATTTTTTTCTAGAGACAGGGTCTCACTGTATTCCCCAGGCTGGTCTCGAACTCCTGGCTCCAAGTGATCCTGACTGTTTGGCCTCCCAAGTGCTAAGACCACAAGCACGAGCCACTGTGCCCAGCACTGATGTTAAATTTTTTTTTAAAACTGTTAGTAGATATGTAATACTCCTTAAAATTTTTTAAAATTAATATACGTATAGCAGTATATATAATGATAAAAATAGTAATCTAACTAGTTTTCTGTTTTTTTTCACATGAAAAACTTATCGGAAGGCACAATGATGACAGGAGAAAGATCTCAAAACAATATGAGTTCTTTGTATACTTAAAGACTCTTTGATTTATCCATATAGAGGTAGAAGAATTAGAATTTTCTATTGAATTTACAGAACGCAAAGATAAAAGTTACATAAAATTTTCTCACACATCTGTCCCAAAGCTATTTTCAGGAGATGAGAATGAGGGGCAAGGATAAAAGGAATAATTGAACATAAACCAGTTCTATGAATGGAATGCCACTTAAAAGTATGCCTTTATTATCATTTCTCAAAATAATTTTTGAGCCAGTCATTCCTGTTACATGCTACGTGTGTTCATACTACATAATCAAATTCTTTTGCCTCCTTTGTATTTAAATGTATTACGAAAAATAAAGTGGGAAAATATACTGAAAATGAAATACATGTAGTCTTTAGAAGGTGACTATGATATTTGTATAAGAGAAGTTTACATGATTTTTAGGTGGGAAAGCACTAACTGAAGAATATGATTTATAACAAAAATAAAGGTAACTTATTGCAGTAATGTATCATGTCATTCGTTTCCTAGGAGAAAATCAATCACATTTAAAATACTGACCCCTTCTGGTTTTCTTTTCTCACTACTTGACAAGTAAAATCCAATTTGTGAGCTCATTGAAAAAGGAAGCTTAGATTATTCAGTAACGTTTTGAAAATTTGTATAAATCATCCAGATAACAATCCTTAAAAAGTGGTACTCTGACAGCAAGAATTGTGTTTTGAAAGAAACATTAAAAAAAAAAAAACACTAACATCTATTCTCTGATGCACTGGAGCTAAGATAAGGAATACCTAGTGACTGTGCAGCGTGGCCTTCATCATTCATCAACACAGTGACCAAAAAATTGATGTGTTTATATTGGAAAAATAATATTTGAATATATGGGGCTATCAGAATGGAAGATTTCCACCACTGCTTCAGCTGTGTATATGTTTTCTTTTTAAAGTTTTAATAATTCAGTTCATGTCGCATACTGTCATCGTATGCTTAGTCATAAGTTTGGAATCCAGAAAACAAAAGCAAACTACTATTAACAACTACTACAATTACTACTAATAATTATTTTCTTCCTCTTTCTGTTCGTCCTCCTCTGTATTCTTCATCTTGTATCTTTTTTTCTGTAAGTTTAGGTGGCAGTAGTCAGAGGTTATGAAATTTAAAATGTGCAATTTGTTTGCAGAAAGTACACACTTCTTTTTAACAAGAATTTACTGATCAAAATATTACACATTCAATGAAATGATAAAAGATTGAGGAGCTATCCAAAGCTATAATTTGTAACTGTTATATTTTCTTTCATAAAAAATGTGTCAAATATATATTGACAATATGAATACAATCTTGAAAATGAGATGTTATCAGCATTTATTAATTTATTTACATTATCTACTTTTTAAAATTTATTTATTTATTCATTTGTTTTGAGAGAGAGTCTCACTCTGTTGCCCAGGCTGGAGTGCAGTGGCATGATCTCAGCTCACTGCAACCTCCGCCTCCTGGATTCAAGCAATTCTCATGCCTCAGCCTCTCGAGTAGCTGGGATTACAGGCGTGTGCCACCATACCTGGCTACTTTTTGTATTTTTAGCAGAGATGGGGTTTCACCATGTTGGCCTGGCTGGTTTAACTCCCAACCTCAGGTAATCCACCTGCCTTGGCCTCCCAAAGTGCTAGAATTACAGGCATGAGCCACCATGCCTGGCCTAACATTACCTACTTTGTACTGGGAACTTAGCTAAGCATTACAGATTTTAAAATATGGAAATGATTCTTGTTCTCAAGGTCCTCAGGCCAGTTATCATAAAATGTGGTAAGACCTATAATAGAGAGAACAGTTAGGGTGCTGGGGGAATAGAGGGAAGGATGCCTAACTTTATTCTTGTTAAGGATGGAGTACAAAATAAGCAACAGGTAAATATTTAAACTAAAGAGATTTGTCTAATATACAATATTATTATACTATAGTATAATAATATACAATAGAGTATAATATACTGGAGCTGAGATACATGTATTTATTGATTTATTTATTACCTTTGGCTGCATATAGTATGTAGAGTAATAGGAATCATAATGATATACAATTGATATCTTTTTCCACTTAATTTATCATGAACATCTCAATTATTCAATAGTCTTTGAAAACATGCCATTCCTTCATTTATTTATTCATTTATTCAGGTAGTTAGGAATATCTAAAACTCTCCTTTCCTTATACAATCTCATTAATGCAAGAAGTAGTACAAAAATGTATCCTAATGGAGATTAAAAGATCAACTTTTTAAAGTTCCAGGCAAGAGCCTGATAACTCTTTGGGAAGGAGTTAATAGCAGCTGGCCTGTGATCCATTTCTGTTTTGATTTCCAGGGGGACACTCCTAAGGAAAGAAAAAAGGCAGGTGACCCAATTAAATCTTCTCATAAACATGTAGATAATTGGCCTCCTTGGTAAATAGACTAATGAGTTTTACTAAGAGGATAGTTCTTAGTTATGGCATGCTTTAAGCAGAATGTTCCTGGTTAGGATTGCCTATGGAAAACACAAACTAGCATCTATATAGATTTATGGGGCATGGCTTCCTAGAGATACCATGTATCAACTTCATAAGGTATGTTGTGACATAACCTAAATGCTCCCCATTGTGTGAGGCGACCTGTGAGCATGATTTAGAGAATTCATCTATTCTGAGATAGAAAGCCCATACCCAATACTGGTAGCAAGACCTGGGGAGCTACATCAGCTGTCCCAGACCTTTCTCTGCTTCTCTTGTACCACTTGATAGCCTGTATACTTAAAATTATTATTAAATAGTAAAGCTTGATAGTGGATAAGGTCTCTGGTCTGTGTGTGTCTGATTTGACAATTTGATCTTTTATGTTAGCTCACTCCTGAACCCCAACCAGGCCTCTGTGATGAAGCTGAATTGAGGGGCATGATTTGGACCTGAGTCCCAATTGCAAGTTTTTTATTCCAGTCCCACGTCTAAATCTTGGGATTCAATCAACTCTTCCAACCAGCTATTAATAAGACAGAAAATAAAAGCCTTGCCCCTTACATGCTTGGCATTGGAAACATGATTAAGAGGATGAGGGGATAGCTTATTCCATAATTTAGCACAACGGTTACATATACAGTAGAGAGCTACTGAAGTATTTCTAATAATGAAATTACATAATTACATTTATTTTAGAAAGATTGTTACACATAGAGGGTAGACACGAGAGCAAACAGAGAGAGAAGAAAGCTATTGGGAATAAATAATTAGGAAGTTATGGAATTTTTCCAGATGAGCAATGATTATCAATGGATTAATGTTAGAAGAAAGCAGTCTTCAAAATAAAATGACACTTTAAGCGTTTCATTAACTCATCATAGTTTATTCAATTTGTAAAATACCACGGATGTTAACAAGAGTTTAACATCCTTTTTCTTAATAATTTGAGAAGCTTTTAATGGATATTTAAGAAAACAAAACTGAGCCAATAAGTATAATAAGTATATTAAAGTATTTGAAACATGGGAGCACATAAATTCTTCTAGTTTAAAAAATTTGAACTGACTTTTCAAGATTTCTAAAGAGTGACCATTGCGTGCAGCAGAGGATGACCTGGCTATTTTGGGAAAAGGTGCGTCTTTGTCACTTGAGCATTCTTAGTTATCTCTTGGTGCTCTGTGTTCTTTTTGCCTCCCCCGAACCTTCTTTCTGTTGGAACAACGACTTTTATGATCCAAAGGATTGGACCTTGGGCTGAAAAACCACGATCCAGCCTATCCGTTAAGAGTCCCTGTGACTCTTTCTTCTTCTATCAGCAAGATTTTCCTGGCATTTGGCCTCATTCTGCCACTCACTACAGGAATTTGAACTTACCATGCCATTGACCTAAATGGAGTCACTAAAATGCCTTTAGTAAACTTTGTAGGCTTTTCTTTTTTAGTCTGGCTACTGCAGTTGTCAAATGACTTCTTTGGGAAAAGATGGTCATTTTTTTCCTCCAAAGATTTATTTAGGACATTGGCGTTCAAACTCTGCTCTGTAAAGATGTAGGGTTTCTGTAGAATGGCTTCAGGAGCTGTCTTGAAGGAATAGATAGGGATGAACAGGAGAGCCCCTTAGTCTGGCACACCAAATTTAACTAGAGGCAGGGTGTCTTTTTCCGGTTAAGCATGTAGAATCTCACTTGAAGAAAGTTTCTTCTTAACACACACACACACACACACACACACACACACACACGGTTTGAATAAACCCTTTTAAATCATTAAAATCAACTATAAGCAGTCTCCATTCATAAGCACATTTGCCATGGGACAAAATCAGGTCAATTCTGGTGGTTTTCTTGAAGGCTTTTCTTTTTTTTTCATTTGTATGAGTTAAGAGGCAATGGTTGATAGGTCAAAGACCCTACCTTGAAGTTAGGCAGGCCTAATGTGGGTTTGTTGTCGCTCTTTGCTCACCTAAGCAACACAAAATGAGATCCTTATGTTCAACTTTAGTGGAGCAGTTTTAATCCCTACCGTTCATATGAATATGAGTATTCATATTAATGAGACAGTAGACTGTTAAGAAGAGGTACTAAACGGGAAGTCTCCAAGTGGAAACCCATAATAAATATGTTAAAATTTGTCATTTATAATCTATTTCAAAAATCTAATGTCATTACTCTGTTGTACTAGTACTTTATAAGAAATATTGAATATAAATATAAAGAAATATTCTTTATAAGAAATATTGCTTCTTCAAGGTAAAAACTTACTGTCAGTGGAAAGAAGATAATTATCAGCATTGTTTTTGTTTCTAAGGCTGACAAAAGAATAGCCGCTGGGTGTGGTATCTCTGAAAACAGCAAGCTTGGTCATGTTCCTTTATCTTGAATTTACAGAACTCTTTTGATAATAAACAGTGTGATATCTAGAAATTTGATTACTTACTGTGAGCACAGTGAAGGCTACCCTCAGGCTTGTAAAATAATACTTTTAAAACTGATGACGGCATTAGGTAACTATCAACCTAGAAATGTCTGTGTTTTAGATTCTTATAGTACTCTGAAACTTAATTTTCAATCTGCATCTATTTGATAGATTGTGTATGAGCTTCAACTTTTCACCTTAATGTTTTCTTTGGTCGTAGTGTATAATAGTGGTCGGGGTTTTTTTTGTATTTGCTTTCTTGCCCAGACTGCCGTTTGCCAGCAGAAATAGTAAACTGATAGAAACAGGGTGAAATGATGAGAAACAGGCAGTGGAAAAATGAAAGAAATGGGAACTGCTGAAAAGGAACAAAAACAGAAATATTGGAAAGGAATACTAGAAGTCAACAATGTAGTATTTAAAAAAATGAAATGGAAAGGAAAAGTAACTGAAGAAAAAATTCCCAAAATGCTTCAGGGAAGAAAAGAAATGGTTAAAGATGTGGTTTTACCATTTGTTAAATTATATTGTAGCGATTAAAATATTTCTGTTTCTTTTTTCTTGAGACAAGTGCACTGGCACAATCTCAGCTCACTGCAACCTCCACCTCCCACGCTTAAGCAGTCCTCCCACCTCAGCCTCCCAAGTAGTTTGAACAATAGATATGTACCAGCTAATTGTATTTTTTGTAGAAATGAGGTTTTGCCATGTTGCTCAGGCTGGTCTCAAACTCCTGGGCTCAAGCGACCCGCCTGCCTTGGCCTCCCAAAGTTCTGGGATTACGGGCATGAATCACTGTGCCTGGCCTAATTAAAATGTTTCTATTGCTATATCAGATTAGGCATATATATGTTTTGTTGTTGTTTTGTTTTTGTTGTTTGTTTGTTTTGAGATGGAGTCTCACGCTGTCGTCCAGGCTGGAGTGCAGTGGTGTGATCATGCAGCCTTGACCTCCTGGGTCCAAGTGATCCTCCTGTCTCAGCTTTCTGAGTAGCTGGGACCACAGCATGTGCCACCACACCTGGCTAATTTTTTTATTTTTTGTAGAAACAGGGGTCTCTCTATGTTACCCAGGCTGGTCTCAAACTCCTGTACTCAAGTAATCCTCTTGCCTTGGCCTCTGAAAGTGCTGGGATTATAGATGTGAGCCACCATGCCCAGCTAATTTTTTTTTTTTACTAGATTAATTTTCTTTAAATCAGACTGTCTACTGTCTCCTGCCCCACTCTCCCAAACTCTGTTAGGTTTCCCTTTTGTTACTAGAAAGGCAGTGTAAGGCACAACTGACATTTTTAAATGTCTTAATGGTATTTTGGGGACACCATATCTCAATTTTAAAAAAGTGGCCATGTTCCATAAAGTCAAATTTACTTTAAAAAGGTTACCAAACTGTTCTACTAAATCAGAAATGAGACCACAATTGCTAAGTAGCTGCCCTCATTAACAGGCTATTTTACTTTCTGTAGGAATTTATTATTTGAGACCCAGTTAGCAAGAAGAAAAACCATTCTCATTTTTATAAATTACTTGTGAGCAAAAGCTTTTTTTTTCTTTTTTTTCTTTTTTTTTTTTTTTTTTTCCAGATAAAGCCTCTGGCCTCTATCATTTCCATTTGTTCTATAACATAAAAGTGAGAGGTTGCTTCGACTATTCTCTACTCAAAATTTTTTTTGATAAAATTTTTATTTTGATATAATTTTAAACTTAAAAAAAAAATGTAAGAATAGTACAAGGAGCTCCTGTGTGCTCTTCATAGAGATTCATCAACTGTTTTACACTTCACCACATTTACTTTTTTTTATTATTATACTTTAAGCTCTGTGATACATGTGCAGAACTCTATTCAGAATTTTTGTGTGTTAGTTTCAATTAAATATATTTCTTTGTTTTACGCTGAAAATTCTCTTCTTGACCTGCCTCTTAATTAAGGTAGCATTTATTTGTTTTTTGTTTGTTTGTTTTATTTTATTTTATTTTGAGACAGAGTCTTGCTCTGTTGCCAGGCTGGAGTGCAGTGGCACGATCTTGGCTCACTGTAACCTCCACCTTTCAGGTTCAAGTGATTCTCCTGCCTCAGCCTCCCGAGTAGCTGGGACTACCGGCGCGTGCCACCATGCCCAGCTGATTTTTTTACTTTTAGTAGAGACGGGGTTTCACCGTTTGGGCCAGGATGGTCTTGATCTATTGACCTTGTGATCTGCCCACCTCAGCCTCCCAAAGTGCTGGGATTACAGGTGTGAGCCACCCCACCTGGGCTTTTTATTTTATTTTTTTGAGACCCAGTCTTGCTCTGTTGCCCAGGCTGGAGTGCAATGGCACAATCTTAGCTTACTGCTCACTAAGGCGGAGGCTTCCCGGGTTCAAGCAATTCTCCTGCCTCAGCCTCCCAAGTAGCTGAGATTATAGGCACCCACCACAACGCCTGGCTAATTTTTTGTATTTAGTAGAGACGGGGTTTCACCATGTTGGTCAGTCTGGTCTCGAACTCCTGACCTCAGGTGATTCACCCAACTCGGCCTCACAAAGTGCTGGAATTACTGGCGTGAGCCACTGCACCCAGCCCATTCATTTATTTAATAAATATGTTTTAAGAATATAGTTTCCAGTTGTGCTGTATGTAAAAAATACAAAACGAATGCAACACAAACCCTGTTTTCAAGTAGCTAAAAATTTATTGCTTGGGAAAAACAGAATAGGGAGAAATTCCATGGAGAATCAATGAAAGTTTCAAAGACTGAGCTCTGAAGTGGGTCTAGGTGAAGAGACCATTTTTATTCACTTTTTTTCTAAGTGACTACAAGCTCATTCACCTAGGTAAAGGAAATTTTATGATGTTTGTAGCAATTTGTGTAAGCATTAGAACTTTCTAAGCATCTAGAAAGAAGAGGCAAATAATTAATTTTAATTCCTTGATTTGGTAGTTAATTACACGAGAGTGTCTGTCTTGCTTTGAAAGGGCAGAAGTATTGCTAGCTATGTATCAGAGTTTGGTCAGAGTAAAATCTCCACAAATGATATAAGAGATTTATTATTGGAATTAGATATTATTTAATTAAGGGAGCTGTTTAAGTAGTCTGTTCTATTGTGTCACTACTTCTGGTGGTAGGCTTTAAGTGAGCAGGGCTGGCAGTTAGCACGTGAGGTTAGCGGGGAGTAAAGACACACTAGAATCCACGAAGACAAAAGATGAAACACGTCTCTTCTCTGCACATCCAGTTTGATGATGTGAGTGATCTGCAGAAAAGCTGGTGGATTCCACCATGGACCTGCATAGGAACCTGGTCCAGAATTGGGAAGAGCTGAAGGAAGGTCCTGTGATTCCTGGAGGAGCTGTGGGAACAGCTGCTGCCTTTACCTACATGTTGAGTCACCGGATGTGTAACAATATGTGTGTACACTAAGCTCAAGGAGTTTTTGGCGATTACATAGCAAAGTTACCAAGATATATGACATTTTATTACCCCAGAAAGATTCTGAGTACGCCTTCAGAATTCATTGTTCCCTTCATCAAAAGCAGTTATTTTTCTGATTTCTTTTTACCATAGATTAGTTTTGCCTGTTCTCAAACTTAAAAATGTAATGAAATAGCATGTACTCTTTTATCTGGAATTTTTCTCTCAGCATAATATTTTTGAAGTTTATTCGTAGTGTGTGTCTCAAAAGTTTGTTCCTTTTTATTGGGTCAGGTGTTAAAGTGGTATTTTTGCTTTTGGCTTAACTCCCATTGTCTGGACAAGAACATTTACTTAGAAATGCATGAATAAGGCTTGAGGCCACTGTATTATTCCTGGAAGAGCTGCTTCCTTAGAGATAATTTTCAGTGATAGAAAGTTATCAGTGATAACTTTGGGGTTACAGAATCTTTTCAACCCTGTGAGGCCCAAATTGCTGAATTCTCGGTAGGCTTGGATTTCCACACACACAGCATTCCTGAGCAGAGCTGTGTTCTTCCATTTCAGCATCCAAATCCCTCAGATCTTTCCTGAGTTTTCTTTCATTAACATACACTAACATGTTACAATTTTCTTCTAGTTATCCTAGAGTTACGTAAATCTTGTTAGTATATAGTCTCTCTTCCAAGATATCATAAATAATGATTTTATTAAACGTTTTGGCATGGCACAGTAAGAATCACTGACTATATTAGAGTTCTCCAGAGAAAAAGAATGGAGATATACATATATATATATGCGTATATATATATATATATATAGCGTATATACACATATATATGTATACACGTGTATACATATATGTATATATATACACGTGTGTGTGTGTGTGTGTGTGTGTGTGTGTGTATCTGCTTTGACTCCTTCTTACTAGTTGCAATGCAGATTAAACAGCAAGAACTGGGATAGCCACCCTGGATTGTGAGGTTGAAGATTGGGCCTGGATCCCTGACGATTCTGGAGTCTGGCCATCCACTAATTACCTGGACAACCTTGGGAAGCCATCACAGTACAAACATAGAGAGTACTTACATAAACCTAGATGGTATGGCCTACTACTACACACCTAGGCTATATGGTGTAGCCTATTGCTCCTAGGCTATAAACTTGTACAACAAGTTACTGTACTGAATACTGTAGGCAGTTGTAACACAGTGGTATTTGTGTATCTAAACATACCAAAATGGAAAAGGTAAAGTAAAAATATGCTATAAAAGATAAAAAAAAAAATGTATACCTGTATAAGGAGCTTGCCATGAAGGGAGCTTGCAGGACTAGAAGTTGCTCTGGGTGAGTCTCAGTGAGTGAGTGGTGAGTGAATGGGAAGGCCTAGGATATTCCCGTACACTACTGTAGCATTTATAAACTCTGTACACTTAGGCTACACTAAATTTATAAAATAATATTTTTCTTTCTTCTAGAATAAATTAACCTTAGCTTACTGTAACTTTTTTACTTTATACATTTTTAAAGTTTTTAAAAACTTTTTGACATTTGTAATACTTAGCTTAAAACAAACACGTTGTACAGCTGTACAAAAATATTTTCTTTCCTTATATCCTTATTCTATCCGTTTTTTTCTATTTTTAAATTTAATTTTTTGTTGCTGTTGTTGTTAAACTTTTTTGTTAAAAACTAAGACGCAAACACATACTTTAGGCCTGCGCAGGGTCAAGATCGTCAATATCACTGTCTTCCACCTCCACGTCTTATCCCACTGGAAGGTCTTCAGGGGAAGTGGCATGTGTGGAACTGTCATCTCCTATGATAACAATACCTTCTTCTGGAAGCCTCCTGTAGGATCTGCCTGAAACTGTTATACAGTTACCTTTTTTTTTTTTTTTTTAAGAAGGAGGACCTGCTTAAATAATGATAAGAAGTATAGTAAATACTAGATGATAGGAATTTTTCAGCTCCATTATAATCTCATGGGACCACTGTCTGCCTGTCTTTCTATCGAGAGAGAGAGAGATTTAAGGAACTGGCTTATACAGCTATGAAGGCTAAGTCCCAAATTTGCTGGACGTGCTAGAGCCTGGAGACCCAGGGAAGAGTCAACATCACAGGTCAAGTGCAAAGGCCATCTGCTGGAGAATTCCATCTTGTACCAGGGAGGTCAGTCTTTTGTTCTATTCAGTTCTTCAACTGACTGTAGGAAGCCCACCCACATTATGGAGGGCCATCTGCTTTACTCAGTCTAACAATTCAAATGTTACTCTCATCTAAAAACACCCTCACAGACACACCCAGAATAATACTTGATCAAATATCTGAATATCATGGTTCAGCCCAGTTGAACATAAATTATGTAGCCATCATACTGGCTTTCTAACCTGTAGTGTTTGTGACCTTGCCCTCTATTACCTGTTTATTAAGGCAGTTCTACACTTAGATTCTGCTACAACAACTCCACATGGTACCAAATTCAGTATTAGTTAAGACAGTTTTTCTTCTAATATAACAGAGTAAGAGATTCAAAATAATAGGGACTTAAATAAATGAGAATCTGAATAGGCCTCCCAGGGTTGTCTAGGTAATCAGTAGATGGCCAGACTCCAGAATCATCAGGGATCCAGGCCTAATCTTCAACCTCACAATCCAGGGTGGCTATCCCAGTTCTTGCTGTTTAATCTGCATTGCAACTAGTAGGAAGGAGTCAAAGCATAGTTCAACATTACTTCCACTCACATCTCATGAGTCAGACTTAGTCATATGATTATGCTTATTACAAGGCAGTTTAGGAAATTAGCCTTGGCTGTGCCCAATTAAAAATCCCATTACTACGGAAGGAACTGAGAACAGATACTGAAGAATAACTAGAGGTGTCTGCTACAAGTTGGAAATTCCTTGATCAGGTAATGCTGGAAGGTGTGAGGAGAATAACCAAACTCTTTTTTTTTTCTTTGAGACAGAGTCTTGCTCTGTGGCCCAGGCTGGAGTGCAGTGGCGCGATCTCGGCTCACTGCAAGCTCTGCCTCCTGGGTTCACGCCATTCTCCTGCCTCAGCCTCCCAAGTAGCTGGGACTACAGGCGCCCGCCACCACGCCCAGCTAATTTTTTGTATTTTTAGTAGAGACGGAGTTTCACTGTGTTAGCCAGGAAGGTCTCGATCTCCTGACCTCATGATCCGCCTACCTCAGCCTCCCAAAGTGCTGGTATTACCGGCGTGAGCCACCGCACCCGGCCCAAGAATAACCAAACTCTTAAGCAAGACAGCCAGTTTGAAAGATTTTACAATAATCAGGAAGTAGTTGACAAAGCCCTTACATAATGAATGGCAGGGGATAACTGCCATTAAAAGTATGAGCTATAGAATTATATTGCCTGGATTTTAATCCTGGTGTAGACATTTCCTGAGAAATTTTGTACAAATAACTGTCTTGCCTTAGTTTTCTCATCTGCAAAGTAAGAATAATAATTCATGCCTCAGAACTTAATTGAAAGATTGAATGAGATAACATATAAAACACAACGTCAGGTAAAAAAGGAAATGAAGGATAAAGTTCTAGGGCAGACTGATATTTAAGGGATATGAAAAAGAGGAAAGGCAGATGGGGAGGCGGAGGCTAAAGGGGGACTTCAGAGAAATAGAAGATGAACAAAGAAAAAATAGCATCCAGGAAGCCAGATCAGAAGAAAGTTTCATGAAGTTGAGGATTAATGGCAGAATCAGGTAAATGAAGGCTGAAAATAGGCTTTTTAATACAGGCTGTTTGTCTAGTTATTTTCTTGCTGAGTCAAGCTTCTGAGGAAAACAGTATTTTTATCTACCTTTTAGAGTTGTCAACAAACTATTGTTAAATGAATTACCAAGTTATTTGGAATAACTACCAAGGTATTCCAAATTATTTGGAATAACTACCAAGGTATTCCAAATTATTTGGAATTTTAATGAAGGACTAACTACTTTTGAGTTTCTACATTGGGTCTAATATGTTAAAATTGTACACAGCTATCATTTAAATGCCAATCTGTGATGAAAAGTTTCAGATTATGTCTCAGTGTGAAGTATGTGCTTTCATTCACCTCATCATAATGCTGTACAGCAACACTTTAATAGGTGGAGGTTGTATGCTCCATAAAAGGACTGGTAGGTAAGATTCTCAGGTCATTGCTTAAGACCTATTAATTCTACTTTATGTTAAAAGTGCCTGGAGGTATATAGTGATTTCTTACCTTCAATGGGTATTTGAGACAATTGGGATGTTAGAATGAATGCATGTGGTGTCCTGTGTCTTATTGCCTCAAATTCCAAACTTATTTTAGCAGTCGTAGTATTTGCTTCACGGCACATAGCTTGAGGTAAAAGCTTGAGGTCCTCTTTCCGGTACTAGATTTGAGTGGCAGTCTTTGTGCTGCTTTAATTAGCTGTGTCACTTGAGGCAAATCAGAGTCTTTGTGACCTTCGATTTGATAAATCTTGTCAGACTATTTACCTTGTACATCTCACCTCATAAGGTTTTATTAAGACTCTGTCTGTGAAGTGCTGTTTAACTAGAGCACCAAGTAAACATAAGGTAATATTATTAATTAAGCTGATCACATGTCCTGCACTCAGTTAACATAGCAGTGAGCATCTTGTTTGATTTCTGGACCAAATCCACATTCTGTTCTCTTTTATTCAGGAAGATTCTTTCTATTTTGTTTACTTATTTCTTAAAATAATTTCCTGTAATTTAGATTCAGGGGGTACATGTGTAGGTTTGTTACATGGATGTGTTGCGTGATGCTGAGGTTTGGGATACGATTGATCCCATCATCCAGGTAGTAAGCATAGCACCCCCTTCTGCCCTCTCCCTTCTGGTAGTTCCCAGTGTCTGTTACTGCCATCTTTCTGTCCATGAGTACACAGTGTTTAGCTCCCATTTATAATTGAGAACATGTGATATCTGATTTTCTGTCCCTACATTAATTCACTTAGGATAATGGTTTCCAGCTGCATCCATGTCGCTGCAAACGACATGGTTTCTTTCTTTCTTTTTTTTTTTCTTGCTGCTCTATTCTAGTTTAAAGAAAGTGTAATGATTTCCTCATGGAGAATATGTACATGTGTCCAGTGTTCTCTGGAAGCATCTTACCTTTTCAGTTTTGGACTTAAACTGTCATTTGGGCAGTGAGATAAAAAGACTGTAGTTTTCATACATTTTTCACGTTATTAATTATATAATTTTTTCTTTTCTACATAAGTTGCAAATAGCTTTATAAGGTAGTCTCATACAGGCTTTCTGAAATATCAATTGATTATTAAATGGTTACAATGGACCAACTGCAGGATCGATGTTCCTATGCTTATTTTAAATTTTTTAAATTTCTACAATCTTACTTGGTTTTAAAAAATGTATAATGCTGGAGTTTCTGAGAAGGAAAAGCTTGCTAATATTGTGGCATCCTTTACTTATATTTGCTTCCAACGGAAGGGTACTATTGCCTTGATACTCTAATGGCGAAGGAAGGGACATGAATAAAGATGAGGAATAAATATATTAATCATAGTATTTTGGGGCTGTAATCTTAATTTTTCAAGAGCACAGACATGTATGATTCTTTTACTTCTGTACGAGAAATTGTAGGCGAGACAGTGATTGTGACTTCAAACTTGTTTTAGCGATGACATAAAAAGAATTTGTTTATCTCCTGGTGATAAGTCATGAGAAATTAATGAAAGCGGGAAAATCACTCTCATTTTGGTCAAAAGATGGCACTGTTGCTGTGCTGATTGTTCTTTTCTGCATTTTTGGCTCAGCCCTTTTTAAATGCAGAAAACAGTTGAATACAGTGATCTAATTAACACTGACCCTCCCATCAGAATGCCAAATTTTCTAATCAAGCGCCAAAAGAATAGATCCGAGAAAGGGAATTTATATTTTTAAAAATGTGTTAGGATGTTTTAATAGCTATTTATAAAAATAACATTCTGTGTTTGAAACGCAGATATTTGCCAAGGGAAAAATAGGACATCCTGCATCGTGGTTTAAATTTTGGTTATGTTTTGAAACACCCTCCTTTGGAACTTTGATAACTGTCAGTGTTTTAAGACATTTTAGGCTTTGTTTTGTTTTGTTTTAGTTTTTCAAGGTCATTGAACTTGTGCTATAGTTAAGATAATACATGTTTTTCTTTAAGGTATTTAAGTCAAGTAATAGTTTTTCTTTTATTTTCCTTTCTTACTATCCTTTAGTTGGAAGCCTGTGTCGATTAGTCTGGGAATGTAAAGGTGGTCTATCTTGTGCTAGAGAAGCAACACATTTTCACCTTGTTTTAAGCCAGTTTCTTAAAAGGCTTTTGAGGCATGATTCCCTGTTTCCCTCTAAGCAGACCTTTCAAGGGTGGAGAACTTCATCCCTGAAGGCAAATCATTAAACTTTGGGAAAGACAAAATGAATGCCTTTAAAAAATACGTTTATTATTGATTTTACAGAATTTCTTTAAAATACAGACACGCAGATCAAAACATTTTTTGAGGGAGTGAGAGAAGGAATCCTTGGTGTATTGCAACCACAAAACAATCCAGTTTTCCTTAGAAAACTCTGGTGGAATCCTGCATATAGACTGCTTATCAGTAGATTTGCCTATCTGACGCTTTTAAAAGTTAACATTTAAATGATTTACTTGCAACGAGTAATTAAATTAAGCTTTTATTGGATAACTAACTATGTGGTTAACTAGTTTTATCATACTAACTAGTTTTATCATACATGCAGATATTTACAGAAGATATTGTATATAGTTTTACAGTATAATTCATTTGGATCTAAAATGCAAGCCGAAAATCTTATTTAATGGCAGATGTGTTTCAGAATTCAGAATTTGTTTGGATTTTAAAGAGGTAATATAGTATATACTTAGTACATGGTCTAACCTCCTTTCTACAGGAGGGTCTGGAGCAATACTCCATAATCAAACATATAAACGTTTTTTCAGCAAGACATCCTGAGATAAGTCTTGGCCATAAATAGCTTTACATGAGTTTAAGTCAGATTTTTAAGCCAAATGAATCTGCCACAACTTTTTTTTGTTTGTTTTTTTTGAGACAGAGTCTCGCTCTATCACCTAGGCTGGAGTGCAGTGGCACGATCTCGGCTCACTGCAACCTCCACCTCCTGGGTTCAAGTGATTCTCCTGTCTTAGCCTCCCGAGTGGCTGGGGTTATAGGCGCACGCCACCACACTCAGCTAATTTCTCATATTTTTGGTAGAGACGAGGTTTCACCATGTTGGCCAGGCTGGTCTTGATCTCCTGACCTCAAGTGATCCACCCCCTTTGGCCTCCCAAAGTGCTGGGATTATAGACGTGAGTCACCACGCCCGGCCTCACAATTTAATTTTTAAAAACCTGTAGGTTACAGAGCTTTTTGGATTTCACAACAGAGTATAAGAGATAGACCTGAAGTACCACTTGGTTGTATTCTGTGAACTGTCAAAAATCTATTGGGGATTTTCTGTTTGCAAATGAGGGAAATTTAACATTATATTCTATTTAATGGTTTCTTTTTAAAAACTGTGTATTGTTTTGTTTTTAGCAGCTTCATTAACTAGGTGGTTCAAACACAAAATACATTTCAGCCTGTTCCGTGATACACTGCAAGACAAGCAAAGATTTAGGGAAAGTTGTATACCTGATATCTGCCATATAGTAACAGGTTATCTGGTATACATTCCGTGGCAAGAAGGCCATCTTTCTTTCTCTTTTAGGAGTACTTGGGGTAAAATCATTTTCTACTATATATTTTTTCTTTTTTTCTTACCTTCATTGTGCAGTAGGCCATTGTATTATATGCTATAAAATTAATCAAGATCAACTTTGTTTCCTACAGCAGTGTTGTGAGAGAGAATCTTACCTCATATTTCAAGTAGGGTTTAAACCTCATCAGCACTTTTATAGGAGGCTTCTGAAGGGAATATGTGTGTTTCGGAGAAATGATAGAGGGATTATATGATGTCGCAGTTCTGCCTCCTTTAGAAGTACTTCCTCCAATGAAGAGAAGTTGGTTAATGGGTACAAAAATACAGTTAGATAGAAGGTATAAATTCTAGGATTTGATGGTACAGGAAGGAAATTGTAGTTAACAATAATGTATTGTATATTTCAAAGTAGCTAGAAGAGAAGAATTGTAATGCTCCCAAGATAAAGAAAAGATAAGTGTTTGTGGTGATGGATTTCCTAATTACCCGATTTGATCATTCTACATTGTAAACATGTATCAAAATAACACATATACCTTCAGATTATCTACAATTATGATATATCAATTTTTTAAAAAGTACTTCCCTAGCTTTGCATTATAATTGGGCATTTTATGTTAAAGAATATGTAAAACCCAAGATAATGTTTACTAGTTTCCATTTTAGAGTATTAGGTTAGCGTTCTACTTAATCTGATCAAATAATACTTCTGCTTCTACTGTTGTTAGTCATGACATTTTTCTGACTTCTACTTTTAAGTATGATTAGAAAGTTTACTGTTATCATTAGAATTCAATGATGAATAATACCAGTCTTAATACAGCTTGGTTCGTATTTCATGCATTATAGTTAGTGGTTAGCACAAATATGACATTACTCGGGATCTTGTTAAACCATGATACAGGATCATTCAGGAGCCAAGGGGCCATAGCTCATTTGGAGAGGTTAATAGAGGATACTATACTATTATGCAAAAACGGATGTTGCTTGGCTGGCTGTTTAGTTTTCCTTCCTCTTATTTAAAAAAAAATAATAAATAACCGCATAGCACAGACATTTACACAAGCATAGAGAACCTAACCTGTCTTTTTTTTTCTTCTTCGTTCTCTAATCCTGACTTGCCTTTTTATGTGGTCAGTACCACAGCTTTGCCAAAGTTTATTAGTAGTATTCAAGTCTTTCTAGTTTCTAAATGTTTTGCCACCTCCAGAATTTAAAATTTCTTAGTGGGCTTGTTAAGACCTATTAAGCAATATCTTTCTTTTGTTTTGAGTGAATCATTTTTCTCCCCCAAACAACCCTTCTCACATCCTACATCTAACTGTTGTAAAAATACATATACAATCCTCTGTTTATGATTTGGATGAAACTTGTGATAATAATTTCTTGTTTCTTGTACACTACTTCAAAATGTGTATAAATTGTTATGGAAGCCGATGATTTATCCCAGACATTATTTTAATGGACAGGGCCGTGTATATTTAGGTACTTAGATTTTAGGAGTGTGTTAATTTTTGCTTAGTATATTGTAAAATACGTCTTTTAATTTTGATTGGAAAACAAAGACCAGAAATACTGGTTTTTAAATCATTGAACTTGTCTGATTATAAAGTTGTTGTATGTTCTTGCCTTAACAGAAACTATAGTGTGTAATGATAAATTGTAATTATAGAGATAGTTTTATACTTTCTGCAAAAGCAGTGGGAGGCCACAACATGGTCTGGTTCAGTTCATAAGAAAAATGGCATTTATGGCTCTGGGGGAGGGGGACGGGGAGATGGTTTCAGTATTAAACTGTTCCACCTCAGATCATCAGGCATTAGTTAGATTCCGGAGCTCAGGTAGTAATGCCCGCTCACCCACCGCTCAACTCCTGCTGTGCAGCTGGGTTCCTAATAGGTCACAGACTGGTACTGGTCTGTAGGCCCAGGGATTGGGGTCCCCTGATCTATAGCATAAGATAATTCTCAGAGTAGAAAAATCTTAGCTATAAACCCTAGGAGTGAGTTTTTACAAATTGCCTGCCTTCCTTTATCTTTGAGTACAAATTTCTGATAGTTTTAAAATACGTAATTACTGAAAGCAAAAGGACTAAAATGATATTTAAACAACATGCAGCAGTAGCAAAACAGTAAGACCATTTGACAGGAATCCCTAACATTTGCCTTATGGTTTTGAGATTAACCCAATTTGTTTTAAAAAAGGCTTTGTGTTACCACATACAATTGTCTCATTTAGAAATTAATGTGGGCAGTCAAGTTATACCTACCTAATTTTAGAAAGATAAATTATGAATGTTGAAATGAAAGCTAAGCAGAAGAATCAGCCAACATTGGCAACATTATAGAAATTAATTTAAATTTGCATTAAGCCAGGAACATACTGTTTGTAAATTATGAGGCTTCTATGTACTTTTGTACAGCTTTAATGAGAAAGAATCATACTTACTTGATTAAGCATTGGCTTTGCTAATTGTGGAACTAAGACCAAAATAGTCATTTTAATGGGAGGTTGGAAATATCTGAATTCAAATATTGCCTATATCCACAATAATCTAACATTTTTATTGTGTATTTCTCTATTTTTAATTGTTTAAAAATACATAACATAAAATTTGCTCTCTTAACCATTTTTAAGTGTACAGTGCAATAGTGTTAAGTACATTCACATTGTTGTACTACCAATCTCCAGAACTCTTTTCATCTTTCAGAACTGAAAGTCGATATCCATTAAGCACTAACTCTTCATTCCCTTCACTTCTTAGTCCCTGGCAACCACCATTCTACTTTCTGTCTCTATGAATTTGACTCTTCTAGATACCTCATATAAGTGGAATCATGTGATATTTCTTTTTTGTGACTGGCTTATTTCACTTAGCATAATGTTCTCAGGTTTAACCCATGTTATAGCATCTGTCAGAGTTTTCTTCCTTCTTAATGCTGAATAATATTTCATCATATCTATGTATCTGTCTACACATTTTGCTTGGCAGTTAATCCACTGGTGGACACTTGGGTGGCTTCTATCTTTTGGCCATTGTGAATAATGCTACTATGAGCACGGGTACGAATATCTCTTTAAGACCCTGCTTTCAATTGTTTTGGGGATATACCCAGAAGTGGAATTGCTGGAGCACATAATAACGTGATTTTTAAGTTTCTGAGGAGCCATCATATTGTTTTCCATAATGGCTATACCATTTTAATAATCTAACATTTTTAAAGAAAGTCTTGTACCTATTGCTGTGGTTAGTAGAAAATGATCCAAAATGAATGTAATTACAACTTTACTTAGCAAGTTGGCCTTTACCTTAGTATGTTGCTGTAAAAACAAAAAAAGAGAAAACAAAAAACGCCATCATTAGATGTGTATTAGTTGTTTCCTATTGCTGCTGTAACAATTTACCACAATTTAGTGGCTTAAAATAGCACTGATTTGTTACCTTTGCACTTCTGGAGGTCAGAAGCCCAAAATGAGCCCTGTGGGACTAATATCAAGATGCTGGCAGAGATGTGTTCCTCCTGGAGGTGCTAAGGGAAAATCTGTTTGCTTACCTTTTCCAGCCTTCAGAAGCAGCTCACATACCTGGGCTCTTTGCCTTAGGCCAGCAGTCCTGTTAGTTCAACCCAGACTTCCATCGTCACATCTTCACCAACTCTCTCCCTCCCTCTTTCAATGATAAAGGACCTTTGTGATGACATCAGGCCCACTTGGATAATCCAGGGTAATCTCCCCATTGCAGGATCCTTAATTTAGTCACATCTGCACATAGCCTTTTCTCATGTAAAATGGCTTGCTTACAGGTTCTAGGGATTAGGATGTGGACATCTTTGAGGGGTTTTCATTCTTCCTACCACAGGATATTTTTATCCCTTTAGCAGTTCACATCTCCAGCATCTAGATAGGAGCCTTTTTTGTTTCCGTGGGGAATATTTAGAGGGTAGTGAATAGTGAGGAGAGGAAACATAGAAAAAGTTTTTTTAGAGACTAACAACAAGCACCAAAGTGTGAGAAGACCCTCAGTGGTAGGAACCCCCAAAATATCTCTTTAATCAATAAATGAATACATGAGATGTATAGAAATCCTGGATACCATACAATTTTAGTTGTCTGGAACCTCAGGGAATACCTTTTCTAGGGAGGTTATCCCTTAACAGTCAGAATTTTTAAAAAATACGTGTAACTGGCCAGTCATGGTGGCTCACGCCTGTAGTCCCAGCACTTTGGGAGGCCAAGGTGGGCGGATCACCTGAGGTCAGGAGTTTGAGATCAGCCTGGCCAACATGGTGAAACCCCGTCTCTACTAAAAGTACAAAAATTAGCCAGGCGTGGTGGCAGGTGCCTGTAATCCCAGCTACTCAGGAGGCTGAGGCAGGAGAATCGCTTGAACTGGAGAGGTGGAAGTTGCAGTGAACCAGGATCGCACCACTGCACTCCAGCCTTGGCAATAAGAGCAAGACTCATCCCAAAAAAAAAAAAAAAAAAAAAAAAAAAATTTAAGTGACCTCCATGGCAAAAGCTCTGATATTTATTCTTTTGTCAAATCTCCCCTTTAATTTGTATTACAGAAATAAATCAGATGGGTAAAAAATTAAACTACAAATGAGCTCCTGGTGAAAAGGATTGTTCCCCTGCGACTCTTCCTCTCTTCCTCCAGTCTTACTCCTCAAAGGCAATTACTTCTAATGATTTCGGTTCCTAATTCATTCTTCAGGTCACCCCCAAATCTCTAAATAATACGTTTATTCATTTTCTAAAATTATCAAAAAATTAGACATTAACTACTGCCCTATCACAAGGATTTATGTCACTTACACCACCCTTCCCTCATCACGCTACCCTGCACCCTGCAATTTCACACTGTACTCAGTTTCTCCCTGTCGGCTCTGAAACTTAGTACCATACACTTAGACCTACATTTCTTATTCTATTAGTGGGGGAAAGTTCTCTTAAATACACATCACACCTTTATTGTCTTTTTTTCTTTATTTATCTTTATTCTTTAAAAAAAATAATTAGAGGCAAATGTCTTTTGGCTTCTCTTTTTATAAAATAAGAACACTTACACGTCCACCCTGCCTTCCATTTCTCCCTCCCTTCTACTTCCCAGTATCTTACAGCTGTACTTTCATGTTGTCAAGGTTGATCATACTCTTTCTGAGACCTTAAAATCTATTCTGTAACAATACTAAGATAGGTCTTTGGAGTAATTCTGAACATTGAAGACCCATAAGTGGTGTATATTGTTTAATTCTATAAATATTGTCCACTGCATAGTGGAATAATATGTTAGAATTAAAATTCCTTCTCTCTTGGTTCGATCTCATGAGCAGAATACCACTGAAACATTTTTTCTAGAATCAGATAGATGAGACAAGTTGATCTGTCCCTTTCCCTCCCAATTATGTATACCAAATCTTCAAGTTTTTCTCAGTTTTCAGTCATTTCATCTCTTTTACTTCTCTCCCTTCTCCCTTCCTTCTGGAGAGCTCCCTCTTTTTCCAGACTGCAGTAGTTGCCTTCCAGGCCTCACACGCAGCTCTCACTCTGAGGCTTCACTCCTTTCACTGCTCTTCTATGTTGCATCCACTCTTTTCTGAATTACATTTCTCCTCTTTCTGGCTTTATTTCCTCATTTTGCTAGAATTAAAATTTCGGAGTCATCAGATATCTGCAAGTTTCTGTATTCTTGCTACATATTTATTTTATGAGTTGGCTGCAAATAGAATTCACTTTAAATTGCTTTTTCCTAGGATTTGGAATGTATTTCTCCACTGATACCAGTTTGATTCCTGGGCTCTTAATAGGTGACCTGTTTTTCTCTTTGGAGGCATTAAACACCTTCTCTTTGTTCTTGAAGTTCAAAAATTTAACAATGATGGATGTAAGTGTGGGTGTTTTTTATTCATTATAAAGGTGAAGTTTTGACAGTTTTCATCAAGACCCTCTCCACCCCCTCCTCTTAACTCTGTCATCTCATCTCAGATTACCACCCCTGGCTCACCTTGCTCCAGCCACACTGTCCTCCTCTTTCCTTGAACATGCCTCAAGGTCTTTTCACTGGCTATTCCTTTGGTATGGAATGCTCTTCTCTCAAATATCTGCTTTGCTCACTCCCTTACCTCTCAGAACTTTGTTCAAATGTCACTTTCTGAAATGGCAACCTGTTCTAACTGTCCCATTTAAAATTATCATCCCTCTCATCCAAGCACTCCTAATCCTTTTATCCTGCTTTTATTTTCTTCATAGTTATCTATCACTAAATTGCATACTAAATAAAAAAATGTGCAAACCTGTACATATATGTGTGTATGTATGTATATGTGTATATGTATATATGTTTATCTTTGTATATGTGTATGTTCATGTATGTGTGTATATATTTATATTAGTTTGCTAGAGTTGCCATAACAAAATACCACAGACTGTGTGGCTTAAACAATAGAAGTTTATTTTCTATTTTATTATTTTATTTTATTTATTTATTTATTTATTTATTTTTTATTTTTTGAGATGGAGTCTCACTCTTTCACCCAGGCTAGAGTGAAGTGCCGCGATCTTGGCTCACTGTAACCTCTGCCTCCTGGGTTCAAGTGATTCTCCTACCTCATCATCCCAAGTAGCTGGGATTACAGGCATCCGCCACCGCACCTGGCTGGTTTCACCATGTTGTCCAGGCTGACCTCGAACTCCTGACCTCAGGTGATCCATCTGCCTCGGTCTCCCAAAGTGCTAGGATTATAGGCGTGAGCCACCGCACCTGGCCTAGAAGTTTATTTAATCACAGTTTTGGACACCAGAAGTTTGAGATGAAGGCATCAGCAAGATTTGTTTCGTCTGAGGCCCTTCTTCATGGCGGGTAGCTGTCTTCTCCCTGTGTCTTCTTTATATGGTCCTCCCCTGTAATTCTGTGACCAAATGTCCTCTTCTTGAAGGATCCCAGTCATATTCCATTAGGGCCCACTTCAATGAACTACTTTTCACTTAATTACTTCTTTATAGACCCTGTCTGTAAATACAGTCACCTTCTCAGGCACTATGGGTTAGGACTTCAACAAAGGAATTTTGCAGGGACATAGTTTAATTCAAAACATATTTAATTTGTTATATTCTATCTCCCCCAGCTAGAATGTAAGCTTCATGAGGTGAAAGATTTTGTTGTTGTTCTATTGAGATATACTTACCACCTAGAACAATGCTAAGCATATAATAGAGGCTCAATAAATAATAATGAATCTCTTATGTTTCTAGTACTCCGATTAATTGGATTTTGAACGTATGTAATTGATCCACCTTGTCTCATTTTCAGTTAGTCTGTTACTGTTCTACTTTTTGTGGAGAGATTTCTTCAACCTTAACTTCCAAATACTTCTACAGAATATTCTTTACTTCGGCAACCATATATGTAGTTTCTAAGAACTCTCTTCTTGATCCTTTTTCATGGCATTCTGTTATGGATATTGTATCTTTGCTGATCTGTCTGCATTTAATAGATCATATTTCTCTTTTGTTCCCTGAATTTTCTGTTTCTTCCTGTGTCATTATTGTTTATTTTGTTATTTCTCTTACATATTGCTTAAGCATTTCTGATCCTTAATTATCTAGCAATCCTTGGTTATACATTTTTATTTAATAATGAGACAACAAAAGTACTAGAGGTATATTTTAAGGACGAGACCTTTTATCTGGTGATATAACTTTCTGAAGAGCTGACTGTTACTCTGGAGGCTCTCTTCATGGTAGAATGCAGAGATCTTTGATTTGGGGTCTAAAACCCATAATGGCTGCCTTAGAAGTCTTCACAAATTGTTTATTCAATTTTCTTAGATAAAAACCTTCCAACTTTTTACCTGGTTGCCCAAATTGCAATATTGGAAGTATGGAATCAATGACTTCTTATGTATGCTTTCATATGTATGCTTTGTTTTTATTTTTACTCCCATCGATTTAAAGACAAACTCATTATTCTGTTCTTTACCCCGATTTTCCTACTTTTTGAATAACAATCAACCAGTCTAACTTACTCTCTCTATATTTTCCATGTTGATTGGTCTGATTATCATTTTCCAAGTCTTCAAGTTAGAAAGAAATAGGTGTAAGATCAGAGACTGGGCACAGTGGCTCACGCCTGTAATCCCAACGCTTTGGGAGGCTAAAGCAGGCGATCACTTGAGATCAGGAGTTCAAGACCAGCCTGACCAACTTGGTGAAACCCCGTCTCTACTAAAAATACAAAAATTAGCTGGGCATGGTGGCGGCCGCCTGTAATCCCAGCTACTCGGGAGGCTGAGGCAGGAGAATTACTTGAACCTGGGAGGCAGTCATTGCAGTGAGCCGAGATTGCACCACTGCACTCCAGCCTGGGTGACAAAGTTACACTCTGTCTCAAAAAAAAAAAAAAAAAAAAAAAAGACTAGAAAACATCCAAAGTAATTGCAGTCTAAGTCAGAGTAAAGTTAGTTTTAAGTATGTAATCTTTGCTGTCAGACCCCCTGGTTTCTTTTTAATATACTTAACTAATCTTTTGCATTTTTCTGATTGCACACAGGTCTGCAATTAAGGCCTTACGTCCTGGAGGGATACTTGTATACTCTACATGCACGCTTTCCAAGGCAGAAAATCAAGATGTGATCAGTGAAATTTTAAACTCCCACAGTAACATCATGCCTGTGGACATTAAAGGAATAGCAAGGACTTGCTCCCACGACTTCACATTTGCTCCCACTGGCCAGGAATGTGGGCTCTTAGTGATTCCAGATAAGGGCAAAGCCTGGGGCCCAATGTATGTAGCCAAATTGAAGAAATCATGGAGCACAGGAAAATGGTGACATGAATTTGTAAACTGTGTTTATGTGTTATTATATTTATATTTCTGAACTCAGTACATGTTAATATGTAAATAATTATGCAGTAACTTTCTCTGGGTCTGTTTGGAATCCTATTTAGTTAATACTTTAGCATCTTAGAATCTAGGCTTGAGAATTGTTCAGGTGTATTTTTTTCCTAGAAATATATCTGTAACAATGATTTAAGGTGGTGCAGATGGTGTTTGTTCTATATTATAAATCTGCTGTCTTTGCTTGGCATTTTATAGTTAAATTAATCAGAATATGTGGTTTTATGCATAACGTGTTTAGATCTGTATTCTACCTATGATAGTGCTTTGAACCTTCAAAAATTCACATTTTCCAGTGCTCTGACCATTTTCCCCCTTATCAGATATACAGATTTGTTCAAGGTTTTTCTTCCCCCCCACTTTTGTAACTGATTGTCTCAGAACTGATTGGTATTCTGAGACTAACTTTTTAAGCAGCACTATTTCTAGTTCTAGCAAAATAGGTTTTTTGTTTGCGACATTGTTTTCTGTTAAAGACTATCTTATGTTTACTGCAAAGGTCAGTGACTCTGTTGACACCAGCTTTATTTCCCCCACTTTTTTTTGCATTCACAAATACAAATTGAAAGGGTAAATTATATTGAAAGGCCTTTAGGACAGCAGATTCACATGCACATGTTTGACTTTCGACATTCCGCTTATACAATTATGGAGTCTATCCAGCAGGCTATAAAGCAAGTACTTAAGACAAAACCGGAATGATTAATAACTGCAATCACTGAACTATATTTGGAGAGTTTTGTTACATAATTGCAGTCATAATGAGCACTACAGCATCTGATTATCTTACATTCACAATCTGGAGGGGCTTTTTACTTCACTTTGTTATAAAATGTTCTCTGAGAATATGATGCCACATATTAATGCACAAGAGGGAGATGCCTAATGAGAGTGGACTATGTGGTTACCAGAACCTAGTGCCATTTACTAAGTGGCTCTCCATGTTTACATAAATCCTGGGAATACTGTATACATTTCTTTATACATACTTAGGGTTTTAGCTTCAGTTAGCATCACACATTTTCTCCAGAAATCACTTAGAGTACAAACATATTTTTCCAACTATTAAGAAAAATTATGCAGCACATCTCAAAAGATAGCATCTCTTTGGAAACTAGCCTTTTAAAAAAAAAACAACTTTATCTGATTATAGAAATACAAAATTCTGCTAAAGCTGAATACTTTTGAATAGTTCATTATGTTCTGTGCCTTTAAACTAGAGACTATTTGCTTATTAATATTTTTTGTTTTGCAAGCATATGTAACCGGGTTGATATCATCAGTAAGTCTTAGGAAGAATTTTTTTTTCTGTACCTTCAGTCTGTTAATGATTTGTTTTCCTTTATGTCCAACTGATAAGTTTAAAGTAAAGCTAAAGTCTGGGCACGGTGGCTTACGCCTGTAATCCCAGCGCTTTGTCAGGCCGAGGCAGGGGGGATCTCCTGAGGTCAGAAGTTCGAGACTAGCCTGCCCAACATGGTAAAACCCCGGCTATACTAAAAATGCAAAAAAATTAGCCAGGCATGGTGGCTGGCACCAGCAATCCCAGCTACTTAGGAGGCTAAGGCAGGAGAATCACTTGAACCCATGAGGCAGAGGTTGCAGTTAGCCAAGGTCTCGCCATTGCACTCCAGCCTGGGCGACAAGAGTGAAACTCCGTAGCAAAATAATAATAATAATAATAATAATAATTAAATAAAAATAAAGTAACGCTGGAACTTTTGGACCAAATCAAGTATATTGGGTAAATACAGAAGAATAATGATGGTGTAAAAGATGTTTTCTTTTTTAAGTTATCATTATTAGTTTTTTTTAATCTTCAGACACTATAGGTTTTAAAAATAGGTTTCTTTTGTGTAGGTTAATCACAAGAGTAAATCTGCACACTGTACTTTGTTAAATGTCATTATTTTGCCAGTATAATGCGATGAAGCTTAATCTTAATACTTGGTGTACTATTGAATTTACTTTTCTGTGATTACTGAAAAATGCATGCACATGTGTTTGTGTGTATATATATATATAATTTTATTATTAAAAGCAATTGCCCCAAAACCAAAAGTTGACAAGCGGGACCTAATTAAACTGAAGAGCTTCTGCACAGCAAACTAAACTATCAACAGAGTAGCAGACAACTTACAGGATGGGAGAAATATTTGCAAATTATGCATCTGCCAAAGGTCTAATATCCAGAATCTATAAGGAACTTATATCAGCAAGCAAAAAACAAATAACCCTATTAAAAACTGAGCAAAGGACATGAACAGACATTTCTCAAAAGAAGACATTCAAATGGCTAACAAACATATGAAAAAGTGCTCTTCATCACTAATCATCAGAGAAATGCAAATCAAAACCACACTGAGATAATATTTTACACCAGTCAGAATGGCTATTATTAAAAAGTCAATAAAATAAAAAAAATAACAGACGCTGGTGAGGCTGTGGAGAAAAGGAACTGCTTATATACTGTTGGTGGAAATGTAAATTACTTCAGCCTCTATGGAAAGCAGTTTGGAGATTTCTCAAAGAACTTTATAACAGAATTGCCATTTGACCTAGCAATCCCATTAGTGGGTATATACCCACAGGAAAATAAATTGTCCTACAAAAAAAGACATAAATGCTTGTGTGTTCATCACAGTAATATTCACAATATTCACAATAGTAAAGATATGGAAAACACCTAACCACCCATCAACAGTGGATTGAATAAAGGAAATGTGGTACATATACCTCATGTAATATTACACAGTGATAAAAAAGAATGAAATAATGTCTTTTGCAACAACATGGATGCAGCTGGATGCTTTTATCCTAAGCAAATTCAGGAACAGAAAACTAAATATTAATACATATTCTCACTTATAAGTGGGAGCTAAACATCGAGTACACATGGACATAAAGGAACAATAGACACTGGTGACTACTAGAGTGGGGAGAGAAGAAGGGGGATGTAGGCTGAGAAACTACCTATTGGGTACTGCACTCACTACCTGGGTGACGGGATCATCTGTACCCCAAACCTCAGCATCATCCAGTATACCCATGTAACACACCTGTTCATGTATCCCCTGAATCTAAAAAGTTGAAATTATTATTTTTTTAATGAGAAGATAAAAAACCATAATTATAATGAAATAGGTAATATTTATTGAGCATTGAATATTCTGTAAATTGTTTATATATGTTGTCTTTTTTTTTTTTTTTTTTTGAGACAGAGTCTTGCTGTGTCCCCCAGGCTGGATGGAGTGCAGTGGCGTGATCTCAGCTCACTGCAACCTCTGCCTCCCGGGTTCAAGCAGTTTTCTGCCTCAGCCTCCCAAGTAACTGAGATCACAGGCACCCGCCACCATGCCTGGCTAATTTTTTTTGTATTTTTGGTAGAGATGGGGTTTCGCCATCTTGGCCAGGTTGGTCTTGAACTCCTGACCTTGTGATCCACCTGCCTCAGCCTCCCAAAGTGCTGGGATTACAGGCGTGAGCCACCACGCCCACTGTATATGTTGTCTTTATTGATGCTTAAAACAAACTCAGGAATAAGTATTATAACCCCCTTTTGTGAATGACAAAACCAAAGCTCAGTTCTGTTTATAGTTTGCCAAGGCTACACTGGTAAGTAAAGGGTACAGCCAATGTATAGACAGACTGTATAGATATATGAAGTGGGGGTGGGGGCCAAGGAGCTATTACTGCTGTTTGGAAATACTTGCCTCTCGTAGATCCAGCTTTAACATTTTTCTGACATCCTAGTAATAGCAGACCCTGCACAAAGTGGATATCAGAGTTAATACTGTGAAGAGACAAAATGAGAATAGTTTTACCAGAGATAATGAAATCTTGCATAATGTCTGCATTTTTCCATTGATTGGAGTGCATCCTTAGAAAACTGAATGTAACAAAAACCCAGAACATTTTTGGAAATTGTATGCTCTCTAGCAACTTTGTGTGAATTTTTATACAAACACTGTTTTATGAGTTATATAAAATGTTCTAAAACTAGAAGAAACATGGTCTTGTAACATGTTATTTTCTTAGAGCACTGGTTTCTCAGAACATGTCTTTCTGCATGGCCTCCCCACCCCCATCCCAGGGGAGAACGTGAATGTTCCGAGGGATTTCGGCGTCTGGGGCTTCCACACTCTGGAAGTCGGGTGCAGCTCACAGGCTTTCAGTTTGGCCACAGCTGAACTTACCAGATAAATCCTCCAAACCCATTTCTCCAGAAACCACTTTCTGGCCACGCAATGGGAGTCTCGTTTGACCTTTTTTAACCTTTCCTGGTCAGGTTCCAGGCCAGTCCTGCAAAGCCAGCAAAGTTTCATTTTCATTTAACCCCTTTTTTTCACTTTGTATCAAATGGAATTTAGTTCCTCCCACTGCCCCGAACCCAGCTAGAGTGCAGTGGTGTCATCATGGCTCGCTGCAGCCTCGACTTCCTGGGCTCAAGTTATCTTTTTGCCTCAGCCTCCTAAGTAGCCTGGACTACAGGCCCACGATACCATGCCTGGCTAATTTTTAAATTATTATTATTATTATTATTATTATTTTATTATTATTATTTTATTGTAGAGATGTGACCTCACCAGGCTGGTTTCAAACCCTTGGCCTCAAGCGATCCTCCCACTTCAGCCTCCCAAAGTATTGGGATTACAGGTGTGAGCCATTGTGCTCGGCCTCATGCATTATTATTTGTAAAAAAGGATGCATGTTTTCCCTCACCTTCTCTTCTGTTTGGCTAATTATAAATCGTTAAACTTAATATTTCATAGTTAAAGGGTAGAGCCACGATCAAAACTAGCTCCAAGGTTCAGACCCTTTTCCCAATACTATGCTGTCTCACAGAGTGTAGGTTATTTGAACCCTCAAGATTATTAACTGACTTTACCCCTATTTTCCATTGTTCAGTTTCCTCCTTTTGTGTAATATCCTATTCCCAGGGGATGAAAGGATTAATCAATACTTGGGAAAAAAACAACCTTTTAACTGTTTCAGGCCATATTGTAAAGAAGTGTGTCTTGTGATTTTGATACCCAGAAATCTCCAGTGGAGGGTATTCTCTGCCTTCCTTTTCTTTGCAGATGCTGAGCTAAAGAATGGAAATTTGGAGCAGACTTGCAGTGTCAATTGTAAAGCAAAGAGTAATTGATATTACTTTCTGTGACATTGAGTTGCTTTCAAAATAGCTTTATAAAAATTTAGGTTGCTTACCAACACATTAACTTCTCCCTGCCATCCACATGCTGAACAGCCACTACTTTCAGAAATAGACTGAATAAATGTAATGCATTTAGGTGGTTTGTACTGAATTTTTTTAAGCATCAGATATTATCTGTGGTTGGAAATCAAGGTGTCCTGCAGTTCTTTATCTTATTATGTATATTCCTATAACCTTATACTCAGATTTCATATTACTCCCTTAGCAGTATTGTGAAAAATATTCTTTCATGCAATGTGGGTAGGTAGAAAATAATAGCTACCTGCACACCTGGCTATGTGACCAAATAATCACAAATCTAATAGACCCTTATCCAAGAAGCCTTTATGCCTGGGAGATAAGCATCAGATAATCTGCACAGATGAATGCAACTCATCTGGAATACAAAGAGAAAATTAGAACCAATAGCAATAATTTTATTAGATGCCAAAAAGTCCTCTGATGCAATTGAATGAGACTACTTGTATTATGTGTTAGGTAAATTTGGCTTTGGGGACAAATAAAGCAGATAGCACAATTTATTTTCAATCCATTTATATGGTTTAAACCAATGGTTTACAATCTCCCTTTCCCTGCCTTATTGCTGCACTGGGGAGGGAAGTAAGGATGATGCCCCTTTCTGATGTTACTCTTGAGGCTGACATTGAAGCTAGAAAATCACGCAGATCCCATGGATATCTGAAGAATATTCAGATGGAGGTTCACTGGTTAGCTAATATATGCTGATAATCTACTACTTTTGCTGAAAGCTCTAACAGCATCTGTCCTGAAAACATTAAGAGTAATGTCAGAATTTGGAGTGGCTTCAGGCAAAGTCAATGGGAGTGAACCAGAAATACTATCTTGGCAGAATAGTTTCTATTAATGTTTTTGTGTGATATTAAAAATAAAATAAAAATTTTAAAAGAATTGATATGGGATTCTCATTAGGGAATGACTAAACAATAGAGTAAAGAAGACATTTTAAAACTGACCTGTAATTCAGTGCTAAGCTTTTTAAAAAATAGGTTATACTAAATCTAAGGAGGAAGAAAGTGTGGTGGAGCTTATGTCTCTGTAAAATTTAATTTGTTAACTCAAAGATTAACTCCATACCTTTCTGAAACTTCACAAATGAAAAAAGTAGTTTCTTTAGTCGTGCGAGGACATATTGTCATGTTGAAACCCAGGGAAAGCATGTGCTACCTTAGGAAGAGGATGTTTGCCCCACTGGAAGCTATTTAATGGTATATGTCATGACTCAATTAAGCTTACTATGGCTTGTCAAAAGGAATTTTCCACTGCATATTGCTATGGAATAGCCTATTACACACAAATAGCTATACAACCTCGCAGAACTAAAAATGTATAGTTCATTGAAAAATAAAACACAGAAGCATAGCATCCAGCTCCTTCTTAGTTCTTAAAAGCCAGTGGAAATAGAATTGCAGATATTAACATGAATGGACAAAGTTCAGAGGGATTGGCAATGGCGAAAGGAAAGGAGAGGGACAGAGCTTATATCAGCTTACAATTATTAAGTTACAGAGAGAAAGATTCTTCACATATTTATCCAAACAAAGTGTTAACAACCTTTTCAAAATGGTAAACCTTTCTTCATTAAGGTATTAACAGTAATTGCTAGGGTGAGGAGCAGGGGGTAGAGAACTCTGGAGAACTTCTGTTGACTTGTGAATTAATGTTACTAGGGAAGGATTACTGTGGGCTCATAGCTTATGGCTGCCAACTCGAAGGGAGGTTGTGATGGTGACAACTAGCTCTGATGCCACTGGAAATTGTTTTGTGTGATATTTTTAGCCATTAATAGCCAACATAACTAGTTATACCACATTTTCACATGATATTCATTCCTCTTAAATTGATCATAAAAATTTCAGGGTAACTCCTATATTATAGCAAATGTGTTTATAAACACAGCAGACATACACAAATCAAACAACTACCTATGTTCTTCTTCCTTAAAAGACTGCTTTGTGATAGTAAAGATAATCTCTGTAAATCTTCTATATGGAGCTGTACCTCTGCCCATTGATGCATTATTTTCAGCTACCTAGTCAACTTGGCCATATAGAATTAATTCAATAGATTCTTCCATCCAACAGTATTGAGTTGGCAGAAGCAATTTGATATAATTTTAGAAGAGGTGATTTTTGAACCAGGAGAAGTTTAAGTGGTATGTGTGACAGAGCCTAGATTGAGTCAGGCAGGCATGTTTCAAGAGCAAAGGACACTGGTAAGGCATGAAGGGTTCAGGATGCATCACCAGGAAGCACATTACTATCCCCAACAAACTGTAGGTGTTCGTCTATCTGATCACACCTTCTATTAATACATCCACTGAGGACTAGAGTATCTAGTTCATGTCTTCCCCATCAGAACTTTTGCCACCATCCTGGCTGAATTCATCATGTCTGTGGAAAACCCATCCAATATCCTACCCTCCTGGCTCCTTGATTGCCTCTTCTCCAACAGCTTTTGTCTCCATGTTCTTCATTCAGTAACTCACACTCCTGAGCATTTCCTAGAACCTGGCATTGTCTAGAGTCACACTCTCCAATGGCTCTTTCTGCATTGTTTTATCTGCTCTATTAGACATGGACAGTACCAGCCCTATGTGTCTACTGATCACTTAAAATGTGGCTAGTGTGGCTGGGTGAAATGGCTCACACCTGTAATCCCAACACTTTGGGAGGGAGGCTGAGGTGGGCAGATCGTTTGAGCCCAGGAGTTCGGGATCAGCCTGGGCAACATGGCAAAACCCCATCTCTCAAAAAAAAAAAAAAAAGTGTGTGTGTGTATGTGTATATATATATGTATATACGTGTATATATATGTATAGATGTATGTGTGTGTGTATATATATATATATATATATAAAGTGAAAATTAGCTAGGATTGGTGGCACGTGCCTCTAGTCCCAGCTACTTGGGAGGCTGAGCTGGGAGGATTGCCTGAACCTGGGAGGCGGAGGTTGCAGTGAGCTGAGAATGTGCCACCGCAATCCAGTGTGACTGAGGAACAGTTTTTTTGTTTATTTGTTTGAGACAGAGTCTCGCTCTGTTGCCCAGTCTGGAGTGCGGTGGTGAGATCTCAGCTCACTGCAACCTCTGCCTCCTAGGTTCAAGAGATTCTTCTGCCTCAGCCTCCCGAGAAGCTGAGATTACAGGCACCTGCCACCACGCCTGGCTAATTTTTGTATTTTTAGTAGAGACCGGGTTTCACCATGTTGGCCAGGCTGGTCTGGAACGCCTGACCTCAAGTGATCCACGCACCTTGGCCTCCCCAAGTGCTGGGATTACAGGCATGAGCCACAGTGCCCAGCCCTGAAGAAGAATTTTAAAATTTTAGTTAATGTAAATGTAAATAGTCACATGTGGCTCTTGGCTACCATATTGAACAACACAGATATAGAATTTCTCCACCTAAGAATATTTAATCTTAGTACCTCCTGTTCTTCCAGCTTTATTATTCTCTCATTTTTATTAAACTGCAATCCAGTTTTCTTGATACCTGTAGTTTTTAAACCTTAATTCTGTTAAAGACTATCCTTTTCCCTTCTGGTTTCCTTTCTTTATTCATCCTGGACCCTAAGGTTAATGCCTTACAAGTTATAACACAGAGCTCTCATCTCCGTCATTGTCTTACATTCCCATCGCACTTGATATTGAAACTTGCAATTCTGTATCGGTCCGTAGACCATGCCTCTACTGACAGATCCTACATCGCTGAGCATTGTTTGAAAAAGAAGAAAATCATACAGTGGACAGTGCAGATTGATGTCACTACAAATTTACACAACTGTGCAGATTTATTTTACCACAAATTCATGCTCACCTAAGTTTTTTTGTTTGTTTGTTTGTTTGTTTGAGGCGGTGTCTCGCTCTGTCGCCCAGGCTGGAGTGCAGTGGCGTGATCTCGGCTCACTGCAAGCTCCGCCTCCCGGGTTCACGCCATTCTCCTGCCTCAGCCTCCCGAGTAGCTGGGACTACAGGCGCCCGCCACCACGCCTGGCTAATTTTTTGTATTTTTAGTAGAGGCGGGGTTTCACCGTGCTAGCCAGGATGGTCTCGATTTCCTGACATCGTGATCCGCCCGCCTGGGCCTCCCAAAGTGCTGGGATTATAGGCGTGAGCCACCGCGCCCGGCCTCACCTAAGATTTTTACATTGCTCAAAAACTTTGACTATTCCTTGGCCGGCTTTCTTTTCCGTTTTCATTAATGACTTCTCGAAACTTTGAGTATTCTCTACGTCTCTCCCACATAAACCCTCTCCTATTTTCTTTAGATGATGCCCCTGCCTCCTTGTTGCTTGAGAAAATTGTGGCTATCAGAGTGAATGTCCTTGACTCTAACTTTCTTGACTCATACTCCTCTTCTCCTCAGTTTATTTAGAAACACCACCAGCCAGCCGGCCTTCTAAGTTAGAAACTTGGGAGTAATGTTCCATTTTTCTTTCCTCTTCCTCACTCTTACCTCTAGATAATAACCAAGATCTGTCTTTTTTCTTATTTTCTCTTAATACCATTGACATTGCCTTAGTTAAGATCACTGAGCTATTGAATTTTCTTCCAAACTCATCTTCTTACCTGCTGCCTCATACCTCACAATCTACACTGTCTATTGCTGCCAAAGTGCTCTTCATACAACAAAATTCCGTCTTGTCATTATTGTGATTAAAATTTGTCAGTGACTCCCACTTAACTACACGATGAAGTCTGAGCCCTTAGCATATTATATACTAGGCCATCTTGCTTTGAAAGCTGGATCTCTCTCTCTCTCTTTTTTTCCTCTCTCTCTCTCTTTCACACACACACAAGTTACATTCTCTTTTACTTTTTTCATAGAAATTTGAGTAATCCTGTTGAGGAAACCCGATTATCACAATGGTTAAAATGTCTCAACTCCAGCTCGTTGGTTAGGATACCCTTTAAGTAATCTGCTCATTCTGCTATAGCACCTGGTGATATTTTTGCAGTGAATGAGATATTTGAAAATACAGTCTTTTTGTTTTCATGCTTCTATCTGGTAACAATATATCTGGATTTTAGGCTGCAATACTTAGTTTTTCCACAGTGAATTGAAGAAATAGTCAAACCACTTTCAAAACCTTGTGCATTGAACTGAGAGATGTAAATTAAATAGAGAATCCACTACATTACGGGCATGCTGAAGCATGCATACAGTGGGGGAAAATTTCAAAATGAAATAGGCTCAATAATAAGGTTGGAATGTCAATGGATAAATCCATAATTGTCTTCTGGAGGAAGCTTCAAACCTACAAGGAATATCCAAGGGCAGAACAGCAAATGAAAATATCTTAAAATAGAAAAAGAAGTTGTACTTCACATCAAGGACAGTCAAAAAATAGATTATTGAGGTAGCACAGAAACTATAGAAAAATCTTAATCTTCATAATCTTATCAGTTACCCCAGAGTGTTTTTTTTAATGTGAAAAATTAGTGTGATCTGGAACTACTTCTGCCTTTAACTGAATTTGTAACATTAAATAGGCCTAAAACTTTCTAAACTTTGGCTGCCTAATTTTTTAAGTAAAAATAGGTTATCTCTAAGAAAAGTGAATATACTTTGAGTCACTACTATATTCCAGGCACTTACATGACTGGTGTTTTATTTGATCGTGTCTCTTCTCTTTCTAAAAGTCTTCTGACCTGTAACTGCAGCTGAGGCAAGGGATTAATACTGTACACAAAAGTCAAGGGAGAAAGAAAAAAAATAGTGGAGAACCAAAATAGGTCTAAGAGGAGTGATAAATACAGGAGTAAATAAAGCATGAGGAGGCAATGGGAATTACAAAGGAGTAACAGGTGAAAGAGCCTCGTTGAAGAGTACAACCAGCTATGTTCACATTCTTGGCAATACGTTCATTTTGCTAAACTGGCATTTCTATTAAGCCAACATTCCAGAAAGCGCGGTTGTTTCTGTTTCTCTTTCACAGCAGACCAGTCTGTTTCCAAGCTTGATGTTTTTCACTCTTATGCATCTCAAAACTTTGGTAATGTAAGTACCACGTATAATAAAAGAACAAAAACATTCTCTAGGGCCCCAGTGTTTTATTAAAATATTTATTTTAAAATGAACAAACATAACAGTGTAAAAAATTCTGTATACATACAGTTTTATACAACTTTAAAATCCACAAAGCTCTGAAACATTGTTAACAATTGGAAAATAAAATTAAAATAAATAGCATTAATTTAATACCCCAGATGATGCTGTTCTGTTAAAACTATATTGCCTCATGAAATCAAAGCATGATACTTACCATTAAGGTGCAGGATTTTAGTGTTCAGTGTGTCTTAGCTATTGTACATCACATGATTTTTCAATTCTTCCACCAATTTTCTCTGCTTGAATTACCAAAAAACTTTGATTTTTTGTAGTGTCTTATGATGCTGTTTTCTCTCCAACTTTCCATAAATACAGAATTTATATATTAAAAACAGCTTTGGTGTTTTCAAGTTATTTCACAAATATTAAAATAGTACTGCTTGGGGTTAACTTGATAATAACATAAACACCTTTTTTTTTTTTTTTTTTTTTTTTTGAGACTGAATCTTGCTCTGTCCCCCAAGCTGGAGCGCAGTGGCGCGATCTCGGCTCACTGCAAGCTCCCCCTCCCGGATTCATGCCATTCTCCTGCCTCAGCCTCCCGAGTAGCTGGGACCATAGGCGCCCGCCACCACGCCCGGCTAATTTTTTGTATTTTTAGTAGAGACGGGGTTTCACCGTGTTAACCAGGATGGTCTCGATCTCCTGACCTCGTGATCCACCCGCCTCGGCCTCCCAAAGTGCTGGAATTACAGGCGTGAGCCACCGCGCCCGGCCCATAAACACCTTCTTAAGCACTAGAATCTCATAGTGACCATTGAGATGATACAGAATATACCTACATTATAGCTTTAAAAATTCAGAATAGCTTCAATATGAAATATAAAATTACCCACGTTCTCACTGGGAGCTCAGTTAGCAGAGAGTCATCTGAGAATCCCCAAGTCCTTGAGCTTCAGTTTGAGAAACGGTGCTATGGTCTTTATTGATACTGCTAAGTTGGAAAACATGGAATCTCCTCTGACAAGTATATCTTAGAAGATTTGCCAGGAGAAAGAGAAGCACAGGGAAGTCATAATTTAAATAAAAGGACAGAATATTTTTGGTACAGCCCTTCCCTATGAATATATCTTTCCAGAGCAGGGACATTTGTTCCTTGCTATGAAAAGGGGACCATGTAATTTATCATCCAACTAAGACATTTAGAGAGTAGAAAAACAAGCTATTAATAATTACACCAGGACAACTATGTGACCAGGACAGTCCAGCCCACATGGTCACCCTAAGAGAAGAGTGAGGGAGACACTCATGCATTTGAAGAGCTCAAATAGATCTCATGCTTCGTGATAAATGCTTTTGAAGCCAGGCACGAGTCTCACGCCTTTAATCCCAGCTACTTGGATTGAGACAGGAGGATTGCTTGAGCTCGGGAGTTTTGAGACTAGCCTGGTAGGCAACATAGCATGAGACCCAGTCTCAAGGAAAAAAAAAAAAGAGAGAGAGAGAGAGATGAAATGCTTTTTTTTTTTATCCTGCACACTTTCTTGCAGTTCCCTTCTGCAAAAATGAGATACTCCCCCTTTCAGTGCAAATAAAAACCTTCTTAATTACAAAACAACTTCCTTTCTACTCTGCCTGAAATCTAAAGCATGAAGGTCTCCTTTTAATCAACAAATCAAAATACATTACAAGCACTGTCTAATGACTTCAATCTGATATTATTCTTAATGGAGCTTTTGACAAGAGCCCAGCTGAGATAACTGATAGGCAAGATGAATAGTCAAAGCTAAGGCAGTGGCTTTCAGACTTTTTAGGGAATTTGAATAATGTTTATAAGATGACATACAAAGGTAAGCCCATAGACATACAGAAAGTTTTATTACACAGTATTTATCCTTAAACTTGTTATGTATTACACACACACATATATACATGGACATATATATTATCCCACTTAATTGACCTTGACCCCCACTGAATTGAATTCATGATCCATTAATGATTTGGAATCTGCAATTTGAAAACCACTTCTAACTAGCCATTCCCTTTTGCATCCAGTTAAGTAAAAAGGTACATAAATAGACAATGTAAATTCATTTCCGTGTGTCTTTACAAAAATTCATTTTACTAATTAAACTTGGTTTAAGTAAGAGTTGATTTTAGCACACCAAAAAAAATCCTATATAAGGTGTTACATGCCATGTCATTCAAAGCCTCCCTGCTGCCTTCCCCTCCAGCCCCACCCTGTGTAGGCCTGTAATTATTAATTTCTCTTAGATCTCAGTGAATGTTTTCAGATTACTTGGCCTATATTAATTATATTATTTTCCATTTTGCTTTGTGTGCTGAGAAACACAGCTAAATTCTATGATCACATACAGCAATTATCTCTGTTTATCTCCCTTCACCTACCCCACTCTCCACATGGCTTTTATTCTCTCATTATCCTCCCTCTTTAATAAAATGATCATGTTGTAGAAGATCTACCGGCTAAGGGTGTGTGTACCAGAGTCAGTCTGCCTGAGTTTGAATTCTATGCCACTTTCTAGCTGTGTGATGTTAGGCAAGTTACTTAACCTCTTTATATCTTAGTTTCCTCATCAGTAAAGTTAGAATAACAACAATGAAAAGAACAATCATAATACCTACATCATAGTCATTTTGTGAGATCTAAATGAGGTAATACCTTTAGGTACTAGCACATTGCTTAGCCCATAGTAAGCAGACAATAAATAAAGCTATTGCTATTCTCATAAATTTTAGAAGTAGACATTACAATTAGTTGAGGGTTTCTTTTTCTCCCTTTTTTTCTCTTTATTGTTTTTATTTTTTTACTGAGGGTTTTGTTAGCTTTTAATCTTGTGGAACTCAGAAACTGCCATTAATATGGTTTCATAGAAAATAGTCGTACAAATTTGTCTTTGCATCTTCTCTACAGACACCCCTTTGTCAGATGAATTCACAGAGTGTTTTCTTTTGGAATCTTCAGGCTAGGCTTACTTATTTGTGATATTTGTGTATGAGTTTGTTTTCCCACTAGTATATAAGAACTTTGAGGGTCAGGAGCTGTTTTATGAATCTTTGAGTTCCCCTAGCTCTTCATTCCCTGCTTTCCTATTGTGCGTGTTTCATAAATGTTTAATGAAATACATGAATTTAACAGGTTCTTTTGAATATCAACAAAGGAAGAAAGTTCTCAGTAGAAAGGAGTAAAAATTCAAACAGAGGTTGATGACAGCACAGAGAGAGTTTGATATTCAGAACATTAACTGAGGCAGTAAGGCTAGAGTAGAATTGTCAACTGCCCCATCAGAGGTGGTTAAGAAAATGGGCTTTGTTAGTTAAGTCTGGGTATACACTTTTGTCTCTGTTACTTCCTAGTTATGCAAACGTGGGCAAATCATGTAACCTCTTTGAAGCTCATGTCCCTCAGCTCTACAATAAAGATAATTAAAAGATCCTGAAGGCCTAAGTTCTAGTGTTTTATAGCACCATAGGATGACTATAGTTAACAATAATATATGTTTTTAAATAGCTAGAAGACAGAATATTGAATGTTCCCAAAATAAAGAAATGATAAATGTTTGAGATGATGGCTATGCTAATCGTTCTGATCTGATCACTACACATTGTATGTGTTGAAACACTACTATGTACCCCATAATTACATATAATTATTATATGTCAACTTAAAAAATTTTAAAAAGATCATAAATGTAAAGTGTTTAGTATAGCACCTGATATATAGAAAGCGGATGATGTATTAGATTTTCTATTGCTGCATCACAAATTACAAAACTTATCAATTAAAAAGAATACAAATGTATTATCTTACAGTTCCCATGAGTCAACAGTCCAGAATATTTTAGTTGGGTTCTCTGCTCAGGATCCCAGAAGGCTAAAATCAAGATGTAAATTGGGTACACCCCTATCTAGAAGCTTTCCTGGAGAAAGATCTCTTTCCAAGCTCCCTCAAAGTTTTGGCAAAATTAATTTCTTTGCAGGTACATGACTGAGGTTCAGCGTTCATACTAGGAACCACTCTCGACAACTGGAGACCACTCGCAAGTCCTTGTCACATGGCCCCATGCATAAGCCTCTCACTCTAGGAATCTCTTAATTTCTTCCTTCAGGAAAGACCCCAGTCCTTTTAAGTGCTCACCTGAATCAGGTATGCCAAGAACAATCTTTCTTTGAATAACAGATGAGATATTTTTAGCTGATGTCCCCTCACTGTACGTCCATGTTACTGTGAGCATCTTGCCACTCTATGATTCTATTATTTACATACACATATTATTTATATAGCATAGCTCTTAACTATATAATCAGGTGCTAAGTTGGAAAAACATTTTTTTTCTAAGATTAGAGGAGAAACTAGGTGTGTTGGACTTATTGACAGCCAGTGGTCTCTACTATAGCACTTTCCTAAGAGGTTTTCAAAGGTAGTTTTGATTATATGTGTGTTAGTCTATTTCATGTTGCTATAAAGGAATACCTGAGGCTGGATAATTTACAAAGAAAAGAAGTTTATTTGGCTTATGGTTCTGCAGGCTGTACAAGAAGTATGACACCAGCTTCTGGTGAGGCCTCAGGAAGCTTTCAGTCATGAGGGAAGGCAAACAGGAGCAGGCATCTCATGGTGAGAGAGGAAGTAAGAGGGAGAGGAGGTGCTGAGCTCTTTTTAACCATTGGATTTGTAACTAGAGAGCAAGAGTTTACCCATTACTGTGGGGAGGGCACCAAATTATTCATGAGGGATGTGTTCTCATGACCGAAATGCCACCCACTAGGCCCCCCTCCAACACTGACAATCACATTTCTACATGAGATTTGGAGGGGACAAACATCCAAACTATATCGATGCACTATTTGCCCTCTATATTGTTTCTACAGATAACTCTACTATATTGTTTTTCTTATTATTATCATGATCTAGGACACTTCGAGATAACTGACAAGGAAAGAAAAATGTTTGAATAGTTACAGAGTTAGGAAGACATTGGTTCTCTCATTCCTCCTGTCACAAGTGGTTGAAACATAAAATATGTTACAACTTTCAGTTTTATGAGTTATATTCAACTATGAGAGGAGTACAGAGAAATATAAAATTATCCCTGTCTTCAATGAATCTTCAATTTGGTTGCAAACGTAAGACATATTTTCACATTTCACAAATGTGAAAAGTTACATAGCACTAGAAGGCAGTATGTAATTATAAGACAAATGAATAGAATGGAGTCATAATTATAAATCGGAGAGGAGAGGTCAAGGATGGCTAAAGGAAGTAGGAGAGCACAGCTAAATCTACAGAAATGGGCAAGGTATCACCAGATAAAGAGAAAGGAAGAGGATGTAATAGGAGGGTGGAGTGGCTTGAGCAGAAACATGGAAGCACACACAATGTAACACGTTAATGGTGCAGTGGCTGGAGTCCAGAGTTCAACTAAGTGAATAGGAAGAGATAAAATTGAAAGTGTAGATATTATTTGGAGCCTCAAATATGAATCCAAGGAGTGTGGGCTTAATCCAAAAGGCAATAATAACCCATTGAAGCTTTTTCAAAAGAGGAATGCCACATAGAGTAGATATTGAGTAAGTATTTGTGAAAAGATGAATGAATAGATAATAAATATACTGTTTTAAGAAGAGTAATAGTTTGGGAAAGTTTGAATAGGAGGAGGAAGACTATTGGTTTTGGCTGTACAGTATTAAGAGTCTAGAGAGGTTCATAGGATCTGAGTTAGGTCACATGATAGCAGTGGGACTCCAAAAGGAGAAACTGATAGAAAGGAAGAATTAACAGGATTTGAAGACTAATTAGATATGGAGGAAAGGAAGAGAGAGGAACCAAAAATGACTCTGCATTTCCAGCCTGGATAATTTTTAAATGACGGTAGCAATTTACAGTTTTCCCGTATGCAAAATGAGGAAAATAAGGGTATTTTATAGTAAGCATGTCTCCATTATTATTGTTATGTACATAAAATGTCTAACATGGTACTTGAATGATTAATTTCCAATAAATAATTGTTATTTTAATATTGTTATTTTCATCTTTAATATTAATTCACAATCCTTAGATCCAAACAATTCTGAAAGTCTTTTGTTTGGTTGGTTGGTTGGTTGGTTGGGTTTTTTTGTTTTTTTGTTTTGTTTTGTTTTGTTTTTTGATAACACATGCAGTGATCTGACCTGAAGTCTTTTGGTAGCAAAATCTTACCCAAACTGACTGAGAATCTTTATTTACTGTGTAAATGACCATATGTTTTGCTCTCCAAATATTAGCATATTTATGAAAAGATATTTGGTTTAACCTCCTGACCTACATTTGCCTATTTGTCTGTCTCAACTCCTTGGCATATTTGTCAGTATGACAGTAGCTCAATCAAAGGGACAAATTTGGATGCTGACTGAGATTCTCTTGGGAGTGTTAAAAACATATGGTATATATAACATGTTACTCTTCTGATATTTGAAAACATCTAATTTCAAATTACATCTAGCTTGAGAGTTTTGGATAAAAGGTGGTGGATCGTATTACTGTTGATTGAAAAAGGAAAATAGAGAGAACTACTTTGAGGAGACAAATAGTTGATGAGAGATATGCTGAGTTTGAGGTAATGAGAGCACAGAAGTGAAACTACTTTCTAGGCCATTGGTGATACCTGATTGGATTTTCAAGCAAATAAGCAGGATACATATAGAAGTGAAATTTCAGGTCATGAGTAGGAATGAAATCTCCTAGAAAGACAATGGGAAGGCAATGGGAAGAAAGCTGTAAGGGGATTACTGAAACAAGGTGTATGTACGCACCGCATGTAACGAAAAGCTCTGGCTAAGCTATCAAAAAGCTGGTGTTTAGTAGGGTTGAAGCTGAGTCTGTAAGAATAGGTTGAGATGGAAAAGAAGCAGGAGAGTGCCATACTTGCCAAAGAAAGAACTATCTTTTAAGAAGGAGCAATCAATTACTAGAATCAAGTGCTACAGAGAGGTCAGAGAAAAGGAGAAAATCATAGCGGCAAACAGATCGGATTTGCTAATTTTGGATGCTCAATGGTAATGAGATGGTATCAGAGAGGTAAGAACAGAGGACTTAAGTGGGGAACCATAGCAGCCTAACTGGATTTCATTACTTCTTGAGTATACTCATTCCTGGTTGATTCAAGAACACAAGAGTCAAAGAATCACAAAACTTATAGCTAAATCTAATCATACATTCTATCCCTCTTGTTTGTAGTTAAGAAAGCTGATGCCTCCAAAGTGGTTAAGATTCTGGTAACAGTTACATTATGAGTTCATGGCAGAGTTAAGACTAGAACATGAATACTGGCATTCCCAATTACGTGCTGTTTCTTCTCTGTACTAGGCATCAAAGCAGTGCACTCATCTAAGGGTTCTGTTTGAATGACACCTTTAGGTATTACTGCAGCTCCCCCCCCCCCCTTAGTACAGAAACAAAATACTCCTCCACCAGTTCAAGAATAAAAAGTCTTATTAAAAAGCCTTTTCTTTATACTAGTATGCCTCTCACACCATTGGGATTTTATAAGGAATTGAAAACTTTACACATCCATATATTATAACTTTCAGTGAACCCAATAAAATGTTCCTTTGTGTCAATATCCATGATTCTGTCCAGAAACTCTTTCAGTAGTTTAATTTCTCTTAGTCTTTTTTTTTTTTTTTTTTTTTTTTTTTGAGATGGAGTTTTGCTCTTGTTTCCCAGGCTGGAGTGCAATGGCGCAATCTCGGCTCACCACAACCTCTGCCTCCCGGGTTCAAGCAATTCTCCTGCCTCAGCCTCCTGAGTAGCTGGGATTACAGGCATGTGTCTCCACACCCGGCTAATTTTGTATTTTTAGTAAAGAGGGGGTTTCTCCCTGTTGGTCAGGCTGGTCTCGAACTCCAGACCTCAGGTGATCCACCCGCCTCAGCTTCCCAAAGTGCTGGGATTACAGGAGTGAGCCACTGTGCCCCGCCTCTCTTAGTCTTAATCTTTATTAAGATAACTTGCAGAATCTTAACAGCTCAAGCGGATCTCTACAAGATAGTAAACTCCTTAGAGGCAGGAATTTTATCTTATCTTTGTATGTCTGGCACCTTAAAATGATGTCAATAACATAGTATATGTTCAATAAATGCTTGTTGAATGAACAAATAGGTGAATGAATGAATGAATTAGTGGAACGTTCAGTAAGCCTCCTTGAGAAACAGTGGGAAGATAAGGTATTTGGCTCAATCTCCTGACATAGTTAGCTTGTGCTTGCTTTTCTGACTCATCTCTAACAGAAATAGCCCTTGGCATATTTGCAAACACAATAGTATCCCTCAATCAAAGGGAAAACACTTGGATTATCTCTCAGAATTATTGCTAAGAGGTTTTACTTATTTGGGTGCCAGTGACCCTTACTAAAGACTTGGGACTTGGAAAAGAGGTCACGGAGGTGGTAAGGGAATGTGTTGACCCTGGCCCTCTAATATTCTGATTATATGTTTCTTTGCTGCTCAGTCAGTCTCTTTTGGGGCTTTTTATTTTGTTTGAAATGCAGCCTGGAGGGCAAAAAGATGTACCAGAAATTCCAACCGTATTTGGAAGGGCCCTGTAGAAAGTGGCTTATCAATACTTAGCACTTTTCCACGTGTATTACACAAATATGCCTTATTTCAGGAAATTTGCAAAGCAGTAATCATATATTTCACCCTGTATTATAACAATATATTTTTCTGTTTCCCGAGTGTGATGTGCTCTCAACTATTTAGCATCTAATGTCACAAATTTCCAGCGCTGCCAGATTAGAATGCCTCAAGGGCCTAATGACTCCTAAGTGTCTCACCTTCAGCTCGGTACAGCTAAGCAATTCTCATGATGCTCAGGAGTCATGTATTATGCTGGCAGGCTGCCTTACTGGTGAGTTACCTTGAGACAAAAGTGTTGTCAACAGTGGAACAGTCAGTTTTTCCTTGAAGCCCTTCATTCACTCCTCTCCCCCAACTAGGTATAGCCATATTTCTAGAGCAGCAATCACAAAGTACACCTAGTGATTTTATCAGGATTTCTGGCTAAATTAACGTAAACAGCGACATGAGTGGAAATATACCTCCCTGGCTTCCCTGCCAGCCTACCCTGAGAACATTCTGGCTTACTTTCTCTCTTTAACAAGACCAAGAAGACAGTCTCTTGCATCTCCATGAGAAAAGTATTTACATATTCAGAAATCAGCTTGGCAAACCAGAGCTAAGAGTATGGGGAATAAACATTGTCTCTGTTCTTTTTTTCCTCTCAAAGTTGAGAATTAAATTCTTGAATATGATAAGAGCTAAAAATTGGCAAAAGAGAGATGGCAACAGTGATGCGACATCTGTCAAAAAGTGTTGATCAGCGGAGGCCTCTCTGCCTGCCTTGTGCACCCTTGGGCTCTCAGGGCCTTGACAGGTGTTTCCCTTTTTCCCCCTTCCTTTCCCTGGACTGGCTTCCTGGGCTTGATAGGGGCAGATGCAAGCATTCCACAGCTTGCATTGCCTCATTTAAAATGCACGGTGGGTAGAAATTAAAATTAAAATGAGTTCTTTTTTAAGCAAAAATGTCACCATTCTCTTTCAAAGATGATAACCTGAGTAACGACTACCAAGAGAAAAGATTGGTGTCAAATTATGAGGCTGTGCTTAGTGGGCTTATGATTTATGTATAGGAATACATCATTTTTTGACAAAGAGCAAGATGAGGTTGAAATTGTATTTATTTGGCAAGCCAAACTGGCTTCTTTGACCTTTTTTTTTGAGATGGAGTCTCGCTCTGTCACCCAGGCTGGAGTAGAATGGCGCCACCTCGGCTCACTGCAAGCTCCGCTTCCTGAGTTCACGCCATTCTCCTGCCTCAGCCTCCCGAGTAGCTGGGACTACAGGCACCCGCCACCACCCCTGGCTAATTTTTTGTATTTTGTTTAGTAGAGATGGGGTTTCACCTTGTTAGCCAGGATGGTCTTGATCCCTGACCTCATGATCTGCCCCCCTCGGCCTCCCAAAGTGCTGGAATTATAGGCGTGAGCTCCCGCGCCCAGTCTCTTTTACTTTTAAGCCACTGGCATACATTTAGTATGTCATATGCACTTACCTAATATCGGGTAGCAAGGACATATGTGTTCATGTTCAAAACTAGGCTAGGCACTCCTCTACTGGACCACACAGGAAGTCTCCAAACTATTCTAGGAGATGAGAGCTGTCACTTGGTGTTGTGATAGATATTCTAAGCCATTCATTTTGAGCAAGATTTCTTTAGCTGTTTTCTCTGTTTCTCTCTCTTTTCTATTGTTACAAAGAGAGGTCTATAACTTTTGCAAGTAGAAAAATTGGTCTAACTACCACTAGCCTTCTTTGGAAATGTATATTTGGTTTCTTCCTGTCTCTTTCACACTGGCATGTTATTTTTGCAGTCAAGCTATTTGTGTGTCAAAAATAAGTATGGTACATTTTCTAGTCTACCTTTACTAAGTAATAGTCATGAGTATAATCTCACATAAAATTTTGCAATAAGGAATTCAGGATAGGTTTTATTCTGCTTACTTCTCAAGAGAGCTGATTAAGTGAGAATTATTTGATCCAAATTCGTAGCTACTGCTGCCATGTTGAGTGCGGGGAGTCTTGAAGAGTATAACCCCCACCTTCCCACCAATCCAGGAAGGAAAATATTGAAGTTCCATGTCTACAGCGTAATCTCTGTGTTCTGTTTCTTCTTGTCATTTTCATTATATATACAGACCCCTCAGGAGAGAACAATGGTTCTGAGTCATATTTCACATTGCAACTCGTGAAGTATAAGAAATCTTGTTTCAAGTTGTGAAGAGGAGATCTGCACAAACACTGCATACCATACGATACTTACAAAATTTAAATTTGTGGTCCCTTCTTGAGTCCCACATGTAAAAGTCACAAATCATGCTTTTGTGCGTTTAGATATTTTACCAATGCTATTTTTCTCCCATCACATGTTCAAGAAGGTCTTGGAAGAAGAGATATACCATATGGAAAGAACAATGTCTTTGAAACGAGTAAGATGCTTAGTAAATCATTTGGCTTCTGAATACTTGTTTACTCTTTTGTGGAATGGAGATGGTGATACTGTCATGAAAGGTTACTGTATGGTCTAGAAATCACAGGCGTTCAGGTAGGTAGACTCTTCTGAATCTGAATCTACTGCACTTTCCCTTGGCTGAGCATTATTCACAGTAAACCTGTTGTCCTGGATAATCCTGGTCACTACTTACATACAGTGTCCAGTACTGTGGATTTTGTGTGCGGTTCCTAATGTGTCTAGTCTAACAGCCACTCTCACTGGTGTTCTGAGGCCCAGAACCTCTTAGAGCCAATGTGTTCTAAGTTTTCTAAGCTACTGCTTTCAATTCATGTTTTAAGCTATTGTTTTTTCTCATTGGTGAACATACAACTTTTGAAGTTCTGTTTCCCAGAGACTCCAGAGGCAGGCCTATGACTTGTTCATTCATCCATTCAACAAATATTTAGTCCTTTAACCAACCCCATATGCCACATCAACATTTCTAGATCCCCTTTACACAGTGCACCTTCTATTTTTTTAATGTATCATTAGTATATCATGCAACTTATTCTTTTTTATTGCCTCTTGCTCCACTATAATGCAAGCTCCATTGGGACAGAGATCTTCGTTTTATTCACTGATGCATCCCAAGCAAATACAATAATTCACAGCAAATATCAAATATTTGTCGAATGAGTTTAGAATATATTATGTTTTAGGAACATGGGAACTGGTAAGTTACATTGCTCTTCCAGAGAACAGTTCATTCAGAAACTTTCTTGGTGTTGTTTAGAATTATTAAACTTTCATATTGAATATCTAGCTTCTTTCTTCTGTACACAAAAGCAAAGGTAACATCACATATTTTCTCTGAACTCCAGGTAAGCTCTTGATCTCCTATGGTCTGTGCCTTCCTCCTCCTCCTCCTTATTATCATCATCACAGTTATCATCATCATGTTAGCTAGTCTGCTAGGTGGTTTCCAACGGTCTTTGCCAGTGGTCTTTACACAAGAGTGTAGTCCTCTCCCATATTGAATAGGGATGATGTGTGTAACCAATAAGAGGTGATTATGTGTAGTTTCTAAGGCTAGGTCATAAAAAAAATTACAGCTTCAGCCTTTCTCTCTTAGATTATTTCCTTTAGGGAAACCGGGTGTCATGCCATGAGGACAATAAAACAGTCCTCTGGAGAGGTCCAAGGAGCAAGGAACTAAGGCCTTCTGCCAAAGGTCCTATGAATGAGCCATTTTGGAAGTGGATTTTCTAGCCCTAGCCAAGACTTAGATGACTGAAACCCTGGCCAACATTTTGTCTATAGTCTTATGAGAAACTGAGCCAGAACCATCCAGCTAAGCTGCTCCCAAAGTCCTGGCACATAGGAATTGTGAGCTAATAAAAGATTACTGTTGTTTTAAGCTATTAAGTTTTGATGTAACTGTTACATAGCAGTAGATAACTAATGTAATCATCACTGCACTTCTTGAGTGCCTTCATGTACAAACAAGTATATGATTTCATTCTTAAAGCAAACATCTGAATTGTCTTAGCCCATTTTGTGCTGCCATAATAGAAGAGCTGAAACTTCATAATTTATAATGAACACAAATTCATTTGGCTCATGTTTCTGAAGACTGGGAAGTCCAAAAACATGGTGCTGGTGTCTGGAAAGGGTCTTTGTGCTGCATCATTCCATAGCAGAAGGTGAAAGAGCAAGTGAGCATGCAAGATAGAGAGGAAAGGGGCCAAACTTATCCTTTTATCATGAGCCCACTCCCGAGATAACTAACCCACTCCCATTATAATGGCATTAGTCCATTTATTATGGCAGAGCCCTTATGAACTAATCACCTCTTAAAAGTTCACTTCTCAATACTGTGGCATTGAGGATTAAGTTAGAACACATGGCTTTAGGGGGCACATTCAAACCACAGCAGTAGTTATATCTTCATTATACAGATGAGAAAGTGGAGGGTCAAAGGTGTTAGTTTACACTTCCAGGGAGTGGAAGAGAGAGAATTTGATCACAGAATTCATTTTTCATGACTATGCTATTTTGAGTAGAGTATAATCTTTGGAGTATAAGGCTACTTCTGGCAGAATCTTAGCATGGTACCTGAGAAACTTGGCAACCACAAATCACTTTCAATAATGTCCCTTTTCAGGTACAACATGGGAGCACATAGGTACTTTGAGTTTCAGGAATTATCGAAAGCTTCTCCAAGTCCCATAAGATAAATGCACAGGTTTTCTGTAATAAAAATCCATGGCTCATGCTAAGTTTTTAATTAACTAGCTAGTAAGGTAGCTAGTTCCTGATGTGATGGCATTGCAAGAAAAGAGAGAGACCGCTAGGCACAGTGGCTCACACCTGTAATCTCAGGGCTTTGGGAGGCTAAGATGGGAGGATCACTTGAGCCTAGAAGTTTGAGACCAGCCTAAGCAACATAACAAAATCCCATCTCTACAAAGTAAAAAAATTAATTAGGTGTGTGGCATGCACTTGTAGTCCCAGCTCTTGGGAGGCTGGTGTGCCAGGATCACTTGAGTCCAGGAGGTTAAGACTGCAGTGAGCCATATTAGTGCCACTGTACTCCAGCGTGGGCAACAGAGAGAGAGAGAGATCCTTTCTCTCTAAAAAAAAAAAAGGGTAAAAAAGAAAATCTTGTCATTTCACAAATTCTTCACCAAGTCTAGCCTTCAAAGAGGGCACATTTCTTCAAAAGTAGGCTACCAATAGTGTCTTTCCCCTATTTTCCTGGGTTTGCTACTTTAGTATTTTATCTACAAAATGGCATATCCCGTAAAGGAGGACAGAAAATAAGAAATCCATAAAAACTTAGTAAATCCCTGACCTGAACTTTATGCACTTCTACTCTCCTATTGTGTTAGAATGCCTCTCAATCAGTCCTAAATAGGATTAAATGTAATTAAAGTAATTCTCCCAGCAGTACCCCATGAAAGCAATGTAGATATATATTCTGATTGCTTAAAATGTTTACATGAGAATTAGACACAAAACTTCTGTCTGCAAAACAGGTGCAAAATTAAAATCTAACCGATGCATGCTTAAAGATGACAGCTTAATTTCCTCAAATTTATAAGCCACCTTATTTGCCATTTTTGTGCTCAATACTCCCATTGTCCTTTGTGTTTTAAATTCTTTTGCTGACTTATTTCCTGTGTCAGCATCCTTTCCACAGTCAGCATCCTTTAAAATTAGCTTAGAATTTTGCTACAGAAAATGCTGAAAAATCCCTTGCTGATTGTGTACGGTATGTACCTCACATAAAATATACCATATCTCATTTTCTTTCTGAATAATTCTTCTTATAAACATGAAATTACAATGGAGGTAGGAAAACTATCTAGAGATGAACGAATGGTTGTTATGGGGTATATAATAGACTCTTTTCCATGGTCACTAGCACTATATAAGACCTTGAACCTAAATTCGAAAAAGAAGGACACCTGTACAGAGAACCGAAGATTAGGTGTCAGCGCAAATAGCCAAATGGGAGATGTATTCTGCAGGAAATTTAATACACCAACAGGGTGTTGTGGCAGCCAATAAAGCTAATGGGCATTAACACAAGAATGCTATCTAGAGGAGGGTGATAGCCATACTCTGCTCAGACATTTGCTAGAATATTGCATTATATTCTAAATAGCAAAATTTTAAAGGAATAGAGACAAATGAAGCTATGTTCAGATAACAGAATTTAAGATAGCAGAGTATTTGAAATCTATGTCACATGAGAAACATATTCAAATATTTAATGAGCTCTGTGCATTCAGGTTCACATTTTTAATTACATTTTCAGAATACAGACCTAGAACCTACGCATAGGAAAAAAATAGGCTGAATCAAAGGAAAAAATAAGGAGACAATTAGCTGCTTCAAGAGGTGTGCGTTTGCAGTTATGGATGGTGTTCAAATATAGAAAACTACTTGAGAGGGAATGCATACGGATGCATTATCTTTTAATGCACATTCACCTCATTCACTAATATGTTTTGCCCTATCAATGTCCAGGACTTGGGTCAATCAAACTGGCAAGTTCTTGTTCCTGGGGGAAGGGGTTGTCTCAATGATGTCCAGGGCAGCAGAAGCACAGAGAAGGCTGGTTGCTGTATTGCCTCTCCTCCCCACAATTTGTGAATTGGATTGGATAGGGGAGAACTGGAAAACTATTTGGCAACACATAGTAGGAAATTTAAAGATGTTCACATCATTTGACCCAACAATTTCACTTCAAGAGGTATAAAAGAAATAAATAAGTGTTGTAAGAGAACTTTACTTACAGAAATAGTCATCACAAAATTTTTTATAATAGTGAAAAATAAGAGGAGGAAACCTTTTCCCTTTAGCAAATATTTTCTGAGCATCTACTCTGTAACAGGTAATCTTCTAGGAGGCTGGGGTACATCAAAGAAAAAAAATAATTTTCTTGCTGTTACAGAGATTACAGTCCAGCAGGAGGGATGAATGTAAATATAAATATCACAAATAATGATACAATGCAGTATGTTAGAAGGTGATAAGTGCTACGGAGGAAAATAAAAAAGCAGAGCAAAGTAATGAGGGTTGGGGTTGTTGGCTGCCGAGTGGCCAGGGTAGGGCTCTTTGAGGAGGTCACATGATCAAAGACTTGGTGAGGACATTAGCTATGCAGATATCTGGAAGGAAATAGCAGGATGGACATTGATAAGAATGATTCAGTAGAAAATGAACAATTGATGAAATAGGAATTTTTCTTCTTCTTCTTCTCCTTTTTTTTTTTTTTTTTTTTTGAGACAGGACCTCATTCTGTCCCTGAGACTGGAGTACAGTAGCATGGTCATAGCTCACGACAGCCTCAAATTCCTGGGCTCAGGTGATTCTCCAACTTCAGCCTTCAGAGTAGCTAGGACTACAGGTATGCACCACCATATCCAGCTATTTTTTTAACTTTTTAGTAGAGACAGGGTTTTGCTATGTTGACCAGGCTGGTCTCAAACTCTAGGCCTCAAGCAATCCTCCCACCTCAGCCTCCCAAAGTGCTGGGATTACAGGTGTGAGCTGCTGTGCCTGGCCTGATTTATTTGATTAACATAGGAAAATGCTAACAATGTAATGAACCAAGCAGAGTATAAAGTCTATATTCAGTATTATAGTTTATAATTATGTACATACATATATATTCATTTATTACATAAATATTTATTAAGAACCTACTTGTTTATTTTATAAACATTTATATAGCACTTATATTGCAGGTACTATTCTAAGCATTTCTAAATATTAATGTCATTAAATCCTCACTAACTTTGAGAAGAAGTAGGATCTATTTGGACCTCATGAGTGGAAGAGATGTTAATTAATTATCCAAGATCACATGATTAGTAAAAGCAGAGAATGGCTTTCTTCTGTGTTCTTCATCCCGCTGGATTCTGTCTTCTCTTTGAAGAGTACTGTTAAGCTACTGGGGAGAGAATAAAACACAAATATATGCCTAGAAACGGTGGCTTATGCCTGTAATCCCAGCATTTTGGGAGGCCGAGGTGGGCAGATCACAAGGTCAAGAGATGGAGACCATCCTGGCCAACATGGTGAAACCCCGTCTCTACTAAAAATACAAAAATTAGCTGGGCATGGTGGTGCACACCTGTAATCCCAGCTACTCGGGAGGCTGAGGCAGGAGAATTGCTTCGACCCGGGAGGCAGAGGTTGCAGTGAGCCAAGATCGCCCTGCTGGACTCCAGCCTGGTGACAGAGCGAGACTCAGTCTCAAAAAAAAAAAAAAAAAAAATTCTGAAAAGAAATTTGTCAAATATCAATATTGATTTTTTGTATGAATTATAGGTAATATTTACTGTTTTGCATACATTTGTGCATTTTGCAATTTTTTTTTTTTTGAGATGGAGTCGCCCTCTGTCACCCAGGCTGGAGTGCAATGGTCCGATCTCGGCTCACTGAAACCTCTGCCTCCTGGATTCAAGCCATTCTCCTGCCTCAGCCTCCCGAGTAGCTGGGATTACAGGCGCCCACCACCATGCCTGGCTGATTTTTGTATGTTTTTTAGTAGAGACGGGGTTTCACCATGTTGCCAGGCTGGTCTTGAACTCCTGACCTCAAGTGATCCACCCGCTTCAGCCTCCCAAAGTGCTACGGTTAAAGGCGTGAGCCACCGCGCCCAGCCACATTTTGCAAATTTTTAACAATGAATATATTTAACATTATAACTACTATCATATATATTTTTAATAGTATAGGCCGGGTGCGGTGGCTCAAGCCTATAATCCCAGCACTTTGGGAGGCTGAGGCAAGCGAATCATGAGGTCAGGAGATCGAGACCATCCTGGCTAACACGGTGAAACCCCGTCTCTACTGAAAATACAAAAAATTAGCCGGGCGTGGTGGCGGGTCCCTGTAGTCCCTGCTACTTGGGAGGCTGAGGCAGGAGAATGGCGTGAACCTGGAAGGTGGAGCTTGCAGTGAGCCCAGATCGCGCCACTGCACTCCCGCCTGGTCGGCAGAGTAAGACTCCGTCTCAAAAAAAAAAAAAAATAGTATAGTGCCTTGTCTAGTGCTTATAATAACAAAAGCATAAACTGTTAAAACTTGAAGGGAGAGCTGGAACAGGACTTAGTTTCCCTTCCAGTCTTGTTTTTTCCCCGCCTCCCACCCCTCCTCTTAGCCATTTCTGGATACATAATGTGTTCGATCAATATAGTGGCAAGACCACTCTTCCGGAAGCAAAGTTCCCCAGTCCTCCTGAGTCCGACAAACTCGGCATCTTTCAAGGAGCTGCTTAACTAGCCTAGCCTTCAGTTTACTCTTTTGTAAAATTAGATAATTGGATTATTTGTTAACTGGCTTCTTCTATCTCTGACTTTCTCTGATTCTGTGGAAGTTTTATTGTATTACTCTAAAAGGCAAGTGATTCTGAGGTAGACATTGGAATACCAGCTTATTAGCTTACAACAAAAACTAAGTGACATATGGACAAAAATCCTTGAAGCCTGTGTTATTTATTCATTTTCTTAAGGCAGCCAAGCAGTGAATATACTGTTTTGTAGCTCAAAAAATCGTCAAATATTATCAACTCATAAGGTTTAACTTAATACATGAAAAGACAATAACAATCCATGTACACTTTATTGGTTAATTTTGAAATTACTATCATGTGTGTAAAAATACATGACATTCAAATAATTAGAAAATTCTACAGTATGGATTGACCAGCTTTGGAGTCAAAAGTATCCTTGTTGAGTATGGAATCAGAATAAGAGGCACAATCAAGCTACCTAAAGGTGTCAGAATAAGGTAGCCTGAAACATCTACATACCTACCTGGAGATTCAAAATCTGTTGCCTAGAACTTCCATATGCCATTTCCGCCTTAGGCATAACCTTACCGGTGGAACTGAGAATGCTTGAAACCTATTACGTGTGGAAGGCTCCCTCTTTTTTGCACACTGCCAAAGTTGGGCTCTGCCAAAGCTGAGAGCCCTGTGCCTCTCCTTTCTCTTTGCTTCCTGGTTGGACCCAAACTTCTTTTTTCTCTAGAAGATTGGCCCCTTTGGGTGACTCTGCATATCAATCTCCTTGTCCAGGTTGCAGTTTAATGCTCTAAAGTCCTTCTTATTTTATGATTTTTCTGTTTTTTGAAAGAGGAGAGCAATTCTCTATAACGCCCAAGAATTGATGTCACATTTTGCTCCTTCAGCGCAGTACAAGATCTTTTGGGGCCAGAAGTAACTTTTCTTCAAAATCTCAGGCTGGGAAGAAATTAAAGTTACCTATGAAGTCGCTAGCATACCCAGGCACCTCTACAAAGATGTTACCAGCTACTTTGCTGTCCAAGAAAAGAAGCACCAAATGCACCCGCAAATCAGCTTCATAATTCACAGATGGGCGTTATTGACAACGTACACCATCTGGCAGCTTCCTTTTTTTGACTAATTTGTCTTGCTAACTAGGCTCAGTTATGGTCTATGCTGCTGAGGAAGTGCCTGTGCTGTCAGCATGTATATATACACCAAGTTTTAAGATTGAACAACAACCTTAAAATCATTATTTAGAAAGTTTTCTTTCTCTGAATTTTAGTTACCCAACCCTAGATACTGCTTTGCTTTTACGTATGTATCCTCGGTTTTTATATATATGATGTTGACTGGAAAATGTTAAAGGATTTTAAAAAATCAATGAGAAGAAATATCTGTGGGGTGCTGAAATACTAAACATTGGGAAATTACAAAAGCCCTAAATTCCAAAAACCCAACAAAATATGCTAGCTATTGTCTGGCTTATAGTTCTAAACTCCTCATTTTATATGAACTCTGTAGACTCTCTGGGGTGGTCTGTACACCTAACATTATTCTATGGTATTTCTATTCTGAAGATAGATATCATTAATCATACCTTTCTTCCTGCTCAATATCCTCTTTATTTTAACCAGGAAAAAGAAAATTATATTATCCCTTGGTATACAGTTGCTATAGAATTGATTAAATACAGTTTCAATAACTTTCTCATTAAAGTTATATCTTGCACTTTTTATGAGAAACTGTCTTGCCTATTGACTGACTGTCAGATCTTTTTAAGTTATATGAGACAGAAACTTGATTTGAACTAGCCTAAGAAAAACGCTAGCCTCTATTGATCCACCACCTTGTAGAGAAGAAGAGTAAATGGCACCAGGTATGACCAGATCCAGGACACAAATGGTATCTTCAGATTGCTTTCTCTCCACTGCCCATCAGCTCTTCCTCTCATTTTGTGTTAGCCTCAATCCCCCCTATTGCTTTCGAGCTTTCTTCTACCAGCAGGCAAGAGAGCTGGTGACCACCCCATCCTGTAGGATACCAGCTTAGCATCTCCAAAGAAAAGGGAGCCAGCCCTTTCCTTTCAGCATTCATATTGCAATCCAAGGAAAGTGCTCTGTTGGGCCCTGGTTGATCACTTAACTACCAATGAACCAAGCATAGAAGCCAAAATGGGATGGTCTGTTCCCATGACCAAACCTTGGTCATTCTTTTGGCAGAGGCTGGGGGATTAGGCAGTATTTGTCAGCAGAAAAGGAGAAAAGGATGCTTGCATATTAGGCATATAAACAATAGCTACCATGGCTTACAATCTGAGAATAAAGACATTTACAATATTATATCTAACTTTTCATTATGGTAGCCAACCACCTTAGATTTTCTGGAGCAATCCTGATTTCAAATATGCTATCCCACTGAGTGACCATGTGATCAAAATTTTGTATTGGAAATGAAATCACTCCATCCTAAAGCTTGCAGTGATTGGCTTTCACAAAAGCATATTTTGATAGTTTTTACATGACTTAATTTACGTATTTCTTAAAGTTTTAATTAAAATGTACTAGTGCATAAACTCAAGAGGAACGTGATCAACAATAGGTGATAAAGAAAGTAGGAAAACACAATTATAAAGAAAAAATAGTTTGAAGTTTTAGGTGAGCCTTCAAACCTTGCCAGCAAATATTCCTAGCCATATATAAACTTGTAAAACTCCCAAAACTGACATTTAGGCTACCATTTTCCTGGCACTTTTCACAAGGTCCTTAATTATGCTTTGAAATTTTCCTTTACCAACTATTACTTTTTAATGAGGGAGCTCATTATTTTCCATTGGCAGTACTTCCTTGCCAAGAGCTACCATTTCATAGGAGGTGGACAGACTTTAATTTCAGCAGCAGCACAAGGCTCCATTACGTTTTTCTGTTCATATTGGCCCAAATTCTCTGTCCTTTCCCCCTGCTGCCAAAATAAACATTTCTCCCCAATAGGCATACACACTCTCAACCCTTGGAACTCAAAGCAGCTATCGGGAGGCTACAAATTAATCTGTTCCGCCTCCACTAACAGATGCCACACTGGCGCTGGGCACTTCAGCCAAACTCACGGGATTTATAACATTAAGAGTAAGTGCAAAAACTACAAGCATTCAAAAGACACTCATTTTATTTAACTGACAGATCTTGGCATTTTATGAAAAAAATGGAAGCACAAAACCCTTTCTCATTACCCTTCTCAAATGATTTTTCCTTTTTCCAAGTACAATGCTCTTTTCAATAAGTCCCAAATGAGCACAACCACCAGATGTGACCAGAATAACTGCAAGAGGCACCATAAAAATGCATTATGATAAATGCCACCCAAAGCTTCAGGACCCAGGGGACTTTTCTCAAAGTCACCGCCCACCGCGCACTTACAACACATGCATTGTGAGAATGGAGGGAGACCCATAGGCAGATAAGACTTGTGGACATCGTGTGCCTCGCAACATGAGTCACTGAAGAGGTGTGGCTGGTGCAAAAGCAAAAGCGTGTTTTTGGATTCAAAGCAGGAGAACATGTTTGCTATCTTAATGCCATAAAAAGAAAAAAAGTACAACACCCCAGGCTTTTAGGAGCCAGGAGACGGTTGGAGTGTGCAGTGTCTGATGCAAAATCCTTTTAAAGACTGCCCATTTTTCCTTATTCTTTTATTTCCTGGTGATAGAATAGAAAGCACTCCGTGGCATGCAACTGACACATCATTTTATGCATCCAAGTGCTTTATTCACTTAACTGTTTTTTTCCAGCAATTTAAATAAATCACAGAGATGGAATTAGATTTTCCTGAAGAGCTAGAGAAAGGCAATGAGAGGCTGAGTCACAGTTAATTTCTACTGAGTTGATAGAAATTTCACTCTCTCCATTTAGGTGAGACTCATGTAGTTTGGAAAGTAACGTCTGGCATCTTATCAGCCTACTATAAAGGCTGCTTAAGCTCCTGACTAATGAGGCTCTGAAACGTTTCTAATGAATGATGGGGGGAGGAGTATGAAATGCCCTCATGTTTATTCATTTCTTCCTTGTAATGCTGGCTGATAGACCAACTAAAAGATTGAACACTTAAATAATTAACTCATTTAAAGTGTGAATTATATGCATGATTTGCCTGACATGCAACTTGTGAAGTGGAACACACAGTAAAATCTCTCCAGTAGAGGTGGGGAAGAGGTAAGTTATTTTAGTTCTCGTTAATCCGTGAAGGAACATTTAGTAAGAGAATCAGACGTTAAAAGGAATGGAAAAGCAGTGGATCAGATACTCAATTTTCTTCCTACAGAACAGGGCTCATAACCTTTTTCTGTAAAGTACCAGATAGGTAATATTTTAGGCTTTGCAGGCTAAATGGTCTCTGTTGCCTCTACTCAGCTCTGACAGTAAAGCAGCTACAGACACAGGTAACTGAATGGGTGTGGCTATGCTGCAGTAGAATGCAATTTATGGGCATTTATATTGGGTTTCATGTAATGTTGATGTGTCACAAAACCTTGTCTTCTTCTGACTTTTTCAACTACTTAAAAATGTAGAAAACAGGCCGGGTGTGATGGCTTGTGCCTGTAATCCCAGCACTTTGGGAGGCCGAGGCGGGGTGGATCACCTAAAGTCAGGAGTTCAAGACCAGCCTGGCCAACATGGTGAAAAACCACGTCTGCTAAAAACACAAAAAGTAGCCTAGCATGCTGGCACACATCTGTAATCCCAGCTACTCAGGGGGCTGAGGCACAAGAATCACTTGAACCTGGTAGGTGGAAGTTGCAGTGAGCCGAGATCGTGCCACTGCTGCACTCCAGCCTGGGTGACAGTGAGACTCTGTCTCAAAAAAAAAAAAAAAAAAAAAAAAAAAGTAGAAAAAACATTCTTAGCTCATGAGCAGGACAAAAACAGTCAGTGGACCTGTGGGTAGTAGTTTCAGATCTTGCTTTAGAAAGCTGAATATATATTTCTCCCTTTAGTTATGGGATAACTATGTCCAGGGCTTGAGGTTAGGATGGAGATTTATAAAATTGTAGAATGCTAGGTTGAAATGGCCTTTAGAGATTTCCCAGTCCAACATCCTTACTTTAATAATCATCACCAGCACTTCTAGTTCACTATTTATGGTAGAGCATGTATGTGATAGTACAGTGCAAAGAACGGCATATCTTTGGTGATTTTGCTTTGTTTAGGATCTGTTTCTTAACCTTGCAAATCCATTAATGCTTACCATTGCTTTTGTTAGGTGAGGTTGACTCATTGTTACTCAAAGTTGTAACCTTTTTGAAGCCATTTTCTCCTTCATAGTCTTATGAAGTCTGAACATCTCTTCTCAGGATAATTTTTTAAAGGCATAAAATGCACTTGCCAGTGATTGTTTATTAAGTTAAAATACAGTTATAAAGTTATAAACAATGTGTGCTATGGTAATGTATGCTTCTTTATTAACCCTGTAGGTAACAGGATCTAGGGAAATAGTGATAAATATAAATATTTTGTAAATAATACATTATGTCACAATGTGATATGACAATATTTGTGATTTGTTTTGTAAAGAAAGTCTCAGGTATTGTTAAATTCTCATACAATAGTGAAGTATATAAACCAGAACCCTAATGTATTAATTCTCGATGAGCAATATAAATACCAAACACAAGTCATCTTCGTATTATCTTTACTTCATGGTTCTTTCTGCAGATCAAATACATATGAAGCTAGAGCACAGGGAGTTCTTTACAAGAAAGAAAGTAAGCAAAGGTGGTGGCTTACATGCTTCAAATAAGCGAATTCCTTTATCTCCACAGGTGGAGATACTTAGACACAAGATCTGCTTAGATTTTCCAGGTGTCCTCTTCACTAGGCAGTATTTGGATGGACACTGCCAGTATTTGCTACTACGATAGCTTTTATTCTATTCTTTTTTGGAAACAACTACTCTGAGTGACACAATTTTTTCTTTCCATAAAATTTTCCCTTTGGTTCATCTACATCTATAGTAAGCCTCCCAACAGTTTCTGGAATCCTTCCGTAGGTACCTTACAGTTGCTCCCAAACAAGAGCCCCCTTCCTGTGTTACATGGCAAAAGTGACCATAAATGTGTATGCACACACATGCACACACACCTTCTTTTTCTGCACTATTAGTGCCCACTCCTTCCACCCCTGCTCATACACATTGATTCTTTATTGGCTATGCGATTTGCTTTGGCCAATGGGACATGAACAAACATGACACAAGCAGGGCCTTAAAAAGCCTTTGCATTTTGGTTCTTGCTTCCCTGTTCTTCTTGAAACCTGGGAAACCTTACATGGGCAAGTCAGGGTTTGCCATCTGGATGACAGGAGGCATGTAGCCTGTTACTGTGAGACCATCCTAAACCATGCAGCTCCTGGCCAAGCCACACAAAGAGGGAGCCCAATAGACATCAGCTGAACCTGCATCGCATCAGTAGAATCTCCCAACTGTTGCTCAGGCTCCAGAGTAATAGTAAATGTCTGTTGTTTTAAGCCTTTATGCTGTGCGATGGTTTGTTCTGCAGCAAAGACTAACTGCTTACAATATCACTCTCTTTATTCTCCTGATCCATGTCTTTCCAGTGATGTTGCCTCCAAGTGTATGAAGATATCGTTGTGCTCTGAAGGCACTTTCCTTAAATACAAAATTCCTTCCCAAACTTTGCCCAGCATCTCTCAGTATTACTTAAATTCTCTCACTGAGATCCCAGAAAAGTTGCCTCGAGCATCCCAAACCTTACACAGATATTGTGTCCAAATAACCTAGCGGCTTAATTCTAAAATGTATCTCTTCTGTTATGAGGAAGGAACATGATAGTATAGTAAATTCCCTCTTTAGAGGCATTTGACTGTGGAAAAATGCATAGCAAAGAGAAGGTAAAGCTTTGTGCCCCAGCTGCCGTAATCTTGGTGCTGGTCCCAGCACTATGCAGGGCATTGTACTTATCAATATTTGCTAGGACTGTAGCAAGACATTGTTGGTTGCAATCCCAACAGCCATTTCTCTCCTTTTTGTCTTACTGATACAGCCTGGGTTTTGTTCAGGTGCCTCCACAGAGCTACGTGTTCACTAATGAGTTCCTGTCTTGCCCTAGCGGGGTGAGTCATGATTGTTCTGAGTCAGAGTAAGTCTAAGTCAAGCATGGTGCCTCACCTCCTTGCCAAGGATTGGTTCCCATGGTCATGTGATCCAATCCTGATGACTGGGTGCTAGAGGAATTCTGCTAGGGTGCTCCTGGGAAAGGTGTCCTCACTAATCAAAGGGAATACACAGGAGGGAAGTTCCTATTTTTAGCTAAGCACAGTCCTGTTTGCAAATGATGCCTAGCCCTGTGAAAACATTTGCAACCATGAGGAATAAATTGCTGACATGCTGGAGATGGTACATTAGCACCTGGGTCCTTAATGACATGGCTGACCTGCTGAATTAACCACAGATGAGCGCTCCTTCTGGATTTTATATAACGTGAAATAAAAGTTTTAAGCCATTTTTAGTCAAGTTTCTGTTAATTGAAGCTGAAAGTGTCTTAACTGGTGATGCAACGCAGTACTCTGAGTCTGCAGAAAGAGTTTTGCCTGTGGGGGAGACTGCCACTTCCTTAACACTTTAATTAAATGGCATAAAATATATCTTCTTTCATTTCAAGCATGGTTAAAGAAACAACAAACAACTTATGAGACCAGAGATCTTATGAATCTACGTAATTTAATTTCTGGCGTGAGCTGCACAGCCACAGGCTTGATATTAATGAATGCAAAAAGGAACCTGAAACCTATTGTTATACAGAAGACATCTTTGGACACCAGGGTGAGAGACGCAGGTACTAATAAGCAGAAGACCTCTGTTTCAATAGTATGAGAAAAAGAGGAGCAACACAGAAAATTGAGAAAAGGAAGCCTCACTTAATTTAACTGACTGAGATACACATCAGCAATGATTTAGAAACAGCTTACCAAGTACCTACTCAATGGCTACTTTGCTATAGAAATAAATCAAGAAAAGATGTGTCCTGCTCACAGAGACTTTATTTTTAAAAGGAATTTGAGATATGAGAAGAAAACCGTGGTATTATAAGTGCACATGTTTTGCAGTCTGCGTTTCTCTCCATGGTTCTATCCCATCTCTGAGTGGGATTATGAAATCAGGGAGGAGTTACTAAGGGGAGGGAAAGGAAGCTAGAAAACTGGATATGGGAAGTCAAACTCTAGAAAATAGGAAAGCAGAAGAACAAGAACGAAATAAACTAGTGGAAAGACATGAGAGAGAGAATGAAGAAGAGTGGGCGAGAAGGGAAACAATATTTGTTGGCTGCCTATCCCTGGCCAGGCACTGTAGCATGCTTCCTTATTTACTTTTCACAACAATCCTGAAAAGAAAACATTTTTATCTCTGTTTCACAGATGAAGAAGCTAAGTCTCAGTTAGGGCCGGGAGCGGTGGCTCACGCCTGTAAACCCGGCACTTTGGGAGGCCGAGGTGGGCGGATCACGAGGTCAGGAGATCGAGACCATCCTGGCTAACACGGTGAAACCCCGTCTCTACTACAAATACGAAAAATTAGCCGGGCGTGGTGGCGGGCGCCTGTAGTCCCAGCTATTCGGGAGGCTGAGGCAGGAGAATGGCGTGAACCCGGGAGGCGGAGCTTGCAGTGAGCCGAGATCGTGCCACTGCACTCCAGCCTGGGCGAGAGTGCAAGACTCCGCCTCAAAAACAAAAACAAAAAAAACTAAGTTTCAGTTTGTATGGCTTGCCCATTTAAGTGACAGGATTGGGATTAGAATCCAGGTTCCCTCTGTCACACTACCACAAAGAAAACATCTTTGAGTACAGAAAGTCAGGAAGACAGGAGGAGAACAATAAAATCTGTTACTAAATAAAACCTATTTCTAGAATCCTTTATGCTGTATGTGAAACAAGAGACCAAACCAGCAGACTGATCTGGCGCAGTGAGTGCCATAAAGGTGGGAAGGGGAAGTGTCTGGCATGAAGCAAAGGGAAAGAAAGATGGGTTTTTGGGAGATGCACATTGAATACTAATGTGGTTTTGAGTAATTCAAATTCATTGGAAGGGGCTCTGCTATGAGAGGGGAGACAGAAAAATGGCAGAGGCTGAAAGATGTTCTTGGAGTGAGGGCATGGGGGTATCATCAGCTGCATCAGTGACTTGATACCTGAGATTGTCCCACATGATCAGTAGGAAGAGGGAGAGAGAAAAATACCTGGCTGAGTGGTGCTTCTGTGAGGTACCACAGTTTTTATATCTGCAACACAGACCTGTTGGATTCTCTTGATCCCTATCTAGAGCTGAGCTTTCTGTCCAAGATGGAAGAAACTTCTCAGGAGATAACATATCCCAAGTGCAAAGGGAATATGCTCCTGCCTGCATTTGCTGTGTTAGTTCTTCCTGGGGCAGGCAGCCAGCCAAGAGGTGTTGCCACATGCTACCAGAGCAGAAAGCAGACGGTGATCAGGAGAAACCCCAGAACCTCAGTCCCATATGACCTCTATCTGCCAGACCATTTAGCTTGGGTATTTTGCACACACCTTACATTCAATATGTTCCGAACTGAACTCATTTTCTTTCCCCTTTTCCGGCTCTTTCTTACCTTCCTAGCCATAGGTAGTGACATGAAGACATGTATGCCAGAAACCATGGCATCATCCTGGACTTGACTCTTTTCTCTCCTCCTCTAACATAAGACCATTCCCTCTAAGCTTATCTCTTCAGCCATTCTCTCATGTATTAACTCCTTCATGCTCACAGTCACTGCCCTGTGTCAGATCCTCACCATAGCTCATCTAGACCCTTCCAGCTGGTCCCTTCCTTCTAGCCTCGTACCTTTTAAGTCCACCCCACACACTGCCCAGAGTGAACTTTCTACCACACACTCTGGGTCATGAGTAGTTCATGACCCACATGAACTACTCATGAGTAGTTCATGAGGACTCCTGAGTAGTCATGAGTACTCATGAGGACTCCTGAGTAGTTCATGACCCACAGAATCAAGCTCAAGTTCATTAGCTTTTCTGCATAGTACATGAGTCTCTCCAATAACTGGCCTTAAGTACTTCTTAACCCTTATCTCTTCCTACACCGCTTTGCATGTTATTATTTAGCAGTACCTAACAGCTTGTAGTTCTCAAAACACACCATACTGGTTAATACCTTAGTCTTTGTTGATGTCTGCATGCCTTTCTCATCTTTCACTACCTCCCTAGCACTTTAGTCATCCTCTCCAGTATTCAGTATATCAGTTGTCTTCTTCAGGATTCGCGAACGGGAGATGAGGCTAAGTGCTGCCTACTCTCCCTTTCTTGTGTGCTAAAACTAGAACCCTCATTATCTTTCTAATTTAACATATTGAAATTATCTGTTTCTGTATTTTCTTCTCTCAGATGACTAAAGAATTCTCAATGGCAGGGCCCAGGACTTGTTTAGTTTTGAATCCTGAAGTACCTAAAGTAACTGGCACACATTAGGGAGATAATAAGGGTTTATTAAACCAAATGAAAATTATCTTACACTGACCAGAGTTTTCTCTGTCTTCACTGTGAATGTTTAACACGCTTCATAAGTATACTTTGACCTGGAGGGATACCCCTAGATTCGTGACCTTGACAATACTTGTTGCACTCTCCAATTAATCTTCAACTTCTTGTTTTAAAAGAATCAGGCAAAGGTATTCTTTTTACAAATTCTTTTTGTTAATTGTGCAAATAGAATCTGGGGGGCTAGTGTCTAAGTCATTCCAAAAGAACATGCAGCTGTTATTTCTTTGCTAAATTACCATCTGAAAATTGAACTCAAAATTGACCTCCATGGAATATTATTTTGAGGTCGCTCTATATCTCCTTGTTTCTTTTTTCTCTTTCACATCGAAAAGCTAGTCAGAGCCTTCCCACACTGCAGACTAAGTGTGGATTTGGCAGACTAGTCTTGAGATCTTTAACAATCTGCAAAAATATATTTTTTTGAATTTTCAAAGGATGGATGTACATTCTTTAGACCTGTTGATAAAGCACAAGAGCCCTAGGCACTGAGTTTTAGAGCTTACTAAGCAGATGACTTACAGCAATCATACTTTCCTTGATACCAAGGATAGTTAAAAAATTGATGTTTTTCTCTTGCAAAAATATACTTTTGCAAAAGATGATACTGGAGGAAATGAATTTTGTACAGTTTATGCCACAGGCATGTGTGTAAGGTATTTTTTCCCATTTTATTTAGAAAGGTTGTCTTTTTGCTGTTCTACATGTATACTTTTGACTGGTTTCTTAATATGTGTGAAATTATAACAAATAATGATTATGCACCCAGAGTAGTGAGTGCCCTATATGTATATGGATCTAATAAATGCTGGTGTTGGCAGTGCAGTGTTTTTACCTCTGTCATCACAGTGGGAGAAAAGTATTGAAGATAGAAGACCTCATTTCAGCCCTGATTTCTACAGCTAATAGGCTAGGTGCTCTTAGCAAAGCCAGCTGTATTCTCTGGGTCTCAGTTTTCTCATTTGTAAAATGCAGGGATTGAATTTATGGCCTGAAAATCCTCTCTCTAGCTACATAATTGTGTAATATAACAATATATTATAGGTTTTTAATGAATGATAGATCCTTGATCACTTTGTTTTTTCCGTTTCTACTTTTCTGTGTTTTCCAATTTTTCTTAGTATTTTTTACACGCCTGTTCTGGGAAACAATGTAATGATATATGGAATTACATTGTTTCTCTGAAAAAAATTAAATAACATTATTTAAATATCCAGTATAGATGCCATTGATACCAAGCATCATCACGTAAATTATCTTATTTAATTATCACATCTACACTGGGAGTTAGAGATTGTTATCACACTTAGAATGAGGAACCTAAGGCAAACAGAGATAAAATAACTTTCTAAATACAACTAGTAAATTACAGAACCAGTCCGTTAAGCTCTACATACAAATTCCTAGCAGATCATACTGCTTCTGCTTAAACTGTCTTAAGAAAATGACAATTCCTTATAAGTGTTTTAAAATCAAATATGAGGAAGTAGGGAATAAAAAGGACTTGTCTAAGGTAGTTTGCTGGACTATTAAGAACAATGTTAAAAGAAGTTGTGATTAAAACACTTTAGGGTATTTTCTGTTTTCTAGTGGTTAAATTTTAACATTTACCAATGTCATAGCTGCCTAAAAGTACTTTTGCCATCTGCTTTTTAAAATCTCCATCTCCTGGCTGTCCGTTCTGAATCAAGTAGTATGTGCAGGTCTCATCATCAGTGACGCATGCTGTGCTTTCTATGTGCCGCTGATCGCCATCAATCCAGACTCTCTTCTAGCTGCTGCCCAGCATCAGTAGTAGATTTCAAGCAAAACTCTGCAGACTTGGCCTACCACAAATTCATGTTGCCTGACTTTAATTGCTTCTTAATCCTTTCATTAATCTCTTGTTGATCCTCTAACACAGTCTGCACAAGAGCTGTTCAAAACCTTCATTCACTTCCAAGTCCTGGTCCCATCCTTCCCTCTCATTATGAGGTGTATAGTTTCCCTTCTTTATCATGAAGTTGGAGACTATAAGCTATTTTTCTTAACCTACTCTCCTCTACATGTCCTTTTGTCTTTTTTTTTTTTTTAACAATCGATGAATAAAAAGCATCTTTCTCTAGGGCTAATGCTTCCACTTGAGCCCCAGATGTCATGCCTTAATCACCTCTCTCTTCCCAGCATCATTAGTCTCTTTTCTCTCTATTGTACCCTTCACTTCCACAATGTTGAAATATACATTCGTTGACTCTGCACTCTGCCTCCCCCAGCTTACATTAGACATTTCTCCTTTATCTTCCAAAAATTGTTGTATTTGCCCATATTCAATATCTACAAATTTGCACCATCCATTCCTTCTTTAACTTCTTACAGTATTGATTTTGATGCTTCATACTCTATTGAAGCTACATTCTCCAAAGGCCTCAGGGACCATTTTTCATTTTCTTACGAAATATAATGATCTTTTATAGTTCTTACTCTTTTTGACATCTCTTAAACATTTGACTTGCTTGTTACTTTCCTTTTTCATAATTTTTCCCTCATTCCCAAGACATTTTCATGACTTCTCTGCTCTTCTGTGGGTTTTCTTTTCAACATCTGTATGTTCTTCTGTTATTTGATATTTCATTTTATAATAAGTGACTCAAATATTTGACAACAAAGTTATGTCTTTTCTAAATTTTAATTGTAAGTTGTTAAAATGTTCTATTAGTTTCAATGCCCCAAATACACTGTATCCCAAGAAAATTTCATTTTCCTCATAAGTTTTCTCTTTTCCTCATGTCTTGTATTATAGAAATAGCATGACCAATGCTCCATTTCACTAAGTTCCTCTTCATCTAAATTCAATCTAATTCAATAATATAATTGGACAATTATATTAGTGTTCTATGTTGCATAACAAATTACCACAAATTTAGCAGCTTAAAAAAAACTATTATCTCATTTTTTTTTTCTGGGCCAGGAGTCCAGGCATGGCTTAACTGAATCCTCTGCTTGGGGTTGCATAAGGCTGCACTGAAGATGTTGGCTGTGTGTGAGGTCTCATCTGAATGCTCCACTGGGAAAGGATCCACTTCTCAGCTCCCACAGCTTGTTCATAGAATTTTTTGATTGCTTTTTAGCTTTAGAACTAATAGTGGCTTCCTTCTTAAAGGCTAGTATGAGAGTGAATCTTCTAGGAGATCTATATCTATCTATCTATCCATCTATCTATCTATCTAATCTATTATCTATATGAATTAATTAATTATATTAATCTATTATCTATTAATATTATCTATATGAATTAATCTATTATCTATATGAATCAAGAAAGTGACATTCAATCACCCTTACCATATTCCATTGGCTGGAGGCAAGTCATAGGTCCTGCCCACTCTCAAGAGATATATAGGCATATCACCAAGGGTATCTTAGAATTTTGCCAGCCACATTGTTCTTTCTAGAGGACTCAGGCAAGGGAAAGAAGTGCCTTTTACTCATGCTATAGGAATGATTTTGGAGCTAAATTAAATAAACACAAACATGCACAAAAGGTGCTTTAGTTTACTCTTGGGATCCTAGGGAGAGAATAACATTGAATTTGGAAAAACAGACAAGAAGGAAGAGTAGGAGGTGAGGCTGGCTCAAAGAGGAATTGCCATAAACATTCTCCTAAAACGGCCTAACTCAGTGCTTAAACAACCTGTGGTCATGGACCAGGATTTTCACTGTTGTTATTGTTTGTTTTTACTATATCCAATCTATTGCAGACCCAAACTTTTGTAAAAGTGAAAAACAAAAAGGAGTTACTGAAATATGACATAAAAAAAGAAATCAAGAGCTTACAAAATAAAAGTCTGATTTCCTTATATCAGATAAAACAGACATAAAGTTACCCTGTAAATTGTTATGAAAGTTTTCAAATGCTTACTTTTAATACCTGTACTTATCTCATTGAGGACAAGTGACAGTTTGAGGACCTGCATTGCCTACAGGCCAGACTTTGAGCAGAACTGATCTAATTCACTCCTACAGCATGAATTCTCCCAGGTATATGATAATAATTCCTTTTCCTAGGTTGATGTTCACATCCTCTTTTCTGAACTTCTTTTGTTCATTCATTCACAAATGAATTATTGAATACTTACTCTTGGTCAGGTACCATGTTGGATGCTGGACTAGATAAAATGCTACATAAATTGAAGTCTTATCTTTGCACATCTTAAGCTCAGTGTTCAAATGATCTCAAACACAGCATGTCAAAGAGTGAATATATCTTTTCTCCAGCCTGCCACCCCTGCTGCATCCTTTAGTTTACGTGTGGCACCTCTAACCACTAGTTGCCAAAGTCACAATTTTACCTATCCATTTCTCACTTTCTCATACTTTCTTTCCAAAATATCACGTCTATTTATATACATCCCCAGCGCTACTACATTAGTTCAAGCATCCACTTGATGCACAGTAGTGGTTAAATAATATTCTCCTCGACATCATTCTTTCTTCTCTCCATTCAGCGATCATGGTACATTTGGGAGAATCTTTCTAAACTCTAAACCTCATTATGTCACTGCCTTGCTTAAAACCCCTCAGTGGTTCTTCATAGCTTAACAATGAACCTAACCATTTATCAAGGTATACAATTTCCTTTATGGGTGAATTCCCGCTTTTTCCTCTTGCCTCATGTCTCCTCAGAAGCTTTGCTCTAGCCGTACTGAATTATTTGCATTTCCTAGAACTTTCCATGCTCTCTCTTGTCTCAGGGTCTTTGTGTTACTGCTTCTCCCCCTTGACACATCTTTCTCCTGATCCTTTATCTGAGTATTTCTTTTGGTTTCAGTGCTGGATTATCTTTTTCCAGAAAAACTTCTCTGCTTCATTTCTTTTTCCTTTCTGTATTTAACCCTCGTCATAGCACTGCCACATTGGGTGCTACTACAAAGAGGAATTTGCTGGTATGTTTCTATCACTAGACTGTGAATGCTTGAAATTAGAAACTCTGTTACATTTTTGTTAATATTTTGAAAGGGAAAGATGAGGGAATTCTAGAGAATGGGTTATTATACACATTTTGGGGGAAAGCTTAGCCCACTGAATGGGGTCAAAAATGACCTGTCCTTCTTTTTCTCTTGCTATCTCACCCCAGTTTAAGATCTCATCACAGTATATATCAAGTATCACTATAGCCTTCTAATTTCCTCTTGGTATCCACAAACTTCCTTAGTGTTCACTCACATGCGTTTTCTGAGGCTTTAACTCAACATTCAGAAATAAAAAAAGATTAGTTAAATGCACTTGTTTTTTCAACACATTTTTTGGAGCACCCACTCTATGCCAGCCATTTTTCTTGGTGCTTGGACCATACCAGCGAACAATATAGAAAAAAAAATCCATGTTCTTATGAAACTTACATTCCCCCCATGCTGTATGTTAGATCCCCAGAGCTTGTTCATCTTATAACTGAACATTTGTATCCTTTGATCAAAATGTCCCTATTTCCCTACTACCACCCCTTGTCAGCCACCATTCTCCTCTATGTGTCTATGAGTTTGACTTTTGTAGATTCCACATGTAAATGAGGTCATACAGTATTTGTCTTTTTGTGTCTGGCTTATTTTACTTAATATAACATCCTCCATTTATCCATGTTGTTGCAAATGATATTTTTTATTACATTTCTGTTCATGGAATTTGTTTTTTACATTGAAATGTATATACAGTAGCTCAAATTGTATAGATGCAATCATATATGGCTAGTAGACAAAGTCATACATTTGCAAATGCTATGTCCACTTTCTTAGGTCAGTTATGTATTACAAACTGATGGTTATACTGTATAAAACCATCTAAAGCTCTGTAGCTCACATGAATAAGCTTATATTATTTATATGAGCCTATGAATCTGCTGGACAGTTCTACTAATCCAGACCATGCTCAGCTCATCTCAGCTGGACTCACTCATGCATCTGTAGAAATCTGACATATCAACTAGAAGCTGCCTGGCCTAGAATAAGTTTTCTCATTTCTTGCTGTGTGCTGGTTGCTAGTTGGGGTGATAGAGATAATTGGACCAGACATATCTCACCATCTGCCTGGGCTTGTTCACATACTGGTGGTGGATTGCAAGGGAAAGAATAGAAGAGATCAAAGCCTCTTGAGACCTAAGCTCAGAAATGGCAAATTAACTCCTCTGGTGCTTTCTGTTGACCAAAGCAAGTTACCAGGCTAGTCTGGATTTAAGGGGGATATAATGGATTCTACCAGTGGTAAGGGAGGAGCTGGTCACATTGCAAGGGACATGAATAGAAAGTGAGGAATTGGGGACATTTTGGCAATCTATCTACCACAAGTTCCTTCTTCATAGCCTCAATTACTGATAGAATGCTTCTACAGAGATTTTGCTTGCCAGTCATTTTACACAATTGTCTGACTTCTGTTTGTGTTTCATAACTTATTGTGATATATAAAACTAAAATGCAAACCCTTAGATTTTTGTAAGCTCCTTGAAGAAAAAGTACATATCTCATTCATCTCCTTGTCTGCCATGGCACAGAGTGCATTGCACCAAGTAATCTCTCAAAATATTGATAGAATCAATGATATGAACCTGCAATTAAAAGCACATGGAGTGTCATGTTTAAATGTCCCTTCCCATCTGTTTGCCTTAAGAAGAGCATGAAAACACTCTTTCAACATACTTTCCCAATATTATTTAGGTTGCTAATATACTTCCCTATTTGATGGGGTAAAGATCTGAAACACATTAAATTGATGTGGCCTGCTAACAGTCATCTGGTGCCTCGTGGAAAGAGATAAGGATTGATTTCTTCAGATAGTTAAAATGCTGGCCACAAGCAACAAAAACAAAACAATACAAACCAATCAAGAAAGGAAGCAGAGGAGCCAGAGATCTGTCCTATGCTACAGAAACACAAAACCTATCACTCGTCAAACATTTTCCTTAGTTGAGCCAAGATAATGATGTGAATAAAGGGTTAAATAAGCCTTTACACAAAAGCATGTAAATTACTTCCAGAAGTGCCTACCTATCTGGAGATAAGGTCCTTGTAAAATAACTGAATTATAAAGACAACCTGTCCTCACTCATATAATTTGTGAGATGCTTAACTGCTAGGAAACTCTGATATTATTAAAGGAGATTTTTCTCATTTTTTGCCAAGGATGTTTTATATAAATATATGCACAGAAAGAATGATATTTTTACAAAAGGGAAAAAAAGAGGAAAGCTTCTTAGCTAAGGGTATTTGCTTTTTACATTTGCAAATGTATTTCTGTCAACTTTTAAGAGTTGGAAGGGAATGAGATAGATGTATGTTTTAAAAAAGTGACTTCAGAAAAATTGGAGAGAGAAATACTTTTTAGTTAGATTTTAGCTCATTAAAGAATATTCTAATTTCTTTAGGAGATACTGAATTTTCTCAAATGCTAGTTACAAAGGAAAACTAAAATTATTTAAATTAAATTTGAATTTTAAGACTTTGTTTTAAATGAAACCAACACCAATGTATACTGAAAAAGGACAGTACTATCTTTATCATGGATAACATAATTATTACAGGGTATGAATTCAATCACAATAATCTATAACATTAGTGGAATAAAATGATAATATTGATGTAAACTATTGTAGTCATAAAAGTTATTCTTCTTTTTAATATAACATGGGCAGTGAGGTTTAGGTCTTATAACCCCAAATTTTTATTTTGCTTAAGCAATCCAGATCTTATTACCTTAGGCAAACACTATTCAGGAGAAAAGTGGATCATGTAAATACCTTTAATATTATTCATGAATTTTATTCCACAGTAGGTTGGAAATATGCTATGGATATTCTCTTATGAATGACCTTATTTAACTTCTGATATTGCATTTCTGCATTTTTTCATTATAATTATAAATGCTTTGATTTACCTCCCAGCTACAGATTTTGTGTTCTTTTGTTTCTACCTTTTGTTCCAGTTTTCTTAACTATGTTTCTCTCTTCATTTACTCTCTTATTATTTTTTTTCTCCATCCTTACAGGCCTCTTGGCACCAATTCATATCAGCAGTCAGGAATACAGGCTAAAGTTAATAAGCTTAACTTTAGACAACACACAGATTCAAATGTGTGTGTGTTTTTTTAATCAGCCTACAATTTATGACTACCTCACAGTGTGTCATCCAGTGGCAGAAATGAAACCACTAAATATTTCTGCTACAGGACAGCTTTGTTAAGCAGTGCTGCTCATATCACATGAGATCCTTTGTGTACACTATGACCTCAGAAGAATGAAAAAAAATACAACATCAAAAACTAGACAAAATTACTTTTTTCTTTTTTTGAGATGGAGTCTCGCTCTATCGCTAGGCTGGAGTGCAGTGGCATGACCTTGGCTCACTGCAACCTCCGCCTCCTGAGTTCAAGCAATTCTCCTGCCTCAGCCTCCCGAGTAGCTGGGACTACAGGCGCCCGCCACCACGGCCAGCTAATTTTTGTATTTTTAGTAGAGATGGGGTTTCACAATGTTGGCCAGGATGGTCTCGATCTCTTGACCTCGTGATCTGCTCTCTTCGGCTTCTCAAAGTGCTGTGATTACAGGCGTGAGCCACCACGCCCAGCTGACAAAATTACTTTTTATACTTCATATATTAATATATTTCCTAGACCCTATAAATAATATTTTCACTTTAGTGAGATAAATTTGAGTTAAGCTGAGCATCCTTAGGAAATTGTGTCCGGAATTGGAGTAAAGATCTAAAATAAGTAATGAGGCACAGTGGCTCAGGTCTGTAATCCCAGTATTTTGGGAGGCCGAGGAAGGCGGATCACTTGAGTTTAGGAGTTTAAGACCAGCCTGGTCAACATGGTGAAACCCCGTCTCTACTAAAAATACAAAAATTAGCTGGGCGTGGTGATGGGCACCTGTAATCCCAGCTACTCAGGAGGCTGAGGTGGGGAGAAGCACTTGATCCCAGGAGGTAGAGGTTGCAGTGAGCCAAGATTGTACCAATGCAGTCCAGCCTGAAAGACAGAGTGAGACTCAGTCTCAAAAAAAGGAAAAAAAAAAGCATAACATAAGATAAAAAAAAAATAAGTAAAATAAGACTAAGTAATACAATGTATTTTCTTTTATAGTTCAGCTATCCATAATCACGTTCATTCATGCCATTTGTTCATTCATTTAGTTAATAAATATTGAGCATCTACTATGTCCTCAGGCACTATCCCAAGCACTGGGGATAGGGCAGTGAACAAAACAAATTTTTTGATCTGTTGGAGTTTATATTTTTAATTGGGGGAGACAGAAAAGAAATAAATAGACCATTGATCAGGTGCTGATAAATGCTAGAATGAGCAGTAAATCCGGTGTAATTTTAGAGAATTGGAACTCTGGAGGAGTGTGCTTTGAAAGGCATGTGCTTGGTGTTTTCAGGAAGAGGAGGGAAAACCAGTTTGGCTAGAGAGATGAGTGAAGAGCGAGTACAGAGGAGATGAGTTTCCATAGGTAGGTGTGGGGGTTGGTGCAGACCCTATAGGGGAGACTGGGGGGCATTCATGCTTAGACCTGTGGGCCAAGGAAAAGGTTCAGAATGTTATTGAGTAATATGTGAAGTCATTAGAGGGTTTTGAGCAGAAGAAAAGATAAGATCTGACATTAAAAAGACCTTTTTTACCATCATAATCATTTGTAAGTGTACAATTCAGTAGCGTCAACTACATGCACATTGCTGTGCTACAGCTCTCTAGCACTTTTCATCTTGCAAAACTGAAACTGTAGACTTATGGGACCACTCCCCGCTTCTCCCCACTCCTACCCTCAGCCCTGGCAACCATCATTCTACTTTCTGTTTCTATGAGTTTGACAATTTTAGGTACCTCATATGAGTGGAATTATATGGTATTTGTCTTTTCGAGACTGCCTTATTTCACTTTGATTTTTTTTTTTACTTCATTATGTTATCTTTATGCTATAGCTTCTGTGTGGAGGGGATATAAGACTAAGGGAGGGCGAAGGTGAAAGCAGAGATCCAAATGTTTATGTTATTGCAATGCTATAGGCAAGAGATGATGATATCTTGAACTAGGCTGTAGCAGTTGAGGTGGTAGCAAGTGAATAGAATCTGGATAGATTTCGAAGGTAAACTTACTCAGACTGGGTGATATTTTGGACACATAATGTGAGACAAAGAGAAATAGGATGTGAATCGTTATATAGTGAATTTCCCAAATAACTTAATCATCAATCCCCTATTCATTATTGAGAATAATCTTTATAAAATCTGATTATATACTGCCTGCCTTCTAAAATAGCATGCAAATGCTAAATCAGCTATTTGATGGCTCAGGGTTACTATTTTGAACTTGAGTTTTTGTATCTGTTTTGAATATAGGTGTGAATATATTAAAAGTGTGTGAGAAATCTGACTGGCCAAGGCAATATGATAATGAACATTTTCCAGGCAGAAGAAAAGATGATCTGATTCGACAGCACAGCAGCCACAACCCACAAAATATTTTCGAAAATAATAGAGAGGGTCTGTTGTACAGTAGTTCCTCTGTCCTCCTAACAAGGTTTACTCAACATTATCTGAATGTGGGAGAAGCTAGTTGAAACCTGTGATGCGGCGAAGCTAGAGAAAGTGAGGGTGGCAGTAGGGGAAGGATCTTACTTTTATTTTTTATTGTAATGTTAGAGACAAACGGGAAAAAGAATTCTATAAACAGACTTTTTTATCCCTCTAAATTGACAGGAATACTAAACATAGCCATTGAGAAATATCGTTAAGGTTTAAAAGTTATTGGTTCTTGTTTCAAACTATGCAATGAAAACCCGGGTATATGCAGCTTGAGATTAAAAAAAAAAAAAAAAATCAGGTGGTTTGCAGCATGCCACATTCCTCATGAGACCATATGAGATGTAATGAAAGGACACCCGTCTCCTAGGCTGTGCTTCTCTTCCTATCATTGTGTCCTGTATTCCCTTGATTGACAAGAGGAGAAGCAGCAATGTTCATTGGGAGCTGTGAGCTGGCTGTGTGTACTTTTTTTGACCATTCTTAAAGCATGTCAGGCAGAATTTTGCAATTAGCTGAAAAGGCACGCAATTCAGTTTCTTTCACTTTGCTGAACCCAATCTGTAGGATTGACAGCATGCCTTTAATAGATTCCTTCAGTAGATAATTAGACCACTTTAACGCAAGCACTGCATGAATTAACATTTGCACTTCGGTATGAATATTCAGGGCTACCGTGCTTTTGGTGGTGTGAGTTGTTTCTCCAGGATTTGCAGAAGCGCCTATTAGGTGCTTGTAATGTATTGATTAGTACAGAATGGCACCAATTAGAGGGTGTAGGAACATCTCTGGAGTCAGAGATGATACACTTATTGGTGATATTTATGCTTTTTTCTGTAAACTCTAACCCAGACAACAGATTGCCTGCTTCAACTAGTCATATGCTTGGTTTTGATGTGAATTTTACTTTAAATTACTATGCAGAAAACTACTAAGTTTCCTGGCTTTTCCTGGAATTATGCCATCTGTTCGTTTCTCCACTTTCTATGAAATTTTTCATCTGTAAAATTAACCCAAAAGATCTCATGCTCTACATATTGTGAATAATTGAATAAATAAATAAACCAATCATTTCGCTATTGAAACTTATCTTTTGTAGTGTTAAAAATGACTTTGGCACAGCTTGCTAAAGCATCAAATATCAGTTCCAAATTTTATTTGCATGTATCTGGGAATTCCAAAGAATTTTATGCTATTTACAAAATAATCTCTGAGCATATAAAAACTTAAATGCACACACCTTTAAAATAAACCTACTCAGGGAATTTGGAGGAGGAGGAAGGGATTAGGTATATTGCCTGAGAGTAAATCCAGTTGATGCCTTTGTATGACATTTAAAAGAAAATAAAATTTAATTATCTTCCAATACTCAAAGAGGTTGTATCACGTGGGAGTTGACGGCATAAACTCCGGAGCCAGAATTCCTGGAAATGAACCCAGCCGTAATACTTACTAGGTGTGTGTCCTTGGGAAAGTTAATGAACCTCTCAGTTCCCTAACCTGTAAATAATGATGGTAACAATAGTACCTCTTTATAGGGTTGTCGTGGGGATTAAGGAAGTTTAATATATGTAAAGCATTTAGAGTGTCTAGTACTATGTAAGCATTGTGTGTTTGCTCTTCATTAATATGCATAAACTGGAGGCACTTTGAAATGATCTTTTCTAAAACATGTAAAACATTAAATGTAAACTTTAAAGTACTTCAAATACTTCTTACTAACAAGAAGTTACAACTATTCACAGAGATCTAAACTTTGGGTCTCCTTCCTTTCCCCAGTCTGCAAGCCCCTGAGTCTTCCCCTCTGTTCCTTTCCCTTTTTAAGACTTAATAAGGCCGGGCACGATGGCTTATGCCTGTAATCCCAGCACTTTGGGGAGGCCGAGGCAGGTGGATCACCTGAGGTCAGGAGTTTGAGACCAGCCTGACCAACATGGGGAAACCCCTTCTTTACTAAAAAAATACAAAATTAGCCGGGTGTGGTGGCGCTTGCCTGTCATCCCAGCTACTCGGGAGGCTGAGGCAGGAGAATCGCTTGAACCCGGGAGGTGGAGGTTGCGGTGAGCCGAGATCACGCCATTGCACTCCAGTCTGGGCAACAAGAATAAAACTCCATCACAACAACAACAAAAAAGACTTAGCCTGAGTTTTGAAGGTTAATGTCAGGTCTGGCTCACAGGTAGAGGTTTTATGGTCTGGAAGTCAACTAAATGATTTTAAATGTCCCTTCTCTGTGATTTTCAATGTACCAGTCCTATATTTTAGTTATGCAGCAAGGATGCATATATGGATTTTGTAGGAACATCAGTTTGCAATCTATGTGTTATCCCACTCAGGGCATTAGGGCATTTGGATCAAGATATGAAAAGACTGTTAAGAAGCTTCCTTCTGCTCTAATTGAAAATGCCCCCCAGGCCTGACATAGGAGGAGACCCATGCTGCTGTCAAAAAAGTGAAGTAGAAAATGGAACCCCTCTGTGGAGAAGTAAGTGGATACCCTACCCAGCAGGAAAGAAGAGTTGTGTTACTCCTGAGGTAATTTAGGAACAGCCTGAAGGCTATCTATTCTTTCTTTATAGTTTTTCTAAGTGTTAAGTAAATAAAAGTTGCCTAAATTGAGTTGGTGAGAGACCTCAGCTCTCAGAGTCTAATGAACACTGTCTACCCATGAGAGCTTGGGCGTCTTTCGTCTCTCACATGTTGCTCTTCTAATGACAGAATTCTTATTCTTTGAAACATTGCTTCTGCAGAGGCCAGGGCAAGGGAGACGAGTGAGGCTATGTTCCCAATATGTCCAGGAGAATTGAAGGATGCTTTCTGGCCAACACTAATAACGTGAAACAAAACTTATCTGTGGCTTTTTAATTGAGATTAATCAGATATAGTATAATCAAACTTTTTTTTTCTCTTAATAGTGTGCATGATGAATGCCAGTGTCTTATATCTGTAGGGAGGTCGGAATATTGCCAAATCTAAAACTCCTCAAACTCCTCGGTAAAAACAATACCATACTATTCATGCATTTGTTTATTTAGAGAGATTTCTTTTAAGGGATTGAAACAATTGATTTTATATCAGAAGTGCTTCAGTTCACATTAGCGCTGCCTTAACACAGGATGAATGCCTTGGGGGCATTCTGGAGATTTTTCTATTAGGAAGTCAGTACCCTTTGTGAGTGTGTGTGTGTTTGGGGTGGAGAAAGGAAGACTTTTTTAACTCAGTCTCAGATTAAAGATAACCACCCTACGTGCATCAATATCAGGATTCTGGGAGATGCCTTTTGTCAACACATGGTTAAAACTGATTTCCCACAGCATAGATAAATTAGAATAAAGGTTAGTTTATCAAATATCTATCAGATTAGATGGGAATGCCAGCATCACTCCCACTCCTAAATTTTTCTCTTTGGGTGTATATTTGCAAACAGAAAAAGAAAAAAAGTTTTCTCTCTCCGAAGCTTAAGCCAGCTAGGATTTTCCTAGTTTCCCTGTCTCCTGATTTTAGTTTTGTGATTTTGTAAATTTAAGTTGTGAAATAAAAAACAAGATTAGCATCCAGTTTCCTACAAGCACTAGGGCACTGCACATATTTCTTTTCCTTTTTTTTTTTTCTTTTTTTAGACCGAGTCTTGCTCTGTCCGCCCAGGCTGGAGTGCTGTGGCGCCATCTGGGCTCACTGCAAGCTCCGCCTCCCAGCTTCATGCCATTCTCCTGCCTCAGCCTCCCAAGTAGCTGGGACTACAGGCGCCCTCCACCACTCCCGGCTAATTTTTTGTATTTTTAGTAGAGACGGGGTTTTACTGTGTTAGCCAGGATGGTGTCGATCTCCTGACCTAATGATCTGCCTGCCTCAGCCTCCCAAAGTGCTGGGATTACAGGCGTGAGCCACCACGCCCAGCCCTCTTTATATATATATATACTTTTAAGTTCTAGGGTACATGTGCACAACGTGCAGGTTTGTTACATAGGTATACATGTGCCATGTTGGTTTGCTGCACCCATTAACTCGTCATTTACATTAGGTATTTCTCCTAATGCAATCCCTCCCCCCTCCCCCCACCCCAAGACAGGCCTCCGTGTGTGATGTTCCCCACCCTGTGTCCATGTGTTCTCATTGTTCAACTCCCACCTAGTGAGAACTTGCAGTGTTTGGTTTTCTGTCCTTGTGATAGTTTGCTTAGAATGATGGTTTCCAGCTTCATCCACGTCCCTGCAAAGGACAGGAACTCATCTGTTTTTTATGGCTGCATAATATTCCATGGTGTATATGGCGCGCTGCACATATTTCAAAAGCAGGTTGCGTTGTTGAAAGAAAAGTGCGAAATATAACATTAAAATAAAGAGAAGTACGAGATTTCATAATCAGCTGAGTTAAAATTTGGGAATTTTAGTTTGTGCTGCCTTACTATAGGGGGAAAAGGCTAGAAAAAAATGTTCGGAATCTTTGTGTTGCTCCACTTACTTCTTTAAAATGCCATATTAAGGAGTAATCGTTTATACAGGAAACTTAACTAAAGCTATACAGTTTAACATGATATGGCACTGAGTAAAATAGGGTGTAATTGTCTTTTTAAAATGATGACTTTATGATTAAATTCCAACATGAAAAACTCCATAAACATGTAGTCAACAAAAGGAATGTAAAAAGTTGGAACAGGTAAAGTTACCCGTGAATTGCTAACAAAAAACATGTGCATTTCCCTCCTGCAGCTCCACTTTCATTAACACCAAGTATGAGAACAGATATTATAAGTGACAGCTACGTCTATTACTCACGATTGTGCCTTTCATATGGGCGTGTGGGATGTGAGTTATGCATTAGAAATTGTCACTATTGTTCTTAAGCGCGTATTCCCTGATGTACGTCGTTGCCTTCTTAGTTCTCATTTTGCCTTTTTATTTTTTATCTGCCATTTATTTCTCAGGGTACATACTCATTAGTAAGTTAAACTTTTTTTTTTTTAATTTTAATTTAAGGCAAAAGTGTGTAGCTGAAAATATCTTTTCCTTAAGCCCATTTTAAGAGTTCTATTGTTGAAAAGTTGAGTTTTACAGAATATAAATAATGCCTGAGTTGAAAATTTTGTGAAAATGTTTCAAACTAATATTCTCATTTCCTCCCTATTTGCTGTACGTGTTTCCCTATAAAAGATGTAAATATTGAACCAGATATTTCTTCCAGATGTAAGACCAGGAGTGCCTTGAATTATATTGAACTCAGCAAGATCATGCGTTGCTAACATCGTAAATAGTTGGAAAGTTGGTGAACATCAAACCTAAATATAGTGTCAGACAAATCTGCCTTCACATCTCAAGGTTATCTAGGTAATCTTGCTCAAGATAGTCAACCTTTGTGAACCTTGACTGCCTTATCTGTAACATAGGAATAATAATATGTGTCTACTTCCCCAGGGTTGTTATCGAAGACTGAATGAAATGCCTCATATCAAGCACTTTTCTTGGTGACTGGTCCATTACAGTGAGAAAATAAAAGAATTTTATCTGAAGAATGCCCGTCTCTTTAATGATCAAGCCCAGAGAGACAGTCGAATGAGACAGCAATTATTTTCTACTTCCCCCTTTGAGCTATGTATTCATCTCTTAAAATTGCTTGCTATTGTCACAAGTAGTTATACATTACCCTAATAATGCCACACTAGACACTATAACCCACACCCTATAGCTTAACAAAGTATAGCCAATCACTGATCAATGTTATTTCTGTAAACCTGTGGGAATTTCTGATATACAACTTTGTGTCAGCCTGCTCCCTGTTTCCCTTATTTTGCCTTTAAGAATCCATTTGTAACTGCTGCTAATCAGAGTGTATATTCAGGGCAACTTAAATCTCTGCTTTCCGGTTGCAGTTCTCAAGCTTGGCCCAAATAAACTCCGCTTGCATTAATTTAGCTTTAGCTTCTTCCTTTTAGGCCAACGATAGGTACCCAACAAATTGTAGCTCCTTCCTTCCTTTCTCCCAAGGAAAGGAATTTGAACAAGGATGCTGTTGGTATTAATGTTCTTGCTTCTCTAGCTTGTTTTCACTAATGAAAATTTTAAAAATAATTTTTTATTTTGTTTTCATGATAGATAAGATACCCATTGTAAATAATAAATTGGTGGTATCTTTACTATACAGTGGGTAGGAATACCTATTAGTTAAAATTTTTGCAAGGTAGGCTGATACATAATAAGAGCCCTAAAATCTGCATATCTTCAACATCCTTATCCTAACTAATTAATTGGAGAAGCATATAAATGCTTATATAGCATTATCTATAATATTGAGAAATATTATAATATTTGGAGGCAAACTAAATATATGTTATTTAGGGATTGGTTAACAAATATTTAAAACATGCTCATTATTTGAATATTTTGAAGACATTAAAAATAATGCGGTAGACTTACATTTATGTGGAAAAATAATTGTTATATATTATTAAGAGAAAGAAATATATAACAAAACTATATTATCCATGTTAAACATATTTTTCTAATTTAATTGGAATAAATATATGTATATGAATGTTCTCAGTTGACGTCTCTCACTGGGTAATGTGGTTGTTTTATATATATATATTTCTTGCTATTTGCTACATTTTGTTATTGTCAAAGTTTTAAAAAATGAGCATTGTGTAAAAATAAACATATTTGGGAAGATGTCCGTCATTTAAAAATTTCATTAATATGTAAAATTACTAAAGTAGCACACACTGAAAATTCAAACAATATTAAATGTATTAAATATGAAATGAGACTTTATTCTACTTCCTCCATTCATTTCATTGATAAACAGTAAAAAATAATGATTAAAAAAGGTCATTAGTAAAAATAATCCCACTCTTCTACTCTAACTCACTCTCCTGACAGCAAGCCGCAGAAGTAAAGCACAGAACAAGTTTCCTCCATAAATAATTTGGTGAAAAAAGCCAAAATATTTTGAGAACCGTGACGTCATTGTTAACTTTTTCTCCTGTGATTTACCATCGTAACCTCATTTGAGGCTTTACATGAATTCAGAATGAAAAACTCATTGCATTCGCAAAGATGAAAAATCTTTTCTTCTATGCAGAACACACCTGCCCAGCTATTGTGTGAAATTACCCTAACAACATTCTATTGGAAGCTTGCTGTGCCACGATAAACAAGAATGTACACCCAATCTACCTAGACCAGACCAAACCGAGAGCTGTTATGTGGAACGGGACCTGGGGAGAGTTGACTAAACAGAGCCGGGAAATCACACCTGGTTTAAATATCCATAATCACAACTAAAGTTGCTTTCTCTTAATTGACACGGAATCACTTGAAAGGTGTCTGTTATATAATCCTGCTGAGGAGCAAATGCTTCAAGGTACACATGGTGGGAAACAACGTTCACTTTTCGTTCTTAGATTACATTAAGTGTGAATGGATCTCAAGGGATTTAAATCATGTAGGAGCAGAAAATTACCCTTTTTAGCAGCTTTGAGAAGTAAGGTAGCAGTCAGAAATGTCATCACTAGTTGACTTGAGCAGGATGTTATCACTATCAGTAAATGAATATTTTATCACATTATATCCTCTTAATTAGGTTTTACTCTCTTTGGTCCACCTTCCTTTTGAAGAACATGATAAATCTGTAGTTTTCATTGTAAGCTGCCTAACAGGAGAGTCTGGAGTTAGTGGCCCTCCATCTCTTAACACGGGCAAGGCCAAGTGGACTGCCAAAGTCACGAGACTCTGGATTTGCCTTTCTACCTTGGACAAGTCTCTCTACCTCTCTGAGCCTCAGCTTCCACGTCTGTGAAATGTGGAGAATTTATTTCTTTCATATTTATTGAGCCCCACTGTATACCAGACAGTCTGCTAAGCATAAGAAAAGAAGATGAATGCAATGAGAAGTTATTTGTCCTTAAGGAATGTGACTGAGGCAGAAGGCAGCACTAGGTAGACGGTATGGGGAGAAGAATTGCATCTCCTTAGTCCATCATTGAGGGTTGCTGTGAGGGGCTCAAGCAAATGGGAAAGGACTCAAGTACTCAAAGCATCAGCAATGCACAGGCTTTTCACCCCGTCTTCTGATGAAATCCATAAAATAGCCAACAATATAAGATAATACCCTATAGATGCTCCATTGTTTCAAATATAAGGGCTCTCATTTTTTTCCCATGAATTTTGTCATACTTTCAGATCATAATAGAATTCTCAAGAAATGAGTCATTGGGAAAATTAACTGCTCGTAATCTCGTGAGTAGTTAATAACTTGCCCTCTGCCATGTTATTCATTTTCCTGTTGCAAAAAGGTATCTGTGATGTAGGTAAAGGTCAAAGAACATCAGATATAGAAATTAAAAATAAATTAAATTACTTATCTAGAAGTCCTCCCTAATATATAACATTTTCCATGATTGAAAAATGCAATTGTTAGATTTTCATGAAACTCTACGTTTTTATCTGGACGCCTGGGATTTCACTAGATTCTACCTGAGAGCCATTGCACAGCAATGAAAGGCCTCCATAAGTAAGGGCCAAATTTTAAAGGAGTAAAGAGGTTAGTGGTTTAGAATTTTTTTTTCTTTTATGCCTAGTATTGAAAGTTGATAATGATGCTGACATTTTCGTGCTTTGGTGAAATGTAAAGACAAATATTATTTGGATAAAATTTTGCAAAATTTTGGGAATGCAAAAAACCTTGTCCTTCCTGAGGCTTTACTCTCTAGGGAGTGGGGCTGTGCATGTTGAGAGGACAGCATTTGAGGACATTGTTGCCTTTGCACCTTTTCATTCCAGCATAAAGATACATGAAGCTTGTTCAGCATTGGGATATCTAAAAACCAATCTATGAGAAAAAAAAAAAAACAGTATAGGTATAGAAGCAATAGAGAAGCTAATCAAAGGGTTTGACAATTTTTTAAAAATGCATCTCTCTGGAGTATAACTGATTTTTCCTTGATGGCATTTCAAAGCAAGGATGGTCTAGAGACAAAATTGTTTGACCTATCATTGCCACTTCTGCAGAGAACTTCTAAAATCAAACACAAGATGCGAAATTATTGCATGTTCATTTAGACCCTCACCTAGGTCTGATTTTTTAACTGCCCAATTCAGGATGAAAGACTAGCCTTCCATTTGCTATAGTGACTCATACACTTTCAGATGGCATCTCTACATGATTTGGCTTTTTGTTTCCTGAGTGAAATTTTGTCTAATAACTAGTTGGAGTAAGAGAGCCAAACAAAATATCATGTTCAGAATACTTAATTTCTGTCAGTTTTCATTTCTTACTGAGCAGTGAAAGATGATGCCTTGAGGTGTTCTTTCATTTTCATGATTTAGGGGATTCATGGCTATGGATTTTTCTTACAAATTCATGTCCTGATTTTAGTTCCTATTTTCCTTTCTTGTGGTCAAAGTTATCAGGTTATTAAAGAATTTCTCCTATTACAGCTATGAAATTCAGGAAGATTGTCCTGCCAACGCCAGGAATAATACTAATAAGACAGTGAACTTTTAAATTGTTTGAACTTATCATATTTATCCATAACCAAGAAATATTTCCAATGCACAGAAAATTTAGGAGAATATTATATAAAATATAACCATTTTGTTCTACTTGCTTTACAATTTTTAAAAATAGAATAATATTTTACAAAAAGTTGAGGCTACTCTGTGTACCTTCCTCTGATACAATAACTGAGAGAGGCCCAAATTCGTTTTTATCACTCCCTTGCAAGTTTTTACACTCTAAAACTGTGTGTATCTATAAAAAACATGTAGAACTGATCTGCATCTTTTCTAGCTTTACATAAATACTATTGCACTACACATACCATTCGATTATTCACTATTTTCACACCACTCTATGGTTTTGAAATTGGTCCATGATAATACATGTAATTTTAGTTCACTTATTTTAATGGTTGTATAGTGCTTCATTGAACAAATATATCAAAACATACTCAATCATTTCCTGCTGATGAACATTTAGGTTACAAACAATGTTGTAGCAAACATTTTATATATATACCATTTTGTTCATGTGGGATAAAGTTTTCTAGGGCTGAATATTTTTATCTTTACAAGATATTGCTAAATTACTCTCTAAAGTGGTAGAGAGTAATTTATCCTCCTATCACTGTATAGAAATTTGGTATTTCTCCACATCCACACCAAATATTAGTAATTTCAGGCTTCTAAAAATGTCTGCTGACTTGATAGATGTGAAATAATATATTAGGTTTAAATTTACATTCTCCTGATTGCTACTGAGGTTATGCATTTGTTTTATTTCTATGGGTCACTTAGGGTCCCCTTTGTGAATTGCCTCTTCATTTCCTTGACTACTTTTCTATTGGCTTGTTTGATTTCTTTTAGAGTTGTTCTGGACATTTATGAGTTATAAATATCTTTTCCCAGACTGTAGCTTTTAAAAAAATTGTTTATGATATCTCTTATTGACAGAAGTTTCTAATTTTAATGCATTAGGAATTGTCAATCTTTTCTTTTGTGATTGGCACTTACTGTGTTTTGCTTGATAAGTATTTCCAGCAAATGCCAAATTGATCATCTTAATATACAAAAGTTTTTTAAAAATTAACAAACTTAATCTTTTTAGAGCAGTTTTAGGTTCACAGCAGAATGGAGCAGAAAGTACAGAGTTCCCATATATACCAATTTCCACAAACTCACAACTTCCCCTAATGTTGACATCCTGTACCATGGTGCTACATGTACTACAACTGATGAACCTGCTTGACTCTTCATTGTTATTTGAAGTTCAAAGTGTACATTAGGGTTCACTCTTGGTGTTGTACATTCTATGGGTTTTGACAAATGCATAGTGACATGTAGCCACCATTGCAGTATTATATAGAATAATTTCACTGCCTTAAAATTTCTTTATTCATCCCTCCCTTCCCTCAGCTCTGGAAGCCACTGATCTTTTTACTGTCTCCATCGTTCTGTATTTTTCATAACCTACTATAGTTGAAATCAGACAGTATGCAGCCTGTCCAGGTTGGCTTCTTTCACTTAGTAATATGCATTTAAGTTTCTTCTATTCCTTCATGTCTTTTCGTGGCTTGATAATTCATTTCTTCTAAGCACTGAATAATACTCCATTGTCTGGATGTACCACAGTTACAGATGAATGGATACAGATGAATGTATCCATTCATCTACTGAAGGGAAGCTTGGTTGCTTTCAAGTTTTAGCAATCATGACTAAAGTTTCTGTAAACATGTATGTGCAGGTTTTTGTGAGGACATAAGTTTTCCATTCATTTGGGTAAATAACAGGGATATCAAGGAGTGTGATTGCTGGGTTATATGTTTAGAGAATATTTACTTTGTGAGAAATTGCCAAACAGTCTTACAAAGTAGCTGTACCGTTTCGCATTCTCACCAGCAATGAATGAGCATATCTACTGCTTCACATCTTCACCAGCATTTGGTGTTTTCAATGTTTTGAATTTTGGCCATTTGCTGTTGTTTTAATTTTCAATTTTCTGAGGATATATGATGTTGAACATCTTTTCATATGCTTGCTCACCGTCTGTATGTCTTCTTTGGGAAGGTGTCTGTTCAGGTCTTTTGCTCATTTTTTAAATAAAGTTGTTCATTTTCTTATTGTTGAGTTTTAAGAGTTCTTTGTATATTTTAGATAATACTCTTTTATCAGATGTATCTTTTGCAAATATCTTCTCCCAGGCTATGGCTTGTCTTCTCATTTTTTTTTGACCCCATGTCATGCGGAGTATAAATTTTCAATTTTAGTGAAGTCCAGTTTATCAACTTCTTTCGTGAACTGTGCATTTGGTATTGTCTCTAAAAAGTCATTGCCATAGCCAAGGCCATCAAGTTTTTTTTCTATGTTATCTTCTAAGAGTTTTATAGCTTTGTGTTTTACATTTAGGTCTATGATCCATTTTGAGTTAATTTACATGAAGGGTGTGAGGTTTGTGTCTAGATTTATCATTATTTATTGCATGATTGTTGTCCAGTGGTATGAGCACCGTTTGTTGAAAAGACCATCTTTGCTCCGTTTGTCAAAGATCAGTTAATTATATTTATGTGTGTCTATTTCCAGGGTCTCTATTCTATTTCATAGAGTTATTTTTCTATTTTTTGGACAGTTCACACTGTCTTGATTATTATAGCTTTATAGTAAGACTTGAAGTCAGGTGGCATCAGTACTCAGACTTTTTTTCTCTCCTTCAATAATGAGTTGGCTATTTTGAGCCTTTTACTTCCCTTATAAACTTTAGAATCAGCTTTTGCCCCTCACAAAATAACTTGCTGGAATTTTGACTGGGATTGTGTTGAATCTATAGATCAAGTTGGGAAGAACTGACATCATGACAACATTGAGTCTTTCTATCCATAAACATGGAATATCTCCCCATTTATTTAGTTCTTTTTTGATAGCTTTCATTAGTTTTGTAGTTTTCCTCATATAGTTCTTGAACATATTTTGTTAGATTTATACCTAAGTATTTAATTTTTGGGGGTGCTAATGTAAATGAATGCTAATGTAATGTAACGTAAATGTCCTTTTAATTTCAAATTCCACTTGTTCATTGTTGGTATTAGGAAAGTGATTGACTTTTGTACATTAACCTTGTATCCTGCAACCTTGTTATAATTGCTTGTTAGTTCCAGGAATTTTTTGTTGATTCTTTCGGATTTTCTGCATAGATGGTCACGTCATCTGTGAACAGATAGTTGTTTTTCTTCCTTCCTCATCTGTATACTTTTTATTTCTCTTTCTCACCTTATTGCAATTTACTAGGACTTCCAGTATGATGCTGAAAAGCAGTAATGACAGGGGATATCCTTGCCTTGTTCCTGATCTTAGTGAGAGAGCTTCAAGTTTCTTACTATAAGATGTGTTAGCAATGGGTTTTTTTGTTGATGTTTTTTATTCAAGCTGAGGAAGTTCAACTCTATTCCTAGTTTGCTGAGAGATTTTTTTTTATGAATTGGTGTCTGTGTCTATTGATATATCATGTGAGTTTTCCTCTTTAGCCTGATGATGTGATGGATTACATAGATTTATTTCAAATGTTAAACCAGCCTTTCAAATCTTGGATAAATCTCACTTGGTTGTGATATATAGTTCCTTTTATACCTTGTTGGTTTGATTTTATAATATTTTATTTATTATCTCTGCATCTATGTTTATGAGATATATTGTTCTGTAGTTTTATTTTCTTGTAAAATCTTGTCTGGTTTTGGTGTTATGATGATGCTGGCCTCATGGAATGAATTAGAAAGTATTTCCTTTGTTTCTATTTTCTGAAAGATTATAGAGAATTGGTATCATTTCTTTCTTAAATGTTGGTAGAATTCAACAGTGAACACATCTGGGCCAGGTGCTATCTGTGTTGGAAGATTATTGACTATTGGTTCAATTTCCTTTATAGATATAAGCCTACTCACGTTGTCCATTTCCTCTTGTGTGAGTTTTGGCATGTTGTGTCTGCAAGAAATTGGTTCATTTCATCTGTTATCAAATTTGTGCAATTCGCCTGTAATTCCAGCACTTTGAGATGCCAAGGTGGGTGGATCACTTGAGGCCAGGTGTTTAAGACCAGCCTGGCCAACATGACGAAACCCCGTCTCTACTAAAAATACACAGATTAGCCGGGTGTGGTAGTAGGTGCCTGTAATCCCAGCTACTTGGGAGGCTGAGTCAGGAGAATCACTTGAATCCAGGAGGCAGAGGTTGCAATGAGCCAAGATCGTGCCACTACACTCCAGCCTGGGTGACAGAGCAATACTGCATCTCAAAAAAAAAAAAAAAAAAAAAGCAATTTGTGCTGTTCCTATGATTTCAAATTCAACCCCTAGAAATATGAGACATAATAATAATAGACTGTTGCTTTAAGCCACTATCTCTGAAGTGGTTTATTTCATAGCAATAGACAACCTCAACACAAAGATTGTGTTTTCAATTGAAATTCATGAAAATGGGGGTGAAGATGAAATATTTTAAATTTGAAATCATCTTACACTTACCAAAAGTTTTAAAATATAACACAGAAAACTCTTATATACCATTCATCTAACTTCTCCTAATATTAACATCTCGTGTAACCACAGTAAAATTAATGACATCAAGAAATGAACCTGGATACAATAATACTACTAACCAGTTTAGAGACTTTATTTGAATTTTGCCAGTTGTACCCACCAATACCCATTTTCTAATCCATTGTACCACCATCAATGGTATCCATCAATACCATTGTACCGCCAATACCCATTTTCTAATCCAAGATTCAATGCATAATCCTATCTTGCCTTAAGTGTTATAGTTTGTCTTCTCCAATCTATTACAATTCCTCTGTTTTTGTTTGTCTTTTATGATTTTGACATTTTGAAGAGCATGGACCAGTTATTCTGTAGAATGTCACTGAATTTGAATTTGTCTGACGTTTTCCCATGATTAAATTCAAGTTATGCATTTTTGGCAAGAATTCCATGGTAGTAATATTGGGACCTTCTCAGAGCATCACGGCAGGGCATACAGGATGTTGATATGTGTTAATACATTGTGTCTTATTACAAAATTTTAACGTTGATCCCTTGGTTAAGGTGGTGTCTGCTAGGTTTCTCCACTCTAAAGTTATTATTTTTTCTTTTGTTATTAATAAGTATCTGGTGAGGAGATAGTTTAAAGCCATGCAAATACTCTGCTTCTTCTCCTGTCTTAATACTAATTTTAGCATTCATTTGTGACTCTTACCTGTAATAGTTACTATTTTTGCCCTAATGGTGATTTTCTACTTTCACCATTCTTTCTATATTTATTAATTAGAATTTGATGCTAGCAAAATCTTATCCTTGTCACTCATTTTTAAATTTATTCAATCATTTATATCACTGTGGACTATGGGTTTTAATCTAATATGTCCTTGTTCATTTTGGTTCTCAAATTGACCCTGATTTGGTCATTGAGTTTCTTTAAGTTGTTCTTCAATGTGCTCCCATCAATTTTTAGCATTTTCTTTATTTCTAACACCACAAGATATTCCAGGATGGTCTTATACCTTCTCTGCCTCGGACCTGGAATCCAACATTCCTTCAAGAACTCTGGTTCCTTTTACTGAAGGAAGATATTAAGAGATGAAGGCCTGGGTATTCTCATTACTGCTGAAAAAGCTTTGCTCCTAGGCTCTCTCAGTGGACAGAGGTAGGAAATATGTGTATGTAAACTAACCTATGCATATATACATATCTGTATTTATTTTTATTTTATTTTTTGAGACGGAGTCTTACTCTGTCGCCCAGGCTGGAGTGTAGTGGCGTGATCTTGGCTCACTGCAAGCTCCGCCTCCCGGGTTCATGCCATTCCCCTGCCTCAGCCTCCCGAGTAGCTGGGACTACAGGTGCCAACCACCACGCCCAGCTAATTTTTTTGTATTTTTGGTAGAGACGGGGTTTCACCGTGTTAGCCAGGATGGTCTCAATCTCCTGACCTCGTGATCCACCCGCCTCAGCCTCCCAAAGTGCTGGGATTACAGGTGTGAGCCACCGTGCCCGGCCATCTGTATTTATTTTTATATCCACTCATATTTATACTAAAAACTGATATAGTTACCAGTTCACCACCACAGGTTTTATTCTAACTTTCTTTCATTCTTTGTTTGTAATTCCTTTCTCTAACAGTAAGAAAACTCATTCTTATTCTCCACAATATATTTTCACATGAAAACTGACCTTTAATGGTTACCAAAGTGGCACTCTTTTTATATGACCCATTTTGTTCTTACTTTTAACTTCAACTACTTTCCTTGCAGTTCAGACTTCATAAAGGTAAGTTTGTCAATAGAGACAAATGGAGATTACCAGTTCTGTAGATTATGCAGTTAAATAGTGCATAAGGATCACGGTTGAAAAGCAAACACAGACATCTAATTAGTGTTTTTAAGTAACTCCATTTTACTAGGTTAATTTCATATTGCTTCCAGAAAGTTAAACACTTGATAAATCTTGTTGAATGCAATGCTAACACCCTTCATCAGGATTTACAATAAAAATAGCAAATTGAAACTGAACATATCCTGTAGTATATGTCAGACATGTCCTAGAAACTGAAAACAAACAAAATTAATATTATGCATTATTTTAATTTTGTAAAGGATGTTGGAACACTCTTTCTTTGAATGATGACATACAAAACTGGCTTGCCCTATTCTAGTTGTATAATGACAAGAATAAATGACTGTCAATTAGGCATTCGCTTTTCATTTATATTAGGCTTAAAATGTTAGCTGTATCATTTGAATAATGTATGTACCTATTTTAACTAATAGTCTTATTTTTCTAGCTACTTAGTTTAGAAATGACAATTTTAGCTTTAAAGCATGTTTTGATTTGTAAATTTGTTACTCAATCTCTTTTCCTTATAAATAGATTTCTTAACATCCATAAATTTAGAAGTTAAGTACTTCTATTATATTCATGAAAGTCCTCATCAGTGAGGTGGCTATCTCATATGATTTTTTAAAAATATAGAAATAACAATTGCCATGGCAAATGTGAGTTACAGACACAATATTCAGAAGGTTGTTTTAGGAAATATCTACACACACATAAAGGGTGAATATTGAGCAAACGGTACCAAATTTTTGCTATCAAAGTATGCACAAGAGAGCATGAGACTTAAATTAGGGTAAAATTTTTAAATTTAATTCTAAGCAGCAATGTTCTTATTGTGAAGGCTGTTAAACCGTGAGCTATGCTCTTGAAGATGAGGTTTTAGAATTTTTTTCTCTCAAGGTCTTTATGAACTAATGAATTTATAAATTAATAAATTTAGAATTTTAGGATGGGTGAGGTGTGATCTCACCTTAATGTAGAGCCATAGACTTAATGAGCTCCCAAAAGGCTGCATTCTAGCCTTAAGTTTGTTTTTGGTTGTTGTTTGTTTGTTTGTTTTGTTTTTTGTTTTTTTCTGAGACAGTCTTGCTCTTACTCTGTCACCCAGGCTGGAGTACAGTGATGTGAACACAGCTCACTGCAGCCTTGACCTCCCAAGCTCAAGCAATCCTCCCACCTCAGCCTCCTGAGAAGCTGGGACAAGATTCTAAGAATGTCATTTGCACTTAGAATTTACATTGGAATGGGATCAAGAAGTCTTGCTGGTCCTACCTGTCCACAGAGAAGTGACACCTATAGAAATGATGTGAGAAAGCTCAAGAACACACACCTCCATGTTGGTAGGTTTGGGTCAAGAGCTCTTGCTGATATGCTGGTGTAGAGAAGATAAAACAATATCTTTTCCTTCACCATGACAAAGTTTACGGCCAAAACAAAAGACAGATTAACAAGAGAAAAGCATAGCACATCTATTTACCCGAAGTTTTATGTGACATGGGAGCCCTCAAAAATGAAGAGCCAAAGACCCAGGGAAAACTGTATTTTGCTGCTGAGGTTCGGTTAAGAGTAGCCAGTCATGTAGAAGTAAGATTGGACAAAAAGGGTATGATCTAATGGTAATAAACTGGGGGAACTTAGCAAGGCCTGTTTGTTAAGATTCATTTCTGTGCCTCTGTCTCTATATCCTTCCTCTTGGTATGGGGCACAACGCCTGTCATGTGAGGATCTTTAGGGAAGAAGGGAAGCATTCTTTTTGTGGTCTAGTGTCCCTGCCAAATCTCCTGTTAAGTTGTAATTCCCAGGGTTGAAGGTGGGTCCTGGTGGGAGGTATCTGGGTATGGGGGTGGATCTCTCGTGGTTTGGTCCTGTCCTCACCATAATGAGTTCTCACAAGACCTGGTTGTTTAAAAGTGTGTGGTATCCCTCTTCCCCACTCTCTCTCTTGCTTCTGTTTTCACCATGTGAGTTGCTGCTAAATTCCCCTTTGTCTTCTGCCATGATTGAAAGCTTCCTGAGGCCTCATCAAAAGCCAAGCAGATGCCAGCACCATGCTTCCTGTAAAACCTGCAGAGCCATGGGACAATTAAACCTCTATTCTTTATAAATTACCCAGTCTCTGCCTCAGCAGAGCACACTGGGGTACTCACATAGGGCTGTGGATGTCTGTATAGCAATGCAGGAATGACCTAGCTACATGGCCTCAGGGAATAAATGCAGGGGAAGGTCAGAGAGTGATGTTTCTATTCATGCTAAGATGCCCTGTTTTGGGGTACCACTTTCTGAGCCACAACAGCAAAATAATAGGAACAGTAAAATATTTTGTATAGTATACCACATAATTTTTAGGATTTTGGGGGCCTATATTTTATGTAGCCATTATATCAACTATGTGAATTAGTGAATATACTATTCTTACTGTGTGTTTAGGTAAACTGAGGCACAGAGATTTTAGAATACTTCTCTAAGTTCAAGAGGCAGAGTAAGGACTTGAATGTTCATTTTTCGACATAAGCCAGTGTTCTTCCAAGTTACTTGCTGCCTTTTGTTTGAGAATATTTGGAATTAAATGTAAATCTGACATAAGTGGAGATTACATATGTTTGGATTCAGACAACACTGCACTTGTTGTGGGAAAAGAGGCATGGTGTTTTAGTAGCTGAATTTAGACAAGCACTTCTCAAAGAATCCTCTGAAGAACACTAGCTCTATGAGATAATGGTAGGTGTTACACCTTCTTAATTGAGGTTTGACTCAGCCTTGAGTAACAGAAAAAAAAATCACAATTACATACACAAGATTGAAGATTATTTCCCTCTCACATAAAGAAGTCTAGAGCTAGGCCTTATTTGACTGGTGTGGTGGCCCACAATAAGGAGTCTGGGTCCTGCTGTCTTGCAGCTTTCTTGTCTTTAGTGAGCCCCTCCTCCTTCTTCAACTTCTGAGGCTGTAGCCATCGCTGCATTCTGATCAGCTGAAAGGAGGAAGGGGGCAACTGAAAGGTAGGAATGCTCCTTGCCTTTAAGGGTATTTCTAAGTTGCCACACACATTATGTCCACTTATATCACATTGGTCAGAACTTAGTCACTTGACCAGATGTAGCAGCAAGGGGATCTTGGCAAGAAAACTTTTTGGCTAAGTGGCAATGTACCCAGCTAAAATGGGAATTATTGTAAAAATGAAGAAGGGATAAAAGGATATGAAAACTGACTCTATCTATGACTGCTACATGCCCATAAAGGTAAGCTCCATTTGAAAAAGAATTTTTTGTGGTCAAATAAGGCTTAGAAATGGAAGAGTAAATAAAGTTAAACAAGTGTCTTTAACACCTGGCTTCTCAAAGATGCCAATGCATATCGCAAAACTTTAAGAGTGGGATATGCTATGTAAAGTTCCTACACTTATTTGACTATATATTGGGATTAGTGGTCCACAGAATATACTTTGAGGAAATACTGCTGTAAACTGTTGAATCTGGAATGGATAATTCCTATCTGTTCCCTGCTGCCAGTTTACTTACTGAAGAAGGCATTGAGCCTTCTCTGACTTACTTAACTTGATTTTATTCTATTTGTGAGTCAAAGATGTGGTGAAACATACATAATGAGCATGACTGTGGAGCAATTTGCAAATATAAATGATTGTAGAAATGCCAAGTAATTGCTTTAAAGAGGAAATTCTTAAATTTTTGCCTAAAAATATGTTGAGCAATTTTCAGGTAATAATTCAGCATTCTGTAATACCTCTACTAAGGGAGAGAGGGCTTTTGAATAATACAATAATAATAGCTACCAGTTGTTGAGCATGCAGAGAACCCTGCCTCAGCAGACCACACTGGGGTACTCACATAGGGCTGTGGATGCTCCCATGGCCATGGACCAGGCAATTCTAAGTTTACCCTGATTTTTGTATGTCTTCTTTTGAGAAATGTGTATTCAGATCCTTTGTCTCTTTTTTAATTGGGTTGTTTTCTTACTATTATTTGAGTTTCTTTTACATTTTGAATATTAATTCCTTACCAGACATATGGTTTGTAGATACATTCTTGCATAGTGTAGGTTGTCTCTTCACTTTGTTGATTGGTTCCTTGGCTGTGAAGCTTTTTAGTTTGATGCCATTCTATTTTACTATTTTTGCTTTTGTTGCCTGTACTTTGGGGTTCATATTCAAGAAATCATTGCCCAGACCAATATCATGGAGGTTTTCCCTTATTTTTGTTTTTTTTAGTAATTATACAGTACAGTTTCAAGTTGTAAGTCTTTGATCCTTTTTTTTATTTCATTTTATTATATTTCAATAGTTTTACAGGAACAGGTGGTATTTGGTTACATGGATAAGTTCTTTAGTGGTGATGTCTGAGGCTTTGATGCATCCATCACCTGAGCAGTGTACGCTTGACCCAATGTGTAGTCTTTTATCCCTCAGCCACCTTCCACCCTTTCCTCTGAGTCCCCAAAGTCCACTGTATTATTCTTATGCCTTTGCAGCCTCATAGCTTAGCTCCCACTTATGAGTAAGAACATATGATCTTTGGTTTTCCATTCCTGAGTTACTTCACTTAGAATAATAGTCTCCAACTCCATCCAAGTTGCTGTGGATGCCATTATCTCATTCCTTTTTATGGCTGTGTAGTATTCCATAGTATATATGAACCACATTTTCTTTATCCACTTATTGATTGATGAACATTTGGGCTAATTCCATATTTTTACAATTGTGAATTGTGCTGCTGTAAACATGCATGTGCAAGTATCTTTTTCATATAATCACTGCTTTTCTTATGGATAGATACCCTGTAGTGGGATTGCTGCATCAATGGTAGATCTACTTTTAGTTCTTTAAGGAATTTTCATACTGTTTTCAATAGTGATTGTACTATTTTACATTCCCACCAGCAGTGTGAAAGTGTTCCCTTTCACCACATCCACACCATCTGTTATTTAAAAAAATTGTTTTATTATGGCCATTCTTTCAGGAGTAAGGTGGTATTGCATCATGATTTTGATTTGCATTTCCCTGATCGTTAGTGATGTTGAGCATTTTTCATACATTTGTTGGCCATTTGTATATCTTCTACTGAGAATTGTCTATTCATGCCCTTAGCCCACTTTTTGATGAGATTTTTTTTCTTGCTGATTTGTTTGAGTTTCTTGTAGGTTCTGGATATTAGTCCTTTTTCACATGTATAGATGTATAGATTGTGAAGATTTTCTCCCACTCTGTGGGTTTTCTGTTTACTCTGCTGATTGTTTCTTTTGCTGTGCAGAAGCTTTTTAGTTAAATTAAGTCCCATCTATTTATCTTTGTTTTTGTTGCATTTGTTTTTGGGTTTTTGATCATGAAGTCTTTGCTTAAGCCACTGTCTAGAAGGGTCTTTCTGATGTTATCTTCCAGGATTTTTATAGTTTCAGGTCTTATATTTAAGTCCTTGACCCATCTTGAGTTGGTTTTTGTATAAGGTGAAAGATAAGGACCCAGTTTTGTTCTTCTACATGTGGCTTACAAATTATCCCAGCACCATTTGTTAAATAGAGTGTCCTTTCCCCACTTCATGCTTTTGTTTGCTTTGTTGAAGATCAGTTGGCTGTGAGTATTTGGGTTTATTTCTGAGTTCTCTATTCTGTCCCATTGGTCTATGTGCCTATTTTTATATCAGTACCATGCTGTTTTGGTGACTATGGCCTTATAGTATAGTTTGAAGTCAGGTAATGTGATGCCTCCAGATTTGTTCTTTGTGTTTAGTCTTGTGCTTTGGCTATGTGGGTTCTTTTTTGGTTCCATCTGAATTTTAGGATGGTTTTTGCTAGTTCTTTGAAGAATGATTATGGTACTTTGATGGGAATTGCACTGAATGTGTAGATGGCTTTTGGCAGTATGGTCATTTTCCCAATATTGATTCTACCCAACCAAGAGCATGGAATGTGTTTTCATTTGTATGTGTCATCTATGATTTCTTTCAGCAGTGTTTTGTAGTTTTGCTTGTCTTTCACCTCCTTGGTTAGGTATATTCGTAAGTATTTTGTTTTTTTTTGCAGCTATTGTAAAAGAGGTTGAGTTCTTGATTTGATTCTCAGCTTGGTTGCTGTTGATACATAGGAGAGATACTGATTTTTATACGTTAATTTTGTATCTTGAAACTTTACTGAATTCATTTATCAGTTATAGGAGCTTTTTGGATGAGTCTTTAGGTTTTTCTAGGTATATGATTATATCACTGGAACAGCGACAGTTTGACTTCCTCTTTACCAATTTAAATGTCCTTTATTTCCTTCTCTTGTCTGATTGCTCTGGCTAGGACTTCCAGTACTATGTTGAATAAAAGTGGTGAAAGTGGACATTCTTGTCTTGTTCCAGTTCTCAGGGGAAATGCTTTCAACTCTTCCCTGTTCAATATAATGTTGGCTGTGGGATTGACATAGATGTCTTTTATTACCTTAAGGTATGTCCCTTCCTTCTATGCTGATTTGCCAAGGGTTTTAATCATAAAAGGATGCTGTATTTTGTCAAATGCTTTTTCTGTGTCTATTGAGATAACCATGTGATTTTTGTTATTAATTCTATTTATGTGGTGTATCACATTTATTCACGTGCATATGTTAAAACATCTCTGCATTCCTGGTATGACATCTGTGCATTCATGATATGAAACCCACTTGATCATGGTGGATAATTTTTTTGGTAAGCTATTGGATTTGGTTAGCCAGCATTTTGTTGAGGAGTTTTGCATCTGTGTTCATCAGGGATATCGGTCTGTAGTTTTCTTTTTTTGTTATGTTCTATCCTGGTTTTGGTATTAGGGTGAAACTGGCTTCATAGAATGATTTAGGGAGGATTCCCTCTTTCTCTGCCTCTTGAAATAGTGTCAACAGGATTAGTACCAATTTTTCTTTGAATGTCTGATAGAATTCAGCTGTGAATCCATATGGCTCTGGACTTTTTTTTTCTTGGCAATTTTAAAATTACCATTTTAATCTTGCTGCTTGATATTGGTATTTTCAGAGTTTCTATTTCTTCCTGATTTTATCTAGGAGGGTTGTATATTTCAGGAATGTATCCATCTCCTCTAGGTTTTCTAGTTTGTATGCATAAAGGTGTTCATAGTAGCTGTGAATGATCTTTTGTATTTCTGTGGTATCCGTTGTAATATCTCCCATTTCATTTCTAATTGAGCTTATTTGGATGTTCTGTCTTCTTTTTTGGTTATTCTCACTAATTGTCTATCAGTTTTGTTTAACTTTTCAAAGAATTTTTGTTTCACTTATCTTTTGTATTTTTTTGTTTTGCTTTTATTTAGTTCTGCTCTGATCTTTGTTATTGCTTTTCTTCTGCTGCATTTGGGTTTGGTTTGTCTTGTTTCTCTAGTTACTTGAGGTGTAACGTTAGATTGTCTATTTGTGCTCTTTCAGACTTTTTGATGCAGGCATGTAATGCTATTAACTTTCCTCTTAGCACTGCTTTTGCTGTATCTGAGAGGTTTTGATCGGTTTTGTCACTATTATCGTTCAGTTCAAATAATTATTTAATTTTTAACTTGATTTCATTGTTGACCCAAGGATTACGCAGGAGAAGATTATTTAATTTCCATGTATTTGCATGGTTTTGGGGGTTCCTTTTCAGTTGATTTCCAGTTTTATTCCACCGTGATCTGAGAGAGTACTTGATATAATTTTAATTTTCTTAAATGTATTGAGATTTGTTTTGTGGCCTATGATATGGTCTATCTTGGAGAATGTTCCATGTGCTGATGAACAGAATGTATATTCTGCAGTTGTTGGGTAAAATGTTCTGTAAATATCTGTTAAGTGCATTTGTTCTAGGGTATAGTTGAAATCCATTGTTTTTTGTTGATTTTTCTCTCTTTATGACCTCTCTAGTGCTGTCAGTGGGTTATTGAAATCCCCCACTATTATTGTGTTGCTGTCTATCTCATTTCTTATGTCTAGTAGTAATTGGTTTATAAATTTGGGAGCTCCAGTGTTAGGTGCATATATACTTAGAATTGTGATATTTTCCTGTTGGATTAGTCCTTTTATCATTATATAATGTCCCTCTTTGTCTTTTTTAACTCTTGTTACTTTAAAGTCTGTTTTGTCTAATATATAAGAGTAGCTTCTCCTGCTTCTTTTTGGTGTCCATTTGCATGAAATATCACCCCTTTATGTTAATTGTATGCGAGACCTTATGTGTTAGGTGAATCGCTTGAAGACAGCAGATACTTGGTTGGTGAATTGTTATCTACTCTGCCATTTTGTATCTTCTAAGTGGAGCATTTAGGCCATTTACATTCAACGTTAGTATTGATGAGAGGTACTATTCTATCCATTGTGCTGGTTGTTGCCTGAATACTTTGTTTTATTTTTCACTGTGTTACTGTTTTATAGGTCCTGTGAGATTTATGCTTTAAGGATGTTCTATTTTGGTGTATTTTGAGGGTTTGTTTCAAGATTTAGAGGTCCTTTTAGCAGATCTTGTAGTACTGGCTTGGTGGTGGCAAATTCTCTCAGCTTTTGTTTGTCTGAAAAAGCCTGTATCTTTCCTTCATTTAGGCATCCTAGTTTCACTGGATACAAAATTCTTGGTTGATAATTGCTTTGTTGAGGAGGCTAAATATAGGTCCCTTACCCCTTCTGTCTTGGAGGGTTTCTACTGAGAAATCTGCTGTTAATCTGATAGGTTTTCCTTTATAAGTTACCTGATGCTTTTGCGTTATAACTCTTAAGATTCTTTCCTTCATCTTGACTTTGGATAACCTGATGACTATGTGCTTAGGTGATAGTCTTTTTGCAATGAATTTTCTGAGTGTTCTTTGAGCTTCTTGTATTTGGATGTCTAGATCTCTAACAAGGCCAGATTTTCCTCAATTTTTCCCTCAAATAAGTTTTTCAAACTTTTAGATTTCTCTTCTTCCTTGAGAACACCAATTATTCTTAGGTTTGGTCATTTAACATAATCCGAAACTTCTAGGAGGCTTTGTTCATTTTCTTAAAATTCTTTCTTCTTTTTCTCTGTCAGATTGGGTTAATTTGAAAGCCTTGTCTTCAAGCTCTGAAGTTCTTTCTTCTGCTTGTTAAACTCTATTGTTGAGACTTTGCAGTGTATTTTGCATTTCTCTAAGTGTGTCCTTCATTTCCAGAAGTTGTGATTGTTTTTTATTTATGCTATTTCTCTAGAGTTTTTTCCATCCATACCCTATAACATATTTTTGATTTCCTTAAGTTGGCATTCACCTTTCTGTGGTGCCTCCTTGATTAGCTTAATAATTGACTTTCTGAATTCTTTTTCTGGCAATTAAGATATTTCTTCTTGGTTTGGATCCATTGCTGTTTAGCTAGTGTGATCTTTGGGGGATATTAAAGAACCTTGTTTTGTTATATTGCCAGATTGGGGTTTTTTTTTTTTTTTTTTTTAGTTTCTTCTCATTTGAGTAGACTATGTCAGAGGGAAGATCTAGGGTTCAAGGGCTGTTGTTCAGGTTCTTTTGTCTCATGCGGTGCTCCCTTGATGTGGTGTTCTCCCCTCTTCCTCTAAGGATGGGACTTTCTGAGAAACAAACTACAGTGATTGTTATTTCTTTTCTTTGTCTAGCCGCCCAGCTGAGCTACCGGCCTCTGGGCTGGTACTAGGGAATGTCTGCAAAGGGCCCTGTGATGTGTTTCATCTTTAGGACTCTCAGCTGTGGGTATCAGCACTTGCTCCAGTAGAGGTAGCAGGGGAGTGAAGTGGACTCTGAGAAGGTCTTTGGTTGTGGTTTTGTTTAGTGCACTGGCCTAGTGTTGGTTGGCTTCCAGGCAGGAGGTGGCACTTTCAAGAGAGCATCAGTTACAGTGGTGTAGGGAGGATACAAGCTGGATACAAGCTGGCCATAAGGGGACTTGTTGTGGCCTCTTTGGGGGATGGGAGGTGTGGTTCTCAGGCTGATGGAGTTACATTCCCAGCGAGGATTAGAGTTGCCTCTGCTGCATCGTACAGGTTGCCAGGGTAGTTGGAGAAAATCAGCAGGGACAGGCCTCACCAATTCCCATGCAGTCAGCAAGGTCAGTCTCACTCCCACCATATCCCCCCAGTAGCACCAAGTTTATCTCCAGGCAGCTGGTGAGAAGGCTAAGATCTTGGCCCAGGCTATAAGCCTTCCTGCTAAGAAAACAAGCAGGACTTTCAGGTTTTGTTCCTGTCTGCCTGCTACGGCTTTTGTATTCCTATCTGCAATCCCAGATCACCTCCTCCCCAAGATTTGGTCCAGGAAAATTTGCTTTGGTTGAAATTGTTACAAAGTTCAGCTGGAAGTTTCTTTCTCCCTGTGGTCTTTCCCTAATTCCACTAGGAGCCCTCCCCAAGGACCCTTGTGAGACAAAGTTAGAAATAGCTTCACTGAGGAACAAGAGTACCCACAGGGCTCTTCCTGCTGCTTCGTCTACCCCTATATTTTTCCCAGCTCTCTACATTCATCTGCGCTCCCAGTAAGGTCAAATCCTCTCCCATAATTAGATCCTTCAGGTTTCCCAGTGAGGATGTGCGTTTGGGGGCAGATGTTCTCCCTTTCACACTTTGAACACTCACAACTTTTCAGCTGTCTCACGGAGCCTGCAGTGGCAGGCCCTTCAATCCATTTTGAGTTCATTTTTGCATATGGTGTGAGATAAGGGTCTAATTTCAGTCTTCTACTTGTGAATATCCAGTTGTCCCAACACCACTTATTGAAGAGACCATCTTTTCCCTTTTGTGTTCTTGGCACCTTTGTGAAAATCAGTTGACCAAAAATGCATGGATTTATTTCTGTGCTCTCTAGTCTGCTTTATTTCTCTATGGGTCAATTTTCATGCCAGTGCTATGCTATTTTGACTCCTAGAGCTTTGGCCATCAGATATTTGAAAAAACTCTCAAAATTGCCAATCATCAGAAACTGCAAATTAAAGCCATAGTGAGATATCTATCACCTTGCACCTGTGAAAATAACTATCATCAAAATGACAAAAGAAAGTGTTGCAGACAATGTGGAGAAGAGGGAACCCTTATACATTGTTAGTGGGAATATAAATTAGTGCAGTCATTATGGAAAACAGTAAGGAATCTCTTCAAAAAATTAACAATAGAACTGCCTTATGACCCAGCAATCCCACTATGGAGTATATGTCCAAAGAATATGAAATCACTATGTTAAAGAGATACTTGCACTCTCATATTCATTGCAGCATTATTCACAATAGCCAAGATAAAGAATCAACCTAAATGTCCATTAATAGATAAATTGATAAAGAAAATGTGGTATGTAGACACAATAGAACACTATTTACTTAAAAAGGAAGAAAATGTTATCATTTGCCACAACACAGATGAACCTGGAGGACATTATGTTAAGTGAAATGCATCAGATAGAGAGACAGATACCACAGGATCTCATTTACATGTGGAGTGTAGAAAAAGTTGAACTCATGTAAATAGAGAATAAACTAATGGTTACCACAGGCTGGGGGAAGGAGGTTGGAGATATGTTGGTCAAATGATAATAAAATTTTAGTTAGATAGGAGGAATAAGTTCAATAGATCTATTGTACAACATGATAATTATAGTTAATAACAATGTATTCTGTTCTTGAAAATTGCTCAGAGTGGATTTTATGTGTTCTCACCACACAAAGAAATAACTAAATGTGGTAATGTGCATGTTAATTAGCTCGCGTGAGCCATTCCACAATGTATACCTATTTCAAAACAAAATATTGTACAGAATAAATATATTCAACTTTTATTTATCAATTTAAAAAGTAAATACATTTTGATTAAATTTAAAAATAAGTAAATAAATAAATTTACCTGGAAATGGTGCTGTTCTTCCCTGGCTTTCACTCTTTCAATCTTTTCCATGACTGGCTTACACCTTTTTTCTCTCCCTCTCTTCCATCTTATCCTCCTTCATCTTCACTTTCTGCATATGACCTGTTTACTACTCCACGGAATACTCAGAACACTCCAGAGAGAACTTCCAGACTTCTCCCTTACCTGCTGACCAGCCTTTAGACCTGCATGCTTAATTTTATCACCTGTGAAGAAGAATAACTACACACATCTCTATTCCAATGTCAGTCTCTCCCCTTGGGCACTAAATTTTATCCCTCTTGCTCATTCAAGGGCATTACTGCCATGATACTTACTTTCATCTCTCACATCACCACGTATTTCCTCTTTACTGGTCTGTTCCCATTTATACACAAACCTTCTTCTTCCCCACCCCATCTTTAAAACAAAAAAGAAAAAAAAACCCTACTCTTTCTCTTTGTTCCACTTTTCTGCTCCAGTTTACTAGAAACTCCTTGCTGCCTCCAAGTTTTCTCCACTGTTCATCTTTAAAGCTCCCCAGTCAGGGTTTTGCCCCTACTTCTCCTCTTAAACTGTTCTTGTCCGGGTCCTCAGTCATGGTCACATTGCTAAAAGCAATGGTCACTTCTCAGCCTCCTCCTTCTTGGTGCAGTAGGTTGTTCCTTTCTCATAGACTTTCATCATCTAGCTTCTGGAACATTGCTTTCTCCTGGTTTTCTTTCTGCCTCAGTGGGCAATTTTCTGATTAAAAAATACAGTACAGAAGTCATTTACTGTGCCAAAATAGAAGGTCAATATGAAGTCTTTTTCCAGATTTGAAAAACAAAACAGACTGATCCAGAGAAGGTTATTTAGATTCTGTGTTAGTTGCTTCAGGCATAATGATAAGGTTTTGGACTACATTGTCTTGAAATTATCCTGCACTGTCCTGATTCTTAGAAAGCATTATATGATTTAAAATATGTCAAGCAAAGAGGCAAAATACTGAGTGTTCCAGTGTACAACCCATTGTATTCACACTGGGGCCTTAGGTTAATCTCATAGCTTTTCTAAGCCTTAGTCAGCTCATCTGTTACATGGGGAATAATAAAATCTTGTCGGCCTATCTAAACAAAACGACTATAAAAATAAAAACAAATGGAATTATATGAAATTACCTCAAGAATGCTGCAATACTATATGATAAGAAAGGGAATGATTACCTCAAATCTTAGAATGAAAGAGGCAAATTCACAAAACAGCAGAATATTTTACTAATCAGATTTTACGATGTGATACTCATTACCTCTCTCAGTCATCTCCATTATAGAAAATGGCAACTTTGTCTTTCCTGTGGCTCTGGCCAAAACCTCGCGATGATCCATTCTATCCTCTTGCTCTCACAGTCAACCCAATAGGAAAATACTTCCATTTCTACCGCCAAAATCTCTCTGCAATCCAACTACTTCTCACCAATCTCACCACAATTTGCCACCATCTCTCTGATATGTACCACCAGCATCCTTCACAAGGACTGTTGCCACAGCACCCTAGTCTCTAGCTTATGCCTTATCCCGTGTAGTCTATTGTCTACAAATCAGCCAGAGTGGTCCTGTTAATTAACATTGGTGATTATGTTACTTTTTTGCTCAACACCTTTTAAAGGCTTTTGATTTCATCAAACTAAAAGGGGAAATCCTCACAATGGCCTATAAGAGCACACTCCTCTCTTTTTTACAACTCTGACTCATCTATTACTGCTGTCTTCCTCCTATATGTGACTGTAGACACACTGGCCTTTCAGTTCATTTCTTCTGCCAGAAATATACTTTTCTCAAATTTCCAAATGATTAACTCCCTCCATTTCTAAAAATTTTTGCTCAAGTGTCATTTTCTTAATGAGGCTTACCCTGGCCACTCTATTTAAAATTGCAATCTGTTCCATCACTGGGACACTTCTAATCCCCTCTCCTTGGTTTATATTTTTCTTTATCATTGTCTTCCTCTAATATTCTATACCATTTATATATTTATTGCCTCTCTCCCTTTTCCAGTGCAGTGATGAATACATTTTTATCTTTTCTTTTTCCCCACTAAGGTATCTTGAGCACCCAAGAGAGTGCCTGGTACAGAGAAGGTGTTCAATATTTCTTAAATATTAAAAGATTGAGCTCTGAAGGCAATACTGCCAAGTGAGTATTATATCCATTATATCTGTTTTACAGCTACATAAACTGAGCTGTGGATGTCAGATGACTTCTCCAACACCAGTCAGTGAGGAAGCTGCCTGGCTGGGGATCAAGTCACAGTCTTTGCATTGTACCACTATAGTGTCTCATTTTGTATGATGATTCTGATTGCTATGTCCAAAGCCAGAGAATGAGAATGTTTCAAAAAGAGGGGATTGCCAATGGGCCCAAAAGCTTTTAGAAATGCCAGAAAGAAGGAAGATTGTGAAAAAAGGCTCTGGTTCTTTGTAACTAGGTAATAGAGTGCCCTTTGCCAAAGATATTTCAGTGGCATTAGAGCCAAACTCAGAAATGGTGAATGAGGCAGTGAATGGAAAGTAAGTAAAATAAGAGAGTGAGTAGTTGATACTCTTAAAAATTCTGGGGATGAAAAGAGGGAGAAAAGGCTATTGTTATAGGGTGCTATGGTTTGAATGTTTGTCCTCCTTAAAACTCATGTTGAAACTTCATCCCCAAAGTGGCAATATTGAAAAGTGGGGACTTAAAGAAACAATTGGGTCATGAAACCAGAACTCTCATGATTAATCCACTCATGGATTAATAAATTAGTGGGTCAGTGGTTTAACAGGTTATCATGAGAGTGGCATTAGTTACTTTGGAGGAAGAGAGACTTGAACTAGCACACTCATCCCCCTTGCCATGAGGTGTCCTGTGCTGCCTCAGGACTGCAAAGTCACAAACAGCAAGAAGGCCCTCACCAAATGCAACCCCTCAACCTTGGACTTCTCAGCCTCCATAACTGTAAGAAATAAATTCCTTTTCTTTATAAATTACTCTGTTTCAGGTATTTTGTTATGAGCAACAGAAAGTGGACCAAGTCATGGGGAAAGGAAAAATCATTTTGGGGATGAGTAAGATTTAAGCATATTCATAGAAGGAGTAAAAGAAAGTTAAAGCAGATAAAAATATAGATATTAGTATAGACATTAATGGAAGGGACTGCTTTCTAAAAAGAGCTAACTTACTAGGTGAATTCACAGAATTTTCTGGCCTATGTTTTATTGGCTATACTGTGAGGCATTAGGCCTATGGCAAAGTGATAATTAAATTATCCCACTACTTCCTTTTTTTAATCCCTCAGAAGAAACTCCATTTTTCCCAGAGTTTTTTCAAGTAACAACTTTTCTCAGTCCTCCTATCTCAGTTGTAAATACAACTGTCTTCTCTCTGTGAAGCAGATGACATTGTCTGCTATCTTAGTGAGAAAAGAAATACCAGAAGGCATGAGTTCTTTCAATTCATCTCCTCACCTCTGATCCCACATTTATTGTCATTGACCTTACCTCCTGCCCTTTTAGCTCAGTGGAAAGGTATTCCACTTTTTCTCCAAGTTTGAAATAGAAAGCTAGAGTTATAATTTTTCTTCAAAGATTTTATCATTTTTTTGTTCTGAAAGTCTGTTCATTAAGTTCCTTGTATATACTTATAAACAAGATATCCTATGTATAATATACTCCCACTAGATATCACTTTCCTGAACATCCAACCAACATTTAATAATTTTCTGTATTCAACAACCGTGTATTTCTACTGCACTGGGAATTGTGATTGGCATTGGAAAATCTCAAGGTGAATAACTTCAGGAATATAGACTACAATAGCTAGAAATATAAACAGATTATGCATTAAGTGTAATAATGCATATTTCACAGTAAAATGGACTTCAGTGGGTGCTCTTCCCATTTGTTTTTGAGTAACAGATTTACTTTGTTCTTCTAAGCTCATTTGAATTGGGTTTCTGTGGTTTGGAGAAAAGAAATACTGATTATTAACAGGCTCAAGTATATCTAACTCAGTAGACAGTGGGGGAGAATCCCAGGACAGCTTCGTGGAAAAAGTCACGTTTGCACTGGGCTTAAGAAATGAATAAGAATTAGGCATTAGCTAGAGGAAGCGAGAGGATAAAGGTGGGTTAGAAAAGGTAATCAGGGCAGAAGAAACAGCATGAGCAGAGGTTTTGCGGGAAGACACAGTGTAGTGTATGTGTAAAACAATGTCAGCTGGTATTCCTAGAGAGTGAAGCACATGGCAGGGAACAGCAGATGAAAAGACTGAAGAAATAATAGGAATGAGAGAATGGAGGATGTCAATAGGCCATATGTCTTTAGGTAGAGAGAAGTTAAGCTGAGGAGTCACATGACCAGGTTTCTCCATGAAGGATAGATATGAAGAGGGCAAGTCTTGCAATGTAACATCTTTAATCTCAAACCAACTTTCAGATTACCAGTTCCTCCTTAGCTTTTCACTTCTCCATTATTTACTTTTTTTGGAAAAAAAAAAAAAAGCATTTGTGGCTCACTGTTGCTTAAAAATGTTGACCTTTATTTCTCCTCCCCCTCAACATCTCATGTAAATATTTAAAATCATATTCAACAATTTTTTTTTGTAATTGGAAGAAGAGAATTAAACTTTGGATGAGGGGAAAGGCTGAAAAGGAAAAAAAGTAAAACAGGAAGGAGAAAAGGACATTTGTCTCTCATCAGCTCCTTTGAACTGATTTTGAATCCTGTTTTGAGAGTGAAAGATGAAACCAGAGTAATGGTCCTAGGGTAGAAGACATTTTATCCAAGATTGTTGGGACCAGTAGTTACTTAGTCAAAAAGTTTTATAATATATGGAATGATAATCTTAAAATAAGTATATTTATCTTATAATTTTGGTTTAACCTATCTTAGTCCCTTTGGTGTTGCTATAAAGGAATACCTGAGGCTAAATAATTTATAAAGAAAGAGGTTTTATTTGGCTCATGATTATAACAGCTGGAAAGTTAAAACTGGGCACCTGCATCTGGTGAGGGCCTCAGGCTTCTTCCACTCATGGTGGAAGATGAAGGGCAGCCAGTGTGTGCAAAGATCACACGGTGAGAGAGAAGCAGCAAGGGGATAGAGGAGCTGCCAGGCACTTAAACAATTTTCAACTTTTATTTTAGATTCGGGGGTAAATGTACAAGTTTGCTACTTAGGTATATTGCATGGTGCTGAGGTTTGGGATATGAATGATCCTGTCACCCAGGTAGCCAGCAGAGTGCCCAACAGTTTTTCAAAACATGGCCCCCTCTTTTCCTCCCAACTCTAGTAGCCCACAATGTCTATTGTTGCCATCTTTATGTCCATGAGTAACCAATGATTAGCCCCCACTTGTAAGTGAGAACATGTGATATTTGGTTTTCTGTTTCTGCATTAATTTCCTTAGGATAAAGACCTCTAGTTGCAAAGAACATGATTTTATTCTTTTTTATGCCAAGTTGTATTCCATGGTGTATATGTACCATATTTTCTTTATCCAATCCACTATTGATAGGCTCCTAGGTTGATTCCATGTCTTTGCTATGGTGAATAGTTCTGCGAAGAACATAGGAATCCAAGCAATTTTTAACAACCAGCTCTCATGAGAACTATTAATAACAGAGCAAGAAATCACTCCTGAGGGAAAGCATTAACCTATTCATGAAGGATTTGTCTCTATGACTCACACGCTGCTCTTTAGGCTCCATCTTCAACTTTGGGTGATCAAATTTCAACTGAGGTTTGGAGGGGACAAACATTCAGACCATAGAAAACCTAAATAAATATGTTTTAAATAAAATGATTTGTTAATATTTTGATTTAGGGCCAAGAACTAATTTAGCTGCGCTGATTAGAATTATTTTTCCTTTCATCAGTGTGCCCAGGATGTGGGAGATGGAGTCAAAGGAAATTAGTTTGGAGCTTTAAGATTTAATGACTGCCCTACTGAATTTGGGACTTGGGTGGGGTCTGTAGTCTCTTTCTCTTGCTCATTTTCTCCCTTTTGGAATGGGACATTTTACCCAATGTTTGTACCCCCTTTGTATCTTGGAAGTAACTAACTTGTTTTTGGCTTTACAGGCCTGTAGGTAGAAAGGACTTGCCTTTGTCTCAGATGAGACTTTGAATGTTGGACTTTAGTATTAATGCTGGAATTACTTAAGACTTTGGAAGATTATTGGGAAGGCATGATTGTAATTTGAAATGTGAGAAGGACATGGGATTGGGAAGGGACGGGAGTGGAATGATATAATGTGGATGTCTGTTCCCACCTCAATCTCATATTGAAATGTAATCACAAATATTGAGATGGGTCTGGGTCGAAATTGATTGGATCAAGGGGGTGGATTTCTCAGGAATGGTTAAGCACCATCCCCCTTGGTATTGTCCTTATGATTGTCAGTGAGTTCTCATGAGATATTTTCCTTTAAAAGTGTTTAACACTTCTTCCCTCTCTCTCTTGCTCCTGCTCCTGCTCTGGCCATGTGATAAGCCTATTCCCCCTTCACTTTCCACCGTGATTTTAAGTTTTCTGAGGCCTCTCCAGTAGCCGAGCAGATGCCAACATCATGCTTCCAATACAGCCTGCAGAACCATTAGCTAGTTAAACCTTCTTTCTGTGTAAATTATCCAGTCTCAGGTATTTATAGCAATGTAAGAACGGACTATTATACATACTAACCAAAAAAATCCCCAGAGTGGATGGATTCACAGCCAAATTCTACCAGACATATGAAGAAAAGCTGGTACCAATTCTACTGAAACTATTCCAAAAAACTGATGTGGAGAGACTCCTCCCTAATTCATTCTACGAAACCAGCATCACCCTGATACCAAAACTTGGCAAAAACACAACGAAAAAAGAAAACTACAGGTCAATATCCCTGATTAACACAGATGTAAAAATCCTCCACAAAAATCCTAGCAAATAGAATCCAGCCACATGTCAAAAAGTTAATTCACCATGATCAAGTAGGCTTAATTCCTGGGATCCAAGGTTAGTTCAACATACACAAATCAATAAGTGTGATTCATCACACAAAAAGAATTTAAAACAAAAACCATATGATCATCTCAATAGATGTGGAAAAAAACTTTCAGTAAAATCTAACATCCCTTCATAATAAAAATCTTCAACAAAGTAGGCATTGGAGGAACATATTTCAAAATAATAAGAGCTATCTATGACAAACTCCTTGAGAAGAGGAATAGGACATGGATGCCCACTCTCACTGCTCTTATTCAATTAAGTACTGGAAGTCCTAGCTAGAAAAATCAGGAAAGAGAAAGAAATAAGTCACACTATCTCTCTTAGCGAACAGTATGATTCTATACCTAGAAATCTAAAAACCTAAAAACTCCACCAAAAGTCTCCTGGAACTGATAAATAATTTTAATAAGGTTTCAGAGGACAAAATCAGTGTACAAAAATTAGTAGCATTTCTATATGCCAATAATGTTCAAGCTGAGAGCCAAATCAAGAGTGAAATCTTGTTTACAATAGCCATAAAAAATAAAATACCTAGAGATACATCTAACCAAGAAGGTGAAAGATGTCTACAAGAAGAACTACAGAACATGGCTGAAATAAATCATAGATGATATAAACGAATGGAAAAACATTCCATGCTCATGGATTGGAAGAACCGATATCGTTAATATGGCCATACTGCCCAAAGCAATCTACAGATTCAGTGCTATTCCTATCAAGCTATCAATGTCATTTTTCATAGAATTCGAAAAAAGTATTCTCAGTTTCATATGGAGCCATAAAGATCCTGAATAGCCAAAGCAATCCTTAGAAAAAAGAACAAAGCTGAAGGTATCACATTACCTGGCTTTAAACTATACTGTAAGGCTACAGTAACCAAAGCAGCATGGTACTGGTACAAAAACAGACACATAGACCAATGGAACAAAATAGAGAACACAGAAGTAAAGTCACACACCTACAGCCATCTGATCTTTGACAAAATTGACAAAAATAAGAAATGGGGAAAGACTCCCTATTCAATAAACATTACTGGGTGAATGAAACTGAACCCCTACCCTTAACCATATACAAAATTAATTCATGATGAACTAAATATTTAAATGTAAGACTTCAAAGTATAAAAATTCTAGAAGAAAACTTAGGAAACATCATTCTAGTCATCGGCCTTGAGGAAGAATTTATGACTAAGTCTTTAAAAGCAACTGCAACAAAAACAAAATTGCCAAGTGTGATCTAATTAAGCTAAAGAGCTTCTGTACAACAAAATAATTAACAGAGTCAACAGGCAACCTACATAATAGGGGAAAATATTAATTAACTATGCATACAACAAAGGTCTAATATTCACAATCTTTAAGAAACTCAAACGTTTAAACAAAAAAACCCCCACAAATAACTCCATTAAAAAGTGGGCAGAAGATATGAACAAACACATCAAAAGAAGATATACAAGTGGCCAATAAACATGAAAAAATGCTTACCATCACTAATCATCAGAGAAATGCATATCAGAACCACAGTGTGATGCCATCTATGGCTATTATTAAAAAAATCAAAAAAAAAAAAACAAAAAAACAACAAAAAAAACCAGTTGCTAGTGAAGCTGTGGAGAAGAGGGAACACTTACTTATACACTGTTGATGGGAATGTAAATTAGTTCAGCCACTGTGGAAAGCAGTTTGGAGATTACTCAAAGAACTCAAAAGGGAACTGACATTCAACCCAGCAATCTCATTACTGAGTATATATCCAAAAGAAAAGATGCTGCTATCACAGATTATAACAGACTGCATAAATTATAAGAATAGAAATGTATTTGGCTCATGGTTCTGGAGGCTGGGAAGTGGAAGAACATGGCATTGGCATCTGGTGAGGGCCTTTATGCTGCGACATCTTGTCACAGAAGTTGGAATGGCAAGAGAGGGCAATGCAACAACAGTCGTGAAAGCAAGACTAATTTTATTCAGGACTATTGCAATAGGGAAAAAGAGACCTCAGTATTGAACAGGGTTTCATTGTGAATACAAGTGGGACAAGTGGGAATTATAGCCAAGGAACACGGTGGTTTGTGGATGAAAAATTACTGAAAGGAGATATTGTCTTAGGCAATTCTGGTTGAAATGGCCTAACAGGATTCCCTCTGAATGCAGGCCAGGTTGATGAGCTATCAAGAGTAGGGAGTGAGAAATTGTGATCAGATATTGCGAGTAATTAGGTATCAAGGATGGGGGATTCTTACTAAAGTGACTTAGTAGAAGTCTTGTTAAAACCACATTTTACAAGGAAGTACAAAGATGGGCCTAGGAGAAGATTCAGCAGCCCGACTAAAGTTTGGTCAAACAAAGAATCTTTGCATGGATACAAAAAAAATTACAGTAAGTGAAACAGATAAAAATTTCTGCATTTACACAGCATGAATTCTGATGGGGGAGAAATTATAATGTACATGCCCATCCTGTCCTCTGCCTTGGCATAAAACTCAGTGGCATTATGAAGGTTGTAAATATGGAAGCCTTAGGATCATTCAGGTATAGTATCTTTGATACAGTCATTGACAAAGCATGTTCTCATGGTAGATGAGGCAGTTTTTCCAAGTTGCACTGTGGGAAGCAGATGTAGTTGGAAGGGAGCCTAAGCCAGAGAGAAGGAACATGATAGGCACAACATAATGGCTCTAGCTGATTCATTAGTTTGTGGGTACATTTTAAAAAACAAAAGCTTTGAGGTAGAAGATGAGGATCTGCTCCTATCACATGGAAGACTATGGAAACAATAGACATTTGTGACATATTTTCTGCCTTGATTGATAGCATCACCATCTACTGTGTCCCTCAAGCAGAAAAATATTAATTTCCTGTTTGTCTCTTCTCTCTCTCTAACCTTCTATATCCAATATGAGTACCTGAGATCTCCATCGCCTCAATTTCTCTTCAATCTATCTTTTCTTTCCATCTATACATGCACTATAGATTATGATGATTAATGAGATTATTATGATCTCTTGCCTTGACTCCTCAGTAGCTATTTGGTAGCTTCATTTGTTATCCAGAAATCTCAGTACCGCCTTTGATTCATGATTTATACTGTTTTCTGACTTATCTTTTAAAAATAAAAATCTGATTATGTCACACTTCTGCTTAACATTGTTCCAGATTTAAACTGTATAGATTTGCTTACAAAACACTTCAGGATGTAACTCTGTTGTACATTTCAAAACTCTATTCTGAGCAGTCCCTATGGCATGCCCTTTTCTACTTGTGGCTGGCTTTCATATTTCCTAAACTCCCTCTTTGTCTATGTATGCTTTTTTTTTTTTTTTTTTTTTACCATTTGAAGTTTCTACCCCATCGTTCTATCCAATTCCAACTCATGATTTAAGATTTTCCTTCACATAACTTCTCCTCTGATACCTTCTTTAAAATCTTTACATCTCAAAGTCAAAGAAGGGACTCTCTCTCCTTCCAGCATGGCAGTTTTCTTACACATCTGTATTACAGCACTGATCACACTGACTTGCAGTTATTTCTTGCTAAGCCTATCTCCATTACTATTCCTGCTATTAAGTAACATGAAAAGGCTTGGGGAATGCTTCAAAATGTTGATATCTTCCTCTTATTCTCTCAGGAAGAAATGTTTCTCTTTGTGCTTTTCTCATTTTCTGCCTATGCATTCTCTATCTTGAGTGTTTGGATGTCCCAGCTTCCCTTGGAAGCAAAACAAGATCAAACCCAGCAGGAACTTCCTGGTTGGTGAACACTTTGATGTATTCAGAGGGTGGCATACCCAGAGAGCACATGGAAATTCAGTTCCCCCAGCATCCCCCATAACTTGTCCTATGTATCTCTTCCATCTGGCTGTTCCTTAGTTGTATCTTTACAATACACCAGTAAGGAAAGTTTCTCCACTTAAAGTTGACAGCAGGTTGAGAAGGCTATGAAAGCAAGTCTGCTTTGGTCAAGATGATTGCTCTGGGTTTCTTGCATCATGAAGACAACTTCTGCTTCCAGTCAAGATGAAGTAACAGAGACTTGATTTACCCCTGTCTTAGTCTGTTTGTGCTGCTACAACAAAATATCTTAGACTGGGCAATTTACAAAGAACAAGAGTTTATTTCTTACGGTTTTGAAGGCTTGGAAGTCACTGACATCTGGTGTCTGATGAGGGCCTTCTTGCTGCATCCTCACATGGCAGAAGAGCAGAAGACCAATTTAGCAACCTTGCTGAATACTACATGAAGGCTGTTTAAAAAGGGCCCAATTCCATTAACGAGAGAGCAGCCCTCATAGTCTAATCACCTCTGAAAGGCTCTGCCTCTTATCATATTGACAAAACTTGGATTTTGGAGGAGACACACTCAAAACATAACACCCTCCCACATTAAACAACTAAAAAAGTGGACCGAATACAGGAAGAAATGACATTCAAGACAATGACGCTAGGAAACTAAGGACTGTGATCCCCGAGAGATGAGAAACAAATGAGAATTTTTTGTTTGTTTTCTCTGGGGACATTGATCTGAAAAACCTAGCTCACCATTACAGAGAATACAAATCTACCCACATCAACCCCAACTCTTTGAGAAGAAAATGGAACATACATAAACCCACCAGAGCCTAAGAAAAACATTAAAAGGTGAAAAAGGAACTTCACTCTCCTGGAGGCCACATGGCGGGCCCTTCAGAATGTACAGTATGGCACTGTGGAGAGCAGAGGACACAAAACCAAAGGTATCACAAAGGTGGGCCCAGGAGGGTATGTATGAAGTGATGGCAAAGAAATTGAGAGGCTCCTGTGAGTTTCTGAGTGCAAGAGAATTTTAAGTAACGAAAATTTTATGTAAGAGCTACTATGTACTAGTATTCCATTAAATGTTTGGGAGAATCAAGAGTAAAATTTTTTTTAAAAAGAGAGATCACATCCAGCTGTGCCCCTACCCCAAAATTCCCAGGTGGCTGAGGCCTTCTGCAATGCCCCAACATGTGCCTTTCTGTCATGCAGGCCCAGAACTGATCTGATTGGAAAAATGTCATCACTATCTTATCTTCCTCATTCGATACCTCTGACCTTGTGCTAAGGATGGCAACAGAAATCCCAACCGTGCCCACATCTATACCTTTGTTTTGGGGAGATTTGAGTTAGTCCAGTTATCACTGTACTATGAACTCTGTCTCAGAGATCACTAGTCTTTAAAGATTAAATGTACAAAGGACATTATTTATTGTTGTGCTTGAGATCTCTGTAAATTTGGTTGTCAGCTATATAGTGTTTTGAGGTTCTTTAACACAGGAGAAATGTGTAATGCTCTAATTTATCATCACCCTTACTGATAGCCAAGTAGATGCTATGTTGTCATGTTGATACATTCAAAACATTCAGAGTCATGCAGACCTTTACACTACTCTGCAAAATAGCTATCAGAGCTTCTTGTATTTGCCAGTGCTTTCATAGTGATACATAGATAGCAGTGGATATCAAGGTCCGAAGAAGGACAATTACAGTGCCCTGAGACATACTTTATGTTTTTATTAACACCTTAACTCACTCATCTCACATTTATTTCAGGTCCCATACTATATTATTGCGAATATTATTTCTATGGATCAATGTATTATAATCATGCATAAACACACACACAGAGGGTTGGTGCATATATTTCCATTGTCCTCCTGAAGAGCCTCAGTTTAATGCATATTATTTCACACTTAAAACATTTAACATCACTAAATTGAAAACAGAAGAAGCAGGGGAGGGAACAGAAGGTGACAAATGAAGAGGAGGAGGGAGAGTGGGAAGGCAATGTGTAGCAGGAGGAGGCAAGGCATATGGGAAAGCAGGGATATGTCAAGTTCATGGAAAATAGCAAGCCAATGTCTGATTGACGACATGCATTTGTTGTGTTTCTCACTGAGCTTCAACTTGAGGGATGCTGTTAAGTGAGAAAGGCAACTGTTTATCAGTAGCAACGAGACCTATATCTACCTACGGTAGCCAATGAAATAAAATTACTGACCTGTAAGTGTCCTCCAGAAAACTGGAGCACCATGCTGACTTTCTTTTATGTTATCCTTTCTATTCACATTTGGGAGAAAATTCCGTCTTTTCTGTCCCAGGTTCTCTGAAGGTCAGATTCATTCACCTGTAGTTTCTAGAAGCTTCTTGATTATAATCACGATGGGTAAGTACAAAATTCTCATACTCAACTGATAGTAAAACGGTTCAGAGAGCAAATAGCCAGATCTCACCCAGTGCTCACATTTTTAGCACTCTTAGTGGACTTGATGCCTTTTGAATGCCAGACCATATAGTTGTGTGCAAGGAAAAAGGGCTTTGAAATGACACAGACCTGAATTGTAGTTCTGGTTTTGAAATAATGTGAACTTGGAAAAATTACTTACTTTTTGCATGTCTTCATATCCTCCACCAGATTATTGTTAAGGACCAACTGAAATAAGGATGTACTGTCATTAAACCTGGCATAGCAAGTCCTGTAAACGGATGTTACTTATTTCTTTATATCTACATTTGCTGACCATCATGTGGGAATCTCAACTTGGACATTAACTAAATTCCTAAGATTCTGACTTGTCTAGACATATTTGAAGACTTAGGCAGCCTCTGCTAGGCATCATAACCGGTGGTAGTGGTACCTTAGGCAGAAGGCTGTCTCAGTGGAAGTGGTGGCTTCAGTGATATGATAAATTTCAGAAGTAGCTCTCACAAGGAGCTATCACAAGGAAGGGAGAAAGTGAAAGGGTTAAAAAAAACTGTGTTGCTAAAAATGGGCAGGCATTATCTATGGGCTAAAAAAAAAAAAAAAAACTGTGTTGCTAGAAATGGGCAGGCATTATCTATGGGCTAAAAGTTGTTGGAGAAAATTCTGAATCCACTCTGGAGATGTAGCGTCAGGGCAGACAAAATATTGTTTTGTGCTATTTATTATAGACCTGGTTTACCACTAAGTTAAAGCAATCTAGGAGGCTCTTCCTGCATGCAAAATTATTGACCCTGGTCAATTTTGCCCATCTGCTGCCTTACCCCAACATGACTGCCTATGGACTACTAATGACCTAACATCATAAAAGTCTGAAAGAAAACCAAAAGATTTCCAAATTTCCTGTTGGTTTCTTATTCCAGAAAACATGCCATAACCTTGATCAGAAAATATTTTCTAAATATGTGGATGGTCTGTTATTGTGTGGCTGGGGTGCTTAGGAATTACTATAGTTTTGGAGTAGTAAATTCTAAATATGGTCCTAGGATGACACTTCTGAATTCTCTTTGAAAAGTGAAGTCATAGGAAAGCAGGCCTTGAGTGATGGACAAGATTTGAGTGAGGAGAGAAAAATGGGCAGGGCATTGAGTAGAGAAATGAACAAACTCATGCCAGTGGGGATGACTATGACCTGCTCAAGGTTTAAAGACCAGACAGTGAGACTTCAGCTGGAAATGAAGGAGGCAAAAGGAATCTCTGTGAGATTTCAGTGCTAACAAATTTTTCAGCCTCATATTCTTCATGCAATTAAGCAATATGTGTTTTTGAATGCTAAACAACTTACTTTATATTTGCATCCCCCAAAACAAGCAGTAAGTATTGAGATTATTTTCCGTGAATCCTCCCTCATGTGAAAAGTATAAAGACCTTAGATGCTGTTATGCACTCTGTAACCTCTTATTTGTTCTCTATTAATAACAGAATTTGTGAATTACTGAGAATCCTTTTTGAGACTGTATATCAGAATGTGCTGGTTGGAAAAAAGGGATTTGACAGGTTTCTGCTTTCATCTAACAATTACTTATTTATTTTTTGTACTTGACACTACTTTGAAGGCATTGATGAACAGCCAAAACAGCACCATGCAAGGATGGTGAGATATCAATTACTTTTAATTACTCCTCAGCTCTCTCCCTTAATTACCTACTATGTTAGCTGGAATCTATTGCAGAGTAATAATCATGATGTTTTGCATTTACATAGTCCCTTTCTCCAAGGAGTTCAAAGCATTTTACAGATATTACCTCACTATTATTATGAAAATTAAAAATCTTGAAAATACTTCTATGAATAAGGAGAGTATAAAGTAGCTATGTTCACATTTTTCAGATGGAACATTTTCTAAAGATAGTTCACAGCTAATAGCCAAAATTGAGGAACCTTTATAATAACCTTTCCCCTTCTACATTTTACACGTTTTATTATACGTGGTTCCCATGTTTGCTTACTGACTAAAAATATTTTCTCAAATATAAAATGAAAATATCACAAAACATTAAATAATAATCCCACCAGGAGTGCAATATGTTTCCCACCCTAAAATTTAAGTAATGGACCTTACCTTTTTTTTAAGTAAGAAACCCTTGCATAGTAGCAAAATATTTTGAAAATGCCAAAGAGGTAATAATTACATTTTTAAGTCCATTGATTGGGAAATACATAATTAGAAAATTGACTTATGAATTATGCAGGAATATTTATAATTTCACCCATTATCCTAAAAAATACTACCAGATAAGTGAGGGTAGGCTGTAATCAACCTCATTCTATAAATACAAGACTATTATTCACTCAGTCTACATTCAACATGCTTATATCCCTATTGCTTCAGATCTTGTAACCCTATTGCTTCTTAGAGGCCTGTTTCCCAATATTAGAAAAAACTAGTCTAAGTTTCAAAGCCAGTGTTTTCAGGAATCATTGTTCATATACAAAATAATTATGTTGAATTCAAAAGGAGGAATTGAAGAATATCATTCAGCATTCAAGAGTTCCTCAGTGGTTGGAGAGCTACCCTTCAGGGTTAAAACTACTTATACATTGAAACAATGAAATTTACATGCTTGAGAGGTTTTCTTTCCCCTTATCTTGTCTGTTAGAATTAATAAGTTAGAAGCATTCAGCTCAGAATAGAGGCTTGATTGCATGTCTTTTGCTAAGGATCTGAGACGTGAGGAGACTACAGTTTGAGACTCTTACAGAGTAAGCACCTTTTGGATCTGAAACTGCCTTGCATTGTTTCCCTCTTTACTTCTAATTGTTTGTATTTAAATACATCCTATTGTTTACAAAGATATACTGAAAGTTATAAGGTTTTGATATCCAGGCTAAAGATGGTAATGAAATCTAAGTACTTGGTTTCTAATTTTTGTTATTTGAGTAGTAAATTATGGCACACAAAATAAAAAAGCATTAGGATTATCTTCTTTAGAATTTTGTGTAGTGGTCTTCACTTTCTAGTTGTTATAGATAATCCTAGAAAACAAGTCAAGTTTGGAAAAAGGCAATGGAATTTTGATTATGAGGCATTTATTCTTAATTCTAGTTTAGCTTTTACCTTGTATTGCTTTGAAATGCAATTAGAATTACCATAGACAACAAAAATGAATTTGTGTAGCATCTTTCTTTTAAGGAAATTTAGAAGTAAAAAGCAGTATTTTGTTTATTGGGTAGGATATTGAGAAGGAAATCCTAAATCAGTGATTGCCTCTGAATCAGTTACTTGATTATATGAATTATCTCTTATGACTTCTCCACTTACAGAATGAGGTTAATTATAGCTACCCTCACTTATCTCATAGGATATTTTAAGAAAATGGATGGAATAATAAATACACCAGTGTATCTAAAGTGAAGTATTTAAAATACAAATTATTTCAGCATAAGAATATACTAAATTTACTCTATACTACATAGTACTAAAATGTATAGGAATGTACTATGGGAGAAGAAATTATTTAAAAGTAAGAGCATTTACTGTAAAAGAAAAATCCTCAGAGTTGGATAGAAAGAGAGTAAGTAGATAAGGGTGGAGGGAGAAATAGGAGGGATATGATGATTCCAAGAAGTAAAAGAGTTCCAAATCTCTGCTCTGTTGTTTAATTGGAGAGAACTCTGATATTGGGTTTGGGCTTTGAGAATGACAGGGAATAACAGATAGAGAGGCAACTAGGTATCTGTGTGGCCTGTGGAATTCTGAAGGGAGCAGAGAAACAGTACTGGTATTTAAAGTGAACTTTTTTTTTTTTTTTTTTTTAAAGTGAACATCTCTAAAGTTGAAGCTATTGGCTGCCCCATAAAATAGCTTCTGCTCGGTTGCTTCTCCTGTCATTCAATGAGATGATTCTTCTACTCTTAAGGTCAGATGTGAAAGTTATAGTTATTCTCTTTTCTTCTTCCTTCACATCTAACAAGTCTTCCAATTTTATCAACATTTTTTTCCCCACAATGTTGCTTCCAACTCACTTGCCTTTTAGATAGCGAAAGTAGACAGACAAATTCCAGGCAGACAAAGGTGATTCCCCAGTAAGGCTTCACCTTCAACTTGTGGACTGAACTGCCAATTCCAGATAGAGTCTAAAACCGGAGTGAGAACTGTCCCCATCTTACCCACTCCCTCTCAGTTGGTTCCTTCTGGATGATGTCTTTTAACCATCAAATGGTGCTTTTTCCAAGACCACCCATGGACCAATCAGCACATAATCCTCCATTCAAAGCCCATAAAAACCCCAGACGCAGCCTCACAGGTAGCTATCCACTTCAGGTCCCCTCTCATTGTCAGGAGCTTTTCTGTTGATCAATAAAATTCTACTCTGCCTTGCTTACTCTCCAGTGTCTGCAAACGTCATTCCTCTTGGTTGCAGGACCAAAACCCAAAACCCAAAACCTGCCAAATGGTGGGAGTGAAAAGAGCTATAACACTTTCTCTCACTGAACTACAGGAGTGAAAAAAGCCACTGGATGCTGCTCCTTTCTGCCTGATGAACAAAAGGGCTTGTAAAACTCTTTCCCACTTGCTGAACTACAGGAGCAGAAAACCTGCTGGACACCACTCCCTTTCACTCACCAAACTATGGGAATAAAAAAGCAGTGACATTTTCATCCTCAATGCCACCACTATGACCTGGTGCTCCTCATCTTGCAACAGGTCTCCAGGGCTCTGTTTTTTTCCTACTTCTGATACAGACAACATACAACAGATCAATCACTCCCCTTAAAGAATTAATTTCATGAGTTCAGCTTCTCCTTAGAAATCTTTAATGAATCCTCAGTTGCTACCAAATGACCCTTTAGTCTCCTTTGCTTGAAATTGCTAAAATCTTGTCTGAAGCTACTTTTTCAAATTTACCATTTCTTAACCTGTGTACTGTACTCTAATCAGATTGACTTCACACAATCTCCATTATATTCTGTGCTTAATCCTCAGAGGCTTTATTCCAGCTATTGTCTCCATTTGGAATTTTCTCAACTCTCTAATGTTATCTCCAATTCAGTCAGTCCTTCAAGTTTCTCCTTAAATTCTGACATTGGTGTGCTGGATCCTGAATCGAGTATCCACATCTTTCCCCAACTCTGTATTCAGGGACATCTCATTAGTACCTTGAAATCAGCCATGGTGGGAATATTTGCACAATAGCAATTGGCAAACAATAAAAAAATCAGTCCTTCCTCCCTGACCAGAACCAGTTTTTAAATGAGCACACCACTGCTATTGCTTCTAAATCTTTGACAGTTCACACAAACTTACTTTTTTTTTTTTTTTTTTTTTTGAGACGGAGTCTCGCTCTGTCGCCCAGGCTGGAGAGTGCAGTGGTGCGATCTTGGCTTACTGCAAACTCCGCCTCCCAGGTTGATGCCATTCTCCTGCCTCAGCCTCCCGAGTAGCTGGGACTACAGGCACCTGCCATCACGCCTGGCTAAAATTTTTTTTGTATTTTTTAGTAGAGACAGGGTTTCACCGTGTTAGACAGGATGGTCTCGATCTCCTGACCTCATGATCTGCCCGCCTCAGCTTCCCGAAGTGCTGGGATCACAGGTGTGAGCCACCGCGCCCGGCCACAAACTTACTTTTTATATCATGCATTTGTGTACTTCTTTGTGTACTAAAATAAATATTTTTAAAAACATTGTCTATCTTATTGTTTGACTTTACAACCTGATTGTCTTCTGAAGTTCACTGGCCAAGTCGTGTATTTTCTTGTTATCCTTCTCAATCTGGAGAAAAATGCTTACTGAATGAAAACTGAGGCATTCAGTATACAACTCTTTTGATTTTCTGGCTTTCAAGATTATTTGAAAATTCAGAAATGATGTCAATATTTTCTCTCTTTCTATGCATCCACTGCCTAGTGTAATGTCTCACTGAGCCTATGCACCCAAAACTTTTTATTTGAATCATCTCTGTATGCTTGTGGTGGGTGGTAAATAATACTAAGTTTTTTTATATGTCAATGAAGAGCCATACTAAGCCTCTTTGGTTTTAATTTACATTTTACTCCAAATATAAACCTAATTGAATTGATTCTTCTACTCTAAGGTCAGATGTGAGAGTTAATAATCTTAGAATTTTAACACAATATCTTTGATGTTGATTAGAATCTGTGAGTGTCCATAGATATAATTGGAATGCCAAGAGGTGAGTAAAAGTTCCAACTAGCTAACATGTATTGGGTGTTTACTATGTGCCAAACACTAACTTTTAAAATATATTTTCTCATTTAATCCTAATACGAACTTTCTGAGGCGGTTACCATTAATGCAGTCATTTTACAAATGAAGAAATTGGCTCTGGCACAGTTACATGTGTATACTTAATGGCACCATAGAGTGACTCCAAACCATTCTGATTCTAGAACAGTCATCTTAATGACTTTACACCTTAATTCCACATACAAGCAGCACTCTAATGTTAGGACTGTGTTACATTTTTAATGTTTGCCTATGCCTCGTCAGGAAAACTAATAATTAGACTTTGAATTTTTCCAGCCAGGCTCTTAACGCTTGTTTTAATGATTGAAGTTTTATTTTCAGGCCACTCTACCATTTTATTCTAAAAAGAAAAATTGTTGTTGATTAAGACATCATTTAGGAGCTTGTAAAAATGACACTTTAGTGAGGGCTTACTTTGTGCCTAATGCAATTCCAGACAGTCTGGGAATTAAAAGGGGGTGGAGAGAAAGATTCTCTATCTTTCTTCAAAGTCCTATAAAATAGGACAAATGGCAATGAACACACATGGGACAAATAGAAAACAATTAGATGATAATTTCTATGATACTAACTGAAAGAATTTAAAAGTTAGGAAATATCAGCAAAGGCTGAAAATTGGTACAATTTTAAGGAAGAAGTGGGAGTGGAAGTTTGAAGGTTGGTTTTGAATAGGGGCAGATGAGAGGTATAGTAAGGAGAAAAAAACAATAAATAAATGTACTGAGGCAGAAAATAACATGATATATTGGAGACAATCATTTTGGAGGCTCTGAAATCTCTGAATATTGAGTTTTAATCTCATCAACTCTCAATATCATTGGTACAAAGCATAGAACTTCAAGGTCATGACTTAGTTTATCCAGAACAAACAGCTGCCTTGCTGACAAGGAAAGCCAAATTAAATGCAGTGTTCACATTTTTATTTTGTTACACCCGGAGGCACCCAGCTACTCATAGCATCCATTTTCCTCTCCCTGCTCCTTGATCTTTCCATGGTGCCTGGCAACAACAGGAAGTACTGGAGCTTTCAGCTGGGAGACTGCACTGCAGGCTTGAGAATGTTATTTTTGAACCCGTTCTTGTCCCTTTTTTGCAAACTCAATTCATTACCTTGGGGTCTGTGATCTCACACTGGAGAGACAGTCATTGTCTCCACAATGTTTGTAGTCATTTTCCCGTGTGATTCAGCGGGCGCCTAACTGCCCTTCTGCTGTCCTCGCATTTGTCTTGTTTTGCCTCTTTGACAACTGTCCCAAGTTCATGCTCAGACTTGGTTAAACTCAGTAAGTGCTTCTCTACCCAGCCTATGCAGTTTTTTCTCTGTTTCTGGCACATTACTGGGTAAACAAATGTCCTAATCTAATTTACAGTGACAGGCTTTTATTACAGTGTTCCTCTCTTGGAGCCAAAATAGAAGCACATGTCCCAATCAAGAAAGGGTTGCTTTCTTGTCTAGAAACTTCCCAAATGATTTGCTTATTCAGAGACCTCCTACTTTTTTCCTCCTTGACCTCTTTGGCTGCCTGCAGCTTTTTTTGAGATCAGTGAGTTGTCTTTCTTATTAGCACTGTGAGAGACTGGAAGAAGAATACAGCAATAATTTGTCCTCCTTCCCCTCATTTACAAGCATTTCCCTTTCTTTTCTGGTGAATTTAATTCCTCCAGTAACCTGGCCACACTCTTTTCTACGTTTCTGCTTTCTTCTCTTTCATCTTTCTCTTGGATAATAACTGCTTATCAGCCTTGGGTTGGATTTTCTCTCAAGTTTCCAACACTGAATTTGTCTGGATAATAAAACTGAGTCAATATCTTCAAAACTTTTATCCTAAGAGATAAGTTTATTCACGTTTTAACACACTCTCAAGATTCTTCATGATAGAGGTTTCCCCTATATGCCAGATATAGCAGGTTCTTTTGTTCCGAGTGAGGCTTTCCAATCCTAGTTCATAGCAGCTAGATGTTGGGATAGATTTCCTTATGTGTGAAACCTGTGTCACCCCTACAAAGCTTATAGCAAACTTCGCAGTTGCTGCTTTACTCACTCTTGAATAATTCTTCCCTAGACAACCACTGCCATAGTCCCTGGGAGATTAATCATATGACCCTCCATTTCTGTATGTCACAGACACACATACAATGAGACATACAAAGGTGGGTAGACAGGGGTGCATGGATAATTGATTTTTTTGTCCTCAACAACAAAATTAGAAACTCCCTTGTAGACTCTTTCGGAGTCTGTGCTGGGTAATTACACTCAGAGAATTCTTCTTCCTTGGGGGACAGTCTGGCAGTGAGTTTGTCTGGTGGAGGTTCACACTGATTTTACCCCTTGTTACCTTATTTCTTGTATTTCAAGCATAGTCAAAAGCGTATGTAGTCTCTACCTTCATCATTTCTAAACAACAGGACAAATAAGCAGAACAGAGAGATTTTTTATTTTTTTTTTGAGATGGAGTCTCTCCTAGCTGCTCAGGCCAGAGTGCAGGGGTGCCATCTTGGCTCACTGCAACCACTGTCTCCTGGGTTCAAGCAGTTCTCCCATCTCAGCCTCCTGAGTAGCTGGGATTACGTGCACCCACTATCATGCCCGGCTAATTTTTGTATTTTAGTAGAGACAGGATTTCACCATGTTGGCCAGGCTGGTCTGGAACTCCTAACCTCAGATGACCTACCCGTCTCGCCCTCCCAAACTGCTAGGATTACAGGCGTGAGCCACTGTGCCTGGCCACAGAGAGACCTTTTGACGACTATAAGAATACATTTGTGTGGGTAAGATGAGTTACTGGCTATAAAAGATACATTGGAAAAATTAAGAAAAAAAAAAAGATGTGTTAGTGTTTAAAAATGTACCTGGGCTGTGTGTTAATTAGGCATTGTAAGACACGCATGACATGACTGTCATGAAAGAAGAAACTGTTATACTCACAGATCCCTAGAATCAGGAGGTACAGCACACCATGCAGAGCCACATGCGGAAACAGCAGGGTCAATCAGGGGGCAAAGGGAATGAGAGAAAACGTGTGCAAGAGCCTGTTATGTGCTTTTTGTGGGAGGGAATGGGGAGGCAGGGTAAGCAGATTTAGAATTGGCTAGTTTGAATACTTTTGTTAGGTTTTGGGAAATAGGGGCTGTCCCATTGTCTGGTACCTGGCCCTGGGGTAGGAAGGTAATAGCCCAGAGTGTAAGAGCTAGATAAAGGGGGAAGTTGTGAGGTATGTGCTTTGGATTGATTGGTTTCTATATGAAACACATAGTCCCAGGTGAGTCATTCTATCCCTAGGAATTAGTGAACCCTGGAAAAAGTCATCTCTTCTAGTGTCAACAAGGACCCAAGATGTCAAAACATCAGAATAAGAAGATATGCTTAATGCAGCTGATAAATGTTTTAAAAATGGCTCTTTGGAAAACAGCACCAACAAAACACAATGCAATTTGTAGCACTTACTGAATTCCATAAGTGCTCAAGCAAAGTTATGCACATATGTACCAGGATACATTGCAAGAATATTCTGAGCAGAATTGATTCTGATATCCAAAAACTGGGAAAAAACCATGTATCTGTCAACGTTAGAGTAATAAATACATTTTGTACCTTTATATCACAAAATTGCACACAATGTGTAAACAAGTGAGCGAATTACAACTCTATGCAGCTACATGGATAAAACATGCAAGTATAATGTTGAAAAAGAAGCAAGGCACAAAATAATATACTCTAATCAAAATGGACAAAACTAAACTATATTTTTAGGGATGATCATATAAGTGATGACAGTATGAAAAAAGAGATATTATAATAAAAGTTATGGTGCTGGTTATTTCTTGCTGATAGAGAAAGGTATGTTCAAGAAGAGACTCATGTGGACATCTACAGGGCCAGCAGTGTTCTGTGTCTTGACCTGGGTAGTAGATATATAGCCATTTGCTTTATAAATATAAAACACCGAACTCTTCATTTGTGTTTCATGTATGTTTTCTGAATGCTGCATTTCATAATGAGTTGTTAAAATTACTTTAGACAGAATTTCTAAATCTACTTTTCTTTGAATGTTATAACTCAACGTATCTGTTCACTGTGAAGAATGTAAACGGAGAAAAAGGGGAACTTTATGTTCCAGGTTAATGAATTCTTTAGAATCATTAACCACCAGGTTTTTGATGCTTTGTTGAATGAGATTACTTAAAAATGTTATTCTTTCAAACAAGCCAGACTACTAAAGTGGAAAGCAAAGTTTGTTTTGACATTGATTCTTGTGTGTTTTCAATAATGTTTCACTTTTAAGAGTCAGTGTATTAATGCATACACAGGGAATACATCTCTTTGAAGTGCTTTATAGAAGGTGATAGGGTGATATTACTATTCTCAAGAGTACACCGACAAGATTATCCCATAACTGCTCTTTGTTTACATACTGTTTGAGGAAAAAAGGATCCATTAATAAACTAGGTACTGGAATTATTGATGCTATCTCCATGTGTTATGCTGTTGAAAGAACACAAAATATATGGCCATTTGATTAAATGCATGTAGTGGTCAAGAAAAAAAATTTGGTTTTCTACTCCCTTATGTTCATCCCTATGTATTAAATATATTTCTTTGATCTGCTAATGTATGCATCTCTAATGCACCCTCTTTGCTGATCTCAGCATTCCTTTCTATTTATTAAAAGAAAATACAGGAAATGTACTCTTCTCAATCTTAAAATTTTGTAAAGGAAAAAGTTTTCCCTGATTTGTCAATAAGACTTTAAAGAGAACAATGAAAGTTATAATTATGAAGCTGATTTAGCTGTGCCGTATGTTGAATGGCTGAAACAATACAGCTTTCCTTATGTTTTTAACAATTCGAAATCCTCTCTTTTTGTAGTTTGTGAAAATTACATGACATGTCACAGATCAGTTATGGAAGGCTCTCTAGGGACAAGGCAATGAATGGTGAGTCAAAGGAAGGGCCTGACACAAGGCTACAGAATTAACAGTTGGATTCAACTCAGAGAAACCAGGATTCAAATACAAGGCCAAACTTCTTTTCTTAATGCAATCACAAGTTTCCCCTTCCAAGCCAATGCCATCAATACTTGAGGATATTTTTCTAGAACACCTGCTCCTTTTTTTCCTCAGGTCACAAATCTGTCTTCTTACACTTGTCCACTAAAGTTGAATTTGCAACTCTCTAATTTCAGTCTTAATCCCTTTCTCTGGATACGGTGTGTACAAGGAATAGAGAAGAATAAGAGTTTTGGAGGCCTGAGAAATGATTTTTCATTAGCATAAATGTAAGTAACCGGGACAACAGAAGACTCAGCAGCAGATGGCTGATAAGATCTCATCTTGCTCAATATATTCAAAAATGAAATTAATTTTTAATACCACATATTAGCAATCTTCTAATACTTAGGTAATCTCTTTGCAATCCTTTCCAGTAAAGCTGATGGAATAAATGGAAATAAGTCAGCCTGATCTAATAGAAAGTGTTTTTTCACCTTTTCCTGGGATAGGCATTTTGGTCTGAATTTTACTGGCATGTACTTATAAGACACTCGATAACTGTTAGCTTTATTAAGATATGGCTGAGTAAATGGATCATGGTATAGTGGGAGAAAGTGCTGGACTGGAAGTCAGAGAAATTGATATCTGGTTCTTGGCATGAGCATAAATAAATCATTGATTGTCTTTAGTTTCAGTTTATTCATTTTGCGTAATAAACACATAAATGAATCTGATGATTTCTGAGATGCTTTTAGCTAGCTCTGTGTTTCTCAGACTCTGTGAATGGTGAGTACCACTTATTATCTTCAACTCTTCAGAGTGAAAAGATGGAGTGTTGCTCTGTCGCCCACGCTGGAGTGCAATGGCGTGATCTCGGCTAACGGTAACCTCTGCCTCCCAGGTTCAAGTGATTCTCCTGTCTCAGCCTCCCGACTAGCTGGGATTACAGGCACCTGCCATCAGGCCCGGCTAGTTTTTGTATTTTTAGTAAAGACAGGGTTTCACCATATTGGCCAGGCTGGTCTTGAACTCCTGACCTCAGATGATCTGCCACCTCGGCCTTCCAAAGTGCTGGGATTACAGGTGTGAGCCACCATGCCCGGCTGAAATAACTGTATTTTAATTTAGTGATTGAAATAGAGTATATTCTTCGATATCCAAAAGTCAGTTACCTGACATTTTTCTCCTACATAATAATAACAGGTACAATTTATGGAGCCATTAGTATGTTTCAGGTGCTATATTGAGTACTCTACAAAGACGCTGTCATTTAATCCTTAGTCAATTATTATCATAATGATTTTATAGATGATAGAACTTAGGCTTTAAGAGTTTGAGTAATTTGACCAAGGCCCAGGCTTGCTTGTGATTGGTAAGACATGACTTCAAGTCTTTTCTGTATTACTCCAGAAGCCATGCTCTTAACTACTGAATCTGAGTGCAACCTGATATAACACAAGATTATCAGGGGAAAATCGCTGGATCAAGATAGGAGGGTCTAAAGTGGCTGCAACCTTTAAAACATTGTTTTATTTCAAAGGTAATATATAGTCATATTCTTTTTGTGCACAATTACAACAATACATGGCAAAACATGATATCTCTTCTTTCCCCCTGCTTCCACTCCCACTCCCCTCCTCAAAAGTATAATCACCATCTATAGTATATAGGTTGGTGTTGGTGGTAGTGACTGAAAGAAAACACAAGGGGCCCTCTGAGGTGATAGCGATGTTCTGATTTTTGACCTGAGTGCTGATTATCCAGATATGTTCATTTTGTGGAAGTATATCAGGCTATTCAATCGTGGTTTGTATGCTTTTCTGTATGTACCTAATATATTTTTTAAAAAGCTTATCAAAGAAAATGAATACCATGATACACAAGCATATCATACTGTTAGTCATCCCAACTTTCCCAACGGGAAAAGCTATGTAAAAATTATGTTGCAAAACCACTTTCTTTCTTTATTCTTTGAGGATTGCCAATACCGCATTGTAATTTCTAGAACCCACTTGAGTTATTTATTGGAAGTCTTCTACATATTTGGCAAGCTCTATACAGTGTATTTCTCCACATGAGGCTGCCCATGGTTTCAGATGAATACCGAACTCAAATTATGCTTAATGTTTAATTTCAATTGAACCAAACGTCAGATTTTCACAATGGGTCTTGTCAAAGGGGAATACCCTTTCCCTATTCATCTGGCTTCTATGAAAAGATTTCATTTAAAGAAGCCCTATTCTACTCCGTGAAACTCTTAGTGGCAAATTTTGGTATATGTAGTCTACCTTCTACTCACATGTCTTTTAGGAGGATGACATACCTGCCATGAGCACCTCCTCACAGTTACTCTTGGCCATGGAGATAGTCATTATTTTTGCTCTCCAACATCCCATTCTCTGGGCACATGAAAGGCTTAATTTACTGGTGGGACAATTTTATTAGTTCTGGCCACTGGATTGAGATTGAAAGTGATGTGATTCACTTCTTGAGCAGAGCACGTGATTGCCAAAAAGAGAGACTTTCCAAAACCCCGTTTGTCTTTCTGTAATGGCAGTGAATGGTTTGAGATGGTTGTTGCTCCGTCAGACTGGTTCCTAGAGAGAAGGGGATGTGGAGCAGAATCCCAGGTGACTCGTGACGGACACGTTATACGAGTAAAGAGTAAACCTTTGTGGTGTCAAGACACTGAAATGTTGAGATCCTGTGGTACTGCAGCTGACTGCTGACAGAATGCAATGAGTTAAACTTAGCAGCTAAGGCTATGTCCATGGTCAGGAGGAGCGTTGTTCAGTGCTGCCTGGACCTAGGTGGATAAATCTAATTCTGGAGTTCAGCCTTCAAAAATTCCCTTTATTTAAAAGCTATATTCTCTAGTATAATCTTTAGATGTGATAGAGGTTTTTTTGTTTTTGTTTTTGTTTTTTGTCTCATTTACCTTGCTCTTTTGCCTAAACAGGCAGAACATGTAGGGAAGAGAAATATTATTTTCTGGACCTGCTCCCTCATAACTCCATCAGGTTACTGAAGGAGGTCAAATGGCCTTGGAAGGAACTGGAGAGGCAGATGGGGATGAGATCATGCATAACCCTATGGACAATGTTAAGGATTTCAGCTTTAATATAAATCCATTAGGAAGTCATGGAAGGCTTTCAGGGAGATGTGTGATAAGATGTACATTTTTCAAGAAGCAGACTGATTAGTGTGTGGAGAATGCATTAGAGGGGTATGAAAAAGTATATGGGAGACCAGTTAGGAGGACATGGCAGAAAGTCCTGACAGAATGATAGCTCAATAAACAAAAAGAAATTTTGGGCTGAGTGTGGTGGCTCATGCCTGTAATCCCACTTTAGGAGGCTGAGGTGGGAGGATAAAGCCCAGGAGTTTGAGACCAGCATGGGCAACATGGTGAAACCTCATCTATACAAAAAGAAAAGAAAAAAATAGCCAGGCATGGTGGCCTGCACCTGTAGTCCCAGCTACATGGGAGGCTGAGGCTGGAGGATTGCTTTAGCCTAGGAAGTCAAGGCTGCAGTGAGTCATGATCGTGCCACTGCATTCATGGGCGACAGAGTAAGACTCTCTCTCAAAACAAACAAAAAAACCAGAAAGAAAGAAATTCTGGGATGGTTAAAATGATGAAATATATGTGTCCTTCCCTCATGATCTACCTTGATCTGGGGATACATTTTAGAATATTTAGTGGAATTGATGCATGGCATAACCTTTAGGCAATACTTCAGAAGCATTAGTCCATCTCTCTCTCATATATACTTTCGATAAGGATTATACAGAAGAGATTTTGGATTACACTTTTTGGTAACAGCTTTAAGTGCACAAATTCTGTATGTGCTTCAACAATTAATTGATATCTCTTCTGACATTTAAACATTAATGAAGACCACATCACCCTTATTCTTCCAAGAATGTCCACAGCCCATTCTATGTCACCTGTTCAGAGCACTGCTGTGTTACAAAGTACCCTAACCACAGCCTGTCCTGTTTTAGGAGGAACTCCTGCCACACAGATTCTTCTGTCACAAGAAGCCTATGACCATGGAAAAAGAAAAAATACCCCAAATGGTTCTTAGAAGAGGAGATCCCTAATCACAGATAAAGTCAGTTTCCCTAAAGGGATTCCTGACTGCTTGCTCAGGCCGGGAACAGGTGTATAAAATGGAAATTAAAAGGTACCAAATGGCTTGTGGAGGTGATGCTGCATGGGCCTCTGATCTCTATTTGCAACATACAAGTTAGCAAGAAAAGGAGAATCTTCTTTTCCACACAGCACACACATCTGACGCGAAGGTCATGTGACCTCTCACGGATGTGTGCCTGATGAGATTCTGTGCATAAGGCCAAGGTTTTCCTAGGAAGACAATTTGGTCATATTCCAACACTCACATGGGCAATTGATGCACAAAAGTTATACATCACAGAACACAGGTGTGGTGATTTCAGCCTGGAAAGATTTCAAAGTATAGTTAATAGATCTTCCGTTGGGGCAATTAAAATAATTCTCAATAAGGTATTTCTTAAACATCTACTTTTGAGCTGTATAAATACCTGGAGACTTCTGATATTAACTAGATACAGAATGTGTGCCAGAGGACTAAATTTTATTTTTTATATAGGAAGGCTTAGAAATAATCCCATTAGATATTGGAGAGTCTGTATACACAAAAAGTGAATTTTGTTTTGGGGTAGCTATTTAAAAAGCTAATAATGTTCGGGTGCAGTTGCTCATGCCTGTAATCCCAGCACTTTGGGAGGCTGAGGCGGGTGGATCATGAGGTCAGGAGTTCAAGACCAGCCTGGCCAAGATGGTGAAACCCCGTCTCTACTAAAAATACAAAAATTAGCCAGGTGTGGTGGCGGGCGCCTGTAATCCCAGCTACTCGGGAGGCTGAGGCAGAGAATTGCTTAAACCCGGGAGGAGGAGGTTGCAGTGAGCCGAGATGGTGCCACTGCACTCCAGCCTGGGCGACTGAGCGAGACTCCATCTCTAAAAACAAAACAAAACAAAACAAAGCTAATAACAGAGTGGAAACCATTGTATGTTGAAGCTGCTCTTATTATAAAAAATAGAGAAGAGGAAAAAATAGGGTTATCTATATAATGAGTTTCTTCTTTAAGGCAAGCATACAGCTCATTCAGAACTGTTACTGAGTTAAGTTTCACATTAAAAAAGGGATCTTGAAGTCATCTCTACTTTGGCTCCGCAAATTATCTGAGTGTCCAATAGGTGGCGCCCTGATCTTGATGCTGATGGAGGTTTAATGCCACAGAGTGTAAACCATAGATCTTTATTGAGTTAAAGGAAATTCACTCATGACTCATTCATTTAATTATTACACAAGGTCATTATTGAGTGCCCGCTATGTGTTAGGACTGTATTGTGTTTCTTTTCACAGGGACAGAGATTACTGTAAGGTAAGAGATTACTGTAAAAGCTTCAATGTACTTCTTCACAAAACAATATCAGTTTATATTGCTATACAATAAATCTCTTCAAAGCTCAGTGGCTTACAATAACAATGGGTTATTATTTCTTACCATTTGGTAGATTGTCTAGGTGGCTTCTCTTCTGATTTCATCTGGATTCATTCACTCATGTAGCAACACTCAGCTGGAGGGTCTCCTGGGCTAGAAGGTCTGAGATGGCCTAACTTACACATCTGGCGGTTGGTGCTAGCTGTCCTCTGGAGCGCCTACGCTTGCCTCTACAACATGGCTGTCTCCAAGCAGTGCTCCAAGTAGGGGAAGTCAGAGTTGTATGTAAGGCCTATTGCGACCTTCTTAGTTTTGTAAGTTACATTATGTCACTTCTGTCACCTTCTATCAGTCAAAACAAGTCCAAGACTGGCCCAGATTCAACAGTTAGGGAAACAGACTTCAACTTTGGATGGGAAAAGTGATCCATCACATTGCAAAAAGGCACACACACTGTGATGGGAGGACCATGTGGTCATATATTTCAATTGATAAAAAACAAGTAGAGAAGTGAACAATAGTGGAACAGCCCTGCCTAGATTCTTTTTTTTTTAAATTTCGAGTTCTAGGGTACATGTGCACAACGTGCAGGTTTGTTACATAGGTATACAGATGCCATGCTGATTTGCTGCACCCATCAACTCATCATTTACATTAGGTATTTCTCCTAATGTTATCCATCCCCCAGCCCCCCACCCCCCGAGAGGCCCTGGGTTGTGATGTTCCCCGCCCTGTGTCCAAGTGTTCTCATTGTTCAATTCCTACCTAAGAGTGAGAACATACGGTGTTTGGTTTTCTATCCTTGTGACAGTTTGGTGAGAATGATGGTTTCCAGCTTCATCCATGTCCCTACAAAGGACATGAATTCATCCTTTTTTATGGCTGCATAGTATTCCATGGTGTATACGTGCCACACTTTCTAAATGCAGTCTATCTTTTATGGACTTTTGGGTTGGTTCCAAGTCTTTGCTATTGTGAATAGTGCCGCAATAAACGTATGTGTGTGTATGTCTTTATAGTAGCATGATTTATAATCCTTTTGGTATATACCCAGTAATGGGATGGCTGGGTCAAATGATATTTCCAGATCTAGATCCTTGAGGAATCACCACACTGTCTTCCACAATGGTTGAACTAATTTACACTTCCACCAACAGTGTAAAAGCGTTCCTATTTCTCCACATCCTCTCCAGCATGTTGTTTCCTTACTTTTTAATGATCACCATTCTAAATGGCGTGAGATGGTATCTCATTGTGGTTTTGATTTGCATTTCTCTGATGACCAGTGATAATGAGCATTTTTTCATATGTCTGTTGGCTGGATAAATGTCTTCTTTTGAGAAGCGTCTGTTCATATCATTTGCCCACTTTTTGATGGCTTTTTTTTTTTTTGTAAATTTGTTTAGGTTCTTTGTAGATTCTGGATATTAGCCCTTCGTCAGATGGATAGATTGTGAAAATTTTCTCCCATTCTCTAGGTTGCCTGTTCACTCTGATGGTAGTTTCTTTTGCTGTGCAGAAGCTCTTTAGTTTAATTAGATCTCATTTGTCTATTTTGGCTTTTGTTGCCATTGCTTTCGGTGTTTTAGTCATGAAGTCCTTGCCCATGCCTATGTCCTGAATGGTATCACCTAGGTTTTCTTCTAGGGTTTTTATGGTTTTAGGTCTAACATTTAAGTCTTTAAGCCATCTTGAATTAATTTTTGTATAAGGTGTAAGGAAGGGATCCAGTTCCAGCTTTCTGCATATGACTAGTCAGTTTTCCCAGCACCATTTATTAAATAGGGAATCGTTTCCCCACTTCTTGTTTTTGTCGGGTTTGTCAAAGATCAGATGGTTGTAGATGTGTGGTGTTATTTCTTAGGCTTCTGTTCTGTTCCACTGGTTTATATATCTGTTTTGGTACCAGTATCATGCTGTTTTGGTTACTGTAGCCTTGTAGTATAGTTTGAAGTCAGGTGGTATGATGCTTCCAGCTTTGTTCTTTTTGCTTAGGTGGAATATTCTCCCATTTGTTTGCGTCCTCTTTTATTTCATTGAGCAGTGGTTTATAGTTCTCCTTGAAGAGGTCCTTCACATCTCTTGTAAGTTTTATTCCTAGGCATTTTATTCTCTTTGTAGCAATTGTGAATGGGAGTTCACTCATGATTTGGCTCTCTGTTTGTCTGTTATTGGTATATAGGAATGCTTGTGATTTTTGCACATTGATTTTGTATCCTGAGACTTTGCTGAAGTTGCTTATCAGCTTAAGGAGATTTTGGGCTGAGACGATGGGGTTTTCTAAATATACAATCATGTCATCTACAAACAGGGACAATTTGACTACCTCTTTTCCTAATTGAATACCCTTTATTTCTTTCTCTTGCTTGATTGCCCTGGCCAGAACTTCCAACACTATATTGAATAGGAGTGGTGAGCGGGCATCCTTGTCTTGTGCTGGCTCAAAGGGAATACTTCTAGTTTTTGCCCATTCAGTATGTTATTGGCTGTGGGCTTGTCATAAATAGCTCTTACTATTTTGAGATACGTCCCATCAATACCTAGTTTATTGAGAGTTTTTAGCATGAAGGGCTGTTGAATTTTGTCGAAGGCCTTTTCTGCATCTATTGAGATAATCATGTAGTTTTTGTCATTGGTTCTGTTTATATGATGGATTACGTTTATTGATTTGCAAATGTTGAACCAGAATTGCATCCCAGGGATGAGGCCGACTTGATTATGGTGGATAAGCTTTTTATTTTATTTTTATTTTTATTTATTTATTTATTTATTTTTTGAGACAGAGTCTCGCTCTGTCGCCCAGGCTGGAGTGCAGTGGTATGATCTCGGGTCATTGCAAGCTCCGCCTCCCAGGTTCATGCCATTCTTCTGCCTCAGCCTCCCCGAGTAGCTGGGACTACAGGCGCCCACCACCACGCCTGGCTAATTTTTTTTATTTTTACTAGAGATGGGGTTTCACCTGTTAGCCAGGATGTTCTTGATCCACCTGCCTTGGCCTCCCAAAGTGCTGGGATTACAGGCGTGAGCCACCGCGCCTGGCCTGGATAAGCTTTTTGATGTGCTGCTGGCTTCGGTTTGCCCATATTTTATTGAGGATTTTCGCATCAATGTTCATCAGGGATATTGGTCTTAAATTCTCTTTTTTTGTTGTGTCTCTGCCAGGCTCTAGTATCAGGATGATGCTGGCCTCATACAATGAGTTAGGGAGGATTCTCTCTTTTTCTATTGATTGGAATAGTTTCAGAAATAATGGTACCAGCTCTTCTTTGTACCTCTGGTAGAATTTGGCTGTTAATCCATCTGGTCCTGAACTTTTTTTGATTGTTAGGCTATTAATTATTTCCTGAATTTCAGAGCCTATTGTTGGTCTACTCAGAGATTCAGCTTCTTCCTGGTTTAGTCTTGGGAGGGTGTATGTGTCCAGGAATTTATCCATTTCTTCTAGATTTTCTAGTTTATTTGTGTAGAGGTGTTTATAGTATTCTTTTACAGCAGTTTGTATTTCTGTGGGATCGGTGGTGATATCCCCTTTATCATTTTTTATTGCATCTATTTGATTCTTCTCTCTTTTCTTCTTTATTAGTCTTGCTAGTTGTCTATCAATTTTGTTGATTTTTTCAAAAAACCAGCTCCTGGATTCACTGATTTTTTTGAAGGGTTTTTTGTGTCTCTATCTCCTTCAGGTCTGCTCTGATCTTAGTTATTCTTGCCTCCTGCTAGCTTTTGAATTTGTTTGCCCTTGCTTCTGTAGTTCTTTTAATTGTGATGTTGGGGTATCAATTTTAGATCTTTCCTGCTTTCTCTTGTGGGCATTTTGTGCTATAAATTTCCTCTACACACTGCTTTAAATGTGTCCCAGAGATTCTGGTGCATTGTGTCTTTGTTCTTATTGGTTTCAAAGGACATCTTTATTTCTGCCTTCATTTCTTTATCTATCCAGTAGTCATTCAGGAGCAAGTTGTTCAGTTTCTATGTAGTTGTGCGGTTTTGAGTGAGTTTCTTAATCATGAGTTCTAATTTGATTGCACTGTGGTCTGAGAGACAGTTTGTTGTGATTTCTGTTCTTCTATATTTGCTGAGGAATGCTTTACTTCCAACTATGTGGTCAATTTTAGAATAAGTGGATGTGGTGCTGAGAGGAATGTATATTCTGTTGATTTGAGGTGGAGAGTTCTGTAGATATCTATTAGATCCACTTGGTGCAGAGCTGAGTTCAAGTCCTGGATATTCTTGTTAACCTTCTGTCTCATTGATCTGTCTAATGTTGACAGTGGGATGTTAAAGTCTCCCATTATTATTGTGTGGGAGTCTAAGTCTCTCTTTAGGTCTCTAAGGACTTGCTTTGTGAATCTGGTTGCTCCTGTATTGGGTGCATATATATTTAAGGATAATTAGTTCTTCTTGTTGTATTGATCCCTTTACCATTATGTAATGGCCTTCTTTGTCTCTTTTGATCTTTGTTGGTTTAAAGTTTATTTTATTAGAGACTAGGACTGCAACCCCTGCTTTTTTTTTGCTTTCCATTTGCTTGGTAGATCTTCCTCCATCCCTTTATTTTGAGCCTATGTGTGTCTCTGCACATGAGATGGGTCTCCTGAATACAGCACACTGATGGGTCTTGATGCTTTATCCAATTTGCCAGTCTGTGCCTTTTAATTGGGGCATTTAGCCCATTTACATTTAAGGTTAATATTGTTATGTGTGAATTTGATCCTGTCATTATGATGTTAGCTGGTTAGTTTGCCCATTAATTGATGCAGTTTCTTCATAGCATCGATGGTCTTTACAATTTGGCATATTTTTGCAGTGGCTGGTACTGGTTGTTCCTTTCCCTGTTTAGTGCTTCCTTCAGGAGCTTTTGTAAGGAGCCCTGCCTAGATTCTGCAGTCTCCCTCCCTCCCTCCCTCCCTTGCTCCCTCCCAAGATTCTTGCAAGCTTTAAGGAAGCAAAGTAGTATGTGTTTAAGACAAAATGTCTATTAGGCTAATGAGGACATTGTTTTGGTGGGGAGTAAAGAGTTATATAGATTTGCATTATCTATTACATATACTGAGTAGATCCCTTCATTATTTGCCTTTTCTATTACTCCTCGATACTTATTTTTCTTTAGCGGTTGATGAACTTTGTAAGAGTCTGTTAATTCCTAATCAGTACTTCCCCAGCGGGTGAGATAAAAGTAATGGAATGAGATGGAATGAAGTAGTTAGCTATACTGGCAAGGCAGTGTGATGTAGTTCCAGTATTTGATGGTATTACGTGTGACTAGATAATTAACCTTTCCTGTAACAGCATTCAATAAATGCAAAAATATTTTTTAGAAGTTACAGGTATTTTTTGGCAAATTGTTTCATTTACTAAGTCTCTACTGTGTACCAAGTCTTTTTCATATGCTGTCTCTTAAACATTACAATAATCACAAAAAGTGTCAGTTCCTATTTTACGTATGAGAAAATGGAGGCCTGTGGAAGATGGATACATTTTCCACAGCCAAATATTAAGTATATGACAGAATCTGAACTTCTAAGTCATATTTAATATCTACTTTCTTTTTCTCTCTGGTCAATGGAACCCCAACTTTGTTGGAGACTGCCATGCATTCAGCCAAAACTACATTTCACCAATTTCTTTGCATAGCTAGTAGAAACTATCTGGCTGCTACATTTCACCAATTTCTTTGCATAGCTAGTAGAAACTATCTGGCTGCTAAAATGTAGCTAAAGATTATTACATACGGATTCTGGGAAGGGGCTTTCAAAAGGGGACTGACTTGGCTGATATGCACATCTGCGCCATTGGCTGTTATCTGTTTCCTGAAACAAAGTATGATGACTGGAGCTTCAGAAACCATGATGTAAGCTCAAGTTCATAGCCAGACTATCAAGATGGTACAGCAGAGACCTGGAAGAGGCATAGGTCCTGGAAGAAGTATAGCTGCTTTATCAGCTCTTATGTGAGAGGAAAATAACACTTCCATCTTGCTTAAGCCAGAGTTATTTCTCTTGCATAGACAGCCCTATAAGAACCATTAAAGACAACAAAACACACCCTCTCATATTGCTATATTGCTGTGTGCTTCATGTAAAATGAAAATTTATAAAATTAGTCATAAAACTAGTAAAATACCATTACAGGTCCAAGAATGTCTATGTATAGCCTCAGCAGAAAATAAGAAGAACCTTGTTTGTCTTGAGATGTCTGATCTCCTTGATGATCAGCCCCAGCAAACTTGTACCTTCAAGGTTTACATTCTTCCCATTCTCTGCCTCTGAGAACAAGAGTCCCTTGCCTTGCTTGAACTTGTGGCACTAAGACACCTGTAATGCTCTGATCTTCAAATCCCACACCCTAAGTCAGTGAGTCTTCAAATTTCAGCTGCATAAGAGCCATATTGGATGCTCGTGAATTTTTAAAAAATCATATTTTTAGACCTATCATGGGGATTCTGAATCAGTAGTTCTGTGGCAGGGCCCAGGAATTGCATTTTTAACAAATATTCTGGGCAATTCTTAGGCATATGATTCACAGGTTGGCCTTTGAGAAACCCTGTGAAACCTTTCACCTTAACCAGTGCCTTTTGTTGCTTTATCTGACCCAGACTTGCAATGTGCGGGAAAGAGAGGAAAGCATATTTTGGTGTCTTTTAACAGAGATTGAATGAAGGGTATACAAGATAGAAAAAAGAAAAAAAAAAAAAAACTACCCCTGGCTTAAACAAGACAGGGGTTACAGTTTCCTGTCTCCTAATCTCTGCATGGTACAAATACCAAAGATGATTCCTGAAATTTAGCAAGCTAGGTTAGGATGATATAGCTTCGTTTTCTACTTATTATAGAAATTTTCTCATAAGTGTTAAATTTGTACTAATTGGTATAACTGGCACAAATTGTACCAGATGGATAGGTAAGTCTCCTACTTTTGCAGAGTTCCAAGTTGCCTTTCCTATTCTTAATTATTAAAGATTAATTTTACTTTGCAGAAAACTCACAGTGGATTGTCAATACCTTTCCTCGGAGGACATAATTTAAAACTTTAAAAGATCAAAATTTTAATAAAAGTTTGAAAACGTTGCCAATATTTTTACAGAAGCCACTTAATGATTTTAATTCAATGCTGCATATGAAAGGTAACAATTAAGAGGAAGTAAAACAGGCCACACCTGGAAAGAAAATATGAGTCGATCTGCAAAGTAGCAACATAGGCTGTCTTCTACTTTCCTTTTTTTTTTTTTTCTTTTTCTTTCTTTCTTTATTTTTTGAGGTGGCATCTTGCACTGTCGCCAGGGCTGGAGTGCAATGGTGCAGCGATCTTGGCTCACTGCAACCTCTGCCTCCTGGGTTCATGTGATTCTCCTGCCTCAGGCTCCCAAGTAGCTGGGATTACAGGTGAACACCACCACACTTGGCTAATTTCTTGTATTTTTAGTAGAGACGGGGTTTCACTATGTTGGCCAGGCTGGTCTCAAACTCCTGACCTCGTGATCCTCCTGCCTCAGCCTCCCAAAGTGCTGGGATTACAAGTGTGAGCCACCACACCCAGCTGTCTTCTGCTTTCCTGAGAGGCTGTGTTCCTTAAATGTGTGACAAAATGCAATGTGAAAATTTAAAACAATCCATTTATTCATTTAATGAGAGAACCAGATATTTTACAAAATCTGAAATTTTACCTGACTATTCAATAATCTTGCTGACATTTCATACATGCTTTTATGTTCTTTAATGTTATTCTTTTCCTTCATAGTCTTTTTTTTTTTTAGCCAGGGTTATGTCAAATCAATATCTTTTGTAATACCACCACCTGTGCTGCTGCTGCTACTCTTACTACTGCTATTTTATCTCCCACTTTCCCCACAGCTATTTGAATAGCTTCTCAACATAATGTCAATTTTGAGGTGTGCTATCAGTTTCACCTTTTGAAAGAAACATCTTCCTGCTTCCATGTAGATAGGTCAGTCTCTAGGCCTGATGCACAATCCCTGTCTTGAGATCTCTGTTCTCCATTATCCTGAGGATTCTCTTTGTTTCTCTTTCAGACTGGGTCCTATTTTCTCCTTTAACTTCCTTTTTTTCAGTTTAGTCCTCATTTTGGTGGAACACAATTTATAGTAGCAACCCGAAAAGGTTGCAGGGAGGTAAACTTTTCAAGGCTTTGCATGTTTGAAACTCTTAATTATACCATCATTTTTAATTGTTAGTTTGGCTGTGTCTAGAATTTGAAGCTGGTAACAATGCCTCTTGGTAATTCTGATCACAATGCTCCCCTCTCTTCTGACTTCCGTTTTAGTGTTGAGAAATCCGATGTCATTCTAATTCTTGATCATTGTATGAAATATGATTTTTGCCCTTAAAGCTTTTAAAGTTTTGTTGTGCCCAGTGATCTTAAACATCATGTAATGTATCTTGGTATAAGTCTATTTTATCTACTATGTCAGACCTTGGGTGAAATCTTTTAATCTGGCAACTCATATTTTTCAGTTCTTTGAATTTGCTCTGAATTTGCTCTGAATTATTTATTTGATTTTTCTCTCTCTTTATTTTTCCCCTTGTATTTTTCTTTCTGGAACTCTTATTATCTGGATGTTGAACTCTATGGATGCACTTGTAATTTTATTCTATTTCTGTCCTATTTTCTATCCCTTTGTCTTTTTGCTATACTTTCTGCCAAGTTTTATCAATTTTATCTTCCAGCTCTTACACTGATTATTTAATAACTGCTATTATATTTTAAAATTTTCCAAGAGCTGTTTTTTCCTCTGGATGGTCTTTTTCTTCTTTCTTTTTTTAAAAGTGCAGCACATGCTTTTTTACAACGGTGTGGCACATATACAGGTTTTTTTGGTTGTTGTTAAAATAGAGTTGCTGGTGAAAAGTGACTACTTAGTTTGGGGGCACATTTTCAAGCTCCCCTTGCCTTGCAAGTGGAAATTGAACAGGAATAGTATATACATATTTTTCTAGGCCAAAGCATTAGGATCTAGCTATGCCTCCTTTACCATTCCTTTCATTGTTTGTCAGATGAACAGATTGAAATATAGGGACAAAAGAGATGGAGAAGTCATACAATGGAGGAAACCTGGGACCCTGAACAACTATGTGGAACAGAGCACCCACCCCATTTCAGTCCTAACTGAACTTTACACAGGTGAGAAATAAATACCTCTGTCGTTAAGCCACTGAAATGCCCAGTTGTTTCTAACAATTAGTACTACCTTAATTAATACAAATATCACTACTTGATTCTTTGATGCAATATCCTTTTTCCTCTGAGAATATTCATTCTATCTTTAAATTTTCTTTTCTTCTTCCAGTATAGACCTATTTTCCTTCAGGTTTCTGTTATAGATATTTACTCTGGCAACTGTCTATCATTTAGAGATTGGCCTCAAGTATCTTTACTAGCCATTCATATTTGAGAAGAGTACAACAAAAAAATTATCTTTGGAAGCTTTGTGCATGTGTGGGATGTCTGTGAACAGTGGGCTTCAGAGTAATTTGACTGGTGTGTTTCCTTGGAAAAATCCTTTAAGAGAGCATTTTTAAAACTTTTATCTCAGTTTTGCAGATTTGCCCAGGAGAGGTGTTTTTGTGTCCTGGTTGGAGGGGGTAGACCTCAGAACCGGTATTCTGGGAGTCAGGTGGGGGAAGAACCCTGCGGTCTCTCAACTTGCGTATGAATTACGTCTCCTGGTTGTGTTATGGCACCTCTGCCTGCCACTGAGCCTGGCGCTCCTCGGGTGGGTAAAAACCTGTTTTACTCTCTTTAAGTAAGAAGTTAGTCTTCTGCCAGAATGAGACAACAGTGGTTGTCCGGCTTCATAAAGTTGGTGAGAAGCCAGAAGGTCTAATTTTTTCTTTTAAAATGACTTCCAAAGAACCCTGCTGTTTTAGTCATCATTTCCCCACCCCAGTTCTTCTAGAGGTGCCCGGTCTACTAAACCACGAGTCTCTGGGGGCTTCTGTCACATGTATCAGGGAACTGCTCAGCTTTCCCTACTGCTGGCTGCGAATCCAGCTTTCTCACATTTGCCAAGTAATTTACCACTCATCCAGCTGCTTCCTAGCTTCCAAAGCTGTGTCGCTTTTGTCTCTTTTCCAACACTCTTTGTCTATGTGAGTTTATGCCTTTATTAAAAAAATACAGTTTATTGGGCTTTCAGAAGACAGCAACGACCCTTTAAATACTTTCAATTTACCATTTTTTATCTGGAAACTTTAACAATTTTAAAACTAAAATCAACTCAATTTTATACTTTCAAAAATAGCAGGATATCAAGTATCTTCTAAATTTTTTCTCTCTTCCAATTATTTAACTGCTCCAGGGGATAACATAGTATAAGGTGCAAATCTTGCTTACGATGACCTCACTGGGAGAGAAAAAGAGAATTGACTGATTCACTAGTGGGACTTATTTTTCCACTGCCATGGTTTCTGTAGCTGCTGCCCAGTGTCACTTTTGTACATCTGTTTGGCAGAGTTCACTGCACCATTTATGACTTTGCTGGTCCAGATCTTTGTACAGGTTCCTTTGCACAGGTGGAGGTTAATCTCACTCTTTCAGTGAAGGATGGTCCAAGTTTTCCCTTAGAATTCCATCTTTTTAGTTCGTGCTCATATGCTCAGCTGTTCTTTCCAGAATGTGTCCCAGTTGGCTAGAAGGAGCATCCAACTTCAGCTACATGTTGTGTGAGAACTAAGCCTCACCATATAACCTCTTAGGTAGCTGTAGTCCAGTCTGGGTCATCAATTCAGATTCCCTGGTCCTTAACCATAAGTGCTTCTTAGAGGATCCTAGAATCTTTTTCTGCCAAAAATCTTTAGCGATTGAAAGACTTGATGCTGCCTGAAAACTTTTAGTTTCTGACATAGAGGGGAAGGCAGGAATTTGCTTCACATAGAAGATATGAGATTTGGAAGGTGAAAGAAATGCAGAAATCCATTATTGCTCCTCTTGGCAGTGGTGGTCAGAAATGTGGGCTTCAACTGATGTCAGATTTTGCAGGGGCTTCCGGATATGGCCCTGGGAATGATCCACCTCAGTGTTAGAGGCAGCTCTGATTGTTGTCAGTGTCTTCCTGTGGTTACTGCAGATTTCTGAATGTTTGAGAGGTAATGGCCATCACTGATAGCAAGAGTCTGTACTTCCGGACCTCTGTTCCTCCAGCATGTCTGATAGTTTGATAAGCAAGAATTAATACTGTTTGTATTAATTCTCCTTCTGCTTGAAATACTAGAGTGATCAAATGCTAATTGCTAATGCACTTATCTTCTACTAATAAATAAGCTCATCTGCTAGAGGAGTATTTGAGGGACATCTTTACCAAGTCATAAAAATATATTGTTATACATTCCTCTCAAAGCTTTGCGTGCCTGTTTGCTTACACTGAGACCATGGTAACTTTCAGATGGAAACTCCTTTTCGGGGTATGGTTGTGGGCTGGAAGTTGAGCTCCACTGAATCAAGCATCCTCCTCCACAAAGAAGTGTGGGGGAAATCCAAAAATCAAATGTAAATTATTTGAGGATGATTTTTATTCTCCAAAAGGACCATGAAATATGGTTTAAAAAATCAAATTCTGTAAATAAATAAAAAAGAAAACATTTGATATTTTATCTGGAAATCAGAGTTGTAGTGTATCTGGAAATCAGAGTTAAATAGTATAGCAACCAGAACTGAGGTTCAGTGTATCCCAGCCTATCTAATTTTAAATTATTATTGTCCACACTTACATCTTATGAAAACACTAGAAAACATTTTTTGGCCTCCTTCCATCCAAGGAACCTTGGTGATTAAATTTCTCTACCTGTTATGAAAAATAACTCTCTTTAACATTAAGTATGCTAACAAATTTCTTAGTGACTCAGCCATTGTTTTCAATTCTGCTTATTTCCATCTCACTGGAAGTTTAGACTAAAAGTCTATGAAAGAAGAAAATGCATAATTCTAAGAACATAACCTTGTCACATGAAGTCTCTTTGACATACGCATAAATTTGTAAATTCACTATACATTGAAAGATATCCATCAAGGTCAGATAATTTAACCTTTCAGAATATTCTTTTCAAAGCTGTTTAAAGTATGATTTATTTCTTATTATTTTAATGGAACCTGTTAGTAGATTGTGAAACAATCCTCTGATTGGCCCACATAGATTCTGACCTCAAATCGTTAAAAGGTTATTTTATAAAGGCTCATGCAAAGGCCAGCTGTTTGGAACTTGTGCCACATTTTTCCATAGAAGTATAGTTTATTTTATCTAGTATTTATCTTCCACCTACTCTAGAAAAAGATTAGAAGAAGCTTATGTAATTAAGCTTAAAGAGAAATAAGAAAACTTTAAAATTGGAAGGAGCAGAGGCATAGATGTCTCTGAAGACCCAAGGGTTTTTTTTGTGTTTGTTTTTTGTTTGTTTGTTTATAAAAGGGAGCTAGGTCAGTATAAGTAAAAGAGAAATCAGTATCGCATAGATCTATGTTCTAATCTTTCTGCTAGAAAAAAAGCTACTTGTGTGAACTTGACCAAGCTTCTGAATCTCAGTTTTCACATCTATTAAATGGTTATAAACTGTAACTGGTTTGGCCAGTGAATATGTTCCCTGACAAGTCCTTAACAGAAGATTTCTCCCTGAGACCTCCTTCTCTATTCCTTCTGGGATCTCTGGCTGGATAGAAACGAGGGTGATTCCGAAAAGTTCTGCCTGCAGAGCAGCAATCTCTCTACTCCTATTTTTGTTGGACTAGCAGGACCAGTTGCCTAGCCTCTGCCTGTACTGGTGCTGAGCTCTTCTGTTGTGCTGACCTCCAGGCCACCCGTAGACCTCTGCCATGCTGCTGTCAACCTCCCGTACCCCACTGACTCTTACTAATCTCTTCAACTAGCCACTGGCCAGGAAATCTTCAGTTGACATTTTAATTGTAAAGCTGTTACATTGCTATGATACTGACTATCTCTTAATATTGCACCTTCTCTTTTCCAGAGGACAGAACTTTTAGAAGGCTAAAGTTAAGGGATGATCAACCCTAGCAGGGTCTTCACTTGGAACTGCTAGTTCCTCCGCAATTCCCCACTCTGCTGCTCCATCTGTACCACTCTTCATTTACAGTAGGTTTTTCTCTGTATTCCAGGAGTTCTCTCTATTCTAATACAACTTTGGGGAAGTTTCAGGCCTCAGAGAAGATAGTACTTCAATTGCAACACAAGTTCAAATTCACTCCCATCAATCCCTGGATCCCAACCAAGAGCAGGAATGCAGCTGAGTAACTATTTCAAATTCAGCCAATAAGACTTTACACAGAGCAGACCACCAGGGGGCAAGGGGGCAGTGTTGCCTTACCTCGCATTCCAGCCTAACATGGGGAATGCAGCCCCAAACCTTTCGTTGCATTCAAGTTTAGATAAGCTGTGAAGCCTAAATGAGATAATATAATAGCTGCAACTGTTGTTTCTTAGATGCTTTCTAGGGGACAAGTATGTTGTGTATTATTTCATTTAATTTTAATATGTCTCAGATAACATTGGTGGGTTTTTCTACACAATGAGATTTAGATGACATTGCTTCCGTGACTCTTCGCTGCAAGTGCTGTTCATTTCTCTGAGTTAAATGTTCATGGTTTCATCTGCCCATGGCTCCTGAAACTGTACATCATGCCTCTGTTTGCACAAATCAATTAGTTTTTTAAAATAAGTTTCCATGGGAAATCCATTCCGTTCATACTAAGTCCTTCAGGAAATTCACAAGAAGGGATCAACTTATCTTTTTATGTCCCTCTGAGCTCTTTATTCTCCTTTTAACCTCTTCCACAGAACCAATCTAATTCCTCCCTTTCTAACTCATAACAAGCCAATGAATCTGTTAGTTGTTTTAGCTTCTTCCTCACCCAAGTTACTTATTCTCAAACAATGGGAAAGAGAGAAATTTGAAAGTGCAGTCTTGGTGAGCTCTTTGTCAATGAAATGTTTATAATTTAGGAACTTTGAGCATATGCAAAAAGGCTCTTATACTGATCAGAATTTCATAGGGTTGTTCTCCAGCAGTTACATGTGGAGTGGGTTAATTATGAACTAGTGCCTAAAAAAGTTTAGCACACCAAGAAGATATCAGAAATATCTCAAATGAATATTAATGTTCTGAAATGTCTATGTAATTGAAATCAATTTAAATGTAGAAATAATTTGAAGAATGCTAATGCAATGGCAGAGTCCCACAGATAAATATGTCAAAACACATTAGGATTTCTCTGAGGCTATGGCAGAAACCTGTTTTGCGATCAGACTGCGGGATACACAGATTTGATTCTGTTTTTTTCTGATTTAAGTCTACTTTTTTGGGTTTTCTTATTTGCATCATTAGTCACAAGATTTTCGTATAGGGGCAAAGAAATTTTACTTCTCCCCTCTGAAGGTTTGAGTCTGTTGAAAAGAACTGACAATAGACAAATTAATAGGAGAAAAGGCATACACATTTATTAACACTCATAAACGTGAGAGTCATACAAAATATGAGACACAAAGAAGGGCCAGATGGTTGAGGCTTAGATACCCCTCTTCATAGGGGAGAGGGAAATGGGGGATGCAGGGAATTGTGAGGAATAGTAAATGATTTTCAGGGGAAATGAATAGGCTCAAAGAGCAGACAGTCATTTGTAAATGATTCTTTTAGGAAACTGAATGGGACTAGCCAGTTACAGGAAGGTGAGAGGCTGAACTGTGTCATCAACAAAGGTTATCTTATACAAATAAAATCTTTTAGGTAATATCTCAGGGCTGCCCTCAGAAGAAGAGATAAAATGTCTACCTGGGTGTGGTAGAGATTTTTAATCTCTTCTTTTCTGATTAATTCCTCCTGGTTATTTAGTGACATTTCTATGGAGGGGATTAAGATAATTGCATTTCTTTCGAAAAGAAGTTTCCTTACTCAGATAAATAAATTCCAGAGAATATCCCTTCCTGTGCTTGAAGGGGAGAAAGAAGAGAAGGTTAACAAGTCCTTGGTTCTGAGGCAGCTTCTGACGTCTTCCCATTTCTTTTAATTCAAAGTGCTCAACATAGCACAGCACGATACTTTGGGGTATTGTTTTCTGAGATCCAACATTTAGCTTTGTTGATTTTTCTGGGATGCGAAACTTTTATTTTTATTTTAGTTTTGTTTAAGTTGAGTGACATACCTCAACTTTAGTTTTGGTATGGGACTTTTTGTTTGGTTTTGGTTTGGGAGTCATAAATAAACTTCAATTTTAAAGAGATTAATAATTAAAAAATAAGTTGGCCTAAAAAATACTTCATGATTTCACTTATATGAGGTCTCTAAACTAATCAAGTTCATAGAAGCAGAGAGCAGAAAGGGTTGTTGAAAGGGGCTGGGGATTAGAGAAAAGGGAAGTTGTGGTTGAATGAGTATAAGTCTCATTTATACAGGATGAATAAGTTCTACAGATAAATGAACTGTATTGTGCACTTAAAAAACTTGTTAAGAGGGTAGATATGTTAAATGTTCTTGCCACAAGATAAAAACAAAAGCAAAGAAGCATGAGGAAACTTTTGGAGGTGATACATATGCTTATTACCTTCATTGTGGTGACAGTTTCATGGGTCTATACTCATAGAATTGTATACATTACATATATGCTGTTTTTTACATATCAGTTATACCTCAATAATGCTGTTAAAGATATGTATGGCTAAAAATATAAGTTGCTGCATTTTCTTATAGAACTGCTACAAAAGTCATGTGGAAAGGGCAGAGAAAGCATAACTATTCCCATTTTAGAGTCGAAGAACCAAGGCTCACAGGCATTAAGTACATTGATCCAGGCCTCCGTACACTCCTTTACAGTGGTATTGTGTTTAGCCATTTTCAAAATGATTTAGCTAGAGTAGGCAGATAGCTAGACAGAAACAGAAAGGGGGCGCCCCTTAGAAAAGGGAGATCTGGAAAAACCTAAATGCCAAAGACCACCCAAACTTACATACGAGATATGAGCAGAGAGAAGGGGAAATATCTAAGCAGAAAGGAATACCCATTAAGATGCCCAGAAGTCATGCACTCTGCACTTAACTTGCTAGAATGTAACTAGATGCCTGCTGATAAGGAGAAGAGGTTAAAGGGAAAATTCCTAAGAGATGCCAGGGGCAATTCCTATCCAACACTGGGCCCACACATGTGCACCAACTAATAGTAAGAGAGGGTCCCACATGCCTTGAGAGGGAACCAGGAAGGGGAAAATGATGGACTTAAGGCAAGAGTGGGAAAGCTAAACAAAGGAAAAAAGTGGAGACTTAAGACAAAGGCGAGAACTTCAAGAAAATTCCGACGTCATAAAAACCCAACGCAGAATTCTCAGGCTGCTGCTGGCTCACTCCCTTTCAGCCTGCTCTTCCTCATCTTTCAGAATGTATTCTTTCTCTCTATAAACACTCTACTATTTATTTTCTTTCAATAAATTCTTTTTTTTAATTTGGCTTAATCAGTCACTTGGCAGGATTCTCCAAGTAAGACTAAGAACTGAAGATTCTCGTACTTCTTGGTAACAATTTTAGATACATTATCTCATTTGAGACACACTTCTACATTCTTTCTATGCAATGAATTATCAAGTTTTATCTCTTTTTCCTCATGTGCTTTTCTACCTGTCAAAGTTTTTTCATTCCTCAAGACTCAGAGTATATCCTGCTTTTTCTAACTTCCCACCAGAGGGGATCCACCCCACGTTGAGCCTCCAATAGCCCTTGATTGTATCAGTCAGATGACCCTTGCTACATGTTTCCTTCATTGCACTGTGTTCTGTATCTGATTTATTGATACTTCTTGGTGAAAAATCTGAGAGATTAGTAATCTTTATATACTTACAAAGGCTACCACAATGTTTTGCCTATAGTAGTTATTCAAGAAATGCCTATTGAAATAAATGAGAAAGATATTTCCCTTTTCTTTCCATCATCTGTCACCATTGAGCCTGTCTTTCTGCCCACATTTTAGCTACTTGTCAATGTTACTCCTCTGCCTCAGCCAAATTGGTGACACAGTGAACACTCTGTAGTCTAAAAACAAGCAAATAAAAACAAAAATAACCCCCATAGCTTTGTTTAGATGAATTTCTTGTCTTGAGATTCTCTTAGAAGTTTTCCACAGCTATTCTGATCTAATTTATCTTTCACTTCTTCAATTTCTTATGTTTAGAGCTTGTATATCTATTTCTGTTTTCTGATTTTTCATGGGCAGTTAGAGGGCAAGTCAAAAATGATATCTAACTTCCAAGCTGATTATGCAAACTGAATAATATGATTGTAGAATGCTGCATTATTATTTGTTGTTTTTAAAAGTGTCTCCCAGAGTGTCTAACATAGAACTACACAAATGCTAGAAACAAGCAAACTAACAACAACAACAAAAAAAAACTACAAATCTCCGCCACCCCCAAAACTTGTTGAATAGATTCACATTACTCCCTTCCTGGTGAGTCTGACTTTCAAGATTACATTGTTCTCCACAGATATCTTCTTTTATATGTTCCTCCATCTTATCACATTACAAAGCAGTTTTCATTCATTGTTCAGAATATTTAACACAGCAGTTTACTGACTTTGGTTTTATTTCCCGATCAAATTGAAACCCTTTGGACTATAAATTGGGTTGTAAATCTGATATTATTAAGTTTCCTATTCCAAAAATTACATTATTCTCATGTCCTATATAGATTAGATATTTCAACAATTCTAGCTGTCTTCTGAGAGATTGCTACTGTATATAATCTGAGAAATTTACTTTGTAATTCTTAACAGAAGTCAGGAAAATGAATGGACTTTTCCATGTTCTAATACGGTCTTAGTATGATAGAGTTTAATATCAACTTTCCTTATGGAAATGAAACAGTGCATTACTTTTAGACATAGAGTGTTTCTATAGTCAGGGGGAGGGCACTGGTTTTGTGTAATACTCTCTGCTTTAATTTTCCTTCTGAGTTTATGTATTCAGTGCCTTCCACTCTGTCTGACACATAGTAAGTTCCCATTAAATGCTTGTGCAATAAGTAAAAGGCTATGTAGATGAAAGCTTTCATGTGTGCACTCATTTTCTGTTTATTCTGCTTGGTTCTCTGATTCATGAGTTTGACATGAACATGTAGGGAAAAGAATATACCAATATTTTTTAGCAAGATTTGTGGAACATTGATTTTATAAGAAATTATAGGAGTTACTAAAACAAACAAGGTGAAAAGGTTCATGGGAAAAAAGAAATAGGCCAGGTGCAGGGGCTCACGCCTGTAACCCCAGCACTTTCGGAGGCTGAGGCAGGTGGATCACTTGAGGTCAGAAGTTTGAGACCAGTCTGGCCAACATGGTGAAACCCCGTCTCTACTAAAAATACAAAAATTAGCTGGGCGTGGTGTTGTGCACCTTAATCCCAGCTGCTCCGGAGGCTGAGGCAGGAGAATCACTTGAACCTGGGAGATGGAGATTGCAGTGAGCAGAGATCACGCCACTGCACTCCAGCTTGGGTGACAGAGCGAGACTCCGTCTCAAAAAAAAAAAAAAAAAAAAAGAAAGAAAAAAGAAAATAAGAAATAGTATGACAAATGCCAACTTAAACAAGATTAAACTTTTCTCTCTTTGTCTCTCCCTCTCTCTCTCTTTTTTTTTTTTCAGCAGGGCTTCTTGTGGCTCTAATAGGCTAATTGACACAAGTCTTCTCTGGTATAGTATGCACTATTATCCAAATTTACCTAACCCAAGTATTAATAGGACTCTTGGCTTTAAGTGACAAAAACACAACTCGAAATGACCTGACTTAAAAATGAAATTCACCTACTTATATGACTGAAATATCCAGGGGTAGCTTGGCTTCAGGCATGCATAGCTACATAGAGGTGCTCAAATGGGGCATCAAGACAAAATTTCAGCTGGACAGGAGAAATAAGTTCAATTGATCTATTGTACAACATGGTAACTATAGTTAATAATAATGTATTATATACTTCTAAATCACCAAGAGAGCAGATTTTAAGTGTTCTCACCACAAAATATGATTAAGCATGTGAAGTAACACATATTTCAATTAGCTCGATTTAGCCATAACGCAATGTATACATATTTTAAAAGTGTTATGCATCATAAATATATAAAATTTTAATTTGTCAGTTTAAAAAATAAATGCAAATGTGTCATTAGGGGATCAATGTTGTCATCTTTCCTCTGGAGTGAGTTTATTATCAAATAGAACTTTACAGTGAGGAGACAAGGATGCCCACTCCCACTTTAGTCTTACATTGAACAAGTTTATCAACTATAGCTCAAGGACAGCAGTTCTTTCCTGATAGTACAGAAAAATTCCACTTGTATATAAACTCTTCCAAAAAAGAATCTTTTTTTTTTTGTTTTGCTTCCAAATATATTTGCAGCTGCTAGAACAGTCCCTATTTGTGGTTGGTGTTCAATAAATTGAGTCTCATCTACTTAGCTTGAGCTTGAACCAACTGCTGTGAACAGGAGGATGGAATGCTCCAAATAGCTAGACTAGACCATGTTTCTAGTTATAGAGTTAAGAAGAAAAGAGGTTTGACCCACCTGAACCACATGAACTGAGAGTGGAGGAGAGAAAGGAAAAGAAAGAAATGGAAGGGAAGGAAATAAGAAAGAAAGGAAGGAAATAAGAAAGGAAGGAAGAAAAGAAAGAAAAAGAAAGAAAATCCAATAAAGAAACCTGTGCTAATATGCTAATAGATTTTTCTTTCCTTATTTTGCCAATGGTGTTTTGGGTATCTATAACATGAACGGATAACACATCTTAGTGTCAGGGTTGGAATTTGATTTGACTCTCTTACGAGCTAATAAGTTATCCTGTTAGTATTTCATGGATGTTGGCAGAAGACATGAGACTCCTTTGTCAGACACAAAGGACTCATGACACAGCAAGCAGCATGACTATCAGTATGTTTGCATCAGTTCTCCTTGCTTCAAGTCCCATGTGCTAGGCGGCAGATGTATGCCTCACATGCAGTGGGTTCACATCATATTGGAGGAACAATAACTTGGGCAATTCAATACTTTTACAGCAAGTAGTAAGCAAGCCTGCCTTTTGTCTGGAGAGAGGTGTTACCTCATTTCTCAAGGTTGCTCAGTGAAACACAGCCCTCATAAAAGGCCGAGTGTAAGGAGCAGTCATGGTCTTTCATTCCTGGCACACCCAGCAGGATGTACAGAAGCATAAAAGATGCATGAAAGACTGTCTCTCAACACTTAGCATGAAAATATTATTTTAATTCCATTTCATCCAGGCAAGCAGGTGAAAAGAAAATTTTGGAGTTTGCAGGGCTTTGTAGCATTTCTGAAGCCATGTCACATAAGCAATTGCCTTCTTATACCAGGTGCATATATTAAAATTTCAGAAAAAGTATGGGGACAGTGGGGTTTGTGGGAAAAAGGAGACAATATATTTACCTTTTATGATTGCAGAACATAATTTCTTTGGTATGAAGAATACGATAAATGGGATTATTTGAGCTTTCAGGGAGAATACTTAGCTATGCTTTCTTTTAGTACATTTTATTTCCAATTACTGAGAAATTGCTCAACATGCCCTGTGAAGAGTCTTCATGAAAATGAAGAGACTGAAAGGTCTTCAGTGGGCCTTGTTCTAAATGTGGCCTCTCTGGTTGTTCGGCAGCTTATCAAAAGCCACATTAATCCTCATAAATAGTGCTTGATTGTCCAAAGACAGCCCCCTTGTTTTAGCATTGCAGATTGAGCCACACTTATTATTTTTCTTGACTTCTGGTTCACAGGCGGCATGATTACCAAGTGATCTTATGTAAACAAAAGGCTGTTTTGTGCCGATAAATGGATTCCCACTGTTGCCCCAGCCCCTAGGAGTCTGCATTAAAAACAAGTTGAGATGCAGAACAGAACACAGCATTTATTTTAACAGCAGGCACTTATCATTGGTGACATTACCTGATATGGCTGATAATCTAAAGCATGAAGACTTTAGAGCAAAATTTGGTTCATAAAGACATACAAGGAGATAAACCATGGCTACTAATAGAAATTGCAAACAAACCTTTGAATAGAACAATCTTATCTACATTCATCATCCAGCCAACTCTCTCCTCCCACTGAAATGAGACAAGGTAAATTCACAACTCCCATTAATACTAATAGCAGCTTCAGAAGTAAATCCCTTGTTTCTCCACAGGAGAGGATGGCTGCCCCCTCTTGTTTCAATATGTCACAAACCTATGTCAGTCTGAGTTAATTGGTGGGGAATTTGGAATACAAGCAATTTGAAACTAATCCTTTAAAATGGTGGCCAGCACAGTTCTTGGTGACAGCAGCTACTGGCTAAAAAGCAATGCCATTTCTCCTTGGAGTGTTAATTCTGATCGACTGAAAGTAAGTCTTCACTGTTCCTGGGCCAGGCTGATTTGCTTGTGCCCATTTCTTTTTCTGACACTAGCCTGTCAGGACACACCTGGGTGAAGTTGGAAGGAAGGCTGCGCGTCACGCTATCACATGAGTTTTATTGTTTTATAATAAAATACACCTCAACGACATAAAAAGTAAATGTATCCACTCCTCTACTTTGTGAGGTTGGCCAAGTAGCTTAAGATCTTGCACCCCAATTTCATCATCTGTAACATTATCTTTTCTAATATTCCATTCACAGTGTTTTTCCTGAAGGCTATATGAGATATTGTAATTTCAACAATAAGGAGCAGAATTAATGAGCACGTATGGGCTTCTATTCAATTTTATTGAGAGACAATTGTTAGGAAGAAGCTGAACCTCCAGGAACTTGATGCCTTCTAGCAAGTTCAGGTTGCCCGAAGAAAATTACTCTGCATGATAAGGGAGAGAGGGATTTAGATCCAGAGGATTGAGGGAGGGGAAAGAGATGTTGAACCCAGTGGTAGGAGAATGGTAAGAGATGGGGCCTTCTAAGCTGACAGAGACTTAGGAAAAGGGAAATGGCTGAAAGATGTTATCATGTGATGCATAGGTGCAGGCGACAGATGCACTAAAATCTATACTGTTCACAAGGCATTTGCATAAGTGAGTGGTCTGGAGAACACAAAGCCTTGATGCTGGGTATTGCAATTAGTTTGGTTCAAGAGGATGCAAGATTCACATTGTTATAGGATGTTTATATTGAAATTTTTGGCTGTGGCACCCAGAGAGAAAAAACATAGAAAATTCCTAGTGAGATGCCAGACAAAATGCAGACATTCAAAGAGCATGATTGCTTGTAAGAAGGCTCTAAGCTTGTGAGCAGGAAGTGAAAGCAAGAAGTGGAGCAAAAAAAGAGGACAAGGATGTGGAAGATTCCTTCTGTGGAGTGCATCTTTTAGGACAAAGTTGTGCTGTGAGCCCTCTCCTATTTTATTACTCCTAAGGAGGACTAGAGATGGTAGTGATTCCCTCAGCTTGAGGCCTGGTGAGGAGGCGGCACCACAAAACCAGCCAGAACCTGACATGCATTCTTTATATCATGGTTGTGACTGATTGGGGCTGGTGTCATGGTTGGTAAAAGAATTTACTGAAACAGCAGTGATTTAAAGCAAGTTTATTAAAAAGAAAATAATTTGCAAGGGGGCAAATGGGCAGCACAGCAGAGAAGGAGGTGTCTTCCAGGAGGCAGGGGCTGGAGGGAAGTTTTATAGGATCATGTTGGAGGGGCTACCTGCAGAGTGAGGTATTTGGGAACAGGGTGTTGTGCAAGCAGATTGTGGTTAACTGTCTCTCAGAAAAATTGTTCTCCCCAACCTGGGGCCCCTCCCTCATTGTTGCTAACTTATCAGGACTCCACACTTTACAGGTGGGACATACTTTGCACTGGTACCTGGGTAGTAACTGTGGTCTGTAGCAGAGCAGAGAGCGAGCTTGTGCTCACTGACAGCTGGATTTGGGAAGTAAAAACATCCCAATGACACTGGGGCAAGAAATGTGTGAACAGTTTCCAGGGCCAAGGTCTGGAAGCAGAGACTTGGCCTGGAACTGTTTCAAAGGCTGCCCGAGAGAACCCTGAGGTGATAACAACAGGCGGCAGCCAAATGCCTAGTCAAACAGGAGTGGGTCCCTGGTGAAATCCCACTTTTGAGGCAAAAATAGCCTGAAGGCTGAAAGACCGGACTGCTGATTCCTGAAACTCCATGACCCAGAGTGAGAACCTCTGTTCCTGTTTGACCGCCCTTTCCTGACTGATTCTTTCTGAATACTGCCTTTTAACCAATCAAATGTTGCCTTTTCCAATACCTGACCCTTCCGCATTCTGAGCCTATAAAAGCCCTGGACTCAGCCATATTAGGGGGACTTCCCTGCCTTTGGGTAGGAGGACCATACCTGAGTCCCCTCTCTGCTGAAAGCTGTTTAATCACTCAATAAAACTCCCTGCCTTGCTCACTCTTTGATTGTCAGTGCATCCTCATTCTTCTTGGGTGCAGGACAAGAACTTGGGAAGCAGTGCGTGAGCCGATTTGGCCTGGATGGGTCACCTCCTGCAACAGGTAGTGTGGCCGTGTGAGGCCCAGGTGGGGCATCACCGGCTGGAGGTCCCTGGCTTGCAAAGTGACCAAGAAGACAATCCTGCCTCAGAGGGAGGGTAAGCACATTCCCATGGTGAGAAATTGTGAGCAAGTAGACTTCCAGAGAAGCAGAGGCTTAGAGAACAGCCACCAGGCAAAGAAGGGACACTGCCCTGATCACTGGGGGTTTGGTCAGACAGGTTCAGGGTGTTGGGATGCTGGGGTGGAGGGGGACACCAAAAGGACCCACAAAATTACCCAGGACAAAAAGTTGGCTTTCCACATTTGCCAGGCTTAGAGTGCGCAAAGCCAGCTTAAGACAGTGACAGGTAACAGCCAATTAAGAACTTTCTAATCTTATTTCCAGCTAGTAGCCTATGCATGAACAGTTTGCAAGTGGGGCAGGACATGAGTGAAGGAAAGAGCAGAGCCTGGCAACACCCACTTCTCAGAAGGCAGACAGCCCACCACAGCACCAGACTTTAATGAGGGAACACTGAAGAGCTCTTATATTGAACTGAGATTAATGGTTTGGCCTGATACCTTTAATATTTGTATGGAGAATGTGTTTTGTGTATATGTGTATAATCTTAGAATAAGCAGAAAAGCCGTGAGGCCAGCAGTGGTTCTCAAAGCCTGATTTCTGGGGTAGTAGCAGCAGCAATACCTGGAAACTCATTAGAAATGCAAATTCTCAGGTGCCACCCAGACCTCCCATATCAGAAACTCCAGGGGTGGAGCCCTGCAAGCCCTCCAAGTTCTTCTGCTGTGTAGGAAAAGTTTGAGAACCAAACTCTGAGCTAGAGAAGAGAAAGCTCCAGTTTTATAGGTGCTTCTGCTGTCCTGCTAGTGATAAGCTATAGGAAAAATGTAGAGAAATGCAATCTACACTTCATGATATAATCACTTGAGGGTTACAGGAGGAATTAAAGCAATAGTTTTTCATGATATATTTTGGCTCTCAAACATGTTTCTCTAACAGAACATCTGCTTGGATTTTCTGGGTGGCAAACAGTCAAGCTGGGGTGGTCTGATCACCGCTTGGCTTGGCAGGATGTGCAACTGTACTGAAGCTGGGGGCTCAAAGTAGAGGAGAAGCCTCCCATACCTGCTACGACCGTTACTTGATGGATTCCTTAAACTGATGTTGGACATTTAGGCATGAACAGGTTAACCACAAGCAATATCCTAGTGAGGTGAAGACATCCTGCTATTTTAATATCTCCATCTTGTACAGGGAACAAAACTTAAGTAAAGGCAATTTTAAGAATAGAATCTAAATACTTTTGTGAATTAGAAAAAATAAGGACTAGCTGCTGTTAGTATGTTAAAAAATATGAATAAGTGAGGAACAGATTTTCAAGCCTGAACACCGTGCCAACCCCATGTCATTTGCTAAGTAAAAATACATGGTGCGTCTCAGAGGTATTACCAGGTGACATGAATTATAACATTTGTAGAAATGTGAAAACCAAAACCAAACAATCCTAAACTCTTAAAAAATGAGGTCTAGTGTAATATTAAAATGACTTAGAAGTAAATGTCAATTCATAAGTGAAGTCTCTCAGAACAATAACAAATTTATTCAAAAGTACTAGTATTTTAAAGAATACTTTGAATATAAACAGCATGTGGTAACCATAATATGACAAGTTTTGCATACTGTTCATATGTTCTCTTACAGTATACTCATCTTAGGAATTTGGTATCCAACTTCATAGTTATTAATTTGTTTCAATTTTTTTTAGAAAATCTGAGTTCTGAGGGGTTTGTTTTATTCTTCAAGCACAATTTTCTTTCAGAGGTACAATGTTTTAAATTGTCCCATTGGATCAGTGCGTGTGTAGAGAAGGAAAGTTTAACAAAGGGACATCACTAATTTGCACAAAACTTCTCTGTGAAATATGAGTTTTAGAAATAATTGTCTTCTTGTTTCCATTTATTGTGTTCCTTCTTTCTAGTGAGGTCGTAAGCTCCATTTTGAATTTTCCCTGTTATTTAATATGGTGCAGTAAACACAGTAAGGGCTCAATAAATGTTGATGTAATGGCTGGATAAGATAGAAAAGAAAAACACTTTTTTTTTTGGCCAATGCCATCATCTGCCTATTGAAGTTTTTCTTGTCAGACCTTCAGCAAATGATTAAATTAATTTGAATCAGATTGAATTAGGCTAGAAATAGCCCAATATCTGAAACAATTTCACCAGGAATAATCAGTATAAGGGTCATTAGAAAGCAGCAGTTGTTAATAATGCCCCCATTTTTTTTTTCTTTTGCAATAATGACAGAGACTCACTATGTTGCCCAGGCTGAGCTCAAAATCCTGGCCATATGTGATCCTTCAATGTTGGCCTCCCAAAGTGCTGCGATTATATGTGTGAGCCACCACAATTGGCCTGCCCACACTTTTCTTTTTAACAACAGCAAAGCCCTTTTCTTTCTGAGCAGTGATTTTGAAAATTACTAAAATTCTTATGTAAAAAATTTCTAAAACAAAAATTTCCATAAGAAAATCATCAAAATATTATTCTTTGCACTGTATACCATTCCTCTATCAACTAGGTATCCAGTCATATATTTTGGATTTGAATTTATCTTATGGGAGCTGGATGATACATATATTGGCAGCACAATCTTCCAGATCTAGTTAACTTCTTAAATGCAGTTGGCTTCACAGTGCGTCAGTCAGGAAAAAATGAATAATGTCATCCCCTGGGAATGTAAAGAAACAGTCCTATTGAGGATACCGGTGGAGCTGTTCGGCTTCTTCAGAGGAAAGACTCTATACCCGTTGTGGTGGCTGCTTTTCTCCATGCTTGTGATTTGAGAGGTTGACCTAGCAACAATCTGAATAGCAAAGCATGTTTTTTCTTGGTGCCCATTTTCCTGCAAAAGCATATTTTTGATTGGACTGCAGTCGAAAGCATAATTAAATGTTACAGAGACTCTCAGAACTTTAAACCATTCTCTTTTTCCCTTTTAATTTGACAACACAAACAAGTCTAATGTTTCATTTTTCTGGCTCCAGATGTCCATTGTGAATGTAAATGATGAGCCAGTAGAGCTGATGCTTCCACAGAACTGATATTCAGAGTAAAAATGAATCGTTGCACATCCTGCAGGTGCCTCTGCTGAGGGAATCTTTTCACTCCAAAGACATTTAAGAGATAGAATATGCAGCTGGTCAAAGAAAGCCTTTAGGCTATTTCAAAGTTTCTATACAAAATAAAATGCCTCATAAAGTTTCCTTGAAAGTGAAATTTTATAAAATACGGTTATATACACTCTTTCATTTTTATTCCAATAATTCCAAGCTTTCTTTTTAAGGCTGAAAATACTATTTTTAAGAATCAAATAAACTCCAATATTTGGAGTTCTGATAGAGAGAAGAACTTCACATTTGGCTTGCATTTGGCATTTAACTTGGAGGTTGTATTCAAGTTAACAACAACAACAGCAAAAATACAATGATTCTTCTATATTGTCAATAATTACTGCTCGCAGCTTGATTATTTTGCAATTATCAAGATATCTGATGCCACACATATGTGCCAAAGCCTTTCAAAGGACATCTAATGAGAACCATAGATGGAGATGGCATTGATGTATGACTGGGGAGAGAGCTGTTCATGTACTTAGCCTTTGAACTACAACTCACCATCTAATTGTCTCAATCAAGGTCTGAGACTTGAAAGAATCTGTGGAAGAATCTAGATCATCTACTGAAGTACTTATGACTTCAGAATTTAGAGTCAGAAAACATATCCTGAACATGTTCCCTCTCCTGCTTCTCAGAAGCCCTGAACCGTCAGACTGCATGAGTCTGCCCACTTTCTCCTGTGATGATTCAACTGGGTTCCTCTTCCCTCAAAGATCCCTGCATTCTAAAACAATTTTCTCCCCTCCTAACCCTCTGCTAAAAAACCGATTCTTTTAGCACAGCTGACCACAGCAAGAAGAAAGCAAGCAGATGGAGTTAATTCATACTAAGATGAAAAAGTCTGCTAGCCTCTACAGGGTATTTGCCTCATAAAAAAAGATTGCTTGAGAAGTTAAGTTTATCTCTAACTTGCAGAACCTAAGAAATGAAGTAAAGCATTTCAAATGTGGGGAAGAAGTGTGATCTCTTGTATTTTTTGGTCAGTATTTGGGTTATAAGACATGAGAAAACAGATACACAAAGTCATCTCATGCTGACCAAAACAAAAACAAAACAAAACAAAAAACAATGTAGATTGAAATATGATTGAATGATTAATGCATCAAAGGAAAAAAGTATCAGTCAGACATTGGTCATTCACTCTTGGCCATATTGAAAACAGTATAGAGGCACATTTTGGAAAAGTCTATCTTAACATAGTTCAGAGAAGACAGATTACAGTAAACTGGCAAGAAGATGCTATATGAAGACATCTATTTTACATTACATGTTTCATTCATTTAATTAATGTTCGGTTCTGTTTCTAAGTTTTTTAAGCAAACTTCTGGTTATTATTTCATTCTCAGTTAGTTCTGTCTGCAGAGAAGTATGCTTGTCACACGGGCTTGAAGAATTTGAGACCCATACTAGCTATCTTTTAACTAGCTTTTTTTTTTTTTTAACAGTCAGGGTAGGATCAGAGAAACAGAACCACTAAGATTTTTTTATACAGATTGTACCTTATGCAACCATGAGAGATGGTTAATCAGCCTCTGCAAGGCTGTTGCCTTTGCATCTTTTCTGGAGCTTAAAGTCTGCAGGACTTTCAAGAAAAGAAGACAGATTTGGAGTGGGGAGAGCAAGGAAAACTGTAACCCATTGGCTCAAGCTGCAGTCCAAGAGGATGGATTGAAACCCTGGCTCACTCTGCCTCCAACTTCAATAGTGCTGGTGACCTGCAGGAGAAATTGATGCCCTTTGTCACAGAGCTTAACACACACATGGGCCAAGAAGACAGAGAACCTGAAGGACAACTGAGGGTAGGTGGGAGCAGCTGCAGGGCTAGGTGTTGCCCCATGTTAATCCAGTGTCAGCTGAGGTGTCAATGAGCATGGGTTGGAACAGTGCCTGGTGCCCCTGCACTAGCCTGAGGATGAAAACAATATGGCCACTGCTTCAGTCTAACTTCCAAAACTCATGCAAAAGGGCTCTCCTGAACCACTGGGAAGTTAATTATGGGAAATGTAGTTCTAAGTTAGCTAAATTGCTATGGTTCAAATCCTTTGCATAAAAAACACATTGCTATCCAATGTGTTATCCAATTCTGGATTTATAAATTCCTTTTATAAACTTGCTAATAAGAATTTAGCCCTGAAAGATGGATTTACTCTTGATGTCCTGACAAAATAAGGGACCTGGCTGAGGGCAAGAGCCTGGAGAGAAGTTTATCCTACAAAGCTAATGAGTGACGCCCTCTCTGTGCGGTCTCTTATCACACAGCCTACTTCATCCCCTTGGGCATTGCCCAAGCAGTCTCTCATCATTCTTCTAGCATTGGCCTGGTAATACTCTCTTTCTTTCAGAATTTCAATACTTGGAATGTCTCAAATTGCCACCTCAGAGGTTACCACGGGCAGTGATTTTTTTTTTCTTTTTGGTGTCCAGAAACAGAAAGTGAGAATAACAATTTTTCTGTCTCTACCTTTCCATTCTGCTCTGCTAATTATCAAAAGAGTTCTTCCCTCATTTACCCTTACACTTCTTTTTCTATCAAACTTCTATAGTAAGTCAAATATCCAAAAATTGTGTACAGATGTAGCTGTAGAAACACTTTGCTAGATATATTGACATAGATGATCTTACTAGCATCACACAGCACTCTCTCAATCTCATATGAGGACATTGATTTCATCTTCTAAAGCTTCTAGACTTGGTACTCTTGTAAGAAAATTCAGGTTTAAGCTAAATGTAATAGGTTGAACTTGATTGTATTGACAGGTTGATGTTATACCCCAGTCAGTGATTTCAAGCAGGGCATGGGATTGGGTGGAAGAGGGAAAAGAGTGTTGATGAACCAATACTAATCCCTCATTACCTTTTACAAATCCTCTTTTCCAGAAGTAGATTATTTAGAAAAAATGTGAATAACAATGTATTAGGCTAGAAATTCTTCCACATTCTCCAGCTTTCTTCCTCTTGTGGTTTTCAGTAAGCTATTAAACTTAACAAAATGCTAGAAGGAAAATACTAGTAAAACAGCTTACTTTTAAAAGGATGAATTGCATTGATATAGGAGTTGTTTTTCTCCTTGTAGGCAATGATTTTGGCCCATAATTGCCCAAAAGTTCTGAAGCTATGTTATCTTGTCAAATGTAGTCTACCTCAGGTGTTCTAACACTAGACCGTCAATGACGTTGGGTGAAGGACCATTGCCAGGGAAGATAACTTGAAGTATTGGTGAGAAGCAGGTGTCAGGGTAAGGAATGAGCAGTCCATAAGCTAGACACAGCTGCTGGAGAAAGGACTCCAGCTCTTGCAAGTGTGTAAGAGATGTGCAAAGAGAGAAGGCAGGGCAAGGCAATTAGGTGGAAACCCCAATGCAAAGGGCCAAAGATGACTTTTATTCTGAGCTGCCCCTTTGCTTTAGCCAGGAAAAGCTAAAGCTTACTGATTAACTCAGAAACTTCTCCAGGGTGGCTAGACTGGAGTATGTGGGTGGAATTAAATACAGGATTTCTGGGCAAAATGAAAGTGGGGAGGAGAAATGAAAGGACAGCTGTTGATAGGAAACTGTAATACTAACATAGACTCAGACTTCTGGAAAGAAGAGTTAGAAGAATGCAGTGTGAATCAATCAGTGACAACTACCAAATCAGGTAAAGGTGCTTCCATTTTTTCCAAATTTTTATGTAGCATTGATGATCTCCTTAAGGACCCCCCTCCCCTTCCCACCTAGCCTCAGGTTTCTGGGAGTTGGCAGCAGGACAGCCAAATCATAGAGAATGGGATTTCAGGGAGAGCAAACCATTGAAAAGCTTGCTTGCTTATTAGGCAATAAATTATGTCCTGGGATTGATGCCAGGGTGGTTTTGGAAGGGCCAATACATATTGACCTCTGAAAAAAATGGATTTATTATTGAACATCTTTGTATGAAATCTTAACTAATGATGGGCATGTAAAAGCACCATGGTTAGGCAGCTCCTGTGCACAGTTGCAACAAGGTTGGGAGGTTGGATTCTGCTGACATCTGTCTGGCAGAGACACCGCTGTTTGGAATCTCCTGCTAATCAGAAGCTTGTCCAGACCATTTCTTGCTATAGTAGATCATCCTCTACTGAATTGTAATGCAGATTAGGGGGGAAAGCTGCCGAAATATAAAAGGCGCTGTCAAATGTAGTGGCAGTTGTCTACCCTGTGAGTGTTTCTAAAACTGAATATGAATTTTTGAATCAAATATTGTGTTGCGATCAGAGAGATAACTGTTGAGTTGAATGGCAAATGTGCCTCTGTTCCTGGTAAATAGGCACAGACCAAGAATATTTAGCTTACTTTGTTAAAAAAAAAAAAGATTAAATGGTAACTATCTGTATTTGATAAAATGCTTAATTAGTGCCTATGATTAGGTGAGTTAAAAAAAACCCCAAGCAAGTGGTTACATAAAGGCAAAACCCATTAGTTAAAAATGAATTGGTCAATATTAATAAATATCTGTAGAAGATATTTATTAACAATAAATATCTCGTTTAATTAACAACATTTTGACAGAGATATGATCTCTTCATTTTACAAAGGAGGAAAAGCAGAACCACCTCATGAACACAGTGACTGTCTCGTGAACACACTGGTTCTCAACGGTGGGTGATTTTGTCCTCCAGGAGACATTTGCAGTGTTTGGACACATGTCTGGTTGTCGTAGCTGGAGAAGGGGGTGCTACTTGCATTTGGTGGGTAGAGGTCAGGGATGCTGCTAAACACACACAGTCCCCACAACAATAAACTACCCAGACCAAAATGTCAATATTGCCAAAGGCGAAAACCCTTCCAGTAGGGTAGCACTATTACATGGTAGTAACAGGACTAGAACGCAGATTGTGTGGTCCTCAAATGTGCTTATTACAATATGTCACACTTCTCTCCCTAGGCTTTAGAACAGGAAAAGCATTTGCAACAACAGGAAAACATTAGTTTTATGTTTTATTTTTTTGATTTCCTATGCCATCTAGTACAGAAAATGTTGAAACTTGCTGTAAAATCTGGGGAGCCAGCACATCCCGTGGGGTATACAAAGGGGATATGTATGGAAGTCTATGAAAGGTGGTCAGGCGAGGTGGCTCACGCCTGTAATCCCAGCACTTTAGGGGGCCGAGATGGGTGGATCACCTGAGGTCAGGAGTCTGAGACCAGCTTGGCCAACATGGTGAAACCCCATCTCTACCAAAAATATAAAAAATTAGCCAGGCATGGAGACGGGCGCCTGTAATCCCAGCTACTCAGGAGGCTGAGGCAAGAGAACTGCTTGAACCCGGTAGGCAGAGGTTGCAGTGAGCTGAGATAGCACAACCGCACTACAGCTTGAGTGACAGAGCGAGACTCCATCTCCTAAATAAATAAGAATCTATGAAAAGCACCTGCCTCTGTGTCTTCTAGTGGGCCCAGATTTGCTGCTGGCCAGCAGGTCCACCTGATGGGAAAGTACACTCGATGTGAGCAGGGAGAGCAAGCTGGAACCATCAGCACCTGCATTTCTGCCTCTCACCTCATCCAACCAAGACGACCCTCAGAGAGTTAATGGCTGCTCCTTCACCCCACCTTCCATGTCTCTGACAAATTCTGCTTTGGACCATCTCTAACCAACATCATACAGGGAAAAAGCAACTTGAATATCATATAGTTTACTTATTTAATATGTTGTCAGATATTGTGTTATAGAAAATAGGCACCTCCCAGGTGAGAAATCTGCCTGGATATTGATTGATATTTATTCAATCATAAGTCCAAACCGTTGAGAATAGTGACTGGCACAACAGTATGTGCCCCATAACTATCAGTTGAAAAAAAAAAAAGGAAGAAGAAAGGAGTTTAGAAAGGAAGAATTGAGTAAGAAGTTATATTTGTTTCTCTAAATCCTAAAATTCAGGACCTTTGGAAATTGCCTTAACTTTGCAAATGTACTGGAAGTGCATTTTTGTGCATAGAAAACACAGTAGATTGCATTTTAATAACTTGAGGAAATTCCATCTGCTTTCAGATGTTTCTGTTTTTATGCAGAGACTAATGGTAAATTCAGTGGAACTCACTTTGACATTAATGAGGACTTGCAATGTGTCAAGCATTGAGCTGGATTTGTAGATATTTAAAAGTGTAAAAGCATCTTTCAAATTAGAGTTGTTCTTGCATCTATAGGTGGTTGCTATTGGTGTGATTTATTGACAACTGAAATTTCTTGCCAGGTGAAATTTTCCACCAATTTCTTGCCTCAGAAATTTTTATCACTGGAAGCTGATTCCTTAAGGTCATTTTAATAGCTCTCAGTTTAAAATGTAAATACACACTATTCTCATATATCCATGAACATTTAAAGGCAATTAGTTTATTATATTTATTCAGTTGGGAGGGAGACTGGGAGGGAATAGGGCAAATGAAAGGTAGGGTTAAAAGGCGAAATGGGAAAGGGAAAGGGAAAGGGAAGAGATCAGAGCGGGTGGCTCTTCTGGCAGGCAGTTAATGGTGGAAGAATGGAATGGGCTCCGTGTCTGCATGGAAAGACTGAATACCGTCACCAGTAGGGTGTCCTGAGATTTCACCATTGGCTTTTCTCTGGCCTGGCCCCATCACTTTGGGGAAAAATGAGGTTCAGCACATTCTCATATGAAAGCTATATAATCTTACAGAAATGTATTTTAGCATTCATTCATTCAGAAAAGTGGGTCTTAAAGTGGTCTGTAGACTCCTAGGGGTCCTTAAAATACTTTCAGGGAGTTTGCAAGACCAAAATTATCATTCTAACAATATTGGAGAATTAGTTGCCTTTTTCACCCTCATTCTCACACCAGGCCGTAGTAGAGATTTCCAGAGGCTACATGGTGTGTGATGATATCATTACTCAGAGAGATAATGGAATGTGTGTTTGTGCATTCAGGTATTTTAATAACTTCTCACTTTTAATTTTGGAGAGATATACCCCACATAAATAAAATCTCTTTTAGTTTTCAATAATTAAGAATGTGAAGTGACCCTGGGACCAAAAAAATTGAGAACTGTTAATTTTGGACAGCTGCTTCTAAAACTGGTTGGAATAGCTGTAAGATGAGTTTCCTGGGGACTTTTTGTTTTCATTTCTGCTAGCTTCCCTTTCTTTATTTCAGAACTCATAGGATTAGATCTCACTGGAAAAGGAAGGGAACATCTTGTTAGACTATTTTATATCATTTAAAGACTTTTAAATATAAAATCAAATGAGAGGAAATGGATTTTTCCATGGCAGAATCAGCCTTTTACAACATTTATCTTCTGCATCTTTAATTAGTTTATGCTACAGAAGAGGATGAGGAACTAGCTAACAGGCAATATATATTTACATCTAATTTATAGGAAGGTTACAAGAATCCCAATCTTCCAACCAATCAAGGGCAGAATGATTCCCCTATCTCTTGTTAAGAGTTGTGCAAATTCTACAAAGCTGTGAAGATCCCTGTGGTTGAGTCTATGAACTCCAGAAAAAATAGCGATAGCCAGGAAAAGTAATTCAAAATGACCCAACTTTAAGAAGTCACTGATAAAAACTCTATATCCTGAATTATACTCCTGTTCACAATAAAAAGATCAACAAATACTGAGCAATCATTCCAGTAATACATACACACAGACTTATCTCTATTTGGAAGGACCCACACAATTGAATTTTATGAATTAGAAAGGTAATTAAGACTCTCAGCCTATAGTTTTTGAATAATTTAGATAATAGGTCTCTCTTCTCCTTGGGAGTAACTGGGACCTTTCATAGATGAGATGGCAATGATTTATTTAGGTCACTTTGGAAAGAGGTATCTGCACAATAAATCTGCACCATAATTGTGGAAATAGTTAGTGCCCACCTCTAAGAAGTGGACTCATTTTCTATCCCTCTATTCTATCCGCATGGAACATGGAAGGCCTGCTCTATGCAATGGTAGCTTTGAATTTAATTTTTGGCCAGTTTCTCACTTTTTTTTAAAAAAGGGAGAATTGAAAATCATGATTATGTTATTGAATATTTGAAATGTATATTTATTTTTAAGTAACAAAAGTGAAAATATGATGCGAAATAGGAAAAGATGCCTTTCCTTTCCTTTCCTTTTGTTCTTGGGACCCGGAATTCAAAAAAGGTAATCAGATTCCTAAGTCCTTGACATCCTATTATCAGGTTTTGTAAAGTCTACCTTTTGTTTGGTTTTATTGTTTCCCTCTTCATCTTTGATTCTCTCTCCCTTTTTTTGAGACAGGCTCTCGCTTTGTTGCCCTGGCTGGAGTGCAGTGGCACAGTCTTGGCACACTGCAACCTCGGCCTCCCAGGCTCAAGTGATCCTCCCGCCTCAGCCTCCCAAATAGCTGGGACTACAGGTACTTACCATTAAGCCTGGCTAATTTTTGTATTTTTTGTAGAAATGGGGCTTCACCATGTTGTCCAGGCTGGTCTTGAACTCCTGGGCTCAAGGGATTTCCCTAGCTTCACCTCCAAACTGGTGGGATTACAGGCATGAGCCACTGCACCCAGGCTCATCTTTGATTCTCTTTCTCATTCTCCTTCTCTCAGAGTGTTATGGTTTGAACGTGTTCCCCAAAGTTAGTGATAGAAACCTAATCCCCAGTGCAAGACTGTTGGGAGGTGGGACCTTTAAGAGGTGATTAAGTCATGAGAACTCTGTCTTTACAAATGGGTTAATGCCATTATCTTGCTCTCTTGCCCTTCACTTTCTGCAAGAAGGCCTTTGTCAGATGTGGACCCTTTGACCTTGAACTTCTCAAGCCTCTAAAACTGTAAGAAATGTAAGAAATAAATCTGTCCTTTATAAATTAGTCTCAGATATTCTATTATAGTAGCATAAAATGGACTAAGACACATAGTAATCAACTCTAATCTGTTTGAGATGGGTATGTTTAAATCCTTATAACATAGATAGTGTTGTTTTATGTGGGAGTTATTTTTAATTTTCTTTGATGGTATTATGTTTTAAAGCCTAGTTTATATCTTACTCTTTTTATTCAATACCATGTTTTAAGAAATCTATCCATGTTTAAATAAAACATGTTTATTGCTTCTAACTGCTGCAGATTATTCATAGAATGCATCGGACTCATCTCAGTTATTTGCTTCCTTAGTGATGAGCACCAAACCCCACACCATACTGGTGAATTTTTTGTCTTTTAGTACAGAATTTAAATTACATGGAGGCAGGGATTTTGTCTGTTTCATTTACTGTTGTATCTCTAGCACTCAGATGAGTTCCTGCCACATGTTAGAAGTTTGGGAAATTTTTGTTCAATCAACAAAGAAATTTATTTGCATTTGGTTCATATGTGTGGAATATACAAATAAAGCTGCTTATGTGTTAACTTCCTCACAGAGTCCTTCCTTAACTCCCTAGTCTATCTTAAGCCTTCTTGTTATATATTCACTGTATCCTGGACTTTTCTATGGAAGCACCAATTACGGTTGTAATTATCATTGTCCCACTTCATTGATTCACTGTCCTGCTTTGTTCATTTGTTGCTAAAACAGACACTTAACTTTACTATGCATTTACTCTGTCATTTGGCAATCTCTGTCACAGATTTTCAGTGACATATGATTCTCAGAGTTGGGTGGTAGAGGTGTCAATAGCAGTGGTTTTGACAAACGGAGAGTCCTGAAATCTCCATCAGTTGTCAGTTGAGTCAATTAAAACATCAACCTCAAGACTGCCCAAATACATATTTAATGGCTATATAAATACAGCCTTAAGGCAAATCCTCTAATCCATCTTCAACTGACCTTTTCCCACCATCTTGCTTACTCTGTTTCCATATAGAAATGCTGAAGCCTCTGACTGAGGCTGAGAAACATTGATCCTGAAGTCTTCAGATGCCTTTAACTATGCATAGCATCATGCTTTCTCCATCCTGTAGACCACAATTTTGAGTCTTCATTACCCTATGAAGACCTTCAAATGGAAGGAAATTCAGTGAGGAAAGGAGGGGGGACATCAGAAAAAAAAAGTGAACAAGAGGTTTACAAGAAAGAGTTTAGTGATGACTTCAAGTATCAAAATTATTTAACTACAGTCTTGTTTCACTAATGATGGAGATACTTTCTGAGAAATGCACAGTTAGGTGATTTTGTCATTCGGTGAACATCATAGAGTGTATTTACACAAACTTAGATGGTATAACGTACTACACACCTAGGCTATATGGTACAGCCTATTGCTCCTAGGCTATGAACCTGTACAGTATGTTACTGTACTGAATTCTGTAGGAAATTATAACACAATGGCAAATATTTGGGTATCTAAACATAGGAAATGTATAGCAAAAGTAGAGTATACAAGATAAAGAATGGTGCACCTGTATAGGGCACTTACCATAAATGGAGCTTGTAGGATTGGAAGTTGCTCTTGGTGGGTCAGTGGGTGAATATGAAGGCTGAGGACATTCCTGTACACTGCTGTGGACTTTATAACACTGCACATTTAGGCTACACTAAATTTATTTAGATTTTTTTGTTTAATAATTAATTAGCCTTTGCTTACTGGAACTTTTTTACCTTACACTTTTTTTTTCTTTTTTCCTTTTTTTTTGTTTTGAGATGGAGTCTTGCTCTGTCACCAGGCTGGAGTGCAGAGGCGCAATCTTGGCTCACTGCAACCTCCACCTCCCAGGTTCAAGCAATTCTCCTGCCTCAGCCTCCTGAGTAGCTGGGACTACAAGTGCGTGCCACCACACTCAGCTAATTTTTGTATTATTTTAGTAGAGATGAGGTTTCACCATGTTGGCCAGGATGGTCTTGATCTCCTGATCTCGTAATCCACCCGCCTCTGCCTCCTAAAGTGCTGGAATTACAGGCATGAGTGACCGCGTCTGGCCTTACCTTACAAATTTTTTAGTGTTTTTAACCTTTTGGCTCTTTTGTAATAACACTTAGCTTAAAACACAAATGCATTGTACAGCTGTACAAAATAGGTTTCTTTCTCCATACTCTTACTCTGAAAGCCTTTTTCTATTTTTAAAGATAAAAAGTGTAGTATAGTAAACATATAAACCAGTTATGAAGTCATTTATTATCATTTCAAGTATAATGTACTGTACATAATTGTATGTGCTATATTTTTATGTGACTGGCAGTGCACCAGGTTTGTTTAAACCAGTATTACCACAAACACATGAGTAATGCATTGTGCTGTGATGTTAGGATGGCTACATCAGTAGGTGATACGAATTGTTCAGTTCCATTATAATCGTATGGGATCACTGTCATATATGTGGTCCATTGTTGACCAAAAAGTCAGTATGTGGCACATGACTGTGCTACAAAGATTATATTTGGAAAGAATTATCAATTAAATTATTCTCGGTGCCCTTGGTTGCTATAGAAAAGTATATGGATTTATGCAGTGAGAGAATCTGTCTCATTTTATAGCAATAACCTAATCAATGAAATCAAGTATACTACAAGGCTGGATGTAATCTTTACTTCTCTCACTAACCTGTAATTTATGAAAAATAAATTCAAGATCCATATGGCTAATCATTACCCAGCATTGCAGGGTTAATCATATAAACTTGAAAACCTGGCAGAATCTTTATAGATAACTTAGTAGCTGGCATAAAATCTAGTCATAGAAGAAATATCCTCATGGGCTGACAATATCTAGTAGTCAAGAGTACATGGAAAATGTAGTTTAAACATTCGTTCTCTAGTTTAAACACTAATTGGTTAGTAGTTTGATCACAGTCATTGATATTGTTGGCCTCATTAACTTCAGTGTATCTTGATGTGTTAAAAAATGCAGAGGAAAAATAAGTGCATAAAATAGAAGTCAGACTTTGAAAATGTTCTGTTTCTTAAAAGCTCAATTAAGAATGAAATGTCAATTTTGTGGTGTGAGCTTTTTAGGAATTGGGTTTGCAGCAGTCTGACATCCACTTTCAAGTAGAAATCATGGAGTATCTGACAGAAGTTTTCACATGGTTCTCTTTTAAATGTTATCAAGTCTGTTTTCTTTCTTCCTTCCTTTTGTTCTTCATTTTTTTGATTTTTGTTTTTTGGCTAGGCTTGAGGGACCAGGTAGAAATGTACTCTAAGGTGCTATTGCTTAGAAAGTATGAGTGTATGTGTGTATGACTATTAAAATATGTGGTATTTAAAACTTTTTTTTTTTTTGAGACGGAGTCTTGCTCTCTCACCGGGCTGGAGTGCAGTGGTGCGATCTCGGCTCACTGCGACTGCTGCTTCCCAGGTTCAAGTGACTCTCCTGCCTCAGCCTCCCCTGTATCTGGGATTATAGGCACCTGCCACCACGCCCAGCTAATTTTTGTATTTAGTAGAGACAGGGTTTGCCATGTTGGCTTGGCTGGTCTCAAACTCCTGATCTCAGGTGATCCACCCTCCTTGACCTCCCAAAGTGCTGGGATTACAGGCTTGAACCACCGCGTCCAGCCAAAATTCTGAAATTTGATTCAGAAAATAACTAAATATAATGTTGAGAAGTGACTGTTCAGCATTCATCATACTTATTCCCTGCTTTGTACCTACAAGGTAAGGATGACAAAAATCTTGATATTTCTCTGTGCACCCTGTTTTTCAGTTGTAACATATGGCACACACTGCCCACAAAAGGGAACTCTAGTTTGTGAAAGGAGCCTGTCATTTTTTAAAAGGTAAAGAGAATAGTTGTTAAATTGTCATAAGGTTGATAACTTCATCTTAATAATTGTGATAAATAGCAAATATTTCATCCACGTTACAAAGACACAACAAATTTTAAACACCTTACAATTGCTTTGCCTTTTTTCTCTCTAAAAAATCTATCAAGGCCTCCTGTTTCAGAGAAAACCTTTAAGATCATTTAGCTGTTATCCCCTCATGTATGAAATATATCCATTGCATAGCTAACTGATGAATTGATCTAATTTTGTCAGCAAAATTAATTTTTTTCTTTTATCCAGGTTGGTGTTTTAAAGATTCCTGGGATCACTTGAACCCAGGAGGTGGAAAGTTGCAGTGAACCGAGATTGCACCACTGCACTCCAGCCTGGGCAACGCAGCAACACTCCGTCTCAAAAAAAAAAAAAAAAAAAGATTTCTGTGTGAAAATCTCAGCTAATGAGTATTGTACATAATAGTATGTTTTATTAGATGATTATTTTCGATTTAATTCCTGCTTGGAGAGCCATATATATATAAAAATATATAAATAAATATATAAATTTATATATAAGTATACAAATAAATATTTATATTTATATATAAATATAAATAAATATATAAATGTATAAATAAATATATATATTTATATATAAATGTATAAATAAATATATATATTTATATATAAATGTATAAATAAATATATATATTTATATATAAATGTATAAATAAATATATAAAATAAATATATAAAATATATATATATTTTGCTTTCTTAGAGAAAATCATTATGTTTAAAATATTTGAGAAAGATAAGTGAGATCACCAAGTGGCAACAGAGAGTCTTAAATTAGACACGTAATTTAAAAAAATAAAGAAAAACTATTGTACTAGAGTCTTAAGCTTTAAAGACTTATATACCACTTATTCCTACTTTTTTATTTGACAAGAAGCTGATTGGAGGTAGAGCTAAGACAAAAGCTGGGTCTTAGAGTCATTTTTGCATGACTTGTACTGTGTCTGTAGCTGTATTGTATCTGTAGAGTCAGACATTTTGGAGTCAGATGTTTTCAGGGCAAATGGTCTATTAACATCTTGTCCTGGTTTTGTTTGCATGCAACGCAAAGCAGTGGAGTTTGGCGTTTAAATCCCTAAAATGTCATCTGGTGATTAAGATTGGACCACAAAAATAGCTCATGCAGCTATAGCCTGAAAGGCTTAGCCCCTCTCTGAGTAAGTGCTGACCCTTACTTAGAGGAAATCCAGGAAAAATGTGATCGGGAGCCCTGTCCAAGTCTTGATTGATTGTATTTCAATTAAAAAAATGTTTTCAAACATTTTAGGGCTTGAAGGACCCTAAAGGAAAAAGAAAGCTGGAAAAAAATGTGTGAGTTGGGAGATTACTGCAATTTACTTGAAGGACAGGACTAGCAAGTGGCGGTTTGAATACAAATAGAATTAAAAATTACGATGTTGCTGAAACCTAGATATTTTTTATTGCAGTTTGTGTGGGAAGTTTTGAGAGAGGACTGACAGAGAGACAGGAAATGGAATTAAGGGGACAACGGTGGTCATTAAGCATCTGTGCCACCTTGGGAGTCACTTGGGATGTAATCTCGCTTGTAAGTTGGGAATACTAGGAATAGCAACGTTTAATGAAGGGTTATTATGAGCCAGGCACTATTCTAAATTGCTTTACCTGTATTAACTCATTTAATCTTCGTAAAAACCCATGAAGTCATTATTATTATAAGCCCTCCCTTCATTTAAATTTCTCAAATGAGGAAACTTAAGTAACATAAAGGTTAGAACATTTACCTAAGGTGTCACAGTGACTTAGCAGCAGAGTAGAGATGGAAGCCCAAATGGCCTAGCTTCAGAGGCTACGTTAAACACTGTTACTATTGTGCTTGCTGTGCTTAAGACATCAAATAAAATGGGGCTATTGGAACATTCTTATATTAGGTACACCTCATGTAAATCAACCTTACAACAGAAAGTTCTTCACTGTTCCCATACCAGAAACTAGTTTGGATCTAAAAATTTTGAATTCTGTTCACTGAACTCTTTTATGCTCCCAATGACATGTTTATGCCTCGAACAGTCAAATGGCACCATTTCGATCCCTGTCATCTCCAGGCAGGACTTTCTCCATAATGGATTGATGTTTGGCTCCATTTTTTAAGCCTTTAAGAGTCTTCCAAATACCTTTTTTGACTTTTAAAAAAAACTCATCTGTCTTTCAGATAAGGAATATTTCTTATATATACAATCTCCTCCTAAAAACATTCATAAAATTCTACACTGGTTTTGGAAGATCTATTTGTTACCAGCAATTTGTAGTTATGATGCCTTTGAGGATGATGAAGAAGGCACATTTTCAAGTTTTACAAGGACTCTCACTTTTCTAATTTCCCTAATGCTTTTCATTCCGCAGGTATGTGGGTATAGGTTTCTGGTTGGTCTGCCTTCAAGTCACATGATACAAATTCTGTGTGCATTGCTCATGATAAATTCAGCAGGTATCTGTATAAATGTCATGCTGCGTGTAAAGTGACAAGAATTTCACTATAATCTGGCATAAGGTGGAGCATTAATTAAGGAACATACATACAAATGAGTTGAGGGAAAACATTTTGCTGTTGGGTGGTTTGGAAAATGACCATAATGAACATCGTTGGCATTTTTGTGACCTATATGAAGGCTGTTATGAAGCTTTACCAAAAAACCTACTGAGGTCAGCAGCAGCAAAGCATTAACTAATAGGTAAGTACACTACTGGCAAAATGAATCATATTAAAGCTTCAAAGAATAAATCACTATTTATTGATGCAGAATGAATTACATGATTATTGCAAGTCACAGCATATGAGAATTTAATATCATTCATATAGTACTAAATAAAATAGACACATTTACTTCAAGTTGTTATTTTTATGTATGTTCTTTTCTAATTAGTAGAACAAGTGATAATGGCAAAAAGCCTGGATGCTCAGATGAGAAAAAAATATCCATTCTACAGAGAGTTAAACTGGGGATTCAAAGCATTAAAAATTATATTACCTCTCTTCCCAGATAAAAGCTAGTATCCTTTAAAATGTGACAATCTAATGCTCTCTGACTGTTCTTGTCAAAACTTCTGAGACTGATTTTAATGAATTATTTTCAGGAGAACATCCAAAGGGGAAATGAAGTGGGCTAATTCCACTGGGTTGACTGATGCCTCCTCAATTAGTCTTTGCCTTGCTCTTGAGTATAAGCTGTCCTTTGAGGATCACATCATGTTCCTTACACGTCTTTGTGTCTTCAGCATCAATACATTCTCAAAAATATAAATTGTAGAAATTTTAGTACCTGTTCCGTCTTCCATGGATTTTCTTTCCTCTAACTTTGTCTCTGATTTTTTTACTTTAGGCTTAGTAGTGTGGTGCTTTGGTTTCTGTCTCTACATCCATCCAGACTTGGCAGGTTAACCCTCACATATAGGTTCAACTGTTCCTCACACTTTAGAACCAGTCTTGATTTTAGGAGTGATATAAGAATGGAATGGAAAAGTGGTAATAAAGGACTCTACTTAAAGACCTACATGCCCCAAGGTGAAACATTACTGCGGTCTTCTCTGTGGTGACCTAGTTTTCTGGAACTTGAAACTTCTTCCTAATTTCCATTCTTCTGGAGGCAGCAATTTTATCTTCTGTTTCTTTCTTTTTTTCGAGATGCATTTTCACTCTTGTTGCCCAGGCTAGAGTGCAATGGCACAATCTTAGCTCACTGCAACGTGCGCCTCCCAGGTTCAAGCGATTCTCCTTCCTAGCCTCCCAGGTAGCTGGATTTACAGGCATGTGCCACCACACCTGGCTAATTTTTGTATTTTTGGTAGAGATGGGGTTTCTCCATGTTTGTCAGGCTGGTCTCAAACTCCTGACCTCAGGTGATTCTCCTGCCTCGGCCACCAAAGTGCTGGTATTACGGGCTTGAGCCACTGCACCCTGCCTTATCTTCTGTTTCTGTCACTAGGTATCAAGGCCTTGAATCCAGTTGTCTCAGCAGGCCAGATCATAGTATTAAGTATATGTTTGCATCTCTTTGCTGGTATTAATCCCTATCCCATTCTGAGCAGAGGGGTTTCCTTGCTTTATCTTTTCTTTCCTGTCTAGGCTGTAAACTCTTTCTAAGAGTTTGCCTACAACAGATGCAAAGGCTCTACTGAACTGGGAAATATCGGCCAGAACCATTTCCTCTACCTGGGTGCACAACTAAGCTATGCTTCCCAGGTCTTCACATCTAGAAAAGTGACACAGTCACTGGTACATAAGTCTAGTTCCAGCTGATAAAATTTAAGAAAAGTTAGGTGCCATATTCATTTTGAGGCAATTAAGAGCAGGGTGTGCATTCTCTAGATGCTCTCTTTCTCTCTCTCTCCACCCAGGCTGAATGATGCTATATGGATTGTGAAAACATATGTTGAAGAGAGTGAAACTAAAACAAGGTTATTTTCTTTTTTTTTCCCCCAAGATGCAGTCTTGCTCTGTGGCCCAGGCTGGAGTGGAGTGACATGATCTTGGCTCATTGCAACCTCCGTCTCCCTGGTTCGAGTGATTCTCCTGCCTCAGCCTCCCGAGTAGCTGGGATTACAGGCATGCACCACCGTGCCCAGCTAATTTTTGTATTCTTAGTAGAGATGGGGTTTCACCATGTTGTCCAGGCTGGTCTCGAACTCTTGATCTCATGATCCTCCTGCCTCGGCTTCCCAGAGTGCTGGGATTACAGGCATGAACCACTGCGTACGGTAACAAGGTTCTTTTCATTCTGTAATGACTGCATGCAGTAGAAACCCTGTTGTCAATCTGTATTGGATTATGATACGCTAAGCCTCTGAGACTCAGAGTTTTTTTTTTTTTTTCCCCAAAAGCAGCTAGTCTTTCTTAATTTATTCACAAGTGGGCTGTGGCTATAATAAAAATCTAAAATGCATGGGAGTCAGTTAGCATTTGGGTGTCAGAGTTCAAAGAAACAGATACTGGAGGCTGGAAATACAGCAGTCTGTATAATGAACTGACAACACAATTGGTAAAGCTATAACCTGCCATATTGGGAGGCAGACCGTATGCCTGCTCATCTGACAGGCCTAAGGGAGTCAACTGAAAGAATAAAACTGTTAACACATGTTGGCTAATATTAATTGAGATTGTTAAAGATAAAGGTAGCTTTGGGAAGGAATTGACCAACTTGAAAACAAAATGCATAGGAATAGATGAATCTAGAAAACTGGTCTTTGAAGAGTTGGAAAAGTTGATTGTTTCTAGCTCTGAAACAATTAGAAATAAGATTTGATACCAAATATGACTGAGAAAGCTTGTGAGCAGAAGAAGTTAATGCTTAATAATATTTTAACATTATCAAACACATTATTATGTATAATAATAATTGTAATAATATTTTAAATATATTTTTAAAAACCTTTCTAGTTAAGCCTGTTTCCTCAAGGAATTCTGACTCCTCAAGAAAGCAGCCATTAATTTTGGAATGATCTGTTGACAAAAAATAAAATAAATAAATTAGATTTGGGAACTATGGCCATGAAAGGACTTTGGGTATGCTTGCTGTACTTCAAACTAATTGGAAATAAATAATTTAGAAGCTTAAAAGAAGTAGTAAACTGGGACTAAAACTCTCCTGCTAAACCCTAAAACAATTATTGGAACTTCAGCCTTCAATGAGCAGAAAGTGGGTTCCCAAGCTTTTCTGCCCCCAGAGAGGGCATAATTTCCAAAAATTTATTTTAATTGTACCAATAGAGAATTTTGGCATGGAAGAACAAACTCTCTCAATTGAGAAGGCCAGGGACCAAAGGAGTGATGAATATATTATGTCCTTTCCAAAGCACAGAATCAGGTTTGTAATATCTGTCCCACAGGATTTTAGAATTGCTATGTACCAATAACTATTTTGTGTTTTCCATTCTTCCCCTTTTTGATTGGGTATAGTTATTGCAGTTTTACTGTTCCTGCTCAACCATTATGTAGTCAGTGTTAGAGGGAGGCAGATAATTTCTCTTTCTGGTTCATTAGTCACCAGACTGTGAGAAGCAACATGAGGCAAGTTAAAACGGACTTTATATCATGAGGAGTTTTTGACCTTTCAACCGATTATAGTGAATGCTTGGGGCTTAGAGTTTTCCTTGGGGTATGGATGAGTGTGTTCCATATGTGGGATGAAAACTGAAATGAACATTTCCTCCACAAAAGAGTAATGTGGCAGAGACAATGATATGTGTCTTTCAAATCCACTTCTTTTTCCTTTGAGGAATATTGGTGGACTAAACTTCCTAGCCAACTTGAGATAGATAAGGTTGTGACTGGATTCTTGTGAATGGAACGTGGGCAGAAATGTTCTACACAGCTCCTAGGTCTAGTTGGTAAACATCATCCATTAATGATAATTTATTCCCTTCCTCTTTCAGGGCATCCTTGGAGTTTCTATGTTTAAGATGATGGCCACATAAAATGGAAGAAGCCAAGTTTATGAAGCAGAGCCCTCCTGACCCCATCGCCATATTATTAGATTATGGCATAAGCAACCAATCAGTTTTTATTATGTGACTGAAAATGTATTTTTTTTCCTGCAACAATTAGCCTACCCTGACTACTACATTCAATATTTGCAAGTTTTATTTTTTTCATGAAGACAGTGCTCTTGGGTTTATTTTGTTTTGTTTTGTTTTGTTTTGATACCTCTACCTTTTCTATTTGATCTAAGTTTCACTTCGTATTGATAATCCATTCTGGCTTCCTTATATTGATTTCATAAATTACTGAACTGAATTCTTGGTTCATTTGTTTTTATTCTGTTTGTTTATAGTGAAAACATTTAAACCTGTTAGTTTTATTCTGAATATATTTTACTCTAGTTCTCTGAGTATAGCTGTGGCCACATCCCATGAATTTTGACATACTATTTTATCTTATTATGGTGTCTTTGTTATTATTTTCCAAAGGGCTCTCAGTGAAATTTTTATTTTCTCATTGATGTAAGCGTTTGTGAGAATGGTTGTATATTTCCATGTGGTTCAACATACTGGTTTTAAATAGTGTTCTTCTGCTTATAGCTGAGAAATTTTGAATATTTCTTAACTTTTTGGAATTTCTCATATATTTTATGTAGTTATTGAAGGTAATAAATGAGAAATTGTAGGCAAAATACTTAACACCATGCTTAATCATAATCACTCAGTAAATATTAGTGAATGATATTGTTTTTATTGGTAATATCCTGCCAAACTCTAATGATAGTAACAGTGCATATAAAGGAAGAAGAGTCCAATTTTGCAGCTGAAACTGTTTTTCTGAATGGCGGGACAAGCAGAGAGAGAAGAACACAATATTTCCAATTCCAATTTAACAACAAAAGGATCACTTTCGTTTATGTGAAAAAATGTGTATCAGGGTCTTTTGGTTATCTATTGGTGTGTAACAAAACACCCCAAAATTTAGTGGCTTAAAACAACAACATTTATTTTCCTTACAAATCTGCAATTTGGATAAGTTGCATTTGGGTAGCTCATTTCTGCTCCACTCAGCACCAGCTGGGGCATCTCAAAGTCTGAAAGCTGGAATCATCAGAAGTCCTCCTCATTTACACATCTAGTAGTTACTGTTACATTGTATTTTCATTTCTATCCCCTGCTCTGATGCAGAGTAAAAATTCTTAGCTTCTGATTCAAGGAATGGCTATAAGTTTTTATGTTTCTTATTATTTGTTCTCATGGAATCTTCTTACGTATTTTAGTGGGAACATTAGAGATGCTGGATATTATACTCTTAGAGATGATTTAGACCATGGTGGGCCACTTTTGAATCCTTTTCCTAATGCCGAAACACAGATCTTATCAGGAAATACTACCAAATCCACTTAGATTGAACTAAACTTGGTGAAATAATTAAAATATACTTCCTTGTGGATAATTTCTTCCCCATTTTAATTTCTCAGTGTATCATTGCTTTGTTTGTGGCAATAACTTTTAAGGATGGTAGAATCTTAGCTGTGGGCTGGAAATGTTAGGAAGATTGGAGTAGTGATCTATGCTTTGAACAGCCAAATCTAAATCAACCTTTGAAATATTACTTGGGTTGGCAAGATGCAGCCTGGACTAAGGACATTACTGCAAGCCAAAAACTTTTTGGAACAGTAGATAAATCTCTGACATTCATACCAGCTGTGATTTTGATTAAATCACCCTTCCTGCATTCTTAAATATTTGCCTTAACTTTATGGCCAGACCTGCTCATCCCCACTACAGAGCAGAAGAGATAGAGCTGAAAAAGCTAGCTATTACTTACTACATTTACTAAAAACGAAGTAGCACCAAATGATGAGCTGGCACAGCCTGAATCTGCTGTAGATCCTAGAGCATGTTCAACCTGGTAAATAAAGCCCGGTAAAGAAGCACAAGGTTAAGTCCATATCTGTAAGTAATAATACTTAATATTTATTGAATGCTTTGTGTGCGCCAGGCACTATACTGAGCACTCTGCGTTTATAATCACACACAATTTTCTCAAGCAAGTAAAGAAATAGGTATCATTATGATCCTCATTTTAAAGATATTGAAACCAAGGCTCAAGAAGTTAAATAACTTATTCAAGTTCATACAGCTAAGTGACAGAGCAGGAATTCAAACTGGAATCTTTCTGACTGTAAACTCTACACATGCAAACACTTTACTACACTGCAGATATGATGGAGATATAGTTCAACTCCACTAATTTTATGATGAAGTAGTTTAGACTCAGACGTTATATGACCTTCCCAAGGTAACAAAGCTAATTAGTTAGGCCTTTAGGTACTATGTTGAATGACTGTAATTCTCTACATGTCATAGTGCTGCATAGATTTTTAATTCCACATAGAGGCCCTACATCCCAAATAATTAACCAGCCATAATCTAGATAGTTAAATATTAGAGATATATTTCTGAATTTATGTTTAGTCAATACTTGAGTTCTTATGAAATTATTGTGTGGTAAAAATTTCTCTGTAACAGATAATTGCAATATCTCCACTTGTTTATTTCACTGAGATGTTTTTCAGGATCAATGAAATATTGTCTGTAAGGTACACAATATGAAACACTAAGCATTATTTAGTAAACTGCCAGACACCCAAGTCGATGTTATATTTGTGACTGAGATCATTTCTTGCTATCAGCCCACAGTGCAGAAGTCCAACAACCACAAAACACTCCCTTTCACCCAAAGTGGTTCTTTCCTTCTCTAGTCAAGCAGTTAGTAGCACAGACTGTTGTGGTTGGTGTATTTCTACACAGTGGGTAGCAGAGAGTAAAGAAATGATCCTAGCCACAAATTCAGCAATAGAGCAAGCTTTACTGGCATGTTTAATTACTTCCTATGAGATACGCAAAGTGCCATCTTGCTTTTCCCTAAGGTCCAACCACAAGCACACTAATGCATAATGAAAATTATCAGGATACACCTAACACAGTGCCATCTGGTGGTTTCTATCTGATAATAAGATAAATATACAGGCAAATCTCATTTTATTGTGCTTCGCAGATAATGTGTTTCTTACAAATGGAAGGTTTGCGGCAACCCTGCATCAAGCAACAGCATGTGCTCACTTTGTGTAAGTGTCACATTTTGGTAATTCTTGCAGTATTTGAAACTTTTAAATTATTATCTTGTGTATTAGGGTGATCTGTGATTAACAACTTTTGATGTTACTGTTGTAATTGTTTTGGAGTGCCACAAATTGTGCCCAAAGAAGACTTCAAACCTAATTGATAAATAGCCTGCGTGTCCTGACTCCTTCACTGACCAGTCGTTCCCTCATCTCACTACCTCTCCTCAGGCCTTCCCATTCCCTGAGACACACAATATTGAAATTAGTCTAGTTAATAACCCTACAATGGCCTCTCAGTGTTTAAGTGAAAGGAAGAATTGCAGTTATCTCCCTTGAAATCAAAAGCTAGAAATGATTAAGGTTAGTGAGGAAGGCATGTTGAAAGTTGAGATAGGCCAAGAGCCAGGCCTTTTGTACCACAAACATTTAGCCAGGTTGTGAATGCAAAGGAAAAGTTCTTGATGGAAATTAAAAGTGCTACTCCAGTGAACAAATGAATAATAAGAAAGCAAAACATCTTTATCATTTGTATGGAGACATTTGAGTGGTCTGGATGGAAGATCACACCAGCCATAACATTCCCTTTAGCTAAAGCCTAATCCAGAGCAAAGCCTTAGGTCTCTTCATGTTCTGTGAGGTTCTGTGAAGACTGAGAGAAGTGAGGAAGCTGCAGAAGAAAAGTCTGAAGTTGGCAGAGGTTGGTGAATGGGGTTGAAGGAAAGAAGCCTTCTCCATAACATAAAAGTACAGGATGATGCAGCAAATCCTGATGTAGAAGCTGCAGCAAGTTATTCCGGAAATCTAGCTTAGATAATTGATGAAGATGTCTACACTACACAACAGATTTTTAATGTAGACAAAATAGCCTTACATTGGAAGAAGATCCCATCTTAGATTATCATAGCTATGAAAAAAAGTCAATGCCTAGCTTTAAAGCTTCAAAGGGCAGGCTGATTCTCTTGTTAGGGGGCTAATGTAGCTGGTGGCTTTAAGTTGAAGCCAATGCTTATTTACCATTCTGAAAATTCTAGGGTCCTTAAGAATTATGCTAAATCTACTTGGCCTGTGCTGTATAAATGGAACAACAAAGCTTGGGTGACAGCACTTCTGTTTATAGTATGGTTAACTGAGTATTTGAAACCCACTGTTGAGACCTACTGCTTAGAAAAAAAGATTGCTTTCAAAATATTACTGTTCATTGACAATACACCTTGTCACCCAAGAGCTCTGATAAAGATGTACAAGATTAATGTTATTTTCATGTCTGTATAATTCAATATCCATTCTGCAGTCATGGATTAAAGAGGAATTTTGACTATCAAGTATTATTATTTAAGAAATAAATATTTAAGGCTATAGCTGCCATAGACCGTGATTCCTCTGATGGATCTGGGAAAAGTAAATCGAAAGGCTTCTGAAAAAGTTTCACCATTCTAGATTCCAATAAGAACATTTGTGATTCATGGAAGGAGGTCAAAATATCAACATTAAAAGGAGTTTGGAAGAAGTTGATTCCAACCTTCATGGATGACTTTGAGGGATTCAAGACTTCAGATGAGGAAGTAACTGAAGCTGTGGTGGAAAGTGTGAGAATTAAAGTAGAGCCTGAAGATGAGACTGAATTGCTATAATCCCATAATAAAACTTGAATGGATGAGAAATTATTTCTTATGAGTGAGCAAAGAAAATGGTTTCTCGAGATGGAATGTACTCCTGGTGAAGATGCTGCGAACATTGGTGAAATAACAACAAAGGATTTAGAATATTACTTAAACGTAACTGAGAAAGCAGTGGCAGCGTTTGAGGGGATCAACTCCAGTCTTAAAAGAACTTCTACTGTAAGTAAAATGCTATCAAACTGCATCACATGCCACAGAGAAATTTTTCATGAAAGGAAGAGTCAATGAATGTGGCAAACTTCATTGTTCTCTTATTTTAAGAAATTGCCACAGCCATCCCAACCTTCAGCAACCACCACACTGATCTGTCATTCAGCCATTAACATTGAGGCAAGACTACTTGGCCAGCAAAAAGACTTATGACTTGCTGAAGACTCAGAAGATTGTTACTAATTTTGAGCAATAAAGTATTTTTAATTAGGGAACGTGCATTGCTTCTTAGACATAATGCTATTGCATGCTTAATAGAGGACCGTATAATGTAAGCATAATTTTATATGCACTGAGAAACAAAGAAATTTGTGTGACTTGCTTTATTGTGATATTTGCTTTACTGCAGGGTTTGGAACCCACCCCACAATGTCTCCAAGGTATGCTTGTATACCCTTTCTCATCCCAATTTAACCTCTTTTCTTGTTGACTATGGGAAGCCAGCTTAATCAGTTGTTCTTAATTAAAAAGTTCTGTATGTTACAAAAAATTTCAAGGTAATTGGCTGTTTCAGAGTAAAAAAATTTGCCAAGCTTTTTTTTTTTGTCTCGAAATAATCAGTATGCACTTTATCTGGGGAGCACTTTTAGAGTAGAAAGGGGGTCTTAGCTTTACTAGATGAGTATCATACGCATGCATTAGTGTCTTCTCTTACATGATTTTCCCAGAAGATTAGTGTCAGGGACTATCAATCCTGGTGTGTGTCCTTTTTCTAGAGGAGAATTTCCTTAATATAAGACCAGCAGATTAACACTTTTCTGAAAAAACACTGATGCTTATTAATGTGAAACAACTGATAACAGTAATTCAGTGGTTGGTATGTAATCATTGCTTTCCCTAAGACATCAAAGCCTAGATTTTTGAGACTGGCCAGCCAAAACACTGCTCACAATGGATTGGATATATGATGATGTTGGCATGATCTTTAATGTTCCTATAATTCTAGTCACCTTTGCCCTTAATTCCAGGAGTGACAGCCCAGTTAGTCAGTTCTTACATCCTGACAATCCTGAAATCCATACACTGCTTGCCAAATATCATTCTGATATTAGAAAAGGAAAGACAGGAATTATTACCTTCTCTTGTACTCACCTTTTCTTTATTTGTGTAAAACAACTGTTTTTCTTAGTCATCTTTTTTTTCCCTCTTTCTCTGTACAACATGATTGTCCTTATTTTTGACTTTTCTTCTCTACCTGATGGTCATTTCTTGTCTCATTTGGCACCCCACTGGCAAATTTTCTCTCTTGCTCTAGCATAATCAGTTCTGCGCTTGTTTCAATTTGCAGTTGCATCCAATAGCCAATCGTATTTAATTAATTAATTCATTCATTTACTTATTTTAATAATTTCAATTTTTGAATTGAAATAAAAAAATTTCAATTTAATTGAAATACCAGGGGTACATGTGCAGGTTTGTTACATGGGTATATTTCATGATGCTGAGGTTTGAAATACAAATGATTCCATCATCCGGGTAGTGAGCATAGTACCTATTAGTTTATCAACTGTTACACCCCTCCCATCCTCCCTGCTTTAGTAGTCCCCAGTGTCTATTGTTGCTATCTTTATGTCCTTGAGTATACAGTTTGTAACTCCTACTTATAAGTGAGAATATATATCGTATTTGGTTTTCTGTTCCTGCATTAATTTGCTTAGCATAATGGCCTCCAGTTGCATTCATGTTGCTGCAGGGGACATGATTTTGTTCTTTTTTATGGCTGCATAGTATTCTATAGGAGATATATATCTCATATTTTCTTTATCCAGTCCACTGTTGATGGGCACCTAGGTTGAATCCATGTCTTTGCTATTGTGAATAGTGCTGTAATAAACATACAAGTACAGGTGTCTTTTTGGGAGAACAATGTATTTTCTTTCAAAATACCCAACTTTGAACTTTTATTTCAGCTCTGAATTATGTAACATCAAAAGAATTTTAACTACTTAAAACCCAATAACAAGAATAGGTAATATATTCTTAATCTATATTCTCCTGTGATTTAAACTACTTCTCAAAGGCTGAACACCTTTGGAAGACTCATTAGTCATCTCTTGTCTATAAGGCTATAAGATGCTTCTTATAGTCAATTATTACCTTAAATGTTGTAAAAAGTTGGTATGTTTAAATTTATGGTAGTTTTATTGATCTACACATGGGTCAAAATTTTTAAAAAGGTTAAAAAAGTCAAAAAACTCTCAACTTTTGCCTAAAATATAACCGTTTATAAAACCTCAAAATGGTGATGAGCTTATATTATGATGAATGAAAATGAATGAAAATGAGTTAAGCATTACATTACAAAATGTCATGTAGAAAGCAAACTTCTTAAATTCCAGTCTGAGATTGGCCTAGGCCTATGGAGGTAAAGGATGTTATGGGAGTGTGAGGAGAAGATATTTCCTACTCCCTAGCTGGCGTCCCTGGGTTTTATAAATTTTCACTTTAAATTTCCTTTAATTCTCATATCTTACCTTCTTCTGTTTTGGAGCTCAGCCTCCTGGCCCAGGGACTTGAAACCGAAGTATTCCCACTCTGATGGGAAATACGCTCCTGCCATTCCAAGTTGACATGCTAAATGCATTTTCTCACAGGAGTATTGTAACATGGCATTTATTGTTCACAAAACTCTCAGGACAGAACTTTGTTTCTGCCACTTTAGCTATCTGGTTGTGTCTCAGAAAAATGCAAATTGAGTTTTAATAAACTTGCAACCTGAACTCTTGGAACACGTCCATGTGGAAGTTAGAGGGTATCTCTATGCTTAGAAATATTCTCTCCAAGCTCTCCTGAAAATCATGAACATTCTAACAACCCCAGCAAAAGTCAGCAGGAAGCCTAAAGGCATATGCTATTGAACTTCTGAACTCTGAAACAGCATCTATTTTCTTGGTTTTGTTTGTTGACTCTTCTTTGATCTCATCTTATTAGAAAGATAATACCCTAACATTTTAGCATATTTAAAATAAACTGCTTTAACAATCCTCCAGGGAGCTCAGGTTAACTTTAGCCTTTTCCCAATCTCTAAAGCTCTTTACTGCAGTGTGTACTCACCTTCATGGAAATTGTTAAGTAATTCTCCCTAACAGGGAGTTTACTTTCCTGAATACACTCTAGGCAGAAATATTTATATTTCATTTGAGCATTTGAAAGTGAACCCTATTTCTAATTTAGTGACTATCTTTGAAAGCTTACTAATAAAACTAGAAGACCCAAAGAAGTGGAAACTGTGTCTATAGTCACAGTGGTGGTGGTTGTGGTGGTGAGAGCTGCCTAGTAAGGTTTTTTGGCCAGAGCTTTACATTCAGAAAAGGTCTCAAATTTAGACTTCCTATAATCTTAAAATACGAAAATAACATGCAGATACATACACAATGTATTGAAAGATGATCATTGTACATTTCAAACTTGCTGTTCCCAAACCACATCAACATAGTACACTGTGAATTGATACAGATATCAATTAGTTTATTGATATGTCTTTTAATTAGTTTATTAATTTATTGATATGTATTTTAAAATATCTATTCTATATGTATCCGGCAAATAGCAAAATAGTAGCATTATAATTTTTGCTTAAAATATGTAATTTTTAAAGGTAAATATTGAAAATCTAACTACGGTTGTAGATAGTTTTAGTAGCATTTCTGGAATTCATTTCCTGCCTTCCCACTTCTAAATATTACCCAGATTTTCTTTCTGCTCTATTCATCTCTCATCTGTTCACTCTGCCTTCAATACAGAATGGTTCGGGTTTTCTTGACAGTCAGCATGTTTCATTCTTGTAGCCACAACCACTGGTTCAGGGATAGATGTGACTTCTGTGGTCTAACTTGGTTGAGTTCCAGGACTCTTTCTTGGAGAGCTGTTATATTTCTTCTCTCAATAGATTTGAACGAAGAAATGTGGACTTTATACTATAAGAAGAATGAACCTTATGACGATAGAGAGGAAGAATTGGGTCCCTCCATTATACTGTGAAAGTTGATCATACTAATTAGGTCATTCTTGTCATATCCAGCTAAATCAGAGTCAAGGAGCCAGGGGAAAAAAGCACTTGAGATACATAACATTGCTCTAGAAATATAATTATCTTCAGGTCCAGCTGCTGAGCTTGCAGAGTTCAGCAAATATTACTCAGATTTTATTTTTTCTCTATTCATCTCTCATGTATTCACTCTACCTTCAATACAGAATGGTTCTGGTTTTCTTGATAGTCAATACATTTCATTTTTGTAGCCACAATAAACCTGAGACCAAATACACAATTGTAACCTGAGACCAGTTTTATCTATAGCTCCTGCTGAGATAACTTGCTGCAACTCTAGGACTAATGTTGCCCACTGATGTCACCCACTATTGAAGCTTGCCAGCTCCCCAAAGCTTTACTAATGCCAATGAATTTTTTCTCAAGATCACACATAACATTCCTCTTTTTTATAAAACCCCCAACCTTCTCTTTGTTCTTAGGATATACTGAAGACCATCTAATCTACATATATGCCCTGAATTACAATTCTTGCTTCCCAAATAAAATGTTAAGTTTAGAGATTCATCTCTACATTTTAATTTTGACTTTGAAATACATGGTGTCAGAAGTGGGCTCCAAAGCCAATTGACCTTGAGGAGAATCACTGGCCCTTGGGATTATGGTGTGAGGTACCTATAATGGAGATCTTTGAGTGCCCCTTTTCCCCCGATGAGTCTCTCTTGGACAGAGCTCCTGAATTTGGTTTGAGTTCCATTTAATTTGGGATTTGGTTGGGAGAGGTCTTTCTCCTCCCTATTTGAAGAGACATCTCTCTCTCTCTTGTCTGGGATATCTTTTGTTGAGGAGGGTTATTTCCTCGTGTTGACCTCAGCTGTGAGGTTTTGACCTCCAGGTTTGGATGAGGGGATTTTGACTTCTCTAATTTAGTTTGTCTCAGGAATAAACTAGAAAGCAAAGGCTCTAAAACTAAGCAATCTGAATGAAATGTGTACCTTAATTGGTACACTGAGGCATCTAAATGCAATTGGGAATCAAAATTTTTCTTGCTCCAAAATATTAATTAACAAAGACAAATAAAAATTAAAAGAAGAGAAAAAGACTTTAAAAGTTTAAAATCCTTCTGTCTCTCAGGTGCCATCTACTGCCTCTCCTCTCAATCTTTCACTTTCCAAACTTTCTTCCTTTTTAATACATCTTCCTGTGCTAACACCCCACCTCCTGCTTTTCAGTCTCAACCTATGAAAACTTGTTCCTTTAAGATCAGGCTGTCTAACAATCCTGAGTTTCCCTAGATTTCTTATGACCCTTGGACTAAATTTGAAATTCATGCTATAGCCAAGGAATTTCCTAGTTACTGAAGATTCCCATTATTTTGTCCATGAATTTTACATTACAGTTCAGGCTTAAAAGAGCTTGGCTTCTCTGGCCTTTACTGACTTGTTTGTATGCTTGTAGAAAGCCAGGCCCATCACCAAATGCAAAAGCAGATTGGACACATCTCCAAAAGGATTTAGTGAGACCTGTCCCTAATTCCTCAGCATATGGTCTGCAATATTGGGAACAGACTCAGCAACTTGCAAGAAATTTACATGGGGCCATTGTCAAAGCATTTCCCAAAGCCACAGACTGGAATAAAATTCAAGCTTGTATTCAACAGCCAAAAGAATAGGTTCACAACTATTATATCAGGTTCCAAGCTATACTTAGAGAAAATTCTAGTTTTCCCATGGATGTTGACTCCACTACAGTCACCTTTAATTCTGTGTTTGCTAATGGTCTCTCTTAAGAGCTTCCTCAACTAATAAAAAGAGCCTGCCTAAAATAGGAGACCATATCAAGTACTAATCTTGTTAATTTGGCAAATTAATGGCCTGAAACCTTAGACAATACCAATAAAAAGAAAGCCACCAAAATTTTAAATGTCCAACTACACAGATGAATGCTTCCAGAAAAAACAATTGAGGGCTGGGTGCAGTGACTCATGTCTGTAATCCCAGAAATTTGGGAGGCCAAGGCAGTTGGATCACTTGAGCCCAACAGGTTGAGACCAGTCTGGGGAACATGGCAAAATCTCATCTCTACCAAAAAGAATACAAAAATCAACAGGGTGTGGTGGTGCATGCCTGTAGCCCAGCTACCTGGGAAGCTGAGGTTGGAGGATCACCTGAGCCTGGGAGGTCAAGGCTGCAGTGAGCCCTGATGGCACCACTGCACTCCAGCCTGAGTAACAGAGTGAGACCCTTTCTCAAAAACAAAACAAACAAACAAAAAACAGACAAACAAAAACCCCATAATTGAGACCCTAAATGGTACAACTTGAATCCACAAGGGCTATTTCCTGGTAATTGTCACTATTGTAAATAGCCAAACCACTGGAATAAGAACTATCCTAAGCTTAAATGAATTAGACATCCTTCTTCAAAAGAACTTCCATCATCTCCCCCACAATGTAGGGGATGTGAGGACTCAGTGTTTTGTTTTCTTCAATCCTCCCTCTTAATCACTGTGAGGAGATTACTCTTCAGATTGGCAATAAGATTCTAACTGTTCTCAGAGACACAGGAACAACCCTATCAGTTCAACCCCATCAGCCTCAATCTGCCCCTACCTCAGAGTGATAAAACATCAAAGTGTGGCAGTCTCTAATAAGCCATTGATAGCCTTTCTGTCCCAGTCTATTACTTTCTGCTTGGGATTTTTACAGGATACTCATCTTTTCTTGCTGGTGGAGTCTGCTCCAGCTCATTTACTGGGATAAGATTTTTTAAAGAGAAAAACCATGCCGGCATCTCCTTCTCCCCAAAGAGGGAAATAATTCTAGAATTTGATGACCCCAATAGCTCACTGAACTGTCAAAAAAGGAAAACCTAAAAAAAAAATATGTTTTTAAAGTGACCCAAGATTGCTTCAGTTTGGACATATGAGTAATAAAAACTAGGCCTATAAACTAAAGTTAATCTCTCACTCACAAGGATGAGGTCTGTCAAATATTTAACTGACAGGTACTAATTACAACCTTTCCTATCAGATAAAGCACAAAGACAGGATAAAAGCAGGTATCTCTCTCCAGACCTTAAGACAACAATATACTAGTTAACATTTTACTCTGTGTATGTTAACCACCTATTTGCTTTGTCTTATATATAAGGTCACTGAGCACTAATCAGAATTGTAAGAATGTCACCTTTGCTTCACTGTCTCCCTTCTTTCATTTTTTAGATAACAAAATGTATAAATTTTGAGCTCATGTAGCCCACTCTAGGACATATTCTTGGTTTGTGCTAATTCTGCATTTCTGGATTGCAATCCTCAAATTTGGCTCAAAATAAAATTAAGTTTATATTGACTCTTATTTTAGCCTTTAGTTGACAGGACTCTACCAATGACGTCTCAGTTATTTGTTATGCTGTCTCACGTGCCAAAGACATCTCTGTTGCCTTCCAAAATTCCTTATTGGAACAGATACCTGTGTCTTTATGGGCCATATCATCAACAGAGTACATTCCTAATAAAAATCCAAATTGACCCCCTTGCCTAATATCAAAACGTATCTCTTTAGTCAATTTGCCTGACAACGCATAAAACCCACAACTGAAAAATACAAGCCTCAAGTTTTAATAATTCCTTGTACTAGTCTCTGTAATACTCCCATTCTCCCAATAAGAAAACCTAACAGCCAAGGATGAAGATGTGTTCAAGATAAATAATATCATCATACCCCATCATCCCATAGTTCCAAATTTGCACACTTTGCTGACGTGAATACCAACTGATAGTAAATTTTTCACTGTAATTAAACTCCACAGTTCCTTCTTTAGCTTCTTGTTGATTAAGGCCATCAATACCTATCTGCCTTCACCTGGGTAAAACTGTAATATACCTGGGTGGTTAGGCCTTAGGGATATACTGAAAATCCTTTTTACGTCTCCCAAATTCTGAATGCTGATTTAGGAGATGTGGCTTTTTCCTAAAACTTGTCTTTATTACATTAGTTTGTTCTTCCTCATAGGCAAGACTGCAAGGAAGACTGTGTACGTTTATTAAAACTCCTAGCCACCAAAGGTCACATGGTTTCTAAAGAAAAACTACAACTGGTTAAATCCCAAGTTAAATATCTGGGTCATCTGATTTCAGAAGCAGAGCTGCATTTGGATCCTGAACAACTACAAGGTGTTCTACAATTCTGTAAGCTCAAAATAAAATGACAACTTTGAGGGCTTTTTGGATTCACTGGATGGGATACTGCCATTAACTGGATACCAAACTTCTCTTTGACTGTCTGATCCCTGCATGTCCTACTTAAAAACCTCTAAACCTGATACCATTATATGGAAAAAATATGGAGATACTGGTTTTTTAAACTTAAATGAAGGGCTTTTAAATACCCTTGCCCTAGACACCCTAATTATCAGCTTCTTTTCCTCTTTTTGTTTATGAATAGAAAGGAAATGCCTTGGGCATCCTAACCCAGAAACATAGATTTCAGCACCACCCCATTGGAGATTACAGCCAGCAACTAGAGCCAATAGTAGCTTGAGAATTACCCTGTTGTTTGCAAGCAATTCCAGCTACCACCCTATTAATTAGCTTCCACTGAAGAAATTATCATGGAATCTCCCTTAAGCATTTTTGTTCCCCACACTGAGGAATCTCTTCTAAATTCACATCACACCTAGCATTTCTCTACCAGTCACCTTCCCTCTTTTAAACTCCTTTTACAAGCTTCGCCTCACACCACTCTTTTTCAATGTAATAATCTCAACCCGGCTACCCTTTTGCCCCCTTCTTTTGGTGAGAACCCCCAACCACTACCACATGACTATTGGAAACTTTCTGACTCCTCAGAAAGGTTTAGAAGAAACTCTACTAGATAATTCTGAACTATTATGGTTTACAGATGAACGATATTTAAAAGAGAACAGTGGTAAATACTGCGCAGGTTATGTAGTTACTACTTCTTTTGAAGTCATTGAAGATGCCCCCTTACCTATGGCTACTTCTGCCCAACAAACCAAACTTTTTGTTCTTGCTCAGCTTTGCCTCCTTGCTAAAAGAAAATGTGCATATACGTGTGTGTGTATATATATATATACACACACACACACATATATATACACATATATATACACACACATATATACACACATATATATACACACATATATACACATATATGTGTGTATATATACACACATATATACACATATGTGTGTATATATACACACATCTATACACATATGTGTGTATATATACACACATCTATACACATATGTGTGTATATATACACACATCTATACACATATGTGTGTATATATACACACATCTATACACATATGTGTGTATATATACACACATCTATACACATATGTGTGTATATATACACACATCTATACACATATGTGTGTATATATACACACATCTATACACATATATGTGTATACACATCTATACACATATATGTGTATACACATCTATACACATATATGTGTATACACATCTATACACATATATGTGTATACACATCTATACACACATGTATACACATCTATACACACATATATACACATATACATACACACAGACACATATATTTTACACATACACATTTAATTGAGTCATCTACTTCCTTTCAATTCTGATTGGAAGCACAGTGAGATATTTTTTCTTAATGCCTTGGTACTTAGCTAACCCACAGAGAAAGCAGAATAATGCCTGATGCTTTTTTTCTGGGAATGTTAAATAAAATAATGAAGGTTCATCGTTATATCTCCCAGATCCACATTGTTCTTGTTGATTCTCCTGAGAGTGTTATTGAGAGAAGGGATTTTTGGCTTATTGTGCAAGGCTGTTAATATGCTGCCCCATATATATGTATATAAGTGTATATATATGTACATATGTGTGTGTGTGTGTGTGTGTGTGTGTGTGTATATATGTATACAGACAGCAGATGGGCTTTTGGGGTTGCTCAGGATTGTGGAATGCTCTGGAAACAAAGACGTTTCCTCACTTCCACAAGGGATCAAATTAAAAATGGAGGATTCTATGTACAGGACTTCCTGAATACCATCTAGCTACCAGCTGCCTGGGCTATTACCAGAACTCCAGACATTCCAGGGTAGACTGTATGGAAGCTAGAAGAAACAACCTTGCTAATAATGCTGCAAAGAATGATGCTATTAAAGGTGCACTTAATCAAATCTCTACTGTGTCCCCACTAAAAGAGCCCTCAAAAGATGACTGAAAAATAATTACCAAAGACTCACAAAATGGGCATCAGAAGCTGAAAAGGAAAGATCATAGCTGCTGGTTTAATGGCAAAAAAGAACTGTGGTTTGAACTTGATAGCAAATTAGTTTTCCCAAATTTAATAAAATATTCATTGTTAACCAAAGAACATAATTCGACTCACTGGGCAATTAACAAATTAATTTCTTTTAAAAAACAATGTTGGTGGGGTGACATTTAAAAAGCTGCAAAACATGCCTATTTGGCTTGCACCACCTGTCCTAAGTTTAATCTAGGAAAACCCATATGTACCAATCCTGGACATTTTAGTTGATCTAATCGGCCTTTCAAGGTTTGGCAAATGGATTTCACCCAACTACCTCCTCCCATGAGTATATATTTATATGCACTAGAAATGGCTTGCATGTTCTCCCATTGGGAAGAGGCTTTTTCCTGTAGATAAGCCAGTGCTTCAGGTATGGCCAAAATTCCTCCAGAACAAATTATCCCACCCAGGGAACTCCTCTTGAACTAAAAGTGATTGGGAATCCCATTTTCCTGGCCATGTAATAAAACAAGTATGTTCAGTTTGGACAACTTCATAGCAATTCCATTGTGCCTACTATCCCCAGTGTTCTGGCCTAGTAGGACGAACAAATGGAACTCTACAAACCCAGTTGGAAAGATCTATGGAAACTGTACATCTTCCTTGGCCTAAAGTTCTTTCTTTGGTATTATTAAATCTAAAGGCCACTTTTTGGGGGGGCTCATAAGCTTTCACCTTTTTCAACTGTCACAGGCCATCCTATGCACTTGGCTGCTTCTGCTTTTGACACTCAATGAAAGGAGGCATACTTCAATATTGTAAAGGCATTACTAAAGTAATAAATGGCAATCATACTTTGGTAGAACATCTTTCCACAGCACAGTCCCAGGAAACAAAGACCTAAAACATCATGATCTGCAGCCTGGCAACCTGGTTTACTGGAAAAGACACCTACATAAGAATTCTCTCCAGCCTCACCGAAAGGCCCATAACCAGTCCTTCTCACCAATCCCTGTGCTGCCAAACTAAAGTGCATTGACTCCTGGTTCCACATCTCTCATTTTAAAAGATTTCTACTTCTCACTGAACCAGCACCCAAACACGGAATTTAAAACTAAATTCCCTTCATTGATGAGATAAAGCAGATAATATCTGTAGTGGACTGTGGACTAGGTCAGTATACCATTTAAAAAAAATTTCAGTCTCTTCTTACATGCCTACATTTTCCTGGAAAGATAGTGCCCTAGTGCACATTTTCTAGTCTTATGCCAAAGGTGGAAATATAACTGTTGGATCTGTCACTCAAAACTCTGATCTGTACATGATGTAAGCGATCTTTTAGTTTGCCACATAACAGATTTCACTCATGTTACTAATGTAACTGCTTGTTCAAGTTGTGCATCTGGCCCTTTTTATAAAGTCAAACTTTCAGACTCACATGTTCAGATTCCCTGTTTCACCCTAACAGAGCTGACAATGTGTAGAAAATACTTTGAAAATAGAATTAAAAATTATAAAAATCAGAACTTAAAAACTTGTAAAAATATTAATGATACAAACTCTTTAATTGTTGATGGTTTCCAACAATGTAATAACATGATAGTAAGACCTTGAATAAATATTGCTGACACTTCCCTATGAATAACTATTGGTACATAAGGTACTCTACATGGGATTACCTGTTGTGCCCCAATAGGATACATTTTTATTTATGGAGGATTTGGTAATCAATCGTATGTATAGGCAACATCACATCTCAATAAATGGAAAGGAAAAGGCCAATGTGGTTTAGGATATTTCTGGATTCAAATTAAGTTAACAAACTTTGAACACTGTTGACACCTATTACCTTATGCTTTAATATTAACAGAGATACCCTCCTAGAAGGCATACATCCAGCCAGATGGGTCTCAGTTGCCAGAGCTTTTCTGCCTTGTATCAGTCACTTAGTAACAATGGTTGGAAACCTATGCTTAACAATTGGAGCTGACTCTAGAGCTAAAGTCATTGTGACCAAACAAATTTCCCTAGATTTTCTTGCTAAAGTAGTATTAGCTAACAGAATTGCTCTAAATTACTGACTAGCTAAGCTAATGTTTGTGCAATAGCTAACTTAATGAAGTAGAAACACACACAAGATAAAAAAATGGCTTCAACAATTGTCACCAGATACTTCTGGACTTTTTGATATGTTTAGTTGGTTACTTTCAAAATTAGATCATGGTTTAAAACTATTATTCAAACTGGATTCATTTTACTGTTGCTGATTTTTTTGTATTATGATTTTTAAAGCTTTGTCCTTATTGCCTGTCTAATCTTTGTAAAGCCAACTCTTCCAACAGGATAATGTTAGCTCAATATCTGAAGATGATTGCTGATGCCTATGGGACTGATAAGATAGAGCTTGATACCAGACTCCAAAAAGACCTTTTATGAGGACATATTTCAGTCTGGCTTCTTTGTTACTCAACGTGGCCTGTGTCTCTGACATAGATCCCTATTCTTTTTCACTGGTGTGGGACAGAGAAAACTGGGACAGGTCCATCTAGGCACGGATGGACAGTTAAGCTTGATTGTAAAATAGTTGATTAGTAATATCTGCAAAGAAATATCTTGAACAAAAGGGAGAAATGGGCCAAATACAGTGGTTCACACCTGTAATCCCAGAATTTTGGGAGGTTGAGGCAGGAAGATCTCTTGAGGTTAGGAGTCTGAGATCTGCCTGGGAACACAGTAAGACCCTGTCTCTACAAAAAATAAAAATAAAAAATTAGTCTGACATGGAGGCTTGTACCTGTAGTCCTAGGTATTCAGGAGGCTGAGGCAGGAGGACCACTTGAGTTCAGGAGGTCAAGGCTGCAGTGAGCTGTGATGGCATCACTGTACTTCAGCCTGGGTGAAAGAGCCGGACACTGTCTGAAAAAAAAAAAAAAAAAGAAGAGAAATGTGAAAGTTTGACCCCAATCGGAAGGAACAGGAGAAATAGCACTCAGGTACATAACATTGCTCTAGAAATATAATTCTCCACAAGTGCTATGCAAGTCTGGCTGCTGAAACTACCTGTTGTAACCTGAGACTAGTTTGATCTATAGCTGCTGAGATAACTTGCTGCAACTCTAGAACTAGTTTTGCCCACTGTCATAGCCCACTCAGCAGATCTTGCCAGCTCCCCAAAACTTTAATAATACAAAAGAACCTTCTCTTAGCACCACACATAACATTCTTCTTTTGTACAAACTCCCCAACCTTCTCTTTGTACTTCAGACATACTGAAGACCACCTGGTCTGCCTGTGTGTCCAAACTGCAACTATTTCTTCCCAAATAAAATGTTAACTTTAGAGAGTCATCTCTACATTTTTATTTTGACTTCAACAATATCATTATAGATCTGCCAATTCTGAGGTCTGACGTAGCTGAGGAACTTTCATGTTTATGATAAAAAATTCTCCCCTCTTTTGAAATCAGGTTTGAATTAAATTTTCTATTATTTATCACATAAACAGCCTTAATGTTTTTTCTATTATCCTGATATGTAATTTTTTACCTTCTTAATATCCAGAGGTCCTCAAAATCTTGAAGGGCAGAGGCCTCTCTCAGTTTTTGAGTGCCCTGATTCAATCTAATGATTGCCGCCCACTGCAGCTCAATCCGGTCCAACTTTCCCGGTGAGTCAGAGGTCTGAGCTCAGTAGGGTTGTCCCCAGTTCTTAGGAATGGTTTAATGGGCTCAAGAGGTTGTGATATTGAGGATCCAATATCTTGGGTCAGACCAGTCTTCTGCTTTACATTCTTAATTTCATCACAAAAATCAGGGTGAAACTCAAAAAGATCTAGGGAATGACTATTCTAGGGAAATGTGTTGGGTCCCAGTGGCTTTAGCTGTAGAGTCAACTGTAGAGCCAATCATTAAGGATAGGTTTCTAACTACTGTTTCTAAGTGATTGGCTGAATAATATATGACCCAGACATAAAAATATGCTAGGTAAAATGTATTGCACATTGTGTTTATTTTGGGAAGTTCATCCTAAGTACTCAAGTTAACTTCAAATCAATGATTCACGCATGGCCAACTGTGCCCTGGGGGGACACCTGGCAGTATCAGGAGGAAGCTGTTTTTTGGTTGTCACAACTAGAGGGAGATGCTACTGGCATTTAGTGGGTAGAGGCTGAGATGCTACTAAATAACTTATTACGTTGGTGCAAAAGTTATTGAGGTTTTTACCATTACTTTAAATGGCAAAAATCACAATTACTGTTGCACCAACATAATACAATACACAGGATAACCCATAACAATGAATTTTCTAGCCCTAAATGTTAATAATACCAAGCTTAAATAAGGTAGTAAAACACTAGTGTTCTAGCTGCAATCATGTGTTACACTCTGTCTCAGTCTTCTATTTTCTCTCTCATGTGTGCCGGGTAAGCTGGGTGTTTACAGTTATTCTAGCTAAGGTGTTCATTTTTCTTTGTTATTGGGAGAAACAGATAAGTATGAAAATTGGCATAATAATTTTTCTATGGTGCAGTTAGGTAATTAAAAAGGACTATTACCTAAGTAAGTGAGAGCAGGTTTTATTTAGCTGCTCCCCCACTCCTTTTAAAGTTTCTAAGTACTGTAATTAATGTTTACAAGGCGCTGTTCAGTTATTTTTTATTATTATTATGTTTTAAAGATTCAACACTGTGTAAGATTTTTCCTGCTTTGCAGGAGCTCACAATCTAGTAGTGGAAATGGGAAAAACATTCAAATTACTTTAGTACAAGGGAGTACCTGTCATGTATAATAAGTTACTGTTGGGGCCCCAAATGTGCTGCTTTATACTTCAAACTGAGAGCATCTGGGCAGCATCGCATGTAGGAAAGGGCTCTCTCTGTGAAGCTGCTCTTTCTATGTCAAAGGCTGGGTCCTCCAGAAGTTCAATTGCTGTGAATCCCTTTCCCAGAGAGCTCATCGACCAGGAGGGAAGATGACACATATCACAGGAAGAAAGAGCAGAGTTGATGCCACACCAGAGCCGAGACAGACTTTGTCCCACGCTGTGGTTGGTTCTTTGAGCCCATTCATCTCCCTTAAAAATTATATATTCTTCTTCTACAATCGCCTACATTTCCCACTTCTCTTTCCCCTATGAAGAAGGCAAATAAGCTTCGAAGTCTCATTGTGTTATTGGGTCCTCACTCTCCTGAGTTGCTCCCGTGCATGTATTGTATTGATATGCCTTTTCTCCTGTTAATCTATCTACTGTCTGTTTATTTCTCAAATATTGAACCTCCATAGAGGAGAGAATTCTCTTGCCCTAATGTCATCTACTCCTGGGGTGAACGAACACTGCTGGACAAATATGGCCAATCTCGAGGGCCACTCTCAGCTTGCCATTTTCCTCTGGTGGCATCTCTAGGACCACAGACTTCTTCAGTGCTTTTAGAAGCTTACAGTCAACTGCCTGTGGTGAGGCTGCCAGCTTTAATCATTCACCTTCTCCTGTGCAAAGACAGCGAAGAGAAAAACGCTGCTCAGCAAGGCTGAGAGGGCATGAAATTGTGTTAAGCAACATTCATGACAATGACTGGATTTGCTATTTTAAAGTAAGTGACTAAATTTTTTTGAAATTGTAATTTTCCTGTGCTGTTAAGTGTAAAGGTGACCGCTCTGTGGTGGGCTCTCTGCAGTTTGTACTCGACAGCTAATCAGGTTGATTCATTTGGTGAGGTGGGCAATAAGCTCAGTTATAAAGCAGAATTGAGTTCTTACCTCACTAAGATATAACACCACACATTTTTTTTCTTTCTGCTTTTTGAAGGAAAGAAATAGTCACGCAGACTTTTCAGGAGGACGCTGTGAAGACACAACGAGGTTTTATACGTGTAACAGGAGACAAAATCATCCGTGGAACAAAACTGGCTCCCTTATTGAGTTTGCTAGCAGCCTTTCAATAAATGATTTAGGCAGCTATCACTAATGGGAGCTGGAGGTTTTGGTAGGGACCATCCTGGGTTTATTTTAGCTCAATCTCAGGGCTTGTGAAGTGCAAAATGCACATTTACCTGCTGCTAATTGCATCGGAGCTGACCAGAGGCAAGTTGGCAATGGCTCTGTATTACCAAATTTCCCCACAGGATGGCATCCATCAGTTAAAAACAAAATTTATAGTATTAGCAGAACTCATAAAAATAGAGATGGATTAAATTTTCTATTAGGCTTTACAATGTTTAGGGTTTATTTTGATACACACTCTAACTTGATCATAGTGAGCGAGGGCGGTGTGAGTGCTTGCCAGGAGCTGGCACAGATGCAGAGATGGAATTTGTGGTATGTGCAAAGGGAGAAATGACTCATGCTAAGAATGAAGTTGCTACAAATAAAGCTTAGCATCTAAGATCCCCTGATCACCAGAGGGCCATTTACGGAACTAATTTTTTCCTCCATCAGAAGATTAGCAAGTATCAAGAGATCAAATCAGAACAAGCAGAGCCTCATGCCAAATTAAGGAAAAGCACAAGATGATTTGGGGTTTTGGTATGATGAAAACAGTGTTCTAATATTTCTAATATTTTAGAGCTGGAGAATAGTAACAAATATAGTATTTTAGCTACATGAACATAGAAATCACATAGGCCAATCCTGAATGTTGCAAAAAAAGTTCCAAAGAGAATGATTAATTTTTCCAAGCCAGGACCAGAACAAAAGCAGTAGTTGCTCCATTATTCCTATTTAGGGAGGATTTAGCCAGTGGGCAGGTGAATGAAGAAGCTTGGTTTGTGTGCCCAGCAAACATATTTTCAAAATTACCTTTATGTTACAGACCCATATAAATAGCAAAGTTTTCTTAAGATAATTTATTACTCTGAAAGATAGAGAAATACTAATTGTTCATACTAAAGGATGTTGTTATTATTAAAAACACTTTGGGCAGCTCAACAGGGTGGAAGAAATTGGGCAGAGGCACTAATACTCCCTCAGGCTGCCCTGGGAATTGCCACAGGATCTCAGTCTTCTGACCCTTCCTGAGATCCCGCTCCACTGTGAGATGTTTCCCTGCAGCACTTCATGTCCCATACAGGGAAGAACTGCTGTGTTCTCTGGAGATTATCGCCCTTTGTCCACCTTTTGAGACTCTTTCTGTGAGCCTACTGTCCTTCTGTCCATCGTATTTTGCGGGCCTTTTAATGGCTAAGCCTGTCAAGCACACTTCCACATTACCTTGGAAAGGACACTTAAGTACTCTTGGGGGAATTAGTCCCTCACGAGGGAAAGTAAAATCACAGTTCATTTTTTTCCACTACCAACTGCCAATTCTTTTCAGTTACAGTGTCTGGGAGTTTCACTATTGCATGTGGGCAAATGCGCTTTACTTTGTCTTCACGTACATTAGAGGTGTCTACTATAAAGCTTCTAGAAGGCGAGGATGCTGTTTTCTCCAGCTAACGTAGGTGGTGCAAATGTAGGCAATTTATTTTTAAAAATGCAAAACAAACAAACAAACAGAAAGAAACTCCTAATTATAACATATTGGCATCTGCAGAATCCTTAGGCACTAGTCCCAGTTGCAGATACAGCAGACTGCCTCTGGCTTATTAAGTAAGACACTTCTGGGGGACTTGCTTAAAATAGTGATAACTATAACCCATCCATGGGAATGCTGATTTACACTGGGCCTGAGAATCTGCATTTTATCCTGTCCCTCCTTGAACTCGGTAATTTTGAAGGGTGTAGGTCAACTGAATCTTAAACCAATCCAGGAACCCTCTGTGCACTTGCAAACACATTGACTGTGACAACATTTAAATTTACCTATCCTACTTCTTGACTGGAAACTGTAATAATCTTTCTATACATGCATGTCTGTCCTATTTGTGCATTTCAGTACTGGCCAAAGGAATCCGTGAACGTAGTGTGTTTTAAATCACTCTGGAGTCCAGTGTTGAAGGATGTTGAAAAATATTATTATGTATTGCAAAAGCAGAGAAACCCCAGATCTTTTCAGCTGCCAAAATTTGTGTATTTTTAAAAGAGCATTTCTACCCATGTTTTGAAAGTGGCATATGTCACACCCAAGCAGACCCTGGACATCTCTTAGGTGTGATTATTGACAAAGAGTAAAATCTCCTCAGGCCATGGCGGCAATGCCTTCATCTTCCAGAGTCCAGGAGTTCTTTGATGATATTCTGTGACAAAGAAGCTGGGGGGCGGGGTAGGGGTGGAAAAAAAGTCCCAGCCTTTTTTCTTTTGCTTTTTTCTTTGATATGATCAGCATGTAAAACCCTAGGCTTGAAAAGGACTTTGACATCTTTGTTAGTAAACAAACAGAGTAGTTATAATTCTTTTGACAAGAGGGTAGGGAGGACTGTGCTCTGGCAGGCTTTCTCCTTTTCTTCCGCTTCTCCTCCTCTAACTTGACAGGCGGATTGCAGAGGTCACTGAAAACACTCGTGTCTCTTTCAGGTTGAGAGCATTTGTTAGGCATCTGTGAGGGTTGCTTTCGTGCTGTTGGGTGTCAAGTCACGCAATGTGAAAAGAGGGAGTCTTGGACTGCTCAGCCATTGCTTTAGCGTGAAAGGAGCACTGACGAGCTAGCCAGTGGCCCAATTAAAAACTGAAGAAAGCATTCACCGTGGGGGACACCAGCTTACTTTACTGACTGTGGTGTTATTAGTGAGACTGACAGGGGCAGCTGGGAGGGGTTGCAGTGGCTGAGAGGAAATGGAGACAGAGTTCATGTTTCCTCAAGAGGCAAGAAATTACTCTTTTTCTCACTGTTGCTGGCAAGTTGTTGATCTTGAAAATGAGAAACTGCATCACAGCCTATTTTCCAGACTTTGTTAATATTTAAAATTATTTTGAGAGAAATTTACGAAATGAAACATGTCATAATATTTAAAGTCATGCAAATTTCACAACTTACCTCCAGCCTATGCATTTTAATTGTTCTATTCAGGGTTTACTGCTCAAAACCCCCAGGTCTTTGAACTTCTGCAACTGTTGCCTTTGGTTATTTCTTGGTGTTCTCAGGAAGTTCGTTACACATGCTCACTAACAGACCCTATCACACTGAACACCACGGTACCCACCTTTTCTGCAGAGCCTTTGCCTCCTTAGTGGGACATCAGTGTCAGCCTCGTGTTCTGTCACTGCTTCCAGGCATTGGCCTTGACTTACTCATTGGTCTGTCCTATCCAAAGTCGGGAGAATGTCTTTTTCTCCTTATTTTGAACCAAACTTTGGTGCTGGGGACATGGTCAGCACGTTGACCCATGTTTCACAAAGCCCCTGTTGAAACCAGATTTGTCATTGTTTCCCTTGGGAAAGAGACTCCTGCTTCTTCCACGACCCCTCTTGGCTTTGCCCAGTGGGGTTTTGGGCCACAGCAGTTCAGACTTGACAGAAAAAAAATATGAAATTTCAGGCCATGAAAACCCAAATGAAAGGAGAACCAGAATCTTCTAGTACAGGCAGAACTCATTATTATTAGTTGTCAATGTTACAAATACATTATTAATAGCCGTCTTTGTAACATTTGAGGTTTCAGGATAGCAGAAGAAAACTGTAAATCTTGTCCTCTCAACCTAGGTCTATTAGCCACTGCCTTGTAGTTTTTGGCCTCCTGACAATTCAGACTTGAGGGAAGAGACCAGTGGTGACAAAGATACATTTCCTTAGTTCACAGGAAATAGATCCAAGACTGCTTAAAGAACATAGATAATTGGTAGCTTCCATGAGTCTGTTAGCTTTTGCTACATAACAAGCCAGCCTGAAATTAATGTCTTAAACAAAAAGTATTTACTTACGGTTTTTTTGCAGGTCAACAACTTGGGTTGGCTCAGCAGGGAGGTTCTTCTAGTCTTAGCTGAGTGCATGCTGCTGGGTTATCTCTGGGGACTGACTCATATAGGATAACTTCTGCTGCTATGGCTCATTTCTGCTCCAGGTGGTCTCTCATTCTCCAATGAGCTTACCAGTGTGGTTATTTTTTTATTTTTATTTTTTCCCTTGGTGTCTAGTTAGGATTCCAAGAGAAATTGAGGAAGTATGCAAGACTTCTTGAGGCCTAGGCTTGGAATTGACGCATCATTACTTCTGCTGCATGCTATTGGCCAAAGCAGATCCATAGTCTGGTACAAATACAAGAAGAGGAGAAACTGGTTCCATTCTTTTTTTTTTTTTTGAGGTGCAGTCTTGCTCTGTTGCTCAGGCGATCTCAGCTCACTGCAACCTCCATCTCCTGGGTTCAAGTGACTCTCCTGCCTCAGCCTCCTGAGTAGCTGGGATTACAGGCTGTTTTGTATTTTTAGTAGAGACTGGGTTTCACCATGTTGGCCAAGCTGGTCTCAAACTGCTGACCTCAAATGATCCACCTGCCTGGGCCTCCCAAATTGCTGGGATTATAGGAGTGAGCCACCACATCCGACTGGTCCCATTCTTGATGGAAGAAGGTGCAAATTCAATCACAAGGCATGTGGATTCAGAATGGAGTGAAGGATTATGTCATTTTTGCATTTTACCCCAAGATATATCTAAATACAGACGCATATAATATTTCTGTGGATTTTTTTTTTTTTACAGCAAACAATTCTCAAATTTTGTTGTTGTTTTATTTTATAAGTGTAGACCTGGTACACTTCTTATCTCCAAAAGCCCACAGGATAATTTTGCCTGGACCTCATCTTGCAATTTACTGCATTACTGAGTATGGAGATTATAGAGATAGGTTCAAAAATAAATAAGAGTATAAACAATGAGCAAAAGAGAGGGATATGATGAAAAGTATTACATATAAAAGTAAAAGTTATGGAATTTTCATGTCTTACCTGGGCAAAACAAGGAGGGGAGGAGAGTGCTGTCTTAATTTTGAGAAGGACTGCTTGGGGAGCCTTTTGAATTATACAGATATGAGGCCACTGAGATGTTTAATATTAGAATAATGTAAGAAAATATGGTGTTATATATATTGATTTTCATGCACAGTTCCTGGTTCATAACTTTCATAACCCTTGTTACAGTCTTTTGTCATAAAGTTGGGTGAGTTAGGTTTCAGGGGAAGGCCTCAGGAAAGAGAATTTCTCTGACCTTCTCCTATCCTCCTTTCACCTGCCTCAAGGCAGGAATCAAATCTTCCCCACCTTTCTGATTGAAGGTTTTAAGACCCAGAGAGGGTCCTGCCCTATACCCTGGTAGAAGGAATGCTGATGTCATGAAGCTTCCATAAAAACCAGTGACGACTGGGTTCAGGAAGCTTCCAGATAGCTGACCACATGGAAGCTCCTGGAAGGTGGTGTGCCCAGGGAGGGTATGGAAGTTCTGCCCCCTTCCCTCCATACCTTGCCCTACACATCTCTTTGTCTGTAGCCTTTGCAATATCTTTTATAATAAACCTATAGACATAAGTGTTTCCCTGAGTTCTGTGAGCCATTCCAGCAAATCAAACCCCAAAGATGGGGTTATGAAAACCCCAACTTGAAACTGGTTAGTCAGAAGTTCTGGAGGCCTGGACTTGTGACTGGTGTGTGTATAGGGAGGCGGCCATGGGGACTAAGATCTCAACCTGTGGTATCTGGCCTATCTCCCAGTAGACAGTGATGGGCTTAAATTGGAGGCCACCCAGCTGGTGTCCATTGCTTAGTGTGTGGGGAAAACCCCCCACACATTTGGTCACAGAAGTCTTCTTCTGTGTTGATTGTAGTTGTTGTGGTGTGAACACATAGAAAAAATGGTTCGAGAGTTTTCTGAAACAAAATATAAAGTTTTTTTTTCATTCTATCATTGAAGGTATCATTGTAGAAATTTTAAAAAGTCATATTGATTGTCCATATATGGAAGAAGGGGCCTAGGACTTGAGGGAGAAGAGAAGAAAAAAAATCTTATATTTCATGGGTTTGCTTATGAATTCTTTCAAATATTCATTCATCCATTCGACAGGTATTTATAGTGCCTCTCCTGTATGCCAGGCACTGTGTTAGGTTCTGAGGTTTTAATATAGTTCAATCCCCCAGATATGATCCACACCTTCTTAGACCCTTTAGTTTTACCTCTATCCATGCTTGGGGGGTGAAGAAAATTAGAGAACAGGCCATAGAAAGTTAAATGTTTCAGAGAGAATCCCATGAGATCCTCGCGGGATAGAAGCCAGGGCAGGCTGTCACTCTAAAAGACAAATGGTGGCAGTCAGAAATAAACTGTGAAGTGCATCAAAACTTACTGGGATTCCTCAACATCATAAACAACAAAATTGAATAGACACAGATTGGATAATGACTTGGACTATTATAGTTTGTACATTAAAGGAAAAGTGATGCAGAAAACTGGTAGTTATTCATTTACTTATTTACCTGTTTCTTTCCTCCTTACTGACCCTCCCACCCAATTAGGAGACTTGAGACACTGTCTTTCAATTCTTTTGTTACACTATTCTAACGGCTAGCACACTGCATGCACAAAGTCTGTGTTAAAAATTGTTTTCTCTAGGAACAAATAAATAAAAAAATTTAAAATCACCTAGGCTAAAGCTTTTGTTTAGCTACTGGATGTCTTTGGATATCAAGGGGTTTTGGGAATTCAGAGAAGAACACATGGTGAATTTGATAATTTGAAAAATTGGGCAAGAATTTGAATAGCACAGTGAGAGGGATGGGCACATAGTGGGGTTTTTTGAATGTGCAAAGAAACTTCATAGGCCATACACTTTTCCTAGAAAAATCTCTCTCTAACAACAACAGCTAGCATTTATTGAGCATTTACACTGCAGAAGTCACTATCCCAAATATTTTACCTGAATTAACTCATTTAATCCTCCCAGCATCACAGCCTGACTTTTGTTCTATTATTATTCCCATTTCATAGATGAGAAGACTGAGGTATGGGAAGTAATATAGCTTATTGACTATAACACAGTCAGCATGCACCACAGCTGAGATCAGTGTGAAGAGCCCACACTCTCAAATACCACAAGATGTTGCCTCCTTACACAATACAGTGTGAACCACGGTGGACAAAGTTTCTCATATAGTAGCATGGAGCACAAGAAGTCACAAATACTCCTTGAAGAAGGAGTCCAAGGAAGTAGATCCTCTTAACCCTGAAAAATCTTTTTCACAATTATTCTAGTGTATGGCCTGAATGTTTGTGTCCCGCTAGAATTCATATGTTGAAATTCTAACCCCCAAGGTGATGGTATTAAGAAGTGGGAAATTTGGGAAGCTGTTAGGTCCTGGGGGCAGAGCTTTCATGAATGACTTTAGTGCTCTTGTAAAACAGACCCCAGAGATCTGCCTTTTCCTTCCCACTGTGTGAAGACCTAATGAGAAGGTACTGTCTATGAGCAAGCAAGCCCTCACTAGACCCACCAAATGCCAAATCTGCTGGTTTATTGATCTTGGACTTCCCGGGCTCCAGAAGTGTGAGAAATAAATTTCTGCTGTTTATAAATTATCCAGTTCATGGTATCTTGTTCTAGTAGTCCAAACTGACTAAGACATAGAGAAAAACTGACTTGATTTTCCAAAGATTGACTAGGAGTAATCAAAATATAAATTGACACTAAATTTAAAAGACTAGAATTTATAGACTTCTTGGTGGAATCCAGATATTGATTTAAAAGTTGTACTCTTTTTCTTTAGGGGAGAAGGAATGAGAGGAAAAGAAATAAGAAGGGATGTTCAGTGGCCTCTGGTTTGAAATAAGTAGTTTATTATTCCTGTTGGGTTACTCCACGGAGAGGTCGCTGTCTCTTTGCATCAGATGGTCCCAAATGGCTCCCATGCATATGCTGTGGGATCTGCATTTGGGCTTTCATGTGCATTTTCAGAGTGACAGAGGCTGTATTTATTTTTATTTTTAGTTATTTATTCTTTCCTAGGAAGTAGACAGTACACATTATGTTTTTTCCTCTGGATTTTATGAATTTGGGCTGATACATCAGTTCAGATGTTATCTTCAAAACATAAGCCCTAAGATCATGAATCACGATGTAGTACTACAAGGTAGCAATAATTTGATCAACTGTTTACAGTTGATTTCTCAGCAGGTGGCCCCTTTGTCACTCAAGAAAATGACAAAGCTTTGGATGAGGTTTCATTTCAGGGGCTTGGAGGTAACTTGGTGTCTAACACCAAGTGGCAGGAATGTTTTAAGCTAAGACTCAAGTAAGAGATTCCCCTGAGGCAGATGCTGATGCTTTGTTTAACAAAGCAAACTATGAGTCCAAATTATTCATTACCATAAATAATCTATTTAGTAAGATGGTATGAAGATAATAATAAAAACAAATATTGAATAAAGCTCCTTCCATGTCAACCTTTCCAGCACAAACAGTATGTCAGCTCATTGTTAGTCTGGAATAAATGGTTTAAAATAATGAGTATATCTCCTTATTTCTAGGTGAGATGCTAAGTAATTGGAAATATGTAGCCAGACTTCCCATGAAAGCTGTCTTACAAAAAAATGCTGGGTAAAGAAAGAGAGTTTATATTCATTTTTAATGGATTTGAGTATTGAAAATGTATGTATGTGGTTCTCTTGCTTAAATGTAATCATAATTTGTATTTAAACGAAAGGAATTATCAACAATATTTGCCAGTATTTTTCTAATCCTTTCTTACTTCTCTCCATTCTTTGTTGTTTATATCTCCCTTTTTTATGATATTGCACCTAGAGTCTGAAGGCAAGTTGCAAGCAGTAATCTGGTTGCACTTGTTTTTATATTCTCTTGATTTTATACCCTCCTTTGTGTTTCAGATTATTTGAGTAATTATTGTGCATAGCCTACTGCCATTTATAGCTATTCAAGAAGAAATATAAATCTGTTCCATTTTTGTATGCTGATTACTAACAGTATTTTAACAAGGTAGTAAAGTTCTTGATCCTGACATGTTAGCACAGTGAAAGGCTATTTGCTCGTCTTGTAATCATCTCAGAAAAAGCTGAACTTGTTTCTCCTTGGGAAAGAATGAATAGAAACATTTGATTTATTCTTCCCTTATGATCTTCATTTTATAAAATTGGGAGAAAATGATGATGCGATATGAAGGGAATCTCTGCAGTCATAAGAACAAATCTTTATGAGGAAAAGTGAATTGTTGTCTTTGTTCTTGAAAGTACAAAGTGGAAAGGGGTTCAGTAGGCTGCTGAAAGAAGGCCAAGAAACCTCTGTTGGGGAAAAAGAAAAGTCTGGAAAGTAAACTAAGTTCTGTTGGAAAAGGAAAGCATTCTTAATTCTTCAAAGAGGGTACAACTACGATCAAGGCAGAGGAAAACTAGTTTTCCTTGATTATAAAATAAGGGACAGAGAGAAGCAGGTGTCCCATGAAGATAATGATGCTCCAGGGAGGGACACTAGCAATGCATTTTCATAGACACATGCCTTTTTATTCTTATTCTTAGAGAAGGCTCTTTAAATTGTATAAACCACATAAAACCGGGATCTGCCTTTAGATGCAGTGTTTGAATGACCAGTGCCCTTAAAAACACAAACAAACAAGAGTTGACTTTGGATAAGGAGGCCAGACAAACTAGCGGCAAGTTCTAAGTACTGAATATATGCAGAGTACATTTACAAACTTTTGAAGTTCTTGTTTCATTAAAATTTACTTTATCTGTAAATGAACAATTTAAATATGCTCAGAAAGCTTCCCTCTGAAGTAATTTAAATTTTTAAAAGCTGTGAATTTGATTAGTCAATCCTTTTATTTTTAGAGCTGTCAAGGAAAAGATTTGTTCTAAGTGCCAAGAATCTGAGCCTATGGAATCTGTATTAAAGACTGTTTTAACACACTTTCAAAATGTATCTTTATTTTAGTTTTTTCTTTCACTTATATATTCATAGTTATGAAGTACATGACAGAGTTCTGCTGAAGATCATATATTTACATCACACATGGATTAAATCCTGATATAACAAGTTATCAGTGACAAGGTTATTACATGTGAGCCTTAATGCTCATTGAGCCTTTGGAGTTTTAAATGGATTTGTTCTGTAGGTTGGACAAAAACAGATAAAATTGAGTCTTCTGTTAAGTTTTACTTCTTTCTTATTGCAATTTATTGCATGCATTTTTGATTTTCTTTTTTTTTTTTTTTTTTTTAGATGGAGTCTTGCTCTGTTGCCCACACTGGAGTACAGTGGTGTGATCTCGGCTCACTGCAACCTCTGCCTCCTGGGTTAAAGTGATTCTCCTGCCTCAGCCTCCCAAGTAGCTGGGATTACAGGCACCCACCACCACACCCAGCTAGTTTTTGTGTTTTTAGTACAGACAGGATTTCACCATTTTGACCAGGCTGGTCTCGAACTCCTGACCTCAAGTCATCCACCCACCTTGGCCTCCCAAAGTTCTGGGATTACAGGGTGAGCCACCGTGCCCGGCCTGCATTTTCAAATTTTTAACTAGGAAATAGTACATGTTCATTATATAAAAGTCTGATCACTATAGAAATAAGTATTAAAGAAAGTTCCTATAATCTCATCCCTAGAGATAACCATTTTTAAACAGTGCAGTTTTCAGTTTTTCTATAATTTTTTAATATTATTTTGTAAAAAATTAAATCATGGTATAAATGCTAATTTGTAACTTGCATTTTTACTTATATCCTATTTAAGCATAGTTGTTTGTAAAAGTCAACTTTAATTTTCTAATGGCTATATATATATATAATATATATATGTATACCTCTGTTTAACCAATCTTCTGTTGTTGGTATTTCCTTAATTTCTCTCTATTACATTTTTCTAATGAATATCTTATGCATACACCTTCACTCACTTGTGGGAATATCTCAGGTTTATAGAATTCCCTAAGTGAAGCTGATGAGTCAAATGATATGAACCATCATACATTTTTTGGTAGATATTGTAAAATTGCCCTTCAAAATGGTTGTACCCACTTACGCTTTTAAAAACAATGTATGATATTGTGTATGAGTATTTCGGTTTCCCCATTTCAGTGACTGACAATTGGTTAGATTTTTAAAAACTCATTGTTTTGATTTGTTATTTGTGTATTTTGCGATATATATATTTTTATATAATTTCATTAGGCTATTGGTTTATTTAATTGAATTGCCTCTTTACAACTTGACACATTTTTTCATTACTGGACTTGATTTGTAGGAGCTCTATGTCTCTCTCTACAAATATATGTATATTTACATGTATGCATATATGAAATTATGGTACATATTGCAGTTATTTTTATACTTTTCATTTGCCTTTTAAATTAATTCGAATTATATTTTATAGATCTAAGTTTCAAATACTTATGAAACTAAATTTATAAATTCATTTTTAAAGATCTCTTCACAGTTGCAGAGTTTAAAAAATTCTGATTTTTTTAATTAAAAAAATCAAAATCAGATTGATATTTTTATATTGAAATATAATACTTTTGTGGTTTTTACTTTATCTTTTGCATTAAGACTTTTTATTCATCTCTAATTCAATTCGTATATGATATTTTCAAGTCTAGGCACTATTTATCTTAAATAATAATATTTGAACATTTACATTTACAAAATAAATGGAGATTTAACAAGATTTTTTTCAGTTTAAACTCTAATAGTATATCTAAAGTATAATTTGCCAAAGTCCAAGTTATATTTAACTTCTAAGAACTGCATATATTGCATAATTTAAGGTATAAAGAAACTCCCATAGTTTCTAGTTTTATTGCTGTTTTTTATCCTTCGTTTTTGACACTGGCACTTTGCCGTCAAAGACATAGGGCTATTTCACATATTTCAAAAGGTATTTTGCCTTTATAAGTTTCAGCAAGAAGGTGGAAATTAGAGATAAGTGAGGGTAGAAGATGGAAGAATAAAATATAACCATAAAAGTCTCATTAACCCAAGGAATTGCTGAGAACCAGCCAGGCAGCCAACCACATTATCGGCATCTGTCACTCCCTGGTAACATATGACATAGTATTGTGTACAGGTTCTACTAAGAGTGAAAGGTTACTTTTTAAAAACAATTCTATAAATTCACTAGAAATAAACAAGAGCAAATTATCTTGCTGCCAATTACCATCAAAAAAGCATCAAATTCCTATTGAAAGGGCTTGTTTAGGTCATTTTTTTCCCTATAGCTAATATAAGAAGCTGGGCACATTAAACATGAATTGTGTTTGGGAACTTGCAAAAAAATGCTTGTCTTCACAGTACTCTATTTCAATTCTCTTGATGGTTCAGCATTATTAAAATAAACACAAACACATACAGCTTGTCAAACACTTCTGGAAGTTTCTCCTGACTCAGGCCTTCAGTGGCAAGAACACATTGTAAACATTATAGGCACTCTTCATTTCAAGAAATATGTACTACAGGAAAGTTAAGTTTAGAGAATCTTTGAATAAATTGAGTAATGCTTTTCCCTTGACTTTGTATTTTCCAAGAGAAAATATTTAGGACACCTATGAAATACTGTCATTTTAATAATGGTGATGAGTATGATGATAATGTTAATAATGAAGTTGTTGGTAATTATAATATTATTCCATCACATTTGAGGAGTTCTGACATTACAAGACCTATCATTTATCAAAAATTCTGGTTACAATGCTGTGCAATATATAACTCCAGTATTTAATGGTATAAAACAACCATTTATTATGTTTATGGATTCTCTGGATCAGGAATTTGGAAAGGGCACAGTACAGATGACTTTCCTCTGTTTTGTAATGTCTGGGGTCTCAACTGGAAGACTCCAAGACTGAGAGGTGGTATGATCTGAAGACTCATTCACTCACATATCTGGTGGTTAATGATGGCTATAACTAAGGCCTTAGCACTTTCAGCTGGAACACTATTTTTGACCATTCAGACATCACCTGAGGTCAGCAGTTTGAGTTCAGCCTGGCCAACATGGCAAAAACCCAACTCTATTAAAAATACAAAAATTAGCTAGGTGTGGTGGTGCATTCCTGTAATCCCAGCTACTTGGGAGGCTGAGGTGGGAGACTCGCTTGAACCTGGGAGGTGGAGGTTGCAGTCAGTCGAGATTGTGCCATTGCACTCTAGCCTGGGCAACAGAGCAAGACTCCGTCTCAGAAAAAAAGAAAGGAAATGTATTGCTCACAGTTTTGGAGGCTGGAAAGTCTGATGTGGGTTGGTAACAGCATAGAGGTAGACAGAATCACAATGGATGTGACAGAAAGTGATTAGTCAAAAGCAGCACCTCATAGACAGCACCTGTTGCTGTGTCCTGACATGGCAGAAGGAGTAAAAAAGCTCCTTCAGGCATCTTGTATAAGGGAACACATCCCATTTTGTTTTATGGGTTCTGCCCTCATAACCTAGGCATGTCCCAAATGCCCCACCTCTTAATACTAACACATTGAAGATTAGATTTCATCACAAACATTTTTGAGGAACATAAACATTTAGATCACAGCCAACACCTACACGTGGGCTCTCCACGTGTCCTAAGCGTTCCTACAACATGGTGGCTGAGTTCAAAGGGAGAGAGTTTTAAGAGAGTAAAAAGCTGGCAGAAGCCATATTGTCTTTTATGATCTTTATTATTTTATTTTATATTAAGCCCCTTCGATTTTAGTCTTTATGATCTTGACAGAAGTCAAGTAGTGTCACTATTGCATTCATTGGGTTGAAGCAGTTACAAAAATTTACTCAGTTTCAAGGGGAAGTAGAATCAACTGTTTGATAGAGGAATACCAACTATAAGAACTATAAGAAGACATTGTGGTATGAAACTTTATAGTATACATTTTCTAGTCATTTTTAGAAGGTATATATAGCCTATCCATCTTTAGAAAATATAATTTTCTACAATATTATATTCTACAATGGACAATTAATGGACAATCTTTTGTTAAATACTATAAATGCAACATTTTGTTTAAACTTTACAACTATGACACTGGCTTCATCTCCAGTTTACAGATAAGAAACCTGAAGATCAGACAGGTTAAATAACTTAGTGAAAGTCACACATGTTAATAGAAAAGTCGTAATTTGAATTAAAGATGTTCTATTTCAAAGGTAATGCACCCACTTACTACATTAAAAGTGATCGTTTGTTGGTAAGTTTTCAAAAATAATTCTCAAAATGAGGAGTTATGTTAAGGAGTTAGATGTCAGGAATCCAGATATGCTTGGAAAACTTTGGGCAATAAATCAGAGGAAAGATGTATTGGAAAATAAGAAAGAACAGGAACCAGGCTCTACAGTTTTAGAACTAGTATTCTGGATAAATAGATTCTTTTTCAACCCAAAATAATAGTTATAATGTCCCAAAGGCAGCTCTAGAAGACTGTCCTGCTTTGGACTAATTGCTTTCTGTCATCTCTATTGTGATTCTGTCTACCTCTACGCTGTTACCAAAAAACAGCTGACTCAGTGACTTGTCTACTTTATTGTCTGAATTCCTGTTTGTGTCTCACAAACTCTGAAAGAGGCTCTGATTTGATGTAGTGGTAAAAATCCCACAAGGCCTAGAGGCCTTTACTGGTCAGCCTCTAGGGGCCGGCATCCACTCCTGGTCTATTCAGTGGTTGCCAGTATTTCAGATCACATGAGAAAATCCTGACCATCACTTCTAAAGGACAAGCCCTTAGCTCCGTTCTCAGATGGTGGCTTTTGGTGGGGTTAGCTGTCAAAGCATCATGGACTATTCAGTACTGAAACTTTAAATAGACGGAATTAAACTGTTCTATATCCTTCTAACCTCCAAGGAAGCAAAAAAGTTATTATGTCGTGTATTTTTCTGGACATACCAATTTATGGACATTTTTTGCCAAGAAGTTCTAGGCAGTAGTCTTTACTGGAGTGGCTTATCGTAGCTGCCTACAATAGACTCTACACATTGTTTCTGGGTATCACTCAGAGAAACCATTGTAAACCTGAACTAAGACCCATCCCAGGTGGCACTACAATCACCCAGATTCTCCACTAAAGGCCCTGCAAAAGTACTTACAAAATTACCTACTTGTGGGTACCGGAAGGAACCCCTATAGGAAGTAGCTGGATTGTGAAGCTTGAGGGTCACCAATCTCCTCTAATATCCCAGTGTGATTTTTTTTTTGAGATATGTAATTTTTTTTGAAACAAGGTTTTCCTCTGTCACCTAGGATGGGGTGCAGTGGTGCAGTCACAGCTCACGGCAGCCTTGACCTCCTGGGTTCAAGCAATCCTCCCATCTCAGCCACCTGAGTAGCTGGGACTATAGGAACACTCCACTATGCTTGGCTTATTTTTGTGTTTTTTGTAGAGACAGGGTTTTGCCATGCTGCCCAGTCTGACAGGATGAGTTACTTTTATTAGCATGAAAAAGGAAAAAAGCTCCCCCAAGAATTATTTCAAGATTCTCTCATTGCAGGTATGACTAGCTCCCTATTAGGAAAGCTAATAAGTTATTCAGATATTTTGGGACGAGGATAAAGCACACACTGAAACTAAATTCCGTTTCATCCCTTAGAGTGTCTGTGGGGTGCACAATTCTGGAAAGAGTTAATAAAATTTTGACTAATGGAGGATATATAAACTAAAGCCAAATAAATGCAGAAGCTGGAAATATTGGGAATGGGTTACTTAACAATAAATTGATTCTGTTGTTATTTTTAATTGATTAGGCTTGAAACCTCACTTCTTATGAATATTTTTTAAAAAGTTACCAGAAGAAAATAGAATAAAATCAATATTCAATTCGCTTGTCACAAATAACTTTGTTGCCTTCAGTTACTAATCCCATTTATCTCAAAGAGGTGAGCAGACATCGCTGAAAGCTCCCATTTACCAGTGACAGAAGACAGGCATAAAGCTGACTTTTCTATTTGTGGTTAGAGTCCAAAATGCTGAAATAGACTATAAGAAAATGTGTTTTGTTCCTAGAAAACAATGCAGCTTGTGTGACTCTTTATGCACTACATTTTTTTTTTTCCTTCTCCCTTCAGGGATTTTTCTCAAACTTAATTCTCAGCTACCTAATACTGAACAAATCTCAGTAAATTATACCACATGGTAGCTTGTTAGTGAGTTCAGAAAACTGGGATTCATATTTGACATATTTTTCTCACCACTTTTTCCATATTGTATTTGCCACTAAGTCCTCCTAATTTACTTCCAAAATGTACCTCAATCCATACCTTTTATATCCATCTCTGCTGCCACCTTTCTAATGCAAGCCAACATCATCTCTTATCTGAACCATTGTAGTAACCTCCAAATTCATCTTCTCATTTTCTCTCTTGACTCTTTCCAATCTATTTTCTGCAGAACAGCCAGAGAATTATGTTTAAATCATCAATTGAATCCAATGTTATTTCCCAGCTTAAAAACTTTAAGTGGTTTTGCATGACATTTAGAATGACGTCTAAACTTGTAATTTTTGGCTACAAGGCCTCAGTGGAAATGTTTTCCCTACTAAGACTATGTATGATGAACAATTTTGATTTGTGTCTGCTGATCCAGAAATCTAGGAGTAGAGCGATTTCAGGGCATTACCCACTCAATTCTCTTTCTACAGTTGGTTGCCCTAGCTTCTTTTGGGTGGGCAACTAGTAACTTCACATTCTCATACTGCTCACTCTCCTTTAGGCCCAGGAACAATAATAGTTTCCAGCTGTTGCTAGCTCTGGAGTTACTAAATCTTCATTTATTTTTTCTTTGCACTTCATGTCCACTTCTTAAGTAGTCTTTTATTAAACTTTTCACAAATTAGCCAGATTGCATGTGCAATCTCTTTTCTGCAAGGGAATTGACTAATAAAGTATCTGGTGGTAGGTGTGACCTAAGAAATTGTTTCTTGAATTGAATAGCTCCACACATTTGAGGAGCACATAGATAGTCTTCTTAGAAGTAGGGATAGGACAGTAGTAACCCATAATATAGAGTTTTTATAATTCCTCAAATTTTCACTTGTGTGGCACAGGCTAAAGAGCAGTTAGAAGGTGAGGGACTGGAAAATCCAGTGCTGTGGCATTTGGTTCTATAGTAACAATATTGATTATAATGATTGTGGATCACCTGGCTATTTCCATAGGCTCTAGAGATCATACATGGTAAAACGGACAAGTTTTAGATAATGAAAATACAATCCAGAACACAAAGAGGAAATCTGAAATGTTCAAGGGCATCTTTGAGGAAGCCTCTCATTTCCTGTAGTCACATGACAGATATGGCTGAAAACCATGCCTAGGATCTGACTGTAAGGATTGCAGAGTTACAGTATCAATTCAAAGCTTAATCTCCTGGGCGTAGAAGAATCTTACCTCCCAACCTCAGCTAAGTGAATAAGAATTCCCTTGAATGAAACTTTTAATGACTGCTATTGGTGTGAATTGTCTCACAAAGAAATGCCAATTCTCTTTGTTACCCACCTTCACTATCCTTCATTGCTTTCATGCCTATAATGGAAGTTGGATCTCAACATGGCACAGATGGAGACATTCAAGATCTACTCTGGAAAAATATAGGTTGTACGCCCAAAGGTTTGTAGGACCACCCCAGTTTGTGTTAGCAGGAATCAGGAACACGTATAAGATTGGATTCTGTGGGTGTTAGACCAAGGAGGATGAAAAACATTGTTTGATTGGACAATGTTGGATAAAATGATTGATATGCCCAAAAAGATCACAGAATTTAATGTGCTGGCTTATGCACCTACAAACGATTTAATCAATTAGGTTGTCTAAGTATAGGTGAGTCATTGGTGGCCTACCATCAATAAGGTAGAAATACTGCAACTTCCATGGCATAAAGTAGAAGGAGTTAAAAGGTCCAGGGAGATAGCCGTGTTGAATTCATTTAATATTGCAAACTGTTCAGATACTTCTCTAACCATACCCGTCCAGAAGGAGACAAAAACTCTCTTAATTAGGCGTTTAAAAATACCTTGGTGAAGGGTCATTAGTGTCCTTGAACAGCTCTGTGGTAGGTACCCTCTGTAGGCTGGAGATCATGGTGTGAATGCCCATTAGCTCATTCTCGTTAACTAGATAAATCCCAACTTTGTACTCTGTGGATTTCAATATTAGCTAACCATTAATACTCTGAATGGGAGATTTAAAGAGCAGAGATTAAAATCCCACCTCCAATATGCAACATCCTTGTAGTACTCACTCTCGTTTGACTGAAGGTTGTGAGTCAAAAGCCTTGAAAATGAAAAATAATTTTATTGATTTTAAACAATTTGGTGATTTTCTTCTTGTGTCTTTTCAGTCATAATAATTCAAAATTTTGTTTGTTTGTTTTTGCTTTTGAGCTTTTAAAACCTTTCTTAAAAACAAAGTGTATACCCCCCCACACACATGAGTGAGTATTCTTAGTGTATACATGTAAATTGCAAAGTATATATGTATATAAAGTGTGTATATATATGTGTGTATCTGTGTGTATACACTTTGCAATATTCATATATATAAAGGGATACTCAATCTTTTCATACACACACACACACAGAGATTGAATATTCCTTATCTGAAATGCTTGGGACCAGAAGTGTTTCAGATTTTGAGTTTTTTTCAGATTTTGGAATATTTGTATGTACGTAATGAGATATCTTGTGGATGGGACCCAAGTCTAAACACAAAATTTATTTATGTTTTATATAAACCTTATACAAATAGCTTGAAGGTAATTATACAAAATATTTTAAATAATTTTGTGCATAAAACAAAGTTCGCCTACATCTAACCATCAGAAAACAAAGGTGTCACTATCTAAGGCACTCACGTGAACAACCTGGTTGTTTGGCATCACCCTCATTCCTGAATCTGAATTTATATATGACTGATAAGCAATCCTTTTCTTACACTTACACATAAGTACATAAGGGTAAAAATATGACATACCATTAATACAATGAAAAAATAATATGTTCAAGGCAACTAAGCAACACAGTAGCATCTCCAGAATACTTGTATCAGCTGTGAAACAACAGCAACAACAAACAACAACAGGCTTTCGGTCTCCATATATGATGCTGCAATTTGATTAAACGGTTACTGGACACTGTATTTTATTTTTTTAAGTGAGAAGAAACATCAGAAAAGTTAAGAGACCAGGAAGGGAGTCTTCTAGGGATAAGGAGGCATTCTGCTGGATGGCTTTGTAAGTGTTTCCTTCAGAGTCATTCACCTCATTAACAATGTTTTTTTTCTTAGAAGTCTCTCTTTGATTTTATAAACGGACAAAATTTCTTGTTGTATTATGAATATACATTGCTTTTGTCCTTCAATAAGCCCATCGTACGTTTTCAACATGTTGTCTGTAGGCACATTTTTTGCAGTGTTAACAATGTTATCTTCATCATCACTATTATTATGGTCACTTTGATTTGGAACCATTTTGGCTATTTCACCCGTTAGTCAATGAATGAACAATGGGAGCCTCAATATCTATGTTAAAAATTTCTTCAAGATTCACTTCTTCCAGCTTACTGATGGACTCTGAAAGTAGATTTTTTTGTGTGTATGTAAGGAGGTCACACATTATGTTTTTTGTTTTTTGTTTTTTTTTTTTGAGACGGCGTCTTGCTCTGTCGCCCAGGCTGGAGTGCAGTGGCGCGATCTCGGCTCACTGCAAGCGCCGCCTCCCGGGTTCACGCCATTCTCCTGCCTCAGCCTCCCGAGTAGCTGGGACTACAGGCGCCCGCCACCACGCCTGGCTAATTTTTTTTGTATTTTTAGTAGAGACCACATTATGTTTTTTAACTTAACATATAGAATCCTTCAAAGTCGCCATCTTGCTCATCATCATCAATGAATATAGTTGCAGGCCAGAGGTTGTGCTGGGCACGTACAACTGTGTCTTTAGTGATTGTATTCCAAGCGCTGGCAGCAGCATATCTCGCATTCTTCACGCAAAGCTCCTTTTGAAAACCTCCCACGCCTTTGCCTCTGTTCACTCCTGCTAGCATGCTGTTTTTGTATTTACTCTTCATTGGTCACATAGCTGAATTAATGAAGTCACTTTTAGGAGAAGGTATATGGAATAAATATTATTTTTGATGAGCATTTCAGAAGGCAGATGAGTTAAGAAATAACAAAATCTTGCAGTCATCACCCAGTCCAGCTTCTCTGCAGTAAGCAGGAGTCACTGCTACAAAATATTTGTAAAACAATCAGAAAAGATGTCTCTAGTGATCCATGCTTTTTTGTTAGCATAGTAATGGGCTTGTAAGAAATTCACTCCTTGGAAACAGTGAGGACACAGCGTTTGCCTATCACAAGTTTACACTTATGTATACTTGCTGCATTAGCACATGTCAGTACAGTTATTCTGTCCTTGGGATCCTTAATTCCTGTAGGGATACCTCTAGCTTTAATCAGTGTCTTTCTTGGGCAATAATGCCCAAATATTGATTTTTTAAATCAGAATTATAGACTGGTTTTGGAATCAACTTTTTGCAGTGATGACCTTGGCAAACTCGTTAATGAGTTTCTTTTTGTTTGTTTGAGACGGAGTCCTGCTCTGTCGCCTAGGCTGGAGTGCAGTGGTGCGATCTCAGCTCACTGTCAGCTCCGCCTCCTGGGTTCTCGCCATTCTCCTGCCTCAGCCTCCCGAGTAGCTGGGACTACAGGAGCCCGCCACCCCGCCCGGCTAATTTTTTTGTATTTTTAGTAGAGACTGGTTTTCACCATGTTAGCCAGGATGGTCTCGATCTCCTGGCCTCATGATCCACCCCCCTTGGCCTCCCAAAGTGCTGGGATTACAGGTGTGAGCCAACGTGCCCGGCTGTTAATGAATTTCTTAATTGAATTTCCCTATGATCAGCAGATGCATTATTACCACAAATCTTAAAAAAATTAATGTCGTGTCCTTTTTAAAATTTCCACAACCAGACTGTTGAATAGTCGCAGCTTCTTTCAATTTTCAGTTCATCATGATCTTTGCTGTTTCATAGTCAGCATACCATTAAGTGGCTTGTGTTCATTGCAAAGCTGATAGATCAACTCTTTCATTACACAATCAGGATCTCCATTTTTAGCTTCATGTGGTGTTTTTCTACTTTTTATTAACTTCTGTTCATCAACTTCAGCACAGAGCTTCGGCAATTTATCCTTCTGTTTCTTCAGGTGATTTAGGCTGGTCATTCTGACATTATGCTCTTCTGTAATATGTTTCACACTTACACCAGTGTCTTGTTTCTCCAACAGCTTGACTTTCTGTGCTTCCTCTTTTGCTTATCACTGTTACCCATAGGGGTATCTACAGGTCTTTTTGAAATTTTCAATAATACTTTTACACCACAGAACAGAGAACAAGCAAAGAAACATAGTATTTTGTGTTCTATTTTGTGAGTATTGCTGTAGGTGATGGCCTCATCTGGGGTACCCTGGGGAAGCTGCTGTGGGCACATCCCACCTGTACATGTGCTATTTTATTACCCTTTGTGGGTGTGCTTGTGTAGGGGAATCTGTGCATGCACAAAAAAGCTGAAGAGGGCTGGGATGGTCTTTTTTCCCTTAGGGATGCTGAACAAACTTCGTTGTGTGTCTGCATTTTGACTGCAACTCTTCACATGAGGTCAGGCATGGAATTTTCCACTTATGATGTCATGTCAGCACTCAAAAGGTTCGGGATTTTGGAGCATTTCAGATATCAAATTTTTGGATTAGGGATACTCAACACGTGTGTGTGTGTGTGTGTGTGTTGGGGGGGTGTTTATGTATAATTTAATGAAAGTTAAAAGAGGAATGTGAATAAGCATGAGGAAAAAATTAAGGCACATGATTGGAAATCCACTGGTCAAAATGATTGGCTTATTACTTTTAGAATTGCCCTTAATTATTCAGAAAGAAAGGTGATGCGTTACTACTATCAGAGGCACTGCATCCTCCCCATAAATAATATTTAGTGGCTCAGTAATTGCTTTAGTCAATTCCTTAACTACCCTGAGATATGTGTTTTCAGGATCTGATAATTGGCAGGTGTTGACAAAAGAAAGTTGCTTTTTAAAGTATCCTGTTTTTTCTTTCGCTAAAAGCCTAGTAAACTAAAAGTGGATTTTAAATTTATAATTTTTTTTATTTCTGGGAAGAAAGAACATGCATAGTAAGAAAAATACTTAATACTATGATATTATAAATAGAGATTAATAAAATTTACCAAACTTGTGAGTGATGATTTTCTCAGGACAATAGATTTAAGGTCACAGGAAAATCTTCACCACCTTGCTGGAAATCAAGTTTTCAGAGGTAAATATAACAGCAATAACAACAAAAAGATAACTAACATTTGCTGAGAATTATACACTAAGCCCTGTGCATTAAGTGCTTTATATGGATAATCTTTTGAAATCCTTAGATCAAATTACTATCCATGTGGTATGGTACACAACTTCACAAATGAGGGAACTTGGCTTACGGAAGTTAAGTAATTTTCCCATGGTCACGCAGGCAGTAAAAATGACTAAGACAGGATTGAAACCAAGGCGATGTTCTTCAAATCCAGTCTGTGTTAAACTGTTTCCCACTTATGGTGCTTCAAAGGAATTACAATTATGGTACTGGGTGGGGACAGCAGAACTAAGAGAAATTTGGGGGTTAATATTCTGAAAGAAGTATAAAATTCGAGGTGAAAGAAAATTTAGAATCCATATAGTTAAACCATCTCCTTTTACTGATAAAGAACATGAGGCCCAAAGAATATGATGTAGAACCCAGATTGCCTGGGTTCACCTCTTACAAACTATGAAAATTTGGGCCTCTTGATTCTTCTGTTTTCTCACCTGTAAAATGGGGATGGTAATAGAACCTACCTCAAAGGGTCATTCTAGGATTCAATGTCCTCTATAATACATGTATCTAGCTTCACCCATTCTAATGTTTGTATATAGGAACAAAAGAATTCATTAAGTATAAGAGTTAGGAGGAATGACTAAATAAAAGATTACTTACACATGTCACTTTATTTTCTAATTGTTAGGGATATTAGAATAGAGAATAAGGAAGCATCTGGCCAGAAGCATATAGAGCAAAATCAAAAATCAAATTCAAATCATCAGCAGGAGTATGGGTTATATTTTCTTTTGGTTTCTTGGGACTAATGTATAGACAGGAGGTTTACTATCTATCAGAGTACACCACTTAAAAAGTAACAGAAAACTCTATCAACATTTGACTCTCCAAACTAAACAGTTATTACCTTGGTTAAGAAAAAATACTTAATAAGCAGTTGTTGGCATTGGTTTATCTATTTAATCATGCCAAGGTTGCTGTCTCTGCAATTTTATTGCCCTTTCTCTCGTAGTCTCAAGATGGTTATTGGAGGTCCAGAAATTATGACCTCAGTCAAGGCAGGAAGAAGGAGGAAGGGAATGGTGTTAACCTCTTCTGTCCCTTTATCAGGAAAAGCAAAAGCATTTCTAGAAAACCTCAGCACACACATGTGAATATCTCATTTGCCAGATCCAGGGTCACCATGTTATCCAAGTCGCTTTCTAGGGTAGACAGGCAATGCAGAGCGAGTTGTAAATGGATTTTGGCTAGTCAACAGTATTATTTTGTTTGATGCTTATTATATTTAGGCCACATTTATACAGAAGCTAGGGTATATATTACTGGAAATGGGTAAAGAAACTGCCACTTGCAGAGTAACGATGAACTTCAACACTGTATGTTAGGCACTTTATGGTCATTATTTTATTTATTCCCCAAAATACCCTTTGAGAAAATAAATAAACTGAGATTTAGGAAGATGAAGCCTCTTACAAAGATTTTATACATAATACTCTTTGAACCGAGGTCTGACCAACTTGAAAGTCTGTGTTTAAATTGAAACATAAAACAATGAAGAAAGCTGTAGAATAACAGCCACCAGTTAGTGAATGCTTACTAAACGTCAGGCATCACCAAAGCTAACACATTTAGAATCGAATTGCCACATTTATCCTTACAACAACAATCCTGTGAGGTATTCATATCTCATTTTATAGATGGATAAATGGAGTCTAAAGAAGTTGGCTAAATTGTCCAAGGTAACTCAGCTAAACCTTTAAGGCTGGAGTTAGTATCCAGGTTTTGTCTAAATCCAAGCAATTTGTTCCCAACAGTGAAAACAATTTTCCATTTTCATCTATACTTAGGAGAGTGTTGTCTAATCTGCCATCTTAACATGATGATTCTAAAAGTATACAAAATATAACCATGTAGGTGTTGGAAATGTCCAGTTGGATGTTTCCACACTTAACTGCTACATATGTCAGGATAAAGTCCCAGGCAAATGGTCTCAGGAGAAGGAAAATGGATGTACCTAATTCCAGGGAAGTCTGGCACAAGTACTCTATCTTACCGATGATCTGGAATAGCCTTGAGGTTATAAAAGACAGTTAAACAGAGGAAGTTGTGATGAAACAACTTGTTCTACTCCTATAAACAGTGTCATATAGTCTTCATTTAAAGCTTTTTTTATTATACTTTAAGTTCTGGTGTAGAACGTGCAGGTTTGTTACATAGGTATACATGTGCCATGGTGGTTTGCTGCACCCATCAATCCGTCATCTACATTAGGTATTTCTCCTAATGCTATCCCTCCCCTAGCCCTCCGCCGACCGACAGGCCCCAGTGTGTGATGTTCCCCTCCCTGTGTCCATGTGTTCTTATTGTTCAACTCCCACTTATGAGTGAGAACATGCGGTGTTTGGTTTTCTGTTCTTGTGTTAGTTTGATGAGAATGATGGTTTCCAGCTTCATCCATGTCCCTACAAAGGACATGAACTCATCCTTTTTTATGGCTGCATAGTATTCCATGGTGTATATGTGCCATATTTTCTTTATCCAGTCTATTGTTGATGGGCATTTGAGTTGGTTCCAAGTCTTTGGTATTGTGAAGAGTGCTGCAATAAACATATGTGTCCATGTGTCTTTATAGTAGAATGATTATAATCCTTTGGGTATATACCCAGTAATGGGATTGCTGGGCCAAATGGCATTTCTGATTCTAGGTCCTTGAGGGATCACCACACTGTCTTCCACAATGGTTGAACTAATTTACACTCCCACCAACAGTGTGAAAGAGTTCCTATTTCTCCACATCCTCTCCAGCATCTGTTGTTTCCTGGCTTTTTAATGATCCCCATTCTAACTGGTGTGAGATGGTATCTCATTGTGGTTTGGATTTGCATTGCTCTAATGACCAGTGATTATGAGCTTTTTTTCATGTTTGTTGGTCATATAAATGTCTTCTTTTGAGAAGTGTCTGTTAATATCCTTTGCCCACTTTTTGATGGGGTTATTTTTTTCTTGTAAATTTGTTTAAGTTTTTTTGTAAATTCTGGATATTAGCCCTTTGTCAGATGGATAGATTGCAAAAATTTTCTCCCATTCTGTAGGTTGCCTGTTCACTCTGATGACAGTTTTCATTTAGAGATTTTTAAATACAAATAAGACAGTAGGAATAAAAACACACAAGAAACCCCCAGCACCTTAACATCAATGTTTCTCAAAAGGTCAAACTTATCATTCTCTTTGGTGTGTTAGAACATTCCAGTACTAGCAGCTATATAGAAATGAGAAAAGCCAATTATGAGACATTGCCTTTGCTGATGATGTGATAATAGTTGTATATGCTTATCAGGATGTTTAGACTGGTCACTCTGTGGAGGTGAAAGGATAAAAATGATGTTTTTTTCCTGTATAAATTGATTTTATTTATTTATTTATTTTGAGATAAGCTCTCACTCTGTCACCTAGGCTGGAGGTCAGTGGCACAATCACAACTCACTGCAGTCTCAACCTCCCAGGTTCAAGCCATCCTCCCACTTCAGCCTCCTGAGTAGCTAGGGCCACAGGCAAATACCACCATATCCGGATATTTTTTTTTTTTTTGAGAGATGGGGTCTCCCTATGTTGCCCAGGCTGGGTCATGTACTCCTGAGCTCAAGGGATCCTCCCGCCTGGCCTCCCAAAGTGCCAGGATTATAGGCATTAGCCACTATGCCCAGCCTGTAAATTGACTTTATTTAATGGTTCTTTGAAGTCCTAAACTCCTTTACAGGCAGTCATAAAGGGTTTCCAAAAGAAATGTTTCAACATCTTCCACTGTGCAGACTAAAAACATTTGCCTTGAGGGCATCAAATACACAGGAAAAAAGAGCACATACAATAGCTGACCACAACTTCCAAAGGAAAAAATAATAAAACAAAAAAAGAATGAGATTTTATTGCCAGCACAACTATGATGAGTTTACAAAATATATTCTCTGCCATAGGTATCCAGCCTAAACATCTGAATAACCTTATATCTCAAGGTGTCTGTCCATTGATCTGATTGTTATTGATTTGGTCAGTCCTTGTGGGTGAACTGTCCCCTCTAATGATCAGGAGAAGTCACTTGATGCAACACTAATCCCAAAGAGGAGATGATTAGGCATTTTGAGTCCTTCTGGTTCCCTTCATTTAACAACCATTCCTTTCTGTAGCTTGAAGCTATAAATGCATGACATTACATTGCAATGTAACAGTTTTTTCCCTTGTTACTATAAGACAAACACACAGATATTGAATCTTTGTGTTTTTCAGAATAATTCAAATATATAGAACTCCACTCTGAGATTCTAACAATAATGCTTTCAATAATGGTGTGGCCTCTTTAGTCTAATGATAATAATTACAAATAGTAGTCATAACTAACATTTATTGAATTATTGTTAAGTACTAGACTCTAAATATTTTATTAGCCTTGGGAGGCCGAGGCAGGTGGATCACGAGGTCAGAGGTTCAAGACCAGCCTGGCCAAGATGGTGAAATCCCATCTCTTCTAAAAAAAAAATTACAAAAATTAGCTGGGCGCAGTGGCAGGCACCTGTAATCCCAGCTACTTGGGAGGCTGAGGCAGGAGAATTGCTTGAACCCGGGGATCAGAGGTTGCAGTGAGTTGAGACCACGCCACTGCAATCCAGACTGGGTGACAGAGCAAGACTCAATCTCAAAAAAAGAAAAAAAAAAAGTATTAGCCTAATTTTACTTAATCCTCTCAGCAACCTTATAGAATATGTGCTCTTGTTATTTTTATTTCATAGATGAACAAATGATTCCCAGAGAGATAAATAACTTGTCCAGGATTGCACAGCTTATAAGTGGAAAACTCACCTGAGTCCAGAGGCTCAATATATAATAATGACACTAGAGATTGTGCAGAATTTAGAATTTTAATTTTAAAATTATCAAATGACATTTAATTATTATAATTTTCTGATGAGAAAGTGGGAGTGATTATGGCCATTGCTTCTCAATTTATTGCAATGCCTTTTACTTAGCTGGTGCTCCAGTAAATGTTTGATGAACGAAGAAATGAACCAATAATAAAATACAGAGGAAGTGCTCGTGCTTGAGTCATTTACAATAATTGTATTTCCTTATTGTCTTCAATTATATTAAAGCATTGCCATGCAGATATTTGCTTATCTACGGAGTCTGATTTTAACAATTTGCATTGTTGCCTATTAGTACATGGATCATCCATGTTCCATGTTATTTTTTTCTATTGAAAACGTGTTTGTGCCACCTTTGGTTTCATTCACATCCTCTTGACAGATAAACTAGTTAAAGGGCATGGAATCAAAGCCCTGAGCTGACTGAGCAGAAACAAACATTCACCTGGGCAGCAGGATAACTCCTTCAAGAGGCAGTCATCTTCTCTGCTTGCTGTCTGGAAGAACAACTTTAGAACCTGCTGTCATGGAAATTTTTCCTTAGGAAATCAGGTCGTGGTCCCAATTCAACAGTGCGTCTTTTACAAGGATTTGGGACCAGTGCTCCCAGGTTTTACAAATAATGAGAATATCTATTTTTCCTTTAGGGTAATCAATGAAAATAACGGCTGTAAAAAATTAAACTGCTTTCTCTTTGAGATTTGGAGAAAGTGAATTTACAAAACTTTAGTATATAGTATCACATTCTTTGAAGAAAATGAATACAAGACTGATTACCATATCTGTTTCTCATTGTCTAAATTCCAAACACCTTGGTTTGGTATTCAAGGCTTCCAAGCTCTAGCCCCAATATTATTCTTAGTCTTAAGTCCACCTTCTTCTATACGCATGTTATGCAAGACCAAAATGGATTATACATTGATTCCTGGATATTTGCTATATTTTCAGTTCTTCAACTCTGCTTGCAGAAATCCTACTTATTCTTCTAAGATGTAACTTCCTTTATGAAGTACTGATTGATGACTCCAAATAAAGATGATCTGTTCTTCTTCTGAATCCCTTAATACTTTGTGCTTCTCTTATAATACTAAGTTCAAGATAAACCAAGTTCTATTTTTACTGTAAATATTTATATATTTGCCATTTGTAAGTTCCTTGAAGGGCAAGAGAAATAGCATATCCTTCTGGAAGGAGACTATGCTGGGGAGTGTTAAATTGATCTGTTTTGGAATTGTGGAATTAGGTCTGATGAAAAAGAATAAGAGAATAGAGGGTTCAATAGGATAATAATTGGCATTTTAGCAAGGCTAATTAAAGTTAATTCAATTTAAAAGAAGACCAAAATTTCATAAGTAAATGCTATTAAAAATTTGGTTATCTTTGGATGTGAAAGTAAGTTTATTTTTTCTTACATTTAATATAATTTATATTTGAGTATACTCTATTAGAATGAATAAAAAAAGTTCAAAGAATTTTCCTTTTAACTTTGCAAAACTATTCATCGATTTTCCTAAACATTCTCTAAATCTCTCGATATTCAGATTATTCCTTTTAAAATTGCAAATAGCATTATTACTCTTGAAGACATCTCATCTTCAACTATTAAATGTCTAGACTTGGCCATTTCCTAATTTGTTAGTGATTGTTCTTGTGACTCAAGTAATCTCCAATGTCATTCTCATTAATTTCATAATATTTTAAATATTTTACTAGAAATGTAATATCTTTTTAAAGTACTTAGTATTACGTTTGCATTTTAGGCTAATACTCATTGAAAGACTGGTAGGCAAACATGTTGAACTAAAGAGCTGTGGTAGATAATGTCCAATGGGGAAAAATGTTTGAGTACAGACTAACTGCAAGTGATCAGTTTACTGTGCATACTTTTATGTTATTCTCCCTACTAGAGCATTGGACAGTGAACACTCAGATGAGACTCATCTCCGTTATATGTTTGAATTGACTTTTTCTTCCTATTTTTTTCCTTGGCATTCTACTGGGGATCATTGCATATGAATGTGCAGTTTGTGTCTGTAGAAGGTGCCAAACTGAGGGCAACTGGGCAAATGCACAAATGCCCCTTGGAGAAGAGATACCTTCTTTGCACAATTCCATGCTCACCTGTGGCAAACCTAAGGCACCACATACACCAAAGCTGGCCCTGGTTCCATAATTCTCTTCCTTATTCCACTTCAACCAGCCATGTCATTTTGCAGGTTCTGCTACGTTCCATGCAAACTACCTCCACAGGGCCTTCAGACTTACTGTTATGTTCCCCCCGACCCTGCCCCACTGCCTTTTTGTTTTCTAAAACATTTGAAAGTAAGTTGCAGACATCATGCTATTTTACCCTAAATGCTTCAGCACATGCCTTATAAGAACAGCATCATGCTTCCACAGGAACATTAGTTTTCATATCTGAGAAACTGAACATTAATAATATTATTCAACATGCAGTTCTATTCAAAGTTCTCCAGTTGTTTTATGTGTTTCCCCTATAAGTTGTGTGAATATGGTTTTTAATATTTTTACTTTTTAGAATCTAACCAGGGATCACAATTTGCCTTTGGTTATCATGTCTTCTTAGTTTCCTTTAATCTATAATCATCTCTTTTGTTTTGTTTGTTAATTTGTTTGGCCTTTCATATCTTGACAGTTTTGACAAATTCAAGTAAACTGTTCTGGAAAATGTTCCACAATTTGGAACACATCAGGTTAAATATTTTGTTCAGGAATAAGACAGCAAGGTGGTATTGTGGCTTCCCATTGTATCATATCAGGAGGTACGTAATGGTAATTTGTCCCATTATTGGTGATGCTTACTTTGATCCCTGGGCTAAGATGCTCACACTATTGCAAAATTTCCCTTTTTTTCCTTCATAATCCATAATAATCTGTTGGGTGAAATGCTGACAATGTGGAGGTCATTTTACTCCATGTTTTTAAGTAATATTGGATGATTTGTTGCCTAAATCAATTCTGAAATTGTTTGCAAAATAGTTATTTTCTAATTGTATCATTTCTTCCACTTATAGTAGCTGGCATACTTTTTTTGAGGTTTTTTTTTTTTTTTTTTTTTTTTTTCTGCTATCCCCTCTATATTTAGTTGACTTAAAATGCAATATGTTATGATTTTTTTTCTTTAATGCTCAAATTGTCTCAAATTTGGTCAGCTGGATCTTTCAAGCTTGTCCTTATGCCTTTTTATTGTGTCCCCATTAATCATTGAGGACCTTCTTGTTTTCTGACATTATAAGAACATTTAAATTCATCAGTGATATTTCTTGCCCTCAGCCATTTTTCCAAGGAACTCAGGTTCCTTTGTGGGGAGAATGGTGTTTAGAAACTAAGGTGTTGGTACCAGATGAGCACATCAATGTTAGGGTGGGCATGACAAACTTCCACTTCTACTATATCTGGTCCATTTCCATTCCTCCTCCTCTTGTTCCCACTTATCTAATTTTGGATTTTATGCAATTAAAGCATTTCCTTCCTTTGTGTTTTCTGTAGGTAGGCAGTTAATTTCATGTGTTTCTACCCAAAATTCTATGTGATTCCTAAAGATTGGCAAGTGGTGAGAATCCCTCCGTCTTCATCTGACAATGAGAAAGCTCTAAAATTCCACACGTTATTCAAGTATTTCGCAGTCATCTCTGTTTGTCTTTCATCTGATTTTTACAGATGTTCTAAAGTTCCCAGAATAAATAGAGGTAATCAGTGAATCACAATATCCAGAAGATAAAGCAAATGCTTACCTGTTTGCTTTGCCATCTGCTCCATTTTAGATTGGATCAGTACATATTCAGTCTCCCCAAACGGCATGCACTTCTCAAATACCCATGGTGACTGGCTCCAATTCCATCTGGTTGTTTCTGATTATTTCATTTCAGCTGTTCAGATTTATAAACCCAGCAATTAAAAGAACTTAGACATGTTAATACTTATGTAGCCCTTAACCACCATGCCTCAAAAGAAAAATTAGGAAAGGTTTTATAAGACATTGTTTCATTGAAGGGACTGTTATTAGTTTAATGAAACATGCTACACATGCACATTATTTTTAAAGATTTCTTTCTTTCTTTTTAGAGTTGTCAAGCCTTCATTTACAAATAGAAGATTAACTATAGTTTATTTTCATTGTTCCAAATTTTACAATGGGGAAAAGCAACAATACAAATCCCAGATTTTTTTTTCCCTAGCAATGTTTCTATGGGAAGATTAAGAGTGTCTGCAACTTGTTCTAGAGTAATAATTTCAATTGGCTTAAGTCCATTAACTGCAGGGAAAAACACCTGGCAAGGCGGTTGGTAGCAGCCCATTCTTGTTAACCTTTCAGCCTTCACAATAACTATCAGCAGGCACTGAGTCAGGGCCTCTAATAAACTGGCATTAAAACTGCTGACAGCTAATAACTTTTTATGAGTTTCCAGAACTAAATAAAAGAAAATTCTGATTAATTAGAATCAAACAATTTTCAAATTCCATAACCCCAGAATTAAAAAAAATTAGACATATAAAATAAAGTAAATATTAATACGGCCTTTCAGAAGACATTTTTAGCATAAACAAAATAGATTTTAAAGTACATTATTTTAGCTATTTTACTCCAGTTTAACTTTCTGCTACCATGATCTTTTTTTTTTTAGTAAAAGAGAAAATAGCCAAGAAATTGAAAACTTAGCATACCAACTATAGAAATAAAGTTTTAACTGAATTATTTCAACATGTCAAATAATTTTGCAAGTGAATTGTAGAAACTCTTTAATCTTCAATAATTGTGGAAGAGTAGCACTCAGGGGAGACATTTTAAGGAGAGTATTTAAAAGCTTCACACACATCAATTTTCTTCTTTTTGACTTCCTATAAGAAAACCATTCTGCAGGTGGACTGTGTCTGTAACCTGTTCACCACTGGTTAGGTGGAAACTAAGGTGGTCTTGAGGAGTTGCAGGAGGAAACCAGAGTCGAAAAGTTACGGAAACACTATGGTTCTTTAAGAAAATAGACAGAATTTATTTTCTTTCTTGAGCCAGATAGCTGATGTTCAGTTGCTAGATGCAACTCTGGTAGAAAGAAGGCATGGGTTGAAATTGAGTAGGGAGTCAGTTTATATCACTGACGACTTTAAGCAAAAACAATTGAGAACCCTCATTGTACCAGAATGGAATGTGTGAGGTTTCTTAGGGGCTAGATTCAGGTAACTATGGTGATAGGAGGATAGAGAAGCTGTACCTATACCCATGGCTCAGCTCCTGTAGATGGAAGAAATAAAGTTGTTTCTGAGAATGGAGAGACACCTGAGACAGTGAGTGAAGACGCAATACAGTGAGGTGAAAACTTCTCTTAACTTCTAAGCTTATAACACAACCTTGTAGGGTGTGGTGAAAACCATAGATGCTATGGTTTGAGTGCTTGTCTCCTTCCAAACTCATGTTGAAATTTAATTGCCATTGTAACAGTATTAAATGATGGGACTCTTAAAAGGTGATTAGGCTATGAAGGCTCTACCGTAAAGAATGGATTCATGCTGTTATCATGGAAGTGGGCTCATTATTATGCAAGTAGATTCTTTATAAAACTATAATTTTGTCCCCCTTTTCTGTCTCTCACCCTCTTTTTGTCCTCCTCTTATGTTATGACACAGCAAGAAGCCCCTCACCAGATGCTGGTACTTTGATCTTAGACTTTTCAGGCTCCAGAACCAGGAGAAATAAATTTCTGTTTATTGTAAATTAACCAGTCTGTGATATTTTGTTATAACAGCACATGACAGACTAAGACAGTACCCATGGCTGTTTGCATGTGGGAGTTAAGATTCTGTAGAAACAAATTCAAGTAAATCTTCACCTTTTTAGCACGGAGGGAGCTTTGGAATAAGGAATTTGTTAAAGAATTCAAGTATTTGCCAGTGAGAGAAATGTAGTAGGATAATACTGTGAGATATGGACTGTAGTTCTTTATAATCTTTCTTCTGGAGAAGGTAGCTAAAATAGTCTACATTTATATTTCATGGAATAAATATGACCAGAATCAGAAACAGAGAGAGAGAGAGAAACAAAACCCCAACTTTTGAAAGGCCATTTGAAAAGACTTTTAAAACTCCTAGTTGGGTGAAAGAAAGACTTTGGAATTTCTAAAGCTTAAAGTTAAAATAAACAAAAAATCAAGTTGGAAAAACTCATGATCAGAGAGAATTAGTATTTCCCATCCCTAGTGACTCAATAAAATTTGCTTGGACTGAGAAGAAAGAAGTAATCAGAAGATAAGCAAGAGTGTTTATGTATGGCAGAGCTGCTGTGCTCTGCGTCTCCATACTTGCTTGAAAACTGGACAGGCATAGACAAATCCCAGATTTGAAAGCAAGATCCATTCTCTTCTTCCCAGTGAATAACCAAGAAAATCCCAAGACCAGACCTCTCCCTGATGCCCAGTAGCATGTGAGAGCAAAAGGAAGGCTTCAGTGTCATGTCTGAAATGAGAGAGCGTAGAGCAGCCCCACAGAACTTCTCACAACTTACAGTGGCAAGGGAAAGCAGCTAGTTGTTTTCTCTCCCTCTGAGATGTTGAAAACATCAGAGACAGAGAGAGAGAGAGAGACAGAGAGAGAGAAACAGAGACAGAGAGTGCACCACACCTGGAGAGTTCCTACAGGAGGAAGCAAGGGAAAACTTGAAGGCAACTTACATCGGTCATTAACTATTAGGTCCTAACATGTTTATCTCAGAAGATGCAGCAGGAGGAGCTCTTGAATAAGGAACAATAGCATCTCCTCATTCCCTTATATTGAGGCATCACCTAAGAACCCTCAATTTATGACAAAACCCCTGGAACAAAGGTGATTATCTTGACTTAAGATTTCATTTTGATCAAATGGGAACCAAAAATACAAAATTAACTTAAGATATAGAAAAACAAACAAACACTTTTTGCCCACCTGAGTTTTGTGGAATGACATTCATACCCATTACAGTTTATGTCTTAGTCCATTTTCTGCTGCTATAACAGAATACCACACACTCAGTAATTTATAAATTTATAATAAAATAAATTTATAAATAAAAGAGACTTATTTGGCTTATGGTTTTTGGGACTGGGAAGTCCAAGATCAAGGGGCTGCATCTAGTGAGGGCCTTCTTGCTGTTTCATAACATGATGAAAGATATCACATGGTGAGAAAGGGCTAGAGAGGCAAAAGTACTTGAGACAGATAGAGGAAAAGGAGGGCAAACTTCTGAGATAATGGCATTAACCCATTTATGAGGGCAGAGGTTTCATGATCTAATCACTCCCTAAAAGTTCTACCTATTAATACCATCACAATGGCAATTAAAGTTCAGTGTTGGTTTTGGAGGAGACATTTAAACCATATCAATTTGTATTTAAGTATTTGTGTGCCAGCTTTAATAAATCCTATTAGATGGTGAGTTTCTATAGGACAGTGGTTGCCTCTCTTTTTCTGATTTCCAGGCATCTTAAAAATATTAGGAACTTAATATATATTTGTTCAATTGTATTGAATAGCTTAATCCAAAACATTCCCACTAGTCAATTGTCTTGGTAACCACCTTATTCATATATTATTATTAGCCCTGGTGCTCAAGTACTTTTACTCATTCAGTGAGTCATCTGATATAACCAACTACAATGAACATTAGCTAATACAAAGAAGGCATAATAGAGAAGCAAACCATAAGGCCATCATGACTTGAGCACATAGAGAACCAGTTTCAACAACTGTTGTCACTACTTCTTGAAGTACTATCTTCACTTGGTTTCTAAAACACTCTATTCATCTAGTTTTCCTCCTATTTGTCTAGTCCTACTCAGTCTCTTTGCTGACATCTCCTTCCTTGATCTTATTCAATCATTAGGCTATAAAATTCTTCTGTACACTAATAACTCACACATTTATATACACATCTATCTGCTCCACACTTCTCTCTTTAGCTCCAGCTGCCTACTTGACCACTGTATCTAGGTGTCTAATAGGTTTTTAAAACTTAACATATTCAAACTTGAGCTCTATATTCTCCCCAAAGCCAATGCCTTTATCAGTTTTTTCCCATATTAGTAAATGACAATTTTCTATTTCCAGTATCTTAGGCCAAAATCCCTGTTGTCATCCTGGACTACTAATTTTCTCTTGGACCTCACATCCAAGTCCTCAGGGAAACCTAGCAGCTGAAACTTTAACTATATCCAGGACCTGACCATTCTCAATACATCTACTGCTGTCACCCAGGTCTAAGCCACCATCATCTCTTGCTTCCTATCTGACCTCTGTTTTTACCATTGCCCTTCTATAGCCTTGCAATGGACTCAATGTTTATGTTCCCCCAACATTCACATGTTGAAATTCTTACCCATAGGTGATGGTATTAGTAAGTTAGGCCTCTGGTAGATGATTAGGTCATAAGAGTGAATCTGCCTTTTATTAATGCCTTTATAAAAGAGATCCAAGAAAGCTTGTCTGCCCCTTTCACCATGTGAGGAAACAAGAAGAAGGTATCATCTATGAACCAGAAAGTGGGCCCTCACTAGAAGCTGAATCTTCTGGTGTGTACTTGATCTTGAACTTCCCAGCAACCAGAATAGTAAAAAATATTTTGTTATAGCAACCTGAGAGATAAAGACAAGGCTGTTATTAACACAGTGGCCAGAGTGAGCCTTTTAAATTATAATCAGATCAGGTCTCTCCTCTGGACAACTATTTCCATAGCTTTAAAACTCAGAGTAAAAGTCAAGATCCACACTATAACCTCTCTGCATGTGATCTGGCCTGCTGTTACCTCTCAACCCTCATGTCTTCCTCTGAGGACCTCAGCAACTCTGTCTACTTACTGTTTCCCCAGCCTATCCAACATACTCTCAAGACAAGGGCTCTGTACTTGCTGCTCTCAAAGAACATTCAATAGAATGTTCTTCTTTATTATATTGTCATGGTTATTAATATTTACTTCCCTCACTTTCTTCTGATTTTTATTCCAAAGTTTTGTGGGGTTTTTTTTGTTTGTTTTTTTATTCGTTTTGTTTGTTTGCGACAGGGTCTCACTCTGTCACCCAGGCTGAAGTGCAGTGGCTTGATCAAGGTTCACTGCAGCCTTGATCTGCTAAGCTCAAGAGATCCTCCAACCTCAGCTTCTGAGTAGGTGGGGCTATAGGTGTCCCCGACTAATTTTTTCTTTTTTGTAGAGGCAGAGTCACTATGTTGCCGAGGCTGGTCCCAAACTCCTTGGCTCAAGTGATCCTCCCACCTCAGCCTCCCAAAGTGCTGGGATTACAGGTGTGAGCCACCACACCCAGCCCAAAGTTATATTTTTATAAGGACTTTTCTGTCCATTCTATCTAAAATTTCAATACCTAAGTTCACATTTCACAGAGCTCTTTCCTGTGTAATAATTTCTGTTTTTTTTTTAGCACACATCAGTTATTTACATGTTATATATTTTACTTATTTATTTTGCTTATTGTCTGTATGGTGCTTGACAGTGTCTTGTTCACTATATTATATCTGGTCCTACAATAGTGGTTGACATACGGTAAGTCCTCGACAAATATTTGTTGAATGGTCATTGAGCAAGTAAATGAGTATTTACTAAACTATCAGCAGATTATTTTCTAGTTTTATTTAATAATTTATGGTCATATGAAATAAAACTATTCATTAACAAAATGTTTAGAGTGCATTCTATTATTTTTCAGTACCAAATCTAGTATTTCTCATCCATCATCCTGCAGATGGAAAAATATCCATTGTTAAATTGCTTCTGTAACACAAGTTTGCATACAATAAAAGTATAAAATATTTTTCAACCCAGAGTACAAGATAAAGTACTTTTCTCCTAGTAAATACACTTTCTAAACACAACGCTATCTGTAAAAAGTCCTGTTAGTAATTAACATAAAGGTTATTTTGCCTCACTATAAATGGTTTCTTAATCTTAGAATGGTTTCTGAACCAAATTACAGAATAAGCATTATGCTTTTGAGTGAAGGCAATGTGTCTGTAGACAATGTTATGTTTGCTTTCTTCTTTGGTTATAATGTTCTTTTTCAATAGAATTTTTAACCTTCTCATTTCTGCCCATGAAAACCCTGTATATTAGCTCACTAATTTTCAGGTTATAGCTCCAAAAATTACTACACCTTATATATTAAGGTGCAAAATTACTACACCCTTAATATATAGGGTGTGGTAACTTTAATACTTACTGAAGTATTTGCTTATTAGTTAGCTTTCCACAATTTTAGCATCAAGAAAGGGAACTGACAATGCTCTTCCTGAAGAGAGGAGAATATGATGTTGGCGAATACTGTAATAGAATTTGTAATCTACCTTCTAATGTTTCAAAGCCCCAGAGTGAGGAGGAAGTTCCTTGCACATGTAGATAGAAAACTAAGGCAGAGGGCCTGCAGCCTTGCTCAGCATTTGGTTCTCCAGTAGGAAAGTGATATTCAGAGCTTGTCTGGCCAACCTGAAGCAGCAGACCAGCACAATTCAGAGAGCAACTGGTTTGGTCTGATGGAGAGTAGATCTCATTTACATCTGTATGTTTCTTTCAATTCCAGAGTACATGGACATTAGACATGGACATTAGTTTAAGGACATTTGTATGGTGGGAACAACCTGAGAATAAAGATGAGATGGAAGGTGTGGCAGAGACTCAGGGGTTTGCAGAAGCAGGGAGAAGAGACGAAGCTGCATTTACTTGGAGGGGTAAGGGGATGGACCAAGCTGAGAAATTTTGGATCACGGGGTATGACCACACAATAAATAGGCTAACAATGGCTGAATGATCACCAGCTAACACACCCAAAGATTAGCTTGAAGCTACAGAGTCTCCTTCTCGTAGGTCCCAAGATCATTCAAATATCCACACCAAGAACACGATATACCCAGGGGTCAGCCAATTGTAGTCCACAAGCTGAATAGTGCCTGCTGCCTCTTTTTGTGTGTCTTAGAAGCTAAAATGTGTTGGTTATTTTTTTTACATTTTTAAATGATTGAAAAACAATAAAAATATTTTGTAACACTTGAATGTTGTGTGAAAATCAAACTATATATGAGGTATCCATAAATAAAGTTTTATTAAATCATAGCCACACCCATTCGTTTACGTCTTTACATCTTACCTTTGATTGTTTTCCTGCTTCAACAGCAGAATTGAATAGTTGCAATAGAGACCATATGGCCAATTAAGACTAAAATACAGTATCTGAGTATTTATAGAAAAAGTTTGTCCACTCTTGTAATACAACATGTTAGAAAGTAGCCTAGGGAGAAACAGAGCTATAACAGAGCCTAGGGAGAAACAAAGCTGGAGAATGGAGCTATAACCTGAAAATGAGTGAGTTAACCACAAAGAGACCCTTGAATTATTGAATCCACTAAATTTAACTAGATTAGACAAAAATTAGGATTAGCAAGGAATTGCAGATGATGCCAATTCTGCCATATGTTCCTAAATGGCTCAGTGGGACATCCTCAGTTATGTGGTATCTCAGATGGTGGGCGTCTCTTGGCCCTCAATAGACACAGCACAGATTTACTCACACCTTATGTGAATAAAATATTTTACATCAAGTTTCAGCACATAAAGATTTTACTACAGCCCAGGCTTATGAAACCTCTAGGCAAAACTGTAATACAGCATAGACAGAATACAAGAAAGAATATACATATATATTCTTTATATATGTATTCTTTTTATATATATATATTCTTTATATATATATATTTTTATATATATTCTTTATATATATATTCTTTATATATATATTCTTTATATATATATTTTATATATATATTCTTTATATATATATTCTTTATATATATTCTTTTCTTTATATATATATTCTTTATATATATATTCTTTATATATATATACATATATATATATATATATACTTTCTTTCTACTTACATATCTGTTGGCAACCCTATTTCCATGCCTGCTAAAGTACCAACCTCACTCAGGCTGTTTTATCGATGTCTTGTGTCACTCTGGGCTGTCCTCCCTTGTTCTCCACAAGAGAGTGGAAACACCTCATTTGTTTACATTGAAATATGAGTGTTTGATGGTTATGAATGTGTTGTGTCTCACATTTTGAAAACAATGGTTTATTAATGCAAGAGACACATTCCTAATGGAAGAACTGGAGCTATAATATTTAGTTATGTGCTTTCAGAATTTAAGCTGTAGATTCATGCTAACACAATAGGTCAATTTTTAAGGAAGCACATGTATATATGTGCTATTTTGCTTTATTTTTTGAATTTGCATTACATACTCCAATTTTAAAGGAGAGGAAGTGGAAATACATAAAAATATGTTTTTATGTTTTTATGTCATAGCTAAACTGGGCCATGTAACCTTGAGCTATGATATAAAAAAACCATATTTTTATGTTAATTGAAGACACATCTGGATTTATAAGACAACTGGGAAGGAATATGGAAGTAATCACCTATTCTTTAAACTTAATCTTCAACTTAAAAATTATTTAGAGGTTGTCATTTCTCTTATTAGTTAAATAACAACTGTACCATACATAAAAACTACCCTCCCTCATTTGTTATTTTCAGTGTTAAGTAGAACTTTTTATTTTACTCTATGCCCTCAAATAACTCCGTGAATAGATATTACAATCTCAATATTACAGGCAAGGGTAGTTGTACTAGTGAATTTAATCATTCACCCACCTCAAAATTATATCGCTTGTAAACAACAAAACCAGGATTGAAGCACAAGCTTGTATAACTTTAAAGCCTGTGCTCTTAAGAATAAGTTTAAAATCCTAACCACTACTTGACCCTACTTTCTGTGTTTGAAGTACATTTTTTGCAAACCATTTAGGTTTTGTTTTGTTTTATATTTGCTGAGTTTTCTGTACATGTGTCTTTAAAGACATTTGTAGCCTATTCCTTTGTTTCTCTAACCCTCAAGGTTAAATGGCCCAGTTTCGCTATGACAGCATTCTTCTTGGTAAAGGAGATATGGCAAGGTAGCAACTGACTGTGCAGAGTTAACCTTGAAGTTATTTGATGTTAAATCAGTTTTACTTAGGGATGTTTTTTTCACCACTAAGGTCTCTTTTATTCTGTCATGCAATTTGCTGTCAAACTAAATGATGCATTTAAATTGAATGACCAAAGATAATGACTGTAACAAGGGAGAGACCCGTACAATTGCTGTTGTAATGTCATTCTGATCTGAATGACCCTGTTATGTTGGAGTCATGATACAGTGGATGTCAAGTCATGATAACCTACTACTGTTTCTCAGCCAAATAATGGAAGTTTCTCACGGGGTGGCATTAAAAATAAAGTTGCCCAAAGGGTATTTGTTATTAGAGACGTTCAGAAATGATGGCAACACTAACTGGAAGTAGAATGTAAGAACAATGTACTCAATTTGATTATCAAACTGAACGACATTAAGATCTGTTTCTTACTAGAGTTATATAGTATGGTAAAATAATCAGAACAGTGTGGCCAACAAATTGGCTTGGCTACACTATGAAATAGAAAGAAAAATTGGCAAAATGTCTTTTTCAAAGACAATTGGGTTCATAAGTTAGATTTTCTGTAGTGGAAAAAAAGCAATTGCACAGCTTCTAGACTACATGACAATCTAGCAGAATAATATGCCCTCACTCTCTCCCTCCTTTCTTCCCTCCCTTCCTGCCTCACTCCCACCCTTCCTTCCTTTGCTACAGCATGAACATCATAGAGGCTAGTGTTATTTGGCTTAATTGCACAAAGAGGGCTCTATGATTTTACTTTTATCTTTCAGGTTTCAGTCATTTATATTTAGCACTTATATATACTTGATGTATTTAATCTCCAAAAGAAATAGACTATATCCCACAACTCCTTTCTGAGATTTCTTTAATGCATTGTTGCCCATGTTTTTTCATACCATAAGCCACAAGAGAGAGACCAGGAAGTTTTGTTTCTTAAAAATTTGCTCAATGACATTCTATGCATTTTCTCAATTATTTTGAAGTAGAAAGTCTTGTAATCTTCCTCATAACTCTTCTTTTTTCCCCATTTAACATATGATATAATCTTAATGCTCTAGTTCATGGATTTCACCTCATGAATAGGGAGTATATTGAGACTAGATTTTGATTTTGTGATCTTTATATGGCCTTGGATATTTTTCCCTTATAACAAGAATAACGTTTTTGTTTTATAAAAAAAGACACATTTAAAGTATATCTTTTTCTGTATCAAAACTCATTAAATAACCTAAATGGTGCCGGGAAAACTGGCTAGCCATACTCAGAAAACTGAAACTGGACCCCTTACTTACACCTTATATAAAAATTAACTCAACTTAAACATAAAACCCAAACCATAAAACTTAAATGTAAAACCCCAAACCATAAAAACCCTAGGAGAAAATCTAGGCAATACCATTTGGGAAATACGCATGGGCAAGACTTTATGATGAAATCACCAAAAGCAATTGCAACAAAAGCTAAAATTTATAAACAGGATCTAATCAAACTAAAGAGCTTCTGCACAGCAAAAGAAACTATCATCAGAGTGAACAGGCAACCTACAGAATGGGAGAAAGTTTTTGCAATCTACTCATCTGACAAAGGTCTAATATCAAGAATTTACAAAGAACTGAAACAAATTTACAAGAAAAAAACAACTCCATCAAAAAGTGGGCAAAGGATATTAACAGACACTTCTCAAAAGAAGACATTTATATGACCAACAAACGTGAAAAAAAGCTCATAATCACTGGTCATTAGAGAAATGCAAATCCAAACCACAATGAGATACCATCTCACACCAGTTAGAATGGGGATCATTAAAAAGCCAGGAAACAACAGATGCTGGAGAGGATGTGGAGAAATAGGAACTCTTTCACACTGTTGGTGGGAGTGTAAATTAGTTCAACCATTGTGGAAGACAGTGTGGCGATCCCTCAAGGACCTAGAATCAGAAATACCATTTGGCCCAGCAATCCCATTACTGGGTATATACCCAAAGGATTATAATCATTCTACTATAAAGACACATGGACACATATGTTTATTGCAGCACTCTTCACAATACCAAAGACTTGGAACCAACTCAAACGCCCATCAACAATAGACTGGATAAAGAAAATATGGCACATATACACCATGGAATACTATGCAGCCATAAAAAGAAATGAGATCATGTCCTTTTGTCATGGGTGGGTCTTTGTTCTTAGAGCTCCCAAGGTGGTGGCGGCTGCTCCCAAGATGGCAGCAAGTCTTTTGTTCTCTGACCTGGGATTCCTGGCCTGACGGATTCCAAGGAATGGAACCTTGGGCCATGAGGTGAGTGTTATAGCTCTACTGGAAGTCGTGGGTCATGGAAGAGAACTGTGGAACCCAGCGACTAGAGTTCAGCTCCATTAGGAAGAACCTGGGCACTTAGCCCTGCAGGAACAATGACGAGCCTTTAGCGTGATCTGGAACTGCACTGGGTGCCTCACTGGATCAGAAGCGCAGCAGACACCCTGTCGCATCCGGAGGGGTGGAAGTCAGCAGCAGGTCTGTGATGGCAGTGAACAGCAGTGGTGGATGGTAAGTGAAAGCTCAACTTGAGCTGGAAAAACACAGACCAGAAGAGTGTGCAGTTGCAAGATTTAAGAGTGAAAACAGAGCTCCCATACAATGGGAGGGGACCCAGATGGGGTTGCCCACCCCTGGCTTGAATGCCTGGGGTTTATATCGCAATCACTGTCCCTCACACTGTGCTCTCAGGCAATACATGACTGACTATTTCTTTATCTCATGCTTTTAGCCTAATTGGTGTTTTAGTGAGCCCTCTTTACTATCTGATTGGCCAGGTGTGAACTGAGTTACAAGCCCTGTGTTTAAAGGTGGGTGTGGTCACCTTCCCCAGCTAGGCTTAGGAATTCTTAGTCGGCCTAGGAAATCCAGCTAGTCCTGTCTCTCACTTTGCAGGGACATAGATGAAGTTGGAAGCTAGCATCCTCAACAAACTAACACAGGAATATAAAACCAAACGCTGCACGTTCTCACTCATAAGTGGGAAATGAACAATAAAAACACATGGACATAGGCACAGGAAGGGGAACAATACACATCGGGGCCTGTCAGGCAGTTGTGAGGAGGCAGAGCATCAGGACAAATGGCTAATGCATGCGGGGCTTAATACCTAGGTAATGGGTTGATAGGTGCAGCAAACCACCATGGCACATGTTTACCTATGTAACAAACCTGCACATTCTGCACATGTATTCCAGAACCTAAAATAAAATAAAATAAAATTTTAAAAAACCATGATTATAAGGAGGAAATCTATTGAAAGAAAATACATATTGCCAATAAAAATATAGAAATCTTTCTGATCATTAGGGAAATGAAAATTAAAGCACCAATTAAGAAATATTTTTTAGGCTATCATATTGGCAAAAATTAGAAAATTGATAAGATTGAAGAGTGCCAAGTATATGGAGAAATTCATGTCCTGTTAGTGAGAACAGAAAAGCTCGCCACAACATTTTTGGAAAGTAATCTGACAATACCTATTAAAATAAAAATGTATGATCCATTTGTCCTAACATTCTCAATTATGGGATTCTAAAAACAAACAAAAAACTTATTTAGTAACCACTTTGCATGTCCTTTGGTCAATTATATATCCTTTTCTCAACAATGGATTATGTAATTTGTTGCTACTTACCTGTAATATTAATCACAACTTTTCTTTTCATTTTGATATTTATAATTGTTATTTTTTATAATTAAAGGAAAATAACTGAAGTATTATCAACAAAACTTAAAACAATTTATAAGAAAAAAATCCTATATATAGGACATTTGAGAAAGTGGGCTTAAATATTTAATAGTAACTAGTGAATTGCAACTAAATGTCAGAAAAACAAAGAAGGAAACATGTATCTCTTCTATTTGGTGACTTCTTTGAATCGATGATATTCCCAATCTTGCTTAAAGAACTAAAGTAAAATTTAGCATAGCTCCTCCTAATTTTGGCACAGCTGGTCTTCTCTACTCTCTGAAAAGTAAGTAGATTAAAAAAAAAAAAAAGGAATTCCCACTCCTTCCTTAGAGCTCAGTGTTCTCCATTCTTTTCCCATCTCTTTGAGCTCTTCTCTGGCTTTGTCTTTGCCTTCTGCATGCATAACAATCACAATAGGATTCCTATTTAAATAAACACAAATTTTTTTGTCAGACTGAGGGCAGGCCTCTTAAAGTGAAGTCTCTTAGTGAGGAACCCAAGAATATACCTTGCAGCAAATTTTCTCTGAGTGAGCCTTATGCACAGTAAAGTTTGAGATTTGTTACCTGAAATGATGAGCTACTTCAGGGTTCCTGCATACATCTGTTTCAGACACACCAAATTTATCCCTGCTGTTGAAAACGGCGTTGAACTTCTTCTGGTCTCTATGTTTTGAGTCAGTTCCAATCTCATTCCTGACTCTCAGACTTTTATCTCCCCTTGGAGGACTCACAAATACCTCAAAGCCCCTTGAGCCTACTCTTCCTCCTGATTTTCCTCTTTCCGTGATTGGTATTGCACCTGACAGCTGCCAGAACCAGAAACTGGGAGGTAACCCCGATTTCTGTTCTTTCCCACTGTATTCATTCACTCATGAGCTCCTGTTTATTCTGCCTTCTAAATATCCACGTTCCACTCAATTCTCAATAGTACCACTGTCACTAGCCTTAGTCTGGCCCACATCATCTCTCATTGAAATTATATTATAACTGTAATTTTCATATTTCCCCTGTCTCTATTAAAGTCCCATTGTAACTGAGTACCCCCATTTTTCTAAGAGGAAGAGAGTGAGTTATTTTTTAAATTAATTTCTTCTCTCTTTCCTTGTTCTCCCCTGTTTTCCACTTCCCACTTAGCTCTTTAGAAATGCGATTATAACTTTACTTTCCCTTCACCAGACACTGGCTACATGGCAAGCTTACCTAACTATGGGCTTACTTAGAAGCTCCAGAACTGAAACTCTCTCTGCCCAGGAGATTGCCTCAGCTGATGGCAGTCAATTTACATCCTCAAGGATGCCCATGACAGAACTCCATCCCACCTGGAGAGTATCTCAGATTATGGCCACTTTAAAACCTAGCACTACCTGTGGTGATGCCAGCTGGACCACCTGGTAGATAAGGCACTGAAGTGAGTCATATACGCCCCGCATCTGCTTGTTTCCTCCCTGCATGCCATTCATGCCAAGTTCCCCTTTAAAAGCTGCTGCATTCTGCCCCCAAAATGAAGTGGTACCCTTAAAGGCAGGAGCCTGTACTACTTCCCCTAAGCTAAGCTTTGGAATAAAGTCATTTGTACCAGACGTCACTCTTGTTAACGGGAGTTAACAAGTGGTGAGTGACTGAACCTGCCTTTTGGTTATACCATGGATCCTTCTTCTAAGGTGCTAATTTAATTCTGTCACCTTAATTACAAGCTTTCAATAGCTCTCGTTTGTTTTTAGTTTAAAATATAAATCCCTTACTGTGGCTCAGAGTGTCCTGCATAATTGAGAGGTGCAGCCAGCTGAGCTTCTGGATCGGGTGGGGACTTGGAGAACTTTTGTGTCTAGCTAAAGGATTGTAAACGCACGAATCAGCACTCTGTAAAAATGCATCAATCAGCGCTCTGTGTCTAGCTAAAGGATTGTAAACGCACCAATCAACATTCTGTAAAATGCACCAATCAGCACTCTGTAAAATGGACCAATCAGCTCTCTGTAAAATGGACCAATCAGCAGGACGTGGGCAGGGCCAAATAAGGGACTAAAAGCTGGCCACCAGACCCAGCAGCGGCAACCTGCTTGGGTCCCCTTCCACACTGTGGAAGCTTTGTTCTTTTGCTTTTCATAATAAATCTTGCTGCTGCTCACACTTTGGGTCTGCACTACCTTTATGAGCTGCAACACTCACCGCGAGGGTCTGCGGCTTCATTCCTGAAGTCAGTGAGACCACCAGCCCACAGGGAGGAACAAACAACTCCTGACGCTCCACGTTTAAGAGCTGTAACACTCACTGCAAAGGTCTGTGGCTTCACTCCTGAAGTCAGCCAGACCACGAACCCACCAGAAGGAAGAAATTCTGGACATATCTGAACATCTGAAGGAACAAACTCTGGACACAGCATCTTTAAGAGCTGTAACAGTCACCTCGAGGGTCCGCGGCTTCATTCTTGAAGTCAGAGAGACCAAGAACCTACCGGAAGAAATAAATTCCGGACACATAATCATTATCACTCTAATTTGTTTCTTACTTTATAATGGTCCTATTAAATGTTTTATAAGTTTCCATGCTGTTTCTTGCCTGGTTTTTTATGTAGCATACTTTTTCTTCTTGGAGCCCTATTTACTATCCTCTTTAACCTGATCATTTCTCCATATTTAGGTCTCGCTTCCTCTGGAAGTGAGCCTTTCTTCCCACGTCTGGGCTGTGGGCACAGCAGCACAGCAGTGTCCGAAACAAGAAGGAAGAAGGAGTGGTGTCAGCCAGCACTATTCTAACATATTATTTCTTTCACAGTGTTTTTCAGAATTGGGGTCAAATAGCCACCTGTAGAGGCAAGGGAGGCTAGGAACAAAAGCATCTTTCAAAGGGAATGAGATAGCAACATCAGTTCAAACAGATCATGATTCATCACTCAGACCAAACAAATTATAGTTGAGAACATAGCTGGGATCCTGTTATCAAGAAAGAAGGGAAAACGGCCTAAGGGGAGGCAATCAACAGTATTTACCAGGCTTTCCCTTGCAGATTGACATCATAGAGAGTTGCCTAGCTGGCCTACTCCTTCATCCAGCTCTGGTTGTGCATACAGCCCCCCCCCCAACCTCAGGGCTGTTTCCAAAGTAAGAAGTAAATGCCCTCAGGGGTCTGCCAGTGAAGGTTAATGTCTAGGCATCTTGTGTTTGTTGCCTGTTAAGGGAGCCTCTCGCTACTTTGCATTCTACTTGTTTCTGGAGCTGAAGCAACACTGCTTAAAAGGATTAATTTGGCTGGTGCTCCAGAGAATTTGGAAGGTAAACAACTGTTTCTTTTTTGTCAATATGGCAATTAAGAACGTTGAGATTAAAGAAAGAAAAGTAAATGCAGCTTTTATTTCTACAGTAGACTGATAGGCTAGTGAGTCACTGAATAGGTAATAAGCCCTAGAAGTGTTTTGGCTTAACAAATCTAGTTCAGGGATAAAATTCTCTCTTCCCTCAACTATCTTGCATCCCAGAATATCTGAACTCTACACAGAAAAGGTTGACAGTTTCGAATTTGGATTTTGTGTTGATTTGATTGCGGTGTAAAATGTTTTATGCTAGAGACACAAATCTGCATGAAAATTTGGTTTCAAATAAAGCTGATTTTTTTTTTCTGTAGCCAGAAGTGTTACTTTTTATTTTATGGTGACTAAGAAAAATATAAATATACACATACAGGTTATTAGTGTAAATGATCCAATGGAGGTTATTAGTGGGTGATACAAAATCATATTCCCACTGAGAGAATACTAGATTCAGCTATCAATTTACCTATCAGTGACCTTGGAAAATTGCTTAGTCTTTCTGAGACTGTTTCTCCCTTCTTTAAACAGCAATGATACTGCCTCCATCTCTACTGGGCTGCTGGGGATTTTTTCTTATATTTGATTGTACCCATTATGACCAACTTAGTGCCAGACATGTGATAGATATTCAGTAAATACTTATTTAGTAAAATATAGAATTAAAAATCAAATGAAATAAGTATGTAAAAGTATTGTGGGTTACTATACAAATACAAGCATTATTATTGTTAAAGAACAAAATTTCAATAAATTGAGTTTTAAAGCTCTAATTGGCTTTTATTAGCAATTCATGAACCCGGCAGTATTTTTCAGTCCACCAAGTAGAAGCAGCTCTGCCAGGAGTGGCAGAAGGATTGGCTTTTGTAAGGCAGATTTAGTAGAAAACAAACAAACAAACAAACAGGAAAGGGTGGAAAGTGGATTGGTTGCCCTCAGGTACTTTCCTTGTATGGGTTAAAGCCGAGAGGACTTCCCTATTTTGCTTGCTCAGATTTACTGATCCCATTTTGTTTGGTTGCTGAAAATCTTCTATTATTTTTTCTTTGAAAACTACCCTGTTTGGGGATTTGGTTCTCATCTTTCTCCTAATTTCTCAGAAGGTCAGATTCATACAAATAAACAATTTAGTTCTTGGATAGGTAATATGGAACTTCAGCACGAGTGACTCCATTTTGGGCCTACTATCTTTTTATTAACCTTGTTATTCTCTCCCATGATATGGAAATACATTTTATCCATAAACTATTCAGATCATTTAAAAAGCAACTTTATCATGATAGCTTTCTTCAAAGACCACGCCACTGGGTAGGAGTAGCATTTGATGTACTGTGGTTTTTATTATCAGTCATTAGCTAAATCAATCAAAAACTAAACTTGCTAAAGGGTGACCACGAAGAAGAGAACTCATTTATGGAAACTTAATTTCAGAGCAAGATTAGGATGGAGTTTTTCTCATCTATTTCAGTTTCTGAAAGACTTGGGGTAACGTGGCCCTTGAGGCATGATGGGAAGTACCACCGAGAAAAAAGTGTCATTGCACTTGCTATCTCTTCAGCTGAGAATTACAGAACATCCACCTACCATTACCCATCTAATCGTGCATATCAGTAATCTTACATGGTTAAACCTATAGGAAAATTGGGGTAAGGGTGGTGGTGTCAGCAGAACTCAAAGAGGAAAAAGGGACTTTTTTCAGGGGATTTTATGCTGTATAATTCCTTTCAAAATGTTAGTAGAAAAGAGAGAACCTTAAAATGCAAGCTTGATTTTAGCAGTAACTGTTACTTCTCTTAGTTGCTCTTTCAGAGCAAAAACAGCCAAATTTAATTGACAACAAGTATAAAGATACTGTAATGAGGATTCTAAATTACTATGAAGAGGTCTGATGATAACCAAATGTTCAATTTTTAACCATTAATAAATAACTAATTAATTTTCACAAGAGTTATAGTCAACATTGTAAATGAGGATAATGCTATCATCCAGAGAAAATGACTTATATATAGAAATAAAAATGGATAACATTTTGAAATACTATCTACTTCAGTCTTCCTTCTTGATAATTGTCTTTTAACTCTGCAGCCTTCATGATTAAACTAGGAAATGAATGTGAGATCTATTGCCCTGGGGCGGGGGTGGAGGGGGAAACAAAATGAAAAAGAAAACAAAAAAGAACTCCAAAGAGAGTCAAATTCTTGACTTTATAGCTCCTAAGTAGGCTTTTATAATATTATATTTGAGATATTAGTCTGAAAGCTGAGAATGTTTAAATAGTAAAAGCTAGACACTATTGAGACATAAGAGGCTTGTAATGGAATGGCAGAGGTTGGTCTTGAATATGCTCATTCAAAATAGAATTTATACCAAGAACCAAAGGGTTGGGAGGAAATAAACAGTGAACTATTTTCTTTACCCTAAGGAAAATAAAAGTACAACTAGTTGAACTGAGGGAGATAATTGAATTTGATGTGACTGGGATTTAGATGCTGATGGAATCCTGAAAGTGGCCATTGCCACATGTCCCTGAGCAGTTGAAAGTTATTCTCATAGATCTGTAAGTACTAGCTTTGGTTTTTGTTTTTATTGTGTGCCTTAAAAAAACCACTATTATCAAAACAAAAAAAAAATCACTCAAAATTCTACCCAATAATATATATTTCAATGCTTATTCTACTAGTCATTTTGTCCATGCATGTTCATTTCTGTCTGTTTCTATGTCTATAGCTGTATCCATATTTTTACCTACACCTGAAATTCTATTTTGCATGTGTAGCTGCATCTGTAGCTATAGCTGTACTTATATCTGTATTGAAAAGTAGTATGTCCTAGGAAATTCTAGGAATATAGTGACAGCTGGAAAACAAAAATCAAAAATCCACGAAGTTAATATTTATAATGAAACTAGGTAACAAAGTATTTTTCTAAGCCTCAAAATACAAGCAGATAGAAATATGTCACCAATAGCCACAAACTCTGCATTATACCAATATCTTCATTAGAAAAAACAAGAAGGAAGCAATGAATGACTAAAGGACTTGAGAATACAAACTTCCAAATTAGCCAACGTGAAACTGTCAGAGAACAACAGCTACAAAGGAGGAGAGTTCTTACCTATTTATATGATGAGTGAATGTAAGGTTTACACTAAGGTGTAAGGAGCTGGGGCTGTCTAGACTTTATAAACTCTTGAAACTGATCAACCTTCCAAGATAGAGTACCAAACTTCCAAGAATAAAATCAAAATTGATCAGGCTGGAGACAATAGCAAGGAAGGAAACATGGTGTCCCAGTAAAAGTGAGAAAGAAACAACCAGAAAAGTTCAGTAAGAAGCATTATAAATTTTAATGCTACACAGAAATACTAGAAGAAGGAGTTCTGTGCAGTTAAAAAATGTCATTTGAACAAAGATCCCTTCTAAAAATTCAAGAATACAATTTCACATAAAAATAAACAACAAAAAAGTGTTGAGGTTAAATCCCATTAAAACTTACCAATATACAAAGAGAATAAGGAGCAGAATAACATCTGTACTGACAATGAAAGTATGCCATAACGACATGCCTGTAAAACAGATCAAAATTATAACCTGCTATTTCAAAGCAACTTCAACATCATTCAAATGTGATACAAAGTATAAATGAATAACACACATGAGAATTAGGAAAAATCAGAAATTAAGTGACAGAACTCAAGAAAGAATTAGACATAAGGAAAAATCATATTAAAAAGAGAAAATAAACATAGTTAATAATGTCTTAAGAAAAAGGAAAGGTTAAAAATTAAAGCCAAAGGAAAAAAAATGGAACATTGAAGATAAACAAAAAAGATACGCAACACAAATAATAGAATTATCTGAAGAAGAAAACTAAAGCCAGAAAAAAGAAGAAATACTCAAAACCATAATTATAGAAAGCTTATGGGGTTAAACAAAGATTTGAAACTTATTGAAAGAACACATCATATACTCGTATGCTCAAGAATGTCAACCCAGGAAGACTAATGTTAAGATATATTAGAGAAACTCCTGAGCTTGAGAGAAAAAAACATAAACTTTTGAGTGGGTAAAAAAAGTTATCACTTACAGGGAAAAACTACATTATCTTCCTAATTTTCAGCAGTAGTGCTTCATGCCAGAAAAAGAATGAAGAGATATGTTTAATACATCAAGGAGAGAAATCATAAAATGAGAAACTTATATGCAGCAAAATTGTCAGTAAAACAGTTACAAACTCTTAAATATACAGGAATTCAGAGAAAATTGCTCTTGTGAGTCCTTCTCAGAGCAATCTGCTGGAGAGCAAACTTCAGATGACTACCATGACATTACATGTGGAATGGTGATGAGAATATGTACTTATAAAACTAGAAATAAAGAAGAGTTAAAAAGGAGAAAATACATCTGGAGTACAAGCTTAGAAATGCAGAAGGAAGAAGGGATTAGCTTATGTAAAAATTTTAAAAATTGTTTCTAATAATTATTACTGGTGTTAGCTTTGTTAGTATTAATATTCTAGGATCATTCTGTGTATAATGTGAGATAAAGCAAGGGTATCTTTTCTATATTTGAAAACCAAGATTCATAGTGTGGAAGAGAAAAGGTCCAAATATAATATAGAAGAGGTTACATAATATCAATGTGGTTATAAATATATGCATATATTTATACATTATATATTTATATATAAAATTAAAGCTAATTATTTATATGTATATACTGAGTATACTGGAAACAATGACTAACCCAGGAAGAGTGCATGTTTCTGGTGACCAAATTGCCTTGAAATTCCAGGGGCTTCATGGAGAAATGGCTGATTCTACATATAGGGGTTGAAATGCACAGGATAAATTTGGAAAATCTTGTTACACTGGGTAACAAGACAGCTAACAGAGACTCCTTAGGGTGATGTCAAAAAGAATTATGTGCTATCTTGAAGTATCTCCAGCTGACCAAATGTAGGACAATTTGAAAGTCAATAGAATAAGAGATACAATGTTGTGAAACCCATATGGTATGTTTACATTCATGAGTTTAAAATGATGTAAAAATTAATTAGTCAACTTTTGAAAATGTAAAGGGATTAATACATATCTTGAAAAATAGTATGCAACGGGAAATAGGCATTTATATTGCCTTCTTGTATAAACTGTACGCTTGGGTAACCAAATGGTAGATAAGAGAAGCATCTGTGTATAATGTTATTTCAGCAATTAAAAAATATAAAATTAGAATATCAGCATTTTATACCATAAAATATGCTCCAGCATGAATGATTTTTACCCAGAATGTGAGGTGAACTGGTGGCTTCTCTCACAGCTTACCAAACAGGACTTTCTTCTCTGTCTGTCTGCATGTATGAAATATATACATGCTGGAATAAGACTCTCATACTGTCTTCTCATCTTTTAAAAAAATTAGTGTATCATGAACATTTTCCCTCTTTTAGCATCCATTTAGCAGACATTACAACATTTACAATGACTATATAATAGTCTAGTGTATGAGTATGTAATATCAGGTTCATAATTTAAATAACATGCTATTTTTATTCAAAATTTACTTTGTTGTCTTATGTACTTGTTTTCTATTATGTATATGGCTTCCACAGCTCCTTTTGCAGTAAAATTTTTTTTTGTAACCATAGGTTTTTTTTAGCCAAGTATAATTATTAGTTAAACATATTTTTAACAATTTGGACACAAATTATCAAATTGTCCTTCAGAAAAGTTATTAGCCTACATGTCCATCAGCAGAGTGCAGTCCTCCATATGCCTGCTGTTTCTTTAAGTACAGTTGGCCCTTTGTATTTGTGGGTTCCAGATTGGGTTCAACTAACCACATATTGAAAATATTACACACATACACACACACGCACACACACACACACACACAGACACGCACACATTCAAGAACTGAGTTAAAGATTAAATATTAGAACAAAAGATCCTCCTAGTGCCCTTATCTACGAGGGTTTAGGAGCTCTTATCTGAGGACCTGGGGCGGGAGACAGATCGATATATATGTTTCTTATTATATCAGAATATCACACGTTTATTATTTCTCTTTAAGTCTTTAGTGTTTGTGTTTGTATGCCTTTAATGAAAGCTTAATGAAACTTTCCACTATTTTAAATACTGCAAAAGCTGGTAAAACAGAAACTTAAAAAATGAATATGGAATTAAATAAAATACATCATCTTATCTAGCCTCATTTATTTGCTAAAAATAATTTATCAGTCACTAAGGAAAATCAGCTTTTTCAAATTTTCCTATGAATGGGACAGATACTGCATTTAAAAAAATTTGTAAGATTAACCAGCTGTACATTTATTCTGATGAACTGGTCCAATTAGCCTCTTTATCTGCTTGTGCTATTAAGAGGCAGAAGTTAAGAAAAAAAAATCCAGCTTTGGTTTAATATTTTTCTGAAAATTACTAAACACATTTGAGAATAAACAGCAGATTGCTCCCTTGATATATACTTAAAGTGGATTTTGTAACCTGCTGTGGAAAGGTAGATTTCTAAAATGCAGCCCCTGATATCAAGGTCTCTTATTATGGCAGTGGTGCCACTGGGATTGGACAACAATTCATTTTCCCGGCAGAGATTCATTTAAGTGACTCCTAAGTACCTGAGTGTTGAATTTACCCCAGCCTCTTAGGAGCAAGGGGATATTGAAGGACCTAGATGTGTGTATTTATTTTTTTAAAAAGGATTAAATACCAATTTTTAACAGAGGGTGAGATCCGATAGTCTCTTTTTAATCTTTGCGCGTATTCCCTGGTAGAAGAGCTCAGTTTTTGCCTAATATTTTTCTTAAAACAACAGTCCTTGCTATTTTAATCTGTCACTCCCTGGAGCAAAAGAGCATGGCTGAGCATCCAAGGTTACATTTCCTGTCTCTTATCATATAACTGAAGCTTCTCTTCAATATAGTATTTTGAACCTAATACAACTTTCTTTCTGTGTATGGAAGGCCTGTAGTTCTTCATATTCTTCTCTTTTATCTTCCTGTTTTCATTCCTTTCATCAGATCCAGCATTATATATTAAACAAGCTAATTAGTTAAAAGGCATTTCAGGAATATGTTAGAAAATGTAGAAAGTGAGGAAGGTGCATTGGAGATTTATTCAGCACCTACAGTTTATGTGAAAGAAGAGATAATGGAGATCAGTGAAATTAGGACTTTTCAAGGTTCATAAAGCAGGTTCACAGCTGATATTTTTTGTAACTCTACTCAGGTTGTGGATTAGTTTACATTGTAATTCTTGTGACAACAATGAAAATAATTCCCTAGTTTATTAATGGCATCAAAAAGACGAAGTTAGCGATACAAATCCTCTAAAGTTGTATGCAGAAAATACGTATTGCTGTTTGCATAATCGGTTTTCTAGAAGCATAGATATAAAGCTAAATAAATGGAAACATATTTCAATATTGTTGCATTGATATTTATTCTATAATACACTCGTGTTTGCTTTTCACTACTCATATTGTATGTACTTAGAAATCCTTGAAAAACAGAGTTTAGAGAGAGCTTTAATTAAAATAGTAATGAGCACTTGATTACCAAAATTGATTTTAATCATAAGAAAATATCATCCTTCTTCCTGATCTCTTGGCACCCTTGCTGTGCTCACAGATTCTTTCTTGGAAAGGTGGACTTTTCTTTTCTTTTCTTTTTTGAGATGGAGTTTTGCTCTTGTTGCCTAGGCTGGAGTACAATGGTGTGATCTCAGCTCACCACAACCTCTGCCTCCCGGGTTCAAGCTATTCTCCTGCCTCAGCTTCCTGAGTAACTGGGATTACAGGCATGTGCAACCACACCTGGCTAATTCTGTATTTTTAGTAGAGACGGGGTTTCTCCATGTTGGTCAGGCTGGTCTCGAACTCCCGACCTCAGGTGATCTTTCTGCCTTGGCCTCCCGAAGTGCTGGGATTACAGACATGAGCCACTGCGTCCTGCCGACTTTTCTTGTCTTGACAGCATATGCCGCTATGGTTTTCCCCAAATATCCTGTGGGACTTTTGTTCTGTCCCCTGTGTTCCCTCCTATTTTGCTTTTACTCTTAAATTTAGCAAACTCCAAGTGTTTTCACTTGTTTCTTTTAATTTCTATCCCTGTACTCTGTTTTGTCCAATATTTTCACAACTTCAAGAGTCATCTCTGTTTACATGATTTCAAGTACTATACTTTCAGCTTCAACATTTTTCCAACTACTGATACTGCCTGTTAAATATCTTCACTTTGATGTTTGCTGGTATAGCAAGTTCAATATGGCCATATGGGGACTCATTATCTGCTCAACATCCTACAGTTCACTTGCTCTCCTTATTCTCCCCTTTCTGTATGATACCACATTTCTCTCAGCTCCTTCTCTTTAGTTGCTCAGGCTCAACACCAGGAATAATTTTTTCCTGTATCAATTCCTTATCCCTGACCTTCAGAGAATTGTTTCTATGGTCTGAATGTTTATGTGCCCCAAAATTTCCATATTGAAACCTAATCTCCAAGGTGATAGTATTAAGAGGTGGTGCCTTTGGGAGGTGATTATTTCATGAGGGTAGATTCCTTACGAATGGGATTAGTGCCTTTATGAAAAAAAAAAAAACTGAGGAGCTGGTTTCCACCATGTGAGGATACATAGAAGGCGCCATCTATGAGAAGCAAGCCCTCACCAGACATGAAACCTGCCAACACCTTGATCCTGGACTTCCCAGCCTCCAGAACTGCGAGCAATAGATTTTTGCTGTTTACAAATTACTTACTCAAAGGTATGTTATTGTAACAGACTGCACGGACTAAGACAGTTTTCATCTTGGCAGATTTTACTACTGAAATGTTCTCTCATTTATCCTCAGTCTTGTATTGCTCTCTGAAATCTTCATTTATGTCTTCATTAACTCTTTACAGACTTCCAAAAGAGTTACCTATTGGTTTCCCTGCTTTTGAAAGTCTTAGCAAATTACCCTGTAAACATATGTGATGTTAATCTGCTTAAAACATAGCCTCAGATCACATGCTTAAAGGCTTCCAATGGTCTCTACTGACATAAAGGTTTTCATCAAAACATAGTAGATTTTGTGGGAAATGGCTTCAAACTACATTGCCATTGTTTTTTCTTTCACTTTTCAACAAATACTCTACATAAGGGCTTCTCAGATTTAAGGTGCATACAAATCAAATGTAGATCATTCACTGTCCTTGGAAAGTTTTATTTGCTTTTTTGGTTCTGTGCTGTTCACTGTTTGCAATACCTTGCTGTTACATCTCCCTTTATTATAAATCAAAACACATCTCACAGTCAACCTATCCATCAAATCTCATTTGCATGCATTTTATTTTCCAAATTCCCAAACATCTATAGGTATATTCTTTTTTTTTTATTTTTTGAGATGGAGTCTCACTCTGTCACCCAGGCTGGAGTGCAGTGGCATGATATTGGTTTACCACAACCTCCACCTCCCAGGTTCAAATGATTCTACTGCCTCAGCCTCCCGAGTAGCTGGGATTACAGGCGCCTGCCACCACACCCGGCTAATTTTTGTATATTTAGTATAAATTTCACCATTTGGGCCAGGCTGGTCTTGAACTCCTGACCTTGTGATCCACCCACCTTGGTCTCCCAAAGTGCTGGGATTACAGGCGAGAGCCACTGCACCCCGCCATCTATAGGTATATTCTTTATGACGCTTAACTATATTACCTGGCCTGATAGTTTCTCAAATAGAATGTAAAAATTTTGAAGACAAGAACTATACTTCTGTTCACTCTGTATCCCCCATAGATCTTGCACAACACTTCACATGCAGTAGGTAGGTGCTTAATAACTATTGTTTAAATTATTCTACACAGTTGAGCCACACCGATAAAACAAACCACTAGTAAACAGATTTCAGTTCATAATTAATGTTTGTGATATTTCCTGTAAACTGGAAAAGCTTAGATTCTCTTTAGCAGTGGCCTTTTCAGAAATGTTTGTGTAAATTCCAAATATCAAACTCTACACTATTGTGAAACTATTTCAGACGTCAAGTCAACTTAGTGTGTGAAACTAAAAAGGAAAATGCTAAGTATTAATGAATATAAAGAAGGTTAAATATTTTTACTTTTTATTATTTTTTTACAAGAAAACCTAAATTGGTAAAAATAAGGAGGAGGAGGAGGTTACTGCAGTGAACTGGGTTCTTTTAACAATTTATTCCACGTATTGTTTGAGAAAGGCTAAGTGTTCTCAATGAAGTGAGATCGCCACATGTTGTCTCAGTGTGTCACCACCACTCAAGCACAGGGAGAATTGTGTCCATTGTTAAGAAGTGGAAATTGCCAGAGATGAAGACTTAAAAGAAAAAATGCCCCTGGGGTTCTCATTCAGCCATTCAGATTTCTTATGCTGTTAATACGTGCCAAGCAATGTGTTATGGATTCAGAACTGAAAGCCATAATCTTTTTCCTATAATCAGCTAAAAAATCTAGTGGGAAAGATATAAAAATAAACAATCACTAATAAAACAATGTGACAAGTAGTGGTTAATTAGGGAAACTACAGAGTCTAAAAGAATACATAGGATATGTTTGGTAGAACAAGCGGGAGAGGACATTTCAAATTGAGCAGTGTTTCTGAGAAAAGTAGTTTCTTCCTTCCTTCCTTCCTTCCTTCCTTCCTTCCTTCCTTCCTTCCTTTCTTTCTTTCTTTCTTTTCTTTCTCTCTTTCTTTCTTTTTCTTTCATTATTACCCACCTAAGGAAACTTTTCAGAGCCTTGTTCTAAACACCAGCACTTGCTCCCAATAAAATGTCAATACCACAGATATATTGAATGTCCCTTTATATATGGTGGTCTGTTGAAGAGCTACAAACCTCTGTAATATCTACAGTTTTTTCATCCTCTAACAACTAATTTTTATCTGTTTGTGGCAACATGACCCCCACTGAGAATGCCTGACATCATAGTACTAGCATGCCTAGATCTTGTCAACTAACTTCATTCCCCTAGGGTCAATTTTGGCAACCTTTTTGTGCCAGAGTGGCCTCACATTGTTTTCCCTTCCTTGATTTCAGCTATGTTTTTTAAATCTGATTATGGCTTAAAGATTGCAACTAACTGGCATTTGGGGTTATACCTCTGCATTTAGTAGGCGGAGATACTTCTGCAAGTAAGAGAAAAGTAAAAACAGTGGTTTCCACAAGAGTTTGTTGCTCACTCTGGGAGTATGACTCCTCTGTTCAGTGCTGTCTGGAAGGATCCCAGACTACTTTCAGTTACACTGCTTTGCCAACTCTAGGAAGTGGCCCTTGTCCAAGTTGGCTTCTACAGCCTATGTAGCAGGAGGAAGGAACATAGAAGTAGGGAGATGGTCATGTGAAAGCCGCCTCTTAAGGGAGGTATCTAGAAAGCTGCCACATTGCACTCTGACTCATAGCACATTTGGCCAGGGTTTAGTCACATGCCCACACCTGGCTACACAGGAGATTGGATATTGTCATCTTTATTCTGGTGGCCATGTACCCAGCTGAAATGGAAGAATGAGGGAATGGATATTGGAGGACTACTAGTGCTCTTGTTAGTTTCCTTGCAAAAGACTTTTGCTTTAAAGAAATTATTTTTGCTAGACAAATAAAAGTGTAACATTTACTGAAATTAAAATAAAATATATTAAAATGATCTGCAGTCTAACACGTAACAGATTAAACTGCTTTCATAGTTTTCCATCATAAAATTCTTATCTAGGCATGATTTTTATATTGTTACAATTAGCAGTCAGATATAATTGTTTCTTTTTCAGTTTGTGTTATAAGTAGTATTCTAGGTTGTTATATAATTCTCATAATTTTAAGGGCTTTAGAGATGCTGCAATAAACATTTTCATGTATATTAACTTTTCCTTGTTTAGGATAATTTTCTTAATCTATGTGTCTACCAAAAGTAGGGTAATTGGATCAAAGGCTATGATAATTTTGCATGTCTTGAAACACAAGAAAAAAATATTTTTCCAAAAAGAATCTTCCAATTTTGTCATTTTGTTTCATTAGTGATGGTTTATTTTTCTTCACTTTTATTAGTTAGATATGACACTGTCTGCTTGATTACCAAATATTCTTATTTTATGGATTTAAAAAGCCACATTACTTTTATTTCAGTGTGTTCTTTTGATAGCTGGCAGAGTTGAACATTTATACTTATATATTAAATATTATCTTACTAACTTTAATTCCAATTACTGATATACTTTCTTCAAATGTTAGTATTTTTTAAATACCAATTTGTACAAGATTTCTATACAATATAGATATGGTCTTTGGAATGTAAAATTTGCTGTAGATATGTGTCTAAATCTGTTTTCTAGTTATTAAAAATCATTATTATTATCATTCCACTGATCTTTCTTCCCTCATATTCTCTGTCAAAATGCATTCTTCAGGAAATAAAAAATTAAAGGACTAGTCAAAATACATGTCAAACCAATGAAAAGCAAATGTTAGCTCAAACATTGCTTAGCCAAGGAAATGTTTATTTTAATAAATTTTCCTCTCTGATTAGTTTTCTCTTGAACACTGCTAAAATAAACACACACACACAAAATCAACGTTCAGGATTTTCTGATTATTTGCTGTGATTGTATGGTTTAATCCATTTGAAACTAGAAGAACATAGTGCTGTTCACACTCCGCTGGAGGAAACACAATTTCACAGTTTGGTTCCCAGGACTGCCTTGCAGGGCTGCTATCGTAATATGTTTCTGGCTCTGGACATGCAAGCACAAGTCTCTCACTTTGGCTTCTCAATGGGGAAGGCGAGAAACACTAGAGGAAACAGCAATTAGATCAATATATAATAATACAAAAGCTACAGAATTGTTCCCCGCACTCATATGTATGTTACTGAAGTAGTATGACTCTTTCCCACTCAAACAATGATTTATTTTTTCAGGAAGACTGGTTCAGATTTGTGCAAGCTGAAACACAAGAAGCAGCCTGAGAAACTAAGGAACTGAATATTCTGTATGTAGAGCATTATTAGCTGGGTTTTTTGTTTGTTTTTAACTAGAAGAAAAGAAATGACCAAATTCAAGAATTTAATCAGCCATGAGATTTGTGCTGAAAATTTTTTTATGGATAAGATAAAAAAAATCTGTTACTAAAAATTGTTATGAAAATAAACCAGTTTAAAGGACATAATCTCATAACATGCAGGGTAATGGGCATTATTATTTATGTTTTTGTGACTCTTTTTTTAAAAAAAACCTGTCACTGAGCAACCAGAAGAGTCTAACGTTGCTTGAGCAAGTGCTACTCCAGTGCTGTGGAGACATATGACATCAGACTTCTCACTGACACTGCTTTCTACCGGAGACAACATGATATATGAGAAAATGACCTGGCTTTCAGCTCAGCTAAATTTGGGGACACATTGCAGCCCATTCACTCCCTTCAGTGTCCCTGGGTAAATTTACTAACCTTTCTGTCTCTCCCTATTGTACGATTTCTAAAAGGTGATATAGATACCTTGCAAGGTAGGTGTGAAGATCTGTGATAATCTATATAGAATATCCACTGTAATGGCTATAATGAAGTGGGAATTCAATAACTGATAGTTGCTACTCTTCTCTCTAATCCAGTTTATCCTACATTTTTTTTTCTTGGAAATGTATGGCAAATATTTCTTAATTTTGTTTGCACCTCCATGGCCATTTTTTTTCTATGCCCATGGAAGACACAGTTAATTGATTATAGTGCTGTATTCTACCATGTTTAGATAGTCTTTGAATCTGATTATCTTATAAATTTGCTGAGGAAGATACTATATTATGTATTTTCTTTTTTTGTAAGTATTGTAATTTCCAGTATACATTGCATACAAGAAAAGACACATTCATTGAATGATTTCTCCATTTGGGCATTTGAATCATATTATAGTTTAATTTTGTACAATACTGGAAAAATGAAAGAAGTAGAAATTAATTTGTGCCATAATATTGAAAAAAATATATATTTCCCCAGGTTAGTCTAGAACTCCTGGCCTCAAATGATCCTCCTGCCTCAGCCTTCCTAGTAGCTGGGATTACAGGTGTCTGCTACCAAAAGAAAAATGAATTTTCTTTTTAGAGCTGATACTGAGTAGAATCAGTTTCTATTATAAATAGATTCATAACTCTAGCCTGACTAGTTAACTCTCACCTGATTAATCTCTGCTAGTTTCAGGAAGAGATCCAGAATTTAAAGGGCAAAGAGTCCCCAGCACTTTGTTGTTTCTCTTCTGTGGAGGTGCTGAATGCTCTGAGAACGTTCAGAAGCAAGTGAGCTTGTGGAAACCACACCATTAGGGAACGGTAAAAGTACTGCCTTAAGCACTAGGCCTGCACTGCCCAAAAGTGGGACAGCAGTTGGTGTCAATCAGAAGCAAAAGTTCCCAAAGACGATTTCTTCAAGGAAGGTGGGGAGAGTTGTCATAGACAGTGCTATGGTTTAAATGTGTCCCTCCAAAACCATGTGTTGGAAAGTTAATCCTCAATGCAACAGTGTTGGGAGGTGGACTAATGGGAGGTGTTTAGGCCATGAGATCTCCACTCTCATGAATGGATTAATGCTAATTATAAAAGGGTTTGAGACTGCGAGTGTAATCTCTTGCTCTCTCCCTCTCACGCGCCCTTCTACCTTCTGTCATGGGATGATGCAGCAAGAAGATCCTCATCAGACATGGCCACTTGATCTTGGACCTCCTAGCCTCCAGGACCATGAGTCAACTAAGTTTCTTTTTTTATAAGTTACCTGGTGTCTGGTATTTTGTTATAGCAACACAAAATGTACTAAGAGAGTTTAAATAATTGTCTTTTTTCTGTTATTCTTTATTTGAGAGATGGAACCCACATATTGAGTGAATAGTAAACAAATCTCCCTTTAGGAATGAAAAGAAAAACATTTAAATTCAGGACAATCTCTCTATTGATGTGGTAGGCAGAATTCTGATATGACCCTCAAAATTACCCCATACCCTAGAGTACACATCCTGTATTATTCACTCCTTTTGACTGATAATAGAATGAATGTCGCTCCTGTGATTATGTTCCATTAGATGAGAAAGGTGAGGAAATTTTGCTGGTAGAATTAAGCCTGCAAATAAGGTGATTTTCATATAATCACATGAAAATTATCCTGGGTAGGCTTGATCTAATCAGTCAAGCCATTAGAAGAGACCGAGGTCTTCCTGATGTTGGAGAGATTTGAAGCAACAATGATGTTCTCTTCTTGGCCTTAAAGAAACAAATTGTCATTGTGTGGAGAGGGCGCTATGGAGGGAAAAGTTGGTGGCTTTTAGAAGCTAGAACAATACATGGCTGACAGCCAGCAATAAAGCAGCAATCTCAGTTTTATAGCTGCAAGGAAATGAATTTTGACAATAATCAGTGAGCTTGAAAGAGGACCCTGAGTCTCAGATAAGAACATAGTCCCAGCCAACACTTTGATTTCACTCGGTTAGATGCTGAGATGATGATGCAATTAACCAGTGTCCAGATTCATCAAATCTGTGAGATAATACATTTGCATGATTCTGAACCTCTATGTTTGTAATGATTTGTTATATAGCAATGGAAAACTAATACTCTTGGCTAAGAAAAAAATTTGAATCCCTTATTTTTTTTCCTCCCATAAAGGAAAACATTACTTGTATTTCTTAAAGCCAATTATTTCACTTAGGGGTTTCTTTAAAATTTAATTTTAATATTTATTTATTTATTTTAAATGGAATCAGAATCTTTATTACAAATGTCCCTTAAGAACACAGGAAGAAAAGATAGCCATGTAAAAAGGGGTTTTTTTCCCCAAATATAAACATATTTTATTTTATTTTGAAGTTCTGGGATACATGTGCAGGACATGCAGGCTTGTTACATAAGTAAACGTGTGCCATGGTGGTTTGCTGCACCTATCAACCCCTCACCTAGGTATTAAGCCCTGAATGCATTAGCTATTTATCCTGATGCTCTGCCTCCCCCCAACGCCCAGTGCTGAAAGGCCCTGGTGTGTGTTTTTCCCCTCCCTCTGTCCATGTGTTCTCATTTTTCAGGTCCCACTTATAAGTGAGAACATGTGGTGTTTGGTTTTGTTTCTGCATTAGTTTGCTGAGGATAATGGCTTCCAGCTCCATCCATGTCCCAGCAAAGGACCTGATCTTGTTCCTTTTTATGGCTGCATAGTATTCCATGGTATGTATGTACCACATTTTCTTTATCTAGTCTATCGTTGATGGACATTTGGGTTGACCCCATGTCTTTGCTATTGTGAATAGTGCTGCAATAAACATACACGTGCATGTTTCTTTATAATGGAATGATTCATATTCCTTTGGGTATATACACAGTAATGAGACTGCTGGGTCAAATGGTATTACTGGTTCTAAGTCTTTCAGGAATAGCCACACTGTCTTCCACAATGGTTGATCTAATTTACATTCCCACCAACAGTGTAAAAGTAATCCCATTTCTCCACAGTCCTGCCAGCATCTGTTGTTTCTTGACTTTTTAATAATCATCATTCTGATTGACATGAGATGGTATCCTATTGTAGTTTTGATTTGCATTTCACTAATGATCAGTGATGTTGAGCTTTTTAAAAAATATGTTGTTTGCTACATAAATGTCTTTTATTGAAAAGTATCTGTTAATATCATTTGCCCAATTTTTAATGGAGTTGTTTGTTTTATTCCTGTAAATTTATTTAAATTCCTTGTAGATTCTGGATATTACACCTGTGTTAGATGGATAGATTGAAAAAATTCTCTCTCATTCTGTAGGTTGTCTGTTCACTCTGATGATGGTTTCTTTTGCTGTGCAGAAGCTCTTTATTTTAATTAGATCCCATTTGTCAGTTTTTGCTTTTGTTGTGATTGCTTTTGGCAATTGCGTCATGAAATGTCTGCCCATGCCTATGTCCTGAATGGTATTGCCTATATTTTCTTCTAGGGTTTTTATAGTTTGGGGTTTTATATTTGTCTTTAATCCATCTTGAGTTAATTTTTGTATAAGGTGTAAGAAAGACGTCGAGTTTCAATTTTCTGCATATGGCTAGCCAGTTTTTCTAGCACCGTTTCTTAAATAGGGAATATTTTCCCCATTGCCTGTTTTTATCAAGACTGTTGAAGATTTGAAGGTGTGTGGCCTTATTTCTGGGTTATTTACTCTCTTCCATTGGTCTATGTGTCTGTTTTGTACCAGAACCATGTGGTTTTCGTTACTGTAGCCTTGTGTATGATTTCATGTCTGGTAGTGTGATGCCTCCGGTTTTGCTCTTTTTGCTTAGGATTGCCCTGGCTATTAAGGGCTTGTTTTTTGGTTCCATAAGAATTTTAAAGTAGTTTTTTCTAATTCTGTGAAGAATTTCAATGGTAGTTTAATGGGAATAGCAATGGATCTATAAATTACTTTGGGCAATATGGCCATTTTCACAATATTGATTCTTCCTATCCATGAGCATGAAATGTTTTTCTATTTGTTTGTGTCCTCTCTGATTTCCTTGAGCAATGGTTTGTAGTTCTCCTTGAAGAAGTTCTTCACTTCCCTTGTTTGCTGTATTCCTAGGTATTTTATTCTCTTTGTAGTAATTGCGAATGAGAGTTTATTTATTATTTGGCTCTTTGCTTGTCTACTGTTGATGTATAGGAATGCTTGTGATTTTTGAGTTGATTTTCTATCCTGAGACTTTGCTGAAGTTGCTTATCAGCTTAAGAAGCTTTTGGGCTGAGACTATGGGGTTTTCTAGATATAAGTTCATATCATCTGCAAATAGGGATAGTTTGACTTCCTACCTTTCTATTTGGGTGCCCTTTATTTTTTTTCTTGCCTGATTGCACGGGCCAGGACTTTCAATTCTGTGTTAAATAGGAAGGTTAAGATAGCATATCCTTCTCCTTTACCAGTTTTCGAGGGGAATGTCCAGCTTTTGTTCATTCAGTATGATGTTGGCTGTGGGTTTATCATAGGTGGCTCTCATTATTTTGAGACATGTTTCTTCAATAACTAGTTTATTGAGAGTTTTTAATATGAAAGGATGTTAAATATTATTGAAAGCTTTGACCTGCATCTATTGAGTAATCAGGTGATTTTGTCTTTAGTTCTGTTTATGCACTGAATCACATTTATCGATTTGCATATGTTGGACCAACCTTACATCTCAGAAATAAAGTCTACTTGATTGAGGTAGATAAGCTTTTTGATATGCTCCTGAATTCAGTTTGTTAGGGATTTTTGCATTGAGGTGTATCAAGGACATTGGCCTAAAATTTTCTTGTTCTGTTGTATCTCTGCCAGGTTTTGGCATTAGGATGATGCTGGACTCATAGAATGAGTTAGAGTACCTCCTCCTCAATTTGTTGAACTAGTTTAAGCAGGAATGGTACCAATTCTTATTTGTACATCTGGTAAAATTCAGCTGTGAACCCATCTGGTCCTGGGCTTTTTTTGGTTGGTAGGCTATTTATTACTGACTCAATTTCAAAGCTTGTTATTGGTCTGTTCAGGAATTCAGTTTCTTCCTGGTGTAGTCTTGGGAGGGTGCATATGTCCAGAAATTTGTCCATTTTTTCTAGATTTTCTAGTTTATGTGCATAGAGGTGTTCATAATAGTCTCTGATGGTTGTTTGTATTCATATGGGGTCACTGGTAACATTCTCCTTATAATTTCTGATTGTGTTTATTTGCATCTTCTCTCTCTTCCTTTTTATTCGTCTAGCTAGTAGTCTATCTATTTTATTAATTTTTTCAAAAAAATTAGTTCCTGAATACATTGATCTTTTGAATAGTTTTTTGTGTCTTGATTTCCTTCAGTTTAGCTCTGAGTTTGGTTATTTCTTGGCTTCTGCTAGGGTGGGGATTTGTTTCTTATTGAACGCTTTTATCTGTAGCTGTTGAGGAATCAGATGGTTTTTTTCTTTAGTTCTGTTTACTCTTATTTCTCTAGTTCTTTTAGTTGTGTGGTTAGGTTGTTAACTTGAGGTCTTTCTAACTTTTTGATGTGGGCATTTAGCACTATAAATTTTGTTCTTATTACTGCCTTTGATGTGTCCCAGAGATTCTTGTATGTTGTATCATTGTCCTTATTTGTTTCGAAGAACTTCTTGATTTCTGCCTGAATTTCATTATTTACCCAAAAGTCATTCAGGAGCAGATTATTCAATTTTCATGTGATTGTAGGGTTTTGAGTGAATTTCTTGGTCTTGATTTCTAATTTGATTGTGCTGTGCTCCAAGAGATTGTTATGATTTTAGTTATTTTGCGTTTTCTGAGGAATGTTTTACTTTCTATTATGTGATCAGTTTTAGACTATGTGCCATGTGATGATGATAAGAATGTGTATTCTGTTCTTACTGGGTGGAAAGTTCTGTAGATAACTATGAGGTCCATTTGGTCCAGTTCTGAGTTAAGATTCTGAATATCTTCATTAATTTTCTGTCTCAATAATCTGTCCAATATTGTCAGTGGGTGTTAAAGTCTCCCAATATTATTGTGTGGGAGTCTAAGTCTCTTTGAAGGTCTCTAAGAACTTGTTTTATAAATCTGGTGCTTCTGTGTTGGGTGTATACATATTTAGGATAGTTAGGTCTCCTTGTTGAATTGAACCATTTACCATTCTGTAATGCCCTTTTTTGTCTTTTTTGATCTTTGTTGGTTTAAAGTCTGTTTTGTCTGAAACTAGGATTGTAAGCCTTGATTTTTCTGTTTTCCATATGCTTAGTGATTTTCCTCTATCCCTTTATTTTGAGCCTATGTGTATCATTGCATGTGAGATGCGTCTATTGAAAACAGCTTAGCAATTGGGTCTTTGTTCTTTGTCCAGCTAGCCATTTTGTATTTTTTAATTGGGGCATTTAGCTCATTTACATTTAAGGTTAGTATTAATATGTGTGAATTTGATCCTGTCATCATGATGCTAGCTGGTTATTTTGCAGACTTGTTTATGTGGTTGCTTTCTAGTGTCACTGGTCTTTGTACTTCAGTGTGTTTTTGTAATGGCTGGTAATGGTTGTTCTTTCCATATTTAGTGTTTCTTTCAGACCTTGTAAGGCAGGTCTAGTCATAATGAATTCCTTCTGCATTTGCTTGTCTGAAAAGGATCTTATTTCTTCTTTGCTTATGGAGCTTAGTTTGGAAGGATATGAAATTCTGGGTTGGAATTTATTTTCTTTAAGAATGTTGAATATTGGCCCCAAATCTCTTCTGGCTTGTAAGGTTTCAGCTATTAGTCTGATGGGCTTCCCTTTGCAGGTGACCTGCCCTTTTTGTCTAGCTGCCTTTAATATTTTTTCTTTCATTTTAACATTGGAGAATCTAATGGTTATGTGTCTTGGGGATAATTTTCTTGTTAAGTATCTTACTGGGGTTCACTTCATTTCCCAAATTTGAATATTGGCCTCTCTAGCTAGTTTGGGGAAGTTCTCATGGATAATATCCTGAAATATGTCTTCCAAGTCGGTTCCATTCTTCCCATCTCTTTCAGGGACATCAATGAATCATAGATTTGGTCTTTTTACATAATCCCATGTTTCCTGGAGATTTTGTTCATTCCTTTTCTTTTTTCTCTATTCTTGACTGCCTGTCTTATTTCAGAAAGCCAATCTTTAAAGTTTGAGATTTTTCCTCTCTTGGTCTATTCTGCTTTTAGTACTTGTGATTGCATCACGAAATACTTGCAGTGTGTTTTTCGGCTCTGTCAGGTTGGTTACATTCTCTTCTATACTGACTATTTTGTCTGTCAGCTCATGAATTGCTTTATCATGATTTTTAGCTTCCTTGCATTGGGCTTCAACATACTCCTGTAGCTCAATAATTTTTGTTCCTATGCATATTATGAATTCTATTTCTGTCATTTCAGCCATCTTAGCTTGGTTCATAACCTTTGCTGGAGAGGTGATGTAGTCATTTGAAGGAAAGATGCAACTCTGCTTTTTGAGTTTTTATTGTTCTTACACTGATTCTTTCTCATCTTTGTGGGCTTATGTACTTTCAATCTTTGAGATTGTTGACCTTTGGATTTTTTTTTTTTTCTTGTATCCTATTTGATGACCTTGAGGGTTTGATTTTGCTATAAGGTGGGTTTAGCTGACTGGCTTTATTTCTTGTAGATTTTAGGGGGCCAATATTCAGCTACAGAGTCTTAGACTATGTGCTCTAACTCTGGGGGACTTGTATTGGGCCCCAACTTTGTTCTCTGTTTCCTTGAGGTTTGGAATCCCCTGTGCTGGATATCCAAGGTACTGCAGCTGTGGCAGAGTGCTAGTGGGTACCAGGGTGCCTGCCTTCCTGTGAGCATTCACCACAGTGGCAGAGGTGAGGAAGCTGTGGAGGGGTGAGTAGGGAGCCCCTTCTGGAGACTGTACATGGACATGCTAGAGATGGTGTTGGCTCAGGGGCTGGGTGCTGGCTGGCTCAGGTCTGGATGCCTTCTCTGTTCCCTGCAAGCAGGAGTGATTGCTCAAAGAGGGTGAGGATCTGCAATTCTCTATGTAGTGTTAGTGCAAGGGCAGGTCACTAGGAAAAGTCAGAATTTGCTGGCTTTGTGCCCGGCAAGGCTCAGTCTGCAATGGTGGTCACAGAAGTGGAGGCGTGGCTGGATTTCACTTGTGTGCACTGTTGGGCTAGGTAAGCAAAACCCACCTGTGCAGACAATCACCAGCAAAGTGACATGTGCTGGGAGGGGGCGGGTGGTCTGGTGCACACCACTAAGGGCTGCCTCACTGGATCTCTCCACCAGTCAGGCATGATCTGCCAGCACAGGAGCTATCTTTATGTTCAGTTTATGTATGTGCTTCACAATTGATTCATCCATATTAACTTAAAAAGACTACATATATGTTAGCTAAAGAAAGTAGATAATTAAAACAATTATTTAGATGAACAAAGCAGAGCAAGTGATCATCTGAGACAAAACATTTTATATTTGAATTGAAATGAAAAACAGTTATGTATATAACTTTTCAATTTTGTGTCATTTTTGGAAAAATATTATTTTTTTAGTCATTTAAACTGTAACCCCTAGAGTCAGTTTTGAGCTGCCTGTACGATAGCCCATGCTTATCTCTCTACTAAACTTTCCATGTAACCTATCACCAAGCTCTGTAATTTCTATCTCCTCAATATCTATACATCTAATTCTTTCTTTGCTTTGTCTTTGTCTTTTTCTCCAAGACAGCCAGCCCTTCATAGGAATATCTTAACAAGTCTTCTCTTCAATTAATTGCCCCACATATAAAGATTAATTGTGCATTTTACTTCAAAGCATTAAAATATTTTCCATTGTTGATTTATGAAAAGGGTCCTCTGCTTACTAAAGTGCTTCTGCAGTGTGGCTTCCTACCGTGTGATTAGCAACATCTCAACTTCTTCTTTCCATGAACCCAAAAGGAACTCAAATCCACAATACAGCCAAACACATCCTTTCTTTTTCAGCCTTTGTCTTTTTTGTTATAGTTTCTGCTAGATCTTCATTTTCAAATTCATTCTTTCAAAATCTTACACAAATATCAGGGTCCTATTAATCAAGCATCAGAGTCCCATTCATCAATGATCAGGGTCCCATTCACAAAGCATTTACTTCAGGAAGCAATCCTTGATCTCCCCTACCTGATGAAGTCACTCCTCTGAGCCCTGTTAGCACTCTCTACCCCTCTATATCACTTATATCCTGGTTATTAATATACATATTTGTAGGGTTATCTTATTAACGACCTTGTACTCTCCTGACACTGTGACTATCATCTTAAGAGTAGAGTTTCTTATTTATAATTTCATTCTCCACATTGCCTAATTTTGCATCTTACAATGCTATTTACTAGTTTTTCATATGTATGTGAGAACTAAATTGAATTTTTATTTTTGACAGATAGTAAAAAAAGCATTTCGTTTATAAAATGAAGCATATAGTTGAAATAAGTAGGAGTGAAAGAGGTATTTAGTTATGATCAAATACATTAAGAAAATTTGCTGTTCTAGTTTTTAATGTACCAGAGTTCTATTTTAGTTAGATTATTTTTCTCTTTTAACCCTTCTCTCCCTTATGTTCTTTCATTTTTGCTATATATGTATTCATATAGACACAGAGTGACTATTTCTCTTCCCTGATATCAAAGAATTTTTTTTCTATTTGATTTTTCCCTAGGGTTAGGCAGAGTGATTTAGAATAAACCAAATTTGACATGAATCCTTACACATTTCTACAAATGTCAAAGTTTTAAATTGCATAACTCTGTATAGAATTTATGAAATCTTGAGTTACTCTTGGATTCTGCTTTGAGCAACAAAACATACCATGCTTAAAATTGAGTTCATCTGGAGAACACAAAGTAATGTCAAAAAATACTACTCAGCATATCACTTCCTCAGAAATATCTCAGTATACTCAACATACCTATCTATAAAACAGCAAACTTCTAAGCTGTGGAAGTGAATAAAATTGATATTAGTCAGTGACTTCCCTGTGGGAAGAAGGGTGGCAGTGTAAATGCAGAGTAAAGGCTGTATGAAGTCTATATATGTTTGGGGATATTTTCAGCAGCTGTTCTTTCAAAAGTCATTTCATTTATGGCTTTTTTGGTGATTTTGCACAAAATAACCTGGATACATTTAATCTTTACATTTTCAGAAGAAACCTGCTTAGTTTGGAGCATGTTCACTTCTTTTGAAATGTTGATGTTGAAAGCTGCATATAGATCTTTTGAGAGGCCACATGCTTGAGATTCTATTTTTAAATTTTCATGACAGCTTTTACACTCTCCTGAGCATGCTGGATCTAAGTTTCTACTGAAGCATGTAATTACCAGCAATGACTTAGCATCTGCCATGTGGTGCCAAGTAATGGTAAATGGAAGCAATGTCAGAAAGAGAAGATTGGCAAGTTGGAAATACTGAGATAACTCAGAGACTCACATACTCTGGCAAACACTCTCACCATTGCTAGCAGCACAAGAGAACTTTATTTACAAGAAATGCTTATGTAATATTTAAAGCGCCCTACGTCAGAGAAAATAAAAGGGCTACTTTGCTGTTGTTGTTGTTTGGAATAAAGACATAACATCATTGACTGAATGCCCTACTCTTCCAAAACTATTTCTTACCTAACTTGTCATTTTATTTTACTACCTCCACTATTTGGTTTGCTCCTTTGGATGAGAATATTGTCTATAGAAGGTAACTCTCAAAACATAGCTACGAGATAAAGACCTAGGAATGGGGTTGAAGATGAAGCTGTAATTTAGCTTTTAGGGTATACAGGAATCACCTATAGAGACTTTTAAAATTACAAATTCCTGGACTCAGCCTTCAGAGATTCAAATTCAGTAGGTTTGGAATTAAGCAGAGCAATCTTCATTTTTCTGAAGCACTGAGACCTTGGACCAGATGGGAAAGATATCACTCTAACTTGAAAAAAGCTATCTTTTAGCCTCTGCCTTAGTCCATTGGTGTTGTTATAAAGGAATACTTGAGACAGAGAAACTTATAAGAAAAGAGGTTTATTTGTCTCATGGTTCTGTAGGTTGTACAAGAAGCATAGCACCAGCATCTGCTTCTATTCTGGGATTTAGTGTGTTTCCACTCACAGCAAAAGGTGAAGGGGAGGTGGTGTGTGCAGAGATCACATGGCAAGAGAGGAAGCAAGAAAGAATTGGGGTTGGAGGAAACATCAGGCTCTTTTTAACAGCCAGATCTCACAGGGACTGAGGAACTAATAGAGCTACAGTGAGAATTCATTTACTAATTACCATGAGAACAGCACTAAGCCATTCATGAGGGACCCACCTTCACGACCCAAACACCTCCCCTTTGCACCACCTTCAACATTGGGAATCAAATTTCAACATGAGATTTGAGCGGTCAAACAAACCAAACTATAGCAGCCTCTGTCTATTTCCAGTATAAACTGTGGACAAGCAGAATTCTAGAGTCTCCCAGGAGCATAACAGAACTGCAAAATCACAGATTCGCACCATCTATGGAATCAGAATTTGCATTTTGACAAGATCCACAGGTGATTCCTATACACATTAGAATGTGAGAAGCACCACTTCAGTAAACACATAGGATTTAGTTCCTGTTGTGTAGTTAATTAGATTAGCTGTTACATTGACTAGAGAAGGGAGAGTAGGAGGTAGAAAAGTAAATTTGGATGGAAAGGTGAGCATTAGTTTGGAAGATGGTGGTGGAAGGCTTGAGGCAGTTTGGTGGAAACAATATGGGAACAGAACTGGCAATTAAGCCTTGAGAGGCAGATTTCACAATGATTCCAGGGGCCCTTCAGCCCTGTGTTAAAAAGTGCTATCCTGTATTTCTTATCTTAAGTTTGAAAAAATTTTATTTAGGCCAGGTGTGGCTCACACCGATAATTTCAGCACTTTGGGAGGCCAAAGCAGGTGGATCACTTGAGCTCAGGAGTTCAAGACAAGCCTGGGTAACATAGCAAATCCCTGTTTCTATAAAAAATACAAAAAAAGTTAGCTGGACAGAGGCTGAGGCAGGAGAATCACTTGAGTCTGGAAGGTGGAGGTTGCAGTGAGCTGAGATCGTGCCATTGCACAACCTTGGGCAACAGAAGAGAAACCCTGTCTCAAACAACAACAACAAACAACAAATATTCTATTTAAAGTCCTAGTATTCGAAGTACAGTAGAGAGAATATAGTTAATAATAATTTATTGCATATTTCAAAATAGCTAGAAAAGGATAATTGGAATATTTCCAACATAAAAAAGGTAAATGTTTGAGGTGATAGATATCTAATTACCCTGATTTGACCATTACATATTGTACATAGATATTTATTAAATATTTCACGTATCTCCCAAATATTGAAACTATTATATATCAATAAACTTAAAGCACATAACAATATTACATACATGTAATTCATGTATATTTTGGATTCCGCATGAAGCAGTTTTGACAAATTGCTGTTATGGTCTATTCATTGTGCTTTAGTATTTGACTGCTAGAATAGATAGACAGTTTTAAACCCTCCCTGTTTTGAAAATGTGTACAGATTGACACAGTCATAGTTACTGAATAATTCAAGGGGAAAATATCTGATATTCCTCAGGTAGCCACGATCTTGAAGCCTGGCTACAGATGCATTTTTCCTGAACCAAATGATCTCAATTAAGATTAAAGTTTCAAGCGAAACATAGGAGCTGTATTCTCTGAATGAGTACAAAATGTGGTGAAATGAGTTCAGCTATTTTGAACATCTACCATGCAGAATGAATTTGATGGTAATAAATTGAATCACATAACCTAATGAATATATTTCTTGTCACTTAGCAAGATAACTGTTACCAGCTAAATACTAAAAGCTGTGTATTTAATTGATAAAAGCACATTTATTACATTAGAAATACATAAAGTTACTCTGTAATGTGACTACCATACAGAGTTCTGTCTCATTAATTCCAAAGAGACATTGTGCAAGTTTTATGGTAATTTTGACAAATTAAGTTTCTTAGTGTTTTTAATTTGGATTTCATAATCTTTTTTGCCAAATAATTATTTAACCTCACAAATGCTAGCTTTGTAATAATTAATTGGTATTTAATTATCATATAACCAATGAGATTATAATCTCTATATGAAGTTTCATTTCATTTAAAATAAATGCTCATTTTCATGTAAATTTTTTTCAGATTAGTATCAGTGACAGTTTTTCACATGAGATAGTAAACTTGGTTTACTCTCTGAGCAAGCAAGTAATCATCTTTCAAGATCAGCAAGGAATTTAGGTTTTGTTCTTTCTGAAAATTGCCCTAAAGTTGTATTGTCATTTTAAAACATAAGTCCATGTCACATACTTTGGTCCCTTGAGACTCTAACTATAATAATTTTTTGGTTTAGGACTTTACAATTAATGGAAAAAGATAAAAATAATGGAAAACTTAAGAGGTGTAATTCTGGGTTCAGTGCACTAATCTAGACAGTATTCTTGTCCCTTAATAAAACATGGCAAGAATCACACATATTTATTTATTTTTTATGTATCACTCTTCTCTAAATTTCCATAATGAAAAGAATCACCTGAAGTACTTGTTAAAAATACTGCTTCCTGGGGCTTTCTCTGAAGATTCTGATTTACTGGGATTGAAATGAGGCCTTGGAATTTGTATTTTTTCCAAGGACCTAAATAATTTGCATCATCAAGAGAGGCTAGAAAATACTGTTCTTGTGTTAAGATCTAGAAAAAGGAAATTTAGAATCACTTGTGCCTGAACAAGGATATATAGATCAGTTCTCCCAACCCTGATTGCATTTTAAAAATTCTGATGGCCGAGGTACACTTAGACAGATTAAATCATAATTTCTAAAGTGGGATTCAAGTATCAGAATGAGTAACTGGGAAACTGCCTCATAGAAGGGTGTGACAGCTAACCAAGTGGTTTCAGAGAATCTGAACAGATTTGAAAGTGAAAGACTGGGAAAATAAACATAAGATTAAAAATGCATATTTTTCAAGGTGATAAAATTACTATAGTCAGGGCTACTGCTTGCTCATATAGTCCAGAGATTTACTGAATTAGGAATCTAAGGCAGTGGTTTTAAAAGTTGACTATGCATCAGAATTATGTGGAGGGCTGGTTAAAACAGTATGGTTGGTCCCAGCCCCAGAGTTTGTAATCGGTAGGTCTGGGATGAGTCCCAAGATTTAAGTTCGTAATAAGTTTCAGTTGAAGCTGATGCTGCTGGTTCAGATAACACACTTTGAGAACAAATGTTCTAAGGGAAGTTACAGTGAAGATGAGATATATGGAATGCGCATGGTGGGAGTATATTAGATAAAGCCTAGGACTGGGTAAGATGTTATTCTGATAGAACACCTCCTGCCTAGGATTACAATAAATATAGCCAGTCCTTATTGAGTGCCTACTATGTGTCAGGTCTTGTTCTAAGCATTCTATATATATTGAATCATTTAATCTTTACAGTAATCCTACTCAATGGATATGCTGTTATTGTTTGTATTTTATAGCTGCATAAGTTGAAGCACAGAGAAGTTAAGTAATTTGTTCAAGGCAATGCAGATAGTAAATTGTAGGGCTGAAGTCTGAGGGATCTAGCTTCCAGTCCATGCAGTTAACCACCGTTATACTGAAGAAGGTGAAGATGAATAAGATTTGTTCCAACAACAGATGTTCTAGGTCTGCTTGTAGTATCTACCTTTAGTAGCTGTTTTCAGTCATCTCCTGCCCTCCAATAATTCTTTGGCTTGCATATTGTGCCTACCCATAAGGCCAATGGTAACAGCAGGTTTGCCAACATTATTCCTTTACTCCATTTCCAGGAAGAGATCATAGAACTTTTAAGGTGAAGGATCACAGATTATCTTTACGGTTTACCTTGGTTACATTCACATGTAACCCTAATTTGCTTTTATGGCATAAAGTTATAATCCACCCTCAAAGTACTTTTAGAAATATACTCAAAGTTAATGGGTAACTAACTTTAATTCATTATAGTAATACTACAATGAATTGTAAAGGGAGAAACTATCCAAGTCTAAATGTATTTTAAATGAAGAAAATAATACAGATTAATTTCTTTGTTGACAGTGGAATTAAATTGGAAATAATTAAAATAAAATAACTAGGAACCCTCCAAATATGTGGAAATTAAAATACCCAGGAATCCTCCAAATATTTGAAAATTAAAATACACAAGAAACCCCCAAATATTTGAAAATTAAAATACCTAATATCAACAACATGTGTGATAGCTGAATCAACACTGGCATCCATGTGCCAGGAGTTCCGCAGGATTTTAGGAGCATTCCATAACTAGGAAAGGGTGGAGTATGGAAGCCCACCTTTGTAATTAAAATAACCTGCTGACTTCTATTTCTGACTGAGTTTGAATAATTGTACCATACTGGTTTTCCACCATAAACAACTAGAAAACCAGACAAAATATGTAAAACAGGTGTTTCAGACATTGGACAGACGGCAGCACACTACTGTTACCCCCAAAAAAAAGAAAAATAAGACAAACTCTATGATTTCCCCATCTTTCTGTCTGAAGGCACTTTCTGGAAAGTACTGTGTGTGTGTGTATGTGTGTGTGTGTGTGGTTGGGGGTGGAGGTTGTGAGAGCCAAGCAGAATATGGTGCACTTACTGAGTTGAGAAGATAGAGATGGAGTTCAGATGACTGAGTCGACGAGAATTTGCAGGGCAGAGTACTGGAGAGGAAGGAGCTATGTGGAGAAGATTCTTCTTGATGCTATTGCAAAACGCTAATCTGTACTAATCTGGAAATGCCTAAGTAAAATGATATGAGGCCAAGCAAAAACTACTTGGGAGTTGCCACTTGAATATTCCCCAAATTTACACAGGACTGAGAGATGTTCCAGTTCTGACCAGCCAGATTGGAAACACATAAATGAACATATGGGGTGTTCAGTAAAGATCCTTGAAGAGTTAAGCTCACTCATAGTGATAAAATCTGGAGTAAAAGGATATACTAAACTTGTCCCAACAAAGGTTAGAAGCAAGCCTCAGAAGGATAAAGCTGAACCACAAGTTATTTGACTGCCTACCTACAAAGTTCAACACTTAAAGACATCGAGGCTGGGCGTCGTGGCTTACACTTGTAATCCTAGAACTTTGGGAGGCCGAGGTGGGTGGATCACAAGGTCAGGAGTTCGAGACCTGCCTGGCCAATATGGTGAAACTCCGTCTCTACTAAAGATACAAAAATTGGCCGGGCATGGTGGTGGGCGCCTGTAGTCTCAGCTACTCAGGAGTCTGAGGCAGGAAGGAGAATCGCTTGAATCTGGGAGATGGAGGTTGCAGTCAGTTGAGATGGCACCACTACACTCCAGCCTGGGCGACAGAGTGAGACTTCATCTGAAAAAAAAAAAAAAAAGGAATAAGACATCGAAACCAAGAATGAATTATCAACTTTTCATCAGAAACAATGCAAGTCAGAAAGCAATAGAATAACATTTAAAAAGTACTGGGCAGTGCAGGTAGGGGACCAACAAAACACTGTCAATTTAGAAATCTATATCCAGTGAAAATATCCTTAATAAATGAAAGCAAAATAAAAATGTTTTAAGTCAAGCAAAATGTTATCTACTTTATTACCACAAGACTGGCACAACAAGAAATGTTTAAGGAGATTCCTCAGGGAAAAAGAAAATGATGCCAGGTGGATAACAGATTTATACAAAGGAATGAAGACTGCCAGTAGTTGTAAATATGTAGGTAAATATATGAAACATATTTTTTACTTTAAAACAATTCTTGAAAAGATAATCTACTTTTTAATACAATAATAGAATTAACAATAATTGAAGGCAACTGCAGAATCAGTGTAAAAACTTGCTATACCCATATCTAACAAAACACATTCTAGAAGGTTTTAGGAGGTTTTGATTTCTTGGATACTTTACAATTTGAATTATAATTTCTCTGGCTGTGTATGGTATAATAGAGGGATTTATAATCAAATGTGGGGATCTCTCTGTTCTTGCTATTTTTATTATTTCTCTTTAAGTATTTGTTTAATCCAGAGTTTGCCTTTTGTTTTTCCTGTAATGGGCCAGATAATAGTATTTTAGGAGTTGAGGAGAATGCATTCTTTATCACGTCTACTCAAATCTGTCATTTCAGTCTGGGTGCAGTGGCCCACGCCTGTAATCCCAACATTTTGGGAGGCCGAGGCAGGGGGATCACTTAAGGCCAGGAGTTTGAGACCAGCCTGAGCAAAAAGGTGAAACTCTCTCTCTACTAAAAATACAAAAATTAGCTAGGCATGGTGGTGCATGCCTGTAATCCCAGCTACTTGGGAAGCTGAGGCATGAGAATTGCTTGAGCCCAGGAGGTGAAGTTTGCAGTGAGCCAAGGTCACGCCACTGCATTTCAGCCTGGGTGACAGAGTGAGACTGCCTAAAAAACAACAATGAAATTAAAAAAAATGTGTGTGTGTACATATCTATATCTGTCATTGTAATGAAGTCATAGACAATATGTAGATAAATGGGCATAGTCAGATTTGGTTTATGGGGCTGTAGTTTGCCAGCCTCTGAACCTCATTATAGATACTGTGATGAATTTTATTAGGTAAAAGAGGGGCATAAAGGAGTGGAAGAATCAGAGGAGATTAATATTCTTTAAAGATTCCATAGGTGGTTATTTTACATTCTGTATCTTATATTTAAAATTTCTGATGTCACTGGAGGAATCTAAAGCTGTTTTTCATGGTTTCTTCTGACTTTTATACATGGTAGCCTCTTATGTACTTGGTAAGTTTTGATGTGAGCTCTACTTAATATGGGGTCTTAATTTGGGGTCTAGATTGAAGGTATTATATTAATTGCATTATATTAATATATTTTCAATGAGAATTTGCATTTTCTTCTGCTGGGCACCAGGGTGTGTAAAGAATCTGAGACTATTTTATTTTTGTCACTTTGAGTTTTTACCAACTGTGGCATTGGTAAACCCTAGAGAGAGTAGGTTTGTAATGGCAAACACCGAGAGGAGATTTTTCGTTAGTATTTTTACTGTTCTCATCATCATCATAAATCTTTTCCATCTAGAGCCCTGGAAAGTGTGTTACTTACCTCTTCTCTTTACTGTTAGATGAATTTTTTCCATCTGCTCCTTCAATAAGTGAAATCAAGTTCCACAGCACCATTTTGCACAGTCTCAAAGCCTAGACTTCTGATTCTCATGTGACTGCTAACTTTCTCATTCTCCAGACAACTTTTTTTTTTTTTTTTTTTTTTTTATGTTCACATTTAATTTTTAATTTTTTTCAAATTCGATTGCATGTGCTTATAAGAGAGAAAGAGAACAGCAAACAAGAACAGCAAGCAAGAGAAAAAGCAATAACATCCTAAGTAATGTTGATGATTCTGTCTACCATTTTTCCCAGTGAGTGTACACACCAGCAGAAGATATCGGTAATAATTTGGGAGTGTCAATTTACCTGACTCTCTTGTGTATCTCTCTGTTGCTGCTGAACATACGCACACATGGAATACTAGTGTAATTTGTTAGGTCTTCTTAAACTCCAATACTATTAAAATGATAAACCCTCTTACAAAAAATATTCATATGTCATATATATACAATTGCATAAAATCACAGAAGATGTATAGGTTTTCTGAAGATAATATCTGAACTGTTTAGAGTCATGTTTTGAAAACTTAATTATTAGACAATTTAAAGTTCAAGTGAGCTATTTTGGTTAAAATAAATTTAAAAATTAAAATTCAGTACAAGAATTGTAATTTATGAGTATTGTTTCATAGAAGACTATATTAGTTCCTTAAGGTATAAATGGGATTTTGTGGATATGTTGGGATGGGAGAAATATAAATAGTGATTAGATGTTTTCCACTAATAACTGGAAGTGGCATTACTGGCAATAAGCAAAATATGCTTTGGTTGCCTTGCTAATTATGTGGTATTTCCTGCTCTAGATAAATTGATGGTTTGAAAGAATAGTGATCAAGGAAAAGTTTATGCAATGTGGTTCCTTTATCCATTTTTCCTCTATTGATGTCTCTGTGAATTGTTTCTTTTTAACACTGGGTACTTGGGATTATGTATAGGTGAAGTATGGTTTTATATAAGCATCTTAAGTCAAAAGAGAAGTATTTCAATGGATTCAAAATAAGTCCAATAAAATATTTAGGACTGTGTATTATATGTTTGAATAATCTATAAGCATTTTCTCTGTTAAACATTTTCTTGAGGTCCCTGTCAATATAAATATTTTAAGTGCCATTAATTAGATGAACATTTCAAAATGTCTCGATGATACAGATTTGGAGACAAGATGACTGACTAGACATGGAAAGGAAGAGCTTCTCCCACGGAAGGACCAGACCATCAAGAAGACTGGTGCACTACAAACAGATCTTCGGAAAGAAGGCATTGAGAGTGAGTAGAGAGGGGACACAGACCCCACATTGAAAAGGTTGCTGAGCATCAGGACTCACTCCTGGCCGGTTTCTGGGGAAGGAATGAGTGAAAGAGGTGTGGAGTAGCCCATTCTCATCATGGACCTCTGGAATCCTAGCTGCAGGAGACCCCATGACCCCCACAGACATTTGAGTTGGCAGGGAGAAATGCACAGAGAGTTGGCAGAGACAGAACTCCAACCTGCATGGAGCCCAGAAGGTTTGGCACAGTGAAAGGCTGCAGTAGATCATAGCCATAAGTGCCCAAGCCCCAAGACTCATTATACTTCTCTTGTTGGCTTTAGCCTTTTTTTTGGCTGCCAGAACTGGACAAAACAGAGGTGTTTTTCATGTGGGACAGGCCAATCTGATCTGAGTAACCCCCTGTCTTCTGGCTTATCCCAGAGTCTGCCGAGCCACAAGAACTTGCAGCATGGCCTTGGCTGCTCAGCTGAGTCACTTGCCAGCAACCACTGCCATAGCCTTTTTGCTGGCAGACCCTGCCTATCAGAGAGCTTTTGCAGGCTACCTCCCTCATGCACCTGCCCACAGCCCTTCCCCAACTGCTTTGTGGCATGTGCTCACTCACAGCTTCCCCCCACTGCTTTATTGATGCATGCTTGCCCACAGCCTCCTCCGGCTGCTTTGCTGACACATGCACACACTAACTCCACCACTGTCCCACTGCTGCTTCACATGTGTGCATGGGGACCCCAACTGCTCTTCTGCCACCCACTGAAGTGTGTTTGCCAGCAGCCCCCATCAGAGTATTGTTGCCAGCAGACTGGGAACATCTTGTCCCCTCCAGCATGGCAGATGCTTAACCTTATGGGGCAAAACAAAAACAGAAACAAAAAAACAAAAAACAATCCAAAAACAAACAAACAAAAAAACTGTGAGCCTAGTCCTAGTCCCCAGAGTTAGAGTACTCAGCTCATCAGCACAGGAGTATTGAGCTGAGCCTTCAGAGTTGAGATCTGAAATTATTCAGAAATAAAGCCAATCAACTAAACTCAACCTTATAACATAGTAAAATCCTCAAGAGCACCAAATAATATAAAATTAAAAAGCCCTATCCAAAGGACAGCAATTTGAAACACCAAAGGAACATCAGTTCACATAGACAAGAAAGAACTAGCACAGTAACTCTTCAACTCTAAAAGCTAGAGTGTCTTCTTACCTCCAAATGACTGCAATAGCTCCCCAAGAATTGTTCTTAACCAGACTGAAATGGCTGAAATGACAGAAATAGGATTCAGAATCTGGATGGCAACAAAGATAATCAAGATTCAGCAGAAAGTTGCAACCCAATCCAAGGAATCTAAGAAATCCAGTAAAATTATACAAGAACTGAAAGACAAAAATAATCATTTTAAGAAAGTGCCAAACTGATCATCTAAAACTGAAAAACTCACTGCAAGAATTTCATAATCCACCATGATCAAGTCAGCTTCATCCCTGGGATGCAAGGCTGGTTCAACATATACAAATCAATAAATGTAATCCATCACATAAATAGAACCAATGAAAAAAACCACATGATTATCTCAATAGATGTGGAAAAGTCCTTTGACAAAATTCAACAGCCTTTCATGCTAAACAGTCTCAATAAGTTAGGCACTGATGGAACATATCTAAAAATAGTAAGAGCTATTTAGGACAAACCCATAGCCAATATCATACTGAATGGGCAAAAACTGGAAGCATTCCCTTTGAAAACTGGCACAAGACAAGCATGTCCTCTCTTACCAGTCCTATTCAACATAGTGTTGGAAGTTCTTGCCAGGGCAATCAGGTAAGAGAAAGAAATAAAGGGTATTCAGTTAGGAAAAGAGGAAGTTAAATTGTCTCTGTTTGCAGATGACATGATTGTATATTTAGAAAACCCCATCATTTCTGCCCAAAATCTCCTTAAGCTGATAGGCAACTTCAGCTAAGTCTCTGGATACAAAATCAATGTGCAAAAATCACAAGCATTCCTATATACCAATAACAAACAAACAGAGAGCCAAATCATGAGTGAACTCCCATTCACAATTGCTAATAAGAGAATAAAATATCTAGGAATACAATTTACGAGGGATGTGAAGGACCTCTTCAAGGAAAACTACAAACCACTGCTCAAGGACATAAGAGACAACACAAACAAATGGAAAAACATTCCATGCTCATGGATAGGAAGAATCAATATCATGAAAATGGTCATACTGCCCAAAGTAATTTGTAGATTCAATGCTATCCCCATCAAGCAACCATTGACTTTCTTCACAGAATTGGAAAAAAAATACTTTAAATTTCATATGGAACTTAAAAAGAGCCTGCATTGCCAAGACAATCCTAAGCAAAAAGAACAAAGCTGAAGACATTACGCTACTTGATTTCAATCTATACTACAAGGCTACAGTAACCAAAACAGCATGGTACTGGTACCAAAACAGATATGCAGACCAATGGAACAGAACAGAGGCCTCAGAAATAACACCACACATCTACAACCATCTGATCTTTGACAAACCTGACAGAAACAAGCAATGGGGAAAGGATTCCCTATTTAATAAATGGTGTTGGGAAAACTGGCTAGCCATATGGAGAAAGCTGAAACTGAATCCCTTCCTTACACCTTACACAAAAATTAACTGAAGATGGATTAAAGACTTAAACATAAGACCTAAAATCATAAAACTCTAGATGAAACCTAGGCAAAGCACTCAGGACATAGGCATGGGCAAAGACTTCATAACTAAAACACCAAAAGCAATAGCAACAAAACCCAAAATTGACAAATGGGGTCTGATTAAACTAAAGAGCTTCTGCACAGCAAAAGATACTACCATCAGAGTGAACAGGCAACCTACAGAATGGGAGAAAATTTTTGCAATCTATCCATCTGACAAAGGGCTAATATCCAGAATCTACAAAGAACTTAAACAAATTTACAAGAAAAAGCCAAATAACCCCATCAAAAAGTAGGCAAAGGATATGAACAGACACTTCTCAAAATAAGCCATTTATGCAGCCAACAAACATATGACAAAATGTTTATTATCACTGATCATTAGAGCAATGCAAATCCAAACCACAATGAGATAACATCTCACACCAGTTAGAATGGCAATCATTAAAAAGTCAGTAAACAGCAGATGTTGGAAAGGCTATGTAGAAATAGGAACACTTTTACACTGTTGGTGGGAGTGTAAATTAGTTCAACCATAGTGGAAGACAGTGTCGTGATTCCACAAGGATCTAGAGCCAGAAATACCATTTGACCCAGCAATCCCATTACTGGGCATGTACCCAAAGAATTATAAATCATTCTACTATACAGACACATGCACATGTATGTTTATTGTGGCACTGTTCACAGTAGCAAAGACTTGGAACCAACTCAAATGTCCATCAATGATAGACTGGATAAAGAAGACGTGGCACATATATACCATGGAATACTATGCAGCCATAAAGATGGATGAGTTCATGTCCTTTGCAAGGACGTGCATGAAGCTGGAAACCATCATTCTCAAAAAACTAACACAGGAACAGAAAACCAAACACCTCATGTTCTCACTCATAAGTGGGAGTTGATCAATGTTGATCCATGAGAACACATGGACACAGAGCGGGGAGCATCACACACTGGGTCCTGCTGGGGGGTGGGGCCTAGGGGAGGGATAGCATTAGGAAAAATACCTAATGTATATGATGAGTTGATGGGTGCAGCAAGCAACCATGGCATGTGTATACCTATGTAACAAACCTGCACGTTCTGCACATGTACCCTAGAACTTCAAGTATAATAATAATAAAAAGAAATGAAAATCCTAACTTGCTAAAATAATAATAATAATTTCATAATACAATCAGAAGCATCAAAAGCAGAATAGGTCAAGCTGAGGAAAGAATCTCAGGACTTGAAGACTGGCTCATTTAATCAACTCAGACAAAAATAAAAAAGAATTAAAAAAGGATGGAAACCTCCAAGAAATATGGTATTATGTAAAGAGACTAAACCTATAATGCATTTGTGTCCCAGAAAGAGAGAGAGAGAGTAAGCAACTTGAAAAACGTATTTGAGTATACTGTCTATGAAAATTTCACTAAACTTGCTAGAGAGGTTGACATGAAAGTTCAGGAAATTCAGAGAACCCCATTAAGATAATATAAAAGATGAAATATCCAAGACACACAGTCATCAGATTCTTCCAGGTCAACATGAAAGGAAAAATATTAAAGACAGCTTGAAAGAAGGGGCAGGTCATGTACAAAAGGAGCCCCATCAGACTAACAGTGGACTTTTCAGCAGAAACCTTACAGACCAGAAGTTATTGGGGACCTATGTTCAGCATCCTTAAAGAAAAGAAATTCTAACCAAGAATTCCATTTTCAGCCAAATTAAGTTTCATAAGCAAAGGAGAAATAAAGATCTTTTTCAGATAAGAAAATGATAATGCAAATTATTATCAGCAGCCCTGCCTTACAAGAGGTCCTTAAGGGAGTGCTAAACATGAAAACAAAAAACCATTACTTGACACCACAAAAACACACTTAAGTACATAGCCCACTAACATAATAAAGAAACTACACAATCATGTCTTCATTGCAACCAGCCAACAACACAATGTCATGATAAAATCCTCATATATCAATATTAACTTTGAATGTAAATCAGATAATGCCCCAATTAAAAGCCACAGAGTGGCAAGTTGGATAAAGAAGCAAGATCCACCTGTAGGCTGTCTTCAGGAGACCCATAGGCTCAAATTTAAGGAATAAAAAAGGTCTATTAAGCAAACAGAGAAAAAGGAGCCAGGGTTGCTATTCTAATTTCAGACAAAACAAACTAAACCAACAATAATTAAAAAGGACAAAGAAGGCCCTTACACAATAATAAAGGGTTGAATCCAAAAAGAAGACTTACCTATGTTAATACATATGCACTCAACACTGAAGCACCTAAATTCATAAAACAAGTTCTTAGAGACCTATGAAGAAACTTAGCCACCCACACACTATTACTACCACTAATAATAAATAACCACACACAGTAGACTTCAACATCACATGGAGAGTATTAGAGAGATCATTAAGGCAGAAAACTCACTAAGATATTCAGAATCTAAACTCAACACTTGACCAAGTGGACCTAACAGACATCTACAGAACACTCCACCCAACGACAAAATATATATTTTCCTCATCTGCACATGCATATACTCTAAGATCATGCTTAGCAATAAAGCAATTCACAACAAATTAAAAAAAAACTCAAATCATACCAACCACACTCTTGGACTACAGTGCAATGGAAATAGAAATCAATACCAAGAAGATTTCTAAAGACCATACAATTACGTGGAAATTAAATAACTTGCTCTTTAATGACTTCTGGGTAAATAATGAAATTAAGGCAAAAATCAAGACATTCTTTGAAATGAATGAAAACAGAGATATAACATGCCAGAGTCTCTGGGACAGAGCTAAAGCAGTGTCAAGAGGAAAGTTTATAATGCTAAAAGCTCACATCAAAAAGCAAGATCTCTAATTAACAATTTAACATCACACCTAAAGGAACTAAAAAAATAAGGACAAACTAACCCCAAAGCTAGCATAAGACAAAACAAAACCAAAATCAGAGGTGAATTGATGAAAATTGAGACACAAAAAACCATACAAAATATTAACAATATCAGAAATTTGTTTTTTGAAAGAATAAATAAGATTGGTAGACTAATAAAGAAAAAAATAAGTTGGATGCAGTGGCTCACACCTGTAACCCCAGCACTTTGGGAGGCGAGGTGGGTGGATCACTTGAGCTCAGGAGTTCTAGACCAGACTGAGCAACATGGTGAAACCCTGTCTCTACAAAAAGTACAAAAGTTAGCTGAATGTGGTGGTATGCGCTCCCAGCTACTTGGGAGGCTGAGGCAGAAGAATTGCTTGAGCCCAAGAGGCAGAGGTTGCAGTGAGCCAAGATCATGCTATTGCACTCCAGCATGGGTGACAAGAGTGAAACTCTGTCTCAAAAAAAGAAAAGAAAAAGAAAAAAAGAGAAAATATTCGAATAAACACAATGAAAAATTACAAAAAAAATTATACCAACCCTACAAAAATACAAGAAACTCACTGAAACTATTACAAACTCTTCTATGCACACAAGCTAGAAAACCTACAAGAAATAGATAAATTCCTAGAAACATGCAACCTCCCAAGATTGAACCAGAAAGAAATTAAATTTCCAAACATGCTAGTAATGAGTTCTGAAATTGAAGCAGTAATAAAAATATCTACCAACCAGTAAAAGCGCTGAGCCATATGGATTTACAGCCAAATTCTAGGAGACATATAAATAAAAGTTACTACCAATCCTATGGAATGCATTTCAAAAAAACTCCTCTCCAACTCATCCTTTAAGACCAGCATTATTCTAACACCAAAACTTGGCAGAGACGCAACAACAACAACAAAAAACATCATGCCAGTATCTCTGATAAATATAGACAAAACAATACTCAACAAAATACTAGAAAATCAAATCCAGCAGCACATCAAAAAGCTAATGGACCACGATCAAGTAGGCTTTATTCCTGTGATGCAAGGTTTGTGCAACATACAAAATCAATAAGTGTGATTTGGAGCTAAAAACACAAGCCACATGATCATTTCAATCGATGCAGTAGAGGCTTTTGACAAAATTCAAGATTCCTTCAGCTAAAAATCCTCAAAAAACTAGGAATCAAAAGAACCTCAAAATAATAAGTCATCTATAACAAATCCACAGCCAACATCACAACGAATGAGCAAGTTTTGGAAACATTCTTCTTGAGAACCAAAACAAGACAAGGATGCCCACTTTCACTACTCCTGTTCAACATAGTACTGGAAGTCCCAGTCAGAGGAATCAGGCAAGAGAAAGAAATAAAAGGCATTTAAACAGGAAAGAAAAAGTGAAATTATCTTTTTTCACAGATGGTATAATTCCATACCTAGAAAACCCCACAGTCTCTGCCCAAAGGCTTCTAGAACTGATTAACAACTTCCAAAAAGTTTCAGGATACAAAATCGATGTACAAAAATTAGTAGCATTTCTATACACTAAGAACATCCAGGCCTGGAGCGGTGGCTCATGCCTGTAATCCTAGCACTTTGGGAGGCTGAGGCAGGTGGATCACCTGAGGTCAGGAGTTCGAGACCAGCATAGCCAAGACGGTAAAACCCCGTCTCTACTAAGAATACAAAAGTTAGCCTGGCGTAGTGGTGGGCACCTATAATCCCAGCTACTTGGAAGGCTGAGGCAGGAGAATTGCTTGAACTTGGAGGGCAGAAGTTGCAGTGAGCCGAGATCATGCCACTTCACTCCAGCCTGGGCAAAAAGTGAAACTCTGTCTCAAAAAAAAAAAAGAATATTCAAGCTGAGAGCCAAATCAAGAATGCAATCCCATTCATAACGGCCACAAAAAGAGAAAAAGAGTAACATACCTAGGAATACAGCTAAACAGGGAGGTGAAAGATCTCTACAACGAGGATTAGAAAACACACTGAAAGAAATCAGAGACAAAACAAATGGAAAAACATTTCATGCTCATAGACAGGAAGAATTAAGATTGTTAAAATGGTCATACTGCCCAAAGAAATTTACAGAATCAATGTTATTCCTGTCAAAATACTAATGTCATTTTTCATAGGATTAGAAAAAGGTATTCTAAAATTCATATGGAACCAAAAAAGAGCCCGAATAGCCAAAGCAATCCTTAGCAAAAAGAACAAAGCCAGAACCGTCACATTACCTGACTTCAAACTATACTAAAAGGCTACAGTAACAAAACCAGCCTGGTACTGGTACAAAAGTAGATACATAGACCAATGGAATGGGTTAGAGAACCCAGAAATTAAGCTACACACCTACAACCATCTGTTCTTCAACAAAGTTGACAATAACAAGGCTTTCTATTCGACAAATGGTGCTGGGATAACTGGCTAGCCATATGCAGAAGATTGAAACTAGACCCCTTCCTTTCACCGCATACAAAAATCAACTTAAGACAGATTAAAGACTTGAATGTAAAACCTAGAACTATAAAAATCCTATAGGAAAACCTAGGAAATACCATTCTGGGCATAGGCTTTGGCAAAGATTTCATGAAGACTCCAAAAGCAATTGCAATGAAAACAAAAATTGACGAGTGGACCCTGATTAGACAAAAGAGCTTCTGTGCGGCAAAAGAAACTAGCAGTGGAGAAAACAGACAGCCTATAGAATGGGAGAAAATATTTGAAAACTACGCATCCACTAAAGGTCTAATATGCAGAATCTATAAAGAATTTAAATAACAAGCAAAAATCAAACAACCCCATTGGAAAATGGGCAAAGGATATGAACAGACACTTCTCAAAAGAAGAGGTACATGCAGCCAACAAGCATATTAAAAATGCCCAACATCACTAATAATTAGAGAAATGCAAATCAAAACCACAATGATATACCATCTCAGATCAGTCAGAATGTCCATTATTAAAAAGTGAGAAAACAACAGGTGCCTGGCAAGGCTGTGGAGAAAAGGGAACACTTATACACTGCTTATGGGAATGTAAATTAGTTCAGCCAGTGTAGAAAGCAGTCTGGAGATTACTCAAATAACTTTAAACAGAGCTACCATGCAATCCAGCAATCTCATTTTTGGGTACATACCAAAAGAAATATGAATCATTCCACTAGAAGGATACATGTGCACTTATGTTCATTGTAGTACTTTTGTTTACAATAGCAAAGACATGGGATCAATCCAGATGCTAACCAATGGTGGACTGGATAAAGAATATTTGGTACCTATACACCACGGAATACTATGTAGCCACAAAAAAGAATGAAATCACGTGCTTTACAGCAAGATGGATGCAACTGGAGGCCGTTATCCTAAGTGAATTAATGCAGGAACACAAAACCAAATACTGTGTGTTCTTGCTTATAAATGGGAGCAAACTATTGAGTACACGTGAACACAAAGAGGGGAAGAGTAGAAACCAGGGCTTACTTGAGGATGGTGGGTGGGAGGAAGGTGATGATTAAAAAACCACCTGTTGGGACTATGCTTAATACCTGGATGATGAAATTGCACACCAAACCTCAGTGACACATAATTTACCCATGTAACAAATCTGCACAAGTACCCTCTTAACCTAAAATAAAAGTTGGAAGAACAAAATATATTTTACTAGTAGGTATGGACAGTCAAAAAACTTTCTATAGCTATTGTCAGGAGTCAGCAAAGTTTTTCTTGAAGGGCTAGAGAGTAAATATTTCAGGCTTTGCTGGCCATGAGTTCTCTGTTGCAACTACTTAACTCTGCCATTGTAGTGTGGAAGCAGTGATAGACAATATGTAAATAAATAAACATGATTCTGTTCCAATAAAACTTTATTTACACAAACTGGCAGTGGATTGGATTGGCCTGATGGTTGTAGTTTGCTGGTCCCCGGTCTAAGTAATTACATGAGTAGTAACAATAGAGTTTAATAATTAGGGCAAGTACGGAGTGCTATGAAACACAGATCACTTTTATTAGAAGGGTGATCAGAGAGGAGACACCTGAGGAAGTTTTAAAAAAAACACAAAATGTCTTGATGATAGATTTTTAAAAGGGATGGAGTTTTATGGTTAAGTGAATTGGCAATTTATTTGGTTAGACTGAGTGAAATAGGTTTCCTGACAGCATAATTTTTCAAAAAGTCTAAAAAGCAAATATATTATTATATTTCTAAAAGACCACATAGCAAACTGCATTTTCTAGTAATTCAAACATCACATCTTTTTCTCTTGGTGCTTCTTGTTGGACTATACATTTAGAACATATCTGTGTCTCCTTGTACTTTTATTTCTATTTAAGTGTGAAATAAATTTAATACATATGTATGCCATAAACATTTATTTTTTTCTCATCATTGAATGTATAGTAATTTAAATAATTAGTGGTTAAAATAGAAACTGTATACACAGAGTAAAAGCAGAATAAGTTAACTTTTTTTTTCTTTTTATTCTTACCATTTATTCTGTTTTTAATTTTATTATTATTATACTTTAAGTTTTAGGGTACATGTGCACAACGTGCAGGTTTGTTACATATGTATACATGTGCCATGCTGGTATGCTGCACCCATTAACTCGTCATTTAGCATCAGGTATATCTCCTAATGCTATCTGTCCCCCCCCCACACCTCACAACGGTCCCTGGCGTGTGATGTTCCCCTTCCTGTGTCCATGTGTTCTCATTGTTCAGTTCCCACCTATGAGTGAGAACATGGTGTTTGGTTTTTTGTCCTTGCAATAGTTTGCTGAGAATGATGGTTTCCAGTTTCATCCATGTCCCTACAAAGGACGTGAACACATCATTTTTTATGGCTGCATAGTACTCCATGGTGTATATGTGCCACATTTTCTTAATCCAGTCTATCGTTGTTGGACATTTAGGTTGGTTCCAAGTCTTTGCTGTTGTGAATAGTGCTGCTATAAACATATGTGTGCATGTGTCTTTATAGCAGCATGATTTATAATCCTTTGGGTGTATACCCAGTAATGGGATGGCTGGGTCAAATGGTATTTCTAGTTCTAGATCCCTGAGGAATCGCCACACTGACTTCCACAATGGTTGAACTAGTTTACAGTCCCACCAACAGTGTAAAAGTGTTCCTATTTCTCCACATCCTCTCTAGCACCTGTTGTTTCCTGACTAAGTTAACTTTTATTATAAATCTAAATTATCAGAATGGTTACTGTAATAAGCAAATGTTGTCATCCTGTACCTGCTCTTTGCTGTTCATCATAAAAGTCCTGAAACAAATTTACATGTGACAGATACTGGGACCAAAATGCTCAGTGCCAAATTCCAAAATCTGGAATTAAAACCTACAGGTAAATGTGAACAACATGTTTTCCTTCATGGGTTGGATTGGATAGTGAAAACTGAAGTTTGAGATGCTAATTATCCCTTTTAATACTATATCTTCTTCAGTAATAATGTGTAATTTATTATTTGTGAAAGAATTATAAGGTTTAATAAAACTCAGCAATTAAAATTAAATGAGATTAAATATTTTAATATACATTGCAAAAATCTTTGAAAAAACTGTGACCTTTATGCTGACATTTGCAGTCATCTAGTGGTGGCCTTTTGAATATCTTAATTGGTTTAGTATATGGTACTGTGTGTATTAGTGTTTGGAACATTTCAACCAACTTTCCACTACTGAGAGTATTTATCTAGAATCTTGCACAGACGAGTATGTTTTACGGACATAATGTTACATCTTGTAAATAATAAATTTTAAAAGCAAAAATAAAGCACTTGAGTAGTGACTGGTATAGAGGGCTGACACTTTCCGCCTCCATGTCTCTGTGTCTGGGCTGAAGAGGAAGGTTGTCTTTCTGTTTGCAGCCTTCTGTAACTGTCTCCTTGCTCAAAGCTCCATCAAGCCTCCTTTGGTCTTCATAAATGATACTCTTTTGGGATTCGTGGGTGTTATTTAGCACACTACTGCAGTTTGCTTGCCTTCCTTATTTACTAGAAAACTATGAATTACAAACATGGTTGGTATTGTAGCTTTAATGAAGAGAAAATGAAAATAATCCAGGGATATTTATCTCTGCAAAATCACTTTTTTGGCTTATTTCGGTTTACTCTATGATTCTGTCTATGGATTTTTGCTAGGAAGAAAGTGAGTAATGTTTTTACCCTTGGAAGAATATCAGTTAACTAGTAATCTTCAGAACTCTGATACTGGTAAGGCTTAAGTCCTCCGGACAGCACCTAATCCTAGGTCTGGCAGCTCTGACGGTAACTGTCAGTTTGCCATTTCATTCCTGCCTCATATATAATCTAGAATACACACATGCATGTCAAATACATCCTGTAGTTTTACCTTAAATTTTAGAAGAAAATTGTCTAATGAATAGCCTTTGTAAAGCCACAAAGTTAGGACTCCAATGTAGACAATGGGCTGGAAGTCCCACTTAAAACTATTTTAGCATACATATTTAATACATATTATATAAGTTGTAATCATATCTCAAATTATTTTTCTCATACATTTTCTAGTATCCAAATACATAGAAAGGAATGGAGTATGATAGTAAAAATTATTTTCTTGCTTATCTAGCATGTTCAGTTAACAATATATAACCAAAAGAGCTAAAACAAAAGGCTATATGTACCTTTTCTGTGAATTTTTTTTGCTTTATTACAAATAAAAAGAGAATACCTGTTTTGAGTTGTTATTTTCCTAATACAGTGGTATTTCCCAAGTCTATGAATAGCTCCTTGTAAAGATGGTTTGCCTCTCAGTGACTTCACATTAATAGCTAACAAAATTGTCATTCAATTTTCCCTCACAGCTATGAAATAAAGGTATAAAAATACAATTTAAATTATTTCTCACAGTAATGTACTGTGTGTATCTTTTGAAAATGAAGGCTCTGTCTAGAACTGCTTGTAAATATATAACACTACAACCATAAAAATGCATTATTTGTAGAAAATTATTATTAAATTAAATTGTTCCAAATATTGTTTTCAATAAATGCTACTTAGCTAAAACTCCACCTCACTGACTGAAATCACATCAGTGGTAATGGAAGGGAAGAGTTGCAAACTACATCTTCAGCATCAACCCCCAGGAAGGTCAAGAGCCCAACCTTGGATTAACAGGAGGAGGCCTTCATAACTTACGAGACTCAAGAAAACACGCAAGTTGCCTGATGGTCCTAACAGTGATGAAAATCATCTACTGAAGTGGATATTATTGTAAATCTTTGTCTACATGACAGATTTACATCTCCTTACCTCTGTAAAATTCACCGTTAATGGCACAACACCTATTAAGCTGAGATATTTCTAGGTGTAGTACGTCATGGTATTTTCCTGTACAGTTTACATTATTCTTGGCATTTCACTGCCTGTCTCATGAGATGGCCAAGAAGGAAAATATAGTAACTTGCACTCACTTCTCAAGGACAAAATGCCACATCTTACCAGAAGAAACATTCAGAAAGTGAAAAGCAAACATTAAGAATCATAAGTTTGAAAAATGTGTCTTGTGAGAAATCTGGGGGCTTAGGGGAAAAACATTTTGTTTCATGGAATACAATTTTAATACATTACCAACTTTCCAGTTTTTAGGTTTTTCGAAAAGGGACAAATAAACATTTACAAAAGGCTTATTCTTAGAGCTGGGTATATACAGGAGAGAAAATAGGATCTTTGACATAAACTCAATCTTAGAGCTTGCACTTCTACTGTGCTTGTATAGGAAAACCCTGGGGCCTCCAAAACATTTGGGTAGCACTTTCTGACAACACATGCTGAGCAGGCTTTGTGTACCCAAGGCAATTAAAATGTCCAGGCAATCTCTTGAGATAGTCAGCACATTGAGAACCTGGCATACTGAATAACTTCGATCTTATTCACATAAAGCCAGAGAGAAAAATAATTTCATCTCTTATTGTACACTCTTTCTATTTTCTCTCTTAAGAGAAACAAGTCAACAGTTACAAGCATATATTAAAAGTTTTGACTAATTGTTGCAATGTTTTTGGCCATATTGTAGGGTAGTAAATTCTATAAGCTAATGTCTTTGCACCTTATGTGGGCTAAAAACACATTTAGAAAACCGTATTGTAGCATTCTACATCTGAAAGAAGTGGGTGACATTTTTCTTCCTCAACGTTCATCAGAGAGGGAACTGCCAAGTGACTAACCCAAGGTCATATTGTTAGCTAATAGCAGAACTGGGACTGAAGAAACAGGTGTTATTTTTGTACTCCAGAGAAACTTCTCCTGAGCCCAGGTAAAGTACAACCATGTTTTTTTCTCATGGAGCTAGCTGTGGGTAATATCATGTAATAAAAATCATTGCTTCTTAGCTTTTGCTCCTTTTCACTTTGGCAAAAAGAAGCAGAGAATATGAATTATTAAAGTTTTAAGCGAATTTTTAGAAAGAGAAGTTATATTTCTTTTGTATGTAGTGTATATTGCTGCTTGATCCATTTCTTTACTTGCAGCAACATCCCTTTCATTTTATATTAGCAATAAAGGGCTCTGTGGGAAAGCCTCATGTGCAACAATAGGGTCATTACACAACGCTTTGGATGTATGGTGTTTATTGATGCTACGAACTATTGGAAATAGCCATATAGATCTTGTGGAAGAGCCCTCTTTAAATGGCTGGTAATGGTTTCACATAATAGAGCCTCAGAAAATATTCGTTATTTGATTTGCTTCTTTTGTAGATAATTTTTGTGAACCTATATCTGAGATAATCCAGTCTGGAACATAAATAGCCTGAAAAAAATTAATATACTGAAATGTTCAACATGCATCATTTATTTATAGGTTTTTCTACACAAGGATTTTTCTTGAGGCCATGCTGCATGGTTTTACTATCACTGCAAAGCAGAGCAGAAAAGTTCCTATAATCTTAACTATTAGCAAGTAGTGTGTGCTTCTTTTGACTTACCAGGAAAGTACAAGAGCTTTCTGGTTAGACCATTGTCTATGAGATAACTTCCCGGCTATCAGCAAGTCATATTAAACCCACTAAGGCAGAGACTCTTTGGCTCTGCTGGGTGGAACATTGTTGTTATGGAGTGAATGTTTGCATATACCCAAATTCATATACTGAAAGCTCAACTCTCAATATGACTGTATTTGAAGACAATTATGAAGGTAACTAATGTTAAATGAGTTCATAAGGGTGTGCCCTGATCCAACAGAATTAACATCCTTATAAGAAGAGAATACTATTTAGTCATTAAAAGGAATAAAATTATGTTTTTTGCAGCAATATGGATGGAACTGGAGGCCATGATCTTAAGTGAAACAACTCAGACATAGATAAAAAAGAAAAAAAACACTTCATCTTCTCACTTATGTGTGGTAGTTCAATAATGTGTACACGTGGATATAGAGTGTGGGATAATGGACGATGAAGACCCAGAAGGATGAGGAAGTGGGAGAGGGATGGATGATTAGAAATTATTTAACAGGTACAATGTCCATTATCTGGGTGATTGATATTCTTAAAGCCCTGACTTCCCCACTGTGCCATCTGTGCATGTAACAAAATTATGCTTGTACCACATACATTTATACAAATATATATATTTATTATTTATATATTTATATGTATATATATTTATATTTATGTATATATATGTATATTTATATATATACATATATATATTTTTTAAAAGAAGAGATACCAGAGAATTCACCTTCTGTCTTCACCATTTGAAGATCACCACAAGAAACCAACCCTGCCAGACTTCGATCTTGGACTCCAGCTTCCAGAACTATAAAAAATAAGTATCTGTGGTTTCAGCCAGCCACCCAGTCTGTGGTATTTTGTTATGTCAGACAGAGCTAACTGACATAATTACTATTTAAAACAAAGTCACAGTGTGATAAATCAACAAACATTTTTTGAAAACAACTATATGCTTAAAGCTTTTAAAAAATTAAACTGTTGTCTCTTTAATATAAAAATATTCTTGGGAAATCAAAAAAATAACACCTGCAAACTATAAAAATTAATGCATGATACTCTTTCCAATAGCTCAATTCCTTCGTAGACCAACTAAAAAAAAATTACAAGTTTAAATAGAGTTAATTATTTAAGGACTGATCATGTCATGCGAGTTCTATTATGCTCACTCAGATTTCTTTTAGTTTTGCCCTTTGGACCAACCACATCCTTGCAAAAGGCCTCACAAATAGCTACTGCTTCCATAACAGCCATTCAGAGTCAGTAATGTTGAGTTTCTCCAAGATGTGAAATTATGTTTTCATAGCAGAAAACACTAATTTAAGTTGAAACATGTTGGAAAATGTCATTTCCTTTGCAAACCAAACAAATTAAGAGGAAGAAAAATATCACTTAGTGGAATTCAGAGCTTGTTGTGAAATTTTGAAAGAGTTCTAGAAATTTGGCAAAACCTAAAGTATTGCTTGGCATTTATACCCTGAGATGAGTATTTTAGGCATCCACATTAAACTTGTTGATAGATATATACTGAGAATGTGTTAACTTGGTGAGATTTCTATTTCTTGCTATAAATACTGTCTTAAAAGCTAAAGATTTGTCTCATATATAACCTATTCAAGTTACTGTGTCATGCAGATGAAAGATTTATATTTACTACATATTAAAACAATCATGGTCATATGCCCAAAGGATTCAGTATACCCAAGTTTTTATAAAATTAAACATAGAAAACCAAAATTTACTTGTGTGATAGATTTCAAGGTTACCACTATGTTACATTTCATCTACTGATTGAAGAAAAAATGGCAGGTCATGAAAGTTAAAATGCAGGAAGGCTACTAAAAAGTTCTTTTTTCATTTTGTAGAAGATGTGTGTTTAAATGCTATATGTAGTTAGTTGAGCCACTACTAAATTTAGTTATACATCATTTTATATAGGTTGGGCTACTGGGTTCTGTTAATATCTCAATTTTTATATAAGATATTGGAAAAGTCAATTTGCAGCTCAGACAAGATGGAATAGAAGGAAACATGACAGTCTTTGTGGAGATCATATGGAGGTAGAAACCATTGTTACTCAGATGATATAAATCTATATTTTGAAGCCAAAGTTCTAAATTTAAAACGTTTTTATTACAGGTATTTGAATTCTAATCCTATAGAGTAATCTTCAACTACTACAATTCCTGAAGGTTTCTCCTCTCTATATTTGCTAAATAAAATATAATATATATAACATCTAGTATAGTACTTGCAAAAATGTAATTTCCTTTTCCTTCTTCTTAACCGAGGACCAGGGGTGGGGAAAAGTAACACTTATACCTGCTTTGGCTGCAGTATGGTCATTGATCAACTCTTAAATTTGGTGGTTATACAGAAGGGAAAGCAATGGAAAGAAGGCAGGCTAGGACTAGTATCTATGATGTAGGAGAAAGAGCACCTGATTTCAGAATGTTTTGGATAACAACTTTGGAATCAAAACAATTCCTAGCATGCAGTAGAAATAGACAATGATTTGTTGAATAAACAAACTGATAGATACATAAGGATAATTAGTGTCAAGATATGCTTAGTGTTGACTAAGTAAGCCAGAAACGGAAGACAAAGAGTATATTGTTAGGCTGCCATGACACAATGCCACAGACTGGGTGGCTTAAATTACAGAAATTTATTTTCTCACAGTTCTGAATGCTAAAAGTCCAAGATCAAGGTGCCATTGGCATTGGTGTCGGTGAGGCCTCTCTTTCTGGCTTGCAGGCAGATGGCTTCTTGCTGTGTCCTAATACGGCCTTCCCTCTGTGTGCACATGGAAGAAGACCAATCACTAGGTCTCTTCCTCTACTTGTAAGGATACCAGTCCTCTCAGATTAGGGCCTCACCCTAAGACATCATTTACCCATAATCACTTTCTTAAAGGCCCTATGTACAAATACTCACATTGGTGATTAGGGCTTCAACATGTACATTTTGGTGGTACACAATTCAGTCCATAATATGGAAAGACACTGAGATTATAAGGAATGTGAAGTATATCCTTTGGGCAGCTGTTGTCTAGTAACCACTTTAATTATCTTTATATCCTTCACCTTGAAGACTAGTTTTAGAACCACAGGTTTACTCCAATCCAATAGCTGCAGTGTGAAGATACAAGGAATTTTAAGTCGTTCAATGTATGTATAATATGTTTCAAGCTTTCAAATTTGAGAATACAAATAAAAATTCTCTTTAGGGTGGCCTACAGATTTTGTTTTAGTTAAATTCCTTCACAATATTTCCCCAAAACAACAACATATAAGCCAAAAACACACTTGCCTAAATTCAGTGTTTGATTAAATAAAACCTATCTCATAGTCGGTTTGAACTTTACTTGAATATGACTGATTCAAAGGAAAAGAACTGAGTAGCTGTGAATTTTATATTCCCAGCTATTTAGCAATACTTATTGATCAATTGAAAGATTTTATAATTTAATACAAATTCAATTTTATATGAATGATGCAGCAAAATTTTAAGGCATTACACAGTAACTTTGCTATATTATTTATAATTTTCTCTCTAATCTTCCCTTTTATTTTTGAATTAAAAGAACATTGTGGCTACAAGGTGCTTAACTTTGTATTCTAACAAATTCTCTGGGCCACTTAGTTTTGTTATTATTCACAAAACATATATTATTTATGTAAAATAATACACCTTGAACACTTCAGATTATATTAAACTCCAAAGCCATATCTGGTAAAGATGCTTACCAGGGTTACATAAAAATATTGCAATTAGCATTTCAGGATGAGTTGAAAACATGTGATTGCTTGAAGTAATTTGTTGAATAAATTTAGAAGAAATAGCAATGTTGCTTCATATGTGGCTTTATTTTCATATTTTCTTCTGAATGTGTTTTGTTGAATTATAATTTTAACCTATAAATCTTGCAGATAAATTATTGTTGTTCTTAGACTATTCAGGTAGCTGGATTATTTCTAATCTAATATTGTTTGTTTTACATGAGATATGTATTTTTATAAAAGCATATGTAGTTTGTTGTCACACATGACAAAAGTAACAGGGCATGGGATTACTATCTAGAGGATTAAAAAGAAGTTTCTCTTTCTTCAACATTGTAATATATTTAATTTCTTCTATTTCTTTTTTCTCCTTCCTCTTTTCCTTTTTTCTTCCACTTGCTAATAGAAGTAGCTTAACCTTGCTAATAGTAGTTTTTTATTTCCCATTTCTCACATACCAGCATCTAAAGTGCACGTATTTCCCTGAATCATTCGCAAATCATTTGCTTTTAAGTGTTCTTTTTTGTCTCCTTCTCTTGCACACACATGCAAAGGAATATGTAGAAATAGCTAGGTACTTATTTTCAGGTCATTTTCAAGCAAATTTTGAATAATAGCAGAAGATTGCTCTTTGACACTAAATAGCATGTGAGTTGATTTTCTTCTGTCTTCGTGAATAGGGGGATGATGTTAGCTGAACATGAACTCTCACAGTTCTCTGACATGCATAAATCTTTTCATCTGTAGTTAGTGTAACCTCCTCCCCAATCCTACCTTTTGATTAACCACTGAGCTATGGTGTTTTTGCAATGCTGTCAGAATTACAGTTTTTGAAATAGAAATTCTAGGATATACACTACTTGGATGTATGTGTTCGAGACCAGAGGAGAGTTTCTACTGCTTTTCCTTTCATTGTAGTTTGGTGGTTTCCCAGGAGATTAAATGACAACACAAGAGCGTATGGTTTTAGAGGAGATGCTGCATTTTACTTTAAAATTTTTATTTTATTGCTTAATTTAATTTTACTTTTACTGTGCATAGGCCACTCTGGGAAGTAGTATTTGGTCAGAGCCATGATGTTATGTTCACCCGTGTGAGCTTTGTTCTACGAGCTCAATTATAATGATAGGAGCCCAGTGATTACAGCTTCAGAGTTTCTAGAAAGCTGAATTTGTGGGGCATGTTGCATGACAGCATCCAGAATATATAAATATTATCCGGTTTCCTTTAAGTGCTCTGCTAATTTTGCTTCATGATGCTCAAAGCTAAGACCACTATAATTATCGAATTTTAGATCCACTAGAATTATAGGACTTTTATACCTGGGAAAAATTTGAAAACATTTACATTAAAATTGTTCAGTGTTCTATGGAAAGCCATACCCATGAGATGTTGTGGTCATAAAGATACTTTGAGTAATAAAGGACAGAAATCAAAGTCAAGGAAAGAAAAGATTGATTGAAAGAAAAATTATGTAACTTACAAAGGAAGGGAGGGCTGCTTTGCAGATCTCAGACACTGGAACTGGAGACTCAGTATTGGCAAGATTGTTTCTTGCAATTTTAGTTGTACCTTTCTGTGGGTGTAGGCTCCAGTCTTTTAGATTCTTCTACATGAAAACATTTCTCCAAAGAGCAAGAGATAAAAGGAATTTTCACCAAAATCTCCACATAGAAAAATACTGAGGAAATTCTCTTACTGGACTGGTTACAGCCATGTGATCATCAGGAAAAATCTTTGGGCCAGAAGGAAGAGGTGCCAAGATCAGTCATGAGTGGATTATGTATTTGTGTCTGTGGCCAGAAAGGTAGGCCAAGATATTTGGCAGTTCAATGAGAAAGACAAAGTTCTAGTCACTAAGGGGAGGAAGGTGGTTATAGGTAGCAAAAATGTCAAATGTCTATAAGAGTCCACTCTGTGAATGTAAGGTACCTACATCTATTTTTCCATGTGTATAATTTTTTGTTGTTGTTCTACAGTAATTCTAATTAATTCTTATTTTTATTTATATTATTTTTGATTGACAAATCATATGGCTTATATTTGTGGGGTATAACTTGATGTTTTGATATATGTATGCAATGTGGATTGATTAAATCAAACTAACATATCCTTCAGCTTACTTACCCATCAGTTTTAAGATGAGACATTTGAAATACACTCTTTTAGTTATTTTGAAATATATAATACATTATTATTAACTGTAGTCACCCTGCTGAACAACAGATCTTCAAACCTATTCCTCTTGTCTACCTAAAACTTTGTACACTTTAATCAACAACTCCCCATTCTTTTCCTCTCTACCTACCTAGCCTCTGGTAGCCAGTATTGTATTCTCTACTTCTATGAGTTCAACTTTTTAAGATTTTACATATAAATGAAGTCATGTCATATTTGTCTTTCTGTGCCTGGCGTATTTCACTTAGCATAATGTCATCCAGGTTCATCCATGTTGTCACATATGATAAGATATCCCTCCTTTTTAAGGCTGAATAGTATTCCATTGTGTATATATACACTACATCTTTTTTATCCATTCTTCTACTAATGAACATTTTGATCAATTCTATATCTTGATTATTCTGAATAATGCTGTAATAAAAAATAGAAGTGCAGATATCTGTTTAACACATTGATTTCAATCTCTCTGGATATATATCCAGAAGTAGAATTACTAAATCATATAGTTATGCCATTTTTAGTTTTATGAGGACCCTCCATACCTTTTTTCATAGTGGCTACTAATTTACATTCTGACCAACAAATGCACAAGAGTTACTTTCCTCTGTACCCTCAACAAAATTTATCTTTTATTTTTATTTTGATAAAAGTCATTCTAAAAGGTTTAAAGAAATATCTCATTGTAAGTTTAACTTTGTTTCCCTAATAATTAGTTATGATGAGCATTTTTTATGTACCTGCTGGCCATCTGTATGTCTTCTTTTGAGCAACGTCTTTTCAGTTCCTTTTTCCATTTTTTAAAATGGGTTATTTGTTTCCTTGTCATTGAGTTGTTTAAGTTTCTGATGTATTCTGCATATTAATCCCTTATCAAATATATGGCTTGCAACTATTTTTTCCCATTCTCTGTGTTGTTTCTTCACTTTGTTAGTTATTTGCTTTGCTGGGTAGAAGCTTTTTAGTATAATGCCATCTCATTTGTCTCTTTTTGCTTTTGTTGCCTGTACTTTTGGAGTTCTTTCCAAAAAGTCACTGCCCAGACCAGTGTTTTAGAGCTTTTCTCCTATATCTTATTTTATACTTTCAGGTTCCATGTTTAAATTTTAATCCATGTTAAGGTAATTTTTATATATGGTATGAGACAAGAATTCAATTTCTTCCTTTTGCAGATGTATATCCAATTTTCCCAACGGCATTTATTGAACAGACTGCTCTTTTCCTATTGCATGATCTTGGCATCTTTGTCAGATATCAGTTGACCATAAATGCATGAATTTATTCCTGGGGCTTTTATACTGTTCCATTGGTCATGTGGGTCTGTTTTTATGCCAGTACCATGCTATTTTATAATATGTTTTGAAACTAGGAAGAGGGATGTCTTCAGCTTTGTTCTTTTCAGTAAAGATTTTTATGACTATTCAGACTTTTTGTGGTTCCATACAATTTGATTACTTTATTGTATTTCTCTGAAAAATCACATTAGAATTTTGATAGGGATTGCATTGAATCTGTAGTTCATTTTGAGTAATATGAATATTTTCATGATACTAAATCTCCCACTCCACGAACATGGAATATCTTTCCATTTATTTGTGTTTTGTGTAACTTCTTTCATCAATGTTTTGTAGTTTTCAATATACAGGTCTTTTATTTTCTTAATTAAATTTACAACTAAGCATTTGATCTTTTTGTTGCCGTTGTAAATGAAATTGTTTTATTCATTTTGTTTTTGGATAGTTCATTATTAGTATATAGAAACATTGATTTTTGCATGTCACTTTCGTATCCTGCAACTTAATCCATTTATCAATTCTAAAAGCATTTCTTTTCTATTTTTGGTGAAGATTTTAGAGTTTTCTACATATAAGATCTTGTCATCATCAAATAGAGACAATTTTACTTCTTACTTTCTTATTAGGATGCATCTTATTTCTCTCTCTTGCCTAATTTCTCCGGCTAGGACTTCTAGTAGTATGGTGAAAAGAATTGGTGAGAGAGAGCATTATTGCTTTGTCTCTGATGGAAAAATGTTCAGCTTTTCACTATTGAAAATGAAATTAGTTATGAGTTTGTAACGATGGCCTTTATTGTGTTGAGGCACATTACTTCTATACCTAATCTGTTGAGAGTTTTTATCATGAAAGGGTGTGGAATTCTGTCAAATGCTTTTGCTGCATTTATTGAGATGATTATATAATTTTATCCTTTATTTTGTTACTATGGTGTATCAATTCTTCCTGTAAGGGGCCCCAGAATCATGGGGAAGCTGAACGTCTACTTTCATCTTACTTCTCCCGCTGCAGAAACTGGAGGTCCAGGAGAATCATCTGTGTGGCACTGTGCTGACTTGAAGGAGGGATAGCACGGTGAAAGACAACCATTTCTTTTACTCTTTGAACATGGCTTTTCTCAAATTTCTGCAGTTCAAGGCAGTGTGTCTCAGCCTCACTTCCTAATTCTGAGATATTCACAAAGAAATCCCTTGTCTGTAAATAGTTGCTGGTTTGAGGGCAGTGAAGCCACAGTATTCCTATTCCACCATTTTTCTGACACCACTCTCCACATGTATAATTTCAAAAGGATTCCTGTGTTATGTTCAGTTGCTTTACGTGTAATCACAAACTCTCCTACCCTTTCCCATATAGGTGACAAGCAAAAAAAGAATCCAATTTTACATCTAGAATGTCTGGGCAATGCGATATCTTCTCATTCAAGTTTAGATGTGGTTAGCTGACTCCTGTATAGAGTGGTACTTTTGACCACCCAATACTCACAATGTACAATGAAGAGCCAAACTTTTTTTTTCCAGGCAAGGCAGGGCTTCTCACAGTGGCCCTATTGATATTCTGGGTTGATTAATTATTTCTTCTTGGGGATTTTCCTGTGTATTTTCATATGTTTTGTAACATCCCTGGCCTCTATCCATTGAATGTCAGTAGTACCCTTCCACCAACCTCGTGATATAAACAATGTCTCCAAACATTGCCAAATACCTTCTGTGGGGCAAAATCTCCCATAACCAAAAACCACTGAAATAAGGAGAAAATATGAAGAAATATAGAGCTGTCAAGAGTCCAAAACCATTACATAATTATTAGAGTGGAGCTGTTACGGTGGCTAGCCCTGGAGTCAAATTCTTTCGGTTTGGATTCTTACCCTTACAAATTTTCTAACTGTGAGCAATGCCCTTAACTTTTGTAAGCATGTTTTCTTTTCTTCAAACCAACATAGTGATAGGAACTATCTCATGAGTTGTTTTGAGGATTCAATGAGCCCTTAATACAATGCCTGCATACAATGAGTGCATGTTCCATTAATGTTAGCTTTCATTATTATCAAGCTAGGCTGGGACACTGAGGAGTATCCACATATTTACTCACTTTCCTGAAAGTGGTATGATTTATTTGGTCAGAAATTTTGGTGTCCTGGTTATACCCAAATGGAATTTTGAAAAAATTTAATTTTGCAAGGTGACATATCTGCAGGGGTATTTATGAGGCTTCACCAGCTGTGGGATGGTCTACCTCTGGAGGAAAATTCTGTCATAACCATGCAGATTGCCTCTGCAGTTAAATAATAAGGCACCATTGTTTACCAAGCCTGTGGTTTCTTTTTCAATACATCTTTCCTCCCTCTCTCTCCCCCTGACTGACTTACTTCCTTTCTTCCTTCCTTCCTTCCATTCTTCCTTCCTTCCTTATTTTCTCTTCTCCTCCTCTTCTTTGTTCTTCTCTCCTTTTTTTTTCTTCCTCTCACTTTCTTAAGCTCTATGTATAGTTGCCTGTAAGTTTCATTTGATGGGAATTCTTCAGCATTAAATAAAATAAAAAATTGTGACTTTGGGATCTATGTATATGGATCTCTTCTTTGCAGTTTCTGTTTCTTAGCAACAGGTCCCACACCCTCTCAATGTGTCAGGTCTCAGCTCAATGCCTTTCGTTTAAGCCACTGCCCAAATAGAATAAAGCAGTAGGCCAGAGTGGTAAGGCACAGCTTCTTAAATGCTCAAAGCCTAGAGTCTGTATTTTCTTTGATGATGCTTTTAGAGAAGAGTTAACATCTTTGCCAGATAGGGAGTTCAGAACAACAACAAAAGGAAAGCTCAAGAGCAGCTTGATAGAAGAGACTACCCCATTATATTGGTTGTTTTGGGTTTCAGTCTTAGCTAGTGCAGTGTTTCTCCCTTCCTAAACTTTGCAAACACAAATTTTGATGTAAGGTAGATAACTTTTGCAATTCTCTAGTATGCATTAATTATAAGGTTTAGAAGTCACAGCTTAATGGCCACACATAGAAAATGTATTTTTTAAAAAGCATTAATGCTTGTAGTGGCCTTTCTCTTTTCAGATGGACAAAGTTGGATTAAAGCTTGTATCTCTCCTATAGGAACTTACTGAATCCTGGGAAACAAAAGCAGTATTCCAATACTCTAATACTTTTCTCCCATTGAAGACTGAATTTAGGAAGGCACATATTAAAGACTATCAATTGCTTAATAAACTGCTTCCCTGACTTAGAAAAATTATGTTTCCAGCGTTGGATGGAAGGATCTTCACTGTCCCCTAGTCCAACTTGAACAAGCTACTTCTATGTTTTAGGGCTTATAACTTTTTTCCTTCCTCTTTTGGTATTGTTTTTGTATTTAATTGACATTAGTTTAAATTAAGACAAAATTTAAACTAATGTCAGCAAAAAGATATATACATCATATATATAAAAGTATAAATATATATACAAAAATATAAAAAGCGTATATATATTTTAAGGGATGACTGCTGGGATATCTATAGGAAGCAGGGAATCTGCTAGGATCTTAAGAACTGAAATCAGAAACTTGATGTATTCATTCAACAAACTTCTATTGAGAACCTGCTATAGTATGTGCCAAACTCTGAGGTCAACATGGAGCAAAAACAGTCACTTACTGATTTCCTAAAACTTAAAGTCTGTATTAATGAGGTTATCTGTTTCCAATTCTTACTACGGCTTCTTAATTGGTTAGCGGATTCATTTTCTTAGATTTCTTTATGTGGCAGTATATACAATTCCTAACATTTCCTGAGTTACATCCTTTCAATTTCTCAACTTGAAGAAAGGGTAGTTTTTCTCTGGTCCTTCTATCAAGAAAATCTTGGAGGGAGGCACTCCTGGATTAATCACATTAGGATATGAAAATAGTATACTATCAGTGGCCATGTTTGGGTCTCTCTGTAACAATCTCTCTATAGAGTAAAACTTCTGTCCTTTACTGAGGTTGAGGAGGAGCAATAACCTGTTTTTATCTCTTCCAGCAGCTCCGCTCCAATTCCTAAAACTCGACCCCCCAATCCATTGTAGATTTAGCTTTCAGGTCCCTCAAATTGTTTTCCAGCTCCCAAAATGCTGCCGCTGTTGTGCCTCAATTTCTTTGTCCTTGAGCATGATTCTTTTAATTTTTTTAAAAAGCAGTTTCCTCTCATTTTATTGCACATTTAGAGATTTATTGCATTTCTCGTACATGTGTAAACTGATATGTTATCTGTATGTTTCATGTAGGTGTACTTTCTATGAAGCCTCATTTGACTATTGCTCTTCAAAACACCTACCACTGATGTAGACTCATCTCAATTTTATGCAGTTGCCTTGATGAAATCCCACTTGGTTAGATATTTACTTAATCAGTGTTGTTCTTGGGATCAAAAGCTATGTATTTTTCAGATATACTGATTTGACCGAATTCAGAGAGAAAACAATTATTTCCTTATAAGTTGTCAGTTGCCTTGAGAAATCTATTGATAATTTCATGTCGTCATCACTTTGTAGTCATCTGAATACCTAGACTATTGATTTATAATGGGATTGGCTAGATTCTTCTCTATTTTTTTTTGTGTGCCACTAACTTCAGAGGTGGAGAATGTTATCACTGAAAGGACCACATTTCTTCACACAATAAGATCTTATATCTTTTAATATTGGAAAATGTGTCAAAATTTTGACAATGCTAACAAAGATTTTAGTGAGAGGAAAGAGAAAATATTTTAATTCATGTTGAAATACAGCAAGGAAAATTTGAATTAAGGAGTTTGTACTGTCAAACACTGATGTATACTGGCAGAGGTTGCCTTGTATTTTCTGAATAAGACATACCTAATTAACTGTACTAACAAATACTAAAAATATCAGGTGATGGCTTTAATGACTATCTAATTTCTCTACTTCTATTTCTCCGTCATTGTGTAAGGTTTTTTTTTTTTTCTTTTTTTTCTCATGGCTCACAGCAGCCTCGACCTCCCTGGACTCAAGTGATCCTCCCACATTAGATTCCTAGGTAGCTGAGACTACAGGCACACATCACCACTCCTGGCTAATTTTTGTATTTTTTTTTTTTTTTTTTTAAAGATGGGGTTTTTCCACATTGTCCATTCTGGTCTTGAACTTCTGGGCTCAAGCAATCCACCTACCTTGGCCTCCCAAAGTGCTAACCACTGCACCCAGCCTCATTGCTTAGCTTTTAATTATGCCTATGTCTCAGTGTTTACATATTGGAATTATGAGGTTGGTGCAAAAGTAATTGCGTTTTTTGCCAAAAACTAACAATCTAATGCTTGTGGGCTTTTAAAAAATATTGAGGCTCTGACCCCAATGCAGAAAAATTAAACTTATATTTCTAAGAATAGCATCTGGACAGTAGTACTTTATTAAGCTCTACAGGTGATTATAATATGGAGGCAGGATTGAAAACTACTGATCTCTCTTTATGTCATATAAGAACATGTAAATGAATATATATTTCTGCCCCTTTGATGGTATACTTGGCTTTGACTTTCACTATAACTTAATCTCAGGATCTGTGAGAGACATAGGTTCTAAATATTGATTATTATTTTGCTTAGAGACCTAATGCCAGAGAATCTTAACATTTAAGCATGTTGAGTTCTAAAATATGAACAGGATTGTAAAGAATTTCATTGTTGTCTAGTACTTAAAATATAAAACCTGTTTTGGGCTTTCTCTGTAACCAAGCCAGAAGATTGTATGGAGACTTAGTTACTCAAGGCTGGATTATTTTGAATAAATGTATAACCATTCTTTTATTTTCTAGGTAAGTGCTTTCAATACAATATGTCATATCTTGTATTTTTCTCTCTACTATATTGATTTCAGCTTCTCCAGATAAGATTATTTTTTCTTATCTAACATATGCTGTAGGTTTTTTTGTGAACGTCAGGGCAGTAAAAGTGAGATTGCTGATACTAAGTCATGAAGAGTTGAAGGTTTTGGAATCTGGATAAATTTTGGGGAGTATTAAACATCATGGAATGTCAAAAAAGATAGCGATCTCTAAAAGAAGGACTTTCTTGATGAAAGCTGTTCTTATGGAATGTTGATTGTTACAGTGATAGAAGAAACAGAAATCATTTATCCAATATTCAACTATTTATTTAAAAAATCAATTTGTGCCTACATGTAGCAGACAACACATTAGACATTTTAAATGGGGAGCCAGATTGAAAGAGATGATATGTTAATAAGTATGGAAATATATATGCATTAATTTGTATGTGAAAAATATTTGATTACTGCTGAAGAAGAGATAAGACACGATCTAATAATATTTCCATATAAGATGGTTTAGAAAAACCTCCTAGGATTCTTAAAGCCAGAATGGTTTCTGTCTTTTCTATATTATCTGGGTCCCCAAGATGATTAAAAAATAGGTAGAAAGAGAATGGCTCTGGCAATTACTTAGTCTTTGAATTCCTAAGAATCACTGTTTTTTAACCTTTGCTTTTGAATTCTCCAGTAACTTCCACTTTTGAATTGCTCCTAAATCCTAAACTTTGCCTTGTTTTTCCTGATTGAAACTGTGTTTCTTCCACTATTAATTTTCCACATTTCTTGGATGATTCAAGCCTTTTCTTTTTTTTTTTTTTTTTTTGGTGTGGATCATAAGTCGAAGACCAGGAGTGATATCTTTGTATGTTATGATCAATTTTGAAATCATTGTGAAATGATCTTTATCTCTATTGACCTTATGATTCTTGTAAACCTTCAGCTACTGCAGTAATTTCTACAGATTTTGAAACCATTTCATAATTTGACTTCAGAAGCAGCTTGCTCATTATTTTCACAAATGATTATTTATATAGAAAACTAATAATAGATAGAAATTTAATTGTTATATAATATTATTATGCTGTAGATTAATATTAGAATTATTCTTTAAGAAAGTAGTTCTCAGCCAGGAGAAATTTTGCCCCACAGGGGGTATTTGGCAATGTGTGGAGACATTTTTTTTATTATCGTGACTAGGAAGTGCTACTGGCATCTAGTGGGTAGAGGGTAGGGATGTTGTTAAATATTCTATAATGCATCGGACAGCCTAAAACAAAGAATTATTTCCAGTCTGAAATATCAATAGTGCTGTACTTGATAAACCTCATCTTAAAATAATTCCAAAAACAAAACCATATTGTTGAATTTTTAATGTCTGCTTGAAAGTCATGGTACTATAATTTTTATCTAGGGAAAAGATAATTTAAAAGCATTTATGCTTTGGGTCTTCTTTCCTTTACACATTAATGTATTCCTTCTAAAGCTCTAAATTGAGTAGGTTAAGTGATTTTCCTTCTAAAATGTTTAACAACCTATAACCACGAATGCATTCTCTTAAGTGCAAGTGCAAGCTGTCTTGTTAGCAAGTTATGCCAGATTCAGTTATTAAGAAAATGAATACCCTGTAGATAAAATATGTTCCCATTTCAAAATAAATTACACATTTAAGGGATACTGCAGCAATTTAAAAAATATGTTTTTTGGCACAAATCAAAATTCTATTTCTATGTTCACCATACAGTTTCGCGTCTAATATCTAAGCTTGATTGCTGGATTTGTAAAGGAATGTCAATGAACGTGAATACGCATGCTCTCTAGAGTGCTAAATGTTAAAGCTGATATATATGTATCTGTATTTTACATAGAATTTACAAACATATTGCTTCTAGATTTTACTGGTACCTAACATAATGCCTTTCAAGGAATATTTTGATATTGTGAGATATACTTAGCCATATATGTATTTTTGTAAGGAAAATATTTTGTTGTTGAATATATTAATATACATATTGTACCTATTGTGATTATATGTCATATAGCCTTAATTTCTAGCCATAAAATAATAAAAGAAAGCAAAGACATTTCTTCTAGAAGACTTCTCTGATTCCTCCAGTCTTGAGTACATCCATAGCATCCCAGTTATGCCACTATTAATCTACTACTAGATTGTTTCAATATGTCTGTGTGCCATCTCCTGCAAATGACTAGAAATTTTTATTTTGACCCTGGATCTGTCACACTGCCTGGCATAAAGTAAAACATTCATGCTTTATGTGATGTTTTAATGTGATAGTTTCTGAAACAGAGGTAAGTTCCGTGTTAATGGCAAACCCAGTTTGTTGTTCTGTTTGTTATTTTTTAAAAGTCAGTCTTGTTCCAGAGCTATGTAAAGATTTCATCATATGAATTAGAGATGTACATTTTGCTTATCTATATTAATCTTTTCTCTCTATTCCAAAAAGCATCCCATTTTTGTTCAGATAGCCATGCATCTTCCCACAGCCCACATGACTCAAATGAAATGGCCACTTTCGTAGTTACAGGGCCTGTGTAGTTTAGGAGGTCAGTATTGGGAAATCCATCCTCCTTTCCAGAAAATGGTTTAGGAATTCATAATTTAACTCCCAGCACTTGGGATTTGGGGGAACTAATTATTAATAAGCAGAAATATTCCCCACTGTTAGGAGACAGGATATTTTATTTCTCTTCTTCACCGTACATGAACAAGCAGTCTGCTGCTTCAGTAGCTGCTGGCAGCCATCTTGCTGCTATGGAGAAAGTCTAATCAACACAGAGAAGGGGAGAGCTGAGGCAACAGCAGAGGGGCAGAGCTGGATCTGTGACTATCTCACCCGGAGTTTATCCTATTTTTTGATTTAGGTTATGTGAGAAAGCGTCTTTCTATATTTTGTAAGACTTTTTTTTTATTACTTGTAGCCTAAGTAATACAGTGTTAGAAATTCCCAGTCCTCTCCTTTTATTAAAAAAATCATTCGTATCTGTTGACTTTTCTCTATAATTCAGGCTATAATCACCCATCACACATTCAGCTATTTTCTCTTCTCTCTACTCTGTCTTTCTGCACCTCAAAAAATTTCTGTGCATTTCTTTTCTTTTATCCTGAGGCCTACTGACAATGGCTTTTACATTCTCAACATTCCCCAGGTGAATTAGCAAGAAGTCTTTGCAGCGAATACATTTCCTCTCTAAGAGAAATTCCAGCACTGGCTGTTAAGACATTATAATTTTTACATTTTCTCAATCTTTCTGTTGTGACATATTAAAGAATACTAAAGGAGATATAATATAGTGGTTAGCAGCTCAAATCTGTAGTTAGTCTGTTTTCAAATTTTGACCTCACTAGTTAGTGACTTGGCAAGTCATTTAATCTTACTAAAGCCCAGTTTCATCATCTAGAACAGCAGTAGGCAAACAATGGCCCATAGACAAAATCTAGTATACTATCTTTTAAAAAATGTTTATTGTAATACAATCACACTTACTTGGTTATGGATTGCATATGCAGCTTTTGAGCCAAAATAGCAGTTGAGTAGCTGTGGCAAAGACTGACTGTTAGGCTAGCAAAGCCTGAAGTATTTATTTGGCTCTTTCCCAAAAATGTTTGCTAACTCCTGATCTAGAAATTTGGCTAAATAAAAGTCTCATAGGATCATTGTGAGGCTTAAATGAGATAATTCACATAAGTAGTTAACATGGCAACTGGAATGTATAAACCTGCAATAAATGTTAGCTGCCATTATTGTTAATAATAGTAATGTTCAGGAAAAGATCAGTGTTGGTAGATCAAAAATTATTTGAACCAGTACCCTCACCATTTTTTTGTGGTTGAGGAAAATGACTGCCATGAGGACACATGATGTAGTTTTATTGAAAAATATTTATTAACAAGGGGAAGAAAACAATATTTATTTCTGGACTCAGTCCCCCAGGTGAGGTATAAATATAATTACGAGACTGCATAAATATATTTATACCACCCTGGTGAGACTATGATACTTTAAGTCTTATTTTTCATCCAGGGGAAATAAATGTTATTTTAAAAATCATAACTCATTGTTACTGTTAATTCAATAATAACAATTGTGTATGGGGCTGCATTAGGGGAGAGTATATCACCAGTGTTTGGCCAGACAGCAGAACAATTAATAGAATCCCCATTTCCCCTAAGAGGTTTATTTGTCATGTCAAAGTTACTCTGGTCTGGTGCAACACAGATGGTGTTGTGACAGCACAAAATGATGAGTGCCACATTGTTCTTTCTAATGATCTTCTTCTGCTCAATTCATCTTGTTTTGCAGTCTTGAATCTCTGCTACATGCCTGTTTTTAAAATAGAGGACATCCGGTAGAGGAAGTCAAAGAGGATGCTGCTTCTTTTGCTATTTTTCTGATTGTTAAGTGGGTCCAGAAAGTACTAAAACATACTATGAATAAGAAAATGAAAAAAATATCACCAGCATTATCACATAAATGAATAAACAGTAAACTTTTCTCAAAAACAGTAGAATATATCCTAGTTTTATACAAAATAAATTCTGCTAAACTAGCTTAATTATCTCTACGACATGGTTCTGGGTATGATAATAAAGGAAAACATACATATTAAAATGGACACGTTAAATTATCATTCTCTTTCTTCATCCACTGTTGAAAAGATATACAACAGGTTAGAGAATCAATAAAAGGATCAATAAAAATAGTGTAAATATCAATAGAGAAAACAAGGTAGTTCATATAATGAGGAATCTCAAATTCAAAAACTGACATTGTAGTAATGTACTATTAAAATATACTTTGATTAAAATGGATGGATCTGTCAATTGAGTTGACTATTCAGGAATACATTAAAATTACATTCAAATTTACACTGCTCTGAAATTCATTGTATAACTTTTCACTTTTTTGCACTTCCATAATTTCTTCTTGTTTAGATGTTGAGGTGAATGCTAAATATTAAGAGAAGTTTCCTTCATCCTGTAAATCTCCAAACGGTGTCCTGGGAATAATAGCTATAAAAGATAGAATAGTTTTCGTCAACTTTTAGAACCTGTAAAACTCTAAACAACATTCAGCATACATGTAAACCATCAATTTTAAATTATTTATGTTTTAAAATGTTTGCAATAATATTTTAAATTGGTAATTATACCAATTCACTATTTGTGAGGAGGAGAATGTCATTTGTAATCTTTCACCAATGTATCAATATTAAACTTGATAAGCGTTACTTGAGTCATAAATTATAATCCTCATCCAGCCAAAATTTTTTTTCTTTCTTTTTTTTTTTTTAGAGACAAGGTCTTGGTCTCATTTTGACCAGGCAAGAGTGCAGTGGTACAATCACAGCTCACTGCAACCTCAAACACCTGGGCTTAAGGTATCCTTTTGCCTCAGCTTCCTGAGTAGCTAGAACTATAGTCACATGCCACCATGAACAGCTAATTAAATTATTTTTTGTAGAGATGAGGTCTTGCAATGCTGGCTAGGCTGGTCTGGCACCACTGGCCTCAAGTGGTTCTCTTGCCTTAGTCTTCCACAGCCAAGTTTTTAATTCTGTTTTTAACTAAAGCCACAGCCAAGTTTTTAATTATGTTTTTAACTAAAGCAGAAAATCTTGTCACAATAATACTTTGTAAATGGCTTTAATTGTGTATCATTCTGGATATTTGAATCAAACTTCCTTCTAAGTCAATGAGGCAGTTTGTTCCAGACTCCAGATTCATTAATTCCTGATTCACTTTTTACTTTCAACTCTGAAATGTCTGTTCTATTGCAGCATTTTGATGTTGTTTGCAAATCTGTCCAATGATATATATTTTTAAACCTATTTTTTCTCCAAAAATGAGAAAACATTGAAATGCTAGGAAAAACTCTCAGTAATCTCATATTAATACTTTTGTTATACTTTTGTCTTCAATGATAAAAATTAGAATTTTTTGGTGCTGAAATGATGGCTTTAGGCTCTGCAAGATACTAAATGTGTTCCTGAGATGTTCCACTAAAACAAGCTTCATGTGATCATTCAAATGGTCTTTTCTGGCAACACTGGTGTCATAAAGTAATGTTTTTCTTCTCACTTCCTATTTTAACTTGGTGAACACCTTCTCCTTTTACTGACAACATACTTCACTGTGGAAAACTAGTCACCCATTTATTGCCGATTTTTTCACCAACACGCTGAAAGATGTATATATTCACTGGACGAAATGTGATTGCAATGAAAGATTTCACCATGTTCTTCAATACCAAATCAATAATATAGATGTATATTATTGACTACCAACTGAACTCTAGATACGACAATGTGCAGGATTGGCATGCAGGTATAACCTGTTTTTATTTGTTTTATTTACTTGTTTTCATTGTAGAGTGGTGTTTGTCCTTGTTAGACACAGAAGTGCTGTTCTGTTAAGATTAATTTCAGTACATGTTTTCTAGTGTACACTACAAAAGAAAAATATTATCCCCATAGCACATTTTTCAATAATAAACCACACAAAAAGACACCATACACTTCTCCCTTCCACTGCACGTAGCAAAAAGCTTATTCATATGCTTGCATATGCATGGTCTTGTCTACTGAAAAATGAAATATGTTCATCATGTTTTAGTAATTGCTCTTCCACATTATATGTCATGGATATGTGTGTGCAAATTCTGTGTTGTGCCTTAAAAGAAGGCATTCCCTTCTCTTTGTCTGGGAAATGTTGAGAATAAGAACAGATTTCATGGGCCTAGAAATAAAATGGTGTGCTGGGGAGGGTAGAGGCCTCTTTCTAGCCTTGAATTATATGTGACTGAGAAATAAACTTTGATCTTGTTAATCAATTTTATTTATTTATTTGTGTTATAGGAGCTAAGTTGAGCTCTAATATAAACTAATCTCCTAAATTAGAAAAAGATTACATCTATGTTAATAAATCTGGTTGTATCTATATCTATAGTTATTAGAAAAACTGCTTAATATTTCTGAGCTTCAGCTTTTGAATCTGTAAAACACAGATGATAACACCTACCCTACATAGTTGTTGTAAGGATTAAATGATAGGAAATATGTGAAGTGCTTTAGCAAAGTTTCTAGTGTTATGCATAAATACTCAATAGAATTTAACTGTTATTATTGAATTTGATATTTTGGTGCTTGGGAATATAACTAAATTATTAAATTATTTTTTGTGTGAATAGCAATTATATTTAATTAAGTCCTGTTGCTTTAACTCACTTGATGTTGGGATACATTAGCCTGATTCTAGATCTGTCTAGTAGATACATCACCAGCCAGACAACTCATTCTTTAGCCAGTCAACTCATTCTTTAGCCAGTGATCATGGTTCCCTTAGCTAATTTCTGGTTTGAATATGTTTTATGCATTAAACAAAATAACGGTTGTAAATTGATTGGCATGTTGTAACATGTTGTAAGTCCTTGATAATTGAAGACTATTATTATTTGATTTTTTTTTTTTTTTTGTTCTGTTAGCTGTTACATATTCTTCAATTAATGGTAAGGAAAAAATGATCCAAAGATTTAAAGTGATTTCTTTAAAGTTCTTCCTCTAGGATTTGGAGTCAAATGGCCGACTAGCGGCAGCCAGGAAGAAAAATCTCCCACAAAGAGACCAGGCCATGGAGAAAATTGGCACACTCTAAGCAGATCTTCAGAGGGAGGGCATTGAGAGTGGACAGAGGAAGGACAGAGAACCTGGGATGAAGGGGTTGGAAGCTGGGACCATGCATGGGGCTGCCGAGCACCAGGACTTGTCCCTGGCCCCCCTGTGGCTCCTAGGGAACTGATAAGTTGAACAGGCCAGGAGTGGCCTGCTCTCACCAGGGACCTCCAGAATCCTAGCTGCAAGAGACCCCACAAGCTGCCTGACACTTGGGATGGCAGGGAGGGGAGTTTGGAGAGGCAGCAGGGGCAGGACTGTAGCTTGTGAGGAGCCCAGAAGGTTTGGCATGGGAAGGGCTGCAGTGGAGCATGGCCAGGAATGCCTATTTGCCAAAGCTTGTCAAGCTCTTCTAGGTACTTTGGCCTTTGGTAACTGCCAGACCTGGACAGAGAAGGGCAGTCTTGCCTGTGGGATGGGGGCATCTGATCTAAGCATCCCCTTGTCTGCTGGCCTCTCCTGGGCCCCAGTCTTCTCACCCCCACTTGCATCTCAGCCTTCGTTGCCCAAGCAGGGTGCTTCCTGGGACCCATCATTATAGCTCCTTCACTGGAAGACTACACCTAGCAGACCATGCCTAACCTTTGTAGACTTCCAGCAGACCGCTCCCCACTGATGTGCAACTACCAACTTGCAGCCTCCCTTGACTGAACCTCACCCCATCACTTTGCCATCATGCACTTTTCCATGAGCCCAGCCCCTCCCCATGAACCACTTTGCAAGCACATGTGCATAAGCAGACCTCCCCTCCCCTCATCTCCTGCCATGTGCACATGCACCGTGTTGCCCCACTGCTGCTGGCACAAGTGTGCACACATGGACACTGTTGCCTCTTTTCTGACAATGCTTGAAGGCCAGCATACTGCCCCCACTGGTGCCCTGGCCCTGCCAACATGTGGGCACTCCACTGCACCATCACTCTTATTTGTGTGTGTGCAGGTGTGGGTCCTGCTGCCATCATCCTGAAGAAGGGCTGTGGCTGGTACCCCACATTAGAGAGTTGTTGCCAGGGGACCAGAAATATTTTGGACTCCACCCAGCGCTGTGGGGGTCTAACCTCAAGGGGCCAAAGAACAAATCCAGGAACCCTGTACCAGCCCCTCAGGGCTAGAACACACAGTTTAGGAGTGATGAGCCCTCTCTCACCCCTCCCCCTCCGAAATCTTCCAAGATGAAGCCAGTTGATTGAACCCACCTTACACCACAATTAAACCCTCAAGGGCATCAAAGATAAAAGGAAAAAAACAAATCCAAAACCCATCCAAAAGACAGCAACTTCAAAGATTAAAGGACAATCAGCCCGCGCAGATAAGACAGCACCAGTACAAGAACTCTGGCAACTCAAAGAGCCACAGTGCCTTGTTAACTCCAAATAACTACACTAGTTAACCAGCAATCGTTATTAACAAGGTTGAAATGGCTAAAATGACTGACGTATAATTTAGAATCTACATAGGAATGAAGATCACTGAGAGTCAGGAGAAAATTGAAACCCAATCCAAGGAGTCTAAGGAATCCAGTAAAACAATATAGGAAATATGAAACAAAATAGGCATTTTAAGGAAGAACCAAACTGAACTGATAGAGCTGAACAACTCACTACAAGAATTTTGTAATACAGTTGCTAGTATTGACAGCAGAATAGACCAATCTGAGGAAAGAATTCCAGAGGTCGAAGACTGGTTCTTCGAATAAACTGAATCAGACAAAAATAAAGATAAAATAAGACAAAGAATGAACAAAGCCTCCAATAAATATAAAATTATGTAAAGAGACCAAATCTATGACTCATTGGCATCTCTGAAAAAGAAAGAGAGAAAGCAAGCAACTTGGAAAACATATTGGAGGGTATTGTTCATGACAGCTTCCACAACCTCCCTAGAGAGGCCAACATGCAAATTCAGGAAATGCAGAGAACCCCATTGGGATGCTATATGAGATGACCATCCCTAAGACACATAATCATTAGATTCTCCAAGCTCGATGTGAAAGAAAAAATATAAAAAGCAGCTAGAAATTAGGAGCAGGTCATGTACAAAGGGAACCATCAGGCTAATAGCAGGCCTTTCAGCAGAAACCTTACAAACCAGAAGAGATTAGGGAACTATATTCAGCATTTTTAAGAAAAGAATTTTCAACCAAGAATTTCATATCCAGCCAAACTAAACTTCATAAGCAAAGGAGAAATAAAATTCTTTACACACAATCAAATGTTAATGGAACTGCTTACCATCACACTGGTATTATAAGAGGTACTTAAGGGTTTGCTAAACACGGAAACAAAAGATTATTACCTACCACCAAAAAAACATGCTTAGGTTCGAGGCCCACTGACGCTATAAAGAAACTATACAATCAATTCTACATAATAGCCAACAGACAATATAATGACAAGTTCAAATCCTCACATATCAATATTAACCTTGAGTGTAAATGAGGTAACATCCCACCTAAAAGGCAAATTGGATAAAGAAGCAAGACCCAACAAGAGGCCCACCTCACATGAAACACCCACAGGCTTAAAGTAAAGGGATGGAGAAAAATCTATGAAGAAAATGGAAAACAAACAAACAAACAAACCAACAAACAGGGGTTGCTATTCTAATTTCAAACAAACAGACTTTAAACCAATAAACATAGAAAAAAGACAAAGGGCGTTTCATAATGGTAAAGGGTTCAATTCAACCAGGAGACTTAACTATTCTAAATATATATGAACCCAACACTGAGGCACCCAGATTCATAAAACAAATCCTTAGAGATCTGTGTGAGACTTAGATAACTACACGATAATAGTGGGAGACTTCAACACTCCACTGACAGTATTAGATACATCATTGAAGCAGAAAATCAACAAAGACATTCTCAGCACGTGAACTCAGCACTTGACCAAATGGACCTTGCAGACATCTACAAAACTCTCCTTCCAACAACAGAATATACATTCTTCTCATCTGCACATGGCACATAATCTGAAATTGACCACATGATCAACCATAGCAGAATTCTCAGCAAATTCAAAAAAGTCAGAATTATACTAACCACACTCTTGGATCACAGTGCAGTAAAAACAGAAATCAATACTAACAGGATGATTCAAAGCCATTATGTGGAAATTAAACAACGTGCTTCTTTTTGACCTTTGGGTAGAGAATGAAATTAAGGCAGAAATCAAGAAATTCTCTGAAATGAACGAAAACAAAGATAAAACATGCCAGAATTGCTGGAACACTGCTAAAGCAATGTTAAGGTGAAAGTTTATAGCACTAAAAAAGTTAGAAATATATCAAATTAATAATCTAATAATCTAACATCACACCTAGAGGAACTAGAAAAACAAAAGCAAACCAACACCAAAGCTAGCAGAAGACAAGAAATAACCACAATCAGATTTGAACTGAAGGAAATTGAGGTGGAGAAAATAAAAGTATCCACAAAACAAGAGGTTTGGTTTTTGAAGAAATAAATTTGATTGATAGATAGCAGGACTAATAAAGAAAAAAGAGAGAAGCTCTCAATAAACACAATCAGAAATGACAAAGAAGACATTACCCCTAATTCCAAAGAAATACAAGAAACCCTCAGAAACTATTATGAATGAACACCTCTTCACACACAAACTAGAAAACCTACAGGAAATGGATAAATTCCTGGAAACATACAACCTCCCAAGATTGAACTAGGAAGAAATTGAAACCGTGTACAGAACAATAACAAGCTCTGAAATTGAATCAGTAATAAAAGCCCTACCAACCAATAAAAGCCCTGTACTAGAGACATTTGCAGCTGAATTTTACCAGATGTATAAAAAAGAGCTGGTACCGTTCCTACTAAAACTATTCCAAAACACTGAAGAGGAGGTACTGCCCCCTAACTCATTCTATGAGGCCAGCATCCAAATTCCAAAACCTAGCAAAGATAGAAAAACAAAAAAACAAAAAACAAAAAAACAGGAACGTTTCAGGACAACGTCCTTGATGAATATAGACATGAAAATCCTCACCAAAACAGTAATAAACTGAATCCAGCAGCACGTCAATACACTAATCCTTCAAGATCAAGGAGGCTTTATCCCTGAGATGTAAAGTTGGTTCAATATACACAAATCAATAAGTGTGATTCATCACATAAGCAGAACTAAAAGTTAAAGCCATATGATCATCTCAATACTGGCAGAAAAGGCTTTTGATACAATTCAACATCTCTTCTTGTTAAAAGCTCTCAATAAACTAGGTATTAAAGGAAATATCTCAAAATAATAAGAGCCATCTATGGCAAACCCATAGCCAACATCATACTGTGGGGCAAAAGCTGGAAACATTTCCATTGAGAATTGGACAAGACAAGGATGCCCACTCCCACCACTCCTATTCAACATAGCACTGCAAGTCCTAGCCAGAGCAATCAGGCGAGAGAAATAAATAAAAGTCCTCTAAATAAGAAGAGAGGAAATCATACGATCTCTGTTTGTAGATGATATGATTTTATACCTAGAAAACCCCATAGTCTCCATGCCAAAACCCCTATGTCAGATTAACAACTTCAGAAAAGTTTCATAATACAATATAAATGTACAAAAATCAGTAGCATTTCTATACAATAAGAATGTCCAAGCTGAGAGCTATATTAAGAATGCAATCCCATTCACAGTAGCCACAAAAAATAAAACGCCTAGAAATACAGCTAATCAGGGAGGTGAGCAATCTCTAAAACAAGAATTACAAAATACTATTGAAATAACTAGGAGATGACACAAAAATGGAAAAATATTTAATGCTCATGGAAAGAAAGAATCAATATTATCAAAATGGCAATACTTCCTAATGGAATTTACAGATTCAACGTCATCACTATCAAACTGTCAAAGACAGTTTTCACAGAGTTAGAAAAAATTAGTCTAAAATTCATATGGAACCAAAAACGGCCTAAATAGCCAAAGCAACCCTAAGCAAAATCAACAAAGCTGGAAGCTTCGTGTTACTTCACAGTAACCCAAACAGCATGCTACTGGTACAAAAAAAGACAGATGGACTAATAGAACAGGTTAGAGAATCCAGAAATAAAGCCACACACCTACAATCATCTGATCTTCAACAAAGTTGACAAAAATAAGCAATGGAGAAAGATTCCCTATTCAATAAATGGTGCTGGGATAACTGGCTAGCCATATGCAGAAGATTAAAAACTGGACCGCTTTCTTACATCATATACAAAAAACAATTCAAGGTGAATGAAAGACTTAAGTTTAAGACTTAAAACTATAATATCCCCAAAGAAATCTAGGAAATACCATTCTGGGCATAAGCCCTGGCAAAGACTTTATGACAAAGATGTTGAAAACGATTGCAATATAAACAAAAAATTGACAAATGGAACCTAATTAAACTAGAGTTTCTGAACAGCAAAGGAAACTATCAACAAAATAAACAACAACCTACAGAATGGGAGAAAATTTTTGCAAGTTATATATTCAACAAAGGTCTAATATCAAGAATCTGTAAGAAATTTAAACAAATCAGTAAGCAAAAAACAAACAACCTCATTAAAAAGTGGGTAAAGTACATGAACGAAACACTTTTCAAAAGAAGACATACATGCAGCCAAAAAGCACAATAATAAAAAAAAGCTCAACATGACTAGTCATTAGAAAAATGCAAATCAAAACCACAGTGAGATACCGTCTTATGTAAGTCAGAATTTCCATTATTAGAAAGCAAAAAATCAACAGATGTTGGCAAGGCTATGGAGAAAAGGGAACACTTACACACTGCTGGTGGGAATGTAAATTAGTTCAGCCACTGTGGAAAGCAGTTAAGTAATTTCTCAAAGAACTTAAAACAGAACTGCCATTTTACCCAGCAATCCCATTTTTGGGTATACATACAAAGGAATATAAATCATTCTACTAAAAAGATACATGCAGTCATATGTTCATTGCAGCACTATTCACAATAGCAAAGATATGGAATCAACCTAAATTCTCACCAATGGTAGACAGGATAAAGAAAATGTGGTACATATACAACATGGAATACTACATAGCTATAACAAAGAATGAGACAATTTTTTTTTGTAACAACTTGGGTGAATCCAGAGGCCATTATCCTAAGCAAACTTCCTGACAAATAGAAAATCAAATACTGAGTTTTCTCATTTATAAGTGGGAGCTAAACACTAAGTACCCATGGACACAAAGAAGGGGACAGTAGATTCTGGGAATTACTTGAAGGTGGAGGGTGGGAAGAGGATAAGGATCAAAAAGCTACCTATCAGGTACTATGCTTATTGAACCTGGGCAACAAAATAATCTGTACCAAACCCTTGTGACACTCAGTTTACCTATATAACAAACCTGCACATGTACTCTTGAAGCTAAAATAAAAGTCTAAAAAAAAAAGCCAAAGTTTGTTCTCGATTCTATGTATTTTTGCTTTTGAGAAAAGTAGATCAGATCAAACTAGCTTAAGAAAGATTTTGTTTAAAAGATTCTGTGGTAGCTAGCAATGTCCAAAGGCGAAGCTGACCACTCAGTTTGTGTGCGTATGTGCTTCTTGGCACCTGCAGTGTGGAATTATTTTTCAAGCAATTAACTTTTTCTGTATTTCATCTTTTAAAGCATTTCATCATATTATTTGAAGATACAGATAATTATATAGATTTACTGTAATCAATTACAATTAAAAATATTATGAGTTCATGTCTTTTGCAGGGACATGGATGAAGCTGGAAACCGTCATTCTCAGCAAACCATCCCAAGGACAGAAAACCAAACACCACATATTCTCACTCATAGGTGGGAATTGATCAATGAGAACACATGGACACAGGGCGGGGAACATCACACACTGGGGCCTGTCAGGGGGAGGGGGGTTGGGGAAGGGATAGCATTAGGAGAAATACCTAATGTAAATGACGAGTTGATGGGTGCAGCAAACCAACATGGCACATGTATATCTATGTGACAAACCTGCACGTTGTACACAAGTACCCTAGAACTTAAAGTGTAATTAAAAAATATATAATTCAGATTTTAAATTTCTTGGGAAAGGCCTTAACATTTTCATATAAGAGTTTCATTAATAATTCATGTTATAGTAGGCATAGTGGTTAGGAGCTGGACTCTAGAACTACATACCAGTGTTTGAATTCTGATTTTGCCATATACTAGATTTGGGACTGCAGAAAATTAAATTCTCTGAGCCAAAGTTTTCCAACTTAAAATCAGAATACTAAGAATACCTATCTTGTAGAATTGTTGTGAGCATTAAGTGAGTTAATATATGCAATGTACACAAAAGAGAGACTAATGTTATTATTGTTATTACTACAGAAACACAGTTTTAAAAATAATTTTGTCTTGAGAATGTAAAATATTTTATGTATCAAGAAAATTGATTCAATATTATTTAATATAAAGGATAGTACCTTTTGTAATTTTTTGAAAATATTTAATCTTTCCAATATAGCTCTTCGTGTTCTAATTGCACAGATGTCAGAGCTTTTAAGCCATACTTCATATTTCTATTATGTTCTTTTTGCATATTCTATCTTTTTCTCTTTATACATTAATGGAGATATTTCCAACTAATCTGTAAGTTTGCTAATCTTCATTTCAGCTATGGCTAATATGTATTAAATAAATTTGTTGTCTCCAATTTCAGTTATTGAAATTTTAGTTTTATAATTTTCATTTGATTCATTTATATAGATTCTAAAATTCTGCTGATTTGCCCAACTTATATTTAATTTTCCTAGATATATTAATAACAAATATTTTAAATTCCATATTTGATAATTTTAACATAAGATTCATTTGTGGGCATTTATCTATTATCTATTTTTTCTTTACTTTTTAGTATTCTGTTCTTATTGTCTGGTATGATAGGTAATTTTTGATTGAATTCTGAACATTGGTAAAATAAATTTGGGTGATACTTGACATTCTGAATGCAATTCTCTTCCTCAGGGAGGCCTTCCTATTGCTTCTGGCAGACTATTAGGGAAGATTCAGATAATCTTAATTCAGTTGTAAAGACAGGACTACATGTGATTAGCTCTTCTTTCTGCGATATAGTAATTTAGGAATCCCAACAGGAAGCTTGACATGTTTATCAAGTGATCTTCCTTGGCAGTTCCTGAGCTTCAATGTTATGCACCCTTCCATAAGATTAGTCCAAGTCTGCTTGGCTTCTCAGACACTGCTTTCTGCATCTCTGCAGCTTGGATCTAGACCACAATTTCTTATAAATCAGCAAATGCTATAGCTAAAATGGGCCAATGTACACCTCAGGCTGTTGCTTCAGAGGCTGCAAGCCCCAAACATTGGCAGCTTCCACATGTGTTTGGCCTATGGGTACACAGAAGTCAAGAATTGAGGTTTGGGAACCTCCACCTAGATTTCAGAGGATATATGGAATGCCTGGATGACCAGGCAGAAGTCTGCTGCAGGAGCAGAGCCCTCATGGAGAACCTCTACTAGTTCAGTACAGGGGAGAAATGTGGGGTTGGAGACCCCACACAGAGTCCCTACTGGGGCACTGCCTCCATTAGGCAGTGAGAAGAGGGCCACTGTCCTCCAGATGCCTGAATGGTAGACACACTGACTGCTTGTGCTGTGCACCTGGAAAAGCCACAGACACTCAACACTGGCCAGTGAAGGCAGCCAGAAGGGAAGGTGTACCCTGCAAAGCCACAGAGTGGAGCTGCCCAAGGCTGTGGGAGCCCATCTCTTGTGTCAGTATGCCCTGGATGTGAGACATGAAGTCAAAGGAGATCATTTTGGAACTTTAAAGTTTGACTGTCCTATTGGATTTTGGACTTGCATGGGGCCTATAGCCCCTTTGCTTTGACCAATTTTTCCCATTTGGAACTGGTATATTCACCCAATGCCTGTACTCCCATTGTATCTAAGAAGTAAGTAACTTGCTTTTGATTTTACAGGCTCATAGGTAGAAGGGACTTGTCTTATCTCAGATGAGGCTTTGGACTTGGACTTTTGAGTTAATTCTGGAATGAGTTAAGACTTTGGGGGACTGTTGGAAGGGCATGATTGTGTTTTAATATGTGAGGACATGAGATTTGGGAGGGGCCAGGGGAAGAATAATATGGTTTGGCTGTGTCCCCACCCAAATCTCATCTTGAATTCTAGCTCCCATAATCCCCACGCAGGGTGGAAAGGACCCAGTGGGAGGTAACTGAATCATGGGGGTGGGTTTTTCCCATGCTATTCTCATGAGAGTCAATAAGTCTCATGATATCTGATGGTTTTATATAGGGCGATTCCCCTGCACACATGCTCTTGCCTGCCACCCAGTAAGATGTGGCTTTGTTCCTCCTTTGCCTTCTGCCATGATTGTGAGGCCTCCATAGCCATGTGGAACTGTGAGTCCATTAAACTTTTTCTTTATAAATTACCCAGTCTTCGGTATTTCTTCCTGGAAGTATGAAAATGGGCTAGTAAAGGGGAAAAAAGTGCTAAATACCAGGCTTGTTTCTATGCTTCTTTTTTGGGGGGGATTTTGGTCTTTAAATTCTTCTGCTATGGAAGCTCTTCAATACCTTCAAACACAGATTTAAAAACATTGTATTTAGCTTCTCTGAATGTTCTCAGTGGGATGGTTCATATAAAAATACCAGTCATCATACTTATGTGTGGAGAAGTTAGTACCTTCATTCTAGAAGAATCCATTGTCACATTGTCAAAGTCCTCTACCTTTCACTTGCAAAAGCTGAGTTTATTTTACTTCAAACATTTCTCTCTTATACACACACATAGGTTTTCACCTGTTTAATTTTTTCTAGCCCTTAATGCTAGCTCCCAAATTTTGGTTACTTTTTCAGGAAAATCATCTTGTTACTATTTTATATGGGAGTTATAATGTCCCCAGCTCAAATTGAGTAACTATAGTGCCAGTTTTACAAATACACTAATAAAAAGGAAAGCTGTAAGTCTTGATATGTAATTTGATATGAAAATGAACCATTATTCTTGCCATATAAAGCCTCTTTAAAATTCCATAATGTACTCAATATGGATCTCCACAAAACAAATGCCTTGCTTATCTTCCCTTTCCCAATGTAAACTGCAGAAACACAATTTTAAAAACAAAACATTTTGATGTTTATTTAAAATCAAAATTGAGCAATAATGATAAAATTAGAGGAATAACTACTTATTGAATAAAATATTGTTTGAATAAAATACTGTTTTCTGTATGGGATCCAAATAGTTTTACACCTCTCTATTCTTCCTTGCTCCTGATTATTTAGCTATATACTTTTGCCACAATTAGCAGGATCTAATATATACTTTTTGAAACTTTCCTGTTTTCAATTGTCTAAATAAAAAAGGTGCTTAGCTAAAAAAGGTCAGTGCTGCTTTCAAATGACAAGTGGTCTTTTGCTTTTAATGTAATTGAAACTTAAGCATCATAGATAAACACAACCTTGTGCATGCTGTGATGAAAAACTTGCTGGTTCAAATCTCTTTTACCAAGATATTGTTTTTAAAAATTGACCACTTTATCAGGGAGATGGAATCAACCTTGCTCTATCTTAGCTGGCGCTGAACCTGGATCACTGGTCCTGACTTACCCTTTACTTCTGTTGTGTTTCATTTGTCTCTTTCTGCATTTCTTTTTCCTGCATCAGTTCTCGAGACACTCTCAATACATTGACACCTCTATTAAATTGGAAGTTAGGGTTAGAGATGTAATCCCTTTTTTCATTAAAGTCTCCTTGACACCTATATAAATTTACCCATTTTTTCCTCACAAACTTAATCTGAATCAAGATTTTGTAAGATGCAGACTTTGCCAGGCCACACAAGCTCTTGTTTTAACTTCCTCTGGGGAAATAGCAGCTTGAATAATTGACTGATTAATATAGAGGCTAATTATGTGTTTAAGAATCAAAAAGATCTTCTCTAAGGTGATCTTGTGTTCATCTTCTGTGTAACTAATTAGCAATTTTTCTGGATCAAAAAGTATTTCTCAATTGTTACCTGACCTAAAACATTTTAAGATATTTTATTGTAGAAGGAGAGATGGCATGTAGACAGATAACGATAAGCCAGAGTGGGAAAAGTACCCTAAAAGTCATAAAACAGAAATGCTTTAGAAATTTAGAGGATAAAATGGTTATTCTTTACAATTCTCCCCACCCCAAAAAAATAGCAAAAGGGAATACCTGACTTGGCAATTAGGCTTTTGTGAGCCACGTTGGAATGTGATCCTTGTGTATGTAGAAGAAACATATTAATGAATCCAAATCATTGATGCACAAATAGGTTTAGATCCCAATTCTTCCTAAATAGGGGGCTGCTTATCTTTCTGCTGCTTTTCTGCCCCTTCAATATTTTGGGTGGAAACGTATTTAAAGTAAATTTAATAAATGTGAGAGAATTTGGCACTTTAAAGAGGACAAAAAAAAATTTTAATGTGAGTTGCTTGATTTTGTGTACAATTATAAAATTAAAGGTTTTACTTAATTTACACAGAAGCATTCAGGAATTCACCTGTGGGGGAAGGTGTGGTATACCTGCTTTCTGCTACAGATAAGAGTTAGATGCATTACAACACATGCATTCCTGCTGTGGTTCTTTCTCCCTTTTCTTTCAAGTATTAATGAAAGTAGTTTCTGATCCAGAATGGCTATTTGTCATGGACTACATTTATTTCTGTGTCTTAGTTCTTATTATGGAGAACATCATTGGAAAGACATCATATTTTCATAGATGACTAATCTATGATTAAGACAGATCACTCATTGCTTCATAAGTAACATCTGGCATCAAAGATAATTCCATTGACTTGAAATCTCATAAAGTGTAACATCATTAAATTGAAGAAAATACTGTCATTATTTCTAGTTATAATGAAAGATTTCTAGGAGAAAGTCACATGAAGGTACTTTATAATTTTCCCCAAAGATCTATAAAGTGTCAAACATATTTTTTGGAGTTATCCTAGAAGTTTGCTTCCCCAGGACAGCACGTCCTTGAACAGTGAGGAAGTAGTGGTGAGGTACAGAATATGCTTTGCAGAATGGCCTCCAATTTGCTAACAGTTGTTTTGCTGATCTATAAGCACAGATACTAAAAGAAGAGAAAATTGATTTCTAATGAAAAATATGTTTCCGTAGCCAATATGGTTGATAAACATTATTGCTTTCCCTCCAGATAATAAATTTTAGTGAAAAAATTCTGCACAGAATTACATCATTGATAGGTTTGAATTGATGAGAAAGCTTTACGTTTTCTGGGAATAAATCAAGAATTCTTTGTTGTTTCCCAATCTATAATGATGTCAAGTCAATGCTAGGAACTCTCCTGAGTTTGTATTGGATAATTGTTTCTTTAACAAACAAAATAACAAAAATCACAGTTAGTATTGGTATATTCCTAAACTATTATACAATAACAATAAAGACTCAGAGAATAATAAAACAAGGAAGAATTTGTTTAAAGAAAGTCCTATCTGGAGCTTTAATTCAGAAATTAAATATTTTCAATAATTTCTTTACTCTAATTCTGATTGCTTGATTTGAAAAGTTTTGCTCATCTATCTTTCCTAGGGTGCAATGAAAAAATTCCATTTATACTGTTCTTTGAAAATAATGTAATTTTAAAATAATTAAAATAATATGTACTTAAGGTGAAAAGGAGTATGAGTTGGTGGGTATTATATGCTCTTCATTTATAGTATATATAAAATAATGTATCTATAAATTGAAAAATCTATAGATGCTATGCCACATTAAAACATACATACACACAGTTTTTGAAAGCATTCTGTATTTTTAATTTGCATATTTTTAACTGATAACTTTTCCTCCTCTAAGAAACAGGTGGGATATAATCAGAAAGCAGAAGGGGGCTGAATTTATGGTAGATACAAAGTTGTTTCTGTGAACACTACCTTGAATTCTGATTAAATTATCATTTTTAAATATATTTTAAATAATTAATTTCAGAAAAGCTATCCCCATTAATATATATTTTCCTTTGTCAAACATTAATCTTCCTTTAAATCTTGGTTACCTTGTTTGTAAAAGAAAACCAAAAGCAAAATTCTAAAAAAAAAAAAACCAAAAAACCACAAACACAAAAACTGCCAAATACACTCTATAGTGTTCAAATGATCATAAATGACAGCCTTAAGAAAGACTAAAAATGTATTTACTAAATAGATTCTCCTGAAACTATGTATGTTAATGTGTATGTGTGTGTGAATTTAAAATACAAAAGCATTTATGGAATATGTGGTTTGCTTTTTAAAAACTTCATGATAATCTTTGAAGAAAAGGGAATTAACATTTTTAAAATACTAATTGCCTGGTACTCTGCCAGTTGCTCTACATTTATATTTTTAAATCTTTTTCATAATTCTATAATACATTTTTACTCGTTAGGCCATTGAAGCTCAGAAAAGGTAAGTAAAGCATTCAGGGTTACACAGCTATTGCATGCCTGAAATATGTTGCAAATATATAAATACCTAACTTAAAAAGACCATGTTCTTTCCATTACATCTCTCCAGGGACATCACTGTTTGTTCAATTATCACAGTCTTAGAGAAGTCTACTTCTTGTGAAAATATTGATCAGCTGTCAGCAACAGTTAGACCTAAAGTTAGCTTTTAGTTAAGTAGATTTTCTACATAAGGCAAAACTGTCTGGACTGAAAACATTTCTGTTAAATGGGAGAAGCAAGACCCATTTAAAAGTAAGAAAAAAGTGTAAAGGGTCTGTTATTTTACTCTGTTTGCAAAGTAATAAGTGAGTCTGCAGTTTCTCTCTCTCTCTCTCTCACACACACACACAAACACACACACGCACACACCACTCAAGAACATAATATTTCTGGGTCAGAGAAATCATTTTTTGCTTACGGCAAAAAACAGCAGCTAGAGCAATAACTTGCCACAGCCTCTCATGTTCCAGTTCTCACAGGGTGCGATGATAAATGCCAGATATTTATCTGCCTGTGCAATGTGTTGCTTCACAGGAGAAGAACCCCAAACTTAGGAGACTGTGAACTTTTATTGGGGTAGTCTGGAGAGAGATTACTCATATTACCTTGGAATATAAGCAAATCTCTAGGATAGCAGAGGAAGGCATTTCTAGATTTATTACTCTGGAATGTGAGGAAAAAGTCTCTGGGTGGCAGTGGGAGAGGAAAAGCTGTTACCTTTACTATTGTGGAATGTCTGTAAATTTTTCTGGAGGAATACATCATCACTAGCTTCCATATTCAAACATATCCTTTCCTCAGAAGGCCTAGAATACACAGGAATTCAGGATATTCATGGAAACTTGCCTCTCAACAAAGCCTTGGCATCAATAATTCCCATGTTTTGCTGGACCACTTCTATAACCTCTGGTTTGAACTGTAGCTTATATATTTAATGAGCTATTCTTTATTTTTATTTCTTTCCTTTCTATATTTTGTTTTTTTTTTTTTCATTTCTTATTTTCTTTTTTTTTTTCTTTTATTATTATTATTATTATACTTTGGGTTTTATGGTACATGTGCCCAATGTGCAGGTAAGTTACATATGTATACATGTGCCATGCTGGTGCGCTGCACCCACCAACTCGTCATCTAGCATTAGGTATATCTCAAAAGAAGACATTTATGCAGCCAAAAAACACACGAAAAAATGCTCACCATCACTGGCCATCAGAGAAATGCAAATCCTTTCTATATTTTGGTGAGATTATTAGCCCCAGAAAACACTCGAGTCCAAGTAGTCTAATTAAAAGCATGATGTTTGGCAGCAGGAGCAAGAGATACAGTGAGTGAAACAGGGAAGGAAGGAGGGAAAGCCAATATAAGCTTATACTTTCAAATTTCCTCCTTGCGGTCCTTCAGATATTCCATGTTCTGAGGGCATGTGCCCTTCTGTCTCCTTGTAGCTCATGATGAATGGTAGCTAGTATGGAATTGTATTACATCACATCGGTCACATATGTTGTTGCTTCAACTTCTTTCTTGCTTCCATGCTCCCACATCAAGCATTTTCCCCTTTACCTTGGCTTCAGGCTCTGCTTTCCAGAGTATTTGGCCAAGACAAGTGTTTTGAAGTTTAAGAAACACTTCCATAAACATCATCTTACATATATCATTTTTAAATTAAGATATTTAAAAATCAAAATGATATCACGAACATAGTTGCTTCTTCCTTCTGCTCATCCCATTCACTGATTTGCTTTTCCTTTGATTAATAATTGCCTTATTTTTCAATTTGCTGTTTTATACATACCTATAATCAATTTTTCCCCAACTTTTTCTAACACAATCTACTAAATACAATAATCCTATTTCCAAGCACCCCAATATTAAATAATATTTCAGTCTTATTTCATTTTCTTAGAAATCTCCTCTCCCATATCTCTATCAATTTGCTCTCATCTGGAATATTTAATCTCTAGGACTAATGCACAAATGTTATCCTGGCATGTTTCTTAGTTTCTCTCCTCTGTTAGATATCCTTTTTCTTAAATCATTTCTTCCATTTTCTTGGTTTACATTTTCATTTTGCTAGCACACATTCTTTAGCTTTCTTAAAATGATCAATATTTTGAGGCCCGTTGAACTAGGCATTTATAAGGCTCATCTGCATTCAAAGTTGGAGAGACAGATCACTTGGATTTGGCTCAAATTGCTTTTACTTTGATTTATACCAAACTAGAAAAGGATATCAGAAAATATATGGGATTTATATATGGGGTATAAGTGCGTAAGTGTGTACAGCCCAGATTCTACTTAAAGTTTTGTGATCAATGCAGCCTGCACATAGTACACAAACCTCAAGATCCTAAATACTACAAACTGCATGCTTGCTGCTTTTTATTCTATTAGCTTGGTAGGAGGGGTCATGTCAGCATTCAAGGGTCTGACTAATGCTTTCCTGTCTTGTAAGTTACTGTAGCATTTGGCCAGGATCAAAACTCTTTGTTTATGTGAAAATGTTTTTATTTTCCTTGAATTCTTGATTTATAGTTTGGCTAGAGAGAATATTCTGAATTGAAAATCATTTTTCCCCAAATTTTGGATGCAACTTTCTTTTAACCTCCAATATTGCTCTTAAGTAAGCGAATGTCATCGTCACTTTTACTCAATTCATTGTGTCATTTTTTTCCTCCGCTCTTACAAATTTGTGGTCTTCCCTATAACCCACTGAGTTACCTAACTCACGAGCCTTCTCCAATCTCCTGCCCATCTCCACGACATTGGTAGAAGTTGCAGGGGTAGAAAGGCAGGGAACTTTCTGGTTAGATGCAAATTTATTACCTGCCGTTGGCTCTCTTCAGGAACTTTAATAAACATATTTTATTTTAAAGTGACAAATCATAATTATATATATTTATGGGGCACTTTTCATACTTCAATAAAGTGTCTTTAGGTTTCTCTCTCTTCTATTGTTTTGTATCACCAGGACTGTTCAATTCAAGTAAGACCTATATTGATCAAAAGAATATACCTGATATAGTTGGCAATGAAATCTAGAGATGAATCATAGTCAGGAGTTGAGGGGTGATGGACTGATGCTCAGCACTGAGCTTGTTTAAATAGAACAACTTATGCAAAGTAAAAATGAAAATTACGGTTAAAGAACTGAATGCAAGTTTATAAACACTGATAATGTGGAAATAATCAACAAAAATCAGTAAGTCATGAGAAGTTTAATAATTCCTATGTACCCACTCTTTAAACTAGTGCGTAATAAATGAACAATATCCTAGTCTAGTCATTAAAGAAATAATGGTTTGAGTATGTCCTAAAATTACATATGTAATCTACTTCAAAACTAATTAAATAATTAGAGATCATCCACTGTAAGAACTCGATTATGATATTCTCTTTGGATAAAAAAGTTATCAAATTATTAATGTTTCTTCTCATGTTCCCCTCCTTTTAAGGAAGAAGTATTCACTTCTTGTTATATTTGCTGCTGTAACTGTTATTCAAAACAGTTTCTTTCTGTTTCTTTATTCAAAAAGAAATTATTCAAGACAGAGTCATTGAAGAGACATTGCAGTTAAGAGGATAGGCGTGGCAGATGCTAAGTATCACTTGATATAGATAGAAGAATAAGGATATCATGAAACATTACATGTATTAATTTACTTTTAGAGACCAATATATATTCTAATTGCTTTTACATTATTTTAAATTATTATAGCTTTTTTATTGATATTTCCTGAATGGAACTTCATGCTGTGATTGGGCCACAAGGGAGCTTAACTTTAGGTGGTAAGCCTTTGCAAATACTAGCCTATGCATTTTGTAAAATTACACTTACCAGTTTACATATATTCAGTGTTTTAAGAGAAAGAAAAGTGTAAGCAAAATGCTTTATTAACCTCTTCAATTGAAAAATAAAATAGCAATGTTAGCCACAAATAAGTTAACTATCATTCTTTCTTTGTTTTCCCACTTGCCATTCATAGATCTTAGTAAAAACAATTTATCTGTGCTATAAATACAGGTCTATTTATTTCTTGTACAATTGTAGGATAGAATTAATGAAGCTTTAGAGTTGTAAGGGACCTAGAAGTTTAAGTGACTTGTCCAAGTTCCCTCAGGCAGTTAATAGCAGAGAATGACTTAGAATTCAGGTTTTTGGGCTGATGATTTTCTTTGCACGATAGTATGCTGTCTCTAAAGCTGTGAATCTCAAATTTTGATGCATAATATTCATTGGGAACCACTAGACAATCTTTCAGAACTGGGGTCAAATGCAGAAATAAGTATTCTTAAGAAGTACTCCAGTTGTCATAGTCCACATTTTGGGTATACATTGTCTTAAGGTTGCTTCTCTTAAAGCTGTTAGTGGTCACTTGCTTTCACAAAATATTTATATCAAATTGTTTTCAGGCCTGATTAATGATAGTGGGGTAGTGTTATTGTAAACTTTTCAAAAGTTGAAAACTGGTTATTATCAAAATAATTATACAAAGTGGTTATTTCACAGCATGGTTGACTTGGATTAACCTCTTTGATATCTGTACAAATCTTTAGCAGTTTAAATCATTTAAATCTCAGTCCTAGAAACTCATCTCAAATTCCTTTTCTATAGGCCGTAACAACTTTTAGGGGAATAGAATTTCTGTATATCTCATCTTCAGCATTATTTCATGTTTTTCTTCATCTGCATTATAAAACTTTATGAACCTGGGCTGTAATACAACAATGTAGTTTACAGTCCATTGGTGTTGCTGCGGTCAGTCTTCTGAGATGCCTTTGTGGATGTGATTCTGCAGATAATGGGCTGTTTCAGTTCTGCTTGAGCTTTCATTGCTATCTCCACCCCAGCAACAGCTGTGTTTTACTGTTTTCCTTTGGAATACATAAATAAAGGGGAGGACATGGGTATTCTTTTTAATATTACTTCCCAATCAATACTTGTTGTAACTAAATAGAGTGTTCTCAGAGTATGCAAGGCTAAGTAAGGTAACTGTACTATATGACCTGAAGGTCATGCTTTGAAAGACATTATGAAAATTCATGGCAATTTAGCATATTTTCATAAATTATATATATATATACACACAAATAGAACACATATGAATTATATATGTTATATACATTTAATTATATAAATTATATATGGAACATTCTCCATGACAGTTCTGAATCACATTCTGAAAATTTTCTGTCAAATTCTAGTAAGCTTGTTTTTGGCAAATTAACTGTTTTAGTGAAACAATCGTGTTCTTTCATAAGAAAATGGAAAATAAAACAACACAAATAAAGTCATTTAGCTTAGAAGAAGTTATAGAATTATCCAATTCAGAGGTTGACAAACTATGACCTGTGTGTCCAATCTGGTCCCCTGCATGTTATTATAAATAACATTTTATTGATATACAACTACTATCATTTCATTTATCTATTGTCTGTACATACCCAGGTTATAACACTGGAGTTCAGTTGTTGTGAGAGATATCATATGACCTATAAAGTCTAAAATATTTATTATTTGACCCTTTATAGAAAAAGTTTGCGAATCCTCATCTAAAGCAATTGTTTGAAGCTTTTACAGAATTTCTGGAAAGCTTTTGAAAAAATACAGAAGTCTGGATCCCATACTTAAGGATTGATATGGTTTGGCTGTGTGTCTCCACCCAAATCTCATGTCAAATTGTATTTCCCATATGCTGAAAGTGGAGCCTGATGAAAGGTGATTGGATCATGGGGGCAGTTTCTAATGATTTAGCACCATCCCCCTAGTGCTGTCTTGTGGTAGAGTTCTCACAAGATCTGATGGTTTAAAAGTGCGTGGCAATTCCCCGCTTGCTCTCTCTCTTTGCTGCTTCCATGTAAGACGAGCCTTGCTTTCCCTTTGCCTTCCACCACGATTGTAAGTTTCCTGAGGCCTCCTCAGCCATGTGGAACTATGAGCCAATTAAAACTCTTTTCTTTATAAATTATCCAGTCTCAGGTAATTATTTATAGCAGTGTGAAAGTGGACTAATACAAGTATTTAAATTTACTTGGTTTGGGAAGGTGCTTAGAGCTTCCTACCTAATTCAAACGTGTAGTTAGAACTGAAAACCACCAACTGACTTCTACAATAAATGACCTTATTCACAAAGTACATTGCATTTTTCTGAGAGGGTAGGAGGCCAACCAGAGAGACTCAGACTTGTTAGTTATGGCCTCAGATAAAAACAAAGGCATATAACTTAACTAAGGTGACTTTCATTTTTTTATTGATTGATCAAATAGAATTTTCATGAATTTGCATTCATTTCATGAATGACTTGAGATGATTCTAGAGAAATTGAGCACCATGTAAAATAGATAATTGTGGTTCAGAGGAAGGAGATATTACTTTGAGTTGAAGTGTCAGAGAAGACATCACAAATGAATATCTTTAACCGTGCCTAGAAGCATCAAATACTGGTAGGATTCAATGATGCAGACATGGGTACTGTAGATATTATATTTGTTGCATTTTTTTTCTTCTCTGCAAGTCTGCCCTGAAGGCCAAGGAATCAGAGTTTTTCCACTGTGGCTTACCTCGCCCATTCAATTCAACAAAATGTATTAATCCAGGCACTCAGCACTATGAAGTGTTGAGCATATCACAGCGAACAAGACAAATGTGGAGCTTGCTCTATAGAAGATCTCCATGCAGTAACAATATGGCATAATAAATGCTCCAGTGAGAGAAGTACAGGGTACCTTCAGGTCATATAGTACAGTTACCTTACTTAGCCTTGCATACTCTGAGAAATCTTTTTAGACTAAATAAATTCTAAGTTGGAACATTTTGAAAGATTGGTATGGAATAGGGTGAAATAGGAACTAGTCAAAGTAGAAGGATGAGAATAATAAATAAAGAAATGATAATAATTTGCCTGGGTGTGGTGGCTCATGCCTGTAATCCCAGCACTTTGGGAGACTGAGGTGGGCGGATCACGAGGTCAGGAGATCTAGACCATCCAGGCTAACATGGTGAAACTCCATCTCTACTAAAAAAGACAAAAAAATTAGCCAAGTGTGGTGGTGGATGCCTGTATTCCCAGCTACTCAGGAGGCTGAAGCAGGAGAATTGCTTGAACTCAGGAGGTGGATGTTGTAGTGAGCCAAGATCATGCCACTGCATTCTAGCCTGGGCTACAGAGTGAGACTCCATCTCAAAAAAAAAAAAAAAAAATGATAACAATTTGGGAGTGATTAGCACAGAGTACAAGATGGGTGATATTGTGGACATGGATTTGAAGAGTAAGTAAAATTCACATTTGAAGGGCTCTTATTTATATGTTTATTTATTTTAAATTAATAAAAATATTTTATTGAATTTCAAGAACTCGGTATTTTTTTAAGATTTCAAATCTTTGCACACAAGTTTCCACTACACTTTCTAAAATAGTGGAAGTTAGGACATCAAGAATGTCACTTATCTTCTTGTGTCATGTAGCACAGACATCCCAAGTCCCAACACTGCCCCCTGACTCCCTTTCTGGCCATGAACCAAAGAGGAATACAAAAGGGAAGCTCATGTATGATCCAAATTATGTAGTGCATTCCAAAGTATATGTGGCATGATTTTGGGGTTGATTTTCCTCTCACTTCAGTATAGTATGCTCATGGACAGGTGATCTCTTTAAATATTCTATCCATTTCCATCATTGTCCTCTGCTACAATAATAGAATAGTTGGTAGTCATGAAGGGCTTTTTAAATGCCATGTTGAGGAGTGTGGAGTTTCTACAAAACAATAGGAAACCCTAAAAGTGTGGAACTGTGGAATGACAGAATCAGACAGCAAATGTATTATTATGCTGATATGTGGGGGAAAGATTTAAGAAGGAGCAGGCCTTGAGATAAGAAATTCAATTATGTGTCTGATATAGTATTTTATGACGCTGGTCCAATGAAGCACAGTGGTGACAACAGTGAAAGAGATAAGGAGACGAGTTTCAAAGATAATCTGGAGGTGCAATAGATACAGGATATGGAGATTGTTTATGTATTGTATGTAAAGAAAGAATCATCAAGGATGACAGAAGATCTGGCTCCATCTTTGCCCAAAAAAAATAATTTGGATTGTGTAATACTGACTTATGGAATTTACTACTTCAGTATTATATCTCTCTTGCCTCCAACTCTGCTACTAAAATAACCATAAAAAAAGCCCTCTGGCTCTACTGAGACCACCAATACAAAGTCAATTTGCTTCATGACCCTTGAGGAGAGGATTGATTTGGAGGATTACATTTTGTAATTCACTGGGGGCTCATGCTGAAATGAACTGTGACACATTCACAACTATCTTAATATTGCAAAATGTAGAAGGAAAGAATATTTGCATACCTCTGTCTGCCAGCCTTGGATGAGAAACCCCTTTCGCCTTAAAAATCCGTTCATCCTTCCAAATGATCCCATTTAATGTATGACTCATATTCATTCAACTGCTGTACTTGAAACATTTAAAGGATCCATGGGCCATTTACTTCTTTTAGAGATTGTTAGCAATGGTATCTTAGGGATTTATGCTTCCTTTACCATGTTTCATGAACTGTGAGGTGGGTCTTTGCTATCATTTATCTTAGTCCTGGAAAAGCAACAGCAAGAATAAGAGAAAAATAGTGAGGGAGGCAATGTTTGTATTTATTATTTGTACACTGAGCATTGGCAAAACAGTATTCTGCATTCAAAAGGTAAATATTCAGCAAGGGATGTATCAGGCATAGAATTACCAAGTGAAATGAATAGGTTTTATCTGTATTCACATTGATTCTAGGTTAGTCATACATCATCTTCATTTAAAATAGCACATGGCTTGCTATGAAAGCAATGTGTTCCTGCATTCTCTTTGTATAACTCACTGCACTTTGACTCCATGCATTGTAAAGTTTTCTCTCTCACTTTCATAGCCAAACATTAAATGTAAGTCGTTGTGGGGATTGGAACTAGCTGAAATTAGCTATCCTGTTTTAAAAATGTAATTTATTCTTTCCTTTGCTGTCTTTTCCTACTAGACTATAAAGTCCTCTGTAATATCACAAATTACTTCCTCTCTGTATGCTAATTTCTTATCCGGTTCCCAACCACAGTAGTTATTTGATCTGTACTTAAAAATTTTATTAAATTCCCTTTTCTACCCACTCTCACACTGAACTCTCTTAAAGGCTGTCTGTGTCTTTAGGTGTCTTATGTTAAGCCATTTTTCTTTCTCTTTACAATGTTACTTCTCTTAACACCTAGTCTGAAGCTTTTTCAGAGTCATTACACTTTTGGAAGGTTTTGATCTACCTGAGTTTGAAATGTTGCTACCACTAACACATCTGTACTTGGCATTTCCAAAAGCAGTAAAAGATTTCAGTAATTTTTGTGTATAATTTCAGATTGTAGGAAAAAATTTATCTGACGGAAAGGTAGGTGGAATTCTCTAGCCAACATTTCTTTATTGGGTGCTCTGTGTCCTCTGATCCTAGAAGCCCAGCCTCTATGGCTCTGTGACTAGCAGGTATTGGTAGATCAATGGCTAAGACCCCAGGACCTGCTAAAAGCCTAGAAATAACTGACAGAAATTGCTGTCTTCTCCTGCCTCTCTAAACTTTAAAAAGCCAGAAAAGAATGTGATCTTTTGGGATGGGAGGGCAAGATGGCCAACTAGATGCAGACAAGTGAAACAGCTCCCACGGAGGGACTGAGACAACTGGTGTGCTTTATACAGATCTTCAGAAGGAAGGCACTGAGAGTGGGCAGAGGGAAGACATGGAAGCTGGGCTGAAGAGGAAGCCGGGAACCCCACAAGGGTTGCTGAGCACTGGGGCTCATTTTTGAACCACAATAGCTCTGGGGGTACAGGTTAGTTGAACTGGCAAGGAGCAACCCGCTCTCACCAGGGGGTCTGGAACCCTGGCAGAAGGGGACCACTCTACCATCATGGACACTTCAGGTGACAAGGAGAGCTGCTTAGAGAAGTGGTGGGGCAGCAAGCTACTGATGTGGAGCCCAGAGGGTTTGGTGCAGAAGCATCTGCAGTGAAGCATGGCCAGGGACAGCCATGCACCTAGTCTCAACTTGTTCTCATAAGAGACTTTAGTCTTAGGGAACTGTTGGACCTGATCTCTGCAGAGTGGTCTTGGACATCGGACAGGGCTAGTCCAGCCTGAGCACTCTTTGGTCTGCTGGCCTCTTCTGGGGACACAGCCTGGCCATGCTTGCTTACAGGGCAGTCTCGGGTGCCCTGGGGTCCCACACCATAGCTTCTGTGCCAGTGGACAGTGCCTGACATGTGGAGAGTTCTAGTGAGGTGGCCCCTAGTGCTGCGCACCAGCTGCAGCTTTTTCTTCCCCATACTGCAGCTTTCTCCCAGCCCACAGCAACTCCCTACATCGCTTTACTGGCACATATCTGCATGGCGGGTTTTGCTTTGCTTGCTCTGGCAGCACAAGTGAGTGTGCTGCCCCCACCCCCACCCCACAGAAGGCCATTACTGATGGAGCCTTGGCAGGCACAAAACCACCAAGCCTTGCCCCACCAGCTAACACTGTGCAGAGAACAGGGGATCCTCCCACTCTCTGAGCTATCATTCCAGCTTGCAGAGCACAGAGAAGGCAACCAGACCTGTACCGTCCAGCATCCTACCCGAAGCCGACACCACTCCAGTGCAACAACACACGTAGTCTCCAGCAGGGGCCCCTTGCTCACCACCCCCCAGCTGCCTTGCCACCCCCACTTTTGGTGAATGCCTTCAAGGAGACAGGCAGCCCTGTATCTGCTAGCATACTGTTGAAGCTGCTGCATATCAGCTCCCCCAGTGCAGGGAACCCTAAACCTTGAGGAGCCGGAGAACAAAGTTGGGGCCCAATAAAAATCTCCCAGAGTTACAGCATACAGTCAAGGAGTTGGGAACTAAGTGTTGGCCCTCTAAAGTCTCCCAGAAACAAAACCAGTTGGCTGAATCCACCTTATACCACAATAAAACCCTCAAGGTCATCAAATAGGATAAAAGAAAAAAACACCCATCTAAAGGTCAGCAGTCTCAAAGATTAAAAATGGATAAGCCCACAAAGATGAGAAAGAGTCAGCATAGGAATGCTGAAAACTCAAAAAGCCTGAGTGCCTTCTTTCCTCCAGATAACCTCATCACCTCCCCACCAAGGGTTCAGAAACAGGTTGAAGCTGAGATGGCTAAAATGACAGAAGTAGAATTCAGAATATAGATAAAAGTGAAGATCACTGAGCTACAGGAGTACATTGAAACCCAATGGAAGGAAGGTAAAAATCATAATATTAATAAAACATTGCAGAAGCTGACAGATAAAGTAGCCAGTATAGAGAAGAATGTAACTGACTCGATAGAGCTGAAAACCACACTACAGGAATTTCACAGTGCAAACACAGGTATTATTAGCAGAATAGACAAAACAGAGGAAATAATCTCTGAGCTTTAAGACTGGCTTTCTGAAATAAAAAAAGGCAGACAAGAATAGAGAAAAAAAATGGGAAGGAATGAACAAAACTTCTGAGAAGTATGAGATTATGTAAAGAGATTCAATCTATGACTGATTTGTGTACATGAAAGAGATAGGGAGAATGGAACCAACTGGGAGAGCATATTTCAGGATATCATCCATGAGAACGTACCCAACCTAGCTAGAGAGGCCAATATTCAAATTCAGGAAATGCAGAAACCTCAGTCAGATACTTTACAAAGATAATCCCCAAAACACATAATCATCAGATTCTCCAAGATCAAAGAGAAAGAAAAAATGTTATGGGCAGCTAGAAAGAAAGGTCAGGCCACTTACATAAGGAAGCCCTTCAGATGAACAGTGGACCTCTTAGCCAAAACCCTACAAGCCAGAAGAGATTGAAAGCCAGTATTCAACATTCTTAAAGAAAATAAATTCCATACCAGAATTTCGTATCTGGACAAACTAGGCTTCATAAGCAAATGAGAAAGAAGATCCTTTTCAGACAAGCAAATGCTGAGGGAATTCACATCTACCAGATCTGCCTTATAAGAACTCCTGAAGGAAGCAGTAAATATGGAAAGGAAAGACCATTATCAGCCACTACAAAAACACATTGAAGTACACAGACTAGAGACACTATAAAGCAACCACATAAACAAGTCTTCAAATTAACCAGCTAATATCATGATGACAGGATCAAATCCACACATATCAACACTTACCTTAAATGTAAATGGTCTAGATGCCCCAGTTAAAAGACACAGAGTAGCAAGCTGGATGAAGAACAAAGACGCATTGGTAGGCTGTCTTCAAGAGACCCATCTCACATGCAATGCACATGGGCTTAAAATAACACTGGGGCCTGTTGTGGGGTGGGGGGGAGGGGGGAGAGATAGCATTAGGAGATATACCTAATGTAAATGATGAGTTAATGGGTGCAGCACACCAACATGGCACATGTATACATATGTAACAAACCTGCACCATTGTGCACATGTACCCTAGAACTTAAAGTATAATAATAAAAATAAACAAATAAATAAATAAATAAAAAGATGGAGAAAAATCTACCAAGAATATGGAAAACAGAAAAAAATCAAGGGTTGCAGTCTTAGTTTCTGACAAAACAGACTTTAAATCAGCAAAGATCATAAAAGGCAAAGAAGGCATTATGTAAACATAAATTATTCAATTCAACAAGATCTAACCACTAAATATATATGCACCCAAACATGAGCACCCAGATTCATATAGCAGGTTCATATAGACCTTCAAAAGACTTAGACTCCCACACAATAATAATGGGAGACTGTAACATGCCATTGACAATATTAGACAGATCTCTGAGACAGAAAATTAACAAAGGTATTCAGGACCTTAACTCAGCACTGGATCAAATAGATCTCATAGATATCTACGGAACTCTCCACCCACAAACAACAGAATATACATTCTCATCACCACATGGCACATACTCTAAAACAGATCACATAATCAAAAGTGAAACACTCTTCAGGAAATACAAAAGAATTGAAATCATAACAAACAGCCTTTTGGAACACCGAACAATGAAATTAGAATTCTAGACTAAAAGATTCACTCAAAACCCTACAATTACACGGAAATTGAATAACATGCTCCAGAATGACTTTTGGATAAATAAGGAAATTAAGGCAGAAATCAAGAAATTATTTGAAACTAGTGAGACAAAAGATTCAACTTACTGGTGTCTCTGGGATATGGCTAAGTCAGTGTTAAAAGGAAAATTTATAGCACTAAATGCCAACATTAAAAAGTTAGAAAGATCTCAAGTTAACAACCTAACATCACAACTAAAAGAACTAGAGAACCAAGAGCAAACAAACCCCAAAGTTGGCAGAAGAACAAGAAATAACCAAAATCAGAGCTGAATTGAAGGAGATAGAAACACACAAAAAATTCAAAAGCGCAACGAATGCAGAGGCTGGTTTTTTGAAAAAAATTAATAAAATAGACCACTAGATAGACTAATAAAGAAGAAAAGAGAGGATTCAAATAAACACAATCAGAAACAACAAGAGGGATATTACCACTGACTCCACAGAAATGCAAACAACCATCAGAGAATATGATGATTACTTATATGTACATAAACTAGAAAATCTAAAAGAAATAAATGAATGCCTGAACACATACACCCTCTCAAGACTGAACCAGAAAGAAATTGAATCCCTGAACAAACCAATAATGTGTTCTGAAACTGAGGGAGTAATGAATTGCCTACCAACAACAACAAAAGGCCAGGACCACAGATTCACAGATGAATACTACCAGATGTACAAATAAGAGCTGGAGCCATTTCTACTGAAACCATTCCAAAACATTTAATGATAAGGCACTCCTTCCTAACTCATTCTATGAGGCCAGCGTCATCCTGATACCAAAACCCGGCAGAGATACAACAAAGAAAAAAAATTAGGCCAATATCCTTGATGAATATCAATGCAAATATTCTCAACAAAGTACTAGTAAACCGAATCAAGCAGCACATCAAAAAGCTTGTCTACCGCGATCAAGTAGGCTCTATTTCCGGGATGCAAGATTCATTCAATATACCCAAATTAATAAATGTGATTCATCACATAAACAAAACTAAAGACAAAAAACACATGATTATCTCAATAGATGCAGAAAAATTCAATATCTATTCATGTTAAAAACTCTCAATAAACTAAATTTTGTAGGAACATACCTCAAAATAATAAGAAACATCTATGACAAACCCACAGCCAGCATTATACTGAATGGGCAAAAGCTGGAAGCATTCCCCTTGAAAACTGGTGCAGGAGAAGGATACACTCTCTTACCCTTCCTGTTTAACATAGCATTGCAAATCCTGGCCAGGGCAATCGGGCAAGAAAGAAGAATAAAAGACATCCAGAAAGATAGGAAGTCAAACTATCTCTGTTTGCAGATGATATTATCCTATATCTAGAAAACCCCATATCTCAGCCCCAAACCTTCTTAAGCTAATAACCAACATCAGCAAAGTCCCAGGATAAAAAATCAGTGTACAAAAATGACTAGCATTCCTATACACCAACAACAGGCAAGCCGGGAGCCAAATTAGGAATTTACTCTCATTCATAATTGCCACAAAAAGAATAAAATACCTAGGAATACAGCTAACTAGGGAGGTGAAACATCTCCATGAGGAGAACTATAGAATACTGCTAAAAGAAATAAGAAATGAAACCAACAAATGGAAAAGCATTCCATGCTCATGGATAAGACAAATCAATATTGTAAAAATGTCCATACTGCCCAAAGCACTTTATAGATTCAATGTTATTCCTATTAAACTACCATTGAGATTCTTCACAGAACTAGAAAAACCTATTTCATAATTTATATGCAGTCAAAAATGAGCCCTAATAGCCAAGGAAATCCTAAGAAAAAAGAACAATGCTGGAGGCATCATGCTACCTAACTTCAAACTATTTTACAAGGCTACAGTAATCAAAACCACATGGTACTGGTACAAAAACAGACACTTACACCAATGGAACAGAATAGAGAACCCAAAAATAAGACTGCACACCTACAACTATCTGATCTTCAAGAAACCTGACAAAAACAAAAAATGGGGAAAGGATTCCCTTATTCAATAAATGGTGCTAGGATCACTGGCTAGCCATATGCAGAAGATTAAAACTGAACCCCTTCCTAACACCATACACAAGAATCAACTCAAGATGAATTAAAAGGCTTAAATGTAAAACTCAAAACTATAAAAACTCCAAAAGACAACCTAGGCAATATCATTCAGGACATAGGAGCAGGCAAAGATTTCATGAGGGAGAAGCCAAAAGCAATTGCAATGAAAGCAAAAATAGACAATTGGAATCTTATTAAACTAAAGAGCTTCTGCACAGAAAAAAAAAAAACAACAGAGTAAACAGACTACAGAATGGGAGAAACTTTTTGCAAACTATGCATCCAACAAGGTTTAATATCCAGGATCTATAAGAAACGTAAACAAATTTACAAGAAAAAAACCACTCTTTTAAAAAGTGGGCAAAGGACATGAACAGACACTTTACAATAGAAGACATGCATGCAGTTGATAATCATAGGAAAAAAAGCTCAACATCACTGATCATTAGAAAAATGCAAATCAAAACCACAATGAGGTACCATCACACACCAGTCAGAATGGCTATTACTAAAAAGTCAAAAAATAGGCCGGGTGCAGTCGTTCATGCCTGTATTCTCAGCACTTTGGGAGGCCGAGGTGGGCGGATCACCTGAGGTTGGGAATTCGAGATCAGCCTGACCAACATGGAGAAACCCGATCTCCATTAAAAATACAAAAAAAATTAGCCAGGCGTGGTGGCACATGCCTATAATCCCAGCTCCTCAGGAGGCTGAGGCAGGAGAACGACTTGAACCTGGGAGGTGGAGGTTGCGGTGAGCTGAGATCATGCCATTGCACTCCAGCCTGGGCAACAAGAGTGAAACTCCATCTCAAAATAAATAAATAAAAGTAAAAAAAAAAAAAAAATAGCAGATGCTGGTGAGGTTGTGGAGAGAAAGGAATGCTCATACACTCTTGGTGGAAGTATACATTAGTTCAACCATGGTGGAACACAGTGCAGTGGTTCCTCAAAGTCCTAAAGACAGAATAATGCTCAACCCAGCAATCCCACTAATGGGTGTATACCCAAAGGAATATAAATCATTCTATTATAAAGACACAGGCATGTTTATGTTCATTGAAGCACCATTCACAATAGCAAAGATATCAACTCAAATGCCCATCAATGATAGACTGGATAAAGAAAATGTGGTACATAACACCCTGGAATACTAAAAGAGAATGAGATCATGTCCTTTGCAGGAACATGGATGGAGCTAGAGACTATTATCTGTAAGAAACTAATGCAGGAACAGAAAACTAAACACTGCATGTCCTCACTTACAAGTAGAAGCTAAATAATGAGAATACATGGATACGCAGAGGGGAAGAACATACACTGGGGCCTATTGGAGGGTGGAGGATGGGAGGAAGGAGAGGATCAGGAAAAATAACTAATGGGTACTAGGCTTAATCCTGAGTGATGAAATAATCTATACAAGAAGCCCCCATAGCACAAGTTTACTTATGTAACATACTTGCACAAGTTTCCTGAACTTTACATAAAAGTTTTTTTTTAAATATTTCTTCACTGATCTCTATAGGAAAGAATCAATCTCTGTCTTCAGAAGACTTTTAGGGAAAAATCCAGGAAGCTTCTCATTTACAGCAATAATCAAATGGCAAACATGATAGTGCTAATTACTGGTGTAGCAATAGGTATTTGGAAATGGGGGAGAGTCCTAGGAATGAGGGATATTGTTAATGCTTAATATCAAAGATGGAGCTTGAGCAGGGAAATGAGGGATGAATAAAACTGGAATAGGCAAAGGGATGAAAAGAGTTGGAGTGGTGAGGAAGGGAGGGAAGACAGTAGCTACTTGAAATAGAGAAAATGGCCTAAACAAACAGATTAGCTGGGATCAGGTTATGGTGGAAACCCCACATAGTGCAATCATGCACGTGTGTCCCTCCCTATTTTCTGATTGGTGTCTGCCTTTCTGGATCTGGGTATAGGTTTCGTTTTCACCTCTCTGCATTTGATATTGATTTGGTAAACTAAAAGTGTATTTCCTCTGTTCCTAATTTTAATTTTAATTTTTATTTGCTTTGCTCACTTCATCCAAGGTCCTGGGCTCTTGGTGCTAAACCAGACCTAGTTTTTGTTTTCATGTCTCTCCTTCATTCAACTTGCTGCTTTCTTTGGTTGATTTATAAATGTATATCATGCCCTGATCTCTAATGATGTAGCAGAAGGCATAAACTGAAAATAATGATTTACTTTCAGTTTTAAATATTTCTTGTACTTGACTATTTATTTTCTCTGATATATATGGCCTCCCAATAACCTACTTTTATTTCTGTTTATTGCAAATGTTCAAAAGAAAGATAATAAATGGATAAAGTATAGTATATATAAACAGTGGAATATTATTTAGTCTTAAAAAAGAAGGAAATTCTGTCATTTGCAACAACATGAATGAACCTGAAGGACATTTTGTTAAGTGAAATAAGCCAGGTACAGAAAGAAAATAACTGCATGATCCAACTTATGTATGGAATCTAAAAATGTCCAACTCATGAAGCAGAGTAGAATGTTTTTATCAGGGACTGGAGAAGGAGGGGTGATTGGAGAATTGTTGGTCAAAGGATAGTTAGGCAAGATGAATATGTTCAAGAGATCTAATGTACACCATGGTAATTACAGTTAATAACAAATGTATACTTGAAAATTGCTAAGAGAGTAGTTTTTAAGTTCACATAGCACACACAAAAATCTTAAGTAGGTGAGGTATGTTAATTAGCTCGATTTAGCCATTCCACAATGTATACATATTTCAAAACATCTTGCTGTATACCAGAAAAATATGATTTTTACTTGTAAATTAAAAAAAGAAGAAAATAAAGATTATAGAAAACTACCTACGTTGTTTGTCAAGGCTTCTAGAACCTTTAGTTATCAGAAGACAGCAACAAATGGAATCATCTTCCAAATGATGACTTTGATATTGTCAGTCAGTTGATAAATATGTGTCATGCATGTTTCTAGGTTTTGATTATATAGAAACAAACTTTTTTTTTGAGGGAGCTTGCATGTTAGTGTCAGAAAGAAGAAAACACAGATACAAAAATAATTAGATAATTTAATTTCATATGCATATTGAGTTTGAATAGCGAAAAGAGAGGGTGCTACTTTTGCTAAGACCTTTAGTAAAAGTATCTTTGAGGAAGTGATGAAAATGGTTTATGACATTTCAGTTGAGACAAGGCAGATGAAAATAATCAGTCATACAAATAATTGGAGAAAGAATATAAGCAGGTACAGCAAATGTAAAGACTCTTAGATGGGAATAAGCTATTGTGCTCAAGGAAGAGAATTAAGGCCATCATGTTTTGAATATTGGGGGGATCAAGATAAAAACAAGCTTTGAATAAAGGGGAAATAAAGATAAAAATGAAAAATGCGTATGTTTATATTTTAGACTTCTATATAAGTAGGCATTTTTCCAATACACCATATTTGGTCCAGTTTGTATAACACATTTTGATGTGTTGTGGCATTCCTACTTAATTCGGGGCTTAGTTTTGTAAGTTAACTGACGGTCAGATTTTGAAAGAGTAACTCAACCAATTTCTAATCCTGCGGCAGGATTTTATCTTGCAATTAATTCATCACTTATCAAAAATCAAAGTAAATTTTTCTTCCTTTTTAATATTTAAAATGTGATAAAACTTCTCTTCATTACTACATTTTCCAGCAGGCTCAAAGTTTATGATGTTATATATAGGCAATGCTAAATGAAGAAAATGCTAATAAAATTTAACCACTGGTTCATTTTATATGAGTACAAAATGGATATGAGCTTGGCTTCATCTTCAGCAGGGTTTGATGAGTATTTCACCTTTTAGATGTCAGTTTGAATCCTAGACGTTTTCCTTATTAGTGATGTCAAACAAAACGATAAATCTCCCAGCCTCATTTCTCTTATCTGTAAAATGGAGGATCATTTTATGAGAGTTTTATGAAGATTAAATGAAGAGATAGAGTATATGAAGCACCTAACTTGGTGCTTAGCCCATCTTGTATTGCCTAGTAAATGCTTGAGTTTGTGAATGTGAATGTGGGTGCGGTACTCACCCCTCATAATTTTTTAATGTTCTTTGCCTCCTAAAGTTCAAGAACTCATTTAACACAGAATAATTTGTCTCTGAACAAACACTGTGTTGAACAACACCAAAGGATATATAAATATTTGGATCAGAAACAGTTGTGGGGAAAACCTCTTTGCTGGCTGATTAAGTTACACCTGTTGGTGCCCTTGCCTGCGGTTTCGTGGTGACTTAGCCAGCCGCTCTCTGGAAGAAGAGGCTTGGCTACTTGATAGAAAGCTTAGTTTTCTTCCAGGGCACTTAAGGAAGTTCTTTCTACTCAGGGTTCACATTTGCAAATACTCTGAAATGTCTTTTCCCTGGTCCCATGAACTGTAGAAAATATTCAAGGCCTCAGTGGTGAAATCCTCATCTGACTTCTCTTTACCTTGTCTGTTCTGTGTTTCAGAATCTTCATTTAGCAACCGTTTTTGCTCTCCACAGGCTTCCATGTACTTGACTGTGAAGAACATAATTGGTTTCTTAAACTGACCCTTGACGAACAAAGATACTTACTAGCTTTCTTCCCACTAGATAACCTGCATTCCAGGGACCTTTACTCCTGCTGGTAGGAGAAAAAAACTAGTGAAACCTCAACTCTGCTGATTGTTTTCAACTAATTTTTACTTTTGGATATAGCACAGTACAATGAATTCCTTTTCTACTGGCAAAACAAGTAGGAAAAGTTGCTGAAATTAAAGGGAAACCAGAGAAGACTGAACAGAGTTCTGATGTGATTACCAAATCACAAAAAGAGACCATTTTTAAAGGATTAGTTTTAAGTTAATCTTACAAGGTCTACACTTGGAATTAAGTAACTTCAAATACACAACATTGTTTTCAGCTAAAAATATTATAATTCTTTCTCTATATTTCCTGTGTTCCAAGCAAAGAAAGAAGAGTGGGAAGTGTTTTGATTCGTATCAGCATCATCAAAGTATTTATTAAACACTCGATCTCAAATGGTGTCTCACTTGCTTTAACAAATGATGTAAGCTGTCTCAGCCTTTTAAATATTTATGACTGAAGCAAACTTCTTGCCATTTTTGGGATGCCCTTGGTAGTGTCTCTTTTTCTCCTGCCCTTGCCTTAACTTTGTTTTTCTCCTGTCTCTCACTCCAAGTGTTTTAGGTGGGGAAATGTGATATATTAAAACAACAGATATAGTAAAACATAGTAAGTGACTTGATAGAGGCATCTATAAAGTGCTGTGAGAATGTAGGGGAAAGAATAACTAGGCTTCTTTCTCTAGAGCTCAGAGAAGTGTTGAAGGTCAGATTGAGCCTAAAAGTATGTGGAGGGGTCTGTGAGGTAGACAGGGGAGACGGGAATGCTAAGAGGTAATGTTGGATGAAGATCAAAAGGTCTAAAAAATAGGCATTTGGAAAGCTGTCAGTAGTTCATTGTGACTACAGAACTTTGAAAATTTAGTTATCCAAATATACTAATGATCTTTCTGAAAATTCTCCCTAATCTGCACATCTCTTGCTCAGTCAGGGAGTTGCCACTGCCACAGATGCATGAGTCCTTCGTCCTCTAAGTCAGCAGTCCCCAGTATTTTTGGCACCATGGGCCAGTTTCCTGAAAGACAGTTTTTCCACAGACTTGGTGGAAGGGGTTGGTTTCAGGATTAAACTGTTTCACCTCAGATCAGATCATCAGGCATTAGATTCTCATAAGCAGAGTGCAACCTAGATCTCACGCAGGCACAATTCACAATAGGATTCGCACTCCTGATAGCAACAGGAGACAGACAAATTCCTAGGCAGACAGGGACAGGTCCCCAGTGAAACTCAACCTTCAAACCAAGGGCAGCTTAAAGCCTGAAAACCAAGCTGCCAGTTCCGGATAGAGTCCATGACTGGAGTGAGAACTTCTATTTTTATCTTACCCACTCTCTCTCAATTGGTTCCTTCTGAATGATGCCTTCTAACCAATCGAATGGTGCTTTTTCCAAGACCACCCGTGGACCAATCAGCACACTCTCCCCAATTCTAAACCCATAAAACCCCCAGACTCAGACTTATAGACAGCAGCGTGCTTTCAGGGTTCCTTCTCACAGCTGAGAGCTTTCCTTCTGTCACTCAATAAAATTATTCTCTGCCTTACTCTCCAATATCTGCATACTTTATTCCTCTTGGTCACAGGACAAGAACCTGGAACTCACTGAGCTGAGGGTGTTGGGAGTAAAAGAGCCATAATCCTCCCTCCCACTCACTGAACTGCAGGAGTGAAAGAGCTATGATGCTCTTGGCTGGTTTGCTGAGCCACAGGTGGTGGGAATAAAAGAGCTGTTAACCCTCCCTCCCACTCTCCGAACAACAGGAGAGAAGCTGTTGGGTGCCACTCCCTCCCACTTGCTGAACTACTGGAGCGAAAAAGCCACAACACTCCTATGAGAATCTAATACTGCTGCTAATCTGACATGAGGGGTAGCTCAGGTGGTAATGCTCATTCACTTGCCACTCATCTCCTGTCGTGCAGCCCAGTTCCTGAGAGGCCATAGACTGGCAGTTGGAAACCCCTGCTCTAAGTGACCTGCCTTGTGCGTAAGTTGTACCTCCTGTCTCTTTGTTAGTCTGGTGAAATTAAGGGAGATCAGAAGTTGAGTATGAATGTACCAAAGTATTTTTAAACTTTTCAGGTTGATTATATATTGGATGAGAAATCCTCTTTCATTTATGGCTAGATGGAAACTTTATGTGGAAATGTGTAAATGGAGTTTCTTACATTTTTCAGCACAACTCATCTTCTCTGGAGAAAGAAAGAGCATATAATTTGAGAGCTCAGTGTAGAAAGAAGAGTCATCTACTTCAGGTTTATTAGCCTGTAATCATCCAGTTGCCTGAAGTGCTTGTGAAACACTTAGATTACTCCTAAGGCTCAACCTTGGATGATCCTTATGCCCCTGAAAAATTCACAAAAATTATCTGACACCTTCCAGCCCTCTTTTTAGAGATGAGTCTATAGTCATCTCCAAATAAGTAAATCATTTCTCTTAAGTTCACAGATTCAATGGATGACAGAAAATTACTACATTTATTATTATAGCAATTTCTCTAACAGTTGATAAAATTTAAGACTAAGACAATGAATCTTAACTATCTCCAAAGAATATTAGCAAAACCAGAAAGTTACACTTCACTAGAATGTCACAATGAAGAATTTGTCACTCAGAAATACCAGTGGGTGCTCTGGAAGGCAGTTAGCTTTCCTTTCTCCATATCTTCACTTTTCTGCCATCCCAGCCTGTCATATTTTTAAGTGGAATTAGATCAGTTTCTAGATCCTTGTTTGATGGAATTTCTGTTTTGACTCTTCAATAAATCCTGTAGCACCTTAAAACCAAGTCTCCCAGCTCAATTGTAATGTAAAATAAAATGAGATATCTGCAAGTATAAATAAAATACTTAAACTGCTACCTTTTGTTCAGAATTCATGCACATAAGTGGTCATTACCAATTACTATTCATCTTTCTATTGGTACCTTTTCCTCTGTTCATTATCACCATCATTTTCTCTATTTATTGCTCTGTCTCTCTATCTATTGCTCCACTTCTCACCCATCAAAATGTTTTTTCATTATCCAGTCATGCACTGATTGTCTTCTGTTATCTTCAAATATTTAATTGTGTTCTGCACTAAACAATCTTTTGGAATACAGAAAATAATAATTGGTAATCACTACTACAATAAAATAAAAATATAATACATAATAGAAATAAAAATAAAAATAGAATAAAAGGTAATCACTGTCTTCTTGACATAAAAGTCTATGTGTTGAATAAAAATCCTTTTATATAATTTATTTTATTTTTTAAAATTTAAAATGACAAAAGACCATTGAAGAAATATTAGAGATATATAAAGAGGTATACTAAATACCAATTACTCATCATCTTACCACCTTGAAATAAGCATTGTTGTGATTTTTTGTAATTCTCTAAAATATTTTTTTCCTGTGGATAAGCTCGGAGTATGTTTTGGAGACCTTCCATATTAAAAGCTGTGAGATGATTCTTAAATTTTGTTGAGTGATTGTTAAAATATAGATTCCTGGGCAGCTTCTTCCTTGTATTACCGCATTACTATCTCTGAGGTGATTATCATGTATATGAAAGAATCACTAGTACAATTATATCGATGATTTGAGAATCACTAATACAATTATGTTGATGTTTCACCTCATTCATATTATGCATTTTTTTCTGTCCTAGTGTGTCCTCCTGCTAAAGTCTCAACTAATAGTTCACCTGCGGAGAAATGGCTTCAGATGTTTTCACTCATTACACCCAGGCTGGAGCGCAGTGGCATGATCTCGACTCACTGCAAGCTCTGCCTCCTGGGTTCACGCCATTCTCCTGCCTCAGCCTCCTGCATAGCTGGGACTACAGGCGCCCGCCACCACTCCCGGTTAATTTGTTTTGTATTTTTACTAGAGACGGAGTTTCACTGTGTTAGCCAGGATGGTCTCGAACTCTTGACCTTGTGATCCGCCCTCCTCAGCTTCCCAAAGTGCTGGGATTACAGGCGTGAGCCACTGCGCCCAGCCTATACGTGTTTTTACTCAAAGTGTAACAGAAAGAACCATAAAAATAGTGCTTTACCATTGCTAATGCTTGCTCCAAATCTCTGTAAAACATTATTAAGACCACACATATTACCCTAGACTTCCATAGCCTGCTGTAAAAATCACAGCCACATCTGCCCCGTGACAACCCGGAACGATGAGAGAGCATTGTAAGCCCTCCTACACCTTCTCTTCAAAGGGAAGTGCTTTGTCCTGGAGCTTTGCCTCAAAGCATATGGCAGTCCAACTTGGAAACAGATGAGATAATGCAAACGACAGATGATAACTATCAACAGGCTTCATAAGAAATGAAATATTTAAGGGAACTGTGATATTTGTTGACTGTTTGAAAATTTCCTCAGTTCACACTAATGACTTGACTTTCTGGAAACCATTCTTTCCTATCAAAGTAAAGCAGACAGTACTTTCCTGCGTCTGATGCAGTATTTTGTGGAAAGCTGGAGGAATAGTAAAATCAGCTGACTGCTTCTATTTGGTAACAGAGAGTTCACTTTTTCTTTTGGCAGAAAAAGCAGAACCAAATGTTTATTTGGGTGCCATTCATATATAGCTTTCTTTCCGTCTTCGTGTACCAGTATTACACAGGATTTCAAAGAATTGCTTTTCTGGCTCTGAGCAATGAAACGACTAATTTTAAGAAAAGGGAAAAAAACCTGTTTGTACCCAAGTAGATGAGTGTAGAATTTTATTGTAGCGATGTGTAAACCCCATACCAAATATTGAGCGAGCAGCTTCAGATATTTTTTCAAATTACAGTGTGAATACTGAGTCTAATCTCCTGATTAAATTGTTTACTTACATTTGTCTACTTATTGATTGTTTTTCTCCACCATTAGAATATCCTCATTTTATCCCCAATACCTAGTTTGTCTGCCACGTGGTAGATGCATAGAATACCCCCTAGGCCCAATCTTCCAGGAGTCACACAGAAGAATTGTTACAGCAGCAGCGGTTGGTTCTATGCTCCTTCTGAAGGCAACCCCCATTGCTCCATTTACTTTCCTGTCAACTAAACTCTACAAAAGCATATTATGTAAGGCCCTCCAGAGATCAGATTCAGATGCCCTTACCTTGTCTTATCTCTCACGATTTTCATACATATAGTTTCCCACTTCTGGGCCTTTGCATTTTCATTTTCCTAATTTGAGTGCTCCTCATTGTTCTTGAAATGCTACTTAGACTACATGTCCAATTCTTTTTTTAAGCATTCTTCTCTGATTTCCCTGGATGGAAGGAGCCTTCTCTCCTTTGAAATGTCAACAGCTTTTGTAAATGTTTCAGGACTCTTACATATTGTCTTACATCATTTTATTGCTATCTGGTCCTCATATGTGAACATTTTCTCTGATACTAGATGATTGACATGAGAGAAGTAGCCTTGCTCCTCACTCACCAAATTCAAAATAAGTGTTGCATATTTATTTATTGAAAAATAACTGGATATATGGAATAAAAAGCTTATAGTAGAGATTTTATTATATTTAACCAGAAAAATATTAATACTTTACAGAATAACATACTACCTTTCAACAATGCAGAACTATCTTCTTATGCATTTTATGTGATGACTCACTGTGTATTTTTAGTAGTTTAGGAGTTAGATATTATATATATTTACCTGAAATATGAATGATTCTGAAAGATTCAGTAACTTGAATAGGATTAATATGGGCCAAGTAAGTGTGTATTTCCAGTATTTAAATTATTTTAAAGAAAGTTTTATATCTCGTTTTGCAGGTTAATTCAGTATTCCTAGAATTACTTGATTGTGACTATCAAAATTGGTGGCTTTTGAAATTCATCTTTCTTATTATAAAATACAATCCAATTTAGTAATTGTAAAACAATCAATGTTGAAGAAAATATTTCCTGAACTCAGAATATATGCTGAATGGTTATGAATATAGATGGAATATGTGTACTAGAAAATTTTATGAAGAGATTTATGTAATTCTGAAATGTGTACCATCTAAATCTTCTCCAAATTAGAGATAAATTGCATAAGCGTATTTAGTAAATAAAATAACTTATGGTTGGTCTTGAAAATAAAGTATTAAGAAATGTTTTGATAACTGCATGGGCAATTGGGCCAAAAATGGGCTATTAGAGAGTATGCTAGAAATGCTTATTATGCCATGTCAATATTTTGAGACTGATGTAAATACTAAGAACAACATTCTCCTGTAGATTATTTGTGATCACTGCTGAAGATAGAATATAGTCTACAATGGATTGCACTGTATGATTCAGACAGAATTTCCTCATTAAAAAATTATTTATAAAGACATTTTTATTAAGCACCTTACTTGTACCAGCTTTTAGGTGCTTTTATTAAGCACCTTACTTGTAACTTGCCTTTAGGGAAATGGAACTGAATAATACATTGGGTTTGACTTCTAGATTCCTATAGTACAGATGAAACTAGCACAAGGTGACTCATTATTTCTTTAAAAGATATCTAGGTTCACGATTTTATCAATGCTCTGACTCTGCTTTTCCACTTCATTTACTACTATGTAGAAAAATCACTGTAAAAGTGACAGATTTATATTTCAAGCTTATAAGCACACAGTATCTCCCAAATACTCACATTATATATATGTAATTTTTTTGTTTGTTTTCCCATTGGCTGCCACATAGGATCCAAATAAATAGGTTCTAGAAAGAAATGTTTATGAGAATCTGGGTACTTTCTTTCTTTTCCTTTCCCTTTTTCTTTTTTTTTCTTTCTTTTCTCTTTAAGTGACTCAAATGTCTGACATATCTAGGCATTTAAAGCACACATCTTACAGGGGATCTGTATAGTTACAGTGAGGGATGGTGTTCAGATATTATGACTGATTGACATTAATAAAGAGCATGATCCCTTTGGAATGGATTTCTTTCTAACCCCTGGGTATGCCTCCCAGGAGTTCAACACCAGCCTGACAGACAGATGTCAACGGTGAATAGGCATGTGTAACTGAAAACTCAGTAAAGAAGGAAGCTGTCTGCAATTCTCACTCAGAGGACAGGAAAAAGAAGAGAGAGGATGGTGTCAGTTTCACAATATCATCCACTGGAAGCAGGTGGATAGAAAATGCGGTTTCTGGAAAGGTTTCCATGAAAAGATCTTTTTCACTGCATGTGATTTAGATTTTTTACCTATGTGTCAATCCTTTCAATATGTCACTAGTGAAAAACTTCAGTTGTAATTATCTTGAGCTATATATCTTTCTGAATTAAACTTAAATAGAGGTGTAAATGACTGATAACTGATTTTCTCTTGGGAGAAACTTTCAGCCAAAGGGAGGGTAGACAAGACATAAGAGAAACAGGAATTTGAGAGTTGAGGGAAGTGCACAGCACAGTAAGAAGGCAGAAAAGAGACTCTGCTATGTCCAAAGATAAGCCCTACCTGCTTAAGTTTTCTCAGGGTCACAGGGCTCCATTTACATATATTATCATGAAATTACAGGAGATGAATCAAAGCAACAGAGGGGATTGTGTGATTCAAGTGCTATGTGTAAGTCTTTGGAGGGGGATGGCATTTTATTTGCACATCCTTGGAATAGACAACGGCAAAGGAGAGGGCAATTGAAGAATAGCATAAGAAAATGGGATAAAGAAAACATGGAAGCGGTGTGAGCGTAAAACAAAGCAGATATCTTAATGGAGAGGTCAGGAATTTTGAGAATGAGCCACAAAGCACTTATTAGAATTAGGTGGCAGTAGATTAGCATGTAAGACTCATAGCACTGGCCTTAAGGTGAGAAGACTTAATGATTCCCCCTCTTTTTTTCCTTTGACTATAAATAGATATCATTATAATAATATTTTAGTCAATATTCATCTGGAGACAATTCTAAGGCTAGCCAGGTCTTTTGTGGAAGTGAAATTAGTGGGTAGTTGTATTTCTCTCCTGTCTCATTTTTCCCTGTGCACATTTTTTCAATGTGGAAAATTCTGTTATTTTATTACTAGTCACTAGTAATTTATTTTTTCTTCTGATGTATATAACTTACAAAGTAGCACACTTAGTTATTGAGTTCTGATATTTGACATTGAAAATTAAAAAGAAGTCTTAGTTTCAACAGCAAACATGAGAACAGTAGAAACCTCTGAAAGTGTGGATTTGGTTGTGGTCTGGTTGGCTTAGTATCAACTGATAACAGACATTAACAAAAGAACCTCTTACGGTAACTACTCTTGCAGCTATGTAATATTATATTATAAATTTTATATTTTACATAGTTCATTACAGAAACGAATATCTGACAAAGTCTGCTTCAACAAATTCTGCAAAAGAAAGAATAATGAGTTTTCGTCAAATGGCTGATTATAAAAGCCCACTCTTCAGTTAGTCTACCTGGTCCATGGAGCTTCCTAGGCAGGTGTGTAGTCATTATTAATTATTCTATCTCTCAAAAGTATTAGGATTTTTGCAGGAGTATCAACTCTGATACATAATTCTCCATTAATATTTGTTATAAACTTATTAATTAAAATTCTTTCTTATTTTAAGTGCTTACAAGTGGACAAGTTGAAGCCATCAAAATTTTCCCACCAAGGATATTATAGCTTATCACACATACTCTCTGTAAAATGATACTAACTGAAGTGCAATACCCTCAAACAATGACCCAACTCTCTGGCAGGATCTCAGCATTTAGTGAAGTGCATGAAAGTCTTTGTATGTCAAGTAACAGTGAGCCATTGTATGTGCTGTTATCCTGATGGATGGGAGTGCCTGTAGGGCTGCATTTGAACAATCTGCTAGGCAGGGTTCCTTACTGTTCTTTAAATGTACCATGCTCATGACTGTGGGTAATGATTAGAAAATGAGCATAGGGAGTGGAGAGAGTCTACAGATCTTTCAAGACCCCTGTTGAAGTTCCTCCTCCATTGTTAACGTTTCTCTGTTGATTTCACCCTTCTGGTCGCTCCACGTTGTGAATGCCTGTAATGCTTATCATTCTCTCGATGGCTTTTAATCGTGTGCTGTCTCTAACATTTTGTACATATTTCTGGTGTTCTGTGCTATAATAGCTTACTCTGAGTAGGAGGAGATTGTCCATTTAATTTCTTTCATCTCCTCTATAAGGCCTACCTAAAGGCTATCCTACTACTTAAATCAATTCTGGCCTTCTTTAACAAATGAGGTACAACCACTATTAAATATTTAAGTAGTTTAGAATTAAAGTTTTGCCTTAATGAGCAAAATACATTGGTAAATCAGTAAAATGGACTGATTATTACTAAGCATCTTTTGGAACAGATAGACAGTGAGTCGCAATGAAGGTAGCATTTCGAACTTCAAGAGCATCTGAATGAATACATATTGTTAAAATACAATGACTTCTGTCAGAATCACTAGGAAGAGATGGTATTAAATGACACTTGTATTCTTTAGTTCTTTTTCTTTAAAGTGTTTGAAAACAATGACTGCCTGCCTTCCGCTCAGTGTATTTGGGAATGTTATAAGTTGTGGGATCCAATGCCTTGAGGAGTGATGGACTACTTGTACTTCCACATTGATATGTTCTTATTTGCCCAGAAGACCTAAACCAATTTAAAATCACAGAGGAGTGGAATTGTAGTTTTAGCTAATAGAAGAAAAGTGAAGCATAAAATACTGTGTCAATAGGAACACATCATAATGTGTCATCTTTTAACTGGAAAACTGGAACAGGAATTTTCTAAGCACATATCAGCCATCCTCTAGTCTCAGGATAAAGCAACACATGCAGAGAGACTCTCTCGATCTCTGGCATGTAATCTTATGAACTTTGTCTGGATACTTAAACATTTTCAGCTTCAAAATGGAGTCAATGCTTTCTATTTTTTATTTATTCATTCACTAAAAATAGCTTCAGGGCCCACTGTGTGTTAGGACCTTTTCTAGGAACTAGGAGATCCAGAAGGAGACAAAAGAGAGTTTTTGCTCTTATAAATCTTACAGTCTGGTGTAATGTGCATGTGAGTTTGTGTGTGCATGCTGGGGGAGTGGTTAGATCAGTTAAGGTGTGCAAAATATCTAGAATATAGATATTCAATAACAAAAGCTGGTATTACTACTATGCACCAATAATTTTACATCTCTTATTTCTTACAATAGTCCATATTTTAAGTAAGAGAAAATTTGATTTGGCAAGCAATTGATTTGGTAAGAATTATTTGAAGCTGACAAATGATATCGAAGAACCCTCAAGTGACACAACCTGGATTAAATATCCACTCCTAATGAATATTATTTACATTACCTTTTTCTTGGCACTGCCCTTTATGACATGCCATGCCATCAAGCTACACCATGGCACTGCCCTTTATGACATACCATGCCATCAAGCTACACCATGTGTAGGTATTTTAAGAATTATTATCCAAAGTGTACCAAATATGAGCTATAGTAAGTGCATGATGAGCTATAGTAAGTGCATGGCTCCATTTTGGCAGAGATCATGCATAATTTGAATCATTCTATCCTCTGCCTCCTGAAATAATTTCTTAAACTCAAAATTATTTGATGGATGAATGAATGAATGAATGTTTATGCTAGATTATATGAAGATCCTTTTATCTTACTGTTTACTTTTTATTACCCAAGGTGTATTATTGTCAATTCATATCTCTTTTGCTGAATTAGTCTTTCAGGAGAAAAGGTTTATGCCTTGGCAGAAAAGAGTTCTTTGTTGCATGAGTCTTGTAAAAGACATGTTTTACTGCTCTAAGCTCAAGTGATACATTTTCAGTAGAGATACCAGAGGACTTCAGGCTGGCAGCAGGTCATTGAGCATGACTGTCTATCTTGTTTCCTTAAGGGAGATGTACTCAGATGGGGAATGGCATTCAGCCTGGATTGGAGGAGGTCTTACCAAGTCTCCAAAGCCTCCAAGTAGGGTCTTTTCAAATTTCTTTTACCAATAGCACATTATCTTGAAACATCTTACATTACTGCAAGAAATACTTCCTTTTTCTCTGATCATCTAGCTCCAAGTATAATTTGTTTGTGACACTGGCACTTTCTTGCCACATTATCCATGGGCCAAGTGATAATGAAGCTCCACCAGCATTGCAGGTACAAAAGTCTGACCAGTCTGCATGTATGTGCTGACCAGTCTGCATACCCGTGCTGTCAGCTAATTTTCTCCTGTTGTATAAAGTCCATCAACCTGGAGAAGATCTCTAACACAATAAATTTTACTTTGTTCACTGCTGAAAGAACCCCTATAGGACATCATAAATTGCCTAATTGACAGTCTGAGGAAGAACAGGCAAAATCATGTGTTCAAATAAAGATGATGCACTAAGGTCCTCCTATTTGCAATGTGTTTTGTTAGGCACTTACTGCATGGAGGCAAGATTAGGGCACAAACACTTGAAAAGTTAATAAGAAGTTTGGATCCAATGCCCTATGCTCTATGGAGCAGGAGCTTGCTCTTACTCTGTTCTGTAGGTGTTCTAGCTCTTGGAACACAGCACATGATAAAGTTTTGATACATTTTTTGAAATGAACAAAGCATAGCATTAGAGTTCAAATCTGTGAATTTTGAATGAATAAATGAATGCTAATGATCAGTTCTCTAGAAGTTTAGATAAAGGAGTGATACATTTAGGCCTAGAAAAGCCTTAAATATATGCTTTATGTATCTATCTATCTGCTTATCTAATCTACATTTGAAGCTTGAAAAGTGTTTCATATTTTTTGCTTCATTTTACTTCTATTAACACTCTTGTGGCAGGGCAGGTATTATTACTCATTTTACAGATTAAATTGCAACAAGAGTTCAATGTAACTTTTCCAAATACTATAGCTATTACATGGTAAGTGTGGGGACTTAGTCTCAGTTCTGATCATTCCTGGCCCATGGCTCCTTCTAGCATAATGCAATGTCGCCCTCCACTTTTTCATCTGCTGTCATGTTTCACTAAATTGGTGTAGATGCTTCTAGAGGAAAATTGCCTTTATTGTTACTCTAGAATCTGAAGGAACATACTTGACATCATTCTTCCAGTCTTTTAGGTGGTATCTCTAAACACTGGATGTTTATGCCTCCAAGAAAATCTGTACTAATCAATGACAATGATTTAAGAATCCAAATGGGTCTTTCTGAATGCTATTGTGGAGTATACATGAAATTGGAATTAGGTGGGGATTGAAAGGAAGAACATGGATAAGAGTACAAGAACAGACAAGACAGCATGCAAATACCACAGCCATTCATTCACAGGTGCTTCTTGGGCAGTGGTTGGGTAAGCTACACAGAGAGACATGAAGTCTGCCCTAGTTAGCCTGTTAACAAAAGTTGTCTCTTAAGTGTGGTTTGGTCCATATGGTAGAGCACATTTCTGGCATGAGCGCATTCTAAATAGCAGACTTCTTTTTCGGGGACTGGAACAGATTTTACAGGTGATAACCTGCCTGTGCACAGGGGCAGATGTATTACTCTACAACAAGAAGTTGATGCTTAACCTCTGCCTGGCCTCAGAAGCCATTTCGGTGGTAGGAGCCAAGAAATTTCAGATACTTCAACCTAATGTTCCTTCAAGCCTCAAGGCTGCCTTGCTCCATCTCTTGAATATCATCTCTTTTGTGCCCAATCAAGCCCGTTAACAGTCTGGCAAATATGTTTTAACGAAGTGGACTAATAGGACTCTGATGTTCTTTTCATGGGAATCAGGCCGCTCCCTCACAAGCTGCCTAGGTGAGACTAAGAATTGTTCATGTTGTCAGCTCAGACCAGCCCTAGAATAATTGTCCTGATTATCTTGTGGTGCTTGCAAGTTGTTCCTGCTCATCTGACAAAGCAATAGGGATTTAAACCACATTTCTGTACATATGGTTTGGCCCTGCAGACTTGGAGTTTGAGACAAGAAAGATAATGATTTGAAGATGATGTTGGGTGCCTTTTTCTTTGTATTTGACTCAAAGGTCTATTTAAGCAAAATAAGTGAAATGCTTTGAAATATATATATGTATATACATATGTATAATATATATTTATAGAAATAAAAGATACGTATATTTTGTTCTCTCTCTTACCTTTGCCTCATATATCTATTCAAATAATCTCAAACAAGTATTTTGAAAATAATTTGACTTTGCTGGTTTCAAAGATATATCTCAACATTCCTGACATGGTCGCTCTGGATCTCTGAAAACCACCAAAGTTTGCATTATTAGTCTATTAGTATTTCATTTCTTAAATATTATCCCCTGAGGCAATGAAATGTGTACCTTTCTGTGCATCAGCCTTCAGTATCCTGTTAGTGTCATGTTGTATGCCTTAATGGGAAAGCCTCTCTTCTGTTTATCATTCCTGTTAAAATACCATGTGCATTTTCAATACAGCTTTTCCTGACATTTCAAGTCCTCACTATTCTTACACTGTATCATCCAATTTAGCATTTCATACACATGATTGTCTTTCATTTCATATGCATGGGCATGAGGTCTACCTTTCAAGCTAGAATATCAGTTATGCTTGCAGGACTTATGCTGGCATTTTTTCATAGAAGAGGAACAGATCCATAGAATGTTAGAGCTGGTTGTCTGGCCCAGGCCTTTTCCTTTACGGTTGAGAAAACGGAAGCCCATTGAATGTTAATGTCTTGTTCAAAGTATTTTACTGAGTTGGTGGCAGAAGTTAAACCATGGAAGCAGTTATTGAGCCTTCTATCAGTCCTCTATTCTTTTCACCAACTTATGCATTATAGGTGTTCAATAAGTGCTTGATGTGAATGTGTTGAGTTGTTCAGTGCTTATTCAGTGACTGAAGCAGCTCTTTTTGATTTGTGAACACTGGTGGTGTGTGAGTAAAACTAATAGCTACATATAGTATAGTAAACATAAAATTTGGAGATTTATGACATTGAAAAATGATATTCAATGATTTAGACCCAATGCATTTTAGCACAATGTCACTTTTCTCTCCTGTAATAATTGTGAGGAATTACTAAAATGACAAGGTTTGCTAGGAAAATATCATGGGAAGTGGCCATGTTAATCAATATTAAATGTTATTAAAGTCAAAGTTTATATTGGGGGTTTAAAGTAATAATAAAATCATTATTTCAGATAATTTTTGCTTTAGTTGATAAACTTCAATGAAACATGTCAGAGATAGGGATTGTTTGGGAGATGTGGGTAGGACTCCTCGGTCATTGTTTATATGGGACCTTATAACCAGTAAGGTCATTGTTTATAAGGGACTTTAAACCAGTAAGATTGATTGGGGCTTAGAGTTGCAGCTCTCATTCTATACTTTGTTCACCAGGGACTCTGGTGAAGCTTTTTGTGGTTGGTTGGTTGTCCGTTTGTTTTACTATCTTTGTTTAGGACAATACAGCACTTCAAAACTGGTGAGAGACTTTTTCAGTTAACTATTGGAGTTTTCTGTTTAGTTATATCCATTCTGTAACATAGATAACTTGGAACAGATTATTCCTGTGTTTAGTAATTCTATTCACAGTTCTATTTATATTTTCACTTGCTGTAAAATCTTTCTCTGACTTGTATTGTGCAGACTTACAGGATGAATCTGAGAAAAATGTCAGAGACCAATATATATTTTAGCAATCATTTTCTTACTGGCGAATGTGGGTAACATACCACAAGTGATTGAGTTCTCATTGCTTTAGGTGTTGAGAATCTGTATGCATACAATACCTCCATTAAGTCCTTACACATGCATACTTAAAGGTGGGTGCTGAATGTTCTCATTAATCAAGGCAAAATATTCCAGAATTTTTACATGACCCAATCTGTCCATATTTAGGTCAATTTAGTGATTCAAAATAATGAATCACAATGTACCCAGCTCCATCAAAATATTTGGACCCCTATCTTCACTTTTAGGATCGTGAACTAATTTGGGGATGCAGTATGTAATTCTCCAGTAAGTTGCCATGCTTACAGTTTTCCTAAAAACCTAGGACCTGTTGATACTAATATTTCAGTGGAATTCTGACAAATCTGCATTGAACTAAAACTCCTCCTTATTCGTCTGTCATAGGTAAATTCTAGAATTTGATCTCCACTTAGGAGAATGGTGTAATGCTGAATTATAGCTTGAGAATTTATAGCAACAGTAGGCCCTTTGATCTTGATATTTGGAAGGAGTTGCATTCTCTGGAAGCCTATGCTGAGATGGAGTTTGTGGTGTGAGTGATTATTATCAACACACATGAAAGAAAGTGGAAGGTTGGAACAAGATGGAAAGAAGGACGAAGGTGAATTTGAGGTAGAACTAACAAAACTCCACCCTGTATAGTGGGGAGATCTGGTGTGAATACTACTCAACAGTGTCCATACTAGGATACTAACTTCTCCAGTTCTGGATGTGGGCTTCCCTAGAAAGAGTACCATCTTGACTCTCCACAGCTGAGAGAGACCTAAATTCTGGAGCCTAGAAGAAGCTGTCAACTGGCAGTTGCATGCTGACTATACTCTCTGTGGCTGGGCAGCAAGAATAATATCTCTACATCAACCAGTCTTTGCTCTAAACTTCCACGAAAGAGATCTACTCGATTTTTGGAAGTTCTGCTAATTTTGTGCTCTTCCTTTCAGAGCTCAGAGTGCTTTACTACTTAGAGATCGAAGAGCTGACAGTTTAGACCATAAACTGTAGTGCTTTAGAAGCAGAGTTATTTTGATTTGCCTTTTAGTATAACCTTCTAGTTTTATAGATGATGAGAATGAGATCCAGAGAGATTGCACGGCTTGATCAACATGAAATACACATTTTTTAAAGCAGGAAAACAGATTTGATTCAAGAAGCCTTAGATTATAATTCAAACTGTACTCTGCTCAAATATAGCTGTACTTTAAAACTATCTGCCCTTACAATTATTTTTTTGTCTTAATGTTTTGATCATAATTGTGAGCAAGAATTATTGTAATAAGAAGTGATGTCCTTGGGTATTACCCAAATTGCTGTTTATTTTAATAACAGAGGAAGTGGTGACAACTAGAAAAGTAACAAAAAGCTGTCCAGGCTTGAAATACTAATTTAAGGTGTTTCTCATCTAAAGAATATCCTCTTAAATAAAGAGCTATTTTAATAATTAGCACTCCAATGTATAAAGTGACACCATTAACAAAGGGAAATTACAAAATAAATTAACATATCAAAGATCACAAAGTGTTCCTTAAAAAGTACAACCCTTAGAGGAAGTTATAAACAATTAGCAATGAGGTCACTCTTAGTTTAATGGTGTGTTTGGATTACAAGTTTGAGGCTTTAAAAAATACATTTTTCAGGACCGAGTAAACCAATCTTACTCAAATAGAAAAGAAATAGAGTTTCCGCCATTAAACACTGCTTTTCAGCCTCAGACAATATCCATTTTCTACATGAATCAAGCCCTAAGTAACAACTAGTTCTGAGAAAACACCCCATTTCAGTGTATACTACTGCTTTGTAGCTTATTTGGGAGGCAGGCAGTCCCCCTTTTTAATAAACTAATTCTTTTGTTATTGAAAGTCTGCTAGAAATTTAATCTCAGATTTTACAATCTGAGTGAAGAGAGGCTCAAAGCAGCTCAGAAGTTAAAGTTAGAGTAATTGGGGTACTGAAATAATTGAAGTACTTAATTTAAAGGGGTTTCGGCTTAGAGTCTAGGATTCTAGGTGAACTTAAGTGTCAGGAGCTTTTTAACAAAAGCTTTTGTAGACTGATATTGGAAGGGTTTAATCACGTATAATGTGATCAAATATGTCTTATATTGGATTTTAAGAGCATAGTGTTCATGATAGTTGGAAAATAAAAGTGGCGTTTTATTTTTTTTAATTTGTCTTTTTTTTTTTAACTTTTGGTATTAGTTAAACTTTCAATGAACATAGCTTTCATGTTACATAGCTTTCAATGTAACGAAGTTTGCTGTAGTTTTATGAATTAAATCAGTATACATTTGAACCACCTTTTGTAACTTCATGACTCATGCGTCATTAAAATAATTTTTTCTTTCTATAGTAAAATTGAAGCAGGATACTTCCCTGGCCCCTTCGTGGCCCGTGCGACAGGGGTGCCTTGTTTCCTCAGCCTGCTGTGCTCAACCACTTGTGGGAGGGGAGCATGCAGGTGAGTGGGTGCAGGAGCCAGGGTGAGTGCTTTTGGGTACTGGCAGGAATGAACTCTGTACCAGCCCCATGGCAGCGTCTGGAGGGTGACTGCAACTCCTGAAGCCTTATAGTCAGTGCTCTTTTAGCTTTGCAGCCCATGGACACCTTAAGTATTAACAGCTCAGTAGAGGGTCACTGTGATAGCCTTTTGCACCAGCACTCATGGCTCTGAGCTCTTGTCTAGCATCCAGGAAAAATGAGATTGCACAAATGAATAAAAGATGGTATATGCAGGGGTTTTATTGCTAATGAAAGTGGCTCTCAGTGGGATGGGAAGTTGAAAAGGGGATGGGACAGGAAGGTAATCATCCCCCAAAGTCTGGCTATCCCTGGCCAGGCCCCTTTTCAAAGATCTGTCAAGCTGTCCTTCTGAAGTCAAGCTGCTTCTTTCCAACATGCAACCACAGTATCCAATGTCGAGCAGCTTCTGTCCTTCTTATCTGTCTGAGCCTGGGGTTTTTATGGGCACAGGATTGAGAGCAGTGTGGGCTATGGGTGGTTTTGGAAAAGGCAATATTCAAGCAGGAAAACAGGGATATAAATTATTACTTTGGGCTGCAGTTCCAGGCTTCAGTGTGGGGCCCTTGCTGGGGATCCAACCTCTTCTGCCCAGAATTTCCTGCCTCCTTTCCATGTGACTTCCCCCTTCTGAAGAGGCACATCTAACTGCAGTGAGAATACAGACAATTGTCAATCTTAGCTACCTCCTGCTGACAGGGGGCATTGTTTCGGGAGAATGGCAGTCAGATTCATCCCAGTGGTCTACCTAAGGATCCTCAGCAAAAGGGAGCCATCATCTGAGGGTCTGTTTGCCTGACCATTTGGAGTTTGATGGCCTCTATGTGAGAAGAAACAAGTTTTACAAGGTTAAGTACGCATGGATCAAATATGTGTATTATACAAAGAGGAGTTAAAAGGAGAGAATCTAGTGCCAAAGATTATAGAAATAAGTGAAATATACTAATTGTTCTGAAAACAACATTGTACCCTCTGACATAGAACAAAACAAAAGTAAAAACAGCAAGCATAGGCAAAACTATAAAGAAGACATCCATGGAAGATTAGTTATTAACACTTAGCTTTTGTGATTTTTAGTTTGAGGTCCCTGATCTCTTCACATTGGTACTTTGGCTGCACTCCTGGGTTGACAGAGGTAACTCCGTCGGCTCCCCAGGCCTTTACTCATGTATAAAGAATTCAAGAGTCTATTCCAGTGACCTGTTGTAGAATACTGAAGTGACCTCTTTCAGGAGGTTCTCTAAAGTACTATCTGGTTCCAGGGCCTGTTTCTGCAGCTTCCACCTGATATCATGGGCTGCCTGAGTAATAAATTTATCCTTTAGGATTAGTTGTCTCTTGACCGAATCAGGAAAAAGAGAGGTGTGCATTACCAAGGCCTCTCTTAGCCTTTCCAGAAAGGCAGTGGGATTTTCATCAAATCCCCGGTCTATCATGGATAGCTTGGTATAATTGAGAGGCTTAGTTGTAGTCTGACATAAGCCCTCCATTATGCATACTTGAAAGCGTCTCCTCTTCCATTCTCCCATCTTGTCATTGGGATCCCATTTAGGGCATCCAATGGTACTGCTTCTCTTCAAGTTGGATAAAGTTTGACTCCTTCCCTGACACTATATGTAATACAAAACTCATCATCAAATCCTTCTGTCACTTGCAGAGTGGCCTGCTTCTCTTCATTAGTCAGGGTGTGATTCAAAAGTAATATAGTCCTTCCAGAAGAGTTCAAATACCTGGGTTAAATTCTGGAAAACCTCTATACATCTGTCTTGGTCATCTGAACACTTGCCAAGATCCTTCTAAATTTGCCTTAAGTCCTGTAGAGAGAAGGGGATCTAGACTTTACTGGTGCCAAATTCATCAGGCATCTTCTGGAGGGGCAAGAGTGAGACTGGGGCTTGTTAGGGTGAGGATTTCTAGGAGGGGGCAAACAAGAGAGAGAAACTGGTTAGGGAAGATGGGGTGGACCCAGAGGTATAAGGCCCAAGAGAGCTGGCTCCCCTGCTGGAGGTGCCTCTGGAGTTTGTTTCTTTAGTTCCCTGGGATTGCCCCTTGTAGCCTCTCCTGAGATGGCAAACAAGAGGACTGTATTAACCCTACGCTGTCAGCAAAGCTCTGGAATACCCTGCAAGGTAAAAAAACCTGCACATATGGGGCCTCAGACCATTTGCCCTCACATCTACAGAAAAGGTCCAAGTGCAGGATGGTATCAAAATGAATGATTTCTTCTCGAGGCCAAGCCAGTCCTTCCTGTAGATCATAGTTTGGCCAAACCCTTGTGCAGAGGGCTATGAGGCATTTTTCCTCCAGAGTCTGAGGATCAAAACAATGATTCAGGATACACTCCAGAAGAGTATAGACTATGGATGGTGAAGATAACAGGTTGTCCATTCTGAAAGACAGGAAAATAGGCATCCCTCATTTCTTCTTTCTTTCAGTGAAAACTCAGGGTGTGAGGGAGAGAGAAAATGAGCATCCCCTTTTTCTGTTCTGTCTTTTTATCCCAGAGATCCAGCGAACTTAAACGGACACCACCCATGGGTGCCATTGCTGCCTGCACTCATGAAACAGGGAGGGCCTAGAGAATAGGGATTGTTCTCACTCACCTATGCCTCCATCTCTGCTACTATCAGCAACCTTTGGGTTCCCTGAGCATCATCTATTCCATGGAGCATGGCCTCCTTCCATGAAACAGGAGTATAATCAGCAGGAATTGGTCCTGCCTATTTATACTGTGCCTGTTGCCTAGCTTTAGATCCCTCAGATCTGGTTTTTATTTCCAGGGCCTCAACCCGAACTTTAGAATTCAGTTTGGGATAAAAAGTTGTCTCAGGTGTCCATGGATTCATTCAGATTAAGCCCCAGATGGGATTTGCCAATTTTGCAGTTATTAGCTGGTGGGGGTCACTCCTCTGTTGCCTCCCTATCAAAAGCAGAGTGGTGAGGTAGTGAAAGGATCCTCTCACATAAAAAAGAGAAAAAAGAACAGCTTAAAGGGGCAGAAGAACCTCTTGCTCTATGCAAATGGGTTTCTTTAATCACTGTATCCCTCCCCCCAGTTCAGACTGAGCTTGAACTCCTCTGCCAGGAGAGGAAAGACTCTATGGGAATGTGGTGAGAGGCAACAGTGAGTGGGAGACACTGGCCAGCTGGCCGCATGTAGTTCCTGGCCCCCAAGACTGCCCTGGGGCTCTGGTGGCAACCACAGTTCTCTCCTGCCCTTTGTGGCTATTGGGTGTGGCATGTGCATGCTGTGGACACACCCAAATGCCCCAGCTGGGAGGGGAGGGGTAGTAGGGGAGCCACTGTGTCTTGTGTGCACCTGTGGCTGTTGGGGTGGGGGTGGGGATGACACCTCTAAGAACAAATGAAAATCACATTGTTCTGAATTGCATATCTGGTTGCTGGGCCAAACTCTCATTCTACTTAGTAACATTTCTGCAGTTTTCAGCAAAACTCTTAACATAAAAGAAGAGACAAGAGCCATTTCAAACTGTGAAAGAAGAAAGGTAAGATACCATAGAAATGTCTGTGGCTGACACCTTAATGGGTGATCTGCGACTGGGTCTAGTCTTGGGGCCTTCTGTCAACAGCAAGGAGTGGCCTTGGCCAGGTGCCTTCAGTTGTCCTAGGATTTTAATCCAGTCCCACATGATGGTTAGACCTTTGTGAAGAAAAACAGAACCAACTTTCCTCTCCCCTGAAAAAAAAAAGAGAGATGGCAGGGTTGCATCCTGTCACCTGCAAGTGGCATAGCTCAGAGGAAAGTCTGAGAACAAGAAGCCTTGGGAAAAAAGTGAAGGAATACATTGAGCAGATCCACATTTATTCACCCTTCTGATGTATACCAGGTGGGTGTCCAAATGAAGCAAGATATTTTCCTGACCCCTTCATGGGGATTGTGACAGGGGTTCCTTGCTTACTCAGCCCACAGCCCTCAACCCTTCCTGGGAGGGAAAGCATGCGGCTGAGGAGATGCAGGAGCTAGGGCAAGCACTTTTGGGCTCTGGCAGGAACAAACTCTGTACTGGCCCCACGGCAGTGTCTAGGGGATGTGCCCACAACCCCAAAGCCCCATGGGGAGTGTTACAGTGTTACAGTTGGTCTTCTTTCAGCTCTGCCATCCATGGATGGTTTAAGTGTTAACAGCTCAGCAGAGGGTCAGTGTGATAGCCTTTTGCACCTGAACTCAAGGCTCTGAGTTCTTGTCCGGCATCCAGGAAAAATGAGGTTGCACAAATGAATTAAAGATAGTAAATGTGGAGGATTTTATTGCCGATGGAAGTGGCTCTCAGTGAGATGAGGAGCTGAAAGAGGGATAGGACAGGAAAACAATCATCCCCTGAAACTATGCTGTTAAGCTATGCCTCTGATGTCAAGCTGCTTCTCTCCAATGTCCAGCTGTAGTCCCAAAGTCCAGCTGCTTCTCCTCTTCTCCTCTGGCTGAGCCTGGGGTTTTTATGGGCACAGGACAGGGGGCAGTGCAGGCCATCAGTGGTTATGGAAAAGGCGGACAAACAGGGATATAGGTTCTCACTTTGGGCCTCAGTTCCAGGCTTGAGGTTGGGGCCCTTGCTGGGGACCCACCCTCTTCTGCCCAGAGTTTCCCTGCCTGTTGTCCCTGTCATAATCACTATACTTATAGGTCATTTCTTACAGGGAATACCAAGCATTTCCTATGTTTCTCTTCCCAGGTACTTGTAGCAAGCATTCTATAAAGTTTGTAAGCATAAATGTTCTAAGAATATTTTAGAAAGCTTACCTGCTCCACTAAGTTGTCCTGGCAGTTTCTTGCTACCTAAGCCATCTGCCACATCTGGACCCTGCTTCGACCCTAACTATGGTTTGTGGCTCACTCAGCTATCAATATTTTTCCATGAGGTCCTTCATCCCAAGAATAGGCCTAGACTAGTCTCTTAACTCCCAACAAGGAAAGAAAAGAAGATGCTTAAATTTTAAAAAGCAATTCATTAAGAATATGTGGATTCTGGAAAGAAACTACACTAGATTAGTTTACACTACTCAAGGCCAAATTCAGGCCCATTATTGGGGTACTTGTGAAATGTGCTTTCCTTTTTGCTTTTTCCCTAATATCATGTAGAGGGACTAGCTGATCTTTTCCCCTCTAATAGGAGTTTACTTTTCCATGTCCATATTATGTTGACTTCAGGCTTCTTCTACAAGCCTCCAGAATGAAAAAAAAATGAAGCTCTGCTGTTACTTTCAACTAAAAGACCCATCTCCCAAATCCTTATTTAATTCCCTGTGTTGACATTTTCTTAGGAATATTAATCATGATACTTGCTTTGATTTGAAGAATGTGTTGTGACCCTGCCCTGTGGCCCTAAAACAAAATATCTCTGCCTTAGTCCATCTTGAGTTAATCAGCCTTAGGTAACATTTCACTTTGGATAACAGTTCAACTCATGTTCCACAGTCAAATTCAATTCAATACAAATACATTTTTTATATGTATATATGTACATTTGTCAAAATGCTAACTGACAAAAGCATTATTTTTCGCAATTAAGCAACATAGTTTTCAGAATCAATACCCAAATAAAATGAGTAGCCACATGACTAAATTTCTTAGTATGAAGTATCTACATTCAGGTTACATCATTCAGGTCTTCTCCATAAGCAGAAAAATAAAACGAAACACACATTACTGGCAGCTCTTAAATGATAAGTTTTGCCATCTGTAAATCAAATGTTCATGAAAGACCATTTCCAGAATATCTTACTGCTCTGTCTACTGAGAAAACTCTAAAAATATATATTAATTTTTAGATGGTTAAAGCTTCTTTTTGAAGCTTATATAACTATGTCACTCCTAAAATTATTCATTTTTTAAATATAGACATTCGTGACTCACATTCCAACAGAACATAGTATTTTGGCCTTTTTAACAACATGAGATGGGGGAAATATTTTTATATTTTCATGGGATCCACAAGGTTTCATTTGCATTAATAGTGACAATTTTATAGCCTTTTGCAGTTTATAGAACAATTCTCACAAGCAGATTGATGTACAAACATCTAGAAATTCATAAAAAGTAATACGTAAGCTTTTTAATGGGAATATAGTTCAATTTTTTTATTTTGCTACATATGTGTTCAGAGAAATAATTTATAAAAATTAATAGATTGTTGAAACTAATTTCATAATATGATTAGTTAACTTTTGCTTTGTAATAAAATATCCTAAAATTTTGTGGCTTAAACCATAGCAATTTACTTAGCTTATGATTTTGTGAGCCAGCAATTTGTCCTGGCCACACCTGGGTGGTTCTGCCTGTGTGGCCTGGTTCAACTGATCTCTGCTTGGTTTGTTTGTGTTATCTGCAGTCAGATATGTGGTGTTTCTTTCTGAGATCTCTGTTCTGTTCCATTGGTCCATATATCTGTTTTGGTACCAGTACCATGCTGTTTTGGTTACTGGTGGATTAACTGGTGGATTACCTGTTCTAGGACAGCTTAGCTGAAACGTCTTATCTCTAGTCTATGTGGTTCTTCCATTATCCAGCAGGCAACCCTGGGCTTATTCACATACATAGTAATTGTAATAGGCTTTCCAGAAGTAGCCAAAGAGAACAACTCCCAATTCAGAAGCACTTTAAAAGCTTCTCCTTGCATCACATTTGCTAACATTCCATTGGCCAAAATAAATCACATGATCAAGCTGAGATTGAGTGTGACAAGGCATTTAAAGTTATATGACAAGGTGTCATAAATAGAAAGAGGAGAATTTTTGGAATCAATCTATTGCTCTGTAAAACAGTTTATTGTTTCAATATAAAGTGATGCTTATTGTCTGAAATAATTATTAAGTATTCTCCCTATTAAGGTGCTAAATATATCATTAAGCCTCTGTGCTTCAAAGTATTTGATTGTTATTTAGTCAATCTTGGTGACTGAAACCCAATCTAAAATTATAATTTTATACTATGCACTTCTAGGAGATCACAGGAAAATCCTGTATATGCAAGCCCATACACATAGTCAACCCTTTATTGCTATATTTTTAACTTAAAAACTGGTAAAAGAACAAAGCGGGAGGCATCATGCTACCTGATTTCAAACTATACTACAAAGCTACAGTAACCAAAACAGCATGGTACTGATACCAAAGCAGATATATGGACCAATGGAACAGAACAGAGGTCTCAGAAACAACACCACACATCTACAACCATCTGATCTTTGACAAACCTGACAAAAACAAGCAATGGGGAAAGGATTCTCTATTTAATAAATGATGCTGGGGAAACTGGCTTGCCATATGCAGAAAACTGAAACTGAACCCCTTCCTTAAACCTTATACAAAAATTAACTCAAGATCGATTAAAGACTTCAACGTAAAACCTAAAACCATAAAAACCCTAGAAGAAAATCCAGGCAATACCATTCACGACACAGGCAAGGGCAAAGACTTCATGACTAAAACACTAAAAGCAATGGCAACAAAAGCCAAAGTTGACAAATGGGATCTAATTACACTAAAAAGCTTCTGCACAGCAAAAGAAACTATCATTAGAGTGAACAGGCAACCTACAGAATGGGAGAAAATATTTGCAATCTATCCAACTGACAAAGTTCTAGTATCCAGAATCTACAAGGAAACTTAAACAAATTTACAAGAGAAAAATAAACGACCCCATCAAAAAGTGGGCAAAGGATATGAACAGACAATTCTCAAAAGAAGACATTTATATGGACAACAAACATACAAAAAAAAGCTCATAATCACTGGTGATTAGAGAAATGCGAATCCAAACCACGATGAGACATCATCTCACGCCAGTTAAAATGATGATCATTAAAAAGTCAGGCAACAACAGATGCTGGAGAGGATGTGGAGAAATAGGAACACTTTTACACTGCTGGTGGGAGTGTAAATTAGTTCAACCGTTGTGGAAGACAGTGTGGTGACTCCTCAAGAATCTGGAGCCAGAAATACCATTTGACCCAGCAATCCTATTACTGGGTATTTACCCAAAGGATTATAAATCATTCTACTATAAAGACACATGCACATGTATGTTTATTGCAGCACTATTCATAGTAGCAAAGATTTGGAACCAACCAAAATGCCCATCAATGATAGACTGGATTGAGAAAATGTGGCACATACGCACAATGGAATACTATGCAGCCACAAAAAACAATAAGTTTGTGTCCTTTGCAGAGACATGGATGAAACTGTAAACCATTATTCTCAGCAAACTTACACGGGAACAGAAAACCAAACACCCCATGTTCTCACTCATAAGTGGGAGCTGAAGAATGGGAACACATGGACACAGGGAGGCAAACATCACACACTGCGGCCTTCTGTGGGGTGGGAGGCAAAGGGAGGGAGAGCATTAGGACAAATACCTAATGGAAGCATGGCTTAAAACCTAGATGACAGGTTGATGGATGCAGCAAACCACCATGGCACATGTATACCTATGTAACAAACCTGCACATTCTGCACATGTATCCCAAAACTTAAAGTATAATTTAAAAAAAGAAAAAAAAAAAAAGCAAAAACTGATAAATGGATGACTAAAACACTACTATCTTAAAATAAATATTCACTCTCTATGTTGGCAAGAAAGAGCAGCTGGAGAGAATTCTCCTCCATGCTGATAATGATAATTTCAAAGTGTATAACCTTCTAATTAAACTATTTGATAGTTTAACACCTTTGTACTTCTTCCTTTGCAGAATTACCAACAATTTTGATAAACATTCTTTGAACACAAGCTATTTCCCATCCCAGTATTTTTTAGTTAGGCAAGATTTCATGTCATCTATATTCTTTTGCCAAATTAGTGTTGATTTCTTAGTCTTGAGAAGTTATTTGGAAGTACAACATGATTATATGTTTCTAGAATGATTTAATCATCACATAAAAATGAAAAATAATAACCTTACTTGTGAAAGTGGTTTTCAGATATTCTGATAATTAAAGAAATTGCAGCTGTCATGTAAAAAAGATTTTCAGTAAGAAGAAACTTGATCCCTGTGACAAGACAACTTTATATTGCTACTAAAATTTGTTTAAATCAGTTATAATATGCTATACTTTTATATGCTTTGATTTTAATCTGGAAAAGATGATACAAGGTCAAAGTAAGTTTTTGTCATAACTTTTATTAAAAGTGGTTCTTACCATTCACTAATCAAACTAACTGAATGAAAATTATACATATTTGTACATATATATATATGCCAGTGTGCATATATATGTATGTGTGTGAATGCCTATCTATTTTCAGCAAGATTGGATGGAAAGGCATATTGACCACTTTCTCAGAGTATTCTTTTATTTTCACATGGACTATATTAATATGAGAAGGCTATTTACAGAATGTAATCTGATGAAGATTCATTCTATTTGCAAGAAGCAGCATTATAATTCCCAGGAAAATATAAGCAAGCCCATATGCATAAAATAATGGAAAATATTAAATTTCCAGGCATGGTTGTACTAGAATGATGATTTATCATTCATTTATTTATTCTCATTCATTAAACATGGATTCTGTGTATTGAACACTGTCTTAAGTTTTGAGGAATCACAGAAGAATAAGTCACAATGCTTGCCCAGGGACGTGCAAATGATGAGATGGGATCTCCAATCCACTCTGCCTGCCTCCTTTAGAAGGGAACTCAAGATCCTATAATAATCACTAGCTAGTTCTTGGCAAAGTGTGATTTTTATTGAGAATTGTATGTATCTATTTCCTAACCTTAAACATTTTACAACTTTAGGAATATATATTACCTATATTAATATATGCACTCCAAAGGATTATAAAATCAAAGAGAAAAATGAGGTATTGGAGGATTTTTAAATATGTTCTTTTGTAATTTAGGTATGTTTCTTTCTCATTTATGGACTAGGGTTTATTTTTCCACTCTTCAAAGTTAAGATAGTTTCATTTTACCTTGCAATAAAGCCCTAAATACCAAGTCTGCAAGAATTTTCTTTGATGGAATCCCAAACTTTTCACTGTCTTCTACTACATTGTTTTTCAAAGTCTGAAAATATCCTTATTTACATTTTTCCTGCCTGTTATGTTTTTATCACTCTTTAATTTGTCTGTTTTCTGCTCTCAGCCTTTAATCCTTTTATTCTTATTTTCCAATTGTCAATCTCTTTTTCTGATTAAAAACATAGTTCAAATAGTACCTGCTTAAAAATTTTTGCTTTGCCTGATTTACCTGTCTCAAGAGCTTCCCCCATATAGTAGGTGTTCATTAAATATTTGTTGAAAAAATTGATCATATCAAATTTATTGTTTAGTAGTTATTTAATTTCAGATTATATTATAGATGATGATGTATCTTTCTCTTACCCATTAATTTGTTAGTTCTATGAGAGATAGTACCCTATACAGTCAGTTTTTGATGCCTATGCATTCCTCATCCATGAATTCAACCAATTATAGAACAAAAATATTTGAAAAAATGGATGGTTGTGTCTGTACTGAACATGTACAGATTTTTTTCTTATTATTCCCTAAACAATACGGTATAACAACTATTTACATGGCCTTTACATTGTAGGTACTGGAAATAATGTAGAGATGATTTAAAGTACACGGGAGGATATGTGTAGGTTATATGTAAACACTGTGCATTTTATGTAAGTGATTTGAGCATCTCTAAATTTTGCTATCTTCAGTGATTCTGGAACCAATCCTGCATAAACACTGAGAAACAACTGTATTAATATTTTTTGCAGGAACCAGCACAGTTCCTTCTTCTGCTCAACAGAAAGGTAAAAACTAAATTGAATCAGGGCGGTTTCTAAAACTGGGGAGTTGATCAAGTACTTTCATGTGACTAGATAAAAGGAAAGATATTTTGAATATCAGTGATGATTTCATAGGCAGAAGATATTCCATTCTATTAAGACAAGTTTACCTTTCTTTTGGTAGGAAATACACTTCTAAGATGACCTAAACTACCTTCTGCTTTGGGTCCCTGTTGAATATTCCCTTGTCTATGCAATGAACTTGAAACAAGAAGACCCACGAACTAAGTGAAGGCTCATCTCTAACTCATTTTTTTTATCATAGTCAAGTTATTTAAAATGCCGTAGATTTCCTCATCTGTAAATGGGTCTGATAATATTTGTTTTGATGATCTCATAGGTTTGCTTTGAGAACATAATAAAATATTTGCATATGTTTGGAGACACAAATAAAGCTGTATTATTCTAAATTTCCTTAGAACTGGCTTTTAGCTTCCTCAGGGCCTTAGCACGGAACCTAGGTTTTGATTTACCACAGAAAGTTAATAATTCTGCAGGGAGAGAAGAGATGTCTTTATGGAGGGCTCTCCTTATCTACTTACCTGGCTCATTTCCTGCCTCCCGCAATTAACTCTTTGTAATGGCATCCTTCCTTTTTCTTCACAGAGATAATCAAGATTTGCAATAATAGATTTTCTTGTTTCATTTTTCATTTTACGTTTCACAAGTCCATAGGTTTCATGAGGGTATAAACTGTACCTGTGAAACAATGTCTATGTGCTAAAGTGCAAGTGTAAAGTTAAAAAAAAAATAACCTAGGATCAATGGGTCTCCAATTTTAATGTGAATCGGAATCACAGAACTTGTTAAAAAATACAGACTCTGAATGCCAATGTGGGAGACTTTGATTTCGTGGTCTGGTCACCCCAGATGTTTCTGATGTGAATGGTCAGCAGATCTTCCTGTGACAAATAAAGGCAGGATGATGCATTTAATGCATTTTGTATGGGAATCACCGCTGTCCTCAGTGATTTAGGAAGAATTAGAGCTGCCTTCTTGACACACCCGGAAATTAACCACTTTGGAAATGTATACTGTGAGGGGGCAGATTAACCCTTCATTTGTCTCAGAACACAGCAATTACAATTCAGACTTTCGAAGGGATAGAAAATGAGGCTTCCTAAGTATGCAGTTTGGCAGACTGTAGCAATGCTGTGTCTTTGGGCATTGGATGCCTGCCAGAAGCACTTGCCCAGTGCTAATTGCAGAGCACCTGAACTTTTATCCATCATCTGTTCTGCTGCACAAAAACTTGAACACTCCGATGAATGGTTTGTATTCTTCCCAGCAGCTCCAGGACAGGAGGAAAATCCTTTCATTTAGTTAGCCTATTATTTTCCATTTTGAGGCTTCAATAGAGACTCAGAAACAGGTGCCAGTTTCTCTTCAGCCTCTAGGCCTAGAGAAATAAGAATAACTGCTACTGAGGAATGAAAGCAGATAAGGCCTCGGCAGCAATGCCATTAACTTGCCTCTACCTATGTAGTCCAGAAACAGATGTTAATTGCCAAACGTGCAGCCCCAAAGTGGAACAGCTTAATCATTGGTTGGGCTTTTGTTTATTGCCTGTTAATGCTTTCTGCCAGCTTCTCAGTGTCTGGAAATCTCTCATTCTCTTCCTCTCTGTCTCTGTCTTCTGTAGATCTATTTTAATAATTCGGGTTTGTGTTTATTCTTTTAAATTACCAACATTACCTCATGTCATAGTCTGTCTGGGCTGCTATAACAATAATGCCATAAATTAGATATCTTAAAAACAACAAAAATCTGTTTCTCATAGATTTGGAAGCTGGGAAGTCTGACATCAAGACTTGATTTGGTGCCTAAGAAGGTCTGCTTTCTAGTTCATAGATGGTGCCTTCTACCTGTGTCCTCGTATGATAGAAAGAGTAAGGCAGCTCTTTGAGGTCTCCTTTATAAGGGCAATAATTCCATTCATGAAGGCTCCACTTTCTTGATCTAATCACCTCACAGACACCCTTTCTCCTAATTCTATCACACTGGGGAATAGGTTTAAACATGGGATTTTGGAGGACTCAGTCCTTCAGAACATAGCATCTTGTTATAGATGATGCTTCTCAAGATGTTTTGGCTCCCAAGGCTGCAGTCAGCAGTGGAGGTGCCTGCAACCACTCACATTGCATTTGTGAGGCTTGATCGTTTCCTGATGCAAGGCATGTCCTCATACTCCCAATTCCAGCCAAGGTTCACAAGATTACTTTTACCAAGTAATCTTGGTAAGGCAAAACAAAAATTAAAAATAAATAGGCATTTACCTCAATACTTCACTTTAAAATTCATTTTATTAAACAACAGGAAGCGTTTTGTTTTTAGAAGGTATTTGGATTGCTGTCTTCAGATGAGGAAACCATGAGCGGAAACAAGGAACTGCAAATTAAATACAGAAATAAGATATTTTGTGGGACCAGAAACATATCACTATCTGCAATAGATGGTTTTGACTGTGGGCTTTGGGAGGGAGTGAATGAGTTAATAAGCCATAAGTCAGTCAACTGCTAAGGGTAGAAATAACCTGAAGTTGAGAAATATTATTTAAAGTACATGAGAAGTATAGGGCTGAGACTGACATCTTTGTCGAAAGGGCAACTCAAAAGTCATAAATGGCCATTTTGTGAGATGGCTCAAAGGCCAGTGAAAGGACAGTTGGCTTGACTTTCTCAGTGAGTAAATTCTTTGAGAGAAAATAAACTGGAAATTGATATATTATCAAGCTCCCTCAGGCCAACGGAAGCAGAGTCAATAGTTTTCTTTTGGCTCAAATAATTCATCTTGACTGTCTAAAATCACAGGAAGTGAACTCAAATTCCCATGAGGACTAGGAGTGTAACATAAATAGGTAAAGAGGCCTGGATATAAGGAATATTTCTGGATGCATTTGCCCTTTTTGACTAAGTTTTATTTTCTTATTTTTGTTAGAAATTTGGATACAATAAATTTCACTTTGTTATAATTTTACTATAAGAAAAATAAAGTCTCACTGCAATGATGAGAACGGGGCACACTGACCCAGGGCAGGGAGTGCCAGGAGGGGGAGGTGAACATTGCATCTTAAATGCCCCTTCTATTGTGGGCAGTCACTACACTGCCTGGTGAGGGGCTGCCCTGTGAGAATATGAACCCAGTCCTGCAAGTTATTCTATTTTCTTCAAGAGAAGCTAGAGAACCAAATTTTTATACAGAAACCGTCTTTTAAATTGTGTCTGCTAATTCAACTTCTGTGCAGTCTTTTTGCCAGTATAGACTGAATTCAACAGTTCAATTCAACAGTTACATAACTATCTCAATATCCTTTGTTCTTAGCCCAGAGCAAATTTCCCAGAGGCAGAGAGTAGGATGTGATTTATGTTGCCCTTAGCCTTGGAAAATAATTTCCCAGTGAGTTGATAAACAACTCTTTTTTCCTTCTACCTAGAGCTTAACTGATTATTTTTCCTTTGCCATTGGCCTTTGAAAATTTCCCTTCTATGTATCACCAGAGGAATGTAGGAAGTATAAGAATATGGCTTATTACAAAATGAATTTCAATATCCACTTGCCGAATGGTTCCCCAAACATAACATGTATGTGACAATAAATGACCACTAGACATGTCCAACCGTACTATTAACAAGAGGGTTCTACTTCAGTGATAGGTGTTTCAGGAATATTTGTAACATGTTCAACACTGTAATTATGGAGAAAAATAGGAATTATAAGGTTGATCATCTTTAACCAACCCATAATTTATAGAAATGAAGGGACCTTTAATAAACAAAACAAAAAAATAAACAAGCACTTCACAAGTTTTCTTAACAGAAAGGTTAGACAGTGGTGGGGTGGGCAAAGGTTGTTATTTTTCTAAAAATCTTTCAGGTGTAGTAATCAAGGATTATAGTTTATAATAAAAATTGTGTGTTCTTGAGGAAACCTCAGCGTTAAAACAATCCTACAGAACAGATATTTCAGGGAACTCTCAAGCAGGTTTAGCTTCTATTCTGGGATTTAAGAAATACTTTAAAATGTTGACAGCCTCTTTCAGGGCGGGTAAGTTTTTATATTTTTGGGTCACTTTCCTGTGTTCAAGACATAATTTTTTCTGCCATTAAGATAAGAATATTCAATGATAGCCCAGCATTTTTAGAGTATGAATCTTTTTTTAATGTCACATCCTGAACTTAGGTTAATATGTAGCTTTCCTAAGATGCCGATGTTTTCAGGAATCATTAAAATTCACGCTTTATCCTCTGAGCTAAAAAATATGATTGTTATCTGCTTTAGTGGAACATTTATTCATTTTTCTCTTCCCCTATCATCTCTCCATCTAATCAAATGAAGTAGTCTCACCGCTATTCATCACACATGGGGAACCTTTCTATAAATCTGATCATGAATCCCCCATAATCCAATTATCTAGGGCTGCATACAAACCACCTCAAACCTGGTGGCTTAAAACAAGAATGATCGTTTATTTTTCATTAAATATGAAATTGTTTATGGCTCTGAAGAGGTAGCTCATCTCTGCTTCATGTGGGCTCCACTGTGGGTCTTACAAAGGGGTGAGGATTCACTTTCAAGTAGCTCCTTTCAGATGGTTGGCAACTTCATGCTGGTTGATGGCTGGGAGCTCAACCTGGCCTGGGCAGCTGAGGTAAATGGTTACTCCCCCACAGGGTTGTTTGAGTTTTCTCACAGCATGGTGGTTATGTTCTAGGAGCAAGTAGAATTAGGAAATGCAAGCTGCCAACCTCTTAAAGAATAGTCCTAGAAAGCATCACTTACATGGTATTTTGTTGGTCACGTAGTCACAGAGTCCATCCAGATTCAACTGGAGGGGACATAGAAACCACTTTTCAATGGGGAGAGTGCCCAAGGGACAAAAATATATATATTTGCCTACCTTTTAAATTTCATCTCCTACCACTACCATTCTTTACCATCTCTACTTCCCCATCCCCACCTCCAACCATTTCACCTGTCTAAATTCCAACCACATCAAATTTCTGTTATCCTTTGTATTAGTCCATTCTCATGCTGTTAATAAAGACATATCTGAGACTAGGTAATTTTTAAAGGAAAGAGGTTTAATTGACTCATAGTTCGGCATAGCTAAGGAGGCCTCAGGAAAGTTACAATCATGGTGGAAAGAGAAGCAAACATGTCCTTCTGCACATGGCAGCAGGAAGAAGCATGGAGAAAAAGAGGGAAAAGTCCCATATAAAACCGTTAGATTTTGTGAGAATGCACTCACTATAATGAGCACAGCAGAACAGGGGTAAATGCCCCCATGATTCAATTATCTTCCACTGGATCCCTTCCAGAACATGTGGGGATTGTGGGAACTATAATTCAAGATAAGATTTGGGTGGGGACACAGTCAAACCATATCATCCTTCTTTTTTTTTTTTTTTGCCATTGAATATTATGCTCCCAGACTGTCAGAATACCATCAGTCTAGTAAAACGTTAACCATCTTTCATGACTAGGCAAAAACATCCTTTCTTTTTTGAAGTCTTCCCTAACTCTCCTCAGTAAGTAACTAGGGTTGAGGATATTTCTTATCAGTGTTTTCCTACTTTATTGTCTTTAAGTACACTGTTTCTTGGTTGCTTTTAACATAATGCCTAATGCACAGTAAGAATTTTAAAATTCTCTGTTGAATGAATTAATTCTTGGAAATTGGAGACTCATTCACTGAGAGATTTAATCTGCAGTAACTCTGGAGCCTGGTTCTGCCTCCACTCTCCAATATCTGTGTCAAAGATTAGGGAAAGTCACCTAATCTCTTGCAGCTTCCCTTAGCCTGGGTTTCTTCATTTGTCAAAAAAGGTAACAGTGTCTGTCCTACAAACCTCACTGAGACATATGAAGGTAAATAAAAATTGTATGTAAAAGCACCTTACATATTTAGAATGCTACTAAAATATTCTATTTTGAAATTATTATTAGTTGGAAACAAATTCACTATTTATAAAATGCTTTAACAGACAAAAGTGTTAAGTGTTGACCTGACCAGAAGCACTACTCAAAGAGAAATATCTTTATATTGTTTTAATCCACATTTTACTAAGGTTATAGATTTTTCCAACATTTCCTTAAGGAAGAAACCTTTGGACATTTGACTAAAATCCAGATTCTTAGACATGTGCCCTGTTGTGCAGTTATCTTAAGAAAGCAGGGCATTCTATGCTTTCATAACACCTGCAGTGGGTTGCCAACATTTATTTTTAAAAATAAATTTTGCCAGTTCTATCAGCCTCTTTTCATGCTGCTGATAAAGACATACCTGAGACTAGGAAATTTACCAAAAAAAAAAAAAAAAAAAGGAGATTTAACAGACTTACAGTTTCACATGGCTAGGGAGGCCTCAAAATCATGGTGGAAGGTGAAAGACATGCCTCACATGGCAGCAGACAAGAAAAGAGAGCCTTCTCAGGGAGACTCCCATTTATTAAAATCATCAGATCTTGTGAGACTTATTCACTATAATGAGAACAGCATGGGAAAGACCACTCCCATGATTCAATGATCTCCCACCAGGTCCCTTCCACAACATGTGGGAATTATAGGAGCTACAAGATGAGATTTGGGTGGGCACACAGAGCCAAACCACATCACCAGTTCTGTAAGATCCTTAGAAAGAAATTTATTTTAAATGTATCACGTAGTTTGAAAAAGAATACTTGAAAATATCTCTTCCTTGAGTGATGGTCTTCCAGGTGATAGAGCACACAAAAGCCAGTTTTCTTGCTCTAAAATGGTGCTGCTTCATTTGAAAGTAAATAGCTCCTTTTATTATGTGGAAAAAAGAGTGAGAACGATATTTTCAGAGGAATTAAAGAACTGAATGAGCAGGTTGTACGGATGATTATGAAAGGAGCTAGTAGGGGGAGGTGACAGAGCAGATGGGATAGCCTGACACAAGTCTTTTAAGGTGGATGGCCTAAAAGATTCTTTCTTGGTGCCAAGACAGGCAAAATCCGTAAAGAAAAAGCTGTGAGCTCAGAATGCATAAGAGCAACATAAACGGGCAAAATTTAATTCTGTAAGTTTAGTTCTAAGTGAGAGAGACAGAGTGTGTGTGTTATAGTGAGTATAGGGGGAAACTTTTGTAATAGGGCAAAGTAGTTCTAGAGATCATTACATGCAGACTTGATGTATATTGTGGTATAACTTTGCTGGAGAAAAGGAAAGATTATTCTATAAGAAGCTATAATCAGGGATGTAAGGTTCTAGCTTTGAAACAAAAGGAGGATTGCATATTCAAAAGGCATAAATAAGTCCTCAGCAACACACACCGAAAAAAAGATAGTAAAGGAAAGAGTACATAAAGGATGGAGACTCTGGTCCTCTGACATGGTCTTTTTCCTTTTATCTTTTTGTTTTTTTGCTATATACTTTACTAACATCTTTATGAAGGGAAGGTTGGTATAAATTGTTTTGAGTATCCTTTACATCCTTGGCAATCAATGCAGGCCAAGGATGTTTGTTATATTAAAGTCTGATTTAAACTCACAACATTATTGTGTTTGCAGAATTTTAAAATTATTTTTGTTAAGCATTTACTAACTCAGTAGATCCATAATCTGTGATTAATGTTCTTAAAGGATTTTAAATACCTCTTTAGTTATGTTTATGTGTATCCAAATCTTGTTGGTTCTGATTAATATCAAGGCAGGAAATGGCAGTGCCTGAGTTTACTTTTCTGCATCCCTATATAGCTGATAGAGAGGAGGGTTAAATTAAAGAATTGCCAAACCCCAAATGTATTGTTGCTTTCATGTACTAACTGATGCCATTTCTCCAATTACATATTTGAGGACAACAGATACATTTAAAGGGCTGATCCCTGGCAGAGCTCAGAGCTCCTCTTACCCCTTCTCACTTTAATCCAGGACTGTTTAATCCCTAAATCTTCTGTGGTAATGCTTAGATTCTTTTTCCATATGTATTTATTTTATCTCACCTAGAAAGCATCTCCTCTCATAGGTGAAGATCAAGAGGAAGAAAGCAAAGACGGTATGAAAGACAGCAGTGAGAAATCACCTGCTCTCAGTGTACACATGGAAGCCAAGCCCCTTAGCTCAAATTTATCTCTCAAACTAGCACCAGGAAAGAAACTAAAGGCAGAGTTGCATGAGAGGATGCATAGCTCTAACTTTCACAAGCCTTGCCTGCCGTACATCACTGTTTTACAGGACTGGTGACATTTATCCAGGTCCTCCCAGAAGCTTATTTTGCATTTCTCTGAGCCTCAATTTCCTCAGCACCAAATGGTCCTAAGATGTTCTTGAAGTGAAGGACTATCTGCAGATGAGTGCCATCCTCAACAACCTTGAATACTTTTTCAAAAAGAATCCCATAGAGAAATGCAGAAAATATAAAATGTTTCAAGGCTGATTCAACCCTTTTTTAAAGATAAATAAGAGGAGAGCTTTATGGCTTGCTTTTTTCTTATACATTTTATACACATTGAGAAGTAAAAATCATTTCATATTTCTGATTTGACTATAGGATCTTATACTGATTTTACTTGTGGTAAGTGATGTTCAAATACACTTATGCATGCTTATGAAACATCTTATAAAATAGAAAGGATTTGGAAATTTTCTCTTAGAGAGGAAATACCATACTTAGTTTTAAGTTTCCTTGAACTGTACTCCTTATTCATATTTGATATTGTTTGAAATGTTCTATTTTATTTAAAAAGATAATCTGGTAAAAGAAGACAACCTTAGCGAATCATCACCAAAGTCAGTTGAAGGCTAATCAGAAATTTGTTTATTAATTACTTCCCTCATTATTTGAATATGTCTGTTATTGATCAAATTATTTTCTACATTAATTGATTCAGCAAATAGACTTAGATTCCTATGTCCTTGAAAAGTAAATGGAACTAAATCTCTACCACAGTGCTCTCTAAACTCATAAACACTCACCATGATGTGTTGGCATGTGAGTGAAGTCACTAGAAATTACACTCATGTAAATCATTCTGTAATTTGCTTAAAAACGTGTATGTTTAACAATATGCATAATATATAAACACAATAATAATAGAATATATAAAATATAGAATAGACCTATAGAATAAATTTATTCCATATTTACATAGAATATACATATACACACTTACAGATAGAGCACATAGTTTAGGCATTTACATTATATAAACCATACATCACAGAGCTACACCATCCAATAGGGCAGCCATTACCCATAGATGCGTGGAACACTTGAAATGTAGCTAATGTGACACATTGAAATAATAATATTCTGGATACATTCAGTTAAATTAAATATACCATTAAAATGAATTTCACTTGTTTGTTTTTACTTTTTAAAAATGTGTGCCAGCAAACTTAAAATTACACATGTGGCTCACATATTTCTATTGGAAAGAGCTTTTCTAAAGAATATATAGTCTCATTAAGATACCCTATATATTACAATATATAATATGCTCACTGAAAAATGGCTTTAAAAAACTTTTATGAATAGGTCTAGACAGTCAAATCACTGTTCTATAGTACTATAAAACTTAGCCATTTAAAATAGTAAATGAAGCATACATTTAGAAAGACTCTGTTAGTTAATTTACATTTTCATGGTTATTGTAGTGGACCTATTGTATTCTCAAGAAACTCCTACTTATTGAATTTACCGTCTCTAACTCTCAGCTCTATAAATGCGGTTTTATGGAAACTTCTCTGTTAATTTCTCTCTAGCCACAGATGATGGCGTCTTATCCAAATCAAGTTGGTCAGAATCTTACAGAATTCTGACTTGAGTCGGAGGATCATATTCTATCTAGAGGTCCAACATTGCTAGACAAGAAGCTCAAGAGTATATAGTGTTGATGTATTCTGTTCTGTGGAGAAAGCCAGGCATCAGTAAAAGACAACAATGAAGAATAAAACGAAGCAGAGGAGAGATGCATAGAAAATTTTTTTTCTGTATGATTCTATGGACTACCTACATTTCCCACTCATTAAGTTTGGTATCTCAGGGCTCTTATAACACATTTGAGTTTCTGTCATTTGAAATAAAATTTTTTAAATTAATGCAGTCATCAGGAGCACAGAACATCATTATTTTATTAACAGTTTATCTCTTAAAGATTAGATCTTGTGGGGGCAAAGCTTCAGTCTACTTTCTAATTGTAGAAAAAGCAAAACCCCAAAATTTGATTTTAATCTTTTTAAAAATATTTTTTTCTGAATTATATAAAAATACATGTTTATTGGAGAAAGATTTATAATGTACAGGGAAATATAAAGACAAAAATAAAAACAACCCTATACTCCATTATTACAAAAGGCCTTGTTAACAGTATTTTATCCCTGATTTTTGTACATTTACAATCTATGTGTTTTTTTTTATTTTCAAAATATGTGCAGTACTGGCCATTCAATATTCTATTCAGTATATTTTCTGTTTGACATTATACTATAAGCCTGTAATCCCAGCATTTTGGGAGGCCGAGGCAGGCAGATCACTTGAGGTCAGGAGTTCGAGACCAGCCTGGACAACATGCTGAAATCATGTCCCTACTAAAAAAAAAAAAAAAAAAAAAAAAAAAAAATTAGCTGGGCATGGTGTCACCAGTGCCTGTAATCCCAGCTACTTGGGAGGCAGAGGCAGGAGACTCACTTGAGCCCGGGAGGCAGAGGTTTCAGTGAGCCAAGATTGTGCCACTGCACTCCAGCCCAGGTGAAAGAGTGAGACTTCATTAAAAAAAAAAAACAAAAAAAACATTTTATAATTTCACTAATATTATATCTAAATATATTTTTAAATCTATAGTATAGATACATTATATTGTATTTACCAATCCTATAAGGTCATTAAGTATTTTTGAACTTTCTGCTAGTATAAATACTGCTGAAGTGAATACATATTCTCATCCCATAAGTTTTTGACTGTATCACTGAATATTATCATAGGATAGATAGCAAAATACATAATGGATCAGAAGGGTGTGACCATTCGAACATATGGATTTGTGTTGCAAATTTCCTCATACAAAGGGTTGTAGAAAATTCATATTCTCATCAGCAGTGTTTGATGTCCATCTTAGTAAAATTTCACCTATAAAGAATATAATTTAAAAATTGTCTAAATATTACTTCCTATTTTATTATCATTAAAATATGTAATTCAATACATTTATACAGGTAACAATAAATTTAAATTAAATATTTATAAAACAATATATATTTACAAAATCAAATAATTTAGTGAGATTTCAGAAAACGTGCAAAACATAAGCTCAGAAAATCTAATAGTAATAAACTGAAAATATAACAATGATATGGAAATGAAGGTAATCCAAACTGTAAAGATGAGTTCACAAAGAATTATAGAATGATATGCAAATCTGAATAAGAAATATAAGTATACCCATGTAACTGAGAACTACAGTATCAGAAAGAAAAGATGTATTTAAAAGGAGGAAAAATAATCAAAAAAGAAAATGAGCATCCATAAAAGTTTTGAAATATTGGCTGTAGATGAAGAGGTACATGATGGAAGAAGGTGAAATAATTGAAATTGAGAATAAGTCAAATATTGTTGAATACTTAGGTTAAAAAAATGCAGGTTTCTCTGTGCTTCATACTGTCCCAAATTTCTTTGATAATTGCCTTCAACTTGTCTTTACCTTTGTAAACACATTCAAAAAGAATTCTTCAAGGTCAGAGAGGTGATGGATAATAGGTGAAGTAGGCAGTCACAAAGAGTAAACGAGAGTTTTTGCTTCATAGGCAACTGCTCTCTTGAGAGGCAGATTTCATTATTTGAAAACAACTCATCTATTTTTTCCCCTTTGGTGTGCTGTTAAAGAAAGTTGTACAAATTATTCAAGATACTGCTTCTCTTCCAGTACTCCCAAACTTTGCTGATGCAGAGATAATGCCCCAAGGTTAATAAGTTAATCCTTTATCATATAGAACTTCATATATATTCTAACTGTGATCAAGTTCCAAAACGTGCCTTAAAACACTTCATTAATAATAGCTGATGTCTTTAGATTTTAAGGTAGGTCAATTATATTTGATGCGATGGCTGAATTTCATTAAAAGGTAGAAAACATTAACCTTGCATAATTTTTGTTTTTGCTTTTAAGGAAGGATTTTGGGAGTTTGAAAAGCACAAAAATATAGCAATTTAATTTAAAAGGAAATGTTCCTAACTATATTTTTTGTTAAGTGTGTCTTCTTAGAATATAAGTTCTCAAGAGTAAATGCACAGTCAATACCACAGTCCAGATTCCCCAAAAGCAGTGCCGAGAGGGAGTTTTGCATGCAGGTAGTTTTTTGGGGAACAGGATTTCACAGAGCAGGGATGACAGACAGAGGAATACAGTGTGACCTAAGAAGACTGAAAAATGTGTTTTAGAGTTCTTTGACTAGTGTGTTTGGAACTCCGATCATATCCATTGATCAAGCATGACACCATGGGCAATACCTCGTTCATATTTCTAGGCTACACATGCATGAGTGCTCAATGAGTTCCAGGGAACATTCTGCACTGCAGCATTAGAGAAGCCCTTGTGTAAGAAGTGGGAGGTATATTTCATGGGTCTGCAGTGAAGTGCTTATAGGTTGCATTTTTGTGCAGCCCTGGTTACCATTGCTGGAGCAAAAGGTGAGACTGGCAGGATTTGAAATTGGGCACTAGAGATGAATATAAACATAGTCCAACTCTTGAACCACCCAGATGTTTTCCTACTCTCTGTTAAATCCATAGGATTATTTGATAGTAGTGTTTCCCAAGGCTCAGCGTGTCCTGAGGCCATCATTGTTTTTCATAATCTACCTTCTCAAGCACTCATTCTAGGTTTACTTTACCTTCAGCCCTAAGCCAGAATTTCAACTTGTCTAGGTTGCTTGCCTAGTAAAATGATGCACATCTTTAGCCCTGAAGAATCTGAATTTTTAATTGAATTGTTTTAATATACTGGGGTTGTAATTGCTTGTTCATGGTTATTAGAAAGCACAGAGCACCATGAAATGCCCTCATGAATCTTTTTTTTTTTTCTCCCAGATATACTTCTCACTGCCCCATTGTGTAGTGGCAGTCCTAGCTGTTTACGGTAGTCATGGTCAACAGTGCCCTAGTGTACTAACTTTTCTTTTCTTTTTTCTTTCTTCTTCTTCTTTGTATTTTTTTTTTTTTTTTTTTTGCCTTTCATTCCTATGACATGAAGATCCCAAAATAATAGTTTCAGTTTCAAGTTCAGTGGAACCCTTGCCATTTTTTTTGTAAAAGAACCCCTACTTCCTCCCCTCAAATCAGGACCTCTAATCTGAGAGAATCTAGTGTCATAGGAATAGGTATCACAAATTCCGCATATGCGTTAATGGAAATATCAACTATAAGGGCCGATTATATTTCAAACTCTTGTTTTATGGACCTGTGTATGCTAGTTATTCGGACACAGCATTTGCTTTTGGCTTTGATTCAGCATACTAACACATTCTAGAAGAAAGGACACCAACCCCACAGGATATTCTTATGACAGTGACTTACCTGAGACTTTAACATAATATAGCTTGTTTCTATTAGATTGGATGCTCTGGGAGGCAAGGTTGATAATAACACTGGAGGAACCCATTGTCGTATTCCTATTGTTGCAACAATTTTGTCATAAATGAGGCCTTTACTCTCACACACTATTGTGTAACATACAATAGTGGAAAAGCCACTGTGGGAAGAAAAATCATTTATATTTTAGAGTAGATATTTTTACTCTGTAAAATATATTACTTACCCTCCAACATATTAAAGATCAGATACAGTCAAAGTCACAAAAGAGGGATAATTATTCCCCTGCCTTCTTGAAGGCTCATCATCATTTCTGCTGCTGGCAACCTGGTTATTCAGCAGCACCAGTAGTCTGACTGGCCTTGGTGAGAGGAAACCCACATTCTTGGATCCATGTATAGCCTCCTTACCTTCATCCATAGCTCATTTCTCCAGGATTGAGTCGGCTGAGGAGAAAGGCTTCTGACATTCCTGGGAAAAGTAATCCTAACCTCATGACTATTTAGTGCTTATTCTGCAGTGAATACTTTCTTGTGAGTCTTAATGTGAGACATGAAAATCTGCATGTAAAGAAAATGAGCAAATGTGCTGCTGACAGCTCTGCTATTAGCAGGTTTCCCTTCACTGTTTTCATTTACAGCCACTCCTGAGTGGAAGCGTAATACAGCAATAGACGATCTATGGCCAGTACCAGTACCAACCTACCTGAAAAGTAGATCCAAGTATTTTCCTTCCTGTTTAGTGAGTTTTAGGGCACTTCTGCTCAGGCACTGTCCTGAATGTATCATTCTGTCACACAATTAATTGCTGCCTGCCATGGGACATGATGGGAAGCTCCAATACACAGTTTCTTGGTATCCCATGATCAGGCCTTCAGTTTCTATTAGGGTCCATTAACACAAAGGAAACTATTTTTCAAGGCCTGGTACTTCTATGACACACAAAGCATGGTTTGGCTCCACAGCCCTCAGAGTTTGTGCAGTGACTCCCCTACTTTGATTTGCCAGAGATGCCACAAAGCCTTTTTACCTACCATGATTACATCTAGCATCATCAGATCTGCTAGGTCATATATAACTTGAGCCAGGACAGCTTGGATCAAGCTTAGACTTTCTGCAACAACTTCTGTTGCTCTGGGCACTATGCAAAACTGTCAGCCTCATAAGACACTTCATAAATGGGTCAAAATAGAATTTCCAATTGTTCTCCCAATGTCAAAAGATCACCTAGTGATGTATTTCTTTTTTTTGTCATGGGGGTTCAAAATGCAGCAATCTGTATCTTAAACAGAATGTCTCAGTGTTCTTCTGACCACTGGATAACTATAAACTTCACAATAGGGCATGCCTGGCCCCAATCTTCATGGCATTTATCTTCTACCCCCTGGCAACTATGTCTTATCAGATTACTTACTGCTTTCTAGGTCCAATTAGCATTTCTTCTTATTTTAATGGACAAATAATGCTGTTTTGCACAATATCAAGATGATGAAATTTCCTGTGAAACAGTACTGTTTTCCCACAACAGACAATGAAATAGTAAACGGAGCCTTGGGGAAAGACAGGAATGTGTACTGCTGTATCTCCCATGTAAAAGAGAATTTCTTTCTAGCTTCCTTACTGATAGGGATGGAAAACAGTGTATTCAACAGATCATAGCACAGGCCATGTTGATGTGTTTCAGTAAAGAACTACTTTCAGCAAGAAGAACCTGTAAGTAAGGCTACCACTTGATTAAGTTTATAATTTTGTTGTTTGCTATGATCCTTTTGGTTTTACAGAGGAAAAACAGGTGAATCAAAAAAGTGTACTTTGGGAACAACCAGTCTTGCATAACTTATTTCTGAGGGTAGTAATAATCTCTAAAAATCCTCCTGGCTTGCAATATTGCTTCTTCACAATCTTGACAGAGTTCAGTGGCAGGTTAAAGTGCTTCCACTTACGTTTTCTACCATATGGCTCTTCTGTTGCAAGTCAGAGAATTAAAGTGAGAGCATGCCAGCTACTTGATATCTATTCAATCACATACTTAGAGACTAAGAAATTAACTACTGAGTCATTCCGTGGGAATTGGAGATCACTGTGATATGAACTTGGGGGGAAGTTATCTTTCTTACCTTGTCTTTATAACCCCCCTCATCCTATGGTGGGGTTTCAGGTCCTCTGGTATCAGCATCCTGGAGAGTTTGGGCACTCTCCATTCCATAAAACAGGCTCCAAGGTATCTTTAGGGAGGTATTAAAAGAATGATTATTACATATGCTTGTGGAGGCCCTTCCTCAAGGGAATATAACTTCCTCCCTATTATGGACTGAATTGTGTTCCCTCAAAATTCATACATGGAAGTCTTGAGCCCCAGTGCCTCAGAATGTGACTGTTTTTGGAGACGGGGCCTTTAAGGAAGTAATTAAGTTAAAATGAGGTCATTAGGAAGGGCCCTAACCCAGTGAATTGTGTCCTTATGATATGATTTGAATTTGTGTCCCTTCTCAAATCTCATGTTGAATTATAATCCCCAGTGTTGGAGGAGTGATCTGGTGGGGAGCGATTGAATCATGAGGACAGATGTCTCTCTGGCTCTTCTCATGACAGTGAGTTCTTGTGAGATCTGGCTGTTTAAAACTGTGTAACACTTCTCCCTTCACTCTCTTCCTTCTGCTCTAGCCATGTAAGACAAGCCGATTCCCTTTGCCTTCTATAATTACTATAAGTTTCCTGAGGCTTCCCCAGCCATGCTTCCTGTACAGCAAACAGAACCGTGAGCCAATTAAACCTCTTTTCTTTATAAATTACCCAGTCTCAGACAGTTCTTTACAGCAATGTGAGAATGGACTAATACACCTTATAAAAAGGGGAAATTTGATAGAGGCAGGTACAGAAGGAAGACCATGTAAAGACACAGGGAGAAGATGGCCATTTATAAGCCAATGAGGAAGGCCTCAGAATCAACCTGCTGATACCTTGACATCAAACCTCTAGCCCCTCAGAATCATGGGAAAATAAATTTTTATTGGAGGATCCACCCATTTTGTGGTACTTTATTGTAGCAGTCCTAGCAAACTAATATACTATTTAATTAATGCACTCTGTGTATGTGAACTGACTTAGATGTGAAAATTGGGTGAGAGATTGTAATTTTGCAATGTGGTGATTCACCTTAGCCTTCTGATTTCCAGATGCTGATGCTTCTGTTTCTAGTTTCATGGAGTAAAATGACATCATAATCAGCCTGCATCTATATTGCATCTTGAAGCACCATAGTCTGTTAGACAAACATTCTCACCAATATCTGTGGGTTAAGACACTCTGCTACTCTAGCTTACTCTGACATTTAAGTGCTGCTGTTGGCCTCTGCTATTCTAGAATTATGGAATTCCTACTGAAACTAAAGAGCCCAGTAGGAAGCATCTCCTACTGCCACCTCCTACCTGCAAAGGGCATATTCACTGGGATTTTCAAAGATTCTGATGCCTCTTTCGCTAGTATGTTTCTTATGATCCTTGTGACGATAGGTCCTCTGGGTCCTCCTAGGGAGTATAATCGCGTAGGGGATTTTCAGTCTCTCATAGTAAATTCATTTAAATATTTTCATTTCCCTAAGTCCACTGGCACATTCTCAATATTTATTTTATTGGATGATATTGTTTGGATTTGTGTCCCCTCCCAAATGTCATGTTGAATTGGAGGAGGAGCCTGTTGGGAGATGATTGGGTCATTAGGCAGATTTCCCCCTTGCTGGTCTCCTGATAGTGAGTGAGTTCTCACAAGATCTGATGGTTTAAAAGTGTGTAGCATTTCTCCCTTCACTCTCTCTCTCTTGCTCCACCATAGTAAGATGTGCTACCTGCTTTCCCTTTGGCTTCCGCCATGGTTGTAAGTTACCTGAGTCCTCTCAGTCATGCTTTTTGTACAGCCTGTGGAACTGTGAGTAAATTAAACTTCTTTTCTTCATAAATTACCCAGCTTCAGGTAGTTCTTTATAGCAGCATGAAAATGGACAAATACAGAAAATTGGTACCAGAAGAGTGAGGCACTGGTATAAAGATACTGAAAATGTAAAAGCAACTTTGGGACAGGGTAAAGGGCAGAGGTTGGAATAGTTTGGAGGGCTCGGAAAACAGGAAGATGTGAGAAAGTTTGGAACTTCCTAGAGACTTGTTGAATGGTTTTGACCAAAATGCTGATAGTGATATGAACAGTGAAGTCCAGGCTGAGATGGTCTCCGATGGAGGTGAGAAACTTGTTTGGAACTGGGGTAAAGGTCACTCTTGCTATATTTCAGCAAAGACTGGTGGCATTTTGTCCTTGCCATAGAGATCTGTGGAACTTTGAACTTGAGAGAGATGATTTAGGGTGCCTGGCGGAAGAAATTTCTCATCAGCAAAACATTCAAGATGCAACCTGGCTGTTGCTAGAGATGTTTACTTGTATGTATGAACAAAGAGATTATCTGAAACTGAAATGTATTTAAAAGAGAAGCAAGGCATAAAATCTTGGAAAATTTGCAGCCCAGCCATGTGGTAGAAAAGAAAAACCCATTTTCTGGGGAGGAATTCAAGCTAGCTGCAGAAATTTGCATAAGAGGAGACAAATGTTAATAGCCAAGACAATGGGGAAAATGTCTCAAGGGAACGTCAGAGACCTTCAGGAAATCCCTCCCATCACAGGCCCAGAAAATGGTTTCATGGGCCCATCCCAGGGTGCAGCTGTTCAGTGCAGCCTTGAGACATGGTGCCCTGGGTCCCAGCTGCTCTAACTCCAACTGTGGCTAAAAGGGGCCATGGTATAGCTCAGACAGTGGCTTCCAAGAATGCAAGCTCCAAGCCTTGGCAGCTTCCACGTGGTGTTGGGCCTGCAGGTGCACAGTAGGTAAGAGTTGAGGTTTGGGAACCTCCACCTAGATTTCAAAGGATGTATGGAAACATCTGGATATCCAGGCAGAAATCTGCTGCAGGGGCAGAGCCCTCATGGAGAACCTCTACTAGGGCAGTGCAGAGGGGAAATGTGGTGTTGGAGTCCCCATGCAGAGTCCCCACTGGGGCACTGCCTAGTGGAACTGTGAGAAGTGGGCCACGATCCTCTAGATGCAAGAGTGGTAGATCTATTGACAGCTTGCATTGTGCACCTGGAAAAGCTGCAGGTGCTCAACATAGCCACAGGGGCTATGCCCTGCAGAGCCACAGTGTTGAAGCTGCCAAGGCCTTGGGAGCCCACCCTTTGCATCAGTGTACCCTGGATGTGAGACATGGAGTAAAAGGAGATTATTTTGGAGCTATAAGTTTTAATGACTGTCCTGCTGGCTGTCAGACTTGCAAGGGGCTTGTAGCCCCTTTATTTTAGCCAGTTTCTCTCATTTGGAAGGGGAGCATGTACCCAATGCCTGTATCCACATTGTATCTTGGAAGTAACTAACTTGCTTTTGATTTTACAGACTCAAAGGCAGAAGGGACTTACCTTTTCTCAGATGACATTTTGGACTGTGAACTCTTGAGTTATTGCTAAAATGAGTTAAGACTGGGGGACTGTTGAGAAGGGATAGGTGATTGCATTTTGCGATGTGAGAAGGACACAAGATTTGACAGGGTACAGGGCTGGGATAATATAGTTTGCATTTGTGTCCCTGTCCAAATCTCATGTTGAATTGGAAGAGGGGCCTGGTGGGAGGTGATTGGACCATGGGAGTGGATTTTCCCCTTGATGTTCTCTTGACAGTGAGTGAGTTCTTACGAGTTAGTTTAAAAGTGTGTGGCACTTCTCCCTTCTCTCTCTCCTGCTCTGCCCTAGTAAGACATGCTTGCTTCCCCTTCACCTTCTGCCATGACTGTTTCTTGAGGCCTCCCTGTCACGCTTCCTGGGTTACTTACTTCAGTAACCCAATGTATTAGTCCGTTTTCATAATATAGACCCAGTTGTGGGTCTATATTAAACTTCTAAGGAAGTTTCATATTCTGGCTTATTTAATATAGAGCCATAATTGGATCCAGGCTTCAAAGAGCTACCCCTATAGCGTATAAGGAAGAGATCCAGGTTTCCTTTCAAGGACATTGAACTCTGAGTCACAGGTTTCCAAGTCAATAAATTATTCCCTATTCAGGCTTATATTCTGCCTTTTCTTCCCCCTGACCATCACCCAGTGTATTCTCCTCTAGACCACCCACTCACACATATATTCCTCTGGTTTCTGCTGGTACGTATCAGCAGTCCCTGAAATTCCTTCAACACATAAGAAATTGCATTTTCCTGTTTGGGCTGTACAGAGATATAACCTGGGTTTTTGTGTTGAAAGCGATGAGGAGAAACCAGAGTCTGAGATCAAAGATTACATGCAGAGAATGGGAGTGAGGGATGGGAGGATAAAACAGAAAAGAAAGAAAAGCTACAAAAACGATGCGTTATTAAGTTGGCAATCAGTATGAGAAACTGCAGCTTGATTCTGTTGCACTTTATGAAGTGTTCTATGAAACGTATCTTAGAATGATCTGCCTAGGGGATGAAAGGAGGAAGCATTTATCCACTGGCTTTCATCTTGCATTGATTAAGGATGCCTCCTGGGCATTAACTCTCCCACATTTCCAGATTGGTCATGCTTAAGTGCTGAACAGGTGTCTGCAGACATCCCACACTGTTTGTGACATTAGAAAAATCCTGAAGGCAAGAGATATGAAGCAATGACCTAACTTGCAATTATATGAAGCTTATCAAAGCTAATCATAAGATGAGTAACTGGAGCAGCAGCTGGAATAAGAGGTGGGCCAGCAGCATTCTAAGTGGGGGCACCAGAAGCTTCCAATTTGATTTGTAGTCCAACAACTGGCTTAAATGGTAAATGTTATGCATTTAAAATATTTTTGTAATTATTATATGCTTATGAGAAACTCATACAATTGGACTTTTGACAATAAAGTAGATTGATTTTTAGGTCTTGATTATAAATGACAGAAAGAACTGATAAAAACATAGAATACTGCAGGCTTCCCTGTTTGCAAATCATGTCAATGGGTTCCCAGTTTGTCGGATAAACCTCATCGTAATTCTTTGTTTCCTTCCAGTATTTGTAGTTGCATTTGCCTGTCACTATATTCATCAATGATTTGTATTTAGTGAATTTTACACAACAGAGTGGTGCGGCCACTGATAAAATATGTTGTACTATTTTGCTCATAAATATTTGCTTAAATTGGAGCAAAGCTCATTAGCAACATAAAAAAGGGGAAGATTTTTTGGGGGGGTTTATCAGCTTCTTTTACAAAAACAAAAAAAGTTAAAATGAAAGTTGAACTTTTTTCCCCTTAATAATTTTTGGGGCTGGCATACATGGAAAGACAAATACCAGGTGTTCTCACTCATAAGTGGGAGCTAAACAATGTGCACATATGGACATAGAGTATAGAATTATGGACAATGGAGGCTCAGAAGGGTGAGGTAGTGGAAGGGGGGTGGATGATGAGAAATTGCTTAATGAATACATTAAGCACATATATTATCAAATCGTGAATACTTTAAAAGCCCTGACTTTACCACTACATAATCTGTGCATATAAAAAAATTATACTTGTATTCCATACACTTACACAAATAAAAAGATAAAAATAAAAAAATTATAATTTGGGCAACTAGATTTCCAAATGGCCAAGTATATGATGGAAAATGCTAAATGATCAAGGATAATGATGGTAACTTGTGGCTTATGTATCATTACTGTTGCTAATGTCTCTGTCACATTGCAGAGCCTCAATAAATGAATGCTCAGCTAAGCTTATCAGTTTCATTTCCATGGCTTTACTCTTCAGTTTTATAATCCTATGACCTCTCACCAGAATGTCATTTTTATAAAATGCAGTCTATAAAATAAAACTGAGATTTGAGGCATTCAGGTATGCCCCATATTGTATAAAATGAGTATAAATAAACTAATTTATCTTTTTTCAGATCTATTATTATTCTATCCTTTCCCTGTGATTTCTCATTGCCAATTGGCTTTGGTTAATTTTCCTTAAACTAACTTTTTTTTTCCTATGGTAAAAACTATTTCTGTCTAGTTTTTATAATTATGAGCCAATTAATTTCCCTTCTTAAAGTCAGTTTAAATTTGGCTTTTTGTTTCTTGCAGCTAAAAGCATTCTTTTTGATACAGCTCCATTTCTCTTAGACTTTTTTATTGGCCTATTTTGATATTATTCTTTACTACCATGTTCTAGCAGTTTCAGTGAAGTATAATTTACATATAATAGATCACACATATTTAAATTGTACAAACTGATGTTTTACTATCATGAAACCATCAACATAATCAAGACATTGAACATGTGCCTCACCTCCGAAATCTTTCTTTCGCTGCTTTTAATGTTTTGGTTTTTTATTTTCCCACTCCTCCCCGACCACCCAGGCAAGCACTAATTAGCTTTCTCTCACTCAGATAAGCTCACATTTCTTAGAATTTCATTTAAATAGAATCTTATATTTGGAATTGGTTTTGTTTGACTTCTTTTACTTAGGATAATTATTTTGAGAATCATCCATGTGGTAGCATGTATTGATAGTTTATTTCTTTTTAGTGCTAAGTGACATTCAGTTTTATGGATATACTATAATGCGTTTACCCATTCACCTGTTGGACATTTGGGTTGTTTCCAACTTTTGGTTATTATATATAAAAATGTTATTAATATTTATGTAAAATTCTTTGCATGGACATTTTATTTTGCATATTCCCTATGGCTAACAATGTTGCTGTGTTTTGTATTTAATTTGACCGATTTGAGTTAGTTTTTACAGATATTGTAAGACCTGAATTCAAGTTAATCATTCTTTTGCATATGGATTTCCAATTACTCCACACTATTATTTTTGTAAATATACCTTCACCACCCAATTGCTTTTGTTTCTTTTCAAAATGAATTTGTCCACATATGTGTAGGTCACACACATCCAGGTCACACTGATGCAAGACATGGGCTCCCCCATGGCCTTGGGAAGCTCTGCCCCTGGTGCTTTGCAGGGTACAGTCCCGTTCCTAGCTGCTTTCACAGGATGATGTAGAGTGTCTGTGGCTTTTGCAGGTACACGATGCAAGCTGTCCGTGGATCTACTATTCTTGGGTCTAGAGGATGGTGGCCCTCTTCTCACAGCTTCACTAGGCAGTGCCCCAGTGGGGACTGTATTTGGGGGCTCCAACCCCCCATATTTTCCTTCTGCACTGCCCTAGTGGAGGCTCTCCATGAGGGCTCTGCCTCTGCAGCAGACTTCTGCCTGGATATCCAGATGTTTCCATACATCCTTTGAAATCTAGGTGGAGGTTCCCAAACCTCAATTCTTGTCTTCTGAGCACCTACAGGCCCAAGACCATGTGCAAGCTGCCAAGGCTTGGGGCTTGCACACTGTGAAGTCACAGCCCAAACTGCACCTTGGCCCATTTTAGCCATGGCTTAGATGCAAGTCACCAAGTTCTGAGACTGCACAAAGCAGCAAGGCTCTGGGCCTGGCCCACAAAACCATATTTTCCTCCTAAGCCTATGGGCCTGTGATGGGATGAGCTCCTGTGAGGACCTCTGACATACCTGGGAGACATTTTCCTCATTGTCTTGATGATTAATATTTGGCTCCTTGCTACTTATATAAATTTCTGCAGCTGGCTTGACTTTTTCCTCAGAAAATGGGTTTTTCTTTTCTGTCACATCATCTGGCTGCAAATTTTCCAAAATTTAATAATCTGCTTCTTTTTTAAATGTAAGTTCCAAATCCAAATTATATCTTTGTGAATACATAAAACTGAATGCTTTTAACAGCACCTAAGCCACCTCTTGAACACTTTGCTGTTTAGAAATTTCTTCTGCCAGATACCCTAAATCATCTCTCTCAAGTTCAAATTTCCACAGATCTCTAGGGCAGGGGCAAGATGCCACCAGTCTCTTTGCTAAAACACAACAAGAGTCACCTTTGCTCAAGTTTCCAACAAGTTCTTCCTCTCTATCTGAAACCACCTCAGCCTGGACTTCATCGTCTATATCACTATCAGCATTTTTGTCAAAACCATTCAGCAAGTCTCTAGTAAGTTCCAAACTTCCCCATTTATTCCTGTCTTTTTCTGAGCCCTCCAAACTGTTCCAATCTCTGCCTGTTACCCAGTTCCAAAGTCACTTCCACATTTTTGGGTATCTTTACAGCAGCACCTGTCTCTGCTGGTACCAATGTACCATGCTGCTGATAAAGACATACCTGAGACTGAGTAATTTAAAAAGGAAAGAGGTTTAATTGACTTATTTCAGCATAGCTTGGGAGGCCTCAGGAAACTTACAATCATGGCAGAAGGAGAAGCAAACATGTCCTTCTTCAAATGGCAGCAGCAAAGAGAAGAATGAGAGACAAGTGAAGGGTGAAGCCCCTGATAAAACCATCAGATTTCACAAGAACTTACTTACTATCATAAGAATATCATGGGGGAAATTGCCCCCATGAGTTGATTACCTTTTACTGGGTCTTTTCCACCACACATTGGGATTATGGGAACTACAATTCAAGATAAAGTTTGAGTGGAGACACAGCCAAATAATATCATATGGTTTTCTCATAGAATTTACAATTATGTTTGGGTGAGGAAGTTATTGATATTCTATTCCTGTAATTTTTTGTCTAATTTTACTATCAGGGTAATTCTGTCTTCATATAATAAAGTTGGTGTGTATACCGTCTTCTTAAAGTTTCTGTTTTAATTTCTTCCTTGAAATTAATCAGAAAAGCAAAATAGAATTTTGCTAGAATTAATCAGTAAAGCAAAATAGAACTGAAGACTTATTTGTTTAGAGCTTTTAAGTATCAATTCAATTTCTTTAGTAGGTACAGTAAGTCCTCACTTAATGTCATTAGGAGGTTCTTGGAAATGCAATTTAAGCAAAAAGACATAACAAAAACAATTTTTTTCTTCATCAATGTTATAACAAAATAACATTGAATAAGAAGACATTATTTGAGGACCTGCTGTACATCATTTTGCTTGAAGGCACAGTTTTCAAGAACCTATCAATGACATTAAGTGACTATTTACTGTGTAGAACTATTTATATAATCTATTTCTTCTTAAATGAGCTTTGGTATTTTGTGCCTTTTAAGGAATTCATCTACTTGCTCTAAATTTTCAAAATAATTGGCCTGAAGTCTTCATATTATTCTCTGTTCATTTTTATAGTATTAGTAGAATTTATAGTAATGCCACTTCTCTCATTCTCGTTACTGTTAGTTTTGTCATTTCTTTTATTGTGATCAGTCTGGCTAGAAACTTAACAATTTTATTGAACTTTTTAAATAACAATCTTTTTATAAATTTATTTTCTCTATTTCACTGACTTATTCTTTTATCTTTATTATTTCCTTTCTTCTATTTTAGGTTTAGTTTGCTCCTAATTTTTTTAGTTTCTTAAGATGGAAGTTGAATTCCATGATTTGCCACCTTTATTCATTTATAATTTAATTGTTTAGTACTATTAGTTTCTTCTCACCAAGTGTCCAATAAAACAAGGAAATAAAAAATTTAAACTGCCTTATTGCAAATAAGTCTAATGTAAAGACATTCAATGTTGCAAAATAGATTTATTAGTGAGTGATTATCTTTATTATAGAAAAATGATGATTCAATATAGGCTACTAAAAGTTTCTACAGATTGATAATTTGTGTTAAATAAAAATTGGTTCTAAATCAATATATTGTTTCATTTTCATGCTCTTAAAAAATTCAAAATAACTCAACAGTCAGAATGGCCATTATTAAAAAGTAAAAAAATAACAGGTGCTAGCATGGTTGTGGAGGAAAAGCAACCTTATGCACTGTTGGTGAGAGTACAAATTAGTTCAATCATTGTAGAAAACAGCATGGTGATTTTTCAAAGACCTAAAAACAGAACTATCACTCAACCCAGCAATCTCATTATGGGCTATATATGCAAAGGGATATAAATTATTCTATCATAAAGATACATGCATGTGTATGTTTATTGTAGCACTATTCACAATAGCAAAGACATGAAATCAATCTAAATGCCTATCCATGGTAGACTGGATAAAGAAAATGTTGTACATATACACCAGAGGATACTATGTAGCCATAAAAAAGAACTAGATCATGTCCTTTTCAGGAGCATGAATGGAGCTGGAGGCTATTATCCTTAGCAAACTAATGCAGGAACAGAAAACCAAATACCATATATTCTCACTCATGAGTGGGAGCTAAATGGTGAGAATACGTAGACACATAGAGGGGACCAGAACACAGTAGGGCCCACCAGTGGAGGGCGGAGGGTTGAGGGTGAGAGGAGAAGAGGATCAGGAAAAATAACTAATGGGTACTAGGCTTAGTACTTTGGTCATGAAATCATCTGTATAATCAACCCCCATGACACAGGTTTACCCATGTAACAAACCTGCACATGTACCTTAAACTTAAAATAAAAGTTGAAAAACAAACAAAAAAATAAGAAAAAACCAAAAACAACTAAACAAACTAGATAAACATGGCTTTTATTATGACAACTATGTGATTCTATAATTGACATTTGGAGTTCTCTGCCCTTTATTCTGCATTCTTCCTTTACAAACATTCCCTATTCTCTTTCAGAGTCCAAATTGTTTAAGAAAGATGGTTTTGAAGCTGTCTCAATATGTGAAATACAGTATATGACCGAAGTCATAGCAGGGCATTTTATTCACCAGGACTAGTACAGATGTCTAAGCATGTACCACTCATACTGAATCTCAGACTCTTTCCAGAATTACTAAGAAAAAAATTTTTTCCCTTTCTGGGTTAAAGTGTGAAGATATACAGCTGGAAACATCTTAAATCATGTGTGCATGAAGAAAGCCAGCCTAACAATGACTCTAGGAGAAAGAAAATGGAGGAGTCAAGACATTTGCAGCAAAATGTAACTGGATCTCTGACCAAACTGTATCTAAAGCCTGCTTTCTGGACTTCTGGCATATTATGAGTTTATAAAGAAACTATATTGTTTAAACTAGTAAAGTCTCAGTTTTCTGTTATTTGCAACTAAAGCATGAGGAACAGTTACATTATGATTTGCATAAGCATCTTTTATTTTATGGAAGTATATGTATGAGAATAAAACTTTGTATACATTTTGTGCAGTGAATAACGTGGATGTTAGTAAATATTTGGCATATTGTGGGCCACCTAGCTCTCAAACTTACTTATTAGTTAGAGGTTATCATGCGTTGTATGTGTTGGAATGACCACTACATAAACAGCAGGCTAGATCCTTTCTTTTCCTGTTCCATGGTTATAGTAGGTTGAATAATGGTCACCCAACAATATCAAGCTCTAATCTCAGTAAATTGTAAATGTTACTTTACTCGAAAAAGGGGTCTTTACAGATATAATTAAATTAAGGGTCTCGAAACGAGAAGATGACCCTGGGTTATTCAGATGGGCCTTAAATGCCATCACAAGTGTCTTTATGAGAGATGTAAAGGACATTTTGTGAGACACACAGAAGAGTAGAAGCAATATGAAGATGGAGGCAAAGATGGGTGTGATGCTGCCTCAAGCTAAGGGATGCCTGCAGCCACCTGAAGCTGGAAGAAACCAGGAACAGAATCTCCTCTAGAGCTTCTGGAAGGAGTGCAGCCCTATCAACACCTTGATTTTGGATGCCTGACCTTCAGGACTGTAAGACAATATACTTCTGTTCTTTTAAGCCACCAGATTTGCAGTAATTTGTTACAGCAGTCTCAGGTAACTAAATCAATGGCTTTTTGTCCTCCCAAACATGGCATGCGATGATGAATTAGATACTTCAACCCAGGACTTTGACACTTGCATGAGCGATACAAAAACAAAAAATAGAATGAATTCATGGAGGTGGAATAGAATGTCCACTGCTGTAGCCGTGTCGGTAGGTGGTGGTCATACATCCTACAGAAGCTTGAGTATCATGTAGTGTTGACATCCTGGCCATAGTGCTCTGCCAGTTGTGCTTTATATATTTTACATGTGAGGAGTCACCTTAGCCTCTATTTTCCAAGCCTGTTTTTGCAGATTTTATATTTCATGAGGCCCCTTTTTTTTTTTCAAACAAATTCCCTGAAACTGTAGTTTATTTTTATTCACTGCAATTGTAGGTTTGTAACTGATTCAGCAAAAATAATAACAATAATAATAATGCTCTGCAGTTTTAAATAGAGAAAAAAACAGTTTTCCAAGTACTCAAGTTTGTTTTTGTCTTTTGAATAATAACTAAACATACACAATTTTTAAAAGTTAATAGTTCCTGGGCATTTGTTGTCTCTTACTTTTCTCAGAAGTCCAAATTTAATAGAAACAACTTTTTAATTTTGCTAGATTATAATCCCCTAAACCTCCAATAAGCAAAATCAACATCAAGGTTCCCATTGGAGTAATGCTTTGAGTTCAATTGTCAGATGAATCTCACAATCATATTTTACTCTTTAATATTCTTTTCTCCTCCAGAGATTTTTTCTTCCTCGTTGGCCCACCTCCCTCTGCACTCGAAAGACCAGTCCTTCATAGTTGAGCATTACCAATAAAACAGATTTTGGGTCACATTCACAGATGCCATTATTTCCCTCCATGTTCTCAATAGCCGATATGTTTATTGAAGTTTAATATGCCTTTGGGAAGCAGTGAACTTTGCAGTGATTAATTGAAAAAGTTTTAGATTTACACAAGACTTTTTTTTCAAAGAATTTTATACATTCAGGAGATATTTGGAGACTCAATAAACAGGAGGTAGATATTTGTATTACTAGAACCCAGACAACCTTAGACTTAATGTTCTAGTCTAAGTGTGTTTAGTGTGTTTAGTTTCTCTTAAGTTCAGTCTACATAATACCATATAAACAAGCTCTTTTCTGATGGCAAAATCAGTAAAAAAAATTAGGTAATTGATAGCAAAAATGGCTGCTTGATTAATTATTTTTCACCAGTTGGTTTAGTTTTATATAGAAATAGCCTCAGGGCCAAGTGTTAGTTTATTTCTCTCTCCTGTGAAATGGAATTCACAGATAATTAATTATAATTTCCTATGCCTTTTATACTGCTACTCACGTGGGCTACACTTGAACAATAAAAGAGAACCAAATATCCAGGAGAGTAAATACATGACAATCTGGGACACTGAGACCAAAATTATATACTTTGCCTTTATTGTTACAACCCTGTACGGCTTTAGTTGCTGATCAAGAGAAAAATATTACATGTCATGTGGCCTCAATACTTAGAATGATTAAAGTCAATGTAATATTCAAGATTTACCTATTGCCCTAAACACTGAACATGATGAAAAATATATGAGAACCATGAGAGCTCACTGCAATTTACTGGAGAGATGAACTGCTCACACAGAGATGATCAGCATCACAGAGCTTTTTAAGGGGATACTTGGAACACCTGAGCTCACAGCAATAGCAACAATAGGTGGCTATGAACTTATTACAGTGCTATAGTATATACCAGCATTAGTTTTATGCAGTTATGACTTAATACTGCCTCTTTACATTTGTTTACATTTCTCTAGGCTGAATGGTACAATATATGATCTGTAATTGTGTGTGCAAGTTTTCATAAATTTTAACTTTTACTTATTTTTTATTTATACAGAGACAGGGTTTCACTATGCTGCCCAAGCTGGTCTTGAACGCCTAGACTCAAGAGATCCCTCTGCTTCAATCTCCCAAAGTCCTGGGATTACAAATGTGGGCCACCATGCCCAAAACATTTTAACTTTTAATTATAGATATGTGTATACTTTTTGATAGTAAATCATAAAATAGAAAAAAATTAGCATTATTGTTATCTCCTTGTAAAGCAGGACATCTATCACTATGGGATGTTGGGCTGGCACCTCATCAGCCAGTAGTATTTCAAAGCACAATATGTTTGTAATGCTGTTGCTCTTTAAGGACAAACTTTAATATTTTTAGTGCAGCTATATTATTCTAATGTTAATAAACCCTTGCTTGAAGTTGTTAGGGCATATCACGCTGATAGAAACCTTGAAAAAAATTAATAGAATTTTGATTATTAATTGCAGTTTCTGTATACATTTGCCTCTTCCAAAGAAAGGCATGTAGATGAATATCCTATAATACTATTCTAAAATGAGTATATGATCATAATACAGATGAATTATGGGGCTAAATTTTGCATTTTTAAAGAGTGTTTACTTTTCCGGAATGATAGAATTAAAGGGACTTAAAAATTTTTTTTTTAAAAATTAACCATCATAGTTTTCAGAATAAAAAGGTTGAGTCGGAAAGTGATGATATGCTGAAAGTGATGCAATTTATGGCAGAAGTGATACTAGCATGTAAGTCTTCTGTTGCTTCCTTCTATGCCTTTTCTGTGATATGAGACTTTACAAAGGGGATACAGCAGAATCTTTTTAAACAGAAAATGTCTTTAGTGTATATAAATAGTAATATATTTGCAAACATTGCATATAACAATATTTTTCTGAGCCAGTGCTATAGACTCAATGTTTATTTTCCCCCACATTAATATTCTGAAACCCTAATCCCCAATATGATGGTATTAGGAGGTGAAGCCTTTGGTGTGTGATTAGATTATGAGGTTGGAGACTTCTCGATGGGATTAATGCCCTTATAAGAAGAGACACCAAGGGAGGGCTTATTTCTTCTTTCTGTTTGCCACATGAAGATATAACCGGAGGACATCGATCTATGAGCCAGACAGCATCCCTCATCAGACACCGGATCTGATGGTGCCTCAATTTTGGACTTTCCTAGCCTCCAGAACTGTGAGAAATAAATATCTATTATTTAAATTACCCAGTCTATGATATTCTGTTATAGCCTCACAAACTAAGACACTCACGTTTAAAGTCAAGATAATTTCATGGAAAGCGGCCTTGGTTGTCAGACCTGCCCTGGCTCTTACTGGTTACAGGGTATAGGGTAGTAAGTCACTTTGGCCTCAGATTCTTTATCTGATGATAAGATTATGTGAACTTCAAGGTCTCTCCAGCCCTTCACTCTTATTCTGCAATACAAATTTATTCCATTTACTATGTCATTCCACATTTATGTGAGAAATTTGCCATTGCAGATGAATTGATGGCTGAATTCTTGGTGATGGTTCAGTTCCTTATCTTTTATCACAGTAGAGCCAGAATCAGCTGTCTCTGCTCAGGTTCACATGTGCTTCCTGCCAAACCCTGATCAAGGCTTCTCCCTGTAATACTGACTGGCTGGTCACAGACAAGTAGGCATAGCTTGTCCTTCCAGGCAGCAAACCCTGATGAAGTGCCATGATTGTTACTGAGGGGCCGTGAATATTTATTTGCTTTGGGCATTTTTTGAGGATCAATAAATACATATTCCATAAACATATATAGCTATACATGCAGCTATATTTTAAGTATATGAAAGTGCTGTTGTGAATAAGAAAAAGATCTATTTTAAGGCACTAGTGTATTCAGAGTAAATTTTTGCCTACTTTCTCAGATTCTAAGATTATCTAGTCTACTACATGTATAATAAAAACTGTCATATGGAGATCTGTCAATTGTTTGACCTTAAAGGAAGTCATCATATGGGAGAAAGTTTGGAGCCTGGACTTTGACATTTCCTCATTACCATTAACTTTTCTAAGAAATCAGAAGACCCATGGTCTCAGGGATAATCAGATAAACCAAAATGAACTGAGAGCTTTATGGTTGATACTGGTTTAGTGAATAATATTTTCATGGGAAATATTTTTAATTTTTATTAAATGCTTAAAGTCTCAGCAAGTCACAATGGGAAGTTCCAAGTGCTATGACAAGCTTCTAGAGAATGCATTTTAAGGCAAAAGGATTTTCATCGCCTCTCCAATCACACCTGCTCTGATTTTCGGTATTACCCGTTCTGCATACTCATTTTCATCCTCAAGTTCCTTTGATTATTAGTAATCTTCATGCTTGAAAAGCCAGCTCTGCTACTCCTCCACAGAGTGAGGGAGGGAAACAGCACATTTTTGCAAATTCCAGTGCTTTTGAAAGGAATAATAAAAAGGAGGTGGCGCTGCTTGAGAAGGCGGGCTACAGATGGAACAAAAGGTTAACTCAAATTTCTGCTGAAAATAGAAAGTAAAAATAGTAATGATGATCTGTACAAGAGCAGAAAACACAGCAAAGTGAAGTTATTCATTTTGAATCAGCAGCTTCTTTTAAAACATCCTCTGGTTGTTCAAAGGGTTTTATTTTACAAATTGGCATTCAGTAGGCACGTCTGACAACTGGTTCATTGTGTCTCTTTTACCAATTGTCAGCAATAGACTTCCTTTGGTTCAAACGAGGAAGTTCAGTGTTCTGAGGTAGTTTCTTTGAGGATAAATGATCCAACTTTTCCTCCATGTTTGCTTGAAAAGAATTCAAAGTTTAACTATGCACACAGTGGTTATTCTTCACTACATCTATAACTGCTTTCCACTTCTCCCATCACTGGAAATGGGAGTTTCCTTGCTTTTAGATATCAGTCTTTTGTCTGTCTGGTACCTCACCCCATCAAAAAGGTAACCCATCTTCACAAAGTTGCATTACTGTTAAAAAGAAACTGCTTTATTAGAGACTTCTGAGAAATGTACAAGTGGTGTGTGTATAGGAGTGTGACTGAAATACAGGAATCCCTCCTGAGCATTTTATATGTGTGGCTTTGAATAGGAGCAGAACAATCTGACAAGACTGGCTTTAGTTACTTCTTGTCAAATCTTAACCCCAGCCTGCACTCACTCTTGAATAGCTTCAGATATTCTTGAATTAGAAAAAAAAAACCCTCCTTGCTACATAGAAAGAGGCTGATACTTTCTCAAACAAAGTGGAAAAAGAGGTCTGTTAAACCTAGAAATTAATACTTAATAGAGTCTTTTCTGTGTTATAAACATAATCTTTAAAACTATGTGGAAAAATTAATTCTTTTAATCTGCAATGCCATCACCTGACGATGAGAGCCCGAGTAGCCAGTGTACACAATAATAATGGCATGAAAGATTTAAGACATTACTTAAATGTGCTGACTCTTTTCCCATGCATTTTATCACTTTATTATTAATACACTATCCTATTTGAATATTTTCCTATTCATGGACTCTTAGAAGTAAATAATGCCATAGGTCTACCTGGGACTTAAATGTAAATACATTGTTTTACATGTGACAGACACTTTCAAATAGAGCATGCCATCATCATTACATTTTGATAATAGAGATATCAAAACATCTGTGACAAATAATCAATTTGTTGTTTAGGAAGGTAATTCCACTTGCATGAGATGATTATGGTAGAGACTGCTAGTGTTTTCAAAGTACATATTCCTCAATTTTTGATTTTGTACGTGATAATGAATAAAGACTATACTTCTCACGTTGCTTTGTAACTATGGCTAAGTTTTGGCCAGTACATTATAAGTAAACATGTTTATGTACAGTTTCCAAGGAGTATTTTTAAAGGCCAAGACATGACCTTGTTTTCTCTGTTTTCTTTTTCTGGTTGGCTCTAGAGGTGTGATAGTAAGAGTTTGAGCGGGCAGCATACACATTGATGATAGCATCGCAGAATAAGATAGGAGAAACTTACTTTGATAAGTTTACCTTTACATACGAGAATAAATATTTTGTGAGTTTATATCAGATTATCTTTTTTAACATCTATAGGATACAATAAAAAATAAGAAAATTGGAATTTAAATCTATATTACCTAAATCAAATCCAGGTATTTTTTCTATTAAAAACTGTACAGTTTCAGTATGTCTCTGATGTGTCAGTGTTGTAGGTCTTTGTACTCTGTCTGGGATCTAGTCTGTTTAATTAAGATTTCTTCAACACTGTCAAATAACTATTGTTTTACTACATTTTATGTTATAATAGATTACATTATTTTATGAATTCATGTTAAATGCTTGAAGTTCTAAGGATTTAAAAGTACTTTTCAAGCATTAATTTTTATGTAAGTACAAAGGTTCACACTATAACACTTTATAGAGATGTGAATGAAGATATAAAATTCTTCTTCAAAAGTCACTGGAACTTGTAAGAAAAATAGGGAGTTAGAATAAGAAATAGAGCGGTTAGACCTGATTTCCTCTCCTATCATCAATCTGTCTTATTCACTTCCTTCCAATGGATTCTTTTAGTAAAACTCCTATTTCCTTCAAACAGCTGGTAGTAGTCTTATCTCCTAATGATATACACCACATTAAAAAATGCTACTAATCTAAAAATTCTACTCTGTGAAGATAAGCATATGGTTTAGAAGATGAAAAATGCTGACTAGATGATTACATCCCTGTCTACTTGTATAATATGTGATCATTAAGCCATTCATCATTCTTTCTTTGGACTTAATTTTGGGGCTGGGTAAAGGGAAGATGAGGGAAGCAGAGAATCGATTAACTTTCACTTGGCAGACAATGGTTTTTGCCCGCTGATGTCCTACATGTTCTTTATGTTAAAGGTGACTATAGAGAACCTTAGTGACTTGCCAGTTAGTCGTGGAATCATAGCTTATCTCTGGGGCTTAAAAGACTTCTAAGTTTAGAGATCTTTCTACCGCTTCAAGCTATTTCTTTTAACCTTGATACAATCTTTGGAATAAAAGAAGAATTCATCTACCATTCCAGCTGTGCCCCTTATTAACAATGTGATATGAGACAACTTACTAAAATTCTCTATTAAAATAATCTAGTAATAGTCTCTGTATTAAGAGGCAGTCATGATAATTGCATAAAATAGTGCATGTGAAATACTTTGCACAGATCATGACACATGGTAAGTGCTCTGTAATTTATTTCTTCATAAACATCTTAAATGAACAATAGCAAATATAAAAATAATAGATAACTGGAATACTTGGTAGTTAAGTATCAAAACAAAACAAAATACTTCTAATTGTTCAGTCAAAGGAGAAAAAATTTTGGGAAGGAAAATGTCTAAATGTGGGTAAATGAGGGATTCTAAGTCTATTTCACAGAAGTACAAACTTAACTCACAATTAGTTTGGGAAGCACAGCAAGTAAGAGTACAAAATTCTGATATGCCATAAATAGGCTAGAGTAAGCCAACAGAATTTTAAACAGTAATAAAGTTTACATTTATTTTCAAAATAAATATGTAACTTTGTCCTCTTGAGTGATTCAAATCTGTGAAGCTCTTTTGAATTCACACACTGTTTCTATGGTTATTTGTTGAATACATGAAGCAATGAGTGTCCATAATATGGTTAGAGGCAGTCAATTCCTTCATTTTTCTAAGAAATTCAAGGTTTGTTTTTTCAAAAGCAAACAAACAAAAAAAAAACACAAATAAAATCCAAACAAACAACTAACCCATGACTAGTTTAAGCTGAAGAGCTGAAGATTAAAACTGCTTAACAGAAAGGAAATTTCTGAAATCTCATTGATGGGGTTACTGGTTTCAATTTCATTTTTCACTTAACAATAATAGTAATTCTAATAATATTTATTAAGAGCTTCCAGAATTCAGGCACTTTACAAAGCACTTTTACAATGTTGAGGACTAAATATGATTTTTCTACGTTTGGAGCTTATACTCTAGAGAGGGAGATAGACATTAATTAATAATAAAAATGTAAAACAATTTCTAACTGCTATGCACAAAAGAGAGATTTATGGTGCTATGAGACATTATGCATAGAGAATTTGACCTAAAAAGGGAGGTCAGAGAAGTGGCAGTTATGCTGAGATGTGAAGGGGTTAACCTGATGAAGCATAACCAACTTTTACAAAGACATATGGTAACAGGAAGCACAGCCAGTATGCCTAAAGTAGACAGAAGGGGAGCATAGTGAGAGATCAGGCTGAAAAATATCTAGGAAGGACTAGAGGGCGGAAAACTCTGACAAAAAGTTAATAGCTAAGTGGATTGCAAATCAATGAAATATTTCACGTCTTTAGTTGGGAGGTGGTGCAGGGCAGGCGGATTACATAATCAGATAGACCACTCTGAATGCCCTGTGAAAAACGAACATGCCAGAGTGCTCTTCCAGTAATTCTAGTGGGAAATCATGATGTCTCCTTCTTTCCCCAGATAGTTGTTAACTTTCGTTAAAGTAGCTTAAAATGGAGATTGTGCCTGAAGTGTACCAAGCAGACAAAGCCAGTTAGGTCTCATAAGTGATCTAAACCTTGCTTGATTTGCAAACATAAGTGAAACTTAAGTTGAGCTATTTTTTTGTAAATGCCTATATTAAAGAAAAACAGAAGTTAAGCTCATCTAATAAAAAACAATGAACAAATATATAATTAAGTAAATAGGGATTTTCCAATGAGACAGACCAAATAAAGAAACTAATTGTAACCAATCAATTTGTTTTTTTAATGCTTCATTTCTGTGTTCATCCTATAACCCTTGTTGGAGCTTCTGAAAACATTGTGGTTTGGAGCTACCTGATTCATGAATCTCTATTTGCCCAAATAAACACTTTATAATATTATTGTACCTTAGTTTATCTACTTAATAATTCTTGTGGGCAAAGAATTCATTTATTACTTCTTGTGTTTCATAGTGCTAAAGTCAAATTATATAGTAAGGTAATATTTGCAGATTAAATGAAAGAAAAGTAGACTTATCAATTATTTAGATAACAGAATAATTAAACTGATTACTTATTACCACTTTTTAGCTATATGAACAATCCAAGCAGATTAGATAATTTGTTATCTATATTATGCTCTGTTTTAATCTCTTAACATAATATAAAGGTAGTAAACTTTGGGTTGTGGAGTTGTCCTTTCATCTCAGTCACTTTGCCTGCAAATCAGACTAGGAGATAGTTGCTGAGTTGTCCATTTTTAACTTTTCTTACCATTGTTCTACATCAGACCTAAATTTTCTCATAATTTTTTTCTTTCTTTTCCTTTTTTTTTTTTTTTTAAAAAATGACCAATCTAATAAACAGATTGTACCTCCCACTCTCCCACTTGGGATATTTTATTTCCTGTAACTTCATCAACTCATTTGGTGTTTTGAATTCAAAATGAAGTAGTCAATGTATTTTATTTGCCTTAGAAATATTCTTGCATGCTATATTCTCCAAACTGTCTTTTTACAAACAAACTTGACTAGGAGTTAATGTGTAAGAGGAAGTAATCACGTACAAATATTAAGTGACTATCTGTTGAGAGTTTATATCCTCATAATATTTTTCAGGTGAGATCGGGTGCATTCAGGGTGGTATGGCCATAGACCCTCACAGCATCTTTCAAAGGATGAGACAAGATGTTACATAATATCTATATGCTGATAACTGGGCCATTCCAAACAGGTATTCCAAAATGGTCTTTGAGTATAAACATTTTAAACATAATATCAGAAATATTTTAAAATAATACTTTTTGAAGTCTATAGACACTTATATCTTAAATTTGCCTTTCAAATTGACTTCAAAGTTGCACAATGATGTTTAATTACTATAAGAGTATGCACTGATTTTTTTTCTTCCTAAACTTACTGGCTGTCTTATTCCATCAAGATCTGAAAACTGTTAATTAGTGTAATACACATACAAAATTATTCAGAAAAGTTCAAGAGAAAATAAAATTTCAGTAAAACTGGATATAATGTGAACATCGTAGCTCTGACAAAAATTATAGGTAGAACACAATTTATTATAAGATATTTAAGATAGTCTTTGAGATATTTTCTTTAATAACTGAAAAGTAAAGGAAGACAACTCAATTAGTTTCCACCTAATTGGTGGCTTGTTAATTCTGCTCAACTAATCATATAATGATTCCAAGGTTTTCAAACATTCTAAATTGTTTTCTGAATTCAGTAATGATCTTTCAAGGCACTGATCTAAAAAAAAGCTGAGAATAAACAGGTTCCTACATGAAGTTCTTAATAATCTTCTGCAAAGTTCTTCTCTGGTTCTCTTTGAGTCTTAATCTCTCTTTAAGTTTCTCTTCTATCTTATTCTAGATGTCTCTGCTTTAGTCTCCTCCCAACATTCTCTTTTGTTTTATTTTCTCTATCTTTCTTTATCTATTCTTTCTTTCTCTCTTTCTGTAGCAAGCTATACTAGAATATCATAGTTCTGTGACTATCTCCATGTACTATGTGTAAATCTCATTACCTACATATTCATGAACAAATTTGGTATAACTACATAGATTAATGTCATAAAATCCAGCTTTTCTTTGAGAAGTTCTTCAAATTATTTTCAAAAGCCCTCTCTTTCTTTTTATATTATGTGGAATAAAAATTAGATTTCAAAGGGGAGTGGTTCCCTTGTTTCTTATTTACATTAAAAAATATACAGTGAAATGTTATTGCATTTCTCCTTGTCAGAGGTAGTAAAGAAGTGAAAAGTGAATATGAGAGAGTCAAAGATTGTAATAAAAGAATTTAGAGCTTTACGAGTTCTGTTCTGTTTAACCTCCTGTTTTACTAATATATTTGATAGGATATAGGGTAAGTTAGTACCAACCAAAGACCCCAAATTATGAATTATGAAAAGATAGACCTTTGTCTCTTGCTTATATCACCAAGGAGAGATAAGCAGTCAGGGCTGGTTGGATGACTCTGCTCACTTTAGTATGTAACATCCATCTCTATTTCAGTTCTCACTATTTCCTAGCCAGCTACAAGAGGGAAAGGGCCAAGATAGCAATATGTATTCTATTTTAGGACCTAGAATTGGCACCAATATCTTTCGCCTGTGTCCTATTAACCAGCAGGTAGTTACAAGATCTGAAGTAGTTACTATTATGAACCAAAGGGAAGATGGACATTGTTCAGCCACTAACAGTTTCTGTCACATTTCAAAAGTAGTAATTGAGGACAAATTATTTTACCAAAATTCTCTCCACTGCTGAAATGTGTTTTGAAATCTGGTTTATTTCAGCTTAATTAGTGATCAATTGTTAACATTAAGTAATTTTTTTTTAATGTTGAAGTTTATCCATGAACCTTTTTGTGTGCTATCAAATACATATTATTATAGGGTGTGTAGGAAACAGCTGGTGATTAAAATACATCTCCAGACATAATAAAGGGTTGAATCATGCCCTATTTTACTTTGTGTTCCTGAAAAAGTTATTACAATAGTTTTCAGGACTTTATTAGACCTGGGTTTCTGTAACACATCTATCTCTATCTCTCATTTCTCTCTTCCTCTCTAAGGACATGCCAGCTACACTGTCATTCTTGATTTTTCTTCAGTGTCAGACACTCACTCTCTCATCTCTGAGCCTTTGTCCTTAAGGTTCCTTCTCCTAGGATGTCCTTGCCTCTATGATTTCTGTCAAGTTTGCCCCTTTGTCTCCTTCAGGTCTTTAAAGGTCATCTTTTCAGTAAAACTTACCCTCTCCTTTCTTTTTAAAATTTGGAATCTACCACAGTATTTTCTTTTCTTCTTCTATGCATTATCTATCAAGTTGAAGTTATTAGCATTCAAGATTCTGTATATTTTGCCTATTTATTTTGTTTATTGACCATCTTCCACCAACCAACTGGAATGGAAGCTGAGGGCATTGATTTTTGTTAATTTTTTGTTTGTTTTCCGTGACTACAGTAGTGCCTGGAACATAATGTGATCATCAGTAGATATTCAGTGGCTAAATGAATGAATGAACAAATGAATGAGTAATTGAGTAAATGATTCAGAAAAGCTACAATGGTTTTAACTCTATTTGCCAATTTGGGAAAATTTTATTTATGCATTGATGCTTTTCAATATTCTCTGTCTTTACTTGGTCCTTGATAGTATGTTTCATGCTATTAAAATAACTCAGTGATTTTTAAAAATTAGTTTTATGTACTCAAAATATCCAACAAAAATAAAGTCTTCTATTCGAAAGAATATTTTATAAAATTATGAATGCTAAGATTAAAGCTATACCTGGGCTTAAAAATGTCCAAGTATTAATTTTAATCAATTAATCCACTTTAAAATATCTTTACAAATCATAAAATTGCATTTATTGTAGTATTATTCTAATAATAAAATGTTTTAAATAATGTTCTTACATCATGAGGAGAATTCTTAAGACTAATACCAAAGCTTTAAATTTCATGACCTCTTATAAGCTTATTTTTAATGAGGTGAAAATAGTTCAAATGATAGTTTCAATCATTAGTGACATTCTGTATTGCAACATAAGCCATAGGAGCTAGTTATTTAACATAAATTATTTTTATATTAAATTATGCCATGCAATGTTCTTCAATATATATTTTCTGATTACCAATTAGTACCCAAGTGGTAGTTAAGCACCCAGATTAATGTTTCCGTTCACCACACAAAGTGATTCTGAAAATCCCTGTGGAGGTAATTGTAAACATGTTTTAGGTACAAATGCACTAATTTAGTTACATAGTCAGCAGAGTCAAGTCTGAAGGTAGCCTAAAACAAGGTGTGGTTGAGCAAATTATTCTATGAATAGTTGTCAAGAATGCTTCAAAGTGATAATTAGGATAATAACACATGATATCCCCAAGGGAGTGAATTGCCAGGTAGTATATAATAAAATCAGAACTTTATTACATAATTTAAGTATTTAGCTTATATTTAAAACAGCCTCCCAAAAAGAAAAGTGACATTCAAAAATTTTTTGGTGACCATGTACTTATAAATTTCACTAAATCTATGTACTTGAGAAATATCTATTACACACTGCCAACTGGCATTTTCTAGAATAGAAAATTTTTTTTAAAACATTGGTAAATTAGTGGTGGGAAATGTGCTATGCCACAGTTTCTCCTGCAGAGGGGAGAGTGCTGCGGCAGCATAGTTACAAGGGAGGTCCACTCACCTGCTACCCTCATACAGGATCTTGCATTTGAACTTTCAGAGACAGGAGCTAAAATTTCTGGTCTTACAGTGGCAACTCAAGCTAATAACAATAATAACATTAATAATAATCACCATAATGAAAATCAACATTCATTAAACACTTAGTGTGTGTCAATGTGTTAATCAATTTCAATACATAATTTAGTTTTCACACCAATGATGGAATTATTGGTGGGATTATTATATTCATTTGACAAATGAGAAAATGAGTCAAAATTAGCAAATAAGAGAGAGTGGATTAAAACTCAGGTATGTCTTTTAGGATTATTGATCTTAACCACAACATTACACCGATATAATGAAGGTAGGGGTTGATATCCCTTGTTGGCATTAGTATATTGTACACTATTTCCGGAATTATCTCGCTCATATACTTCACATTTCTGCAGATGTGTGTTGAGTCCGCTGTGGCCCACAAAGGGATTTCCCTAAATGTTGATCTTTTCTTTCAGCCATTTTGCATTTTCTGTACTTGATTCAGGGATGATGGAATACTACTCTGCTTAGGAATAAAGCTGCTAACAGAGTGTTCTTTAAAATATCTCTTACATAGCTTGTGTCTTATAATCTATGATGAGAGCTTATTGGCCTGTTATCACGTTTCCAGTGTTTTCATAACTTTTTACCAGGGCATTGACATTTCTAAATATTTTTGGCAAATTATATTACCATTTTGCATCCAATGTTTGTCCTCTCCAAAATGGGTACCAGTATGACATATTTCCCATTGCTATGTTGATGATTAAATGAAAAAGTCTATTTCAAGGTTGTGGTGCAGTGCTGGGTAGGCCTGTGCCACAGGGACAGTCACCTAAGGTATTTTCTTTTTTACATAATAGGTACTCAATGAAATGGGCTCTATTGAATCAAGTGTTATTTATAAAGGGCAACATTTACACTGGGACAAGCACAGTAACAGTATTAGGAACTGACATAAGGGTGAATAAAATAGACTTATTTCCTGAATGTTTGGGAACAAATAAGTAGAAAATGTCAACATATGTCCAAGAAGGACAAGGCCAGCAGGCAATGAGATATAGTAATTGGCTTGGGGAGTGCATAATTGAGGAAGGCCTCTCTGAGAAGAATTATGTTTATGATGAGACCCAACACTGAGAAGGAGCCAGCTGGATGAAGAACACTGAAGACAAAAAGGATTATTTATGCAAAAGCTGTTGTATGGTGAAGAGTGTGGAAAATTGGAGGAATTGAGAGGGCGTGTCGAAGTGCAGGCACTGGGTGCCATGGACGAGAATGAGAAAAGTACGTGGACAGATGATGTGGTTTAGGATATCGGGGATGAGGGGCCTGCACAGGAGCACAAGGGTGCCAAAAGCAGTGGGAATGACGCTGAAGACAGGCCTGGGAAACCTCTCAGTTTGTTTCATATGTGGTGCCTGTGGGGCCACCTGTGGCCAAGGAGTACCTGTGGCACCTGGAGGAGATGAGCCCATACCTTGCAATCACCAATCACCACCCCCTCCCTCTCCAGTCCCTCTTATTCCCAGTGAGCCCTGGGCAAACATTCTAATCACACATTACCAAAGAAGAAACCAAGGAAACAGCTTTGTGAAGTGTGCTCTGTCGGGATATGTTTCCCTTAAAGGCGGCTGGGCTTGACGAGCTTATCTTTTTTTGCCGCCTTGCAGCCCTATGAGATGGTTTTGCTCAGTCGGTTTTGCTTTTAGTCTTTTAAAATGGATCAGTCAGGTCAACGGAAGGTCATATTTGCAGTCTTTGTTGTTTAAAGGCGAAAGTAAACACACCGAGAGCTGCAGAAAGAACATTTTAAGCTGTGTTTTGAACTATGCAATGACTTGAAAGAACTTGGAAAATTAAGGTAATTATGCAGAGCAGAATGAAGGCCCCTAGCCCACAGATTTGATTCTGTCATCCTTCTGACCTCTGTTAGTGACAGAATTTAAAATATTTGTTATTCTTTTTTGCCTGGGTAATGAAGTACCATGACCCAGATATGTACTGTGGCTCCTTGTTTATTTTCTGACAGAGGTGGGGTTTGAGGTGAGAGAGGAAAAAAAAAAAAGTGTGAATAAATGTGAGACTCAGGTATATTAAAAGAGATCAAACTGGTTCAACAAATGACTGTTGTGGTTATTTCCTAAAAAAGGTTGATGGCCTTTACCTGTAACCAAGCTGAATGTCAGAAACTTATGTTAAACATACGACATTAATTAGAAAGATATCCAGCTGCCAGTCTATTAAAAATGAAATGGTGCTGACTTACTGTGTTTTCAATAACTGATACCGGAAGATACATTGGGCTGGAAGTTCTGTACCAACATGATGAGAAAAATTGTCTGAACTGAGGCGCTGTGTCTGTATTCTTTCCCATAGCTCCTAGAAGTGTTGTATCCGTATTCAGCCAAGTGGCTGCCTGCTTTGTAAAATCATAGACACACTGGTTGCCGCAGATGTACCACACAGCACTGAGTTGTTTCACGTGCTGTTGTCTGTGGCCGCAAGAGGTGTAATCTGTCCAGGAATGCCACAGGGGGATTCAGCCTGAAATTCACTGTGTGGGAGGAGTCACAAAGCCTCTGTGTTTTAATACTCCAGACAAGTTGAGTCAGGAAAATGAAAATCCCCGCAGAAACCCTTAACCAGACTTCTCTTTCTCTGATGTGATATTCAGATCTGACAGATGGAAAAATAGCAATTGTCTATCAGAACGGCTGAGCATGGTAAAGTATGACTGTAGAGAGTCAAAGCCTACATATATTCAGATGGCTGGAAAAATTGAAGTACCAGTGACCGAGGGGGCTGACTGAAGATATTTCAAACCCTCCTTGGAGAGAGGACAGCATTAACTGCTACTTGTTAGCATCTTAACAGACAACAGAATCACCACTGTACTTACATTGGTAGCATTTCAATGGAATTTTCAGCATATTGGGTAACAGTGAAGATACACAGGAGTAGGCTTTGTGTTTATAAGTCAAGGAATCCTGCTGCTGTCTTTTAAGCTGCTTTTATTTACAGAATTCTGCTGGCTACAATGAGCCTCACATTTCTGAAAACAAAAATAGATGCCGCTTTCTCAAACTCTACCATTTTTTTCTCTTATTTTTCTCATTTTTTCTCTATCTACCTCAAATCATTATTCCTAGTGCTTTCTTGGCCCCTGCATCCGTGCCCCTGAATGAGGCTGGAGAAAAACACAGTCGTGTTGGTTGCTTTGGCTTTAAATTCATGGCACTTCTCTTTGTGGGCCCTTCATGCTGCAGCATAACCTACGACATATCTCATCTGTTCACTCGCCACTTTCTAAGACGGTTGTTGAATACATTTTCTTTTCTCCTCAAATCTGCAACACATTTTTTGACCATTTTTACTCTCAATGGATGCCCAAGCTTGCTTATTTATTTAGAAAGTAGAAGCAGCTAGAAAACAGCTTCCACAAGCTCCCACCACAATATCCATTTGCTTTCGAAATTTTTTGCCTACTGACTCTGACTTCAATTACTTTACTTTAGATGAATGTCTGTGGTTTCAAGGCCAACCTTTCTGCTTGAGCTCTGTGTTACTCTACTGATCCCAACCTCTTCCGCATTATCAATTTCCCCCTCTTTTATTGAATTATGTCCTCAACATACAAACATCTTTAAATGTCTTGCAATAGGTAAATAGTTAAATAAACTGTGATACATCTATACCATGGATATATGTATTTATTTAGAAACAAAATGAAAGAAACTACTGATACACTCAACAGCTAGGATGGATCTCCAGGGTAAAATACTAAGGGAAAAAAAGGCAATATCCAAAGGCCACATACTGTATGATTCCATTTATAGAATAAAATGAAACTAAGTGGTTAACTTGGAGACTTGCCTTTGATCTTCCTTAGTAGGGAGTTTTTCATGGAATCAGTGCTATTTCATTTTATAATATTACAAAAAAAGCAAACCCTTTATTTTTCTTCTCTGATGTCCTTTTTTTTTTTACTTTATTGTTAGATTTCATAGTTATCTTTATTTAGAAGACTGTGAATAAATTGTTGTTTGGCAATTTGGATTTTCATTTGGAAGAAATACATCTTTGGTTTCTGTGCCATATTGCCCTGTTTATAAAAAACTTAGTCTATTTAAAGAGAAAGGTTAAAAATAAAAAAAAGGAATAGCAAACGCAATCTGGATATGACTCCTTCTGACCCGTTCCTCAGCAGCTGGATCAAATAACACTTTTAATTGAAATAAATGTGCTAAAAACAATCAAGGTCACTCTGCTGCAATGGAGAAAATATGCAGGTACCCTTCACATGATACAACTGGAACATCATTAAGAGTGCTGATTACTAACAGAAAAAGTTACTATTTTTTTGTTTAAATTTGTTGTTTTGATTTTTTAATGCTTGTTTTCTAGTTAAGCTTCTTTCTTCTTCTTTTTGAGTTTAAAAAGAAAACATGCAGAGCACACAGTTCTTAAACTGACCATTATGGCCACAAATTTTATTAAGAACTTTTGCTCTAGTGGTTTCTTAAGGGAGTTTTCTTTCTGCAAGAAAATAATATTTTGTTGTGAAAAAATCTTGACCCAGTATTAATGGTACTTTGAACGCTAAATATGAGGGCAATTTTTCTGGGATATCTTCCTATTGTTAGGGTTGGTTTGGCTAATCGTTTAGGTCTAAGGGAGATTCCTTCTATCTTAACTATTCCATGGATATATATATAGTTTACCTAGCAGGGTATTTGTTGCTGTTGTTGTTTTTAATTTTCCAGATACATATGGGATAATCTGTGCGTGTTAACTGCAAGAGCTTTGGCTGCTAGAGCCAGAGTTGTAAAACATCAACCTACTCTTGCAGTTACTAAGAGATAAATCCAATTAATAACTCACAAGGCCATAGAAAGAAGCTATTTGCAGCATGGTTATTACATGAAAAACACAAATCCAAGCTTACTTATCCAGAACATGAAAGATGTTTCCTCAAATATTTTAAATATAAACACATCTCAATAGCTGCCCGAGCCAATGGGCCTGTATATTCCTGCAGCATAATTATGAGAACTGGTTGACAGCACACACATGGCAGGTGTGATAAGCTATGTGATAAGTAAAGAGAAAGAGGACACAGTGTATTAATTGCATTTCTTGAGAGTGTAGTTTGCCTTTGATGCCTTACTGTTTCAACCAAGTGGAAAAACGATGCCAGACATAGCTATTAAAAAAAGTGTTTCAGGTTCCCTGACATGATGGACTCTTAAACTGGCTCAGCCTGAAGAGATGCTTAATTTGGTGAAAGTGGTTGACCACAGGAAATAGCAATTTTTTTGGTCTATTTGACATTGAAACAGTGAATATAAGTGATGGATTCCTATCTTACTAGTGCAATATGCATTCTGCATTGGTGTAAGAAAGGCAAAGAGAACTCTAGTTCAGGGACACACATTTCGTTTTGTTCCAATTCAGTGTACAAATTTTACCTCACAATTTATGGAAAACAATATTGAGGCATCAAATTGCAAACAGTTATATAATCTGCAATGAATTTGCATTTACTATATTGTTATCAATGTTATCTTTGCTTTTGGAGAAATAACTGGGCAATTCTTAGCCTATCTACCTGAGTACAAGCACATTTGGAAGGGAGGAATAGAAACAAACATAGTCTAATGTAGTCTACCCATTTTTTGTGTCTCCATTGTGGCTACAATTTTTTTAGGAGGCAGAAAGAGGCAACAACCAGGCCAGGCCTTTAATGTTCTATATTACTTCTACTTCCCAAACTCTTCATATGCTTCTTACTTTCCCACTCTCTACGGTAGTGATGATTACTGGTGACATCCAAACTACTTCCAAGTATCCTACAGGTTTTATTCATTGGAGGATGATGTTAATAATTTTACAGTCTTTTTTTGGTGGGGAAGATCTATAATTTTCCAAAGACAGTAAAACCAGGTTTATTGTCTTAACATAAGAGTTCAACTTCTAGTTCCATCATGGAGCAGAGATTTTCTTGTACGGAAGGAAGATGTTTCTATTTTTTCTAGACCACAAAGAACCGTGAGGGCAGTGACTAGGTTATTTTCATCTTTGTGTTCCTAGAGCCTGGCAAAAAAGGTGTCGATATTGCTTATTGATTGAAAGGAAGAAAAAAAAGAAGGATGTTACTTGTTTTATTATTGGCTTCCAACATCAAGTTGGCTACATTATGTAAAGTAGCCCATAGGTCATAAATTTGAGTACTACTGCCTACTTTTCATTAAAAGTATAAATAATGGGTCTTAGAGCAAATCTTTGGACAATGACAATCCTTTTTTCCCTCCAACATTCACTAAAAAAGAACTGTGTGGTATACCTACATGCTACTCACCTGTATTTCTGATTCACCATGTGATGTGTTTTACCAGTGAGATGTGAACAGAAATGGCCTGAATTGTGTCTGGTAAGACGGTCTGCTTCTGTTTTTTCCTCTATATCTTTTCTATCATGGTATCCAGTGATGTGCCATATAATGCATCCCAGGTCTTTAAATGAGAGTAACACGGAGCTGAGAACTTCACCAACCTATCAGTGACATATAGCAAGGAATAATTCTTTGTATTCTACCACTCAACATAATTTTTGTTATATTAAGGCTCTAATAATTGCTGCCATTTAATTCATTATATCTGTCATTACTTTTGCAAGTATAGTTTTACATTTAATACTTTAGGATTTTTCCTGTGGCAGAAAATGTATTACTATATTTCTTATGATTTACAAATAATGCATGTTTATTGACAAAAATTTAGAATGCACCAAGAAACACTGCCTCAAAATTTATAATCCCACTTTTCTAAGGCAACCACCATTAAAATTTGCATATTTATTTTTTAAGCCTTATTTCTAAAACCAGTGTTAAATAATGATTATTATACATATATGCCTACATGTTTTCTCATACAAAATACTTTTAAATATATATTAAAAGCTAATGGAAAAAATAGTCTCAATTACTAAATTCTAATTATAAGGACTTTTTTTCCTCTCAAAAACACATCAGGCTTCCATATTGAATGATGGCTATATCCTATTTTTAGAAAGAAATGATGTGAGATGACACTGTGTTTTATTTTGCCTTTACGATATTTTGTTTATTTCACACTGGCATATCCATAAAATAAAAACTTTTACTGATAAAGAACTTCATATTGTCAGTGTGCTTTCTCATTTTCTTTCAGTTAAACCTTTTAATCTATCTGTGCAATAGATAGGGCTGGCACTCTTTCTATTGCACATATGTGAAGGTGTGATTTGGCAAAGTCTGATAGCTGGTGCTAATTGAAAGTCCAATGCTCTTGTATTCATTTTACTTGTCCTGACAGTGTAGAGGTTCCCTGAAAAGAAGCTAATGATTTTCACTTTTCTTGGTAGAGAATGATAGACACGCAAATCTGGGTATCATCTATTGCAACATTTTGCAAAGAGAGACACTTGTACATCCCTAAAGTTCCAGCTGAATGCATACTGATAATGCAAAAGCCATTGGATTTGGTGAACAAGCAATGGATTAGGAATCACAAGATTTGATTTCCAAATCCACTGAGCTCTTAATTAATCTTTAGGTAATCATCTCATCTTCATTTCTCCAAGGTCTCATGTATAGAAATATGTAGAATGGGGATAATAATAAATATCTTGTCAAGTTTTTGTCAGAACATACATACACACACACACACACACACACACGCACACACACACGCAGAGGTAAGGCACAGCAATGGGTAAACAGTCTGTATTTGATATATGGTAGATATCATGTGTAAGCAAGAATTCCATTTTAAAATCACATGCAGTTCTTTTATTTCCCTCTAGTGTTGGAAGATTAACTTCAGGTATGGGACAGACTGCTCCTTTGTTTTGGAAAAAATCACATTATGGTCAAAGATAAAGCAAAGACCATACTTTTAAAAAAGGAGATGGTCACTGCTCTGCATTAATAGCACAAAGGTTTATGGTTATAGGCAGACTTCAATATCTATAGATAGTTTCTTCTAGGAAAAAATGTTTCTTTTCTATATAGGTGTTTAGGCTGCATCTTCTTGGAAAATTCTCTTCTAAAGCAGTTTCAGAATAATGTTGATATTTGGGTTCTTCAGAGGGACAGAATCAGTAGGCGATACATACACATACACACATACATATATATCTGTGTATACATATATACATATACACCATATACATATATACACACAATTATATATGTGTATGTGTGTGTTGTATTAGTCCATTCTCACTCTGCTATGAAGAAATATCAGAGACTGGGTAATTTATAAAGAAAAAAGGTTTATGCAACTCACAGATCCACATGGCTGGGGAGGTCTCAGGACTTACAATAATGGTGGTAAGCCTTTCCTCACAGGGTGGCAGGAGAGAAAATGAGTGCGAGTGATGGGGGGAGCCCCTTATAAAACCATCAGATCTCCTGAGAACCCACTCACTATCACGAGAACAGCATGAGGGAAACTGTCCCCATGATTCAATTATCTCCACCTGGTCTCACCTTTGACAGGTGGAGATTATCACAATTTAAGGTGAAATTTGGGTGGGGACAGAGAGCCTAACCATATTATATGTGTATATGTATGTATGTATGTATGAAGGGGGGATTTATCAGGAAAATTGGCTCATTATGAAGGCTGAGAAGTCTCACAATAGGCTGTGTGCAAGCTAGAGAACCGGGGATGCTAGTAGCAGGGCTCAGCTCAAGTCCAAACATCTGGAAACCTGGAGGGGCCACTGAAGTAAGGACTGAAGTGCAAATACCTGACAGCCGTGATGTGCAAGAGCATACCCCAGGAGAAGAGCATACCCCAGTTTCAAGAGGCAGAGTGACTAATTCACCTTTCCTCTTTTTATTCTATCTGGCCCGTAGTCGATTGGATAGTGCCTGACCATGTTAAGGGTTGATCATCCCCATTGAATCTGCTCAGACCTCTCACACACCAATCTCCTCTGAAAACACTGTCACAGACACACCCAAAAATAATGCTTTACCAGTTCTCTAGATATTTTTTAATCCAGTCAAGTTGATATATAATCACCACAGCACTGAAGAGGGAAATCTGATTCTACCTTGACATGAATCCCAGATTCATTGATCATTAGCTACTAGAACTTGGACAAGATACATAACCTATCTTTGTTTATAGGTATAATAACTGTACCCATTTCATGAAGTCAGAGCAGAGACCTAAAGACAGCAGTCAGGATGTGGAGGCATGTATTTACATCACATAATTACAAACCGCAATTAAGGGCACAATTGGAGATTCTGCAGTTTATGCTGGGCTGTTGAAGTCATCTCTGAGGCAGTATTTAAGAATGAATTATCCTGGCTTAACAAATAATGTTAGATTTAATGAATTGTCCTAACAGAAACTTTAGGCTAGGCTGATCCATGTAGTTTGACAGTCGGGAAACATATACATTCATGTTGTTAAGCATACATAAAGGAAGTTAATCCAAAAAAAACCAAAAAGAAGTTAATCCTAGTACTGACATATGGCGCATGACAGACAAGCTTTAGATTGAAGTGATGGGGAAATGTGTTTCTTTTTCCAGGGCTCAGGTAATTGAGCACTTACTCTAGAGAAGGTATTCATACAAATAATGGAGTCAAGTAGTAGAGGGAGTACCACTTAGGAGGAAATGCCCAGTGGAGTGACCTAAGCCTGTTGACCTGAGCATGCTATAGCTAGGGTCCAAGTTTAAGTCCTCTGTTTTGTAATTACTTTGTGTTATTACCAAGCCTCTGAAAAATACCTATATGTGTTATGCCTGGTCATCTGTCACTCAGAATGAAAGAAAATGCTAGCACCAGTGAGAGGGACGATATGATACAGAGAAAGCAGCATTGGTCTGTAGGGCTCCAGTCTCAAGAAAGTAGGAGGTGACCTGTGGAAAGAGGTGCTAATGGTCACATCTGGCTGAGATGCTGGCAAAATAAGAGAGTAAATCTGAGGAATGTGCAAGGATTCCTTAGGTAGACTCAAGAAGCCTTAGGGATAGGAATCTAGAAGAAGACTAGGAATCTGTTAGATTAGGTTATAATGATTTGAACATTAAAGGCAAGCGTGAGCTTAGAAATTGTTAAAGTATGGAATATTTGTTTAACAGCCCTACCGCTATCATCATCATCATTAGTATAACCTGGCTGCAGAAATCTGTTTTTAGATTTTTAAATTTTATTTGTAAGTTTATATTACATTATATCAGTGCAAGCACCAGAAAAATTGACAGACATCACATCTACCCAAGAGTTTCAGCTATTTTGGTGGCTTTTCTCAGGTTTCTGACATTCACAGCTTCTCTCAGTTCTTCGCTTCAGCCTCCTTGTCCTGACCCTGTTGCCGCCTCTTCTGCCTGGAGTACTGCCGCTTTGTTGGCAGAGTTATTTCCTGGTAGTGAGTACTGCTGCCACCAACAATCTGGCCTCTAGGAGAAGAAATTGTTTCTTCTAATCACCCAGAGCATAAGTAAGACCAGGCTGTAGTTTTTTATGACATTACTAAATGTTACAAGTACAAACTGAAGCTGCTACTTACATGTGTTTATTATTCTTAAAACCTCAGAATTCCAAATCATGATCCGAATCACTGCTTCATGCCTCACAGGCTGCACATAGCAGAAGCACACCGAGTTGCTCCATAGCAATGGGATTCTTCTGCCCATTGCTCACCGCCTATAATCCCAGCACTTTGGGAGTCCGGGGCTGGCGGATCACGAGGTCAGGAGATGGAGACCATCCGCATGAATTGATTAGCATCACTATGAAAGGGCTGGAGGGAACTAGCTAGTTCTTTTTGTCCCTTCATTCTTTCTGCTACGTGGAGACAGTGTTCATCCCCTCAGGAGGAGGTAGCATTCAAGGAAGCAGAGATTGATCCCTCATCAGACACATCAGACATTGAACACACTGGTGCCTTGATCTTGGACTTGCCAGCATCTGTAATTAAGGGAAATAAATATTTGTTCTTTATAAATTACCTACTCTCAGGTATTTTTGTTATAGCACAAGGAAAGGACTAAGACAATTCCTCAAATAGCCCTTCTTAGTACAAAGGAAGGTAGAATCCCAAGACAAATTCCAATCTCCACTCAAGAAAACATGAAATATGACCGATCCCCCAAATGGTAAATTTCCTTTTCGAAATCTCTAAAGTCTCCACCCGCATGAATTGATTAGCATCACTATGAAAGGGCTGGAGGGAACTAGCTAGTTCTTTTTGTCCCTTCATTCTTTCTGCTACGTGGAGACAGTGTTCATCGAAATCTCTAAATCTGGACTCTGCCAGGTGGGCTTGGTCCCAATATGTCTAAAAATAATAAATACATGAAACACGGTCCAATTTGTATTTATATAAGAAAAAATATGCAAAGATTAGTGTTTCACAGTTGGAAAAAATCACAACTCATTTACTTGTGTATTCTTTAGTAGAGCTAGACAGACTTATGTTATGCTAATATAGATTTCTCTAAGGGATACTAAAATATTCTCGGTTTCAGATTCCAACAAGAATTATTTTACTCAATAATTCAGAAATACTATAAAATGATTCATTGAGAGTGCCTTCTCCCAAATCCTGGAATGGAAGCTTCCACTTCAGTCTCACCAGCATCTGATAATAATGAAATCAATGGGATTAAAGGGACAGTCTTGACTGTGGTCCAGTTTGGGCTCCTCTTTTTGCTTTGCCCTAATTTTGATAATAAGTTTTGTTATGTCTTTCAAATCTGGTCTCATGATATTCTGAGCTGGGGTATCTTTCTTCAGAGCCCTCAATAATGATGGCAGATATTCCCTAATCTTTACATTTGCGAGTGTTCAAAGAGTACTTTGTGAAAGCTCAGTGAATATATTTGAAAAGCTTGCTTTGCTCCAATGTGCACTAAGAAATGGTTATGCATAGAGGATAAAAGTGTCTACTTTGAAGCCAAATTGTCGATTTTGTATCCTGACTCTGTCACTTGCAAGCTATGCAACCTTGAAAAACTTAACTTTTTTTGTTTCTGTTTCCTTATTTTGAAAATGGTGATAAAAATAGTATCTACCTCATAGAGATATTATGAAGATTAAACAGGGGTGTGTGTGTGTGTGTGTGTGTGTGTGTGTAAATCATTATAGGTATTAAGTAGATGTTATCATTTAAAATTTTGATCACACACTGGTTTCTCAGTATACCAAATAAAAATATTGGTTGCATGCTGTATTTCTGCATGCCACTTCAACTCCCTATCTTTAATTTGGTTATTCTGTCCTGCATTTTTTCCCTGTAGCCATATTTACTGTTCTATTCAGAGGTAGGAAAGAAACATTCTAAATGAGAAAATTTCAATTAAAACCTGGAGCCTGAGTTGAAATCAGTTGTCATTTGCATCAGGCCCCAACACTGTAATAACATCAAACACCACTCCCTCTTCGACCTGCAGGGGTGTAGCAGATCTAAGAAAAGCATTCTTTAATCATTTCATGCCCAATATCCTGTAGGCTATAACTGCATACTGCTTCCAGAAACACTGCCCTTTTACTAGTAGGATCTGGGAACTCACTAATTTTGAACATTTAATTATTTCTGGAAACATAGTAAATCACAAAAAATCAACATTATTGTGTAAAATATGGAAAAATTAAAGATCTTTATATGAAAGTCTTCTATTTCAGACTACTCAAGAAATCTGACATGTCCAACTTCCTGTAATTATGCTGTCCATTCTAGACTGCTGTTTCTAATTATATTTGGCAGCTTTTCATCTTTTTGGCATTGACAAGATTACAAGAAAAAGATAAGGATAAAATATAATTTTGACTGATGTTATTTTATAAGTTATGGTTTTTGGTATCAAGTTTTGAAGCTGCACCTTAAAAAGAAGGAGCACTGTTCAAATGCTGTAACAATCTTGTGAGAAAATCATATTTTTGTTAGCAAAATCACACTTGGTAACATTGATGTATGGTCTTTCTTATAGAAATGACAAGGGGAATTGTGTGTAGTGTCTATAGGCATATGCCCTGGAGCCAGGGTCACCTGGATCCAAACCCCCAGTGTCACTTTCAAATGGTGTGGTTTTAGTCACATGACTTAATATCTCGCTGCTACAGATTTTCTAGCTTAAAAATAGTATAATCTTGATATCTAACTCTAAGCATCATTGTGAAATTCAGGAAGGTCAAACACATGGCAAATAGTGGGTTAGAACTAGCTCTTCCTAATAATTTTCATTAAAGGCACCACGTGTGAGTTGGCATTCATATGTTGAGATGGAATGAATGTATTTTGCATGTGAGAAGGATGTGAATTTTGGGGGGCTAGGGACAGTATGCAATGGACACATTCATGTGTCCCCCCCAAATTTATATGTGGAAACCTTAATTCCCAATGTGAGGATATTTGGAGTTTCAGAACTTGAGAGGTAATTAGTCATGAGGGTGGAGCCCCTGAATTGAATTAGTGCTGTTATGAAAGATGCTTAGGAGCTTTCTAGCCCTCTTTCAGGTATGTAAGGATACAAAAAAAAATTGGTAGTCTGTATCCTGGAAGAGGGCCCTTGCCAACACCTGACCATACTGGTATCCTGATTTTTGGAGGAATTCCAGCCTCCAGAAATGTGAGAAATACATTTATGTTATTTATAAGCCACTCAGTCTATGTTACTTTGTCATAGAAGCCCAGACTAAAACATCACTTTAAGACTGTAATAGTCATCTTTAAATTCTTTCTTTCCCCTCATATTTAATTAGCTTTTAAAGTTATTGATTTAAAAAATAATTCTTTTGAAATATTCCATTTCTTTTCATTCTGATGAATGTCATCCCTTTTTAGTTTCTTATATGTTTATTGAACTAATGGACTTGTTTTCCATTTGATTTCCATGTCTTCAGGCTTTCCCTACTTCACTGCATCCTAAGCACCACTGCCAGATCAATCTTCCTAAAAGTCAGATCGAGTACATCACTGTTCAGCTTTGGATATTTAGTAGTGCTCTATTTCTCACAGCATAAAATCCAGACCCTTTATCTTTGTATCCAATCTCCTGAGGTATACCTAGCCTCAACCTTGACAACCCTTGAATCACACTGGTCTGCTCAGTAGTCCCTTAACATGTTTTTCTTTATTTCTGTTGCAAGTTTTTTTTCTCTCATTCCTCCAAAGTATTATCTTCATTCCTTGCCATCTGCAATTCAATTTTATGTGTATATATCAAGATAAATTATACATGTTTGGAAGGAAAGGAGGTAATGCTAACAATTTTCCCATTCAAGATGCTATTGTTTCAATGTTTCCCTTTCAAAATTCAGATGTTGCTAATGATAGTATTAGGAGATGGGGCCTTTAAGATGTGATTAGGTCAAGAGAGCTCCGCCCCTCATGAATGTGATTAGGGCCCATTTAAAAGAGGGATCATGGCCAGTCGCGGTGGCTCACACCTGTAATCCCAGCACATTCAGAGGCTGAGGTGGGTGGATCACGAGGTCAGGAGTTTGAGATCAGCCTGGTCAATATGGTGAAACCCTGTCTCTACTAAAAAATACAAAAAATTAGCTGGGCATGGTGGCATGCACCTGTAGTCTCAGCTATTTGGGAGGCTGAGGCAGGAGAATCTCTTGAACCCACAAGGTGGGGTTGCAGTGAGCCAAGATGGCACCACTGTACTCCAGCCTGGGTGACAGAGTGAGACTCCGTCTCAAAAAATATAATATAATATAATATAATATAATATGGATCTTGCAGCTTTAAGTTCTCCTGCCTTTCTGCCTTCTGCCATGTGAAGATGTTACAAATTACCCAGTCTGTAGTATTTTCTTATAGCAGCAAAATGATACACAAGACTATGCATTAAACACTTCTCCATCACTCTAAAGCTTGTCTGTCATTGATTTACATTGATATACATTTAGTGGAGTTCTCCTTCTAAAGGAGAGTGAATGTGTCTTGGATTTCCTTAAATTACCACATGAGCTTATTGGGGACTATTTTTTTTTGGTACTATTCAAATTGCTATCCTATTATGTTAAGTAACTTCATCCTAAAGACATGAAAATTGTATAATATTTTGAGATGTTACATTTATAATACATTTCATGTTAATTAATAATATGTTCCTCTTCTGTGCTGCTCATTGTAGTTAAGTAGTCTATGTATAAAATTTCATTTAATTCTTAGAACAACCCTGAGAATCAAGATAACATATTATTATAATCCTTATTTATGTAACCTGAGGTTCAAAAGGTTAAGTTGCTTTGTCAAGCTCTGTCAGGCTACATATAACTGAGATTATATGACTCTCAAATTATACTGCTTCAATCTAATGAAAGTAAGCAGTAACTAGATTTCCATTAACAATGGTTTTGAGATTTACTTCCCAAGGGCTGACTAGGAAATTTAGCTGAGAAGCTGCTATAGTCTGAAAGCAGGAGAATCTGGCCTGGAACTCTGTAGCCCTGTGTCTGATTTCTCATCTTCAAGAAATTTAGTGTATTATTAATTTTAAAATTTTATCAAGATTTGGCACTAAAATGAAAGGAATGTTTAATGTGCAAGCTTGATGTGACAGATGACAGGTAATGTGCAGGTGGTAGAGATCTCTAAAGGTAGATCAATCCCCTTGTAGAGGATGCTCTAAGAACAGAGGACACAAAACATACTGATATCCTAATTTCATCTGCAGAATAAACACGCGGAGACACATATAAACAGAGTGTATGTATGTAAATTCACAATACATGGCTTGCAAAAATAAGATATATATAGCTTCATATGTGCCAAAGAATCAAAGAAGAATCTCTTCTGTCCAAATTAGAACATTCATCTCTGCTTGAAGAGAAAGTTTAAAGCGTTAATCATCCCCCTTTTCTCCCCCTAAAACGGAGAGAGTGTGTATATGTGTAGATAGAAAGGCACTTTCCAAATTTCGTTGTATAACAATACATCAGTTGTATTTTTCGAAACCCCAGCTGTATGTTGTGTTGAATATCACTATCTTATCAAAAATCTGTATTTTATTTGAAACAAACTATGTTGTCCAGTATAATTTTTATGTGTGTGTATATATATGTATGTGTGTGTGTGTGTGTAAATTCTGAATATAGACTTACAGATACAAAAGAATCAAAAGCATTCCCTCAAAAACACAGGAAAAAATAATTCTTACATTAGAAATTTAATCTTCATTTTATGCTTTTGGGTGAATTATTTTCCTCCCTAACATTGTCAGGTTAGTAACACACTTAAACAAAATTTATTTGTGAGGTTAAGTACACTGAAAAACAAGGTGACTGACATGTTAAATGAAGTATAATTAAAAATGTTGAATGGATTGTACATGTGAATATGCATAATTATTTTTCTTATAAAACATGGCTTTCATGTTTCCTTGGAGCAGTTTACAGTTGCAAATACATGATTTTTAAAAAGAACAAATCAAAAGGCACCAATCCACCAAGGAGCAGTGGTATTCAGTATGCCCTTTGGGTAGGCCAGCCTGAACAGATGGACCTTCAGTCTGTATTAAAGGTCAATTGATTTGTGCCTGTGCCGAATGAGTTTGGAAAAGAAGTTTCAAATTCTGTCTCTCTAATAAGTGGCTCACCACATATTTTCTGAAAATTCAAATTTTATTGTACAGTTGTTTCCAACCCCTTTCAGAAAATCCAAGAGGTCAACCCTAAAGCCTAAACAAACTTTAAACTTCTTAGCTTGGAATTTGACATTCAAAACTTTCATACTGACTCTGGGCCCATCATTTCAGCCTCAACTTTTATTATACCTCTTCACAAATCCCTCCACTCCTAAAAAATGAGTCTCCTAACCAAGTCACTAATTTGTTCAATTCTCCGAATCTGAAGTGGTGCTCTCTGTCATGCCACAAGAATACCTTTCCCCATGTTCTAGTTTGAGTTGTCGCTCATATACAAAGCTTTCTTTGATCACTCTAGGGAATAAAATTGTGTCTGTTTCTAAAGTTCTTTCTCTCTTGCTGTGTAGTTCATTAATTGATTTTTTTTTAGCATTTTTGTGATGTTAGTTCTCTTTTATGTAACTGCTGTGTCTCCTCATGTGGTAGGTTAAAATTAGGACTGCTGTAATTCCTATACTAGATAGGGAGGAAAGTAACTTCACCTTAGCAAGCATTATAATCAGAGGTTTTTTCTTCACCTATTAGAAGAAAAGACAGTTGTCCTGAGGCTTCATCCTTCTTCTATCAGTTCTTACTCTTCTGGTGGCTTCATTAACCACTGAACTTTCAGGCATGGCTTCTAAGTAAGTAATTCAGGAGGCACTAGAAAGTTATTCCTTGTTTTCCTAGATTTTTTGTTGTGTTTGTTTACAAACTGAGTTGGAAACCAAGGTGAACACATTCTTGTCAGACTGGACCAACCTTTCTGATTTTGCCTAACTTATCACTTCTAATAGCTAACATCTGCCTAGTATCACTTTGAATAACAAGCGCTGAGTATAGAAGGTACACATTTCAACGGAAGTCAAGTTCCACTAAATGTTTTTACCCATGTTGAAAGCTTTTCTGGTCTCTTGGGCTTATACATCTGAAGCTATGTCACAAAATTAAGGTTAATTCTAGTCCCAGGTAGGAGCACCTGGAGAGAGTTAAAAACTATCTTAAAAGAAGGAACAATAGTGGACTCCATGCCTTCTTAGCTCTATAGTGCCGAGTTTGTTTTCTCTTACATTTCTCACTACATTCCTGAAGTTTCAGTTACTTTCCCTCAAGGAAGAACATGTTGTGATGGAATGAGAAAAAAAATAAAAAGTGTTAGTACTTGAAGAATTAGAGATGACAAGTTTGGAAGAATGTGAAGAGAGGGTCAGATTAAAAGCAGTGGTTCTCTCTTTATGTTCTATGCATTCTCTAGACCACAGGGGCAAATTATATGTTCATAGACTGCAATAAGTTTTCCTTCAGCTGAACATGCGTTTTGCTTGGTTCCCATGATACTGTTCTGTACAGTGTTTCAAAAATTTTGAAGGAGATTTTAACATTTCAAAATTAAAAAAATTTATACAAACAATTGAAATTTTGGCTTTTTTGGGAAAAAATCTTAACGCCTAAACAGGAATAATCAGCTTGAGTTAGGTAGTGGCTTCCCTTTTAGCCAAGGCAAGAACACCCCCAGGTTGAGGAAGGTCTTATCCAGCATCATCCCACTTCCTTCCTTTACAAAGCAGAGTTGGCCTTTAGGCACTAAATTCCTAACCCATCCACCCCAGGCTGAAGGAGATGATAAGGCCCTAGAAGTCACATATGCTAGGACTAGGCCTTCAGTGGTGTAGATTATAAGTGAGTTTTAAAATTTTTTAAATCTTTAATTATTATGTATACCTGATAGTTGTACATATTTATAGGGTACATGTGATGTTTTGATACAGGTATACAATGTATAATAATCAAATCAGGGTAACTGGGGTATCTATCTCCTCAAGTATTTTTGTTGTACTGATTAATAATAATACAAATTTTAAAAACCTATAAATATTATCTAAAAGAACATGACATTTATAAATATTAAGAAATCAAATAAATTTTCCCCTACTTTTGTAAGAACAATTGTTAAAAATGTCTAAATACAAATATCTAACAATATAATTCACCACAAATTTTGGATTCATTTAAAAATGGAACTGACATTTACTTTTAACAATTTGGAAAGTAATATACCTGGTCGTTTAAGTCAAAATATATTTTGACACAAATTGATATTACAATTTTTTTTTTGAGGCTAAGGAAGAAGTGCTATAGAAAATCCATTCCAAATGACTTGGTCATGGCTGGAAAAATCAGAGTGGGGCCTGCAAAGATGCAAGGTGAATGCATTGCTGAAATAAGGATTATCTGCTCCACGTTTGGCTTGGTTTTATTTCTCTAAGTAGCAGAGTAAGTAACTTTGGAGACCCTCTATTTGTAGACCAATGATATAGAAAGAGTCATATAAAAACACTGTATTCTAGACAATATTGTCATTGCAGTTAATGAACATTTCAAGAGTCAATATTAACTTACATGAGATCACTTCTTAATGGAAACATTACATGTTCTCTGTGTCCTTAGGAACCATAGAATTTATCAAATCTCTCATGAACTATAAAAGTACAAATCAATTTAACATTTTCTTCCTTTTTCTCCATAGCTGTATAGTGGAATTGCAGCATTGTTAGTGAATTAAACATTAGAATAGACTACTTCTACATAGTAGTGAAAACCTAGCTTATTTCATATTATCCTAGAAACATTGACATTAAAATTATCTTGTTCAAGTATCATCTCATGCTTGTATCCTTTCTATATCACCTACGACAAGTTAAAATCCTCTTGTTTGAAATCACCCTGATGATGAGACCTTTCTGCCGTGAGGCAATCTCTTCCATTTGTGAACATCTATGACTGTTGTAAAAATCCTTTTTATATAGTGTTGCAATTTGTTTTCTTGTATTTGAATTCTTTTGTCTTAGTGATTCCCTCTGAAAAAGTTGCACATTCTTCAATACGACAGCATTTCAAAAGTCCTGAGATAGCTAACTAATTCTTCCTAAGCCCTTCTATTTATAGCTAAGTATCCACAGTTCCTTCAACTACTCCAAAATTGATGTAACTTCGAGTTCTTTAACTAATTTTCTCATTCTCCCCTAGGAAGATCCTGATTTTTCGATATTCCTCTTAAACTGTGATGTCTCCAAATTTACACAGATTCCAAGATTGGTTTCAATCTATATAGAAATATAATGTGATTTTTCACTCTATCATTGTAAATTTTCTATGGGTTTATGCAATTAAAATTGCTCTACCTTGTTTGACAGTACAATCACATTGTCGATTGATTGTGTTGTTAACTATAGCACCCTAAATATTACCCCTTGTAGAAGTTAGTATAGTATTTTCCTACCTGGTCCTATATTCATATTAGTTCTTTTAAATTCAAGTTTAGATCCTTACTTTTATCTTTTATACTAGTTTTTAAATTTCTATTCAACAAACCTTTAACTAGATTTTAACTATTATTCTGAATCATTATCAACATTTGGAACTGGTCTGTGTTATTTAACATACTGCCTTTCTTTACAAGCTTTATGGACTCCACTAAATATGATATTGAACCCTTATAAATGTTTTGAACAGGACAGAGTAATGATCTAAGAGACATTAGAGACCTTTTAATACATATTATGGCTATCTTTCCCCAAAATCCATTCTAGTTCCCCTTTGACCTATAGCAACTATGAGGTTGGGGAGGGACTGACCCACATCATCTCACATGAACCCTGATTGGTTAAAGATAACCAGCATAACTTAACTATCTACACCACAGTGACTGGCTCATGAACAACCCAATGAGAGTAAAGGATAGAATGTTAGTTAGATTAGGAGGAGAAAGTTTCTTGCTCTGGAAGATAAGATTGGAATGTGAGGCCTAGAACTGCTTATAGCTACTTTTGATGATGAGGAATGCCAGATTTTCTATAAAGTTCTACTCTAACAATGTTTCTCTTTCTCTAAATGTTTTAGTTATATGAGTAAATATATGAGGGCAGCTGCCCTAAAATACCATGAAATAAGAGTAGCTTAACACAACAAAGATCTATAGTTTATCTACATAAAAACTGGTGTAGAGTTGTCAAATGCTGGCCTCGTTGGTGATTCAGGAAAAAAATCTCCTTTCTTCTTTTGATTGTACCATCACAACCTGTGTCAGGGAAAAGAGAAAATGATGAAAATGAAGAAGGATGGCTTTCAATTGGTTTGGTCTAGAAATAAAACATTACTTCCACTCATAATCCACTAATCTGGACTAGACATGCAGTCCAAAATTAAATGGCAGGGAGGCTAAGAATTGTAGAAGAATATTTGAAATATTTGGTGACCATCAGTTGTATCTTCTGCATAATATAATCTCTTTAAGGAACGTAGTTTACACAACAGACTGAAGGTGCCATTGATCTTAAGTTGTCTGCTTTCCACTTGCAGCCATCCCAGAGGCAAGGCTGTATTAATGGCTTGGCTACTGGCTTAGAATAGTGAGAACACACACAAATTGTAACAATAAATTCTTCCAAGACACATTCTTTTCCTCCTAGTTTGAAAATCAGTAGTAAATGTTTCTAACTCTGGATTCTTGGTCACATCTCCTATTTCCCCCAGTGGCTGCAAGATAAGAAATTTTCATTCATGCAGTTCACATCTCATCTGCAAGTTTTTACCATACTCTGGTATGCAATCTTCTTAGGCCTGGAGACTTGAAATCACTTAGAGAAGGTAAATGCTATCTTATCATCTCCTTACCTATCTCTAGGTTCAATTGCTTTTTACCAATGTTTATTTTGCCTTCTCCAGGCTAAAAATTATTCTCCTAGTCAGAGAATATGGAAGTAAAATAGAATTTTTATGACCCCATTTTGTATCACTTATTCAATTTATAAAATCTTACCAAACATAGTACAGGTAAAGTCTTTGTTCTTGCTCTGAATATAATGGTAACTTATAAAGATTTTATTTTCTTACACAGTTTTTTCACAAACCTTAATTCATTTTAAGCTTTCTGGTACTGTCCTCTTAGGCTCATGCTCCTTTATTATTTGTCTTTGGTTATATGTTTCTGCATCCTTTTTCAATACATAAATTTAAAAGTTAAAACCATCTAAGTGGTCCTTATGAAGCCACTATGAATGTTCAGACACTATACTCGATGAGTTTTTAAATAAATTCATAGGTAGAAATTCAATTTCAAGTGATTTCTTAACTCTCTGAACTTTTTCATTTTAGAGTCTGAAACTTCATGACCATTTATGTCTTTTACTTAAGCTTTTCAGTATCTTCCTACCTGAGGTTTAAGGTAGAATTCTCCCCTGGTTGTCATGATCACCAAGTGTTTAACATATCTTTGGTGATAAATAAATGATTTTTGAATGAATTCATTTGAAATACACAAGGAAAGTTTCTATTTCTATGAGAATTCTATCAGTTTTAAAATCTTTTTTAATCAAAACTGAATCTTTTTATCAGTCTTTAGACAATGTTGATGATTCAAACTGTTCTTTTTTTAAAATAGAAATTTCAAACTTTTTTTTTTAATAACTTCTGACAAGCTTTCTACTTATGGAGGTTAAATTTTGGCTAAACTGTTTTGAATGAGTATAACACTATAACACTAGCAGAGTCAAAATTACAGGTTTAATATCCATAGAAGAAAATTATCATCCCACATATAATTACATGTCATTTTACATTCTTATCAACAGTCTTCATTGATTATCCAAGAGGTCAAAGGGATATAAAAAACTCAGTGTAATTCCATTACCATTGCTAAGGGTACACAGTCTTTAATATATATCTTTGATATCTGTTTTCCTAAGATTTTGTAAGAAAAACCTAGTCTATATTCAATATTCTACAACTTTTAAAAAGTTTTACTCAAGATTTGTCAAGAGTTCTTCAGAATAAAGGAACGCAGTGTATGTTAAGTGAATGTCATTAACATCAACATCACCATCAACAAAAAAGCAGATATTCATAAATCATAATCAGAGAAAGTTACAATAAATAGAATAAAGTTTAGAAACAAGAGTTTGCTTAATTCACAGCCTTCTACCATACATTTCTTTATAAAACCCAGGATGAATAGTTCTTACAATACTTCTAGAAATGGGAATCCTCTTTTGGTAATTCCTTTTTAAATCAGTCATACTAGAACTTCCCTCTATTACCTTCCTAAATTATCTTTTCTTTCTTGAATTCCAGGTCTTTTCTAGAGATTTGTCAAAGGTTATAAAATTACAGGTAAATAGAAGGAATAAATTATTTTGTTCTATACCACTGTAGGATGACTGCAGTTAACAGCAATATATGGTTTCAAATAGCTAGAAGGAGGATGCTGAATGTTCTCAATGCAAAGAAACTCATATTTGAAATGATGGATATAACTATTACACTAACATGGTCACTATGTACTATATGCAGTGAACCAAGATAGCCCCACTGTACTCCAGCCTAGGTGACAGAGTGAGACCTCGTCTCAAAAAAAAAAAAAAAAAAAAAAAGAGGGAGTTCTTTAGGTTGAAATGAAAGGTAACTAAACAGCAACATGATAGTATGAGAAAGTAGAGAACTCATTGGTAAAAGTAAATATGTGAATAAATACAAAATTCCACATCACTGTAACAGCAGAAGGTAAGTCACTTTTAATTCTAATATAAAGTTTAAAAACCAAATTATTGAAAATATCTATGTGAAAAATATTTTAAAAGACTGACAAACTGATTGTAGAATTCACATGGAAACACAAAAGACCTATAATAGCGTACAACTTCGAAAAATAAATAATTGATAACTGATATTATCTGATTTTAATACATTATGATTTGCCTAGCTACAGTAATATTTTGATTGGTATAGGCATAAATATACAAAAATAGGTCAATGGAAACTAATAGAGTTGAGAAATAGGCCCACAAATATATTAACGATTTAATTTTTTTTGAAAGGTGGGGTCTGACTATGTTACCCAGGCAGGTCTCAAACTTCTGGCCTCAAGTGATCCTCCCTGAGGATCTCTGATACTTTGCCTCTCCGACAATTTTGGCAAAGGCACAAAAGCAATTCTGTAGGAAAAAAATAGTCTTTTTGACAAATGATGCTGGAACAACTGGAAACACATATGCAAAACAGTGATTTTTAACCTACATCTCAAGTGAATACAAACTTTAATTCAAAATATATTACCAGCCTAAATGTAAAACCTGAAAGTGTAAAAATTCCAGATGAAAACATAAGAGAATAGTCTTTGTGATACACTGTTACAACACAAAAATTATGATCTATAAAAATATGGTTAAGTTAAACTTGATCAAAATTTCAAAAGTTAGCTCTTTGAAGGGCACTGTTAAAAGAATGGAAAGACAAGCCACAAGCTGAGAGAAAATATCTGCAAATTATACATGTGATAAAGAAATAATTTTTAGAACATATGAGGAATTCTCAAGAGAGTATATGATAACAAAAACCCAGTTAAAATATGGCAAGAAATGTAAATAGACACTTAGAAAAAAGAAGTTATATGGATGACAAATAAGCACAGAAAGAGATGTTTATCATTAGGGAAATGTAAATTGAAATTATGATGTGATAACACTGTAAACTTGTAAGAACATCTAAAATGTAAAAGACTTACCATGCCAAGTGTTGATGAGAATGTAAATAAATGGGGGTTTCATACACTGCTGGTGGGAAAGTAAAATTCTACAATAGTTTTGGAAAATGTTTGGCAATTTCTTTTAAAATTAACATTGACTGATTATGTGATCTAGACATTTTACTCCACCCATCAAGAGAAATGAAAGCATATGTCTATACCAAGACATACCTGCATGTTTGTAGTAACTTTAGTAGTATTAAAAAACTGGAGGGGGGTCAAGATGGTGGACTAGAAGCCAGTGTGCCCCACTCTCACAGAGAGGAAGCAAAGTAGTAAGTAATCACTGACATTGCAAGCCAATCATCTAAGAAACCACATCAGGTTCCATCAAAAGACTGAGAAGACACAGAGAACAGAGAAGAGCAAAGCCAGGCAGCAGCCTATCTGGAATTGATGTGGAGCCAGAAGAAGCTCCCCCAAATGGGGAAATAGTGAATGAGTGAAAGTCCCCAGGAGACTCACACTTCCAAAAAGGATCTGTGTAATCCTGGGAATGGGAGAATCCCCCTGACTCCCATTGGTCTCTAAATTGATACAGAGAGTTACCTGGAGTTTTTGCAGAGGTAAGACTCAAGACCAAGGGGACCCCCACAGGTCTTGGACCCTGGAGCAGCCTGGTGTCAACTGCCATAGCCCCAGTAGAGGCTGCAGTCATGGTGCCTGGGAGCAGTAAGATTGCTTTACTCCCCCTTGCCAGACGAGGCTTAGTGCCAGCTTCCCTCATGGTGGTCCCACTTCTGTCTAAACTCTGCCAGAGAATACAGCTCCCTGATGCCCTGGGAAGCACCCAGATGATGGAGCAAGAGATTTCACCCACCCCTGCTGCTTATAGCTGAGTGAGACATGCCTGCTGGAGCTTCCAGCAGAGCAGACTCAATTCTGCCTGACTCTGTGGGTGGATGCAGCTTTGAATTCCTCTGGGAAACAGCTGTGCTGCCCCTAGCTGGTCAGGAATCACTGATCTGGGCAGTGTGAGGCAAGGAGCAGCCCTCAATCTCAGAACACTGAGACGGATGAGCCATCTGGGTTTGCAGCCAGTGGGAGTGTGAGGCATTTCTCCCTCTTCAGGGCTGCCTCAGGAAGAGTACAGTTTGTGCCTGAGGGAACCATGTAGATCAGCATATCCAACAAAGGAAAGGCAGGCATGGAGCCAGTGACTGAAGAGAGCTCCTCTAAGGCCCAAGAACAGACCAGGTGACAGTGCCATCTCTTTCCCCACCTCACCACAGAGCATTACTGCCAACTGCACCAAAATACACTAGAGTCATGCAACTAAGGAGCCTATCTTCTAGCCAACACTCTTAAGTGCCACCTACTGGATTGCAGCCCAAAATAAAACACCAAAATATTTTGCCAGTATACAGCACCTGTCAAAACTAAGGCAAAAATTTAGCCACAAGTAAAGATTCTATACAGAGCCTTGGCCTTCTGAAAATGCCCAGAAATAAAGGCAACTATTATTCAACTTACATCTCAGTTAAAGGAACACCATCCATTACACATGAGAAAGAATCACTGCAAGAACTCTGGCAGTTCAAAAACCCAGAGTGTCCCCTTAAATCCAAACCTGCACAATAGTTACCCCAAAATAGTGCTTAACCAGATTGAGATGACTGAAATGATAGACATAGAATTCAGAATCTGATGGCAGGGAAGCTCACTGAAGTCCAGGAGAAAGCTGAAACCTGATCCTAGGAATCTAAGAAATCCAGTAAAACTATATAGGAGTTGGAAGTAAAAATAGTCATTTTAAGAAAGAAGCAAACTGACCTTCTGGAACTGAAGAATTCACATTAAGAATTTTACAATACAATTCAAAGCATTAACATCAGAATAGATCAAGCTGAAGAAAGAATCTCAGAGCTTAAAGACTGGTTTTTCAAGTCAACTCAGACAAAAATAGAGAAAAAAGAATTAAAAAAAATAAAGAACCCCAAGAAATATTGGATTATGTCAAGAAACTAAATCAATGACTCATTGCCATTCCTGAAAAAAAAAGGAGAGTAAGCAACTTGGAAAACATATTTGAGTATATTTGAGTAAAAACATTTGTCCACGGGAATTTCCCCAAACTTGTTAGAGAAGAGAACATGCAAATTCAAGAAATACAGAGAACCTCTGTGAGATACTATAAAAGATGTGTCCCAAGGCATATAGTCATCAGCTTCACCAAGGTGAATGCAAAGGAAAAAGTCTTAAAGGCAGCTATAGAGTAAGGTCAGTCCATGTACAAAGGGAACTCCAAGAGTCTAGCAGCAGACCTCTCAGCATAAACCTTACAATTCAGAAAATATTAGGGGCCTATTTTTAGCATTTTTAAAGAAAACAAATTAAATCCAAGAATCTTATATCTTGCAAAACTAAGATTCATAAGTGAAACATAAATAAAATCATTATCAGAGAAGCTAGTGCCAAGGGAAACTGTTATCACTAGACCAGCCTTACAAGAGACCCTTAAGGGAGTGCTAAATATGGAAACAAAAGATCAAAACCTGCTACCACAAAAATATATTCAAAAACATATCCCACAGGCAATATAAAGAAATTATGCAATCAAGTCTGCAAAACAAACAGCCAACAACATGATGACAGGATCAAAATCATGCCAGTTAGAATGGGGATCATTAAAAAGTCAGGATCTTAAAAAAACAAAAACAAAAACAAAAAAAAATCAGCTCCTGGATTCTTTGATTTTTTGAAGGGTTTTTTGTGTCTGTATCTCCTCAGTTCTGCTCTGATCTGAGTTATTTCTTGCCTTCTGCTAATTTTGAATGTGTTTGCTCTTGCTTCCCTAGTTCTTTTAATTGTGATGTTAAGGTGTCAATTTTAGATCTTTCCTGCTTTCTCTTGTGGGCATTTAGTGCTATAAATTTCCCTCTACACACTGCTTTGAATGTGTCCCAGAGATTATGGTATGTTGTGTCTTTGTTCTCATTGGTTTCAAAGAACATCTTTATTTCTGCATTCTTTTCATTATGTACCCAGTAGTCATTCAGGAGCAGGTTGTTCAGTTTCCATATGGTTGAGCAGTTTTGAGTGAGTTTCTTAATCCTGAGTTCTAGTTTGATTGCACTGTGGTCTGAGAGACAGTTTGTTATAATTTCTGTTCTTTTACATTTGCTGAGGAGTGCTTTACTTCCAACTATGTGGACAATTTTGGAATAGGTGTGGTGTGGTGCTGAGAAGAATGTATATTCTGTTGATCTGGGGGGCAGAGTTATGTAGATGTCTATTAGGTCTACTTGGTGCAGAGTTGAATTCAATTCCTGGATATCTTTGTTAACTTTCTGTCTCATTGATCTGTCTAATGTTGACAGTGGGGTGTTAAAATCTCCCATTATTATTGTGTGGGAGTCTAAGTCTCTACGTAGGTCTCTAAGGACTTGCTTTATGAATCTGGGTGCTCCTGTACTGGGTGCATATATGTTTAGGATAGTTGGCTCTTCTTGTTGAAATGATCCCTTTACCATTATGTAATGGCTTTCTTTGTCTCTTTTGATCTTTGTTGGTTTAACAAAATTGATAGACCACTAGCAAGACTAATAAAGAAGGAAAGAGAGAAGAATCAAATAGACACAATTAAAAATTATAAAGGGGATATCACCACTGATCCCACGGAAATGCAAACTACCATCAGGGAATACTATAAACATCTTTACATAAATAAACTAGAAAATCTAGAAGAAATGGATAAATTCCTTGACACATACACCCTCCCAAGACTAAACCAGGAAGAAGTTGAATCCCTTAATAGACCAATAACGAGCTCTGAAACTGAGGCAATGATTAATAGCTTATCAACCAAAAAATGTCCAGGACCAGATGGATTCACAGCCGAATTCTACCAGAGGTACAAGGAGGAGCTGGTACCATTCCTTCTGAAACTATTCCAATCAATAGAAAAAGAGGGAATCCTCCCTAACTCATTTTATGAGGATGGCATCATCCTGATAACAAAGCCCGGCAGAGACACAACAAAAAAAGAGAATTTTAGACCAATATCCCTGATGAACATTGATGCAAAAATCCTCAATAAAATACTGGCAAACGGAATCCAGCAGCACATCAAAAAGCTTATCCACCATGATCAAGTGGGCTTCATCCCTGGGATGCAAGGCTGGTTCAACATATGCAAATCAATAAATGTAATCCAGCATATAAACAGAACCAAAGACAAAAACCACATGATTATCTCAATAGATGCAGAGAAGGCCTTCAACAAAATTCAACAGCCCTTCATGCTAAAAACTCTCAATAAATTAGGTATTGATGGGACTTACACTATAAATAATAAGAGCTGTTTATGACAAACCCACAGCCAATATCATACTGAATGGGCAAAAACTGGAAGCATTCCCTTTGAAAACTGGCACAAGACAGGGATGCCCTCTCACACCACTCCTATTCAACATAATGTTGGAAGTTCTGTCCAGGGCAATCAGGCAGGAGAAAGAAATAAAGGATATTCAATTAGGAAAAGAGGAAGTCAAATTGTCCCTGTTTGCAGATGACATGATTGTATATCTAGAAAACCCCATCGTCTCAGCCCAAAATCTCCTTAAGCTGATAAGCAACTTCAGCAAAGTCTCAGGGTACAAAATCAATGTGCAAAAGTCACAAGCATTCTTATACACCAATAACAGACAAACAGAGAGCCAAATCATGAGTGAACTTCCATTCACAATTGCTTCAAATAGAATAAAATACCTAAAGAATCCAACTTACGAGAGATGTGAAGGACCTCTTCAAGGAGAACTAGAAACCACTGCTCAACAAAATAAAAGAGGACACAAACAAATGGAAGGATATTCCATGCTCATGGATAGGAAGAATCAATATTATGAAAATGGCCATACTGCCCAAGGTAATTTATAGATTCAATGCCATCCCGATCAAGCTACCACTGACTTTCTTCACAGAATTGGAAAAAAACTACTTTAAAGTTCATATGGAACCACAAAAGAGCCTGCATTGCCGAGTCATTCCTAAGCCAAAAGAACAAAGCTGGAGGCATCATGCTACCTGACTTCAAACTATACTACAAGGCTGCAGTAACCAAAACAGCATGGTACTGGTACCAAAACAGCGATATAGACCAATGGAACAGAACAGAGCCCTCAGAAATAATACCACACATCTACAACTATCTGATCTTTGGCAAACCTGACAAAACAAGCGATGGGGAAAGGATTCCCTATTTAACAAATGGTGCTGGGAAAACTGGCTAGCCATATGTAGAAAGCTGAAACTGGATCCTTTCCTTACACCTTATACAAAAATTAATTCAAGATGGATTCAAGACTTAAATGTTAGACCTAAAACCATAAAAATCCTAGAAGAAAACCTAGGCAATACCATTCAGGACATAGGCATGGGCAGAGACTTCATCTCTAAAACACAAAAAGCAATGACAACAAAAGCCAAAATAGACAAATGGGATCTAATTAAACTACAGAGCTTCTGCACAGTAAAAGAAACTACCATCAATGTGAACAGGCAACCTACAGAATGGGAGAAAATTTTTGCAATCTACTCATCTGACAAAGGGCTAATACCCAGAATCTACAAAGAACTCAAACAAATGTACAAGAAAAAAACAAAGAACCCCATTAAAAAGTGAGCAGACATTTCTCAAAAGAAGACATTTATACAGCCAAAAGACACATGAAAAAATGCTCATCATCACTGGCCATCAGAGAAATGCAAATCAAAACCACAATGAGATATCATCTTACACCAGTTAGAATGGCAATCATTAAAAAGTCAGGAAATAACAGGTGCTGGAGAGGATGTGGAGAAATAGGAACACTTTTACACTGTTGGTGGGACTGTAAACTAGTTCAACCATTGTGGAAGACAATGTTGAGATTCCTCAGGGATCTAGAACTAGAAATACCATTTGACCCAGCCATCCCATTACTGGGTATATACCCAAAGGAATGTAAATAATGCTGCTTTAAAGACACATGCACATGTATGTTTATTGCGGCACTACTCACAATAGCAAAGACTTGGAACCAATCCAAATGTCCAACAATGATAGACTGGATTAAGAAAATGTGGCACATATACACCATGGAATGCTATGCAGCCATAAAAAATGAGTTCATGTCCTTTGTAGGGACATGGATGAAGCTGGAAACCATCATCGTCAGCAAACTATCGCAAGGACAAAAAACCAAACACCACATGTTCTTACTCATAGGTGGGAATTGAACGATGAGAACACTTGGACACAGGAAGGGGAACATCACACACCGGGGCCTGTTGTGGGGTGGGGTGGGGGAGGGATAGCATTAGGAGATATACCTAATGTAAATGATGAGTTAATGTGTGCAGCGCACCAACATGGCACATGTATACATATGTAACAAACCTGCATGTTGTGCACATGTATCCTAGAACTTAAAGTATAATAAATATGTATGTGTATATATATATACTTTATATATACTATATATATATAATAAATATGTATGTGTATATATATATATACTTTATATATATATAAAGTCAGGAAACAACAGATGCTGGAGAGGATGTGAAGAAAAAGGAATGCTTTTACACTGTTGGTGGGAGTGTAAATTAGTTCAACCATTTTGGAAGACAGTGTGGCGATTCCTCAAGGGTCTAGAACCAGAAGTATCATTTGACCCAGCAATCTCATTATTGGGTATATACCCAAAGGATTATAAATCATTCTACTATAAAGACACTATTATAGTATTATAATACTATAATAATAATACTATTGTGGCACTATTCACAACAGTAAAGACTTGATACCAACCCAAATGCCCATCAATGATAGACTGGATTAAGAAAATGTGGCACATATACACCATGGAATACTACGGGCCATAAAAAAGGATGAGTTCATGTCCTTTGCAGGTACATGGATGAAGCTGGAAACCATCATTCTCAATAAACTAACACAGAAACAGAAAACCAAACACTGCATGTTCTCACTCATAAGTGGGAGTTGAACAATGAAAACACATGGACACAGGGAGGGGGAACATCACATACTAGGACCTGTCAGGGGCTGAGGGGCATTAGGAGAAATACCTAATGTAGATGACGGGTTGATGGGTGCAGCAAACCACCATGGCATGTGTATACCTAATGTAACAAACCTGCACATTCTGCACATGTATTCCAGAACTTAAAGTATAATAATAATAATAATAATCTTGTGTATCAATACTTACCCTGAATGTAGATGGTCTAAATGTCCCACTTAAGATGCACAGAGTGGCATGCTGGATAAAAAGACAATACCCAACTGTCTGCTATCTTCAAAATCACAAAAGTCAATGAATAACAGAGGCTGTCAAGGTTGTGGAGAAAATGCTTGTACACTGCTTGTGGTAATGTAAATTAGTTCAGACATTGTGAAAAGCAGTTTTCAAATGTGTCAAAGAAGTTAGAACAGAACTACCGTTTGACCTAGAAAGCCCATTATTTTTTATATACCCAAAGGAATATAAATTCTTCTAACATGAAAACACATGAATATGTATGTTCATCACGTTTGCTCTTCACAATAGTGAAGACATGGAATCAACATTAACAGTAGACTGGATAAAGGAAATATGATACATATACACCGTGGAATATTACACAGACAAAAAAGAAGATTATGTCCTTTGCAGCAATGTGGATGGAGCTGGAAGATTTGCTTATCTTAAGCAAACTAATGCAGGAGCAGAAAAATAAATGCCACATGTCTTCACTTATAAGGGGTAGCTAAACAATGAGTACACATGGATACAAATGGGGATACAACAGCAAAGACATGGAATCAACCTAGGTGTCCACCAACAATGCATGTGATAAAGAAAATATGATACATATACACCATGGAATACTGTGCAGACACAAAAAGAATATGATTATGTCCTTTACAGTAACATGGATGGAGTTGGAGGCCTTTATCCTAAACAAATTAATGAGAAAAACAACACCAATATTGCATGTTCTCATAGTGAGAACTAGATATTAAGTATACATGAACATAAAGATGGGGACGATAGACACTGGGGACTACAAGATGTAGGAGGGAAGGAGGAAGGGGGTGTGGGCTGTGAAGATGTCAATTGAGTATTATGCTCACTATCTGGGTGATGGCATCATATGTATCCCAAAACTCGGTGTCATGCAATATACCAGTGTAACTAACCTACATATCCTTTAATGTATAATAAAAGTTGAAATTATGAAAAAAAGGAAAATCACAAAATATGAATCAATAGGTAAATGAATAAACATATTTTTGATATTCATATAATGGAACACTACTCTATAATGGGAAAAAATGAACTACTAATACTAATACTTGGTAAAAAAAAAAAAAAAGGTAACGGTTTTGAAAATAATATCCTGGGTGAAAGAAGCCAAGCCAAGACAAGTACATACTGCATGACTGATTCCATTTACATGAAATTCTAGAAAATGCAAACTAATTTTTAGTGACAAAAAGCATAAAGGTAGTTTCCTAGAATTGGGGGGTGGTGTGGGAATTAGATGATTGGGGTGGAATAAAAAGGATTACAAAAGGCATGAGAAAACTTTTGGGGTCAATCATTAAATTCAATATCTTGATTGTTTCATAGATACATACAAGATATATGTTCCAAATCTTACCAAATGTACACCGTAAATACATTGTACTTCAGTTATACTTTAATAAGCTATTAAAAACCAATCAAAGAATGTGGTCAGGTAATTTTATTCATATAAATGATCCCTAAATTATGATGGTTTGACTTTACAATGGTGCAAAAGTGATATTCATTCGGTATGCTCCTTGACTTATGATGGAGTTACACCTGGATAAACTCACTGTAAGTTAAAAACATCATATGTATAGAACATACTTTTGACTTATATTTCAACTTACAATTGGTTTTTCAGGATGTAATCCCATTGCTAAGATGAGGAGCATCTGAACAAGTAACAATAGCTTTCCTTGATCCTGGCAATCAGAACCTATTAATGGAAATTAGATACAAATTTTAATCAAATAAGTACCCCAAATATAAAATCTTCAGAAATAACTTTACCAAGAAAGTAGTAAGAGTCACAGAGGATTCTATTAAATGTAAAGGAAAGATATAAAACAAGATATAACAAAAGGAAATATAAACCCTCTTCTTAGATGGGAGACTTACTGCCACATAAAAATTATATTTTCTATAACTAATATATTACAATCCAAGCACTGTTTGGAAAGATATAGACTGATATAGACTGGATAAAATAACCTCAAAATGTCCTGCAAGATTATATGCTTTAGAATAGTGAAGATATTTTAATATCAATGCAAATAATGAAATGAGACTTATCAGATTTAAGAACATACAACAAAGCTACTATGACAAAATCTATATGGCAGTGGTATATTAATAAATCAGTGGAACTGAAAGACAATTCATCAATAGACTCCAGTACACCTGAAAATGTTATTTATTTCTAAGACACTATATAAATTCAATGAGAAAGAATAGTTTATTTAATGTGAAAACAACTAGAAGAAAATTAGATTGGATCTCTATGTCATACAATATACAAAATAAATTTCAGACTCTTTATTATCAATAACCTGAAAAAATCAAGTGTGGTGGTCCCCATCATTTTCCTACTTATTTCATCCTTCTAGTACATGTCAAAACCAGATGGGTCAGGTAGGTTACTTTAATATAAGCATGTGGGAGCTTTAATCACAGTTGCCTGGAATAGCCTGGCTATTGTCAGATCTACTGGGCCACAAATTTGGGTATGAATACCACAACCCTTTAGGTAATAGAAGTTTCACATTTGAGTTTCGGCCGGGTTAGATCCAGAAGCCATGAAAAATTATGTGAATATGTGGTCCAGACTCCCTTGGAACCTACCTCTGTTTCACTTCAACTCCTACTTATAGCCTCATGGGAATTAACTGAAAGAGAAGTAAAGCACTTGAATCTGATTCCAAAATGCCAGCACAAGATGGTGCTCACCTACCTTACTCCATTATAGCCCCACTAGGAACAGTGGTGAAGGGAAATCCACCCTCCTAATGGACAGAAATGAGAGCAATTCGTTCCATCATTCACCTCATGGAGGAAGCTGGGAACAAGTGGTCTAAGGAGTGTGTGTGTGTGTGTGTGTGTGTATCCACACACATACATACCTTAGCAGTGGAAGTAAAATAGCCTGATTGACCGAACAGATATATAAATGAACAAGACTAGAAGATCAGGACCAGGAGATCTGGAGAAGAGGGTGGTAGAAGGACCTATGGGGAAGGGTGCAAAGAACCAAAGAACGCAGACTTTTTTAATGTCCACCATTGCAGATGAGAATCTCACAAATCAATGGACAGAAAGACATGAACTGCATGTCATTTGGTCTCTTAGTAACTTTAGTCCTTGTGTAACGGGTTCATAAAAAGAGTAGCTACAGTAGCAGGGATGAAGGTTATGCATGGACTCAATTGCATAGTTTTCCTTTTGACAGAGTTTGCAGTCTCCCTTCTACCAGAAGCTATTGCTTCTTCTGAATGTCTAATCTGGCAGCATAAGAGACTGATGCTAAGCTCCTAAAATGGAACTATTCCCTGAGAAAACCAACTAGCTATTGATGTCAGGGTTATTACACTTCACTTCTATCCCGGAGGAGGCAGCATTTTTTTTCTTATTACAATCAATAAATACTTATACTAAATATGAGTTGGTTTTTCTTATCCACAGTAATGATGCCTCTGTTACTATCTGATTGCTTATAGAGTGTCTGATTTATAAACTTGTTATCCTACAAGCTGTTGCCTCAAACCTGGGGTACCATTTGATGGAAAAAGACGCACAAAAATCAAAAACATTGTTACAAGATCCACTAATCTTAAACATCCACCAGAAGCAATCAACTTATTAGAATGATGAAATGGGCTATTTAGCAAAGGAATTAGCTTTGGGACAAACTCTTCAAGGGTAGGACACTGATCTCTAGTGGGTTATATATTTACTGAACAGTTGATTTTCTAGAGGGGTATCCTCCGAAGCTAAATTCTGTAATTCCAGGCATTCAGTGTGGGTTAGAGAATAGGCTCCTGTCAAAATCTCACTATCTTTGAAAATTGAAAATCCTGGTTTTCAGGGAGGTCACATTTTACATGGCTGGGGTTTATAAAATTTCACTAAACTGGATGCCATGAATAACATCAAACTGCTTTGAACACGTCATGATAGCAGGCCAGCAAGCAAAAATAAATAAATAGATAAGAATAAAATGGAGCCACTGCACTACCTGCGTTGATGTCAGGCAATGAGAGCAGGAAAGAGTGTCTGGAGCCGAGGGGTTTCAGTAGGATATCTCTTGGTGTTTTAATATTTCTCTGAAAAAGATTAATAGTAAATAGCCATTGCATTAACTATGCCCTGTCAAGGGCAAGACAACCAAAGACTCAGAATCTTTGGGGATGAGATTTGAATTGAAAACTTCCACTCCAATTAATTTTAAAAATACACCAATAAATGTGCTATCTTGAGATTTTACACATGACTTGGTTTACTTCCAAGCTTCATTTAGACTCCAAGTTAGATTGTTTTTACATGTATTAGCTTTATTAATATGCCTTTATTTTCCTCCCTTTTCTTCCCATACTGCTCTTATAATACTTTCCATATATGTTTACATTTCTTAGTAAAAATGATTTTAAAATGTTTAAATTAAAAAGTCTGAGTTTTCTTTATTAATAAAAGCATGGCAAGTTTATATTTTCTTCCTAAGTTCACTATCAGGATTATCAAATGATAGAAACATATTCTTTATATTTCTTTTAAATCCTTTAAAATACATTTCTAAACATTTTTCAAAGAAATGGGGCCTTTCCATTTTAGTTCTTATTATTTCTGTGTGGAATCTTCAGAAGCAAAAAATGTCCTATAGTTAAGTGAATGAATCCTTTTCTCCTTAATATCCCTTCCTTCCAAATAGGGTTAATAACACTAGAACATTATGGAGGAAGCTCTATGGAATATTATAGCTATATTACAAATAATTTGGGGACTTTTTTATATTTGTTGAACATAGAGATATATAGAAGAATGTCAGAGATAGGAAAAAAGGCATTATATCTACTATTGTGGCCATGAAAATAACAGCTGGTTATATTTACCAGGCATCTAAGAAATAGGTGACAGTTTCGAAGGTGGTCTAGATTTGTTTTGACAAATTTTAGAAGTTATAAACATGGATTCACAGTAATTGGGAAATTTGAAAACTTTTTTCCAATATTCATCAGTGTGTTCCACGTTGAATAATTTAGCCACGTAATGCACTGTGTCCACAGGCAAACTGTTTATGCAACGTAGAAATATATTTTAAATAATATTTTATTATTTGAGAGGACAAATTTTGTTGGCATAGAAATAAATGAGAAGTTTAGGTTAATAACAATAATTCTATTGTATTTTAATAGCTTATTCTCTGGGTCTGAATGATAAAATATTTTAGAATTTATATGCTTTTAAACATTTTATTCTAGCTCTGAAAATGAAGTAATCTGAGATCTTGTTACCTTCATGTCCTCACAACTTTACGGTGCCCACAACTTCATAAGTACCATAAAGGCCTTGTTTAATGTGTTGTGTCAAATGGTTAAGAATATTACTTTCTAATCCATTATGAATAACCTGGCATGAACTTTTAATGCACCTATCAGCTTGATGCCTCTTAGAAGAACTTCATTCTAAAACTAAACCTCTCATTAAAGCCTTCAAGTCAAATTTTTGGTAATAGAAATAAGTGAAATAAAAATATTTTCTTGAACAAATTTGTAGGATCTGATGATATTCTCTGAAGAACCCTCAGGACGTTAACTAGTTGACCTTGACATCTCATTATGTTCTCAAGGAGACAAACATCCAAATTTCAAACCACAGGAAACATTAAATATAAACAAATCAAATTCAAAACCATTTCTTAGTAACAAATCTATTAAACACTTTTACGACCTCTCATTTTCCCACATTACTATTTTTATTATTTTCAGCAATGGTTAAGCCTTTCTAAAAGCACAATTTTGGATAACAGGCAGAGTGTGAAAGTTCACTTCTGAGCAGGTGAAAGGAATAGGGAAACCACACAAAAATGATCTCTAAAATTGCACGCAAGGATTACCTGCTATTATATAGACAGGTCCTACGGATTTGTTTTGAGCTCTAAGGCTAGAGAGTAGCTCTGGCTCTTCCCACGTAAAGGAGAATAGAGCCAGGACATGACAATCAGCAGAGCTAAGTGCCGCATGTGTATGTGTGCATGCATGTTTGTGAGAGTCAAGGGTTTAATTGCTTGGAGGCTAGCAATTTACCTCATAGCAGGCATTCCATCAGTCTTTACTAGGGTGTAGGAAGTTTAAGGGCAGGAACAAGCTTTACATAGTCTCTCTTATGTTTCTGCCTTGCCCAGCTGCATAATCTATATTACATGCACGTTATAAGACAAATAACTTTTATAAATGAGTAAATAAAATTTAATTTGCCATGTCATGATCAATAAGACTATCTTTTTTCTCTTTCCTTAAAAGTATGTCGAAAGTGAATTTAAAAGAGCAATAATTATAGCTTTTTCTATGCTTAGCTATGCTTTTCTTTGGAACAAATAGAGGGCTTTTCTATTGGATTCATAAGTTAGAAGGGAGATTTTAAAATAATCTGTCATGGGCAGATATGTCCCTTTTAGTGGTCTTGAGAATCTTAATATTTATTTTTTCTGTTGACTTTGAATTTCTAAAGTATCTATTTTCTTATCAAAGTCAATGAATGCAGATTTTAGATCAATTTTGTTAAGATCTTTATCGGAGAGGTCTTAAAGTCTTTTAATAATCAGAAATAAACTAGGACACTTAATTAAAAATGGTTAATTATAATAGATAAATGTTAAGATGAACAGAAGTAGGCATGAGCATTAAAAGACTTAGGTCATTTAAGTCACCAGGTTGTCTGGGATTCTGGCTCATTAGCAAACACACTCCCTGTATAATGTATTGTAAAAGGAAGCTGAAGAGTTGGCAGCCCTATGACAAGACAGTAAAGTTACACTGTTGTCTCTGACACATAAATGCAAATTATTTATGATTTTCTTTACTGAATTTTGTAGAAAATAAATTATCTGTTACATACTAAGTGCTAAAACTTGTTTTGAGTTGTGTCCTTGAAGATACCCCATTTGGAGCCATAGCTGTGATGGGTATTGCTATCTGATTAAGTTTTCCACATAATCCACTGTCATTCTTTATGATCCTTCAGGCTTTTGCGCTGACCGAACAGGCTAGTTACTTGGTAGTGTCCTAGAAAACATGATCCTTACGTGTCTCAAATTTTGACAGTGGCACTAATCTCTGTGGGATGTGGCATTTTGGTTTACTGTCTTCAGGAAGGGAACGTCTGCTCCTTGTTCCATATATTAGGGAATCAACATCAAAATTCTGCCATTAAATATACTCTGTTTCTACAGTATGTTTGAAACCACTCCTAGAACAGCTCAAGGCTTACTCTGACTAGTGGAACATTATGGTATTTTGGGTCTCTGAGTATAAGCCTGAGTTCAAAACCACTAACTAATAACACTAATAAATTCTGAAGTATGAATATTTCCCATTCTATAGTTATTCTGTTAACTGGTAATGGGTATATTTGGGGAACGCAGTGCAGTTTTGTTTTGTTTTTTTTCAAACCAATCAGCTTCAACCTTTATTATGGGATGGGCTCTGAGTCTTAAAATGCCTTAGGTGAGATAACTAAGCAGTGAATCTCTCTAAAATGGCAACTGGGGTTAGATTTTTGGCCACCAAATCTAGCCTTTATTGCTGAGACCAGCTCGGTCAGGGAGACCCTAACCCAGCAACGCTAGATGAATTAAAGACACACACACAGAAATATAGAGGTGTAAAGTGGGAAATCAGGGGTCTCACAGTCTTCAGAGCTGACAGCCCCAAACAGAGATTTATCCACGTATTTATTAACAGCAAGCCAGTCATTAACGTTGTTTCTATAGATATTAAATTAACTAAAAATATCCCTTATGGGAAACGAAGAGATGGGCCGAATTAAAGGAATAGGTTGGGCTAGTTAACTGCAGCAGGAGCATGTCGTTAAGGCACAGATCACTCATGCTATTGTTTGTGGCTTAAGAATGCCTTTAAGTGGTTTTTCGCCCTGGGCGGGCCAGGTGTTCCTTGCCCTCATTCTCGTAAACCCACAACCTTCCAGTGTGGGCGTTATGGCCATCATGAACCTGTCACACTGCTGCGGAGATTTTGTTTATGGCCAGTTTTGGGGCCAGTTTAAGGCCAGATTTTGGGGGGCTTGTTCCCAACACTTCATAATCCTATGTATTTCAAGAATCACTTTACTGGATGTCTAGGGATGAATTTTTTTCTTTTCTGGGACTGTGAGTAATTAGCAATAGTCACAGATTTCCATGAGCCAGGACACTATGGCAAAAATTTTCTCTCTATGGCGTGTTGTGTAATGACACACACCTTTTCTCTAATGGTTAAATGTCTCCTCCTGCATTCAACCACCCTAGAATCCCACTATTACCATTGAGATCACAGAGGCAACTTACAAAATAGCATCTCATGTTGGTGTCTCTGGCCCACAAAGTATAGTCACCAGAGAGGTCATCAAGAATATTCGTGCCTCCCTTATTTCTTAATATCTTTCTTATTTCTTAATATCTTGTTGAGGGAATGTCTTTCCAGATATCCCGGGATGATGAGGCTAAGCAATGGCTGAGAAGATTCCACATAATAGATCCATTCCAACTCTATTACCTTAAAATTTAAGACTTCTTCCTTTAAAGTACAATAAGGTAGCCTTTGCCTTTCAACTTCATTAATTATAACCCTTTGTTGAGGAAAAACTTAGATTAGCCAGCCTAACAGAATATTAGTGCCATGCATGAGTGCTCAAGTACACAACAAATTTGAAACCAGCATGAAACTATGCCGATTAATTATGGCATGTATATGCCTAATGAATCTTATATCTGTGATCTAATACACTTAGAACCAAACATCACACATATTTCCCAGTCTCCCATCAGTTTAGACTTGTGAGGGCTTTTTAACTCATTTGGTGTATAGACTATCTCCTCCTTGAACAGATCATGTGCCTCAGTGTCTGGACTGTGTTGAAATATAACACTTGTTACAGATCTGAAAGGAAGGAAAGGAAGAGGAGGTAATTCTGTAAATAATTTTATCATCTTATGAGGCTAATTGTGCCAGGTGCAACCAGGTGTCTAGGATGGGCTGATTTTTTTTTTTTTTTCAGATGGAAGAAAGAGTAGGGAAATCAGAAGTTTCAAAATCTTTAGCCTCATTCACATCTGTTTAATTGCTCCCATTCCATGTTAAAGGATCCTTCTCCTTTCCCACCAGTTTCATTAGCATGACAGGCTTGGGGTGTTGAGTGTTTAATTGGTGCTGCAACTTTATCCCTAATTAAGAATTCCTGTGCATGGCCCTCAGCCATGGGTGCCCTATGACTAGCCACCACATGCCATAAGTTACTTGTGTCTCATTTTCCCCAGAATAGATGTTATCTGTGAGCTCCTGGACTACTGTATATGACCAACTAAATCCTATAATGCCACTTTGAGGATAAGTTACCAGGATACTCCTGGTATCAATTACTGTATTAGACAACAGAAAATAGATGGCACACTGAAATTAGGACAATATTTGAAGAATGTTTATTAATAAAAAGCCTAATTTAAAAAATGTCTGGAGTCTTGCAAAACCACCAAAAATGGTACAGAATCTCAGAACGTTGCTACCAGAAGAAAATGTTAACCTCTCTAGGTATAAATGTGATGAGAAATAGGAAAGATTTTCAGAACCAGAAGGAATAGTGTAGAATAGGCCACCTTGAGAACAGCAGTTCACTTTCATCAAGTGGTATAGTTACCTTGCCTGAGGTGACTTCAAAGGAAGGGAACCAGGGCAATTAAAGCTCTGACACTCTTTCAGTCCCTTCTCTTAAATTCCCCTGGGTTTCCCTGCTACAGCAGAGGGCACAGGAAATCTGATGTATTTCAACAGGTCAGCTTCTTGTGGCAAAGTGTAGGATGGAAAAGGGTGAAGAGTGGATCTGGAGGGGCTAAAGAAGATTTCAAGTTGAATTTTTTCCTGGAATCCTGAATATAACCAGGAGTTTCATTCTTTCTTGACTGGGCACATTGGCACTTACTGGAAGTCTAATATGACAGTAACTGAATTTCCTAAGAATGCTATCTACAGATGAAAAAAACTTGTACTATGTTTTGCATAACCCCCGTGTACTTGATGTAGTAATTATGTAATTTTTATAAATACCTGCATAGAAGATTTGGTCATGAATAATTGGTATTTGGGTTTATGCAGCTCAATTTTACCAATTGATTCAGCTTTGCCAGTATAGAACTCGGCATTCAAATATTAACATACATGCTTCAGTCCTGTAGGCAAAGGGCAGCTCTATCAGAGCCTGTAGGTAGTTTTCTTAGATTAAAGAGTAGTTTGATCTTTATAGTCATTCTTTATTTCTCCTTTAAAAATAGCATCGTAGACTGACAAATTATATTGCAGTGTAGTTACACATCTACTTTCAAATTAAAATACGTGAATAAATAATAATACAGGAGATTTATAAAATAATATTATCATTAAATAAAATAAGTTATTTAATTGACAGTTAAATTATAAGACAATTTGTGTAAATTTAAGGTCAAATATTATTGACAGCTCAGTATGAGCCAGTCCTTTACGTTATGGCACCAGAAGAATTTACAGTTTCTCATTCTTCTCATCTACAAAGCTACTTAAAAGTCAAAAGAACTGGATAAACTTGGGAACTGTTTCAGAGAAATTTTTTTAATTTTCATAGCTCTTCTGTAAGCAGTAATGATAAATGCATTGCTTAAATAAAATATGTAATGGAAACATTTCCAACAGTTCCATCTGTTGTTACCTTTTAGTTTAATATATACATTAAAACAGGCAGTTCAACCTGTAAGCCACATTTACTTTGTAGTAATAAATATCACTGATCTGGAACATTTAAAATTTAGTATCTCTGTGGAAATGATGAAGTGTAACAAGAAGAGAATTTCTATTTAAACTAGTGCTATATTAATAACAAAAAGGCCAGTAACAAGTCAAGCTCAGACTTTTTTTTTCAATATTGGTGTAATATGAGATATCAGGATTACGAATGTTTAGAAGAAAATAAAAATGTCTTCATAGAAAAAAATACATGCATTGGGGATAGTGTGCATATATGTCTATGAATTAATTTAATTTCTTATTTATACTTATATTTGAGGCTGAAAATAAGAACATTTTCTCAGCCCTTACTCTGTGTTCCTCTGGAAGAAAATGTGAATATTTGATGTTAAAAGACTCCACTGATGTATAAAATATGCCATTAAAAAGAATAATTAGGGATTCCTTGTGAGGAATAGCATTTAAAGGTAAGGGCAATACAGATAAAACCACTAGAAGTAAGGCCAGAGTTTTAAAGATGTACGGCTGCCAATTATTTGGTTATTGAATAGGCTTCAATGAATCAGGTCATAGAAGACACGGGAAGAGAAGTTATTAGATTTAGATTTTAGAGGTTTTAAGTAATTGTGCTTCTTTTTAATTCTCATAATAGCAAAACATTTAAGTTCTTAGCATTTGACCTCAGAAAACTGGGATTAAAGATTTGCTCTTATTTATTGAGGCCACAGAATAAACTATTGTTTGTGTTCTGGAATGCATCATATAAGCAAACACAAATTGCTTAAAAATGTCTCAAAAGTCCAAACACGTTAAAACCATTGTTTGCAAATGGTTTATTTTTACCTTAATTGTCAGCGTAATGACAGAACACAGACTGAATTTTTGAAAGTACTACTTGGCAAGTTCTTATTGATTGATTGAAGAAAAAGTGAACAAAGTAAATTCCTGACAGCTTGACCCATTTTGTTTTCCTAGGTAGATTACAAAAATCAAGCAATTATTACAAGTTTAAAACTCTGGTGGATATATGAGAAATACAGAAGAATCAGAAATATATAAAAGTGACATTAGAATTTGAAGGAGTCCAGATTTATTATAAAGTTTTTTTTAAAGGCAGAAATAACAGATCGAACACCATTTTCTAACAATATTATGAACTGGTCCATCAAAGTGCAAAATTTAATAAAAATGACTCAGGCTTTCACTTGATTTATTACTGTGGTTATTCATATTCATTAATTCACCCAAAATATATTTCATCCCTTTAAGAATGAGAGACTACACTAGTTTCTGAAGATTTAATAACAAAAAAAATTTAACTTGTAATAACATGTTTAATTTTTTGACACTCAATGCATGAGTTTAATTATATCGACTGTATTATATTCAAGAAGGTTGCTTTTTACTTTCAGGGTATTTGAAAGTGTACTTTAGTTTTAGTACTTGTAATAATTTGTTTGCATTTTTCTTAGCAGATAATGGTTGATTAGGGAGTTAAAGTACTGAACTTCATTTTCAGACTGTATATGTTTTTAATGTGTATAATATGGTTTGCATTTGTGTCGTTTCCCAAATCTCATGTTGAATTAGAGGAGGGGCCTTGTGGGAGACAACTGAATCAGGGGATGGTATCCCCCTTGCTGTTCTCATGATATTGAGTGAGTTCTCTAAAGATCTGATGGTTTAAAAGTGTGTGGGACTCTCCCCTTTTCTCTCTCTCTGCTCTGCAGTGGTAAGACGTTCTTGCTTTCCCTTCACCTTCTACCATGATTGTAAGTTTCCTGAAGCCTCCTAGCCGTGCTTCCTGTACAGCCCGTGGAACTGTGAGTCAATTAAATCTCTTTTCTTCATACATTACCCAGTCCAGGTAGTTCTTAATAGCAGTGTGAGAATAAACAACACAGGAAATTGGTACCAGAAAAGTGCGGCACTGCCATAAAGATACCTGAACATGTGGAAGAAGCTTTGGAACTGGGTAACAGACAGAGTTTGGAATAGTTTGGAGGCCTCAGAAGAAGAAAAGAAGGTGTGGTAAAGTTCGGAACTTCTTAGAGATTTGTTGAACGGTTTTGACCAAAATGCTGATGGTGATACGGATAGTGAAGTCCAGACTGAGGTGGTCTCAGATAGAGATGAGAAACTTATTGGGAACTGGAGTAAAGATCATTCTTGCTATGCTTTAACAAAGAGACTTGGCATTTTGCCCCTGCCCTGTGGAACTTTGAGCTTGAGAGAGATGATTTAGGGTTATCTGGTGGAAGAAATTTCTAATCAGCAAAACATTCAAGAAGTTATCTGGCTGTTTCTGAAAGTGTACACTCATATGCACGAACAAAGAGATTATCTGAAACTGGAACTTATATTTAAAAGGGAAACAGCATAAAAGTTTGGAAAATTTGCAACCCCACCAGTCAGTAAAAAAGAAAAACTCATTTTCTGGGGAGGAATTCAAGGCTGCAGAAATTTGCGTAAGTAAAGAAGAGCTGAATGTTAATAGCCAAGACAAGGGGGTTGGGAATGCCTTTAGGGTATTTCAGAGACCTTGGGGCAGGCCCTCCCACCACAGGCCTAGAAGCCTGGAGGAAAAAAAAACAGTTTCAGGGGCCAGGCCCCGGGCTCCACTGCTCTTTGTAGCCTCAGGACAGCCTGAGTCCCAGATGCTCCAGCTCCAGCCATGGCTAAAAGGGGCCAAGGTACAGCTCCAGCCATGGCTGGCTTCAGAGGGTGAAAGCCCCAAGCCTTGGCAGCTTCCATATGGTGTTGATCCTGTGAGTACACAGAAAGCAAGAGTTGAGGTTTGGGAACTTCTGCCTAGATTTCAGAAGATGTAGGGAAATGCCTGAATGTCCAGGCAGAAGTCTGCTGCAGGGGCAGAACCTTCATGGAGAACCTCTACTAGAGCAGTACAGAGGGTAAATGTAGGGTTGGAGCCCCCACAAATAGTCCCCACTGGGGTATTGCCTAGTGGAGATGTGAGGAGGGCCACTGTCCTCTAGACCCCTGAATGGTAGATCCACCAACAGCTTGCACCATGCACTTGGAAAAAGCTGCAGGCACTCAATGCCAGCCTGTGAAAGCAGCCCCAAGGGCTATACCCTGCAAAACCACAGGGGTGGATCTGCCCAAGGCCAAGGGAGCCCACACCTTGCATTAGCATGCCCTGGATGTGAGACATGGAATTGAAGATATTATTTTGGAGATTTAAAATTTAATAACTGCCCTGCCTGACTGCCTTTGCTATACCCTGAAAAGCCACAGGGGTGGAGCTGCCCAAGGCCATGAGAGCCCACCCCTTGCATTAGCATGCCCTGGATGTGAGACACGGAGTCAAAGGAGATTATTTTGGAGCCTTAAGATTGAATGACTTTCCTGTTAGGTTTTGGACTTGCATGGGGCCTGTAGCCCCTTTGTTTTGGCCAATTTCTCCATTTTCAGATGGGAGCATTTACCCAATGCCTGTAGATTTATTGTATCTTTAAAGTAATGAACTTGTTTTTTATTTTACAGGCTCATAGGCGAAAGGTACCTGCCTTGTCTCAGATGAGACTTGAGCTGTGAGACTTTTGCATTTATGCTGAAATTAGTTAAGACTGGGGTACTGATGAGAAGGGATAATTGTATTTTGCAATGTGAGAAGGACATGAGATTTGGGAGGGGCCGGGGCAGAATGATATGGTTTGGACTTGTGTCCCTGCCCAAAAATCATGTTGAACTGGAGGAGGAGCCTGGTGGGAGGTGATTGTATTATGCAGGCGGATCATGGTTCTCGTAATAGTGAGTTCTCACAAGATCTGATAGTTTAAAAGTGTGTGGCACTTTTTTTCCCTTCTTCTCTCTCTCTCTCCTGCTTTGCCTTTGTAAGACGTGCCTGCTTCCCTTTCACGTTCCACCATAATTATAAGTTTCCTGGGGTCTCCTAGCTATGCTTCCTGCACAGCCTATGGAACTGTTAGTCAATTAAATCTCTTTTCTTCATAAATTACCCAGTCTCAGGTAGTTCTTTATAGCAGTGTGATAACAGACTAATATAGTGTATTAACACAGTTCTAGACTCAGAGAAGATACTCAATCTTTCTTCAGTGGATGAATCAGTCAAAATATATTGCCATTTAACAGCTCTACCTGTTAAAATTGAAAAAGAAGGAAGATATGTTAGAAACTTAATAATCTCTAATAAGACATTCTTTTAGGTTTGACTACATGTATCCATGTCATTTTACACTAAAACAAAATAAACAAAAATAAATACAGAAATTAGAAGCTGAAAACCTCACAATTTCAGGAAAGTTAAATTATTTGCTTCTCACCAGTAGGCCAGGGATTCCTTGAGAGGCATAAATGCAAATTATTTGCAAATGACTTATGGGAAGACAGTTATCAAAATGAAATCTTTGGCTTGAATATAGTTCATTTGTACAAAACATTAATTGTAGTAAGGGAAGAATGAGTTCAGTTCTTTGTAAAAAAGATAATTAGAATATAGTTTTAAAATATATTTGGTTACTTGAAAAAAAAACAGTGAGTACTCTGAAACTGCGTCAACAAAGCACTATTTTTTTATTATTATACTTTAAGTTCTAGGGTACATGTGTGCAACATGCAGGTTTGTTGCATATGTATGCATGAACAAAGCACTATTTTTTAATGAGCAGCCCAAAAAGTACCTTAGATATGTATTACTGGACATTTTCTGTTACTGATCTTATCTCTTTCATGGATTTTAACTTTACTCTCTGAATCTATGAAGTAGTTTTTTATTGATTTATTAAATTTTAACTAGTATTTATTAGGCATCCATTTTGTGTATAGCAGTGGGAGATATAAAATTAGTATTAAAATGCTATTGTCTCTGAAGGAACAGATTATATGAGAAAGAATGCATTATATAGAGAAGTCTGCAAAATATTTAAATAAATGTGTTGTATAAAATGATCATTACATGGTAATGTAAATCAATAAAAAATAAAAATATGAATATTCAAAATTTGGTTATTTATGATAGGGGAAGCCCAGAGACAAGAAGACAAGTTAAGGAATTATTTGAACAGTTCAGGCTAAAGTAAGTATGGTCAGAGAATAAAGAGTAGGGTTCTAGGAGACACCAGAAGCTGTTCACAGTGCTGAAAGCTTACATAGTGCACACACAAACATTTCTTCCCTGGACTCTACTAATATTTATAATTTTTCTCCTCCACTGCACATTTTATACTTCTTTTTTCTTCAGTCAACATCACAGCTGGTAGGATTCTTTATCCATATTCATGAGGGATCTGACCCTTTGTATTTCTGTATGCATAGGGTTAGCATAGTTTTCCATTAAATTGTAACACTGTACATGTTAGTACAAGGAAAAGTCTTGTGGATCACTTGGGTTCCATCTATACTCCTCTGTGTCCCCACTGTATTAAAACAGAGATTTTTCTCTTTATAGTCAAAATGAATTATCAGACCAAATAAAATAACCTAAGTTTTTCACCCTGATACACTCAATGGAAAGAAGAGCCCTAAAAGGTAAAATAAGTATCTGCTTCCAATTCATGGGAACCACTGATATCTCTCTTGATGGAAGGATACACTCCCTGAGCATCAAACTTCTTAAGCAGCAGGTTTAAGAAACATCAAACTGGAAAAGAATAATGTGAGTAAATATTTAGATTTATTATGTGCAACATCATTCCCACTGTGCCACTTAGTTCTATCACAATTTTGAGAGAAACAGTTCCACATATTGGCTACTGGCTTAGAGCTTACAGTATTCTGTACCATAGCACTATAATGGTTGATAGTATAACTCCACCTTTTTCTAAGGTCAGCCACTTTTGTGTGATGTGGGACAGGGTGAGACTTTGAACATAAAGGCATTGCCTAACTTCTTGCAATAGAGAGTTGCTTGCTTAGAATCGATGTATGTTAAACTATAATTATTTATAAAGCATTTACTTGGTCTAGGGTAAATAGTTGTAAAAGAAGAATGGAAGGCAAAGAATACAATTCTATAATTAGAATAAATTGTAACATTGTACAATTTGAATAAGTCATAGAATTTTATTCTTTACCTGTCATTCTTCTTCTCTAACGATGATAGACCAAGTAAACCTTGGAGTAACCCTTGGTCTAGACCCTTGGTCTAGGGTTAATAGTTACAAAAGAAGAATGTAACCCCTCTTTTATAACTATTAATTATTCATTGTCAATAGAATAAGTCTATTCCAGCAATGAAAAGTGTTCATACAAGCTTCATGGATGGAGTTCTAACGTAATCAATCTGCCATCAAGTTACTATGCAGCTTTTCCAACACTACAATTTTGAGAAGGCCTGTAGGGGTTACATTATTGATAGCTGCCAAGACAAAAACTGAACACTCAGTATTAGCAATTGGTTGGATTCATAAGGGCATGTCTATTGTATGGGCCCATGCATAGGTTCTGTTCCTATTACTAGGGATGCTTTCTTCCATGAGCTCACTGAGAATGCACTATTGTGACTAAAGAAGTATGATGATGAACATGCACAGAGTGACTTTTCTTTACATTTTATCGTTACAATACTCAGACAAAATGCAACTTATTGGTGAACATACATATATATCTAAATATATATTTTTAAAATGGACCAATCTATTGTGAGAAATCTACAAAGAATCCCTTTTTTCAAACCACCATGGCAACAATCTTTTAACATTTTTTTTAAATGCCTAAAGATTTAGCCAAAATATGAATCAATACTTGAGGGCCACTGTAGAGCATAACCACAGGCCATTTCTTCTTATAAGGAAAGTGAATAATCAGATATCTAGCTTGTAGTTCTTCCTGATGGTGATAATTACCTTCTTTATCATTAGTGACGCTGTAATGTCTCAGCAGTCCACATCTGAGTGGGCGATGCCAGAATTTTATGCATTCATGTGAAAATAAGGTTTGATTTATTTCTTCTTTGGGCAAATAATCACAGAGAATCTTTATAAGCCCACTTGTTTGTGTTAATGGAAGCTTGAATTATGGCTGGGATATGTACTTTGATATTCTAATGCAACCCACGTGTAGTTTCTGTGCCAGACTGCAACTTGTTCCATATGTGCTATTTTTGCTTTATAATGAAGTAGTATTTTGCACAACTAAAATGTATGTCTTCATGGGTATGGCAATGTCTAATTCTTGATTACAGGCTTGAGTGTAATGGTTAACTCTTGGTCTATGGAGAGTTGCTCAGGCTCTACTAGGGTTCCTCATCAAACCAAACACCGTTTTGCCAAGGATAGTTTGTTGTTAAAGAGAATATAACCTAGTTTCAAAATCTTAGGAGATCTTGATGGCCTCATCACAGGCATCACACAACTTTCTGATATACCAAAAGTCTTTGACAAACACTGTCTTCTGTTAAATCTTGTGTCTAGAGGCAGAGCTGTTTGCGTGGTAATCTGTATTAACTGGAGAGCAATCTTTTCTTTGGGGAGGGAGAATTATTTAATTCAAAGGTCACAGGTTTTTAGGACCTCTATAAATAGATGTTAATGGGTTACCCAATGTAGTTTATGCTGTTGGAAAATGCAAAAATATGAAATCGCTCACCAAATATTTTCTGTTTCTCAATTGTACAAGATGAGGGTGCAGTAACTTACCCTTCACTTTAGAGTAGATGCCCTAATGTACACATCATGAATCACATATTTTTTGTAAAATTGATTTTAACTCTTTCTCATTCATAAGTCTTCCTAAGGAATATAAAGAATTCCTGAGCTGAATTAAATTGCTCTAGTAATGAGACTATAACTGGAAGAGTAATTATAATTTGGAATCATGTCCTGATTAAGCTTATAAAAATTTACTCTTCAAATACTCACTGAGCTAATTGACTAAAACGGTTAAGATAAATTCATCTTTCAAGTCTCTGGTGCTACTCATCTCTTTCATTTTCCTAGTGATGTGGACATACAATCTGATTTATTATTTTGGTAGAAAGAGGGAGTTCTAGGAATATTATCTTTGCTATTTTCGCCATAATTCTTTTTTAAAGGGCAAGAAGACAACTAGAGTTTTTCTTTCAGTTGATAAGCACCTTCTTCAAGAATTGGAAATATAAAAAACATGAGCTCAGAATCTCCTGATGCCAACATAAGGGCTACAGAGAATGGCCACTAAATGCTTTTCAAATGCTGTTGGAGATCCCTTTGAATTTATTTCTCATATTATGCATTTCTTGAAAATATCAAGTTATTAGATTAATTTATTGCACAAGCCAGTTAACCTTGGTGTGGTCTTGCTGTTGAATACAATCTCATTCCAGTTATGCTGGAATCAAATTCTAGTTGTAGCTCTGAAATCAACAAGAGATGGGGGTAGGGGACAAGACTAAAGAGTTTTTTTCTGATGCAATTTTAAAACAAGGGAAGAATAGCTTTTTATAGAAGGGGCTGCTTTGACTGCTGGGGAAATATTAAAAAGTATCTCATGCCATTCAGATGTGCAAGAATGTACTTTCCAGTTCTTAGAATCCCAGTTCTTATTTTCAGAGCAATGCCACGTCTTATACCAAATGACAGAGTATAGCAGCAAATTCAAATATATTATAAATTAGCAACCTACAGGATTAATCATTGCATTTAGTTTTTGACTACCTGTCTGCATCTATAGATGATAATAGATATTTTAACACATCATGGAAAGTCCCTAGATTTTAAGTACATTAGTTGAAATAAAAACTTGATTTTGTTCTATTCTTAATCTTTCAAAGGATTATCAAGAGCAATTACAATGATCCACAGTTCTTGAGTCTCTCCTTTTCTTTTTAAATTTCTGTATTAGCTTCCTAGGGCTGCTATAACAAAGTATCTCAAAGACAAAATGATGTAAAACATTTATTGTATCACAGTTCTGGAGACCAGAAGTCCAAAATCAACTTTGGCAGGTGATGCTCCTGCTGAAATGTGCAGGGGACTCCTTCGTTGCTTCTTCGTAGCTTCTGGTGGTTTGGGGGCAATCTTCAGTGTTTTTTGACTATCAGTTGAAAAAATCTCATGTCTGCCCTTATTGTCACATGGCATTCTCCCTCAATTTGTCTCTGTCTTCACATGGCTATTTTCTTATGAAGATACTAGTCATATTGGACTAGTGGTCCACCCTATTCCAGTATGACATCATCTTGACTTAACTAATGACATATGCAATAACCCTGTTTCTAAGAAAGTTCACATTCCGAGGTTCTGGGGGTAAGGACTTCAACATACTTTCCTTGGAGTGTACAAACTCAAACCGTAGCATATTCTTCTCTCCAGGTGTAACTACAGTCCCATAGTCTTGTCTTCAGGTAAACCTCAGTGAATAATTTAGTTAATGGTTTTTCCTTCACATGCAAGATATCTTTCTTACAGAATACTGAAATCTTCACTGACTTTAGTTTCATATAACAGATACTACATCCTATATTTTTTCCATTTCTGTAAGAGTCTGAGTCCTGAGTCCCATTCTTGGTATTGGTTTTTGTGACATTAAGATTTATTTGTTACAAAAAACTGGGGTAAATTTAGGCTTTTTAAAGAAAAAAAATGGATTTATTGTGAAGATACCTATAAGCCCACCTATAAGCTAGATCGCAATGCTTAATAACAGGTAGCAAGCAAAAAATCATTAATATTCCAGAAATGGTTACACAAGAGAAGCATCCATTTAAGATGCTGCTTCAGTTGCCTCTGCCACTGAATCTTTGAAACTATTAATTGTGCCATAAATATATTCACATTGTCTAGCAACTTTTGTCACTTCTTTAAGATTCAAGTCCTAAACAGGAGTTCAACTAGATGGGTCTGACTTTTGTGCCATGCTTTATTTGCTAGGGAGAAAGTAGGGACAGGGGAATACCTGCCTGTGCTTTTTGGCTATCTTAAATCTCTCTGTTTCCTCCTCCCCACTGCGCTTTCTCTCTCTTTGTTCTTACTTTTCACTTCACCTGTATCACTGAGTCCAGTGCACTCTCTCAACTGAGGAAATTGATTTTTTTCTTAATGTTGTTGGTTCAGCAGTGTGGTCCACCCCAAATTCTCCTTTCTAGATTCCTGTAGTGGCTTATAATGTGGAAAATATAAACCAAAGATTGAAAGTTTTTTTGGTTGTTGTTATTGTTATCTGTTTTTTTCTTTCTGCTATATTCTTTCTTTTAGACAATAAAAAAAGAAACCAATAAAATAGTTAAATGTACTGGAGGATGAAAGAGTGTGAAAAGAAGTGGAAAACAATAGCATTGATGATTACCTATCACAGATATTTTACAGATAAAGAAACAGAGGTTCAGGGAGGATAAGTGATGTGCTCAGTCACATTTGTCAAAGTAAATGATGAATCTGGAACATAAATCCATTTTTTGAGGACCATAATTTAGAATTCTTTTAGTATACCATGCTCAGTGTTTGGCAAAGTGAGTAAATTTCAGGTTGACACTTAAAGTAATGCAATAATAAAACATATGTTAGTATTGTCAAGATGCCAGTTTCTCCCCACTTGATCTATACAATGAATACAATCTCCATCAAAATTTTAGCAAATTGTTTTGTGGATGTTGATAAACTGATTCTAAAGTTTACAGGAAGGCATAAGACCCAGAATAGTGAATACAATATTGAAGGAGAAGAACAAAGTTGGAGGACTGATACTACCTGACTCCAAGGCTTACTATAAAACTACAGTAATCAAGACGGTGTGATTGGTGTAAGAATAGACAAATAAGTCAATGGAACAGAATAAAGGGCACATAAATAGCCCCATACAAATACAGTCGGTTGATTTTCAACAAAGGAGCAAAGGCAATACAATGGAGCAAAAATCACGTTTTCAACAAATGATGCTGAAACAACTAGACATTCACATGCAAAAAATAAATAAATAAATAAATGAATGAATAAGAAAAAAGAAAAAAGAAGAATCTAGGCAAAGAGCTTTCAGAAAAATTAACTCAAAATGGATTATAGGCCTAAGTATAAAACACAAGCTATAAAATTCCAAGACTCTAACATAAGAGAAAATCCAAGTGTTCTTAGATAAAATGAGGACTTTCTAGATATGACATCAAAAGCAATATCCAGAGAGAAAAAAATGATAAGTTGGACTTCATCAAAATTAAAAAACTATTCTGAGACAGTCGCTTTTAAGAGAATGAAAAGATCACTGAATGGTAGAAAATTTTTGCAAAACACATGTCTGCCAAGGCACTGGTGTTGAAAGTAAACACAAAACTCTTAAAACTCTACAAAAAGAAAACAAACAACCCAATTAAAAACTGAGCAAAAGAAATGAACCGACACCTCACCTGATGATACACAGCTAGCAAGTAAGTACGTGAAAAGATGGTCAACATTATATGTCATACGGCAATTTCAAATTGAAACAACAATGAAATATCACTAAACATCTATTAGAATGGTCAAACTCCCAAACATTGACAATACCAAATGCTAGCAAGGGTATGGAGCAGCAGGAAGTCTCATTCATTGCTGGTGGGGCAGCAAAATGGTGCAGCCACTTTGGAAGATAATTTGGCAGTTTTTTGCCAAGCTAAACATACTCTTAAGATATTGTCTAGCAATCCCACTCTTTGATATCTACCAAAATGAGTTGAAAATTTATATTCATACAAACACTTTCATATAAGTGTTTATAGTAGCTCTATTTATAATTTCAAAAACTTGAAAGCAACCAAGATGCCCTTCAATAGGTGAATAAACAAGCCATGTTATATTCATACAATGGAAATTATTCAGCAATGAAAAGAAATGAGCTATCAAGCCAAGACAAAAGAAACCTTCACCATGGAAACATATAAGGGAGCCTTAAACACATACTAATATGTGAATGAAGCCAATCTTAAAAGTGTACATACTGTATGATTCCAACTATTTGACATCCTCAAAAAGGCAAAACTGTAGAGACAGTATAAAAAGTCTTATTGCCAGGAGGTTGGGTGGAGATAGGGAGGGATGACTAGGTGGAGCAAGGGGTTATTTATGACAGTGAAATTACTCTGTATGAAATTTTAGTTGTGTAAGTATGTAATTATACAATTATTAAAGCCCATAGAATGTACAACACAAAAAGTGAAATTTAATGTAAAATTATGGACTTTTGTTATAACAATGAATTGGCTCACCAATTGTGACAGATTTACAAAACAAATGTAAGATGTTAATAATAGGGGAACAAAGTTTTTATAATCCTAAAACTGCTCTAAAAATGTATTCTATTTAAAATATATGTATTGATAGAAAAAATAGCAAGAGCATGTGAGACAGTAAAACAGTATGGATGTTTATATGCAGGGTGCACACAGGTGACTGCTCTAGGTGAAATACTCTACTGTGTTGGAATCAAGTGAAAGGTGAGTTTTCAGAGAAGAGATAGACTGAGCAGCCCTAATCAGAGGCACAAACATCTTTAAACAGACAAGAGAAATGTTGCAGCTAGATGTTAGAAATATGCAGTTTAGAACAGACTTAGGAAATCCCTAAGGCTTTCTAAATATGCAGAAATTTCGTAACTTAAGATGACAAGCAGGCTACTTGAGACGCCCTGGACCAGAGCGTAGCAATACACATGAACAAGAGCCAATCTCTATGGAGAGGTCTCCTTTGGAAAAGTGTTTTAAACATGGTGATCAGATGCACACTTTTTTTCTGTCCATCTCCAGTGGCTTCCTATGCTAAGCTACAGATTTGCTTCAGTTATCTTCATCTGTAAACAAGACACTTCCTATGTTTCCTTACCTTTTTTTACTTACCTATGCTTTTTTAATGCTGTTATGTTACTGCACATACTATTAAAGGAGTAACGGTACTCATTATATTCACATTTGCATAGACCATTCTCTTCCTAGCATAATCATTTCTTTCCCTAATTCTCTTCCTAACTTGAATTTTCTTTCATTCTCAGCTGTTTTTGCTGGTTAGTGTTCTTAAGCTCATTTGTTAGTGTTGACATTCCCTAGAGTGATGTCTATCATTTCAGGGGAAAAACAGCTTTGAACTCAGCCTTCTTTCCTCCACCATACCTACTTTCTCTGTCAGCAACCTCATTAGCACCTTGGATTTTTATTGTTGAATACACATTAAGCTCTTCCACCTCACATGCTCCACCCCAGATGCCATTTCTCAACTCTAGAGATGTATTTTTATTTTTATTTCAATTTCCACAGTCAACCAAACTCAAAATGTTTATAACCAAATATTTGTATTCACTATAAGCTGTCCACTCACCAGCTCTAATAACTAAATATTGAAATTATAATATATTTAGCTCTTCTTCCTGACAAGTCATCCTTCCCAACCCATGCCATTTATCAAGTTCATTAACTTCTGCTTCTAAAATGTTTTCCCAAATTTACCCTTTTCTTTCTATCTGCACTTCCCCAAGATTTCATTACTGGTTTATATCAAATGTTTCTGCCACCACTGTCTCTTTCCTTTGGTATCACATTGTTGCCACAATCATCTCTATCACACAGAAATGTGTCTATCTGAATTTAAAAAAACTTGTAATAAAATAAAGTTCAAACAATTTAGCATGCCATGCAATCCTTTTTTCAATATGGTTTTCACACTACTCTTTAGAACAGTGCTTCTTCTCTGGAGAGAAGATCATTTGAATTATTTTAATCCATTGTGAGCAATACTTTTTACAAATCCAATAAACATTCTTTGTTAGAATAATTCTCACTGGCTAGGAAGTTGTAGTAATGTCAAATTTCTACAACAGTGTCTAAACAGTTAATCATATTTTCTCCACTGTCAGACTATTAATAGCTTGTAATCCATCCAGTATTTTGCCTTTGCTCATAATACCCATGTAAAGTTTGTAGTAATCACACCAACTGTTTGGGTAGTTATTGATCTGTTCAGGCTATTTTTTCTCGGTTCAGTCCTGGTAGATTGTGTATTTCTAGAAATTTATCCATTTATTCTAGGTTATCAAATTTGTTGGCATACTATTGTTCATGATAGTCCCTTTTGTTCCTTTTTATTTTTGTGGTATTTGTAATGTCTCTTCTTTAATTCTTGTTTTACTTATGTCTTCTCTCTTTTTCTTAGTCTAGCTAAGCATTTGCTGATTTTGTTTATCTTATCAAAAGACCGACTCTTAGTCTTACTGATTGTTATTGACAAAAATTTTGTATACCCGACAAACATGTTTATGCCAGCACTCTTCATAGTTATCCCAAACTGGAAACTATCCAAATATCCACCAACCATAAAATAGACTTAAAAAGTTGTTATAGTCATACAATGGAATATTAGCAATAAGTATGAACACATTTCAACTATATTCAACAACATAATGGACATATAATGGTGAGTGAAAGGAGATAGTTGCATAGCAGTATACTTTATGATTTTAGTTAAATCAAATACAAATGGAGGCAAAAATATTGTATCATGTTAGAAGTCAGGATAATGATTACTCTGAGAAGGGTACTAATAGTGAGTGAAACAGGGACTTCTGGAGTGCTAATTATATATAGATAAATAGATAGATATAGATAGATTAGATAGATAGATAGATAGATAGATAGATAGATAGATAGACAGATAGGTAGATAGATCTGTGTGCTCCACAGATCTTCATGCTCAACTTATGGAAATTTTTTAAATTATACAATTATGATTTTTGTATTTTTTGGTATGTATGTTTAGTAAAATGTTTACTTGAAAAATAGTTCTACATTGAGTTTCTTATTATGATATGTAAGAAAGGATGAGCTGTATGTGGATGATAATAAAGAACCAAGAAATGAGAATTTAGATGCTAGAATAAAAAAAAGAGATGACCACTAAAACCATTCCAATAGAACTGTCATTTCAGATGGATATGTGTATAGTTAGAAGCTGAAAGTCAAATCATCAACTTAGAAGTACACAGGGTTTGCATATCAGGAAGAGAAAATGGTTAACAAAAGACTCAAAGAAAAATGGGAGAGGGAAAATTGGAGAAAACAATTTTCATGGAAGTTGAAGAAACAATAATTTATTTTAAGAATACAGTCAATCGTTCAATCATAACAGGAAAAAATACAAGGAGAGCAAAAATCAGTAATACACTAGTGGACAAGCTTACAAGGAATCACTCGTCACTTTAAAGAAATGTCAATGACTTACCTATAATTTAAATCAGAATGTCAGACTTAATGATAAAATAAGTAGGAAGAATGGAAGCAGAAATCATTGCACAAGTTTTGAATAGTTTTACTGAGAAATATGAAAAAAAAACTTTGCAAAAAGCACTTACAAAATTTTTGTCACAAAAATAAATATCCTGAAAATTTTAACTAATCATCTGTCTTAAACTTCATTTCTCTTAGATACCTTGCTATCAGAAATTCTAAAAGGAAAATATATATAAATCACTTTCTTACTTATATGATTCTGTCCTAAGTTTTGTGTTTTAGATCCATGAACATACGTAATTTCTATGGTGGCTGTAGATAACAGATACGACATAAAACACCAAAAAATCCATTTTAATTCCTTATTAAAACTACAAACACATATAAGCATTTTCAAAATAGACAAAATAAAAGCTGAAGTATGCAATTATGAATTGAGTTATCAATGCTCAGAAAGTGTATCTGATTCTATGAAACATGACTCCATGCACTTTACATTTGTGAGAGTTTATTGCCTTTATTACAAACTAATTATCATTGCAATGTAATAGTATAACCTAAGGGGTTGTTTGACTTCAGTAGTTCTGAAGGTAATGGAGTTTGAAAGCTTGTCTGTTCTGGTAAATAGTCCTTCTCACTCATAAAGTTCTTAATATAATTTATAAAATAAAAACATGATACACTGTATATTTGAGTACTTTAAAATACATGAGATGAAAATGTAGAAAGGATGTTTTAAAAATAAAATATAGGCTATTAAGAAAACAGTGATATGGGTCAATGTTCCTAGGTCATGTGTCTATCAATGGAGTAAATAAGTAGCTAGAAAACCAAGATGGAACCATTCCTATCTTCACTCCAGTCCCACTACAGGACGAGAATGGCCTTTCTCTTGAAATTAATTGCCCATCTAGAAAGTATTTAGAAAGTATTTCAATGACAGTAATAGTGTTGCATGAGAGTTAACTAGCATCATTCTTCCTGGGTTCAAATCCTAGTTCTACTATTTTCTTGTTGTGTTATTTAGACAGGTTCCTTAATCTCCATGTTCCATAGTTTATTCAGGTACAAAATGGAGTATAGTAACAGTCCCCTCATCACAGATGGGTGTTGAGAATGAAATTACATAATTAGTGTAAGAGCATTTAGAATGGAATCTAGAAAACAGTAAGAGCTAAGTATTAGCTTTTATTTATAATGCTCAAACTAAGTCTTTGGATATTTAAAGAGAGGTTTGAGCTTAAAGTTAAAGACTGAAGAGATACATGTTGTTTCTTTTAATAGTATGTAGACATTTGTGCAGATTTTTGGTTCCAGTTGTTCCTGGAGGAGAGAGAAAAGAGAGGGAAGTAATGGCAAAAGAAAGAAGAGAGAGAAAAAGAAAAGGTCCAGAAATGTGAGGAAACTAGAATTCTAGTAGAGAAACTGTGTAAGGTTTATTTAAATTTTATTGAGAAATATTTTCACTCCCATGTTCATTGTACTGGTATTCACAATAGCCAAGTTACAAAAACAACTAAAATGTCCATTGATAGATGAATGGATAAAGATAATATAGGAAAGAAAATATTATTCCACATGAAAAAGAGGGAAATCCTGCAATTTTTGACAACACGGATGAAACTAGAGGACAAGTGAAGCAAGCTAAACTTAGAAAAATACTACATGATCTTACTGATTTAAAATGGAAACTGAAACAGTCAAACTTATAAAAAATAGAGTATTTAAAGGCAGCTACCTGGGACTAGAAAATGGGTAGATGTTGGTCAGATGGTACACAGTTCTAATTACACAGGATGAATACATTCTGAAGATCTATGTACAACAATGTGAATATAGTTAACAATACTATACTGTAGATTTGAAATTTGCTAAGATAGTGGATGAGGTGTTCTCACTCCCCACCACAAACATGGAAAAAGAACATAATAACTACATGGAGTGATGGACAGTTTACTCAGCTTGATCATGGCAATTATTTTACAATGTATATCAATACATCAAATTGTATACCTTGAATGTATAAAATGTGTGTCAATTATACCTCAATAAAGCTGAGGAAAAAAATAAAAACGTTAAATAATGTAAGATTTTATCTCAGACTGTGATGACCCAAAGGCAATAGAAGAATATCTTTAAGGTAGTCACCAAAATAGAAACTGTACTGTATTATTAATTTATAGTTGTTCAGGGGCCACATTGCCCATGACATGCTTCCAGCTAATGACTGTGTGCAGGGTGAATTCCAAGGCAGGCCTATTTCTATGAAATCTGGGCTTTCTCTGACTAGTGACTTCAGCTCCAGGACTCCTCATTGACCTTGTCAAAATTTTCTTAGAACTATGATATAGTTTAAGACTCTTTCTAAGCCATCTCTATCCACCATCACTTTTTTTTCCCACTATTTCACAGGGATCAGACCTGCATCCTGATTTGACGGTTCTCGCTTTCTCTTTCTTCTCCTTTCTTTTCTGTCATGGATATTTCCACCAAAAATCTCTTGCACACCTAATTTTATCTTGACAACTACTTCTTGGAGGACCAGAATTAATTCCCTAGGCAACACTCCTCTAATTTTTCTGAAGCTAATGAAAAGCACTCTGTTTCCTAAAGGATACTCCTTTGGAAATATTAGAGAAAAAAGTTAGGAAAATTCTTATTTTGATTTTTATTACTTTATAGGTTTAGGGCAGAGGTGCTCAGTCTTTTGGCTCCCCTGGGTCACATTGGAAGAGGAATTGTCTTGGGCCACACATAAAATACACTAGCACTAACGACAGCTGATGAGCTAAAAAATATCTCCTAATGTTTTAAGAAAGTTTATGAATTTGTGTTGGTCCATATTCAAAGCTGTCCTGAGCCGCATGCAGCCTGTGGGCCGTTGGTTGGACGAGCTTGGTTTAGGGAGTTAAAAGCCATTTAAATATACTGCCTCTGTCATTCTAGGCATAAATTTTAGGGATGTATTTTCTGCTCTGGAGCTTCTATTCTGAAGCATTCACCTTAGTAATGCATTCCTTCACAACAAACTTTGGAAAAGACAGAATGAGAGAGTTGAATTAGGCCAATAACATGAAGAAAATATTGAGTTGATGGCAGGTGAAAATATTCTGTATTATTTTATTAGAAAATATAGCTATTGTATTAAGAAAGGAGATAGATTTTACACAGAACACTCATTAAGACTTTTAGTATTTTACTATGTATTTATAGTTCATTAATAGAATTATGCATTGGGTGTTCAACTGTTTTGAATTAAGTGATCATTTATAATGTTATTAATGATAATTTTACTTTCTGCATTATAGCTTTAAGTTACTTGAACAACTCATTCTCCTCCTTTATTGCTTATAGTCCATAACTTAAAACTTTTAACTTTATCCTATTACAGTTCACCCTTTTCACTGCCATCACTCTAACACAGGTCTCCATCATTTTATATCCAGATTGCTGAAATAGCTTTCTAGCTACTTTCTCTGAAGAAATTGTGGTAAATAACAGTCTTTGGAATTGGAACTCTCCTGTATGAGGTGTCTGTTGACCACTACTAGGAGGTCAACAGTTGACCACTGACTAGGAGGTGGCTCCCAGTCAGGAGGCATGGGAGTCAGGAACAGTCTGACCAGACTGAGGAGGCAGTCTGTCCCTCAGCAGAGCTTGAGCACTGTGCTGGGAGATCTGCTGCTTTCTTCAGAGCCAGCAGGCAGGGATGTTTAAGTCTGCTGAAGCTGAGGCCACAGCCGCCCCTTCCCCCAGATGCTCTGTCCCAGGAAGATGGGAGTTTTACCTATAAGCCCCTGACTTGGGCTGCTGCCCTTCTTTCAGAAATGCCCTCCCCAGAGAGTAGGAATCTAGAGAGGCAGTCTGGCTATAGTGGCTTTGCTGAGCTGGGATATCTGAGTTTGAATTTTTTTGTTGTATATCATGCTAGTTTTGTGACTATGGACAAGTTACTTAAAAGCTTATGTCTCCATTACTCATACATTCAGAAGACTAAATAAAAAAAAAAACAAAGCATGTAGAACAGGACCTGAACTTGCCAGCACTCAATAAATGATGAATATTGTCATTAAAAATATTTATTCCTGTTATCTTACTGGTTGGAAACCTTCAATGTTTCCTTTTTGCTTTGGAGTTTGCTTTAACTTATTTTTTGACTTTAGCCCCTTAAAATGGTTCTTTCCTAGTTTTCTATCTGACAAATATTTATTGTGCACCTATTAGGTGCCAGGAATGAATTTGTTTTCCTGATCTCCATAGTACAACCAGCTCCAAACTCTGGACAGGCCTGCATTCTCACAGGACCTAGTAACTGTGCCATCAAAAGTTTTACTTTATGTCTGCTATAAAAACCCTTTCTCCTCCAGTGTACCCTTTCCTTTATCTATCCCCTGATAATTTTACCTGAATATCTAATGTGCCCTATATACCATGCAAAATGCTGACAATAAGTACATCTCAGTTTTGCCTTCAAGTTGCTTACAGTTTAATGAGAAAAATATACAACAAAATAGGCATTCAAAAGTCCAAGTTGTAAGTTCTAGTATAACAACAAAATAGGCATTCAAAAGTCCAAATTGTAAGTTCTATTATATAATAAAAAGTATCATGTGGTTTTGGACAGCAAAAGAGAATTAAATAGACTAATATTAGCATGAGTCTGAAATCTGAAGAATGAAATGAGTCAGGCATAGCTGTGGGAATGAGGTTTGGGATGATTACAAAGGTAATGTGGACAGTGTGTCAGAATTGGGAGCAAAATGTTACAGGGAGAGGCAACAGCTTGTGAAGTATCCATTGGAAAAGAGAGGATGTGGCATTTTTTCAGAACTGAGAGAACTGTACTATGATTAGATTATAGTGTAAACAAAGAGAATGTCTTAAAAAAATAAATCTGGAAAGGTAATTAGAAACCAGACCATGTAGAACCATGAAAAAACTTGTAAAACAATTTAACATTTTTCTAATGGTAGTAGAAAGGAATTTTAGCAGAAAAATGAGATATTAGATTTGAATTTCAGAAAGATCATCTGATAAGGATTGACTGAAGGAACAAGAGTGAACAAAATGAGAGGAATAGGATTCTGTAGAAGTAGTCAGGGTAAAGGTAATGGTGGCATGAAATAGGTAGTTCAAAGACTAGAAAAATCGAATATACTTTTTCATTTGTCTAGGACATCATTTAATTTTTATTCTCTACTTGACTGTTAGAGAAAAAGTCTATGCTGTTTTTACCTGTCAGATATCCTCCACACAAAGCAGAATTCCTGGAATGTATAGTAGTTTAATAAATAGTTTCGAATGTTTGAATTATTGAAAGAGATTAGAACAAATATTTATATGAGATAATTGACAAGAAATGTGACAGATTGGATGCAGGTGCTGAATAAAACTAGAAAAATGTCTTGGTTACGGCTGGATCAAATGAGTAGATGATGCTACCGATAACTGAGAGAGTCAATACAGATGAAGAAACAGGTTTAGCAGGAAAGACAATTAGTGCAGTTTTGGATATGTTGAGTTTGAGATGATTCAGAAATTTTAATTGTAGGTCTCTAGTAAACATTAGTTGAATATAGCGAACTTGAGCTTAAGCAAGAGCTGAGTTGGAGACAGTTCTAGTTAATAACAATAGATGTCACTCATACTGTCAACAAATGCTGAAGTCCTGGTTCCAAGGGATTTATATATACTAACAAATTTCATACAACAATGCTATGAAATAGGTATAATGTTATTAGTCCAGTTTCACAAATGGTAAATTTGAGGGTTATTCAGATTAAGTATTTTGCTCAAGCTCACAAGAGATGGAGCTGTGATTTGAACCCAGGCAGCCTGACTCCAGGATACCATATCTTTAACCAGGATGCTACATGGTTTTTCCTCTAATAATCTGGTAATGTAGATGGAGATTAAGGCCAAGGAAGTTAAACAGTAACTCAGGAAGAGGCTACTGAGAGAAATAAGATGATGAGAAGAAATGTAACTTTAGGGTTGTGACTCAAAGACATGTTGGCAACCAATGTGATTGTGGAATTATCAGAAAGAGAGGAGGGAAACTAGAAATATAATGTCACAGAAGACAAAGAAAGACAAAGTTTCATAAATAAAGGTTATTTTCAGTGCCAAAAGCTACTAGGAAGTCATGTAAGAGAAGGGTTACAATGTTTCCTTAAAAAAGAAGTCATTGGTTACCATGAAAAAACTAGCTTCAGTGCAGTAGTAGAAAAGGGAAACTGTCTTTAGAGTTACTCTGTAGGTGATGAAGTAGAAACACAAATGTAGAAAATAGATTTTAAAGTTTTAAAGAAATTGAGCATAAAATGGAATTTGTAAAATGTTTATGTGTTTGGTATTTGTAAAAAAAAAACAGTGTTAATCATGTGGAGGCTCTGATAGAGCCAAGTGAATGAAGAGCAGGCTTAAATGGTGTGTGTGTGTAGGAGGGTAGTTGGGGGCTGCATATTCAGTGAGGACTTTACTAACAAAAAGTCACAACGCCTGTATGAATATAAAATATAAGAAGGTGGTGAGAAATAAAAAATGTCATTTTTGATAGCTTAAACTTTCTTTGTGGAGTAGAAGGTAAGTTCATCTTTTGAAGGTAAAGGCAGGTATTTGGGAAGTAGAAAGGTGAGAAGAAAAAGAGAGAGACCTGAGATGCAGGACCACCTGGTTTCGCTTTCTGCCATCCCTTGACACTTAGTAGAAAAATATATATGCAGTTGATAAAGGCAAACAAAATCACCATGTATTACTACACGGTGCTGTTCCCAAACACAAATGCAGAAATTTAGTGAGTTAAGGTAGACTTGTAGTTAAATTCTTTTGCCCATGCTGGAGTTTGTGGGGTGACAATATTAAAACAAGAGAAAGAAAAAGAGGCTGTTATAATAGAAAGATATTAATCTCAAGAAGTGGAAGTTTTTAATATGAAGATGAAATAATCATTTGGAAGCAGTACTAGAGAGCATAAGGAAGCCAACTCCACTTCCCATTTCCAAACGTGTGGAGTGTCAAAGAAGAGCAATTTCAAACTGAAAGATGTATTAATCAGGGTTCTTCAGAGAAGCAGAATCAATTAGGTGTGTGTGTGTATGTGTGTGTGCCTGTGTGTGTGTGTGTGTAAAGAGATTTATTATCAGGAATTCGCTCATGCAATTACGGAGGCTGAGAAGTCTCGAGATCTGCAGTTGGCAAGCTGGAGACCTGGGAAAGCCAATGGTGTGGCTCCAGGGCTCCAGTCTGTGTGCACACTGATGTACCAGCTCAACAGTCAGTGAAAGAGAGAAAATTCTCACTCATTTAGCCTTTTTTTGTTTGGGTTTGGTTTGTTCAGACCTCCAACAAATTTAATGAGGCCCACGCACATTGAGGAGGGGAATCTGATTTACTTAGCCTACTGACTCAAATGTTAATCTCATCCAGAAATATTCTTAAGATGTACCCACAAAAATGTTTAACCAAATTTCTGGGTACCCTATGGTCCAGTCAAGTTGACACATAAAATTAACCATCACAAATGGTTGCAGGGGAAGCTGTGTCTTCAGAGGAAAGTAGTATTTCCTCAAGACAAGTAGGTTAAGGGAGTTTTCAGTGAAGAAATTGAGGATGCAGGGAAAAGTTTTTTTCTAGTTTTTGAAATGTGAAAATTCTGTTCATTGGCAAATACAAAACTAAGTGTGAGTTCGGTTTGGGAAATTATGAGAGTTTCTCTATATCAGGATTAAACACTATAATGCAGAAGACAGCAGCCTGGAAAGATGGTTGCAAGATAAAAAGAGAGATTAATAGATAAATACAAAAGTGTCTGAAAGATCACCAACACAAGAAAATAGAAGATACTAACAGAATAAATTTGTAAACAACTTGTAAGGATATCCTGGTCACACTCAGTGATTATAATAACAAGAGCTCCTGTAAAAAAAAACATGACATTTCTGCCACTACATAGGATTAAGATTCAAACTAAATGAAGACATGAAAGCATCCTTCATTTGGTTGAGTAAATTCTCCATCCTCTCTTTAAGTTAAATGCATTCCTTTCATATATACTGCAAGTATGAGGAACAAAAAATTCTAAGTAGAGGTCAGTTTCATTTTTTTTTTTAAGGACACGATCATTCTTTGTTTTTTTTTTTTGCACATAGACCTCTAGCAAAAGTTTGAATAGTGCCATATCTAAGAAACTCTGAATCTTGCTATTTTTGAGATACATTTTATTACATCATGTCATAAGATTTTATCATGGCAATTTTTCTTCTGCTGTGGAGAAGTCAACTGTGATTTTTTTCAATAACAATTTACAAGGCACCAGGTGCCAACAGGGCATTATGCCAGCTATCATATCTGATGTAGAGTTGTTTGAAATACTGTTTTTGCCCTTGAGAAGATAAATAGTTGAATAGATAAAGAATTTAAGTTTATACGACTGAGAGCAATATGTACTAAGTATCATTTGACTGTCATAAACAAGGATTTACAGGGATAGAGAAAACAGAAGAGTATTCTGAAAGAAAACATGAAAGACTTTGAAAAAATTATTAAGATGTAATAGGTGGGAATGGTGTTGTAATTTCCTTTTGTAGCTGTAATACATTGCAACTAACTTCATGGCTTAAAATAATACGTATATATTATAGCTCTGGAGATCAGAAGTCCGAAATAGGTGTCAATGGGCCAAAATCAATTTGTCAGCAGGACTGTTCCTTTTGGAGGTCCTGAAGTTAATCTCTCTTCTTATCTTTTCCAGTTTCTAGAGGCTGACCATATTTCTTGGCTCATGACACCCTTCCACCATCAAAGCCAGCAATAGCTGGTCAAGTGTTTCTCACTGAATCACTCTGACACCAACCCCTCCACGTTTCTTTCTCATATTTAAGGAACCCATGTGATTACATTGGGTCCACTTGATAAACCAAAATAATTTCCTTAAAGTCAGTCAAGTAATAACCTTAATTCTATCTGCAAACTTAACTCATCTCTGTCATGTAATATAGCATATTTAGAGGTTCCAGGGATTAGGATATAGACATCATTGGGTGGAGTGTTAACTTGCCTTTCACAAGTGACAAAAATTATTAAGACTGGAAAGAGAGCATTGCTGAGGAAATGTGTTTACATTAAATAATGTATAGGATTTTGAGACTGTGTTGAAAGAGATAATATTGGAAAAGTAGACATGGATTTCGAAACTTATTTATAGGCAATTGAAATGACATTAGAATTGTTTGAGGAACACAATATTACAATCATAGATCACCTCTAGGTAGATTAACTGGAAATGCAGCATAACTTGAATGAGAGAGTCTAGAGGTGAAAGACCCTTCCTGGATTGCTCATCACTGTGGCCCCAGGGTCAAAGACAGTGCTGACAAATAAATATTTGATGTCCTGCTCTGCTTACCACAGAGACAGGCCATTAGGATTAAAGAGATTATATAAATATAATAAAACTTTAAAATTTTTATGATAAAAATAATGTGATTTATTACTGTTGGTGAGGTATTTATCTTTTTCAAACTTTGATTTTTACATTAATGAAACATAGACAAAATAATAAATACCTCCTAGGAATGCTGAAAGGCTTATAAGATGTTTTATAGTCAAACACATGCACAGCAACTGCCACGTGGGACGCACTCAATAAATCCTAAATGTTTTAGTTAATCTATGCATAAGTCTAGTCATCTTCTCTTCATTATTTTAAAAAGCACATGTGTATCAACCTTTTCTGGCTAAGATTTGTTACTTGAGTGAGTAGTTTCCCATAACATCACTTTCAGCCTGTCCCGGTAGGCCAGGTTACATGTTTTCATCACACCTTCAATTTCATTTATGATTCTCACATTAGACAGCAGAAAAGTCACTTTGAAAGGCTGAAAAATGAAGACTATGGGACTGTGATTGGCAGAATAATAAGATGATCCCCAGTAATTCCTCCAACCTTACATCCACTCATTGGAATAATTTCCTCTTCTAGAGTACAGATAGGGCCTGTGACTTGCTTCTAATCCATAGAATATGGCAAAGGTGATGCCACTCTCTTGATTACATTATTGTTAGTTTTCTATTGCTATGTAACAAATTACTCCAAAATTATAGACTTATAACAACATATATTTATTGTCTCAGCTTATAGGTTAAAAGTCTGGACAGGCTCGGCCGGGCGCGGTGGCTCATGCCTGTAATCCCAGCACTTTGGGAGGCTGAGGCCAACAGATCATGAGGTCAAGAGATCGAGACCATTCTAGCCAACATGGTGAAACCCCGTCTCTACTAAAAGTACAAAAATTAGCTGGGCATGGTGATGCTCGCCCGTAGTCCCAGCTACTCAGGAGGCTGAGGCAGGAGAATGGCGTGAACCCGGGAGGTGGAGGTTGCAGTGAGCTGAGATCGTGCCACTGCACTCCAGCCTGGCAACAGAGTGAGACTCTGTCTCAAAAAAAAAAAAAAAAAATCTGGACAGGCTCAACTGACTTAGCAGCTTAGAGCCTTAAATGGCCAAAATCAAGTGTTAACACAGCCAGGGTACTAGTGGAGGCTCTGGGAAAGAGCACACTTTCAAGCTCACTGTGACTATTAAAAGAATTCAGTTCCTTGCAGTTGCTGGACTGAGCTCTCTGTTTCCCTGCTAGCATCAGCCAGAGCTTGGTCTTTGCTCTTAGAGGCTTCCATTATTCTTCCTCTTGGACTGATTTATCTTCAAACCACCAATGGCATATTAAAGTTCCTTCTTGTGCTTCCATATCTCTTACTTCTCGTTCTACTATATGCCGTAAAACACTTTGTTTTTAGTGGGGTCTATAGCATTTAGATTAGGTCTATATACGTAATCTCCTTATCTTAAGATCAAATGTGTCATACAAAATAACAATTATGGAAGTGACATCTTAACATATTTATAGGCACTATGGATTAGAGTATAAAATCTTGGGAGCCATTTTTAGAATTATGGCTCCAAATTAAATCTTTATAATTTAGATCCCATCTTAGCAAACTAGTGAGAGAGATTCTCCTACTGGACTATTAGAAGCAAAGTCATATTGTGTCAACTTTCTGTTGTGACAGATAATTGACTGGGAGCTGAGGGTAGCCTCAGTCAACAGCCAATAAGAAGCTGGGATCCTCACTCTTACAAACAGAACTGCAGGAATCTGAATTCTGAAGACAATCATGTGAGCCTGGGAGAAGATCATGAGCTTCAGAGAGGAAAAATAGTCTGGCTGACACCTTTATTGCAGCCTTGTGAGACCCTGCGTAGTGGACACAGCTAGGCTGTGCCTCCACTCATGAACCAGAGAAACTATAAACAAAATCGTTTTGTTTTAAGGGACTAAGTTTTTGTAATTTGTTACCCAGCCATAGAAAACAGATACACAGGATTTGCCTTTAGAGATCCTGGTTCAGCGAGTCTGAGGTCGGAATCAGAAATCTATAGTTTAACAAATAGCACAGGTACATTTGATGCAGACAGTCTCTGAACTGGTTTGAAATGCCTAAATTTATTTCTTATAATTTCCATCTTTCATTAAGATGGAGGAAAAGCTCATCATTGTGATTTTGTGCCTGGGAGACCTGCATGCAGCCAGAGTTTTCATTCCTTCATTTCCTTCAGGAGAGCATTACTCAGTGAAAGCAGCTTAAAATCTGTAATAACCTGAGAAAGACCCCAGAGCAAGAGAATCTACAAAATCCATGGCACTCGACATAAAACAGCTTGTTTCTTCCAAAGACTGAGTAATTCATTCACCTTCCAGAAGGCCACCAGCAGGAGAATGATAGAAATGACATATTTGCTGTTCATGGAAGACAAAAAATGTAATTGGAAGGAAATAAGACAAGATGTTCACAGATAAAGGAGGAAGTATCTGCTGGTTTTAAAAATTGTGTGCTAGTTTACTCATCTGCCAACAATAAATCTCTATTTCCATCTTCACAATCAAAGCTTTGTTAAAATTAAATGTGAAAAGTTTTTGCATTCAGCAGGACAGTGGTGTTTTTTTTTCTTAATGCCTAGAGATAGATCTATAAAGAATAAAAGTTAGTCACTTTAGTAGAACAAGGAGCTGTTTATCGCTTCACAAACCTAATAACTGATTTCCTAAGAAACAGTGCTGAGCACTAGGGCTGCAATTATAACTCCAGCACACACATTCCGGCATTTAGGAACAAATTCGATTTTGTGATTAGCAAGCAAACCACCTAGCTTGTGCTTATTGGACTATATATTTTTGAAGTGGCTTTGGTGCTTTGGTCTGTAAAATCATTTACAGGCTATATTAATCACAATTTCTTAGCCAAAATACATTTTGACATCACTGAGAAATCAATGTACGTAATTCTTCATTGAGGGCAATGCTGAGTGCCCTGCTGATACTCAATTCATCAAATCATTGCACTTTGGGGTAAGCAGGATCAACTGCCAAACTTAAATGTTTCTCTAAACAGGTATAGACAAAATTTCCTGTTAGTCAGTGATACCAGTTGAAATTAGAACCTAATATTGAAGTATTTGTTTAAAAAATTAAGTTTCATAGTTGATAAAAGTTACAGAAAAGAACTTCAGGCCCTACCACCACCTTTTGGGAGTAAGAAGAAGGGTGTTGGTTAAAAATAACATTTTACCAAAAAAAAAATTTTTTTAATTGAAATAGAATTGTGCATTTTGTAATGTGCATTTGAATAGAATTTTAGAATTTGTCAACAAGATCCTAAAAACCTTACTTGTGACATAAGACTCTCTTTGTTCCAGGGGTTGACAAACTAAAGCCTGTGGGTCAACCCAGGCCACAGCTCTTTTTTTTTTTTTTTTTTTTTTTTTTTACAGCCAGCAAGGTAAGAATAATTTTTACATTTTAAAAGGATTAAATAGAATATGCAAAAGAAACCTAGTTACCTATAAAGCCTAAATTCTGGCCCTTTACAACAAAAATAATATGCTGACCTCTGCTTTAGAAATCGGTAGAACTATTTACTGAGAACTACATGGCTCAGATAAAATTTATAAAGATCTCTCTTTACCAGGACTGCTTTCAGCTTCCATAACTAAAGACCACAAACTAGTATGACTCCACTAGAAATTTATTTTCACACAGTTTTAGAAGTTAGAAGTCCAAAATCAAGGTATCAGCAGGGTTGGTTCTTTCTGAGGGCTGGTGAGGGAAGGATGTGTTCTAAGCCTCTGTTCTTGGCTTATAAATGACTGTCTTCTCCCTATGTCTCTTCATTTCATCTTCCCTCTGTATGTGTCTCTTTGTCCAAATTTCCCCTTTTGTAAACATATCCATTATCTTGAATTATGGCCTACCCTAATGATCTTGTTGTTTTAACTTGATTACCTCTGCAAAGACCCCATCTCCAAATACTGTTACATTCTGAGGTAACATCGAGAGTTAGGACTCCAAAACACGAATTTTGCAGAGACTGAATCCAACCTAAAACCTACCTAAAACAGTAGAATTCTTTAATATCCTCCACATCACTCAAATAAAAATTTCATTTGTGATAGACCTAAATAGATTATATGGCACACTCATGGTCAAATGGCTAATAAACACAAAAATAAGACAGAAACCCAGGTTTTTGGACTCTAAGTCAAATATACTTTCTGTTCCCCTCTGTTGCTGTAAGGAATAAAATAAAAACCATATCACACCTTACTCATTCATTCAATTAGTCCATTCTATATATACGTATATCATATGCTTATTACATGTCATACATTCTTATATAAATAAGATGGTATCTGTCTCTATGTGAAGGGATAAAGTGCTTGCGCAGGTATTTATAATAGAAGGCAAAAAGTGATGAGGGCCACTATAAGATATCAGTAATTCAAAGAAGAGATTTTATTTCCTTCATAAGCATAGTTTTAGCACAAGTAGCCTACATCTTACAGTGTGCACAGCCTCAAGAGTCTGTTAAGGTGGAAACTATTCTCTCTTCACACTCTGAACGAGAATATCAAAAGTCATTACCAGTCAGGATCTATCTTTTTTGGATATCATTTTTTTCATAGTATCTGATAGGATTTTAAAAATTGGGGCATTCTAAAAATAACACATAGAAAAGGTTTAATAATAACTGAATCTTTACCATGAAATGAAAAAAATGTATAACAAAACGGTTAATAGAAGTTTATGCAACAAAATAAAATTAATATATACCATGACAATCCTAAGCTAATAAATGCAGGAACAGAAAACCAAATACCACGTATACTCACTTGTAAGTGGGAGCTGAACATTGAGCACACATGGACATAAATATAGGAACAATAGACACTATGGACTACTAAACTGTTCCACCTCAGATCATCAGAGATTAGTTAGAGTCTCTTCAGGAGGGTGCAACCCAGATCCCTCACATGTGTGGTTCACAATAGGCTTCTGCTTCCTATGAGAATCTAGTGCCACTGCTGCTGATCTGACAGGAGGCAGAACTCTGGCAGTAATACTTAATCTCCCACTGCTACTTCTCCCCCACTGCTCACCTATTGCTGCTTCACTGCTCACCTCCTGGGGTGTTGGGAACCTCTGTACTAGAGGGTAGAGAAGGGTATGTTAAAAAACTATCAGGTACTATGCTCACTCTCTGGGTGACAAGATCTGTACCCCAAACCTCAGCATCATGCAATATTCCCATGTAACAATCCTGCACATGTACCAACTCTATCTAAAATAAAAATTGAAATTAAATATATACATATATATGTGTATATGTGTGTACATATATACATATATGCGTATATATGTGTACATATACACATGTGTGCGTATATATGTGTACATATATACATGTATGTGTATATGTGTGTGTATATATGTGTGTATATATGTGTGTGTATATATGTGTGTGTATATATATGTGTGTATATATACACACACACATAAGAAAAGAGTGGAAATTAATACTCAAATCTCATAGTGTGTGTGTATTATATATAAATACTTAAATCTCATAGTGTGTGTATGTATGTATATATACATATATGCACATATATTATTATTAAACAATATTAATATTATTACATATATATGTACACACACACTATAAGCTTTGAGTATTAGTTTCCACTCTTTTCTTATAATTTCTTATAATTAGGGAAACCCTTAGTAACCATGTAGCCTAATTCACATAAGCCTCTTTTGGTTTTTTGTGTGCTTTGTTTTTGTTTCATTTACTTTAATATTTTTTGTGTGATTGCTGCTCTTGTTATTGTCATTCTGACCTTCCCGTACTGAGTCATTTAGGTCTCTTTTTCTCTCACTTCTAATTTTTGCAGGAGCTTGCTGGATGGTCAGTTTCTTTTATCAAGGTACTTAATATCAATATCAGGGAATTTGCAGCATCACTATAAACAATTTCTAAAGGTTTACATTATTTATATTCTCTCCTGAATCTATTTAAGCAGGCTAGGTTTCATCCAAAGCATGATCTCTAGAAAATGCTTGCTTCTGGGCTCCTTCCTCATTTCTCTCCTCTGAGACAGGGGCTTGGCCTCCCACTGAGTTAAGCTATATGGTAGAAAGGTTTTTATAGCTCCTTAATTTTGGCAAAAAGAGAACGGCTTCCAAGTTAAATCTAAACTGAGAAAGTCTCTTGCACTGCACAGATGTCATTGACTTAATTATATTTCCTGTGATAAAATATTGAGTTTCTTCTCTAGCCATTACCACATAGAGTTTTATTGTTTAACTACAGCATGCCTATTTTTGAAACATCCGACTCTGATATATGAGTTCATCATATTTTTAAATGCATTATCTAAGTAGAAGCCAAAGAAGAGCCACACTTGAAATGATTGTTTCATCTAAGTTGGACAGCCATTTTCTGCACTATGGTTTAACCAGAGAGATAAATATTAGCCTTTCTGTGGTTAGGCTTACAGAGTCAGACGTGTCTAAACAACTTAAGCAAAATACTTACATTGCATTATACAACTTGGATTATGTAGGTTCTTGACCCAAACTGCTCCAAGAAATGCCAAGACCCCATGTTAATTTGTAGACATAAGACTTTCTTTTCTGTCTGAGCAAATGCATTTCTGCCTGAGTGTAATCATTTTACTCATGGCTCCCTCTCTCTTCTATCTCAATAAAACATTAAATTGATTTGTTTAAAAACATATTATCAGTTTCACATATAACACAACTTTAGTTAGATTTATATATAACATGGATATTGTATAATTATGGTTTTTTACAGTAATTACTGTCTTATTTTTTGTATTATGAATTCAACAACACAAAATAAAAGTGTACATGCAGTGCTATTTTGCATTTAAACCTTAAATCCAGGCACTCTGCTCAATAGAAATCCGAAACACTTGAAACTTTCTCTCGTGTAGATTCTGTTGGAACTGAGGGGAGATTTAAAGCAGAGGACCCAGACTTCTCCCTTGGCATGTACACTCTGCAGCATCCAGCACATCCCTGAAACCATAGAAAACTCATTTCAGAGAGTGGGATTTGAAGAATTGTCCGTGCTGGGTGGTCATCTCAATGCACAACACATGTCTCATATCAGAGTTCCCAGTGGCAACTGGTAGAAGCCACTGGAAGTGTCAACCTGCTCCATTTTGTGGATAAAGTAGTGAATTATCTACTTCAAGAACCCTAAAATTGGAGTGGAACTTTTGAAGTGTGAGGACTATGCTGATATTGTGGTTGTCTATAATTTGGAGGTGGAAGGCAGGGATTGCTTCTCTCACCATTATCAAGCACATGAATTGTTATAGAAGGTAGAACTACATCTCTCTGTAAACACTGGTGACGTTCCACACGTACTCACTAAATTTTAATTTTGTGCCATGGGATAAAGTCCAGAGATTTGCATTTTGCACAAGCATTCTGGAGTTTCTTTTTCAAGTATTTCTTCCTTTGAGAAACCAAATATAAGAGGAAATAATTTTTAATATTATCTGATTTATTCAATTATATAAGTAGAAGGAATTAGATTTAATATAAAGAAATAAATATAAAAAATATAATAATGAATAATAACCTGTATTTATCCCTTTTATCTATCCTGTTACATTATATAGTATATAAAATATAGATTTGCCTTTTCAAATTACAGAGTAATACTTTTTTGTCAGTTCTATGAAGGTATAATTTCTGTAAAATTATTATCTACAAAAAACTGCATCCTATTTAAAACACACAATTTTATGTGTTTTGATAGAGGTAAACATTCATAAAACCACTGCCGCAACCATGACACAAACATGTCCATTGGCCCTAAAAGTTTTCTCAAGCCCTTTTGAATTTTATCCCTCCTTCTCTTCCTGTCCCCAATCATTGATTTGCTTTTTTTCACTTTTTCATATATTTATTGTCCATTCCTAAATTTCTTAAGTGTTGGTTCACATATTTCTCCATTTTCTGTTGGGTTATCTTCTTATTGGTGGATTTAATTTTTTTAAAACCCTAAGAACTCCTCCAGAAAACTGCTAGAACTGATAAAAAATTCAGCAAAGTTTCCTGGTAAAAGATTAATGTGCATAAATCAGTAGCTCTTCTCTATACCAACATTGGCCAAGCGGAGAATCAAATTAAGAACTCAACCCCTTTTACAATAGCTGCAAAAAAACACTTAGAAACATAGCTAACCAAAGAGTCGAAAGACCTCTACAAGGTAAACTAGAAAACACTGCTGAAAGAAATTATAGACAACACAAATGGAAACACGTCTCATACTCATGGATGGGTAGAATCAATATTGGGAAAATGACCATGCTGCCAAAGCAATCTGCAAATTCAATGCAATTCCCATCAAAATGCCACCATTATTCTTCACATAATTCAAAGAAACAATTCTAAAATTCATATGGAACCAAAAAACAGCCCACATAGCCAAAGCAAGACTAAGCAAAAAGAACAAAGCATCACACTACCTGATTTCAAACTATACTATAAGGCTATAGTCACCAAAACAGCATGGTACTGGTATAAAAATAGGCACATAGACCAATGGAACAGAAGAAAGAACCCAGAAATAAACCCAAATACAGCCAACTGATCTTTGACAAAGCAAACAAAAACATAAAGTTAGGAAGGGACATCCTTTTCAATAATTGACACTGGGAAAATTGGTTAGCCACATGTAGGAGAATGAAACTGGACCCTCATCACTCACCTTATACAAAAATCAATGCAAGATGGATTAAGGACTTAAACCTAGGACCAGAAACTATAAAAATTCTAGAAGATCACTTTGGAAAAACCCTGCTAGACGTTGGCTTAGACAAAGATTTCATGACCATGAACCCAAAAGCAAATTCAATAAAGACAAAGATAAATAGCTGGGACCTAATTAAACTAAAGAGTTTTGCATGACAAAAGGAACAGTCAGCAGAGTAAACAGACAACCAGAGTGAGAGAAAATCTTCACAATCTGTACATCTGACAAGGGACTAATATCCAGAATTTACAATCAACTTAAACAAATCAGTAAGAAAAAAACAAACAATCCCATCAAAAAGTGGGCTAACGACATGAATATATAATACTCAAAAGAAGATATACGAATGGCCAACAAACATGAAAAAATGCTCAATACCACTTATGATCAAGGAAATGCAAATTAAAACAACAATGCAATGCTACCTTACTCCTGCAAGAATGAACATAATCACAAAATCCAAAAACAGTAGATGTTGACATGGATGTGGTGAACAGGGAACACTTCTACACTGCTGGTGGGAATGTAAGCCAGTACAGCCACAGTGGAAAACAGTGTGGAGATTTCCTAAAGAACTAAAAGTAGAACTACCATTTGATCCAGCAATCCCAATACTGGGTATCTACTGAAAGGAAAAGAAGTCATTATTCGAAAAAGATACTTGCACACATGTTTATAGCAGCACAGTTCACAATTGCAAACTTGGGGAACCAACCCAAATGCCCATCAATCAATGAGTGGATAAAGAAACTGTGGTAGATATATATGATGGGATACTATGCAGCCATAAAAAGGAATGCATTAACAGCACTTGCAGTGACCTGGATGAGATTGGAGACTATTATTTTATGTGAAGTAACTCAGGAATGGAAAACCAAACATCATATGTTCTCACTGATATGTGGGAGCTAACCTACGAGGATGCAAAGGCATGAGAATGGCACAATGGACTTTGGGGATTTGGGGAAGGGTGACAGTGGGGTGAAAGATAAAAGACTACAAATATGGTGCAGTGTTTATTGCTCGGGTGATGGGTGCACCAAAATCTCACAGATCACCACTAAAGAACTTACTCATGTAACCAAATACCACCTGTACCCCAATATGGAAAAAAATGAATATAACAATGACCAAAAGTAACACAAAGTTTAGAGTCTGGTGAGGCAAAGACATTTTCATGAACTCATTGCACAAGTAAATATAAATTAAAATGGGAGCAAACTCAATGTGCAGTAGAAAAGTGGTCAACTTATGTTCTTTTGATTTAATATTATGCAATAATTGAGGTTGTTTTAAATAATTGTAAAATAATCACAGTAACAGCAGATATTTTAAAAGTATAATATAAAAGTACAGATTATAATGTTATTTTATAAAAATAAATGCATATTTAGCCTTAAAATAATTTTTTAATATTATTCTGGATCCAAGTCCATAGTCAGATATATAGAAAATATTTCCTCCTAGTCTGTGGATATCCTCTTCATTTTCTTAATAGTACCTTTCAGAGAGAAACAAATTTTAATTTTGATGAAATTTAAGTAGTACCATATTGGGGTCAAGGCATTGGTCTCTGTGGTTAGCAGATGGGACATTCAGAATTAGTAGTAACTACAGTGGCTCTGACTGGAGGGAGTCCACACTAACAGACCTATGTGTATCCTGTCAAGTGTAATCATGTCTGTCATGGAGTAACTGATGTGGAAGGCCGGACAATATCAACTTGCTTGTAATTTTGTCTACTTGCTTGTTTGGTGCCTCTTCTTTGGTGAATAATTTTTAGTGGATATTGACCTGTGATACAAAAATCTCCATCCCTTTTGTGCCTTTCCACTTGTCTGTCCACACACTTTACCCCTGACTTTCTTGTCTCTAGCCTTTCCCTTTCAGACATCTGATTGGATGGTGACACAATTGGCTATTGCCCAAGAATCTCTACGTATTCTCATCTGAGCCACTTCTCTTTCCACACAAGGTGGGTGTCCAGGTGCACGACTCACTGCTCTGCTTGTAAAGAATATTTCTTCTCTCCATTGGCTTTCTTTTTTAGACTTGAATTGTAATCCACAGAGTCTCTGGTTTTGGCTTGCATGCAATTGCCAAGTTTACACATCTAAAATCCAAGCTCAGATTTTTATTCTTCCTTAAGTTGGTTTTATGTAGTCTGTTATATTATAGGGTCATTGAAGCAAGCTGGGGAATGATGCTGGTCGTACTATGGTGTCATGGGCATGTAAGTCACCTGCGTATTTATATCTGGCCCTGCTCAGGATCAATCCCTAATATTTACTTTTTATTTAGGACTGCTGTTGGTTTTGTCCCACTTTATGAACCAGTGCATCCAATAGAACCCAGCTCATAGTGGGCAGCTCCAGGTGCATGGTCACCTAATGGCCATGGTTAAGCAGTTTGTCTATATCAAAGCCTAGTAACATGCCAACAGCTATTTCTCAAATAGCACATAAGTCTCTATGATAAATGGCATGACCTCACTTCTGAGTGGTTTTCTCACTGGAGCTTGCCCAAAACCTAATGTTGCATCTTTTCCCATGAATACCATAGTGACTGCTGACTTGTATGGCCCATGTGTTAGCACTGTTTGTAATGAAATCTACACCTTAAGTAGAATTCTTTTTTGATCCAGATTCCGTTCAAAATTGGTATCATATGTGTCACTGGGTATAAAGTCTAAAGCAGTCTTCCCAGGTGTGGACTATTTTGTCTCCAGAACTCAAGAAAGGCTAGTTGCACTATATTTCATTCCTTGTGATAGGTAATGAGTCACAGCAACTTGTTTTTTACTTTGGAGCTAATATGCTGCCATTCTCTGATGACTAGACCTTTAAGTCTTTACTAGAAGCCACAGTTTTTGAATGTTTATAAGCTTTATCTCCCTTCCACTGGACCACATGTATTTTATCAAAGCTCAGTTTACTAGCCACCTCTTGTTCATCTGGTTGGATCAAGACAATATAATTGATTTAATGGATAAGTGGAGTGTTCTGTGGCATGTCCTGCTATTCCAGATTTCTCTGGGCTGTATTACAACACAGTAGTAGAGTTAATATAGATCTATGACAACACTGTGAATTAATACTATTGTCTGTTCCATGTGAATATAAACTACTTCAACTCGTCTCTCCTAAACAGAATAAAAAAGAATGAGTTCACCAAATCAATAATTGCAAGCCATAAACCTCACGCTTTATTACTATGTCTTGATAACTATATCATGTCTGGTACAGTAATTGATATAAGGACAACTAATTGGTTAAACCCACTGTCTTCAGTCATCTACCAGTATCCACATAGATTCTGCATGGATTTATGTGGCAGAATTAAAAGGAGATATAATAGAAACCACCAAACCACCAGGTGTGCATCCCAATAAGACTGTAATGGTGGTACCAATCTCTTTAATCTCTCTTGAGGTAAAATAATGGTTTTGATTTAATATCTTGGCCAGTAGAAAGAGTTTCAGATGTTTCCGCTTGGTCTTACCTACTGAGTTAGTTCTTATTCTATGGGTCAATAATATATTGGTGGGAGTTACTTCAACTGCTAAGTATAGCAATTCCACTTACGCACTTGGAGATTGGGTAAATTAACTTAGAAATCGAGTAAATTCACAATTGCGCTACACACCCAATGGTCTCATTCTGATTCAGTCTTAACTATAGCTGCATTTATTATTTGGTGCCCATTAGCCCCCACTCTAAAAGGCAGCATAATAATGCTTTGGATTTTTAGGTACCAATGTCAATAACCTGTTTCCAACACTACTCAAAATGCCTGGGTATTTTTCTTTCCAAAGTGCAGTCAAACCCGGTAAATGATATTGGGTTCCTTTGGAGAAGGACTAGGGGAATCATCACATCACATTATATACTTGCCACAGTATTGCAGCGTTCTTCCTGCAAGAAGGGACCACCTTTAGACAATGGATTCCAGATAGTAAAATTGGCTCAGATCTGGGAAATTCACAGTAGATCATGACTTTATATCAAGACTACTGCTCTCAGATTCCTTCTCTACCATCCTTGCCTTTTTTCTTTGTACTAGATTTTAATCAGTACCCTTGTTGGCTGCCTGTCTAGTTTTCTTGAGGAATGCCACTGTGATCTATTAGCCATCTCCACAACTTCCTGAAGGTCAATCATCCTCGGATGCTCCTCTTACCTTGCCAGTCATTGTAGTAATTAGGGTATCCTGGCTCCTTGTGATGAGCCCTGTGCCCCGGCTCTGTCACTTCATGGATGACATTGATGCCAATTCTATAACTTCTCCTTCCACCAGTCCTGGTTCACAGAGAGGATCACAATGAACTTTTTCTTTTTTCCACACTGAACTTACTAATGATGCTTGCTCTTCTCTCACCATGGTATTTATAATGGCCTTAAGAATGATCTGGGGGAGATTACTGAGTAGGAAACATGTTGCCTTGTTGAGGACATGCCTCTGAAATGTCTTTCCAGAGTAGAGAAAATGCTAGCTCTTATTATGAAAGGGTCAGCAACCTGTCAGTTCTGAGGATTTGGGAGAATCTGCTCAGCCAATATCTTCAGGGACACTTATCCAGATGTTGTTATCCAATGTCTCAGAATCCCACATGTTCATAACCAAGGTCCTGATCTCAGAAAAACAGATCTGCCCTCGTTTAGATGCAGACATCTCTAGACCTCTGTGACTTTTAGAACTTCAGTCTCCAGCTTACCTATGACATGTTTAACTTTACTGCTTGGTGGTGGTGCTCAGTTTTTCATTATCTCTCTGCAGGTGACTAATACAAATTAGCAATCAGTCAGTTCCAATCTCATTGTATGGATAATTTTCCCACATATTCCAAAAGCCAGGACCATTGCATCTGCAATGACATTCCCCTCCACTGGGACATTTTCCCAGGAAACCACCAATGAAAACTTTAGCTGTTGTCTTGCGCCAGAGACTAGTTGTGCCCCATCTAACTATCCTCTTTGCCCACTGTTCAGTGAATGAACTAGTTCTAAACCCACTAAAATGTAGGTAATAAGTAAAATTTGTCTGTTTCCTCAGACCACTCTCAGTAGCATTAGTGTTAATCTGGGTTCTCCAAGAAGCAGATGCCAAGATGAGATAATACATCTAGGGATTTCTTTGGAGAGAATGCCTATAAAACAAAATAAGAATGTAGCCAGAGGATGTAGTGAATGGTGGGAGGTGGGTGAAGCCATCAGACCAGTAACAATGTAGGTCTGACTTCTTTGAAGGAAAGAGGAAAGGGTTGTGTAGAAAGAGTCTCAGACTGTGGTACATTTCTAAAACATTTTGACCAGGCCCATGGGAAATCCTTGAGTTAAAGGCACCTGACAGAAGAGCCCTACCTCTCATAGGAATGGGTCTATTTAGCACCCCAGTAATTTGCTGGTAGCAGCTGTGAAAAGCATGGTCTCAGTACAGTTGCAACAGATTCATAACACCCCAACTGAGGCTGGCAATTATGTTCCCTATAGCAGATTTGAGGTGGCCTATTTTCATGGCCACCACAACTACTTGTGCAAAAAACATCCTAGAAAAAAATGAAAATTATTTCAATAAATAAAGATATATTTAAAATATACAAATGAATTTCATATTATTTAATTTGAACACTATATTTTGCACACATTGCATGAGACTTGTTACATCTGTGATTCTGGAAGACTATGCTGATTTGCTAAATGTGGGAAAAAGGGGCTTTGGAATGACATTGTAGAACATTAACTAAATAATTTTGTTCTGATTATGGAAATTTAGGATGATATTTAGGTAAAGGGCAGGATTGGAGATATTACACCAACAGGTGAAAGTCAAACACTGTGTGAAGATGAACTTCCCAAATAAAAAGCTCAGGACTGGAGAGGATGAGAGAATAGTAAGACAGGGCTTTATTATCTAATTTCCATGCTAACATAGTAAAAATGTCTCAAAATATAAAATATCATCAACAGTAAAATCCTAATGATCCAGGAAGGGGCTGTTTCCTAGGAAGGCTCTGCTGTCTTGATGTTTCTGACTCTAGTTACTTGGGTCCTCTTTCACCCTTTCTCTCATATCTGTATACATCTATTTTTTCATTAAAAAATTCTCTCATTCTTATGTGGATTATTTTTCTCCTTCCTCCCTTCTTAACCTCTCTCTTCCTTTCTCCTGTGCCTTTATTTTTTTTCTCTCCTTTACGGTGATGATATTTGAACCATTATATAATAATCATAATTAAGTGAAAAAAGAAGAGATTGGTAAAGCTGACCAAAAATAAGCAATCAATCAGAAATGTTAGAAGAAAACTGGTAATAATAAATGAATTTAAATTTTACTACAGGGTGAAATACAAAAAGAGAGCCAGTAAGCCTGAAGAAAATCTGAATACGAATCAGATTTTAATTAGTTTCCCCATATTGTCAAGGAGGTTTTAGTACTCTCCTGCTACTAAATTCATCTGGAAGAATCTTTCTGTTTAAATTGAACCAACAGAAATAAAGCTTACTGTTAACTGAGAATTTGTTTTTTAATTAGCAGACTGGTCAAGTTGTATGACACTATATAGAAAAATGCCAAAATTTATGTGCTCTCTCATAATTACATTGTAAACCACTAAGAAATAAAATTTGAAATAAAGAAAAATATTTTAAGCATTTCCTGAAGTAAGCTGATGATGTCTCAACAAGATACAACCTAAAGAACATTAATCTGTTATAGTCTAAACTTTCAAAAATGATTTGTTTTGATAGACATTATCACCGTATCTTCAGTTTTCATTAAACTCCGAGGCCTTATTGGTGTTCTTAGTAGTTCTTATGGACTCCTTCTTTTCTTCAAACACATCAAACATGAAAACACAAATCAAATTAGTTTGTAATCTTAAATTGATTCTTACTCAGTTTTTTGGCCCTCTTCAGCATTGAGCACAGTGCTTGAGAGTGAACTCACCTGAGGAAAAGTTGTGAAATGTCTTCCCCCAGACAGTTTACATGCAACAAATTGTGGGAAACCGAATGTATTTAATGATATCTTATGCAAAGTAAGCAGCTATTTAGCTGATTGAGAGTGGGAATTTTTTTTTTTTTTTAATCAACAAGTGGGTATTTTTTGTCCAGTGTTTGATATCTCCCGGGGCAATGTGAAATGAAAAACTGAGATCCTTATAGGTTTTTCTTGGATGAGTTAAGTCTTGAGTATAGTAAAATATGTAGCTATCACTATCCTAGGCTAAGAATTTCTCCTAGGGCAAGGACAGCATCTTGTCTCTGCTCAAGAATCAGCCACGGCATTTTATCTCCTTGGTGTGCCTTTGGGAACACTGGCTAAGCTGTGCTTCTGACACCAGTCCCTCTTTTTTTTTTTTTTTTTTTTGCAGTTGCAAGATTTAATAGAATGAAAACAGAGCTCCCATAAAATGGGAGGGGACCCAAAGGGGTTTGCCCACTAGTCCCTCTTAATGCTGCTGTTGCTGCTACTCACTGTCCTTCTGCCTTCAGAATTTTGTAGGGACTGCCATGTCCTTTCTGCCAAACCTAAAATTCAAAGCTACACTTCTGTGGGTTTTATCTTTGAACATTTGTCACAGGTATCACTTTGAAAGTAACTTTATAATTTTCTTTTTTTTAAAAAAATTTTATATTAAGTGTAATATGATCTTATAATTTGAACACTTTTGAAGGTAGTACACAGTGCACTGAAATAACTTGTGAGGAGATAATTTAGACAAAATTTTGAAAGTGCCCTAAAGGTTTTAAAATTATTTACATTTATTGAAGCTACTCTATAAATTGCTCAGATTCTATCAATGATTTTCATTCACGATTATTTTAGAATTTAATATCACATTAGTTTTTGCCTAATTGAAATTGAGTGTTACAGTTGTTGGTATAATGATTGTAAAGATTTGTTTCAAACTAAAAAAGGAAATCTGGCATAGAGGGGTTTATTTCGTGCAGAAAGTTAATATGCTGAGATATGGGATGTAACACACAATGTAGTTGCTTTTATTGGTTAAACAGATAACTGATATGCAGACAAAATAATAATTATAGTAATACCTATTGGGAAGCTAAAACATAAACCTAGCTAAAGCTGAGGAAAATATTCAGTGGTGAATTTTGGCCATTTTTAAACTTTTAAAGTGAGAGAGAAGTTTTGAAATCATTATCCTGATGAAATAAAAAAAAGAATGCAGATTGGGTAAATTATTTTTTCATTGACATTTCAATACTATATTGTCTATTTAGGCCATCCATTTTGGCATTATATAGCTCCATGGTGATTGGTTATGAACTTCTGTAAGAGCCCAGAAATAATTTAGAAATGCAAAGTATTATTATTAAATTTTCTCCTCATCTGGCTTATAGGTTCCTGGAGGGCAGGTTATCTGACTTATCCCCTTGTTTTCCCTCCTTTATTCTTTGCCACTTCTCACTCCTCTTCCACTGCCCTCATACCCTGCATTTAGCAAAGTGTTTCATACAGAGCAAGATTATCCAGTTCCTCATTTTCGTGGTTGTTTTAGGCATTACTTATTTAATTACACAAGTTCAGAGACGGTTTGCAAAGAAAATACTAAACAAGTTGGAAAGCTTATAATTCATGTTTTTATAACATTTTTTCCCTGCAGTGTAGTATTAATGAGGTAACCTACTAGAAAACCTAGCATTTTTTAATCTCCTGTAGTATTTAATAAATATTATTCTATGCAGTGTTGTGCTGGTAAATGTTTAATAGCTAGCTCTCAAAATAAAGAAAAAAGAAAGGTTGATTTGTTGTGTTTGCTGATTTCCATGTTGTAAATCCTTCCACAGCAGCTAGCTTCTAGCTACCGTGTAGTGTCACTGAATGGACACTTGGGGAGAGATGTACACAACCAGCTCTTGAGAATAAGGGCAAGGTGGGTCATTACACCACTGTTTCCCTAGCAGAAGATATTGTTGCCTTGCCCATGTTCCTTACAACTGTACTATTTCATTGCACTCTGCCTTAAATTCCAGCTGCTAGTTTATTCACCTCTGCGCCTGAGGGTCCTCTGTGGATGTGGGTTCGGTTTTTGCCTGAGCCAGAAATGCCAAGAAATGATTTCCGTTGGCGGCAGCAATCAAACAATTACTGACAGTAGTTGGTGCATATATTCACCAGCTCCCTTAGCTCTCTAATTGGATCAATCTGAGGCCTGTGTTCTAAAATAGCTCCCATTGTTTTCCAGCAAGATTAGCTTCCAGTTGTCCACAGCAGTGAGTTTCAGGGAAACATATCCTATATTAGTTCTCTCCTCTTCTCTTTGTCACTTTCCTACTTCTTTACACGTGTTTCCTGGGATCATCTCCTGAAAAAACTACTTGCATTGAATCCTGTCTCAAGATCCATTTCTGCTGGAGTTCAAACCAATTCAAACTTCTGTACACTTCAATTTCCATCTTTTGCAGATGTCTTTGAGTATGAATTGGAGTATGAATATCTATTCAAACCCATATAACTATTCGGTATTTCCCATGCTTACTGCAATAAAGGTGTGATGCTTCAGGAACTTCTCATTCTGTCTGGTGAAAAATATCGACGTCTCATAGCACTGCACCATTAAATACTTGTAACAGAGAAAATGTGGCTGTCAAGTACAACCTACTTGCACACCTAGAAAAGACAGGTTCTGACTCTTTTGTTGTCCCCTTTTTTTTTTTTTTTTTTGAGATGGAGTTTCGGTCTTGTTGCCCTGGTTGGAGTGCAGTGGCATGATCTCGGCTCACTGTAAACTCCGTCTCACGGGTTCAGACGATTCTCTTGCCTCAGACTCCTGAGTAGCTGGGATTATTGGAGCCCACCACCATGCCTGGCTAATTTTTGTATTTTTAGTAGAGATGGGGTTTCACCGTGTTGGCCGGGCTGGTCTCAAACTACTGACCTCAGGTGATCTGCTTGCCTTGGCCTCCCAAAATGCTGGGATTACAGGTGTGAGCCTCTGAGCCCGGCCTGTCACGTATTATTGGAGGAAATGTGAAGAACTGAGGCTGAGCAAAAGGATTGCACCTGGAAGGATGAAGGCTAAAGAACAGAACAAGAGAGGCATGGGACATATTTTATTGATATAAATGGAATCGTATTTTTTGAGGTGTTTTCAGATATACTTTCCACGTTCTTATTTTTGGTTCCTGCTTTTTTTTTTTTTGCCTTCCACATGCAATAATTTCCCTAAACTATTTATATGTATGATTTTATTTCATTTTGTTTAAGTTTTCTGCTCAAGTTTTTTAAAATGTAAAACCTAAGCAGAAATATATATAAATGCTCACAAAATATAATTTTAATGTCCGTCTCCATCTTTAAAATGGGAGAAAATATTCACCATGAAACTGAAGAAAAAATCTGGAAGTGTTTGACTTAAAAAAAATCCCACTCATCCTTCAACTTGTCCCTAATAATTATTGCTTTATCCCCAACTGGTGATATAAATAAAATAATAATAGGAGAAAAAATTCAAGGGAGAATAAGCAAATAAATATTGTTAAGTTTTTCTTCAACTTGTGATGTGCATGATGCTTGAATACGATAGAAGAGATGCCATCTGTGTGGTGTCATTAGAGTGCTGGCTCAGAATTGCCTTGATTCTTCTCATGTGTTATGGGAGCTATAAATCCAACAGTGAATAGTAGCGACAAGAAGTGACAAGTGCAGTTCAGCTTCCAAGACTGGTTTTCAGTGTTGTCCCTGGTATTAAGTTCTGGATTCACCAGGCACCTGAATGTCACCCTATATCTTGTGAAATTAGTTTACTGACACACAAAGTGAGGACCCTTCCTATGGCACCAGGAAAATCAGACAACTGTACATTTTTGAGGTCAAAATAAAATCTTGAAATAAAGTACTTTTGTTAAGGCACAATTTTCTCTTACATGTTAGCTATTCTAATTATAAGTAAAATTAAAATAGCTTTTTTTTCCCTCAGAGCTCTTGGGGCAGCTTTCAAGACCACTTAGGCTATGGCAGAATAAGGGCTTGGCTGCTGTGAGAATATATGTTTAATTAGTGAATATCGGGTTAAAGGAGAAATTGGCCAAGAAGTACATGAAAGAGTCAGGAACCATATGAATTAGTCAGGTTATTTTTGATATTTTGAGTTGCTGAATAAACAAGACATCCAATGCCATCATTTTTATTATTTTGGCAAAGATTACTCAAAACAGAAAATGGCCAATAGATGATGTTCTTGGAACTGAAGGTTTGTAATGGAATTAGAGTAACAGAAAATAAAATCAACTTCTTTTAGGGAATTTTTATTTATGTTTGCTACATTATGAAGGATGACACTGTTTATGATTATGTCAGCTGAAATTAAATGCTATTTTATCATTAGATGTTTGCTGCTATGGTTTCTGATGTGAAGATTTCTGATCCTTTATTTATACTCTTCTTTGACCACCAATCCTCATTTATAAATGATGACTAAGGTGGCTTTTGTTTCTTAGGAAATTGTTCTTTTCTATGACTGCAATTATGACCAATTGCCAAATAAAAGGAAGCAGCTGATAATTTATTAGTTGGTAGGAAAATAAAAGAAGTTTTCTGTAAGTAGTAAAAGCAAGTATTTTGTTATAATGTGGCACTGAGTAAGTAACCCAATTTAATTTTCTACTACTGGATAAATTTTGTTATTTAAGTGTAGTTCAGTATCCAGATGTATTTTAAAAGAGATGTTTTTTAGAGTGGTGAAATGACAAAATGACAAATGTTCATGAAAAGGTATAACCATATATATGGTATGTATATTGTACCATATACATACGTGTGTGTGTGTGTGTGTGTATATACATATGAAAAACCCTAGCATAGTACTGTGTCAACTTTGGGATCCTTCAACTGAAGACAGAGGTAGAGCACTTTGAAGATATACAGAAAAGAAGTATCATTAATGGACTGGCACATTAGGTGACAGTATTGCTCTAGGCAGATTTTTTTCCTTTGGTTCCTTTCCAGTTTCTAGATTTCCCCTGCCTCATCCCATACCTAGCCTCTTGTGCCTTTTTTCTATATAACTATTAACTCCTATTTTCACAACTTAGATATCTCCCAATAGAATTTTAATATCCCTAAAGAAATATTTGTTAGTTGGATATTTGGAGGCATGGGTGTCACATGACCTGAAACTTTGTGGGTAGAAATTTTATTTTCAAATGTATTCAGATCAGTCTCTGATTAGCCGAGTTCAGATAGTCATAGGGAGATCATTTGAGAGTGAGAGGCACATAAACAATCTCCCAGCCCACTATTTTATTTTCATCAAGCCAACATTTGTAGCTTAACCATCCATGAGGAAAGAACCCTGAGGAGTCATAGAAAGGAGCAGATTGAGCTCATGGAATTGCTGAATGGTGAAAAACTGATTCTCATTTCTGATGAAGACACAAAAACACAGGGATTTAAAACTAATACCTGAGAGTTTTGAGATTTAGTTTATATGTAGTAAAGGCTTAGAAAAGCCACTTAGAAGTCAACATTCCTAAAATGTATTCTCCTTCTTTTCTTTAGTTTTCCAATCTTATTTATTAGCCTTTAGTCTTTTCTCTTTTGTTCATTTTGAAACCTTGTTCCAAGTAATCACCATCCAGATAATTGCCAATATAGCTCTTGCTCAAATATTTTCTCTCTTTAAACAGGTGGCTTGCCAACCAATTTTCTATAGACTTATTTATTTTTTCTTCTTTTATTTCTTTCTTCTTCTGTCTGCCTTACAGCTACAGAAACTTGAAAGGGTCAGAGTTTATGCCCAATTTTTCCCTTCCATTTCCTTTTTACAAAATTTCATTTCTTTAAACTCATTCTACAGGACATTTCTGTCTTGAAAAATGAGACAGACTGTGTTAAGCACTGTCCATTACTACTGTATTCTTCTGTTTCACTGTTGTAAAATATACTGAATGCCATGTTCTATTGTGGATGTGTCAAAACAAAGAGAGATAGCAGTTTAAGGCCTCTGTTCATCTCCTTTCTATTATACTTTGAAGTATTCCATATTTTGAAATAGTTTTCAATTCATGAAAGAAAATTAAAAACCTGTATCCTTTTTTCCCTTTCAGCAAAATAAGGCAGTCACTTATCATTTAACCATCTTTGCTACAATAAAAAACCTAAAAATAAAAACACTTTGTGTGTGTGTGTGTGTTTGTGTATGTGTGTGTTAAAGACCAAACAAACATGATACAATGCCTGCTATTATCTTGGGAAATTATCTTGGGAAATACAGCATTCAAAGGCTTTCTTCCAAGTTCTCCAAATTCATTTTTTGGTTTTTGAATAGAAATTTGTCTGGCCAAACAACTGTATGAATCAGAGAGGATATTTTTTCCCTCAGGAATGACCCTTGACATCCCCAGTCCTGCTGTCTATCTACGCATGCCTGTTTGTCTGTGTAGCCCTATAGAGACTGGCTTCATGAGACCCAAGTTTTTGTAACAAAGAAAACAATCTAGTTTTACCTTTGGAATCTCGCCAAGAACCGTAAAGAAACCATGTATTCAGGCAAAATGCAGTTCGTTGGGAAAGGGTTTTAGGGAATGTTTTCAGCTAGGACAGTCTTATTAATAATGTGAATAGCAACTTAGACATGATGTTGTGGTCCACAATAAATCAAGGGAAGGGGTTTAAACATGACCACTGGCAATGTACTTCAGGGTTATTATGCACAGAACGAATCAGAGCAATCCTCATGGCTGCTTTCAAACTTCTCCCAGCTTTCGATGGGAGCTGATGTAATGAGCAAACCCAAAGACTTTTTAGATTTTCAAGATGAATGATAAAAAGAGTTTATAGAACAGGCAAAGTGATATATAAGGAGAAAATCTGGCATAGGGTGGGCATCTGCTGATGGGATAGGAAAGTGATAATTGGGAAACTCCTGCACATCTCAGATAGTGTAGTGGAATGTATGCTGATTCAAGCATCAAACAGGCAAGAGTCTGATGCAGTCTAGCTGTACAGCTGTGGTCAAGTTGCTTAACATCTGTGAATCACAGTTTTCTCAACTGTAATATTAATATGAGGTAGAATTATCTGCTTTTTGTGCTGAATTAGATGTGAAAAGTAGAATAGAAAGGTGTTTGAGTTTGAGCAACTGCAAACATAAAAATATCTGTTGGTTAGAATAAAGAACTCTGGAGGAAGACTAGGTTCGATGTGGGAATATTTTGGTACACCATCCGTCTTGTAGTTGGATGACGTTGCATCATCCAGCTAGAGATATGAAATCAGTAATTGAATATATAAGTCCCAAGCTCAGAGGAGTGGTCAGAGCTGGGCATAAGTATTTAGAAGCCATTGTATTAGTGGTGACTGAAGCTATAGTATAGATGAATGCTCTTTGGAGGAGAATATAGAATGAGAAGAAAAGACCTTGAGTACCTTGACATTCAAAGACTAAGTAAAAGAGGCTGAGCCAGAAGACAGACTGGCAAAGTTTGGCCAAGAAAGTAGAATAAACTTAGGAGAATGACATAAAACTCAAAGGAAGAGAAAACTTTAAGAAAAAGACTGTGCTCAACCCTATCTCAATCAATTTATTTCCATGTCTTCCATTAACACATGTTAGAAGCTAACACCACTTATCACATGAGCTATTGCAGTAACCTCCTAAATTATATACTTATTTACAATCAATTTTCCACAACATGGCCAATAACACTGCATTTTGAATTCCAAATTTTGTCATGTTATTTATCTGCCTAAAATGCTATAATGCCTCACATTTCTTACGGAACAAAAGTAAATCCTTAATAGGTTCTGCCAGGCCCTGCAAGATCTGGCCCCTGATCATTTCTACAGACCTGTCTTGTACTGCTCTGTCCTCCACATGTCAACCTGGGCTTCTTTCAGTTTCTTAAGTGTTCTGTGCTTTCCTCTGCATACTGGCTTTTCACATGCATTTTCTTGGCCTAAAACGCTAGTCACTTCCCCCGCTGCTTTGATCTAGGATATCTTACTTACCCTTCAGAATTCCAGCAGAAAGTCATTTCTACAGGAATCCTTCCCTGACCTCCAAATTACAAAGCTCCTTGGTTTTTGTTTTTGTTTTCTTTTTCTCTTAACTTTGTAGCCTTTTCTTCATGGAATATGGGTAACATCTCACTCTTAAGCTAGGCTCTAAAGTCCATTAGGACAAGGACATTGTATTGTTAATGGCTGTATCCTCAGTTCCTAGCACAGCAAATGGCAAATGCCAGGTTGTTAATAAGTAATTGTTGCACTAATGCTTAAAAGGATATTTCACATTCTATTTATATTTAAGCACTAAATATGTATTTATTAATGCTTAAATATAGTTAGAATGTGAAATATCCTGTTAATCATTGATTTTTTTTTTCATCTACTGTTAGATGTTGGAAAAACCTAGAAGATATGTGAAATATTTATTTTTAATGAGGTGCTAGGATGTTATAACTTATTGATACTAACTGAACACATGCATAGGGAAACGACTATTTACATACACAGGGATTACTCTGACATTTTAAATACTTTCAACGTAATTTGTTACAGACAAAATAAGGAGGTCAATGAAAGGTCTAATCAAATTTTCTTATTTCTTTTCTTTATTTTTTCTTTCTTCCTTTCTTTTTTTTTGGTAGAGAAGGATAGAGTACTGTATTTCCCATAATATAGGTGATATAGACTAGCTATTAACATTACCACTATATTTTAATATTAAAATGTGGAGGATTTAGAAATATTCAGAGTATAGATGTTTAGGATGCTTATGTGTGTATTCATACATATATATATACATGGTTCACAAAATCATCTTGTTTCTTCTTAATTAATTACTTTATTTCCTAGAGTAATGGGAAATGTTGAACACATAACTGAATCCTGTTGCAACAAGCTGAGTTTCAGGGGTCACTAGTCCTGTTATGCAGGCAAGAACAGGCCTTGATTGGATCTGGCAGGCCATCTGTTATACCTCAGGTGTCCTAGAAGCCTCATTTCCTGTTTAGGTGAGTCAACAGATCTAACATATGTGTCATACTTTTGAGAAATTAGCTTCCTTTAGAAATGACTAGAAGGACATAATTAGTGAATGCTCTACCGGAGAAAAATCACTGACACTAAAATAATATCTTGACTAAAACTTATTATTGATACCTGTTTCTTTCGTCTCTTTGGTTGTCCTGTTTGTTTTGTTTTGTTTAAACACCTTAAATCCTAATGACATGAAGCAACAACAACAACTTTATTATACTCACAGTTTGGGGATTCATGGATTTGGGCTGAGAACTAGCAAGAGCAGCATGTGTCTATTCCACAGTGATTGGGGAATCAAGTGCTGGCATCTCTCTCTCCATCCAGTCTGTCCTCATGACTGACATGGGAACCTGTCAGGGAGGTAGGATTTCTTATAGGGCCCTGGCTTTCTCCTGTGAAATCCTTCCAAGAGACCAAAGCAGAAGCTTCAAAGCTTCTTATGACTTTGCAAGTCACCTTGTGTCATTTCCACTTTCATATTATGGATACACAGGAGTATCTCATTTTCATTGTGGTAGGGTCTAAATACCAGGAGGTGTGATTTTAAAAGGGAACACTTTCGGGACTAGCCTCCACATAGGTATCTTTGAATTACTACTTTTCTCTCTGTGTGCCTTCATGCATATTAATCCTTATATTTTGCTTGAGATACAAGGAATAAAGCAATTACTACTGTGATTTCCACTATTAAAAGAATGAATGGATTTAAGGTCTTCTTTGAAGAAAGCCATAACAATACTGAAAAACTTGGAAATAAAACCAATTACTTATATATCCTTATCTGCTCTCCCGAGAGCTAGATAATCTTTTCCTTTTGATTTAAATATTATATAGTCTAAGGAGAAACATTAATATTTTACATACTACAGTGTTACTACCAAGTTTAGAATTGTTACCAGGCTGAGAAAACTGTGATAATAGAATTCTAAAATGATACTGTATGCCTTGTAAACAATACCCTACTGTTGAACGTAACCAAGGGCAGTGTATTTCCCCAAAATCTTTGTTCTTTCTTGTATTCCGAGTGAGCTTCAGAATAAACATAAACATTTTAATTTTTTTATATTTTCTTACATGAAATGGTGCATGAATGAGACCAACAATTAGAAACAATGAATTTATTGTAACATCCCTTTCAGACGTACAAATGAGGAATTTTATTGGTTATAAATTTTATATAGAACGCCTTAGAAAAAAGTAGAGGTCTAGCTTTCCTTCACTAGTCACTGTTTTTGCCTTTTTCTTCCCCTGAAACATTATAACAAATTTAAACTTAGGCTGTGTTTGCACAACATAAAGACTATGCTTATAATGCAAAACATAAGAGTTGCCATGGTAATTTCTTCACTGTATGTACCAAACCAAAACAGATATATCAGGCCTCACTGCATAGATTTACTCTTAACAGAGTTCAACAAGTATTTATTGAGTGCTTACTATGTGTCAGGAACAATACCAAGGCCTGGAAATATTTAGATAAATATGACATAATCCCCGCCATCAAACAACTTACATTCCAGGACAGACAGTCATGTAGACAAATAAATACAATATGCTGTGTTAGGTACTCAACACATGCCGTAGTGAACAAGACAAAGGAGTCATTTATTTTTTTTAGCTGGTTGTAGGAGGTGAGGAGGAGTTACAGAAAGGAGGAAACATTTTGGCCTGCATTTTATCCCCAAAAGACATACACAAATGTATAAGCAACAGAAAAGTTGTTTTAGATTTAAATAGAGTTAAGACTTTTTCTGATAGTAGGTTTTAAAATGCAACACTAGCTTCTATCCAAATTAGAACTCATAATATTTCTAAAAGCAGTTGTGCCATCTCAAAGATAGAGATGAAGTGAATGAGAAATGGGGCAATGATAGATCTTCTAACGCATTACATATCTTTGCATATGCCAAAAAAATAAAAATTCAATAGTCAACATAAGAGCAAGGTCATAATATTCATGAACAGAGCAAACACACCTTGTTAAATATTATCCAGCTTTGATTCAAGAATGTCCATCTAGTACTGATTTAAATTTTCACTTTTATATGAAGGTTATTGGATATTTTGAAATTTCAAAAAAGTCTTACATAAGATTTTTAATTTATATAAAATTTAGACGTTTCTGTTTTAAGGAAAAGAACATTCAGCTACTTAGTTATTTACAATGGAACCCATTTTCTTTCTTGCTGTTTATTTCTCTCTCTGTCTCTCTCTTTCTACAAAATTCTGTCACTCTCCTTTATACCAAGTCTGGATCTTTTTGTAGTCTTAAACACTTCTAAAAGTTCCTGGACTATTCAATTTCTAATTATATAATTTTAGGAATGAGAAGACTTTTTTTTTCTCCAGTATTTCCAGGCAACATCATAAATTTTCTTTTGAGTGAATAGGATTCAATCTCATGCTTATCCTTGACCCAATTAAGATGACCAGAGGAAGGGAATGTCCAGTTGGCTTAGCACAAGTCTAATCTGCCACTACAGGATTTGGTGGAAATTTATCTTCCAAAAATGGAAATCAGGGTTATTTTAAAAAGAATGTGGGGAATGAGTCTGAGGAGGCAATCAATAATCATCCACTATACATACATATATATAAAATATATATTTTTTATATATATAAAGTTTGATAATTTGAAAGGCTTGAACTTTTTTGATTTTTGGTACTAATGCAGATAACAAAGCAAAAACGAAAGGTTCCATCTTTTGTGAGTTGTTGTCCCAGTGCAATAGTGATGTAACTGATGGAAAGATATGAACACTCACAGCCAAAAGATACATGGTCACTAACATTGAGAAAGGATTAACAACAACAACAACAAAATCTCACTGAGACAGCTGTACATAGCTGAAAACACAGTAACTTCTGGCAGATTGGAAACATTCCTTTGCTTTAGGTCTCAGCAAGCTGCTACCTCTGCCGATAGGACTACCTGACAGGGTTGAAGACACCATCAGAACCTTCAAAAACTTCCCTTTCCCCTTTACACGGGGATTTATATATTCTGTTGGCCCCTTTCAAATAATCAGGAAACTGACTCTCACCTACTTGCTCACTGAATGTTTACTGGAGATACGTGAAAGGACAATTTTCTCTCATTTCAAGGTGAATAAACCTCCAGTGAGAATAAAAGTCTCAGAGTTCCCAATCAGAGGTGACACTTGGATCATTTTCCAACTGTACCCTTTTTTTAAATTAAAAACCTGAATTTTAGCCCTGCCTGAAACCTATTTCTGCATCATTGTTAGTTAGAAACATGCATATTGTTGTCCTTATTTTTGACACTTTGAATTTTTTATTTTTATTTTTTAGTAGAGACAGGGTTTCATTATGTTGGCCAGGTTGGTCTTGAACTCCTGACCTCAGGTGATCCACCCCCCCTCAGCCTCCCAAAGTGCTGGGATTACAGGTGTGAGCCACCACGCTGAGCCCTGTGTGTGTTTTTATTATTTTTATTATTTTTTATTTTTTGAGATGGAGTCCCACTCTGTTGCCCAGGCTGGAGTGCAGTGGCTCAATCTTGGCTCACTGCAACCTCCGCCTCCTGGGTTCAAGCGATTCTCCTGCCTCAGCCTCCCGAGTAGCTGGGATTACAGGTGTGCGCCACCACATCTGGGGCACATATTAAAATATAAAATGGATGATAAATATTAACTTATCTTTGCCCTCTGATAAATATTAACTTATCTTTGCCCCCTTTGGAGTCTTTAACAGATTGTAAATGATACAACTGTGTATTTTTATATTTTGACGATTGTAATTTTAACAATAACTCCAAAAAGTAATTGTAGAACATTGGAGTTAAATATATATTTAAAATTACCTGAAATCTGACCATCTAAAGATAATCATTATGACATTTTTTAGGACCATAGTACATATATAGGGCTTAGCACTCTGTAAATGCTCAATAAATATTTTTTTTTTATTTGAATGCTGAGTGAACACAAATAGTATATATAATTGCTTATAAAAATATGTTGATATTCATCTTTGGACATGCATAGATTAGTTCTTTTATAAACATTTCCTTTATCAAGCTTGATTAAAATGTAAAACAAACCAAACAAGATGTGCACTGCAATATTTTACAAATTGTTATCCTCTGATGGGAATTCACACTTTCTCATTCTATTTGTATGATGCCATTTTAATTACATGTCACTGCGTAAGCAATGGGTGCGTGAGTGATTATGCCTACAGGAACACTTGGCAGTGATAGGGAGAGGGCAGAAGGAGATTCTCAATTTATTATGACTCACTCAGGCATTAAACATGATATTCCTGGACAAGGACTATATTATCGTCAACTTGTCACAAGCACTAATTCCTGATCTATCACAGGAGTTTTCTTGACAAGCCACTTGGGAAAAAAATAACTCTATTCAGAAGGTCAACAGTTTAATTTAGAAAAAGGTGAAGCAATGGAGAGTGGTTCATGCTGAAAAGTCCGACCTGGCTCTTGTATCTTGTGATACAGAGAATATCTAATGGTAGAAAAGAGGGAGTAAGAAAAATTCAGAAACATCCTCGGTATAAATAAGCATCCATCATTTGGGTGTACCTTAAGCTACATTCTGGAAGTTTTCAGGGGAACACTTTATTTTTCAACGCTATTTGGTAAGCTATTGCAACCTTCCCAATACATTAAGAAAGTAGTATATTTTTTCTTTTTTTTTTTTTCCTGGGCAAAAGTTTATATGTGTTTTCCTTATATGGGCAATATCCTTGGAATTAATTTTCTTATTTTTCATAGTGAATTTAAGGTATTTAAGCTAAAATGAAATTAGTAGAGAGTAAAGGAAGAAAACCCTCTTACAGTCATTAGCCTTTTGTGAATAACAAAAAGGAAGGTCCATGTAGGGTGCCATGAAGTACTTGCTAAGAGAAGGATAAACCATCATATTTGCAAAGAAATATGTCTGTAAGTCTCATGCTGTGGAGTGAATGGAGGGGAAAAAAGAAAGGGAAATATAGTGAAAGATAGTCAAAAGACTGTCTTTCACACAGACACTTAACATAGTGAAAGAAAGGAATACGTATGAATGTGTGAGAAAAATATATGGGTCTAAACTGAGCTCTACTATTTACCAGCTTTGTAACTCAGGACATCTTTGTATTTAATTTCCCTTAACCATAATATGTGGTTAGTAATAGTGACTGCCACATAGTTATTTTAGGGATCCAATGAGTTAATATATTTAAAGTGCTAAGATCTTTAAATGAATAATTGAATCATAATAAAAGTTCAATAAATGTTACTTTTAAATTGCATGTTTTGACATGACTGACTAACAGGAGTTGGGAGATAAATAAAGTAGGAAAAGCATGAGACATCTGTAATATAAGTAAAATCCCGGTAGTCTAGTACATTCACGTTAACCTCTTCAAACAAAACAAACAAAACAAAACAAAACAAAACAAAACAAAAACGAAAGCATTTATACTTCCATACCACAAAGAAAGAGATATCTGCAGGAATCAGTGTATACCCATTTTAGACATCTTTCTCTGATTAATCAGCAAAGCTCCCAGGTTTAGTTTGGTCTCAGAGAAATATAAATCTTTCCAGATGGTTTAGAATGCCATGTCACTGCTTGATCACTTGAGTCTTATGATTGACTAGACGTTAGAGTTATCAAGCAAATCCACGTGCTACTTTGAATCTGTGGTAAAACCAGATAAGAGAATTACTGAGGAGGTCTCTGTGATTTTAAGACAGCTTATTTTTTTTAATAGATTCATTTTTGGGGAAAATTCACCTTATTCTACTGCATTCCGATGAAGACCAAATGCCTGACCACAGGTCAAACAGTGATCATGCACACCAAGGTCTCTTGTAAAGTAAGATGTCCATCATGACCTAATTGTTATTGCATCTACCCAGTGGAAGTTTAAGAGTATCTTTCAGCATTTCAACATTTAGTAGTATATATGGGACCAAGATTGCATAAACTGTGAAGTTAGACATCAGAGATTATACCAGTTCTTATACAGAATGCAAACTCTTTAGCCAGATGATTGAGGGCTTGAAATTAATAATTTGGGGCAGAAGTTTTTGAAAGGGTTGTGGGGATGAGCACTTTGGATAAATCCAGAATGAAAAATGTTCATATCCCATGTGAATATTTACCCAAATATCATCTCTATAAAGTCTCAAATCAAGTGGGTGGAGTAAGCTATTCCACAGAGAACATCCATCTTCTTCCTTCTGTAAACCTGGTGCTCACTCAGTGGCCTAATGAACAATGAGGTCTTGAAGTCATTCCTTGTTAAAATAGCCTGCACTTCCCACTTAGCTATCATCACTGAGGAGTGTCCAATTTAGCAGAAACTATCAGCTCCTGCTATGGCTTATAAACGGTGGGGACTAGACAGCTTCTTAGTGGTGGTTTTATGATGTGGGTGCCTTCTGTCCTGAAACCGTCAGCATCATAAATTATTATTCTGAATTTGGATTACATTTAGCTCCTTGTCATCCTTCTTTCAACTTCATCATCGATGGGCTTTTGAGTCTTCATTTTGACCACATATATGTGTATATATTTTAAATTATTAAATTCATAAACTATATTTTCAACCAACGACAAACCCTTGGCTGCTAAGACATTTCCTTATTTATCAAGACATCTCCTCATTTATTGCCAAATTTATGCCTGGTAAAATACACAGGTAGATTATGATGTTTCAGTTCTGCATAAAGAAATGTTAAAACTGCAAAGAAGATATTCAGATGAAAAGAGATAAATTCATCCCGTCATCTATATTTCTATATATCAAAATATTAAGTGTGATGTCAGTAGAATGTTAAAAGAATGGAAAAATTTGGCTGGGCATGATGGCTCATGCCTGTAATCCCAGCACTTTGGGAGACCAAGGCGGGAGGATCATCTAAGGTCAGGAGTTCGAGACCAGTCTGGCCAACATGGTGAAACCCCGTCTCCACTAAAAATACAAAAATTAGCTGGTTGTGGTGGCGGATGCCTGTAGTCCCAGCTACTGGAGAGGCTGACGCACAAGAATTGCTTGAACCCGGGAGGTGGAGGCTGCAGTGAGCTGAGGTGGTGCCAGTGCACTCCAGCCTTGGCAACAAAAGCAAAACTCCATCTCAAAAAAAAAAAAAAAAAGGAAAAATTTGATTTTTAATGGTACATTCGTTGTCATAGGTACATAGATACTTAACATAATTTAGACTGTGTTAGCTGTGCTAATGATAAATTATATATGCTATAAATAATATTTTACCCTAGAAATTAGTTCTCAAATGCAACGTACATAAAGACACCTGTTTACCTGTTCTTTTTAACTCTGTGGCATGATTTTAAAATGTAATACAATTTTTCATGCTCTGGTTTCCCAAACATGCCTGTCCTTGAATGTCACTTTCTAAATGATGATTTAGGAAACAAACACAGTCTTCTACAATAAAAAGGTATTGAAGAAATGATTTTTGCCCATGTTACTTCAAAGCAAAATTGACCAGTTGCAGGACAATGAATACTACTGCTCAGTGAAGCCACTATTGAACACAATATATCAAAAGCCCAACATATTTCTTTTCAATCAATGTCTACCCTCCAGTATATAATTCCTATTGAGTTTATCATTTACAGACCTATTTAGGGGATTTATAGTTTGGCCAAAGCTCATGTCTGTGAAAGAGATTATTTTTAGCAAAAAAAGACCATGTTTGTATAATAATCTCAAATGTGATATATACCTTCTGAAGTCACATTTATATATGAACTTGGAGTTATCAGTTTATGTCTGATAATTTTAAACGCATAAAACTATAGAATTATTAGATTGAAATGGACTTTACACGTCACAGATTCCTTTGGCCAGCTTGCTATTTGAACTCTTTTTATACCACCTTTATGAAATAATGTGTCTATGCTGCTACTCTTCTAGTTGATTAATCAATTGCCTAGGCAACCTCTCCTATTTTGGAATATTGAAGTATTTGTTTTTATTTTTAACTGGATGGAAATTTCTCTTTCTATAATTCCCATGTATTAGTCCTAATTCTTCCTTCCTCTATATGACATTGCTTCAGATATTTGAAAATTGTTGCTATGTTCTTCTAAGTATTCTCTTTTCAAAATTAATGTTTTGGGTTATCTAACTTTTTCTATTATATTGACTCAATGAATACATTATTCCTTGATCACTTGACGTTTTTATTTCTCTCTTTGGGAGATTTTGTTATATTTTATTCCTAAAGCCACAGATAACTAGATTTAAAAAGAACAATTTATTTTATCATGTAGTATGCACATATAAATCTGGATGCTTAGGGTTTTGTGGACCAGTATTCTATGTAGTGGAAAGGATTCCTCACTTTTTTCTTATTTTATGAATACTATAATGTCATGTCATGTATTATAATTATGTGACTATATCTATGCCCCTTAGTTCCTTTCTCAATACTATTACCTCATGACAAGCTCCAGGAGATTAGGAGATCAGGAATATTTATTATATTTTTTTCCTGAATAGTAGGCTCCTGAGTCTCTTTCAAAAGGAGGTTTTAGAGGAGCCATATTTTGTAACACAAAATCAATCTGGAAAAAAACGCAAGCATATCTTACCCAGGAAACCTTATCTACATGCTCTATTTGAAGTGAACAATGTAACTTTAAAGGCCTTATTTGGAATGGATGCTTCAAGGAAATCTAGAGCAGAAAGAGGCAGGGTCTCTACTGAATATAACTCCATTATGTTTTTTTTAAAGAAAATCCCAGATGTCACCACTATGCAATAGATCTAGGAGAAAAAAAAAAGCACCAGTATTTTATACAAATAAAAAAAGAAGTGTTATCTTGGCAAAATAAACACGAACATGTTTTCCAACTCTTATGAGTATGAACCGAAATTACCAACAGGAAAAAGAAAGACTAATGAATTTCAAGTTCAGATTTGTCACTTTACTTCTTACCCTCATGCTCATCACTCTCAAACACTTTTTGACAAACAAGGGCATTTTTAAAATAATCATTTTATCAACACCAAATCAGAGTATTAATATTGATACATTCCTACCACTTAATTATTGGACCTTAGACATTATACTAATAGTCTCAATGATGTACTTTGTGGAAAATTGATCCAGTGCTAAATCACACATTACAATTAATGCTTGTGTCAAAGTCTGGAAATACTTCCAGGCTTTCCCTGACTTTCCTCATGTTGACACTTTTAAATCTACCATAAAGTGCTCCTCAGTTTGGGTTTGTCTTATATTTCCTTATAATCACAAGATTCAGGATATTCATCTCTGGCACGAATAATCATAGAAAGTATGTTGGGCATTCCTTATCTGCATCCTATCACGTGGCACACAATTCTGATTTGTTTCATTGGATATAATGTTCTGTTTAATTATTTGATTAAAATGGTATGTATCAGGCTTGTCCAATGTAAATTGCTGCTTTCCCCTTTGTGACTGATATGTATGTTGATGTTAGTTACCTTGAATCCCTGCAAATATTCCATTTATTAGAAATTTTAATTAATGATTTAATATCAGTATGAATTTATGATTTCCTATTTTGTTCAGGTGATTTGACCTGTTACTATGTGCATTTATTTTCTTGTTTTTATTGCATCTGATACAATTAATAGTAGCTCTTTCTTTTTTTTTTTTTTTTTTTTGAGCTCTGTCATTCAGGCTGGTGTGCAGTAGCGTGATCTCGGCTCACTGCAACCTTTGCCTCCAGGGCTCAAGCGATTCTCCTGCCTCAGCCTCCCGAGTGGCTGGGATTACAGGCACGCACTACCATGCCCACCTAATTTTTTTTTTTTTTTTGTATTTTTGTATTTTTAGTAGAGACGGGGTTTCACCATGTAGGTCAGGCTGGCCTCAAACTCCTGACCTTGTGATCCACTTACCTTGGACTCCCAAAGTGCTGGGATTATAGGTGTGAGCCACTGCGCCCAGCCAGTAGTAGCTCTTTCAAGCCAAAATTGGTTTCCTTTTAACACGACCTGACTGTTTTGTGTGTTTTTTTTTTTTTTTTTTTTTTTTTTAAGCAAGTCTATTAGAGAAGTAAAGAAACAAAAGAATAACTACTCCTTAGGCAGAGCAGTGATGACCTCACTGTTTTTTGAGCACATTTTTGCTTTTTGATACTAGCAGATATTTCAGTTTCCTCTTGTATTTTCTGTGCCTTAGCTCTAGAATCCAGCATCTCTTCAAGGAGTACTTGCTCCTTTTAGTGAAAATTGTATTTAGAAGCCAACACTCAGCATCAGGTATGCTCTTTGTTATCAACATGATGCTCCTCACATATGGGCTCAGTGGAGAGTTAGGGCGTACATGTATGCATATACATGTATACATACGTACGTACTTAAGTGTAAGCATACACTATATATATTTATTTATATATAAATACAAATGTGTATAACATGTATACCTTTACATTGTATTTATTTTTTCTACTTCTCTATCTGTCAAAAACATTGAGTTCACAATATCTCCAATTCTAATCCAACCATGCAAGATTCATTCTAATTTTCTTCCTCTTCTTATTGTAACTAACTTCCTCCTCACAGTGACAAACCTGCTTCTATTATACTTAGAATATTAATACTTTAATTAGTTCTTCTGTATGTAACCAATCTCCCATCTCCACTACCACACCCTTCCCAAAACAGATGCCCTCCTCACTCTAGGGCTCTGACATCCATATGGCACCTCCCAGGCAGACACTCTCCTTCCCCTGCTTGGGCTCCAAAACCCCACACTGGACTGCTCTCCCTGCATGGAAGTGGCCCTTTCATGATGAGCTGTGTGTACTTGTTTTTTCAGAATGCTCAGGCTCTGCAAACCTGCACCAGGTCTCCTCTTTAGGGGAATATCCTCTTCATTCACTCTTCTTGGGTTCTAACACTGCAATGGGCAGGCCCACCCCCATCCCTTCCATATGGTTGTGCTCCTCCTCCAGGCGTAGACACCTGATGTCAGGTTGTGGGTACCTCTTTGTCCTGGTTGAGCTATGACTCCCGAGCCCAGGCTGATCCTTGCTCCCACATGGATGCACTCCTCACCCTGCTTAGGTGTTGACATTCACAGCAGGCTGACCTCTCTATGAATGCCCTCTTTTTTCTGCTTGCACTCTAACATCCTGTGCCAGATTCGGCCTTGCTATGATGCCTTCTCTCTCCACCCAGGCTCTGACATGCCATGGATTGAATTCTTATACTCCGTTTTCTGTCTCCTTTCTTCCTCAACTCAGCTGGGCTCTATAGCTATGCTGACTAACCCCTGTGTGATGTTCTTTTCTCCCTGCTCAGGCTCTGGTGCCCTAAGCCAGGGAGCCCCACCACACTGCTTGGGATTAAAACACAAGTCTAGGCCACTGTGGCTTCTAATCCCCACTCTCATATGCTTTAGTGCCTAGTTTTCTTTGCTCATCTAATTGCTCTAGAACTGAATTGTTCAGGAAAGAAAGGGAAGAGGAAGAGGGAGAGAAAACTCTAAAAGAGATTTCTTATTTAGAAGAATTTAATTAGTAGCCTATATGTAAAACTGACTGCATTTCTCTTCTTCCATACAGAATTTATTTATCACTCTATTCCATTCCACTTCCATTCCCTAAAAGTGTAAAAAATGTACAAGCTTTGAAATGCTGAAAAACTTAACATGAATAGGATCTTGATAGGAGGAGTTGGAGTCTTTCTGAAATGCTGTGTTTTCCAGTTTTCCATTGTTTGATATCAGGCTGCCTACACACACACACACACACACACACACACACACACACAGATTTTCTCTTCTGGTATCAGTAAAAGTGTTAAATTGGACATATGCATATTTCTAAGCAAATAGACTCTGGAAAGGTAAAATTTTATAAAAAGTCCCTATGCTACTAACAGTTCAACTGTTCATGCCGAGAACATGGCTAAACTAAGATGTACTGCATTTTTGCATTTTAAGGCAAAATCAAAGTTCAGAGTCTTGTGCTCAGAAAATTAAGAATCTATTCATGTCGACACACATTTGCAGTGTTAATGTTTTCAGTCTGGCTTCAGTTTTTTACTGTATACCTATTATGCTATTGTTTTCTACTCAATTGAAAAAAAAAAAAAAGGTACCCGAATGTGGACCAAAGAGGGACCTTGATGTACAAAAGAAATTGTTTCCAAGCTATCTGACTGCCAGGGCCTTTATTTTTCTTCCCCTGCTCACTCCTGTCCTTGCCTCCGTTTTTACTTCTTTATTTTCCTTTTTGTTTTCTTGCCTTCCCTTCTTTCTTTCTTTTTCTTTTCTACTAATTTTTCTTTATTTCCACATCCCTCCTTCCCTCGCTCCCTCTCCCTCTCTCTTCCTCTCTCCTCTTTCTTCCTCTTTTTCTCTGTCTATGCTGGGTGGTCTTTGCTTCTTTCTTCTTTCTCCCTCCCTTCCCTCTTCTTCTGCTTTCTTTCCTCTCTTTCCTTTCTTCTTTCTGTCTGTGCATCCTTCCCTCCTTCTTTCTTTATCTCCTGGTTAACTTTTCTTTTTTATTCCCCATTCGTTTTTTCCTTCCTTCCTTCCTTCCTTTCTTCCTGCCTTCCTTCCTTCCTCCCTTTCTCCCTTCTTTTTTCCCTCTTCTCTTTCTTTCTTTCTTTTTCTTTTCTTTTTGTTTCTTCCCTCCCTCCCTCCTTCCTTCCTTCCTGCCTGCCTGCCTTCCTTCCTCCCTTTCTCCCTTCTTTTTTCCCTCTTCTCTTTCTTTCTTTCTTTTTCTTTCTTCCCTCCCTCCCTCCCTCCTTCCCTCCTTCCTTCCTTCCTTCCTGCCTGCCTGCCTTCCTCCCTTTCTCCCTTCTTTTTTCTCTCTTCTCTTTCTTTCTTTCTCTTTTCTCTTTCTTCCCTCCCTCCCTCCTTCCCTCCTTCCTGCCTTCCTTCCTCCCTCCCTTTCTCCCTTCTTTTTTCCCTCTTCTTTCTTTCTTTCTTTCTTCTTTCTTTCTTTTTCTTTTCTTTTTCTTTCCTCCCTCCCTCCCTCTCTCCTTCCTTCCTTCCTTTCTTCCTTCCTTCCTCCCTTCCTCTCTTTCTTTTCCTATCTTTCCAGTTGATCTTTATTCTATATTTATCTCTTCCCTTTCTTTCCTTCTCCTTTACTCTTTTATGCCTTGATTTCACTTTTCAGTCTCCATTAGTTGACTGATTTATTGATAATGTGAAATTAGAATTTATAGAGATTTAGCACTGTCCTTCATGGAATAAAGGTTTCTGAGCCAATTTCATCTGTTTCCCAGAAAGCTGAGAAGGAAGTAGGTAATTAATAATGCAGAAATACAACAGCCTATGCCTATATTTTAAAAACACATATGGACAGGTCAGTGAATTTAGTCAAAACCGTCTTTAATCATCCAGGTGCTTGATTCACATAATGTTAAATACACAGGAAAGTTGAACACTACATTGGTTAAATATATTCATGCTACAGGTAGACATAATTATTGGTGAATATTTCATTGAATCATTGGATTTTGATGATGGACAAATTATGTTTTTTGTATGTAAGATTTTTCATGTGTTTTAATGAAGATGTCTTATATATGCCTCAATATATAAATGTGTAACTTGGCAATATATACAATATTTATAATTAAGATCAAGAGTTGGTTTTCAAGATTTTTTTGTAATCTGACCTTGTGGTCCATTTAAATTTTATAAGGTTGCATTTTCTTCTATATAACACCAAGCAAGATATGACTATGCTTACACAGCGTCATAATTTTTAAGGTTTATTTATTTATTTTTATTTATTTTGAGACTGAGTCTTGCTCTGTTGCCCAGGCTGGTGTGCAGTGGCATGATCTCAGTTCAAAGCAACCTCCACCTCCTGGAGTCAAGCGATTCCCCTGCCTCAGGCTCCTGAGTAGCTGGGATTACTGGCACCTGCCACCATGCCTGGCTAATTTTTGTATTTTTAGTACAGATGGGGTTTCACCATGTTGGCCAGGCTGGTCTTGAACTCCTGACCTCAGGTAATCCAACCTCTTCGGCCTCCCAAAGTGCTGGGATTACAGGCATGAGCCACCATGCCTGGCCCATAATTTTTAAGGTTAAGGCTCATAGACTTGATTTTATCTACAAGATAATGGTAGCAGAATGACTATTCTCATTTTTATATGTGCAAATAAAAAGTAAGTATGAGACCAAATTATAAAAGTGAAAATAGTGTCCATGCATTATTCAGGGTAATAAAACTGGTATATGGTGGAGATGGAATTCTTATCCAATTCTGTCTAACTTAAACTGTGTCTTCTTAGCTAATAAAATAGATTAATTTTGAACAAGGGGCCTCATCTTCCCGTTTAGTTACACATTTGAAGTATGTGTGCCATATGTGTGTGTCTATATAAGCGAATGTATGTGAATGGCTTCAAAATTAAAATAGATTTATTATTGATGATTAACATGATGTGTGTTTTTTGTATAAACTTCTAACAATACACAAAAGTTGTAGGCGTAGTAAAACTTAACGAGTCAGACAAAACTACTGCTGACATGTCGATGGAAAACTTCATAGATTTCAATTGTATTTCACATATGTAAATATTAATGTGTAATTTTACACTATCGGGATCATTCTATGCATTCTTTTCTGTAACCACAGAAAATATATTATGACTGTATATAGTTTTTATAATGGTTGTACAAAATTACATTTCAGAGAAATGCTTAATTTATTAAACTAATTATTTATGGATAATATCTAGGTTGTTTATAATCTTATAACCTTTTTATACTGTAGAGGAAATTTTTGCTAAATATTTTATTCATGTGAAAGAATATTTATTATATAGTTAAGTGAAAGATACAGTAGACTGAATATCTACAGAGCCAATTCCCAACTTATGGAAATTCTAGGCAATAAATTGAAATTTTTTGCATGTTCATTCCCAATGGTACATGTCTTTTGTGATCTGGAAAGTTTATCTTATTTTTGAATTACTTTATGGTTTGATTGTATACGTATTTATCTTTAAGATACAAATTGTTGGCCAGGTGCGGTGGCTCATGCCTGTAATCCCAGCACTTTGCGAGGCTGAGACAGGCAGATCAAGAGGTCAGGAATTCGAGACCAGCCTGACCACTATGGTGAAACCCTGTCTCTACTAAAAATAACAAAAATAGCTGGGCATGGCGGCACGCAACTGAAATCCCAGCTACTTAGGAGGCAGAGGCAGGAGAATCACTTGAATCCAGGAGATGGAGGTTGCAGTGGGCCAAGATCACACCACTGCACTCCAGCCTGGGTGACAGAGCAAGACTCTGTCTCAAAAAAAAAAAAAAAGATACAAATTGTTCATTGTGCCATTTCAAGATGGCCAAATAGGAACAGCTCCGGTCTGTAGCTCCCAGTGTGATTGATGCAGAAGACAGGTGATTTCTGCATTTCCAACTGGGGTACCTGTTTCATCTCATTGGGGCTGGTTGGAAAGTGGGAGCAGCCCACAGAGGATGAGCTGAAGCAGGGTGGGGCACCACCTCACCCAGGAAGCACAAGGGGTTGAGGGATTTCCCTTTCCTAGCCAAGGGAAGCTGTGACAGACTGTACTGGGAAAATTCGGATGCTGCCACCTAAACACTGCACTTTTCCAACAGTCTTAGCAAATGGCACACCAGGAGATTATATCCCGAGGCTGGCTTGGCAGGTCCCACGCCCACGGAGACTTGCTTACTGCTAGTCTGAGAACAAACTGCAAGGCGGCAAGCCTGGCTGGGGGAGGGGCACCTACCATTGCTGAGGCTTGAGTAGGTAAACAAAGTGGCTGGGAAGCTCAAACTGGGTGGAGCCCACTGCAGCTCAATGAGGCCCGCCTGCCTCTGTAGACTTCACCTCTGGGGGCAGGGCATAGCTGAACAAAAGGCAGGAGAAACTTCCACAGACTTAAATTTCCCTGTCTGACAGCTCTGAAGAGAGCAGTGGTTCTCCCAGCATGGTGTTTGAGCTCTGAGAATGGACAGACCACCTCCTCAGGTGGGTCTCTGACCCCCTGTAGCCTAACTTTGAGACACCTCCCAGTAGGGGCCAACTGACACCTCATACAGCCAGGTGCCCCTCTGAGACGAAGCTTCCAGAGGAAGGATCAGGTAGCAATATTTGCTTTTCTGCAGTATTTGCTCTTCTGCAGCCTCAGCTGGTGATACCCAGGCAAACAGGGTTGGAGTGGACCTCCAGCAAACTCCAACAGACCTTCAGCTGAGGGACCTGACTGTTAGAATGAAAACTAACAAACAGAAAGGAATAGCATCAACATCAACAAAAAGGACATCCACACCAAAACCCCATCTGTAGGTCATCATCACCAAAGAACAAAGGTAGATAAAACCACTCAAGATGGGGAGAAACCAGAGCAGAAAAGCTGAAAATTCAAAAAACCAGAGCACCCTTTCTCCTCCAAAGGAACACAGCTCCTTGCCAGAAATGGAACAAAGCAGGACAGAGAATAACTTTGACGAGTTGACAGAAGTAGTCTTCAGAAAGTCAGTAATAACAAACTTCTCCAAGCTAAAGGAGGATATTTGAACCCATTGCAAGGAAGCTAAAAACCTTGAAAAAAGATTAGATGAATGGCTAACTAGAATAAACAGTGTAGAAAAGACATAAAATGACCTGATGGAGCTGAAAACCATGACATGAGAACTATGTGATGCATGCACAAGCTTCAGTATCCAATTCGATAAAGTGGAAGAAAGGGTATCAGTGATTGAAGATCAAATTAATGAAATGAAGTGAGAAGAGAAGTTTAGGGAAAAAAGAGTAAAAAGGAATGAACAAAGCCTCCAAGAAATATGGGACTATGAAAAGACCAAATCTAAGTTTGATTGGTGTACCTGAAAGTGACAGAGAGAATGGAACCAAGCTGGAATACACTCTTCAGGATATTTTCCAGGAGAACTTCCCCAACCTAACAAGGCAGGCCAACATTCCAATTCAGGAAATACAGAGAACACCACAAAGATACTCCTCAAGAAGAGCAACCCCAAGACACACAATTGTCAGATTCACCAAGGTTGAAATGAAGGAAAAAATGCTAAGGAAAGCCAGAGAGAAAGGTCAGGCTACCCACAAAGAGAAGCCCATCAGACTAACAGTGGATCTCTCGGTAGAAACCCTACAAGCCAGGAGAGAGTGGGGGCCAATATTCAACATTCTTAAAGAAAAGAATTTCCAACCCAGAATTTCATATCCAGCCAAACTAAGCTTCATAAGTGAAGGAGAAATAAAATCCTTTACAGACAAGCAAATGCTGAGAGATTTTTTCACCACCAGGCCTGCCTTACAAGAGCTCCTGAAGGAAGCACTAAACATGGAAAGGAACAACCAGTACCAGCCACTGGAAAAATATGCCAAATTGTAAAGACCATCGATGCTAGGAAGAAACTGCATCAACTAAAGGGCAAAATAACCAGCTAACATCAAAATGACAGGATCAAATTCACACATAACAATATTAATCTTAAATGTAAATGGGCTAAATGCCTCAATTAAAGACATAGATTGGCACATTGGATAGAGTCAAGAACCCATTAGTGTGCCATATTCAGGAGACCCATCTCATGTGCAGAGACACATAAAGGCTCAAAATAAAGGGATGGAGGAAGATCTATCAAGCAAATAGAAAGCAAAAAAAAAAAAAAAAAAAAAGCAGGAGTTGCAATTCTAGTCTCTGATAAAACAGAATTTAAACCAACAAAGATCAAAAGAGACAAAGAAGGCCATTACATAATGGTAAAGGGATCAATTCAACAAGAGGAGCTAACTATCCTAAATATATATGCACCCAATACAGGAGCACCCAGATTCATAAAGCAAGTCCTGAGAGAACTACAAAGAGACTTAGACTCCCACACAATAATAATGGGAGATTTTAACACCCCACTGTCAATATTAGATCAATGAGATAGAAGTTTAACAAGGATATCCAGGACTTGAACTCAGCTCTGCACCAAGTAGATCTAATAGATGTCTACAGAACTCTTCACCCCAAATCAACAGAATATACATTCTTCTCAGTACCACATCACACTTATTCCAAAATTGACCACACAGTTGGAATTAAAGCACTCCTTAGCAAATGTAAAAGAACAGAAATCACAACAAACTGTCTCTCAGACCACAGTGCAATCAAACTAGAACTCAGGATTAAGAAACTCACTCAAAACTGCACAACTACATGGAAACTAAACATCCTGCTCCTGAATGACTACTGGGTACATAACAAAATGAAGGCAGAAATAAAGATGTTCTTTGAAACCAATGAGAACAAAGACACAATGTACCAAAATCTCTGGGACACATTTAAAGCAGTGTGTAGAAGGAAATTTATAGCACTAAATGCCCACAAGAGAAAGCAGGAAAGATCTAAAATCAACACCCTAACATCACAGTTAAAAGAACTAGAGAAGCAAGAGCAAACAAATTCAAAAGCTAGCAGAAGGCAAGAAATAACTAAGATCAGAGCAGAACTGAAGGAGATAGAGACAGAAAAAACACTTAAAAAAATCAATGAATCCAGTAGCTGGTTTTTTGAAAAGATCAACAAAATTAATAGACTGCTAGCAAGACTAATAAAGAAGAAAAGAGAGAAGAATCAAATAGATGCAATAAAAAGTGATAAAGAGGATATCACCACAGATCCCACAGAAATGCAAACTACCATCAGAGAATACTATAAATACCTCTACTCAAATAAACTAGAAAATCTAAAAGAAATGGATAAATTCCTGAACACATACACCCTCCAAAGACTAAACCAGGAAGAAGTTGAATTGCTGAATAGACCAATAACAGGCTCTGAAGTTCAGGCAATATTTCATAGCTTACCAACCAAAAAGAGTCCATGACAGACAGATTCACAGCTGAATTCTAACAGAGGTACAAAGAGGAGTTGGTACCATTCCTCCTGAAACTATTCCAATGAATAGAAAAAGAAGGAATCCTCCCTAACTCATTTTATGAGGCCAGCATCATCCTGATACCAAAGCCTGGCAGAGACACAACAAAAAAAAAGAGAATTTTAGACCAATATCCCTGATGAGCATTGATGTGAAAAATCCTCAATAAAATACAGGCAAACTGAATCCAGCAGCACATCAAAAAGCTTATCCACCAAGATCAAGTTGGCTTCATCCCTGGAATGCAAGGCTGGTTCAACATACACAAATCTATAAACGTAATCCATCACATAAACAGAATCAAAGAAAAAAACCACATGATTATCTCAATAGATGCAGAAAAGGCCTTTGACAAAATTCAACAGCCTCATGCTAAAGACTCAATAAACTAGGTATTGATGGGATGTATCTCAAAATAATAACAATTATTTATGACAAACCCACAGCCAATATTATGCTGAATGGGCAAAAACTGGAAGCATTCCTTTTGAAAACTGGCACAAGACAGGGATGCCCTCTCTCACCACTCTTATTCAACATAGTGTTGGAAGGTATGGTCAGGGCAATCAGGCAAGAGAAAGAAATAAAGGGCATTCGATCAGGAAAAGAGGAAGTCAAATTGTCCCTGTTTGCAGATGACATGATTGTATATTTAGAAAACCCCATCATTTCAGCCCAAACTCTCCTTAAGGTGATAAGCAACTTCAGCAAAGTCTCAGGATACAAAACCAGTGTGCAAAAATCACAAGCATTCTCATACACCAATAACAGACAAACAGGGAGCCAAATCATGAGTGAACTCCCATTCACAATTGCTTCAAAGAGAATAAAATACCTAGGAATCCAACTTACAGGGGATGTGAAGGACCTCTTCGAGGAGAACTACAAACCACTACTTAATGAAATAAAAGAGGATACAAACAAATGCAAGAAAATTCCATGCTCACGGAGAGAAAGAATCAATAACATGAAAACGGCCGTACTGCCCAAGGTAATTTATAGATTCAATGCCATCCCCATCAAGCTACCACTGACTTTCTTCACAGAATTGGAAAAAAACTACTTTAAAATTCATATGGAACCAGAAAAGAGCCTGCATTGCCAAGACAAGCCTAAGCAAAAAGAACAAAGCTGAAGGCATCATGCTACCTGACTTCAAATTATACTACAAGGTTACAGTAACCAAAGCAGCATGGCACTGGTACCAAAACAGAGATATAGACCAATGAAACAGAACAGGAGCCTCAGAAATAACACCACACATCTACAACCATCTGATCTTTGACAAACCTGACAAAAACGAGAAATGGGGAAAGGATTCCCTATTTAATAAATGGTGCTGAGAAAACTGGCTAGCCATATGTAGAAAGCTGAAACTGGATCCCCTCCTTACACCTTATAGAAAAATTAATTCAAGATGGATTAAAGACTTAAACATAAGACCTAAAACCATAAAAACCCTAGAAGAAAACCTAGGCAATACCATTCAGGACATAGGAATGGGCAAAGACTTCATGACTAAAACATCAAAAGCAATGGCAACAAAAGCCAAAATAGACAAACGGGATCTAATTAAACTAAAGAGCTTCTGCACAGCAAAAGAAACTACCATCAGAGTGATCAGGCAACCTACAGAATGGGAGAAAGTTTTTGCAGTCTACCCATCTGACAAGGGATAATATCCATAATCTACGAAGAAATTAAACAAGCTTACAAGAAAAAATCAAACAACCCCATCAAAAAGTGGGCAAAGGATATGAACTGACACTTTTCAAAAGAAGACTTTTATGCAGCCAACAGACACATGAAAGAATGTTCATCATCACTGAATATTAGAGAAATGCAAGTCAAAACCACAATGAGATCCCAACTCATACCAGTTAGAATGGCGATCATTAAAAAGTCAGGAAACAACAGGTGCTGGAGAGGATGTAGAGAAAGAGGAACACTTGCACACTCTTGTTGGGAGTGTAAATTAGTTTCACCATTGTGGAAGACAGTGTGGCAATTCCTCAGGGATCTAGAACTAGAAATACCATTTGACCCAGTGATCCCATTACTGGGTATATACCCAAAGGATTATAAATCATTCTACTATAAAGACACGTGCATATGTATGTTTATTGTGGCACTATTCACAATGGCAAAGACTTGGAACCAACCCAAATGTCCATCAATGATAGACTGGATTAAGAAAATGTGGCACATATACACCACGGAATACTATGCAGCCATAAAAAAGGATGAGTTCGTATCCTTTGTAGGGACATGGATGAAGCTGGAAATCATTACTCTGAGCAAACTATCACAAGGACAGAAACTAAACACCACGTGTTCTCACTCATAGGTGGGAATTGAACAATGAGAACCCTTGAACACAGGGTGGGAACTTCACACACCAAGGCCTGTGGTAGGGTTGGGGTGATGGGGGAGGGATAGCATTAGGAGAAATACCCAATGTAAATGACAAGTTAATGGGTGCAGCAAAGCAATGCAGCACATATATACATATGTAACAAACCTGCATTCTGTCCACATGTATCACAGAACATTTGCCTGTTTTCTAATTATGTACAATGCTATCAATTTTCTATGTGTTCCTTTATATCTTTTTAAAAATCTTATGTGTTGGAGGTTTATTCATATTGATACACATAGTTTTAGTTTTATTTTCATTTTCCCTGCCGTATATTTCATTCTATAATTAAATTCAATGGACATTTTAGTTTTTTCTTTCATTTTGTTTTGTAAACAAGGCACATAAGAATGTTTTGAATAATATGTACAATATCTCCACCATCTTAGCTAAAGGTACGTTGTAAGTTTTAAATAAAATGAGATAATGTAAGAAAAAATGTTTTGAACACTTTGTAAAAGAGACATAATATAAAGAATAAGTGACATCTTAACTTTCTTAAGCATGGAATCATTGATTATTATGGTAGGCATATCCTCAAATCTATTAGAAAAATTTAAATTTATTTATAAGATTGATGTACTAATTTTTACCCAGAACAGCAGAGTATGACTGTATTGTTGCACATATACTTGATATTTACATATTTTGGTAATCTTGTGAACATGGAATTGTATCAACTGGAATATTTAATTTATATGTTCCTAATTTCCAAAACAATTGTTTTTTGTTTTTTCACTTTTTTTCTTTTTTGTGAGAGGTACATTGATAGATTTTATTTATTTTTGTATTGGAATTTGTGCTTTCCTATTGATGTGAAGAATTTTCATTTTTTTCTTTTTTTATTACTTATATCACCTCATTTATTTTTTATTTTAAATTTTTTTCCCATAAGTTTTGAGATACAGGTGGTATTTGGTTACAAGAGTAAGTTCTTTAGTTGTAATTTGTGAAATTTTAGTGCACCCATCACTTGAATAGTATACACTGCACCATATTTGTAGTCTTTTATTCCTCACCTTCCTTCACACTCTTCATCCCAGTACCCAAGTCCATTATATCATTATTATGCTTTTCTGTCCTTATGGCTTAGATCCCACATATCAGTGAAAACATATGATGTTTGGTTTTCTATTTTTGATTTACTTCACTTTGTCTCCAATCTCATCCTCCTCACTGCAAGTGATGTTAATTTATTCCTTTTTATGGCTGAGAGGTATTCCATCATATATATATATATATACACATATACATATATATACACGTATATATATATATACGTATATATATATATATATATACGTATATATATATATGTACATGTGCAAGTATCTTTTTTGAATAATACTTCTTTTCCTTTGGGTAGATACCCAGTAGTGAGATTGCTGGATCAAATGGTAGTTCTACTTTTAGTTCTTTAGGGAATCTCCACACTGTTTCCCATAGCGGCTGCACTGGTTTACATTCCCACCAGCAGCGTAGAAGTGAAGTGTTCCCTGATCACCACATACACGCCAACATCTACTGTTTCTTGATTTTTTGATTATGGCCATTCTTGCAGAAGTAAGGTGGTATCGCATTGTGGTTTTGATTTGCATTTCCCTGATTATTAGTGATGTTGAACATTTTTTCATGTGTTTGTTGACCATGTGTATATCTTCTTTTGATTATTGTCTATTCATATCCTTAGGCTGCTTTTTGATGGGTTGTTTGTCTATTTCTTACTGTTTGAGTTCATTGTAGATTCTGGATATTAGTCCTTTGTTAGATGTATAGATCATGAAGATTTTCTCCCACTCTGTGAGTTGTCTATTTACTCTGCTGACTGTTACTTTTGCCACGCAAAAGCTCTATAGTTTAATTAGGTACCAGCTATTTATCTTTGTTTTTAATACATTTGCTTTTGGGTTCTTGGTCATGAACCCTTACCTATACCAGTGTCTAGAAGGGTTTTCTAAAATTATCTTCTAGAATTTTTATAGTTTCTGGTCTTAGGTTTAAGTCCTTAATCCATCTTCGTTGATTTTTGTAGAAGGTGAGAGATGAGGATTCAGTTTCATCCTCCTACAGGTGGCTAGCCAATTACCCCAGCACCATTTGTTGAAAAGGGTGTCCTTTGCCCAGTTTAGGTTTTTGTTTGCTTTGTCAAAGATCAGTTGGCTTTAAGTATTTGGGTTTATCTCTGGGTTCTCTATTCTGTTCCATTGGTCTATGTGCCTATTTTTATACCAGTACCATGCTGTTTTGGTGACTATGGTCTTATAGTATAATTTGAAATCAAGTAATGTGATGTCTCCAGATTTGTTCTTTTTGCTTAGTCTTGCTTTGGCTATGCAGGCTCTTTTTTGGCTCCATATGAATTTTAGAATTGTTTTCTTTTTCTAATTCTGTGAAGAATAATGGTGGTATTTTGATGGGGATTGCATTGAATTTCTAGATTGCTTTTGTCAGTATGTTTATTTTCATAAACATATTAATTTTTTGGTTCCATATGAATTTTAGAATTGTTTTTTTTCTAATTCTGTGAAGAATGATGGTGGTATTTTGATGGGGATTGCATTGAATTTGTGGATTGCTTTTGGCAGTATGCTTATTTTCATAATATTGATTTTACCAATCCATGAACACAGGATATGTTTCCATTTGTTTGTGTAATCTATGATTTCTTTCAGCAGCGTTTTGTAATTTTCCTTGTAGAGGTCTTTTGACTTCTTGGTTAGGTATATTTCTAAGTATTTTATTTTATTTTATTTTATTTTATTTTTGCTGCTATTGTAAAAGGAGTAGAATTCTTGATTTGATTCTTCACCTAGTCACTGTTGGTGTATAGAAGAGCTACTGATTTGTATATATTAATCTCATATCCAGAAAGTTTGTGGAATTATTTTATCCATTATAGGAACTTTCTGGAGGAGTCTTTAGGGTTTTCAAGAGAAACAATTATAACATCAGCAGTGACATTTTGTCTTCCTCTTTACCAATTTGGATGCCCTTTACTTCTTTCTCTTGTCTGATTGCTCAGGCTAGGACTTCCAGTACTGTGTTGAAGAAGAGTGGTGAGAGTGGACATCCTTGTCTTTTTCCAGTTCTCAGGGGAATGCTTTCAACTTCTCCCCATTCGGTATTATTTTGGCTGTGGGTTTGTCATAGATGGCTTTTATTACATTAAGGTATGTCCCTGGCATGCCGATTTTGTTGAGCGTTTTAATCATAAAAGGATGCTGGATTTTGTTGAATGCTTTTTCTGCATCTATTGAGATGATCATGTGATTTTTGTTTTTAATTCTGTTTATGTGTTGTATCACATTTATTGACTTGCTTATGTTAAATCATCCCTGCATCCCTAGTATGAAACCCACTTGATCATGGTGGATTATCTTTTTGATATTTTGTTAGATTTGGTTAGCTAGTATTTTGTTAAGGATTTTAGCATCTATGTTCATCAAGGATATCAGTCTGTCGTTACCTTTTTTTGTTATCTTCTTTCCTGGTTTGGGTATTCAGGTGATGCTGGCTTCATAGAATGAATTAGGGAGGGCTCCTTCTGTCTCATCTATCTTGTGGAATCGTGTCAAAAGAATTGGTATAAATTCTTTGAATGTCTGGTAGAATTCTGCTGTGAATCTGTCTGGTCCCGGACTCTTTTTTGTTGGTAGTGTTTTAATCACCATTTCAATGTCACTGCTTGTTATTGGTCTGTTTAGGGTGACTAATTCTTCCTGATTTAAGCTAAGAGGGTTGTGTATTTCCAGAAATATACCCATCTCTTCTAGGTTTTCTAGTTTATGTGTGTAGAGGTGTTCATAATAGCCTTGAATGATCTTTTGTATTTCTGGGGTGTTCATTGTATTATCTCCTCTTTCACTTCTTAGTGAGGTTATTTAGATTTTCTCTCTTCTTTTCTTGGTTAATCTTGCTAATGGCCTATCAATTTTATTTATCTTTTCAGGAAACCAACATTTTGTGTCATTTATATTTTGTAATTTTTTAAATTCAATTTCATTTAGTTCTGCTCTGATCTTGGTTATTTCCTTTCCTCTGCTGGGTTTGGGTTTGGTTTGTTATTGTTTCTCTAGTTCCATGAAGTGTGACCTTAGAATGTCATTTTGTGTTCTTTCAGTCTTTTTGATATAGGTGTTTAGGGCTATGAGCTTTCCTCTTAGCCCTGCCTTTGCTATATCCCAGAGGTTTGGGTAGGTTGTGTCATCATTGTCGTTCAGTTCAAAGAATTTTTTAATTTCCATCTTGATTTTGTTTTTGACCCAATGCTCATTCAGGGACAGTTTATTTAATTTCCATGTATTTGCATGGTTTTGAAGGTTCCTTTTGGAGTTGATTTCCAGTTTTATTCCACTGTGGTCTGAGAGAGTGCTTGATATAATTTCAATTTTCTTAAATTTATTGAGGCTCATTTTATGATCTATCACATGGTATCTTGGAGAAATTTCCATGTGCTGTTGAATAGAATGTGTATTCTGCAATTGTTGGATTAAATATTTTGTATATATCTGTTAAGTTCACTTGTTCCAAAGGTATAGTTTAAATCCATTGTTTCTTTATTAAGTTTCTGTCTTGATGACCTGTCTAGTTCTGTCGGTGGAGTATTGAAGTCCCCCACTATTATTGTGTTGCTGTCTCTCTCATGTTTTAGGTCTATTCATAATTGTTATAAATTTGGGAGCTCCAGTGTTAGGTGCATATATGTTTAGGATTGTGATATTTTCCTGGTGAACAAGGCTTTTTACCACCACATAATGTCACTTTTTGTCTCTTTTAATGCCGTTGCTTTAAAGTTTTTTTTTTTTTTTTTTTTCTGATATAAGAATAGCTACCCCTGCCGGTTTTGGTATCTATTTTCATGAAATGCCTTTTTCCATCCCTTTACTTTTAGTTTATGTGAGTTCTTATGTGTTAGGTGAGTCTCCCAAAGGCAGCAGATAGGTAGTTGGTAAGTTCTTATCCATTTTGTGGTTCTATATCTTTTAAGTAGAGCATTTAAGTCATTACATTCAATGCTAGTATTGAAATGTGAGGTACTGATGCATATATCATGCTCTTTGTTGCCTGTGTATTTTTTTGTTTTGTTTTGTTTTGTTTTCTGCTTTTTAACTTGTATTTTTGCTTTTTAACTTGTATTTTTGCTTTATAGTTCCTGTGTGATTTAGGCTTTAAAGAGGATCTGTTTTCATGTTTTTTTTCAGGCTTTGTTTCAAGATTTAGAGTTCCTTTTAGCAGTTCTTGTAGTGGTGGCTTGGTAATGGTGAATTCTCTCAGCGTTTTTTTTTTTTTTTTTTTTTGTCGGAAAAGGAATGTAATTTTCCTTCATATTTGATGCTTAGTTTCACTGATTACAAAATTCTTGGCTGACAATTGTTTTGTTTGAGGAGACTGAAGATAGGGCCCCAATCCCTTCTAGATTGTAGGGTTTCTGCTGAGAAATCTGCTGTTAATCTGATAGGTTTTCCTTTATAGGTTACCTTGTCCTTCTGTCTCACAGCTCTTAAGATTCTTACCTTTAGACAACCTGATGACAATGTCTAGGTGATGTTCTTTTGGCAATAAATTTCCCAGGTGTTCTTTCTGATCCTTGTGTTTGGATGTTTAGGTCTCTAGCAAGGCCAGGGAAGTTCTCCTGGATTATTCCACCAAATATGTTTTCCAAGCTTTTAGAATTTTCTTCCTCAGGAATGCCAATAATACTTAGGTTTGGTTGTTTAATGTAATCCCAGACTTTTTGAAGGCTTTGTTCTTATTTTTTGTCTTTGTTGAATTGGGTTAATTTGAAGACCTTGTCTTTGAGCTGTGTATTTCTTTATTATACTTGTTAAATTCTATTGCTGAGACTTTCCAGAGCATTTTGCATTTTTGTAAGTGTGTCCGATGTTTTCTGAAGTTTCAACTGTTTTTTATTTATGCTATCTATTTCCTTGAATATTTCTCCCTTCACTTCTTGTATTATTTTTTGGATTTACTTATATTGGGCTTCACCTTTCTGTGGTGCCTCTCTGATTAGCTTAATACTTAACCTCCTGAATTCTTTTTTAGGTAAATCAGGGATTTCTTCTTGGTTTGGATCCATTGCTGGTGAACTAGTGTGATTTTTTGTGGGTGTTAAAGAGCCTTGTTTTGTCACATTACCAGAGTTGGTTTTCTGGTTTCTTCTCGTTTGGGTAGGCTCTGTCAGAGAGAAGGTTTAGGGCTGAAGGCTGTTCTTCAGATTCTTTTGTCCCATGGGGTGTTCCCTTGATGTAGTGCTCTCCCCCTTTTCCTACAGATGTGGCTTCCTGCGAGCCAAACTGCATTGATTGTTGTCTCTCTTGTTTCTAGCCACTCAGCAAGTCTACCCAGCTCTGGATTGGTATTGGGGATTCTCTGCACAGAGTCCTGTGATGTGAACCGTCTATGGATCTCTCAGCTGTGGATACCAGAGTCTTTTCTGGTGGAGGTGGCAGGCAGGTGAAATGGACTCTGTGAAAGTTCTTAGCTTTGGTGGTTTAATATTCTGTTTTTGTGCCGGTTGGCCTCCTGCCAGGAGGTGCTGCTTTCCAGAGAGCTTCAGCTGTAGTAGTATGGAGAGGAACCAGTCATGGGCCAGGATCTAAAATGCCCAAGAATATATGCCCTTTGTCTTCAGCTACCAGGGCGAATTGGAAGGCCCATCAGGTGAGGGCAGGGCTAGGTATGCCCAAGCTCAGGCTCTCCTTAGGGGGGGTGTTTCTGTGGCTGCTGTTGGGAGTGGGGATGATGTTCCCAGGTCACTGGAACTGTGTACCTAGGAGGATTATGGCTGCCTCTGCTGAGTCATGCAGGTTGTCAGGGAAGTGAGGGTAAGTGTCACATGCCTCACCCAGCTCCCATGCAAATCAAAGGGCCGATCTCATTCCCACTTTGCCCTCCACCACAGCCCTGAGTCTGCCTCCAGGAGGAGGGCAAGATGGGCTTGAAAACTTGCTCCAGGCTATCAGCCTCCCAGCTGCAAAAGAAAAGGGCTTGGTTCTTCCCCCACCTGTGGAATCTGCACATTGGAATTGTGCCCTCCCTGGAGTTCTGGTCAGGAGGATTCTTGCACCTTTTGAATTGTTACAAAGTTCAGCAAGAGATTTCCTTCTCCCTGTTGAGTTTTACCCCAAGGGCCTTTCTACTGTCTCCTCTACCCTTGTGTTTTGCTCAGCTCTCTAAATTGACTCAGCTCCAGGTAAAGTCAAAAACTTCTGCAAACAGGCCTTCAGTTTCTCCAGTGGGGGTGTGTGTTCAGGAGAGGAGGGTCTCCCTTTCCCACTTCTATAGTTGGATCACTACAGTATTTGGGGTGTCTCCTGGGTCCTGCAGGAGCAGTCCATTTCCTTCAGAGGGTTTGTGGGTCCTCTCGGGATTGCTCATTTGTTCTTGCAGTCGATCTGGAGCTAAAATTCACAATGCGAGCCTCTACATGCTGCTCTGTCTGGAGCTGCAATCTAGTTCTGCCACCCATCCACCATAATGACCCCTATCAAAAAATATTTTCTGAATGCCAATACTTTAAGGAATACTTTTTTTATCTGAAGTCACAAGATATTTTCTTCTAATTGTGTCACAGCTATGTTTTTATATATAGTACTTTATTCTACTTAGAATTCATTCTTATAAATGTAAGGTATAAATATATTTGTATTTTTTTCAAAAATGTAATAGACATTATTATTTAGATTTCAATAAAATTTCTCCAATATATTTAGAATTTTTTCATCTAACAATATTAAAATTGTCCTTAATGTTTCTTCTTTGGATCCTACATTTCTAAAGTTTTTAAATGTCCACTGTTTGTTTCATTGCCTGGTTATGTTTCTACTATAGATATCTGAATTAATTTCATTGTAATTAGCAAGTATAATCTATATGGCAGCAATCTTTTTAGCTTGTTGAGATTTGCTTTGTGACAAATACATGAGCAATTTTTATTAAAATGTTCTATTTATGCTTAAGAAAAATGCATTATCTATATTTAGAGTACAGGGTTTTATATTTTCATTTAATAAAGATTGTTAGTGTATTATTAAAAAACATTTACCACTTTGCTAATGGAAGTGATATCAAATAATTTATAAACATTATGGAATATATGACTCATTTAAATAGATATAGACTGTGATAAAGTTGTGCAGCTGTACTGGTGAACACCAGAAAATGGTCATCCTTGATAAGTAATATTTTGTCTATTGTCTGATTGATATTTTAAAAGTGACGTGTTAAAGCTCCTGCTATTATGAATTATTTTACAATAATTCTTTGAATTCCAAGACTATATTCAATTTATTGGCTTCATATGTGTTTAGAATTGTGATAACTTCCCATAGAATTTTTTTTTCAGTCATGATTTGGTGATTTCCTTTATCCATTAAAATGATCCTCTCTGTCTTTGTGGTCTTTCATCATCAGGTTGGGTCACTAGAAAATCTTTACAGGGAGATCCCAGGGCAGCAAGAGAGTGAGAATGGAAACTGCAAGACCTCTTGATTTCTTGCTTAGAAATAACACAATGTCACTTCAGCTGCAAGTACCAAGGTCAGCCAGATTCAAAAAATAGAGAAGTAAATTCTCTCTCTTGATGGGTAGAGTTAGCAAAAAAATCTGCGTCAAATTTTATTCAACACAAACTACTTCTGTTTATTGTAATTATGAAACTGTCCCAATAAACTTTATAAAAGTATTCAAGAAAGGAGGGTGAAGGAGAAACAAAAATAAACCAAATTTACAGCACATTCATTGTTAATCACTAGGTCAGCTTGTTCTCTTACTTGCTTTTTCATAGTCGTTTGGTGCCTATTGTTTTAGAATCATGTAGTCCCTAGATTATAGTTCCCCTTAACTGCTCTTTAGATAACAACTTAAACATTATAAAACATTGAGTTTCCCCTTTGAGATATTCCTCAGGTCCTGTGCGTCAGTGAAACATTAGCTGTTCTGTAAGACCCCATTAGAAGCTGACTCATCAAACAATGCAGTCTCCACGTCCTGATGATTTCATACCCTTTACCTTGACAAATCAATAACCCAAATTTTACAGTTCCTCACCCTCCATGATCTGCTTAAAAATCCCAAGTCCAAGGCTATCTGGGGCAACATATTTGAGGATTTTTCTCTGCTGCAAAACCTGCTGTCTTGGTGCATTGGTGTGTTATGCAGTGGGCATACAAACTTGTTGGCCTACAACAGGTACTGATAGATATATTTTTCACTATCATATTTTGAGTTTTGCACATATTAAGCATTATTATTTCTCATTTGTTGTACTTTTTGAGTAATTCAATTTTATTTTTAATTTTATTTTCTCTATAGAGCTATTCAAGATAAATCCTCTATTTCTGCTTTACCAAGATTTATGCAATAAAAAGTTAATCAGTATCTTATATTCTAATCAACATAAGGTTTCTGAAAGGTATTAACTCAGATCACAACAACCTCTCTCTCCTTATCATTCCAAGATGAGGGGCTACTACTATCTAGCATTTAGCTCCCCTTTTGAACTCCATTAAATCAAATATTTTTATTATTATTACTTTGTATAAATAATGTGTAAATATACTAGTATTCAATATTTTATTGATTAGCTTTGTAAGAAATATATTTCTACTAGATTAATTTTCTTAAAATTAGTTTCTTAGCTCTTTCTTTTCTGAGTGTTCATTAACACTCAGGTTTCTTCGGGGTTTTTTTGGCCACAAAAACGTGTTTTATTTGCTTTGTTCTTGAAACACTGTTTAGACAGTTGGGATGTCAATTATTTTCAATCAGCTTTCATTTTGATCTCCATGAGAAAGAGGAGAGAATAATAATTTAGAGTCTGGACATTGGTGCTTAACTTTGTTGACACAAATCTAGACTTATGTTTTAGTATCTGAGGAATGTTGGGTTAATTACCTAAGCTTTTCATCATGTACCCTCTTCATTTGTAAAGTTAGTATTGTATTAATAATACCTGTTTCATAGGATTAACAGAATTAACGTTTCTAGTTGTTACATGCCTTACATATTTTAAGCACTGAATACATTCCATCATTTATTATTTTCTAGTTTTTTTTTTGGAATCACACTTTTGGCTTAATAGTTGTTCCTTTGTTGGTTATCTGTCTTTCTTATGCATTTGAGATCTTTATCTTTTGTAGGGAGACCCCCTGAAACTATTGCTATGGAATAAAAGATGAAATGCTCCTGATTATTGTAAATACAAAATTGCATGCAGGATTGTGTAAAGACAGTGCCAGGTTGGACTGCCAGAATGAGCCAACAGTGCGTGATGTGCTTCCCCCTGCAGAGAGCCTATGAATGGACGTGCAGTCAGGGGGGTTTCACATCACCAAGATTCCTATCCCAGAAAAGCAGATGTTCATAGCTCTGGGAATGGAAGGCGACCCTTGTGGAGAGCCTATAAATGGATGCATGGTGGGGGGGCACTTGTCCATATGGATAAGATAGGACTATAAATGCCCTCATCTTGCCATGGCTTTTCTAGGCCTCTTTAGGGTTAAGGCATACTCCCTTCTGAGAATTTCTGGTCTAACCAGTTGTCTAGCTTCATGTCCTGTTTCTATGGATTGTTTGTAACCAGCTTTTGCTGCAACTGTTACTGCTGGTTAATATCTTGCTAATCATATGTTATGGAAAGACTGTGTTTCTGTTTTAAGTCTCTGTTAGAAATTACTGATACACACACTACATTGTACATTCTTATCCCTGTATACTGTACTTCTGCATACAGATGTTATGTTAAAGAATTACTTCATCCCCATGTGACCATCTCACTTCACAATCAAATGACCCTAAATACCTCCCTAACCTACCCCAGCCCCCACTAAACTTGATAATAAATGCTGGTATATCCAGTGCATTGTTGGCACGGTGGGACCAGAAGGCAGTGATGTCCCCTGGACCCAGTTTTCACTACCTTGTGTGTGTCTGTTGTTTCTCAACCTGCCAACCCACCTAGGAACAAAGAGAGAGCCCCATTGCATTGCAGGCTGCTGGCCAGATCCTGCAATATTTGATGCCCAACATGGCCTTCTTTGTTCCTGGGCTCAGTGCACTCTGCGTGCGGGTTCGTGATGACTAGTCTTCAGTCTTGACTGTAAGGTCTCTGGGTATGCTTTTTCTGACTCTCCCCTCTTTTCAGGTTTATTGACTGATAATATTCCAGGGTTATTATGGGACAAACGCAGTTTAAACACCAGGCTATCTCTCTTTTATTAAACTTCTTCTTAAACAGGGTGGAATCAAAGCTGATTCCAATGACCTTATTCTCTTATTTCAGACTATTGAAAAACATTGTCCTTGGTTCCCTGACAAAGGTTCTATGGGGCTGTTAGACTGGGATAGAGTTGGCGCCACTCTCCACCAACTCATGAGAGATGGTGTTTTACTTCCTATTTCTGTTTGGGCTGACTGGGCTCTTATTCACGTTGCTTTACTTCCTTTTCAGTCTGGTGATCCTCTTCAACTGTGAGAAGTTAACGTGGATGGTGAACTGCTCCCTTTACCTTGGGTAACTGACCCCCCTACTAGTCCTCCTTCTGATGATGAAGAAGAATTTGATCTCTCCTTGTTTTCTCCCCAAGAGGAGGAACCTGGTGATGATCCCCTCCCTCCACCTCCTATCTTGGAACCTGTATATGTTAACTCTTCTTCTACCAAGCCGTTGCCCCCTCTGCCAGAGAAGGATGTGTGGCATTCATCTGAATGGCCTGTTTCTCATTCCTCTCTTCCTTTCAGACCTCTCCCCTCTTCTAAGCCTACCGCTTCTTTTGATGCTCCAGGACCCCTTATTTCAGAGGTTTGGAATCCTGCTTCCCCCCAGTCCATGTCCCAGCATGCTCACTCTCTTTCTCTCTTTTCCTCTGCCCCTTCACAATAGATGTGTGAGTCACCTGTTTGGGTAGAGTAGTGGCCACTTTCCAAACACAAGTTGGGGCTTTAATTGAAATTGTTAATGATTTACTACAAGCAAACACTATTGAGCCCTCCTTGTTTCCGCAGAACTCACCTGTGTTTGTTGTACAAAAAAGGCCAGGAAAGTGGAGGATGGTAACAGACTTAAGAGCTGTTAATGCAGTTATTAAACCTATGGGGGTGTTACAACCTGGTATGCCCTCCCCTTCCATGATTCCTAAAGAATGGCCTTTAATTATCATTGACCTTAAGGACTGCTTTTTTCATATTCCTTTAGACAAGTCAGACTGAGAAATTTGCTTTTACTATACCTTCCATTAACAATTCAGCTCCTGCAGCTAGATATCAATGGAAAGTTTTACCTCAAGGAATGATTAACAGTCCTACTGTTTGTCAGTTGGTTGTCAGTACTGTGTTATAACCTATCTGAGAGACTTTTAAAAATAATTACATTCTTCATTATATGGATGATATACTGATTGCTGCCCCCACTAAAGGTGAATTAATTCAATGTTTTACCTTTTTAAAATTAGCTGTTGCCAAAGCAGGACTCCACATTGCTCCTGATAAAATTCAACAAGCCACTCCTTTTCTGTACTTAGGAATGCAGCTAGAAGCTCATTCCATTAAGTCCCAAAAGGCCAACTTTGTACTGACAATTTAAACACCTTAAATGATTTTCAAAAATTACTAGGTGACATCAATTATCTCAGAGCAACCCTAGTCATCCCTACTTATGCATTATCTCATCTATTTGCCACTTTATCAGGAGATACATATTTAAACAGTCCTCACTCTCTATCTGAGCCAGCAAAACAAGAGTTGTCTTTCATAGAACAACGAGTGAGAGAGGCACAAGTCTCTCATATTGACACAAATTTACCTTTACAATTTTTAGCTTTTCCTTCCATCCACTTTCCCATGGGACCTATAGTACAAAATGATTCTCTAGTTGAATGTGTATTTCTTCCTAATTCAGCCTCTAAAACTCTTTCAATATGTATTGATCAAATAACCACTTTGATTGGGTTAGGACGTGAATGTATCACTAAAATTTCCAGCTTTGATCCAAACATTATTGTGGTCCCTTTGTCAAAAAATGAAGTTAAACATGCCTTTTCTACATCTTTGTGCTGGCAGACTAATCTGGCTGACTTGGTTGGCACTATTGATAATCATTTACCTAAGTCAAAATTCTTTCAATTTCTAAGAAATACTTCCTGGATTCTACCAAAACGTTCTCATTCATCACCACCAGAGACAGCCGTTACCATTTTTACTGACGGATCCAGTAATGGAAAGGCAGGGTATATAAGACCAAAAGATAAAGTCATTTCTATTCCATACACTTCTGTTCAAAAAGCCAAGTTGTTTGCTGTTATCTCTGCATTACAGGATTTTGATCAGCCTCTTAATATTGTCTCTGACTCAGCTTATGCAGTCCATGCCACTAAGGCAACAGAAACAGCTACCATCAAAAATATTGCTGACACTAATCTGTTTTCCTTGTTCTCTTTATTACAAAAAAACTGTCAGAAACCGAAACCACCCTTTTTTCATCACTCACATTCGTTCTCATACTAACTTGTTTGGACCTTTATCCAGTGGTAATCATAAAATTGATACTCTAGTTTTTCTAGCCATTACAGATGCAGAACAATTTCATCAACTCACTCATACTAATGTCAGAAAAACATTTCTCTCATAACTGCCCCAGGGTAAACCAAGGAAGAGAAGAATGGTGGAAAGATGCTCAATCTAATATATGGTCAAAAGGTTCTATTTTAATGTGGGGAAGAGGCTATGCTTGGGTTTCCCCAGGTGAACATCAATCTCCTGTTTGGATTCCTGCTAGATACCTGAAATTGTGTCCTGAAAATGCATACAACAACAAGACAGAGAAATTTGCTGAAAAAGCGCCACAGCAAGAAACAACTAACACATCCAATCATCATAAAGAAGAAAGTGACCATGCCAACTTCTTTACAACTGACAATCCAGTCAGCCATACTGAACAACTTGTCTCCAGAGATCCAGGTCTGGCTCAACCTCTGCCTCCTCCTGATGACACTGATCCTTCTACCCTCTGTCACCCCACAGACTGTTAAAAACTATACATATTGGGCCTATATTCCTCTTCCTTCTCTTATTTGAGCCATGACATGGATGGACACGCCTATCAGGTCTATGTTAATGATAGTATTTGGATGCCTGGTTCTGTAGATGATCCGTTTCCCAACTTGTTATTGGCCTATTCAGGGATTTGACTTCTTCCTGGTTTAGTCTTGGGAGGGTGTATGTGTCCAGGAATGTATCCATTTCTTCTAGATGCTCTAGTTTATTTTCATAGAGGTGTTTATAGTATTCTCTGATGGTTGTTTGTTTTTCTGTGGCATCAGTGGTGATATTCCCTTTATCATTTTTTAATATGTCTATTTGATTCTTCTCTCTTTTCTTCTTTCTTAGTCTAGCTAGCAGTCTATCTATTTTGTTAATTTTTTCAAAAAACAGCTCCCAGATTCATTGATTTTTTGGAGGGCTTTTTGTATCACTATCTCCTTCAATTCTACCCAGATTTTATATTAATCCCCAAGACAATGGGACAAATGTCCCCAGGGCACATCAGAGATCTTCATAGCAGCCCATTCAATCACAGACCCACAGTCCTAAGAGAACATGGTTTTGTGGGCCGCGACTAGGGTCCCCATAATGTGTGCAGCCTAGTGACTTGTTGCCCTGCATCCCAGCCATTCCAGCCCTGTCTGAAAGGGGCCAAAGAGCCTGGGCCATGGCTTCTGAGGGTGCAGTCCCCAAGACTTGGCACCTTCCATGTGGCATTGAGCCTGCGAGTGCAGAGAACTCAAGAATTGAGGTTTGGGAACCTCCAGCTAGATTTCAGATGTATGGAAATGCCTGGATGTCCAGGCAGAAATTTGCTGCAGGGATTGGGGTCTCATGGAGAACCTCTGCTAGGGCAATGTGGAAGGGAAATATGGGGTTGTACCCCCCCATACAGAGTCCCTCCTGGGGCACCACCTGGCAAAGCTGTAAGATTGCCACCGTCTTCCATACTCCAAAATGGTAGATCCACTGACGGCTTGCATCATGTGCCTGGAGAAGTCACAGACACTCAATGCCAGCCCATAAAAACAGGTGGGAGGGAGGCTGTACACTGCAAAGCCACAGGGGAGGGGCTGCCCAAGACCATGGGTACCCACCACTTGCTTCAGCATGACCTGCTTGTGAGACATGAAGTCAAAGGAGATCATTTTGGAGCTTTAAGATTTGAATGCCCTGTTGGATTTCAGAATTTCATGGGGCTGTAACCCCTTTGGTTTGACCTATTTCTCCCATTTGGAATGGCTGTATTTACCCAATACCTGTACCAGCATTCATCCAGGAAGTAACTAGCTTGCTTTTGATTTTACAGGCTCCTAGGCAGAAGGGAAGTCCCTTCTGCCTTGTCTCAAATAAGACTTTGGAATGTGGACTTCTGAGTTAATGCTGAAATGAGTCAAGACTTTGGGAGACTGTTGGGAAGGCATGGTTGGTTTTGAAATGTGAGGGCGTGAGATTTGGGGGAGCCAGAAGCAGGATGATATAGTTTGGCTCTGTGTCCTCACCCAAATCTCATCTTGAATTACATGCTCATAATTCCCACATGTTGTGGGAGGGACCTAGTGGGAGATAATTTGAATCATGGGGGCAATTTCTCCCATACTGTTCTCATGGTAATAAATAAATCTCATGAGATCTGATGGTTTTATCAAGGGTTTCTGCTTTTGCATCTTCCTCATTTTTCTCTTACCTCCACCATGTAAGAAGTGGCTTTCAACTCCCACCATGATTCTGAGGCCTCCCCAGCCATGTGGAGCTCTAAGTCCAGCTAAATCTCTTTTTCTTCCCAGTCTCAGGTATTTCTTTATCAGTACCATGAAAACAGACTAATACAGAGAATCTGATAATTGTGTGTCTTGGAGTTGACCTCCTTGTGGAGTATCTTAATGGTGTTCTCTGTATTTCCTGAATTTGCATGTTGGCCTGTCTTGCTAGGTTGGGGGAATTCTCCTGGATAATATCCTGAAGTGTGCTTTCCAGCTTGTTTCCATTCTCCCTGATTCCTTCAGGTACTCCAATCAATTGTAGGTTCTTTTCACGTAGTCCCATATTTCTCAGAGGCTTTGTTTGTTCTTTTGTATTCTTTTATCTCTAATCTTGTATGCATGCCTTATTTCAGCAAGGTGGCCTTCAAACTCTGATATCCTTTCTTCTGCTTGTTTGATTTGGCTGTTGATACTTGTGTATGCTTCACGAAGTTCTTGTGGTGTGTTTTTCAACTCCATCATGTCAGTTGTTTTCCTCTCTGAACTGGTTATTCTAGTTAGCAGCTCCTCTAACCTTTTATTAAGGTTCTTAATTTCTTTGCATTGGGTTAGAACATGCTCCATTAGCACAGCGGAGTTTTTTTATTACCCATCTTCTGAAGCCTACTTCTGTCAATTCGTGCATCTCATCCTCCACCCAGTTCTGTGCCCCTGCTGGAAAGACATTGCTATCATTTGGAGGAGAAGGGGTACTCTGGCCTTTTGGGTTTTCAGTGTGTTTTCATTGATTCTTTCTCATCTTCATGAGTTTGTCTACTTTCAATCTTTGAGGTTGCTGACCCTTGGATGGGATTTTTGTGGGGATATTTTGTTTTTGATGATGCTGTCATTGTTGCTTTCTGTTTATTTGTTTTTGTTTCAATGGTCAGATTCCTCTTCTGTAGGCCTGCTGTGGTTTGCTGGGTGTTCACTTCAGGTCTTATTCATCTAGTTCACTCCCATGGCTGAAGATGTCACTCAAGGAGGCTAGAGAACAGCAAAGATGAGTGCCTGTTCCTTCTTCTGGGATCTCTGACCTCCAGGGGCACCAAACTTATGACAGTAGGATTGCTCCTGTATAGGGTGTCTGACAACCTCTGTTGGAACATCTCACCCAGATGGGTGGCACAGGAAACAGGACAAATTTAACAAAGCAATTTGACTGTTTATTGGTGGAGGGGATGTGCTCTGCTGGGGGAAACCCACTCATCTAGGCTGCCTGAATTTTTCAGAACTACCAGGAGGAAAGACACCCATCCAGTGAAGAAAGATGGGTCAGGGTCATGTCTGAAGGGGTGCTCTGGCCACAGTCTACCATAGCCAGTGTGTTTGGCTGTGGTAGGTACATCTTGGGACCAAGCCATCTAGCTTCCCTGGTTTCCACAGGAGAAAAACTTGGCTTGGAGCTTAGAGATGGATACCTCCCTTCCCCCACCTAGGGAGCTTAGAGTATTAGGCAGTTATGAGCCTTAGTGCTGGCTGCTGCCCTTTTTCCAAGGAGCTCAAATGGCTTAGACTGCAGGCAGCTACAGCTGTGGTGCTGGTCACTTCTCCCCCCCAGGAACTCAGCAGCCTTAAGTAGATTCTAGCTAAGAGGCTATTGAGAATCTGCACAGCTCTGGGGTTGGAACCCTAGGCCCCAGTGGCATGGGTTTGGGAGTGGGACCTCCCAATTCTTGGGTTGCACTATTTCATGGAAAAAGCACAGTTTCCCTAGCGGGGTAGCATGCTCATTCACTGCCTCCCTTGGCTGGCGGGGTCGGGGCTCCCCTGCTCTGTGTGGCTCTCAGTTGGGCCACCACACCGCACTGCTCTTCCTTGCTCTCCGTGGATCACTCCAGCTACCTAGTCAGTTCTGATGAGAGAAGCTGGATAACTTGGTTGCCGGCGCAGGATTAGCCTGCCCCAGTGTGCTGGGCATCATCCAATTCATTGAAGGACTGAATAGAACAAAAAGGTGGATGAGAGCTGGGTTTTCCCTTTCAATGCCTGGCTGCTTGAGCTGGAACATCAATCTTCTCCTGCCCTGGGCATTCCTGGTTCTCAGGCCTTTAGACTGCAACTGGAATCTATACTATTGGTTCTCCAGATCCCAGGAGCCCTAACTATACAACCAGCTTTTCTGAGTTTCCAGGTTGCCTATTGCAGATTGTGGGACTTCTCAACTTTCATACTCATGTAAGCCAATACTCTCTCTCTCCTTCTCTTTCCCTATCTATCTATCTATCTATCTATCTATCTATCTATCTATCTATCTATGTATCTATCTATCATCTATCTATCTATCTAATCTTACTGGTTCTGTTTCCCTGGGAAACACCAACTAATATAATAATCATTCTACGATGTACTAGATAGGCAGTAGAAAAAAATCACATGGAAAAAGTTATCTGCATCAATCTTTAATCCACATTCCCAATTTCCTTTGGAAAATAAAACAATTCAGAATAGTCTTCTTTCTAATTTTTTCCTGTAATGCTATATTTGCATTGCCTTATCATCCTGACATATATTCTTCCCACTATTATCTAGTCTACATATTCCTCTTAGACTCACATTTCTAAAAATACAAAACTGACTGTCCTGCTAATATTTTCTGTATGCCAAAAAACAAATTGCTTAGCTTGGCATTTCACTTCATCACACCTCTCATTTCTATGATGCATATAACCCTGAAGGCAACCTGTATTTCTGTTAATTCCTCAAGTATACATACACCAGACTGTTGTGTGACTTTGTGTACCTCCCATTTATCTCACCTTTCCCCCATTTCCTTGGTGAAGGTCAACGTGTTATTCTTTCCATATACAGATTAATTACTTTCTCTGCTATGAAGAGTTTCTTTATTACTTTCTAGGCATAATTAATTGTTCTTTATCAGTGCTCTCACAACTCTTTATATAAGATATATATTATAATTTTATATGAATTTGCTGAATACAGTTAGTCATTCTTCTGCTAGAAGTTAAGATTTTGAGTGAACAAACATAATGCTTTCTCATCTTTGTATTCTCAGAATTCATCACACCACTGGATATATTGAATGAAAGAATGAATGGTGCAGAGGACCCATAAATCATGAAATCCGAGAAGTTGGACACAATGAATACAGTGTTCTATGAAGATAAATATTAATAATAAAATTGTTAAAATTGAACACTTTCTCAATGCAACCTGAGAAATAGGGTTAGTTAAAAATATTGGAAAAGATACTCTGGTGTACCTATTTTTATTCAATTGGTGAAAAAGCAGATATAACCAAAAGCAAACACTTAGATTAGAAAAAGAACTGCAACATCACTCAACCATTCCTTGCTAACAAGCAGAGAGTACCAGTGTTTTTCAGTTTAAACAAGTGGAAAGTTTTAACAGTAAAATGATAAAATTGTAATAACATAAATTATTTTTCAAATACATTAACAAAACTAAGGATTTTCTGAAGTTTTTGATAAAGTTGCAATCTCAAAGTAGATTACTTGTTGAGTATTATGGCACTACAGGATAGAATTTTAGAGAACAGAGTAGAAGGCAGGAAAAGAGCATTCCTGAAGAAATCAGGAAATAGAAACTTTTATAGCCATATTCATTAAGACTTATTACCACTTTTTTCATTGGAAGACATCAGAGTTTTTAATGAAACAATCTAATATATCTTGGTGAATTCACAAGTTTCTACAAAGATGGTACTTTTTTAAAAAATTAAGAGGTCTTCACAATTTGGTGTCATTTTGGTGAATTTGCATTCCCTAAAATTCTTAATTCTTGTTCCTTCTCGTTTGTGAGTAAGCATATCTGAATTTAGTCAAATCCAGTTAAATAATTAAAATATGCATAAAAATAGTAAAAACACATATAGGATAACTGGCAAGACAGTAGTTAATTCTTTCCCCTCACAAATAAAGAATTCAATTTGTATTATTTACAGTTAGAGATACAAATTTCCCTTGAAATTTTTTTTTTTTTTTAAAGGTGAGAACTCTCGTATTTCTGGGGCATGAGTGTAACAAGCTCCTGGTCTTGTAAGATAGCTGCCTTTTTCTGAGACCCCTTGTAATTCAGTCTTGGAAGTGGAGAAGACAGATTTACAAAGGAACTTAATTCTTTTTGGGACAGGCAGGGTTAATACAATGTGTATTTTAGTATTTTTCAGTTTTCTGTATATTATGATGTTTGGGCATCTTTGCCTTTGATTTACAAACTAACCAACCCAGAACTGCACTTTCTCTACCAGCCCATGCACCCCACGAGGCAGTATTTCTCGGCCTTAACCATTCCAGGACCAGGTTCTAGGCAAATGGGAAGCATTCCCATAGCTCAAAACTCACTGAAATTATTCAAACTAGCCAATTCTAAACTGTTCATCCTGTGCTATCTTGACTTTCTCTTGGAAACCCCAATAAAGACGGTGACCTAAACCTTCCCCTTACTCCTGTCTTCTTCTTCTTAACCACCCTGCTGTCTTTTCATGTGGACCTGTGTGGTATGGCTTGCCTCCTGTCTTTAAAACCTGTAAGTATAATAAACCTTGCTTTTATTTTCTCCTGAATTTCTCCTCCGTCTCCTCTTGTACATACACCTGACTGACCATCACATAAGAATAATACTATCGTGTGAAATTAAGAAAATCTGTTTAAGTAAACTTGAATGGCCCTGACCATGTTCCACTGATGGGAAAGGATTGAAGAGCCTAGTGTTTGTGAAGTGATCAAAGTCACATCATCAGTGGTTGAAATGGCTACACTGGTTACAATCAGAATCCCAGTGTATTCATTTATAATGAGAAATATAATTTCTAAATAAATAAAATTCTCAGAACAACCGTAAAATTATTTCCTGCAGCCAAGCTAGAAAATCATATCATCAGAAATTTGCTTGGTGCGGAAGGAAACAGAAATGAAGTATATAAGTCTCTAATATGTAATGCTGGAAGCTGCAACACTCACAAGCTATTTGCATTGCACTGAAAAGAACGTCTCCCCTCTGGGCAGAGCTTGGAGGATCCCAAGCAGGTGATGTTTGCATCTTTACTGCCATTGTTGACTGCTCTGTGCTGATGAACATTTATTCATGCAGTGGTTCCTAAACTTTTTAGTCTCAGGACTCCATTATGTTCATTGTGGGCCCCAAGAGTTTTTGTTTTATATGGGTTATATGTACCAATATTTGTTTTATTGAAAGTTAAAAATGGGAGATGTTTCATATATTTATTTATTTAAAATAAATGACAATAAACCTATTGTATGGGAACATAAATAACAATTATTATAACAAACTATCATTTTCAAGTACACAAATATTGTTTTGCATTTTTTGCAAATCTCTTTTATATTTGAATGAATAGAAGACAGAGGTTTCGTGTCCTTTTTACATTCTATCTGTTGCAACTTCTTGTTCTGGTTGAAGTATATGAAGAATATCTGGCCTGGCACAGATACAAAAAGGAGTATTTTTAAAACTTTTTCAGTTACTGTGGATTTTAATACTACACAAAAACTTGACAAGTGGTAGTTTTACAAACAAAATTTGCAATGTTTAATTTGAAAGTTACCAGCCAGGCATGTTGGTGGATGCCTATCCTCCCAGCTACTCCAAGGCAGGAAGACCCCTTGAGCACAAGAGTTGGAGGCTGTAGGGAGCTATGATCATACCACTGCACTCCAGCCTGGGCAACAGAGTGCAAGACTTTATCTAAAACAAGTAGAAAAATAAACCATAACAATAAACTTATGCTGTTACATTGAAATTTATTGGTCTTTATGGCATTACGGATGAACTTCTACCTATGCAAGAATTTTTTTATCATACATTGGTAATTTGGAAAATATTAGCTCAATAAATATACTAATGTTGACATAGGAGTCCATTAACTGTACTTTAAAAACCATGTTCTATAGAATATATTCTGTCTGTAAATATATTAATATTTAAATCCGCATATATGATAAGACTCAATTTAAAAACTAAGATGTAAGTAAAAAACAAAAAAGAAATGTTTTTGAATAGTTACCTAAAGAATTAAATTTTAGAATGTAAGAAATATGCTAAAAAATTATTAAGTGCAAAAAAATAACTTCTGGTCTGTTGGTAGGACTCTAGTCTTAGAAGCTGGAAAGAAGTAATTTAATATAGAATAATTAAAAAGACTAAACTTTCTGCCAATACATATTATGCTTTTTGCCAATATGTATTATGCTTTATCATTAGATGCCTTATGGAACTTCACAGAATGCCTGGTGTGTGGTAAATTCTCAGTAATACCTAAATAATTGGATAACTCAATAATGAATTAAAAATAAAAGCCCTTAGATCATTTTGAGGTTTATATAGTAGCTGACAGGTGACTAGGATTTTGAACTGCTCCTTAACAGAGACAAAAGACTTGTGTTAATAAGGATCTGACCCAAAGCCATTCTTATCATTTCAGGATAGATATAGTCTAAGTTCTTTGAGTATCTGCTTTGTTCTCCAAATTTGGGAGGAAAGTGATAAGAAGTTTTGTTGTCCATAACTTAAAAATTAGTACTTCTTAGTTTCCCTGCTATTTGGTTTGTGCTTTATTGTTTGTGACATGAAAAATATGATTTAGTTGGTGCTGACTGCTGTCATGAATTAAGCTGCACTTTGAACTGTGTATTTAGATCTTGTTTTCACTGCACTGGGCAGGCAGCAATAGCTTTTCACCAGTTCTAAGTGAAACAAGAGAAGTGACCTACAGCAGAATTCTTAACAGGAATTTTCCAATTTTCAAGCGATTGACTACTAATACCATTTACAAAACAGAACTCTGGGCCTGAAGAATTGTGGCTTTATAATATCATTTTTGCTAAGTTGTGTTTTTCTTACCCATTTTGCTATATGAGAGTTTCAACTCACACAACTAAGTTTTATTGCTATAGCTCAGACATTGTGCCAGACAAAGTAAAGATGCCAGGAGGCATCTGAAGATATATGAAACACAAGATATAATATCAAGTGCTATGGGTTGAAATGTGTCCCCGCAACATTCACATGTTGATATTCTAACCTCCAATACCTTTGAATGTAATTTGATTTAGAAATGGGATTTACAGGGGTAATAAAATTAAAATTATTAGGATGGACTTTAAGATAACTAGTGTCCCTACAAAAAGGGGAAATTTGGAGACAGTCACATATAGAAGAATAATGCCATGTGAAGATGAAGACAGAGATTGAGGTGATGGTTTCTACATCAAAGGTTGCTAAGGAAACCGCCAGAAGCTAGGACTCTAGAAGGAACACACAGAACATATATTCTGTCACAGGAACCAATCCTGCTGACAACTTGCTCTCAGACTTCCAGAACTGTGAGGCTGTGCATTTTTAGTGTTCTAAGTCACCCAGTTTGTGATATATTGTTACAGCAACTCTAGAAATTAATACACTAAGATACTTAGTCCTTCTATGTTGTTCTGAATTAAATTACTTCTCTTCAGTTTCTAGGGATACACTCATTTTGGGCTGAAACCCTACTTTGCTTGTTTGGGGGGATCAAATGTTTTTCACATGAAGATTGGGCATGATGATATTAGCATTTCGGAGGCTACGGATACTGACACTTCTTTGGTGTTTGAAAAGGTTATTGAGGCTTATGGATAAAAGTAACAGATGAAGAAGTACATGTTATAGATAGTATAATCAGTCAGAAATACATTGAGAGTCACCCAGAATTATGCCCAGCAGGAAACTGGCTAATTTCAGTGCTTTTCTGATTAAGCCATATTAAAGACACCTAAAATAAATGATTTTCTACCTAGCCAGGTGATTATGTTTCACCATACTCTCTCAAATAGGTAAACCACATAAGACATGATCAATATACAGAATAGTGATTTAAAACTATCATGAAATGTTTTGGGAACTTTGCAGAAAGAAAATATACAGTTTAAAATACAGCTTTTATTTCTTTAACACCAATGTAGAAGGCAGAATAATGGTCCCCCAAATGTGTCCATGCCCGAACCCACAGAACCTGTGAATATGTTACCTAACATGGCAAAAAGACTCTGCAGAGGTGATGAAGGGTATGGCCCTTGTGAAGAGAAGATTATCCTAAATTATTCAAGTGGGTTCAATTTAATCACATGGGTTCTTAAAATTGATGGCCCTTTCCTGGATGAGTTCAGAGTCAGAAGAAGATGTGACTGGGAAAGAAGGCGGAGAGAGATGCCACGTTGCTGGTTGCTGACTTTGAAGATGGAGGTGGTGGCCATGAGCCAAGGAAAGTAGGAAGCTTCTAGAAGCTGGAGAAGTAAAGAAATGGATGATTTCCTGAAGCCTCCAGAAAAAAATATTGCTCTGTCAGCAACATAATTTTTATCCAATGAGACCCACTTGGGTTGGACTTCTAACCTACCAGACTGTAAGATCGGAAATTTGTTTTGCTTTAAGCTACTAAATTTGTACTAACTTACTACAGCAGCAATAAAAAACTAATACAATCAATAAATTATCAACAAGTATGTATTGATCATCTAATTGTGCAGCGTGCTTTAAAAAATACATGTATCAGAGTATGAACAATAATATAACAGTTTGTTGTGAAACATAAGATATGAGACTAATATGTAAAATGTTAGAAGTGAGACTTAGTATTTTTAAACACCTTTGATACCCATAGCCATATTATAAGCAAAAAAAAATTTAAACAATTTACCCAAGACCACACAATTAGTATTTGTCTAGTTTTGTCTGAATTCACGGCTGAGTTTTCTGAACTCATTCACTCTACTTTTTCTCAGGATTCCTGCTACTGAACAGTTAACTCCCTACATAGAATATTAACTTATGGGTCACATATTTATTTTTAATAAAAGTGATATTTCAAAGAAAACTTAGAAGTCTCAAGAATAAATATTTCATGTATTATTTTAATTATATATGAATAACATTCTCTATTATTATTTTAATTAAGATGAGAAATAAAACTTAGAATATACAATATCTTTGGAGTAGCTATGATATTGTGGGGGTGCAGCATGAGAGGTAGTTTTTAAGCATATACTTTGTGTTTACTATTTTTTTAGTTTCATGTTCCCACTTGAACAGAGAAAGAAGTGATCTCTGAAACACCTCCTCATTAGGCAGGAAACTTTCTTAGGAATCTATTATTTCTTGATAAAGTCTAAGTGTAGCCTCAATATTCTCTTTTAACTTTCTTTGGTAGGGTAATACACATATCAATTGGAGACCCTCCTCTGCTCCTTGGAGATGAAAATTACCTTAAGCCTCTTTATATAATTTATGAGAAAGCCCAATAATCTGTCTTGGATTGACACAAGTTCCCAGGGGTCTTATGTATTCATAGCCTTCTCTAGCTCTGGGGTTTCCGAGCCCACATATGCTGTTCTGCTACCAATATTAACCTTGACAGACACCACAACATCAAAAGAGTAGATTTTCCTGAAGATATCAATGATGGAGAACAATGGGTTTTGTATCACAAACAATTTTAAATGGAAACATAAGCCTCCTTTTTCTTAAAAAAGCATTTTCACATCCTCTGTACTATGACTTTTTTGAAAAATTACCATTTTGCATAGTATTATAGTAAAATATACATTCCAGTATTGGTATCATGAAGTACATTAACAATGCTATGTAAATATCACCACTATTCATTTCCAGAATTTTTCATTTTCCCAAACTGACTCTGTACCTGTTAAACAATAACTCCCACTCTTTCCTACCTCAGCTCTGGCAATCACCATTCTACTTTCTCTCTCTATGTGTTTGACCATTTTAGATATTTCATGTAAGTGGAATGATACATTTTTGTCCAGCTTATTTCATTTAATTTCTTCAAAGTTCATCCAGTTCATCCATGTTTTAGCGTGTGTCAGAATGCCTTTTCTTCTTCTTTTTTTTTTTTTTTGGAGGCAGAATCTCACTCTGTTCCCCAGGTTGGAGTTTTTTGGCATGATCTCAGCTCACTGCAACCTCTGCCTCCCAGGTTCAAGTGATTCTCCTGCCTCAGCCTCACAAGTAGCTGGAATTACAGGTGCCTGCCACCATGCCCAGCTAATTTTTGTATTTTTAGTATAGATGGGGCTTCGCCATGTTGACCAGGCTGGTCTCGGACTCCTGACCTCAGGTGATCTACCCGCCTCAGCCTCCCAAAGTGCTGGGATTACAGGCATGAGCCATCAGGTCTGGCTGCCATTTCTTTTTAAGGATGAATAATAGTCCATTGTGTACATACACACACACACACACACACACACACACACACACACGTATATATAATATATATATTTGTTTATCCATTCCTCCGTTAACGGACATTTGAGTTGCTTTCACCTGTTGGCTATTGTGAACAATGCTGCTTTCAGCACTTGTGTACAGACTTATTTTGAGTCTCTGCTTTCTGTTCTTTTTTCACTGTTGAGTTTTTGACCTTGCACTATACAGCACTTATTCTTTTTTGTGTCCAGAATCGTCTCAATTTATTTTTCTTTCTTACTGCTATGATCTTTCATTTCGCTCCTCTCTCTTTATAACAATAGAGACATATTCTCTGTCTTAAACAGTGCAATTTGGCCTAAAGCCTTTGTAAGGCCCTTGCCCTTCTTGGATTTAAATTTTTACACTAAGAAGTTGGTCAAAGTATTTTCCCAAATGAAAATAATTCCCTTTCTAAGATGAATTCCTATGCCAACTACTAAACTAAAGGGTTCTGTTTTCATCACTTTTTCAGGAGTTCATTGCTTCCCACTGTGAAGGCCTGGATAGAAACTGGGAAGGGCAATTCCGAATATTTTTTGTTTTTATACTTTGCAGTTTATTTTTCTGTGTGGATTTAATAGGGTAGAGAGACATCTCCTAATAACTCAAATTGGCCATTTTAATATAAGAAGCTATATTTTTAGTAATATAAAGTATAGATAACACTTTATAGTATATAATAACATACAATATAATGCTAATATATTATATATAAATATATAACGTTGTATAATATATAATTATATAAATTATTTTTTTCAGAAAAAGTAATTGAAAAACTTCAACCTCCAGAATATATACATAGCATAGCTATTTTAGCTCATGCCACAGTATGCATAATATTTCACAAAATATCCAAAGTAAGACAAGAAAGACTTTTGGGGGGCATGGAAAATAAATTTGGCAGAGGCCAAACTGAAAACAACTATTTCTCTGGGTAATAAAGGTCCCAAAAGATTAGTCGGTTTTTTTATATTACATACTTTGAACTAAAATATTTGTTTTTCCTGAGCAGCGCAATGTTTTTCACATACCACAATGTTAGAAGGTTACTGCTATATCATTAAATTCAAATATGTAGTGTAATGTTACATGGTAGTAATCTTTTTGTCATGAGCCACAGAAAATATGTTTGGTTCATACTGACATTTATTATTAGAAAGCTGAGTCAAGCACCCGATTGAATAATTTGGGAGTAGATCTTGCTGAGACATTAAGACCTTTAAATTGGAAGAAAGAAATAATTAAATTTATTCTATAATTGCGTTTAGATAGGTAGACAAATAGAAACAATTGTAAAAGTTTTCTATATATCGTTTGAAAGTAATTCATGCTAGAAAATTATGATTAAAATATTGGATTGGAGGAGACAGAAAGTAAGATTTGATCAGGGAACTCATGTTATCTTTAAGCCTGAGTTTGTATGCTTCTGGGATGACATTATTTGTAACTACTTACGTCTTCCACCTGGTTTCTTAGATAATGGACTATTATAATGTTTATGAGTTCTAAGACAGATAGTAAACAGAATTACTTAAAATAGTAAGATAGAGTCTTAGCAAGTTTCATACTGTATTTTAGGAGGAATCCACAACTATAGCAAACTCCATTTGAATGCTGAACATCTAATTATTTGGAGGCCACAAAATACATATGGTTTATTTCTTAAATATTGATAAACTCTGAATTTATTAGTCATTGAGATGTTCTTATTTTTTACAACAATTATTTTAGTCATTTAAATGTCATGATTTTATAATTTTTAAAATGATTTAGCATTGTTTAAAAAGAACATTAGTCACTTATTTTCATAAATACATTTCAAGTTCTTATAATAATACTGGTTGAGGAAAATGTTCACTTTATAAGCAAACTAAATGTGGCAACTAATCATTCAGGCTATTTGCCACCTGGTACAAACATTGAAGAACAGCTCTTACTTCTCTCTAGTGTCATTCAGCAATAAGAAAGAATCATCTACTTTATAAAAGGCCAAGTGGATTATTAATTAAAAACTAATTACATCAATTAAAAGTCCTAAGTAGTTAATTTGTACTTAATAATTTTTTATTTACTGGTATAACTAGATATTATTTTTTGGCTATTGTTAATATTATAGAAATATTCATCATAATATCTGTGGAAAAGAAAATAAATATCCATTAAAATTAAGAACCCATGTCTTTTCAAGCTTGTATTATAAGCTAGCTAAAATGAATTCCTTTTAACTTGTTAATAAATTAGGCACATTCACAATTAGTTGAGTTTGTTATTATTATTATTATTTTGGCAGTGACAGGGTCTCATTATGTTGCCTAGCTGGTCTCAAACTCCTGGCCTCAAGTGACCCTCCCGTCTTGGCCTCCCAAAGCACTGGGACTACAGGTGTGAGCCACTGCACCTTGTCTAAGTGTCAATTTATATAGGAATATATTCTTTAACATAATATGATCCTTTTGTATTACTCCAGATTTTAGTGTCAATTTTCCCAACAGGATCACTGTTGATTTTTCAGATACTTTTTACATCTTGGTATAAATCTCTTTTAGCTTCTATATTTTTCCACACACATTAATACATTGTAATTTATTTAAAGAAAGAAAACTGTTTTATTTTTGGGGAAAAATTATCTGTCTGCCTTGCATAGAAGCCGTGATATTGTGTTATGTCAATTCTGGTGCCTCTGAGGCTTTTCTGTTCATGAAGTAAATCCAAGTGAGACACCTAATTTGATTGTTCCTGTGAACCCCACTCCAAATTAGGAGAGTCTTTGAGACATTCACAACTGTGACACCATAAATTGTGGTCCGCACCTTAACCATGTGGGAACCCCCACTGGAACTCCAGAATTGATATGAAGATTACTTTATGCTGAAGATTTTTGGGATTCAACAGATGCAGAAAGAAGCCTTCTCATAGCTTCCCTTATCTGACTAAAAGCAGAAACTTCTGAGAAATGAGGCTGCCATAAATTCCTTTTTTTAGAGCAGCTTTTACTACCAGGAAGGAGATCAAGAATAAGCCTATTACAAATCCCTTCTCTTGGGGAGTTTTAAGGCAGGAAGAAGACAGAAAAACTACTTGCACCTGAATGAACAAGCAATATCACAAACTTTCTTATCTCCTATTTGTTCTTCTATAAACTTCTTTGTCCTTCCCAAAGAGTCCCACTCCCTTTTCCCTACTAAGTCAGTATATCAGCCTGTAACTTTAACCATTTATTAAGCTACTTCTTTTGTAAACACCTGTATGCATAGAAATACATTTTTTGGTCTTCTGTTAATCTGTTGTCAGTTTAATTTGCAGGCCTCCAGGACTTAACCTAAGAGGGTAGAGAAAAGGTTTTTCTCCCTGTCAACTACCTTTTCTCTTGGAATGAGATTGTAGGTAGGACTTGAGGATGTATAACTTCCTCACAGGATGTAATAACACCTTAGATTAATTCAGCTCCTAAAGTTCACAAGGCATTTCATAAATATTCACTTATTTAATCCTTATAATAACAGTGTGAAACAGACAGTATTAAATTTTAATAATCATTATTTATACAGAATAAACTAATAAAGAAATTATAAATTAACATTTATTTTGAATAGAAGTTCAGATTTTACCTCAAACTTTCAATGTCTCTTTGCATTTTATTGTTTCACTTTTTTGAAAAGGGGAATAAGCATCAATAAATTACAAGACTATTAACCTAATTTTATTAGAAAATATAATAATATTTGCCATTTATCATGAATATTTTAGATGTCAGTCACTGTGCTAAGAAGTGTTTTATGTTGTGAAGCCCCAAAATTTGAGAAAGGTCTCAGTTAACTTAGAACATTCATTTTACCAAGGTTGACGATGCACGCCATGACATAACCTCAAGAAGTCCTGATGATACGTGCTCAAGGTGGTCGGGGCACAGCTTGGTTTTATACATCTTAGGGAGACATGAGACATTGATCAATATATGTAAGAAGTGCATTGGTTCCATCCGGGAAAGGTGGCGACAACTCCAAGCAGGTAGGGGGCTTCCAGGTCACAGGTAGGTGAGAGACAAAGGGTTGCATTCTTCTGAGTTTCTAATAAGACTTTCCAAAGGAGGCAGTCAGAATATGCATCTAACTCAGTTAGGGATGACTTTGAATAGAATGGAAGGCAGATTTGCCCCAAGCAGTTCCCAGCTTGAGGGGACCCAAGACGTTTTCCTTTCACAATGTCTATTACTTCATTAGATTGTCGCAACACGCTATGAGGCAAATTATGATAATAGCTCATATTTATGTTCTGCTTACCGTTGTCTGGGTGCGGTCCTAAGTGCTTCCATATGTTCAATCACTTAATAATCACAAGATATTGACAATGAATCATATACTTTCATTATTATTGAAATCTTATCATGTCAACAGTGGCGTGAAGAGCGTAAGAAACTAACCCAAGGTCACATGGCTATTCAGTGGGAGAACCAAATTTCACATTTAGGAAGCCTGTCTCCATATTCTTCACCATTATGTTTACTGCTTTCTAGTAAATAAACATTCCAGCAGAACACAGTAAAAAAAGTTAGCGGTCAATGAAAGCTGCTCTTCTCTCTTCCTTTCCTGCCCAGTGTACAAGTAAAGGAACTAAAAGAAAAAAGAAAGCAACCACATTAAGAAGTGAAGCTGAACTCAAACCAGTCTTATATTTAAGTTTAGTGCTAAGTTCTATTCATTTGTTTATTTCCTTCTCTACATCACAGCTGTGTTATGTACACTTATGTGCTAGCTGAAATTAACACTCCTGCTTTGGCAGACAAATTTCTTGATTATATACATTGTAGTTTTGGTGAGGATGCTTTAAAATCAGACCATTTCAAAAACAAATTTCTTTTCATATATTATATGCATTGGGAAGAAGTCTTCCAAACATGTCAAATCCTCCCAACCCAGAAATTCTCAAGGCTAAATGAACACACTCTTTAACAGTAATAGACTACTTTTCAAGTACCCACGCAAGATATTAATGCTAAGATATTGGAAAAGCCTTAAAAGACCGACATACATTTACAAAACAATGGTTTGGATGACAGCACTTGTCTTAAGTATTAAACTACCATCATACAGAGACTGAATCAGAAACCTATTCTCCAGTTTTATTTATTTCCCACAAGAAATAAATGAGCACTCTGAGATTAGAGAAGAATCACTTTACTGGGGAGCAGTTGAATTTTTTAATCTTAGTAACCTATAACTTGTATTATGGTAGCTTGATTAATTTTTGTCTTCCCCTCAATGACCAGAAGGAGCTCCTTGAAAGGAATGATCATATCTTATTTATTTATTTGCATTTCTAGTGCTTAGCACTTGTAAACCTGTCCTTACCTGCCTCACTCTCATTTTAGTCATAAGCTTAATCCTGCCCACCTGCATTCTGAAATGTATGCTTTCACACCACTTCAAGGACCACCCTCCATTAAGTATGCCCTGTCTCATGCATTTCTCAGCTGGTTCTACCTTAAAGCTTTAAACACACTGTGCTCTGTTCATATTTAAAAGCAACTACAGCCAAGCCTCAGAACTCCCATAGCCTTAAGTCCTCATTAATAAACACAAGATTTATTTCATTTCAAAGCCAAATATTTTATAAAAATAATCTGTTCTTTTAATCTCTAATTTGAATACATGTATTGTCTAACACATTCTGGTCTGACTTCATTTACTATGAGTCCAATAAAACTGCTCTAACTATGGTTACATGGTTATTTAGCAATGTTCTCACTACATTAGATGAAGGAATATGATTCAGTTCTTAATACTGATGCTTGAACTACTCAGTACATAACAACTCTCTCCTTCATGACTGAGTTCTGAAACAGTTGAGAAATAGGACATAGGTCAGTGGAAATGGAGATTAAAATGTCAGCATATCACTTATAATACATAAGTCAAAGGACATGGATTCTCTGTATGGCTAAATAGGCTTTCTTACCCTCCCATGAATGAAATGTACCAGCCAAGCTATAGGCAAGACCCTTTGCCATAGCAGGGGATACATGGGAAGGCATCGTATCTTCAGGCTCCTTCTTCCAACTCACCCTTCTGATTTCTCACTCTGTGGGCAAAGAGCAGCCAGAAAGGTTACTTTAAGAACAATTTCTTTACGTGGATTATGAGCCTAGAAATAAAGGAGGTTCCTCTGTTGCACTTTTCCTACTTTGTCTCTCTTTATATTTGACACAATTATTATATGCTTACCAATGAACTTCTTCCTTAGCCTTGGTGATGGCCATTTAATTCTAATTGTTAGCATACATCTTTTATTGTTTCTTATCAAACTCCTTCATGGTTTTTTTTTAATTTAACTTTTAAAATGAGTTTTTCTTTAAGATTCTATTCTTCATTTTCTCTTTATATGCTGCTATAATTTGAATACTTGCCCCTCCAAACCTATGTTGATATTTGATCCCCAGTGTTGAAGATGGGGCTTAATGGGAGGTGTTTGTTCACAGCAGATCTCTCATAAATGCTTTGTTGCCATCCTCCTGGTAATGAATAATTTCTTGCCCTATTATTTTCCATGAAAGCTGGTTGTTGAAAAAAAGAAGGCATCTCCACTCTGTCTTTCTTGCTTCCTCTCCTGTTATGTAATCTCTGCATATGTTGGCTCCTTCACCTCTTGCCATGACTGGAAGCTTCCTGAAGCCCTCACCAGAAACAGATGCTGATGCCATGTTTCTCATACAATCTGTGGAACCATGAGCCAAATAAATCTGTTCTCTTTATAAATTACCCAATCTTAGGTATTCCTGTATAGTAACACATATGGAGTAAAACATACTATAGGCTGACCTTGGGTCATTTCCTATGTATCTGTCGATTTATTTTCCACTTTTGTAATGCTGATTTAGAATAGATGTCTCTAGTTCAGATCTCTTTTCAGGGTCTAAAACCCATATATTAAACCATTTATTAGAGTTTTCGCAGGATGTCTGACAAGTAATTCAAATTCAGTATCCATACTTGAACTCATAATCTTTCCTCTCAAATTATCTCCATAAAATTTGCATTATTTCTCATTTTAGACACTCAAGCATTGTCCTTTAACTCCCTCTTTTTTACCCTAAAAATCTAATAGTTCCATTGTGTTACAAATTTTTACCTTTCTTTCATGTCTCTTCTCAAACTTTGGATTCATGTCTTCATTTTTACTTTGGTAAGAACAATAGCATCCAGATTTGTATTCCAGACTCAGTAATTTTATTTCCCTGTAATCAATTTTCCAAATGATTGATGGAGTAAGCTTTAAAAAAATGTGAATATGGCTTTACTGTGATCACGCTCAATGCCTTAGCTCAGATAATTTGACACAAAGAATTTGGTCAATCACTGGTAAAAACAAGTTAATTGATTGCATATTTTATTGAAACTAAAATTCAGTTAAAGTTTTTTAGACTTTTCTTTTTTCAAGTGTTATACATAAATATCATACCCATTGGTACTATGAGACATTTTTACGTTTTTTGTATGACCTAAGTGTTTTTGTCTTTCTGAAATTGTTCTCCAAGTCAATTAGTTTCATTTGCCTCTGTACATAATTGAAAATTTGAAAACAATATAAATATTATAAAACGTTAAAAACTGTAGAGAACTTTAGTGGTTAATAATAGGGGATTGGTTGAATACAACTTTTGGTTACAAAATAATATGCATATTATACTTTTAAAAAAGATTCGCATCAAATTTTTTTGATGCAAAAAGATAATTTTTCTCTTAGAAAATTCTAAATTAAAATGAAATAGGATACTAAAAGAGAAATTGTTGTCTTTGGGTTGATAGGTGATTCTTTGGACATTTTGCTAGCTTTTCTGATTTATTTATATTTTCTATGATAAATTAAAATTTTGCTTTTAATAAATACAAATAATTAAGAATAACAAAGTAAAAGAAGGAATTTGAATTTTTTGAGGATTTTCAACATCATTTTTAGGCACTTATTTCTGATCCTACTGGCGATATTTTTATAGTTTTAAAAATATTCAAAATGAAAATATCCGATTTGTTGTTTATTTTTTAAACAGTTTTCATATTGCAGTAACTACTGTATAGCCTACCATAATTTACAACCAGTTTTTCACTGTCAAATAATTAGTTGTTCTCACATTTCTCTAATAAATACTACAGAGCAGGTATGATTGTTAGAGAATAAATTAAAAATATGAAGGAATTTCTACTAAAGTCAAGAACAAGGCAAGGATGACTCATCATTTCTTCTCAACATCATACTGAAAGTCTTAGTTAATGCAGTAAAACAAGAAAAGAAAAGCTACTCAGACTGAAATGAAAAAATTGAAACTGTCCTTGTTTGCAGATGACATGATTGTCCATGTAGAAAATATGTACAAGACACAAACTGGATTTGGATTAATTTTAAGAGCGACCAAATGAATAAATGAAAGTTTGCTGAATAATTTACTGCCCAAGATTAGTTTGGGGTTCATGTAAAAATATAGCTGTGGGCTGGGCATGGTGGCTCATGCCTGTAATCTCAGCACTTTGGGAGGCTGAGGCGGGTGGATCACTTGAGGTCAGGATTTCGAGACCAGCCTGGCTAACATGGTGAAACCCCGTCTCTACTAAAAAATACAAAAATTAGCAGGGTGTAGTGACAGGTGCCTGTAATACCAGCTACTGGGGAGGCTGAGGGAGGAGAATCACCTGAACCAGGGAGGTGGAGGTTGAAGTGAGCCGAGATCACACTACTGCACTTCAGCCTGGGCGACAGAGAGACTCTGCCTTAAAAAAACAAAAACAAAAATAAATATATATATATAATCTATATTATCTATAGATATAGATAATCTATATCTATAGATAATATAGATAATCTATATCTATAGATAATATAGATAATCTATATCTATAGATAATATAGATAATCTATATCTATAGATATATAGATAATATATATCTATGGATAATATAGATATATATATCTATATATAATATAGAAAATATATATCTATATATAATATAGAAAATATATATATATTTATTTTTGTTTTTTTTTAACAAAATATAATATAGATATCTATATATCTATATTATAGATATAGGTATATATGTATCTGTATTATATATAGATATCTATATCTATATATTATAGATATATATATACATATCTATGTTATATATAGATAATATATATACATCTATATTATATATAGATGTATATATGCATTTTTTGAGAGATATATGCAAATATATATGTGTTATATATAACACATATATAACACACACATATATAACACATATAATATATATAACATATATATATAAAAAACATATATATATATGGTTGTGGAAACTAAGCTTGGGTCCAAAATCCTCTTCCAGGTACAATTGTTTTTATTTATATTTTATTTACAAAAGTAAATTCTCCTATTTACCCTTTGTGCAGAGAAAACCTGTTCTCTATTGGAAAGCTGTTTATTCCTCACTTCTCAAGAGACATTTTAAAAAGCATTTGCTGGTACTGGAACTTTACTGGTATAGGTGGGTGACAGAAGAGTTTAAACTTCCCAACATCTTATGGTACAAATTTTCCTATTTACAAGTAAAATACCTCCATATACTTCTAGTATTATCTGCAATCAAGCATTTAAATGATGAAAGTAATCCTACAACAAACAGCAAATCAAAACAAAATAAAACATATTAAATATTTAATCCTCCAAAAATTACACAGAAACACAATATTAACATATATACTAAATGACTGAGAAGTTGGCATTTGTAATCTAAACTGTGATAGAGCTCAACCTTGAATTATTTGCTGAATTTTCTCCCCTTTCTTGCTCTTTACAAATATTGACTTCTGAGTTTTTATTCTCTCTTTAGCATGCATCTCAACAGCAAAAACGAATACTAACAGCTTGCAATCTCTCTCTCTCCAAATAAAGCTATAATTGCCAAAAAGCATGTGCAATGTCACGGAAAGACTTTGGAACACTAAAACTGCCCATCTCCATATAGGTGTGATTCGCTAGGAAAAAGAAAGAACTGTATCATTGCGTATTGTTTTTTCAGTGTCGCTGTTCTAAAACAATTCCAAAACTTTGCCTTTTTTCAAGCAGATCAGAACTAAAAAGGGTTTAAACCTTCATCTGGGAAACTAAACGGACACTCCAATGTTATTCTTGTAATGGCTGATAGATGAGGTGGCATCTGTCAACCACAAAACTTCCTAATGCTTTAGTGCAGTGTTTATTTAGCAGCTGAATATAAGACACAGCTTGAAGCTCATAATGACTGCCACAAGTTTCATTGAGTTGATATTGCCTTTTTGTCTTTGAAAGAGAGTTTTCTCCAGGCTTGATCAGTAACAGAAATAGTTTTGTCTTTCTACTGGACAGAATAAGAGCTGGCTCTCTGTGAAATGGACATATTGCCCTCCTCACAGAGTGATGCATCTCAGAAAGACATTCTCATCAAAAAGGAATTATAGTTTTTAATCAAGAACATCAAGGTAGAATATTACAGTTACAAGCGATAGAAAAAAAGAACATGGCACATATATTGTATGCCAAAATTTACTTGGAAAAATTATTCAGATTTTTAGTATTTGATAATTTTTGCTTTTGTTGTTCTTAAACTGAGGCTTTTATATGTGTTAACAGCTAGGTGTCTCAATTTTTTTTCCCTATTAAGACAGGATTGCACATTTGCTTTTCATAGAGGAGCATTATGTTGCCCATACTTAGTCTGAGCCAGCTTTCCACCTTCTAAAATATAATCACAACCACATTTTAACTTTTCTCCTTGAGAATTTTTGGTTCATGTACGAGAGGAACCAAAGTGTGTCCTAGTCTTTCATTCTATATTTTGCAGAGGAAGTTCTTCATTTTATATTATAAACTTCCTGCCTTTTGGATTAAAAAGTTTGAAGCTTTCTTCTGCAAAAATTTGATTTTGATTACCTTAGAATCTTACCCTTAATCAGAGGAGACTAAGGTTATGAAAAGAAAATGTTGACAGAATAAGATACTAGGGGCTTAGGGCAATGTGTCCAGCCCCACCCTTGAAAGTAATAATGAGAATGTGGCTGGAGAGAGGACCAGATTGGATGAGATTCTAGCGTCTGCTTTAAAATAAAAACTGTTAGGCTTGTGTTCAGTTATTTGGTGAAGTTTTCCCAATCAAAATTATTTCTTTTATTCATTTGCTAATGATAATCTTTAAATAAATTTTAATAGCCCATAGTTCTACTCTGCTAAAAAGAACTATCTTTACATAGTTTTACATCATCTGAAATTCTTATTAATCTCTGCAAGGAGGGATGATTTATCCAGAAGCCTTAAGCTCCTGGCTCTATTTTATATTTTCACCTGCCAAGTGGGCTTTGAACATTTTGCTATGAACCAAAAGTTTTATGAAAATGAACAGATTGTCCCTCTCTACCCCATACGATGAACCCAATTCATACAAAAGCACTGTCATTTTCACGGATATTTGACTTTAACATAGAGTAAAATAATTTTTAGCTCATTTTTTCAACACTTATTTCCAAGTCCCATCACATCATTGTAATTTCTGACATTTAGCTGTGACTTGTTCTTTTCCATTGCCACTATCACTTCTCAAGTCTCACATGGTTATATTTTTCAGCTGTCTTTCAGCTATCTCTGTTCTCTTGCTCTAAACATTATGCATATGCTTGCTAGACTAACCTTTAAATTTTATGTTCACTAATAACTTACAATTTCTCAGTTAAAAATCTTTAACTGCTTTCTTTTGCATAGAACTCAGTTAAAAATCTTTAATTATTTTCCTTTGCACAAATGTCAAACTCAAGAGGGTCATACTCGAGTTATATCATACCAGAAAATAGGAAAGCATGGGGAAAGATTACTAGAGGGAATTGACTAGGAACCAATTTTTGGAAAAATGTTAATTTTCAAAAATTTGTAAAAATATAGTTTTTGAATGTTTTTACATATTTGAACATTTTAAGTATAAGGTAGATGATATCACAAATTTGTGCTCTCATCTTAAATATTTATATCCATTTAGTAGACACTAGATGTTACAGACCAGGTTAGTCATATTTATCATGATTTAGTGGTATATGTTCAAGTTTTAATCAGTATAAAAATCCGGGCGGGTGTGGTGGCTGACATCTGTAATCCCAGCACATTGGGAGGCTGAGGCGTGTGGATCACTTGAGGCCTGGAGTGCGAGACCAACCTGGCCAACATGGTGAAACCCTGTTTCTACTAAAAATATTTTAAAAATTAGCCGGACGTGGTGGTGGGTGCCTGTAATCCCAGCTACTCGGGAGGCTGAGGCAGGAGAATTGCTTGTCCCCGGGAAGTGGAGTTGCAGTGAGCTGAGATAGTGCCACTGCACTCTAGCCTGGGGGACAGAGTAAGACTCTGTCTCAAAAAAAAGAAAAGAAAAAAATCATTTTTGGCATTCTTGGCATTTCTTTTTTTAAAGAAATGTGTTCATGCTATAGATATTTGGCTATATTTTCCATAATTTAATTATTTGTAATATCTCAAGAAAATTTACCTAAAGCGAATTGATTTGAGATTACTTTCTAAGTTGCATACAAATGTTAGAGAATACATACATAAGACCTGTTGGGGTATCATTCATTGGAAATAACTCACAAAGTTAGAACCAGTAGTTCCCACTGGGCTGTGAGGCTTTTAAACTGCATGAGTAGGAAAGTATATCCTCTTCCTTGGCATGATCAAGGTCTGGGGTCAACTCTTACTCTTGAAACTATATGATATAACAAGTTAGTGGCATATTTCAAAACAAAAATTCTCATGGTTGGAGATGTAGCAGTCTATCTTTTTGGTCAAATCATTAGACTGGGGTCCAGTCTTGAAAACTGATCAGGATTGATTAAACTAAGCCCAAGGTTATAACAAGTTTCCACAGGGATTTGCAATAGGCCAACTCCTTTTCTGAGCGGCCAGCCTGAGAAGATAAGTTTTAGCTAAGGGATTGTATCTTTTACCAGATGTTAATTTGAATTTTAAAAAAGCATGGACCTGGAAGTGGAGCCAAGATGGTTGAATAAAGACAGCTCCTCTCTAGGACTCCCACTGAGAAGGACAAAAACTGTGAATGAATTCTGAATCTTCAATTTATGTACAAAAGTTCTCTTATTGGGACTGACGAGGTGATTGGCATGACCCACTGAGAGGGAGCAAAACCAGGGTGGAGCAAGACCCCCACCGAGGAGCTGCAGGCAGCAAAGGAACTACTTCCCACGGCCAAGGGAGAGGATGAAGGACTGTGCTTCACCTCACTGAAAACCAGGCTTTTCCCACAGATCCTTGCAACCTGTGGGTTAGGAGGTCCCCTCCTGGTACCATGCTACCAGAGCCTTGGGTCCCAAGCACAAAGCTGTGGAGAATCACAGTGGCTGCTCAGGTCGGCAGCTGCTTTCAGCAGGCACTGAGACACAGGAGTATTTGCATACTCCAGCTCTGGCAACTCCCTTGAGGCAGGAGATCTGATCCGTCCATCTTGCGGGAAGGGGGCTGAAGTCAGGTAACTGAGCAGCCATGCTCCCATGGAACTCCAAAAGCTAAAATCCACTGGCTTGGCATCACCACCGGCCAGCACAGCCGGCTATACACTGCCTAAGAAGACTGAGTTCCTGGAGGGGAGGGACAGCACCATCACCGTAGGTACATTCCTCTGCTTTCCCTTGTCACCGGTGCCAGCGAGATGGGGTGAGACCCGCATCCACTCCTCCTCACTGGGTGGGGCCTCCTTGTAGGAATCTCAGCATCCCCAGCCAAGGGTTTATGGACAGAACACTCATAACCCTAAGAGGAGCCCCTAGGAGGAGGGGTGGCTGCGGTATCCTGAATCAGAGATCTTACTCTTTTCTGCCTGCTGGCTCTGGAGAGTCAGGGCAGCCCAGACCAGGAGGATTCCCCCCAGTGAAGCACAACTGCCCTGCCAAAAGGCACAGAGTCTGCTTATTTAAGCGAATCTCCGATCCAGCTCCTCTTGACAGAGTGAGACCGCCTAACAAGAGTCTGCAGACACGTCATACAGGAGCATTCCAGCTGGCATAAGGCCAGTGCCCCTCTGGAATAGAGCTCCCAGAAGAAGGAGCAGGCTGCCATCTTTGCTGATCTGCAGACTTCCCTGGTTATATCTCCAGGGATGGGAAGAACCCAGGTGAATAGGGGCTAGAGTGGACCCCAAGCAAACCTCAGCAGCCCTACAGAAAAGGAGCCTGACTGCTAAAAGAAAAACAAACAGAATGCAACAACATTAATGAAAATGACACCACAAAACCCCCATCCAAAAGTTAGCAGCCTCAAAGATCAAAGATACATAAACCCATGAAGATGAGAAAGAATCAATGCACAAATGCTGAAAACTCAAAAAGCCACAGTGTCTTTTCTCCAAAAGATTGCAACATGGCTGCCGGGCGCGGTGGCTAATGCCTGTAATCCCAGCACTTAGGGAGGCCGAGGTGGGCGGATCACGAGGTCAGGAGATCCAGACCATCCTGGCTAACACGGTGAAACCCCGTCTCTACTAAAAAAATACAAAAAATTAGCCGGGTGTGGTGGCGGGCGCTTGTAGTCCCAGCTACTCGGGAGGCTGAGGCAGGAGAATGGAGTGAACCCCGGAGGTAGAGCTTGCAGTGAGCCGAGATCGTGCCACTGCACTCCAGCCTGGGCGACAGAGCAAGACTCTATCTCAAAAAAAAAAAAAAAAAAAAAAAAAAGATTGCAACATGTCTCTATCAAAGGCACATGGGCTGAGGCTGAAATGGGTGAATTGACAGAAATAAATAGGCTTCTTAAGATGGGTAATGACGAACTTTGCAAGCTAAAGGATTATGTTTTAACTCACTGCAAAGGAACTGAGAATCATGATAAAACATTACAGGAGCTGTTAACCAGAATAACCAGTTTAAAGAGGAACATAAATGATCTGATAGATCTGAAAAATACAACACAAGAACTTCATAATGCAAACACAAGTATCAATAGCTGAATAGAACAAGTGGAAGAAAGGATATCAGAGCTTGAAGTCTATCTTGCTGAAATAAGGCAGGCAGACAAGATTAGAGAAAAAAGAATAAGAAGGAATGAACAAAACCTTTGAGAACTATGGAATTATGTTAAAAGACCAAACCTATGAACGACAGGGGTTCCTGAAAGAGATGAGGAGAATGGAACCAAGTTGAAAAACACACTTCAGAATATCATCCAGGAGAACTTCCCCAACCTAGTAAGACAGGCCAACATTCAAATTCAGGATATCCAGAAAACCCCAGTAAAATACACGAGAAGATCAAGCCCAAGACACATAATCATCAGATTCTCCAAGGTTGAAATGAAGGAAAAAACGTTAAAGGCAGCTAGAAAGAAGGGACAGATCACCTATAAAGGGAAGCCCATCAGACTAACAGCAGGCCTCTCAGCAGAAAACCTACAAGCCAGAAGAGACTGGGGGCCAATTTTCAATATTCTTAGAGAAAATTATTTTCAACCCAGAATTTCATATCCAGCCAATCTAAGCTTCATAAGTGAAGGAGAAATAAAATTTTTATCAGACAAGCAAATGCTGAGAGAATTCATCACCACCAGGCCTGCCTTGCAAGAGTTACTGAAAGAAGCACTAAACAGGGAAAGGAAAAATCATTATCAGTTACTACAAAAAACACACTGAAATACACAAACCAGTGACACTATAAAGCAATATATACACAAGTCTGCAAAATAACCAACTAGCATCACGATATCGGGATCAAATTTATAAATAACAATATTAACCTTTAATGTAAATGGGCTAAATGTCCCAATTAAAAAACTCAGATTGGCAAGCTGTGTTTTTTAAAGTGTCAAAATCCATTGGTGTGTTGTATTCAAGAGACCCATCTCACATGCAAAGACAAATGTAGACTTAAAATAAAAGGATAGAGGAAAATTTACCAAGCAAATAGAAAACAGAAAAAAACAGGGGTTGCAATCCTAGTTTCTGACAAAATAGACTTTAAACCAACAGAGATTTTAAAAAAAAAAAAAGGCAAAGAAGGGCATTACATATTGGTAAAGCGATTGAGTCAACAAGAAGAGTTAACTACCCTAAATATATATGCACCCAATACAGGAGCACCCAAATTCATAAAACAAGTTCTTAGAGGCCTACAAAGGGACACAATAATAGTGAGAGACCTTAACACACCACTGTCAATATTAGACAGATAATTGAGACAGAAAATTAACAAAGATATTCAAGACTTTAGCTCATCTTTGGATCAAGTGAACCCGATATTTATCTACAGATCTTTCCAGCCCAAAACAACAGAATATACATTCTTCTTGGTGCCACATAGCACTTACTCTAAAATTGATCACATAATTAGAAGTAAATCTCTGCTCAGCAAATGCAAAATAACTGAAATCAAAATAGTCTCTCAGACCACAGTGCAATCAAATTAGAACTCAAGAGTAAGAAACTCACTCAAAACCACAGAACTACATGAAAATTGAACAACCTGCTCCTGAATGACTCCTGGGTAAATAATGAAATTAACACAGAAATCAAGAAGTTATTTGAAACCAATGAAAACAAAGAGAGAATGTACCAGAATCTCTGAGATGCAGCTGGATATGGTTTGGCTGTGTCCCCATCAAATCTCAACTTGAATTGTATCTTCCAGAAATCACGTGTTATGGGAGGGACCCAGGGAGAGGTAATTGAATCATAGGGGCCCGTCTTTCCCAGTGTTATTCTTATGATAGTGAATAAGTCTTATGAGATCTGATGAGTTTATAATGGGTTTCCACTTTTGCTTCTTCCTAATTTTGTCTTGCTACTGCAATGTAAGAAGTGCCTTTCACTCCCTCCATGATTCTGAGGTCTCCCCAGCCATGTGAAACTGGGTCCAATTAAGTCCAATTAAACCTCTTTTTATTCCCAGTCTTGGGTTTGTCTTTATCAGCAGTATGAAGACAAACTAATACACAGCTAAAGCAATGTTAAGAGGGAAATTTATAGCCCTAAATGTCCACATCAAAAATCTAAAATGATCTCAAATCGACACCCTAGCATCACAAAAAAGAGAACAAAAGAACCAAGAGCAAACTAACCCCAAAGCCAGCAGAAGACAAGAAATAACCAAGATTAGAGCAGAACTGAAGGAGATAGAGACAAAAATCTTTTCAAAAAAAAAATCAATGAATCCAGGAACAGTTTTTTTGAAAACAATTAATAAAATAGACCACTAGCTAGACAAATAAAGATGAAAAGAGAGAAGAATCAAATAGACACAATAAAAAATGACAAAGGGGATATCACCACTGACCCCACAGAAATACAAACAGCTATCAGAGAATACTATCACTGGCTCTGTGCAAATAAACTGGAAAATCTAGAAGAAATGTATAGATTTCTGGACAGATACACCTTCTCAAGACTGAACCAGGAAGAAGGTGAATCCCTCAATAGACCAATAACAAGTTCCGAAATTGAGACAGTAAGAGCCTACCAACTGAAAACAGCTCAGGACCAGATGGGTTTACAGCTGAATTCTACCAAAAATACAAAGAGAGGCTAATACCATTTCTTCTTAAACTATTCCAAGTAACTGAAAAGGAGGGACTCCTCCCTAACTCATTCTACGAGGCCAGCATCATCCTGATACCAAAACCTGGCATAGATACAACAACAACAACAACAACAAAAAACTTCAGGCCAATATCCCTGATGAACATTGATACAAAAATTCTCAATACAACACAAAAAAGGCCTTTGGTAAAATTCAACAATCCTTCATGTTAAAAACTCTCAATAAACTAGGTATTGAAGGAACATAACTCAACATAATAAGAGTCACTTAGGACAAACACACAGCCAATATTATATTAAAGCATTCACCTGAAAACTGGGAGAAGACACGGATGTCCTCTCTCACCACTCCTATTCACCATAGTGTTGGAAGTTCTGGCCAGGGCAATCTGGCAAGAGAAAAAAATAAACAGTATTCAAATAGTGAGGGAGGAAGTCAAATTGTCTTTTCAGATGACATGATTGTATATTTAGAAAACCCAATCATCTCACCCCAAAATCTCTTTGAGCTGATAAGCAACTTCAGCCAAGTGTCAGGATACAAAATCAATGTGCAGAAGTCACAAGCATTCCTATACACCAACAACAGGCAAGCAGAAGGCCAAATCATGAATGAACTCCCATTTGAAATTGCTCATAGAGAATAAAATATCCAGGAATAGAGCTAAAAAGACAAGTGAAGGGCCTCTTCAAGGAGAACTACAAACTGCTGTTCAAGGAAACCAAAGAGGACACAAACAAATTAAAAAGTATTCCATGTTCATGGATAGAAAGAATCAACATTATAAAAACGGCTATAGTGCCCAAAGTAATTTATAGATTCAATCCTAATCTCATAAACTACCATTGGGATTCTTCACAGAATTAGAAAAAAAAAAGTTTTAAAATTCATACAAAATCAAAAGAGAGCCAGTATAGCCAAGACAATTCTAATCAAAGAGAACGAAGCTGTAGGCATCACACTACCAGACTTCAAATTATACTATAAGGCTACAGTAACTAAAACAGCATGGTACTGGCACAAAAACAGACACATAGACCAATGGAACAGAATAGAGAACTCAGAAGTAGTATCACACATCTATAACTATCTGATCTTTTATGAACCTGACAAAAACAAGCAATGGGGAAAGGATTCCCTATTTAATAAATGGTGCTGGGAGAAATGGCTTTCCATTTGCAGAAAATTGAAACTGGACCACTTCCTCACACCTTATACAAAAATTAAGTCAATATGGGTTAAAGACTTAAATGTAAAATCCAAAATTATAAAAACTCTAGAAGAAAATCTAGTCAATACCATTCAGGACATTGGCATGGGCAAAGATTTCAATATAAAATTGCCAAAAGCAATTTCAACAAAAGGCAAAATTGACAAGTGGAATCTAATTAAACTAAAGACCTTCTGCACAGCAAAAGAAACTATCATCAGAGTGAACAGGCAACCTAGAGAGTTGGAGAAATTTTTGCAATCTATCCATCTGACAAAAGTCTAATATCCAGAATCTACGAGGAACTCAAACAAATTTACAAGAAAAAAAAACATTAAAAAGTGGACAAAGGACACAAACAGGCATTTTTTAAAAGAAGACATTCATGGAGCCAAAAAACATTTGAAAAAAAGCTCAACATCACTGATCATTAGGGAAAAGCAAATCAAAACCACAATGAAATACCATCTCATGCCAGTTAGAATGACCATTATTAAAAAGTTAAGAAACAACAGATGCTGGCGATGTTACAGAGAAATAGGAATGCTGTTACACTGTTGGTGGGAATGTAAATTAGTTCAACCATTGTGGAAGATGATGTGGCAATTCCTCAAAGATCTAGAACCAGAAACAGCATTTGATGCAGCCATCCCATTACTGGGTATATACCTACAGGAATAGAAATAATTCTATTACAAAGATGCATGCACACGTATGTTTATTGCAGCACTATTCACAATTGCAAAGACATGAATCAATCTAAATGCCCATCATTGATAGACTGGATAAAGAAAATGTGGTACATACACCCCATGGAATATATACAATCATAAAAAGGAATGAGATTATGTCCCTTGAAGGGACATGGAGGAAGCTGGAAGCCATTATCCTCAGCAAACTAATGCAGGAACAGAAAACCAAACACTGCATGTTCTCGTTTATAAGTAGGACCTGAACAATGAGAACACATCAACACAGGGAGGGGAACAACACATACTGGCGCCTATCAGTGGGTGGAGTGGTGGGAGGGAGAGTAGTAGGAAAAATAACTAATGCATGCTGGGCATAATACCTAGATGATGAGTTGATAAGTGCAGTAAACCATCATGGCACACATTTAACTATGTAACAAATCTGCACATACTGCACATGTACCCCAGAACTAAAAATAAAAATTAAAAAAGAAAAGAAAATTAAAAAATCATACACACTACTGTATTTTCAAAACTTTTAAATTAAAAAAATAAAGTTTGTATAACTTACATCCATATCTTATACTCTGCATGAGCATAAATACAAAATGGATATTATATGTAAAATAAAATTATAAAAATTCTTGTAAGAACAGAGATTGTCTCTAGATTTGGGGATGAGATATATTTTCTAGTTTTGGCTCAAAATACTATAGCTGTAAAACATATGCTTGATAGTTTTTCCAAAACAGAAGAAATAGAATGAAAAGAAAAATAAAGAGGAGGAGGAAGAGGGGCATAGATGGAGGAGGACAAAAAAGAAGGAGAGAAAAAGAAAGAAAGACAACATAAGTAAAGTCAAGGTAAAATAAAAATCTGGGGAAATATTTAAAATTTATATAGGAAAGAATAAACCAAACGCTATAATACAACAACATAAATTAATAAAATGACCAAAAGGGACAAACTATATTAATAGTTCATAGAAAAGGGGCTCTTAAACATACAGAAAAATAGGCAATACCACAATAAGAAAATACAAATAAAAACTGTCATTTAAAAAATTATTTTGGCAAGGTTGTGTAGTAACACAAATTCTCAACCATTATTGTTGTTATTCTAAATTTTGTAAGCCCTGTAGAGGGATATTTGGCAATATCTACTCTAATTTCTGTTTCCAAGAACTTATTATATGTATCTACTTGAACAGACAAAAATGAAATATGTAGAATGCTAGTCTTCAAAACACTGTAATAGCAAAAGATTGAAAACCCCTCAAGTGTTCATCAATACAGATTGCTCGAATGGATTATGTGGATTACAGCACAATCATTTAACTCTATAGAGTTGAATGGAAACAGGTTGTCTTTTCCCCAATTTATGTTTTTGTTTGCTTTGTTAAAGATTAGTTCACTGTAAGTATTTGGCTTTATTTCTGGGTTTTCTGTTCTGTTCTACTGATCTACGTATGTTTTTTATGCTGCTACCATTCTGTTTTGGTTATGATAACCTTGTAATATAGTTTGATATCAGGTAATGTGATGCCACCAGGTCACGTAATGTGATGCCCCTTTGATATGGAAAGATTTCAAAGTATATATAATTTACTGGATTTGTATTACAAGGAAATATAATAAGAACCTATGTTACTATTTCCTTACATATGTTTAAGAGAATCCTACAAGGGTACATATGTCACTAGAACAATGGCTATACTGAAGAATGGTAAGTGGAGGTCAGAAGTTGGCCTGTGTGGGTGGTACAAAATGGGAATGGATACTGTTTATTTCTTATTAACCTATTTATAATTTTCAAACAATATTTTTAATTTAAAATATTATGTTAAAAATGTAAACATATAAAAATAAAGCGACAATGCAAAACTAAAATTTTTGTTTTTTTGAGATGAACTCTTGCTCTGTCACCCACACTGGACTGCAGTGGCGTGATCTAGGCTCACTGCAACCTCTGCCTCCCAGATTCACACCATTCTCCTGCCTCAGCCTTCTGAGTAGCTGGGACTACAGGCACCCGCCACCATGCCTGGCTAATTTTTTTTTGTTTTTAGTAGAGACGGGGTTTCACCATGTTAGCCAGGATCATCTCAATCTCCTGACCTCATGATTCACCCACCTTGGCCTACCAAAGTGCTGGGATTACAGGCGTGAGCCACCGTACTGTGTGAAAGTTATTTTGCCTTTATCTCTACTATTAAATATTATTTATTTATTTGGATTTAACCAATTTAGTCACAGTATATTTTCTTTAACTTAAGCTGTTTAGACCTCTATTCTGATAATTTTGTGTGTGTGTGTGTGTGCGTGTGTGTGTGTGTGTGTGTGTGTACCTGCTTGGAACAAGGTAGGCACACTCCTACTAAGGGGTTTAACAAATCTCTTCTGTCCCTTGGTGAATTTATCAAGCCAAGAGTTCAGCTTACACACTAAGAAATTTCACTAATTCAGTATACCAATAGTTAACTTATCATTCAGCCAGGAACATACCCATATTTTCAAAGATCATAAGATTATAATATAAAATGGGAATAATAATTTATCTCCTTAAAATAAGATGTATTACCACATAGCAATAGAAATGTCCAAGTTAGTATATACTTCTGCTATGGTTTGCATGTATGGCCCAAAATTCATATGTTGGAAACTTAATCACCAATGCAACAGTGTTGAGAGATGGAATCATTAAGGGATAATTGGGTCATGAAAACTCTGCCTTCATGCATAGATTAATGATGTTATTAGGGAGTGGATTAAATATTATGAAATTGGGTGCCTGAAATTAGAAAACACAATCCTAAAATTTATATGGAACAACAACAACAAAAAAAGAGCCTGCATAGCCAAAGGAAGACTAAGCAAAAAGAGCAAACCTGGTGGCATCACATTACCCGACTTCAAACTACATTACAAGTCTGTAATTACCAAAACATCATGGTACCAGTATAAAAAACATGTAGATCAATAGAACAGAACAGAGAACCCAGAAATAAAGCCAAATACTTACAGCCAACTGTTCCTTGACTAAGCAAACAAAAACATAAATTGGGGAAAAGACACCCTATTTAACAAATTTTGCTGAGAAAACTCGCTAGTCACATATAGAATAATGAAACTGGATCTCTGCCTCTCACTTCATACAAAAATCAACTCAAGATGGATCAAATACTTAAATCTAAGACCTGAAATCATAAAAATTCTAAAAGATAACCTTGGAAAACTCTTCTGGATATTGGCCTAGGCAAAGAATTTATAACTAAAACCCCAAAAGCAAATGCAACTAAAACAAGAATAAATAAGTGAAACCTGATTAAACTAAAAGGCTTCTGCACAGCAAAAGAAATAATCAGTAGAGTAAAAAGACAACTCACAGAATAGGAGAAAATATTTGCAAAGTATGCATCTGACAAAGGACTGGTATCCAGACTCTACAAGGAGCTCAGACAAATCAGCCAAAAAAAAAAAAAAAAAAAAAAAAATCCTATCAAAAAGTGAGCAAATGACATTAATAGACATTTCTCAAAAGAAGATATACAAATGGCCAAGAAACAAATGAATAAATTCTCAACAGCAATAATTATTAGGGAAATGAAAACTAAAACCACAATGAGATACCACCTTGCTCCTATAAGAATGGCTTTTGTTAAAAAGTCAAAAAACAGTGGATGTTGGAATGGATGTGATGAAAGGGGAATGCTTATACACTGTTAGAATGTAAATTGGTACAACCACTATGAAAAAGAATATGGAGATTTCCTAAAGAATTAAAAGTAAATCTGCCAGTCAATTCAACTGGGTATCTACTCAAAGAAAAATAAGTCATTATATGAAAAAGACACACGCATAAGTATGTTTATTGCAGCACAATTCACAGTTGCAAAGATATGGAACCAACCTAAGTGCCCATCAACCAATGAATGGATAAATAAAATGTGATATATATATATATATAACATATATGATATCACATATATGTGGGGGGGTTGTGTGTGTGTGTGTGTGTGTGTGTGTGTACCATAGAATACTACTTAGCCATAAAATGAAACAAAATAATGTCTTTTGCAGCAACTACAATGGAGCTGGAGGCCGTTATTCTAAGTGAAGTAACTCAGGAATGAAAAACCAAGTACTGCTTGTTCTCACTTCTCAGTGGGAGCTAAACTATGAGTATACAAAGGCATACAGAGTAATATAATGGGCTTTCAAAACTCAGAAGCGGGAGAGTGGGAAGGGTGTGTGGGATAAAAAACTACGTATTGGGTACAGCTTACACTACTCAGGTGATGCATACACTAAAATCTCAGAATTCACCACTATATGATTCATCCATGTAACCCAAAACCACTCAAACTGCAAAAGCTATTTAAGCAAAAATAAAAAAACAGCAAAAAATGAAATATTAAAATAAAAAGAAACTGCTTCTACATTTGGGCCATATTGAGGATGGTTTTCTCCACCTCAAAATAATATAAATATAACCTACAAAAAAAAAGTATGAGTTTGGCTCCTTTCATCTCTCTCTCTCTCTCTCTCCCCGCACCATCATTTCTCTCACTGTCTCATGTGTGTACCCTCTCTTTACTTTTTACCTTTCACTATGGAATAACACAGCTCCAAGGTTCTCACCACAAATGCTGATGCTATGGTCTTGGACTTCTCAACTTCCAGAACTGCGAGACAAATTTTTATTCATTATAAATTAACCAGTCTTGGTATTCTGTTACAGCAGCACTAAATGAACTAAAATAACTCCTTACATTTAGTTGGTCAATTTTCATCGAGTATAGACCCTAAACATCCCTTATATCTTTCAACTTTTGTCTGTCCCTAATGTAAACACTGTAATCTAGCAGGTCACCATCACTGCTCCTTAGTACAACTTTTACATTTGCATCCTTGGGTCCTTGTTTTTGACAGATTTCTAAATTGAAATTTTATCATATCACTCTCATGATTAGAAACCTTTAATATATTTATACTGTAATAACAATAATGTCTATATATCTTAACTTAGTTTTTAAAATACCAGAATGATTTGGTTTCTACCTGCCTCCCTCCCTAGCCTTATTCTTCATAAGTCCCTACCAGCTTGACACTCTCTACTTCAAAACACTGATGGTTTTACTACAGAATTCTATCAAACTTATAAAGAGAAACTAATACCAATTATCCCCAATCTATTAAACAAATAAAGAGAAAGGAATTATTTCTAACTCATTGTACGAAGCCAGCATTAGCCTGATACCAAACCCGGATAAGGAGACAACCAAAAAAAGAAAACTACAGGCCAATGTCTCTGATGAAAATAGGTGTAATTTCCTCAACAAACTACCAGCTAACTGAATGCAACAGCATATCAAAAAAAAATAAATTATAATCAGGTGGTATTTATCCCAGGGATGCAAAGATGGTTCAGCACATGCAAATCAATAAATATGATGCATCACATCAACAGAACAAAGAACAAAAACCATATAGTCATCTCAATAGGCACAGAAAGCATTTGACAAAATTCAACATTCCTTCATGATAAAAAGTCTCAACAAACCAGGCATACAAGAAACATACCTCAATATAATAAAGGCAGTCTAGGACACACCCACAGCTAATATCATCCTGAATGAGGAAAAGGTGAAGATATTTTCTCTCAGAACTGGAAAAAGACAAGAACACTTATTTCAACACTCCTATTTAACATAGTACTAGAAGTCCAAGCCAGAGTAATCAGGCAAGAGAAAGAAATGAAAAGTGTTCATTTGCAAAAGAGAAAGTCAAATTGTCTCTCTTTGTAGATGACATGATCTTATATTTAGAAAAACCTAAAGACTTCACCAAAAAACTCTTAATGTCTGATAAACAAATTCAGTAAAGTTTCAGGATACAAAATGAACATAGAAAAATCAGTATTCCAATAATGAATTAGCAGAAAAATAAATGAAAGACAATCCTATTTGCAATAGCTTAAGAAAAACAGAATAAATTTAATCATGGAGTAAAACACCTCTATAAAGAAAACTACAAAAGACTAATAAAAGAAATGGAAGAGGACACAAAGGAATGGAAAAACATTCCATGCTCATGGATCAGAAGAATTAATATCATTAAGATGACCATATTACTCAAAGCAATCTACAGATTCAATGCAATCCCTATCAAAATATCAACAACATTTTCACAGAAATTATGAGACAATTCTCAATTTTGCATAAATTGACCATAAAAAAAAACCCCATACAGTCAAAGCAATCCTGAGCAAATATAGCAAAGCTAGAAGCATCACAATACCTGACTTTAAAATATATTACAGGGCTATAGTAACCCAAACAGCACGATGTTAGTATAAAAATAGATGTACAGAAAAATGGAATAGAATAGAGAACCCAGAAATAAATGAACACACCTATAGCGAACTCATTTTTTACAAAGATGCCAAGAAGATACACTGGAGAAAAGACAGCCTCTTCAAAAAATGGTTCTGGGAAAACTGGATATCCATATGCAGAAGAATGAAACTATAACCCTGTCTCTTACTATGTATAAAAATCAACTCAAAATGGAGTAAAGACTTAAATCTAAGATCCAAAACCATATATCTACTGGAAGAAAATATTGGGAAAACACTCTAGGACATTGTACTAGACTAAGATTTTGTGACTAAGACCTGCAAGGAAAAGGAAATCAAAGCAAATATAGACCAATGGGATTATATCAAGCTAAAGAGCTTCTTAATCAAAGGAAACAATCAACAGAATGAAAAGAGAACCTGTTGAAGTGGGAGAAAATATTTGCAAACTATTCATTAGATAAGAGACTAATATCCAGAATATACAAGAAATGCAAACAACTCAACAGCAAATAATAATAATAATAATCCCATTAAAATGTTGGCAAAGGACATAAACAGATATTTTTCAAAAGAAGTCATATGAATGTCCAACAGAAATATGACAAAATGCTCAACATCACTAATCAGGGAAATGAAATTGAAAACATAATGAAATATTATCTTACTCCAGTGTGAATAGCTATTATTAAAAGGCAGAACATAATGAATGCTGATGAAGGTGTGGAGAAAAGAAAATTTTATATACTGTTGGTGAGAATATAAATTTGTACAGTTATTTGGAAAAAAAGTGTGAAGATTTATCAGAAATACTAAAAATTAAACTATGATCCAGCAAAACCATTACTGAGTGTTTATCTAAAGGAAAGAAAATTAGTATATCAAAATAATATCTGCACTCCCATGTCTATTGAAGCACTATTCATAATAGCCAGGATGTAAAATCAACCTAAGTATGCATCAACAGATAAATTGATTTTTAAAAAAAATTTGGTATAGATACACAGTAAAATACTATTTTGCCACAAAAATAATAAAATTATGTAATTTGCAGCAACATAAATGGAACTAGAAGTCATTATGTGATGCAAAAGAAGCCAGGCCCCAAAAGACAAATAGTCGAAGTTCTCATTCATGCGTGGGAGCTAAAAACGTTAATCTCATGGAGATGGAGAATAGAATAATAATTAACAGAGACTTGGAAGGATGTTGGTCAGGGAAGGGGAGTGAAGGGAAGTTGGTTAATGGATACAAATATACACTTAGAAGAAAGGAATTCTAATGGTCAATAGCAGAGTAGGGTGACTATACGTTGTTTTACTGATAAAATTTATTTTTGTAAAATACATTGCTAACAACATGTATTGTCTGTTCAAAATATCTAGATGAAAGGCCTTGAAATGTTCCCAACACATAGAAATGATAAATGCTCAAGGTGATTGATATCCTAAACAGCCTGACTTAATCACTGCATATCCTATACATGTAAAAAAATACTGCATGTACACCATAAATACGCACAAATATGATGTGTCAACAATTTTTAAGAAATATTAATTTTCTTTTAGTTTATTGAATGTGTTGTGCTCTTTCTCAACTCAGGATCTTTGCATATGTTCTTACACCCTCTTAGATGAGTGACTTTCCACACTCCTTCCCCTTCACTTGGATAACTATCTTCTCATTTTAGCTTAATGAAATTTCTTTGAAGAAGTACTCCCTGCTTCCATTTTAAATATATAGATATGTTATGTCCCTGACATAATTTCCCCCATAAGATCCTTAGCTCTCTTGCATAACAGTCATCACACTTTATTGCAAGTGCTTCTCTAATTGTCTGTGTTTCTCAATAGAGTGTAAACTCAAGGAGGATGAGGATGATGGCAGTTGTTTCTTACTTTTTTTTCTTCTCATCTAGCATAATTTTGGACAATGTAAAAGGCTCTTAAAATGTTGCTGAGTGAGGAAAGAAGCCGTCTTAGTATTGATTTCTAATTCTACAATGATAGCTTTAATGGCCCTATGAGGTGGATAACTTGAAGTCAGCACGAGAAACACCTGTTTCCTCTATAGTAATTGATGTTAATTGACCTCCCATGATAATTCATATCATGATCAGGAATCTAGAGATTGGACAGTTTGTTAGTCCATTTGGGTTGCTATAACAACATACCATGAACTGGGTAGTTTATAAGTAACAGGAACATATTTGTTCCTGAGGAATTCCAATATCAAGGCACTAGTAGATTTAGTTTCTGGTGAGGACCCACCCTCTGGTTCATAGATGGCACCTTCAAATTTTAACTGTGTCCTTTCATGGTGGAAGGGGCAAAGGAGCTCTCTGGAGCCTTTTATCATAACAGAATTAATCCTATTCACGAGGGCTCCACCCTTAGAACCTAATCACCTCCTAAAGGTCCCCACCTTCTGATATCATCACATTGGTGATTAGGTTTCAAAATATGAATTTTGGGGAGACACAAACATTCAGATCATAGCAGACAGTAAACATGTCAATGAAATAAATGGATATTAAAGACATCTAGTAAATTAGTCTGATGCATTTATCTGACCGTAGGGACACTCAACAATGAATCTCCAACATGCCAGACCACTGGCAAAAGTGCTTTATTTTCTCGATAGTATTTAGAATGGCCTAAAGAAAGTTTAATTCTGTGATTTCATCTGTCACAAATACTTTATGTTTTAATTATTAATTAAATCATTTCTGGTCGACATATTATTTCTTTAAATACACTAAAATTATTGTTTTATTATCAGAGGCAGCCTGCTTTATATCCGAAAGAGCCAGAGAGAATACTATACTTTGCACTTGACTTTCCTGACACATACACAAAGTAAATAATTGATTAACAAATTAATTAAAAGAAACATTGTTAAGAATAAGAAAAAAGTTACTTAGATATTAGATGTAAAACATGAAATTCAAGATCATATAGGACGTTTTGTAGAGGTATAAACGCCTAGTGTTCATTCTTAGATATTTTTATTGAGTAAATAAAATAATTTTCAAGAGATTTATGGAAATTAACAAGTTTTAAAAACAGATTATTTGATTTCTTTATTTTCTCCTTTTACTTAATGAATATAATATCACAAGAGTAGATGTTACACATTTTTACTTTTATAATCTTACTGTAAGATTCTATTGATTTGCTATGTTGGGAAACAGTTATTTCCTTACACAAAATATGTTAGATTTCAAAGTTTGCAGTACAATTTATGTCTGTATAGGTACAGATTTATTTACATAAATGCATATGAATAGATATTATTCCCCTGATGCAGAATAGCAAAGTTTGTTATGTCCCTGAAGGCCTGACTCTAATCTCATCTTTACTAGCAACACATTCTTGTCAGACATTTCACACAGTATTTAAGTTTAAAATCTACAAAACAGATGAACACACTGCATTGATTTGAAGACTATCAAAACTATATTGTGCAAAACTTCTAACTTCACTGAAGACAGATTTTTTTTTTTTCCTGAGACAGAGTCTCACTTTGTTGCTCAGGCTGGAGTACAGTGGTGAGATCTCGGGTCACTGCAACCTCTGCCTTTTGTGTTCAAGTGATTCTCCTGCCTCAGCCTTCTGAGTAGCTGGGATTACAGGTGCCAGCCACCACACCCAGCTAATTTTTGTATTTTTAGTAGAGACAGGGTTTCACCATGTTGGCCAGGCTTGTCTTGAACTCCTGTCCTCAAGTGATTTGCCTGTCTAGGCCTCCCAAAGTGCTGGGATTACAGGTGTGAGCCACCGCACCCGGCTCCTGAAGACAGTTTTAATTAAACTTTAATTAATAGCTTTAAGTGACAAGTTCCATAACTTGAATTTTCTTTATAACCAGTACACAGATATCCATATAAATTTGAGAGTTGGTAAAATTATGTCAAAAAGCAAAGTGGTAGCTTATTAAAGACATAAATGTCTTGTCTTGTTGACTGAAGAGTTTTCTATTAGATGCAGGGTGTAAATACCAATTTTCAGGGGCTTTTAAAATATATATTTAATTGAACATGTACTTATTTTATATTCTGTTTGCATTAGGTACTGTGTAAGAAACTAAAGATTACAGGAGTAAATAAGGCAAATAGTCTCATTCCTCAAGAAACTTAGAGTCCAGTGTGTAACACAATTGTTAAACAAAGTCATAAAATATGTGATCTTTCATGATTGATTTTTTCACTTAGCAGAATGTTGTCAAGTTTTACTCATGTTGTATCATGTATCAGTTACGTTTTTGCTTTTTATTTGCCATTTTGCTATTCCATTGTATGGATATATCATATTTTGTTACTAGGATTCTTGCTGTGGCCATTGGTAGAACCATCCGTACTATGGAGTGTAAGACATAGAACCAAAGAACCGAGAGTTGTAGGAGAGAGAAACACAAATTCTCCCAGTAATTTCACTAGGAATGATAAAGAAATAAGGCCACTCCAACTTCTACTCTGTGGTTCTTTTTTGAAATAATTTCTATCTATGTATTTTTTTAAACTGTTATTTTAGGTTCAGGTGTATATGTGCAGCCTTGTTATATAGGTAGACTCATGTCATGGGGATTTGTTGTACCATGAGATTCTTGAACTCTGTGTTCAAACTATTAGAAATACAGTAACATATAATGTTCATCGATTTAAGAAAGTTTAAGGAAGGTATACATTGTATCTTGTAGGATGGCTTCCTATACTCTCAAGGTCTGAGCTCCTAGGTTGCAAAAGCCTATTTCATATTGTCGACTGGCAGCCTCTGAGCATAATGGATTTTACGGTTATATAACCACTGTTGAATCTCCTTTGCTGTAAATCATATCACTCTCTTGAATGAAATATAATGTAGGAATCTATGTTGCTCAATCAAACACTCTGTAAGCCTCTGCGTGGTGATGCTGAGGCCATGTGGGGAGAATAAATGAATATATACTCTGAATATTGGTTGATTTCTACCAAGACAATTTGCTTTTTCACCCAGGATAGTTGAGATCGGTGTAATCAGTCCATCACCAAATGACTAGTTGATCTTCGTTAAGGGATGGTGCCATTGTTGGTCTATATTGTTGAAAATTTTAGTTATTTGGCAGTAGCAGTAACTCAACTGGCTTTGATGAGATAGAATTTATGCTGTTGAACCTATTTATAGGTTCCATTCCTTCTGCTATTGGCTATTGTATTAGTATTTTGGTGGGTCATGACAGTGGCTGCTATCAACTGCTTGTTAACCTGTCTACTTGGCTATTTGAGGAATCTTCAGTGGTGGATACCCTTTAAACCTGTTAATACATGATAAAAAGATCTGCATACTGTGTCTCTGAATAGATCTACTTACATCTCTCTTCCCATGAATTCCTTGTTTGAAACTTTCCAATTTTATTTTCTTTGACATCACTGACCAATCAGTAAAGACATTTGCCACTTGCCATTAATTGCTGTATATGTTTGCCTCCTGCCATATTTTTAGACACAAAGTAAATGACAATATGTATCTTACAAAGCTCTAGCATTTGAGAATATTTTACTCACTGCTGCCTTTCAGGGGCTATAGTGTTGGAGAAGTTTCCTGTTGTACTCACATCTGAGCAGACTGTTCTGTGAACAAAGCCAGACTTTTTTTTATCCTACGTCAGTTGGCCATAAGGGATATCCTTCTTCCTGACATGTAGCAATAAGCAGGAGCCAAAGAATAAATGCGGAAGTGATAATGGCGTGCCCTCTGGGCCATCTGCTCATGCATCTTACTTGTGCCCCTTGACCCTGTTCTTGTCAGATCCCAGATGTTCCATTTCCATCTTATGATGGCTTGCTGTTGGGCCTGCACAAGTTTACGATTTTGTGTATCTGACATAAACCCAAATTATAAAGAATTGTTCTGGCTGCATAGTCACGATATGTCCCCTAATCAGGTTCTCCTTCTATATCATGTCCCAGTAGGAATCCAAGACCTATTATTTGAGTAGCCTATTCTGTGCTGGAAAAGGCACTGTCATGCATGTCACTTATTGGGGTGTACTCTCAGAAACAATATCTGTAAAAGATGAACAAAGCAAGATTGGTCAGGAAAAAGAGTTAAACTGTGATGATGTTACAACAGTAACCTCAGTTAATCTCTCAGGGAACTCTGAGGCTTAAATGGCTTTCCAGAGATACCACAAATTGAAGCAAAAGCTTTGGTTTTTGTACCTTGAATCAACCGATTGTCAGAAGCTGCCCCTAAAGAGAGCTTTACCCTTGAACAAATCATTTTGCTGTGAGACATCAGCAAACAACTCTCAGCATCTGGAGAGATGAGTTCCTGGATTCTGAGGGAGACCTGGGTGGTCCACCAAAACCTTGGCTGCATGTGTTCTTCCTAACTAGTCGTGTTTTAAAACACTGATAAGCTCAAAGATGAAGAATAAACTTTACTGTTGATATTTGATGTTTCTCTCATTTCTATTGCCTTTTAAAATTTCTGGGTATGGTGTAGGCTCTTGTAAAGGTTTCAGTTTTTCTGTCTTCAAAATACTCAAACTTTCCCCACAATTATTAAGGAACTGTTTCCAAGAGAAACCAGTGAGAAAGTTTAGAAAGCAGGACAAGGAAGAAAAGTAATCCCAGCAAGAGTGTGATTCAGACAAAGTTCCCCAGAGTGTGATTCAGGTAGTTCCTCCTGATCCTGGGGGATGACTTTGGGTAAATTATGCTACAGATGATGGAACTAGACTTTTGAAGTTTCAGATCCTGCAGTCATTGGTTAAGTGGAGCATAAACTTCCAGACTTCTTGCTTTTTGCTATGAGGATAAGCAGATCCAGCAAACTTTGTACCATACACTAAAGAAAATCGATGATGTGGGCCAGAAAAGGCAATGGCACACACAAAAAGGAGAGGGACACACTGCAAGAGTCAAAAAAAAAAAAAAAAAAAAAAAAAGATAGAAAGGAATCTGAACTGAAGACAACAATGTCAGCTACAGGGAGTGATGGTGGAGTACACACTAAAAATACATTTTTTTTGGTAACCAAAGCTACCTGTATTTTCTTTTACTTTTCACTTTCTAGCATTTGGGATTATTAAAATACTCAATCATTCCCACTTTTTAATATTGATCAAGGTGATTACCTGTCTTCTCCTTTTGCTTAGAATGCTTCACTTTTACTTCTTTCCAAGATGATGCAGAAAATTAGCGTTATTTTGCTATTGATTCAACTTATTGATTTTGGAAATTGGAGAATACACGTGAGATATTTTCGGTGTTAAAATGTCAAGTAAAGGCCTGAACTATCTGGAAACATTTCAGTTTTCATGTTCAATAGATAAGATGCCAAGAACTCACAATAGAAGATGAGGGTTTTGAGAACAGTCACCTCTAATTAGGAGAGAATATCTTATTTGTAGGCTGATTTCTTCCATATCTCTTGCTAATATTTTTTTCTGCTTGACTTAGCATGTCTCTTATTATAGTATTTGGAGGATAATGGAAATTGGATTAAGGCAGCAAAATGCTGAAATGGGAGAAAAGTGTGTGTGTCTGTGTGTGTGTGACTTTTATGTGTTTTAGTAAAAAAGTAGTTCTTTAAACTGTGTGAGAGATTCCATAGCCTTGTTCCCATTAAGTAGGAAACACCAGGGCATATATAAAATGTTCTATAATGTTTCAGGTCAAGCTAAAGCTATCTTCTCTTTCTTATCTTAGAATTCCAAACGTTCATAAAGCCACAAAAAATATGATGAAGTCCTAATGCTTTTATCAGGATAACAAAAGTACAGTTTTCTTTTTAAAGCCTTTTACCAACCTGAAAGCACATTTATGGTCATTTCTCAAGTGATTTTTCACTTTTTGTCTTTAGCACACAATTGTCACTTAACAAATCAATTAATAAGCTACATGAAACAATATATTTATGCACTGAATATATACATATTCATTTCATGTATGAGTATGTTGTAGTTTTTAATAAATATTTTCTGAAAAGCTTATCTTAACGTACAGCTTTTTCAATTAAAGTCTTCAATAGATTTTAATTGCTTTCAGAAAAAAAATGATGACATTCCATGATATAGGCTGGTATTTCCCTACCTAGGCTTTGCCTGTTTCTACAACTTCTTTTTACACTTTTTCCTATGTGACCCAACCATCAGCTAAACCAATAAACTTTTCACAAGTATTTTGATGAGCATACTCTCTACTATGTGTATTTTATATATGATTTTTTTTCTAAATTTTCACTTTTTTACAGTGTATTACTGTAGTGACTCCTGTTTTTTCAGAACTTATGCCAATATTTTTCCAAAGCTTTCTCTGTTTTCTTTCCAGGAGGAGTTAGGATTTCTCTTCCATTCTTCTCCGTGTAATGTCAACATTGCACATACTCCGCCATATTACATGTGTTGATTTACTTGTTTCTCTCTCATATCATAATTTATCAGAAGTTACTTACCAAGTATTTACCATATCTCAGTCCAAGTATTAAAGATACAATGATGAATAAAGTAATCCCTATTCTCTAGTAGCCCCCAAAGAAAAAAACAATTTATATGGTGACATAAGTATTAAAAAGGAGATACGCAAAAGAACCATGATAACACAGATGACTAATAACTTGGGAGAAAATAGTAGTTTGGGAAGATGTTAAAGGAAGGAGAAATAAACTTAATCTGGGCTTTGAGTAATGAATAGAACTTTTCTAGACTGAGTTCAGAGTGGGGATGGAAATAATATTCCACACAAGATCAGAATAATCAAAGGAAAGTAAGTATAAAATTTTACAGTGTTTATAGATTAAATAATAACTTGCATGCATAATGAAGTTAAAGCTGTGTGCAGTGAATAAAGTTTCTTTTTGTTTAATTTTTTCCTTTCTTTTATAATGTTAATACATTTATTTTTTGAAATAGTCCTTTTTAAAAAAAAAAAAATTGGTAATTGAGAAAAGCACACACAAATGGAGTGCATTAAAACAGCCACTATGCTGCCATTCCAAAATAAACATTGGTTACATTTGATGACCATCATTTCACTCTTATAAATCATAAGAATATTTGTGTGGGGTATGTGGACACAAGGAGTAGGAGGGAGACTTTTATAAGAATGAATAGGCCGGGCGTGGTGGCTGGCGCCTGTAATCCCAGCACTTCGGGAGGCCTGGGAAGGTGGATCACGAGGTCAGGAGATCAAGACCATCCTGGCTAACACGGTGAAACCCCGTCTGTACTAAAAATACAAAAACTTAGCCGGGCGTCGTGGCGGGTCCCTGTAGTCCCAGCTACTCGGGAGGCTGAGGCAGGAGAATGGCATGAACCCGGGAGGTGGAGCTTGCAGTGAGCCAAGATTGCGCCACTGCCCTCCAGCCTGGGCGACAGTGCGAGACTCCGTCTAAAAAACAAAAACAAAACAAAACAAAAAAAAGAATGAATAAAATTTAAGATATTTATAATAAAAAAGTATTACATTCACTTTATCTAATAGAAAAAAATGTTAAGTATAACAATTTAGGTAACTGCTTTTATGGTCGGATACGCATTAATTTCTTCAATATCTCTTCGAGATTAATGAAAAAATAATCAAACCTGTGTTTTTTGGTAAAAAAAAAAAAAACCTCTTTGTTTTCTAACTTGTTGGGTGTTGTGTAAGAGTTCATGTTCATAGTTGACATTGTCATCAATTTTGAAAATACCACAGGTTTGAATAACAAATGACGGTTTTTCTTTATTCCCTGTCACATCTTTGGCAACTGGAGCAGTGCTTAGTACAGTGAATACATTTAATAATTATATGTTGAATAAATAAAAAAATACAAACCAGCAGAGTTAGTTTATGAGGTAAAGATTGTTTATTGTGAAATATTTAATTGTGATGTTTTCAAAATGGTAGTGCTTGCTTTATTTTGAATCTTCCACATTTTGTTTTCTGTCATTTTTATATTTTATTGAAGGGTTGTCAAATTGTTTTTTCCTTACACTTTCATCTTGAATGCGTCTATAAACCTATAAAAATTTGTTTAGTCTTTCTCAAATCATCTTTTTTCTTCATCCAAAATGATAAAATTCACAAGACTTGTTTCAGCTTGACAAGTAAAGAGCATGTAGGCAGTCACCTTTATCTTCACAAAAAGGAAAAGCTCGACACACTGAAAATCAATCGCTCTTTTTGGACTCATCAGAGAACTGTTGTCAGAGCAAGCTACTAGGCCAAAATCTAGAAAGGCTGAAAGATAGAGCAACCAAGATCTGCTTACCTGGAAGAGAAGTCAATGGAACCGTATTCTGAAGTAAGCAAGAAGAAAAAACAAACAAAACAAAAAAAAGGCTTTGTCTATAGAAGAATAAAGATAAGAATTAAGCATGTTGCTTGTCAAAAACTATGTAAACAAGTAGAAAATGGAGTAAAATATTTAAAGAAAAAGCTATCGAGTTAGAATTATACATATAGAAAAACTACTGCCCAAAAATGAAGGAAAAATAAAGACTTTCTCAGAAAAAAACAGTAAAAGAAGAAATTTCTTCACTAGTTGTGTAATAAATATTAAAATAATTTCTTCAAGTGGTAGAATAATAATGTGAGAAATGGATCTACATAAAGGTAGGAAGAGTGTTAGAAACAGGAATAAATGAAGGTAACATAATATTTTTATTTTTCTTATTCTTAATTGATGTTTAGAGCAATAATAATAACGGTATCGAGGGATTATAACATGAATAACTAAAATGAGTGACAACAATATCATAATATACAAAAGGGAACTGGGAATGCTCTGTTACAAAGCACCATCACTACACATAAAGTGGTATAGTATTGTTCGAACGGGAAATCATTGGAGAAATGGCTGACTCTGGGCTAGAGGTGAAAAATACAGTCAGCACTCTGTGTCCATGGCGTCTACATCTGTGGATTAAACCAACCGAAGATCGAAACTATTTTTTAGAATGGTTGGTTCTATTGGTACTGAACATGTACAGACATTGTTTTATAGTCATTATTCCCTGAACAATGCAACAACTACTTACGTAGCACTTATATTGTATTAGGTATTAAAAGTAATCTAGAGATGATTTAAGTATATAGAAGGATGTGCATAGGTAATATGCAAAGGCAACACTGTTTTATATAACAGATTTGAGCATTTGTGGATTTCAGTCTTTGTGGTGGATTCTGGAATCAATCCCCCTTGGATACGGAGGGATGACTGCATGTAAACTTTTGTTTTAGGATCTTGCAGGGCCAGAAAATTAAGTGCTGCTGAAAAATAAATAAATAAATAAAAGAATCACAATAATAGGAGTATGTCAGGAACTAGCTGAAAGATCACCTATTGGCCAAAGTTAGAACAATCTGAGCAGCAATATAAATAAACAAGTATTAGATTTATAAATAAAACAAAATAAATATTCATGAGTCAATTCTGATACAAATAAATGACTGAATAAATAAATAGGAAGAATAGATAAATCTCTTGAACGAAAAAACTCTGGTTTATGTAATATCTACCCCTGCTTCAAGATGGTGAAATGTAACTTTGCACTACTTACCTGTGGAATGCGTATAAAGGCTTTCGTTCAAAGAGTTCAAGATGGAAGGGAGGGAAAAGTAACTATAATGGAGAAACCTGAAAATGCTACCTCATTCTGGTGATCAAGGTCAACATCAATAGTGCTACATCATATCAATGGCCTGAACCCTTGATATGATGTGATGAGAATGTTACTTAACCTCTGTAGTCTTCCTCCCCAAATCCATAATCTCAGTCTAATCATAATAAAAACATCCAGAAAACACCAACTGTGAGACCTTCTTTGTAATGCCTATTCAGTGTTCCTGAAAACCATCAAGAACATCAAAAACAAAGTCAGCAAAAATGTGTCACAATCTAGAAAAATCTAAAGAGAAACAATGACTAACTAAATGTAATGTGATATCCTAAATAGGAGCCTGAAAGAAAAAAAAGAATATTGAGTAAAAGCTAGAGAAAATCTGAATAAAGTGTGAACTTAACAATAATGTGTTAATATTCGCTCATTAATTATGAAAAATATGTCATACTAATGTAAGATGTTAGCAATACAGAAAATTGGGTTTGGGATATATGGGAACTCTATACTATCTTCATATTTTTCTGTACATAAAATTACTCCAAAACTAAAAGTTTGTTTTTTGAAAGTTACCTATTTTTTCGCTCACTTTCACTACTTCCTGGTTATAAAGAATAAGGCATTAGTGATTATCATAAATATGAATCATAAAAATACTATTTTTATTAACAGAGTGAATTCCTGTTCAAAGAATCCAGGGGCTTGCCTAAAGACTCAGAATTTGGTCATTCTGAAATTCTAAAAAGGTGAATAAGCTTTATTGGGTAGTAAAAATATCAATAGGTTCACCAGCATAAACATTTATATTCACTACTAGTTTCCACTGTAATTCACATCAAAGATAATAAGAGCGATCACTTTTAATAATTTTTTATTTTTTTACTTTATAATTTTGAGTGGTGTATGGAAGTTCTAGAAAAGCCATAAACTAAAATGTAAATAGTATATAGGTATTAATAGTATAAATAGTATAATAGATATTAATTTGATTCTCATTTTTATCATAAAAGTAATTTATTTATATGATTACACAATACCTTACATTTTCACTTAACTTTAAAACATCTTCCCAAGTCTTCTAACTCATAATCTTGAGTATAAAAAGAGAGGACCTATTATTTTTATTTTGGAAATATACACTTGAGTTCTTTGTATTTTGATATAAACCTTTTGTTAGAAATGTGGCAAATACTGTTTTCCAGCTTGTGTCTATGTTTTTACTTTTGTTTAGAGTTTTCTTGGTGTAAGATACTTTTAAATTTGATGATGTCAAATGTACAGTCTTTCCCTTATTTTGTGTTAGTGTCCAAATAATTAAAGATTTCTTATTTCAAAAATAAAATAAAGATAGCTTATATTTTATCTAACGCCTTAAAGTCCCTTTCTTCACTGTTGTCCCTATTTTATTATTCAATCAGTGTGGTGCTATTTCTGTATTTTAAAGGCCATAATAGGTTTGATATCAGTTACTAGTGTTTGACGTTTCTTTCTCACTTAAATGCTTTTGTACCATATTGTGGGTCTGTTCTTCTTTTTAATTTATTTATCTACTTTAGATATAAAATAACACTGTTTTATTATGTATAGCTCTAAAATACACCTTGATAACTGGAAGGGCAAATCCCTTATTCTCACTCTTTTTCTGAAAAATTCCATTATTAGATGATTATTGGGCTGTCATTAAAAGTGTTTTCTCTCGTACTTATTTTTAAAATCAGTTTGTTTAACTTCATTTTACAAAAGGTGTTTTGTTTGGAAAGGCACTACATTTATAAAGTATTTGGGGGAGAAATGGTAGCTTTACAATGTTGAATAATATTGAATGTCCAACCATGCTGATCCTCCAAATATTTTTTGTGGGACTGTTTTATTTTATTTATTTATTTTTGCCCACTTATAATCTTAAACTGATTTCTTATTCTATATTATTGCATTGGCTATAAGTCTTTGCATTATGGTAAACTGTAGCAGCGATAAAAGCCATACTTCCCTCGCTTCTGATCTTAATGGGAATGATCATGAGAAGTATATCTACTTGAGGTTTTGGTAGATAATTTTTCTCAAGATGAAACACTTTATTCAAGTCTTAGATGCTGTGATTTAAAAAAAATCAAATATGAATGTTTAATAACTAATGGTTTTTCTGCACTTAATAGCTAATGTTTTTTTCTGCACTCATTGAGTTTTCTGCATGTGTGTTTCATACATATAAATATACCTATATGTATAAATTATAATACAAATTAAAATGACATATTATTTAATATTTAGCATATAATAGCTAAATGTTTATTATATATAATAGCTAAATATGTATAATAGCTAAATATGCTAATATAACAGATATATATGTTAAGTATGTTAATGTAGGTGTTTGCATTGTCAGATATTCTAATGTGTTAATTCGTACTTGTTATTCAACTTACCCATCAAATATTTATTTGGACCTATTCTTTGCCAGCCAGTGTCTAAGACAGTCCTTGGGATACACTCGTGAACAAAACAATGATACCCACATTTAAGTAATAAAACATACTGGTCATGGTAATTATGATATATGTATAGCGCTAGATTCCATTTGCCTGTGTTATAGTTATGATTGTTTATAAGTTTGTAAATAAGATCATTTTAAAATTTTATTTTCTTTTTCTCTTATTTTCCTGATGTAAGATCATATTAGCCTCATAAAATTATTTTCTCTTTTTCTCTCTGCAATGGTTTCTGTAAAACAGAACTTATGTGCTTCTGGAAGGTTTTGTAATGCATCTCCTAGATTGTGCATTTTTGGTATATTTGTGTCTGTGATGTGAATCTTAAATATATTGGCATAAGTTTATTAGGATCAAGAAATTTCTGTCATCCAGCAAATGGGAACTTTAAGTTGAAAACATGAGATTTTGTTATGGAAAGATAGAACAATTTTTTCCGTATATGAATTTGCATCTAAGAATCCTATTGCTTCTTGACCTTTTGGCTAAGATCAGGTGAGTCTTATTAGCCAAATAGCCATTTTTATTATGATGATCATTATTACTTCAAGAAGGCAGTAAAAGGCAATGTAGAAGACAATAAAAAAAATACTGTCCTAGGAGTTGAGGGAGCACGTTCAAGTCCCAGGACTTTCCTAGGTCAACTATTTGACCAAAACAAAGTGTCAATGGACTCAATGGCCAAATGGGGTGACCCCTAGAGTCCTTATCAGTTTTCACATAGTTCTGAAAGCAATTAGAGCCAAAAGTTAAATGCAAAAGAGTTTGAAAAATTACCTGAGCATACCTAAAATTGCAGTGTTGACCATTTTCTATAATCAAGTAATATTCACATAGGAGCTTGAGTTCCTTCACTGGGGCTTTCTGTGATCCACTTAGTTTTTGCATTATATTATATTACTTTAGTATTAATGTAATGGTGATTAAATAAATGACATATAGTAATTTAGATAGCAAATAAAATAGAGACCTTTTAATCACCATATTTAAATGAGCTTCAGAAATATTTTCAAGGTAAGTGTGACTGACCATTTTTAAAGAATTCTAGAATTAAATGCAAGTGTTCTCTCTCCTTTTCCCTAGAACTTGGTTATTTTCTGTTTTTGGTGTGTACGATTGTATGAGTTTCCTAGGACTGCTATAACAAAGTACCATAAACCGGCCACTTAAAACAAGAAAAATTGATTGTTTCACAATTCTGAAGGCTAGATGTCCAAAATCGAGGTGCTGGCAGGGTCAGGCTCCCTTTGACATCCATAGGGAAGAATCTTACATTGCCCCTTCCAAGGTCTCATGGTGGCCATCAATCTTTGACATTCTTTGGCTTGCAGTTGCATCACTCTGATCTCTGTCATAATGTATTTTTTTTCCTTATGTGTCTATTTTTCTTTCCTTTTTCTTATAAAGACACCAGTCAAATTGCATTAAGGGTCCAGCATACACCAGTATGACCTCATCTTACTTCAACTGTTACATCTGCAATTACTCTAGTTCTTTTTGTTTGTTTTTCTTTTTCTTTCTCTTTTTTCTTTTTTTTTTTTTTTTTTTTTTTTTTGAGACAGAGTCTCACTCTGTTCCCCAGGCTGGAGTTCAATGGAACAATCTCGGCTCACTGCAACCTCTGCCTCCCAGGTTCAAGCTATTCTTCTGCTTCAGCCTCCTGAGTAGCTGGGACTACAAGCACGTGCCACCACACCTAGCTACTTTTTTGTATTTTTAGTAGAGACGGGGTTTCACTGTGTTAGCCAGGATGGTCTCAATCTCCTGACCTCATGATTCACCCACCTCGGCCTCCCAAAGTGCTGGGATTACAGGCGTGAACCACACTGCACCTGGCCTACCCTATTTCTAAACAAGGTCACATTCTGAGATATTAGAGGTTAGGACTTCCACATATCTTTTTCAAGGACAAAATTCCACCAAATACAATAATATAATACAGATGAAATAACACAGAAATGCAAGCACAGCTTCATTCTCAAATGCTGTTTTAAGTGTAACAAGCATGGTTCAATTGATTGATGCAAGGAGATAGTAATGGAAGCTCAGCATGACTTTAAAATCAAGCAAATACATATTAAACCTGGAAAAAAGTAAAAAGATTGTTTCCAGACAACTAAATATTGTATCACAATTCTTCCTCCCAGGAAGCAGTTACATATTAGACTCTCATTTGAACTCATGAGAAGTAATAGGACATCGTTTTGTGTTCTTAGTTTTTCAGAACAAGGCAGGCAGGTGGTCTATTCATGTAGTTTCTGCAACTTAGGAGAATGGATGACACCTGTGACATTCAGACAATCAGAATTGGGCTCTCGTTAGGGCATGCTGTTTGCTGCTGCCCATGGTTTACTTGATGACTGAGTAAATGATTCACCGGCATCCTGTTGGTAATTTCTGATCAACATGCAGTCCTGACTATCTCAGTACATACCAGTGGAACGCATCAACCTCGAAAACAATTCATTTTTTTCATTAGCTCTCAGACAGGAACCACTTAATTTACACAAAAGATAAGGTACTGGAAGACTTTAATTATTATTCTTTTTAATCACTGCTGTGGCCTTTATCACTTTTCCAGGATAGAATTTACTTTTTGTAGTGTTTGTTTTTAAAATAAGAAATGCTTATTTAAAAAAAAAGTTTAACATATTTATATTATGGTAAATATTTTCTTTTAATATATTTTCTTTTTTTATTTTGAGCTGTATTATCTATTAAAATAAAACTCAAAATGCAACATTTGTAAACGTTTTTAGTGTAAAACACAACATAAAATGTATCATCTTAACTATTTCTAAGTATACAGTTCAGTAGTGTTAAGTGTATTTACATTATTGTGCAAGCTGGATATATTATGTTTTATAAATTCTACATTTTCTAACACTAATCTATTTTGTGAGAATATTTGTGCAAATTGTTTTTGATAGATTTTTTAGAAGTCTGTATCAACAGGCCGGTTGTGGTGGCTCACATCTGTAATCCCAGCACTTTGGGAGGCCGAGGAGGGTGGATCATGAGGTCAAGAGATCGCGACCATCCTGGCCAACATGGTGAAACCCCATCTTTACTAAAAATACAAAAAATTAACTGGGCATGGTAGTACACGCCTGTAGTCCCAGCTACTAGGGAGGCTGAGACAGGAGAATCTCTTGAACCCGGGAGGTGGAAGTTGCAGTGAGCTGAGATCATGCCACTGCACTCCAGCCTGGTGACAGAGTAAGACTCTGTCTCAAAAGGAAAAAAAAAAAGAAAAAAAAAAAAGTTACTTTGTTAGGTAATATTGTATGTGATTATTTAAGATATATTTGTATATGAGTATTTTCAAATTATGACTCAGTATAGGTCACTCTCAATAAACAGTGTGCATTAATTACTCCCACATTTACTAGTATAAAATAAGATCACAAAATCTAATCATCAGATACAAAGTAGAGAACTCATCTAGTCTTAGTCTTATCTGGTGAATGAATGAATCTGTCACCACAGCTTTTGTCCTAAATGATACTAGTAGAATGATTTACTTGGTTATTTAAACAACATAGTCCCTCAAAACGTTAGCTAAGTATACTGGTTGAATTTGAAAGGAAATTCGTGTTCTTTTTGAAGGTCTTGGTTCCAGAGACTTTAGTAAATAAGACAGCTCATTTCTTTTTTGGTTTGTTTGTTTGTTTTTGTTTGAGTCAAGGTTTGGCTCCGCTGCTCAGGTTGGAGTGCAGTGGTGCGATCTCAGCTACTGCAACCTCCACCTCTTGGGCTGAAGAGATCCTCCTACCTCAGCCTCCTGAGTAGCTGGAACTACAGGTGAGTGCCACTACACCTGGAGAATTTTTGTAGAGAAGGGGTTTCGCCATGTTGCCCAGGCTGATCTAGAACTCCTGGGCTCAGGAGATCTGCCCACCTTGGCCTCTCAAAGTGCTGGGATTACAGGTGTGAGCCACCACGCCCAGCAAGAGCAGCTCATTTCTGCTGAAACCTGCCTCCTTTCTTTTTCCTCTGGTTTTACAGTTTAAAAGCTATTCTGGTGTGACAGTCTTTCCTGGCTTTGAAGACTAATATCATGAGTTCTTTTCACATATCCACATTAAATACCCTTTGTTCTCTCAGTTGAATTTCCAGAGGGGAACAGATCATTTGGCTTTTTTATTGCTCTCCTCTAGACACGATAAGTTTGTCATTTTTCCATTTAAAGTTTGCTGTCAGCAAGGAAAATATTATTGTTACTATCCAGACACCAAGGAGTAGAATAGGATAATCATATCCATTGTTGAGATAATTTCTTACAGATTCTTGTAATGTAAATCCACATTATCCTATTGAGAACTAATTGAATACCTCTTAGTGACCATTAAGGCTTATAAGAGAATGAAAGTCATGGAAAATGTGATAGCTGATATCATCTTGGTCAAAATTATAAATAGAAATTGCTTTAAAAAGTCTTGCTTCTACTTGGATGGAACTGGAGGCCATTATCCTAAGTGAAGTAACTCAGGAATAGAAAACCAAACACCACGTGTTCTGATTTGTAAGTGGGAGCTAAATTATGGGTACACAAAGGCATGCAGAGTGGTATAATGAACTTTGGAGACTCAGAAAGAAGGAGAGTGGGAGAGGAGTAAGGGATAAAGGAATCATCTATTGGATAAAATGTACCCAATTCAAGTGAGAGGTACACAATAGTCCAGGCTTCATCACTGTGTAATTCATCCATGTAACCAAAAACCACTTGTATCCCTAAAGTTATTGAAATTTTTTTTTTTTAAAAAAAGGGAGAATAAAATAAAAATAGAACATCTGGGGTTTGAATCCAGAAAAAAAATCTTACTTCTATTCAGTTTACCTTGGAGCTCTCAATTACAGAAATCATGTTGAATGAATATACGATTAAATTAGTGCTTAGAAAATAAAACTTATCTACATTTAAAAAGATTTCTGAATATAAAATTGATGTACATTTATTAAATATTTTCTTATAATACAGGAAAACACAAGACACAAAATAACTTCACAAATCACTCATAAACTTAATCGCAACTGACCATTGTTAACACAAACAAACGTGCACATGCATACACACACACACACACACACACACACACTTGTCTATTGTATGAAAGAAAGTATACCTTAGGCTATTCATTCTCTAGCCTTGTTGCAATACTGGAAGATTTCTCTAACTTCTTACAATAGAGGTAAAATTACTATATAGTGTAATTTGAATATGAATTCATTTTATAAAGCCCAGGCAGTCTCTCGCTTGCTGCCAAATATTACTTGGAAACAGGAAAAAAAGTAACAACAACAAATAGAAAGTAGATCCTTGTGGTGTGTGTTGCACTGTATTTGTTTAAATGTAGATTATGTTCCTGATTGAGAACTCAACATTAAATCCATCATAGACACAGAACTTGACATTCTAAAGCACAAAAAATTGTATAATATTTATCTTAATTTAAATTTGAACTCTGAGACTTAAGACTTAAAAGAAGCTTAAAGGAACAGTATATATATTTACATATGAGAATTGGGAACTGGTCTTAAATTATGAATGAAGCGTGTAGAATATGCCTGAGACTTTTTATAAACTTACCATCACACTTGTATCAGACACTATTTAAATACATTTTAATGCCTTAGGATAATAGCACAATTTTTTGCCAATTATTTAAATAACCCGTAACTCTTAAAAACAGATATATTGAAAATGTGAAGTAATACCACTTTTTCTCTATTATTTCTTTTAGCAATCAGAGATATGAAAAATTTTTCTTTTAGCCTTAAGGCTTCCTGCAGAATACTGCAGAATTACTTAAAATATGGAAACATCTCATACTTCACTGGAAAGTTGTAAAACTAATTGCTTGGTCATCTGCTAGAACTTTTCACTAGAAGCATTAGTTAGTGATATGGAAAATGGTTGGAGCTTGTACTGATATTACTGGCTTAGTTCTTGTGTGACCTTGAGCAATTTACTCAAACTTCTGGGGTTTCCTTTGCCCTTGTTTGTAAAAAGTAATCAATCTGAGTCTCTGATACACAAAGTTCTAGAAAATTCACACACCTGTGAATCTACAAAGTAGAGAAGGAACCTTAAAGGCTAGCACAATATACTATCCTATCCACATGTTCAAATTTGTATTCTAACTTGAAGGGCTTAGAAAATTTTGAGAATACAGAATGTTTGGTTTCTTCGCAAAAGCAAAATGCCTAATGAGAAACTGTTCAATATAGTTTACAGCTGCTGTACATGTTCTTGCTTTTTGGGGGAAGTAGTACTGTCTAAAAAAGCAAGCTGTCATGATCGACTCTATCAGATATAATACACGGCCCTGAAATTAAGAATATTTTAACATACAAAATGCATGCATTTTATTTTCATGTAATGTCTATTCTTGATTTTAAATCCTATTAATACTTAGTAAAGAAGAATGATACAATATCTTCTTTTCATAACATTTTTTACCCAAACAAAACTCCTGTTGTATGTATTTGGAGAGTAATTTTAAATGGGAAAAATGATATCAGTAAATCCCACTGAGGTGAAAACCCTCTTAAACAGTTGACATCCAAACCTGCACACTCTCACTAGTAATCTAATTTCATTTTGTATCTTTTGAGATATACTGTACAAATTAAAGAAGTCAAAATTTTAATGGTGGTTTTATTAAACCATCTTTCATATCACAAAATTTCTTTAATTTAAAATCCTGGTGCGGTAATGTAAAAATTATTCCTAATATTGCATTTTAGAGAGTTAGCATTTGGTTCAATAACAGGGCTTATTCATGCTTATTTATAATAGAAAACCAGATGATTTTCCATTTGTAGTTTCTGAAGTGTGAACACAAACTGGTATCTGGCAATTGTTTTAAGCTTAATAAAATCACTCTAAAGAAGTATTTTAAAAGATGTGCAATATTAACCATATAGTTCATCGGATTATATTTTAATATGTTTCATACAGTCAATATGCATTACTTTGAGCCTGATTTTATAAGATTTTAAAGTTAACCTGGGAAAAAATAAATATATTTCATTCTGTACACATGTGCTCAATTGCATTGCTGGCAATTTTCTTAGCAAACAGAACACCATTAATATAGTGTGTCTCATCTATTGATTTAACTCAGCAAGTAGCTATATTAAGACAGATGTGTGAGCCCATCAAACTATAAACCTCAAAAGTAGGTGTGACTTTTATTTGCAATAGCTCTTGTATCAGAGCCCTATTTAGCTTGAACTATTTGTCAAATAATAAAGAAAAAGTGAGAAAAGGACAGAGTTCTCAAACTGATAATCTGTGAGCTGATTCTGTCCATAGATGTGTTTTTTTGCCTGCATGATTTATCCAGAAAGTGATCTTTCAAAAATTTCCTAGTGAAAGGTTAACCATAAATCATCAGCAGCGTGAAGACAGCAGTTGTCACATGCTGAGGTTCCCACATGCAAACAATTGGCTGTAACTGACAACAATTGCCTCCCTTGGAAGGGACATGCTTTCTAGACCACCCTATTTAGCCTGATCAACCCAGTTATATTATAATACTTTCTGGTCCATGGAGGCATCTGCATCTTCTACTCCATGGCAACAATTTATTCTGCCTCTATTACTGCTTTTTGAACATTGCTTATTAACTTGATGATCTCCTAGTTGTTGGTCTCATTGCCAAATTACCAGGGGCAGAGGATTGCTTACCTTAGGTTTTTCTTACCTAAGCCCTGATTTTTTTTCTTTTTTCTGACTTCTTTGCATATGTTCTCAAGATAAAATCATGTCTAAATTCCACCAAACTTTTGTTGTTGTTATCTCCTAACTTTGAGAACAGAGAAAGGAAGAAACATACCTCCATTTTCACAGGGATATCTGTTTGGAGGAGAAAATGATGGTAGTGTAATGAAAGAAGAGGAAAGAGTGAAGAGGCAAATGGAAACCTTAAACTTCTTCCTCAACTAACATAGAAAAGATACTGTTCAGATTCCTAGTGGGGAACAACAACCACGGAAATTAGAACTAGAAACTGGGCTTAAGGAGGCTACAACAAATTTAGTGTGGTGTCAAATATGTCACAAATGGTCTACATATCTCTCAGAAGTTTACAAAGACAACAAAAAAGGGTACAATAATAGGGCTCAACTTTAATCATCCTTCCCCTACTTCTCCATTAAAACAATATAAAAATTCACTATTGTTTAAATATATGAGTGATTTATCTTTCTGTATTTAAAGACAGCTTAATATCAGGCACATTCAGCAAATAATCACACATTCATTTTCATTCTGCATATGCAATAGCAATATGAATATATTAATGTTGAATTCAGTTCTTCTACATACAAAGTTTCAGTTACAAAGAGCATTACTGACCTTCCAAAACTTTAGATTTAAAAATCGATATCATTTCAAAGAAGTAGGCTCATATATTCTAGTTGCAGGGTGATCCACTTGGAGGTAAGAGTAATACATTACAGAGGGATATTAAAATTAGCTTCAGGTTTCTGTATTTACCATTAACAGAATAACAAATTCTTTTTTTCAAGAAAAGCTAGTTTTCCGATCGTAAGACTTACTCCACAGTCTTACACAAACTGAAATCTGAATTTAACTGGCTAGGAAATGTAGAAGAGTTGTCTTAAAATATGCTTAGTTTGGACTTGGAGGATAGGTATAATAATTGAATTAGAATCAATTTTATAACTGAACAAAAAATTATAAAATTGAAAAATTCCATTAAATTAAGCTGTTATATGCATTGAATTTAAGCCAAATAAGTTGGAGATGACTAACAAATAGTGCTTTCATTTTCCTGAATAAATCACTAATAAAAACAATTATCTTGAAAAATGTAGCTCTTCAGTTGTTCAGACAGAGCATTTTTAATGTGTTCTAAGGATTTTTAGGCAATGTGCACATAACTTCAACTCTGAAAACAGTGAAGTTAGGATAATTTACAAGTTTAAAATTACCTCCCTTTTACTCTATGACCCTCCTGTGTTCATATAAAATTGTACATATTTTCCCTTTGACCTCATTTTGCCATGTTGTAAATGTATCTTTTCTCTACGTGGAACAAGCCTTCTGTCCACATGAGAGATCACAGCGGACCAAGCATATTCTGAGAAGGACAACGCTTCTTCGTCTTAAATTTTACAGTATCATCACCTCTGTATGATTCTCTACAAGCAGAACCAATCACATTGTGCCATTAATTTCTGTCAATGTCAATTACCGCACAAAAGCCAAGATTTCCAGGTCACTATTTCTCTTGTTCTAATCTAGTACTTCTAAAATGTGATCATGTATAAGCATCACCTGGAGACTTGTGAAAACATTTATTCCTGAGATCAACCTCCAGGAATCCTGATTCAGGAGATGATGCTGAGGTTTCCAGTCCAAGGGCTATGCTTTGAGATTGCTGTACTCCCTTAAATCTCTGTGTATGTCCTATATGGCCCTGTTTCACACCCTTCCTCAACCTCTGATTCTCTTTCACTGTGCTCTTTGAAACCCATGGTCTGTCAACAAAATCTCTAACATTCTCAACTTCTTTGAATGTTTCTTCAATCTTCTTGCTCTGGTAACCATTAAATACTTACGTTGTCAATATATTCAGAAAAGTGTTATGCTTTTTCAGTAGGTACTTTAGAGGCTTTTTCCATTTTTTTTCTTTTAGTAAAATTTTCCTGAATTAAGCAAGTTTATATTTGTTTGGTTATCTTGCTTTTTTTTTTCCTCAGAGATTGATACTATATGTATCTTGAATCTTCTTCAATCGTTAGTCATTTTTTTATCTGCTTGTCTCTTTTTCCTTTCCTTTTTTTCCCAAAAACCAGCTTTGTTGAGAAATAATTTGCGTATCACACATTTCACCTATTTAAAGTAAGCAGACTAATGGATTATAGCATATTTACAGATCTGTGAAACCATCACTATAGTCCAGTTTAGAATATTTTAATCTCCTTAAGAGGAAACCCTGTACCCTTGAGCTATTACTCTCCTGTTGTCTATCCCTTGGTCCTAAGCAGACACTAATCCACCTTCTATCCCTAAAGATTCACTTATTCTGGACTTTATTATGTGTGACTTATATAATATGTGGGCTTTTGTGACTATCTCATTTGACTTAGCAAATGTCTTCAAGGTTCATCCAAGTTGTGGCATGAACCAGTAATCCATTCCCATCCCACATAATACTGCATTGTGTAGATATACCACATTTACCTTATTCATTCATCTCTTGAGGAATATTTAGGTTTATTCTACCTTTTGAATATTATGGATGGTTGTGCTATGAACATTGGTACAGGCTTTTGTGTGAATGCTCATTTTTCTATTTTTTTTTTATTTTTAAAACTCATCTATTTCATCTTTTATTTCTCTTAAGGCATTATTTATTATTTACTCTTGTGTTCCCTCTAGTTTTGATTTTGTTTCTAAAATGAGTTTTTGTTCTATTTCCAATTCTTTCTTGAGTTCTGTCACTTAACTTCTTCCAACTCTGAATTTTCTTTATTTTTTATTCTATTTTTAGATGTCATTTAGTGTGTTTAAAATGGTAGATTGTAGTTTTGATATTATTTGTGGGTTTTTGTATGTCACTCTGTATGCTATTACTATATGTAGGGGTATTATTTTCTCTTTATTCCTATGTAATTTAGCCTTTAGAATATTAAGAATATTTTAGATTTTTTTAATTTTAATTTTTATTTTAAGTTCTAGGGTACATGTGCAGGATGTTCTATTTTTAATTGTTCTGTGAATTTCATTTTTCTAAACTTTTAGAGGAAAGTGTAGTTCATGGTAACTTTTGCATCTTCACAGAACTCTGTCTTTTTTTCATTTCATATGCTGTTCAAAAGTAGCTTGCTCTCTGAATTTTCTGGCTCTATTCCCATTCCTCATCTTTATATGAACCTTTCCTTCCTTTTGTCTATTGTCCCTGTCTTGATCAATTTTATTTCATGCCCAGCAGTTTCCTCTTGGTTTGGGTCCCTGTCTGGGAAGGATTTTAGGAGTTTAAAGGAGTTACACTGCTCCAGGCCTTTCAAACTTAACCGTAAGATATTTACCCAACGCTTACTAGATTTGGGGCTGAAGAAAGGCTACCATTCTTCTTCTGCTGTGTATTGTGTTTCAGTTATTCAGCCTGTGGCTGTTGGGGAGTTCTTCCATTTCTACTTCTGTCAGATGTTCCATTGTGTTCTCAGATTCCTCCTACACAGATAGTGAAACTGTACTGGTCTTGGAGCAGTGGTGGTATTTGTCCTCACTTGCTTATATTTTAGGATTCATTATCATACTTTGTGGCCAACTTTTGTTGTAGATGTTGTCTACTAATTTTTGGCATCTGGTTTCTCTCTCTGTTGTTTTGTTTTATTATTGTTTGTTTTCTGTGGATTATGAAACATTAAATAACTATGCCATCATTGACTCATTCCATAATCCAGTTGTTAATTTTTGATGTAGGGGCAAGAATATCATTTTCAAATTACTAGGTAAAAGAGTTGAATACGTTGTAGACATAATTATAGATAATTGTAGCTGTAAAGTTAATAATTTTGCAATATAAGAAAAAATACAATCATGTTTTATCAGAATTTTGATTAATTTTGAACTTTGCAACATTTTTTATTTTATCTTTTGCTTATAATTAATCTAATAATTCATCAGATTTCATCATATCATGTATTTGTTTAGTATTCTCCATGGCCAGTCTTAACAAAACTAAACTAATTCTACTTTGTAATGAGTTAATTTTTTCAACATTAGCCATTTCTGATTTAGAATTTAGCATAAGTAATTCTCTTTCTTTTTGTTAGATGAAACTATATTTTTGTTCTTTACTAAAGTTTATTTAAAATTTTATTTTCAATACTTCTAAAGTAAAACATTTAAGCTAGATTATTTACTTCCTTAACATCCTTTATTTATTAAATGAAGCTAAAATTCTGCAGTTCTCAACATTTCTTCCCAAATACCACATATGAAGAATAAAATTCCCATGAAAGGCACAGTCCTTCTCTAGATGGTGTTTGAGATGTGAGAGTAATGTTATTTATGGGAATAACCTTGACCAGACTGTAATTCATAAAAAGTGAATCATTCCCACACTGCAGTACCTTAAATATTGTTTATAACAAATTACCTGTAACACATCCTCATGACTGATTACAATACACCAATTTGTCACTGCACTGTAGCCAAAAAACCAGTGGATTACAACAAGTTGACCTTTTCAATGGCTTTTCTAAAGGATTTGTGCAAATCTTACATTTTAAAGGAAGCTCTTTCTCTGTGTTATAAAATGTCATCATAATTTGTCTTCACTGCTGTAGGTATATTTATTTACTCAGGGGAATTACCTTGACTCAGGAAGAAGATATTTTTTCCTGGCATTCCTTAATTTCACCAGAGAATATACTTTTACAGAACCATTATTTACTTCATAAACATAAACTTATTAACACACAGCTCTCCTTTGGTACCAGAGCAGTCACATATAACTGATGGAGCTACGAGGGTCTGTTGTCTGAGAAATAGTGGTATTATAACTAGGTGATATTTTCAGATACTCGTATCTTAATATGACTGCTGACTGAAAGTTCCATTATGGGCTTGGTAATAAAAAAAAAATCACTGCTATAGATAAAATGAAGTTTCATTATTACCTGGGGATTTGGTCTTGCATGTCTTTATTTTCTTCATTAGCTTAAAAAAACAGGCAGCTATTTCTAATATAAAATCCAAATAATTGTAATAGCAATGTTTTCATTATATAACATAACAGACATTTTTCTATTTCCGTGTAGCTGTGTTGTATGTACTTATAAAAGCCTCTCTTGACCTCTCTTGACCTTTTAAAAATGCATTGAGATATGTTTAGGACCTCATTCTATCCATTATTTATTAATTGAAAGGTATAGTTCTAAAGCAAAAATAATTTCAGAAGAAATTTGAAATGGAGAAAGTCTTATTTCCTGGCTGCAACAGAGCTTGCCGTGGGGCAAGGAGAGAATCTATCTGAATGCAGCCTTTTTAAAACATTTACTAATTGCACAGTCTCAGCTGTCAAAAATGTCATTTTCATTTGTGAGAAACCATTTTTCTTTTGTGGATGATTACCTGTTCATTCTCCATTAAGGTGCTTTTCTTCATATGTGATCAAGTGTCTTCTTTGCATTTCTTTATAAAACAGTGTACCTCCCCAAGTAGGCTTTTATAAGTACATACAACACAGCTACACGGAAATAGAAAAATGTCTGTTATGTTATATAATGAAAACATTGCTATTACAATTATTTGGATTTTATATTAGAAATAGCTGCCTGTTTTTTTAAGCTAATGAAGAAAATAAAGACATGCAAGACCAAATCCCCGGGTAATAATGAAGCTTCATTTTATCTATAGCAGTGATTTTTTTTATTACCAAGCCTATAATGGAACTTTCAGTCAGCAGTCATATTAAGTTTATCATCAATTTTTATTGGATGTTTGATGATGGGGTAGAGCAGGTAAAAATAATGCAGCATGTAATGCTCTAAAAAATAAAAACAAATTATCTTGAATTATAAAATTAAGATTTATTTCCCAAATAATTTTTCACATTTAAAAAAATTGAATGTAATTGTCAATAGCCTTTACCCCGTGACCCATGGTTCCAACTTGCAAACTGCAGAAATAACTTTGGCTATATTTACTAAAAAATGAATTTATCAAAAGGATATTAGGTAGCTCAAATAATTGCTAAGATTTAAGAAACTATAACAGCCTGATTATGTCCAAAACTATACTGCAGATCTCGTTCAATAAGGGCATCCCTTGACTCTCAGGACCAGGCACCCAAACTTCCAAGTACTTCCACCACCACATTGGACCCTGGGTGCTCTGACAGCAGAGTAACCAGTGCTTCCTTTGTAAACTTCTTGCTGCTTTCACCTCCCTGAACTCTAGGAAGTATTCATCATTTTTCCTAATTCATATATAGGGTGGGCATTTGGATCTTATTGGTAAGATCTGGGTTATACATGCGTATGCAATTTATGAAAGACACTGGGAAAGTGAATATTTGGAAATTTTCATCTCTACCATTGATATAAGCTTTATCCCCTATGCAGACTTATCAAGTCCCCAAAATATAGACAGGAGCTTCAGATACTGGTTTACCTATAAAGAAAAAATCTCCCCGACAAAATTTCTCATGTTTTCTGCCAGATGATTATTTTAAACAGTATTTGTTTTCTTTTTCTGTCTGTTTTCCTGGTTTGGATTCTGCAAATACTAATGAAACGGAACGAGACCTTGGTTGCCATTCAAAATCTAAAAAATGTCCAAGTAATTTTCTTTAGTGTTTCAAACTATTTCTTTGTGTATGTTTGTGTCTCTGTGTGTGTAGTCAAAAGAGAAAAGTGTAGTAGTTTTCAGAAGTTGAATTCTTTAGACTCTCTTTTGACTTCTTTTTAGGAAATATACGAAGCTCTGCCCCAGTGACAGTTGTCTAGTCATAAAGTAATTACGTTGATTCTGACAGATTAATCATCAATCAACGTACCTTTAACAGTTGTGAAGAAAATGCATTAACCTTTTCAAGTTTCTATCCTGAGCTTGGCCTGAGGGATCAAGTGATTTAGTACCTTATTTGATTTTCTTTTTCTAAAGTTAAAAAACACAAAATTTCTTTGATTTTTGCCTTTTATATTCTCTATGTTGCTTCCTGGACTCTGATTTCTGACAAAATGTCAAGCAACTGAGGAAGAAGGCTGATTAAATGTTGCCTTTAATGCCCTGCCACCAGGAGGTGATTCTGGTTCTGGTTCAAATCCAGACTTCTGCCAGGATTAGGAAAAGCTGCTATTTGGCCTTGGGTCATACTCAAGCTGTGTATACTCAAAAACCTCAGAAAGTTTTGAAAATGGAATATAGGGTTCAATCAGTAATGAAGGCCCTCAGTATGTTTCACTGTTGTCTGAGAGAACTGACTGTAACCATCTTAGTTCACTACCAAATATTTTAATCTAAAAGACACATACAAACAGAAATGTGTTTATTTATCCATAAAATATATCCATAAGAATGTTCATAAGAACACCATTCATAATGTCCAGAACTGGAGAACACCCAGGAGTCCATCAACAGTGTAATGGATAAATAAATTATGTCATAGTTAATAAAACAAAACACTAAATAGCAATGAGAATGAATGAATGACTGCTATAACAGGAATGTAGAAGAATAATACAAAAATTTTATTGAGAGAAAGAGGTGAGGCATAAATAATATTTTTTTGGTAGGCAAAACCATCTATTACTAATAGAATTAATGATATGGGTTATTATTACATGAGGAATAATGATTGGAAGTTAATACAATGGAGATTTAGTTACTTGTAATGTTATATTTTTTGACGTGGATGCTATTTTCATGGGTATGCTCACTTAGTACAAAGTGTTTGAGTTGAACTCATAATTTTGTACTTTTTAAATTGTATGCTATACTTCAGTAAAAGTTAAATATATAATTCATTAAACTCGAAATCATTCACATTGATAAATTTGAACATTGTTTTTACTCTAAAGATGTGTTACTACTTCCTAAATCAGAGTAACTTAAAAGTTTCTGGTTTGTTTTTTTAAGAGACTGAATATTGATTTTGATTGCTCTGACTGAGCACCATTCCCATGCTCTATTTTTGAGAAATTCACTTAGCTCTCTTACTGGATAGGTATCTAGTAATGAACTGTAAGTAAATCACCTGTGAATGGCATTATTTTAAAATGAAATAACGTACCACAAACAGTTTTATTTGGATCTCATAAAAAGATCCAAAGACATGCTGTTTAAGAAATAGTTAATAGTATGATAATGCAAATGTGTATGTCTCCTGCACTAGCTCTTAATTCAAATTTTCTATGTTTACTCATGTAAATGCCTAATCTTATCATCGGCCTACGTAACTAGCCCTTGCTTATATTTTATTTGAATACAAAGAAATACTGAACTCCTAATATGTGTGTTCTTACAACATTCAGCACCTCTCCAATTATATTCCTTTCATAACTCACTGCACTATATTAACTGCCAGTCTTTTAAGCTGGAACATAAGCTACATATGGGACTATGCAATGCCTACCTTGCCCATTCTTTCATCTCCAATGTCATTCCTACTGAATGACACATATTAGACGCTTAAATAATATTTGTAGGTGAATGAATATATCAATCCAACTAGAATGTTTGTGCAGCAACATCTTCCTGGCTTTTCTTAAAAAATGCATATGTTCTTCTAAATTCCAAATCTTGATAACAAACAGTTGACAAATTGAGAAAATAAGAAAAATTATCGTAATTCTCATGTGAGAACTAAGGCATAAGTATAAATGTAGAGGCTTTACTGAATTGAAGGAATTAGCTAATAGCAACTGAATCTCAAGAGCAGAAAATACTGACATCCATTGAAGATGAAGGTCAAGATTTCCAGGAACTGGAACAGAAACATGTAGGGAAGGATCTGTCATGGTCTAAGTTACTTTTAGCTGTTACCATGGTATAAGTATAAATTTGTGAGATTCTCTGTTGATAATGGTAAGTCATTCTTGCAAATTGTACACTCATGTCTGTCGCTATCTATCAATAATACATACATACATATATATTGCACTTGTACAAATCATGTGAGTGGTATTCTAAGAAATAATAAGTTTAGGATCCTAAATAAGTACTTAAATTGGCAATTTTGACACATGATTTTGTATCTTGCTGTTTGTTACTTTGCTAGGAGATCAGAACTTGATGTTATTCAAAGACTTCCCAGTAATGGTCACTGATATTTTCCTGTATTTGAATTTTTGCTATAGGTTATAATTGTTAGTAAATACAATTAAATCCTACTAAAATAGTAAGAAATAACACTACTATAAATATTACTAACATACTAGGTACTATTGTTCTATTTATAAATACCGCAAAATGCAGAAAAATTCAAGATTTCAGGAGTTCCTAAGAATTCCTAGGAATTCCCATTTTGTTCTTAAATCCTGAAGATTAATATCTGTTGGATATTTGGAAACAGCAAATCCAACTAGGTACTTGATCTTAGATGCTTTATCTACTGGAAAAAAATATATTCATAAAATATAAATTATCTACAAAACAGGATATACTAAGTATCTCTGGAGGTAGAAACTTGACTAAAGTTAATAGAGGAAGATTTCAGAAGAAAGGAAGTTTCCTGGAGAAAGAGATGGTGACGGCCATATGGAAGAAGAGGTATTTGGGATTTCAAGTCTGAGGTGCACTGAAATAAATGGGCAAGGGAAAATAAGGGGAAAATTTTTAGACAAGAAGAACAGAATAATTAATGTATATAGAAAAGCAATTTTTATGGCTAAATCATAGAACATTCTTTTTCAAAGAACGAGAGTTTATATTATGTGAAAATAAACTTTGAAGACCTTAATAAAATAGGTGAAAGTGAATTGTGTTAGTACTGAAATAGTTGTACATAGACAGTGTCAAATAAGTTAAAACTTACCATACCGGTTTGCATAAATTTATATACTTGCTGCCTTCACATGCATTTTAGCCTAGCCACAAGCTATTTGAAATAGAGTTATATCCCATTACCTTTGGCCATGTTAAAACTTCTCTATCCTGGGTGGTTTTTGATATAGCCCACTCAACTCACTGACCCAAAACCCAACACACCTCACAGCTACTGACCACAATAAAGCCTAGTGTTTAACATGGGAGCCATGTAAAATAGTAATTACCCCCCTGCCACACATCTTTTAAACTAGCCAGTCTACAACCTGCTTCAGAAAGCCTTAGGGATAATGCCCATGTACCCACAGGTTGTCTGTATCTCACTCTCCACCCACTGGCTGAGCTCCTTGCTGCCTCTAAACTTTCTGTCAGCCTCCTGTCTGCACCTCTAACCTCTCTGGACCTGTGAATAATAAATATCTTTTGTTTCATCCATTTTGATTTCCTTTCCTCATTGTGTCACACATGATACACACACCTGAATTTAAATTTCCCCTAGGTCATGGTTATCCCAGAAAGTGGCTATTTTGGAAAAGAGAGACCTCAATCCAAATTAGAAAGAAAGAAATGACACAGATACTGAAGTTTTGATCAAGGTGTGGGAAGGTTATGTGTGTAAGACATCGATGATAATTGTGTGAATGAGACAAATATTGACATTAATTTAAAAGTAGTTTGTATTCCTGTTTTGAATACACTACTGAAGCATAACTAATGTCATTATCTAAAAATTAAAAACTCTTTAACAAAAGATGAAATGTACAATATAACATATGCTATTATTTAAAATGCAAAGATACTCAGGTTAGATTGATTCAAAAGTAATGTGAACATATCTGACATTGAGTTCATTCATTTGTTCATTCATTCATATGTCCACCAAATATTTAATCGTTCCATTATTTCCCACATACTACACACAGTTGAATCACTTTTGAACTCTTTAGGAGTCCCTAAATAGAATCCCCACAGTGAGAGAATGTTTAGAAATTTTCCAGGGGTAATGTTGAGGCCAGTATTGCTAGGATAGGGCATGACTGGGAGCTGATAGGAAGAGAGAAGGGTGGGGTGGTGGATACAGTGCTTGCAGGTTGAGCAGGGCTTTGGAGGCCTTTGGAAGACCTTTGGTTTTTACTCTCAGTGAGATAGGCGCCTCTGAAGACTGTTAAAGAAAAAAGTGACATAATCCTTGTTTTTAAAAGATTAAAACGAGATTGAGAATAGATTGGGAGACAAGCTAAAAAGCTTTTGCAACTAATTCAAAAAAAAAATGGTAATGGCTTATTGTAGGGTGATGGTTGCAGTGGAAATTGGTGACAAATGCTCTTATCCTGGGCATTCTTCAGTAGAGCTTACCAGATTTCCAGACATATTAAATGTAGGTCAGAAGAAAAGTGAGCATTTTAAGAATTTCCAAATTTTGAGGAGGATAAGGTTGTGATCATTGTTATTTTGGATATTCAGAATAAAGCAAATATTTAGGGGAAGATTTACAGTTTAATTTTAAAATGTAAGTTTGGGGTGCCTATTAAATTAAAAAAAGTTATGTTTTACTTACCAAACCATGATACTCTGATTTCTTTAGCATTTGTGGTTGTTATGTTGAAAAATTTAGCAGTAAAAATTATTTAAAATTAGATGTGGTGTTTTCAAGAATCTCATGGCAGAAAAGTGGTATTTGGAAAGCTTATAAAGTCATTGTTCAATTGATTTTTAAGAATTTTCTTTTTGACAAATTGAGCATCTACAAAATATGATAGTACCTATATCTTCCCTTTTTAAAAACTAGTCCCTAGTCCCAGATGTTTAGTGTAAAGTAATATTTGTGGGGTTCAGAAACAACTAATTATGTGGTAAAAATAAATATTAATAAAAAAGTTAATACATTTCTATTTTAGAAGCTTTTCCTTCATTTTCTTATTTTCTTCAAGTCTTTCAACTTCTCTTTCCTCTTCCCTTTTTTCCTTCTTTATTTTCCTTTCCATGTTATTTTATTTAACTGAATATTTACCATATTTTGAGTATCACAATAGGCATGTTAAAAGGTACGAAGGTAAATAAGTCCAAGTTGCTGTGTATTTAAATAATGGAAGATTTAGAGGATATAAAACATAGCCTTTGCTATGTATAACATAATGTTGAAGATGTTAAGTGGAATGAGAAAGATATTGATAGAGTTTTAAAAAATCTTAAAATTATTCATTTTATTATTAATTTTTAAATTATTATATTTTTCTTATGTTCCATCTTTTGCAAATAAACTTTATGTGTTCCTTTTATATAAATATTATGTCATATTTTCTAATGATAGACCAGGATTTATCATCAAGTGAACTTATGTGAATTAGTGATAAGAACTAAAATTTAAACTACACATTTTCTATGACTATGAGCATTCAAGAATAGAGAAAAAAATAAAGCATAAGGGCAATTAAAAATTTTTTATTTATATAAATGTTAGATACATATCATGCTTAGTCTTGGAAGAATTATGTAGAAATATTCAAATTCATTTGAACAAATAACCCTTGGCAGTTATTTCACAAGGGCACCTGGAATTTCTGCTAAAAATCTTGTCTGATTGTCACATAAAACTTTTGTGCTTAGCTTTCAGTTTTATTTACCATCTACTTATGGAATTATCATATTCAAAGCCTGAATTTAGCTGTCTGACCTTGAGAAGACAGGATAAGCAAAATTGAGAGAGATATTATTAGTTTGAACAAAACATATCTGCCCTGAGAAGGTCCATTTATCTCCATTAAACATAATGATTTCCTGAGCTGAAGAATACATAAACTCACGGATGTGAGTACGTTTTTACATAGTAGCTAAGGAAGTGGACCAGAATATTACAGATAAGGAATTCAAGTAACTTAAGTAATTTCCAGATTTTAAGTTATTTGAAAAGTCTGTTATAGCTTCTTATCATTGCAAAATTATATTGCAATGATACATTGATATCCTGGAAATTTAGGAATCTAATACTAGTATCTGAGTCACTATTAGAGGCCATGTTGGTAACCCTCACATTGAGAATATGGCCTTCTCTAGCCTTGACTTCAGAAAAGAATGAAATTCTAGATGATCAGCTTGAGGAAATGATTTCCGAGAGTTCAACAAACATTTATCTGTACTCCGATCTCCTAAGAGATCATGTAACTTCAAAGCATAAGAGGATAGCTATGAACATATAAATATGCATCTGCTGATAGGTATGAGATTCATGAAGGAAACAGTTAGTATGGAAGTGAAGAATAAAGATCTGAGCCCTCCCAGGTATCAGAAAAACTATATTCTCTTGTTATTTCAATATGCTTTATGAATAGTCCATGGAGACCTAAACACATTTCGTAAGTCCTCTAGGACTTCACCATTGGATCATGAACCAGGATTTAACTTGAACCACATGCTGGATCCTTCCATTTCACCACAAATGTTTATTCTGGCAAATTTTGACCATAATTTCAATCATATAGCATAAGCTTCTGCTTTACATTACTGGTGTTTACCCAAGATAGATTTCTGGATTCAGCTGTTTCTCATATATCCATACTTTCTCCAATGACAGCTGCCATGGCTCCTTCAGGAAACAAATCCATCCAGCCTTATGGCATGACTTTTTCTATTTTGAGTGTTTTCACTAATGCTTATCTTGAAACTAACTAAACAGTGATACTTATCTTGAAATAGTAACAACAAATGAACTCTTTTTTTTTTTGGTCTTAGAATCACTCTGATGATAACACTCAGTATTTTCATGCTACTTTCACTAAAAGAATAATCAAAATGTTGGAGACATAGAAAATCCTTGATACAGTTCTGTGATAAACTGACTCCTTAATTCAATTATAATTTTCTCCAAATTTTGTTCCTCTTTTTCTCAAAAAGTAAACATTTTAAAACGTTTAAAACATCATGTGTAATGATATAAAAGCTTGTGTTTATGTGGATAATAGGACAAAGAATGCTCAGCAATATATTGGTTTCCCTTTCCATTTTCCATGTTCAGTACTGTTTCAAAGATCTTTTACATTTATGACAAGTGTATAACACCACATTCTAGACAAGGGAATGGTGCACAAAAGCAATATAGACCACTTCAAAGCCTAGACCATACAAATCCTATGTGTAAACTTCCACTTTCTTTTTCCATTGCATGGCAATGGTGGAGACAACATCTGGAGAATTGTAGTGTAAATCGCAAAAACACCATGGTTCCTAAGTTACTCTGTGGAACATAGCATTCCTTCTCTAAATAACTGACTCTTTTGGGAAGCTGCTGTATCAAGAGGGTCTACATCTGGACCCAACAGATATGACTAAATACACAACATCTGAGATTTCTCCTTTCAGCTGGATGTGAAGACTAGATGAAACTTGGTGTTGTCTCATTTGGAAAGGACATTCTATGTGTGGAAATAAAGTAGCAAAAGAAATTTGTGAGCAACAGGTAAATCATTGATGAGTCTAGTTACAGAGATTTTGGGGTTTCTTCTTATGGTAGCATATCCTTAAAAGCTACTAAAATTGGAACCTTGAAGTCAGGTATCACTGTAAAGTAAATAAAGACTATTGGCATAACTGTCTAAAAATAAGCCACAAACATAGATATTGGAGAGTAGAAATATGGTGGTATATGATATATAATACAAGAACCCTTGGTAAAAATTTTGCCTACATTAAATCTGAACTTTTAAACCTATTGAGACTGTATTTTTAGGAGAAGTTTGTTGGAAAAAAAAGTGTTAGCATATATTGATATTGATATCTAGCACAATATTTCAACAAAGGATGAATATAAAGATAATTAGGAATTAAATAGTTTGAAAGTATAAATAAAAGAAAAGGGAATAGAATTCATAAATTCATGGCCTGATGATTTGAAAACTCACCTGCTTCTATAGATCATAGAGTAGGAATTAGGACAAATTACTCTTTTTGATACTGAAGGTCTATTAAGACCCAGGATTCGGTCAAAGATCAGATAAAAGGTGTCTTTCTCTTGTTCACACTTGAAAACCACATTGCTGCCTCCAGTAAGTTGAGAGGAAGAAGCATAGAGGCCAGGATGCAAATATGAAGATTTAAGACTTTTGTCTAAAAAGGACTTTGGGTATATTGCTGGTCATCAAATGGCCAAAACCAAATAGCTCAAAAGTATTTGAGATTCGAAGAAACAATATTGAACAGCATTCTCTGATATCAGATTTAAAATGCCTTTACATGTTGTAGCTATAAAAGAGCTTTTGGAACTCCAGACTTGCTCCAATAGAAAAGTTAGTTATAAAAATTTGTACAGCTCCACAAACAAGGTAGACTCTTCAGTCCACTTTTCAAATCTGTCCAAGGCTATCTTATTCCTGACTTACCCTGAATTTTTAGTGTGGGGTTGAAGAGTGTGAACAGATAACTAACTTTTTAGGCCTTAAATTGCTGGAGTAGGAGGAGCCACATCTGATCTCCCAAATATATGACTGAGCGGCACAACATTTAAAATTTCTGGTCTTTCAGCTGATGCAAAGATGAGATTAAATTTGAAGTTGCCTCCTTTTTGGGGATAAAGACAGAATAATATGTGTACTTATAAAAGCCTACTTGGGGAGGTACACTGTTTTATAAAGAAATGTAAAGAAGACACTTGATCACATATGAAGAAAAGCACCTTAATGGAGAATGAACAGGTAATCATCCACAAAAGAAAAATGGTTTCTCACAAATGAAAATGACATTTTTGACAGCTGAGACCGTGCAATTAGTAAATGTTTTAAAAAGGCCGCATTCAGATAGATTCTCTCCTTGCCCCACGGCAAGCTCTGTTGCAGCCAGGAAATAAGACTTTCTCCATTTCAAATTTCTTCTAAAATGATTTTTGCTTTAGAACTATACCTTTCAATTAATAAATAATGGATAGAATGAGGTCCTAAACATATCTCAATGCATTTTTAAAAGGTCAAGAGAGGTCAAGAGAGGCTTTTATAAGTACATACAACACAGCTACATGGAAATAGAAAAATGTCTCTTATGTTATATAATGAAAACATTGTATGCCAAATCTATTATGTGGCCATTGTTGAAATCAGGATTTCTGTAAAATGCTAGTGCCCAGGAATTTTAGGTACTTAAGAAACAGAAGTGAGATTGGCCAGGAAGTTGCATAGTGAGTCCTAGGAAAATGTGGAAGGCTACAACTCAGTAGGGTTGTGGAAATGCCTGAAACCTGAGGAATAGCCCACATCTACATCCAAACAATGATAGTACATGATATAGTTTGGCTCTGTGTCCCCACCCAAATCTTACCTTGAATTGTAATAATCACTACATGTCATGGGAGGAACATGATGGGAAGTAATTGAATCATGGGGGCAGGTTTTTCCCATGAATAAGTGAATAAGTCTCACAAGATATGATGGTTTTATAAAGGAGAGTTCCTCTGCACATGTTCTCTTGCCTGCCACCATAGAAGGTGTGACTTTGCTTCTCATTTCACCTTCTGAAATGATTGTGAGTACTCCCCAGCCATGTGGAACTGTGAGTCAATTAAACCTCATTTCTTTATAAATTACCCAGTCTCAGGTATGTCTTTATTAGTAATGTGAGAACAGACTAACATAGTACACATGATAGACTGAAGGATAGAAATGTGGGGTCGGGGGGTACCAGAGCATGAGGACACCTGAGAGCTCCTTGGGGACTGTTGAAGTGGAGTCAAGAATAAGGGCTTACATATAGACTGTCATCTTGGTTGGTCACTGCTTTTCCTTCATTGTTGCTCTTCCTATGAAAAATAAATTGGACAGACTATTATCTCTGTCACCTAGAATAGTGTTTGGCACATGGAAGATATTCAAAAAGTATATATTCAAAAACAAATAAATATTTTCTTTTGATAGATATGCCTTAGCATGTAAAAATATCTGTGTTTTCTTTGGGAGGCAGGGGAGGAGTGTCTAAATGTTATAAAACAACAGAAATAGAATAATTTTTAGCATTAGAATCTGATATAATCTATTCAGAACTATGATTATATTATTAAAATTATGAAAAGCCCCAAACCACTCTAATTTCCTCTTTTGTCTTTCACCGTGCTATGTAGGTAAGAAATTAAGTCAACAAACTTATATCAGAATTACATTTAGAAAGTATTATTGTTCTATACATCTCTAAAGAATTCATGTTTTTATTTTAGTTTGAGTCCTAAAAATTACAATTTATTGAGCTTTTCTCTAGTGTTTGATCTTTGAAAATTGTTTTTTGTTTTCTTTAGGTCCTTACTACTGGAGTCCTATGGAGCATCCCTTCTTACCCCTTCCACCCATGTTTGTACTTTTCCTTTCTTAAAGTAAAAACTGATCAAAAGGGCAACTATAGTCACAGCTGTTTGAATGTCAGAGCATTTGATGAGTCAAGACATTGTGGATGTGGCAATACATCTTCCATTGTCTTTCTTTTTATAAACGGGATTCTAATTAGACCAATCATTTATAATTAGCATGATGTCATGTAGCAATCTAATAAAATACTGTGATGAGGAAAATTGATCTGGCCTTGATGCTAATTACTCCAGGCTTTATAAAACTAGGAAGTGACTGCTTCCAGGCCATCCATGTCTTGTTTCTTCTTTGCTTTTTTACATACACTCTTCTACTTAACTTGTTTCCTTACTTCATATTATGTCCTCATCTTTAATTCATATTGTGTCCTCATTCCCAATTAATTTTAACCACACCTTGGTCTTTGGTGTAACCTGAAAAAGTAGGGCTTTATCAGTTGTCTGAGAAAATATTCCTTAGTTAAATGTTTCCTCTAAGAAGTTGATATGGTTAGGCTTTGCATCCCCACCCAAATCTTATCTTGAATTGTAATCCCCATAATCCCCACATGTCAAGGGAAAAAGCAGGTGGAGGTAATTGAATCATGGAGGCAGTTTCCCCAGTGCTGTTCTCATGAGGCTGATTCTCACAAGATATGATGGTTTTATGTGGGGCTTTTCCCCTCTTTGCTGGCACTTCTCCTTCCTGCTGCCTTGTAAAGAAGATTCCTTACTTCCCCTTTGTCTCCTTCCACGATTGTAAATTTCCTGAGGCTTCCCCAGCCATGCTGAACTGTGAGTCAGTTAAATCTCTTTCCTTCATGAATTATCTAGTCTCAGCAGTTTGTTATAGCAGTGTGAAAACAGACTAATACAGAAGTGCACCAGATCACAGTCCCATAATGCCAAAGTTTGGCTCAGAGCTAAGGCTGTTAGGGTTAGACCCAGGTCAGCCTCCACATAATCAAAGTCAGAGGGAGCTGAGACTGTGGCTGGAATCAGAGTTTTAGAAAGACAGTAACATAAACATTACAAAAGAAAATCTGAACAATATTCTTGTGGGATTTGTTTACGTCTGTTTTCTCAAAACAGCACGGCATGTTTAAGGTTAAATAACTAAATGTTTCCAAGAATTGGGTGACTGATTGGTGTTTCCTTTGCTGCTATTTAAATACTTTTTAAAGTCAGAATAATTTGAGATATCTAATACTTTTTTTAGTCATAAGATACTTGGAATATAAATTTTGATGTCTGACTTAAATTTTTTGATGCATTTTTAGCCCATTAACGACATAGCTAGGCTTTTTATGAAATTGTTATTGGAAACAAAACTTGAGCACAGCTTCCTGTGTAAAACTAAATTTACTTGTACTTTGTTCTCTTTTTCCTTTAAATTTACTTTATTTTAATAAGGACAGGTAGGAATTACTTCAAAGCGAAAGTCTTGATCTCTATAAAAGTTTATTTTTATTGTATTAGCATAACCATTCCTTGAGACATTGAAGACCTTCATTAACTGTCTAAATTTGTTTTTGTGTGCGATCCTCAGAATGGCTACAGATCTAAGCATGTTCAGATGAAGCAGGTGTTGTGACTATATACATTAGTATACGGTGCACTAAAGATTCTTGAAATCCCTGTGAAAAACGTCCTAAGATATTTGGAACATATTAGTAATTCTATGTGAATTTTAAGTTTGCTTCTAGGAATCCATTAAATTTTACCTTGTGAGTGAGGTTAAAAGAAAATCAAATGGAGGTGTTGTTGAATAATGAATCTACTCTTTAGACAAGTGCTTCTTATGTGTAATCTGGCACAGAAACCAATCCATATTTGTGACTTGTGCACAGTGAAATAGCAACTCATGCCAGGGTCTGGCATGGTGGTTCATACCTGTAATCCCAGCTCTTTAGGAGGGCTGGGCAGGAGGATCACTTGAGGCCAGGATTTCAAGACCAGCTTGGCCAACATAGGGAGACCCAGGCTAGTCTCGAACTCCTGGTCTCAAAAATTACCTCGGCATGGTGGCATGCACCTGTAGTTCCAGCTACTCAGGAGGCTGAGGCAGGAGGATTGCTTGAGCCCAGAAGAGTGAGGATGCAGTGAGCTGTGATCAGGCCACTGCACTCCAGCCTGGGTGACAAAGTGAAACCCTGTCTCACAAAAAGAAACTCATGACAGTATGAAAATCACCTAAGTTGTTAAGCCCCCTGTTTAGGTTGGCTGATATTTGTTTTTCTTAACAAGAATTTATCAGTAAATAAAGCAGAAAATTCAATTATATTCTGGCACAAAATCCTTATTTTATTATCTGCTGTCATTTTGAGTAGCCCTAGTATTGAAGCTGGTTATCTTAAAAATATAAAAATATTCCTAGATGATAAATATTTTCACAGATATTAGAATAATGGAAAAGTGAGCTTCAATTATCCTATGTTTACCTGCATATAACTCAGGGTTCTCTAGAGGGACAGAACTGATAGTATGTATATTAACTCACACAATCACAAGGTCCCACAATAGGCCATCTACAAGCTGAGGGAAAAGGAAAGCCAGTCTGCGTCCCAAAACTGAAGAAGGTGGAGTCCAGTGTTTGAGGGCAGTAAGGGTCCAGCACAGGAGAAAGATGTAGGCTGGGAGGCTAGGCCAGTCTAGTCTTTTCACAATTTTTTTCTGCCTGCTTTATATTCTAGCTGTGCTAGAAGCTGATTAGATGGTGCCCTCCCAGATTAAGGGTGAGTCTGCGTTTCCTAGTCCACTGACTCAAATGTTAATCTCCTTTGGCAACACCCTCACAGACACACCTAAGATACTTCGCATACTTTAATCCAATCAAGTTGGCACTCAGTATTAACCATCAGAAGTCCATTCTTTGTCAACTTGAACCCACGCACATCTCCTGAGATCATACATAATCTTCAAATAAAGACAATAATAAGGTCATAATTATACCAAACATAGTACAACCACCTTTTGTGCAACTGGAAACACACCAATCCCCAACCAAAATACTATTACATAAAAATAACAATACTTAAAAGCTGATATAAAGTCAATAAATTTTATGTCACATAATAAAGGAAAAGTAAATTAAAGATGTTTTCTTAGTACAAGTGTACACATGCACAAACAGGTTTTTAATAAAAGAAGAAAGACATACTCATGACAAATAAAGTCCTTATTTCTGCAGCTAGTCACATGGGTGTAGCTGGTATTGATGACTACCTTCTTCTACTACCCATTCTGTATTCCCTTTGCCTTCAGTAAGCACCTAAGCAAGTAATGTTTTTTTCCTCTGGTGGAGTGACCCAGACCTTCATTCCTGAAGGGTCTGGGTCATTTGTAGTCCTGCCTGGATCAGGCTGTTGTAGTCTTCCATTGACTTTAATCACAGGGCATGATAATACTAAGAGATGCCATAATGGATTTCCTGTATTCCGTGCATACTCTTTCTTACCTCCATTGTGGAGTAGTAGACTAATTTCATCTTGATAGTTCAGGTCAATCACTCCAGCCAATATTCTAAGTCTCATCTCAACCCTCTGACTTAAAGGTAGGAGGAACCCAAAGTTTCCAGGTCGCAATCTTAATGGAATCATTGTTGTGTCTCTTGGTGGCAGCGTCCCTTCCTCTGGAACTAAGACCTCTAGGACAGTAGAACGTAATGTCGTGGGAATAGGAGGCAAAAATTTTGCTAAGGGATCACTAGGGGTGATGGTGAGTGGTGCCACTTTCACTTCCACCCCTTGATTCCTGGGACCGTGAATCCTGGCTATGGGAGAAACAGTACCATATATTGGATGCTGATTCAAAGCATACATGGCCTTCTGGAGAACTTTGCCACAGCCCTGCAAATATTGTCATCTAGTTGGCATTGTAATCGTGACTTCAAAAGGCCATTCCACCATTCTATCAATCCAGCTGCTTCAGTATGATGGGGAACATGGTAAGACCAATGAATTCCATGAGCATGAGCCCACTGCTGCACTTCTTTAGCTGTAAAGTGAGTGCCTTCATCAGATGCAATGCTGTGTGGAATACCATGACTGTGGATAAGGCATTCCGTGAGTCCACAGATGGTAGTCTTGCTAGAAGCATTGTGTTCAGGATAGGCAAACCCATATCCAGAGTAAGTGTCTATTCCAGTGAGGAAAAACCTCTTCCTTTTCCATGATTGAAGTGGTCCGATATACTTAACCTGACACCAGGTAGCAGGCTGATCACCCTGAGGAGTGGTGTCATATCGAGGGCTCAGTGTTGGTCTCTGCTGCTGGCAAATTGGGCACTCAGCAGTGGCTGTAGCCAGGTCAGCCTTGGTGAGTGGAAATTCATGTTGCTGAGCCCGTGTGTAACCTCCATCTCTGCCACCATGGCCACACTGTTCATGGGCCCATTGGGCGATGATAGGGGTGGCTGGGGAAAGAGGTGGCTGAGTGGTATCCACAGAATGGGTCATCCTATCCACTTCATTATTAAAATCCTCATCTATTGAGGTCACCTGTTGGTGAGCACACACATGACATACAAATATCTCCAGTTTTTGACCACTCAGAGAGATCCATTCACATACTTCTTCCCCAGATTTTTTTGTCACCAATTTTCCAATCATCCCTCTTCCAATCCCTGACCATCCAGACAAACCACTGGATACAGCCCATTAAAAGTATATAATCTCACATCTGGCCATTTCTCTTTCCATTCAACGTGCACGACCAGGTGAACTGCTTAAAGTTTTGCCCACTGGGAAGATTTCCATCCACCACTGTCCCTCAGGGGTGTCCTTGATAGGGGCTGTAGTGCTGCACCTGTCCACTTTAGAGTAGTGCCTACATATTGTGCAGCATCATCTGTGAACCAGGCCCCAGTCTTCTCTTTCTCTGTCACCTAATCATAGGGAACTCCCTATGCGGCCATCGGTGCAGGCTGTGGGAGAGAAGGCAGGGGGGCAGGAGTGGAGACCATGGGCATTTGAGCTACTTTCTCATGTAACTTACTTGGGCCTTCAGGACCTATGTGAGCCTGATCATGTATATACCACTTCCATTTGATGATGGAATGCTGGTGTGCACAACCCACTTTATGGCTAGATCGGTCAGAAAGCACCCAGTTCATGAAAGGCAATCCAGGTTGTATCATGACTTGATGACCCATAGTCAAACGTTCAGTTTCCACCAAAGCCCAGTAACAGGCCAAGAGCTGTCTCTTAAAAGGAGAGTAGTTATCTGCAGAAGATGGCAGGCACTTGCTCCAAAATCCTAGAGGCCTCTACTGTGATTCACCTATGGGGGCCTGCCAAAGGTTCCAAACAGCATCCCTATCTGCCGCTGACACTTCAAGCACCATTGGATTTGCTGGGTTATATGGCCCAAGTGGCAGAGTGGCTCGCACAGCAGCCTGGACCTGTTGCAGAGCCTTCTCCTGTTCTGGACCCTACCCAAAACTTGCAGCCTTTCGGGTCACTTGATAAATTGGCCAGAGTAACACACCCAAATGGGGAAGGTGTTGCCTCCAAAATCCAAATAAGCCTACTAGGCATTGGGATGTCAACTCCAAACTCTTTGAGGATAAGGCCTCTGTCTCATCCACAGATGAATCTCTTGTTTTATCGTCTGGTTCTGCTTGTTCTTATTTCTCATGTAGGCACAGTGGTAGGATCTGAAAAGTAATCCTGCCGGAGAATTTTACCTATAACTCTTGGAGTCTTTCAAGGTCAAATGCTAGTCTGAAACCTACATTTGGAAAAGCATAAAGATGAAAAACGGACTGCTCAGCTGATGGATCAGGTAAAGAGAAAAATGTTGTGACTGCTCTGCCCTCTCTGATTTTTTTTATGAAAGTGAAAGTCTTTCTCATAATTCAGATATGGATAATTTGGGAAAATAATCAGCTTTGAGTTGTATTAAAGTAGCTTTGACCAAGAAGCCAATTAGAAGAGCACCAGAATCCCAATAGAGAGAGCCTTATGTTGAAGACAGCAGGCAGCCAGGGCTGAGGAAGGTACTGCACGTTTTCAGTCAAAGTAAATGTCTGAATCAAAGGATTGTAGGGAAGAGATCCCTGGGTAGTAGAAGAGTATATTCTCTGTGGTCATGAAAGCAGATGATCAGCTGTGAATATCCAGAAAGCTCAGGGAAAATTGGGTATAAACAACAGCCTGGCCAGAGAAAATTTAGTATCGGACAAATATGACTTCTCTTAACACTGACATTTTTTTTTCTTATACAACTTTTCTTCAACTCTAGAAAACCAAAAAGATAGCCTACTAATCGTGAAATAAAGGAGGAAGAGGAAGCTAAAGGTGAATCCTACAACCCATCACATTCCTTTTCCCACTGCAGACTTCCAAGCCTGATGCTGTCAGGAACCAAGGAAAGAAAGAATGTTAAACATTATGTAAATTTTGAAATATTACACGTGCTTCGATATTTTGATTACTAAAATGAGACTACATGGCTTGAAGTAACCAGAGAACGTTTTATTATCTAATAGTGACTGAGAAATGATGTAAAATGTACCTCAGATTTCAAAAAGAGAAAGAAAAATAGCTATTTCCACAGAATGGATTTGAATGAGTATTAGGGGAGATAAATAAACTTGTGTTCGAGTTCACATTATGTGAATCCTGTTTATTCAAAATACCAGTCATACAGTTGTTCAGGATATTTACTTTTATTTCCAGGGAACAACTCATGCCAAACTAATCCCAACTGTATTCATGCAAAAACGATTTTAGACTCAGCCGCTTTACAGATGCTAAGGATAAAGTACTGAAAAGAGAGGGAAAAATGTCTAACTTTCATAAAGTTTAATGACTTAGTTTGAGATGTTAAGATGGAACACCATAGACTGGGTGCAATATAAAAAAACAGATTTTTTTTTTTTTCTCACAGCCTTATAGGAGAGAGGTCTATGGTCAGGGTGCCAGGATGGCTGGGTTCTGGTGAGGGTTTCTGCCAGGCTGCAAAGCACTGACTTCTTGTCTCCTCACATGGCAGAAAGAAAGTCAGCTAGCTTTAGTAGCCTCTTCTTATAAGGGTGCTGATCCTATTATTCACAATGGGGCACTTTAGTAGCCTCTTCTTATGGGGCACTAATCCTATTATTCACAATGGGGTACTGTAGTAGCCTCTTCCTATAAGGGAACTAATCCTGTTATTCACGGTGGTTCTGTCCTCATGAACTAATTACTTCCCAAAGGCTCCACTTTCACGTAATCCACTGATGTATGATGCATATGTAGCATTACAAGGAAAAAAAGTGTTTAAATTAGTAATATTTTTAGTTTGGTTCCATCTGTTTGTTTATTATCGAGTGACCGTTTGGAAAATAACCTCCTCTGGGAGTGGAGTCATCACATTGTACAAAGAGATTGTCTTTAATCCTAACAGGTGAGAATCCACTGGAAGGATTTTAAGGTGAAAATCAACAATACTTAGTTTAAAATTATAAAAAATATTTGTGGCTATTGTGTGGAAGGTGGATTGTAAAAAGAAAAGCAAAAGGAAGTGTAAAAAAAATTAGAAAAATAGTTAAGAATACTAATTAGTAACCCGGGGAATAGATACTGCTGTTGATGTCAAAATGAAAATGTAAGATAATAGCAGTGAAGAAAAGTAGAGGCAAAATGGAGAAAATTGTAGATATTCAAAATATATTGTAGAGATAAAACTAACAGCATTTATTGGAGTGTAAAAAAAGTAAAGAAAAGGCCGGGTGTGCTGGCTCACACCTGTAATCTCAGCACCTCAAGAGGCCGAGACAAGTGGATCACGAGGTCAGGAGTTCAAGACCAGCCTGGCCAAGATGGTGAAACCCTGTCTCTTCTAAAAATACAATTAGCCAGGCATGGTGGCAGGGTCCTGTAATCCCAGCTACTTGGGAGGCTGAGTCAGAGAATTACTTGAACCCAGGAGGTGGAGGTTGCAGTGAGCTGAAATCGCACCACTGCACTCCAGCCTGGGTGACAGAGCGAGACTCTGTCTCAAAAAAAAAAAAAAAAAAAAAAGTAAAATTATTTCCAATTGTTTACCTGAGACAATGGGTAAATGGTAGAGCACATTAATAAGAAAGAATAGGTGAGAGATGCATCTCCCCTTAGCCAGCTGGTTTGATGTTAGACTCTGACAACAGCCGATTCTAGAGGTACACTGCAAAGTGTGAAGGGAGGATGGGCTGTTCCCTTCTTCTGTGAAACAGCAGGGGAATTTATAATGCAGAGGTCCTGACAGCCTTCACCACAGTAGTGGGCTGCTCTTGAGGGTCAGCTGACAGGTCCTGCTGGCAGTTTTTGTCATCTCCACATTGGCAGAGGCTCTCAGCTTTCATGATTTAGTAGCCAAAACATTATATCCAGCTTCTTTGTTGCCATAGCAGTGGGCAAAGTGTTCCTGTGAAACACTTAATTTGCTATCAAAATGATGATTTCAAGTAGAATGTTTGTTTTGGAATATGGAGATGAGTCATGATTGAGAGATTAAGCAAAGAACTATAAGACCATTGACAAAATTTATAGCTTTGGGACTTTATGAGTCACCAATGGGAGGCCACGAATAGACAGTTAGGACAAATTTCTGGCAAAAATTTAGGAGCCAAATAGAAAAGTAGTAGGTAAATAGGAAATCGGAAAAAAAAAAGTAGTCAAAGAAGTAGGAAACAAACAACAACAACAAAAAAAAAACAACTGAATGAGCATTTTATGGAAATTAAAATTAAAAAGCTTTTCAAGGAGGAAATGTCCAGCTGTGCTGAAAGCAGATGAAGAGTGAAAATGTGGCCTGGAAAATTGTATTAGTATTTGGCAAAACCCTGTGTCTATTATCTATTCAATTGCTTCTTATCATTATTATGATTTTTCATTATAGTTATATGAAAACCTAATACAGCAATCTTTACCTTATTTTAGAAATTTGTAGAATAATCCTGAAGTAGGTAATGTTGCATACATATTTTTTAATTTTTCCAAAGGTATCTCTTTCTTAATTGATAATCTTTTTCTTAAAAATTCAATTTTGTTAATTTTCTCAACAAAAATAGCTGACTGGTTCTAATTTTTCAAAGTATTATATAAAATATATCATGCATATTTGGCAAGTATTTCAATTTTCCTACCAATATATTTGCATATATTGTCAGATATAAGCAAAACCATACAATAAAACTTACCAAAAAAAGATTTTGACACTTTTAGGTAGAAGAAGGTAAAAGAATGTAAACAAGGGTATTTAACTGAGGACTCATTTTGTTTCCATGAGTAATAATATAACTTAGAGAACTTAGAAAATGAGTATAAAACGCTCTCTTTTTACAGATTATTCCATGAGATAATATTTGATTTGCTTGCTAATTATTTCATTAGATAATATTTGGGTCTTGGTTTTTTACCTTTTAAGATGGACATTACTGATAAGCTATAAGGATTGAAATTTTGATAAACAAAAGGTCAAAGAAATGTGAAATGAGAATCTGTGAAAGAAATTGAATATATTTAGCTATGAGCAAAAGGAGACTTGAAGGGCCAAAATACTTGAAGAGTTATTACAGAAAAGAAATAAGACTAGTCAGATACTAATCTCTATCAAGCAGAAATAAGATTAGATCAAGCTATGAAACTGTAGAAGCCAGAGGACAGAGAACATAAACCACGATGTATTCACATGGTAGATTGACAGTCAGCTTCCAGTCCAAGGTTTTGCTAGCATGTTGTCCCATATTGAAGACTCTGAAAAGTGAAAACTTACTTTTTTTAGATCCTCTTCCCCATATGGTTCTGAATACAAATTAGATTCAATCAAATAATGTTGTTCTTGTAAAATTTTGAAGGCAGATTTGAAGTGATGGCCATCTTCCTGCTGGAAATATTGGATTTTTATTGTTGTTTATTCCTTAAAATTACAAGTGCCTAGAAACCAATGGGTTGCCAGTAGCTGTTAGACTAAAAATTTCTGTATCCAATCACAAGGCCTATGGCAGTTAAAGGGCAGCTGCAGAGAAAGCAGGAGTACCTTCCTGACTCCTGTGTCACAGTTGTGTTACTCATTAGTACTGCACACCAATATTTTGGACATTCTTCTTCCAAACATGTGGTAGGATTGCATTTCTTCAACTTCTTGAAATAAGTGGGGACATGATTGCTTTGATCAATGGAATGTGAAGAAAGTTATATGTATCACTTCCAAGTACAAGCATCTAAGTGCTGATATGTAATTCTTTAATTTTCTCTTCCCTTAGCCACAGCTAAAGTGGAATTATGCACTGAAAAGAAGTTGCAATGCTGAACCATCACATACATGACAGCTACCCTGGAGAGTCTTCCAGATATGCAATAGATCTTGTGTGAGGAAAAAATATTCCATCATTCTGTTTTGCATTTTGTTTTAAGTCACCAAGATTCAGATATTGTTACCTTAGCATGACCTAGACTAATCCTAATACTACAAACATTGATAACAGATTTAGAATGTCATGAGAGCAAAGCCTAAAATATGTGACATTGGCTTTGGCAGAAGTGATACAAAAACTAGTATTTGAGTCTAAAAATTAATAGTCCTTACTATTTATTACAAAGTAATTCACAAAAGGAATTCTAAGAGAACATGGAAAGCTGATCATAAACTTAATGAATTTGTAGGGATAGAGGAAGAATATAGCAAAATGAACAGGGGTAGTGTGTATTGATTATTTTTGACTATGGTTGGAAGGTATTATGTGAAAGAAATGAGTTCAAAAAAAGAATTGGACAGTTAAAGGAAAGAAATAAAAAGAAAGAGAAATAATACAGAGACCTGGAGATTTCTGGGGTTGGAAAAGGCAATATTTCTCAGTCTTTCACTAGACATTGAAAAACTAAGAAAGGTTGTGAGTGACAAGAATCAAATTAAGGGAATGACCATGTCAATTGTCATTATAATCTCTGAATGGATTAAAATGTCTTGGACTTAAGATCCAATTATGAGTGTGGCCTGGTAGAGTAAATCTTTTAATTAGTTAAAATATCTCATAGAAAAGAGATTAAAATATATGTCGATTACGGAGCTACCACAATACATAGAATGACAACTAAATCAAAAGAGAGATGATGGTTAAAGAGACACTAAGTAATTACTGCAAATTTTCAATGTCCTGAGAGGAAATATGGCTTTGGATATTGGCACTTTACTCATTGATATCACATTGATAAATAGTCTGCCAAATTCTTGAAGACGTTTTCTACCAAAAGATGAAAATAGTAAACTAAAAGTTGTCTCCAACTGGAGATTTAAAGTGATTTACAAACTTGTACAAGCAGGAATTGGGCTAAGAATGCTGCCAGCCTCACGGAAAGTGTATTTCTCCAATTCCCAGTTCTGATGTAGCCAAGGAAAAAGATGTCAAAGGAAGAATTTTCCAGAGACCCCAGAGTCAGAGAGTAAAGCTGCTCCTCACGAACAGTAAAAGGGCATAAAGAATATTCTCCATCCCCAGTAGAAAGTTCACTGGGAATTCTGAATTGCTGCAGACCAGTGTCTTCCATGTATCTCCCATTCTCCTCCTCTCACAATCAAAGGTCCATTCCACTTCTATAAATTGGATGTTAGACACACAATCATTTTAGTTTATGAATCTGTGGATCAAAAGTCACCACATCTGGACCTGATATAGAGACTATCATGTGCCTGAAACTTTACACTCTAACTCTTCTAATAATTTGGTAAGTATCTATTACTCTGTATTAAACCCCTTTTAATTTAAAGTACCTAGAGTGTATTCTCTTTCCTGAAACTGAATCCTAATGAATATACCTGCCATGGCAGAATGCTACAAATCCAGGGCTTAAAATAGACTATTCAATACTTGATACAAAATCGGATAGATCAGTTGGTAGTAGAAACCAAAAATTAAAGACTTGGGGATTCAATTGTTAATATTATATAAATAGATGAATGTCCTGAATTATGGAATGAAAATCTAAGACTAATTTGAATCTATTCCAAAATGATGTACTTCGGAATTTTAAATTATTCCCATATGAGCCTATGTGGGTTTGGTGAATTAATTAAAGGAAACTATAGTGGTAGTAGATGTAATTTTGGGGAGTCCAATGGTTGGGAGTGGTGTTGGGATTAAATTACTATACTTGATATATAAAACTTTATAAAACTCTGTAGCCCATAATGTTCAGCATTTCCTGACTTCCCTGTGAGGCAAAGAGATCCTTAGAAGTATCCAAGCATTTTGTACCCGATATTGGTAAAGGATATTGTTGAAAGAATAGCTACATGATAAAGGGGTTACACTCTTGATTAAAAATGGCAAAACAACAAAAACTGATTAATGAACGCTTTCATTTAAGCATGTTGAATTTGTAGTAAGTGAATAAGCTTAAAATGGAAATGTTTACATGCATACATATCTACACACATACATGTCATGTTGTGCTCTAGAAATCAATAGGGCTATTAGATTGATTGTATAGAATCTCATGTAGCTTAGGAAATCTTGCTCTCGGATGACTCTAAAACGAGATGAGTTGTCAAAATCTTGGGTGATTTCATGGCCAGAGGGTAGGAATTTGGAGGATGAGCTGGATAATGGTATGTGATCCTTTGATTCTAAGATTGTATAAACAATAGAAATACACTGAAAAGGAAACTACATGATTTTAGTGAGAAACTATGTTTACTCTAATGAGTCTATAGAGAATTATATAATATATGGAAAGCACATGTCTTCTAGAAGTAACTACTAAAAAAAATAGGAAAAGTATTATGTTCCTCTGGTTAGAACTAATGTTTGGTTTGCTTTTGCTGGTAAAACTAATTTGATGCTCTTATTAAAATATAAAGCAATTCTTGGCCAGGCGTGGTGGCTCACGCCTGTAATCCTAGCACTTTGGGAGGCCAAGGCGGGCGGATCACCTGAGGTCGGGAGTTTGAGACCAGCATGACAAACATGGAGAAATCCCGTCTCTACTAAAAATACAAAATTAGCCGGGTGTGGAGGCACATGCCTGTAATCTCAGCTACTCAGGAGGCTGAGGAAGGAGAATCCCTTGAACCTGGGAGGTGGAGGTTGCAGTGAGCCGACATCACACCATTGCACTCCAGCCTGGGCAACAAGAGAAAAACTCCAGCTCAAAAAAAAATACACATATATATATATACACATATATGTGTGTATATAAAGCAATTCTTATTCTATGATAAAAATACATACCCTGGAAATACTGGTTCTGAGAAAGCATCTCATTTTAGATGACTGAGAGTTGAAAAAAAAGTATTTAGAAACTGATTTCTACTGAAACAATTATAAGAAACATAAACAACATTGAAACCCAAGAGGTTTGTAACATATTAGGAAGAAAATAATAAATGTAGATTATATTAGCAACAGGATGCTGCCTAGCCAGTTTGAGAACACAAACTATAAAATGTGTAATTTTCCCTTAGGTATTGCAAATTGACCACATAACAACATCAGAAATTTCACTTGTGAGAAAAATGAGATAACACATACAGGCTAATTGCTGAGAAGAGAAATGGTACAACAAAGTAAAGTGTGTTATCTGAAATTTATATGATGATACTTGACGGTTGTTTTATTTTGAAATTCCACATTTGCTTTTAAAAGCTCTGTGATGGAAATCAGGTCAGCTGCACATGGCCAGTTACAGTCGTAAATTGTTTTAAAAAGTATTTTGAATATCCAGTAACGTACTCCCTCCCTCTTTATTTGTCTTATGTATTAGTCAAAGTTCTTCAGAGAAACAGCACTGATTGTGTGTGTGTGTGTGTGTGTGTGTGTGTGTGGTAGTGAAAGTGGAGAAGAGAAAGTGGATATGAAAATATATACTTGGAAGAAAATTAACAGAAAATTTGACTAAATAAATGTAGCAATACGTGGATACAAATATTAATCCTGGGTTTTTTATAATTTCAAATGCTATAATTCTAATTACTTTAGTGGAAGTCTTTGTACAAGTTATTGGACATATTCTTACAGAGAGAGAGATAAATAGACATAGAGACAGAGAGATTTACTTTAAGTAATTGGCTTACGTGATTATGGATGCTGGAAAATCCCAAATCTGCAGGGTAGGGCCCTGGGCTGGAGAATGAGGGAAGAGTTGATGTCCCAGCTGGAGTCTGAAGCCTGTCTGGAGACAGAATTACCTCTTCTTCAGGGCACCTCAGTCTTTTTTCTCTTAAACTCTTCAACTAATTGATTGAGGTCCCCCCACATTATGGAGGGTAATCTGCTTTTCTCAGTCTACTGATTTCAATGTTCAGCCATCTAAAATATACCTTCATAGAAACATCTAGACTGGTGTTTGATGAAATATCTGGGTACTGTGGCCTAGCCAAGTTGACACACCAAATTAACCATCACAACTTATAAAGGAGCCTAGAGCCCTCTCAATCTTGTTTCTTACCTTTCACCTCAAAACTGCTCCCAGATCTATGACTCTGAGGACTAAACTCCTACTAACAGCATAACATTTGGCTCTACTTTCAGAGGGGTTTGTAATTCAGTGAGGAAAAATGTTTTTAACCTAAAATGATTAAACACTCAATATAAATATACTTTCAATTTCACTTTATTAGCAGGGAATGATTATTTTGAGTAATAACCTTTCTCTTGGTTCATATGCCTAGCACATAATCTGTTTTCTTTTCTGTATAGACACGCAATTTGTCCTGATTATAAGCACCCAGAGATTGCTGCTTCCCCATGCCAATTGATTTAATTCAATAACATTGATTAAGTGCCCACCTTGTGCCAGGACTGTGCAAATAATCTTAATATAAAAGCAGATAATCTCATAAACGACTTCACAGTCTAGCCAGGGGGATATATATACACAAATCAATGAAACATAATTGACAAGTGCAAAGCTAAATATATTAACAAACTATTTTAGGAGTAGCAAGGAGGGAATCATGATTTTAATCGAATGTTGTCAAAGACATTTTCAAAAATATAAAATAATTTGCATTTCTCTAATAGTTAGTGATGATTAGCAGTTTTTCATGTATTTGTTGACTGCATGTATGTCTTCTTTTGAGAAGTGTCTGTTCATGTGTTTACCTATTTTTTTAAGGGGATTATTTAGTTTGTGTTTGTTGAATTGTTTAAGTTCCTTATAGGTTCTGAATATTGGACCTTTGTCAGATGCATAGTTTGTAAATATTTTCTCCTATTGTGTAGGTTGTTTGTTTACACTGTTTATAGTTTCTTTTACTGTGCAGGAGTTGTTTAGCTTAATTATATCCCCTTGTCAATTTTTGTGCTGGTTGCAATTGCTTTTGGGGAAGTGCCAATTGAAACTTCATTGAGATACCATCTCATGTCAGTTAGATTGGCTATTTTTAAAAAGTCAAAAAACAACAGATGTTGGAGAGGTTACAGATAAAAGGGAACACCAGTACATGCTGATGAGAATGTTAATTAGTTCAGCAACTATGGAAAGCAGTGTGGAGATTCCTCAAAGAACTTCAAACAGAGCTACTATTTGACCCAGCAATCCACTACTGACTATAAAACCAAAGGAAAATAAATCACTCTATGAAAAAAACATGCTTTTGTATGTTCATCACAGCACTAGTCACAATAGCAAAAACAGGAATCAACCTAGATGCCAATCAAGTGTGGACTGGATTAAAAAAATGTGGTACATCTACACCATGGAATACTATGCAGCCATAACATGGGATTACAGTGCGACAAAATTATGTCCTTTGCAGTAACGTGGACACAACTGGAGGTCATTATCCTAAGCAAACTAAAGCAGAAACAGAAAACCAAATACCTCATGTTCTCACTTATGAGCAAAAGCTAAACTCCGAATACACATGGACACAAAGACGGGAATAATAGAAAATGAGGACACTTGAAGGGATATAGTGGGAGGTGAGTGTGGGATGAAAAACTACCTATCAAGTACTATGCTTACTAACTGGGTGACAAGATGATCAGTGCACCAGACCTCAGTGACACGGAATTCACCCATGTAACAAACTTGAACATGTACCCCATGAACCTAAAATAAAAGTTGAGGAGAAAATAAATGGACAGGAAAGAATTCTATGGCAGAGTAACATTTAAGCAAAGACCTAAATGGAGTAAGAGAACATTCCACACAGGACACAAGGGCAAAGGCCTTGAAGTTGGAGCATGCTTGGAGTTGTAAGGAAAATAACAAGATCAGTGTGAATGAAGTGGAGTAAAAGGAGAAGTGACAAGAGATAATGTATCTCAACTAAAGTAGGAATGAAAAAACAGTATCAGCATGGCTCAGTGTCTCACGCCTGTAATCCCAGCACTTTGGGAGGCCGAGGCAGGCGGATCATGAGATCAGGAGATTGAGACTATCCTGGCTAACATGGTGAAACCCCGTCTCCACTGAAAATACAAAAAATTAGCCGGGCGTGGTTGTTCCAGCTACTGGGAGGCTGTAGTTCCAGCCTGTAGTTTCAACTACTCGGGAGGTTGAGGCAGGAGAATGGCGTGAACCCGGGAGGCGGAGCTTGCAGTGAGCCGAGATTGCGCCACAGCACTCCAGCCTGGGTGACAGAGCGAGACTCCGTCTCAAAAAAAAAAAAAAAAAAGAAAGAAAGAAATAACAGTATCAACCATTTTAAAACATTTATAGAAAGATGTACATTTTTAAGGTTCTCAGTACACTTTTAAACAGTGTGAAAGTTGGTAGTAATATACAAAGAAATAAAGTTGTTACTTTTACTCAAAAATCAACACACAAATAATTTGTTAAAAAAATACATATAAAGGGACAATTAGCTGTGTGTCGAAAGATGACTGTAGATGAATTACAGACAGTGAAGTAAGGAGTGGAATTGAGCAGACAAAGGAAAGCATGGAGGTGTGCTTGAGAAGAACTGAAGCTGGCTAAAGCACAGTCTATCAGAGGAGATTAGCAGGCAGCCAAGCTGAGAGATGGATTCCGCTAGATATAGAAAACAGTACTGGAAAGATTGGACTTGATCCTGTAGACAGTGCAGAGCCATTTAAAAAGCAGCACGATCAGATTTTTGCTTTAGAAATTTAATTCTGTTAGAGAAGAGGAAGATACATTTGAGTCGGGGAAAGACTCGAGTCTTAGAAAACATGTAGCAAACAGTTATCACCGTTCCAACAAGAGAGAATCTAGAATATGGTGGTAGAAATGGGGAAGAGAAGATGGATTTGAAAATACATATTTGGAAAGACATTGATGAGGCATTTGACCAAATAAATGTAGAAAGTTAAGGATTCAACGATTAGTTCTAGATTTTTTACAACTTCACATATCATAATTGTAATGAAAGTTTTTCTAAAAGTTATAAGACACTTTCTTATATTTTCAAAAGAGGCTATTAGATTCACCAATATGAACACTATTTGACCTTACTGTAATATATAGCATAGTTTTATTTACATTTGTGATACTTTTATTAACATTTATTTTTCTGTTTTTAGTCTACTTTTCTGTGGCTAGTGTAAGGGGACTATTTATTAGAGACTTTCCATAATTTCTAGTTTACTCCTTGCAATAGGGGATAGATGGATAAAGCAGAGAATAAAATCTCAAAGGAGGTATACTAGTGGGTGAAAAACTTACAAGGAAGGTTCAAGGAGTGTCTTCTACGGAATAAAGAGGAGGTTGTAGTTTTGAGGTTTTGTGACAGGTTTCAAGTGTGTGTCTATGCACAGTCAGGGACTTTATTCACTAACTTTATTTCATGAGTGTATACCAGAGAGCTTAGATCGACTGTTATCTAACTCCAGATTGGGAAGATTTTATTTTAAATATGTAAATTTCATGCGTTGCAAATAAATAAAAAAAATTATTGGTCAATTTGTTGTCTCTAACTCCATTGCTAATAGTAGAATCACACTCATATTGGTATATCAGACATTGGTGAACCATGACCCACAGGCCAAATTTGTTCTACTGCTTGTTTTTATACCCTGAGAGCTAAAGACAGTTTTTACATGTTAAAAGATTGTTAAAAAGAAAAAAAAATAAAGCATGAGAAAGAGAGCATCTGGGACCTACTATGGTTTGAATATTTGTCTCCCTGCAAAAGTCATGTTGAAATTTAATCCCCAATGTGACAGTATTGAGAGATGGACCTTTAAGGGGTAATTGCATCATGAGGGCTCTGCCACCAGGAATTAATCCAATCATAGGTTGATGGGTTATTGGGTTAATTAATTAATGGGTTATCATGGGAGGAGAATCAGTGGTTTTACAAGAGAGAAGGAAAGACCTGAGCTAGCATGTTAGCCTGCAACCCCTCCTCTTCCACCCCACCATGGGGTGCCTTTTTCCACACTTAAACTTTGCAGAGTCCCTACCAGAAAGAAGGCCCTCACCAGATGTGGCCCCTTGGCCTTGGACTTCTCAGCCTCTGCAACTGTAAGAAATAAATTTCTTTATAAATTACCCAGTTTCAGGTATTCTGTTATAAGGAGTAGAATATTGACTAAAATACGGCCCACAAACCCTAAAATGTTTAGTATCTAGACCTTTAACAGAAAAAATTTGAAGACCCCACCTATGGATAAAGGCTTATTTTTCATATGTGCCTTTTGTCGTCACTTCCTTTTAATATATACGTTATCTTAGTAAATGAATGATAAACTCATTGAAGGCAAGAAGCAGACCGCAGATCTCTGTATCTTCCTCAGTATTGGCACAGTATACCACGAACACTCATACCTGTGAATCTGTGAACACTCATATCTGTGAAAGTTTGTATAGATAGTTTGTGTAGCTTCCTAAAACTTGTGAGATCTGGTGAAGAAAAGAGGGAGAATAGTGCATTCTGCAGAAAAGATTTAAAAAAAGGAGAAAAAGACATTCTGATAAGAATCCCAGTTTAAGATGTCAAGAACCCTCTCAGGTTCATGTCTTATTATTTGTTTTAATCCTCGTACAAATACAAATTAAATAGATTTTTATAAATTACTACCTTGAAGATAGGCAGGTAGTTTAACAACACAAGCAACCATCTGAGTTGTGTGACTAACATAATATGACTAATGCTTTTAAAAATAAGGAATGAATTTATGAGGAGCAAAATGGAAGTTTTATTGATCCTCTAAGGAAGAAGTCCTGCATTCTAAAAGGATTTATTAATCTTTTGACCACACCAGTTTACCTCATCTGCTTTGAAAGTAAATATGTAATAGCATATATGACATTGTTATGAAAGATCCATGTTGGTTTTAAGTATATTTTTCTGTAATACATTTATCTATTCAATGAAGAAAGTAAGTCAATGAAAAAGCAGACAGGTGACGTGTAGAGCCTAAGTGCGTATTTTCTGTCCTACTATTGCCTTAGCCTGAATGTCGTTTTTCCCCTGCCTGGCTGTCTCTGCAATATGTAAAGCAATTGTGCTTCAGTTTTCCCATCTATAAAATGGTTTTAAGCCTGGGCAACAAAACAAGACCCTCATGTGTACAAAACATAAAATGAAAAATAGCTGGGCATGGTGGTGCGTGACTGTAGTCCTTGCTACTAGGTAGGCTGAGGCAGGAGGATAGCTGGAGGCTAGGAGTTCAAGGCTGCAGTGAGCTACAGTCATGCCACTGCACTCCAGCCTGGGCAACAGAGCAAGACCTCATCTCTAAAAAAAAAAAGATAATAAAATAAAATGGATATAATACTAGGGCCAGTTTTATACAGTTTATGTGAGGATGAAAAAGAAGATATGTAGACATATACAACAGTGCTAAAACGTGATAACTAGCAATGGTAGAAATGATTGACTAATTTTTATTCTTCATTCTGTTAGAAAATATTGACCTGACTACTTCTTACTTCTATTGAGTTGACTACTTCTTACGTTTCTATCTATGAAGCAAACACTCTATCTACTCTAGTCGTAAAGATAATCGGCTTACTAGTTCTCTAACAAGACAGGAGAGTACATTGGGCCAGCTGCAAGCATCTCTTGGGAGAACTTTATATTAAATATTTCTAATATTTTCTAAAAAAAACCATAACTTTCAAGTTGAAAATAATGCTTTCAACTAAGTGTTATTTTCTACATCTGCCTGTTCGCGTATTCAAATTTGCTCATATTTTTCTTTTTTTCTTCTTTTTTTCTCTCTCTGTTTTTTTTCCATTTCTTTTTTTTTTTTTCCCCACCATCTGTGTGCCAAGTAGTGCTTGGCTTTATTCATTATAGGTATGAAATTTACAAGATTTTCTATTCAAAAGAGCTTTCATTTTTAATCTCAAATATCCATAAGGGAAAAACAGTTTTAGGAATGGGCTTGAGGAGGAAAATGTATATATTTATATATACATTTTTAGTAGAGATGGGGTTTCGACATGTTGGCCAGGCAGGTCTCCAACTCCTGACCTCAGGTGATCCACCCACCTTGGCCTCCCAAAGTGCTAGGATTATAGATATGAGCCACCGTGCCCAGCCACATCTTTTTAGTTTGCAATATCAGATCAATCAACTCTAAGCCTCCATGTACATATCCGATTGACTAATAATTTGCTGTTAGTAATTTGCTGTGGGAGACGAGCCTTCTCCACCTCTCTAATATTATACAAGAGTCTCGGTGATTTTAGATAGACCAAAACATCCAGATATTCCCTACTTTCCAATCTAGTTAGGAAAGTGTTGCAACTGTTGGAGCCTGAAGAGCAGCTTTCTCTTTCCATACTAAGGCTGGGCACAGAAATGTTTCACCAATTATCTCTAGGTCAGAGCTCTTAATGTTTGGTCCATTGACTTTCCTGTGTCACACCTTCAGGCACCTTTTATACCTTAGAAAAGCATTCCTAAGAAATGGAAGCCATTTCTAAGACTGAGGCTCTATTTTAGGTATCCAACAGGCACTCAGCATAGCCACCAGATCATCCGCCATGGTCCAGGGCAGGGTACTCTCAGAACTCCTCCACTCCAAGCACTAATTTCTGCTCTCCATTTTCCCTTCTGCCCAGCCCTAGCTTAATTCTCCTCAAAGTGAATATTTCCCTGAAGAAGGAGGAGTGAAATAAGGACCAAAAAAATGTACACTAGGATAGAAAAGGCATAACTTAATGTAAGTTGAAATTGAAATAAACTCTTATTTAACCTTGGTGATAGAACTTGATGTTATTTATTATCACCATTGTCATTATACTTCAGAATCAAACCTATGGAAGTAGGTTCTTAAATTTAAGTATCACATATTATAAAGCACATGCTTTCTGAGATCTTTGACTTTGTATTTTGAGAGGTACACTGATAAATAAAGCTGGGATGGAGAATCCAGCACTGAAAAGATAGCACCAGTGTGAAAATGTTACATGTGGTGTGCTTCCTACTCTGTGTGATATTCTGGAAAAGGAAAACCTATAGATATGGTAAAAAGATCAGTGGTTGCAGAGAGGGATGAATAGGTGGGACACAGGAGATTTTTAAGTCAGTGAAGCTATTCCACCTGAAACTCTAATGGTGGATACAGGATATTATGCTTTATCAGAATCCATCAGATTGTACAACAAAAAGAGTGATCCCTAATGAAACTATGGGCATCAGTTAATGGTAAATTTATCAACATTGATTTACCAATAGTAACAAATGTACCACACTAATTCAGCATGACAATCATAGGAGAAATTGTGCAGAGAATGGTTCAAAGAAGGGGTAAATGGAAACTCTGTACTTTCTGCTCAGTTTTTCTGTCAACCTAAAACTGCTTTGAAAAAATAGCCTATGAATTAATATAAAAAGTACCTCACATGACACATTTTTTGTCAAATGCATTAGATGAAAACTGCTGACATGATCTTCAAGAAATAAATATCACAGACATCCCAGAATCAAAGAGTTGTAAAACTGAAAGATACTCAATGGAAAACATCTACTCTAGTCTTAATTAGTTCTGAAGAGAGAGATTCTACCAGTTTCCTTACTAGCCTATTCTAGGGTTTAGTTTCTTTCTGAGTCCCACAAATTAGCCCATATTATTAACACTTGTCTTCTGTGAAGAGTGCTTTGATCAAAGCCTCCTTAAGTAATCATTCTCTACTAGAATTAATAAGTAAATCACTGATTTGATTTTTTTGGCTCTGATTAAGTGGCCTCAATACAAGCTACAATGAATCAATAGGCAGTGATGGACAAAAATAGTTCATCCTTAGGATGATTATCATTTAAAATTTACATTTCAATGTAGAAGTTGTCAAACTCTAGAAAGTTATAAAACTCTATGTTATAGAACACACAGGTAAAGTAACCTTTTTATATAGACCCTTGCAGCTTTGTACCCACAATGGTTTAGTTCATTTTGTAATGCCACAGGGAAAAATTCTTAACTATCCGAGAAATAATTTCACTAAACTTGTGTTCAAAACTGAATTTAATTCACTTTTTTGATAATGTCAACATAATTTTTCAAGAAATCTCTCTTTATTGGAATATGAAAATTTCAAATGCCCATTCTCAAGAAGAGTTAAAATCATAAAAGATAGTTACACGTTTAAGTTTATAGTTGCTCAAGGGAAGGTATAATAGAGAATCCACATTGTGTGTAGCTTATTTCTGAAATAAATCTGCAGATGAATTAAAATGTTAATGTTTGAACCTATTTAACTGCCAATTGTTCATGCAATGATAAATATCACTGAAGACATGATAATAAAATGCCCAACAAAATTATAAAGGGCATAATTTCTGTGAGCATGTGCTGGAAAGAGCATAATAAATTATATTACCACCATAATTATGGGAGGACAAAGAGATTATATTTTCTTTTTCTATGAAGAATAAGCACTTTGTCAGAGCACATTTCAAATACATTTTGTATTCTCTAATACTCAGCATTAAGAACTCTTTTATTATGTTATAAAAATAGTTTTTAAAATTAATTTGTATTTCAATTAATTGGAAATTATAAATTCCCATTTGAAACAATTCATGCAATTGTGCTCAAGATCAGAATATATTTCATCTTCTTTCTGTCATTGTTGGGCTTCCAAGTTTGTACATCTGTCAATTTGTAGGTGTTAATCATAAACACTTTTTCCTTTTTTAAAAATCTATTTTACTAGAAGATAGCTGTTGACAGAAGGTGAAGCAATTATGACTTTTTCACTAGGCAAGTTGGAAACGAATAGCGTTACTATTCAGTCATAAATCTTCCTTTTGATATTTTTTATTCTCTGTTGACAATATTGTAATCTATCATGAGACTGATGAAAATATCTTACTTTATCATACCTATTATTGATATGTGTGTGTTTCTGTGTATATACACACATCATTTCTATATTAAAATTAGATAACTGCATGTTTAAATATCTAGTTATAAAATAATATATTATGATAATCTTCTGGAAAATCTTTCCTTAATTAAATAAGAAGATGCATAGAGTTTGACTGGCTGAGGCAGGCCGTGTTTTCTGGAAAGCAGATCATAAGAAGTTAGGTGTGTGAAAGGTTTATTGTTAACATCCATGGACAGAGAGGGATGGAAGTGGAATTGGTTAGGAGGAGTTGTCAGACCTTGATGTTGACTCTATAAAGTTTCCTTGACTTTGAGCAACAGAGTAAAGATTGCTCATTAGGGAGTCCTGTGTGGGGAGAGATGGTTAGGTTCCTGTATACCACCTTGCAAAACCATTGGTCAAAAGCCACCTTGGAAAGGAAAGAAAAGGACTTTGCCTTGGAATCTAAGGTGACTCTTAATGAATTAACAGCTAGAAGGTCAGCTAATCACACTCATCAGAAGTGGCCAGATAATCCTCTCTTGAGCGGGGATCTGAGAAGCTCATCTCTGTGTCTGTCACAGTCTACCCCTTTGGGCCATGTAGCTTCACTTCATCTTACAGGTGCCGAGACAGAAGCTTCTTCAAGGCATTAATGAAGCTTCTCTTCCTGAGGGGAAACAGAAGAGAGAGATCTTAGACCTCACTGTAGCTGGTCTTGGGGCTCAACTGGTACACAGCACTGGTACACAACAAATTTCTTTTAAGATCTTGTATCACATCTGCTAATCTTGGTGACTTACCTCATGGTATGAACCACACCCTCATTCCTTATGATTCTGAGTGCTTGGTAACCACAGCTATTTCAGATCAGAGTTGCTGCACTTGTTCATTAATTTATAATTGTTTACCTAATTCACACAGGATTAATTCTGAGGTGATGCTTTAGCTATACTTATGTCACATATTTCTATTGCCCTATCAATCAGGCTTCCATCATGGTGGTAAATATAAACTTTAGTCATGGGGCCCCTTACACTTGTCCTTTACTTGAAGTACGTTCCCTGGAGATTTATGGTGAGACATTCCAGTATTCTCACTTTCTTTAGTGTTTAATCCCTCTACTGACTATTCAGGTAATTTGGGCATTTTAATCTCACTCACCATGGGCTATTCCGAACTATCATTTGAGTTTAATCTCATTCAAACTTTTTTAAGTTTCCAGGTCCAGTCCTAGCAGCAAGTTTTACCATTCTCTGGGGACCTTGCCAGGATGTTAAATCCTGTATACTGAAGTAGTGCACTATGTCTATATACTGTCCTTTAACTAGGCTTGTGTGTGTGTGTGTCTTTTTTTTTTTTTTTTTTTGATCAAGCACCCTCAGATTCTTGTCTCACTGTTCCTAGTGATAAATACTTCCTTTTTCCAGCAATTATTTCAGGGATAATCTCTTTGCTCTCCAGTTAGTCTCAATATGGCATGACTAGATTATGTGCAGGCCTGGAGAGAAGGTGGAAACATCTCCTGATGGTAGTTACCATAGCCTTGTGAGGAAAGCTGTCTGTATTTTCTTCTTTGAGGGACTATTAATTCTTAATGAGAGTTGGAAAACATGGAATACATCTTTAAGATCAAGTTGTTCAGACAAATGTGAGGCATCAAGATCTTTTGAAACATATACACATATGTCCCCAAATCACATGTTCAGGTATCATTCTTTCCCAACTAGGATCTTGAATTTGGCATGACAGACCTGCCTCAGTTGGACATTTAATGATCTTTGAAGTTAAGCTCCTCTGACTATTAAATCTTTTGCTGGTTTTCCATTTTTTTTCTGCTTACCTACTACTGCATGAGATGATCCTTCTTTGTGTTTCCAGAGACTCAGATTCTCACACTGTTTCTAATTCTTAATTGCTGTAATCTTTATATTATCCACTTGTAAGGTAGATGATGACATCTAATTTCTTTGCCCTTGTATCTATTTTTTGCCTTGTATATTTCAAACACCTGACACTGACAAGTGTAGTCCTCACCTCCTCCATCAGCTCCATTGGGCCACCCCAGAGCACAACCAGTGAATGTCTGAACAGCTGAACTGCCACCTGTGCCAAGAGACATCCCTTACCATTCTATATCAAGTCCTATCTGAGTGGCCCATCTTCCTCTCTGTCACAACAGAGTTGTAAGACAAAATATCTGAATTATTAGTTTCTTTCTTATCTCTTTTTCTACAGAATATAGAACATGAGATTAAAAAAAAGAGATGGAGTTGGAGAACTTTTTTCTTTTCCATTTCAAAGCCCAGCTACCATGGCAATATGTCTCCAGCCAGGGGCTTATAAAGTAAATATTATATTAGTTTTCTATTTCACAGTAACAAATTACTACAAACTTTGCATCTTAAAATAACATCAGTTGATTATCTTACAGTTCTAAAGGTCAGAAGTCCTGAAATCAAAGTGTCAGCAGGGCCGTATGCCTTCTAGAAACTCTAGGGGAGAATCCATTTCCCCGCTTTTCTTCATTTCCAGGGGCCATGCAGATTCTTTGGTTTATGGCTCCATCTTGCATTGTCAAAATCAGCAGCAGAATGTCTTCCGATCTCTCTCTGCTTCTGCACTTACGTTATCTTTTGTGGCACTGAGCCTCCTGCCTTTCCCTTATCAGGACTTTGTGATCACATTGAGTCCACTTGAGATCACCTGAGATAATCTCCCAATCTCGAGATCTTTTACATGTGTAACAAAAAACATTTTGGAATAATACTTCAGATACATTACTGATGACCTTTTTGACCAGTCCTTTCAGGTCTCATTAGGTAGCTACTACACTCTCTTACAGATAGGGTAATGAAACAATTTTATATTAAAACTTTGGGTTTCGGTTCCAATAAATGTTCTTGAACATGCTTTGAGTAAGGCGAATAAGGTGTTTGAGAAAGAAAGCTTTTTTCTTGTCTTTATTTGTAAAATATTCACTTTTAATATCAGGAACTAAATTGAAAATACTCAAAAGATGAAAAGTAATAATGATAATTGAAGAGTATAAAATATCACAAGAAAAAGTTTTTTCTACTTTTTTGTGTAAATATTACCCAATATGTTGTGAGAGAAAAAAGGATTACAGAAACATAATAAATGTTTAGTCTAGTCTTTCAAGAAGAGATATAACACTTAATGCTCTGGTCGGTGTCTGGGCTTATAGTCAGGACTCAGGAAGTTATCAAATAAAAAAGCTCAAAATAAGGTGGGAAAAATGTGAGAGTAGATGGAATATTTGGTTCACTGAAAGACTGTAGCAGGGATTGATTGCAAAGAATCTCCAGATGTACCATTATACCTGAATGCCTGTGCAGTAGTGACTGACTAAGGGAGCTGGGTAGTTTGCCAAAGATGGAATTGGGTTTGTGGTAGTATCTAATAAAAACAACAACAACAAAAACAACAAAAACAAAAGGATGAAAGTGCATAGTTCATATATATTCTGGAAAAGGAAGATGGAAGAGTGACTTGTGTGCCTGTTATGTTTAGAAAGGACATGCCTGTGCCTCATCATAGATCTGTGCACAGTAGGTTTGGGTACAAGAATAAGTGGCGATTTTACATATTCGTAAAGCCCACAGTGAATGAGTATTGGAAACTCTGGGCCAGACACATCTTTCTGATGCCAGAGCTACATGTAAGATCTTAGGGTCTGAATCATATCTGGGATAGAATAAGGATAAAAAGGGCCAGAGAGGAAGACTTCTGAATTAATGGAGACTTTATACAAGAGAAACTTGACAGTTTACTTTTGATGACAAATATTAAAACCATTGAGTAAAACGAGAACTGAGAGCTTAGCATTTCTACAAAATTATACAGAAATTTATTTTTTTTGCCAAACAGGTTTATTTTCTATCCCTGTAACATTTTATTTAATACACTAAGAAATGCTTTAAGGTAGATATAATTTTTATTTCAATTGTGATTTCCATTGAAACATAGAGAACAAAGCAACTGGTAAATGATGTTGGGGAACAAAATATCTTCTGCATTTCTGCATATCTTGTGTAGAGACATTGAAAATTTTTGCTCCAGACTGTCTATTCAAGGATATTGGTATCACAATCAGCCTTGGAAAATTAAAAAAAAAATTTCTTCTTTCAAGGCAGAGAGCAGATTTATTTTCAGGCTATAGCAATAAAGATAATGTCTCTCTACAGGGCAAAGGTTGGGCAGGTTTAGCAACAACACTTCAAAAATAGGGGGCTACCTAAGCTCAGGGTTCCTCGACTGTACCACAAACCCGCTGTGCACGCAGCGTCCACTGAATCTTTCTGCCTGGCACCTACGCAACTTGAGGTCAAGAGGAACTGATACAAACATGAAGCTCATGATGCCTTCTGTGCTATGCTTAATAATCCTCTGTTTCTGACTCACAAATTTTTAGTAACATCTATGACACTGTGATAGGCTAACTTGTTAGCTTGCATACAGGGTAAAATTTCATATCCTTCACCATTTTTAAAAATGGAAGAAGTAATATTAGTTAGGACACTCTGATTCAGTAGCTCTCACTTGAAACCAAAAAATCTGAATATTAAACAATGTCTACTCAGGGAGTCAGCTAAAAATAAACTAGGACAAATATAATGAGGAACCTTGCTGCTTCCCTTAGTAAGATCAAATTCTTGTCTTCCCAAGTTGACAGCAAGATAATTTATTCCCCTCATAAGCCACATTATCAATATCTTTTTTCTTTAAAGTATAATTGGCAATATACTATTTTAGAAGAATGTGTCTCAGTAAATCATGGCCAAATAAGTTGCAAGGGAAACAACTGTGATACAACTTATCTTGCTTAGAAATTCTCAATACATTGACATTTAAACTCTTTGAGAAATCCTCTAATAAAGAAACTTATTTCACTTACCCCCCAATTCTCTAGGCTAACTTGATTACAAAACTTCTACTAGCATCCTATGGATCTAATGTCCCACCGAACACATTTTGAGAAAACTGACTGAGATAGATGTGTAGGGAAGATTCAGTTCTCCCTGTGAAGGTTCAATAATTTCAGTCAAAAAACCAAACCAGCACCAGACAGATTAACAGAAGAAAAAGCATAAAAATTTAATAACATGCAAGCTCACAGGTGTCATACAAAGTATAAAACTCAAAAGAAGGGCCAGATGATTGAAGCTTAAATATCTTTTCATAACGGAGTGGGAAATGGGAGATGTAGGCAATTTTTCAGGAAGAGTAAATGATTTTTAGGAGAAAGAAATGGACTCACAGAACCCACAGTAGCCTGGGACAAAGTTCCTCTGGTCTCTGAGTGAGGTAGCAACAAATTTTGGTAAAGCGAGAGGCAAAACTACACTGGGGATAACGTTGTCTTATTATGAACTATCTCTCAGGTAAAAGAGCACAAAATAATAGATGAAAAGTCTGCCCACATGGGTGTGGTGACCACCCTTAGTTTCTTCTTTGGTTATTGTTCTCCATGGTTAATATGACTTTAGACAGGTTATTGAAGGCAACTGTGTTTCTTTTGGAAAAACTTTCCTCAGTCAAATAACAGAATGTCAGAAAAAGTCTCTCCCTATGGATGGGACAGGGGAGAAACAAGGGAAGATGAGAGACCTTCATTTTGAGGCAGCTTCTAAGGCCTTTTAGTTTTCTTTAAGTCAAAGTCCTCAGGATGCTGAAGGGCCATGCTTTGGGGTTTTGTTTCCTGAGCCTCAAGATGTGTGTCCTCTGGAGAATACATAACAGTATTCTCATCCTGTTATGATGCAGCCATTCATAACTCCAGGTTTAAATAGTTATGTCTGTACGAAGAGAGACAAGGAAAGATTTGTGAGTACACACTTATGCTGTAGCAATTATTCTTAACCTCGGATTCAAAATAAAATCATCAAAATATGTTAAAAAGTTGATATTTTTATTTATTTTTGCTTTTATAAATGTATCCTCTTTTTAATTTTTAATTTTTCCATAAGTTACTAGGATACAGATGGTATTTGGTTATATGAGTAAGTTCTTTAGTGGTGATTTGTGAGATTTGGTGCATCCGTCACCTGAGCAGTATACACTGCACCCTATTTTAGTCTTTTATCCTCGCTCCCTACCACCCTTCCCCCTAAGTCCCCAAAGTCTATTGTATTACTCTTATGCCTTTGTGTCCTCATAGCTTAGCTCCCACATATCAGTGAGAACATATGGTGTTTGATTTTCTATTCCTGAGTTACTTCATTTAGAATAATGATCTCCAATCTCATCCAGGTCACTAGAAATGCTGTTAATTCATTCCTTTTTATGGCGGAGTAGTAGTTTATATAATATATGATATAGACTACTCTATATATCACAGTTCTTTATGCAACCATTGACTAATGCACGTTTGGGTTGGTTCCACGATTTTGAAATCATAAATTGTGATGCTATAAAAATGTTTGTGCAAGTATCTTTTTCGTATAATGACTTCTTTTCCTCTGGGTAGATACCTGGTAGTGGGATTGCTGGATCAAATGGTAGTTCTACTTTTAGTTCTTTAAAGAATCTCTACCCTGTTTTTCATAGTAGCTGTACTAGTTTACATCCCACCAGCAGTGTAGAAGTGTTCCCTGCTCACCACATCCACGTCAATATCTACTGTTTTTTGATTTTTTGATTATGGCCATTCTTGCAGGAGTAAAGTGGCATCGTATTGTGGTTTAGATTTGCATTTCCTTGGTTATTAATGATGTTGAGCATTTTTTCATGTTTGTTGGCCATTTGTATATCTTCTTTTGAGAATTGTCTATTCCTATCCTTATCCCACTTTTGGATGGGATGTTTGTTTTTTTTCTTGCTGATTTGTTTGAGTTCGTTGTAGATTCTGGATATTAGTCCTTTGTCAGATGTATAGATTCTGAAGATTTTCTCCCACTCTGTGGGTTGTCTGTTTACTCTGCTGATTGCTCCTTTTGTCATGCAAAAGCTTTTTATTTTAATTAAGTCCCAACTATTTATCTTTGTTTTTATTGCATTTGCTATTGGGTTCTTCGTCATGAAATCCTTGCCTAAGCCAAGGTCTAGAAGGGTTTTTCCAATGTTACCTTCTAAATTTTAGCAGTTTCAGGTCTTAGATTTAAGCCTTTAATCCACCTCGAGTTGATTTTTGTGTAAGGTGAGAGATGAGGATCCAGATTTAGTCTCCTGCATGTGGTTTAGCCAATCATCCCAGCACCATTTGTTGAAAAGAGTGTCCTTTCCCCACTTTATGTTTTTGTTTGCTTTGTCAAAGATCACTTGGTGGTTGGTATTTGGGTTTACTTCTGGATTCCTTATTCTGTTCCATTGGCCTATGTGCCTATTTTTATATCAGTACCACACTGTTTTGGTGACTATGGTCTTATAGTATATTTTGAAATCAGGTAGTGTGATGCCTCCAGATTTGTTCTTTTTACTTTGTCTTGCTTTGGCTATGCAAGCTCTTTTTTGGTTCCATATTAATTTTAGAATTGTTTTCTCTAATTCTGTGAAGAATGATGGTGATATTTTGATGGGGATTGCATTGAATTTGTAGATTGCCTTTGGCAGTATGGTCATTTTCACAATATTGATTCTACCCATCCGTGAGCATGGAATGTGTTTCGATTTCTTTCTGTCATCTAGGATTTCTTTCAGCAGTGTTTTGTAGTTTTCCTTGTACAGGTCTTTTGCCTCATTGTTTAGGTATATTCACAACTATTGTATTGTATTGCATTGTATTGTATTGTATTGTATTGTATTGTATTGTATTGTATTGTATTTTGCAGCTATTATAAAAGGGGGTGAGTTCTTGATTTGATTATCTACTTGGTTGCTATTGGTGTATAGAAGAGCTACTGATTTGTGTACATTAATCTTGTATCTGGAAACTTTGCTGAATTCTTTTATCAGTTCTAGGAGCTTTCTGGAGGAATCTTCAGGATTTTCAAGGTAAACGATCATATTGTCAGCAAAGAGTGACAGCTTGAATTCCTCTTTACTGATTTGGATGCTCTTTATTTCTTTCTCTTGTCTGATTGCTCTGGCTAGGACTTCCAGTACTGTCTTGAAGAGGAGTGGTGAGAGTGGGCTTCCTTGTCTTGTTTCAGTTCTCAGAGGGAATGCTTTCAACTTTTCCCCATTTAGTATTATTTTGGCTGTGGGTTTGTCATAGATGCCTTTTATTATGTTGAAGTATGTCCCTTGTATGGTGATTTTGCTGAGAGTTTTAATCACAGAGGGATGCTGGATTTTGTCAAATGCTTTTTCTGCATCTATTGAGATGATCATGTGATTTTTGTTTTTGATTTTGTTTGATTCTGTTTATGTGGTATATCACATTTATTGGCATGTGTATGATAAACCATCCCTCCATCCCTGGTATGAAACCCACTTGATCATAGTGGATTATCTTTTTGACATGTTGTTGGATTCAATTAGATAGTATTTTGTTAAGGATTTTAGCATCTATGTTCATCAAGGATATTGGTCTGTAGTTTTCTTTTTTGGTTATGTCCTTCCCTGGTTTTGGTATTAGAGTGATGCTGGCTTCATAGAATGAATTAGGGAGGGTTCCCTAATTGACTTCTGGAATAGTGTCAAAAGGATTGGTACCAATTCTTTGAATGTCTGGTAGAATTCTGCTGTGAACCTGACTAGTCCTGGACTTCTTTTTGTTGGTAATTTTTTAACTACCATTTCAATCTCACTGCTTGTTATTGGTCTGTTCAGGGTGTCTAATTCTTCCTGATCTAATCTAGGAGGGTTGTATTTTTCCAGGAATTTTTTGTTTTTGCTTTTTAACTCATATTTTTGCTTTATAGGTCCTATGTTATATATTCTTTAAAGAGGTTCTGTTTTGATGTGTTTCCAGGATTTGTATCAAGATTTAGAGCTCCTTTTAGCAGTTCTTCTAGTGGTGGCTTGGTAGTGGTGAATTCTCTCAGTATTTGCTTGTCTGAAAAAGACTGTATCTTTCCTTCATATGTGATGCTTAGTTTGCTGGATTCAACATTCTTGGCTAATAATGGTTTTGTTTGAGGAGGCTGAAGATAGGGCCCCAATTCTTTCTAGCTTTTAGGGTTTCTGCTGAGAAATCTGCTGTTAATCTGATAAGTTTTCCTTTATAGTTTACCTGGTACTTTTTTCCCATAGCTCGTAAGATTGTTTCCTTTATTGTAACTTTAGAAAACCTGATAACAATGTGCCTTGGTGATGATCTATTTGTGATGAAGTTTCCAGGTGTTCTTTGTGCTTCTAGTATATGGATGTCTAGGTCTCTAGCAAGGCTAGGGAAGTTTTCCTCAATTATTTCCCCAAATATGTTTTCCAAACTTTCAGATTTCTCTTCTTCCTCAGGAACATCGATTATTCTTAGGTTTGGTTGTTAACACAATCCCAGACTTCTTGAAGGCTTTGTTTATATTTCTTTGTCTTTGTTGAATTTGGTTAATTTGAAGACCTTGTCTTTGAGCTCTGAATTTCTTTCTTCTACTTGTTTAATTGTATTACTGAGACTTTGTAGATCATTTTGCATTTCTATAAGTGTGTGCATTGTATCCTGAAGTTTTGATTGTTTTTTATTTATGCTATCTATTTCCTTGAATATTTCTCCCTTCATTTCTTGTATTATTTTTTGGATTTCCTTGCATTGGGCTTCACCTTTCTGTAGTGCCTCCCTGATTAGCTTCATAACTAACATTCTGAATTCTTTTTCAGGTAAATCAGGGATTTCTTCTTGGTTTGGATCCATTGCTGGTGAACTAGTGTGATTTTTTGGGGGTGTTAAAGAGTCTTGTTTTGTCATATTACCAGAGTTGGTTTCCTGGTTTCTTCTCATTTGGGTAGTCTCTGTCAGAGGGAAGGTCTAGGGTTGAAGTTTGTTGTTCAGATCCTTTTGTCCCATGGGGTGTTCCCTTGATGTAGTACTCTCCCCATTTTCCTATAGATGTAGCTTCCTGTGAGCTGAGCTGCAGTGATTGTTGTCCCTCTTCTGGGTCTAGCAGCCCTGCAAGTCTACTAGGCTCCAGGCTGGTACTGGGGATTGTCTGTACAGAGTCCTGTGATGTGAACCATCTATGAGTCTCTCAGCCATGGATACCAGCACCTGTTCCGGCAGAGGTGGCAAGGAGGTGAAACGGACTCTGTGAAGGTTCTTAGTTTTGGTGGTTTAATGCTCTATTTTTGTGCTGGTTGGCATCCTGCTAGGAGGTGGTGCTCTCCAGAGAGCATCAGCTGTGGTAGTATAGAGAGGAACTAGTGATGGGCAGGGCCCACCATGAAAACTCCCAAGATTACATGCCCTCTGTTTTCAGCTACCAGCGTGAATATGAAAAGCCTATCAGGTGGGGCAGGGCTAGGCATGTCCATGCTCAGACCCTCCTTGGTCAGGTCTTGCTGTGGCTGCTGTGCGGTATGGGGGTGATGCTCCCAGGTCAATGGAATTGTGTACCTAGGAGGATTATGGCTTCCTCTGCTGATTCATGCAGGTTGTCTGGGAAGTGGGGAAAAGTGAACAGTCACAGGTCTCACCCAGCTCCCTTGCAAATCAAAGGGCCGGTCTCACTCCCACCATGGTCCCCTAACAGCCTTAAGTCTGTTTCCAGGCAGTGGGTGAGCAGGGCTTGAGAACTTGCCCCAGCCTACCTGCCTCCTATCTGCCAAAAAAAAAAGTGGTTGGTTTTTCCTCTGCCTGTGGAGTCTGCACACCAGATTTACGCCCTCCCTTGAGTTCTGGCCAGGAGGCTTCTTGCCCAGTTCAAATTGTTAACTAAGTTCAACTGGAGACTACCTTCTCCCTATGGTGTTTTCCCCTGCTCCTCTGGCTGTCCTTCCAATGCATCCATGTGGTGCCAGGCAGGAATGGCCTGCTTGGGGTCCCAGTGAGCTCCCAGGGCCTTTCCTGCTGCTTTCTCTACCCCTGTATTTCACTCGGCTCTCTGAATTGACTCAGCTCCAGGTAAGGTGGGAAACTTCTCCCTTCAGTTTCTCTAGTCGAGCTGTGTGTTTGGGAGAGGAGGATCTCTCTTCCTCACTTCTGCAGTTGGGGAACTCACAGTATTTGGGGTGTCTCCCAGGTCCTGAAAGAGCAGTTTGTTTCCTTCAGAGGGTCTGTGGATCCTCTTGGGATTGCTGGTTTGTTCTTGCCAAAAAGTTGATATTTTTAACACTCCCCAGACTAATATAATATGCATCCAGCGTTAAGTACCACTGTGATACAGCAATAAGGCAGGAACTCTTTCTTGAGGAAATCATAAGGAATAGAAGTCTAAAGTCTAAATTCTATTCTGACAATATAGTGGCTAGTCATCACATGTGGCTACATAAATTTTAATTTAAATGAATGTAATTAAACAAAATTTAAAATTGTACTACCTAATCATTCTGGTCACATTCTGCATACTCAGCAGGCACACGGAGCTAGTGACTACAGTATTGAACAACTTAGATATCTCATATTTCCATTATCACAGAACATTCAATTGGACAGTGCTGGTATGTTAGATACAGAGCTCTGTCCCTGCATGACTAGTCAAACTTAGAGGCTTTAGGTTTGGTTTTATTAAGACAGCCAATGGTTTTCTCTAAGGGGTACAAAAGTGGTGTACACAGAAATCTGTATATATAATTTATGTGCATGTGTGTGTGTGTGTGTGTGTGTGAGAGAGAGAGAGAGAGGGAGGGGGAGAGAGAATAATGGTGATAGTCTCACTTCTTAGGCCCTGTGAAATGTACAATGATCTAAAATTGTGGCATATAATTATAAGGCTGATGTAACACAGAAATTGTCAGGAAGGACTTACTGTCCTTAAAAGCCTATTTGTAGAAATTTTTCCAATTAATCAGTGTTTATTGTTTTTATGTTTCTTCCCAAAAGTACTCTCTCTAATGTCATTACTATTGATTTTCTCCCTGTGGGTCCCTGATTTATCTGGCTTTTGTCCTGGAATGGTTTCATAGCTAAGGAATAAATCATGACCAATAGTTTTGTAAACTATTTTCAAAGATGTCACTGTCAACCTCAAAATCTAAACGTATAACCTAGATTTTTCTTCAGCATACTGCCAACAGAAGGCTACAAAAATATTTCAAGGAACAAACACAAATAGTCAAAAGAGAATTATTTTGTGTCATAAAAACATCTCTGTGTTCTTACATAAGAAAAAAAATTAAGTTTTTGCAGTAGTGATTTTATTATTTAGCTAATCAGTGTAAACTGTGAAGACAACATTTTATGGTTATCAAATATGTAATTTAATGAATGACATGAAGCATGTGAGAAAAACAAACAAATTCTTTTTAATCATTACTCTTATTATTTTAAAGATCAATGCTTATCTATGGGGAAGGATGTTTTGCTGTTTCCTTTCCATGGGGTACCTGAGAAAGGGAGACTCTAAGAAAATAATTTTCTGACTCTAATTTTCTAACTCTGACTCTAATTTTCATTGAATAAAAAATATAAATACTTGTTGATAAAAAGGATTAAGGACTATTCTGAACACCCTAATACAATGTTCATCTTGTTTTCATTTTATGGAACTAAGGAAAGAGACAAAATTTCCAATTTCTTTATCTTATTTTGACCTTGGTGTGTTTTTATACAGAGAAATTTTGCAAAGTATAAGAGACAGAGAACAATATTAAGTGAATTTAATAGTGGCCTCAATAATTACAAGAGCTTCCCTAAAACTGAACCTTTTCGAGCAGTGAAAGAGAGCAAACACAGAGAAAAAAAGTTTTCCTTAATAAGCTAAATGATAATAGCTTTCAGGTACACAGCATTCACACATTAAAAATGCTTTCACAGTGGTTTTCTGTTCAGCATGTAAGAAGCTGGGAAGTCACCACTCTGTCCTAACAAGTGAAAAACTCAACAACTAAAAATTTAACAGCTTCTCTGAACTAGAGAAGGGAAGTCGCAGGAAAAACAACTGCTTCAAAATTGAAGAGATGGGAAAATGCAGAGAATCACAACTTGTTGGAGAAGAAATCCAGCAAATGAAAACTTTGTGAGAACCAGTACTGGAGCAGGAAAACCTGAACTGGAATTGACAAATTGTTGAAGGCTCATTGTGGACAACTCTGAGAACCAAATATGGCCGGACAACCAAATCAGGGGGGCCCCCTACTTTTGTGTTTTACCTCCAGAAGCTTCACCATATTCTCACAGTAAATATTATAGAGAAATTTCCTTACATTTCCAGTAGAGAGTGGGGAAAAAGAATCATTTTGAAATTTGCCAGGGCATTCTATTCTTTGTAACGAGGCCTGTCTTCAAGAGGTTTTCTTTTAACAGAGTCTAAACTATTGGAATTTTTGTTTCAGAGCCCAATCAATGTGGGGGAAGAGAAATATCCGACTCCAGGCCGTTCTACCAGCCTATTCCATCTAAAGTAGGACGGGAAGATTGAGTAACACTTGTGAAGTACACAGCTCAGAGGTACAGGCTCACTAAAAAACTAAGATCTAATCATGGAACCATAGAATGCTTTCCCTTTCCTTACCCTTTACCACCACATTACTAAAGCCTATTTAATACAAATCCTCTGACTCAGTACATAATGTTCAGCTATGAAGAAGAAATTACAAGGCGTACACACACAAAAAAGAAAAAGGGCAGCTGTGGCAGCACGCACTCGTAGTCCCAGCTACTCGGCAGGCTGAGGAAGGAGGATCACTTATGCCCAGGAGTTCGAGGCTGCAGTGAACAATAATCATGCCATGTCACTCCAGCCTAGCAACAGCAAGACCCTATCTTAAACAAAAATTACAAGTCATTCTAAAAGGCAAACAAAACAAGCAAAAAAGCCAACACAGTTTGTAGAGATGGAACAAGCATCAGAAGCAGACTCAGATATGGCGGTGATGTTGAAATTATCAGATCAAGCATCTAAAACAACTATTATTAATATGCTTGAATGTGTAGACAGCATGTAAGAAAAAATGAACAGAGAGATAGAAATTCTAAGAAATGTTTTTTAAATGCTAAAGACCAAAGGGACTATAACAAAAAAGAGAATATACGTGATGAGCAAATCCGTAGACTGGACACAGCTAAGAATAAAAGAAATCTGGGCTTGAGAATATCTCAATTAAAACTTCCAAATTAGAAAATCAAAGAGAAGAAAGAGTGAAAAAAAGCTCCCACAGAATACCCAAGAACTGCAAGATATTTACAAAATGTGTTATATACATATAATGAGGATAATGAGAAAAAAATGGGGAAATGAAGAAAATAATACTTGAATTAATGATGCCTGAGAATTTCTCCAAACTAATGTCAGATACCAAATCACAGATATAGAAAGCTCAGAGAACACAAAGCAGGATACATTTAAAAAAATCCTACACCTAGGCATCTTCTGCAGTCAAACTGAAAAAAATAAAAAATAAATAAAAAGTCTTAAGCGAAGTCAGTGGGCTTGGGGGACCTTAGAGGAGAAAAGACAAAAATTACATCTTACTTATCTCCAGAACCCATGCAATAAAAAGAGAATGGGGTGAAATATTTAAAAAGTTGAGAGAGAGAGAGAGAGAAAGCAAAACAAAGAAAAAATGCCAACAACCTGGAATTCTGTATCCTGAAAAATGACCCTTTAAAAGTAAAAGGGAAGTGAAGATTTTCTCATACAAATGAATGCTGAGAATTTTTTACCAGTAGAAGTGCCTCTTAAGAAATTTAAAAATAACTTCTTCAAAAAAGAGAAAACATTATATAGGTGAGAACTTACATAAAGGAAAGAACACTGGAAAATAAATAAGTGAAGGTAAAATACAAACGCTTATTTTTCTCATTTTCAATTGATATAACAGATAATTTGTTCAAAATAATAGCCAAAATATATTCATATATATGTATGCATATATATGTGTATATATAATATATGCTTATGTATACATACATATGTATAATGCATAATAGCAATGATAAGGGAAACATTCAGAGGGAGGAATTAGAAATAATTTTTATTACATGGTACTCACACTACCCAGTATATGGTATAATGTTGTTAGAAAGTGGAGCCAAAAATGTAATTGGATTAATTGTAAATATATATTACAAACTATAAAACAACCATCTAAAAATAGTAAAAAGTAAATAAAACTGCAACTGATAGGCTAAGAAACAGGAAATGATATAATATAAAATGCTCAATTAAAACCATAAAAGACAAAAACATGGAAGACAAAATAGTAGATATCAATCCAGTTATTTAGATAGTCACTTTAAACCTCAATGGTCTAAAAATAGCAACTAAAAAAGAGAGAATGTCAGGGTTGATCAAACAACAAGATCAAATTATATGTTGTCTACAAGAAACCTACTTAAATATAAGGCACATACATATTATAGTGGATGGATAGAGAAAGATATGAAGATATACCATGCTAACTCCAATCAAAGGAAAGCAGAACTTGCTTTATTAATTATGTGCAGAGCTGACTTTGGAGCAAGGAAAATTCTCAGGAACAAAACGGGACATTACTTAATGATAAATAGGTCGATTATCCATAAATGCATAATCCATAATTATGCATAAATAATCTATAATGTGTAAATGCCTGACAATAGAGCATCAATATGTCTGCTATCAGAACACAAATGAATAAACCAAAATGCAGTTGAAGAAAGACAACTGGAGATTAAACAACACATTCTAAAATAACACTGGAGATTGAACAACACACTCCTAAATAACATATAGCTCGAAGAAGAAATCTAGAAATTTGAAATATTTTGGTAATAGTTATATTTTAGTTTCAAAAATTACTATATAGCCATAGTAATCAAGACATTATGGCACTAGCAATACAATAGACAAATAGATCAACGGAACAAAGAAAAAGGGACCCAAGATATAGATCGACGTAAATATAGTCAACTGATCCTTGACCAAAAAAAGCTAAAGAAATACAGTTGAATGAAGTTTTTCAGCAAATAGTGTAACAACTGGATGTTCACATACAAAACAAATAAAACTAGAAGTAGACTTTATACCCTTCACTAAAATTAACTCAAAATTGAATCATAGACCTAAATGTAAAGTGCAAAATTATAAAACTCTTAGATGATAATATAGGAGAAAACCTTGATGATGTCAGTATGGTGATGACTTTTTAAATACAACACCAAAAGCACAATCTATTAAAGAAAAAATGGAAAACCTGGACTTCATTATCAACTTCTACTCTATGAAAGACATTGTCCAAAAAATTAGAAGACAAGCCACAGACTGAGAGAAAATATTTGTTATATACGTAATTGATAAAAGATTATCCAGAATATAAAAAGTACTATTAAACTTTGATGACAAAAAAATGAAAACCCCAATTCAAAAATTAAGTGTAAGACCTCAATAAAGAAGATATATAGATGGCAAATAATCATATGAAAAGATATGCAACAACATATGTCATTAAATAACTGCAAATCAAAACAGCAATGAGATATCATTACACACCTATTAGAATGGCCAATATCCAAAACAGTAACAACTCAACATGTTGGCTAGGATATAGAGCAATGAGATCTCTCATTCATTGATGGTGGGAATGCAAAATGGTTCAGCCACATTGGAAGACAGTTTGGTGCCTTCTTACAAAACTAAACATACTCTTACCATATGACCAAGCATTTATGCTCCTTAGTATTTATCCAAATGAGTCAAAATCTTATGTCTACACTAAATCCTGCAAACAGATGTTTGTAGTAGCTTTATTCATAATTGCCAAAACTTGGAAGCAACCCAGATGTCTTTTACTAGGTGAGTGGCTAGATAAACTGTGGTACATCCAGACAATGAAATATTATTCAGAGCTAAAATAAATGAGCTATAAAGTCATAAAAAGACACGGAGGAATACTAAATACATATTATTTCATGAAAGAGGCCAATCTGAATGGCTATGTACTATATGATTCCAACAATGTAAAATTCTGGAAAAAGCACAAGTATGAAGACAGTATAAAGATCAGTGGTTGCCAGGGGTTCAGGGGAAGAACGGGTGAATAGGTAGGGCACAGGATTTTTAGGGTAAGGAGACTATTCTGTATGATATTATAGTGGTGGATATATAGTCATTATACATTTACCAAATCCTTTAAAATGTACAATGAAGAGTGAACTCGAATGTAAAGTATGGGCTTCTGCTGATGATGCATCAATGTGGGGTTGTCTATTTCAACAAATGTACCGCTCTGGTGAGGAATTTTGGTGGTGAAAGAAACTGTGCACGTGTAGGGAAAGAATATGGGAAATATCTCTGTACTTTTCCCTCAATTTTTTAGAGTAGACCTAAAACTACTCTAAAAAGTAAAGTCTGTCCTAAAATGCTCTCACATAATTTTCCTGTTTTAATCCTCATACAAATCACAGAAATTCAACAAGATAGGAATGGTTCTACTTATTTAACAGAGGAAATTGAAACTTATATTGGACTATGAAAACGGAAATTACAGTAACTAAACTATAAATGAATTTTCCAATTCTGGTTTAGTGCTCTCTTCATGTAGCATACTGAAATTTCTAAAATCTGATATGTCTCAGTGTTTACTGAAATTAGAGAAATTATTGAAATGATTATAAAATTATATATATTATTTTAGGTGAATATGTTAACTGATATTTAAAACACCAAGGTGTGAATACAGTTACATATAAATGTGTGTGTCTGTGTATATATATACACATTTTTCTAAACATCGAGCCAACAAAATTGCGTGAATTTAGGTAGGTTGGTGCAAAAGTAATTTGGGTTTTTGCGTTGTTGAAATTTGCCATTTGCTACTGGGATACATTCTTAAATAAATGTGGTTATGTTATACATCATTTTAATGTGCATTTCTGGCTTTTTTTAGTAACATTGCTTTGCTCTTTATTTTACATTTATTTTAGACTGGAAATGATGCTAGACAAAAAGTGAATTCCAGCGATTTTCTGATTCAAGTTCAAAATGGGCCAGAAAGCAGCAGAGACAACTTGCAACATCAACAACGCATTTGGCCCAGGAACTGCTGATGAATGTACAGTGCAGTAATGGTTCAGAAAGTTTTGCAATGGAGACCAGAGCCTTGAACATGAGGAACATAGTGGCTGGCCACTGAAAGTTGACAATGACCAATTGGGAGGAATCATCAAAGCTGATCCTTTTACAACTACATAAGAAGATGTCGAAGAACTCAACATTGACCATTCTACAGGTCATTCGGCATTTGAAGCAAATTGGAGGGATGAAAAGGCTTGAAAAGTGGGTGCCTCATGAGCTGAGAAAAAATCAAAATAATTGTCATTTTGAAGTGTCGTCTTCTCTTGTTCTGTGCAACAACAATGAACCAGTTCTCTATCAGATAGTGATGTGTGATGACAAGAGGATTTTATACGAGAACTGGCGATGACGAACTCAGTGGTTGGAACAAGAAGAAGCTGCAAAGCACCTCCCAAAGCCAAACTTGCATCAGAAAAATGTCACAGACACTGGTGGTCTGCTGCCTGTTTCATCTGCTACAGCTTTCTGAATTCTGGTGAAACCATTACATCTGAAAAGTGTGATCAGCAATTCAATGAGATGCACCAAAAACTGCAACGCCTGCAGCCTACATTGGTCAACAGAAAGGGCCCAATTCTTTTCCGCGACTATGCTTGACCACATGTCACACAACCAATTCTTCAAAAGTTGAATGAATTGAGCTACCAAGTTTTGCCTCATCTGCCATATTCACCTGACCTCTCGCCAACCGACTACCACTTCTTCAAGTATCTCAACAACTTTTTGCAGGGAAACCGCTTCCACAACCAGCAGGATACAGAAAATGTTTTCCAAGAGTTCATGGAGTCCGAAAGCATGAATTTTTATGCTACAGAAATAAATATTTCTCATTGGCAAAAATATGTTGACTGTAATTGTTCCTATTCTGGTTAATAAAGATGTGTTTCAGCCTAGTTATAATTATTTACCATTCACTGACTGAAACCACAATTATTTTTGTACCAACCTAAGTTAAGTGTTATAATGCTTTTTGTTTGGAATACATGCAAAAGTATGCATTTAATAGAATACAGAGAAGAATAACAGATTTACATTAAGACCACAAAAAGGACATGCAAAGCCAACAATATTCTTTAACTATTAACATAAATATTAAAATACAGTGAACAACATCCAAACTTATTACTTTTAAAGAGTTTTCAGATAGAAAGGGCCACAGATTGAAAGTGATGCCGTTGTATTAACCATCTCTCTCATAAGTGCACTTGTAGATACACTTTCCCACCAAAATGTTATTGTAAAAACCATGTAGTGAGGACTAGAATTTTATTATATATTAAGTGATATCAAACTGGAACTTCTAGGCCTAGCTCAGAGTAACAATAACACAAAAAAGATATTTGTGTGTAAAAGCATATAACAAAGTTCTGGTAAAAACAATTCACCTGGCTGAGGCTACCATTCTGAACTTTGTTAATCTATGTATATGCAAATATGCATCTAAAATCCCTATAGCTAAAGTTATTGAAATTTCTTATTGTAAATATTTTTGCTCATTGTAACATATTGATCTTGTTGCCACTAACAAAAGTGAGAATATCTAACACTGAACAATTTTTGACTCTGTTCTGTTTTCCTTAGCCCAAGAAGTGTAGTTTTAAGGGTTGTATTTCCTTGCTAGTTGGCATGCAACTGTAGGCATTTGTTGGGTAAACTTGCCCTTCTCTTTCATCCTCCAGTGCCCTGAAAGCCACACCACTTCTCTTATTCAGCCCTGTACTCCAGCAGGTCAGGATCATCTCCAAATCCATCCTAGGCCTATCTCCTTAAATAACCTTCTCCTTTCTCAGTCTTCTGTCTCTCCATATAATTTACCACTCTGCCCCCACTATGCCACAGGCTTCATTTTTCATACACATGAAATTCAAAAGGGATGCCGCTCTGTGATTTTGCTCCTGCATCAATATTAAGCCCACACATTGAGTATGGTATAAAGAACTCAGAGTGAATTTATTTACACTATTGTTCTTTCAAAATAGGTCTGTTGCTAACAGGTCTCTGGGTATGCATATGAAATTCACACAGCTATAAAGGGAAAGAAATAAATGCCAGATACACAGCACCAAGCTGAGAAACCAAATGGTAAGCAGAGACAATGAAGGAGTTGAGCTTAGAGATTAGCATTGAAACGTAGCTCTGACTGCTATTTGGAATATCAAACATCCTAATGAGTATAGAGCATTATATGATTCTCAAGTAATAAAGAAGTTTGGCATCAGTGCCCTCATTGTGGCTGCATATGGTCAACAATTTAAGGAGGAGATGAAATAAGAAAAAAATGCATTTTTGTAGTCTCCATCAAAGAAAGAAATGAGTGTTAATATTTTAGCTCTTCTCCCTACCTCATAAAGTTAATTAACTAATAATATAATTAAAAATGGTGCAAAATACAGTAACTGCCCAAGATGGTCAAAAGAAAAGATAGTGTTTTTATTAAAGGTGATCTAAGATGGCCAAAGAACCAAAACACTACGGGCGTTTGGTCGTCTGTGTTGAAGGATAGATATTCCATAAAACGTTTCAGAGAAGCTCTTATCCAGAATTAAAGGAATTGCTCATTTTGCTGTGAGAAAACCCTTAAGTGCCTTCAGATATAGTGCAAACTGCTACATCTAAGGAACTCTCAGTGACTTAAGTGTGGAGCAGTGTGCTTCTAGCTTGGAAGCTGGAAGCCCAGTCTTGGGAAACATCACCTTCTGGGTCAGCTGTTGTCTTGGGAAACATCAACTTCTGGGTCAGCTGTTGTGCACACATACCGCAACATCCAGAGCAACAGATTATGTGCTGATTATCTTTTCCAGTCACCAGTTTAGAGCTCATGGGGAAAGACAAGGAAAAAGGAAAGGATCAGAATTCCTGCCTGTCCTCTGGTCTTCAAGCCTCTGCCACAGATGCTGTATTTTGTCCAAACAAAGAGATTTGAAAATGAACTTTCCAGTTTTATCTTCTATTTCTTCCTTGTTCAAAATGTGGTCTCCCATCCCCATCCCTGTATCTCCAAAGATTTTAATAAGAATTGTAACTATTTTGGCAATTTGAAATCACTATTTCTGAAGTAGGTTAGAGTGCTTGTATAAGTCTCCCAGCAAGATTATTTGTAGTTAGACAGGAAGAATTTGTTTTTTATTTAAATATAAATGGATATATTTGAAGCAGACGCACTGTGCATTTGTTATCACCTTGTCTGAGTCTGATAATGTAGAGAATACTCATACACAATACATTACACGAAGTAGATTTATTATTTACAGATTGGCAGTAAGGGACAAAAGAAGCATCAAATTCATCAGAAGCCAGTTCCTCAAAGCTCAAGAAATCTGCCTGGGGCAGATAGAGTCTATACTGCATGTGACCCAATTTGCACCAGAAATGAGGGAGCCCCACAGGCAGCCTGCCAAGGTTATATACATCAGGGGCATCGGGACTCACTGGCAAAGCCTTGAAGGATATCACTCTTCCAGAGGAGAGAGGAACAAAGCTTAAGCTGTCTCAGGCAGTTGCTCGCTAACTCAAGATGTTACATTTCCTAAGAGTAATAGGAACAAGGTCCCAACTGTTTGAGGCAGCTCCTCCCTATCTGAGGCATTGCATTCTGGGCATATTCTAGTTATTCTTGAGAACCACAGGCAAGAAAGTGGAGAGAGCTGGGTTAGTCCAAGGCCACCTGGAGGACTGCTCTGCATATATTTAGTGACTAACGGGTTTGGCTGATAATATATCTTTAAGTACTGATGATCAGAAAAGATCTGTTTTAATTATTGCTATATTGTTTCATTATTGCTTATCTTCTTTTCATTCCATGTAATTCTAAATACAAATCTATGAAAAATTAAGTGTAAGATAAATTTTTTCTTGGCTAATTTTCATGGTAGCTTACAATTATGAAATACGTCAAATAAATTCACCATAAATAAATCGACATGCGTCAACAAAACATCCCAAATTCAGTTGCATTAACTTTCTTAAGACATAATTGTTTACGAAGAGCTGAGTCTTTGCTACCTTTTTAAGCTCCGAATCTTGTGAACAGGCCAAAAAGTCACTTCCACAAACATTTATAGAGAACTTATTAAAATTAAGTCAATGGTAAGTGTGAGATTCAAAAATGAAAAGTGAAGTATACCTTCAAGAAATATACAATATTCACTGTAACATAGAGCAGAATAAGCTAGTGCAGTTAAAGCATAAACAAAATGTTCAGGAAAACTAGAGTGGGGACTGATGAGGAGAAGGAAGAGCTTGATGGAATAAATGTTAAATAATGTGAATTTTTAATAATGATTTAAATTTAGGTAGGCAAAGAAGAGAAGAATTTACTGTAGGCACAAGTTTGTATGGAGATTAAAAAAAAAGTAGTCCCTATGCACAAAACCAAGGTCAAAACTAGCAATATGGTAAATAGAATTTTGCTCACCAATGTTGAGTCTCACAAGGATTAGACATTCCCATCTCTCTTCTCAGCTTTGTTTTCCTCCATAACACATTTTATACTTTCATATATTGGATAACTTAATACATTCATATTTATTGCCCAACTCTCACAGACAGAGTGCTAGCTGTGCACACACACATTTCCTATTCTTGCTTGATTTATAGCTAAATACATTTTCCATTGTCCCTTCTAATTAGGTATATCCATGTGAATGAGGTTTAGCTATAGTCACCCTTGGTGTGTGTGGGGATCCCAGAAAATACATTTTGTAGGTCCCTCAACTGTTTAAGAAATTTGATAAAAAATGTATTACAGAAGTTATGCACTCAGTGAGTTATAGTCAGTGAAATTTAGAATTAGCAGTGAAAATTTAATTGAGAACACATACTTATGTATTGATTTATCATCCAATACATGAAAATGTTCTCTATAGCATCCATTAACCATGTCTTCCTATTCAGGTGAAGGAATTTCTCTGGGTTTCTTATTATCAAACTTACCATTTCTGGCTAATTTCTTATTTCCCACTGTGAGAAAAAGATAGCAATGCTGTTATTACTCACAATGCCATGAATTTTTGGAATTGCTTTGTATTTAAACCATATATATCCTCTTGCCTCTGCAGGCCCTAATAACATTTATTTAATGCTGGTTGCATCATTGCTCAAGACATTGCATCATCCATCATGCTGCCCAAGACTACCAGCTTTCAATGACTTTCTCAGAGATTCTTATTCTGTTTTACCGATGATGACCACAAATGCAAGAATTATCCAGCGTGCAGGATAGCGTGAAAGATGATTCATTTTCTGATCATTTAAGAGTTACTATTTGGAAAGCACAATGTCACATCTTTCAACCGTATCTCATCTGGAACTCTTTAGGCAAAAAAATCACTGCATTTCTAGAATGTGATCTCTTTCAACGTTGATTGCATAGCTGCCTTCTACACACTGCCACTGTTGGAAAAGATAGAGATGGGGCCTTTAGATGGACCAAAAAAGACAGTTACAGTCATACAAGAAATGACTGTCTGTCCTCTGACTTGGATGAGCACTACACCACTGCACCTATTGGAGATAAAAATATACTATTCAGAGGTCCCTGTGGCATTGTGAAGCAATAATCTAAAAGTCCTTTGGAAGAGATAGGTGTAGCCACAAATGGAGGATGGCCTGATGCATGATGTTCTTGGAGTCTTTGGCTGGAGGGCACAGAGACAACATTTACAAGGTAGATATTTTATTAATTTATAGAATATGAACACTTTTAATATTGATTCAATAAATCTTGGCTATTTGAAGGCTTTTAAAAGGGTTGTCTAGAGTCACTACAATCTGTCTCAAAGACAGTAAAATACATGAGCAAAAATGTCTGTAGTTGAATCTGATTCTCTAAGCTAACAGCAGGTTTATGTGCAATTTTGCATGTGATATTACTGTTATTCATTACACTTCTGTTACAAATAAGAGAGATTATTCATTCTTTGACTTGGTGGGGGCTGGTTTTCCTGAGGTATTTGTTCCCCTTTTGATTCTTCAGATTTATGAGCCTGGCAAGCCTTTCTGTCTGCTACTGAAAAGACTATTGTGCCCATGTACACACAGTCTCAGCAAATAATTTATTTCAGACCTCTGAGAACATTCTTTTTCTCACTCTCAAAACAGGGATTTTTCATTTCAGTCATCGGTCCCAATCTTAGCAGTGATTCCACAGAGTCAGTATTCATTTTCAATAAAAAAAAAGAAAGAAAAAGTTATACCTGAGAAGGCTTTGACATAGAACAATGGAACAATGGTGAAAATGGTCCTGGATTTTACGCTACCATCAGAAAAATTTTGGTCAGGCATAAAGTCTTAATTTTTAAATACTTTATTTTCCTCCTTTGTTTTCTGGTTCTTTCATTCTTACCTCAAATATTAGAAAACATAAATCTATTTCAGTTTAGCAACAAAACATTTGATTGGGAGGTAATGATTCAATTAATTCAAAGAACAGATTTTATTTTAGTTACAAGGATTATTCTTTCTCTTATTTGGATGATTATCTGATTAGTTTTTCTAGAGACATAACTTTATTGATAAAATTATATTATTATTTCTCCATTTGCTTTTGTAATTTTTATAATTATGTCTTAGATTTTATAAGATTTATAAGATCCTATTATCTATTAATTTTACTCATTACAAAATTTTCCAATCCATGTGTAATTACATATATTGTAACATCACTATGTTACAAGGCTATGTGAGACTTTGGGAATTTGTGTAGCTCATTTTCTTAGGTACAGAAAAAACGGTGGCTACAACTGTCCCTAAAATTAGTCTTTCTTAAAATTCCCTAAAGAGGAAGATATTTCTTCAGCCTCTCACTCTGAAAAAAGACCTGACTTTTAAAGAAATGACCAAAGAGACCTTGACTATAATCCATAACAACTTGACAAAGGTATACATTTATCATTGGCTTCTGAAGGTCTCATACTAAACCTTGGGATACATTTCATAAAGTCAGTGGATATTATATTTTCTTCTTCCCTCTCCTGATCATCCTTTTGTCTACTTTAATATAAACTATACTGGAATCAAGTGCCTAGATTTTTAAACAGGAAAAGATGAATCTCATTTTAGCTACTCTGTTGGCAGCAGAACTATTTCTAAACCATTCCTTTTTCAACCTTTATGAAAGCCAGCTGCAGGACTTATATATGGGCAAAATTTAGCACGGATTCAGCAGGATTTGTATTCCCATTTTCATCAGCTAAGAAATAACATTTGACTACAATATATAATCAAAACTGTTTAGAAACAGTTTTGTCAACATTTATAAAAAATGATATATTACTCATCAAGTATTCTTTATTGGTGATATTGGGAAAATTACTCAGTCTCTCTCTTGCTTGTTTTTTTTTCTATCTTGAAGTTGATAATATTTACTTCTTTTAATAAAACTCATATAAAACATGTGTTGATATTGGGCTAAACACTCCCATTATGTAAATTTTTAGGAAATAATTCAACTTTTTACGGAAAAAACACAAAAAAAACAGAAAAACTGTCAGCATGCTGTGAACCAGGGAGCATCTCATCCTGTAACATTTTCAAAAAGCCAAAGTAGTATTTCTCACACACATTACAAAAAGTAAAATATATCGCATCACTAGTGTTGATAAATTGAAATATATTTTCATAGTCATTTATTAGTAGGGAGCCATTTTTATACTTAGGATTTAATAGCCACTTTTTTCTGATTCCTTTGTTTCCTATATTAATATATATTATTTTATTTTGGCAATAGACAACAGAACTTCTCATATACTTTTCATGAACACAAATGTTCCTTATCTTGAAACCTTGTCTTCTTGAGCACGAAGACTTGGTCAGAATGTGTCTATATGTGGTGACCAAAATTTACAATTAATGCTCAGATATGGGGTCTGAATAATAGGAAGGAATAATTAGAAATTTTAAGATAAAGTTACTCCTGAAAATCCAAGGTTTATGGTTGCTTTAAATTAAAAAGGGTGAGCATAATCCAGATAAGTTATGAAATTATGTAGATACATGACATATGTTGCATTTTCAGTATGCTCATATTTGAGCATAACTAATTAAAAATTCATTTAAAAATTAACCACGGCTGGGTGCGGTGGCTCATGCCTGTAGTCCCAGCACTTTGGGAGGCTGAGGCAGGTGGATCACCTGAGGTAGGGAGTTTGAGACCAGCCTGACCAACATGGAGAAACCTCATCTCTACTAAAAATACAAAATTAGCCAGGCATGGTGGCACATGCCTGTAATCCCAGCTACTCAGTAGGCTGAGGCAGGAGAATCACTTGAACCTGGGAGGTGGAGGTTGTGGTGAGCTGAGATCGTGCCATTGCACTCCAGCCTGGACAACAAGCGCAAAACTCTGTCTCAAATAAAAAAAAAAAACCTCTAATATTTCTTTAAGTTATCTATGGACTTTCAGAATTAGAAGAAATATTATAGTACTGGTTGATTCTTTTATTTCACAGAGGACAACGATAACACTCAGAAAAGCAATAAAGGACTAGGATCTGAATTTCTTCTGATTCTCAGCCTGTTCTTTCCAACAGTGGCTTCCTTTTCTTTATTTCCTCTCAACTTTAACAACGTTCTTTGCATTCTTTGTTTCAAGTAGATTATTTATACCAACTATGTAATCCTATTTTTTTTTATTTATTTTTATAACTGAAGTAGCTATCAGGAACTGGCAAATCCAAGGGAATTGCTTCATCAGAAGCATCCCCATTCCCTCCAGTGCCCACCACCACTTCCAAAGTTCAAGCAAAGAGGCACAAATAGTTTCTTACTTTTCCACATAATACTGATACTCTCAGCCTTCCAACATCCACTTGGTCATGTATTTTTCGTACCTACATTGCTAGAATCTCTAGCCTCTCTCCATGCAGAAATAATCCCAGCAAAAAGACTGGCCATAATTCCAAAAGGAGTCATTAGGGCTGGGTGTTGCGCCTCATGCCTGTAATCCCAGAACTTTGTGAGGCTGAGGTGGGAGGATCACATGAGCCCAGGAGTTCAAGACCAGCTTGGCCAACATAGTAAGACTCCAACTCTGTATTAAAAAGAAACAACAACAAAAGGAGTTACCCATAATAATATCCATATTATGGATATCCAAGTTATCCATAATAATATCCATAATAAAATCCAAAATAAAATAACAATATCCATAGTAAAATTTATGTTAAATTATTTTCATTTCATATATTAAGTAATATTCTAATTGTTCTCATCAAGCTAATCTTGCATTTTCTCTTATTCTATGTCTTATAAATAACAGCATTGTGAAGGTGTTTGCAACTGAAACATGTATGTAGCTGGTGTTTGATCTCTGACTTCAGTCTAAGATCAAGTCACCAACAGATCAAGTGTCTGGTGAAGGAGTATTTCTTGGCTTATAGATGGCTGCCTCCTCAATGCACCCTCACAGAGCAGACAACAAAGATCTCTCTGGGATCTCTTTCATAAGGGCACTTAATCTCATTCATGAGGGCTCCACCTCAATAATATAATTACCTCCAAAGGCCTCATCTCCTAATATCATCATGTAAGGGGCTTAGGATTTCAAGATTTGGAGAGGAACACAAACATTCAGTCTATACAACAGGTGACTTGTTTTTCACCAATAGAATGTCAGAATATGATTTGATTCCAAAACTACTGTAACAGAAAGCTAAAATAGGGGGTATTGGCTTGGGGGAGAAGGTAAAGAATATGAGCTAGGTGGATGAGGAGGTAACTAATGACAACATTCATAAACAGAAACAGCTCTTTGTGCCTTACTCTGACCTTAAATCATAATGCTTTTTGCTTTTGAATATCGTGCAAATTTCTCTATGGCCAACCTAAACTGGAACAACACAGGGTAAGGAATTTTGAAAAACATTATTTCTGCTTAACGAAACTGATTTGAAACCACCACACTGTATTTGACATGAAAAATATAGCCACAGCTGTAATTAAAGCCTATTATAATCAATCCAAAACCGTATTGCCGTCCTGCCTTCTGGCCTGCTTGTTTTCACTGTCCCTCCACTATAGGCTATATCTAGAACAACTAGCATCAACTTTCAAAATAATTGGTCAAATTATGAGAGTTCTCCTAAATAGAAGTTTTTTGATTCCTACATTGAATATTCCATGGATTAAAATCCACAGTTGTCATCATATGTGAGTATATTTACAATTTGGCTCTAAACACCTTGTATACTATTATAGAGTCCCAGGTTTCCTATACTTTTTGGAAATTTGTGTTCCTAGTGTTTTTTGAACAAACTATGCAATTTCATGCTTTTATATTTATCTCTCATGAAAATCCCTGCTTATTTTTAAAAATCAAACTCAAACAACTCCTTTGGTGTTTCTAAACAACTCTGCTCCATTCCCTACCAGCCATTGAAAGTCATTCTTTCTATGGATTTCTTAAAGTACTGGTCCTGGCTTCCATTATGGTAGTTATATTTGCTATATACTTTTTAAACAGCCTGTCCTAGTACCCAGAAGTTTTTGAAATCTTTGACGTCTTTAAATTCAGGACTTTGCCTTATATTCACTTACGTATCCTCAGCATTTACAAAAGGACCGATAGTTACTAAGAGCTTAATAAGCATTTGTTTAAAAAAAAATTCCCTTAGTCAGTGAAAATACAGTCAAAGAAACTTGAATTTTTGGTGATTTTTGTTGAATCACGATATCTTCTGTTGAAATACCCATTCAACGTTTCAAAAACTTGGAGGTATGAATTATCTATACAATGGCAAACCTGAGAAAAACAAGAAATGGGGAAAGGATTCCCTATTAATAAATGGTGCTGGGAAAACTGGCTAGACATATGTAGAAAGCTGAAACTGGATCCCTTCCTTACACCTCATACAAAAATTAATTCAAGATGGATTCAAGACTTAAATGTTAGACCTAAAACCATAAAAACCCTAGAAGAAAACCTAGGCATTACCATTCAGGACATAAGCATGGGCAAGGACTTCATGTCTAAAACACCAAAAGCAATGGCAACAAAAGACAAAATTGACAAATGGGATCTAATTAAACTAAAGAGCTTCTGCACAGCAAAAGAAACTACCATCAGACTCAACAGGCAACCTACAAAATGGGAGAAAATTTTCACAACCTACTCATCTGACAAAGGGCTAATATCCAGAATCTACAATGAACTCCAACAAATTTACAAGGAAAAAACAAACAACCCCATCAAAAAGTGGGCGAAGGACATGAACAGACACTTCTCAAAAGAAGACATTTATGCAGCCAAAAAACACATGAAAAAATGCTCACCATCACTGGCCATCAGAGAAATGCAAATCAAAACCACAATGAGATACCATCTCACACCAGTTAGAATGGCAATCATTAAAAAGTCAGGAAACAACAGGTGCTGGAGAGGATGTGGAGAAACAGGAACACTTTGACACTGTTGGTGGGACTGTAAACTAGTTCAACCATTGTGGAAGTCAGTGTGGCGATTCCTCAGGGATCTAGAACTAGAAATACCATTTGACCCAGCCATCCCATTACTGGGTATATACCCAAAGGACTATAAATCATGCTGCCATAAAGACACATGCACACGTATGTTTATTGCGGCACTATTCACAATAGCAAAGACTTGGAACCAACCCAAATGTCCAACAATGATAGACTGGGTTAAGAAAATGTGGCATATATACACCATGGAATACTATGTAGCCATAAAAAATGATGAGTTCATGTCCTTTGTAGGGACATGGATGAAACTGGAAATCATCATTCTCAGTAAACTATCGCAAGGACAAAAAACCAAACACCGCATGTTCTCACTCATAGATGGGAATTGAACAATGAGAACACACGGACACGGGAAGGGGAACATCACACTCTGGGGACTGTTGTGGGGTGGGGGGAGGGGGGAGGGATAGCATTAGGAGATACACCTAATGCTAAATGACGAGTTAATGGGTGCAGCACACCAGCATGGCACATGTATACATATGTAACTAACCTGCACATTGTGCACATGTACCCTGAAACTTAAAGTGTAATAATAATAAAAAAAAGGAGTACAGAAAATGCACATCTTATGTTAAATGTAGTCTCTGACCTATAGAAATATAATAACCTCTGCAGTAAACATAATGCTATAGTTTTTATAATATTATTTTGTTTTGTTTATTTAGATTTTGTTATTGGCATTGTTTTTATTTTTACAAATTATCCTACCACCTCAACTGCACAAAAATAATCAGATAATTTTGTCTACTTCTTTTAATATTTATGAGAATTGACTCTCCAAGCCTTCGTAACAGTTTTCCAATCCTTTACATTACTAGTTACATTTTGGAATCCTCAACAACTATAATACTTACTGCTTTTATTAAAAACTTTGCAGCAAAAATTTTCCACAATGTTTTGAAAAGCATATCTTACACCTTATTTTGCTACATATGAACTCTGCCTATCAAGAAATGTTACCATTCAGCAATGTACATCTTCATTTTAGTTTTTAGTCTCTTCTGACTTTATGGAAATGTAAATGTTCAACTTGTGATATCTAAATGTTCAACTTGTGATATCTAAGCTAAGTAATAGGCTAAAATTTACTAGTTGACTCTAATGACTTATATGTGTCTGTGTTTTAGTATAATATATATAGAGGAAAAAGAGTATTTATTTCGCTTAGCTTTTGTATGCTCTATATAAAAATCAAATAGACTCACATTTATAGCTTCAGTCATTAATTCAATACAGTTAACAATTTTGCAGCAACTACACAAATGTTTGTCTTATAGTTCCTTAACTATTCCTTTAAATTACTATATAAATAAATAAATGACTTATGCTACTGTATAAGATTTATTCTACTTTATTTGCTTTGTTACTGAATAACATTGCTATAATAATTTTTCATGAGTCATGTAATATTTATAAATAAAAGTAGTTCTAACTGAAGTTCAAAATATAATCAAATTATTCCTACAAATTATGATAATCTTTTAGACATTTTCTTTCAATCTTCGTTTCTGGAATGAAAACTAGAACCAAGGGATTTCAGTCTATAAACAACTTCAATGCCTAGGATATCTATCACCATTCAGAGAGTAAATTTATGAAAATTTATCACGAAAAAGAAAGACATTTTTACTACCCTTGAAAATTTATACGCAGATTATTCTGGGATATCCAATGACACTGAAATAACAGCTTATCACTCCACCTACTCTATGGCAGCAATGACTATTATAATTATTTTTCTTTATATTAAAAGTCTGTTTTGTTCCAACCACTGGCATACAAAATAAATCTAATCTTTTCCCATGGAACAGCTCTGAAATTCTTTTAAGACAGCTACTTAGATCCAAAAGTGTTGTCTATGCAAGGAAATTTAATTTTATTAATTCTATAAGAAAATATGTAGAGTACCTACTCTATGTCAGGTATTATGCTAGGCATTTGGGATACAATCTCTAACTTGACAGATCTTGGTCTGTGCTCGTGAACTCACCATCTAGTGGAGGGGTCTGATCATACACAAATAAACAAGTAATATAAGACTTATTTTCCCCAAGTTTTCACTATCCTCATACCACTTCTCTAAATATATGCAGCTTTTATTATATTCTTTTAAAATTGTTGTTCTCAAACTAAATGCAATATTTGGATTAGTAATGACTTTAAGTAATTTATTCAACCACTCATTACCTCAGTTTCCTTAATGATAAAAGGAGCTGTTGGAGTAGCTGCATTCTTAATTGTAAGTTTTAAATAAAATATCATATGTAAATAATTTAGCATAGTGTTTGTAACTGGGAAAGTACTACATAAATGTTAGCAATTATTATTGCACCCAGGAAAATCATAATTATTCTCCTTCCTTTTCTAAATGCAGTCTAAATCACATTAGTTTTTTTGATAAATACATTGTACTACTATTGAGAATTTGCCATTTATGCTAATTCTTAGTTATGACTGAAATATTTATTTCTCAAATATACTTTTCATTTATTTTGAGTTTTATCTTCATAGACTCACCATTCCGAACAATGTCTGTGTTTCTATATCTTAAATATATTGCACAGTGAATTTCCTACTCACCAATTTTGTGCAATCTGCATTTAATTGACATATCTACTATTTTGAACACTGGATAGTACAATACCAAATCCAAAATCCTGTGACAAGTCATTGACCCATTTGGAAGAAAGATATTGTGCAAAGAGTTACTTTTAAATATTTAAGCACAAACATTATGTATAATAATAAGGGAATAAAACTCCAAAGTTTCCTTGTAAGATAAAGTACATTGTAAGTTCTTCCTAAGTCTTTCCCTGATTAATTAAAGATGCTGCTTGGGCTATACTGAACTATGTTTGGCTCTGTGAGTGATGGCTGAGATTTACCATACAAATAGAGATTCAAATAAAGTCACCAATGTACAGACCAGAGGGACAATTTTTAGGTGCTCATAATTATAATCATACCCATGACAATAATATTTATGTAATGGGTTAATTGAGACTTCCCTTGGTGAATACAAAAAAAAAAACAGCAAGGAAAAGCAAATGCAGACTTAAACAAAGCGGCAGATGCCTCTATTACAGCTGCCAAGAGGCACAACTCGTTTTCATGCAGACTCTCTGAAATTTATTGTAAAACTTTTTGTCGGCTGAAAGCTATCCATACCTACCAGACGTGCCGTTAAGGGAGAAATGCCATCTCTTTTACATAAATGATACAATGCCCAGAACAAGTCATCTGTGGGATAATGGTATCACTCTTGATATCCCTGAAAATGGTATCAAATAAATGGTAGACAGATTTATTTTACTTGTAAATGCGTCCCTGTCTAGCACCCACTCACACACTGATATTTGTTTAAAGAGTTCTACCTTATTGCGCTCTCCTGAAGTACTGCATAGGCATTTCATACCATCTGCAGTGAGGAGACAAGACTAGAATCACTGCTAATTCACATATTTTTGAATAGCTGTCCATTTGGATCCTCGGGACGGTGTCTTCTTTCTGTCACATTGTAAGCACTTGATTATGCTGCAAGCCAGTTGTAATTACAACATCACAATCCACCCCAATCCCAACCTCCTTTATTATGAGAATTTATTATTCATTTTCAAATGTATTTATTGCAGATTTTCTGAGTAGCGTCCCATCAATTGTGACAGAAAAAGAAAAAAAAAATGTTACCTGGAAACTTTCAGCTATTAATAAAAGACTTATTCACTTGGTTTTAAGGCAGAACCTTGACTACAAGTTTTATTACCACTAGTAGCAACTCCAGATTACTGGCTCCAAAGGATATCAGTTTACTGAGCAAACAGTCAGTGGGCCAGCAAACGGATGGCATGTTTTTTTTTTTTTTTTCAGTTTCTGCCCTGTGTAGCCACTCAGCTGATGAAGCTAAATCCCCTAACGACTCAGTAGTGTCTTGTGTATGTCTATGTGTGTGTATGGGAAGGGAGTGTTGGCCAAGAATAATACATATTTTATCTTAATGTTTCCAGAATTTGACACCTCTTCTTTGACCCTCATCACTGTCTTAATTCAACTCTCTATAATTTATCATCTTGGTTATTGAAGCAGCCTTCCAGCTATTCTCCTTGCCTGGAGTCTGATCTAATTAGCTCTGAAGAAAACCAAGGAGATTCTGGAAGGAATACTGACTTTCTGGTAAGAAGAACTGATATCTGAGCAAGGCACCTAGAGTCAGATTTTAATATTGGATCTGAAGGGCAAAGAGCACCTAAGAATGAAGGCCAATGACAATAGAAAAAGGGAATCTGTAATTAGATCTAAACAGAAGTACAGTATAGCTTATGCTTAAAGCAGCTTATTTTTTTTAATGTGCAGAGTCTGAGCACACAAGTTTTTACTACTTCAATTTTTTTTAACTCAGAAGCAAGTCATGACAGCTTTCTGCTAAATTATACTAATTGCTTTCTCACATTTCTCTCAAGTATACGATGACATACATTTTGTACTGTGTCCCTAGGACTGTGTAATATGGATTTAATCAATGATTTTTAAATGACATCTGTGAGAAAATAAGAGACATCCTCAGTTTCTTCACTTACAAAAATAAAAAGGTCAAAGTAAAAAATTTCCAAAAGCCTTACATTGTAGCCATTTAAAATTTTATAATTCTAAAGGTAGAATAGCAAATATCAATTTAATAATTGGTTCTTGAATCAAAATTAGTCATTGTTTCTCTAGATGGTGCTGTTTCTCATTTTGGCTAGCAATACTTTTATTATTATTATTTAAAAAAAATCCTTCCAGTTTTCTATGGCTTTTTATCATGTTCCAAAGGCTTAGAGTAGAAAAAAAAATCAAGGTTTAAGGAAATGACAACTAGAAACTGGTGTCTTCCCTAATGGTGTTGAATATTCCAGGAAAACAAATAAGGAGCAGGAAGGGGGACAAGGTATTTTTGGACATCACATTTGAGATATTTTTCAGCTGGAGTTCAAGATTTTATTGGTAACTAACAGACAGACATGGAATTCCATCCATCTATTCCCAATGAAAGCACTGGTAGTAGCTAAGCAACTTAAAAGGTAAAGAAAAAAAGGAGGACGTTTGTATAGCTGAATCTCTACTTAATTTTTTTTTCCCAACGCTATGCATACCAAGTTTATAGGATTATGAGGAAGGAAATCCATACATACAAATGGAAATAATAATTTAGGTTTCACAAGACATGTGCTTTATAACTTCCAAGACTCTGAAACTCCAATGATTAACAACATTCTAATTCTATTTGAATTATATTTCATTGAAAGGTTCTATTTTTAATCTCCTTACAATTTATAATAAATATCAATGTGATATTGAGTGCACAAACATCAGAGCAGTTGATTAAACAGCTATGCAATAAAGTTAGTGGGAAATACAAAATATGCTCCTGGGACAGGAGAAAATAAAATAGTGCTATCTGAATTCTGACTGTCTAATGCACATTTTTCCTGACTACATACAGTAAAATTTTCAGTGCTGTGTTCAACCATAACAAGAAGTAGACGAAGTGAAAATGCATTTTTATAAAGTAAATGAACTGGAGAGGATATATAGCCTAAAATATTAATTACTACCCCCAATACAATTATTGCTGACAATTTTCAATAGGAAGATTAAATGCATACAAAGCAATTAATATTAGCATATTAATATTTGCTGTGAATTAGACCTTCCTCTGTAGTGAGTGGAGGTAAACTTTTTCATGTAAAATATTACCTGAAGTTGGAGTCCACTAGCTACCTGTCAAATTCATTTTCTTGTTTGAGGCATGATTATATTCGAAAGACATTTAGATAATATAGACTTTTAATAAAGTAATAAGGAAGAGTCTGAGGCCAACTGAACTACTTATGAAAAGTGCTTTTTTATGAATGGGATGCCCTGTCCCTCATTTCAAACCAGCTGATGTCTTCCCAGAAACTTTTTAGAATATATTACTTTAGATCCTGAAAATGGAAATTCACAAAGAAAAGGACTTACTTGATCGTCTATCTTCTGCTGAAAAACAGACTTTAAAATGTATATTTATGTTTTCAGTTGCAATGGAATACCTACTCAAATCATGAGTAAGTATTTTATCTATTATTGCGTCTCTTTGTTCCTAAACATAAGGAAAAAAGTCTAATTCCAGCTGTTCTGATTCATTTACACTTAGCCATCAAGTTTTTATGTTCACTAAATGTTTTTAATGTATTAAAGCTATAGTGATATTTTAATAGTATTTTCATCTCTACATCATAAGACCATATTTTCTTGATATATTTTGAGTCTTATTTATTAAGAAAACGAAAGAGAAATGGAAATGAGGAAATGTTTTTACTTGATTTTGGCTATTTCTATGTAATGTTATTAAAATCATTTTAAAATGAAAAAGCCCATCTAAAATATGACTAGATTTTGCATACATATAATGGCAAATAGATGTTCAATATTATTGAAGGCTCTGTGTATATAATATAAGACCCATGTGAGAGTTGGAATTACAGTAATTTTTAAGCCTCCCAAATAAATCCATTTTGATTTGACCACGCGCAATTCTACCACTTTCTCCAATTTTCTGAAGCCATGCTGAGAGGGCAAAACAAATTCAATTATGTTCTTGCTAAACGTTATATTGATAATACTAAACTGGCTTCTGTGAAAGATGCGAATGAATTACTATTAGTATCAGGATCCAGTGGTTTCCTGAAAGAGATTTAGTCTAAGTTACCTTGAAAAATAATGGTATGCCATCCTGAGCTGCGTATTGCCATCCTGAGCTGACCCAGGAAATAATCAGCCACTCAACTGAGACAGACATGGAATTCGGGTGAAGAATCACAAGTCATATGTCATGTTTTGCATCATAGAGTCACAGTTATTTGCATTAACAATATACAAATAATAATGACAAAAGAATTAAAAGCAATAAAACACATTTTTCATTTTTGCTAGACTACAAATCCTACATTATTTTGTCTATCAGCAGTTAAGATTGTTTAACTTAGCAACTTCATTGATTTGGGATAGCTTGATGGAAACTTAGAAGCATTCAATTTATTCATTTGTTTATTCGTTTATCTTTCATTCATTCATTTAACAAATGTTCAGTGAGTGCCTACTATGGCATGCTGGTCACTGTTCTGGGTATTGAAGATAGAACAAAAACCAAACACAAATTGTTTCTGCCTTCTTAGAGTTTTTATTTTGACTGGGAGAAGCACAGAACTAACAGATAATAAACATACCATGTGCTACATGATGAAAACTGTTATGAATAAAAACAAGGTAAGATAAATATTAAGCAATTTAAGCAGTGTCATTGGGAAGGCCTCTCTGTTAATGTGGTGTTTCAGTAGTTCCTACAAACCATCTGGCTATTTGGAGGAAGATTGTGCTAGGCAGAGGGAAGAGTAAGGGCAGTGGCTCTGAAAAAGGATCACGCTTTTCATAAGTAAGGGTTAGCAGAAAGGTCAGTGTGCCTGGAGCAGAGAGAGGAAAGGTCATAAGATGTGAGAACTGAGACGCATTATTCAGAGCCTTCTATACACTCAGCCTGCGTCTATCTTGTAGGGAACGTAGAAATACAAGCTGTAGTTTCTATTCTCATAGAGCTTTTATTCTGAAAGGGCCGTAAGACTAATTTACATAGAGAACAACATAATGCTTAACATACTTAAATTAATTGTGTAGTATGGAGTTTATAACAACTAATTGTCCTAAAATTAGTTAAAATATCCTGACCTTGCAGGAACAGTGTTAACTTATAATTACCTTCAAAGTGCTTTTTGTTATACTTGAAACATTTTACAAAATGATTTCAAATGCACAGCTACAGTTTTCAAAAATAGACCTGATTATATTCTATAAAATGAAGAATGGCAAATTTAACATATATGAGACACACATTTATCAAACTGTTTATTTTCCTCTTCTTTAGAAGCATTTAAAATAAAAACAACGATCACCAGGAGTCAATATTGGTTCACTTAAAATAAACTATGTTTGACCTTTTCTTTTTTTCTGTTTTGTTGTTGTTGTTGTTGTTGTTGCTTTTATTTATCTATTTTAGGACTGTTATTCTGGCAGACTAAAGAAATGTGTTAGGCATTGATATTCATCAGTGTTCTTTGAATGAGAGTAATATACTGAACACAAGCAAGAAACATGAATGTGAGTATTGTGAAACCACGCCCACAAGATTGACAAGAATTGCATGCTGTGTTGTAGACAGAAATATAGTTACTATATAATTAAGCATTAATCAGGCTGCACTTCCTTGTTGCTAAAAGTCACATAGCACTAGATACCCCCTACCCACCGTTTGCATTACCCTTTTTCTTGTAGGTAGGATTTCTGACATTAGGATCATAAGATCGTTTAAGAATTGGATTGTATCCCCATTGTTCTATAGACAAAATCTCTGACATTAGAATCATAAAGCTTTTGTTTAAGGACCAATTAAGATGTTTTTCAGACTATGAATTTTAGCAATGTTAGTTGAAGACTCCCATAGGGGAATGGGATCAGCGTGAGAGTACAGCTTCTCCCTGCTCCATGATGTCATCCTGCACTCTTCAACCAATCAGCAATCTCCACACTTCGATCCACTTCAAAACTCTTGAAAACCCTAGTCCCAAACTCCTCAGAGAGGTGGATTTGAAGTTCCTTTCCATCTCCTCCTTTGATTAAACCTCTCGTTCTGCTGCATCCCAATGCCATGGTATATTGACTTGACGTGTGCATCAGGTAACAGACCTATTATGGTTATAGCAATAATATCATTGCGTGGATTATCAACTGGTTGAATAACTTTATTGCAGGATATCTATTAGCTTATATAACTCTCGTTATGATCATGCAATTAATTTTGGAGCAAAAATGCCCATCAATTATAGACTGGATTAAGAAAATGTGGCACATATACACCATGGAATACAATGCAGCCATAAAAAAGGATGAGTTCATGTCCTTTGTAGGGACATGGATGAAGCTGGAAACCATCATTCTCAGCAAACTATCACAAGGACAGAAAACCAAACACCGAATGTTCTCACTCATAGGTGGGAATTGAACAATGAGAACACTTGGACACAGGAAGGGGAACATCACGCACTGGGGCCTGTTGTGGGGTGGGGGGAGGGGGGAGGGATAGCATTACCTAATGTAAATGACGAGTTAATGGGTGCAGCACACCAACATGGCACGTGTATACATATGTAACAAACCTGCACGTCGTGCACATGTACCTTAGAACTTAAAGTATAATAATAATTTTAAAAATGCCAAATGAAGTACTACCACACATTGAAAATATGAAAAAGCAGAAAACATGTTTTCTCCTTTCATACAGCTTACAATCTTGTGGAAGACAAAAAGTAAATAACAATTTCAAGTACATCATAATATTTTCAGAAGTATCCACAGGACCATACAAATGAAAGTGCCAACTAAACTTAGGGTTTAGGCATAGAAAGCGCCCGCATGAGGTTGTGATTTAAACTGTATATAAAGGATAAGTAGTTTTAGCTAAATTATTCAGGAGATGATTGAAGTGGAAAGTACTCTAGGAAGAAGAAACAATGAGTGTGAAGCTATTCTGAGGCTGAGCTCATTATGTTAGAGAAAAAAATAAAAAAGAGAAGTATAAATGGAACAAAAAGAGCAGAGTGGTATTAAAAGAGACTGGAGTTACAGGATAGAGGATTTTGTTGTATATGCTGATATTTTGGATCTTAAATTGTAATGGAGTGCCAATATTATTATATAATAAAGTATAAAAAAAAACTATGAGAAACAGAAAATACGTTCGGTGTTTGTTATGCGTTGAATTGTTTACCCCCAAAGTATATATGCTGAAGTTCTAACACCTGATATTCAGAATGTTTGGAAAGAAGGTCATTACAGATTTAATTAGTTAAGAGAAGGTTGTACTGGAGCAGTGTGGGCCCCTAGTACCATATGTCTGGTGTCTTTATAAAATGAGAATTGTGGACATGGACACATATATACACACAGGGAGAAAACCATATGAAGATGAAGATAGAGATTGATGCAGAAGAAACCACAGATTTCCAGCAAACTACCAGAAGCTAGGAGAGAGCCTGAAACATATTCTCTGTCACAGCCCTCACTCAGAAGGAACCAGTCCTGCCAACATCTTGATCTCAAACTTCTGGCATCTAAAACTGTGAGATAATAAACTCTGTTGTTTAAGACACCAGTTGTGGGACTTCTTCCAGCAGCCCTAACACACTGTCAGAATTAGGATTCACCATGATGACAAAGGCTGTAGCAAAGGACTGAACCTAAAAAGATAAAATTATGTAGGGTTAAATATGAAGTCTTTCCCTGGGTCAGATCTTGTTTGTGCAAGTAAATGGTCCCAGAGATATGGCCTAGCAGTTGCATGAGATAAATAAAAGATATACTTTTTTAGTGTGAAGTATACCTAACATGATTCATTGGTATACTTTGCAGCTTACTTATATTTCAAAGTGCATTTTAAAATATAATATCTGGTTTAATGATAAAATATTTCAAAATATTTGTCAGTCTTGGAAATATTGGAAGAACTTGTTCTTTAAGTTTCTGTTAGAAATAATAATTTTAAAATCTAAGCCTTTTAATTTGTAATACTAAAGGTTTTATAGTGGTGTGTTTTCAATGTTTGTTTGTTTTGAAAAAATAACAGAAAAGGAAAGAATACAGAACATAGTCTTGTGCTCTAAATTTGCAGAATTTATTAAATTCTGCAAATTTATTTTCCAAAAAACCCATTCTCTGTCCTTTACATTTTCTTTTTTCATTTCTTGTTCTTCCAACATTTCCTTCTTACTTGACCCTTGTCTACACTAGTCAGCAACACGCAAATTGCATTAAGAATTAGTTTTGTTATACTAATATGATTACAGTAAAATTAAAAAGATAAAGATTACAAAGATAAAGGGCATTTTTTCATTTTTAAAATCTGAAAAATGTTAAGTTTCTGTAGAAATAATAATTTTAAAATCTAAGCCTTTTAATTTGTAATACTAAAGGTTTTATAGTGGTGTGTTTTCAATGTTTGTTTTGAAAAAATAACAGAAAAGGAAAGAATACAGAACATAAATTTTGCAAATTTAAAAATTTCTGCAAATTTATTTTCCAAAAAACCCATTCTCTGTCCTTTACATTTTTTTTTTCATTTCTTAACATGGGAGCATAAATCATTTACTGGGTAATTTTCTTCTCTAATAAAAGGATTTGATGATATCTATTTTCCTGTAAGCACCACTTTGGTTTCTTTTCCAGCATTTTGATGTGTAGGGTTCTTATTTTTATTCAGCTCAAACTGTTTTCTAATTTTACTTCAGATGTCTTCTTTGTACCTTGGTTTACTTAGAAGTGCATTGTTTAGTCTCCAAGTATTTGAGGAATTTTCCAGATATTTTCCTGTTATAATTTTCAAGTTATTGTAATCAGGTAATATACTTTGCATGATACTAATCCATTTAAATATAATTAGAATATTTTTACGGCTCAGTATCCTAACTCAGTTGATGTTTTATGTGCATCTGAAAGAAATGTGTATTTCACTCTTGCATAGTCATTTAAGTCAAGTATAGATTAGGTCACATTGTTTGGTAGGATTGTTTGGGCATTTTACATGCTTTCGGATTTCCTCTCTACATATTCAATATTGACAGTAGAACGGTTGGCCAGGCTCGGTGGCTCACGCCTGTAATCCTAACACTTTGGGAGGCCGAGGTTGGGGGATCATCTGAAGTCAGGGGTTCGAGACCAGCCTGGCCAGTACGGTGAAACACTGTCTCTACAAAAAATACAAAATTCAGCTGGGCATGGTGGTGCATGCCTGTAACCCCAGCTACTCGGGAGGCAGGAGAATTGCTTGAACTCAGGAAGCAAAAGTTGCAGTGAGCGAAGATTGTGCCACTGCACTCCAGTCTGGGTGGCAGAGTAAGACTCTGTCTCAAAAAAAAAAAAAGAGAGAGTAGAATGGTAAAGTCTTCTATTTTATTAAATACTGTGGCTGTGTGTATTCATTCAATTATATCAATTATTGCTTCAAGTATTTTGAAGTTCTATTACTAAGTGCATACACATTTAGAATTGTTATGTTTTCTTAATGAATTGACGTCATTATCATTGTAATGTCCCTCTTTATTCATGGTAATATACATAGTTCTGAAGGTTACTTTACCTGACATTCATTTAGTAACTACAGCTTTGCTACTGGTGGCAAATCCGTACAGGTCTGCAACAACCTCAATTCTTGCCTCTTCAGAAGAAAGAATTCAACCAAGGGGCATAAGGCAGAGTGAGAGACTGAGGCAAGTTTTAGAGCTGCAGTGAAAGTTTATTAAAACGCTTTAGACAGAAACAAAAGGAACAAAAGTACACTTAGAAGAAGGTCAAGTGGGCGACTTGAAAGACAAGTGTCTGGTTTGACCTATTGATGTGGAGTTTTTTTATACATTGACATATTTTCAGGATCTTAGATCTCTTCTCCCCTGATTCTTCCCTTGAGGTGGGCCTCCACATGCTCAGTGGACTGCTAACACTGGAGAGGTGAGCGTGCACAGTGTATTTACTGGAGTTGTATACACACTCACTTGGGGCATTCTTCCCTTACCAGGAAAAATGACCCTGGAAAGTTATATACCAGTTAAACGCCACCATTTTGCCTTTTAATGCACATGCATGAGCCCACTTGCCCAAATCCTGAGATCTTATTGAGAAGATAATCTCAATTTTAGTTTTTTTCTATCTATTGGGAGACTGCATTTCCCTGGCCCCAGCTTCGGCCAATTATTTTTTAGAGAGGCAGCTTAACAACTGCCTGACCATCTCCCAGTGGTTGCTAGCGTTCTTGGTATGGGGAGGCCCTCTTCTGCCCTGTTCATATCTGACTAGCTGCCTACTATAACAGCTTTCTTTTAAATGCTTCAGAGTAGATCTCTTTCTTCATCCTTTATTTCTTCTAACCTACTGTAAATGTATTCACATTTTGTATTTATATATTTATATTATGTATCATATTTCTAAGAAATCTTTATACATGCTGTATTTATCTTCAAAGTAGTTTTCTTCCATAAAGTATTTAATTGAGTTTTTTTCTTTTCTTTTTTTTATTATTATTGTTATTCTTATACTTTAGGTTTTATGGTACATGCGCACAATGTGCAGGTAAGTTACATATGTACACATGTGCCATGCTGGTGCGCTGCACCCACTAACTTGTCATCTAGCATTAGGTATATCTCCCAATGCTATCCCTCCCCACTCCGCCCACCCCACAACAGTCCCCGAAGTGTGATGTTCCCCTTCCTGTGTCCATGTGTTCTCATTGTTCAATTCCCACCTATGAGTGAGAATATGCGGTGTTTGGTTTTTTGTTCTTGCGATAGTTTACTGAGAATGATGATTTCCAATTTCATCCATGTCCCTACAAAGGACATGAACTCATCATTTTTTATGGCTGCATAGTATTCCATGGTGTATATATGCCACATTTTCTTAATCCAGTCTATCATTGTTGGACATTTGGGTTGGTTCCAAGTCTTTGCTATTGTGAATAATGCCACAATAAACATACGTGTGCATGTGTCTTTATAGCAGCATGATTTATAGTCCTTTGGGTATATACCCAGTAATGGGATGGCTGGGTCAAATGGAATTTCTAGTTCTAGATCCCTGAGGAATCGCCACACTGACTTCCACAATGGTTGAACTAGTTTACAGTCCCACCAACAGTGTCAAAGTGTTCCTATTTCTCCACATCCTCTCCAGCACCTGTTGTTTCCTGACTTTTTAATGATTGCCATTCTAACTGGTGTGAGATGGTATCTCATTGTGGTTTTGATTTGCATTTCTCTGATGGCCAGTGATGGTGAGCATTTTTTCATGTGTTTTTTGGCTGCATAAATGTCTTCTTTTGAGAAGTGTCTGTTCATGTCCTTCGCCCACTTTTTGATGGGGTTGTTTGTTTTTTTCTTGTAAATTTGTTGGAGTTCATTGTAGATTCTGGATATTAGCCCTTTGTCAGATGAGTAGGTTGTGAAAATTTTCTCCCATTTTGTAGGTTGCCTGTTCACTCTGATGGTAGTTTCCTTTGCTGTGCAGAAGCTCTTTAGTTTAATTAGATCCCATTTGTCAATTTTGGCTTTTGTTACCATTGCTTTTAGTGTTTTAGACATGAAATCCTTGCCCATGCCTATGTCCTGAATGGTAATGCCTAGGTTTTCTTCTAGGGTTTTTATGGTTTTAGGTCTAACATTTAAGTCTTTAATCCGTCTTGAATTGATTTTTGTATAAGGTGTAAGGAAGGGATCCAGTTTCAGCTTTCTACATATGGCTAGCCAGTTTTCCCAGCACCATTTATTAAATAGGGAATCCTTTCCCCATTTCTTGTTTTTGTCAGGTTTGTCAAAGATCAGATACTTGTAGATATGTGGCATTATTTCTGAGGGCTCTGTTCTGTTCCATTGATCTATATCTCTGTTTTGGTACCAGTACCATGCTGTTTTGGTTACTGTAGCCTTGTAGTATAGTTTGAAGTCAGGTAGTGTGATGCCTCCAGCTTTGTTCTTTTGGCTTAGGATTGACTTGGCGATGCGGGCTCTTTTTTGGTTCCATATGAACTTTAAAGTAGTTTTTTCCAATTCTGTGAAGAAAGTCATTGGTAGCTTGATGGGGATGGCATTGAATCTGTAAATTACCTTGGGAAGGATGGCCATTTTCACGATATTGATTCTTCCTACCCATGAGCATGGAATGTTCTTCCCTTTGTTTGTATCCTCTTTTATTTCCTTGAGCAGTGGTTTGTAGTTCTCCTTGAAGAGGTCCTTCACATCCCTTGTAAGTTGGATTCCTAGGTATTTTATTCTCTTTGAAGCGATTGTGAATGGGATTTCACTCATGATTTGGCTCTCTGTTTGTCTGTTATTGATGTATAAGAATGCTTGTGATTTTTGTACATTGATTTTGTATCCTGAGACTTTGCTGAAGTTGCTTATCAGCTTAAGGAGATTTTGAGCTGAGACAATGGGGTTTTCTAGATGTACAATCATGTCATCTGCAAACAGGGACAATTTGACTTCCTCTTTTCCTAATTGAATACCCTTGATTTCCTTCTCCTGCCTAATTGCCCTGGCCAGAACTTCCAACATTATGTTGAATAGAAGTGGTGAGAGAGGGCATCCCTGTCTTGTGCCAGTTTTCAAAGGGAATGCTTCCAGTTTTTGCCCATTCAGTATGATATTGGCTGTGGGTTTGTCATAGATAGCTCTTATTATTTTGAGATACGTCCCATCAATACCTAATTTATTGAGAGTTTTTAGCATGAAGGGTTGTTGAATTTTGTCAAAGGCCTTTTCTGCATCTATTGAGATAATCATGTGGTTTTTGTCTTTGGTTCTGTTTATATGCTGGATTACATTTATTGATTTGTGTATATTGAACCAGCCTTGCATCCCAGGGATGAAGCCCACTTGATCATGGTGGATAAGCTTTTTGATGTGCTGCTGGATTCGGTTTGCCAGTATTTTATTGAGGATTTTTGCATCAGTGTTCATCAAGGATATTGGTCTAAAATTCTCTTTTTTTGTTGTGTCTCTGCCAGGCTTTGGTATCAGGATGATGCTGGCCTCATAAAATGAGTTAGGGAGGATTCCCTCTTTTTCTATTGATTGGAATAGTTTCAGAAGGAATGGTACCAGCTCCTCCTTGTACCTCTGGTAGAATTCGGCTGTGAACCCATCTGGTCCTGGACTTTTTTTGGTTGGTAAGCTATTGATTATTGCCACAATTTCAGCTCCTGTTATTGGTCTATTCAGAGATTCAACTTCTTCCTGGTTTAGTCTTGGGAGGGTGTATGTGTTGAGGAATTTATCCATTTCTTCTAGATTTTCTAGTTTATTTGCGTAGAGGTGTTTGTAATATTCTCTGATGGTAGTTTGTATTTCTGTGGGATCAGTGGTGATATCCCCTTTATCATTTTTTATTGCATCTATTTGATTCTTCTCTCTTTTTTTCTTTATTAATCTTGCTAGCGGTCTATCAATTTTGTTGATCCTTTCAAAAAACCAGCTCCTGGATTCATTAATTTTCTGAAGGGTTTTTTGTGTCTCTATTTCCTTCAGTTCTGCTCTGATTTTAGTTATTTTCTTGCCTTCTGCTAGCTTTTGAATGTGTTTGCTCTTGCTTTTCTAGTTCTTTTAATTGTGATGTTAGGGTGTCAATTTTGGATCTTTCCTGCTTTCTCTTATGGGCATTTAGTGCTATAAATTTCCCTCTACACACTGCTTTGAATGCATCCCAGAGATTCTGGTATGTTGTGTCTTGGTTCTCGTTGGTTTCAAAGAACATCTTTATTTCTGCCTTCATTTCGTTATGTACCCAGTAGTCATTCAGGAGCAGGTTGTTCAGTTTCCATGTAGTTGAGTGGTTTTGAGTGAGATTCTTAATCCTGAGTTCTAGCTTGATTGCCCTGTGATCTGAGAGATAGTTCTTTAGAATTTCTGTTCTTTTACGTTTATTGAGGAGAGCTTTACTTCCAAGTATGTGGTCAATTTTGGAATAGGTGTGGTGTGGTGCTGAAAAAAATGTATATTCTGTTGATTTGGGGTGGAGAGTTCCGTAGATGTCTATTAGGTCCGCTTGGTGCAGAGCTGAGTTCAATTCCTGGGTATCCTTGTTGACTTTCTGTCTCGTTGATCTGTCTAATGTTGACAGTGGGGTGTTAAAGTCTCCCATTATTAATGTGTGGGAGTCTAAGTCTCTTTGTAGGTCACTCAGGACTTGCTTTATGAATCTGGGTGCTCCTGTATTGGGTGCATATATATTTAGGATAGTTAGCTCTTCTTGTTGAATTAATCCCTTTACCATTATGTAATGGCCTTCTTTGTCTCTTTTGATCTTTGTTGGTTTAAAGTCTGTTTTATCAGAGACTAGGATTGCACCCCTGCCTTTTTTTGTTTTCCGTTTGCTTGGTAGATCTTCCTCCATCCTCTTATTTTGAGCCTATGTGTGTCTCTGCACGTGAGATGGGTTTCTTGAATACAGCACACTGATGGGTCTTGAGTCTTTATCCAATTTGCCAGTCTGTGTCTTTTAATTGGAGCATTTAGTCCATTTACATTTAAAGTTAATATTGTTATGTGTGAATTTGACCCTGTCATTATGATGTTAGCTGGTTATTTTGCTCGTTAGTTGATGCAGTCTCTTCCTAGTCTCGATGGTCTTTACATTTTGGTATGATTTTGCGGTGGCTGGTACCGGTTGTGCCTTTCCATGTTTAGCGCTTCCTTCAGGAGCTCTTTTAGGGCAGGCCTGGTGGTGACAAAATCTCTCAGCATTTGCTTGTCTGTAAAGTATTTTATTTCTCCTTCACTTATGAAGCTTAGTTTGGCTGGATATGAAATTCTGGGTTGAAAATTCTTTTCTTTAAGAATGTTGAATATTGGCCCCCACTCTCTTCTGGCTTGTAGGGTTTCTGCCGAGAGATCCTCTGTTAGTCTGATTGGCTTCCCTTTGATGGTAACCCGACCTTTCTCTCTGGCTGCGCTTAACATTTTTTCATTCATTTCAACTTTGGTGAATCTGACAATTATGTGTCTTGGAGTTGCTCTTCTGGAGGAGTATCTTTGTGGTGTTCTCTGTATTTCCTGAATCTGAATGTTGGCCTGCCTTGCTAGATTGGGGAAGTTCTCCTGGATAATATCCTGCAGAGTGTTTTCCAACTTGTTTCCATTCTCCCCGTCACTTTCAGGTACACCAATCAGACGTAGATTTGGTCTTTTCACATAGTCCCACATTTCTTGGAGGCTTTGCTCGTTTCTTTTTATTCTTTTTTCTCTAAACTTCTCTTCTCGCTTCATTTCATTCATTTCATCTTCCAGGGCTGATACCCTTTCTTCCATTTGATCGCATCGGCTCCTGAGGCTTCTGCATTCTTCACGTAGTTCTCGAGCCTTGGTTTTCAGCTCCATCAGCTCCTTTAAGCACTTCTCTGTATTGGTTATTCTAGTTACACATTCTTCTAAATTTCTTTCGAAGTTTTCAACTTCTTTGCCTTTGGTTTGAATAACCTCCCGTAGCTCGGAATAATTTGATCGTCTGAAGCCTTCTTCTCTCAGCCCGTCAAAGTCATTCTCCGTCCAGCTTTGTTCCACTGCTGGTGAGGAACTGCGTTCCTTTGGAGGAGGAGAGGTACTCTGCTTTTTAGAGTTTCCAGTTTTTCTGCTCTGTTTTTTCCCCATCTTTGTGGTTTTATCTACTTTTGGTGTTTGATGATGGTGATGTACAGATGGGTTTTTGGTGTGGATGTCCTTTCTGTTAGTTTTCCTTCTAACAGACAGGACCCTCAGCTGCAGGTCTGTTGGAGTACCTGGCCGGCCGTGTGAGGTGTCAGTCTGCCCCTGCTGGGGGGTGCCTCCCAGTTAGGCTGCTCGGGGGTCAGGGGTCAGGGACCCACTTGAGGAGGCAGTCAGCCTGTTCTCAGATCTCCAGCTGCGTGCTGGGAGAACCACTGCTCTCCTCAAAGCTGTCAGACAGGGACACTTAAGTCTGCAGAGGTTACTGCTGTCTTTTTGTCTGTGCCCTGCCCCCAGAGGTGGAGCCTACAGAGGCAGGCAGGCCTCCTTGAGCTGTGGTGGGCTCCACCCAGTTCAAGCTTCCAGGCTGCTTTGTTTAGCTAAGCGAGCCTGGGCAATGGCGGGCGCCCCTCCCCCAGCCTCGCTGCCGACTTGCTGTTTGATCTCAGACTGCTGTGCTAGCAATCAGCGAGACTCCGTGGGCGTAGGACCCTCTGAGCCAGGTGCGGGCTATACTCTCCTGGGGCACCGTTTCCTAAGCCCGTCGGAAAAGCACAGTATTCGGGTGGGAGTGGCCCAATTTTCCAGGTGCCATCTGTCACCCCTGGAAAGGGAACTCCCTGACCCCTTGCGCTTCCCGAGTGAGGCAATGCCTCGCCCCTGCTTCGGCTGGCGCACGGTGCGCTCACCCACTGACCTGCGCCCACTGTCTGGCACTCCCTAGTGAGATGAACACGGTACCTCAGATGGAAATGCAGAAATCACCCGTCTTCTGCGTCGCTCGCGCTGGGAGCTGTAGACTGGAGCTGTTCCTATTCCACCATCTTGGCTCCTCCCTCTCGAGTTTTGTTATTTTATCTAATTTACAAACTCTATCTTATCATTGGAGTGTTTAGACAATTTACTTTGAGTTAATTATTGATATGGTCGCATTTAAATCTCACTTGATTATCTCGTTTGTATTTGTGCCATCTGTTCCTGTTCCTTTTTAAAATTTTTCCTGCCTTCTTTTAGATGAATTGATTATTTCTGTGATTCTATTTTCACATTCAGTCATCACTATTTAGGTAGCACAGTTCACTTTTTAGCAGTTGCACTAGCCGATGTTTTTAAATTTCAGCATGTATCACCTGGGGAGCTTATACAAACAGAAATTGCTGAGCACCACATCCAGAGTTTCTGGGCCAGGTGCAGTGGTTCATGCCGGTAATCCCAGCACTTTGGGAGGCATAGGCAGGCTGATCACTTAAGCCCGGGAGTTCCAGAACAGCCTGGGCAACATAGAGAAACCATGTCTCTACAAAGAATACAAAAACTTAGCCAGGCATGGTGATGCACACCTGAAGTCCCAGCTAATCAGGAGGCTGAGGTGGGGGATTGCCTCAGCCTGGGAGTTTGAGGCTGCAATGAGCCATGATCCCACGATTGCACTCTGGCCTGGGCAACATAGTAAGACACTGTCACACACACACACACACACAAAATTAAAAGTTTCTGAACGATTTGAATTTGCCAGCACACACATGTGTTAGTTAAAGTTCCTGAAATACTATTCTGATATACTAGTTTTACTTATAAGGCGAAGGGAAGTTACACTTTTAAAATTATGTTTTATTTAAGTAATTAATTTCATTTACTTATTTTTAATTGCCTTCAAAAGCAATCATTGAGGACCAGTCTCCTGGTTATGTGTGACTTAATCAGATTCAATTTCAGGTTTATTTTATAATGAGTTTAATGATGATCTTAAAGAAATTTAGTTTAAAATTAGACTTTTTTATTTTTTCCTTGAAGATAGGATCTCCTTCTGTCACCCAAACTGGAATGCAGTGGCACCTTCATAGCTCACTCACTGCAGCCTCAAACTCCAGGCTCAAGTGACCCTTCTGCTTCAACTTCTCAAATAGCCAGGACTACTGGCACATGCCACCATGACTGGCTAATAATTTTACATTTTTTTTGGTACAGACAGGGTCTCACTATGTTAGCCGGGTTGGTCTTGAACTCCTGGGCTCAAGCTGTCCTCATGCGTTGGCCTCCCAAAACATTGGAAATATAGTGTCAGCTGTTGCACCTGGCCTAGACTTTACTAAGACTAAAAGTGAAGCACTCTCCACACTGGAGTTCACCTCAACAAATGTTCCACGAAATCAAAAATGTAAGTTTTAGTTAACCTTAAAAATCATAGATGTATAATATATATTATTAAAATGAGCTAGTTAAACCATATGTACCATACATTACAGACCTTAAATATATACAGTCACAGCTTGAAGATATTCCAATTCACTTCCAAACCACAACAATAAGGCAAATATCATAATAAAGTTTGTCACACAAATTTTTTGGTTTCTGAGTGCATACAAAAGTTGTGTTTACACTATTCTGTAGTCTATTAAGTGTGCAACAGCATTATGTCTAAAAATATGTATACCTTAATTTAAATATACTTTATTGCTATAAAATGCTAACAGTCATCTGAGACTTCAGTGAGTCATAATCATTTTGCTGATGGAGTTTCTTGCTTCCATATTGATGGCTGCTGACTGATCAGGGTGGTGGTTGCTGAAGGTTGGGCTCGTTGTGTCAATTCTTAAAAGAAGGCAACAATAAAGTTTGCCATATTTGTTGATCCTTTCAGAGGAGATTTATCTGTAGCATGCAGTGCTGTTTGATAGCATGTTATCCACTGTAGACCTTCTTTCAAAATTATAGTCAAATCTCTCAAGTCCTGCTGCTGCTTTATGAACTAAATTAATGTAATATTCTAAATTATTTGTTGTCATTTCAACGATGTGCATAGCATCTTCACCAGAAGTACATTTCATCTCAAGAAACCATATTCTTTGCTCATCCATGAGAAAGAACTCCTCATCCACTCAGGTTTTAGGATGAGGTTGCAGCCTTTTAGTCACATGTTTAGGCTCCACTTCTAATTCTTATTATCTTGCTATTTCCACCATAACTCCACGCCAGTCTTAAACTTCTAAAAGTCATTCCTGAAGGTTAGAACCAGCTTCTTTCCAACTTCTGTTGATGTGAATATTTTGACCTTCTCCCATGAATTATGAATGTTCTTAATAACATTTAGAATTATGAATCCTTTAAGATGATTTTCAATTTACTTTGCCCAGATCCATCAGGGGAATCTCTACCTCTGGACACTATAGCCTTGCAAAATGTATTTTTTAGATGACAAGGCTTGAAACTTACATAATATCTAAATAATCTAAACTTGAAAGTTACTCCTTTATCCATCGGCTATAGAATGGATGTTATGTTAGTAGACATAAAAACAACACTAATATTTTTGTACATCTCTATCAGTGCTCTTGGTTGAGCAGTAATATTTTAGAAGAAGTTTTTTTCCTTCTGAAAAGTAGGTTTTAACAGTGGGCTTAAAATATTCAGTAAATTATGTTATAAACAGATAGGCTGTCATCCAGACATTGTTCAATTCAACAGGAAGAGTAACTTTAGCACAATTCTTAATAGCTCTAGGATTTTTTGAACATCAAATGAGCATTGGCTTCTACTTAAAGTCACCAGTTGCATTAGTTCTTATCAAGAGAGCGGAGCTGCTTTTTTAAAGCTTTGAAACCAGGCATTGACTTCTCTTCTCTAGCTATGAAAGTCCTAGATGGCATCTTTCTCCAAAGAAGGCTATTTCACCTACATTGAAATCTTTATTTAGTGTAGCCACCTTCATAAATTTCTTAGCTAGATCTTCTGGATAACTTGCTGCAGCTTCTACATTGGCACTTGCGGCTTTGTCTTGTACTTTTATGTTATAGATACGGCTTCTTTCCTGAAACCTCATCGACTAACCTCTACTAGATTCCAGCTTTTTTTCTGCAGCTTCCTCACCTCTCTCACCCTTCATAGAACATGAGGAGAGTTAGGACTTTGCTCTGGATTAGGCTTTGGCTTAAGGACAATTTCTGGCTGGTTGGCTCTGCTATCGAAATCACTCAAACTTTCTCCATAACGTCAGTAAGGTTGTTTCACTTTCTTTTTATTTATGTTTTTGCAGGAGTAGCACTTTTAGTTTCCTCAAGAACTTTTCCATTGCATTCACACTTGACTTTTTGCACAAGAGGCCTAGCTTTTGGCTCACCTTGGCTTTCAACATGCCTTCCTCACTAAGTTTAATCATTTCTAGCTTTTGACTTGAAATGAGAGATATGTGACTCTTCTTTTACTTAAACACACAGAGGTTATTGTAAAGTTATTAATTGGCCTAATTTCAAAACTTTTGTCGTAGGGGATAGTGAGGCTTGAGGAGAGAGAGAGAGACAGAGAGAGAGAGAGATTGTAGAACAGCTGGTTGGAGCAGTCAGAACATGTGTATTTATCAATTAAGTTCACCATCGTATATGAGTGGGGTTCATGATGCACCACAACAATTACTATTGTAGCAACAGAGATCACTGATTACAGATCACCATAACAATTGTGATAATATTGAAAATATTTTAAATGTTGCATGACTTACCAAAATATGATACAGGGACAAGAAGTGAGCTCATACCACCAGAAAAATGACATCAAGAGACTTGTTCAATGCAAGGTTGCCACAAGCCTTCAATTTGTAAAAAGTGCAATATCCGTGAAACACAAAAAGGGAAGTACAATAAAAAGAGTTATGCCTCTATATTTTCAAATGAGTTAACAGCTTTAATAATTTCATTGACAGACTTATTATCCAGTTTTTGGAAAAGACAATCAGGGAACAGGATAAAAATAATATCTGAAATATTTTTAAACCCCTGTCTGACATTGTCCTCTTTTATTTAACTCTAGTCAAAAGCATGTATTTGGGGTATAATTTTACTGAAGATCTGTCCCATGAGAAAATCAAAGGTTAAAATATCCTTGTACTAAATCCTCATTTAGCTATACAGGAATATCTATTTGGAATATAATATTACTGCAAAAATGAGACAGAAATAAGAGATAATTACATGAAAATCACTGTGACAAAATCTTTACTTTTATCCACAGACTAATAATAGCTCCATATTCACATAGGTGTTTTAAGTCAGGGTTTGCCAGAGAAACAGAACCAATGGGATGTATATTTGTGGTTGTGTATGTGTGTGTGTATATATACATATGCCTATATGTGTATATATATATATATATACACACAGAGAGAGAGAGAGAGAGAGAGACAGAGAGATAGGTAGATGAAGATTTATAAGTAATTGGTTCACATGATTATGAAAGCTGTCAACTCCAAATCTTCTATGTGGGCCAGGAGGCTGGGCCTCCTGAGAATCAGTAGTGCAGTTCCAGTATGAAGGCTGGCAGGTAGAGACCCAGGAGAACAAAGAGTGTCGATAAAGTCCAACGTTAGTCTTCTGGAGAATTTCCTCTTGCATGTGAAGTCAGTATTTTTTGTTTTACTAACTTCTTTGAGTCATTGGGTAAGGCCTATCCACATTGTGAAGGACAAGCTGCTTTACCCAGAGTTTACTGATATAAATGTTCATCTCATTCTAAAACACCCTCTGAGTCGTCATACAAAATTAACTATCACACAAAGTATGTATTCTATTTCCTTGAGTCTTAAGTTGGAACCAAAAATCAACATTAAAATACAGTAATAAGGAAACACATTTGCAAATACTCAAAAAATCTCCATTATATGATTGAAGTATGCGAGTTTCCCTATAAAGTGTCCACATGAATAGCTGTTGTGAAATAGAATGCATGGTTATAAATAACTAGTGTTTTCTGAAGGACTTTTGTTTGTGTTATTTATCTACATAGAGACTCAGTGAATGCTGTTTCCTGCATCTGCTCCTCCCTTCAGGAACAAGGCATCAGTTGCTCCAGCTGATAGAAGTATCGCCTCTTGTCAGCTAATAGCTGTCTCTCCCCAGAAGTTGCCTTAGACTTAAGGGAGCTGTTTCCCCCAAGGTTAAGCCTTCTCCTCAGGGCAATTTGTATCCAAAAACTGGTCAAAATGGTGGTACCAAAAAAAAAATAGTGCTACCCTTGCTTCAACGGGTGGAGGGTTAGACAACTTAGAAGGCATGTCCTAGCTTCAAAGCTGCTTAGGGTATTAATTGAAGTCTTTGTTGAAAATACTTTGCTGTTTAATTACTCCATGTACCCAATTCTGTTTACCTCACCAATAAACCATTATATGCAAATTTCCATAAAGTCTATGTCTGAGCTAACATAAGGGTATTAAAATATTACTTATAGAGCAGTTGACTGTTAGTAACAGGAGTGGTAATTAGTAAAATTAGTGATATTCATTTTTAGTAGCACTTATTTATTCTTAACTGGAGAAGGACTTTATAAGAAATCCTGTCTTATCACCATTATAAACTCATTATTAACTCTACATATGTATTTTGAAGTGGGTTACTGCTTATGCTTTGATTATTTTCTTCTTCACTATTATTAATCAGTGTCAATTATTGAGGCATATTTAATTACTTATTCAAAGTATTATTATCCAATGGTGTTATTCAAAAATATGATTAAGGTAAGGATATTACCCGTGCTTTACTTTCATTCAGTGGAAATAATGGCATTTTAGATCTTAGCTGCATGCTTTATTTCTGTCATTATTTTTCAGATCCTTTCACAAAACGTTGAGCTCTCATCTTGTTTGGTGACCTTGTGTTTTACCACTTGGCATTTGAGAACGATCCATGGATTTTATACACCTGAATTGCAAGTAAAATCATCTTATTTTTGAGTGGCTATCTAGTTTATGCAATATCACAGAATCAAGAAACACTATGTGGGCACATGCAATCTGACAGAATATCATGGAAGGAAAGATTTACAAGTGCTTTATATCACACATACATGTAAAATCGAGTACACACTAGATGGAAGAGTTGAGGAGGTTTGTACTTATAGTCTTACAAATCTTTCAATTTCTTCACAATGAAACCCAATAGAATACCTAACACAAACATAGGACCATACTAACTCTTAAATGAGAAATAGTGAGACATTCATTAACTTAACAATCATTTGTTGAATAGAGAAAACACACATTACTATGTTCTGGGACAGTTACAAACAAGAAGTATTCACCTGGTTTCTGATTTTCAAAAGATCTCCAATAGCAATTTCCCCCAATGTCTTGGCGTTCAGTTATATGCTTCTAATATGTTCTTGAGAAAAGTCAGAGATTATTTCTATATGGCAACTACTTCACACAAGCATTTGGGGCATGGTGAAAGTTTATTTAATGATGTGTATATATAGACCACTCCTATAAAGACTGATTGTATTTTTTGTTTCAAATACCATACTTTTGTTCTTAAGAGAAGTTTGAGTCATATTATACTCAAAACTATTATTTCTTCACTGCTTTAGTTTTACCATGACAAGATTTTAATACCATATAGGACACCCACCCACACAAATTATGTTAAAATTTATGATTTTAAGTATAATTTTAATTTTATAATTGCATCTTTTTGTGTTAATTGTTTTGCATTATTTTTAAAAGAATTTAAATTGACACATTTATTTCTCAAGGGAGCAGAATGTCTCCAGTACTTTCATATTGTTCCAGCATTCACTAATTGCTAAGCTTGCAAAATATAATAAAATTTATTTATTTTGCACAGCATTTCCATTACATTTTTTAATACCCTGGTGTATGACATATTCATCAGGAAAGCAACACAGCAAATTAGAGCAATTGCAATAATGAAGCCAAACCATGCCATTGAAAAGCTCTTCATTGTGTGAGACAGGATCTTATGTATGCTCAAATCACATTTATTGGAATAATCTCTGCATATTTGTTGAAAAAAATACAAATACTGGAGTATATATAGATAGATTTGAAGAAAGGGCAAATATTTTCCTCAATGCTTTCCCTTCTCTTTCCCGAACCTTTATCCCTCAGTTTGGCATTTTATCTCTTAGGCAAATTATTTCTTGTCTCACCACCAGCTCCCATTACTTCAACTGGCTTTCTTGCCCATCCCAGTAGTTTTTTGGAAAAAATGATGAGCAATGCACATTCAATGACTTTTATTCTTTTACCGGGGAGACACTCTCAGCAAAGAAAGAAAGAAGGAGACCCTTCAATCTCCTTTGTAAACTTACTGAAGACAGACTTATTTGAAAACTAACTAGTGGTATTTGTTAACCCAGAAGTCTCTAACTATGTAATCTTTTTAGCAGGATGGACTTCATATGTCATGGTGGCGTATTTTAAACAAACATGGAACCAGTGAATGTATGGGCCATTATTTCCTTAAAAATGTCACCTAAGCTATGGAATTGAGCATAAAATAAAGATTTTTCATACTAAAATGACTTCATGTTGTGTAAAAATATAGCCACATACATTATGAAGAGTTTTCTGATGTTAATTGGAGCCAGAGTGCATCCTGATGAGGCAAGGAAGGTTCCAGACCTCTCCCTGCTTTATCTAGAACCGATGATCAATTTGTGTCATTGCAGTATCGGTAGTAACGTTTAATGCCGGGTAAGATCTCTGATTCTTGTAAGTCTGATTTGCCAATTGGATCTTTGTGTCACATCACCATTTTAAATGAAGCTTCCTTCCAGGATGCATGTCATCTTGAGAACTGCCATCTTAGTTACATAATTATATAAATTGACCACGTGGTAACATGAAATATAAAATGGTTATTAATCCATTAGCTCCCAGAAAAGGGCTGTAAAACTTGACTCCAATAAAGAAAATATTAAGGACTCTTGGACTACCCAAACACATTAGCCGGAAAACAAGTCTGTGGCTACACTTCAAATTACATTTATTGGAATAATCTCTGCATATTTATTGGAAGAAAATTGAACTATAATTCAAATAAACATATTTTAATAGTTTATCCCCTTCAAAGAATCAATTATCAATGGGATACAAAAACAGAGGAAGGAAAGCTGCTTGGAAAAACCTGTACCAAACCTAGTAAAATTTACTTTCACTCCTAAGTAAACTATTTGATACAAATTTTCAGGAAGGGCTTAATAGGTATTCCCTGAAAGCACACACAAATAGGAGTCTTGCCTACTTGTTAATGCATGTTTGAACAAGTTTAAGGAAAGATGAAAACATTTCCTTTTATACCAATTAGAGGGTTTTTTTTGTTGTTCGCAAGGAAGTAGAAAGGTTGAATTGACAAAGTAATAGCAGATATATGTTTAATTATGAAGAGTTTTTTTCCAGTTCAAATTCAATATAAAAATGAAAGTCTGTGAAATAAAATATGTTTCACTGAGGCATTTTTCATGAACTATATTATTTTAGACAAACTCCCATGGGGTAAATGTATTTCATCTTCCTCAGGTGTAAAAAAAATCTTCCAAGAAGCACTATTTCCTAACAAATGAAAATATTTCCATCTCTAACCAGCCTAGAAATGTTACCCTTAGGAATAAAAGACATTGCTATGATTCTGGGCCCTTGTTCAGGACTCATTATGTCAAAAGCAGATTAAAATATTTTATTTATCCCATCTGTGAATTTAGTATTTCACTCCTTGTGGTAACTCTTTCTTTTCTCCTCGAAGACAGAGATATTTTATTTCAATGATGATTATAGCCTATTATTATCCTCATGTGACTAAAAAGGTAATAAAATGAATGTTGCATTTATCATTCAAAAATCATCCTCAGAAAATATCAGTATATGCTTACCATAGCAAAACACAACTATATTGTTGCTAAAATTAATTTAAAAATTAAGTTAAATTTTGTATATACTAAAAGTCCATTAACTATGCTTGTCATTGCTTAGATAAATCATGTAAAATTATGTCCCTTGATGTATACTCTGTCCTATTAAATGAATGTTTATTCTGTCTGTGTATATGATTCAAAAGTAATGCTAGTTAAAATAAAAAAGTAACTACAGCTTTTTTAATTAAAAACGACTTCATTTCTTTTATTGATATTAACGATACATAGCAAAATGTGAACAAAGGTTAGAAAGAAGGTATACACCTTTGCTTTGTGAACAACCTGTTTTTAAAATAATGCCATTGAACAATATACATAAAAAATCAGACAGCAAAGTACAGTGATTAAAATTTACTCAGAAATAATCTAAATATTTGGAGAAACTCATGTGTTATATAAGCACATACAAGCTTGTGCACACGTGCAAACATGCATACTGTAGAGCTGAGTGTGGTATATTTAACTCTGAATTTTAATAAGCAGAAAAAAATGAATCACAATAGCCTTTATGTACAGCATAGTATCTTTTTATAAAATTAAAGCTAATAAGTCTATGTATTTCTAAAATTACTCTTTAGGAATATATAGAAATGCAATAAAACTACATAAAAAAGAATGATGAAATAGGTTCTAGATGACAAATACCTCAGCTAGTGAGAGGCAAAAATATAGACTGGAAATATTTAAAGAAAAGTACGCTCTACACAAATGTCTAGGCCAGTGAGCTTTCACAAACTGAACATACCCTTATAACCAACATTCACATCAAGAAACAGAACCTTAAGCGCAGCCTAGGAATCCCTTTTTGTTTTTGTTTTGTTTTGTTTTGCTTTACTTTTTTAGTCATTATCTCCACTCTTGTCAAGGGTAACCACTTCTCCTCCTCCTAACATTATAGATTAGTTTTTGCCTGTGTTTTAAATTTACGTGATTGAAACTATATAGTATGTATTCTAGTGTCCAGTTTCTTTTACTCAGCACTAAGTTTGTGAGATTAATCTATATTTTCAAGGTGTAGTTATAAAGGGTTAATTGTTCCTGCTGTATAGTTTCATTGTGTGACTATATCACAATTTATTTAACTGATCTACTGTGAATATGCCTTTGCATAGCTTCAAATTTAGACTATTACAAATAATGCCAGTATAAACAAGGCCGTGCTTGCCTTTTGGTAAATATGTGTCCACATTTGTGTTAGGTATATGTCTATAAGAGCAATTGCTAGGCCATAGGATTTGCTTATAATCAACTTTAGTAGATCTTGCCAAACAGTTTTAATTTACATTATTATACTCCACTATCTTGCTCCATATCTTTGCCAAAATTTGTTATTTTCCATCTTTTTTATTGCATTTGCATTTAGCCATTCTCATTGGTGTCTAATGGGTACCATTATATGGTTTAATTTGCATTCCCTTTAATACTGATGAAATTAAATGGCGTGTAACTTTTATTGTCCATTTGATAGACTCTTGTGAATTGCATGTGCAAATCTTCTGCCCATTTTTCTCTTGAGTTTCTATCTTTTTCTTGTTTATTTGTCTTTCTGTAACCATATACAAATCCTATGTCATATATATGTAAATATATATGTATGTGTATATACATGATACATCTATATGTACATGTATATTAATATGTGTATCTATCACAAATACTTTCCCTCTATGTTGTCTATTCACACTATTAATGGTAATTTTAGCAATCAAAAAATTTATCTTTAACATAGTCCAAGTTGCAAAATTTTCTTTTATGGTTATATATCTCTCTTTCTTGTTTAAGAAATATCTTTCTCTTTTAAAGTCACCTGTTTATTTGCTATTATTCTCTTTAGAATATAAGTATGTGATCTACCAATATCACTACTGGAAGTATATCCAAAGGAAGTGAAATCATATGTTGAAGATGTATCTGCATGTTTATTGTGACGCTATCCAAGATATAGTATCAACCTAAATGCCCATCTGTATAAATGGAAAAAAATATGATACACACACACACACACACACACACACACACACACACACACACACACAGAATATACCCTAAAACAGAATAAAATTCTGTTATTTGCAGCAACGTGGATAGACCTGGAAGACATTATAGAGAACACAATGTTAAGTGAAATAAGCCAGGCACAGAGCAACAAATATGTGATAGCACTTATATCTGGAATCTAAAAAAGTTAATTTCCTAGAAGAAGAGAGTTAAATAGTGGTAACCAGAGGCTGAGGAACAGAGGGATGAGAGGGACTTGGAGAGATTGGTCAATAAGTACAAAGTTACAATTATACAGGGAGAATAAGTTTTGGTGCTCTATCACACAGTAGGATGCCCATAGCAAATAACATATAATGTATATTTCAAGATAGCAAGAAGAGAAAACTTTGAATGTTGTTACCACAAAGAAATGATAAATGTTTAAGGTGATAGATATGGTAATCACTCTGATTTGATCATTATACCTTCTATACGTGCATTGAAACATCATATTGTGCCCCATAAAAATGTCCAATTATTATGTCAATTAAAAATAAAGCTTTTTCTTTTCAAAGCTAAGAAATACTACCTTTTACTTTAGACCTACATCTGTCATCGTGTATAGTGTAGAGTGAGAGGTAAACTTTTTCTCTTATCAATATCCAGTTGGCCTGGCAGTATTTGTGGAAAGGGACAATCATTCAGCTACTGCACAATACTATTTTTTGTTTTGAATGGTGAGTTGTAAGTGCTAATTACATTGTTGAAAATAATGGAATTTAAAAATTAACTAAATAAAAGTAGACTATGAATGAATCAATGGAAAAAAAATATAGAATTATATTTAATCAAATTCTGGTTATATTATGTATAATAAATAAATGAAAAATACAATTAAAAATAACATGTGAGTCAGAATCACAAAAGCCTGATTCTTATGTAGGACAGTAACTAGTCAGAAAAACAGAATTGATATGTGAAATTATTTTGAATCAAGGGAGTTTAATGTGGGGAATTCTTTCCACAAATGATGGAGAAGTAAAATGGCAAAGAGACTCTTGCTTTCTGGGTTTTTATTGTATGCAGAATTATTAACTACAGAAAGCAGCTTCCACCCATAGGGTTGGGGAACAAAAAAGCTAGAATTCAGACTGATTAGCGGGGCTACGACTGGCACCTTATACGCACAATGAGTCTGGTTCTATGTGTGTCAGTAGAACCTGGAAACTGTAGGAACTGCTGAATTTCTGGTAAAGTTAGAATTGCAGTCAGCAAACAGAAATACAGAAGTTTCTTCTTCTCTTCCCCTGCCTTCCAATCTCCCTTTGATGTCCCTTATTGACAGAAAATAACAGAAAGCCAACTGGCAAAGAGCTGATGTTTGTGTAGCTTTAGCACAAGAAAGCAAAGCACAGCAGAGCTGGCATGGAGCTGAGAAACTATAGATTAATAATGACACAATGATAAAACAAATTTGAATATTAAAGAAATAGTTTATTTTATTCACATTTAGATTTAAATTTAAATTAAACACAATGTCTCTTAATGCGTAAGTCAAAATGGTAAGGTGCTGTATTCAGATTGTATTTATATTTGTTTATATGACATGGAATGTTGCATATTTTCCAAGGTTACATTAGTGAGACATTTTTAATTTAAAAAAATTTTATGGATTCTTATAACACATGCTTAATATTTAAGTCTGATGAACTGTCTTAGTTAGTGTTCATAATTTACAAGTCTTTCCAGTTTGTAGGTGCATTATTTTTATTATTTAAATATCACTCTGTCTCCATCTTCTTCTTCATAACTACTAGCATTCAGACTTCATGAAATGGTCACAAATGCCCTTCCAATCTGTCAAAATAATTTCAGCCACTTCCTTTAAAGCTTACTTACTTCTTTAAAATCATATTCTCACGTATGTTTCTCATTAGAGATAAACAAAATACAAAGCTTTGTGATGATTTGCAAATCAAAAAATTTATATCTCAGCCGTTTCAGAGAATGATATAGGAAAAAATAAAATCCCTCATGTGAATTTCCTCCCCAAAATTGATTAAGAGTTCATTTTAGAAAGTATTTCAAGCTTATGGAGACTACACATAGCCAACTGGGAGAAACATAAAAGCATAACAGAAAAGCATAATTCCTGCCTGTACTTATATATTCATTATTTTAAATTAACTTATTAACTCATGAGTTAATTCTCATTGTGGACCTCACTCTTCCACCATAAGAATGAGCTGGCACAATTTAAAAAAATCCATAAAAGTCAGTGCTTGGCCTCATGTAGTTCAAGAAAATATGATCAGTTAATCATATCTTCTTCTCCATTTATTGATTTGCTGTGTCATAGAAATGTATAGGCACAAATTAAGCTTTAAAAAGTGAGAAATAAATAAAAAGAAGAGAGAGCACAACTTACAGAAAGAAAGCTCATTTTTCAGATCTTCTCCCCTGAACCTGTCTCAAAAGGGGCAGCTCTCAAAATATTATGGAATAAATTAAGCTCTAATTGGAATTTCCTAAGCATTTCAGATCTTATTAAGAGAAGTAATATAATAAGAACTAATCTAAGACATTGTAAAAAATTAAAAATCAACATTGTTAGAAAATATTAGTTTTTCTTTCTCTTTGTTTTTATAAAGGTTGTGTGCATACTTTTTCTAAAAAAAGATTCATTTAAAAGTAAATATATTAAACTATCTAACGGATGTTTTCTGATGTAGATAAAACAGAAAATAAGATTTATCCAATGTATTTTAACATTTAAATTGTTGAATTTGTGTTGGTGCATCAGATAATGTTGATAACCAAAGTCCTATTTAAGATTATAAATTAAGATTAATTGTGAATTCTAGTGATTTTACCAAAAAAACACTTATCTACAAGACTAATAAGCCAATAAGTAAAATTTCCTTTTCTTTTTTTTTTCTGCTTCCTTTCTTTCACTATTGAAATGCCTGTTAACAGTCAAAAGTTGACAAAAGTAGGAAGAAGCGAGATCAAATTACTGTGAAGTTAGATTGCACCTGCCAAACAGGCTCCCATGGTAGCTGGTTACTAGGGAGAGTTCTCAGGTATAGAACACCACAAAGCTGCTGCTTTGACATCCTTTCCAGTTTGGAAAGGAATAAAAACACCGGTGACACGATATAATTTCCAGAAATAGATAGATCAATTCCTGGGAAAAGTCAAAACTTGAGAAAAAGGAAGTGGACTTTATTTTTTTGTAAAAGTTTCTACTGGAAACTGTTAAACATGAGATTAGGTAGTAAAAAGAGAGTTGTAATAAACCCATGATACACAAACACACATATATACACATTTATATACATAGAAGTATGTGTATATAATATATAATATGTGTAAATAATAAATAAATTCAAGGCAACATAGATTGGAGAAGGGAAAGGATCAGGAAAAATAACTAACATGTACCAGGCTTAATACCTGGATGATGAAATCATCTGTACAACAAACCCCCCAGGACACAAGTTTACCTATGTAACAAACCTGCACTTGTACCCCTGAAATTAAAATAAAGAAACTTGCCTTTATTACAGCCTTTTAAACTTCAGATGGTTTCTACCTCAAGTGTTATCAGACTATTTCTTGACTAGTTGAAGTAAACAGCTATCTCACAAATGGTGCAGAACACTTTGGCTTCATCAGTTTCTTCCCTGGTTATTTTCTTCTTTGGTTGAACAGCCATACCCTCAAACTACATCATTTAAATATGTGCATACCTTAATAAACTCATTGACAGGAAATCATGTTAGAATTTAGGATACTGAAATAGCAAGAAATGAGAGCTGAAAGACTAAAAAGAAGAGAATACAAATATATTAACTAAAAATAAATGATGAGAGACTCCAGGAGAAACGAGATAAGGAGTTTGCAGTTCTTCAGGCCTGCAAGGTCCCTAAGACATCACTTAATTTAACACAGCATAGTAATATATTTGAATGACAAATATGTTTGAATCATTCAATCCATTTAATCTGTACAAAAATAATAATACTAGTTAACATTTATTGACTGATAACAAGATGTCAGGTACTGTTCTGAATGCTCTTTTCACTAGAAATTCTGCAGTATTTAAAAGAACGCAGGGATTTTGGCTTCAGTAGTCTTCAACCATAGTAACAACTATTTTGTGAGGCTTATTAACATTCCTATTTATAGTTAAGGAAAGTAATATAAATAAAGCTTTAGTAAATTGTCAAGAACACACAATTTTTAGGTGGGAAAGCCAGGTTTTGAATCAAAGGAATGTGGATTGAAATACAGAATATTTAATCCCTACGTTAAACTGGAGATTGAGAGACAGTGAAAATAAAATGTAGAATTTATTTTATTTTCTGAAAATTAATCTAAATGGAAGTTCTCATATATCACAAAAGATACATTACTCTATTTGCATTGTTGTCATGCCCATACACACAAACAGAAAATCAGCTACATTGAATTACTTTAAAAAGGGAAGTCATAAAATATATTATGGTTATAGATACAATCTTAATTAGAGTCATGAAGCTCATTTTAGATGTTTTCAGTCTATGATTCTAGTCTATTCAAGCATTCAAAGTGATATATATTATCACTTCTGCTCTTACCATTTATTCATTGAGGTATTCTTTCATTTACTCATTATTTAATTATCGAACAATTATATGCACCAGGTACTGTGCTAAGAACTGTTTGGATGAAAAATTTAATGCCACAAACTCTTATCCTCAAAGAATTCAGAGTTTATTTGTGAAAGGCAAATTAACAGATAAATTTAGTGCTGTAAGGGCAATGCACCAGTCAGTGTGGAATAGATATTAAGGGGAATGTGAAAAAGAATACATAATCAAGCCTGAAAATATGGTGGGAACAGGACATCAAGAAAGTCTTTTCCTAGGACCTGGTATTTGATCTGAGTCATAAAGAATAAACAAGAGTTTGTTATACCAAACATGGATGGGAAGAAGAAAATGCTTTCTAGGAAGAGGGGGATACAAAGGCATGGAATAAAACAATAAAATGTGCTTGGAGTAGGTGGTGTGAAGTGGAGAATAGCAAGAAATAGAGTTCAGATGCAAGAAGAATCCTTGAAAATCATATGAAATTGTTTGCTGTTAGGTGAGAAGGAGTCTTGGGATAAATTAGACACAGAAATGATACAGGCTGATTTGAAATGAGAAAGATTGACTTTGAAAGCTACATGGAGAATGAATTTGAGGGAGACAAACTGGGAAGCAGAGATAAAGAGGTTTTTGCAGATGTCCTAGAAACACCCATGAGGAAATAACCAATCACGGTGGTAGTAGGACTAAAAAATAATTAAAATAATTTAGAAGATATATAGACTTTTAAGATTAATTGGATATGTATGAGGGAAGAAAGCTGAAGTCAAGATTAAGTTTCAGGCACATAACTTCAGTGCCTGGGTGGAAGATGATAACAAGGAGGTGCAAAATACACTAGAAGCAAGTTGAAAGGGGATGATATATTCAGATTTGAGCACTTTGAGTTGATAAGCCCATAACTTACACATATAGAAAAATCTAGCAAGTGGTTTGATAGATGTATTTGAAGGCCAGGCAAAAGAAGGAAACTAGAGATAATACATTTAGGTGATTCAACACACAAAGGCTGCTTAATATGTGAGAGGGGATGAGATTTTCCCTAGCAAAGTATGAATGTAATGTGAGATCGGTGGTCCAAGGTAAGAACCGTGGAAAATATGGATACTGTCAGGGCACTGTAGATACCAAGATGTAATGTTAGCTTTAAAAAATAATAATTCAGAAGAAATCTTGGGGTAACTTAGATTAAGATAAAGATATTCCAGCTAAAAAGTCATGAGTGATTGCAATGAGTTAGTGAATTTCATCATTCTGTAAAAGTCAAATAATGTCTTATTCCAAAACTAACAAAAAGAAAATGTCTCACAAGATTTTGAAAGCCATCACAACAATCTCTTATGAATTCTTTCTGCCTCCCATAATCATAGCAGCCCACATAGAACATGTAAGAAATGTAAGATAATATGTTTCTGATCATATCTTATGCAGAGTCCATGCTTATTCTTTTAAATGCCATAATTTCCAATACCACTGACATATTCAGTGTGATATTTTGAATATTCCAAATTTTATATATTTTGATGGAGCAACTTCCCATTGGAAGAATAAGAAATACAATATTCTATGTGAGACTGTATATATACACATATACACAAAAAATACAGAAACACACACATACACAATGAACACACACACACACACACACAAAGTTTTCCAGCCATTCTTCATGTATCTAGTAGAAACAAGAGAATAAGGCCACTTTGGATAAGCATGTCATGGCTACCAAAAGGCTCAACAAGGTCAGTGTATTCTGATTCCCCCATTTGTTTGTTCTTTGTCTCAACCCATTCCACATCTCATAATTGTCTCATCTTTCTTCTTACAATTTCTTATTTTGTACATGACTTTTTTTTACTTGTATTTGCCATTTTTTTCCCATTGGCCTTAGTATACTGCTTAAATATGTGATTCTGCAAACTCTTCTTTGAGTGGCTGGCACTTCTTACTCTACGTTTCCTGCCCTCAACTGCCTCAAGTGCTCCAGTGTTTCTTTCTTCTAGATAAATCTTGGTGATAAATTGTATGTCATGAAGTTTCTAAATTATTTCACTAAACTTCTCATTTAATCTAATTTGATCCATTTCAAATATATATCTTGTCAATGGTTATGTCCAGAACTAAATACAAAATAAGAGAAGTAATCAAAATGATATATATTGAGAAATCATCCCCCTCATTCTTATCAGTATAAAGGTTTTATCTCTGTCCAGACACTTTTCAGTAGTGCCTTTCCTTTCAGACCACTTCACCTCTGAGAATAAAGTATCTTGATTTCTGTTAATTTAAAATAAAAAATAGTTTAAACAGAGTAAAGCAGAATCTCAAAGCAGAGAAAGGCTTCACTTCTGCTGCTGAGCAAAGTTGAAATAAAACGTTATCACCAGAGAGCAATAAGAAAAATAGCCAAGCATCTCAACATTGGAGACAAATGACATCCAAGAAAAGACAATCTTTGTTCCTCGTAGCTCTCTGTAACTGGGTATGGACTTTTAAATTTAATCTCTAGATTGTGTGTGTGTGTGTGTTTTGTCATGTTATCCTCCCAAGAATTTTGTCCTCAGGTACATTTACTTAGTTCTCAGTTACTACCTCCAATATCACACCCACTTTCCACTCCTTTTCATTGAAAGAAATCAATAAAATTGGAAACAATCTAACCAAATGATCAAGGAGACAAAAAGAGAAGACACAATTTATTAGTATCAGAAATATAAAGGTGGCATCACTACAAATCTTCAAGCCACTAAAATGATGGCAATAAATATTCTTGTGCTAATCAACTCAACAACTGGAATTCAAGAATATATTGTGAATATTAACTAATAGTAAGTATTTATTATTATCTTCAGTAATTTGAAGTGGACAAATTCCTCAAAAATATACCATGTCACAACTCACTCAAGAAAATATTGGAGAAAGTAAATAGTCTTATGTCTACTACAGAAATTAAATCTGTAGACAAACACCTTTCCACTAAAAGAATTTCATGCATAGATAGCTTCACTGGTGAATTCTCCAAAAACTCTTCCAAAAGCAGAAGATAAGGAAACACTTCTTAATAGATTTAGGAGACCAGCATTACCCTCATACAAAAGCCAGAAAAAGGCATAAAACAAAATATTGCTACAAAATAATATCTCTCATTAATACATACATAAAAATATTTAATATAATGTTGGCAAATAAAATCATGTAATATATAAAAGGTTAATACATATGATAATGTATGGTTTATTCCAGGAATAAAAGTTTGGTGTAATATCTAAAAAAACATTGTAATCATGATATTAATAAAATAAAGGGAAAAAAACATAATTACCTCAAAAAGTACAAAATGAGTATTGCAAAATTCAACAACTTAGAATTAAAAAATAATAATAACTACACTCAGCACAAAAAGAACAGAAGGCAGCATTCTCTTTTTTTAGATTCTCCTCAGCAAACAGATCTGCAAAAACCTCCAGCTAACATCACATCTATTGGTAAAGGATTGAATACTTCCGTCCCCAGTAACAGGAACAAGGCAAGGATGTCTAATCTTACCACTTCCAATCAATTTTCTATTGAGAATCCTGGCCTGTGAAAAGATGTAAGAAAAAGAAATAAATATCATACACAATTTCTATGCAAAATCCCAAGAAAACCTACCAAAATCTCTTTCTTATTTTAACTAATAAGTGAGTTTAGCAACCAAAATTTAATAATTTTGTTCTCTAAAGGATGCCATTAAGGAATAAAAAAGGAAAGGAAAAACTGAGAGAAAACAATTTTAAAACACATATTTGATCATAGACCTGCATCCAGAATGTATACAGAATACTTACAACTCAACATAATAAAACAAAAATTAAAAACCACTAAAAAGTCTATTAAAATTTATTAAAAATTATACAAATACTTTAAGAAAGAAGTTATGGAAGTATACATAATCACATGAAAACAAGCTCAACATGATTAATCATTAAGAAAATATAAATTAACAACTACAATGAGATACCACTGCATACTCAATGGAATGCTGAAACTATGACTGGCAATACCAAGTGTTAGAGAAAATGTAAAGCAACTGGAACCCTCATATATTGCTGACAGGAAAGCAATATGATCCAGTAATGTTGGAAAATAGCTTGGCAGTTTCGTTTAAAGTTAAACACACATTTGCCCAACAATCCCACTGTGAGGTATTTACTCAAGAAAAATGAAAATGTATGTATCAAAAAGGGGCTTATACCTGAAGGTTCATAGTCACTTTACTTATTTTATGCCCCCAAGTTGGAAAAATGCAAATGTTCATTGACTAGTAAGCCCTTCAACAAATTCTGGTATACCATAACATGGACCACTCTTCAACAATATAAAGTTGGCGCCAGGCGCAGTGGCTCACGCCTGTAATCCCAACACTTTTGGAATGTGAGTCAGGTGGATTACCTGAGGTCAAGAGTTAAACACCAGCCTGGCCAACATAGCAAAACCTCGTCTCTACTAAAAAGAAAAAATTAGCTGGATATGGTGGTGTGCACCTGCAATCCCAGCTACTCAGAAGGATGAGGCAGGAGAATCACTTGAATCCAGGCGGCACAGGTTGCAGTGAGCCAAGATCACTCCACTGCACTCCAGCCAGGGTAACAGAACAAGACTCTGTCTCAAAAAAAAATAATATATATATGTATATATGTGTATATATGTGTGTATATATGTGTATATATACACACATATATACATATATACTATATATGTACTATATATACTACATATACTATACATATACACACATATATATGCATACATACATACGTACATATGTGTATATATACATATATAGTGTATGTACTATATGTACTATATATAGTACATACACTATATATGTACTATATATAGTACACACACTATATATGTACTATATATAGTACACACACTATATATGTACTATATATAGTACACACACTATATATGTACTATATATAGTACACACACTATATATGTACTATATATAGTACATACACTATATATGTACTATATAGTACATACACTATATATGTATATATACACATATGTACATATGTATGTATGCGTATATATGTGTGTATATGTATAGTATATATACTATATGTATACTATATAGTGTATATATATACACTATAAAGTATACATATAGTATATATACACACATATACACTACAGAGTATACATGTATATATGTATATATACATGTATACATATGTATATATGCATATATACATATGTATACATATATGTATATATGCATATATACATATGTATACATATATGTATATATGTGTATGTATACATATATGTATATATGTATCTATGTATACATATATGTATATATGTATCTATGTATACATATATGTATATATGTATCTATGTATATATGTATACATGTATATATACCTATAGAGTATATATACATATATATGATAAATATATATGTCTATATATACTCTATAGGTATATATAGACACATATATAGTATATATGGTATATATACACATATACTATATATACATATAGAGTATATATACAATATATACTCTATATACATATAGAGTATATATAGAGTATATATAGTATGTACTATATATATACTATATATATACTATATATGTATATCAAGGCTGTATTTCGTATATATATAGTATATATATACATATATACTATATATAGACACATATATAGCATATATACTATATATGCTATATATAGTATATATGTGTATATATACTATATATGCTATATATAGTATATATGTGTATATATACTATATATGCTATATATAGTATATATGTGTATATATACTATATATGCTATATATAGTATATATGTGTATATATACTATATATGCTATATATATACTGTATATATGCTATATATAGTATATATGTACATATATAGTATATATAGTATATATGTGCATATATAGTATATATTGTATATATGTGTATATATATAGTATATATATAGTATATATGTATAGCAAGGCTGTATTTAGATTTTCCCAGTATCTTCATATACAGTATATATGTATATACTATATATACGTATATGCTATATATACTATATATACATATATACTATATACACAATATGTGTATACATATACATATATACAATATGTGTATACATATACATATATACTATATATGTATATATACACTATATATACATGTACGTACATATACTATATATGTATACACTATATATACATGTATGTACATATACCATATATGTATATATACACTATATATTCATGTATGTACATATACTATATATGTATATATACACTATATATACATAGATGTATGTATACACTATATATACATATATGTATATATGTATGTATACATATTTACATATACATCTATGTATATATACTGTATATCATATATACATATTATATATGTATATATACGATATATAGTATATATACTATATACATATATACTATATATACTCATATGTTGTATATATAGTATATATGTATATATGCATATATTGTATATGCAGTATATATACATATATGGTATATATATAGTATATATACTCATATATACTATATAGTATATTATATATACACATGTATACTATATAGTATATATGCATATATACTATATAGTATATATGTGTATTTATAGTGTATATATACTATATACTACATATGTGTATATATAGTGTATATATACTATATACTATATATGTGTATATAGATATATACTATATGCTCTATATGTGTATATATAGTAGATATACACTATATACTATATATGCTACGTATATACTATATATACTATATATGTATATACTATATATACTATATATGTATATACTATATATACTATATATACTGTATATAATATATGCATATACTATATATGTATATATGTATATATAGTATATATGTATATATTCTATATAGTATATAGTATATATGTACATATATACTATATAGTATATAGTATATATACTATATATTGTATATGTACATATATACTATATAGTATGTATGTGTATATATACACATATAGTATATATGCAGTACATAGACATATATGTACATATATGTACATATGTGCATGTACATATACGTACATGTACTCATACGTATATATGTACATATACGTACATGTACTCATACGTATATATGTACATGTACACATACGTATATATATGTACATATACATAGATGTATATGTATATACATGGTATATATATACATATATAGTATATATATGTATATGTATATACACGGGCCTATATATATACATATATACTATATATAGAGAGAGAATAATTATGAAGATGCTGGGAAAATCTAAATACAGCCTTGATATTTGATAATATGAATAAATTACTTTTAATTATTTTACGTCTGATAATGAGAAACTTTGAAAATGTATGGTGGACCAATATTATGACTGAAATTTGCTTTGAGATAACAGTATATGTTAGGGGTAAATGTTTAATAATTTAATCATAAATCTGTAATTGTTGAAGCTGAATGAGAGTATATTCAGTTCATCATCCATTCTCTCTACTACTGCAAATGTTTGACATTTTTCATAAAAAATGTAAAATAAGTAAAATTTATTACAATTGTCCCTCAGTGTCCTTGGGGATATGGTTCTAGAAGCCACTACCAGTATAAAAACCCATGGCTGCTGAGGTACCTCAGATAAAATGGTGTTCTATTTGCATATAGCCCATGCACCTCCTCGTGTATTCTTTAAATCATCTCTGAATTACATCTAATACTTAATATTATTGTAAGTGTTGTGTAAATAGTTATTATACTGTAATGGGTTTTATTTGTAATATTTTTATTATTGTGCTACTCTTATTTATTTACCTATTCAAATATTTTCTATATGTGGTTGGGTGAATCTGTGGATGCTGCACCTGTGAATACAGAGCACTGGCTCTATATCTTGCAAAAACAATTATTCTAAAAATATTACATGAGAATATTTGTCTCAGGATACCATCCCTAGAATGAACTACTTAATTATTTAACTTTCACCAATATAATTGTTAAAAATGGTATTATACGGTTGTGTTAATTTGTAGCTATTTGATTATTACATTTGCTGTATATTTTTATTTCTCATTTGGGATTTATCTCCTTGATTATTCTTTGTTTTATGTTTTTTTTTTTTTTTTTTTTTTTTTTTTTACTGTCTTCCCAAATTCTGATGGGAAGAATAACAATAATATTACCAGGAAATTTTTTTGGTACAAACTATTTACAAAAGATTGTGTCAGAAAAAGTTGGTATACTTTTAGCTCGAAGCAATAGAACAATTCTGTGGGTGAGACTTTATTACTATGTATGTTTTTTAGTTGAAGAAACTAAAGTTTAGGATGATTATGTAACTTACTAAAGGTGGTACAGCTAAAAAGGAGTCAAGCAACCAAGGAACTATAGAGAAAAATCCTTGACATGCACATGTATGTTTATTGCAGCACTATTTACAATTGCAAAGTCATGGAACCAACCCAAATGCCAATCAATGATAGACTGGATAAAGAAAACATGGTACATATACACCACAGAATACTATGCAGCCATAAAAGGGAATGAGATCATGTCCATTGCAGGGACATGGATGAAGCTGGAAGCCATCATCCTCAGCAAACTAACACAGGAACAGAAAACCAAACACCATATGTTCTCACTCATAAGTGGGAGTTGAACATTGAGAACAGATGGACACAGAGAGAGAAACAACACATCCAAGGCCTATTGGGGGTGAAGGTGAGGGGAGGGAACTTAAAGGACTGCTTAGTAAGTGCAGCAAACCACCAAGGCACACGTATACCTATGTAACAAACCTGCATGTTCTATTCATGTATCCCAGTTTCTTTTATTTTTTTTAGAAGAAATAAGAAAAAAAAAAGGTCAAGAATTTAAAGTTTTTTTGACTCCATTCAGAAATATTGACCATTCTAACCTTCCTTTTTAACATTTTCATACTTGTTGCATCTTATCCAACTGACTTTAATATCCCAATTGGTGATCTAATTATTTTTCTTTGAAGAAAAGCGTCTTCCTCTTTTTTTATGTTCCTAATTTGATTGTCTTCTATCCTCCTTTTTCTGCTTACACAAAGTGTGAAGTCATAGTGTGAATGCAAGCTTTTTTATGAAATTGTGTAATATAACATTAATAACATTGCTTGTGTAATCATTATCTGGGCTTAAATACTGAATGTGTTATTTATGGGCTATATACTTCAGCAAATTAATAAATATGTCTGCTTTAATCTTTCTCATCTATAATATGGGACAATAATATACACATTACATTGTCCTGGAAGAATAAATTAGAAAAGTTCAACCATGTTTTTAGTTCATGGATTGATACAAAAGTTATCATTAAGAAGTATAGAAATTCTTTCCAAGAAGTATTACAACTAGAATTCATCATCATGGGGAAAAAAAAAAATCTCTTAATTACGAACTCCTCTAAGCTCCTGTGGCAGGTCGCCCGTAAAATAGACCCAATGGTCTTCATTTCCTGATATCAACAGCCTTGTCTAAGCCCCTCCCCTTATGTAACTTGCTTCTCAGCAAAGTAATATGGCAAAATTGAGGGTATCAAATTATCATGATTAAGTTACAAAGAAATGGTTATTTTTATCTTGCAAGTTTTCTCGGCCACGTTGGAGGTTTTTGTGTGGCACAAAACTCAGAGAAATCTCCAGCCAACAGCCAGTAACTGAAGCCCTCAGTCCAAGAGCTGTAAAGGAATCAGATTCAGCCAGTGACCACAGAGGCTGAGATTGGAAGATCATTGCCCTCCTGATCCTTCAGGAGGAACTCCAGCTCTGGTGGGCATCTGGACTGCAGTCCATGCATCATGAAAGACCATGAAGCAGAGTGCCAAGCTGTAGTGTACCCAGATTTCTGACTCGCAGAAACTGTGAGAAAATAAATACATATTGTTTCAAGTGAAATTTTAGGATAAGTTATTATCCAGAAATAGTTCAACAAGTTCTTTAAATGTGTACTCTTGTGATAATACCATTTACCATGTATATTTATTTTACCTACCTTACAAATCCATAAACAGCTAAAGTGCATAATCTACCTACTATCTACTTTTGTCTAGGTCAATTTTTTTGTTCTATTAATATTTATTTGATTTATTATGCCTAAATGGTTGTTCTGATATTGGCTTAGTCTACCTTCACCTGAAAAGCCTAAACTACCGTTAGATATATCATATAGTTAAATTTCCAAAGCATTTTTCATTAGCATGATGTTTCACAAGACATCTGGTATGGAGACATGCCATGAAAAGTGTTTATTACTTACACTGATTGCATTCACAGTGAACAAGACATGGTGAGCCAGATGGCTTGCAACTTAACTTGAGTTAATATACAATTTTGTTCAGTGTGTCTTAAATATTTTTGCTCAATAGTAATTGAGTTCATCTACTATTGTAAAAAATCTCCCATGCACATAGATTACACGCATAGGTTATGCACATAAGGTTAATGGATACATTAAATCTCAATTTTTATTAGACATTGCTTACAGAAATAAAATCACAAGCTTAGTTCTTAAATATTTGCTGGACAAACACAATAAATGACTTTGATAAAATTATTGCACATAAAATTTGAATTGCAGTTTAAAATTTTGACATTCTTGATTTAAGACGTGCGATATTTTGATGGAAAATGGTGTTCAGCAGTAGCTATAGCATTTAGCACATTTCATTTAGCTATAACATTTAGTACACTCATTTAGCACATTATGGATATATATATGCTGAATTCAAACACATTATCTTCTTTCACATATTCTTTTTTCAATAATTTTTCCTCCTGAAAGTATAAGCCACTTCACTGAGCTATTAACAAATTATCTTAATAGAATATAAGAAACATTTTTATTTCAACAATGCCAATCTATTTAATATTATATTTTAGTACAATGGTGAGAAGGAAATATTTCGCTAGTGAATTAAAATACTAAAACAGTATTATACTAAAATAATACTGTCCTAATGAAAAATAGAATTATAAATATAAGATTTATGAGCTTATAAATGATTAGAAAACGTACTTTCTTAATGGTTACTGATTATTGTAAATTTAAATGTATTTCTTATTTGTATTTGGTTATATTGACAAAACAACTTCAGCCCGAGAGCCCTAGTATTTTCAGTGAAAACATGTATCCCTTCCTCACTTCCATAAGTTTGAGATTGGGGTTTTCTACCAGTTCTTCTAACTTCTCCACTAAAATAGAATTCACCTCTAAATTATTTTCTCACTTACTAAACAAATAATATTAGGATTCAAATCTATGAAAATGGTGTGCCCCACTGGAAAAAAATTTGGCTGAGGAGTAACAGGTGACTAGCCCCGTATCAAGCCCTTGGCCAACATGTTTTAGTATGCATCACTTTTCAAATTTGTATTTCTCTTGAATTCCTAATATTGAAGTCATTGTTTTCCTCAAGTGTTAGCGATTTAGCCCTTCTTATTTGTCTCCACGTATTATTTACCAGTGCTGTGGGGAAACATACTTTTTTTCAGACATTACCAGCTGGACTTCTGGGGAAAATAATCTTTCTTCCTTGTTGAAGTCTTCTTTTTCATTTGAACTTTGTGGAATGTTTGGTTATAGCTATGAAGAACTTGGAAATGCTTATAGAGAACAATTAGCAAATCAATGTAATGTGTCAGGATAGAATATTTAACATTGGTTCCTAATGCTGTAACAGACTAAAATTTATTAACATTTACATATTTTACTAAATAAAATAAAACTTCATAATTCAAAGCCGAATAAGTGTTCATTTTTTTATCCACTGTTACAGCCAAATTATTTTACTGTAATTTTTACCTATGAAACAGTCACAGTAGACTTGTGAAACATAACAGAAAAAAGTACATACGAATACTACCAGATCCAATTTCATAAAAACCATAGTAAATATTCTATTTAAGACTGGATATGACTAAACTTTATTAGACTTGAACTGTATTCTGGGTAATTGTCCAGTAATAGCCTTTGCTAAATTATACAAAGCCTTTACTTAACAGGGAACACGAACTCCCCAACCTCTAATATTATCATCATTCAAGATAATGAGCAACACAAACCATTCTATTACCAATCTAAAAGCAATAAATGTCAAAGTAAAGAAGTATGCAATATTCTATCCTGAAAGAACAAAGGACAAAAGTAATGATAATACCTCTTTATATTTGCAGTCTATTATATCATGCACAACAAATGATGCTATAATTGTAGACAGTGTTATTTTAACAGGTTATAAGGAGAAGATAGTGGGGGAGGTGAGAGTGTTTTGATGATTGCTGTGAAAAATGCTTCAAGCATCTTAATTTAAAATAGCCAGCAAGAGGAGGATATCATTTTTAGAATGAATTTGATTTTAGTGCTTTGAGTCATATAAGCTGAAAATTTCCGTGTTTGATTAACTATCTAATTTATTGTATTAGTGACTTTAAGGCAGTTGGAACACAGGACCTAATACAATATATCCCTTTCCAACTAAGTAATCATCAGAAAGAACAGGGAGTGGATCAACAGTTTCTCAACCAGTGATTTCAAATAGTTCAATGGAAACCCATGTTGGAAAGGCAAAGTGTATCAAGCAAACAAAACCACCTTTCCCTAGTGAACACTGAACAATAAAATAAAACTGATGTTCTATCCTAAAGCATTATAGTTCATTGTGTTTGCATCTTCGTGAGTTACACAGGTTTCAGGACTGCAGAGATATGCCACTAACACTATAAATGAGGAGATCTGGCTTAAGCATTAAATCCTCCCTTGACTAATATATAAAACTAATTTTAAAATTATATATTTTTGGTAAAAGAAACAAGAAGTTTTTGTAGTCTGCATAAATCATACAAAATACAAGGAGAGCTATGTGGCTCTGACTTATGTGAAGTTTTTCCATGCAAATTTTGCTCTTTAAACATATCTTCTAAAATTTATCCACAGACATACATCTTACTACATAGGGCTGACGTACGGACCTTTGGAGACAAAGTATATGAATATTTGATGAAGATACTCACTTTCTTTATAGGCTTTGGGGGTATTTTGTGGTATTATGCTATTAGAATACTACTTTCATTTACAGGTTCCTGCCCTTCCTCTGGACAACATACCATTGATAATCAGGACAATAGAAACCTTTAAATTTAGGACATTCTGGCACAGATAATATTCTTAAAGATTTTTTTTTCTTTTTGGCTCACAAGTATAACCTTTGTTGCCTGCATCAGTAATGAAGAGCATCCACAAACTGTTTTTGTGAACAACAAACGGAGTATTTTTTTCCAAACACATACAAATAGCTATAATTTACACAAGAGTAATTAAATTCAGCTTATAAGTAACTGATCATAACTGGAAATCTTACTAAGAGAATAAAAACATTTCACTTATAAGGATTTCATTTGCTCAAATTCAAAGAGTAGAGCAAATATAATAATTATAACCCCCTGCAGCTGAATTAGTACATGGGTTCATGTCTCACAACTTGGTAAATACTCTATATATTGAGTCAGCCAATCTCTGCCTATCTTGCTCCCAAGTGTTCTGGTTCATAGGTGAGATTAATTTCACATTGTACAGAAGCAGGTCCCTTCTTTAGAAAATCCTGGGTGAATAATGTGTCTTCACAGACTTAGTATACAAATGAACAATATTCTGAGGACTCTGATCATTCTTGTCTTAATATAGGTGATACACAGGCATACCTCAATGATAGTGCAGGTTGGTTCTAGGCAACAACAGTGAAGCAAATTTTCCAATAAAGCAAGTCACATGAACTTTTTGGTTTCCCAGTGCATATAAAATTATGTTTATACTGTTAAGTGTACAGTAGCAAAATTATATCTAAAAGTAATAAACATATCTTAATTAAAAATACTGTATAGCTAAAAAGTGCTATTGACCAAATGAGCTTTCAGCAAATCATAATTTTTTGCTAGTGGAGAATCTCACCTCAATGTTGATGGCTGTTTACTAATTAGGGTGGTGGTGGCTGAAGGTTGAGGTGACTTTTTCAATTTCTTAAGAACCCAATGAAGTTTGCTTTATCTATTGACTTTTCCTTTCACAAAAAATTTCTTTGTAGCAAATGACGTTGTTTGATAGTGTTTTATCCGCATAAATATTTCTTTCAAAATTGGAGTCAATCCTCTCAAACTCTGCCACTGCTTTATCATCTAAGTTTATGTAATGTCCTAAATCCTTTGTAGTAATTTCAACAATATCCATCTCAAGAAATCACCTTTTCATTTTGCTCATTTATAAGAAACAACTCCTTACTGTTCAAGCTTTATCATAAGATTGCAGCCATTCAGTCACGTGTTTAGGTCCCACTGCTAATTCTAGTTCTCTTACTATTTTCTCCACTGAAATTATTTCCGCATCTGTCATTACTTCCTCCACTGAAGTTTAGAGCTCCTTATAATAGGAATCAGTTTTTTAGCAACTCTTGTAAATGTTGATGTTTTGACTTTCTCTCATGAAGCATGAATGTTAATGTCATCTAGAATAATTAATCCTTTTCAAAAGGTTTTTAATAGGTTTTCAATTTACTTTGCCCAGATCCGTCAGAGGAATCACTATCTATGAAAGGCATAGCCTTACAAAATGTATTTCATAAATAATAAGACTTGAAACTCTTATTATTTATTTTATTTGAAAGTCTAAATTAATCTTCAACCTATGAGCTGCAGAATGGATGTTGTGCTAGCAGGCATAAAACCAACATTAATCTCCTTGTGTATCTTCTTTAGAACTCTTGGGTGACTAGGTTCCTTCTTGATAATCAGTAATGTTTTAAAAGAATTTTTTTTTTTTTTCTGAGCAGTAGTAGGTCTCAACAGTGATCTTAAAATATTGAGTAAACCATGCTATACACAGATGTGCTGTCATCCAGACTTTGTTGTTTGGTTTATAAAGCACAAGAAGAGTGGATTTAGTGTAATTCATAGAAGCCCTCCGATTTTCAGAATAGTAGATAAACATTGGCTTCAACTTAAAGTCACTAGCTGTATTAGCCCATCACAAGACAGTCAGCCTGTCCTTTGAAGATCTGAAGCCAGGCATTGATGATACTCCTAGATGTCTGTTTACATAAGACAGTTTTGCCTATATTGAAAATCTGTTTAGTGTAGCCATTTTCATCAGTTATGTTAGCTAGTTCTTCTGGATGACTTGCTACAGCTTCTACATTAACACTTGCTGTTCCACCTAGCATTTTAAAGTTATGGAGTCAGCTTCTTTCCTTAAACTTTGTGAATGAACCTTTGTTAGAGTCCATCTTTTTCTTGTAGTTTTATTGCCTGTCTTGGTTTTCATAGAATTGAAGAGAATTAGAACTTTGCTCTGGACTAGGCTTTGGTTTAAGAGAATGTTGTGGCTGGTTTGATCATCTATCCAGACCACTAAAACTTTCTCCATATCAGCAGTAATGCTGTTTTACTTTGTTAGTCATGTTTTCACTGGAATAGCACTTTTAATATCCTTCGAGAACATTCACAGCTTGACAAATTGTTTGAAACCAGAGACCTAGCTTTTGGCCTAACTTGGCTTTTACATGCCTTCTTTACTGAACTTAATCCTTTCTAGCTTTGGATTTAAAGAGGGAGATGTATGATTCTTTCTTTCACTTGAATACTTAGAGGCCACTGTAGAGTTATTCATCAACCTAGTTTTCACATTGTTGTGTCTCAGGGAATAGTAGGGTCTGAGGAAAGGGAGAGAGACAGAAAAAAAAAAAAACAGTTGGTTAAACACTCAGAGCACACATAACATTTACCAATTAAGAGTTGACATGGATCACTGATCACTGTAACAGATGTAGTAATAATGAAAAATTTCAATTACCAAATTTTGACACAGAGACATGAAGAGTACATGCTGTTGAAAAAGTGTCACTGATAGACAAATTCAAGGTAAGGTTGCCATGCACCTGCAACTTGTGAAAAACACTGTATGTGCAAAGTGCAATAAAGTGAAGCACAATAAAACTAGGTAAACTTATATTTTAATATCTAATATATAGTATAATTTCATTATGATTAGAATATCTTAAAAGTATTTTTGCATGCATAATTATTTTCTGATTAGATTTACTTCAAAATGCAGCTTCCTTGGGTTCTTTTTCTTTTTTACTCCTTTTGAAAGAGATGTTTCTTGTGAATTAACTGGAAGAAGTTTATTAGGAGTATTCATCTCTAGGCAATTACAATATAAATTTGAGCTGATGATGTTTCCCTTTGAAGTTATCAGACCCTTATTTATTCATCTGTGGGGTCTTTCTCAGTAGGCTTGCTTTAATCTACAAGTCATTTGAGAAATGGTCTGATAAACTGGTTCTTCCTTAAATATTGATGACTGAAATATTGGTTAATATTTTAAAAATTAATATCTTAGTTAACATTTTAGCAAATTTCTGGAAGTATAAAACTTTTATGACTCCATCGTCTTAGAAAACAATCTTTGTGATAGAATTTCTGGGTACTAACTTAAAATCTGTGAGATATTATGGTTTGTACATAGGACTTTTCCTTTTTTAGGGCCCTAAAAATATGCCACACAGATGGTCTACTTATAGTATAGTTTTTTCTTTTACTGAATAGTTTTCACTTGGTTCTGAGTTCCTTAATGGCAAGAAACTGTGTCATTTACATGTTTGTATCTAGTATTTGGAACTTAATAAATATTCTGTATATTTCTGTATACAAAAAACAAAATCAAAGAAAATCTTATTCTAAATTAATAAGGCCATTTTGCCCAGGCAGTGTGTTAAATGCAGACCCAAACAACATATTTTTGGTTATAAAAATTTTGTAGTATTCAATTCAATTTTTAGGTAGGAAATCTGGATCAGAAATATTATTATAAACTAAATGCTACATCTGAACTAAAACCAAAATATTTCACCCATTACTTTTTTATGATAAAATTGTTAATATAATCTTTCTAATATCAAAGAACAAAATTTAAAACTTACATATTCTTGTAAAGTTATCTGTGATTACTGTAGAATTTCAGAATAAGTTACTAACAAAATTTAGCCCCCTTTGTTAAATTAAAATTAATAACCCATTATGGAGCAGTTATTATTTGGAAGGAAGGATGTAAGATCACTAAACCAGACTTTAGTAAGATAGTCAAACAAGGGAGGATAGATTTGCTAATAAAATCATTCACTGATGGTGCTACTTTAAGTGATATTTTTTGTTTTTTTGAGAAGGAGTCTCACTCTGCTGCCCAGGCTGGAGGACAGTAGTGCAGTCTCATCTCACTGCAACCTCTGCCTCCGGGGTTCAAGAGATTGTCCTCTCTCAGCCTCCCAAGTAGCTGGGATTACAGGCACGCACCACCATGATTGGCTATTTTTTGTATTTTGAGTAGAAACGGAGTTTCAGCCTGGTTTGGTCAGGCTGGTCTCCAACACCTGATGTCTGGTGATCTGCCCTACTCAGCCTCCCAAAGTGCTGAGATTACAGGCATGAGCCATCATGCCTGGCCTAAGTGATTTTTAAATTCACTTTTTAATGTATCCAAAGAAAAAAGAATAAGTTACAGCTTTCTTTTCTACCTGAAGCTACCACTTAATATGGTGATGGCATTTTTTTTTTTTTTGAGATGGAGTCTCGCTCTTTCACCCAGGCTGGACTGCAGTGGTGCTATCTCGGCTCACTGCAAACTCCGCCTCCCGGGTTCACGCCATTCTCCTGCCTCAGCCTCCCAAGTAGCTGGGACTAGAAGCGCCTGCCACCATGCCTGGCTAATTTTTTGTATTTTTAGTAGAGACGGGGGTTTCACCATGTTAACCAGGATGGTCTCGATCTCCTGACCTCGTGATCCACCCGCCTCTGCCTCCCAAAGTGCTGGGATTACAGGCATGAGCCACCACGCCCAGCCGGTGATTGCATTTTGATTTAGCACAAAACTTCCCCATTCCAACATCGAAAATACATTAATGTTTAAGGCAATTTTGATCATATTCTCAACATTTTCATAAAAATTGTGTATCTGGCACTTATTATTGTCCTTTTCATTTGGCTGTCCTTTTCATTTGGCTCCAGATTTTGTTACAAAAGTAGAACATTGATTAAATGTTAATGGTAGGATTCATTCTAAAATACTCAGGACATCGTTGCAGCTTCTTCACTCCTGTTGTTCAGGGGACTGAGAGGAGTGGTAAAGTTCTTTTACTCCCACCGCTGGTGAGCTTCAGGTTCTTGTCCCATAATCAAGAAGAATAAGACATGCAGACGCCAGACAGTGAGTAAGGCAGAGTCGGATTTATTAAGCAACAGAAAGGAGAGGGGACCCAAAAGAGAGTTGCTAAATGCGAGGCTGAGTCTGGGGTTTTTATGGGCTTAGAATGAGGAAATGCAGGCTGATTGGTTTATGGGTAAGCTTGGGAAAAGCACCATTCAGAAAGAGGTATGATGATGTAAAGAACCAATTAGGGGCTGAAGTGAAGGCTTGGACTGTGACCAGTCAGGGCTAGAGTGATGTTATACTTTATGCAAATGAAGATTCAACCTATAGTCAATCACAGAAAGATAGGTATATATAAAATAGTAAAAGGTAAGGACCAATCCAGAGGCAGTGCATAAAATGAGACAAAGGTGCACCAAGGAGAGGGAAATGTGTTCAAAAAAGGAGTGGAATTTGTTCATCTGGGTTCACAGAGTAGGCATGTTCATTCAAGGATGCAGGTATTTTCTTATCGGTGGCCTGCAGCTTGTTTTTCAGTCTGTTCTTGGTTTGAAGAAGTTTTACTGAGGACCCACCCTAACTGCCTGCATGACTGGTTTCTTCCTTCCTCCACTTTCACCATATTCAAAAGTGCATTTGCTTCAGGCCATTTAAAAAAAGAGATTTTTAAAACAAACCTAGTCTCCCATGTATTTCCTCAAAAACTACTATGCATGTTTTGAAAAAAATGACCAATTTGTTGGGAAAAAATGAACACATTTGTTATTTCTAAACCAAATACAAACAAAACAGCTGAATATTTATTGTTATTGTGTAGCTGATTAATAGCAGCTAAAATGTATGCACACCTACTTGGCAACAGACGGTTACTATACCCACAATCTGGAAATGTAGTAACTATTTTTCCTGTTTTACAGATTTGGAAATTGAAACATAAAGATTGTATTAGTCAGTGTTCTCTAGAGGGACGGAACTAATGGAATATATATCAAAAATCTATATCTATCTGGGGAGTTTATTAAGTATTAACTCATATGATCATAAGGTCCCACAATATGCCATTTACAGGCTGAGAAGCAAGGAGAGCCAGTCAGAGTTCCAGAACGGATCAACTTGAAGTCCAATGCTTGAGGGCAGGAAGCATCCAGCATGGGAGAAAGATGTAGGCTGGGAGGCTAGGGTAGTCTCTCTTTTCATATTATTCTGCCTGCTTATATTCTAGCTGTGCTGGTAGCTGATTAGATTGTGCCCACCCAGATTAAGGGTGGGTTTAGCTTTCCCAGCCCACTGACTCAAATGTTAATCTCCTTTGGCAACACCCACACAGACACACCCAGGGTCTAAACTTTGTATCCTTCAATCCAATCATGTTGAAACTCAGTATTATCATCAAAAAGATTTTTAAAAATTGCCCAAGGTCAAACACTTGAAATAAAATCCAGTTTTGTCAAAAGCCAACATCTTCTAAGAATGACCCCATAGTGCCTCAAACCATACTATGTACAATTTTGTTTACATTCCTGAAAGATGTGAGTCACCAAACATGGGGAGAGCACAGTAGTTAAGGGGCAAAAAACTCTAAGATAGAGATGTTCCTAATAAGTTGCTTGAAATGGATGTAAATTTGGTTTTAGTATAAGATATGAAAATCTATTCAGAGGAAGAAGAAATTTGCTTTTTTCCCCCTCCTCTCCATGTTTAGTAGAAGCTGGATCTAGGCTGGTTTTTCTGAAGCTAAAAGACATTGAGCACGTTCCATGCAGTAAATGCAAGACAAAACATTTTTCACAATGGTAAGTTTTTAAAAAGTTAAGAATTCATGCCTACATAATAAATATAAACAATACATAGGCTTTTTTCTGTATAATAAACAGGAGACTGTTGGCATCAACTTAACATATATCATTTTCAAATTTTATGTGCCAAGGAACTCTTTACAAAAATTAAATGGCATGTATCAAACCCAATAAGTACAACAATTTAAAGGGCGGTTTTGTTTAAATGATGGGAGGAGGAATATGAAGAGGACAGTGTCTCTACAGAATTACTTGGTGCTTCACCTGCAGAGTTAAGAGTTCTTGGGCCATGTTTTAAAATTATAAATTTGTAATATCTGAAAGGTTTGTAAGTTCCATTCTAATTTTCTGTAATGGGAAAAATAAAAATGGCTAAGATGGCCAAGCAAAACTTATATATTCCACTCAAATCAGTGAAGGTCAAGTCTTTCAGATTATGTTCAATAATTAGCAGGTAGATTAGGGTTAATAGTTTCAAACATGTAAAATATGCATAAATTCTCAAGACTGGGAGAAGAAAACACTATGAAAGGAAGGTTTTAAGAGATAAGAGCACACCTTTGGGGTTAAGATGATGGATTCTGCAAGAAGATAAGAATAAAACAAAGTAGTAGACCACTTACTAATCTTTCTTTAATGCCTTGAACTTGAAACTGACCACAAATTTGGCAGCTTAAGAAAATACAATCTTATTTTCATACAGTTCTGGAGGCCAGAAGTCAGACATCTGTTTCACTGGACCAAAGTTAGGCACTGCTGATTTTTTTTTTTTTTTTTTTTTTTTTTGCAGGTTCTGGGGAAGAATCTTGTGTCTGGAAGTCATCTGCATTTCCTGGCTCATGATGTCTTCCTCGTATAACTCCAAACTCTTGCTTTCTTTACCACATCCCCTACTTGTTGTTTTGTAGTCAAGTTTTTCTCTGCCTCCCTCTTTTAAGAACACTGTGATTGCATTTGGAACCCTCCTCAATAATTTAATAATGTGTTCCTCTCAAGATCTTTTATCACAAGATCCTTAAATAAACCACATCTACAAAGTCCCTTTTGCCATTTAAGGTAATATTCACAAGTTCTGATTATTAGAGTGTGAACATATTTGGAATCCATTATGCACCTATTACAATGATTTTACCAAAGATTTTTATGTGGTTGTGTGAGCATCTTAATTAAACCAATTTCCATGTGAAGATAGTAAAAGAAGGTCATAATTAGAAAATTAGGATAAAATAACATTAAAAATCTACACTTTCGTTAAGTCAGATATTACAAGTAATATTTTTCAAGTTAAATTATTCAGAATATCTTAGTTTCAAATTTTACCATTTGTCTGAGAGAGATGTTATTAGCTTATATGGTATAAGAAACAAAATTGTAAACTATATAGATTGTGCTCTATTTCCTGTCTTCTTCATATTCCTTTATGGTGTCTTGTTTGTTGAATTAGTATCTTTCACATAAGCAATATTTTTCTTTTCTTTTCCTTCTATCCATAATTACTATGTAAAAAAGTTGCCTTGTATACTGGTGCTACAATTCACTATAAGAAAAAGCAATAAAAAATGTGTGTGTGTGTGTGTGTGTATGTGTGTATGTTATATGCATCATCAAATATTAATATTTGCTTTTATTTTTGCTGAGAATGTGGCTAATTCACATTATAATGTTAAAATATTGACATTAACATGTTAACACTGAGAGGGAGAAAATTAGAAGGGAAAATACACATAAAAGATCCCTGCAGCTATAAATATTCAGAAAAAAGCAAAATAGAAAGTCCTAGCCGGAGCAATCTGACAAGAGAAAGAAATAAAGGGCATCCAAAGAGGAAGAGAGAAAGTCAAACTATCTCTGTTAGTGGAAGACATGATTCTATATCTAGAAAAACCCATAATCTTGGCTCAAAAGCCCTTTCAGCTGATAAAAAACTTTAGTAATGTTTCACAATACAAAATCAACCCACAAAAATCACTAGCATTCCTATACACCAACAGCCATGCTGAGAGCCAAATCAGCAAGGCAATCCCATTCACAACCACCAGAAAAGAAAAAAAAAATTACCTAGGAATAAAGCTAATCAGGAGGTGAAAGATCTCTACAATGAGAATTGCAAAACATTTGCAAATCAGAGATGACACACACAAATGGAAAAACATTCCATGCTCAGGAATAGAAGAATGAATATCACTAAAATGGTCATACTGCCCAAAGCAATTCACAGATTCAATGCTATCAAACTACCTATGATGTTCGTCATAGTACTAGAAAAAAAAACTATTTTAAAGTATATATGGAGTCAAAAAAGAGCCCAAATAGCAGATGCAAACCTCAGCAAAATAAAAAAACTGGAGGCATCACATTACCCAATTTCAAACTGTATACCACAGGGCTACAGTAAGCAAAACAGCATGGTAGTGGTACAAAACTAGGAATATAGATCTATGGAACAGAATAGAGAGCACAGAAACAAGGTCACACATCTATGACCATCTCATCTTTGACAAAGCTGACAAAAACAAGTCATGGGGAAAATACTTCCCATTCAAATGGTGCTGGGATAACTGGCTAGCCATATGCTAAAGATTTAAGTTGGACACCTTCCTGACATCATATACAAAAATAAACTCAAGATGAATTAAATACTTAAATGTAAAACCCAAAACTATAAAAACCCTGGAAGACAACCTAGGAAATACCATCCTGGACATGGGAACAGGCAAAAATGTCATGACAAACACACCAAAAGCAATCCAAACACAAGCAAAAATTAACAAAATCTAATTAAACTTAAAAGCTTCTGCACAGCAAACGAAAACTGTCAACAGAGTAAACAGACAACCTATAAAACGGGAGAATATTTTTGCAAACTATACATCTGACCAAGGCCTAATATCCAGTATCTATAAGGAACTTAACTTTACAAGAGAAAAACAAACAACCCCATTAAAAAGTGGGCAAAACAGATGAACAGACACTTTCCAAAAGAAAACATACATGTGGCCAAAAAACATATGAAAAAAAGCTCTGTATCATTGATTATTAGAGAAATGCAAATCAAAACCACAATGAGACATTATCTCACACCAGTCAGAATAGCTATTACTAAAAAGTAAAAAAGTAACAGATGCCAGTGAGGTTGCAGAAAAAAGGGAACACTTACACACTGTTGGTGGGAGCATAAATTAGTTCAATCATTGTGGAAAGTAGTATGGCGATTCCTCAAAGAGCTAAAAGCAGGACTACCATTGGATCCAGCAATCCTATTCCTGGTTATATACTCAGACAAATATAAATCTTTCTATGATAAAAATACATGCATGTGTTAGGTTCATTGCAGCAGTATTCACAATAGCAAAGACATGGAATCTACCTAAATACCTATCAATGACAGATTGGATAAAGAAAATGTGGTACAGATATGCCATGGAATACCATGAAGCCATAAAGCAGAATGAGATCATGTCTTTTGCTGGAACATGGTTGGAGCTGGAGGCCATTATCCTTTGCAAACTAACACAGGAATAGAAAACCAAATGCCACATGTTCTTACTTACAGATGGGAGTTAAATGATAACAACTCATGAACCCAAAGAATGGAACAACAAACAATGGGGTCTATGTGAGGGTGGAGGATGGAAGGAGGTAGAGGAGCAGAAAAATTAACTATTGGGTACTAGCTTTACTACCTGGATGATGAAATAATCTGTACAACAAATCTCCATGACACAAGTTTACGTACATAGCAAACCTTCACATGTACCCCTGAAAGTAAAATAAAAGTTAAACTAAACAAAACAAAACAAACAAACAAAAGCTCAATAAAAGATCTATATTCCTAGTTTTGTACCACTACCATGCTGTTTTGCTTACTGTAGCCCTGTGGTATACAGTTTGAAATTGGGTAATGTGATGCTTCCAGTTTTTTTATTTTGCTGAGGTTTGCCTCTGCTATTTGGGCTCTTTTTTGATTCCATATATACTTTAAAATAGTTTTAAATAAGCTGAATAAACTTCAATGATAACACATTTTTCTTGCTTCAGTAACTAGAGGTCTAAGATTAGGGATCAATACAGAACATTCTACTTTTTGGCAAAGATCTCTTCTCCTGATGATCTCTTTAGGGCAAGTCTGGAACCAAGATGACTGCAGGGCTTCTAAGCCTTACAACTTGCATGACAATACCAGAAGTAGAAAAAGTGAGATGATTCCAGATGCTTTCTCAGAGGAAAAAAGAGTAAATCTTCCAGCTATGACTAACCAACAATCTTTCTTATCAGTCTGAATTGTGTCACACTCCCAAACCTGAACTATCATCAAGAGGATTGGCATGATCCTAAGACACAGGCTAACTGCAGGAGCTGAAAGCTGAAGCAGCCGTGCTTGTTGCATGGACTGTGGTGGGAAGTGGTTGATATCTACAGAAAATTGGGCATTCAATCTTAATGAGAAGAATGAAAGAGGGAAACAAATGTTATATGGTTAACCAAAAATATTAACAATGGGAACTCCATGAATGGGGGTTATTCCAACGAAGACATTTGTTAGAAGGCGTAGTTAAAAAGACAAAAGAAAAAGGAAAGGTAAAACTTTGATTTAACATCCCAGTAGAATCTAATTAATACTGTATTGTGTAAAATATCTAATATATATCAATAGCCACAGAGTGTCTCTGTAACCACGTTAAGTGAATTTTTCAAATCTATCAATGACATAAAGAAAAAGAGAAAAAGAAAGAGATAGAGATAGATGGAGAGAGAGATTCTGTGGTAATTACATAATAAAAAGGCATTTATGGTAAATAGCAAGGGAATATACCACATTTAAAAAAAGTTATTTCAAAATTCAAGTTAAGCCTGGATTGACTACATAGCACATTTTAAAATTAACCAAAGTTTAGCTGACTTCCAGGAAGAAAACATGCACCTGATTTCTTTTTTTTTTTTTAATTTTATTATTATTATACTTTAAGTTTTAGGGTACACGTGCACAATGTGCAGGTTTGTTACATATGTATACATGTGCCTTGTTGGTGTACTGCACCCATTAACTCGTCATTTAGCATTAGGTATATCTCCTAATGCTATCCCTCCCCCCTCCCCCCACCCCACAACAGTCCCCGGAGTGGGATGCTCCCCTTCCTGTGTCCATGTGTTCTCGTTGTTCAATTCCCACCTATGAGTGAGAACATGCGGTGTTTGATTTTTTGTCCTTGCGATAGTTTGCTGAGAATGATGATTTCCAGTTTCATCCATGTCCCTACAAAGGACATGAACTCATCATTTTTTATGGCTGCATAGTATTCCATGCACCTGATTTCTACAACCATAAAGAAATAAATTTTACAAACTTCCTGAGGGAGCTTGGAAGCGGAGGATTTCTTCAGTTAAGCCTCTGGTGAGACACACAGTTAAATACCTGAATTATAGCTTGGTGAAACCATGAACAGAGGATATAGCTAATATGTGCCTAGATTTCTGACTTATGCAAACTAAGATTAAAAATGGGTGCTATTTCAAGCCCCCCAGTTTGTGGAAATTTGTTACACAGCAATAGAAAACTAACACGTTTCTCTAGATCTTTATCTTCCCTCTTTTATTTCTTTGAATTTTAGTAAAAGGTTATTCAATATTAAATTCTTGGTATATACACCAATAAAAATTTAATAGAAGTTATATAGTTATTCTAAAATTTTGTTTTATGATTTGTAAACTTTAAAAAGTTTTAGACACTTTGTTTTACCTAAATGTTAAGATGGGGTGTGGAGTTGCAAGATGGGGAAATAACCAGTCCCAGTCCTCGTTATCTTACAGAGACACCAAAGTAACAATAATACACGGGCTAAAGTACTTTTGTGAGAATTCGAGAAATTAGTTAAAAAATTTCAGTACAACAGGTGAGCACAAAGTCAAAAACAGCCACATTGAAATGTGTACAAAGAGCTGTTTTGTTATCTCTTTGATTGCCCCTTCCCCAAGCCAGCACAGCTCAGCTCAGCTGGCAACTTTTCCCTTGGAGGAATTTTTTTTTTAAGTGGAACATGCATCCAATGTTCCAGCTTTTGGGAGGGATATCCAAAGGACTTGTTTCTGCCTTGCCTAATTCAGAACATTAGTGGAATCACCCTAGTTTGGATACCTGAGGAACTCTGAAAATCAGGGATTAAGAGTGGCTTGCTACAGCACCCAATGGCTTGTGGAGCTGAAAACAGAGGCTATCATAAATTGGCACAATCAGGAGAAGGCACCCAATTCATGTTTTCTCCCTAATTATAATAAATTTGTCAAATATCAAGACAAAGATGAAAGCAGAAAAAGTGAATTTTCACGTACAAGGGAACTTCTTTGAGACGATCAGCAGATTTTTCAGTGGAAACTGTACAGGCCAGAAGGGAGTGAGACGATATATTCAAAATACTAAAGTAAAAAAAAGAAACTACCAACCAAGAATATGACATCTGGCAAAATAATTCTAAAAATTTTTAAAAAAGAAGTTATACTAGATGGAAGAGTAAGAAACACAAGAAATATGTCTTCTCTCTTAGATAAAAATTGCACTAGCAGAATCAATCTCATATAACTATTTTGGAACTAGGAAGTTGATCGAAGGCTTGCAACTTTCTGCAGAAAGCTTGGGTAGTAAACTGTTAATTTGGGTCAATTTTAACTCCGCACAGTTGCAGATACTCAGCCACCACCCCTCATACCTATGGCAGCAAGCTGTGCATGCTTTTTAGAAGTAGCTTACACACAGCTTCTGAGAGCCAGTGTGAGCTAAAATGATCCTTTTTTCCAAATATTGACAATCGGTGCTGTGATTGCTAATTGCAGCTTCTGGTGCACACAGGTGTAGACAAATTTTTCACATTTGTTTTCACAAAGGCATTTTTTCCTTTGTGAAAGGAATTTTCACAAAGGCAAATTCTTCTGGTTGAAGTGACTTCCAGTGCATTTAAAAGGCCAGCAGTTTTTCTCTCCCTTCATTTTTTCTCTTTTGGGCATTAGACATTGAAGACTAGGGTATTCAAAAGCAACTGCATATACATGGAAAATTATAAAGTCACGAGATGTATGCCCAAATGTGATGAAAGACATAAACATAAACATCCAGCAGGCTCAAAAAATTCCAAGTATGATTAACTGAAAAAGACATACATTATGACACATTAAAATCAAACTGTAGAACGCCAAAGACACAGATAATACTTTGAAAGTAGCAAAAGAAAAGTGATTTGTCACATACAAGGGATCCTCAATAAGAATATCAGCAAATTTCTCATCAGAAATTTTGTAGGCCAAGAAGGCAGTTGGCTGATATATTCAAAGTGCTAAAAGAAAAAAAAAGCTAGCAACTGAGAATTCTTTAGTTGGCAAAACTGTTCTTTAATAGTGAGGAAGAAATTATGACATTCCCAGATAAACACAAGCTGAGGATGTGTAGAGCTTCCTTGCAAGAAATCTGTAAGTGAATCTTTCAGGTGACATTAAAGGATGCTACACAGTAACTGAAAGCCATATAAAAATTTAAAGCTATCAGCAAAGACAAATACACTGGAAATTATGAAAGCTAGTATTATTGTAAATTTGGTGTGTGACTCCACATTTTATTTTCTACATAACTTAATAAGTTAATGCATTAAAATTATGCATTTTTGGATACACAGTGTGTAAATAAGTAATTTTATGACACAAACTACTAAAAATGGTAAGATGAAGCTGTTAAAAGAGCAGAACTTTTTACATGATTGAAATTAAACTAGTATAAATTTGAATTAACATATTCTAACTTTGAGATCTGTAATCTCCATTGCAATCACAAAGAAAATAGATAAAGAATACACACAAGAGGAAATTAGAAAAGAATTTAACATTTCACTGCAAAAAGTCAACTAAACCCAAAAGGAGATAGTCATATAGGAAACTATGACAAAAAAAGTCAAAAAGCCTATCGAAAACAAATAGCAAAATGATAGAAGTAACTGTGTCCTTATCAGTCATTACTTTAAATGCATTATACTCTGAATGTGTTTCTCCAACATTTGTATTTGGAAGCCCTAAGCCCCAGTGTGATAATATTTGGAGGCTGGTGCTTTGGTAGGTAATTGAGTCGAAATGAGACATTGAATCTAAAGTCCTAATTATTGGATTAGTTCTCTTATAAGAAGAAACCAGAGTGTTTTCTCTCTCTCTCTCTCTCCCTCTCTCTTTCTCTCTCTCTTTCTCTCTCTCTCTCTGTCCTGTGAAGACACAATAAGAAGTTGGTCAATTTCAAACCAAGAGGAGAGCCCTCATCAGAAACTGAATCAACCAGCATCTTAATCTTGAATTTCCAGCCTCCAGAACTATCAGAAATACATTTCTGTTATTTAGCTACCTGATCTATGATATTTTGTTATAGCATCCCGAGTAAACTAATACAAATATAAATGGATTAACCTCTTCAATCTAAAGATAGAAATTGGCATAATAGATTAAAAACACCTGATCCAACTAAAGGCTATCTAGAAGAAACTCGCTTTAGATCAAAAGAGACACATGGATTAAAAGTGAAGGGATGGAATAAAATATTTAATGCAAAAATAGGCAAAACAGTCTTGGGGTGGCTATATCAATATTAGACAAAATCACAAAAGTTTACAAGAGACAAAGTAGTATATTATATATTAATTAAATGTTTTATACAGCAAGAAAATTTAACAATTATAAATATTTGAAAAATAATAAGCACTTTGAGTTTACTATAAAGTTATTAATAGAGTTGAATCTGTAATAAAATAATCTCTTGACAATAAAAAAAGCCCTTGACCTAATGGGTTCACTGGTGATTTCTACCAAATATTTGAAGAATAGCTAACACCAGTGCTTCTCCAGCTTTTCCAAAAAAAATTGAGGCAGAGAGAACACTTCCTATCTCAATCTATGAACATTACCCTAATAGCAAAGTAAGACAAGCAAGACACTATGAGAAAACTGAAGACTAATATTTCTTATAGATATTGAGGCAAAAATCCTCAAAAATTACTAGTAAGCCAAATTCAGCAGCATGGTAAAAGAATTATATGCTATTACCAAGTGATATTTATTTCTGGAATGTAAATATGGTTCAACATATAAAATTAGATCAACATAAAACACCACATTAACTGAACGAAGGAAAAGAAAATTTATAGCAATCTCCATTGATACACAAAAAGCATTTAAGAAAAACAAACACTATTTCAGCATGCAAACACTCAACATATTAGAAATGGGAAGAAACAATTTTAACATTATAAAACTCATATATGTAAACTCCACAGTAAACATCATACTCAATAGCAAAAGACTAAAAACTTAATAAGAAAAAGAACAAGAAAATAAGCCAGGTGCGTGGGCTCATGCCTGTAATCCCAAAACTTTGGGAGGCCAAAGAGAGTGGATCACCTGAGGTCGGGAGTTAGAGATGAGCCTGACCAACGTGGAGAAACCCCATCTCTAATGAAAATACAAAATAAGCTGGGCATGGTGGCGCATGCCGCTAGTCCCATCTACTCGGGAGGCGGAGGCAGGAAAATCGCTTTAACTCAGGAGACGGAAGTTGAGGTGAGCCTAGATCATGCCATTGCACTCCAGCCTGGGCAACAAGAGGAAAACTTCATCTCAAAAAAATAAATAAATAAATAAAGCAAGAAAATGATAACCCTTTTTACATGCTTTTATTCAACATAGTACTGGAAGTCTAAGAGCAGTTCAGCAAGAAAAAATGGTGTGAAAGACATCTAAATCAGAAATAAAAAAGTAAAATTATCCATTTTCATATGATGATCTTACATATGGGAAATATAAAAAAATACACATATGCAAAAGCTGTTAGAACTAATCAATAAATTCAGCAAAATAGCAGGATAAAAAGAAAACACACAAAATTCAGCTGCATTTTTATATGCTAACAAAAATCTAAAAAGTAATTTAAGAAAACAATTTCATTTACACTAGAATCAAAAAGAATAAGATACTAGGAATTAACCAAGGAAGCAAAAGACTCATGAAATAAAAATTTCAAAATATTTCTAAAAGAAATTTAAAAACGCACAAAAATAGAAAGATACCTCATGCTTAAGGATTGGAAGACAATATTATTAAGATATAAATACTACTCAAAGCAATCTATAGTTATTAAGATGTAAATGCTACTTAATCTATAGTTTTAATTCAATATTATGAAAATTTCAATGACCTTTTTGAAAAAATAGAAAATCCACCCTCAAATTCAAAACAATTTTGAAAAAGGAATAGCAAAGCTGAAGGACTCACACTTCTAGGTTTTTAGACTTATGTACCCTAGAACTTAAAGTATAATAATAAAAAAGGACTTACCACAAAGCTATAGTAAGCAAAATAGTGAAGTACTGGCATAAAGACAGATATATTGACCAACAGAATAGAACAAACAGTTAAGAAATAAACCCTCACATATGTGGTCAAATGATTTTCAATAACAATACAAAGACCACTCAACAGGGAAAAGATAATCTTTTATAGTATATGGTGCTGGGAACACTGGATATGCACATGCAAAAGAATGAAGTTGGAATTTTACCTAACATTGTATACAAAAATTAATGCAAAATGTATTCATAACCTAAATGTAGGAACTAAAACTATAAAACTATTAAAAGAAAATATGGCACAAAAGCTTCACAGCATTGGATTTGGCAATGGCATATTGGATATGACACCAGAAGCAAAGGCAACACAGGAAAAATAGACAAATTGGACATCATAAAAACTTTTTAAAAATTGTAAAAAAAATATTGTCAATGAAGTAAAAAGGCAAACCACAGAGCTGAAAAAAATTGCAGCATCCCTGCTGCTGTAAAGAATACGATTTCACTCTTTTTTGTGCTTGTGTAGTATTCCATAGTATATATGTACCACATTTGCTTTACCAAGCCACTGTTGATGGACATCTAAGTTGACTTCATGTGTTTGCTTTTGTAAATAGTGCCATGATGTACATAACAGTGCATATGTCTTTTTTGTAGAATAATTTATTTTCCTTTGAGTATATACCCAGTAACAGAATTCCTGTGTCTAATGGTAGTTCTGTTTTAAGTTATTTGAAAAATATCCAAACTGCTTTTCACAGTGGTTGAACTAATTTACATTTCTACCAAGAATGTATAAGCATTCCCTTTTCTCCACAGCCTCTTCAGCATCTATTTTTTGTCTTTTTAGTAATACCATTCTGACTGGTATGAGATGGTGTTGATTTATGGTTTAGATTTGGCTTCCTCTAATGATTAGTGATATTGAGCATTTTTTTTCCATGTTTGTGGGTCACCTGTACGTCTTCTTTTGAAAAGTTTCTTTTTGTATCCTTTCCCACTTTTTTTTAACTTTTATTTTAGGTTTAGGGTTTCATGTGAAGTTTTGTTGCATAGATAGACATGTGTTACAGGGGTTTGTTGTACATATTATTTCATCACCCAGGTATTAAACCCAGTACTCAATAGTTATCTTTTCTGCTCCACTTCTTCTTCCAAGTCTCCACCCTCAAGCAGACCACAGTGTCTGTTGTTTCCTTCTTTGCATTCATAAGTTCTTATCATTTAGCTCTCACTTACAAGTGAGAACATGTAATATTTGGTTTTCTTTTCCTGTGTTAGTTTTCTAAGGAAAATAGCCTCCAGCTCCATCCATGTTCCCACAAAAGACATGATCTCATTCTTTTTTATGGCTTCATAGTATTCCATGGTGTGTATGTACCACATTTTATTTATCTGACCTGTCATTGATGGGCATTTAGGTTGATTCCATGTCTTTGCTATTATGAATAGGGCTGCAATGAACATACATGTGCATGTGTCTTTATGGTAGAATGATTTATGTTTCTCTGGACATATACCCCGTAATGGGATTGGTGGGTTGAATGGTAGTTCTGTCTTGAAGTCTTTGAGGCATCACCATAATGCTTTCAACAATGGTTGAACTAATTTACATACCCATCAACAGTGTGTGTGTTCCCTTTTCTCCACAACTTTATCAGTATCTGTTATTTATTCACTTTTTAATAGTAGCCATTCTGATTGGTGTGAGATGATACCTCATTGTGATTTTGATTTGCATTTCCCTAATGATCAGTGATACTGAGCTTTTTTTGTATGCTTGTTGGCTGCATGTATGTCTTCTTTTGAAAATTGTCTGTTCATGTCCTTTGCCCACTTTTTAATGGTGTTACTTATTTTTTATCTTGTTAATTTTTTAAGTTCCTTATAGATGCTGGCTAGTAGACCCTCACCAGATGCATAATTTGTAAAATTTTTCCCATTCTGTACATGGTCTGTTTACCCTTTTGATATTTTATTTTGCTGTGCAGAAGCTCTTAAGTTTAATTAGGTCCCACTTGTCAATTTTTGCTTTTTGGGGGATTGATTTTGGTGTGCTTGTCATTAAATGTTTGCTCATTCGTATGTCCAGGATGGTGTTGCCTTTGTCGTCTTCCAGGGTTTCTATACTTTTGGATTTTACATTTAAGTCTTTAATCCATCTTGAGTTTGTATAAGGAAAGGGTCCAGCTTCAATCTTCAGCATATAGCTAGCCTGTTATCCCAGCACCATTTATTGAATATGGAGTCTTTTCCCATTGTTTCTTTTTGTCCTTTGCCCATTTTTTTAAAAGTGTTATTCATTTTTTGCTTGTTGAGTTGATCAAGTTACTTATAGATTCTGGATATTAGACATTTGTCAAATGCATAGTTGGCAAATATTTTTACCCATTCCGTACACTGTCTGTTTAATCTGTTGATAGTTTATTCTTTTGTGCTAAAGTTCTTTAGTTTCTTTTGCTGTGCAGATGCTCTTTAATTAGGTTCCACTTATTAATTTTTGTTTTTGTTGCAATTACTTCTGAGGACTTAGTCATCAATTATTTGCCAAAGCCAATGAACAGAATCACATTTCCTAGGTTTTCTTATAGGATTTTTAGTTAGAGATTTTACAGTTAAACCTTTACTCCATCTTCAGTTAATTTTTTTGTATGGTGAAAAGTAGGGGTCCAATTTTATTCTTCTGCATACAGCTAGCCAGTTGTCTCAGAACCAATTATTGAATAGGGAGTCCTTTCCCCATTGATTGTTTTTATCAGCTTTGTCAAAGATCAGATGGTTTTAAGTGTCCGACTTTATTTCTGGGTTCTCCATTCTGTCCTATTGGTGTATGTCTGTTTTTCTACTAGTACCATGCTGTTTTGGTTACTGTAGCATTATGATATTGGGTATATGTATAATGTGACACTTCCAGCTTTCCTATTTTTGCTTAGGATTGTGTTGGGTATTTGGGCTGTTTTTTGGTTCCATATGAATTTTAGAATAGCTTTTCTAATTCAGTGAAAAATAACATTGGTAGTTTGGTAAGAACTGTAGATTGCTTTGGGCAGTATGGCTACTTTAACAATATTGATTCTTGCAGTTCGTGAGCATGGAAAGTTCTTCCATTTGTTTGTGTCATCGATGATTTTTCTCACCAGATTTTTGTAGTTCTCCTTAGAGAGATCTTTCACTTCCTATGTTAGATGTATTCCTAAGTGTTTTATTTTTGTGTGTTTGTGGCTATTGTAAATAGTACTGTATTCTTGGCTTGGCACTCAGCTTGAACATTACTGTTGTATAGAAATGCTGCTGATTTTTGCACATTGAATTTGTTTCCTAAGTTTTACTGAAGTCATTTATCAGATATTGGAGCCTTTCGGTGGAGTCTTTATTGCTTTCTAGATATATAATCATATTGTCAGCATACAGAAATAATTTGACTTATTTTTCTATTTAGGTACCTTTTATTTCTTTCTATTGCCTGATTGTTCTGGCTCAGACTTCCAGTACTGTGTTGAACAAGAGTAGTGAGAGTGGACACACTTATCTTGTTCCTTTTCTTAAAGGGAATGCTTGCAGTTTTTACCCATTCAGTATGATGTTGGCTGTGGGTTTGTCATGAATGACACATTATTTCCAGGCATGTTCCTTCAATGTCTAGATTGTTCAGGGTTTTATCATGAAGAGATGTTGAATTTCAACAAAAAACTTTCTCTATTTATTGATTTGCACATGTAGAACCAAACTTGCATTCCAGGAATATAGCCTACCTGATCAAGGTGAGTTAACTTTTGATGTGCTGCTGGATTCAGTTTGCTAATATTTTGTTGATAATATTTTGATCTGTTTATTAGAAATATTGACCTGCAGTTTCCTATTTTTGTTTTTTTTTTTTTTTTCCCAGATTTTGGTACCAAAGTGATGCTCACTTCACAGAATGAATTAAGGAGGAGTCCATCCTCCTCGAGTTTTTGAAATAGTATCAGTAGATTTAGCACCATCTCTTCTCTGTACGTCTGATAGTATTCAGCTGTTAATCCATCTGGTCCAGGGCTTTTTTCAGTTTGTAGGTTTTTATGACAGATTCAATTTCAGAATTCAATATTGGTCTGTTCAGAGTTTCAATTTCTTCCTGATGCAATCTTGGGAAGTTGTGTGTTTCCAGGATTTATCATTTCCTCTAGATTTTCTAGTTTGTATTTCTAGAAATGTTCATAATAGTCTCTGAGAATCTTTTGTATCTGTGGGATTAGATGTAACATCACCCTTGTCAGCTCTGCTTATTATTTTTTTCTTTGTTAATCTAGATAGAAATCTGTCGGATTTTTAGTTATTTTTTTTCTTCTGCCAGCTTTTGGTTCCTCTAGGTGTGATGTTAGATTGTAAATTTAAGATCTTTCTAACCTCTGGATATAGGCATTTACAGCTATAAACTTTCCTCTTAACACTGTTTTTGCTGCATCCTAGAGATTTTGGTACGTTGTGTTTCTGTTTTTATTTATTTCCATTAAAAATTCTGCTTTAATTTATTTTTTTACTTAGTAATTCAGAAACAAGTTGTCTAATTTCCACATAATTGTTTGGTTTTGAGAGATTTTCTTTGTATTCATTTCTATTTTTATTCCACAGTGGTCTGAGAGTATGGTTGGTATGACGTTGCAGGAAGTCAGGGACCCCAAACGGAGGGACCGGCTGGAACCACGGCAGAAGAACATAAATTGTAAAGATTTCATGGACATTTATCAGTTCCCAAAATTAATACTTTTATAATTTCTTACGCCTGTCTTTACTGCAATCACTGAACATAAATTGTGAAGATTTCATGGACATTTATCACTTCCCTAATAATACTTTTATAATTTCTTATGCCTGTCTTTACTTTAATCTCTTAACCCCATTATCTTCATAAGCTGAGAATGTACATCACCTAAGGACCACTATTGTACAAATTGATTGTAAAACATATGTGTTTGAACAATATGAAATCAGTGCACCTTGAAAAAGAACAGAATAACAGTGATTTTCAGGGAACAAGGGATGATAACCATAAGGTCTGATTGCCTGCGGGGTCAGGCAGAATAGAGCCATATTTTTCTTCTTGCAGAGAGCCTACAAATGGATGGAGCCTACAAATGTCTGGCTGGGTTAGTTCAAAAGACTTGTCTTCAAGCTTTGAAAGTCTTTTGTCTGCTTTGTTTGTTCTATTGTTAAGGCTTTCAATTGTATTTTGGAATGCCTTAAGTGAACTTTTTAATTTCAGAAGCTCTAATTGATTTATTTTTAGAATGTTTTTCTCCTCCTTCATTTCCTAAATTGCCTTAGAAGTTTTATGTGTTATTTTACACATTGTCCTGGATCCTATTGAGTTTCCTTGCAACCCATGCTTTGAAGAGCTAGTGTAATCCTTTGGTGATTTCAAAACATTCAGATTTTTAATGATGTCAAAATTTTTGTGCTGGTTCCTTCTTATCTGGAGATGCTAAAACTTCTAATTTTTGTGATTATTTTCATGCAGATAAAAATTGTTTTCTTTCTTTTATTTCCAAGTTTTAATATTATTATTATATATTACTATTATTATTATTATTTTCTTCCCCTTCATCCCTGTGTATGCTATTAGAGAATGTTGGCTAGGGTATTTTGGTTTTGCTTCTACAGCTCTATTCACTTCTGTCAGCAGGCTTTTTATTGGCCTGTGCAGTTTAACCTACAGGCCAGTAGATGGCAATGATAGTTAAAGTCCAGCTGCTGCCAATGTGGATGGGTATATACTTCATCCTTGTTTCCTGGGAGGTCTCTGTCGCCACACTCAATGGGCTGATCCAATGCATTGCATAGTCTGAGCTCTCTGCTCAACCCTGAGTGGTGGGGGGGTGGCAGGGGGCAATATGGGTGGGGCTGTATCAGGGGAACCTGTCACCAATATTTCAACATAGGTTCTTTGTATTTTCCATAAGCGTCAGCCAGCTGAGAAATAAAGAGAAAGAGTACAAAGAGAGGAATTTTACAGCTGGGCCTCTGGGGATAATATCACATATCAGTAGGACCATGACGCCCACCTGAGCCTCAAACCAGCAGTTTTTCATTAAGGGTTTCAAAAGGGGAGGGGGTGGAAGAACAGGGAGTAGATCAGATGCTTCAAAGGGCAAAAAGGAGAACTACTGACAAGGGTCTAACAAAGATCACATGGCAAAGGGCAAAAGCAGAACTACTGATAAGGGTCTATGTTCAGCGGTGTACTTATTGTCTTGATAAACATCTTAAACAACAGAAAACAGGGTTCAAGAGCAGAGAACTGGTCTTACCACAAATTTACCAGGGTGGAGTTTTTCCCCACCCTAATAAGTCTGAGGGTAATTCAGGAAACCAGGCGTATCTCAGTCCTTATCTCAACTGCATAAGACAGACATTCCCAGAGAGGCCGTTTATAGACCTCCCCCCAGGCATGCATTCTTTTCCCAGGGTATTAATATTAATATTCCTTGCTAGGAAAAGAATTTAGAGGTATCTCTCCTACTTGCACGTCCGTTTATAGGCTTTCTGCGAAAAGAAAAATATAGGTCTTTTTGCCCAACCCTGCAGGTAGTCAGACCTTATGACTGTCTTCCCTTGTTCCCTAAAAATCGTTGTTATTCTGTTCTTTTTCAAGGTGCACTGATTCCATATTGTTCAAACACACATGTTTTACAAACAACTTGTACAGTTAACAGAATTATCACAGTGGTCCTGAGGTGATGTACATCCTCAGCTTACAAAGATAACAGGACTAAGAGATTAAAGTAAGACAGGCATAAGAAATTATAAAAGTATTATTTGGGAACTGATAAATGTCCATGAAATCTTCACAATTCACGTTCCTCTGCTGTGGCTCCAGCCGGTCCCTCCATTCGGGGTCCCTGACTTCCCGCAACAGGGCTGGACGAGATAATCCTGCCTACAAGTCACCCAACGGCAGTCACAAAAAACAGCACTGAGGGGTGTCTGGTAGGTGGCCACCAAGCCCCTAGCGATGTGCCTAGGCATGTATTTGGGGAACCTCCTCAGGCCCAAGTTCTCTGCATGGTGCAGGGAGGCCACTGAAACTCCTAATCCAAGAGAGTAGGTGCTACAAATCCCCGAGATCTGCCTGGGCATGAAGTGTAGGGGGCCCCAATCACCATAATCTGCACAAGAAGGGTGGGACAATTCAGGCTGCTGATTCAGGTTAGGAAGTGCTCCAACTGCCTGAGATCTGCCTGGTCATGGAGTGGAGAGGGCTCCACTATACCATGATCTATGCACAGGAAAGGTAGGATGGTTCAGGCTACTGATCCAGATAAGGATGTGCTCTGACTGTCTGAAGATCAGCCTGAGGGGAAGTGGAGAGGGTGCCTCTGCACCATGATCTATGCACAAGGAGGATGGAGTGACTCAGGCTGCTAACTCATATGAGTGGGCACTCTGGATGCCTAAAGATCTACCTGGGAGTAGACTGGAGAAGGGAGGGCCCTGCTGTGCGAAGATCTCAGTGGAGCAGACTGGGATACCCAACAATGTCATACACAGACCAGTTCCAGATCTCCAAGCTGCCTCTGGCTACAAGTTTTATCACCCTGGAAAAACTATGGTTGCAGCAGCTCTCCTCCCACTCCAGACCTGCCACAGAGGAAAGTACAGTTCCAGTGTTACACTTGCCACTCAATTCTGACTGCAGAGGTCCCTACCTGACTCCAGAGTGAGTACAGCAGTCTCTGGACTAAAATGCCTGCAGAGCCACACTGCCAGATCACCAAAGAATAACTGACTTTGTATGAACCTGGATTAAAAATGGCAGCCTGCTCTCCATCCCAAGTCTGGGAAAATGCCTGCAGTTTTTCCCAGTGTCATTCCCTCTTAGTGTCTCCAAGTCTCTTCCCAAGTTAGCTCTAAGGCTTGGGAGAAACAAAGTGCTTTCCCTTGGTCTTGGTTGCATGAATCCCCACTGGAAATGTAAGTCACAGAGATAGACACTGCCCCTCTCTCATCTGGGGACTTCACTCACTTTTATCAGTCAAATGCCATCACAGGGGCTGGTTACCCACCTTTTCCTTCTTGGGATTTGGGGTTAAACATATTTTTAAAACATTGTTTTCTATAATGTGCATGTTTCCCACACCCTCTTACATTGGCTCTACTTGGTCTTTGACAAGTTTATTTCTCACAGCATTAAATCTTTAGCTTTCTAAAAATTCAATTTTGACTTCCACTGTTTTCCATATAGTTTCCCTGACAATTCGTTCATTTTTTTAGTAGCCATATGGTGATTGTTTCAATACTTTTATTTTAATTCCAGATTTTCTATGCTTGTAATCCATGTATAACTGCTGATTTTAAGAAGTCCATAGGATGACAGTAGTTCTCCTTCTGATGTTATCATTTTCCTCCAAATCTAAACCAATTTCTGTACTCTCAAATCTCAGTGAATGGTAAAATGCTAATATAATTGTTGGTTCCTTTCTCAATGAGTACATGTAATCTCCCACTAGGTACTGTTTATTCTATTTCTATATATGTCTTTTATTTATCTACTTTCAGGCAACATATTAGACCACCATTATATTTCTCCTGAATTAGAAAAGCTTCCAAAATTTCTTATTGCTTACATAAATCCATTCACTCTGTCACTGCCAGGATAATTATTCTGAAAGTAAAACATGCTCATTTGTCTCTCCTACTTAACAAGTCAGTAGTTTTTCTTTATTATTTTTTTTTTATCTTTTAAGTTCAAGGCTACAAGTGCAGGTTTGTTACATAGGTGAACTTGTCTCATGGGGGTTTGTTGTACAGATTATTTTATCACCCAGGTATTAAACTTAGCAACCATTAGTTATTTTCCTTATCTTCTCCCTCCTTCCACCCTCCACCCTCTGATAGGCCCTAGTGTATGTTGTTCCTGTCTATGTTTCCATGTGTTTTCATTATTTAGCTCCTACTTATAAGTGAGGACGTGGTATTTGGTTTTCTATTCCAGTGTTAGTTTGCTGAGGATAATGGCCTCCAGTTCCATCCATGTCCCTGTAAAAGACATGTCCTTTTTCTGGCTATGTAGTAATCCATGGTGTGTCTGTATCACATTCTCATTATCCAGTCTATTATTGATAGACACTTAGGTTGATTCCATGTTTTAGCTATTGTGAATAGTGCTGCAATGAACATATGCGTGCATGTATCTTTGTAATAGGATGATTTATATACCTTTGAGTATATACCCAGTAATGTAATTGCTGGTTTGAATGATAATTCTGTCTTTAAGTCTTTGAGAAATGGCCACTCTGTCTTTCAAAATGGTTGAACTAATTTACAGTACCACCAATAGTGTATAGGTGTTTCTTTTTCTCCACAACCTTGCCAGCATCTGTTACTTTTTGACTTTGTAATAATAGGCATTCTGACTGGTGTGAGATGGTATCTCACTGTGGTTTTGATTTGCATTTCTCTAATGAACACTGATATTGAGCTTTGTTCCATATGATTGTTGGCTATAGGTATGTCATCTTTCAAAAAGTGTCTGTTCAAGTCCTTGGTCCACTTTTTAGTAAGATTGTTTTGTGTGTGTGTGTGTGTGTGTGTGTGTGTGAATTTGTTTATATTCCTAATTGATGCTGGATATTAGGCCTTTCTTAGATGCCTAGTTTTCAAAAATATTATCCCATTCTGTAGGCTGTCTGTTTACTCTGTTGGTAGTTTATTTTGCTATGCATTCTTAAGTTTATTTGGATCCCTTCTGTACATTTTTGCTTTTGTTGCAATTACTTTTGGCTTCTTCATTATGAAGTCTTTGCCAGTGCCTTCATCCTGAATGCTATTGCATAAGTTCTCTTCCAAGGTTTTTATAGTTTTGAGTTTTACATTTAAGTGTATAATTCATCCTGAGTTGATTTTTATATATGGTATGAGGAAGGGGTCCAGTTTCAATCTTCAGCAGCCTTTATTGAATAGGGAATCCTTCTTCCATTGCTTGTTTTTGTCTGGTTTGTTGAAGATCAGATAGTTGCATGTGTGCAGTCTTATTTCTGGGTTCTGTATTTTATTACATCGGTATATGTATTTGTTTTTGTACCAGTACCATGCTGTTTCGGTTACTGTAGCCCTGTAGTATAGTTTGAAGTTGAGTAGCATAATGCCTTCAGCTTTGTTCTTTTTGCTTAGGGTTGCCTTGGCTATTGGGGCTCTTTTTTGTTTCCACAAAAATTTTAAATAGTTTTTTCTAGTTCTGGGAAGAGTGTCAATGATGGTTTAATGGGAATAGCATTGAATGTACAAATTCTTTGGGCAATATGGCCATTTTTGTGATATTGATTCTTCCTATTCATGAGCACGGAATGCTTTTCAATGTGTTTGTGTCATCTCTGATTTCTTTCAGCAGTGCTTTGTAGTTCCCCTTGTAGAGATTTTTCCCTTCTCTAGTTGGCTGTATTCTAGGTATTTTATTCTTTTTGTGGCAATTATGACTGGGAGTTCATTCCTGATTTGGCTCTCAGCTTGACTGTTGTTGGTGTATAGGATGCTAGTGATTTTTACACATTGATTTTTTTATCCTGAGACTTTACTGAAGTTGTTTATCATTTTAATAATTTTTGGGGGTGGGACTGTGGTGTTTTCTAGATATGGAATCATGTCATCTGCAAACAGGGATAGTTTAACTCTTTCTCTTCCTCTTTGGATGCTCTTTATTTATTTCTCTTGTCTGACTGCCCTGGCCAGGACTTCCAATAATATGTTGAATAGGAGTGGTGAAGGAGAGCATCCTTGTCTTATGCCAGTTTTCAAGGGGAGTGTTTCAGCTTTTTCTCATTCAGTGTGATGTTGGTTGTGGGTTTGTCATATATGGCTCTTGTTATTTTGAGATTTTTCTTTCAATATCTAGTTTATTGAGAGTTTTTAACATGAATGAGTATTTAATAGGATTTTAAAGCCAATTGTGAGAAGGCCCCTTTAGCAGCATCCTCTCTCAAAAACTGACTGACATTGTTTGCTTCTTCTAATCAACTTCTCTCCACAATCTAACCAATAACACTATTGCTTTCATTGTTAATTTTTCTGTCCTATTCTCTTTGAATATGTTGTTATCCTTGGAATGTCCCTAAATTCTTGGAACTCTGCCTATTCCAATTAGCCCACATAAATAAGTAGAAATTTTGGAGCATAATAGAAATTGACTAAATAATTAAATTGGGATTAATAAATAAAAACATTTAATTTTTTAAAATATATTTTATTATGCTTGTGAAACTTTTTGAAAAAAGGGGTTATTAGTAACATAAAATTATCAGTAACATACCAAAAATTTTAAATCATATTCAAATACAATCTGATGTTCTTCATTAAAAGTTTCTCTGGGTCATATATGAGAACATGGTTGTCATAGTTGAATAAGATATATAAAACTTTATAAAAATTATTGTTTACAAAATCTAAGAGTTTGTCTTCTATGGTCTTTTTTCCAAATATACTTCTTCCAAGTAGTTCATAACTTGCTTACATAACAGAAGTAGCTTATCCAGAGTGTGTTCATTATAATGTATGCAAGTTTTCACGAGTGATGATAGAGTCCTTGTGGACTATGTATATGTGTCATTGAGGAGAAAAATGAATGATTCTTGTTTCCTGAGTAAATATGTAATATATGTTTAAAGTAAAATTAAAATAAACATTTTATAATAAAAATATATTAGATAATATAATTTTTCTACACTAGTTTTAAAGAAAAAAGTATTTGGACTAAGCAAAACTATGAATACATAAAGTCACCATTTAAAGTAATCAAAATGTGCTGGTTAGATGCTATTGCTTGTAACTCAAAGAAAAATGAATTTCAAAAAACTAGTGCAATAATTATACTTTTAACCTCTTTATCTTTAGCAGAAAAGAGTACTGCTTAACCAATTACAGGCCATTTAGAACTTGGGAAACTTTATAAAATCATATATGGAATAAAAGTGTTTTGAATATAAGTCCAAAAAGTATATTTAGAAAGTAAGTTTTCTTGTATCAAAGTAAGTGTTTGGAAAATATCAAATCCCAGATGAATAAAAATGTGGTATTGTGCAACTTTTGAATAAGTTGCCATTTAGTAACAACGTGAAGTAAGCAGGATTTTTTGGATAAGTATTCTCTTCCCTCACTGAACTTCTATTTTATTATTCAGAAACCAACGTGATTTATAAAATCGTATTTGAATTGTGTAATTGTTGAAAGCCTTTCATATATTTTAGCTTTTCTATTGATTCCTATTAAGAAACTATTGCATGTAGTTTCAATTGATACAAAAAGTATGTGTAGACTGCCCTTCCCAAATTCTGTTGTTATTTGGAAAAATGTGTTTAATCAGCAGGAAATCAGTTCAGGCTGCATGAGTCACAAGCTAATGTTAATTGATCCTGCATTTGGTTATCTAAACTGTGCAATTTTTTCCTATGCTGGAGAAATATATAAGATTACATCCAAAACACTCATTTTACAAATATACAAATATAATCCCACAAATTATAATATAAACCAATTTCTTAACTTATCCAGTGAAAGGCTAGGCTTAAATGCCAAATAAACTTTTTGTTGTTGTTGTTTATAGATGCCTTCATACTAAGTTGAATGAGATTCAGAAAGCCTATATGAAGATAGTATAATTAAACTTCTATATTATTCCTTTCTTATTAAAAAGCCCTCTAAGATAGATGTATTAACTCAAGCTTTATTGTAAATGAAAAAAATCTATAAAAAAATTTCACTTCTGGTGAACTTTCTTTCCTATAATAAACCTATTTTGGTTTTTATTTTTCTATAGTTTCGTGATAGCTCCATTATTGGTAGATCAAATGTTGATAGCACTTATATTACCTATAAATACATTATTTTGAGTACAAGTAAAATAAATTTTATGTAGTTAGTTATTTGTTCAAATTTCATGACTTTGATTTCTCTTCAAAGAGAGATAGAGCTGTCTTTGGAGCTAGTGCTTTTCAGAGCTGGAGCAAGTTAAACTGCCAATGACCAGGAAGTTTATAGAACTCCTGTCTATTATGTTGACAGGTCTTCTCTAGCACGAATAGCATTTCTCTTTAGGGGAGTCTAAAATTTACAATCCTGTTATGAGGTAGAATATGAAGGTGTTCCCATATGCCTTTTCTTTATATCTCAGTCATACATAACTTCGTCATTATTTCTTTGCGGAGCCATCCCAAATATTGACAGCATTAGTAACACAAGAAAGGGTTTAGCAGTCAAAGTAGTTAAATGGCTCAAAAATTTTAATTGATTAAAGTGAATTATTTTAAAAGAAAATTTAAACCTTTTACAAATAAGCTGCAATCAAGCTCTTCGCTGTTGCTTATACATGTTAATTCAGGGAAACAAAACCCAAAACATATCTCCAACTATAAGAACCGTCTGGGCTATATTAATTAGCTGGATGAATATGAGCCTTCTCTTTTCAATCAAACATCCAATAGTAATTCCCCATCATATTATGGACATATAATAGTTTTTTGTTTGTTTGTTTGTTTGTTTGTTTATGTTTTTTTGAGATGGAGTCTTGCTCTGTCACCCAGGCTGGAGTGCAGTGGCATGATCTCGTCTCATGGCAAGCTCTGTCTCCTGGGTTCACGCCCTTCTCCTGCCTCAGCCTCCCGAGTAGCTGGGACTACAGGCACCCGCCACCACACCCGGCTAATTTTTTTGTATTTTTAGTAGAGATGGGGTTTCACCGTGTTAGCCAGGATGGTCTTGATCTCCTGACCTCCTGATTCGGCTGCCTTGGCCTCCCAAAATGCTGGGATTACAGACATGAGCCACCACGCCCAGCCTATATTAGTATTTTTAAAGAACTTATCTCTTTTTTGAAAGATCCATTTTATTTTATAGTGATCTTGAAAAGTCTAAGTAAAAAATACTAGCCTTTACAAAATAAGTAGTCAAATTAAGTTATTTTGTCTTTAAGTTTTCTGTTGCTATACCTCCTGGGCAAATGTTTACTTTCTTATCATATATAAATATATATTATTTTCACCTATTGCTTATACACACAGCACACCCACACAATCACACACCGCATGTGACTCATTGAAGCAATGGGCCATGCTGGGGAACACTTTATACTGAAATAGTAAAGTCATGGCATATAGTTCATCCTGTTACAAATGTGTAGCATAAATAAGTGGATTTACTTTTTTTTTCACCCAAATCCTATAATCTATACATGAATAAAGTTAATGTTTTCTATCCTACTTAGCCCTTCTTAGCTATTATAAGGATATTAAACAGTGGTAAAAGAGTATACATACAGGGAAAGCAAATACATTAAAAGTACATGATGTGGAACATGCAGCTAATATCATTTAAAAATAATTTTGGATGACTGAAATCAAATGCTATTTTCAGATTAAAATAGCTATGTGTAGTAAGAATCTGATACTCTATCTTGATGTATTATGAAGTACTAATTTTTTCCCAAATCAGTGCCACCTGACCACATTGTCCTTAACTTTCCTTCATCTTGACTAAATTTTAGGTAAGATTCTTCCCAACTCTAGGCCTCTGACCTCACCTTTTCTTAGAGCATTTACTTCAAAAAACTGTATTTATAAATTCTGTCTATGCCGCTTTGAAATAATAGATCTTTAAAAAACATTTCTGCCAGTCCTTACAACCTAGGAACATCTTTCTAAGAATTTGGGAGCCATCTCTTTGACATGTAATCATCATAGAAGATAGGGCCCTATATCTCATTTTCTGTGGATCTCCAGGAGCCTAACTTTACTGGTGCCTTGCTACCTATAACACTATCTGGTATCATGAAGATGAGAGAACCTTGAGTAAATTAGTGGACACAGATGGCCTATGATATTCTCATTCTAATTCCTAAAAACTCTCTAGCTCTTTGTTTCAGTAGAGTTGAGTGCAGACTTGAGATCTGACCTCTAGTCCCTCTTACAAAAGCCTTGAATAACTAAAATTCATATTCATTACCCAGTCTAATGAATGTACAAACCTATAGTAGTCATTTTAGTGCCTAGCAATTTTGAACTATAGTGAATAGAGTGAATACAGTGAATACATATTTATAACACTAGTTAGAAGTTTTGAGTTTTTTTCTCATTACATTGGTATTAAATTTGTTATTTATACTATAAAATAATTTTTTAAAAAAAAGATTATGTCAATTTCTTTTGTTAGCCCTATATTTAAATGTAGGTTTCTGGTTCACAGCAAGTATGAATTATAAATGAATTCATTAATTAAGGTCTTTGTCATGTGTAATTTTTTGTAATCGCTGTTGCCCTAGATTTTTTTTCAGCCTTTTATTAAATGTAACATGCTTACATTGTACTTTCATGTTAAATCTGAAAAAGTCATAATGATTATCCAATCATGGCTCTTGTTTTACAGATGAAGAAAACTGAATCCTGTAAGAGTTAGAATACATATTCAGGGTTATATATAGTAACTCATATGCAGAGCTTGGCCTACAGCTATACTTTTTTCAATTCCTAGGCCAATAGAAATAACTTCGTAATATCAAATGTTCAATGATTAATGAATTGATGTGGCTAGTACTTAGCGCACAAAGTCACCAGGATATTTGTTCAAAGACATCTGTATATTTAATTTACTCTCTTTAAATCTATATTGTTATACCTACTGCTATTGCTAAGAGGATTGATCATGTCAAAAAAAAGTCCTTAACTCATTTGTAAAACTGTTGATTGATCGAACTAAATTCGCAGGCCACTTGCCATTTTTGTTTTAATATCCAGGTCATGATTAAAATGTATACCTTGTTTAAAGTCTTTTAAGGGGTCTTTAGCCCTATTCACTCAAGAATCTGCTATGTAATAACAGTCGATCTAAGAAGACAATTCACATTGCAGCCTTCAGTTATATTGCCCAAAATAGAATACCAAGTGTCCCTTAGAATGTGCTTCTATGGGCCTTCAAATCTCTCCCCATCCACTGCTATATACTTTAAGAAACTGAAGAGTTAGTAGTGACTGAGACGTTCATCCTACTCTTAAGACTGAGCAAGCATTAAGGATGAATGGAAATGAGAGTTTGCTTTTAAATTAAACATAATCAATGACATGCCATTTAATTTTCTGGAACTGACTTATTCTCATTCTGTAATGTCATACTACCAGAAAATGATCTATAATTTAAAATTATGAGTGTTGGATATTAAGAGTCATTTATTATGTCTTTTATAAACGTTTTATCTGTTAAAGTTTATTATCCAAATGACAGTGGTACTGAGTATTGGTTGGAGGAAAGAGGCAAATAACAATATTTTGAATTTTCATTTTTCTGAGAGGACATTGAGAGTAGTCATATGTAATATTTTAAAATACCCAGTATGCACAGAAATAGCAAAAGCTAATTATTTTCAATTTTAAAATATGTCATTAAATTCATAGGATAGCATTATGAATAAAGTATCTGTTTTATAATAAGCGCCATTTTAATAGAATCGAGCAACATTTACAATAAAACAATAGTTGAGACCATGCCTATGATTTTAATATCACTAGCATTTCCTTTAATTTGTCCCAGCATGTCTTTTTCACACCTAATATAATTTGTCCACTTCTCTAGTGACGAAACCAAGTGAAAGAACTAATACACAGATATATTTGTGTCACAGGATCCTTGGGGTGTCACTTCACCAGCCGAAAGCCCTGTGGTCCACAGCACCTTCTGCCTGAGTATCGCTTGCGCCCACTGTGCTCCTTCCACTCATTTAGCGTGACAGGCTGTGCTTAGCTCACGTTACCAGCCCAGATTCCACATCTACCAAGGGCCAGTTACGTGTGGAGCAGTGAGGGGTGTGTGAGCAAGTGAGTGCAGGATCTAGCCAGTGTGCACAGCCAAGCATGCTGCCTGCTACAGTGGGTGGACAGCTCCAAGCGCTGGCATAGGTGCCGGCTCCATGTGAGGCTGTGGCTGGACCAGATGTATTGCACATGTCTTCTGCTGCAGGCACCCATGTGGAGGAAAATGCAGTGGTTCCCAGAAGCTTGGAGATGCCAGGAACTGCAGAGACTCAAACAGGGTGTCACACCGCTAGCTTGGGGAGCCCCTAGGTCTTGGCTCCTCAAAGGGCTGCAGCACTTCTCTCCTTCTCGTTGCCTACAACAGAGCAAGTAGTGGTGGTTGGTGGCGGGGAGGGGTGTTTCAGCCCTGTTTATGTTACTGCCTTTTCAGTCCTGCCATTAGGTGGGTCCCGAGTTCTTGTCCTGTGTGCAAGAAGAATTAGGTATGTGGACAACTGGAGAGTGAGCAAGGCGGAGAGGAGCTTCACTGAGTGACAGAACAGCTGTCAGGAGATCTGCAGTGGGTATCTCCTTTCCGCAGACAGGTCGTCCCAGTGAGTGTCCAGCTCTCAGTGGAGAGAAGACCTTCAGGGGGTAGCTCCTTTCTGAAGGCAAGTTGTCCCAAAGAGTGTCCAGTTCTCAGCAAGAAGGAGACCTGCAGTTGGTAGCTCCTTTCTGCAAGCAGGTCGTCCGGAAATCTGTTTGAGCCTGGCTGAGTGGCGGGTGGCAGAGGTGTTAATGGGCACAGAAGGGAGGAAGTGTGTGTTGATTGGTCCATGGGCAGCCATGGGTGGGCCCGGATAAAGAACCATAAATTCTCACTCCAGGCTGCAGAATCCACTCGGAACTGACAGTCCAGCCCCCATGCTTCAGGACATTCTTGGCTGGAAGGTGGGGCTCACTGGGGACCCACCTCTTTTCACCTAGTAGCCTGACTCCTGCCAATCATGTCATTAATGGCACACAAGGTATTCCTGCAGGCCCACCATGAACCACCCTCAACACCTCCTCAGCCCCCCTCCCATGCTTGTCAGTGCCCAAAGTCTGGAAGATGCCAAGGTGACAGGGGCTGGTGTGTCAGCGCCACCCTGAGCACCGCACACCCGGCTGGGTTGAGACAGCACTCTGGTTCAGTCTCAACTTTGCTGTGAATTCCCAGAGGGTGCCGGAAGCAGGGAGAGGCCAGGCAGCAGGGGCAGGCACTTCTGAGCCTGCTGGGGCAGGGAGACTTTCTGAGCCCCCAGGAGTGCAGGGATGACCGGGTCCACAGCCCCAGCTGGGCAGCTGCAGCTGCAACCAGGAGGGCAGGGCTCCTACCTCACCAGTTCAGAAGGGGACAGGGCTCCCCCTTGTTTGTGGCTCCTGCTGGCTCCAGAGAGCGCTCAGCTCTGGCCACACCTCCCATGCTGCAGCTGGAGTTCTTGCAGCAGCTGCTCCACATGGGCCACTGCTGCCTTCAGTTGATCAAATAATTCAGGCAAGATATTTTCAGCAGGAAGAATTTGGTAACTAATTTCTTAAGTCACTACTGTTAGGATAAAACATGAAGAATCTGGATGAAAACAGTTTTTCAAAGAGTTGGAGAAATAAAAATATCTGCAAAGATTTTGAAAGTAGTCAAAAATTAGTTATCAGAGTCTTAATCATAATGATGATGCTTTCCTAATTATTCTTAATACTCACTGCCCAATTCCCCCATTAAGTTCATCTTACATTTCATCTATAAATCCTTTTGTATTCAATTTTTGTTCTGAATTTTCCTCTTGACACAAACTTTCTGCTAATTGGATATATTAGGGTTGACAAGAGATACTGAGAGGCAGTCACTTTTCCTTAATTTTTTTTTTAAATAGCAATTTTGTATACTGTTCCCTTTACTAACCCAGAAAGTTGTTTTTACCTGGAGGTAAATTGAATGATAAAACAGAATAAACTGACCCCAAAGAAGTATTAGAATTTTTTTTATTCCCATGAGAATATTTCATAGGTCATCTCTTATTTCTGAAATAAACTTAAAATCTTTGGATCCATGGGTAACTCTAGGCTTTCACTAAAGATGGGAATTGACCCCTGCTTTTAACACATAGTCCATTTTTCAATTCTCCCTGGGTCCAGATCTGTAGCTTCGCCCAGTTCTGAAGTTGTATAAGTAGGTTAGGGGGCATTTTAATTTATTTTCTTTTTTTTTTTTTTTTTTTTTTTTGGTCACTTGAAGGTATTCTTCTGAATATAAGTGAAATCTCTCTGAGGAGTTCAAAGTGCTATTAAAATATACAAGTTTCTTTAATTTCATGCCTCTCTCAGGGTGTATCTTTGTTGGAATGAGAACTAAAAAAGCTTTGTTAACCCCCAACAAAAATGTCACTTAAAAAATGATTGCAACATCAGGAAATTGAAAACATCAAATAGAAGTTTTAGATACCATCAAAGCAAAACTGCACTGGACAAACTTTAACAGGCAAGCAAGAGCTTTTTCAAGGCTTCTGTGATAGGGAAGATAGGCCACAGCTGAGTCTGAACTCAATCTGTTGAAATAAAGGACTGGAGAAGTTTTAAGTGCTGGGCTGAGTTAGCTGAAGAATACTGGAGGACTTCAGAGAGGAAGCTGATCCTTGGCATGTGTGGAGCACCGTGAGTTACTCCTGACTTTGGAAATGTTTTTCTCTGTGATTCGGTTTTCTGTGTTTTCTCATTGGAGTTAGGCTTCTACCTTCCCATAACAACTGAGAGACACTGGCGCTATTTTCCTTCTGATCACATTTAAACGAGATGGTCTCTAGGGCCTTGAGAAAGACATTTATTGGTTGGAAAACTGGCAAGAAATTTTTTAAAAATTTACATCTCAAAGGGATAGAGAAAAAATTACAAATAATCTAAAATAAACGCTTTAAGAAAAAAAAAGTATGGGCCTGAAGAAGGAAGAAGACTGTCTAAAGTTTAGTCAAGCTGAGAGAGACATTAAGGCCTTCGGAGTCAGTACATTTAAGTTCCATAAGGGAGAAAGACCTATTGGCATATTTGAAGATATGGACTATTCCTTTAGAGATAGAATCAAGAAAGATAATTTGTCTCTTCATAAACTATACCTTCTTACAACTATTATCAACAAAATCTTAAAATGGCTCAGTTCACTTGTAAGATTCCTTTGCTGAAATCAAATTCTATGGCTTTATTAAGGGCACATATTAGCTTTTCACATTAGAATAGAGACTGGAGGCACTTGCTAGTCAAAATGCAGCTGCTGGTTATAAAAGCTCAAAGGACAGTTTATTTCAACTAAAGGTAAGATAACTAGGAGCTATTAAATCAAGCAAAAATAATTTACTTTTTTGTTATTCCTCTGTACACATGATTAAGTATAAAAAGCCACCTTACATTTATTTTTAAATAAAATGAACATTAAGTAACTAGATATATTTAGAAGTTGTAAAAACGGTTCACCAGCAAAGGACTGGTAAACATTTCTCTTTAGTAAAAATGAGAGTCAGATAGCACTTTCCTTCAAAAATCTTACACATGTTCAAGCAAGTTTATCTTTTTTTAAAAAGGCAAATTTCTTTCTATTTTTTTGTGTAACTGCTGAGTCTACTGCCCCGTTGATTAAATTATGGTCCTCATGTGGATATAATTTTAGAGATGGTTTTGATATATTGAAGGAAACCAAATTCTTTCACCCCAAAACATACTTCTTCGACATATTTCAAGATGGTTATTCAGAAAAGCTGGAAATGTTAGAATATCTAAAAAGCTGTCTTTTGTGGAGGAGATTTGCATTTGTAGAGAAAATTTGCCTTGATGCAGCTCAGCTTTCTCTGTGGGCCTTTCCTTGTTCTGGTCTAGAAAAGATAAATTGAGAAATTGACACCTTTAAGGTCTCAAAGAAACACTTACCATCCATTCTCTCCGTAGGCTGCTACTTGTGAGGTTTCATCGGTATAACAAGACTGCCTTTGCTCCCCAGGCCTCCACTTCTCTCCTTCTCCTAACCTGCCATGCCACTATAACCTAATTTACTACAGTAATGTGTTTTTGTCCATTCTCCAAGCCCCCATTCAATTCTGTAACCTGAAGATATTATAAAATCATCAACTCCTACAGCCATTTCTTTTAAATCTTTGTAAAGACTCCCATGCACATTAATAAATTTGTATGCCACTTCTCCTATTAATCTTTCTTTCATCAGTTTATTTTCAGCCAACCTTCAGAGGTCAAAGGGAATGTTTTCCCTTGGCTCCTACAATAGGATAGAAGATATACCTAATTGTTGCATTGATTTGAAAGATCTTAAAGCCAAATGGAATGAAATAGTCGTATTCTTTCTTTATATTCTTTTGGTATAAAGAGGTAAATTTTCTAGGTTTATGTTCAGAGGATACAAGGAAGCAAGATTTTATTACAAAGAAATAAAGGCCAAACATAGATTTATAATAGCAATCCTGTAACTGATAGAGCCAGCTTGTTAGCTTACCTTAAGAACAAAGTAAGTACCCATTGCTTTATTTCTTCTTACACATACATCTAACTGCCTGTCTTCTTAGGAATTCTAAAGGCTAATCTTGAAACAATCCAGGCATGAAGTGAAATGGTGGTTACAATTTTCTTTCTTCTAAGAAGAAATTGATGTGCAGTTAATTCATAACCTGATCCTGCCAGAATCACACCGACTAAACCTCCAGATGGTCCATTACTCAAGATAGGCTTTGAAGAGTAACAAGCAGATCTGCACTCTACACCACTCTTGCACATGTATATTCTAGCTAATTCACAAAATGTTTCCCTAGCCCTCCAAGACATGCATAAGTGAATTAATGTCCAACCTTATGATGTCACTATGTCAATGGTTATCTTCCTGGTTTGGGCCAGGACCCTCCTGGTGGAGAAAATTATCAGTAACCCTTGCTATGATTATAAGAATAGGCATTCTTCTTTGCTGTGGATTGTACTCTTGCTGTACAATATGCATCAGTTGCAAGACTGCTTTTCTCAAAGACTCTTAGATCCTCACGCAATGATTCAACACATTGCTTCTATGGGTCCAAGATCTCATGATTATTTCCAACTCCAGGTAAATAAATTGCATTCTTTAGCTCCCTAACTAGGCCCTCTGTCAGCAGGAAGCAGTCCGAATGAAGTCTACGCCCCCATATCCCATAGAAATGGAATGGACATTGACAGAGGGGAGTCTGGAAGCAGTACAGCCAGTCATTTAGCCTGCTTTTTTCAAAAAAGTAACACATCCCTTGCTTTGTTTCTTGTTACACATATATCTAAATACCTGTTTCTTTAGAAATTCCAAAGGCTAATCTTTAAACAATCCAAGCATGAAGTAGAGATGGTGATTACAATTTTCTCTTGTTTGAGAAGAAATGAGTGCATGGTTAATCCACAACCTGACCCCACCTGAATGATGCTGAGTAGACCTTTAGACAGTCCACTATTCAAGATAACCATTGGAAAATGACAAGCAGACCTGCACCCTGCACACTACTCCTGTATGTAGCTTCCATGCCACTTTGCATGTAGCTTCCATGCCACCTTCTCCCTTAAATTCCTGTAGCCAGCCTGAAAGTCTGAGATTTTTTTTTTTTTTTGAGACTTGAGTCTTCCAGCTGCTGATACTTGAAAAAACCTGCTTTCTTTCCACCAACTCTCGTTTCTCATGCCTGGCTTTTTTGAGCAGCTGGCAGCCAAAACTGAGTTCGGCTACAACCCTAGCATTTTAGCGAAAACCTTGAGTAAAGTAATTTTTTGAAAACCAGAAAGCTAAGAATCATTCAACTGAATAGGGTTAAATGGAGGAGAATTCAAGTGAAACAATAAAAGAGCAAGATAAATACTAAATTCTCAGGAGATTTGGTATTTTCCCCATGTTTGTCTAAAATTCTAAATCTGAGTCAACAAAAACACAAGAACATTTCAAATGAAGCATCTCAGAGAATATGATGAACTTTCTTTAAGATTCCAGATTTGGGAGATTAATATAGACATATAAATTATGGTCTAATTTATAAAAGTTGTTCTTCAAGCTTTTTTTTTTAAATTTAGCCAACTGGGAATATTTTAATTTCACAGTACTACAAAACAGAATTATTATTATTATTAAAGCAAACTTATTTGGCAGAGTATTGTTAAATTGATTTTTTTTTCTTTATAACTTAGTGAGAAAAAAATTTTACTTAGTAGCCCTATATCTCTCTGGAATTGAAAATAAAAATCACTCTTCTGAATCATGTTTAAAATTTCCAAAACATTATTGTGATTTAGAAGAGGTTACTTGAAGAGAAAGTACTTCTTCAAGTAGTCCAAATAACTAGAGTCAAAAATATAATCATTAAGTAAGTTATTTAGGCAATGAGACCATCTTAATCAATCTAAATTGAAAAGGTCAAAGGATCCTTTACTTAATAAAGAGCACTGAGCAGACATTCTGAATATCCAAAAGTGACCAAGCAAAAAAGGGCAAAGATTTAGATGTAAGAAAATGCATATTGGCCAGGTACAGTGGCTCACGCCTATAATTCTAGCACTTTAGGAGGCTGAGGTGGGTGGATCGCAGAGCCGAGGAGTTCAAGACCAGCATGAGCAACATGGTAAAACCCTGTCTCTATAAAACATGCAAAAATTAGCTGGGCATGGTGGCACACACCTGTAGTCCAGCTACTGGGGAGGCTGAGGTGGGAAGAACTTTTGAGCCCAGGGAGGTGGAGGTTGCCATGATCTGTGATCACACCACTGCACTCCAGCCTGGATGAAACAGTGAGAACCCATCTGAACAAAAAGAAAAGAAAGAGCATCGTACTACTTAAATTTATGGACAAATGAAATGGGACATGAGGAGAAGAATTTTTTTTTGCTATAATTAGCTGATTCAAAAGAGTATGCTACAATTTATTTGGGTATACTTTTCAGTATGTACAGAAAGAGTTTTTTCTATATGCCTAAATCCTGCTTGGATAGAAAAAAACTTCAGAATTGCTTAATATGAATAAAGAGATCTAATTTTATTTGTACTTGGAAGTCCAGAATTTCTAAGTAATTAATTTTCCTAAACTCGTATAAGATTGCCAAATACAGTCTCCCACTAATAGTTCTAGTCATCACTGTATACAGTGCATCAGAAAATTAACTTGGCTTGGTATCAAAAGACTGGGACCGAATCTCTGATTTATACCTTGTTACTATGCAATTAAATAACTCAAAATTGTTGGAACTTTAAATTATTCTGAGCCTTGAAATGAATGTGGCTGTCTGTCACATGGTATGCTGCTGCAACTCCTGCCTTGTTTTTTTTTTTTTTTTTTCTGTAAATAATTAGGAATACCAAGCAGGACCAGATATAAGACACACCCTCTCTATCACTATTCCTCCTTATGGAGTAATAAAGTAATAATCTTTGGAATGTAGCAATCTGTAACCAATCAAATCACTGTAAAATATGCACTGGTCTGGGTATGAAAAATGTTGTAATCCTGCTAAAACTTCTTTGTTTCTGCCTACATAAGTGAAACCTTAACTTCAGAATGCTGACCTCATTTATTTAGAGTTGTTTCCCAGGTGGATATCCTTACATTTTGTGCTCAAATAAATGCTATACTAAATCATATTTTCTGCATGTCATTTAAGATGGACATTTTGGCAACCACTAAAAGACTGGAAATGGACCTCCAGTGATCTTCATCACTTTGCTGACAATAGAAGCTCTGGTACCAGCATGAATGACTTTGTTCATCTGACCTTGCTAGAGTCAGTGGGCATCTCTGGTAAGACCCCTCTCAGGTTCAAATCTCCTGCTTTGGTTGAGACACAGATTTTATTCAAGCAGCACACATCTGAAACTCAATGAGGTTGGAATTTAAGCTGTACTGCAAGGTAGGAATTTCATTTGTTATTCTTTAGAGATTTTGATAATCGTGGATTTGTGATTTTTGCTTTTCTATGAGGTTAAAGTTTTGTTTAAAATTACTCCTTAGAGTTTTCAGTCTTTTCTCTCATTTGAAAGTTTGGTTAGGGGAAAAAACAATTTATCTTTGAAACAAGGAAGTAAATCTTTGTTGCTTAAGTTAAAAATTTGTAATCTTTAAAACTAGACAGATTCTGAAGCTTGGTTCAATTGACAAATCTAATGTTTCTTCCTAAGCGAACAAATTTGTAAAAGGCTCTCTGTAAGTATGAGATAAATCTAGAAGATAAGAGATACCATTTCTCCTGGCCAAAAGACACCTCAGACAACTAAGATCTTATAGGTGTGTTAAAGTTTATCACTTGTGATATGAAACAATCTCACAAAGAATATCTTAAGAAGAACTTACAAGGAATCTCGCTTAACTTGGTGAGCACACATAAAGGTTGATCACCTAGTGCCTTAGGTACCCAGTCTCTTGGGACCAACAAGACATGATAAAAGGGAAGAATGGACTCAAGGGTGACACCTTGAGAAGCTATTTCCACAAGCGGTACACACAATCCAAAACACCTCCAATTAGTTCATTTTGGTCATTCAAAAGAAAAGTCTAAACTATGGCCAATCATACTTCTAAAACTGAGTCTTCCTCCTCAAGGAGAGATATACCACTAGAAACACCAACAGGATTCATGTTTAACACCATAGTCCCTCTACATGAAAATATTTTTTTAAATGGTGTCACATAACTTATGATGGCCCCAAATTACAATGGTCAAAACGGAGTACCTTTGAAATAAACCTAAAGAAGTTTATCTGCGTGCTGAATCAAAAAAAAAAAAAAAAAAAAAAACTGGCTCTAAAATAAAATAAGATCCCTGGGAGAGTTTTTCAAATAGTGCATAGAAACCTCTAAAAGGGATTCTGATAAAGTCATTTATTTGCAAAAGAGAAACAAAAGATTATCTAAAACAATTCTGAATTGAAAAAGACTGCTGTAATTTCTCCTCCTTCTTTAGCTCTTTTTTCTCTTTTGTCAGAATGTTCTTTTCCGGACTTATCTCCTTCTTTCTCCTCTTCATCTGCCTTTTTCTGCTAATCCAGGTCCATTTGGGTAAAATCCTGTGCCTGGTAGAGGAGAACCTGACTTGGTTTATTAATCATGATGAAAAGTAGAATTTAAAGACATAATTAAAAATTTCCCAGCTCCTCTTTAAAACCCTATTGGATTTGCTAAAGAATTCACATTAAACATTCAAACTTATGACCCTGGACTCACTGATTTATATTTGGTTTACATGTTTATGTCAGAAAGTAAAACCAAAGATTGGATAACAAAGATAAATTGTAGAAATCCTCTAGAAAGCTTCCACAAGTTTTCTGAAGTTGATTGTGGCGAGGCTTGCAGTTCTGCCAAAGCTTTACTAGAGGCTGTCTCCTTAGTTTTCCAAAGAGTCATTGTTTGGAACAAATACAATAATGCCAACAAAATCTTAATGAGCCTGTCAAAACACACTGTGAAATATTTGAAAAAACATCTAAACAATATTCAGACCTATAACCAGCAAAATAATACTATCCTTAACTTGAAGTTTATAAGTAGATTACATAAAGAATTGGCAATTATAATAAAGAGGCAATACCCTAGTTGGACTACCTGTCAAACTCATAATGTAGCTAATTTTGCCAGTCAAATATTATACCCTAATCAAGGAAGAAAGTGAAAGGGAAATTAAACACACAGGAAAAGTAAAAAAGATTATGAATTTACGAATAAAACAATTGTTCAATATATAAGCCTTCAACAACCTAATATGTTCCAAAACCAACCCTGTCTACCACTTTGCAGTTACTGCAAACCTGTATGATTGTATGAAATTAAAATAGAAATAACATCTATAGGTCAAAAATGACTGTATGAAATTAAAATAAAAATAACATCTACAAGCCAAAGAAAAAATAAAAACAGGAATGCTCTGAGGAAATCAAAGGTATCTCCTCTTTTCTCTTCACTAATACCTTAGGTGAAATTAAAATTAATTAAATAAGAAAACAAAACACAAGACTGTAATGACACTGAGCTAAACTACTAGTGATATTATAAGTGTTAAATGGAAAGAACTGACTCAAGGATGACACCTTGATGAGTTATTTCCACAAGTGGCACATATAATCCAAAACACTTTTCACTAGTTTATTTTAATAATTCAAAAACAAAGTCTAAATTATGGCTAATCATACTTCTGAAACTGAGTCTTCTTTTTTAAGGAGAGATTCTTTATGTAATCTATTTATAAAATTTGAGTTAAGGAGAGTATTATTTTGCTGGTTATAGGTCTGAATATTGCTTAGATTTTTTTTAACACTAGAAATACATTTTTACAAGGTCCCATTTCTTGGAATAAAATAATTAATAATAATATAAGTGGTTTGTATAACAAAATACTTCTATATTAGTATATAAATAAAAACCTGCAGTGTTCCAGTTAGGCCTCCTATATGGAGCACATGTTTTCCTCTTGGTTTCCTCAGCCCCCATGTATCATTTTTATTATTACTATTATTATATTTTAAGTTCTGGGGTACACGTGCAGAACGTGCAGTTTTGTTACGTATGTATACACATGCCATGGTGGTTTGCTGCACCCATCAACTTGTCATCTACCTTAGTTATTTCTCCTAATTCTATCCCTACCCTAGCCCCTCACCCCCAACAGGCCCTGGTGTGTGATGTTCCCCTCCCTGTGTCCATGTGTTCTCATTGTTTAACTCCCACTTATGAGTGAGAACATGCAGTGCTTGGTTTTCTGTTCCTGCGTGAGTTTGCTGAGAATAATGGTTTCCAGCTTCATCCATGTCCCTGCAAAGGACATGAACTCATCCTTTTTATGGCTGCATAGTATTCCATGGTGTATATGTGCCATGTTTTCTTTATCAAGTCAATCATTGATGGGCATTTGGGTTGATTCCAAGTTTTTGTTATTGTGAACAGTGCTGCAATAAACGTACGTGTGCATGTGTCTTTATAGTAGCATGATTTATAATCCTTTGGGTATATACCCAGTAATGGGAGTGCTGGGTCAAATGTTATTTCTGGTTCCAGATCCTTGAGGAATTGCCACACTGTCTTCTACAATGGTTGAATTAATTTACTCTCCCACGAACAGTATGAAAACATTTCTATTTCTCCATATCCTCTCCAGCATCCTCTCCAGATTGCCCCCATTTATTTGATAGTGAAAGACCTTCTAGTACTATATAAGAACTACATTCCTTTCTCTCAAGAGGGAAATATTTTTAGAACTTGAAGATAAAATAGAATCATTAGGTCCAAAATGTTTTTCTTTTATATCCTTTTTTTTAAAAAAATAAAAAACTAGGTTCACTACATACAAAATGTTTTCAAAATATGTTCCTTTTAGTTTACAGATTGCAATTCATATTGTCATGGAGGGAAATTAAATTGTTAAATAATTAAGAATTATAAGAGCTGTTAAAAATAGTACCTGATCAATTGTAGTTAAATTCCTCCACTCATACTGAGGAAATATATTGGCTGCATCAATTAAAATTCAAATAAATCTATCAAATAGTCTTCTGGACCTTAAATAATACCCTGTAATATCAGAGGCTTCAGAAGCGATAAGACCTAAAATTTTGGATGATATAGAAAGAAACTTAATTATTAGTTGTACAAGCCCATGTAACCAAATGGTAGAGAATGGAGATTTGTACAGGCTCTGAGAGCAATTAATAACATAGTGATTCCTCAACATTCAGTAGTACCAAACCCTATATTTTGTTGACTGCCATCCAAAATAAAGATGTGTTCTTTATAATGATAGACCTATGTAGTAAAATCTTTAGCATTCCTGGGAATAAAGATAGTCAATTTCTCTTTGCCTTCACTTGGGAAGATAAGCAGTACACATGGACAGTTATGCCTCAGGCATATGGTGAGAGCACAATTTAGTTTTTCACAAATATTAAAAGGAGACCTTTCAAGTGTCAAGTTCCCTAATAAATCTACCTTGATGCATTATGTAGGTGATGTGCTTCTCTTCTCAGTGGATAAGCAAGCCTCCACAGAGGATAAAATTCATTTATTATGATTAGCTTGAAAGGTACACAAGGTCTCAAAAGAGAAAATTTCAGTTCTGTCAAAATAAAGTAAGATATTTACATCATCTAACATCAAAGGAAGCCTTTTTTGTCAATCTTGATGAAATGAAAGGAATATTGTACTTCCCTATCCCCCAAACTAAGAAACAACTGAGAAGATTTGGGGGTTTGTCAGAATACTGCAGAAACTTCTCCTTAAAAATGCAAATTTCATATATTCTTTTAAAACAACATAAGCTAGGAACCTTGAAATGGACAGAGGAAAATCAGATACTTTAGAAAAAATTAGAATCTTGTAGATGCCCCAGCCATTAGGACATCTGTGATGGTTAATACTGAGTGTCAACTTGATTGAAGGATGCAGAGTATTGATCTTGGGTGTGTCTGTGAGGGGGTTGCCAAAGGAGACTAACATTTGATTAAGTGGGCTGGGAGAGGTAGACCCACCCTTAATCTTGGCGGGCATCATCTAATCAGCTTCCAACACAGCTGATTATAATAGAATAATCAGGCTATAATATAAAAGCAGGCAGAAAAATGTGACTAGGCTATACTGGTTTGGCCTCCCAGCCTACATCTTCCTCTCATGCTGGATGCTTCCTGCCCTCAAACACTGGACTCCAAATTCCTCAGCTTTGGGACTCAGACTGGCTTCCTTGCCCCTCAGCTTGCAGGTGGCTTATTGTGAGACTTTGTAATTGTGTGAGTTGATACTACTTAATAAACTCTAATTTTATATATACATACATCCTGTTAGTTCTCTCCCTCTAAAGAACCCTGACTAATACAGGTTTGGGTACCAGGAGTAGTTCTGGAGGAAAAAATATTAAAGATAAAGTTCTTTTGTTGGTTTTGGGGTTTCTGGAGTTGGCTGCTTAATATGATTAGACCCAAAAATGGTAAGGACTCTACTAGTAGTATGGAGAACACTGATAGTCCTTAAAATAAACTGTCTAGAGAGTTATGCAAAATGAGTGCATATGACACTCCCGATTCACCACTCATAAGAGGCAGAGACTTTACTGACTCTATACATAATACCTTTGACTATATGTTGAAAACCAAAGAAAATAATGAAGGTAGTTGGTTACTTCTAAGTTCAGTGGACAAAATTATGAAAGAAAGTGATGAAATCAAGGTTAATAACTCCTCCTGGCTTCAGAAGCAGATACTGCACCTCAAATCTTCTAAGAATGCCCTGAGTCAGAGTCTTATCTCCTGTAGAGAAAGGGCTGAAATTCTGGAAAACCAGATACAAGCTCTTATGCAAGTGGCTGACCTGCAATGAAAGGTGCATGTACAGTCTTGCCAGATGTCTACTGTAAAGTGAGGGCACTGATTGGAAAAGAATAGGACCCTGCAACTTGGATTCGGGATATTTGAGAGGACTACGATTGAGCTGGGGACACTGAGCTTGTAAACTCTGGTAAATCTTTTTTGTTAGTAAAAAGAGCTTCCCTATCCCCAGTAGTGGCAACATCCCCTCCATGACACACACTGCCATCACCCTTTTCACCTCTGTCTGAGGAAATAAACCCTGTGCTGCTTGAGGCAACAGTGATCGCCTCCCCTAATGCAGTTGCCAGGCAAGGTAATGTTGCTTCTCCTCAGGAGTCACCCCAATACCCTGTTTGCTTCTAGGCCTATAACTAGACGAAAGTTCTGGCAGGTCCCTAGAGGTGAGGTTGAGAGTGTGACCCATGAGGAGGTACACTACACTCAAGAAGAACTGCTTTAGTTTTATGATTTTTATAAGCAGAAATCTGGAGAACAGGCATGGAAATGGATATTGAGGGTGGATAATGGTGGAAAGAACATTGATTTGGTCCCATTAAGTAGGGATTCTGCATTTAATGTTGCAGCTCAGGGAGTTTTAAAAAGTTCTAATAGTTAATTTGCTTGGTTAGCTGAAATATGGATTAAAAGATGGCCCACTGTGAGGAAGCTAAAATGCCTGATCTCCCTTGGGGTAATGTAGAGGAAGGGATCCACAGGCTTAGGGAGATTGAGATGGTGGAGTGCATTCATCACTTTAGACCTGCACACCACAGCTGGGAGGGTCCAGAATGTATACCCTTGACCAATGCCTGCAAAACAGATTTGTGAGGGCAGCACCTGCATCCTTGAAGAACCCTGTAATTGCTCTTCTCTGTATGTCAGATCTAACAGCGGGAACCACAGTCACTCAATTACAAAATTTAAATACAAGGGGAATCATTGGACCCTGAAGTGGCAGGGGCCAAGTGGCAGCACTCAACCATCAAAGGCAAGGTGGTCAAAGCTACCATAACGGATAGCAAAGGAAAAGCAGAAATCAGAATAGTCTGAGTCATGTGGATCTCTGGCATTGGCTAATTAATCATGCTGTTCCTAGAAGTGAAATTAACAGGAAGCCTACTGCATTCCTACTTAATTTATATAAGCAGAAAACTTTCAGGTCGTATGGACAAAGCACTAATTTGAATTATTATTAGTCAATACGGTAAGAAGCGAGTTAAATTGTTGGCTGAGGTGATTTACCCAGACTATCAAGAGGAAATCAGTCTACGACTCCACAACAGAGGTAAGGAAGAGTTTGCGTGGTATGCAGGAGATCCATTAGGGCATCTCTTAGTATTACCATGCCCTGTGATTAAGGTCAGTGGGAAACTACAACAGCCCAATCCAAGTAGGACTACAAGTGTTCCAGATCCTTCAGAAATGAAGGTTTGGGTCACTGCACCAGGAAAAAAACCACGACCTGCTGAGGTGCTTGCTGAAGGCAAAGAAAATACAGAATGCATAGTAGAAGAAGTTAGTCATCAATACCAGCTATGTGACCAGTTACAGAAAACAGGACTGTAATTGTCATCAGTATTTTCTCCTTCTTCTGTTAAAAAAAAAATGTTTGTACATGTGTACACTTTCACTAAGAAAATATCTTCATTTTATTTCCTTTTTCCTTTATTATGTGACATAAAATTTATTGACTTCATATCAGCATTTAAGTATCGTTAACTTTATGTAATAGCGTTTGTTTTGGGGATTTGTGCATTTCTGATTGTACAAAGGATAGTTGTATTATGTTAGGTGTAATTATGACCTTATTACTGTTTTTATTTGAAGGTTATGCATGATCTCGGGAGAGGTGTATGGGTTCAAGTTGACAAGGACTTGTGATGGTTAATACTGAGTGTCAACTTGATTGGATTGAAGGATGTAAAGTATTGATCCTAGGTGTGTATGGGAAGGTGTTGCCAAAGGAGATTAACCTTTGAGTCAGTGGGCTCAGAAAGGTAGACCCAACCTTAACCTGGGTAGGAGCCATCTAGTCAGCTGCCAGTGCAGCTAGAATATAAAAGCAGGCAGAAAAATGTGAAAAGGCTAGACTGGCATAGCCTCTGAGCCTACATATTTCTCCCACTTTGGATGCTTCCTGCCCTTGAACATCGGACTCCAGTTTCTTCTGCTTTGGGACTCGGACTGGTTTCCTTGCCCCTCAGCTTGCAGACAGCCTATTGTGGGATCTTGTGATCATGTGAATTGATACTACCTAATAAACTCCCCTTTATATGTATAGATCCAATTAGTTCTGTCCCTTCAGAGAACCCTGACTAATACAACATTGAAATCATGTTTCATTTTCATCGATTGTTCATGGAATTCAGGGAAATGCCTTGGACATTTTGAATCAAAAACAGTCAGATCAAAATAGACCCGTAGAGTACTATAATGAACACCCGGATCTTGTGTCTAGAGGATGTCACCTTTTATAACAGCAATAACTGCTACTTCCCTGTTAATAAGAGCAACCAAATGATAGGATCTCTCATCACTATTTTAGTCTGCATTCTGTGGAAGTGCTTCTAAACTTGCACCACACTCAAAATTATTCAGTTAGTAAACTAGTTTCTTATGATGTTCTTCCTTCTGCTCCCCATTTTACTATCTCCAGATGAAATAATCTAAATTCTGCCACTCTTCTGTCCCTGCCTTCAGAAGAAATGCCGTATAATTGTATAATCTTAACCAACCAGCTTCTCTCTCCTAGAATAAACCTCCTTTGCTAATTCTGATGTTACTTGGTATATAGATGGATTTTACTTAAAGGACGAATGTTAAATTTATCATGCAGGTTATGCTATAGCATTCTTGACTGAAGAAATAGAACATTCTTGTCTTTCAGGATTGACCTGAACTCAATGAGCAAAATTAATAGCATTAATTAGAGCCTGCAAATTTTTAAAAAGAATAACTTCTAATATTTATACACATAGCAGATACAGTTTTGGGGTAGTTCATGACTGAAATGCTTTGGAAATATATAGAATTTTTAACTTATTGTAGTCAGCCCATAAAAATGAATACATTGTTGCAGAGTTACTGCAATTATTGGAAGCCATACTATTAACCAAATCATTAGACATTATCCGGATCTGAAGCCATTCAAAGTCAGACACTCCAAAAAGCAACGGAAATTAATTAGCAGATAGTACAGCAAAAAGAGTGCCCTTAATGTATTAGAACAAGAAAACCAACCCATTTTATCTTTTTAGAAAGCACTTGATTTTGATACAATAATTTCCAAAATTCCAACAATTAACACAATCAAAAGTTCCAAAAACAGAACAAGAAAATTGGGAAACAAAAGGGCGGATGTATTCCTCCACAACTGAGATATGGTATGGACCAAATGGCTTATTATACTTCCAACCAAATTACAATCATCTTTCTTAAGTTATATATTTCCATGATTAAACCCAGTGGGGCCCCAAAAGGATGGTTTGTTGGGGGAAAACGATATTAATAGGAACATTCTCCAGTGGTTGTTCATAAGGTGTTGCTATATCTCCCTAAAACATAATCCAAGATAAACTTTTATACAGTTCTCAAGGTAATTTTTCTTTACCAGAAGGCCCTTTCAAGGGATGACAACTAGATTTTATTTGGCTACCACTATCACAAGAATACAAGTACATTCTAATGGTGACTGGTATACTTTCTCATTGAATAGAAGCATTTCTATGCAGAAGAGAAACAGCCTTAGCAGTAAGTAAAATTCTTTTAGAAAAATTATTGCAACTTGTGGAGTTCCCTTAGTACTTCATAGTGACAGAGGAACTCATTTTACTGGACAAATAATGCAGTCAGTATGTAAAATTTGGCCTATTCTCCAACATTTCCAGTGTGCCTGTCATGCCCAGTCACTATCATTCTGTTAGTGGAATGCACAAACAGAATCATCAAAACTTAATTGGCAAAATTAACTGAGATTTTAAAAATTCCTTGGCCACAAGCTCTTCCATTTGTTTCATTTGACCTAAGATCAACCCCTTTTTGTAAATACCAACTGTCTTCATTTGAAATCCTAACAAGCACACCTATAAAACTGTCTCCAGAAAATTGTTAATCTATGATATTAAAAGGGAATATGTTGTATTATTGCAGCAGCCTTATGAGGCAGCTAACACAAAACAGTATTTTAGAAGACTCTTTCCATGGTGAGTGCCCATGATATGAAATCTCAAGGACCACAGAATTCAACCAGGAGGTTTTGTCTATTAGAAATGATATCTTTTAAAAGAGTCTCTTCAACCAAGGTAGAAAGGACCTTATCAGGTGTTCCTAACCAACCCCCGTGCTGCTAAGCAAAAAAAAAAAAAAAAAAAGAAAAAAGTCAATGTCTGGATTCATATCACCAATTTAAAGACAACTGCTTCACCAATTTGGACTTCATCTCATACCAGTGATCTAAAATTGAAATTCATCAAAACCAGCAAGAATGAGAAAAAGACATCTGTGATAGCTTTCCCAAGATACCAGACCAGTCCATTGATTACCAATGAATATTGGTAATCATTCATAGATGGAAAATGTCTTCCTTTGCAAGTTACCACTAAATTTTTTTTCATCCCTAGTTCTTATGTTTTGTTGCTACTATCATTAGCTGCTGACCATGAAGAAAACATCTTCTTGCAATGAGCTCAGGACTATGCTAATAGATTATAGAAAAACACTTGTGTATGTGGTCTCATGCTCTTTCCAATGATCTTCTTTCCAAGGACAAAATCTTGTCCTTAGAAAGGAAATATATATATTTGTGTTTTCAAGAACAATCATTAGTGCTTAATACTAGCAAGACCAAGTATAATGTACATTACTGGCCTATTAATAAAACTTTACAAAGTAAAGGACATGAAAAGAACTACTTTTTGGTAAACAAAATAAACATTTTAGCCTTAATGCTGGTACTGCCCCAAGTGAAAGGTAAGACAACTCAAGTACAGGATGTATGGCGTAAATTTGGAATGGTTTTTATCTGGTTTACTTCCTCTTTTGTTTAGCTTAGTCAGCTTGCATTTTTATGTTGGAAACAAAACAATCACACAAAAGATACATACCCCAAGAGCACTAGAAATATGGGTTGGATATCCAAGGAATAGTGTATCCACATAATAATTGGCATGCCACTCAATGGTCACTGCAACCAGATATTTATTGGCTAGCTCTGAATTGAATGTCTTGTCTATGGTCATGTTTACCACTAGACTAGACCCTTGTTCTTTGGGTTATGACTGAGCACAAAGTCAGATAGTTCATACCCTCTCAAAGCCTGCATATTTTCCTCATTTACAATCTCGTTGGGTTAGTTCTGTATTGTATTGGTGTGATGATTTAGCTTCCATCTTTCTGCCACAGCTAAGGATGGAAGAAGTCATTTGGCATGCAGAAGCCATAATGAATTACATATAAAAAAGGCCTTAAATGATATCTCTATGAATATCTAGTTCCTAAGCAATGAAGTTGCTGTTATGAAAAATGCAGTATTACAGAACGGCATGGCTTTAGACATTCTCACTGCAGCCCAAGTGAGGACCTGCAGTATAATAAAAGCTGAGTGTTGTTTCTATATCCCAAATGAATCAGAAAACATCACTTTATTAATAGCTAATATGAAAACCCAAATAACGAAACTTTCAGATCCTATCTCCTCTCTAAACGAGTGGCTAGGCAGCTGGTTTGAATCTTGGGGGACTTACTGGTAGACACTGGCACTCACTGGAGAAATCACTTGTGTCTTGTCCTGTTTTTGTCTTTACTGCTGCTGTGATATTTGTTTGCAATGGAGTCAATACACAACCGAAAACAAAACTAAAATAACGGTTGCTCAAAAATTGTACTAATTGAAGATGAAGCCATGTAGCCTGACTGAAACCACAAAATCATTTCCTTCATGTTGCTTTAAATTTGGCTATAGTCCATCAGCTTTATAGCCTTAAAATGTATTTCTGCTGTGGCACATGATACTCTAGGAATAAGCCTTCCTGGTGATAGCGGACTAAACTCTTGAACATAAAATGAGTCAAAATCATTTGAGTTCATCTATGATGGTTTCTTTGAAAGATCGTGATGAAAAAGGGGAAATAGGAAGTTAAACAACTGAAACTCAAAGCTCTTAAAACCTTAAATTACTCTAAGCCTTCAGAGGAATGTGGCTATGTGGTGTGAGCCCTGTGGCATGCAGCTGAAGCTTCTGCCTTTTGTTTTGTTTTGTTTTTTCTGTAAATAGTTAAGAAGACCAAGTATTTCCAGAGATAAGACTCCTTTAGGTCATTACACCTTTTAATAGAGTAATCATCTTCCTCAGAATGTAGCAATCTGTAACCAATCAAGTCACTGTAATATGCGCACTTGCCTTGTATGGAAAATGTTGCGATACTACTAAAACTTCTGTATTTCTGCCTGTAAAAGTGAAACGTTAACGTTTCCACTTCGGAGCACTGACCCCATTGATTTGGAGTTGCTGTCTTCCAGATAGCTGTCCTCAAGCTTCGTGGGCAAATAAGCTCTATACTTAATTATATTTTTATATTTTCTTTCTTTCTTTTCTTTTTTTTTTTTTGAGACGGAGTCTCGCTCTGTCGCCCTGGCTAGAGTGCAGAGGTGTGATCTTGGCTCACTGCATCTCTGCCTCCTGGGTTCAAGCGATTTTCCTGCCTCAGCCTCCTGAGTAGCTGGGATTACAGACACTGGCCACCATGTCCAGCTAATTTTTGAATTTTTAGTAGAGTCAGTGTTTTGCCATGTTGGCCAGGCTGGTCTTGAACTCCTGACCCAGGTGATACGCCCTCCTTGGCCTCCCAAAGGCTGGGATTACAGGCCTGAGCCATCGTTCCCGGCCTTAATTATATTTTCTGCACCTTGTTATTTAAGGTTAATTTGACTATACTATCTTGGGCAAGTTATTCACCTGTAAAATGATAACTTCTTTCATTCCTTCTTTCCATCTAAAAATATTTATAAAACACTATAAGATGGGAGAATCAGATTCTATAAAACATCTTACAATGGTTTTCATTATTTCATTTCTTTGAATTTAGTTTGCCTGTAGTTTTCCTACAGAATTTTCTCTAATGCATATTTCATTATAGTTGTCTGTGTACTTTCTTAGTCTTCATATTCATATAGCATCTGTTAGAGTATTTGTGCTTAAGAGTTTAGTTATATCTTGTCATAGCTTATCTTTCTTCAAGGCTTTTACAGGCTTAAAAGTGGAGGCTCAATTGAAAAATAAGAATAATGCATATTATTGTATATAGTATTTAACAAGAGCAATTAAATACTATCTCTCTCTCTCTCTCCCTGTCTCTCTCACACACACATATAAAAATTAAGGCTTACTAGAGTCGATAACTTTTCTTCCTTTATATTACAATCAAATATTCACTGTTGTTTTAATTCTTATTCCTAACTTTTTTTACATATACTTACATGCAGTAAAAACAGAAACATTGTCTTTTACGTGCCCTATGTTTCACCTGCCTTCCTTTACGCCATGCATTAAATGGATAACAGTCCTAATTTCTAAGGATGCAACAGTGCATATCACGGAAAAATAAATGCTTAACCTCATTTTAATTCCAATTTCATTTTAAGTTATATTATTATTCACATGTATCAGAGTCAGGGAATAGGTGAGACTTCAATAAAATCCATCGAGTGCATATATGGGAAAAGAGTTGTAGAATATTATAGTTCCAATTTAGTTTAGACATAGGACTGGTTCTTTGCAAATAGAATTTTAATTATGATAATCAACATTATCTAGGTGTCTAATTAGAAAAAGTTAGTCAAATCTGTATCTATGTCAATCTTTAGTTTATCAATTTGACCAATTGCGGGGAAAAGTTTAGCTTCAGAGGGATTAGTCTTTGCTTAAGAAATACATAGGGGAAACAGTTGCTTCTGTGAATTTGTACTACATAAGCAGGTTTTTTCCTAGAGGCTTTAAGTCTTTTGTATCAATTTCTTATACCCGCTGTAACAAATTAACACAAGCATAGTGGCTTAAAGCAATAGGTATGTATTATTGTACTGTTCTGAAGATCAGAAGTCCAAAACTGGTGTGAATCAACTAAAATCAAGATATCAGCAGGGCTACATGTCTTTCTGGATGGAAATAGCCAACCAAGTTTTCTTCACATTCCACACTCTGACTCTCTTCTGCTTCCCTATTTTGCATTTAAGGAACCATTGTGATTGCATTGTGTCTATCTGGATGATCCAGAATAATCTATTTTATTTTAAGGCTAGTTAATTAGCAAACAATTCGATCTGAAACCTTTTATATTCTTAATTGTCCCTTGTCATGTAACCTAACATATGCACAGGATCTGGAGCTTTTGGGCGTTGACATTTTTTGAGGGAGATCATTATTCTTCCGGCTACGTTCTCAGCTATCCCCAACCCTAGGTGGATACTTCCTGTCTGAAGAAATCCTCGGTTTTCTTCAGGGAGCTAATCCTTTTCAAACAAACAGTTCTGGGGGTAGAAGTGAGAGGTGTGCTTATTTTGTACAAAATGGGAATAATTTTCTTCCTCCTGGAAAGATTGATAAATTAGGTTAACTTCATTTGATACGTAAAGAATGACTAGTTTTAATCTAGAAGGTCTGAATTTATTACACAGTTGACACAATGGTATTGGCTCTGCTGAATGAAGGGCAATTATTATTTACTTTGCAATATATTAGTGTTCATTTTTCTTAATTCTTTTCTGCTTTGGGATGTGACTAGAATTCCTACGAACTTGAATTCTCACAGACAGTGTAAAATTCCTAAGTCTTGATTGCCATATCATTTTATTTTTGCCCCTTTACTTTTGTTCTTACCATACCTTAAAGATTCATGTGAATCCCATACACAACACTTCTGAAATTTCTTCCTTTGTTTATTTTTATTTTGGGGATAGTTGTTAACAAAAGGGAAACAAATATAAGTGTTTCTCTTTTGTTTTCCAAAAAAGGAAAACAACAACAAAAAAATAAAGTTAGGGGAATGCTGCTACAAGCTGTGAAAACCAAGAGGTATCTTAGTTTAAAAATGATCTATTGGCCGTGAGCGGTGGCTCACGCCTGTAATCCCAGCACTTTGGGAGGCCGAGGCGGGCGGATCACGAGATCAGGAGATCGAGACCATCCTGGCTAACACGGTGAAACCCCGTCTCTACTAAAACATAGAAAAAATTAGCCAGGCGTGGTGGCGGGCACCTGTAGTCCCAGCTGCTCGGGAGGCTGAGGCAGGAGAATGGCGTGAACCCGGGAGGCGGAGCTTGCAGTGAGCCGAGATGGCGCCACTGCAGTCCAGCCTGGGTGACAGAGAGAGACTCCATCTCAAATAATAATAATAATAATAAAGATCTATTAAAAGATCCTATAACTTTTAAAAATTTGTTTCTTAGATGAAAAAATTGAAGTCTTGATAGGTTAAATGTCATGTTCAAGTTTACATGGCAAAGTAGGACCCAAATGTGACTTAGAATTCGGGGTTCTTAATAATATTCTGCACTCATCTCGACAAAATAGTAAAGTAACATATTAAAAAGCGGTTATGGGAAGAAGTGTGGCTAAAGCCTTTATGGTTCACAACAGTCAATGAAATTCCAGTAGCATTGTTCCAAATTGGACAAACACCACATAAATCTGCCTGCACTTGATAAATATTACCATTTTGACATGATTCCTTTAATGATAGTTTCACAAGCTATTAATGGTTGCGGTTGAAAGAACATACCTCACACAGTCTGATGTGTCATAATTCATGCTATAGTCACTGTTTTTTTCTTCTAGGTTGATGGCCTCTTTCTGACTTTAAGTATAGCCTGTCTCCCTGTTCTAACCTTACATTTAGCATATCACACCACATGATATGATTATACAACACTGAAAGCCTGCAGTTATAAATGCCACTTCTATAATCATATAACCTGTGATATAGCTTTGCTATATACGGAAAAGATGCAGAAGCAGAAACAGTTGAGCCTTTGTAAGATGTGCATTTCATGTTCTTTTCTAGTATTATTGATTTGACATAAAAGGTTGAAATTTATGAAACTGGAGTTGCAAAATCAAAACTGGAAGGCAGAAGGTTGTCGAATATGTAATTTTCATGAAGATGTTAATTATCTCCTAAGAAGATAATGGGTTAAAATAATTACATTCTGGTCTGACAAGGACTTAACCCAACTCCAAAGTGAATCCATAATTGTAAATTTGTTATTTGGCATACAGATGATGAGTTATTTACATTATATATAACATGATAACAATGATATCTACCACTTAAATCATACTAAAGTACAGCTTTATCAGTTTTCATTTTCAAAACCATACACAGTAATAACAAATTCATATTTATGTGCTGAAGATTAGTGCCATCCCACCTCTCTTGAAAAATTATTCTTTTAATATTTTTGTTAGTGTTTGTTCACATGTATACATTTTTTATTATTTAGTGATATTAAACATCATTTGTATTATGTTTTTAACAAAAACTTAACAAAACTAAATTTCTCTCTGATGGCTATTCTATAATTTACTAAATCATTTTCCATTAATTATATATTTAGTTAATCTTTTTTTACTGATATAAATAATTCTGTACTGAATATTTTTATTATTAAAAGTGGCCTGTTTATGTAAATGAATAATTACTTATGATGTATTTTCAGAAAGCAAATTGCTAAGTAAAAGAACATGACATTTTTAGTACCTTTTGATTCAAGTTTAGATATTGATTTTCTCTTAGTTTTTGACAAAAGTTTCACTCACATTCTGTTATTCACGATTAAAGATTAGTGTAACATTAAATATTAAGAGGAAAAAATATGAGCATTTTCTGTTTATACTCTAAGATTGGAAACATAATATGGATTATAAGTGTAACTGTAGAAATAGTAACTTTAGGATTAGAACACAGAACACAATATCAGCTAATCCACATGTAAGTAGTTTTATTTTTTCTTAAAGTGTTTATAAGCAATACATATTTTATATCACAGGAATCCTCATTGTAGAATGTCATTAAAAAGTTATTATAAAATAACTTTTACTATAAAATATTCAGAAAAAATGACCAAGAAATCACAGACTTGTTAAATATTAGAACTAATTATCAAGATCTTAAAAGCAAATGATAATTTCAGTGAATTCATGAAATTAAGAAGTTTAGTACCTGATCTTTCCACTGCTGGAAAAAACAGGAAGAAAATTAATCAACTTTTGTATGTTCTAGGGAAACCAGGATGTATTTTCACAGTGTTTTACATGATTCTAGAATATAAATATAGGGATCTTTTTAATGGGTAATAAAGATTGTTGATGTTTTTTATTCTTTTTCCCCAATTTCAAAGCCTGATCATCACAGCAGGTTATATAAATTAACATAAAAATCACCATGGGAACTAGTGATACTGTGTGGCTATTTATATATGTCCCTAATTTTACTTGGATAATTTCCCTAACACTTTTTTTTCTACTGAATAAATAGCAAGCCCCTTCCAGAGCCTTAAACATTAGAGAAGCCTTAAAACAATTGGTGGATTTTCATTTTTTTTTTTATTTAAAATTTTTTATTTCTATTTTTTTATTTAAATAGATAAATCCTGAGCTAATTGCTGTTTATTTACATGTCTATATTGTGTCCTATTTCAAAGAGGATTCAAAGTGATTCCCTGTCACTTATTGGCAAAGCCAAGAAAAGTTTTCTAGCTTACCTGGAATATTCAAATTCTCTCAGAGGAAATAAAAATAACAAGTCTTAAGATCATGATTAATGGTGAGAATATAAGGATGCCTCTAAATTGAACTAACTTCCTCTTTGCTTGTTCACTGCTTTTTTCTTAGCATTTACCAGTACCAGCTTTTAAAAATCAATTGTACAGGAATAGTTGGTCATTTTAGTCTTAATTATTTAGGCTAATTCCAAAACACATCCATCTGAAAATATATCAGTTTTACATAGTGAGAGGACAGAGTGTTTGGGGTTTCTTTTTGAATGTTTTTGGCATATATCAGTCGATGTTGTGTACTCCTTTGTCAACATCCCTAGGTCCTATAGCTTGTAGCTTTTAGCCTTACATATTTTATCTTTTCTTTATCCTTCCCTAAGTCTCACAGTTTCTCCTACTCTCTCTCGTGCCTTTGGGAAACTATTTTAAAGAAGGTGAGCCTGAGAAGGATTTAAAGTCTAGATTCTGGAAACTTTGGAGATAAGAGAAAAGCCCATGTATGATTGGCAATCTGCGATAGATGGCAAGGAGTGGATGTACTCAATACTTACTACTGAAAAATTAGATTCATTAAAAATAGAGAGTCTTTTGCATTTTGGCAGGAGCTATTTATTTTGCATTTGGTTTTGCTGTATTCGTGCCATAGCATTCAAGGCATTCACTGACCCACATGCTTACTTTGTCTGTCTGCTGAGATGAAAAGCCAATGTTGCGACAAACATATTTTTAGGAAAAGGTGTCAGACATCTTTTTTTTAATTTCAAAAGCTTATCTATTTTCTATCATAATTAAATAAAAACCAGAAAAAAAAATGAAAGAATAAGTAGTAGAATCAGGACCAAAATAATTTATGTGTAATTGTCCTACTAATATAGCAAGATACATAGACTAAAGTAAAATTTTTTTTAAAAGTAGACTAAATTGTTGCGATGTTGTTAGCATATTCTTTTCAAACTGTATATTAAGAATGGACTTAAGTATAAAGTAATATAGTTTAAAAAAGCCTTTAAATTAATATTTTTTTTTGTATTGAACTTATTATATACCTAGTGACATTTTGATGTTTGGCCTCTGGAATCTAGGTGCCCCATGAGTGTAAGATTTTTACCTGCTGAAAATGACTAATCAGGTTTATAAGTCTTCATTCTGTCAGAGTTCAAGAATAGTGTTTTGGTTACATGAATTCACAAATTAAATTGATTATCTAAAAGATTTTTCTTATAAGCCTATTTTATGAGTTCAAACAATAAATGCATATACTGTTTATGTAATTCTCATCTATTCACTAGGGCTTGTGCATGTGATTTGAACATATTTTTAGCAATTTTCTGAGCCTTTCCAATTATTGATTTGCCATTATATACACTGCAGAAACATTTTATTACCCAAGTATTCTGTTTAACTAACTATATGAGGCTATTCCATTGTCGTAGCTGGAAAACAATTTACTCTAAGGCCACATAAATCTGGGTTCAAATCACAACTATACCCCTTATTAATTCTATAATTTTATACAAATTGCATAACATCTTTTTAGCCTTTTAATTCTCATACACAATAGTGAAAAAAGATACTTAGTATATTTTATAGTCTATGTAAATAAATAAAATAATTCTCAATTAAATTAGATTTTTTTAAATGTTTCAATATAATGGTTATCACATTCTGTAAACAGACCAGATTAAGTCAGATAGTATTTTCTAAGTTGAAGTTTTCTAATCTAGAAGCTCCTCTCTGTAGACCTGGGTAGCATCTGTCTTTTATTCCCCATGAGTTTTATACTGTCTTTACACTACATTGCCTGGGTGAGTGAAAAAGTGACTGCCCATAATACATTATTTTGCCAAGGTTTTTGTTTTCTCAGAAATGCTACCATCAATTGATCCATCATCATTGGTTCTATAATGACTAGCATTGATCACAGCCCCACAAGAATTCAAGTGGTAAGAAGCTTCCTTCTTAGTTAAAGGTTTTTGAATTTCCCATATCTTCACAAGGAATTTGATTCAGGTGATAACGAGCTTGCTTCTTAAAGGATTTTGAATTCCCCATATCTTCACAAGGAATTTGGTTCAAATGAAAATATGTTATAATGAAACTGTAATAGATTTAAATATTAAGCATTTAGAATAGCACTGAGAACAATGCTATACATGTACAAATTTGTAGAAAAAAATAGAAAACTACAGTCATTAAAAAAGACATGGAAATCAAATTTTCTTTGCCTTTGTATGGTTAAAATGAATGACTCTTAGACCATTTACAAACAGAAAATACAAATATTTTTGAGCCCTCTTCATAAAATAATTCTGAAAGATTTCACACAAGTAACTGGAACTATGGCTTAAATATAAAAAGCTGGTTTCATTTGTGGATTGTTTACTGTGCACTGAATCTGAAATAATTCATGGATTCAAAAGAAGACAGATAAATTTTGTATTAAAAACTGGTGGTGGAGGTTCAGTGAAGGGATTTAGAAGTTACCGAACAAAAACAATGGACTTGATTTTCATGGCAGAAACAGGCTTCTGTGTATTTGTAACTGAGTTAGTTTGAGACCAGGTCCTGAAAGCCTATTTCAAATGAAGACTGTGTTATTAGATGACTCCCTGATAGAATTTCTATGTGAAGCTTTAGATCACAATTGAACAGGTTTGTATTTTGACAGGTAACATATGATCCAACTAAACACACAGTCCTGATTCAGAGAAACTAGAAATATGCCTTTCTTTTTTGTGCTGTCTGTAACAAAATGAATTTGATAAAAAAGAATCTGGGGAGATAGCCTTGACAGCATCATTTCACTTTTTTTTTAAACAATCTTTTTACATCTAATCTTTTGGCTAACTAATGTCTCAAAAATTTTTGTTTGCTGCCAGTTTTTCATAGTGACACTCAACGAACATCCAGATATTTATTTGTTTTTGCTATACATATTAAGGAAAACTTATAGTTCAACATTGATATGTTTGTAAATATTCAACTAAGCTAATTTTGAACTTTAAGTGAAATATTAAATTCATATGCACTGTTTTCCAATACTTTGCATTTAAGGACCTTTTAGAGCCAGACTTGGAGGTATGTAGAGGGACTAATTGTGGATTAACAAGTCCTGACAGTTTCTTTGCTATAAAACTCCTTTCCCAGAAGGGTTAAAAAAGTTAAAAGTGATTGATTTAACCAAAATATAAGTTTCTTGATTAAATTAATTTTCTTTAAACATCTGTCAGAGATGATTAGTTCTAATAGGACATTTGTTGTGTGTGGTGATGTGGATGGAGACCTGACTTGGTGCAGGTGATGGTACCAGCTAACTTCTATTATCTACCTGATAATAGAAGACAGAGCCTGTGTGGTTCAGGAACTCTGAAGCTATGCCAATAGTCCATATTTACCCTCCCAAAAGCACCATTACTAGTAAGAAGCAAATGGAAGGGAATGCAGAGCATTAAAAGAGTAGCCAGATCATCTTATGAAAAATGTGAGACTATGTTCCACATTTCAACTTTAATGAAACGGTAAATGTAATCACTCCAAGAGTGAAGCTACTGCCACCATCAGTTAGCTGATCAGTTTCAATAAGACATTGAGTCTCAATACATTTGGAGGAAGCAGAGAAGGTAGTGTTGATAAAATGGCTGAAAATTCTAGATGTAGATTTTAAAATATTTACATATACATGCACTCACATACACATATGTATTCATTTTTGACTTTGATTCTTTTTGGCATTCTTTACAATACAATTTCTATCTTTCCTTTTCTTTTTTTTTTTTTCTTTTATTATTATTATTATTATTATACTTTAGGTTTTATGGTACATGTGCGCAATGTGCAGGTAAGTTACATATGTATACATGTGCCATGCTGGTGCGCTGCACCCACCAACTCGTCATCTAGCATTAGGTATATCTCTCAGTGCTATCCCTCCCCCCTCCCCCCACCCCACAACAGTCCCCGAAGTGTGATGTTCCCCTTCCTGTGTCCATGTGTTCTCATTGTTCAATTCCCACCTATGAGTGAGAATATGCGGTGTTTGGTTTTTTGTGCTTGCGATAGTTTACTGAGAATGATGATTTCCAATTTCATCCATGTCCCTACAAAGGACATGAACTCATCATTTTTTATGGCTGCATAGTATTCCATGGTGTATATGTGCCACATTTTCTTAATCCAGTCTATCATTGTTGGACATTTGGGTTGGTTCCAAGTCTTTGCTATTGTGAATAATGTGGCAATAAACATACGTGTGCATGTGTCTTTATAGCAGCATGATTTATAGTCCTTTGGGTATATACCCAGTAATGGGATGTCTGGGTCGAATGGAATTTCTAGTTCTAGATCCCTGAGGAATCGCCACACTGACTTCCACAAGGGTTGAACTAGTTTACAACCCCACCAACAGTGTAAAAGTGTTCCTATTTCTCCACATCCTCTCCAGCACCTGTTGTTTCCTGACTTTTTAATGATTGCCATTCTAACTGGTGTGAGATGGTATCTCATTGTGGTTTTGATTTGCATTTCTCTGATGGCCAGTGATGGTGAGCATTTTTTCATGTGTTTTTTGGCTGCATAAATGTCTTCTTTTGAGAAGTGTCTGTTCATGTCCTTCGCCCACTTTTTGATGGGGTTGTTTGTTTTTTTCTTGTAAATTTGTTGGAGTTCATTGTAGATTCTGGATATTAGCCCTTTGTCAGATGAGTAGGTTGCGAAAATTTTCTCCCATTTTGTAGGTTGCCTGTTCACTCTGATGGTAGTTTCTTTTGCTGTGCAGAAGCTCTTGAGTTTAATTAGATCCCATTTGTCAATTTTGGCTTTTGTTGCCATTGCTTTTGGTGTTTTAGACATGAAGTCCTTGCCCATGCCTATGTCCTGAATGGTAATGCCTAGGTTTTCTTCTAGGGTTTTTATGGTTTTAGGTCTAACATTTAAGTCTTTAATCCATCTTGAATTGATTTTTGTATAAGGTGTAAGGAAGTGATCCAGTTTCAGCTTTCTCCATATGGCTAGCCAGTTTTCCCAGCACCATTTATTAAATAGGGAATCCTTTCCCCATTTCTTGTTTTTGTCAGGTTTGTCAAAGATCAGATACTTGTAGATATGTGGCATTATTTCTGACGGCTCTGTTCTGTTCCATTGATCTATATCTCTGTTTTGGTACCAGTACCATGCTGTTTTGGTTACTGTAGCCTTGTAGTATAGTTTGAAGTCAGGTAGTGTGATGCCTCCAGCTTTGTTCTTTTGGCTTAGGATTGACTTGGTGATGCGGGCTCTTTTTTGGTTCCATATGAACTTTAAAGTAGTTTTTTCCAATTCTGTGAAGAAAGTCATTGGTAGCTTGATGGGGATGGCATTGAATCTGTAAATTACCTTGGGAAGGATGGCCATTTTCATGATATTGATTCTTCCTACCCATGAGCATGGAATGTTCTTCCATTTGTTTGTATCCTCTTTTATTTCCTTGAGCAGTGGTTTGTAGTTCTCCTTGAAGAGGTCTTTCACATCCCTTGTAAGTTGGATTCCTAGGTATTTTATTCTCTTTGAAGCAATTGTGAATGGGAGTTCACTCATGATTTGGCTCTCTGTCTGTCTGTTATTTATGTATAAGAATGCTTGTGATTTTTGCACATTGATTTTGTATCCTGAGACTTTGCTGAAGTTGCTTATCAGCTTAAGGAGATTTTTGGGCTGAGACAATGGGGTTTTCTAGATATACTATCATGTCATCTGCAAACAGGGACAATTTGACTTCCTCTTTTCCTAATTGAATACCCTTGATTTCCTTCTCCTGCCTAATTGCCCTGGCCAGAACTTCCAACACTATGTTGAATAGAAGTGGTGAGAGAGGGCATCCCTGTCTTGTGCCAGTTTTCAAAGGGAATGCTTCCAGTTTTTGCCCATTCAGTATGTTATTGGCTGTGGGTTTGTCATAAATAGCTCTTATTATTTTGAGATACGTCCCATCAATTCCTAATTTATTGAGAGTTTTTAGCATGAAGGGTTGTTGAATTTTGTCAAAGGCCTTTTCTGCATCTATTGAGATAATCATGTGGTTTTTGTCTTTGGTTCTGTTTATATGCTGGATTACATTTATTGATTTGCGTATATTGAACCAGCCTTGCATCCCAGGGATGAAGCCCACTTGATCATGGTGGATAAGCTTTTTGATGTGCTGCTGGATTCTGTTTGCCAGTATTTTATTGAGGATTTTTGCATCAATGTTCATCAAGGATATTGGTCTAAAATTCTCTTTTTTTGTTGTGTCTCTGCCAGGCTTTGGTATCAGGATGATGCTGGCCTCATAAAATGAGTTAGGGAGGATTCCCTCTTTTTCTATTGATTGGAATAGTTTCAGAAGGAATGGTACCAGCTCATCCTTGTACCTCTGGTAGAATTCGGCTGTGAACCCATCTGGTCCTGGACTTTTTTTGGTTGGTAAGCTATTGATTATTGCCACAATTTCAGCTCCTGTTATTGGCCTATTCAGAGATTCAACTTCTTCCTGGTTTAGTCTTGGGAGGGTGTATGTGTTGAGGAATTTATCCATTTCTTCTAGATTTTCTAGTTTATTTGCATGGAGGTGTTTATAGTATTCTCTGACGGTAGTTTCTATTTCTGTGGGATCAGTGGTGATATCCCCTTTATCATTTTTTATTGCATCTATTTGATTCTTCTCTCTTTTTTTCTTTATTAATCTTGCTAGCGGTCTATCAATTTTGTTGATCCTTTCAAAAAACCAGCTCCTGGATTCATTTATTTTTTGAAGGGTTTTTTGTGTCTCTATTTCCTTCAGTTCTGCTCTGATTTCTTGCCTTCTGCTAGCTTTTGAATGTGTTTGCTCTTGCTTTTCTAGTTCTTTTAATTGTGATGTTAGGGTGTCAATTTTGGATCTTTCCTGCTTTCTCTTGTGGGCATTTAGTGCTATAAATTTCCCTCTACACACTGCTTTGAATGCATCCCAGAGATTCTGGTATGTTGTGTCTTGGTTCTCGTTGGTTTCAAAGAACATCTTTATTTCTGCCTTCATTTCGTTATGTACCCAGTAGTCATTCAGGAGCAGGTTGTTCAGTTTCCACGTAGTTGAGCGGTTTTGAGTGAGATTCTTAATCCTGAGTTCTAGCTTGATTGCACTGTGATCTGAGAGACAGTTTGTTACAATTTCTGTTCTTTTACATTTATTGAGGAGAGCTTTACTTCCAAGTATATGGTCAATTTTGGAATAGGTGTGGTGTGGTGCTGAAAAAAATGTATATTCTGTTGATTTGGGGTGGAGAGTTCTGTAGATGTCTATTAGGTCTGCTTGGTGCAGAGCTGAGTTCAATTCCTGGGTATCCTTGTTGACTTTCTGTCTCGTTGATCTGTCTAATGTTGACAGTGGGGTGTTAAAGTCTCCCATTATTAATGTGTGGGAGTCTAAGTCTCTTTTTAGGTCACTCAGGACTTGCTTTATGAATCTGGGTGCTCCTGTATTGGGTGCATATATATTTAGGATAGTTAGCTCTTCTTGTTGAATTAATCCCTTTACCATTATGTAATGGCCTTCTTTGTCTCTTTTGATCTTTGTTGGTTTAAAGTCTGTTTTATCAGAGACTAGGATTGCAACCCCTGCCTTTTTTTGTTTTCCATTTGCTTGGTAGATCTTCCTCCATCCTTTTATTTTGAGCCTATGTGTGTCTCTGCACGTGAGATGGGTTTCCTGAATATAGCACACTGATGGGTCTTGAGTCTTTATCCAATTTGCCAGTCTGTGTCTTTTAATTGGAGCATTTAGTCCATTTACATTTAAAGTTAATATTGTTAGGTGTGAATTTGATCCTGTCATTATGATGTTAGCTGGATATTTTGCTCGTTAGTTGATGCAGTCTCTTCCTAGTCTCGATGGTCTTTACATTTCGGTATGATTTTGCAGTGGCTGGTACGGGTTGTGCCTTTCCATGTTTAGCGCTTCCTTCAGGAGTTCTTTTAGGGCAGGCCTGGTGGTGACAAACTCTCTCAGCATTTGCTTGTCTGTAAAGTATTTTATTTCTCCTTCACTTATGAAGCTTAGTTTGGCAGGATATGAAATTCTGGGTTGAAAATTCTTTTCTTTAAGAATGTTGAATATTGGCCCCCACTCTCTTCTGGCTTGTAGGGTTTCTGCCGAGAGATCCGCTGTTAGTCTGATGGGCTTCCCTTTGATGGTAACCCGACCTTTCTCTCTGGCTGCCCTTAACATTTTTTCCTTCATTTCAACTTTGGTGAATCTCACAATTATGTGTCTTGGAGTTGCTCTTCTCAAGGAGTATCTTTGTGGCGTTCTCTGTATTTCCTGAATCTGAATGTTGGCCTGCCTTGCTAGATTGGGGAAGTTCTCCTGGATAATATCCTGCAGAGTGTTTTCCAACTTGTTTCCATTCTCCCCGTCACTTTCAGGTACACCAATCAGACGTAGATTTGGTCTTTTCACATAGTCCCACATTTCTTGGAGGCTTTGCTCGTTTCTTTTTATTCTTTTTTCTCTAAACTTCCCTTCTCGCTTCATTTCATTCATTTCATCTTCCAGGGCTGATACCCTTTCTTCCATTTGATCGCATCGGCTCCTGAGGCTTCTGCATTCTTCACGTAGTTCTCGAGCCTTGGTTTTCAGCTCCATCAGCTCCTTTAAGCACTTCTCTGTATTGGTTATTCTAGTTATACATTCTTCTAAATTTTTTTCAAAGTTTTCAACTTCTTTGCCTTTGGTTTGAATATCCTCCCGTAGCTCGGAGTAATGTGATCGTCTGAAGCCTTCTTCTCTCAGCTCATCAAAGTCATTCTCCGTCCAGCTTTGTTCTGTTGCTGGTGAGGAACTGCGTTCCTTTGGAGGAGGAGAGGTACTCTGCTTTTTAGAGTTTCCAGTTTTTCTGCTCTGTTTTTTCCCCATCTTTGTGGTTTTATCTACTTTTGGTCTTTGATGATGGTGATGTACAGATGGGTTTTTGGTGTGGATGTCCTTTCTGTTAGTTTTCCTTCTAACAGACAGGACCCTCAGCTGCAGGTCTGTTGGAGTACCTGGCCGGCCGTGTGAGGTGTCAGTCTGCCCCTGCTGGGGGGTGCCTCCCAGTTAGGCTGCTCGGGGGTCAGGGGTCAGGGACCCACTTGAGGAGGCAGTCAGCCTGTTCTCAGATCTCCAGCTGCGTGCTGGGAGAACCACTGCTCTCCTCACAGCTGCCAGAGAGGGACATTTAAGTCTGCAGAGGTTACTGCTGTCTTTTTGTTTGTCTGTGTCCTGCCCCCAGAGGTGGAGCCTACAGAGCCAGGCAGGCCTCCTTGAGCTGTGGTGGGCTCCGCCCAGTTCTAGCTTCCCAGCTGCTTTGTTTACCTAAGCGAGCCTGGGCAATGGCGGGCGCCCCTCCCCCAGCCTCGCTGCCGACTTGCTGTTTGATCTCAGACTGCTGTGCTAGCAATCAGCGAGACTCCGTGGGCGTAGGACCCTCTGAGCCAGGTGCGGGCTATACTCTCCTGGGGCACCGTTTCCTAAGCCCGTCAGAAAAGCACAGTATTCGGGTGGGAGTGGCCCGATTTTCCAGGTGCCATCTGTCACCCCTGGAAGGGGAACTCCCTGACACCTTGCGCTTCCCGAGTGAGGCAATGCCTCGCCCCTGCTTCGGCTGGCGCACGGTGCGCTCACCCACTGACCTGCGCCCACTGTCTGGCACTCCCTAGTGAGATGAACACGGTACCTCAGATGGAAATGCAGAAATCACCTGTCTTCTGCGTCGCTCGCGCTGGGAGCTGTAGACCGGAGCTGTTCCTATTCGGCCATCTTGGCTCCTCCCCCCTATCTTTCCTTTTCTCTCAAATTATTCTGACTCGTATTACAAATTATCTTTTCTGAATCCAGCATGAATGTCTATCTGTAACTACAACTTAGGTGATTTATCTATTAGCTGATTTCTCCACTTATGATACTTTACCCCTAATTCCTTCCCTGGGAATTCATGATTCTATTTTCTCCCGATCTTGTGTATTTTTAATTTTACTACTGTTTGTGCCATTTTGTGCAAAATATTTTTATTCTTTTTCTTAGTTACAGTTATCTGCAGAACTGACTTTTTTTAAGCTTTATCTTGTTCTTTAAGAATCAATGCTCCATATTAATTATGATTTAGACATCAGTGTGTACCATATTTATTGCATGACTGTATACAAGGAGTATGATTACTGCTATCACTTCAAATAAGGAGCTAAATAGTGGCAAATACAAAAGTAACTAATAATGACAAGGTTACCATTAGGTTTTCACATGACATTATTTTGGATATAATTGTAAATAATATAAAAGTAAAAAGAATCTGAGTAAAAAATCACAACCGTAGTTGGTCAAAACTAGAATTTTAACAACATAAGTAGATGGCAATGTAAAATCAATAAATTTGACATCTGAATGAGAAAATGATAGTTAGATATACAATATGTCATTTAAAAAAACATAATTTAGTTCTGGTTACATTCTTTCTATTAGAAATTTCATTCAAATGTCTAGAAATCAAAATACAAAGATAAGTTAAATAAAAAACTGCAGTATCCATTCAGCTTCAAATACAAATTAACAATTACTTCTTTTTTTAAAAAAAAAAAGATACCTGTATTTTCCAATATTTTAAGTAATCAGACTTCAGGTAATCTACGTTATATTTGAAAAGATTGTGTTGAAAGTTAAACTCATAAAGATTACACATTTTTCTTATTCTTCTTAACTTGGGCTCCAATTTTTAAAATTTTCTTTAAATTAAACATTTCTTCAAAAATGAATTCTACATGCCTCCACGTGGGAAGAACTAAAATTTGTTTTGTTTTCCAATACATTAATAAAATTTAACAGGAAGCACTAGTATGTTTGTTAATGACAAGAAGCTTGTTACAAAACCTCTTTAGTGTTATTATGTAGGTATCAGATCAAACTGTTTAAGAGTTTGAACATAAGACTTCCTTTCATTGAGTCACATATGAGAATTATTAGAAATTAAAACAACTCTTGGTGCCTCTGTGACATTAGAGAAGTCATCTAACCTTCCCGAGGCTTAAATTTATTTCCATAAAATAATAAAGTAAACTCAGATAATGTCCAAGATCCCATTTAACTACAAGGCTCTGTTTTGTTTGTTTGTTATTGTTGTTGTATTATACATCACCCTCAAAAACTCGATGACCTGTCTCACTTTCTATTTCACAGTGTGATTTTTTTTCTTCTCTATCTACACATGGACGCTGTGAATTGCCTGACATGTAACTATGACTACTTCAAACCAGGAGAAGGCCCTCGGCTGTGTGTGTGTGTGTGTGTGTGTGTGTGTGTGTGAGAGAGAGAGAGAGAGAATTATTTTTACCTTCCCAGCTCACCTTGACAGTCATTCTGAACAAGAGGCCTAGGCTGGTTTTACTGGAATCCATGCTACTCTGCTTCCAAGAAAAGCTGAAGTGAATGCGAAATGGCTACAGAATAATTTGACAGTGACAACACGTTTGATAAGACCCTGTTGAAAGTTACTGCCAGATCCCATGCAAGCTAGGCATTTTGACTAAAGCTGTGCAATTGCTTCTGCTTGACTTCTAATAAGTTTAACATTTTCTGATCACTGAAGCCGCCAGCACAGCTTCAGTGCTGGGATATCCTGAGAGTAATGAACAGCATAAAGAATCATGTTCCCTCTTTTCCCCAGCATTCTCATTCTTTGTGGAGTCTCTTCTGACTCAACCTGAATTCACCTTTTACCTAATACTAGTTGTGAACTCCTAATCAGCACCACAATCTTCACTGTAACTAGCACACATTAATTAAACTCATTGATTGAGGCTTCCTTACGTACTGAACTATAACAATCTAAAACGACACAAAATATAGAATTGGCTTTCCATGGTTGAAAACATTACACTTGGAAGAAAACAGTTTTTAAAATAATGTGTAAAACATAATGTTACACTGCACTCCAGCCTGGGTAACAGAGCAAGACCCTGTCTCTAAAACACACACACACACACACGCACACACACCTGCACATGCATGCACACAGTTACCTTTATAAATAGGTATTCAAATCATTACTAATTAACATGAGAAGAAAGAAGAAAAATGATTAATGAGAGAGACAATGGAATGTGAATATAAACACAGGTGAGACCCGGCTCTGTCACAGCTATTGCTGTGCAGATCAAGCAAGACATGCAATTGTAGACGCACACATGCATATATTATTTTGGTAAAACAAAAAGTACTTCTCACCCTTTAACCTTCTTTTATCTTTTGCTTTGAAAAAGTCCATAGTAATGGAGTCTTTCTCTGTTGCCCAGGCTGGAGTGCAGTGGCACAATCTTGGCTCACTGCAACCTCTGTCTCCCAGGTTCAAGCAATTCACTTGCCTCACCCTCCTGAGTAGCTGAGACTACAGGCATGCATCCCTATGCCCGACTAATTTTTATATTTTTAGTAGAGATGGAGTTTCACCATGTTGACCAGGCTGGTCTTGAACTCCTGACCTCAGGTGATCCACCCACCTTGGCCTCCCAAAGCACTGGGATTACAGGAGTGAGCCACCGCACCCAGCCCCAATATCTTTTGGAAATGAAAATATATGTATGTTTTCTGATGGGCAAAATATCTTAATATTTGTATTTTAGAGTTTATTTGTTCCAGGCCTATGCTATGAGGCTTCACGAAACAATACTATAGTATAATTTGATGCCCAAGTCTGTACGGGCCAAAGAAAAATAAGTTATGGTTGGCTTACTTCATAGGAATTTGTGATGAAAATCTTCCTGCTACAGGCTGATGGGTGGTAAATTGAGTGATTTAGGTGTCTGGTCCTATTTAAGTCTCTTTCTGAGAATTTGCTGTAGTAGTGACCTGTGATGAGTGCTATTATTGCCATGCTTAGGTACCATCCATTACTATTTAATAACTTCCATCACAATTGCTTTTTATATTATTAAGTTGTCACAAATAATTTATTTGGACATTGTACAATTTATTTTAGGAATTAAAAATAAAAATTTCTAGTTCTCTGTTATAATTATTTAAACATTGCATCATTTTGTTATAGATAAGATTGAATTTTCTGTAGTAAAGAATACTGAAAAGGAACCTAAAATTAGATATCAAACCCCTGTTTCAGGAATAGATTTTTATGGAACTTTTCTTTTCTTTGATTAATCTCTGTTTACAGAAATATTTTAAGTAATTATCTGGCTTGAAAGCTATGTTTTAAAATGGATGTGTATTTACCTCTTCTACCCTGAGTAACATTGACTTATAGGTTTAGTACCTAATGCCAATTAAATCATCTTAGAAACAACTGCATTTGCACATGGGAATATTAGGGACTTTTAAACAACTATTATTGGGAGAATTTCTTGCAGCATATTGACAGTGTTATTGAAAATATATCTTTATACTTTTAATCTCCATTGCAGCCATTGTGCTACAGGGCTCGAAACAACACAAGATGGTGCTTTCCATCTCGTTTTTTGATCTAAACTTTTAACCTGGTGACCTTATTTCTTGATTCCTAAGGAAATACTTTTCTCAGACTATTGCATTGTGCTTTTTCCCAATCAGTTCAAATTATCATTGAAAAAACAAACAAAAAACAAATAAACAAACAATTTCCTTCTGTTCTGATTGTGTCACTCCTCCCTGGACAGGTTATCTTCTGGTAAAACATAAACTATTCTCATAAGCACCAAGTACCTCTGGGCCACTTGAGGTAAATAAAATTGCACCAATTACTTTCAAGCTATAAGTATTTTTGCCTGAAAGTGCTGAGGAACTTTTGAGTTTATAAACCTGTTCAATCACAGGAGTCCAGATTATATATAGCACCACACACTACAGAAGTGCCCAAATCCCTAAGGCATATTGCTACTTATCAGATTCATAAGTAGAAGAATGGAGGGCTTATAAAGAAGAATTTTTTTTAAAAAAAGATGTAATGACCACAGCTCAAATAAAGGACTTAGATGAGCCAGATAAAATGAGTCTATCTAAGACGTAGGAAGTTAGTGATGTTTTTAATTGTGGGGCTGACAAGGAGGAGATTTGGAGAAGGAGACATCATTTATAGCTCTGTGTACATGGTTAATATGAAAATGCAGTTAGAATCATATGGATGGTTTGCTTCTTTTGGTACTAAGTCATGCTTTGGAAATGCAATGGAGTGTTTCTGAAATCCAGACCACTTCAGTGTCTGCAAGACAATGGCTTGTCAAATTTGAGAATTTGGGGAATTTTCTATTGCTTTTAAATTTGGAAGACAATATAAAAAAATTAATAACTAAGGTAGTGATTAAGTGATTTTAATCATTATGTTAATTATTTTTTAGTCAAGTACTCACTGGAGTCACAGTTGTATTTGTGAATTTAGATGAAGTCAGAAGATGAAAGTGTACTAAATATATAAACTCTGCCTTTATTCCTGGTGAAGAGCATAAATCATAATTCCCTAAACTTGTAAAGCTTTCTGAGAGGCTTTCTATATAACATATAGAACTGTTATAGGAGCATTGAATCATCGCAGGTACATGATATGGCCAGTTATAACACATCATATGTTCTTAAAAATCACTACTCTATGCAAAATCACACCATAAAAAACATGGGGCTTATGGAAAAATTGGAATTAGGTACACAGTGCTAAAAGTGTTTGTCAGTGACATAAAAAAATAGGAACCTAAGGCCAGGTGCAGTGGCTCACACCTGTAATCCCAGCACGTCGGGAGGTCAAGGTAGGTGGACCACCTGGGGTCAGCATTTTGAGACCAGCCTAGCCAACATGGTGAAAACCCGTCTTTACTAAAAATACAAAAATAAGCTGGGCGTGGTGACCCGTGCCTATAGTCCCATCTACTTGGGAGGCTGAGACAGGAGAATCACTTGAACCTGGGAGACAGAGGTTGCAGTGAGCTGAAATCGTGCCACTGCACTCCAGCCTGGGCGACAGAGTGAGACTCAGTCTCAAAAAAAAAAAAAAAAAAAAAAAAGGAAACCTAATAAAAAACATAGCACAGACACTGAATAAATACGACATTTTACCTTGAAGTTTCCTTGGGAAGTAGACATGAGAGGATTGCAGTTTTCGAGTTATTGAAAAGTGGTGAAAAGAGGGTTATCTGAAATCCCGTGAAAAGTTGTCACACTAGATATGAATGGGTGTGGCTCACATCAAATGAGGTGGACTGAGGAGGCTGGGAGATGTTTGAAGTGTGTGTGTTTTGTGTATTCCTACTGAACTCAGTTCACTCAGCTGCAATTTTCCACATTCATGTACTTTCTCATGGAAGATACCACTCATAAGCAAGCACAGTATTTGTGTTATGCTTAAGTCGTTCCCTAATAAATCATTCACTTTGGAACAAATCTGCAATTTTATAACTAGCATTACAGCAAAACTGATTGTGTATAGATAGGTACACATACTGTAGCGGTTGTCTGAATATTATTCACATTTTGAGGTGCAAGTTAGCTTTACCAAAACAGCACCATCTATCTTGTTATAATTGAATTATTCATCTGATTTTCACTAAAATTGTATAATTTGAATTTTAAATTTGTATTAGATTTCTTTTTTTTTTTTTTTTTTTTTTTTGAGACAGAGTCTGGCTTTGTCTCCCAGCCTGGAGTGCAGTGGCGAGATCTCGGCTCACTGCAAGCTCCACCTGCCGGGTTCACGCCGTCTTCCTGCCTCAGCCTCCTGAGTAGCTGGGACTACAGGTGCACGCTGCCACGCCCGGCTCATTTTTTGTATTTTTAGTAGAAACGGGGTTTCACTGTGTTAGCCAGGATGATCTCGATCTGCCGACCTTGTGATCCCCCCGCCTCGGCCTCCCAGAGTGTTGGGATTACAGACGTGAGCCACCGCGCCCGGCCAAATTTGTATTGGATTTCTATATAGCGGCATAAGACCTATGTGCATGGAGATTTTATGCTGAAGTTATATTTGTTTGCATGGCAAAATTACACTCTAATTCAAAATGATTTAGCACTGGAGTTCTGAGATATTTTTCCCTTGTAAAATTCTTAGTTTCAAGTTGACGATAAATGTAATGTTATAGAAAACTTTTGTCATCTCTTCTCATTTCTATCTCCCTTATAGCTTTATGTCAAACACCAAGCAAAGGATCCTAGAATGAACCCAATGGTATAGTTCATTGCCATGTAAATACTCATGCTAAAAGAGATATAACAAAATCTGGTAGATACGATTAATAAGATTCATTCTTTACAAGCCACCTTACCTTCCATCTTCGACTTTTCTCTCTTTTGGCTTTCAATTTGCCCATAGGTATTTTGAAGAAAAATTATAAATTAAAAAAGAGAAAAAAATGTGAGAGGATATTACACATATGGCTATATTCAAATTTAAAATTTCTAGAAGCTAGAAATTATGTTTTTAATATTTCTTTTGCAAATGTTAGACTAAAAAAAGCCTATTCTTTAACAGTATACTTAGGATTTCTGAAAGGTATATTAATTACTTAAGGCCAAAATGTACTAAGAAATGTCTAGTGTGCCTATCATGTATTAGGTTTCAAACAGCTAATTCAGGTACCAAATCCACAAACATTTTTCTCTGTGGATGAATATCTAGCCTTTTCTATTTCCAAGGGAATTAAGAATTAATAACTTCTGGCTAGTTTTGGCGAATAAAAAAACCTTATCTCTATCATTCAATATTTCAGTTAAAAAGTGTTTCTTGGTTTTGAATCATCTATTATTATTGCATTATTTCTTCACTCCATTATTCTCTGAGATGTCCATTTTGGATCAATATATATTAAATATCATTCATTAAACAACTGAAATTTGTTGGGTTGAAGACAAATTTCTGGGGAAGATAATGTGTCATCTTACATGTGAATTTCTGCTAGGAGGCTGTTACAAGCAACCATGTTTTTAACCATTATTGCTGTGAGACTGATTTAAACTGTTCTAACAAGTAAACCTAACGCTTCAGCATGGTATCATCACAGCAGTTCTCTGACACATAAAATTTTCATTTTTACTACTGTTATTTTTTTCTGAAAATTAAAAATTGCAAAGACTGTCTCCTTTCCTTCTTACTACCTCCCTCCCTGGTCCCCCACTTCGTATCTCTCTCTCTCTCTCTCATCATTCAAGTCATTTGCAGTATACAGAACAAATCTAAATATTTTTCCGTATGTTCTAATAGAATGATTCTCATATACTTTTAAGAGAAAAAATAAACATGCTAATTATATATGTAAATAATATACATATGATATGAAGGATCTCAGAAAATGATACTCCAGAATGAAGGCCTCAGAAGCAATTCTCTCTGACTTTCTCCTGCCCTGCTATCTCTGGCCTCTCAGTTTCCCTTGAGGATAGCCATAGAAACTAGAATTTCTCTTAACCAAAGTGGGTCAGAGAAGCCAGAACCCCTTTTCCAAGAAGCCAGGATTAAATGTTTAAAATTACTCTAACTTTTTCCACTCCTTTTTGTTTAAAAACTGCCATAAAGAAATGATATGACTTACCTTTTTTGACGATATGTCAGAAGACCCACATTCCAGAGACAGATGTCGCACACCAAAAAAGAAGGCATGCTTCACAGAGAGGCCAAGAGGAATCCGGACAGGCCAGGCAGATTCCAACAGTCTTTTAGCATTAAATCATAACCTTTTTGTCCAATTGTCTTTCTACTTGGCTGTTCATACTTTTTGAACCTAAGCATAAAAATGAACATTTTTTTTCCTTTATCTTAAGGTCCTCATTCAGAAGGCTTTCATGTAATGTAAAATGGTGACATATAAATTGGCATGCCTTTTCTCATATTAATCTGCTTCTTCTCAGTAATTTTCAGCAAACTTTCAGAGGGCAAAGAGGAAATTTTCCCTTGGTGTCTAGAAACATTACCATTTTATAAATATATATATATATAATTTTGCATATTTAAAATATATGATATGTATAAGGCAGCATGTTTATGTAGAAATGATTATCTATCTACTTTAAAACTTAGCATAACTCTTATAGGATGTTTTAGGTTCAGGTAGACTTTAGAGAAAATATATTCATTAAATAAAAAATTACAAGTTTTTTAAGTGCTTCAAAGTAAAAGTGAAGAATGCTAAAGTCAAAATAATTATAGTTTGGGAAGTGGCATGGCTCGGGAAAGCTGAACTGGAAGCACAAATACTAGAATGTTGAATTAAGCAGAAGTGAGGTATAAGTATTTTTTAAGTACTTTTTTTGCAGACAGAACAGTAGGTATGAGAGCAGTAAGAGACTGATTAGTCTGACCATGATACACACCTGGAGGATTCTACAGCACTCAAAGAACACTGTGGCCTGGACTCCTGGGTGGTCTTGGAGATGGAGGGCACTAAACATGAAAACAATATCTACTTTGAAAGTAGATTGGGGATATACGAGATTGAGGATTTGAGAAAAGATAAGAATATTGCCCTTACACCTTGATGTATATTACATGGGTGCACTCTTTTCTGATACAAAAAAGAAATCGTCTGGGTGTGGTGCCTCACTCCTGTGATCCCAGCACTTTGGGAGGCTGAGGCAGGGGGATAACTTTAGGTCAGGAGTTCGAGACTAGACTGGCCAACATGGTGAAACCCCGTCTCTACTAAAAATACAAAAATTAGCCTGGTGAGGTGGTGCACGCCTGTAGTCCCAGCTACTCAGGAGGCTGAGGCAGGAGAATCGCTTGAACCTGGGAGGTGGAGGTTGCAGTGAGCCGAGATCGTGACCCTGTACTCCAGCCTGGGCGACAGAGTGAGACTCAGTCTCAAAAAAAAAAGAAAAAAAAAATGAAGATGGGCACTTTGTGGGGAAGAACATGATGTTTCGTGAAATCTTTGACTATGTGAGAGATTGAAAAGAAGATGTAGACAGGAAAGTATGGCTTAGAGTTCCAATTTCTCACCTCATAACTGAAGTTATGAGAAGGAGGGGATGACCCTCTGAGAGTGGGTTGGGATGTGTTAGAGTAGAAGTCCTGAAACAGAAATTGGAGATGCACCGACACATAGCAGTTTTCTTGACAAAGTAACATCAGCAGAACAGATAGAAAGGCTGGTGGTGCAAAGAAACATGGACTGAACAGGGAAGGGAATATATTTTTGGAAGAAAGTTGTCCTCACGTTTTAATAAAGGTGGAAGCTCAAGTAAACTAAGATGAGGTAGATGTTTTTTAGCTTCAACTAGACAAGTTGTGAACGCTATTTTTTAATCCTAGAATATTTTTACCAATTTCAGGTTTCTCTGTTCATAGACAAAGACCTTGAATTTGGTAATCTTTGGAAATTTTTCTTTACATGATTTTCTTAGGCATATTTGATAACTGATAGCCCCTGCAAAAATTACATTATACTTGATGGGAGTGGAGGTAATTAGTCCTACTATTTAGTGAAATTCTAGATTTGGAAGAACTACCACAAGAATACTTATATGAACTACTATATGATCTTCAGATATCTTAATATTTATTTATCCTTTTGAAAGTAAATGACCCTTAAGGGTATTATAAATAATTTAAACATGTAAGGTGGAACCATATGAATTATTTATGTAACTATGCCTTCTATATATGCATTAAGTATATTGATTTGTTTTAAAAGGTAACAAACAGTGAGTCTTTTGTGACTTTTACTCCTCTTTCATAAACTACTCAAATATTACTTTCCCTGTAATGCATCCCCTCTATGCTGTCCTCTTGATGGAGAAATCACTGTGCCCTTGTACCCACACTGCAACTTGAGCACAGGTGAGCATATGTTTTAACAACACTTTAGATGATGATGCCTGTTTACCAATCCCTGTGCCTCGGGGTTTATTCCTTTCTGTCACCAGTGCCTAATTTACAGTTTGATACAAAGTAACAGCTCAAACCACACTTATAAAGTATTGCAATAATTTTCTTGGAGAATAAGGATTATAGAAATAAAAGTGTTATAAGATTCTTTTAATTTAATCTCTTCCATTTTTAGGTGACAATATTGACAGCCCAAAGTATTAAATGCCTGCCAAAAAATTAGTTATTACTAAAGAAAGGCTTAAAAATGATCATTTAGTTGGCAAAACATGTTTAAAAAAATGGAAATCAGTACAATGATTGTATTTTACTTAGAGAAACAAAAACTGAGCAACATAGCATTTTCCCAGGGTAGGGTAAAAAAAAATGCCATAATATATAAACTAGGGAAAAACATATATATCCCCATCAGGAAACATGAGGTGAAGGTGCACTCATAGAAGTTTTGGTCTTAGATATGTTTCTTCTCTCTAAACATATTTGAAGTAATTTGGAAAAAAAATTATTTCACATTTCATATACATATGTATGTTCCGTTGTATGTGGGTAGAGAATATTTTTATTTTGTGACAAAAAGGAATACTTTCATATAGTAATCCTAAAAGGAGGCATGTTTTCTACTCACATTATATAAATAAAATATTCATTTTCTCTAAATGCTGTTGAAACATGATATCTGAGAAACCAAATTAAGCAGACTTTCCTTGAGTCACAAGTGGAGAATTTGCTCTCCATCTGCATAACAGTGGAGCAGTTTCACCTGTGGGGAGATTGTATAATAACATACATAAAGCATTTCTTTTGGGATCAGAATGAGTGCCTACTTCTGTCTGCCAAGGGATTTATTTACATATCATCATCAAATCTGGACACTGCCAAAGACTTTGGGATTATGCAGTCTAACCTTCTACTAGGCATTTGGATTTCCAGAATAAGACTTTTAACAAAATTCTTCTCCTTGGACCAATGCTAATGGGTTCCTTAATTGTTATAGAGTTTTACTATGTCTCTGAAAATCTCAAATTGTTGAAAAAATCATCTTCATAGTCAGCTAAATAATATCTACATATAGTCTCCTTTTATTTATTTCTATTTTTTAAAGTCATACCACTGGAAAATCAAATGTCTCTCAAAATGATACTTCAAATATTTGAATATCGTTGTCCTATAAATTCAAAGTTTCAATTTATATAGGCAAAACCTTATTTGTTTCAGATATTCCCTTTGTGATATACTATTACTATGTATCCACGTTTTAATCACTATCCTCTGATGTGTTTTCTTATTTGTCTGTATCCCTATCAAATTGTAAAATCCAGAAGTGAATAAAGTAGACTAAATGTGATTTCACCAGCTCAAGAATTACTGTTGCTCATTTGAGACATACATTTATTTAGTAGCTATTTATTGAGCACATACATATGAGAAGCAGCTTGCTATGGTCAGGACAGTCAATTCCCCTGCCATCATGGAGTCTACTAATTATAGACTTTTTTTTGGGATTCTCTGCTCACTATTTAAGCTTTCCAGTGTTGTTTTGAAGCCACCTCATACAACTCAATGATGCATTTCTCTTATCAGTTTCGTTTTTAATGATATACCAATGGCAGCTTGAAATTGGCCACAAAGAAAATATTTACACCATGGAAATCTGTTAATGCTACATATTTTTGGTGGTTGTTTTGTTTGGTTGTTTTGCTTGGTTTTGTTTTAAGGAGCTGGCTGCTAAAGATTTATTAGCATATTATTACTCTTCTTTTGTTTGGAGCTCCTTCTTCCCACACTTTTGGAATCCTGGCAGTGGGTTTTTGCTAAAAGATTTGGTGTTATGTCTATAATTGATTAGGCTAATGGTGAACATAAACTAGGCCATTTACAGATGCCTGAAAATAATGTTTATGCTATGTTATTAGGATATAAAATATATTAAAACACATTAATTATGCTTATTCTCTACACATTAATCAATACTTTTAGATTTAATTCCTACATCTGATAACAATGATATTAATATACAAGCCATATTGAAAGGGCTTTATTGCCTTATTCAAACATAAGCACCCTTGAGTGGACTGAATTACTCTTCATTTGGAAGATATCTGCCTCTCTCATTTTTTATTGATGGTTTTGATTCATGTAATATTTATTTCAATTGCCATCTATAGTTTAAAGCAAAGCTTGTTATTATAACTTCCAAACACTGAAATCATTCAAATATCTTTAAGAAGACACTCTGGCCTAGTTGAGAACAATATTGCCATAATATACATATGTTTTATGTAGAAACATCATCTCAGGCATTCAATAAAAGAATTACTACTCTGAGGAGATGCAAAAATATAAAAGCAACTTTAATGGACATTACATAGAATTTTATAATTCTAGATGGGCAGAAATCAATCAATGTGTTTATACAGTAAAGATCCTTGTATTTAGAAAACATTGCAAAAGAGGGAAAGTAGCTCATTGAAGATCCTGTTACTAAAACTGGAACTCAACAAGGCTGGGGATTATTGCTGGATGTGCCATAAAGAATAGACTGTGTGGGCTGGGCGCGGTGGCTCACGCCTGTAATCCCAGCACTTTGGGAGGCCGAGGCGGGCGGATCACAAGGTCAGGAGATCGAGATCATCCTGGCTAACATGGTGAAACCCCGTCTCTACTAAAAATACAAAAAATTAGCCAGGCGTGGTGGCGGGCACCAGCAGTCCCAGCTGAGGCTGAGGCAGGACAATGGCGTGAACCCGGGAGGCAGAGCTTGCAGTGAGCCGAGATCGTGCCACTGCACTTCAGGCTGGGCGACACAGCGAGATTGTCAAAAAAAAAAAAAAAAGGAATAGACTGTGTGGAGTATCAACAGAGTTTAGTTGACTAATACCTGTGACAATTATATCTGCAAACAAAATTAAAAAAAATAGCTGACTAAATGGAAAGTGTTTCTCATAAATACTTAGGCACAGAAAATGCCTCTGAAATTGTTCTAGAAGCAGCGTTGGCTGCTTTTGTTGTGTTTTACTTGCTAAAATGTAAGAAAAAATGTGATCCACTTGTATTGTTTGGTAGTCAAAATCATTAACTGAACTTACTATGGTAGCTGATAAGTATTTGCAAAAATTGCCAAGACAAGAAAAGGTAATTTAGGTTTTATAAATCAAAAGCTTTCAAATCTTAGGAAGTAAACAGAGAGTTTATAGAGGTTGAACTACAGAACAAAATCCATGGTAAATGTAGAGAATTTTTACAAAGTCTTTTATGTAATAAGCTATGGATTCTCTGAGAAGATATACATTAAAAAAATCAAGACAATCAACCTTATATCAAAATCTTTCCAATGTCTGACCTGAGATTGGAATAATGCCCAAAATGCACAACAAGTGCTTTCTCTTTTTAGGGCAGTGTGGGAAAACTTTATTAATATTTATGCTCCATTATTTCAATTATTGCCACTAGATCATATTGGTATTTATGTATTTAGCATGCTTAAGTAGTATCTAAGGTTAAAAGTTGATTATCACAGAGCTCAAGGGTTGGATACCCTAAAAGCCTTACTGGTTTTTACCACATCTGCACCTATTTTTTGTTGTTGTTGGGGGAGACAGGAGTTTCTATTTTAGATTGATATGCAGGTGCAGAATTACTTCTCCCTTATTTATAATAAAATAAAACCTCTTTTTTTAAGTTTAGGTATGTTATATATTTTCCCTCAGATATAGTCTATTTAGAGTTCTCTGCTTAGTAGAAATGTGAGATCACTCTGACTTAATTGCTTGTAAGAATCAAAATCTACTCTCTCACAAATACAAAATACATATTTTTTTCTCTGTTGTCCATTTTTGTTCTCAACTCGTAACAAATTCATATTTATTCATCATATTTACCCAGTTAAGACAATGCTGAATTCAACTAAAACATTTCTCAATTTTCCCAATACCCTTCCTATACAAAATCATAGAAAAGCACACATCTCATTAAAGAAACATGGATTTGTGCCAGACATGATAAAATAGTTGTGGTAATTTTTTTTCCTTTTTTCCCATTGAAACGAACTTACCTACATATTTTTAATAAAATGCAGTCTCACCAAGTGGTAGCATTATATACTACCTTCTTTTTTATATTCATTAATCTCTGTGGTCTCTCATGTTCTTTTCCATTTCATGTTCTCCAGTATCTTTGATTAGAATTCTTTAAGGTTACCCTGAAAGTTTCTTTATTTTTTTCAAATTCTTAGAACATTGCATGAATTTATGTTTCCTGGATATTGTGACTTTTATTCAATAGATCAGTGACCTTTACTAGCTGTCTCCTCAATACTAGCATTAAAAGAGAGTCTATAATTTTATTTCATTTTTAGCACACAGAGATCACAAGCCTTCTCAAGAGTTACAACAGTTATGTGTATCCTGAATGTTTTACTTAGGACAGAATTGCTCTGCAGGAGAGCAATGCCTGTCTTCTTCCTGAGTGAGGGTTATCCTCAAAATTGCCAGGTCAACTACAGTTTTATGAGCACTTACTTTCCTGGGCATGACTGGCTATTGTCAGCAATGTATGCCGAGAAAGGTATCAAGGGCTAATCCCCTATTACATTTAATGCAAGGTAATGCTCGAATCCTTAGTCACAAACACCTTCAGAAGTTTTTCATTCTCCAATAAACCATTTTCAGGTCTTGGAGATTTGGAGTCCCTGATTAAAGTAAGCTTTTACCTGATGTTCTTCTGGGAAAGGATTTGCTTTAGGAATAATCATGTAAATTAAGAGAACAACAATATCCAATTACCTACACTAAAGAAGCCTTCTTTATATACCTAAGACAAATTTTACCTTTTTCTCCACATATTTCCAGCTCATTTTTATGAAAGTTATATTTAGGTATATTTATCACTTCAATTTATGCCTAAAATGCAATCTACTTATCCAATATGTTTTCTAACTTGCAGCTGCTTCTACATAGACAAGCCACTGATTAAATAAATAATTTTTGTGACTAGACATATTATTTTTCCTAATCATTATTCAACTGATTTGGCGGTCTTTCAACTATGAAATCTTACCATATATAATGAACATTTGAATTTTTTTCAACTTTTAAATTGCATATTTTCTATTTTACTTGTATTGCCTAATACTTTAATATCAATAATGAATAATACAATATTTGTCACTGATCTCTTGTATCTGACTTTAAAGAAAAGCCCTATAGTGTATCACCATTTGTAAAGTAATAGCTTCTCACATTTACATTTATTTTGGATTTTTTGCCTTTGCAAAGGAATTTTACATTATTCAGATTTTAAAAGTTTCTTCTTTTCTTTCTTAAAGAAGAAGGTTAAAATTTTGGAAGAATAACTTTGCAGCTAACATTGCATATTTTTTCTTCTTTGTTTTATTAACATGACAAATATTTTGTTTTAGATTTTTGCTTTTATCGTGGTTGAAATAAGTTTTAAGCCTTTTCTGTGGTTTGGAATGGTTTAAATAATAGTGAATTTATCTAATCTTTGAGTACTACATATTATTTATGACTGAAGCCTCTAGGCTTGATGTTTTCTGTGTTGATGTGGGGCAGATTATGGAAACACTTGAATAATTTCAAAAAGTTTCCAAACTTATATGGTTATTTTAATTTTCTGCCTATATCAACAACACTTAAAATTATAGTTAGTAGGAAGTAATAAATGATAGATGGATTTTCATAAGGTTGCGAAAGTACTCTAATAATATTATTCTATGAACTTTTGCTGTGTTTGTGGTTATGTCAACATATTGTTTAACATGAAATTTGTTATATTTTCTTTCTCATTGTAATTTATGTATATTTTTGCTTTTTTCTGTTTGTTACTTTATGAATTTATCTCATCCTATTTTATTGGTATTTACTGTGGCTATAACAAAATAACATAGATTCAAACAACGAAAATCTATTATCAGTCATTCTGCAGATCAGAAATCTGAGATGGGTCTCTTGGGGCTAAAGTAAAAGTATCTACAGGGTTGTGTCACTTTTTAACTTTAAAAGGAGAACCCATTTTGCTGCTTTCCAGTTTCTAGAGACTTCCCATATTCCTTGAGCAGTAACGCTTTCCTCCATCATCAAAGCCAGAAACTCTGACCCTTTTTCCATCAGTATATCTTCTTTTGACCTTTGCTAGAAAAAGTTCTCAACATTTAGGGAATCATGTAATCACATTTGTGAAGTTCCTTTTACCATGTAAGGTCACATTCATAGATTGTGGAATTAAGACATTGCCATCTTGGTATTGTAGGGACATTATTCGGCTCCTATCTTTGATCTTTCTTTCTCCTCTCCTAAGTTACAACATTTACGTTTTTATTATTAGGCTCTTTTAAACATCAATAAGATTCTATTTGTTAATTATGCTTAGTCTTTATTTATTGAGTTTAAGGGATAGAAAATGAGAACATTATTCACTTATTAATCTTTAATCCTACTAATATTTTTGAGCACCTACCTGTATCCTATTGTAGATAATGGAATTATAACATTAAACAAAATGTAAAAAGAAAATCATTTCTTTGGAGTCTACATTTCAGTGAGTGTGTAGAAAATAAGCAAATCATGCATAGTATGCCAGAGGTCATTAATTCTATGAAGAAAAATAGAGAGGAGAGGGAAATTGGGAATGCAGCTCAGAGAGGAAAGATTGCTGTTTTGTGGAGATGTTCTATTTAATTAGGTGACATTTAAACAAAAATGTAGAAAAATTGAAGTGAGACATGAAGATATCCAGACAACTATTGGAGGCAGAAGGAACTCCAAATACTAAGATGCAACTGAAATGTGCTTGACAAATTAAAGAAACCTAAAGGGAAGGAAAGGTGGAACAAACAGCAGAATTGTGAGAAGTAGGTTGAAGACAGAGTTGAGGACTATATCACAGGTCTTTGTTGGATTACTCCTGGGGTTTGTTTGTTTGTTTGTCCAGGCTGGAGTGCAGCAGCACAGTCTCTGTTCACTGCAATCTCTGCCTCCCAGATTCAAGTGATCCTCCTGCCTCAGCCTCCCAAGTAGCAGGAACTACACCATGCCACCACAGCTGGCTAATTTTTGTATTTTTAGTAGAGATGGGGTTTGGTCATGCAGGCCAGGCTGGTCTTGAACTCCTGACTTCAAGTGATCCACCTGCCTCGGCCCCCAAAAGTGCTGGGACTACAGGCATGAGCCAACATGCCCAGCCTTACCAGGTTCTTGTAAGAAGTTTACCTTTTATTCTGAGTAAAATTTTAATCCTTGAGCAGAGGGTGTTGAACTGAAGGACATGATTTATTCTGTTTTTAAAAATGTACGCTGACTGCTGTATTGAGAATAGTCTGCAAATGAGCATTGAGAGAAGCAAAGATATCAGAAAGGAGGTCACTGCAATAATCCACAGGAGAAATATTATTATGATAAACAGCAATATTAGCTATAGCAGCAGGAGAAAGTGTGAGTGATTCTAAGCCTACAAGGTTTGCTAAAAGACCCAATATTTGGTATAAAAGAGACATTCAGTGGTAGCTTTAAGAGGACTGTCACAGGAACAGGTTTGGGGAATGAAGGTGGGAGGAAGTGTCATGACTCGGGTTTTATAAATGTTATGTTTGAGACATCTCTTAAATACCCAAGAAGATTTGAGAGAAGCAGTTGAGTAAATGAGTCAAGAGTTCATTCAGGTCTTCAGCCTGAACTGAAGAAGATAGAAAGTTGTAAGCACTATAGATAGTATTAAAGCTAGGAGAATGGGTAACATAGGTATAAAAGGGGTTCAAGAGGTGAGTCCTAGTAACTCCAATATTTAGAAATTACAAATTTGAGAAAACATCAGCCTGAAAGCAAAGTAACAGATTAGTTTAAAGAAGAATAAAGAAAATCAGGAGTGATAAATTGCAAGTTAAGAGAAGAGTTTCAAAAAGACAGTGTGGGCAACTGTGTTAAATGCTTCTGTAAAGTCAAATAAGATGATAATTCAGAATTCATGATAAGATTTATCAACATACCGTTCTTATCAACTTTAAAAATAGGTTTTTGTGGAATAGTACCAGAAAAAGTCAACTAGAATGGATTCAAGAGAAATAGAGTGGGAGGAATTGAAGAAGTGAGTATTGAATATACAGCCCAAAGTTATTCTTCATGAGTGAAATATGGGTGTGGAAAAAGGAAAAGATTTAACAATGGCTGTAAGAGTTTTCTTCTTTACAATTAAAAAGTTGAGGACAGAATGTAATAAGATGGAAGGGTCCATTAGTGGACTATTTTTTAAGAAGTTTTTTTTCTTTAAAAGAAGTGAAAAAATGTGGATTATATGTATATTTTGTGTAGAAAATATCACAAAAACTTGTATATTAATGAAATACTAGTAATAGATATGTAGCACTTAAAATGTGCCAGGACCTATGAATTTATGAATGAATCAATTTAGTGCTGACAACAAATTTATGAGGTAGACACTATTATTTTCTTCCCCTTTAGCTAGATGGGTAAAACTGAGAAACAAATTTTAACTTGTTCAATTTCACACTGCTAGTAAGTTGCAGAGCCAGAATTTAAGCCAAGTTAGATCAGCTCCAAGGCACAACACTTCTTGAGTATAGTAGGGGAAAAAAATAGATGATTCTGAAAAGAGAATGGATAGTAATTGAAGCAATATTTTTTATTAGGCACTGCTATGTCTTGAATATTTGTGCCTCTTCCAACATTTATGTTGAAACTGAATCCCCAATGCAACAATATTAAGGGGTAGAGCCTTGAATAAGTGATTTAGTCATGATGGCAGAGCCCTAATGAAAGGGATTAATAATCTTACAAGAAAAGTACATGGGAACTGTTTGTCCTTTTTTTCCTTCTGCCTTCCACCATTTGAGGACACAGCATTGGTGACCTCACGAGGACATAGCATCAAGGCACCATCTTGGAAGAGGAGAGAGCAATGCCCATCTGACACCAATGGCAAAACTTTAATCTTGGATTTCCCAGCCTCCAGAACTGTGAGAAATAAATGTTTGTTGTTTACAAATTACTCGGTCTCAGGTATTTTTTTATTGCAGTAAAAGAGACTAAGATATGCACAGAGACAGAGTTCAGTAATCAAATGGAAGGGTTGCCTTAGATCATAGAAAGTACAGTTTATCCATAGTAATAAGAGGAGAAGAAGCACATAAGGAAGCCATCACTGCTATGTTGACACGGATTATGGTGTGCAAATGTAGAAGTTGTCTTCTAATTGTTTCTATTTTCTCAGTGAAATAAGATTAAAATAAAAGTCATAAGCCAAGAGTGAAAATGAGATGAGATGTTGCACAGTTCAGAGTAGAGAAGAACATGTAGGTAGTTACCTAGGAAAGTGGAAATTGACAGAACTAAACCAATATGGCATTATTGCAGGCACCCTTAAGGGAATGCTCAATAAATTAATATTCATGAATTTAAAGTACTATCATTCATCATGTTTGGGTGCTTTTGATGTACAACTGCGTTGGCAGAGGTAATGTCTGGTTTTAGACTGCTACAACTATTCAGAAAAAGAAAATTTCAAGGATTACTTCCGGTAGAAAAAAAAATGGCACACATTTTTCTTCAATCTCAACTTACATCTCCTTATTATCTATTTTCACTTCCGCCCCAATCAAATGAAGGTAAAGATAGACAAAAACTTGACATTTGAATATGACTCTATTGATTCCCAGGAAAGAAAGAGTCTATTAAATGTGGATTGCTGTGTGCCTCTTCTCTTTGGGTAACCAATTGTATCTGTAATATTAGGTTGGTACAAATGGAAGGTTGGAAGTGTTACCAGTTTTAGTAGGCAATTACAGTAGTGGGTAAAGACTTTCATTATATGAGTCATTCTTTCATTTTATCTTGACCTATACGCTTCTCTGTTCCACATTCTGTCTCTCTTTAAACAGTGAAATTATTCTTAAGTTTTTCTTTTCAATTTTGTACCCTTGTTTTTGTGAAGGAGGAAAAGGGAATGTTGGTGGGAGTAGCTGTTGCACTAATTTCTAGAACATTTGGTATATAACTAACATGGCAATTTTCAATGGTCATGTTTTAAGGCTATTTTTCTACTTCTTTATTTGTTACTTGAGTGCTACAGATATATGTTCACTCCTAGATTTTGCTTTCTTCACTTGTTTATGTTTTTTTGGGAGGGGGGGACAAGCTGTGTTATTAGCTTGTCTAACTGTCATACAGGAATTCCTTAAATCATCTGTTTAATAAATAAGACTATAGTTCTGTTCTTTTAAAATTAACACATTTGTCTGAATTTTTCTTGTTGAAATAGTATGTTCTCAATCTAATGTATGACTTCATATTACTGTTTCTGAACATTGGAACTGGATTTGCCCAACAAAAACCTCTTAGCAATTCCGTTTTGTGTATGTGTTTTTAGCAAGGACTACTGGGATTGATTAGAGTATCATATTTTCTTATTTTTTGATATACTTAAAATTCTTTTATTTGTGTTTGTAGAAATACAATAGACATACTATAAAAATACCTATTGCAAACTTTCTAGAAATATCTGGAGAAAATATAACATTTTTAAAAGTCCATTGCTAAGATTTGAAAATTAAAAGAAATCCGTAGAGGCTACTAAAGTGGTTTGTGGTATATACGGAAGTAAAATATATGAGAGTCAAGGCAAGGGGCCAAGAAGGAGAAAGAGAAGTATTCAGCTGTAAAGTTATTATAGAATTCATTAAGTACTATCAGTTAAAGGTAGGATGTGTTAAGTTAAAGATACATGTTATAAACCCTAAAGCAATCAAAACAGCAGACAAGCTGTTGTTAATTAGATAGCAGGGGAGAAAAAATGAATCATAAAAACTGCTCAACACAAAGGAAAGCAGAAAAAAGAGAAAATAAAGCATCAAGAAAAGACAGAGACCAGAATCAGTGGCACATGCCTATAATCCCAGTATTTTGGGAGGCTGAGTCAGGAGGATTGCTTGAGGCCAGGAGTTCAAGCCCAGCCTGGGCAACATAGAAAGACTCTGTCTCTATATAAAATTTAAAAATTATCTGGGCATGGTGGTGCATGTCTGTAGTCGTAGCTACTTAGGAGTCTGAAGTGGGAGGATTGCTTGAGCCCAGGAGGTTGAGGTTGCAGTGAGCTATGATCGCACCACTGTACTGCAGCCTAGGCAACAAAGCAGGAGTTTGCCTCAAACAAACAACAAACAAACAAACAGAAAATAAGAAGCAACAGAAAATCATTGCAATATACTTGGCTTAAATCCAATTATATAAATTAAATATATTAATTGTAGATGATCTAAACAACCTAATTAAAAAGCATAGATTTTCAAAATGAAAAAGCAAGCCCCTACTATATGTTGCCTACAAAAAACAATTTTAAATATCTAGATACAAATAGGTTAAAAAAGAGAGTGGCAAAAGTTGTATCAGGCTACACTGCTAAAGATGGGCTGGCTTTGTTAATGTCAGATAAAAGTAGATTTCAGATCAAATAATATTACCAGGAATAAAGAGAATCATTTCATAAATGATAAAGAGGTAAATTCATTAAAGAGGCATAATCTTAAACATTTATGCATTTAATGGCAAATACATGAAGAAAAACCTCACAGGACTAGAAGAAGAAATACATGAAGCAAAAACCTCAAAGGACTAGAAGGAGAAATAAATGAATTATAATGAAGCAAAAACCTTGTAGGCCTAGAAGGATAAATAAACAAACTATAATTATATTAGTGATTTCAACACCTCACTCTCAATAGTTGACATAAGAAGGAGACAAAATAGTAGTAGGATAGTAGACTTAAACAAATTCTAACAACCCACTTGACCTAATTGTTAATTGTAGAATACTCTATTCAACAGCACCACAATGCATATAATTTTCAAGTGTATGTAGAATGGTCTCCAATATAGGCCTTATTTTGGGGATCCCTATGAAAACTCTTCATAACGCTCATATTTTCCACCAACACTAGAGAGAAGAGAAAGTAAAACTGTCTTGATTTCCACTTACTATGTGAGTGATATGCAGACGCAATAATTTGGATCCCAGCTGTCATGAAGTTTATTTAATATTATAGAACTGTTTCTTCCTAATATGTATGACAGTAATGATAATGTGTAATTGTCTATCAGGTTAACACAAAAGTTAAATGAAATTACTTTAAAGTTTCTGTCACATAAATGGTACATATATTTTAATCTCACATAAAAACACATCTGCCTGAAGACACAGACACTAAAATCTCTCTCAGTGACACTATTTTCATTATCTTTGTACCTCTGTCTGCTATTTCTAATCATACACTATTGGTTTAATTTTCACAAAAGTACTAAACTCTCTTTCATGGAAAAAGTCTGGAAGATTTAAGAGCATAGGATACTTTTGTTTCACAATTGAAAAGCCTTTCAACCAATATCCTGTTATTTATTTGAAATTCATGATTAAAATATTCCTACTAAAATTAATCAAGTTCAGTGTTCTCATCTACTCCTTTTTTTTAGACAATCAGGATACTGAATTGTCAAATTTTTTTTAAGTTAGTCATTTATCTGAAAAAACTTATTTATATTACAAAGATAAAATGGTGGTTCATTTATTTTTATTCATTCATAGTATGGAGATATTAAACTTGTTTTTGGAAAATTAATGGAAGAAAGATCATTTAGATAACAAAATGTTTATACTACAAAAAGATATGTAAAGTGTAACTCTTGGATATATGTAAGAAAAAAGCTTTGCGGCATCTATATCAACTGTTGATAATGAATATGACAAATGATTCTTATTTTTGTGATTATTTGATTATTTGTATCTTTTGCATATTTTGATATAAATGTATATAAATTTTGCAGAAAAACATGCAACCAAGATATATTCAAATTATGGGAAAAATCTTATGAATTGAATAACAGAATAGGTTGCGTTCATAACCATCAAGTTAGACAAACATGTAATCAGTTCAATCATGTGTCTTATTTTCTCCAGAACTGACTGATGTTTGATTCACTTAAATTGATTCACAATTTTTTTCTACTATCATCTAGGCTGTCTCTTAGAAGTGCTTTTGAAAGAAACCTGCCTATTAAACCTAGTTTTTTTTGTTTTTAAGAAGCAATTTTTTCAGAATTCATTTCTTGCTACAGGTGCTGCCTTATGAATATACCATTTGTCCATCGGACATTCAAGTGGTTAATAGACTAAATCTCTCTAATTATGGAGGAAATCAAGATGTGTTGACAGCTCTGCTATTTTGGGGGAGTGACAACCCTGGGTGCCTGCCACATTCTGACATTCAAGCTATACTTGTTAGTATCAGAAATTCTTTGTAGGTGGCTCACTGAAGAAAACAGTGGCTTATATTTTGTCAGATTTGTCTGCTCAGCTGTGACTTCAATTTTCCCTCACATTGCTCCAGATTCAAAGTCCAAAGAGTTAGCAACAGAATAATGCATTTTATTGCTACAAAGATCCTTTCCTCTCAGAGTTAGTATGGAATTGCTGAAAGGGCATCAGGGTGAGAAACAAGAAACCTGGGTTCTGGCCTTGGTCTACTTCAATAGATAAGTATAACAGATGCAATAGCTGTGACTCTATCTCTATAACTTGATAGGGATTTACTTTCTTATTAAATAATTAGATTAAATCTTCTCCAAGCTCCAATTTGGATCTAAATTTCTGCTATTTTATTTTTAATTCATGTATGGATATTGGAGGAAAACAGTTTACTAAGTCTTTAGGATATTTACATTTATCTTAAGACAATTACTTTGGTATATCTGCAAGGCTAGTTTTCATGACACATTTCCTCTCTCTTAATTCCCGTTTCATTTTAAATATCATCAGAAATAATTTCTCACACAAAAGACTTTGGATACTTTTATAAATATTGTTTATAAAAAGCTTTTCATCATTTAGTAGGTATGGCTACATAGAATTACATCTTTATATCGTATATCAGATTTATATCTCTATATCATTATCTGTAATCTATATCTATTTATCAATATACACACCTATTGTTATAAAAAACCTCTGTGAACTTTTCTCCTATATTTCAACAACCTCTGTCTGATATACTGAAAACTTCGTTTTGTGAATAGTGAATAATATTCTTGCTTCATTAATCAAACTTGGGAAAATTTATGAAATATATTTTCATATGCTTCTCAGATTCCTAATTTATTTCATGAAATTTGAAATAATTAAGAAAATTACAGCTAATTTTGCTAAAATAAAATATGATGAAAGATTTATATAAAGTTTCTTGTGTAACACACATGATTCACTTATTGTAAATAAAATAAAATTCCTAGAAATGTTTGAACATTTCGAAAAATAATTTTATATTTGATATTACATTTTAAAATTTTAAAGCATTAACAATGTATGTTTAGCTCTAAAATATGTATATTGGTTTATTTCTATAGAGCTTTTCAAAATTGGAAAAAAAAATTATCTCGTTAACTTTGGTAGGCAATCTTGAATGTGTGGCAAATATTTTAATTCATTAAATCAATAATCCAGAAGAAAATTAGAAATAATTTAGTACATCTATAAGCATCCAAGTAAAAATCACTTAATGACTCCATTTAAATTAATGTCTTTTTTTTTATGGTAAAATAAAAACTTTCATTTTTCTCATTTTTAATTGGTGTGACAGTAGGCAGTTTGTTCAAAATAGTAATAGCAACAGCAACAATGTGTTTGAACAGTTTGTTCAAAATAGCAATAGCAAGCAACAATGTGCTTATGTGCAAATGAAAGGAATGACAGCAATGATACAAGGGATGGGAGGGAGGAATTAGAAATGTTTTGTAATTATAAGATACTTGCACTCCTCACAGAGCAGTATAGTGTTACAAGGATACCAGGGGGCTCTTCTGGGTTTGGCTCCAGACCACTGCAATAAAGCAAATATTGCAATAAATTGAGTCATGTGAGTTTTTTGTTTCCCAGTGCATATAAAAGCTGTATTTACCCTATACTGTAGTCCATTAAGTGTGCAGTTGCATTATGTCATAAAAAAATGACGTACCGGCTGGGTGTAGTGGCTCATGCCTGTAATCTCAGCACTCTGGGAGGCCGAGGCGGGCGGCTCACCTGAGATCAGGAGCTCAAGACCAGCCTGGCCAACATGGTGAAACCCAATCTCTACCAAAAACACAAAAAATTAGCCAGGCATGGTAGCAGGTGCTTGCAATCCCAGCCACTCAGGAGGCCGAGGCAGGAGAATCGCTCAAGCCCGGGAAGCGGAGGTTGCAGCAAGCTGAGATCACCCTAGCACACTCCAGCCTGAACAAGAACGAAACTCCGGAGATACATCTAATGTAAATGACGAGTTAACGAGTGCAGCGCACCAACATGGCACATGTATACATATGTAACAAACCTGCACGTTGTGCACATGTACCCTAGAACTTAAAGTATAATAAATAAATAAATAAAAATGTACCTACCTTAATTTAAAAATACTTTAAGGCTAGAAAATGCTAATGATCGTCACAGCCTTCAGCAAATTATAATCTTTTTTTCTGGTGGAGGGTCTTGCCTCATTGTTGGTTGCTAAAGTAATGTCTTAAAAATATTCTCCCACTAATCACTCTTTATCATGTCTAAAATGTGAAAATTTGACAAATGTGTGGTAGTCAGATGCTTTAAAGATAAAATTCAAATTCAGGTCACTCTTATCTCACTATAATTGAATTCCATTGTTACAAATATGTATTATGGCTTGAAATTCATGTATTTTTCAAATAAGAAAATAATAACACTTGTTTTCTTCTGTAGTAAAATAATCGTTTTTGTCTTTTTTTTTTGACAGGGTCTCCCTCTGTCACCCAGGCTGGAGTGCAGTGGCACGATTTTAGCTCACTGCAATCTCCGCCTCTCAAGCTCAAGCAATTCTCCTACCTCAGCTGCTAATTTCTGTATTTTTAGTAGAAATGGCGTCTCGCCATATTGGCCAGGCTGGTCTCAAACTCCTGATCTTAAGTGATCTACCTGCCTGGGCCTCCCAAAGTGCTGGGATTTCAGGCATGAGCCACCATGCCCAGGGAAAAAAATTTTTATTAATTAGTTTCTCCTTTTATTTTCATGCTTCAGCTTGTGTTACTTGAGCTATTTTTTTTTTTTATCTTTCATGCATCACCATACTTCTTTTACTTACTGTAAACAATAGGCACATCTACTCCAAATGGTCAGAATAACAGCCATAATAAAAATAATACCACTAGCTACCATGCTTGTTTAGAAAATTTTGTACTTTTTTAAAAGGATAATATATGTTTGAATTGTTGGTGAATCCCTTTATCATACACTGATTTTTTTTTCAAAACAAAAACCTCCCTTTAGATGTGTGGTAGATTTTAGCACTGGACCAAAATCTCCACTAACCCCCATGCCCTTGACCTCTGCCTTGTGAATTTGTCTTGATCTTCTTTTTGCTGTTATATATAATTCTCAGTCCCTGCGGTCAGCCGTATTTTGCCCAATGAGAGCGTTGAAAAGGATTTGTGTGGTAAGGTTTTCTGTCTTGTGTCCTTTTATCATTACAAAGGGAATAGCATACTTAAGTTAGTATTCTGGTCTTAGAAGGGTAAGAGATAATGTAAAGTAAGGTAGACATGTCCTAGACTAGAATGAGTCAGATGCCTCTCTGACACAAGAACAGCCTTGGTTGAGATCAGATAACTTCTAGCAGAAACCTAGACTTGTGAGTAATCAGCACATATTGTAGTATGTCACTGAGGTGTGTGGTTGTTTGTTTTGCAATAGTTTGTGGTGACAGCAAACTGATACAAGATCTTTTCAAAATCATCAGCCGTATCAACAATAATTATAGCAAGAATGGCTGTCTCAAAGATACTTTTTCATCAGAAGAATCAATGCCCCAGTATTGTGGCAAATCGATTGTGAAAATATTATTTCACATGTAAAAATTTTGTGATGAATTTCTGAATTTGTCCATGGTACTAGATTTTAGATCTGTGCTGTGTAACATGTTTCTGTCAAATTATTTTGTCTTCTTCAAATTTTCTCACTTTTGTTGTTAACTAAACAAAATTTCAAGGTGACATAATTTTTAAAATCACTGAGGGACTTTTTGTTTAAAATTTGAACTAAATTATTTTTTCAATCATAGGCATTTGGAATTTATTTTGAATAATTGAGTAGAATAATATTCAGATCAAAAATACATTTAATATTACATCAAAAATTCTCCTTTCTCTATATTTTCATTTCACATTTTTAGTATAATACTTATATAAATATAGGTAGACAGATAGATAGATATAGATAGGTAAACAGATTTTTTTCAACATGCTTATCTCTCTTTAAGGGAGCAAAATATGTCTTTCTCATTCTAAGACACTAATAAAGGTGTCAACAGATATTTAGTTTTAGAGTTCATCAGATGAATTCAGTAGTTTGTGAAAGGTTGTACAGGAAGGCAAACATTAAAAAAACAGCAGTTGCTAGTTTGAATTACACTTTTGGAAGTGTAAAAATATATTACTTTGGCAACTATTTCTCTTTCTGAATACGTATTTCTCTTCAGAATGTGAAGGTAGAACTTCAGTTGTAAGTATTATAACCAGTAAATGTTAAGATTTTAAATTTCAAATGTTGTTTTTGCAGTTAATACTGAGCATTTGATAGTACTTTCAAAATTTATTCTAAAACATGAACTTCATGTGACTGTAAGTGGTCTTTGGCAAAAAATATGATTTCTATTTGAGAAATTTCATAAAAAATACATTGTATTGATGGTGAATTATCCTTTAAGAAAGACTTTTGCTTTCAATCTTAGTTCAAATTTTAAACAAAAAGCCCCTCAGTGTTTTTAAAAATTATAATGTCACCTTGAATTTTTTTTTTTTTAGTTAACAACAAAAATGAGAAGCTGGCTATATTGCTGGAAAGGACAAAAAATGCAAATAGTGATATTTTTCCTTAAAACTTGTAAACTCCTCTTAAGCATTTAAAATAAAATGTATATGATTGTGTAGGCTTCTTTCCATAGGTGCATTGTAAAATCAGTATTTTGAATGAATAGTATTAAAAACTAAATTTATTGACTTTTCTGTATTTACTTCTCTCTCTCTCTTTTTCATCCCAGCAAATGTTGCTAATTCAAACAGTTGCCAAAGAGAAGAATTGGGGATATTTAAATTTTTTCTATATATTCATCAGTGCTATTATTCTCTCCTTAAATAGCTCTTAAATTCATGCACTCCTCCAATTTGTTTTTAGTCCAGATCTACTATTATCTCTTGTTTGCATTTTATACAACAGTTTCCTAAAAAGTTTGTCCTTTCCTTACTGCAATCCAAAATTTTTTTCTAAAATATAAAACTATTCAGGTCAGAGTTTCTTACTTTGTTTTTAATGAACTCCTAAGTCTAAGTTTGATATCCCTAGTGTCCCCAGAACACCCTGAATAAAAGCAACATAGCATATGTCATATGGTATTTTGGTCTTTGCATATTTCTTGCTTTAATCCTAATTAAATTGGAAGCAAACTGATGGGAGATCAAATGTCTTATTCGCCATTCCATTTCCAGTTCGGAACACAGTGCCTGGAAAATAGCATATGCTCATTAAACATTTATTGATTGAACCAAGCATTCATATTGTTTTGGCTTCCCAATTGTTGTTTTTTTATTTAAAAATTAAAATCACCTTGGATTATATATATATATTATATTTATATATAATGTATTATATAAATATAATATATATTATATTATACTAATATATTAATATAATAATATATAATGTATAATAATATATAATATATTATATATAATTGATATAATATATTAATATAATATATATTATTAATATTACTAATATATTATTTATTTATTTCTAATCATATATTTATTTATTATTATATATTCATAATTATATATGATATGTATCATATATGTATATATGTATATATGATATATAATCTCATATATATCATATATATCTCATATATATCATATATTATATTATGATATATAATATGATGTATATAAAATATGATATATGATATAATATGATATATGATTATATCATATATATGATATATATCTGATTATATATTATATATTATAAATATATATTAATATATAATATATAAATATATATTACATTATATATAATATATATAATATATAGTATATATATACTATATATACACTTTATATATAAATATATATAAAGTATATATATACACTTTATATATATTATATATAATATATATACTATATATTATATATAATACACTATATATTATATATAATATATATACTATATATTATATGTAATATATTATATATATACTATATAGTATATATATTATATTATATATAATATATACATGCTTTTAACCATATATATTTATATATTACATTATATATATGGTTAAAAGCATGTATATATTATATATGGTTAAAAGCAAAAGAAAACACGACAGATAAAAATCAATGAATATTTTATGATGCAAGATAATATTTTTTGTCTTATCTCCCTTCTTTCAGGCAGTTACCTTTACCACCTTTCTGTTTTGAGTGCATCTTATGATTACCTCAATTTTCTAAATACTATGCCAAGACACTTTTTCATTATTCATCAGTTATGTACAATTTTTTGTGTGTTCCCATTATGATGGGTGAAATCCTAGCTTACCCAAACAATGTGATGCCTCTTCTTCCTGTTATCTCTTGACATATTTATATCAGTATTTTCAGAGCCTCTACTAGTCACTTCCGCTTTCAAAGAAAACAGTATTATATATTCATTTTTTAATCAACTGTATACAGTATAACTTTATTTTCTCTTTTTAATGATTATAAAATATTTCCCCTTCCCTCTCTTTTCCATCTCCTTTTAATATTCCATCTCTTTTGTTTGTTGATTTACTTTTATATTTTTAAGGTGAATACAATCCACAATTTTTTCTATAACTATGTTTTGTGGTTTTCTTTTCCAGTCATTGGACAATGATCCTTTAATCATGTTCTGATGTGTTCTATTTTTTACTCTGCCATTGCAGTATTTTCATTTTCTTCATAGGCACTTTACTATGTGAATATTTGAATTGCCCTCTCCCATCTCCAGAGATCCCCTCTCCAATCTCCTCTTGAAGGCTCTGTCATCTTGTCAAATTTGTTATTATCATTTTACGGACCTGCTGATCTTTGATCCTGAAATATACACTTTTCGTGATAGCACATCTTTCTCTACAGTAACTTTGATAGAGTGAATCTTTAAATAATTTCTAAGAAATGTACATGGAAATAATAGTTCTAAATATTAAAAATTTCTCTATTCCTGAAATGCTTTTGTTTTTCCCTTCCACTTGAATTTATATTTTAGGTAGATACATTATTCTACATTGAAAATAATTTGTCTCTCAGAAATTAGGTCCTTTTTCTTTTTTCCCCCAATTTTTCTAATACATAATACAAATAAATATTTTATGTATTCACAGTGTGTAGAATATGTTTTTATGTATGTAGACATTACGGAATGGCTAAATCAAGCGAATTAACATATCTGTCACCTCACATACTATCATTTTTTGTGGTGAGAACATTTAAGCTTTACAGTCTTAGCAATTTTCAAGTGTGCAACACATTATTGTTTACTATAGTCACCTTACTGTACAATAGATCTCCAGATTGTATTTATCCTAAATGAAACAGTGTACCCTTTAACAAACATCTCCTTGTAGGTCTTCTTTCTGTTTATTGTACCAAAGAATTTTGTTCATGGGTGTTAAGATATAAGACAGATTTCTGTTCTTTTGTAAAATATTTGTGTACTCATTTCCCTGCTTGCCCTATTCTTACATTCATTCTAAAAGCTCTAGAATTTAGTTTTAATCAAGGTGATCTAGAACAGTGCCAACCCATATGATAGCCACTAGACATTTATTGGTATTGAGTACGTGAAGTTTGTCTAATGCAACTGATGCAAATGTCTTTACATTTTATTTTAAATAGTTTAAATTTGTATTGGATACTTTATCCAGTTATTAAAAACTTTTAAAAATATTTAGAAAAACTTGTTCATGTAAATCTATTTTTTTGAGCTGTAGATTTTATAAAATCTAAATATAGATTAAATACTTTGTTCAAAAATTTAGCATCCAAATGAAATGTGCTATAACAATAAATAGTGAATTTTGAAGACTTATACAAAAATGAACTCCAAATATCTCAATAATTCAACATTGATTAAAAGCGAAGTTATGACATTTTGGGTATAGCTGGCTTGAACAACGTATCAAAAAATTATTTTTAACCTATTTCTTTTTGCTTTTCAGAAGTGACTATTGAAAAATTTAAAATTACATATGCAGCTCAAATTGTATTTCTATTTGGCCAAGAATCATCTGTTATTCAGAACATAGTGCCCTAAGTAAGGGTTTTGTTTGTTTGTTTGTAATGTGTCAGTGTGAGCCCTTTCAATAGAAAGACCCTTTTCTTAAACTCTGGAAAATTTTCCTGTAATTTTTATTTAATAAATTCGTCTTTATTACCATCCAAGTAATCTACTTTTCTTATGTTATCTCTGTAACTTTTAAAAATCAGATAAAATCAGGGTCTTACTGTTTTATTCTCATATGCTTCATTTCTTGTTCTTTTTTTTTTCTAACCATTCTTTTAAAAAACTTTTCAACTCTTTTACTGAATATTTGACTTTAGTTCTTGTTCTTGGACATTTTTTTAATCTTCCAAAGTTTAGATGCTGTGTTTTTCAAATATTGTTGATAATACAAATTAGAATCTATGATTTGTATGCTTATCTGTTTGCTAAAGTTCCTTACTCTTCATGATTTCAGTATATGAGTTTGAGTTGATTATCTCAGTTTTTCTCTTTCATACTGCAAGCTCGTAAGATTTTGGAGGCTCTTGGATATCCGTTTATTTTTATTAATATGGCAACATAAAAGCTGGACTCAATTACTGTGTATTGAGGCATGACTTGTGGACTTTTTTTAAGAGAATCCTTCAGTCGAGTTACTGATTGATTTATTGATTATTGTTTGATGATAAAGTGCCAATCTATCTGCCTAGAGTGGTGCTTGAGGAAGAGAAACTTGCAGCTGGTCTATATGGACATTCAACCTGTTCATTGTTTCAGCTAGCTTCTGACTTGAACTTGCTTTGTTTGGGGCTCTTGGCTTTATCAGGGTTCTGCAGGTCAGAAGACTTTCTCATTGTAGATTTTATTTTGTCACTTTGTCTTCGATTCATTAGGCTCCACTTCTCACCTGATTTTTATCATCTAAACACTTTTTATTGCTGCGAGTTGGTCTTTTAACTCTTTACTGAACTTTTACAATATCATAGGAAAGGAGATGAATGAATGTGCTCAGATCATAACCCTGGAGTAGATTGTCATTAGAAGGTAGATGGTCTTTACTGTATTGTCGTCTCTTAAAAAGTGTAATTTTATCCAGGCACTTTAGTGAAGACAAACTGGAAATAAAATTCAGTTATTCTAGCCCTTATGATTAAGAAAAATTTTGTTGAAGTGTGATAATTTATTCCCTATTTCATTTTAGTTATTTTGTCATTGTCTATGGTCAACTTTTCAAAATAATACTGTTCTTTAATCACATCTTTAAAGTAATAGTAAAGTTGCAAGCTTAAAGACATCCTTGAAAAATGTCTAAGAGCAAGGGAGAGGTTTGGGCTAAAGACCATGTAGTTCAAAATTTAGAAAAAGATCTATCATACTAAGATTCTACCAAACGAAATAAAAACTAATAACCTTGCAAATGAGTGAAGATATCTTTTTCTATTAGATATAATTAAATTTCAGCAAAGAAAAGCTGAAATTTAAATGCATTTTATCGTTGTTTGCTAAAACAATAAAATTACCTGATCATGCAGTCATTAGCAGCTTTGAGAAGTTTGCTGTGAATTAATTCATCTCTGTTGGGAAATAATTACAAAAGTTTCTAACTTTTAAGTTATGCTGACACAGAAAATTTTACTTTATAAAGCACACTATTCAAAATTGGACTATGGTCAGCATAACTAATAAAACAAAAAGACCACACTTTTATTCAAGTGTCAGGTCATTATTGTCCTGAGTTCTAAAAAATTTGTTTAAACTTTTATATCAAATGTAGTATCACATGTTGAGAACAAGGGTTGTTTCACTTCAAAAATTTATTTTGGTGGAGTTAATGAATCCACTAAGAGGTTTGGACTAAAGACAATGTAGCTCAAATTTAGATCCTCCTAACCTTTTAACAATAGTAATTTTTGTAGTGGCCTTCTGTAAAAATATTGTTCTCAGCTGCTTTTTTAACATTTTTTAATGTGTAGACGTGGTTACTTCATGGAAAATAAAGTTTGTACAAAATTTGTATATTTTCATTTATAAGTTGTCTTTATCATAATAGCTTCTAATTATATTTAGTGTGGAGGTGATATAATTTTACATTATCTCTTTCCTATTCATGTTATTGTTTTATATTTTAAGTGTAACTTCAGAACACTGAAGTGATGGACTTCATAGAACATCACAGGAGTAGTAAAGATTGTTATCTAGTAGTCTACAAATATTTGTCTTTTTTAACAGAATCTAAATTTGTTGGAGATGACAAGTACCCTGTTAAAATCCTGTATTCTGTAGCACTAATTGAAGAAAAGTGTGGTCCAAAAAGATGTGAACGAAAGTCTGTATCTGAGCCTTCCAGAAAGCTTCAGAAGAGGACAGATTCAGCTAGGTGGCAATTTTTTTTTTTTTCCTTCCTGGTTAAATTACAGAATTCCCAACTGAAGCTACAGTTACCACCTTAAAACTGACCTTAAGGGAAAGGACACAGACTTACAGTGACATCAGCCCAGAGATCTCTGGGTTGCTACTTTAGATTAAGACTGCCTGCTTTCATTCTTGTTATTACTTGAAAAAAATAAACCTCAATCTTGTTCAAGTCACTATTATTTGGGATTTCTCTTGCCACTTTTAAAAGGTGCCCCAGGAGAATCATGTGAAGCTCAGGTTGAGAAACCATCCCTCCAAGTGTTCCATTTGGTCTATCCACTACAGGCATGGTGACTTGGCTAAAATAATTAGTCCCACTTCAGAAATTAACTTTATAAATATAATATATACTTTTTGTAACTCAAGTTCTGAAAATGACTAAATGTCCCTTGTGTGATTCTTTTAAATGTGATATTTTTCAATAGTTAATTGAACATGATTGCTATTATTATTTTTTACTATTTATTATTTTTTTTGAGACAGAGTCTCGCCCTGTCACCCAGGCTGGAGTGCAGTGGTGTGATCTCGGCTCACTGCAACCTCCACCTCCCGGGTTCAAGCAATTCTCCTGCCTCAGCCTCCTGAGTAGCTGGGATTACAGGGATGCGCCATCACGCTCAGCTAATTTTTCTGTATTTTTAGTAGAGACGGGGTTTCACCATATTGGCAAGACTGGTCTCGAACTCCTGACCTTGTGATCCGCCAGCCTCGGCCTCCCAAAGTGCTGGGATTACAGGCCTGAGCCACCGCGCACGGCCAGGTTATAATTTTTAAAGTTAAAACAATAAGGAATAGTGTTCTGAAATTACCTTTTAATACTTCCTCACTATCAGGTATTGTCAATGAAAATATTTCCATTCCACTTGAAAAATGGCATGTGCATATATGTGTTTATAAATAAACATTATGAAAAGACAAATGTAATGTTGTGTATAAATAAATGAACTCATGGATATAAAGTATCCCTTTAATCTTGTGTTACGTTTATTAATTTCAAATGAAATAAAGCAGTGGCCATAATATCATTCATTGTGTCCTATGTAAGAAGTCATATGATAAATTTCCCTTAGAATTTAGCATATAAAGAGTTTGATATACTTTATAACACCCTATCCCTAAATGCCACAAGCCAGACACAGAAGCCATGCAAAAGTGACTATCACACACAGGTACAGAGTACCACCAAGCAGAAAGGGGTTAATACTGCAGAGAGGGCCCCAAAGTACAGCTTGAGGAAGACAGGGAGTCATCCCAAGACCTTCACTTGGCTGCCATGGAAACTGCAAACACTATAAGCTTTGCTTCATTCAGTCTTCCAATAGTGGTGAACACTATTAGCAAGGATGCAATGTGTCTCCTGGGCTGTAGGACTCCGTCTGCTTCAGCGGAACTCTCAGAAATTACAGATGAGAGAGATATATGCATACGCACACACATATACACATATCTGTATGCACACAGATGTATTTAAATGAAGGTGCATACACTGGGCTAAAATACAAACAACAGAAATCAAAGGTCATATATTAAAAGGCTAAATCTAACACAGGCCTAGAACTAGCTTCTGGTTGGGAGCTGGGGAAAGGTACACAATTTGTGGTGGGCAGGGAAAACTATGTACACAATTAGTGGTGGGCAGGGAAGGCATCAGTGTAAAGAACTCAGACTCCACAATACTGGCCCACAGGAAAGTGTGATGTTATCTCATGTACGTAAATAGACTCCAACCTTGCTTTTGTACAAACCAAGCTTGGTAGGCACCCAGGAGGACTGTGGGTTTGTCTTGATGACAGGGCGTTGCACCACGCTGCTGCTAAACCTTCCAGCCCTAGGAACTCACCTGCTACCACCCCCTTACCCTCCCTTTTAGGCCCTTGGGCTTTTTCCCATCCAGCACCTAGAGCCTGAGGCCTGCCAAACCACCTAGCTTCACATGACTAATTGCAGTGACTAACTTCATGGCTTCCTGCAAGCAAGGTCCTTCTGTATCTGTCTCTTTCTCTGACCCCAATATGAAAACATTTCTGTAAATGTTTGGCACCTAATAAACATGATGGTTGTGGATAATGTCACAAGTACACAGGGAGACCCAGTAACAAGACATGCAAGGTGAGGGCAAGGGGCACTGAGCTGCTCTAGCATTTCAAAGCCAGGACTGTAGCTTTCCATACATTTAGGGGGGTAGGAGAAGGGAAGTGCAGAGCTGATGACTTCACTGGCTCCTCAGCAGCCAGTGAAGACATTCAAATTGAAGATGTCTTGAGAGCCCCACTATACCCAAATCATGAGTCTGGTCACTCCTCTAGCAGAGCTTGGTGCAGTGACAGCTAGAAAAGCTGAGTTCCAATTGAGTCTGTTGCACCATAGTCCTTTTGAAGATGCTCAGCAAAGTAATTATTTTCTTTTGAGCAGATGTACAGCACATCCATGAGAAGGCCATGTAAATGATGCTCTCCAGCCCAGTCAAACGATCCAATCCCACTATTATCTCAGACCCCTCTGAGTTTCTTCCTATGGCCGCCCTCACTGTACAGAAATAGCCAAGCAGCATCAGGGTGAGTCATCAATGGTGGGCAGCCAGAAGACCATGTTGGAACACGCGCTGGCAAAAGTCATGAACTTGGGGTTGAATTGCAAACACGTAATTGGGCCGGTGTGTTTACCATCCAACACAGCTACTTTTATACCACTCTTTCCATTCCAGACATGGATCTTGCCATCCTCTGAACCAATCATAATAAACTGAGAGTCTGGAGTAAATGAAGCCTCCAGTGTGACAGCTTTGCTGTTGGCATAACCCTCAAACGTGTGCATCACCACTCCTTTGAACGCATCAATGAGAGAAATGAAGCTGCCATTGGTGGAAATGAGGATGACCTTGCCATCGTTGCTGAATTTAAGTCCTGTCCATTCACAAGTTCGATTACACTGCATCTTAAAGGTAGTAAATGGCCCCTTATCAAAAGAACGAAGGTCGTAAAGTTTGACCATCTCAGACTTGACACCTGCAGCCAAAATTAACCCTTCTGGATCAAAAGAACAAACTGGCTTCCCCTGTAGATGCATGAGGCCCTGGCAGTTAGGAGCCCGGAGATCCCAGAGTCGAATGGTCTTATCAAGAGACCCAGAAATGAAAATGTCATCCACAGGTGACATGGACAAGGCCACCACCCTTTTGCTATGTCCAGGAAAGTATCTGATGTATTTGTTGTCATGCAAGGACAAGTAACGAATAGTGTCGTCTATTTTGTTAGAGCTGTAAACAGCTGTGTTTGCCTCATGAGTGTATCTGATGAGGTCCACGCCGTATTTCTTACTGTACAGAGTTCTCTTTGGTTTGCCCTCCTGGCAGTCATAGAGCACGATGGAGTCGTCGTTGCTGCTTGAGATGACCGTCTGGCCGTTGGGGCTGAAATCGAAGCAGTTAATCTTGTCCGAGTTTTCGCAGAACACCCTGGCGACGCGGAAGCTCCGCAACACGCTGTCGGTCAGCTTCATGGTGGCGGCTGGGGACGGCAGCCGGGACTGGCAGCGGGCGGGCTGCTGAGGGGCCAACCCCTGGTGGCGGCGGTGTCGAGCCGGTGGCTAGCGAGAGTCGGCCGCAGTGGCGCCGCCTCCTCTTCTTCCTCCTGCTTAGACGACTGTCTTCCGCCTCAACTGTGGAGCCTCGCCGACCGTTAGTCCTCACAGCCACCTCAGGGGCAACCGACGCAGCGCCACCTCATCGTGTGGGGCCGCCTCCTCTTCTTCCTCCTGCTTAGACGACTGTCTTCCGCCTCAGCTGTGGAGCCTCGCCGACCGTTAGTCCTCACAGCCACCTCAGGGGCAACCGACGCAGCGCCACCTCATCGTGTGGGGCCGCCTCCTCTTCTTCCTCCTGTTTAGACGACTGTCTTCCGCCTCAACTGTGGAGCCTCGCCGACCGTTAGTCCTCACAGCCACCTCAGGGGCAACCGATGCAGCGCCACCTCATCGTGTCCGCCATCTTGGGGCGACGGGCAGAAGTCGAGGACTAGGAGCCTCCGCCGGCGCAGGCTGGGAAACAGGTAGGGACAGATATTTTCATTGAATATGAAACTCAGGACTGGAAGGGATTTTTTTTCCCCAATGGAAATTTTAGGATTTTTAATTTTTTAATGTACTTTCTGTTGAAATTCATCTCTCTTATTATTGCTGTTTCGAAGGTAACACATCTTATCTTGCTCATTCAGGTGGAATTTTTTTGCTCTTTGTTTTCTGAAGTCTTCTTATGATATGTCTGTGTGAACTGAAAATTATTAGAAATCATTTTTCCTAGATTTCGCAGAGATTTTTGTGTCTTTGACTTGGCGAAGTCTTTTTTTTTCTGTTCTTTCCTTCTTAGATTTCAGTTACCATAATCATATTGGATCTTTGTGGTATGTGCTTTACACTTTTCATCTTTCTGTGCTTAAATTTGGGTATTTTTTTGTCTCATCTTCCAGTTTATTTATTCTCTGCTTTTTGGTGATGTCTACTGAGTCACTAATATATCTTAATTATATTTTTCCAATTCTAGAATTTTTACTTAACTTTTTATAGATTTTGTTTAACTCTTTATAGATCAATATCTAGATATTGATTTTATATTTATAATTGAATATATAGAAAATATAAATGAAATTTACATTAATATTATATATGCAAATATAAATATCATCTACATATCTTTAATGAGAGAAGAGTGCATTAGTATCTGGTTTAGTGATTTAAATATTTAATAAAAATTAAGTAAGATAATCTTTCATGGTATCTTCTAGAAGTCTACTACATCAAGATAAGCACTAAACCAACATTTGTATTCCCTTAGTAGAAGTAGATTTTACCCTTACCTGAGAATTGTAAACTACAATCAAGTGTGATATAATTGTATATGTGTTTGTAACACACCTTTACTATAACCAAAAACTTTGAATGTGAAAACCATTATTTCAAACTACAGCATTTATTGATATTTTATTGAACTTACTATTTATTTTTGCTATCCGAGAGCGACTTAAAATTAAGAGAAGAAGCAATGGACGTGTATTATTGAGAATTTCAAATCTAAGATATCATTTTTCTTTTAAGCACAAGTAATCTATATAGTTACTATATTTGAAGTCATACTCTGACGAACCTCAATTTCAAATTTGTACCTAGCTGACCCAAAATAATGATGTTGGTCTGGCGACTTCATGCCTTATGGGACTTGTGGAGAAAAAAAAAAAAACAACATAATCGATCGTCTTTCATGCGATGTTGAGCCCTGTAGGCTTCCTTCAAAGGAGTTCTTTGTCCTCATGTGGAAAGAGTAAGGGAAAGGAAGAAGGAAAGAAAGAGCCCAACTCAGTTTTAATAGAGAGTCTGTGAAAGTGATTCAGTGAGGCAGAAAGCTTCATTGCCAGTCTATGATACAGGTCCAGTTACAGGCAACAAAGAGAAAGTAAATTCCAAAAATCTTTTCAAAAAAGTAGATTTAAAAACAACAACGACAACGCTGGAAAGCCAGATCAAATCAAGAGTTGTAACCCCCAAAATTAACAAATCTAGAGAAGTGAAAAAAAATATTCGTGTGCTAAATTAGTTTCATTAAACGGCCATCAATTCATGTTAACTTCTTATGGTGGTAACACTATCAAAACATGTTTTTTCCTATTACCTTTGTTTCTGGTAACTCTATCTATCTATCCATCTATCCATCTATCTATCTATCTATCCATCTATATCTGGAAAATATATTTTAGTATAATATTTATGCTTCAAAGCATAAAAGCCTAATATTCAAGTTAGACAAAAATAATGTTCTTTTTTTTAAAAAAAATAAAGACCCATGTCCCTAATATACCCTGCAGTTGTTTGTGTGTGTCGATGGGAGGATGCTTGTGTATGAATGCTTATGCATTGTGCATGTGCATGCTTTTCTATGTGTGAATGTGCTTTTATTATGTGTGCACACACCAAATATAGTGTGTGTGTGTGTGTGTGAGAGAGATGTTTTGGCTTACAATATATTAACCTATAGCATAATAATGTTAACCTATGAAATTCACATAAAAATCTGGATTTTCAACTTCACTTAGAAGAGAGAAGTATGGGAAAATACCAGGCCAACAATTTGCTATGGAAATAGTTTGCTGGAGCTCCGCTCTCTTTAGACTGTGTACATTCCTTTGCCATAGTCCTTATTTCTCTTATTATCTGCCAGATTGAGATGTTTGTTAACTTTTGTGGAAGCTTGGATTATTTAATTGTAAATTTAGGGACAGATTTTTCTTCATGTGTCTATTAGAATATGAAAAAAAAAAGACTAGTGGTCTGTGCACTTTAGATAAATGGTAGTAAGCACTGTTCTTAGTAGAAGTGAAGAATATTTATTCCTTTTTATATTCAAGGTGTGTTGTTGTGAAAAGAGTAAAGACACTGTTTAAAAAATAAGTCACATTAAGATACATGCCAGAAATTAGAAATTTTAAATGACTGAAGAAGGAAAAAGAGCAACCAAAAATAAAAGTGGCAAGCCAGCATGTTTTATTTTAGATGTTGTGCTGCATATAAGCCCTTCTCTTTGAACACCCATATCTTTTTAAAAATTATTTTTGTTTTTCTTCATTTCTTCTAAAAAAAAACAAAATGGGATATATATACATAATATGCATAGGTATACATGTGCCATGGTGGTTTGCTGCACCTATTGACCCGTCCTCTAAGTTCCCTCCCCTTTCTCCTAACCCCCCAACAGGCCCTAGTGTCTTTTGTTTCTCTCTCTGTGTCCATGTGTTCTCACTGTTCAACTCCCAATTACGAGTGAGAACATGCAGTGTTTGGTTTTCTGTTCCTATGTTAGTTTGCGGAGGATGGTGGCATCTAGCTTCATCCATGTCCCTACAAAGGACGTGATCTAATTCTTTTTATGGCTGCATGGTATTCCACGATGGATAGGTACCACATTTTCTTTATCCAGTCTATCACTGATCGGCATTTGAGTTGGTTCCATTTCTTTGCTGTTGTAAATAGTGCTGCGATAAACAAACGTGTGCATGTGTCTTTATAGAAGAATGATTTATAATCCTTTGGGTATATACCCAGTAATGGGATTGCTGGGTCAAATGATTCTGGTTCTAGATCCTTGAGGAATTGCTATACTGTCTCCCACAATGGTTGAACTAATTTACATTCCCACCAACAGTGTAAAAGCGTTCCTATTTCTCCACAGCCTCGCCAGTATCTATTGTTTCCCAACATTTTAATAATCACCATTCTGACTGGCATGAGATCGTATCTCATTGTGGTTTTGATTTGCAGTTCTCTGATGATCAGTAACGTTGAGCTTCTTTTCATAACTCTGTTGGCCACATAAATGTCTTCTTTTGAGAAGTGTTTGTTCATATCCTTTGCTCACTTTTTGATGAGGTTGTTTGTTTTTTTTTCTTGTAAATTTGTCTCAGTTCCTTGTAAATTCTGGATACTAGACGCTTGTCAGATGGGGGTAGACTGCAAAAATTTTATCCCATTCTGTAGGTTGCCTGCTCACTCTGATGATAGTGTCTTTTGCTGTGCAGAAGCTCTTTAGTTTAATTAGATCCCATTTGTCAATTTTGGCTTTTGTTGCAATTGCTTTTGGCATTTTTGTCATGAAGTCTTTGCCCATGCCTACATCCTGAATGGTATTGCCTGGGTTTTCTTCTAGGGTTTTTATGGTTTTGGGTTTTACATTTAAGTCTTTAATCTATCTTGAGTTAATTTTTATATAAGATAAAATACAGTGGTCCAGTTTCAATTTTCTGCATTTTTCTAGCTAGTTTTCCCAGCACCATTTACTGAATAGGAGATCCTTTCCCCATTGCTTGTTTTTTTCAGGTTTTTTGAAGATCAGATGGTTGTAGATGTGTGGTATTTCTGAGGTCTCTGTTCTGTTCCATTGGTCTATATGTCTTTTTTGGTACCAGTACCATGTTGTTTTGGTTACCATAGTCTTGTAGTATAGTTTGAAGTCACATAGTGTGATGCCTCCAGCTTTGTTCTTTTTGTTTAGGATTGTTTTGGCTATACTGGGTCTTCTTTGGTTCCATATGAAATTTAGAATAGTTTTTCCTATTTCTGTGAAGAATGTCAATGGTAGTTCAATGGGAATAGCATTGAATCTGTAAATTACTTTGGGCAGTATGGCCATTTTCAGGTATTGATTCTTCCTATCCATGAGGATGGGATGTTTTGCCATTTGTTTGTGTCCTCTCTTATTCCTTGGGCAGTGGTTTGTAGTTCTCCTTGAAGAGGTCCTTCACATCCCTTGTTACCTGTATTCCTAGGAATTTTATTCTCTTTGTAACGATTATGAATGGGAGTTCCTTCATAATTTGGCTCTCTGCTTGTCTACGGTTGGTGTAAAGGAATGCTTATGATTTTTGCACATTGATTTTGTATCCTGAGACTTTGCAGAAGTTGCTTATCAGCTTGAGTTTTGGGCTGAGACGATGGGGTTTTCTAAATATAGAATCATGTCATCTGCAAACAGAGACAATTTGATTTCCTCTCTTTCTATTTGAATGCCCTTTACTTCTTTCTCTTGCCTGATTGCCCTGGCCAGAACTTCCAATACTGTGTTGAATGGAATTGGTGAGAGAGGGCATCCTTGTTTGGTACTGGTTTTCAAAGGGAACGCTTCCAGCTTTTGCCCATTCAATATGATATTGGCTGTGAGTTAGTCATAAATAGCTCTTATTATTTTGAGATATGTTCCATCAATACCTAGTTTATTGAGAGTTTTTCACATGAAGGGATGTTGAATTTTATCAAAGGCCTTTTCTGCATCTATTGAGATAATCATGTGGTTTTTGTCATTGGTTCTGTTTATGTGATGGATTACACTTATTGATTTGCATATGTTGAACCAGTCTTACATCCCAGGGATGAAGCCAACTTGATCGTGGTGGATAAGTTTTTGTTGTGCTGCTGGATTCGATTTGCCAGTATTTTATTGAGGATTTTTACATCAATGTTCCTCAGGGATATTGGCCTGAAGTTTTCATTTTTTGTTGTATCTCTTCCTGGTTTTGGTATCAGGATGATGCTGGCCTCATAAAATGAGTCAGTGAAGAGTCTCCACTTTTCAATTTTTTGGAATAGTTTCAGAAGGAATGATATGAGCTCCTCTTTGTACCACTGATCAGATTTAGTGGAGAATCTGTCTGGTCCTGAGGTTTTTTGTTTGGTAGGCTATTAATTACTGCTCCAATTTCAGAACTTGCTATTGATCTATTCAGGGATTTGACTTCTTCCTGCTTTAGCCTTGCGAGGATGTATGTGTCCAGGAATTTATCTCTTTCTTCTTGATTTTCTAGTTTATTTGCGTGGAGCTATTTATAGTATTTTCTGATAGTAGTTTGTTTTTCTGTGGGGTCAGTAGTGATATCCTCTATCATTTTTTATTGAGTCTGACTCTTCTCTCTTTTCTTCTTTATTGGTCTAGCTAGTGGTCTATTTATTTTGTTAATTGTTTTTCAAAAAACCAGCTCCTGGACTCATTGAATTTTTTTTTGGAGGGCTTTTCATGTCTCTATTTCCTTCAGTTCTTCTCGGATCTTAGTTATTTCTTGTCTTCTGCTAGCTTTCGGATTTGTTTTCTCTCTAGCCCTTTTACTTGTGATGTTAGGGTGTTTAACACCTTAACACCCTAGAAATTTAAGAACTTTCTGGCTTTCTGATGTGGGCATTTAGTGCTATAAATTTCCCTCTTAACAATGCTTTAGCTGTGTCCCAGAAATTCTGGTACATTGTCTCTTTGTTCTCATTGTTTTCAAAGACCTTCTTGATTTCTGCCTTAATTTCATTATTTACCTGGGAGTCATGTAGTAGCAGGTTGCTCGATTTCCATGTAGCTGTGTGGTTTTGAGTGAATTTCATAATCTTGAGTTCTAATTTGACTGCACTGTGTTCTGAGAGACTGTTTGTGATGATTTCAGTTAATTAGCTTTAGCTGGGGAGTGTTTTACTTCCAATTATGTGGTCGATTTTAGAGTAAGTGCCAGGTGGCACTGAGAAGAACGTATATTCTGGTGATTTGGGGTATAGTGTTCTGTAGACATCTACTAGGTCCACTTGATCCAGAGCATAGTTCAAGTCCTGAATATCCTTGTTAATTTTCTATCTTATTGACCTGTCTAATACTGACAGTGGGGTGTTATAGTCTCGCACTATTGTTGTGTGGAAGTCTAAGTTTCTTTGTACATCTCTGAGAACTTGTTTTATGAATCTGGGTGCTCCTCTATTAGGTGCATATATATTTAAAATATTTAGCTCTTCCTGTTGAATTGCTCCCTTTACCATTATGTAATGCCTTTCTTTGTCTATTTTGATTGTTGTTGGTTTAAAGTCTGTTTTGTCAGAGACTAGGATTGCAATCTCTGCTTTTTTTTTTTTTGCTTTCCATTTGCTTGGTAAATTTTCCTCCATCCCTTTATTTTGAGCCTATGTGTGTCTTTGCACATAAGATGGGTCTCCTGAATACAGCACCCCAATGGGTCTTGATACTTTATCCAATTTGCCAGTTTGTGTCTTTTAACTGGGACATTTAGCTCATTTATATTTAAAATTAGTATTGTTATGTGTACACTTGATCCTGTTATCATGATGTTATCTGGTTATTTTGCACACTAGTTGATGCAGTTTCTTTGTAGTGTCATTGGTCTCTATATTTTGTTGTGTTTTGCAGTGGCTAGTACAGGTTTTTCCTTTCCATATTTAGTGCTTCCTTCAGGAACTTTTGGAGGGCAGGCCTGGTGGTGATGAAATCCCTCAACATTTGCTTGTCTGGAAAGGAATTTATTTCTCCTTCACTTATGAAGCTTAGTTTGGCTGGATATGAAATTCTGGGTTGAAAATTCTTTTCTTTAAGAATGTTGAATATTGGCCCTCACCCTCTTCTGGCTTCTAGGGTTTCTACAGAGAGATCTGCTGTTAGTCTGATGGGCTTCTCTTCGTAGGCGACATGGCCTTTCTCTGTGGCTGCCCTTAACAGTTTTTCCTTCATTTTGACCTTGAAGAATCTGATGATTATGTGTCTTGGGGTTGATCTTCTCATGAAGTATCTTAGTGGTGTTCTCTGTATTTCCTGAATTTGCATGTTGGCCTATCTTGCCAGGTTGGGGAAGTTCTCCTGGATAATATCCTGAAGTGTGTTTTCCAGTTTGTTTCCATTCTCCCCGTCTCCTTCCGGTACTCCAGTCAATCGTAGGTTTGGTCTTTTTATGAAGTCCCATATTTCTTGGAGGCTTCGTTCATTCCTTTTCATTCTTTTTTTTTTTCTGGTCTTGTCTGAATGTCTTATTTCACCAAGGTGGTCTTCAACCTCTGATATCCTTTCTTCTGCTTGGTTGATTCAGTTATTGGTACTTGTGTATGCTTCACGAAGTTCTCGTGCTGTTTTTCAGCTCCATCAGGTCATTTATGTTCCTCTATAAACTGGTTATTCTAGTTAGCAACCCTCTAACCTTTTATCAAGTTTCTCCGCATCTTTGTATTGGGTTAGAACAGGCTCCTTTAGCTCAGCGTAGTTTCTTGTTACCCATCTTCTGAAGCTTACTTCTGTCAATTTGTCCATCTGATCCTCCGTCCAGTTCTGTGTCCTTGATGGAAATAATGTGATCATTTGGAGAAGAGGCACTCTGGCGTTTTGGGTTTTCAGCATTCTTTCATTGATTCTTTTTCTTTTTTTTTTTTGTATAAAATATATTAATTCTTTATTTTGTAAATATCTATATACCAGGCGCTATTCTTTTTTTTTAAAATTTATTTATTTATTTATTTATTATTATTATACTTTAGGTTTTATGGTACATGTGCACAATGTGCAGGTTAGTTACATATGTATACATGTGCCATGCTGGTGTGCTACACCCACTAACTCGTCATCTAGCATTAGGTATATCTCCCAATGCTATCCCTCCCCCCTCCCCCCACCCCACAACAGTCCCCGAAGCGTGATGTTCCCCTTCCTGTGTCCATGTGTTCTCATTGTTCAATTCCCACCTATGAGTGAGAATATGTGGTGTTTGGTTTTTTGTTCTTGCGATAGTTTACTGAGAATGATGACTTCCAGTTTCATCCATGTCCCTACAAAGGACATGAACTCATCATTTTTTATGGCTGCATAGATTCTTTTTCATCTTCGTGAGTTTGTCTAGATTCAATTTTTGAGGCTGCTGACCCTTGGATGGGTTTTTTTGGGGGCTTTATTTGTTGTTGATGCTTTGTTGTTGCTTCTGTTTGTTTGTTTTACTTTCAGTGGTCAGGTCCCTCTTCTGTAGGGCTGCTACAGTTTGTTAGGGGTTCACTTCAGGTCCTATTCATCTGATTCACTCCCACGCCTGGAGATGCCACTCAAGGAGGCTGCAGAACAGGAAAGATGGGTGTCTGCCCCTTCTTCTGGGACCTCTGACCTTGAGGGGCTCCAATCTGATGCCAGTAGGATCGCTTCTGTATAGGGTATCTGACAACCCCTCTTGGAGGATCTCACACTGTTGGGTGACATGGAAAAGAGGATGTATTTAATGAAGCACTTTGTCCTTGGTGGAGAGGGTGTGCTTTGCTTGGGGGAAACCCGCTCATCTGGACTGCTCTGATTCCTCAGAACTACCAAGAGGAAAGGCTAAGTCTGCTGGTCCAGAGACTATGGCCACCTCTCCTCCAGGGGCTCATTCCCAGGGAGATCCGGGTTCTATCCCTGAGCCTCTGGCTGGAGTTATTGGAGTTCTTGCAAGGAAGCCCTTCCCAATGAGGAAGGATGGGTCAAGGTCAACACACAGATGGCCACAGCCGGTGTGTTGGGCTGTGGAGGACCAAGCTGTCCAGCCTTCCTGGCTATAGCAGGGAAAAGCCCAGCCTGGAGCTATTGAGATGGATGCCACCCTTCTCCCGCCCAGGGAGCTTCGTGTTTTAGGCAGTTGAGAGTCTCAGTGCTGGCTGCTGCCCCTCCCTCAAGGAGCTCAATTGGCTTAGCAGGCAGTGGCAGCTGGTGCTGGTCACCCCTCCCCTCTGGAGTTCCTTAGGCTTCAGCAGATTCCAGCTGAGAGGCTGTTGAAAATCTGTGCATTCCAGGGTTGGGACACTAGGCTCCAGTGGCATGGGTTTGCGAGTGGGATCTTCTGATCTGTGGGTTGCACAGTTCCGTGGAGAAAGCATGGTTTCCCTGGCTGGGTAGCACACTCACTCACTGCCTCCCTTAGCTAGGGGGAGGGGTCTCGCCTGCCCTGTGTGGGTCTCAGGTGGGCTACCACACTACACTGTTCTTCCTTCCTCTCATGGCTCATGCCAACCTCTCAGTCAGTTTTGATGAGAGAACCTGAATACCTTGGTTGCTGGTGAAAGATTCACACAATGATCACAAGGTCCCACAACAGGCTGTCTGCAAGCTGGGGAGCAAGGAAACCAGTTGTGACTCAAAGCTGACAAACTTGAAGTCCGATGTTCAATGGCATCCAGCACGGAAGAAAGATGAAGGCTGGGAGCCTGAGCCAGTCTTGAACACCAATATCTTAACAATCTTTTTAAGTTTCAGGAACTTGAAATATTATCATTATCACCTATGATGTGATATATAATAAATATTCTATCAGTGTTAGTGGAAGGCAAGGCCTAAGGAGGTTGAAATGTATATAATTGTTTTCTCAGCCATTCTTGTTGCCAGAGTTTGGGCATGTGATTTGAGCTACATCTATCAGATGCACTACCCTAGACTTTGACTTAAGAGTAAAAGGTTAAACCATTTGGGGACAATAAGTATCTCTTTCTCTTGTTCAGGCTAATTGCAGCAAGATGGACTCTGAGGTGGCATGTACTTCATGCCAATTACTGATCTAGTGCTATTAGTGTTAGTAGAACCACATCTAGATTACAGTGGAGATGGTCATGGTTTTCTCACCTGTTTTGAGCAGTGATTTGGGACATTGTTACTGACACTGCAAGCTCAATTAGCGGAAGTTAGTTTCTTTTATTTCAACTAAGGGCCCTTAGAGTCAACTCAAATTGATACCAAAAACCTTTCAGATTTTCAGAAAATCTTCATTAGTTACCTGGATTAAAGGCAAGAGAAATAAAAAGTACTATACAGGAATGAGATTCTGTTAGTTTGTAGTAAGCTATAGACAGATTAAACCAAACATTTTCCAGAAGAGTATAACAAAGGGGGCAGGCTTAAGTGAACCATAGGTTTAATCAAGATAATGATGGCCATAGACTATAATAAGGGTAAAAAGAGAATAAAGAGGTGGTAGGTTTAGTGGATTGTAATTTCAGATTAGTTTGAAGTCCATTGGACTAAGTGTTTTAGAAAAAGTTGTTTGAAAAGAGTGGGTTTTATTTAAATAATTGATTATTTTAACAAAAAAAAAATTAGCCAGGTGTGGTGGTGCACACCTGTAGGCCCAGCTACTCGGAGGCTGAGACAGGAGAACTGCTTGAACCTGGGAGGCAGAGGTTGCAGTGAGCCAAGATCCCAATGCTACACTCCAGCCTGGGCAACAGAGTGAGACTTCTTCTAAAAATAAATTAAAAAAACAAAAAACAAAAAACAGAATTGACTATTTTGATTTCAGATGTTGGTATGTGTACAGTTCTCCTCTGCTGATACTTGTTCTACTGATACCATACATTTTAATTTTACATAGGCTGTAAGTCTCCTATTAATTATTGTCTTTTTTTAAACACAATTATCTTTTCAATATATTTAAATAATGTGATAAAAGATTGTTATACACTTACCATTTCTACTATTTCTTGCATTTTTGTGGGGATTCATAGTTACGTCTGGCATCATTTTTTTTCCTGAAGGACTAATGTTGACATTTCTTTCTCTTAGTCAGGCTAAGGAGTTGGCTGAGATGATGTAGTTTGACAAGCAAGATTGACTTTCTTGTAGTACAGATCTGCTGGATTGCTTCAGCTTTCCTACGTCTGAATTTGTAAGATTTGTTTCAGCTTTTGCATGGCTGAGAATGTCTTGATTTGGTCTTTGTATTTGAAAAATATTCCTTTTTTCTTTTATTACTTTAAAGAAATTGCTTCACAATTTTCTCACTTGAATTGTTTCAAATGAGAAATCTGCTGTCCAGTTTAATCTGTACTTGATGTGTCTTTTTCCTCTGGCTATTTTTAAGACTTTATCACTGGTTTTAAGCAGTTTAACTAAGGTGTTGTGTTGTGTTTCCATGCTTGACTTTGAACTTCTTGGATCTGTGGGTTCACTTATTTTCCATTTTTTTACAACATCAAAAAATTGTTTTTATTAGTTATTAACATAAGAAAATAAATTAAAAACATTCAGCTATTCATTTTAAAACTTTAATTTAAAGATATAACTTTTTTCTGTTTCCAAAGCAATAGTTTTTGAATATTTGTGTATGTGGGGGGTGTGTGTGTGTGTAATTTAGTGAGTCTTGACTGCTGGATCATCTCAGTATCTCTCATTCACTAGGTAAATGATTTCAGTATCTCAGTATCACTCATAGGCTGTAACTAACTTCTTTATCTGGAAGTTATTTACTTAAACTGGCTCTGCTATAATATAAAACACTTATTTAGTTGCATATTTAGCTCTGGCTATATGGAAAGTACTTTGTTTTTGGAGAACTAGAGGTTCTCCATAGTTAGCATAAATGTGTGAAGCAATATTGTGTCCACAGTATATTGCTCCTGTGGCTTTTCCTAATTTTGTGGTCTTCCTACTATCTCAAAATGTGGTAATAGCATGTGTATTGTCTAACACTATTTGCACAATATTGGGAAATGTAATCTTAAAATAGATAGAGAAGTCCTAATAGAAATACTGTGAATATGCCCTAAGAAGTCACATAGATTTAGTAAGAGACAGTTTTCTTCTTCAATCAATTAAGATTCTATTCCCCTAAAGTAAATCTATAGATTCAATTTAAAAAGGGTATAGTATTCTTCTCTGTAGTTCTCACCCTCTACTAATATTTCTCAAGATCTCTTCCTGCTATAAGTAATGAACATTTATTCTAGAGCCTGTCATAACATTAATCAATATACCTACCTTCTAGTGCTATTAAAAATTTGCATCTTTTTATTTGCATTTTTTAATGTGAAGTCAGGTACTGTGATGGTTAAATTGTGTGTCTAACTTGACTTAACCATGGGTGTCCAGATATTTAGTCAAGCGTTATTCTGGGTATTTCTGCGAGGGTGTTTTTTGATGAGTTAAGATTTAAACTGACAGACTGAATAAAACAGATTACCCTCCATAACATGAGTGGGCCACATTCAATCAGTTGAAGGTCTGAATAGAACAAAAAGCCTGGCCCTCTATTGTAGGAGAAAAATTCCTCCTGCCTGAATGCTTTTGTGCTGGAACATTAGTTTTTCCTTGCCTCTGGACTTGAAATGAGACATTCACTCTTCATGCATCTCACTCCTGCCAACAGCAGATCTTGGGATTTGTCTGCCTCCAAAATCATGTAAACCAGTTTCCCATAAGTCTCTTTGTGTGTGTATACACACACACACACACACACACACATCCTGTTGCTTATCTTGTTTTCTGGAGAACTCTAATACAAGCATGGGTTTAAGCAAAAATCTTACAGAATGAAATTTTCATTTTTCAGCAACATTCAACCACTTAGATAAATGGCAAATTTTCTAACTTCATTTGAAGAACTGGCAGCAAAACCTACTAATGTTACCTTGAAAAGATAAAGTAAAACAATCTAGTAATGAGAGAATAATTCTTAGGAAAAAATATGTAGCATGAGCAGCAAGAAATATGCTAGTTCTGTCCGTTGAACATTCAAATATGGTAGCATTGGCAGCTTTGATAAAATATAAAATGACTAGGGAACTTAGTTCCACCCCAAAAGACAGGCAAGAGAAATACCTGATGTTTCTCTTGGCACAGTTAATAGTAAAAAGTATCTGCCAATAAAAGCTTGGAAGTATCTCTAAGCATCAGAATTCTACCAAAATTTATTTTCATATAATTTTGTTTTTGTCTAAACAAAGTAGGAGGAAATATTATAAGACATTGTTTTACAATGATAAAGGGTTATCAAAGAATGAATTCTTTTTTTTTTTTTTTGAGGAGTTTTAGTACGAGTTGTCTCAAGTGCATCAGTATTCCCAGACTGAATAATAACTATTTGATGTGCATGCACGTTATGGAGCAGTGATAAATGTGTGCTACTCTCTTCTTTCCGAAAACAGCAGCATCCCCTCCATTCTGATGCTCACACTTACTCTCAAAGCCAACACGTGTATTATTCATTGTAAAGATATGGTTATGTTCTAATGAAAATCACATTTTTTAAACTACATGTCATATCATCGTTCATGGATAGTGGTGTTCATATTTGAATTGTTAAAATTTTAATGGTTTTATTCTATTTATCTACATAGATCCTACCTTACTGACCAATTTACACTGAGTTGTTTAGTCTATTCTGCTTTCTTTTTTGAGGGAAAAATAATGCATTACTATACAAAAAAAAAAAACAAATAACAAGATCCAAGTGGCCTACCTTTCTAGAACATTTATGAAAAAATATTAGTTAATATTCATTTATTAAATCAAATCAGTGGAGATATTTTCTATTAAGAATTTATTCTTAGTATTTGTGGAATAAAAAAATGCTCTTTTAATGTCTTTTCTTGTATATACCTGGAATGTTTTATCTGCTTCTGAGCTCCCACTGGGAACATCACATGTGTCTCCTTGTCTCTCTCTCTTTCTTTTCTTTTACTTCCAGATAAAACTTCTCTGCTTTCATGAAGGTCTCTTAAATAAAAATGATAATAGTTCTAATCTCTTGAGGACCTGCTAACAGAATGAAACAATACTGCAACATATTGTCATTAATCCTATAAACAATTCTTCCATCTTGTCATTATTATTCTCATATTCAAATGAGAAAATTAAGAAATAAAGCTGTTAAATATCTTATCAAAATTCATAAAACATGATTTATATTTATTTCTATTTTGGTGTTAATCCTTTCTAGCTCCTAGTATATTTTTTGAGTACATGTTCTCTTTCATTTAGTAAACTGAGCTTCCTTAACATGTAAAATATGTCTTATTCATATTTCTATCACTATCATGCCTTCTTTATGACGTGATATTCAGTATGTGGTTACACACACTGAATAAAAGTGAAATAACATAAAATATATTTATGAGTCTGATTTTCTCTTTTTTAAAGTCTGAGTGACTTTGTCACAGCAAATACTTGTTAAAATATTTCATGCACATTAAATTAACATAAATTATGTGTATTATTCCTATTTAATGTGTGAATTTTAGTTTTTGAATTTAAGAATTAACTGGTAAGACAAAAACAATCATTGTTAGATAAGACTGAAAAAAAAAAAAAAAAAACAAGACAACTAATGTCCCATTGTTCCAAGTGGAAGGCAGTTTAAACTGGGCTCTTTAAAAAAATTTGAGCAAGGCTTACAGAGAAACCGTGTGATTATGATATTACAATGTCCTCAAAAACTGTTTGGAGAAGAAATAATATTAAGAGTCTTTTTTTTCTTTAACAGTACTGAGTTGGGAGATGCATATTTTTACGTCCTACTGAAAAATAAAACTACACCTCAGGGAAAAAATTCAGATTAACACTCTCTTACTCTTTCTGATAGTCTGGGTCCATCTTTCCTAAAATTCTAGGGCTGATGTTCAGTTTTCTCTAAATATAACTGCAATGCCCTAAAGCCACTGCAAATGGAGTTTTCTAATTTTATAATAGTGTAAGAAAGTATGATAAGAGTATGGAAACAGTGTCCCTATATTTATTTCTAAAGGTACTATTTCTAAACAAATTAAATGAACAAATCATAACTAGACTTTTTATTTTCTATATATTATATTTTGCTTTTTAAAGTAGAAACTTTACTTTCAAACTGTTTTTCTGTTAGCTTTGGTATTCTCTGATACCCTCATTTTGCTATGGACAAATAGGAATTATAAAGGATGTTCAGTCACTGATTTCAAGTAATAGCCAATTTTTTGGAAGAAAAGGCATATATATTTAAAATTTTTCTACACATATAAAATAAAAATACACCTCACGGGAAAAATATATATACATATGTATTCTCCAGAAACCCTATATAATTTACAGTGATGCAAATTGGCCTATATTGTAATGATTATGAGTGGTATATGATTAACATCTATAAAGCTCAAAAATTCAGGAGTATTCAAGGGTCTTTTTTATTTTGTAAGTTGTCAGGGTTTACCAAATATTAAGAAATGTGTCTAATTTTGAGCAGTTTTGCTTCCTGCGGTAAAATGTGTGTGTGTGTGTCTCCTGTCATAGCACAGATGATTTTTATGTGACTCTATTGGAGTCCTATAATTGCTGAAATGAAGAAAACACATGTTTTATGGCCCGGCCACTTTTGTGTAGTAAAACTTAGCTTAACCATTGAATCAATCTTAATTTATGAAATTATACTTGAAATTTTGTCTCAAGTAAGCTAGAGATCCACAAAAGTCTTGTGTGTATGATAAGCAACCTGGGAAATTCTTAGAAAAATGCAAATGCCTGGAATCTATGCTCAGAGTTCTGACATTTTGGCCATGTATTTGGCCGAGACATCTGCATTTTAGTTTTCTGTCCATGCAAGAAATCCTGACGTAGGTGGCTAGTAGAGAACTTCCTGAGCAGCACTACCCTATGCCGTCAGGTGAGAGCAGGGTTCTGGCTATCTTACCTACTGCCATATCTACAGCAACCTGCACGGTTTTTTTTTTTTTTTAATGGAAAGAATGAGATTGTCTTAAGAGAAGCTTAGTTCATTAAGTAGGTGTTTATTTAGTAATTTAAAAATGCCCATTATTTATGGAATTTGAATATTTATACTGGGAATATGGATTCAATTTTTGGGAATGTGGCAATAAAACAGGATTTCTACCTATCAGGAAATATATGAGAAATTGTTAATACAATTTGAACATTAAAATAGTCATGGACATGAAGCAGAAGGAAATCATGTCCTTTGCAGCAACATGGATGCAGCTGGAGGCCACTATCCTAAGCAAATTAATGCAGAAAAAAAAAACCAAAAATCACATATTCTGACTTATAGATGGGAACTAAACATTGGGTACTCATGGACATAAAAGTGGCAACGATAGATACTGGGGGCTATGGAGGTGAGAGAGAGGGAGGGGGAAGGGTTGAAAAACTAATGTTGGGCACTATGCTTAATACCTGGGTGACATGATCATTTGTGCAGGCTTCAGCATCACACAATATATCCATGTTACAAACCTGAACATGTACCCCTTGAATCTAAAATAAAAGTTGAAATTATTTAAAACATGTAAAACATTTTTTAAAGTGATTGAACTATATTCAGAACTCAACAGATGTGAAAAGATAAAACCTATACTAAATTTCACAGTATCGTTGGGGCCCTTGGATTAATATACAACAAATAATTTAATAGTATATAAATCCCTACTGTTCCAATTTATCCCATCCTTATCCCATCCTTGTACGGAATAATGTATTGAATAAAGATTGTATCAGTATTTGTAATTCAATAAACCAGAACTTGTGGAAATAAATATGTGGGAGACATAAATATGGTGTCCTCAAATTGAATTATGTGGGAAAAAAGGGGGGTGGAGTTAAAGTCCAAGCTAATAAAGTTTGTAACATTAAAAAAAGACAGGTATGAGATGCAAGGTGCAAAGAAAAGGTCATCGTATCTCATACTGGGGTGAGATAGAAGACTTCCTGAAGTAGGCGATGCCTATATTGAATCTACAAGGAGAAACTGGCATCAATGTGTCAGGGAAGACGGGTTGAAGGTGGTCCTGCCAGAGAAAGGAGCAAGGACAAAGGCAAGGAAGCATGTAACATCATTGTTTGTGGAGAAACCTCAAATCGGCTGAGGAAAAATGACTCAGGTATGTAGTAGGGCACAGTATGAGGAGGAATATGGCAGGAGATACAACTAAACAGAGATGCAGAGACTAGATCAACGTGAGGAAGGACAAGTTACAATGTTAACTTGATGTTTACTCTGTATATGATAGGGTCACACAAATTGTGGAAAATCTATTGTGTTCACATCAAAATTATAGCTCTGGCAAAGGAGGAGATACATAGATATATACAGAAGCTGACCTGATGAACACTCATTTTCTTTACTTGGGTCACCTCCCAAGGGAAGAAAAGAGGCGGTTTACCAGGTCTAATAACTGTGTCATCTGGACTTCTAGGTGGAAAGACAAGTGATATTTGCTAGGAAGAAGAAACTTTATCTTTGAAGTGCCTTTAGCAGAATGTGCTTGGTTAAGGATTGCTTATAGTAAAGAGTATCTATGGATTTATGAAGCATGGCTCCCTGGAGTAGTTAATGCAAGCTGTACAACACTTTTGTTGTACAAAACAGAAATGTTTGAAAACTCACATACTCTTTCTGCTGTTAGCTCTCTTGGAGACCTCATCTATTACTCTGTAGTGAAGGACACATTTCTGTTGTGGGAAAACAGGACATGGGGGGCTGCTCTTGATGTTCCAGGCCCCTCCCTGCTTCATCTGAGCCTATTGACTGATGGCACCCTTCAAATTATTAGTAAAGCTTGATATTAAGCAAGATATTTGATTTGTATTAGTCTGATTTGACAGTTCAATTATTAATGTCGTCCCATGTACTAGGTAGCAAATTTAGTGTAGAATAATACAATTATTGTTTTAAGCAGGAAAAGTGCAGAAATATACTTAGAAAAATAAATATTTATTTGTGCTATACTGAAATTTTCCTGGTCCTCAAAAAAGGAAGAGGGGATAAGGGTAATATTTACATTTTATCATCATAAAAATGGGAAAAACTAAGAATATTTGATGGATGAGACAAAGAAGCAAAGACAAAACCATTTATGATCTGTTTTTGACTACTGATGATACATTTCCTCCCATAATTAAGTGAAAACTAGAAATGTCATATTTAAAGAGAAGTAAATATTAAATAGGAATTATAGCTAAGTTCATCTGTGAAGGGGTCCTGAGGAAAAACTCAAAAGTTGAAATGAAGGGTGGGGTAACAAAGAATGAAATTGATTTTACAGTGGAAAATGGCTTTCTTGGCGTTAATAAATAAAACTTAGAATACTGAGTTGTTTTAATTTCTGCATACTTGTATCTCTTACAAAACTGGTTAGCTATTACAAATAAGCTACATGAGTTATGAGTTATTCATCCATATCCCTTCACATATTCTATATATTGGACACTGCTTTATAGAAAGAATTACAAAATTGGGATAAAATTAGGCTCATTCTATTGGTGTAGTGACTTTTTGCAAGCCAGCTTTTCTGCTTGGCAGTTATGGCTGCTTGCTTCATTGATTGCCCTCGCTGACACTTGCTGCTTCCAGTGGGGACAGGATATGTCCAAATGGGGGTAAACAGAAAGTACCTTGTTTGGTACTATGTTTAAAATGCAATTAAGTAAAAAGAAGAAATAATGCTACTAATGCTTTTGCCCTGGGATCTTATAACACCACAGAAAATATAGCTTAATGCAGGAAAAGGCTCTTCAGAGGCTAAGTCATGAAGTAATTTTGGCAGGAAGAAAAAAAAAGGAAAAAATAAATAAAGCAAAGAAGAACTCATAGATTGATGTTGTGTAAATCCGGAGAGTTAACATCAAGATCTTAAAAATCAATTCTCTGCTTTATTGAGACCTAGTGGAATTCCGTAAATACAGAGGAGGTAATGTGATGGAAAGTCCCCGTTCCTGGCAAGATGAGAGGCATTCAAGTCTGCTGTAACTGCAAGTAAATCACAGGAAAAGAAAAACTGTGAATCAGTAAATAAAATGAAAGAAAAAAGCAGAGCAAAAAGGAAAGATTCCAAACATTTTGGACTTTTTCTACAGACACATGACAAAAATACTATAACATAAAGCTTAAATATACTGTGCAATTAAATAAAATCAAAGGCAAGACCTGTTAAAGTTAACCACCAATACTTTGTGCTGGAAAAGGCAGGTAAATGGAGCTCCATTTGTGCAAATATATCAATGGCTACAAAATATATCAAATGTTACATTTATTTGTACATGGAGACATCTATTTACGAAAAAAATGAATCAAGCATCAGATGTTGTATGCAGCCTGGAAAACAATTAAATTTCAAAATTCTTCTCATTTAATCTATTTGTCGGAGAGATTTACTGCTCTAAAAGACATGTTTTTCTTTCTTTTTTTTTTGGCAGTATCAACCAATCAACCTGAATCTTAGACAAATTTAAAGTTTTTATCTAATCGGTTTATATACATATATGAATAGACACATATTTTAAAATAATAAATAAATGTGCTGAAGTACTATTTTTAGAAAGTAAGTTATTGAATATGTTTTTGTTTTCTAAGCATTCAGGTTTTGCACCTTTAGATAACGTGTCTCTTTTTTCCTCCCTTTCTATCACTTTTTCCTTTCTTTCCTCCTCTGTTTCCCCTTCTTTCCTTTCTCCCTTCCTTCTTCCTTTCCTCCCTTCCCTTCTTTCTTTCTTTCCTCCCTTCCTCCCTTGCTTTTTCTTTTTTTTCTTGAAACAGTATTACCACTAGGCATTATTCGAAAACACCAATATTTAGTCTAATAATCTTTACTGCCAAGGAAATAAGATTCAAGAATATAAAATAAGTTCTTAAATTTTAACACAAGAAGTGACAAAGTCAAGTGTAAATAATTATATTACAGTAACTGAAATATCTATTTATTTAGTTTGGGGGAAAGAAATTCATTTTTATCATGCTTTTTCAAAACTACATCTATAGAGAAAAAAAAAAACTATTGCTTTAAAGTCACACCTCATTTCAACCCAAATATAATATTCCTCATGGCTTTACCCTGCTGATTATACCTCCCAAACCCTCTTATATGTTTAAATGCAAAGTATTAATTAATGATCTTTAGAGGCTATTTGTCTATTTGTTGTGGTATATTTTCCTAACAAATAGTTTAAGATACAATTTTCTGCAGCTTTATCAGTGGCCTTTTCTGGACCATATTGTCTCTCTCTCCGTGTGTGTGTGTGTGTGTGTGTGTGTGTTTGCACACATATATGCATCCTCCTCTGTTTGTGTGTGTGTGTGCGTGTATATAGGCCCACAGGCATATATATGGAGGAATATGTATGTATATATGTATATATATGTATATATATTTGTTTATATATACATACATTCTATACCTTTTAACTTCATTTTCTTTGTAAATGCAGAGTTAAATAATTTCATTGTTTTTTTGTTTGTTTGTTTTGAGGTGGGGTTTTGCTCTTGTAGCCCAGGCTGAAGGGCCGTGGCACTATCTCAGCTCACTGCAAACTCTGCCTCCTGGATTCAAGTGATTCTCCTGCCTCAGCCTCCCAAGTAGCTGGGATTACAGGTGCCGCCACTATGCCCAGCTAACTTTTGTATTTTTAGTAGAGCCGGGCTTTCACCATGTTGGCCAGGCTGGTCTCAAATTCCTGACATCAGGTGATCCATCCGCGTTGGCCTCCCAAAGTGCTGGGATTAAAGGCATGAGCCACTGCACCTGGCCCATTGTTTTAATTTTATTGGTACGAATGCAAACTTTAATCTTTGAAAACCATTTCAATCTTCTAAAAACTTTCACTGAAAGGTTAAATTTCAGTCCTTCATATCTTAATTCACCAAATGCAATCAATATTCTTGTTCTGAAGTAATAGAGACAGTATCTGAAATGAGAAAAATTAAGAAAACAAGCTGCCTCATTATGAGGAACTTGGAATTCTAGAGGTGAGTGGATAAAATAAATAGTCATGTTTTGAATTGCATATAACCCCCCTCCCACACACACACACCATTGGTTGAGATTTAGATGTTGGTTTTCTATAATTAAAATAGAGAAAGTCTAGCCTTATTGCTGGATGAATAAAATACTCTCCCTGATTCCTGATTATCCTCCACAATTAGAGCTACTGCTTATGGAGAGACATTTGACAAAATGGGTAGACAAGAGTAGGTAGAGAATGTTTAGTCCTATTTTTTCAATAGTAGTCTCTGGTATTATCTTGAAATAGTAATCTCTGGTATTAATATGCATTGTTAATAGAATTAATACTATTATGCAACACCATAAAATGTATACAGATATTATTTTATAGCCCCATCATGTTTAGATGTTTATTTGCCACAAATATTGTGTTGCACCCTTGTTATCATAATTTTCATTACATAGTAAATTACTTAAAATTAGTTTATCTTTTAAAAACTAACTGGACCACATAATTTAAACGACACAGAACATTCTATTATGATTTCTAAGTTAAAATAAATATTTGAAAAAAAACTCAGATGTGATCTTGAAGTAAGGACAAATACATTGACTGGGACATTGTATGTAAATATTATGCACTTGATTTATGGCATGAGGTTGAGGGTGTGGAAGCAAACTTTAAATAGATGCAATCAAATAAAAGGACAACACTCAATTAATTCCTGCCTTCTACATTTTGCCACACAGTGCTTCAATTCCTTCACTAATATCTGTAGCTGGTTTGTTTCGGATCATAATGACCATCATGACTGTTGATTGTTTTCAGTGAAAAATTACTTTGAATTGATTTGTTTAAATATGACCTTTTATCTTTCTAACCAATATGAAAAACTAATCCTTATATCTTTGTAATATGCAGTAGCCCTAAACAGAATCAAAGGACAAATATATTGCTCAGCTTATTTCAGATCTAATAACAATAACAAGAAGATTTTTAACACCTTAGGACAATTGTTTCTTTCTTTTTTTTTTTTGTTTTTTTTTTTGAGACAGAGTTTCACTCTTTGTTGCCCAGGCTGGAGTGCAATGGCGTGATCTCGGCTCACTGTAACCTCTGCCTCCCAGGTTCAAGCGATTCGCTGCCTCAGCCTCCCGAGTAGCTGGGATTACAGGTGCCTGCCACCACGCCCAGCTAATTCTTTGTATTTTTGTAGAGACGGTGTTTCTCCACGTTGGGCAGGCTGGTCTTGAACACCTGGCCTTAGGTGATCCACCCGCCTCGGCCTCCCAAAGTTCCGAGGTTATAGGCATGAGCCACCAGGCCCAGCCTGTTTCATTTTATAGGGTAGTTAACAAACCAAACTCTTGATACTCTCAAAATCCAAAGAAGGTAAAGAGAATAGTCTGTAGCTTGAGGTTGGTTACCTTTTTTGCATGCTGCAGAGTGTGAGCCACCAGTCAAGATCAGGATCTTTTAAAATAGGAATTTGGAAATTCTAAAAATTATGAGAAAATCATGCACTTTTATATGACCTACAATGTAATCAGCTTCTTCATGGCAATGATAATTTAGAAATATCTTAAATATTTGTTGGTGGTAAAAATATAATTAATTCAAGAAAAAAATGCATCTCTCTTAGCTATTCAGTTGTAAAAGGACCTAGAGTATAAAAAGAGGCAGAATTAGTAATCACTAAGATTTATTTTTCTAGACTGAACTTAGCTACACATGTATTTACCTGTTATACTCTGAAATCATTTGCTTATAATGAACACTTAAACTCATGCACTAAGACAAATGAAGAGTGTTTTGACAAACCTACAAAAATCTGAAATAAAATATTTTAAATGAATTTAAACATAGGAAGAAAGCTTATTGTATCTTAAAACTCCTACAGTATACTTATTGCATATTTATAAAATGAGATTTATTTTTAGGGGGTGGAAACTTAAATAAATTAAGAGAGGGAAAGAAATAAAGCAATAAATTTTCAAAGTATAAAACTATTTTTAGTAAATGCCATTGTTAAATGCAATTTTTGGAGATTTTTTTTCTCCTACAAATGTTAAGGCCATGTATGGTAAAAAGTGTAATATTATAATTATAATGCTGTAAAATATTTTAACATATGCATTATAATTTAAGTATTCTTTAAAGTACTCTATGTGTTAGGCATCTTTATTTTTATTTTTCTGGTGTTTCTTCTACAGATAATTTTTTTCGAAGTATCCCAAGCGTAGTTTCTATGAGGCTCCTTTTTTTTTTTTTTTTTTTTTCCTTAAAATAACTGTTCCCTTAGTTTATCCATTTGGGCTGCTATAATAAAATCCCACAGAATGGGTGGCTTATAAACTATAGAAATTTATTTCTCACAGTCCTCAGAGCTGAGAAGTCCAAGATGAAGGCTCTGGCAGATTTGATGTCTGGTAAAGACTTTCTTTCTCATAGATGGCACCTTCTTGCTCCTAATCACCACCCCAGATGCCCTGCTTCTTATACTATAACTTTGAGGGTTAGAATTTCAACATCTGAATATTTTGTGGGGTACAAACATTCAGACCATAGCACATGTCTATACACTCTCTGGGCTCCACCTCTCTCCTACCTTGATTCATTAAGTGATTTGCAGTGTTGCTAAAGTTTTTAATTTAATTAATTTAATTCACGATAGTGTGAGTAATTATAATTAAAAACAAAAATTTTCCAATCTGGAAAACTCCACAGTAATAGTGGAGAAAGATAATATCTTTACCATTGGGTAAGTACAGTCATGAACTGCATATATGCCGGTGGTGCTGTAGATTGCAACACTTTATTTTTACTGTACATTTTCTACCTTTAGATATGTTTAGATACACAAATACCATTGTGTTACAGTGGTCTATCGTAGCATGCTGTACAAGTTTGCAGCCTATGAGCAATAGGCTATACCAGATAGTTTGAGTGTATAGTAGGCCATACCATCTAGGTTTGTGTAAGTACACTCTACGATGTTTGTACAATTACAAAATTGTCTAAGGATACATTCTCAAATGTGTCTCCATCGTTGAGCAAACACAGCTCTATTAAATGACAGTATAACGAACATCACAGGCAATCCGCTAAAAGATTGTAAATCTCACTCTTGTACATAGCCAAGCAGATATAACCCATTATATATATGTTTTCAAGATAAAAAATAGTCTTTAAGTAAGAGAACTTGATAGTACTATTTATCACATGTAGTTCATCCTAACTTTACCTGGCAATTGTGGTGACCATCTGTGTTAGCTTATTGCCTTTATCTGCAGGAAAAACAGACTTATCAGGTTTTCATGGCAGAAGGTAATTTTATAACTTAAAGCTTGGCATCCACTGACATTAGGTTCCTACCCTCCCAAGAAACTGGGAGATATGGGTGCTATCTCTCTTGATGTTTACATGTCAGAGAGATGTTTCAGGTCTTTGAGAAAGACATTATTGGGTCATAAAGTTGACAAAAGGCCAATCTAGTCTTCGAAAGGATTTATATACATTTCAAAAAACAGAAAGTATGTACTTACAAGTTTTAAAGTAAATGCCCAAAGATAAAGGGAGAAAGGTAAATCTTTTCCCTTATTTTCAACAGAGAATTAAGCCTCTAATTTTAAATTTGTATTCGGTCCTTACAATAGAATAGTAGAATCTATGTGTTTGACTTTTCTTAAAAACATTTTTATGATGATTTGCCAATGTTTCCTTTAAAAAGTTTGTCCTGAGGAGTCATGCTGTGCTTTCTTCAATTTTATTTTTAATTTTCTCACTTGCCTCTCTGTAGGTCAAATAGAAAATATATATATTTTAATAAGTTAAAAGTCAATTGATAAAAATATAATTTCTGATTCAAAATTTATCCTTTTGCTTTGTAATTTATTTTCATTTAATCAGTGGATGTTTGATTTTAGCATGGTGAGAAAGAAGCTAATTTAAAAACTCAAATTGAAATCTCAGCATTGCACAGTATTTGATCAGAGTCACATTAATCACAGTTCATGTCAAATTTCTCAATGCTGTAAAGTATCGTTCTGAATAATGGCTTGCTCTCCAGGGTTCTCAGTTATTAAAATAGAAGTTGAGGAATGGGCTATAGCATTTCTATAATCATGGGTTTGATAGTATGCATTTTAGTAATAAAGATGAAGGAGTAAGATTTTTGATACTTTTTCAGAATATTCTCATTCAATACACATGTATCTTGAAATTATATTTGATCAAAAGTTGTTTGACTTGGGAACTATCTTCTGTTCAGAGCTTGTTTTCTTCTAATTACTATTAGCAGTTACTGATGCTACAATATTCCTTTATGAAGCCAAGAACTGAACCAAAATACAAAAAACATAAACTACCACTTGATGAGAATAACTTCAAAGTCAAATTGCAAAAGGTGACTAAAAAAGGGGAGTACTTTCAGCCATTTTCAAAATAATCTATGATATGTACTGGAAAACTTCTAATAATCCTTGTCATTTTACAAGTAAGTAGAGAGTAATAGAAAATTCACCCTTAATAGAAAAAATGTAATCATAGGATTAAATTTAAATCAATGACAAATTATAGTAATAAATGAACACTAGATTGAATGTTTTGAAATCTTAGAGGTTTAAAATAGATAAATGCCTTTAAATGAGCCAATTCTGTTTCCATTTATGAGTAGAAATCCAAAATAATGTTGATAATTTTTATATATGCATTAAATATATCTTTTATTCCTTGACCAAAATTCATTTATGACCTTCAGATATCGTATAAGTGCTTTTGAGAAAAGAATTTAAATATTATGTGGTCATATGGCGAATGAAGTGCTTTTACTGTAAAAGGAAGCTATAACAATTTCCTGACATCTATGCTATCAAATATTATAAATGTATATTTAGTTTTATATGCCACTTTTGAGACAGCTTAAATAGAATACTAAGTAACAATTTACATTGTAAATCACAAATACTTTGCTATTAAGAAATTTATATAATACTTGAATGATTTAGTATCTTTTTTAATAATATAGGATTTTCTTAAAGCTTTGTCTCTGAATAAGAATCTTTCAAAGTATTTTTAATCATCATTATGCTGTATAATCCTCTGCAGTACTGAAATGGAATCTCATTTCATTATAAGCATATTAGTTTCTTAGAATCACACTGAAAAATCTAATTATAACACAGCTACTTAGAATTTCATGGTTGGGAAAAATATACAGGACTTGTCTATGGAGTTATTTAGATATCTAGCAAATAAAATAATTTTATAAAAAGTATTCACATTTTGAATGACAATTTGGACAATTGAAAATAAGTGAAAGAAAGCTAGTGTATTTTAAAAAATACCCTGTATACAGGTAGTTCATGCATAAAACAGAAATGTAATGGAATTATTTTGAATTTTTTGCATAAACTATTTATAGCTGCATTTATCTCTTACAAATCTCTACCATAGTCAATAAACTCTGAGTACTAGAGAAAGAGAAGCGCTAAAATTAGAATAGAGATAACAAGTTTATGCTGCAGTTCTGCTTTTCCTATGTATATTTTTAACTCATCAGGCTCATCATTGAATGATAATAATAGTGTATATTATTATCACATTTTTGAGGAAACTGCATACTGTGTTCCATAGTGAGTGTACCATTCTACATTCCTATCAATCGTGTATAAGGGTTCTAATTTCTCCACATCCTCACTGACACTTATCTTTTTTTTTGATAATAGTCATCATAACAGATGCGAGGTGATAACTCATTGTGGTTTATATTTGCATTTTTCTGATGATTAGTGGTATTGAGTATCTTTTCATATAACTGTTGGACATTTGTATGTTTTCTTTGGAGAAATGTCTATTTAAGCCCTTTGCTCATTTTTAAATAAGGTTTTCTTTTCTTTTTCTTTTTCTTTTGCTATTGAGTTGTAGGATATCCTTACACATTCTGCTCATATAGTTTGAATATTAACCAAACCGTGAGATAGATGGTGTGCAAATAGTTTCTCCCATCTCATATGATGTCTTTTTCATTCTTGATTATTTTCTTTGCTGTACAGAAGCTTTTCGATATGAAGTAGTCCCATTTATTCTGAGGAGTTTTGTTGTCTGTGTTATCGGTGTCAAATTCAGGAAATAATTGCCCAGGCAAATGTCAAGAAATTTTTCCCTTGTGTTTTCTTCGAGAAGTTTTTCAGTTTCAGATCTTACATTTGTCTTTAATACATTTCGAGTTGACTTTCATATATCGTGTAAGATAGGGGTCTAATTTCATCCTTTTGCATGTGGAAATTCGGTTTCCCTAGCATTATTTGTTTAAGAGACTATAATTTTTCCCGTGTATTCTTGGCACCCTTGTTGATCAACTGAAAGTATTTATATCCATTTATTTCTAGGGTCTCTATTTTGCAACACTGGTTTATATTTTTGTCTTTATACCAGTATTATACTATTTAAGTTACTGTAGCTTTGTAATATATTTAAAAATAAGTAAGTGCAATGCCTCCAGCTTTTTCTTCTTTCCCAAGACTACTTTGGTTATTTGGAGTCTTTTGTGGTTCCATATGAGTTTTAAAATTGGTTTTTCCTATTTCTGTGAAAAATGACATTGGAATTTGATAGGATTATATTAAATCTGTAGATCACTTAAGTAGTACAGATATTTGAATAATATTAATTCTTCCAATCAATCAACATGGGATGTTTTCCTTTTATTTGTGTTTAATTTCTTTCATCAGTGTTTAATAGTGTTTTGTTTTTGTTTTTTGTTTTTATGTTTTTTAGACTTTAGGGTTTTCTATATACAAGATCATGTCATCTGCAAACAGAGACATTTTTAATTCTTCTTTTCCAATATGGGTGCCTTTTATTGCCTAACTGCTGTAGCTAAGATTTCTAGTACTGAGTTGAATGGAAGTAGTAAGACTGAGCATTTTCATGTTGTTGCTGATTTTATAAGGTTCCTGACTTCCCACAACAGAACAGCTTTTATTTTTTCACAATTGAGTATAATGTTAGCTGTGGACTTCTTATATATGGCCTTTATGATGTTGTGGTACATTTCTTGTATACCCAATTCGTCAAGCATTTTTATCATGAAAAGGTGTAAAATGTTGTTGAATGCTTTTTCTACATCTGTGGATGACTGTGTAGTTTTTATCCTTCATGTAGTTAAAATGATGTAGCACATTTATTGATTGTCTTTTGAACAATCCTTGCTCCTTGGGATAAATCACACTTGATTATGGTGTATAATCTCTTTAATGTATTTCCATGAATTTTGTAAATCAAACTACAATTAAGCTTTTGTCTCTACCAGTACAACAAAACAGTCTTTGCCAACTCAGCAATGATCTTCACTTTGATACACCACATGTTTCATTCTTAGTCTTTTATTACTTCTATCAATAGAATTTGATACAGTTGCCCACTTCCTCATTCTTCAAATACTTTTGCACATTTTCCTTGGTTCATTTCCTATATCATTAGTTGCTGTTTTTCTGTCTTCTTTGCTGTTCTCTTCTAACTTGTTTACTTTACAGTACCCAAGGTTCAACCTATGAACCCCTTCTCTTTTCTAGCATCACTCACTGTTTCTTATTTACGTGGCTTTAAGTGTCGTCCTAAAGTTTTATGACTTCCTACTATGCTTATCCAGCCCTGATATTATCCCTCATGTACAGACTGGTATGTAAATTGTCGAGTTGACATTTTCAGTCAGGTATACAAAAGCACCCAAGAACTAGCATTCAAAAGTTAACTTTTTATTTTCATGTCTTATATTGCAATTTTTGCAACTGTATCCATTTCAGAAAATGTAACTCAAATATTCTAATTGATAGAAATAAAAAATGCGGAATTACAGTGGGCTGGTCCCTTTTTTCACATCACCTCTTAGTAAATATTGTAGGCCCACTTTAAAATGTATTCCAAATCAGAGTGATTTTCACTACCACCACAACCCTGGCCTAAGCTGCCATCATTCCTATCTGTATTACTGCAGTAACTTTCTCACCTGCCTCACTCCTTCTGCCCTTGTCCTCCTATAGTGTATTCTTCAACAGCAGTCTATCTGACTTAAATCTCATCATATCACCCCTCTGTCCAAAAGTCTTTAGTAGCTTTCATCACACTCAGAGGAAATAAAATGTCTAACAAGGCTGTATCAGTTCATTTCCTAGTGGCAACAGATGGCCTATTCAAACTGGATAATTGAATCTATTTACAGAGGTCTGATTAGTGTTTATGGAGACCAACACAGTAGAAAGTGGTCTTGGCCAGTTGCAGTGGCTCACGCCTGTAATCCCAGCACTTTGGCAGGCTGAGGTGGGTGGATCACGAGGTCAGGAGTTTAATACTAGCCTGGCCAAGATGGTGAAACCCCATCTCTACTAAAAATACAAAAAAATTAGCCGGATTTGGTGGCAGGCGCCTGTAATCCCAGCTACTGGGGAAGCTGAGGCAGAGAATTGCCTGAACCTGGGAGGCTGAGATTGCAGTGAGCCAAGATCGCACCACTGTACTCCAGCCTGGGTGACAGAGCGAGATGCTGTCACAAAAAAAAAAAAAAAAAAAAAGAAAGAAAAAGGAAAAAAGAAAGTACAGTCTTCTGGGTTTTGTAGGTGGAATTTTTTTAGAGAAGTAGATTCTGAGACTGAGTTTAGCATGCAGGATGTTTATTAAGGAGTGCTCTCAGATCCAGGACCAACAGCTGTGAAAAAAAGAAAAGAAAAAGGAAAAAAGCAGCATTGGATAGAGAGAAAATTCCAGCACAATGTGAGCTCAAGACAACCACAGCTAACCATGTGGTAGTAGCTCAGTAGCTAAAATCAGAGTTGCTTGAGTTATGCTGCCCCAGAGGAGGTGGAGGTGGGTAACGCATTCTTTGTTGAAGGGCAATCTGAATGAAGCATTGCAGTTTCCACCATAAAAGAAGGTCTAGGCCTGACAGTTAAGAAAAAGAAAGAATTACTTGTACCAAGAATGTGGAGATGTTTACTTTATAGTAGCTGAGTGTTTAGTAAAAGGATGCTATCATCCTAAGCCAAGCAATGGGATTAAGCCAGGACAAAAATATACTTATCTCCTTTTCCTTCTAGCTTCTAGCCTCCAACAGGTCCCCCCTCCCCACCCACCCATTGGTCAATCCAGATATCAAGACTGCCTGTTGAAGTAGTACATACAGGCTTGACTGCTGGTTTCTAAGACAAGATAGACAAGGGTCGTGAGTAAATACAATAAAAAATAGAAGAATGTTTGCTTCTGGATCAGCATTTTTAAAAGATTTATTTTACCTTTGCTTCTGCTGTACCATATTTCCTTCTAGAGTCCATCTGTTTCCAATTAGGAAAACAAAGTTTCATAGAGAAAATAGAGGGAACGAATTACAGATAGAAAAACTGAAAGTTCAAACTGGGGAAATTGAGGAAAGAGTATTAGTAACTGTAGGAAGCTGCAACCTAAGACAGGAAGAATAAAATTACAAGGTGTTATTATCAGAGACCAGAAGTTGGTGCCACCTATTATAGGCTTGATCCATCGTAGGGATGCCAGATTGGAGCTGGACCATAGAGATGACACAATTATTTTAGAGAAGCTGTCTAAACGGGTAGGGATGCTCTCTGCATTTTCCCTTCTCCTCCTCTGTAATATTCCTGAGCAAAAGCTTACAGGAAGACAAAGGGGAGGGGAATCTAGAAAATGCAGAGGCAGAGAACTGACATAAGATAGAAAAAGAAAATTACCAGCCAATTCCTCTTCTCTCCTTTCCGACTTTACTTGGTTCTCTCAAAACAGCATCATGACTAAAGCTTATGTTCCAGATCAGTTGCACCAGAATTCTTGCTCTGCCACTTACTAGTGTGTGAGCCCTAATGACCTATTTCAGCTACCTTACTTGCCACTTATCTAGTAAGTGGATATGTTAATAATACGACCTGCATACTAAAATGGCCATAGGAACTAAAAGAGAAAATGCACATAAAGTTCCTGGAACAGTGTCAGGCATACAGACAATTTAATACATTCCAGCTGTTATTATTTTGTCCCTGTAAACATTAAGATAAGTCTGAGAGAAGACCCAATTTCTAAGGAGAAAAGATTGGGAAACAGCATTTGGATTCCAGGAAGGTTGCAGTTCTGATTATTTGTATAGTGTTTAGTAGTGTCTCAACTCTCATCTAGTATCACATCAGAATCATCTAGGGATCTTGTTAAAAATGAATACCTTGGGCAACATCAATTCCAAGTGTAATATAATGTATAGGGGCATAGAACATTTAACAAGTTTTTCAGGTAATACTATGCAGGAAACATTTAAGAAACAATGCCAAATGAACCCTGAGAAAACAACTCCCCCTTCCTTTTTATCTCTCATTTACTGAATGAGCTGCATATGGAGGCACTTGGATTTGTAAGTGATTGCATGGGCATCTCTTCTGGGATCCAGGTAACAGGTTTCACTACCAAGTCATCACAAATTTGGAACTGTTTTGTTTTAACTTTGGTGCTTCTTGTAAATTTTTCTCTCCCCTTTGGCTATTTTCACTCTTACTGGAGACAACAAAAACAGCAATACCGTATTTGTGCTTTTATTAATATCCAAGGGAGTGATAAAGTTGGTCAAGCTGACCTCACGATATTTTGATAGGTTTTGTTGCTGTTGTTTTTAAAAGAACACTGTTTTTAGAGAACAAGCATCTAACCTATTTTACATGAAAACTCAAATATCACGGATTCAGCAAAATCTTAAAAAAATACTCAAATCAAACGTGTCTGCTGAATTGTTGTGATTCTTTTCGTCTTTGCAGGTACACAGCTTTTTCTTGTTTTAAAAAAATTTTATATGTCAAGTTTTTCTCACATGACACATAATCACAGAATTTCCACGCATTAAGCCTCATACTTTATACTGTTAAAAATTAGTTTTTATAATTAAAACCCAGAAAAATTATACTGAAGAATGGAATACTTTTAAAAGTGTAAAATAGTATCTGTAATCTGAGTATGCAGTGTTTTCTGCTCAATCATATAATCCAGTGTTTTCTGTTCAATCCTACATTTATAAAATAAGTATAGTGTTATTTATGTTGCTGCTTTAGTGCAGCAGGAATAAAGACCATTTCATGATGGGAAAAACTGAACATATTAGTGGGATGATTGACTCATGGGGTATCAGACATATCAAGTAAGCTAAAAGCAAGATTACTAAACAATGATTTCGTTTCATGTTTTATTCAAGTTAAATCAAATTTATCATAATTGAAATAGTTTTACTGATTTCAGTCATTGAAATGACTCCCTGATCACAAATTAAAAATATTCTATACAGTATGCACTTTATGAAACTCCCAAAGGATCCAACTTACACTTAATTTCTAGACTTCGCTCCACTGATTATAACTTGTATATTTCCTTCATCTTCATTTGAAATAAGTTAGGAGTGGAATTATTTAGAGTTTATCACAATTTTTAGGCGTACTTAGAACTTGTCTTAATCTCTTGCATTTGTTTTTTTGTATCTGACATCCCACATAACATTGATGGCTCTCAGAATTTTTTTTTTTCAAGTATTTTCCATCTGGTGTACTTAGGCTTTGACATAGACCCACAGAAATTTCCTAGTGAATAACAATATATATGACTTTAGTTGCTCCAAAGATCATGATTGTTATTCCAGTTTCTCTTTCTTATGGAATAACAAGGAAAATTCAGCAAAATTATTACTTCTAAATGTGTTTCATAAACCATTGTTAAATCACCATGTCTCAACAACCTGTCTTCTTTCAAAGTTTACACACCATTTATTTAAAACACACCCTGAACACTCTCATCTACTACTGTCCAGGATAGTTGCTGAAATTCTAAAAAAACTTTAGCACAAAATTCACGTCTCCATCCCAGTCTCTGTCTTTCCTTTGTTTACATCAACAGAAGAATTGATCATTTTAAAGTATGTTTGATATACATTGACTTCTTCCCCACTTATGAGTATTTCATCTATTTCTTTTAAACTATCCTTAGATTGAAACAACACAAAATATTTTTAGATAGAACCAGTCTACTTCTAATATTTAAAATAACTTATGCTAGAATTTCATTTCTTCTACACTAAGCACATCATAGGCTCTTCTAAAAAAAAATCCACTGGTTACGAATATTCCACAAAATTAAGTGAAAATTTTCTGACTGATACGGAGATTTATCTACAAACTGACCTAAATTTATCTTTCTAATCTGTGTCCCAATAATTTTATTTATAATTCCTAGATTGTAGTGGCCATTTTATAGCCAATGCTTGCATATTGTTTTTGGCTGACATGTTTTCCTCTACCAAAAAAGGACTTACTCTTGTCTATGTTCTAATATTCTTTAAGAAAATATTTAAATATGAGGATCCTATAGAGGATGTCTTAACAGCAAAATAAGTACTATTTACCTTATTGTTGGAAGTAGTAATCGTATGTATAGGTAAGAAAAAGAACATGAACAAATTTTCTGTTATTTAAGGCTGTTAAGAATGTTTACTATCTCTGGAACATAATAGGTATTCTCCTCAAATATGTAAATTCAGATAACAATAAATGACATGAAGCAAATGATAACTATAAATAAATATTTTTCTTTCCATTGCAATAACTTTCCCACAGTTAGGTCATCAGCAAATGTCACTTGGATCCCTAGCCAAATTGTTCTTCCCAGAAAATAATTATCTCCACTATGGTAAGAGTTGTGGTTATAAAATTTAAAAATGATTATAGCATACCTTTAATAATTAAACATTTAACATTTGAGTGATTTCACATTACTGAAATATGGATTCCAGTTTATAAATGTGGCTTCCAAGGCATTGAGGATATTTTATACTATTTAACTCTTTTCCACTCCTCTTTTTAATATCCACCACTTGAATTCTATCTCCATTTTCACCAGACATCTTGTAGTTATTCTAATATCTTATGTTCTTTCACTCCTGGCCTTGGCACAGTTTATTTTCTTAATCTAGAAGATAATTTTCTATTCCCCCACAATATTTTTTGTTTAACTCATAATTTTTAAATTTTATTTCAAATGCTAGTCTAGATATCACTTCATTTATGAATCCATTCCTTACTTTAGAAGCCATTCTAAATACTACAGTAACACTGCACTTCCAGTGTTATAAATATCATACTCTTTAATATTTGCTCATCTTCTTCTTCTGGTATAGTATTTGTTCACTCAGTCCGGGTAGCATACATCGAGTGTGCTTTGCTGATTCCTTATCACCCAAGATAATTTTAGGAACATTGTAATCCTCCAGTCAACCTTTGCTATATAAATGGATGTGGATTAGTGGACAAAGGTTTAAAATTCATGAAATTTTGGTTTGTAGATTAAGCTTAAAAATTTGGGGAAGGGACTTCCCTTCTCCGTATACACATTGTATTACTCTATTGTGTTGTTGTAAATACATATTTAAGGCTTGGTAATTTACAAAGAAAAGAGATTTATTCAGCTCACAGTTCCGCAGGCTGTACAAGAAGCATGGTGCTGGTGTGTACATTGGGTGAGTGTCTCAAGCTGTTTCCACTCATGATGAAATGGGAATGGGAATCCGTGCATGCAGAGATCACATGGTGAGAGAGGAAGTAAGAGAGAGAGAGGAAGTGCCAGGCTCATTTGAACAACCAGCTCTCTTGGGAGCTAGTAGAGTGAGAACTCATTTATTACTGTGAGGACAGTACCAACACATTCATGAGGTCTCCACCTTGTAATCCAAACACTTCCCTCTAGGCCCTACTGCTAACATTGAAGATTAAATTTCAGCATGAAATTTGGAGGGACAAACATCCAAACTATAGCACACACACATAACTGAAAGTATGTTTAATTAAATATATGGAACTTAAGTGAAGTCAAGTGCCTATGGAGGAAAGAACTGTCAAATGGTTTGGAGTATTAGGCTGTCAATAGTGATGCACATATCCCTAATAAAATCAAGAAAGAAGCCAAAATTTCACTAAGCCACAGCCCTTTTACAGAGAAGTTTGTATTAACCATTGGAAATAATCTGCTCTAAAAATCTAGATACTTTCATGTACAGGAATGCTGCAAGGGTAATTCCTTGTCCAGGAGTGAAAAAGCAGAGAATACCTGGTGTTCCTGAACAAAGTAACTCTTCTTTACTCCAAGGAGCCGTGGCCCAATAAATCTTACTAGAAAAGTAGGTTAAAAGAAAATAATGAAATAAAATAAAATATTAGAGAGTGTATTTGATAAGTACTAGAAAAACCTAAAGAAGGCAAATTTCATTAAGCATTCCAAGCATCTATGTCAAGTCATAGCTGAGAGGATCTCTGCTCTCAGAACTTTCTCTAAACTAATAGGCATAACTGTGTGTATGTGTTTTTCGGTTTTCTTATCATCCTGCTCAGACATCTTCATTTGAGCTTACCATGCATGAACAAGATTTGTTTATCGAACAACTTCCTTATTATATCTAAGATCTGGAGGACTAGTAACCCATATATGATGTGTTGATACCCTCAACAGAATGCCTAGCTTGGTGTTTATTATTGTAAAATTAATTGAATTTTTATTCTTCTTTCTCAATATGTTTCTTTTTTTATTTAACTCAACTGGTTGCCTAAGGTTCTATTTTTTTACTCTAACCTTCACCATCACAATTCATTTATTTTCTGCCTAAAATATCAAATATCAATCACTTATGGTTTTTCAGTTGCATGTAAAGATACTTTCATCTGGCAGTGGCAGCTGTGATGGGGGCAGAGCCACCTGGAGCACCCTTTGTCTGTGGAAGCAGTATTCTAAAATGTCAATTTATGAAAATCAGCAATCCTAAGAGGACCCACAGACCCTCTGAAGGAGGGAGACTGCTCCTGCAGGACCCGGGAGACACCACAAATACTGTGAGTGCCCCAACGGTGGAAGTGGGTAAGGGAGAGCCTCCTCTCCCGAACACACACACCCACTGGAGAAACTGAAGAAGTCACAGCAATACCTGCCCAAGGAGAGTCTGAGCTCAGACACACTGAGCCCTGTCCCCTCCTGATGATCCTTCCCTACCCACCCTGGTAGTGGAAGACAAAGGGCATATAATCTTGAGAGTTCTAGGGCCCCACCCAACACTGGTTCCTCTCCATACTACCACAGCTGATGCTTTCTGGAAAGTGCCACCTCTCAGCAGGATGCCAACCAGCACAAAAATAGAGCATTAAATCACCAAAGCTAAGAACCCTCATGGAGTCTATTAACCCCCCTGCCCCCACCACTTCCACCTGAACAGGTGCTGGTATCCACAGCTGAGAGACCCATAGAGGGCTCACATCACAGGACTCTGCAGAAAACCCCCAGTACCAGCCTGGAGGCAGGTAGACCTGCTGGGTGGCTAGACACAGAAGAGAGATAACAATCACTGCAGTTTGGCTCACAGGAAGCTACATCCATAGGAAAAGGGGGTACATCAAGGGAAGACCCTGTGGGACAAAAGAATCTAAACAATAGCCTTCAGCCCTAGACCTTCCCTCTGATAGAGCCTACCCAAATGAGAAGGAACCAGAAAACCAACTCTGGTAATATGGCAAAACAAGGCTCATTAACACCCCCAAAATCACACTAGCTCACCAGCAATGTATCCAAACCAAGAAGAGATCTCTGATTTATCTGAAAACAATTCAGGAGGTTAGTTATTAAGCTAATCAGGGAGGCACCAGAGAAAGGCAAAGCCTGATGCAAGGAAATCCAAAAAATAATACAGGAAGTGAAGGGAGAAATATTCAAGGAAATAGATAGCTTAAAGAAAAAAAAACAATAAAAAATTCAGGAAACACTGGACACACTTACAGAAATGCAAAATGCTTTGGAAAGTTCTCAGTAATAGAATTGAATAAGTAGAAGAAAGAAATTCAGAGCTCAAAGACAAGATCTTCGAATTAACCCAATCCAACAAAGACAAAGAACAAAAGAATAAGAAAATATGAACAAAGACTCCAAGAAGTCTGAGATTATGTTAAATGACCAAACCTAAGAATAATTGGTGTTCCTGAGGAAGAAGAGAATTCTAAAAACTTGGAAAACATATTTGGGGGAATAATCCAGGAAAACTTCCCTGGCCTTGTTAAAGACTTAGAAATCCAAATATAAGAAGCACAAAAAACACCCAGGAAAATCATCACAAAAAGAACATTGCCTAGGCACATTGTGATCAGGTTATCCATAGTTAAGATGAATGAAAGAATCTTAAGAGCTGTGAGGCAAAAGCACCAGGTAACCTATAAAGGAAAACCTATGAGATTAACAGCAGATTTCTCAGCAGAAACCCTACAAGATAGAAAGGATTGGATCCCTATCTTCAGCCTCCTCAACCAAAACAATTATCAGCCAAGAATTTTGTATCCAGCAAACTAAGCATCATATATTGAGGAAAGATAATCTTATTCAGACAAACAAATGCTGAGAGAATTTGCCATTACCTAGCCACCACTACGGGAACTACTAAAAGGATCTCTAAATCTTGAAACAAATCCTGGAAACACATCAAAAGAGAATCTCTTTAATGTGTAAATCACACAGAATCTATAAAATGAAAATACAAGTTAAGCAAAAACAAAAAACAAAAACAAAGTGTGCAGGCAACAAATAACACAATGAATTAAACGGTACCTCACATCTCAATACTAACATTGAATGTAAATGACTTAAATACTCCACTTAACTGCAGAATGGCTAAGAATTCACCAACCAACTATCCATTGCCTTCAGGAGACTGACCTAACACATAAGGACTCACATAAACTTAAAGTAAAGGGATGGATTTCATGCAAATGGATGTCAAAAGCAAGCTGGGGTAGCTATTCTTATATCAGACAAAACAGACTTTAAAGCAACAGCATTAAAAAAGACAAAAGGAGACATTATATAATGGTAAAAGGCATTGTCCAACAGGAAAATATCACAATCCTAAACATGTATGCACCTTAACACTGGAACTCCCAAATTTATAAAACAATTACTAATAGATCTACAAAATTAGATAAACAGCAGCACAATAATAGTGGGGGACTTCAATACTCCACTGACAGCACTAACAGGTAATCAAAACAGAAAGTCATCACAGAAACGATGGATTTAAACTATACTTTGCAACAAATGGACTTAACAGATATATACAGAACATTTCATCCAATAACCGCAGAATACACATTGTATTCAACAGTGCATGGAACTTTCTCCGAGACAGACCACATGATAGGGCATAAAATGATCCTCAATAAATTTAAGAAAATTGAAATTGTATCGAACACTCTCTCAGACAACAGTGGAATAAAAGTGGAAGTCAACTCCAAAAGGAAACTTCAAAACCATGTAAATACATGGAAATTAAATAACCTGCTCCTGAATGAGTATTGGGTCAAAAACAAAATCAAGATGGAAATTAAAAAATTCTTCAAACTGAATGACAGTAATGACACAACCTATCAACCTATTAAAACCTCTGGGATACAGCAAAGGCATCTTTCTACAAGGAAAGTTCATAGCCCCAAATGCTTAATCAAAAAGTCTGAAAGAGCACAAACTGACATTCTAAGGTCGTATCTCAAGGATATAGAGAAATAAGAACACACCAAACCCAAACCCACCCAGCAGAAGAAAGGAAATAACCAAGATCAGAGCAGAACTAAATGAAATTAAATTGAACCAAAAAATAAATACAAAAGATAAATGACACAAAAAGCTAGTTCTTTGAGAAGATGAATAAAATGGATAGACCATTAGCGATATTAACGTGTATCAATCTCACTTGTAGACTCACAAAATACTTGAAATTCATTTGCTGAAGACATATTTGCATGCCCATGTTGATTGCAGCACTATTTACAGTAGCCAAGTTATGAAATCAACCTCAGTGCATCAATTAATCAAATACCACTTAAAAAGTGGTATATATACATAATTTAATACTATTCAGCCTTTAAAAGAAAGAAACTCATTTACAACAGTATGAATGGAATTGGAGAGCATTATGCTATGTGAAATAAACCAAACACTGAAAAAATAGATGCATGTTCTCACTTACATGTGGAATATAAAACAATTGAACTCACAGAAGCGAAGAGTTAAATGGTGGTGACCAAAGACTGGGTTAGGGGGAATGGGGAGATGGTAATCGAAGGGTACAAAGTCTCGGTTATTGGAAGGAATAAGTTTGAGGGTTTTTTCACAGTCTATCTCACACTGTGGTGAATATGGCTGATAATAATAATTTTTTTTTTTTTGAGACTGAGTTTCACTCTTGTTGCCCAGGCTGAGTGCAATGGCATGATCTCGGCTCACGGCAACCTTCACCTCCCAGGTTCAAGCAATTCTCCTGCCTCACCCTCCCAAGTGGCTGGGATTACAGGTGCTCACCATCACGCCCGGCTAATTTTGTATTTTTTAGTAGAGAGGGAGTTTCACCATGTTGGTCAGGCTGGTCTCGAACTCCCGATCTCAAGTGATCCACCTGCCTCGGCCTCCCAAAGTGTTGGGATTACAGGCATGAGCCACCACGTCTGGCCCTATAGCTAATAATTGAATACTGTACATTTCAATACTGCTAAGAGAGGAAATCAAACATTCTCATCAGAAAAAAACTAAACATTTGAGGGCATGGATAGGTTATTCAGCTTGATTTACTGATTCCATAAAAATAATAAATGTAGCATCACTTTGTACCATACAAATGTATACAACTATAATTTGTCAATATTTAATAAACAAAGGTAAACTTAAGGGTTCTGATGGTCAAGACTTTCTCTGACATCACTGAATTTAAACAGCAATCTTCTCTGTTCAGCATAAGGTTTATGATCTTCATGAAGACGAGGTTTGTGTGGAAATAAATACAGACAGGAGTTGTTGCTGTTCCACTTTGGCACAGAAGTTGGATCTTGAAGGTGATAAGTGGTGAGATTTAAATGTTAGATGATGAGAAGTCTAGTAGGGACAAAGGAGCTTTGAATTAAAAAAATGATTGGTGTGATATTTTTTTCACTTATTTTCTAATTACGTATAATACAGTATGGCCCAAAACTGAATAATGCAGTTAGTCATTTGTTATTAACAAGTTATAATTATTTTACATAAATTTAAACAAATATTGTTACTCTGGAAATATGCCCTGTTTGGTGACAGAAAATTCAATTTTATTGCTGTTTCTATTTAACCACCTGTCTTGTTTTACATTTTAAAAATTATTCAAATTAGAAACCATAAGGTATTACTTGCTAAATAAGATCCATCTAGAGGATATGAGTATCCTCAATCTTAAGGTGTGCTATGGTTTTGGTATGGTTTGTTTGTCCCCAACAAAACTCACGTTGAATTTTGATTCCCAATAATGTGGTTTGGGGAGGTACTGCCCGGGTCTAGTGGGAAGTGTTTGATCTAAGGGGTGGATCCATCATGAAGGGCTTGGTGCTGTTCCTGCAGTAGTAAGTTCTTGCTCTCACAAGACTAGTTCACTTCTCCTCAGACTGGATTAGTTCTCTTGAGAGGGACTTGTTTAACCCGGGACACCCCACAGGTTTCTCTCTCTTTGCTTGTGTCTGCTTCCCCTTTCACCTTCTTTGCTAAGTTGCAATGCAGCACTAATGTCCTAGTCGGAAGCCAGAGCCATGCCCTTGAACCTCTCAGCCTGCAGAAACAAGAGCTAAATAAACCTCTTTACTGAGTCTCAGGTATTATTTCATAGCAACATCAAGTGGACTAAGCAAACTAACACATGAATAGAAAACCAAATACCAAATGTTCTCACTTGTAAGTGGTAGTTAAATGATGAGAACACATGAACACATAGAGAGGAACAACACACACTGGGGCCCATCAGAGGGTGAAGAGTAAGAGGAAGAAGGGGATCATGAAAAATAACTGATGAATACTAGGCTTAATGCCTAGGGGATGCAATAATCTGTATGACAAACCTCCATGACACACATTTAGCTGTAACTAACCAGCACATCCTGGACATGCACCGCTGAGCTTAAAATAAAAGGTAAGAAAAAGAATAATAAATACACACTAAAAAATTGGACTAAGACAAAGTGTCATCAAAGAATATTTAGATGCTGCTAGCATATCTGCCTAAAGCATATACTGTATATTATAAATGTCGTCTTTCTAGTTTTACTCTATTTCGTTCCTTTTCATCACCTTACCTTCAAGTTTCTATGGGAAATCTAAAGGGGAAAAGAGTTGTGAAAAATTTCCTAGGATCACCTTGAAACAATATTTTTACTGTGAGGTTTAATTCTGGAAGAGTTTTACCTCATCACAGATACGGGTATCTCCCCCTTTAACAGGAACATTACAACATTTTTTAATATAAGATTTGAAATTGGGTTTTGCTTATGTATGCAACCGCGTGTCATTTGGTCTAGCTTCTATATGAAACTACTTGCATAGAACTATTTCTGTGTTTTAACATGTATCTCATTTGTGATACATACATATATGTATGATATGGTTTAGCTCTGTGTCCCCACCCCAATCTCACGTTGAATTATCATCCTCAGTGTTGGAGGAGGGACCTGATTGGAGGTGATTGGATCATGGGGACAGATTTCCCCCTTGCTGTTCTTTTGATAGTGAGTGAGTTCTCACAATATCTATTTGTATAAAAGTATGTAGCACTTCTGCCTTCATGCCCTCTTCCTCCTGCTCCACCATGTGAAGAAGGTGCTTGCTTCCCCTGCACCTTCTACCATGAATGTAAGTTTTCTGAGACCTCCCCAGCCATGTTTCCTGTACAGCCTGCCAGAACTGTGAGTAAATTAAACCTCTTTTCTTCATAAATTACTCAGTCTCAGGTAGTTCTTTATAGCAGTGTAAAAATGGACTAATACAATGTATGTATAAATATGCATATATATGTATATACACAAATATACATGCATACGTGTTATATACATAGAGTAAAAACTCTCCCAGAATTAAACGTCACAGTAAAAATATAGTTTCAAGGTAATCCTATATATATGTACATGTGCCCATGTATATGTGTGTATGTGTATACATATAATTAGCCATATTGATCTCAGTAATTTTGATAATTTGCTTTCATTCAATTCTCTGTTAAGAATTTGAAAAATTTTAGTTAAATGCAGAACAAACAATTGAGGAAAACCTTAGGAATGAATTTTCCTTGGGACAATGTAGTGTTGGTATGGCAGTAATGGGAAGAAGCAACTTGTTTTAGAAAAAAAATTTATTCTCTTCTAACATTCCTTATCTAATGTGCAAATATCCGTATCTAAAAAGTAAAATGTTACTAGAAATCAAAACAAAATAAGATTACACTATATCCATGACATGAGTCATCTTTTAAAAACATAATTATTGCTTTCATTTTTTACTTCTTCACTTAAAATTCAAAGAGAAAAAGCAGCTGTCATCTGTAGGAGGAAGACATATACATGCATATTTGATAAGTTTAAGTTCCCATGAAAAAGCAACAAATAAAACAAAAGCAGATCTAAAAAAGACCTAATTTAATTCAGTACTTAGAGAAATTTAAAAATATTTACAGTAAGTTAAAACAGGTAGATCATTTATTTTTCCACATTTCACTTGTAGCTTTTTTCATTTCTTGACATTTAAAAGTACAGTTACATTTTTATCTTATTATTTTGTTTCATGAAACAGGAAAGTATTTTATCATAAGAATTCGTAGAAGTAGAATCTGTTTGTCTTCAGTTAAACAAAAGAAGAACCTCATTGCTTTCCAACTGGGCCCCAGCCATTTTCCAGTTGAAACATCAAACATTTTATTTGGTTCTTTCACTGCCAATTAAAGGACAACAGAAATGGTACAGGTAAATCAGCTTCTCTTTGGAGGTCTTTCCAAAGAAGACTTTAATTCAAGCATTTCCTAGAGTATGTAACATAAAGTCTTACTTGCAGATTTAGACTTGAATATGCATTACATCATTGGAAAATATTATGTCACTGAAATTGGAAAAGGTTGTGTTAAACAGAACTAAACTATTAACTGTGTTACAAGATCTCTGAGATTTTCCTATGTTGCTGATCATTGTAAAGAATAAAGAGGCAATTTATTATGTAATACCAAAATTATTTCACCAGTGTACATTTTAATGGATATTATTAATTATGCGTCTACCCAAAACATTTGGGAAAATCTTTATTGTAGATAATAAGTTTTACTGCATGGCTACAAGTAAATACAGTATTTACTTGGTATAGAAGAACCTATTCCTTTTGGGGTTTTCCATAAATTGAGTGACAAGATAACAAAAAAACTTTGGTAGCTTCTGGGGCATCTTATGTAGTGATGCTGTTTAGGGGCATCTAGAGATCAGGAACAACACTTGTTCTGCTGATACAGATTTGGGAATGAAATCTGAAAAGGCATGAAATAGATTGGTAGAAGGGAAAAAATGTTAAGAAAAGACCATTCATATTTTATTCTAGGTAACAGCTTGATAAGTTGACACAGAGGGAGGAGAACAATAAAAAGAACACAAGCAAATATTTAGAGAAGTATCAGTGAATTATAAGGTTTTTATGTGATTTTTCTAGCGTCTTTGTTGATTTGCCAATCAAGAAAAATAGCATACATTTTCTTCTTTAAACCCCTTTTGTGTATATGCTTTTGTGTCTGTGTGTATAAAATATGTTTATAAATACATTAAACTATTTTTACTAATTAATTCACACAGGTCATTTTCTATTATAGTCAGGATCAGTTATACTGTGGTAGTTAGTAGTAAATAATTTATTTATAAATTGTTAAAAAGGTTCCCAAGGACTTGCACTTTGTTCATTAACTTTTTTAATTATAATTTTGAAATATTGCACACACTTGTAAAATACAAACAATAGTAGAATGGGTCCACATGTACTTAACATCAGCTTTTCAACAATTATTCTCATATCATTTGATCTATAATATTTTAGAGCATATGTTTATAACGATTTTAGTTTTTTAAAAAATTAACTGCCACACCATTATTGCTAATTTTTAAAAATACATTTTTTAAAAGCAATTAAACACTAATTAGATAACTGGAATATCTGAAATCTTAAGTCAAATAATATGTATTTTTGACATATATTTGAAGTATTGAGAATGGTAACAGAAACCAAGCTCTGTGAAGTAGGTTTGTTACTGGTGTACCATTCTTTCTAGACCCTCTCAAGCTGACATGGTTAAGAAATACAAGCACATATATTAAACTTTGTGTACACATACCAATAACTATTCCTATATATAAATGTGTGCATCTGTATTAAGCTAAACATGAGTTCATACAGATGTCTCTAACTCTAATCTGTTACCATATGGTTCATTCTAGCCTCCTCTCCTTTCTTATCTGTAAACTCCCAGTCTGACAATGACAACCTGGCTTTTAACATCTGTCATCCACTTGCTGAATTGTTTAATTTTACTATTCATGTATGTCAGTTTCAGAATTGTTAATTCATACACACAAGACAATCACTTTAACTAGAGCATAGTACTTAGGTATAGTTTCTTTTAGTTTTATGGATGTTTTAGAAATTCAAATTTCTAAAGTTACTTAGGTCAGCACCTCTCTCCCAACCCATCACCATTAGTGAGGTTGTTTTATGCATTTTTAATATAGTTAGATTTCATTGTTACATTCTGCATTCCATCAATGGATTCCCCAGACTCTCAAATTATTTTTATTAAAATTTTCCTACAATACAGTTTATGATTTGTATAATGTTAATGGCTTTTGACAAACACATAATGTCATATATCCAACATTACAGTGTCATAGAGCAAAATTTTCAATCCTAAAAATTCCCATTCTCTCCCTATTCAATATTTACTCTCCTACAACCAAACCCTTGATAACCACTGATTTTTTAAATTATATCTATAGTTTTACCTTTACAAAAATATAATATAATTGGAATAATACATTATGCATCTTTTTTTGAGGCTGGCTTTTTTTCACTTAGCTGTAGGCATTAAACATTCAACCATATATTTTCATTCCTTGATAACTGATTTCTGTTTATCCTTGAATAATATTATTTTCATTGTAGGTACCACAGTTTGTTTATCCATTCATCTATGGAAGGACATCTTGGTTACTTGTAGTTTATGGTGATTAAAAGTAATGATATTATAAACATTTGTGGACAGGTTTTGTGTGGACATAGGTTTTCAATTCAATTGCATAAATACTTAGTTGGATTGTATGGTAACACTATGTTTACCTTTGTAATAACTTCCAAACTGTTTTCAAAAGTGGTTTACCACTTTGAATTTCCACTGTCAATGAAGGGTACTTCTTCCTGCACTGTGCAATCACCATCCACTGATATCCTTACTTTCTATTTCTATTTTTATACTTTAACTATTCTAATAGACGTGTAATGGCATCTCATTGTTTTATTTGGAATTGCTTAATAATGCATAATCGTTTTGTTTATTTGCATTTGCATATCTTGTTCGGTAAAATATCTCTTCAGATTTTTAAATTGAATTGTTTTCTTATTGTTGATATTTTAAACTGCTGACCTTTAAGCATTCTTTCTATATTTTGAATATAAGTACTTTATAAGAAATTTGTTTTGCAAATACTTTCTTTTATACTATCAGTTGTTACTTCATTTTGTAACAGTGTATTTCTCACAGCAGAAAATTTTTATTTTAATAATGCCTAATATATCAAATTTTTTAATGAATTGTGCTTTTGGAGTTGTATCTAAAAACTAATCACTAAAAGCCAGGCCACCTAAATATTCTGTTGTTTCCTTCTAAAAATTTTAATTTTGTGCTTTATATTAAGGCCTATAAGTCATTTGAATTAATTTTGTGAAAAAATATATAATATGTATTTAAGTTATTTTTTGAGGGATGGGGGTATTGATGTTCAGTTGTTTTAGCATCACTTGATGAAAAGATTATCCTTTCTCTCTTGAGTTGCCTTTCAGCCACTGCCAAAGACAAGTTGACTATTTTTGTGTAAATCTATTTGGGGCTGTATATTCTGTTCTTTTGATTTATGTGTAGATTCTTTCATGAATATTATGCTGCCATGATTGTTGTAGCTTTATAGTAAGTCTTCAGATTTGGACAGTATGGACCTTCCAACTCTTCTTCTTCAGTATCGTGTTGGCTTTTCTAAGTATCTTAGAGAAAAAGCTCAAGTGATGAGCTGAAGGTAACACCAGGGCTTTATATAGATCAGCAAAGAATGCAACATGACCTAAAGATTGATCCACACAAATTCTCTACACTTTCAAATATGGATGGCTCTGAGAATACTTAAGTTGCCATATGGTACTTGGATTATGCCATATGGTAGAAAAGACATAATTATAACTAATTTGAGTATGACTTTACCCTCATTGTCTCATTGCAATTTAGAAAAGAATTCTCAATATTTTTGATGACTGTTGTTTTGGGAAATTGCTTTTCCAAAGAAGTAAGTTAACAAAACAATATGGAAATCTTGACACCAGAAGTTTAAATATTAAAGAGAATAAAACTCTTACATAATAACTCATTATGATAACAAGAGAATATTCCCTAAACAAGTGCAAAAAAATCTAGTAAATATGCTTTAATTGGAGTTTTCACTAGGGTAGGGTAATATCAAATGTATGTATATTTTTTAATTTATTTTTTGTTATTATACCTTAAGTTCTAGGGTACATGTACACAACATACAGGTTTGTTACACATGTATACATGTGTCGTGTTGGTGTGCTGCACCCATTAATTCGTCATTTATATTAGGTATATCTCCAAATGCTATCCCTCCCCCTTTCCCCCACTCCACAGCAGTGTGATGTTCCCCACTCTGTGTCCAAGTGTTCTCATTGTGCATTTTTTCATGTGTTTTTTGGCTGCATAAATGTCTTCTTTTGAGAAGTGTCTGTTCATATCCGTTGCCCACTTTTTGATGGGGTTGTTTGATTTTTTTCTTGTAAATTTGTTTAAGTTATTTGTAGATTCTGGGTGTTAGCCCTTTGTCAGATGGGTAGATTGTAAAAATTTTCTCTCATTCTGTAGGATGCCTGTTCACTCTGATGGTAGTTTCTTTTGCTGTGCAGAAGCTCTTTAGTTTAGATACCATTTGTCAATTTTGGCTTTTGTTGCCATTCATTTTGGTGTTTTAGTCATGAAGTCCTTGCCCATGCCTATGTCCCGAATGGTATTGCCTAGGTTTTCTTCTAGGGTTTTTATGGTTTTAGGTCTAACATTTAAGTCTTTAATCTATCTTGAATTAATTTTTGTGTAAGGTTTAAGGAAGGGATCCAGTTTCAGCTTTCTACATATGCGTAGCCAGTTTTCCCAGCACCATTTATTAAATAGGAAATCCTTCCCCCATTTCTTGTTTTTTTCAGGTTTGTCAAAGATCAGATGGTTGTAGACATGTGGTATTATTTCTGAGGGCTCTGTTCTGTTCCATTGGTCTATATCTCTGTTTTGGTACTAGTACCATGCTGTTTTGGTTACTGTAGCCTTGTAGTATAGTTTGAAGTCAGGTAGTGTGATGCCTCCAGCTTTGTTCTTTTGGCTTAGGATTGTCTTAGCAATGCGGGCTCTTTTTTGGTTCCATATGAACTTTCAAGTAGTTTTTTACAATTCTGTGAAGAAAGTCATTGGTAGCTTGATGTGGATGGCATTGAATCTATAAATTCAATGGGCAGTATGGCCATTTTCACAATATTGATTCTTGGGCAGTATGACCATTTTCACAATGTTGATTCTTCCTATCCATGAGCATGGAATGTTCTTCCATTCATCAAATGTATTTTTTAAAAACCAGTTCAGCATGAACACTTACCAAACCAAAGCACCTTTACAGGCCTGGACGGCTTCTATTGATTAATACTTGCTGTACATCAGGTCTAGCTTTCTGTTTTGTCACAGATGAGAGTGGGAAATTCAAATCCCTTTCAGCTATTTAAAGAAGTGATATTACCAGTAACTCAATTGTCTTTCATTGCCAAAGCAAATAGAGGTTCTCTTGGAATCTGATCTCACATATCCCTGATCTTTAAAATTATGTTTCTAAGTACTTTAAGTTTAATTTTTCAGAAAATGGAATTGATAGATCTACTTTGTGTTTACTGAGCTTCTGTTCACCACGTAAGAACTTAAAAGAAATTTTTGTCAAAGGGGAAAAAGCGATTTACTTCATTTGATGTGACTGTTATATCCATCATAAAATCAGCTTGCAGTAGTTCAGCTCTTAAAAGGATCTTCTAAAAGAATCTTGATAAGTTGACAAGACTATTTTTGCAGTTTTTTTTTTTTAGAATTAAAGGGATTTTTAAGTTTTTCTCTGAAATGCTCAGGCTATTTGAAGAAATAAATGCTTAATTATAAATTCAATTTCTGTGGGAATGAATAATACTTTAATTTCCAGTAGATAAAACTAGATCTTGCATTCTTATAATTCCAGCTGATACCAATTATACATCTAAATTTTTGATATTGTTGCTTCAGAAAAGCAGGGATGTTTTTAGGCAGACGAGAAATATACATTCTATTAAATAAACAAACCAGAAGTTATTAAGTAGCTGCCACATTCAAATTATTGTGATAGATGCTGTTGAGATTATAACAAAAGAATGAATGCTCACAAAATTCTCCCAATCAGGTTTACACAGGTAAGATTTTACTTGCAATAAATGACTGTGAAGCATATTTCATATGAAAAATGATTTCTGAAGTTTTGTTTGGATTTCATTAAAAACAAAATTAAATCAAGAACAAGTAAACCAATTTTTAAAACACATCTGTAAGTCTAAAACACTTTGCTTTTTTTTAAGGCATTTTGGGGTGCTGCAATGATACTTAAATCTTATTTAAGAGTGTGACCAAAAAAGAACTAATCCGAAGGTCTTCATTTAAATATTTCTGACACTATTAAATAAAGAATAAAACAAAACAAAAATTCTCCACATATACAACAAAAATATTCATTAAAAGTTAAATAAATCAAATATATTCTGTTATTAATGCCCCAAATATGTCAGCTTGGTCAACTTGGTAAAAAAAGAATACAGTTCAGTGATTTAAGGAACCTTTCCGGTTATTTTTTGTGGTATCTCCCTGGTAATCCCCAAATAACAAAATAATATATTTAGTCATAGTCACTTTTTAATTTTTCATCTGATTAATGTGGTGTCTCATACATGCAAACAAAGTACCTTTTTCTGTTGCCTTAATGCCTCTTTACAATGGACCCGATGGGAGATAAGCAGACATTAGACATACAGGTTGATAAAATACTTATGTAAATATAGTAAAACAATGTTGAGACCAACTATAGTATTTTTATAAAATAAAAAAACTATATTTTTACTGGTTACAGCAAAATACCTGGGGAGCGTTTTGGAAATTAACATTTGGTCATTGTAAGCCAGTATAGATTCCATTACGGTAACTTCCATTGTTTTGGGGCAGACATTTCATCCATGACAGTTTACTTGAGAGTACTGAACATATTTCAATTTGCCAAAGTAAGATACTCTTGTTTTCTTGCACTGTCTTCCTATGTGCATCAGAAAAATATTACCTTTTTCAGAAATTTTGATGTAATGGTGTTTGATATTAGGCATGTTTTTACACTTAACAGCTAGCTATTCGGTGAAAACTAATTCTGATCATTTTTTGTCTCAAGATATCGAACATGAAAATTTCAATAGGCACCAGTGCTCTTGTTACTTAAGTAAAATAGATTTCTGTGATTTTTATTCCTCTTCTATTATCTTCCTTAATCTACTAAATTATCTTATTCTCTAATATTTAAAACATGTATTTTCTAGGAAACTGTCATGACTAATAAGTTATCAGACACTTACTGTATTCAAGGTATTTACAAATTGTGTAAATATAGCACTCACCACCATCCCATGTATACGTATGTTCCAGGAAAGGAGTTTTCCTTCCAACTCCACAACTGAATTATAAGGAATAGTATCTGTGAGCTTTCTATAGTCAATCAAAAATATTAGTGTGATAAGTGGAAAACATAAAAATAGATCTCCTGCCCTCAAGAAGCAAATAGTAAAACTAGGCAATGTTAGATTAAGTGCTACAGGGTGAGGAGTCCAACTTCAGGTGGAAATGCCATGTGCAGTATTTCCGGCCCAAACATAGGCAGTTATAAAAGCTTTACTTCGCAGATCTTAGCAGGGAAATCTTCCCCTTGCGGGGAAATGTGCTGGTACACAGCCAGCGCATTTCAGTCTCTGAAGGAGTTGCAGTCAAGGACTCAGCTCTCCCTGCCTGGCCATGTCCTTATGCATAGCTGCATTTTTAGCCCAAGTGCCTTCATTTGGAGGTGTCTTTATTGAGGACTTTAGCAGGGACCTTCCTCAGTCACCTCTATTGAGAGCTTACGGGTAAAAGAAAAGGCAGGGAAACTTGACATTTTTACTCTACTCTTACTCAGTTTTTTTTCCACTGTTAGCCCTTTCTTGCTTTCCCTCTGCCCTTCGTGTCCCCCACACCATCCAGGCCCATAAAACTACCGGATCCTTTTGTTTTAGGCTCCCTCTGCAGTGGGATTACCCTTATGTCTTCTCTGTCTATGCTGATCCACCTAATCTTGAACTGGTGCTGTTCCATGGGGAAAACTGGAACACGGGGCAATTAGCACTTTCTTCACTTTATCCCATCAACAAGTAAGTACTGAAAGGCTTAAATGCTACTTCCATTTTGCCTGTTTGTCTTAAGCAGCTGCTCTGACATCCAGAAGCTAGGTTCTCTTTCGAGTTTAGCTGAGCTTCTGACACAGAGAAGAGTATACATGAAAAATACCTGTGTAGCCTAGAAGTCAGGGAAAATGCAGGAAGTGGGGAGGAGAGTAGCATATAATTTATACGTGTACGTAGGTCAAGAACAAAAGGCATCAACTGAGGCTCAGGGATCCTAAGAGACATTAAGAATTTAGTAAGGATATGAAGCTGTTCAAATAAAGCTTTCAGTTGGGGTTACAGCAAGAAACGTGCCTAATAAATCAAGTGAGGAGATTTTATATTAAATTAGAATTCAAGAAAATAGAATTAGTTTTTATCCTCTTTAGACAATGACAAAGTTATGACATGTTTGAGCCGAAGAGTAATGTAATAAAACTTGTGTTTTGTAAGTCTTTTATCTAGCTTTCTGGTCAGCCCAGCCAAACATTTACTGGGGATATCCTCTTGAAATATTGTGCAAGATACTGAAGTGTCTTTGAATAGCTCATGATCTAGGAATATGTTACATGTTTAAACAAAGTTGAGAATTATCTAACAATGTGACTTAACAGAGACATTTTAACAATATTATGGGGAAATTGAAATATAACCAACTAACTCAGGAAACATGGAAGATGTCACACAGTGAATGATGATTAAGCAGAATTTTTAAAATGTGTAGGATTATGAGAAGTGGGCAAGTACTTATGAAAAGATACCATAAACAAAACCTATTTTACTTCAGACACTCTCTAAACTTTATTTCAACCTTTAGAAACTGTGAATAAGTACATTTGTCCTTCAAAGTTATAGAAATTAAAGGGCTATTTTGCCATATAAATGAAAGTATTTCCAATTCCACAAAAATGTCTTATGATCAACAAATTAATCATAGTATTTATAAAGTTCTGGTTGTTACTGATATTTTATAATCTGACCTAGCTTAACTGTCAAGGTTAATTTCCCACCAATTTTCAATAGGCACATTTCATTTTGACCAAACCAGGTTACAACTGAAACTATCGTATCTTAACCAATCTGTAGTAGTATTTAATTAAAAATACTTGTTAAAGCAGTAAATTGAAAATTATACTTAGGTATTATAAACATTGCATTTAACATGAACCATATACATAGATATTCATTTGTCAAACTTTTGTTGTAGGGTCATTTTTCTTTGTGTATGGTATTGCTGATGCAGTTTAATACTCCATTACTTCTAAATTTTCACCATAAGCTAGATTTTCCAGTTGTGGTTTCTATAAAGAAAAACAAACATTCTGAAGACAGTTTTTCCAGATTTATTCTAGATATCGATGATTAACTTTCGAATGTAAGACTATTATCTTTTCACACATAATTTGACTATAAAATTTTAAATGGCTCACCTTTGTCAAGTAGTTACAAGTAATTTATTTATCATAAAAACTATTTGGAACTCATTTAGTTGATGTATGTAATATTCAAATTAACTACATAATTATTGTAGTAATTGTAAGTGGCATAAATAGGATTAGAAAGAAAACCAACTGCTTTTGATGATACAACTTAAAATGAAAAAGAAAGTATACATACAAATGGACCTGATGGGAGAAAAGTGTGATTTAGCTAGTCGTGAGCATTTAACATGCTGTGAGTACTCCTCAGTATCTGTTTTACAGCGAGAAGGCTATCAGTTAATCTGAATAAACGGATTGGATGGATTTTCCTATAAATGTCTGCTATAATTATCATAATGTTCCAAACTCTCACGTATTTACCTTTTCACATGTTGCCCTCTCTGCTGAAATGCCTGCCCACCTATCATTCTGGGAAATTACTACTCATTTTTTAAAGCTCTAGGAGAAGCAATTTCCCTGGAAATCATTTTCAAATTATTTTTCACTAAAGAGCATCAGGCAACCTTGCATTTGTGTTCCCTCTCTGAATTGCTGTTGTTACTCTTTACACAAATGTTAATTATAGCTAATAATTGTTAACCACCTTATTCTTGTATGCTAAGCCCTGTTTTCAGCAATTTATTAGTATCAACTTATTTAATCCTCATAACACCCTATGAGATTGATACTATTATTATTCTTCATTTTATAATTGTGAAAAGCATATAGAGTTTGAGTAATTGTATAAAGCAACATAGTTATTAGGTAGATGTGTCAGGATTAAACAAACATTCTGTCTTCAGAAGTCATGTTTTTAGGGTCTGTGCTAGTTGTCTTTCAGTCATGCATTGCACTTCGGTTGTTGGTACTCACAATAAGCAATTGGTTCTTGAGATTAGAATTCTGTCTTTTTCATTTTACATTTTTAATATGGAGCACAATGTCTTGCAAATAGTACAGTCCTCACATTGTTTTTGAATAAATGAGTGAGAAATCAAATGGAAATACATTTTAGCCATTTGAACTACAGAGGGCTGTCTAACCTTTCACAGCAGATATGCCTCAGGAAAAGTAGATGACAGTTGCATGTTTCTCATATTCTAGCTCCTCTGTTGATTTGAACATCCACTGAAACTTATTTTTCACCTCAGAATAGCATCAACATTATTTGAAATTTGATTGTACTTTCTCGTTACATTAATAAATCATGGAAGCTGAGAAAATTGATGTATCATTGAATGAATCTAAATGATTTTTTTTTCTTTTCTACCATTCTATCCATAAAGTTGAAAGCATTGGTTGTCTGCGTTCATAAAACATCCACTGGATGGATAGGTTAGAGCCACTCTATAGAATCAGTGTCACACAAACCATGTGGGTTGATGGATATTTTCACATCAAACTGTCATCTTGTCTCTGCTGTTACATTATATTTGCTGCCTCAACAGTGACTCAAATTGTTATTTTTTTACAGCTGGTGTCCCAACTACAAAATAGCCCAGTATATTTTTGACCACCCATTTAACTATTTATTGATATCTAAAGGCTTTAGTTTTTTATCATAAATATAAGTCTAAAAAGGGTCTAGATTTTTGGTGGTGGCACATATTTAAAAACACATCTATGCATAGGATTCTCGCTGTGGATAGAAGTTATTTTACAAATCAGGTTGACTTGTTGATATAACATTTTGTTCATTACATTTATTTATTTATACCAGTTACCACCCAGCTTATTGGAATGACATTTTATGATGACTACTTCCTGATGCTCCAGGAAGCCTCTAGGGGAATGAGAATGGTCTCTAGGGGACTGGTTATTTGTGTAGGCATTTCTGGTCACAGCCAGAGGATCACACACATATTCACAAATATCTATTAGAAGACAATTTTCTGTTAAACTGAAGGATTCTGAGTTCTGGGAGATGATTTTACACTCTGAAGGATGCTTCCACCTTTAGATAAGAATGCCAGTTAAAGAGTCTGCCTGAAAAAAGAATGTAAAGAACAGTGCAGGCAGTGGGACTATGATTTAAATTACAGAGAGAGAACAAAGGAAAAACTGATCTGGGAATAAATAGAGTCATGTACGATTGGAATTGCATGTGTGAGCAAGTGTGTCTGTATATGTATGTGGATGTGTGTTCCTGTTTATGTTTTGGAAATGAGGTTGAGAGATGTAAAAATAATAAAGATGTAAAAATTAAGAAACATGCAAAAAATATCTTCAATAAGGAAAAATTGTTTATATTTTATACGAAATCTACTAAGAAATTTTTAACAGGGTATATGCAATCACATGTCTGTTTTAGAGTGTTTAGTTGTATAAATATGGAAGGAGGAAAGAAATGGCAGAAAGACCAAATATGCTATTCCTGTAACAATCGTGAGATATCTTGATTCTGTACTGAGGTTGTAGCAATGAAGGTAAGAAGAAAAGAAGGATTTGAAAGAATTTAAATAGAGAATTAATAACACTTGGGAAATTAATATACAGGAGGGGGAGCAGAATGTCAGGAAAAGGGACAACGTGAAGAATGATGGCACAGCTTCTGGCCTGTGCATCTGGGTAGAGAAGCTCATTGAGATAATGAAGGGAAATGTTTAAATATGTTGGTGAGATGAGGGGAGAAAGAGTTTGGGGTAGACAATTGTTTATTGCATAATTTAAGATTATTCTTATATATTATACAATAGCAGGGCAGTACAGAGGTATCTGGAGCTCAGGGAGAGATTTGAACTGACACTGTAGATTTGCAAATCCTCACCATATACCTGGTCATTACAGTCACAGGTGCCAGGCTGATCATGAAGACAAGTCTCAGAGTTGTAAATGACCCACCAAGTAGGTAAAAAATACAACAGAATAAAGTCAACATTTCTTGCACTCTGAACATCTCACTGTACTCCACAACACTCACCCTTTCTTAGTTCCTCACTTTTGAAGATGCTGTTTCTTGTATCTGGAATGCTTTCATTGGATTTCCTACTTTAGGCTCTATCCCATTCTCTGTCTGACATCTCCTTCACTAGCATTAACCAGTTGTACCTGATATGTGAGTTAGACAAGGAATCTGAAGGTGGTACAGAGCAAAAGGAGCCCGCCATGTTCAGCATTTAATTTGATCCATCCTTAGGCACTTATGAAGAGCAAGTTCAAATAGTAATTGTTCCTTGGCTCCCCAGGATGACATCTCTTTGTTGCTTGAGCAATCTGGCCATATAATTTTTATGGTACTTAAATAATTGCTTTATATTCACCTATTTGCATGTCTTTTACTTCTCACGGTTTAACAATTTTTCACTGTCCTTGGGGGTTATTTTTGGTCCTCTAGGAAGGAGATCCCCCAAATAGGATTAGACATACAAGAGATTTACTGGGGAGGAATACCTATGAAGAATAAAGCAGGTGAAGGCAAGAGAATATGACAGTGCCTTTAGACCATAACACGGGTCTGACACTTGTGAAAGGAAAGTGGAAAAAGTAAGCAGAATTAGGAAAGAATAGGTTCAGATCTCAATGCAATTTTCTGGAAGTCTCCAGTGGCTTTGGAGTGAATGCTGTAGCAAATTTGAATGAGCAGCGATATCCCCTATGTAGGTGCAAGAAAGGGGATGTGTGCACACACCTTGCCTGCCACACTTTGTATTTTAAATGCTACCTGGAATAAGTATGATATACAATAAATAATTATTATATGAATTAATAAATTTAATGAATAACACTGTACAGAGTTTTCCAGGAGTTGTAATGAGTTTCCTTTCTTGTACTTAAAAAAAAAAAGGGCTTTATTTGCTTGTCCTTTTAAAACCAAATGCATGTACTGGAAGATAAATGGTAAGAGAGAGGTTAACTGATAGAAAGACTTTGATTTTATTAGGATCACATACTCACCAAATGAGATTACTAGCCAGATAAATTATAACATTGGTAGTTATATTCCAAAATCAGTAAACATATTTTGGTATTACTACACGTCTATTTGCTTCCCTTTTTATACCTCACATAGACTTAATTAAGAAGCTGTGGTTACTCTCTGCTATGTTATGCCCGCAAATAAAATTTTTCTATTATTGTTGTTAGTCGTTTATTTATTTGTTTATTTATTTATTTATTTATTTATGTTTATTTTTTTGGAGACGGAATCTTGCTGTGTCACCCAGGCTGGAATGCAGTGGCGCTGTCTTGGCTCACTGCAATCTCCACCTCCCGGGTTCAAGCACTTCTTCTACCTCAGCCTCCCGAGTAGCTGGGAGTACAGGCACACGCGGCCACGCCTGGCTAATTATTTGTATTTCAGTAGAGACGGGATTTCACCGTGTTGCCCAGGCTGGTCTCGAACTCCTGAGCTCAGGCAATCTGCCTGCCTCGGCCTGCCAGAGTGCTAGGATTACAGGCATGAGCCACCGCGACTGGCCTGTTAGTCATTTCTATACTACTTATAGGGAAGGAAAATTAGCCACACAATAACATTGTTATCATAACAATAATGTCGGACACCTATTGCTTCAGTAGGAATTAATATTGGAAATGAATGAACATCTTAATTAATTTTAAGAATTTTTTTTCCAATTGAATTGAAGCCCTTTTACTTAAACAATGCAAATTGATGGGTTTTCAATAGTCTGTTATTGTTCACTGAAATGATGGAATAAATTTAAGATGTTGAAGTAAATAAAATTTGACTAAACTTTAAAAATCTTGCATTTTATTTTCACTTGATTTAAATTTTATTTAAGTATCATCCTTAATTTTGAAATAGATAGAATGATGACATGGTTTTCTATACAAAGTATAATATAACATATTTTTCTTCCTAATAACTTATTTTCAGGCTTTTTTTGTGTGTATATGATAAGAATGTGCTATTTTTAGAAATAAATGCATATATTTCTAAATGTGAGATTGTCTGAAGACATATAAATATGACATATTTGACCAGACTGAAAGTGAAATATGATTTTTAATCTGAATAATGAAATTAGTAATTTATGTAAAATAATTGTGTTATCTTTTTGCATGCTAACAAAACATTTTACATTAAATACATCAGGTCAAAAATAAAATTTAATCTTGAGTTAAGTTCAAAATTACAGATTTATTTTAAATAAGATTTTTTTTAAGAAGAAAGTAGGATAACATTTTATATTAAACAGATACGTGCATTAGTTTTCTAGGGCTGCCATAAGTAAGTACAACAAACTGAGTGGCGTAAAAGAACAGAAATGTATTCTTTCACAGTTTTGGAGGCTGGAGATTTGAAATCGATGTGTCGACAGAGTTGAATAATTTTTTCTCTGAAGAATCTAGAGGAGGCTGTTTTCTTGCCCCTTTCCAGCTCCGTAGTTTCTGGTCATGCTTAGCATTCATAGGCTGGTCAATATATCACTCTGATCTTTGTCTCTGACTTCAGATTGACTTCCCTTCTTTGTGTCTTTGATCTCTCTCCCTGTTGTTATAGGATGCCAGTCAGACTGGATTTAGGACTCGCTCTACTTTAGTATGTCCTACTCCTAATCTAATTAATTCCGTTTCTTAAGATCTTATTTTCAAATAAAGTTGCATTCTGAGTTTTCAGGAAGGATTTGAATTTATTAAATAATTTAAATATATATTTTATACTTTTTTAATGGCATGGATAAAGTGTTCAGACAGTTTGTTAAATGCTGTGGGAGAAAATTATACTGTTAGTCTAAAGCAAAATAACCAAATTGGTCACTATTGGACCAAACTCTAATTAATATACACATATACCCATTTATGTGACTGTATCATTATTACAGAGTGATCAATCAACTTAGTGCCCTGGGGTTGTGGGGCTGTATCCCAAACTGTATCATTTTTAATATGAACATTTCCAGTACTTATCTTTTTAACACTTGTTAAAAATTAAAACATGTGGCTAAAATATATTAGTTACAAATAATGTGATACAGTACATATTCTTAACAGTCTTTATTCCATTCTCATTGAATATGAGAAGCAAGAATTTACCTAAAATATTTATGAAAGCCTGAGTGGTGAAATAGGGCTTGTGATACAGGGAACAGATTACCAAGAGCATCAGTTGGGAACCTGGAAGGAAACAGAGAATAAGCTCCATGTGAATTATTTGCAGAGGGTTTAATAAATGAATTATTTTAAAAGATGGGCACAAGGTGTAGTGGAGCTTTAAGGTATCCAGTACCCAGTAGCCAAGATCTTTCCTTTCCTTGATCTATATGGAGAGGGGAGGAAGCAGTTCCTTGGAACCCAGAGACAAAGAGACTAAGGAGAGAGGATCACCTTATAGATGCTGGAAGAGTGGGTCATGTATTCAATCAAATGAAACCAACCTCAAAGAGGGGAAGCTAGAGTAATTAATATGGCTTAAACTTCCCCCCTCCACACTCCTGCCAGTATCTTCATTGTCAGATTATAACCAGAATCCAGAAGCAAGACAGCCCATTGATGTGTCCACACAGAGCAGTCTCAGAGCACAGACCTGGGTGGACAAGGATGTACCGTAGAGCTGAAAGTCCAGCCAGTTTAATTTCATATCAATCCTACAACATTGTTTATACTTTTTGATAAAAGTTAAAGAGTACTTCTATTTAAAATTTCATTTTTAATACGTTTTTATCCTAGTGTCAAACTTTCTTTTTGTTTTATAACTGAAAGTGGAAGTGTAGGTGGATCCTATAATCAAAATTGTAATGGGAGTAGGGAATCACTGTGTCATTGGTTTTTTTGTTACATGTAGAAGCAAGCACTCTACAATTGACAGTGACATTACATGGTGTTTGCGTAGTGGGCAGCAGATTCATTCTAGCATGCTTTACAGCAATTGCTGCCATTTGATAAGTAACTCCGTATGGACTGAGGCTGAAACACTAAATCATTGTGTCTCCTTCATGCCAAGCACTGATTCATTGCAGTGTCTTGCACTGCAACTTATTGCTACTACATTTCAGAAAATATACTTGTTGTCTCTCAAACACGTTATATTTAATTTATTCTTGCTGTGGCTGAATTTGACTGTGCTTGGTATTTTAGCGTCAGCGTGTGCGCGGTAAACTATTTTTAATCAGACATCTACTTATAATCATATCATAGTTTGAAGGGACCTTAAAGGTCATGTAATCTTACTTCCCACCACATGCACACCATCCCCAAATGATAGTCATATATCTGGCTTCTGCTTGAATAATTCCAGTGACAGGGAACTGACTACTTGAGATGCAGCCTTTTCTATGCTTGGCTGGCTTTCATTGCTAAAAGTTCTCCCTTATGTTGAGTAGAAATTTATCAACTCTATTTTCCACATCTTGGTCTTAAATCTACTCTCTAGAACGATAAGTTTAACTTTATATTCTTTTGTTAACTCTTAAATATTCACTACTGCAGGCTTTTTTGTGAAGCACACATTATTTGAAGTATATACAGTGTTCCATAAAAATCATATAGAACAAATTTATTCTGATCCCTGTTTTAGGAAGCAGTGGGTCTTTTTAGATTCTATATGGAAATTCTAATTAAAAATCAAACTATAATCATAAAAGTGTAGAACTCAAAGGGCTGTTCGAAAGTATATAGTGATATCCTGATTCTCTTTTGGAGCCCATGGTATAAGTAGTATATGTAGAAATTTAAGGAAAAAAATTCATTTCTATATGAGTGGTGTTGTTTATAAAGAATTTTAATCTCAACGCCTAAACTTGAAGTACAAAATGACATAAAGATGGGAACAACAGACACTGGGGACTACTAGAAGGTGAAAGAAGGGATACAATTATGGATTGAACAACTATCTATTGGGTACTATGCTCACCACCTGGGTGAATGCACCCTCCCTACCCCAAATGTCAGTATTGCTCGATATACTCATGTAACAATCCTGTGCATGTATCCCCAGAATAACAAAAAAATAAAAATAAGAATGAAAAACACAGATAACATGATAATCCTTGTAAAAAATCTGGTGGAACCTATTAAAAATTATTAGAATTAGTAAGTGAATTTTGAAAAGTGTCAACAAGCAAAACTCAATTGCTTTTCTACATGCTAGCAGTGAAAAATCAGATACAGAAATAAAAAGTATTTTTATTTTACTTTTTTTCTTTTTCTTAAATTATACTTTAAGTTCTGGGGTACACATGCAGAAAGTGCAGGTTTGTTACATAGGTATACATGTACCACAGTGGTTTGCTGCACCCGTCAATCCTTCATCTACCTTAGATATTTCTCCTAATGCTAACCCTCCCCTTGCCCCCAAACAGGTGGTTGATGTTACCCTCTCTGTGCCCATATGTTCTCATTGTTCAACTCCCACTTACAAGTGAGAACATGCGGTATTTGGTTTTATGTTCTTGTGTTAGTTTGCTGAAAATGATGGTTTCCAGCTTTATCCATGTCTCTGCAAAGGACATGAACTCATTATTTTTTATGGCTTCATAGTATTCCATGGTGTATATGTGCCACATTTTCTTTATCCGGTCTAACATTGATGGGCATTTGAGTTTGTTCCAAGTCTTTGCTATTGAGAGTAGTGCTGCAATAAACATACATGTGCATGTGTCTTTATAGTAGAATTATTTATGATCCTTTGGGTATATATTCAGTAATGGGATTGCTAGGTCAAATGGTATTTCTAGTTCTAGATCCTTGAGGAATCGCCACACTGTCTTCCACAATGGTTGAACTAATTTATACTCCCACCAACAGTGTGAAAGCGTTCCTGTTTCTCCACATCCTCTCCAGCATCTGTTGTTTCCTGACTTTTTAATGATTGCCATTCTAACTGATGTGAGATGGTATCTCGTTGTTTTGATTTGCATTTCTCTGATGGTCAGTAATGTTGAACTTCTTTTCGTATGTTTCGTGGCCACATAAATGTCTTCTTTTGAGAAGTGCCTGTTCATATCCTTTGCCCACTTTTTGATGGGGTTGTTTGTTTTTTTCTTGTAAATTTGTTTGAGTTCCTTGCAGATTCTGGATATTAACCTGTAGTCAGAGGGATAGATGACAAAAATGTTCTCCCATTCTGTAGGTTGCCTGTTCACTCTGATGATAGTTTCTTTCGCTGTGCAGAAGCCGTTTAGTTTAATTAGATCCCATTTGTCAATTTTGGCTTTTGTTGCCATTGCTTTGGGTGTTTTAGTCATGAAGTCTTTGCCCATGCCTATGTCCTGAATGGTATTGCCTAGGTTTTCTTCTAGGATTTTTATGGCTTTAGGTCTTACATTTAAAAATTTAATCTATCTTGAGGTAATTTTTGTGTAAGGTGTAAGGAAGGGGTCCAGTTTCAGTTTTCTGCATATGGCTAGCCAATTTTCCCAACACCATTTATTAAATAGGGAATCCTTTCCCCATTGCTTGTTTTTATCAGGTTTTTCAAAGATCAGATGGTTGTAGATGTGTGGTATATTTCTGAGGCCTCTGTTTTATTTATATATCATAAAATATATTAAATAATCAGTGATGGATCTTCCAAAAATGTAAAACAACTCTACACTAAAAACTTTAAACATTATTGAGAGAAATTAAGGAAGACCTAAATAAACAAAATCCATATTGAACTCATGTCTTGAAAGACTAAAGGTTATTCCTCCCGAATTGTTTATAGATTAAATATGATCACAATAAAATCCCAGCAGTGTAGAAACTGAAAAATTAATCCTAAAATTCATATGGAAGCACAAAGGAGCCAGAGGAGCCAAAACAACTTCCTAAAAGAACAAAGTTGGAGAATTAACATGACCTGATTTCAAAACTTATTATAAAACAACAATAATCGAAACAGTGGTACTGATATAAAGGCAAATACATCAGTGGAAAAGAATGAAAAACACAGGAAGACTCACTCATATAAAAGCAATTGATTTTTCACAAGGTTGCTAAAACAAGTCAGTGGAGAAAGGATGATCTTTTCGACAAATGATGCTGGGAATATTGGATGTTCGTTCACACACACACACACACACATACATACACACACACACCGCACACATAGAGAAAATAACTTCCATATACTTCATACCACATACAAATGTATAAAAAATAATTGAGAATGGATTCATAAAACTTTTAGAAGTAAATGCAGGAGAAAACTTTTATGACTTTAGGTTAGGCAAAGATTTTTTAGATATCACATCAAAAACACAAGCCATAAAAGAATTAAGTGGACTTTCTTAAAGTTACACACTTTAGCTCTTCAAAAACCATTTAAGGGAATGAGACAAGCCACAAATTAGGAAAAAAATCACAAATTGTGAATTCCATAAGGGACTTGTATTTAGAACTTATGAAGAATTTACAAAGAATTATATATTGCTGGTAGGAATGTAAAATGGTATAGTCACTCTGAAAAGCAATTTGATAGTTTCTTAAAGAGTTAAACAAACACCTACCATATGATCCATTCCTAGGTATTTTACTAAGAGAAAATAAAGCACATATCTACATAAATGCTTGTAAATGAGTGTCCTTAGCAAATTAATATATGATAGCCAAAGGCTGAAAACAATCTGGCTGACCATGAACAGGTGAATAAATATACAAACTAGTATATCTGCACAGTGGAATTCTCATTAATGAAGATAAATAAACCTACTACATTCAGTAGTAGGTGATACCCACTACATCATGAATGAATCTCAATGTAATTATGCTGAGTAAAGAAAAACAGTCAAAAAAAGAGTACATACTGTATGATTGCTTTTTTATAAAATTCTAGAAAGTGAGAACTAACATGTAGATACAGAAAGCAGATCAGTCGTTGCCTGGGGTCGGGTCTGAGGGGAGAGAGAGATGAGAATTCAATATTACAGAGGGGCATGAGGAAACTTCGGGGCATGCTTCATCACCTTGAATGTGGTGATGGTTTCAAAGATGCATATGGTTGTCAAAACATATCAAATTGTACCCTTTAAAAATATATGGCTCATCTTATGTCAGCTAAATTTTAATAAACCATTCTTAAAACCTAAAAAAGAAAATGAATCTGAATTTTTAGTAGTGCCCATTGTTTTGCTTTTTCTATCTAAATCTGAAAAATAGAAAAGGTGAATATATTAACAAGAATGCTGTGAAAACAGAACTATTGGCTATATATTAATCATTAACTAAACATTCTGAACATATAACCTAACATGCTATAGCCTAAGTGCACTTTCCCTAAAATGTAATCCTCCAATGTTCCCTTCTCCACCATCCCTCTTTCCTTTTTATACTACTCATTCCCCTGCTTCTTGTTCATCTTCTCCCCCAAACTTTTCTCAACTTTGCCTGCTAGGCAGTGGTCTGTTCTGCTAAACAAGTCTTACCACGGATTCAAGGCAGTGTAGTTGATTTAGTTATTGATAAGTAGTAATTTACACTGTCAGATGGCAAAAAAAAAAAAGCGAAAGCTATGCAAATAACTTTATTCCAGGCCTTAGTTCTGTACATCACACTCTGCCTACATTGGGTTTCTAAGCACTAATGTCTTGCAAATAATTTTTTTAATTGTCATCTAATATTATCTATCTTATTTGAATTTCATTACACTAAAACTTGTTGCAGATATTTAGATTTGGGAAATGTCTCTGAGGTATGCCCTTTAACGTAGCTGGAATCTAATTTCGTTCTTAAGATAGCTAACCCTCATATAATAAGTATCTTGCTCAAATTTCTTTTTCATTTTGTCAATTAATAAGGCAGCATCTGAAAAATTGAATCTTATTGAAAAAATTCAGATAATTCATTTTGCTCATGTAGGTACTACTATGGCTAAGGAGGCTGTAAATTCTAACAATTTATTAAATATAAAAATTTATATTCTCAGCTCATCCAGAATATTTAATACTTTCTATAATATTTCATGTATACTCTACACTTTAAGACACTCATTTCTTTTCTTCTGAATGATGTAGTTAAAATTAATGTTTCCACATAAAATCATTCAATTTAACAAATCATATAGCCAAAATAAAAATATTATTTAGTATTATATAAATTATTTACAGTCAAATGGATTAGTAATCCAGGATAATTTATATATTAATTAAGTAATTAATATAGCTATAATGGAATTGGGTTAAGAAATAATCAAATTTAATGGTATCACCTTTATTTATATTCATAACAACACTTTAATGCCATTTTTACTAATTTGCATCTCTAACTAGGGCTTGTTAACAAAGTATAAGGCCATCAGAAAGCATAGGGAAAAAACATTCGCTATGGTAAAATAACATAATCGCTTCCCTGTAATAAGCAATCCTTAACATACAAACTGTATTTAAAGACAATTTTTATAAAGACTATTGTTTAAGTCATTTTTTGGTACCCGTACTTAACTATACAGTTTCAAAAGCAAAATAATTTTCTACAAGAACCCTAGAATAATTAGTTTTAAATGAAATTTTAGATAATGGGTAAACATTTTTTCCTTGGAACAGAACAGCTGTGTACTTTAGGTAATGTCAACATATTTATGGAACTATTACATCATTTGTCCAATGCACTCTGTATGCTGCATTACACAAATGAGGTGCAACCAGCAGGATATTATTTATGTTGCACTGTAGTTTTGAAAGTGACACCACAATCTTTTTAAAGTTAATAATTTAGCAATGAAAATGTAGAATTTTTTTTTCCTGATAGTCACAATATCCAGGTTCTTAAAAAAGGAGAAAAGTTTACATGACATGCTTGAATCTTTATTTGTTTGCATTTTAGTAACAGATAAACATAGTAAAGAAAAAAAAAATTTCCCATGGTTCAAAGTGCAGACTATTTGATCAACATGTTTTCAACCGTTTTGAAGATGTGTGACCTCTAGATCATTTCTACCAAAAGCTGAATTGAACTGGAATAATTTAGGAGTTTGGGATTTCAGCAAGGCTTCCTGAGCTGTGTCAGTGATTTATTATTAACTGAGACCTTTTGGAGATCTGTCATGAAAGAAAAGGTTCCTCTCTGAGCTCTGTTTTTCAAGTCTTGATATATAGCAGTGTTTTTATTTTTCCCATGTTTGCAAAGTGTGGGCTTCAGTTACCAACTTCCTGGTCTGACAGCACTTCTCCAAAGCACAAATGAGCAGCTAAAACACTATATTACCCAGCACCTGATGTTGGGTTCCTCCTAGCTCACACACATGAGAAGCAGTAATGATTTTTCCTCCTATCCTAATTGGCCCTCACTCTGTTATAGTTTCTTGGTAGTTTCAGAGTAATGATTAAGCACAAGTAGAATGGAGAGAGAAGGAAAAAATGTTTACTGTATGGATAATTAGGCACTGTGTAGGTCTTCACGTATGTTATTAATCATTTCTTTTCTGATGTAATGACTCTTTACATCTCTCTACCGAAGTACTCAGATTCCTGATTAGATCTTCCAGTGAAATGTGCAGTCTTGATTTCTGGCTGGTCTTTTTTCCACATTTCATATTTGCTTTTTATACTGGCAAACGAAAGAACTACTCATTCTTTCTTTCCTTCTTTTTTGCTCTTCTCCCTGAAAGCCTAAATTCCAGCCAAGTCTAAGAGACAAGTTCCAATGATTGCCCATTTTCCTGAGTCTCATCCTGGCTGCCCTTGCCTTCCAAAGTGGAAGGTACCAACATATTACTTGTCTTTTATTTTTATTTTTTAATATTGGAAAAACAGAAATAAATACAGGAACTCTGAGCATCACTCTTCTGTTCTCTTCAAAGGCAAAAACGAGACTTGAACTCTTTATGAATCTTAGTTATATAAACATTTAACCTTTATTCCATCTTACTTTTTTGGAAAATGATTGACATTATTGGAAGGTTATTAAAACAGAAAGGGTAGAGTTTTGTTGTGTTTTGTTTTCAAATGGGACCAAATTTGGTGTTTTTGATGTCATGCAATGTGACTTGGTGCAGCCAAGAACTGGTAATGTCAGAAATTTGCGGTGAAACAGATAAGAGTAAGAGGTAACCTCCTTAGTCAAAACAACCCTACAAAGTAAGCAGTCTTACTTAAATGTATAGATGACAAAACTGAGGCTTCTGCAATGTTAGTGTTTATTTATTCAAGCAGTCAGAAAGGCAGTGTTTGGACCCAGATCTGTTTAAGTACAGATCATGAACTTTGCATTACAACATGATGCAGAAAAGTTTTACAGATGAAGCTTATCTGTGACTTACATACAGTAATTATTCAATATTTCTGTTATAGGGCACAACCCAGAGACTTTATATCTTATGTTTATCACACATTATGTGATATTGGTGACATGACAAATGGCTAACAGAAGCTTGATGATGTATTTTTGTATATAAACTATATTTACATAATTTTCATATAATTAAATAGCTATTTCAAGGTTACAGTTCAAAAAGTTTTAATAAATATATGTACTTATGAAACTACTATCCCAATCAAAATCCAGAATATTTCTATAACTCTAAAAAGTTCCTTCAATCACTGGTCAAGTCAAACCACCTCAAGCTCCCACTCCAGGCAACACTGATCTGATCTCTATCAGAGATAACAGATTAGTTTAAACAGGTTTATCTTTTCATGTAATCTAACATATTCCCAAGTTCCAAGGATTAGGATATGGACATCTTTGAGAGACTATTATTTTGCATTCTACGACCAGCATAGCTTTATGGTACATCTTAAAATAGGTAGTAAACTTTCTTCCAATTTTGCTCTTTTTAATTTCTTTTATCGTGTGTGTGTGTGTGTGTGTGTGTGTGTGTGTGTATGTGTATGTGTGTGTTTTCTTGATCTTTTTATTTCCCAAAAATTTTTGAATAATTTTGTTAATTTCTAAACTTATAATCACAATAATGATATTAAAATAACCTTTCTGGGATTTTAATTTAGAATGAAAGTTTTCATTTTATTGTTTTGGATTCTGTTGAATTATGTTTTAGTATTCCATTTTCATCCTCTATTCACTTTTTGGATATATTTCTATTTAGTATTTACTATTTTTAGGTTTCATACAGGATTTATAATATGTAACTTTAATTTATCACACTGCAGCTTCAAATAGCACTATACTACTTTACCTAAAATGTAAAAAAAATCATAAAATATATTTTTATGTGTCTTTTCCTGTCCTTTATGCTATTGTGGTCATATCGTTTATTTTTACTTATGTTATAAATCTCGTAGTATGTTTGTATAGTTTCTGCTTTAAAGGGTCAAATATGTTTGGAAGCAAGTTTTATTTTTAAAGTGTAAATATCTTTCATGTTATTTACATTCTTATCATTAGCAACACTATTTCTTTGTAAACATTTTAGTTTCTATCTGTAATTGTTTTTCTTTAGAATATATAATGTTCCTTAATATTTCTTATATTGTGATTTTTTTCAACTTTTGTCTGAAAACGTCTTATTTCACCTTTTGTTTGAATAAATTTGAATAATTTTTTTTCTAAATATAAAACTTCCAAGTTGGGGATTTTAAAAATTTTTCTTCAGTTCTGTAGATAATTTCTTCTACTGTCTTTTGACTTACGCTTTTTTGTTGTTGTTGTTGTTGTTGCGAAAGAACGTTTTTGACAGGGAAGTTTTTTATTATGGTAAAATATATATAGTGTAAAATTTATGACAGTAACTCTTTTATAAATGTACAATTCAGTGGCATTAAGTAGATTCCCATTGTTGTATAACCATCACTACCATTTCCTTCCACAACTTTTTCATCATCCCAACAGCAACTCTACCCATTACAGTATAGCTCCCCATTTCCCTTTTGTCCCAGCTCCAGCATTTGCTATCTACTTTCTATGTTTATGAATTTGACAATTCTAGGTACCTCATATGAATTGAATCATAGTTTTTGTTTTTTTGTGTCTAGCCTATTTCACACAGCGTGTCTTCAAGGTTCATTCACATTATATAGCATTTATCAGAATTTCATTCTTTTTAAAAGACTGAATAATATTCCATTGTGTATATATATCATATTTTGTTTACGAATTCATCTGATTTTTCAATTGTTTAAAAACTGACAGATAACATTGTATGTTTCTAACACGTAGAACATGATGCTTTGAAGTATACATACGTATATACATACACACACATTGTGGAATGGTTAACTCTAGCTAATTAACAAATGTAATTCCTCACATAGTTATGGTTATTGTTTTTGTGGCAGCAGCATATAACATCTACTCTCTTTACATTTTTCAACAACACAATGTATTATTATTAATAGTCGTAGTTTTACTAAACAATAGAGATTTTAAAGTTCATTCTTCCTAACTATAATTATGTATCCTTTGACCAACATCTCCCTATTTCTACCTTCCTCTCCCTAACCTACCCAGCCTCTGGTAATCACCATTGTACTCTCTTCTTCTAAGAGATCAACTGTTTTAGCTCCCACATATTGATGAAATCATGTGGTATTTGTCTTTCTTTGCCTAGCTAATTTCACTTAACATAATGTCCTCCAGGTTCACCCATGTGATGGCAGGATTTATTCTTTTTTATGGCTGAATGATATTTCATTGGTTATACCCAATATCTTATGTTGTGATATCTTATGTGATGATATTTCATTGGGTATACCCAATATCTTACATTGTGAATTTTTCAAAAGTGAATTTTTCAACTTTTGTCTGAAAATGTCTTATTTCACCTTTGGTTTGAATAACCAAAGGTTATATATATACACACATATATGTATATATATAATATGTATATACATACATATATGTATATATATAATATGTATATACATACATATATGTATATATATAATATGTATATACATACATATATGTATATATATAATATGTATATACATATATGTATATATAATATGTATATACATATATATAATATGTATATATAATATGTATACACATATATGTATACATAATATGTATATATAGTATGTATACACATATATGTATACATAATATGTATATATGTATATACATAAATGTATATACATATGTGTATATATAATGCGTATACATATGTGTATGTATAATGCGTATACATATGTGTATGTATAATGCGTATACATATGTGTATGTATAATGCGTATACATATGTGTATGTATAATGCGTATACATATGTGTATGTATAATGCGTATACATATGTGTATGTATAATGCGTATACATATGTGTATGTATAATGCGTATACATATGTGTATGTATAATGCGTATACATATGTGTATGTATAATGCGTATACATATGTGTATGTATAATGCGTATACATATGTGTATGTATAATGCGTATACATATGTGTATGTATAATGCGTATACATATGTGTATGTATAATGCGTATACATATGTGTATGTATAATGCGTATACATATGTGTATGTATAATGCGTATACATATGTGTATGTATAATATGTGTATACATATGTGTATGTATATTATGTGTATACATATGTGTATGTATAATATGTGTATATACATATGTGTATGTATAATATGTGTATATACATATGTGTATGTATAATATGTGTATATACATATGTGTATATATAATATGCATATTATATATGTGTATATATAATATATACATATATGTATACATATAATTATATGTATATATACATATGTGTATAGATAATTTTCTTTATATATATTATAATTTTCTTTATATATATATAAAATTTTCTTTATCCATTCATTCTCTGATGAACACTTGAGTTGATTCTATATGGTGGCATTTGTGATTAGTGCTGCAATAAACATGGGAGTACAGATATCTCTTTGGCCTAATGATTTTATTTCCTTTGGATATGTCCTTAGTATTGGGTTTGTCAGATCACATGGTAGTTCTTTATTAATTTTTTGAGGAATTGCATACTGATTTCCATAATAGCTGTACTGGCTTGGACTGTCTTTAATGAGAAGTAAGCTTTTATTTTTATATTTGCTTCCCTGTATACACCTTTTTTCTTTGCTGCTGTTAAGATTTTCTTTGAATTATTAATTTCAAGCATTTTAATATGACATTTTGAAGTGATTATCCTTAGTTTTATTCTACTCTAATTTTGCTGAGTTTCATTGATCTGTAGGTTTATCTAAAAATGGAAAATATTTGCTCATTATTTCTTCAAATATTTTTCTCCTCAGCTTGCCCTGAGACCCAAGTGTATAACTACACTTGTCAAATTGCTAATATTGCTTCAGGTTAATGAAGTTCTATTTATTTTTAGATTTTGTACCAGCTGTTTCATTTTGAATAGTTTCTATTAACCTGTCTTCAAGTTCTTGATATTTTTTGTTTATATAACCTAATCTGCAATTTTGCATTTGTACTATTTTTTTTAATTTCAGGATAGTGTTTTCTAATGTGTAAATTCAATTTTTGTGGTTTTCTGTAAATCTCTATACATATTTACTATAGTTGTTTTTAAGACCTTTTTGATACTTACATTATATTAATTTGTGTGATATGTGTACTAATTTTTTTTCCTGGTCATGGGTGATATTTTCCTATCTCATACATTTTTATTAGATGCTAGATGATGTAAATTTTATAGTTGAATCTGTGTATCTTTTTGTTTGCTTCTAGAATGTTTAGTTTTGTTCTAGTTAGTAGCAAATAAATTTTGTCTCAGCTTGATTTTTTCATCTTAGAATGTGAGTCTAGACTAGATTTCAGGGCCAGTTTAGTTACAGTCCTAAAGCATGACAGGGGATATTCATTAAATGTTGGGTGCCCTGTGTAATCTATTGTGTAAATATAACCATCTAAGCTTATACAAGTTCAGGAGGTTTTCAGCTAAGAGTTCTTCAGTATTTGTTTCTTCCTTGGTCTAACTGAGTCTTACTTTGACATATATCTTATAAAACCCAAACTGATAGCACACCAAAACAGATTTCTAGATGTCTGTCTCTGTATAACATCCTAGTCTTTGGTATTCTGCTCTGCAATTCCAGCTGCCTTTGACTCTCTGAATTTTGATTCCTGTCTTCCAATCTCAGCAGAGTCACTGTGGTCAGGCATCCCTACACAAGTCTCTAGTAAATGTTTCAAGACAGAAAGCTGGTTTCATCAAAGCACTCACTTGACTAATTTTCCTAATTGAACTGAGACAATATCTTTAATCAAATAAAAACAGTAAGCGTAGAAATAGTAAGGTAAAAAAGAGGTTGGTGTTTTTACTTTCTCTATTTAGGTAAGCCAGTGGAACTGAATATAGATAGTCCCCGACTTACAGTGGTCTGACATATACTTTTTTTTTAAATTTTTTATGGAGTCTTGCTCTGTCACCCAGGCTAGAATGCAGTGGCATGATCATGGCTGACTGCAACCTCCGCCTCCCAGGCTCAAGCAATTCTCCTGCCTCAGCCTCCTGAGTAGCTAGGATTACAGGCATGCACTGCCACATCTGGCTAATTTTTGTATTTTTAGTAGAGACGGGGTTTCACCATGTTGGTCAGGCTGATCTTGAACCCCTGACCTCCTAATCCGCCTGCCTCAGCCTCCCAAAGTGCTGGGATTACAGGCGTGAGCCACCGCACCCAGCCTGACATATGCTTTTTTGACTGTGATCATACAAAAGCTAAACTCATTCAGTGCCCATACAACCATTCCATTTTTCACTTTCAGTACAGTATTTAATAAATCGTGAAATATTCAACACCTTATTGTAAAATAGGCTTTGTCTTAAATGATTTTGCCAGATTGCAGGCTAATGTAAGTGTTCTGAGCACATTTAAGGTAGACTAGGTTAAGCTATGATGTTCGATAGGTCAGGTGTATTAAATGCACTTTCGACTTACAATATTTTCAACTCATGATGAGTTTATCCAGACCAATCCCATTGTAAGCCGGAAGCATCTATGAAGTTTCCCACTTGTTTACATCAGTGTTAATGCTTTGCATATCTACAGAGCTAACCTACTGGGTTATGAATGGGCACATTTGTTCCTTTTATACTGTAAAACTACCTAGATCTCTCCAAACCAGCATAACTTAGTGTAGAATGACTTTTTTTAAAAAATCAAACTTTTTCAAAAATAAAATTTTATAACAGAAGCAATACAAATTATATATGCCTTTCTAGTGATAAAAATTTATACAACGAAGAGAGTATCTGTGAATTTGCACCAAGCAGTTGTAAGCACCACCTTTTTCACTGTTTAATGAACCAATTTGAACTAGTAGATAATTTTTATAGAATTGTATAAAAACGTTATCTGAATATCTGGAAATATTTTCAAAAAATTAACAAAAATTGACTTTTCTTTCTGCTTTGTGAAATAAGAAATGAATATGTGTCTACAGATCAAAAACTATACATCAGGCATTATTCTGGTGACGTCATAAGATTTCATTTAATCTTCATCAAAGCCCTTTGAGTTATATACTATTGTTTCTCCTTTCTATACAACTAAACTTAAGATAGAACAAGTTTACTGATTTCCCAAGATCTAACAGTGCTGGAATTTCAACCTAATTATTTTACTCCAGAAACTGTTTTCTTTCCCTAAGCATAATACTTTTTGATCATTACGTCTTACCATCTCCTAATCGCACACTACATGTTGTAATTATACATCCAAAATTCTTACAAGTGCAGTGGGCAGGATATAACAGAAAATGCTTTTCTGCTTTTCTCCTTCCCTCTGAACTCCAAGTTACATATGTGTATGACTGATATATAGATACAGAATTTACTAGAATGGAAACAAAGGAAGGAAGACAGGGTCTAATGTCCACACATACCAGCAAAACAAAACAAAACACCAATTGTGATATTTGTTTCTGAAAATATCTGTGTTTTTCTGTTTTTTCACAATGCCTCCATTTTTTCTCTCCCCTCTGTTCTATTCTCTCATGGCCCCATCTTCTTTCTTGCTCTCTTCTCCTGCCTCTTCCATTCCTGCAACTTTTAGCCTATGTTCAATATCTACTAAGGTTTTCCAACATTTTTCTTCTTTTAGTGTATTAGTTCATTTTCACACTGCTAATAAAGACCTACTGGAGATTGAGTAATTTAAAAAGAAAAGAGATTTAATGGACTCACAGCTCCACATGGCTAGGGAGGTCTCACAATCATGGCAGAAGGCAATGGAGCAGGAAGACACGTCTTACATGGTGGCAGGCAAGAGAGAGCATATGCAGCGGAACTGCCCTTTATAGAACCATCAGATCTCATGAGACTTATTCACTATCATGAAAACAACTTGGGAAAAATTTGCCCCCTCCAGGTCCCCCCATGATACATGGGGATTATTATAATTCAAAGTGAGATTTGGGTGGGTACACAGAGCCAAACCATATCATTTAGTCGTCACTTTTGTTCCCTATAAAGTTAGCTATGTGTCCTAAGAGGCCTAACAAAAGCAAGTTATCTCAATAATTCAAGTAAAAATATATCATACAAACTGGTAAGAGAATATGTACTTCTTTGTGTTATTGTACATGTGTATTTTTAATATAAAAGTTCAAATTTAACTGTCAATATAAGTTAAAATCAACAACAAAAAGTAAATATGAACTCTAATGCTTCCAAAGCAGTGCTACATAACAATTAAAATACATCTGAAATTTTGCACCTCATATATATTTTTTTCTTTTCTTCACTCTACTAGGTAGACAGGTACTAATACAATAAGAATAGTTGATAACAATGAAACAGTAATATCAGTGAAAATTAAGCCTAAATAACTTTTTAATACTCATAGGATATAATATAGTTGACATCATAGACTATTAATATTTTATGAGTATAAGGACACTTAGTCAATTCCTGAAATATAATTAAATGTAAAAAAAAATGATTTGTATTTACTGATGCAGACTGAGCATCCCTAACCCCAAAATCTAAAATCCAAAATGCTCCAAATTTTGCAACACATAAGTACTTAACAGAAACTTTCTTTTATGCACAAAATCCTGACAAACTTTATGTAAAATTACCTTTGATCTATGGGTATAAAGTGTATATAAAACAATAATGAATTTTGTGTTTAGTCTTGAGTTCCATCCCTCAGATATTTCATTATGTATACACAAATATTTCAAACACTGGAAAAATCAGAAATCCAAACTTCTGGTTCCAAGCATGTCAGATAAGGGGTATTTGACCTGTGTGAATCCCAACAACAAATTGGTAATACAATTATTTATCAATATTCTAGGGGATTTTCTTAAAATTTGTGAGTGATTTACATTCACACTTACCTTTATGCTATAGCCTAAAATAATATAAAAATTGAAGAAATGATGTCAAAGTGCTAGAGCAGCTTTGATAGTCTACATGCTGTTACTTTATACTTAGTGAACATGATGCAATAAAGCAGTTGGTGTGTTTCGCAATTGCAAGCTTTTCCCAGTCGTGTTACAGCATTTTACCTCACGTGTGCATGTATGAGTGTGCATATGTGCATTTATGGGTGTTATACTCCTTTTTTTATCAAAAATACAAACATTTGATTGAGAAAATAAAATAGTAAAATCCCCAAGCAATTTGACCCCAATGAGTTAAAACTGAATTAGTTATGTAAGAATAAATATAACATTTTTGGGGGACATGCAATAATTGATATAGCATTTCAGAATTATTTCTTGAATCATGGTAAGTTTTTAACTGAGTGAAGGCACAGATAATTCAAATAGTTATGTCCAAGTAACTTCTATTAGGGCCTTGAGAGGTCTAAAAGTTATTATAAGGAAAGTGTTTTAATGATCAAAGAAACAAACGTTAGAATTTGGAAAAGAACTTGAATTATCCCTAAGTTTGTCACTGTAGCATAGAAGTAATACAGAAAAGAAGCCCCTACAAACTATTTTAATAGGAGTTACTCAAGAAATTAAAGTGTTTAGCATTGGGAATAACCTAATTTGCTCACTATTTCCAGAGTTTCTGGGACAATAAGCTCATTACAGCTGAAAGGCCAACTGAAGGATTTTTTTTTAATGAGAAGACTGTACTTGTCATGACTGGAATAATTGGTAGCATTTTATTTAGAAACTTTTTTTAAAGTAAAACACAATAATGATTCAGCTATATTGCTCTAAAATCTACACTAAAATTAAGCATTTAGTTATATGGCATTATATACCTTTTAATCTTACTGAGAAATAATAATATAAAAATTCTCTTACTTCTTAAGAGTAAAATTGCCATTAACCAAGATTAATAATAGAGATGAAAGTATTAAATGCTAATACACAGAAGACCTATGAGACTTTCAATACACAGATAGCTAATGCCAGACTGTTTTAATAACTTTTTAATTGTGTGTTAATTATTTATTCATTAAATTGTTTATTCTAGTACTTCATCCAGAGTCTCTGGTGGTCCTGGATGAAGGAATTTAAGCCCTTCCTTGCTTGTAAACAACCAAGTAGGCATTTTTATTGCATTTAAATTAGTTGTGATGGGAAAACGTGTGAGAATAGGCATGGAACTCTATCAGACTTCATGAGCTTACACTTACCCCTGAATCATAAATCTCAACATTTAAATGTTAGCTCTAAAATTAATATGATTATGTCGACTTCATTTTTGGACCCAAACTAGATTATATGAATTTATAGTAAATGTATGTCATAGAACTGGGCATGGTGATGCACACCTATTGTCCCAGCTACTCAAGAAGGGTGAAGCAGGAGGATCACTTGAGCCCAGGAGTCCTGAGTTATAATGCACAATAATCACACCTGTGAATAGCCATTGTACTCTGGCCTGGGCAACATAGTAAGACCCTGTTTATAAAAATAAATACATAAATGTATATCACTGGAAGATCAGGACATATTATTTATAATCAGAATTTTCTCTTACATGGAACCATAACTAAGCAAACAATATATCCTTTCTTTTACAGTTACTTATGAGTGAAGGATATGGACTAATACAACATGATCTCTTTCCTTGATGTGATCATGATCTAGTGGAAGATACAGTGGTGAAAACAAAATACTAGAATATGATGAGATAATGGTAGAATATTGTGAATTTACAAAGGAGAAGGCAGAGTTTGGAGATTAATATTCAAACTAGCTTTTGAAGGATCACCAGGATTTAACCAAATTAAAGAAGTTATTCCCAAGGAAATGCCCAACAGCTTTAGAAGATGTTTTAGGAGCAGCAAGATTAAAGGGAATAGAGTATAGGGACATATATACAGAGAAGAAGATAAAACTGAACGTAAGTGTGCATTTCACTAGTAAATAGTAATTTTCATCAATGTTAAATTTTTTATTTTGTTTCATAGATAGCAAACTATGACTCTCAGTTTGTTATCTGCAAAATAAAATTTTAAAATATACTGCAAAAAGTTGGTAAATTGTATTTTCCCTTTGCAAAAATAATTCTTGTATCAAAGGAAAATATGGATGAAAATGCTGATTTCCTTGAGGGTAAGGAGAACAGAGAGAATAGATAAACACTATAGATAAGAGATAGTTAAGGTCTGAGCAAGGAAATGGCAGTGGGGTTGAAAGGGAGCAGGGCAATTTTAGGAAACTCTGCTGAGGTTGTTAACTGATTCTACGTGGGTGCAAAGTGGATAAATTGCCAAGTATAATTCTTAAGTTTTTAGCTTGGGGTTATAATGAAGCTATTAACTAACATGAGGGATTACACAGAAGTGGAATTAATTTTAATCGTGCTGGAGGTGCTTACGTTTTTGTGTCCTAATATATCCAAGGACTTAGATGTGCCTTTTCTTTTCCATTGGATCCTATTACACTGGAGCACTGGGTGGGCAGCACTAGAATTCTAACAAGGACTTTCACTAGTTTTTGTAGTCGAAAAAGTCCCCTGGGTCATGTACAATTTACAGAATGGGGAAAGGTAGTATAAAAAGATCTGAGATTTAGATTTTTGACAAACTTGTGAAATTACCTAACCTCAAGTTTCATAGGGAAGTTAAATTTTCAGTATATCAATTTACATCTATAAAAGTAGAAAGTCATTTCCAAAGAAGTTTTTCAGTCATGCAGAAAAATCAGGAAACATTCAATGTAAGTGTATACACAAGGGTCCAGAGATCAGGAGGTCATAGGAGGCAACGAGAAAAGCACATACCCGTAAGGTGAATGCCAATTACTTGGTAAGTATGCTTGACCTTTGTACTGTGTGATGCTGCACTCAGCACCCAGCAGAGGTGATCATGCACTTTAGAATATCGTTATGCTTGTCACTATACACTGTGACTTTAATAAGTTATGTAGGAACTATGAAAGAAAATATTTATTAAATGGATTATTTAGTTATCAGGGAATAGAATACAACTACTTGTAGGATCATAAACTTCAGAAAATAATTTCAATTTGTATCAATTAGATGACAGCGATCTACACAGCTCATGAATTATTGAATAAAGTAACTTTTGATAATATATAAAGTATAAAAATTCATTTAAGTAATTGCTAATACAATTTAATTTAATTTCAAAATAATTGTCATTAAAATACATTTATTTACTATCAACTTTTTTGTGTTTTAAGCATTTTATATTATCCCAGAAAACAAATTGTATGTTAAGAACAGATTTCACAAAAATAAGTTTTTAGATGTTGTCAATTAGGTTGAGATGCTAACCCCAAATTTTGTGGAACTGAGGCATTCATTAAAAAAATTACAATTAGGTTATTTTTAGATTACAAGTGTTTATTATTTTATTCTCCTACACACACACATGTGTGCGTGTGCACACCCATGCACAAACACACATGCACACATTATGTAAGTATATAAGCAAGGTCCAAATGGAAGTTCTGAAAAACAAAATTTTAAGGAGCCAGCTAATATTCATTTACTTTTGAATTTGCATAATCTTTGTCAATGCTTTGGAAGCATTTATTTGTTCTCAAAATATCAGCCCTGGAAGAGCTCCAGATGTATGAACTAATATTCCACGTAATTTTTTGATATAAAAGAATTAATTTTTTAATGCAAGGTGATTTATTTGGGAAAAGTACTTATTTTGACATTAAGAATAGTTCACTGCAAAGGTGTGTGAGTTCAAACGCATTTTGCATCTAGTCTCTTGGACATTGATGATTATTTCTTCTTTAAGCTGAAGAAGAAAAATAAACATGAAAATTTTAATTTGATTGCTAAAAGATATTTACATTGAAAAACTCTAGGAAAAGAGTAAGTTCTCCTTAAATATTTGATTATAAATGTAATCACAGTCCTTGCAAACAGGAAACTTAAATTTATAAAACGGTACTGCCGTGAAAAAATGTCACCATATAGATTTAAATATTTGTCTCACTACCATCTTGGACATTGGAAAACTGACTCTGTAACTTTTTGCTTTGTTTTGTTTTCTATTTGGCCAATAGAAAGAAAAGAAACCAACATCTAGAAGTGAAATATATTTATTTGTTTCTGGTCACGGAGAATATAAAATTTTTGTAATAACTTCTAAGAATGTTTTGTTAGCAGTTTCATAACTTCGTTATTTACCACGTCATTTTTAAACACTTTGGAGCTAAATGATTTTCTAAATGTCCATGAATACAGAAAACATCTCAGATAAATGATTGGAGACATACTCTGTTTCCTGTAAGTCATTTAAGTGTTTTTTGAACAATTATATATCATTTTTATTTATTTCTTCAAATAACAAAAAATTGTTTCTCATATTTGTGGTTGCATCACCATCAACAAGTACTACTTTGTATGTACTACAATTACTAGAACTAATATTAGCTAATATATATTGCTTCCTATTCTGCGCCTAGGTCTTAATTTATGAAGGTGACTGAATGACAACTGGGAGAGATCAATGCCATGAAAGTTTAACGTTACTCACATTCCCCCCAGAATCTCAAGGTGCAACACACCATGCAAGATCACAAGGGAAGCATCAGATTTTGGTCAGGAAACAGAAGCAGGAGTCAGGGGAAAGGCTTAAGCCAGAGCCTTTAGTGGTGTTTCTGCAGGAATACACAGTTTAGAATTGGCCACTTTGAATAATTCTGGCAGGCTTTGGGCTTTGAGAGTGGTCTCTATGAGAGTGGTTTTCTATATAAGAGTGGTTTGGTACCTGGCACTGAATTGATTTACTGCAGAGAAGATAGTGGTTTGTTGTGTGAGAGATAAGGAGTTGAGGGGATAAAGAGCCAGGGGGGCCTGGCCTTGGATTAGCCAGTTTGATCATAAAAGACATGCTCCAGGCAAGTTGTCTACCACCCCCAAGAATTAGCTAGGAGAGCTAGTCATTTCCCAAGTCTGGAAGGTCCTCAAGAGATGTCAAAACATCATAAAATATAGAAAATAATAAAACATAATGAATATACTTATTCAGTGAAGATACTAAGCATCTTACGGGGGTTATCTCTTTGGTATTCATTTTAAGTGTATAATCCATTATAGTATATAAATATTACATTTCAATTTCAGTTTTCCGATTAAAAACTGAGGCTTAGAGAAGTTACCTTATGTGTTCCAGTCTGCACAGTAAGTATGGTGGAGGAGCATGGGTTCAAATCCTTACCTATATAGCACAAAATTCAGGCTCTTTGTCACTGCACTGTACTGCTTTCCCCAACTATGTAAACATAATATTCTAAAAACAGGCAGATAAGAAATAGTCAATTTGTGGAATATCTCATAGTAAAATTAATAAATAAGATCTAGAAGAAAAACATCCTTGATTGATATTATTAAAAATCCATGCATAAATTTCTCTAGGCATAGGAACCCATGGGGATTCTCATTCTATGTTTTGGAGTAGATATAGCAACCTGAAATAATCAATTTAGATTCTGGCATACAGTTCTTTCCATGTTTTTTCACTCCTTATCCTGGCTATCACTAGTTTGTTGAGTGGTCATAATTTAAATAATTAAAATTGCTTACAAAAGTATTTTGACATATGAGAAAATGATCTTGGTTTAATGTTTCTCCTGTAAATACATATATTTATGTTTACAGAAACCCAACATATGCACACAAACATGCAAAAACTAAGAATAACCTGGACTTATAAGAAAAGGACACATGGGGCATCTTTACACAACTTTAATAAAACTCTATCTTGAAAACTATTGACAGAAATATTTACAAATATGAAACAATTTGTTTTACTTGGCAAGATCATCAATCAATAATGACAATAAATAAATAATTACATTTCACATATTCACAGAAATTTTTCATTGACGTGAAGTTCAAGTAATTTGATTATTATAAAATTTCCTGTTTCAATCAGAATAGGCCATGTTATTCCAAAGTTGCTTGAAAAACAAGATTTATTTATTATTTATATTGTGTGTTCATTATGAATTGTCTGGGGCCTCTGTTTTAATTCCATCTAAATGCAATGGGATGTGACTTCTACCATTTGGAATAACAGTCACCTTGGCAAGGGAAAAGGATCTGATGAGTTCTCCATGGATGCTGAAATGTTTGTACTTGCAAATTACATAGAAATTCTGCAGTTATTCGGTTGTCCAAAGCAAGTTACATGGTCTTGACTAACTCAAGGATGTATGTTGAAGTAAGGGAGATTATTTGTCAACAACCCTAAAAAATACATTTTCGTTTTCACCAAATCAAAGAAGAAACATTAATGATAAACCAAATTTCATGTTAAATTTGTTAAAATATATAAATATATAAAAATCTATTTAAGCATAATAGTAATGCTAAATCTAATGAGGAGTTTTATCTTAATATGCTTTCTGGTGACAAACAGCACTTAGGGCTCCAGGAAAAATCTTCTCCACATCACTTGCTTTATATTTGAAAAGAAAGTTAATTACATGCAAATATCTTGAAATGTGGGTAATGCTGCCACTAGTATTGGAGACAAACAATACTTCAAGTTACAAGGAGGATGTGAACAGCAGAATCTTTTAAATTACAGAATTACAGCACCATTTATTAAATAGGGTTTTTCTTGTTTTTGTCAGGTTTGTCAAAGATCACGTGGTTGTAGATATGCGGCATTATTTCTGAGGGCTCTGTTCTGTTCCATTGGTCTATATCTCTGTTTTGGTACCAGTACCATGCTGTTTTGGTTACTGTAGCCTTGTAGTATAGTTTGAAGTCAGGTAGTGTGATGCCTCCAGCTTTGTTCTTTTGGCTTAGGATTGACTTGGCGATGTGGGCTCTTTTTTGGTTCCATATGAACTTTGAAGTAGTTTTTTCCAATTCTGTGAAGAAAGTCATTGGTAGCTTGATGGGGATGGCACTGAATCTATAAATTACCTTGGGCAGTATGGCCATTTTCACGATATTGATTCTTCCTACCCATGAGCATGGAATGTTCTTCCATTTGTTTGTATCCTCTTTTATTTCCTTGAGCAGTGGTTTGTAGTTCTCCTTGAAGAGGTCCTTCACATCCCTTGTAAGTTGGATTCCTAGATATTTTATTCTCTTTGAAACAATTGTGAATGGGAGTTCACTCATGATTTGCCTCTCTGTTTGTCTGTTATTGGTGTATAAGAATGCTTGTGATTTTTGCACATTGATTTTGTATCCTGAGACTTTGCTGAAGTTCCCTATCAGCTTAAGGAGATTTTGGGCTGAGACGATGGGGTTTTCTAGATATACAATCATGTCATCTGCAAACAGGGACAATTTGATTCCTCTTTTCCTAATTGAATACCCTTTATTTCCTTCTCTTGCCTGATTGCCCTGGCCAGGACTTCAACACTATGTTGAATAGGAGTGGTGAGAGAGGGCATCCCTGTCTTGTGCCAGTTTTCAAAGGGAATGCTTCCAGTTTTTGCCCATTCTGTATGATATTGGCTGTGGGTTTGTCATAGATAGCTCTTATTATTTTGAGATACATCCCATCAATACCTAATTTATTGAGAGTTTTTAGCATGAAGGTTGTTGAATTTTGTCAAAGGCCTTTTCTGCATCTATTGAGATAATCATGTGGTTTTTGTCATTGGTTCTGTTTATGTGCTGGATTATGTTTACTGATTTGCATATATTGAACCAGCCTTGCATCCCAGGGATGAAGCCCACTTGATCATGGTGGATAAGCTTTTTGATGTGCTACTGGATTCTGTTTGCCAGTATTTTATTGAGGATTTTTGCATCAATGTTCATCAGGGATATTGGTCTAAAATTCTCTTTTTTTGTTGTGTCTCTGCCAGGTTTTGGTATCAGGATGATGCTGGCCTCATAAAATGAGTTAGGGAGGATTCCCTCTTTTTCTATTGATTGGAATAGTTTCAGAAGGAATGGTACCAGCTCCTCCTTGTACCTCTGGTAGAATTCAGCTGTGAATCCATCTGGTCCTGGAATTTTTTTGGTTGGTAAGCTATTAATTATTGCCTCAATTTTAGGGCCTGTTATTGGTCTATTCAGAGATTCAACTTCTTCCTGGTTTAGTCTTGGGACAGTGTACGTGTTGAGGGATTTATCCATTTCTTCTAGATTTTCTAGTTTATTTGCATGGAGGTGTTTATAGTATTCTCTGACGGTAGTTTGTATTTCTGTGGGATCGGTCGTGATATCACCTTTATCATTTTTTATTGCATCTATTTGATTCTTCTCTCTTTTCTTCTTTATTAGTCTTGCTAGAGGTCTATCAATTTTGTTGATCTTTTCAAAACAACAGCTCCTGGATTCATTGATTTTTTGAAGGGTTTTTTGTGTGTCTATTTCCTTCAGTTCTGCTCTGATCATAGTTATTTCTTCCCTTCTGCTAGCTTTTGAATGTGTTTGCTCTTGCTTCTCTAGTTCTTTTAATTGTGATGTTAGGGTGTCAATTTTAGATCTTTCCTGCTTTCTCTTGTGGGCATTTAGTGCTATAAATTTCCCTCTAAACACTGCTTTGAATGTGTCCCAGAGATTCTGGTATGTTGTGTTTTTGTTCTCATTCGTTTCAAAGAACATCTTTATTTCTGCCTTCATTTCGTTATGTACCCAGTAGTCATTCAGGAGCAGGTTGTTCAGTTTCCATGTAGTTGAGCAGTTTTGAGTGAGTTTCTTAATCCTGAGTTCTAGTTTGATTGCACTGTGGTCTGAGAGACAGTTTGTTATAACTTGTTCTTTTCCATTTGCTGAGGAGAGCTTTACTTCCAGCTATGTGGTCAATTTTGGAATAGGTGTGTTGTGGTGCTGAAAAGAATGTATATTCTGTTGATTTGGGGTGGAGAGTTCTGTAGACGTCTGTTAGGTCCGCTTGGTGCAGAGCTGAGTTCAGTTCCTGGATATCCTTGTTAACTTTCTGTCTCGTTGATCTGTCTAATGTTGACAGTGGGGTGTTAAAGTCTCCCATTATTATTGTGTGGGAGTCTAAGTCTCTTTGTAGGTCTCTAAGGAGTTGCTTTATGAATCTGAGTGCTCCTGTATTGGGTGCATATATATTTAGGATAGTTAGCTCTTCTTGTTGAATTGATCCCTTTACCATTATGTAATGGCCTTCTTTGTCTCTTTTGATCTTTGTTGGTTTAAAGTATGTTTTATCAGAGACTAGGATTGCAACCCCTGCTTTTTTTTGTTTTCCATTTGCTTGGTAGATCTTCCTCCATCCCTTTATTTTGAGCCTATGTGTGTCTCTGCACATGAGATGGGTCTCCTGCATACAGCACACTGATAGGTCTTGACTCTTTATCCAATTTGCCAGTCTGTGTCTTTTAATTGGAGCATTTAGCCCATTTACATTGAAGTTTAATATTGTTATGTGTGAATTTGATCCTGTCATTATGATGTTAGCTGGTTATTTTGCTCGTTAGTTGATGCAGTTTCTTCCTAGCCTCGATGGTCTTTACAATTTGGCATGTTTTTGCAGTGGCTGGTACCAGTTGTTCTTTTCCATGTTTAGTGCTTCCTTCAGGAGCTCTTTTAGGGCAGGCCTGGTGGTGACAAACTCTCTCAGCATTTGCTTGTATGTAGAAAGCTGAAACTAGATCCCTTCCTTACCCCTTATACAAAAATTAATTCAAGATGGATTAAAGACTTAAATGTTAGACCTAAAACCGTAAAAACCCTAGAAGAAAACCTAGGCAATACCATTCAGGACATAGGCATGGGCAAGGACTTCATGTCTAAAACACCAAAAGCAATGGCAACAAAAGCCAAAATTGACAAATGGGATCTAATTAAACTAAAGAGCTTCTGCACAGCAAAAGAAACTACCATCAGAGTGAACAGGCAACCTACAGAATGGGAGAAAATTTTTGCAATCTACTCATCTGACAAAGGGCTAATATCCAGAATCTACAATGAACTCCAACAAATTTACAAGAAAAAAACAAACAACCCCATTAACAAGTGGGTGAAGGATATGAACAGGCACTTCTCAAAAGAAGACATTTATGCAGCCAAAAGACACATGAAAAAAATGCCCGTCATCACTGGCCATCAGAGAAATGCAAATCAAAACCACAATGAGATACCATCTCACACCATTTAGAATGGCGATCATTAAAAAGTCAGGAAACAACAGGTGCTGGAGAGGATGTGGAGAAATAGGAACACTTTTACACTGCTGGTGGGACTATAAACTAGTTCAACCATTGTGGAAGTCAGTGTGGCAATTCCTCAGGGATCTAGAACTAGAAATACCATTTGACCCAGCTATGTCATTACTGGGTATATACCCAAAGGATTATAAAACATGCTGCTATAAAGACACATGCACACATATATTTATTGCGGCACAATTCACAATAGCGAAGACTTGGAACCAACCCAAATGTCCAACAATAATAGACTGTATTAAGAAAATGTGGCACATATACACCATGGAATACCATGCAGCCACTAAAAATGATGAGTTCATGTCCTTTGTAGGGACATGGATGAAGCTGGAAGCCATAATTCTCAGCAAACTATCGCAAGGACAAAAAACCAAACACTGCGTGTTCTCACTCATAGGTGGGAATTGAACAATGAGAACACATGGACACAGGAAGGGGAACATCACACACTGTTGTGGGGTGGGGGGAGGGGGGAGGGATAGCATTAGGAGATATACCTAATGTTAAATGACGAGTAATGGATGCAGCACACCAACATGGCACGTGTACGTATATGTAACAAACCTGCACATTGTGCTCATGTACCCTAAAACTTAAAGTATAATAAAAAAAATTACAGAATTACAAATTTATGAATATATCAAAGTCTTTCTCTCATATAGCTGAAATCCCTCTACAACTTAGCATTATTTTTCAATAGTGTGAGGTCCCTTATTTATTTATTTATTTGTTGCTTCTTCTATTGTTCCAATTAATGCTACTAGTTCTGTAAATAATATGCTTTAATGCAATACATCAAAAATTGTACCATACAACTGCAGAATACACATCCAGTAGAAACCACACTTTGAATTTTGATCTTTTACTAGGCTAGTGATAATGCAATATGATACTATTTCACAGTGCCCGGCAGTGGCCACAAGCCATTCTCTTTTTCACTTCTTTTAGTGTAGTAATCAATAAATTACATGAGATATGCAACACTTTGTTATAAAATAGAGTTAGTGTTAGTTTTCCCCAATGGTAGGCTAATGTAAGTTTTCTGAGAATGTTTAAGATAGGCTAGGGTAAGCTATGATGTTTGATAAGGTAGGTTTATTAAATGTATTTTTGACTTACAATATTTTCAACTTATGGATTTATCAGAATATAACTCCATTGTAAGTTGAGAAGTATTTGTATAAAAACAGTTGATACAAATAGTTGATAATTATTTTTAGTTAAAATTTATTGAAAATTTATATAGTCAAATACAAGTAAGTTTTATGTATAGATATTCATATTATTATCAAATTAATCTAAACGTGAAAAATTATTACTACATAATTATTGATTTTGTTAAAATGAAGAGAAGATAAACATTTTTTGGAATGCATAATGACTTGTTAAATGCAGCATATTTATTTATTTGCTTATTCAATAACATGAACAAATCATCACAGACATGTATTATAATAATTAATGCTGCTTTTATATTTTGCTTACCAGTAGATAAATCATAGCTTTATTCAAGTTTTTTTTTTAATTTTGTCAATATGGATTCATATTTTTCATAGTAGGTGGATATGTCACCTTTTATGTAACTATTATTTTGATTTTTATATTTTGAATGTTTGGAATTATACTATGTGATCACATTTGTACTTTGTCCCCATTTCTATACAAGCTAGAGGAAGTCAAATTATCTCTTTGCTGATGACATAATTTTATACTTAGAAAACCCTAAAGATTCCTATAAAAGATACTTGGACTTGAAAAATACCTTCAGTAAAGTTTCAGGATACAAAATCAGTGTAAAAATACCAGTAGCAATATTGGATATCAAATTTTGTAACCCATATTGTTGTGTATTCTTAAGATACATATATATGTGTGTGTGTCTTTTAAAAAGGAACGTAAATACAATGGAATAATTAAACATATTATCTCTACTTAATAAAAAATAACAATAAGTTTATTTTTGCCTCATGAAATAGTAAGACATTTTACTCTTTGTTTTTCTTTTCCAAAAACACTCCTCTGAACTGTATCAAGCCTTTAGGACATCCATCTTTTTCTTGATGTATTGGGTAAACTGAATAGGGTCAAAAGTGAAATTCAGTCTGACTTGCAGCTTTGCCCTTATAAATCCTACCTTACACTGACTTCTACTGTCAGTGTAATATGAGGACATTAGTTAAATCTCCTCTGAACAAAAGTGTTTGAACGTGGACTACCTAGACTTTTAATTACTGGCAACTGCAGGTTGGCAGACTTGTATGAATTCATTTCTAGCTGTCAAAAAATGTCCATCCATTTAAGCATAAAGGCTTTTTTGCAGTACAGCTGTTTCTGAATCAGGTGGTTTGCATCCAGGAATTCATCAAATAGGCTATCCATGTCTAAAATATCCACTTCTAATCTTTTCTCATCTTACATAACACTTTTTAGTCTTCTATGATATATCCTTCTGTTACTGAAAACCTTGAATTCTTTTAGTTCCACTAAGATGAGATTTTGAATACCGTATCTTTATTTATGTTCATCGCCTAGAATAAGGGTTGGGTCAAATAGGATACACCATTTGTTTTTGTTAAGACCTGTGATCTAAAATTGTTTGATGATCTCTGAAAAGGCCACAGGGATCCTAGAAAATTTGAACTGACTACAGCTATGTTTTCTGCGTTCTTGGTATGTTTTCACAAAAACCCATTTTGTGAATAAAATCACTCACTTCTTGAAGCATTACTACTTCAGAATTCAAAAAATTTACCCACAATGTTAAAGGAATTTCTCACTTTTTTTTTTTGCTAAAACTGTTGCTAATTTGGAATCCAACTTTGATTTCACAAATTCAAACTATCTCTATGATTTAAAACTATTTTCTCTGAGAATAGATGTTTTATTTATGATGACATCCAATGTGCTTCAGAATATTTTAAAATGAGGATATTTTAGAAATGGATAGCCTATTTGATGAATTCATAGATGCAAATAACCTGATTCAGAAACAGCTGTACTGCAAAAAAAGCCTTTATGTTTAAATGGATGGACATTTTTGGACATGAAATGAATTTTTGGACATTGAAATGAATTCATACAAGTCTGCCAACCTGCAGTTGCCAGTAATTAAAAGTCTCGGTAGTCCATGTTCAAACACTTTTGTTCAGAAATTTAACTAATGTCCTCATATTACACTGACAGTAGAAGTCAGTGTAAGGTAGGATTTATAAAGGCAAAGCTGCAAGTCAGATTGAATTTTACTTTTGACCCTATTCAGTTTACCCAATACATCAAGAAAAAGATGGATGTCCTAAAAGCTTGATACAGTTCAGAGGAGTGTTTCTGGTAAAGAAAAAATGTATTACTGGTAAAGAGTAAAATGTATTACTATATCATAAGTCAAAAATAAACCTATTGTTATTTATTGTTAAATAGAGGTAATATCTGTTTAATTATTCCATTGTATTTAAGTTCCTTTTTAAAAGACATATATTATATATATATATCTCAAGAATATACAAAAATATGGGTTACAAAATTTGATATCCAATATTGCTACTGATATTTTTACATTGATTTTGTATACTGAATCTTTACTGAAGGTATTTATCAAGTCCAAGTATCTTTCATAGGAATCTTTAGGGTTTTCTAGGTATAAAATTATGTCATCAGCAAAGAAATAACTTGACTTCCTCTTTTCCAACTTGGATGCCTTTTATTTTTTTCTGTTACCTGATTGCTGTAGTTAGGACTTTCAGTACTATGTTGAGTAGACATGGTGAGAGTGAACATCCTTGCTTGTTCCAGGTCTTAGGGGAAGTGCTTCTAACTTTTCCCCATTCTGTGTGATGTTGGCTGTATGTTTTTTATAGATGGCTCTTATTATTTTGAAGTATTGTTCCTTCAACGCCTAGTTTGTTGAAGGTTTTTATCAAAAGGAATGTTCGATTTTATTCAGTGCTTTTTTCTGCATCTATTGAGATGATCATGTGGTTATTGTTTTTACTTCTGTTTATTGATTTGCCTATTTTGAAGCACTCTTGCATTTCTGGAATAAAACCCACTTGATTGTGATGAATTATCTTTTTGATGTGCTGTTGAATTTGGTTTGCTAGTGTTTTTTTTTGAGGATCTTTGCATTTATGTTCATCAGCAATATTGACGTGCAGTTTTCTTTTTGTGTTGTGTCTTTGCCTGATTTGGACTTCAGGGTGATATTGTATTTGTAGAATGAGTTAGAGGGGAATCCCTCTTAATTGATTTTTTGGAATAGTTTCGGTAATATTGGTACAATCTCTTCTTTGTATGTCTGGTAGAATTCAGCTGTGAATCCATCTCATCCTGGGATTTTTTTGTTCAAAGATTATTCATTAGGAATTCAGTTTAGTTACTCATTATGGGCTTGTTTAGGATTTCTCTTATTTCCTGGTTCAATTCTTGGGATGTTGTATGTTTCCAGGAATTTACCCTTTTCCTCTGGGTTTCCGAGATTGTGTGCGTAAAGGTGTTTATGGTAGTTTCTGATGGTCTTTTGTATATCTGTGGTATCAGTTATCATTTCTATTGTACTTATTTGAATCTTTTTATCTTGGTTAATCTAGCTAGTGATCAGTTAATTTTGTTTATCCTTTCAAATAACCAACTTTTCACTTTGTTGATCCTTTGTATCATTTTTGTTGGTCTCACTTGTACTTGGTTCTGCTCTGTTCTTTGTTATTTCTTTTTTTCTGTTAGATTTGGGTGTTGTTTGTTCTTGTTTTTCTAGTTCCTAGAGGTGTTGCGGGGAGTCAGGGACCCCAAACAGAGGGACTGGCTGAAGCCGTGGCAGAAGAACGTGGATTGTGAAGATTTTATGGACATTTATTAGTTCCCCAAATTAATACTTTTGTAATTTCTTATGCCTATCTTTACTGCAATCTCCAAACATAAATTATAAAGATTTCATGGACACTTATCACTTCCCCAGTCAGTACCCTTGTGATTTCCTATGCCTGTGTTTGCTTTAATCTCGTAATCCTGTCAGCCGAGAAGGATGTATGTCGCCTCAGGACTATGTGATAATTGCATTAACTGCACAAATTGTACAGCATGTGTGTTTGTACAATATGAAATCTGAGCACCTTGAAAAAAGAACAGGATAACAGCAATTGTTCAGGGAATAAGAGAGATAACCTTAAACTCTGACCACTGGTGAGCCAGGCAGAACAGAGCCATATTTCTCTTCTTTCAAAAGCAAATGGGAGAAATATCGCTGAATTCTTTTTCTCAGCATGGAACGTCCCTGAGAAAGAGAATGCGCACCTAGGGGTAGGTCTTTGAACTGGCCCCCACAGGGCGTACCTGTCTCTTATGGTCGAGACTGCAGAGGTGAAATAAACTCCATTCTCCCATAGTGCTCCCAGGCTTATTAGGAAGAGGAAATTCCCACCTAATAAATTTTGGTCAGACCGGTTGATCTCAAAACCCTGTCTCCTGATAAGACGTTATCAATGACAGTGGTGCCCGAAACTTCATTAGCAATTTTAATTTCGCCTTGGTCCTGTGGTCCTGTGATCTCGCCCTGCCTCCACTTGCCTTGGAGTATTCTATTACCCTGTTAAGTACTTGATGTCTGTCACCCACACCTATTCACACACTCCTTCCCCTTTCGAAAATCCCTAATATAAACTTGCTGGTTTTTGTGGCTTGTGGGGCATCACAGATCCTACCAATGTGTGATGTCTCCCTCAGACGCCCAGCTTTAAAATTTCTATCTTTGTACTCTGTCCCTTTATTTCTCAAGCCAGCGGACACTTAGGAAAATAGAAAAGAACCTACTTGATTTTCGGGGCAGGTTCCCCAAAAGAGGTGCGACATGAAGTTGTTAATTTGAGATCTTCCTATGTTTTTTATGTAGGCATTTAGCACTATAACTTTCTTCTTAGCACTACTTTTGCTGTATCCCAGAGATTTAAGTACATTGTGTCTGTATTTTTTTGGTTTTGAAAATTTGTTTTGATTTCTGCCTTAATTTTTTTTTTTTTTTTTTTGAGACAGAGTCTTGCTCTGTTACCCAGGCTGGAGTGCAGTGGCGCGATCTCAGCTCACTGCAAACTCCACTTCCCGAGTTCACGCCATTCTCCTGCCTCAGCCTCCCGAGTAGCTGAGACTACAGGTGCCCACCACTACACCTGGCTAATTTTTTTGTATTTTTACTAGAGATGGGGTTTCACCATGTTAGCCAGGATGGTCTCAATCTCCTGACCTAGTGATCCACCCACCTCAGCCTCCCAAAGTGCTGGGATTACAGGCATGAGCCACTGCACCTGGCCGATTTCTGTCTTAATTTTATTATTTATCCAATAGTAATTCAGGAGCAAGTTACTTACTTTCCATATTCTTGTGTAGTTTTGAGCATTATTCTTGGTATTGATTTTTAATTTTATTCCACTGTGGTCCAGGAAGATACATGTATGATTTTGATTTTTTTATTTCATTGAAACCATATGCTTTTCTCTAAGCACATGGTTGATTTTGGAGAATGTTCCCTGTGCAGAAGATAAGGAAGTTATCTCTATGGTTGGTGAGTAGAATGTTCTGTAAATGTCTGTTAGGTCCATTTGGTCTATAGTCCAGTTTAAGTCCAGAGTTTCTTGGTTAATTTTCTGCCTTGATGATCTATATAATAATATCAGATCTAGTACGTCTAGTCCCCCACTATTCTTGCATTGTGATCCATGTGTTTCTTAGGCGTAGTAGTATTTGTTTGGTGAATCTGGGTGCTCTGGTGTTCAGTGCATTTATTTTTATGCCTGCTAACACAACATTAATTCTGCAGCCCATGAATCAAGGAGTAATTTCAACTTTCAAGTCTTATTAGTTAGGAAATACATTTTATAAGATTATAGCTGTCATAGATAGTTATTCCTTTGATGGATCTGGGAAAATTCAACTGAAAACCTTCCGGGAAGGATTTATGATTCTAGAGGCAATTAAGAACATCCACGTTTTATGGGAGTAGATCAAAGTATTAACATTAACAGGAATTTGGGAGAAATTAATCCTGAACCCAATAGATGATTTTGAGATTTTGAGGGGATAAAGATTTCAGTAGAGAAGTAGCTGTAAAGAAATAGAAAGATAACTAGAATTAGAAGTAGAGCCCAAAGAGGTGACTGAGTTGCTGCAATCCTATGAATACAACTTGAATGGATGAGTAGTTGCTTCTTATGGATAAGCAAAGAAAGTGGTTTCTTGAGATGGAATCTACTTCTGGTGAAGATACTGTGAACCTTGTTAAAATGACAATGAAGGACTTAGAATATTACATCAATGTAATTGATGAAGCAGTGGTAAAATTTGAGAGGATTGACTCCAGTTTTGAAAGGAGTTCTACTGTGGGTAAAATGCTATCAAATGACATTGCATGCCACATAGAAATCTCTCTTGAAAGGAAAAGTCAGTTAATACAGTAAACTTTATTTTCTTGTTTTAGGAAATAGTCACAGCCACCCCAGCCTTAAGTAACCACAACCCTGATCACTCAACAACAATGAACACTGAGGCAAGACTCTCCACTAGCAAAAAGATTATGACTTGTTGAAGACTGAGATAATTGTTAGTATTTTTTAGCAATAAAGTGTTTTTAATTTAGATTTCTATTTTTTTTATTAAACCTAATGCTATTGCACACTTACATAGCAACAGACTATAGTGTAAACGTAACTTTTATATGCACTGGGAAAACAAAATATTTGTGTGACTTCGAACTAAACTTATCTCCAAGTTATGCCTAGATAGATAGATAGATAGATATTCATGTATATCTATCTCTATATATGTGTACATATATATACTATATATCTATATATAGATATCATTTATATCTATATATGTGTGTGTATATATAGATATACATGTATATATCTACATACATATTCTATATATGTGTACATATAGATATATATATAGCTCTCTATATATTCAAAATCAAAAACTCAAGTTAATATTTTATAGGTATATATGGTTGATGGATGTGTGAAAAAAACAGAGTAGTAAGGAAGTGAATACCACAAAAATAATATTACAGTTACCTATATGTGAAAAGAAACAGAGTAGTAAGGAAATGAATACCATAAAAATAATATTACAGTTACCTATATGTGCAAAGAGAGAATTCTTATTAATAAAGGACAAATAGAAGTTTCTGGTATGTAGTGATGTTTTATTTTTTGACATGGTTGTAGATACATAGAGTTTTTGCACTATAAAGCTACATTTATATGTTTATGCAATTTTGTATATATTTTTCACATTTGTGCATATCACATTACATGTAAAATTTTCATGACAGAAAACGAGAGTCAAAAGTAGTCCCTTGGAAGCCAAGTACAAAAAGTATTTCATAAAAGGGAGTGAGGTGTAATTATTGATTATCTGTAGGTTAGATTGTATTGCTGCTATTTATGGAAAACTGTACTTTCTAATAGAAAGCCCAGAATTTAACATACATATTTATCTTCCCTGAATGTGGGTAGGTCTCTGCTACAGACAGACCTGTCCCTGGAGAAGAAAGAAACAAATTTCCCTCTCTGTGGGCATAGTATTTTATTAATACAGAGCAAGGAGTTCCATGCTTAATATATTCTTCCAAACTTATTAACCTCTTATCCAAAGAGAAAGAGTGGGCACTAAGAGGACTACAGCTCATGGTAGCACGTTTTCAGGAGAGTAACTTCCTAAAATTAGTTATTAAATCAATGGTCAATGGAAAATATGGCCATCCTCCCAAGGGAAAACAAGGTCAGAAGGTCATGGGACCTCTTAAGATTTATTTGTATTTTATTATTCTCTGAGTAAAATCAGATGAGCTATGACTTTTTTTTTTTTTTGAGATGGAGTCTCTTTCTGTTGCCCAGGCTATAGTGCAGTGGAGTGATCTTGGCTTGCTGCAACCTCCGCCTCCTCTGTTCAAATGAGTCTCCTTCTCAGCCTCCCGAGTAGCTGGGACTACAGATGGGTGCCACCATGCTTGGCCATTTTTTTTTTTTTTTTGTATTTGTAATAGAGACAGGGTTTCACCATGTTGGTCAGGCTGGTCTCAAACTCCTGACCTCAGGTGACCTGCCCACCTCGGTCTCCAAAAGTGCTGGTATTGCAGGCGTGAGCCACCACACCAGGCCCAGATGAGCTATTACTTTGTCATGGTATAGATTTAAAAACATGAAATATTTTAATATTTTAATATTTTTTCTGATTTTGTTTAGAAATTAATTGTAAATAATGTGTTTCTTAATTAATTTTAGGTCTTATTATTATTTACATTCCTAATCTATCCCATGTACATATTCTGTTAAGCAAATGGTTACACATTTAATTGTATTATTTTTTATTCAATAGTATTTATTGAACTGCTAATATAGTTCAAGAATTACTCTACATATTGATGTAAATACCACCAGCTTTTTCTTTTCAGGTCAACATTGTTTTACTGTAAATTATACCAGGACCCTTTTGCTAACACATTATTGCTTTAGCTTTTGTGATTCATAAAACAGATGTGAAAAAAAATCAATGTGGTTCTAAAAGTGAACAATACCTCTCAGTCTAAACTACCATCACCATGTGAAACCCATCATTAATGCACAATATTAAAATATCATGAAACCAGTAAGTCTTATTTTATTTTTTTCTCAGGACACAAGGAAAATAATAGAAAGGATTGAAAAGCTATGATTTCTTTTGATAAGTTACTGCTTTTCAAATTAGGTTCATTCTCATCTGATAGTCTAAAGTGAGGTGATTATATTTATTATTATTTTAAATTGTTTTCATAGAAATGTTCCCTACTATATTATATCTCTAGGGAGATGAATCAGTATTTTAAAATATTAATAACTCTTGTTATGTAATACTTAATGCTTTACGTGCTAACCAATTTTACATAGAAAATGATTGGTGCAGACACAACGGAGGAGATGGATTTGATGTGAGATATATCATATAAATAGTTGCTTTATAAAGGAATCACAATAGTATGTGTTATAGAAAATCTTGACTTCATCTTTCTCAACATCCACCTCAATTTATAACAAACTTTTCTAACCTTGTCAAAAAATTATTTGCTCACAAATTACCAACCAGATGTCTTATCCTGAACCTCACCTGAAGTGATTATCTATGGAAAACCTCTAAGGTTATCTTTTTAAAGTTTTGTCACCTGAGAAAATAATGTGTTCTTTGACATAAATGTTGATCTGTGCCAGATATTAAGCATATTGAAAACAAGTAGGTATAGACACAGAGAAAATATGGGATTATTTGTCTGTGGTAAAGCACAATATCACACAAATGTTTACTCAATAACAGGAAAAGGCTGTTAAGCCTGTTAGAAAAAAAAGTTCCGATTATGTTCACATCTATAAATTGAAATAATCATAACTGGTAATTTGATCCTAATTTTGTTTACATATATCAATGTGGAAGTTAAAATTCTAAACATGTACTACAAATTCATTAAAAAATCCATGCTCATGAAGCCTCATATCATTATAGACTCCTTTCCATTTATATTGACACTTGCTTTCAACTGAATCTATAGGCATACTGAATGATCCACCTGCTTACAGTCCCACATACCTACAGAACTAAGTTACACTATTAAGATACTCATACAAATGACCATATTTATAAGTAAATATATAAGCATGTTTTAAAAACCAATCTACGAAAGTCGAAATAGAAAGGAATAATAAATGTACGTTAAATTATGATTATGTAAAACAATGAATGCCCTGTTCTAAATCAGTGGTTCTCAATTATAACTTGACTCTGAGTCACCTGCAGGGCCTGTTAAAACCAGATTCTGCATCCCACCTTCAGAGTTTCTGTATCTTTAGTTCAGGTGTGGGGCTCAAAAACTTGCATTTCTAAAAAGTTCCTAGATAAGGTTGAAGCTGCTAGTTCAATAACTGCATTTTGAATACCACTGCTTTAAAACATTCAAACTGTGATTCCTTTTTTAAAATGTTGCTTTACATGCAACTGTATATAGAATATTAACCATGAAAAAAATAACTCACAGATAATCCTGAATAGTATTCCACATTCTAACTTTCATTTGAGATATCTAGAAACTGAGACATAAGGATATTAAGTGACTCATTCAGCGCATAACTCAATGCATTTTACCCTGAAAATGAATTGTGGATGCATGAGAAGATTCATGGCTATATGGGTTGAAAAGGTGAACAATTAGTAGTAGATAAGAGAAATATTTTGAGAGGTAAGAAAAGATTCAGTGGACTACAGTGACTACACAATATCAGTAAATATATTCTAAATTAACAATGAAAATATTAATTGAAGCTGACTTTTAAGTTTCAGTTTCTACATGTAACAAGATTGAAAACATCAATTGCATCCTTACAGCAAGACAAAAGCTGAACAAATGAAAAATCAAAGACATTTTCTTACTCACTGGAGAATTGAGGACTCTGGGCAAACCACCACCCTGGGATCTATAGAGACAAGAGAATACATAAAATCGCAGTCAAAACCGGCTTATTTGGCCAAAAGCCACTGGAGTCCTACACTATCTGGAACACTTGTATGATTCTTTTCATGAATTCTGAGGACTGTAAACTAGTATGAGAGTAAGAAATTTCTGGGGACCACTGTCTTCGAATACATTTACTTTCATTAGTTCACTTTTGGGAAACCCATGAGGTTCTTAAACCAAGTAAAATCAGAAGCAGAGGAATGAAAACAGTAACCACAGTGAAATAAACCCATATGTTCTCCATAACAAAGGCTTGCGCCCTAATGTAAACACTGTAAGAGCGTTATTGGACATATGGAGCACTGAAAACTCTCATTTACTGTGGGAATACAAAATGGCCTAACCACTGTGGAAGACAGTTTGGTAGTTTTTTCAAATGTAAACCAAGTTTTACCATATAGTCCTGCAATCGTGTTCCTAGGCATTTACTTAAATCATTTGAAAACTATGTCTACACAGAATATATACAAGAATGTTTGTAGAAGTTTTATTCGAAATCACCAAAAATTAAAAACAATCAGGATGCTCTTTGATAGGAGAATTAAGAAACAAAATATGGTACATCCATGCAAAAGAATAATATTCAGCAATAAAAATATGAATTATTAAGCCATTAAGATACGTAGGTGATTCGAAGTTCCTATTTCTAAGTTTTAAAAGCCAATCTGAAAGTCTGCCTATTGAATCTTTCCAATTATATGACATTCTGGAAAAGGCAAAACTATAGAGACAACAAAAATTGGCTTAACTTCCCTATAACATCACCTTGGAGCTTAGGATATCAACATGAATTTTGGAGGGCTACAAATATCCAGACCATGGCATTCTGTAAGTCTGAAACTGTTTACAAATAAAATATATCAAAAATGTTTTAAGCCTCTAGTAAATGGTTACGTTTCATAAATATATTTTTTATCTGAAAATCTTATTTCTCATGTCAAGGTTAAATTGAAATCAGAATCTCATCATTTCCCTAAATACCTGCCATAAATGATGGTAAAACCTACACCCAAATTCTTTAATGCATCTTTAAATTCTCCTGTCTTCTGGAATCAATGCTTAATGGTTTTGCTTTGTGTGTCTCTGTGTTTTTTAATCCTTTTTTCTTTCATCCTAGTCCTCTAACCCTTTTAGAAGCTAAATTTTGTCATTTTAATCTGATGGTAATTACTATATGCTACTCTATTCAGCATCAGACAGGATTGCCTCAGGGAAAAAAAAGAGATAAGTGCCCTGTGGAGTTTAAATAGATTTGTTCTGCAGATATGCCAAACTACATTTTATTTTTAAATCTCTATAAAGTGAATCTGAATCTGTTTCAATTGTTGACTTTTATTGATGGTAAGACTTTTGAATGAGATTGTTTTTTGTTCTACATAGAAAAAAATGAGAAAAAACAACCTTTTGGTATCAGCTACACACATTATATGTCTGATTTTACTGGAAAGTTTACTTAACTAGGCATTTGTGCAGTCATTTTCCTGAATTAAATGGTGATATCTAAATAAAAAACATTTGTATGTTGACCAGTAGCAATTTCTTCTCTAAAGAAGGGTGGTTACAAATTTTAAGGGTAAGTATATGTGTTGCAGTCATTCAAGCTGTATGCTACATTAGACTAATTACATTAACAGAACATATATTTTATTAGATTTAATAGTTGAAAATAGTAGAAACAGAGAAATGAAATCAATAGAATACATTCTTTTTAAAAAAAAAAGTTGGTTAAGATTGAAACCAAGGACTTTTAATCTTAATTATGGGGCAATTTCACCTAATAAAACCTTAATAAAAATAAACAGAACAAACTAGTTATTGGATTATACTTTTCATAAAATCTATTTTCTTCCAATGTTATTTTATTCATTTATTTTTAAAAATTTTATTACTTTATTTTATTCAATAGTTTTGGGAGAACAGGTGGTTTTTTGTTACATGGGTAAGTTCTTTAGTGGTGATTTCTGAGATTTTGGTGCACTTGTTACCAAAGTAGTGTACACTGTACCCAATGTGTAGTCTTTTATCCCTTACCCCACTCCCACACTTCTCCTATAGTCCCCAAAGTCTATTATATTCTTATGCCTTTGTCTTATCATAGCTTAGTTCCCATGTATAAGTGAGAACATACGATGTTTGATTGTCCATTCCTGAGTTACTTCACTTAGAAAAATAGTGTCTAACTCCATCCAGGTTGCTGCAAATAACGTTATTTGTTCCTTTTCATGGCTGAGTAGTATGCCATGGTGTGTGTGTGTGTGTGTGTGCATGTGTGTATATATATGTAGAATATATATAGAGAGCGAATATATGCACATATAGATATATATAGAGAGAATATATATAAATATATAGAATATGCATTGTATATAATTCTCTATATATAAATATATAGATATATAGAGATATATAGATATATAGAATATATATAGACATTCAGAATATATAGATATAAAGAATATACATAGAATAATATAGAATATATATAGAATGTCCACTTGGTTGATGGGCATTCTCTATATAGATAGATAGATAGATCTAGATAGATAGATCTATCTATCTATCTATCTATCTAGATATCTAGATATCTATCTATCTATCTAGATATCTAGATATCTATCTATCTATCTAGATAGATAGATCTATGCATATATATAGAATATATATACAAGTGTATATATATATATCACATATATATCTCATATATATATCTATCACATTTTCTTTGTCCACTTGTTGGTTGATGGGCATTTAGGCTGGTTCCATATTTTTGCAACTGCAAATTGTGCTGCTATAAACATACAGGTGCAAGCGTCTTTTTCATATAATGACTTATTTTTCTTTGGGTAGATAGATACCCAGGAGTAGGATTGCTGGATCAAATGATAGATTTACTTTTAGTTCTTTAAGAAATCTCCATACTGTTTTCCACTGTAGTTGAACTAGTTTACATTCCCACCAGCAGTGTAAAAGTGTTCTCTTTTCACCACATCCACATCAACATCTATTATTTTATTTTTTAATTGTGGCCATTCATGCAGGAGTAAAGTGGTATCTCATTGTGGTTTTAATTTGCATTTCCCTGATAATTGGTGATGCTGGGCATTTTTAAAATACGTTCGTATTTTAATATATTTATTAATGTAATTAATATATTTTTATTTGTTTGTTGGCCATTTGTATACCTTCTTCTCAAAATTGTGTATTTATGTCCTTTGACTATTTTTTGATGAAATTATTTGTTTTTTCCTTGCTGGTTTGTTTGAGTTCCATGTGGGTTCTGGATATTAGTTCTTTGTCAGATGCATAGTTTGTGAATATTTTCTCCCACTCTGTGGGTTGTGTTTACTCTGCTGATCACTTATTTTGCTGTGCAGAAGCATTTTATTTTCATTAGGTCCTACCTGTTTATTTTTGTTTTTGTTGCATTTGCTTTTGGGTTCGTGGTTGTGAAGTATCTCCTAAGCCAATGTATAGAAGAGTTTTTCCAATGTTAACTTCTTGAATTTTTTATAGCTTTAGGTCTTAGATTTAAGTATTTGATCCATCTTTAGTTGATTTTTGTATAAGGGGAGAGATGAGGATCTAGCTTTATTCTTCTCCATGTGGCTTGCCAGTTATCCCAGCACCATTTGTTGAATAGGGTGTCCTTTCTCCCCTTTATTTTTATGTTTATTTATTTATTTATTTATTTATTTTTGCTTTGTCAAAGATCCGTTGGCTGTAAGTATTTGGCTTTATTTCTGGGTTCTCTATTCTGTTGCATTCATCTATGTGCCTATTTTTATACCAGTGCCATGCTGTTTTGGTAACTGTAGCCTTCTAGTACGGTTTGAAGTGAGGTAATGTCTCCAGATTTGTACTGTTTGCTTAGTCTTGCTTTGGCTATAGGGGCTCTTTTTGAGATCCATGTGAATTTTAGGATTGTTTTTTACTACTTCTGTGAATAAAGATGATGGTATTTTGATGAGAATTTGATTATTGCTTTTGGCAGTATGGTAATTTTCACAATATTGATTCTACCCATTCATGAGCATTGTATGTATTCCCATTTGTCTGTGTCATCTATGATTTCTTTCAGCAAGATTTTAGTTTTCCTTATAGAGATATTTCATCTCCTTGGTTAGATATATTCCTAAGTATTTTATTTTATTTTTATTTTATTTTATTTGCAGCTGTTGTAAAGGGATTAAGTTCTCAATTTGATTCTCAATCTGGTTGGTGGTGGTGTAGAAAAGTGCCACTGATTTGTATACATTGATTTGAATCTTTACTGAGTTCATTTATCAGTTCTACAAGCTTTTTGGTTGACTCTATGGTTTTCTAGGTATACTGTCATATCATCATTGAACAGCCACAGCTTGACTTCCTTTTTATCGATTCGGATGCCCTTTGTTTCTTTCTCTCATCTGATTGCTCTGGCTAGGACTTCTAGTAATATGTTGCATAGAAGTGGTGAAAGTTGGCATCCTTGTCTTGTTTCAGTTATCAGGGGGAATGCTTTCAACTTTTCCCTTTTCAGTATAATGTTGGCAGTGGATTTGTCTTGTATGACTTTTATTACTTTGAGGTATGTCCCTTTTATGACCATTTTGCTGAGGGTTTTTATTATACAGCGATGTGGATTTTATCAAAAGTTTTTTCTGCATACACATATCCAAATGATCATATGATTTTTGTTTTTAATTCTGTTTGTATGATGTATCACATTTACTGACTTGCGTATGTTAAACCATCCCTGCATCTCTGGTATGAAACCCACTTGATTATGATGTATTATCTTTTTGACATGTTGTTGTATTCCATTAGCTAGTATTTTTGAGGATTTTTGTATCTATGTTGATTGGGGATATTGGTCTGTAGCCCTTTGTTGTTGTTGTTATGTCCTTTCCCTGGTTTTGGTATTAGGGTGAAAATGGCTTCATAGAATTATTTAGGGAGGATTCTCTCCTTCTGTATCTTTTGGAATAGTTGCAGCAAGATTGGTACCAATTCTTCTTTGAATGTCTGTTAGAATTCAGCCCTGAATTTATCTGGTCCTGGACTTCTTTTTGTTGGCAATTTTTTTATTATGGTTTCAATTTTAGTACTTGTTATTAGTCTGTTCAGAGTTTACAATTCTTTCTGATTTATTGTAGGAGGGTTGTATATTTCTAGGAACTTATCTAGCTCTTCTAGATTTTCTAATTTGTATGTGTAAATGTGTGCATAGTAACCCTGAATAATCTTTTATATTTCTGTGGTATTGGTTGTAGTATCTCCCATCTCATTTCTAATCGAGCTTATTTGGATACTCTCTCTTCTTTTCTTGGTTATTCTCACATGTGGTCTAAAAATTTTGCTTATCTTTTCAAATAAATAGATTTTTGTTTAATTTATATTTTGCATTTTTGTTTGTTTGTTTCGATTTCATTTAGTTCTGCTCTGATTTTCAATATTTCTTTTCTTCTGCTGGATTTGGATTTGGTTTGTTCTTGTTTCTCTAGTTCCTTGAGGTGTGACTGTAGATTGTCTATTTGTGCTTTCAGACTTTTTGATATAGGCAATTAATGGTATAAACTTTCCTCTTAACACTGCTTTTCTGAATTTTATAGGTTTTGATAAGTTGTGTCACTATTATTGTTAAGTGCAAAGAACTTTTTAATTTCCATCTTGATTTCATTGTTGAATCAAAGATGATTCAAGAGCAGAGTATTTTATTTTCCTGAATTTGTATAGTTTTGAGGGCTTCTTCTGGAGTTAATTTCTAGTTTCACTGCATTGTCGTCTGAGAACATACTTAATATGATTTTGATTTTCTGAAATTTATTGAGACTTGTTTTGTGGCCTGTAATATGGTTTATCTTGGAGAAGATTCCATGTGTTGATGAGAAGAATGTGTATTCTGCAGTTGTTGGATACAATGTTCTGTAAATATCTGCTAAGTCCATTTTTTCTAGGGTTTAAATCTGTTGTTTTTTGTTGTCTTTCTGTCTTGATGACCTATCTAGTGCTGTCAGTGGAGTATCAGAGTCCTCCGCTATTATTGTGCTGCCATCTATCTCATTTCTTAGGTCTAGGAGTAATTGTTTTATAAATTTGGGGGCTCCAGTATTAGATGCATATATATTTAGGATTGTGATATTTTCCAGTTGGACTAGTCCTTTAATCATTATATAATGTACCGCTTTGTCTTTTTTAATGGTTGTTGCTTTAAAGTCTGTTTCATCTGACATAAGAATACATACTCCTGCTTGTTTTTGGTGTCCATTTGTATGGAATATATTTTTCCACCCCTTTACCTTAAGTTTATGTGAGTTCTTAAGTGTTAAGTGAGTCTCTTGAAGACAGAAGATACTTGGTTGGTGAATTCTTATACATTCTCCCATTCTGTGTCTTTTAAGTGAAGCATTTATGCCATTTACATTCAATGTTAGCAGTAAGATGTGAAGTGAGATGTTAGCAAGATCTATTGATCTTGCTAGTTGTTGACTGAATACTTTGTGGGGCTTTTATTTCATTGTGTTATCATTTTATAGATCCTGTGAGATTTATGCTTTAAGGAGGTTCTATTTTGGTGCATTTAGAGCTCCTGTTAGTCATTCTTGGTAGTGACAAATTCTCTCAGCATTTGTTTCTCTGCAAAAGACCATATCTTTACTTCATTTATGAAACTTAGTTTTGCTGAATACAAAAATACTGACTCAATATTGTTTTCTTGAAGGAGGCTAAAAATAGGACCCCAATCCCTTCTAGTTTGTAGGGATTCTGCTGAGAAATCTGCTGTTAATCAGATAGGTTTTCCTATATAGGTTAGATGATGCTTTTGCTTCACAGCTCTTAAGATTCTTTCCTTCATCTTGACTTTAGATTAGCCTGATGACTGTTTGCCTAGGCTATGATCTTTTTGTGATTAATTTCCCAGGTATTCTTTGAACTTCTTTTATTTGGATGTCTAGATCTCTAGCAAGGCTGGGGAAGTTTTCCTTGATTATTTCCTTAAATATGTTTTACAAACTTTTAGATTTATATTCTTTCTCATTAATCTCAGTGTCTACTTGCTCTAGTCTATTGTTTAAACTTTCCATGCATCTTGCATTTTTCTAAATGTGTCTTTCATTTGCAGAAGTTGTGATTGTTTTTTCTTTATAATATCGATTTCTCTGGAGAATTTTTCATCCATATCCTCTATTTTTTTAAATTTCTTAAGTTGTTTTTCACCTTTCTCTGGTATTTCCTTGAGTAATTTAATAGTCTACCTTGTGAACTCTTTATCTGAGAATTCAGAGATTTCTTTTTAGTTTGGATCTATTGCTAGGAAGATAGTGTGATGTTTTGGGGGTGTTATAGAACCTTGTTTTGTCATAATACCAGAATTACTTTTCTGGTTCCTTCCCATTTGGGTAGACTGTTTCTTCAAATTGTTCCTTAATATATTTTTAATTGGACTGTTTTTCCCCCCTCTTAAGGAACAGACTAATGTTTACCTTAGCCTAATTTGGTTCTTGGTATTTGTAGGGGTGAAGATTCTGTATGAATTCCTTAGTCATAGAATATCTTTGTGTGCTGGCTTTCCCTGAAGCTGGTTGTAGTGGTTATATTCTTGGTATGCAAGCTACTTCATTGTCTCCTATTGTGTTGGAATAGCAGGAATCTCTCGAATCTTATTTCATTCTCTTGTGGTGTACATTTTGTTTATTTATTCAATTTTTTCCAGTGTTTTATTTACTCAGTTGATGATTCAGGGTTCAGGACAATTGGGGAGGTAACCTTGGGTAGGCACTGGCTGTGGCTAAGGCAGGCAGATTGATGTAATAACCAACAGTGGCCTGAGGTCCCAGCCTTGATGAGGATGGCTGCGGGAGATCTCAGTTAGATGTGCTGAGGTTTTATCAGTGTGATGAGTGGGAACTATCTCAGCTCCCCTGCCCGGTCAGCAGGAAATCTGTTCACCTCGCAGCCTCACTCTTGTTGTAGCATTTCAGCTATTCAGACCAGATAGGCATCTCTTTTCATCTATAGGAATGTTGATGCTCCAAGTAGGGAGGAATTATGACTCTGCCTCTCGTGCAGGCCTGAATCTGGGGTGTGCTCCTCCTGTGGAACTGCTTTCACCCTGGATTTTTTCCGGAAAGGCTGGAACTGCTCTCACCCTGGTTTGTGCCTTCATGCTGCACTGCTTTGGGGGAAGCCCCACCTGTGTCTGCAGTGTGTAGTACCAGAGAGGAACAAGGACCCCTTCTCCAAAGCCCTTAATGTTCACAGAGGCTGCCTGCCTGTTGGGGCATAGGTACAGACTTCACCTGCTGCACCCAGTGCTGCAGTTGTGTCTCTGCTAGAATAAACTACGCACCAATGGAAAGATCTGGAACTCAAGGCCTGCTGTTCAGATACTTTTGTTGTACAGGGTGATCCCTTGATGTGGTGCTCTTCCTCTTCCCCTAGGAATGGGCTTCTTGACAGCTGCACTGTAGTGATTATTATTGCTTTTCTCGGGATAGTCACCCAGCAGGGCTACCAGCTCTGGGCTGGTTCTGGGGAATGTCTGCAAAGAGTCTTGTAATGTGATCTGTCTTCAGGTGTCCCAGCCATGGATACCAGTACCTGCTCTGGTACTGAGGAGAGAAGAGACTGTGAGAATCTTTGGTTGTAGATGTTTTGTGTGCTGGCTTTCTTGAATGCTGATTATGCTAGTAGTGAAATTGTCACATGGACCTCTGGTTAGTGAGGATGCTGCAGTTTGTGGTATTACCTGTTGTTTTCTCCTTCCTGGGAGTAGGATTATTCTGTAATAAGTTGCTATAATGGCCTGAGTTGATTGGCCACTAGCCCAGAGGTGGAGCTTGCAGGAGAGCAGCAGCTGCAGTATTAGCAGTGGGGTATAGGCTTGCCCTAAGTTGGCCGGGGGAAGTATTCTGGTTTCTCAGGGATGAGCAGGACCATAAAGCTTTCAGGATTGCATGTCTTTTGTGTTTGGCTACCAGGGTGGGTAGAGAAATACCATCAGGGTTGGATGGGTCTTAGCTCAGACTCTCCTTGGGCAGGGATTGCCGTAGCCACTGTGGGGGACAAGGGTGTGGTTGTTATGCCAAGGGAGTTATGTTCCAGAGGGGACTATGGCTGCCTCTGCTGTGGCATATAATTTGCTAGGGAAGTAGGGGATAGCCAGTAGTGAAAGGCCTCACCCAGCTCCCACACTGTTGGTGAGTCTGTTCTCACTCCCCTAGTCCCCCGCCAACAATGGTTCAGATCTGGCCAGCCTGAGTGTGGAACTCAAACCTGCCACAGGCTGTAAGCTTCCCCATTGAGCAAGAATGCTCAGCTTTTAGGCGTAACTCCTCCCTGTCTGTCCACAATGTCAACCACGGTTCTTGCACTCATATCTGCAGCAGTTTCTGTTCACCCCTCAGATTCTGCTCAAAAAACTTCATGCCCATTCAAAATTATTACAAAATTCAGCTGGAAGCTTCTTATACCCCATGACCCCTTCCTAACTCCACTGGGTGCCTTCCTCGAGGGCCCTTGTAAGGTGTAGTTAGAGATGGCTTCCCTGGGCTCGAGCTGGAGAATGGAAGTGCCTATAAGGCTCTTCTTGATGCTACTTCTACTTTTATATTTCATGCAGCTCTCTAAATCCATTCCAGCTCTAGGTCAGGTTAAATCCTTCTCCTGTAATCTGGATTTTCAGATTCCCCAGTGGGAATGTGTGTTCGGAGGCAGGTTTTCCCTCCCCCTCGCACTTTGGGAACTCACAGTTTTTGCCTGTCTCATGGAATTTGCAGTGGCGTTGCTGTTTCTTTAAAATAATCTGTGAATTATTTCAGTTTTTCCGGTATGTTCCTGTGATGATTCTTGGAGCAAAAGTTCATAGTGTGAGTCTCCACACATTGTTCTGTCCATCCATGTGGGAGCTGCACATTAACCCTGTTATCTGTCATCTACCCTCACATCTTTTTCTAATTTTAAAGCAATTTATGTTTATTGTGGACAATACAAAAAAAATTAATGATATAATTTTTTAAATTATCATTACCCATATACAAACATTGTTTTAATTTTAAAATATAGTATCTCAATATATTTACAAAAATGTACACACATCTCTTTTATACATGACCATATGTATATTACTATTTACACACAATTTTTCTTTACCTAAATGGACATTTTTCTGTGTCAACAATGTTGTACTTATTTTCTGCTAAATGAATAAATTAATAAACAAAGAAGTAAATGAGAAGACTCATGATTCTTAACTTTTATACCTTTCAGAATTATAGGTAACTATTGACCTGGCGACAAGGAAATTTAACCACTGTCGTTAACTGCTTCTATTGGTATAATCAAAAATTTTAAACTTTTTTTTAAACCTCAGATTAGTATAAAATAAGGGTGTTGGACATATAATCTTGAGGTATTGAAAGAACTGAGTTGACCAATAAAGATTCATGGTGGCAAGTAATAGAAAGCAGTTCTGCTATAATAAGCAGAAACTTAATTCAAAGGATATCATTAAGCTCTGAGAATTCATAGCAAGACTGGAGAATCAGTCTAAGAATAAGGGCAGAGCTAAGGAAACCTAGGTAGAAAATTTGTAGGTATGATGATTGTATTGGTCTGTTCTCACACTGCTGTAAAGAACTGCCTGAGACTGAGTAATTTATAAAGAAAAGTGGTTTATTTGACTCGCAGTTCTGCAGGGTGTACAGGAAGCATGGCTGGGAGGCCTCAGGAAGCTTACAGTCATGGCAAAAGGCAAAGGGGAAGCTAACGTGTCATACTATTGCAGAGCAGGAGAGAGAGAGAGAGAGAGAGAGAAGAGGGAAGTACTACATACTTTCAAACAACCAGATCTCATGAGAACTGTTATCATGAGAACAGCAAGGGGGAAGTTTGCCCCCACGATTCAGTCACCTCACGCCAGGCCCTCCCTTCAACATGCAGGGATGACAATTTGACATGAGATTTAGGTGGGAACACAGAACCAAACCGTATCAATGATACAACTGAAATGTGTGTTTAGAATTCCATTCTGACCTCTATCACTATTACTGGATTTTGCTGCCTTTGGACTTTCCCAGTGCTGCTACCATGAATGATCTCCCCACTTTGATGAAGTCTTTGTGTTAGCTCAGTGGAATTTCAGGTCCTGGGAGGCAGCATCTGACCAGCTAAGAGACTATGTCCACTTTTAAGAGCTAGGGAAGCAAAGTATTTTACATTCATGCAATATAATGCTACTCAAATATCAAAAGAAAGAGAGAAAATAATAAAAAGATTTCAACAAACAGTATTATATATAAATTCAACCCAGAAAAAAATGCTTAAGACAAAAGCTGTAAATTAAAACCCTATAGTAGCTAAAGATTGTTATTAAAATGATTTCATTTCTTGAATAATTATAGTTTTCTTCATCAGGGATGCACTTTTACAATTTCTATGTCTTATCTCCCTTCTTCATGCATATATGCTGCCTTATCCAGACAGCTAATATTTTTATAGAATGGTGCATTTTGTTTCGTTATCTTAGGAGAAATGTGATTCTTTGTCCTCAACATCACAGATAAATTTTGTATAATGTATTCTAGATTTGTCAATAATAGACATGTGACCTTGCACATGTTAACACTTCAGTGTTTCAGCTTTTTTGTCTATAAAACTGATAACGTATTTCCTTCTAGGTTTATTGTAATGTTGCGATAAATCCTTATATGTAAAGTACTTACAATAGTACCTTGCACATAGTAAACACTGTGAAATGTTAGCCATTGTCATGATAATCATGATTATTCTTATTATTACAAAAAAAACCCATGAGGCCAGGCGTCCTGGCTCAATCTTGTAATCCCAGCACTTTGGGAGGTCAAGGTGGGCAGATCACAAGGTCAGGAGTTTGACACCAGCCTAACCAACATGGTGAAACCCCGTCTCTACTAAAAATACAAAAATTAGTTGGGCATGGTGGCACACACGTGTACTCCCAGCTACTCAGGAGGCTGAGGCAGGAGAATCGCTTGAACCCGGGAGGTGGAGGTTTCATTGAGCCGAGATCGCGCCACTGCACTCCAGCCTGGGTGACAGAGTGAGACTCCGTCTCAAAAAAAAAAAAAAAAAAAAAAAAAAACCTCCCGTGAATGTTTATATTTTATAAGAGAATCTCATGGAAGAAAATTCACCAGATTAAATGGGAAATATCTAGATTTGAAAAGGGCATTTTTTTGGCATTGACTTGAAACAGAGTGCCAATTCATATCCTCTCTTCCATCTATTCATGAAGCTTGGCCTGTATTAACTAAATGTATTCTTTATTGTCTGTGCAGTGGACAGGACAAAAGAAAGTGATATTTATAGCCTGAATTGCTAAATTCAACTCTAATTATTTACTGCTTTTGTCAGCTTATCTCAAATAATATTTTAAAAATTAGTATGCTAGACTTCTTTCCCATCATGTGTATTCAGGAGCCATAGGGAGGTTATAAGATGTAAGCCAAAAGATCTGTTATATAATACTTAAATTATTTTTTATACCATTCTTCCTATTAATATTCTTGGATAGCTAACACAGATAAAAAAATTTTTTTAAGTCATAAGGCACATTTCCAAAATTTGATGGACTATTATATGAAATAATATTTTTAGCAATTGAGTTACCTGATAGCATCAGAAGTTTTCAATTTGGTTTATATTCAAAATGTGATTTTTTTATTATAAAACACATATTTTGGGGGGTAAGTCAAAATTCACCCTGTTTTAAACTTAATATTTGAATCACAGAATCTAAAGCAGCACTTTTCTTATATACTATATTAAACTTAATTAAATTAAGTTTGATTACATTTTGCATGATAAATGAATAGATGTTGCCTTTATTTTCTTAAATAAAATAAATATAGATAAAATGTGCCAAAAATACCAAACTTTGTCATTTGGTAAATTCAGTAACCACTATAAAGAAGTTCAAATATTAACTGTTGTAAACCACATTTAATAGAAAAATATTGGTAACAAGATTTTAATTTTTTGCAACTATTTTCTGAAATTTTATTATACGAATAATTCAGGGTTCAGATCTTAAAAAATTAACAATAAACTTCATGGTTAATATTTCATAATTGATGCAATATCAAATATAATATCCATAAATTTTTATCCACAGCATTATCAACTTGGTTTCTCATTTTGCATCAGAGAAAATATATTCCTTTTTTATATCAATAGTTGAAAGGAAAACAAATGCATAGAATTACAAAGAGAAACTAAAAGAGGTAGGTTTTGAGGTAAGAATTAAATAATTTTCTTTATATCAATTAATACAGGGGTATGCATGTTTTGAGAATATACTTTGTTTCACACATTATGAATCATAGCCACTTTTGACTATTAAGAAAAAGACAGGGTTATGATTTTGATGTGTTTGGTGGTCAAAGATAGGAGATGACAAGTAATTTACAAGTTATAGGATTTCCTCTGTTGAGAAGCACAGGTGTTTTAAGACCAGATATTGCACATCCAAATATGAGATTTGTCTTCATTTTCAGATAAATGGGCCTTATTCTGTAGCATCTGAATTGGTCACAGGGAAAAAAGTAAACAAATTGACAAGTAAACACAAATGAAACTTTGATAACTTCTTTCCACCTAGTCTTGTCATCCCTGTGTGCTCCTTCTTAGATACTATACTTTACGGAACACCTGCCCCTAATCTCTTCAAATTATATTTAGGTTCTTCTGAGAAGAAAATTTAGTTACATTTCTGAATATCAAACATAAAAGTTCCTCCATGGACAGTTAACTCATTCTATTCATAACTCCAATTTTTCTGACACTACTGACTGTTTTTGTTTATACTGATCCAAAAGCTGCTAGAGTAAACAAACAGCTTCTGTTATATTAAGACCTAATATTATGTGTGAAATTCATTCGTTAACTCAAGTTAGAGATCTGAATCTTTGACCTTGGATATTTTAAGATTATTATTGAATATTTTAAGATTATTAAGTAGAATCCAGAGTTATAGCATCATCTTAAATAAAAAAAGATGCTCTAGGAGGTTTGAGATGAACTGTTTTGCCACCTAGTCACCTAGGGGCTAAAAGTCCAGAACTAAATCGTATAGAAATTAAAGATATTGTTTTTCTTGGGCACTTGAGTTAGAAGGATGTAATTATATTCTTGATGTATATACATGTTTCTAAAATGTTATGTTCCTAGAGAAGGAAGTGACTACACAGAATTTTATAAGTTTAATTTATTGATTAATTTAACAACTTTTTAGCCAGCTACTGTGTGCCACACCTAGATCTTAAGATTAGGTATATAAAATTAAATAAGGCAAATTAGATGGTTTCATTTATACTGAAGGCAGAACACTTTCTTTGGATGGGAGTGCACACACCTTATGGAACACCTTGGAAAAATGATTTAAGGTTTACTGCAACAAGTCAAGAAATCAAGGAATATTTATGGAATAATACTCTAACTACAGTATTATTCCAGGTACTGTAAACTTTGTCTTTGATAGAAAACATCAGATTTATAAACTGCGCTGTTTGACTCTTAAACACTAGTTTTTGTCTTTTGCTATTACTTACTTATTTTTCTTTTTCTCTCCCCCCTTTTTTTTCTCTTTCTCTACCTCTTTCTGTCTTCCGGCTTCCCACTCCCTCCTTTTTCTTTCTGTGAAGACTTATGCAATTGCTTTGAATTAAGTACCCTTAGAGAGCTTGTTTGGGGAAATATATTAAAGAAAAACATGAGAAAAAATTGTTCTTACTCATTTCTTATAACTGTAGTTATTCTATACAAATTGAATTTCTATTAAATTCATTTTCGTATTAGCTTATCATAGTGCAAATTTCATTTGACTCTAATTAGTATTTGAAAATAATGTTTGATCTAATTTTTTAGTCATAGTTGGGCAATTAGCATTGAACCATTTTTTTCCATTTTATAAATCAATAATCTGATTTTTAGTTTTAAAAAAATTGAAAGCAATTTTTATTTTCTGGATTTAATAAAATATCTTATTCAGGAATCTGCAAGACTGCACAACGGCAAATACTGTGAACTATATTATAATGTAGAGGGTGTTTCTTTTACCCGTTGGAATTGAAGCCTTACAAAAACACAGTGGGATACCCCTCTTTGCATACACAGTGCGTCATATGGTCTTAGCAGACTCCTATTTACCATAAGTGATGGACTGAAAAGGGGATTTCGCTGAGATCAACTCCTCCTGTGCTTAACTGATTGATTGATAGAGTACATATTTAGCTTAATTGCTCAATAATAGAAGCAAAATAGATGTCATTATACATATAGTACTTTCCACTTAATAACTAAAAATCAGAAAAAAAAGGTTTATTTTTCTAAAACTTTGTAAACATGCTTCACAGTAAATTCTGAAGATAAGAAATGCTTAAAATAAAAACAGATACATTTAGTTTTTATGTGTGTGTTTATATGTTATAGATATAGATATAAACACATATATACATAGAGAGTTATATGTATCTCTAACATTTTATTTTTAAAATATGTAGCATTTTCCCCCATTGCCTACTTTGGAATGTGAATACTGGTTTCATATGAGTTTTTCTTTATCCTTGAATGTAAGTTTCACGAAGGCAAGACTAAATTTTATGCTTTAAATGTGTTTACAAAATAAGTTAGCTAGCAGACCAGGCTCAGTAAACACTTACTCAAATAATTCTGTCTTCCCCCTTAGCCCTACCAAATTATCCATGCATTGTGATCTTTTCTCCATCCAAAATGGACTGTAAGAAGATTTCTTTTTCCCCCTGTGGTTTGATTTTGAAAACGGCACTAGTAACTTCCTATAGGGAAATGGGTCAAGTGACTATGTGACAGTCACTGCCTTTCCCTCAGTCAGGGAACTGCCCGCAGGTATTCCATGGGGAGGTAGAGACTGAGATAGTACTTACATGTTGTTCTCAGACTTAAAAACCCTTCTTTGGAGTTCTCCAGTTTGGGAGCGACACAGCTTCTGGGGAATTCCTCAACATGTATTTATTTTATTTTTTTATTTTTTTATTTTTTTTAATATTTTTATTTCTTTTTATTTATAACCATGAAGAATTTTAAAGGAGCATGTATTATTTGGTCTGATATTAAATACGTTCTCATGCTTATGCTCATTAGTATTTTTACTAATTTCTTTATTTTTAATTGACAAAAATATTTATTGGATAAAACATATTGTCTTGAAATATGTATACATTGTGGTATGGCTTAATTGAGCTAATTAGCATATGCATTACCAGACATACTTCTATTTCTACATTCTTAGCAGTTTTCTACTCTCTTAGGAATTTTCAAGAATATAATACATTTTTATTAACTATCGTCATCATGTTGTACAATAGATCTCTTGAACTTATTCCCCCTTTTAATTGAAACTTTCGAAACTTTGACCAACATTTCCCCAACCACTTCCCTCCCTCAACCCTTGATTCTACTCTCTACTTCTGTGATTTTTTACTTTTGTAGGTTCCACATATAAGCGAAGTCAAGTGGTATTCATCTTTCTGTGCTTAGCTTATTTAACTTAAAGCAATGTCCTCCCAGTTCAACCATGTTGCACAAATAACAGGATTTCTTTCTTAGGCTTTGGAGTGGAGTGAATAATATTCCATTGTGTGTGTGTGTTTACATAAGTATACATTATACATATATATTCACATACATACATATTTATACTACATTTCTATATTTATTTATCCTTTGATAGATTCTTAGGTTCTTTCCATATCTTGACTATTGTGACTAATGTTGCAATGAGCATGGCCATGCAGATATGTCTTCAACATAATGATTTATCTCTTTTAAGTAAATACCTGTGAGTGGGATTGCTTGGTCATATGGCACTTCTAGAAGAAAGATAATAAGTGTTGGCACAGATATGGAGAAATGGAAACCTTTGCATACTGTTGGTAGGAATTTAAATTAGAACAGTCAATATAAAATACTACACAGAGGTTCTTCAACATGTATTTAAAACCACTATTTTCTTCTCTGAACATGTAGAATTTATTTCTTATTTATATAAAATTCCACATCAGTCTTTCTAAATCAAGTGACATTTTGTTTTCTTACTTAATGAGATAGAAATTATCTGGAGGAACTCAGTCTCCATGATATAAATTCATATTTTCTCTTTTGTTTCTGTTACCCAGTAGTTTTTTTAAATTTGATTTAAATGATTCATCATGTGTCTCTCAAATCTTTTTTCTTTATTTTCTCCTTTGTTTTTCTTTATTTTTCAATCCTATATAATTACTAGTTTTGTGAAAAAGAAAAATTAAAGTGTTATGTGCATTGATTTCTGTTTTCAAATAATCATATTTAATTCTCTATTTTTAAGAACTTAGTCATAATGTGATACAAACACCAACTTCTCTTTTAAAAAATACTACTATGTTTAGAGATAATACTGTTATTATATTTTCATTTTAAGATAACTTTTAGTGACATTAGATATTTCAGCATGTATACATAAAAGCATTGCTATACTCTACAAGTAGAGCAAAATAAATCCATTAACAGTTGAAAATTGTAACACAAATTTGAGTAAAAATGTTCCTGCTACTACTCATAAAATAATTTTAAAACAGTCTTGTAAATAAACCTTATTTCTATCATTAAGGAATTCTCAGAAACATTTGCTACTAGCATGCTTTCATCAAAACATACTAAATCAGGAGTGAAGAACAGCTTCCCCACCATAATTAGTTAACTTAGGCGGGCAGAAGATGCTCAGAAGAATCAAGAGAAACAATAACCCTGGCACAAAAGGAAAGTAAAATATTTTACATCATTGACTCTTGGGTGCAAAGTAATCTGCAGAAACAAGAAGGTCAAAGTTTGCTACTAGCAAGTCAAAAGTTTACTGGAGTGTCAGCAAAGAATGCCAGTTCCCAGAGGAAATGGGGTATCAACAAAATATTATTCTTAATCCCTATTGTTAATCAGAAAATGTCTATGTTGTACAATATTTCACCACTGTTATCTCTGATGCCTGTCCAGATAGATATAAGAAAACATGTTTATGTGGGAGGAAGGAGATCAAGAAACAGACTTGCCATAGTGAGCCCCTTCTCTTGGAACTAATTATGTAAACAAAATTTTGTATGTAACTTAAAAACAGGTAGAAATTCGTCGAATTATTGTTCTTGATTCTCTTTTGTGGAATCATTATGATTCTTTTACACATTAATTAATTATTAAAAATAATATCAGGAGAGTTATACAGGTGTTATATGGCCTCATTCCAAAATTCTTCAATTTTCTGAACTTTAGGCATAAAACCAGAAATGATGAATCTGTAGAAATATAATTTTTAATTTTTGTCATAATTTTCAAAATTTTCTAATATATGAGGTCATAATGAAATATAAAAATGCCACAATTTTATAACCAATTTAGATACCAAAGAAAGTTTAAGTCACTGGAGAAAATTCATCTACTTGGCCTAAAATATAAGCAACAAGATTGCAGTATTTAACTCTGTCCTGTCTTTTTTAGTATCTTTGTATCAATAGAATTGACTGATTATTTAACTTAATCTACCAAGTAATTCCTTCTAAATATTCTATACTATTTTATCCTATGTAAGTATTATCTCAGTTGATTGAAATTAATAACATCAACTTTTTTGGATCATCTGCTCTATTAAAGCACACATATTTTTCAGAAATTCTCTCTAATTCTTTGAACGTCCTTACAAGGTATGATACATTATCACTCTCAATTTTTAATAAAAAACAGTGATGAATATAGTTTGCAGATAAAGATAGTTCAGTTTGGTTTCTTGATATTACATAGTTTCTAAGTGATATAGGTAAGATAGAAACCCATCTGTATCAGACTCCAAAAACTATATTTTTTTCTTTACCACAGACTCTCAATTGTTACATTTATTTAGTTTAATTATTGACCAAATTAACTAGATGACAATTACTTTTCACCCCTTTTTGTAAATAGTTGAAATAGATACCAGTCTCTTAACTTTGTATCTCAACATCATTTTTTCACTGAGAAATATCTGAATGAAATGCTCATGAAAGGATTAAAGTCTGCACTTGAGCCTGGAGCCAGCAAAAGACATCATCACTAAAAGTATATGCATGACTCGCGTTCATTACCTTTATGGTCCTAACCCAGGATATTTGAATTCACCAGAATGGTCTTAATATGGTATTGTAAGTACCTGGATCTGAAAACCATTAAGCATGAGAGTGTGCTGTATTGGTGATGCCAGTTTGTGGACTCCTTATGTAAATAAATGAAGGACAAGTTAAAAACTGCAGTCACCCATGTGAAATATAAAAGGCTGGCTGAATCCAGCTAAATGTCGAGGTCTAGCCCAGTGTGTGAGATTTAGAGAAATCATGTATTCCAATAAAATCAGAGATACTCCTGAAACTATGAGACTCAATTATAATTTTCTAATTCCACCACTTAAAAGTATTCCAAAAGACTGGTGGTACTAATTGGGTTCTTATGAACCCAAATTCCCACGTAGGAATTTTGCTGGCTTCTATCCATAAAGTCACCAAAATTAAATCTAAATTGGAAATGGTTTTGGGCAGAATTATTAAAATATTAACAAAGGCAGTTGTTCAGATACTCTCACTGGTATATTATAACTTTATGGATCATAAGATTTTAAATGTGCTTGCAACTAGAACTTAGGCAGACTGAACCCTCTGGCAGACAGTAAATACCACTATTTTCATCCAAAACCTCTTGTGTTTTGAGCTCTAAAACTGCTGGATGCAGCCACTTGTACAGCCTATTGGAAGACAATTTCTAATTTGCAATTGGGCATTGAACGAGAATTTTCCTGCTACTTAAGTATATCAGATAACTTTGAGACTGGTAATATCTACCATGTCTTTGGTAATGTTGGAGAAAGAGTCCCAAAGAGAGAGAGCAGCACAAGAATTCTCACTGATAAAGTGGAGATGATATTCAAAACCGTATATCAGAGAAATTTCATTATGCATTCTCACATACTGGACCAGGTTTCTCCCCTGCCTGCACAACTGATGATAGAGCTCTCGAGGGATCTCCCTGACCCCTACCCAGTGTGTTCTAAACCCTATGTTTTCTTTTCAGCAAAGCAAATCATGCTGATTGGGCCACAATTAATGTCTAGAACTGAGAGTTGAATGGCTGTTTTGGAAATTGATTGCAATATACTTGGTGGATAGTGTAAAACCCCAGGGGAAGAGAGAAATCCACATTTTTACACTAGGGAAAGCTGAGAGCAGTTTAAATAACAGGCACATAAGGAGTGAGGCTCCCACTCTGAGAGTAGTGTTTGGACATGCACTAACCCTTGTACTGTAGCCATTATCCTTACAGTATATTGAGACAGGGAGATCCTAGCTGACTGTGTGACAAACACGACTTCAGTTTGATTTACTCAGTTATGGAAGTCTTTGTGGGAATTTACAGAAACAATCAGGTCATTCATGTAGGTATCCTCCAAAAAGGTGAAGTGGGCAGCTAAGGAATTGGAATGCTAGAGAGACTACCTGAGTCAGATACTTACAGTTAGCTTCCCAAGTTCATGAAATGAGTAGGCATAATATGCTTGGACTGTGCACACACAATTGGTCCTCAAATCAGATGAAACCACTAATGTGGTAAGAAATTCTGCTTGTGCCAACAGGAAACCAATCTCCTTAAGATGGCTCTAGGTGGAATTCTTAATGCTCAGGGGCCAGCACCTTGCTGGAGTACTTGACCTACTGCCAGTAGCCCAAGGTGGGGCTATTGATGGGTGTTCTTTAGAATTTCCAGCATTTTTACTCTATGCTTCATTTATTCAGCTTCAGAAGCAACTGTGAAAAATACAGTTAAGGTTTGGAATAGCAAACAGGTTGTTAATTTGGCTCACCAAAATATATTTATTCTAATTAACTTACACACATTACTCTTACCAATGTACAGCAAGCAAGCAAGAAAATATACTTTTAAAGATATATATTACATTTTTAATATCCTCAGAGTAGTTTCACTGAATCCACAATTTTGAATAATGTACACTTATAATAAAATGGGTGGTACAAAAATTTGAGAGGCTGGCCGAATCAATTAAATGAACATGTCCTGACAGAATATGATAGACATAAAGGAAGAACTTCATCAGAACAATTACTACAATGAGGAGATGAGAATGAGGTCTTGAGCAATAATGCAATAATACAACTTTGTATCTGTCCAGTTTTAAAAATGTGTTCTTTGGATTTGCCTGATTTTGTTGCCCTAAGGCAAGGGCTGCATTTACATGTGCCGGGGCAGAGAAAAATTTGATGCATAAGATGTAATATCTATTAGCTAACTTTGTCAGGGAATAGTCCTAAATAAACTTTAGGGTCAGACAAAATTTTAGCCCTTCTAGCTAATTTAGGTATCACTATGATTGTGTCCTGATTACTAAGTGGCAGAAACAGTCTTATAAGTTTTTACCTATCAAGTCCTAAAACTTCTTCCTAGAAATGAGATAACAACAGGATATGGTGAGGCAATTATCACTGATGTTTCTGTCTATGGGTATAGCATTATGTCCAAGCCAGAGTACCCCTTCAAAAAAGGAAGAATGTCAGTTAAGTAATAAAGAAAGAAGAATTCATGGCAAATGGGAAAGGAACTGTATGTTGGTTGTAATCCCAGGGATGAATGCAGCAACTTTAATCCCATAACAGTATCTCAGAGCAAGAGAATAATAGTCTTAACGATGATTAAGGTCTGGTGTTAACTAATGGCATGTGTGGGAAAAGCCACTTGATCTGTAAAGATAGCCATTTGCGCAAAGAATGGAAATTGACTTGCTGATTTATACGCTCTGCCTAAATACTCAATCTGAAGAATATAGAGAAAAAATGTGTTGTACTGTCCTCTGATTCAATCAATTGGAGCTAACATTGGATTCATGATTTGTAGACTCTTTACTATTTTGCTTTTATTGAAATGTATCTTGAGATAAATATTGCACGTGGATCATTTTGCTTAGCTTCTAGAAACAACCTGACAAATTAAGACTGCTGCCAAGTGATGATCAGAAGCCAGTTTATGCCACCTTCCTGGAAGGTCAGTGCTTGACTTGCTCCTTTGAATATACTAAAAGTGAATGAAGATTAAATGCCTTTCAAAAAACTGGTATGGTAGCTGAGCAGCCTCAAGAGATGGAGACTTTGTATTGATACTGTGGCCAAATATCACAAATAACTCTCCTTTTGAGATTCAGACATGCTACTCATGACCCCTCATACCAAGCTGTATTTAGGACAAGACAGCCCAATGGACAGTTTAGTGGGCTACACATTTTATTTGCATGCTATGTTGTACCCATCCTGTTTTATGCTACAAATATCCTGTGGCAAGAACTTATGTAGTGACTTGATTAGAACTGGACATGTCAATCTAGCTGTGATGTTAGAATTTTAGTTGTCTGTTTTAATCATGTTTTTAGGGATCTAATAGATGCACTATTCCAGGAGAATAGCATCAGCTGTCAGTCAGATAGGAAAGATAAAATATAACCTGTGTGTTGGCTAGGCTTGTCACCAAACTGATGAAAAACCAAACCTAGCTGGGTGTGGTGGCTCACGTCTGTAATCCCAGCACTTTGGGAGGCTGAGTGGGCGGATAACGAGGTAAAGGGGTTGAGACCATCCTGGGCAACATGGTGAAACCCCGTCTCTACTAAAAATACAAAAATTAGCTGGGCGTGGTCGCACACACCTGTAGTCCCAGCTGCTTGGAAGTCTAAGGCAAGAGAATCACTTGAACCCAGGAGGCGGAAGTTGTAGTGAGCCGAGATCACACCACTGCACTGCAGCCTGGCGACAGAGCAAGACTCCGTCAAAATAGAAAACAAAAACAAAAACAAAAAAACCTATTAGTAGTTTTGATAGAGAGCTTGTACCATGACTCAGGAAAGACAGCTTGGACTCTGGTGTTGTCAAAGATCTGTGGTTAGTAAGTAAGGCTAGTGACTAAGGCTAACTTGGTACATTTTGGGGAACACTATGGATAGCCTAAACTATGACAAGACGCCACAGGGTAGTATGGCATTCATGTTGCTGTCCAATGTCCCAGGTAATAAGATGAAAACAGAGAAGTCCCAAAAGCAAATGGCTTCTTTTGAGAACGCTTCTGTATACATTGTTCAGAATTTTGTCCAATTAATCCAAACCCCAAATAAATAGTAAAGTGAGACTAATTTTTTTCCTGAAATTGTTTATGAAAGATTCAAGTTATTTAAAAAATACAGTATATTGATCTGTACTGTTTGGATTATTTATGTTTTCTGTTGTTTAAAGACAATGATTTGTATGAGTATTTAATAATTCACCTTCTATCACATCATGAATTTAAATATTGCCTATATACTAAATAATGCTATCTTTTCCAGCTCATATCTATATGCTTTGATGCAGACTCATACATTTTGTTTACTTGACATATACACTTGAATTTCTAACTAAACTTAAAATTTCATCACTTGATGTGTATCTTCCCAATTCATCTCAATCTTTATTCTTCCTCCCCATTTTATAATGGCGCTTCTTCTTATGAGTCGATAATTTTCATTTCTTTCTATCTTGCTGTTTTCTAACATACACAAAGTCCTATAGGTTTTCTATCCAAAACGTTTTAATAGGAATATTTTTAAATATCTAAATTGCTTATCTGAATTTACACTGTAAAATACGATTATCTTGCAGATATACCATCACAGGCTATCAGATTTAAATTTCTGATTTCCTTTTGTCTCTATGTTAATTTTTTTCTCTAAACATTGTGATAAAAATAATTAGAAAACTTTAAAATGTGTTTATCCATTTAGTAACTATGTCTGATCTGAAATAGTATACTTCATATCCCTGGGATTGAAGCAGCTCACATAACTGTGAAATATTTAATCTTTTTAGGTCGATAGAATCTTAGATAAATGGAGGAAGAATCCAAGGTAGGAACAATAAGAACTTTAAGCTTACTATCTCAATTTTTGTCACCCTCAAACCTGTTAGATACTGTTATTATTCCTATTTTATAGATTTGAAACGGAAACACCTAGAGGTCAATGGGCATACCAGAATTCAAAACCATGGCAGAGGCTGCTGTCAGACATGGTAGTGAAAGTAACGTGGAAACAGCAAAAATAGGAAAGTTGAGAGATTCAGGAATCTAAAGCAGAAAATGGAGTAACAGAGACAGGATTTATCTTCCCAATTAAAGCAACCAACAAATAGACAAATATATGGAACAACAGCTGACAAGACGGTAGGCATCAGGAAATGAAAGTCGGATACCACTGAAAGAAACAAATGACATAAGTCCCATGATTGTCCCAGCATGCTGACTTGAGAGAGTTTCCAGGCTGCAGTGCAGGAAGAAGAAATTCACATGGAGCACGGTAGACTCCCTGAGCTAAGCAGATGATGGTCCAGAGAGACAAAGCAAGAGTTTGCAGGATAGAGTACAAGAAAAGCAAGAGCTGCATAGATAGAGAAGTAGAAAAATCTTCAGTTGACATTCTAAGAGTATTCAACTAAGTATTGATCTGCTCATGCATGTGAGGAAAATACCAGAGACCAAAGATAGAGCCATGTGAAATGATAAGAGTTAAGGGTACCTGGCATGCACAAAGAGCCAGGAATCATGCCTGTTTACTCCAGTAAGATTGGAAAACAAACAAACAAAAATCACAGGGAATTTGGGACGATTCATGGAAGAGTCATGTCTTAGAGATATGAAATAATTAGTTCTAGAATGAGCACTGCTTGGGTGAGGTCAAACAAATTCTAAAAGCAAGACCCAAAAGCATCACTCTGTTTGCAAGTAAGTTAACTACATATCAAAACAAAGCTAAAAAATATAAGAATACAAAATTATCCTGCAATCGACAGGTAAAACTGAGAATGTCTAGCATTCAGTAAGTGGGTTATTAAGCCAGACAAGAAACAGCAATATACAACCTTTATGTGATAAAAAAAAAAAAATCAGCTGAAAACTGACACACATATTAGAATTAGCAGATAAAGGTGGTTGAATATTTATTAAATCTGTATTTCATATACTAAAAAGTAAAGTAGAAACACGAAACTTATGAAAAAATTAAACCTCTCGAGATTCAAACTGTAATATATAAGAAGAAAAATATAGTGAGTGGGAATATGACATAAAGCTTGCAGAAGCATAGGTAGGTGAACTTGAAGACATATAATAGAAATTAACCAGGTGAAATACGAGGAGAAAAGAAAACACAAACCTGAGAAAGAAAGAAAGAAAGCGTTAGTGAGTCATAATACATCAACAGTCACAAAATTAATGTACTTGGATTCTCTGGAGGAGAGATAAGAAAAGGCAGAACAGAAAACATATGAAAAAAATGATGGTTGATCTTTTTTTTTTTTTTAATTTGAAGAAATCTATAAGCCCACAAGCTCAAGAAGCTCAATGAACTTCAACCACAAGGTAGTAGAAGGAATCAGCACCAACACACATCGTAATAAAACTGATTAAACAAAGCCAGTGATCCATAAAAAAAAAATCTTAAAAGTAACTAAAGAAGAAAATACATGTTTCATAGAGAAGTAAAAGTAAGAATGCAATAGATTCCTGGTTAGAAACTGTGTGTTCAAGGGCCAGGCGCGGTGGCTCACTCCTGTAATCCCAGCCTTTTGGGAGGCAGAGGCGGGCGGATCACGAGGTCAGGAGATCGAGACCATCCTGGTTAACACGGTAAAACCCCGTCTCCACTAAACATACAAAAATTAGCCACCGTGGTAGCCGGTTCCTGTAGTCCCAGCTACTTGGGAGGCTGAGACAGGAGAATGGCATGAACCCAGGAGGCAGAGCTTGCAGTGAGCCGAGATCGCGCCACTGCACTCCAGCCTGGGTGACAGAGTGAGACTCCGTATCAAAAAAAAAAAAGAAATTGTGTGTTCAAGGAAACAGCAAAGAAAAAAACAAATAAAAACCTGTCATCCAAGAATTCTAGTTTAATAGAAATACCTTTCAAAGATAAATAAATTTTTTTTTTCTGAAACAGAACATGTGAAATAATCACTAGCATATAAACATCTGACAACAATGTGAAAATCCTGTATGCTGAAAATTGTAAAATATTGATGGGTGATATTAAATAAGCCTAAATACATATAAATGGAGAGGCATAATATTTATGAGTTAGAAGAATAAATCTTGTTGAGATGTGAATTCTTCTCAAGTTAATCTACAGATTTGATGCTATCCCAATCAAAATCTCAACGGCTTTTTTATTTGTAAAAACTAAACCTACTATAAATTTCATATGAAAAAGCAAAGGACCAAAAATAGCAAATCAAAGAAAAGCAAAAATGGAAAAGCAGAGGTTGGTGAACATGCATCCATCATAATAGAAATGACACAGAAGAAACACAAACAGAAAAGCGACAAAAAAAAAAGAAAAAAAGAAAAGAAAAGGAAGAAAGCAAGCATTGATGAACCCATGAGACCACTTCAGGAGCCAAAAATATATGTGGTATACCTAACAAAGTTATAGAACTTAGATTACCTTGTTTCAAAACTTACAGCAAAAGTTATCAAGACAACATAGTTTAAAGATAGACAAAGTGGTCACTGGAATAGAACAGAGTCCAGAAATATACACTGTTAGAGCCCAGAAACCAATACTCTAAAATATGGCACTTTCACATGCTGAACTGAAGAAGTCTCAAGCCCTCCAAGAACTCTCCCCTACTCCTGTCTTTCAATCCTCTATCATTCTCTAAGCACAGGATGAAGTTACTCTCTAAAGTTCCTTATGTACATAACATCTAGACCCATCAAAGAAGAAAACAATTACCTCTGGTCTCTTCCCTGAGTTTTCATTAACTGAATGAACTCATAGAGCAGGAAGAAAGACTGAAATCTTTCAATGCACATGGACAGACTTTTGTCACAAACCGTTCTCTGCTCTGTGGGCCCAACATATTTTGTCCCAGGCCACTGTACGTTATTCAAGCCCACTGAATTTCCCTAAAAATTATTAACCCCTTAAAATTATCCACACTTACCCATCATGCTTTCCCCTAAAATGTAGGACTTATAACCATTCGTACCCCATTGTGTGGTGAGGCAGTCACTATTTGATTCTCCCTCAGGCACAATAATAAATTTGTTTAACACTTATCCTATTAATCTGCCTTTTGTCAGTTGATTTTTTTCAGTAAACCTTCCAAGGGTGAAAGGGAAGGTTTCCCTTGGCACCCACAACCCACATATAAATATACAACCAATTTTTGACAAAGGTTAAAAAGAAACTCAGTGGATGAAGGGTTGTCTTTTTACAAAAGGCACTAGACCAACTGGTGTTTATATAAAACAGGTATACTTCAGTCATTACTTTGCATCATACATAGATATTTTATTAAAAATAATGAATCATAAAATTGAAAACTATAAAAGTTATAAAATAAAACATATGAGAAAACCGTGACCCCACCTAGGCAAAGATTTCCTTAGTAAGGCACAAAAATAATAGTATTTTGCCAAAATTAAAATAGTTTGCTCTATAAAACACACAAATATGAAAAGACAAACTATTCATTGGGTGAAAGTATTTACAAATTGTATGTCCCACAAAAGGACATGTATCCAGAATATAACAGTAAGTTTCAAACTTTAATTTAAAAATAAGGCAAATATTTGAAAGAGACACTTGATCAAATAAAATATGCACAAGGAAAATGAACACAATAGTGTTCACTATTGTCACTTCTTAAGGAAATGTAGCATAACGCCACAAAGAGATACTACACACACTTACTGGAGTCATTAAATTAAAGAGACAAATCACACTAAATGTTGGCAAAGATGTGAAAGATGTAGAATCTTCATATACTGCTAATGGGGATATAAAAGGCTGGCAGTTTTTTAAAAATTTCAATATATATATAACATATGTTCTAGTTATTCCAGTATTAGGTATTTACTCAGGAGAAATAAAAGAAAATGTCTATATATGCTTATATATGAAGGTGCATTAGAGTTTTATTTGCAATAGCTAAAATCTGGATATAAACAAATGTTCATCGAAATAAATAATTACAGTGTGGTTTATTCAATGGAATATTAATCAGTGCCTCTGCACATTTGGACTATTATAACAAAATGCCATAAATTGGGTGACTTATAAACAACAGAAATTTATTTCTCACAGTTCTGGAGTCTGGGAAATTCAAGATTCAGGTGTCAGCAGATCTGGTGTCTGGTAAGGCTCCACTCTCTGATTCATGGAGTGGCACCTTCTTGTAGTGTCCTTACATGGATGAGACCAGCTAGCTCTCTGGGTTCTCTTTTCTGAGGGCACAAAATCAGTTCATGAGGGCCACACTCTCATGACTTAATCATTACCTCAAAGGCTTTACCTCCTAATACCATCGCCTTGGGGGTCAGGATTTTAACACATGAATTTTGGGATGAACACAACCATTCAGAAACATTTAGCAATGAAAAAATGCAAGAATTATTGGTACATGTTACAACGTGGGTCTCAAAATAATTATGTTAAGTGAAGAAATACATACTGTATAACTCCAGAAAGCAAATCAATCATTGTCAGAGTATGGTGAGGGTAATTGAGGGGATAGCAGGGAAGGATTATGAAGGGGTGTGGGGAAATAGGGTATGAAGATTATGTTCATTATCTTTATTGTAGTGACAGTTTTACAGCTGTTGCATCTGTCACAAATTGTACACACACACACACACACACACAAACACAGACACACACATATTTCCTGAGTCCAGAACTTGTACTCTACCCACTGTGCTCTGCTAACATTTTAAATCTGCAAAGATGCTGTCTCTCACAGCTGCATTCCTCCCTAATGGAACCTATGTCGGAGTCAATATCCAGAGAGGGCAGTTATTTTCTAAAGGGAAGCTTATGTGATTCCCCATTGCTTAGATTCCATTATTGAAGTGACAAGCAAGGTTGTCACTCACAGCTTGAGATATCTGCAAATCCACTTCATTTTAATCAGTACACGAATTTCTGCAAGAGTTTTACTGGAGGGACATTATAACAGTGTTCTCCTTTGGTCAGAACTATTGTTTACCACTTCCCTGCCACCATTCCAAATCCTGTGTTTTCCTACTTTCCATGACGGCCAAGTGCGTATTGAAAGAGTCTGAACAGTCTCCACCCCAATCTATAGGTATATGTTAGCATGCTTAGAGAAAGTGATGGAAAGATTCAACTGAATTTTAATTGCAAAGCGATACTTCCAGGATTTAGAAGACAGAATTCATTAAGATGGAAGGAGAACTCAGGTAGGTAGAATAATTCCTGACAACTCTGGCCCTTGCAAAATTGCTCCCTGCATGTGAACAGGACTGTGAGACATCACTCCTATGAAACACTTTTTATATTTAAATGAATTTTTTGCAGATGTGGCTAAGGTTATTTATCAGTTGACTTTAGGTTAATCAAAAAGGGGATAATTAGGATGAGTTTGAACTAATCATATAAGCCCTTAAATATTGGTCAGCAGATCAGAGATGGAGAAGTCAAAGATCAGAAATAACAAAGCATTCCCCTGCTGGCTTTGAAGGCACAAACACCATATTATGGAGAGGGCCGTGCAGCAGAAATGGTGCACATCCACTAAGAGGCAAAAAGAGTCCCTGCTTCATACCAGCAATAAAATGGGGATATCAGTCCCAGCTGTAGGAAACTGAATTTTACAAACCAACTCTATGAGCTTGGAAGAGAATGCTGAGCTTCAAGTGAAAATATAGCCCTAGATGACACCACAATTTCAACTACGTAAGACCCTGAGCACAGAATCCAGTCATGAAATGCCAGACTCCTGACTCATGGAATCTATAAGATAAAGAAATTTGTATCGTTTTAAGCTACCAAGATTGTGATAAATTTTATATAGCAGCAGGAAACTAATGAAAATGGTGATTAAACTACAATAGTAATAAGCTTTGACCATATGACCTATCTGAAAGTAATATCACATGTGGAGTATCCCCTTGGATATCCTCGCGGTATGGCAAGATTTAATTCTCAAAATATTAAAAATATGACCCTTATATATTTAGTTATATGTGGCTGAATTTAACTTAATTTGTTAATACTGGAATCAGCAGGGCAAAAAACAAAAACAAAACAACTAATTTAAAGGAGGATATAAACAAAGAACAAAGAATGCTAGAATGAGACGATGGTCAATAAAATACAATACTGGCTAGTCTCCTAGAAGGTAATTAAACCATAACCTTCAGAGATACTTTCTCTACCAGATGAAGAATAATTTTCACATTATCAATTTTCTACAAATTAACCACTAATATAGAGTTTGCTTTCTAAACAATAGTAAATAGCAAGTCAAAAAAATTGGATTCTTCTAGTTCATTAACCCTAAGGAGATTTTATTAGGCAGTGTTCTAATATGACATTGAAATGACATGCAATCCCTTTTCTCCTTTATTTCTAAGTTTTGAATATGTCTTATTAGTGGATACTTTGAAGGTAGGATAAAGTGATGACTAAGAGCTTGCCCACTTACTTTTTTGTAGGCCTGTGTATTATTATGGTTCTGCCAATTAAAGTGACTGCAGATTCACTGTAAGCTGAAAGAAGCCTAGAAATATTCAGAACTTGTAATAATCAACAACATAATTCACTATGTTATAATCTACTTGCGATAACTAAATACAAATTGCATTTCAATAACAACTTCTGAAATTAGTTTATTTGTGCATTTAATAAATATATATTAGTATCAACAATAAAGACTTTCAATTTAACTCTTGAATTGAATGAAAATGTGTAGAAAAGTGATATTCTATACTGCTTGTTTTAGAATTGTACTGAGAAATCTTTACCGCTTTAATATTTTAAGATTTCTACCAATTAATTCATCATTCCCTTCAAGAGCTGTTGCCTCAACTTTCATTTAATGTCTTAATTTAATTATCTCAATTGTCATCCACTTATTGTGATACCACAATCAAAGTTTAGGTTCAATTCAGTAATATTTCTCTGGGAAAGTTGCCATCAATTAATTAATGGCAAAACTTCATCATAACTAAATAAAAATCTATTCTTAACCGATTTACCTACTTTGCTCCTATAATATATTGTACTTACCTTCATGAGGACATAAGAGTACTTGCCTTTTACTGTTTTGTAATTGTTTCCTAGGATATTTCCTGAAAGTAAGGAAATATGAATTACCCATTTTTATTCACAGAATCCACCAGAACATTGTTACCTACTAGGCGGTCCTTAAATGAATAGGAGTAATTAAAGAGACAAGTGAAAGGAAAAATCTTATATTTCAATGAGTGATTTTTGGCCATGTCTATGAAGAAAACAGTTTCTTGAGAAGATTGGAACACCCTACATTGAACTAACTAGCTTTTGGTGTTTTTTTAAACCTGTGAAGCTTTCCTAGTTTGCTTTGTTTTACCTAGTCTTTCTTTTCTTCTGGTCTTAGCACTCTGGAAATCAAAGGCATGTAATTAAGCGATACTTAGGGAATGAAATACCGTTACTTAATTTCCCTTTTGTTTCTTAAATCAACATTATCATTTGTCATTTTAACTCAGTCTAACCCCAATTGATGTATATTTTATACTTATAGTTTAAATGCAATCAATGAACAATAGATGCCTGTGTATTCTAATAGAAATCTTTAAATAGTATAAACAAGTCACTAGCTCAATAATGACAAGTTGCTTACCACAAAGAATGTAGTGTAGAAATTGTAAAGCTTTGTCTTTGTTTACACGTGTGAATTAATATTTTAAAATTTGTTCTTGGAGGATTTTGAACCAGTGTCCCTTTTTAAGCCCCTTTCACCTTGTACTAAATGAGAACATCATCCCTAATATTGCTTTGCTCTTCTCTATTTTCTGTTGAATGAATAAGCCTACCCTTTTTCAAATATGATTATCCTCTTCTTCAGTTTTACTATTCCTGTGGAATTAGATCTCCTTATCAAGTACAGCAGTTCAATAATAGCTTTCCTTAAATAGGTACATGAAGGTCAACTTGAGACTTCCTTCTCCACAGGGATCAAAAAAAGGTATGAAATGCCATTACAGCCTAAATTCTGATTGTCTCTAATCAAGCGGAAGGTATTTTTATAAATAAATCTAGGTTTATAACAGATGGCTTAGCACAAGCAAAAAAGGGAATCAATAAGAAAAGTGAAAACAAGTATCAGTCAATGAATATTAACAGCTTAATATTGAAAAGACCATATGAATTCATAGCAACTGTATATACTATTATTTCAGAACCTTTATTCTTAATAAGAGAGAATATATTATTGTCATATGTGGTGCAGTTGGTTCTTTCAGTAGATGCTTATCTCTAACATCTGTTTTCATACAACGTAAACTAAAGCAATTTACAGACATGACTATAAATAAACAGCATGCTTATATGTCTGCATATTTTGTAAGCCCTGTGAATACACCATTTATTGCTCTTACAACTATCAGAATGCCAAGAATTTTCAGCTCTACCACCTGCAATAGAATTTGTGTAAAATTATCTTTATAATTTCCCAGATGGTAAGATAGAGAAGTATTTTGCACGTTTATGAATTTTTATGGCCTCTGATGTTTTTCTTTAAAAATGGATTGAATTTTTATCTTTGTACTAAATATCTTAATGCCAACAAAGAGCTTAATGATAGAAAAGCTCCCTTGAAAGCAAATTAGAATTCAATTATTTTCAATCTCTATTTATAGGTTACAATAAGCTTTAGGTAAAAATATGATGTGTTAGGTGGTCATATATTTCTGTAAGAATGAATGTCATATTGGACTGACTGCTTTCATTAATTTTGTGAAGATTACAGTCACATTCTGTCTTTTTCATATTCTTTGTTTGTCTCATATAATTGATCGCTTAAGTGAAACTTGACTCTGTCTCTGAAAACATCTTTGACATGAAAATCCCACAGTGAAATATATGTAACTTGGGCTGTAGAGCCATGATTAAGTCATTGGTCAGACCCATAATATCTAATCTCAACAATGCAGCCAGAGCAACACATTTCAAATATATCAGATTATCCTCACTGCTTTCTCAGAACCCACCAATGCTGTCCTAAATTATTCAAGGGCAAGTCCTCAGAAAGACTCTCTATGAGCAGATGCCCTTTCCCTCTCTATACTCACTGACTGATCTCTACCTTGCTCATTCAATTCCAGCAACAAGAGTGTGCTTGACTCTTTGCTCTTGTGGTATGTGTGTTTGTTTTATTATTTTGTTAGCTTTTTTTTCCTCCTGTGTGTGTGTGTGTGTGTGTGTGTGTGTGTGTGTGTGTGTGTGTTTGGTCTGGACTGCTAGACTGCTCATCTCAGGCACATGACAAAACCCATGTCTGGATCCATCACCTTCTCTTTTGGGCCTTAACTGAAATATCACATTCTCTATGAGGGCTTCTCTGTCCACTACCCTGCCTAAAAATGCAACTTCTTTCTCAACATGTTATTTAATGCTTTGCCGCTTTATGTTTTCCTTATCATTTATTATTTAAAATAGTGTGTGTATGTCTGTATGTTTCTTAGTTATGGTGTTTAGTTTCTCTCCACCCACTTGAATGTAAGCTCCAAGAGAGCAGGAATATTTGATTTGTTTACAATAATTACTAAATGGTAAGACCTTGTTAAATACTTATTAAATGAACTAATCAATGAGAGTATAGTGTATTACCTAGTGTGTTCTTATTTATAAGAGTATATAGAGGTAATCCTTAAAATATCTTAATGGAAATACCTGTGTATATGTTCTAGAGAAATTAAGCTATAAAGATGCATTAGTCCTTTGGTTTCTGAATAAATCTAGTAAAATGTTAAATATAAGAGCAGGAGATTGATTGAGCACACACTAAGAAAATTAATGGGAATTTTGATTCTTCCTCCACCAAAGATTCTATGCAAATTCATTTTATTTTATCTTAATTTTGATTCTTCTACTTTGATTTAGACAGATTTTACACAATGGAAAGAAAATCACTTAATGGATGAATATTTTCTTTTGCCTTTGCTTAAATAATAACATTAAATTTGGCATCCAGCTAAATATAAACATGTTAAAAATATTTTTCTTTTCTTCAGCTACATATAAATTTTATTATAGCCTAATCACCTTTTTAAATTATAATAGCTTTTTCTTCCCTTTATTTATGTTTTCTAGAATCTAGAGTTCATCCTGACTTTTCATAAACATCTATGGATTTGAACTACTAGAGAAACCCTGAAGAAAATAAATGTTAATACAGTTTCTATTTTCTTTGTTTATTAAGGACGATTAAAATCTGACATGCCTGAGTGGAGGAGAAATTACTGAGGAATCTAACAGTAGACTTCTTTTTTCTTTGCAGTGGCTCAATTATAGCTCACTGCAACCTTGAACTCAGGCGCAAGTGATCCTCCTGCCTCAGCCTCCGTAGTAGCTAGGAGTACAAGTGTGTGTCACCACACTTGGCTATTTTTTTTTAATTTTTATTTTTTTGAAGTGTCAGTGTCTGGCTATGTTATTCAGGCTCGTCTCAAATTCCTGTCCTCAAGGCATCTTCCCTCCTTGGTCTCCCAAAGCGTTGGGATTACAGGGTTGAGCCACTGTACTGGGCCTAACCACAGACTTTTAAATATAGCATAGCCTCTATATATAATCTAGCCTGACATGCTTCCTGCAAAGAAAACAATCTGAGGCCCCTGAATAATAAAACTAGTTAGTAGCAGATGCAGTCTAAATCCAGGTACTCTATTAGCTTGGTCCCGCACTTTTTTCATCTGATATAAAAGGTAAAATAAGGGACTCAAAGAAACAGTTCCCTAAATTGGTCATATTCAACACTTAGAAAGTAACAGGTTAAAGTTTTTTGTTTTTTTTGTTTGTTAGCATGAAGTCTTAGAACAGAGTCAAAGCCATTAAAGTTTTGGAAAATTAGCTAAAGTTTTGATAACACAACAAATAATTAGATTAAATGAGGACTAATGTTTAAAAAATAACGAAAAATAGGAAAATATAACATTTACTGTATTGACTTTATATTTCTCCTTCCTTTTTTACTAAAAACATGTAATTCTTTTCTCAGTATATATTTTGTTTTAGGATTTTAACAATTACACAACATGTTATATTTTCTTTATACGTATATATATATATATGAATCTAGAATCAATTAAGAAACTTGTTTCATGTATCTTCTCCAAACAATGTGTGAGTTACAATTCTACCATGGAATTCTACCATACACTGTTTTGAACAATGAATTTTAAAATCTGTACGAATCATTATAAAGGTAAAATGTGTAAAAATAGTCTTGATGTGAAGGTCAATATTGCAGATATAATTTTAAATAAAAAATGCAAGCTACAACAAAATGAATTTTAAAAGTTATTTAAAAAGATAACAAGAAAATAGATTTGTTTTTAGTTGGGGTCTCACTCTGTCACCCAGCCTGGAGTGCAGTTGTGCAATTGTTTCTCGCTGCAACTTTGATCTCCTGAGCTTGAGTGATCTTCCTGCCTCAGCCTCCAAAGTAGCTGGGACTACAGGCATGTGCCACCATGCATGGCTAATTTTTTCATTTAATGTTTTTGTAGCGACAAGGTCTGGCAGTTTTGCCCAGGCTGGTCTTGAACTACTGGCCTCAAGCAATCCTCCCACCTCAGCCTCCCACAGTGCTGGAATCACAGATGTGAGCCATCATACCTGGCCAAGCACAATAGTTTCATCAGTATGCAAATGAGAAACTGTTGGAAGAGTTATTTTATAGGTCTTTAATAAGTAATAAGAAAACTGCTATATTATTTCAATTTATTCTTAATGTAAAATTGTCCTACACATTTTAATATTAAAAATAATATATAAAATATTTATGTGAGGGTACCATCAGCAAATGACAGAAGAGGAAGCCTTGGATCCTCCTTTGTTCCACGAATACAACAATTCAGCAAATTCATGGAAGCATTTTCTTAATAGAAAATCAAGAACTAGCCAAGAGGCTTCCGCACCCCAGGTGAGTGTGAAACCGGACACATTAAGGCCAATATGGAAATTTGACACATTATCTCACCAGAATCTGTACCCCTCGTACAGTACCATATAATCAACAGAACCCACCCTCAGGTCTCTGTTTCTCCCTGAAGAGTGAAAGGGATGACCTGCATGTCCAATGCTTCAAATTTTCCAGGGTCTCCACAGAGGAATGATTGCTGTCTTGCCAGTCTCAGAGCTCTGATGGGATCTGAAATAATCTAGCCATTTGGGGAAAATAAAGATGGTAGTTTGGGCGGGCAGTTGCCACAGCCCCTCCCCTGGGTTCAGTCGATAGCTAGCAGATGAAAAATCCCAGCCTCCAGGCTTTCCTTGTAAAATTAAAGATTTGGTTTTAATGAAAATGCCCTAATTTTTCAGGAGCTTCCCAAAAGACTAGTTTCTGTCTTGCCAGTCTCACAGTACTACAACACTTGGCATATTCTAGTTACCTTGGAGCCAGTGACAACAAAGATAATGGTTTGATCTAGCTTGCAACTAGTTGCCACACCCTCCCCCAAGCTTAGCACAGAGCAAACACTAAGTAGACACCAAAACAAATGAGATCCCAACTTTACTCCAGGAGGGAAAGAGTTGTACAGGGTACAAATGACCCAACTTTTCTGGGGGCTTACTGAGGAACTGTTCTCAGTGCTTGTCTTGGACCACTGACAGGACCCGGAATACTGTAGACCCGTGGGGCCAACGAGAACAAAGAAAGTGGGTTTGATTAGCACAAAGGAATGAGAAGCCTACAAGATCCCTGAACAGGCTTATTGGTGAAGACCTTATCCCGTATGAGGCCAGTCTGTGAAGACTAGAAGAGGTGCCTTCTTTGTCTAATGTGCAGACACCAACACAGAGAGTCAAAGATAAAGAAAACAACAGGGAAATATGTTTTAAATAAGGGAACAAAATAAATATCCGGAAACTAACTTTAACCAAGGGAGGTGTATAATTTACCTGAGAGAAAATTCAAAATAACTGTCATAAGATGTTTATTGAGGACAGGAGAAAAATGCATGAATAAAGTGGAAATTTTTACAAAAAGAAAATATTAAAAGTACAAAATAGAAATCATGGAGGCAAAGAAATACAATACCTGAACTGAAAAGAAATCCCTAGAGGGTTTCAACAGTAGACTAGGTCAAGCAGTAGAAAGGACCAGTGAAGTTGGAAACAGATTATTGCTGAAAGAGTGAAGAAAGATTAAAGAATTTATGGGACACCATTAAATGAACATATATTATATATATTCATTTATATATATATATTTATGTATATATAAAATGGTAGTGCCAGAGGGAAAAAGAGAAGTTACCAGAAAGATTATTCAAAGAAATAATGACTGACAACTTACTAAATCTGGGTAAGAAAATAGACATTTGGATAATTTAGGAAGCCCAAAGAAACCCAACTAAAACATTGAGCCACATTGAAATCAAATTGTCAAAAATTAAAGGCAACAAAAAATTCTGGAATTAGCAGAAAAAAGTGACTTGCCACATGCAAGGGATCCCCTTCCTCTCATAAGACAACCAGCAGAATTTTCATCAGAAATCTCACAGGGCAGAAGGGAATGGGATGATACACAGAGGTTCCCTCTTATCCATGATCTTGCTTTTTACTGTTTCACTTATACATGGTCAACTGCAGTTTGAAAATATCACAGTCTTCTGATAGAATGAGAGATAGGAAGACCACAATCACATAACTTTTATTACAGTATAATGTTTTAATTGTTCTAGTTTATTATTGTTAATTAATTATTGTGCATAATTTATGTATTAAATTTTATCATAGGTGTGTACATATAGAAAGAAAACATAATATTTACAGGGTTTGGCACTACCTTCAGTTTTAGGTATCCACAGGATGTTGAGCTACATATCCCCAATGAATAAAGGGAAACTACTGCATTCAAAGAGCTAAAAGAACAAAAACTGCCAAACCAGGATACTATACTTGGCAAAATTTTAATTCATAAGTGAAGGAGAGATAAATACTTTGCCAGGCAAACTGAAGCTGAGGGGATTAATCACTAGACCTGCCTCATAAGAAATACTAAAGAGAGTTCTTTTTTAAATTTTACTTTTAAGTTCCAGGGTACATGTGCAGAATGTGCAGATTTGTTACATAGGTGTACATGTGCTATTGTGGTTTGCTGCACCTATCAACCCGTCATGTAAGTTTTAAGCCCCGCATGCATTAGGTATTTGTTCTAATGCTCTTCCTCCGCTTTGCCTCCATCCCCAACAGGCCTCACTGTGTGTTGTTCCCCTCCCTAGGTCCATGGGTTCTCATTGTTCAACTCCCTCTTATGAGTGAGAACATGAGGTGGTTGGTTTTCTGTTCCTGTGTTAGTTTGTTGAGAATGATGGCTTCCAGCTTCACCCATTTCCCTGCAAAGAACATGATCTCATTATTTTTTATGGCTGCATAGTATTCCATGGTGTATATGTACCACATTTTCTTTATCCAATCTGTCATTTATGGGCATTTGGGTTGGTTACCAGTCTTTGTTATTGTAAATAGTGCTGCAACTAACATACATGTGCATATGTTTTTATAGTAGAATGATTTATAATCCTTTGGATATATACCCAATGATGGGATTGCTGGGTCAAATGGTATTTCTGGTTCTAGATCTTTGAGGAATCACCACACTGTCTTCCACAATGGTTGAACCAATTGACACTCGACCAACAGTGTAAAAGCATTCCCATTTTCCCACAGCCCCACCAGCATCTCTTGTTTCCTGACTTTTTAATAATCGACATTCTGACTGGCGTGAGATGGTATCTCATTGTGGTTTTGATTTGCATATCTCTAACGACCAGTAATGATGAGCTTTTTTTCATATGTTTCTGGGCCACATACATGTCTTCTTTTGAAAAGGGTCTGTTCATATCCTTTGCCCACTTCTGGATGGGGTTGTTTTTTTCTTGTAAATTTGTTTAAGTTCCTTGTAGATTCTGGATATTAGACATTTGTCAGATGGGTAGATTACAAAAATTTTCTCCCATTCTCTAGGTTGCCTGTTCACTCTGATGCTAGTTTCTTTTGCTGTGCAGAAGCTCTTTAGTTTAATTAGATCCCATTTGTCAATTTGGGCCTTTGTTGAAATTGTTTTTGGTGTTTTAGTCATGAACTGGCTAGCCATATGCCGAAAACTGAAACCAGACCCCTTCCTTACACCTCATACAAAAATTAACTCAAGATGGATTAAAAATTTAAATATAAAACCCAAAACCATAAAAACCTTAGAAGAAAACCTAGGCAATACCATTCAGGATGTAGGCATGGGCAAAGGGAGTTCTTTAAGTTAAAAAAAATGATGCTAACGAACAACATGATAGCATAAGAAAGGCTAAAACTCATGGGTAAAATTAAGTACAAAGATAAATACAGAATACTACATAACTCATGGTGGCGTGTAAATCACTTTTGGAGCCAGTGTAAAAGTTGGAAGACAAAAGCATTCAAAATAGCTATAATTAAAAAGAAAAATTAATGGTATACAACATAAATAAATGTAATTTTGTCATCAGTAACAAAGTGTATGAATAAGATAATTAAAACTGTAAAATTTTTGTATACAAGCTTAAGTTGTGATCAGATTAAAATGAACTGTTAAAACTGTAAGATATTTCATGTAAGCCTCACAGTAACTACAAATACAATACCTATAGAAGATGCACAAAGGAAAAAGAGAAAAGAAAACATACCAATAAAAAATTACGAAACACAAAAGAAAAGAGAAAGAAAAAAGAGAGGTACAAAAAATAAGAAAAACAGAAACAAATTAACAACAGTAGTAATTACCTATCAATGATTATTTTAAGTGTAAATTGATAAGATTCCCCTATGAAAAGCTATAGAATGCTTGCTAAATTTCTTAAGTTCCTTATAGAGTCTGGACATTAGACCTCTGTTGTATGCATAGCTTGTTAATATTTTCTCCCATTCTGTAGGTTGCTAGTTTATTTTGCTGTGCAGAATCTCTTCAATTTAATTAGGTCCCCTCGTCAATTTTTGTTTTTATTGCAATTGCTTTTAGGGACTTAGCCAAAATTTCTTTGCTAATGCTGATGTCAAGAATGGTATTTTCTAGGGTTTCTTCTCAGATTTTTATTTATTTATTTATTTATTTTTATATTTATTTATTTTTTTTTTTGAGAGGGAGTCTCCCTCTGTAGCCCAGGCTGGAGTGCAGTGGCGCGATCTCAGCTCACTGCAAGCTCCACCTCCCGGGTTCACTCCATTCTCTTGCCTCAGCCTCGCCGAGTAGCTGGGCCTACAGGCCCCCACCACCACCCCAGCTAATTTTTTGTATTTTTAGTAGAGACGGGGTTTCACCGTGGTCTCGATTTCCTGACCTCGTGATCCGCCTGTCTCAGCCTCCCAAAGTGCTGGGATTACAAGCGTGAGCCACCGCGCCTGGCTCTTCTCAGATTTTTATAATGTGAGATCTTACATTTAAATCTTTTATCCATCTCGAGTTAATTTTTGTATATGTTGAAAGGTAAGGGTCTAGTTTTACTCTTCTGTATGAGGCTAGCCAGTTATCACAGCACCGTTTATTGAATAGCATATCCTTTCCCTATTGCTTGCTTTTGTCAGCCTTCTCAAAGATCAGATTATTGTACATGTGTGGCTTTGTTTCTAGGGTCTCTATTCTGCTCCATTGGTTTATGTGTCTGTTTTTATCCCAGTACCATGCTCTTTTGGTTACTCTAGCCTTATAGTAGGGTTTGAAGTCAGCTAGTGTGATGCTTCCAGTTTTGTTCTTTTTGCTTAGGATTGCTTTGGTTATTTGGACTCTTTTCTATTATATATGAATTTTAGAATAGATTTTCCTAATTCTGTAAAGAATGATGTTGGTAGTTTGAAAGAAATAGTGTTGAATCTATAAATTGCTTTGGGCAGTGTGGACATTTTAATAATATTAATTCTTTCAATCCATGAGCATGAAATGTTTTTCCATCTATTTGGGTCATCTCTGACTTCTTTCAGCAGTGTTTCATCATTCTCCTTGTATATATCTTCAACCACTTTGGTTTGCTGTACTCTCAATTAAAAAATGAACAAAGGGTCAGTTGTGGTGTCTCTCGCCTGGAATCCCAGCACTTTGGGAGGCCAAGGCAAGTGGATCACATGAGATCAGGAGTTTGAGACCAGCCTGGCCAACATGACAAAACACCGTCTCTACTAAAAACACAAAAATTTAGCCAGGTGTGGTGGTGCAGGCTTGTAATCCCAGCTACTTAGGAGGCTGAGGCAGGAGAATAACTTGAACCAGGGAAGCAGAAGTTGCAGTGAGTCAAGATTGCACCATTGCATTCCAGCCTGGGCAACAGACTGGAATCCATCAAAAAAAAAAAAAAATGGGCAAAGGGCATGAACAGACACTTCTCAAATGAAGATATACAAGTGGCCAATAAACATATGAAAAACATGCTCATCCTAACTAATCAACAGAGAAACGCAAATCAAAACCACAATGAGCTACCACATCACACAAGTCAGAATGGCTGTTACTAAAAAGTAGAACACACACACACACACACACCACACAAACACACACACACAGATAATGGTGAGGCTACAGAAAAAAGGGAATACTTATACACTGTAGGTGGAAATGCAATTTAGTTTAGCCACTGTAGAATGCAGTTTAGAGATTTCTCAAAGAACTTAAAACAGAGCTACCATTCAACCTAGCAATCTTATTATTGGGTATATAAGCAAAGGAAAATAGATCATTATACCCAAAAGACACACAGACTAGTATGTTCATCACCTAGCTATTTACAAAAGCAAAGACATGGAATCAGCCTAGATCCCCATCAATGTTTAATTGGATAAAAAAAATTTACATATATACCATAGAATACTGTGCAACCATAAAAAAAGAACAAAATCACATTCTCTGCATCAACAACTATGGAGCTGGAGGCCATCATCCTAGGCAAACTAACGCAGGAACAGAAAAACAAGTAGTGTATATTCTCACTTATAAGAAGGATATAAACATTGACCACAAATGGACAAAAACATAGGAAGAATCAAAACTGCAGACTACTAGAGGGGGTAGAAAAGGAAGGGGCATGGTTTTGGGGTGCAATTGGTTTTTTGGGTGCAATATGCCCTGAAGCAAACCTGCAAATGTACCACCAGTATCTAAAATAAAAGTTGAAATAAAAAAAACAAAACAAACCACTGTGGCGAAATGGATTTTTTTTTTAAGCCAACAACAACAAAAAAGACAAAATGTAAATCTAACTATATGCTGTCTACAATAAACCTGCTTTAGGTTTAAGAACATACATAGCCTAAAAGTAAGGAGTAAAAAAAACATATTTCATGCAAATAGTAAACAAAAGGGAGAAGTCACATAAGTGGTTTTACTTGTATCAGACAAAATAGATTTCCAGTCAAAATTTGCCACAAGAGACAAAGAAGGACATTATAATGGTAAAGGGGCCAATTTACTGAAAGATGTAACAATTATAAATATATATGCACTCAACATCAGAGCACTTAAATCTGTAAAGCAAATACTGACAGAACTGAAGGGAGAAATAGATAGCAGTACAATAATAGTGAGAGACTTTAATAGTTCATATTCCATAATTAATAGAACAACTAGATAGAAAATAAATAAAATAGCAACCTTTAGCAGCAATATACACACAGCCTTCAACTTGCAATGGTTCTACTAATTAATTTTTCAACTTACCATGTGTTTTTTGGAACTTAACTCCATAGTAAGAAGAGGAGAATCTGGTCTTATGATGATTTGACTTATAATATTTTGACCTCATGGTATATTTACCAAGATAATAAGTGCATTTTTGACTTACAATTGGTTGTTCAGGACATAACCCATCTTAAAAGTCAGGGAGCATTTGTAGACCAAATGGACATACCAGATCTTTGCATAACATTCTACCCAACAGCAACTGAATATACATTCTTCTCAAGCACAAGGAAACTTCTCCAGGATAGATCACATGTTAACTTATGAAACAAGACTTAATAATATTTATAAAATCTCAACTCATACCAAGTTATCTTTTCTAACCAAAAATGAATTCTATTAGACATCAATAACATAAGAAGAACTGGAAATTTTCAACTAAGAAGAAATTAAGCAACACATCCTCACCCCTGAATAATCAATGAGTCAAAGAAAAAAATCAAAAGAAAAACTAACAGATACTTCTCAAAAGAAGACATTTATGCAGCCAAAAAACACAAGAAAAAATGCTCATCATCACTGGCCATCAGAGAAATGCAAATCAAAATCACAATGACATACCATCTCACACCAGTTAGAATGGTGATCATTGAAAAGTCAAGAAACAACAGGTGCTGGAGAGGATGTGGAGAAATAGGAACACTTTTACACTGTTGGTGGGACTGTAAACTAGTTCAACCATTGTGGAAGTTGGTGTGGTGATTCCTCAGGGATCTAGAACTAGAAATACCATTTGACCCAGCCATTCCATTACTGGGCATATACCCAAAGGGTTGTAAATCATACTGCTATAAAGACACATGCACACATATGTTTATTGCGGCACTATTCACAATAGCAAAGACTTGGAACCAACCCAGATGTCCAACAATGATAGACTGGATTAAGAAAATGTGGCACATATACACCATGGAATACTATGCAGCCATAAAAAATGAAGAGTTCATGTCCTTTGTAAGGACATGGATGAAGCTGGAAACCATCATTCTCAGCAAACTATCGCAAGGACAAAAAACCAAACACTGCATGTTCTCACTCATAGGTGGGAATTGAACAATGAGAACACATGGACACAGGAAGGGGAACATCACACACCGGGGACTGTTGTGGGGTGGGGGTAGGGGGAGGGATAGCATTAGGAGATATACCTAATGCTAAATGACGAGTTGATGGGTGCAGCACACCAACATGGCACATGTATACATATGTAACAAACCTGCACATTGTGCACATGTACCCTAAAACTTAAAGTATAATAATAATAAAAAAAAGAAAAACTAAAAAATAACTTAAATAACTTGTAACAAATAAAAATAAAATAATAAAACACAAAAACTTATGAGATGCTGCAAAAGCAGACTGCAAGAGACATTTATAGTGATGTATCTACATTGAAAAATAAGAAAGATGTTACATAATCAATCTAACTTTACACCTCAAGGAATTAGAAAAAGAACAAAGTGTTCACAAATCTAGCAAATGGAAGGAAATAATAAAATTATAACAGAAACCGAGGACAAAGAGAGTAGAAAAAAATAAACAAAACTAAGAGTTTGTTTGTGAAAAAGATAAACAAGTTGACAACCCTTTTTCTAGACTAACTGGAAAAGAAAGACTCAAATAAAATCAGAAATAAGAGAGGAAAATTCAGACATTATAACTGATGCCACAAAATTTAACGAAATGATCATAAGATACATGTATGAACAATTATACACCAAAAAACTAGATAATCTAACAGAAATAGATAAACTTTTAAAACTTACACCCTACCAAAACAAAATTATCAAAGTGTAGAAAGTCTGAAAGACCCGTATATAGTATGAAGTTTATAATAGTAAATAACAAACTTCCATTTTAAAAAAGCCCAGGACCAAATGGCATCACTGGTGAATTCTACCTAACATTTAAAGATTTTCATTCCTTACTGTTTGAGGATTGTTTTTTAACAATCTCAAACTTTTCCAAAAATTCCAAAAATTCAAGAGAAGGGAACACTTTCAAATTAAATTTATGAGGCCTGCATTACCCTAACACCAAAGCCTGACAAAGACACTACTAGAAAATCAAACAGTGGGCCAATATCCCTCATAAATATAGATGTAAAAGTTCTTGACAAAATACTAGTAAATGGAATTCAACAGCATCTTGAAAGGATTGTACACTGTGACCAAGTAAGATATATGCCTAGGATGCAAAGATAGTTCAGCATACCAAAATTAACTAATGTGATACAACACATTAACAGATGGAAAGATAAAAATCATACAATCATCTCAATAGATACAAAAAATATTTGATAAAATTATACACCTTTTTATGATAAAAACTTTCAACAAAACTAGGACTGGGAGGAAATTACCTCAACGTAATGAAGACCAAATAATGACAGTCCCACAGCTTGCATTTTATTCAATAATGAAAAATTGAAAAGCTTTTCTCTGAGATCATAAACAAGGCAAGGATGCCCACTCTCACCACTTCTATTCAACACAGTACTGAAAGTCTTAGCCAGAGGATTTAAGCAAGAAGAAGAAATAAAGGCTATGAAATCAAAAAGGAATAAGTGAAATTGTCCCTTTACACATGACATGATCTTGTATATAGAAACCACTCAAGACCCCATTTAAAAACTTTTAGAAATAATAAATGAATTAAGAGAACTTCCCGGATATAGATTCAGTATTTATATATCAGTTGTATTTATATACACTAACAACAAATTCAAAAGGAAACTGTGACAATAATTCCATTTACAATAGCACAAAAAAGTATGATTAAGAATAAACTTAAGTAAATGAGCAACTTATAAACTAAAAACTAGAAAACAGTGATGAAAAATTAAACACAATCCAAAGAAATGGAAAGATATATTTATGAATCGGAATTTTTAATATTGTGAAATTGTCCATGCTAACTGAAGCAATTTATGGATTCAATGCAATTCTTATCAAAATCTCAATAGCAATTATTTGTCAAAAAATCTAAAATTCATATGAAACCAAAAAAGGACACCAAGTAGCCAAATAAATCTTAAGAAAGAGCGGCAAAGCTGGAGGCATCACATTTCCTGATTTCAAGCAATACAAAGCTACAGCAATTAAAAATAATATGGTACTGGCATAAAGACAGACACACAGGTCAGTGGAACAGAATAGAGAGCCCAGAAATAAAACCACACATATACAGACAACTACATTTCAGCAAAGTTGCCAGGAGTACACAATGAAGATAGGATAGCCACCTGAACAAATGGTGTTGGGGTAACTGGAAATTTATATGCAAAAGAAAAATATTGAACTTTGTATTACGTTACAAAAAATCAATTCAAAGTAAAGACTTAAACATAAAATCTGAAACTGTAAAACTTATAGAAGAAAACATAGCATAAAAACTTTATGACATTGGCCTTGGCATTACTATGACCTCACATCTGTTAAGATAGCTATTATCAAAACAAAAAAGGGCCAGTGTTAGCGAGGATGTGGAGAAATTGGAAACCTAATATACTGCTGGTGAGAATACAGTATGTGATTGGTTCGGCAACTACTTAAAACAGCATGGAGGCTTCTCAGAAAATTAAAAATGGACCTACTATACAATACAACAATTCCACTTCTTCTGGCTATTTATCCAAAAGAATTGAAATCAGAATGTTCAAGAGATATTAGCACTCCCATATTTATTTGCAGCACTATTTGCTATAGCTAGGAAGGGAAAGCAACCTAAATCTCCATTGATGGATGAATGATGACATATACAAGAAATATTATCCAGTCTTAAAAAAGAAATTCTGCAATATGTGACAACATGAAGAACCTGGTGGACATCATGTGAAGTGGAATAGTTTAGTCACCAAAGGACAAATATTGCATGATTCCACTTATACAATTAAATTTATAGAATCAAGGAGTGGAATGGTGGTTAACAGGGCTGAGAGGGGGAAATGGGAAATTGTTAATTAATGTTATGAAATATGATTTATACAATATAAGTGATAGAGGTCTTCTGAACAACATTGTGTGAATAGTTAACATTATGTTTTGTACACTTACAATGTATTAGGAGGAGAACTATCATATTGTGTTTTTTCCACAATGAAATACATTTTTTAAAAATTTATGTTAACTGTACAGATTTATATGTCTAATCATGGTAAAGTGAGAATATTGATCTATTGATCCTGATTTAATGAATATCTCATATAAAAGTATATACAATGAGAGCTACATACATATATACGTGTATGTATATTGGTTTACATATCTAACATTTCAAAATTTTTAGACCTTTAGGTATATGACAAATTAATCTTCCTGAATACATGTGGAAAGCCTCAGTAATTTCGATGATGACAATGTTATTTGTAGGCTTTTGGTAACTTGGTTTTAGATTAATTTAAACCTAGCTATGGGTTGTCTTTCTGAAACAGAGGGTAGTTGATACAATGAGTAGCCTCTCCATGTAGTTACTGTTGCAAGTTTGAAAATGGGTTTGTTTCATATATTAGAATAACGTCTCTCTACAGGTTCCCTTTAGTTCATTTTAAAGGTTCCTACCAAACATATCTATGTTAGCATTGTTTCAAGTTTCTATCTAATGTGCTAAAATAATAGAAAAGCTGGAAAATGAGGGATTTTTAAAATCTGGATTCATAGTACTTCTTGTGTGACCTTGCTAGAGGAACTACTCCTATTTTTTCATATTCTAGTACTTTCTCCGTTTTTAGTAGTTCATCATTGAGAGACAAACATAGGAATATCCCACAGATATTTATATATTTATTTTGTGGTCAGCTATGGAGATGAGCTAGATCCCCTCCCAATTAATAAGCTGAAAGTTTAGTCTGATAACATTGCACACCAAAAAAGTACACAGCAAAGTTTAGTACTCACACAAGAGAAACCTAGGGAGAGGAGGACAGGAACAAATAAGTCCAGGCTGGCTTGAGTTAGGTGTTTCAGTGGTTAGAGAGTACACTAGCGAGCCAGCAGCAAAGGGATCCTATGGGCATTCTTACCAGCTTGCCAGATACGAGGCAGAGGGGGAGTGAAGAGGTGAGCATGAAAGCGGCCATAGGTGGGAATTGAACAATGAGAACACATGGACACAGGAAGGGGAACATCACACTCTGGGGACTGTTGTGGGGTGGAGGGAGGGGGGAGGGATAGCATTGGGAGATATACCTAATGCTAGATGACGAGTTGGTGGGTGCAGCGCACCAGCATGGCACATGTATACATATGTAACTAACCTGCACATTGCGCACATGTACCATAAAACCTAAAGTATAATAATAATAAATAAATAAATAAATAAATAAATAAATAAAAAGAAAGCTGCCAGAACCTGAGCGCGGTGGCTCACTTCTGTAATCCTAGCACTTTGGGAGGTGGAGGTGGGTGGATCTCTTGACCTCAGGAGTTCGAGGCCAGTCTGGGCAACATGGTGAAACCTCATCTCAACAAAAAATACAAAATTATCTAGACATGGTGGCTTGTGTGTGTAGTGCCATTTACTTGAGGGACTGAGGCAGGAGGAGGCTTGAGCCCAGGAGGCGGTGGTTACTGTGAGCCAAGATTGTGCCACTGCACTCCAGCCTAGAGACGCAGTGAGACCCTGTCTAAAAAAAAAAATTCTGTCGGCATCAAATATTAAAAATGGAGTCAGATATAGCAATCATATTAATAATATTTAAGGATGAATATACTTTGTAAAGGTATAAGAGATAAATAAAAATTATTGTGCTTACCTGTTTCCTGCCTGTAAACCAATAAATGTATTTTACAAAATTAAGTAAGAGGAAATCAAGATCTCTATTCATTAACAAATTACACATATGCTTCATTCTATATCCAAGTATATTATGATGTCAAGAAAAAAATAAAGAAGTTGGAAAAAATGTTATAGATGTTGAAAGACAAGAAGTCACCTGAATGGGATGTGAAAATAGTCAACACAGCAGGTCAGACAGGAGAAAATTGAGTCAAAATGAAATTAACACAATAGGCTTAAAGTCCATTCAAGAAACAGGAGTAATGACTGACATTAGGACAGATAATATACTCCGGAAGGTAGAAATTAGGAATCGAAGAAATAATGTGTTGCAAATTTTAATTCTGAAGGTAGGAAGCTCACTGATTTTATAAGAAGTGGAATACAAATGGTTTATTCTTTATGCAGCAAAATCCAAGGACTAAGTTTTCCTAATGATATATGACTATTACAGTGTTTTTGTTTTGGTTTGTTTTGACAGCCTGCAAGTGTGTTTACTCAATTTCACTATATTTGAAGCTGTCATCTTATAATGTGAATGGATTTTCTGAATACAGCTAACTCAATAGAATGCTGTTAGCTCCTGAATAACTCTTGACCTGGGTCTTTATATACATTTGCCATTAAACATAATTCAATGGCAATTAAATATAATTATCTAACTTTTGGTAGCATGAACACATTCTCTATAATCTGGTACCACTAAATGGAAGAATTAGTAAGGTTCTTGACTTTGGTGATATGTATGTTCTTGTCTATGGTGACCTCACTGAATCTGGCAACCTTTAAAGCTAATCATCACAAATATTGTAATGCATTTCTCATATCAGCTTCGCTTTAAATATATTAAATGTAGGCCAGGGGGATGATGAAAAGTTACTTAATGGGTACATTGTGTGTTATTCAGGTGATGGATACACTAAAAGCCCTGACTTCACCACTACACCATATATTCATGTAACAAAATTACACTTTTGTCCCATAAATTTATTCAGACAAATAGAAAAACTGTAGACCAGGATTAGATCATGTCTGCTTATTTGATTTCTGCCACTTTTTAAAACATAGGAACAATCAGTAAAATCTGGGAAAAACTGAGTTTATATAGTTATTGTTCATGATTTAGGGACAAAAATTTTGTCATATGGTCAGTAGAAAATAAATGAAGACCATGAATTGAAATAATATAACATTCTATCGTTCAAAATTAGATTACTGTAATGAGGCAATGAATAAAATACAATATTATGTTTCAAGAAATTTGCTTTTGGGGTAGCCTGCAGCCAAAGAAAATTAGCCTATATTTTTTACACAATGCACATGAGTCCAGGTTCTCCAGCTTTCAGGGCTTACCCTTTGAATAATATGTAACAAACACTATCCAAGCCTCCAAACTGACTAACTGCAGAATTTTTCGTTTTGATTTCACTGTTCTTTAGCATCACTTATTTCCTTAATAAATTGTTCACAAGTGATAGAAATCTGATATAGTTTTCTCCTTGTTATATTTTTCTAAGAACCAGTGCTCCGTATTTCTCACTTCACCTCTTTCCTTTTTGTAACTAAGTTCTTTTGTGTATGTCTTAGTCTGTTTGTGCTGCTGTAACAAAATATCCGATACTGGGTCATTCACAAATAATATAAATTTATTTCTCTGAATTCTGAAGGCTGAGAAGTCCAAGATCAAGGTGCCAGCAGAATTAGTGTCTGGTCTGGCACATTCTGGTAAGGGCTGCTCTCTGCTTCCAAGATGACACTTTGTCATTGCATCCTCAGGAGTGGGGGAACACCATGTTCTCACATAACAAAAGGGATAGAAGGGCCAGAGAATGCTCTCTTCAACTTCTAGCCCTTTTTACAAGGGTGCTAAACCCGTTAATGAGGGTACAGCTCTCGTGACTTCATCACCCCCCTAGGGCCACATCTCTTAATCATGTTGTATTGGGGATTAAGTTTCAATATGAACTTTGGAGGGGACACCATCTATCAAACCATAACTCTGCATTTTGCTCCAACCTAATTCCCTAATGTCCAGCATATTCTGAGCTGAAGCACTATTGATAGAGTTTAGGAATACTGTAAGGAAATCACAGTGATGTCACAAAGTCCATTGTATTCACATGTATACACACTCATAGATAACTTGTATCATGCTCCCTAAGAAGTATGTATTCCTTATCTCCTTAATAGTATATTGTCAACATTTCCCACATTATTAAATATTCAGAAACATTATATTAATCCCTACAAATTATTCCATGACATGAAAACACCGTAATTTTTAAAATCATTCTCTAATAGGAAAACTAAATATTTTCTTTATTATAACAAACACTGAGACAAGTATTATGTACTTTACACATTTTTTTACTCTGAAAATTTGGGAAAAATCCACTTTATGAAGAAATAGAATAACAGAAATAATCTAGGAAACTTTTCTGTTACTATGGTTTAATATTTAACTAATGCACTTGATATCACCATTTTCAATTCTACAAATAACTAAAATTAGAAATCAAGACTAGTGTAATTTTTTCAGAGTCCTTGATTGGTGTACTGGTTCTTGTTCACTTTTGTATACAAAGAATACTAAGTGATAAGAAATGATTCTATGTTAATAAGTATTTACACACAAAAAGCAAAAACTCATCACCAAATCAAATGTACTTTTAACATCTGTTCATTCCTCTGGCTATATTTATGTAAATAATATATAAATAAAGAATTTAACAGAAGCTTAGATATTGAAGGTTTGTAATAATAAGAAGAAAGTGAGCCCAGCATTGCCATGTTTAAATCAATTGGTGGTGGAATCTGACTTTTCTTAGTTTAGCATTGTTATTTTATTATACCTCCATGTAGATACCAAAAGTTTGGTTCATATGCAGATGTTTAACCAGCAACTAATAATTCAAAATATCTGGTGAATATCTGGTGATTTCCTTAACTTTTTAATACTATGTTGTTTTTCTGATATCTGTAAATTGGTCTAAAATTTGTCTTGCCCCAAATCTTCTTTTCTGAGGTTCATTATATTCAAAGAGCTACAACACTTGGATAGAGAAGTTTCAAAGACTGATGTGATCCAAAGCAGGTTTTCTGAGGAAGTTCACATATTTCTCTAAATACTTTTTAAATTCTCATTTTTTTTCCATAAGTGCATTTATTTCAAATATGCACATATTTTTCTTAGAAACATTGTTGGCTGACTAATGTTATTTAGTAGTCACACTGGAGTTTATTCCTTATAAAATATTTATCTAATTTTATTGCTTATTGTTATCAAGGAGTTTACAAAACGGATAAAATGAGTAAACTAAATGAGTAAATTTCACATTTCAACTTAAGTTTACAATGTGAAGATTTTTAAGTTTTCTTAATGGAAAAATAAAACGTAAAATCTCAGTTTGATCACTAGAATGAGATGAGATTTGTTGTGACAGTCACTTCAGGAAAGGGAAAAAGCATAAAATTCCAGCTGTTTGGTTAAAAAGGTTTGTCAGAACTGCTTCAAAATCAGTCAAAAAAAGAGCCAGAGTTCTTCATGGAGCTTCCTTTGGCTGATGTAATTAAGAGGTTATTTCCAATGTATATTGTCCATTTGAAGAGCATACGTGGAAGGGGTCCCAAAGGTATTATTATGGCATTATGGGAAGGCTGGCTAGAGGTTAAAAATGCTTAAAATCACTAATCAGAAAAATGCAAATCAAAACCACATGAGATATTGTCTCACTCTAGTTACAATGGTTTATATCAAAAAGACAGACAGTAACAGATTCTGGCAAGGATGTGGAGAAAGGGGAACTCATATACATGGTTGCTAGGAGTGTAAATTAGTATACCCACCATACAGAACAGTATGGAGGTTCCTCAAAAAACTCCACAAGATCCAGTAATTCCACTACTGGGTATATATCCAAAAGAGGAATTAATATAGTGAAAGGATATGTGCACTCCCCTATTTATTTCCACACTATTCACAATAGCCAAAATATGGAATCAATCTAAGAGCCCATCAATGGATGAATGGGTAAAGAAAATGTGGTGTATATACATAATGGAGTATTATTCAGCCCTAAAAGAATGAAATCCTATCATGTGCAGAAACACAGATGGAATTGGAGGGCATTATGTTAAGTGAAATAAGCCAGGCTTAGAAAGACAAATATTACATGTTCTCACTGATATGTGGGAGATCAAAAAGTGGAACCCACGAAGACAGAGAATAGAATGGTGCTTTCCAGAAGCCTGGAAGAGTAGCAGGGAGTGGCAGATGAAAGGAAAAAAGGATAAAAATATGTTTATTACCTTTGAACTGTATACTTAAAAATAGTAAAATGGCAAATTTTATATGTATCTTTTACCTCAATAAAAAACAACATAAAATTTGTTTAAAAGTATATGTGAAAACCACAGTAGTAGTCTCTTTCTTGTTCTTCTATATGATGGTAAATGAAAAGCAAAGACTACCAACATTATTAAAAATTAAACATAGTGTCCTTTCTAGTCTTACTTTTTCAGAATTGCATGTTACTAAGCACATGTTTTATTTAAAAGAATACAAAGTATACAATCAGTTAGTCTTAAACCTGCACTTGGAGTTTGGTGAAAAACCTATGGTGTTGAGTAGAGAGGACATGGCTGGGTATAAGAAAAGCTTGAAGGTAATAGAATAACTGTCTACACTGTGCCAAATGCTGACTTTAACCAGATTTTTTGTTCAGAACCCCAAAAATGATACATACTTATTTTCAGTCAACACCTTAAAATATAAAGTATTTTAGAGAAGAAATTATATTACTCAGAAAATTCAGACATGGGAAAATGGAAGAATGCTTGCAGTATCAACTATTTTGATTGGAGGAGAGAAGGCAGGAGTTGGGAAGGATAAACAATTGGCAAGAGAACTATTGATGGAAGCCTGCTTACTTTCTTATGCTCACACATAACAATATGTAATTTGCACTGATAATTTTATTGATAAAAAACTATATGTTAGAAGTCTTACACTAAGCAAAATTTACAATAATGTCTTAAGTAACGACAAAAACGGTGTGTAAATCATCAGTCCTGTTATCTACCCTTGTTTCACAGTGGCACAAATCCAAATTAAAACAATTGAGTCAATCGTGATCAAAAAGAGATCTCTCACACACACATACACACACAATTCACATCAGTGTCACATCCAAAAAAGAGATGTGTTTTTTGCTTTAGCAAATGCATTGTTGCATTCATTTCCACGACTTATAAGGAGACAAAATTTGTCACAAAGCCAGAATTATTGAGAAACACTGTGCTTAATATATTATTTGCATGTTAAGATTGAGCTCCAAAGTTCTCACAGTTATTTATTTAACCTGATGTGTGTGTGTATGTATGTGTATCTGTCTGTCTGTCTGAATTTTCTGTGTCATTTGAGATACCTTTTTCCTGCTGATTCTTCATAGTAAATCTTTATACTATTCACATGGCATTCCATTTTGTTGTACTATACAAAATAAATAAAACCATTACTTATAGTAAATTCTAATGTCATCTAAACTATAAGCAATTAGCTAGCATTCAGATTTTTATATTATGGTAAAGTGAATAGCACTATAGACTGTTCAGTGACTCATTTTTTGGTGCTTAGTCAAGGGGGACATTTAGAAGCATGCATATCTAAACCTCAACCATTGACTTAATTTTTTGCCTTAATTTTTTAAAGAAAAATAAATCATTTTAGATAGAGTACAAAGAGGTGAATTACAATGCTTGATTGCTACACAGAAAAGTCAATGGAAATAAATTTTCCAGGTGAGGGAGTCAAGTATAGCTTTTTATTTAAAATACTGAAAGAAAGGCATTAAGAGTAAGAAAGACTATAGGTCACTTTTTAATGAACCATGTATTATGGTTGACATCTTGAAAAAAAGGGAGTAACTTTGTTGTCAATTTGAGAATCACCTTAAAAGTGAAACACTGTGCACTTAACCTTTACAAAAAGTATATAATGTAGACGACATTTATTTTTTAAATATTTTTGTGAAATGCCAGCTTTAAAGTTACTGTGCAAAATGCCAACCTGAAATGTTGGGTTAAACGACTTCACTAAACAATGTAACTCAGCGACGTTTCCCTTTCATTTGATCACTAAACTAATGCATCACCAGATGCACAGCTAACATAAAAATATCTAAACATGTTGAAAATAATAATGACGAAATGTGAACTCCTTCCTCAGTGTTGTTTACATCTGGACGAGTAACATTAATGTTGTCTTTAAAAATGAATTGATTTATTGGAATATATGTTAGTTGTTTTAAAAAATCAGTAGCAGAGAATTTCTTGAAATAATTCCTATGAAACACCCTCAATAAAATGATTAAGTGAGGCAGTATTTGAAAGACCTCCTCACCTTTATCCTCTTCCCAATTACTTTTCTTTGCCAAACACAAGGAAACATGTTTGGATTTGGGAACCCCTGGTGTTCCACTGACAGCAATGAGAGAAACTCTGACTTTGAAAACTTCCTTAATGTCCCCTGCCACAAAATCTTTCCCCATATTTTGCCAAACAAAACATGCTTTTTAAGGTATTGTTGAGGTTAGGTGCATGACAAGTATTCAAGACATTGTGAAAAAGATTACTGGGGATGCTGGAGGGAGACTGGAGTCTTGTGGTTGCCTCTTGTAAGATACCTTCAATGGGAGGCTAAGAAGGCGGCCTTGGAATGCCCAAAGGAAGTTGATGCATAACTCTCAGCCAAACAGTTTCTGACAAAAAGCCTAAGGTATACTGCTAAAACTCAAAGGATGGATCTCCACACATCTGACCTCCACATGTCCTCTTCCATCTGAACAGAAAGAAGGAAGGAGAAAGTTTAATATTAAGACTGAAGTTGGAGGAATACTGTCTTGAGTTACTTTTCCCCTTGAATCCAGTTGTAAAATGCAAATGAACGTTAGGAGCCTCTTGGGAAGCTGCATCTGAAAGAAGTAAGCTACTATATAAGATGATAGAAAATCCCAAATTGTCAGGCAGGAGAGGCCACATAAAGGCATATTGATCAACAACCCTACGAAGCCACCAGTTTGGAGTAAATGATCTCGAATATTCAACCACACCAAACCTTCAGATGGCAGACCTAGTAGAATCTGACTACAGGCTGATGAGGGAACTCAAGTATGAACTTTGCTGCCCAACTTTTACCAAATTCTGATCTCTAAAATTTTGACCTAAAAATGTGGTTGTTTTAAGGCATTGAGTTTTGAGATAATTTGTTTTTCAGCAAGAACAATTAGAACAACATTTTTTGGAGTCATATCTGTTTACATGAGTATAAAAATCAAACGTTCCACATCAAAATAATAATGATTACACATATAAACCCAATGAAAGTAAATAATGAGCAGATTATTTGATTGTGAATTTGATTTAATACAGATTCTAATTCTAACAATTGTATTTAATTTTAAACCTCCTACTTGATAAGACAAAAAGAAGTCAAGATGCCAAATTTGGTTTATAATGCCTGACTGAAGGAAACATACCATTAATTCAAAAGGGACAAAAACCTCCTGGTTCTAAATTGACTTATATCTATCTCTAAATAATAGAATTGAACAATATGCATTTATTCAGCAAGTATTTTTAAGACCTATTCAAAGCCAGACATTATCCTGGTAGCTTTATGTAAACTAGACATTGTCCTGTGTCCTGTTCCATGGAAGCTTAAAGCCTTGGAGGTTACGGGAGTAGAAATTCATTTCTTCCAGCTTGTAGTTTGAAATAGTTCAAACTCACTATGGAATTGAAAGAATAGTACAATAAACCTCCATTTATCTTACCTCCTCTATGGACATTTATAAATTAGTATTTTGTTAAACTGCTTTTTTTTCTCTTCCTCCTCCTCCTTCTTATTATTCCCTTCTTTTCTGTTTTCCTTCCTCCTCTCTCCCTGGCCCCCTACTTTTTGGAGGATGTGTGAATAAATTCTAAATAGATAAATTCTAAGTCCAAATATTTTAACTCATTCTAAATATTAATTAATGGAGTATACATTGAAAAGTATTTTCAAATGTAAAAATATGCTCAAAAACTTGTTTAATTTTCAAGACAGAAAAGAGAATATAAAATGGAAAACTCAATTAAATTACCACCCCAAAAAGGAACTTCATATACATTAATTACCAACCCCTATCTCTCCAACTTCCTACCCACTCAGCCTTAGGCAAGAACTACTCTATACCATGTCTCTATAAATTTACACCATGTCTCTATAAATGTTCTCAACATTTCACATGAATGGAATCATATGTGTTTTTTTTTGTGACTGGTTTATTTCATTTAGCATAATGTTTTCAAGATTCAACCATGTTACATTATGTATCAATTCTTCTTTCCTGTTGAAGTCAGAATAATATTTTATAGTACATATAAACCGCATTTTATATATCTATTAATTCATTGATAGGCATTTGGGTTGTTTTCTCCTTTTGGCTATTTGGGTAATTTTGTTATAACATTCATGCAAAAAGTTTTGTGGAGACATCAGTGTTTTATTTCTCTTAGGTACATACTTCAGAGCGAAATCTAGGTCATACAGTAACTCTGTGTTTAATCATCCGAGAGACTAGCTGACTGCTTTTAAAAGAGTGCACCATTTTACACTCTCACCAGCAGTGTTTGATTTCTCCACGTTCCTGATGATACTTTTTATTATCTGACTTTTTTAGTCTAGCCATCTAGTGAATGTGAAATGATTTGTTGCTTTGAATTGCATTTCCCTGATAACTAATGAAGTATCTTTTCATGTGCTTATTATCTATTTGTATGTTTTCCTTGGAGAAATATCTATTAAATCCCTTGCCCATTTAGAAAAAAAAAAACAACTTTCTTTAAATTTAGATTTATGAGAATTTTTTATGTAGTCTGGATAGAAGCCCTTTATGAGATATATAATTTTCAAATATTTTTTCCCATTTTGTGAGTTGGTGTTTTCACTTTTATTTATTTATTTATTTATTTATTTTTTGAAGTGAGGTCTTACTATGTTGCTGAGGCTGCTGTACGTCGGTGTCATCATAGCTCACTGCAGCCTTGAACTCCTGGACTCAATGGATCCTCCCATCTCATCTTGTGGAGGTCATCATACCCAGCAGTAAAGTTTAGCATAAATTTGTCAATTTCTACAAAAAAGTTAACTGATACTCGGATATAAATTGCAATGCATCTGCAGATCAGCTTTAAAAGTGTATCTATTTTATTGTTGTGTTCTAATAAATGAACATCTGACGTTTTGTACTTATTTTGATCTTTAATTTCTTTCCACAGTATTTTATGGTTTTTAAAGTGTAAGTTTCACTTCCTTTGCAAATACATTCCTGTTTTATTCTTTGGGATTCCAATATAAATGAAATTTTAAAAATTGATTTTAAATTTCTCCCAAAGAAGATTCACTCCACACCTCCACCCCACAATCCCCCAAAATAAATTGATTTTTATATTTGTATTGCAAATGTATAAGTATACTACTTACTTTTTTGTACTGATCTTGCATTCTGTAGACTTGCTGAATTCATCTAATAGTTTTTTAAGGGGTTACTTAAAATTTTCATATACAAGATCATGTCATCTCAAAAAGAGATAGTTTGACTTCCTCCTTTCTAATCCTGTTACCTTGTATTTCTTTCTCTTACTAATTGCCCTGTTTAGAACCTCAATTACAATGTTGAATAGAAGTGGTGAAAGTGGATATTCTTTTCTTCTACCTGATATTAGAGGAAAGCATCCTGGCTTTTGGCATTAAGTATAATGTTACCTATGAGCTTTTCACATATGTTAAGTTGGAGAACTTCTCTTCTATGACTAGTTTGTTGAAAGAAACATATCATGAAAGGGTATCAGATTTTGTCAAATGCTTTCTGTGTATATATTGAGATGATCAGGTAATTTTTTTCTATTTTTATTCTATGAATACAATGTATTACTTTAGTTGATTTTTGAATGTGAAACCAACCTTGCATTCTTTAGATAAATCTCACTTGACCATCATTCATAATTATTTACATATATTGCTGTATGTCATAGAATGAAATTAACTTTGTGTCATTGGAAGGTTATAGTTGTCAATCAAAAATTAGGATGTTATGGATGGTGTAGAGAGTATCTATTTGAGGATAGTGATCACAAGGTAAAATACGAAAAGAAAGAATAATAAGATGATAGTAAGATTATAAAGTCAAATAACAATAATAGTGATTGCTACTATTTAATGCATATTAGCTGTGTTCCAAGGATTGTGTTATGCATTTTATATGTATTAATTCATTTATTCCTTACATAACTCTATTAAAAAACTATTATCATTATGTTCATCTAACAGATGAAACAAAGACACAAAGAATTTAAATAACTTGCTTAAGGCCATATAGCAAGACATGCAAGATCAGTATATTTGATTTCTTACTGATGTTAAAAAAAATCTTATAATAGGAAGTTTTAATGAGCTATTTAGGAGATGGTTCATTTTTGATAATGAAAACATACACAGTGTCAACATGATAGGATAAAGGAAAAGAACATTTCTGGAGCTTAATATATAAGGAGCTTGAAGAGTAAGATGAGATATACAAAGAGAATTTAAATATCAAAGAGAAGAATAGAACAGAAGATTAAGGAATATGGGCTAGCTGGTAATGTTTGTGTCTAAAAGAATAATGCCTGAAACTTTGATTGAGGACCACTAAGAAAAATTATAGAGAAGGTATACAGTTAATTGTTGACAATTCCAAAAACTGAGAATAAGTATATATTTGGAAAGCAAGAAGGATACAAACACTGCTCTCAAACTTAAGATATGTGGCACATGAAAAGAAAATAAAGCCTTTCTACCTTAAGGACTGAAGAAAATGGTATATTAAGAGAAAAAAAAATATTTCATCCAAAAAACAGATGTAAAGGGGAAATTCAGAAAATAGTTTTAGAATATGTGGAACCTGATGACTAGGCATTCCAGAGAACAAAATGGGAAAAGGAGTTAGGGAGGAGAGAAGACTTTAATCAGCTAAGATCATAAATTGGACAGAAGGAAACGAGAGTTTAGGATCTAATGGGTAAACAGAGATTTTTCATTCTCACATTGACAAAGATTAAAAAGAGGATGTGAAAGATGGTAAATTTCATTTTACATGTGTATTTATGTGTGTCCTTAGGCAAGAGGATATTGGTCTAAACACTATGGGTTATGGATATAATTGCTTTTTTCCTTTCAAATGGAGATGAATACCTTAATATGGTAAAAAGTGGTTTTGTGTGAGATGTCTCATTTTACCTTTTCCCTGCTAATAATTCTGACTTTTATGCTATTAAATAGTATAAAGAATATCAGGTTTTTGGTCAAATTTGAGTTAAAAACTTTAGAAAGTTCCTGGGAGAATCAGAGAAACTAGATGACTCAGAGGTCATCTTTAGAATTGTCATATGTCAACCTAACAAATGATGTTGATAAATATTAGAAATATAATAAATCGTTTCTCAAAAAATTACTAATTTCTACATCAGCAACTCCACCTCTCTTTTCTTACTTTGTGTCTGGCTGCTTTTTGGCCCTATTACATGGGCAATTCAACTGTCTAACCTGAAATTGAATGGAGATATGCTGGCTTCTTTAATTTATTATTAGGTTGACAGCTAATAAATTATGAAGTAAATAATGCCAAAGAACGTTCGTTTATACTTTGTATAAAGAGGATCATAGGATTGCAAGTAAATTAATTATTGGCTAAAACAGTATATTGATTTTATGCTGTTTTATAGATACGCCAACCTTATGGTGACCATAGTGTTTTTAATTAAACGTAAAAATAAAGAGCAGGAATATTTGAGTCATATTTTTCTTAAGATTTTTTTTAAAAAACATCCAAGCACATCAATGCAGTGAAGTTCTTATGGTGAGAAGCACTTCTCACCATGTACAAACTGTGAAAATAACACATTTCATTAAAATAGGCATCTGTGAGCTAAGCACTAAGTCACACAAGCAAACATAAGCGGGAGAAAGGGAAATCTTTCAAAAAACATATTCCCTGGTGATTCAGTGTCAGCTGCAAATATTCCCTTCTCTTAATCTTTTGTTATCCTAAAGTTCCCTCGGCTGCTATTAGGTAATAACAATGAGTCCTGTAACTTTGAAAACAGATTTTTAAATGTGTGTGTGTATACATATATATATATCTGTGTGTGTGGTGGGGGAGTGGGGGGGATTGTGGGGTGGAGGCATGGAGTGAATGTTCTTTGGGATACAGCAATCCAAAGAGCCAAAGAATAATGAAGAGAAGAGAATTGACCTTATACCAAGAACATTTCCATCAGAAATGTAATAAATAAGCTCTCTCTGAAAGATTTAAGAACTCATGCAGAGGGACTGGAAAAAAACTTGAAGGAGCACATGAAGAAAAATGAAATTTGCTTTAAAAAATATTTGCAAATTTTTTTCAAAAATTTAAATAAAGTGATTTTTCTGCCTATAAAATTAAAATATTTCTTGTGGAAATACAAAGGAGCAGAATACTAAAAGGATGAAAATTAAATTACCCATAATCCTGTATCAGGTGATATTGTCTAAATATTGAGAAGTATTTATTTCATTTTATTTTCATTTCATTTCTCTATAAGCTCATGTTTTGTATACATATAAATGACCATATGTAATCATGGATAACTGAATATATCTCTAAGTGTGTACATTATATATACTTAAATCTGCTTTTATGTATGTATATTGACTGTATCCCAGGTAAAATGCTTTATTTAGTAAATTCAGTGTTCTTTTCTTCCTCAAGTCATCTAATGAGAAATACTAACATCTTTTATAAAATATTTCCATTGTATTGTAATTATAGTTACTATTCTAACTCATTTCATTATCCGGTACCTGTCATTTAGTAACACATTTCCTCCCATCCTTTTTTAAAATTTTTATTTGTATAAATGTATGGGGTTCAAGTGGAATTTTGCTACATGCATAGATTGAGTAGTGGTAAAGTCAGAGCTTTTAGAGCATCCATCATCTGAATAACACACATTATACCCATTAAGTAATTCTCATCATCCACCTTCCTCCCACTTCACCTCCATTTCAAGTTTCCGTTTTCTATCATTCCATACTCTCTTTCTCTGCGTAGACATTCTTTAGCTCCCCCTCATAAGTAAAAACATGTAATACTTTGCTTTCTGTGTCTGAGCTGTTTCACTTAAGATAATGGTTTCCAGTTCCATCTATGCTGCTGCAAAAGACATGATTTTATTCTCTTGTATGACTGGATAGTATTTCATTTTCTTTATTCAGTCATCCATTGATGGACACTAAGGCTGATTTCATATCTTTGCTATTGTGAGTAGTGCTGTGATAAATATAAAAGTATAAGTGTCCTTTTGATATAATGATTTCTTTTCCTCTGCATAGATACTCAGTATGCTGAATCAAATGGTAGTTCTAGTTTTAGTTCTTTAAGAAATATCTATACTGTTTTCCAGTATAGATTGTATTCATGTATATTCTCACCAACCATTTATAAGTTGTTTCCTTTTTTATAAGTTTATAAATGTCCCCTGTTTTTCTGCATCTTTGCCCATATGTGTTATTTTTTGTCTTTTTAATAATAGCTATTCTGACTGGTGCAAGATGATATCTCATTGTTGTTTTAATTTTCATTTCTCTGATGATTTGTGATGTTGAACATTTTTTCATATGCTTATAGGCCATTTGTATGTCTTCTTTTGAAAAATGTCTAATCAAGCCCTTGGCCTACTTTTTAATGGAAGACTTGTTTTTGATGGTGGTGGTGGTGGTGTTAGTACCTGGAGTTTCTTCTAAATACTGGATATTAATTCCCTGTCAGATGCAGAGTTTGCAAATATTCTTGAGCTGGTTATTTTGATCAATATTTAAGCAGAATTCTATTTTCAAGTGGTTGTTTTAGAAAGATACAGTGATATATTTTCTAAAACCTTGCAATATATGTGTAATATCTTCATCAGAAGTAAACAAATAAATAAATCTTTTGATTTTTAATATGTTCCGATGAGACAGTTTTTCAACTCTAAAATTTCAAATGTTGTCTCTTCATCGCTTTCTAGCATTACTGTTGAAGAGGACACTGAAAGGTCTCTGAGGACAATTTAATTTTTTTTGGTCAGAGATAAAAATACTATGTTGGTGCAAAAGTAATCATGGCTTTTGCCATTACTTTTAATGGCAAAACAACTTTACTTTTAATGGCAAAACTAGCAATTACTTTTGCACCAACCTAACATTTCTTTTTTCTTTATGAGAACAGTTATAGACTAAAAAAAATCTTTACATGCCAAGTTTCTTTATTTCTTCCCTCCTTCCTTTCTCACCCTCAGGTCTAGGTTAATAGCAGGTAATTGTGACAAGTCCAGTGTGGGTTACTGGTCATGAAGAATCCATTGTTGATGACATCCCAGAAGAGAACACTAAGTCTTATCTTTCATCTTACCCCTGAACTTCCCTTCCTCTGAAGGTAAAACACATAATATATGCAAAAACATAAATGTTTACTGTGTTGGCTTGTGGTTTGAGGCCTAAAGTTAAGGTTCAATGCTATATACTGCCTTGATATCTGGTAAAATTGAGAGAGACTGGAATTACCTAATAGCAAATTATCTTCCACACTTCTTCTGCAGTTAATGTTCACCAGCCAAACAGCCCTTCTTGTCAAAGAATTGTCAGAGTTTCTGCTTACTCCTGAGGAGTGGGTTTCAGTTCCCTGACAGCCCATTGAGTTATTTAAATAAGGCGATTGTATTCTTCCTTGGGAACCAGGGAGCACTTCACCTTTTTGATAATACAAAGCCTGCATCCCCCTGCCTCTGGCAGTTCACTGTAATCACAAGTGCAACCTCTGCGTGGGCTTGAGTGATATGGGGCGCCCTTCTCTCACAGGCTATGAGCATACATAACCAATAAACCGCTGCCAATCTCATTTTTCTTGCATCAAGTGTTGTGTGTTTGGCCATCCCTATAATCCAAGGGCAGGAAACTCTCTCCTATTAATGGGGTAAATAGGACATGATTAAACCTTGGCCACTCTTATAATTTAAAGCGGTATTCAGGCTTAACTGTGATTCATTTTTTATAATTTTAAATGGATCATGATAATTTTGTTTTCATTCCTTTGATTTTTTTTCTTAATGCCTTCTAATATCCCCTCTGATTGAAAATATTCATTCATTTAACAAATCTTTATTGAGTAATTTTATGCTGAGCACTTTTCAAGGTACTAATGAGATAGTAGCAAATTGAAAAATACAAACTTTATATGTTCAAGTTCAAAAGTAAATTTCAAAAAGAAGTTAAACTAAATGAATTAAAAAAAACTAGGAAGCAGGTAAAGTGTTTAAGAATTTGGCTATTACTGAAAATATAGAAAAAAATCCTTGCTAAAAAGCCTAAAATTAGAGTTCAAAATTGGAATATTATATGCATGTTGGTTTTAAAGTCTCCTCCTGTAAATGTGGTATTATAAATAGAAACTAATGATGGATTAACCTAAATTTGTCCCCAGTACAAAGTTATTTGATACAAAATGCCTGTATTTAACAGACTAAAGGAAATCACAACCTTTTAACTTAGCATGGATAATGAAAAACAAATCACTTAAAATGCCCATCAACTTATTTAACTGTATTTCATGCCAGTATTTCAGGTAATTAACATCCTGCAACCTTACAGAAATTGCTTTCACTTCTACCCATTCATCGTCATTTCAGTTTATGTTCTCATTTATCTGTCTTTTAGTGTCAAATTAGATTATGCTTTGGAACTTGTTTCTGTTTTTACTAAAGTATACTTAAGCAACACTAAAGTGAAGAAATCAATGCAATGCTTATGTGTTTCATTATATACACTAAGCTTTTATTCCTAAGGTTTTCTTGAAAAGTCATTGGACCTTGATATTTTGTAAGTCTCACTATCTTCTGCACAATAGCAATTCTATTGTCCTTTTCATCAATATCATTTGGTTAATAAAGCATCAGTGTTTTCTGACTTTTTCTGCTTATGTTTCCCTGACCTACATAGATTCTTGACTTTAAGGAGAAAATGGATTGCTGGATAAAATATAGGACACTTAGTTGGATTTGAATTTCAGTTAAATACATTTTTAAAATATATCTCTATAGGTATATATTTATATTTGTATGTTCTATCCAGTAATTGGGACAATTATATTTAAAAAACTGTATTTTGAACTGAAAAAATATTATTTTTCCAATCTGAAAACCAAAATTGACTGCATGTCCATTATGCATCTATCTATGCATTTATTGTTTACCAAATCTGACAAATGAGGTAAAATATCTATGCACACCAATAAAGATTATGAAAAGCAAACAAGAAAACACTGATTTTAATACAATGTAAATAAGATGTTTATGCACACACTAATTTTTTTCCATATTATTCTGAACATATATATTTCATGCAAGCAATGCCAAATACACCCCTCTGGCAAAAAAAAAAAAAAAAAAAAAGATGCTTTAGTATCTTATTAAAAAAAATATTGAATCTGGCTATTTTTTACTAATAAAATTTCTTACCAGTCTGAAAGGCAGGATATTGGAGACACTTGATTTGTATCATGATGCATAAAGCCATGTTGTGTTGGAGGCCCAAGAAGCCAAGTTTATGTGACATAAAAATGAGTTAAAACGTCTAGAAAATGAGACTGATGTTTAGGTTGTATGAAGAAACTGAAGAAAAACACCATTCCCCCTACAAACAGCTTAAGAAGCCACCATTTATTCACAAAATGCATTTGCTTAAAGACATCAGAAAACTACTAAAGCTATGAGAAACAGAAAGGCAATTCTGGAGAAGGGAGAAATATGGAGGCATGAGCTGAAGTTTTGCAACTGGTTTATCCCTGGGTTTGTTACTGAACTGAACCTGGATCTGCTTGCCTGTCACACAGAAAAGCCAAATACTGACACCAGGATTTACAGCAAGAGAAAGTAAGGCATTTATTGCAGGGTTCCAAGCAAGAAGAATGAAGAGCTAATATTTAAGACTTAAACTTAATGATGGCTTACAAGCAAGGGTTTTTCAAGACAGAGGTGAGGGGATTTTCAAAGTGAGTTAAGGGCTGGGAAATTTCTGGAACTTCTTCATCCATTTTCTGGTTACAGGCTGGCAGAGGTCTATATGTCAGCAGTTGGCATTTTCCATAAGGTGGGGATCCTAGTTTCTGAAAAACTACTCAAGGCCATATGTCAAGATGTTATCTTTAGTTTCTATAGAGCACTGAGCATCTTATGACTGATTTACTTGGGTGACTATTATTTAAGCTAAAATTATCTTCTTGCTTAGCAGGTTATTAATTTACTTCCCTAATTGCTGGTCACAAGACTAGCTAGCTGCCTGCAATTTCGTTTGAAGGGCCTCAAAGTGTTTTGTTTTGTTTTGTTTTCCTTTTTTATCCATGCCAGGGCAGGGTAGGGGAACCCAGTAGGCTCCTAAGTAGGGTCCCTAATTTGCCTCAATTACATGAAAAACGGTGAGAAAGTCATTGTCCAAATTTGCATACACACTATTAGAGTCTAGAAACTCAAATTTTGTCCAGTTAGATTGTTGCTGTTGGAAAGGATAGAATAGTAGAATTTGTCTTGGTTACACGGGGATGGAGAAATAAAATCAGTGGTTTGTGAGGCCTAAATAATTAGATTTTTCTTTCAACACATTTACTGATCTAAATATTTAAGTTAAACAGAGTTAAATGGCAGGCAGAAAATCCTCTGAAAATTTAAGAAATATGTATTTTTTTGTTCTGCAAAATTATCATTTTAATTATGACAATAATCTTTTTGTTTATTGACTCTTATAGCAAATTCCTCGCTTATTTTCTCTTAATTTCCCTGGGCCACTTGGTTTCACTGTAAAGATAGTGTCCACCATCCTCAAACACTTCAGTATTTATTTCCTATAAATGAAGACAATTTTGGTTGTATCTATGACACAACCATCAAGATCAGGATATTAGTATTGATACATCATCCACTCAAGAATAATTCAATCCTAAAGACATTAGATAAGGCCACACAAGGTTACTAATTATGCTGAGTTTGAGGGAGATGTGATGTCTCATTGCAGTGGCAAAACCTGAGAAGGCTGAGAAAGAGATGTACAAGTGGTAACAAGCGCCGGATAAAGGACAGAAAACCCCAAGCAGAGTGAATAAGTTTGTGCCCAGTTGAAGAGGCAGCTCGGTACATGAAGTCAAAGATTATGCGGAGTAAGCCATAAAAAAAGAATAAGCTCATGTCCTTTGTAGCAACATGGATGAAGCTGCAGGACATTATCCTAAGTGAACTAATTCAGAAACAGAAAATCAAATACTCAAATACCATGGGCTGTCACTTATAAGTGGGAGCTACACAATGGGCATACATGCACACAAAGATGAAAATAATAGACACTGGCAACTCCAAAAGTGGCGAGGGAATGAGGCAGGTAAGGGTTGAAAAAGTACCTATCAGGTACAATGTTCACTATCTGGCTAAGGGGGGGCACTAAAAGCCGCGTCCCCAGCAGTATACAGTATACCCATGTAACAAACATGCCTATGTACCTCTTGAATCTAAAAATTCAATTGAAATCAAAAAAAGCAAAAGTCTTTTGCATGACAGGATGGCCCAGCTTAGGATGGTGAGGTTAAACAGGGCAGGTAATACACACACAAAAAAGATAGGGGTGAGAGATAGACCATTGCAAGTTTCAGAGGCAGACTTGGCTGAGGATGGTATCCACATGATAGGGGGTGCACTGCTGCAAGGAGTCAGAGAGAGAGCAAAGTGAAGAAACTTAACCCCTGGAATGAGACATAAGAGTTCAAGTGAAGTAAGGAAGGTGTCTCCACAGAGCAATAGCTTACATGGGTTGTTAACGTTGTTGTTTATTTTATAATAAGGTTCAAATCACATCCAATCTGAGTAGGTTTGGGTCTCCTTGTTTTTAAATTCGATTTTTTTAACTTTCGTTTCTTTAGATTCAACTTGGTTTGGGATAGAGATTTTGGTAAATCAATAATTAGGTACTTACCATATTTACAAAGCAGATTATATATTTTTATGTGCTTTATAGTCTGTTTTTGATTAATTCATTTGTGAGGAAAGATTTTGCATTTTATTTTAAAAAGTGTATATCATATATTTCTGTGATACACGTTTCATATGATTGAAAATGTGTAATGCCTTGAATATTTTTCAACTCAATAAAATATTAAGATAAATAACATAAGATAAATAAAATGTTAACATATATTATGTAGGAAAGAAATGATAATTATGGGTTTTAATTTTTATTTTGATATTTTAAATTTTAATAATTAAAATTAAATTTAGATAGTGCTGAACATTGTGAACTAGGAACAATCAGGTTATCAAAGTCATCATATTTCTAGAATGCTATCTATAAAATTACTTCATTCTTTCTGTACAGATAAAGAACAGAAACTGTATAACAGTTTTAAAAGACTAATGTTTAGTAACCAATGTGTATTATCTCAAATAATTTTTTGGACTATGTGGGTATTCCTGACGAATATTGCCAACTCTTATCTCAGTTCACTAATGTGCAACATTAATTTTCTAATTCAGAAGAGAGCATTGCAGATGGTTGTATAAATCCATTTGATTCTGTAAAACTCTGATAATTAAAATAAATATGTGATACTTTTTTAGCATTACAGCAAGTTGAAAACAATTACTTATGTATTTTTAATACACAACTAATATTTTCTAACAATAAAAAAAGATGAAAATATAAAATATTTAGAAATGTTTATAAAGAATTATTCATAGGCATTCCAAAAGCCAAGTTTATATTTATGCACAATTAATTATAATTTATTAAGGAAAATTAGGGGAAATTATCTCTACAGGGGGAGATTTATTTTAAAATAAAGTATATGAGAATAAAACAACAAGACCTAAAAAAATACGTTAAAATAAAGAGTCACATTTTGGCAGGGAAGGAAAAACATGGGAGACGAAAACAAGAAACTCAGATGGGTCCATAGATATCCTTGTCTATCTAACAACTAATATGACATGTGAGGTGTGGGAAAAAGTTCTCATGTATGTGAAATTGGAGTCTCAGAAAGAAAACAGAGAAACAATGAGACAAAACAAATATTTATAAAAACACTAGGTAAGGAATTTCAAATGCTAATGAAATACAGCAAACCACAGATTCAATAAATTATTTGAACCCCAAACAGGACAAAATTAAAGGGAACCACATATAGGCCCAACATAGTCGAACTGCTGATAAATTAAAAAAGAAAAGCTTAAAACCTGTTAAAGAACAATAATCATTAGTTTTAATAGGGTTGGAAAATAATCTGCTAGCCTATAATTCTATACTTAGCAAATATGCTTTTTAAATATAAATATAAAATAATTTTCAGAAAAAAATTCATGATTATCAAAAATTAAGATAACAAATATATGTTGAGACTATTTTTAAAATGAATTCTTTTGACAGAAGAAAAATATCCCAGATGCAGCCATAAAAGTACATAAATGAAAGAAGGGCAAAGAAAGAAATAGAATAACTTACCAAGCTAATGAAGATAATGTCTCAGCATTGAGTTTAAGATATGTGTGGAAATAAAATACATGACAGCTGTTTCAGCAGTCCACAAGACCACTCACATCTTCAGTAATTTACTAGGACTCACAAGCTCAGCATATAGTTTCTTCCATGTTTCAAATTTTTACAGGTAACATGGTCAGGATACTCAGTTTGTTCAGTTAGGGAAAAAGACACAGTCTGAGTCTCAAGTAATATATATTCAGGTTTCCTATACTCTATTCTTCCCATGAGGGATCACACAGAGTGTACTGTCTTTACAGCAGGAAAAATACACCACATATGCAGTGTTTCTGCCTAGGGAATCCTATTTGAGACTGAGAGTTTAGGGTTTTTTATTGGGAGCCGGTCATGTGGACATATTCCAGTGAACTTCCAATAGCCCAGACTCTAAGAAGAGAAGGAGTTGTTCACCATAAATCATATTATAGACATAAAGAAACAATTTATCAGTTAGGAAATATTTCAGAAACTAACATTCCAGACACTAGCTAAGGGCCAATTTTGTAAGTAGGTCCTTGCAAAGATCTCAGCTTCAGGCCTGCTGTAATTCTCTTCTAGATAATAATAGTAGTACAAAAAGTGGGAAGAGTCAAAGAAGTTAAATTGTTACAAGATATTTTATTGCTCAAAAATTGATAACAAACGTTGTAATCTCTAGAGTAACAATTAAAGGAATAACTAGCGATTGTGAACCCACAACATAATGGATGAGAAAAATAAAATAATATATAAATACCTGGTTGATGCAAGAGAAAGAAATAAATAAAAGAAAAAATTAAACTGGTTCCATAAATAACACAGAGCAAGTTGGTATATAAACCCCAGGATATCACATAGTCCACCATCAGATGAAGATTCTCACACTGGAAAAATAATCAGATAAAAAGACAAACAAAACAGTCCAAAATCCAAACTTATGGTGCTTATTTAAAATATACTTAAATATTCTTAAAGATAAAAAAGTTTAAAGGCAAAGGAATGAAAAAGATATACCATATAAACACACCAAATACAGAAAACTGACAATGTTAACATCACATAGTAGAATGCATCCACAGGAATGTGTAACAATCCCCAATTTATATGCACTAAATACTGGATGTACAGAAAACATATAGAAATAGCATTAAATGATATTATCTGTTATTGTAAATTATTAGAGAGACATTTAATAAAATATATGTAAGACTTCTACATGGAAAACTAGAAAACATGATTGAGAAAATTTTTATTGTGTCCTAAATAAGTGGAGAGAAACTCCATGTTTATTGATTAGAAGGAATAATGCTGTAAAAATATCAATTTCCCCAAAGACACAAGGCAAGCCCAATAAAAATTCCCCAAATAGCCAAAAATAGAAAAGACAACCTCATACAAAAATGAACAGATCTGGAGGATTATACTATAAACATAAATCTTAGAAAAATCTATATTAATTAAAACTGCATGGTACAAGTATAAACAAATAGAGCAGTGAAACAAATAGTAATATAGAAACTGGCTATATATGTATTGTCATCTGATTTAGACAGTGTAATGGGAAAAAAGATCATCTTCATCTTTTCTTTTTCAAAGTTTTTAAACAATACGTAACATTTATATATTTATAGGATAGAATGTGATATTTTGATATATGTGTACATTGTAAAAATATTAAATTGATTTAATTGACATTTCTATCACCTCACTTACTTATCTTTTTGTTTTTGTGGTGAGAGAACATTTAAAATCTACTCTTTTAGCTATTATGAAATACACAATACATTATTATTAACTATGGTCACCTTGCTGTGCAATAGAACACTAGAATGTATTTCTCCTACATAACTGGAACTTTGTATCCTTTGACCAACGTCTCCACTTGGCCAGTCCCAACTGCCTTCCCTGATCCATTGGTAACCACCAGTATGGTCTCAGCTCGTTCACATTGAACTTTTCTCGATTCAACATATACGTAAGATCATGCGCTTCTTGTCTTTATGCTGCTGGCTAATTTCATCTACAATATTATCCTCCAGGTTCATCCATGTTGTTGAAAATGGCAGTATTTTCCTTGTTTATTAAAGCTGTTTTGTATTCCATATGTATGTACCACATTTTTTTGTCCATTCTTCCATTATTGGACACTTAGGTTGCGTCCATATCTTGTCTATTGTGAATAATACTGCAATGAACATAGGAATACAGATCTCTCTTTGACATTCTGATTTAATTCCTTTAGATTTATACTCTGATGTCTCTTTTCAATTAATACTGCTTGATCAGGTGACTGGAAAAGGCCATATGGGAACTTTCTAAGATGCGGTGTATGTTTCTCATTTGACCTGGATTATAGTTACACAAATATATACACCTGTAAAAACTTGTCCAGGTGTTCACTTAATATTTGTGTAAAATAATAAAACTATTCTTTATGAATTACCATATATTTAGGTTAATATATTTAAAGGTATTTATTTCATGTGGAGTGAATCCAGCAGTGGTAACATGTTCAAAGTTAAGTCTCATAGAGAGCCTCTGTCACTTAGTACCTAGAAATGGCCTCACTGTGCACAGTGAAGAATTAATGTCCCAAAAGACAGTTATATTGATATAAAACAACACTAGAAATTGAATATGTATTCTGTCTAAATGAGAAGACTAAAAGAGTATTCAGATTTTCTCTTAGGAGGAACTATTCTGTGATAATTATTGAGACATATTTGGGACCCATCCCTTGGGGGAAAGTTGTAAGTGGTAACTATCCAGTGATTGGAGTCTCGGCAGAGTGCCAGAAACAACTTTGAACATGTAGAGGTTGAGGAACATAACAAATTTACATGCTGTGAACAGCCCAAGTGTTAAAATTGAAATTCTGGAATGGCAATCAAAAAGCATAACTCATTTCCACACCCGGATGTTTTAGGAAAAATTGAAAAAACTGAAATAGACAAAGGAGATTCTTGGTTGTTCTGCCTAGTGCTGTTCTGCTTTCTCTCCACTGTTCATTGTCTTTGAACTATTTTAGGAGATTGTAACTATAGAAAATTGATAATAATGCAAATTATTCTTCTTAATAAAAATGTAAGTGAATTTTGTCCAGTTAAATGCAATTGATTATTGGTCTGTGGATAGAGAATATTTTGTATCTATTGAAAATTTGTTTCACCTTTCATGACTACCTATTTGTGTTCATTCAAATCATTCTCTTTGAATTCACTTTTTAAGAATTAAATAAAGCATTTTATATATGCCCATTTTATATTTGCGTAGGAGTAATGATTACATCTTTTCTAAAAAAAATGATTGAGGAAGTGAAAGAAAAGGCTCTTAAATTTTCAGTACTATCAAAATTGTGCTTTGGAGTTCTGGGTTTAAAATAGCAGATTAAAGATGCATCTGTTTCCTTGTCCTTTTTAATATCACACGTAAAATCTTATAAGAAGAATGAAAAATAAAATATAAGAATATTATAAGAAGAATGAAAAAAAATAAAAACGGAAGGACTTGTTCTTTTTAAATTAAATCTTTTTTCAGAAATAAATTTCCAGGCCCATGACTGAACCAGAAGAGTTTGCTAACTATTCAAAATCTAAATAATTCTACTGTTAGAGACGCTTTTTTTTTTTTTTTTTTGAGACCGAGTTTCACTCTTTTTGCCCAGGCTGAAATGCAATGGTGTGATCTCTGCTCACTGCAACCTGTGCCTCCCGGGTTCAAGCGATTCTCCTGCCTCAGCCTCCCGAGTAACTGGGATTACAGGCGCATGCCACCATGCCCGGCTAATTTTTGTATTTTTAGTAGACACGGGATTTCACCATGTTGGACAGGCTAGTCTCGAACTCCTGACCTCAGGTGATCCACCCACCTCTGCTTTCCAAAGTGCTGGAATTACAGGTGTGAGTCACCACGCCTGGTCAAAGATACATTTTTTGTAGAATATAAAATGAAAGTGTATATTACATCTTTTTTCCCATGTCAGGATAAACTTAATTCCAAACCTAAACATTAACTTTTACACACACAAAAGAGTAACAGACCAAATCTGCCATATATAATGACGAAAATACAAGTCAAACTGATTTTATTCTAGGAAACTGTTTAGCACATTATTAGATTTAAATACAAATAAAATATGATCACAACAGATGCAGAAAAATTGACAAAATGATAAAATAGATAGAATTAAAATACCATCTAAAGGTAAAAGCTTTTAGAAAACTGGAAATTATTTGAAGAAAAGTCATAGCTGAGTAAAAAGTGTCTACAAAAACCTATACAAAACATATGATTTAATAGTGAAATGCTGAAAGGGTTCATTTTTAAATGAGGTTTTAAAAACCAATAATAGCCCCACTATTAACAATTCAGTTTAACACTGTCTCATAGATCCTATCAATGACATTAAGAAAAAAGTAATAATAATTCAGTGAGAAATAAAAAAAGAAAAACAAATATTATATTTTGCAAAATTATATGATCGTATGTACATTTTTAAAATATCTCATATAGATTTTAAAACTTAATATGTAATTCTGCTTTTCTATATAGATATATAAACAAAATATATGACACAGGTAGGAAGATAACTAGAGATGAAACCATTGGAAAATAATAGCTAAAACATGATTTAATGTAACATAACAAATCAAATACTTAGGAATAATTTGAAGAAAAACTATCTTAATATCTCTATGTGGAAAGCAATGAAACAACAAAATGAGAAAATTTTAGAAAGATCTAAATAAATATTCATATATAGCATAAACATTTTTTGGAAAAGTTGTCATTGTAAAAATGACAATTCATTGAAAATTTATTTATGGTTTGTTTCAGTGCAATTTCATTGAGAATCCCAATGCTTATTTTCATTTTTAATAACTGTATGTATTGTTTTCTTTTGTAGAAATTGACAAGCTGATTCTAGTTTGTAAAGAAATGCAAAGGCCAACTGTAAGCATGACACTTTTTTTTTTGAGATGGAGTCTCGCTCTGTTGCCCAGGCTGGAGTGCAATAGTGTGATATTGGCTCGCTGCAACCTCCGCCTTTTATGTTCAAGCAATTCTCCTGCCTCAGCCTCCCAAGTAGTTAGGATTTACAGGCACTGCCACCATGCCTGGCTAATTTTTGTATTTTTAGTAGAGACCGGGTTTTACCATGTTGGCCAGTCTGGTCTCGAACTCCTGATCTCAGGTGATCCACCTGCCTTGGCCTCCCAAAGTGCTGGGATTATAGGCATGAGCCACCACACCCGGCCTGGCATGACACTTTTAAAAAAAATAAAGATGGAAGGACTTGTTCTTTTGTGTATCAAGCCCTTTTATCCACTTTCGGTAATAAAGATAGTGTGCTATTGGACAAAGATAGACAAGTAGTTCAATGCATATATGATCACTTGATTTATGATCAAGTACAACTTAACCAATTAGCATGTAAAATAATATCCAAATTTATTTGTAAATTTGGAAATATAAATTTTAAAATGTCAAAAAGGTATCTCCGCATATCTTTTAATGGTGATATTAATTTTCCTTATTTCTTTTCTTTTTCTTCAGAAAAGCTAAAATCAACACTTGATACTAAGTATTGGCAAGGATCAGCACAACAGGCATTCCCATACCCTGCAAATTGGGCTATAAATTGGTACAATATCTTGAAAAAAAAAATTTATCCAAATACTTAAAAAAAGATTTATTCATTTAATATCTGAAATTACTTATATTTGGTAGCCCAGTAATCGCACTCCTAGTTATATGCCTAACAGAATTACATGCTCACATGCATTTTTAACGTGTGTGTGTAATTATGTTAGAGTCATATGTCACTTAACCATGGGGATGTGTTCTGAGAAATGTGTCATTATGTGATTTCGTTGTTATGCTAACATCGTAGAGTGGACTTATACAAATTTAGATGGTATAGACTAATACATGTGTAGGTAATGTGGTATAGCCTTGATATGGTTTGGCTGTGTCCACACTCAAATCTTACCTTGAATTGTAGCTTCCATAATTCCCACGTGTTGTGGGATGGACCCGGTGGGAGATAACTGAATCATGGGGGCAGTTTTCCCCATACTGTTATTATAGTGAATAAGTCTCATGAGATCTGATGGTTTTATGAGGGGTCTCCCCTTTCGCTTGGCTCTCATTCTCTTTTGCCTGCTGCCATGTAAGATGTCCCTTGCTCTTCCTCCATGATTGTGAGACCTCCCCAGCCAAGTGGAACCGTAAGTCCATTAAACCTCTTTTTAATTGTAAATTACCCAGTCTCGGGTATGTCTTTATCATCAGCATGAAAATGGACTAATGGTAATTTTTGTCTATCTAAACATATCTCAACATAGAAAAGATACAGTAAGAATAGAGTAGAAAGCCAGGTGCAGTAACTCATGCCTGCAATCCCAACACTTTGGGAAGCCAAGGTGAAAGGATTGCTTGAGGCCCAGAGTTCAAGACCAGCCTGGACAACATAGCAAGATTTTGTCTCTACAAAATAAATAGCTGGGCATAACGGCATGCACCTATAATCTCAGCTACTTAGGAGGCTGAGGTGGGAAGACTGTTTTGAGCACAGGAGTTCAAGGTTATAGTGAGCTATGATCATGCCACTCCAGCCTGGGCAACAGAGCGAGACATTCTCTCAAAATTAGCATAAAACATAATAAATGGTACACCTGTATAGAACACTTACCACAAATGGGTCTTGGAGGTCTCCATTTGCTGTAAGTTGCTCTGAATGGAGTCAGTCAGTAAATGTGAAGGCCAAGGACATTCCTGTATACTCCTGTATATTTTATAAACACTGTATACTTAGGACACTCTAAATTTGTTTAAAATTTTTATTTCAATAATAAATTAACTTTAGTCCACTGTCACTTTTATACTTTATAAATTTTTAAATGGTTAAAAAATTTGGCTCTTGTAATAGCACTTAGATTAAAATGCAAACACTGTGTAGTTTTACAATTATATTTTCATTTTTATATACTTTATAATTTTTTTCCTATTTTTCTTTTTTTAATTTTTTAAGTATTTGGTTACAAACTAAGACACAGAAACACATATCAGCCTAGACATACACAGGGTCAAAATCATCAATATCACTGTCTTTTGCCTCTACATCTTGTTCCACAGGAAGGTCTTCAGAGGCAGTAACATGCATAGAGCAGTCATCTCTGCTCATAGCAGTGCTTCCTTTTGAAAAACCTCCTGAAAGACCTACCTAAAACTCTTCTTAAGAAGGTGTGGCCTTTATGGTGGAATGATCGATGTGAATGTTCATTGCAACACTATTCACAAAAGCAAAGACATGGCATCAACCTAAATGTCCATCAGTGACAGACTGGGTAAAGAAAATGTGGTGGATGTACACCGTGGAGCACTATGCAGTCATAAAAAGAACAAGGTCATGTATTTTGTGGAAACATCGATGGAGCTAGAGGCTGTTATCCTTAGCAAACTAATACAGGAACAGAAAACCAAATAGCACATGTTTTCACTTATAAGTTGGAGCTAAATGACGAGAACTCATGAACACAAAGATGAGAACAGCAAACAATGGGGTCTGCTTGAGAGTGGAGGATGGGAAGAGGGAAAGGAGCAGAAAAGATAAATACTGAGTACCGGGCTTAATACCTGAGTGGTATAATAATATGTACAACAAATGCCTGAGACACAGGTTTACAAACCTTCTCATGTATCCCAGACCAAAAATGAAAGTTAAAAGATAAAAGGTGTACTCTTCAGAAATATGTTCCTACTGTTTTTCTTGGTTTAATTCTTTTTATCATAGATTTGCTTGTAAACAGATAATGTGCCCTGAATGCTCCTCTCTATTAATGAACATTTTTCAGCGTTGGGCCCGTATATTCAATATTTAAGGTGCTTGTTGAGGTCTGCAAAAGCTTCTGATAAACTCTTCACTGTGAATTTTCTTGGGGGTTCTTCTTTTTCTTTTCCTGCGGTTTCCTTTTCTCTTGCCTTTTAAGCTATGTGTTCCTTTTCATATATGTGGTCTATTATTGACCAAAGCGTCATTACACAGTGCACCATTGCAGTTACTTTTTATTGACTACATACTGTGTGCCATAGATTTTAGCAAGCACATGATATGTAATCTTTTCAACACTGTTAAAAAGTTATTTCCATTCATATTAAATTTGAGAAAAATTATATAACTAGACTAAGTCTACTCTGATTGTAAGTAGCAAAAGCCAATCAATTCTCCTAAACCTAGTACTCTCTGCCTTTTGGTTTACTTATTGCTTCATTATACAGATATTCAGTGCATTGAGTTCTAGGTTGAACTCACTGTTAATATTTCATTCGATTTAGAAAAAGTAAATGGTTTACCCACATCATGGTAACCCAAGCTTCAGTTTTGTGAGACTGTTTATATAGTATACTACCTATATTACAATAAAATATAAAAAGAATAAAAATGTATTGACTACTCATTATGTTACACTAAATAGACAATATATTTTTGTATGCTTCACTATGATAATTTTGCACCTTTTATTCCTTATAATCCTTTGTCAAAAGATAAAACTTCTAGGTTCATGAAGTTTACATTCCAAATTGGTTCTTCAGTCAGCATCTGTGACTAACATTGTGACAAATCAACTAAAATTCAAAGGTCAATATTTCAAGTTGCACTTTTATTACTGTCACCTTACGAAAAAGAGCTTCTGATAATTTAACCTGTTGCTCTATTAAGTAAATTTATCTTATAGAAATATTATAGAATTTATTAAAATTCAAGGGGAGCTGGGATCACGATTAATGCCCTCTTATTTTGATTATTTATGAGGTGGAAAACTAATGTCCTACATGTACTCCCCTATGTGGATAACCAAGTGCTAAAGCACTTGCTTTGGAAGATATTTTAATTACCATTTTTTTACATATATTTGCTAAATATTTAAATTTTATATATTTTCCAGAAGAAAAAGATGAAGAATAAGAAATCCTTTATTATTTATTTTTAAAGGGGAGATGTGTAAGAAGTCAATAATAAAGATTCATGATTTACATGTATATTGTTTTCAAAGTCTGGATTCAGAGAAGCAGGCATCTTATAAAAAAAATTTACAGAGACCGGGTGTGGTGGTTCACACCTGTAATCCCAGCACTTTGAGAGCCTGGGGTGGGTGGATCACGAGGTCAGGAGATCGAGATCATCCTGGCTAACATGGTGAAACCCCGTCTCTACTAAAAATACAAAAAAATTAGCCGGGCGTGGTGGCGGGCCCCTGTAGTCCCAGCTACTCAGGAGGCTGAGGCAGGAGAATGGAGTCAACCAGGGAGGTAGAGCTTTCAGTGAGCTGAGATCGCGCCACTGCACTCCAGACTGGGCGACAGAGCAAGACTCCGTCTCAAAAAAAAAAAAAAAAAATTTACAGAAATTTGACTTCACAAAATAATCTCTAAATCAAACACTTTTTTTTCTATTTGAATATTTCCCCAGCTTCAACAGACTCACTCGTTTCTCTAGAATGTCTTCTTGTAAAAACCTGTTGACTGAATCATTTATCATAAATTCTGATTATCATATTTTTCTGCCATTTGCATAAAGTGAAATATTCAATCCATCTGAATCTTAGTGCCATCTCTGTAAGAAGAAAATAAGATGTATTTCTAAGTCAGGTAATGAAGATTAAATGAGTTTGCATATGAAAAGTGCTTAGTAATATGCCTATCATACTTAGGTTAAACTGCGTCCTCATTCAAATATGCAATTTTCTGCCCTTCTTTAATGCCTTTACTGTTCATGCAAGAGACCATAATATGGTGCCCACCTATGTTTTCATTCTCTGAAATAGTATATGTTTTCTAAAACTTATAACACATGGACAGAAAATCATGAATACAAATAATTGTAACTGATGGATATGTCAATTACCTAGATTTAATTATTCCAATTTATATTCATAAATAAAATCAACTTTGTACCATGTAAATATATAAAACTATAATTTTTCAATTTTCAATTAAAACATTAAAAGTTAAAAAATTAAAGAATATATGAGAATGTAAAAAATAGCTATGTCAATGAAATTATTTAAATAATAGTGGAAAATATTTGTATATATTTAAATAAAGGGCAAAATTTTTATTTTTTTATTGTATCTTGCAGAAACTTACTACAATAATCAATTTAAAATAATTTTAGATTTCTGTATTCTATATTCACCAGAAGCTATACCAATTAAATGTTTGTGTTACTCTCAATTATAAATGCAGTCTTTAATGCATCTATCAAAATAATCTGCTAATAGAGATTTGTTAAAAATTACATATTCAAATTATTTGAGAATTATTTATTTAACTTTGTGTATTCAATGATTTTCTAACTGTATTTTCCCCAACTTTGGATGGAAGGTAATATCTGCACCAAAGTGGATTTTACATTACTCTTTTTGATTACTTATTTTCCTCAGATTGAAGCAATTAATAATTAATAATTTTGCCCATATTTAAAAGCTAAATTGACTTACCTAATAAATAATATCAGTTTTCTTTCTGAAATAGTTTTGCTTGATTTTTATTCTTCTCTGTGACTATTTTACATTTTAAAAAGTTGTACTCAATGGAAATAATTAAACAAGCCATTATATTACCATCTGTTGTGCGTCACAATCATGTTTTACTGTGGCTCACTGACAAAATTTGTGTGAAACTGACATATTATGCTTTAATGCAGTCACAATCTGAGAAGATAAAATTACCTGAAATAAAATCATGAAAAGAACATCATTGCTTTTAAACACATCTAATCCTCTTCCAACTACACTACTATTTTTTATTTCATTTAAAATTGATTGTGTTGATAATATAATAACTAGGAAGATTTTTAAAAAATTTTAAATAGCAATGTGTTAAGCAATAGGGACATTCCAAATTTGATTTTTTTAAATTTCTGTTTAATATTTGATGTTTTACTTAGAATATATGAATATGTTTTTAATTTTATAGCTGAGATTTTTCTATCAGTTAAAAATATATTGTATACTAAACTTTTTTCCCTTCAAGTTGAAGGACTCATGTTTGTATTTGAATATTTTAAATATTATTATAAGATTTTATCATCTGCTTTGTGAATTGCTTTCAATTTGAATATAAAAATTATGCAAGTAGATTTATAAGGAATCAGTGGTTAAATTATCTGGTTACCCAGAAAGATGAAAAATTAGGTCAGGCTACACAAAAAGGGCTATGAACAGAAGTAAGATAGAGGTATATGAGTCTGAAAAGGTGATACTTAATTGAGATAAGGAACTGCTGAAAGACAGGAGAATTTTATCCCTATAAGGGGGAAATTACAGCCAGTGTGGAAAAGGTACCTATAATTGAGAATGTTTTAGAGGAGTACTTCACAGAGTTGTCCACATATGAAAGAAATGTGGCTTCCACTGAGTTCTCCGTAACTATTCAGAGGATAAATAATAATGGCCAAATGAATTTGGCTGGTGGTTTCAAAGAGGCAATTCATCTCATTGGGACTGATATGGAAATACTCTACCTTGGAGTTCATTCAACTCCTCTTTTTTTCTTTTTTATTTGAGATGGAGTCTCACTCTGTCGCCCAGGCTGGAGTGCAGTGGTGCTATTTTGGCTCACTGCAACTTCTGCCTCCCAGGTTCAGGTGATTCCCCAACCTCAACCTCCCCAGTAGCTGGGATTACAGGCACGTGAGCCACCGCGCCTGGCCAACTCCTCTTTCTTTCTAGTGTAACCAAGAAGGATAAAACTAAGGGCTGTCTTTCATCTCAAAGAGATAAAAGATAATAGAAGTTCTCCTGAATCAAATGGGAATAATGTGATTAAACTACATGAAAATTAAAGAATCGAAGAGGTTGGATAAATAGAATAGCCAACAAATATAAAATTTTACCAGAAGGAGCCAACAACTGATAAAGTTATGAGAAACATTAAATAAATGATAATGTTTAAGAAACAAGTAGATATAATGAAAAGCTCTTTTATAAGTGTCCAAGATAGAGACAGAAAACAGATACAGAAATAAACATTCCTAAGAAATAAAAAAAACTTGAATATAAGTGACATATTATGTTAAAGTTCCAAATAGGATAGATTTTAAAAAATAGTTAAAAACAGTATCTTGAAATTAACTCACATCCTATTACCTAATAAATCATGTCTTGATTTCAACAACAAAAAATATATAAGACATGTTAAAAGGCAAGGAAAATGCAAGAGGCAGAGGCGAATATCAGGACCACACTCAGACATGACACTAATGTTGGAATTATCAAATAATCTAATATAGCCATGAATAACATGGTAATGTCTCAGGAACAGACAAATAATGTAAGCAGAGAAATAGAACTCTAAGAAAAAATCAAAGGAAATGATAGAAATAAAAAATCTTGTTACAGCAATGAAGAAAGCCTTCAAAGTGGGCATGAGGCAAATGGACATGACCAAGGAAGAGTCAATGAGTTAAAAATAGGTCAATGGAAATTTCCAAAACTTAATATAAAAAGAAAATAAAAAAATAATAATACCAAACACCAAAAAAACCCACAAAGTAAAACATCCAAGAGCTGTGAGGCAGTTCCTTTTTTTTATTTTTTGAGTTCTGGGTGCATGTGCAGGATGCGCAGGTTTGTTACATAGGTAAATGCATGCCATGGTGGTTTGCTGCAACTATCAACCCATCACATAGGTATTAAGCCCAGCATGCATTAGCTCTTTTTCATAATGCTCTCTGGCCCCTGCCCTCTCCCAACAGGCCCAAGTGTGTGGTGTTCCCCTCCCTGTGTCCATGTGTTCTCATTGTTCAAGTTCACTTATAAGTGAGAACATGCGGTATATTGTATCCTGTTCCTACATTAGTCTGCTGAGGATAATGACTTCCAGCTTCATCTATGTCCCTGAAAACGACATGATCTCATTTCTTTTTATGGCTACATAGTAGTCCATAGTGCATATGTACCACATTTTCTTTATCCATTCTATCATTGACAGGCATTTGGGTTGATTCCTTGGCTTTGCTATTATGAATAGTGCTGCAATGAACATATGTGTGCATGTATCTTTGTAACAGGATGATTTATATTCCCCTGGGTATATACCCAGTAATGAGATTGCTGGGTCAAATGGTATTTCCAGTTCTAATTCTTTGAGGAATTGCCATGTTGTCTTCCACAATGGTTGGACTAATTTACATTCCCACAGTGTAAAATTGTTCCTATTATTCTGCAACCTTGCCAGCATCTGTTGTTTCTTAACTTTATTAATAATCACCATAATGCCTGGCCTGAAATGATATCTCATTGTGGTTTTGTTTTGCATTCCTCTAATGATCAGTAATACTGAGCTTTTCTTCATATGTTTGTTGACCACATAAATATCTTCTTTTAGAAGTGTATGTTCATGTCCTTTGCCCACTTTGAATGGGGTTGTTTTTTCTTGTAAATTTGTTTAAGTTCTTTGTAGATTCTAGATATTAGACCTATGTCAGATGAATAAATTGCAAAAATTTTCTCCCATTCTGTAGGCTGTCTGCTTTGATGATAGTTTTGCTGAGTGGAACCTCTTTAGTTTAATTAGATTCCATTTGTCAATTTTTCCTTTTGTTGCAATTGCTTTTGGCGATTTCATCATATAGTTTTGCCTGTGCTTATGTCCTGAATGGTATTGCTTAAATTTTCTTCTTGTGTTTTTATAATTTGGGGTTTTACATTTAAGTCTTTAATCCATCTTGAGTTTATTTTTGTATAAGGTGTAAGGAAGAGGTCCAGTTTCAATTATCTGCATATGGCTAGCCAGTTCTACCTGCACCATTTGTTAAGTAGGGAATCCTCTCCCCAATGTTTGTTTTTGCCAGGTTTGTTGAAGATCAGACAGTTATAGATGTTAAGTGTTCTTTCTTAGTTTTCTAGTCTATTCCATTGGTCTATCTGCTGTTTTTGTACCAGTACTATACTGTTTTTGTTATTGTACCCTTGCAGTATAGTTTGAAGTCAGGTAGCATAATTCCTCCACCTTTGTTGTTTTGCTTAGGATTGTCCTGGCTATATGAGCTCTTTTTTGCTTCCATATGAATTTTAATATAGTTTTTTTTCAAATTCTGTGAAGAATGTCATACATAGTTTAATGGTGATAGTACTGAATCTATAATTTACTTTGGGCAGTATGGCCATTTTCATAATATTGATTCTTCCTATCTATGAGCATGGAAGTTTTTCCATCTGCTTGTATGTTCTCTGATTTCCTTGAGTAGAGGTTTATAGTTCTTCTTGAAGAGGTCCTTCACTTCCCTTGCTAGCTGTATTTCTAGGTATTTTATTCTCTTTGTGATAATTGTGAATGTGAGTTCATAGCTTTTTTTTTTTGAGACAAAGTTTTGCTCTTGTTCCCCAGGCTGAAGCGCAGTGGCATGATCTCAGCTTGCTGCAACCTCTGCCTCCCAGATTCAAGCAATTCTCCTGTCTCAGCCTTCTGAGTAGTTGAGATTACAGGTGTGCACCACCATGCCTGGCTAATTTTTTGTATTTTGAGTAGAGACGGGGCTTCACCATGTTGGCCAGGCTGGTCTCAAACTCCTAACCTCAGGTGATCCACCCACTTTGGCCTCCCAAAGTGCTGGGATTACAGGCATGAGCCACCATGCCCAGCCGTGAGTTCATTCTTGATTTGGCACTTGCTTTGCGTGTTCTTGGTGTATAGGAATGCCTGTGATTTCTGCACATTGATTTTGTATCCTGAGACTTTGCTGAAGTTGGTTATTAGCTTAGGGATCTTTTCGGCTAAGTTGATGGGGTTTTCTAGATATAGGATCATGTCATCTGCAAAGAAAGTCAATTTGACTTCCTCTCTTTCTATTTGAATACGATTTATTTATTTCTCTTGCCTGATTGCCCTGGCCAGAACTTCCAATACTGTGAGAGTGGTGAGAGAGAGCATCCTTGTCTTGTGCCAGATTTCAAAGGGAATGCTTCCAGCTTTTGCCCATTCAGTATGATATTGGCTGTGTGTTTGTCATAAATGGCTCTTATTATTTTGAGATATGTTCCTTCAATTCCTAGTTTATTGAGACTTTTTAACATGAGGGGATGTTGAATTTTATCAAAGACCTTTTCCACATCTATTGAGATAATCATGTGTTTTTTGTCTTTATTTCTATTTATGTGATGAATTATGCTTATTGATTCATGTATGTTGAGCCAGCCTTGCATCCCAAGGATGAAGCCAGCTTGATTCTGGTGGATAAGCTTTGTAATATGCTGCTGGATTCAGTTTGCCAGTATTTTATTGATGATTTTCACATTGATGTTCATCAGGGATACTAGTCTGAAGTTTTCTTTTTATGTTATATCTCTGCCGAGGTTTTGGTATCAGATGATACTGGTCTCATAAAATGAGTTAGGAAGGAATCCCTTCTTTACAGTTGTTTGAAATAGTATCAGAAGTGGTACCAGCTCCTCTTCATACCTGTGGTAGAATTCAGCTATAAATCCATCTGGTCTTGGGCTTTTTTTTTTTTTTTTTCAGTTGGCAGACCATTTATTACTGCCTCAACTTCAGAACTTATTATTGGTCTATTCAGGGTTTCAACTTCTTCCTGGTTCAGTCTTGGGAGGGTGTATGTGCCCAGGAATTTATCAATTTCTTCTAGATTTTCCAGTTTATTTTCATGGAGGTGTATATAGGATTTTCTGATAGTTGTCTGTATTTCTGTGGAGTCAGTGGTAGTATCCCCCTTATCATTTCTGATTGTTTATTTGAATCTTCTGTATTTTCTTCTTCTTTATTAGTCTAGCTAGCAGTGTATTTTATTTGGTTTTTTGTTTTTTGCTTTTTTTTCAAAAAAAAAAAAAAACAGCTCCTGAATTTGTTAATTTTTTGAAGGGTTTTTAGTGTGTCTATCTCCTTCAGCTCCACTCTGAGCTTTGTTATTTCTTGTCTTCTGCCAGCTCTGTGGTTTGTTTGCTCTTGGTTCTCTAGTTCTTTTAGTTGTGATATTAGGGTGTCAATTTGAGATTTTTCTAGCTTTTTGATGTGGGCATTTAGTGCTATAAATCTCCCTCTTAACACTGCGTTAGCTGTGTCCCAGAGATTCTGGTATGTTTTCTCTTTGTTCTTATTAGTTTCAAATAACTTTTTTGAGATCTTTCTGCCTTAATTTTATTTACCCAGAAGTCATTCAGGAGCAGGTTTTTCAATTTTCATGTATTTGTGTCATTTTGAGTGGGTTTTTTAATCTTGAGCTCTAATTTGATTGTGCTATATAGTCTGAGAGACTGTTTGTTATTATTTCAGTTTATTTTTCTATTTGCTAAGGAATGTTTTACTTCTAATTATATGATCAACTTTAGAGTAAGAGCAATGTGGCACCAAGAAAAATGTATATTCTGTTGATTTGGGGTGGAGAGTTGTGTAAATATCTTTCAGGTCTACCTGGTCCAGAGCTGAGTTCAAGCCCTGAATATCTTTGTTAACTTTCTGTCTCAATGATCTGTCTAATACTGACATTAGAGTATTAAAGTCACTCACTATTATTGTGTGGGGATATAACCCTCTTTGTAGGTCTTTAAGAACTTTTTTTTATGAATCTGGGTGCTCCTGTATTGGGTGCATGCATATTTAAAATAGTTAGGTCTTCTTGCTGAATTGAATCCTTTACCATTATGTAATGCCCTTCTTTGTCTTTTTTGACCTTTTTTGGTTTAAAGTATATTTTGTCAGAAAGTAGGATTGCAACCTGGTTTCTTTCTGCTTTTCATTTGCTTGGTAAATTTTCCTCCATTTATTTATTTTGAGCTATGAGTGTGTCATTGCAAGTGAGATAGGTCTCTTGAATACAGCACACCAGTGGATCTTGTCTTTTTATCCAGCTTGCCATTCTGTGTTTTTTAATTGAGGTATTTGGCCCATTTACATTTAGGATTAATAATGTTATGTGTGAATTTGATCCTATCATCATGAGGCCAGCTGGTTGATTTTGCAGACTTGTTAATGAAGTTGCTTCATAGTGTTGTTAGTCTGTGTACTTGTCAGCCTGCCTTATTTCAGCAAGAGAGTCTTCAAGTTCTGATAGTCTTTCTTCCATTTGGTTGATTCAGTTATTGATACTTACAGTTGCATTGTGAAGATCTTGTGTTGTGTTTTTGAGCTTCATCAGGTCATTTATGTGCCTCTCTAAACTGGCTATTCTGATTAACAGCTGCTGTAATCTTTTATCATGGTTCTTAGATTTTTTGCACTGGGTTAGAACACAATCCTTTAGCTCAGCAAAGTTTGTTATTACCCACTTTCTGAAGCTTATTTCTGTCACTTCATCCATCTCAGCATCAGCCCAGTTCTGTGCCCTTGTTGGAGAGGCATTGCAATCATTTGGAGGAAAAGAGGCATTCTGGTTTTTGGAATTTTCAGTGTTTTTTCCTCAATTTGTGGCTTTATCTACCTTTAATCTTCGAGGCTGTTGACCTTTGGATACAGTTTTTGTGGTCTTTTTTGTTGATTTTGTTGTTGTTGCTTTCTGTTTGTTTGATTTTCTTCTAACAGTCAGGACCCTCTTCTGTAGGTCTGTTACTGTTTGCTGGGGGTCCACTCCAGACCCTGCTTGCCTGGGTATCGCCAATGTAGGCTAGAGAACAGCAAATATTGCTGCCTGTCACCCTTTTTGGAAGCTTTATCCCAAAGGGGTACTGACCTCATACCAGCTGGAACTGTCCTTTATGAGGTGTCTGGCAACCTCTCTTGGGAGGTCTGACCCAGTCAGGAGGCATGGGATCAGGGACCCACTTAAGGAGGCAGTCTGGGTGCCTCTTAGCAGCTTTTGTAAACATTTATGTAATTTTTTATGTAGGCATAGGTTTTCCATTTTTTGGTTTATATATTAGTAGTGCATTTGTCAGTTTCTATAATAACTCTATATTTAATCATTTGAGAAACAATTAGAATGTTTTCCAAGGCAGCTGTACCATTTTACAGTCTCACCAGCAGTGTATGAGGGTTTTAATTTTGCCACATCCTTGCTTAAAATCTTTTTAATCTGGCTTTTGATTCTAGCTATCCTAGTAGGAGTGAAGTGCTACCTCATTGTGGGTTTTGTTTGCATTCCTCTGAGACTGATGACGTCAAACACCTTTGTTTGTGTTTACTGGCCATTTCTATACATTCTTTAGAGAAATGTTTATTCCAATTCTTTAGCCATTTTTAAAATTCGTAAGTTTTAATTACTGAGATATAAAGGTTCTTTATATATTCCGAATATGTAAGTGTTCATAGAGAGCAACAAAGCTAAAAAGGCAACCAGGGATCATGGGTTATGGCTGATAAAACATGGAGCTCCTAGAAGCTAGATAAATATGGAGTCAGTAATATTGCTTGACATGTCCAACAACAACAGCAACTAGAAAAAAATTCAAAAATGAGTGAGAAGCATGCTTTCTGCCACCACACTTGAATACCATAATCCCTCATCCAGTCTCTAGATCAAAGTCATTTCTGGGACATAGAGACCATATTGTGAATGGGAAATTATGTTCACTGGAAGAAGGTGACAGCAACCATTTGACAAATACAGACAGTAATCATTACTGCAGTTCTCTCTTAAAATGACTGCTATTTAGTTACTGAGTAAATTTACATTGAGTAAAGTTGAACACCCCATTTTTCAAAGACTTTTGGAATTGAGATGTACACTGACTGTCAAAAATGTCACCTAAGAACCAGCTTTGAGATATGCTCGTCTAGTTTTGCAAATTTAGACTCTGCTAGACTAAAGATTTGGGATATGGGTCATTGAAGAATATGAGGAGACAGAGTGAAGTTTCTTTGACTTTAACACTGTGGCTGCTGTCTGGTCATTTTTTTGTTTCTCATTGCAAGAAGGAAAAAAAACAGGACTACAGTTACAGGGGTGATTCTTCTGAATTTTTATGAGGGGATTGGATTGGGAGGAACATGCCTGGAATCCAGAGGAATCACTAGGATATCTTCTTAGATATTGTGAATAAGCAATTGTGCAACTATGCATGATTTAGACATTCACAGATGAAGACCCCTTTATCTTATTGGGCAGACAACCTAGAAGAGAACAAGTGCTGGAAGTATGTAAGGAGATTTTAAAATAAGCAGTAGAATAAGGAGATAGAACCTCACTAGTAGTAGCTTAATAGAACAAGGAATGACTGCCTTAAGACTCTTTGTGATTGGTCCTAGTTGTGATTGGTTCCCACCAGTGACAGGACAGAGGGACTTACTATGCATCACCTGCAGATCTAAATAGTATAAGAAGTGGACCATATCAGTCACTTTTGTGTCATATCCATATTACCTTAGAATTCTCCATTGGCTGCTTATTGGCTACCCCTGTGCTCTCTGTCTCCAGAGATGCTTTTGATCATTGGTCTGTGCTCTTCTCATATGCAAAGCAGGACAGATTTCAGGACTGCCGCCCAGTACCTTGAGAGTAGACCCTCAAACAATTGCATATGGAAGTTAGCTTACAAATTTTTATTAATAAATAATAACTACTTGGTTATTTATAAATAACCCTCTATCCTCATTTGGAAAACTTCTAAGATTCTTGGCATACAAGGATGCCAAACAACTGGAGTAGAGTGAGCTCTAGTTTCCCATAATAATGATTAGCTTAATAACACACCTTAATTGACTTGTTTCTAATTCCCTTGTCAGCTCTCCACACATCACTTAATGTTTTTATATATCATCCCTCTAAAAAACTACTTGTGTTTACATCTTTGTATGACAAACCAAGAAACACTGAGAGTCACATGACAAAATATGCTGATATATAATTCTATTACACTAGAAACCAAAAGATTGAAGGACAATCTGGCACAGAAGGTGTATTGATCAATGTTATATGCCAGTTTGGCTAGAGTATGGTGGCAGCATGTTTGGTCAAACAGTCGTCCAGATATTGCTGCCTGTGATGGTATATTTTAAAAATATGATCAACTTTTAGATTAGCAGATAGTAAAGCAGATTACTCTCCATTATGTAGGTATATCTCACTCAATCTCCTAAAGACTTTAAGAGCAAAGTTTGAGGTTTCCAGAAGAATAGTTTGGACTCAAGACTACAACATCAACTGTTTTCTGAGTTTCCAGTCTGCTGGTGGCAAGTCCTGTGGATTTTGGACTTGCCAGTGACCTCTCTTACATACACACATACACACACATATAAAAAGGTAGATGTAATATATAATAAAATGTATGACATATATATAAAAATATAATATACAAATGTATATATAAATATTTATCCCATTCATTCTTTTTCTCTGGAAAACCCTAATACCTACGGACAGACAAGATCAGAAATATTAGGCTGATTAAACATTGTTAAAAGTTAATATTTGTAAAACTTGACTAAATGAAATGGCAGTGCCCTCCTAGATGTGCTACTAGACGAAGGTCCTAAGACCTGAGTTCATGAAGTAAAAATGCTACTTAAGATTGTTTTGAGATCCTGCTTATAAAACAAAAGGCTTGACATTCACCGCAAAACACCTTCTAGTGTTGAAACGAATGTCTGCAGTATCAAATCTGAGCAGTGGAATTAGTGCCTGCTTCATTCAGTATTTCCCAGTGGACCCAAATTATGACCAATCCTGTGAATGCTCTGTATACACATCTAAAACACGGGCTCCCAAAGTGGTCTAATACCTTAATAATATAATATAGGAAATACTACCTCTGAAGTCAGGAAGCCTGAATTCTAATTTCATCATTGTTATTGCCTAACTATGTCATCTGGATCCTGCACTAAAGTTCTCTGACTCAGCTTCTCAAAACAAGCGACCTCTGTAATCCCAGCCTTTAGCTATTGTAATAATGAGAAACACTAAGACTTGCGAAAATTTTTAACTCTAATTATGACTTCTAAACTTTCCCAGGTCCTACATGTGAGAAATTCTGTCACATCTCAAAACAGATACCCACTGTTGCCAGGTAATATATTCTATACTCATTGAATTATACATTGTCTTCTGTATGTGTGTGTATATATACACATACTTATATCAAACATATAATCATGCATGTAAACATAAGATACACATATTAATATAAACCTAAAACATGTACATATAGTCATTAAAAATAATATCCCAGTTAGTTATGGATAGCATCACAATAATAAACATCCAGTTAATACTGTTTGTTTTCCTCTCTTAGCTATTGTTATTTGATGGGTTTATAGAGATAGTATATTTTTCACTTTTTAATATGAAACATGGTGATTTTTTAATGCTTATTTGAGACCTGCTCTTTTGTTTACACTTCTTTGTCTTAGAAGTGTAATCATTTTCATAGCTAAGCAAATACATTCAGCATCTTGAAAAGTTTCCCAAAAGATGGCAGTTCACGCAGCTGTATTCAAAGCACTACAAAAATATGTTGCCTTTTTTGTGTGTCTAAGTAATGGAACAATACAAAAAATGACTAGTTAATTATAACATACAATGTTTATATATAACAATTTGACTTGTCCCAAATCACTCATTTTCAGAGCAGCTGTTAGGAAGACACCTTATTCTCCATCTAACCTTTCATTTTATAAATACATTTTACATAAAAGGAGGGAATTATCTGTGTACAGACAGTGCATTCACTCATAGGAAGGAGGTCACTTCAGAAAGTTCCACAATCAATTTCTCTACTTTGAAAATACTACTTGCTGCCATTGCTGCCATATCCACAACAACTAGTCTCTTTTTTCTCGTTAGTAAAGAACCCTTGTTTTGTTTTTCGGTTTTGGTTTTTTGTTTGTTTGTTTTTGTTTTGTAGATGGAGTTTCACTCTTGTTGCCCAGGCTGGAGTGCAATGGCCTGATCTCGACTGACCGCAACCTCCACCTCACAGGTTCTAAGCGATTTTCCTGCCTCAGCCTCCCGAGTAGCTGGGATTACAGGGATGTGCCACTATACCCGGCTAATTTTGTATTTTTAGTAGAAATGAGGTTTCTCCATGTTGGTCAGGCTGGTCCCGACCTCAGGTGATCCACTCGCCTCAGCCTCCCAAAGCACAGGGATGACAGGCATAAGCCACCACACCTGGCCTAGAACCCTTGTTTTTAATTGTATATATTGTACCTGGGACTAAAAGTCTGCATTTCTCAGCCTCCTTGGCAGCTGGATGTGGGCATATGACTAGCAAGAGATAACTAAAAGTGTTTCATAGAACTTCAGGGAATGTTGCTTAAAGAGAGCTGGTGCAGCAGGGAAGGCCTCCTCTCTACCTGGGCCTTTACCTGTGCCTTTCCTCCTTAGGCCAGCAAATGGCTCAGACATGAGAGTTGGAGCCCCGGGAGCCAACCCAGACTCTGAGGGGAGCTACAGGATGAAAGTCATGTGTAGAAGGGTGGAAGATGACAGTCTGGGGCCTCTGATAGCCCTGAACTGCTACCTCCAACTTGTTTCTATGTGAGAGAGAAATAAAACTTCACATGACTTTTAAAAATAGAGATTTTCCATAAACCAGCACCCAGTTTTCCCCATTATTAATATATTATACTGGTATAGTACATTTGTTAAAATTATTATCGATAATAATTATTGATAATATAGTATTATCAATATATAATTATTATCGATAATAATTATTGATAATTTATTATCGATAATAATTATTGATAATATATTATTGATAATAATGTTATCATCTAAAAAACATACTTTATTTAGACTTTTTAGTTTTACCTGATGTCCTTTTTCTGTTCCAGAGCTCTGACCAGAATACCACATAACATTTTGTAGTCATGTCTCGATAGGCTGCTATTGGCTGTGACAGTTTCTTGGAATTTTCTTGTTTTGGATGACTTTGACCCTTAGTTCATATTAAGGTTCACTGTGGATGTTTAACATTCTATAGATTTGAACAAATGTGCATGCACTTTTATGGTTTCATATAGTTTATTTTCACTGCCTTAAAAATTCTCTATCTTCTGCTTATTCATCTCTACCTGCCCCAATCCCTGACAACCACTAATATTTTTACTGTCTCCATAGTTTTGCCTTTGCTAAATGTCATATAGTTGTGATTCACACTGTGTGTACTTCTTTTCAGATTGGTGTCTTTCACCTGGTAATATGAATTTAGGTTTCCTCCCTGTCTATTCATGACTCGATAGTTCATTTCTTTTTAGCACTAAATAATATATCATTGACTGAATGTACCACAGTTTATCCATTCACCTACTGAAGAGCATTTTGGTTGCTTACAAGTTTTGGCAATTATAAACAAAGCTCTTGGAAACATTCATGGGAGGGCTTTCCACGGACATATGTTTTTAGCTCATTTACAGGACTTTTATATTTTTTCAGTGTTTTCCACATAGATAATATCATGTGCAAACAGTTTATCACTTTCTTTCAAGTTTGAATAAAAATTTTTTTAAGTCTAAAGTACCAAGGACTTTCCAGTACAATGTATTGAGTGGAGAAAGAGGACATCCTTGACTTGTTTTTGAATGTAGGGAAAAATCCCCAGTTTCACATCATTAAATAGGTTAGCTATAGGGTTATTTTTTTAACTGATGTGTTTTATCAGGTTAAGGAAATTTCCCTCTGTTTTTAATTGGTGTTTGGTTTTGCCAGATATACTTTCTTCGTCATTTGATGTGATTGTATGATTTTTCTTTTTTTGTTGTTGTTGTTTTTTGATGTGGTGGATTGCAATGATCATCTCAAGACATTTAATCAGCTTGACATATCTAGAATAAATCTCACTTAGACATCGGATATACTTATTTTGTACATTGCTGAAATCAATTTGCTAATCTTAAAAGAATTTTTTATATTTGTATCAATCTTTGCCTCACGTATTTTACGATTCTGCTGTTAGATATATACAGCTTTTGGGTTATCATGCCTTCTTGCAGAATTGACCCTGTTACCATTATGTAATGCTCCTCTTTGTCCCTATTTTTCCTTTTTCTGAAGTGCATATACCTACTATAGCTTTCCTTAGATTTGTGTTAATGTGGTATATATTTCTCCATCCATTTACTTCTAACCTACCTGATTGTTTATATTTAGGAAATTTACAATATACAACAAATAGTTGTGTTTTGTACTTTTGTCTGTTTATCTAGGTTATTCACACTTAAATTAATTATTGATATAATTGGATTCTTATACAACATATTTATAAATGTTTTCTATTTGCTTTTCTTGTTTGTTTTCCCCCTTTTTCTGCCTTCTCTGTTTGTAAAAGCAAATATTTTATGATTTCATTTTAGCACATCAATTACAGTTTTTAGAAATATTTTGTAGGTTACCCTAGAGTTTTCCAATATACATTTTTAACTGATCTAAGCCCACTTTGAAATAACTCTCTACCACTTCATGTGTTGTACAAATATAAAAAATAATCCTCAACTTCTCCAATTCTTTCTTCATGGGGTTGCTGTCATTTTTTTCATTTATTCATATATTGTAATTATCCAATACATTGTTACTTTAAATAGTTACCGTTTAGTTTAATTAAAGCTAATGAAAATTTTTAAATTACCTTTTTTTCTTCTCTGACACACTTCCTTCTTGAGTGACGTGTGGTTAGAAAATCTGAGTTTCTAACCATATCCTTTTTCCTCTCCCTGAAAAACTTGTCTAAACTTTCTTGCATGGAAGGTCTGTTGAAAATAAATTCTGTGTTTGTTCTTTTTGGAAATTCTTTCTTTTTTTTTTTTTCACCTTTAACTGGATATTGAATTTCAGAAGATGTTTTGCCTACACTTTTTTTTTTCCATACTTTAAAAGTTGCACTTTAATCTCTTTTTATTTGTTTGGCTCTGATTAGAAATCCACTGAAAGTATGTATCTTACGTAATTCTATACAGGTTAGATGTTTTAATTCTCTACCATCTTTCAAAAATGTGTGTTTTTTTGTAATTTGTATATGTTGTGGTTAAATGTACACTTTTTTCTACTTTTATTCTTGGTTTTGAATGTTAAATCTTTTGAAATTGGTCCTTACTATTTAAAAATTCTGTGTAATTTTTTTTTAAATCATTTTCTTTATGTTCTTCAGTTTGGGAAGTTTCAAGTGACGTACCTTCAATCTCATTAATTCTTTTTAATTTACTCCCTCTGTGAACTCTACTAATGAGTCCATCAAAGGTGTTTTCTTTTCTTTTTTTGAGACGGAGTCTCGCTGTCTCCTGGGCTGGAGTGCAGTGGCACCATCTCGGCTCACTGCAAGCTCCGCCTCCCAGGTTCACGCCATTCTCCTACCTCAGCCTCCTGAGTAGCTGGGAATACAGACGCCCGCCACCATGCCCGGCTAATTTTTTGTATTTTTTAGTAGAGACGGGGTTTCACCGTGTTAGCCAGGATGGTCTCGATCTCCTGACCTCGTGATCTGCCTACCTCAGCCTCCCAAAGTGCTGGGATTACAGGCGTGAGCGGCCGCGCCCGGACTTTTTTTTTTTTCTGATGGAGTTTTGCTCTTGTCACTCAGGCTAGAGTGCAATAGTGTGTTTGGCTCACTGCAACCTCTACCTCTGAGGTTCAAGCAAATCTCCTTCCTCAGCCTCCCAGGTAGCTGGGACTAGAGGCGTGCACCACTAAGCCTGGGTAATTTTTATGTTTTTAATAGAGACGGGTTTCACCATGTTGGCCAGGCTGGTCTGGAACTCTTGACCTCAGATAATCTGCCCACCTCAACCCCCTAAAATGCTGGGATTACAGGCATAAGCCACCAGGCCTGGCCTAAAGGCATTCTTAATTTCTATTATAGTGCATTTTATTTTATTTTTTTGATATTTCTTACTGTTTACATCTGTTTACATTAGTCATCTGTTCTTACATTCTGTTGTTTTAAATTAGATCCCATACTGTATTATTCATGGTTTATTAAAAGCCCTGTCTAATAATGAAAACAACTGTGTCATATCTGAATTTTTTTCCTGCATAGTTTGTCTCTTTAGAATAATTTTTTTTTTTTTTTTGCTTTTTAGTACGACCTGTAATTTTTGTTAAAAATTTCAGTGTGTATAACTTTGTTATTCTAATGGCAAGAAGCTGAGCTGTGTTTAACACATCTTGCAGCTGTAAGTGCTAAATAATATTCCTCTGGTGTCCTTGTTTTGGTTTCTTTGCAGTCTTTAGGTTTCCCTAAGAACTCCTGCTTCAATAGAGGCTGCACTTTCAGCTCTCTTAGATGTAATCTCTGTCATTGTACTGGAGTCCTGGAAGCATGGGGGTAAACTATGAAGGATGGGAAGCAGTCTGTAATCTTATGATTAAACCACAGACTTTTAGTGGGAATGCATTTCTGGGCTATAACCTTCACAAATGTTTCTTTGTTTCTCCCACTGTTTGTTGAGACAGGAAGACTAGAGGGACTTGCAGGGGAAAAGTCTTCCCCCAAGCTTTGATAAAGTTTCAGTAGAGCCTCTTTTCTTCCCTTAAGAGTACAACTTAGCTGTATAAAATCCTCTGGATATATTCCATAAAGTTTACTCTTTTACCACCATTACCAGTGCCCTGGCCCCACCAGAGCAATGGAGTCCTGGTGAGATCTTTCTAATCTCTTCACCATCTAGCACAATTCCTGCAGGTTAAACAGTGAAAGTGTGGGGACCCTTCTAAGACTGCAATCTGTTATTTTCACAATTTTATTTTAGTCCGCACAGGTTCTAGCTTTAAAATTTCTGCTTAATGTTTTCTACAAGTTTATGATTCCAACAGTTTCTGCTCTAGGGAAGTTGATCTCATTTGTGACTCTATATTAGCCTGTTTCTCTAGAGATCAGGGTAACAGTTTCCTGTGCAAATTCAGTTCTCTAGGGGTTTAAGAAAATTCATTGTTTTTCACTTTGTCTAAACCCTTATTACTGTAAGCATGCTGTGAACACTTTAAAGCTCTTTACATGGTGAAACTGAAACAGGAGGCTTCGTTATATTTATGGTGAGACAAATAATAGCTATCACTGTTGAGAATAATAATATTGAGAACATGACAGGCTTCAGATCTTATAAAATTTTATAATCTTGACAGGCTCCTCCATCTAAAATTAAATTAAAACTTTTAATCTCCTTAACATTCTGTGAAATTATTTAAATGCACATTCAATGGAGACTAATGTAAGCAATTATGATGAAAAGACAACAAAACATCAAGGTTTGGGGATTGAAATAGGCTTCTGCAGATCTACCATCAGCCACTGTCATTTTGTTTGTTAAAAGTGGCCAGGTGCCGTGGCTCACGCCTGTAATCACAGCACTTTGGGAGGCCGAGGCGGGTGGATCAGGAGGTCAGGAGATCGAGACCATCCTAGCTAACATGGTGAAACCTCGTCTCTACTAAAAATACAAAAAATTAGCTGAGCGTGGTAGCGGGTGCCTGCAGTACCAGCTACTGGGGAGGCTGAGGCAGGAGAATGGCATGACCTCGGGAGGCAGAGCTTGCAGTGAGCCGAGATCACGCCACTGCACTTCAGCCTGGGCGACAGAGAGAGACTCTGTCTCAAAAAAAAAAAAAAAAAAAAAAAAAAAAAAAAAAAAAAAAAGTTAGGATAGATAGAAATGAGGTCATTTTTTTTTTAGAGGTGAGTTCAAATTTCTGCTTCTTAGATTACTTCCCTGGAGAACAAATGTCAATTATAAACTTTTTTTTTCAGTGGCAACTCTCAAAATTCAAAGCGTTAAACTGGTAGTGGGAACTTGAAAATTTCCAGGTATAAAAGTCCAAGTGCTTTTTCAACCGAGTCAAGAAGACCATAGAAAATGCAGAATAAGAAAAGGTTATAAATGTATGAAGCAAACAAAAACACTTCCAAAAATTGTTAGGAGAGTCTTGGGAAAGCTAATATTTGCCCTCTATAAGCACTCAACTTGCAAAGATATTTTAAAAAGAAAAAAATTAAATAATTACCAGAAGGAAGAAGAAATAAAGATAAAATAAATGTATTCAGCTTGGTTTCCATGATTAATTTTAAAATATTAATATTAATTTTGTGTTAGAAAAAGTCTTGTCCATTTAGTGAAAATCTATTACAAATTCTGTCAATTTAACCACAATTTTAAAGAGAATAAGAGGCAGGTACAAACCTCATATAAACAAACTTTTTTTTAGGTTCTTGCAAGCAATGTACAAAGGATTTGAAGAAGTGCTCTAATACCAAAAACTATCAAAAATCCAGCTAACACTATTTTCTCATGAAGTATACAAAGGTTTACTGGCCAACACAGTAAATTTAAGCTCAATATGCATGTAGTCCTACTAGTAATATGCACCTTTCCCTTTTGATTTTTGATGAGCTATTCTGCAAGGCTTTCAAAAAGCCAAGAAAACAATGTAAATAAAGCAATATCAGTTTACAGACAGCATTAATGTAACCAAATGCCAAGTTCAGCTGCTCACTGTTTGCAATGTTGAATAACAAGGATGAGGTTAGGTAGAAAGAAATTGACTTTATTTTCTAAAGCTAGAAATGGGGAAGTGGTTTAGGTTCTTTTCTTAATGGAACCACCTCAAATATGGGGCAGAAAGCAAAGGTTTAAAAAGGGAAGCTTGGCATTAGGGGTATGCATGGGGGGTGAGGTGGTGCAAGCCTACATGACTTGTTCCTATGATTTGAGTTATTGCTACGTCTGGTGAATGGGCTGGCACCATCACAGGCACAACTGGAGTGTAAATTAATCACAGCCTTGAAGTGTTCTGATGGTAGGGTAGAATTTCACAGACACCTGGATTGTTTCAAGACTCCATCTCTGGAACTTCTAAGAAAACATAGATAAGCTAGCAGTGCAAGGGGTGTCTGGTGAAAGACAGCAAAGATCATAATCACTTCTCTAAGGGGCTAAGTAAGCAGTGAGCACACATGGAAAACAGGAAAAGAACGGAAATGGAGAAACAATTTTTAGGAAAAGAGGTACTCAGTCACATTAGTACTATTTGACATTTTTGTTTAAATTTTGTTTTAATTATACTATAAGCTTTTAATGAAAAAAACAGAAAAATATAAACAGAGTTTTTACCAGATATTTGTATACTTCTACAATAACCGTAAGAAATAGATTCTAAGATAGTTGCATGGAATACAAAAAAAATCTCAATTTTTAAAAGATAAAATTACTTACAGCCTAGAAAACAAATATACACTTCTGTGTGTACATTCTAAAAAATTCTTCTTTGCATTGTTACCAGTACAAATGAATTCACCTTAAAAAGCCCATAAAATTCCACATAATTATTGCCAAACATTGTAACTAAAAATCTCAAAATACTTTTAATTTAAAATTATCTATGCTTTAATTGGGCATGTTCATGTACTCAAGATTTAGATAAAACAAACCAGTATAATAAAATTATTTTCTGGTTAACAATTGCTCTTTCATTAACAATTGTCCCTTTCTTACAATATTAGCTAACAATTGTTTAACTTAAGTATATTTTGTGGAAACATTTGCACCTAATAAGAAACAAAATATCAACTATAAAATAAGGTTTCGCTCATAAATTTCTTTCTTAGGAATAGACTTTAGTTAAAAAAAATTGTGTTCTTATTTACAATTTTAGAGGCATAATGTAGTCATATATCTTACAATGTAAGGCAAAAATAAGTCTGTAAAAAATATAATCACTTAAAACAATAATTAAAGTGACTCATATTTACTATGAATAATTATTTATATAATAAGATATTCACACCTACTTATTGAACATCATATGTCTTTTTTTGGGCATAAGTTAGTTTCCTAAAGGCTTCTGATGTCCCACTGGCACAAAGGTGTAGAGGAAAGGCTAGCTTTTGTATACAGCAGAAACTATTCACCATGATCTAAATAATAGCCAAAGAAACAGTGAGGATGAAAGAAGAAAGGGCAGAACTTTTTGGTTTTGCCTCAGATTTAACCCTCTGTAATTTTTCTTTTTTTTGTTTGTTAAAAGTAATATTATAAGTGTGATTAGATACTCAGACTGGTTCAGAAAAGCAATTTTAAATTAGTGTACAGTTGAAATAAAGTATGTTCACAAACCGTGTTGTTCTCAATCATTTTAGTATAATACACTAAATCAAGTATCTGTAGGGAGGATGTCAGCAGGATCTAGTTAGTGTTGCAGCTCTTTCGCTCCCATCGTTCGGTAAGTTCTGAGTTCTTGTTCCACACCCGAGAAGAATGTGGTACATGGGCACTGGAGAGTGAGTAAGGCAGAGTAGAATTTGTTGAGTTACAAAAGAGCTTTTGGCAGTGAGAGGGGACCCAAAAGTGGGTTGCCAGTCACAAGACTGAGTTCAGGGGTTTTTATGAGCTTGGAATGGGGAAGTGCATGCTGATTGGTTTGTGGGTGGGTATGGAAAAAGCACCATTCAGAAAGAGGCAAGATAGTGTATACAGTTAGTCAAGGGAGGGTAGGTATATGTAAAATAGGTGAAAGTAAAAGACCAATTGGGAGAAAGGAAGGCAAATGGGAATAGGAGTTCTCACTCTGGTCCACGGATTTTATCTGGAGCTGGAAGTTTAGTTATCCTTGGCTTGAAGGTTGCGTTTCACCAGGAACCCATCCTTGTCTGCCTAGGAATTTGCCTGCCTCCTTTAACTATCACTAGCTCATCTCATTTCACATCTATTAAATACTTTGTTTATATTTCAAAATTATAATCTTCCAATAAGTACTGTCCTATAGAAACATTTGAAGCTAGCTAGATAGCTATTAATATATTTTTGCACTTTTAATAAGTTATACCTTTTATTCAATAATTTTCACCACTCATTGCATTTTTCAGACCCCATATGATGTGTCATGCACTCTACCAAGTGGGAACCAAGTGATGTGATGAGCAGGCAAAACAGTTTAACATGTTGAGTTGTAGGGTGTGACAAAATTGAATTTTATCTGAGCCCTGTGCTCTTAGAAAACAGCGACAATTAAGAAACCTACCAAAAGTCTTGTTCCCGGACCAAACCAAAGATTGGGCTGCTTGTTCTCACAGTCCAATAATGAGATCTAGACAAAGTGGAAAAGAAGAGAGTTTATTTCTGTAACCGGGTACAGGGAGAAGGCCAGGAAAAGTTTGCCAGACCAACTCCAAACTACAAAGATTTTCAGTGCTTATATACCTTCTAAGCTACATAGCTACATGTTAGCGTGCATTCATCTGAAGACACAAATGATTGGTTCTCTCTAATCTATAACTAAGGTCTGGGTCCTGGATACCTTCCTCCGGAACTTCCTTAAATTTGCTTATTCTAGATAGTTCCTGGTTCTGGAGGTAATTTCCTTTATCTTATGTCCAGCTAAGGGGGGCAGTCTGAAGGGTTTCTTCAGACACCCAATAAAACTTGTTTAATCTTAAACAGGTCCTGTTAAGAATTCCTTCATTATCTTGTCATGCTTCAATGCCCAGTAAAGGCCTAGGCAAAACTCCTGGTGGGCTTTTGTTACATTCGAGCCTTTGTATAGGGGCACTGGCTCTTTCCATCTTTAACATTTAACCTAACCTCTCAGTCACTGCTGAAACCATTGTCATAGAGGCCTGCCTGTTCAGCTGTTAGTGAGACTTGGCCTGCCATAGTTTATGTTTCAGAAAAGGGCTTACTGCAAACATCCACTCTTCACCATATGATTTAGAAGACTTACAGATGCTCTCTTAATAAATCTTGACAAGGCTCAACAAGACAGACTTTCCAAATTTTCCCTCCTTGTCTCATAAGTGAGTTGAACTGTTTTGTCTCCACTAATCAATTAGAACCAAATGCTTATTAATCAAAGTTTAATTAGATTTATCTTCTCCTTCAAGGCCCTAAACTTTGACTGGCTCTCACCTTAAGCCAGCACACAATTCCTCTTTAATGACCCTGTCTGAGAATAGGCTGGGCCTCAGGTAAAAACATTCATATGTACTGTCCCATCATGCCCCTTTACTCATCACACTCCTCCATCCAGGGTTCTTTCTAGCCTTGTTTACTCCTCCCTGTAAAAGAAACGTCTTTTTTGCCTAACCAATAAGATGCTTGCAGATCTCATTGCATATCTCAGAGCTATTGTTATAGCTCACTACATCTTTTTCTTTCATCATTTCCCTTTCCCCTTTCTCTCATTTTCTCCTTCCCCATTTTTTAGTGATAAATAAAGGTTAGGAGGTACAACTACAACACATTGAAGGATCAAATACAACTTCTTGAAGAAAATTAGTAAGGATAAGTGTTACAGGCAATAGAGTAGCATGTTCAAAGAGGACATGATGCCCTTGCGGGAGAGAATGGTAAACAGCTCCATGTGACACTAACATCAGGTAACAGTGGGAAAAATAAGACTAGGGAAGAAAACAGGGAAGATTACCTGTATCTCAATCTATATTGACATCTACGCCTTTATCTATGTGTCATCTATATTTGTGTCTATATCTCTCTAAATGACTATGAATATCAGGCTAAATGTTTCGATATTATCTCAAATGTAATAGAAAGTTGAAGTATTTTTAGCAGAGAAATAATGTAATATAATGTATGTCCTTTAAAAAAGGATAGTCTTTTTAAAAGGTCACTCAGGATCAGCTAGTAATATATTTTTAAGGTTGAGAGACTGCAAACAAAGAGGCTATATGAGGCTAGAGTGTTATCAAGAACAGCAGTGATTAGTCTTGCACTAAGATCATAAGTGACAGGGCATATCAAAAAGGATGGATAAAATTTAAGATGTAGAAAGCCATGTTTCATACTCCAATTTATATGGTTGCAAAATAATTTTATAATATATATATAACATATGTATATATATACACACACACACACACTATTCATGCATAATATGTAGTAAAGCAAAGTAATTTTCTAATGTGATTAAAAAAATATTTTTTTCTGTGCCCCTGACTTGAAATTTAAGAGAGTATGATTTTATGGTGTGTGTGTGTATTTGTATATGTGTCTGCCTGGGCATGTATGTTTGTGTGTGTTTTCTTTTCCAGGGTAATCCTTAGCCCAAGAAATTAATTCTATTTGCTTTTACAAAGCATTTTTCAAACACCTCTACTTTTTTCAAAAGTTGATTATAATCTTGAGGATAAAAGCCTGTAAATTGTATTATCTTTTTCAAAAGCAGTTTTAAAATTATTCAACTATAGTAGATTTAATGTAAATAACAGGTTTAATGTTAATAGTGGAAAATTCACCAGTATAAAGAATAAATAACACATATATTAGAAAGTAATGCTCATAATTGCCTTTATTTTTAAATAATCAGTTTCAGATTATACTTTTGCTACAATTGCATATTGTGAGTAATATATAATCACTGGATATATATCAAGCATTTTGTTCTGGACATATTTTTTAATTTCCGTAACAACTACAATAAAGTTTTTAAACTTCACTGCAATCAGAATAGGGTTTTACATTTATTTAGGTAGTCTGTTTATTTTTAATGATTTCAATAATGTAATTATTAATTGGAATGGGTTTCAGTCTCAGAAATTATGTTTTTGTTCCTTATGGAAAATAAGGCTTACAACTAATTTCCATCAGTTGCTATCTTACTTTCATACTGTGTGTCAGCCTCAGTGTTTACTTGGTGTTCAGCTAAGTGTTAAATGGAATCAATTAAATAGAAGTTTCAAGTAAAAAATTGATAAGTTTTATTGTTGAAATGTGCATTGTATAAATTTTTTTTTTGTATTACACAGATTATAAACATACTTGGATCATTTCAACAACTAAATAACAGATTTATTTGATCAGAAGGGAAATTCAGCTTAAATACGACCTTCACAAGAGCTATCTGGTAGATGCTCATGTATGGAATTTTTTTGATAAATTGATATTATTGGTCAGCAAAGCATTTTGTTGTTTAGATTTTTCTTTTGTTTAATTAATTTATTATTTACAAGTTAATAAATTAATCTTGCGAACATCCTATTTTGAAAGAAAGTTTAATTAATCATATAAAAAGTTAATCAGTACCTACTTTTGGAAATAATGCCCAAAGCTATGGGAAATACAAAGAAACACAAATGGGTTGGGGCAAATATGAGTTTATGAATAGCAGCACTATCATGTGGAATATAAGTTACACATATATTTCTTATTTCAAAGAGGAGGTTGTCATGTTTTTGCTAGTTGTGTTGTTGTGGGGGGAATCCTGGTGGATAGATTACTAAAGTAATTGGGATTTCGCTTGTGTCTATGACTAGGGATAGGCTTTTGATAGGTTAAAAAGATGGCATAGGGAATAGCAAAGACATTTTGAGCAAAAGCACAAGTGAATATGTACCAGGTATGAAAAAACAATAATTCATTTTGATTATACAAAATTAATCACACATTAGTGTGATTACTGATATGAATGAAACATATTTTATAAGTTTCAGGATACAAAAATTAATGTTCAGGCCAGGTGCGGTGGCTCACACCTGTAATACCAGCACTTTGGGAGGCCAAGGCTGGCAGATCACCTGAGGTCAGGAGTTCAAGACCAGTGTAGCCAACATGTTAAAACCCTGTCTTTGCTAAAAATAAAAAAATGAGCCGGGCATAGTGGCGAGCACCTGTAGTCCCAGCTACTCAGGAGGCTGAGGCAGAAGACTTGCTTGAACCCGGGAGGCAGAGGTTGCAGTGAGCCAAGATTGCACCACTGCACTCCAGCCTGGGCAACAAGAGTGAGACTCCATCTAAAAAAAAAAAAAAAAAAAATCAATTTTCAAAAACAGTAGCATTTCTATCCTTTCAAGCTGAGAGTCAAATCAAGAATTCAATCCTATTTACAATAACCACACAAAAAAATTAAAATACCAAGGAATACATCTAACCAAGGAAGTGAAACATCTCTGCAAGAAGAACTACAAAACAATGCTGAAAAAAATCACAGATGACACAACCACATGGAAAAACATTCCATGCTCAGGGATTAGAAGAATCAATATCATTAAAATGGCCATACTCCCAAAACTGATCTACAGGTTCAACGCTATTGCAATCAAACTACCAATGCCATTTTTTATAACTAGAAAAAACTATTCCAAATTTCATATGGAATCAAAAGGAGCCAAAATAGCCAAAACAGGCCTAAGCAAAAAGAATAAAATTTCACATAGAATCAAAAGGAGCCAAAACCCTAAGCAAAAAGAATAAAACCCTAGGCATAACATTACCCAATATCAAAGTATACTGTAATGCCACAGTAACTGAAATGGCACAGTACCGATACGATAACAGGCACATACACCATTGGAGCAGAATAGGGAGCCTAGTAATAAAGCTGCACACCTACAGACATCTGATCTTCGACAAAGTCAACAAAACTAAGCAATGGGGAAAGGACTCCCTATTCAATAAAAAGTGCTGGGATACCTGGCTAGCCATATGCAGAAAAATGAAACTGGACCCCTACCTGTCACTATATACAAAAATTACCTTGATGTAGATTAAATATTTAAATGTGAAACGTCAAACTATAAGAATCCTAGACATAAACCTAGGAATGTCATTCTAGACATCAGCCTTGGGAAAGAATTTATGACTTAGTCCTCAAAAGCAATTGCAACAAACCCAAAAATGGACAAGTATTGTGTAATTAAACTAAGGAGCTTCTGCACAGCAAAAGAAACTATCCACAGAATAATCAGATAACTTACAAAATGGGATAAAATATTTACAAACTACACTTTCAGCAAAGATCTAATATCCAGAGTCTATAAGGGACTTAAACAATTGGACAAGCAAAAAATAAAAACCCCATTAGAATTGGGCAAAAGACACTTCTCAAAAGAGGTCATACAAGTGACCAACAAATGTGAAAAAATGCTCTCCATCACTAACCACCAGAACAATGCAAATTTCAACCACAATAAAATACCATCTCACACCAGTCAGAATGGCTATTATTAAAAAGTCAAAAGCAACAGATGATGCAGAGGCTGCAGAGAAAAAGGAATGCTTACATTCCCACACTGTTGGCGTGAATGTAAATTAGTTCAGCCACTGTGGAAAGCATTATGAACATTACTCAAAGAACTTAAGTTGAAATTACTACTCAACCCAGCAATCCCATTACCAGGTATATATAAAACAAAATGTTCTACTAAAAATACACATGCACTCATATGTTCATTGTGGCACTATTCACAGTAGTAAAGACATGGAATCAACCTAGGTGCTCACCAATGGTGGATTGAATAAAGCAAATTTTATGTGTATATATATATATATATGGAATGGAATACTACCCAGCCATAAAAAAGAAACAAAATGTATTCTTTATGGCCTTTGTGGTAACATGGATGCAGTTGGAGGCCATCATCCTAAGCAAATTAATGCAGCAACAGAAACCCAAATGCAGCATGTTCTCACTTATAAGTGGGAACCAAATATTGGTACTCTGGACATAAAGATGGCAACAATTAACACTGGGACTACTAGAGGGAGAAGAGAATGGAGGTTTGAAAAACTCACTATTGGATACTATGCTCACTATCTGGGTGACAGGATCAATAGCACCCCAAACCTCACTGTCATGCAATACACTCAGTTAACAAACCTGCACATGTACCCTCAAATCTAAAATAAAAGTTAGAATTATTTTTAAAAATTATTTTATAATAAAATAGACAATAACTTGATTGACAGAGCGATGCAAATGTTATTTATTAGGCTGTGGAGGGTAACTGATGGTAGGAAGTAGAAGGAGAAGGAGGAGGAGGAGGAAAAAGGGAAGAAGAAATAGGAGAAGGGAGAGAAAAAGAGTATGGTGTACTTGTAAAGCTTAATCTGTTAGCAGTTAGAGGTTCTGATGAGAGATGAAGCGGGTTGATTGGAAGGCTATAGTAATACCACAGATTCCAGGTAACAAAGAGCACATAGTGATGGTGTAAAAGAAATGGTGGGTAAGATTCAAGCATATGATACCAAAGGGACCTCATTTTTTAAAGTCATAAACTAGTATTTTTGAGCCCCTCTTAGGTCCCAAGACATTAGGATTAGAACCAAAGGGCAAAGCATTTTTTTTCTCCCAAATAGATGATTAGCTAAACCCACAAAAAAGACTTTTTGCTGAGATTGGATGGTTAACTTTAGTAAATGTTGGGCAAAGAAAACTGAGAAGACAAAGGTTACTGTGAGATTCTGAAACTAATGTCTAAACTACCATTATTAGGAAAAGAATGGTAAGTAGGAAAAGCACATTTGGCCAGAAATAATGACTTTTGCTTTAGACAAGTTGATTTGCATATTTAGACTAGTTTTTTAAATTTCAATCTAGAATTTTAAAGAAAGTTGGAAGCAGGGATAACTTCTCTACTTGATCTTACCCTGAAATATTGAGGCCACTGAGGCCTTTTAGTTAATTTCCTTGTCTAGCTGACTATACTGTGTAGATCACTTCTCTCATTTCTACATAACTGTATGTTTAAGATCTGTTTATTATTTCTGTCATCTTCTGAACTCCTATGAGTATAATATTTGGTTACACCTATTTAGTAACTGCTATCCATCAGCCACCTGCTTTTTTACATAATTCATATAATCTTGGTACTTATACAATCTTCCAAATTCTTTTATGTGTTTTATTTATAATTGAGTAGCAATAGAAATTTTATGTGATATTTTCCAGAGTACAAAAGAATAAGCTCCCACCACGGACTTACCTAACAAAATGTCTAAGTTGATGTGCTTTTAATAGGCCTCTCTCCCAGGTAATGCTAACAGACCCACTTCTCTATGATTATTATTAATTATGCATATAATATTGATGATTATTGTGAGTAGGAGAACTCTAAATAAAAGTAACTATTTGATGGAACAGTTGTTTCATGCTTACCTCTAGCACAAATCAAAGTACCATTCAAATATAAAAATTAAAGCAAAGATACTTGTTCTTAAACTGGAAGAGCTTTCTTCATTTAAAACAAATTTTTAAGTTAGGAAAGTATTTGTTTCTTATGAAAGTCTAAACAATCATTACTACTATGTGTTTTAAAATATTTTAAAGAAAATAATGAGATTATATTAAATTTTTGTAATGCTTTATGGCCCCACCCCCCATTGCAGGAAGAGACTGTGAAGTACTTTTCAGAAGCTCAAATAACCTTGATTTTAGAGAATCATTGAGTGTCATAACTGTCTCATTAGGCAAACTGTTCACTCACTAGTTGATTGTCATTGCTTTAGGGAGATAGAAATTATTCTTTGTCTCTTTTGATTGCAATGTTCAATATAATTATCCTGAATTGAGAAAGAAGTTAAAAAAATAAAAGATGATGTAATTATCTCTGATGTCTTCTTTCCAAGTATAACAATAAGGATACCTCTATAAATAATCTATCTAACTTTAACTTTGCCTGGATGATAAATGTGGAATCTAGACAGGAGATTATGAAAAACTATGTTGTTTTTGAAAAATAGCAGTGAATGGTTTGGATGCATGCGACTTAACTAGAGGAAGAATGTATCTAGGTTTCTATATATGAATATTTTATTTTTGATTTGTGTTTTTAAATCATTACGTTCTAGGGAGAATGTAAGTAATCTCATTTATTAGATTCCATTCCACTCATCATATTTGAGCCAAATTTAATATATGTCAAAACTGATAGTTCTGAAAAAAGTTAGTTTCAACATCTTCAAAATGTGATGCTCTGTTAGGTGCATATGCTTAAGGATTATATCATTTCGCAAACTGGGTTATGTAATACTTCTCTTTTTACTTGATCATTTTTCTTCTTCTTAAATTCATTTTGAAATTAATATAGCTACTCTAGCTTTCTGTTAAGTAGTGTTGACATACTCCATCCTTTCCTCTGAACCTATTTGAGTCTTTGTATTTAAAATTAGTTTCTGATAGAAAACATATAGTTGAGCTCTTTTTTTTAAATTCAGTTTAACAATCTCTGTATTTTAAGTGGTGTGCTTAGACTATCCACATGTGTAATGATTATTTATATAACTGAATTTATATCTGCTATACCTGCAATTGTCTCCTACTTGTTGGATTTGTTCTTTGTTTCTTTTTAAGCTCACTTGTTCTGTCTTTTCTTATTTGAGCATTTTATGTGATTTCATCTATCTACCGTCTATCTGTCTATCTATCTATCTATCTATCTATCTATCTATCTATCTCTTTTAGAAGTTGACTATAGTTTACAATATTTATTTTTAAATTATCTTAGTCAACCCATAAATAACACTGTACCATTCATGTATAGTGCAAATACCTTACAGTGAGAAACAAAAATAAAATCCTAAGCCTGTCAAGCCCTACAACTGACTGAACAGAACCTCTCTTGGCCAGCGGGGCCCCAGAGAAATCTTAAAGACTGAGTTCCTGGCAATGACAGGATAAAAGTTAGACACGCTTCATTATGTTCATTACTTACTAGCCTTTAACTAGAATTCTTTCCTAAAGAGTAAGCAGAAACCAGCTCTGGAAAACAAAAAAAAATGAAGGCCTCATTCCTTTATTACCTTTAGCCGATCATCCGAGGTCGCGACTAGACTCCCTCTCTGTAGTTCTGATGTGATGTCTCAGTAGTTTCACAATGCATTCCTTGCTATTCATAAACACTGAGCATCACCTTGAGACTAGTTTTGGCCAACTCAAAGAGGAGGATTTGCAATGAGAGTTTGTGTGCCCTGTGCTTCACCTTTGATATAAGAGGGCTGAAACTCCACCCTAGGATCATGCTGTAGCTGCAGTTTGACCATGTGACCCATGAAGAGGCATGAAACTCAAATGTGCATGTGCATGTCTCTTCTTTCATAAATATTCATGACTCCTCTCAGAGCTTATTAAATACGTATATTTGGCCATCCCACTCAGCACAAAATCTTGTTTTCTCTTTCCTGCCCTGGAAGTGCTTGCTCTGGACTTCTACTAGAGGCTATACTTCCCAGCTTGCAGAATGGCTAGCTTGCAGGGTACAATTCTTTAAGAGAAATAAAGCTCTCCTTTCCAATTCTATAAACATTGTAATTCCTCAACTGACAAGAACATTCCCAAATATTCCCTCCTATTCCTTATTACATTGTTATAATTCATTTTATTTGTCCATATACTATGATCCAAATCCAACACATTTTTACTATTATTTCTCCTTCATTTTGAAGGATAATTTTCCTGTATAAAGCTCTCAATGTTGACATTTTTCCTTTCAATGCTTTAAATGTTTCACTCCATTCTATTCTTGTTCGAACATGGTAAGAGTGTGGATTATGGAAAACATAAATTCTAAAGAGTTAATATTAGGAGACAAGATAGAGGTTTGGAATCACAAAAACAGAAAATGATTCTTCTCTAAAGACATTGTGACAAACAAGATGTGAAAGCTACAGAATCGTGTTGTAGCTACCTACTGCTGAATCATAAAGCATAACAAACTTAGTAGCTTGGACAAAGACAACTCTTTATTTTTCACAATTCTGAGGATTAACTTGGTTTCTCTACTTCATATATTATTGACTTGGGAGTAGCAGTGTCTGAATGGTCCAAAATGGACTGGCATGCCATTTCTGACTGGCAGTTAGTGCTGGTTATCACCTGGGAGGTCAGGGAGCAATATTAGCCAGAGAGGCTTATTTTTTTCTCCACTTGGCCTTTCCTTGTGGCTTGGGATTTTTCCATTTTTGGCTTGGTTTCTAATTTCAATGGCTAGGTTAAAAACAACTTCACATTAGTGGCTTAAAACAACAGGCTTAGTAGTTGGCTCACAATTCTAAAATTTAGATAAAGATTAGTGGGAGAAATTCATCTTTGTTCCACGTTGAATCACCTAGGATTATTAATTTGGAACTGAAGGATCCACTTCAAAATAGCCTTACTCAGAAGTCTAGCAAATTAGTGCTGTCATCTGAGGCTGAAACAAGAGTCTCCGTTCTCCTTCAAGGATCCTCTCCGTGTGGTGAGTTTGAGCTTGTACAGGCAGAACAGTGTTTCTGGATAGTCACCTATTTACATGGCAACTGACTGCCCCTGTCTTCAAAAGCAAAACTGCAAGGCATCCTTAAAGTCTTTGACAAAATGTGTGTTCAACATCCTTGTTCAATTATGTTGGATTATCTTCTTATTAATGAGTAATAAGTGTCTTTCATATTCTATATACACAGATTAATTTTCAAATCAATGTTTAACAATATTCTTCCCAGTCTCTGGCTTGTGATTTCTTGTCTTTTTCATTGTTTTTTTTTTCAATATTCTTGAATTATAATTAACATAATAAACTGCATAATTTAAATTGACATATGAATACACCTGTGAAATCATCATCATAATCAAGAATATGAACATATTCATCCCCTCTCCACTTTCTTCATCACGTCATTAATGTTCTTCCCCTCCCAAGGCAATCATTGATCTTTCTCTGTCCCTATAGATTGAGTTGCTTTTTCATGATCATGTTTTTTCTTTTTACTAATATGTTCAAATAAATTACTTTTTTAATTGCTAAATTAACCTCGCATTCTTGAGAAAAACACCACTGGGTCATGTTGTATTCTATCTTCTTTTTTAATATATATGTTACTGGATTTGATTTTTTAATGTTTAAAAAAATATTCACACATATTCTTGAAGAACATACTTCATAGCATTTTTCTTATATTTGCCTGTTTAAAATATTGAGGTAATTCAGCTCTTTAAGAAGTGTTCCCATCTCTTCTAATTTCCTAAAGAGTTTATGTAGAATTATTTTATATCTTCCTGAAATGTTTAATGGAATTTAGTAGTAAAGGCTTCTGGGCCAGGAATTTACTTTGTGGGGATATTATCAGCTATGGGTATTTTAAATTGTGCATTTAGTTGAAGCTTTTGGAAAAACTTGAATAAAATAATTTATAATATTCTCATTATCATTTTAAAATTTGTTGGTTTTAAAGTGATAAATCTTCCTTATTTCTGATATTAGTAATTTATATATTTTTTCTAATCAATATGGATAGCAGATCATCAATTTCATTATTCTTTAATGAATGGATTAAGAAAATGTGGCACATATACAGCATGGAATACTATGCAGCCATAAAAAATGATAAGTTCATGTCCTTTGTAGGGACATGGATGAAGCTGGAAACCGTCATTCTCAGCAGACTATCGCAAGGACAAAAACCAAACACCACATGTTCTCACTCACAGGTGGGAATTGAACAATGAGAACACTTGGACACAGGAAGCGGAACATCACACACTGGGGCCTGTTGTGGGGTGAGGGGGAGAGAGGAGGGATAGCATTAGGAGATATACCTAATGTAAATGATGAGTTAATGGGTGCAGCACACCAACATGGCACATGTATATATATGTAACAAACTTGCACGTTGTGCATGTGTACCCTAGAACTTAAAGTATAATAAAAATATATATATTTAAAAAGCTGGAATATAAGTTTATTGATTTATGCTTTATTTTTAAATATTTTGTTGATTACTAATATTTATTACTTTCATCTTTCTGTTTATTTTAAAGTTTAATTAGTTCTTTTTTGTTCTTATGGTAGAAAATTTGAATATTAGTTTGAAAATTTTTTTATTTTGCAATATTAGCCTTAAAGGTTTTGCCTTTTCCTCTCAGCACTCATTAGGTGAATAAACAATATTCCCTATACCTATAGAGTGGAATACTACCCAGCATCCTCTCACATACAAAGAAAGAACAAATTGCTGATAGACACAGATGTCCATCAATCTCAAAAGTCGTCATGGTAAGTAACTGGTAGATATCAGACTTAAAAGATTGCATGATTGCATTTATAGAAAATATCCTGAAGGCATGAAATTATAGAAAAAAAAGCAGATCTATGCTTAACTGGGATCAGGGTTGAGAGTGAGGAGTATTAGCTTTTGAGTTCTTTTTGTTTTTGGCTATTATATTGAATGTTTACTTTATGCTACTGTAAACATTCAAATACATATAATCATTCAAGTGCAAACACAAATAGTATATGGCTATTATATACTACTGTGAACATCTAAATACCAGAGGGTTTGTAGATACATTTTTACTTTAGAGTAGAAACCTAGAAATGTAACTTAGGTCATATGTTAAGGATATATTTAACTTTAGGAAAAACTCTCAAACTGTTTTCAATTTGACAGCACTGTTTTACTTTGCTGTTGGCAATGCATAAGAGTCTACATTGTAAATCCTATCCTTGTTTGTCTTTTCAAATAAAGCTATTCTATTGAGTGTGTACTGATCTGCCAAAGTAGATTTAACTTTCAGTTTTCTAATAACAAACGACAGTTACATATTTTTATGTGCTTATTAGTCACTTCTTCTGGAAATTATTTTCAAATATTTATGCTCTTTTTATTGCATTACTGATTTTCTTGTTAGAAATCTGTTAAGGGACTCTTTTTAGTTCTAGATAAAATGGCTGTATCAATGATAAATGATTTGCAAATATATCTTCTAATATATGGCTTTCTCTTTTGTTTTCATTATGGTATCTCTTGATTAAGGAAGATTATAATAGTGATGTACCCCAGTTTACCAATATTTACTTTTATAATTTTTGAATTCTTGTTCTAATAAATTCTTACATATCCAAAAGCACCAAAAGCTTCCTATGTTTTCTTTTTTAAAATTTATTTTTATTTTTTATTTTTTTTGAGACGAAGTCTCACTCTGTCACCCAGGCTGCTAGTGTGCAATGGTGTGATCTCGGCTCAGGACGACCTCTGTCTCCCTGCTTCAAGTGATTCTCCTGCCTCAGCCTCCCAAGTATCTGGGATTACAGGCATGCACTACCATGCCCAGCTACTTTTTGTATTTTTAGTAGAGATGGGGTTTCACCATGTTGGCCAGGCTGGTCTCAAACTCCTGACCCCAGGTGATCCTCCTGCCTTGGCCTCCCAAAGTGCTGGAATTAAAGACGTGAGCCTCTGCACCCAACCTTCCTATGATTTCTTCTAAAAGTTCTGCAGTGTTTTATAATACCTACAGATTTGTTATCTAGATGTAAATTTTGTGGATCGTTGAAGAAAAGTCAATGTAAATTTTTTTAATATAAATATTCTTTAATTTCACCACTATTTCTGGGGAAAAATATCCTTTAGTAATGGTATTACTTTGTTAAAAAATCTTTACCATTAAGTGTGGGTTTATCTCTAGATTCTCAATTCTGTTCTATTGCTGTACCAATGTCTATCTTCAGGCAATTAAAATAATGTCTTGGTTTCTATAAATTTTTGATAACTCTTAAATTAGATAAAGTTAATCTTCCTATTATGCTATTTCTAAAATTGTCTTGGATATTTCAGCTTTTTCAAGTTCATATACATTTTACAACTACCTTTTCAAAATCTACACCCAAAAAAAAAAACCTGCTAAGATTTTTATTGGAATTACACCGGATCTGCAAATGAATTTAAATGAAATTGCCATGATAACAATTTTTCTTCTCCAGTCTTTGAACATGATATCTCTATATATTTCAGCTTTCTTTAATTTGTCAGCAATGTTTTATAGTTCTCAGTGATTAAGTTTTGAAAAAACCATTTTTAGATTCATCACAAATTGTTTTTAAATTTTTGACATTATTGTTTTTTATTTTTTTCAAATTACGTTTTTGGATTATTTATTGTTAGCACAAAGGAATGGTTTGGATTTTTTTATATTGTTATTGTATTCTTAAAGCTTTGCTAAATTCACTTATGTTTATTGGTAGCTACTTTTCAAGATTATTAAAGAGTTATCAGTGGTCAAAGATACAATAATTTGAGCAACAAAATAGGTCAATTAGTGTTGGATTATAACTCAAAGTATACAATAAATATTCATAAGTGCATAGTAATATAGCAAATGATTGAATACATGTTTTAAGTGAAGGAAAGTTGACAGGCTGCCAGAGAAAATATGCAAATGGCAAATAAGTATATAAAAAGATGCTTAATGTTATGTCATTAGAACATTGTAAATTAAAACAGATACTACTACACAGCTATTAAAATGGCTAAAATGCAAAACTTTAAAAACATCAAATGCTGATGAAGATGTGGAGCAACTAGAGCTTTCACTTATTCCTGGAAGAAATACAAAGTGGTACAGCTACTTTAGAAGAAAGTTCAGCAGTTTCTTACAAAGCTAAACATAGGCTTACAATATGATACAGCAATTATGCTCTTTGATATTTACTCAAAGGAATTGAAAATTTATATCCACCCAAAAACCTGCACACACAAGTTTCAGCAGCTTGATTCATAATTCACAAAAAAGAAAGCAAACAAGGTGTCTCTCAATAGATGAATAGATCAACAAGTGTGACATATCCATTCAATGGAATATTTTTCAACTATAGAAATGGACTTATCAAGCTATGAAAGAACATGGAGTAACTATAAATTCATATAGCTAAAATGAAAGAAGCCAGTGTGAAAGCTATTGTGATTGTTAGTTTTACATGTCAGCATGACTCGGGCAAGAGGTGCGTGGATATTTCGATAACATTATTCTGGGAGTGCTTGGGAGGTGTTTCTAGATGAGATTAACATTTGATTCAGTAAAATAAGTAAAGCAGATTGCCCTCCCCATTGTAGGTGGACCTCATCCAAACTGTTTAAGGCCGAAATAGAATGAAAGGCAAAGAGAAAATTATCTTTCTCTGCCTGACTATCTTTGAGTGTGGACTATCATTCTTCCGCTACGTTTGGACTCTGATTCATACTTGAACTAGAACTTATACTATTGGCTCTCTTGAGTTTTCAGCTTGTCGACTGCATATCTTGGTACTTCTCAGCATATATAATTGCATGAGCCAATTTTTAAAAATAATCTGTATCTCTCTTTCTCTCTCTCATTTATATATATATATATATATATATATACACATATATATATACACACATAACCGAGCTTTCCAAAAACAGGTAGATTTACCCTGCACATACTGTATGAGTCCGTGTATAAAATTTCAAAAGTATGTTCAATTATACTATATATTGTCTATGTATTCCACATGGTAGATACATATGTGTGGTAAAAGCATAGGGAAAAACAATCAAATGATATACACAATATTCAGAATAGTTATTAGCTTTTCAAAGAAAGAAAGTGATTGAGATTGGGGCAAGAGCATACAAGTTTGCCAAGACATAGGTTACAATTAATTTATTAACCTGTGTGGTAGACACAGGTGTGTTTCTTTCATAATTTGTCATTACATTCTACAGATATTCTACAGATAGCCTAATATTCTTGGACTTATTTTCCATGTTCTGTTCTAAATGTTTTTATATAACTCCTTACATCTGTATAAAAATTGAATGAAGTAGTTCCCTCTGTTACGCTCATGCTACCAGTGTAGAAGCTGCAGTTCAGTGAGGCTAAGTCAACTTCCTGGTATTACACCTCTAGTAAGTGACTAAGGCTGTGTTCAAACCCAGGCAATCTGGCTCCAGAGCCTCCACACTGAACTATTGTATTATGTATAATCTAAAGAATGACTACAAAATAAACAAGACTCAAATAAACAAATGCCTAGGTTTATATTAATGTTGGAATCTCTTTAAGTGCTACAAATATACAAGGTTTGTAGTAGCGAAGTAAGGACTTCAGTGGTTTCTTCACAAAGCAATATTTCACGCAGTTTCCAATGGTTTATCTGGAGATAGTTCACAATATGTAATTGAAAGAAAAAAAAAAAAAAACTCTGTTCTTAACTTTCTGTGAGATAGCAGTAGAATAGCACAGTTTTCAGATATCAGCATTCTGTTAATGCACATTAAAGACAAACAAACACAAAAGAACCATGGAAGATAGAAGATAGTTTCTTTCATCACCTGTGGGTCCTATTCATTTCACACAATTGTGCTTACCACAGGAGAGTGAGACATCGTTCTGTTGTCTGTGTGGATGGAAACTGCTGCTTTATGTTCAGACTTTGTGTCATATATATATATATATATATTCTGTAAATGTATGTATGTGTATATGCAAACGTGTGAATATACATACAGATACAGTATACATGTAAATGTATGAGTATGCATTTTGTTTTGTTTGCTCAAAAAATGAAACTAATTTATTTAGATAACATGCTATTTCTTATTATTTTTTAGTAGCAGAAAGGCAGTAGGTCAGAGTAGAAAAAGAAAAATGTAGATGTGGCAAGTTAGTCTCCAAAATCAGAGAGAGTTTTTAAAATGCCAACATGTTTTGTGTTACCTTGAGTAACTCACCTAAATAATCTGCCATTTTTATCTCGTGTAAAATAAACATTTAACTATTTTAGTGGTGGTGTAAGAATTAAAATAAATAATAGAAGTTTATGACCTAACAGTTTTTCTTTAACCTTCAATGTAAGTTCATTGCATTCCCTGTATACTGATACTACTGAATCATTTTTCCTGAAAATATTTAAATGCTGTTGTATATATTTTTCTTTGCTCTGAATAACTTAAAATGTTCTAAATGATAATCACTTCCTATTATGTCACACAGTATGTCAATGAAAATTATTAAATCCCAAGAAGGAAGCCATCTTCAGTTTGGAATTTCTATTGATTGATAACTTCTGAGTTTGTCTTAGTAAATAGCATACTTCACCTTTAGAAAATGAAGTAGGTATTATATTTTACAGAGTTTTATGGACATAGAGTTTATAACTAATCCAATTAGATAAAAAAATACATATATAGAGAAAGAAACATTTCAAAAAACAATAAAATACCAGTGAGGTATTGGAATAAGTCTAAATAATAAGCACTTTATATATCAGACAAATAGGAAAAATAAATTTATAAATAATAATTTGGTAAACAGCAAATTTTATCCACAAATATGTGATAGGTGAGGGGTACCCACATATTTAGGAAAAAAAGTGTTTTAATTTATCACTTGGAAAAATGCCTTTGCCACTCAACTCTAACATATGCTGAGGAAGGGAAAAATCATGTAGGGGATTTTTTTAGTTTCACTTATATTGGAGAACCTGATTGCAAGTAAATTTTACAGAAGGATAACTGCTAAAAACAACTGTGGAAAATTACCATGGGTTGTCATGTTTGGAGATGATTGTCATATCACTTAAGTCTTACAAGCTGTTTTTTCTACACACCTTATTAAGAGTGCTGGATGAAGGAAAGCTATCATACCACTTCATCTGTAACTTCACCGATTTTTTATGATATTAACTTATACTGACATAAAAAGTTTATATTTATATATAAGTATACATATTTTGTCTATTAGTGCAATGATGACAACTTTGGAACCACATAGAAGGGTTTTATTTTTTAATTTGTATTTAAATGGCTATTTTAAGGCATACTTGATTTATGTTGAACTAAAAGTGTTGAATTAAACAATTAATATAGTCACAAAAATTTATGGACAGCTACATGAAATATTTTGTTTTGCCCACATTAATGATAATTTAATAACAAAAAGTCATTGGTTCTCACGAAGTGCCCTTTACATAAAGCAACAGCCTGAAATATTTTGTTTAGTTAAATCAGGTTATAAGTTGATATGGTCTAAAATTATATCACTATAATTTACCATCTGGACAAAAATTCAAACTTCATCTGAAGGATCAGAAAGCAGTTGATACTTTTTACACACCACTTGTTAATGGAAAGGGGAATGCAGACAACAATATCCGTACGCTATAGCTATTCATTAGGGAAGGGCGTACAAAAAAGGAAAAGTGTCTTTGAAGAGATCTGTTTTATAAATCCTAGCACACAGCTTGTTTTGAGATGGTAAAAATGGCATAAAAAATTTGGACTAATTCAATTATTTGAAATTATGCATAATTGGAGTAAACTTAATGCTTTAACATTAAGATTAAATTTTTCTCTAATATTTCTAATGAGCGCTTTTAAACTATTTGCATGCACAATGGGAAGCGCTTTAGATGGCTATATTTAGTCTTCATGACAGCTATAAGAGTTAAACGTTATAAATCATTATTTACAAATAAAGAAGCATAGCCAAGAAAAAAAAAGAAAGAAAAACGAAGTCAGTAATGTTAAGGGAATTAATTACATTACTGCGAACAGTAAGTGCATAGACAACATTCACACCTAAACCTGCTGAACTGCAAGAGCGTTGCTGACGCATTTCATCTAGACGACCGGTTGGAGCAGTAATGAAAGTAGAGGTGAGAGTACACCACAGAAGATTCCCTCAAGCTTCTTCAGGGTACGCAGAATCCAAATCACTCATTGTACAGTTGAACTCATCCCATTGATTGCCAGAGGGTAAAGGCTTATTTTGTGCTTTTTTTAAATATAAAATTGTCATCATCACGTGTTTAAAATATTAATTCCAAATTCCTACATAAACAATAGATATCAAAGCCGTTAAAGCTCTATCAACCAGCTTCCCTCACTTTTCCGGGATCCTACTGCACAAATTAATCCTAGGAATAAAATGGAACAAGCTTCCTGTTAACTTTCTCCATGTAAAATACTGCAGGATTCATAATCTTAGGCTACACAATAGATTTTTGTAAACAGTTTCTGTAACAGCACACCATGGTAACTAAATTAGGTTTATCTCATTTTGAGGACTAATTTAAAACCAAATTCCTGCAAAAGCTCTTAATTATTCAAAGTTATTGGCAGTTGTACTAAAGGGCATTTTTGTGGACATAATATTTGTGGATACAAGTCACTCATAAGTTTTGATTCCACCACAATAATCAGTCTATGGCAATACTGATTGATGCTAGGGCTTTTCATGTAAAATAAAATTGTACACAATTTTTTTGTAAAAGTCAAGGAATCATAGGGTCCTTACTTTTACATTAAAGATAACTAATTTAAAGCCACTCACAGATTATAATTGTCTGAGCCAAAAAAAATTTACGTTTAAATAATGAATTATTATTTTCTTTTTATAGACATTATACCAAAATTGTGACAATATATAAGAAATATTGTACGTATTAAATATAAAACTTACTAAAGATATTAAATTACTCCTTAATATACAATAATGCCTTGATATAATATATGAAATAATGCATCATTTTACATGAGTATTCCTGTGATTGAATCAATAATATCAGTTTAGAAAACACAATGATGAAAAAATCCTCTGGGCAACACAGGTAGTGTCTTAGTTTATTTCACAGTAATCTCAATGCTCCTTTTCATCTAACAAGGTTGATTAAAAGTTACAACCTCAAAAAAAGCCAATGGAATGCTCACTGGAATTTTCAGCTTCACAGCACTAGTCAATTAGCTATGTGTTGATCACTGTTTGAAAGCAAGTTGAAATGTGTCCTGGCAAATTATTGAACAAATGTTCCAAATGACTAAAGCATTCATCCTTTCCAAATTAGACTATGCAATCCTTTTATACTGAGGTTCATATCAAGCCCTTAGCCTCTAGAATATCATGTAAGCTCTCCTTGAAATGCCCTAAAATATAATTTTTATAAACGAATGATCATAGACACTCCAGGGGAAAAGGCATGTTGCCTTAGAATTAAAAAGGAATTTCAAATGCACAGAAAGAACCTTGATGAATTCATTAGTTGTAAAGGTTGAGAGAAAGTGCTGTCCCTCATAGCTGTTGTAGTGTACGGTGAGTGTAAATTTTGCATGTGTTTTACTTAAAAGAAAAAGAGATATTCATGTTCTTCTTCCTGTCGTGACCTAAATTTATAACTGAAAAAGCTGAACAGACACCTGATACACCCAATTTTTCTTGGTTTTCACTTTCAAAAAACATTTTCATGGTGAGTGTTTTTGCTTCCTTGCCATTTCACTTGCCACTAGTTTATTTTTCTTGTTAATGGAGAGCATTGTGTTGATGAGCTATTTTATTCACAGACAAGTGCCTCAAAATTGTGACTTCAACAAAGAAGTAAATCAAAATAAGTACCACAATTTATAGTGCTTAAGTTAAAACTTCTTAGGATATAAACTTGTTTGCATTCTTATTGAGAATGAGCCCAGACTTTCTCCCCCTGCAATAAAGAGAAAAACAGAAAAAAAAATGAGAGGAAAGAGAGATATAGCAAGACCCAAGTATTTTCTGATTTCTTTTGGGAATGGAAATAAAAGTGAAATGTAAGCATATCTCTGACCATGGGAATATTTCAACATTTCACAAGAAATGTTTCACAAGAAGGGTAATTTCTTTTTAGTATTTATTAACTAATAGATACAGTATTAAAGATCAAGAAGTAAAATGAGAGTGAAATATATTAAAACTAGCTGATATTATATGTAACAATTAATTTTGAACATATTCTTCCTTAGAACTATTTGGTGGCATCTTTACAAAAACAGTGATGAGGCCAAATTTTTGAGTAGGCAAAACATGTTCTAAAAATCTATGGAAGCCATTTCAAATATCCTCTCTTCTCTTTAGTCACCATTCTATGTGCATGTCTTCTAAGTAGAAATAATTTTTATTTTACAGGTTGACATTTTGGTTTTTGTTAATATTCAGATATCTTTAGTGTGGTATAACATTAGGTGTTTAAATTAACTACTTATTTTAGAACAGTTTTAGATTTATAGAATGTTGACTGTCACAATCATCTAGAGAATTTTCATATACCCCACATTATACATTAGTAAGGCATATTTGTCACAATTAATGAACTGATGTTGATATAGGACAATTTGTTAAAGTTTATACTTTATTCAGATTTCTTCCATTTTTCTCCAAAGAAGTTTAGTCTTTTCTGCCTTATAAAATTATTGAATCATTTATGTATATTTATATGATTTCACTTTATTTATTTTATATTTTGTGTTTTAATTCAATACTACTTTTTATTGTTTTTGTGTAAATTGTTTTAGCTTTGGCCATCGGGAGCCCTTTCAGTTGGTCTCTGTGTCCCTTTGACAAATTCTCATTATTCCTGTGTTTTTGTTTAGCTTATTTGTTTTTAGCACTTTTCTACTTTCTGATTCTATAAGATGATTTAGATTATCTTGTGTATGTTGGACTGCATATACATGTTCTATCAGGTAGTTAACCTCAGTATGAAATATGAGAATTAGTTCAAAATTAATTACATTATATATAGATAAGATCCTTGAGAAACATAATGTACCTTAATTAAGAGAGCATCAAAATATATATAGGATGAAATGTGTTAAAAATGGAAAATGACCTACATAACAGTAACAACCCTGTAATGGGTTAAATTATCTCTAGCGGAAAGATAGTCTTAAACCTCATACATGTGAATGTGACCTTATTTGGGAATCTTTGCAGATGTAATCAAGTTAAGGTGAAGTCACACTGAATTAGGATGGCTTCTAATAATAGCTGGTGTCCTTACAAGAGGAAGAAGCACAATTATTGTATTAGTAAGGGTTCTTCAGAGAAACAGAAGAAACAGGTACGCATAGAGAGAGAGATAAAGATACAGATGTATAGGAGGGGATTTATGAAGGAAAGTGACTCGTGATTCTGAAGGATGAGAAGTCCCAGGACAGGCTGTCTGCAAGCTGGAGACCCAGGGCTGCTGGTAGTGTGTTTCAGCTCAAGTCTGAAAGCCTTAGAACCTGGGAAGCTGATGTAAAAGCTCTCAGTCTGAGGACAAAGTATTGAGAATCTTGGGGGTTAGGGGACACTGGTGCAAGTCCAAAGGCCAGAGGTCCTGGAGTTCTGATGTCCAAGGGAAGGAGAAATAAGATGCCCCAGCTCCAGGATAGAGAGAGAGAAAGAATTCACGTTTTCTCTGACTTTTCTTTCTATCTAGGAACTCAGATGTTTGAATGGTGCTAGCCCACATTGAGGGGAAATCTTCCCTACTCAATCCACTGACTCATATGCCGTTCTCCTTTGGAAACCCCCTCACAGACACATCCAGAAATAATGCTTTGCCAATTCTCTAAGTATTCCTTAATTCAGTCAAGTTGAAACTTAAAATTAACCTTCATAGACACACAGAGAAAAGACAGCCTTGTGAAGATGGAGTAAGAGATTAGAGTTACGCTGCCACAAACCAAGGAATACCTGGGGCTATCGGAGCTGGGAGGCAAAGGAGAATCCACTCCTACAGACCTCATAGGAGGCGCTGCCAACACCTTAATTTCAGACTTCTGTCCTTTAGACTGGTAAGAGAATAAATTTCTGTGGGTTTAAGCCACTCATTTTGTAGTAGATTGTTATGGAAGCCTTAAAAATTAATAGAATTATTAAAAATAAAATTTAGTGCAAAATTCAAAATACTACATTTAGCATCTCGTGGATAAATATATATTAAAATGATCATAAAATCTTCTACTAACATATACTGTTAGAAAACATTTATTTGGTTTGTACTCAGTGCTAGATTCTCCTCCAGGCATTTTGCATGGATTATTTTATAGTAATTCTGTGAGATGCAACAGTTAACATCCCCATTTTTCAGATTTACAAACTAAAACATAACACAGTTAACTGGCTAACGTAGCTAATAAGTATCAGAGTCAGAATTTGAAATTTGATTCTGGGCTACTTGACACCTCATTACTCTCCTCTCTCAACCCCATCACCTTTATGTCTGTACACAGGTTTACTCCTTGTCTCTGTCTCAGCCCCCTCATCAATCTCTCTATTCTCTCCCTCTCTCTGCCTTATTGTCTCTTTCTTTTATTGTCTATTTATGCCTTATCTCTGTTTTCTTTTCCTGTAAAATGCTAAATTTTATGCTTTAAAGGTAACATACCTCTAGTATTTCAATATCCATGGATTATTCACAGAAACTGTTCATATAAAGCCAAAATGAAGCCCTCAAAAAAATGACTGAAATTTCATATTTTGCCTTATCTGACTTCAGTGCAAGAAAACAATACTAAAAATAACTTTTATACTTTTGAGGCTTTAAAAAATTGTTTGCTTGTACAAAATAGTCATAAAGGACTTGTGAAGAGTAATAAATCCAACACAATTTCTGACTATTTAGAAAAATCTTCAAGTACTAAACATCAAAACCTATGATAAATGCAAAGGGATATTTTCAGAGATAAAATCAGAGCTTTAAATAATTTTGTTATTAAGAAACACAAATCATAAGAATAAATTAACTATGTTCAGCTTAATAAACTTGTTAAGGACTGGAGGAAAAGCAATAGTTTATCAGTGAAACAGATTAGAAAACAGATCACACAGTTGATATTTATTACTTTGATGAGGGTTTATTGTTGTGTGTGTAGCTGTACCACACAAAGGATGCTGCACTAACCTCAGCCTTACAAACTGGCAAGCTGTGGTACCATCCTTGGCCCAAACTTAGAAGAGGAGACAGTGGTAGCAAAGAAAAATCATTTCAGAAAGATTTGTGTGGGTAAGCTACCCACAGCTATCCAATAGTTTCTACCTGGAGGGAGCTGAGGAAATGTGAAGCTCAGCCTCACTCTCTTCCTTCTATAAAATCAAAACAAAACAAACAAAAAATGTTTATTTTCTTCTGGATCTCCTACCTGGGATGCTTAGTGGCCCAACCTAACCTAGAATGAAAAATATGGAACCCACTAATGCACCCATTAAACAACCTCTCTGAATTCTGACTAATATATGGCTAGTGGTCCTTTTGGCAGAGTTTAAAGGGTAAAACTTCTGGGAATTTTAGTGTTCAGTATACAGCCTTTCACTTAATCTCACTATTTTTGGTACATTCCTCCAACTCATAGCAAGCTTGAGTCCTGAGTTCACTGTCTCTGTTTCACCGTTGCAATAAATGAAATGTGAAATATTCTGCAAGAGCCAGAGCTGGTAATTACCATGTAGTGGAAGAAGATCAGAGTACTCTGATCCCACTTTTCTAGCGAGCCCCAGAATTACCTTTCAATGAAGAGGCTAATGGCTATGCTTTTCTGAGGCTCTGAGATACAATCAATCTGCTTCTATGCTTTCTTGAATGACTGGAATTTGACTTTGGATCTTTCCTCAAAATTTTATATGTTTTTATCAGCTTTCCACTTACCAAATGTAGTTGATATTTTTATTTTAAATGTATTTTTACTTCTTTTGTAGTTTAAAATCCTTTATCTCTTTACCATAATTTAGTGCAGCTTCAAGAGGATGAATATAAAACGTATGTTCACACTTGCATCTCTAATCTGAGAGTAAGTTTAAAAAATATGATATTGCTTTCAGCACTTGATGGGTACTAATTACAAAAAAGTAAAAGCTTAAGCACCTATTATAATTTATATAAAGTTGTTATCATATTTTAAAGTTGAAATTGATAATATAATAGTGATAATTTGTGAGTGATACCTTGTTATAAACTTGGTGAGGAAAGGATTAAGATACAAGTGATATGATGCCTATGCTTTCCAAGACATGCACTGAAATATAGATGATATCCCTGAGTTGGATAGGAATTTAATGACCTGATTCTGGAAAAACACAGAGATAACATAATGGGAGAGGAGGAATTTAAGCTCTGGGAAAATGAAATGTAGCCTAGATAAAGATTATACATCTTTAAGAATAAATGTATTTAAAATAATAAATAGATTAGAGAGACAATTAATCTGAACTTAAATTTCAGTTGAAACCCAGGCAAAATATGTTACTAGCAACCTTCTTTGGACTACCTCTGAATAAGACAAATAACATACATTTTTAATTAATTGAATGTATTATACTAAAAACATTTATTTTCTTCTGGATTTTTAAAATTGAGTTATTCTCTAGGGATTTGATTGTCACATAAATTGAACTAGTATCTCAAAAGATCTTGTGGTAACCAGTCATATGGGAATCTACTTGCTTATGCAAGCCTTCTACAACATCTTGTAATAATATCCATAAATTAAAATTAAAGCAATATAAAATGTGAAAATTGTGTGACTATACATAAAAGTAGACACCAAATACTTACAATACTTTCATAAAGATATTTTCTTTAATGTTGTGCTTTATCATTTATTTCTTCTCATAAGAGTAAATATTGCAATTTTAACTTTGTCAGACAATTTTATAATGTGGTGATTTTTTTCTCTTCTGTTCACTCTTTGTCTTTGTGTTTGCTTTGAATGTGTGGAAATAAAAACGTTCTTTGTTTTGGTCACTGTTGAAAGAGGCTACTGGCCAAATACTGTAAGTCTCATTGCAGATGTGTTCTATATCTTTTAGGCTTGCTAAGTGCTGTAAACAACGATGTCAGTTACATGAGAAGTATTTGATGCATGCTGATAGTTCTTCCTAAGACTGACATGCCCTACATAAGTTTCTCTCAGCATTTACCTCCCAGCATGACTGCTCTGTGTTAAGAGATTAGCCACTTTCTTACAAGAGTATTTTGAAATGTGTTGTATAACAAACCTGATATAAAGGATATTATAGTTTGAAATCTAATGTTATCTTGTGCACAGATTTGTACAAATGTGTTTCTTTCTCTTATAATTCATGATGGGATAAATATTGTTCTTCTGTGTTTTTGTTTAGAAACCTCTGGAAGAATTGAGCTGGTCGACTATGCAAACACTTGTCAAGAGCCTATAAAATACACAGCATAAAATTTTTCCTTTGTAGTCAAACCTGATTATTCCTCTTAAATACTGGGAACAGAATTTCACAGTTGTCAGAGAATATACCTTTTGTATTTTCGTATTAAATATTCTATTATTTACAATTGTAGTTTAACACCGTTTTTAGCTAAAATTCTCATTTTTCTCATTCTGTTAAAAATTTCCAATTCCAACACGAAGATAATAAAGAATACTAATTTTATCCTTATTAACTGGAAGGAAGTAATATTTATTTTTGCATTTCTGTACTTAAGTAAATCACAAATAGAGTTTTCTGTAGTTGTAGAATTAATATAAAGTAAAGTAGCAGAGTATTCAATAAGAAGGGATTTTTCTTTTTTAAAAAGAGGTCTGAATTATAAACTAAATATCTGTGTAACCTTGAACAATTTATTAACTTTTTGAAGATATTTGAAACTTATTTCTAAAATGAGAAAAATACCTATCTTGAGGAGCTTTTGTAAATATTAAATGAGATATAATATGTAAAGCAATTAACAAAATTCTAGGCATGGTATGGGTATTTAAATAAATAGAAAGTATTATTAAGTTTTATAGTAATAGTTTTACAAATTTTATATGTAATTCTGATGATTAACGGTTATTTTAATATCTTTTCTACTGTATATGCTAGGGAGTATTTTGGAGTATCAAATTTAAATATTAGTAAAACATGAAAATTTGATTTAGTAATAAGTAGACAAAGCAGAAAAATGCATTAAATATTATTTCTTATGCAAATTAGGACAATAAAATATGTGAGCAAGAAATAAGGCTGAAGTATGTATATGAGCAGAATAAAATAAATTACTGCAAAATGTAAATTATCCAGACTTGTGTTTCCTTAACTGGAAGCTCTACAGGAAAGAACTTTAATCTTCCAGAAGGCTAAACTCATAAAAGACGATGTTATACTTTTAGACTCAGAAAATAAAACTCTTAGTTCTGCCGTTAAAGAATTAATAAAGCAAAAGGGTAATTATATAATTGATTAATATGGTTAATGTGTTCAGCAAAAGTGTGCAATATCATTTAATGGATATCAAATCAAATACATAATTAACATTTTTAAATTTTCTTTTTCTATGTATAATGCCAGATAACATAATAAAGATTATTATTTTTTTCACAATATACATTTTGTGTTAGTTACTTTGAAGGAATTTGGAAAAATGTCCATAATACTTGTGGCTACAATTTTATAACATGTTGGTGATAAGTACAAGTAAATCATATACTTGAAAGATATAAATATGATGAGCAAGGAAAAATTATCAGTATTATGGTTTTAAAATGAGCAGTAGTATTCTTAGCATTGATCTTAGAGGACTTCCAATGTGGTCCATGCCCAAGAGAATTTTAACAGTAATAGTTTCAGAATAATAAATTTTTAGGCTGGAATATACATAGAAAAGCTATTTTGCAGATGATTCCATTGTGATTTCAAAAATACATCTCACTCACCTAAACTGAAGCTTTTATACTCTTTATTCAATGTTCTACAACACAGATTCTTCCTTACTAAATAAATATCATATTGTAAAACATTTCATTAACCTTTTTATTTTTAATTGTCTAATTAAAGTCTGTGGATCCATACGGTTAATACCACCTGTAGTCAGCATTCTGAAAAGGTCAGTTTAAATTTACTTTCAAAAATCTCTACTAATGTGTTATAATTGCATTCAGGATTTTCTAATAGAGTTTAATGTACCCCAAGGGGATATTATCTAAGTACTGCTTCACAGTTGCAAAGGAAACTGATAAATTGTAATTTTTAAATTTGTACATTATGTGATTCTTGTTTTCATTTCCCCTGATTCTCATCTTATAGCAAGTAGATTCATCTGCAGCTGTGAAAACATTGAAGGGATAGAATTGTGGGAAAGAGATATAGCCTTATTTGTACTACTTTTTATTTGCAAAAAAAAAAAAAAGTATTGTGTTTCTCACTTGGTCTTCATTTTGACATTATCTGTCTGTGATATGCATTTACAGATGATGCTGACAATTTGTGATATACATGGATCTGGGCCATCAGAATGGCACTGGAGTTTTATTTCTGCTACTAGTAAATTTAATGTTAGAAAAAGCAAGCGGGCTTATCAGTTCAAACTTCAACAACTACTTTGTAGTGAAGCTAGGGCACATAAAGACAACACTCTAGAAAATAGAAGGCAAGCAAAATTTAAAGATCGTACACATAAAAATAATTGAAAGGGATGTTAGACCTAAACAGGAAAACCAAAGCTATGAAACAAATTAAAGGAAAACATGAGTAATCCATTATGACCTTGAAATTGGCAAACAATTTTTAGAAAGAAAACAAAAAGCACTAAATTTTTTTTAAAATTATAAGTTTGAATCCATGCAAGTCACAAAGAGTAAACAAAAAACACATGAAGACACACACACAGACACACACACACATACACACACACACATACACACACAAACACATACACCAAGAAATTTCAAGAAGTCCATTGCTATGGAACAAAGTATTAGAGTACTAGACATATACTGTGTTTCTCAAAACACTAGACAACAACTCTCTTTTGTTGAAAAATTGAAACGATAAAATAGTGCATTACATGTAGCTCATTGTGTTAAATTAAATTAAATTTGCCCTAAAGCTGCCTCCATATCAAGTGCATATATTGTGCACTGCAACCTAACTTAAGCGTATATTCCTGTAAGAAATAGCTGAGTTTCACTCAATCACAGGCTACCAACTGTTCAGGCCATTTCCATATAAAGGAAATGCCTCATCATACCATGCCTAAATAAGGCAAATGCCAACCTGTCAACAATCAAGCTGCTTCTGTACATCACTTCTTTTCTCTGTCTATAAATACTGCCTGTTCACATTGTTGGGTGGAGCTTTAAAAACCTGTCCTGGTTTGGAGTGTTGCCCAATTCATGAATCATTTCTTGAGAAACTAAACTCTGCTAAATTTAATCTAAAGTTTTCCTTTTAACATGTGTAACTATGAAGTAACTACACAGTTTACAAATCTAAACTTTACTATCCATCTGACATTAGAAATAGCACTTACATTTCTTTGTTTGATTACTTTATTTATAAAATGAGGCTAAGCAAATCTATTGGCATCTTAAAACATTTTGAAGATTATGTAAAACATTCAATGTAACAATAATTTAACTCCTGCACACAGGAAAAATGTGAAATTCACTGTATTATTCTGTTCTCACATTGCCATAAAGGCATGCATGAGACTGGATGATTTATGAAGAAAATAGGTTTAATTGACTCACAGTTCTGCAGGCTGTACACGAGGCATGCCCGGGGAGTCCTCAGGAAACTTAAAATCATGGTGGAAGGTGAAAAGGAAGCAGGCACGATCTTCACGTGGCAGAGCAGGAGAGAGGGAGAACAAAGTGGGCAAGTGCTACACACTTTCAAACAACCAGATCTTGTGAGAACTCACTATCATGAGAAGAAAAAGGGAGAAATTCACCCCTATGCTCTAATCACTTCCCACCAGGTCCTTTCCTAACATTGGGGATTACAATTCAACATGAGATTTGGCTGGGGACACAGAGCCAAACCATATAATCCTACCTGTGGCCCCTCTCAAATTGCATATCCTTCACACATTTTAAAACACGATCATGCCTTCCTAACAGTTCCCCAAATCTTAACTCATTCCAGCATTAACCCAAAAGTCCAATTTTAAAATCTCATCTGAAACAAGACAAGTCCCTTCTGCCCGTGAGCCTGTAAAACTAAAAGCAAGTTAGCTACTTCCAACACACAAGGGGAGTACAGGCGTTAGGAAAATGCTCCCATTCCAAAAGGGAGAAATTGAACAAAACAAAGGCACTACAGGCCCCATTCAAGTCTTGAACACAACAGAGCAGTCATTAAATCTTAAAGCTCCAAAATAATCTCCTTTGACTCCATGTCTCACACCTAGGCCACACTGATGCAAGAGGTGAGATCTCAAGGCCTTGGGCAGCTCTGCAAGGTACAACCCCTTCAGCTGTTTTCACAGGCTAGTTTTGAGTGCCTGTGGATTTTCCAAGTGCAAGGTACAAGCTGCCAGTGAATCTATCTTTCTAGGGTCTGGAGGATGGTGGCCGCCTCCTTACAGCTCTACTAGGCAGTGCTCCAGTAGGGACTCTGTGTGGGGGTTCCAACCCCACATTTTCCCTTTGCACTGCCCTAGTAGAGGTGCTTCTGAGGGCTCTACCCTTGAAGCAGACTTCCACCTGGATATCCAGGTGTTTTCATACATCCTCTGAAATCTAGATGGAAACTGTCAAACCTCAACTCTTGCCCTCTGTGCACTTGCAGGCCCAACACCATGTGGAAGACACCAAGGCTTCTGAAGTTCCTCTGAATCAATGATCTGATATATACTGTGGCCCCTTTTAGCCATGACTGGAGTGGCCTTAATGCAGGGCCCCATGCAACAGAACAGCAGGGTCCTGGGCCCAGCCCATGAAGCCATTTTTCCCTCCTAGGCCTCCAGATTTGTGATGGAAGTCACTGCCACAAAGTTCTCTAAAATGACTTGAAGGGATTTTCCCCATTGTCTTTACTGTTAACATTTGGCTCCTCTTTACTTATGCAAATGTCTGCAGCCCCCTTGAATTCCTTCACAGAAAATAGGATTTGATTTTCTACCACCTAACCAGGCTGCAAATTTTCCAAACTTCTATGCTGTCCTTCCCTTTTAAATGTAAGTTTCAACTTCAGACCATCTCTTTGTGAATGCATATGAACATACACTTTTAGAAGCCTCCAGGCCACCCCCAAATGCTTTGATGCTTACTAATTTCTTCTGACAGATACCCTAAATCATCTCTCTCCAGTTCAAAGTTCCACAGATCTCTAATGCAGGGACAAAATGCTGCCAGGCTCTTTGCTTAAGTATGGCAAGAGTGACCTTTGTTTCAGTTCCCAATAAGTTCCTATCTCCATCTGAGACCTCCTCAGCTTGGACTTCACTTTCCATATCACTATCAGTATTTTGGTCAAAACCATTCAACACATCTCTAGGAATTTCCAAACTTTCTCTCATCTTCCTGTCATCTTCCTAGCTTTACAAACTGTTCCAACCTCTGCCCATTACCCGGTTCCAAAGTTGATTCCACATTTTCAAGTATCTTTATAGCAATGACCCACTTCTCTGGTACCAATTTTCTGTATTAGTCCGTTCTCACACTGCTATTAAAACATACCTGAGACTGGGTAAGTTATGGAGAAAAGAAGTGTAATTGACTCACAGTTCTGCAGACTGTACGAGAGGCATGGCTGATGAGTCCTCAGGAAACTTAAAATCATGATGGAAGACAAAAGGGAAGCAGGCAGAATCTTCACGTAGTGGAGCAAGAGAGAGAGAGTGAAAGGGACAGTGTTATACCCTTTCAAACAACTAGATCCTGTGAGAACTCACTATCATGAGACTAGCAAGGGAGAAATCCACCCTTGTGACCCAATCACCTCACATGAGGTCCCTCCTCAAACATGAAGGATAAAAATTCAACATGAAATTTGGTTGGGGACACAGAGCCAAACTGTATCATCTGTCTAAAGAAAAGTACTTTGGGTTTGATTGGTTAAAAAAACACAAAACTTAATTTTGTTATTTTCCCAAATCTCTTGATGATATAATATTTAAAGATACCTAATTCTAGGTTTGAAAATTAGTCCATAAGTTAGGAATCTTAGAGCATAATGGCATATTTACTGTTTGTAGATGATTATTAGGCCAGTTTTTACTTTTAAGATAGGTAAAACAATCTACTTGCATATTAGGACTTTTTTGTTCAATGTATTCATGTTTCTCTACCAATGAAATTAAAGAAAAATTTTTTTGGGGGGGCATATATTTTTAATTCATACACTCACAAAGGACTTGTATCCAGAATGTATAAAGAACTCTTAAAACTCAGTAACAAGATGGCAAATATTCCAGTTTTTTAAATGGGCAAATAATTTGAATAGATTTCACCACATATGAGATACTGGTGACAAATAAGCACATGAAAAGATGCTCAATCATTAATCATTAAGAAAATGCAAATTGAAACCACAGTGAGACACCCCTACACACCTACTAGATGACTTTTTTTTTTTTTAAGAAATTGACAATACTAAATGCTAATGAGGATGCAAAGTAACTGGAACTCTCATGTAATGCTGCTAAGTGGAAAACAGTATGGCACTTTGGAAACAGTATGGCACTTTCTCTCTCTCTTTTTTCAAAAAAAATTATGTTATTTTATTAATAAATTGGGAACTTTTTTTTTTGAGACAGGGTCATGGTCTGTTGCCCAGGCTGAAGTGCAGAGGCAAGATCATGCCTCACTGCAACCTCCACCTCCGAGATCCAGATGATCCTCCAACCTCAGCCTCCCAAGTAGCTGGGACTGCAGGACTGAGCCATCACATCTAGCTAATTTTTGTATTTTTTTGTAGAGATGGGGTTTTGCCATGTTGTCCAAGTTGGTCTCAAATCCCTGGACTCAAGCCTGCCTTGGCCTCCCAAAGTGCTGGGATTACAGGCATGAGCTACTGCACCCAACTGGTAATTTTTTCTTTCTTTCTTTCTTTTTTATTATAGTTTAAGTTCTGGGATACATGAACAGAATGTGCAGGTTTGTTACATAGGTACACACTTGCCATGATGGTTTGCTGCACCCATCAACCTGTCGTCTACATTAGGTATTTTTCCTAATGCTATCCCTCCCCTATCCCCCCACCCGCTAACAGGTCCTGATGTGTGATATTCCCCTCCCTGTGTCCATGTGTTCTCATTGTTCAGCTCCCACTTATGAGGGAGAACATGAGGTGTTTGGTTTTCCATTCCTGTGTTAGTTTGCTGAGAATGATGGTTTCCAGCTTCATTCATGTCCCTGCAAAGGATGTAAACTCATCCTTTTTTATGGCTGCATAGTATTCCATGGTGTATATGTGCCACATTTTCTTTATCCAGTCTATCATTGATGGGCATTTGGGTTTGTTTCAAGTCTTTGCTATTGTGAATAGTGCTGCAATAAACATATATGTGCATATGTCTTTATAGTAGAATGATTTATAGTCCTTTGGGTATATACCCAGTAATGGGTTTGCTGGGTCAAATGATATTTCGAGTTCTACATACTTGAGGAATCGCTACACTGTCTTCCACAATGGTTAAAATAATTTACACTCTCACCAACAGTGTAAAAGTGTTCCTATTTCTCCACATCCTCTCCAGCATCTGTTGTTTCTTGACTTTTTAATAATCGCCATTCTAACTGGCATGAGATGGTATCTCATTGTGGTTTTGATTTGCATTTCTCTAATAACCAGTGATGATGAGCTTTTTTTCATATGTTTGTTGGCCACATAAATGTCATCTTTTGAGAAGTGTCTGTTCATATCCTTTGCCCACTTTTTGATGGGGTTGTTTGTTTTTTCTTGTAAATCTGTTTAACTTCCTTGTAGATTCTGGATATTAGCCCTTTGTCAGAGGGATAGATTGCAAAATTTTTCCCCCATTCTGTAGGTTGCCTGTTCACTCTGATGATGGTTTCTTTTGCTGTGCAGAAGCTCTTTAGTTTAATTAGATCCCATTTTTCAATTTCAGCTTTTTTTTGCCATTGCTTTTAAATGTAAGACCTAAAACCATAAAAAGCCTAGAAGAAAAGCTAGACAATACCATTCAGGACATGGGCATGGGAAAAAAAATTAACTATATTGACATGTAAGTCTTTATATGTTAAGTAGTTTTAGTTTTCTAAAAAACAGTATCCAGTAACAAAGATAAGTTTGTATTCATTAGTATGATGTATAGACTAAAGAAAAGATTGAATGATTAATTGATGTATTGGTTGTGTAATATAAATATATACATATGTATTTCTTCTTTTTTTGAGACAGGGTCTTGATTTGTTACCTATGCTGGAGTGCAGTGGCTTGATCATGGCTCATTGTAGCCTCAACCTTGCAGATTCAAGCCATCCTCCCACATTAGCCTCTAAGTAGCTGGGAATAGAGGTGTAACCCACCATATCCAGCTATTTTTTTGTATTTTTGTAAAGACAGGGTTTAGCCATGTTGCTCAGGCTGGTCTCGAACTTCTGGGTTCAAGTGATCCACCCCTTGGCCTCTCAAAGTGCTGGTATTATAGGTATGAACTACCACATCTGGCCTTGCAGTGTATATTTAACAAATACTCTGTCCTTTGCATTGTGTGTTCCCCATATTGGGAATAAAGCAGCAACCACATTGTCAAAAATATGTGCTTATTCCGATAGAGGGTGGGACAGATAAAATAAATAAATAAAACATATGCTGTGATATATTTTAGTTGCCTCAATGGATAAGAGAGAACACCAGAAACAATAATAATTATAATCCCTAATGGAGTTTTCAAAATAAATAAGGTGATATCAGAAAAACTGTAATTGCTAATGTGAAAACCATGGAAACCTGTAGAAGTTATACAAGTTCTGGTACAAAGAAACTGGGTGAGAGCAACAATCATGAGTACCAATTTCCAATATGCTGCAAGTGTTGCATTGAACAATATGCCGAGCTAATTCTCTCAGTTCCAGCTAAAACCCTGATTACAACAAGCCGAGGCACAAAAATGCAAGCCCTTTGAAGACATGTCTTATTTTCAGAGGACTCATTATCGTCACTTCCCATTTATATGCAGTTTTACTTGTTGCAAAGTGAAGTAGGCTGATTATGAGATTTTTTGGGGAAAGAATGTAAAAATGAGATTACCCATTATTGCCAATTATGCTTTTACCTTTTGGCCTTCGTGTACCAAATGTAGAGGTCCAGTTTCTTGGTTTTTTGTATACAGTGTGTTTAGTTTCATTTAATCTTATGTATGATCTAAAAGTAACTAACATATGCCACTGCCATTTAGAAATATTAAAGCCAATGTTAATATTTCCAATATTTTTATCTTTCCATGGTTCCAGTCCTCTTGTTTTATAACTGTATGCTTCTTTTCCTTAGTGTCCCCAGTAAGTTTTAATTGAATGCTAAACATTTTGTATACAAGATCACAGAACACATGCACACACATATCTATCTATCTATATACATGAAGTAAATGTAGGCTGAATGTGCTGGCACATTCCTGTAATCCAAACATTTTGGGAGGCTGAGGCAGACGGATCACTTGAGTTCAGGAGTTTGAGACCAGCCTGGCCAACATGGTGAAACCCTGTCTCTACTAAAAACAGAAAAATTAGCAGGGCATGGTGGCAGGCACTTGTTATCCCAGCTACTTGGGAGGCTGAGGCAGGGGAATCACTTGAACCCAGGAGGCAGAGGTTGCAGCAAGCCAAGATGGTGCCACCGCAATGAAACCTGGGTGGCAGAGCTAGACAACAAAATAATTATTAACAAAAGAGCTCAAAAATAATATAATTAACAAAAGGGCTCAAAAATAATTAAAAGAAAATTTAAATAAATAAGTAAAGTATATGTGTACAGACAAAAAAGTATCTATGTATATGTATTTTATATGTGTCTCTGTGTGTGTGTGTGTGTGTGTGTGCATCTGTGTTTTCTTACCCTATCCACTACTGTCAGGCAGCTGCCGTAGTAAGGAATCTCCTCAATACATTCAGGAATGGAGATGACTTGAGACTAAGTGCCAGACTTCATAAAGCTTGTTCTGATTGAGTGTCGGCCTTCATAAGGAAACCTTTGCTTTCAGCCTGATTTTAGGGTATATATCTTGAGGGGTCCCAGTTGAGCACCTGTGAATTTTACAAGGGTCCATTCTCTGCTTGACTATTTTTTTCTACCACACTACAAGAATGGCAAATTCTCCTCTCAGGTTTTCTGTCACTTTCTGTTGTTCTCTCATCATTAACAGCTTAGTAATAAAAAATGCTTGTAAAGAAAACTAGTGCACAGAATTGGCCTTAAATCTCTGTACCTTCTATTTTCTAGAATCTTGATGCTTTAAGTCTTGGCTGCATCCAAGCCCACCTTCTTTGCTTCTTGCCTTGTCTCAGACGAGACTTTGGACTTGGACTTTTTAGTTAATGCTGGAATTAGTTAAGACATTGGAGGGACTGTTGGAAAGGCATGATTGTGTTTTGAAATGTGAGGATGTAAGATTTTGGAGAGGCCGGGGCAGAATGATATGGTTTGTCTGTGTCCCCACCCAAATCTCATCTTGAATTGCAGTTCCCACAATCCCCATGTGTCATGGGAGGGACCTCTTGGGAGGTAATTGAATCATGGGGGCTGTTACATGCATGCTGTTCTTGTGATAGTAAGTTCTCACAAGGTCTGATGGTTTTATTGGGGTCTTTTCCCGTTGCTTGACTCTTCTCTTTCCTGCCACCCTGTGAAGAAGGATGTTTTTGCTGCCCCTTCTGCCATGATTTTTAGTTTTCTGAGGCCTCCCCAGCCATACAGAACTATGAGTCAATTGAACCTCTTCTTTTTATGAATTACCCACTATCAGGCAGTTATTTATAGCAGTGTGAGAACGAACTAATACAGATGCCTTCAAAAATATTTCCCTATTTTATTCAGCTCCAATGGATTCAGGGCTCTAAATTGTCCTGGAAGTGCCAAGCGTGGAAGTCTAGAGTGTTTATGAGTTAAACATATTAGCCCAAAATCATCTCATCAGAATAATGAAATGATAGCAGATTTTTCATAAAATGCCTAAGAATTCTAATAATATACATGATAGGAAGATATCTGACAGGAAATATGTAGAAAGAAATGTGTAATTAATTCCTTCTGCCAAAAGGTTTTACTTTCATTCTTTAATGTCAGATCATATGAACAAGAATTTTAACACTAAGCAAAGAAAATTTCATTTTCATTTTCCATACACTATTACTGTTAGGCTTTTGAAAGAGTTTTACACCATCATAAATTAGCATTTTAGCTTCTTTCCTCCTGTGAACGTAATTAGAAGACTTGAGTAGCCAGGATGGCTTAGAGCCATAAGAACTGATACAGAAAAGAGCAAAGAATTAACCCAACAATGGCATTCTCTCCATTTTCCCTAGAATTGCTGGACAGGATGCACTCTTTATTTTGTAATTGAGCTGTTCTCACTCTACACCAGTTTTATAACAATTTCTTTAAATACCTTAGCATAAACACATACAGATTTATGTTATTCTTGTTTCATTTGAACATATGATATTCCTCCCATTTTTGCAAGCTTCTTATTGATAAAATCTGGACATTCACAGAGTGAAAGAACATTTTTGCAAATCATATATTTGATAAAGTACATTTATCTAAAAATACATATAAATTGTAAGTGAGTATCCACTTACGATTTAATAATAAAAAGAGAAACATTCAAATTAAAAACAGGTCAACAATCTTAATAGATGTTTCTTCAAAAAGATGTAAAATTGGCTTCTAAGCATATTATAAGATGCTCAACTTGATTAACCATCAGGTACTGCTAGTCAAAACCACAATGACATACCATTTGCAGCCCCAAGAATGGCTGAAATTATAAAGATAAATAACAATTTTTGGTGAGTGTATGGGGAAATTTGCACCCTTTTATGCTATTGGTAGGAACATAAAATGGTGGAGATTGTTGAAAAACAGTCTGGCAATTCTCCAAAAAGTTAAACCTAGAGTTACCATATGACTCAAAATCTCCACTCCTGGATGTATACCTTAAGGAATCAAAAATACGTGTTTACATAAAAATCTATAAACAAATGATAATAAAAGCTTCATTTACAATAGTCAAAAGTAGAACCAATCCAAATATCCAAAACTGAAAAAAGAGCAAATGAAATGTGTTATATATATTAGTTTTCTATAGATGCTGTAAAAATACTACAATTTAGTGGATTAGACATCTGAAATGGGTGTCAAAGAACTATAATAACTGTACTATCGGAGCTGTGTTTCCTCGGAGGCTTTAGGGGAATAGATGTACCTTTACCCTTTCCAGCTTCTAGAGGTTGCTTTTATTCCTTGACTTGAGGGCTTATCCTATATCTTCAGAAAAGTATTTGCATCACTCTGACCTCTGCTTCCTTCATCACATCTTGTTCCTGACTCTAACTCACCTTCATGTTCCATCTTTTAGGATCCCTTATTATTGCATTTGGCCAACCTGGATACTGTAGGACAATGTCCCCTAGATCCTTAACTCAATCACATCTCAAAATTCTTAATCACATCTGCACAGTTATTTTTGCCATATAAGTTCATCTGGTAACAAATTCTGGGATTAGGGTATGGACATCCTTAAGTGGTAATTATTCTGCTTACCACACCATACAATAAAATATTATTCAGCAATAAATGACTCAACCTAGATGAACCTTGAAAACATTATGCTAAGAAAAAGAAGCCAACCACTTAATATCACATATTGTATAATTCAATCCGTATGTAATGACCAGAATAGAAAAATCTACAAAAAACATAACTTAGCATCATGGTTGCCCAAGCCTGGATCAGAAGGGAGAATGACTACTAATAAATAAGGGGTTATTGTAAGAGGGGATCATTAGGTGACAAAGATATTGGAAACTTGATTATGGTGATGGCTGCATAGCTCTGTGAACCTGTTTAAAATAATTGAATTGCATAATGTACATAGGTAAATTGTATAGTATGTGAGTTATATATCAATAGAACTGTTATAAAAATAAAGAAATTAGAAAATATTTTGAATTGAATCAAAATAAAAACAAAACAAAAATTTGTGAAATGTATATAAAGATATGGATAAAGTAGTACTTATGGAGAAATTTATAGCAGGAAATTCTTATAAAAGAAGAACAATCTAAAATAAATAAACGGTTTCTGTTTTAAAAACCTGAGAAATAATTTCAAATTAAACAGAAAGTAATTATAATGAAGGAAATAACAAAGATAAGAGTGGAAATTAATATAATAGGAAACATAAAAATAACACATAAAATAAAGCTGTGCCTTTGAAAATATCAGTATAATTGATAACACTCTTGTCTGACTCATTCAGATAAAAGAGAACGTAAAATTTGCCAGTTTCAGGAATGACAGATGATGAGAAACAGTCTCATCATATATTTTCTAGATGTAAGAGAATAATAAGGGTATATATTGCAGAATTCTAAGTCAATATATTAGAAACATAGAGGAAAAACATATTCCTTAAAAGACACAAATTACCAAAGCTCACTCAAAGTTATTGAAAACATGCCTACCTCTGTATCTTTTAGAGATCTTGAAAATATAGTTTAAAAACCTTCATGAAAAAATAAAACCATCAAGGTTCAGATGGATTCTTTGGTAAATTTTGCAAATAATTTGAAAGAAAATTCTATTCAAAACTGTCCTAGAAAATTGTAAACAGAATAATAATTTTGTAATTCTATGAAGCAATATTATCCTAATACAAAAACTAGACATAAAAATAAGAAGAAAATTTTTCTACAGATTAATATCCCTTATTTCTAAACATGAAACAATTCTTAACACTGCTTTAGCTAAAATTAAAGGTTAGTTTAAAATGTATAATCAATAATGTAATTTACCATATTAATAACTTAAAAAGGATAAAATATACACAGTCATCTCAATAGATGCAGAATAAACATTTTACAGAATTCAACAATCATTCCCGGTGAAAACTCTCAGCAAATTAATACTGTAATAGAATTTCCCCATACATAAAAAGCTGTAGCTAATATCACACTGAATTGTGAAAGCTAGATTACTTTCTGTCTAAAATCAAGGTTAAGAGAGGAAGTTGAATCTACGTTATACTGAAGGCTCTTTCTAATGCAATAAGATAAGAAAAAAAATCATTCAGTTTGGAAAGAAAGAAGTAAACATGTTTTTATTCAAAGAAAACATGATCCATTATGTAGAAAATCTAATGACTATGACAAAAATCTAATCAGCAAGTTTAAGAAATTTACTGAATAAAACATTGATTTATCTATTTATAATGAACAATTAGAAATTAAAATTCATAAATAATTCCTTTTATGCAATTTTTCATTGCAATAACCCTTAAAATAATAAATACTTAGTGATAAATTGCACAAAAAATATGCAAGCCATGTACACTGTAAACAATAAAATGTTGCTATAAGAAATTAAAATCTAAATTAATGGAGTGCTTTAAAGCATTCATGGGTCAGCAGGTTCTATATAGTCTATATTCTCCTCAAATTGATCTATAGATTCAATAAAATTCCAATTCCAATCTATGCAGGGTTTTATAAAAATTGACAGCAATTCCAGAGTTTTTTTTGTATGTGTAAATCCAAAGCATCTAAATTAGCTAAAACTTCTTCAATAAAGGATAAAATTGGAAGACTTAACACTACCTAATTTAAAGACTTATTCTGAAACTACAGTAACCATGAAGGTGGAGAACTGGCATAAAAACAGACAGAGAAAATGGAGCAGAACAGAGTCCAGGAATATACACATAGATACCTGAAAACTAATTGTGACAAACGTGCAAAAAAAGCTAAGTAGAGAAAGTATAAACTTTTCAACAAATGGAGCTGGAAAGATTGGATATCAGTTAGTAAACAAGGAACTTTGATATATAGCTAACGTATACACAAAAGTTAACTCAAAATACATCACAGACCTAATATAACACTTAAAACTATAAAACTTCTATAAGTAATTTGTGACCTTGGGCTTGACGAATATTTCTGAGGTATGACTCACAAGACGTGGTGTTGTGAGTATGAAAGAACGATTTAGAGTTGACCAATATCAGAACCTAAAAGAGAACTTAAAAAACAAATCACAGAGCACGAAAACAATTTGCAAGGCATATGTCTAATATAGGACTTATATCTGGAATTTGTAAAGATTGTCAAACAATTATTTTAAGAAGAACAACAGCTTTGTGCAGATAATTTACCAAAGAACATATATTAATAGCAAATATTTATATAAATCAATGCTCACCATAATAGTCATTAAGACAATTCAAATTGACACCATGATAAGTATCATGTACTTATTGGAATGGCTAAATTTAAGTATTCTGACTATATCAACTGTTTGCAAGAATGTGGGGAATCTGAAATAATCATATATTGCTGGTAAGAATGCAAAATGATAGAACCACTTAGGAAAATATCTTGGTGATTTCTTAAAATATTAAAACACATTTACTATTCAACTCAGCCATTTTCACTCTTACACATTATCACAAGAGAATTAAAAACATATATTCTTTAAAAAATGTGTATTAAAATTTATAGGAGCTTTATTTATAAGAGCTGAAACTAGAAATGACCAAAATGTCCAGTAACAGGTGTATAAATAAACTGTGACATATCCATACAATAGAATACTGCTTATCAGTAAAAATAAATACATTATTGATATATGGTACAACATGAACAAATTTTGAAATAAATATGCAATGTAAAAGAAGCTAGATGAAAAATAAATATTATGATGGCATTTATATAAAATTCTAGAAAGTAAAAATTAATCTACTGTGAGAGATGATGTTACGAACTGAATTGTGTCCCATCAAAATACATATGTCAAAGCCCTAAACTGTAATTTGTATGTACTAGGAAACAGTACCTTCACAGAGGTAATTAAGGTTAAATGAAGTTGTAAGGATGAAGTTGTAATTCTGTATGACTAGCATCCTTATAAAAAGAGAGCATGACACCAGGTATGTATGCACACAGGAAACAGGTCATATGAGGACATCGAGAGATGGGACTGTCTACAAGCCAAGAAGGGAGGACTCTTCCTGAAAAAGGAGAAACCAAACCTGCAAGTACCTTGATATTGGACTTCCAGCCCCGAGAATGTGAGAAATAAATTTCTGCTGTTTAAGCCACCCAATCTGGTATTCTGTTATGGCTGCCCTAGAAAACTAATACAAATCATAAATAGTATCACTAAACCCAGACCTTCATCCTCTGTTGAATGGATAAATATAATGTGGAAAGTACATGCAGTGGAAGACAGTACAACAGAAAAGAAAGATCAAATGGTTGCCACATGTAACAGCAGGTTAAATATCACAGATATAATGTTGAGTGAAAGAAGCCAGACACAACACCTACCACTATATAATTCTATTTATACAATTCGAGAACAGGCAAATTAATCTATGCTCTTGAAGTCAGGTTAGAGGATACTTTAGAAAGAACTAAAGCTACTTAGATAAGTTTCATTAGGTCGGGCCGGGCCGGGCGTGGTGGCTCATGCCTATAATCCCAGCACTTTGGGAGGCCAGGACAAGCAGATCACCTGAGGTCGAGAGTTCAAGAACAGCCTGACCAACATGGAGAAACTCCATCTCTACTAAAAATACAAAATTAGCCAGGCGTGGTGGTGCATGCCTATAATCCCAGCTACTCGGAAGGCTGAGGCAGGAGAATCGCTTGAACCTGGTAGGCAGAGGTTGCGGTGATCCGAGATCACCCCCATTGCACTCCAGCCTGGGCAACAAAGAGTGAAACTCCATCCCCCCTCAAAAAAAAGTTTCATCAGGCCACATGGGTGCCTTCTGAGTTTCTGAGTGCTGGTAACACAGTATTTCTTCATCTGGGTTTGAATACCAGGCAGGACAACCCAAAGGGCAGCAATGCCAAGCTTTCATCAGGCTTTCAGTTTATATTCAGAGTGGGGTCAATCAGCACCTTCGGTGCCCATTTTTATGAAATAGGACTTTTTGCTGAAGCACAATATACATACTAAAAAGCATACAGATTAAAAGGGTTTAGTTCTAATACTTTTTTCTAAAGTACACACATCGGGCATCAATGGGCTGGATAAGCCTTCTGTACCATGAAGAGTTTTCCAAAGACTTTGGAAACCCAATCATCTGAAGGAATATTTCTGAGAAAGGGAGAAATACCCTTGGCAGCTGCTGCCTTTCTTCTGATTGGATTATGGGATATTAAAGATGAGAGCCTTCTATTATTTAGGAGAAAATCTTTTATCTCAGTTCCTGTTGAAATTTAAAACCTGAAGTGCTGAGAAAAGTTGTAAAGAATTTTGAAGAATTTCTTTACTCTTAAGGAGGACAACCAAAAAAGGGTTTTTGTCCCAAACAACAGAAAAAAGAAAACATATCAAGTCAGAAAATATATGCATATACGTGCATATATATATATTCATATATATATATGTATATATATATGAAGTGGGTGGTAAAAGTACGCTTTTGTAAGCAAGTGTTTCTGCTATGATTTTGTTACTCATGTGCTCATGTATATAAGTAACAACATTGTAACCAACACTACAAAAACTTATTCTTTAATTATGGTAATGGCCCTGACCTTCCAATAAATATCTAGGGTTTGCTTTTCCTACTGGGAAAGGAAGGCTTCATACCAGACTTGCAGTTGCTCTGCTTCCTGGGTACCATGAGATATTGAAGGACTGCCAGCACTGAGGGTTCTGGAGAAACATCTCCCAAAGAGTAACCAGGTATAACCTTCAGCAAATGCTCTCTACTGTTACTCCCTTACTGGGTTCCAACAAGCAGTCAATCTAGTCCTTGGTGAAGGTATTATTTTTAATTCAAACTCCATAAAAATATGTATCCAACTACACATAAACAGAGGCACAACCAAATATGGAATACTAAAGAGTTAGGAAAATACCAAAATGAAGTTTTATTTTGGAAAAAAAAATAGCCTAGGAAACTATACTGCAAAGTCAATTTGCACATGTAGAATAAAAATTTCATTCAAATTTTATACATAATTCTAGTTCCACAAATGAATATGTGTATGTGTGTGGGGAAAAGAGAGGTGAGGGGAAGGAGATTGAAAGGTTGAGAGGTTGATTGATGGAGGTGTCATGTGTATAGTTTCTTCTCACTTGCTGCTTTTTATTTCTTTTCACTTTTCAAATGCATATAACTGTTTTACTTTATTACTCTAATAGGAAAACCAATACATTTACTTAATGAAAAATAACCAAACCTTTGAGAGGCAAATTTGTCTGCAGAACTGCTTTTGTATACTCAATTCTTGGGATGTCTGAGTAAAAAGCAAAGTTTTATTCCATCTTTTCATGTCTTTTAAATTCCTTTTTCCTGTCTACTCATACTCATTTCTGGGAATCTGAAAAATGTAGCTTCAATTGTATTAGATATCTTACTAAATTATTCTCCCTGAACCCTTAGTATTATGTCTCATAAAATCACATAGAAAAAGAATGTACATGAAATCCACATACATGAGTAGTTTTCTAAATATATATATATATATTCCTTATGAACAATACTTTTAGGAGGTAGGCCTCATTCTTATAGTCATTTCATCAGAAATGTAGCAGGCATCCTAGTTTTTATTGTAGATTGAATATTCAAATAAAGACATCTTAACCCTACCTTCCACCCTTTCTTTTCTCCCTCTTCATCCCTCCCATCCACTCTCCTTTCCTGTCTTCTTTTCTGGTTTCCTGCCTTCCTTCTTTCCTTCCTTGCAAATGAATCCTATATCCCATTAAATATATTGCCTAGGTATTTTTGTCTGATCTCTTCTTTTGTCTGTTGCATTTTAAAACTACTTTCAAGAACTTATTTTGACAGTCACAAGGATTAACTATGTAGTATGTTCACAAATTTAATCTTTCTTAAATGGCTATGTAATGGAGTAATTTCCTGAAATCATCTTCATATATTTATGCTAATCATTTGTATCTCCCGTAGCATAACTGTTTCTCCTTTAACATGCACACCTTCTCAATATATGTCATTGCCCACAAAGAAGCAGGACAATTACTCGGGAGATTTAGGTTTAAAAGAACTCCTTCTTCCCACTGTTTTTTTTTTTTTTTTTTTCTTGAAATGGAGTCTTGTTCTGTCACCCAGGCTGGAGGGCAGTGGGCTATCTCAGGTCACTGCAACTTCCACCTCCCCCTTCTTCCAACTTTTTAAAATGTTTTAGTTAGAAGTATTTTTCTTGTTTTGCCTGAATTCATCAGATTCTTTCCCTAATTCCCTTATATGTTTATCAATTTATATTCTTTAGGTTGTATTGGCAATCCCAAACTGAGCTGGTAGAATTATAAACTGTAGTTCCATAAAGAGAAGGAAAGGGCCTGAAAGACTTCAAATGTGATTGCCATTTCTGTAGTATCTCCGTTTTTGCTTTGGGGACACTCTTCCTAGTTTCAATAATTTACACGAAATAATGTTGACAAAGTAATTGATGTTGTTGGTTTCAATGAACTTGGCTTTACATTCAGAGAATCAACAATTTTCTTCTTAATGGTTGAGATTTGCTGATATCTCTGCTCATTACAAGTGTTTTATAAGGCATTAAAAATTTTGATAAAATTTTATCATGTAAATTCCTTTGGGCTTTTCCCCAGGAGGCCTACATGCCTACCACCAGTGCTGCCATCATGTCTCTAGTCATCCCTGAGAAGTTCCAGCATATTTTGCGAGCACTCAATACCAACATTGATGAGGGGTGGAAAACAGCCTCTGCCATCACTGTCTTTAAGGATGTAGGTCAAAGGTACGCTCATGTGGTGTTGAGGAAAGCAGACACTGACCTCACCAAGAGGCCAGGAGAATTCACTGAGGAAGAGGTGGAACATGTTATCACCATTATGCAGTATCTACACTAGCACAAGATCCCAGACTCGTTTGTGAACAGTTAGAGGATGTAAAGGATGGAAAATATACCCAAATCCTGGCCACTGGTTTGGACAATGAGCTGCATGGAGACCTGGAGCAACTAAAGAAGATTCCAGCCTGTAGAGGGCTGAGCCACTTCTTGGGCCTTCATGTCTAATGCCAGCACAGTGAAACTACTGGCTGCTATATTCATATCGTGGGTGTATTCAAGAAGAAATAAGTCTGTAGGTTTTGTCTGTTAATAAATCACTCTGGTAGGAAAATTGCTACTTCAAATGTAATATGTTTTATCTTTCAGGGAAAGTGAAATCTTTTCATAAAAAAATAAATCAAGTCAGCTGTATTGTAGCAGTTGGTTTGACTTCCATGCTGATTTATGTTATCTGATAGCAGATTAAATATATTTAATTCACTTGTTGACCTGATGCTATAAGTAGCCAAAGAAACACTGGGCTAAATAACTTCAGAGACCTTCTGTGTCAGTTGAATGATTTGTCTTTGTTGGTTCACTGCCCTGAAATTCTGGGCATTCTTTCAAACCAAGAATTTCAGGTGGTTATGATAATGTTGCCACCTCTTCACTATAATCACACTTAATTAGTTGCAGCAGGTGGTAGTAGCTGGCACAGTTGAACAGCTCTCCCCACTTCACCAACAATTGGCTATTTGTTCAGCAAATAAAAAGGACTCCGTATGAGAAATCAAGAGAAAAATAGCTGTGCGGTAGCTGTGGTTCTACTAATTCTTTTATTCTCTTGTTTCTTTTCCACTGTAACTTTTGTCCCTTTTTTTTTTTTTTTTTGACAGAGAAAATGGCGTGTTACCTTTTCCAGGGAAATAAATTATATGTATTCAGTAAGCATCCTTTAAAACATACGAACCGAATTTAGAGATCTGAAACAGAAAGTATTGTTTGAGGTTTTCTTGGCTAGCAAAAGTCATTTTTTAAAATGCCATTGTCAATGTTCATTTGCCCCGTTAAGCCATCCTACAAATGTATACATGGTTCAAAATAACATGTTTTATACAATAAATATGTAAAATTTAATTTGTTATTTAAAAAATTAAAAATAAATAAATAAATGCATGGGAAAAATACTTTTACATGTATTTTCAAAGAGAATGAAGCCTTTGTTAGGTAACATCGTTTTCTAGCATAAAGACCTGATATGGATTTCTTTAAAATTACATTGATATACTTTATTGTATATCATACTTGCACATGTACACAAACACACAAAAACATCCTAACAGTTTATGTAAGTAGAGAGAATCAGGACTGATGTTTTGAGTGTGAAATAAAGTTTCTTTCCATTAAAAAACAATGGCAATTTGTCTTTTAGTGTGTTATTGTCTCAAAATGATTAAGTTTGCTTTTTTCTCCTTTGTGTTTATTAAAATAATAATTATCTTTATTAATATAACTAGATGTTTAATTATTAAGATAATTCCTTACTATATTTTTTTGTTTCAATTGGTTTTCAAGGAGCTTAAATAAGCCTTGTTTTATCTCTTTGGATTTTCTTATATATATGTATTCTATAATTATCATTTTATAAAACAGATATATTATCTAGTTTAGGGGAATATAATGTGTTTTTAATACCCAGCATTTTTAAATAAAAACATAGAAAAAATAACCTACTATGACTAGTGGTTTGAAGGTCATATGTTAGCATCTTACTTAGGCTAAAAGAAAATCTAATATTTGTACTGTTAACAAATAACATTATCATGACAAAAGTTAATTAGTGCCTGAACCTGTGCATTGAATTTGATGACTATTTTCTTCTGGAATTTCTCTAGTAGCAATTTTTCTTTATTCCTAGAACAATCAATGTTGTTCAGAAAAAAAGTGCAGATAAAGAAAACATAATTCTTAATGTTTTAAGAAAGTAGAAAAATGATGTGACTTGTTTGTGCATCTTTGCATTCAAATGGGCCATTTTTGTAAACAACACATAATTTACTCATATATAATACATCAGAACCATTTGTGTTGTTAAAATGTGTGCTGATGCTACATATAAAATTTTTCCCTGGAGTAAGTTAAATTTATGCACTAACAGCAGAGTGGTACAGTTTAGATTTTGAATATTTAAATGAAATACTTTCAATCTTTCAAATTTTATAATTTAGAATTTCACACATTAAAATGGATATAAGATGTATTGTGAAAGTTCTGAAGAATAAAAATAAACTCCCATGAACCAACTTGGATACCAGAACATTAACAATGCCCATGACTATTACATGTGTGGTTTCCCAATTCTCCCTTTGTTATATAAGGGTAACAAATATCTTGAATTTTGTACTTATCACTGCCTTAATTTTAAAATAATATATTTACTATTGTGCCAGATTATCTCTTTTTAACTCAGCATCAGCTTCACCATCTCTTATATTTTGCCTGTCTCATAGGAGTGAAGCCTAGAGCTATATTTCTTTGACACAACTGCCAACAGCATTTTGGGTTAGATTTCCATATTAAGAAGCATGTAATATTTGGAAGGCAGAGGAGAAGGAAATACCATCAGCCTCCAAAGAGAACAGAATGATTTTGATCAGCATGTAGGTTCATGCACATCATCTATTTGATTCTACTGCTAGCTAATGAGATTATGAGGTTATTTTCTGATATTTCTGCAGCATCCTGATATTTAGAAGTCAGTACTATGTTCTCCACCTTTGGCTTCCCCATTCTTCAAGGGATTCTGTAAGCCTTGAATTCCCTATTAATTACTGTTTCTGCCTCCTGTACATGGGAAAATATCTGTGTTCTTGTCTGAACCTCAAGGACAATGCATGTATGAATTCCCAAATACATTTGTTGTTGTTTTTTTTTTGAGCTTCAGAAAAGGATATTAAACTCAAAATTGTCCTATGTGACTTGCTTTTTCACCAACACTATATGCCTATTATTTATCTATGGTATTTTACATATATGTGGACATTATTATTTAGTGTTGCAAAATATCCCATTTTATGACTACAGCATAATTTTTAAAACAATGTTCTCTGCCCTTGGCTTACCCATCTTTCAAGGGATTCTGTAAACTTTTAATTCCCTATTAATTAATTGTGCTGATAAACATTTGGTTTGCTGTTATTTTTATTTTCCTTTTTTGCTGTTGTTTTGTTTTGTTTTCTCTTTGGTATTTTGCTACTATAAGCAAGATGGCCAGGTGCATTCTTTAGAAAGACTTTTTAATGTACATTTACAAGCGTTTTCCTACCTTATTGACAAAGTACTTTTACTTGGCAGGACTTTAGTCGAGTTCCTGAACCTTCTCTTAGGCCTCTCTGCGCACCTTCTTATAAATCCAGTTTTAGGAAAGAACCCAGCTCAGTCAGTTTAGCGCAAATCTACAATGCTCCATATCTGATGACCTTCAATATCTGATCCAATTCTTCATCTGCCACTACTTCATAGGTGATATTGGCTCACACTGGCATATATTCAGAAAGAATCTGTTAAGTCTGTTCATCTAGAATGCCCCTTACCTTTGCATCCAGTGACCTCCATCCTACTCCTTGGGTATAAATTTCCACTTGCTCATGCTACATTTGAAGTTCAGCCCAATCTCTATCCCCCACCGCAAGACCCCATTGCAGTGGTCGCTACGTTTATTGCAACAGCTTTGAATGAAATGCTTTAATAAATACCATTGAATAATTTTTTCTTTAATAGTTCATTCATTAAAAATGCAATTACTTAGGAGTATCTGCATTTTCTACTTTAAGCAATGGAGCTAAATTGTTTTTAGAATTGATTATACTCATTCCAATTGCAAGTGTATTAAAAATACTCATTTATCATATATATTTGCCTAGTCGTAGCATTGTGTAGATTTACTGATGTGCCAATTTAATAGACTTAAATTGGTATCTTACTATAGTTTTGATGTGCATCATTCTGACTATTAATAAGATTAAATAATTTGATGGTTTTAATTTCTTACTTATTTTCTATTTTGTGAAATACTTGTTAAAATGACTGTCAAATTTTCCAGTTATGTTTTCAATTCATTACTTTTTGCAGTTTATTAAATTCTCAAGATATAATACCATAGAAATACATCTATTTCAAATAATTTTTCTCATTATGTGGTTTGTCTTTTCATTTTCTTTTTGATGTCCTTTGAAGAAGAAAATTTTTTACAGTTAGCTTTTTGTGTCTTAAGAAAAACTTCTCTAACCCTATGGTCATAAAGATACCCCTATTTTTATAAAAGCTTTAGATTTTGATTTTCACATTTGTTTGATGTATTCTGGACCTTCTCTTCTCCCCTCCCTGTCTTTTGACCTCTCTTTAGTGTATTCTACCTCTTTATCTCTCTATGGTGCATTATATATAATGTGTGATTCTCTCATCAGCTGGTGTACTCTTATTTTAAACCCATCAATTACAATTTTACTTTTCTTGTCTGTATTATTCATTTCTAAATGTATTATGTTGGTATTCAAATCATTCTTATTTTTAATGATCTATTATACTATTTTAGTTACATTTCTTCTTTTATTTTAACATATATTAAACATACTTATTTCATATTATTAATTCAAACCTCAAATATATAAAATCCTTAATCTAAATATTATCTGTATTTTTTTCTGACTCTCATTCAGAGTGGCTTGTTTTTCTGTTTATTTTGTTGAATCTTATCTGTGAGCATTCTAGCGGTCTAAACTGCAAAATCTTTACTCCAAATAGGTTTGAAACATAAATAGGAATCAAGTTGTCCTAATCGACTGAGTTGTCATCTGGGTTCTTGACTTAATATAGGAAATATAGATTTAGGTCTTCTCACTTGTGGGTTTTAACAAACACTGGTTAAAAATTGAATGTGGGGAGAAAATGGTTAACAGCTGGTCCAGCTTTCTTGCAACCACAAAGATGATATCTAAGGTATAGATCCTCTTTGAAACAGTAACTCAAGAAATTATTAAAAATTTATTTATACTAAATCCAACATCACTAATAATCTGGCCAAGATTTGTATATTAGACCAAACACCTATGTCTCCTGGAGATTCGGGGATGATGAACTGGTATTACTGAGATGCACTGGAAAATGAGATCTAGTATCATACTGCAAAGGGGTTGCATGCTTGGCTAGATGCATACCCCTGAGGTGACAGCTGAAGTCAACCCCAGTGCTGACTGCTTCTGAAGATGTTTCACAACTCAGCATCATATGTAGTGATCATGTAGTCAGTACAGAATAACTCCCAAAGCTAAGAGAACTTGGTGCTAGGTGAAACAGAATGCAGACTGTGAGACTGTTGTTGATCAAAATCATGACCACTTCCGCTAATATAGGAGACTGGGCATCAGACGTGCATGAGCTAACTTAAATAATAAAGGAAACTAATGAGATTATAATCTTTATTCATTGAAGTTTTGTGTGAAGATATGAAAAACAAATAAACAAAAAAACACCCCAAAGATTAATTCCTTTAAGTGAAGTGCCGGAATATAGCAAGTTAGCATTTAAAGGAAGTTTCTTTATCATTTATCCAAAACTTATAAGAATTATAAAACAAACTATTTTAGGATACCTATTCTTCTGTTGTGACACACAAAATAAAATGGTAAAAAGATACTGTAAAATATTTCACACACTTTGCCATAAAGCAAAATCAAATACTTTATATAAATAGATATCATAGAAGCTGTGCACTTTAAGTACAAAATAATTTAAAAGAAAATAAATAAAAAGAAAAAATAAAACTAAAGTGAACTAAAATTTCTATCAGGTTAAATACTTATAACAGATATTAGAATTTTAAATATAGCTAAAGCAATTAAGAGAGTGACAAAGAAATAGGTAAATAGACAAATGCAAGAAGTATATATTAAACTACTAAACAGATCCATATAAGGAAAATAATTACTGCAGAGAATGAATTACAACCTGAATAAAGAGAAATTTTTCATGTAACTACCAAGAAGTAATTGGAAAAAGTGAGAAAATATTAGGTTTAAATTGTACCATATATAAAAATAAATCCAGGATGAATTGAAAATTAAATGTAACGGTAAAAATATTAAGCATGTAGAAAGATAGAAAAAATATATTTCAAAAAATCTTTTATCATTACAGTGTTTCTTTAAAAATACGATAATTTCACTGACCATAGGGGATTTCTGTTGAATTCGACTATATTTAATATATTTAACTAGTTGTATATGTTCATCTTATGACATTATGAAGAAAGTGAAAGAGAAATAAGATATTGGGAAATTTATTTACAAAATATATAATTGATTAGAAGCTATTAATAGTATCATAAGTACTTAAAGAACTCCTAAAAATGAAAAACAAAGAGAAAATGTAAAACAATCCAACATATATGTCTAAATACATACAGTGCATTTTACAAGAAAGAAAACATAAGTGGCAAATAAACATAAATATAGGCTCTGCCTCCTTAATAAAGAATGTGACACAAATTGAAACCACAACGAAGTAATGCTTAGACTTATCCATGTAGCAATAAAAACTCCTCAATAGTAAGTGATTGGGAAAAAATGAGTAATCATAATTCTTATTTTTTTAATGAGATAGCAAATTTGTACACATATTACAAAATATAGTACAGTTGAAGATACTCCAAACTTACAATCCAGCCAAGCTACTCTTAGACCTTATCAGTGATAATTAAATTGTTGGACTATTGACTCAAAGAAAGAGAAATAAATATATGTCTCAGATAACACACACACACATACACACACACAACACATACATGCATCCATACACATGATTAAAATAGAGTTTAATTAAAAGAGAGTAAACATTACAACTGAAGTTACTTTCTCATATTTTCTTTTTTATTTCTTTTTTTATTATATTTTAAGTTCTGAGATACATGTGCAGAATGTGCAGGATTCCTACACAGGTATACATGTGCCATGGTGATTTGCTGCACCCATCAACCCATCATCTACATTAGGTATTTCTCCTGATATTATCCCTCACCCAGCCCCCCACCCCCCGACAGGCCTCAATGTGTGATGTTCCCCTCCCTGTGCCCATATGTTCTCGTTGTTAAACTCCCACTTGTCAGTGAGAACATGTGGTGTTTGGTTTTCTCTTCCTGTGTGTTAGTTTGATGAGAATGATGGTTTCCAGCTTCATCCATGTCCCCGCAAAGGACATAAACTCATTTTTTTTTAACACTGCATCATATTCCATGTGCCACGTTTTCTTTATCCAGTCTACCATTGATGCACATTTGGGTTGGTTCCAAGTCTTTGCTATTGTGAATAGTGCTGCAATAAACATACGTGTTCATGTGTCTTTATAATTGAATGATTTATAATCCTCTGGGTATATACCCAGTAATAGTATTGCTGGGTCAAATGGTATTTCTAGTTCTAGATCCTTGAGGAATCGCCACATTGTCTTCCACAATGGTTGAACTAATTTACACTCCCACCAACAGTGTAAAAGCGTTCCTATTTCTCCACATCCTCTCCAGCATCTGTAGTTTCCTGACATTTTAATGATTGCCATTCTAACTGGAGTGAGATGGTATCGCATTGTGGTTTTGATTTGCATTTCTCTAATGATCAGTGATGTTGAAGGTTTTTTTTCATATGTTTGTTGGCCACATAAATGTCTTCTTTTGAGAAGTATCTATTCATATCCTTCAATCACTTTTTGATGGGGTTGTTTTTTTCTTGTAAATTTGTTTAAGTTCCTTGCAGATTCTGGATATTAGCCCTTTGTCAGACAGATAGATTGCAAAATTTTTGTCCCATTCTGTAGGTTGCCTGTTCCCTCTGATGATAGTTTCCTTTGCTGGGCAGAAGCTCTTCAGTTTAATTAGATCCCATTTGTCAATTTTGGCTTTTGTTGCCATTGCTTTTGGAGCTTTTGTCAAGAAGTCTTTGCCCATGCCTATGTCCTGAATGGTATTGCCTAAGTTTTCTTCTAGGGTTTTTATGGTTTTGAGTTTTACATTTAAGTCTTTAATCCATCTTGAATTAATTTTTGTATAAGGTATAAGGAAGGGGTCCAATTTCAGTTTTCTGCATATGGCTAGCCTGTTTTCCCAACATCATTTATTAAGTAGGGAATCCTTTCCCAGTTGCTTGTTTTTGTCAGGTTTGTCAAAGATCATATGGTTGTAGATGTGAGGTGTTATTTCTGAGGCCTCTGCTCTGTTCCATTGGTCTATATATCTGTTTTGGTACCACTACCATGATGTTTTGGTTACTGTAGCCTTGTAGTATAGTTTGACGTCAGGTGGCATGATGCCTCCAGCTTTTCTTTTTGCTTAGGATTTTCTTGGGTATACGGGCTCTTTTTTGGTTCCATATGAAATTTAAAGTAGATTTTTCTAATTCGGTGAAGAAAGTCATTGGTAGCTTGATGGAGATAGCATTGAATCTATAAGTTACTTTGGGCAGTATGGACATTTTCATGATATTGGTTCTTTATATCCATGAGCATAGACTGTTTTTCCATTTGTTTGTGTCCTCTCTTATTTCCTGGAGCAGTGTTTTCCAGTTCTCCTTAAAGATGTCCTTCACTTTCCTTGCAAATTGTATTCGTAGGTATTTTATTCTCTTAGTAGCCATTGTGAATGAGGATTCACTCATGATTTGGCTGTTTGTTTATTATTGGTGTATAAGAATGCTTGTGATTTTTACACATTGATTTTGTATCCTGAAACTTTGCTGAAGTTGCTTATCAGCTTAAGGAGATTTGGGGCTGAGACGATGGGTTATCCTAAATATACAATCATGTCATCTGCAAACAGAGACAATTTGACTTCCCTCTTCCTATTTGAATACTCTATTTCTTCCTCTTGCCTGATTGCTCTGGCCAGAACTTCCAATACTATGTTGAATAGCAGTGGTGAGAAAGGGCATCCTTATCTTGTGCTGGTTTTCAAAAGGAATGCTTCCAGTTTTTTCCCACTCAGTATGATACTGGCTGTGGGTTTGTCATAAATAGCTCTTATTATTTTGAGGTACATTTCATCAATACCTAGTTTATTGAGCATTTTTAGCATGAAGAGGTGTTGAATTGTATCGAAGGCCTTTTCTGCATTTATTGAGATCATCATGTGGTTTTTGTCATTGGTTCTGTTTATGTGATGGATTACATTTATTGATTTGCGTGTGTTGAACCAGTGTTGCATCCCAGGGATGAAGCCAACTCGATCATGGTGGATAAGCTTTTTGATGTGCTGCTTGATTCAGTTTGCCAGTATTTTACTGAAAATTTTCGCATGGTGTTCATCAGGGATATTGGCCTGAAATTTTTGTTTTTGTTGTGTCTCTGCAAGGTTTTGGTATCAGGATGATGCTGGCCTCATAAAATGAGTTAGGGAGGAGTCCCTCTTTTTCTATTTGGAATAGTTTCAGAAGGAATGGTACCAGCTTCTCTTTGTACCTTTGGTAGAATTCGGCTGTGAATCTGTCTGGTCCTGGGTTTTTTTTTTTTTTATTGGTAGGCTATTCATTACTGCCTCAATTTCAGAAATTGTTATTGATCTATTCAGGGATTTGACTTTTTCCTGGCTTAATCTTGAGAAGGTGTCTGTGTCCAGGAATTTATCCATTTCTTCTAGATTTTCTAGTTTATTTGTGTAGAGGTGTTTATAATATCCTCTGATAGTAGTTTGTATTTCTGTGGGGTCAGTGGTGATCTCCCCTTTATCATTGTTTATTGTGTCTATTTGATTCTTCTCTCTTTTCTTTTTTGTTAGTCTGGCTAGCGGTCTATTTATTTTGTCTGAGAGACTGGTTGTTATGATTTCCGTTCTTTTGCATTTGCTGAGGGTGTTTTACTTCCAATTATGTGGTCGATTTTAGAATAAGTGCTGTGTGGCACTGAGAAGAATGTATATTCTGTTGATTTGGGCTGGAGAGTTTTGTAGATGTCTATTATGTCCACTTTGCCCAGAGCTAAGTTAAAGTCCTGAATATTCTTGTTAATTTTCTGCTCATTGATCTGTCTAATATTGACAGTGGAGTGTTGAAGTTTCCCACTATTATTGTGTGGGAGTTTAAGTCTCTTTTTAGGTCTCTAAGAACTTGCTTTATGGGTGCTTCTGTACTGGGTGCATATATATTTAGGATAGTTAGCTCTTCTTGTTGCATTAATCCCTTTGCCATTATGTAATGCCCATCTTTGTCTTTTTAATCTTTGTTGGCTTAAAGTCTGTTTGTTTGTTTGTTTGTAGACAGAGTATCGCTCAGTATCCCAGGCTGGAGTGTAGTGGAGTGATCTGGGCTCACTGCAACCTCCACCTCCAGTGTCCTGGTTCAAGCAATTCTCCTGCCTCAGCCTACCAAGTAGCTGGGATTACAGGAATGCTCCACGATACCCAGCTAATTTTTGTATTTTTAGTAGAGATGGGGTTTCATGTGGCCAGGCCCAGTGACTAGAATTGCAACCCCTGCTTTTCTTTTTTTTTTCTTTCCATTTGCTTGGTAAATCTTCCTCCATCCATTTATTTTGAGCCTATGTGTGTCTTTGCATGTGAGATGGGTCTCCTGAATACAGCACACCAAAGGGTCCTGACTTTTTATCCAATTTGCCACTCTGTGCCTTATAATTGGGCATTTAGCCCATTTATATATAAGGTTAATATTGTTATGTGTGAATTTGATCCTATCATTATGATGCTAGCTGGTATTTTGCCCAGTAGTTGTTGCAGTTTTTTCATAGCATTGATGGTCTTTACATTTGGGTTTGTTTTTGCCGTGGCTGGTATGGGTTTTTCCTTTCCATATTTAGTGCTTCCTTCAGGAACTCTTGTAAGTCAGGCCCGGTGGTGACAAAATCTCTCAGCATTTGCTTTTCTGTAAAAAAATTTATTTCTCCTTTGCTTAGGAAGCTTAGTTTGGCTGGATATAAAATTCTGGGTTGAAAATTATTTTCTTTAAGAAGGTTGAGTATTGGCCCTCACTCTCTTCCGGTTTGTAGGGTTTCTGCAGAGAAATCCACTGTTATTCTCATGGGCTTCCCTTTGTAGGTGACCGGGCCTTTCTCTCTGGCTGACATTAACATTTTTTCCTTCATTTCAGCCTTGGTGAATCTGACAATTATGTGTCTAGGGGTTGCTCTTCTCGAGGAGTATCTTTGTGGTATTCTCTGTATTTCCTGAATTTGAATGTTAGCCTGCTTCCTAGATTGGTGAAGTTCTGGACAATATCCTGAAATGTGTTTTCCAACTTGGTTTCATCCTCTCCGTCACTTTCACGTACACAATCAAACATAGGTTTGGTCTTTTCACATAGTCCCATATTTCTTGGAGGCTTTGTTCGTTCCTTTTCATTCTTTTTTCTTTAATCTTGTCTTCACACTTTATTTCATTAAGTTGATCTTCAATCTCTAATATCCTTTCTTCTGCATGATTGATTCGGCTATTGATACTTGTGTGTGCTTCATGAAGTTCTCATGCTTTGTTTTTCAGCTCCATCAGATTATTTATATTCTTCTCTAAACTGTTTATTCCAGTTAGCAATTGCTCTAACCTTTTATCAAGGTTCTTAACTTCCTTGCATTGAGTTAGAACATGCTCCTTTGGCTCAGAGGAGTTTGTTATTACTCACATTCTGAAGCCTACTTCTGTCAATTGGTCAAACTCATTCTCCATCCAGTTTTGTTTCCTTGCTGGAGGGGAGTTGTGATCCTTTGGAAAAGAGGCATTCTGGTTTTGGGAATTTTCCGTCTTTTTGTGCTGGTTGTTCCTCATCTTCATGGATTTATCTCTTTTTGGTCTTTGCTGTTGGTGACTTCAGGATGAAGTTTTTGCATTGTCGTCTTTTTTGTTGATGTTAATGCTATTGCTTTCTGTTTGTTAGTTTTCCTTCTAACAGTCAGGCCCTTCTTCTGCAGGTCTTCTGGAGTTTGATGGGGTCCATTCCAGACCCTGTTTGCCTGAGTATCACCAGCGGAGGCTGCAAAACAGCAAAGATTGCTGCCTGATCCTTCCTTTGGAAGCTTTGTCCCAGAGGGGCACCCTCTAGATGCCAGCAGAAGCTCTGCTGTATGAGGTATCTGTCTATCTCTGCTGGGCAGTATCTTCCCGTCAGAAGGCATGGTGGTCAGGGACCCACTCGAAGAGGCAGTCTGTCCCTTAGCAGAGCTGAAGCACTGTGCTGGGAGATCCGCTGCTCTCTTCAGAGTCAGCAGGCAAGAATGTTTAAATCTGCTGAAGCTGCACCCACAGCCACTCTTTCCCCAAGGTGTTCTGTCCCAGGGAGGTGGGGGTTTTATCTATAAGCTCCTGACTGGGGCTGCTGCCTTTCTTTCAGAGATGCCGTGCCCAGAGAGGAGGAATCTAGAGAGGAGTCTGGCTACAGCAGCTTTGCAGAGCTGTGGTGGGCTCCAACCAGTTTGAACTTCCTGGTGGCCTTGTTTACACTGTGAGGGGAAAACCACCTACTCAAGTCTCAGTAATGGTGAATACCCCTCCCCCCACCAAGCTCCAGCATCCCAGGTCAACTTCAGACTGCAGTGCTGGCAGCAAGAATTTCAAGCCAGTGGATCTTAGCTTGCTGGACTCTGTGGGGGTGGGATCCACTGAGCAAGACCACTTAGCTCCCTGGCTTCAGCCCCCTTTCCAGGGTAGTGAACGGTTCTGTCACCCTGGCATTCCAGGCGCCACTGGTGTACAAAAAAAAGTCCTTCAGGTAGCTGGGTGTCTGCCCAAAGGGCCGCCCAGTTTACTGCATGAAAAACAGGGCCCTGGTGGTATAGGCACTCAAGGGAACCTCCTGGTCTGTGGGTGAGAAGACCATGGGAAAAGCATAGTATCTGGGCTGGATAGCACTGTCCCTCAGTGCAGGTCCCTCACGCCTTTCCTTGATTAAGGAAGGGAGTCCCCCCATCCTTTGTGCTTCCCTGGTGAGGTAACGCCCCACTCTGCTTCGGCTCACCCTCCATGGGCTGCACCCACTGTCTAACCAGTCTCAATGAGATGAGCCAGGTGCCTCAGTTGGAAATGCAGAAATCACCCACCTTCTGCTTTGGTCCCGCTGGGAGCTGCAGACTGGAGCTGTTCCTGTTCAGCCATTTTGCCCAGGAATCCTCATATTTTCTTATTATGCTTCATTTCCTCTCTTCTATGTTATTCTTTTAAATGATTCTTATGACCATTAAACTGACTTAATAATCCACAAATTTATCACAACATAAATCTTAAAAAATATTTTAGAGATTATTGCATCTGTGAAAACCTCATAACAGCAGTGTTCTGATAGCATAATCCTGTGTACTGGGAGCAGCTATTGTCCAATAATAGGTTAATACATTAGAAAGAGTGTTTTTTATTCTTATAACAAAAACGTATATAACAATAAAAAAATTGGTGAATTGCAACTGCATGCACTTACATGAATGTATTCCAAGATTCTAAAAATTGAATGGAATACAAAGTTGCCATTTATTAAAAGATTCAATATTCAACACATAAAAATATGTATTTTAACTAAATAAATTTGTTGTAAAACTAATGAAAAACCAATAAAATGACAAACACAATATCAAGTTTGTAGTTTTGTGGGAGACAGGAAGTTCAACAAGGACAGAAAGTGCTGCGGCTGCTGAGGGAACAAGGGATATTAAAGAGACTGCAAAATTCGGTCATTAAACCGAGTGGTGAGAACATGAATATTTAATTCTAATTGTTAGTAATTACACGTACTTAAATATTTTGTATTTGTTTCACGTATAGCAAACATTTTAAAAGATAACATGTGAACAATATAAATAATTTTAGGCTAATGAGAATACATAGATTACATAAGATGTAAAAAATACACAACCCTTGTATTGGATCATTCAACCACCATTTAATCTTTATGCCATTTTGAGAGATTGGAAAAATAAAAAATATTTTTTACAAAACGTGTTTCCAGTTTCTCTTGAAGCTCAGTTTCTAGATCAATTTTTGATCTGCAATTCAAATGAAGTTGTAAAACACAGTAGAAGGACAAATGACAAATTTTGGTGGCAATGCAATTGGATAAGTGGGTTCCAAAAAATGAGGTGTTGGCAACAGCTGCACTCCATATTTTGCTGTGCAGACAGGCTTATTGAGTGTGGAGCAGCTGTGGAGAAGGCAGCAATCACTTCTGCCAGGAATCTAGAACATAATAGCTCAAGGTCCATTTTTAATATATTGCTTCATTTATAGTGAAGCACAATAATGGTAGACTCAGAAACCTTCATTAAGACTATTCAGTGTTCATGAATTCTCCAGGTCTCTGGGTGCATTATATTTTATTATTTTTTTTTTTGGAGATGGGGTCTTGCTATGTTGTCCAGGCTGGCATGCAGTGACTATTCACAGTCATGATCATAGAACACAGAGCAATGCAGCTTTGAACTCCTGCTCTAAGGTAACCCTCCTGCCTCAGCCTCTGCAGTAGCAGAGATTACATGTATACCATCAGGCTGAGTACCAGATGCATTCTTAAAGCAACTACCTAGTTTCAAGATAATGTTTTTGTTGTCTGTTTCTTCATAGATTTGTTTTTGAAATAACTCCATGTGTGTAGCAGACTCCAGGGCTAAGTTTATATACTATTCTATATTTTCTATATTATTAATAGATTTAACACTTGATATACTTTTTGTTCTTTTTTATCCCCCATTCTTAACCACAGAAATCTTTTTGAGACTCAATGGATTTTTGAAAGCACATTTTATATTTAAGTATTCAGTAAATTTTTTTTAAAAAAAGGTTATCAGACTATCTAAACCTTCATATTCCCAGGAAACTGTATTTTTTCTTTATTTAATACTATACCAGTACATTTTCCAATAGAACTAAACAGCATTCAAAACGTGGCTTTAATTGTAGACTACTATTTGGATAAAAGGAGGTACGCTGCTTTATAGTTTTTTATTTTGGGACACATCAGATACCTTTAATTTTTATTTTTATAAATAGAATTTTAATATACTTTCTTATTCATAAGTCTTCATGCACAGTTTTATTTCCTAAAGTTACATTTCTCAAAATATGCTTATTAAGAAGGCTCTAAATATGTTTAAAGACTCTATATATAATGCCAAAAATGTCCTTCCTTCAGAAAAGTTTGTACTATAATATTGCTTGCTTCTTTCAATAGAAGCTATAATTTATGGGACAAAACACTGAAAATGAGATATTAGCACAGAGAAGAGAAAGTTGCACACATGGGGAAAGCACCTCACATAGATTACTCTTGAGACTTTAGCTAAGTACTGATTAGTGAATTTACATAAGAATACTACCGGAGGTAGGGAAAGAGCCACTAGACAGGAATGGGTGGAAAAATCCTTAAGAATTTGCCAGGACTGGTAATAGATATGCTCCTACCAGTGAAACAGCATGATAACATATGATATGAATTAGAGTACTCAGAAGGGCATTGTTTGAGTAGTGGGTGAAAAGTAGTCTTAGACTTAAAGGCTTCTATTGTCTTACCTAATAAAGCATAAAAAGAAGCCTCAAAAGCATCAAACTTTTCCCAAGAAACTCAACTATTTCACAGAAAAAAAATCTTAGGAATATTTTGTAAGGCATAAAAATGCTGTCCAGCAACCAATAAACTAAAATCACAATGTCTAACATTGAAGAAAAAAATTACCAGCATACAAAGAAACAGAAAAATACAATTAAATGTAAGGAGAAATCAATGTTTGGTAGTCTTGATCCTAGAGGTCTTGCATATTTTTCCAAAAATTTATTCTTTAATATTTGACTTTAATGCTGTTATAATTTTTTTAAATTCGTATAGTCAAATTTTCAATAACACATATAAGTACAATTGATGTTGTATGTTGACCTATTCTTTGATGTTGCAAAATTTAACAATTTTTAATAAGTATCTGTAGATTTCTCTAATTTTCTTATATAAACAGTCATCTATACACAAATGACAATTTATCTCTTCCCTGTAAAAATTTGTGTGTTTTATGTTTCTGCGCTTACTACAAGCTATAACAAATGTTGAGAATACTGCTAATATTTGATTGTTGATATTTTTCAACTTAGGACACAAAGTGTTCAATAGTCTATCATTGAGTAGCATATTAGCTTAAAATAGTTTTGTAAGCACCTCAACCTGAGGAAATTTCTTTCTACTCTTAATTACTTGTGTTTATTTATGATTATTGGTTTTTAAATATTATCAATTGTGGTTTATCATTTGTTAAGATGATCTTTTTTTTAACTTATTCAGATAATGTGGAAACCTTCATTGTGAAATATTCAAATATCTTCATAAATAACATTTTTTTTTATAGCTCTATTTTGTTTGTTAATATTACTCAGGATTTTTGCATGGATTTTCCTTACAAATATTGGTCTGTAATTTTCTTCATTTAAAAGTTTTTTTTAGATTTGGTTCTTAAAGTCCTAGGGCCATAAATGCGTTGGAAAATGTTCACTCTTTCTGTATATTCTGAAACGGTTTATGTAAATTGTATATTATGTTTTATTTAAATATTTGGAAGAATTGATGAATGAGGTCATTTTTGAGTAGGTTATAAGGTATAGAAAAATCCAGGTTTTCTATTTTTTGTCAGATATTTGTATCTGTGTTTGTCAAGAATACTGTTATTCTTCTGTAAATTGTCATAATTTATTGGCATTTTTGATATGCTTTTTTGTTGTATTTGTTTTAACATTTTCTTTTTTATTTAATCTATTTATAATCATGATTATAAAACCTTAAATTAATTTTTAAAGTTTTGCATATAAGAAATTTTTACACATACTCCAACTTATTTTACACAAATGTAAAAATATGTTCAATAATATATATTTCTTCAACAAAGTTTGAATAAGATGCATTTCTTTAATAGAGTTTATGTATTTCTTTAGTATATATGTAAATATATATGTATATATTTGTGGAAAAATATAAATAGGGCAGCATATATAAGAACTTAGCATGCTTCTCTGAATAATATGTACAGTAAAACACGTAAGATACTATGCTGATTTAGATTAGTTTAAGTATTTGGTAGCTTAATTAAAATTGCTTTTCATTTAAAATGTCATTCTTTCATTTTAACTTGAGTATTTCATTTTAGATCTTGTCATTTTAATAAGCATTCTCTCTCTACTCCCACATACTTGGTATATTTCACTTAGTCATCATTGAACCAACGTGCTGTGTTACATTGGAAAAAAAAGAAATATATTCTCTACCTATTTAAAAAGTTTTGCTTGATAAATAAATAAAGAAATTTATTTATTATTTTTCTTATACTTTAAGTTCTAGAGTACATGTGCACAACAGGCAGGTTTGTTACATGTGTTAGCATTCACACAGTTACTGAGCTAGATGTTGAAGCTCAGTGAAATCTTCCCATTGTTAAGAAAACACTCAAAGTCAGATATTTGAAATTATCTAACTCCTGAGCCTTTGTACATTGCACAATACATGTCTCCATGTTTTTGTCACTTGGTTTGTCTGTTATTATGTATGTACACGTAAGCTGTTCTCATAAGGAACACTAAAAAATAGTCAATCATTTTATAGACTATCCAAATACCAGAGCATAAATCCATAAAATTTGAGCTATGGGATTCAGATAATATGATTTATGATTTAGACTATGTGTGTTATAAAATCACTTTAGACACCTTTGGGTAAACTTCAAAGTGACGGAAAATCATCTATCAGAAAAGCAGAAAATAATCTATAGTGAGAGGTCTATATGACACTTCATTAGGAAACCACATCAGACATATTAAAATGAAATCGGAAAACGAAGTAATGGCTTCAAATATGAGCATGCCACAGGTTAGAGAGCACTAGTAATTTATTAATTTAGCAATGAAGAGCTATTTATTTAACAATACTGGACATTAACATGGTCACTTGTAAATAACGAAATCCCATCTCTATTAAAAATACAAAAATTAGCCAGGCGTGGTGGTGCACGCCTGTAATCCCAATTACTCAGGAGGCTGAGGCAGGAGAATCACTTGAACCCAGGAGGCAGAGATTGCAGTGAGCCGAGATAGCACCACTGCACTCCAGCCTGGGAGACAGAAAGAGGCTCCGTCTCAAAAAAAAAAAAAAAAAAAAAGTGAAGGGGATATGCATCTATCAGATATTAAATACATTATAAAATTGCAATAGTTCAATGTATAGTTTTATGGAATATAAAAGGAGGTTAAAGTGATGATACAACAAGAAAACATATATATAGAGAGAGAGAGCCAGGTTTTCTGTTCATAACCAAGTACAATTTTATCTGATTGTTAACTCGTATATCAGAAACTCTTGATTATTCTAAAGGCATATCAGATTTTTTACAAACTGATGGACCTTCCAGGAAAAGGCAGTTGCTATATGTTTTGCCAGTCTTCTCCATATGTTGATCTGCTTGATGGAATAATTTAGTGTTTTCTGCAAAAATCACAATTTTGGTTTTGGCATAAAGGCTGTCCTGTCTTACATTTCTGACGGTATATGAAAAAGTTTAGTTAATTTTTACATAATTTCCAGGTCATAAATACATTAAAGAGCTTTCTAATCTGTTACGAAAGTAGAATATAAAATAATTTTCAAGGTGATAGCAAGTTATTTAAATAAATAAACAAAAAAGGAGAACAACTTAGACCCAGCGCTGTTCAATACCACTTGAGATTGAAATTAGACTTGTTGTGAGGCCATTCTCTAATCCAACATCTGGAAATTCATGCTTTCATTTCTGGAAATTCATTGCTTTCATGCTTCCAACAGCTGTTAGTCATTTTTCTGCTTTATATATCTGAAAGTCTTCCAAATTAAAGACTTTTTATTTGGAACTACTTATCACATTAAAAGTATAACACCTTAGAAAGTTGCATTTTTAACTTATGTTCAATTTATAAAATTTTTATTTTTTGTATATAAAACTGATGTTATTGTGGCTTTTCAGTTATTTAACTTTAAAATATAAAATATATTATTTTCTCTAAAATGTCAGGTTTCTTTTTTGGCTTGTTGCTTATTTATGTGGTATTTTCTTTCTCAGACAAAAACCATTAATTATTTTAAATAGTAATAATAATTAGACATCCCATTTAACTTAATTTCTTATATATACATATATACAATGCCAACTTTTGGCCTTCAAATTTGACTATGTAAAAAGGATTAAATTATGTCAAGAAACCAAAAACAAATTTCAAAGTGTAATGTAGGTTAAAAACAATTAAAAAGGAATTTTCATTATGTGGACCCAGAATCTGAAATGAGATTTAATCATTGCTTTGAAAATTATGAAAGATAGGTATCATGTTAATTGTTTATTACTAAATTTATAAAAGACAAAAATTTGAAGTGATTTTAATAAAAAACACTTTGAAAATAATGCTTACATTTGTATTGAAGTTTGCAAAGAAGTGTATTAGACTGTAAAACATAACTGTAGACACATCCCATGTAAAAATACAATATATAGAATGCTGATTATTTATGAAGTTAAGAAATATACAAAAGTATTTAACAATTTAAGGACTAAAGATAATTTTCATTATTTTACTACTCTCATAAAAATCTAATTACAAATGAATGCAGTAATTCTGATATAAGTGGATAGAATTCCTGGTTTATGTTACACTTAGTTTTAAGATACAGACAAAAATAGATATATGTGCTAAGCAGATTTATAAACTTATGTGTAAATCTGCCACTTGTGATTCTGGAAGATAGTAATCATTTAAACTTGAATATAATAATAATTGAAGAGAAATATATTGTATATCAAAATTAATAGTCTTTCTAATTAGAGAGATATAAATTAAAAGACACACTTTGAGGATACAACTTCGTTAATTTAGCCATGAATTCATTCAATTTGTTGAGCACCTATTTCTGCCAGGCATTTTTATAATCATTTGGGATGTATTAGTGAATAAAACACATAGATATTCAATGGTAGGCTAGAGTTGGGAAACCACAGTTTACTAGAACAGATTGTTAAATATTTAGCATGTTTTGATTCAGTTTTTGAAACACTGCCATTGTTAGCTTAAAATCAGCCATGATGGGAATATTTTACAACATGGAAATTGTGCAAACAATACAAAGCATGGCTTTCTTTTTTAGCCAATTTGCCAGCACACCACTTCAAATATCCCTTTTCTAGCACAGAAAGATGCAACAAACAATATGAAGAATAAGCAAGTATATCATATTGTATGTTAGAAGGCAGTAAGAGTTATGGCAAACAAAAAAGAGAGAGAGAGAATGGTGGCGAGTTTGTGAGTTTGATAGGAGAGCAGTTTGCAGCACTAAATAGGTTAGGCATCATTAAACAAAAACAATACAATTTGTGAGGTAGTTAGCCATGCATATAAGGAACAGGTAAGCTGCTGTGACAGGAGCAGAGTGAGCTGTGAAGCAGGTAGTAGGAGATAAGATCAGAGAGGTAATGGGGTCAGATAAGGTCATCTTCTGGAGGCTAGAGAAGGATTCTGATTTTTTCACATTGAATGGAATGGAGAAAACCTGCAGGGTTCAAAAGAGTGACAAGATCTAACATATTTTAAAAGAATAACTCTAGCTTCTCTGCTGAATGTGGGGTCAATGCGTAGGAGGCATATAGACAAAGTTTGAATAAGAGAAGCCTTTAGGATATATTACATTCATTGCACAAGAAAAGACAGCAGCTTGCAGGAGGGTAGGGACAAATGAACACAATGAGAAGTCCTTGGATTCTGAATATATCTCAAGAGCTATAGCCATAAAGGATTTGTTGGTGGTAACTGCAAACAAGTTTATCACTACTAACCAATCACTTAAAGGTCAATATCTTGGAAAGCTAAATTTCCATTATGACTAGTGAGTTACCTTTGGTGCCCAAAATTAAAATACATAATTTGTTATTATCCTGTGAGCTAGACTGGCCACTTTTACCACAGCTTTATTTTGTAATTTTTCAGTCCTTTAAAATTAGAATAATTTTCTTTTCATAATTTTTGTTTCAGCATTTTAAGGAGTTAACAATATCAGTTCGACTTTTAAATATTTATCAAATTGAAAGTTTGAGTATGTTTTTGTTTTCACTTGTCATGAGAGTCTTGTTTGTCAAGAGCCACTAGTACCACAATTAACATAATTGACACCAATCTGAGGCCGTTAAGATGCATTTTGCTTCACATTGGAAATCTTTGTCCTCTTCATCTTAGAAGCCACATTATGATTATAATTATTATTATTATTTATTATTATCTTGCTAATGAATTGAAGTGGTATGGGATTTCTAATTTACTTAAAACTAAGATCGTTTTTCTTTCAAGTCCGTAGCTGGACTGATAGAAATCTACTTCAGGGCACATTTCAAGGTACATTAGACACCATCAACTTTATTCACATAATGCTTTTATTATTGAAATATTAAATGACCCCCTCCTAATTCGAAACACAGTGTTCAGTCTCTAGCAATTAGCAGTTAGTAGACATATTTCCTACAGATGCAATGAATGAACTGTGTCTGAATTATATAATCATTATTTCATACATGTAATGTGAGTTTATCTTTCATAGGAACTTCATGTTCAGGTAGTAACTTGCTCTACATACTGGAGGAAAGAAAAACTCTAGGGGAGGAGCCAAGATGGCCGAATAGGAACAGCTCCGGTCTACAGCTCCCAGCGCGAGCGACGCAGAAGACGGGTGATTTCTGCATTTCCATCTGAGGTACCGTGTTCATCTCACTAGGGAGTGCCAGACAGTGGGCGCAGGTCAGTGGGTGAGTGCACCGTGCGCCAGCCGAAGCAGGGGCGAGGCATTGCCTCACTCGGGAAGCGCAAGGGGTCAGGGAGTTCCCCTTCCAGGGGTGACAGACGGCACCCGGAAAATCGGGCCACTCCCACCCGAATACTGTGCTTTTCCGACGGGCTTAGGAAACGGTGCCCCAGGAGAGTATAGCCCGCACCTGGCTCAGAGGGTCCTACGCCCACGGAGTCTCGCTGATTGCTAGCACAGCAGTCTGGGATCAAACAGCAAGTCGGCAGCGAGGCTGCGGGAGGGGCGCCCGCCATTGCCCAGGCTCGCTTAGGTAAACAAAGCAGCCTGGAAGCTTGAACTGGGTGGAGCCCACCACAGCTCAAGGAGGCCTGCCTGCCTCTGTAGGCTCCACCTCTGGGGGCAGGACACAGACAAACAAAAAGACAGCAGTAACCTCTGCAGACTTAAATGTCCCTGTCTGACAGCTGTGAGGAGAGCAGTGGTTCTCCCAGCACGCAGCTGGAGATCTGAGAACGGGCTGACTGCCTCCTCAAGTGGGTCCCTGACCCCTGACCCCCGAGCAGCCTAACTGGGAGGCACCCCCCAGCAGGGGCAGACTGACACCTCACACGGCCGGCCAGGTACTCCAACAGACCTGCAGCTGAGGGTTCTGTCTGTTAGAAGGAAAACTAACAGAAAGGACATCCACACCAAAAACTCATCTGTGCATCTCCATCATCAAAGACCAAAAGTAGATAAAACCACAAAGATGGGGAAAAAACAGAGCAGAAAAACTGGAAACCCTAAAAACCAGAGTACCTCTCCTCCTCCAAAGGAACGCATTTCCTCACCAGCAACGGAACAAAGCTGGACGGAGAATGACTTTGACGAGCTGAGAGAAGAAGGCTTCAGACGATCAAATTACTCCGAGCTACGGGAGGATATTCAAACCAAAGGCAAAGAAGTTGAAAACTTTGAAAAAAATTTAGAAGAATGTATAACTAGAATAACCAATACAGAGAAGTGCTTAAAGGAGCTGATGGAGCTGAAAACCAAGGCTCGAGAACTACGTGAAGAATGCAGAAGCCTCAGGAGCCGATGCGATCAAATGGAAGAAAGGGTATCAGCCCTGGAAGATGAAATGAATGAAATGAAGCGAGAAGGGAAGTTTAGAGAAAAAAAGAATAAAAAGAAACGAGCAAAGCCTCCAAGAAATGTGGGACTATGTGAAAAGACCAAATCTACGTCTGATTGGTGTACCTGAAAGTGACGGGGAGAATGGAAACAAGTTGGAAAACACTCTGCAGGATATTATCCAGGAGAACTTCCCCAATCTAGCAAGGCAGGCCAACATTCAGATTCAGGAAATACAGAGAACGCCACAAAGATACTCCTCGAGAAGAGCAACTCCAAGACACATAATTGTCAGATTCACCAAAGTTGAAATGAAGGAAAAAATGTTAAGGGCAGCCAGAGAGAAAGGTCGGGTTACCATCAAAGGGAAGCCCATCAGACTAACAGCGGATCTCTCGGCAGAAACCCTACAAGCCAGAAGAGAGTGGGGGCCAATATTCAACATTCTTAAAGAAAAGAATTTTCAACCCAGAATTTCATATCCTGCCAAACTAAGCTTCATAAGTGAAGGAGAAATAAAATACTTTACAGACAAGCAAATGCTGAGAGATTTTGTCACCACCAGGCCTGCCCTAAAAGAGCTCCTGAAGGAAGCGCTAAACATGGAAAGGCACAACCGGTACCAGCCACTGCAAAATCATACCGAAATGTAAAGAACATCGAGACTAGGAAGAGACTGCATCAACTAACGAGCAAAATATCCAGCTAACATCATAATGACAGGATCAAATTCACACATAACAATATTAACTTTAAATGTAAATGGACTAAATGCTCCAATTAAAAGACACAGACTGGCAAACTGGATAAAGACTCAAGACCCATCAGTGTGCTGTATTCAGGAAACCCATCTCACGTGCAGAGACACACATAGGCTCAAAATAAAAGGATGGAGGAAGATCTACCAAGCAAATGGAAAACAAAAAAAGGCAGGGGTTGCAATCCTAGTCTCTGATAAAACAGACTTTAAACCAACAAAGATCAAAAGAGACAAAGAAGGCCATTACATAATGGTAAAGGGATTAATTCAACAAGAAGAGCTAACTATCCTAAATATATATGCACCCAATACAGGAGCACCCAGATTCATAAAGCAAGTCCTGAGTGACCTACAAAGAGACTTAGACTCCCACACATTAATAATGGGAGACTTTAACACCCCACTATCAACATTAGACAGATCAACGAGACAGAAAGTCAACAAGGATACCCAGGAATTGAACTCAGCTCTGAACCAAGCGGACCTAATAGACATCTACAGAACTCTCCACCCCAAATCAACAGAATATACATTTTTTTCAGCACCACACCACACCTATTCCAAAATTGACCATATACTTGGAAGTAAAGCTCTCCTCAATAAATGTAAAAGAACAGAAATTGTAACAAACTGTCTCTCAGATCACAGTGCAATCAAGCTAGAACTCAGGATTAAGAATCTCACTCAAAACCGCTCAACTACGTGGAAACTGAACAACCTGCTCCTGAATGACTACTGGGTACATAACGAAATGAAGGCAGAAATAAAGATGTTCTTTGAAACCAACGAGAACCAAGACACAACATACCAGAATCTCTGGGATGCATTCAAAGCAGTGTGTAGAGGGAAATTTATAGCACTAAATGCCCACAAAAGAAAGCAGGAAAGATCCAAAATTGACACCCTAACATCACAATTAAAAGAACTAGAAAAGCAAGAGCAAACACATTCAAAAGCTAGCAGAAGGCAAGAAATAACTAAAATCAGAGCAGAACTGAAGGAAATAGAGACACAAAAAACCCTTCAAAAAATCAATGAATCCAGGAGCTGGTTTTTTGAAAGGATCAACAAAATTGATAGACCGCTAGCAAGATTAATAAAGAAAAAAAGAGAGAAGAATCAAATAGATGCAATAAAAAATGATAAAGGGGATATCACCACCGATCCCACAGAAATACAAACTACCATCAGAGAATATTACAAACACCTCTATGCAAATAAACTAGAAAATCTAGAAGAAATGGATAAATTCCTCGACACATACACCCTCCCAAGACTAAACCAGGAAGAAGTTGAATCTCTGAATAGACCAATAACAGGAGCTGAAATTGTGGCAATAATCAATAGCTTACCAACCAAAAAAAGTCCAGGTCCAGATGGATTCACAGCCGAATTCTACCAGAGGTACAAGGAGGAACTGGTACCATTCCTTCTGAAACTATTCCAATCAATAGAAAAAGAGGGAATCCTCCCTAACTCATTTTATGAGGCCAGCATCATCCTGATACCAAAGCCTGGCAGAGACACAACAAAAAAAGAGAATTTTAGACCAATATCCTTGATGAACATTGATGCAAAAATCCTCAATAAAATACTGGCAAACAGAATCCAGCAGCACATCAAAAAGCTTATCCACCATGATCAAGTGGGCTTCATCCCTGGGATGCAAGGCTGGTTCAATATACGCAAATCAATAAATGTAATCCAGCATATAAACAGAACCAAAGACAAAAACCACATGATTATCTCAATAGATGCAGAAAAGGCCTTTGACAAAATTCAACAACCCTTCATGCTAAAAACTCTCAATAAATTAGGAATTGATGGGACATATCTCAAAATAATAAGAGCTATTTATGACAAACCCACAGCCAATATCATACTGAATGGGCAAAAACTGGAAGCATTCCCTTTGAAAACTGGCACAAGACAGGGATGCCCTCTCTCACCACTTCTATTCAACATAGTGTTGGAAGTTCTGGCCAGGGCAATTAGGCAGGAGAAGGAAATCAAGGGTATTCAATTAGGAAAAGAGGAAGTCAAATTGTCCCTGTTTGCAGATGACATGATAGTATATCTAGAAAACCCCATTGTCTCAGCCCAAAATCTCCTTAAGCTGATAAGCAACTTCAGCAAAGTCTCAGGATACAAAATCAATGTGCAAAAATCACAAGCATTCTTATACATCAATAACAGACAAACAGAGAGCCAAATCATGAGTGAACTCCCATTCACAATTGCTTCAAAGAGAATAAAATACCTAGGAATCCAACTTACAAGGGATGTGAAAGACCTCTTCAAGGAGAACTACAAACCACTGCTCAAGGAAATAAAAGAGGATACAAACAAATGGAAGAACATTCCATGCTCATGGGTAGGAAGAATCAATATCATGAAAATGGCCATCCTTCCCAAGGTAATTTACAGATTCAATGCCATCCCCATCAAGCTACCAATGACTTTCTTCACAGAATTGGAAAAAACTACTCTAAAGTTCATATGGAACCAAAAAAGAGCCCGCATCACCAAGTCAATCCTAAGCCAAAAGAACAAAGCTGGAGGCATCACACTACCTGACTTCAAACTATACTACAAGGCTACAGTAACCAAAACAGCATGGTACTGGTACCAAAACAGAGATATAGATCAATGGAACAGAACAGAGCCGTCAGAAATAATGCCACATATCTACAAGTATCTGATCTTTGACAAACCTGACAAAAACAAGAAATGGGGAAAGGATTCCCTATTTAATAAATGGTGCTGGGAAAACTGGCTAGCCATATGTAGAAAGCTGAAACTGGATCCCTTCCTTACACCTTATACAAAAATCAATTCAAGATGGATTAAAGACTTAAATGTTAGACCTAAAACCATAGAAACCCTAGAAGAAAACCTAGGCATTACCATTCAGGACATAGGCATGGGCAAGGACTTCATGTCTAAAACACCAAAAGCAATGGCAACAAAAGCCAAAATTGACAAATGGGATCTAATTAAACTCAAGAGCTTCTGCACAGCAAAAGAAACTACCATCAGAGTGAACAGGCAACCTACAAAATGGGAGAAAATTTTCGCAACCTACTCATCTGACAAAGGGCTAATATCCAGGATCTACAATGAACTCCAACAAATTTACAAGAAAAAAACAAACAACCCCATCAAAAAGTGGGCGAAGGACATGAACAGACACTTCTCAAAAGAAGACATTTATGCAGCCAAAAAACACATGAAAAAATGCTCACCGTCACTGGCCATCAGAGAAATGCAAATCAAAACCACAATGAGATACCATCTCACACCAGTTAGAATGGCAATCATTAAAAAGTCAGGAAACAACAGGTGCTGGAGAGGATGTGGAGAAATAGGAACACTTTTACACTGTTGGTGGGACTGTAAACTAGTTCAACCCTTGTGGAAGTCAGTGTGGCGATTCCTCAGGGATCTAGAACTAGAAATTCCATTCGACCCAGCCATCCCATTACTGGGTATATACCCAAAGGACTATAAATCATGCTGCTATAAAGACACATGCACACGTATGTTTATTGCAGCATTATTCACAATAGCAAAGACTTGGAACCAACCCAAATGTCCAACAATGATAGACTGGATTAAGAAAATGTGGCACATATACACCATGGAATACTATGCAGCCATAAAAAATGATGAGTTCACGTCCTTTGTAGGGACATGGATGAAATTGGAAATCATCATTCTCAGTAAACTATCGCAAGAACAAAAAACCAAACACCGCATATTCTCACTCATAGGTGGGAATTGAACAATGAGAACACATGGACACAGGAAGGGGAACATCACACTCTGGGGACTGTTGTGGGGTGGGGGGAGGGGGGAGGGATAGCATTGGGAGATATACCTAATGCTAGATGACGAGTTGGTGGGTGCAGCGCACCAGCATGGCACATGTATACATATGTAACTTACCTGCACATTGCGCACATGTAACATAAAACCTAAAGTATAATAATAATAATAATAAAAGAAAGAAAAAAAAAAAAAAAAAAAAAAAAAAAAAGAAAAACTCTATAAAAATAACTGATTATATAATTTGAAAGAGTCACCTACAGCATCTTTATTCTTCCATGTTTCTATATGATGATCTATATAATATTTGCCATAATTCTCTTGAAGATACCTTGATGACATAATAATATATCACAGGAGTGCTACTACTAGGTTTTATTTAAGAAGTTTTACATGTTATAAAACTAACTTAAACACCAAAAGTCAAATATTTATTTTTCCTGAGAGTTGTATTCAAAATGAGGCATAATTAATACAGAACTTTAATTTTAGAAATTATCACATGGAGTATATGTATAAGATAATTAAAACAGGAGGGGATTTTAGAGGTCACACCAAAACTGTTACTTAAGGGAGGTGGTGATTAACACCAAATGAGATGATATAACTTGCCTAAAGTCACACACACAGTAAATAGTCCTGGGATTAACATCTATTTTCCCAAGTTCATCTTTCGTGCTTTTTGTGTAATACAACACTGTACCTTCCAGCCTTCACTGTCATTTCTAAATTTGTCTGAAGCATTACCAAACAATTTTGTCTTCTACCGTTTAACATAAAAATATTATTTCATATTACTGTATTAAGAATTTCAATATTCATATTAAGTAAAACATAATAGACAAATTAATACTTTTGAAAAATATTTTAATAAATTTCATTAAAGTAGAAGATTAAGGATTGCACTAAATATGTTAATGAATATGTTTTGAGTTATTTCTTTGTACCATTGTATGCTTCACAAATGATGTTAAATGTAAAATAATTATTTTAAAAAAAATTTTAAAATTTAATAACAATGGCTTTCAGTGAAAGTGAACAGCTGAGGAGATTTGACCAAATTAATTGCTTATGTAACATCATAAATCATAAAGAAAAATACAATTTGGGTTAATGAAACCTTGGCACACACTGCATGCAGTGGTGGTACATTGGACAATTAAATATGTATTTTGTGCCTATAATAAATAGTGAAAAGTAAGACAAGGATGACTTAATAACTCAACCTATGATAAATGAAAGAGTCACTCTTTTATTCCACTTTCGCAGTGACCCATGCTGTACTCAGGTTTCTACATGAGTTAATGGAAGAATCAGACAACTCTCTCTTATAATTGCAATATGTGTTTAAAGTCCTTAGTTTTATATATCCATCCATGATAAATATTGAATAAGAATTTTTTTCATAATGAGGAAAACCTAGACTGTTATAACATTTTCTTATGCGACTCAACAATTATTAGAATGCAGATTCCCTTATGTCATAACATAAAAATGTCAGAATCCAGCCTCACCATCAAATGTCTGATTTTTATTTCATCATTAAATAATGTTTTTGCTATTTTAACAAACTATTTTGATTTGATTATCATTTTAAAAGTTGAGGAGTCTGAGTGACTTATGTATAGCTAGATTTAAAATGCAGAATATGCCATTTGAAATTCCTTGCCAATAGTAAATGTAATGGTAATTCAAAACTGCTTTCATTCCAGAGGGCCTGTTTCAACAACATATGAAATGTGAAGTACAGCACGTATCAGGAAATCTAACTGTTGGACTAATAACAGTGATAAAAGCTATGAGAAAAGTGACATGAAGCTAGTTTAATCATTGAGTTCCATGTTTTTTGTAAATGATCCTAGACCTGTACATTTTCTTATTTTTCTAAGAACCTTGGAATTATTTGTTGATTAATTTCTTTGAATGGCTGACTTGTTAATATCCCAAATTAGATTCATTTCATGAATCTATATAATATATAGAAAGTTTCATGAAATGAAACTTTCTCAGTGTTTAGTATGTATCTGTTACTGTTGCATTTGCTGAAGTTATCTAGACAAACAGGGGAGAGCCAGTTATGGAGAAGATACACCATATACTATATATACTAGTATACACCATAAAGAATATGACATGATAAAATGTCAAAATGTCCTAGGGAAGAGATCAATAGGCAACATTAAATATAAGCAGTTCATTTAAAGAAGAGGCAATACCTTTCTTTAGATATGTATTTTAGAATTTCTGGAAATTGTTCTGATGGAATGCTTATACTAAGTGCTTAATGAATGTTTGTTAACTTAATCCTTGCTGTTCTTCCTACAAATAAGATCCCTGAAAGACAATATTAGTCCCACTATTGGCATTGGCATTTTAAATATGATAAAACAATGTGTTGATTCCTGAGAATTTTTCTACTGAAGCTCAAAAGTTGTAATTTTTTTACTCTGAAATAATTTAAAACTTTCGTTAATGCTGAAAATATAGCACTATTTTTTCTTGAACCATTTGGGACTGCTTCTGATACGATGTTTCATCTCCCATGAATACTTTCATATGATTTTCTTACATAGGAGTATATTCTTATCTGTATCTATAAGGCAACCATTAAAAAAATAAAATTAACAGTAATACATGCTACCATGTGATCTTCAGAACCTACACAAATTTCTTCAATTTTTGAAAATATTTTTTAACATCTATAGGATGTAACTCAGGATCATACATTCTATTTTGTTGTATACGTCCTTCTTTTCCGTCAATTTGTAACAGTAACCCAGTCGTTCTTTTTGATTTTTATGACTGCAACACTGTTGAAGATTGAAGGCAGATTATTTTATAGAATGTGCCTTGATTTTGGTTCATTTAATATTTTATTAGATTCAGTTTATGCATATTTACCAGAAATATGTCAGAAGCACTGCTGAATTCTTCTCATTGCTTCTGGTCAGGTGATAAATGATTTTCATTTGGTTCATTATCGATGATGCTAAATTTACTCACCTTAATTCAGATACTGCTTGATAACTTTATTATACAGCTTATTTTCTTCTCTTTGTCAGAAAATAACTTTTAATATTTTGATTGAGGTATAATTTACATACATACTATAAAATTTACCTATTTTAAATGTATAATTCAGTGATTTTAAAGAAATTTACAGGATTTTGAAACCATCACCACAGTCCACTTTGAAAGTATTTCCTTCACTCCCTTAACAGATCTATATTGTTATTTAGAGTCAATTTCTATTTTCACTCCCAGCCTGAGGTAACCAGGCATCATTTTTTCTCCTAGTTTTGCCTTTCCAGTCATTTTATATAAATGGACTCACACAAGATGTAGTTTTTTGTGGGAAAGTACTTTAAGATTTGTAAATATCCTATTTTTCATAAAACTTTCCCTCAGTTTTAAGGACTTGCTGATGATTAATGCATGAATTTATTCATATTATGATGCTTACTGAGTGACGATTTTCTAATCCAATACTTTACATAGTTCTTAGCATTCTGCTGTAAAGAAAAAGCTTTTACTTCTGTCCATTTCTTCATCTATTCTTGTGTCTTTATCAGTTTAGACTCATGGATTTGTCTTTTATTTCATGAGTTATAATTTGTTACTGTCATTATTTATCATGCTTATATTTGCTGCTATTTGTCCAATGGGAGCCCCTTCAAACTGGCTTCCATATTCTTTACACCCAGAAAATCATTATTTGAACACTTATATATGAATAATAAGATATCTCAGACTCATCTTGTATTTTTCTGCTGAAGTCCTGGAATTTTTTCTTGATTCCTCTTGGAGGACACTGGTATTTAGAAACAAAGATCTGGGAACTACGTTTGCTTATTGTTGCTTTTGAGTGTCATTTTCCACAGGCTCTCAGTGATCAGAGATAAGATATAATATATATGCATATTATACATGTTAACTATGTATCTATGTATTTATTATACATATATATCTATCTACATAAACTTGACTTTGCTTGGGCTGCTACAACATAATATCTTAGATTGGGCAAAACAACAGAAATGTTTTTCTCAACTTTCTGGAGCCTGGAAAGTTCAAGATTAAGGCACTAGTAGATTCAGTGTCTGGTGAGGGCTCTCTGCTTCAAAGATGGTGCCTTGTTGCTGTTTTTCTCAGACTGCAGAAGAGCAAGGGAGCTCACTTCAACCTCTTTTGAAATGCCACTAAATCCCATTAATAAAAGCAGAACCCTCATGATGTAATTATTTCCTAAGCAACCCTATCACTTAATACCACCATAATGGGGATTAGGTTCCAACATTAATTTTGGGGTTTCACATTCATAATAACAATGTTGAAAGCCATGCATGTACATTCGTACCTCTCATTCTAACCCAGTATCACAAGATTCATTCTAGTCTTTATCCCTAATTGTACTATCTTTCTCTAATAGTTAAAAACAAATACACAGACACACAGACACACACACACACACACCCTCTCATTATGCTCACTAAATATACTTGCTTGACAGATTGTGTGTATGTAACCAATTTCTTGTTGCTCATGACACCCTCTTCTCTAGCCTTTTCCCACTGTGGACATACGTCTCACATTCCTTGATGCCCAGCCCTTCATTTTAGATTGAATATATCCACCCACTTCCCTCACAGATGCCTGTTTCACCAGCTCAGGCTCTGACATCTTTCAGCAGTTTAGTGCTACTTCCATGCGCCAGTATGGATGCCTACTTCATCCCTCTCGTGCTCCAACACGCTCTAAGGTTTTAGGGCCACCACTTGTGACTCTACACCAATCCCTCTCCCTGTAAACAGGTGTTCTGTCTGTGAAGGCTCTGACACTGTGTGCCACCATCCTGTATTTTCAATAACCAACTCCAAGTGTACTTGGAAAAAAAACTTTGTATAATTTTTTCCTCAGACTAGTCTCTTTTCCAGTATTTTTCCTCCAGTATTAATATTTTAGTATTCACTCAGAGTCAACATCTACATTTTATCAACCTTTTCTTCTCTATTTCTTCTTCCTATTCACACATTCTACATTCTCAACCTTTTTCCTCCAAATGTTTTTCTTCCCCTCCATTGTCACTGTCCTGTTGTTCAACACTTTTTTAAATCCATACCTATATTACTACAAATGATATATTAATGCTTATAATTGTTTTCCCCCCTAAAATCATATATATTGACACAAGATTGAGATTCAGGACAATACTTTTATTTTGTTTCTCTCTGGCTAAACTCATTTTTCTCTTGCATTCTGGTTCACCTTTCCAGGTGTATTTATTTTCAATAATAATTCTACATATCTTAAACACTTCAGAAGAATTTCCTCATTTGTTATTGCTTGTATTTTTCACCCACACTTTCATTCATTTCTTGGATTCATTTTATATCCAAGAAATTGATATAAGATTACATATATGGGTACATCAAATCTTGCCCACTAAGTTTTACATTTCTATTCTCAAAATGCCAGATCTTCTTGCTTTGTCATATTTTTTGGCGAGTATATGACTGAGTTTTGTTTCTCCAACCACATAAGGAAAATACAACTCAACTTTCAGTTATTTCAGCTGCAGCATCTTGCATGGGGTCGTGTACAGAATGGACAATAAATGATTGTATACTAAAAATAAATAGAAAAACACTAAGCTATTCCAACAGAATTTGCAAAGAGGTAATCAATTATAGCTGATGAGAGTCAAGGGTGCTTATGCTGTTTCATTTTTTTCTTTAAAACATTTTAAATTCTACTTGCTTAAAAAGTGACCAAATTAAAGGTTATATTCCATTTATGTGGCTGATTTCTTATTTTAAAATACTCTCTTAAATTGTGTTAAGCAGTTTCTATTTGTATTCTATATCACCTCTGTATGGAGTCAAGAACAGAAAGTAAATAGTAATAAATGTAGTAAATGAAGTAGTTACCTTGGAAACAACGCATCCGACCATTTTAGTTATAAAGAGCCACCTAGAATACAACAACCAAATAGAATCACAATACATAGTGAAAAATGTATTCTTATTATTGTATGACTGTCCTATGTATTTATGTTTTTAATTTCCTGACAGTTTGTATTTTATTCCTATTTTCAATTCAGTTCAATTTTATATTACAGATAAATTAGATCTAAAATTCTTCTTCAAACCTGAATCATCTTGATACTTACAGGAAAATATTATTCACACTGAGAAACCAATGGACTTAAAAATATTTACTATTGTCTCTCATAACCAATGCTCGAAATTGTCTATTAAACATTTATTAATATTAAATTTGTAAGCATGTTGTACTGTAATTTTAATCTGCCTCTCTCTTTCACTAGTGAATTTCAGCATTTTTTTCTTTGTATTTGTTGGCCAGTTACATTTTTCTTTGCATAAACTTACTTTTCATATTCTTGTCACAAGTTTTAATATTGAAACTGAAGTTTTTATGTTATTACTAGTTTGTAGTAATATCTTGACATTCCAGAGATTAATCCTATGTCCATTTTAAATGTGGAAGATATCATCTCTCAGTTTGTCATCTATCATAGTTTTCTGTGGTTTTCAAATGAAATTCTTAATTTTATGTATTAAAATGTATGGATATTTTTCCCTACAGTTTGAAGTGTTTGAGTTTGTTTAACAAATTTTCTCTACGTTATGGTCATGAGACTCCTACATTATCTTCTATTGGCTTTAATTCATATTTTAGTTTATAATCTAACTGAAATCTATATATGGTATGTGGCAGTTATTCAACTTGATTTTTCTGTGTATCATTAGAGGGCTTTCCTCTCTAAATTCAGTACACAGTCCATCTGTCTCATTTATAGTATCGACTTCATCAAATGGCACTTTTCCACCTTGCTAGAGACTGGACCTTGAGCTATGTTTTCTGTTTATTTGCAAGTACTACCTTGTTTTCTTTCCTTTTAAAACTTGGCATACCCCAATTTTTAAAATCCAAGTGTATAGGTTAAAGTATTTAGCAAAATATTTTGTCTAATTCAAACAAAATTTAACAAATCTTCAGAAATTCTTAGAAAAATCACATTTCTAATGTGGATACTTGATGCCCTATTATTGTGGATTGTACACAATTTGAATGTAAAGTAAAAATATGTAGTTTTTGTTACAATTCACATCTAGTATTCTATAAATGGCATTTAAATTATCCTCTAATTAAATTTTCATATGTTTAAAGTATATCTTTAAGATTTTGATATCTAAATAATATCTAAAATAAAAATAATAGTATTTAAAATAAAAAACTAAAATAAAAAATATCTAAAGAGCTACCAATAATAATAATAATTTAATAATTCAATAATGCATAATTAAATAAATGGGTTCACTTTTCTAAACGTAAATAAAATATTTGATAGTGGCATTTTTTAAATCAAGACTTTTATTTTCAACAGAATAAATATTCCCTTCCAAAAGCAAAAGGCCAAAGATGAATAAAAAAAGTCATCAGTTTCTTCTGGAATCTGCAAGAACCAGGTTAGATTTTTTTATGAGAAGTGGCCACTTTGCAAGATTCTTTTTTTTTAATTTATTTATTTTACTTCAAGTTCCAGGATACAAGTACCGAATGTGTAGGTTGGTTACTTAGGTATACATGTGCCTTGGTAGTTTGCTGCACTTATCAATCTGTCATCTAGGTTTTAAGCCCCATATGCATTAGCTATTTATCCTAATGCTCTTCCTCCTCTCAGTCTCCACGACCTGACTTGCCCTGGTGTGTGTTGTTCCCCTCCCTGTGGCCATGTGTTCTCATTGTTCAATTCCCACCTATGAGTGAGAATATGTGGTGTTTGGTTTTCTGTTCCTGTGTTAGTTTGCTAAGGATGATGGCTTCCAGCTTCATCCATGTCACTGTAAATAACAAGAACTCATTCCATTTTATGGCTGCATAGTACTCTATGGTGTATATGTACCACATTTTCTTTATCCAGTTTATCATTGATGGACATTTGGGTTGGTTCCATGCCTTTGCTATTGTAAATTGTGCTGCAATAAATATACGTGTGCACATGTCTTTATAGTAGAATGATTTATATTCCTTTGGGTATAAACCCAGTAATAAGATTGCTGGGTCAAATGGTATTTCCAGTTCTAGATCCTTGAGGAATCGCCACACTGTTTTCCACAATGGTTGAACTAGTTTACATTCCCACCAACGTGTAAAAGCGGTCCTATTTCTCCACAGCCTCACCAGCATCTATTGTTTCTTGACTTTTTAATAATCACCATAGTAACTGGTGTGAGATGGTATCTCATTGTGGTTTTGATTTGCATTTCTCTAATGATCAGTGACGATGACGGGTTTTTTTTCATGTTTCTTGGCCACATAAATTCTTCTTTTGAGAAGTGTCTGTTCGTATCCTTTGCCCACTTTTTGATAGTTTTTCTTTTTTTTCTTAAATTCCTTTAAGTTTCTTGTAGATTCTGGATAATAGATCTTCGTCAGATGGGTAGATTGCAAAAATTTTCCCCCATTCTATAGGTTCCCTGTTGACTCTGATGATAGTTCCTTTTGCTGTGCAGAAGCTCATTAGTTTAATTAGATCCCATTTGTCAATTCTGGCTTTTGTTGAAATTGCTTTTGGCGTTTTTGTCATAAAGTGTTTGCCTGTGCCTATGTCCTGAATGGTACTGCCTAGGTTTTCTTCTAAGGTTTTTATGGTTTAGGGTTTTACATTTAAGTCTTTAATACAACTTGAGTTAATTTTTGTAAGGAAGAGGTCCAGTTTCAGTTTTCTGCATATGGCAAGCCAGTTTTCCCAGCACCATTTATTAAATAGGGGATCCTTTCCCCATTGCTTGTTTTTGTTTGGTTTGTTGAAGTCTATTTTGTCAGAGACTAGGATTGCAACGTCTCCTTTTTTTTTCTTTTCATTTGCTTGGTAAATATTCCTCCATCCTTTTATTTTGAGCCTATGTGTATCTTTGCATGCGAGACCCATCAGATGCAGCACACTAATGGGTCTTGACTCTTTATCCAATTTTCCAGTCTGTGTCTTTTAATAGGGCCATTTAGCCCATTTACATTTAAGATTAATATTTTTATGTGTGAATTTGATCCTGTCATCATGATGTTACCTGGTTATTTTACACACTAGTTGGTGCAGTTTCTTCATAGTGTCATTGGTCTTTATATTTTGGTGTGTTTTTGCAGTGGCTGGTACCGGCTTTTTCTTTCCATATTTAGTGCTTCCTTCAGGAGCCCTTGTAAGACAGGCCTGGTAGTGATGAAATCCCTCAGCATTTGCTTGTCTGGAAAGGATTTTATTTTCTCCTTTGCTCATGAAGCTGAGTTTGGCTGGATATGAAATTCTGGGTTGAAAATTCTTTTCTTCAAGAATGTTGAATATTGGCCCCCAACTCTCCTCTGGCTTGTAGGGTTTCTGCTGAGAGATCTGCTGTTAGTCTGATAGGCTTCCCTTCATAGGTGCCCTGGCCTTTCTCTCTGGCTGCACTTAATAGTTTTGTTTTTTTTTTTTTTTTCATGTCAACCCTGCAGAATCTAATGATTCTGTGTTTGGGAGTTGATCTTCTCATGCAGTGTCTTAGTGATGTTCTCTGTATTTACTTAATTTGTATGTTGGGCTGTCTTGCTAGGTTGGGGAAGATCTCCTGGATAATATCCTGAAGTGTGTTTTTCTACTTGGTTCCATTCTCTCCATCTTTTTCAGGTACTCTCACCAATAGTAGGTTCAGTCTTTTTACATAGTCCCATGTTTCTCGTAGGCGTTGTTTGTTCCTTTTTATTCTTTTTTCTCTAATCTTGTCTGCATGCCTTAATTAGCAATATGGTTTTCAAACTCTGATATCCTTTCCTCTGCTTGGTTGATTTGGCTATTGATACTTGTGTATGGTTCACAAAGTTTTTGTGCTGTGTTTTTCATCTCCATCAGGTCATTTATGTTCCCCTCCAAATTGGTTATTCTATTTAGCAGCTCCTATAACCTTTCATCAAGGTTCTTAGCTGTTGTGCATTGGGTTAGAACATGCTCCTTTAGCTCAGCAGAGTTTGTTATTACCCACTTGAAGCCTACTTCTGTCAATTCGTCCATCTCATCTTATGTCCAGTTCTGTGCACTTGCTGAAGAGGTATTATGATCATTTGCAGGAGAAGAGGCACTCTGGCCTTTTGAGTTTCCAGCGTTTTTCAATGATTCTTTCTCATCTTCATGAGTTTGTCTCCTGTCCCTTGTCAAGGATCGATATCCTTGAGGTGCTGACCCTTGGATGGGGTTTTCGTGGGGAATTTTTTTGTTGTTGATGCTGTTGTTTCTGTTTATTTGTTTTTCTTGCAATGGTCAGGTCCCTCTTCTGTAGGGGTGCTGTGGTTTTCTGGGGTTCAATTCAGGCCCTATTCATCTGGTTCACTCCTGTGCCTGGAGATGTCACATGAGGAGGCTGCAGAACAGAAAAGATGGGTGCCTGCTCCTTCCTCTGGGATCTCTGACCTCAAGAAGCACCCAACTGATACCACTAAAATTGCTCCTGTATAGGCTGTCTGACAACTTGTTGGAAGGTCTCACCCATTTAGGTGGCATGGGGTGTAGGGCACATTTAATGAAGTATTTTGACTGTCCCTTGGTGGAGGGGTTATGCTTTTGTGGAGGAAAAACTCACTCATCTATGCTGCCTGGATTCCTCAGAACTAGCAGGAGGAATGACTAAGTTTGCTGGTCTGTGGAGACTGTGGCCACCCCTGCCCCTAGGGGCTCGGGCCCAAGGAGATCAGAGTTCTGTCCCTGAGCCCCTGGCTGGAGTTGTTGAAGTTCCTGCAGGGAGTCCCCACCCAGTGAGAAGGGATGGGTCAGGGTCAGGCCTGAAGAGGCGCTCTGTCTGTAGTCTGCCACAGCCTGTGTGTTGGGCTGTGAGGGGGATACCTCTTGGGACCAAGCAGTCCAGCGTCCCTGGATCCAGCAGGGGAAAAGCACAGCCTGGAGCTATAAAGATGGATGCTGCCCTTCTCTTGCCCTGGGAGCTTAGTACTTTAGGCAGCTATCAGTCCCAGTGTTGGCTGTCATCCCTTCTGCACTGCAAGGAACTCAAACAGCGTAGACAGCAGACAGTGGCAGCTGTGGTGCTGGTTACCCCTCCTGCCAGGAGCTCCACAGGCTTAAGCAGATTCTAGCTTAATGGCTGTTGAGAATCTGCGCAGCTCCGTAGTTGAGACCCTAGACCTCGGTGGCATGGGCTCACAAGTGGGATCTTCCGATCCATGGATTGCAGAGTTGTGTGGAAAAAGCACATTTTCCCAGGCTGGGAAGCACGCTCACTCACTGCCTTCCTTGGCTGTGTGGTGGGTCTCCCCTGCCCACTGTGGCTCTCAGGTGGGCTACCACACCACACTGACCTTCCTTCCTCTTCTTGGGTCACACCTGCCATCTGGTCAGTTCTTACGAGAGCCTTGTGGCCACCTAGATACCTCGGTTGGCAGGGCAGGATTTGCATACTATTACAGTTCTTTTCAGTGGGAGCCTCTGACCACCTCTGCTTCTAGTCAGCCATCTTGGCCCCACCCCTGATACTGTCATTTGCTACCTCTTGTACAGTTCAATCAAGTTTATTTCCCTAACATGTTGTTACGTTCAATGTTTTGATTATCTTTATCAGAAGAAGGGATCACAGTGAATGTTTTTGATGATCATCATAATAGAGAATCACTGTGCCAATAGATTTCATTCGTACTAGTCAAGTATTTTGTAAAATGGCCCTTATCTAGAATTTTTCTGATGTTTTTCTCTGATTATACTAAGGTTGTGAGTTTGGAGAGGAAGATCAGAGGAGTAAACTGACATTTTCATTATACCATATAAAAAGCACATATATTAACATCACAGTTACTGTTAATTTCAGCTATATTGCCTAGCTGAAGTAGTCTTTGTCAGGTTTCTTCACTGTGGAGTTTTAGTCTGTCATCATTTTATTCTGTAATCTTTGGAGGGTGTCACTATGCATAGCCCACAGTTAAGGAATGGGGAGTTAGGTTTCATCTTAAGGTCCAAGTGTCTACAAAAATAATTTGGAATTCGTCACTGGCAGTTTTTTTTTATTTTCTCCTATTTTGCAATTATTAACAATCATTTATTTATATAAGTGTTAACTTGTGGGTATTTGTGGTATTCTTTGAGTTTTAATACAGTACTAAGTTATTTATTTTGTTGCTCAAATCACTTCAGCTTTAGCTTTGGAAGTTCTTTAGCTCTTGTGTCATTTGGACCTATCCCTTTCATTTTGTGTGTGTGTGTGTGTGTGTGTGTGTCTGTGTGTGTGTATGTGCATGTGCACATGCATGCATATTTGTTCAGTATTTTCTTACCTTCTGATACTGTGAGATGCTTCAGGCTCATTTGTATATTCCCAAGACCAGTGCTAAAATCAGCCATTTCTCTAGGATGCCTTCATTCCTTTGATTGAAGAATGGTGTTGAAAACCAAGATCTAAGGGCTCTATGTGCTATCGATAGTGAAGTGTCTTTGCTGCTAGGCCGGTTCAGCTGACAGATGTGAAAAAAATGTGTATGCTAATCCATGTAAATATATAGATATCTGTAAGTATTACACTATATATTCATCTGTGTCTAAATTAGTCTAAATATGAGTTCATTTTGATGTCTCCACCTCCAATTTAGTACCATATCTATCATTCTTACATTCTTTCCCTGGGTGTATGCAACCTCAAACTCCAACAGTAATAAATCTGCTTCCAACATTAGCAAACTATTTACTAAATATCCAATTACTATATTATTAATTTAATTACTTATAGTGGTTTTAAAATTGATAATCCTTTTCTTTGTGGGAAACAACATATTCCACTTGAAGACAGGATATATGGTGCCTTTAGACTTACAGATTCCACTGATATCTAAAGCACCATTTATCCAGCTCCCTTGAGCATAGTTGTTTCATATGTTTGTAATAGCGTCAGATTGACTTGTCATATTCCATATTCTATTCTTGGATCCTTCTAGTTCCTAAAGTGATTTATTTTTAATTTGCATGCAATAAGTTCACACTTTGTGTTGTAAAGTTCTATGGGTTTTGGCAAATGCATAGTGTTATATCTCCAGCACAACACGATTAGAATAATTTCATCAGTTTAAAAAATCCTGTGTGCGTGACATCTTCAACCTTCCTCCTCCCAATCCCTGACAATCACTGATCTTTTACCATCTCTATAACTTTGTTATTCTAGAGTGCTATATAAAAGGAATTACATAGTATTACGCAGTAGACTTTCAGACTGGCTTTCACCTAACAATATGTATTGAAATTTAATGTTTTCTGTAACTTAATAGGTCATTCCTTTATATTGCTGAATATTATTTCATTTTATGTATGTAGTGCAATGTATCAGCTCACCTACTGAAAGACATCATAGTTGTTTCCAGTTTTTGGCCATTGTGAATAAAGTGTTATAGCTTTCACATGCAGATTTTTGTGAGAACATAAATTTTAAATCAAAGAAGAATATGATTGTTGGCTCTTACAGTAAGACTTCAATTATTGCTTAAGATACTGAAAAACTGCTTTTCAAAATTACTGTACTAATTTGTATTCATACAAGCAACAATTGAAAGTTTCTGTTGTTTCAGATTCTTTCAATAATTGGAATTTTCAGCTATGTGTATTTTCAAAAGTGGTGTCATTATTTCAATACACATTTTCATAATGAAAAATAATAATGAACATATTTTTATAAGCTTGGTTGCCACCTACATTTCTTTTTTTTGGTATGGTGTATGTTGTGATCTTTTGTCAATTAAATTGGATTTATTATTTCCTTATTGTTGATATTTAAGAAGTCCATATATTTTGGATTCAAGTAATATCTCAGATATATAAATTGCAAAACTTTTCTCCTATCTTATGACTTGTCCATATTTTTAACTGTATTTTGTAGAGCAAAAGTTTTTAATATTAATAAATCCAATACAATATATCTTTTTTTCTTTTTCATGGATTATACTCTTGGTGTTTTATCTTAAAATAGCATTACGCCCACGGTCATACAGACTTTATCCTAGTTTTTACTCCAGATGTTCTGTATTTTTGCTTTTAACATGATGTCTTCAATCTATTTGAAATAACTTTTATTTAAGGTATAAGGTATAAGGTCTGTTTCTATGTTTTTTTTTTTTCTTAGAAATGTACAGCTGTACTGACACTGTTTTTGAAAGACTATCTGTTCTTCATTGCATTGCTTTTGCTTTGTTGTCAAATATCAGTTGGCCATATTAGTCTGGGTCTGTTTCTGGACCCTCTATTCTGTCCCAATGATCTATATCGAAATTTGGTATATACTTTCACCAACATTATGTTGTTATTATTATTGTAGTATTACATTAAGTATTATAGTAAGTATTGAAGTCAGGTACTGTGAGTTCTCAAATTTTGTTCTTCTTCAATATTGCGTTAACTATTCTAAGTGTTTTCTGTTTTGACATTAATCTTAAAATCAGCTTTTGATTATCTACAAAGTAGCTCAAAGGATATTGTTTGGGGTTGCATAGATTATATAGATCAGGTTGAGAAATGATACCTCAACAATATTGTATTTTCCAATCCCTGGAAAAGACATAATGCTTCTTCCAAACCATGGACAATGAACAATGCTTCATTTCTTTAAATCTTTTATTTGCTTCTTCAGTGCTTTTTATTTTTTTTACAAAAAAAAATCTGTGATATTTTGTTAATCTTACCTAAGTATCTCTCTCTGTTTTTAGCGACATTGTAAATGGTACTTTTAAAATTTTCAACTCTAGTTTTTATTGTTTGCTATAAAAAAGGAATGAGTTTTTGTATATTGACTTTAGGAATCAACAAACTTGCAGTTTCAATATAGGTTTACATAAAGTTAAAATATTTCTTAATTACAATGTTAAATTTTATGTACTTTTTACTTTTGAAAGTACTCATCATTTTTAGGACATTTGGTTAAATGGTTCACTAAAATTCCAGGAGTTATTGTTTAGTATACTTTAAAACTTTTGTCACTAAACTTATTTCTTTGTTGAAATGCTCTAAATATACATTAATGGGTGATGCAAATTTACGTTTAAATTATTGACATTAAGTTCACTGAATATGATGCAGTTCAGCCTCCAACATTTTTAGAGCAAGTCACAGGCTCCTGTATATTGACTTTATATCTGGTGACCTTGTAAATTCATTAGTTAGCTCTTTTTTGTCTGTTGTTTCTTTTTTAGATTATTTGGGATTTCTACTTAAGAAATCTTGTTATCAATGAATAGCTCTGACTAGTGTCTTATTTATCAAATACTGACTTTTGTCTTACTGTATTAGCCAAGACTTTTTATATTATGCTTAAAAGCAGTGTGGAAAGAAGACATCCTTGCTTTGTTCCCCATTTTTAAAAGAGAAGTGTTTATTTCTCACCATTTACTATAAAGTAAGCTTGGATTTTGTTTTGTTTTTTGTATATTCCCCTTATTAGGTTGAGAAACTTTCCTGTTAGTCCTAGTTTTGGAGTTTTTTCATAAAAATGTGTTGTAACTTGTCAAATAATTTTTGCACATCTACAGATGGTACGTACTTTTTCTTATTCAGTCTGATAATATGATGCTCACAATGATTGCTCACAAATGTTGACCCAGTGTTGCATTTGTGGGATAAGCTCAATTTGGTTTTGATATATTATTCTTTTTATATATTGCTAATATTTGTTAATATTTTGTTGAAGATTTTCACATCTATATTCATGAGAAAGAATGGGCTGTTGTTTTCCTGTTATGATGTATTTTATGGTGATAGTATTATAATGCTGGCCCCATAAAATGAGTAAAAAGTGTTACTTTTTCTTTTTTTTGTTTTTTTGAAGAGATGGAGGAGAACAGCAATTATTTTTTCTTCCAATGTTTGGTAGACTGCACATGTAAAACCTTTGATCCTGGTAAGGTTTTGTGTTGTTTTTTTGTCTTTGGAAAAGTTTATATTATATTAAAATTATATTACAACGAGATTAGCTATTTCTCTTAATGTAAATTTCAATAGTTTGTGTGTTCCAAGGAACTGATTAATTTTATCTTTGCTATTCATTTTATAAGCATAGAGTTACTTATAGTATTAATCTATGAAATTATTAGGAATGACTCATTCTTTTTTATATTGATGGCTTATGCTTCCTCTTTTATTTTCTTATTCTGTTTTTTAGTTTATTAATTTTCTTAGTCTTTTTAAAGAATCACATTTTGGTTTTCATGACTCATTTTTTTGATTCACAGGTTATTTGGTATGTTATTTGGAATAATTTCAAAATATTTTGGAATTTTTTAGTTTTCCTTGTGTTACTGACTTGTAGTTTAATTTTACTGCATTCTGAGGCTTCTATTCTTTTAAATATGAATGGTGTCTTTTATGCCACAGAATGTGTTCCATCTTGGTGAATGCTGTATGCAAAATTGAGTTGAATGTGAATTCTACTGCTGTTGATGGGGTAGTCTACAAATGTCAGTTAAGTCAATTGATTGATGGTACTATTCAGATCATCTGTATCCTTATTTAATCACTGCCTCCTTAATTTATTATTGACCATACTGGTGGATTTATTCCCCCTTTCAATTCTCAGTTTTTCCCTCAGGTATGTTGATGTTCAACTGTTACAGTCTTACACTTTTAGGAGTGCTTTGTCTTTAGGTAGTATCCTTGACATAGTTATTTTAGTTTTCATTTGTTTTGTTTTAGTGTTATTGTACTATCTCTCTTCACCCGTTTATTTTTAACCTTTCTGAATCTTTTAATTTAAATTGGATTTTTTAAATGAAACATACAATTGGGTCTTTTTTGTTGTTGTTGTTGCTGTTTCAACACTAACCCTCTCTGTGTTTTGATTGGTATGTTGTTTTGATGTGTTTAGACCATTCACATTTAGAGTTGTTGCTACAATTAGATTAATGTCTAACATGTTTGTAACTACTTTTTGATTTTGGCACTTTTTGTTTCTTTTCACCCTCTGTTTCTGCATTATTTTGTTTTAATTTAATGTTTTATGTGATTTTTTAAAAGCTTTTTCTATAGCTCATCATTTACTTTTTGTTTTATGCTAGACATGTTTTAACCAGTATAGGAATTATATTGAATAGGCCTTTCAAAATGAGGTTTTATATTAATCTGTCTAGTGTTTGGACTGGGTTTAATGTTTGTTATAGTTAAATATACCAGAGGCTTCAAGTTCCTCTAATGTCCCTATTTTTGTCTCCTCTCTAAACTTCGAGGCTTCCTTATGCGCTTCTTCTCAAAAAGAGTCTGTTAGTTGAAACTTTTTCAGTTGAAGTCTGTTGTAATTATGATGTCATTATAATGATATCAATATTATATTAGTATAGTAGTAATGTATTAGAAGGGTATGCTCTGTAATCTTTCTAAGTTTCTGGGTCTTAGTAGGCCTCTTTCTCAAAAGAGTGCGGAAATATGTTATTTTCTCTATATAACCATTTGTTTCTACTTTTTTATCCTTCTACAGGTCTCAGACTAGCCTTCCTGCCTGAGAGCTCTCCTTGCCTGCTTCTGAAGTTGGTCACTGGAATGTGTTCCAAGAATGTTGAATTATTTCTGAACTTGCCAATGTTTTTCTCTGTGATTAGGCCATCTGTGTTTGCTAATTGGTGCTCATTAAATTAGGTTCCTACCCTCCCACATGGGCTGGGAGATAGAGGCCCTATCTTCCATGATGGTTACATTTATTCAAATGAATGGCTTCAAGGTCCTTGAGAAAGACATTATTGGGCTGTAAAACTGGCAAGAGAATTTTTAAAAAGTACATGGAAATAATGTACAACTGTAAGTTTTCTAAAGTGAATGCTCTAAGAAAAAGGAAGGTGAGGAGCCAAGACAGGGAAAGACCTGTCTAAAATTCAATCATGGCGAGGAGAACATAAGACTATCTTAAGGACAGGAGCACTTTGGGAGGCTGAGGGGGGTGGATCACAAGGTCAAGAGATCCAGACCATCCTGGCCAACATGGTGAAACCCCATCTCTACTAAAAATACAAAAATTAGCTGGGTGTGGTGGCATGTACCTGTAATCCGAGCTACTCAGGAGGCTGAGGCAGGAGAACTGCTTGAACCCGGGAGGTGGAGATTGCAGTTTGCAGTGAGCCGAGATCACGCCTCTGCACTCCAGCCTGGCAACAGAGTGAGACTCTGTGTCAAAACAAACAAACAAACAAAAAAACTGTTTTAGTCACTTGTAGAGAAAAATTGAATTAAGAACACTCTTCTACTGGGCACTTAAAAAAAAAAAAAAAAAACCCCATTTATTCAGAGTGTAAAACTAATGGATTGAAGTGTCATGAATTGTGTAGGTCTGATGATTCAGCTCTTGTTCCAGGCCAGAAGGTTATGATAGGTGTGAAAGGAAAGTATCTTGGGTCCCTTCAACCTGGGAACCACTTAGGACAAATCTGCCTCCCATTCTATTCAAAGTTATCTCTCTGCTCACAGGAATAGATACATATTCTGATTGCCTTCTTTGTAAAGACCTATCAGAAACTCAAAAGAATGCAACCATCTGTTTCTCACCTACCTGTGACCTGGAAGCCCCCTGGCTTTGAGTTGCCTCCACTTTTCTGGACAGAACTGATGTGACTCTTACCTATATTGATTGATGTCTCATGTCTCCCTAAAATGTATAAAACCAAGCTGTGCCCAGATCACCATAGGCATGTGTCATCAGGACTTCCTCAGGCTGTGTCACAGTCCTCAACCTCAGCAAAATAAACTTTCTAAATAAACTGAGACCTGTCTCAGATTTTCCAGGTTCACTTTTTGGTAACCACCAAAGGATTCTGAGTGGAGATGCCCTTGACCTTTGACAAATCTCCTTTAGGTGCTTGTACAAGCATGAGCTAACTTTATGGCTCAAACCAATAGGACAATTTGCTGAGGCCTGAGAGCATTCCCTCCAGAGAATCCCTGATCTCCCAAAATTTGGTAGAGATCTAAAGTTTATTTTGCTGTGCAACTCTTCCTTTTTTTTTTTTTTTTTTTTTTTTTTTTTTTTTTTTTTTTTTTGGAGTTTTACTTGCTTTCAACAGGAAGGCAAGTTTTCCTGCTTCGGTGATGATGGAAGGCAGGTAACTCTTTTATGGAGCTTGAGCTTGCTTCCAACAGGGAAGATGAATTTTTTTTTTTTTCTTTTTTCCCTGCTTCTACAATGGTAGAAAGCAGTCTACAACCTGAGACCCAACACTAGGTAAGAAATTGGTTTGAGATTCTGTCTTGCAAATTCTTTTTAAATGACTAAAGTTAGCATTTAACAACCAGCTGCTGTTAATTTCTGCTCACACTTAGAGCACTCAGATATCATATAATCTGTGTGATCATAATTCATTTTGCTTAACTGTTTTATTGTTTGTTTCTGTCTTAGTCAAATCCTAAGGGAAACCCTAACTCATGGGGAACAAGGTCTCTGAAGTGAAAGGAAAATGGCCAGCAAGAGGAAAAAAAAATTTAATTGTAACTACTTAAAGGGCTTTATTTACATAATAAGGCCACCTTTTGCCAGCCATGCCAAACTGAAAGAGCAATGGCTGAACTTCTGAAATAGCAGCATTTTCTCCTAGCTGAAATATGGTAATGAGATTTAAAGATTTTTTTTTTTTTTTAAAGAACTCAATGGTTAAAAATCAGCTTAATTAAAAGGTTAACGTCTGAGGTGTGTGTGTAGGTGTGTATGTTTGTATTTAAAAAGCCTTTATGTTTTTGGGGGGGTTGTTTGTTTTTCTGTCCTAAGACCTTGTCTCTTTTTTGAGCAAATTTCTTTTTCTCAGTTGACTAAGTTCTGTTTTCACCCGATTTTCTGACTAAAATAATTATTGCAACAAAGTCTACTTTTGGTTTTTTAAAGAAGAATGTAGTTTAGACACTCAGAAATGTTTTTGTTTAAAAAAATTTTAAGTGGACTGTAAAAGTGTCTCTAACACCACCAGACTCTTTCTCTCTGTACCTTATGAGATAAATTTTGCTATTTGATTTTCACCTAAGTTGTTTCCTTTAATGTGCAAATTTAAGGCTATTGAGCTGACAACTGCTTAGGGTTGTGAAACAGGTTATCAAGAATCTGAAAGTCTAAGACAGGAAAAAACAACAAAAAAGGGGGAGTCTTTATTTATATTTATATTTTATTTTATTTTATTTTGAGATGAAGTTTTGCTCTTGTTGCCCAGGCTGGAGTGCAATAACGTGATTTCAGCTCAATGCGACCTCCACCTTCTGGGTTCAAGTGATTCTCCTGACTCAGCCTCCTGAGTAGCTGGGATTATTGGAGCCCACCACCATGCCCGGCTAATTTTTTCTATTTTTAGTAGAGATGGGTTTTCACCGTGTTGGCCAGGCTGGTCTTGAACTCCTAACATCAGGTGATCTACCCGCCTTGGCCTCTGAAGGTGCTGGGATTACGGGCGTGAGCCACCGCGCCTGGCCAGGGAGGTCTTGATTAATCTGTAGAGTGTAGTTCCATCGGCATGCCTAACATGTCTTTATATGTATTTATGTGTTCTGTACAAAATATGTCACTACTAAAAATATATGAAAAAGCTCTAAAGCTCTAATTAATTGGCTTTAAAAAGTGCTTAAGTCAGATACTAAAAAAAAAAAAGACTAGTCAAATGCTTTTTCAATTTTATGTAACTTAAGTAAAATCTTGAGTAAATAAACTGATTTTTAAATTTTTGGTAAAGTAATATTAGAAATGTCTTAAAAATTGCAGCATACATCTTTGTTTGCATTTATTAACCAAGCAAATTTCATACTTATCCCTGACAAATAGTATAAGGTGTCAAAATTTGACATACAGATAGAAAAGTATAACCCAGCCCAAAACAGAATATTTGCTTTTGTAATTTTTAATAAATAAGACACTGATATAGGTTTAATAAAAATAGCTGCATCTTGAATTTAGTAAGATTACCATAACTTCTAATCCTGTGGCTTTAGGCAGTCTGGTCCACAGATAATGAGGAGATTTTTTGGGAAAGGACTGTTACCGTTTTTGATTCAGAACTAAACTATAAACTAAGTTCCTCCCAAAGTTAGTTCAGCCTAAGCCCAGGAATTATCAAGGACAGCTTGGAGTTTAACAGCAAGATGGAGTCAGTGAGATCAAATCATTTTTTACTGTCTCAGTTATAATTCTGCAATGGTGGTTTCATAACTTCAAATCATGACTATCACAGTTTTCTGTGATAATAATAATAATAAATAATAAATAATCTAGGTAAAGAATTAAAATTATATAATTAGGCAAATGTAATGGGATAAATACTTCTAGACAAACTGGTCATAATTTAAAATATAAAGTTATATTAATTAAATGATAGATATTTTATTATTTGGGTTATTTTCAACAAATGTATATTGTAGAAAAACATTCTTGCTACCAAAAATTGTGTCCTTTCTTTTTTTTTTTTTAAAAAAAAAAGGTGAACAAGTTTTGTCTAATTCAAAGCTTATTTAAAGGTTACATATAAAATAAGGTAAAAGGAAGCAGGACTAAAACAAGATGTAAATAAAGGTATAAAAATAAGAAGGATTTTTTGAGTTAAAAAAGCTCAAAGAAAAATAATTTTATATAAGAAAGAAACTTTTATGGTAAATTTAGTCCTAAAATAAAATAACTGCTTGTTTAAAAAGGAGAGATGTTCAGAACAAACAAGAAAGCCATATTATTATTAAATTTTGGTTTACTTAGAAAAAAACTGAGATAATTTTTTTTTAACTAAGGTTATTACATCCAAGCCTTTTCCTGTATGTGCTTTTGAAGTCCTTGTAACATTGAATTAGAGGGCTTTAACTCCTGGATCTAAAAAGGACACCAAGTCCTGCTTAATCTTAAACCCTGACAGCAATTAAAGCATCATCTTCAGGCCCCATAGAAGATGCCAATCAAAACAAACTTCATTCCTGAGACACAGGGCAAGAAATTAAAGCTATTCAACTCCTCAAGGCCCAGGGACTATCACCAAAGAGTTGGGCACGTCAAATTCAAAGGGCTGATTTTGAAACACTATTAGACTAAGTTCAGTTTCTCTATAAATTAATCATTAATACCAAAGGCACACTAATGGAAAACCAGTATATAGACCCCTGTGTCAGAATAACAAGGTTTCCTTGAAGCATTAACTAACTCTTTAATAAAGGTTATAAAAGGCTTATGGAAGTTATATTTTACAATTAATTTAAATTTTATAGATTGAAAATTTTGAAAAACAAATGTAATTGGCTTCATTTTTTTATGGCTTCTTGTTTAGAAAATTAAGTCTCCTCTTTCAAAGGATGAAGGTTTTTGCTTTTTTTTGAAATCCTTGAATTATCACTTTGGTTAAATAAATGACTTTATAATGACCTGTAATCCTATTTTGTAATGTTAAGTGTTTTAAACCTTTAATATTTGACAAACTTTCCACAATCAAATTATAAGTTATATCTTTTCCTAACCTAATTAATACTTTAATATATTAGGTTCCCCTAAAGTCCAAAAATTACATAATTAGGCTTATTTGATATAAAAATTACACAGGAAGCATTGTCAAATATGAAATGGTGTTTGGTTTAATTTGGGATCTATTTATATAAATATGTTATTGGTATATGTTCCAAAATTATGGGAAATTCCTGTAATTCTAAGTTATATTAGAATTTGACAAACTTTCCAATCCAAATTGTTATGTTAGAATTATTGGGTGCCACAGAGGTAATAAATTTCGTTGTCAATTGTCTTTTGACTATGGCTGCCTTAAAACTGTTTTTTCATCAATGGACAATTGTCTTGTTTTGGCCCTCTTTAGAAGGTGGTTTTATAATCAGCTATGAAACTCCAACAGGTGCTCTTAAATTCAGATTTCCGATAACTTTGGAGATTGTGATACCACAATAGAGGGAAAACTTTCAGGACTCATGGAGAGCTAAAAATATTCATGAGTATCAAGTAGAACAGAAATTAACTCCATGGACTGAACCAATCTTTTTAACTTTTTGCTTAAAATGTTTGCTGATCCTTTGTTTTGTTTTTCACTCATAAAACTTTTCTTTTGGACTATTGACAGGTTTTCAAAATTTAGTATACTCCTATGAATAAAATTTGGAGCATATTTGTTTCTCTCTACCTGATTGCTCCAGAATTTGGAAGCTATTTGTGAGTATTCTTAACTTATGGCAATACAGTTATTTGCATATGTGCAATAAGAATCTGTTTTCATTTGTAAGAGGACACAATTGGAGAAATTGATTATTTTACCAAGGCTTTGACTGGAATGGTGTGCCTTCCTTTAAGGAATCAAAATTGACTTAAGCCAATAAAGCCTTTGGAAAACCTGGCCTCATGATTTGTCTTTAGTGAAAAGGGAAACTGGAGAGAGAGAAAAAAATATGTTTCAAAATGATAGTACACCTGTTGTTAGATTCTAGTATTGCCTAATTTTTTTTTTCCATTTTTATTATTCTCCATAGTTAGGGCTAAATTCTATTTTTTTCTTGGCTACAAGTCTTCAAAACAATGTTTTTAATTATTTTTTCTTTTTCTTCTTTTTTTTTTTTCCATTTTTTCCTAATTGGCAGTCACCGAAAACTAAGCTGTATTTTCTTAAAGCCCTGCAAACTGAAGCTAGACAACTTAAACTTCAGAAGAAAGTAACAGTAACCTATTTACATACATAAACCACTTTCATACCTGCTGGTATGGACTTCAGAGTAATGAGTGGACTGTAGAGTAATGTAGCCTATATCGATTTTTTTCAGGATTGCTCTTTTGTTTGTTGTTGTTTTTCCTCCCTTCTTCCCCCTTATTTTCCCTTCCCTGGACATAAGACTTCACAACTTGTTAAAAAATGAGCTTTCAGGATATACCCATCTAGAAATAAACCATCCTAGCCATGAGAGACCATATGAAACCTGAGACCAGAGACTCATTTTCTTGTAAAGTGGTTTCTCCAAAAGATTTTTAAAAAGAAAAGGGGGAAAATGTAAAAAGAAAATATCTTGGGCCCCTAAAGCTGAAAACCCCTCAGGGCAAATCTGCTTCCCATTCTATTCAAAGTCATCCCTCTGCTCACAGAGACAGATGCATATTCTGACGTCCTCCTTTGGAAAGACTTATCAGAAATTCAAAAGAATGCAACCATCTGTCTCTCACCTCCCTGTGACCTGGAAGCCCCTGGCTGGCGGGTAGTGAGTGGTTTGCTTTTACTTTTCTCTGCCTTTCTAAATGGAACTAATGTACTTCTTACATATATTGATTGTTGTCTCATGTCTTCCTAAAATGTATAAAACCAAGCTGTGCCCCGACCACCTTGGGCACACATCATCACGACCTCCTCAGGCTGTGTCACAGCCTTTGCAAAATAAACTTTCTAGATTAACTGAGACGTCTCTCAGATTTTCTGGGTTCACACAGGGTTAGTATATTTTTTGAGGATATATCTGGAGGATATAATATAAAGGGTTCTTTTGAGAGCACTTTTTGAGCTATATGGGTTCCCTGTATCCTAGCTTATAAAAATCCAGAGGAGGACAGTTGGCATTATATCACTTGCATCTGCCTCGATCTGTGTTCAGAGATCTTAAATTTTAAAGCACGTATCCCTATAATATTTCAATCAGCACTCATCCCTTGTTGAAAATTCTATTTTTTCTGAGATTCAGGACTGCAGTTCTACACATATCTGGGCTTTTTTTCTGGATTGTGCCTTAAAAATTAGAGATTCACTCAGAATATTATGACCTTTTAAATTACCAAATTTCTTGGCATCTTGATTCCATGTATTTATATTGTAAACTTCAATCATATCCTCCAAGTTGGCAGAACACTTTATACTTGGACCTTCTTCTAAAATGAGGTTTACACTTTTAAATCATTAGGCAGGTTTACCTTCTACCTGGAGACAATTTTACAAATGTTTGTTTTATTGATTTCTAATGTGTTTCTCTCTCACACACACACACACACTCTCTCTCTGTCACACACACACACACATCTCTAGCTAAAGTTTTTTTCTTAAGTTTAGTATTCATTATATTTATTAAGAGGGATAGTAACATTGTTGACCCTGTTCAACTGTTAAGAGGTAGATTTAAATGATAAGTTGACCTAATTTTCAATCATTTTTCTAATATAACTTGGTAAAACAATTTGGAATATCAGGCAATTGGAAAAACGAGACCACGCATTATTTCTCTTTCTTTTCTCTCTTGAAAAAATTCCTTATTTATACATACATGTACAGAACAGATTTCTGCAAAGCAAAATTTTATGTGTTAAAAAAATAAAATTTGACAATAATGCCAGCAGCTTGTAGTGCATCAAAAAATGAAAAAAATATATAGTTTAATATTCATTTCTTCATGTTTGTGTTAAAAATACTTAGGAGGACAAACAGAATATAAAGTCTGTTTATGTTTGATTTAACATGTCAAATGTTTTTACATTACAAGCAGTAAAAATTGAAGCTCTTAATGTATTTGCAAGTGAAACTAAACAATTATTGTTGTATGCACTTATTCTAGGAAATGTGTTTTCTTTCAAAAGAATTTGAAGCCTTCTAACTCAGATCCCATCAGTAAACCATATGGCATTTTTCTCATCCACCATTTCATAGGGAAATAGCTCATCAATTATTTATATTTCCTTTTGGAGATTTTCCTTTGTTAATATGCATAAATACATTTCCTTTTATTTTACAGAAAAGCAAACTAGGGGCTACGGACAGGTAAGAAGAGATAACATTAATAATGTAGTTCTACAAAGTTATTTGTTTCTAAGTGCTTTAGAAGCTTACCCTCTGGTTATAATTTTCTCAATTTTTGAAATTACACTGAGTATTAAAAAAGCACATTACATGCTAAAGTAAAACTATTTCTTTAAATGAGAAGCCAATTTGTAGTGCTATGATTAACTAAAGATATTGTAATTGTAAGAAAGAGATTATGTATCATTCCTGTACTGATTGTCTGACTCTTATGGCAGTATTGTGCTGTTGTAAGGTATAGAAAGGTTTAGAAAACTTCCATGTGATTTTAGTAACATGCTGCCCTCTTTGAATCTAAAATGTATGTGAGCTTTTTGTGATAATGAATAAAATAACCATCTGCAATTAATTAAATATAGTTTTCACAATCAGCTTTGGTTAACTAATAATTATGAAAATGAAAACTGACAATATAAAACTGAATTTGTCAATTTATCCAGATAGCAGTTATTTATATTATCTACTCGGACAGAAACATAGCCTTTAGTTTAAATACTCAAGATGGTTCAGCCATGTCATCTAAAATTTCACTTTGTACCCCACATTAAAATGAATCATGGTTTGTTAATTATAGATTTAATCTCTAAATATCTTAACAATCTGAAGGTTTAACCCCTTTGCCTTCCTATTCAAGTAAAAATTGCTTCTTTTGGTGGAAAAGATAAAGCAGAACAGTAGTTGAGTGTTTTCGCACCTGGTTTGGCTGTAGATTCACATCATTCCCTTTGTTTCAAGCCATGCTCACTGTGAAGTGTACTTTTACTTCCAAAGACATGTAAGAAAAATTAATATTAATATAAGAGTGGTATAATCATGATGAAATAAAATCAATCATTGATAGAAAAAGAGTTTAAATATTTGTTTACTTTTAAGAATCTGTTATAAAACTAAAAATTTGACAAAGTGTTACCAAATATAAATGATCAATTAATCACTGTAATTTCCTTAGTCACTTTTTCCTAGTGTATAAATTTGTTTCTAAATAGAGTTATGACACATTTTTGGGGGGCTGATGTTTACATTGTGAATTTTCTTGCCCAATAATTATGTTTATACATTTAATTTCTAATTACTGGTAATTTATTAGTAATTGGTAATTATAAATAATTTGTAATTTATTAGTGTAATCTATGAAACAAATCACTGGCAGTTTAAACCATGCTTCTTGCCTATATGGATGAGCATATATTCCCAGAGGAGTTGTGTTTCCTATGTTTATAGAAAGGTCATTTCTTTAGACTATATGTATCTGGTCTCTTTCATAAGGATACCAATATCTTGTACAATTCTTTATAACTAATTGAAAATAAATGAACCTGTCACACCCATTTTAAGTAAGCGTAATAAAACAGTAATTATTATTATATCAGTAACCTAGCATTTAAACATATGCTACTATTCTCAAACTATTGTGAAATGAGGACTTGCCAGCATTGCTCTGACTGATCTTATTAAACTGTACCATACTTCATTATGCTCTTTACTTCCTAAACCTTTGACTTCTCGTATTTAGATATGGATTCTGAATTATCATTAATTAAAAGCAAATACTTAGGTAATACTTCAGATATTAATAAATTAATGCAATTTTGCTTTCTAAAATCCCATATATACTGTACATGGTAGATATAGCCCTGGTATAATTTTTTCTTTTATTTATTTATGTATGTATTTATTTATTTATTTTTATTTCTTTAAGTTCTGTGGTACATGTGCAGGATGTGCAGGTTTGTTACATAGGTAAACGTGTGTCATGGTGCTCTGATGCACCTATCAACCCTTCACCTAAGTATTATGCCCAGCATGCATTAGCTATTTTTTCTGTTACTTTCCCTTCCCTCGCCGCCCCTGACAGGCCCCAGTGTGTGTAGTTTCCCTTGCCCTTCCTGTGTCCATGTGTTTCATTGCTCAGCTCCCACTTAGGATTCACAATATGTGTTGTTTGGTTTATGTTCCTGGGTTAGTTTGCTGATTGATAATGGCTTCCAGCTTCATCCACGTCCCTGCAAAAGACATGATTATATTCTTTCTTATGGCTACATATAATTCCATGCTAAATATTTACCACATTTTCTTTATCCAGTCTACCATTGATGGTTATTTGGGATTCCATGGCTTTGCTATAGAGCTGCAATGAACATACAAGTTCATGTATCTTTATAATAGAATAATGTATATTCCTTTGGGTATATACCCAGTAATGGCATTGCTGGGTCAAATACCATTTCTGGTTTTAGGTGTTTGAGGTATCGCCACACTGTTTTCCACAATGGTTGAACTAATTTACATTCCCACCAACAGTATACAAGCATTCCTATCTCTCCGCAGCCTCGCCAGTATCTGTTGTCTTTTTAATAATCACCATTCTGACTGGCATGAGATGGTATCTCATTGTGGTTTTGATTTTCATTTATCTAATTATTAGTGATGTTGAGCTTTTTTTTATGTTTGTTGGCCCCATAAATGTCTCCTTTTGAGAAGTGTCTGTTCATGTCCTTTGCCCACTTTTTCATGGGGTTGTTTGCTTTTTTCATGTAAATGTGTTTAGGTTCCTTGTAGTCTCTGGATATTAGACTTTTGTCAGATGGGTAGGGTGCAAAAATTTTCTTCCGTTCTGAACGTTGTCTGTTCACTCTAATGATAGTTTCTTTTGCTGTGCAGAATCTTTTTGGTTTAATTAGATCCCATTTGTCAGTTTTTGCTTTTGTTTTTGCAATTGCTTTTGACATTTTTGTCAAGAAATCTTTGCCCATGCCTATGTCCTGAATGGTATTACCTAGATTTTCTTCTAGGGTTTTTATAGTTTGGAGTTTTACATTTAAGTCTTTAATCCATCTTGAGTTAAATTTTGTATAAGCTGTAAAGAAGAGGTCCAGTTTCAGTTTTCTGCATATGGCTAGCCAGTTTTCTCAGTGCCATTTATTAAATAGGGAATTCTTTCCCCATTGCTTGTTTTTGTTTGGTTTGTTGAAAATCAGATGTTTGTAGATTACTATCTTATTTCTGTGTTCTCTAGTCTGATCGATTGGCCTATGTGACTGTTTTTGGACCGGTACCATGCTGTTTTGGTTACTATTGCCTTTTAGTATAGTTCAAAGTAATGAAGTGTGATGACTCCAGCTTTGTTCTTTTTGCTTAGGATTATCTTGTCTATAAGGTCTCTTTTTTGTTTCATATACATGTTTAAATAGTTTTTTTTCTAATTCTGTTAAGAATGTAAATGGTAGTTTGATGGAAATAGCATTAAATGTATAAATTACTTTGGGCAGCATGGCCATTTTCACAATATTGATTCTTACTAATCATGAGCATGGAATGTTTTCCCATTTGTTTGTGTCCTCTCTAATTTCCTTGAGCAGTGGTTTGTAGTTCTTCTTGAAGAAGCCCTTCATTTCCCTTGTTAATTGTATTCCAAGGTATTTTGTTCTCATGGTAGCAATTGTGAATGAGAGTTCATTCGTTTTGGCTCTCTGCTTGTCTGTTGTTGGTGTATAGGAATGCTTCTGGTTTTGCACATTGATTTTGCATGCTGAGACTTTGCTGAAGTTGTTTATCAGCTTAATAAGCTTTTGGACTGAGACGATGAGGTTTTCTAGATATAGAATCATGTCATCTGCAAGCAAAGACAATTTGACTTCCTCACTTCCTATTTAAATACCCTTTATTTCTTTCTCTTGTCTGACTGCCCTGTCCAGAACTCCCAATACTATATTGAATAAGAGTGGTGAAAGAGGGCATCCTTGTCTTTTGCCAGTTTTCAAGGGGAATGCTTCTAGCTTTTACCCGTTCAGTATGATATTGGCTGTGGTTTGTCACAAATGGCTCTTATTATTTTGAATTATGTTTTTTCAATACTTAGTTTATTGAGGGTTTTTAATGTGAAGGGATGTTGAATTTTATCAAAGGCCTTTTCTGAATCCATTGAGATAATTATGTGGTTTTTGTCATTGGTTCTATTTATGTGATGGATTACATTTATTGATTTGCATATGTTGAAACAGCTTTGTATCCTGGGGATGAAGCCAACTTAATCATGGTGGACAAGCTTTTTGATATCCTGCTGGATTCAGTTTACCAGTACTTTATTGAGAATTTTCACAGTGATGTTCTTCAGGGATATTGGCCTGAAGTTCTCTTTTTCAGTTGTATCTCTGCGAGGTTTTTGTTTCAGGGTGATACTGGCCTCATAAACGAGTTAGGAAGGAGTTCTTACTTTTTTTTTTTTAGGGTTTTCAAATTATTATTATTATTATTATACTTTAGGTTTTAGGGTACATGTGCGCAATGTGCAGGTTAGTTACATATGTATACATGTGCCATGCTGGTGCACTGCACCCACCAACTCGTCATCTAGCATTAGGTATATCTCCCAATGCTATCCCTCCCCCCTCCCCCCACCCCACAACAGTCCCCAGAGTGTGGTGTTCCCCTTCCTGTGTCCATGCGTTCTCATTGTTCAATTCCCACCTATGAGTGAGAATATGCGGTGTTTGGTTTTTTGTTCTTGCGATAGTTTACTGAGAATGATGATTTCCAATTTCATCCATGTCCCTACAAAGGACATGAACTCATCATTTTTTATGGCTGCATAGTATTCCATGGTGTATATGTGCCACATTTTCTTAATCCAGTCTATCATTGTTGGACATTTGGGTTGGTTCCAAGTCTTTGCTATTGTGAATAATGCCGCAGTAAACATACGTGTGCATGTGTCTTTATAGCAGCATGATTTATAGTCCTTTGGGTATATACCCAGTAATGGGATGGCTGGGTCAAATGGTATTTCTAGTTCTAGATCCCTGAGGAATCGCCACACTGACTTCCACCATGGTTGAACTAGTTTACAGTCCCACCAACAGTGTAAAAGTGTTCCTATTTCTCCACATCCTCTCCAGCACCTGTTGTTTCCTGACTTTTTAATGATTGCCATTCTAACTGGTGTGAGATGGTATCTCATTGTGGTTTTGATTTGCATTTCTCTGATGGCCAGTGATGGTACTTTTCAATTGTTTGGAATAGTTTGAGAAGAAATGATACCAGCTCTTCTTTGTGTCTCTGGTAGAATTCAACTGTAAATTCATCTGGTCTGGGCTTTTTCTGGTGGGTAGGTTATTTATTGTTGCCTCAATTTTAGAACTCCTTATTGGTCTATTCAGGGATTCAACTTCTTCCTGGTTCAGTCTTGGGAGGGTGTATTAGTCCAGAAATATATCCATTTCTTCTAGATTTTCTAGTTTATTTGCATAGAGGTGTTTATAATATTCTCTGATGGTTGTTTGTATTTCTGTGGGATCAGTGGTAATATCCCCTTTATCACTTTTTATTGTGTCTATTAGATTCTTCTCTCTCTTATTCTTTATTAATCTAGCTAGAGGTCTATCTATTTTATTAATTTTTTCAAAAATCCAGCTCCTGGATTTGTTGATTATTTGGAGGGTTTTTGTGTCTCTATCTCCTTCAGTTACACTGTCATCTTGGTTATTTCTTGTCTTCTACTGGCTTTTGGATTTATTTGGTCTTGGTTCTCTAGTTCTTTTAGATGTGATGTTAGGATGACAATTTTAGATCTTTCTAGCTTTTTGATGTGGGCATTTTGTGCTATAAATTTCCCTCTTAACACTGTTTTAGCTGTATCCCAGAGATTCTGACACATTGTCTCTTTGTTCTCATTAGTTTCAAAGAACTTTTTGTTTTCTGCCTTAATTTCATTGTTTACTCAGGAGTCATTCAGGAGCAGGTTGTTCAATGTCTATGTAGTTGTGTGTTTTTGAGTGAGTTTCTTAATCTTTAGCTCTAATTTAATTGTGCTGTGGTCTGATAGACCATTGTTATTATTTCAGTTTCTTTGCAATTGATGAGGAGTGTTTTACTTCCAATTATGTGATCAATTTTAGAGTAACTGCCATGTGGCACTGTGAAGAAAGTATACGCTGTTGTTTTTTGGTGAAGAGTTCTGCAGATACCTATTAGGCCCACTTGATCCAGAGCTAAGTTCAAGTCCTGAATCTCTTTGTTAATTTTCTGTGTCAGTGATCCATCTAATATTGACAGTGGGGTATTAAAATTCTCCCACTATTATAGTGTGGGAGTTTAAGCCTCTTTCTAGGTCTCTAAGAACTTGTTTTACATATCTGGCTACTCTTGTATTGGGTACATTTATATCCAGGATAGTTATGTCTTCTTATTGAATTTAACTTTTACCATTATGTAATGCCCTTCTTTTTTTTTTTTAATATTTGTTGATTTAAAGTCTGTTTTGTTCAAAACTAGGATTGCAACCCCTGCTTTTTTCTGCTTTCCATTTGCTTTGTAAATCTTCTTCCATTCCTTTATTTTGAGCCTATGTGTGTCTTTGCATGTGAGATGGGTCTTTCAAATACAGCACACCGATAGGTCTTTATGGTTTATTCAGCTTACCATTTTGTGTTTTTTAATTGGGGCATTTAGCCCATTTACATTTAAGGTTAATATTGTTATGTGCAAATTTGATCCTGTTATCATGATACTGGCTGCTGATTTTGCAAACTTGTTAATGTAGTTGCTTCATAATGTTATTTATCTTTGTATTTCAGTGTGTTTTTGTAGTGGCTGGTAATGCTTTTTCCTTTCCATACTTAGTGATTCCTTCAGGAGCTCTTGCAAGGCAGGCCTGGTGGTGATGAATTCCCTCAGCATTTGCTTGTCTGGAAAGGATCTGATTTCTCTTTAGCTTATGAAGCTTAATGTGGCCAGATATAAAATTCTGGATTGTAAATTTTTTTTAATGTTGAATATTGGCCTCCAATCTCTTCTGGCTTATAGGGGCTTTCTGCTGAAAGGGCCTCTGTTAGTCTGATGGGCTTCGTTTTGTAGATGACCTGGACTTTCTCTTTGGCTTCCCTTAACATTTTTTCTCTTCACTTTAACCTTGGAAAATCTGATGATTATGTGTCTTGGAGTTGATCTTCTCATGGAATGTTTTACTGGGGTTGTCTGGATTTCCTCAATTTGAATGTTGGCCTGTCTCGTAAGGTGTGGGAAGTTCTCCTGGATAATATCCTGAAGTATGTTTTCCAGGGTGGTTCCATTCTTCCTGTCTCTTTCAGGTACCCCAATTAGTCATAGGTTTTGTCTTTTTACGTAATCCCATAGGTTGCAGAGATTTGTTTGCTTGTTTTCATTCTTTTTTTCTAATCTTGTCTGCCTGTCTTATTTCAGCAAGACAGTCTTCCTGCTCTGGGATTGTCTCTTCTGCTTCATCTATTTGGCTATTGATACTTATGGTTGCATTGTAAAGTTCTTGTGTTGTGTTTTTCAGCTCCATCAGGTAATTTATGTTCCTTTCTAAACTGGTTATTCTGGTTAACAGCTCCTATAATGTTTTATCATGGTTCCTGGCTTCTTTGCATTGGGTTAGAACATACTCCTTTAGCTCAGCAAAGTTCATCATTACCCATCTTCTAAAGCCTACTTCTGTCAATTCATCTATCTCAGCCTCCGCCCAGTTCTGTGCCTTTGCTGGAGAGGTGTTGCGATTATTTGTAGGAGAAAAGGCACTCTAGATTTTTGAATTTTCACCCTTTTTGCATTGATTTTTTCTCATCTTTGTGGTTTATCTATCTTCAATGTTTGAGGCTGCTGAACTTTGGATGGGTTTTTTGTGGGGTCTTTTTTTGTTGATATTGTTGTTGTTGTTGTTTTCAATTTGTTTCTTTTTCTTTTAACAGGCCCCTTTTCTGCAAGTTTCTGCAGTTTTCTAGGAGTCCACACTAGACCCTGTTTACCTGTCCCCCCACTACCCACACCTGGAGGTATCACCAGAGGAGGCTGCATAACAGCATAGATGACTGCCTGCTCCTTCCTCTGGCAGCTCTGTCCCAGAGGAGCACTGACCTGATACTGGCCAGAACTCTCCTGTATGAGATGTCTGGCAACTTCTGTTGGGAGGTCCCACCCAGGCAGGAGGCATGGGAAGAGGGACCTGCTTGAAGAAGCGTCTGGCTGCCCTTTGGCATACCAAGTTCACTGCACTGGGGGAAATCCCTCTTATCTCAACTTCCCAGCAGCCCCGGTATTATTTATGAAAATGTATTACATTATTAATGACACAAATCTTATGGACTCATATTCTCTTGTCTCTTTAATAGTTTCTTTAATTCTGATCACTTTTTTCCAATTTTTCTTCCCTAAATGATAAATAGATGATGTGATTTGAGTGGTTGCTGCCCTGACCATTTTGTGGAATACAGTTTACAAGTGGACAAATTTATGTGCGCTATGATTTAAAATTCACTCCTATATTTTCAGCTTACCAAAGCAAGTTTTGCTTCTCTGCATCTATAGCTAATTGTGCTAGATATTTTTCATTTTGCTTCCAAATCCACTAATTGTCATTCTGCAGTTTTCTGCCCCAGGAATTGACCACTAAGACTGTGCTAACAAGTTATCTTTTCCTCATTGGGTTGCATTCTGGCCAACCAAAATTAAAAGACAGGAGAAGTAAGATATCAGTGTGTTTATTCCTTCAGCATACTCTTTGTTCAAACATCACAGGTTGGTGTGTTCTTCTAGCAAAAGTCACAACCCCTATCAGGTGACCCTCTGCACTTGCTGAATTACCTTGATGCTTCCCTCCTTTTGCCCTTCAGTCTAGATTTTAATGACACCATTTCTTGCCAGTCTTTCAAAATTCCTTTATAAACAATTAATGTTTAAAAATTACTTCCAGTTATGCAGATTGAGTGAGCGACTTGTTCCTAGAGACCCTGCTTGATACAACTGTTCATTGAATCTTCTTCAGATGGGACATTTCTAAGAAAATGGATGTAATGGGGATATTTGCACAGTTATTATTTTTGGCACAGCTTTAGTGTTTAAAGTCTAATCTCATACAGAGCTTGATTAGAAAAGCTTTAGAGTTGGTAAATGAAATGATATTTTGCTAGTGAAATTTCAATTGTTTACTATTTTGTTTTTTTCTAGTCAAAACTAAAAAGTGAACACAAATGTATACACACAAACACACACACACAACTGAATTCTACATGGGCTGCAGATTAAATATGTTTAAGAAATTTGGTAATTACATTTTTACTCATTAGCAAAGGCAATTGAAATTAAATAGATATTTTTCTTTACCTAATTTTGATTTCAATTCATTGTTTAAAAAAGAAGTACAGCAGGAGGGTCACCTACCAGAGATCTGAAGTCAACTTCCAATAAATAACCAAATTCAGTCATCTTTAGATTTCCTGCAGATAATCTCTAATCATGTTTTCAATTGTATATATTCAGGATGTAAAATGAGGAAGCAGATTTGTACTGTTATATAAAAAACATATCTAGGAAATATATGAGGTTAAGTCTCAAAAGGGAGAGTCTTAATTGGATTGTGTTATTTAACTCATCCTCTATGAAAACATTTCTATTTTCTGTTTTATATTTTCATACAACCTAACATTATCTTGAATTATTTTATTAGTGCACTTTTTTCTTCCTCCAATAGAATTAAAATTTAAAAAGTCTAGGAACCTTATTCATATTGTTGACTATTCATTCAAAATTTTTAGGAAGTTTTTACACCATTGTATGCACCCATTTTAGCTAACAGATGAAAATAGTATTTTTAATATATTTAGGTAGGATACAGTAAATTCCTCTTCAAAGTTTGGCCTGTTAACTTCCTTTAAAATTCAAGAGGGAGAAAAATTGTTAAGTACAATGAGTTCTGAGTTCCTCTTCAAAGAACCAATATGTCAGTATCTTCAACTTCCCTGTTCTTTGTTCTCCATTTTAAAGTTTAACTTCCTCATTCTCTACTTGTCCTTGCCCCCAGTTTCAGTAAACAACCCCCTCCAAGCCTCTATCACCTATTCTGTCCTTAGTCATCTTTTCGAGCCTTAGTCATCCTTAGTTACCTGATCTGTAAACCGTCCTTCCTGCTGAAATTTCTCACCCCGCCACTCCAGTTCGAACCTTTGCTCTCTTTTAAATAGCCAATTAGAATTAGTTTCTACTGTGTGGTCCAACCCTAGCCAATAGGGGAAAGACACAGCAGTAGGGACCAGCTGCTTGCGGAATAAGACCCCCTTCCCCTGCCTGTAGTCCCTGCTACTCGGGAGGCTGAGGCAGGAGAATGGAGTGAACCCAGGAGGCGGAGCTTGCAGTGAGCTGAGATCGCACCACTGCACTCCAGCGTGGGTACAGAGCGAGACTCCTCAAAAAAAAAAAAAAAAACAAAAAAACTCCCTTCCCCTCCCTTGCCCGGTGTGCTCTCGCCATTTTTCCGTGCACAAGATGCACCCTTCTATAGAAGTAAATTGCCTTGCTGTGAAAACTTTTGCCTGAGTGTTATTTTCACTTGGCGTCACTGAGCATTTACTTCCAACATTTAGAAAAAAACAAAGAATTGTTGCCCTCAAAAATTGGAAAAAAATTATTGAAGCACAATCCTATATATTCCTCCAAAATAACTGTCAGATTGATTCGAGATGTAAATATAAAAATAAAATTATAAATGAGTTTGAAAAAAGCTAAAAATAAATGAACATATCATTATTGCATAGTTTTTTTAAAATAAGAAGAAAGAAATATAAAAGATATACTCTCTTTAGGGCAGGAAGATATTTTATAAAAATTTTTGGTAAAATAAAAGTGATTTAATAAATTAAGTGTTTTCTTAATTTATTACTTAAAAAAACATATTTCTCAAAAGATTTTATGACACATTCAGTAGTATAATATTTAACATGTGTGTAACAATTACTATGATTCAAATAAAACATCACTTTTCTAAGGACTTCTGTATCATGCCCTTAAATAGACAGCTGCAAAAAGAGTTGATATCTTGTGTCTTCATTAAAAAATCATATCAGAGAAAAGATGATTATTTAAGTTAAAAAATAGAATTGTGTTAACAGTACATATGATTTAATTAAAGTAATTAAAATAATTTAAAATTATCAAAAATATTAGTATAGTAATTAAAAGTTACTATATATACTATAGTATACTATATGTACACTAAATATATATATATTTATATATACTATATATATACTAAATATACACACTTTATGTATGTAAATGCTATTTTATTTTGTAATTGTAATGTATCATTCCATTGCTAATTATTATTTGAGCATATTTGTGAAGTTGGATAAAACAATTATTAATATATATACTAAATATAATTTACTAAATATAATTTATATACTAAATATAATGTAATTATATTAAAATAAATTACTGTGATTTAATTAAAATATTTGTATAGTAATTAAATTTTTTTCATTTAAATTTAAATACAAGCACAAAAATAAACTTTGAAAGAGAAAAATCAGCAGTGGAAAAACCTAAGTAAATTCTACAAAAAAAATTGGTTACAATCAAAAGTCTATTATTTTCGGACACATTAAACATTAGTAATTCTTTATTCATTGCTTCATACAACTGATAATAAACTTTTGTGTTTAAAGCAAAGAGTTCTTTGATTATTGGCATAATGTGGTACCAGGCCTGAAATCAATTAGTACATGTCAATTAGTACATGCACCTTTCATCTGGAGAAATCTAGGAGCTCCTTAAATGCAAGCTTCTCTTCACATCTTGCTCTTGCAGATAAGGTTCCCTAGCTAAAAATCCTCTTCATCACAGTGATCAGACACAATACCTACTTATCTTTGAGTTGTGGGCTTCACTTCCTTGATGGCTAGCAGAATTATTCAAACAGTCCCATGACATCCTCTCCTGTGAGAATGAGAAGTCACCTCACCTCATTTTACTACAAAAATTAGTAGTAAATTGACATAATTTAATATGTTTTTCTTTAATGAAATATGATAAAATATTTAAAATATGTGCAATGGACAAAGTGCAATTTTAAGTGAATAGCATTGTATTGCATATCAAATTCATTGAACAAGATTGTGAGCTCTGAAACTTCTTGGATAATGCAGCCACTTACCTCTCTCCCACTGACATGACGTTAGGCAGTGCAAATAAAAACGTGATATTTTTTATTCATGTTGCTTTATCTATACTATCTATTTGCCATCACCGTTCAGGAGGAAGTTCAGCATTCAAAATGTTATAGGATGTTTTAGGTTGCAAATTATTGAGGTGCCATGCTGCTAGCATTGCTTTTTACAGCCTCCCAGTAATGAAGCTAAACATACCTAAAATGCTGAACAAAGGTTTTAAATGTTCTGTATTTGTAATTTTAATAGAAAATTTCAAAAGAATATATATTTTAAAATATAGGTAGTATTTCTATTCTCTAAATCAATGTAGACAAGGGAAAATTCTATAGGGCAACATGGAGTATAATATTGTTTATAATGTAAAATAACATATATACTATGACTTAGCATTCATTATTTGAATCTAATCAGTTCTTGAAACATTAAATAGTAATAGTAAATTTTCAGAGAGCAGAAACTTGTATTCCATTATATTAAGTGGTAAAATAATAACAAATCTCTAGTTCATTTAAAAGCTTAAATCAATTTCTCCCCAAAGCATTAAAACCATCTTAAATTTCTGTATAACTTACCACTAAGGATTTCCTCAAATTATATAGCATTCCTAGAATGAGTTGTTTAATTAACTAACTCTTAATTAGCATGTGTGTTTATGTGTGAGTGTATTACTTTATCAATACGATATTAATAATTGTTTTATCCAACTTCACAAATATGCTCAAATAATAATTAGCAATGGAATGATACATTACAGTTACAAAATAAAATAGCATTTACATACATAAAAGAAACAGGAGATTAAAAATGGCTTCTGTGATCAATTTGAGAATTGAGAAAATGAATAAGTTGGTGTTCAAGAGAGGGAGTAGAAAGCAATAGTAACTTGCTGTTAGGCAGTAGTTTGAATTGAGAGAGCTTGTAAAGGTGGGAAGGCAAATGATACAAAAATACCTGTTGAAACAATAGATGCATGAGACAATATCTTATTAGGAGGATGGATGGACTGCAAGTGTAATGGAAGTCATTTTCCCTCCTATGAAGTTGTAATTATGTAAACATTTTCACTAGCACATGCACAGGATTAGTCATAGCGGATTTCTATTTAGTGAATTTTGGACAAATATTTTGATATGCTTTATTAAAACAGAAAAATAAGAGTTTATGAGAGGAAGAAATGTATATATATACACACATCAATTTATTTTTTGCTGTCTGTCTATATATTTATCTCTCTCTATATTTTTATATATAAATATAAACTTTGATGTATTGAATAAGAGATAGAACAACTCCAAATTCCTTAGCTTTTCTATTGTCAAAGCCAAAAGCTTCTAACAAAATAATCCATTATCTGGAGGCAGTGACTTGGGCAATGTCAGAGAGATCATTGTTCAAAGCTAAAACATTGATTCATAAAATCAAAGAATATGTATGAAAATCACTTCAATATTTGTTAGTGAATATTCTCATGATTCCACATTTTTACTGTAATTCCTTTTTTTTATTTTTTAGTGAGCCCCAGAACAGTCCATTAGGGTCAGTCTGCCCAGGTACTATTTAATACCTGATCTTGTGTACTCTGATCTTACAAGTTAGAGTAATGTCCTGGCCATTCATGTTGCTTCTCTGTTAAAATATTGATTCAATATGGCCCTTCAGATGTAAAATAAATGTAGAACAAAAAGTTTTAGATGTATCTAACTTACGGATTACTAGATTTTGCTGGACTCTTCTGATACATCCTTAGTATTTTTCTTAGTATATTAGAATTTCCTAGCTGTCAATGGATTCTGACATGTGGTGGGTTGTGTCATACTTCTGTTCCAAGAACCCAAATCCTATCACATATTATATGACACAGATGGGTTAGTACTAGGCAACTGAAGGTATTGAACAATGTTGGCAAATTGAGGGAGAACTGTGTAGAGCAAAGAATGTTCTGAGGAAGGGCCAAATAAATAGAAGATTTTTTGTGTGACTTTAAAATATAGTGCAAAAAAAAAAAAAAGAGTATTTTGGCAAAGTCCATTTCCCAATGTTAACTTCTAAATAAATCTTAATTAATTCAAACATCTTTGCACAGTGCCTGTGAAATGTGGGGACTTTGGAGACATTATTTAAGTCTAGAATCAGGAATAAATTTAAATGATAATGAATAATATATCTGGAATAGGCAGGTATAAAAAATAATAATTTATTTACAAGGGTGCATTCATTTTAATTTGTCCTTTTCTCATTGTACTAATTCTCTTGAAGTTTTATTTTATCATGAAAATCATACAAGAGAGGAAATGCTTTGGATTAATATTTCTGCAAAGTAAATTGGAACTACTTCAGTTTGTTGTACAATTGTCAACTTAAAAATATATGGACTTTTCCTGAAAACCAGGCAAAACAAACAAACAAACAAACAAACAAAAAAACAGACTATAGATGTTTTCTGCTGCTTTCTTTCCTGAGGAATTAGCTAACTGCATCCTGTGTTCAATTTAGACCTTGGAGTCATCATTTTTCCAGTAGTCCACCTGGTTGGTTTTTCTATCCCCTGAGGTAAATTTAATGTTTATGGAGCATGTATAGTTATCAGTGCTTTCTAGTTAAAATCACAAAACTTCAGCTTCCTTTCTCTCCTACTGCTGAAAAATTTTTAGAGTGTATCGCTTCCTTTGAGTTCCAAGTAATGACTCAGTCAATGGTTGTAGTTTGTTCCTTGGGGCTATTGATTGGCGTTTCCAGATTATTAACTTTCTCTGCTAATTTGTCCAATTTAGATTTCAAACCTTTATGCCCTCTTTGCATACTATCTGTCTTTTTGCCAATTTCCATTAGTAGGGCATGAGTGCAAAGCCATTAATGACAGTTCTATTGGCTCATTTGATTGCTGTGGTACCCACAGAATGTTGCAGGTATTGACTGGAAAAAAGTAACTCAGTGAATTGTTCATATTGACAATTTTCCTGGCTCACTTGATCCAATTCTAACCATTCTAAAGCTTTCTCAGTCAAAGCACATAAATCACGTATCTTTCCTGCAGATCAACCATCTTGCATCTTGATGACCGAATATCTGGATCTAGTCTGTCTGTATTTCATTTCATTGTGTGATGCTGGGTTTACTTTGTCTGAAGTAAAGAACATTATAATGAGTTTTTGAAGATTTCTGGGTGGATCAAGTTAATTGATTGTTCAATTTTTAATGCCAGACTTCAACGTAGTGACAGATATATTTTAAGATATTGGTAGAAAAGGTATAATTTAGAATCAAAATTACTGTATTAATTAATAAATTAATTGAAATAGGAATAACTTTTAGCTATGAAACTTTTGCATTGAGAACTATGCTCTTATATCACGATTATGACAGTTTATGCTTTTTTATATGACAGTTTATACTTTTTTATACACTTTTTAAAATATAGTTTTGTTTATAATTCTTTTCCCGTGCATTTTTTGTTTACTTAACAGTATTTAAGTTACTCATGCTATGAATAACTGTCCCAACAGGCATCAAACGTGTGAATCAAAGTAAAAAGCTTCACTAAAGAAATTATTATTTTATGTCACTAAAGGCCATTGTAGGGAATGATACCTGTAATCAGTTGATCATACTGTTTTTATCATAATAAAGCACACATTTCTGAAGACAAAAAATTCAAACCACATCACTATGCATAAATGAAATTCAATATAAATGAAATCTGTGTCTTTATCATGTTAAACCTAAAACATTATGAAAGTGTTTGAATTTTCTTAAATTACTACTTAGAGTTATATTGTTCTGAGTTAACATTTAAGGCTGTTTTTTCATTCTGAACAGTACACTTAGACTAGATTAGAACTTAGTAAGAGAATATTAGTTAGTCATTAAGACTTAATAGCATCACTTTTACTCTGCCATGTTCTTGCATTGCTATTCTAAAATATTCATATATTTTGTACAAGGTGTCAGCAGGTGGGGGTCTCAAGTATTAGGCTAAAGACCCTCACAGAAAATCAATGCAAATTAAAGCTATTTCCTTGGAATAAAAATTAACTTCTTTGAACTTTGCAGACAGAACTTTGTTTTTATAAAGTAAAACAGTTCAAATATTAGAAAAAGAGGAAAAAATTAAATTTATCCATGTTTTTCTATAATAAAGCATAACCATTATGTTTTTGTATGAAGTCGATCAATCAAATAACACGCTTGCTTCTATCTTTGTTAACTCTTTTCAAATGATATTATCTTAAGAAAAATAAGAAGACAAAAGGCCTAAGAATGCCAGACATCTAAATGTTTATGTGTCTAAACAGCACTAGGATTTAGACTAGTTTCAAAACTTTTCCATGTACCAAATCCCAAGACTAGGACATAGTCACTGAACTATTTGAGCACTAACATTAAAAACTGGAACTAATATGAATACTTCTTATATCCATGAGTTTAGTTACATGATTTCCTAAGTATAGAAAAGAAATATACTTTAACAAAAAAATTCAGCACATAGTTACTTCTCACAATTAAAATTTATAGATTGGTATATATAAAATCCCAAGTAAGAATCAATATTATCATAATATAAAAAGCTAAGATTTAAATCTCAAGACAGATTATATATAGATATATCAACTTATATAAATATTACAATAATAAATACTCCCATACTAACAAAACTAGAATAATAAATTTTAAAAACCAATAAAAGTAAAGTTCTAGTACCATATGTACTTGGAAATGCCATTCCAAAATACTCTACTATTAAATTAAAGTAGTTAGAAATAATTTTCTACCAACATGAAAATATGTCAAGACTCAAGATATCATCAAATAAGACATGAGGTCTGGAGCAAAAGACATTTTTATAATAGCAGATGATCAGTTATTATTATAACTTACACTAAATGCTCAATTTTCTTCTCTTCCTTCCTCTCTCCTCCTCCTCTACTGTTTTATGTAAAGAGGATACCCAATAGTAAAAATCAATTTGTATAGCTTCAATAAAAGGCAATAAGCTAATTTAAGTAAAAACTTGGGTTTAGAGAACTAATGCAGTTTTTAAAAAATATTAGAATATTTAAAAATTGATGAAACAATCATATCCACTGAAGACATTACAAGGTATCTGATTTACTGATCTTAGATGTTTGGGGGGAAAAGCTGAATTATCTTTTTAGATGACTTCAAATGAACACTGGTAACAAATAATCTTTTATGAATATTTAGAAAGTTTGCAAGTTTATAAGATAATTCAATTCTTCAGTGACTGACACTGTAATAAAAATATTTGTATATCTAACTATGATGTAGGGGATATAAATAGCCGCTCTTAAAAGCACCAGCATTGACTCAAGGCAGACAACTTTGTTCTCTGCCTCCTCTTGAGTCAAATGGAGACAATCACGCCTCTGCCTGCTTTTTTCACAGGAACAGAGGTGTCCTCACACTCTTGTCAAGTATGCACCAGCAGGATGGCATGTAAATCAAACTTATGGAAAATATATTTTTGTTTAAGATTCTGCTAAGCTCCTGCTTCTACATTATTCTAACTTCTATAGCTAAGAGCCATTTGCTTCCCTTTTCTAATACTAATGTAACACTAATCCTATCTCAGAACGAAGAGAATGCAGGAGTTTCTAGTTTAAAACTCAGCAATTTAGAATTGTCAGTTCTATATTCAGTAATATTCTGACCTTTTCCCTCCAGTTTAATTGAGTTCCTACTACTCTTTTAGTTGTGAGAAACTAGCATCACTGCCTCTGAAAACTGTCAGAGACAAGTCCTCTGCTGGTTTTAGAGATGGTAACTTAAATAAAAATCAGTGAGTATTGAAGCAAGTAGTATATTTCAGGAGGATGAAGTTAATAGGAACGAAATGCCAGGAAGGCTTATACAATGTTATGTCTGGAAAGCAAAAATATTTACTGTAAATTTGGAACTATAAGATGAATTACAAGATGAACTACAAACAAGGTCTTAAGAGAGAACTGAGTAGTAAAAACATATCTAAAGACTGGAATCAAGTCTGTGTTAGTGTACAAAATCAGAATCTGATTAAGTATAGATGTCGGCAGATTCTGATGCTCCAGCAGCGGGAATGATCAAGATATTCTTTTGACCTAGATAATGCAAACTTTTGCCAGCTGTCCTACATTTTGGAGAATTAGGCACGTTGGATGGGGGTTATTTCTAAGCCACAAATAACCTTAATCTATCAAAGAATATAGTAGTCAATCAAGTAAGTATCTGCATTTTTATTCTTTCAAATCTTAAAATATGGCCGTGAAAGGCAGCAGAGATATTAAAAAATGAAGGTGGGGAAGTAAAAGGAAGTTTTGAGTTTTGACATAGGGAACTTTTTTCCTACTTGACTCTAGTGTCTAAAACAAAGCAATAGCTCAATATTTCATAAAGATTGGTTGGTGGAACAATTGATCAAACTGGATGACAATAGAACAGAAAACCGGGAGACCCCAAAAGTGATATAAAAATAAACCATTCTGAATTGGGAGTAAAGTTAGCTTTCCCTTTGAAACAATGAATGTATAGCTATCCAGGTTTATTTACTTGTCAAGGTACGAACTAGAAAATGTGCTCATGGGGAAATTGGTATGTGGGTATGGGAGTTTAATTTACACACACACACATGCATAAGAAAGGAGACAATAGAAGTGTACATCAAAAAACTGAGTTCTAGAACTCAGAACAGATCAGGAGATGGGAAAATATATATGCAGAAGATAGCCAGAAAATGCAGAGCAATGTCTAGAAGGTCCTATAGCAGGTATTTTGAAAAGGGTTTTGTTTTGGTAAGAACACATGAGATCTACCTTCTTAAACAATTTGAAAGTGTACAGTACGGTTAACTATGAGCAGAACGTTGAACAACAGAACTCTAGAAGTGACTAGCTTCCATAACTGAAACTTTATACAGGGTGAAGAGCAACTCCCTGTCTTCCCCACCCTCCAGCCCCCAAAAACCAACATTCCAGTTTCCTCTTCTAAGAGTTTAACTATTTAGATACTGCACATAAGTGTAATTATGCAGTATTTGTCCTTCTGTGGCTTTTTTCATTTAGCATAATGTAATCAAGTTTCATCTATGTTGTCACATATTGCAGGATCTTCCTCTTCTTTTTAGCAGCAAAATATTCGATGGTATGTATATATCACACGTTTTTTAAATTAATTCATTCATCTATGGACATTTAGGTTGCCCATACGTCTTGTCTTTTGTGAATAATGCTACAGTAAACATGGTAGTGCAAACACCTCTTTGAGATTATAATTTCAGTTCTTTTGGATAAATGCTGAGAAGTTTGATTGCTGGAGCCTATGGTAGTTCTATTTTTAATTTTTTGAGGAATCCCCATATTACTTTTTACATTATGCATCTTTTTATATTTCCACCAATAGTATATAAGAATTCTCTTTTCTGCACATCCTTGCCAACACTTATTATGGTTTCCTTTGTTTAATAATGGTCATACTAACAGGTATGAGGTTATGTCTCATTGTGGTTTTAATTTGCACTACCCTCATAGTGATGTTGAACATCTTTAATATACTTGTTAGACATTTGTATTTATTCTTTGAAAAAATGTCTCTTCAAGTCCTTTGCCAATATTTTAAAATGGGGACATTTGTTTTGTTTTGCTTTGTTTTGTAATTGATTTGTAAGAGATTCTTTGGATATTAACTCCTTCTCAGACTTGTGGTTTGCACACATTTTTCTCCCATTCTGTAGGTTGCCTTTTCACTCTGTTGACTGTTTTTTTTTTTTTTTTTTTGCGGTGCAAAAGCTTTTCAGTTTGACAGAGTACCACTTGCCTATTTCTGCTTCTGTTTCCTGCGGTTTTGGTATCATATCCAAGAAAGCATTGCCAAAACCAATGCCATGAAGCTTTCTGCTTATTTTAATGTAGCAGAAAATCTAGTTTTCTGTAGTACTAAAAAAAAATGGAAACAATATTTCGAGTGTTCACCTTTCACAAATGGGCCTATTGGAAACTAGGGATAGAGAAAGATGAAATTAATAAAATATATTCTTCTGGGGTATTATAGAACTCAGGAATGTCTCTGAATAGTCAAGCTTAAAATAACTATTTTCTTAAAGACACACCAAGTAGACAGTTAAGATGTATTTCCCTTCTTCAATACTGATTTTGTGACTTTATAGCACATCCAAATTTCATATTTGATATATACACAAGGTGTTCCTTCCTGGAAGAGGGTCTACAGAATAACTGTAAAACATCTATCTTTTTATTCTATCAATCACCAAAAAACAAATTATAAAGAAACAAAATAAGAGGTATGTCCTTGATCATATGGTTTAATATGCATGCAGGGCACTTTAAATTTTGTTCTGAATTTAAATTTGAATTTTTTTTATCAGTGGATTCTCAACACTGCCTCAATTACACCCATGATCCAGCTTCATTGGGTTGCATTCCTTGGATTTTTCATATGCTTTGACTGCTCTGTATCATCTTCCTGGAATGCTTAATCTATCTCCCCTCCCTTCTTTTTTTATTCTTCACCTGGGTAACTTGTAGATTTCAATAACTACTTGGAATTACATTTCTTGACTTGCTTATTTAGGATACATTGTTCACTTGGATTCCACATAAACTTGTGAATACTTATTTGTAGCACTTAAAAATATGCTACAGTTATCTATTTCTTTAACTAGACTGCAAGCTATTTGAAAGTAGGGACCATGTATTATTTCTTAATTTTTGTATCACGAGTAACTTGCTCAATATTTGACACAAAGAAAATGAATATTAAGTACTTAAATATTTGTATTACTTGTTTGGCATGGAATTTATATTTTCCATGTTGAGATAATATATATTACAAACAACAATTTTAAAATTTGTTTTGTCCCTTTTAGAAATGGTCCTTGTGATTAAAAAAAATTAACATAATTAATTTCCCTCTCATTCCTTCATTGATAGGTTATCTGTCACCTTTCTTTTGTAGAGAGCTTGTTTTGCTAACTTTTTGCAGATAGCTGAAGAGTATCTTTTGAATACAATAATTCATACCTGAGAAAAAATCAGGAATTTAGGTGCAAGATTGGAAGTATTGCAAAAGGTAATGTTGGCTGGATACAAAAAGAGGAGACATCTCTAAGTGATATCAGCAAGAATTGACAGTTCAAGGAAAATTATGGAAAAAAGGGTCAAAGAAGATAGCTGGATCAACAAGTAATTCTGTGAATTCAACTGTGTATATTTAGAAAATGAAGGTGTGATAATAATACACTGAAATTCCAAAATATTTTTTCTCTTTGATTTTGTTTAGATTATTATATATTAACTCTATTCAATCATCAATATGCACTAAGCACCTATTGCAGGCAAGGCACTTTTGTGGGCACTAGGGATCAGGCAGTGAACAAAAATTTTGATTCTTAGTAAACTTACCCTGTAATACAATTTAATAGTACTTATAAGTAGATCTAAATTTTAGGCATTTATATTCTTAACAAATTTTATTTATTCTTAACAAAGAATAATTTTATTGTGACTTATCTAACAGAATATATGAGTGTACAAATTCAACAAAAATAATATCAATGAACAGTCATATACACACACGTGGCTTAAAAGTAAACATTACCAATGAAATGGGAGAGTTCCCTGACCTCCTTGCAGGATTTGTGACAGGGGTGTGCTCTGTCGCTGCACACTCAAAACCCTTACAGGAGGGTGAGCATGCAGACTGGCAGGTGCAGGAGCTGGAGTGAGCGCTTTTGGGCTCTGGCCCCATGGTAGCATCTAGGGGTGTGTTACAATTAATACTCTTACAGCAATTGCTATCTGTGGATGACCAAGTGTTAGACCAGCTCAGGGGAAAGTCACAGTGACAGCCTTTTACACTCTGTCCTCTTGGTGCTTGGGTCCTTGTCCAGTGTCCAGGAAGAATAAGATCACATGGACTTGAAGGATTGTGAATGTGGGATTTTATTGAGTGATGAAGGTGGTTCTCAGCTGTTTGGATGGAGAGCTAGAAAGGGGATGGAGTAGGAAGATGATCTTCCCCTGAAGTTCATTTGCCCCATGGCTGATCTCCTCACTGACCTTCCCCAGCTGAAGTCCTCTCGATGTTCAGATGATCCTTCTTTTCTCTCCTTCTCTGCTGCGGCACTCTACTGCTCTGCTGCTCTTCTGCTTGTGGAGTCTGGGGTTTGGAGTTTAGATGGGGTGCAGGGTAGGTGGAAGTGGCATGTCAAAAGGCAACATTTGGTCATGAAAACAGGAATGCCTGTTTCCATTTAGGACTGTGGGTTTTCAGACTTGAGGGTGGTGCATTTGCCAGGGAACCACTACTTCTACCCAGTATTTCCCTGCCTCCTGTCCATATCACTATCTTTGAAACTTTTTTATTTTCTTGCTTAAAGGGAATTGAACAACACAGTTACAAACCTTATTGCTCTCTCTTTTTTTTTTTTTTTTGAGATGGAGTCTTGCTCTGTCACCAGGTTGGAGTGCAGAGGTGCAATCTTGGCTCACTGCAACCTCTGCCTCTGGGGTTCAAGCAATTCTCCTGCCTCAGCCTCCTGAGTAGCTGGGACTACAGGAGCCTGGCATCACGCCCAGCTAATTTTTGTATTTTAGTAGAGACCGGGTTTCACCCTGTTGGCCAGGATGGTCTTGATCTCTTGACCTCATGATCCACCCACCTCGATCTCCCAAAGTCCTGGAACTACAGGCGTGAGCCACCATGCCCGGCCAAATCCTCTCGTTTTTATTAAGGAGAAGAGGCTATGATCCCAGGCTTTGAGAAGAGTGACACAGAATTCACAGTTATGCCACATAATTCATTTGCTTGTGATTCTGCTTTCTTTCTTACTGTTATGGGGGTTACATTCAGCTCATAAAGGTTACCAGCAGTTCCATGCCAGGTGGCTCTCTTCATAGGCACAGTCATGTCATGAGACCTCAGTACAGTAACTCTGCAAATTGATAAATTACAGTACACAATAGTCAAAGCAAATTGCAGGGAGCATTGAGACTGTGTATTTATGGCCTGATCAAACTAGAAATGTTAATTTCATTCTAGTATCAATTGAAAATTCAATGTTTACAATTTTTGTCTATGAATAAGTAAGAATTTTTCTTTTTATTTTTTTCTGAGACACTCTCAGTCTGTCCGCAGTGGCTGAAGGATCATGGCTCACTGCAGGCTAAACTTCCCAGGCCAATCTATCCTCCCATGTCAGCCTCCAGAGTAGGCAGGAATTTTGTATTTTTTCTAGAGACAGGGTTTCACCATGTTGACCATGTTGGTCTCAAGCAATCTGCCTGCCTCGGCCTCCCAAAGTTCTGGGAGCCACCATGCCTAGCCTGAATTTTTCAAATTCAGTAAAGGAAAATGGCTTCCAAAGAAGAAAAATCCATTATAATTCTTAAAATTTGTCAAGTCCTCAGCATTAGGACAATGCTAAAGATAATGAACTTTTATAATGATGGTAGTTTACCTTGCTACATTTTAATGGCATGGGCTTTTTTTAATGAGTCTTAGCTAGAGGCAATTGCAGGATTTAAAATGAGGTTAGAAAAAGATAATCTATGTCTTTCATTTAAACAAAGCAATCATAAGTAAATAAATAAATAAATACTAAAATTTTAACCTTTGGTTATGTTGAGTCTTCAGTAATGCCACATTTTCCTTGTGCTGATGATAAGTTTTATTTTGCATAAGATTAAAGGTTTTTCACTGATACGTGAATTTATTTTCCATCTCCTGCATTTTTAGTCTATCTTTAATCACATATTTTTGTAAGATATCAAAGCATAAAACTTCAGAGCAAGTTATAAAAAATGTGTTTTTCACTGATATTCATGTCAGTTATCTTTCTATATAAAGATAGATTCCTATTCTGTCATTTGTAAATTGGAATAAAAATTTCTTACCTGTGTATATTGTAAGTCAGTAGCAAATGGAATATCTGAACTTCTTTTTACCCTTCAAATGAAATTGATATTGCTGCACTGGTGCTGTATGATTTGTTGACTAATGCTATAGCATTCATATTTGATTTCCCAAAAGTTTAACATTTTTCTAGAATAAAAGGGAAGACCAGCATGTATTACTCAGTTATATGATGGTCTTTCTATAATACAAGGTATAGGTTTTATACCTTAACTCTATAGAAATGCTAGTCTAAATCACCAATACAAAATATACTGTCTAAAATAACAAACAGTAACAACAGCAATAATGTGAGTATTTCACAAAGAGAAGTATCATAGAAAAAATGATGAAGCAAATAATTATGAATTTCTGGATTATTGGTTTACAACAATATAGAATGAAGCACATGAAATATTACTTAAAATTACTTGAAAGCTTGAAATGGGAAACAAAGAGTATAAGTTCAGCTAAAATAGCTCTCCAGAGGCAAAAATGCTCATTACTGTGAAAATACAAGAAAGAAGTCTTGGTAGAGCAAAGAGATACAGAAAAATTATTTTAAAATATGGGAGCTTTAGGCATTCTTTGAAACTTGTTAATACTGGGGAAAATAAGGGAGTAAGACATTTTGGAGACTAAATAGTGAATAAAATTATAATAATGAGAGGAACATTGAAGAACCTTTAAGACAAAAGAGGCTAACTATCAAAGGATGTAGGAAACACTCTTACCAAAAAAAAAAAAAAAAAAAAAAATGAACATGGAAAGAAAGAAATGAATGAAAGAAAAGAAACCATAGATAAAACTGTAAAACTTCTTTGCCAGACTAACAAAAGAAGATGAACATGAATCCTGTTCATAAGTAGACAAAAGATTTAATCACTTATGCAAAGCATGCAAAGCAACTATAACAAAACAAAAAATGAAAATTAATATGCCAAATGATAACATTTTTCTTAAAGAAACCCCACAAAACTGAAGCAGATAAAGTAGCACACTCTGAAAGGAAATACATGTTTGTGAGCACACTTCTGGGGATATTCTTTAAAAACAAAATATGAAAGATAAATTTTAAAACTGATAATGGATTTTTACAGAATAGAAGAAATGAAACAAGAATTAATTGAAATAAGAAACATAAATGGAAGAGAAACAAAGTGTTCTCGGAAAAGAAGACAAAATTATGATATACCGAAGAGAACATAAAGTATTATGCAAACTTACCTTCCTAAGAAGGAATAGTTTTTTTTCGCTCTCAAAATGTATTTTGGAAATGAACAAAGTGATGTCAAATGATCTAGAGCTAGATCCTTTTCTTAGCACACTATCACTTTGTAATGATGGATAACTCAGTGTTGTGATGGATAACTCAATGTTCCAAGTCTCATTTTCTTTTTCTGAAAATAGTAATTGTTTTCTTGTATTTATTAAAGGCTATTATATTTTCTAAGTTGTTTTGTAGCTCTTTTATCATTTAAGTTCAATCACTATATAAAAATTATTATTGTTGCTTGTCTGTTTTCCCGAGCCGTTAGTTTTAATTTATCCATATGCTTAATTCACTGTGTCTCTTTCTACATTTTGTTTCTGTGTCTCCTTCAAGAATAAAATTCAAGTTGCTAACTCCAGCATAAAACTGTGAAGTATTAAATCAATGGTACTTGAGAACCAGGATAGTTTTGATATACGTGATGGTCATTAAACAAGGTCAGGCTAGTCACATATCACCTGATTATTTTATTTATGGAGAAAATAAAGCTGAACAGAAGCATGTGTCCACTTGGCTATGGAAAACAAATGGTAATCCTAGAACTAATGTGGGGAGTCATCAAAGATATTAATCTGTGGAAGGAGGAAAAGGCACAGACAATTAGACTACCTTTTATAGTAATTGAGTGAATGTCAATTGAGTGAATTATCCCTGACATTCGCTCAGTTACTATAGCTTTTGACAAGGAATTTCAGGATATTTCTTCCTGTGTTCATGTCCCTTTATCAAGCAAGTGTTTTTATAGTTTCAATATTACATAGAGAAAATTTTAGCAGTGGCTATTTTATTTCTTGATTAGTCTTTTGAAGCTGCAAGTTTATTCAAAATTTCTGTATGGTTTAATGGATCTTATTGTTCTGTATGACTTTGATATTTGTTTTCAAGCTAATAATACACATAGCTCTTAAAATAAAAATGTAATACAAGATACGTTTTCCCATCATCATTTTTTGTGTGTGTTCAAGTTACTATAAATATGCACTCTCTTTGAGTAAAATTTAAAGTAAATTGCTTCAGAAATAATAAACTATAACCAAAATTACTTAATAACTATTCACAGTTATGTGACACAAATCAAACTTTTTTAATAATCTTATTTGACTTAGTTATAAGTATCTTCACTAAGATCACTTATAAGCACATTGATGTTCAGTTCTGAACTGTGAATGTGACTTAACTGCAAATGTTCCTCCTACTCATTCATAGTTCAATGAAGATGTCACTCATAATTCCATACTATTTAATTTTGTGGCAAACATGCACAGTTGGTTTTGTTTATTCCATCTCTTTCTTATTTATAAAATTAAATAATCAGCTACTGTAAAAAGTGGTGGAGATATATAGTTCTGCGAAGACAAAAGAAAACAAAATTAAAAGAACACATTGAAGTATGGTAATATAATTACTTTCTCCGAGGAAGGTAAACTAAGTTAGAAAGAAGGTCAGTGAAGATCTGCTATGTGGGAAAATGCTTTCTTGGTGTTTACCCTTAATGACCAACCATTACAGGCTTAAAGAAACAATTTTACACAAATACTTCTGGGTAAATTTTATCTTAAAAATCTAATTTTTGTAATTGTGTTAATGGCTTTAAATTTCCTTTGAAGCATAGTTTTAATAAAATAAACTTCTAGTTGATTAAAGTAGAATAATCTTCCCCCTCCTTATAAAATCACCAATAGCCACAGTATATCTGTTGAAATTAATGTTTAAATCCTTTTGGAATTATGATCACTGTCTTTGTGTATCTGTCTTTGTTTCTTTTTGGCTCTCTCTGATCTCTGTCTAAATCTGTGTGTCCCTTTCTTTCTCTGTTTCTTTGTCTCTCCTGCTCTGTTTCCTCTCCCTTATTTGTCTTTCATCTTCTCTTTTTTTTCTCTATCATTTTTTCAAGGTGAGAGGTTGCACTCAGAAAGATCAGACTAGTTTCCTATTTAGTATGGTCTTTGGTTTTGAGTCAAAATGTGATGAACCTGGTCGTGTTTCATTGAGCAACTGGGAAATACTAATGTGTGGAGTACTGTAAAAGGTCAGAAAATAGAGTAATTTAAAATCACTTTCCTCTTACTCTCATACATGAACAAAGTAAAATAATTCATTAGTTGAGCATATGTGTGAATAAATTTAAACTAGTTATTTTGAAAACCCATAAAATTCATAAAAGCTTAATGAAACGAAGAAAGTCTATTAACCCAAAATACCACCAGAATTCATTAGAGATGATTAAGCCTCTCAGACAACAGATAAATGAAGCAGTCTCAGTATGAAAAGTGAAATGTGTGGGAGAGCATCTTAGTTCCCTCTCCCAACACTATTTTCACTCTCATTTCATGTGCTTGAATACAGCAGTAGAGTGAATATAAAAGGAATGTTAATTGAAATATTATTTTCTTATTCTACATATTAGAGCTTTTGGAAAACAAATGAGAAATATCTAATGCATATAATTTACTTCCTTTAAAAGACATGATAGTTTAGAGTTAAGTTAAATTCAGTTAGTGAGTTGATAATCTCTGATATACTTATTAGGTAAATTTTATATTATTTAGATCTATATTACTTTTAAAATTACATTAGTATTTGATATCGTTTGGCTTTGTGTCCCCACCCAAATCTCATCTTGTATCTTCCATAATTCCCACGTGTTGTGAGAGGGATCCAGTGTAGCTCCCATAATTCCCACGTGTTGTGGAAGGGACCCATGGGGGCCAGTCTTTCCTGTGCTGTTCTCATCATAGTGAATGGGTCTCACAAGATAGGATGGTTTAAAAATGGGAGTTTCTCTGCACAATCTCTCTCTGTGCCTGCTGCCACCCATCTAAGATGTGACTTGCTCCTCCTTGCCTTGCACCATGATTGTGAGGCCTCCCCAGCCATGTGGAACCTGTAAGTCCAATAAACCTCTTTCTTTTGTAAATTGTCCAGTCTCAGGTATGCCTTTATCAGCAGCATGAAGATGGACTAATACAGTATTGAATAATATCACATACATTCTCAAATAATAAATTTAACTTAAAATTTTTTTTTAAATATAAAAATGAAATGTATTGTTGTAATTTCCAAATTTCTAACAAAAAAGGGCATGACTAAGAATTAAGCTATTTTTGAAACTAGTTTTATCACTACATTGAATGCTATGAGAATTAAAATGATAGAGAATGAGAGAGGAGAGAGAGGAAATATTTATCAAGTCATTTCAATTAGTTTCACTTCATATAAATACAACTTAACAAGTGGTGTTACTATATTATTTAGAGCATATTAGTTTATTTAATGCAAAAATTACATTTTAATAACAATAGTATAATTACATATAATTTTCAGCATCTACATTAAGACGTAATCCATGTACCATAAAATGCCATAAAATGCCATAAAATGCAAGAATTTAAAGTGTACAGTTCAATGCTTTTAGTATATCCTAAAACACTTGTAAAACAATCAACACAGTATAAATTTAAAATATTTTCATCATCTTTCCAGAAAAAAAAAAAAAATCTTCCCATTAGCAACCACTCTTCACGTCCCTCCCTTACTTATACAAACGCTAATCTTTATTTCATCCCTACACAATTGTGTTTGTTTAATTTTCATAATAATGACATCATATACTAGGTGATCTTTTGTGACTGGTTCTTTTTATCATAATGATTTCGAGTTTCATACGTGTTGCTGAATGTACCAGTATTTCATTATGTATTAATGTGGACTAATATTCCATTGTATGAATATGCCATGACTTATTATCCATTTTTTAGTTAATGGACATTCGTGTTGTTTCCAGTTTTTGACTATTATGAATAATGCTGTTATGAACATTATGAACAAGTTTTGTGTGGACATGTTTTTGTTTCTTTAGAATAGAAACATATAGGTGACAGCGTGCTGGCAGTCCTGACAGCCTCACTCTCTCTCAGCGCCTCCTCTGTCTGGGCTACCACTTTGGCGGCACTTGAGGAGCCCTTCAGCCCACCGCTGCACTGTGGGAGCCCCTTTCTGGGCTGGCCAAGGCCAGAGCCCACTCCCTCAGCTTGCAGGGAGGTGTGGAGGGAGAGGCGCAAGGGGGAACCAGGGTTGTGTGCCCCGCTTGCGGACCAGCTGGAGTTCCTGGTGGGTGTGAGCTTGGCGGGCCCCGCACTCGGAGCAGCTGGCCGGCCCTGCCGGCCCCGGGCAAAGAGGGACTTAGCACCCGGGCCAGCGGCTGCGGAGGGTATACTGGGTCCCCCAGCAGTGCCAGCCCACCGGCACTGCTCTTGATTTCTCGCCGGGCCTTATCTGCCTTCCCGTGGGGCAGGCCTCCAGACTGCAGCCCGCCATGCCTGAGCCTTCCCCCACCTCCGTGGGTTCCTGTGCAGCCGGAGCCTCCCCGATGAGTGCCACCCCCTGCTCCACAGCGCCCAGTCCCATCGACCACCCAAGGGCTGAGGAGTGCGAGCGCATGGCGCGGGACTGGCAGGCAGCTCCACCTGCAGCCCCAGTGGGGGATCCACTAGGTGAAGCCAGCTGGGCTCCTGAGTCTGGCGAGGACGTGGAGGGTCTTTATATCTAGCCCAGGGATCGTAAACACACCAATCGGCACTCTGTATTTAGCTCAAGGTTTGTGAGTGCACCAATCGACACTCTGTATCTAGCTGCTCTGGTGGGGCCTTGGAGAACCTTTATGTCTAGCTCAGGGATTGTAAACACACCAATCAGCACCCTGTATTTAGCTCAAGGTTTGTGAGTGCACCAATCGACACTCTCTATCTAGCTGCTCTGGTGGGGCCTTGGAGGACCTTTATGTCTAGCTCAGGGATTGTAAACACACCAATTGGCACTCTGTATCTAGCTCAAGGATTGTAAACACACCAATCGGCATTCTGTATCTAGCTCAAGGTTTGTAAACACACGAATCAGCACCCTCTGTTTAGCTCAAGGTTTGTGAATGCACCACTCGACACTGTATCTAGCTGCTCTGGTGGGGCCTTGGAGAACCTTTATGTCTAGCTCAGGGATTGTAAACACACCAATCAGCACCTTGTGTTTAGCTCAAGGTTTGTGAGTGCACCAATCGATACTCTGTATCTAGCTGCTCTGGTGGGGCCTTGGAGAACCTGTGTGTCGAAACTGTATCTAACTAATCTGATGGGGACATAGAGAACCTTTGTATCTAGCTCAGGTACTGTAAACGCACCAATCAGAGCCCTGTCAAAACAGGCCACTTGGCTCTACCAATCAGCAGGATGTGGGTGAGGCCAGATAAGAGAATAAAAGCAGGCTGCCGGAGCCAGCATTGGTAACCTTCTTGGGTCCCCTTCCACACTGCGGAAGCTTTGTTCTTTCGCTCTTTGCAATAAATCTTGCTACTGCTCACTCTTTGGGTCCTCGCTGCTTTTATGAGCTGTAACACTGACCGCGAAGATCTGCAGCTTCACTCCTGAACCCAGCGAGACCACGAACCCACCAGGAGGAACGAACAGCTCCAGACGCGCCGCCTTAAGAGCTGTAACACTCACCGTGAAGGTCCGCAGCTTCACTCCTGAGCCAGCGAGACCACGAACCCACCAGAAGGAAGACACTCCGAACACATCCGAACATCAGAAGGAACAAACTCCAGACCGCCACCTTAAGAGCTGTAACACTCACCGCGAAGGTCTGCAGCTTCACTCCTGAGCCAGCGAGACCACGAACCCACCAGAAGGAAGACACTCCGAACACATCCGAACATCAGAAGGAACAAACTCCAGACCGCCACCTTAAGAGCTGTAACACTCACCGCGAGGGTCCGCAGCTTCATTCTTGAAGTCAGTGAGACCAAGAACCCACCAATTCCGGACACAATAGGAGCAGATTTCCTGGGTTATAAGGTAACTTGGCATTTAACCTTCTGAGGAACAGACAGTTTTCCAAAAGCCAGCACTATTTTATATCCCTATCAGTGAATATAACAGTTACAATTGTTCTACATTCTTGGCAACAGTTGCTATCTATGTTTCTGAGGATAGTCATCCTAGTGAGTCCAAAGTGTATCTTACCGTCATGTTAATTTGCATTTTTCTAGAGACAAACAATGTTGAAAATTATTTTATATGCTTTTTACCCATTAGTGTATTATCTTTGAGAAAAACTCCATACAAATATTGTGCCATTATTTTATCATTTTTATTTTTAATACCTGTTGCTGACTTGAAATGAAGCTCCGGTGTCATTATTAATTGGGTTACCTGTCTTTTTATTATTGAGTTGTAAATATTCTCAGATATTTTTGATATTTATTTGTCAGCAAATATATGATGATTAGATTTGCAAATACATCTGTGATTGTCTTTCACTTTCTTAATGGTATTATTTGCAGTACAACATTTTTAATTTTGAGATACTCCAACATAATGATTTTCCTTTCAACACATGTGCTTTTGCTGTCATATCTAAAATACAATTGCCTAAACCAAGATCACAAAAATTTATTGTTATGTATCCTTTTGAAGTATCTATAGTTTTAGCTTTTACATTGACATCTATGGTCCAGAGTTCATATCCCCCTATGGTGTAAATAAGGACTCAACTCATTCCTTTGTATATAAATGTATATTCTTCCCAGTACCATTTTTTGAAGAGTCTATTATTTCTCCATTTTTACTGGCAACCCTGCCAAAAATCAATTGATTGTAAGTGTTAGTTTTTTGTTGTCGTATGTTTGTTTTTCCTGGACTCACAATTCTATTCCATTTCTCTAAATGCCTATTCTTGTGCCAGTACCACACAGTCATGTTGCTCTCATTTTGCAGTACATTTTGAAATGGGGAAGTGTGTGTCACCCAACATCATTCTTTTTTTCCAATATGATTTTGGGTATTCTGCATCTCTCCGATTTCCATTTGAATCTTAGCATCAGCATGTCAATTTCTGCAAAAAGGGAACCTGTGATGTTGTCAGCGATTGCACTGAATGTGTAAATTTGAGGAATATGGCCATCTCAACAATGAAGAGTCAGTCTTCTGGTCCACTAACATGAAATGTTTTTCCAGTTGCTTAAGTCTTCTTTAACTTCTTTCAAAAATGATTTGTAGTTTATAGTATGGATGTCTTATACTACTTAGTTACATTTATTCTAATGTTTTATTATTTGGTTGATCCTGTAAGTAGATTGTTTCCTTAATTTTGTTTTAGGATTGTTCATTGATAGTGTATGAATTTTAAAATGATTTTGTATGTTGATTTTATATCGTGTAATCTTGTTAAACTTGTTTATTAGTCCTAATATCTTCCCTCTCTCTGTGGAAATTTTAGAATATATAAAATTATGTTATCTGCAAATACAGAAAGGTTTATATCCTCCTTTTCAATTTGAATATCTTTGGTTTACTTTTCTTGCCTAATTTCCCCAGATAGAATTTTCAATACAATGTTGAGTGGAAGCGGTAAGAGTAAAAGAATGGGCCTTCTTACTGAACTTCTGATTTTAGTAAGAAAGCATTCAGTTTTCATCATTAAGCACGATGTTAGCTGTACCTTTTTCACGAATGTTCTTTATCAGTTTTCGGAATTCTCTTCTATTGCCAGTTAGTCCAGTGCTTTTATCAAAAAAGGGTGTTGGATTTTGTCAAATGTTATTTTATTTTAATGATATAATTCTGTGGCTATTGCCCTTTGTTCTATGGAAATGGTACATTACGTTCATTGATTTTCATGCTAAACGAATCTTGTATTCCTTGGATGAAACTCACTGGATCATGGCATATGATTCCTTTTATGTGTTGCAGTATTTTTTTTTTTAATTATACTGTAAGTTTTAGGGTACATGTGCACAATGTGCAGGTTAGTTACATATGTATACATGTGCCATGCTGGTGCGCTGCACCCATTAACTTGCTATTTAGCATTAGGTATATCTCCTAATGCTATCCCTCCCCCCTCCCCACACCCCACAACAGTCCCCAGAGTGTGATGTTCCCCTTCCTGTGTCCATGTGTTCTCATTGTTCAATTCCCATCTATGAGTGAGAACATGTGGTGTTTGGTTTTCTGTCCTTGTGATAGTTTACTGAGAATGATGATTTCTAATTTCATCCATGTCCCTACAAAGGACATGAACTCATCATTTTTTACGGCTGCATAGTATTCCATGGTGTATATGTGCCACATTTTCTTAATCCAGTCTATCATTGTTGGACATTTGGCTTGGTTCCAAGTCTTTGCTATTGTGAATAATGCCACAATAAACATACTTGTGCATGTGTCTTTATAGCAGCATGATTTATAATCCTTTGGGTATATATCCAGTAATGAGATGGCTGGGTCAAATGGTATTTCTAGTTCTAGATCCCTGAGGAATCGCCACACTGACTTCCACAATGGTTGAACTAGTTTACAGTCCCACCAACAGTGTCAAAGTGTTCCTACTTCTCCACATCCTCTCCAGCACCTGTTGTTTCCTGACTTTTTAATGATTGCCATTTAACTGGTGTGAGATGGTATCTCATTGTGGTTTTGATTTGCATTTCTCTGATGGCCAGTGATGATGAGTGTTTTTTCATGTGTCTTTTGGCTGCATAAATGTCTTCTTTTGAGAAGTGTCTGTTCATATCCTTCACCCACTTTTTGATGGGGTTGTTTATTTCTTCTAAATTTGTTTGAGTTCATTGTAGATTCTGGATATTAGCCCTTTGTCAGATGAGTAGGTTGCAAACATTTTCTCCCATTTTGTAGGTTGCCTGTTCACTCTGATGGTAGTTTCTTTTGCTGTGCAGAAGCTCTTTAGTTTAATTAGATCCCATTTGTCAATTTTGGCTTTTGTTGCCATTGCTTTTGGTGTTTTAGACATGAAGTTCTTGCCCATGCCTATGTCCTGAATGGTAATGCCGAGGTTTTCTTCCAGGGTTTTTATGATTTTAGGTCTAATGTTTAAGTCTTTAATCCATCTTGAATTAATTTTTGTATAAGGTATAAGGAAGGGATCCAGTTTCAGCTTTCTCCATATGGCTAGCCAGTTTTCCCAGCACCATTTATTAAATAGGGAATCCTTTCCCCATTGCTTGTTTTTCTCAGGTTTGTCAAAGATCAAATAGTTGTAGATATGTGGCATTTTTTCTGAGGGCTCTGTTCTGTTCCATTGATCTCTATCTCTGTTTTGGTACCAGTACCATGCTGTTTTGGTTACTGTAGCCTTGTAGTATAGTTTGAAGTCAGGTAGTGTGATGCCTCCAGCTTTGTTCTTTTGGCTTAGGATTGACTTGGCGATGTGGGCTCTTTTTTGGTTCCATATGAACTTTAAAGTAGTTTTTTCCAGTTCTGTGAAGAAAGCCATTGGTAGCTTGATGGGGATGGTATAGAATCTATAAATTACCTTGGGCAGTATGGGCACTTTCATGATATTGATTCTTCCTACCCATGAGCATGGAATGTTCTTCCATTTGTTTGTATCCTCTTTTATTTCATTGAGCAGTGGTTTATAGTTCTGCTTGAAGAGATCCTTCACGTCCCTTGTAAGTAGGTATTTTATTTTTGAAGCAATTGTGAATGGGAGTTCACTCATGATTTGGCTCTCTGTTTGTCTGTTATTGGTGTATAAGAATGCTTGTGATTTTTGCACATTGATTTTGTATCCTGAGACTTTGCTGAAGTTGCTTATCAGCCTAAGGAGATTTTGGGCTGAGACAATGGGGTTTTCTAGATATGCAATCATATCGTCTGCAAATAGAGACAAGTTGATTTCCTCTTTTCCTAATTGAATACCCTTGATTTCCTTCTCCTGCCTAATTGCTCTGGCCAGAACTTCCAACACTATGTTGAATAGGAGTGGTGAGAGAGGGCATCCCTGTCTTGTGCCAGTTTTCAAAGGGAATGCTTCCAGTTTTTGCCCATTCAATATGATATTGGCTGTGGGTTTGTCATAGATAGCTCTTATTATTTTGAGATACGTCCCATCAATACCTAATGTATTGAGAGTTTTTAGCATGAAGAGTTGTTGAATTTTGTCAAAGGCCTTTTCTGCATCTATTGAGATAATCATGTGGTTTTTGTCTTTGGTTCTGTTTATATGCTGGATTACATTTATTGATTTGTGTATATTGAACCAGCCTTGCATCCCAGGGATGAAGCCCACTTGATCACGGTGGATAAAGTTTTTGATGTGCTGGTGTATCCAGTTTGCCAGTATTTTATTAAGGATTTTTGCATCAATGTTCATCAAGGATATTGGTCTAAAATTCTCTTTTTTTGTTGTGTCTCTGCCTGGCTTTGGTATCAGGATGATGCTGGCCTCATAAAATGAGTTAGGGAGGATTCCCTCTTTTTCTATTGATTGGAATAGTTTCAGAAGGAATAGTACCAGTTCCTCGTTGTACCTCTGGTAGAAGTTGGGTGTGAATCCATCTGGTCCTGGACTCTTTTTGGTTGGTAAGCTATTGATTATTGCCATAATTTCAGATCCTGTTATTGGTCTATTCAGAGATTCAAGTTCTTCCTGGTTTAGTCTTGGGAGAGCGTATGTGTCGAGGAATTTATCCATTTCTTGTAGATTTTCTAGTTTATTTGGGTGGAGGTGTTTGTAGTATTCTTTGATGGTAGTTTGTATTTCTGTGGGATCGGTGGTGATATCCCCTTTACCATTTTTTATTGCATCTATTTGATTCTTCTCTCTTTTTTTCTTTATGAGTCTTGCTAGTGGTCTATCAATTTTGCTGATCCTTTCAAAAAACCAGCTCCTGGATTCATTAATTTTTTGAAGGGTTTTTTGTGTCTCTATTTCCTTCAGTTCTGCTCTGATTTTAGTTTTTTCTTGCCTTCTGCTAGCTGTTGAATGTGTTTGCTCTTGCTTTTCTAGTTCTTTTAATTGTGATGTTAGGGTGTCAATTTTGGATCTTTCCTGCTTTCTCTTGTGGGCATTTAGTGCTATAAATTTCCCTCTACACACTGCTTTGAATGTGTCCCAAAGATTCTGGTACATTGTGTCTTTGTTCTCGTTGTTTTCAAAGAACATCTTTATTTCTGCCTTCATTTCGTTATGTACCCAGTAGTCATTCAGGAGCAGGATGTTCTGTTTCCATGTAGCTGAGCGGTTTTGAGTGAGTTTTTAAATCCTGAGTTCTAGTTTGATTGCACTGTGGTCTGAGAGACAGTTTGTTATAATTTCTGTTCTTTCACATTTGATGAGGAGAGCTTTACTTCCAACTATGTGGTCAATTTTGGAATAGGTATGACGTGGTGCTGAAAAAAATGTATATTCTGTTGATTTGGGGTGGAGAGTTGTGTAGATGTCTATTAGGTCCCCTTGGTGCAGAGCTGAGTTCAATTCCTGGATATCATTTTTAACTTTCTGTCTCATTGATCTGTCTAATGTTGACAGTGGGGTGTTAAAGTCTCCCATTATTATTGTGTGGGAGTCTAAGTCTCTTTGTAGGTCACTCAGGACTTGCTTTATGAATCTGGGTGCTCCTGTATTGGATGCATATATATTTAGGATAGTTAGCTCTTCTTGTTGAATTGATCCCTTTACCATTACGTAATGGCCTTCTTTGTCTCTTTTGATCTTTGTTGGTTTAAAGTCTGTTTTATCAGAAACTAGGATTGCAACCTCTGCCTTTTTTTGTTTTCCATTTGCTTGGTAGATCTTCCTCCATCCTTTTATTTTGAGCCTATGTGTGTCTCTGCATGAGAGACGGGTTTCCTGAATACAGCACACTGATGGGTCTTGACTCTTTATCCAATTTGCCAGTCTGTGTCTTTTAATTGGGGCATTTAGTCCATTTACATTTAAAGTTAATATTGTTATGTGTGAATTTGATCCTGTCATTATGATGTTAGCTGGTTATTTTGCTGATTAGTTGATGCAGTTTCATCCTAGTCTTGATGGTCTTTACATTTTGGCATGATTTTGCAGCAGTTGGTACCGGTTGTCTCTTTCCATGTTTAGTGCTTCCTTCAGGAGCTCTTTTAGGGCAGGCCTGGTGGTGACAAAATCTCTCAGCATTTGCTTGTCTGTAAAGTATTTTATTTCTCCTTCACTTATGAAGCTTAGTTTGGCTGGATATGAAATTCTGGTTTGAAAATTCTTTTCTTTAAGAATGTTGAATATTGGCCCCCACTCTCTTCTGGCTTGTAGAGTTTCTGCCGAGAGATGTGCTGTTAGTCTGATGGGCTTCCCTTTGTGGGTAACCCGACCTTTCTCTCTGGCTGCCCTTAACATTTTTTCCTTCATTTCAACTTTGGTGAATCTGACAATTATGTGTCTTGGAATTGCTCTTCTCGAGGAGTATCTTTGTGGTGTTCTCTGTATTTCCTGATTCTGAATGTTGGCCTGCCTTGCTAGATTGGGGAAGTTCTCCTGGATAATATCCTGCAGAGTGTTTTCCAACTTGGTTCCATTCTGCTCGTCACTTTCAGGTACACCAATCAGATGCAGATTTGGTCTTTTCACATAGTCCCATATTTCTTGGAGGCTTTGTTCATTTCTTTTTATTCTTTTTCCTCTAAACTTCCCTTCTTGCTTCGTTTCATTCATTTCATCTTCCATCACTGATACCCTTTCTTCCAGTTGGTCGCCTTGGCTCCTGAGGCTTCTGATTCTTCACGTAGTTCTCTGGCCTTGGCTTTCAGCTCCATCAGCTCCTTTAAGCACTTCTCTGTATTGGTTATTCTAGTTATACATTCGTCTAAAGTTTTTTCAAAGTTTTCAACTTCTTTGCCTTTGGTTTGAATTTCCTCCTGTAGCTCGGAGTAGTTTGATCGTCTGAAGCCTTCTTCTCTCAACTTGTCAAAGTCATTCTCCGTCCAGCTTTGTTCCGTTGCTGGTGAGGAACTGCATTTCTTTGGAGGAGGAGAGGCACTCTGCTTTTTAGAGTTTCCAGTTTTTCTGCTCTGTTTTTTCCCCATCTTTGTGGTTTTAACTACTTTTGGTCTTTGATGATGGTGTTGTACAGATGGGTTTTTGGTGTGGATGTCCTTTCTGTTTGTTAGTTTTCCTTCTAACAGACAGGACCCTCAGCTGCAGGTCTGTAGGAGTTTGCTAGAGGTCCACTCCAGACCCTGTTTGCCTGGGTATCAGCAGCAGAGTCTGCAGAACCGTGGATTTTCGTGATCTGCAAATGCTGCTGTCTGATCGTTCCTCTGGAAGTTTAGTAGGAAGTTTTGTCTCAGAGGAGTACCCGGCCGTGTGAGGTGTCAGTCTGCCCCTTCTGGGGGGTGCCTCCCAGTTAGGCTGCTCGGGGGTCAGGGGTCAGGGACCCACTTGAGGAGGCAGTCTGTCTGTTCTCAGATCTCCAGCTGCGTGCTGGGAGAACCACTGCTCTCCTCAAAGCTGTCAGACAGGGACATTTAAGTCTGCAAAGGTTACTGTTGTCTTTTTGTTTGTCTGTGCCCTGCCCCCAGAGGTGGAGCCTACAGAGGCAGGCAGGCCTCCTTGAGCTGTGGTGGGCTCCACCCAGTTCAAGCTTCCAGGCTGCTTTGTTTACCTAAGCGAGCCTGGGCAATGGCGGGCACCCCTTCCCCAGCCTCGCTGCCGCTTGCAGTTTGATCTGAGACTGCTGTGCTAGCAATCAGCGAAGACTCCGTGGGCGTAGGACCCTCCGAGCCAGGTGTGGGATATAACCTCCTGGTGCGCAGTTTCCTAAGCCCATCGGAAAAGCGCAGTATTCGGGTGGGAGTGGCCCGATTTTCCAGGTGCCGTCTGTCACCCCTTTCCTTGACCAGGAAAGGGAACTCCCTGACCCCTTGTGCTTCCCGAGTGAGGAAATGCCTCGCCCTGGTTCGGCTGGTGCAGGGTGCGCTCACCCACTGTCCTGTGCCCACTGTCTGGCACTCCCTAGTGAGATGAACCTGGTACCTCAGATGGAAATGCAGAAATCACCCGTCTTCTGCGTCGCTTACACTGGGAGCTGTAGACCTTAGACCGGAGCTGTTCCTATTCCGCCATCTTGGCTCCTCCCGCTGCAGTATTTTTAAATTTAATAATCTATTGTTGAGGAGTTTTGAATCAATATTTAGAAGAGATATTGATCTATAGTTTTTTTTCTTGTGGTGTATTTTCCTAGTTTTAGCATTAGAACAACACTGATGCCAGAAAATATGAGAAGTATTCCATTTTCTATTTTTGGAAGAGTTTTTGAGGATTTATATTAATTCTTCTTTAAATGGTTTAATTCTCCAGTCAAGTCAGCCCAGTCCTATGCTTTGCTATGTGGGAATTTTAAGATTAACTAGTTGAATAGTTTTACTTGCTAGAGTTCTATTCAAAATTTTATTTCTTCTTTAATTATTTTGATAGTTTACATTTTACTAGAAACTTATTCATTTTTAAATATTATCCACTCTTTTAGCATACAGTTGTTCAAAATATTCCCTTTTAATTATTATCTTTATCTGTAAGTAATATCACCTTGTTCATTTCTTATTTTAGTAGCAATTCATTATTTTATTGAGTATATAGCTAAAGGTTTGTCAGTTTTGTTGCTGTTCAGAGTCAACTTTTGCTTTTGTTGGCTTTATGTATTGTAAGTAATATATATTATTATAAACTTCTTATTTCTACTTTATTATCATTTATTTCTTCTAAATATTTAGGAATTAATTTGCTGTACATTTTTAAATCTTTTAAGGCAGATGTTATGTTATTGGTTTGAGATCTTGTTTGTTAATATAGGCATTAAAACTGTACATTTCACTCTCATAACTGTTGGCTGCATACCGTATGTTCTACAAGTAATTTTTTTCTGATTTTTAAATTTTCTTTGTGACTTCTGAATTGATCCATTGGTAATTCAGAAATATGTTAATTTTCATATATTTGTAAAATTTCTAAATTTCCTTCTAATTTTTAATTTCATTCCATTGAAAGAAATTGAATTAATTTTTAATTTCATTCAAACATCATCAAACAACATACCTTTTATGATCTCAATCCCTTTATATTTACTAAGGATTGCTTTATGGCCTTTGTCATCATAAAATGTCTCTCTATCTCTGATAATATGTTTTACTAGGGGCCTAATTTGGCTTATTTTTATATAGCCACTCCAATTGTCTTAAATTTGATATTTGCATGGTAAATATATCTTCCATCATTTTACTTTCAAACTTTCACTTCTTTGAATCTAAATTGTGCCTCCTAGAGTCGACATTTAGTTGTGTTTTTAGAAAATAGTAAGACTAGTATCTACCTTTTGTTTGGATTGTGTAATACATTCCCCTGTATTGCCGTTATTGAAGTGGTAGAAGTGATACCTAGATTCCTGCCATGTTGTATTTTGCTGTGTGTCTCACGTCTGTTTTATTCCCTGATCCCCCTGTTTATAAATATTTCTTTTTATTAAATGGGTATTTGCTAATGTAACTTATTAATTCTTTTATTTCTTTTAATAATATTCTTAGAATTATTTTATCACAGGTTGCTTCAGAGCTTATTTTAATACCTTAACTTATCAAATACATTTAGATATAAGCAAACAATTCTAGAAATAAAGAAACCTAGTCTTTTACAATTTTTTATCCCGCTTCTTTGTGCTATTTTTCTTTATATATTTATAAACCCAATAATAGTAATAATTATTACGTACGTATTTTTACTTTCGGCACTTTAAATGTGTATTTCCAGTGCCTTCTAGCCCCTAATTTTCCTTAGGAAAAGTCCACAGTAGTTAATTTTATTGCAGTTCACTCATATGTAATGTTTTGTTGTTGTTGTTGTTTTGCCCATCAACCTTTTGACTCTGATGTGTCTGAGAGTGTTTATCGTATTTGGAAGTTTTGAGCTTCTTGGGTGGGTACTGTGAACTCAAATTATCTGAGACAGGTCTCAACCAATTTAGAAAGTTTATTTTTCCAAGGTTAAGGACTTGCACATGCACAGCCTGAGGAGGTCCTGATATGTGCCCAAGGTGGCTGGGGTACAGCTTGCTTTTATACATTTTAGGGAGGCATGAGACAACAACTAGTATGTGTAAGATGTACATGGTTTGGTTCAGTTCAGGAAAACAGGGTAACTGGAAGCAGGGGGCAAGTGGCTTCTAGGTCACAGATAGATAAGGGACAAATGGTTGCATTCTTTTGAGTCTTTGATCAGCATTTCACTGAATACACAATGTATGTGTGAGAGCAGGACACAGGAATAGTGATTTATGCCTTAGTCTGGCTTAGTGAATCTGCATTTTTACATAAACAATAGGGCAGAGGAAGCAAGGAGATAGGCATTTTTCTCAGGTGAGCAGAGGGGTGACTTCCTGTCCTGCACCTGTGAAGATAAGCTATCAAATTATATTGCCAGGGTGAAATTCAACAGAACTGTTTTAGGGTAAAGATCTTGATGCCCATGAGGAATTCCTTGTGGGCAAATTGTGAGGGGGCTATGCAGCTTTTTAAAAATCTTTGTAACTATCTTATTTGAAGTTATCCCATATTTCTCTGAGTTTCTTAATTTTTCTTTGTCCTCTTTTTTCTGTTAACTAATCTTAGCTTACATAATCATCTGTCATCAAGTTTGCTGACTTTTCTTATAGCTCAAGTCTACTTTGAAATTCTCATGTGAGTTTTTCATTTCATTATTATGCTTTTCAACTCCAGAATTGTCATTTGGTTTGCTTTATAATTTCTGTCTCTTAACTGGTATACTCTATTTTATGAGACATTTTCATTGTATCTTCTTTACATCCTTTAGATGACATGTTCCCTAGTTTTTTTAATTTGTTTGTTTGTTTTAACATATTTAAAAGAGCTACTCGGAACTCTTTGTTAGTCAAGTCTAACATCAAGTCTCCTTTAAGAACAGATTTATTATCTTACTTTTTTTTCCTATATATTTGGATATATTTTTTGTTGAAAACTGGACATTTTAGATATACATAAATATATAGACAGATAGATATTCTGGATGTTCAACCTCTTAACAACTCAATCTTAGAAATTATGTTTTGTTTTTGTTTTTTTTTTTTAGTCATTTATTTACTTGTTTAATGACTTGGCTGAACTGATAATATGCAGTTCATTTTCTTTTTCTTTTTTTTTTTTTCTTGTGACAGAGTCTTGCTCTGTTGCCAGGCTGGCGTGCAGTAGTACGATCTCGGCTCACTGCAATCTCTGCCTCTTGGGTTCAAGGGATTCCCCTGCCTCAGCCTCCCTAGTAGCTGGGACTACAGGTGCGCACCACCACACCTGGCTAATTTTTTGTATTTTAGTAGGGATGGGTTTCACCATGTTAGCCAGGATGGTCTTGATCTCCTGACCTCGTGATCCTCCCACCTCAGCCTCCGAAAGTGCTGGGATTACAGGCATGAGCTACCACGCCCAGCCATGCAGTTCGTTTTTATGCAGTGTACATCCTCTGCTGTTTCTTCTCAGATTTTTTTAAATCAATATCTTTGCTATTTTAGATCAGCATAAGTTATATTTGTGAAACGTTATGTTGAAGCCTACTGGTAAGATTTTACTCTTTCCATTTTAGCTGTTGGAGGTTGCTATTAGAGTTTAAAGAGTTATTTTTTCTTACTGTCGCCCAAGGACCAGTAGCTTAGATTGTTTTTCTTCTCTCTGATTCCTCCTGAGAGTATAAATCCTTAGACTTGGACATAGTCTTTCAGATTGCCAGGAATGTGTGAAATTATATTTTATGACTGTCTTCCTAGGACTTACCCCTGGGTCACAGTAGCTTATTGTTCAGTCTATAGCTGGCAGAGGTTTTGAGTAAGCCCCTAGTGCCGTTAAAACTGCCACCCTTTGTTTTCTGAAATGCTTTTGAGTTGTTCCCACTCCCTACTCCAATTGCTCTTGAATGAAAGTAGCTTAACACTTCCAACAACTTTCTCATCACTAATGAGGTCTTAAGCATTCTCTGAAGACTAAAAAAAGTTAACAGACAAGATATTATTAAAACAGCATTATTATTATATGAAATGTTATACAACATTTGCTACCCAGGTTAAATATGTATATATTTCATTTTAATAGATATTATATTTGAGAGTTTATGCCATATATATTTCCCAGGTATGTTTCTTATAATAATGTAAATATTGACTGAGAAAGTTAAAAGTTAATCTCCAATAGTGTCTCCTTTAGAGTAAACATTGTCAACATTGTAGTTACTTGTCATTTGCTAATATCAATATCATAATACAAACTCAGGCTTTGGATACAAATAGTCATAATTTAGAATTGTGCCCTAAAGCTGTCTTTTAATGCAAAAATTATAAAATTTTAGAAACTCTCTTGTGTCTATTTTTTAAGTCATTGCCACAGATTTTTTTCATAGCAATGTCTTGAAGATTAATTATATAACTCCATAAATCAGGATTACTATTATCCTTGTCATTGTTATAAATGTGACTGATTTTTAAAATAAATGTTACATTATATTGCATATAAATATTTTTTCCTTTAGTCACCTACAAACATAAGTGACTATTTTATATGAATGAAGTCATAAGCACTTTAATAATTGCATTTTATGAGCGTGGTGTGGATTCATTGGTATTATGTTACATAGGTCTTAATTATGTCACCTTTTTTTTAACCACATTTCTTCTTCTATATAATCTAGAATTTCCTTTTTTTTTCCATTCAGTGATTTGAAGGCATGTCTTATTCTACTAGTAATTGTCTTTAATTTAATAATTATTTTTATATTATTTTCCTTGTTATTGTCAAGGTAAAAGTAAAATATACTCAATCAGACTTTCTGAGTTAAAAGTTTGGCACATTTTTACTTCTTCACCTTACTTGGCGTTTTATTGATACAATTAAGGGGTTGTTGGTGGTGATGGTGAGTCTGGTGGTGATGATGATAATGATGACAGTTAACCACGTTTAAACTGGCTGCATTATACCTCACTTTTCAAAATATTTCATGATAAAAATTGATGAAAGAAAAACTTCAGCCAAATTAAATTTAAAGGCACATAATTGAGCAATGAACAATTCGCGAGCCAGGCAGCATTCCCAGCCAGAGTAGGTTTGGAAGATTTATAGACAGAAAAAGGAAAGTGCAGGGTAGAAAATGGAAATGAGGTACAGAAACAGCTGGATTGCCTATAGCTCCACCTTTGCCTTATTTGAACATGGTTGGAATAGTTGGCTACATTTGATTGGCCAAAACTCTGTGATTGGCGTAAGTGTAAGCTAATGTCTGGTTTGTCTACACCTTCACTTGATATAGTTCACAACGTGCGGAAAAATCTTTAGGCTAAACTTCAAATACATAAGGAGGTAAGGAGGAAGCTTTAGGCTAAACTTGATTTAAGGAAATATTCTATGATACTTTTTATGTGTTTTGTTTTTGTTTTTGTTTTGTTTTTGTTTATAGCTAGGCCACAGGATTGAAATTTTTTAACTTTCATTCAGAAAGAGTTTTTTGTTGTTGTTGTTGTTGTTTTTTTTTTTTTTGGTTTCCAATACTCTAAAAATGACTTGGCAGTGGCTGTTAGATTTTTATAGCTACCTGAATAGTTACATTATTATAAGATCGTATTAGTCTTATTTTAATTGTGGCATACTATGTTGTAGCAATTGTACCGTCAGAGTGATATTTTATTCATTTTCTGTTGTGTATATTTTTCTTGCCTGGAGATTTGGGAAATTTTAATTTATAATTTTTTAAAATAAAAACACTGTACTATACATAGGTATCAAAATATTTTTATCAATTATTTCCTGCCACTAAAAAGTTGATTTTTTTTTTTGGCATGTGAAGTCTGTACTATTTTGTCTTTTCATTATTCATAGGATTGCTTTATTGAATCTAATTCTATACAAAATGAGATCTTCTGTATCTGTTTATAAGGTTTTTTTGTTGTTGTTAATGTTTATTTGCTTTATCTTGTATCTTTCTCATATAAATTCTTGGAGCGTACCTGAAGTTTTTCATTGTCTTTGTACTCTTAGTCATTTTTCTGTACATTCAGTATCCTGTTCCATTGTAATTTGTTATAGACAATTGTCAGATTCATCTTAAATAAGTAAAGTCAAATAATTTCCCTTTAATTTTTCTTTCTCTAGTTTTATAGATACAATATCCCCTCAGCTATTGTTAAAAATCCATGTTAGATATTGAACAAATTTTTTCATATTCTTGCAATATTTGTTTTTCAGAAGCATTTCTTGTCCTCCAGCATATTTTCATGGATTAGATGAATTTTTCTTTTTTCTCATCTTATTTTTGAGAATATTTTACAATTACTCTTGCCTTGCTTTGTCTATCTTTAGAAAATATGCCTAGCTACCCTGACATTTTCTTTGAAATGTTTGATTATTTGAGAATGTCCTCTCACCCCTGTGATTTAGGAATAACAGGTGAGGGTACATGAGTTTTTTTCTTCACCGATTTTATAATACTTTCTAATGAAATACTCTCATTATTATATAATGATACTCTCTAATAAGAAAAGTCATTGATGGGCCAGGCACGGTGGCTCACACCTGTAATCCCAGCACTTTGGGAGGCCGAGGCATGCCATCCTGGCTAACATGGTGGAACCCTGTCTCTACTAAAAATACAAAAAAATTATCCAGGCGTGGTAGCGGGTGCCTGTGGTCCCAGCTACTCGGGAGGCTGAGGCAGAGAATTGCTTGAACCCTGGAGGAGGAGCTTGCAGTGAGCTGAGATCACACCATTGCACTCCAACCTGGGCCACAGAGTGAGACTCTGTCTCAAAAAAAAAAAAAAAAAAAAGGAAGAAAAGTCATTGACATCATTGGCTTTATCACCCTGTTGTGCTAGTCAGCTCAAGATGCCATAACAAAATATTATATACCACAAGCTGGATGGTTTAAACAACACACATTATTTCTCACAATTCTGTAGGCTATCAGTACCAGATCCATGTGCCAGTAGATTCAGTTCTTTTTATTTTATTTATTTTTTATTTTTTTTTATTTTTTGAGATGGAGTCTCGCTCTGTCACCCAGGCTGGAGTGCAGTGGCGCAGTCTCGGCTCACTGCAAGCTCCGTCTCCCGGGTTCACGCCATTCTCCTGCCTCAGCCTCCTGAGCAGCTGGACTACAGCCGCCCGCCACCGGCTGGCTAATTTTTTGTATTTTTAGTAGAGACGGGGTTTCACTGTGTTAGCCAGGATGGTCTCGATCTCCTGACCTCGTGATCTGCCCGACTCAGACTCCCAAAGTGCTGGGATTACAGGCATGAGCCACCACGCCTGGCCGGATTCAGTTCTTCAGGGCTCTATCTTGGCTTGCATATAGCTGCCTTCTCTCTTTCTTCTTTCTTCAATGCATGCAGGAAGAGAAACAGAGGTCTCTTTTGTCTCTTCCCATTGTCACGAGGCCAGCAGTCCTATGAAACTAAGGTTTCACTCTTATGACCTCGATTAATCTTTATTACCTCCTTATAGGCCTTATGTCCAAAGACAATCACATAGCAGCTTTAGGCTTCAATATATAAACTATGGGGAAACATAATTCAATCAATAGCACTCATCTACACTAAATCTAGAGGAAATTTCTTCTCTTTAAAATACTTAGCACCCTTCTTTTACCACCCAGATTAATGGAGGAAAAATTTACCTTTTTATTTTTCTCAATCTTACAATTCTTGTATACATGTTTCCCCAGTCCAGAAAATTTAATTTTATTGAAACTCATTAGTATACCTTCTAGGGATTTAATATCACTATCAATTTGTGTGTGTGGTGAGAAAATTTAAGATCTACCTTCTTAAGAATCTTTAATTATATACTATGTTATTATTATTAATAGTCTGTCCCCATGCTGTGCAGTAGATCTCCAGAAATTTTTCTCCTTTCTAATTGAAGCTTTGTACCCTTTGGCCAACATCTTCTGATACCAGTGGGCTGGGGGAGGTCTCCAAATACCAGTGGGATCTCAACCCCAACTGGTGTCCAGACTCTTGACACCATCCTGAGAAGGAAGTCAGGATGAGTCAGAAAATAGAGAAATTATGGAGATTTATGGCAGTGAAAAGCAAACACTCAAGAAACGGAGTACAAGCCTACTTAAAACAGAGTCATGGCCAAGGGATTTTGGCGCCTTTATGGGTTTCTTTAATCAAGGAGTGAAATATTCATGAAAATTTCTGGAAAAAGGTGGTTTCTCAGAACTATGGTGCCACCCATTTTTACACCAAATATGATTGTTCCTGAAACTGTCATGGTGCTGCCAGATGTGTGATTTAATATGCTAATGAGCATATAATAAGGTCCTAGGCGAAACGTAGGTCAAATCCAGTACCAAAGTTGTCTAAGCAGGCTTTGAAACTGCCTTTGCAAAAACCGTAACTGAGAAAATTATTACAGTGAAAGACATCTGACCTAATTGACTCCATCTTGCTAGTAACACCTCCATGCTGTCCTTGTCTATTCCTAGGTGTAAGTCAAACTAACTTCGGGAGGAACTTAGTTTATATTAACAGTTTATAGTTTGAAACAAAGACAATAACAGAGCTTTCCGAAAACAAGCCCCCTTCTTGCCTGAGGACTAGACTTCCTTTGTAGGACTAACAAATTAGCCAAAAGATGAGAAATTATGGTTTAGGAGTCATACAGCTCGAGGCTACAAGATTCTGATCCTCCCCAGATTGCTCCTGGGGATAACATCACTATTGTAAAACCTAAGGTCACTGCTTGAGATATTTTGTAGACCCTGCACTTGATGAACCAGCTGGCAACACCCAGATCCATAAACTGGCTCATCTGATCTTGTGGCTCCCAACCCGAAACTGACTCAGTACAAGAGGACAGCTTCAACTCCCTATGATTTCATCTCCGAACGAACTAATCGGTATTCTCAACTCACTGCCCCCCTAACCCCACCAAATTATCCTTAAACACTCTGATCCCTGAATGAATGGGCAGACTGATTTAAATAATAATAAAAACTCCTGTCTCCTCCACGCACAGTCGGATCTGTGTGCATTACTTTTTCTGTATGGCGATTGCCCTGTCTTGAAAAATCGGCACTGTCTAAGCAGTGGGCAGGGTGAACCCATTGGGCAGTTAGAACTTGGTCCACAACTTGTTTTTCAGGGTCTTATCAGCGCATAGCCTCTGCAACTATTTCAATAGTTTTCTTTTGCTAGTCATGTGAAATTGCTGCCTGGAATTTTCTATTCTCCTGAAATCACCCTCTATCATTCAGGTCTCACTCACTCCCTTCCCCCAACTTCAGACCCTGAAAGCCACCATTCTACTCTATGATTCTATTTGTTACACTTTTAGATTCTATCTATTAGTGAGGTAATGCAATATTTGTCTTTCTCTGCATGGCTTACTTCACTTAATATAATGTCCTCCAGGTTCATTCATGTGGTAACAAATGACAGGATTTGTTTATTTTTTTAAGGCTGAATAGTACTCTAGTGAATATGTACACTCATTATTTTCCTTTGGATATATACCCTGAAGTGAGATTGCCAGATTCTAAGGTAATTCTATTTTTAATTTTGGAGGAGCATCTAGTCAGCAAGATGATTGTCAGAAGTTGTCATTTTCTTCAGCTTCCATCTAACTTTCTTTTTTCAATAGCTGAGACAGAATGGTTTTCCATAATGGCTGTACTTACTTACATTCCCACCGACAGTGCACAAGAGTTCCCTTTTCTCCATGTCACTGACAACACTTGTTAACTCTTGTCCTTTGGTAACAATCATTCTAACAGTGGTGAGGTGATAGCTCATTGCTGTTTTAATTTTCATTTCCCTCAAATACCAGCTTATTCTCTTAAGAGCTGTGTTACCTTAGGCAGATAACTCAGTCTTTCCAAATGTCAATATCTTCAACACAGAAATAGGGATAATAATGTCTAATTTCTATTTTTGCTGTAATTAATATTTCCTCATATATCTGTGTTTATGTGATTTCATGTATTTATGTGTGTGTATGTGTGTGCTTGTAATATGAATCCTAGCAGAATGCCTGACACAGACCTATGCCAGGTACTCAGTAATGGAAACCATTATTGTTGCTAAATATTTAATGACTTGGATCTTGAAATAAAATAGAATATATTTTTTCTTAATTGACTCCAAATATGTTCAGCATTTATGTTGACAGCATTGATTCATATACTCTCAACAAAAATATTCAAGTATCCTTTTATTAAACAGATACAAATCTAAATTATCTGTGGTTTTGTGTTTAATGCTTAGCCTCAAAATTTAGCAGGTTCTCTGGCAACCTCTGGACATCTGGAGTAAGATAACAAATACACTACCAAACAATATATATGAGAAATTTTGAAATAATTGTGAGTTTAACACAGAAGTTAAAAATCCTCAGATTTCTACTGAGATACATTTATAATTCTTTTTTTTTCCTCATAGAAACCTTCACTTTGGGGTGCTATATTTTTTAAAAATTGTATTGTTTTCCATCAATTGCACACTCCTTGAGAGTAGATTACTTTCATCTTGCATCTCTGATGCTTGCAGCTGTTTCTGGCTCAGTATCAGGTTTGGATTGTTTGAATGAATACAAGTAAAAATGAATATATTAATCTTCAATTGGAAGTTCAAGTACAACTGAAAAATAAATTTAGAATCGTGTTCCATTGCTATAACATTTTTGGAATAAATGATGATTTGTAAACATTCATAGTCTGTAGTAAATTGAATTTCTAGTGCATTTGTTTAATAAACAATATCCATTTTAATCTAGCAAAATACTTTTCTTAAGAAAAGTGAATGATGAACTTTGAATTATACTTTTAATAATTATTTTCTTGTGCTTATTTAGTACTTCGCCCTGTAACAATCAGGTATTCTAAATTTGTAAACACAGTTTCGTTGGAATATGCCACTTTATATAATAAAAAAGAAATATGAGTAAATATTTTAGGGTGTCGGGTGCTACTAATCTAATTGGCTTGTTTCATTTTTAGTTGCAAAAGTTTTGCTTTTGTAATTCTACAGTAAATTTTTTGTAATGACGTAGAGTTGATCACTATCCTGTCATATTTTCTGTATATATTTGGCATGCTTTATTTCAGGAGCATTAAACTGATATAATTTATTTATTGATATGAAGTGTTCTCAACATACATAAACCGAGTTTACTCCAATAAAAAAGAAGAAAACAAAAGAAATTCTAACAGTGCCATTCCTTCATTTGCACAAAGCTTGGCATAATGCAAATCAGTAGGACTTGGAAATTGGACAGATGTTAGTTTCAATCCCAGTCTACACTAATAAGATAATAAGGGGTGATATGGGTAGAACAAATACCTTGGAGAAACTTTAAGGGAATTAAATAAAATATATAAAAATGACTGTCAGAAGTTGGTGTTTTCTTTACCTCCCATCTAACTTTCTTCTACAGCTGGAGACGGAATGGCTGAAACCAATAGGCTAACAAGGTCATGATACTCATTGCCTGTATTAAAGGTGGAATTTTCTGTCCAATTTTAAAAATCATGAGGGCATTGTATGATAAAAAGCCATCAATCAGTATGTGTTCTTGACAAATTACATTTTAAAAGCTTTTAACACTTTTCTAATGACTAAATCCCTTAAGATGAACAGCTTGAAAGAGCCAAAGGTAACTCACAATCAGGAAGGTTATATATTGATAAATAGCCTTGAACATTGTCTTTTTAAGTGCTCTTACAAGTAAGCACTTGAAGACAATCATAAATTTTACTTGAGAAGAAAATCATACCAATTGTGAAGTGATGATGTCTGGCCTTTGAAAAGTGCAAGTAGTGCCTGATTATAAGGTTACTGATTTATTTAGGCAACATGCTGCTTGTAACTTGTACTTTCAGCTGTCATTTAAATTGTATTCAACTTTGGCTTAACTTACATTCAGCTCATTGAAAACCTTAGGGAACCAAACTTGATGCTGTTTCAGAGGGTACGGAGACTGTATAATCTCTCCAGCTCAAATCTGGCTGACAGAAACAATTGCCTGCTTTCTCAGCCATTCAAACTAACTGTGAAATCAAAAGAAACAAATGGTGATTTACTGGCTTGCCATGTGATTTTTGTTTCTAGCTTTACTCTATATCTACAATACATTCTTTCTTAAAATACACAGCAAAGGCAACATGATTTTTTTAATGAATAAAACTATTATTAGGAAGTAAATGAGCAAAGAAAGAAATTCTATTTAAATATACATTTAACAAATATAATGTTTATAATACATACAAATATCGATATTCATTCTTCTTCACTTTCTACCCTCCTTTTCCTCTCTTTCTTCTCTCCTCCCAATCTACCTTCTTTTCCTTCTTCTTTCCTCTCTTGTTCCTTTTTTCTTTCTTCATTCATTTCTTCCTTTCCTAACAGACAAAAGTTTGTGTAATGTGTAACAGATAAAATCAAACTGTTATATAGACATCATCACCAGAAGTCGGGAGTTCAAGACCAGCCTGACCAACCTGGTGAAACCCTGTCTCTAATAAAAATACAAAAATTAGCAGGAAGTGCTGGCATGCTCCTGTAGTCCCAGCTGCTCAGGAGGCTGAGAATTGCTTGAACCTGGAAGGTAGAGGTTGCAGTGAGCCCGGATTCCACCACTGTACTCCAGCCTGGGTGACAGACTTCATCTCAAAAAAGAAAAAAAAAAGTAAGTGAAGGTCCTCTGAGTGGATTTACAGAGTAACACCACTTCTTGGAGGGATTACAAACCCTTATCCTAAAAAAATTAAATGTACAAAACTTGCAATGTGGACTAATTAGAAATGAGATGTATATGGTAACACTTGTTTTAACTATTTAACAGGTTTTTGTGAAGCCAGAAATTTGCAAAATGTTGGGTGTGTGTATATGCAAAATGTATGTCCGTGTGTAGCCTGTATGTGTATCATATATCTTCCTTGTTATGTAATTCCAGATGTACCTATAGAAGCATTGAATGACCACATTGTTAGCTCATGTAACATATTTTTAAAGATAGTTTGAGGAGATGGTACAAGTCATTAATATCACATCAGCTGTATCAATCTTGTATTTCTCTCATATGCCCCCAAATTTGGGATGCTTTCAAATTTTTTTTCATAACCATGTACAATGTTGTTTCAAATCTCTCTTTCTATTTATATCGTTTTTGCCTGTTTATTCAGCTGTTAATTGTTAGTTTTTTCCATAAATGTATGCCTTAATTGCCCAATGAGAGGTATGCATCTTGTGGGAGTTTTTTTTTTTATTATTTCAAAGTACATAGACATATTTTGAACATAGTTTATGATTTATGGACTAAAGTTTAAAACTCAACTGGCAAATGCACTACATAAATTTATTAATCACATATGAATACTTCAAAGCCTATTAATGAGAGGCACTACATGCAAATATGAATAGAAAATAAATATGTGCCCATTCCAATTGCTTGTGCGTTGGAAAAAAGTTAGATTTGTGTAATTTAGATGTAATTCTCAATCCCAACCATTATTTGTACTTGAATATATTTTCTCCTTCTGAGACAAGAATATAGGACCTGAAGACAGGGAACATAAGGCTGATTCACATTTTGGCTATGACAGGAAATATCCTCTCCATAGGGCGTATGCTGAGTAAATGACTTTGTAACTTTACTTCATCCTCTCTATTTACATAGGACATATAGAGAGTCACCAATGGAATCCTCTAGAGGGTATTTAAACTCCCAAAAATTCTGTAACGGGGCCCTTGAGCCCCTATGCTCGGCCTGCTCTCACACTGTAGCATCTACTTTCATTTTCAACAAATCGCTTCATTCCTTCCTTGCTTTGTTCGTGCACTTTGTCCAATTCTTTGTTCAAGGCACCAAAAACCTGGACGCCATCCACCAGCAATATATCTTCCTTACATTTTCTCAGTTTAGTTCATCAAACTTCCTTGTGCCATTTGAGTGCATGATTCTGGGGTCAGCCAGGGAAACGGATGGAGTTTGTACATATAATCTGGGCCTCACACCCTTGTAGTTTTTCTCTTTAGGATTCTTTTCTCACATTCCAGGGTCTGTGGTTGTTTCTATGTTAGTCTCCTTGTTCATCTGGGGCGAGACTTTGGGTTTTCTATCAGTTTATTTATTTATTTTTAATCAGCCTTATCAGTAGGATTTCATTCTACCTTCGGGTGAAAGCCTTAAAAAAATGAGTAACTTACATACTGCTGTTCTTTTTCACTAGTTTCCACTCTGTCTCCTAGAATTTTGTCCTTGTTTTTTCTTGTCTCCACTGATTTAAGTGGAATGATTTTCTTGTATTTTTCCAGACTTTATAGTTACCATCTGTGAGAAGAGGGATTTGGGGTTGAGTAGGAGCTTACTTGTCTATACTAGAAGAAGACCCACACGTTTCCACTAGAGCAAGAAAGTAACTATGTCACTGAGAAGTCAGAATTAAGATACAAGGAGTATATTAGTGACAAATTTCAATCTCCAGAGGACACTTATTTGAGAGTGTGACAATAAGAAATGATGTGAGATATGTCATTTCAGGATATTTTTAGGGCATTATAGAAATAAGGATGGGAGACAATAACCTGGAAAGCTTGATGCCTGGGGTGGGTGGGAGTGAGGGGTGGGTGGGAGTGAGGGGTGGGGTTGAAACATGGAAGGAATTGTTGTTTTTAAATGTTTCATAGAAGGAAAGTAGATGATGCCCAGATTGTTTAGCTGGAGATCAACTCTTCAATCTTGCAGTTCCCAATAGAAAAGAAGTCTCAATGTTCAAAGATATTCTGGCAAACACTCATAGAGAGCTTCTTGAGTTATGCTACCCTGAGATAGAGATTGCCTCACTGGAAGCAGAAAACAGTATACAAAAGAGAAAAGACTCCCTCTGGCCTTTGAGGGTTCAGTAATTGAGTCTATGAAATAAACTGACAGTAGGCAGGTTAACGAGAGAAAAAGAATACACATTTATTATGTGTATTTGATAGCACAGGGAAAAAAATGAATACTCCCCATAACCCAGTGAGATCTAGAAGCTTATGTATTAGCTTGGGCTACAGAAAGGAATGGGTAACTGGGGCCTACAGCAAATTAAAGGAATAAACCACGGGAGGGTAAAAGAAGTAAATGCAATCTGAACAAAGGCCCTCCTGCTACGCAGATAAATTTATCTCAGGTAATAGAAATGATCACAAAGCAGCCCTCTTGCTTGTTACAGATATTCTACTAATGTAGATTGCCTTTAGAGATGTACGTTTCCTTTACAAAATGACACCTTTACAGAGCTACTCCTGTTTCTGCAGTTTCTGAGAATAACCAACTCAAAATATGCCAAAGAAGTATACTTTGGGGTGGCTGGGCGCGGTGGCTCACACTTGTAATCCCAGCACTTTAGGAGGCTGAGGCGGGCGGATCACAAGGTCAGGAGATCGAGACCATCCTGGCTAATACAGTGAAACCCCGTCTCTACTAAAAATACAAAAAAATTAGCCGGGCGTGGTGGCAGGCGCCTGTGGTCCCAGCTACTCCGGAGGCTGAGGCAGGAGAATGGCGTGAACCCAGGAGGCGGAGCTTGGAGTGAGCTGAGATCGCGCCACTGCACTCCAGCCTGGGCGACAGAGCGAGACTGTCTCTAAATAAATAAATAAATAAATAAGTCTACTTTGAGGTGTCACATTCTGGCCTGCTATAGTCATATTTTGGAATGGTGTGTCCTGAACCCTAACAACAGCATGGGGATGACCACCGAATATACGACTGACCTCATGGAACAGCAGGTGATATGGAAATCTCTGGTAAAGAGCAATTGATTATGTCAAAGATAAATAGTATAGACAAAAAAAAAAAAAACAAAAAACTGTATTTTTTCTTTGATTCCTAATTTATTTGTATTTTACTCTATGAAAATGCTGAAAATAAATGATACTATGTTTTCAAATTGTATTCTGCTAGGTTTGTTTCTGAAGAAAAAATATCTCAATATAGATATGTATGTGCATAATTTTTTGAAAAGGTACAACATTTCGAAGTTTTTTATAAAGCATAAGTTAGCTTTGAGGGCATCACGTAGGTTCAGAAAGATATAAAATAGGAGTTCGGATATTACAATTCATTTTTTAGAATGTTGTAAAAATCAATTAAATAATGAACAACAGATAATTATTGATTCAACCTTTTACAAATACTTAATATTGAGTTCATATGTAGTCCCATTTGTATGCTTTTTTGTTTGTTTGTTTTGTTTTTCTGAGATGGAGTCTTACTCTGTCACCCAGGCTTGGAGTGTAGTGGCACGATCCCAGCTCACTGCAACCTCCACCTCCTGGGTTCAAGCGATTCTCCTGCCTCAGCCTCCCAAGTAGCTGGGATTACAGGCATGTGTCACCACACCAGGCTAATTTTTGTATTTGTAGCAGAGATGGGGTTTCACCACGTTGACCAGGCTGGTCTCTCACAATCCTGACCTCAAGTGATCCACCCGCCTCGGCCTCCCAAAGTGCTGGGATTACAGACATGACCCACCACACCCAGCATTTCATGTGTATGCTTTTATTGTTCCTTCACTATAGATTTTACAAAGTGTACCAGTTCTTTATTTTTGACCACAGCTAAACAGCTTCATCAGCTCCAAACTTTCTTTTTTTAAAAAATGTTTCTATAAATAATTTCTGCAAAAGAGGTTTGGTCAATGGGATCTACTCAGTGAGACATAGCCCAGGTGCATTTTTGCTCTAATGCAACACATCCAGCCCATCTGTTCTTGTCTCTTTAGGCGACGTGGATAACATCTGTTTTGCTTGTTTGTTGACATACATCAGCATTTGGAATGTGGTTGCAAAAATAGAAATCTGCATATTCATCATTCAATTAATCCTTGAAGAATAGCTTGCTTTCTTCCTTAGCTTATTTGAGAGATTTTAAAGTCCTGTGTTACATCTCTCTCCCTGCATTTGAGGAGGAGTTGATGAGTAACTTGTTAACATTGTTCTCTATGCTTATTCAATTCAAATGAAGTTACATCCCCTCATATTTATTTCTTATTTATCAAAGGCTGCTTTACCTTAAATCCTGTTGATTTTAATATTTTTAGTGTTAAGTGGCTTTACATTTTTAAGGGGTAGTATTCACTTTAAATAATTTTGCTTTTTGCCTGAGTCTGTTTGTATGTACATATGTATGCATGTGGGTGTATAAGTATATACATTACATATATGTAATATGTTATATACATAATAGATATATGAAATGAAATTTAAGTTTTACATAAAACATGAACATTAAATTTATGCTTGAAGGCCTTTTAAGTTATAGCTTACTAATTTGAAGAACATCTATGAGACAGTAATATGTATCATATCTTATTAATTGGAATGGATGGCAGTACTTTCAAATAAAAAAACTGTTTCTGTATTTAAAGAACTAAGTATAGAACAGTAATCATGTTATTGAGGAATAGCACGTTGTTGCTTCTTAGCAAATGTGTACTTATAAATATTTTTCTTTGTGTCTTAAAATTTGAAAAAATACAATAATTGAAGTTTATTTTAATGGCTTCTTTTTCACTTTGACAAAATTTTATTTTGATTACACTTCTTTTAAAACCTTAATGAAAACTTCTGCTACTCATACATTTAGAAACTGTATTTAGATGTTCTAGAGGAAAAGATATCCAGAAATTAGAGTCTGAGAATTTTCAGTAAGCTAATTCAGAAGGGGAGTATGAGTTGTGTAGAGTGAATACTGAATAATCATGTCATTTCTATCCCCAATTCATTGACTTCCATCCCCCAAACATTGGTGGGTATTAGCAAGCAGCAGTGACCAAGAATGACGTGGGGAGGAATGTACTGGCCCATTTAACACCTCTGAGGGAAGGTTTATTCTATGAAGGAGCTTCCTAGATCATTTCCCTTTTTTCATGGTGGGGATATACATTGCTCCTCAATATAAGACATGTAGTAAGTGTTAAAATAAACATTATCAATTACTTTTTATTTATCCTCATAAAAATCTCCTGTGCAAATATTTTCGCTTCTGCTCATTGTGAATTACAGATTCAAGTAAAGTGCTTCATCTTCACCTTTTATATTTCTAGTCTTAATATTTTTGAGCATACTGTTTCAATGTGGAAGTATATAATGTAAGTAAGTTTTAATATATATCCATATTATACGATTCACCTAACAGATGACTGAAGAAATCTAGAGACTACAATGGTTAAATGAATACCTCCAAAGAGAAAAGAAAAATTCAAAAACAGACCATACTCCAAAGATACCCAAGCATTTATCTTCTTTGTTTTTAAGCACTAAAATCCCATCCTCAGCATTTTGGCTCAATGACATTTTAGAATTTTGAATGTGATTGATATTTCTTTTTTAGAGGGTGGGTAGAATGAATTATAGTAAAGAAAAGCAGGCTAAATTATCTCCTAAAGACTAACAATATATTTGGAAACACAGATAACATTATTTATAAATTTTTATTTTGAAGACGTGTTACAAAAATTATGTATCAAAAGAAATACCAGAAAACATTTTCACAATTAAAGCCTTTGCTAATTGCTCTAAATAGTGTATAGACTTCTGCCTAAATCCATTCATTTATATAGGCAAGAATACAGACAATATTTTGATCCATTCTTATAATTTGCTTCGGTTGTTTCATGTATATAAGTGGCATTGGACAAGGGAAATGTCATAGTAGCCTTTTTAATTTTAGCTTTTATATTTTGTTTATAATATATGTGGGGTTTTGGTTGTTGTTATTGGTGTTGTTGTTGTTGGTGGTGGTGGTGTTTTGAGATGGAGGCTTGCTCTGTTGCCTGGACTGGAGTGCAATAGCGCTATCTGGGTTCACTGCAAGCTTTGCCTCCCAGGTTCAAGCAATTCTCTGCCTCAGCCTCCTGAGTAGCTGGGACTAAGGCACCTGCCCCCACACCTGGCTAATTTTTGTATTATTAGTAGAGACAGGGTTTTGCCATGTTGGGCAGGCTTGTCTCAAACTCCTTACCTCAAGTGATCTGCCTACCTCTCCTCTTGGGATTACAGGCATGAGCCACTGTGCCCCGCTGATACAACTTTTTATCTTAGTGACAAAACCAGTCTTTCATAATATGACCAAGACTTACCTAGATTATGGGACATCTCCCCTACATGCTCAGAATAATATAATTTCATTCATTTTAAAAAGTGATATTTAATTATCACATAAAAGTTGTGAGGTTTGATACGTGGGATATATGTACATTGAACTACTTTCCACTTTTAAATCTCATTTTCATGTAAATATATGACCAGGCATGTGTATAAATTCCTTTATATGATATTTTGGATTAGTTTTTCAGATTAACCCCCTTCCACTTCTCTTGGCATGTGAAGTACTTCAATGTACAACTGACTTTGGACTTCACCGTGTAGCTTGTTTTGGTTAATCCATGTTAGATGGTATAATGCGAAGAGAGGCTTTAAATGTGTTTGCACGGTTGAGTTTAGTGTCTTGCACTACTGCCATTCATTAGTGCAAAGAAATTGAAGAAAGACACAAGGAACAAACCTGAACCACTCAGCTTGAAGTTAATAGAAACCCATCCCATTGGAGTCCAGCAAAGGCCCAGCCAGCTCACAGATAAAAGATCTGTTGAGCACCAACTGTAATGTTTATTAAAAGATCACTCAAAGATCACACGGTCTGTTTTCAACGTATGTATGTGTGATCAGAAACTGGATCTCACAAGATCTCAGTGGAACACAGTTAATACCAAAATTTGTTTTAAAGACTGGTAGTATTTTTTAGTTGTTTCTTGTCCTGGAGTTGAAAAGAGACTCTGTGATCTTTGGTCCTTTATCTGAACATTATGTTGAGCTTACTTACATATGTACAATCTCAGATGAGAAGGAAAGAACAACAGTTTATTTTAATAGCCTCTAACTAAAATTTGTGTTTTGTTTACCATGAATGTGTGCAACAAACCATGGTTGTACTAGCTGCAACTGTGACTTTGTCAGTTGTGACTTTGTCACAGATAAAAGAGATTGACAAAAAACAAAATACTGTTGTATGTCGTTGAATTTGGAGCATATTTACACAGCATTATTTTAGTGATAGGTGACTAATAAACTGTGACTAACACATGTACATAGTCTTTGAGTCAATTACAGAAATCTTTAGAAAAAAGTTTGCATATTAATTATTTTAAATGCATTTGCATAGTGGTTTTTAAAAATACACAACAATAAAACAAAAAAATTCAATTCTACAAAATACATCAAAACAATATATTATGTAGATTTTTTAAAAGAATATCTATACAATTTTCACATAAAAATTCTGGTGAGTAGTGATCAAACATTTCCACGAAGATCTTTTAAAAAGAGTCTGGATGCACTGAATTATTCTGATTTCAAGTTAATTGATAATCATGAATATATTATGGTAAAGACCCCAAAATGTGGGGAAAATCTTGGCTATTTGGATGTAATGAATTCTTATAATCTGATGTTTACTTTGGCATCCATTTTGAATCTAGCTTTGATTTTTTTCATACCAGAAGCAGGGCTTAGTCACCCTTTACACAGTTGCCAGTTCTCAGTGTCCTCCCAGTGCTTCAAGGTCATTGATCCGGATGCAGATATCTGCCTTTTACCACTGCCTCCTGGTACCCATCTCCCTATGGGATGGCTAGATGCAATTTACATGACTTACCCCTGAGACTGCCACACTCCCTATGGACTGAGCAAATATGCCACAGTGACACTGTAAGTCACATTGTGACTACACGAATTTATATTTGCTTGCTGTAAACCCATTTAGTTAGAACTCCCCTCAGGAAACCTGCTTGAGTAGCGCCCAGGATGCCAATAAAGGCATAGTCCCACAGGCCCTCTCTCTCTTGCTCCTCACCCATTGGTTGAATATTCGTGTCTGGGCAGCTCCCTGCTTCGTGTTGGCCCTGTGAGGCCTGCTGCCCTCTTCTCTCTGGGATCTGTAAGTAATACAGGACTTCTGTTATTTTATGTCATGCTGTCTCCTCTGTGTCTCATCTGACCAACACACCAGAACCTAACTCTCTTCCCAGTCACGGCTTTCCTGGAAAGTGTCGTACCTTTTTTTTTTTTTTTTTTTGAGACAGAGTCTCGCTCTGTCGCCCAGGCTGGAGTGCAGTGGCGTGATCTCGGCTCACTGCAACCTTCACCTCCTGGGTTCAAGGAATTCTCCTGCCTCAGCCTGCGGAGTAGCTGGGACTACAGGCGCGCGCCAACATGCCCAGCTAATTTTTTGTATTTTTAGTAGAGACGGGGTTTCACCATGCTGGTCAGGATGATCTCAAACTCCTGACCTCGTGATCCACCCTCCTTGGCCTCCCAGAGTGCTGTGATTACAGGCGTGGGCTACCGTGCCTAGCTGAGAGTGTCTATCTTAGCAGGAGTAAACTAGACACAGGTCAGACAGGAGCCACAAGGGTATCTGCTGGTATAAACAAGTTTTCTGTGAGAAGGACATCTGGGCATGGGTCCAGACACTTGAGCATTAGGCTGTCTGCAAGACAAAATGTATCTCATGAAAAGCATACTTTAAACATTCACAACCTAATCCTCTAGAATCCCGTCAGGGCAGAAGTATAAGTTATACTCACACTTCAGAGAGAAAATTTGAGACTAAATTAGAGGAAAATCACAAGAGGGAACATTGGAAAAGAGTTTAGGATTTGACCAGGGCCAGCTTCATGGCCACGTTATCCAGGTCTTCAAGCAGGACCGTGGACTCAGAAGGACCCCACACTTGCTTTAGTGCTCTAATATCAATATATTGAAATTCCTAATAATTTTATCTTCAAATTTGTGTTCTGTAAGTGAAGACTGAGGAGCCAATGGAACATTCATGTGAAAAGAGGAGATACCTGAGATTTGCATATTTACCATTTTTCCATCTTGTTTTTATATAAAGTTCACGATGCCCCATGATCACAGAGTTCCATAGGACCCAGTATGCATGGGAGTTCAGTGAGACTCAAACCAATGACAAGGTGTGTCACATCTACAACCAATTAAGCAAGGGTAATGATAGCTCTGAGAGCTACACCTGCCTTTTGAACCAGAACTCACTTTGTTCACAATGTTCTAAGAAACACACACAAAGGGCCTTAACATATCTTTTCTTATTTATATTATTTCTTTATATTAGCCAACCACTTACACTGAAAGAGATTACATAGAAGAAAAGAAAAAGATAGGGCAACCCATAGCTTTCCTTTCAGTCCTTTACTTTCTGTGTTTCTGTACACTCTCAAAGGTAGAGAGTGTTATAGATGGTGCACATATCAAGAAGTGAAATTAAAGCAGTTGAGTTAAATTTGTACAGTGTTATCCTTGTTTGTACTGAATTCATATACATGTATGAGCTACAAAATACAAATTGTGTAATGTAACTTCAGTGATTTTAAAACTGCCATTGCACAAGATAAAGATGATGGCAAAACTCATGCTAATGATTTCAAATATGATTTTTCTTTGCCTATAATGATATTAAATAGCAAATAAAAAACAATGAAAATTTGAGAGACAGATCATAGAAGAATGGAAAAATCTTTCTATTTATTACCATTAACAGCAGCTTTTTTCCCCGCTTTTCTAACAGAGAGACTCATATTTTCATTTTACAGTAAGCCCTGCAAATTAAGTAGCTAGCCTTGCATTTGACCAACCATTTTAAACTGTGTAGGACTATGACTATGGATAGTAATGTGAATTTGTAGCTGTTAAGCAGCAGCCAGTTTTTCTAGATATGAACACTGAAGGGAGAAAAAAGATTGAGATGAAAATTAGGCTAAGACTAGATTTCTTGGAGCTGGTCTAAAATATTCACTTCTATTAGATTTCTCACAAATTTTTTGTCTTGCATAAACATGTAAAAAATGATTGGTAGGTGACATGTTACAATATTGACATTACACTTTTGACATATATTTGACATAGAATATGTCTCCCACACTCCAAACAGCTTCATGCATTTTAATTTATCCCACACGCAGATACTGACAGGCTATCTTATCGTCACCATTTCACATTGCAACAGAAATTATACGCCTGGCTGTGCTTGGAACAGTTGTACCACTGTGTTCAAATTAGCAACATTTACAAGAGAGAAAATGTAAAATTAACAAGACATTAAGGAGCAGATAAGTGGGGGCAAAGGGAGTCAGTTTCACAGACTGTCCTTAAGGTGTCCAATCCAACAATAAATATTTGCATTGCTTTTCTAAACATTGTACCAATGTGTGTATGCTAATTCTTTCTCACTTGTTTAATGGAAACTTGTCCTCATGTCGCATCACATAGTTTAAAATGTTAGCATGATCATCATCCAATTAAATTTTCTCAAATTCATATTCTTGTGTACTGTACCTATCTCTCCCTCCTTTCTTTTTCTATTTATCCATTATTAAATTTTTGGCAAAATTTTCATTTTAGCCCTTTATTATTTATAAAATACAATTCTTAACTTTGAGTTGAAATTCAGATACTTGCTTTAGATCGGTATTTGAACTTTTGGCACTAGTTAAGATCTGAGCCACTTTGTTGAAGTGGGACATATTTTTTTTCCTTTTATTTAATCTTATTTCTATCAGATTTGTTTGACAGATAGCATATTTCAATCAATCAAATACATATTAGATATGTATCAGAAGGCATACAGGAACTGTAGAGATGACAGCACTTTAACTTCAAAAGATACTAATTAACTGATTTGACTGGAAATGTTCCTAATATGTGACAAGGTTCATGGTTTTAAATAAAACATTTATTTTAAACATTTCATGGAAAATCCAATTTTGATGTTATGGCACTGACACCTAGATATATGCAGCTGATTCCATACCAAATGCTTTCTTCCCGAATGTCAACATGTCTTGTGTTTGTAAAAGTATTATTTAATATAACTAAAAAAAAAAAACCCATCATTTCAAACAATGAACTCTGAGAATGTGTGAGTAAAAATTGGGCTGTACAAATAAATACTTGAAAAAATATTGATGATTTAATTATATAATTTTGTGTTAAACATCTCAAAAAATTTAATAGTTTTAAGTTATCTTAGTGGCTTCATTAAAACCTAGAACGTTCTCACCTAATATGTAAGAAATTTTAAATTATCAAAATAAATGGAGTTCGTGAGCCTCAAATTCTAGCAAGTGATTTGTTGACTGTAGGACTTGAAACTGTGCTTTGTTAATTTATTTCTTATTACAATATAAAGATGTGTACTAAACAGCATTACATGATTCTTCCCACCAGTATGTCAGTAATTTTGACTTGACTTAATGGTAATCACTTGATAAAGTTTGTAAGTTTCTGTTTAAAAATTGTTAAGAAAAAGTGTGCACCACTACATGGGCAATGCACCATCATCCAGATGGTTGAAACATATGGTGTTGCTGAAGTTGTCACTCCTAGGATGCCACGTGCTGTAGCCACATGATAGAGTAGGCACACTACACATTTTCCCAACCTTGGCAGAATAAACAGAGTTTACCACTGGGATTAGACATTGATTTAATCTAAGTAGAATCTAAAAAATAATTTAATAGAAGTGTACTTTAAACATATCTGAATAAAAATATCTGAAAGGGGTTTATCAAATATCACATGGAAAATTCAGTTAATTAAACCATGATTTTTTGTATTACCTATTCTATAGCATTAAGTGCATCAATAGGCTGTTTTAGGTTTTTACTTAAAAACTGTGTTTTAATTTCATGTAGATAGAGTGATTTGCAGCCCTTTTGCATGCTAAAGGGGAGGTGGAGAGAATTAAAGATATTAATCCCACAGAAATGTCAACCAGAGGGTTTTCCTTGTTTCCTCAAGCCTTTTTGTGATATATGTGACAATATAAAAACGTTTCTTACCTTTCTGTGTGTGTGTTTTGTTTTGAATGCTTTGCCAAAAATAACTTTGACATAAATAGGTGCTTTAAATTATTTTGTGAAGAGAATAGATGACAATATGACTGTTTCACAGAAAATTGGAAAGTAAGAATTTTTCATGTTCATTCTCTGACATAACAACAAAAGAAAGTTTGGCTTTTTAAAATCATTTGTACCTCGTTTTGGGGGCAGAGGTTGCTAGATTGACTCTTAAAAAATAAATAGGAATAATTCATGAGATTATATATATTAATAATTTATACATGTTAAGTTCTTATTTGTTATTAAAGGTGAATAATAGCTTATGTACATCATTTTACCTAATTTCTCAAACCCACTAGTTGGAAATGATATTCTGTTGTTATTTTTTGAAATCCCTTCTGTGGTTAACAGAGTATATATGTATGTGTCTATTTTTCCAGTAGTGAGAGAGTGAGGAAAATTTGCCTGTCTGAGCTCCAAAGATTATTACTAAACAATTTCACAATATGGACTGAAAACATTCTTCTTATTAACTGAATTCAGTATTTTACCTTTAGAAGAAGTCAACTTAGGGAGACAACTTGGGTAGCTAAATTTTGGCTATATTGTCTAAAAGATATTAAAAGGATATCTCTAATATGAAGTTAAATATGGCTTTCTGAGTACAGGAAACAAGTTTGTGTTAAAAACACCAGCTTGCTACTAGGAACTGCATTTGACAAAAAAAAAATAGTTTATTAAGTGAATAATTTTTGATGCCAATATAATGAGAGTAACTTGAAAGGGAAAAGTCTTATCTTTGTAGTGTGATAGAACACACAAGGAAGGCAGCAATACTTAGTTCTAATTTTATTCATTCTTCTACATCAAATGGAAAAAAAGGAATTGACAAAAATCATTTCAAATAAAGTAAACATAGGTAAAACTGTTTCTTGAAAGTTCAGTTTCCACATAGCACCAGTATATCTCCATCGAAGATGGTGTACTTGTTTTATATTTATTTTGATATTCAATCTTGTTAAACATTCAAATAATTTAACTTCTCATGAAAGAAATGAACACTGATTTATAATCCACAATTTGTAAAATTGACATTTAAACATAAAATTATAAGATTAGTCGTGCGGGATAATGACACAGAAAAAGTATAGTTTGGTAAACAAATCAATCGTCAAAGTTTAAGAAAGTAGCTACAACACAGTCATTATTGAAAAATTAGAGTTAGTTTATTTTGATTGAGGGATTAAATTAACTCTCTGGGTATTCTCTATTTAGGTATTTGATTAATGTCTTGAAATAGCATTTAAAGTGCTAGACAAACACTTTAAAAATATGCACAGAAATATCTAAAAAATTAGAAAAAACTTGGCAGGTATACTCTTTAGAGGATCAAATTATACAGCTTCAAATTGAGCATCAAGAAATTCAAATTAAGGATAAAAATAATTCACAGTTGGTGAGACCTGGTTTAACAGCAGATAGAGAGTGAGAGGAGGTGAGGAAAGAAAACGCTTGGAAGTTTTGTTGACAACAAACTCAGGTAGTATAGCTAATAAAACAGTTAAATTGAATCGTATCGATGGGTTATACCAGCCAAAGGAAGGAAAGAGCTTTACTATAGTCAAAACTGATAAAATCATATGTGACACACTGTATCTAGTTTTAGAGGTCATATTTGAAGGGGATATGAATAAGTTTGAATATTTATAAAAAAGTAGCTTAGGCTGGCCACGGTGGCTCACACCTGTAATCCTAGCACTTTTGGGAGGCCGAGGTGGGTGGATCACGAGGTCAGGAGTTCAAGAGAAACCTGGCCAAGATGGTGAAACCTAGTCTCTACTAGAAGTACAAAAATTAGCCGGGCGTGGTGGCGGGTGCCTGTAATCCCAGCTACTCAGGAGTCTGAGGCAGGAAAATTGCCTGAACCTGGGAGGCAGAGGTAGCAGTGAGCCAAGATCGTTCCACTGCACTCTAGCCTGGAAGGCAAAGAAAGATTTCATCATCTCAAAAAAAAAAAAGAAGCTTAGCGAGGAGTGGGAAAAGCAACATACAATAGTTGAAAATTAGGCAACATGGATTTAGTGTGGAAAAATTGAAGTGTATAGAGGAAAGTATAAAACTCCATGTCCTGTATTCCAACCACCTAGACTGCTTGATAGGTGTTGCAGATGTTCTGCAATTTTCTGCCTCTGTAGTTTTGACAATCCCTCAAATTGCAATGCTATATCTTTTTTTTTTTTAATGTTTTCTTCTCCAATGATCAATTAAAATTCCAATAATGCTTTAAGGTTAGCCTCCAAAACTATCTCATCCACTTGCCTCCTTACAGGAATATCTTCCTCTACCCTCATTTCCAAAAGAACTTGGCACACTGGGGTCACATTCTTCTTTATGTGATAATGCCTTGGACATTTTATTCAGAATGTTCAGAACAGAAGGGATAAAAACATGTCTTTTTCAAACTCTTAACTCCCACAGTTTTGGTACAATCTAACATATTTAATAAAAGCATTCTGTTGATTAAAGATCATTAATATTTAATTCAAAAGAAGATTATATTTTTGTATATAGAGTTGAACACACACAAAACAAAAAAGAGAAGGCATGCATACTGGTACTGATATGAAAAAAAATGCTGGAAGTGATTACATTGAACATGTTTTAGAAATTTAATAATAATTATTTAAAGGAAGCAGAATTCTATACATAAATACATAAGAAAAAGTTAAAACTAACATTAAATGTATTTAGAAATAAACTTTCAGAAAGATATAGTTTAAACAACTCTGCAAACTAGAGATTATATCTCCTTTTAGAATAATAAGGAATAAACATTTGATAAATACTTTAATGCTTTTAATTAATTGGACTTTTCATAAAATTAATAATAAATATAAAGTAGCATTAATATGTATTTTTCAATAGCAGGACTGCCGGGGGGCAGGCAAAATTATATGTATTGTATATATTTTTCAATGTTTTTTTAAACCTCAAAAATATATGTGTAAAAATGGATTTTTTCATTATATTTTCAATACTAAAGAAAATATTTATAGATATGTTAATTTTATAATTTTTGTTCTATTTTACTATTCATTTATCATATTTTATTTTGAATTAAAACTAACTTTGGTTGAAATCAACTTATACAACATAATGTTGAATTTGTATTCCTTATAAGGATTAATAGTAAATGAATTGACATCTTACCTATACAATGTTTAGTTAGGCTGATTAATTTTGAAAACATTATTAGGGAATTACTGTTAGAAATTAGCAAAAATACAAAAAAAGTTATTTTTGATAATAGAAAAGGGAAAATATTTATCTGAAGTCTACAGAAACAGAAAATATTCTGACATAAAATGATTTAAAGATGTTCCTGTGTAAACACTCAGCTATTTTGTCACTGCAAGTTTTGTTTGATGCTGAAAAATTATTAAAGTGGTGAATGATATACAATCTTTAATTAATATAAAAATTTTTCACCTAGGTTATCTTATAGAGTGGTCACATTGTGTGACTAGATTTGTATCTTGAATATTATCTGAAATTTAAACATCCTTTTAAAAAATCAAGGTTATAGTGGCAAAATATAATTCCTTGAAGGCTCATTTATTTTTAAAAATATCTGAAAGTCTTTTGGTGCCAACTATTAATGCATTCCGTAATCATTAAAAATACGATTTGATGCCAAATATTGGACCTCACTCTACAGTGAAAGTATACATTTTCTTATATAATTCCTGTAAGCTGAAAGAACATAATCAAAAAGAGAATTCCTAAAGTATTTTTAGTAATAACAACGTTTAGATTTATGCTCTAATTTATTTTTTAATATCAGAAGTAAAGTGCTGTTAGAGTAATGAACTATAAGGAAGAACCAAGGAAAGACAGCTGTTATTTGTGTTCTCTCTCTCTGAAGAAGCAAACAAACGCATTTTTGATTCATTTTTTTCTCTTCCTTGGCATCAGTAAGAAGTATTCCATGATGCTAACTCAAAGGGATTTTTGCAGCTTAATACGTAGTCACAGCAATCAAATCAAAGTTAAAAGTCTTTTGGTCTTTATCAATAAATGTACCATTACTAGTCAACCTTTAGCACTATAGGAGGCATTTGGGATAGTAAAATCATTTGTTTATAATGCACCCTTTCTTTCTGACATGAATTTCAATGTTATTCTTTTAATACTAAGGGAAAAAACGTTTGGCACAAACAGCAAACTAATGTATTTCAAGAAGAGATTCTTGCATGACATGATTCCTAAGAGATTTGCTTCAGTTAAAAGCATTCTTCTGTTCTGTGGATATTTGTGTACATGTCTGATTGAGTGGAAAAAACTGCTGGAGAAAAATGGGATCACAAATGTATGTTGTTTTGACTGCTATCAAGTCAATACAGTAATAGGCTGGTGAAAACATCAAAACACAATCAAAACCTGCCTTCAGTGTCTGAAAGAAGAATTTACTTGGCAGTCACCCAAAAAAGGTCATTTTTTTTTTTTTTTTTCTAACCTCATCAGTAAATATGAAGGAAATAAATCTGGGTATCGTGGTTTTTATAAAACAGTGTATATGGTTGCCCTACGGAAGACAATCTCTGACTCTATTATTTAATATATGTGTTTATTGCACTAGGTTGATAAGCCAAAATGTAAGGGGAGGCATTCACAACCAGGCCAATAGGTATTTGCAAATGATTAAGAGAATAGCCTATTATTCAACACATACTTGTGGAAATTGATGTGTATTTGAAATGTTAATGCTTAGAAAATCTTTTGATACCTATTTGAAACACTAAGGGAAATGTAAATAAATCTGACTGTTTAAAAAGCTTGTATTCAATACTTTCATGTTAATTATAATAAAAATACTCTGATGAAAGAATCTATGTGATACAATCAATATTACCTTACAAAATCAAAGCAATAATGCTTTAAACATAATCTTGATATATAAATCACAAGAAAAACAGGCTAATATGTAGAACATGAGAGTTTGAAATGCTCTGCCTGTGTTGAAAATCTGCTATTTTAGTGGACATTTTTAATTACATACTTTAGAGGAGAAAAGCAGTTCCAATATATAAAACAATAAAAATTACAACTCATTTATATATATTATGTACTGTGCTAATTGGTAACCATTTAAACCATACAGAATATTTGTGAGCTGAGCAGTAATATAAAAACAGAAAAATCTGGTGTTTTTGACATCTGAATGTGCTTACTTTGAAAGTATATTTTACACTAGACACTATGAATGGCTTGTATTCTATAACAACTCCAATTTTTGTTAAGAGTGGGAGTGATAGAAACATAAAAGTTATGATGTAATGTGATAACTGCTTAAATAATCAAGAGCTATTGAAAAACAAAGTGAACAATAAACTCTATGCCACTTTGGAATTATATATTTATAATACCTAATATAGTCAAAATGTGAAGTTATTATATATTTTTACTAAATTTTGTTTGATTTAATCAGGGTTCTTCATAGTATCTTTATCAATCCTATACAGGATGGTATCAGACTACTTTATTTAAACACACTAGAGATAAATATATAGAATGTAAAATATCAGAATGAATCCTATATAGCCAAGATAGTATTATTTTGTAATATTTTATTTCAGTTTATATCTATCTGTCTACACACATCCTAATAAGATTGATCATATAAATTATATATTTTTACTGGAGATTATCATCATAAAACTTTGAAAAGCATAGTTTTAGCAAATTTAACAACTTGTAAGATGAGAAAATAAATTATAGAAAATTGAGTGCCAGTATCCTCCCCTCAACACAAAGAGAAATGCCATAGTGAATATTATTTTATAAACTAGGACTATCTAATGCCAGCTGAATGTCAAACCCAAAATAGATTCAATAATAAAAATTGTGAAAACAATTGTTATGTTAACAATAAAAATATATTTACTCAGTTCTATAAGAATATCATCAATAACTATCATTTTATTGATCTTCTTTGTGAGAGTACTTTACTAAGAGCTTAAAAATTAGTTCTTTGATTTTTATGACAATTCTATGAAATCTATATGAATATCCCCATTCTATAGATAGAGAAAATGTGGTAAGGAAAATTAAATCATTTGAAGAAATGTAAACTGCTAAAACATGCCAGATCACATCCAAAGATTATTCTGCTAATTACTATGCCACCTGTGCTTTACATGAAAGTTCATGTTTCTGAAATTTTCAGCCTGGAACAAGGCATGATAGGCTATAATTAGAACAGACTAGTTCAGTGATTATCACACTTTAGCATGCCTCAGAATCATCTGGAGAGCTTTTAAAACACAGATTCCTGGGGCCTACTCCTGAGTCTGAGGTGAGGAATAAGTATTTACAGTTTGTTTGTTTGTTTGTTTTGTTTTGTTTTAAGATGGAGTTTTACTTTGTTGCCCAGGCTGGAGTGCTGTGGCGTGATCTTGGCTCCCCGCAACCTCCACCTCCCAGGTTCAAGCAATTCTTCCGCCTCAGCCTCCTGAGTAGCTGGGACTACAGGAGCGCACCCCCACACCTGGCTAATTTTTGTATTTTTAGTGTAGATGGGGTTTCACCATGTTGGCTAGGCTGGTCTCGAACTCCTGACCTCAGGTGATCATCCTGCCTTGGCCTCCCAAAGTGCTGGGATTACAGGCATGAGCCACCACACCCAGTTAGTATTTACATTTTAAACAAATTCTTAGCTCTTGCTAAAAGTGCTGGTGTAGGGACCATAGTTGGAGATTTACTTCTGCAGAAGTTTGTAATGTGCCATTAAAGTAAAAAACTGCAGACCTAGATAGAATGAATCAGAGTATCTCTGCAAGGTGTATAGCTATCTGCATGGGAGCAGGTTTTCCTGAGGAATCTAGTGCATATTAATGATTGACACAGGAGACAGCCAAATGCCTACGTAGATAGCGAAGGGTTTCTGGAGAACCTCAGACTCACTCAGGTCATTTTGTACTGCGGAATTGCCTAAACATGCTCACAGTGAAAAATTCTCTCCCTTAACAGACGTGCAGTAAGGGAAATAAATCAGCGTGGAGTGGATCAGACTAAGGGCCCACGTGTGCACCGTAAGGAAGGGGTGAAGCCACAAGGAATTTGCGCCTTTTTCAAGGGAGGAACCTGGTCTTCAGCTCGTGTGTGGTGGCCTAGTATTCAAGTGCGAGGGAGAAAAACCTGCTTGCAGGACCCCTCTCCTTGCTGATAACTTTCCTTTCACTTAAAAATTCAGTCCTTCTTTCCCTTCAATGTGTTCATGTGCCTAATTTTTCCTGGTTGTGAGACAAGAACCCAGATTTACCTGAATTAAGGAGCAAAAATCCTGCATCAGTATTATATTAAATCTATTGGCCATGAGGTGTTTTTAAGGAATCCTGAGGTAGCTTTCTCAAAACACTTTTTAATTTTTAATTTTATTGTGTGTTAAAGGCTGCGGCAACATAGTTCAGAATTTAGTCATTCCAATAAGAATGAAGCTTCCTTACCCTCCTCCACATGCATCCTGTTTTTGGTGCTATCTATCAATATCTGCTTTTCCAAGTATTGGAGCAAGTAAAGAAATCTAAGCAAACTCTCATCACAAAATAAAATTTATAATTATAGAAAGAGTGATGCCTCTTTAATAAAATGTTATAAATAAAAAAGGTAAATTTGATACATGTAGTGAAATAGTTAAAGTTATTCTGAGTCTATAAGTGAGTCATATGCTAAGTAAATGTGCTTTTATAAAAAACATGAGCAAGGAACATTAACAAGATTTTATTAGGCATAGTAGGAGCAGGAAAGGGCTTGTTACTAAAATAAAATGATCAAAAACCTTGGATTTGAGGCAAAAGAAAGGGAAAAATCCAGACAGAGGTTTGACAAAGTTTGTTTCAGAAGAGCTAATATGGCTGGCTTTGGAGTGCGAAAGTGGAGTCATTTATCTACTGAGGGTGACAATTACTGGGGAGAAGAAAATGGTTGTTCAAGGTTTTGAAATCAAAAATTTAGTAGCAAGCATATTTTGGTAAAGTCAGTTACGATGTGCTCATAATATTGACAATTTTTCAGGAGGGAAATACTTTTCAGACAGTTACCTCAGGCTTGATGTCAAATGAATCTTATAGGGGCCTTTTATTCTTTATATGTTCACAGTGGAATGGGCTCTAATAGATGTCTTAACCTACCTATAATATTTAGTCCAGTTTTAAAGGGCTATAAATGCCACATAATTTTTTATTATCTTTAAGTTACAACAAAAGTATATTTGAGAAAGAAAATTTTCAGCAACTAACCATAGAGTGTCTATTATTATTATTTTGTTATTGTTTTAAACTGATGGGAAAGGCATGAATTAAGAATTGTGTTTGCCTACCTAGCAGGAGAGCTGAAATTAAAGTATAGCACAGTATTAATTAAGAGAACAGAAGAAGAAAAAATGACAAAACAGCCACAATTAAAAGTTGAAAGAATTTTAATTATATTACACCTGATTGTTCCAAATTGGGTGTAAAGAGCAAGGAGTAATTTGAATTTTCAACTAAGTCAAAGATGTAATTATTTTGGTGTGCTAAGAAAAATTTTACCAAGGAAAGATAAGTAGCATTTTGTTTTGCATATTATAAAGTTGGACAGTGTACTGACATAAAGATAATCTTAGGGTGCTTATTACTGGCACTGTGTTTCAAATGTCTTAAACTGTGAATTGTGAAATCGAGTATACATATAAAAAAGAGTTATATGAGAAATAGGTATAATATAAAATAGAAGAATATTGAACTCTTGTTGTTCCTAATACTGAAGTCCAAATGTAAAACATCAATATCTCTGAACCCTTCTTTGGGCCCAGCTTTGTCCTCAGTCCCTTGATGTGGTCAACAAAACTCAAATTCTTGTGGTATGGCAAATGCCAAACTAGCCTAAATGCTCCGCTTGCCTTTCCTGATTTCTACATTCATTTGCTTTTTGGACTGATTACTCTTTACTTTCTTGTCAGCCTATCTTTATGAGATTTTTTAAAAAATTAATCTCATAATTATTTACAATAGGAAGGCTGGTCGATTTACCATAAACCTTGAAATATCAATTAGCCAAATATGCTTTTATATTTGAAATGTAAGTTAATAAATATCAAGTTGGTTTTAATCCAACCAAAGTAATATTTTATGCATACAAATGGATTTGTGGATCATTACACTAGATGACAGGAACATGGCTGAATCATTTGTTGGTTTTATAAAGGAAAGGAAAAACATTTACTTCTCCAGAAGTGCTCTTTTAGAAATTATGCTAGAAGATATTAGATCAGAGCATTAGAACCTAGAGCATTTTGCATGCTCTGCAAATGTGACACCAGAAATATGTCAGAGCAGAAAAATGTGTATTTTTATTAAAATGATCAGAGTACCAATGCTGGTAACTCTCAGAGAGCTCCAAAGAAAAAGTAATAATATTGTGATTTAAATAGATGAAATTGTGATGCCTTCTTTTCAAGAATGGTTTTTTTTTACCCAATCAACTTTTGAGAGGTTAATAATAATAAGAAGAAGAAGGAAGAAATAGAGAAGCTGGAGTAAGAGAGAATGGCATCATGACAGGTGTTTCAGGTACAGTTAAAATGGTTAATGTGACAATAGCTCAGCAATAGTGGGACCAAAAATGGCACTTAAGCAACTACATTATAGGTAAAAGAGATGATTCTTTGTCCTAAACCATAATCATAGGCTAGCCACAATTTATTTGGCAGATAATCAGTAGACTATGTTTAGATTCATTCTAAAAACCACCATCTGAAAGTGTATATAAAGGAATCAAAAAACTACCAGAACTGAAACTTTTCTTTACTTTTTTTTTTTTACTGAAAACACACATATAATTACAAAGTTTGAATGACAAAAAGAATTCAGTATCTCTTTTTATATCATCACTCTATTAAAATGTAAATCATTCAGAAAATATTTTAATGGTAATATCTTTCTTAGTTTATTTTTTCCTACCCTTTTGAAAATTGAAGTCAAATTTTTTTTCTTATAAAGCATATCTAGTTTAACCTACCCAATTAATCAATTGTTAACATTTTTATTTCTGTCTGTGCATATGCTAGAAGTAATCCTTGAAATAACTAAGTGGGAGGGTTAATAGCTGGAGAAATCCACCAATATCACTACTTCCCCCAAAACGTCTTAATTTTTAGCTGTGAATTGGTAATCCTGTCTTCATTTTTTTTTTTTTTTTTTCCAAAACGGAGTCTTGCTCTGTCACCCAGGCTGGAGTGCAGTGGCGCGATCTCAACTCACTGCAAGCTCCACCTCCCGGGTTCACGCCATTCTCCTGCCTCAGCCTCCCGAGTAGCTGGGACTACAGGCACCCGCCACCATGCTCGGCTAATTTTTGTATTTTTAGTAGAGACGGGGTTTCACCATGTTAGCCAGGACGGTCTCAATCTCCTGACCTCATGATCCGCCTGCCTCGACCTCCCAAAGTGCTGGGATTACAGGTGTGAGCCACTGTGCCCAGCCTTCATTTTCTTTTAGTCAGAGTTTTTTGGCTTAGTTGTCTGACAAAAAGAGTTATGTAAACATCAGATTGACACCAGGATTGTGTTCTGTTCTAAGTTTAAATATGGTTTTGAGAAATAAGTTGTTCAGTCATTCATACAGTTATTATAACAACTACACAAGGGTATGTATTTGAAAGTATTTTCAAAAGCAAATTCTTTTATCCAGATTTAAGATATTTTGAAATTGTTTCCATCATAGTCACTATGTTTAAAAAAAATTCACAAAATTGTCTTATGTTGACAACTATAAGATGTATTTTCTAAGAGACTAATTAGCCTTATATTCTAGTTTAATTTCCATGTTTACTTTAAAAATCTACATTTGAAATGATGTTTTTATTTTTAGAAAGAGAAAAATACAATTTTTTCAAAGATAGGCATCTTTTTATCTCAATCTTTTCTTGTATTCACTCTAGAAATAGTGAACGACAATGATTCACTGGTGACGAAAAAGCAAGGCATGTGAAAAATTTTCTAAGTAACTCATTTTTAATAAATGTAGCTTTTTTGCTGTTCGTTTTGTTATTACATAGTTGACATTTTCAGCAGTGGGAATTCACTGATGATATGTTAGAATTCATTTTTAACCTCACATGGGTTTTGTTTTTTGTGATGTGTTGTGGGTAGGAACGAACACACCTACAGATTTTCTAGTTGTTAAGACACAAGAATACAAATTAACAGTTTTAATTATGTTAAAGTTTAAAATAGTCTCCCAAATCCTTTGTTTTTAAAGAAACTATATTAAAGCACATAGAATTATCCATACTGAATTTTAGTCTTTCCAACTGTCATACCCCTATGCCTCTTGTGAGTGGAAACTCCCCATTCTAAAATATATAAGTAGATTTTAAATTCCTAAATAATGTTCAAATTTACATTAAACTATTCAGGCAATGAACAATTTGTTTTTGTTATCAACAAAATGGCATATTTGTCTCAATTTCAAATAAAAAATTTCAAATAAAAATTAAAAAAAGCCAATGATAGAAAAAACAAAAAAAAACATTTAATTTGACTGTATAATCAGATCTATATGATATTAATTTTAATAAAAAGTAATTATTCAAACCATGTTGTCCTTTTTTTGTATTACTGCTAAGTTACTACTAGTTGCATCAGGTATGTAGGAGATACCATAGAGAAAAAAACATTTTTATATATCTTTGCAAAACCATGTTACAAATGTTGTTAAAAAAGGAATCTGTTGAAGATAAATATTTCCTCTGCTCTAGGGAAATATTAGAGAATAGGCTGATAATGAAATGTTAGCAATATAACTCATATTTACTACAATGCCAGCAAGCATCACTGCAACCTACCCCACTAAATATTTTGGTTGAAGAGGTGGTAAAACTGAATAAAGTAGAGAATAAAAAAAATTATTAGCATGGGCTAATGATATGGTTTGGCTGTGACCCCACCAAAAACTCATCTTGAATTGTAGTTCCCATAATCCCCACATGTCCTGGGAGGGACCCAGTGGGAGGTGATTGAATCAGATGAGCAATTAATAAAGAATTTGTAATTTATAAAGGAAAAGAGGCTTAATGGACTCACAGTTCCACATGGCTGGGGAGGCCTCACAATCATGGTGGAAGGCGAAAGGCACATCTTATATGGCGGCAGGCAAGAGAGAATGAGAACCAAGTGAAAAGGGTTTCCCCTTATAAAGCCATCAGATCTTGTGAGACTTATTCTCTACCATGAGAACAATATGGGGGAAATTGCCCACACTTATCATTCAATTATCTCCTGCTGGGTTCATCCCACAACACATGGAAATTATGGGAGCTACAATTCAAGATGAGATTTGGGTGAGGACACAGCCAAACCATATTACCTGCTTTTGGTCAGCACTTCTTTCTGCTGCCATGTGAAGGACATTTTGCTTTTCCTTCTGCCGTGATATTATGTTTCCTGAAGCGTCCCCTGACACACTAAACTGTGAGTCCATTAAACCTCTTTCCTTTATAAATTACTCAGTCTTGGGTATGTCTTTATTAGCAGCATGAGAATGAACTAATACAGTAAATTGGTACCAAGTAGTGGAGCACTGCCATAAAGATACCTGAAAATGTGGAAGCAACTTTGGAACTGGGTAACAGGCAGAGGTTGAAACCATTTGGAGGGCTCAGAAGAAGACAAGAAAATATGGTAATGTTTGGAACTTCCTATAGACTTGGAGGGTTCAGAAGACAGGAAGATGTGGAAAGGTTTGGAACTTCCTAGAGACTTGTTGAATGGCTTTTTGACTGAAATGCTGATAGTGATATGGACATTAAAGTCCAGGCTGAGGTGGTCTCAGATGGACAGGAGTAACTTATTGGGAACTGGAGTAAAAGTCATTCTTGCTATGCAAAGAGATTGGTGGCATTTTGCCTCTGCAAAAGGAACTTAGAACTTCAGGAAGATGATTTAGGGTATCTGGCAGAAGAAATTTCTAAGGAGCAAAGCATTCAAGAGGAAGCAGAGCATAAAAGTTTGGAAAATTTGAAGGCTGATGATACGATAGAAAACAAAATCCCATTTTCTGGGGATAAATTCAAGCTGACTGCAGAAATTTGCATAGGTAACAAGAAGCCACATGTTAATCAACAAGACAATAGGGAAAAAGTCTTCAAGGCATGTAAGACACCCTCATGACAGCCCTATCAATCACAGGCTTGGAGGCCTAGTAGGAAAAAATGGTTTTGTGGGCCAGGCCCAGGGTCCCCCAGCTCTATGCAGTCTCATGACATGGTGCCTTGTGTCCTAGCTGCTTCAGCGCCAACCATGGCTAAAAGGAGCCAATGTACAACTCAGGTTGTTGCTCCAGTGGGTGCAAGCTCCAAGCCTTGGCAGCTTTCACATGGTGCTGGGCCAGTGGGTGTGCAGCAGTCAAGAACTGAGGTTTGGGAACCCCCACCAAGTTTTCAGGGAATATACAGAAATGCCTAGATGTCCAGGCAGAAGTCTGTTGCAGGGGCAGAGGGCTCATGGAGAACTTCTGCTAGGGCAGTGTGAAGGGGAAATGTGTGGTTGGAGTCCCCACACAGAGTCCCTACTGGGGAATTGTCTAGTGAAGCTGTAAGAAGAGGGCCACTATCCTCCAGATCCCAGAATAGTACATACACCAACAGCTTGCACCCTGCACCTGGAAAAGCCACAGGCACTCAATGACAGCCTGTGAAAATAGCCAGGAGGGGTGCTGTACCCTGGAAAGCCACAGGGGCAGAGCTGCCAGAGGCCATGGGAACGTACCTCTTGCATCAGCAATACCTGGATATGAGACATGCAGTCAAAGGAGATCATATTGGAACTTTAATAACTGCCCCATTGGATTTCAGATTTGCATTGGGCCTGTAGCCCCTTCATTGTGGCCAATTTCTCCCATTTGGAATGGGTGTATTTACTCAATGCCTATAACCCCATTGTATTTAGTAAGTAACTAATTTGCTTTTGATTTTGCAGGCTCATAGGCAGAAGGGACTTGCATTGTCTCAGATGAGACCTTGGACTTGGACTTTTGGATTAATGCTGGAATGAGTTAGGACTCTGGGGGACTGTTGGGAAGGCATGATTGTGTTTTGAAACATGAGGACATGAGATTTGGGATGGGGCCTGGGGCAGAATGATATGGATGGCTGTGTCCCCATCTAAATATCATCTTGAATTTTAGTTCCCATAATTCCCACGTGTGGTAGGAGGGACCTGGTGAAGGTCATCGAATCATAGGAGCAGTTACTCCCATGCTGCTGTTCTTGTGATAGTGAGTGAGTTCTGACCAAATCTGATGGTTTTATAAGGGGCTTTTCCCCCTTTTTCTCAGCACTTCTCCTTGCTGCCACCATGTGAAGAAGTATGTGTTTGCTTCCCCTTCCACCATGACAGTACTTCTCATGAGACCACCCAGCCATGCTGAACTGTGAAGTAGTTAAACTTCTTTCCTTTATAAATTACCCAGTCTTGTATATGTCTTTATGAGCAGCATGAAGATGGACTAATACAGCTGATTACTGGTGGTGATAAGCATAAAGAGTATAACTTTAGAAAGAAATGTATTAAGTTGAAAGTTGATCAATAAAAATGAACTTATCCAAGATATTCCATAAGAGAAGATTAGCTAATTAATTATATTTAATCATGGCTATTTAAAAATACATGGGTATAACCAACAGAGTTCTATGTCAATTAAGAAGGATAGATGCTACTCATTAAAAATTCTGATGTTGACAAAGAAATTTCATATGTTCTGTGGGTTCAAAAATGAGTCTGAAAAAATTGAATATAGAAACACCCTATAGTAGAGTTTTATCATCACTTTCAATTCATCATAGTACTAGCAGTAGTAAATGGTTACCATACTTAAATGAACATCCCCTAGAGGTCCTGGGATTTGAACAGCTTCAGTTTGATGAATGGGACAAATGATGGCTTAAGTCAGTGAACCATTGGCTACAAGTGCTATCAGGGATGTATTGAGCAATGTGCTTAGGAATGGATATGAAGGAAAAACATTGTACTTAGTATAAGGGGAAGGATTAGATTGAATATCTAAGTAGTAATCAGAGGAAAATAAAGTGATGTTTGAGCAAAAAGGTGTCTGAAGAATTAAGCAGTGATAGATTTGAGTGTGAATGAAGGAAGGTACCTTACATGTGTAGTTAAGACTGAAGAGCTCCTCTTCATTCCCTTGAGATGGTTGGCCTTAGCCAACTTTCAAAAGAAAAAAAGAGAGTAATTGTAACATTTATATAATTTTGCTGACGTATTTGATAAATTTTCCACCTATCTAATGCTCAAGAATTCTTCAGGAAAATGTCAGTGAGTGAGAACTTTTTTTTTTTTTTTTAAATTTCTTCTTAGTTAGCCCAAAACTTTAGCTGAATAACCACAGAGGTTCATCTTAATCCATGTCGTGGACTTTGAACTCTACCATGAGAATGTGAGGTGGTTATTCTAGATAAATATGCACACCAGCGAGAAACTTGAGATCACTAATACCTTCACTAGGTAACCCTTTTAATAAAGACCTCTCTGTAAAACTCTCTGTCACATCTTATCTTTTCTTTCCTACAAGATAGCTTCATCTAATTATTTTTTTCTTTTACTTTTGAGACAGAGTCTCACTCTGTCACCCATGCTGGAGTGCAGTGACAATCTCAGGTCACTGCAACCTCTGCCTCCCAGGTTCAAGAGATTCTCATGCCTCAGCCTCCTGAATAGCTAGGATTACAGGCGTGCACCACCACACCCAGCTAATTTCTTGTGTTTTTAGTGGAGACGGGGTTTCACCATGTTAGCCAGGATGGTCTTGAGCTCCTGGCCTCAAGTGATTCACCTGTCTTGGCCTCCCAAAGTGCTGGGATTACAGGCATGAGCCTCCATGCCTGACCCCAGTTTCATCTAATCCTTTAGAGAAGAAGGAATACATCTATTATTAGCAGAGATGGATATTTTTCTCTAGTTATTAATGAATCTACAATGTAGAACTTGGTGACACAGAAATGTCTGACTATAACCAAACAACTAAATCTATAACTAAAACAAGTGTCTGACTATACCTAAAACTATTAGCAATTAAGAAACATTATTTTTGCTTGTTTTTTATTGTTACTCCATGAATCGATTCAATTCAGATATTCCTGTGGTGTTGTTCGAAAGTACTGGTGAAAGATTTATCCTAATCATAGGCATTCTAGCAATGTTAGAGAAGAATTAAAGTCATAATTATATACTAGTGTCAGTGAGTTTTTGAAAGCAAGTGATGCACATATAACAATAAAAGTTAGAATATCATGAACCCAGTTATTGAATTAAGCATTTATTTACTTGAACTCAGAATATGGTGCTATAATAAATTGATTATTAGAGAATTTACAGTTTGAAGGAAATATTTTTAAAAGAGTAAAGACCGAAGCTGAGACCCTGGCCCACTGGGATCATTTTCAAGACCTTTATAGTTGAAGACCAAAGTATTTTTTTCAGAGTTCTAGACATGTGTTGTCATATTCTAGATGTTCTCAAAGAGCTTGCTAGAGTCTACTCAAAATGACCTGTGTATGTTCTGATGGATTGTCATACTTCTCATCTCTTCACTTTATCTGGCAGGTAAAGAAAGATTTGCTTTGCTTACTTTAGTCCATTCACTAACAAAATAATTTAGGAATTCAAATTACTTTTCAAATGTATTTGATTTATTTTTATTAGATTATTATTTTAAAGGTATTCTAATAGGATCTGTTTGATTCTTTTAATAACAAAATATCATTTAGAAAAATACATGTATTGGATTTTTTGTGGGGGTGACTAATGTCCTTGGAACATAGTGGTTTTCTGGAACAACGCAATTTCTAATTTAGAAAAATCAAAATGTATATTACAATGGGATGGTGTCATGTCCTGAATTGTATCATTCCAAAAGGTATATGTTGAGGCCCTTACCCTCAGCAACCCAAAATGTGACCCTACTTGGAGATAGGCAGTTTAACGGGGTAGTTAAAGTTAAATGAGGTCAGAAAGGTTGACCCTAATCTAGTATGATTGATGTCTTTATTAGAAGAGGAAATTAAGACACACAAAAAATACATCAGGTATACATGCACTCGAAGAAAAAGCCACACGAGGACATAGCGACAAGGCAGCTGTCTGCAAGCCAAAGGCAGAGGCCTCAGGAGAAAACTAACCGTCGAAACCTTGATCTTGAAATTCCAGTTTCCAGCACTGTGAGAAGATAATTTCTGTTGTTTAAACCATTCAATCTGTGGTATTTTGTCAAGGTCACCCTAGCAAACTAATACAGGTGAGTAGGCTGGCACAACTGACAAATACTAGTAGTTGAAAGGACAGAAGGGATTACATGCATTTGATGGCATGTACTCACAAACACAAAAGATGTGACAATATTATATGGCTGAAGATTCTGAATCAGATTTGGAAGACATAACAGGATTTGGATCTGGTGACTGAGAAGGTATCATAATTATGAAGAGCTACCTATGTCATGGTACCTGGCTGATCTTTAGTCTGTGGGTGGTAAAAAGCTATAACACATTTAAAGAAAGAGCTGAGTAATAGTGAGTTACAAATAAAAGGTTAAAATGATGAAAGGAAATATTTTATGTGCAGTGTTATGAAAGACATTTTGAATGATTAAAAAATTAAAAATATTTAAAAAGCGTTACATGTTATCCTTGTCATTGAGATATTCAAGAAAAGTAACTATTTTGGGAGAAACATTCTGAATTCAGAAGCAACTTAAAACTATCCTAAAAAATAATTACACATATGTCTAAAAATATGAGTAAGTTAATAGATACCTCTGACAAAAAAAGAAAACATTGTGTGTGTTTAATCAGATAAGGTAATCTGGGCCCAGTCAAACAATGATATCAGTTTTTTTTCTTGTTTGGATTTTTTTTTAAGTAGTGCTTTCTGAATAGATTTGACTGATTTTTAATGTTTTACAGGAAAGAAAGCCATAAATGGATTCAGGGAATCTATTTGTCACACCTCATTTGAAGAATGGTGAAGTAAAGGCAGTCCATTAAGAGTTTACAGTACTTTAGAGATCTTAATTTAAAAAATAAAATCTAACAAGAAAATGAATGCTGCTTATGAAAACTTGCCTGAAACACCAAGATATAAAAGTTAAGTTTAAGTTATTTGTGATATAAAAGTACCTATAACTCTGAGATTTAGGGAAAGAATAAAACAGAAAAAGGACTTTGATAGATGCCCTATAACCCTAGGAGCTTAGATTCTATTTCTTTCTTTATCTCCCTTTAGAAATGTCATGGAATTTGCTGTTACGAGCCAACGAAGCACTACTGAACTAATGTTTAAATATGCCACTGAGCTCTGAGTCTTTCAGGGTTAATTATGGAGAAAATATAGTACTTAAGAGAAAGGTAAAAACAAATTACATACCTGAAATATCCTTTCAGTTTTATGACTCCCAGGATACAGAAATATTTGGTTCCTGGTTTCTAATGGCATCTATGTTGTCAAGATTTAAGGTATAGTTACACTTGAAGTAACGTTTATATTAAAGAAAGCTGCCAAGAGGAAGGGTATCTAGAAAATTGTTTCACTATGAGAGAAATCCCTTATGAAAGAAATGGAAAAATCTCTGCATTTATGGAGTGACAGTGATATACAGTGGGGCAGTAGAGTATGGTTGCAGCATCATTTAGTTGCATTTTTTTATATTAAATTTTGTGATTACAGCCTTTGCAAATATGGCTGTATTGTTACCCACAAGGAGGTTTGTATTTGCAGATTGTTTTATGAAGAGACTAGATAAAATGATGGTCACACCAAATTCATTTCAGGGAAAAATGCTTTGAAACCTCATGGAAGCATCTCTTTTGTGGTAAGAATTCTGAATAACTATTCTGGGTATTCAGGTTTTCATAAATCCCCATAAAGACAAAGAACTAAAACAAGTATCACAAGCACCATGTTTCTAAAGTTTCCAGGAAATAAAAATGTGTATTTTTGAATATTTTTAGAATGTAATTATTTAAAAACAAGAATGTGCTAAGAAAGAAAGTGAAGTGCTTTTTTAAAATAAAGAAGCAAGACTTAGATTGAAAAATAAGGTTTTTTTTTTCTCTCTTTCAGCTTTCCCCTTTAACATTGTAGAAAGGATCATCTATGCAGCTTGAAAATTGTTTTGCTGAGGTGTATGACATTTTCATGTGAGTGTTTTCCAGGGTCCATTGAAGATTAACTTGCGGTAATATGAGTCAGAATTGTTCTTGGATTAGTTATAAAAGATTATCACATTTCAATAGGACAATATTAATGGGAAATAGTACTTTATCTATTCTGAGTAGGTCCATACACTCAAGAAGATTTTACCTTGTCCTTATTTTTGTATTCCTCATCTCACAACCATCACAGCTGTCACTCCAACTGTCTTTTATATGTGGAAGGTGTGAAGTTCTATTAGATATGATTAGTGTAAGTGCATTGCCTATTTCTGTGTCCAAGCAATTTACTCATTTGAATAATTTAAGTAATACACCTCAGTTAACTTAATTTATACTTAATTATGAAACAATGTTTTTGACTAAAACAATATTATGTAACAGAGCCTAAGAAATTCAATAGTTAATTGTTTCCTGGGATTGTGAGGGAAAGAGTGAGGGGCAAATACCCAAAGAAAGACAACTTATGCTCTATCTAAATTACTATTTCTGTGTATTCCAAAATTATATTTAACAGCCACAGGGATTATATTCTTATATTCTACTAGCCATATATTACTCATTCATGTATTCATTTGTTAATTACTATGCATCCATTCAATGAATATTAACCTACATTCTAGGACTTCACATTAAAATTTTAAAAATATCATAAATCAATTTTTTCAAATCATAAATTCATATACAAACAATTACAGAAATGTGTAACATTTGGATTTTAGAGTTATTTTTTATTTTGTTGTAAAAAAAGGTCAATATTTTAAACTGTCTAGATTAAAGTTTTGTGTGTGTATGTGGCTGCTGTTGTTTTTTCATTTGTAATTTTTATTTCTACTTCAAATGCAAGTATCAGAGACCTTTGTTTCTCTTGAATACCTAGTACTAGAATTGACCCCCGTCATAAGCTACTAGAAAATTGGGCAAAATATAAAACAAATTATTGTCAAACATTGAACCACAGACAGCAGAGGACTACTATTCTAAGGGAAAGAAAACAAATTATGAGAGTTCTGCAACTCCCCAGCTCATGTCCTAGGTAGTTTCCCAGATGATAATGCAATTAGGAAACCCACTCAATACACAGTAGTCTTGCTGAGTTGAAGAGTCAGAGATGAGAATTTAGGAAGGCTAGTGGCTAGACATTGTGGACAGCAGTAGAAGAGTACAGAAGAGGGAACTACATAGAAAAAGAGCTCCAGAAATCTGCATAAGAATATCTTCGAATCTGTTGATGAAATACAAAGGGATTTCATGCATAGAGTGAAATAACATGAGCGCAGAGAAATAGTGTCAGGGAAACTATAAGATGAATATTTCCCAGAGCTCACACAGAAGTGGAAAAGTCCTCACTGAACACCTGAGGTTTTGGAAATCAGTAAGGGCATATTTCAAGAGTAGGGTTAACACAATCCTAGAATAAAAGCCTAAAATAATGTTAGACACATAGTACCAAAGCTTACAGATAAGCTTTAACAAGATGAAATTAATTTGTAAATAACTAAAATGCTTGATAAAACAAATATTAACAACCTGTAAAAAAGGACACGATAAAACAAAATCCACTTACACTTAATAATGTAATATTTACACTGTTTGTAGTTTTAAAAACCAATACAGTTGTGCAGAAATTGGAATATGTGACTGACAATCAAGAGAAAAATCATTCATTAGGAAGAAACTCAGAAATGTTAGAGATGATGGATTGCAGACAAAGTTTTAACATCTATTGATATGATTTAAATCTCTGTCCCTACACAAATCTCATGTCAAATTGTAATCCTAAGTGTTGAAGGTAAAGCCTGGTGGGAGGTGATTGAATTATGGGGATGGGTCCTTCATAAATATTTAGCAACATCCCTTTGGTGCTGTTCTCCTGATACAGTTCTCATAAGATCTGGTCATTTAAAGGTGTGTAGCAACTCACCCATCTCCCTCTTCCTCCAGCTCCCACCATGTGAAATCACCTGCTTCTGCTTTGCCCTTTGCCATAATTGTAAGTTCCCTGATTCCTCCCAAGAAGCTGATGCTGCTATGCCTCTTGGACAGCCTGTGGAACCATGAGCCAATTAAATATCTTTTCCTTAAAAATTACTCAGTCTCAGGTATTTCTTTTTAGCAGTGTGAAATGGACTAAGGCACCTATTATAAATATTGTCAACACATTCAAGTACTTAAACCACAAACAGTATGTGAAGACGAACAAAAAATATTTAATAGAATCAAGAAAAGATATTAAGCAGAATCTGAAGTTCAAAAGTTATTGAATAACTTTTACAACAGATTAAACCCGGTACAAAAATATAGATTATTGAACATGAAGACATAGAACAGGAACTAACTAAACAGACACACAAAGAGAAAAAACCTGCAGAGGAAAAATGGAGATTCAGTGACCTGTGGGGCAATAAAAATAGTCATCCTACATGAAATTCAAGTTTAAGAAAGTTTGAGTATGCTAAAAACATATTTTAAAAATATGTAAATTTTTTTTTCAATTTTGATAAAAACGTAAGGAATCTTTAAAAAACCCAAGCAGGAAAAATGTATAAAATTGTATGACACCTGATAATTTAGTTGCTGGAGATTATTGTTAACTTGAATTAAATTTGACCTAAAGCTGCCTCCATACACCTCCATACATAGTGAACTGTAACCTAACTCAATGTGTAAACAACTTGTAATCTTACCTAAGAGTATACTCGTGAAACAAGTAGCCAAGGCCCAGCCAATTATAGCAAGTGAACCTCAAGTCAATTACAGGCTAAAGTCTGTCAAAAGATGTCCAGACAAACACTAAACATAGCCTGCACACTTGGGGGAAGGAGCTCTCTGTATAATTTTTGATACTGAGTACTACTTGGTCTATGAACCTGTCTTTTTCCCCTACTCAATTAACCTCTGTTAAATTTAACTTGTCTAAGGCTTATTTTAAACTATCAATCAATAAATAAATATCAAAGGTGACTTGCATACAGGAGAATGATAAAAAGACTGGTTTTCTTGTCAAAACCATGGGAATTAGAAGAAAAGAGAGCAAAGTTTTTAAGGTCTTAATGAAAAAAGAATATCAATTTAAATTTTTTCATCTAGCCTAAATGTTGTCAAGAGCTAAGTTAAACATCAGATTTGGGGAGGAATATGGAGTAATCAATACTGTTAAACATTGTTGGAGGAAGTGTAAGGTATGGTCACTTGTCATAAACTGAATAGTCTGAGATTTTACCGTAATGTGCAAGTTATATTTTATCCTCTTACTGTTTCCTGGAAACTAGCAGAAAACATAAGACTCCTGGTTAATATATAAATGAGATTATTACTCATGGTATAGCAGGGAACATAAGCTTTATGTTTGTATCAGTTTCCACTGCCCCCAAGTCCTATGAAAGCAACACAGAGCAGTCCATATAGATGGGCCCAGTGAGTTGCATCGCAGTTAAGGGATCACAGGCTTAAGGAACTACATGCTTCTATAACAAGGCACTGGGCCTGTTTGACCTCTGGCCCTGAGGAAGACATGATTTTTACATTGGATAGTAAACAAATCTGAAGGGGAATCCATCTTCTAGAACTGTTCACCATACATATGTACAAATAAGAGAGTTTGAAACTATGGCTGTCAGTGTTTTTGCTGGTAAGAAATACATAAATATGAGAAACTCATGGAGAATTCTGTTAGACACTACTTTGGAATATCATTCAGTTTTTTTTTAATATAAATGTAAACGTGAAACTACTGTATGATCCATCCAGCAATTCCAACTATGTATTTATCTAAGAGAAATAAAAATATGTGTTCACAAAAAGACTTTCATCAGAATGTTCATTGCAAAATAATAAATATTTATAACTCAATATAATAATATATTATTACAAATTGGCTTGACTTTTATTTTGTGAAGTGATAGAAAAGAAACCAATGCAGTAATAAATTGTTGCAAAACAGTACATATTTTTAGCTCAATAATAAATTGAACAACCTAATTAAAAAGTGGACAAAAACGAAAGACAAATAGCCATTAGCACATGAAAAGATGCTCTAAATCATTAGTTGTTAGGAAATTACAGGCTAAAACAACCATGAGTTACTATCAAATACCCAACAGAATAGCGAAAATTGAAAATGTTTAAAATAGTAAGAACATCAAGTGCTTTTAAAAATGGTGAGCACCGGAACCTTCACACATTGCTAGTGGGAATATAGATTCATACAATCTCTTTGGGAAAGAATTTTGCAGTATCATGATTTCTAAGGGAAATCCATCGGGCTGGAAGAAATTTCTATTTAGTATATGTTAGGAATTGTTTGCTGTGGGTGGTTTCTTTTTCATTATTTCACAGAAAAAAAATCAAGCCAGTTTCTACTCATCGTTTTGTTAACAAGTTTTTAATAATCATTTTATTTTAAACTGGCCATAAATATAATAGTTCTATGTAAATATTTCAACTTCAATTATGTTAAAATGTACCGTTTTACATTCTTAGAGCTTACAGCAGTGTTGAACTACATAACATAAGAGATGAAATGAATTGTATGTATATAACAAAAACACAGCTAATGTTCTTATCAGCTACCATTCTGACCTTTTCATGGAGTATGCAATTTTAAAATTATTGAAAAAATGCTATAATAAGTCTATAAATGGATGAATTGATATAGTTTGCATATAAAGAAAAGCAGACTATTACCATGAAAGTAAAAATGAATTAATTTAATTATGTAGTTTCCAGTCATTCTTCTAATAGAGCAGTTGCTCTCATACTCATCAGCCCTATGATAAGGTCCACAATAAAAAAAAATGGTATATTCTATTGCTTGCCTTCTCTGGTTAGATCGCTTGTCCTAATTACTCAACAAAAGAATCTTGTCCTTCTTTTCATTCATAATCTATTAATATGGAATTACCTGCTCTTCTCAATATATGCCACATCTTTTTCTTATGAACATTCTTACTTTAATGTCTCCATTTTCTTTCTTCTTCATTTAGATAATTCCTAGTTAGCTGTATAAGTTGACCTCAATAACTACTTCCTCTAGGAAGCTTTTGCTAACCAATAACCTGTGTTTTATGTGTGTCTCATAGTACCCTTTAGCCCCTGCATTGATCTTCTTCTATTGTTTTATTACATTTCTTATTTTTTGCCTTTCTCGGTCATTAATCTGTAATTTCCTTGTAGGCATGCACTCTTTCCTTTATATCTGTTTCTCTAGGATTTAATGTAGCATCTAAAATATCTTATCAACACAATCAATATTTATTGAAGAGAAGGACTCTAACTTTATATCTTGCTTTGTGAGTTGACTAAGTTCAATAACAATTTCTGATTTCTCCAGCTACCATCACATGCATGTTATTGGTTAAGTAAAGTAAAACTTATTATTCTCATTAAAACTTGGTAAATCAAAATGAGCACATGAGAAAGGAATTTGATCGCAGTGCTAAAGAAGGATCAATGTTATAGAAATCATCGGTACTCCCAGCAACACAGAGACAAGAAGATAAACTGTCACTCAGCTAAATGTGTTAGACTTTGTCAAATTAGAATTATAAGAAACTAAAGATGTATACCAACTATTTCCACAAAGTTCAAACCTAAAGCTGAAAATGTTACTTTACTCAGAAATACATTCAATGGTTTTTCCTTGCTCTTAACATAGCAACACCATCATTTCTCCATTCTTTTTCTCTTTATCTAGGATTTTTGGTTTAACTTTCCTCTTTTATTAAGATCTTCATATATGCTTTCCCAACTTAATTATTTACAGTTTCAATATCAATTTGTCATGTTTTCTTTTAAAAAATCATAATTCTGCCAACATGGTGAAACCCTATCTCTACTAAAAATACAAAAATTAGCCAGGCGTGGTGGCACACGCTTGTATTCTCAGCTACTCGGGAGGCTGAGGCAGGAGAATTGCTTGAGCTGGGGCTGCAGAGGTTGCAGTGAGCCGAGACCGTGCCACTGCACTCCAGCCTGGGCGACAGAGCAAGACTCTGTCTCAAGAAAAAAAAAAAATCATAATTCTTACTACCTATAATAAAACCTTCTGATCCTTCTTGAGTCATGTAATAAATACAACAGTTGTGTTTTTAAGATTACTAGTATCTCTAGAGAGGAAATTAGAGATGTCTTTCCCTCCCCAGAAGCGAAGTGTGAAACAGGATGGTAGAAAACAGCAAAACAAAAATATTGTATCACTAGACTGAAAGAAATACCTTGTACTCTTCCACTGTGTGTCAACTTTAGTCTTCATAAAATCATGAGAAAGATTACAAAATTAGTGGCGAACATGAAAAATAACCTGAAAATTTATCACAAAATGGAACAACTTTAATTTGCAATTCTTTTTGTCCTTTCATTTTTTCTCTTCCATTTCTCACTTTATTTTGGGCTATTTTACTATGTTAACCTGTGTTAAACTATGCTCAATACAGCAGAAAATAGATGAGTATAATTTTTTTCAAACCCATGCTTTGATTCAAGAAAAAAGATTACTGATAACTGGCATCAAGCTGAAATTAAAGAGAGAAAAATGTCTACATTTTTATATTCTCTGTTTCTGTCTTCACACACACATATACACAAATAGTTATTCATACATATACGTATATACACATAGCTGTTTATAAATATACATATATGGATATATGTATGCCTATATGATCATTCATCTAACATCCAAGTATTTAACATTCATGCAGCTAACATATTTTTATCAATTTATGCTTTGCAAATGGAAATTGGCAAAGAACAGAAATAAAGGAAATCACATAAGATTAAAATTCTTGCTGATTTTGGATAATAAGCACTAGTGAAAGAGAAGAGGAACTTAGAATTTTAAATAATGTTTGGCATAGACATGTCTTTTATTTACGGATGAGAAAAGTACACACAGACAAATAAATCATATATATATTTTAAGGCTCTATAAGGTTTAAGGACAAGAGTGATGGAGAAATTTGTCCATAACAATATGCAAGTTTTGTTTATATAAGAGGTGAAATTTTTATTGTGATACTTTGTGTGCATAACACTCCAAAAAGCAGATTTTTGAGATGTTTGTCTTCAAAATGAAAACAAATTGGCAGTGAAAATTTAACATGGAAAGAAATTAACTTTTATCTTTAATTGACTAATATAGGTCATAAATACAACCATAAGCTATTTTGAATGCTATCGTGAAAATATTAAATTTTAAAAAGCACATTTATAACTTTATTTATCAAAACTCAAATCAAAATTGAACTGTACTTTAACTTGTAAAACAACTTCATAATGAAATCACTTGTTTTACTCTTTGCCATTTTATTTTCCAAAGTTTCTTGGCAATATATTTTGATAGCTATATGGGCCATTTTTTAAATTCATATTCTACCTTTGTAGCATAATCATATAACATATTATTTTGCAATAAATTTAATAAATTTATTAATTTTTAAAGGACATTTGCTGTAGGATTATCGTTTCAAGTCTCTTATGTTTATTTCCTCAAGCACTTGCCATGCTGACGGATGTCTGTCTCAGCTGAAGGGCAGAGAGCAGGCCTCTTCCCAAGGAGAGATCAAAACCATTGAGAATAGGGAGTTTTGCTTTTTTGATTCCAGCTTTATTATTAGAAACTAGAACATTTGGGAAACAGTGAGCATTGGTTCACCATGTGTTAATTGAACAAATTAATTAATGAATGCATAATTAGCTAATGAGTCCTTATCAATGTGTAATATTAAATGAATTGTTATTTTTGATAAATCCTCACTTGGAAACAGCTTTGCAGAGGTTTTGATACCTCTGCCAAGCATAGTGTCCTAAAATTTCAAATATTTGCAATTTCACTTTGAAATTAATTTGCATTGTATTATCTTATATGAACAAATTCAAAACAAAGAAAGTATTTAAGATATGGAGGGAAAATGAAACACTGAATGATGAAGAATGTTGGGGTTTAAAGTTAATTGGTAGAGATGCAACTTTGTGTGAAATGGGGAGAGATGTTTGAGAGAGAACTGTTGAGTGATCAGTCCTTTGGTGAGTATTTTTGTGCTTTGACAACTTTACTTTCATACGCAGACCAGTAACTGGTTATTTTTACTAATGAGTACTCTGTTAGTGTGTCCATGCCTGTACACCAAGTTCCACATGTGTTTATATATGTATACATTTGTATGTATATGTATACATGTATATGAGCTACTACCCTGGGATGTAGAATATTTGTCTGTATCTCATATATCCAGGCACAGATACCTTTTAAAAACACATGATACTGAAGTACTTCTGGCCTCATTTATAGTTGGATCATTGCACCAGTTCAGTACTCTTCCTTACAATGGGCCCAGAGATGAAAACATGGAACAGCTGTGCTCTTCTACCAAGTAATTGCAATTTAATTGAAGTATCATATTAGAACTTGGGTGGCTTGTAGTTTTTGTGTCCATATTTATTTAATTTTTAAGAAGATGTGCTTTTAAGAAGGACGATTTATAGCAAAATTTAGATTTCTTTTACAAATGCCTACGTGTTTATTTTGGTCAAATGTTTGTTTGTATGTTTGCTTTACAGGATTGTTCACAGATTGCATTTCTCCTAAAATGACTATAATTTTAGATGTTCAACACATTCCTCACACCATCACCATCCATATTTCTGCTGAGCATCTTATTCTTTGAGATTCTAGCATCTCAGCAGTCACTCAAATGTTGCAACATTCCATTAAAGATAAATTATGTCTAAAAGGAACAAGTATTATCTCAGGATTTGACCTCTAAACAAGTGCCATTGAATAGAATTTTCTGCAACTGGGGGAATATTCTATAATCTCAGCTGCCCAGTATATTAACTACTAACCATACGCCACTGTTGTTCATTTGAAATGTGGCTAGTGAGACTGAAAAAATAACGTCTTTAATTTTAAACTTAATAAATACAACCAATTAAAAATTTTACAACTCTCTTATTTATTTTAATATTCGAGGAGTACGATGTTATGATAAGATACATATACATTGTGTAATGATTATCATAATCAAATTAAAAAACACATCTATCATTAAATATGCTGTACATTAGATCCCAGAACTTGTTCAACTTAAAACTGAAAGTTTGTACCATTTGATTAACACCTCTTCAGTTCCCCCACTCCTACTCTCCAGCCCTTGGCAACCACCATTCTATTCTGTCTTCTGAGTTTGACTTATTAAAATACCACATATGAGATAATGGAATATTTGTCTTTCTGTGTCTAGCTTACTTCACTTAGCATAATGTCCTACAGGTTCACCTGTGTTGTAAAAATGCAGGTTCTCCTTCTTTTTAATGGTGGAATAATTTCCATTGTATAAACCACGATTTCTTTACTCATTCATTTGTCCATAAACACTTAGGTTGTTTCCATATCTAGGCTATTGTGAATGGTGCTTCAATGAACATGAGGGTGCAGATAACTCTCAGACACACTGATTTCTCTACCTTTGTATATTCAGAAGTGAGATTGCCGGATCATGTGGTAGCTCTATTTCTTAATTTTTTGAGGAACCTCCATACTCTTTCCCATAAGAGCTTCATCAATTTAGATTTCCATCAGTAGTGTACAAGGGTTTCCTTTTCTCCACACTGTCACTAACACTTGCTATCTCTTGCCTTTTTGATAATAGTCATTCTAACAGGTCTGAGGTGATAACCCATTTGATTTGTATTTCTCTGATAATTACTGATGATGAGCACCTTTTCATATACGGTTTGGCCATTTATGTGTCTTCTTTGAAAATATTCAATTCAGGTCCTCTACCCATTTTTAATCAGGTTATACATGTGTATGTGTTTTTTTTGTTTTTGTTTGTTTTGCTATTGTGTAGTGTGAGTTCCTATATATTTTGTATATTAACCCACGTTAATTAGATATGTAGTTTGAAAATATTTTATTTCATTGCATTGATTACCTTTTCATTTTGCAGTTTCCTTTGGTGTGCAGAAGCTTTTTAATTTGATGTAATTCCACTTGTTTATTTTTTCTTTTGTTAACTGTGCTTTGATGTCACACCCAAACAAACATTGCCAAGAACAATGTCAAAGAGGCTTTTGCTTTCTTCTAAGAGTTTGACAGTTTGAGATCTTACATTTTAGTCTTTCACCTATTTCAAGTCAATTTTTATGTATGGGATAAGACAAGGGTCCAATTTTATTTATTTTCATGTGGATGTTCATTTTTTTCCAGTGCATTTATTGAAGAGATTTTCCTTTAGTCATTGTTTATTCTTGGCTCCATGGTCAAAGATTAATTGAGCATATATGTGTAGGTTTATTTCTGGGCTTTCTATTCTGTTCCATTGGTCTGTGTCTGTTTATATGCCAACTGCAAACTGTTCTGATGTTACTACAGCTTTGTGATATAGTTTGATATCATGGAGGGTTATGCCTCCAGAATTTTTTTCTCTCAAGATTGCTTTGGCTCTTTGGGGTTTTTGTAGTTTCATACAAATTTTAGGATTGTTAGTGTGTGTGTGTGTGTGTGTGTGTTTGTGTGTGAAAAATTCCTTTGGAATTTTGATAGGGATTACACTGATTTTGCAGATCACTTTAGATACTATGGGCCTTTAAAAAATACTCAATACACATTTAAGTCTGTGTAGTCACATGTGTCTTACCGATCCATATAGAACAGCACAGTATACTCCAAATCTCTCTCTCGTATGAATATATAGTAGGGCCATGAACAAAAATAACGGCTAATTTATGTTTCATTCCTTCATTTTGATTGGGACAGGGGCACATAAATTCTAGTCAGAAAAGGGCGGTCTCTGACAAAACTCTACCCTCAAGGCAAAAAGCCTGAAACCCATAACCCAAAGTGAGAACTTCTCTCCCTGTTTCCCAGCTAGAGTGTTACCTTTTCCTAAACTACCCATGCCCCCTGTTTCTCTCCATCCTGTGTCTATAAAGATCCCAGACTCAGCCAGCAGAGAGAAGAAGAAGCTGGACGTCAGGGACAATGGCTGTATGTGGGAGGCAAGCAGCTTGATTTCAGAGGGACAGCCTGATGGCACAACTTTGGAGAAGAATCCAGCTGGAGATGGCCAGACTTCAGGGGAAGATTACCTATCCCTCATCCCCTTTTCAGCTCCCCTTCTTGTTGAGAGCCACTTTCATCAGCAATAAAATCCCCTCCTTTACCACCTCTAATTCGTTCATACAACCTCATTTTTTTCTGCATGCTAGACAACATCTCAGGAGCCACAAGTGAAGATACAAAAGGCTATCACACTGGTCCTTTGCCCTTGCTGGTAGAGGGCAGCTGCTGTAGGTGAAAAGGAATATGGCCTACTGAGCTGTTAACATTTAAGCTGTCCACAGATGGCAGAGCTAAAAGAGCCCTGTAACACACCCGCTGGGGCTTTGTGGGTGGCAGCCACCCCCACATAGATGCTTCCGCAGGGCCTGCATGGAGGTTGCTCCTGCCAGCACCCAAAAGCACTTGCTTGGGCACCTGCACCCACTCGCCTGTATGCTCCCTCCCACGAGGGGCGAAGTGTAGCAGGTCCGAGTGAGTGGAGTTTGATTCTTCCAGTGCCTATGTGGAGGCTGTTTCCAGCACTTGTGCTCTCCAGTTCCTGCTTCATTCACTCACATGATCCTTCCCACGAGGAGTTAAGAGTGGCAGGCTGAGTAAATTAGGCACCTCTGTCACAAGACCTGCAAAAGTGTAAGGGAAATATTATGCTTCAAGTTGACCTATCATTCAATATCAGTCCTTATTGTGTGCTCACTATTTTCCAGGTAATGCACTATCTGAGGGTAATCAGTCATGAAGACATAGGTTATGCCAAGAAGCTTATGCCATATTCCTATAGTCAGGAGTAGTATCCGAAACTCTCAAACACATCATCTGCATAAGTAAAAATGCTCATAGGAAAAATGTCATCAAAAATAGAGGTGTGTGCATGTGTATATTGTATTGTATGTTTAAGAAGTGGATATATCTGTATATATGTCTGTAAGTTTTTGAGTCGTTGGCTAGGTTTCCTGGAAGATGACTTTAAGAGGGAGATTTGTGTACAGAAAATTTAATGGGAAGTTTCTTGAGATTGGACACAGAAAAAAATTAAATTGAAATAGAGTCATAGAAAATACCTCAATTGATCTTACAAGTTTCTCTGGAGCATAGAATTATTGGACCTCAGATGAAGTAGGGTGTCATCAACCAGCTATTGAATTAGGACATTTGCTTGAGAGATTCAGCACACCACCCAGAGCTGCCAGCCCTTTGAGAAGCTGTCATGCACATGCCTGTGAGACTGAGAGGTAGGGAAAGAAAGAGAAAGATTAGAGGAGGAAAGTTAAAGCAGAAAAATGATCAGTCTTTTTCTTGACATTTTTTGTTACATTAATCATCTGGACTTGAGGAGTATATGAATAATTTAATATTCTTGGCTATATTGCATTAAAAGTTCTTTAATTGGATAACCATTTTAATGATTTTGAAAATCATAGTTCTCTTTTTAATGAATGTTATGAGATTTTTTCACAGAAAATGACTATCTGTAAAAAGCTCTATAATTTTAAGAGTGTCTGAAAACCATTAACTCCATGAAATCATGATATTTTAGTTTCAGTTACTTTCAGACTAGCCAATTTTCAGATTCAGCTCCCTGAGAGTAGAAACCTGTCTGGTTTGTTTCTATGTCCTCAGTGTCTAAACAGAATAGATTCAAAACAAAAAATAGTTGAACAAATTAATACACAAAACTCTTCTTTGTGTCTGTGGAAAAGTTGTCGTAATTTCTGCCACATAAGGAAGTGTTTCTGAAGAAGTGGATTTCTCTTCCTTTGTTTCTGTCCCCTTATACTCATCCTTGGTAAAGTACACGTCTGATCATGAAACTCTAATACCTTCCATCACTATGAAGATAAAGTTAAAAATCCCTTTTTAATTCATGATATGCCCTTCATAGCCTTGCTGAGGATTCTCCAATATCTATCATGCAACTTGCACCCAACCATACTTCACTACTTACTATATCATGCTTGTTCATACCTCTATATCTCAATATTCATTCTCTTCTGCTTTCAATCACTTCTCCAAAAGCTCCATCTGATAAATTATTATTTATACCTTAAGAATTAGCACAAACTAAGTCACTCAGAGTTAGTTTTCGTAATACCTTACAACTAGAGTGAATTCATCCCTCTTATTACTCCTTGATTTTTTTTTTTTCCATTTTTATGGACATCTCACACTTTCTGTGCTCTCCTTGAGTGATGGGATCTGCAACCCTGGTAAATACATTTGCCACACTCTATTGTTACTAGCGTTTTGAATGTGGTTAAGGTCTTTCCAATGAGATGCACTCAGAAGAGACTTAGAAAGTGAAAGAAAAGCAGAGGCTTTCTTCTTCTTGCAGCTGTGATGGATAATGAGTAAAGTTTAGCTAACTTGAGTTTGGCTATAGCCAGATATATATTATTGTATTAAAAGGTGATTGTTTCCATTAAAAGTGGCAATTTGCAAATCAAATAATTCATTGTTATGGTAGTTTATATCCTATATTTTTCTAGTATATTTAAAATAAAATTTGAATAATCAAAACAAAAATTTGCGCATAACTCCTGGAATACAATTAAAATATACAGTAAATAGTACCCATACTATACTCAGTCTTAAAATAAATATTATAATGAAATAAAATAAATATCAATAATAATGATAATAAGATAATTTTGGCAAACTAGGTTTGATGATTTATTCACTTGGACCTCTTAACTTATTCTTTAAAGACAATAGTTCTATCAGCACCTTAATAAATATATATCAAACTTCACTTAAGTTACAGTTTGCTTTAATGAGGCTTATTACCTAGGTTTCAATAATCAATATAAGATATTTTTATCTCTCAATCTAACAAGTGGCAGAACAGAGTTACTCAGAAACAAACAGGAAGTCATTTCTCTCTGCTTAGATAGAGTACTTCTTATTTTTCAAAATCATATTTCAGCACACAGTAATGTAATCATCATGCTGAGACTGTCGGTAATAACCCTCACTACTCAAGTGGCTTCTTCGAACAGCTGCTCTGACACAATTCTAAATCCCATTCCTCTGAAGGATAACAAATAATGAGTATGACTATAGAAACATTTGAAATCTTAATGTGATACCTTATGAAGACATTTACATGGCACCAGCAGTGTACCAACACAGATTGCTCATTTCCTTACAACAGACACTGTCTTTGAATCTGATGGAAGCATCAAAAACATCATGTATACTTTCTATATGAAACAAAAAAATCTGAAATTTTGAACATATAGAGTTAGAAAAATTCAGAACATTTCTCTATGCAATATATTTGATATTAATAAAATCCATCTTTGTATCTAAAAATTAAATTCTTCATGACACAGTGTTTCTGACTTAAACCATGTTATGAAATAATAAAAATGGTTAAAATCTAAATAATTACTTTAAGATTCATGGAAATTATTTTAAAACTAGTTAACATTTCTTACGATTATTCAAGGCCTAAATTATTAGAACTGTTCATTTTTGCAAGAAAGAACACATAATTCGTAGACTGAAGGGTCTGACCAAAATTTAAGAGGGAGGGAGAAAGAAAATATTGAAGGGTATGTGTTTATGTACAAATATGTATTGATGTAGCAAGTACTTTATGTCAAAATATTAACATGATAGAAAATGATTTTAGCTTTCCACTCAATCAATGAAAATAAGTTTTTTATGTTGGTTGGATTTAATCTGATCACACCGTATCTTTGTTTAATGATTATAAATTATTGCAAACATATACAATAAGGAGACAATTCTTTCAATGTTAACCAAAATACTTGGTTTAGTAACTTTTATGTTTTTCTATTATTTGTGTATTATACTATGCTTGTCCAGATTTGTATCAACATTATACTAAGAATTTTTTGGTTAGTTTTCTTTTTCTCTTTTAGCAAACTTGGAGAATAAGAAAGTTATCTATTTTGTTGAAGTTTTATAAAACCCTTGCATATGAAGCCTTTTGTCAAAAGAGAGTATTATTAGATAAATTTTAATATTTAAACCATATTTTAAACTTTATTGAGTCAGTTATACCACTAAATATCTAGATATTTATTAATATGAAATAAATGTTTCAACTTAAATTTTTATGTATCATTTCTTTCTAAAGTTCTACTTCAAACTTGAATAGTCTAGGCAACTATGAGCAAAAAAAAAAAAAAAAGAAAACAATGGTCAAGGCCTAACACTGTCTGATTTTCAAGTATATTACAAAGCTATATTAACTTAAACAGCACAGTACTACCGTTAAAATAGATACTTTGAACAAAGACATAGAATAGAGAGCCCAGAAATGAACCCACACATGTAAATAAATTGGCTTTTAACAAAGTTACCAAGAACAAACAATGAGAAAACAATAATTTCTTTAATAAATAGCATTGGGAAAACTGGATATCCACATGCAAATGGATGAAACTTGAGCAATTTACAATAATCCACTCATTATGACTTAAAGACTTAAACATAAGACCAGAAACTGTAACACTACTAAAAGAAAACATGGGGGAAAACTACATGACTTTGGTATCAACAATAATTTCTTAATTTGGCCACAAAAGCACAGGCAACAAAAGCAAAAATAGACAAATAGGATTACATCAAATCAAAAAGCTTCACCACAGCGAAGGAAATAATCAACAGTGTGAAGAGACAACCTATGGAGTGACAGAAATTGGAGGCATACCTCAAAGAAATTATAAATCAAGCTCCAAATAACCACAATACAGTAAATATTGCAATAAAGCAAGTCACATAAACTTTTAGGTTTCCTGGTATACCTAAAAGTTATGTTTAAACTATACTATAGTCTACTAAGTATGCAATAGCATTATGTCTAAAAACATAATATACACGTCTTAACTAAAAATACTTTATTGTGGGCCGGGCGCAGTGGTTCATGCCTGTAAACCCAGCACTTTGGGAGGCTGAGGCAGGAGGATTGCTTGAGGTCAAGAGTTAGAGACCAGCCTGGCAAACATGGAGAAACGCAGTCTCTACTAAAAATACAGAAATTAGCTGGGTGTGCCATACCTGTAATTGCAGCTACTTGGGAGGCTGAGACACTAGAATTGCTTGAACCTGGGAAGGAGAGGTTGCAGTGAGCCGAGATTGGACCATTGCAATCCTGCCTGCATGACAAAAAACAAAGCTAAACAAAAAAAAGTTATTGCTAAAAATGCTAGGATCATTTTAGCCTTCAGTGAGTTGTAATCTTTTTGCTGGTATTCACACCATGGTGTAGCCTACTAAGTGTGTAATACCAATGTATCTAAAAAAAAATACACATCTTAATTTAAATGCTTTATGCTAAAAAAATGCTAACAATCATTCACGCCTTTAGGGAATCATAATTTCTTTTCTGGTGAAGGATCTTTCCTCAGTTTTGATGGCTGCTAACTGATCATGGTGGGGAGTGGTGAAAGTTCGAGTAGCTGGGACAATTTCTTAAAATAAAGAGAATGTTGAAGTTTGCAGCATTGATAGACAGAAGATCTATCATTTCACAGGAAGATTTCTCTATAGCATGCAATGCTGTTTAACAGCATTTTACCCACAGTAGAACTTCTTTCAATATGGCAGTCAATCCTTTCCAAACCTACTGCTGCTTTATCAACTAAGTCTGTGTAACATTCTAAATCTTTTGTTGTCATTTCAACAAGCTTCACTGAATTTTCACCAGGTAGAGAATCCATCTCAAGAAACCACTTTCTTTGCTCATCCATAAGAAGCAACTTCTCATGCATTGAAGCTTTAGTATAAGATTGCAGCAATTCAGACACATCTTCAGGCTTCTCTTCTAATTCTAGTCTTGTTGTGGTTTCTACTGCATCTGCAGTTACTTCACCCAGTAAAGTCTTGAACCCCTGGAAGTAATTCACAAGGTTTCAAATCAACTTCTTCCAAATTCCTGTTAAAGTTAATATTTTGACCTTTTCCCATGAATAATGAATGGTCTTAATGGCATCTAGAATGAATCTTTAGTTTTTAATGTACTTAGTTCTGATCCATCAGAGGGATCACTGTTTGGCAGCTATAGCCTTACAAAATGTGTTTCTTGAATAACAAGACTTGAAATTCAAAATTACTTATTAATCTATGGCTGCAAAATAGATGTTTTGTTAGCAGGCATGAAAGCAACATTAATATTCTTATACACCTCTATTAGATCCCCTTGGGTGACCAGATGCATTGTCAACAGGCAGTGACGTTTTGAAATTTTTTTTTTTTTTCCTCTGAGCAGTAGGTCTCAACAGTGGGCTTAAATTATTCAGTAAACCATTCTGTAAACAGATATGCTGTTATCTATGTTTTATTGTTCACTTTATAGAACACAAGCAGAATAGATTTAGCAAGATTTTTAAGGGCCCTAGAGTTTTTGAAATGGCTAATAAGCATTGGCTTCCACTCAAAGTCACCAGCTGTACTAGCCCCTAAGAGGAGAGTCAGTCTGTCTTTCGAAGCTTTGAAGACACGCCTTGATTTCTCCTAACTCTGGTGGTCCTAGATGGCATTTTTATCTACTATAAGGCTATTCATCTGCACTGAAAATATGTATTTTATTGTAGCCACTTTATCAATGTTCTTAGTTAGATTTTCTGGATAACTTGGTGTAGGATCTACATCAGCGCGTGTTGCTTCATCTTGCACTTTTAAGTTATTGAGATGGCTTCTTTGCTTAAACTTCATGAGCCAACTTCTGCTAGTTTCCAACTTTTCTTCTGCAGCTTCCTCAACTCTTTCACTTTTCGTAGCATTGAGCAAGAGTTCAGAACTTGTTCTGGATTAAGCTTTGGTTTATGGGAATATTGAAGCTGGTTTAATCTTCTATCCATACCACTAAAACTTACTCCATATCAGCAGTAATGCTGTTTTGGTTTCATATTATTCATGTATTTACTAAAGTAGCACTTTTAATTGCCTCCAAGAACTTTTCTTTGCATTCATAACTTGGCTAACTGTTTAACACAAGAGGCCTACCTTTTAGCTTATCTCAGATTTCAGCATGCCTTCCTCACTAAGTTTAATCATTTCTAGCTTTTGGATTAAGTGAATGAAAGATGTGTAACTCTTCCTTTCACTTGAACAATTAGAGGCCATTGTAAGTTTATTAATTGGCATAATTTTAATATTCTTGTGTCTCAGGGAATAGGGAGGTCCAAGGCAGTGTGGAAGAGAGAGAGAGGGAGAGAGAGAGAGAGAGGGAGAGAGAGATGAAAGAACAGCTTATCAGTTGAGCAGTCAGAATACACACAACATTTATCAATGAAGTTTGCTGTCTTATATGGGTGTGGTTCATGGCTCCCCAAAACAATTGAAATAGTAACATCAGAGATAATTGATCACAAATTACAATAACATATATAATAATGATGCAAATGTTTCAAATATTGTAAGCAATGCCAAAATGTGGCATAGAGTCGTGAAGTGAGTACACAATGTTGAGAAAATGGTACCACTTAGACCTGTTGGACTCAGAGTTGCCATCAACTTTCAATTTGTAAAAAACGTGCTATAAAGTACAATAAAGCAATGTGTAATTAAACAAGGTATATTTATATTTGCAAACCATACATTTTATAAGAGGTTAATATAGCATTCAAAATATATAAGGAACTGAAATAATTAAATACAAAAAAAATAAATAAAGTAACCTGATTAAAAGAATGGGCAAAGGACATCAATGGACAAACAAAAGAAAACATACGAAAAAAGAAGACATAAAAATGGCTTATAGATACATAGAAAATGGTTCAATATCATAAATTATGGCAGAAATGCAAATTAAGCCTCAATGAGGTAACATCTGACACATGTCAGAATGGCTACTATCTGTAACCACTACAGAATACTGCATGGAATTCCTTGGAAAAAAAAAAACTCTAAAAACAGAGTTACCATATGATCCAGAAATCCCACTCTGAGTATTTACCCAAAAGAGTTGAAATCAGCTTTGCAAAGAGATGTCTGCACCCCCATGTTTATTGCAGCACTCTTCACAATAGGCAGGTTATGGAATCAACCTCAGTATTCATCAACTGATGAATGGATAAAGCAAACATTATGTATATACACAACAGAATACTACTCAGCCTTTAAAAAGAAGGACATTCTCTCATTTATGACAACATGGATGGAAATGGAGAACATTATGGTAAGTAAAATAAACCAGGCACAGCAAAACAAATGTTGCATGTTCTTACTTACATATGAAATCTAAAACAACAGAACTTCTAGAATCAGAGAGTAGAATGGTGGATGCCAGAGGCTTCGGAATTTGAGTAATGGGGAAATAATGGTCAAAGGGTATAAAATCTCAGTTAGACAGAAGAAATAAGTTTAGTCTTTTTTTTTGTTTTTGGAGTTCAATTGCACAGTGTGGTGAATATAATTAATATTAATATGGTACATTTTTAAATTACTCAGTGAGTAAATTTCAAATGTTCTCCCTACAAAAAAATGATAAGTGTTTGAGGTGATGGATAAGTTAATTAACTTGTTTTAATTATCCCTCATTGTACACATAAATCATAACATCACTTTGTACACTGTAAATATGTGTACTTATAACTTGTTAACTTTCAATAAAATAAAAAACAGAGCTCTACTTTATAAGTACAAATCTATTTTCATTTTTAATGTATTATTAGATACTTTTTTTGTGATTTTTCCAAAGATAGTTCTATTTCACCAGTTTTTTTATTAAATCAGCTTTTTGTACTCTTTTCCACAGTGTTTTGTTTTCTCAATGGCTATTTTAAACTTATGTTATTTTTGAACTCACTCTATTTTTAGCTATTTTTAGTATTTTTTCATTTTTAATATTTTAGCCATTAATTTTCAATTTTTTCTTTTTTAGACTAGAAATAGTAAAGTTATGAATTGTCATGTAAGTATATCCATAAGTTTAGCATAACATTTCTTTATTGTCTCTCATCGTATATAAGATCCATTGCAATTTCTTGCTATTCACATTTATCATTGAATTGTTTCTGACACAAGCAATAACCTTTGCGTTTAATTCAGCTTTGTTTGTTTTTGAATTCAATGTTCCTGTCTGTCTTTGACAGACACTTTCTAAGTATGCTCTTCTATCATTTTCTTCTGTATGGGATATGCTTTTTGTATTACCTGTTGTTGAGTGGTCAACCTATTTTTTTAATACATAAGTTAGTGCATTAGATTTATTAAAATGATAAACAGGTTTGGCCTTCACTGCATCAGTATATTTACTATTTACACTTTTATCATGCCTTAAAAGTATTTCACAGTACAGTTTGGTTTTTATTTTCTTTATATTATATACATAATTTTCAATTTATTTGGAAAGTATGTTAGATTCCCTAATATAAGCAAGGATACAACTGCTATAGTCACACTTTATCCTAAATCTCTTTAACAATGTGACTTTATCTGATTACATTATATTTCTTAGTATATACTTTTATAAATTGAACTATTCTTATACTTCTATTGCTCAATTTATCAGCACAATGTTCTCCTTGGTTATAAAATAGGAAAGCATTAGCATATTCATACTCTCACTCTTTCTCTTTAAAAACTGTATTTGTATTTTCTTTATATTTTCAGTTTATTAGATACATAGTCTCTTTAATCATCTTAATTGCCAAGTTTGTGTCTTATATGCATGTAATATTCTTCTTAGATGCATAACAAAGTATCACATGTTTAACAGTTTAATATAACAAAAATTTCCTATCTCACAGTTTCTAAGAGTCAGGAGGCCCAGCTTGACCTAGCTGAGTCCTTTGCTCAGAGTCTTACATATGGTGAATGAAGGCAGAAGCAGGGATTAAAGTTTCACCTGAGGCTTGGTGTCCTGTCTTGCTTCACACTGTAAAATTTATTTCTTGCTGCCGGATGAAGTGACTTGCTTCTTTAAAGCCAGCAAGAAAGAATCTGACTTCTTCTGTCTCTGACTCCTAAGACCTCTCTGAAAGGGCTCACCTGATTTGATCAGACTCATCCAAAATCGTCTTCCTTTCACTGAAGTCAGTTTATTACAGGGCTTAATAACATCTGCAAATTTCCTTCACCTTAGCCATACAACAGAACAGAAGCAGAGGAGTGATGTTCCTAAACTTTGCCACATTCTAATGGTTAGAAGCAAGCTTCAGGCCTGCATACACCAAAAGGCACAGGATTTTTCAAGGGTGTGGTCGTGGAGTCTCAAGTTATTATTCTGCCTACCACAAAACATAAGGCAATTTAGTTAATACCACTGCAAAGTCTTTTGCTGTCATTTCACCATTTCTTATTTGAAGTATATCTTCTAATAGTTTCTTCAAGAGACATTCTTGAGAAAGGCTTTCTTTGAGCTCTTAAATTCTTGACAGATTGATTTGTTACTTTTACATTTGAATGACAGTTTGCTGATTACTGATGCATACTTTAGTTTCTTCGGAGCTTTGTAGGCATTGCAAAAGTCCTTTACAGTGTTCACTGCTAATGATGGAAAAATGTTAGGCCAGCCTATTGTTTTATATTGAAAGGTAGGATGATATTTTGTTTAACTGACAATGCATTTATTGATAAGATTTTAAATCAATTGCTTCATTATGATATTTCTATATTGATCATTCTGTCGATTTTTTTCCAAGACCAAGTATGTCCTTTCAATTGGTGATTTCAATACTTTTTAATGAACGTTTTCCTGAATTTCATGTTGTTTTATATTTTTAAATTTACTTTTTAAAACTTTTTAGTTCTCTTGTATTCCATATTGCATCCTTTGTACTGCCTCAAAGTAATTACTCTTTTTCCCTTGATATCATTTGATTTTTCTCTTATGATGCTTCTCAGGGGTCAGCCAGTGCATGGCTTATTTATTTCTCTAGTTCTGACATATTTTTCTGAGATTTTATTTGTCTGTTTTAATATTCTAATTTCTGCGATATTTACACATCACAGAAGTACAATGATACATAGTTTTATTTTGTATTTAAATGTAGCAGCAAAAATATTGGTCACAATGTTTACATTAATTGTTAGTAATTGTTTTGCTGACTTTTGTTTTCCTCTCTTTCTTTCTTTCTTTCTTGCTTTCTTTCTTTCTTTTGGCATAGTCTCACTCTGTAGCTCAGGCTGGAATGCAATGGCGGGATCCTGCCTCACTGCAACATCCATTTCCCGGGTTCAAGCAATTCTTGTGCCTCAGCCTCCCCAGTAGCTGAGATTACAGGCACTTGCCACCACGCCTGGCTAATTTTTGTATTTTTAGTAGAGATGGGGTTTCACCATGTTGGCCAGGCTGGTCTCGAACTCCTGACCTCAGGTGATCCGCCCTCCTCTGCCTCCCAAAGTGCTGTAAGTACAGGCATGAGCCACCATGCCTGGCCTAACTTTTGCTTTCTAAAGAGTGTTAACATTATTTTTTTTCCTTTTGTTTTTATTCTTCTTTTATCTTGTAGACCACATGCTTGACATCTTACATTTTACTTGTACTTTAATGATGTAACTACTTCCTGATCCAACTTTTATTAGGTGGAGCAGGTTCATTAAATAGCATAGCAGGAAATTTCGTTATGGAACAAGAGTATCTCCGAGGCCAGGCTTTTCACCTATATTTCTTCCAGAGAAAAATAATCAACTGCTTATAAGAAGGGTACTAAGTGCAACACGGTTGCCTTCCAGCAGCCTACTACACTCTGATAACCCCTTCAACTTCTTCTTCTGAAACTTCTTTTAAATATCTACTTAGGTATCTCTATACCTCATAACATTGATCTTAACATTATGCCAATGTTAACATCTTAACATTTTGGTGCATTCATGGCAACTTCTTGAGTAGTGTCCTCCGGGATGCTAAGACTTTCTTCACTTGTTATCTTATGAAGTTTTTACTAACTATTGTGCTTATATTTCAAGAAAAAAAAATACATATTTTGTGGCCAATATTTTAAATTCTTTTTTCATTGTTATAAGTTCTTATTTCCTTCTCTTCTATTTTGTAATGGCTTTTATCTTTAAATTTATTTTTTAGTTAACTATTTGAGCATCACAAGCATACTTAATTTAAACCTGACATTAGACCATTTTATGAAATCATGTCCATCTAGATTTAACTTCCATACTACTTGACAAGTTGTTTTTTACTTTCTTAGCATTAGTTTTTTTTGTTTGTTTGTTTCTGGCATTTTGGAATTCAGCATATTGTATCACAGGAAAAGGAGTTTCTTTTTTAAATTTATTCTTATTTTTTCAACTATGTTTTGATTTACTTTCATTTCCTCCTAACCAATAGTTTTCTAGTATCTGTTCCCTGACCTACTAATTTTTTATACTAGAGGCCTTTGTTGACATTTTATAACCTTGTTAATTTAATGAAATATGAGGCTTTCAACTCTATGGTGGTAACTAGGGAGATCCACATTGAAACATAGTTATTATCCTCATCTTTCTTCAGTTCCATGTCTTCAAGTGATGTATGTTGCTTTAAATTGTTGCCTTAGGAGTACAGTTGCCAGATAAAATACAGAGTGCCAAGTTAAATTTGAATTTCTACTAAACAGTGGATTTTAAAAAATTATAAACATGTTCCATTAGATTTGGTGGTCTTATTTGCTAAAAGTGGCAACCCTATAAAGAACATGGTTTTACAATAGTTTTGCCAGCCTTTTTTGCTGAGATAGGGAGCTTCACAGGCTATTAAGTTTGACAGTAAAGCAGTGAGCCTCACTTTTGTTCCCAGCTCTCATGGTGCACATGTTGTCTATTATCATGCTGGAGCCAAATTCTCAGTCATCATTATATGCTTACGGGCCAAGGGCCCATGGTCCTCAACACTTTATACATTTAGTCTTGTTTTTTTCAACCTGGCTATGCCTTTTCAACTAGCTATATTTATAGTATTTCTCTCACTTTTATGTATGAAGAGCTGAGAAAGGGCATTGCACATCTATATACTATATTCTTCTGACCAGAAATGAATTATTATTTTAAGAAATAAAATTCATAGAAAACAAGTAAAGCATCACAATATTTTTCTTTTTTCTTTTATTTATTTTTTAATTTCAATAGCTTTTGGTTATATGGATAAATTATATAGTGGTGAAATCCAAGATTTTAGTGCACCTGTCACCGGATTAGTGTACATTGTACCCAATATGTAATAAATTATCCCTTGCACACTCTCCCACTCTCCCTCTTATGAGTTTTCATAGTCCATTATATCACTCTGTTGCATGCCTTTGTGTACCCATAGCTTAGCTCCCACTTATTACTGAGAACTTACCATATTTGATTGTCCATTCCTGAGTTACTTCATTTAGAATAATGGCCTGCAGCTCCATCCAAGTGGTTCCAAAAGACATTATTTCACTCTTTTTTATGGCTGAGTAGTGTTCAGTTGTGTATATATGCCACATTTTCTTTATCCACTTATTGGTTCGTGAGCACTTAGGTTGGTTTCATATCTTTGCAACTGTGAATTGGGTGCTATAAACATACACATGCTGGTGTCTTTTTGATACAACGATTTCTTTTGCATTGGGTAGACTCCCAGTAGTGGAATTGCTGGATTGAATAATAGATCTACTTTTAGTTCTTTAAGAATACTCCATACGGGGCCGAGTATGGTGGCTCATGCCTGTAATCCCAGAACTTTGGGGGTCGAGGCAGGTGGATCACGAGGTCAGGAGATCGAGACCATCCTGGCTAACATGGTGAAACCCCGTCTCTACTAAAAATACAAAAAATTAGAGGCATGGCGGCATGCATCTGTAGTCCCAGCTACTCAGGAGGCTGAGGCAGGAGGACCGCTTGAACCCGGGAGACAGAGGTTGCAGGGAGCCAAGATCGCACCACTGCACTCCAGCCTGGGCGACAGAGCAAAACTCTATCAAAAAAAAAAAAAAAAAAAAAAAGAGTACTCCATACTGTCTGACAGAGTTTGAACTAATTTACATTCCTACCAGCAGTGTGTAAGTGTTCCCTTTTCACCATATTCATGCAAACATTTACAGTTTTCTGATTTTTTAATAATGGCCATTCTTACGGGAGTAAGATGCGGTCTCATTGTGATTTTAATTTGCATTTCCCTAATGATGTGATGTTGAACATTTTTTCATATGTTTTTGACCATTTGTATATAATCTTTTGAAAAATGTCTGTGTCATTTGCTCACTTTTTGATTAATTAGCATTTTAATTAGGACCCATGTATTTATTTTTGTTTTTGTTAAATTTGCTTTTGGGGTCTAAATCATGAATTATTTTTCTAGGCCAATGTCAAGAATAGTTTTCCCTAGGTTATCTTTATCAATAACCTAGAATTTTTATAGCTTCAGATCTTAGATTTAAGTATTTGATTTATCTTGGGTTGATTTTTGTCTATATTGAGAGATAGGGATCAGGTATTATTCTTATACATGTGGCTAGACAGTTTTCCGAACACCATTTTTTAAATAAGGTGTCCTTTCCCTATCTTATATTTTTGAATCCTTTGTCAAAAATCAGTTGGTTGGTTGTAGGTATTTGGCTTTATCTCTGGGTTCTATTCTGTTCCATTGGTTTATGTGTCTACTCTTATACCAGTACCATGTTGTTTTGGTAACTATAGCCTTCTAGTATAATTTGAAGTCTGGTAGTGTGACGCCTCCAAATTTGGTCCTTTTGTGTAGAATTGCTTTGACTATTTGGGCAATTTTTTTTTGGTTCTGTAGGAATTTTAGGATTGTTTTCTATAATTCTGTGAAAAATGAGTTGGTATCTTGATAGGAATTTCATTGAACCTGTAGTTTGCTTTTGACAATATGACCATTTTCATTATATTAATTCTTATAATCCATGAGCATGGGATTTGGTGCCATTTGTTTGTGTCATCTATGATTTCTTTCAGCACTGTTTTAAGTTCTTCCTGCATTCATCATTCATCTTGGTTAAGTGTATTTCTAGGTATTTTTTGTTGTAGTGATTATAAAAGGAATTGAGGTCTTAATTTAATTCTCTGCTTAGTTACTGTTGATGTATAGACGTTCTACTTATTTGTGTACATTGATTTGATAGTCTGAGATTTTACTGAATTCATTTATCAAATCTAGGAGTCTTTCGGATTTTCTAGATATATGATCATATCATCAGTGAACAGTGAAAAGTTTGACTTCCTCTTTTCCAATGTGGATGCCCTTTATTTTTTTATCTTGCCTAATTGCTCCAGCGAGGCCTGGTGATAATAGGAGTGATAAGAATTGGCATAGGAGTGATAAGAATGGGAACATGTTGCTATAAAGACACATGCACACATATGTTTATTGTGGCACTATTCACAATAGCAAAGACTTGGAACCAACCCAAATGTCCAACAATGATAGACTGGATTAGGAAAATGTGGCACATATACACCATGGAATACTATGCAGCCATAAAAATGATGAGTTCATGTCCTTTGTAAGGACATGGATGAAGCTGGAAACCATCATTCTCAGCAAACTATCGCAAGGACAAAAAACCAAACACCACATGTTCTCACTCATAGGTGGGAATTGAACAGTGAGAACACATGGACACAGGAAGGGGAACATCACACACCAGGGTCTGTTGTGGGGTGGGGGGAGGGGGGGAGGGATAGCATTAGGAGATATACTTAATGTTAAATGACGAGTTAATGGGTGCAGTGCACCAACATGGCACATGTATACATATGTAACAAACCTGCACATTGTGCACAAGTACCCTAAAACTTAAAGTATATTAAAAAAAAAAAAAATAGGAATCCTTTTCTAGTTCCAATTCTCTGGGGGAATACTTTAACTTTTTCCCATTCGGTCTGATGCTGGCAGTGGATCTGTCATATATGGCTTTTATTATTTTGAGGTAAGTCCCTCTATGTCTAGTTTGTTTAGTGTTTTTATCATAAAGTGATGTTAGATTTCATTAAATACTTTTTCTGCATCTATTGAAATGAGCATAAGGTTTTTGTTTTTAATTCCACTTATATGTATCATGTTTATTGACTTGCCCATGTTAAACTATCCCTGCATTTCTGCAATGAAACCCACTTGAACATGCTGTATTATCTTTTTGATGTGCTGTTTGATTTACTTAACTAGTATTTTGTTAAGGATTTTTGCATTCAAGTTCATTAGGGATATTGGCTTCGAATAATATTGGCTTCGAATAATTAGGGAGGATTCTCTCTTTATATATTGAAATAGTTTCAGTAAAATGGTCACCAATTCTTCTTTGAATGTCTGGTAGAATTCAGCTGTGAATCCATCCTGCCCTGGCTTTTTTGCTGTTTTGGGCAATTTTTAAATTACTGATTTCATGTCACTGCTTGTTATTGATCTGTTCAGAGTTTCTATTTTATTTATCTGACCTAGGAGGATTGTATGATTCCAGAAGTTTTTCAATTTCCTCTAGATTTTCTAGTTCATAGTAGTCTTGAATGATCTTTTGTATCTCTGGAGTCAGTTATAATGTCTCCAGTGTCATTTCTAATTTAGTTTATTTGGCTTTCTCTCTTCTTTGCTTGGTTAATCTAGCTAATGGTCTATCAATTTCATTTATCTTTTCAAAGAATCAGCTTGTTTTATTGATGTTTTGTATTTTTTTGTTGTTTCTATTTCATTTAATTCTGCTGGATTCATTGTTACTTCCTTTCTTCTGCTAGGTTTGTGTTTAGTTTGACCTTGTTTCTCTAGTTCCTTGACTTGTGACATTAAGAGGTCAATTTGAGATATTTCAGACTTTTTGATGTAAACATTTAGTGTTATAAACTTTTCTCTTAGCACTGCTTTTGCTATAACCCAGAGGTTTTGATAACTTGCATCTCTATTATTATTCATTTCAGGGAATGTTTAAATTTCCAACCTGATTATATTGTTAACTCCAAAACGATTCAGAAACAGATTGTTTAATCTTCATATATTTGTATAGTTTTGAAGGTTCCTTTTGTAGTTGACTTCTAGTTTTATTTCACTGCAGTCTGAGAAGATACTTGATATGATTTCAATATTTTAAATTTTATTGATACTTGTTTTCTGACCTATCATATGGTCTTTTTTGGAGAATATCCCACGTACTTACAAGAAGAATGTATATTCTGCACTTTCTGGATAGAATGTTCTGTACATATCTGTTAGGTCCATTTGTTTTATTTATTTATTTATTTATTTATTTATTTATTTGTTTGTTTATTACAGAATCTCACTCTATTACCAGGCTGGAGTGAGGTAGCATGATTTCAGCTCACTGCAACCTCCTCTTCCTGGGTTCAAGTGATTCTTCTGCCTCAGCTTCCTGAGTAGCCAGGATTACAGGTATGTGCCACCATGCCCAGGTAATTTTTGTATTTTTAGTAGAGACAGGATTTCACCATGTTGAGCAGGCTGGTCCCGAACTCTTGACCTCATACAATCTGGCTGCCTTGGCCTTCCAAAGCTCTGGATTTACAGGCATGAGCCACTGCACCTGGCCTCCATTTGTTTGGAGTGTAGTTTAAGTCCATTGCTTCTTTGTTGACTTTCTGTATCCATGATCTGTCTAATGCTGTCAGTGAAGTCTTCAAGTTTCCCACCACTATTGAGTTACTATCTGTTTTCTGAGGTCTGGTACTAAATGTTTTATGAATCTAGGAGCTCCAGTCTTAGGTGCATATAAATTTAGGATTGTAATATCTTCTTGTCAGATTGATTCATTTATCATTATATAATGATCTTGTCTTTTTTTTCCAGTTGTTGCTTTTAAGTCTGTTTTGTCAGCAATGAGAATAGCTACCCTGCATGCTTTTGGTTTCCATTTGCATACAATATCTTTCTCCACCCTTTCACCATGAGTTTATATAAATCCTTACATGCTATGCATGTCTCTTGAAGACAACAAGTACTGGGTTTGTGATTTTTTTCATTTATTCTGCTAATATGTGTCTTTTAAGTGGAGCATTTAGGCCATTTACAGTCTAGGTTAATATTGAGATGTGAGGTACTTTTTTAGTGATCATGTTAAATGTTACTTAGATCCTTGTTTTTGTCATTGTGTTATTATCAATCCTGTGACTTTTATTCTTTCAAGAGGTTTTATTCTGGTGCATATAAACCTCTGTTTCAGTATTCACAACTCCTTTTTAGAATCTTTTGTAGGGCTGGTGTGATAGTGACAAATTATTTCAGCATTTGTTTATCTGAAAATGACTTGATTTCTCCTAAATTTATAGAACTTTGTTTTGCTGGATACAAAATTCTTGGCTAACATTTATTCTGTTTATGGAGGCTAAAGACAGAACTCCAATTCCTTCTGGCTTACAAAGTTTCTGGTGAGACGTCTGCTGTTAGTCCAATAGGTTTTCTTTTGTATAATACCTGGTGCTTTTTTCTGCCTGCTCACAGAATTGTTTACTTCATGTTTAACTTTAAATAGCCTGATGACTATATACCTTGGTGAAGTACTTTTTGTGGGGAATCTCCCAGGAATTATTTGAGCTTCCTGTATTTCAAATATCTAAATCTCTAGTGAGGCCAGATAATTTTATTTTATTTTTTCTTCAAACAAGTTTTCCAAATTTTTGCTTTCTTTTCTCCATCAGAAACACCAATTATTTTTAGGTTTGGCTATTTTACATGATCCCATATTTCTTGGAAACTTGTTCAATTCTTTTGATTTTTTTTTATTTTTGTCTGTTTAGGTTAATTTAAAATCCTTGTCTTCAAGCTCTGAAATTCTTTTTTTCTACTTGCTCTAATTTGTTGTTAAAAATTTTGACTAAATGTTGTAATTTCCTAAATTTGTCTCTCATTTTCAGACATTCTGATTGTTCTTCCCATAAAATAACTATCTCTTTTGAAAATATTTTATTCATATCCTGAATTGCTTTTTAATTTATATCAGTTTTCATCTTTCTCTGGTATCTCCTTGCCTAGCTTAACAATCAATCTTTTGAGTTCTTTATCTGTTATTTCAAAGATTTCATCTTGATTTGGATCCATTGCTGGAGAGTTGGTGTGATCTTTTTGGGGAGTTATAGAACCCTGTTTTCTCATATTACTAGAATTATTTTTCTGGTTCATTCTCATTTGGGTAGACTTTTTTCTAATTATTCTTGAATTTATTTTTTATTTGACTTTTTAAAAGAATTCTCTTTTTCTCTCTTAAGAATATGACTTTAATATTATAGTTTATTATACCTTAATTTGGGTTTCAGAAGTATAAACTCTGTATGATAGCTTTTTCAGATCCTGGTTGTAGTTGCTATGTGCTTGGTGTATGAGCAAGTTCACTGTTTCCTATGAAGTTGAAATGGCAGAGATCTCTTGAAGCTTACTTTGTTCCCCTGTGGTGTTCACTTTTTAAATTTATTTATTTTCCCCCCAGTATTTTTTTTACTGTGTTGAATAGTTCAGGTTTCAGGCAAGTAGGGAGGATGTCCATGTGTAGAAACTAGTTGTGACTAAAGCAGGTGGGTAAATGCAATGCCCAATGCTAAGCCAAGGTCCCAGCCTTAACAGAGGTGGCTGAGGGAGTGCTCAGTGAAATGCACTGAGGTCTTATCATGGGGAAGGCTGGGAGCCACCTCAGCTCCCCTGCCAGGTCAGCAGGAAAGTGATCCACCTCCTAGACACATTCTTGACCCAGTGGTCCAGCTATTTGGATCAGATAGTATCCTCTTTTCATCTGCAGGAATGTTGATGTTCCAAATAGAGAAGAACTGTGATTCTACCTCTCATGCATGCCTGAACCTGGAGGGTGTTTCACTTGTGGGTGGAGTGTCTTGCCAGAAACAATAAAGTGGTCTAGAAAGACTGTCTATAGGTGCACCCATTCTGAGCTTCCATGGAAGAAGTCCCAGTTGTATCTGTAGTGGTTGACATCAGGATAAAGAAGTTCCCTTCTTCAAGACTCTTCACAAGCAGCAGAGCTACATGTCTGCTGGGGTAGAGCTGCAGACTTTCCCTGCTAAGCCCAGCACTGCAACTTTGCCTGTGCTGAAATAAACTTCCTGTCAGTGGAAAGATCTGAAACTCATGGCCTACCATCCAGATTATTTTGTTCCATAGAGTGTTCACTTGATGTGGCTCATTCCCCCCTTCCCTTAGGAGAAAGATTCCCTGAGAACCAGACTACTATGGATGCTGCTGCTCCTTGAGGTCTAGCCTCTCAATGGGGCTGATACTCCAGGCTGGTATTGGGGAATGTCTGCAAGGTGTCCAGTAATGTGACCGGTTCTGATGGGGGTGGCCGGGGAGTGACATAGACTCTGTGAGATTCTTTGGTTGTAAATAGCCATACTGTGTTGGCTTTCTCAGATGTTAGTTGCAGTAGTAATGAACTAGTCACATGGACAGACTCAAGACCGTCTTGTTAGCTAGGGTGATGCAGGCAATGATAGCTGAGGTCATGCACAAGTTTTATCCTTCCTGAGTGCAGTTATTCTACCTGTAGATGCTGTATTAGACTATGTTGGTTGGCCTCTAGTCAAGAGTTGGTGCTTGCAAAAGAGCACCAGCTGCCATAGAAGCAGCATGATTTGTGTTTGCCTTATATTACCCAGGGATGTACTCTGATTTCTCTCAAAAGTTTCTGCCCTTTATATTAAACTATGAGGGTGGGTGAAGGGACAAATCCAGGTGAAGCCTGGGTCATGCAGGTCCGTACTCTGGCTCTTCACATATAGGTACGTGAGGCCCTTATGGGAGTTGGGGGTGGTTCTCTGGCCACTGGGATAATGTTCCAGAAAGGAGTGTAGCTGCATCTGCTGCACAGAAGAGTTCATGTAGGGAGTGGGGAGTATCCGGTGGCTCTAAGCTTCACCCAGCTCCCACGCACTTGGCAAGGCAGAACTCTCACCCACAGTGTTCACTAATGGCAGCTAGCCGAATTCCAAGCCAAGCCATCAGCGCTCAGAACTCAGAAGTGTCCCAGGCAATAAGCCTTTCCTTTAGAGACAGAAAGTGTGGCTTTCAGGCCATACCCTTCCCCTTCCCCTCAAAGCCCAGGTACCCAGCTCCTGTGCCATGACTGCAGCCCACTTCCCACTTGCCCCCCCAGTTCTGGCCAAGGGAGTTTGTCCTCACTAAAGGTTATATTTTACATTTTAGTTGGGAGTTTATTTCAATCTGCAACTGCTGCCTAAGTTAGTTTGCAGACTTCCACAAGGTCACCTGTGAGTAGAATCAGGAGTGGCTTTCCTCCGTCCACACTGGAGACTGGGAATGTGTGCAGAGATCTTTGTGCTGCTTCTCCTACTTTTATATTTCTCACTGCTCTCTGTATCAGTTCCACCATTGGGCAGGGTTGAGGCCTTCCACGGTGGGCTGGATTGCCAGGTTACCTGGTGGAGGGCTTATAATTCCAACCAAGGGACTTACAGTTTCTACTCAGCTCATGACGTAGGCTGCAGCCTGCTGCTTCTTTCAAAGGGTCTGTGGATTTCTTTCAATTTTCCTGTTAAATTCCTGCATTACTTCTTGGAAAAAAGTTTTACAACATGACTCTCTATACACGATTTTGCCTTTCCACGTGGGAGAGAAATGCTAACACTGATTCCAATCAGTCATCTTGGAAAAAAAAAAAAGCATCATAATATTTTCAAAAGGTATCCAGTTATCTATGGAAATACATAATATTTTCTGTAAATATATGCAAAAAATAAACGTAATTCCACAATGAAATCTAAAATCAGTCTCATATATTATTAAAAATTCAAGTGTTAATATTTGCTATGGAATCATAAACCCAGTAAATATTTGGGAGAACTTATCATTTATATTCTCCTTTGTGTATAACACTGAACTTTTATGAAGTGCTTTATTAGTAGGCATTAACTACAACATTACCTTTTAATGGAACCATAAATCTTTAATTACAGTTCAATATGTTGCTGACTGAAATTGCTTTTGGACTAAAACAATTCTATTACAATATACAGTATGAAGAAGCAATTTATTTTTTCCTAAAATAAATATTCTAATTTCAAAACATAAAATAGATACATGTTGCAGCACATATCATTTTGGGGAGAAAATTAGTAAGACATTATCTTTTCTGCCAAAAATATGCTTACCTCCACCTTATATTGTTATTCACATGTTTTTTACTAACAAGAGAAAACCAGAGTAGGATAAAGTGGAAAAGGAGGTAGACTTCAAAGGTCAGTGATTTCAACCACAAATAAAATCAGAATTTACTTTCATTGCATACATAGTAATTTTAACACAAGAACAAGAATAACAGCAGCAGCAGCAACAACAAAAAAAACCTTTGAATGTGCTCTATTTTTTTAAAGTACCTAAAAATATAGGTAAAAATTATCTTTACATTTTATGTGTATGTGCATTTAACTCAGTTTATATGGAACCTCATATAGGTGTTCATCTGTACTTTTATGTGATTTATCATATGTAAAATTTAAGAGCTATAATGGTTAAGTGCAGGTAGAATAGCAGACTTATTTAATCTTAATATTTTTAATTTGACCATAAAAAATATATTGTAGTAAGATGGAAACTGGGTTTGAATATATCTTCACATTCAATTTCTTAGTTCTTCAAATAACTAACTTTTCTAAGTCTTTGTATGATCTTATATAAAAATATAAAAATCTTATACCTAAATAATAAAAATTAATTAAAATATGGATGTACCTTGCTTGGTAACATATGCCTGGGTCATAGTAAATATATAAATAATGGATTTTTTTCTTGTCCTATTTCTATTCTAAATAATTTTTACGTAAATTTATACTGAATACTTATTAAGAAGTATATTATGCTAAATGTTTCTCCTATTATTCACTAGTGGTGATGTCAGGTAAATATATTAAATATATTTTCTCTTTTGATCTAGATTCTTATGCAGGAACAGTTTTCTGTAAAAGTTTGGTTTTCTTTCTCACTGTGACTTTTTATTTCATTGAGTGCATCTTTTTTTTTAAAGTTTCTGCTGTAATCTAACTACACACAAACTATTATTTGTAAAAAAAAAAACACCTCATTTGATTCTGATGAATAAGCAGACTATTTTTACACACAGTGAAAGATAAATTCCATGAGAAAAATAATTTAGATGGTCAATTATTTTACGTAGTTAAATCACATCAATGAAGAAAATATTACATAGAAAAAAATTAAATACATATATTTTAAAATTTGATAATGAATTTCAAATATTGGTCACAAAACAAATAAGCAGAGTTTTCATTATTGTACATTCAGTATAGGCATGTACAGAAAAGCAGCTGCCATCTTGTTTTTTTATTAGCATTATAGTGTGATTTTTTTAATTTTTCTTTTTTCAGTAATAATATAGCAAATAGCCAATGTTTAAAAACAGACGCAGTACCAATGAAACCCTATTTGCCGGCTTATATTTTCTGCTGTTTGGTACTTGTTATGTGTGTGTTTGTGTGTGTGCATGTGTGTGTGTGTGTGTGTATATATATATATATATATATGCACATCTACATAAGTATAATGTCCTGAAAGTGTATATAATATTATCTTAGAATTAGACATTATAAACAGTAAAAGTTTTTTTCCCCAGAATTAATGAGGTATGTTAATCTTTAAGGTACGTTAAATTTTAAGGTATGCTAACTAAGCCCAAATTGAAGAAAAGTAGTAATCAGTCATTGAAACTGTGTCCCACAGTTTAGATAAGAATGGTTTGTCCCCAAGTCCCATGTTGCAATTTGATCCCCAATATGAGAGGTGTGGCCTGGTGGGAGGTGTTTTGTTCCTGGGGGGAATTACTCATGAATGGCTTGCTGCCATTCTCACTGGAGTACGTGAGTTCTCATTTTTAGTTCCCACAAGTAGTGGTTGTTGAAAAGAGCCTGGTACCTCCTCCCGTCTCTCTTTTGCTTCCTCTTTCACTGTGTGATCTGCACGTTTTGTTTCCCCTTCACCTTGCATTGTGAGTGGAAGCAGCCTGAGGCCCTCACCAGATGCAGATGCTAGCACCATGCTTCTTGTACAGTCTTGCAGAACTGTGACCCAAGTAAAACTCTTTCCCTTGTAAATTATCCAGGTGCAGGTATTTCTTTATGGAATACAAATGGACTAGGACACTACATATTTATTTTAGTATAAAGATGCTCATCAAAGCCTAGGGATAAAGTTAAAGATAGAAAATTTAAAAAAGACTAAATATAAACGGAATAGAATTAAAGAAAACAGAAAACTATCTATTTTGTAGTATTCATACTTTTAAAAAGTACAGTAGAAAATCTTAATAATATCAGGTAAATATTTATTAAATATTTTAAATGTCTTACGTGGAATTACAAAATACGCTTTGTGCATCACTGCATTTTAAAACATGACAGGACAGTCTTTTTTTTTTCAGAAATGGTGAGAATCTTTGCCACATTTATATTTTATGAAGAGTTCTATGAAAAGTGAAATTTTAGTCCATCAGCCACATGGTTTGTCAGAAAGATGCCAAATTGCCGCCTGCTTAATAATAGTTGCATTATTAACTGTATTTTTTTTTTACTCACATTTGGCAAAATGCAGAAATAAAAGTTATTCAATGTATCTCTTTAACTTGAAGAATTTAATGGTATGCCATTTCTGACAACAGAGAAGATCCTTGTTTTTTATAAAAAAATATTTATCTTTAAGGACAGAATACCAAAGCTCAAAATGTACTGTGTGGTATAAGTGTTCACACTATTGTAAGCCTTTCACTTTTTATTACTTCCAGAATATATTTTCAGATTCAATCTTTCACCTATCTGCTACTATGTTTCTATCAATGTACAAAAATCTGAAGAACATTTATATTGAATGTTTTAAGTACAGAAGTTTTACAATGTTCCTTCCAGAAATTTGATTGTCAAAGTAACTTAGACAAGCTGAGATTTCATGTTTTTGTACAAATCGTATTACGGATTTGCACAAATATTAAGAAATTTAATGAGAATTTGCACTGAATATCAACACATTTTAATACCCCTGTAGCTATCATAAAAGCCTGGCTATTTAACATTAACTATGCTAATATATATCATAAGCACAATAAAGTAATTAAATTCTTACAAACTAAAAACATTTTTTATCTGCAAGCACGATTTGTGCAGAGACTTTTTATTGTTTTGTTTTAATTTTTTTCATAATTTCAACTTTTAGATGTCGGGGGTGCATGTGCAGGTTTGTTACTGGAAAATAGATGGATCCCATCACCCAGTACTAAGCATATACTTAGTTGGTAATTTTTCACTCCCGCTTCAGCCTCCCTCTAGGAGTCCCCAGTATCTATTGTTGTCATCTTCATATCCATGAGTATCACTGGTTTAGCACCCACTTACAAGTGAGAACATGTGGTATTTGATTTTATGCAAAAAATAGACAATATATAAACATGGAATTTAAAAAGTAGTCAAGTAGAGTTAGGTTAAAAGATTCTTAAGATTTTTGTTATGAACGTATATTTGAATAAATATGAATTTTCTGTGCTTTTTTTCTCTTCTATGCACATAGTATTCAAATACTATGCACAGTAATTACTGAAGTGGTTTTGCTGTTTGACATCTATTATGTACATATTCATAAATGCTGTATGAGGTTTGCTACCTGTCAGCTTTTCCTTCCAAATAAAACATTTTAATTATTCAGAAAGTTTTGTTATTAAAACAAGGCACAGCCACAGCTTTCTCCCCTCCTCTCCCTTTTCTTCTCATGGGTAAAGTATATTGGCTTCAGTTTCAAAAGTGAGACTTCCACAGGCCTGGAATACACAATTTAAATAATACAAAGAATTTCAAAGATTAATAATACTGGACTCATAGATAAAGTATATGAATGAAAAACTGTTTTAAAAAGTGATGTTGCTATTCATAGATTTTGAGATACTCGCTTATAGTTCTTGAAAAATTACAAATCTAAAATATTGCCTTTATTTCCTCAACCTGTTAAAACTTTCAGAAGTTATATTCTGAAATCCAGACTTTTCCCAGACTCTTTTAAACTATTTTATCAATCCATTCCTTAATTTTCTCCTCAAAACAAGTTTATTTCTACATTTTTAATAATTTTTCCCACTCTGTTCAGCTAGTAGCTCAGTAATGACTTTTGCTGAATTGTTACAGCTGTGTTTGCTAAATAATTCTACTCAATCAAAGTCTAGCAACATTCTCTGCCTATGTGTTAAGCTTCCATTACCACATAGAATTTTAAATCAAGGGTATTTGATCAGTATGATATATGACTTTTTAAATAAAAATACTACTTAAAATACAAAGGAGAATATCATATTAGTCAGAGACATTGTAAGTGTATGTTGATCATGAATATTATTATGTAAACAGTTTTTTCTTCAAAATAATGTTTCAAACACGCCTCAGATATTTTCTGTGTAGTGTATTAAGGTGCTTAGAATTATTTCTACCTCTAGAGAAAATGAAGACAGTAGTACCCCCCTATAAAGAGACTATGGAAAGGAGAATTTTGTAATGTAAATATTTCAATTCATATGCATGTATGCTTATATATGTTTACTATGTATTTCCACACACAGCCATTGTATTCGTCACTTTTTAAAAAATTATATTTTAGAAGATATTTGGTGTCTAATCTCCACCTTCATGGTTTATTATTTCAACGGTTGCTTGTAGGATCTTTTGCCACTTTTGGAGTCACTGTACTTTTAAAACAGTAGTAGACTAAGCACATCCTTTCTCCATACCAGCCGTAAATTTTTCAATAACTTTTGGTTCAATACCATTTTTGAGACTAGTTCCTAAGCTTTTTTCGGTAACTTTCTACCCTTGGATTTGGGTTTAAATGGCAGATTTTTTTCCCAAAAACTATATACAAAACATATTTTTATCTTCTAGAAGATAAAAGCAATTAATAGTCTTCAAATCCATTGTAATGTTAAGAATTAGATACTGAGTATATTTTATCTTAAAAAGAAAAATACCAAGATGAGTTTCATAAAAGTTCCACTACCATCCTTAGGAAGAAGTAAATCTATATTAATATTTAAGATATATAAAATAAACATGGTTTACTTAAACAGTTAATTCAAGATAAATTTGTACATCGTGACAAAATCTGTTTAATGTTTTTATTTCTAGTAGCTTTACATTTTTGCAATGAGAGAAAATTTCATCCTTCAGATGAGTATCAAGGGAGAAAACAGGTCATTGACAATATAATCTGGATCTAAGAGAAAGAACTTGGAAGAAGTTAACTATTTCAGGGGCAGGACCCCAGAAAAAAATGACATGCATCTTGCATTCATCAGATATTTTTTTGGGACTCTACACAAACCTGTTAGCTTTTCCAGTAAGATGAAAAAAATGATCCTAGTTTCCCAGTAAGAACAAAAAATGATCCTAGGTGCAAGTGTTGGCTTGGTCTTTGGTCAAGTCCATACATTAATCAATATCTCAATGGATCCCAGCCAAATTCATGCTGAAGAAGAATGCTTAGGTTCTTACAATTTTGTTTCTGGCTTAAAAGATTAGAGTATCAGCCAGTAATAGTGTTTCTTGTCTATTGTTCACATACTCAGTGTTTCTTGCCCTTGGTATGCAGTAGAGCTTACTTCATTGAGCTGCTAAGGAAAAACAGCAGTCTCTCTGAAGATAAATTCATTCTGTGGAAGCCACCCTAGAATGTGATGGAATATTTTGGATATTTCATGAGGGATTTTGTTTTCTTCTAATATATATTTGTATTTCATGCTAATTTAGTTTTACATCTATCTTGAAAATAGCTATTTACTGGCACTTTTATTACTTTTCAATTTGTATTACTTCACTGGTTCCACTTATTTCATATTTGACTTAATTTACCACTATGTTGACTGTAAGGCCACCCCAGGATAGGTCATTTACACTGTGACTGTTTTGTTGGCACATATTTTCAATACTCCTAAGCAATTAACCTGCCAATTCTTGATATAAAACACAATAGAAATATTACACAAATATTTCTATAGGTGTACTCATACATTGTCTATATTGAGAGAATTACAGAGAAGAGTTACCAAATCCAGTTTTTTAATCACTATGAAGTAAATAAGTAATCCTTGTAGAATCTGGGGTATATGCACAGGTTTGTGATACAAGTAAATTTCATGTCATAGGGGTTTAGTGTACAGATTATTTCATCACCCAGGTAATAAGCATCTTCTGATCACTAAATTTTTTTAAAAACCCTCATGTCTACTCAATAAAAAGAAGAAAATTACCAAGTTAAATTAAGTGTAACATTCTAAACTCTTAATGACCAATAATGTAATTATTAAATTGTTCAACTAAATTTACATAAAATAATTGTTTCCTTTTTCTCTGGGTTTTTCTCCCACCTATTCTCCTACATCTCCTTTTTCCATATTTCATACACTTTTTTCCTTTCCCATCTGTTCTCACTCTTTACTTCATTCTCTTCCCTTTCACTCTCCTACACTGCTATATTTTTCTTCCTTACTTTCCCTTTACTGCCTACTTACATAAGCATCATTATTTTCATATTCATATTTACTTCCAAGACATTGAATTATTGTATATCATGTTATGCCATTCAAGGATCATTTCACAGTGTTAATTATTTCTTATTTCTTATGGATATGGATTTTGCTGTCATAACATAAAACCTTGAGGACATCTAGTGTATATTTCTTATTACAGTCCCAGTAGTAGGGAAGGTAAATCTGTAGTTAGTATTGATTTAAAAAGGTATTTCTGCTAGTTGTAATTTCCTCTTCCTAGAGATATTTTAAGATTCTCCACTACTTCCTTGTTAAATTGATTATCATATTATTAGAAAGTAATTATTTTAAACTTTGTGGAACATTTACTAGCGATAAGTATGAATGCAAGAAACACAAATATTCAAAAGTTAATGTATTTTACAAAATGCAAATATTTCATGTTTTTGATCCAGAAAATCTCTACATATATTTATATTGATTGTTCACCTTATAATAGGGTGAAGTTAAACAACAAACAAACAAAAACAAACAACAAAATCCCAGAACCCAGAAAACACAGTCAAAAATAAAATCAAGCATCCAAGTACATCTCAACCTCATTGCTTTCTTGCTATTGCCTTCTCATTTTATTAATATCAGTGTTTACATCTGTCTAGAGAAAACTTATTGATTCTGTAATCTAAAAAGTATATAAACTGTTAGTTTTTTCAGCTAATATATGAATGTGTACTTGCTTTACATAGTTCTAACAGAGCTTTTAGCCATCTATTTTTTAACCACATTTTACTATTACTCAGCATAAAAATTAATCAACAAGGCCGGGCGCGGTGGCTCACACCTGTAATCCCAGCACTCTGGGAGGCCGAGGCGGGTGCATCACAAGGTCAGGAGACCGAGACCATTCTGGCTAACACGGTGAAACCTCGTCTCTGCTAAAAACACAAAAAATTAGCCGGGTGTGGTGGTGGGTGCCTGTAGTCCCAGCTACTCAGGAGGCTGAGGCAGGAGGATGGTGTGAACCCGGGAGGCAGAGCTTGCAGTGAGCCAACATCACGCCACTGCACTCCAGCCTGGGCAGCAGAGCAAGACTCCATCAAAAACAAAAAAAAATTAATCAACAAGTATTTAATAAAGTTTGCCATATATGTGTGCTATATTCCTTGTTATTCAATAAAGCCAATATCTCAAGTGTATCTCAATATGTATTTCTCTATAAAGAGTCATATTGGGAAGAGGAAAAAATATTTAAAACAAATGAACATGGAAAATATTTATTTTCCCCATAATATATGGCAGCCTAATAATTAAGCACTTTGCTGTCATATTAAATTCTGTAAACAGACAGACTTGGCCTCAGATTATCTCTGATAATGATACTCCCTCTGCCTATATATTGTATAGAATAAAGTCATGTAACAGGAGAAAATTTAAGCTGAAACAAAGAGAAATTAAAAGATAATAGAGAGAGCCTTTGCAGTCCAGAGGCATTTTTGCCAATATATTTCCTTTGTATTTAAAACCTAATCTGATTCACATTGGGATTTTTAAAATTTAACTGAGTTACTCATGAATACCATCAAAGAATATCATTTTTTTTCTTAGATGGAATATACCAATGGAGATCCATGAATGAACATTTATGTGGAAGTAATTTATTAAGAAGCCTTTAGCAAAAATTCAGGAGAGTAAGAATATGGGGGCAAGATGCTAAAACAAGCAAAGCCCTTTAAAGGACAACTTTAGTTCCATCTTGCAGGAGGTTTCTGGGCTAACAGTAAATACCAACTCAGAGCTGTTTTAACAGGAAAAGAGGAGCGGGAGTATTTATATGATACAAACACCTGTCAGTCATTGAGTTACAAAAGGAAAGGAGATGTTGGCTCTCCATGGAAGAACAGGTAAATTGTGATCAGGCAGACTTAGAGCAAGACTTTGGTAAGAAGATGCAGTCACTGACTCTTAGGTTGGAAGCATACCAGTACCCAATGTGCATGGAAATGGTAAAGGGATCAGAACGGATATGCATGGACTACAGTGAGCTTCAATTTTTGCAAAGGAAGGCGTAGTCTCCGATTCTGTATTATACAAACCTTATCTTAGCTGAAGTACAGATGTCAGTGACACATTATTAAACCAGAATAAATTTCACCTTTTTATGTGTACATTCTGATGAATTTTGTCAATTAAATGTAATCACTTTCACAACATTCATATTATAAAACATTTCCAGCCAATTAAAGTGTATCTTTGACCTTTTTTTGTAGTTCTTCCTTCCTCTTGCCTCCTCTGCCACCACTGGGGACCACTGATCTCCTTTCTGTCCCTATAGTTCTAACGTTCTGTACTTGCATATAAACCCTATCATAACACTTATTCTTTTGTGCTTCATTTTTTAAAAATATTGCATAATATGTTTGATATTCATTCATGTTTTTTAATGTATAAATATTTTGTTTTTTTTATTGTTGGGTAATATCCTGTGGAATGAGATATCACAGATTTTTTATTCACTGGTTGATGACTACAACATTGCACATTTCAATCAGATATCTCTGAGCATTCCATTTGTTCTACATTGAGGTACTGCTCCTCACAAGAGGGCATCAGCTGTGAGGGTCTGCCTGCAGACCGTGACCTAAATGACGGAAGAATAAAACGTACACTGACACACAGACATTCTGTTTTGCCAGTCCTGCGGAGTGTCTGACCACCTACACACTAAGAGAGGCTGTCAGTGAGGCCGGTCCTGAGCAGCTCGCACTCCGGGCATTTATTGAGTATACAATTAGCAACAGAAGCTTTGAGTAAACACACTTGTGGATAATTAACATGGTTAAGAGAGTAGTTCTAGGAATAATTAAAATTCAGGTATCCCAGTCTAAAGTAAATACCATTAGGGGGCAATTTCCCTGGTCGACCTCCCCGTCCCCCTCCCTGCCACCCCCCAGAGGGCCTTCTAGCTTAAAGGTTAGTTAATGGAGGTAGGGTTAACAGACTGAACTGAGGAAGCCTCTGTTGTCCCTAGTATTTACCCTATGACCTAATGCTTTAAGGTAAGAACCGGCTGCCTTCAGCCTGTTGAATTTTTATAAGCTATGTAACCTTTCAGCCTTCCAAAAAGGTTTGCGACTATTCCCTATAACTTCCCCTAATATTTCCCTTTAATATTTCTGCCACCATCCTGAGTGAATCCCAACATTACATCCTTGCTAATATTGAGTATTGTCAAGTGTTTTGATTTTAGCAAATCTGGTAACTGTGTAGTATTATCCCATTATAGTTTTAATTTGCATTTTCTGGGTGACTAATGTTGCAGGACATATTTCTAAGTGCCTCTTGGCCATTCATAAATATTGTTTTGTGAGTAATCTATTCAAAATCATTTGCTAATTTTTTGGAAGAAAGTACTATTTTTCCGTAGAACTGTTGTCTTAGCACCATTTATTGATATGACTATATTTGCTTTATTTATTAATTTAGAATTTGGTTAAAATATAAATTCAGCCTCTAAGTCTGAGTTTATTACTACACTTTCTAATCTCTTTCATTGATCTGACATTACCACTATGCACACTGTCTTTGGTGAGTGTTACGTTTTCAAATGCATTGTGTTGTTTTTGAGTATTCAAAAATGGCAATTAATATGTTCCAAAATTTTTTCAGATATTCGTATACTTACTTTTTGTCTTCTTTTGCTAACAATTACTTATAGATGGAATCTCCTTTGTGACTATGAATGAATTCATCCCACTATTAGCCCTCAATCTTTCTTCAAGAAAGGAAAGATATTATCTTCATATTTCAGAAAAGGATAAAACTTTTATGTGGAAGTCTCTCCAGTAAAAACATCTGCTTTATCTATTTCAAATTTAGATTTTCAGTTTTTACTTATCTGTCTTGACGATTTATTACTAGGCTTTTTAAGATTGACAATTCTTTTTCATGAGTTTACTCTTTTCTCATTGAGACATTTTTTTTTCTCTGTGTGTTATTTCTCCTTTGAACCCAAAGTCTCTTTTGTCTGATAACAATATCGTCAATAATGTAATCCTGTTAACTTTGTATTTGTGTTTTCTGGCTTATGATTTTTTTTATCATTTTACTTTATCACTATCTTTTTTATATATTTAAATTGCAAATGTTATAAACAGCATATAGATCCATCTTGCTTTTGGATCAAGACACCGAATGTCCGCACATTCTTGAAGTGTATAGTTCATTTAAGTGTAAAGTAATTATTGATATTATTACATTTAACTTTACTGTCATTCTTTTATATTTGCCTCATTGATTGTTATTTTTTATTTTTTGTCTCTCTCCACTTGCTATGAGTTGAATTTACTCTAATTATTCCATTTAATCTCCCATTGGCTTTACCACCTTGCTTGTGTGTTTGTTTAGGAGCCTTTTTTATTGGTAGATTGGCAATCAGATTAAAGTAAATCAAATTGTAACCCAGGGTTCTTGGGTTTTTGGTATGCACTGTGAAAAAGTAACCACTTGCGAATGTTGTAACTTGAGTTCTCGTTGTTTTAAAAAGTTCTAGGAAGAAGCTCAGCCCCAGAAAAAAGAAAAACTGATTGGATCCAGAGATACCTGAGTTGTAGATAAACTCTGGCAAACTTTCCTCTTTATCTTAGTAAAATCTCTGCCAAGGGAGAAGCTCATGGCCATTTTCTATACCTGGGACATATATAGAAGCATGACCCATGACTGCACCTGCACTGCCTTTACTCCACCTCTACATATAATGACTCAGCCTGTCAGCCCAATAAAAGCCCTGTTTTCACCTTTGTTCAAGGTGGCATTGCTTTGAGATCCACCCCCAGTTTCCTCCTTACTTGTTGCAAGTAATAAAATCCGCTAGTTAAATCCTCATTGGTTGTGGTCATTGTAACTGCCAAGCAATCAGAATCAATTTATAAATATGTAGGAGGATAAAATACAGATATAAATCCACTGAAAGACATTTCATTAATACTAACTTACTCTGCACATACTCTGAATCATTATTTGCTTATCTGCAGCTAAGACCAATCGTCTGCCTGGAGTCATGCAACCCCAGCACAGGCATTTGGAGGCTTAGTAGTCCTCCTCTCCTTTTTCATTCATTTTGTTTTCTCTCTTATTCTTTTGTCTCCATACTCTTCAACTTTTATATTTTTCATTGACTACACTAAGCTTTTCTTGAGCTCCCTAGATTTGATAAAGTTGTCCTTCTGGCATGTTTTTGCCAGCTGTCATGGCTCATAGTGCAATTTAAGCCTCTGTTGCACACTATTGTAAATCCAGGTAATGAAAGCCACAAACTTCTCACAAGCATTATGAAGCTGACATCTGTCAAGATAAATATCGTGCACTCAGCAAGGAGGAGATAGTTTAGATGGCTAGCACAGTTAACCTTGGTATTTTATTTGAGAATGCTTTAGATGCCTGATCAAAGTAGAGGAGTGTTGCTTAGTTGATATTATGTAAAATGTGTAGGTTAGTATTATGTCCTTAATAAGTAGTAGTTTAAGTTTTTAAGGACATGTGTGTGTTGTGGAGGAAAATATATTTATTATAATATTCATGCACATTATTTTAATAAAATACACATATATGAAAGTATAAATATAAGGAATATCACAATTATTTCTTCCATTAAAAGCCTAATGATGCTATTTATGGATACTTATATCTTTTTTAAATTTTTATATTGAACAACATATGCAAATTTGTCTTATTTTTCAGCAAAATTTATGTCATAAACGTTTCCACAGTAGTCATGTAAATTTAAAATCTAAATGCTAACATAAAGTTATCCCACTGCTTTCTCTTTTTGTTGACAGAGTTCAAAGAGTGCTTTAATTATGATGAATACAACAATGACAATAAGTACTAAAGCTGACAACTTTCTGTAGGTCAGACCATGTGCTAAATGATTAATATGTATTATCTCATTTAATCATAACACTCACCCTATCAGCTTTATCATTTGATAATATCATGTATATATAATATAAATATACATACAATGATATGGCCAATATTTTATTATTACATTTTCTAAATTTTGTAGACAACGAAGCCAAAGATTAGAGGAGTGAAATAAAGTGGTCAAGACAATAAAGCCAGTAAGAGAAATAGCTGGCACTTGAATACACTCTTATAAACAGCCACATAATTATTTATTGTAATATCCCACTATATCTAGCACTATGCAAGTGATAGTGTATTGGTCCATTCTTACATTGCTATAAAGAACTACTTGAAGCTGGGTAGTTTATGAAGAAAAGAAGTTTCATTGACTCGCAGTTCCATATGGCTAGGGAGGCCTCAGGAAACTTACAGTCACGGCAGAAGGTGAAGGTGAAGCAAGGCACAAATTTCCATGGTGGAGCAGGAGAGAGAGTGATGGGGGAAGTGCCACACTTTCAAACAACCAGCTCTCCTAGGAACTCACTCACTATCACTAACCCGAGAACAGAGAGGGGGAAGTCAGCCCCCATGATTCAGTCACCTCCCAACAGGCCCCTCGTTCAACACTGGGAATTATAATTCCACATGAGACTTGTGTGGGGACAAAGAGCCAAACCATATCAGATAAGGAAATGAAGACACATTTTTAGTCACAACTCACAGGTAGGAGATTTTCCTGTTTTTCATCCCAATTCCTTGATATATACAGAGATCACTGTAGAAACAGATGAATGCTAGTCACTATGAAAAGAAAATGGTTGATTATATAAGAATAAAAAGACAGTCTTCAGTTATTCCCTTTGAGCACATGGAAGAAATAATAAAAAAAAAAACTGCTTGTACCAAGGTGTAAACAAAAACTTGGAAATAACAATTCCAAAAGAATTATATTTGCTTTCTTCAACAGACAGCAAAACACTGAAGATCAAGAGCAGACTGAAGAAACACTATTGTTATAACCATGCTTTTATTATTATTTCTTAAGAAACAAAATACTGAAAACTGATTTTGGAAATCACCACATACGCTTTATAGAATTTTTCCATATACATATATACTAGTTGAGGCACATATTAAATGTGTGAATCTTTTTTGTATACTTCTGCATATACTTTTTAGATGGTTACTAAATTCATATGTCTTTAAAATTCTGCTTATTTTTGTATAAAGGTTAGGAATAAAAGAAAGACTATGCCATCAGAGTAGAAATTGAGGTGCTCTTATCTACACAATAAAGCATCACTCTCTCATGAGAAAAAATAAGAAGTAGGGGAGAGCTAATACAGCATGCTGTCTTTTCTGCAAAAAGGTTAAAGAACATTATGCAGGTATATTTGTTTAATTTCAAGGAATTTAAGATTGAAATATTAACTATTGAATTTTTAAAGAAAACAATACAGAAAAGAAAATACATTAATTTAGTTTTCACTTTGAGCCATGTTTTTGCTTTATATTTCTGAAAATGAAATTCAGTATAAGGATAGAAAAGTACCATGAAAAAATATAAAAAATAAATGTAAAATTAAGCACAAATGTTAAAAAAACAAATCTAACTATTAAATTTGTAACACTGTGTTAAAGAATAAATATTTCAAGTAGTTTTAACACAGTTCCTGACTGTGTAGGGAAATAACAGAATATATCTAAGAACAAAATGAACTACGAAGGCACTTTAAACTTTATTCACTAGGTTTTTTGTTAGCACTGATGTTGACATTGTAATTTTTAAACTACATTAAATATATTATTTTAACCTATATTCAATATTTATAAATTTATTTAAGTTAGTTATCTGATAATGTATATTACAGGATAAAGAAAATAAATAAATGTATTGAGGATATTGGGAAGTCGTTTTTATAGTATAAAAGTGTTGAATAAAATAAATTAATAAAACTTTATTGCTAAATTTGAATAGAAACAATAGTAATTATAGTTTAAAATATTTATTTTATATATATTGAATATATATTTCAGTATATTTTTTAGTATATATTTCAGTATTTTCAGTATATTTTTTGTTCTGAAATAATCTAGACACAATGACTTCCCAGGAGCTACATGTCCACATAGCAGCTAGATCTTGGTTTTAAAAACCACTCTCCAATATAATAAAAAGTTGATAATTGGAGAAATAGCTGTTTCTTTGGCTGATAATGGACAATACAAAAAGTGCAAACTGCACACAATATTCTGATCAAATAATAATGTGTTTGTACCAAAAATCGTAAGAATAAGGTTATCGACTTGTGTGGAAAAAGGGCTTTTATCAATATAAAATATAATTTTTGTTCTTTGAATACTATACACCTTGAAATCTTCATTTGTTTTACAATATGAATAATGAATCAACCTTAATTTTGGTAATATACATTTGGTATATCTTCCTATTACATTTATTTTTAAGTTTTTGTATCATTTAGTTTTAAAGCCCTCTCATGTCAAAGACATAGAGCCTTTGAGAAGACGGAGAGGGAGTGAAATTCCAATAGGAAGACAGTGCCTTTACATTAGTAGCTTTAACCTATTCATGTGATTGTGATTTCTGATGTGTATGAAAATATTTTATAATTTTGTTTCATGTTAATCTATCATTTTATTAGTTTGATTATGCATGTCATTTCCTACATTTTGATGTTTTGAGTTTTCTTTGCTTCATTTTGTTACAATTTGTAAAACTATATATTTCTACTTTGAAATTTTTAGCTGAATTTCCTCCACATATTTGATCACTTTAAACTTAAATTTTCTAATAAAGCTGAAGTTTAACATGATCAGTTTTACTCACTTCAAGTAGACAGAAGTACCTATTTTATCCTCTCTTTTTCTCGAATCTTTTTCCCATTAATAAATGAACATGTGTCCATACATCATCACACAAAAATGTATTTGTTTTTACCTAGGTAGTAGTTTTTAACCAAAACACTTTTTAAAACACTCACTAGTTATTTAGAATAACTGATATATATTGATACACATACACACACACACATACACACACACACATAGTATTATTGCAGACTTATTCATAGTACCAAATTCTTTAATAACATTATACAAGTGTCAATAAGTTTAATAACTGACAAAAATATAACACATCAAGGATGGAATCTTTGCTGTCAATAGTGATACCTTATATTTTCAAGGTTGATGAAAATACCAGCTAAGAATTAGATAAGGAGTTAGTTCATATATTATGAAATGTCTTGCTAGTGTCAGTTATTATTTATACACTATAGTATATCTTATTCTCTCTATTCTTTCCTTCCATTCTACATTTCTTCAGTGTTCTTCTGTTGTCTTAAATGTTACCCACTTAAACTAGAAGTAAACAAAATAGTCTGGGGGCGGTGGCTCATGCCTGTAATCCCAGCAATTTGGAAATCTGAGGCAGATGAATCACTTTAAGGGAGGAGACCACCCCTCATATTGTCCTAGGCCCAATTTCTGCCTCAAAGAAAAGGTAGGAGTTAAAGAAAAGACAGAAGTGAAATCAGCAGTCAGACAGCCCGGCGCTGCCTTCCACGCCTGATAGTTAAAGATCGACCCTTGACCTAACAGGTTATGTTATCTATAGATTCCACACATTGTATGGAAAAGCATTGTGAAAATCCCTGTCCTGCTCTGTTCTGTTCCGATTACCGGTGCATGAAGCCCCCAGTCACATACCCCCTGCTTGCTCAATCGATCACAACCCTCTCACGCGGACCCCCTTAGAATTGTAAGCTCTTAAAAGGGACAGGAATTGCTCACTTGGGAAGCTCGGTTTTTGAGACGTGAGTCTTGTTGACGCACCCGGCCGAATAAAGCCCTTCCTTCTTTAACTCGGTGTCTGAGGGGTTTTGTCTGCGGCTCATCCTGCTACAACTTGAGATCAGGAGTTTGAGACCAGCCTGGCCAACATGGTAAAACCCTGTCTCTACTTGAAAAAATACAAAATTTAGGGTAAAACCCTGTCTCTACTTGAAAAAATACAAAATTTAGCTGGGCGTGGTGGCAGGCACCTGTAATCCCAGCTACTTGGGAGGCTGAGGCAGAAGAATCGCTTGAACGTGAGAGAGGGAGTTTGCAGTGAGCCGAGATTATGCCACTGCACTCCAGCCTGGGAGACAAGAGCTAGACACTGTCAAAAAAACAAAACAAAACAAAACAAAATTTCCTACCTACATGTAAACCAAAAAGAAAAAGTCAGTGCCAGCGGACTTGGTGGTGGTGGTGGTGGTGGTGGTGATGTTTTTTTCTCTAGTAATAGACACAGTGCTTGATTAACAGTAACTTTTTAATTAATACTGTATTTGACTAGAAACCAATAGACCTGCGTAGGCCTTGTTTATAGCAAAATCGACTTTGCAAAAAATATATTAGTGAGAAAAATTATATTAGTAAGCTAAGCTAGCACAACCACCATTTTGCCTTTCCCTTAATTAATCCTAGGCTACTGGGCCAAGCTAACTTTGGAAGTCATTCAAGCTATAGTTTAAATGATAATAGGCCTTGCCCAAAATTCAATAGCTTTTGTAAAGCTAATGAGAGGGCCTCAGGCTGGGGAGAGGACAGGAAACGGAGTGCTGCTAAGGCGCAGCCATAGACAATTGTCAGGCATTATTCTGGAGGGTTATAATATATGCTACTTCCCCAATTACTCCTGGGAAATCTTTTCAGGTTTTTGAATGTCTGCCATGGCTCCACCTTGAAGGCTCCAACTGGACCCGCCAACTTAGCTCCTATGTCCCCACCCAGAAGAGATTCAGCTCACAGGAAGACAGCTCCCGTCTCCTATGATTTTATCTCCAACCCAACCAATCAGCAACAAACAGCTGGCCACTGCCACCCCTTCCCCCAAACTGCCTTTAAAAATCCTCTAACCTATAAGCTTTGCATGAGATGATTTGAGTACCAAAGCCAATCTCCCATATGGCATGGCTGGCCTAGTGTCTATAAAACTCTTTTTTTACTAAGATGCTGTGGTCTGTTTTTATGCAGCGGGCAGGAAGAACCCCTGGGGCAGTTACAATAGTTCAAATTTCTATGCGTGGTGTTAAAAATCATCATTCAAAAACACATACAATGAACACTTATTATGTGTCATATATTATTCCAAGCCTTTGGTACTGATGGTAAGTAGTAGAGTCAAGATTCGAACAAGCAATTTGATTCAGAACCAGTTCTTAAACACTGCACAGTGCTGCTCTCTAACCTTAATTAACGGAGTGAAAATAAATTCTGTGAGACCACATTAATCTGTGGAAATAGCCTCTCTAATAGATAAGTTTTGATCTAAATTCTAAAGAAAACTAGAAGACAAAGATGGATATACGCTTTACAAATCATCTTTGGGTTTGTGAGGGTAAGTTTTACAAAGCATAGGGACAACAGACACATTTATTTAAAGACAAGGTGTGTTACAGTAGGTAGCTAGTAAGGCATGAGCAGGGCAGGAGAGGGCTTCCCACACCACCTGGAATGTCAGACGACCATCAGTTGATGGTCAGGCAGTTGTTAACTGTTTCTCTAAAATAATCATTGGTCACAGTCAGTGCCAGAGAAAGGCAGCCTCCCTGTAGATAGAAAAAAACCTGAAAGTGTTGATCAGCAGCTTCCCAATAAGATCTCAGCAGTTGAGTAGTTGAGCAAGAGGCAAAATGGCAGAGTTTAACTGGTATGTGACCTCCTGGGGACATTCAGCTAGTGAGGGAAGAACTCCTCAGGTAAGCATGAGTACGACTGCAGCAGGCACAATGTGCATCCTCCCCTCTCAAGTGCTAGGCAGGCACTGCACATGCAGGAAGCCCTCCCCAAGCACTGCACAATCAGGGAAAAAGTAGCACAAGACCCCGGAAGCATGCTAACATATAAAACCCCAAGTCAAAAGGTCAAACTGCACACTTGATCTCTCAAGTTGGCCACTTGGCCCCCTTCCAAGTGCTTTCCTTCCTTTCGTTCCTGCTCTAAAGCTTTTTAATAAACTTTCACTCACTGCTGCTCTAAAACTTGCCTTGGTCTCTCCTTCTCCCTTATGTCCTTCAAATTCTTTCTTCTGAGGAGGCAAGAATGAGGTTGCTGCAGACCTGCTGGTAACATATTTTGGTGCCATGTAACTCGAATACCTTCCACTGCTACCAGACGGATATTCATGATGGAGGAAGACTGATGCAGAATCTAGAAAAATAAACCAAGAGAGGAGCTCAACTTTGATTTAAAATGTAGTATTGTCTTAAAGAAAAGAAAAATTTTGTAAACTTTCTGTGAGGAGAAAGGTCTTTGGTTTAAGGATTGTCTGGAATAAACCTTTGTGAAAGCAGGCACATTTCTTATAATATTGGGACCTCAATTCTCACGTTTATAAGATAAAGATGATAATAACTCCTTCATTAATTATTTCTAAGGATTAATGAGTAACTGCATGTAAAATGTGTACCCACTTGGCAAAAACTAAATATGCACTAATAATGATAGTCTTCATTAAAGAAAAAAAAAAAAAACTTACATTGGTGTACTGAGATAATGACATAATAAGTCATCCTGAAAAGAAATTCAAAATGTTGTTCCAAAAACAACCAAAGCTCATTTCTTTCTTATGTAACAATTCCAAAGAGAGCTCCCTTTAAGAAAGCTCTCTGCTCTGGGAGTTTAATAAGAGACCCAAGTTCTTTCTTTGATATGGCTCCACCATTTCATAGATTCTTTTCATCATCCAGGTTGCAGCTGCCAGGAAAGAGAAAGAGTGTATGAAAAAGACACACCCACTCTGTTGAGAGCCCTGGACTAAAAGTGGTTCAAACCATTTTTGCTTACTTTCAATTGAGCAGAATTAGTTGCATGTCCCTCGGTAAGAGGCTAAGTGTACAACCATGATTCTCTTTCTTATTTTAGCTGCAATTACAATGTGAGGTTCCAGTCTGGCTCACAGTCACCTCATACCACATGCGTACTGTCTCGATCCTATGCCATGTCTTTTTCTGATTTTTGCCTGTGATTTTCCCAGTAACACACAAACACAATTTGGAAGCGCAGGAACATTAACAGGAGCAGGATGGGCGTAATATGTCCATCGGAGCGAATGGAAAAATTCTCCAGCTTTAGTTAGTTATTGAGAAAGACCGTACTGAGAGGATTTCTGTATTTGTCTTAAAACACCCCATGGCAGCAACTCTAGAGCATCCTTATGTTGAGACTCCTCCTAACTTGTCTCTCTCTCTCTCTCCCCTCCATTGCTATGCTTCTTGAAATCGGTTCTCAAGTAAACTATCCGCACACAATTATTTTTCTAAGGTTCTGCTTTTGGAAAAACCCAAGTCACAACTATTCACCATTTATTTATAAAGAGTCAACTGTATTTTCAAGCCTTCTCCTCCTAGTAAAGTCATTCATCTTGAACAAGAGAAAATGAAAGATGAAGTAACTATATCTATCTGATTCTATTTAATTAATTTATATAATTTTATACCAACTTAGATTTATCATTGTCTTTTTAACTATGACAATAGTGGATTCTTGAACACTTTATTTATGAGAATTTATAAATTTTCATTATTCTCCTATACCAATAAATGAGTATGAAAACCTATCCAGTGGATTATTTTGCTTTCGAGTTTTTTCTTATTAACAGAGAAAGATGTTAAGAAAATAATAAATGACATATGCTCATTTTAATCATATTACATTTCTAGAGTCATTTCTAGCTGCATGTCAGAGTCTATAACAATAACAAATATAATAATAAAAGAAAACCATCATGCTGATGCATAGTGGGGTTAAAGTAAGAAACTAAAGCACAAAGTCAATACATCAAGTGTTTGTTAAAAGTTGATAATCCTGGTAGACACTACACCTATATAAGGATGAACACTGTGTGGTGGCAAACCCAATTAACACATATTCAGACAAATTCTATTCATTTCAGTGCTGTTGCAATATCCAAGGTGGAGATGTTGTCAAAAGGGAGCTATTTTCAAGTTTGCACTTATCTATTAGATTCCTGCAAAACAACATGAATTTTCACAAAGCTATAGATCAGCTCCCCTTTCAAATCATTGTTTCTGGATTGTCTTAGCAGGAGTTATGTCAATTTTCATAGCAAGACCAATTTCTGCTTTAGGAATCACTTGTCTACGTTGTAAGTCCTGCCAAACTATGAAAAAAATAATTACTTGTGGACAGGAAATATTCAGCTGTAAATTACTTTGATTTCCCTTTACCTAAATTCAGTGTTCTAATTCCTTAATTCTCATTCCATTGTATTATTACTGTTTCTGTTTTAGCATCTCATACAAGCTGTAACCTTATTGCAAAATATTAAATAAGCAAATGTGTAGACACACACACACACACACACACACACACAAACTACATACTCAAACATTTGTAAATCAGTAAATCATTGGCTTTGCTTACCTTACAAGCATTAGTTTGCAAACACAAAGCAATGAAAAAACTTCTATACTCTTTTAAAATGTGTAAAATTAAGCAGGAACATTAAGTAGGACATCTACCAAATTCTTAAGTGCATATATTTTATACCACCATTTCATTTGGTTGTGTTTCTAGTCTAAATCTAAAATTATCTGATGTGATCAGGCATGGCAGTTCAGGCCAGGAGTGGTGGCTCACGCCTGTAACCCCAACACTTTGGGGGGCTGAGGTGGGTGGATCACTTGAGGTCAGAGTTCGAGACCACCCTGGCCAACATAGTGAAACCCCACCTCTACCAAAAATACAAAAATTAGCTGGGTGTGGTGGTGGGTGCCTGTGGTCCCAGCTACTCAGGAGGCTGAGGCTGGTGAATCGCTTGAACCTGAGAGATGGCGGTTGCAGTGAGCCGAGATCATGTCATTGCATGCCAGCCTGAGCAACACAGCAAGACTGTCTCAAAATAAAACAAAATAAAAAATAAAATTATTTGATGTTAATATACTTTCCACAAAATCCTATAATCCATGAACACTCCTAAATCTGCACATTGTATTAGCAATACTGTTCGATATTTTAAAGGTTAATTTTGGTATCATGTTCTGAAACAGGTACATGAGTGAGAAGAATAATAGCTTTGCATTCATCCCGAATATGAATAGGTTTGCTGAATTAACTTTCTGAAGCAGGTGTTTCTGAACAAGAAGTATCATTGGGAAACATTCAACTTCTCTCAGCAGTGGGGATATATTACAATGTAGGCAATGACTCTTTTTGTTTTCACTCTCCCTAAATACAGAAACAACTTCCCTGCTTTTGAACTTCCATTGCTTTGAAACTCAAAAAAAACCAATTGCCTTTAAGCTCTTTTACTTCTATTTCAGCTCTTGCTGCACACTGCAAAGGATTTAGCTGGCTTATTTTCTCAGTTATCCTATGGATCCTCCAAGTCAAAAGATCCAGGAGTGAGAATTTTCTTCTTTATGGACATAAAAGTTTACTATATGTAGAACCATGAAGAGAGTATTTTACATTATCAGCCCGGGTATTTATAAATAAAATTTTAGCTATGGCGTCATGGACCTCAAACACAAATTTTTAAAATCCTTTACTATTGTTTTTACTCCTTAAAGAGTATTAAAGTAAGAGCCAAATGATCTTGCTTTTGTAAAAATCATAAAAAAAGGAATATCAGTTTTCCAGAGCTCAATGTGTTCCTTAGTATCAAAGCTTTATAGGCATAATTTGCAAATCCACATCTGGAACAGCTCTCTAGATTTATCCTTGCTTTACCTTCAAGTTAGAGAGAACTGTTAGGTCACAGGATGCTAATCTTATCATAAACTAGTACGAAATCTCTAGTTAAGGAGGGACTTTTCCTTAGAATTTCATGAAATATATATTTTATCATGTTTATTTATCATTAAAGAAATTGCTATTCTCAACCACACAAACACACCCATAGAGGTAAGTGTTGCAATTTTACAACTATATGGGTCCATTTACTGTCTTTGATTTGCTTAACAATTGAGTGTTGAACACTTACTATATTCCAGGCACTTTCTAGGTGTTTTGCATATATCAGAGAACAAAATAGACAAGTTTCCTGCTCTCAAAGAAATTAAATTTTAGGGGAGAGGCAATAATCAATGAATAAAATGAAGAAAGCAAATTATATACTCTGTAAGAAGAGGGTAGGTGATAAGTTAAACAATACTAGTAGATCAGGGCAAATGTGTGGCTGTGTCTGTAGCAATGTTATTTAAATGAGACTTCTCTAAGAAGCTGACATTTGGTAAGAGCTCAAAGGAGGCATATGCATCAGGAAATAGAAGATTATTCAGATTTCACGAAGGATTTAAGTAAGGAGCATGCGTATTGTGGTTGATACGCTCAAAGAAGATGGGTGTAGCTGCAGAGGAATGGGGGAAGTATGCAGGGGGTGGGGGGAATGAATAGCAAGAAATAAAGTAGCCAAGTCATAAGGATCCTTAGAGAATATTTTAAGGCCTTTGTCATTACTTTAAATAAGGCAAGGAGACATTACAAAGATTTAAGCAAAGGGATGACAGTATATAACTTATACATTCAAAGGCTCATACTGGCTGCCATATGAGAATATGAGGGCAAGGATAAAATTATTTTAAATTGTAATTTTCATAAAAGAAAAAGGAATTTTAAACATCATTCTAGAAAGCATTTTTTACTCCTTAGATAGATTTAAGTCTAGAATGTTGATCCTAGAATGAATAATATAATAGTAAATATTTATTTGTACCTATAATTACAATGAAAAATTATGTATCTATACACATGAAGTTATAAGGTATTTTTTTAAAATAGACGGTTAGCTTATAGTATTGTCATTCATCTCGATGAATGCCAAGTAAAAGCAAAATATCATATTTGGCTTTCTGTATTATTATTTTACCTATGTATTTTTTATTCTGTACAATTCAATCTTATTGTTATACACTCTGTAAGCTTTGACAGCACTGCATTCAAAAACCACAGGCCAAATTAAGACATAGAACACTGACTTAACTGCCCTGTATAAAAGTTCCATGCTGTCTCTGCAGTCATTTACACTTACTCCAAATCACTCATTTATTACCCACTGTCATACTTTTGTCTTTTGATGAATGTCACAGAAACGGAACCATATAATACCTATGAGCTTGAGCCTGGCTTATTTCACACAGCAAAGTGGATCTGAGATTTATTCGTGCTGTGTGTGTCAGTTCATTTTGTTACATTGCTGACTGGTGTCTCATTGTATGGATGTTACATAATTTGTTTTTTCATTTACCTGTTAAAGAACATTTGGCATGTTTTCACTTTTGAGTTATTACAAACAAAAATGTTATAAACATCTATGACCAGATTTTTTTGTGAACAAAATTTTTTGGCGAATATTTTTTAATACATAGGAGTGGAATTGCTGGTCACGCAAGTGTATGTGTAACAATTCAGAAACTGCCAACAGTTTTTCATCACCTTCTACCCCTACCAACAATGCAAGAAGTTTCATATTACTCTACATTCCAGCTGACGCTCATTAATGTCAGTTAAATTTATTTTTTATTTTTTTAGTGTGGCACTGTGATTTTAATTTGCATATTTCTAATGACTAATTATCTTAAGAATCATTATTTAAATGTAATAAATGTATGCAGTTTATTTTCCAACTGTATACATTTTTTGATAAAGTGTTTATTCAAATCTTTTGTTCTTTTTTTTAGTTGCTTGATTGTTTGCATTCTTGTTGTTTAGTTTTGAAAGTTTTTATATATTCCGGACATAGACTATTTGTTACGTAAATGGTTTCAAATATATTCTTCTGATTTGCAGCTTGTCTGTTCATTCCCTTAGTAATATTATTATAGGGCAAAGTTTTAAATTTGTATGATCTATTTCTTTTTCTCATATGGTTTTTCCTTTTTCTGCTCTAAGAATCTGTTGAGTAACCCATGTTTACAAATACATTATCTTAGGCATTCATATAGAAGTTTTGTAGTTTTACATTTCACATTTAGGTGTGCATGGATTTTTTTTTTACATTGGTTATTTATAAAAAAATAATTATTCAAGTACAATTTTATTAAATGAACAGCTTTTCCCCAGTGAAGTATATTTGAAGCTTTCTAAAAATAAACTGCCACACAGGTTAAAAAAGAAAAAATAAAAAAGACGGCTCTCACTTGCCAAATGACCATCCTAGGGGTAGCCTGGAAAAATAGGAAACTTTTGAATAATGTCACTCTATAGCCAAACACTATAGAAAATGTGTAGTCTTTGTTCCACACACACAGGAAAAGGCTAAATGAGAATACTAGAAGTCCACTCTCATAAGACAGTAATGAGGCTCCACAATACTGAGGGAAGAGAGAGACCCTCTCATATTGTTTTATACTCAGTACCTGTTTTAAGAAAAAACAAGGAAGTGAAATCAAAGACAGGCAGCCCGGCATTAGGCCCAAAACCGGACCTGGGCCTGCCTGGCCTAAACCTAGTAGTTAAAAATCAACCCATGACTTAGAAAGCAATGTTATTCATAGATTCCAGACATTGTATAGAAGAACACTGTGAACCTCCCTGCCCTGTTCTGTTTCTCTCTGACTGCTGGTGCATGCAGCCCCTGTCACGTACCCCTTGCTTGCTCAAATCAATCATGACCCTTTCATGTGAAATCTTTGGTGTTGTGAGCCCTTAAAAGGGACAGAAATTGTGCCGTGGGGAGCTGGGATTTTAAGGCAGTAGCTTGCTGATGCTCCCAGCTGAATAAAGCCCTTCCTTCTATAGCTCGGTGTCTGAGAGGTTTTGTCTGCATCTCGTCTTGCTACAATACCACGGCAGGGGTAATGCCAGAAAAGGCCAAATAGGGAGCCAGGACTTTCATCATAACCAGCTAATAACAGGACCTCCCTCCCCCTATGCTGCCGTTCACTGGAGACCACATGGGTAGCTTAGACACCTACCCTCATCTAGCAGTAATAAGGCATCCTTGCCACCCTGTGCTGGCTAGTGGATAACTAGGACTTTCAAAATCATCTGGTAACAAGTTGTAACAAAGCCACTCCAACCACAGTGTCAGTGAAGACCGTGTGAGGAGCTGACACTTCCAACCCAGGTTATCAGTAATAAAGAGCTCCCTCTCAAGTGTCAAAGGAGGCCACCTGGAAGGAATGAGCCGTCCATTCTTCTCCTGCCACAGCACTGTCAGAGGAAGCCAATTAAAACAGAATATTTAAATAAGATTGAAAATATAACATAATATGAAAATATTCATGATTTAATAGAAAATCATTTACCATACCAAGAACCAAGAAGATTTCAAACTAAATTTAAAAAGATTTTAAAAAAAGATAATAGATGCCAACACTGAGATGACACAGATACCAGAATTACCCAACTAGCATTTTAAATCAGTGATGGTAAAAATGCTTCAATGAACAATTTTGAACATACTTGAAACAAAATGAAAAAACATAAAGGCTTAACAAAGAAATAGAATGTCTCAACAACAACAACAACAAAAAAAGGAGAATAAAATGGAAAATTTAGAACTACAATAGTATACAATATCTAAAATAAAATCTCAGTGAAGGGGCACAATAGAAAAAGGAAAGAATTAATGAATTGAAAGAGGACAATTAAAAATACACATTATAAATAAAAGTTAGACTGAAAAAAATAAGCAGAGCATTACAGACCTGTTTATCACAAAAGATCTAATATTCATGTTATCAGAATTTCAAAAGTAAAGAAGAAAGAAGTGGAAGCTGAAAAATTACTTGAAGATATAATGGCTGAGAACTCTAAAAAATCTGTCGAGACATAAACTTACAGCTTGAAGAAACTGAAAGAACTTCAAAAACGTTAAACACAAAGACATCTATGCCAAAATCATCTTAATCACACTTCTTACAACTAAAGACAAAGAAAAAGAAAACAATCCTGAATGCAGCCAGAAAAAAAGTAACATCATACTTTGGGGAAAAAATGATCTGAATGACAGGTTTTTCACAGACGCCATGGAGGCCAGAGGAAAGAAGCACACTCGTTTTGATGATGAAAGAAAAGAATTGTCAATCCACAGTCCTACATCTAGGGAAAATATCCTTTGAGAATAAAGAGAAGTAAAAACATTCTCAGAAGAAGAAAAAGAAAGAATTGTCATCAGCAGATTTACCCTAAAGAATGACTAACAGAAGTTCTCTAAATAGAAAAGAAAAAGAAACATTGAGAGAAGGAATGATATGACATCAGATTAGAACAAAATACATGGTAAGCAAAAATTAGGAAAAAATACAGTAAGTTTTCTTACACTTAAGTTTTTAAAATTAGGGTTGATGGTTAAAGCAAAAATTATAATACTAACTGATACGGTTTAAATATATGTACAGAAAATATTTAAGTCTATTAAATTATAAGCAGAGAGAATAAAGGACTGTAAAGAGTAGTAAGGTTTATATGTTCTGCTTAAATTTCATAACCTAAATTTCATGGAGGTTAGAAGATACATATAAACTAAACTACAAAATAGCACTTAGCAATAAAAAGGAAGAAACTACTAATAAAATTAACAACCTAGACAAATTTCCAGAGAATTATGCTGAGTGAAAAGAAGCAATCCTAAATGTTTACATCCAATATGATTCTATTTATATAACTTTGTAAAATGACAAAATTTAACAGGTAGAGAAATGAATAGTAGTCACCAATGGTTAAGGTGACAGGGTGAGGACGCAAAGGAAGTAGGTGTCGCTACAAAAGGGCGAGATGAGGAGTACTTGTGTGGTAGAAACAGTCCATATTTTGATTGTGTCAATGTAAATAATCTGGTTGTCATACTGTACCACAGTTTTATAGGATGTTACCATTAGAGATAACTGCATAAAAGATACACAAGGTCTCTCTGTACTACTTACTTGTTATAATCTATGTGATTTTTGAATCTAAAATCATTTCAAAGTTGAAAGTTAAAAATAAATTACCCAGCTGGGTGGTGGCTCACTCCTGTAATTCCAGCACTTTGGGAGGCCAAGGCGGGTGGATCACCTGAGGTCAGGAGTTCAAGACCAGTCTGGCCAACATGGTGAAACCCTATCTCTACCAAAAATACAAAAATTAGCTGGATGCCGTGTCACACACCCAGCTACTTGGGAGGCTGAGGCAAGAGAATCACTTGAACCGGGGAGGCAGAGGTTGCAGTGGGCCGAGATCACGCCACTGCACTCCAGCCTAGGCTACAGAGCAAGACTCTGTCATAAAATAAAATAAAAAATTAATAAATAAACAAATTACCCATATATATGTGGCTCTATTTTTGGATTCTATTTTCTACTCCATTGATCTGTATGTCTAAACTTTCACCATTATCATACTGTCTTTATAGGAAGTCCTTACTGTATCTGTATCTTTATAATAAATCTTAAAATCAGGTAACAGGAGTCCTCCCATTGTGTTCTTCCCTTTAATAGCAAAAGCAAAGGATTTGAGATTTTCTTCTATTTGTAAGCTAGATATTTTAACCTGTTACATTTCATATTTGCTGGCAAAAGACATGGATATGTGGGACAGGGAAAATGGACTGGATTGCACAGAACTCAACAGGCAGCATGAGTTTCAGATCTGCTTCTGTTTACCTTGTCCCTAAAGTTCCCTGGGGATAAGGCAGAGGCAGGCCCAGATAGATACTCTACAGGCAGTGGGATTGCTCCAGAGGCAGTCAGTTTGCTCCACAGATAAGGAAACTTGAGTTTATTAAACTGACAATCTTATAAGGGTTTTGCTAGTAAATCTGTCCCATCTTAGCTCCAGAGCAGATAAAGATTGTGGACACTATGTCTATCTTCTCAGACTGTGTGTTATACAAACAACCTTGAGACGATATTCTGGGACAAAAGCTGATACAAGTCATACAGAAATGCAAGAAATCATGGTAAATTGTCTCCCAACAGTATTTACATTTTTTTCTACATCTTAGCTTCTGGCAAATTTTCCTATAAATATGACCTTCTGACAGTTTTTTAAATTAATCTAACCAAATAGGGATGTGAACAAATTTATTCAATTCATCTTATACAGTATTAAATTGAAGCTACTGTCAGTAGGACTGAAGGCAGAGGAATGAGGCCAACCTGCAGCATTGACTTTAGCCATTCTCCCAGTCTCCCAACTCTCATCCCCTAAACAGTAAATGATTAGAATACTGGCGGCTTTCACTTTAACTTTTTGTATCAGCTTTTGCATTTTGTCCATGGCATTTATCCAGGTAGGACAGAATGTTCTAATGTTTACAGACTCCACTTTGCCCCTTAAAAAGGGAGTTAGAGCATTTCCGTCATTTTCAACAATGCTGGCCAGTGACTGAATCCAATTTGAATGCTTTTAAGGGTTGAGTAGGTGTTTTCTTAAACATGTAAGGTTTCTTATGACCATCCCCAAGGTGCAATTCACCATATTTTCAAGAGAGGCAAGTTAATGCTGGGCTTTCACACAAGAAGTACAATACCCAGAACGCAAATGGTATTCCCGGAAAGAAAGTGTTCACAACTGTTGTGCTCCCCAAGTAAATAAGTGAGTCCTCAGTCATAAATAGCTCTGAAAGGCAAAGATTATTATTTTTCTTTCTCTCCTCTGTACCTCCTGGAATCTAATGTGTTCCCATCCCAGGAACCAAGTTATTATCCTCCTTTAAAGCCCCATATTTTTGGTGTGCCATTCTAGTGGCTCACTCCTGCAATCCCAGCACTTTGGGAGGCCGAGGTGGGCTGATCACGAGGTCAGACGAGACCATCCTGGCTAACACAGTGAAACCTCGTCTCTACTTAAAAAACAAACAAACAACAAACAAACAAAAAAACAAACAGCTGGGCGTGGTGGCGGGAGCCTGTAGTCCCAGCTACTCAGGAAGCTGAGGCAGGAGAATCACTTGAAACCAGAAGGTGGAGGTTGCAGTGAGCTGAGATCATGAACTGCACTCCAACCTAGGCAACAGAGTGAGACTTCGTCTCAAAAAACAAAATTTTGGCTGGGCGTGGTGGCTCACGCCTATAAGCCCAGCACTTTGGGAGGCTAAGGAGGGTGGATCACCTGACGTTAGTTGTTTAAGTCCACCCTGGTCAACATCGTGAAACCCCATCTCTACTAAAAATACAAAAATTAGCTGGGCATGGTGGCGTGTGCATGTAGTCCCAGCTACTTGGGAGTCTGAGGCAGGAGAATCGCTTGAACCCAGGAGGTGGAGGTTGAAATGAGCCAAGATCACACCACTGCACTCCAGCGTGGGCGACAGAGTGAGACTCTGTCTCAAAAAAACGAAAAAAAAACCCCTCAAAAAAACTCCAGAACAAATACACACACAGAGACACACACACACACACACATATGCATACATATATATATATAAAATCCTCTACACATGCCCAAACTTTTTGTTTGGAAATGTCAGTTTACAAGAGGGTTAAAATCATCTTTATAAATGTAATCATAATTGTTCGACTCCCCTCTACCCCTTTCTTACTGGGTTGCCATCTAGAGGTTGTATCAACAAGGGTGGCTTGAGGTTGCCGTCAGCAGAAAGAATAAAGCATTATACTCAGGAATGATCAGGAAGAAATTGTTAATCTTCAAATTAGCTCTATATATAATTCCTATACTCCCTATGTCATAAACAACATAATCTTACCCAAAGAGAGTTCTGACCTTTGTTTTTGGCTCCTTAGGGCTAGTCTCTGAACCCTTAGAGTAGCATGCCCAATAAGACTGTCTTTGTCTCAGAGCCTTGTGTCACACTGGATAGCCTAACAATGTGATTTAGGGTGGGGGCTTTTAATCATGCAGTATCAGCAGACCTCTAGAGGAGCTGGAAACTTGAGACCGCATCACCTATGTGGACAATCAACGGTACCTGTGTGATTCAGCCCAAAGTAAAACACTGAACACCAAGGCTCAGAAGGTTGACAGTACTCCATGTGTGTATTGCCACACACTGATGCTTGGAAAGTAATGCTGACTCTCTCTCTCTCTCAGTGGACTTCATTTTTCTTTTTTTAGACGGAGTCTCGTTTTGTGCCCAGGCTGGACTGCAGTGGTGCGATCTCGGCTCACTGCAAGCTCCGCCTCCCGGGTTCACGCCATTCTCCTGCCTCAGCCTCCCGAGTAGCTGGGACTACAGGCACCTGCCACCACGCCCGGCTAATTTTTTGTATTTTTAGTAGAGACGGGGTTTCACCGTGTTAGCCAGGGTGGTCTCGATCTCCTGACCTCGTGATCCGCCTACCTCGGCCTTCCAAAGTGCTGGGATTACAGGCGTGAGCCACAGCGCCTGGCCTCATTTTTAGAGTAATTTTAGGTTAACAGCAAAACTGAGAGGAAAGTACATAGAACAGACTTTCCGTATGTACCTAGCCTGCTTACATGCATAGCCTCCCCTATCAGCATCCCCCAACAGAGTGGTACATTTGTTACAATTGATGGACCCTACATTGACACAATATTACCCAACATCGGTAGTCAACATTAGAGTTAACAAGTGGTATCTTATGTTTTGTGGGTTTGGGCAAATGTGTAATGACATGTATTCGCATTATAGTATCACACAGAGTGGTTTCATTGCCATAAAAATCCTCTGTGCTCTGCCTATTCATCTATCCTTCACCCAACGTTTGTTGCAACCACTGATATTTTTACTGTCTTCACAGTTTCCCCTTTTCGAGAATGTCATATAGCTAGAATCATACTATATGTAGCCTTTTCAGATTGGTTTCTTTCACTTAGTAATATGCGTTTAACTTCCTTCCTCCGCCCCTTGTCCCCCGTGTCTTTTCATGACTTGATTGCTCATTTCTTTTTAGCACTGAATAATATTGCATTGTCTGAATCTTCCATAGTTTACTTATCCCTTCACTTGCTGAAGGACGTCTTGATTGCTTCCAAGTTTTGGCAATTATGAATAAAGCTGCTATAATTTTTGGTGTACAAGTTTTTGTGTGGGTTTTAAGTTTTCAACTCGTTTGAGTAAATACCAAGAAGCATGATTGTTGGGTCATATGGTGAAAGTAGGTCTACTTTTGAAAGAAACCACTAAACCACCTTTTAAAGTGACTATACCATTTTGCTTTCCTACTAGTAATAAGAGTTCTGCATCTACACATCGTTTTCAGCATCTGATGTCAGTTTTCTAGATTTTGGCATTCTTGACATTCTTCAACCCACTTCTGTCATGTATTAGTTCCAGGGGTTATTTTTGTTGATTCTTTTGAATTTTTTACTTAGATGATTATATTATCTGTGAACAAAGACAGTTTTATTTCTTCCTTTCCAATCATTATACCTTTTATTTTCCTTTCTCATCTCATTGCATTAGCTAGGAGTGCCAATATGACGTTGTAAAGCAATACCGAGTGGAAATCTTTACCTTTTCCCTAATCTCAGTGAGAAATCAAGTTTCTCAGTGCAAGAATCTCTTTTCAGTGTTTTTCTTTCTTTCTTTTTCTTTTTTTTTTTTTTTTTTGAGACAGAGTCTTGCTCTGTCGCCCAGGCTGGAGTGCAGTGGCACAATCTGGGCTCACTGCAAGCTCCGCCTCCCGGGTTCAGGTCATTCTCCTGCCTCAGCCTCCCGAGTAGCTGGGACTACAGGTGCCCGCCACCACGCCCGGCTAATTTTTTTGTATTTTTAGTAGAGACGGAGTTTCACCGTGTTAGCCAGGATGGTCTCGATCTCCCGACCTTGTAATCCACCGGCCTCAGCCTCCAAAAGTGCTGGGATTACAGGCGTGAGCCACTGTGCCCGGGCTCTTTTCAGTCTTTTTCATGTTGGTTCCTCCTTATGACCATTTTGATTGCACTCGTCAGCTCCCAGCATCCCGTTTTCCTTGTTCTGAAATTTCCTTGCCTTGCATGACTCTATGTGGAGCAATGAGATAAAACAGAGAAAGAATAATAAGGTTCAAACCGCAAAAGGAACCTTTTTTGACTTCTTCTGGTCCAAGATAAATATTTTATTTCAAAGTTTAGGTACCTCCATGCTCCATGATTGCCACCACCATTATTTCTTCCACCTCTACCACCACTGTAGCTACTATGGGAGTATATAGTTTTAACAGTGGGGCTTGCCTGAAAATAGGACCAGAAAGACAGAGACAGAGGGTCGAGAGAGACAGAGAGAGAGAGAGATGGAGTTGAGGGGGGTGTGTAGTTTCCACTTACTTTACCCTTTTTGTTTTCTTTGTTCTGCTTCTGCTTTTTATTCTTCTTGGGAACACTTCTGTCTGTGTCAGCTATGCAGTTACGCAGTTTCGGGATCAGGCTGCCTTGCAGGGGATATGGGTTGAAAAAAACAAGAAAAACAAAAGAAAACAAAATAAAAAAAAAAAAAAAGGAGAAAAAGAGTGAATGTACCACTGCATTAGTTCTTGGAATTTATTTCCTTTCCAAGTTTTCCCACAATTATTTACTTTTCAGAAACTATAGGTATTTTATGTATTTTACATTGGTGGTGTAAAATATATATATATTTATATATACATTATATACATATATTTATATACATATATACATATATTTATATATATTTATATACATATATATTTATATATATATTTATATACATATATATTTATATACATACATATATATTTATATACATATATATTTATATACATATATATTTATATATATATAAATATATATTAATATTTCCATTTATATATAAAATATATATTATATAATACATAGTATATATTATGTTATATAATATTATATGTAATATATAATATATAATATATATAATTTTTATATGTCATATGTAATTTTTATATATCATATATAATTATAAATTTTATATAAAAATTATATATACATAATATATAATATACATTGTATATATTATTACATATTATATATGATATATATTATACATATTATATATGATATATATTATACATAATATATATATTATTATATATAATAATATATATTAGATTATATATAATATTAGATTATATCTAATATATAATATAATATTATATAAACTATATATATTATATAAACTATACACACTATTATATAAACTATATATTATTATATACAATATATAGTATATATTATATATACTATATATAACTATATATAATTATATAACTATAATATATAATATATAGTTTTATATATATAACATATATAATATGTAGTTATATATAACAATGTATATAACTATATATAACTATATACATTATATATTATATATAACTATATATAATATATAATCTATATTATATATAACTATATATAATATATAATCTATATTATATATAACTATATATCATATATAATCTATATTATATATAAACTATATATAATATATAATCTATATTATATATAAACTATATATATAAGACATATTTTATATATAATCTATATATTATATATTACATATAGTATATATAATATATATATATACTATTATATAAAGTATTATATAAACCAATAAACTATTGGTGAGAAGTGGCCGGGCGCGGTGGCTCATGCCTGTAATCCCAGCACTTTGGGAGGCCGAGGCAGGTGGATCACGAGGTCAGGAGATTGAGACCATCCTGGCTAACATGGTGGAATCTCGTCTGTACTAAAAATACAAAAAACTAGCCGGGCGTGATGGTGGGTGCCTGTATATATATATATATATATATGCCATATGTTCTTTACCCATTCATCCACTGATGGACACTTAGGTTGATTCCATATCTTGGCTATTGTTGACAGTGCTGCAATAAACATGGAAGTTCAGATAGCTCTTCAATGTACTGATTTTATTTCTTCTTGGTATATAACCAGCAATGGCATTGCTGGATCACATGGTAGTTCTATTTTGAATTATTTGAGGCATCACTAAATTTTTTCCCATAAGTGCGGTGTTTATTCACATTCTCACCAACAGTGTAGAATAATTCCGCTTTCTCTGCATCTTGACCATTATGCGTCATTTTTTGTATTTTTATTTCAGCCATTTTATCTAGGGTGAGATGATACTTCATTGTGCTTTTGATTTTCCTTTCCTTGATGATTAGTGATGTTGACTTTTTTTATATACCTGGGGGCCACTTGTATGTCATCTTTTAAAAAATATTTGCTCAGAAGTTTCATCCATTTTTAATTTTTTTTTTTTTTTGCTGTGAAATTGTTGGAGTTCCTTGTATATTCTGGTTATTATTCCCTCATCATGGATAGTATGCAAATATTTTCTCCCATTCTATAGGATGTCTCTTCTTTTATTTTTTGGTGGTTTCCCTTGCTGTCCAGAAGCATTTTAGCTTGATATAATTCCATTTATCTGTTTTTGCTTTTCTTGCCTCTGATTTTAAGATCTTACCCCAAAAATCTTTGCCCAGACTAATGTCCTGAATCCTGAAGGGTTTCCCAAAGTTTTGTTCTAGTATGTTTATAGTTGTAGGTCTTACATCCAAATCTTTAATTCATTTTATTTGTGTGTGTGTGTGTGTGTCTCATAAGAGACAGAGGTCTAGTTTCATTCTTGTGCATATAAATATCGTTTTCACAGCACCATTTATTGAAGGGACTATTCTTTCCCTAATGTATATTATTGACACCTTTGTTAAAAGTGAGTTGGCTGTAAATGCATACATTTATTTCTGTGCTCTCTTGTATGTCATTGGCCTATATGTCTATATTTATGCTGTTACCATGCTGTTTGGTTACTAAAGCTTTGTAGGTTATTTGAAGTCGAGTAGTGTAATTTCTTCAACTTTTTTCTTTTTGTTCATGTTTGCGTTGAATATATGAGGTCTTTTTTGGTTCCATACCAATTTTAAGATTGTCTCTTCTATTTCTGTGAAGATTGTCATTGATATTACGATGGCGATTGCATTGAGACCGTAGATTGCTTTGAGTAGTATGGGCATTTTAACAATATAAATTCTTTGAATCCAAGAACATAGGATTTTTTTTCATTTTTAGTGTCTTCTTCAAATTCTTTCATTTTTATTTCATGTATTTTGTTGTAGAGGTCCTTCCTTTCTTTAGTTGAATTTATTCCAGGGTATTTTTTTTGGTAGCTAAATAGGGTTGCTTTTTTTTAAAAAAAAATCTTTAGATTGATTGCTTTTGGTACAAATAAATACTACTGATTTTTGTGTATTGATTTTGTATCCTGAAACTTCACTGAATTTATTAGTTTTAGCAGGTTTTTTTGGTGGAGTCTTAGGTTTTTCTAAATTAAAAATCATGTCGTTTGCAAACAAGACTAAGTTAAAGTTTTTGTTTCCAATTTTGATGTCCTTTATTTCTTTTTTTTACCTAATTACTCTGGCCAGTACTTCCAGTATTATCTTGAATAATGACAGCAAAAGTGGGCATGCTTCTTTTGCTCCAGTCTTTAGAGAAAAGTTTGTTAATATTTTTCCAGTTAGTACTGTGTTAGCTATAGGTTTGTCATACATGGCTCTTGGTCACTCTGGCTGGGGGTTTATCAACTTTATTTCTATTTCATAAAGACAGCAACTGGTTTTATTGCTTTTCTATATTGGTTTTATTGCTTTTTCTCTGTTGTTTTCTGTTTTCAATTAAATAGAGTCCTCCCCATATTGTTATCATTTTGTTTGTTCTGCTTGCATTGAGTTTACATTTTGGATTTTTTCTTTAATTTTAACCATATTATTTTGAGTTCTTTTCATTTTTGATTGTAAGTTTTGACACTGTAAATTTTCCTCTCTGTCCTGTTTTAGTTAAATTTTTTTGATTTTTTATTTTATTCATTTTAAAACATTTTAAATGCATCCTGAGACTGCCTCTTTGGCCCATTGGTTATTTTGAATTTTATTGCCTCTTTTCTGAAACAAATTATTTTAAAATTATCTTTCTGTATTAATTTCTAATTTAATTCAATGATGGGCTGAGAAATACTGCATATTATTTATATGCTTTTAACTGTACTAAATTTTTTAGACCATAAAAAACATTCTCAATGAATGTTAATATACACTTAAAAATAGCATGTCCTCTTCTGTTATTAGTGTTATTAAAAGTATGTTTAATGGAGATCAGTTGGATCAAATTTGTTGATAGTTTTATTCGAGTCTTCTACATTATTACCAGTTTTCTTCATTTAAATTCTATCAGTTTGTAAGAAAGAACAGTGATAAAGACACTCCGTGCTGTTTCTATTAGCTCTGTACTTCTATTTATTGTTACTTCATATATTTTGAGTCTCTCTTGTTGGTTATATAGATATCCAAGATTGTTATGACTTTTTGGAGAATTGACTTTACAACAATAGGATTGACCTTTTTATCCTTGATAATAGCTCCTGATCTGAAAGCTATTTGACTTTACTTTTGGTTATTGTTTATATGGTAAATCTTCTCCATTCCTGTGCAAACGTTTTTTATATCTTTATATTTAAATTCTTTTTGACAACATACTCCTTGCTGTTGTCAACTATGCTTAATCTGACAATCTCTGTCTTTTACCTAATAAACTTAGATATTTCACATTAACATGAATACTGATATACATGGATTAAAATTTACAATTAGTTTGTTTTCTATTTGTTTCTTGTCTTTTGTAACTTATAATTTCCTTGTATTCTACCATTTATCAACTTAATTTAGCATTCATTTTTCTTTTGATTTAATGTCCTCTATTGGCAGGTTATTATTGTATCTTTTAAAATTTATTTTTGTGGTTGCCCTAAAACATACTGAATACGTCATCAATTAATCAGAATTTATCTTTATATCATATTACATCACTTTATATATAGTGCAAGTACCTTACAATAGTACATCTCATATTTCCCTGCCTCTCATGTTTGGGGTATTATTGTTATATATTTTACTCCATCCTGTGATTTAAATAGAGCATTTTGTTAACAATTTGTTTTAGACAGCAACTTATCTGTTCAGAATGTTTTAAAATAAAAATCAATTTATTTTATCTTTAACTCATTGTGTAAACCCAGATTTCTCTCTGGTAATGTGTCTTTTTTTATTTTTATTTTTTTGCCTGAAAAACTTCCTTCGATCGTTCTCATAGTATGAAGGTAGGCTGCCAAAAAACCTGTCAGATTTGTTTGTCTGAAGTAGTAATTATTTCTATTTTTCTGTTTGAAAGATAGATTTTTGTCAGTTATATAATTCTCTGTGTGTGTGCGCGCACATGTGTGTGTATGAAAATATATATGCTTTTACAATACATCCATTCAATGTCTTTTTGTTTTATGGCTTTTGGAGAGAAGTAAGTCCATTCTTTCTTCCTTCTTTCTTTCCTTCCTTTCCTGATTATTCAACAAACCTATTGTAAACGTATAGCGTCATTCTCTGTTCTACTTATGGATATGGAATCTCACTGAGATGCTCTCTGAACATATCTCCAAATAAGTCCTCAGATAAGTTTCCATTCTTTTCATTTTTTTCCTCATTTACAGGGTTTTTGTCCCATATCCTCTGAGTATTTTATTTGCTTCTAGAAAGGAATAATTATATAGAAAGTAATAGTTGAGTGTCCATTAACTTTTTTCCTGCTTATATTAAGTTGATGCAAAAGTAATCTTAATTTTGCCTTGTTGAAATTTGCCATTTAATATTGAAATACCTTCTTAAATAAATTTCTTTATATTATTACGTCATTATAATGCACATTTCTCACTTTTTGTTGCTAATGACTTATTATTTGCTGTTTATTTTGTATTTATTTTAGACTATGAAAATGGTGTCAGACCAAAAGCAAATTCAAGCGATTTTCTTATTTGAGTTCAAAATGGGTTGTAAAACAGCAGTGTCAACTCGCAACATCAACAGCGTTATTTGCCAAGGAACTGCTAACGAATGTACAGTGCAGTGGTGTTTCAAGTAGTTTTGCAAAGGAGATGAGAGCCTTGAAGATGAGGATTGTAGTGGCCAGCCATCAGAAGTTGACAACAGCCAATTGAGAGCAATCATCAAAGTTGATCATTTTACAACTACATAAGAAGTTGCCCAAGAACTCAACTTCGACCATTCTATGGTCATTCCACATTTGAAGCAAACTGGAAGGGTGAAAAAGCTCAATAAGTGGGTGCCTCATGAGCAGACTGAAAAGGAAAAAAAAAATCATTTTGAAGTGTCATCTTCTATTACTCTATGTAACAATGAACCATTTCTTGATCGGATTGTGATGTGTGATGAAAAGTGGCTTTTATGTGACAACTGGTGACAACCAGCTCAGTGGTTGGACCCAGAAGAAGCTTCAAAGCACTTCCCAAAGCCAAACTTGCACCAAAAAAAGGTCATGGTCATTGTTGGGTGTTTTGCTGCCAGCCTGATCCACTACAGCTTTTTGCATTCCAGCTAATCCATGACACCTGAGATGTATGCTCAGCAAATTGATGAGATGCATGCAAAACTGCAACTCATGCAGCCAACATTGATCAACAGAAGGGACCTAATTCTCCACGACAACACCCGATGGCATGTCATACAACCAACAATTCAAAAGTTGAATTAATTGAGCTAAGAAATTTTGCTTCATTTGCCATAGTCACCTGACTTCTCCCCAACCGACTACCACTTCTTCAAGCATCTAGACACCCTTTTTCAGAGAAAACACTTCCACAATAATCAGGATGCAGAAAATACTTTCCAAGAGTTTCTGGAATCCCAAAGCACGGATTTTTATGCTACAGAAATAAACAAACTTATTTCTCGTTGGCAAAACTGTGTTCCTATTTTGATAAATAAACATGTGTTTGAGCCTAGTTATAGATTTAAAATTAATGGTCCTAAATTGCAATTACTTGACTTTAAATACAGTGAGAGGAACTAGAGGCAGAACAATACAGAAATATGCTGATGCGCAGCTTACATTTTAAGTCTTCCCGTAAACTGAACTTTGCACCTGATAACCTACTCCAGCTACACAAATGTCTGGGCTAAACTGTATGTACAAATTCATTGTTACTTCTGGAATGGAAGATAAAATACAACAAATAACTTGTAAGATGTATCGTAAATGCAATTTCTTTGTTCAATTTACAACTACAGATTTTTTTACTTCAAATACAGTTATGAAGTTTTATAGGATATAAAATATAAATGACATATATAATATGTCAAAATATGCATGTTAAAGTAATTTTTGCCATAAGTTTATCAATAAATGTATAAAGTTTATTTTGGCTTAATATTAAAATATTTCTCTCCAATCTGACATACCTGTATATTACAACTGCCAGGTAATAAGGAAATCGAATGAATGCCCTGATAACTCTAAATTATTTTTGAGGTTCATGGGAGCATGAAATTTAGCCAAGGCATGCTTGTCTTTCTCCTCACATCACAAGAAAGTTCAACATGAATGTGTGGGTTTCTTTTACAAATTTAAAATATATTTAGGAGATACTACTGATTAGTTCAGGTGGAAAGGATGATTATCTGCTATCTGTTTAAATGCATCTGATATTCCAGGAACAGACATTAAGTCACACTGAACATATAGACCAAATGGTACTTTAAATATAACAACCTATATATCCATGTTGGATCAGTTGCTTTTTTTATACCTACTCTTTCTAAATGAACATTGTTTGGTACCCTGCTTTACATATTTACAGAGTGCTTTTGAAATGAGTTGTCACCTATTCTCTTACATTCAGATTTCTTCTTTCACAATATTGTAAATAACTTTTAATTATAAAATGTTTGTTGATGAATACATAGCATGAATCAGTCTAAAAGAATGGTCTTTGTTATTAAGATTTCTCTAAATTGGTATTCAACCATCACAATTTTACTGAGATTAAGAAAGTTAACATTTTTTATAATCTGTAAAATATGTAAATGACTCTATCTCTGTTTCAGAGTTGGCATAAGGATTAAATGAGTTTCTATTATTTCCAGAACCTTTATTAGTTTGATCACAATCTTCTAGTAACACAAAACTTACAATTGATCAAAATACCTGCAATGTGGGTGATTAATGAAAATCATTAATGTGTATTTGCTTTTGATGTACGTTTCTATTAATGAATTTTAAGATATGTTAGATGTTTAAACAACTCCATACTACTGGCTTGTTCAGCTTAAATTAAATATCAAATCTGAGTGAAATGCACGCTTCAAATGCTGCAGTCACATATATATTTTACTTCCCAACAAACCGGTTATTTGTTAGAATTGCAGTTATACAAATTGCTATGGGGAAAAATTTTGTGCTCTAAATTTAATCAGGTAAAGCTGTAAACATATCAAAGTGCACAAACTGCTGTCATTTTAATGTGATTTGTTTACTACAATTTTTCATGTACATGTAAGTGAAATTGGAGTTATATCTATATTCCCTCTGAAAGTTAATCTGTTATCGAAATAAAATTATATAAAATTGTATGTGTGTATATGTATGTATGTGTGTGTTTATACAGAGTTTTTTACTTGACCAACAGTATTTAAAATCTTATACTACATATAGAGGTGGGGTTTATCTATAAAAAAAATCACTGAAACCTTTCAAACATAGTTGTGAATTTCTTAGCTTAAGACCAAAATAGAATGAAAATAAAATGACAGAAATTATAGCAAAGACAAAATATATAAAATTGCATTTTTAATCTTTTAAATTTTTTCATACAATTAAAGATAAAAATATAAAACAACAAGGTAATGTGACCAAGAAAAGATTTTATTCAGATTATTGTAGATGGAATTTTTCCAGGACAGCCTACATATTTTTCTTGTTCACCACTGTATGCCTGGAGCTCAGCAGACTTTGGTGCTTAATATACTTGGGAAATATTTAAAGAGAAAATAAGTGAACTAAAAGATGAATGATGAATTAATAAATAAACAAAAGTCTACCTATTTTGTTAAAAAACATATTTTAATAAGTATTATTTATTAATAAGGAATTTTATTCTTAAAATAAATATAGCAAATATTTATTGTGTACTTGATAAATGTAACATGTCATGTCAAATGTTAAAGAAATGACTAGACATTGGAGCTGCCTTTATACACTTTATTACCTTAAAAAGATCACATGGCTACTATTAAAAATAAATCAAAGTCAAATGTAAACACAATAAAGAAAGGCTGGAGAAAATGGGATCAGCTTTACTTTACAATAAAAAACTTTAACATTGAAATATAATTTACATGTGCTAAAATCTGAAGATGTTAAATGCTTATTTGTATGAATTCTGACAATTGTATAACCTGCATATTCACCATACAAAACAAGATATATATCTTTCACCTAAGATTGTTTTTTCTTGACCTTTACATGCCTCACGGACAACCACCCTTATTTCTACCATCATTGTTTACTTTTGGCAGTTCTTGGACTTCATAGAAATAAAACTATGTAGTGAGTACTCCTGAATTCTTTTGCACAACATAATGTTTTTGTGATAAAACAATGTTTAATATCATAAAAATATATATGCTTAAAAATCTGAAATATTGTATAGATAAAACAAAATAGGATGTGTGTGCTTCCCTCCCCTAACATCTTAAAAGACCCTCCCATCTCTTTGCTTATTGGCCTATCTGATGCTTGTTGGAAGAATCTACAGGCAGAAATTCTGGAGATCCTGAAACACTTGTGGTGAGAAACCTGCTTTTCATGTTATTAGACTCATGTAAACAAAGTCTGTCTCTGGTTTTTGATACCATTGAGATTTTAGAGTTGTTTGTTACTGCTATTAGCATACCCTGACTAATAAATAAGTAGATGTTTTGCTTATTGCCATTTTGAGAACTAATACAAATTAAAAATTAAAAATAAGACACTTAATTACCTTTGTTGAAGATAAGGGAAGAGATCACCTCCTGCCCCACACTCTTGTCCTTGTCTTTTCTTAGAACATTTACTCCTAGAAAACTTGTAATGGTAAATTATCTGTCTCCTTAAAATATATGCTAATCCTCTTTAAAGCTAAATAAGCCTCTTGCCACGTTTCTGACCCAGGAACATCTTTTTCAAGGACTTGGAAGCATCTCTTTGAAATGTAATTATCAAGGAAGACAGAGTCCCTATCTGCCGGTTTCTGTGGAAGGCCAGGAGCTGAGAGGGTTGGAGCTTAACTTTTGTGGGCACTTAACTCCCAGTTTCAAAACCACCTCTTCCCATAAAAATATGAGAAGTTTATTGTTTCCTTGAGTAAAGCCAGTTAGCAAAGATGACCACCTCAGTTATGAGGTGAATTTTGAATGAACCATGTATGATTAATGGTGATATCGATTTCTCTCTCTTGTGGAGTGGTTACTGTTTATTTTGAGAACTTGTGTGCAGTGGGTTGTACCTGCTTTGTTATATCAAAGGGCGAGCTTTTATTCTGTTTTTGCAGTTTCATTAGTGGATTGCCTGTGATGCATATAATATTCTGCTTTAGTGCTTATTCAACAACAAAATTGTCTTTCTTTCTCTTCTACCTTTGGGCAGAGTCTTTATGGGTTGAGAGAAGATTTTGTTTTTAATTACGTTTCGCCAACAATTCTGTCATGATATCAGGTAGTCCCTGAATTGAGGAGACTAGCTGAAGGTCTGTCTCTAGCCACACAAGTCAGCTAAGAGACTCTGAATTACCAACAGTTTCTCTTCTCTCTTCTCTGTTGGAATGCTGCCTGAATGACCTACTCCCTGCGAGTTCAAGATTTTACTGAATAAGCATGGGCAATATGGGTTCTACAATCCCAATAGGATCATTATATGGTTAGAAAATAAATAAAATATCTAGAAGTAAACCTAATCAGAAAAGTGAAATGCCTCTAAAATGAAAATTATAAAAAATTTATCAACAAATTGAAGAGGACACAAAAAATGGAAAGATATTCCAGGTTCATGAATTAGAGAAATCAATATGGTTAAAACATCCATACCACCCAAAACAATCTACAAAATTAAATGCAATTCAAATAAAAATACCAATGACATTCTTCACAGTAATTAAAAAAAATCCTAAAATTTATATAGAACCACAAAAGACCCAGAATAGCCAAAGCCATCCTTAGCAAAAAGAACAATACTGGAGGAATCACATTACCTAACTTTAAATTATACCGCATCTAACTTTAAATTATAGTAACCAAAACAGAATGGTTCTGGCATAAAAACTGGCCTGTAGACCAATGGAACAGAATAAAGAACCCAAAAACAAATCCATACATCTACAGCAAACTCATTTTCAACAAACGTGCCAAGAACATATATTGGGGAAAGGACAGTCTCTTCAATAAGTTGTGCTGAGAAAACTAGACATCCATATGCAGAAGAATGAAACCATACCCCTATCTCTTCCCATATACAAAAATCAAGTCAAAATGGATTAAAGACTTAAATCTAAGACTGAAACTATTAACTATTAAAAAAATAAAAAATGTAGAAGCTACAGCACGTTGAAAATCTAGCTAGGATCATTGATAAAGGTGGCTACACTAAACAGTGGATTTTCAATATAGACAAAACTGTCTTATATTGGAAAAAGTTGCCACGTAGGTTCCTCATAGCTAAAAATGCTTGCTTTCACAGTTGCCAAAGATAGGCTTACTCTCCTGTTAGGAGTGAATGCAACTGGTGACTTTAAGTGGAAGCCAATGTTCATTTATCATTTAACAAATGATTTACGGCCCTTTTAGAATTATGCTAAGTCTACTTAATCTGTGCTCTATAAAGTTAACAACAAAACCTGGATGATAGTAAATCTGTTCGAATATTTTAAGTCTGTTGAGACCTACCGCTCAGAAATACAAAAAAATAATTCCTTTCAAAATATTACTGTTCATTGACAATGCACTTGGTCATCAAAGAACTGTAATGCAGACGTGTAAGGCGATTAATGTTGCTTTCATGCATGCTAACACAACATCTATTCTGCAGTTTATGGATGAAAGAGTAATTTTGCCTTTCAAGTCTTATTATTTAAGAAATGAATTTTGTAAGGCTATAGCTGCCATACAGAGTGATGTTTCTGATGGATCTTGGCAAAGTAAAGGTGACAATCTTTTGGAAAAGATTCACCATTCTAGACATCATTAAGAACATTCATGACACATGGGAGGAGGTCAATATATCAACATTAACAGGAGTTTGGAAGAAGTTGATTCTAGTCTTCACAGATGATTTTGAGGGGTTCAAGGCTACAGTCGCATAAGTGATAGATGAGGTACTGGAAATAGCAAGAGAACCAGAATTAGAAATGGAGCCTAAAGATGGAACTGAATTGTTTCAATCTTCTGATAACCCTTGAATGGATGAGAAGTTGCTTCTTATGAATGAGGAAGTAAAGTGGTTTCTTAGAATGGAATCTGCTCCTGGTGATAATGCTATGAACCTTGCTGAAAGGAGAACAAAGGATTTAGAGTATTACATCAACTTATTAGATAAAGCAGAAGCAAACTTTGGGAAGACTAAACCAAATTTTGAAAAAAAAAGTCATGTCTATCGTAGGTAAAATGTTGTGAGACAGCATTGCATGCTATCTCGTGAAAGGAAGAGTGAACCTATGTGGCTAATTTCACTGTTGCTTATTTTAAGAAATTGCTATAGCAACCCCAACCTTCAGCAAGTGACAACTCTATCAGTAGGCAGCCATCAACATTAGAACAAGACCCTCCACCAGCAAAAAAAATTACAACTTACTAAAGGCTAAAATGATCATTAGTACTTTTTAGCAATAAAGTATCTTAAAACTAAAGCATGCACACTTTTTAGGAATAATGCTATTGCATACTTAATAGGACTACAGTATAGTGTAAATATAACTTTTATATGTACTGGGAAAACAAAAACAAATGTGAGAATTGCTTCATTGCAATATTCACTTCATTGTAGTTGTGTGGAACTGAATTCACATATCTCTGAAGTATGCCTGTATATTTAGATATTCAGGATTTTGTTGTAGTTATTAATAAGGTAGGTTAGAAAAATTGGTCTTAGAATGTTGAACCATCTTTGCATACCTGAGAAAACCCTCTTTGATCTTTATTATCTGTTTATATGGTGTTGGATTTTGTTTTAGTTTTCTATCGTCATGTAAAGAATCACAAACTTAGCAACTTAAAACAACATGGATTCATTTACTGTTTCTTTGGGTCATGGTCTAGATGCAGTCTTAACTATGTTTCTTGATAAAGTGTCTCACAAATTTGGAATCTAGCTGTCAGTCAGACTACATCCCCTTCTATAGCTTAGGCCTCTCTTTCATGTTCATTTTGCTGTTGGCAGAATTCAATTCCTTATGGTTAGGCATATAAGGTTTTCACATTCTTGCTATTTGTCAAAAAGGAGACCCTCAGTTCCTGGCCGTCTCCATACTTCTTGCAACATGGGTCTCTCATAGGTCTTCTCAGAATACAACAGTTTCAGCAGTTTATTTCTTTTACTAAGCATTTTTACTTGTATACATCCAGTATAGTTTTTTTTTTTTTTTAACTCAAAGTCAACTGCTTTCAAACCATCACATCTGCAAAATCTCTATGTCATGCAAATTGTTATTCTGTAGTTTACTTCTATTATAATGTCTTTGGTTTTGGTAGCAGTGTAATATTGGCCGTACATAATGAATTATGATTCAATACCCACTGTTCAGTGTTTGGTATATTTTGTAGTGTTTATATTATTTTTTAAATTAAGCATTTGGTAGAAATCACCACTGAAGCCATCAGAGGCGGGACTTTTGGTGCAAGATTTAAGTACAGTTTCAATTAATGTAATTGCTCTAAAGCAGTTAAAGTCTATCAGTGTGATTTTGAGTAATCTGTCATCATTTTGGCTTTTCAATGAAGTTTTTTCATTTTTCCTAAATTATTTAATTTATTAGCATAAAGTTATTACTATTTCTATAATTTTAATATGTATAGAGTCTAGGAATGGGATATCTTTCATTTCTGATCTTGATAATTTTTTTCTCTATATTTTTTCTTACTTTGTTTCATTTTAGGTACACTGATTTTACTATTTTGTTTTTTCAACAAACTGGCTTAAGTTTCACTGATTTTCTCTGTTGTGTTGTTTTTCTGTTTTCCATTTCATGCATTTCTACTTTGATTTTTTTCACTTTATTTTTTGTACCCTCATTTTGTATCTAATATGCTCATCTTTCTCTTCTTTCTTACATTACAACTTGAGGTTCCCGATTTGAGAGTTTTTTTTCAAATATCGGGGTTCAGTGTTACAAATTTCCCCACTAAATATTGCTTTAGAGGCATGCCACAGTTTGCTGTGCTGTTTTCATTTTAATTCAATTCAAATGACTTTCTATTGTCCCTTGTGATTTTCCTTTGACTCATAAATTCTTTAGAAATGTGGTAGTTAATTTTCAAATATTTGGAGATTTGATTTCCAAATATTATTTTCTGTTAATGATTTATGATCTAATTCCTTTGTACTCAGAGAACAGACCTTTTATGACTTGAACATTTAAAATATATTGAGGCTTGCTAATGGCTAGAGTATGGGATATATTACTAAGTATTCCATGCCTACTTTAATAAAATATGTTTTCTCTTGTGGTTTGGTAGAATATTCTATAAATAGCAATTAGGTCATGATGGTTGATAGACTTGTTTAAACCTTCTCTATTCTTCCTAATTTTCATTCTAATTGTTTTGTCAGCTGTTAAGGAAAGAATTATCTGACAATAGCTGTAGAATTTTTAGTGTCGCTTTCAGTTTTTCTTCATGTATTTTGAATATCTCTAATTGGGTATACAAACATTTAAGATTATGTTGTATTCTTAATGAACTAAACTCTGTCATTATGACATTAATTTCTTTATCTTGCTAATATTCTTTTTTTCTGAAATTGACTTTGTCCGATATTAATAGAGCCACACCATTTTATTCACTTGATTAGTGTTTTATATACTTTAAAAATTATGTATGCTTTTCCATTATTTTTATTTTTATTTCTTTTCATTTATTTTTCATTGATTATATTTGTATCATTTTTCTTGCTGGCAACATCCAGTTAGTTGGCTGCTGTTTTACATCCAATCATATAACTTCTACTTTTTAACTGTGGTATTTATACCATTTTTCATATGATTACTGTTTGATTAGGTTTAAATTTTTCATCATACTGTTTGTTGCTATGTCTCATATGATCTTGCTTGTTCATGTCCTCTTTATATTCCATCATTTGGATAATTTGATAATTTTTTATCACTTGTTATTACAATATTTCCTTATGTATTAGCTATAACTCTTTGCTATTTTAGTAGTTATATTATTTATAGCATGCATCTTTAATTTATCACAGTCTATTATCGGGCGAAATTCACCCCCGATATTTCAGCCAGTCCCTCCGTTCAGGGTCCCTGACCCCTCAACAGTCTATCTTAAAGTGATATTGAATTTTGGATGTAGATTAAGTTTACATGGATTATTTTTGTGTCCTCTCTGTTTTTTGTGTCATTGTCACGTTTATACGTTTTTGCTAACTATACACTACGTTATTATTATTTTTCTTTAAACAATACATTATATTTTGACAAAATGAACAAATTGAATAAAATATCTATTTGCCTGCCTAGTTTCCATTTCACATTGTTCTGATTCTTTCACAAAAATCTACGTTTTCATCTGTTGTTTTTAATTTTCCTTGTATCTGAAAGATATCTGAGTAACTGCTTTTATAGTGTGCTCTGTTAGTGATGAATCCTAAAAAATATGTTTATTTTGCCTAATACTTGAAAGATATCTTCTCTCCATAAAAAATAGATAGATGATAGTTGTATTATATTTTTTCAGTTCATTGAAGGTATTTCAACATGCTCTCTCATGCATTACCTCGAATTAGAAATTTACTGTTATTTATATTTTTATGTCTCTATATGTAACATTTCTTTTTTCTCTGGCTGTATTAAGACATTCTATTTATCACTAATTTTAATGAACTTTATTATTATATACCTTGGTATGGTTTTCTTCACATCTTGTGCCTGTTTGTATTTGATCTTCCTGGAGTGAATTGTAATTTTTATTCTTTTTATAAGATGTGTCCATAGTTATTTCTTTTTTTTTCTGTTTCCCCTTCTCTCTTCTCCTTTTTTACAACATTAACTACACATATATTAAGACACTTGGTGTGGTCCTGCAACTCACTGATGCTGTGTTCAATTTTATTAATTCTTTTTTTCTTTTTCTGTTAATTATGAAAACTTTCTATTACACTGCATTATGTCTTAAAGTCCACTAATCTTGCTTTCTGCAAAGTCTAAAGTGTTCTATTTTCATCGAGTGTTTTTTTTTTTTTTTACATGCACATCATAGTTTTATATCTCAACAGTCCATTTGGAAATTTTTGTATCTTTTATGTCTTTTTTTAACTGGACATTTGTTTTTCTTCTTGAGATATATACTTCATGTGCAATAAATACACACATCATAAGTGGACAGTTTGGTAGAGAATGAATAGGTAATATCATTTTTTGGAATATCATGTTTTATCCCTTCGTTTTCAGTCTATATGTGTCTTAAATCTAAAGTGAGTCTGTTGTAGACAGTAGAGTTCTGAATCATATTTTTTTAAAAATTCATTCTACCACTCTATCACTTTTCATTGGGGAATTTAAGGTAATTAATGACAGGTGAGGACTTTCTATAGCAATTTTGTTGTTTTCTGTGTGTTTTGCAGTTGTTTTGCTTTTATTCGTTTCTTTTTCATCTTGTATCAGTTATAGGATTTTATTTTTATCTTATTTTATTTCTTGAGCCAGGGTCTTTCTCTCACAGTGGCATGATCTTGATTCACTGCAACTTCTACCTCCTGGCCCTAGAGATCTACCCAGTCTCCCAAGTACCTGGGGCTACAAGTGCATGCCCCAATACCTGGCTAATTTTTGTATTTTTTGTAGAGATGAGGTTTCACTATGTTGCCCAGGCTGGTCTTGAACTCCTGAGTTCAAGTGATCTGCCTGCCTTGGCCTCCCAAAGTGATGATATTACAGACATGAGCCACCATGCCCAGTCTGTTATAGATTTTTCATGCGTGGTTAGCTTGAGGTTTGCATAAGATATACTGTTGTTATAACCATCTACTTTTAGTTGGTAATAACTTTCCTTCAATCAGATACAAATTCTGCATTTTTATTCCCCTCAATTTTGCATTCTTAAATTCAGGGAGTTTACTTCTTTTTATATCACATATGCAGAGTAAGCTTTTGTCTTTTAACTTTTATATTAGAGATAAAGTTATTTATGTACCACCATTGCAGTGCTATATTATTCTGTATGTGTATATATTATTCCTTTTACCAGAGAGATTTATACTTTATGTGGTTTTGTGGTACTGTTTAGCATGTTTTCTTTTCAAGTTGAAATACTTTCTTAAACATTTCTTTTAAGGCAGGTGTAGTGGTGATGAAATTTCTTAGTTTTTGTTTGCCTGGGAAATATTTTATTTTCTCATGTTTAAATGATAGTTTTGACAAGTATATTATTTGTTGTTGGTAGGTCTTTCTTTAACTACTTCAAATACATGATTCCACTCTACTGTGGCCTGAAAGGTTTCTGCTGAGAAGTCTACTGATGGTCTTATGAGGGCTTCTTTACATGTGATGAGTGACTTTTTTGTCTTGCTGTATACAAAACTCTTTGGCTTTGAGTTTTGGCAATTTAATTATAATGTGTCTCAGTGTAGACCTCTTTATCATCAAACTGTGTAGGGCTTTGGGCTGCTTGAATCAGGATGTCTATTTTCTTTTATAGAGTTTTAAAGTTTTCATTTTTTTTAATAACCTTTATCTCTCTTTCTTTTTCTCTTCTCCTTCTAGGAGTTCCATAATAGGTATATTGCTTCACTTGATGGAATCTCATAGATCCCAAAGGCTTTCTTCACCTTTTTCTTTTAATTTCTTCTCCTCTGTCTGGATAATTTCAAATAGCCTGTTTTTAAGTTTGCTGGTTGAAGCTCTGTATTTTATTTTTTTATTTTATTCATTATATTTTTCAGCTTCAGAATTTCTTATTAGTTCTTATGATTTTTATCTCTTTGTTAAACTTCTTATCTTCTTTATGTATTGTTTTCCCTAATTTCACTGAGGTGTTTGTACACTCTAATAATTTGCCAAGCTTCTTTAAAATAATTTTTTGAGTATAATTCATAGATTTCTATTTCTCTGTGGTTGGTTACTGGAAATTTACTGTGCTCTTTTTGTGCTGTCTTGTTTCCCTGTTTTTCCTTATTGCAGTCATCCATTTGTGCCTTTGCATTTGAAGAAAAAAGTTCCTTCCTCCAGACTTTACAGGCTGGCTTTGGTGGGGAAAAACCTTCACAAATAGTTGGACATGAGAGGACCAGGTTGGTAGGGCTTATGGCAGTGATGGGTCCAATGGGTGCATGGTGGCTCGCGGTCTGAGTGCTGTGTGGCTGCACCAGGGCCGGGAAGTGCAGTGGCTTCAGTTCCTGGGGAGTGCAGTTAGATGATCTCTGTGCAGATCTACTAGCTAGGGTTTGCAGTGGCCAAAATTATGGGACGCTCTGCTGCAGTAGCTTTGTGGGACTACAGTGGTTGCAAGAGCTGCTGAGGGTTTTCTGCTCTCGTTTTCTCCCAAGGAGGAAGTCATGACTGAGGGGATTCTCTTTGGCATTGAGCTGTGTCAGTCTGGCAGATGGGGTAATATGGGTAAAATCTTTTCTAGACTTTTCTAAGTGGCTGTTCTCAGTTCCTTATTTTCCTGGGTTGCTGCAGCTTTTTAATTGCACTCTGGAGCACTCCCAGAGCTACTTTTGTGCACAAATAGTTGTTAACTCATTGTTTTTATTGGGGATGTGGGGGTGGTTGAGGCCTAGAACCTTGCAGTCTGCCACCTTGCTTATATCACGCTGCTGGTTTCTATTTACTGTGATGAAAGCGCGGGGACTGCAGCTGCAGGCTGCCGTGAGCACAGTGCTGGGAAGTTAATGGCTGGTGAGGGGGCAGCCCTGGGGCAGATGAAAGCTGCATGATAAGGCACCCTCCTGTGCCCCAGGTCTAGACTCTTGCTTCGGCACTTTTGCTCAATACAGAGGGAAACATTGGAGCCATTGCCATCTCTGCTCCTCTCTTTCTCTTCCATGTCATGTTTTAATTGAACGTATGAAAATCAGTTTTAATAACTCTTTTTTGTATCCTCGTCTGGTAAATCTAACATTTATGCCAAGTCTATGTCAGTTTCAATTGATTAGTTTATTGCCATATTATAAAAGTCACAGTTTTTTGCTTCTTAAAACTTTTGATGGGATGGTAGATATCAGGAATTTTGCTTTGTTGCCTGGTAGACATTTTTTATTTCTCTATTCTTGAGCTTTCAACTGTGATGTAGTAAGGTTACCTCGAGCAAAATTGAAAGCCGAGTCTTGCTTTTAAGGTTTTATGGATACTAATGGAATAGTCCTGACTCTAGGGCTTATTCTTTCTCACCGCTGAGAAAACACCCTATGAATGTAGAGCTTTTCCAGTCTGACTCTTCTTATAGAAAAGGCACTATTTCCAACTCTACATCAGCAATGAACACAGCTACTACTAATCTTTTTGGGTAGTTTAATACCAAATCAGGAGTGGTTTTCCCTCAGGTATGTGCAGATATGCACTCATTTAATGTTCCAAGGACAACATCTGCACATCTCCAAATGTTTCTCATTGTGCTTCAATGACTTGATCACTCTGGACTTTCAATTTTATTTCCTCAAATCAGGGGAACTGTCAGTCTCCTCTTGGAATTTTCCTTCCTGTGCTGTTTCCTGAAAATAACAACAACAACAGCAACAAAAAAACATTTAAAGGCAGTAAGCCAAGGTAATTGCTGGACTGAATTCAATTGTTTCCCTTCTCTCAGGAATTGCTTTTTTTCACTGTATGATGAAGTTTTTGTAAGTTATTGTTTCATACACTTTGTCTTTTTGTTTGTTTTATCAAGTCATTTTAATAGTTTACTTGTCTCCACAAATAAACATGTACAGCACCATAATAGAATAAATCAACTAGTTTTCCAATTATAAGTTACAAATATAAATTCATTAGTTTATTTAAGAAATTAATCTTAAATATTTAATTTTTTGTTAAAATATTGTTTTAAAATGTCTCATTTTATATACCTATTTGTAATGTCACAGAAAATTTCTAATCACAAAAGAAATATCAAATCATGATTACTTTCCTAGAAATATTAGAATATTATTATTAATTCGCTGTTACGTCTATTTTCCAATTACACTCAAAATGGAGTAAAAGAATCTCAATACTTAATTAAGCCTATTCAAGTTCACAAATGTAAATTTCCATTTTTTTCCATAGTTTTGAGTAGGAATACTCAAAAACTATACAATGCAACTAGATGTTTTTTGTACTTTATATGTAATGAGGATTTTGTTTAGTATTTTCTAAACTTAATAGTTTTAAGAAAATATTATTTCATCATTTTGATTGCTTTCAGAAATCATACTAGTAATCTCAATATATCTTCTTTAGAAATAATTTTGAAATTATACATATGAACCCTAAATAATTAGGGATAGAAATCAACACTGAGGAAGTTCTACATTTTTTATTTTGACATTAAAATAATATCTGGGCCACTGGGTATTTTAGTGTGTTCTCAGTAGCAAAATTGTCCCATGTACTGTATAAATCACTTTTAAGAGAAGCAAATTCAAAAGTTTGATCACACATATCACATTTGACTGAGCAGTGAATATTCCTTTTGTCCACACTAAAAGGTTAATGACTTGAGGAAAATGCTTGCAGTAGTACTGTATAGCTATATACTGTTTCTCCACATCTCCATTCTTGACAAGCTATTGAGATTCGTAATGATACACAAGCCAGCCAGCATCTCAGTACTCAGATGATTTCACCTTTCTTTCATTGCACAAATTTCGTAATGTATTTATCACCTTGATTTATCACAAGCAATCTTACACTGAAACATTCTTTTGTTCTTTTCTGATGTTGCTTTCTCCTGAGCTACAGTGAGGATTTGGTGTCAGCCAAATATTTAAAGGGAGTTTATAGATATATTTTAGGGCTTCCCTCACCATATGACTTTCTCCTTTCTGGGATCTCTCTCTTCAATTTCCAGCTACGCTGACAGCCTTGATTGACATCTTATGATATATCTAGTCAATAAAATAGTAGCTTTCTGCTTGAGTTTAATGGCCTCAGGGAAAAAAACCATATAAATGTAAATCTCACTCAATGAGTCGAGGTTTCTTTTTTCAAAGGTTAAGTCATCTACAAGTTTTAGTCCTCTACCATGATACTAAATTTTTTTTGTATAAATATACAGTATTTTGAGCTTGTCATTGCTGCTGCAGTGTTCGTCCATTATAACTCACTCCACTATCACCTAATCTGGAACTCTTAGAATTATTTATATTTAATTCTTTTACATGGGATATTTTATTTCTTTAGGCCTGAAATAACATATTGTAAGGAATTTTTATGACGTTATTTGTTTGCAGCCTAAAGATGTTTCAACAGTGTCTGAATTGTCTATACAATTTAGAGCTGTTATATAGACTATTTTTTATGCAAAATTGGATGAGCATATAGAATTTTAATGAGCTTCAATCATTTTCAAAATTATCTATTTCTTAAGCAATAAAGTGGTTTAAAACGTTGTGATTGGAGAAGATGAATTCTAAGGGAAAATATAAGGGATTATGATATGTGAAAGCTGCCTGAAAACAAGAATTAATTATCTGCTGAATAAAAAGGCATATGTCCTCCAAAACCCTTTATTTGATTTATGCAAATTAGTTCTATATCACATCTGAGTGAAGGTTTGTAATGATTTACCTTAACAATGAACGGTCCTAATGCTAAAGGTGGACAGCTAAGCAGGAGAAACACCATTATTAATATGTACAATAAAGGCTACGTTGTCAACAGAAGTTGTGAACTAGAAATGAGCCCAGTACCAAACTCCTACCCTGACTACAGAAAAACTCTTGTTTTGGAGAAGTGGGGAAAGAAATTTTTTTCCGAAGGTTTGTGCTATAAGATTCCCCTAAGAATATGCAGAAACATTTGCATCACTGATATGACCAAAAAATCCAAAATGATATCTTTAACTCCAAGTGTATCATATGTGGTCCCCCAAAAGTGAAACAGTTATAATTATCAAAATCAACTTCCAGAATGCAAATATGTCACAAACTGGCCCTGAGCCATATTCTATTTAAAAATGGCATTTATCTGTATCCTCAACTCTATAACCTGAACTCCCAGATGGGTTTGGCAAGCAGTTTCAAGAGTTACATACTAATTCAGTACTAGCAAAGGGAATATAATGAGCTGTGATGAGGAACCATTGATACATTTCTATCATTCTCATTTGTTTATTTAAAGCATGAATCAGTTCAAAAAGCAATTTCACACAAATGAAACAACTTCAGTAGAGGTTAATATTTTATTGCCAGTCCGTCACTGACATAAGTTAGCAAAGGCAATGTTTGCATGGTTTTTCTTTAGAGCTTGTGGATATAGTTCATACACAAATTCTATTCAATGGGTTACAATACCACAAGTAGTAATAACTAAAAGGGGTTCTATTCTCCCATAAATATTTTATAATTTATGAAGAATAACAAAATAGTCATTTGTTCAGCTTACCTTTTGTATTTATTCTGTTTATCAATGCTATTTAGGTAATGCAATAACATAAGGCAAGAAAAATAAAACAAAAGGCCTTAAGAAAAGCATTTCAATTTTTTTTAGATGATATGATACGATCTTTTATGTAAGAATTAGTATAATTAGTATAAGATCTCCAAAATGCTGCTAGAACCAATAAGTGAATTTAGCAATGTGCAGGATATAAGATCAATACACAAGATCAATTTTATATCCATATATTCACACAAAAAAAATTGCAAAATGATTTTAGTAAACTAATATAACTTATAATAGCATATACATATCTTAAAATGGATCTATAAAAATTGTGCAAATATTTTACACAGTACACTACAATGTAGAGCTAAGGAAACATTAAAAAGATTTAAATAAAAGTAGATATGTAATACATTCAGGAATTATGACTGTATTTTATGATATTCATTCTGCATAAATTAATACATAGTTTCAACACAACTGCATTCAGAATGCATGCAAGTTTTTGAAAAACTGGAAAGGCAGCCCCTAGGCTTTCATGGGAATGCAAAAAATCTGGAAATGCCAAGATTTTTAAGAAAAGATTAACAAAGTGAAATGACCTGAAATTACTGTTGCCTAGTTTTGCTTTAAGGGTTACACAGTCAAGATAGTGTTGCATTCACATAAAAATAACAAATAGATCAGTAGAACATAATAAATAATGCAGAATTAGACCTATACATATGTATTCAGTTGAGTTTTTACGTGTATGTTTTTATTTTGATTGATACCTTTTACCCACTTTTCATGTCAAATAAATGGTAAAAAGAAAATATTTTGAACCATTGGCACTGATGACAGCAAATATTTTCATAGAAAAGTGAGACATGCCATTCACCTCATTCTGTACATTAAAAAATAATTCAAGACAATTATAGAATACAGAAACACAAATATTTCAGCATAAAAAACATAAAAATAACTTAATGACTTTGGGTTAAAGTTTTTTTAGATGGTATATAGTAAGCAGTAATCATTTTTTTAAAAGACAAATTTATCATAATATAAAATGTATTTACTATTAAAAATACATCATTAAGAAATTGATTATGCAAGTCACAGACTTTATGAAAATATTTGCCATAACATATATCTGTTAAAGAACTAACACTCGGATTTTAAGATATTCATACACATCTGCAACAGAAAGAAAAACTAACAAAAATTGGCAAAAATATGAACACACAATTTGCAAAAAAAAAATGTAAGAATGTCCAATAAACACAGGAAAATATGTTAAATATTATTATTCATTTTGAAAATGCAAATGAAACCCACATTAAGAGGTTATTTCATACATTCTAAAATAGCTACAACCAAAAGTACTTATGTTTCCACATGTTGGCAAATATTGACATAATTAGAACCCTTAAACATTGCCGGTGGGAGAATAGTTATATAACCACCTTTTAGAAAACTGTTTTAATTAATGCTAAATATACATCTAGCTTGTAACATTGCAAATTAATATGCAGGTACTTAACCACATAAATTACCAAAAGGTCACAAAAATATTTGTACATATATATTCATGAGAATCTATAGTTGGACAAAACTCAAATGTTCACAACAAAAAGCATAATCACTTTAAAATTTATTCATGGTATTGAGTAATATTTTGCTATGAAAAAACAAATTATTGATAAAACATCATAGATGAATCTAAAAGACAGTATTTTAAACCAAAGGAACCACAAACACTGATAGTTTATTCACATTAGCAGGCAAATCTAATCAATAATGATAACAACCAGAACGCAGCTGACTCAGAGACAAAAATGAGTGATGAGGAACTTGTGTGAATTTTCTGGAGTGATGGAAATGTTCTATATGTAGTTTTTGGCTGTATACACACGGGTGCATACAATTGTCTAACTTATCACATGAAACATTTCTGTATGGTTTGTTGTATACATTAGTTTCATTTAAAAACGATCAAAGAATTGTTTTAGAAACCTAAGTTTACACCACAATTATTGGAGCATGCAAAAAATCTTACACCAGTGTGCTGAAGTTCTTATTCTTACATAAGTAGATGGTTTAAGTTTGTTGTTATTCATATTCAGTAGAATGTTTGGGGCAGTAAATGAGACCTGGTTGAGACTTATTTTTCTGAAGAAAAATAACAAGCATATGCTAGTACTTCAAAAGTCTGAATATCTGAAACTCTGTGCAGTGTTTTTGTTATCATTCAGGTTTAGATTTTTTCTTCCCCCTAACAAAGGAAAGCTTGAGGTAAAAAAAAAAAAGTTCCTGATACTCAGTGGAGAAGTGGTGTTTCTATTCTCTGTTCAGTTTGCAAAGTCACATATCCATACTTCTTGTTGAATTTCTTTTATTTTTCCATAACTGCTGATCTTTTCTGGAAAAAAAACAGCTGATAGCTTTGAATGAAAGATATATAGACTGGCATTTACATCATGTCCATCATTCGTTAAATGAATTTTTATTCTGGACACTACATTAGGCTCTAAAATAAAAAAGCAATCAGGATAGTTTTTATTATATCACATAGGTAAAAACTAACTAGCCATAATATTTTGCCCCAGCTTTCTATTCTTTTAGCTAAGATGTTCTTTTCTGGCTCATTTACTAACTATATTTTTATTATTTCAAGAGGTTCAAATACAGTCTCTTCTCATTTTAAAACCTGACTATATTGTCTCATCTCCACTTTAAATTCCCATCAAATAATTAAACATAATAGCCTGTGTACCTTCTTGATGGTTTACCTCATTTTTGTTCTCTGGGCATCTTTCCACTATCTTTCTATTTCATTCTCTGTACCTGGGGCATTTCTTTCTCTATCCATCTGTTTAGCTCTCTAAGTCTTCCCTCCAGGATTGATCCTACCACAAAATTAAACTGTACCACCATCTGTTTCTCACAGGTAAACAATAGAATATATAACATTGGATAAACCACTAAATGTCTATTAGTTATTCTAATTTTATAAGACTACATAGAGAAAACCCCCTCACAAAAGAAAACTATTAATTCTCATATCATTAATTGCACAAGACTAAATTATCTCTTACAGTTTTAAATATGCACAGTTTTCCCAATCATAGTTTTATTACCAATGTGTTTTGCTCAGGTTATAGAAGGTCTGACTTCATGGTATAAAGGTGTAATCATTTTCTAAGAAATGTCATGATTATCAGTAAAACTGCTTTAAAATTAAATTTTGAGTCATTTAATAAAACACTATTTTGAGTTAGTGTTCTTATTTCCAAGAAGACTATACATGCACACAATTTGTCCTCCTAATTGCCAAAACTGCATCTCATCTAGTAAGGCTTATATTTTATTAAAGTTCACAATATAAGATGAATAAAATTAAATCATTTTAGAATTAGTCATAGAAATATGTAGCTAAATAAGTGTGCAGGACATATAATATCATATATCCCCCAAATAAAAAATAAGCTAATATAAGAAAACTAGACTCAAAATTAGAAGTAAAATTCATTTTGTTTGCTATTTTTCAACGGGTTAATCATTTCCACATTAAAAAAAAAGTATGACAGCTCTGAGCAATCTTTTAAATCCTCTTTATCAGATGCATAAAAATGTATGTACCACCACCAAGTATCTATGCATATCTACAACAATCAATGTTACAGTTATATACAATCTAAATGTGGAAAGAAAATTACAAATTGTTATGATTCATACTAAATAAGCTGTTTCTTCTTAATGTGATTTTCGCTTCTTTCTGAAATAAGCGCAGTTTTTAAATCTTGTTTCCAATTGACAGATTTGTGTGATTTTGATGATGAAAGAAACTGATTTACTCTTCCAATAACACATTCAATTGATCTCTATTGATATATTTTGGCCACATAATAAGATGTTTGGTATGCAATATTCGACATGTTCCCTGCCCCTTCTGGATCTTACAGTACAGCACTCATTCACCATTGTGAGCACTTATGTTAAGCAAGAAATGTTTTACGCACTAAGGGCATAGTCATAAACAATCAATTTTGTCTTTGTCTTTAGATATTAGAAAAAGTACAACGTGTACTATAAAAGTGAAAGTATTGAAGGTTAGATAAATATATAGCATATCATTGTAGGGATTCGGAAATGCCACATAAAAGAAAATTTAATATTGAGGGATGAATAATGACGATCTTAAAATATTTTAAAAATAGGTGAAGGAGCTAAGTAGAACAAAAACATAGAGAAAGAGAAAAGAAAGAGCCTGGAATATCACAGAATTTAGACTTAATTTCATATGATATTGATAGTTATTAACTGCTGATTTTTGAACTGACTTCCCTCTGGTATTTTCTTCATAGGTTACATTCTGGTGCTGCAAGCATGGATTATGCAGACTCGAGAGAAAACCAGCCTCTCGTTTATCCTGGTCCTTTTCATTGTTTTCCAATTACAACAATCATGCTCAGCTTGTCATTCGATAGTATAAGAATAATTATTATTAAGCAATATGTAGAAAGAAATATATTACCTTATATACTGATATAATTCAATTAATATGATTTGCATTAAATTGTTAAAATTTAACAAATAAACCCCAAATATTTTAGGAGATATAAACTTGAACTTTTAAAGTTTCAATATGCAAGCCAAAAAAATCACAACAGTAAAGACAGGCAACATAAAATGAAAATTCTAAAGGAGAACCTGAAATACACTCTGTGAGAAAATTAGTGACAAAGTGAAAATTAGACTATTTAGAAAATATTCATACATAGTTTAATTTCTACCATTCCCCTTTCATAGCAGTTTTTTAATATTATTAAGTGTGGGTGAAAATAATATGTGCTTTTTAATGTGATTTTATTGACTGTTTCTATTACTGTAAAATAGGATGTGAGCTAAAGTTGTCAACAGCCTTTGCATGATTTGCTGTAAAACAGTTTTCCCACTGCTGCATGCACTGTAGTGTAAGCCTTTTTACTGGGGCATTGGCTAAGAAAGCTGAAAACTCACATGAAATACATATTTCAGAATATTGATGGAGACCGAAACAAGTTGTTTTTAAAACTTTTCTTTTAAATTAATGACTGAATGAATTTGAAATGTGTGTTGATCTCCTTAAATGTGATTATTCTTGACAGGTAATGTCATATCAGCAAGAACAGTTCAATGTTATTCAATAGCATACACCTATGGAGTATTTACTCTGTCAGAATATGCAGATATAGCATAGGCTACAGGGAGAAACTGACTTCAAAACCGATAACTTACTGTATCTCATGTGAATATTCTGATCCAAGTTCTGTGAAGTGAGGAATGGGAGTGTTTAATTTAGATCTTTGTATCCAGAAAAAAATAGCACAGAAGGACAGGCAGATGGGCATGCTAAACATAAACATGTTTTCAAGATGTGAAAACACCTGCATAAAACGGAAAATTTGTTTACAAAGCAAGTGAATACCTACATATAACTGAAGGTTTAATTTTTGAAAAGTATTTTATTAATATCTATCATTAGTTCTTAAAAATTATATTTTAAATCCTCTTTTTGAATCTGATCAAAGCTATAGACCTCGCTGAGCTAAACCTGAACTTCTTCATCCTTTCCACATAAAATAATACCTGTTTGGTTCAAACCATGGTGAAAGATGAAAATCAACAGTTCACAGCCTTTTCCTATTCTTGTTCAAATAAGAACCTCAAGTACCCCACCAACGTGACTTACTTGTTCAGAGTATTTGTCAGTAGCTTTTGTCTGTATTATTTGTATAAATATTAATTTTTCATCATAAATGATTTAGTTCGATAATTCATATATTTTTTTCTTTAATATATTATGTAACTTTATTTTCTTTATAAATTCATTTCTGTAGGCCATTGTTCAAGATATTGTAGTTTAATCCCTAAATTATTGTTTAGTTCCTTATGTATGTACCTACCTGTTGGGAGCTCAGCTCAGCTGGAGAGAGAGCTGAGCTGACAGGTGTCAGAGTAGTCACTTACAGCAACAACAAGCCAAAATGATGGTTAACTATTAAGACTTTGATCACTTACCTTGATAGTAAAAGCAAGAAGCTAAAATAAGAGAAAGGGCCTTTTCCATTTTGCCCCATGGTACAGGTGCACTGGTTCAAGGATCAGGAGGGTTGGCGCAGATGTGGTGGTCCTCATTGTTGAGGTAGCCCAGACAAGGGGAGGCTGTAGCTTTATGGACCCTGTGGCCCAGGGAAAGGCAAAAAGAGGGGCAGAAAAATAATGAGTACTGAGATAGTAGGGAAGAGTCTTCAAGGTTTCCTCTTCCTCCTTCCCATAAGGAACCTCAGAAAAGGAGAACTATGAACGAAGGTACCAGAGCTAAGAATGGAAATATGTGTAAGAGCTTATTGGCCCGAGGGAACAGAATCCTTCACTGCAGCTTCCTTCAGAGGATGCACTGCACTGGCTGTGCACCACATCTGGTGTGGAGAGGGCAGTTTTCACTTGTGAGGAACTTCCAGGTAAAGACTTTATAATCCCCTAACGTTAGACCTGAAAATTCAAACATAGATGTGACCAGGAGCCACACTTTTGTGACCAGGAGCCACACTTTTGTAACCAGAAGCCACACTTTTCACCTCCACTCCTTGATTTTTTGGGACTTGAGCAAGAAAATAGGCTAGTTTACCATGGAACCAAATGGGTCATACTTTGGAGGCCTGCAAGTAATTTGTCTGATGCAAGAGAAGATCATGGTTATGATTTAAATTATTTCTAGCAGAATGATCAGGCCCTTCTTGACTATAACCATGAGGCCCAACCATTGCCAAAACAGAAAAAAACAAAATATTCCATAGCCCCTCTGGATCTACTTTAGAGAACCAGGAAGTTTAAAAAAAATCATAAATATTTTTTATCTTTTTTTTTAATCTGGCCTAAGGCATAAATTTACTACATACAGCACAATTCTGGCCAGTAAGTTGAGGCTAACCTAAGTATCTTTCAGAGCTAAGGCAATTTCCTGAGAGAGTATAATACACAAGAAGTACAATCCCATCAGAGATGTTTGGTGCCCTGGAAACAGAGTTTTTCAATGTAAGGACACTGCAAACATGATATTCACTAATCAGGTAATTAGGGTAACTGATTGTGGCCTTCCAGCATGGGGCCTCCTGCCCTGGGGTCCCCTATCCAGATTGAACAATTCAGTTCAGTCCTTGTTTTCTGAGGCAGTTCAATTTAACTAGTTTTGTGTCCATGACATCAGTTAATATGTCTCACTACTGTGGACAACATCTGGAGGTGTTTTGCCAGGAAAGTGCAGGAGCTGAAACCATTGTCTGCTGTCTTAGTTAGCAGTCAGGTGTGACAATAAATTCAGTATTTAGCCTGAATTAAATGTACTCACAGCAGCTTGGAAAGGCAGCCTGGGGAGTTGTTTTTCAGAAGGAGTAGCAAGTTTTCAGGAGCAGGTCAGAAATAAAAAGATCATTAATATCCAGCCTGCTACCCCTGCTCAGGTGCTGGGTTTTTAGTTTATTTGGTTGTTATTGCTGTCTCATTTAGTCATCACAACTTTACATGTAAAACAATTGCTGCCTACTTTTATCCAGACCTTTTGTCTGAAAGGGTTGTATGCAAGAGTGATGTGTGTAGCATATGACTAAGTCCTAGCCAGCAAAATATAGATTGAAATATTGCACATCACTGTCAGGCCTTGTTCATTAAAAGAAGGAAAGGTGAGGAAGGGAGAGCAGGCGAAAGGCGGAAAGAAAAAGGGGGGGAGAGCATATGTAATGTACTTTCCCCAACTGCTAGTTTAGTGTTAAGGACTCTGACAAAGTCAAATCCTAGAAGAGATAAGCAGAAAAGCACTAAGGTCCTTGAGTCATTGCTACTACGAGAACACTCCAGAAGAGTGCCTACCAAAGAACACCCATGTTGGACTTTTAATAATTACTAAAATTTAGGGGTGATGATGCAACTGTTTGCCTACCTTGAATAATATATCCTTTAGCCCCAGTGATTTATAAATTAGGTAGGAATATAGACAAATTAATAACAACTTTCATAGCATGAAAATGTTTATGGTAAAAGTATATAGATATTTTAAAAAGTACAATGTGTACTATTAGATAAATATATAGCATATCATTGTAGGGATTAGAAAAAGCCACATAAAAGAATATTTATTATTGAGGGATGAATAATGATGGTCTTAAAATATTTTAAAAATAGGCAAAGGAGTGCCCTATAGAAAAACAATGAAAATTTTGCTAAAATATTGAGAAATAACAAAATTCTAGGTGGGTCACAATTGATATAGGTGTAGAAAATCTGAAACAATAATTAATGTTCATCAGACACTTCCCAGTTGCCAGACACTCTAAAAACTTTGTCTTAGATTGGGCTGCTAAAATAAGGTATAATAGATGGGTGGTATAAACAAACAAAAATTTATTTCTCATAGTTCCAAAGGATGAAAGTCCAAGATAGGGTCCCAGCATGGTTGCTTCTGTTGAGGGCCCTCTTCTGAGATGCAGGTTGTCTACTTCTCATAGTATGCTCACATGGCAGAAGGAAAGTAGGCTGGCTCGGTGGCCTTTTCTTATAAGGGCACTAATCCCATTCTGTGGGCTTCACCGTCATGACCTGATTACCTCCCAAAAGCCCACCTCAAGATACTATCACATTGGGTTTAGGATTTTAATGTGAATTTTGGGAGGATGCAAGCATTCAGTTTATTATAGACTTCAACATTATTAACTCTTGTTGCACTATTTCACTGAGGGGAAAATTTGAGTGTAGAGAGTCACAGCTAGTAAGTAGCTGGTCTAACTCCAAAGATTAGGTTCCTACTCACCAAATTTTAATCAGACTGATATAGACCAAAAGAAAGAGAAGAGCATGCTAGTTAGAGGAAATTATGTATGCAAATTCTCATAGGTATGCAATAGTTGAGATATTTGAGTACAAGAAATTAGCAATAGTGCTGAAGAGAATAATGAAGGAAATAATGTAACAGCATTACTACTGATGAGATTATAGGGATAGGCAAGTTATAAAGGCTTAGTTAACAACTTTGAACTTTATTAAGAAACCATATTTAGCAATCAAAATTTAACTAGTTTAATAATTTAGGCAGTCTTCTGATAAGCAGTTTGGGAATTGGATTCTAAGTTGCAAGATCAAATGAAGAGAGAGCAGTTAGTAAATTTTTGTAATAATCTAAATAAGAAATGATGAAATCTTGACCAAGCCATTATGACTATTAAGCAAAAAGTGAGAGCAGATTCAGGAAACATTAATTAACTAGAATTTATGGAGCTTGATTTCTAACTGGACATAAATATTCTATGGGAGCAAAGAGTTTCAGGGATTCCCAGGTATTTAACTTAAGTAACTGGGTGGATGTTGATGCTAGTCTCATACCTGGAAACAAAAAATCACTTAAACTGGTTTATTTTTTACAGAGAAATTGGGTGTTATTGTTAGAGATAGAGTGAAACACTGCAGGGCAAATTCTCTTAATTTTCTTCTTTTTAGTATAATAGTAGTAGTAGTATTACTACAGAGGACCAAGAACTTATCTCTGATTCTTTCCCTTGGAACTATATTTGGTAATATTTTCAACAATAAACCTCTACAATCAATGAATCTTCTGCTTTAATATTACTTCAAAAATCATTGCTTAGTAATCCGCTCCTATAAATGCAGTTTGACCCTGTGCAACTGCCAATAATTGATACATATTCATATCCTCACTTTGCCTACCATTAATGTTCTTTTCAAGTTTTATTTTTCAAGGTTTTTTTGTTCTTGGACTGTTTGCCAGGTTGTCTCTTACATAATGTATTCTCTTTGCATAACCACATTAACATTAATTACAGTAACAAGCTCTGGCCTGTTTCATTCACTCATTAAGTCATTAATTTAGTCCCTAGGTAATTAATGAACCCTACTATTGTTTGGTACTATGCTAAAGATTGGGCATACAAAAGTGAAAATGAAGTATGTGGCCACTGACATAAAACACGTTCTTCTTAGAGGTAAGTGAAAACAAAACATTTAGTGATAATATGATAATAGACACAAAAAATTGCCTGATTGTGATACTTATTATGGCAAAAATAAGCAAGGGGTTAAGACAGAAAAAAGTAGAATCTGGAAAGCCTGAGACTGTGAAATTTTCTTCATCTAAATAGATTGTTTAGAAAATTCGGTATATTATGCATGGCAACTCAGAGAGATTCAGCCTTCTTAAACCTGCCAGTGATAGCAACACAATGAAAAGGAATGCATTCATTCTAAATTCTAATAGGCACATGAGTGTCCTGATTCTTTACTTTTTTTTTTTTTTTTGAGGCAGAGTCTCACTCTGTCACCCAGGCTGGAGTTTAGTGGTGTGATCTCTGCTCACTGCAACCTCCGTCTCCTGGGTTCAAGCGATTCTCCTGCCTCAGCCTCCCAAGTAGCTGGATCTATAGGCATGTGCCACCACACCCAGCTAATTTTTCATTTTTAGTAGAGATGGGGTTTCGCCATGTTGGCCAGGCTGGTCTTGAACTCCTGATCTCAGGTGATCCACTGGCCTCAGCCTCCCAAAATGCTGGGATTACAGGCATGAGCCACTGCACCCGGCCAAGTGTCCTGATTCATACATTGAAGTTTTGTTATAGCACAGCTTCCATTACTTTCCAGTTGTTTCTTGGAACATGGAAGGATAATGAAGCAAATCCAAATAACTTTATTTTCCAAAATTTTACTAAAAGTTTTAATAAGTATTATAAAAATCACCTGAAATTTAGAAGAGGAATTTACATTTTACAAAGCTTTAAGCTATTTTCTAATCCAGTCATTTGGCAAAATGATATAGGCAGCTATATGCTAAGCACATTCACACAACATTGAACATCATGGTATCTTTAATAACAGCTTCTTTTCTCTCTTCTTTCTCAACTTAATTCAATGTCCTGAAATTGAATTACTGAATTTGTGTTAATATATGACCTTCCTGCTAATAAGCATTTAAATCCTTCAAGGCCTGCAACCAATCTGACAGTTGTCTGAGTGTTACACACTCTAAGACTTCATTATCTGATACCATAATTTTCCAATACTTAAATGCTATTATTGGCAATATTTCTGCCAAGGCATCATTCATTGGTAGTCTGAATTTGCAAGATTGCTTCCTTAGGGACAATTCCTCAATTTATAGTTGGCCATATTAATATACAAAATTAATCACCCAAGATAATTTTAAAATCACAATATAATACTGCGCATGTCAGCTTGTCTGAATACAAGAGAAAATTAAAGGGGTTTCTGTATCAAGTTGAGTGGATTTTGGTAAATTGCCGTGACTTTGTTAATATCTCAACTTGAGAATCTATTTTATTATTTATTTTTTATTACTAATTTATTTTATTAAATTGTAAATATTTAATGTGTGCAGCAATAGAGGCTAACATAAGAGAAATTTATATACCTGCAACTATGATTAAACTGAGAATAGCACTTTGCCATATTTTATATAGTTCTATTTAAAGTATATACATATTTTAAACAACTAACATCTTGTCTAACAACCCAATACTCTTATCTCCTGAAATGTAAACACTATCCCAGATATTGAAAATCTTATGTCTAGGCATGTTTTGATTAGAAAACAAATTACTAATAATGTCTAAGACCTCATTTTGATTACTGTTTTAATTTACTAGCTCTCTGCAATTGAATATGTGTTTGTCTGTGTGAGAGAGAGATGTGTGTTCACACATCTCTGTGTTTGAACTTTGACCCTCAACTGCATTGTATTATAACAGATTAATCACAAACTGTATTAGATAAGATACAAAGAAAGAGTATTACACAATACTTACAATAAAATACAATAGATCTTCTCTTTAGGTTTTTTAACCTGTGCCCAGAAATCAAAATCTCAAAACCCTTGCTTCACTAATATAGGCATGATTTCTAAATGAAAATATCTGTAACTCCAGCTTTGCTCTTCTCTCCTGTTAATACTGTCCCCATCATTGTACTCACCTTCTCAACACACATACACACACACACACACACACCACTGAAGGAATATATTTACGGAAACAATCCTCTTCACTATATTTAGAGCTTCACACAGCCGCAAATTGTGCTGGGTCCTTGTCCTTGCTAAGTTGTACAATCTGATAGGGATTCGTAGAAGAGACATAGCAAGTCATAATGGGTTTCTTTCTTGCCCACATTCCTGGAAGTTTGCTCTCAAATTCAAAGTATAAAAAATATCTTGAAGAAATACATAAAAATGCAAAATTTGGAGTCTCATCTTCAGCTTTCCTGTCACAGAGATTTGATTTAGTCTATTTGAAATACAGCTAAAAGAAATACATTGCTTTAAAGAACTTTCTCCACATAAATGTGAATGAGAAAAATATTGACTCTAAGTTAGGGAGGTGTAGATGGCACAAGAAGAGTTGTAGATGACACTGTGTCTGCTTTATGAACTATATCCGTAGAAGGTGGCAGAAAATGAAGAGAGCACAATTTTTAAAAAGTAATTTTTAAAGATGAGAAATGAAGAATTTTCCTGAAACCAGTTTTATAAACTACCTTATAGGTGGTTTCTAACATCTTCTGCACACTCAAGATCCCATCACTGATAATATGATGTATCACAATTTTTAGAATTTATTTTGTTTTTATTTCGTTAATGAACGTGGAGCAAGTTTTGAGGGTGGAAGGGGAGGGTTGGAGGAAGACAGGATAGATCTGAGCTTTATTTAAAGATAATTTATGTCGATATTAGCTAGTTCTGCAAAAATGAAATCCAAATGATTTCACATTGCAGAGATTTACATAGAAATATGTTTATATGGAAATTTGGAGTGTTACTCGTCCCAATTTTTTTAATTCTGCAATAATATTTGATAATTTTATATGAATGCTTTCCCATGTAATATGACAAAATTATTCATTGTATTAATATGTTAGAGTTCTGTTGTTCATATAAATACATCAAAACTTCAAAAGGTAAAATGTTTAAATGATACCAAATATTAAGCACTTAAAGAACATTTTCTAAATTCTTAGGTTATCAAACTCATGTATTTATGTATTGCAATTTATCTTTCTATTAATATATTTTATTTATATAATAATATGATTTTCATGAAAATTTATGTGCACTGTAAAATGTAACTCAAACTATGATATAAGTCAAATTTTGTTAATATTCAGTAGGAATTTAGGTACACTATTTTTGTTAAAGAGATATTTTAATCTTCACCTCTAATTATGCCCATACATGAATTTGAGTATATTCTTTTTTGCTTTATAAAATATATCCTAACAGAGTATTTCTTCTAAGATCATTCTTCATGAGACCTTGAAAATCTTAAATAATAATAACTTTAAAAATACATTTGCCATGTTTTCTTGAGATGAAAGCTACACACATGTGTACAGACTCACACCAACACACACATAAAATTGAAGGTAATAGCACAATGAATTTGCTTTTTAGAAATCCTGAGAAATATTCATAAACAAGCTGGGAGACCTCATGTGGATCACATATAAACACAACAAGCCTTGCTAACATTAAGAAACATAGTATCAATGGCAGTTTATTATTTATTGACCATTAACCTACTTATCTGTTTTTGGTTTAGGTATATTCCATTTTATATTTAAATTCTTGTAACAATATTATGATAACATTATTATTCTCATTTTACAATAAATGAGACTCATAAAGGATATGTATACAACCTTTATGAGATAATATGCATAGATGGGATATATCTGAAAAAACTAAATTTTACTGCTGTGTCTTGTTTGTTTTCCCCTAGGAATGAGTTCCTGTAGTAAATTAATTTTCCCATAGTCATTTAGATAGTCTCTAAAATATGATAAATTATTTAAATTACATATTTTTATTGCATTCTTTCCAATAATTCTCCACAACTAATTTCCCCTAAATAAACATTAACATTTATTTCAAGAAAGGAAAGTGGTAATTTATGAAATACATCCTTTCTTCATTCAGACAAGCTTATAGAGATGAAAGATGACATCTGTCTCAGGTAAAAATAAATGTTTTACTTCTTCATTATGTAACTAGTTAATTTACTAAAAAAGAACTCTAAATAAAATATTCCAATCACTTGGGTATAGATATTCATGTGCTTTTATTTCTTTGGAAGATTATACATATTTTAAACTGATTAAAATGTACTTCGTAGCATATGTACATGAAAAATAAACAATAGCCCGCACTTTATAATTTCCCTAGATTTCAAAAATAAGCCAAGGGACTCAATATAATTTTCCAGCTAAAGAAATACGCAAAATTTAATTATAATTCTTTGTCTCTTATATTCTGTTTTTTGGTTGCTTTGGTTTTGTTCCCAACTTTTATTTAGAATCTCTTAAGAAATACAGAGAAGGTGAAAACATAAAATAAGCTGCCACAAGTACAGTCTCATCTTTGATACATCAGTTTTCAGTGTTGACCACAATAATATAGCTCTCTGTCTTTCTAATATAGTTCTGGATGTAGTATAAATGCAGATTTGTTTTGGATGAATCATTTGAAAATTTCAAAAATCATTTGAAATTAAATGGCAAACATCCTGACATGTCACTCGTACTCGCTATAACATGTATCGCTAAAGAAAATGGGTATTCTTCTACTTAAGTAAAATACCATTATCACACTTAATAATTTTAATTCAAATAATAAAACTTACTAATAAACAACTATACATTTTTTTTCCAATTGGCTCAATAATGTCCTTTATACCTGGTTAATATTTGTTTATTTTTAAACCCAGGATCCAACCAAGAACTGTGAATTGTGTTTAGTAGGCATTTTTAAAATTTTCCTCTAAAATACAAGAGTGCCTTTGCCTTTGTATGTCTTTTCTGTCATGGATATTTTTTAAAATTCAGGTTTTTGTGAGTACAGGTTGTAGATCTCCCAAATTAAATTTGTCTTATTATTTTCTGCCTATTCAGAATAAACAACTTTGTCAAGAATGCTATGCAACTAATATTGTGTCATTTATTGTTCGAGTGAGGCTGTAAAGTCAGTTTGTAATATTATTGTTGATGTTGTTTGGTCATATGAATTATGCAGTGTCCTCCAGATTTCTGCATGTAAAAATTGTAGATTTTTTTTGTAGTTAATTAGTAATCAACGAATATAATGTTTTGATACATCATGGGGTGTTTTTTGTTCCATAGAATACATTTTTCTCCTCAGAGCTTGTGTATTGTTTGCATCAAATGGACTTATTACTTATTTTTTATCCATTATATTTACTACCATAATTATTATTTTTCCCCCCTAATTGTCCCTAATTTGGATAGTGGAATTCCTTCAAGATGGCTTCTATTCCAGTTAGGGTGATCTTCTAAGTTTTCAACAATACTAATAACAAAAACCTCATCATTTAGAATGTTACAGTGTTTAGGAATAAAATTCTGGGCAACTAGATCTACTCAATATATTGTGGTATCATTGTTTTTAGGCTTTTTCAGTGGACAGGATTAATGGAGATTTAAAGTGAAGGAATGAAAAATATATTCCATGCAAATAGTAACCAAAACAGAGCAAGGGTGGCTGTACTTACATCAAACACTAATATTAGACAAAATATTCCAATGAACTTTAAATTAAAACAGGTTAAAAGATATAAAACTGTGATAGATGCAGGAGACAGATAAGGGGGAGGATCCCCAGAGAATCTCCAACATACCTGTGCACTGGAAGAATGGGGTGGAGCCACGGGAAGTTTGTGCCTTGAACAGGGAGTGAGAAGCCTGGCCTCAGCAGCTCCTGTGTGGTGAAGCTGTAATTCATTCTATGAGATGGAAGCCTGCGGTCAGTATCCCCTCTCACTTTGCTGAGGGTTTTTTTTTTCTTTTTTCCTTTTCACCCAATATATTCCACTCTTGACTGTATCTGACCCGTACAACTGGCTTGCTTCTGCTATCAGTCTTGTGAGTGTTGGAGAATAAATTGAGCATCAGAGGGTGTCTAAAACAACTTAGATGCAAATCAGACTGAACAGGAGAAGTGGCCCTTGGGGAAGCTGAATGAAGGAGCAAAGTTCTGCATCATTTTGGTGCCCAAACATGGGGCATGAGAAAAGGTGAGTGATATGTGGACCAAAAGATCTTTTTCCCTTTTGCTTCTAAGGCTTTTTTTCCTTGGACTTCTTATGAGGGTAGAGGAAACCACGCATCACCACACCCCAACAGCTGCAGGTGAGCACAGGATGAATGGGTGAATGGTGGCTATGGCCCAAAGGCCCCAGGTGGCAGCCTGGCCTGCATTCCCCACCGTAAATCTCTCCCTCTTGGAGGAATCCATTTGCATAAGAATGCGAGGTTCTTCCCCAGGTGCCTTTTTCTTCTCTCCAACCTGTTGGCACAGCTCTGCATTTAAGCTGTGTTTTTTTTTTTCTCCACCAGGTCAGGAGTTAACTTTTTTAAAAGAAGCTTTTTTTTTTCTTTTTAAAAGATGTTATACTATGCCAGGAATGATAAGGATCACTGCTTATATTGTCTGTAAAGTTTGAATTATGAAAAAGGATTTGTGAGGTTGGCCTTAAGCTGTAGCCAATCTCGTGTGCTTTGCATGTGTTTCTGTTTGGTCAGTAGCAAACTTTGCTGCAGGCCTCCATCTTGTGTTACGTCCTTGGAAGTGTGACCTGTAACTACGTGGAAATGCTTTGTTGTAGCCTCTGCCATTTCACAATGGCAGCCCTGGTTAAATCCTGACTTAGGGAATGAGTCCTTTCTGGTTTGATATCTGCATGACCTTTTGACATTTGTTGATTCTTTTCTTCTCCACAAGCCACCTTGGATTCTCCCTTCTCTGAGCCTTTAGTAAAGTTTGAAAGCCAGAAATATTGGCCACTTTACTTGACTAAAGCCAGATAACAAGGGATTTAAAAGGATTTTCTTAAAGAGCGCTCTGCTTAATTAAAAGTGAATATCCAAGTTATAGGTATATTTAAAAGGCCTTTATGTTTTTCTCTTCCTAGATTGTATTTTGCTAAGAAAGTTTTTTTTCTCAGTCAACTACATTCTTTTTCTGCATGTTGTATTGCCACTCTTCATGCATGCATGAGAGGCCCTAAGATAACCCCTAGGGGCATGGGACTCCTTGGGAAAAACAGAGAAGGCACCCTTGACCCTGTTTTGTGGAGAAACCTGTTTTACTCATGGAACCCCAGGAATGAAAAGCAGACAGATCCCTCTCAAAATCTGTTCTTGCCTCCCAGCTATGCCTGTTTTTAGGCCTTAGGAAGTGCATGTTTTCCTAGCCCTGTCTCTTAAAGAGCTCCATCCAGAGGCCTTATAGGTAAAATGCAGATGTCAAACTGCAAATTTTTGACTAGGTTTAAAGAATTGTTTTGAATTGCATAAAATAAAGCTAAAAGTTCAAACAAGTTGTGAAAGGGCTGTAAAACTTAATCTTGCAAAGGAAATTCTGTGTGAACATGTTGACTAACTTCAAAAAGCTATTATATGGTTTTTCTGTAAATTGAGCATTGAAATACAACCACAACAAGGTACTCTTAAGGCACTAATCTGTTCTTTAGCAAAATTTGTAAAGGGTTCTAAAAGGTTTTTGCTTTTTTTAAATTTCTCAGTCCTCATTTCAGCAAAATAAATGACTTATGGTAGTCTGAAATTCTATTTCATAATATTACATGTTTTAAATCTCTAACATTTAATAGGTTTCCCAAAATCAAACCTTGGTTTCAAAATTGTCTTTCCTGACGCCTGGATTTGGATGTTACAGAGGCCCCCTGGAGTATCCAGAAGAGAGGTAAACAAGACTACCTTACAGGTTTTAGGTATATGGGATTGCCAAAATTCTATTCAATCTTGTTTAGGTTATATTTTAGCGAATAATGTTAATACATATTCCAAAATTATATGGGATTTCTAAAATTCTAATGTCTAAGTATATGCTATTAATCACAGTCAAGGTTGTTATGTTAAATTGTTGTAAATCATGGGTATAACCAAATTTCTTTGACAATAACTTTTCTGACTGTACTATCCTGGACATTTTGTTACTTACTGACAACTGTTGTCTTGTTTTTATCCTCTTCAAATGATGGTTTATAATCACCGATAGAACTTTGACAGGTGCTTTAAAACACAGGTTTCTGATAACTTTGGAGATTGTGACATTGGATTAAAAGAAAAATGTACAGGACTCATAAAGAGCTCAAATGTTCATGAGTATGAAGCAAAACAAGAATAAACTGAATGGACTGAACTAATTGGACAACTAAAGTAAACTTTTGAAGCATTGTTGATTCTTGTTTTGTTTATCAGAGTCAAGGAAACTTATTTTGAGCTATTTACAGCCTCTAATAATTCAGTAAGGTATACTCTTGTGAACAAAATTTGGAGCATATTTATGTCTCTCTTTCTGCCTAGCTTCTCCAGAATTTGGAAACTAGTTATGAGTATTTTCAACTTACGGCAATATAGTTGTTTGCATCAGTGCAATAAGAATCCATTTTCTTTTGCAAAAGGATGCAATGGAGAAAATGGCTGTTTTACAAAGGCTTTGACTGGAAGGCTATGCTACCCTTTAAGGAGTCAAGCTTGACTTGCAGAGCTGATAAAAGTTCTTTGGGAAAACTGTCCTCATACCTTGTCTACAGAATCCCCGTACGGGGTTCCTGACCTGTGGTAAGTAAAGAATGTCACTTTCTGACAGGCCCAAGGGCTCCAAGTTTATCTTGTGACCTTAAGAGGAAAGAATACCCAACTCACAGGTGTTTGAGGATACAAACCCATGGCTAAGCTCAGCCTTAGAAAGTCCTATCTGAGATTCATTGTGGAACAGAGTTCCATGAAAGCCCATCTAAAGGGCCTATGTAAAGATAATTATTCTTGCTGCACGTCATGCAAATAATCGGGCCAAGTATAAGACGAAAGTCTATTTTGCAAACAACTCAGTCCTACTATTATTAGTTTTTAACAAAAATGAGGATGGGAGAGAGAAAAATTATGTTTGAAAACCTATCGTACATTCATCATTAAATTCTAGACTCAGTTGTTTTAGGTTCTTGCCTACATTTTAGACTAACCCTGCTTGTGCCTGTGAACCATCCAGTAATTTTTAAGGGCATTCAGAAGGAACAGAAGGGGATGGGTAATGTAAAAATCTAGATCAAAATTCTAGTTTTGAGCCATTATCCTGCAAATGCTGTCAGGTAATGAGAATAAATAGGGTGCCCATCACCTGGAGGTTTCCTTTTTGGGAAAGTAAAACCAAGGGAGCTAACCAAAACCAAGCTCCATGCATCCAAATATTAGCAGGCATAACTATAGCCACCAGCTATCTGGGCATGTCACAGGACATACTTTTCTCTCACTTGTTGGAGGAGAACTCAATTTGACAGGTTCAACTTAGCATTTGACTTACAATAATGAGTCCATGCAACCTTCCCAAGACATATTTTTGTCCCAGTCTCAATTCCAAGCTTCAGGTTGAAGCCCCAGGACGGAAAACTGGATCTGAGGGGTCCAGAGGCTGATGATAAAGGAATTTAAAAGGCACAGTACAGGTGAGCATGATTAAGCTCCTACCAATTAAGCCAAACTTCCCATTTCATGAATAAAGGTCATGCTATTATCCATGGCATAAATGAGGTCTAGGGAATTCAAAGGCCACTGACAGCAGGGGAAATAGCCATACATGGGTAAGAGCAGATATCCCACCTTCTAGGCCCCCCTGTTAACATGGGTGAAGGCTGCTTTGACACCCATGGGTAGCACCCTGTTGTAGTCTCTGGGACTCATAGAACCAAGGATGGAAGAAAGAAAGAGTAACACCTCACTTTCTCTCCCTCACGTATGTTGGGTATTTGCTAAGAAGAGAAGGGAATTGGGACACCTTTCTCCCCTCTTTCTAGATGAGTAGCCATTCATTTTCAGTCTTGAACCCCTGGGACTCCTTTGAAAAAATGCCTTCTTTTTTCCTTCTTCCTCCTCTGTCCTCTCTTCACTGATAGGTAATTGTGTCTCATACTTTGGGACACTCCCCTCAGATGCATCCTCCAAACTGGGAAAAGTTAATTCCCCAAACCTTAAACTGGTTGGTTTAGGACTGGGCTCAAGGGAAAGAAACCCAGAAGCCTGACATGCTGGCAAAAGTGTAGACTTTGTGTGTGTGTGTGTGTGTGTGTGTTTTCTTTTCTCTTTTTTTTTCTTACCAGTTGGGCTTTTAACCTCCCTCTCACTGTGAAAACTGGTAAAAGGCCTTGAATTTTTTAGTTCTCTTTCCCCTCTTGTTTTGTTTTGATACATGTTTTCTAATAACCTGGTTTGCCTCTTCTCACCTTCAGGCCCTCAAACTCTAAATGGTCATCCAACTGGAGCCTCAGATGATGGCCCTTTTTGCCAGGGATGTTTAACTAGGCCTCTGAGGTACATTGGACTGCTGTTTTCCCTAAACAGCATTGCTTGCCATCAGGAAGCAGTTAAGATCAGTCCTCATACCTATCCTTACTCTTCTTCTACTGGCAGTTAGATGTACTTCTTAGGGTGGGGCGATGATAGATGCAGGAGGTAGACAAGGAGGAGGGTCCTCAGATAATCTCCAACCCACCGGCACACTGGCAGAAGGGGGTGGAGTCATGGGAAGTTTGCGCCTTGTGGAGTGGGGAGAAGCCTGGCTCTTCAGCTTATGTGTGATGGTCTGGAATTCATTCTGTGAGATGGAAGCACACTGTCAGGATCCTCTCTTGCTTTTCTGAAAGGTTTTTTTTTTTTTGTTTTGTTTTTTGCCATTTTGCCCAATAAATTATCCTCTACTTACCCTTCAATATGTCCACATGCCTAATGTTTCCTGGTCATGTGACAAGAACCCAGTTTTAGCTGAACTAAGGAGCAAAGTTCTTCATCAACTGGATATTACTACTAATAAAAGTTTCAATGTAACTGGAAAATACAATAATTATAAACATTCAGACAGCTAAGAATAGATCATTAATGAAGAAAAAGGTAACCAAATTAGAGAGAAATAGACAGTTGTACATTAAGAGTTGAAGACTTCAATACCTCACTCTTAATAACAGATAGAATAAAATAGATGAAAATAAGTGAGGAAACAGAGCGCTTTAACAACATCATGAACCACCTAGATGTAACAGACATATACAGAACACTATCCAATAACAACAACATACACATTTTTCTCAAATGCACAAGGAACATTTTCCAAAATAGACTATATGTTTAGGTCACAAATTAAGTCCCAATATATTTAAAATATAGATTTTATACAAAGTTTTTTTTATCACAATGGGATAAACTTATAAATCAATAACAAAAATAAAACTGGAAAATTCACAATTTTTTAGAAATTAATGTACTCAAACAATAGATCAAAAGATTACAAACTATATTAGAAAATACTTAGAGAACAATGAATAAAAACAGAACATGGCAAAACATGGGATACAGCAAAAGCAGTGCTAAGGAAGAATTAGTAGCTATAAATATTTACATGACAAAGAACGATTTCAAATAAACAACCTAGATTTACAACTAAAACTTATTTTAAAAAAGAACAAACCAAACACAAAGCTAGCAGAAAATAGGAAGTAATAAAAATTAGAGCAGAGATAAATGACATAGAGAATAGCCAACAATAGAGAAAAATTGATTCAAGCAAAAGTTGCTTCTCTAAAATTTAATCAACAAATTTAACAAAACTTTAGCTAGCTGGATTAATAAAATAAAGGTAGAAGACTAAATTGCTAAAACCAGAACTGAAAATGGATACATTACTACTGATTCTACAGAAAATTAAAACTATTTTAAGAGAGGTCTATGAATAAATACACACCAACAGATTAGATAACCTAGAAGAAATGGACAGATTTCTACAAAAAAAAATAAAACAAAAACCTACCAAAAGAGACTCACTAAGAAATAAAAAAAATCTAAGTAGAACAGTAGTAAAGTGATTGAATCAGTAATTTAAAATCTTCTGGCAAAGAAAAGACCAGGAACTGGTGACTTCACTGGTAAATTTTTCCAAACATTAAAAAAGAAATAAAATTAATTTCTCTCAAACTTTTACCAAAAATTTTCAGATGATGGAAAATTTTGTAATATATTCTGTGAGGCCAAAATTAACCTGATACCAAAGACAGACAAGAACAGTACAGAAAAGAAAAAGAGAAAGAAAAGGAAGGAAAGAAAGAAAGACAGAAAGAAGAAAGAAAGAAATAAAGAAAGAAAAAGAAAAGAGAAAGATGGAGAGAGAAGAAAGAAAAAGAAAGAAAAGGAAGGAAGGAAAGAAGAAAGAAAGAAGAAAGAAAGAAAGAAAGAAAGAAAGAAAGGGAGAGGCCGGGTGTTGTGGCTCATGCCTGTAATCCTAGGACTTCAGGAGGCCAAGGCAGGCAGATCACTTGGGGTCAGGAGTTTGAGACCAGTCTGGCCTAAATGGTGAAACCCCATCTCTAAAAGAAAACAAAAAACAAAAAACACAGCCAGGCATCATGGCACATGCCTGTAATCTCAGCTACTTGGGAGGCTGAGGCAAGAGAATTGCTAGAACCCAGGAAGTGGAGGTTGCAGTGAGCCAAGATCTTGACACTGCACTCCAGCCTGAATGAGACTCCTGAGTGAGACAGAGTGAGACTCTGTCTCGAAAGAAAGAAGAGAGAAAGGAAGAAGAAATAGAGAAAGAGAGAAAAAGAGAAAGAAGAAATAAAGAAGGAAGGAAGGAAGCAAGGAAGAAAGGAAGGAAGGAAAGAAGGAGAAAGAAAAGAAAGAAGAAAGAAAGAGAAAGAGAAAGAAAGAAAGAAAGAAGGAAAAGGGAAGGTAATTGAATGGAAAGGAAGAGAGGAAAGTATGGAGGGAGGGAAAGAAAGGAAGAAAGAAAAGAAGAAAAAAAAGAAAAAAGGAGGAAAGAAAACAGAAGGAAGGAGGGAGGGAGGGAAGGAAGGAGAGAGAAAGAAGAAAGAAAGAAAAGAAAGAAAGGAAGGAAGGAAGGACATGACAATATCTCTTATGAAATATTAACAGAAATCTCAACAATATGCTAGCAAACATAATTTAGAAACATATTAAAATAATTTCACACAATGACCAAGTGGCTTTTATTCTTATAATGCAAATATAATTCAACATATAAAAATGTAAGGCACCACATTAATCAAATAAAGGAAAAACGGCTAGGCGCTGTGACTCACTCCTGTATTCCCAGCCCTTTGGGAGGCCGAGGCAGGTGGATCATGAGGTCAGGAGATGGAGACCATCCTGGCTAACACGGTGAAACCCTGTCTCTACTAAAAATACAAAAAAAAAAAAAAAAAAAATTAGCCAGGTGTGGTGGCGGGTGCCTGTAGTCCCAGCTACTCAGGAGGCTGAGGCAGGAGAATGGTGTGAACCTGGGAGGTTCACCTGGGAGTTGCAGTGAGCTGAGATCATGCCACTGCACTCCAGCCTGGGTGACAGAGCAAGACTCCCTCTCAAAAAATAAATAAATAAATAAATAAATAAATAAATAAATAAATAAAGGAAAATCAACAAAATGATCTCAATGGATGCTGATAAAGAGTTTGACAAAATCAACACACTTTTATGATAAAAATATTCAAAAAATTAGCATTGTAAGGAAACTACTGCAACATAATAAAAGCTATGTATTAAAAAACTCACAGCAAACATACACAATGATGAAAGACTGAAGGCTTTTTCTCTGAAATGACAAAGCCACGGATGCCTGCTTTTGTCATATCTGTAAAATTAATACATGAAATGCCAGCTAGAGCAATTAGACAAGAGAAAGAAATAAAAGGCATTCAAACTGGAAAGAAGAAAGTAATCTGTGTTTGCAAATGATGTGATCCTGTATATTAAAAACCTTGGGGATTTCACACAAAAAAATCACACAGTAAAAACTGTTAGAACTAACAACATGAGTTTAGCAAAGCAGCAGGGTAGGAACTCAAAACAGAAAACTCAATTCCATCTCTATACACTAATCATGAACAATCTCAAAAGGAAATTGTGCAAACAATTTTATGTAAAATAGTTTCAAAAAGTAGAAAACACTTAGAAATTAATCAAAGAGGTAAAAATTTTACAATGAAAACCACAAAATATTGTTGAAAGAAATTAAAAGCAATGTAAATAACTAGACACATACTTCATGTTGGTGGATTGGTATAATTAATATTGTTAAGTTGTACAAACAAACTTCCTAAAGTGACCTACAGATTCGATGTAATACCTATTAAAATTCCAAAAATATTTTTTGCAGTAATCAAAAACCTGTCTTAAAATTCTTATAGGACGTCAGGAATACCAGTAGTCAAAAGCTTCTTAAGAAAGGAAAACAAAGCTACAGGACTTTTCAAAAGTCACTACAAAGCTACAGTAATCAAAATAGTGTGGTACTGACAAAAAGACAGGCATATAGACCAGTGGAATAAAATAGTGAAGACATGAACTCTGCCATATAAGGTCAAATGTATTTTAACAAGGATACCAAGTGGGAAAAGGATGATCTCTTAAACAAAGAGTGTTGTGAAAAAAGAATATCCACCTGCAAAAAAAAAAAAAAAAAAAAAAAAGTTTGATCCTTACATAACACCATATACAAAAGCCAATTCAAAACGGATCAGCTACCTAAATGTAAGACCCTAACGTTATAAAACTCTTAGAAAGAAACTAGGAACATAAAAAAAAAGCTGTACAACATTGTATTTGGCAAAGATTTCTAGAATATGACACCAAAGGCACAGGCAATGAATGAAAAAAATAGACATATTGAACTTCATAAAAAACTTTTTTAAATTTGTGCAATGAAAAATACTATCAACAGAGTAAAAAGCAACCCACAGAATGGTAGATACTATTTGAAAATTATATATCTAGTAAATAATTAATATGCAGAATATATAAATAAAACTCTTAAAACTCAACAACAGCATCACCACAAACAATCCAATTAAAAAATACACAAAGGACTTGAATAGACATTCCTCCAAAGAAGATTTAAAAATGGCCAGTAGGCACACAAAAAGATTCTCAATGGTCACTAAGTGCTATGGTTTGAATGTGTCTTCGAAGTCCATTTATTCCAAACTTAATCCACAATGCCACAGTGTTGAGAAATGGGATCTTTAATAGGCAAAGACTTCATGAATGGATTAATGCTGTTAATACCATGAGAATTGGTAGGTTATCATGGGAATGAGTTCCTGATGAAAGGATAAATGTTGCCTCCTTACTCACAAACTTATGCCTCTGCCATGTGATGTTGCAGCAGGAGGTAGCTAAGCAGTTGCAACCCCTCAATTCTAGATGGCTCAGCCTCCAAAACTGTGAAACAAATAAACTTCTATTATTTACATATTACCTGGTCTCAGATATTCTGTGACAGCAGCAGAAAATGGACTGGTACATTAATCATTGTGGAAATGCAAATCAAAACTAAAATGAAATAATGCCTCACACCCATTTGGATGGCTACTATCAAGAAACAGAAAATAGTAAGTGTTGACAAAGATGTGAAGAAATTAGAACGCTTGTGCTCTGTTAGTGGAAATATAAAATGGTATAGTTGCTGTGGAAAAGTGTAGAGGATTTTCACAATTTTCTCAAAAAAAAAAAAAAAGAATTGCCATAGGATCCAGCAATTCTACATCTGATTACATAAGAAAAATATTTATAATCAGGGTGTTGAAGAGATATTTGTACATCATGTTCATATCAGCTCTATTCACAATAGCTGAAATATGGAAGCAACTCAAGTGTCCATCTAAGCACAAATAAGAAAATGAATGAATAGAGAAGCAGAATGTGGTATACACATACAACAAAATATTATTCAGCCTTAAAAAAGAACACTCTGCAATATGTGACATTGTGGATGAACCTGAAAGAAATCATGCTAAGTGGAATAAGCCAGTCACAAAAAGACAAATACTACATGATTCCACTTATATGGGGCACTCACACTGGTGCTGGTCAGGGAATTGGCAGATTGGGAATAGAGTCATTGTTTCACAAATACAGAATTTCAGTGTTACGAGGTGAAAATATTTATGGATATGAGCCCTTCAGGGTTTAAGATAGTAGTTTGGTTTAGTCCATTGGCTTTATTTCTATATGCATTCAGGGGGAAAGGCTCAGGTCAGCACTCCTGGGCTGTGTACTCTCTCCCTGGATGGCTGGGATCAGGCTCATGGCTTTGTTCTTTGGCTCTCCATGGTTAAGCACCTGCTGTCCTGGAGGGACTGAGGTGTTCCCAGCCCACTATCAGCAACACTCCAATGGGGGCAGCCAGCAAAGGCATTCCAGTGGAGCTGCAGTGGGGCCCCACACACATGCACCAGGGGGTAGCAGCAGGTCTCCACGCATGTGTGCACTGGTCGGGCAGCAGGGAAATCTGGATGAGTCTGCGCGGCAGAAGACCATCTACAAACATGCTTCAATAGGAAGGTGCAGTGGGCCAGCGGAAGGGCTATTGTGGTGGGCACTGGCAAGTTGAAGCTGGACTGCGAGTGGGTGTGGGTAGGGAGGGAACCCGGGAGAGGGTGGCAGGCACTAGGGCACTTAGATCTGACTGGCCCCATCCCACAGGCAAGACAGCCCTGTTCTGTGTAGTTTAGCGGGAAACAAAGGCTAAAGCTGCCTAGGGGAGTATGGCCAGCCTTAGATGTTCCTGGTTCACGGTTAGCTCTACTGCAGCTGTTCCCAGGCCAAACTCTGGACTCTGTACAGGCTGGAGTTCCGTCTCACCCACTGTCCATGCAATTTTCCTGCCATCTCAGATGGCTGTGGGGTTGTAGAGTCCCCTACAGCTAGGATCCTGAGGGTCTGTGGTGATAGCAGGCCACTACATGCCCATTTCAGTTGCTCTTCCAGGAGCCAGTCAGGGCCAGGAATGAGTTGTGGTGCTGGGTGCTCAGCAACCTTGTGTAGGGTTCCCAGCTTCCTCTTCTTTCAGCCCAGGGTCTGTGTCCTCTCTCTGTTAACTCCCATTTCCTTCTTTCTGAAAGTCTGTTCAGAGTGTGCTGGTCTACTTGTTGGTCTAGTTTCTCTCAGTGTGAGAAGCTCTTCCTGGCTGCTTCTAGTCGGCCACCTTGGCTCTTTCCTCTCATAGAATTTCACAAATGATAAGTTTATAGAACTTTGCTATTTGATAAGTCAGTATCCCCAAACTCAATAATATTTGTATGGACATTTTTATATGTATACATTTTCAGATGATCTTCAGAACTAAATTTTCAAATCCCTAAAAGAAAGTACCTTATATTTAATTGAATTATATGTATAATATTGTGAAGAGCATTTTAAATTATATTTTGCCATTATAAAAATTCATGTTAAAGTTAACTATTCTTTTTTATGTTACCCATATATTTGGAACATAAGTCTCTAAATATACCTAAAATATTTTATTGTATTCACTGCTGTGTTTTTCTGCCTCCCCTTATTGAACTGTATGTGAACTTATCATGAAGGCTTTATTATGTTTATTTATGTTAGTAATTTCAGAATTAGCTTAGTGCTTGGAATGTCAGTAGGTATTTGAAAACTGTTTGTTACATAAGTGAATGAGAGACTGAGTAAAATATTTTTTATATACTACAATTTCTCAGAGTATAATAAGATCATACCAAACATAATAGTATAAATTTTTAAATAATTTTTTTTTGAGACGGAGTTTCGCTCACCACAACCTCCACCTCCTGGGTTAAGGTGATTCTCCTGCCTCAGCCTCCAGAATAACTGGGATTACAGGCATGCGCCACCACGCCCAGCTAATTTTGTTATTTTAGTAGAGATGGGGTTTCTCCATGTTGGTCAGGCTAATCTCCTGACCTCAGGTGATCTGCTTGCCTCGGCCTCCAAAAGAGCTGGGATTACAGGCGTGAGCCAGTACACCTGGCCTATTTATGAATAATTTAATATAGCATGTGGTGAATAGTTTTCTTATCATTTAGCTACATATTTGAAGTTACATGGTTTAATATCAGTAGCATTAAGAAATTTAATTTGGGAGCACATTTCAAGCAGACACATGCTGTCATTAGTTTTAGATATTGTTTGCTGTTTTGCAATTATAACTCACTTTTCACAAGAAGAGATAATGTTTCATATCACAAAATAAAAATTGAGTTTTTTTTTGATGTATATATCATAGGAGATTTCTTGATTCTCTGAAGAAAAAGTATTCTTAAATGAAACAAATAATCAAGTCTTTAATTTTATTATGAGTATCAATAAAATAAAAATGAACAAACAGTAATTGAAAATAACAGATGCAATTAATATTTCATAGAAAAAGTGTCATCAAAAATGGTAACAAAGTTCTTAGACACATATCAAAATGAATTAAATTATATGGGTTTAGCTTGAACAATTTCCACATAAAAATAAAAGCTATAATTTTTCTAATATTTTAAACCTTAATATTAGTTTGGCATATCAAAGGGATCTTTGTATGTTGTGATTATATCCTTCTGTCATTGAAAAACATGAATTCTTGTTGAATTATACAATTTTAGAATTATAAAGATGTTTTGGATACTGTACATCTGTCTCCTTTCATTTTAAAGATAAACTGAGAAGTAAATAACCTATGAAGGTTACACAGCACAATGTGGTGGGGCTCTGACTGGAGTACAGATTTTGTAACAAATCCTTTTCAATTAGCCCAGCTGCCACTATCAATTCAAACATGGGAAGTGTTTGAATTATTCTTATATTCTATATGACTTGAGGCTGTTGAAGTGTCTGGTATTTTGGGTCAGATATAAAATATTTTTAAAGATTTTGTATTACTGCCATGTAAATATCAACGTGTTTCTCCTTCACTTTGAATACTTAAAATTAGTCTAAAAAAGGAAAACATAAATTTATATTTCCCTTTTTGTTTATTTTTGTCCATGTTTTCCTTTGTACTTATGCTTGTAAATATTTAGACTTTGGTAACTTATGCAGTGTATTTACAAGTTAAAAAATGTGGGGTGAAACTGATTTTATCTCTCTGATTATGAGTATATACAAATAATTGTTGCATATAGTTATCAGTATTTTAAATGAAACTGGATTTTGAAGTCCTTGAGGATTATGATGTCTTTCAGTTCAGTGAATTACATTATTCTTATATTTAATATTAATTTAAATTTAACTGTACACTTTTTATCATCATCCAAAATGATGAGAAACTGGTTTGCAAATATGTGCATAAAAGTGATTCACATGCTAAATATGAAAAAATTGGAATTTACTTATAAAATCATCATATATGGCAATTAAATTTCTTTTCAACTGTAGTTGCTTTCAAAGGATCTTTTCTTCCTAGGAATGAAAAAGATATCATAAACTTCCACTGATAAACATATTGAAAGATAGGTTTCTCCCCAGATTATCTCTCCCTTTGTTCTTAGATATTACTGAATATGTATTATCTGAGTAAAAATAAGTTAGACAGAAGGATTATTTTTAAAAAGTCCTTGTAACTCTGCATCATGCTCTAGGCTAATACAACTCTTGAAAATTTTCAAAAGAATCTAAGTTTCTTGGAATATCTTCACAGCAAAAACATTATGCACACATTTATGCACAAGACGAAAGAAAATATTTTACTTCAAGATTATAACAATAATTAAGAAAATGTCTTTATTCTAACTTTTCACCTGTAAATTTCCAGAGAATACATTACTACACTCCACACTGAATCTTAAAATTTCAATGTTTTTACAGTTTTAATTTAATATTTAATCTGTAGAATAAATAATGAATGTACCCTAACAAAATAACTTAAAAAGTAATATTCTGGAATTAACCACACAAATATATGTAGGTTTATTCTTATGCTTATACTTATTTTTGCCAATTATGCTCTCAAATTTCTCACTTGTTAAATTTTATATGAAAATTATAACTGCATAGCTATTATTGACTAAATTTAAAAAATGAAAAGCTGTCCAATTTATCTCACAAAATGATATTTTCACATTTTATAATATATGTAAATATGTTTTTAATTCACTGAAACTTTAGTTTAAATAATATTTAAAATTTTTATTTTTGGAAAAATATGGCTTTCGCCAAAAATGTTTATGTTGGAACATGAATTATAGAATAAGATTGTTAATTTAATTTGATTCACACAGATAATGCGACATTAGTATTAGTATTAGGAGGACTTATAATTTATAAACCAATGTTATGTGTATTACAATAGCCCCTTTAGTTCTACTAAATACTGTGTTGACACTAAATTCTGAATACTGAAGATATCTTCAGACACTATCATGTTTGTTACATCCTACATTATATTGGTGTATTATTTATTTATTTTGATCTGTTTTCTGATATTATTTAAATTATGCTGTATTATTTAACTCTAACATGAATATTACCATTATTTAAGAATATAATGATAAGTAAATATACTAACATTAGTGTTCTTTACCCAGACTTTTAAAAAAATAGACATTACTACTGATTACTGCATCCCAGCAAATTAAAATTTTACTATATGACAGTATAAAATATTAGATATTCTTAGACCTAGGCAAAAACAGAATTGAACTTTAAGGTGTTTGAAGAATTTGGAACCTGATTACTTTTATTTTTCAAGAATTTTCTCTACAATTACACTTACTATTTTCAAAGTCAGCAAAAACTTACAATCCAAGAAAATTGTTTCAGTTTTGCATGTGAGAAACTAGAATTTCCTACAAATGATTACTAGTAGCTTACATGAAAACATCTCTTGCAAACATACAGCCAAAAAATATGGCAGCAAATGCACTATATTCTATATACTAATTTGTGCTTGATAAATATTTTGTTAATATCATTAAGTCTTCATTCTCATATAACATAATTGTATCTGTTTATTAATCATTAAAAATACAATGACTTTGCCCTTAGTTTATTTAGAATAAAGAAAACATAATTTAGCTGAAAGATTATCAAACAGAATCACTGAAGTGGTATGCTGAGTATTTTCCATGTATCCTTTGGTACTAGTTTGTTCTCACACTGCTATAAAGAAATACCTGAGACTGGGTAATTTAAAAAGAAAAGAGGTTTAATTGGCTCACAGTTTCACAGGCTGTACAGAAAGCATAGCTGTAGAGGCCTCTGGGAGTTTTTACTCATAATGGAAGGCAAAGGCAAAGCAGGCATCTCACATGGCAGGAGCAAGACCAAGAAGAGAGAGAAAGGGGAGGTGCCACATACTTTTAAACAACCAGATCTCCTGAGAATTCCTGAATATGCAGTACTAAGGAGGGAATGGTGCCAAATCACTCATGAAGCATCCACTCCCATGATCCAATCACCTCCCAACAGGCCCCACCTCTGACACTGGGGATTACAATTGAACATGAGATTTGGGTAGAGATACAAATCCAAACTGTATCGCCTTTCAAATCCATGTACCGTTGTTTTCTACAATGTTCTCTACCCTGAGATGCAGACTTTTAGGGACTGGTTTCTTCACTCTGTGGATTCAGATTAGGTTCAGACAATAAGGAACAGAGCAGATTTGAGGGTGAGAGGACAGTGAGGTTGAGGTTTCATTTGCCAGCTCTCTTGTCGGCAGTAGCTATTTTTTTTCTATCATAGTTCGAGTATCCATCACACAGCCCTCTCCTATGCATGTAGCTCTCATTTGGAAATTCCAGTTATTTCTATCACCCCTTGCCTCTTTATGCATATGCATGGGCATGGTAATGAATTTCCTTCATTGTGAGTTATTTAGCTTTTCTCATACAATTATAAATCCTTTTTTTTTTTTGAGACAGAGTTTTGCTTTTGTTGACCAGGCTGGAGTGCAGTGGCGTGATCTTGTCTCACTGTGACCTCCGCCTTATGGTTTCAAGTGATTCTCTTTCCTCAGCCTCCCGAGTAGCTAGGATTATAGGCACTCAACACTGTGTCCTGCCAATTTCTGTATTTTTAGTAGAGACGGGGTTTCAGGGGAGGCTGGTCTTGAACTCCTGACCTAGTGATCCACCTGCCTCATCCTCCCAAAGTGCTGGGATTACAGGTGTGAGTCACCACATCCAGTCTATAAATCATTTTTTTACTAATATTGTCTCATAATCTCCAGGGTTCTGTTTCTGTATCACTTAAAATTTATTACTCTTCTTTGCAAATTGCCAGAATCAGATTAGGATTTTGTTCCAGGACCAATTTAGGAATATTGAACAAATCTCTTTGTTACGTTATTTTTGCCAGAGTTCAGTGCATTAGTCCATTTTCACACTGCTATAAAGAACTGCCGGAGACTAGGTAATTTATTAAAAAGAATTTTAAATGACTTACAGTTCTCTATGGCTGGAGAGGCCTCAGGAAATGTACAATCATGGTGGAAGGGGAAGCAGGCATGTCTTACATTGCGGTAGGCAAGAAAGAAATCGTGTAAGAATGAGGAAGTGCCACACTTTAAAACCATCAGCTCTTGTGACAACTCATTCATTATCACAGTAACAGCATGGGTGAAACCACTCGCCTGTTCCAATCACCTGCCACTAGGTCCTTCCCTTGTCAGATGGGGATTGGTTACAATTCAAGATGAGATGTAGGTGTGAACAAAGAACCAAACCATATTCTTCCGCCCCTGGGCCCTCGGAAATCTCATGTCTTTCTCACATTTCAAAACACAATCATGCCTTCCTGACAGTCCCTCAAAGCCTTAACTCATTCCAGCATTAACTCAAAAGTCCAAATCCAAAGCATGTCCTTTCCACATATGAGCCTGTAAAATCAAAAGCAAGTTAGTTACTTCCAAGATACAATAGGGGTACAGGTATTGGATAAAAGCTCCCATACTAAATAGGAGAAATTGGCCAAAACAAAGGGGCTACAGGGCCCATGCAAATCCAAAACCCAGCAGGGCCGTCATTGCAGTCCTTAAATCTTAAAGCTCCAAAATAATCTCTTTGACTCCATATCTCACATCCAGGTCATGCTGTTGCAAAAAGTGGGTTCCCAAGGCCTTGGGCAGCCCCATATACCTGTGGCTTTGCAGGATATAGCTCCCCATCACCCCCTTCCCTGGCTGCTTTCATGGCCGGCATTGAGTGTCTGCAGCTTTCTCAGGCACACGGTACAAGCTGTTGGTGGATCTTCCATTCTGGGGTCTGGAGGACAGTGGCCCTCTTATCACAGCTCCACTAGGCAGTGTCCCAGTGGGGACTCTGTGTGGGGCTCCAACCCTACATTTCCCTTCTGTCCTGCCCTAACATAGTTATCCATGAGGGTTCCACCCCTGCAGCTGACTTCTGCCCGTACATCCAGGTGTTTCCATACATCCTCTGAAATCTTGGCACAGGTTCCCAAACCTCAGTTGTTGACTTCTGTGCACCCACAGGCCCAACACCACATGGAAGCTACCAAAGCTTGATGCTTGCACCCTCTGAAGCAATGACCTAAGCTGTACCTTTGATCCTTTAGGCTGTGGCTAAGACTGGAGTGGCTGGGAGGCAGGGCACTGAATCCTGGTCCCTGAAACCATTTTTCTCTCCTAGGCCTCCAGGCATGTCATGGGAGGAGCCACCACGAAGGTCTCTGACATGCCCTAGAGATATTTTCCCCATTGTCTCCTCTTTAACATTTGGTTCCTCATTACTTACGCGTATTTCTGCAGCTGGCTGAATTTCTTCCAAGAAAAGGATTTTCTTTTCTACCACATGTTTAGGCTGGAAATTTTCCAAACTTTTATATTCTGCTTCACTTTTAAACACAAGTTTCTCTTCTACATCTGAGGCCACCTCAGTCTGGACTTCATTATCCATATCACTACCAGCATTTTGGTCAAAACCATTCAACAAGTCTCTAGAAAGCCCCAAACTTTTCCACATTTTCCTGTCTTCTCTGAGCCCTGCAATCTGTTCCAATCTCTGTCCATTACTCAGTTACAAAGTTGTTTCCACTATATATATATATATATATATTTATATATATATAGTTTTTTATATATATGTATAGTGGAATATATATAGTGGAATATATATATATAGTGCAATATATATAGTGGAATGTATATATTGTTTCCGCTATATATATATATATATATATAGTGGAATATATGTAGTAGAATAAATACATATATTTATATATATAAATATATTATATATATATATATATATATATATATATATATAAAGTATCTTTATAACAGTGTCCTAAACTCCTGGTACCAATTTTCTGTATTAGTCTATTTTCACACTGCTGTAAAACCTGCCCAAGACTGAATAATGTAAAAAGAAAGGAGGTTTAATTGACTCACAGTTCTGCATGGCTGGGGAGGCCTCAGGAAACTTATCATCATGGTGGAAGGAGAAGCAGGCATGTCTTACAAGGTAACAGGAAAGAGAGAGCTAAGGGAGAAGTGCCCCTTATAAAACCATCAGATCTCGTGAGAATTCACTTGCTATCCTGAGAACAGCATGGGGGAAGCCTGCCCAGATCCAGTCACCTTCCACCAAGTTCCTCCTTTGACACATGGGGATTACAATTTGAGATGAGATTTTGGTGTGGACACAGAGCAAAATCATATCATTCAGGAAAGAAGAAGACTGTTTCTACTTAATTACATGCAAATCTCAAACAGCTGGGTACATTTTAGGTCACTGTGCAATGATTACGTGGCAGTGTTTGCACTGAAAATAGTTAAAACTTCCTAAGCCATAGAACTGTCTAAACAGTGTAGAAGACTATCAAGAACCAATATTCCTCTACTTGTGCATAAGAATTGAGTGTTAGCAATGCTCTATGGCACACTACTTATTATGTGAATTGTTTTAGAGCTGGGAATTCAGCAGTGCATATCCAATAAGAAAATTAAGGGCATTAAAATACAAAACAGGAAATGGAAAACCAAATTTGTAAGAAAGTCAATTTTACGTGTTTTTTGAAATTATATTTCTAAGAAAATTTTGAGGAAGCAAATATTTAGATTTGTTCTGTGTAATAAATTCTGTGTTATTTATGGTGGTGAAACTCTTGATGTAAGCTTTCTCCCAAAGAGGCTTTTTATTAAATAATAATTGATTCTCTTAATATTACGTATTTACTGTAATATTATCCAAATAATGCCTAGACCTATGGGAAAGTGTTCATTGTAGTAATTCTTTATTTTTTAAAATTGGATTTAAATCACTATGTGATGAATTAGATATCAACATTTCAGCTATTGCTATCCTATCTGTTCTTGGGCAGGTCCTCTCACTGTATCAAAGCCATATTTTCTAGCAGTAAACAGCGACTGTGAACCATATCTAGGTTGTAGTCCTTACGGAGAAAGAAGCCTGAGAGTTGAGCTCCATATTTCCAATAGCATCATTCCCCAGTAAACAGCGACTGTGAACCATATCTAGGTTGTAGTCCTTACGGAGAAAGAAGCCTGAGAGTTGAGCTCCATATTTCCAATAGCATCATTCCCCAGTAAACAGCGACTGTGAACCATATCTAGGTTGTAGTCCTTATGGGGAAAGAAGCCTGAGAGTTGAGCTCCATATTTCCAATAGCATCATTCCCCATGGTCCTCTTCGTGTGTGTACTTTCTAAGCTGGGCCACAGAAAAGTTAACCACCACCAGCAAGTAGTTTTTTCACTGACTGGAGGAAGCAAAGATTAGGATTCCAATTTGCAAGTCAAATGAGATTGTGAGGTGGATTACATACAGGAGAGAACCACAGAGGAAGCATCCCCAAATACGTACAAACTTCCCCTTGGCCTTAGATGACCCTAAAGTGTAGACAAAGGGTGAGAATCCAGAGAGTCTAGCTTAGAACATCGATTTTGGACACGTGTTTAAAAAAAGATATACCACACCTTGACACAGAATTTCACTCCTGAGACTGTGTGTATCCTCAGAGTGCAATCGATTACCAAGAGATATTTAGAAGAGTGCTCATAAGTGTTTTATTCATAATAGTGGTAATTGGAAATAAGCCACATGTCTACCTTAGTAGAATGATAAATAAATACTATTATATTAATATAATTGAACATTACAGACTAATACAGCATTAATCTTACAAATGTAGTGATCGGAGAATAAAATGAATAAAAAGTATCAACTGTATTATATCATTTAACTGACGTGCAAGATATCATTTAACTGGTGATAGATATCAGAATACTGTTTACTGTTGGTAAATACCACCCAGAAAGATATTATATCATTTAACTGGTGATAGATATCAGAATACTGTTTACTGTTGGTAAATACCGCCCAGAAAAGAAAAAGAAAAACCTCCAGGGATCAAAAAATATTCATTCTCTTAATTTAGGTGCTGGTTACAGGAATGTATATAATTAAATGTTGTGTGTTTGATTTTATGTGAGTTAAATCTCAATAACATTTAGCAACAAAATATACATTTGTTATTTTAGTTATATACATACAAACACATATATACACATATATATTATTAGGGATATATACATGCAGATGTACATACATGTATGTAAATCCAATATATAGTATCAGATTACTATAAAACTTAGATAATTTATATTTCATTATATATTATAACTTACATGTAAGCTATCATATAAAATCTTATAAATAATTACTCAAATTGCTGAAAAACTATCATGAGAATGATTAAGTTCTTATAACTAAATAGTGAAATTCAAATTCTATTTCCATTTCCTAATTTCCTGTATCTATTTTCTCATAATACATTTTAATTCTTGTGTTATCTAAGAAGAAATATACTAGATTTTTCTTAATGTCATTTCATTGTGAATTACATATGATGAAATATGCTTAGATCTCCCTTTCTTTCTGATTCCCGCTTCTACTCCTCTGGTCTCTTTCATGGGGCTATTTTGAACCTTGTTGTGAGTTATCTCCCTGTCTCCATTCTTTTCCCTTCCTAACCTTTTCTACATAGAACCATAAAGTTATATATTAATATTCTATTGGTAAGAACACTTCAATAACTCTTATCTCTTTTGACCATGTTCAAATACTGCTGAGTAAATTTTAAACTTCAAATAAACTTGCAATGTGTCACCTTTCTAACTATATAACCTGTTACTTTATAACAGGAATCTGTTCCAGCCAGAGGCTATGACTTTCTTCATGTCAAGTCATCCAGTCTTTAAGTAATCCAGACAAACCTAACCAACTAAAATTGATGTTTTTTCTTCTAATACCCTTCAACCTTTCTTCTCTGTGAAACCTAAATCTGAAACTATCATGTTATTACTTAACTGGTTGTATATTTATCTCATCTTCTTAGTAAATTTGTAAAATCTTATGCTCAAAGGAAATGTGACATATTTACTTCCTGCTATTGTAGAAAGTTTGGCATTTAGCTATATCTTTAATACTTAGAGATACTAGAATTTAGTATTCCATAATACTATTTTTCAAAATGTAGATTGAGAAAAGATTCCAAGCTTATACATGTGTCCCTTCACTTTGTATCTCAAATGCGAAATAGAACCAATGGTTAGAAAAATGATCAGGGATCATGACAATTTATTCAACAGAGCTAGGCTGATATTCTCTTCTTTGAAGATGCAGTGGCAAAGGTTTTTGTAAGACAGAATGAACAGTATGAGAAAGATATTTGCTTAAAATAGAATATGTTTTATGACATTTTAAGACTCTGAAACATTCATTGCTTGAAATATATTTTTAGAGGACATGGTCTTGGAGAATATTATCTATATCCCTAAGGTAGTTTCATACTTGCAAGACATGTCTTCTCTTCTATTAAAAATACACTGAAATATTCTTTAGATAAGTTGGTATGCTTCTTCATTTTTTAAAATTTTTCTTCTTGTTGCTATTTCAATTCTTTCTCCAATCATTTCTCCAAAATGATTTTATTTTAAATTTTTCTTCTCATTTATGATATAGTCTTGATAGAGGCATTCCTCACTTAAAGAGATGGGAGAAAACTGAAATCTTCCTGGGATTCTATGTCAAAGATTGCACAATTTAGTAACCTGTGGTATATAACTCAAGTAGTCCATCATTACAACTATAAATTATTTTTGTGACAATTAGAGAAAATGTGTTGCAACGTGTTTTCTGTTTTTAAAATATGGAGAAAAATGTGCTAAAATTTGGCTTCTGCTCTCATAGAAAAACAAGCATTCCTAGGCAGCTCTTTCCTTTCTTTATGATTGCTTTTCATATTAGCCACACTCTTGAACATGCACATCAACATCCATATGCCAGTTTTTTAATAATTGATTTAATTTTTATCATCTGTTAATAAATTATTAGAAGAGATTACACGTTGGTAATGCTACTAATTGTTTCTTTTTCTCATTAATTCTATTTCATAGTCAAAATTTTAAGCTTTGACAACTTTGCATAAGAACAAAAGGATTATCCTATAGAATGTTTTAAGTTTAAAAATGCTTACAAGACCACAAAATTATTTGTCTTTAAAATAATGAATATGTTATTTCATCCTTTAGAAAAATAATAATAATTTTATATAAAAGTGCTCTAAGAACTAACATATGAAGGGTAACAAATCATCTATCTATCTATTCATCTGTCAATAATTATCTATCTATCTATCTATCTATCTATCTATCATCTATCTATATAATTTAGCAAGTGATATGGTTCGGCTTTGTGTCCCCACCCAAATCTCACCATGAACTGTAATGATCCCCTCATGTCAAGGGCAAGACCACGTGAAAATAATTGAATCATGGAGGCAGTTTGCCCCACACTGTTCTTATGATAGCTAGTGAGTTCTTGTGAGATCTAATGATTTTCTAAGCGTCTACCCCCTTTGCCTGGTTCTTATTCTTCTGCTTCCTGCCGCCCTGTGAAGAAAAGATGTGTTTGCGGCTGGGCACAGTGTCTCACACCTGTAATCCCAACACTTTGGGAGGCCAAGGGGGACAGATCATGAGGTCAGGAGATCGAGACTATCCTGGCTAACATGGTGAAACCCCATCTCTACTAAAAATACAAAAACAAAATTAGCCGGGCATCGTGGCGGGTGCCTGTAGTTCCAGCTACTCGGGAGGCTGAGGCAGGAGAATGGGGAGAACCCGGGAGGCAGAGCTTGCAGTGAGCTGAGATGGCACCACTGCACTCCAGCCTGGGCAACAGAGCGAGACTGCATCTCAAAACGAAACAAAACAAAACAAAACAAAACAAGACGTGTTTACTTCTGCCATCGTTGTAAGTTTCCTGAGGCCTCCGCAGCCATGCTGAACTGTGAGTCAAGCCTCTTTCCTTTATAAATTTCCTTTATAAATTTCTCCAGTATGTCCTTATAGTAGCACGACAGGAGAATTGGATAGAATTCCAAAGACAAGTATAAACAGTTCCAACTTATCCAGTCCCTGACTTAACTTCTGGTACACTGATCTCAGTCATACATATCACTATGATAGCTTTTCTAAAGTATTTATTGTTGTTATTATTACTACCTATCAATATTAATATAGATGCAATTTAATATAGTTTAAAAAATAATTATTCAGGATTTAGAACAATCCTGTCAATACTTTAACATTGTTTTAACTTGTTTAAATTAGCAGATTAATCTATAGTGACAGAAAGTGGTTGTGTGGGGATTGGGCAAAGGGCAGAGAGGAACAAGAGGGAAAGTTTACAAAGGGGCAAGGGAAAACTTTTTTGGAGTGATGGATATGTTCATTATCTTGATTTTGGTGACCATTTCTACAGGTTTATACACATGTCAAACTTATACTATTACATACTTTAAATAGGGAACAACTTTAATAACACTTGAACATTTTAATTAGTCTTTCAATTATTCAAAAGATTCTGGCAATTATATGGCCATAATAGTTAGGAAAGCTTGGGGAATACCATGCAATTCAGTATATCAGAAACATTATGTAATCTTTAAACAAATTTTTGGGTTAAAGTAATAGTATAATAGTTTTATTTGAATAACATTGTGAGATTATTAAATAATCAGCTGAGACATGTTTTCTAAATTACTTCCAAGATAAAAGTTAAACCCTATCACATCAACTAGCTAATATTTTTTTGGATTATTAAGGTAGTATAATTACTTTTAAATTGACAAATCCATAGCAAAAATAACCCAATGGTTTACTGGTTATCTTTTAAATCTTTTTTTTTTAATATTAACATATCTATTTTATGGTAGACGAGTCAATTAAAAAGGTTGTTGACACTAGGTCAAGATATAGATATCATAGTATTTTACATTTTAACATACTTAGATCAAAGTCTGTTTGATTTAGGTGTAGATAACTTCTTTCAATTTCATTTGAAAAAAATCTAACTTATTTGTGACCCAAAGCATTCTGAGGAGTAGAAACATGACAGACCTAACTGTAGAGAGCTGCATTGTACTCAGTTAAGCTGCGTCCCTCCAAAGATCTTGCTACTGTGGGCAGTTCTGCACTTCCTGGCAGTTAATATTTCATACCTACTACAACACAGCCTGGAAACCTCAGGATGATCTGGGCAATTACGTTAAAAGGACAAATAGCTTACCACACTCATTAAATTTCTGTGTCTTTAATACATTGAATTCTCCCAAAGAGCTGGCTGTGACAAGAATTCAATCCTAAGCTGCTATGTTAAGAAGTCTGTTTTGACACTATTATAACCACCCTCCTGACTAAAATTAACATGGCTTTCTAACACAGATTTCTTAGAAATATGAAAAAACAGCAATCAATGACCAGTGATATATTTATTCTGTTTTACTAAATTGATTTACTTTGCCCTACCAAGGGCATACATTTTAGATATAGTCAGAAACATCAGGAATAGCAATTTAAATATGTGTAAACTACTCCACATTTAAACTATATCATTTGTATAATTAGCCTAAAATTTAGGGATGATTATTTTCAGGAGTAATGTAAAATTTTCAGGTCTAGTCATTCATAAATAAGAATGAAAATTTCTAAGGAAGAAAATAAAGTTTTTTATTCCCCCATCCAAAAAAAGTGAAACACTGAAGCACTGCAGGGCTATGAGGTTCTTATCCTTACTGTATGGCCACAGGATGATGGGTTGGAACGTTTAATGGCTGCCAACTAGCAATATCTAGTGCAGATTTCAACATTTTTATTTCCTCACAAGTGATATGGGTTTTTGTGCCTAGACTTCTTCATAGTGGAGTCCCCATGCTCAGCTAATGGTAATTCCTAGAATTCCACCTAACGTTATTTCATCAAGAAAAAGACCTATTATGATTTTTTTTTTTTTTTTTTTTTTTTTTTTTTTTTTGAGATGGAGTCTCGCTGTGTTGCCTAGGCTGAAGTACAGTGGCACAATCTCGGCTCACTCTAACCTCTGCTTCCTGGGCTCGAGCAATACTCCTGCCTCAGCCTCCAGAGTAGCTGGGATTACAGGTGCCCTCCACCACACCTGGCTAATTTTTGTGTTTTTAGTAGAGACGGGGTTTCACCATGTTGGCCAGGCTGGTCTTGAACTCCTGACCTCAGGTGATCTGCCCACCTTGGTCTCACCAAGTGCTGGGATTACAGGTATGAGCCACCATCCCCGACCAATTTTTTTTTCTTTTTTTTTTGAGATGGTGTCTTGCTCTATTGCCAGGCTGGAGTGTAGTGGCGTGATCTTGGCTCACTGCAACTTCTGCCTCCCAGGTTCAAGAGGTTTTTCCTGCCTCAGCCTCCCGAGTAGCTGGGATTACAGGCACCCACCACTACACCCAGCTAATTTTTGTATTTTTAGTAAAGAAAGGGTTTCACCATGTTGGCCAGGCTGGTGTCAAACACCTGACCTCTGGTGATCAGCCCACCTCAGCCTCCTAAAGTGCTGGGATTACAGGCATGAGCCACTGTTCCTGGTGATGAAATAAAAAAAAAAAGTTTTTATGTGCCCATTGATATGACTAAAGATTTATGTTTTTCAACTCAATTTGAATAGGTTCCATAACTCTATACCCTTTAGAGTTGTTTATTGCCCTACTGAAGACCACCATCTTCATATCCAGGCAGATGGATGAGCCTCCTAAGCTGTAGATGAAAAAGAGAACACCATGCACATGTTGTCATTATCACATTCCATCAGTTCTAATTCTAAAGTTATCCATAATAATACTATGTATAATTGTCAGCTCAGTTACATTGCAGCAAACAATGAGGCATTTCATTTTTTATTCTAGCTAGTCCCATTACCTGTATACTGGATTCTTTCCCTCTTGCCTTTCTTAAATCTGTTTTTGAAATCATTTTCAATTTTACATCTTTTTCCTTTGACTTATCTTAAGATTGCAACATTTTACAGTCTCTTCTAACTAGTAAATAAATAAGTAAACAAATAAATAAGTAGAATCCCACTGCTTCGCCAATCACTCAAGTACATGTTGCTGTATCTTCCTTTTTTCCCTTCCACTGCTACATTTTCTGAAATAATAATGTTCTCTAATCTCCATTCTTCAGTGTGATTCAATCTTATTTCTTCTTTCAAAACCCCATGTTACGTATTCAATGTTGGATTCATTAGACCAAATTATAATTTTCTACCATAATAAGTAAATATTGTTTACTACTTCAATTTTGTCTTCTATTAATTTTTCAGAATCTTGTCTTTTCTATTCTCCATCTTCTGCCATGTCTTTGATTATTCCATGTCATCCTGTACCAGCCTTTAATGTTGACATGTACTCTTTTAATACAAGACCTTCTTCTAGTAATCCCTGTATAGATGTAGTCAAGACATTTCACTGTAAAGTTTAAGATAGAAAACATTGTCAGTTTTTCTGGTTGTAAGTGAATGAGCATGACTGTTTTAAGTGAATGAGCATGTGAATAAAACTTTATTCACAATTTGGCAGTAGGCCAAATTTGGACCAGGTGTCAGTTTGCTGACTCCTGCTCTATCACATCATCAGATGGTTTCTTTGTCCATGCCTGTGGTAGTCACTGCCTAATATAAAATGATGACATCCATATATTTCTTCTATCTAACGTTTTCTGTCAGCTTCACACATATTTTTAGCAACAGATTGAACAATTCCAGATGTTATATTTCATAAACACAAATTTTTTTTAACATGGCACAAAATCAAAAATTCTTTATATGCAACTCATGTTGTCCTTGCTGTCCAGTAAACTCTTAATTACTATTCAGAAGCAACCTAAATTATATCTACTATATACAGCTATTCCTTACCTCTGTTGTTAAAAGTAATTATTTTTGTGTGTTTTCCTTTAATATTATGTTAATGCTAGTATTATAAAACTTTAAATAATGCATTACAACTTAGAGGGCTGTATTTCCCACTGAGGTGCTTTTTCATTAAAGACAAAAAGAAAGCTTTATTTTCTTTTATTTATTAGCAGTTAATATAGTTTCATTATTCCATAGTTAACTCAAAAATATTATGAAATCTATTAATATAAATGTGAAATACAAGTATATTTTTCTAAGAGTATGAATCTGTTTCAACACTAGTATAATCTGAGAATGTCAAGAATGTTGGTATGGTTCACTGACAGTGGATTAACTGCTGTAATAATTTAAAAATTCCACTTCTTTACCACCGGAAAGCTTAGATTTTTCCAATACAACCATCTAATATGCATAGGACAGCTCTACTCCTTCCAGTTATTCAAGAACTCAGGCTCCTGTATCTCATGACTCTGCTCTTGTCTTGGTCCTAGAGATCTCTGCATTCAGCCAGCAGATGGAGAAGCAATATGAGGATCACACTTAGGAGATATATATACGTCAGGCTGAAAGAGGGTACCTGTCATTTCTGCACACTTTCCAATGGACCGTCCTCACTGACATACCCACAATTAAACACAAGGGATTACACAGCAAACAAACAAAAGCCAGCTGTTAACCAGGAGAACAAGTATAACACAAATATTAAAGAGAAATAGTAATTCCTGTCATGGCTGTATTTTTCTTCAGGTTTTCTTTCTTTTTTATTTTCTTTTACTTAGCTTGTTTTCTTCATTTTTTTTTTTCTGTTTTTTTTCTTCACTAAAAACATTTTATGTGAGTTGCGAGGCTACAGGTTTTCTCCAGGACAGGGCGGAAACGATTTTTTTTAAGTGCCTCTAACTTCCACCATGACTTTTATTAACTACCATCATCTCTTATACCGTCCTCTGTGATGTAAAAAAGATGCTAAGAGATTGACAAAGTGTACACACCAAGAATTTTAAAATATAGTTTGCTGGATTCTAGGAATGTTTTTTTACCATTGTATATATCTTGCTTCTTATAGTAAGACTATCAATATTTTCCATATTGAACACTTTTGTGTAGATGATCAGTTCTGTGGATTGTGCATAGCAATGTTTAAAAATTGTATTTGGGGTCTTCAGAGATTACACAGAATGTAATATTTTCACCACGTACTTTCTGTCTTAATCTGTTTGTGCCGCTATAACAAAATACCAGAGACTGTGATTTATAAACAAGAAAAATATTGTTTCCTGCAGTTCTGGAGGCTGGGACTCCTAGGAAAGTGTCAACAGGTTCAGTATGGTTCTGCTTCCAAGATCATGCTTCGTTGCTGCATCCTCCAGAGAAAATGAGTGCTGTGACTTCACATGATGGAAAGGCAAAAGAGTGTTCCCTTCAACCTCTAGCTTTTGTATTAGGGTGCTAATCCCATTCAAGAGGGCTCTACTCTTATGACCTAATCAGCTTCCAAAGGCCACACCTCTTAATATGTTTGCATAGAGAACTAAGTTTCAACATGAATGTGGGAGCAGACACCATCATTCAAATCGTAGCACTCCCTGAATTCACTGCTGGATGCTCAAAGAATGCAATGTTATTTTAGTAATAGCTGAATATTCATGTTTCTGAAGATAAATATGCTAGAACGTATTTTTCTTAGAAAATATAAGGGCCAAATTTCCAAATACAAATCAAAATTATATCACTCCATGGTTCCCATTATAATAGATGGCTGTGAATTGGCACTAGCAGACTTTTAAATTTCATAATTTCAGATTCTACATTTGTTTTACTCTTCATTTATTACTAGGGCCTAATCTAGTGCCTATCATTGAATAAAAATGTTTAATCTATTGAAAGTTAAAGTGAAAGATATGAAATAGAATCAGGTAAGAAGTAAAAGGATATTATTAAAAATATATGTACTGAGGTATAAGGATGACTTTAACATTTCCTTTTAGTTTTTGTGTGATTAAAAATATAAGTAATTTGAGTGGGTGATACATGAATATCTATATCTATATAAACAGATATAAATATGCATACAACTAATACGAATGTTTACATGTAGCACGGAACAAGGCTATTAAAACATAGATAAGCCTACAAATTTATTGTTTATTTTTAATTTGGATCATTTGCAAATATAATAAGCAAAACATTTGATAATATTAAAATCTGGACAATAATTTGCTGTTAGAAAGTTATTAGAAGAATTCCTTTTGAAATACATAGAAACCTAGACTAAGAAGTAAATGATTTAATTTTATTTGTGGACATAACAAGAGTAATCATGAAATGCTGACTGATTTTGGTTAAAAAGAAAATTTAAGCCATTTTAAGCTTATGTGACATAAAGTGAATTTAGTAAATTCAATAAAGTTTATGTCACTTTTTCTATGTATTCTCACTCTAAATGTAAATATCTGCTAGCCTATGTGTTTACAGGAGGGTAGAGCAAACAAGGAACCATATTCAGATCTATCTTTTTAAAAGGACATACCACATTAAAAATATTGTGGACTTAATTTTGCCTGAATTATATAAAGCATAAAAGGGGAAAGCTTATAGAATATGAACACTCAAGAAGCATGTAAATATGATGAAAAAGTTTAGTAAATCAGTTGGTTGATAATTAACTATTTAAATACATAATTATTGTTTACTGTCTCTAACAAAAATAAGATATAATAATCACAGTAAAATGTGCTGTGGTAGGCAATTTTATTTCTTAACTTGACCTGTAAATAAGTAGCTTTCAACTTTGGCTTTATGTTGAAATCACCCAAAGAGTTTTTTAAAGTACTCATCTTGGTTCCTATTGGATATAATTTGGTCCAGGATATAAGAACTAGATTATAGAACTTTTGATGTAATTGGTCTATAATTGATATAATAAGAACTAGGATATATAAGATACATAGAACTTTTGATATAATTGGTCGAGGGTATGGCGTGGCCATTGGATTTTCAGTTAGCTATATTATTCCAAACTTAATCTAGGGTTAAGGTCATTACTTTAAACAAACATGAAATTTATCTTAATCAACCACTGTTTACAATGAAGACATGTATTTATTTGGCCAAAACATCAGGTTGCTTAGTCAGATTTTTTTCTTATAGCTTCCTTAAAATTAGAGTTCTTCTGAAAATTCTGATTGACACATTACTTGTGTCTTTTTCTCTTTCACATAACTAAAACAGAATGTAAGAAGGTATGTTATCATAATAATATCTCCGAGTTTATTTGATTTTCTGTTTTCATTGACATTTTAAGATATTCTCTTTGTTTGAAATGAGGAATTTACTTATTTTTTATTTTTGCACACCTTTTTAAAGTTTTATTTTATTTTTATTTGATAAATAATGATTGTATGTATTTATGAGATACAATGTGATCCTTTATTTTCCTTAATCTTAATTATTTTAATTTTAATTTTTTATTTTATGTTCAGGGGGTACACATGCAGGTTTGTTACCTGGGTAATTTGCATGTTAATGAGGCTTGGTGTATGGGTAATCCCATCACCAAGGTAATAAGAATAGTACCCAGTAGGTAGCCTTCCAACCCACACTCTTCTCCCCACATTCCCCCCTCAAGCTGTCCCCAGAGCCTATTGTTCTCTTCTTTGCGTTCATTTGTATTCAGTGTTTAACTCTTACTTATAAATGAGAACACATAATATTTAGTTTTTTGTTCCTATGTCAGTTCAACTTCAATAAGGTTCTTTGCCAAGGCTGATGTCCACAGTGGTATTCCCTAGAGTTTATTCTAGGGTCTTATAGTTTGAGGTCTTGCATTGAAATGTTTTATCCATCTTGGGTTAATTATCACATATGGCAAAAGGAAGGGGCTCAGTGTCAATCTTCTGCATATGGCTATCCAGTTATCCCAGTACCATTTATTGAATAAAAAGTCCTTTTCCCATTGTTTGTTACTGTTGACTTTGTCAAAGATCAGGTAGTTGTCAGTGTGTGGCTTTATTTCTGAGTTTTCTAACCTGTTTCATTGGAATATGTTTCTGCTTTTTTACCAGTACCTTGCTGTTTTGGTTACTGTAGCTCTGTAGTATATAATTTGAAGTCAAGTAGTGTGATGCCTCCAGTCTTACTCTTTTTGCTTAGGATTGCTTTGGTGATTTTGGCTCTTTTTTGCTTTCATATGAATTTTAAAATAGCTTTTCATAATTCTGTGAAAAATGACATGTGAGGTTTGACAGGAATAGCACTGAATCTGTAAATTGCTTTGAGAAGTATGACCATTTTAACAATAGTGAGTCTTTGTATCCATGAGCATGGAATATTTTTTTCATGTGTGTATGTCATCTCTGATGTCTTTCAGCAGTGTTTTGTAATTATATTGTAGACGTCATTCATATTCCTAAGTATTTTATTCTTTTTGTGGCTATTGTGAATAAAATTGCATTACTGATTCATATCTCAGCTTTGATGTTATTGATGTATAAAAATGGTACTGATTTTTGTACATTGATATTGTATCCTGAAACTTTACTAAAGTTGCTTATCAGTTCTAGATGCTTTCTGGTGGAGTCTATAGAGTTTTCTAGCTATAGAATCATATCATCTGTGAAGAGAGATAGGTTGACTCCTTCTCTTCCTATTTGGATACATTTTATTTCTTTCTCCTACCTGATTACTCCAGCTATGACTTCCAGTACTTTGTTGAATAGGACTGGTTGCAGTGGGCATCCTTGTCTTGTTTCACTTCTCAAGGGCAATGCTTCCAGCTTTTGCCTGTTCAGTATGATGTTGGCTGTTGGTTTGCCATAGATAGCTCTTATTATTGTCAGGTATGTTCCTTTGATGCCTTATTTGTTGAAGGTTTTTAACATGAAGAAATGTTGAATTTTATCAGAGGTCTTTTCTGCATCCTAGATGATTATATATTTTTGTGTTTAATTCTGTTTATGTGCTGAATCATATTTATTGATTTGTGTATGTTAAATCAACCTTGAATTCACAATTCAAAAAGTTGTTTTCCATATTGCAAGTTGGAAAATCTGCTTCTTCACCCAAAATAAAGTATAGACTGTAATTTTGAAAACTTTGTAATAGTGTAAAAATTTTGTATCTGTACTCTATATTTTATATGTTTATTAATATATTATATATATAATATAATAAAGTTCTGTATTTGCCTTGATGAAAGGCATACAAATTCCCTTAGACCAATATTTATGATCACTTAAGAGCTGAACACTTTTAAGTGACTTATCTAATTATTTAACTTCGCAAGCTATAATCCAATTTCTAAGTGTTATTATCATAATTTTTCACAATTCCTCACACTTTTGCTGCCTCTGTGTAATAATCCGGAGTATTTCATCTGCCTGATTTGAGTGCCTTGTCCCATCCATTTATAGCTCATCCATAGTATAAAGACAAACTCAAAAGCCTCCCTTCCAAGAATGTTCCCTGAATTGCCTTTATAGAAATCTTCACTTCGCTTTGGAAACCACAGCATTTAAACTTTTTTCTAACAGCTGTTATCATTTTCAATCTAATATTACAATTTCTATGGCCACATACTATATGTGTTATCTCATAAGCTTTTTAAATAAACCATAATTACTTTAACTATTTTTAAAAAATTTTTGGAGCATTTTTCACTTTCTCGCAGTAGGTCATTTGTTTACAATTTTTGAATCATGAATAATATTAGTTAAGTGTAGAAAAATGACTTCTCAGGCATGTCACAAAAACAAATACCTCTCTCAAAGTGTATTAAATATATACTTAAGGCCCCAAATAGAATGATATCAATGTACCTTATTAAGTCAATAATAAGAGATTCTATTGCCACAAAATAACTCGAAATTTATTATTCCTATTATAAAACGTAAATTTTAAATACGGTAACAAGGATAACGCATAAAGTTCTTTTAATAAGCACATAATTCCAGAAGGCTTAAAATGTGTACAAAGGTCCATTAAATCACAGATGTATAATGATAGAAACATTTACTTGATCTATTTAAAAATCTCTAGAACATATTTGTATAGGGTCATTCAGGCTCCTTCAATATTTTTCAGTGCTTACTTTGAGCTCATGACTTTTTTAGATTTTCTTCATTGCCTTGGATCCTCTTCATTACCATTTCCTTTCCCTCTCTCTCTTTTTTTTTTTTTTTTTGCAGTATCAAAGTTCAAATGGGATTTTTAATAATCCAGTTAAAGTTACCCAAATTATTCTTTCTGAGAAAATATTTCAACTTTTCCTTGTTTATAGTCCCACTGTATCTGTCTCCACAGTAACTATAATAGTTTCAGTTTGTCTCTTGTATCCTTTTTCATCTTCCTTTCATTATTTTCTCTGCTTCTGTAAAAAAAGTCTTTAAATAATTTTATAATCTTCTACTTTCCTGTTTCATCCAGTTCCTAGAGTCTTGTTAACGTTATCACTGTATATCTAAGTTGGATTTCTTAAGACCTCTACACAAATATACTAAAAATGTTCTAAAAATATACTAAAAATGTTTCTTGCCATAGCAATTTAATCACATTTTTAAAGTATTTATAGGCTTGTGATATTTTACATGAAATAATTTCTTAATAAAATCAAATTGTTGTATAGCTATAGAAAAGTTATTGTCTTCTATAAAAGTGTCATAGAGCCCAAACTTCTATACAATGGGGGAATACTTCTCCTCTTGTTAATCCTAAAGTTATCACTTTTATTAAAAGTATACTGTAAGAGAAGACAATTGATAGCATTGTGATTTGGAAAGGAATAATACCACAAATATTTTAACATTGCATTCTTAATGTAATAAGTGTAAAAGCAGAAAGCAATAAGCATATATGAAAGCAACACAATACGAGGCCTAGATATTTTTGAATGGAAGAGATTTTGACCAATAATATGAGGGTGTAATTAAAATAATAACATTAATTCTACTACGTGAAAACAATCTTCTTAGTATAAACATGTGGCAGTATTAGGCAGGATCTTGTCAGGGCAAGGAGAAAAATTAATGTGAGACAAGAAGAATGCAAACCATAACTTGATTTTAATAGAGGTTTTAAAAAGCTTGGTAAAAATTATAAGTGACAAAAAATTATAAGCACTATTCTGTGAGAAACTAAACCAGGTAGTACTTTCCTTTGCAGGAAGTATTCCTAATCAGGTTTATTGTACCTTTGTAAGATATGAATTGATGTTTCCTTCAATTACAATATGAGAGCTTCATTTTGACCTAGTTAATAAAAAAGTTGAATTAATTCTCTTAAATAACTGAAACATCTAAGGCAAAATTAAGTTCAGAAACAGAAGGACACCAATTCAAACAATATCATCTGGTCTCCCTTTCTCCATCTCTCAGATAAACTCATTCCATGTAGCAAACATGGGCCATTGGCAGCCTACTTTCATTTTTTTTCTTAAATGGCAACTCCATGACTTTTCTGCCCTTAAATCTGTCAATTTCATAGAGACAACTCTGATTTGATTAGCTTAGACCACACTGAACCAATCACTGTAGTCTGAATGAAAGGATACCTAATTATGTCATCCATGTGTTGGGAGAGATTCTTTACTAGAGAAAGGGTAAAATGTTCCAGGGAAGCATCAAAATGAAACAAACAAACAGATGTCCATTGCAGACCTGACATTCACACTTTTCTGAACATTCGTTACCACGTTTGATAGGTTTTTACTGACACTAACTAAAATTTTCTTTTCCTTAATACAAATACCATATAAATGATTGCATTTTATCTTATATTGCATCAATTTCTAGTCACATATCAAGTCAATACCAATTGTAGCAAACCATAACACAGTAATCCACATGTATTTTCAAAGCACGTTTTAATTTTTTTTATTTCTGTTTTACCACATCCTTCTGTACCTAAAGAAAAATGTTTTATTTTTACTTGAGGCTAATTTTTATATCATTGTAGAATTTTTCTAGCATTTTCTCTTCTTGTTTCATCTAAAACATATAGAATATTTCCATTTATTAGTTAATATTAAAATCTTTCTTGTCTAGGGTATGAATTATTATAAACATCTCCCTTGGACTCATGTCCAATGAGTTAATGATTAAAGCTTCAACCGTGTAATCTCTAGGCAGGCATTTGCTAATATCACTTGCTAACAGTTTTTTTCCTTCAATGTTCTGTATTGTCCCACTTTCAATATGTTATCTTCCGAGTTTTACTTCTCTAGAGATATAGTTAGAAAAATTTTCAAAAATTACACCATGAGTTTGGAAAGCTATTTTGTTTATACCATTATCCCAACTTCTATATTTGGTGGAGCAGTTGCAAAAAGAATGTAAAACGTAATTGTTTAGAATTGTTTTGATGGACAACTACTTCACCCAATAATCAAATTATTTTTAAAATATACTTCAAAATTATAATTGTCTTGCTTATTTTCAGTTCATATTTTATTTATTCTCTTGGTACATCCTATTATAGTTCATAAATTGCAACATAAATGAAGTTAAATTATCTGTCCTAATGATTTATAGAAGTCCTTGAACCATAAATTTTATTTATAAACAAATAAGAATATTTTGTCACTGTTTATAATGCTATTTTGATGGTTTTCATACAGTAGTACTATAAAATATGACTAATTTGTTTCAGGCAAGGTTCTGATTTATTAATACATTGTGAGTTTAATTGCTCATATTAGTGCATTGCATGCTTATGTTAAATATATCAGTAAACTCCGTTCCTTTCAAAATATGTGCATTATATACAGATAGATATATATATGTATATACACAGAGAAGTATATGTGTGTATACAAAAATGTATGTCTACATTCAAAAATACTGTTAGTGCTAAGAAAAAATTTTCACATACACTATATTTTAATGAAGACTTTCAAGAAAATCAAGCAAATAGAAATTATTTTTTACCCTCTGACTTAAAGTATATATAAGCAATTTTCAAAACCTTTCATAATATTGTAAATATAAAATGCTTTTAGAGAAAAAAAATTTACTTTAAAAAGATAGTCCTGTTTCTAAAAGGAATGCTCTAAATTCTGATTAGGCTTTTTCCTTCAAGAGTTACAAAAAAGTTGACTGTATTTCAGAGTTCTATAAAGTAGTTTTTTGTCAGTGAAACTAATCGTTACACAAGCATATAATTGACATTTCAAATATTATGATTGCCTTCCTTTTTCACAGTGCAGTCTTTCTCTTAGAGTATAATCATTACCAAAAGTGTATGTTTCAAAGCATACAGTAACAGTAACATTTTCTACTGCAGATATATTTATTTATTTATTTTTACTTATACACTATGCTATGAATTAACTGTTGTGTTGAAAGAAATTTGTACCACGTAAAATAAATATTTAAAAAATGTTCATTACTTCTTTATGTGCTTATTTCCTTTATCATTCAGGAACTACAACAATGATGCCTAGAGAACAAAGATTGAACTGGGTAGCAGTAGAGGCTAACTTCTGATTTTGTCTTTTAATATTTCTCCTCACAGAAACACCATAGTAGTAAACTCAAATAAGCGAAATGTCTTTATTAAGTAAAAAATTCCTGATGCAAAGAAGTACATAATAGTGGCCGGTATGTTCTGAATATTTTAGAAAATGTATAAGCAGTGACACAACATTACATGATATTTGACTTAAGGTAATTAAGCATCAATGCCACCACTACTGCCGTGAAAAAGCTATCACATATTATTATATAGGAGATTGCATGGTGTGGAGTAAATGAGAAAAAAGTTTTTAGCTCCACTCAAAGCAGATATCAACTGTTCTGTCTTCAAGGATTTTAAAATGAGTATTCTGTCCCACAGCTCCCTGATTCATTCTGATCTCACAACGACAACATAACATAAACAAGCAAGAAGATCAATCTACATGAAAGGAGTTTGGTGTAGTTATACAAAGCTCAACAGCAGACTGAAATCATTGAACATATTGAAAGAAAGAAATAACTTTCCCAGAAATTGAGCTTCGAACATCAGTTACTTGAAGATTTTAAACAGATGTATAAGCAAATAAGAGATGTTTGGACACAGGCTAAACCAACTAGGATAAGAACTTATTCAACACAATATTACCCAGACTGGTCAAGAAAAGTTCCCAGTGATATAGGTGATATTTACCACCATTTTTTCAGTAAGAAGAAACCAGAAATTGTCAGAACTTAATTTACAGTATTATTTATTTTATGTACAGAATTATTTTTAAATACCTAGTGTTTTCATTATAGAACATGGGCTTGTTAATTTATTATACTGTTCTTACTTTGGTAGAGCGTACTTTGATTGGTTGGGATGTGAATCACATACTGTAATATAAAGTCTAGGTAGACTGTTTAGATTTTGATGTTTGATTGTGTTGATAGGTCCTATTCTACCCACAATCTTTCCTTGAATTTGTGGGATTTCAACACTCACTCGATTAAATCATTATTGAGATATGATATTGTTCTAAGAAGTAGGGGTAGATAGAGGTTAAATGAGCTATATGGAATACACCTTTGTATATTCTAAAGTGATCAGCAACACAAAATTTTGTAGATGACAGTGTTGTCTATAACAATTGTTGTATTTCATGTATACAAATGTTCTTGTTTCTCATATAAAAAACGTGTTCAAAATGATTATTTTTAAAGAGAAAAATTATATCTTATTGGTGAGGTAATATAAGTGAGGAGAGATTTAATAAGTTGTTATAAAATCAACCTTATCTAATACCAGAAATGCACTGTTATCAGTTTTAAGTGAATACATCAATATGACTTTACATGTGGGGAACTACAAATGTTTTCTATTAATTCTAATAAAAATTAGAAAGTTAAGAATTTTTTGTAATGAGAATTATGAAATATCTAGCAGCTTAATGAGTAGGAATGGCTATATGGCAAAATATATATATTTCCAGATAACAACTCACTTTGATTTTAATATATATTACACATTATATTGGGAAGCATTTTAATAGTAATTTTAATAGATCATTAATTTCAATAGTATTTTACTATCATAATCATCAATTAGCCATGATATGTAGTAACAATTTCTGGTGAAACTGCTTAACCAGTTTTTTAATATTTTATAATAAAAGAAAAAGTTAATAATTGTTATATAATTTTCTATTAAAATATTAAATTCTGATTTAAGCCAAAGGTGCCAATATATTACCATATTCTTCACCCTCTTCAAGTAATGAATAAAAACTAAAAATATAAATTATTTGTATTTAGTCAAGATTTTATATCTTCACATAAATAAAAATTATACCCCATTTCTTCTTAACTATATCCTTCTACAATCAATATTTTAAGTTGAACCAATGTGATAAAGGGCATCAATTCTCATTCTTGATAAATCTTTCTGTCACCAACTCCAAAAACATATTCATCACTCAAAATATTTAAAGTAGTTTCCCAAATTTAATTCACTGTAAAATTTCCTAGGCACATTTAAGTAGGAAGGAGGCCAGCAACACACTTTAGCAACATAGATTATGATGCTATACTCCAGAAATAGTGAGATATATTTTAATAAGAAATTCAGTGGGAAGTGAATAAATGGGGGAGGAAGGATATGTATATGTGAATATGTACATATTGAAGAAAGTAAACCAAAATAAATATGCTTTATATATTTTATAAAAATAAAATAAACTATATACACATAACTCATTTATTGAATTATCTGCCAGGCACATAACTTATATATTTCAATTCTTACTATATTTCTAGTAAATACCCTCATTTACAATTTAATAATGTCAAATTATGGCTTAAAGAAATGTAAAAGCTTGTCCAAGATTAAATTATTAAATGACCGGGCATCATCTTGGACCTTATATTGAGTGATATCTAACCATTATTCTTGACTATCATAACATCTGGCCACATATTAGAAATTTCTAAATATAGGGATACATTTATTTGGGAGTAAGGGTTTTAGATTCATTAGCTATTGATGAAAAGAATAATGTGGGAGATGTAAAGAACTGAAAATTCCGTGTAAGAGGAACAGCCCAAGCAAAGGACTGAGGAAGAAAAACAGCATTTTCTGGATTTGAAGACACACTACAGGAAGGAACTTAGCTTTATTTGTAATAATTTGCTACCACCACTAAATGCTTTCAATGAGGGAAATATATTAATGTGAAGCTGAATCTAAAAATCACAACAGAATTCTAAGTTGGAGATAAATATCTGGAAAGGATATTTATCCAGATAAATATCCAGATAAATATCTGGAAAGGAGACCTGTGCAGCAAAACATAACTGCCAAGAAAGGGCCACGAGGCCAATGAATTCTTACTTACCTACTTTGATTTATTTATTACTTGTTTTCATTATCACCTTCTGATAAAGGACCCTCACAATTTAATTCTAGGCCTGCTCCCTGCTCCTGCTGACACACGCTTGCTAATTGTTGAAGTTCTGTAGAATGCAGTATCTTTACTGTTTATAGGCCCAGCATATCCCTGACCACAACATGCTGATATTTTAGTCTAATTACCAACCTGGCAGCCAGGATACAAAATGGATAAATTACCTTAAAGGTCACCTGTTGACTTGTCAAAGAAGCACCTCTGCAGTCTGTTCTCTGCAGCTAAGAGAAAGCCTTAGCTCATACTCCAGAGCATTGAGCCAGCTCGGCAAGCCTTGAGGGCTCACAGGAATCTGCAGAGCCAAAGTTCTTAGGGCATTCATTCAGATGTTCTCATTTATGTTTGAATATCTTAGGTTTCCCCAGCCAGGGTCCTGATCTTGTCATAACAGAACTGGCGTGGGTGAGAATTTAAATCTTTCAAGCTTCATAACCCTTAGTATCAGATATCGATTTTGCTCCTCAGCTATGTTTACTATCACAATGCAGGATCAAATAGCCTTGTTGTAAGCTACTAAACTGACCAAGGGGCAGGATGTAGGCATAGGCAGTGATAGCCTTCAGATCAAGATGGAAGTTCTAATCTGTGAGGAAAAAGAGGGGAGGATGAGGTAGGCAGAAAGAGCCTCAAATGCAGCTTAGCCCTGATAAAGTCTTGGTAGGCTACTGGTGAATTTTCAAGCAAATGTTTCCCATTAAAGGGATCCTACATCAAGCAAGATTAGTGTTCTAGTACACTCACTGTGCTCAGTCATTAGTTGGAAGTAAGTCTCTTTAAAGAATTGATGTTTGAGCAGAGTCTAGAATGATGAAAAGAAATCGGTAATTGACTGGTATAAGCTATTTTCTGTCTTCAATATATCAAAGTGGTTATAATTATTATTTATCCTATATATCTCAAATGACAAGATACTGAATCACAGTACATCCCTTTCAGGTGTATTCCCTTACAATTCACCACGTTTGTGGTATGTCATCACCATACTGACACCCTATTAGTACTATTGACTATGCTGTACCAGGAATGCAGCATTCCTGGTACAGCATAGTACTATTGACTGTACCAGGAATGCAGCATCTTTAAAATGTGGCATATGATAGAGCTATCAGATCCCATGGTACTCACCACTTCACCTCTTTTGCCGTAAAGTGGGTTCAGTGGATTAAGGTGGTGTTACAAAGGAGACATTTATTGTTCCATAAAGGGAATGATGTTCAGCTTACCTCCATGATTGAAATGCTTTTACCTGGCTGCTTCTTTCAGAAATTATGTTACTGTCAATGTGAGAGCCCAGTTCTGCAACAGCATCTCCTACTTTTAGTATTAGTCTACAGAGAACATCTGCCACTGAGCTTCTTTTTGATATCAGTACCCACTTCAAATAGGCTGTTATTGCTGCCATTGTAAATGGAGTGTCATACCTGTCTTGTGGAGGAACAAAGATTTCTGGTTTCTTGTGTCTTACATTTGGTATTTCTTACTTCTCTGGGACTTTTCTCCTTTCATTTATTCTCAGCCTTTGCTCTTCTGCAAGCATCATTTTGTTTAATGCGGGTTGTTTCTATTTTCTTAGTTTCCATGTGCCAACTCAACTCCACATGCATCAGAATTGGCCTGAGCACCATTCCAGAGCATTAAGTCCCAACTCACAGGAGAGTGCTCAGATACTGACAAAATCCATTATCCACTTTTAAAATATGTGTGCATACTCATATCTTATTTAATTCCCTTAAAATATTCACTCCTATGCATAGTCTCATGGTCCTGTGAGTGTATATTTTCTAGGTTCTGCAGCTCCTCCAGTTTAAAATTCCTTTTTTCTTTGAGTAGACAAAACACTTTTCTGTTTTTTTTTTTTTCACATTAAAACTACGCCTCATTTATTGGTCTGCTGGCAAAGAAATAAGGTATGTCAGATTCTGAGAAGAGAATTGTCCTGCCAATAAGCCTCTTCACAATCGTCAAGCAAAGGGCTGCCACTATCCTCTACAAAGGGATGCAAGCATTCAGGATCTTGGTGCATTTACCCTTATATCCCCATGCCTAATCTCATTTCTCCCTTCTTTCCTCTACTTGTATTGACTATGGCATAGAGAATGCTGCTAGGCTAAGAATTCAGTCTTCTCTGAATTTCTATTACTTTCTACAATTATGTTCTATGTCTGATATCCAACTGTCTTCACTGATTAGCTGCAGAAAATGATGGTTTCTTTAACAACTGCCAAAGAGGCATTCTGACTTTCATAAATTGCTTTAAATTGTTGATTAATAGATATGAGCCTATTACTTTTTCAGATAAATTAATCACTGGAGCTTAGCAACACCAATCCAGTTTTACTGTTCTACTGTTCTTGCCAGCTCTCTCATTAATCTTAAACACCTGAGACATTGCATTGCCAGCGCATCCTCTTCTTGCTATATCCCATTCCAGACTGTCATAGATGAAGCCTTAGCAATTCCACTGCTACAGCATTCTGAGGACTGTCCAGACTCAATTTGGAATCAGCACTGAGATCCTTATTGCCATCTAGAATTATGTCCTCCAGGACTCCTTCCTAGGATGACTCCTGGCATACACTGTCTTAAATTTCCTAGAGGAAATCTAAGAGGAGATTTTTTTCCATGTAACTTATTACAGAAAGCTCTGAGAAGGGAAAACAGTGAAACAATGAAGGTTAGGAGAAAAACTTTAAGCAATAATGTCATATCTGCTGGAAATTTGTTTCAGTCTGATACCATGTGGAAGCTGTAGAATACAAATTACAACAATACATCGATGCCTTGCAACAAATTACCTTGGACCCTATATCAGTCAGTCAAGAGCAAAAGTCTGCCCTACACACAGGGAGTGGCATATAACTTCTGTGGTGGTGGATCCTGCTTGGCTGAGAGCAGTTCTCTGGAGAAGAGGTCATTTGCTAAGCACAGGCCTCACAAATAGCTGGGAGATAGATGCACCAACTGGTTCAGGGAATCAGAAAGGGAAATATTCAGCATCTACTACCACATGAAAGTGGATATGTTACCAATTATAAGATCATTTTCTGAGAAAAAATACTCATCCAAGTCCATATTCAATCCCATAACATGATTAAAAATAGTATGCCTAGCTGGGTGCGGTGGCTTACGCCTGTAATCCCAGCACTTTGGGAGGCCAAGGTGGGCAGATCATGAGGTCAGGAGTTTGAGACCAGCCTGACCAACATGGTGAAACCTCATCTCTACTAGAAATACAAAAATTAGCCAGGCATGGTGGCACACACCTGTGTTCCCAGCTACTCAGGAGGCTGAGGCAGGAGAATCGCTTGAACCCAGCAGGCAGAGGTTGCAGTGAGCCCAGATTGGGCCACTGCCCTCCAGCCTGGGTAACAGAGTGAGACTCCATCTCAAAAAAAAAAGTATGCCATATATATGGCAGGTCTATTATATCTAATAACAAAATAGAAGAAAAAAAATAACGATTAGATTTCCTAAACCATGAAAGCATGCAATAAAGCCTAGTTTAATTTATAGAAAGTAGAGTAGGATGACTTTTAGGGATTATGCATCACAATAGCAGCCCACTGTTATTCTCAATACCTAATTGGCAAATTACAAATTTCCCCACAGAAAGGAAAAGTAATTATGACACATAAGAGGTGCATACACTTAAGCTGAACTCATGTATTTTATTTTAGATGTAATTGAAATGACTCTTTTATGGAAATCAACAAAAATGATTAACATTCAGTTGCTTTCGGGGAATTTACATGATGAAATGGAGGAGCAACAAGAACTATTCTCAGTAAGTCTCGGATCAATTACTTATGTCTAAAATCCAAAGAGTTAGAATTTCATCTACATCTTCGGCACTATATACATGGCCTGCAGCTACACAATACAAATTAACTAATTTCTAAAATGTTGTTGGGGGTAACTTCAAGCACCAATTACATTACCTCAGTGCTGCTATATAAATTTATTGTAGATTTAAAAAAATGGCTTTTTTGAATGCACCTCATTTTAATTAAATTAGTGATCTGTGGAATTATTTAATGAGATGCTCTACTACCATCTATAAAATTACTCAATGAGATATAATATTTTCATCCTATTCATCATATTTTCAGATTATATTCATCATATTTTCAGACTATATTCATCATATTTTCAGACTATATTCATCATATTTTCAGACTATATTTCATCATATTTTCAGACTATATTCAGGAGAAATTCCAATTCTTGAGATGTTAGATTATTTGTGATCTATTTGAGATTTCATAACAGTTTTATGAATCCTCTTTAATCAATTGGATTTTTTTTTTCTCAACAATTGGTCTACTGAGTAAGGAAACTAAACTTTGTGTTAGTGATTAATATTTATGAAGGGAAGTCATATCCACATGGAGGAGAAATTGAAAGAAAATGAAATTTCAGTGGTAGCCATATGGGAGTTTTCTTTTTCTTTTTCTTTTTTTAAAAGATTTCCAATGTAACTCTATTATACAGATGATGGAAGACAAAACAGAAATGCTTGATGAGGCCATGTACAATAAATAATAAATTTAAAAACCTGAAGAAAAAAACCAACAACTAATAAACATCAACCTTAAATCTGTATCTGGAATAATAAAGAATAAAAATGTCGGCCAGGCACAGTGGCTCATGCCTGTAATCTGAGCACTTTGGGAGGCTGAGGTGGGTGGATCACGAGGTTAGGAGTTCGAGACCAGACTGGCCAAGATGGTGAAACCCCGTCTTTACTAAAAATACAAAAATTAGCCGGGTGCAGTGGCGGATGCCTGTAATCCCAGCTACTATGGAGGCTGAGGCAGGAGAATTGCTTGAACCCAGCAGGCAGAAGTTGCAGTGAGCCAAGATCACACCACCATACTCTAGCCTGGGTGACAGAGCAAGACTCCTTCTGAAAAGAAAAAAAAAAAAAAAAAAAAGAAAAGAAACATCAAAAGAAAAAAGAGTAAAAATACTTATATAAAAAAAAGAGTAAAAATTGTTAAACAGTATGAAAATCCTGAGCTCCCAAAGAGCAACAAATACAATGGTTTTTGTAATATATTACATACTCTGAAAAGAATGGCATTGTGACAAGAATGATAGTAAAAGTAAAATCATATTTGAGCTAGACTATTTAAAATAATCAAGTTATCATTTATAATCTCCTGGCATGGTGCACTGAGAACAGCAGAACAGCACTTTTGTGATATTTGTACCAAAACTGCATAACCTGAATTTAGTCATGAGGGTATATCAGACAAAGCCAAATTGAGGGGCATTTTACAAGATAACTGGCCTATAATTTTCAAAAATATCAAGGCTCTGAAAAACTAAGACTATCTGAGGAACTATTCCAGATTAGAGATAACCAAAGAGACATGACAACTAAATGTACTATGTTATACTGGATTGCATCCTGGAGCAGAAACTAAAACAAACAAATGTTTTGCAAGAAATACCACTATAGGAACACTTGGTGACATCTAAATAATGTCTATTGAACAGACAACAAACAGTTCAATGTTAATTTCCTAATTTTGATAAATATAGCACTAATATAAAAGACACTGTTCTTGATTTTAGTAAATGCAAAATGAATTATTTAGGGGATGAAGAGTGTCAATTTACTCTCCACAGTTGAGAAGATAATAATATACATGTATAGATGTAGAGAAAATTATAAAGCAGATATGATGAAATGTTAACACTTGGGGAATCTTTATGAAAGTTATATTAGAGTTATTTGTATCTTTCTTGCAATACTTCTCTAAGACTGAAGTTATCTCAAAATGAAAGGTTTAAACACAGCAATTCATACCAAAAAAAGAAAAAAATCATAAATAGGGCAAATAGACTTATTTTAAATATAAAAGATTCTTATTTATTTTTGGCTAAAATACTACAATTGTATAATAATGTTAACCTTAATAGCTTTGAGAATTTGTCATTGAATAAAGCACCATTTTTATAGTGCATGCAACAGCATAGAAATTTTTTAAAAGGTGGAGAAATACAAAAGGAAAAACTACTTCAAAACACTAATATAGTCACAAGCCAAATAATGACTTTATTTTATAATTTCTTCCCTAGTGCATGGCATTATTTAAGCTGATGTTTAAAATGCATGTGTTTATATAAACAGAGCTGCAGATGCAGTCATATTTGTTGGAGTTAAGTTTTTCCCGTACTTTCCCTTAATTAACTAGTAGTAATTTAATACGACTGGCAAACTTAAGCCTCAGTTTTAACTAATGCAAATTAAGATAATTATATTGTACAAATAAATTCATTTTTTGGTTATATGATGAATCATCAATTTCCTGTTCATTTCTATTCCTGAAATGTTTGAGTCATGTCACTTTGTTCCATACAATGTTTCTTCTTAGTTTCAGTTCAGTGGTGAATGAAGTGACTTAAGCAGTCCATCAAACATTGTGTTCTTGTCATACAGAGAAATTGCTATACAGAAAATTTATGAATTGCAGTTCTAAATCTCTAAATCTTTAATATTTACAAACCATCAAAACTTCCAAATCAGTCGGCAAATCACGTGTTTTAAAAATATTCCTTTACCTGAGGTTTGGCGAAGCGGAGAAATATAACCCGAACTTTTTTATCTATCCCACTGAATTGTGATTATCATATAAGCTATCAATTTGTGTTTTTATTATTTTACCCTGATATGATTTGGTTCTTTGTCCCCACCCAAATCTCATCTTGAATTGTAATAATCCACACATGTCAAGGGCAGGACCAGATGGAGATAATTGAATAATGGGGGCAATTTCCACCATGCCGTTCTCATGATAGTGAGTGAGTTCTCACCAGATCTGATGGTTTTATCAGAATCTGGCATCTCCCCTACTCATTCTCTCTCCTGGCGCCCTGTGAAGGGGTGCCTTCCACCATGATTGTAAGTTTCCTGGGGCCTGCCCAAACATGCTGAACTGTGAGTCAATTAAACCTCTTTTCTTTATAAATTATCCAGTCTTGGGTAGTTCCTCATAGCAACGTGAGAACAGACTAATACATCTCTAAGCTTAAAAGAGTAAATTCTGTTATCAAAACTTATAACCTTGAACTCCTGCTCTCAAGCGATTCTCCTTCCTCATCCTTCCCAATAGCTAGTACTACAGACAGACACCATTATACACAGATAATTATTTTTTTTAATGTAGAGACAGGTTCACACTATGTTGCCCAGGCTGGTCTTAAACTCCTGGCGTCAAGTAATTCTCTCACCTTGGCCTCTCAAAATGCTGGGTTTATAGACATGAGCCACAGTGTCTGGCTTTCATGTGATAATTAAAAACAAGGTAAGATGATCCCTTCCTTTAATAGTATCCAGTAAGACAAATATATGCACAAAGTATACAGTTAGGTGTAATTCAACAAGCATCTTACAAATATAATTTAAAATAAATGCAATTTTAAGAATCATATATCAGCCAGGCATGGTGGATAATGCTGTACTCCCAGCTCTGAGAGGCTGAGGTGAAAGGATCACTTGAGGCTAGGAATTTGAGACCAGCCTAGGCAACATAAGGAGACCCCATCGTTACAAATAATAATAATAATTTAAAATTTTAAAAAGGAAATAAAATAAAACTAAAAAAATTATATACCAAAGTTATTTTCCATATACAGAAATTTCTGATGGACTATATCTATAAAATCAGAAATTGCTTGAAGAGCTACTTCTGGAAATTGTTTTAAATGCCAAAAGATAAAGCTCACATACTTCATAACAAAATTATGCTGCTGAAAAACCTTTTAAAATGTAGTTTCTATTTAAAAAATCCCACATATGCTTCATATTGTTTTCATCTCTTAGATGCTTTATTTTCCATATTCTGTGTTCACTATGTGGTTATTTTAGGATATTATACACACTAATCTAATTAAAGGTGAGAACATTTCAACAACAATTAAGAAAACATCAGATTAAAAAAGCTTGAATTTCAAAATCTCAGGTTCTCACTATTCTCAGCTTGTTCTATTGAAAAATATCACAAGGCTAAGATACTAGATCTGCTATGAACTAGCTGTAGAAGAAATGAGCAAGAACTTTTCACCTTCCGATTTCCATATGCTGATCTTTAAAGCAGTTGGACTACATAAAACACAAATTCCCTTTCATACAAAAATATCCTTGATTTTTTCCTTTGTGCAAATGAAGAAACTGCATTTGTTTCTCCTTGCTAAATAGTGAATATCTATTATGTTGTTATGTTGTTAATAGTTATTTTGCTTAAAAATATATTTCTGGATTTGTATATGTTTATGTAATTTTTAGCCTATCATAAGAACCCAAATTATCAATATCCTTAAAAAGTATATTTCCCAGAGGGTTGTATCCAAAGCATGTATATCTGAAAATGTTTATTACAAATAATGTTCAAAGGCTTTGCTGTCACTGTGTGTTTGCCATCGCTTGCTATCACCTGCTTTACAATAATAGATGTTGGCACTTTCTTTAGATGTATTTGATTTTTTTTTCACTTACACCTTCTTCTGATGTCCTATTCTATATTATAAATTATTTAAGAAAGAAAATTATATTTCTTGTGATCATGACAAACCTTTGAATAAAATGAAGTTTTGTGTAATAATTCCCTTTTATTGATTTGTAAAAAATTAGTAAATTTCCATTTTTCTTGTAAAGTTTCATCTGAATTAAGTTGACCGAGTGTTTCAACAAATCAAGCTGTATTTTCAGGGAGAGACGAGCATGAACTATTCTTAGCCATCATTTATTGTACTGATCATAATTTTTTTTTCTGATTTTCTGTTTTCATTCCACATAGGTCGCTACAGTAAAGTTTTTTTGTTCTGTTCCATCAGGTCTCTGTAGGTCTAGTGGCTGTCTGTATTATGTGTGGTTTACTCTTGTATGCACAGGACATATTTTGTAGTTCCTACTCCATGCTGTGATTCATGGAATTCTACAATATTAAGAATAGCACTTCTTATTTGTTATGGATGGTTACAGAAACATCATCCTTTAAAAGAAGATGAACTCAAGAAAATCTGTAAGGCCAGTTCCAGCATCACATAGCCATTTCTTTGTGTAAGCATGTGCTGTACCTTCCTAAAGAAACAGTAGAAAATGAGGCAGAAGTTTCTTTGCTTTTAAATCATTCGAATCTCTCTGGAGATTAGGTCACTGCTTCCTTTTAGGGTTTAACACCTTGGAATATCAGGCACAAGGCCCCTTCTCATGATCTAATTGCCTTTGAACTCTTTTTCTCCTCCCAACACAGGTAGGATCAGTATAGTCTCTGGAGTTCCTACACATGTAAGGGCCTTACAATGTCACATGCTTTAAGTCAGCTTCTCTAGATGCAAAGTCTGTAATAGTGATTTTTTTTCACTGACTCAAACGATGTTTCAAGGCGAAAGGAAGGATAAGGCAGTATTGGGGGAACACTAAGCAAGCATGTGTCTCAGTTGAAGACTAGCTTCAGTCTGATACCACAAAGAGGTTCTAGGCAAAAATTGTACAACAGAGTTTGTCTTACCTTAGGCAGGATCACTCACTGGCTTGGGTCTAGGTTGAAGGAAAGGCAACTCTGACCTGTTGGAAGAAGAGAGTGGCAGTGCTCCAGAGAAAGTACAGCTGTGAATTATTAGCAACCAACATACATATCAGTTGGGGGATGGATACACTGTTTAAGGGGGCCTGAGCATCCCCTATACATGGCTAATGATGATAATTCAACTCTTTATCTGTGAGGTGACCCCATGAAGCACTCATGAGGAAATAAAAGTATGAGACAAGAGAAAAGACAATCAGTTCGTTAGTGTGCAGACTCACATTGTAGACAAATAGGTTGGGGCTCTCTATCTCCCCTGGCAAGTTACCTCTCCTTCTCTGGGTTAGTAGGCAATTGATGCTGAATGATTGCAGTGCAAGAAAGCTCTCAGGAACAAGAAATAAAAACAGTCTTTTAAGATGGGAAGCTGTAATTTATGTGCTGGGAAAAGGTCTAATATAGTTGCCTATAAACTGAAGTGGACTGTACTGCATGAATTGTGTATGTTATATCTCTTGTACTATCCTATTTTAGTCATGGTCACGTTGAGTCCCCAGTGTGGAGATGCAATATTCAGACTTCCAGGTGGTAGCTAGTATCAACTTCTAAAAGAATATTTGAAACGGGAAGGATGGTGAAAAATTACACTCCTATGGCTATCACTAGTCCCAAGACAATTTTGTGTATTCATAACTTTCCTCCTCTACTTTCTATTTCTCAGTCCCATCTCTCTTGGTCAGCATTCCACTGGCCTAGGTACTTGTCCTGGTGAGTTGACTCTGGTCATAATTCCTCAATGTTCTGATTTCTTAATTACCTGGTTTTTTATTACCCTACAGTTGCTTTAATTACCAATCCACTGTTATCACAAGAAATGGAAGCACAGGTAAGAACTTTCAATAAGTCCTTGAATTCCACACAACGTTTTCATTGCCATTTATATAGCTGCAACTTTAGCACATCAAGTAAATGAGCTTCAATTAGTCTTTTTAGGAGAGGAGACCGTGTCTTTGGATTCTGACTTATTATCCTGTCCCACAATGAAGCTGAAGAAGTTATGGTGTCTCAGGTACTGAAGCATTTGTTGCACCCTCTGGTCAAAGTATTTCATCTCTGGGCACCACAGTCTCTAATCCCACAAACTCCCATATTGGACAGATAAGAACCTAAAATTCCCCAAGTGAGACAATAGAAATGATGAAGAAAGAAGGCATTCCTATTTCTACCCTTTGATTCCCAGACTAGTTATTGAGAAAAAACAGCAGCATCATAAATAGTTGTTGTTTTAACATATATACCAGGGTTCCCAACTCCACATCACGTACAACATGATGCATTTTCCTGAGCCTTTGAAAGGCTATTTAAAATTCTATCACAACGGCATTGCACAGGTGATATGGGCAGAAATTTTTGCTTCTATGACATGTGCCCTTCATTGTTTTTCCTTCACTATAAAATTACCCTGCTCTTGGACTGAGGTCATGCTATGTGTTATGCTAACCCTCAGTGAGTGGTGTTGGCAGAAGCAATGTGATTAGACAAGACAAATTCGTTTCTAGAATTTGTGACAATCCCAGTAAGTATAAATTTTTGCTACTCCTGGCCCTTTCTGGAAAGAGAGAGTCCTGGGAGGCAGAGGTTGCAGTGAGCCAAGATCGCGCCATTGTACTCCAGCCTTGGCAACAAGAGCAAAACTCCATCTCAAAAAAAAAAAAAAAAAGAAAAAAGAAAAAGAAAAAGAATGAGAGGGCCCAAGTCTAGTTGATCTTCTTGAATGATGGTGAGGGTTCAAGGCTCACAAAAATAATTTCAAGATGGGTCTAAGGATCACTGCATTCAACGTAAAAGAAGGTGGGCTATGGCTGGGCACAGTGGCTCACACCTGTAATCCCAGCACTTTGGGAGCCCGAGGCAGGCGGATCATGAGATCAGGAGATTGAGAACATCCTGGCTAACATGGTGAAACCCTGTCTCTACTAAAAACGCACACAAAAAATTAGCGGGGTGTGGTGGCGGGCACCTGTAGTCCCAGGTACTCGGGAGGCTGAGGCAGGAGAATGGCATGAACCCGGGAGGTGGAGCTTGCAGTGAGCCGAGATCGTGCCACTGCACTCCAGCCTAGGCAACAGAGCAAGACTCCGTCTCAAAAAAAAAGAAGAATGTGGGCCAGAATGATCTATATGTCACCTCGTCTTGATATGTCTATACTCAAAGACTATAAGCGTGTTAGCATTTTGGGTCTCAGGTACAAAATCCAAAAATTCTCAAATATCTGCACGTTTCCCTTCCTTTGTGATGAATGTATGATCCTTTCAGGAAAGATTGGAGAAAATATATACACACACACACACACACACACACACACACAGGTCACATTGCAGGTTCTTTCTTAAGAGAACCAGGTGTCTTCTTCAGTTAATGGGCTCTGAGTTTGAGAACAATCTCAATATTTGAACAGGATGAGGAATTGTGATTTTCCCATGTTCTTATTTCTTATAAACTTTTCACTTACTTATTTTATACTTTTTATGGAGTTAGTTCATCCACAAAACATATTTCTTGTTTATAATTTCTTGATAGCTTATATTTAGGTTTGCTAGAAAATACAGAGAAACATTTATTTCTTCAAAGTTTTAATCTCACAGTTTGTTATTAGTAGAATATTGACACATTACTGTGCTATAGATACTATTGAGTTGTGGCCGTATTAAGACAATCAAAAAGGAATGTTGAGTAGTATGCATTACTTCTTCCTAATTTATCAAGATAATCACATGCTTTTTAGATTTGAATTGAACTGTTCATTTGCACAGTATTTGCTTTCAGGTGTTTTCATTCTAGTAGTGGGAGATTGTTTTGTTTTAGGTCATAAAAGCATTGCCTAACAGAATAAGCACAAAATTAATTACACGTTTTTAAAGAATGGAAAATCCACACAAAATTTGTTAGACTTCCTAGCAGCATTAAAGAAATTAGCCACACTGTGCCCAAAAAGAAATATGACAAAAACATTTTTTAAGAAAAAATACAAAATAGCTGAAAATGTGACGTCAAATTGTTCGAAAGAGTCATATTTGTGAAAACTGTCTGGAAAATTTCTTCTTGTGAACAATTCATTTGTTTACCTCTGGAGCAGGTAGTAAGCTCTCATCTAGCAGGAAGCTACTGGCTGCTGAATACATGAGCACACAGCCAAGTGGGTCCAGTTTCCTCTCCCTTTTCCCTTCATTGGCATTTACAACATATTTAGGGAAACAGCTGGATATGGGGCAGGCCAACCACAGGGAAATATTGATGACTGGAGAAATGGACAAAAGTTTTCCTTGTAACTTGAACTTTCTTTTCTTCACTTTCAGAGACTGCTTTTATTCTTTACATTTTTCCCAAGAAAGATCCAAAGCTTATTAGACATAATTTGATTTTAACTGAGCCAGTTGACAAAAAAAAAGCTTTTCCTATCATCATGAGACATGTCAAATTTGAAAGCAGATTCTTCCATTTTGAATATTATTGTTTGAAAGTAACAAAATTACAAAAGCATGACCAGCATATCTAGTGTTATTTGTGTTAGTTCTCACTCTGCTGTTTGTAGAGACATTAAAAGAAGATAAGAAGATGACATATGACGGGAAGCAGGGCAACATAGCAGTCCAGGTGGAATCTGTTCAGTCTCTGGCTCACAGAAGGCTGGAGACTGGCAACTCTAAAGAGAAACAAGTATGTGTTTCACAAAATGTTGGCAAGGGCAAGCAACCAGGACTGATCCTGGAAATCTTTCCCGTATTTGCAAATGGCATATGTTAATGTCCTTTGACCAGCTGAGCACATGACAGATATCTTTTAACCAGTTCAGAAAAACACAAGATGAAAGCACAATTAGTGCTTCTAGTAGACTCTGGCCTGCACTCTCAAACAGAAATAGAAATAAAGATAGAAACAGGAAATGGCCATTTTCCTACTCTTACTCTAATAATTACTCCTTTTCTTCACTTGTGCATGGTGTTGGTAGTTATTGTTCTAAGAATCTTTATGTGATGAAACACTTTCATTTAACTTTTCAGATCACTTATATAAAGTTACAGATTGGTTCTGATTATATATTTTTTTCACTTTTTTATAGAGACAGGGTCTCATTCTGTCACCCAGACAGTGGCATGATTACAGTTCAATGCAGTCTCCTGGGCTCAGGTGATCTTCCTACCTCAGCATCCCAAGAAGCTGGGACTACAGGTGGGAACAACCATGCCTGGCTAATAATTTTTTCTTTATTTTTTGCAGAGATAGGGTGCATTAGTTTATTCTTGCATTGCTATAAAGAAGTGCATGAAGCTGGGTAATTTATAAGGAAAGGAGGCTTAATTGGCTCACTGTTCTGCAGGCTGTACAAGAAGCATGATGCTGATATCGGCTCAGCTTCCAAGGAAGCCTCAGGAAACTCACAGCAGAAGGCAAAGGGATAGCCAGCACTTCACATGGCTGGAGCAGGAGGGATAGAGAGGGGTGTGGGCTACACACTAAACAACCAGATCTCATGATAACTCACTCACTATCACAAGAACAGCACTAAGGAGATGGTTCTAATCCTTTCATAAGAACTCGGCCCCAGTGATCCAGTCACCTCTCACCAGGCCCCACCTCCAACAATGGGGACACAATTGAACATGAGATTTCGGTGGGAACACAGATCCAAACCATATCATGGGGTCTCATACTTTGTTGCCAAGGCTGGCCTTGAACTCCTGCCTCAAGTGGTTTTCTCACCTAATCGTTTTAAAGTTTGCAATTGTATTTGTCTCCTTCCTTGCATCCTTCCCTTCTTTTATTTTTTCTTTCTAAACATAGTATTTTCTTGAGTGTCTGTTAGTTCGGGGATCACACAGGGAATAATAAAATACCTTTGCAAAGCTTAAAGCCTAGTATATCAGAAAGGAAGGTAACCAGATAAATACAGTGCAAAGCATTCTATAAAGAAAATTTGAAGATACAATGAGGGTATATAAGAGAAACACCCACTATATGAAAAAAGAAATTTTCTTGGAGAAAGTGACATCTTCAATACCTGAACCTTAAATAAAAGTTAGATGGCTATGGGAAAGAAGAGAGAGACCTTAAGAAAGAGAGAATTATAAGCACAAAAGCCTGGGGTCAGGGGAGGGCACCTCTCAATATAGACTTTCAGAAATAAGAAGAAATATAAAAGATTGAGGTCAGAGTGTAAGCAGAGGTGAGATTTACAACTCCTTGTAAGTAATGCCAAAACATTAAACCTTGTAACCTAAGGAATGGCATGATTAGAATATTAGTTTAAGCAGCAGTGTACAGACAGTAAATGGTGATTCCTTAGCAGTGTGGTGTTAGAGTTCATAGTCTAATCACTTTACTATGCTGCCCCTTGAACTCAGTTCATTCAGCTAAAATATTAACGGGAACATTTAGGTATGTATTAATGGTATATATTTAACAGGATTATTTTAGGGATTGTACTACCTAATACATGCTGAGAACTTACAATAATGTTTGGTAAAGAGTAAACACTAAATAAATGATTGCCATTGTGGGGACTCAGAAACCAGGGTTTGGTATGAAGATTTTCTTAAGCTGAAGACATATGAGATTCGACAGATCAGGGAAAAGCCTTCTAGGATCTTCCTTTATCTGATGAAAAGCATCAACTGCTGGGAAATGAGGCTGCCATAAATTCTGTCCTTGGGATGGGTCTATCCCACAACAGAGACTAAAAGTAAAACTTGTAAAACTCTTGTCTTCGAGAAAGTGTCATGGCCAAAAAGAAGACAGAAGACCACTTGCTCTGTCATAAACAAATATTATCACAAACTCTATCTTCCTTTCATTTTAAAAACCTAGCTGTTTTTCCTAAAAAAATTGATTTGGTCTTCACATAAAGCCTTTACTCGCCTCCTCTATTTCCCCTAATAAGTTTGGTACTTAAGCCTCTAAATTTAACTATTTAACCAGCTAGCTACTTCTTTTGTTCACTCCCTTGTGCATGTGAGTACATGATTTTTATCCGATTACTCGTCTTGTGATGGTTTGATTAATTGGTCACCAGTTCAGAACCTAAGACAGTGGAGGAAAAGTTTTTTCTTCTAGACATCATCATCATTATTATTATTATTATTATTAATTATAGGACCATTACTCTAGTTACATTATGAAAAATACATCAGGGATGTATAAACAGCACAGAAAAAAATGTTAGATGTTATTACAGTGGTCCAGCAATAGATGATGCTCAACTAAATTAACATATGGGCTGAGGAGAAGGATGGAAACATAGTTTTGACAGGAGTCAACTGATGAGTGGATGGGAATCACTAATTTGGAAAGCAGAGCTTTATTTCACATAAATAATTGCAGCCTGCTGGGTGGCCATTCTGTCAGGGAGGAAAGCATAACCTCCAGTCAGAAGCAGAAGCAGACACTTCAAGAGAGACGCAAACGGAAAAGGAATTTATGCTGAGCAGGGTGTATGAATATATATATATATATATATATTTTAAAAGCTATAGGTGAAGTTATGAATATTTATTAAAGGAGAAACATGCACATGTGTAATTGAGCTTCATGCCCCTTCATGGGTACTACGTACAAAAAATGGCCAAGTTAGCAGGATCTGAGGGTGGAGATTTAGGCCCTGTGATGTCAAAAGTTGAAGCAGAAGATGTGAAAAACCTTACTGCTCATCCGCCATAGATACCAGAACTACTCCATGGTCCATGGTCTCTTATCAGGAAGAAATGCCAGTTGCTTGTTTTGTTGAAACCGCAAAAGGGAGGGGCAGCAGAAAGGTCGGTAGATTCTATTCTCCGCAGTAGAGTCTTTTAAAGAAACTGGTTTCTGCGTAGCCATCAGGGAAGAAAACCTAAGTACACTTAGCGAGGGACGGGGTAGAACAAGGCATGTCTGATCTCCCATCATGACCAAGAACTCAGGTTACTCTGGGGTCCCCTTGGCCAAGAGGAGTCCATTTAGTTAGTCATGGGGCTTAGGATTTCATTTTTATTTCTCAGAGGCAAAGTGCAATAGAATGAACAATGCTTAGTGGATGATTGAATGAGCGTGATGTAAAAGATACAGGTATGGATGAAATTTAACAAATGACAATGGAAAAATATAAATTGAGTGTCCAAAAGTGACAATATTGAACATAATATAAAAGAACTTCTGCTAACTAGCTTAGAAATGATAAGGATACTAGTAGCAAAACTAACATCGATAAAACAAACAATTTAAAAGTGTAACACTTCACTTTGTACTGTTAAATTATCAAACTTCAAATAGAAAATTCCAACCGAAATGTGAGGAAGAAGAAACTTTATGTGCTGCATGTAGGTTTTGAAATGAGATTGTGTGATCAAAATCAGACTATTAATTTCTATGCTGGATATAGAACCCAGTAAAATTTTGAAGCATTCCCAAGAAGGGCATATATTGGATATTCATTACACCATTCTGTTGGGACATCAGAAATAAGTGGCATAAAACAATAGCTAGGTGTTTACACTGGTAGGTTGTATTGTATTCTGAAACTGTCCTAAAGTGTTTGCTGTGTCCCCCTGCCTGAGTTCCTTGTAAGAGGAAATTTATACACACACACACACACACAGACACACACACACACACACACACACACAAACAGGAACACATTTTCCCGGTTGTTGCTATATGACTTTTACTTCTCTTTTGATGGAGGAGTATACTGCTTTCCTACATTTACATCAATTTGGTCTGTGACTTGTTTTGGCCAAGAAAATGAAAGCAGGAATGACTGTCTGCCAATTCTCAGCAAAAACTTTAAACAGCAATTTTGCAGTTTCATCAGGTCTCGGGTGGATCTATTTTACTTTATTCCAGAAGGTGGAAGCTACATAGAGCAGACTGTGAAAAGCCCTGCAGATTGTGCATAACTACAGCAGCAATGTAAGCAAGAAATACATATTTGTTCTTGCAAGCCCTGGGTATCATTGTGCTTATCCTTTGGTTACTAACAGTCTTTATCACTTGTAAATTCCTGAAGGTCAGAGGGCATTTTACTCATCTTTGTGTTTCTAGAAAACACTATTTCCTGGTACCTAGTAGTGATGCAGGATTTTTCTTGGTTACTTTGCTAGTGGGGGACTTCCAGCTGGTGATGCCCCTGTCAGGGCCTCACTTGGCTACGCTACTTGCTGCAGGAGGTGGCCCTACCATGCCCAGCCCGCCTGTGTTATAGCACATACCCACGTTTAGTGGTTCTCAAGTTCTTGTACTGCATCCAAGAAGAATCAGAGTATGCCAACAATTGAATGGTGAGGAGGACGAAGAAGAATTGTATTGTGCAACAGAACAGCTCTCAGTGGAGAGGGCACATGGGGGCACCCTCCCCCTAGAGTGGCTGGGTCTGTGGCTTTTATAGGTTCAGAATGGAAAGTGCATGCTGGTTGGTTTGTGAATATGCACAAAAGGCTAAAACAAAGGCACCACTCAAAGGTGGGCATGACACTGTAGAAAAACAGTTAAGAAAGTGTAGGTATATTTAAAATAGGTGAAGGTTGGGAATCAATCAGAAAAAAGCACGCAAAATGGGAAGAGACATTCTCAATCTGGTCTGAGGATTTACCTGGGGCTGTCTCTGGCTTGAAGGTCAGGTTTCACTGGGGACCAACCCCTGTCTGCCTAGAGATTTGTCTGTCTCCTGCTACTATCAGTAGATATTAAATATATTTTTTTTAAATTTATATTATCCCAGCATCAGTTTAGCTTTTCAGTCATCATCACCCTATGAAGGGGCAAACGGATCTTCACTAGTGTCACTCTTCAGCAACTTCTGCATTGTAAATTTGGTGATTTAATCATCTTTCCTCTTTCTTCCCTAGAATTTTCTGCTAGACTTTTAAAAATAGACTTTTCTTATTTAATTGTTTCAGTACTGTTAGGCTCACAGTAAATTCAGAGGAAGGCACAGAGATTTTTCAAATATCTCTGGCCTCCACACATGCATCACCTTCCACATTATTAACATCCCCTATCAGAGCGATGTTTGTGACAATTGATGGACCTACACTGAAACATCCTTAAACATATGACACTACATTTATCTAGAACACAGTTTACATTAGTGTCAATTCTTACTGTTGTACATTGTATGGGTTTGGACAAAGGTATAAATTAAGTGAATCCACCATTGCATTATCATATAGAAAAGTTTTACTTCCCCAAATATCTTCTGTACTCTGCCTGTTTATCTCAACCTTCACTTTGATGCTTGGTGGTCAATAATTGTTTTACTGTCTCCATAGTTTTGCCTTTTCTAGAATGTCATATAATTAGAATCATATAGTATGTAGCCTCTTCAGATGGTCTTCTTTCATTTAGTAATATGCATTTAAGTTCCCTTTCATACATTTCAAGGCTTGATACCTCTTTTTTTTGTAGTATTGAATAATATTCTATTGCCTGGATGTACAGCAGTTTGTTGATTTATTCTCCTACTAAAGGACATCTTGGTTGCTGCCAAGTTTTGACCATTATGAATAAAGTTGCTGTAAACATCCATGTGCAAGTATTTGTGTGGACAAAACTTTTTAACTACTTTGGGTAAATACCAAGGACATGATTGAAGGATCCTATGGTAATTGGTGGATTGTATGTTAAGAGTATAATCAGTTTTTTTTTAATCTGCCAAACTGTATTCCAAAATGGCTGTATCTTTTAATTGGTACATTTAGACAATTCAAATTAAAAGTGAATATTGGTATGGCTGGAATCATATCTGCCATGTTTTTCTGTTTTCTATTTATTATCCTTTTTCTCTTTTATTTGTTTTCTGTCTTTTGTGGCTTTACCTGAGTGAACACTTTATGATTCCATTATCTCACTTCTCTTAACATATTACTTGTGCTTTTTTTCACTCTTTAAAGTTTTTGTACTAGAGTTTGCAATATATGTTTTCAACTAATCCAAGTCCACTTTTAAATAAGACAGCATTGCTTTGGGGTAGTGCAAGTACCTAACGAAAACAAAACAATCCTAATTTCTCCCCACCATCCCTTGAATCATTGCTGTTATCCATTTTGCTTATACGTAGGTATACATGAAAACACACACACACACAAGCATACATATTCAAATGCATTGTTTCTATTATTTTGAAGACTGTTATCTCTCAGATCAGTTAAAAATGATATAAATAAATTTTTAAATTTCACCTTTACCTATTTCTTTTCTGATACTCTCTTTTCTTAAATGTAGTTTTGAAGTTCTTACTGATATTATTTTCTTCTCTTTAAGAACTTGTTATATCGTGTAAGATGGGTCTCTTGACAACAAATTCATTCAATTTCTCTTTGAGAAAGTCTTCATTTTTTCTTTGTTTTGAAGGACAGTTATTTAGAGTATCAAATTCTAGTTTGGTGTGCATTTTTTTCCCTCACAGCATTTAAAAGAATATATTCAATTATCTTCTTTCTTGCATGAATTCTGAGGAAAACTTGGATGTAATTCTTATCTATCCAGGTCTACAGGCAATGTTTGTTTCCCTTTGGCTTCTTTCAGGATCTTTTTCTTTATCTTTGACTTCATGTAGTTCGAAAGTGATATGCCTTGTTGTAGGTTCTTATTTTTATTTTTTGGCATTTATTCTGATTGAACTTCTTGGATCTATGGCTTGATATTGACATTAATTTGTAGAAATTTTCCATCATTTATGCTTTGCATATTGATTCTGTTCTTCTCTTCCTTCACATTTTGATATTCCCATAATGTACATTTATATCTTTAAAATTATCCCACAGGATAACATAGATATTCTGTTCCTTTTTCTCCAGTCTTTTTTCTCTTTGCTTTTTCAATTTTTGTGGTTTCTATCGAGATAGTCTCAAGTTCAGAAATTCTTTCCTCAACTGTGTACAGCTTACTAATGAGACACACAAAGGCATTCTTCATTTCTGTTACAGTGTTTTTTATCTCTAGCATATTAGCTCTTTCTTAGAATGTTTATCTCTGTTAACATTGTCCTTCTGTTTTGCATTTTGCCTATTTTATCCAGAAGAGCTTTTAACATATTAATCATAATTGTTTGAATTCCAAGTCTGATCATTTCCTCATCCCTGCCACATTCGAGACTTCTTATGCTTTATTTGTCTTTTTTGTGGGTTTTTTTCTTTGCCTTTTAGTATGCCTTGTAATTTTTCTCGATATCCAGGCTCCGCAATCAAAGGAATGCTGTAAATAGGCTGTTAGTAATGTTGTGGTAAGGTGTGAAGGAGGAGAAGTGTTCTGCAGTCCTACGATTAAATGTCAACCTTTTAGTGAGCCTATGCCTCTAGAATGAAAACTTTCTAAGTGCTTTTCTGTTTTGACTCCAATCTCCATGAGATTGGACAAAATGACTAAAGTGGGCTGAAGGCTGGAGTTGAGTATTTCTTTTCTCCTACTTGGAAGGCTTCAGGAGGCTGGAGTTGGGTATCTTACTTCCTCCAGGTCAGTTAGGCTCTGATGCAACCCTAGAATGTTAGACTTTAGTTCATTAGTTTCTTCTCACAGCCGACCTTGTTAATGAGAACAGAATACTCTGATATATTTTAAAATGATTCCTCTCGTCTTTCCCATCCAGAGGGTATTTTTCTCTGATATTCACTGTGAAAAAAAGGTGAAGCTCCTCCAGATAAAATTTATAAAAATTACCCCCTCCCCACTGCCATGACAGGTTCCTCTGTAGTTTTGACTCAAAGTTGCCCATACTGAGCCTCCAGCAATTCGTCAATTGCAGTTTAGATTTTCCTACCCTGGCATTTTCATGCCCTGGCCACAGACGTTTCAACTTTTGGGTTTCTGTGCTGATAAGAATTCATTTCTCCTGTGGATCTAAACTAACCGGTTACTGATTTTTCAATTTGTTTAGCATTTTATTTACTGTTGGAATGAAGTGGAGAAATTTCCAACCTTCTCATGTGACAGACTGCAAACTGTAAGTTCTCTGTTGTACTTTTGTTTGGAGGAATAGAGCCTTTGTGAGGATATACACATAACAAAGTGTGCTAATCACAGTACAAAGTGCACAAATCTCTTCCAATCCTGGAGGATGGAATGCTTTTAATTCAGCATGTTAACCTAAATAACAAACAGGGACAGGCTATGTAAAAGAAACATATTTATTTAGGTATAGAACATCACTTTGGGAATTCAGGTACTGTAGCATACTATGTGCATATTTAGAGAGGTAAAAACATTTAAGGAAAAAACAGGGAGGATACATAATTGTTTTAAAATAATCATCTTTGGTTACGAAGATCAATAACAAGGGTGTCACCAGTTTGAGACTGCACACGTAGTTGCTGGGCAGATATCCTTGCAGAAGTATTTGTGTGTGTTCGAGGTTGTGTGTGTGTGCTAAGTTGTAGTTTTTGTAGTCTTTTTGCTGTCAGACATACAAGTATGATAATTATCTCTTTTTGAACTTCCTTGGCTCCATTATTTATTTTTTCTTTTTTTTTTTAACATTAGTAACCCCATTTTGGTTCTGATAACCTTCACATTTATCCCTTTTGATCAAAGTCCTTCTCCAAAAGTATCACTAATAAGTCATCCCTTTGTTAGGATTCGATGTCCCTCAGTGTGTGGATGGGCCTATTCTAGTTGTTTGACTTATCTCACATGGAGAGGAGTGACTGGAAACTAGGAGCCAGTGGCCACATTTGAATGACAGTGGCGATTAGAAAGACTTGTTCTCAGGCTAAGTCTGCCTGGAGCCCATCGTTAAGTTCAGTTTTGTTTGTTCTATAGTCTGTTGTTCTCACCTCAGAATGCTTGGCCAGCATTATTTTGTTAGGATTTGTCCCTCTGCAAAAATTTAATAAATAAGAGATGCAAATTTAAAAAAGGAAAATATAAAGTAAAACTAATAGTAATAAGACAATTCCAGTTTGTATAATGATTTTGAGCCACAAACCTAGGCTTAAAGGCAACTAATTTAATAAATTTAATAAATATAAGGAATTAGTTGAGACCTACTGCAACAATGTGTTCTGTTTTCCATTTTCCCAGATGTATTTACCGAAGTACAGCCTTTAGTATTAGCAATAGCATAGACATTTTCTTACTTAATCAATAGTTAAAAGGACTTTTTAGGTTAGTTTCTGTTAAATTCCAGCAGAAGCTATTGATTGTGACTTTCCATTACACCATTATCCTGTCAAACAAAAAAGTAGCATTAATGCTCACCATCACTGGCTATCAGAGAAATGCAAATCAAAACCGCAATGAGATACCATCTCACACCAGTTAGAATGGCAATCATTGAAAAGTCAGGAAACAACAGGTGCTGGAGAGGATGTGGAGAAATAGGAACACTTTTACACTGTTGGTGGGACTGTAAACTAGTTCAACCATTGTGGAAGTCAGTGTGGCGATTCCTCAGGGATCTAGAACTAGAAATACCATTTGACCTAGCAATCCCATTACTGGGTATATACCCGAAGGACTATAAATCATGCTGCTATAAAGACACATGCACACGTATGTTTATTGCGGCACTATTCACAATAGCAAAGACTTGGAACCAGCCCAAATGTCCAACAATGATAGACTGGATTAAGAAAATGTGGCACATATACACCATGGAATACTATGCAGCCATAAAAAATGATGAGTTCATGTCCTTTGTAGGGACATGGATGAAATTGGAAATCATCATTCTCAGTAAACTATCGCAAGGACAAAAAACCAAACACTGCGTATTCTCACTCATAGGTGGGAATTGAACAATGAGAACACATGGACACAGGAAGGGGAACATCACACTCTGGGGACTGTTGTGGGGTAGGGGGAGGGGGGAGGGATAGCTTTAGGAGATATACCTAATGCTAAGTGAGGAGTTAATGGGTGCAGCACACCAGCATGGCACATGTATACATATGTAACTAACCTGCACATTGTGCACATGTACCCTAAAACTTAAAGTATAATAATAATAAAATTAAAAAAAGAGTAAAAGTTTCATTATGATATGAAGCCTTGTCCCAACGTCTTGAAAAGCTGTCTACAGTATGAAAACATCAACTTTTTCTCCTAGTTTGTAGTCTGAATGACTCTGGTCATGGCATTGGCAGTTTGGTGAACTTTTTGTGTTGTCTATACATCAGACATGAGAATGATCCTTAAAATTTACCTAGTTTCAGCCTGCGAGGTGTTAGGAAGAGAATAGCTTTTGGTTTTAGTTGTAAAGTTGTACTCAAATATTGGAGGGAATTGGGAGAATTCAGGACCTAGTCCAGTCTAGAGGTAGATAACAAGAACTTGAAAACAATGCATAGAACCACAATCTAATAACAGTTATATAATAGATTTTTTTATGATAACTTTTTCTCTGTATATTGATCCTATAGCAATCTGTTATTTAAAAACGTCTTGAGTCTAGGCAGAATTTAGAATTTACTTACAGTCTTAAGGTTCTTGAGTCTGGCAGGTAGCTACAATTTTTACTCACTCATTGTAAGGCTGGGAACTCTTGAAACCAGGCATTTTATACACATTATTAAATATGACATTTTAGTTAACGTCTTGGAAATAGAACTAATGTTCGTAATTGTACCCTGCTTATTTATAAAGAGAGAGAAAATTTTCATAAACTTATATAAATAAAAATACAAATACACATGAATAATTTCTGAAATTGGGAGGAATCAAGTGGGAGAAAAAGCAAATGCTTGCATCTTTTTCACAAATATATACTTTTCCAAGTTGTTAAAAACTATAGATAGCTTATGAGAGAAAAATTTTTGTAAATCTGTAAAACAAAACATTTAAGTAAAGAATCAAAAATATTTTAAATAAAAGTCGTAAAAACTTTATCTTCATCAGTTTCTTAATTTTATGCAATTATTAACTTTGATTTTAATTAGCAGTTTTTATGAACCCATGAGTTTCTTCACTAGAATTCTAGAAATATTTATTTAGTCCATTGATCTTAAAATTATCAGAAATCTGTGTTCAAGAGTACTTGTTAGAGCCTTTTCCATGAAAAGCATTTTTGGACTATCGCTGATTGCAAATATTTTTACAGAAGAATTCAAAACAATAACTGTGGGTGACAAACAGAATAACCATTTGAAAATATGATGAAAGCTCTCAATTGGCAAGGAAATTTAATTACTTGCATTACATGTGGCATTTTAAGATGAGATCCAGAATCATGACAGCATCACATCAGAACCATCAGACTTTTATAAATTTCATATAATTTTTAGAATCCTCACATTAATAACATGTTTATAGGAACATAACTTTAGAAAAGATTTAATGTAACAATCAAAAGTATGACAAAATATTCAATTTTTATAAGTTTATGTAATTTCTGGGACATTTATATCAGTAACTTATTCAGAAATGTAATATAAGGAAAATCTAATATCACTTATCATTTAACTATGGCTCTCATACAATTTACCAAGTAAGTCCTACAATTTAACATATCTGCATGATGAGAGGTACATCCTTTAAAGCTATCCAGGGACCCAACTAAAATACCCTAAAATGAAGTTTATGCCAAAAAGACTTAATTTAGGATTTTGATTCTGAAGGTACCTATCAAAAATGTCAAAAGGCCCAAAACACTTGATCAAAAAATAATCACAGGTCATGTTAAAAAAATAGCTATTCATTTAATCAGAATAATAATCAAAACACTTCTAAAGCAATACAGAAAGTTATATGGATGTAAAAACATAATCCCCATTATAATTTGGATTTCTTAAGTAATTAAAACTTAATAAAGACAATACAGGAATTATCTTGATAAAACATAAAATTGTTGTTTTTAGTTTGTTTGTTTGTTTTTCTTTTTAGGCCAACCTCCATAAAAGTAAAGAAAAACATACTACAATGTGATTGTTTTTCTTTAAGGAAGTCCATTTTGATAACCTGGGAGTCAAACCTGATAAAAAGGGTACTTGAATTTAATCAGACACAGGAAGAGTGTATCCAGCATTATGAGTGCAAACTATATTATAAAGGAATGTTAAAACAAACAAATTAGTAACTTGAGCAGGAAAATACATGGATTTCAGTAACAGTATGGGAATATTCCAGGTTACATTAAATAATTCAGGCATATTTTAAAAATCCAAGTGTATGGAATCAAGTTAAATTGGAGAAAAACATTGGTTTTCTAGACTTTCAAGAGAAACATTTCAGCATCAGGCCATAAAAGGAGAGTTAGAGCCAGAGAGAAAAATGTTATAGGAGTTGAGGAAAAGATTGAAGGAGAGAGGAATTACCCCAGCCAACCAAAGAGATATGCCTTTTTAAAGGGAGAAAAAGAAAACAGAAGGCAGTGATTTATGACCTGTAAATCACAAGCAGTGAGATACAACAAAATTTGAACTTCTGAAATATAAAGCTCAAAAGTTTCAAAAAGATAAATTTTACCTCAAGAAATACAATAATCGGTCTGAATGAAGACAGTATTTCCAGTATGAAACTAAGGAAATGGCTTAAATCTCAGAAAAAAATAGAAACTGCATGTAATTTAAAGATAATTGTTATAAAGAAACAGATTTCAGAATCAAAAATCAATACCTTTTGCAACTTTACTAAGAGCAAATTAATATCTTAAGAAAACCTTGTTGTTCTAACACAAGGACCTTCTTTAAAAGTTTTTGTGTTAGTTCATTTTTAATGTCAAAGCTCAAATTTTACAAAGACATAAATTTTTTTTTATTATAGCCAACTTAATGACACAAAAAATTCCTTTAATAAATTCCATTTTCATGAACCTTATCATAACTTACTTAGACTGTTGGCAACACACTTAAAATTTCTACTTTATCCTATACTTCCTCTTTCCAAAAAAATAAAATAGTCATTTTGCTTTAGAACAAAATTTACCATACCAGTTTCTTTCTCATACAAAATTATTCTCTCTTCTAATCAACTTTCCTTGCCAAAAATACATCTTAATCTTCATAACTTTCTTCACATCTCTTTCTCCTACTTCCTGGTTTATTTTTATCTTGTTGCTATTTTCTTCATAAACCCACAGTCTGAAGCAACATTAAATTTCCTTTAAATTAGATAAAAATGCTTTTCTATCAAGAAAGAAAGCATTTTTATGTCTTTCCTAATTTTTTGATTAAAAGTAACTTAGGTGTATGTGCACTTATATATAGAACTGTTTATTTAAGTTAGGATTTTAAACTCTTAATGACCTTAAATTTTAATGAAAACTTAGGAATCAAGCAATCTTGAATTGTCTGCCCATACATGACTATTTTATAGATGAGGACCATTTTATATTTTTTAGAAACATGTTTCTTCATAACATAATTTTACGTATATTAACTGACTCAAATATATTTAGTCTTTCTACAAACATTAAGAAGGCAAAAACAAAGTTATATTTATGGTCAGTAATTTTTTTAATCTTATTTAGATACGACCCAGACATTTAATTAGTATCTATTATTAAATATAACTTAAATATTTCAAATTATATGAAAAGTTCATTTATAGATATTTGCCACATTTACATTCATCTAATTTATTTATTTTTCACAGTAACCTCTATTACTTATAAAAACCAAGACGTTAGACAATGATAGTCCTCATTTCTAGTTATTTCCTTGTTAACCATTTTTATAGCCCATGACTATCTGGTGTTTACCTAAGTAAAAAAATCTTAAGTTAAATATGTGGTTATTTTGCTGACAAATCTGAACACACAGCTGGCTTCATCAAACCAACAATATTAAATTAATTTCATCGAAAAAAATCACAAATATCATTCTGTTTTATACGGGTTTTATAGTTTTTATAACCTTTGTATAAAACTCTGACATTAGAAAATACCTAGCAGAAACAAACATAAAACTACCAGTAAATCCAGGCAAAACTGTATGCTGGCAAATTTGAAGACATATCTATTTTTATGTTATGAATAATTTAAAAACCAGCTAATTTATTAAATATGTGCTTAATTAACATGACAAAAAGACATTTGGGTTAATTATATATTTTATATGAGCACTCGTTTGTCTTTAGTGTAGTCAGAATATATAACATGATACATGTACATATGCATAAACAAGTCTAAACACACACACACAAATAAAGTTCTTATAGCTTCATTTTAAAATTTTAGACATGAGCTAGTAATACAACAAATACACTAGTTATAAAAGACAGTTGAATCCAAATTGTATTTCAGACAAAATTGCAACAAGATCACATAACTAAACATTTTTAGCCCCAGTATGCAATCTAACAAAGGTTGTGGACCAAAACTTTGGGTAAAGCATTTCCCATGGCAGTTTGATTTTACAAAAAAACAAACAAACAAAAACCTCTTCTTTTATTTTCTTGCACCATTTTTAGTTTCAAATGTGTTTAAGGTCTTGGTGCAGTGACTCATGCCTGTAATCCCAATACTTTAGGAGGCTGAGGCCAGTGGATTGCTTGAGCCCAAGAGTTAGAGACCAGTCTGGGCAACATGGCAAAACCCCATCTACACAAAAAAATACAAAATAGCTGGGTGTGTTGGCACACGCTGTGGTCCCAGTTACTCAGGAGGCTGAGGTGGGAAGAACCCTTGAGACCCAGGGGTGGAGTTTGCAGTGAGCTGAGATTGCACCACTGCACTCCAGGCTGGGTCAGTTAGCAAGACTCTGTCTCAAAAAAACAAAAAAAAAGTGTTTAGGGTTAAAATTTTAGTGTTTACATTTTTGCTAGGATTAGCTGAATTTTATAAGATAAACAAAATATCCAAGTAGTCTTGAATTAGAGACAAATGTGTCTGTTATTTGCTTTCTGATTTGCTTGACTAGCAAATTCAAGTAGAAAAGAATTTAGCGGTTTCTTTTTCTTTTCTTTCTTTTTTTTTTTTTTGGACTTTTTACTTTCGGCCTCTCTGGGCAGAAAAAAGAAAAATATTTTTATGCATGACTGAGACAACTTATGTGATTGATTTCAACTGAAGATTTTGATCTGTTTAATTGGAGATCCAACTTTTTAAAACATTTACCTAGTTCTTTTTTTTTAGATCATTAATTATTCAATTATGTTCTATCATCATAGGCAATTGTTAGTCAAGCAAATCTAAAATTACATTTCTAATGGGTGTTCAATTTGTTGGTTATTATGGAGATGTCAGAATTTTTAAAAAACCGTTAATTTTAAAGCCCTTTAAGATTCCCTTTGAAGTATATATAATATATATTTAATTATATTTATTTATCAATTTATATATTTATAAATATATTTACATATTTATAAATAAATTTTAAAATAAAATATTTTATTATTATTGTATATATATATGTGTGTGTATATATATGTGTGTATATATATATATATATGTATATATATCTCCAACCCTGGGACTCAAGGGACCACCTCAGCCTCCTGAGTAGCTGGGACCACAGCATATGCCAACATACTCAACTAATTTTTGTATTTTTTTGCGTAGATAGGGTTTTGCCATGTTGCCATAGATATATATATATATATACACACATATTATATATACGCACACGCACACACACACACATTATATATATATGTATATATATAGGCTGCAATGCCATAAACAGTGAATTTTATTTCAATGCCATTAGAAAAGTCAGCAGATTCAAAGTAGACAGAAAAAATATGGAGACCTAGATAGAGAACTTAGAAGACTCTGAATGTTAACTCTATAGCTGCTAATTTTTCTAGTAATTATTATTTGAGCTCTGAATTTTCCTTGATGTAATCTGCCCACCAGTTTAAATGTATTCCCACAAACAAACCATAAAATGTAGTCAGCTGGAGCCTCAGAAAACCTGGTATTTCTTAATGTTTGAGAATCCCATTCCATTTCTTATTAATCTCACAAATACTAAAAAAAAAAATTATACAAATTTTGTCAGGGAATGTCAAGAGTTTAGACCGGTGTTTTAGATTGTAACAATTGCCCTAGTAGCTTTAAATTAGCTATCCTGCATTTACTATTTTGAACGTTTATTTTTGCTCTCATAAGATTTTCAGAAACAAGCAAGGGAAAAGAGTCAAACAGAATTCAATGAAACCAAAATAAGGATAAGCACAAAAATTTTAACCTAGGTGTGCAGATCAACAAAATATTAAACCAGATGCACAGTCTAGACTGAAATTACTCACCAGAAGACATATCTTAAAGACAGAATGTAAGACCTATAGAAATAAGACTACTCAGTTAGAAAGATCCTTATCTTTATACCAGAAAGGAATGAGCAGAAAAGATAAAACATCTTTTATCATCCCTGGAGGAATATATCATTCCTTATTAAGGTAGCCTTATCCAAATAAGATTCCCCAACTTATATCAAAAAGCCTCTACCAAAAGGATGAAGGCTGAACCTAGAAGATTTGCAAGGCCAGATACGGTGAAGCATGGAAGCAGAGGCTCAAGTTACTCCTTCAAACTAATTCCAAGAATTGCCAATTTCTTCTCATAGTGATCTTATTCAGGTCCCATTTCAGATACCATATATATGACAAAACAACGAACAAAAAGAGGGTCTCTGAAAGGAAACATATTTATTTGGCAACAGAGCATTGCAATAAGAATATGCATGCCATGGTAAACTATGTTCATATATAGAAAGGTAAGAAAGACCAAGGTTTTTAAAGGACAAAATAAGAAAGATTACATAATTATTTTTGAAATAATTATCTTTGCCTACAGAGATAAATAAAAAGGATGACAGCAGTCTGAGGTTGAGCAGGCAATTTCTGGGCAGATGTCATTGAAGAAGTTTCGCTTTTTGTAGTCTTTTTCACTGTCAGGCATACAAGTGTGAGGACGCTCTTCATGATCTTCCTTGGCTCTATTTCTGAGGTTTTTCTTAACATTAGTGACTCCATTTTTATTTTGACTGCTTTTATGGCATAACTGAGAGAAAACACCGATAGATTAGAGTTGTATTTGATTTAAAATCTATTTGTTATCTCTCTTCTAGGGAGGAAAATAATTGCTTTGGATTTGAAATTCCAACGAAGGCTCTTACCTGCCTCACTTAAACTTGAATTTTGCAAAATTAGTTTGAAAAATACTTGAATTTCAATTCATTGTAACATAGTTTAAAATGCACTTTCAAATTAGCTTTATTAGTAAGTTTTAAATAATATTCTTAGTCCAACTTTCACTATAATTTTGAAGCCTCATTTCTTTTAATGCTTATACACGTATGCTGTCATGTAACACTATCCATAATGGTTTGAAAGCAAATTCAAATTACACTAGACAAATAAATTTCTTTAAATAGTTTGTTTTTGTTATGCTTATTCTAATGACATATTTTAGCTTTTTGTCTTAACTGATTTAAAATAAGAATTTTAAAAATAGAAAAGAAAGCACACATACACAGAGATCTTGAATCTCATGGTTAAACATTGTGATCTTGATTAGAACTTGGCATCTTCTACTATATTGGAAAGCAGAAGGATGCTACAGCATTTCATTTTCAAGATAATGATTGGAAATGTATTTGAGCACTCAGCTAGAACTTTAATATTGTTTCAATTTTGGTCAATGAGGAAGTTCATTCTCCTTTGCTGACTTAATGAATGGAAACCAAGGGGCATCAGAAGGATAATACAAAGTGAATCTTGCACTCAAAATATCATGCTGTACATGGCAAATACACGTAATTTTATCTGTCTATTTAAAATACTTTAAAAGCTTTTTTCTAAGAAAACATATTTTGATTAAAAGAAAACTGTAAGGAAGCCATAAATTTTCAACTATATATTTGTATACTCTGTGGCTTCCTTAGATATGTAGTTATAAATATATATAATACATAGAATATCTACTACATAAACATATTTATTATATATGTATAATGTATATGTACATAACATAGACTAGGTAAACATAATATGCATAATATGTAAGCATATTATATGAATCACTTTTTTTGTATTTTATAATGTTTTGACATCTTGCTAATCCTAAAAACACTGCCACTCCCATAACTAGCTAATTCCTAGAAAGAGCAAATGACTTTAATGGGAGCATAACCTTCATATGCAAATCAACCAGTTCAGAGCTCATATTGGCCAACTACCCTCTTTCTTCAGCTCTCGGAGGTTGAGCCACTATCTTCCTTGCCTAATATCACCTCAGGGCCAGGTAACAGACAATTCAAGACAACTCCTACCACCTAGAGCCCTAATGCTATTAGAAACTGGCTCATTCTAAATCTTGTTATCATGCCTTGCCATCCCCACAGAAAGCACAAGAAAGTCTCCTGTCCACACTTTTCCCTCATTCCTTCTTCCTCCTGACTGACCCTGGCGTGTCTCTGTGTGGCCTTGTGTGGCATAGTGTGCCCCCTGCTCCTGGGAACTGTGAAACTATCTTTTCAGCAACAATCATCTCCTCGTCTGTTGGCCTCAGCAAACTTGAGTAATAAGTTCTACATGTTAAAACACATATATGTATATGTATTTGTGTGTGTCTGTATTGTGTACATATATCTACTGTTAGGAGAGTTTTTATGTTATAATTTAACCATTGTGTCACTGTTTTTTCCATTAATCAATAAGATTTTATCTATACTTAAGAAACAACCTAGTCTTACAAAATGGATTAATTTAATTGTTTCATGAGTTTTGGCCTTCTAAAATATCAGTAAATGCTAATGAAAATGATTTCAAGTATTTATAAGCTTAAATAGTATATATATAGAGTATATATAGTATATATAGTGTGTATATATACAGCATATATAGTGTGTATATATACAGCATATATAGTGTGTATATATAGTATATATAGTGTATATATAGTTTACATAGTGTGTATATATATAGTATATATATACTATAAGGCTTCTATATATATATTTACTATAAAATGTATATAGAAGTTACAAATAAAAAGAAATAAAGTAATTTTAAACTCATTTTTTTGATAGATTGCACTGTTCCACTAAAGATTAAGATGAGAATTTAGGTCAATAATCAAGATTCCATTATACAATCCAGCATTTCCTAAGAGGTAAATAACTTTAGAAGCTTTTGTAATTCTTTCAATATCTATTTATATGAATTGTCTCTCCACTTGAATCTCAAGGAGGCAATATGGATCATAACAGGTCTTTCTTTCACGCTCACGCTCCACCAGCTGGCACCACCATTCTTTCATAGCCTAGGGCAAAAAAAAAAAAAAAAATGGAGCAATATTGCTTACTTTCTTTCCACGACAATATACCTACAATTATAAAATACATCTTTTTTACCAAAATAAATGTTAGAAAGATTGCCACAATTTCTTAGGAACTATATTATTTTCACATTTGTCCAAACCACTATTTTTTAAAATATTTTCTCCAAACTAAATTATTGCAATAACTTTTGTCCAACCCCTACAACATTTTTCTAACAAAGGCAGCAAGAATAAATTGGAACATTTTACTCACCTGCTAAAATTTCTATAAAATTTAAACTCCTCACCAAGAAATGCAAGGCATTGTACAAACATCCTCAGCTTGCGATTCGGCTACACCCTCCTTTACTTCATCTGCCTTGGCAGGTCTGGAGTAGTCTCGGTAGTCAAGTGAGAAAAACTTTTAATAAAATTAGCAACCATAATATGGATTCAGCAATGATGCTAGAATATGAGATTGAAATTTAAATTTTACTGTCAACTTCTTGTGAAGGTTCAAGCATTTCCTTAGAAATGTTGTATCTAGTTATACCGGAACAGAAATAATATTTTGTCATGTTAAAAAAATATTTTTTATCCTTTTAAATTTATCATCACTAGGTTTTCCTTGGCTTTCATATCAAGATCAGGCTTGATCAACTCAGACTCTAGCATTACTTCAGTAGTGTAGAATTATATACTATGTCATATATATAAGATATAACATGTATTATAAATAATTGACATTTGGTAAAGATTCAATTATTTAGCTATATTTAAATTGTGGATAGAATTTAAAACATTGCACATTTAAAATGACTAGTGAGTTATATAATTATTTATAATTTATGTGATTTATAGATTATATATAATTAATTATATATTACCTATTTTTCCAGTGGCCATAAAAGATGAGAAAAGAGAAAGGCTGAAGATGTGTGGGGAAAGTACAGAATTCCGTAAGTAACAATAAAATGTGTATTAATTCTTCTGCTTGCTTAGCCAAACTCCCGAAGGGACAAGGAGTAAAGGTGGATAGAACAAGGATAAAATCTCAAGTTGAGAGATTTTATTTCCTACCCCCTTTCTGGGGACATCTGGCACTATGAATTTCCAAGATGCAGACTTGAGCACCATGTTCCGGAAACATGGTTGGTGATAGGTAAACAAGAAATTTTCAGACTCAAGGTCCCAGAAGACAATACATTCTTCTGATGCAACCAACGTAATCCTCTGTCACTTCTGAAGTCACAGATTATATAAACTGTATTCCTCTCTATCCCTGTCCTTGCTGATGCCACACAAACAAAGCAATAATTTTTTGTGTGCATATATTTATAGTAGACTATCTTTTAGACTTTCTCACACTCGTTTGATATGAACAACTCATATGACGTAAGTTTGCTGCACTAGTAATTTCACTCAACCTGAGGTAGAGAAAGAGATTTATCCACAGTTTAAAAATAGCTAAATAATTGAGAGAATCTACACCATATGCGAAATTGGTATAGGCTTGTACTTGTCAAGGGGTAGTGAGATCCATCTACTCTAATTTTTAATCAACCGATGATACTTTACAGTTGTTTAATAGTAGAAACAATATAAAGAATGGGGGACATAAAATATGATATGAAATCATAGTAAGAAAAAAACAATGGTAATATTGAAAAAATTGGATGCTTTGAGATTTAATGGAGGTCAAATTGGAAATGATCTTCTTTGGAAACACAATGTAATGCAATCATATGCAAGAAATAAGTTGGTAAAATTTCTATAGAGTTACATAAATCTAATTTTCTTTGATTTTTCCAGTGGAAATTAAAAACTAGACCTTTAACCTCTTAGCCCATTTTCCTATTTTGTTATTTTCTAGTTTTGTTCTGTGCTATTTTTAAACTTTTTGCTTCAATGGATTTTATATATTCTAGGAAATGATTTCCAATGTTTGTAAAATTTGAAATGTTAATAGAAATGTTCTGAAACTAAAAATGTGAATATATTTATCAGTTAGCCACAAATCTAATATTTGACTATTTTAAATTTGATTTTAATTGGCTTGCATTTTCTTAATATCCCAGAGTTTAGGTCAGTCATCATTTTCATGTTAAAAATAAAATGTTAAAATAAAAAGATTAATGAAATATTACTTTAATTCAAACAACATACCATTTCACCAAAATAATTGTCTCAACAATGCTTGGTTAATTTAAACTAGTTTTGCTCATTCACTAAGAAACATAGAAATACATGTGAAATATCAGATATTAAGTATTATCATTGGAGATTACAGTCATCCCTCCATATCCGAAGAGGATTGGTTCCCAAACTCTCCCAATACCACAATCCACAGATGCTCTGGTTCCTTCTATAAAATGGCAAAGTATTTGTATATAATCTGTGCTCTTATATACTTTAGATCATCTCTAGATTACTTATAATACCTCATACATTGCCTACACATCACCTCATTTATGTGAATTTAACGTAGTAGTGGGTGGGAAATTTCAGTTCTGCTCTTTGAAACTTTATGGAATATATTTTTCAAATATTTTCAATCCAGGTTTGGTTGAATCCATGAATGTAAAACTCATAGATGTAAAAGACAGACTGTATATCCTTATTTTATTAAAAGTTTGAGGTTGTCCATATTTTTCATAACATTTTATAGAAATATAAAAGCCCATAATGGCATAATAAAAGGGGAACTATTCATTCTTTAGATTTAGTAAATAATAAAGCTTAGAAGTGATTTGGTGCTTCACTATTGAAAGTATAAGAAACATCTGCACCAATCCTGGGACTTGTTTGAAATCCAGAAAATCAGGCCCCACCATGTATCTTCTAAAAATAATCCGCATTTTTTTTTAAATTATTATTATTTTTTTCTTTTATTATTATTATTATTATACTTTAGGTTTTATGGTACATGTGTGCAATGTGCATTTTAACAAGATCTTGAGGTAATTTTCATGTGGTTACATGTGTAAAAGTATTATAAGGAAAAAAGTGATGGAAAGATGAAAAGAGGAGTAGGTATAAATTGGATGTTCTGAGTGGGCCTGCATGGAACTCTTAGTTCACTGTTTTCTAAGTAGTTCAGGCTAACCGAGAGAGGAGCAGGTACCCACTCTGTGTGTTAGTATCAGAACTTTATGTCTCTGGCTAACAGTGGAAATTAATTCCCCATGGCTAAGCAGGCGCAAAAAGTTAAAACAGAACCAGGGAGCCATGATTTGGTGAGCAAACAGTCACATACTCTGGGATCTCAGAAAGATGTTGTAAATGTATCACAGGGCCTTCCTCTCTAAAATGAAGCTAAACCAGTTCCTGATGACTGTGCCAACATAAACTCTGGCCAGAAATTCCCTGCCTATCCACCATCTGAAATAAACATCTGATAGAGGTATTTGAGTTTGGGCTTGGAAACCAACCAATCAGAGCTCACCTACCTGGGCCAATTGAAGCTCAGCTGTGTCAACCAATCAGGATTCAGCTACATTGACCAATAACAATTTAGCTGTACCAACCAATCAGAACTTAGATAGTTTCAATCCTTCATTTGCATAAACAGACCTGTTTGGGAGCCTGGGAAGGAATTTTTGCTATAAAACCCATACTCTTTCTTTGTTCTCTGGAATATACCTTTGTTTTGCATTGAAGGCTGTCTACCCAGTAGGCAAACTGTTCACTAGAATTAATTGTCTTTCCTCCAATTTTTTTTCAGACAGAATTTGGTCTCAGAACCTACAGAATGGCCTTACATTTCCGGGTTATCCTTTAGTTTTACCCAGTTTTGAGAATGCCTGGTTTAGAGGTAATTTAACATTTGAAAGCTCTTCTAATTCAAAGGTCAAGAGCAACAACTGATAATATTAAACATGCCATAGGAGGATATAACACTTGTTTACCCTGAAGGGCAGTATAAATCTGCATACTACAGAATATGGCAAGTCAATAAATTAGAGTGTTATCTTTTTATTAACTTTAAACAAATTAACATTCACATTTATCCAAAATTTGTTCCTGAAATTAATAGTAAAGATACAAATTAAAAGATACAGACCCTAATAAAACAGTTAGCATATGCAGCTTTTTCTTCATGAGAAGTGAGATGAGAGACACTTTCTACTTAATGAAAGTGAAGAATTTAAATACAAAAATAATGGTCTAATCTATGTGATACAATGATATATGAACATATTTTTCTTATATATTTAGAATTTATTTTTATTATTTTCCAAAATGTGTGAATAGAGAGAAATATGTTGATCTATTTACCAAACAGTGTAAACCTTCCATCAGTTTTTTTTTTAAAAAAGGCAGCACATCAAACCTAATGGATACTAAGAGAATAATAATTTTGAGCTTGGGAATCAAGATTTAAAAACAAGCAATGAAGTTTCATAAAATTGCTTTAGCACATGATGGTATCCCACTCATCTACTGATTTTATGTGGCCCTCTTTAGTAATTTGTTACATTACTGTGTGGCAAATTTATTTTTTTAAATCTAATTAGAAGTTTATAACATTATTTTTGATTTTTTAAAAAGTACCACATATGGAATTTACTTCTAGGCTTCTGCAGAAAATAACAGTCACTGATGATCAAAGCTGGGAATTCTCACCAGTGCACTGAGGTACTTGAACACTTGAACCCCAGATTAGAGGTGTGCTCCAAGATGGGTGTAAAATATGTATAGTAAGATGATATTTAAAATGTATTATTGACTTTTACACAGTTGAAAGTCTACTAAAAGAGTCCTTAGGTGACTCCTCTCTATGATTGTTATGAATCGAGTAATTAATTTTGTTATCTGCAGGACTTGTGTCCAGGCCTATAAGAAGAGTTTCTCTGACTCTCTGCTGAGTAAAACCACTTAATCTGATTTCATTATTGTCAAGATTTTTATATCACCAGAGAAATTCTTTATCATTAGAATGCATTTAAGTATTTAGAATTGTTATTAAAACTTTTAAAAAAGATTTTTCTAAGCTAGTATCTATGATTGTTATTTTTATTACCTGGAATTAGATATTTCTATGTAAAGAACAAAATTGATTTTATCGAATAGTTAATTTCAAGCATTTATTAATCATTGGCTATTGATGTCAACATTTATAAAATTTTTAATACATTAATATTTGTTTTCAAAAGTAAACAATATTTCTTAAATGGAAAACATAATTTATTGCAGTGCACTATGCACTAGTGATTTATTAAGGTACTATGAGTACCAAGAGTTTCAAAAATATGTTTTGCATTATGTTTTCATCCTATAAGGTAATACTATTGAAATCTGTATTTTTGCCAAATTTTAATATTAAAATAAGTGAGAAGTAATATTTAGCTCTTCCCATTTTGCTTATCACATAGTATTTTCAAAATGTGTGATTAAATAAAATTGGTTATTTTATATAAATAAAAATTATTATAAATACAGATTATTATATATTTGTAAAAATAAGAATTTTCTGGTCATGAAGGTTGGCAGTTATTACATATTTTAAGTTTATTTAAATACAATATTTTGATATTCCCTTCCACATCATAATCAACAATTTTAAAATAAAATCAACAATTATCAGTTCACAGAAAGAACATGTCAAAATACATAATTTAAATCAATAAACAAGGAGCATGAAGATCATCACAATTATGCATTACTACATTCTGAAAATTCATCTCTTCTTCTGCCCAAATGTCTTATTTCTATAGAAAGAAATAATAAAAATAAATCACATAGCTAGCTACAAATATGCTATGCAGTTGCAACTAAAGTATCAGATTCAGCCAAAGTTGAACAATTAATAGCCCCAACAAAATAGTTTAATTTTTGTTTCCTTATATTGGAAATTGTCACTGTTATGTTTGAGATCAACAAATCAAAGGAAATAGAAAAGGTGCCATTTTCACATGACAATATTAGTGAACATACTGGTTATGCGTTCATGAGGGTGTCAACATTATCTTGAAGTTTATTAAATTTATAATGTTTTCCTTGCAGATTGATAAATCTACAGTTATTTATATATTTTTCTCAATAAATATTAATAGATTTATTGAAGAAAGGGGCTGAGAATATTGTGCATTCTCTATATAATTTCTTAAAGAGGTTACTATGAATAAATTATGTATAATGATATATCAACAATTTGAATGTGAATGAAATATTAAAAAATTAGATAAACATATATGTGTGTGTGTGTTGTAAAAGTAAGCTTCAATGACAAGATAACATAAAAAGGGAAAAGAGTTCTCTTATATACAAGCTTGCTTCTAGGTTTGATTTCTATATTAAATGCTTCCAAAGTGACATAATCAACCATGTATGTGTCAACATCATCAAAACAAGGGTGCTCCTTAACAAATTGCTTTTATAAAACATGATAATGGGTTGATGACCAAAAGTAGAATTTTATCAAAAAGTTATGAGTCAAAAACCTGAAAAAAATTGAATTTTTTTCTATTTGCAATTTATTTGAATGATACTAATCACTAAAATATACTGTTTTGACTGAAATTTAATTGTATTGACTGAAATTTAATTGTAATGAAATGTTCAATAACTGCTTAAAATATATGCTAATATTTACTGACAAAAGTCAAACCTTATTTCAGAAATCAGGTTAACAATAATTTTTGTTGCTGTTTTATCACTTATATTTTGACTTTTCTTCCATTTGCTGCTTAAAATTTACATTTGAAAAAGTTTATTATTGAACTGCATAATCAAGATTTTGAAGACAGCATTTCAAGCATAAAATATGAAATAAAACATTTTTGATCTTTGAAGGTATACAAACATACTTCCTTATAAAATAAAATATTATTTTGAAAATTGTATACTGACTTAGTATTTAACATCTTCTCTAAAAATGTGTGCTTCACTTTTCTCTACCTCTTTATATAATTGCAAGAAAAAAATGTTTCTTTCATTAAGAAACATATTTTTACATATAGATGCTTCAAAATCTTCACTAGTTTGCCCCATGTACATACACATGCTGACATTTTCTACTTTTGCTATTCCATGTATAAGTTTAGAAAGCATTGTTCTAGATGAAGAAAAATGAATCAATAGATGAATGGACATCTGGATGGGATTAAAAATATTACTTGGAGGACAAAAGGTTAAATATTTCTATGTTTAATTCAATAATTTCAGTTTACTATTGTAACTTTTTTTCTTGAGGTAAAATTACTAGTCACAATGGTAAATATGGGTAAGTTCCTTCAATCTTTATTGGTTAAACAAATTAGTATGCCTAAGTATATCTTTCACATGTGTGACTAAGAAACAGAATACTGATTACTGATGATCCTGCTGAATTTTTATTTGGGAAGTAAGTTTAATTTTTAAAATAAATTTATTTGAATGTTTATATACTATATCTCTCAAGTTTTCCTCCAAGATTCAGCTAATCTAATAAAATTGCTGTTGGTTTTGGTTTGTTTGCTTTCTTTTATTCAATATTTTAGTTAGATAGTAGGGAGGGAGGAATTGAAGGGAGAAATTTTTAATCTAAACTTAGTCCCTTCTAATTAGCTACATCATCGATAGATTGGAAGGAGAGTGTGGTTTAAGGAATAGTGCATTATTTCTGAAGATAGACTCCTTGGCGTCTTTAAATCCTTGGCTCTACCATTTACTTAGCTACCTGAGTTAATTCACTTATCTGAAATGATAGTAATTTCAATTCTCACTTAAAAAAATCAATTAAATGATGAATTGACATCTGAAAATTCTTAGACCATAAGTGGGCACATGTAAAGCACTATGAAACTGCTAGATCTTTTTATTATGTACACACCAGATAAAATTGTTTTTGCTCAACACACAGGTTCGGCCTAGACTAGATCCTCGATATTTCATTGAATTTCTCCATCATCAGTGTTATATTCTCTTTCTCTTGTTGTGTTCAAGACTTTTACTATACCTGGACTGAACTCTATATAAAAAAAATGATAAAGAATGTACATATAATAATTGATCCAGGACTATGACATTAGAAAAGTGTATAAAGAAAGAAGAATAAATGTGTCCTCCCTTGGCAATAATTATTTTATGACAGCACAAAATCATACAGTATTACATATAATGTTTGCACCTTGAAAAGTTTATCATCTGCACAACCCCATTTCTAGTAATCTCGGGTATCGTTTACATCAGAAATTATGCTCCCATTTGCCAGTTTTAATTTTTCTTTGAGTTTAACTTTTGAACTTGATAGAATAACTGAGCTAGCTAGTCTTCTACCATGAGTTTGCTTTGGAAATGATTAGCAGAAAAAATTGAGATGGTTAATTTCACTGGTGGCTGGCAGTGAACTCTACAACTTATATGTCATGAAACCTAAGGAAATCTTTCATTCTGACCATGAAAATGCCAATTAATTGCTTAATTAAATTTAGTAACTTTAAAACTTAAATGTTATTCATAGATCTGTGGAAGGGAGCTTTCACATAATATTAATATGTTGTCTCTGAATAGTTTGTATTTTAAGGGTTTTATCTCCAAATAGTCAAAGCATTAACAATCAGTGTTAAAAATTTTTGTTTTCATAAGGGATTGATATTAAATTAATAGATAACAAGACACATTTCCTTGGTAAGAGATTAGCTGGCAAATGAGAAATTCAAAATTTCATTAGGAATAGAAAAACAGATTTCAGATAAACTTAATTAAAATTTGAAGTGATAGAGAAAAATCATATACAGTCATTGAGAAAATAGAAACTCTGTTCTTTAACAATGAAAAATAATTCATTTTATTAGATAATAATTTAAACCTTAAAATTTGTGGTTGCTTCCATTTTCCTTTAACAAGACTTGGATAAAGAATTCAAATACATTCCAGAGAAGAAGTGTAAGATGACTAAGTTTTAGGAATACTTATGTACAAAGATGAAACATGTCTAAGCTATTCCAAGTGGGAAGATAACTCCTCAGAGTGATTTAATTATGCTTTTCAAGTTTGATCAAAGTTTTTTTCTGTCTTCATAAGGAAGACCAAAGTCGAGCTTGGCCTAAGGTGAAGTTCCTGTGATTAACTTTGGAAAGATACTGTGTTTATAAAATCAATTGTCACTGAGCTACTGATACTATGCTCTCCTTTGCTGATACTATTAAAAGACGTATAATATTTCATGATTATGTTGTGGTTCATTGAATTATACAGTAATGTTTTAGCATACATATTATAAGACACCAGGCACTGAACCTATGAAGATAAAGAAGATATAGCTTTTGTTTAAGGAGCTAACAGCCTGGAAGAGAGACATTTATGTGAAAAATTGTAACATAATGCGATAACAAGAATTGAAATAGATATATGCCTACAATGTTAAGAATGCACAGAGAAGCCATCTGATTAGGTTGAGGGGAAAGTCAAAGAATTCACTGTATAGTGTTAGATTGACTTTATAGTTGTATCATAAAGCTTGAGAAAACTCAAGCCAGGCAAAGAGTAAGTGAAAAATACTGCAGTGAAAGGTAAAAAGAGGCATATTGATTTCAAGTATTATAACCTCTATCTTCCACTGTGACTAATACAGGGTAGAGGGATGAGACTGATTAGAGTTTAAGCTAAAGTAATAAATAATAATAATAAAGGCCTTCTAGTGATGTGTTAATAAATGTGGTTATTGCCCTGGGGGTTATAAGCAGGCAATAAAGGATTCTAAACTGTTAAGAGGGAATTTCAACTTTGTGTTTTAGGAAAGAAAAATCAAATTATTTTGCGAATGGATCAATACTCCAAAATTGGTACATATATCTATTCTCTCTCCAATCTCTAATTTTTTGGGAAAAAAAAGTATTTCAAAATAAATTTATTGCATTGCTAGAAAATAACAAAATGTCACCAAAAATATAGTTTTGAACAGTTACTGAAAGAAGACTGATTGGAATGAACAGCTCTATGTGCAAATAAAACTGTAAGAAACTACACAGAAAGGTGACTGTAGGTAACCATGATGATGTTCCAAGCTTAGAGTCAACTTATGGGAAGAGCTGAAGAGAGTCTTGGATCACATTTAATAATTATTAATTGAGAAGACCATCAAGATTAGATGATGTTCTCTCTTTTCTCCCTGGTCATTAAATATAGCAGGCAATATTAGTATTTTAATCCAGTTCTTGTGAGCTGTGAGATGAATACAAATTATGGAGAGGCAGGTTGTTTCTGCCACCCAAAAACTTAATTTCAGGAAATGAATAGCATTTTCCAACATTCAATACACTCCTTTTTTTTTTTTGCACAGTGAGGAAAGGCTATTTAAAGTAATTACAACAAAGAAAAACTAAAAGAAAACTATCCAGTACAAATGAATGCAGGATAATTAATCCTCTAATATTTAGATGGAAAGCAAAACAGTAAAAGAGAGTCACAAAACAGCCTGCAAGGATAAAAGACAGTTGGAAACACTGCCCAATGTGTCTTTTATTCATACTCTTTGTTGTTGTTAATTATTACTGTTTTGCCCTGTACTTCTCAACCTATTAAGCCATTAAAGATAAGGCATATATTACTTAAACTGAGAAAATAAAACAAGACAAAAACCCAGGATGATTTCAAAAATTAAGTCTTAAGTTTCAGTGGGGAAGAAAAAAACTGATGTATTCCAATGCAAGAATTATCATGCAAGTAATAAGCAAGTACCCAAGAGGTAGTTTTTTAATCTTCTTCCTCCTTCCACCTCCACCATCAAGTAGGCCCCGGTGGCTATTGTTTTCTCATTTGTATCTATGTAATAAAAGTTGAAAACAAAAGATGAATGCACAAACTAGAGAATTCAGAAGGCATGTTTACTCATGGAGTAGTCATGTTGGATATATCATCAAGGAAATTCCTGTCATTTATGAAGGAAAAAACGTTGTTATTTTGCTTGGGTGGGAATGAGAGAACCTGGACAAATATAGAAGTTTTGGAGATGCAATGCACTAATATATATACATAGATAGATGCCAGATAGAGAGATAGATAGATAGATATATAGATAAATGATAGAGGTAGGTAGGTAGGTAGATAGATAGACAGATAGATGACAGAGATCAATTGATACATAGAAGATAGATAGATAGATAGATAGGTAGATAGATAGATGATAGAGATAGGTAGATAGGTAGATAGATTGATAGAGATGGATAGGTAGGTAGGTAGATGATAGATAGATAGATAGATAGATAGATGATAGAGATAGGTAGATAGGTAGATAGATTGATAGAGATGGATAGGTAGGTAGGTAGATGATAGATAGATAGATAGATAGATACTTGATATAGATAGATGAGATAGAGAGAGAGACAGATAGATAGATAGATAGATAGATAGATAGATAGATAGATAAATTCAGAAAAGGGATGTAGGCATCTGACCCTCTAGGATCTTGTTCACAGGAAAAGGAAATTTAAGTTGTAAGGATATAGAAACCTGAGCTATTTTGATGAAGAACTTAAAACTTGAAGGAGACTCTGCTTAGTGGCCCACTTTGACTGTGGGAACCAAATGCTTACCAGGTACTCCTACAGAAACAGGAGGCAGACCAAGAAGAGCAGACAGAGCGGCATGCTTGGTTCGGAAGAGAGAGGCCAAGATAGCACTTCCTGTCCTCCAAGGCATGCATGAAATCTGGGAAGCTGCATTTCTACATACCTAAATCACAGTATATAAATATTATATCTGCTCCTCAGACTTAAATTTATTATATCCAATAAGTTCTTTGACAAATAAGTGTGATAGTATATTTTAAGAGTAGTTCTATGGTTTCAAACTGCCAAACTGTCTGAGGAATTTCACCCCAACGCTTAACAATTTCTTAAGAAAATAATTGACTAAACTCTTTTATAGTCAGTATTTCCTTAACAATAATTATAGTACTTGCCTAATTAGGTTGTTAAATATGAATAGAAATTTATATATATGTGTGTGTGTGTGTGTGTACGTGCCTGTGTGTGTGTGTGTGTGTGTGTGTGTGTGTGTGTGTGGTGCTTTAAATGGTCCTTGGAACACTCTAAATGCACTCAAGAAAAATAGCTATCATTGCTTAGAATGTGCCAGAAACTATGTGTAAGGCAAAGATGAAATTGGCATATAAAACCACAGTCTCTGCATTTCATCTCTACTGCAAACTTCTTTTTCCAAGACATCAACTTCTTCCCTTTTTTTTTTTTTATAACTAAAACAGCTTGCTAAATGGTCTCCTTGATTCTAGCAAGCTACACTTACTGCTTTAAAATCCATTCTTTATGCAAAAAGGTGACATATTTAAAATGTATGTTAGATCATGTTACCCACATGTGCCAAGCACTCCAATGACCTCCCATTGCATTTATAAGATGTATCCAAACTGCTTGCCTTCTGCATAGGGCAGTACTTGAGCTGGGACTCCCCACTCATCTGACCTCGTTTCCTGCTCTACTCACTCTTACCTACTATATACTAGCTTTATTTGTTTCCTTGCTATTCCTCACACACTCCAAGCCTGCTCATGATTCAGTACCTCTGAACTCACATCATTGATTAGCTGTTTCTTTCCATTACAGAGTTCTCAGCTCACATCCCTACTCACATAATCTAAAACTACTCCCTTGTTTTACTAATCTTTTTGTCTTTGACACATTTTTTTAATGAAGGTATTTGTTTTCTGGTTTCATCATGTGTACTATATCTCAAATTTATGTCCAGGAGAGCAAGGAAATTTTCTCTCTTGTCCACTGCTCCACTTTTAGCATAGAGCATGACACATAGTAGTTGCTAACTACATAATGGCAGAATGAATGGAGTTGAAATTAGCACGGCATGAATTGTTCGTCAGGAATTAAGGCAAATGGAGACTGCTGTCTGAAGAAAACACAGAATGAAGACATTACATAGAGAAAGAAGAAGGATTCAGATAGCAAAAATATATTTTTAACTAGAAAAACAGAATGATCTGTAAGACTTCTACAAGATCTCTTTATTATCTGTAAGTGAAATATGCACTGTTTTATTTCTTAATAAAATGAATCTGGCAAACATTTCTTGAGTATCTACTACTTGCCAAGGATGTTCATGTGATAATGTTTGTCAAATGGTAATTTGGAATATACTATGAAAAATTATAATATAATAATTATTGATATACCTATTGGAACACAGTAAAGTAAATCTTATATTAGTCTGAGAAAGTACATGTCAATGATGGAGAATATTGTATCTGAGAAAGGATGTGTGGATGATGGAGAAGATAGGATGGTCTAACCCAGCACTGCCAATAGAATTCAGAAGAGTCACATGTGGAATTTTAAATTTTCTAGTAAACATATTAAAAAGAGTAAAAAGTAAATGATGAGAATAATTTTTTTATTTTGTACTAAGTCTTAGAAGTCCAGTGTGTATTTTACAATCATAGTACATCTCAATTTTGGGAGACATGTTTTGAGTGCTCATTAGATACATGAGGCTAGCAGTTATCATATTGCATAACCATGAACAGAAGTGATAGTATGTATTCCTTCTATCACCTGACTGGCTTACTTTCCCAAGCATGGAACTCCGTTCAATTTCTATTGAATAGCAGTTCCTCAAAGCTATGTTTTGTATGTATAGATGAATAAGAAAACAAATAAAGTGAACAAAGTGAATCAACAATGAAATATAAGATCATAGGATGTCAAGAAATAGCAAATCAACTGGTGTGTTTCCATTAACTATGTATGGTGAGACAAGAGGCATGAAGGATAGATATATTAGGAAAAAAATAGAGATAAATGCATTACAAACAAAATATATAAATATATGTATATACATATATATGCACCGATATGAAAGAGAGAGAGATTTAGGGAACTGTATCACACAAGTGAAAGCTGGCAAGTCAAAAATCTTCAGGGTAGACTAGCAGGCTGGAGAGTGATACTACTTGTGACATGGAGAATATTTGGTGGAAAGAGAGTTGAGTCCTCCTCAGTAACTCGTTTACCAAAACCAAGCATAAAAATTGAAGGTATTATATAAATTTACATTGCAGGTTATTGATATTATATAGTCTGTATAGTTTGGTGTTTTTAAATTACAAATGGAGCAATTGTGATGCACAGAAAACTCTATAATCAAAATAATTGAGGCAGCATCTGTATACTACCAAGTACACAAAAGGATTATTAAATATTAGGATTGTATTAATTTGGATTCTGTAATTATATTCACTCCTTTCAATGTTAGGGATATATTTTAAAATTATATTATACGTGATTTTCTTTATTTTATTCTGACAAGGCTTTGTCTTTTTGCCTAATACAAATCAAACCACTTGGAACATCCATATTTCCACCAATTCATTTGCAGTTTCCAGAGAGAAGTTGTGGCAGAATTCACATTCCATTAGCCTATTTTAAAAATAGGTTTATTGGCCAGGGGCAGTGACTCACGTCTGTAATCTCAACACTTTGGGAGACTAAGGCGGGTGGATCCCTTGAGTCCAGTTGTTCAAGACCAGCCTGGCAACATGGCAAAAAAAAAGCTATACATGGTGGAACACACCTGTGGTCCCAGCTACTCACAAGTCTGAAGTGGAAGGATTGCTGGAGCGTGGGAGCAAGAGGCTGCAGTGAGCTGAGATCGCTCTATTGCACTCCAACCTGGACTATAGAAAAAATGGTTAAAAAAAAAAAAGGTTTATTCATTGAACTGTAGGGATTCCGTCTAGCTTGTAAGATAATATAAGGAGCACGAGGTTGGTAATGTAATGATTTATTTCTTCCTCACAATTTAAATAGTATTAACAAATTTTTAGTTTGAAAAATGTGCCAATAAATAAAGTTCTAATAAAACATTAACAATTAGTGTTTAAAAATTAAATTCAAACACAGGTAAAACAAATATTTTTTCCACTTGAATTAATAACAAAAATTAAATCCCTCCAGAATTTATAGAAACATTGAAATAATGGCTCACAGTATGTTAACTATACCCTGGGATTAATTTAGGCACTTTTAAAAAATATATTAATTTTTTAAGCCTCTAGCATACCATTTGGTAAATTACTGCTTTAGTGTATTAAATGGTACCTAAATCATTATAGCACTAACTTGTCTCTTATGTTAACCCTGAACTTTTCAACTATTAAAGATAAATGTAGCCTAGGGTATTTTATGTTGGAATATCAAAGGAGAGGCTAATGATGGGCAGAGGTTGATGGATCCCTGAGAGTCAGGCAGGCCTTCTTTTTCATGATAACTCAGTCAGGGTATATTGCCAAACCTCTACAGATGAGATGAGACATTTGCTTCACTGTCACATAAAAAAGATTTTCCTCCTACCCTATTCTGTGCCTGAAGCATTCTATAAATGTGCAATCTACTACCAGCACATTTTCTACAAAGTAATAATCTCTATATGTTTTCTTCATTTTTATCCAATATATTTTGTTTCTTTATTTTCTGTAATTATATTAATTATAGCATTTATATATAAATATGTTCTGTACAATAAATATTTTTAAAATTATAGATCAAATAAGGACAACATTGAACAACTCTGCATACCAGTTCCCACCACCCTTTCTAAACATAATCACGGTTGTCCATTTAGTGCATATTCATCCAAAGAATGCCCTGTACCATCCAATGCACATGCCTGCGTGCATAGCAAATGCATATCATACGCATATATATCTTAGAAGACATTGTATTATTGATACATGTGATGTGAGTTTATAAAAATCTCTGTATTTCCCCTTCACACAACAAAATGACCTATTTAGGTATTCTATTCAATCTTTTTTACCTAAGCGAAAGGTTGCATAATGATAAACTATAATTTGTTTTTTCCTTACCTTATAGATGAACATTTGGATCAACTGAAATCTGTGATGAAGCTTAAACAATAAAAAAGGTATTATCTCACATGGCAAGATATGTGACAGGTATGTGTTTTCCAGCATAAGTAAACCAGGAGCACTGTTATATCATCAAATTCCCAAGTTACCATTTATATCTGTGTTTAGCCAACTTAGCCAACTTCATTTTTTTTTTTTTTTTTTTTTTTTTTAACTAAGTCTTGCTCTGTCACCCGGGCTAGAGTGCAGTGATGCAATCTTGGCTCAGTGCAACCTCCACCTCCTGGGTTCAACTGATTCTCCTGCCTCAACCTCCTGAGTAGCTAGAATTACAGGTGCACACTACCACACCCAGCTAATTTTTCTTTTTTTCAGTACAGACGGTTTTTTACCATGTTGGCCAGGCTGGTCTCGAACTCCTAACCTCAAGTGATCCTGACCTGCATCCCAAAGTGCTGGGATAACAGGTGTGAGCCACCGTGCCCGGCCCCACCTTCACTGTTCTTAAGGTTTATTTCATCATTATAAGTTAATGCAATTATGCCTGTCATTACCTCATCACCTATCCATATTCATAGGTAGAAAATGACCAGTCATTTCTGTATGATCAGCATTCACATGAAGTGCTATTTTCCTAGAATACTTTCAGCAAACTTACCTCAGGTCTCACTAGCTATATTGGCATTACCTTCTTATACTTACAGTAATCGCCATCAAGGTGAATGAAACTAACATCATTAACATACTAATCAACATTTATGCCACCCACGCTCCTCTCCTGCTTTGGCTCAGAAGGCGTGGCTCAGAAGGTGCTCATGAACACATGTTCAATATCTGGGGAAAAAAAATAGTTTTTTTTTTTAAATTTTATTTATTAATTTATTAATTTATATAGCAAGGGAAATGAGGAAATGGTTATTTGGTAAGAAACTGAAAGTATCTGTCACAATTTTTATTTTCTCTGACTTTCTTTTTCAAATGTTATAAATGATGTTTACAAAACTATCATCTTAGAGGTCTTCTAGGCACATATGTAAAAATTTCTATGGAATAAATGCAAAGAAGTAAAAAGTTGGCACATTGATTTTAATAAATACATCCAAATTTCCTATGAGTTTACCTACCTTTTTGCATATGGCAACCATATAATTTATTATTTAAACTAGAATGTTGTTGATAGTGAAAGAAAGGATTATTTGTAATTATGATTGGGTAGAATTTTGTTATATGAATATATCTGTTTAAGAAATCAATATGACCAAATTCGTCTTTTTTTCTTTTTAATGTCTTTTTTTTTTGTATATTTGTTCAAGAAGTCCTTAAATATTCCAGTATCTTAAACATATTTTTATGTGTTTATTTCTAACATTGTTATAAATTTTTCTTTATTTTTCGGGGCCATTTGAAATTAACAATAAATGATTTAATTACAGAAGGCAAGGAGATAACTACTTTTATCAAATGGATAGCCAATTGCCACAACATCAGTTATTGAATCACTATTTCTATTTTAAAGGAAGTTTAAGCACGATTTTTTTTGTTTTATAATTTCAACTTTTATTTTGGATTCAGCAGGTACATATGCAGCTTTGTTTCATAGGTATATTATGTCATGCTGAGGTTTGGGGTATAAATGATCCCATCATACCGGTAGTGAGCATAGTGTTAAATAGATAGTTTTTCAGCCCTTACCTCTCTCCCTTTTTCCCTGCTCTAGTAATTCCCAGTGTCTACTATTCCCATGTTTGTGTCCATGTATACCCAATTAACATTATTTTTATTTAAAAATATCAACCTCTGAAATTTGAGAAGGGATTCTACACTCATGAATGATTGTTACAGAAATTGACATGCCTTTATAAACAACTAGAAAACTGTACAAAATAAAAAAAAAAACAAAAGTTTCAAGGTGGTGAACAGCATGCAGAGCAGGAATATGGTGTCTAAGAGAAGGGGAAAGAAAGACAGGTGATCTGTTAGGTTACTCCGATTTTCTGCCTTGAGGCAGATTACAAGATTGTAATAGTGCAGTAAAGAGGAACTAAAACAGGTTAAGGAAATAAAATGGGGGAAGAAAATCTCTATAAAACATGCATCTGTTAAAGGATGTATGTCCAGAATAATAAAGATACTTTCCAATTAAGTGGCAAAGAGACAAACAACTCATTAAAAAAAAAAAAGATAAAGGACTGAAAAAGACATTAACAAAAGCGATACAGGAATGGAAATTACAACAAAAGAAAAAACTCAATAATATTATTTAATAAAATAAATTTAAAATTAAACCAAAATGAAATAGTACTATTGTATACATTACAATTGCCAAAATGGAAAAGACTGGCAATTTCAAGTATTTATGAGGAAACTGAATTCTCAAATTTTGCTGGTGGAGTTAAGGAATGGTACAACTCCTTTGGAAGTTATGTTAGCAACTTCTTACAAAAAATAAATATACACTTGGTAAATGATTCATCAATTCCATTCCTAGGTCCTTACTCAAGATAAATGAAAACGTATGTGGACACAAATGAACTCAAATATTAAGCAGCGTTATTCATAGTAGCAAATTTAAAACAAAAAATAGATCAAACTTAAACATCCATCAATAGGCTATGAACAGATATATTCATATCACAAAATTCTACTCAGCTTTACAAAAGAGTTTTTACCATATAAAAGAAGTCAGACAAAAGACTGACTTCTTTTGTTCTAGGATTCAACATACCACATATGAAATTAGAGAAAAAGCAAAACTATAGTGATAGAGAGTAAATTAGTAACTGAGTATGCAGATGAAAATAATTAACTTATGAAGAAACATGCTGAAAGGAGAAAAATGTTTTTACCTTAATTATAGTGCTAAGTTACATGATTGTATCAAAACCTAGGCCGGGAGCGGTGGCTCACGCCTGTAATCCCAGCACTTTCGGAGGCCAAGGCGGGCAGATCACGAGATCAGGAGATCGAGACCAACCTGGCTAACACAGTGAAACCCCGTCTCCACTAAAAAATACAAAAAAATTAGCCGGGCGTGGTGGCGGGTGCCTGTAGGCCCAGCTACTTTGGAGGCTGAGGCAGGAGAATGGCGTGAACCCAAGAGGCAGAGCTCGAAGTGAGCCAAGATTGTTCCACTGCATTGCAGCCTGGGCGACAGAGTGAGACTCTGTCTCAAAAAAAAAAATTAAATTACATTAAAAATAATGATAATAAAACCTATTGTGTCAAAACCTATTTAACTATAAATTTAAACCAGTGAAAAATTACATTTTGATAAAGCCACCGTTTTAAACAGTCAAACACAGAGAAAGATAATATCTACTATGTTGCTTTTTCTTAAATAAAAATAAAAGGTACCAAAGCTAGATAAAGATATTATACAAAAGGAAAAAGGGAAATTGCATGCCAATATACAACATAAACAGGCATGAAAATAATCTATACAATATTAGCAAATTTAATCTAACAATACATAAAATAGTTATACACCATTACCAACTGAATTTTAATCAAATGCAAGACTGGCTCAGCATTTTATAATTAATTTATATGATCCATAAAATCAATAGCCTCAGAAAGAAAAATCATATGATCATAATAGGTGCAGAAAAATATTTGACAAAACCCAACATCAGGCTAAGCATGGTGGCACAATCTTTTAATCCCAGCACTCTGGGAGGTCAAGGCAGGTGGATCACTTGAGGTCAGGAGTTCGAGAACAACCTGGCCAACATGGTGAAACCCCGTCTCTACAAAAATAGAAAAATTAGCTAGGCTTGGTGTTGTGCACCTGTAATCCCAGCTACTCCGGAGGCTGAGGTGGGATAATCACTTGAGCACATGAAGCAGAGTTCGCAGTGAGCTGAGATCACGCCACTAAACTCCAGCCTGAGCAATAGAGCCGGACTCCATCTCAAAACAAAACAACAACAGCAACAACAACAACAACAAAATCCCCAACACCCATTGGTAATAAAAACTCTCAGAAAACTAGGTATAGAGGGAAACTTCTATGAACTTTAACTTCATAAACAATACCTACAAAACACCTATAGTTAACATCATACTTAATAGAGAGAAACTAGGTACTTTCCCATTAAGATCAGGAACAAGGCAAAAATGTCCTCCACCATCACTGCTCCTATTCAACATTGTAATGGAAGTCCTAGATGCAGCAAAAAGTGCAGCATTTGAAGCAAAAGTGTAGTTATTGAGAAGTGAACCAAAAGTGTAATTATGTCATTCGAAGATGAGATGATCATCTGTAGAAAACCCAAAATAATTAACAAAAACAAATCCTGGAAGTCATAAGCTGTTATACAAGTTTGGAGAATAAAAGAAAATTGACAAAATTTAATTGCTTTTTTTTTTTTTTTTTTTTTTGAGACAGAGTCTCGCTCTGTCGCCCAGGCTGGAGTGCAGTGGGGTGATCTTGGCTCACTGCAAGCTGCGCCTCCTGGTTTCGCGCCATTCTCCTGCCTCAGCCTCACGAGTAACTGGAACTACAGGCACCCACCACCATGCCCGGCTAATTTTTTTTTTGTAATTTTAGTGGAGACGGGGTTTCACCATGTTAGCCAGGATGGTCTCGATCTTCTGACCTCGTGATCCACCCGTCTTGGCCTCCCACAGTGCTGGGATTACAGGCGTGAGCCACTGTGCCCAGTCTCAACTGCATTTTTATATGCCAGCAATAAAAGAGTAAAATTTGAAGTAAAACATGCAATACCACTTACATTAGCACAAAAAAAGTAGTTAAGGCCGGGCTCGGTGGCTCACGCCTGTAATCCCAGCACTTTGGGAGGCCGAGGAGGGTGGATCACGAGGTCAGGAGATCAAGACCATCCTGGCTAACAGGATGAAACCCCGTCTATACTAAAAATACAAAAAATTAGCCAAGCGCGGTGGCGGGCGCCTGTAGTACCAGCTACTTGGGAGGCTGAGGAGGGAGAATGGCGTGAACCCAGGAGGCGGAGCTTGCAGTGAGCCGAGAGAGTGCCACTGCAGTCAGGCCTGGGTGAAAGAGTGAGACTCCGTCTCAAAAAACAACAACAAAAAAAGGAAGTATGAATCTTAAAAAAAAAAAAAAAATTACAAACAAAAAAAACCTTCAAAATCCATATGAGGGAAACTTCAAAACTCTGATGAAAGAAAACTAGCAATCAAATAACTGGAGATATTTTTCATACCCGTGGATAGAATAACTCAATATCACGAAGATGTCAGTTCTTCCAAACTTTATAGATTCAATGGAGTTCCTCCCAAATCTCAGTAGTTTCTTTGGAGATACTGACAAACTGATTCAAAGTGTATAAAGAAAGGTAACAGATGCAGAATAACCAACTCAATATTGGAGGGGAACAAACTTTCATGACTGACTTTGACTTATTATAAAACTACAATAATCAACACAGTGTGGTATTTTCAAAAGCATGGGCAAATAGATCCATGGAACAGAATATATAGCTCAAAATAGACACAAAAATATAGTCAACTGATCTGACAAAGAATCAAAGGCAATGACAAGGGAGAAAGTATAGTCTTTTCACTAATTGATACTGGAACAAGTGAATATTCACATAAAAAAATGAATATAGAAACAAACTTTATACATTTTACATAGACTTAAATGTGAAACACAAAAGTATAAAACTTTCAGGATATAGCATAAGAGAAAATCTTGGTCACACTGAGTTCAGTGATGGCATTTTAGATACAAGGCCAAAGCTATCATTCGCACAATAAAAATTTTATAAAGTGAACTTGATGATAATTTAAAAACTTTTTTCTGCCAAGGACACTGCTCAGACTGAAAGTACAAGGCAAAGACAAAAAGAAAATATTTGTAAAACACATATCTGATAATAGACTGTTATCTAAAATATACAAAAAATTCTTAACACTCAACAATAAGAAATTAAACTCGACGAAATATTGGCAAATGATCTGAACAGATATCTCACCAATGAAGACTGTCAAATGACAAATCAACATACGAAAAGGTAGAAAACACCATGTGCCAGCAGAGAATTAAAAATTAAAACCACTACTACATTCCCATTAAAATGGCTGAAATCTAGAAAACTGAAAATTCCAAATTTTAGTCAGGATGTGGGGCAATGGGAACTTTGATGCATTTCTGATTGAAATAAAAAATGAGCCGGGCATAGTGGCTCACGCCTGTAATCTCAGCAACTTGGGAGGCTGAGGTGGGCGGATCACTTGAGATCAGGAGTTCCAGACAAGCCTGGTCGACATAGCTAAACCCCATCTCTTCTAAAAATACAAAAATTAGCCGGGCCCAGTGACAGATGCCTGTAATCCGAGGTACTTGAGAGGCTGAGGGAGGAGAATTGCTGGAACCCAGGAGGCAGAGGTTGCAGTGAGCCAAGGAGGCACCACTGCACTCCAGCCTGGGCAATAGAGTGAGACTCCGTCTCAAAATAAATAAAATTAAATAGAAATAAAAAATGGATAGAAACACGTGGATATAGATTCCAATAAGATATATATATATACATCAATATATATATAGACATAAAAATTACAGATAGAGGGCCGGGTGTGGTGGCTCATGCCTGTGATCACAACACTTTGAGAAGCTGAGGCGGGCAGATCACCTGAAGTCAGGAGTTAAAGACCAGCCTGACCAACATGAAGAAACCCGGTCTCTACTAAAAATACAAAATTATCTGGGCGTGGTGGGCATGCCTGTAATCCCAGCTACTCGGGAGGCTAAGGCAGGAGAATCGCTTGAACACAGGAGGCGGAGGTTGCAGTGAGCTGAGATCATGCCATTGCACTTCAGCCTGGGTGACAAGAGAAAACTCCGCGTCAAAAAAAAAAAAAAAAAAAAATTACAGATAGATTACCATACCATGGAGCATTGCAAGTAAATTAAAATAAGACATGAATAACATTGCAGTTATCTAGGCAAATACAAAAAACTGGAATTTTTTATTTCTCTGAAGAGAAATTGTACTAACCTCAGTTAATATCCTCATGTGATAAATAAAGAGATCAGATAGACAAAGGGAAAGAACAGTGACAATCTGTACAGATATTTTTAAGAATATTTTTATCCCATGCCATATGAAATTATTTTTCACAAGCTAGCTAAGCACAATTATTGACCATTTCTAATGACTGAATGAATGATTAACTTTTGCCTCAATCTTAATGGTTATCAGTGATTCTGCCTCGGCTTTAAGGATCTAGTTTTTGAGGAAAAATTCAGAATAGGATTATCTTATAAAAGAGATAAAAAGAGATTTTAAATGAGCTTAAACATTTAAGGGAGATTATGACCCTTGTAATAACTGGATAAATATCTACAGGAAGAAGTGAATAATTATGATAATTATCTATTCGGAGAAAAAATATGTGACTACAGGTGAGCTGTTTTTGGAAAAATAAAATATATATTAACATTCGAAATGGTTTGATTTATTTAGAAAAATAGGTGCAATAAAAATATAATATTACTCTAAGCTTTAATACATGTTTATGAAACTGTTAATTACTTCACATATTGAACCGACTTGACTCAGATGATTCCTAATCAGAAATTATAAAATCCATTTAAAATTTTCTGAACAATATAAATTAGAATAGCATCTGTTCAAGATTTTATTCAAAGTAATAATTTAGCCCACTTATATTCACAAAAATATATTTCTAATGGTATAATCCTATATTGACACAGAGTAATAAAATAATTTAAAAATATATAATAACAAAGGGGCCATCTATAATTTCTCGAGCTATGATTTACTTTTCTGCTTTGTACTTAGGTTCAGTGATTTAGGTTGGGATATAATGTACGTGTGTCTCCGTTTTTCTTGCTTACTTCTGGACAAGCCAATTGCACATATTTAATCGCAGTGGATAGTGGATCCTCTGTAATAAATCTTCATTGGACAAGTAGATCACCCAAAATAAATCATCAGTGGGTGAATGAAACAACTTTGCTCAAACATCCATGGAAAAAGAGCTCATCCATCATAAATCAAAGATAAATAAGTGGATCAGCCTTGATTTACTGCCTCTAACCATGACTATGGTTTTGCCTTAACTATGATGCACCATAATTTTACAAACAGTATATAGTTTAGAAAAATATGGAAGAGTTACCTCCCTAATACTGCCTCTGAAAGCCTATTTTCATATGATGCAGTAGCATAATGAATAAAACAAAAAGAAAAGTTGTAAAATATTATTCAGTTAGATTAATTTATGCTATTCAGCCATCTTGGAACTCCCCAGTTAGATTAATTTATCAATGTTATATAAAATAAAGACAACTAGGAAATTATCAAAAAATTAAGTCCAAATCCCAGAAATTCCAGTTACTGATGTGACCTTGAATAAATATTTTCTCCATCTATAAAATGACAGTGATAATCAACAACCTTACAGACATTGCAAGGAGTAAAGGTGGTGCTTAATAAATATATATTTTTGTTGTTCACATATTTTGGAGTACATATCTCTTCTGTTCCTTTCCCTGAGATACAAAGTGAGATATACATAACACTGTTCCTGTTTTGTTGAAGGGTGGGATCAAACTAAATTAATCACAAAATGATATAATAACACCTAGACAGAGATATGAATAGGGAATTATTTTAAAAAATAGGGCAGTTAAGCTGTAGTCAATGGCAAAAATTTTTAAAAAATGACATTAAAGAAGAGTCTTAAAGCTTAAAAGAGACTTTCGATAAACAATGCAGGGATGGGAAGGATATGTATAAAGATTAGCAATTGTGAGAATATGCTCTTGGGACTGTAAATATAGGGATCTGTATATTTATGGACATGCATGTTTCCATAAATATAGTAATAAATTAGCTCATCAGATTTTGGCAGGGGTCACATATAAAATGTCTTCTATGGCTGGTTAAATAGATAAAGTTTATTCTAAGCCAATAGAGCATCTCTTGATGGCATATATATGTGTGTATATATATATATAAAATATATATGTGTGTATATATATATAAAATATATATGTGTGTATATATATATTTAAAATATAAGTGTGTGTGTGTGTGTGTGTGTGTGTGTAGTCTATATGACTTCTACAGTGGCAACTTCTACTCATTATTTCATCTGAAATAAAGCCACTTTTTTCATTTGTATTTCACATAAATTACTGTCCTGCAAACTACATCATCAAATACATCTTGCCAAAGCATTTTCTGCTAGTTAACACAGCACATAAATTGAACAGTTCATTATATAAATGAAAAAAAGAAAACAATGCTAAGATAATCATTTACATCTATGGTAATATTTTTGTTTTGTTTTGCATAGATAAAATATCAAAATATCTTTTTAAAGGTCAAATATGTTTGCATACTATATACCATTCACAGGAAGATAGATAGATATGTAATTTTACTATTGAATTTATAATCCATTACTATTATAAAATCAACTTTTCAAAGTTTTTGACAATATTAACTTATTTATCACATTTCACCTTTCCTTTTTTTACACTTTCAAAAATATATTTTATACTCACTTTAGAAGTTCTATATTTGCTGATTGTTTATATATTATTATATTTCTAAAATAATGTTGAATTGATAGACTGATTTTACTTTACTCACTTTTTTCCAGAGAAACACAAAGTATCTGATTTTACCATCAAGGCTTGGGATTATATGCCTTGTGGAATAAAAGAAAAAGTATTTTACGTTCTCCTGATGGGCTTAAATAAAATAGAAAGTACACTTCAAGGTTTTACTTTTGGTTGTGTGTTTTGTGTGTGTTCATGTGTTTTTTAAAGGATTATTGTTCTGTAATCAAAAATGAACTTGAACTTAATCCCTCTTCAAATATAGTCAAGAAAAGTAATTCTTACTTTTTTGTAAAACGTGACCAAAAATATTTTAGAATACAAGGTTTACTGAAAAGCATTGATTATATAATAAATGTAAATATCACTCAATGTGTGTTTTATAGATATTTTTCACAATATCCTCATAATAGGTATGGTGAAGTACTACAAAAATTATAAAAAATAAATAAAACATTCCTTCTTTAACAATTATATTCCTAGTCTAATGAAGTGAGTTAAATGAAGTGCTAAGTGCCTGAATTTTAAAATCTAAATTTTCATGTAAGTACATAAGGAGTATCCTGGCTTATCTTTCTTCCAAACATAAAATATTCTTTATTTAATGATTTACATAATTTATTCAAATTTTTTACTTTAGGGAATGAGTTTAAGATACATTTGAAATACCTGGGGGCAGATTGGGATAATCAAAACATAACAGTAATTGTTGAATGGCCTTAAGAACAAATCCTTACCTTTTGTGTCTAACCATCCATATTGTTTTATATTATGATTTGATTATACGTAAGCTATATATCAGAATTATTTTCTGTTCCTATGAAGACCAGGATACTGCAATTCTGATCATTGGAAGATTAGGTAAAATCTTCATTATGGTTCTCAATTGGTTTTTTCAAAAGAGTGCAATTGTTTTAAGCGGGTGTCCAACAAGTAAATTTTTCAGAATTGTTCTTTCTCATAATCCTTAGTAATTATGTATTAAATAGAATTGTCTTTTGATGATGCACATAATATATGCTTGTAATGCAACAACTTCAATTCTTTTATTATGTAAAATGGATTCTTATCATGGTCAGTTGCATACACTCACCAGTTTCAAACATCTTCACGGACAGTAAGGCAGAGTAGACACAGGTTTGAAAATTTCTCTACATTACTAATCTTTTAAGATGAAGTCAACCATTAATTTCATATATGTCATGTCCATTTTGTAAAGCAGTCTGGTTACTGCTCACAGGTACAATGATATGAACTGTGACATTATTATATTATATTATATATATTATTGTGTATCACACACACAACAAGTTGCATAATGACCAAAAGCACACAAAAAGATAATCAATGTCTACATCTGTGAAGCTCTATTTCTTCTGCAAGGACTGCAGCTGAGCAGTTTGTATGTCTAGTAGTCCAGCTTTGATAGTGTTATAATCTGAATTGTATTGGAAAATGAAAAAATATTTTCAAATATTTATGGATGGGTTAAAGCAGGAACTAGGTAGAAATGCATTCAAGTTCTAGAATTTAGCTCTGGCAACTCTGTCATTTCCCTACTCACTGTTCTTTAAAATATAGCCTTCTTACTTGTATAGGATTAATTGCTTGCCCCCTAAATGCCAAGGCATTTCCCTATCAAAGTAATTTATTGCAAACCAGTCATGTCTCTATAACTCATCTGACTGGGTAGCAAGCCCTCAGCACAGTTTTCACCTGTACAAAATGACTATTCTGTGTAATGTGCATTTTGTTAGTTGCTGAAGCAAAACATCATTATATCATTTATTATATTTTTGACATTTAGGCCACATTTTCAATGGCCTAATTTGCTATGATATTTCCTATAGTGATATAACTTTTACAACATTCCACACCCAACATTACAGTGAATTATTTTCCAGTTCTCTCTACTTCCTTCCTAAATGAATAAAAATTTGATGATGCATGAGCTGTGTTCCCCCTAAATTCTTGTATATAAGAAGCTTTCTCAGCAATTCTTTTCCTCTTTCTGGATCTTCTGTTGTTAATTTTTTTACTTGCAGTATGTTTATTTCAACATTTCTTGTTCATACTCATGAACTTCGATAATGGCTTATTTTCTTTTTTTCATTTTCCTTGAGAAGTTTTAGGGCACACTCTGACCAACACTTTTCTATTTCTTCTTCTTTTCTTTTCCTATTGTCAACACCCCAATCCACCTGCAAACTGCAATCAGATTAGTTTTCATTGTGCCTTGTTCTTTTTCATAGTTTATACAAAGTCAGCTCACTAGCCCTTCACATAAACTGCTTTTCAAGCCTCGTCTTTTGTACGTTCTAATGTTGACCTTTGCCTAATAATTGAATGTCGTGATTGATTAACATAGTCTCATTTTACAGAGAATATGGTCTTCCTAGGTTTATACTTACTACTTATTACATTATAAAAGATTCAGGAGGAAAAACAAATCAAAAATAAGAGGAGCCTACTTTTATATCAGAGATTCTCAAGTCTTTGTCTGCATAAAAATCACATACAAATCTCAGCTCATTAAAAAGTGCATATTCAATTTTTTACTCATAGGAGTCAATCATCAGGAGGGGTTGTACACCAGAAACATGCATTTTAACGAATATCCCAGTGTATTTTGCTGAAGATGGCCTGACACAATTTAGCAATTGTTCAACAGCTATAGCTTCTAACAACCGTCCTAATGTGGATATTTCATTTTCTCTCCAGAAATTGTACTCATTAAATATTTTTATTTAAATTATTGCTATGAAATTTAATCTACTAGAAGCCAGGGAAAGACATTTTGTTTCAGTGTCCAGAGAATAAACATACTGATATCTATGTAAAGGTAAACTTAATTATCACTCATTCATAACCTAATTCCTTCAAAGACATTTTTATTCTGTTAATTATTATAAAAAGTATAAGTATTTGACTTGCTGTTTGAAAAGTAAACCCTGGGTATTCTCTATAACATTATCATCTTCCCTTTTTGAGTTGGCAATGAACAGGACTACCTGTGCAAGTATGTTTTATGTTGCTTTGAGGGCCAGGCAGAAAAATGTCACTTAGTGACTGATGAAAAACAACAAATAAAATGGCCTTAAAATACCTTCAGCATGATAACAGGTAGAAATTGTTCTGTAAGCACTATTAATAAATTCTAGTTTATTTCCTCAAATTAAGAAGTTGTTGAATAATTATCAAATGTAATATGTATTCCTAAACCATTGTTATTTAAAGTTGGGCAAATCTCTTTGTTTCCTTTGCAGAACTGTCTATATTTGACATTAGAAGGCTAACTAGGCTGGGAGCAGTGGCTCACACCTGTAATCCCAGCACTTTAGGAGGCCAAGGTGGGCAGATCATGAGGTCAAGAGTTCGAAACCAGCCTGACCAACAGGGTGAAACCCTGTCTCTACTAAGAATACAAAAATTAGCTGGGCGTGGTGGTGCACGCCTATAATCCCAGCTACTCAGGAGGCTGAGGCAGGGCGGGAGAATTGCTGGAACCCGGGAAGTGGAGGTTGCAGTGAGCTGAGACTGTGCCAGTGCGCTCCAGCCTGGCTGACAGAGCGAGACTCCATCTCAAAAAATAAAAAGAGAAGGCTAACTAATGTCTGTCCGAAACTATGACAATTTGTGAAATCTATAACCATGTGGAAACACAATGTCATTATTTTCTGTTACCATTTGTATTATGAAAATCTCTAGTTAATTTTATAGTAACAACACTGTCACTTTTATTTTATGGATAGTATTTCAGGAAAAGTTCCAGATTTCTGGGCACAGTGGTTCATGCATATAATCCTAGAAATTTGGGAGTCCAAGATGGGTGCATCACTTGATGTCAGGAGTTTGAGACCAGCCTGAACAACATGGGAAACCCTGTCTCTATTAAAAATACAAAAATTCACTGGGAATTGCTTGAAACTGGGAAGCAGAGGTTGCAGTGAGCCAAGATCACACGACTGCACTGCGGCCTGCGTGACAGAGCCAGACTCCATCTCAAAATAAAAATAAATAAATAAATAAAATAAAAGTTCCAGATGAACTCTTAACTTATGATAAAGAAAAATTCTCTAGCTTGATAGCTGATATGGTTTGTCTCTCTGTCCCCATTCAAATCTTGTGTTGAATTGTAATACCCAGTGTTGGAGGAGTGGCCTGGTGGGAGGTGATTGAATTATGGGGCAGACTTTCCCTTGCCATTCTAGTGGTAGAGTTCCCAAGAGATATTTGTTTGACAGTGTGTAGCACCTCACCCTTTGCTCTCTTTCTCTATTGCTCTGACCATGTGAAGGCTATGCCTGCTTCTTCTTTGCCTTCTGTCACGATTGTTAAGTTTCCTGAATTCTCTTCAGAAGCAGAAGCCTGTACATCCTGCAAAATTGTGAGCCAGCTAAACCTCTTTTCTTTATACATTACCCCATCTCAGGTAAGCCTTTATAGCAGTGTGAAAATAGACTAATACAACAAAATTGGTACCTGAGAAGTGAGACATTGCTGTAAAGATATCTGAAAATGTGAAAGCAGCTTTGGAACTGGGTAATGGGCAGTGGTTGATACAGTTTGGAGGGCTCAGATGAAGACAGGAAGATAAGGGAAAATTTGGAACTTAACTAGAGACTTGTTGAATGGTTGTGACCAAAATTCTGATGGTGATATGGACAGTGAAGTCCAGGCTGAGGGGATTTCAGATAGAGATGAGGAACTTATTGGGAACTGGAATAAAGGTCACTCTTGCTATACTTTAGCAAAGACATTGGTGGGAGTGTGTCCCTGCTCTAGGGATCTATTAAACTTTGAATGTGAAAGAGATGATTTAAGGTATCTAGCAGAATAAATTTCTAAGCACAAAGCATTCAAGATGTAGCCTCGCTGCTTCTAAATGTCTGTACTCATTTGCATAAACAAATAAATGACCTGAAGCTGGAAATTATATTTAAAAGGACAGCATAAACATTTGAGAAATTTGCTGCCAGGCCATGGGTAGAAAATAAAAACCCATTTTCTGGGAAAGAATTCAAGCAGCTGTATAAATTTGCATAACTAAGGAGGAGCCAAATGTTAATAGCCAAGAAAATGAGGAAAATGTCTCTAGGGCATAACAGAGAACTTCATGGCAGCCCCTCCCATCACAGACCTGGAGGCCTAGGAGGGAAAAATGGTATCTTGGTCCAGGCCCAGGGCCCCACTCCTCTGTACAGCCTTGAGACATGGTGCCCTGCATCATAGCTAGTCCTGGTCCAGCTCCAGGTGTGGCTAATAGGAGCCACAATAAAGCTTGGGCCACTGCTCCAGAGAGTTCAAGCTGGAAGCTGCCAAGGCTTCCACATGGTGTTAAGCCTGCAGCTGTGCAGAGGGCAAGAGTTGAGGCTTAGGAGCCTCCACCTAAATTTCAGAGGATGTATGGAAATACCTGAATGTCCAGGCAGAAGTCTGCTGCAGGGGCAGAGCCCTCATGGAGAACCTCTACTAGGGTAGTGTGAAGGGAAAATTTGGGGTTGGACCCCCCACACAGAGTTTCCACTGGGGCACTGACTAGTGGAACTGTGAGAAGAGGATCACTGTCCTCCAGACCCCAGGATTGCAGATCCACCGACAGCTTGCGCCATGCACCTAGAAAAGCCATAAGCACTCAAGACCAGCTTGTGAAAGCAGCACAGAAGTTGTACTCTGCAGAGCCACAGGGGCAGAGCTTCTCAAGGCCTTGCAAGCCACCCCTTGTGTCAGTGTGATCTGAGGGTGAGATGTGGAGTCAAAGAAGGTTATCTTGGAGCTTTAAGATTTAATAACTTCCCTGTTGGGTTTCAGGCTTGCATAAGGCTGGTAGCCCCTTTCTGTTGGCTTATTTCTCCCTTTTGGAAAGGGAATATTTACTGAAAGCCTATACCCCCATTGTACCTTGGAAGTAAGTAACTTGCTTTGATTTTATAGGCTCATAGGAAGAGGTACTTGCCTTGTCTCAGATTAGACTTTGGACTTGGACTTTTGAGTTAATGCTGGAATACATTAAGACTTTGGGGACTGTTGGTGCTATGGTTTGGCTGTGTCGCCACCCAAATCTCATCTTGAATTCCCATGTGTTGTGGGAGTGACAGGTGGGAGGTAATTGAATCATGGAGGCAGGTTTTTCCCATGTTGGTCTCATGATAGTTAATAAGTCTCATGAAATCTGATAGTTATAAGAAAGGGAGTTTCCCTGAACAAGCATTCTCTCTTTGCCTACTCCCACCCATGTAACATGTGACTTGCTCCTCGCTGCTTTCTGCTATGATTGTGAGGCCTTTCCTGCAGTGTTCATTAAACCTCTTTTTTTCTTCCAAGTCTCTGATATGTCTTTATCAGCAGCATGAAAACATACTAATACAGTTGGGAAGGCATAATTGTGTTTAAAACGTGAAAAGGACATGAAATTTGTGAGGGGCCAGGTGCAGAATGATGTGATTGAGCTCTGTGTCCCCACCCAAATCTCAGGTCAAATTGTAATTCCCAGTGCTGGAAGAGGGGCCTAGTGGGAGGTGTTTGAACATGGGGAAGACTTCCCCCTTGCTGTTGTGATAGTGTTCTCAAGAGATCTGGTTGTTTGAATATGTATAGCACCTCACCCTTTGCTCTCTCTCTCTCTCTCACTCTGGGCAAGTGAAGACCATGCCTGCTTCCTCTTCACCTTGTTCAGTGATTGTAAGTTTCCCAAGGCTGCCACAGAAGCAGAAGCCTATACAGCCTGCAGAACTGTGAGCCAATTAAATTTTTTTTTTTATAAATTACCAATCTCAGGTATGTCTTTACAGCAATGTGAGAATGGACTAATACAGTAGCTAGTGTTAACATTATATGATATGGGAGTAACCTGAAATTAAAGTAAAGGAAATAAAACGCTCTCCCATGCACCGTAATACTGCAAAGAGCAATGATATAACTGCCACCTCTCACAGCAGGAAATTCAGTTTTTCTTTTAGGGTACCTCCTCTGTTCTACGAGGCATTTACTGGAACTGATGTGCTGCTCTATCACTGTACTTAGATAATTCTCTCCAGAGGTTTAGAAACAACACAAGCATGGTGATTTATTGGTTATTGAAAATGAACTGTCCTCCTAACACAGCTGTAATATGGGCAATGCAGAGAGGAAATATATGCACAGATACTACGGCCAAAGAAATGTCTGTGCTTGCAGCAAGTGATTTTGGTGTTGTGCTCAGCTGAGTGCTCTATATCCATGAAAGGCTGGAGTTTCAGACAGTATTGGGGCTCCTGAGACATTTACATGAGGTAAAGTCTTTTTATTCCAGTGAGATTATTACGTTTACCACCAGTAGACTCAGAAATACTAATTGATCACCCTGTTCAGCTTAGGACTGAACTTTGGTCTCATTTGTTTTCACTAGATAATGATTTTTATTAAAGCTTCTATTTCCTGTCCCTCCCTGTGTATCTGCCTGACTCTGGTCGCTTGAATCTCAGAAAGGAGCATCCAGCAAGTCTCTGAAGGCTTTATCAGCATCCTTCCCACTCTTCATTATCCATCTTTCAACTCAACATTCATATTTTTTGCAGAAATAAAGGGAAATTTTAAACCACAATTCACTAGCTAGATTGTTGGAGGTGTACTGTCAGTATATATTTTTCTCAACTTACATGGTATTTTCTATACCATGATGGCTTTTGAAGTCATATCTTAAAACCTGCCTTCTACCCTGAGCAACACATATTCATGTCTGATTGTCCCCTATACTTCTCTACTTACGTCTGTATTGATTCCTCAAACCAATCTCTAAATGTTTCTCATAACTCACCTTCCAAATATGTTTATCTACTTTCATTTCCCATTTGAGGCCCAACATGATCTCTATCCACAAAGAGACACTTGAGTTTTTTTCACCTCACTCTTCCCTCTCAATTCAAACATTATAGTTATCCCAATCTTGTTTCTTACCTATATAAAGCATTTTTTTTAAATTTCATCTTCACTTGTCCCAACACTTATATTAACTATCTGAGTATTTTAGTCATGGACATTCAAATATTTACTCAAGCTTGCATCTTGTATCCTATTATGTGCTTTCTTATTCTACACCTAGAAATAAATTAATTCACCCTTCAGGGTCTAAGTCAAATATCACATTCCATGAAAAATTTTCCTGCTTTGTACACCAGACCAGAATCAAATATGATGCCCTACATTTTTGTCCCTATGGAACAAGATTTCATTATTTATATGAGTGCCTCCTATGTTAGACTATGAACTTCTTGATGGCGGATAAACTGTCCTCCATCTTTATAACTATCCTCCTGAACACCATAATTATGAGGATGTAAAAAATTCAAAGAGTCCCGGGTTTCTTTTTGTGCTATTATAATGGCATGAAGGCCAGGGGTCTAAGGATAGCTAAATTTAGCCTACCATTTATATTACTTTCCTGGAGGGCTTTCAAGGGAAATCTACACATAAGGGAGAATCTCTGAATGAAAATCAAAGTACCATAATAGCTATAAGATTACCTTAACTTTGACAAATCAGACTACAAACTCCATCTCCCAAAGGTAAGAGGAGCTAAGGAGTTGTTGTATGTAGGCCTGGGCAGCAGTGGAGAGTCAAAAAGTCCTTCTTCTTCTGGTGGTAATAAATGTTTTTATGCTACTGAATTATTCATTTCATCTATATTTAGTGAAGACTAAATATAGGTACGTAATAAATTGACAATATCTATTTTATAAACAATCGAGTATTATAAATTAAGTAACTGAAAATCATTCACATTTAAATTTTTTCTAGTTTATTCCTCCATAATTCTTAAATTATTTCCATTAATGCACTAAGTTTTTGAGCTCTCTATTTCTTTGAAAGACCGTTAAGATAACTTAATTATATGTTATCTAATTGAAATATTAAAGCATGGAACAGAGCTATCAAAGTGACATTAATAAGTTTCTTAGTGAAGGCTACTTCTAAACTGAAATAAAATTCTTCAGAAATATCATACATCAAACTGATGATCGAGGGAAAAAAGTTGCTGTTTTTGTACCATACTGTATATTATATATTATACATTTTATAACTCAATACTCTCTGAGATTGTATTAATATTTGAACAGGCTCTTATAATTTAAATAGTACTTATGGATCTTTACAGATCCAAAATTCACAGAGATAATAGGACATAGAAGTAGAGTATTATGAGGAAAAGCTTCTACGCTATGACTTAAAGCTTTAAATATGACAATTGAATGTATTTTTAATGGCTTATTAAATTTCATTAATTTATATTTAATGAGATGAATAACACTCAAAAAATAATTACGATGTCTCAAATAAATAAAAATTATGGAAGCAATAATTAACATGGGAACAAAATAGAAAAGATAAGAATTAAAGTTGTATCAGGCATGGTCCAGTCACCAGAATTCCTTGACTCTCACTTTCTACACTTTAATTTTGAATAATAAGAAATACCTGACTATCTCAAAGAATAATTATGTTAATACAAGAAAATAAATAGTGAGAAAAGTTATTGAAAATCTCAACATGTGGACAAATGCAAGTCACTGATATTCATTATCTTGATACAGTGTATAATTTGTCCATAGCAATTGGAAAAGTCCTAACTTTTAATCTTGAATGTAAAATGCAACTTTTGCCTCCTCATAAAAATCTGAAGACTTCCACAGCAGTATTTCAAAGTCAAAATATTACTGAGATGAAGGGCTTCTATGTTAACTTGCTGTCTCTCTCAATGCCAAGTACAGACATCCTCATACTTTTCTGAAGTCTCTGCCTAAAACTGTTCCTCTAGAGGCAAATGTTCAGTTCTAATACACTATGGCCTGTAACACTAAAATTCTGATGTAGTATCATACACAACTGGGCTTTACATAGTGTACCCTATCTCTCTGACCTCATCTTTTACATCTCACCTCGCTCATTTCCCAGTTGTCACATTGGGCTTATTTCTGCTCCTCAGGCACACCAAGCATGTTCTTACCTCAGGGCAGTTTTGAGCATACTGCTCACAATACTTTGTAAGGTTTTTCCTTGATATAATATATGTTTCAGTTCAAACGCCCCTTTCTTAAAAAGAGATTTACTGACACAACTGTCTGAATTCCCCTGACCATCAAATCCCCCAAGTCACTCTCCAACATATCTTTGTATTATTTTTTTCCCTGCTTAGTGTTTTGGAAATCATTGGGCTTATTAATTTATTTAGTAATTCAATGTTTGTATCTCTCCCTAAATTATGCATACCACAAAAAACAGACACTTTATATTCTTGTCTGTTTTCTTCCCATTATCTGAAACAAATCCTGGCATATCAAGACAGACAGACAGACAGACAGACACACACACACACACACACACACACACAAAATGTGCTGGAGCTGGATTTTAATAGTTTACACAACTCAATTTTGCACATCTTTTTTGAACTCCTAGTTCAGCAACATCACGCTGGTAGTTTGAAATTGGCCAGATGAGAGCATTTTTGCCACAGAAATCAGCAAACACTACAAATCAGGGCCTTTTTTCCTTGGAATGTCAGTTAAACATTTACTAATCTCTGTCTTTATACAGGAAAGAGAAAATAAAACAGTAACAAAATTGATTTCCAATAACTAAGATCTGAAGTGAGGAAAGTATATATGAGAAGAAGCTTTGGTCTTTGTTACACAGTGTAAGTGAGATAAAAACAGAAACACACAAAACAATTGCTCTTATAGGATGCTGAGCAAAAAGGTCAATGGAGGAAGCCATTAGGAAATAATTCATCTCACACTTGATTTTCACATCTTGGAAATAAAAAGAAATGTGACTATTTTACTATCTTAAAAATTGCATTATAAAATTTAGGATGATATTTAATATAATCTATTAAAGAGATTTTTAGACAAATGCCATTTTTGACAAATAGACAAAGCAAGATTTGATGCCAAATAATCCTTAATAATAACTGGTACTCCTGGCTGTGATTAATTTATCTTTGCATCCTAATAGTATTTCTTTTTTATTTTTATTTATTTATTTTTTTTGAGAATGAGTCTCACTTCATCGCCCAGGCTGGAGTGCAGTGGCGTGATCTCAGCTCACTGCAACCTCCGCCTCCCAGGTTCAAGCGATTCCTGTGACTCAGCCTCCTGAGTAGCTGGGATTACAGGTGCCCACCAACATGCGCAGCTAATTTTTGTATTTTTAGTAAAGGCGGCGTTTCACTATGTTGGCCAGGCTGGTCTCGAACTCCTGACCTCAGGTGATCCACCTGCCTCGGTGTCCCAAAGTGCTGGGATTACAAGTGTGACCCACCATGCCCAACCAGTATTTCATTTTTTAAGTAACGACCACATAAATTGTTTGTCATTTATGTACTTACAACTTTTTTTAGTCACAAATAATAATCTAATATGTTCATTGCAGTAACCTTCCATTACTATCACTTCATTCTGATGTAAGAATGTGACAGAAACTTTTTTACTTCTCTGGTTTCAGAATGTAGACACAAACATTATGCATCCCTACTATCTGGCAATGATATGGCTTTGTTATGGTAAAATAATACTTTAGATCAAGTATTCCAAAACCTCAGTACTACCTAAGAATGTACCTATCATCGTAAATACAGATTTTCAATAGAAATGAGTCTCTTGACTATTTTGTTGAAGAGGCAGTCTACTAGTAGACAATAATATTGAGTACCTACCATTTCTTATATGTTTATTATGCTCAACAATGCATTAAGTTCCTTGTATTCAGAAAATCAATGCAATGACACTATGAATAAGTTATTTGTATTTCAGCTTTAAATATGAGAAAATTGATAATTTGAGAAAATTTCCTCTGGTTTTGCTGATAGTAAATAGACGAGATAGAATTCAAATCTAGGTGGTCTAACTTTAGGTTTCATAGGATTGCATATAGGTTTTCAAACATAATATACTGTCATCCCACAAAAACTCAGTTCACTAATGACAGCTGAAAGGGCTTGGGCTATTCAAAAGGCAAAAGAATCAATACATTCACACAGAGAAATTGCCTTCTAACCTCAGAAGTATAGCATACGTAAAAAAATATATACATTTGCATGTATGTATGTCTGTGTCTTTTTCTTCTTTTTTTGTCCTCCTTATGCTGCAAAATTACTTGCAAATCTATGTAGAATGCATTTTGCTTTGGGTTGCCTAGAAATGATGGCTCTATTATACTATTTTCTTATTTTAACATAAAGTTTTTATTTTCCCACTTTGAAATGTGTTGAATCAATCTCAACTATGTACCACTGTTATACAGACTCATAAAACTTCAGTACAGTGGCATAAATATGATCCTCTTAGATGTTCTGGCATAACAGGCAAGGAAACAAATGCCCCCAAATTGACTCTGATGCACCACCTACTGCTACACTTTTTTTTAAGGATTCCTCATTCCTCAAGTAGATAATGGGATCTGGTAGAAAAGACAGAGCTTACAGAAAAAAATGAGAAAAGCCCTACTTATAAATTGCCTTGTATGAGCAAAGTCTTGAAAGAGTAGTTCTAGATGACAGGATAAACATACACGTAATAAAACAATTTACTTCTATTTACCATTCGTGCCATGTATCATTGAAGGTCAGTTCCAAAAGATAAGTTAAGAGAGAATTATGTTTAAGGATTCTGCATGCGGGTTTCTATGTGTGTGTGTGTGTGTGTGAGAGAGAGAGAGTGCATTTGTGTGTGTGTGTGTGTTTAGGCACTCATCTTTAGTATTAATCATTCTGAAGAATAATTTGCTTGATTGAGCTATTCATTCATTTTGCTTGAGGAAAATAGGAATGAAGCATAAAACTTGAGTCACACAAAGAAAAATACTTGGATTAGGTAGTACAATTACATATAAATATTTTTAAAGGGTTGGTATAGATTTTTATATTTATCTAAGGAGTAAATAAGTTATATACCTTAATTACAGTTTTCTAAAACAAGATATAATGGAAATTTTCCATAAAAGCTATATATTAGCAGATTTTATGAAAAAATATTTCAGCTAGCAGAAAAAAGGATGTGCAACCATGGTATTAATATCTATATCATATATAGATATTATAGACATGAAAAATGATTAAATAATTAACTTAGACTTATCGCATCCCATGTTGCCAAAAAATTTACCCCATGTTAATTGAAAAGTAAGAAATAATTATCTGTTATTTCACCATTGTTCATTATACCATATTCTTTGGTACTGTTGCTAAATAAATGGTTCCCAGAAAATTCTCTAATGTTAAGGACCGTTAATCATTATGGGATTAGAACTCAAAGAAGCAGTAAGGTATAGAAAAAAGCCACCAAAAATATATTTTAAAAATCTTCAGGTTTTTGTTAAACAATTTGCACATTAATTTTATTACCCTCAACCTGGGGTTCATTTAGGGAGTATCATAGCTTATTCCTTTCGGAGTTACACATTTTTGTTTTTTAAATAAACTTTTCATTTTAGAACAGTTTTAGATTTACAGAAAATCATAACAGAAAGTTCCCATATATTGTACACCCAGTATCTTCTACTATGAAATCTTTCAATATATGATATATTTACCACCTTTTATGAATGATTGAAGATATAGTATTATTAATTAAAATCCATGTTTTATTCAGATTTTCTTGTTTTTACACAGTGTCTTTTTTGTTGTTCCTACATCCCATGCATCATATAAAATAAAATTAAAACCAGTCTTAATGTCTTCCAATGCTCTTTTTGGTTGTGACAGTTTTTCAAACTTACCTTGTTTTGATGACCTTGAAGGTTTTGATAAATGCTAAGACATTTTATAGAATGTTCCTGAATAGAGAAATTTCATTATTATACTAGGGTATAATAATGGACTTTTGGAACAAGACCACACAAAGTGCCATTCTAATTGCATCATATCAGGAAACACACTATCATCATTACTTAATCATTCTTCATGTTTACTCAATCCCATTCCTGGAATACAGTTTGTTAATTTTCTTCATTGTACATAACTTATTTCACCCCATTTCCATTTTGTATTGTAAAAAGGAAGTCAGTATATGTAGCACATACTCAACAGTGGGGAGTTGTAAATGTCATATAAATGAAATTATATGCACTATTTTCAGACCGGCAGCTTTTACATAATATTATGCATTTAAGATTTATTTGTTTTTCGGCCAGGCTCGGTGGCTCACATCTGTAATCCCAGTACTTTGGGAGGCCGAGGCGGGTGGATCATCTGAGGTCGGGAGTTTGAGACCAGCCTGACCAACATGGAGAAACCCTGTCTGTACTAAAAATACAAAATTAGCCAGGTGTGGTGGTGCATGCCTGTAATCCCAGCTACTCGGGAGGCTGAAGCAGGAGAATAGCTTGAACCCAGGAGGTGGAGGTTGCGGTGAGCTAAGATTGCACCATTGCACTCCAGCCTGGGCAACAAGAGGAAAACTCTATCTCAAAAAAAAAAAAAAAAAAAAAATTGTGTTTCTGTGTGTCTTGATGGAACAGTCTTTTATTTATCATTGAACAGCATTTCACTGTATGCATATTCATTCACTTATTGAATGACATTTTCATTTAAGTATTTTTATTTTTTTAGAGATGGGGTCTCATAGTGTTGCCCAGGCTGGCCTGCAATGGTGCAATTATAGCCTACTGCAGCCTTCAATTCCTGAGCTCCAGCAGTTCTCCCACCTCAGCCTCCCAAATAGCTGGAACTACAAGCTACAGGTGCAAAACACCACGCCTGAATTGAAAGACATGTTGATGGCTGCTAGTTTGGGGCAATTATGTATAAATGTGCTATAAACATTTTCTCACAGTTATTTGTGCAGGCATAACTTTTCAAGTAAATTAGGTAAAGACGTTAGAGCAGGATTACTTGATTATATGCTAAGACTATGTTTAGCTTTATGAGAAACTGCCAAACTGTCTTCCAAAGAACTTGTGTCATTTGCATTCCCACCAGCAGGGAATGGGTGGTTTCTGTTCTTTGCACCTTCACCAGCAATCGATATTTATGTTGTTGGGATTTTAGGTATTATAATGTGTGTATAATGGTATCACTTTGATGTTTTAATTTGCAATTTCCTAATGAGAAATGACATTGGGTATTTTTTCATATGCTAACATACCATCTGAATATCTTCTGAGAGATGTCTGTTGAGATTTTGGCCCCCTTTTCAATTAGTTTTCTTACTGTTGATTTTCTTTCAGTTCCAGTTCTATTTTGGATTTCTTTCCTAATCTTTAGAACCTGTGACTATTTTGGATATAAGTCCTTTATCAGATGTGCTTTGCAATATTACCTTCCAATTTTAACTTGTCTTTCATATCGTATTTTCCCAGAGCAGAAGATTTCAGTTTTTAAAAAGTCCATCCTAGTTTTTCACACATTGCGCTTTTGTTATTTTACTGTATTCAGGAGCAAATCCAAGGTCAACACGGTTTTCTCCTCTGTTGTTTTCTAGAAGCTTATAATTTTTCATCGTACAATTTCTTCTATGATGCATTTTAAGTTTTGTCAAAGTAAGTTCTATGTCTGGGCAGTCTGTCTCTGTTTTGCTTATTTTTCCAGGAACGTTTGTTAAAAACTACCCTTTGCTCCACTGAATTGCCTTTGTGCCTTTGTCAGAAATTAACTATGTTTGTCTTAGTCTATTTCGGTGCTCTCTGATCTGTTGCATTAATTTATATGCCTAATCTGTCACCAATACTATGCTGCCTACATTACTGTACTTCAGAACAATAAGTCTTGAAATCTGAAAATGTGACATCTTCAATTTTATTTTTCTTTAATATTCCCTTGGCTATTCTAGATCTTTTGATTGATATATATGTTTATATGCATTTTTAGAAGAGTTTCACAATATCTATATAATAATTTGCTGGAATTTTGATTTCTTTGGATTCAAATTGGGAAGAATTACAAAAATATTAAATATTTTAAGCCATGAACACAGAATAACTTATTTATTTAAATCTTTTATTAATTTTATCAGAGTTATGAAGTTTTTCATTATAAACTATAGACATTTTGATAGATTTTTACTTTTTTTGGTGCTATTGCAAATAGTATTGCATTTTTAATTTTAAATTTAAATTTTTCATTGCTGGCAGGTAGACAACAAATTGACTTTTGCATATTGACCTTGTATCTCATATAACCTTGCTCTAGTTACCTATTCATTGCAGGAGTTTTCTAAATTTGTTTGTGTATAAATTATTCGGTTTTTTCTACACAATGAATCAAAAGTAGTTTTATTTTGTTCCTTCCAATTTGCATATATTTTATTTATTTTTCTTATCTTATTGCACTAGCTAGGGGTTTCAATGTGATGTTGGCTTGGAGTGATGAGAGGGGACATCTTTGACTCTTTCTCGATAATAAGGTAAAAATTCTCATCTCTTACCATTAAACATAATATTAGCTGTCAGTTTTTTTGTAAATATTCCTCATAAACTTCAGAAAATCTCCTCCTACTCATATTTAATGAGAGTTTATATCTTGAATGGATGTTAGATTTTGTCATATGATTGCTTTACTTCAATTGATACAATATAGTAAATTGCATTGATTGATTTTTAAACAATGAATCTACTTTATTTGGAATAAATTATCAAATAAGTAAAGCTTATTTTTAAATAGACAATAAAACTAGTACTTTTCCACTAGTTCACGTGAATGCTTAAAAACTCTCTTGCTTTTTGTTTTAACAGAGTTTAATTCTCTCTTTTATTGTGATAATCTTATATAAAGGCTGTCTTTAAGATTATCTCTTTTATTGTGATAATCTTAAATAAACCCTGTCTTTCCTGTACCAGATGAAATTATAAAATTTCATCTGGTGCAATCTTTCTTTGACAACACCAGGTGCTGCTCTATAATTTTTATTTTTGTCTCCTATGTTTATTGTTTTATTATGTACTTTGCAGAGAGTCTTCAGCTATAATCCACTCCGATTATATATGTCTATATATCTATTATATTAATTAATATGACATATTATGTTAATATATTATAGTACATATTAGAATATATAATATACAATAGTATAGTGTATATGCTACGGTGTATATTATATAACATATTAATATTGATATGTTGCATATTATAGTATATGCCATGCTATTATATATTACTTGTAATATATAATACTTTTTAATTTTGTAAGCCTGTGAGTGTTGTGTTGCTCTTTGAAGGGGAGGGGAAGCATTCTCTAAAATTCCGATTAACTCAGTCCTTTAGTGCACCTGTGTCTGAGAGCTCTGTTCTTTACAAGTGTTTCTCCACAGCTTTTTCTCACTGCCCCCTACTTTTTTCCCTGGCTGCTACATTCCCAATCTATTTCTCTGAAGCCATGTGAAGCTGTGCCTATGCTCCAAATAATTTGATCTTTGTTTCTACATCTCTCTGGATGAGTCTGTTGTAGGAATTTAGAGTAGCAGGTTTTCCAGTGATCTCAGTTCTCTGATGGCCCCCAAAAAAGATGTTGCTTATCGGTTCAACCAGTGTTTTCTTTTCTTTTCTTTTTTTTTTTTTTGAAATAGAGTCTCGCTCCTATCATGCAGGCTGGAGTGCAGTGGCGTGATCTTGGCTCACTGCAAACTCCACCTCTCGGGTTCAAGCGATTCTCCTTCCTCAGCCACCGGAGTAGCTGGGATTATAGGTGTGCCCTACCACACCTGGCTAATTTTTGTATTTTTAGTAGAGATGGGGTTTCACCATGTTGGCCAGGCTGGTCTTGAACTTCTGACCTCAGGTAATTCACCTGCTTTGGCCTCCCAGAGTGCTAGGGTTACAGGCATGAGCCACCGCGCCTGGCCTCAACCAGTGTTTTCTTACTGTTAGGATGAAGTAAAGTTTTCTAATCTACTTAGATTAGATATTCTAATTGTTTCAGTATTATAAAATAATTAAATGTATTTTTATTTTTATTAAATATAAATCGATATTCTAATTATTTAAGTATTATAACCATTTCTTACTTTTCTCTTCCCACCATCTGACTCATATATCTGATTCTCATGTCAGGTCATTTAGGACCAGACCTTCACGTCAAAGAGCTTGGTAGTCTGAATTATAAAAATGAAATTCCTCTTGAAACACCAGAGATTAAAAACATATTTGATGTTTTTGTCACTGTACATTTTTTTCACCAACATGGGAGTAATATCTCAGTACAAATCAGCATGAGAAATTAAGTTTGGATGAAGAAAATATGATTTATACAATTGGACAATATGAGGAGGGGTTCAAATTAGACGAGTATAAAAAATGTTCTCTTACCCACTCTCATTACTGGATTCTACAAGTTATTTTGAGAGATAATAAAAAGAACATATAATTTATTGCTACATATATGTGTGTGTGTATACATATATACGTGTGTATACATATATACGTGTGTATATGTACAGTGTGTGTGTATACATATATATGTGTGTATATGTATATGTGCGTGTATACGTGTACGTGTATGTATGCATATACATACACGTATACACGCACATATACACACACATACATATATATATTTGCATTTAATTACTTTCAACAGTTTTTTAACTATATCCTTACCTAACACAATTCTTCCTCATTGTGGTACTTAAAACATTTATGGAAGGTACCAATATTTTGGTAACTGCCTTGGGAAAATATGTTTATCAGTACCACTTAGTGTTATTTTTAAATATTTAATTTTTTGATGCCTGTTAAGCATTTGAAAAACATTGATTGTGATATAAATGGTAATTAATATTTTAAAATAAATATAAACAGGTGTATGTCCTGAGTTGGGGGTATAATTTAGTGGATTCTGTTTGGACTATCTTAATAATCACAATCACTGTAAAGGTAGTCACTATGAGATCAGACACAGTGACTCACACTTTCAGAGGCTAAGCGCTTTCAGATGCTGAGGTGGGAGAATCGCTTGAGCCTAGGAGTTTGAGACCAGTCTAGGCAACATAGGGAGACTCCTGTCTCTACCAAAAAAAAAAAAATTAGCCAGGCATCGTGGCATGAGCCTGTGGTCCCAGTTACTCAAGGCAGGAAAATCACTTGAGCCTGAGAGGTCAAGGCCACAATGAGATGTGATTTTGCCACTGCTCTCCAGCCTGGACAACAGAATGAGACCCTATCTCAAAATAAATATATAAATAAATCAAATTAAATTAAATTTAAATAAGATAATCACTATGTGTATATGGTTAAACCAGGCTATACTTTCAGATAAAAAGGCAAAGCACTCTTTCCTAATTTTTTATGAACATTTATTATTTACTTTTTCATTAAATTTGTAGATGTTGAAATAATGGTCAAAGTGAATAAATGCTATTTAAAACCTTTGTTATGGTTTCTAGATAACTTTACAGAAGAATGTAGCAATTTATACTCACACAATGACTGAAAATGCCTGTATTTCTACATTTTAATTGTATTGAGATATAATGATGTATATAAACCACATGTATTTCAAAATGTGTAAACACTTGTGAATTCCTCAAAACATAAGCTATGAAACATATATATGTCCTTCTGAGAAGTTTTCTCATGTTTCTTTGAAATTCAACCTTTCTCCCTTCCTCTCTTCATTCTCAATCAACCATTAGTCTGTTTAGATTAGGTTGCATTTTCCAGAATTTTATATAAAAACAATAAAAAATATGTAGTAGTTTTAGACTCACTTTTTCACACATGATAATTATTTAGAGATTCACTGATATTTCATGAAACAATATGTGATTCAATGTTTTATTGCTTAGTAGTATTTCTTTTTTGTCAATATACTATAGAACATGAGGATTCTTTCCAGTTTGGGGCTATTAAAATTAAAACTACTGTAAACATTTGTCCCACAGTCTTTGTGTTGACATGTGTATTCATTTTCCATTGGTAAATTTGTAGAAATGGAATAAATGGCTATATGGTGAACATACCTGTAACTTTTTACGAAGTGAAAAAAAGTGCTTTCCAAAGCACACAATCTTACTTTTCAACCAGCAATGTAAAAGAGGTCTAGTTTCTCTACATGTTAACCTATAATTTATATTTTTATATTTATTTGTATATATATATATATATAAAATATGTGTGTGCATATATATGTGTGTTTGTGTGTATATATAAATTTTAGCCATTCTTGGGAGTATGTAGTAGTCTCTTATTATAATTTTAATTTCTATTCTCCTAATGATTAAAGATGTTCAACATTCTTTTCACATGCTTATTTGCCATCTGTATATATCCTTTGGTAAAATGTCTGCTAAAATAGTTTTTCTGTTTTAAAATTTGCATGGTTTGACTTCTGTTGACATCAATTGTAAGAATTTTTATATATTACAAATATCAGTCCACTGTCAAATATATGCTTTGAAAATATCTTTAATTTAAAGAATCTAATTTAGTGCTTTTTTCTATTATAGTTCATACATTTTGTGCTGTATTTAAGAAATTTTGCAAAAACCATTATTAATAACATTTTTCACTATTTTTTTAACACTTGCTAGAGATTTAGTCCTTGTATTTAGATTTGTGATACATTTTGAGCTAATTTTTGCATGTGATATTATTTAAGGGCCAAGGTGCTTACTCAATGTTTATGTATCAAATTCTTTTCAGCATTCTTTAGTGAAAAGATTCTTTTGTAAATGAATTGTTTTGTCATATTTGTGGAAAATTGATCATATAGGTTATAGGTCAATTTAAGGACTCTGTATTTTGTTTACAGAATAAAAAACTAAGTATTTAATATGTTTACTATTATGCTAATAGCTTGCTGTCTTCATTACCATAAGCTTTAAAATAAGACAACATTAGGTAGTGTAAATCCTCTTATTTTTCTCTATTTCAATGTTATTTTGACTATATTAGACTCTTTGCATTTTTGTATAATTTCAGAATCCCCTTGTTAATCTCTACTAAGAGCCTGCTGGAATATTGGTTGAAGTTTTCTTGAATAAATAGATAACTTATTGAGATGATAGACATCTTAATAATAAAGAGTTTTCCCATCTATCAATATGGGTCTTTAAAATTTTTTATCAGCAGTAATTTTATTTTCCAAGATGTATGTCTTCCATATGCTTATCCAAATTTATTCCTATATATGTCACATTTTATATATTGTAGAATATTCCTAAGCATAGAAGAAACACCAGTCTTTCACCATTTATAGTGATGTAAATGCCAAGTCTTTTTTGTATGATTTTCATAAGGACAAGTGTGTTTGTTTATTCATTGTTCACCTGAGGATTTTTGTCATGTATGACTGTTGAATATTATCAAGTGTACTTTCAGCCTTTATTGAGATAATTTTTAAAACTTTTTTTGCTCTGTTTATTTGATAAATTATATGGATTGATTTACAAATGTTAAACCAGACTTACTGAAATGAAACGTGATTTATCATGATGTATTATTATACTTTGTATGTATTGCTGAATTCAGTTTGATATCTGGTTGAAGATATTTGCTTTTTTCATCGTGAGGGCTATTGGTATGTAGAGTTTGGTTTGATGTTTTCTTTTCCTTTTAATATCTTTTGTGGCAATGCTGACTTCATAAAATAGATTAGGAAGTGATTTATCCTCTTAATTTTCTTGGAGAAAGTTTGTTTCATTTTGTATTATTTCTTCCTTAAATATTTCATAGAATTCACAACTGAAACAATATACATAAGAATTTTCTTTGTGGGAAAGCTTTTAACCAGAAGTTCAATGCGTTTGATAGACACAAGGCTATGCAGGTTGTTACAAAGTCTGCCTTAACACAGCTATTCCGGTTCTCAAATTTTCTGAGTGAGCTTTGTTAATCTGTTCACATTGTTTGCAAGAAATTTATTTATATTATCTGAGTTGTCAAATTAATTGATACAGTTTATTCATAATAATCCCTTATGATCCTTCTTATGTCTATACTACTTATAAGGTAAGTAATACTGTCTTTCTTCCATTATATTATGTCTTCTTTATTTTATGAAATTAATCCACCTAAAGTTTAATCAATTTCATTGCTACTATTCAAAGAAGTTTTTTATTTCATTGATTTTTTTTCTCATTTTAATGTGCTACTTTCTAATATTTTTTTTCACTAGCTCCTGCTTATTTGGATTTAAGTTGCTTTTCTTTTTCTAGTTTCTTCAGGTGAAAGCTTAGGTCATTGATTTAAGACCTTCCTTTCTTGCTAATAGAGGCATATTTTGCTATGAAATTTCTTGTAAGCAGTGTTTCAGATGTCTTACAGGGTTTGACAGGTCACCTTTTCATTTTCATTCAGTTCAGTTAATTTCTAATTACTATTTATATAGCTTTACTAACCAATTATTATGTTAATATGTGTAATTTTTTTCAAATACTTGATGATTTTTTAGATTTCTATATTTACTCATTTTTACTTTCTTTGGATTGTGTCAGAGAATATCTTATATGTATTCAAATCCTTGAAATGTATAGATAGGTGTTTTACAGCCCAGAATATGGTCTATCTTGGTATATGCAATAAGTAAACTTAACAATGTGTATTCTGTTAATTTTGGTTGAAATGTTCTATAGTTATCAATTAGGTTAAATTAATTGGCAGTATTATACAAGCCCCCTACATTCTGAATGATTTCTGTAATTAATTTTATTAATTATTGAGAGAGGTATGAGATTATATAAACATAATTTGATTTTGTCTGTTTCTCCTTGCATTTCTGTAACATTTGGTTCTTGATTTTGAAACTCTGTTATAAGATACATAAATATTTAGTATTTTTATATCATCTTGATGAATTGGCCCTTTTATCATTATGGACCAACTTTCTTTATCCCTGATAAAGTTATTTCCTCTAAAGTCTAATTTGTTCTATAGTAATATGCCATTTCCACTATCGCTTTCTATGGATTACTGTTAGCTTTGTGTATTTTCCTATTATTTTTATGTAGATGAATTTCTATTTTCAATTTAATTTATTTAATAGTTTATGCAGCATGTGGTGAAATTTTGTTTTTTTAATCTAATCTGTCTGCCTTTAGATTATTTACATTTAATATAATTATTGATATAGGTGTGTTTACATCTCATACCTAGCCATTTGTTTTCTATATGTCCCATCTATTTACTCCCTTTTCCTGCATTTGGCATTATTTTTATTAGCTGAGTATCTTTTTTACTATCTTTTATATCCTTTATCAGTCCATTGGCTACATCTGTTTTTAAAGGCTTTAATTTTAAAAAATAATTTTAGATTTACCAAATAATTTCAAAGCTAATATAATAGAATGTTCCTATATGCTTTATACCAACTTTGCTCTCTTATTAATTTATCTTGTAATATATCCTTTGACTCATGACCTGTTTAGAAGTATGGTGTTTAATTTCCAAATACTTTGTAATTTTCTAGCTATCTTCCTATTATTAATATCTTTTTAAATTTAATTGTGGTCTGAGAATATACTCTAAGATTTCTGTTCTTTTAAATTGGTTAGGTGTATTTTATGGCCCAGAATTTGGTCTATCATGGTAAATGTTCCACGTGAGCTTGAGAAGAATGTGTGTTCCACCGCTACTGGATAAGCTAGTCTATAAATGTCAATTAGATACAGTTGATTAATGGTACTGTTGAGTTCAACTATATACTTATTGATTTTCTGCCTGCTGGATCTATCAATTATAGTATGAGAGATGTTGAAGTCTCCAACTGTAATAGTGGATTTGTTTATTTCTCCTGGCAGATCCATCAGTTTTGTCTCACATATTTGGGCATGCTGTTGTTAGGTGCATACATCGTAATCATTGTTACATCTTGTTGGACAATTGACTCCTTTATCATTATATAATGCCCTTTTTTATCTCTGAAATTTCCCCATGTTCGGAATCTGCTTTACCCAAAATTAGTATAGCTACTCAATATTTCTATTAATTAGTGTTTGTATGACGTATCTTTCTCTATCCCTTTACTTATAATCTACATGTGCCTTTATATATACAGTGGGTTTCCTCTAGACAATATATTTTTTTCTTTCACTCTGACCATGTCTATCTTTAATTGGTGTATTTCAAGCATTCATAGATACATTGATTGTTAATATAGTTGGAATAGTATCTACCATGCCTGTAATTATTTTCTGTTTGTTGCACTTTTTCTTTGTTTCCTTTTTATCATCTCTGTCTGATTTATCTGGTCTTAAATGATAATTTTCTATCATTACTTTTTCTCTCTTTTTTTAGCACATCAATTATAGTTCTGTATAAAAGATGTGTTTTAGTAGTTTCCCTAGAGTATGCGATATCCATTTACAGCTAATTGATTTTTAAAAATCGTATTATACTGCTCACAGATAGTGCAGGTATTCATATTACTTATCTATATGATATAATCACAAAATTTAATGTTACTATTATAGTTTTAAATAATTATCTATAGGTCAGTTAGGAATAGGAAAAATAAAAGGGTTTATATACCTTCATATACTCCTACTCCAGCAATCTCCTTTTCTTCTGTAGATCAGAGTTTGTGACCTGTACCTTTTTCTTCGTGAGCGGGTGGATCACGAGGTCAGGAGTTGAAGACCAGCTTGGCCAAGATGGTGAAACCCTGTCTCTACTAAAAATACAAAAAGTAGCCAGGCGTGGTGGCGGGCGCCTGTAATCCTGGCTACTTGGGAGGCTGAGGCAAGAGAATCACTTGAACCCGGGAGGTGTAGGTTGCAGTGAGCCGAGATCACACTACTGCACTCCAGCCTAGATGACAGAGCGAGACTCAGTCTCAAGAAAAAACAAACAAAAACCAAAATGAACCTTGTTTTAGCTTTACTGAAACGACTTCTACTGATGAAGTCTCTATTTTTCTTTTACTTATAAAGGATAATTTTGCTGGATATAGAATTCTAGGTTGATGTTTTCTTACTTTTTATATTTTATTCTACTCTCTTTCTTGCCTGGTTTCTGACATGTTTGCCGTAATTTGTATCTTTGTTGCTCTACAGATAAGGCTTATTTTCTGCTTAGGCTTCTTTTAAAATTTTCTCTTTGAATTTGGCTTCACACAGTTTAAATATGGCATGCCTAAGTGTAGATTTTCTGGTATTTATCCTGCTTGGTAATCTCAGAGCTTCCTATATCTGTGGTGTGTTTTCCTACATTGTTACTGAATTCTTTCAGCCATTATTACTTCAAGTATTTCTTCGTCTCCTTTCTATCTTTATACTCTTCTGGTAATCCATTACATTTATGCTACTCCTTTTTAAATTATTGCATAGTTCTAGGAGATTCCGGTCCTTTTCTTTTTCATTCTTTTCTCTCCTTCTATTTCAGCTTTGGACATTTCTTTTGGCCTATCTTCAAGTCAATGATTCTTTTCTTGTCTATGTTCAGGATACTGATGAGCCTACCAAAGGCACACATTTACTATGTTTTTAATTTCTAGCATTTTCTTTTGATTATTTCTTAGAGGAAATATTTTTCTGCTGAAAACACCTGTCTTTCATGTCATCTAATTTTTCAACTGAACACCTTATTATTTATTTTAAACTTCCTATCTGATCACTTCACACGCTTCATTGTAAGTTAATTTTGATGCTTGCTTTGTCTTTTCAGATTGTGTTTTTTCTTCCTTTTAACATGCCTTGTAATTTTGGTTGGGTGTTGAAAATGCTGAACTTGTAGTAAGAACTGAGCTAAACAGGTCTTTATTATGAGGTTCTACATTTACCTTGCTAGCAGTTGGGATATTGGTTACAAGAACTGATGTATTTATCTTCAGTGCGCATATGAATGCCTGAGGTTTTATTTTACTGTACTGTCCTCATTTGATCTCCCTGTTGTTTTTTCAGTCCCTCAGAATATCTTTTAAAATAACATTTGCATCTGTAGCTTGCTTTTTTTTTTTTTTTTTTTTAAGTTAAGGCTATTGTAAAATTTTCTTTCCTCTTAGATTAGGCTTCTTATGGAGATAATGCTCTGGGTGTATTTCAAATGGCTAAATTTTTGTTCCCTTACCTCCACAATTAGAAAACTGTTTTGAGATTTCAATGTGAGAACCTAGTGGGGTTTCTGAGTATAATTGTGGCAGCTCCTCCAAGACTTTAGACCCTGGAAGTATTCATTTTAGTCCACACTGACTCCAGCAGTTGGTCAAAATTGTCCTTTTAATCTTCCTTCCTTCTTGCCTCTCCAAACCTTTATTCTATTTTTGCTTTACATTTACTTTGCATATGTCATAAATTCTAAAATACCATTTTCATTTTTGTTTTTGATTATCTTTGAGGAGATTTAAAATAAAAAAATAGTACCTTTCATTTACTCACATATATATGCCACTTCTGTTGCAGTTGATTACTTTATGTAGTTGTAGATTTCCATCTGTTATATTTTGTGTGTCTGAGAACCTTCTTTTGCTAGTTTTTTTTTTTTTTTTTTGTAAAAATCCTTTGGAAATTAATTCTTTCAGCTTTTTTATATCTAAAAAAGCCTTCATTTTACCTACATTTTAAAAAGATACGTACATCTTATATACACTGTAGGGTTATAGGTTGACAGTTTTTCTTCTGTTTTCTTTACTCAGCACTTAAAGATGTTGCTGTACTGTCTTTTTGTTTGTATTGTTTCTTACAAGAAATTTGCTACCATTGTTTCATTATTCCTCTGTAGGTAATGTGTCCTTTTTGTCTGGTTGCTTTTGAGATTTCTTTATTACTTGTTTTGAACAGTCTGATTATGACGTACCCTCATTTTGTTTTCTTTATGTTTATTGAATTTTATGTTTCTTCGTATTCCTGAATACGTAGGTTGAGAGTTTTGATCAAATTTGAAAAAAATTGGTCTTTATTATTATTTTTAACATTTTTATCACCCTCCATTCTCTCCTCTCTTTCAGTAACTCTGTCTACATCTATAATAGTAGAAGTTTCCCCACATACACTGATGCTCTCTTTGCTTATTGGCAGTCTTCAGTTGTACACTTGAGGAGAAACCCATGCAGATATATGCAGCTCTGACTTTGGCCACCCTCTCATCTCTTACAGATTCCTCAACTTTAATACAACAGTCTGCCAATTCAAGCTACTTTTGACTTCCTGAATACTCACCTCTGTCTTCTCAACTCGGAGTGAAGACGTGTTCTGTGAACTTTCTATATACTTGTATTGAGGCCTGATAACTCTCTCAAGTAGTTCGTTTACAGCTGATTCTTTTTCCTTGTATCAGGAATCGCTGTTATGTGATAGTTATTTTCTCATGGCTAAGAACTATTATTTAATATAATTTGTCCATTTTTTAGTTGTGTGATGAGGGAGGTAAATCTGTTACTCTGTCCTGGCTAGAAACAGAAGAACTTAAGTCCTTATACCTTTAAGCCCACTATATTTCTTTCTTTCTCTTTGTGTATGTATAAAACCATTATCAGTGTTAGAGTATCCTTACTCCAGTATACTGTTGTCTTATAGTTTTTATTTTGCCAAATAAATCAGATTTGATTCTGTAGATTTAACTTTTCTATAGTAAGTTATAAAAAACTATATCTTAACAGATACGCAATAGATACTTATCTGCATTTTTCTCAATAATTCTCTCTCATATTATTTATACTAGTTGATGTTTATGTATGGTTTGAAATCCATAATATTTGCTGTAAAATTAATACTCTTCTTTCTGTTTTTACTTTGATCATTGTTTTGCTTGTTTACAAAGCCTGAGTCTCTTTCTTTCTAACCTGAATGAGCACCGAAAATGTCCACATTCTCTTTTCTGGGTTAATTTGTTTTTGACAAATTTAGTAAAATAGCTTTTTAAAAATTCAGTTGGTAAGAAAAGTCACTGCTTTGTAAGAGTTGTTGCTGAAATCTACTCATTTTTAATGCATTCTCTGTAAAGCCATTAAAAATCCCTTGGCAGTACTAGCTAATTAAGCATTTGAGGATTAAACATTTTTATTCATATCATTACACATACTCTTTGATTTAAAAAAAACTCTCTGAAGAATTCTCACATCATATATTAAGTGAATTAAAGTATTTGTGAATACAGAAGGATATCCAACTCTTAAAGAATAGAATTAAAAATTGCATTTGTTATTTCACTACAAATTCCCTATTCTTTTCTATCCTTTTCTATCTATGTATCTATGTATCTATCTATCTATTCTCTCTCTCTCTCTCTCTAATAAAGATGATTCATTTCTCTATCTACTTGCCACCTTTGATTATCTTTCAAATATTCTTAATTAACTAAGCATTTTTTAGTACTAGTAGAGTATTAACTAATATGTGCTCTGATTAATGTTACCATAATGAATAGTTATCAAAGACATTTCTTTTTATAGCATTTTCTTAAGTATCTTCATAGTGAATGACCAAAGAAGAAACAGATTGTAACATCTGTCTCTGTTATAACAATGATCTTGCTCATGTATTTCTCCATTTCCTAACAGCCTGTCATTGCATGAATTTAAAATACTATTTATGTTACATTTTTGTAATGAGTGCCAACAGTCTTCTGTATTTTGCATTTTAAGATCTCTCAGAATGCTTTATTATCCATCTATATACCCCCCAAAAAAGTTTCAAGTGAGAATCATGAATAAATGTGTCTTGGCAGTTTGTGGAGTGGGCCTTTGGGTATGAAGGGAATTATGTAATGCCATATGGTTCTTTTTCTATAGTGCCATTGCCCTCTCATTTTCACCTGCCAACTTGTTCTTCACTTTGCTATCAAATTAATCTCTAGTTGTTCATTGTTTAGTGCCAACTATAAAGTTTGCATTTGCCTTGCAAATATATAGTCACAGGTAGTGTGGCAATAGCAAAAATAAATATGCATTCATTATGGAGGTTAGCAATATTAATACTGCTGCTAATGATAGTGTAGGTAAAAACAAGCATTCATCTGGAAAGTAAACATAGAGTGTATTCTCAATATATTTGATATCCTTTAGATAAATTTAATTCATTTAATTTAGCTTCGCAAATAAAATGTCATTAATTACATAAATTATTTTAAATAAAATACTTTATTGTACATTTATGTGAATAACTTGCTATATGCTATGAAGTGGAAAATAAAAACAGCTAACCCAATATATTGGACAAAAAAGGTGCTTTAATATGTGTCCTGATAAAAATTGACACTAGTCTAATTTCTTTTTCTAGTTCAAAGTTTAAAATTTTGTATCGTTATTTTTGTAGATGATAATACCTGCTTAAAAAAGATATTATCAGAATAAAGCTTTCCAAAGACGTGTCTCTTTCTGTTGTTTGTTGTTGTTGTTGTTGTTGTTTTTTGTTTGTTTGACTGATTAGCAATGGGGCAATCAGCCAGAGAGTTGTGTCAACAGACTAAGACTTCAGAATTTAGAGATTATCACCAGCAACCAACATATATCAATAAGTCAAAGTTTTTAATGCTGTACTTATCTTATAAGGAGAAAGAGAGGTTTTATTAAAAATATTCTCCTCTAAAGAACAAAGTATTCAGACTAACTGTATCAGTTTACTAGAGCTGCTGTAATTAAACACCCCAAGGTTGGTAGCTTAAAAATGGGAAATTCATTGTCTCATAATTCTGGAGGCTTAGAGGTTCAAGATTGAGGTGTCAGTATGATTGGTTCAGTCTGAGGACTGTGGAAGAGAATCTGTTCCATTCCTCTTGTCTACTTTCCGCATTAATGAAACAACATTCTGATGTTTATTCACCTCACAAAGAGGGTCTTCCTTGAAAATACTGAATTGACAATACAAAATAAGCACTCTATTCTCTTTTCCCCCTAATTCTTAAGTTTATTTTCTTTCTTAATGGGCATTCCTTTAAAAATTCAGTCTTATGTGTGTGTTTTGTATAATAATTAATGAAAGGCCTATTATCTTGCACATTTGTAAAATCCACTTATAAAATTTAAAAAGTAACTTCATATCCATGGTGATTCCAAAGAGTTCCCACTTGAAATTTATAGCAGAAAACTGCTCAATTTATCATCTTTCTACAGATATATTGTCTTAAATAATAAAAATAATTTAATGCCAATTTTTATACCAATTTTTAAAAGATAAATACCAATAAAATAATTATTAATACATTTTTGAATATTTGATAACTATGAAATAGTTTTGTGAAGTCATAATATATCATCACTTTCCAGAGATTAAACTAATAGTGTGTAGTAAAAATATTTACTATTAACTAATAAACAGAATAGAGAAACAGACACATCACTTAACAGCAAGTGAATTTTCTAATTTACTGTGCATTAAAATAAACTTGAAAAGCATTCTACTGAGATAAATAATGAATTTTAATGTTTATTTATACCACTGAATTTTATGGTTTTATAATCACATACAAGTTCCTTAAAATACTGGAAGCAATTTAGCAAATGGTAACTTTAGTATTATAACTTTTACTTTTGTCAAGTAGAAATTTCAGCTTTTTTCTATTCTAAAAAATATAATTTCTTTTTGTAGAAATATGTTACATTTTCATCTTTGTCTTTAAATGTGCCTTACATTTTTGTTCTAATCAGCATTTTTATATTTAATAAAAGAAGTGCACAAGTAAAAACTCATACGAAATATATATAGTGTAACTAACAAATGCTTGTCAAGAAAACATATTTTGTTTTATGTTCTATTCAGTTAGTTCTCCCCTTGTTGTGTTTAAAAACATCCAGGATAAACCCAGTATAAAGCTACTTTCGCATAAAATTATTCTCACCCTTTTGTTTTCCTACTTAATGTTTCATTGCAAATTCCTTATCAAATAATTCTATTGGAGGATTCACCATTCCCTGACCACACCATGCCTTTGTAAGTGTTCAAGCCTTTTCAAAAACTTCCTCTTAACAGGCATACCCTTTTTATATTCCAAAATTTTTTTTTACATCTATATCAGAAGTGACCTGTTTGTTACCACATTCACTAGAAATAGAATTGAACCAGGACTGAGTATCTCTAATTTGCTCTGGAATATTTCCGGTTAGAAAAATGTGAACGCAGCTTTCACATTTACAAACAAAAAAAAGAATTTAATATTTGCACATCTATGATTAAAGTATTTGAGGGCTTCTTTTTGGGTAATTTGTTGACTTATCCCCTCAACCTATACATCAAAACACAAAGAAATGCAAGGCTTGTTCCTCTACACTCTTTTCCAATGATAAGTAATTTGTTTATTTGTAATGCTACTAAAATGAATGTATACGAAAGTAAGTAATCTCAGTTTGAAAATATATTTAGCTTTAGTTCCTAAATATGCCTGATTTATTGAACTAAGCAATTAATATAGTATCAAGTCTTTAGCATAGGACTTGTTATAATAACATTTCCATTATTTATTGTTTGCCTTAAGCTTTGATTTTTTTATCTGTGTTTTCATTGTTGTTGTTCAGTTTATGCATTTGAAAGTTATCTGAGCATCTTGCTATCTCCCAGATACTTTATTCAAAGCTTCTGATACATTTATTTCAAAATTATTCTATAATCATGAATCTACATTTTAGTGGGGTGAACAGATAATCGTTAAATCGTTAAACACAGTGAATAAGTAAATGGTACAATATGTAAGGGGAGGACAAGCGCTATGAAAAAGATAGCATGGCAAAGTGATTTGAATATGTGGGCATAAAATAGGTCATAATTTAAAATATAAAGCTTAAGAAAGTTTACATTGAGAAGTGACTAAGCAGAAGTGACTATGCTGTGGCTGTCTCAGGAAATACTCTTCTAGACAGAGAGTAGAACTAGTAAAATGTTCTGAGGCAAAGTAAATGTCTCTCCCATTCTAGAAAGAGAAAGGAGGCAGAAAGAATTGAGTAAGAGAGAGATTAGGCAGAGTAGTGGTAAATGCAGTTAAAGAAAATAAGGAAAGCCAGATAACATTGTGCCTTAAAGAATGGCTTTCCATTTAAAAATGTTTCGTCACATTTCACCAAATAAAGTATATTTGCAGCTATAATGAAGCAAATTAAATAGTAATTTTTATTGACACATAATAATTGCATATATTTATGGGACACAATGGGATGGTTTGATACTTACACTCATAGTATAATGTTCAAATAATCATAATTAGCATATCCATCAGCATAACCATTTGTCATTTCTTTGTGTTAAAAATATTCGAAATTCTCTCTTCTAGCTATTTGAAATATACAATGCATGATTGTTAGCATGAGTGTCACCCTACTGTTCAATAGAGTCTCAGAACTTCCTCCTAACTGTAACATTGTACCTGTTGACCAACATCTTCCCATCTCCCCTTCCCTTCTATTCTCCCCGATTTCTGGTAATTGCTGTTCTACTCTCGACTCTTATAAGGTAATTTTTTTTAGATACCACATATGAATGAAATCATGCAGCATTTGTTATTCTGTGCCTGGTTTATTTCTTAACATTATGTCCTCCAAGCTTGTTCATCTTATCAAAAATGACAGAATTTCATCCTTTTTCTATGGCTGAATAGTATCCCATTGTGTATATATACCACATTTTCTTTATCTGTTCATCTATTGATGGGCACTTAAGTTTATTCCATTCCTTGGCTATTGTAAATAGTGCTGCAATAAATATGATAAATGAATAAAACCAGATCCTATTTCTCACCATATACAAAAGGCAACTCAAAATGGACTGAGGCTTAAATGTATAACCCCAAACTATCAAACTACTAGAAGAAACAAAGGGGAAATGCTACAAGACATTGAACTGGTTAAAGATGTTTTAGTTAATACCTCAAAAGCAAAATAAACAAATGGGATTGCACCAACCATAATGTTTGTGCACAACAAAAGAAGCAATCAACAGAATGAAGAGACAACCTACAGAATGGGAGAAAATAAATATAAATTATATATCTGACAAGGGGTTAATATCCAGAATTTACAAGGAGCTTACACAATAGCAAGAAAACCCCAAATAATCTGATTAAAATGTGTGCAAAAATCCTGAATGGACATTTCTCCAAAGAGAAGAAACAAATGGCCAATAGGCATAAGAAAAAACAGATTGGGGTTTTTAGTTTTTCCTTCAACAGGGTTATGTGAATTTTCTGAATATTTATATTTTATTCCTTTTAGAAATATTTGAACTTACAAGCAGCAAGTTGTTTTAAGTTTTAAATATATAAATGTATGTGTATGTGCTTGCAAACTTGCACAGTTGAGCATGTTTTACACTGCTCTTAAAAATATAAAATCTAGGACAGCTTAAAGGATATTTTATAGCATGGACAATTTCTGTAATTACACTCTTAACTTTTTAAATATACACACATTATCTATCCACTCTTTCAATTAGAATTACTCACTAGAATCAAATACTAATCAGCAGCTTTACACATTTGTAAAATAGCTGTCATTATTTGTAAGCCCTACCAAAAATTTTAGTGCTTTAATATATTCCCAAAACTATTAGCACAATTACTAATTAGAGTATTGGAGTGCTGGTTTGTGCACAGAAAGATAAAAGAGGAGTTCATGAAGATACATTCCTTTTTTGCTATTTTATAGTTCACATACTTTCAATTAAAAAAAGATTAGAGTAAAATGGGTTTCCCAATTATGAAAATTTTATAATGTAATAAAGAAATGTATTTAGAAAAAAATTGTATTATCAAAGTCCTGCTTCAATATAAATAGAAAAGTCGATAACGGGACATTTTGGTGTGTTGCGTAAAATTATATTGTGTGATTGCAGTCAAAGAGAAGAGATATACTGGCCTCTTCTAAATATAGTTTATGATATAGACATATGCGTCCCTTTGTAAGATAAAGTCAGAAACATTTGACTCCGCTATAGAGTCACCCTGCATTTCTGTAAAAAATGATACTTTCAGAATTATTTATCTTCTTTTCACTAAAAGAATTTTTCCCATGACTCAATTCAGCTTCATAATATACAATGATTCTGACATTCTCTTGGCTTTGAAATGACATTACTGTATCTTACTAGCTTAAAATTAGCTTACTGTCAGTCTGTTAACAGGATGCTGTGAGGATATCACTGAAACCAGAGATGCACTAGGGAAGTACTAAATATTTTGATTTTTTTTTCTTATTGCTGCTATGTTATTACCTCCAACACAGATATTAGTCAAAGACTAAGAAATGTCAACCTTTTATCATCAATCCGTATGTTATCAAATTTAAGTTCTAAAAGTAGTATGATGATAAATCATTAAAGTCATAATACATACAGATGAGGTACACCTGTGAGCATTTGGTTATTATAAAAATAGGGGAAGAAATATTTCATTTGTTATAGTTTTATTACAGTTTTATTTAATAACTGTCTAAAGAAAAAGCAAAGGGCTAACTGAGCACTCAAGTTACTATGAATTGTATTAATTGTGGATTTATGACTTTGAGACTCAATTTTGTCTGTTAGCTGTTAACACTACCTAAGCCACAAATACCAATCTCTTCATTCATTTATGTCATTATTTATTTCAAAAATAAGTTTTCTCTTATTTTTAACAATCTACTGAATTTCAACTAAAGGAATCATGCTTCCAAGTGTCTAATAGTCACATACAAAGAAATAATTTTGTAAGTTAATAATTTAAAATTATTGTGAATATTATTCAAGATGTTATATATTATAGATATTTAAAAGAGCAATTTGGAAGAACAGAAAAGAGCTTTAACTCTACATTCACTATTTAAGAATGTTAAAGCACAAAACAATTTATAGATAATATTAATATTTGTGGCATTGGTTGATTAGCCAACGTCTGCATGTTATTAATCATATTTTTTCTAGCACTACTATCATTTAATGTTTTCAGCAAATGCACTATATGTTAGGGCGCTCTAGTTATGTATCAAAAGAGCAACAGTTTAGCAGAATATTGATTGGTGCCAGACACTAATCCTTTACAGATGAATTAGAGTAACTTCTTATTGGCTAATAACTACAAGATGGCCACAGTCTCAGTTTCGGGCCCCAGAAACTGACACTAATGCAGGAGTCATACGAAAATGATTTATTGGGCTGGGCTTGGTGGCTCACACCTGTAACCCCAGCACTTTGGGAGGCCAAGGTGGATGAATTGCCTGAGGTCAGGAGTTCAAGACCAGACTGGCCAACCTGGTGAAACCCAGTCTCTACTAAAAATACAAAAAAATTAGCTGGGCGTGGTGGTGGGAGCCTGTAATTGGGGGCTGAGGCAGGAGAATCACTTGAACCTGGGAGGTGGAGGTTGCAGTGAGCTGAGATCGTGCCATTGCACTCCAGCCTGGGCAACAGAGTGAGACTTGGTCTCAAAAAAAAAGAAAAAAAAAAAGAAGATTTACTAAGGAGTTTCTTTAGTTGAAAGATGGTAGAAAACTGGAGCCTCAGGAAGTAAAGGAAGCTAAAGTAGCATAGAGGTCAACTTAGACTCAATACAGTAGGGGGGGAATCTAAAACCAGCCCTGTAGACCATAAAATTCAGTTCACACCTCTGAGTTGTTCCCATTAGGGGATGAGGGAGATAATACATTAATTATCACTCAACCTCCAGTCATTTTTCAAGAGCTGTGGTAACCTGGTGGAAAGGTGTTATTTCCTAGGGCCTCTTTGTGCCCATAAGTAAAATAGGTCCCAGTATCCCAGGGAAAGTCCATCAACACAAAGACTCAAGTGTTGGTGATTGAAGAGGACTATGATATGGGAGAGTGTTAGTAGTATATGCTAGAGTCACTTTGTAACTCTCCTAATTTTGAAGTTTTTTTTTCAGTTTTCTTTAGGGACAATTTATGCTGATTTTTTGTACAATTACTATTGTTAATAATTTTTAATTACGGACTATAATTTCATTGAGCATGTTTTCATAATGGTTATTAAGCAAAACTATAAATCAACATTTGAAAATCTCAAAATTCAGAGAAAAACAACAACTTTCCATACATAGGACATTTATATATTGATCAAGTAAATGCTATTTTTTCTTACGCTATTTTGCAGTAAATAATAAATTATTCACATACTTAGAATCCTGAAATTATTCTAGGTACAGTATAAGAGTAATTTAGTAATTTAACTTATTTTTTTAATTTCCATGAAAAAATACTTATTGAACATAAGGTGACATCATATTTAATGTTGAAATAAAATATTTTGCTCAAGTTTGGGAACTAGGTAAAGATGTCCAGTCTCATCTCTGTTATACTATCACTTATACTGGAGTTCCTGGAAAGTGAAATGAAGCAAGAAAAAGACTCATACAGATTAAGGTTTTAAAATATATTTTAAAATATAAAATTATTTATTTGGGGATGGCTTAATTTTATACACCAACAATATAAATAATATGCAAAAATCTTATCAAAATTGTGAAGTTAATTTAGCAAGGTCAGAGGCCACAAGATCAATACAGTGTAAAAATCAGTTGCATTTATATATCTCAGCATCAATCGACTGAGTATAAAAACCATATATTTACAAAAGCATAGAAACAGAAAAAATTGATAAAGTGCAAGAACTTTACACCAAAAATTTTAAAATCTCTCAGAGATTTTATTAAAATAATTTTAAGTTAAGGGACGTATCATGTGATTTTGATGAAAGGTTCAAATTCACCAAAAATATTTAATATATAGAAAGAAACCTCAATCAACCCACCTGGTATACTCAGAAAACATTAAAAATTTCTCAAGTGTTCACTTAACCAAAAAATCTGACAATATTGAATAATAAGATGGTTCTGTAGTGTATGAGTTTGATAACTCAGTCTGTGTTACTGAATTTCAAGGAATTTTAAAATATTTATTTATTTTTCCCTTCAACTTTTTTTTAAAATATACTTTAAGTTCTAGGGTACATATGCACAAGTTGCACGTTTGTTACATATGTATACATGTGCCGTGTTGGTGTGCTGCACCCATTAACTGGTCATTTACATTAGGTATATCTCCTAATACTATCCCTCCCTCCTCTCCCCACCCCACGACAGGCCCTGGTATGTGATGTTCCCTACCCTGTGTCCATGTCTTCTCATTGTTCAGTTCCCACCTATCAGTGAGAACATGCGGTGTTTGGTTTTCTGTCCTTGCGATAGTTTGCTCAGAATGATGATGTCCAACTTCATCCATATCCCTGCAAAGGACATGAACTCATCCTTTTTTATGGCTGCATAGTATTCCATAGTGTATATGTGCCCACATTTTCTTAATCTAGTCTATCATTGATGGGCATTTGGGTTGGTTCTAAGTCTTTGCTATTGTGAATAATGCAACAATAAACATACGTCTGCATGTGTCTTTATAGCAGCATGATTTATAATCCTTTGGGTATATACCCAGTAATGGGATGGCTGGGTCAAATGGTATTTCTAGTTCTAGATCCTTGAGGAATCTCTGCACTGTCTTCTACAATGGCTGAACTAGTTTACAGTCCCACCAATAGTGTAAAAGTGTTCCTATTTCTCCACATCCTCTCCAACACCTGTTGTTTCCTAACGTTTTAATGATCGCCATTTTAACTGGTGTGAGATGGTATCTCATTGTGGTTTTGATTTGCATTTCTCTGATGGCCAGCGGTGATGAGCATTTTTTCATGTGTCTGTTGATTTTTTAGACTCCCATGAATACTGGATAAGAATTTCAATCGTTTCAAATCCTTGCCAAACCCAGGCATAATGATCTCTCTATTTTAGGATTCTATAATAGGCCAGTAGTGGTATCTCATTGTATATTAATTTGCAATTGCCTAACAATTAATGGTCTGAATATTTGTAGTAAATTGTATGAATTATTTTCAACATTTCTCACCTCTATATCTTCTTTTTTACGTTTTTGTTTTTATATTGTTTGTGTTCTTGTTTTGAGTTATGAGAGTTCTTTTTATATTCTGGATATGTCTGTTATTTGATATGTTAATTTACAGTTTCTGGCTTATCTTTTGTCTTCCTTAAGAATGTTTTTTGAAAGCATAATTTATAATTTTGGTGAGGTCTACTTTATCAAGTTCATTTTTTCTTTTACATTCTTTTGGTAATGTATCAAAGAAATTTTGCTTTACTCATGTTCTAAAATACTTTCTTCTGTTTTTTTTTCTGGAAATTTTATAATGTTTTTAAACTTAGTCTGTGATTAACATTGAGTTAAATTTTTAACAAGAGATGGATGGAGTGTATTTTTTCTGATGTAAAAAATTATTACACCATAATTTGTAGAAAATTTTTTCTTTTTTCATTAAATTGCTTTTGTACTTTTATCTAAAATCAGTTGGCCACATATAGGTAAGTTTCTTTTAGAACTCTATTCTGTTCCATTGATCTATTTGTGTAATTTTATGCTGACTTCTCCCTGTTTTAATTATTGTAGCTTTATAATTGATGTAGAGTCAGTCTTCCAATTGGATACATACATTCAAAGTTGTTTTTGCTTTTTAGGTCTTTTGTTTTTACATATGAATTTTGGAATGATGTTGTCAAATGAAAAAATTAAGAATAATTGGGATTTGGGTTAGAATTGTGTTGACTCTACAGATCAATTTTTGGATGACCAATATTTTAAAAATATTGAGTCTTCCAATCCCTTAATAATGTGTAAATCTAATTTACATAGTTCCTGCATAATTTTATCCAGCAACATTTTATAATCTTCAGTGTACAAGTTATGCATATCTTTTGTCAAATTTATCCCTGAGTATTTCAAGTATTTCTAAAAGTTCAATTGTAAACAGGTAAGTTTATTTTTTTTACTATGTACACTATAGAAATGCAATTAGTGTATATATCAGTTTTTTTTTTTTTTTTTGCTGGAGACAGAATATCACTCTGTCACCCAGGCTGGAGGGCAATGGCACTATCTCAGCTCACTGCAACCTATGTCTCCTGGGTTCAAGAAATTCTCCTGCCTCAGCCTCCCAAGTAGCTGAGACTACAAGCACCCACGACCACACCTGGCTAATTTTTGTACTTTTAGTAGAGACGGGGTTTCACCATGTTGGCCAGGCAGGTCTTGAGCTCCTGACCTCAGGTGATCCACCCACCTCGGCCTCCCAAAGTGCTGGTATTACAGGTGTGAGCCACTGCACCCGCTTGTATATTAGTTTTATATCTTTAAAATTCGCTAAACTTACTTAATCCTAGCAGCTTCTTTATGCATTTCTTAGCATTTTCTATGTAAAAATGTGTGTTTTCTATGATTTAGTACAATTTTAATACTTATTTTTCAACCTGGATGCACATAATTTATTTTCTTGCTCAATTGCACCTAGCTAGACTTTTCACTAAAATGTTGACTGAAAATGATAACTTGAACTAATCTAGTCCTTGATCCTAGGGGAAAAAGTCTTTAAGCTTTCACCATTAATTGTGTTAGCTATATGTTTTCCTTAGATGTCATTTATCAGCCCACTAGATGTGAGGTTTTTTGTTTGTTTTAAACAGCAACTGATATTGGATTTTTAAGCACTTTTTTCTGTGCACTGTGATTATCATATGGATTTATTTTTTTCTCTGGTAACATTGTGAATCCTATTAATTGATGTCATATTCCTGGATATCCCATTCCTGGGATAGACTTCTCAGAGTCATAATATAGTATTCATTTTACATAATATAAATTATTCATTTCTAACTTTTAATTAAAATTTTGGATCTGTATTTATAAAAGATATTAATTCATAGTTTTGTTTCTTTCATGTCGTTGGTTGTGATTATCATTATAATGGTAGGCTGATAGCACAGTTGAAAAACATTTCCTCCTACTCTGTTTCTGGGGCAGTTTGTGTATTTTTTATTTCCAGTTTTAGCTTTGACAAGTAGAGAGCTTAGAAGTCATCATATCTGTCTTCACAATAAGAAAAAAAATGAACAAACTGAAAATCAACATCTTTTCTTAGATCTTTCAGAGAATTGAGGTCACAGACAAACTATCACTCAAAAAACTGGAAAGAAAGGTAAATATAGGAAATTACACAGCACAGATCGGATTACCCGGAGGAAAAGCCATTGGAACCAGTAACTAGTAGGAACATTTAAATAGCAGTCAATAAATGCAAGAGGATAATTATGTGCCACCTTAAAGTTAAAAACTGCTTGAGGCTCCTGCCTTAAGGAGAGTCCATGCTTTCGTACATTTTACTTTCAGGAGCCCCAGTAAGTTCTCACGTGAAAATCAGAGAAAAACTCTCATGTGCACCAAGCAAGAATATGATATGTGTAACTATGTTGAAATAAGCACAGAACATTCTCCATAACAAAGGCTGGTACACAAGAGAAACTATGAGAGCTTTGCCTTACCTGAGAAAAGGACAATTAGAATTAACTCGTTCATTCTAGCTCTCCTGTCTCACCCAAATGGAGAAAAAAGAGTCAAAGAAAGGCTTTTCTGAAGGTCGCAGCCCAGGAACTTGGACTCACGGTAATTTTGAGTTTTATAATAAGTTTATAGAAAACTCTTTCCCCATCACCTTACTACCTCATCAATAGGGGTCTAGTATATAACAATAGATTACAACTAAGAAGCTGTAAGACACAGACATCATTTAAGAAGAAGTCATTAGGAACATCTAAAGACAATAGGGAGAAAAAAAAGGAAATTACAAAAAAATTGGAACCACTGGCACCTACAACTATAGCAACCATTAAACTACTGCCAGATACATTCTGTCCAGTTTTCAACAAAAAATTAATAAGGCACATTAAAAGCCAAGAAAAATCAAAGCCTGAAGGGATACAACAAGCATCGGAACCAAACTCAAATATGAAACAGATTTTAAAATAATCACATAGGAAATTTTAATTACTATAATTAATATGTTGAGGGCTCTCATGGAAAACAGCAGAAAACATCTGAGAATAAATGAATAATACGAGTTATGAAATTCTTAGAAAGATTCAAAAATAAATTCTAAAACTCAAAGACACTGTAACTGCAATAAAGAATACCTTAGTGGGCTCATCAGTAGCCTGGACATGGATAACGTAAGAAATAGTTGAAGAGAGATCAATAAAATCTTCCAAAACTAAATTGCAAAGAGAAAAGGAATGAGGAAAAAAAACCCTCAGAATATCCAAGAACTGTGGAACAATTTTAAAATGTGTAACATAAATGTATTTGAAAATGACAAACCACAGGAAGAGAAAGAGTAGGTATAATAGAATAAATAAATAAAGCAAAAATAATTGAGCATTGTTCAGAATTAATAACAGATACAAAACCACATATCTAGGAAGCTTAGAGAATGCCAAAGATAAATAGCAAAAAACTACAACTAGGCAAATCATATTCCAACTGCAGAAAACACAAATAAAATAATTTTTGAAAGAAGCCTGAGCAAAAAAAAAAAAAAAAGTTACAGTTACCTCTACAGGAACAAGGAAAATGTTCCACTACACTTTTTATATAATTCTACAAAAGCAACAAGAGAGTAAAGTAAAATATTTAAAGCACTGAAAGAAAAAACAAAATACTGACCTAGAATTCTGTAGCCAGCAAAGTTGTCTTTCAAATATGAAGGAGATATAAAGATTTTTCTCTGACAAAATCTGAGAAAATTTTGTACCAGTAAACCTACCTCGCAAGAAATGTTAAAAGAAACAGTTCAGAGGAAAAAAATATGTCAGAAACTTGGATCTATATAAAAAGGGGGAAAAAGTTGGAGAAAGAATAAAGTTGAAATTAAAAAAACATTAATTTTTTAAATTCATAATTGATCTAATAGAAAACTGTTTGAAGTAATAACAGCAACAAGATATTTTGGATTATATCCTATGGATGGATTAGTATAATTAATGATAGCAATATTAAGATGGATAGAAGGGAGGAATTTGTAAAACTCTATTGCAAGGTGCCTGCAGTTACTCTGAAGAGGTACAGTATTATTTGACCCTTTAAATATGGATATTAAAACAATTTATCATCACTCTACAGTGATTTATGGATTCAACAGGCAGACAATGAGTAAAGATATAGTTGAACAAACAGCACCATTAATCAACTGGATGTAATTGACATTTATAGAATACTTCTTACATTTGATTTATTTAATATATATGTATATGCTTATCTTGGGAGTTGACTTTAATAGTTTACATATTTCAAGTAATTTGTTCATTTCATTAAGTTTTCTATGTATTGGAATAACATTTATAATCTTTTATTCTTTTAATGTCTTAGAGATGTCTTCTCATTCATAACATTGAGCATTTGTGTCTCCTTTCCTTTTTCTAATTTCTTGAGTATCTGAGACCTTTGCTTGAGATCTTTCATTTTTTAATGTAGATACAATTGCTATAGATTTCTCTAAGTAATCCTTTTTTGTAGCTGCATCTTACAAATTTGGATATGGTGTGTTTTAATTTTCATTTGGTTCCAAATTATTTGAAATTATACTTCTATTTCCTAATTGACCTATTGATCAGGTAGAAGCAGATTAAGTCTATTATATTTGAAACTTTTCCAGTTACTTTTTCATTATTGACCACATTGTGGTCAGATACTTTGATTGCTTGAATCTTAAAATCCATTGAGATATTTATGGCACAGAATATGGTCTATTTATGTGCACTTAAAGAGATTTTCTATTCTGCTGTTGTTGGGTGAAGTATGCTGCAAATGTCCATTAGGTAAAGTTGATTAGTAGTGTTGTTTAGATCTCCTGTGTCTTCACTAATTTTATCTCTGCTAGTTTTATAAAATACTGAGAAAATGGTTTTGAAATCTGAAACTCCAATTTTGAATTTGCCTTTTTCTCCTTACAGGTTATCAGTTTTTGTATCAAGTATTTTGAAGCTCCGACATTGGCTGCATATGTGTTTAGAATTATATCTTCCTGATGTATAAACCTCTTTATCATTATGAAATGACATAATTTAAAAATCATAGTAACACTCTTTTATCTGAAACCGGCTTTATCTGATATTAATGTGAGGACTCCAGTTTTCTTTTAATTAGCATATGCGTGATATATTATATTCTGTCCTTTTACATATAATCTATTTTTATTTTTCTATTTAAAGTGAGTTCTCTTTTGGTAGGTGATATACAGTTGAATCACTATTTAAATATTTAAATATACCATCTTGTTATTGGTTTTCTACTTTCCTATCTGTTCTTTGTTTCATTTTCATCCATTTTTTAAGGATAATTGGGTACTTTTTATGATTCTATTTTATCACATTTATTGGCTTATAAGACATAATTCTTTATTTTTTCGAGCTTGTTTTAAAGTATACATATTTAACTTATCACATCTTCCTATGAAATATATACATAAAATATTAATAATATTTAAACAATATTATATTTATTTCATGAACCAAAATACTTATAGTTCTCCCTCCCACCCTTTATATTAGTGTTGTCTTTCAGGGTTTTTTACTATATAAGTCATTAACACCACAAAATATGGTTAGTGTATGCTTTTTAACATTTACTGTCTTATAATGTTAACTACTTAAAAGAGAGCCTTTACATTGATTTCTATAGTTTCCATACCCTCACATTTTTTTCATTTCGGATATCATAGTTTTCACTGCTGGAAATTTGATTTTTTTTGTACGCTAGTGGTTTTACTTAACATACTCAATTTTTCCTTCATCTTCTTGGACATATTGAATAGCTGGAAACCATCATTCTCAGCAAACTATCGCAAGGACAAAAAACCAAACACTGCATGTTCTACCTCATAGGTGGGAATAGAACAATGAGAACACATGGACACAGAAAGGGGAACATCACACACCGGGGCCTGTTGTGGGGTGGGGGTGAGGGGGGATAGTATTTGGAGATATACTTAATGTTAAATGACGAGTTAATGCGTGCAGCACACCAACATGGCACGTGTATACATATGTAACTAACCTGCACGTTATGCATATGTACCCTGAAACTTAAAGTATAATAAAAAAAAAAAGGAAAAAAAAGAATGATGGTTTCCAGCTTCATCCATGTCCCTACAAAGGACATGAACTCATCATTTTTTATGGCTGCATAGTATTCCATGGCATATATGTGCCACATTTTCTTAATCCAGTCTATCATCGATGGGCATTTGGGTTGGTTCTAAGTCTTTGCTATTGTGAATAGTGCTGCAATAAACATACGTGTGCATGTGTCTTTATAGCAGCATGATTTATAATCCTTTGGGTATATATCCAGTAATGGGATTGCTGGGTCAAATGATATTTCTAGTTCTAGATCCTTAAGGAAACGTCACACTGTCTTCCACAATGGTTGAACTAGTTTACAGTCCCACCAACAGTGTAAAAGTGTTCCTATTTCTCCACATCCTCTCCAGCACCTATTGTTTCCTGACTTTTTAATGATCACCATTCTAACTGGTGTAAGATGATATCTCATTGTGGTTTTGATTTGCATTTCTCTGATGGCCAGTGATGATGAGTGTTTTTTCATGTGTCTGTTGGCTGCATAAATGTCTTCTTTTCAGAAGTGTCTGTTCATATCCTTCACCCACTTTTTGATGGGGTTGTTTGTTTTTTTCTTGTAAGTTTGTTTGAGTTATTTGCAGATTCTGGATATTAGCCCTTTGTCAGACGAGTAGATTGCAAAAATTTTCTCCCATTCTGTAGGTTGCCTGTTCACTCTGACGGTAGTTTCTTTTGCTGTGCAGAAGCTCTTTAGTTTAATTAGATCCCATTTATCAATTTTGGCTTGCGTTGCCATTGCTTTTGGTGTTTTAGACATGAAGTCCTTGCCCATGCCTATGTCCTGAATGGTATTGCCTAGGATTTCTTCTAGGGTTTTTATGGTTTTAGGTCTAACATTTAAGTCTTTAATCCATCCTGAATTAATTTTTGAATAAGGTATAAGGAAGGGATCCAGTTTGAGTTTTCTACATATGGCTAGTCAGTTTTCCCAGCACCATTTATTAAATAGGGAATCCTTTCCCCATTTCTTGTTTTTGTCAGGTTTGTCAAAGATCAGATGGTTGTAGATGTGTGGCATTATTTCTGAGGCTCTGTTCTGTTCCATTGGTCTATATCTCTGTTTTGGTACCAGTACCATGCTGTTTTGGTCACTGTAGCCTTGTAGTATAGTTTGAAGTCAGGTAGCGAGATGCCTCCAGCTTTGTTCTTTTGGCTTAGGATTGACTTGGCAATGCGGGGTCTTTTTTGGTTCCATATGAACTTTAAAGTAGTTTTTTCCAATTCTGTGAAGAAAGTCATTGGTAGCTTGATGGGGATGGCATTGAATCTATAAATTACCTTGGGCAGTATGGCCATTTTCACGATATTGATTCTTCCTACCCACGAGCATGGAATGTTCTTCCATTTGTTTGTATCCTCTTTTATTTCATTGAGCAGTGGTTTGTAGTTCTCCTTGAAGGGGTCCTTCACATCCCTTGTAAGTTGGATTCCTAGGTATTTTATTCTCTTTGAAGCAACTGTGAATGGGAGTTCACTCATGATTTGGCTCTCTGTTTGTCTGTTATTGGTGTATAAGAATGCTTGTGGTTTTTGCACATTGATTTTGTATCCTGAGACTTTGCTGAAGTTGCTTATCAGTTTAAGGAGATTTTGGGCTGAGACAATGGGGTTTTCTAGATATACAATCATGTCATCTGCAGACAGGGACAATTTGACTTCCTCTTTCCCTAACTGAATACCCTTTATTTCCTTCTCCTGCCTGATTGCCCTGGCCAGAACTTCCAACACTATGTTGAATAGGAGTGGTGAGAGAGGGCATCCCTGTCTTGTGCCAGTTTTCAAAGGGAATGCTTCCAGTTTTTGCTCATTCAGTATGATATTGGCTTTGGGTTTGTCATAAAGAGCTCTTATTATTTTGAGATACGTCCCATCAATACCTAATTTATTGAGAGTTTTTAGCATAAAGGGCTGTTGAATTTTGTCAAAGGCCTTTTCTGCATCTGTTGAGATAATCATGTGGTTTTTGTCTTTGGTTCTGTTTATATGCTGGATTACGTTTATTGATTTGCGTATGTTGAACCAGCCTTGCATCCCAGGGATGAAGCCCACTTGATCATGTTGGATAAGGTTTGCTGGATTCAGTTTGCCAGTATTTTATTGAGGATTTTTGCATCAATGTTCATCAAGGATATTGGTCTAAAATTCTCTTTTTTTGTTGTGTCTCTGCCAGGTTTTGGTATCAGGATGATGCTGGCCTCATAAAATGAGTTAGGGAGGATTCCCTCTTTTTCTATTGATTGGAATAGTTTCAGAAGGAATGGTACCAGCTCCTCTTTGTACCTCTGGTAGAATTTGGCTGTGATTCCATCTGGTCCTGGACTTTTTTTGGTTGGTAAGGTATTAATTATTGCCTCAATTTCAGAGGCTGTTATTGGTCTATTCAGAGATTCAACTTCCTCCTGGTTTAGTCTTGGGAGGGTGTATGTGTTGAGGAATTTATCCATGTCTTCTAGATTTTCTAGTTTATTTGCATAGAGGTGTTTATAGTATTCTCTGATGGTAGTTTGTATTTCTGTGGGATCAGTGATGATATCCCCTTTATCATTTTTTATTGCATCTATTTGATTCTTCTCTCTTTTCTTCTTTATTAGTCTTGCTAGTGGTCTATCAATTTCGTTGATCTTTTCAAAAAACCAGCTCCTGGATTCTTTGATTTTTTTGAAGGGTTTTTTAATGTCTCTATCTCCTTCAGTTCTGTTCTGATCTTAGTTATTTCTTGCCTTCTGCTAGCTTTTGAATGTGTTTGCTCTTGCTTCTCTAGTTCTTTTAATTGTGATGTTAGGGTGTCAGTTTTAGATCTTTCCTTCTTTCTTTTGTGGGCATTTAGTGCTATAAATTTCCCTCTACGCACTGCTTTAAATGTGTCCCAGAGATTCTGATATGTTGTGTCTTCGTTCTCGCTGGTTTCAAAGAACATCTGTATTTCTGCCTTCATTTCTTTATGTACCCAGTAGTCATTCAGGAGCAGGTCGTTCAGTTTCCATGTAGTTGGGCAGTTTTGAGTGAGTTTCTTAATCCTGAGTTCTAGTTTGAGTGCACTGTAGTCTGACATTTTATTGGGGTTCTTTAAAGTGTTAGGTTAAAACTGTTCTCTTTTATGCTCTGTTTATCACAAATGAAAATACTATCTTGTAAATTGCATTTATTTGTTGAATTTTCTGGTTTAAAAAAAAAGTCTCCAAAATAAGATTTTAATCTCCAGTATGCTACTCCAATATATTTACATCTTTCTATTTGTGAACTGAATTCTTCTTAGGGTTTCATGGGAAATAGTACAAATTGTTGAATAAACTTAGACTTCTTTTTCTTCTCTTCACATGATCCCTCTCACTCATTTCATATTGGCCAGAAATCAATATATGTTAGGTGTTGATTTCATGGAAGTTTAAATATTTTCCTAGTATTTCATGTACCTGAACTTTCATTGATGTGATCTGCTCCTGGTCAATATGACTTGAAGAGAAGATTATATGACAGCTTATGGGAAAAGTGGTGTTCCCCAGTAAAATTAGATGCATAGTTTATAAGTAGAAACTCTCCAATTTCTTTCTTTTGGCAATACTTGTGTGTGAGCATGATGCTGGCAGAAGCTGTGGATATCTTGAAATACTAATAAGACAAACATGAGATAAAGAGAAAAACATGGAGTTAACAGAGTTGAGAATTGCAAAAAACCAGTGTTCTTACCGAATTTGTTATGTTATTAAATTAATCATCTTTTGATTAGCAATGCTTGTACTTGATGTCATATCAAAACCCAATTACAAAAACCCATTTATTTAAACTTGATCACCAAGGTGTTGACTGTGAATGATTCCAGAGTTGATAAGACATTAGTATTCTCAGTCCTTCATGTGTCAGGCTTGGTACTGGAATGGTAGAGTATTCCAACCACAAGTAGTCTTGTCGTAATTAAGAGTAAAAAGTGCAACAGCTAATCCATACACATAGTTACTCATGGTTTAAACCATATTATCTTGGTATTTTGTTACATGCAACTAGAAACATCAGACTAGACATGTCCTTATATATTGTAACATCATGATTAGATCACAATATAATTGTCTCTCGATTATAAACTCATGGAAGACAGAAATCTTGTCTTAATTCTCAATACTTTTATATGTTTATCACATTCTATGTACCATGATTTTGATATGCATGATAAATTCAATGGTGAACAACCCATAGGCCCTGTCATTAGGGGGTTACATTTAATTGTTAAAAATCTCATGTGTCTTCCAATGAGCTTAGGGAATATTGATGTTTCATCATGATAATATATTGAGTATTGCAACATTCGTTGTTTAACATGAATTATAACAAAATAAAAGGGTTTCCTATAGCAAGAACATATATTATATTACCCTAAAATAAAAATCAAGCACTTATGTCATCTCTGATATTGTAGGTATCAATATTTAATTCATATTCTCATAAAATCATATTTAATTAAATATGCAATTATTTTTAAAAGTACTGAAGAGAAAATAACTGAATAATATTTTACCAAATTTTTTTCTTATTGCATATGACTAAAAAGTTTTATTTAAACAATAGATTTGACGACAAATACAGTTTCAAAATCACTGATTAAGCCAGTTTAAAACAAGCATAATATATGAACATAATACTGTTAAATTGTCTGAAATTAGAGTATTTGGTTGGACAAATATAAACAAGGTTATATAAAGTGACATAATGTTAAGAAGAATTAATTTCTAAAAGGCTTCTCTTAGGAAAAGATACCTCTTCTAATTTTAAAGACCAACAACATATTCTCATTAGCTAAATATATCTTATTAAGATAAAAAGCATGTTTTTGCTTTTATTATAATGAGTCTTTTCTACGTGGGATTCATTTTATTATTATATGGGAGAGAATTTTCATATGAAGTATAATTTAGAACTCATACATGGTGTTAATTTTCTTATCTTAATGGAAATGATAATAATTTTTAGAAGTGTATGTTGAGCATCCCTAATCCAAAAATTCAAAATCTAAAATGCTCCAAAATCAGAAACTTTTTAAGTGCTGATATGATGCCACAAGTGAAAAATTCTACACCTGACCACATATAATGGGTTGTAGTCAAAAGGCAACATACATCTTATTCAGTGTTCCCAAGGGAAAAAAGACCTTCCCAACCCCCTTCAGTTCTGATTTATCTGTTCTGTGTATGCCTATATTCCTCCACTTAAGCACACTCACAGAGGATAATAAAATGGCATATGTGCAGGCTGAACACACCAACAGCAAGTTCCCCACGAAGCCTCACATGGGGCCAAGACCAATGTATATTATTCATTGTGTTTTTCTGCTTATTCTATGTGTGGTGATATAAAGACACTATCAAAAGTGTCACAAAGGCCTGCAGATATCTCTATGGGTAATAATGATAAGAAAAGTAGAAAGAAAAGTATTTATGTTTTTTTTTTAGCACAGATAATTTTCCCACAATTAAGCTTCTGGGAAAACTGGACTGCAGTGAAAATGTGTGTAAGATATATATGAAACATAAATTAATTTCATGTTTAGACTTGGGTCCCGTATCTAAGACAGCACATTATGTACACGCAAATATTGCAAAATCAAAAAAAAAACTTCAAGTATTTCAGATAAGGAATATTAAACCTGTATCAATGTCATAATGCAATAGTCAGCGTCCCAGCAGGAAACAGATGACACATTCAAATGAGATTATTTTAAGGTAATTTAATAAAGAGATTCTTTATGGGCCAGTGTGGTGGCTCCAGACTGTAATCACAGCACTTTGGGGTTACAAAGGTCATGAGTTCAAGACCAGACTGGCCAACATGGCAAAACCCCATCTCTACTAAAAATCCAAAAACTAGCCAGACATGGTGGCACACATCTGTAATCCCAGCTACTCAGGAGGCTGAGGCAGGAGAATCGCTTGAACCTGGGAGGTGGAGGTTGCAGTGAGTCGAGATCACACCATTGCTCTCCAGCCTGGGCAACAAGAGCAAAACTCCATCTCAAAAAAAAAAAAAAAAAAAAAAAGGGATTCTTTATGAAAGTGAATCCAGAATTTAGGAAAAGCAACAAAGGATGGTGGAGTATCCAAGAAGGATAGTAAAATCCTGGAGTCATTACTAGCCCTAAAAGACAATAACAAAGAATTACCTAAACCTGAAGAAATAATTATATAAACAGATCCTCAAAATCGATGTCATTTGATTTCTCTTCAGTGTACGATATATTTATTCAAGTATTCATTTGTCCTTTATTATTTCACTAAGAATATTGTAGAGATTAGAGTTGAATGTGTAGGAATCAATTTATCAGCTTGAACCAGAAGGTCAGAAAAATAAATTTTGAAAGAAAAAGTTATTTTATTAAGAAATAATAATAAGATAAATGATATCATAATTATTCATTGATACTGTATGTATAATGAATAACATAATTAGACCTTCTTATAAAAATATTTTTTAAGTATGAAGATATTAGAAACTAATGACAGTACCTGCATTCTATACTTAAAAACAAAACAAATGAGAGAGATACTGACAGACTTTTTACTGCAATTGTGGGGGAAAAGATATGTTATTATTGATTATAATGACAAAAATACGTATTTTTATGGACCGTCATTTAACATTCTTTACGTGGTCTATGGATATAGAAATAACTGCCCTCATCACCACTGCTATCATATGTGTTCTTACAAATTGAATAAATTATGTTTCTTCAGTGTCATCACATGACAGATTATTACTAGGTATATGAAAATATTAGGTTGGTGCAAAAATAATTGTCGTTTTTGCCATTACTTTCAGTGGTATATAACTAATACGTTATACACCATTTTCAAGAGTGCTAACTTCAAAGTGGTGACATTTGAAGAGAAATCTGAATGGTGAGAAGGAAGTAAAGAAAAATAAGAAGCTTATTCTTACCTTGGGTCATTTGTATTATGCTTAGTGAACTCTTCTCCCAAGATTTTGCCTCTTTATTTATTTTTCAGAAATAAGATAAAATCTGCAGATAAGATTTTGAGACTTCAAACAGTAGTGGGATATTTGTATGGTGAAGTCACCAGGGAACAGATTTTACCAATCCTTATAAACCATGGTAAGAACATTTATGACATTGTTATTGTAATAATATTTTAATCAGAAAATTAATTTTTTAAAAAGATAACTTTTCCTGATGTATGAAAAGCACACCATAATAGAACAAAATGGAACCAGAGGAAGACATTCAAATCTTTCAGAACATGAATATTTTATATTGGATTTACTAGCTTCAGAACCTAAAATGGGAGTCGTTTGTAAAGATTTCTTGAAAGTGCACTACCAGGAGAAACTGGGAGGAGGGAAGCAGAATTGAAGGTGGGGATGAAGCTCCTTAAAACTGTGGTTTGAGGTGAGGTCTGGCTTTATTCTGATCTCACATGGAGCTCCAGTGTCTTTCCCACCTTCAGATAGGGGAAGGGCAATTTGTAGCCCCTTGCAGGGAGTCGGTCACTGCACCAGGAAATCATTGAACACAAACCATCATGCATAGGGGAAGGGCATAACTGCCAGGCACCTCCAGGAAAGGTGGTCCCAATTTCCAAGTGATTATTGTCTAGTAAAGCCGAGAGGTCATTAGTCGAAGCACCTACAGCAGCAAGAATGTTGAGTTAGTGAAAGAACTGGTCAATAATCCAACAGGATAACAAAGTAGGCTCAATAAAAGGACCACCTTTGATTTTTATCCTATAACTGTTATTAGGCAATAATGAAGTACGCATTTATAAATCAGTAATAATTTTCTATTAGAACAAATATCTTTACATCAGGAAATTAATAGAAATGCCACTATTTAATCTTAAGACTTGTTTGCATGGCTCTCTAGAAACATATGATCAAAATTGCCAATTGGTCATGCTAACCATCAATTCTTTTGTTGTATTAAATAAAATTTGTGATTCTACTAAACTAGATTACAAACAAAAGTACATATTAATATGTAATTATAGAAAAATATTTTCATAAGGCTGTAATGTAATATGTTCTCAGATGTTAACAGAAGCTATATAAGAATTCAATAAATGAAATATTGATGAAGATGTCTTAAACTCTGACTAAACTTACAAATAAAATTAATACAGAATACTAGTCTTTGAGTTTAGTGAAAAGGTAAAAATGTTTGTCTATTCTGAAAAATAAATGTGCTCATTAAAACTGATAATAGCATCTACATAATCTATTAATTTTCCTTTTGCTATGGCTGTTAGAAAACCTGGAAAAAATGAGTAAAGCAAAGTATGCTTAAGTTTGGTTTCTAACACAAATTATCCCCCCTTCATCTTTTCTCATATAATTCTTAAGTCTTCTTATTGTAATAACAATCAGGCTTTTAAATGCATTTTATTCTGAATTTATGACAACTTTATTAGCTAAAAAACATGAGACACTATAAATAATGCTCAGTATGCTACATTAGAAAATTTTATTGTGAAATTCTGGAAATTGCAGGGACACACAGACAGTAAAAATTAAGTTTCTGTACATACCTGGTTTTAAATAGAGTCAAAGTGAGTAATTAAAAAGGTACAATGATTAGTTTCCAGTTCTCAAGTTCTATGTGTTGTATGTGATACAATGGTAGTACGATTCAGAATTATAATAGCTGTGCTTTCCATAAGTCATTCTGTTGCAGAGAGATATATTTATTAAAAAATATATTTATTTAAATATGTCATTTTCAGTAAGCAATACAATTTGGTAAGCATAAATTAGCTCATTTTTGTCTTGTATGTTTAAAATATGATTGGACTAGATATTTATGAGTTCAAGTTATTAAAATATTGAGATCAAGATAAGAAATGAAATGTAAACTAGAGAATCAGAATCATAACGTTTGTTCTAGGTTTTGGCTCTTCACTTAGTAGACTAATGATTTTGAAATTTTTGCTCAGTTTCTCAGACGCCAATATCCTTATATGTAATAATTTGAGAAACATGTAATGAAACTTGGAATAGATGTTTATGGTACATTGCACTTATCTTTTATTTTACATACTGTTTATTATCTGTCTTTCTCACATAATAACTGTTTCAAAGGATGAGGATATAATCATTTTTCTGATATCTGATCCAGTACTTGTTATAGTACATAGGCTATCATAGAACAAATACAATTTGAGTTCTAGTTGCAGTTTTTGTACTGAACAAACCATTTAACAGTTTCATAGTGTTTAATTTATTCATTCTTTAATAGACTAGAGTTCTAATTCAATCATGGACTGCAAGTACAGTCATGTATTGTGTGATGAAGGGGACACATTCTGAGATATGCCTCTTAGATTATTTTATTGTTGCGTGAACATAACACAGTGTACTTACATAGACATAGGTGGTATAGCCTATGACACACCCAGGGTAAATGGTATAGCCCATTGTTTCTAGGTTACAAACCTATACAGCATGTTACTGTACTAAATACTGTAGGCAATTGTATAACAGTGGTATTTGTGTATCTAAACATATCTAAACATAAAAGAGGTACAGCAAAAATACAGTATAAAAAATAACACATTGTTCATCTGTATCAGGTATTGACCTTGAATGAAACTTGCAGGTCTGGAAGTTGTTCTGGGTGAGTCAGTGAAGTGGTGAGTGAATATGAAGGCCTAGGGTATTATTCTTCACCACTCTTGAGTTTATAAACATTGTACATTAGTCTACACTGTATTTATTAAAAACATATAATAATTGCAGTAGGATGTTACAATGACTTTGACGTCACTAGGCAAAAGGGATTTTTCAGCTCCATTATAATCTTACAGGACCACCATCATATATGTGATCTGTTGCAAAGCAAAATGTCATCATATGGAGAATGACTGTACTCAACTTTGTGGTCTATTCACACAAGGATGTTTGGCCAGCAAGAAGGAGATCAAACCAGGAATGTGGATTGATAGACTGGATTTGTTCCCCACCGAGGTGACCCAAGGACCAAATTATGTCAAAGTACTTAATAAGATAAAATTAATCTCAATTTCTCTGTTACCGATTTCTAAGAAATTCAATGTTATGGACAGTTGCATGGTAACAAAAGACCCAAACAAGCAAAGGCAATGTGCATTCTGAAGCAAGTAACCACATGGAATTTCCAGTAATCTGTCTGAGTTAAAGCTGCTCCTCAGTCAGTGGCACAGGGGAAGGGATTTAATCTTTGAGAATCCCTTTGGATCCTGAGCACTGAGGTGGGGGCAGCTCTACATCCCGGAGAATGGGATGTCAGGTTCCAGCACTAGTGCCCTGAATACCAGAACTAAAGCTTGTCCAAAGGAAGGGTTCCCCATGCAAGTAAAAAGCTGTCCTCCAGTGAAAAACTTTATTCTTTTTTTTTTGAGGCGGAGTTTCCCTCTGTCACCCAGGCTGGAGTGCTGTGGTGTGATCTCCTCTCACTGCAAGCTCCGCCTCCCGGGTTCACGCCATTCTCCTGCCTCAGCTTCCCAAGTAGCTGGGACCACAGGCTCCTGCCACCACACCCGGCTAATTTTTTGTAATTTTAGTAGAGACAGAGTTTCACTGTGTTAGCCAGGATGGTCTCAATCTCCTGACCTCCTGATCCCCCCGCCTCGGCCTCCCCAAAAACTTCATTCTTTAGCATGTCCTTCAGAATCTTCTGATTCTGCCAAAGCTCTGAAGTACTTATCCATTTTGAGTTTTTTTTAACCTCTGTACCTCGTAGGTAACTGAAAACACTGCAAAATTATTCTTGCTTATAAATACGAAGAGACAATCCACCCATCTTAAGAGTTTTGTGTCCATTCCTAATCTATAAAAAGGTCTATTATTTGCTTTTTCTTTTTAGCTGAGTGGTAACTACTTTCCAATTTCCCAAATTAATTATTGAGCTAAATGAAATTATTCATATGTACTGTTTTTAAATGTATGTGTTGTGATTTTGTTTTTTAAGGAAATGTACCTTTTAATAGTTTGGAGGTCGCACCAAGAGGCGTGGTAGATTTACCTGACAAGCCTAGATACACTTTATCTCCAGAGTGCTGTATCTCACCAGCTGCTTAAGCCAACTGACATCACTTATAACTTCTCATCCAAAGTGAAAACAGAATATTGATGGTTCTTTGTTTTCCTAATTTTAATTCTTTTCTCTATTATGTTTGTGTTTTGATTCATTTACAACTGATGTATTACTTTCCACTGGTGGCAGCAAAGATTGAAGATTTGGTTTTATGGTCTAAACATCTGGTAAGCTCTGTTTGTTATGGACATCTATTTTATTTTGGGTGAAAGACTACAGAAAACCTGGCTTATTAGTCCTTGTTTGTTTCTATCTTTTTCTACTTTGAGTTCAAATCACTCAAGGTTTTCACTTCTACCAGAAATGAGAATAGCTACTTAATTGAACATTCAATTAAAAAAAACTTTCCAAATTTACTGTTGACCCATGACACATGGTAGCATTGAACCTATGAACTCTCTGTGCCTATACACAGAGAGAGAGTTTCTCTACGCATCTGGAAATCAGAAAGATTTTTACATTTAGTTGTGTGAGTTTGCCATGTTTCTACTTCTGCAGAGTATTAATAACATTTTAAAGTCAATTAAATTATGAGTTCTATTCTTATTCATTCATGAAGACATATAAGTATATACACTTATATAAGCATATGTAGATATACACAAATAAGCGCATATGCATTATGTGACATATACCAAATATTGTTTCTTACATGGTGTGTTATATTGTCACTAATTCCCTTTTTTGTTATTCTGACCTTTAAAGAACAAATTAAGATAAATGGCTGGTTTTATCACCTGGAAAATCTTCAAGTTTTAGTTGAAAATAAGAAAAAGTAGAAATACTTTATAATACTCTAATTTTCTCATCTGTTAAAATGCCATCAGCAATTGTGGATGCCATCTATTCATTTTGAGATATTGACAGGTGGCATGGAGCAATAGATAGTCTTGACAAATTATAGACCCTTTGGGGAGAACACTAATAAGCAACTTGTAGGAGTTCATCCATTATCATATAGTATATTTCTTTTGTCATGGATTATCCATTCACTGAATTCACGCAGATTTCTAGTTCTCTAGATAGGGCATATTTTCTATTTTTTGTATAAAGTAATGAAATATTCATGAACTTAACCTGTTTTCACTCTACGTTATATGCCCTGAGGCTACTATAAAAGATTAGTTAACACAAGTTGTCTTATATTGAGATAACCTATAAGCGGGGGTAGTAGAGAGGTAACTGATAGGTTTCAACTTCACTTAGTGCATATTTTCAAAGCTCTTTAAATGACTACTAAAAGAACGTCCTGTATCTAATGAAGAATAAATCTATTAATGTAATTTGACAGGGCTTTATTATCGTGTGACAAACCAATAATCTTAATAAGAACCCTATCATTCACAGGAAACTGATAAACTAGTATTAAGTTTTAGTATAATCACTGAATGTTTGCAATCAATTTGGAAAAATTTTACATTGGAAAAAAATTACATACTGACTTCTCCCTCTCTGTCTCTCTTTTTATTTGGTGCAATCAATGATTTCTTAAAGCACTTCGTATTTCACTTTTCATACAATAGGAAGCTGAAGAAAAAACAATATTTGCATTAATATGTGCAGTATATTAAGCAGAGTGACAATTATTTCCTACTTAAATTTTCAATTAATTACATTAGGCTCTACATTATTTGCATAAATATGTTTAATACTGTTAAGAGTGGAAACATTTGTTCAACACTCTGGCAGATTATCAGTGATATGTGAACGTTTTTCAAAGCTGATACCAACTTCTTCTGAGGATACTGATAAAGATGCACTATTTTATTCTTATTATTTCCTTAGGTTAAATGTAGCAATTTACCATGAGAAGAAAGTCATTTTTATAAGAAAAATCTACATAGATCTACATAATCTAATTATATATGTTCCTTGATTACATACCCCACAGCAGTTCACGAATGAAGACAGTTGCATTTGACAATTACTAGGTGATTTGATACAACTGAAATGAGCTTCTTCTTATTTCAATATAAGAAAAATCTGAAGAAAATAGTCTTACAAGATATAATTAAACAATACACTTGGGATTGCAGATACAATTTGCTTTAAGAAAATTGAGATCTTATATCACAATAATAATGACATATATTTGCAATTCTTTTCTTAAACTCAACAGTGTCAAATGACCTTTACCTAAACACATATATATATATACTATGTGTGTTTGTGTGTGTGTGTGTGTGTGTGTATGCATGTACAATATTGAGTTCTGTAGGAGAACAAATGACAAGAGAAAAAGCATACTAAGAGTAAACTTTTTTAAGTAAACAAAATTACTTGCTTTCATTAAGCATAGTGGATTTCAAAATTTGAAGATAGGGAATGCTTTCTTCAAATGAAATTTAACTCTGATGTTCAGTAAGTAAAACTTATTAAGTAGGTTGGATGAGAGGCTTAGGACAGCATTTTTGGACTTCAGTGGCTTCTCAGATGCCACTTAGGGTCCTCTGTGGCACAGTTTGAAAATGTCTAATGTTAAATATGCTAACTCTGTCCCATACATATTTGCTTTCTTTACAAATGAGCACAAGTCATGTTTGGCTTTTAGGTTTTTGGGGTTTTTCCCCAATCACTACAGAGAAACCAATAGAGAATATATATAACAAATATGAGAATGTTATAAGCTCAAATAATATTTTCCAATATCTTAGTATTGCTTCATCCCTTCAAATTCCTGACTTAATTATGAGATTTTTACGAAGTATTCCTGGACTTTCTCTTTCTGATATTTCCCCCCACATATATAACTCAATAAATCATCCTCTTTCTTCAGATTCATCTTTTCTTGAAAACTCTGAAGACATCTACCACTGTAGTAGTCTCGCTTGCTACGATGTGCTTCAGTTTAGTTCTACTGGTAATTTTTTGCCAGACACAGCTGGTTTCTTGAGAAACAAAGATTATTCACTGATGGACTCAGAAGGTCCTCAAAGAGGCTAGAGTCAAATGGAGAAGCAGGCATATGAAATACAAAAGTATGGTAACTTGTATGTACACATGATAAAAGTCCCTTGAAGAGAGCAGTGCATTTTAAAGTTAAGGCATTTGTATCACTGAAGCTCTCCAGGAGGGCCTTTTTAGTACACTCTGCATTATGTTCTATGTGGATGGTTTAAATACTAAATCAAAAATATCTATCTATATTGATTGGTGCTGTTGTACCATCAATTCAAATTGCCAGAATTTGAATCATAACCAGCCAGAAAAGATCCTTGGTTTCGAAATTTATTTTAAAATATTTTATTTTTATAATTTAATTGGTTTTCTGTAATCCAGATAAATTTGTTACACTGTATTTTAGTCAATATCCACTACTGAACATTTTGTATGCACAGTTCACACTGAATATTGTTCTTCATGTAAAATTGTAATGTGATGTAAAATCTTAATGTAAAATTATATAAGTAGAAATGATTCATTATTTTCGTCAGAAGAATTTCATTTTATTTTTTAATTATATTAACAATAAGAGAAGTAAATTAAATCCACCTAAATTCAAACACATTATGTTCTTATGAATAACTTAGATTCACTCATGTTTGAAAGATATTTTCATTCCCTTTAATTGCAAATATATCTTTCCCTAGGCTGCATAATATTTATAGATAAAAACACCTATAAATTATTTACTTCCTTTTTTGATAGACAATCTAAACAATTTTAAATTAACGTTTCTATAACTCTTTTTAAAGATTTCAAATAAGCCAAATTGCAAGTTAAAGTTGTTACACAAAATGAATTATGTATACATATGAACACAAAACAAATACAACATTTCACTTAAATTTCACTAATACTGTTGTGTGAGCTCACAATTTTTTTTTACAAAGAACAAGACCATAGAAGGAGACCCACAGTTAGAAAAGTAAGAACCAGAGTTTGAAGCCCCAACTTTTAAGAGTAATTTAAAATCATCTGCATTTGTTGCAAAATATTTACTTGTGATTATAAAATGCTTTTGAATATAGGCAAGAAAAAAATCATTGAAAATAATAATGACTTAGATGCTATGCACTTATCATCATACTCTAGTTCTAAGTATCAAATTGCTACATGAACATAAATGTTTTTATACCTAGTAATAGTTATATTTGAAACATCGAAACAGGTCTTATTTAGCTAAATATTCAAATAAAATATTGTGGTTGGATCAGTCTAGTCTTCAACTTTCTTTTTTCCTTCATTACAGTCTAGCTGGGAAATAATATTTGTTCCTCATAAAAAACTTTCACAGTAAAAGTTAAATCACAAAGTATAATTGAACACTTTCAGCCTATTTATGCAAGTAGATTTAATTTTTAAGTGAAAAAAGTTATATTCAGGTATTGTCAGCCTTAAAGATTGTATTTGAAAGGAGTAAACCTGCAAAAACTTGTTGGAGTGTCTGTGTTCTGATGTGATGTTCAGTAATTTCCTCTCAAACTCCCCACCCATGCAGATGGTCAGTTAGTTTTTACTATCATTCCACAGAGTGTCCCAAGCTCTCGTTACCTTGTATTAAGATAACAAGTATCTGGGGAAATAATGAATGAAATGCATATTGGGGGGATTTTTTTTTGATAGGGTCTCATTCTGTCATTCAGGCTGGAGTTCAGTGGCATGATCACAGCTCATTGCAGCCTTGACCTCATGGGCTCAAGAGATCCTCCTGCCTAAGCCTCCAGTGTAGCTGAAACCACAGGCATGTGCCATCACATGCAGCTAAGTTTTTGATTGTTATTATATTTTTGTAGAAAAGAGGTCTCACTTTGTTGTCCAGACTGGTCTTGAACTCCTGAGCTCAAGCAATCCTCCTGCCTCAGCCTTCCAAAGTGTTGAGATTACAAGTGTGAGCCACTGGGATGTTGTTTTCAATGGCTCCAAATAATACCCATGTATATCACCAGTAATAATAATACTATCATTTTGATTCTATAATTCAAATTAAAATATGTCACAGCAAATGAATTTGAAAGTCACTGTATGTATCTTTTGCTTCTCTCTGACCCCTCTTCTTAAGTTTCTCCCCATAGGTTTGGTGAATGAATAAATGAAATAACAAACAAAGTGCCCTGGGAGCTACCATGGAGTTTGTTGCACAAGAAGAAATGGAGCAATGATTGATGTCCAAATCCTGAAATAATAGGAGTTTTATTTAATTCACATTAAATTTCATCATTGTCAAAACACGGGTATCCTTAGAATACAAAATACCTGAAAATTATATCAGATACACTACCTACATAAAGAGGCTCTGAAGAGAATAACAGTACATTAAAATATAAACACCAAATACAACGTGAAAATTGACTAGGCACTGTGGCTTATGCCTGTAATCCCAGCATTCTGGGAGGCCGAGGTGGGTGGGTCAGGAGTTCGAGACCAGCCTGGTCAACATGGTGAAACCCCGCCTCTACTAAAAATACAAAAATTAGCTGGTGTGGTGGTACATGCCTGTAATTCCAGCTACTTAGGAGGCTGAGGCAGGAGAGCTGCTTGAACCTGGGAGGTGGAGGTTGCAGTGAGGGAGAACATGCCACTGCACTCCAGCCTGGGTGACAGAGCAAGACTCGCTCCACCCCATCCATGCCCAAAAAAAGTGAAAAGTAACAGACTTGTGAAATAATAGTTACATTTAATGAAGTTATTCATAGATGAGTATATTGATAGTTACATATATACATTTATAGATAAAATATCTCAGAAATAAGGTTTATTTTCTAAAATAAATAAGTTACAAAAATTAATTAAAATCCAAATAGGAAAAAAGGACAACTCATAACAACAAGCAACTTGTAGAGGGAGTTCCAATAGCCAATACATGTTTGAAGCTACATAAAAGCTAACTAGTCTAACAGATAGATACACATTAAAGTAATAAAAGGATATCATTTTATATTACTCACTTCAAACCAAAAAGAAAAGTTTACTAACGTAAATAAAATTTCAGATTTGATGCCGAGAAATATTGCTGACAGAAGTGAAAATAAATACAGGGAAAAAACCATTTGGGGGAACAATTCAGTAATACGTATTAATATGAATCTTGAATCTGTCCTATAACCCAGAAAGTATACTATTAGATATATACCCTAGAGAAATTCTACCATAAAAATGTTTGTATTGAAGTATATTCCTATATGTAATCTACAAGATAATTAAACTAACAATATTGGTAAAATGAAAAAGATCTTAAAACACAATGACATTCCATGAAAATGTCAGAGGTAAAAAGGCAAATACATCAGATTTCCATTTACGTGGAGTTTGTAAGCATGCAAAATAATACCATATATATTTTTAAAATACCATATATTCTTTATATTTATACATATATTTTAAATTAACACACAGTAGGAATTATAGACACTAAATTTGGGATAGTAGTTATCTCTGGAATCATTGTGGGGGACTGAGATCAATTAAGTATAAACAAGAAGCTTCTACAGAATGTTCTACAATGTTTTGGTTATTAAACTCTATGGTGGATGTAAGTATTTGTTATATTGGTATTTATCTTTGTTTTTGCATAAAATATTTACTTTTTAAAATGATAAGGGAATATTGAGTCAGTAGCTCATATTTGCAAAGTGAGCTGCATAAGAAGATCTGAAAAGAGAATTAAAACCCTGAAAAACCTACTTTAATGAAATGCTGGAATAGTTAGAGGTGAATACAACAAAATCCTTATTGGTTAGTATAATGTTAATAATTTATAATATATGTTTCTTTCTGATTTTTGCTTTCTTAGTTGGTGGTAGATAATCATAAAATCAAGAACAGTGAACTGCAGGCGGAGAAATTCTAACTTTCATTTAGCTTGTCCCTCCTGCTCTTCTTCCTCCAGCATATGTCTCTCCAGAGAGGACAGTTGGAATGTCCTTGATCCTTGATATAAATAGGCAGAAGACAGCTGAGGATCTTTTCACTAAAAAGGTAAAATTTGATTAAAAAAGAAATCACATAAGGCAGTGGCAATATTAATAAACTGTGCTTTGGCATTTTTAATATAAAATTATTCTGGATGACTATTTTAATTTTTTATTATATTAAAAATAGTCTCAACTATAAAACATATCTACTGCTTAAAATTGTTAAGTAGGGTTTTTTTTGTTGTTTCTTTTTTTTTTTTCCCAATATGGCAAAACAGAGGCTTTTTAGTATCCCTCACTCACTTGGAAGAATCAAAGTGGTGTGTAGAGATTCACAATGTGAACTTTTATCCAATAAAGAGCAAAGGAATTCAACAGAAGCAAAGGACATTTCAGATTATGGGGAAAAGAAGCTGGACAGGCAGGCTGCATGGAAAGGCCTGGCTGAGAACTGTCAGTAAAGCCCCAGTACAGCAGTGAGTGAGTGAGTGTCCCTCTGTGATTGAACTTTCCACTGAGCATCATGCATCCCAGGCCATAGGGAAGCTCACTGATACTCCTAAGCCCTGGAACTAACTTGAGGAGTGGCAGAGAAACTGTGAGAAAGAAGAGTACTGGGATGTGTCCCACGTATACTTCCAGACGTAGGCACTGAGAGAAGGAAGCCATTTCTCATCCTAGCACATATCAGGCTTCCCGGGAGCCTGTCACCTCTCCAGGGTGGCAGCCGCTGATTTGAGAGTCTCAGGAAAAGGACTGGCAATCTGGATTCTATCAAGCAGGAGAGGGGCCTCCATGGCCAGAACTGGGAAGCAAGAGTAGAATGGGCACAGACCAGGTGTGCTGGAGTTGGTCACCTTCCTTCCTGGGATTAGAGTGGGAGGAGATTTGCCTGGGAGGCATGGTTTCAACCTGGGGCAGTTTCACGGATTGAAGGCAAACTGCATGTGACTTGGCTGACTGTCACCACCTGCTATCTGAATTGGCCCACTGGGGGCAATCCCCTGGGTCTGGAGCATGAGAGTAAAGCACTTCCTATTGCTTGGCTATGAAGCTAGGACTGCCCTTCTTTACCCAAGCTGGAACTTTGGCACAACAGTGATTGTTGTTCTCCTCCTCACTGGGGCATTTCTCCAGGGGCCTGAGATCTGCTCCCTGACCCCTGTCAGGGCCAACACTTGCACCTACCATTGGGGTCCAAGCGATGTCTTGCTCAACCCAACCATTACCATCTTTGCCCCACCCACTACCTTAGATGCAGAGCATATGTTCCAGACAACTGAGAGTTTCACAGCCCAATTAATCACCTGAGACATGGGTACTTCTATTCGTTAACAAAGATTAAGTATAAACCATACTGCTGCCACTGCATCTGGCTGTCATATCCAAGCTCTACCTACTGGCTTGGAGGTCCACTGACAAAATTCATTACTACATCTGTTGACAGTAGTGCACAGTGCTCAGGAAATAGACAAGCTTCCTGATACCTCTGCTACCATTATTACCCATAGTAACTTGGCTACCAAGGAGGGAGAGAACCCACTCAGCTAAATAGCAGGCCAAGCCACCACACAAAGGCTATTTATAAGTAACAAAATTATACGGCATCTTCTCCATTAAACATATTAAGAAGCAAAGCCAAACAACCTTATTCAACACACATCATAGTCACAGCCTCAAGGCTGTGACTCAAGGAGAAAATAAAAAGCAGAAGAACTGCCCCAACAAAAACAAATTCAAAAACAAAAAGAAGTGACTTTCTCCAGATGCAAATAATTCAGCAGAATAATACTGGACATATAAAAAAGCAATGGGTTATGACACTCCAAAAGGAACACAATAGTACTCTAGCAGTAGATCCTAACCAAAAAAGAAATCTTACAAATGCCAGATGAAGAGTTCAAAATATTGATTTTAAAGAAATTCAATGAGATGCAAGTGAAATCTGAAAGCCAGTACAAATAAATGAGAATACCAATTCAGAATATGAATGGGAAGTTTACTAAGAAAATAGATATTGAAAAAAAAGCGTATATAACTTTTGGAAATAAAAAAATGTATTGAAGGACTTACAAATTCGAGTTGAAAGCTTCCACAATTGACTAGATCAAGCAGAAGAGAGAATCTCAGAACGTGAAGACAAATCTTTTGAATTAATTCAATCAGACAAAAATAAAAAATTTTAAAAAACAATGCCCTCAGGAACTATGGAACTATATAAAGTGATTGTAATTACAAATTATTGACATTCCTGAGGAAGAAGAAAAATCAAAAGGCTTACAAAATCTATTTAAGAACATAATTGATGATAACTTCCCCAGTCTAGCAAGATATTTGGCACCCAGATACAAGGGCCCTCAAAAAACACACCCCAGATAAATATATTGCCAGAAAGACTTCACCATAATACATAGTCACCAGACTGTGTAAAACAAGATGAAGAAAAAAAAAATCTAAATATCAGCAAGAGAAAAGCATCTAGTCAAGTGACAGAAAAGCATCTGGTCACCTATTACAAAAAAAAAAAAAAAGCCCCCATCAGATTAACAATGGACTTCTAAGCAGAAAGCTTACAAGCCAGAAGAGTTCAGAATATTATCTTCAAAGTACTTAAAGTAAAAATCCCTGCCAACCAAGAATTTATCTTATTGTAATACCTGGTAAGTGTAACTTATCTCATCATAAGTTCATGGTTGGCACGGTTATTCTTATCTTATCATAATAAACTTGTTCTTATCATAATAAGCTTCAGAAATGAAGGAGAAAGTCCCAAAGAGAACACTTAGGAAATGTATCACCACTAGACTGTTCTTACAAGATGATCAAAGGAGTTCTAACATGGAAACAAAATGTCAATATTTGCCATTATAAAAACACACAAAGTACAAAACAAATAGGTCTTATAAAACAATTACACAAATGAGGATAAAAAACAAATAAAATGATATCATGACAGAACTCTACCAAACCTCAAAGACAAACATACAAAAAAACAAAACAGAGTCTACAAGACAACTAGATAAAAATTAACATTATGATATAAACAAAACCTCACATATCAAGACTAACCTTGAGCATAAATAGATTAAATGATCAACTAAAAATATATTGATAGATGGAATGGATATATGCTGCTTTGAAGAGGCAGACCTTCCTAGTAAAGAAACTTACAGACTGAAGGTAAGGGATGAAAAAAGATATTCCATACAAATGCAAACCAAAAGCAAGCAGGAGTGGCTATAGTTGTATTAGATAAAACAGACTTCAAATTAACAGCAATTTAAAAAAAGTCATTCTATAGTGATAAAGGGATCAATTCAATAAGAGATTATAACAATCTTAAGTATATATACACCTAATATCAGATCACCCAGTTTCATAAAACAAATATTACACCTAAAGGAATAGCAATACAATAATAGTAGGGGACTTGAAGACCCCACTCAGAGCACGAGATATATTATTTAGAGAGAAAATTAACAAACTTTGGATATAAATTATACACTGTAGACAAAATAAACCTGACAGATATTTACAAAATATCCTACCCAACAACCACAGAATATACATTCTTCTCAACAGCAAATAGAGCATTCTCCAAGATAGATCACATGTATGCCACAAAACAAGACTTAATAAATTTTTAAAAGTTGAAATCATATCAAGTATTTTCTCAGACCATAGTGAAATAAAGCTAGAAATCAATACCAAAAGGAGTGTCAGAAACTATACAAATACATGAAAACTAAACAGCATGCTCTTGAAGGATCACTGTGTCAATGAAGAAGTTAAAACAGAAATTTAAACATTTTTTGAAAATAATAAAAATGAAAACACACATACCAAAACTGGTGAGATACAACAAAAATAGTGATCAGAGGGAACTTAATAGCATTAAATACTCACATCATAAAAGTAGAAAAATCACAAATTATCAATCTATTGCACCTCAAGGAACTTGAAAAACAAAAAACAAACCCAACTCAAATTTAGCAATTGACAAAAAATAAACAAACATCAGAGCAGAACTAAATAAAATTGAGACCGAAAACAATTCAAAGGATCAATAAAATTGAAAATTTGATTCTTTGAAAATATAAATAAAATTCATAGACCACTAGCTAGGCTAACCAATAAAAGAGAAAAGAAGATCCAAATAAACATAGTCGGAAATGAAAAAGGAAACATTACAACTGACACAACAGAAAAACAAAAGATCATCATATGAAAGACTACTATGAGCAAGTATATGCTCATATACTAGAAAACCTGGAGAAAATGATTAAATTCCTAGAAGCATGCCACTTCCTGAGGTTGAAGTAGGGAGATATAGAAATCCTGATCAGACTAATATAACATAAGTGAGATTGAATCAGTAATAATAATTTAAAAATTTCCCCACAACAACAACAAAAAGCCCAAGACCAGACAGATTCACTGCCAAATACCACCAGATGTACAAAGAAGAACTGGTACCAATCTTCCTGAAGCTGTTCCAAAAATCAGAAGGAGGGAATCCTCCCTTAACTCATTCTGTGAAGCCATTTTCACCCAGATACCAAAGCCAGACAAGGACACAACAAATAAATAATCTACAGACCAATATCTCTGATGAACACAGAGTCAGAAATCCTCCATAAAATACCAGCAATCTAAATCTAACAGCACATCAAAAAGATAATACACCACAATCAAGGAGTTTTTATTACAAGAAAGTAAGGATAGTTCAGCATACACAAATCAATAAATGTGATTCATCACATAAACAGAACTAAGAAAAATAAGTATGATTTCAATAGATGCCAAAAATAAGATTTAATAAATTTTCAGCATCCCTTCATGATAAGAACTCACAGCAAACTAGGCGTAGAAGGAACACACCTCAAATAATAAAAGACGTATATGACAAGCCTACAGGCAACATAATACTGAATGGGGAGAAATTGAAAGCCTTTCCTCTAAGAAATGAAACAAGACAGGGACACTCACTTTCACCACTCCTCTTCGACATAGTACTAGAAATCCTAAACAGAGCAATTGAACAAGAGAAAGAAATGAAAAGTATCCAAATCAGAAAAGGGGAAGTCAAATTATATCTGTTTCCTGATGATATTATTGTATAACTAAAAAATCCCAAAGTCTCCTCCCCAAAGCTCATAAATTCATAAATGAATTTAATGAAGTTTCAGGCCACAAAATCAACATAATCATTAGCATTTCTATATACCAAGAGCAATCAAACAGAGAACGAAATCAAGAAAGCCATTCCATTTACAATAGCTACAAAAATATAATATAACAAGGGCTATATTAACCAAAGATGTAAAAGATCTCTGCAAGGAAACCAAAAAGCCTGGAGGAAAGAAATTGTTGATGACACAAACAAATAGGAAAACATCCCATGCTCATAGGTTGGAAGAATTAATATCATTAAAATGACCATACTACCCAAAACAATCTTTGGAATCAATGTAATTCTTTTCAAAATACCAATGCCATGCTTTATAGACTTAGAAAAAAAAAATCTTACAGTTAATATGGAACATAAAACAAGACCCCAAATAGCCAGAGCAATCTAATCAAAAAGAAGAAAACTAGAGGCATCACTTCACTTTACCTCAAATTATACTACAAAGCTATAGTAACCAAAGCAGCATGGTACTGGTATAAAAACAGTCACATACATCAATGGAGTAGAATAAAGAACCCAGAGATAAATCCACATATTTACAGACAACTGATCTTTGAAAAAGTCAACAAAAACATACACTGGGGAAAGGACATGCTTTTCAATAAATGATGCTGAGAAAATGGAATTGTCAGATGCAGAAGAATAAAACTGGACCCTTGATTCTCACCATACACAAAACTCAGCTGAAAATGGATTAAAGATGTAAATATGAGACTTGAAACTCTAAAATTCCTGAGAGAAAACTTAGGGAACACTCTTCTGGACACTGATCTAGGCAAAGAATACATGACTAAGACCTCAAAAGCACAAGCAACAACAACAACAAAATAGACAAATGGGACTTCATTTAACAGAAGTTTCTGCACAGCAAAACACATAACCAGGAAAGTGAACAGACAACCTGCAGCATGGGAAAAATATTGTCAAATTATGCATTCAACAGGGGACTGATAACCATAATTTATATGTAACTCAAACAACTCAACAACAACAAAAACAAATAACTTCATTAAAAAGTGAGCAAACAACATGAATAGACAGTTTTCAAAGAAGACATACAAATGGCCAACAAGCATACTCAAAAATGTTCAATGTCACTACTTATCAGGGAAATGCAAACTACAACCACAATGACATACTATCTTATACCAATCAGAAAGACAAATTAATATTACAGAGTCAAAAAATAAATGTTGGTGACAAAGCAGAGAAAAGGGAACACTTAGAAACTGATGATGGGAATTTAAATTAGTACAACCTCTATAAAAAATAGAGATTTCTCAAAGAACTAAAACCAGATCTACAATTCAGTCCCTCAATCCCAATACTGGATATTTATCTGAAGGAAAATAAATCATTATATTAAAAAGATATCTGGGCACTCATGTTTATCGCAGCTCTATTCACAATAGTAAACATTTGGAATCAACCTAAAACAGCATATACATATACATATATATATACATATACATATACATATACATACACACATACACGTGTGTGTATATATGTATGGAATAATATATATATAATGTAAATATATATATATACACACACACACACACATCAAATAATGTAATGGAGTGCTATTCAGCCATAAAAAAGAATAAATTATATTTTTTGTACCAACATAGATTGAATTGGTGATTATTATCTTAAGTGAAACAACTCAGAAACATAAAGCCAAATATTTTATGTTCTCACTTATAAGTGAGAGCTCAATAATGTGCACACATAGACATACAGTGTTGAATAATAGACACAGGAGACATGGAAGGGTGGGACGGGGAGTGAGGGATGAGAAATGACTTAATGGGTGAAATGAACATTATTTGGTTGATAGTTAGACTAAAATCCCAGAATCCATCATTTCACAATAGATCCATGTAACAAAGTTGCAGTTGTACCTCTTAGATTTATAGCAAAAAAATAAAATTGTTAACTAGGTAGTAAAGCCAAAAGTAAGATATCACTGTCACTTAGTGCTTGTTTATTCTAATCACCAATTCTAAAATTTGAATCTGTGAAAAGTAAGATTCACATTCTAGGAATAAAATATCTTTATTAAGTAAAGCACTATATTACCATGATTCACACAAAATATTATTTTCAAAATTGTTTGAATTCCTCAAACTTTTATTAGAACAATTATTTATTTGTAATTTAAATTATTTAAAATAATCACTTTACAAATAATCACTTGCAAAAACAAATAACAGAAAAACAATATAATCTAAATAATATCATTTTATATTGGAAATTACAAGCTTTCCAAATAAACTCCTTTATTGTGTAAATAACAAAACTCAATATCAGAATTTGTTAAAATTCCATGTCTGTGATTTCCAGTGTTCTAATTTGTAAATTGTATGTAGTAATTGTTCTTGCCTACCAGGGTTCCTGTGAAAAATGAATATAAATACACATGAAGCATTTAGAACAATGCCAGTTGTGAAGTAAGCAATCAACAGTAGTTATTCATAATAATTATTATTGTGTTTTTTGAAATGCTTATTATTTATTTTGTGAATATGTTGCCATGAATAGAAACAATCTACAAAACATACATTGCACCTTTACTTCATGTTCCCACATAGTGAATTACTAATCATTTAACATTAAATATATTGGATTTATTTTATGAGTGCAATTTTAGAATACAAACAATAGGTATAAAAGACTACAAATAAATATTCATTATTTCTCTCTTAGATTCCTTTGCTAATATCCTTTGTTAAAGGTCTTCTGTGTTCTACTAATCAATTGCTAAGATTGAGTTCAGGTGTGAAAATTATATGCAGTTAATTTTAGATTCCCTTGAGTCTTCTATCTGAAGTTCATTGCTATCCTATCTGGTCAGGAATCTATTTTGCTCCAGGGAGAAAAGTCTCATGTTAGTTACCGGTTGCTAAAAATACTTGGTGTCTTGAGTTATCATCCTTCCTGTGGAAAGTAGTCCTTTGTTTTGTAAAAGGCAATCTACTGTAAAAACTTCTTTTGATTTTTGCTGTTGCTTTTGTCAGATTATAAATTACAAGTGGAGACTGAGAATTGTTAATCAAGCTACCTTCCTCCAGCGATGCTAGCAACATGCAGTGAGTAATGTCAAATTCCTTTCTAATGCAAAATTTTAGAAAAAAACACTTTAAGTGGAAAAAGCTGTATTTATTTTCACATTCATTATCAATTTTATGTCAATATTTCTTAATTGATTGTAAATCATAATAAAACAAAGAAGGACCTAGCAAATTAAAAACTAGGTTGAATATAAAATTGTAAGTACCTAAAACCAATAATCTTACTTCTTACTCTTATGAGATAAAAAATGATAGATTTATTAACACCTACGTTTATCTATATTTGCCATACATGTAATCAATACTGTTGTAAAGTAACATCTGCAACCTATGCACTAAAAGAATCTTGATCTTAGAATAAAAATAGCAATTTAGGAGAAAGTTGCTAGTCACAGCTTAGTTGTGGTTAAGTGAAAACAGGTCATGCACTAGGGTTTGAAATTCCAAAGCAAATTATCAAATAAACAAACAAATCAAGATAAACAGCTGGAATCAAGTTATCAAACTGGAAGTACAACAGCAGAGCTACAGAGAAGGCTGAAATTAGTTTTGTGAAGCCATTTTCATAAACACCAGAAGTCAAAATTAGGGATTGAGAAGAGATTTTAGATTTACAGACCCTAAAAGTTTTATTCTCCACTCTTAACAGAGTATTTAACAGAACCTAACTGCCTAAGTGGTTGATTTTTAAGTAAACTAGAGAGAGAGGGTTTCAGCTAAAGGGTTAGGGCATCAGGCTGTTATATGCCGTATTAATTTCTCTGATGGAAAGAATTCAGTATCCAACTTCTTAGTTGCAAGTTCATTTTTGCAGAGATAGCCTGTTTGTTTTCCTAGAGTACCAACCATGGAGAATCAGAATGTCTGTTAGACAGCAGGGTATGGCTGGTACACCTATTTTCTATTTTCTAGTCAAAACACCTTTCCCACCAACCAAAGACAGATTGACAAAATTGAATTGGATCAGGAATTAGCACATATTATCAGGCAGTCTGAAGTCCTAAATAGCAAGGATACAAAAACTCATCTTGGAATGCACTTATCTTTTTTTCTGATAAAAAATACTTGATTGGTCTACATAAAGGATTATAACCATATTTACTTGCTTTGGGAAAAAAAATCTATGCAGTTCCTATTTAAATGGAGTAAAACAAATCTAAAACTTCAGTACTGTTTTCTTAGTTTTGCTAATATCTTTCTATTGTTGTACCCAATCTTTTCATTTTGAAAGCTGAATTGGGGGAAGAGTGTGCTCTAAACGTTATGAGCAATTGTTTCCAGTACAAGAAGAGCTAAAACAAAGGGAGCTACAGAGAATTCAAAGAGCACATTCTTTATTTCGTGATGGAAAACATTTTAAAAAAAGAACTAAATACAATTATTGGTATTAATTCAGGACCCCCAAAGTACAGATGTTGAACTGTTTCTGAAGTAATTAGTTCCCTGGGGACCAAAGAATGAAACGAAATCCTAATTTCCTCCAATGTATGATGGTATGTGTGGTGGAGAGGGGACGATTTCCTGAAACAGTCAATGTTTTTAATGTCATTCTTTCTGAGAAAAGGGCATGTTAAGACAGAAATCTAGGAAGAAATAATCTTCACAGTAAAGTGGGATTTTTCAGACTATACTATTCACATTTTCAGAAGCTATTCTATGTATAGCAGGATGTTTAGCAGTATCCATGGTCTCCACTCACCAGATGCTAGTAGCACTTTGTCCCAAATTATCACAGTCAAAAATTTTCTCGGGCCTTGTTAAATGTCCCCTGGGGAACAAAACTGCAACCTATTGAGAAGCAATGGGCAAGAAACATCAAGCAGTAGTTTTCTCTTTGGGGGCTTTCCAGCCTTGGGACTTAGGCTCACAGGATTTCTTTTTTTTTTTTTTTTTTTTTTTTTTTTCGAGACGGAGTCTCGCTCTGTCGCCCAGGCTGGAGTGCAGTGGCGCGATCTCAGCTCACTGCAAGCTCCACCTCCCGGGGTTCACGCCATTCTCCTGCCTCAGCCTCCCGAGTAGCTGGGACTACAGGCGCCCGCCACCACGCCCGACTAATTTTGTATTTTTAGTAGAGACGGGGTTTCACCATGTTAGCCGGGATGGTCTTGATCTCCTGACCTCGTGATCCGCCCGCCTCGGCCTCCCAAAGTGCTGGGATTACAGGCGTCAGCCACCGCACCCGGCACAGAATTTCTTTTGTGAGAAAATTGAAATGTGGGAGTAACAAACTGAACAACAAGAATGGGTTTGGGCATGCGGACTTGGAAAATATACACACAGGATGGCAGTTATAACTGTTACTCTAGACTGTACTACTTTGGGTTTTCTCTGATCCATTGTTGGTGGGAGTGTAACACGGTGTAATCTTTTATGACTACACTATGACCAACTGTAACAGAGCAGCTTAGCTTCCAGCTGTGTTTTAATACTTGATCTTTCCTCCTTTCTCCCTAGTCTCAAGATGTAGCTTTGAGACAAACTACACGTGTATTTTCTTTTGTCTGGAAATATAGCCTTCCCAGGTGTTTTAAAACTTCGCTGCATTCCTTTTCCCACCTTATGCTTCCATGCTTTATGCACATTTATTTACCTGGATGCTTGTTAGGCTCACACTATGCTCACTTACCTGGTCATATGTTTCCTTAGAAGCTTCAGGGGCCAAATGCTGACATGAACCAGACACCCGGAGAGTTCTCTCCCTAGTAGAAGATTACTTCAAAGCCAAAGTTCACCTCTGGCTAGGGATCGACTGCAAAATTGACTGCAGTTGATTTGTAACCTGGTTGGGCCCAAGATGATGCGGTCCTTTCACTAGATAAAACAATAATTCAAGATAAGCCATAGGAACAAGTCACACAGCCAGCACCTCATAGCGCCCTTGCCTCTCCTGTATTCCAAGCCCCTCTCCTTAAACTCCTGCACTCTCTCCAGAAATTGGAAAGTGGCAATTTTTGGAAAGGATTCCAGTCATATTACCCTTTGCTGGCAACAGATTTAAAAATTCACTCTTTTTATCATAACTTGCTCTTGCTACTTTGGCTTTCTTGTACAGGTAGTGAGCAGTCAGACTATCCATCTTGCAGCTACACGATCAATTCTAATCATAGATACTTATCAAGAAAAATGCAAACTTTTATCTTCAAAAAGTTTGCAAAATTGTTCCTAGCAGCTCTAATTATAATAAAAACTGGAAACATTCCAGGTGTTCATCTACAGAAGAACGAATAAACAAATGGTGATGTGTATATCTATATATATATATATAGATAGATATACACACACACACACACATATATATATACATCCTAAAAATAATAAATAATATTGAACAAGAAGGAAGGTCTATGGAAACACACACAACATACATGAATCTTGAAAAGTCTTACACTGAAAAAAGCTCTATGGAATGGACTGAATAGTGTATGCTTTCATTCATGTGAAATTCTAGATCAGGCAAAGCTAATACATGGAAGAGAAAAATCAGATGGTGATTGCCTCTAGGAGTAAGGACTGACTGCAAAGGAAAATGAGGTAGCTTTCTGGGGTGATGGCGATGTTTCATATTTGATTGGAGGTTAGGATTTTGTTCATCAAACTATCTAGTTATTTCATCATATGTTCAAAAGGAAAAGGCATGTGCAAATACTGATTTCTAATAGAATTATGCACAATGAAGTATTTTGCATAACATGTACTGATATATATGCAAAAAAAACCCACAAAATAAATGAACGGATAAATAGATGTATAAATATATGGTAAATCAAGTATATTAGAACATAATAACAAAATCTAGGTGTGGCAGTTCTAGTTCAGAGACCCTTAGTGTGATGTCCTCAGATTACTTAATCACCTTGATTCTCAGTTCTCTAAACTAATAGTTTAAAAAATATTTTTAAAAGGAGTCACTATAAGTATTTGAAGCACAGGTAGTTAGCACATCATTAAGTGGTCAATATGCTTTATTGAACCTAAACTGCATTTTTTAGGAAGGTATATATTCTTGCTTCCTGGATTTGAGCTGGAATGATTAAGTATTCTAATTATATAATTATTTTGTATATAGAATTCAAAAAAACTGTACTTTTTTATTCTAATTTTTTTTTCTGGGCACATTAAAAAAATAAAGACAAAATTTCACGGGATAGTTATCCTTTTCCTTCTTTTTGTGTGTTTTTCCTTCTAACTTTGTCTCTCTGATCTAGGAAATTTCTTTTTAACTCATTGTTACTAGAGTTATGCTTACTACGGAAGAAGTCTATTTATTAGGGCTCCATTAGCATGTGTAACTTTAAAAAATGACTTAATCATTACTTCCTAAAAACCATCAATATGGAAAGAATTATATTTACTTTTCTTAGCATGGAAATGATAGTGTTGTGTGGTACACTAAATAGAGCAGAAGCATTGGTTATCAGAGGACTATCTTCTAAAATCTCAACTGTTGCCTAGAACAGTGTCTTGTACACAAAATTTGATGCACTATTCTTTGAATGATAAAAATGGGTATTAAACTAGCAAAAATAATCAGAAATAAATTTTGTAAGAAATGTGGATGGTGTATATAAGGATTTGTTTGAAATGCTGCTGGGGCACATAGAAGAACATCCGAAGAGAAAGTGTTAACATCATAATGATTTCTCTTCCACTATCTTGTTCTATGAATGATCATTGTCTAATTTAAAAAATTGAGGCTGGGCGTGGTGGCTCACGGACTCAAGGCTTGTAATCCTAGCACTTATGGAGGCCGAGGCTGGCGGATCACCTGAGGTTGGGAGTTTGAGACCAGCCTGACCAACATGGAGAAACCCTGTCTCTACTAAAAATACAAAATTAACCAGGCGTGGTGGCCCATGCCTGTAATCCCAGCTACTCGGGAGGCTGAGGCAGGAGAATCGCTTGAACCCAGAAGGCGTATGTTGCGGTGAGCTGAGATTGTGCCATTGCACTCCAGCCTGGGCAACAAGAGTGAAACTCCATCTCAATAAAAATACCAAACAACAACAACAGCAAAACAACTGAATTGGGGGAAGTAGGGAAGGAAGTTAGTTACAAAATTCATTTGAAAAAAATTTTAAAAAAGGAGAAAAAAGACCTTTCTGAAAAGAAAGTGGTAGTAAGAACGGTTGTCACCATATACTAAACTGCAAATTCATGATAATATTTTTATATGGTACAAGAATACTGAAAAATGTCAATAAAAAAACAAAATGTACTAAAAGTAATGTATACTTAAAAGCATCTCATTAATGTCAGGAAGATATACATAATTCAATAAGTTTCAGGGACAAATAGAAATACAAAAAAAATAGTAAAACTGGATACTTACAACAGATCTTACTAAAAAAATCAGAATGAAGAAAATAAAGTAAAAAATGTCATAAAAATGTTTGAAACAAGTTGAGATATTTTCTTTATATTCTCAACTTAGATAATACCTCTCTGCATTTGACTCAAATCCAAAACCCATCAAAAGCTATAAAATAAGACTTAAAAAGATTAAAACATTTCAGAAAACAACTCCACAATGTCAAAATTAAAATAATACAAAGAAAAACAGAATGCTTGAAACTCCTAGATAAAAGGCTGTTATCCTTATCTAAGGAATTAGATAAATTTGTTTGCAAAGTAATTCAGTGAGTAAAAGTTAAAACATCTCAACAGAAAAATGTCCAAAGAAATCAACAGATGTTTTACAGAAAAGGACATAGTCTTAAACATTTGATTTTTTTATCTAAGAGAAAAAATACCAATTGAAATTTTGTTTCTCATTTAGATTGGATGGAGTAATTTTTTTTCAATTTTTAGTTCCATGAACAATTATAATTTGTATACTCGATTTATAACTATATATCATGTCACCATGATTTTAAATTAATGTGAATTAAATATTAGACTTCCACATAAACGTATTCTCCCATTTCATATTATGGTTGTAAGACTTGAGCTTTAATGTCAGCCTCAAAATAAGCAGGTAATTTTGGTCATTCTTTTCTGCACTCTTCCCATTGGGAGTGGGATGGTCTCTCCCATCCATTTGACTTTCTTTAACTCATATAATGTTAGAAGTGAGGATGCAAGCAGGAACTTGAGAGTGTCTTGGTCTATTGTGACTCTTGCTTCTTCAAAAATGAAAACATGCCCAGGATAGCTAGGTAAAAGATGAGAGACAAGGCCATTCTAGACAAGCCAAATAGAGTAAGTTCTCTTACATAAAATGCCATACTTACAATAACCATTTTATAGAATATTCTCTTTTTTATATAACACCTTCTGAAGATATATTTGATGTACAATTAATTGCATATATTTAAAATGTATATTTTTTTTGGTAAAATTTTGTAAATTGTGAAGTTATAATTTAAAATGTAATTCTTTATATACATATACATCTATCTTTATTTTCTTGCCTTGAGGGATTGCTGAATTTCCTGGATGTGCTGCTTTATAATTTTTACTTAAAACTTTATTGAAATACACTTTCTTGCCTATCAGAATGAGGATCAAAAATTAAAATGTTCTATTGTTGGTCAGTAGGACTATAACTGGGTAAGCTCTATTAAAACAATTTAATAATAACTTTCAATATCAAAAATACATATACTCTTTGAGACAGAAGTTCAAATTACTAGAATTTGTCCTGTAGATATGCCAGCAAATGTGAAATAAATATGTATAAGAAATTTATAACAGCATTGCTTTAAATATAAAAAACTAACCCTTTCTTAAAAGTTGGTTAAAGCAGAATAGTGGTTATCAGAAGCTGGAGGGAGTGAAGATTGGGAGATGGCCAAAAGATACACAGTTTTGGTCAGACAGGAGGAATAAGTTCAAGAGATCTGTTGTATATTATAGTGACTACAGTTTGAAACAATATGTTGAAAATTGTTAAGACAGTAGATTTTAGGTGTTTTGACCACAAAAAAAGAAAAGTATGTGAGGTAATGCATACGTTAATTAACCTCATTTAGACATTCCACAATGTATACATATCTCAAAACATTATACATACCATAAGTATAGATAATTTTTGTCAATTTAAATCAATTAATAAATAAAGTAAATGTTGGTTAAATAAGTTATAGTATATCTATAAACTGGAGCACCACAAAGCTACTAAAAATGAGGTAACTTTATATCTATTACTATGAAATACTGTAAGTGGAGGGGAAAAAATGGAGAACAGGGTGAAGTTTATACTACAATGTGTGTAAATATGTGTCTGTTGATAAAAGAGCTCCTCGATTGCACCACTTTAGAAGCATCGTTTACATCCTAATACATATAAATAATGTCCCCGGATTGTACAGTGCTGAGTTTGTACTGCCATGCATCCCTGTTCTAACATATGAGATAGAATCTCTCTGAAAGGATACACAAGAGGTGGTATTAAAAGTGGCCTCTGGGTAGGGAATTACATGGCTTGGGGAAGAAATGGTAAGGAAATTTATTTTCCATAATACCTTTTTGTAGACCTTTAATTTTGTGCTATGAATATTAATACCTATTTTTAAAATGAGCAAACATAAATTTTAAAAATTAATACTAAAGTTTCAATATGCAGAGAAACCTATTAGCTAAGAAAACCTGGCTCTCTGCTTTAAGGAAACAGTTTTAATTCACAGCTACATTCATTTTAGTTGGTTCTATTTGACACTAGAGTACCTTATTTTTCCCCCTTGAACACAAGCATGCGGTTTGTGTCCTATTTCTGAGAATAAAGTGCCACTTTGATCTAGAAAGTCACTTCAGGGGTCACCATGTTAGATAAGCAATATTTCCTTCAAGTTTCATGACCGATTATTTATAGTATTTGTAGTTTAATTTTAGGAAAAACATATAGGAGAATTGCTAGTGACCTCCGTTTGGGTCTTGCTTCAGAGGTAATTTTCTTTGCTTTACTGCTGACCTGAGAATCCAGATTCTTTTTTAAAGACATGATATATTTTCTTCAAAAAATGCTATGAAGTTTATCTGCAGTCTTGTTTTTGAAGGTTGGTAGAAAAACGAACTTAATAATTTTGAAACAAACTGACTTTCTTTAGCACCACAAAAGATATAGCCCAAGGTTAACAGCCTGCTCTATTACCTGTAGAAGTCTTAGCTCTTTTGTTTATATAAATACAATCCCTTAAAAATTGGCATTTTCATGACGAAGATGAAGCTATTTTTCTTTTCCTTTTACTGTATGCTACTTGCTTGTTTAGCTTTGTTAACAGCAAACTACATTGCTGGGAGGGGAGGGAAGGACCAATAACTTACAATCAACTCTGTCACTTATAGACTTATTCCAAGTGCCATTATATACCACAGAATGTTCTGTGTCTCTGTTCAAGAGCATCAAGCAGTGATGAATTCAAAGAACCAAGGTCAAGAGGCCGGAGTAAAACACAAAGGGATATTCTATTTTAAAAGAGTCATTTACAGGATTAGGATATACAATGCAATATCAAGTAATAAAATTAAAATATGATGAATACAGTGAACCAAATTTATCTGAAAAGTAATTTGGAGGAAAGAGGCTTTATTCCAGTGAACAGTTAGCAAACAGATGCAGCCTTCAGAGTAAAGTGAAGGTGTATTTTAGAGAACAAAGAGAGGGTTTAGGTTTTCAAGCAATAGTTCTTACCCAGGTTCCCAATCAAGTGTGTTTATGCAAATGAAAGAATCCAACTTACTTAGTTCTAACTGGGTCCTGTTTGGTCAATACAATGAGCTCTGATTGGTTGGTTCAGATGAGCTCTGATTGGTTGGTTCACGTTAAGCTCTGATCGGTTGATTTACAAGCCCTAAACCAGAAGTCTCTCTTGATGTTTTCTTAAAATCATGAGAGAGACTTTGCTGTAATTTTTCTTAGCACCTACAGCAGAAACTGGTTGGCTTGTTTATATAGAAAGGGCAGTCCTGTTACACTTTTACAACACCTGAGAACACAGAGTATGTAACCACTTGCTCACTCAACTCTGGCAGACTAGTTCTATTTTAACTCATCACGGTTAGACATGGGGAGTCCATTTTGTACATCAAACATGCACACTTTAACAGTACCAAGGCAAAGATAACAAATAAAAAATTATAACATATAAACCAAATAGTTTTAAATTGCGAAATCGTATACAACAAAAGATATGCACAACATTATGCATATGTAGAGTCATCATGCACAGCATTATGTATCATGAAGAAGGAGGTGAATAAACGAACAGTTTTCATTTTATGAAAACAACAATTTTAAAGCTATTTTGCTCTCTTTAATAAAACATTAAAATTTGTATATTTTGAGATGGAGTTTCACTCTTGTTGCCCAGAGGAGAGTGCAATGGCGCAATCTTGGCTCACTGCAACCTCCGCCTCTCAGATTCTAGCAATTCTTCTGCCTCAGCCTCCTGAGTAGCTGGGATTACAGGCGTGCACCACCACGCCAGCTAATTTTGTATTTTTAGTAGAGACGGGGTTTCTCCATGTTGGTCAGGCTAGTCTTGAACTCCCGACCTCAGGTGATCTGCCTGTCTCGGCCTCCTTATGTGTAAAATTTATGTTTTTAAGTGGATGTCATGTGGAATTGAATGATATTCTAGCCCAAGATTTTATTTTTTGATTTTTTTATGACATAGATCCAATTTTAATATATATTTATGTTGAGTTACAGACTAGGTTTACATATACCTGTGTATATGTAAGAGACTACATAATAATGACATATTTCATATGTACATTAATTTTTCCATGTATTCACTCAGTTATTACTGAGTGGTGTGTGTGTGTGTGTGTTTGTGTGTGTGGTGTGTAGTGTGTGTTATATTTGAGACATTTCTAATGGAATGCCAATGCATTAGGTAAAAAATACAGGCCAAAACTAAAGCAAAACAGCTGATGAATTCATGATGGGTACTCACGAATTCTGTACCCATTTATAAATGTTTTTCCTATGGGGTGCTTAAATTTCTTGTGTGTTATACCTTTGCTTTCCTCGCAGATTGTAGATGTTACAAATATCTTTTTCTAGTCCATTATCCAGCCAATAACACATTATTATCATAGTGCCCTTTATTGAACACAAATCTTTAATTTTTGATGTTGTAAATCCATCATTTTCAGTTATAATTTGTCCAGTATAGGACTTACAGAAAAAAATTTGAGATATAAAATTTTGGATGGCATGGTATAAAAGAAAAACACAAATTAGTTTTTATCTATAGATAAGTGAACTATAAAGTGGTATTTGTTTACAATGGAATACCATGCAGTAAAATGAAGTAATTAATTGGATTTATTTAATGTAATACAGATAGACCTCACAGCATTGCTCTGAGTATTACAAAGAGAAAATGTAAAGATATTTAATATAATAGAATTTATGTAAATTAAACAAACGTATAAAATGATGTTATTTTTATTAAAGGATATATACGTGTTATATATTTCATACCTATAAATATATACATGAATATAAATATAAAAATACATCTTGTATATATTTATAAATATAAAAATATATATTTATATTTTTATAAATATGTAAATATATTTATTTATAAATATTTAAATATATAAATAAAAACATATTTATAAATACATAATAAATATGTAATATATATTATGTATTATATTATATATTATATATAATATAATAAATATATTATATATTAGATTTATTATGTATATAATATATACATAAATAAATATTTTAAATTTAAAGGGAGCACCTCCCAAATTGGGAGGGCATTCATTTAATATACTAAAAAGAGCTCCTAAGAGGGTGAAGAAAATGAGAGTGTGAATTAAGTGTAATTGAAAAATATTGAAAGAAAGCAGCAGAATGTTCTTGCCTTATTCCAGCTGCTAATGATTTTGGGACACGACTCAAGGGTTAAAATAATTGACCACTAAAAAAACTGGCATCTAAAAATGAAACAGATATGGAATATGGCTCCAGGTTGGAGTTATACCTTAATATCATTGGTAGGAGATACATGCGAATAACTATACATTTCAGGTAGAAAATGATGAGTGCCATTTCAAACCACACAGATATTTATGCATACCTCTTGTTGACAAATGCTTATTGAGAGCTACCATGGTCTAAGACTCAGCAGAAGACAGAATGGCCAAGATCTTTGCTCTTGTGACTAGTTACAGTGAATAAGCACATAATGAAGCACTGTTGTCCATAGAGAACACCACACTGCATAATGAATAAAAACAGTGCAAGAGAAGAGTGATTGGGTGGTTTTTTAAATTGGGCAGAGGGAAAGTTCTAAGGAGGTGACTTTCACAAGCGAGAGCCAGCCATGGAGATCAAAAGAAGATCATTCAGGGCAAAATGAGTAGAAAGAATCTTGGCACATGTGAGAACCTGAAAAAGTTCTAAAGCCTAGTGAACCAGGACAATGAAAGACTAATAAGGGTTCAGAGAGATAGAGAAGGGGAAAGCAAGTGGGTTTTATTTGCCAAGATAGAGAATTTGGATCTTAACCTAAGTGTGATTGAAAACTATTGAAAGTGTTTAAGCAGAGAAGTGAGATGATCATTTGGTTTACATGTGTAACAGTTAATATAGCTGCTGTGTTGAGAATGGATTGTACAAAGACACACGTGATATTAGGAAGATAAATAGAAAGTGCAAGTAGAAGAGAGGACAGAAGAAGAGAGGACCCAGCTTTCCTTACCCTCTTTAGCCAGACTTCCCCCAAGCCCTAACAGCTACTATTAGTGTTTTGTTTGCCTACAACTAAGTTGCAGGGCCAAATGTATTTTTAAGTGATATTAGAATGTTATTTTTTCCCTGAACAATTAACATTCTGAAAAGAAAAAAAAATCAGGTATACTGTAACCAAGGAAGATTAAAAAATATATAATAGGAAACAATTTAGTGTCTGTCATAGAAGATATTTCAGTTTGGGAAACATGGTTTGGGGGATATAGCGGTAAGTTCTAGAGCATGATACCTGGGAAACAGAATGCAATTGAATTGCCCAAATAGAAAAGAGACAGTTGTGTCGACATTTAAATACACTGACGGTTCTATCTTTTAACTTATTACTAATGCTGGTCTGTGCAGCAAATTGGGGTTTTCTAGAGAATGTATTACCAACTCTGCCATATACTATGTATTTCATTTCTACTTTGTTTCTTTCTTGCAATGTCCCCACACAGTCAAAATCAGGAAACCTGAAATAGGGGCCAGTGTGTGCTGAGAAGTAACATACTGTCTACAAGAATAAAGTATTGGTTGCTAACATTATGCAATAAAGAAGTAAGGATAATATATTTGGACACTAGGCAATTGAATTCCAATCAAGGTTGTCACTAATGGCTGTGTGACTATTAACATGTACTTTATCTCTCTGAGCTTCAGCTAAATCAAATCTACCACAGAGTGCTTGTTCTTGGAATTGGTGCATTTCAGACCACACTAGATGGGGATAAGAAGGTGGATAAAAAGGAGAACAATAAGAAAGGTGAATTCTAACCCCCCTGTTAGAATTACATTTCTAACAATAGGCAACTAGGCAATTACAGTTGCACTGCTCTTATGTGATGGAAATAATGATGTTTTCATTCAAGTAAAAAATTTAACATCATCAATTTACAAGTCTCTTTGAGTACAACATTCTATGATCCTATGACTTTTCAACAGGTACTTACATTGTCAAGTGTGTTTCTAATTGTGAGAGGAGAATATGGCCCAGCAAGTTTCATCACTGGGGGGCAGATATGTAGTAACTACACAGAAATAGCAAAAACTAAAAGATGATGTAAATAAAACACCCACGCTTATAAGATTTTCATATAGGAAGAACATTATGGTAATGAAATATTTTTTTTTTTACCAACCGAAAGCATTTTTTGATCCAAATCTCATTTTATGTTTAATTATTTCAAAAACAGTTTGCATTTAAAACATATTATTTTATTAGATATCAAAGCATATGTGAACTTCACAAGTACTAGATATTTTTATTTCAAAAATTAACTGATGAACTTTATTATTAAGAATGCATCCTATTTAATATAAATTGTATTTCCTTAAACACTAAAACATGTACGATTCTCATGCAAATGCCGAGAAAATTGTAGGGACTATTAAGTCTCTTTGATTTACATTTTAAGATCTTTCTGTTTTGCATAAACTGAATTTATAAGTGGTGATAATCTGGTAAACAACAGAAAACACACTCAGTAAAAAGTCTAAGCAGGTTTTGGGTCCAGCTGGTATTCTTAAATTTTTTATGATACAACATAACATAGAGCCATCTAAATTCACACTTCAGGTAAAAAAATATGTTTGAGGACGTTCAAGAGAATTAATTTTCCTACCAAATCACAAAATGCAATACCCTCACCAAATAATTCTGGCCCTAGAGAACAAGGGTGATTACAAATGTCAAAGTATTACATATGCCAGCTAACTCCTAGTATTGCTTTTTGTTTTGTAGTAAAGAAAACAAAAAAATACTGAAGGCATTTTTAAATTCCCTTGTACATTTCACCACACTTGCATAATTCTTATTCAGGGTCTTAAATGAAGAGGAAACAATGATTAAGGAAGAAGTGCTTTATGTAGTAAAGAGATAAAATGCTGAATTGTAGTCTGATAGTACTGGCAGAAGCACTAAAAGCTGCTTTTCTGTTAGGACTGATATTTAGTGTGATTTCAACATTTTATTGAGTATCTAATATGTGTAAGGTATTAGCTGATGTAATTTATATATGTTGTTATTTCCTTTAATAAAACAACCAGATGATTCAGGAATTTCATATATCTAAATATACCATGTATCTTATGTTCCAAACATCAAACCAGATATTTCCAGTAAGAAAATTTTCATACACTATCTTCTTATTTTCAGTGACCAAGAATATACAAATGTCTTAAATAGATCTACAGAAAGATGAATAAATTTTAACATTTATAAAACTTCTAATGGTAAACACAGTTCCAGATTTTATCTTATAAAGCATTTTCATATCCTTGATTTCACACAATAATTACAAGATTGTGGTAAAAATAATGCAGTACCATTATATGCATTTTAATATGAATACTCTGAGACTGGATAATTCATGAGATGCCCAAATTTACACTCAAGATGACAGGTATTTCTGGAGCAGGTCCTCTAACTCCAGTTGCAGTACTTATTCCACCACACGGCATCTACAAATTGTAGTAGAAATGTCTGCATTTCAGGTGATGCTCAATGAGATACTCTTGGAAAATAATTCACATTGTTATATAACTACTTCCTCTTAAAAATGTATTTTTTCCCTTGCTTTCTCTCTCTCTCTTCCTCTCTTTCTCCTTTTGCATTATTCTGTTGGCTGAGATGAGACGTCTCCATATCCACGGAAACATGGAGGCCATCCTGAAAACAACAACCATGTACTACTCTGTTAAAGGCTACCACATCTTTTAGAAAAACAAAATAAAATAGACATTGTAACTAAAACTTACCAAACAAAACAAGGATGTGAGTACATAGACTAGTAAATGAATCCAACTATTTCATTCACTTAATAGCCACAATTAGTAATTTCTCTTAAGTCACATCCTTCAGTTATCATTATAAACTATGTTATAATTATACTACATGTTATAACATATATTAAAAATATTTAAATATATATTAAACATGCTAATCTCAAAAATTAATTTTGCTGAAAATTTAGAAATTTTTGAATTACTATTTATATTTCATTTTTCAAAAGGATTAATAAATATTAAATGCATAGGCATTTGGGGTATTTTTATTGATAACTTTGAATAAAAGCACTTTTAAGTATCTAAATGTTAAAAACAACTTTAGAAGGTTATTAATAATATAATACATGTAGAGATAAATAAATATAAATGAATATTATGAATATTGTATATTTTATTAATCAAGTTTTTACTGAGTATATGTTTTTAAAGGGTTGCATTGCATTTATTAATTTTAATAATTCCAGTCACTGATTCATAAATAGTCAATGATCCATTGAAATATATTCTAGAGAGATTTTATTGGCATATTACGACAATATATGCATTTCACAAAGTGTTTCTATATATACTAACATATATATCTTAAGTAGCATAATAAATAATCTAAAACATTATCACTTGTAAAATTACATATGTGGGAGACCTTACTCTACCACAAATATCAATGTGGATTTAAGTATGCTTTTAGTGTGTCAGCATTTAGTTGTTTTTTTCCAAAACGGAAAATTATAGCAGATTATTTAAAATGTTCTACACTATTCTGTGATTCTAAGAAGCAATTCTTTATGGAGGTCCACATGGAAGTTGAATTTACATTAACAACTCACTACAGAATGATAGGCCTTCATGAAGCATGGCAAAACTTTGAATATTTTACCATCTACATACTAATCTAATTGCTCAATTGCCCTGTTCTTTATGGTACATTACTAGGATCCATCATCCTTACTAAAAATTCATTTAGGAATTATATTGATATGTCATTTAAAAAATTATCAAAACCCTACTTGAGAGCAAGATAGATACATAAACATTTAATATTCATTTTTTTCTGGCACTCATAATAAAAATGTTTCTGCAATAGGAAAAAACAGTTTTTATAAGACTATATGGCAATAAATAATAAAAAATATTGTTATAACACTTCAGTAAGTATACAATATTACTATATGCATCTGCAAAATCTAACCCAGATAAATGGTGCTCATTTACAATTTTATGAAATCCTCCTCTGTGCTTTACAGTGAAAACTTACCTTTGAATCATATACTACCAAAGTGTGCAGTTATTTTAAAGTACATCTGCACTTCAAATATTTTCATATTTTTCAATTTATCTAAATAATATATATAGAAAAATTAGGGATTTAAAAATAATTTTTATAATTTGAAATAAATTGTTAGATGTTTCATCAACTGAAATAAATACTAATGAAAAGACTTTCTATTTTATCTCACTTCTGACATTTAGACAATAAAAAGGTATTAAGAAACCTGAATAATGGTATAGAAATTCATTTCTATACCTATTTTAAATTTAGCTTGTTAGAAATAACATATGGCCAGCAGCTCAAAAACATCATTTTCCAATTTTCCTTTAAATGCATATGTGAACATTTGAAAGGCAAATACTCATAGTTCTAAAAACCAAAGCCTTGTTTCTATCACTTAAACAATGTGTAGGATATTGATACAATTGTATGAAATGTAAAATTGTTTAAATTCACATACAAGGTTGGTTTCATGGAGCGGGACTGACAACCTCAAAGATGGTAGGACGACCCTTTATCCTTCCCATGTCATGTTCGTTTTGGTTATTATGATAGTTAATATTAGGTATCAACTTGTCTGGATTGAGGGATGTCTAAATGCCTGGTAAAGTATTGTTTCTGGGTGTGTCTGTGAGGGTGTTGCTAGAGGAGACTAACTGAGTCAGCAAACTGGGAGAGGAAGACCTACACTCAATGTGTGTGGACACATTCCAACTGACTACCAGCACAGCTGGAAAACATCAGATGAAAAAAGAGGGATAAGCTTACTTGCTGGGTTTTTCTGGCTCTCTCTTTCTTCCCTTGCTGGATGCTTGCTTCCTTTTCTCCTGCCCTTGAACATCAGACTCCAGGTCATTTGGCCTTTGAACCCTGTGACTTGCACCAGTGCCTTCCTGGAGCTCTCGGGCCTCTGGCCACAGACTGAAGGCTGCACTCTCAGCTTCCCTGGTTTTGAGGCTTTCTGACTTGGACCGAGCCAGTACCAGCTTCTCTCTTTCCCCAGCCTATTTTGGGTCTTTGTCATGTAATTATGTGAGCCAATCCTCCCTAATAAACTCATATATATGTGTATATATATATATATATATAGGTTTTGTTTCTCTGAAGAACCCTAACACAGTTTATTAGTAGTGATAAATTGTGGATAACAGTTGTTCAGCAGTGCAAGATCTTTATCAGTCAGAAAACATTTACCTTTTATTCCCAATGTTTTCCAAAAAAACAATTGGGTATTCTGCTACATGCAGGTTTCAACATGAGTCACGAATATAGGAGAAGGCAAAAAGTTGTCTAAGAATAGTGTGTCCAGAATTGGTGATTTCTTGGTCTTACTGACTTCAAGAATGAAGTCGCAGACCCTCGCGGTGAGAGTTACACTTCTTAAAGATGCTGTGTCCGGAGTTTGTCCCTTCTGATGTTCAGACGTGTTTGGAGTTTCTTCCATCTGGTGGGTTCATGGTCTTGCTGGCTTCAGGAGTGAAGCTGCAGACCTTCGTGGTGAGTGTTACAGCTCTCAAGGTGGCAGGCCTGCAGTTGTTCGTTCCTCCTGTCTGGAGTTGTTTATTCCTCTCGGTGGGTTCATGGTCTCCCTGGCCTCAGGAGTGAAGCTGCAGACCTTTGCGGTGAGTGTTACAGCTCATGAAGGCAGTGCAGACCCAAAGAGTGAGCAGCAGCAAGATTTATCCAGAAAAACGAAAGAACAAAGATTCCACATGGTGGAAGGGGACCCAGGTTGCTGTTGCTAGCTCGGGAAGCCTGCTTTTATTCCCTTATCTGACCCCACCCACATCCTGCTGATTGGCCCATTTTACAGAGAACTGATTGGTCCATTTTACAGAGAGCTGATTGGTCTGTTTTACAGAGAGCTGATTGGTCCGTTTTGACAGAGTGCTAATTGGTGCATTTACAATCCCTGAGCTAGACACAGAGTGCTGATTGGTGCGTTTACAATCCTCTAGCTAGACATAAAAGTTCTCCAAGTCCCCACTAGATTAGCTAGACACAGAGCACTGATTGGTGCATTTACAAACCTTTAGCTAGAAACAGAGTGCTGATTGGTGCATTTACAATCATTTAGCTAGACACCAAAGTTCTCCAAGTCCCCACTAGATTAGCTAGACACAGAGCATTGATTGGCGCATTTACAAACCTTTAGCTAGACATAAAAGTTCTCCAGGTCCCCACCTGACTCAGGAGCCCAGCTGGCTTTGCCTAGTGGATCCTGCCCCAGAGCCGCAGGCAGAATTGCCTGCCAGTCCCACGCAGCATGCCCACACTCCTCAACCCTTGGGCGGTTGATGGGACAGGGCACCGTGGAGCAGGGGACCGCGCCTGTCAGGGAGGCTTGGGCTGCGTGGTAGCCCACAGGGGAAGCTGGGGGGCTAGGGCATGGTGGGCCGTAGGCCCTGAGCCCTGCCCCAAGGGGAGGTGGCTGAGGCCTGGTGAGAATTTGAGCACAGCGTGGGCAGGCTGGCAGTGCTGGGGGACCCAGCGCACCCTCTACAGCTGCTAGCCCCGCTGCTAAGCACCTCACTGTCCAGGGCCGGTAGAGACAGCTGGCTGATCTGACAGTGGGGCCTGCCAAGCCTGCACCCACCTGGAACTCATGCTGGCCCACAAGCACCACCTGCAGCCCCTGTTCCCACCCACGCCTCTCCCTTCACACCTCCCCACAAGCAGAGGGAGCCGGCTCCAGCTCAGCTAGCCCAGAGAGGGAGTCCCATAGTGCAACGGTGGGCTGAAGGCTCCTCAAGCATGGCTAGAGTGGGCGCTGAGGCTGAGGAGGCACTGAGAGTGAGCAAGGGCAGCTAGCATGTTTTCACGTCTAAATCTCCCCTCTAAACAGGACACCCCAACTGCTCTTGGGAATTTGGCTGAAGACTGCCCTAGCTATTTCCTGCTGGATAGAGGCAAAGAAGGGGCCCTGCAATTGTAGTGTCCTCCAGAGGGGAGCTCTCTAGGCCAGTGAAAGTGCCAGTGGGATGGTCCAGGGGTCCTCGGTAGAAGTTGTTAGTTGAACTCATTTGGGGTTCCATTTGTAAGACCATCTGTAGCTTGATAGCCTCAATTCTAGATGAAACAAATTTGACAAGAAGGTTAAAAATACAGGGCCCAAAGGTGAGTAACAGCAAGATGGCTACCACAGGACCTAGAAAGAGGAGAAGCCATGTTGCCTAACTCCAGAGGTTGGTATAAGAGTTTGAAAGGTGTTGTCTGATTTCAGAAGCCTTTTCCTGTAAATGCCAGGCAGCATCTCGTACTATCCCTGACTGGTTAGTTTAACAATAACACTCTTCCCCTAAGAAGGTGCAGAGTTCTCATTTCTCAGCAGTGAGGAGGTCTAGGCCTCGGTGGTTTTGGAGAGTCACTGCTGCCAAAGACTCTATTTGGGATTGTAAAATAGATTTTATTTCTTGCAAAGTGTCTGAAAAATCCTTTGAGAGTGTGTGGTAGTAGGACAATGAAGTAGATAAACTGGCTAGTCCAGTTCCTGTAGCAGTAGCCATTCCTAATCCTATAAGTAGGGGTATTAGTTGAATGGATCTGCGCTGATAGACTTGAGCTTTGAGGGGTACTGATAGGGTCTGATTTCCAGGGGCAATGTTAAAGACTAAGGTGCAGGTGCTGGTCCAGTTAGTGGGGAGGCAGATATAGGTCGACATTCCACATAAGAAGTATATACCTTGGCTGGGTAGACAGAACTTTACCCTGGCTTTTAAAGGAATACGGTACAGTTTTTTCTTTACTACTTCCATCTCTCTTTCTCTTTGACTTTCTGTCTCTTTCCTTTCAGCTGCCTCTGCCAGCTGCTCATGCTGCTGTTCTCCCCTCTCCTCTCATTTTGATGGCTTTGGAAGTGTAAGACTGCCACCTCCTTGGGTTTTTGCATTGTGTGCAATAACTCTATAATTTCCTTGTGGTATTTAATGGGGGTTCCCCCAGAGGTTAGGAGCTCCCTTTCTTTCCATATTGCAGCATAGGCGTGTAGGATTGGATAAGCATACTTGTTATCTGTATACACATTTATTCTTTTTCCCTTTCCCAGTTCTAAGGCTCAGGTAAGTGCCACTAGTTCTGCTAACTGGGCACTGATCCCTGGGGGAAGAGTCCTACTTTCAAGTATGCTTACATCACTAACTATGGCATAACCTGCCCTTCATATCACATCCTCCACAAATGAACTTCCATCGGTATATAGGTTAAGGTCAGGATTAGCTAAAGGGACTTCTAAGAGATCATCTCGGGTGGCATAAGTCTGGATTATAATTTGTTGGCAGTCATGCTTGATTGGTTCCCCATCCTCTGGGAGAAAAGTGGCAAGGTTGAGGGCCACACACATACGTATTTAAAGCACCGGTCCCTCAAGGAGTAGTACCTGGTATCTAAGTAGGTGGTTGTCTGACAGCCATAAACTTCCTTTGGCACCTAGTATGCCATTTACATCATGAGTAGTCCAGACAGTGAAATCCTTTCCTTGTATTATCTTGATAGCCTCTGACACTAAGACAGCCACCGCTGCAACTACCCTTAAACAGTGAGGCCAGCCTTTTGCTACTACATCAATTTCCTTACTTAGGTATGCCACTGGTTGTGGGGGTGTCCCACAAGTCTGAGTAAGGACTCCAAGAGCTATCCGTGCTCTCTCTATGATGTATAAAGAGAAGTTTTGTCCTGTCGGAAGGCTTAAAGCTGGAGCTTGTACTAGGGCCTACTTTAAGGTTTTGAAGGCTGTTAATGCCTCTGGTTCCCATTCTAATAAATGAGTATTTGCCCTCTAGGTTTCCTTCATTAGAGTATAGAGGGGCCTGGCTATCTCGCTGTATCTGGGGATCCATAGTCAGCAAAAGCTGATAATTCCAAGGAACCCCTGCAACTGTTTTAATGTCTTAGGGAGAGAAAAACCCAGTATAGGCTGTATTCATTCCTTGCTGAGGGCACTGGTCCCTCTGGCTAAGATTAGGCCTAGATATTTGACCTGCCTTAGGCAAATCTGGGCCTTCAACCTAGACACCTTGTATCCTTGATTAGCTGGACAGTTCAAGAGATCTAGAGTAGCCTGCTGGCACAAGGCTTCTGAACTGGTAGCCAAAAGTAAATCATCCACATACTGAAGGAACAGAATGCCTGGACTTGAGAAGTGGCCTAGATCTTGGGCCAGTGCCTGATCAAACAGATGAGGGCTGCCCTTAAATCCTTGGGGCAAGACCGTCCACGTAAGTTGGGACAAGTGGTCTGTGGGATCCTCAAAGGCAAAGAGAAACTGGGAGTCAGAGTGCAGGGAAATGCAGAATAAGGCACCCTTGAGGTCCAGAACTGTGAACCATTTTGCTTCCTCTGGTATTTGAGAGAGCAAGGTATAGGGGTTGGGTACAACTAGATATAGAGGAATTATTGCCTCATTGATGGTGTGTCCAGAGTTTGTTCCTTCTGATGTTCGGATGTGTTTGGAGTTTCTTCCTTCTGGTGGGTTAGTGGTCTCGCTGGCTTCAGGAGTGAAGCTGCAGACCTTTGTGGTGAGTGTTATAGCTCTTAAGGTGGCTCATCTGGAGTTGTTCATTCCTCCCGTCTGGAGTTGTTTATTCCTCCCGGTGGGTTCGTGGTCTCGCTGGCCTCAGGGGTGAAGCTGCAGGCCTTCAGTGAGTGTTACAGCTCATAAAGGCAGTGTGGACCCAAACAGTGAGCAGCAGCAAGATTTATTGTGAAGAGCACTGGGGCCATGGGCAGAGCTGCCTGCCAGTCCCGCGCAGCATGCCCACACTCTGCAGCCCTTGAGCAGTTGATGGGATGGGGCTCTACAGAGCAGGGCCCATGGTGGGGAGGTGGGGCTAAGGCATGGCGGGCCACAGGTCCTGAGCACTGCCCCGTGTGGAGGCGGCTGAGGCCTGGTGAGAATTCAAGCATGTCGTGGGTGAGCCAGCAGTGCTGGGTGACCCGGGACACCCTCCACAGCTGCTGGCACAGGTGGTAAGCCCCTCAGTCCCCGGGGCTGGCAGCACCAGCTGGCCACTCTGACAGTGGGGCCCGCTGAGGCCGCACCCACCTAGAACTCATGCTGACCCATGAGCGCTGTGCGCTGCCCCAGTTCCCACCCACACCTCTCCCTCCACACCTCCCTGCAAGCAGAGGGAGCCAGCTCGGGCCTCAGCAAGCCCAGAGAGGGATTCCCACAGTGCAGTGGCGGGCTGAAGGGCTCCTCATGTGCAGCCAGAGTGGTCGCTGAGGCCGAGGAGTCACCGAGAGTGAGCAAGGGCTGCTAGCATGTTGTCACCTCTCAATACGAGCCACTTGGTAGTAGTGACTATGAGGGGTACTTCACAATTGTTGGAGGTGAGGGATATATATTTGTTTAGCCCATCTAAGATCCAGGCTGGAGGGGAGCTGATGATCCCTTCACATTCTAGAACCTCCATGTTTTAGCAATCTTCCTAAACAATGGGGCATATGCCAAGAGCTAAGAAAATTAACCACGTATCTTTTAAAAACTTCTTTTTAGAGTCAGAATTTAAAAAGATAAAAATGTGCATAACTTTATTTCTGATAACAACAGCAAAAGAGCTGGACCAGCAAGTAGCACATCAAAAAGTTAAAATTCCACCGTTAAGTGCCTTTATTCCTGTGATACAAGGCTGGTTCAACATACAAATCAATCAACATTATGTGATTCACCACATAACCAACACCACATAAATCAACATTATGTGATTCACAGAATTAAAGACAAAAACCATATGATCATCTCAATAGATGCAGAAAAAAAACTTTCAATAAAATTCAACATTTCTTCATTATAATAACGTTCAACAAACTGGATATCAAAGGAACATACCTCAAAATAATAAGGGCCATTTGTGACAAACCCACCACCAACATCATACTGAATGGGTAAAAGCTGGAATCATGCCCCTTGAGAACTGGAACAAGACAAGACTGTGACCACTTCTATTTAACATAGTACTGTAAGTCATATCCAGAGCAATCAGGTCTGACAAATAACTAAAAGAAATCAAACTATCTATCTTCATTGATGATATGATTCTATACTAGAAAACCCTAAAGACTCTGCCAAAAGACTATTAGAACTGATAAACAATTTTAGTAAGGTCTCAGGATGAAAAATCAGTGTATAAAAATTAGTAGCATTTTGAGACATCAATAATGTCTGGGCTGAGAATTAAATTGAGAGCACATTCCCTTTTACAATAGCCACAAAGAAAAGGAAATTCCTAGGAATACAGCTAATCAAGGATGTGAAAAATCTCTGTAAGGAGAGCTACAAAACACTGCTGAAAGAAATCAGAGATGACACAAATAAGTGAAAAATATCCCATGCTCATGGAATGAAAGAATCAATATTGTTAAAATAGCCACACTGCCCAAAGCAGTAGACAGATTCACTGCTATTTAAGCTACAATGTTATTCTTCAAAGAATTAGAGAAAAACTATTCTAAAGTTCATATGGAACAAAAAAATAGTCCAAATAGCCAAAGCAATCCTAAGCAAAAAAAATAAAGCTACAGGCATCACCCTACCCGACATCAAACTATACTATAAGGCTAAAGTAACCAAAATAGCATGGTACCAGTACATAAACAGACACATAGACCAATGGAACAGAATAGAAAACTAAGAAATAAAGCTGCACAATTACAACCATCTGATCTTCGACAAGGCTGACAAAAACAAGCAATAGGAAACTACTCCCTATTCAATAAGTGGGATAACTGGCTACTCATATGCAGAACAAAGCTAGAGCATTACCTTTCACTATATGCAGAAATTAACTGAAAGTGGATCCAAATTTAAATGTAAGACCTCAAACTATGAAAATCCTAGAAGAAAACCACCAAAATTCCCTTCTCAGAATTGGCCTTCCCCAAGAATTTCTGGCTAAGTTCCCAAAAGCAACTGCAACAAAAACAAAATTGACAAGTGGAACCCGGTTAAACTAAAGAGCTTCTGCACAGCAAAATAAACTATCAATAGACTAAACAGACAACCTACAGAGAGAAGATGTTCACAAACTACGCATCCAACAAAGGTCCAATATTCAGAAACTATAAGCAATATGAGTAAATCAAAAAGCAAAAAGTAAATGCATTAAAATGGGCAAAGGACATAAACAGACACTTCTTAAACAAAGACATACAAGCAGCCAACAAACATGAAAAAAATGCTCAGCATCACTAATCAGAAAAATGCAAGTCAGACAACAGTGAGATACCATCTGGCAGCAGTCAGAATGGCTGTTACTATAAAGTCAAAAAACAATAGATGTTGGCAAGGCTGTGCAGAAAAGTGAATGCCTATACACTGTTGGTGGGAGTGTAAATTGGTTCAGCTACTGTGAAAAGCAGCTTGGAGATTTATCAAAAACTTTAAATAGAGCAGTAACATAGAATTACTCTTTGACCCAGCAACCCCATTACTGAACGTATACTCAAACGACAATAGAACATTATACCAAAAAGATGTATGCACTTGTATGTCCATTGCCACAATGGACAATATTCACAATAGCAAAGACATGTAAACAATTTAGGTGCCCATTAATAGCGTATTAGATAAAGAAAATGTGACACATGTACATGATGAAATACATGTTCCCCCTGTATCTAAAATAAAAGTTGAAAAAATATAAAAAGTAAAAAAAAATAAAATTAAAAACTGGACAAACTGAAAATTCACAGCTTTTCTTTTACCCATCAAAAATCAAGGTCTCAAGGAAAATCACTGTCTTAAATCTAAGGGGAGGTGATAACTTGCTAGAAGAAAGAACTAATTGGTGAAGACTAAATGTAGGGTAATAAGAGAATATAGAAGTCCTAGAGAGCAGAAATATAAGGGAAATGTGTCCCCATTTGAAGGCTCTTACTTATAAATTTCATTAAGCACTCATAAAAATAGTCAGGAGTCCTAAGAAAGCACTCCTTGTGGTACTGGCCTCCAGGAGGAGAAGAGTAACAATTGTTGAAAAGTATTAAATTAGCCGAGATCCTTGTCTTTTATGGAGTGAAAGCCTGAAACTGACAACAAAATCAGACAGAAACATTAAGAGAAAAAAGTTACCGACAAGTATTCTTCATTAATATACACAGAAATAGCATCAACAGAATATTAGCACATAGAATTCAGAAATATATAAAAACAATATCACCACAGTGGGTAAATCAAGGCACTTTCAACATTCAGAAATAGGTTACTTATTATAATAAGAAACTAAATAAAAAATAAGTTCCTTCTTGATGAAGAATAAAATTTATCATCTACTTACAATAAGACGAAAGGAAACAATAAAAAAATATGATTACATGTTGAAGTCTTTTCCTCTCTCATCTGGTAAAAGCTAAAAATGTTTTTGTCTTAAAACTCCCGTGAAACATTATACTGAAATCCTGGCCAGCGCAGTAAGTCAAACAAAACAAATACAAAGAGAGAAAGAGAGGGAGGAAAGAAAAGAAGAAAGGAAGGAAAAAGAAAGGAAGGAAGGAAAGAAAATGCATAGGTACAAATTTATCAAATTGTTATACATTAAATAGGCAGTTTTTAATATCAATTATTCCTCAATAAAGCTTTTTAAAAATAAAGAAAATGACTGGAAAATAAATCAGTAAGTTAAATACAAGAAAGTGAGATTAATTATGTAAAATTATCTCATGCCTCTATGTTGGGGCTCAGAAAACAATACCCCAAAATGAAGGCCTCAGAAGCAAAAGTTTTTATTTGACCTTCTCCTGCCTTTCCATATTTTATTTGACCTTCTCCTGCCTTTCCACAATTTCCCATTGTTTATTGAAGCTAGCCATAGAAACTAGAATCTCTCTTCCCTAAGGCAGGTCATAGAAACCAGAACCCCCTTTTCCCCAAAGACAGCCATAAGACCTAAAAATATTACAACAACTTTCCCTCCACCCTCTCCATGTAAAAATTAATCATAAGGAAATTATTTGACCTACTTTGTTTGACTGTAGGTCATAAGACTCCCATTCCAGAAAGAGTCTTGCTCTATACCCAGAAGGAAGAAGTGCACGCTTACATAGGCCAAGAAGAACCAGGCCTTGCTTGGTTTCCCCACTCAGTCTATTAGCGTTAGATCATAACTTGTTTGTCCAACCATATTTCTACATGGCTGTCCATATTTTATGGAATCTAAGCATAAGAATAGACAATTACCCTCTATCTTTGGGTCTTCATTCTGAAGGTTCCTGTGTATGTGAATGTATATATATATTTTTTGGAGACAGAGTCTTGCTCAGTCACCCAGGCCGGAGGGCAGTGGCGCGATCTCGGCTCACTGCAAGCTCCTCCTCCAGGGTTCACACCATTCTCCTGCCTCAGCCTCCCGAGTAGCTGGGACTACAGGCTCCCGCCACTGTGCCTGGCTAATTTTTTGCATATTTAGTAGCGACGGGGTTTCACCATGTTAGCCAGAATGGTCTCAATCTCCTGACTTCGTGATCCACCCATCTTGGCCTCCCAAAGTGCTGGGATTACAGGCGTGAGCCACTGCGCCTGGCCTGTATGTATATATTAAATAAATTTGAATGCCTTTCCCCCAATTATCTACCTTCGGCAAGTTGACTTTTCAGCAAATCTTCAAAGGGGACAAAAGGAAAGCTCTTCCTGGGCCTCCACAATGTAGTAATTTTTTAATGTAAAAAATATATAAACATTGGAAAAGAAATGTCTCATTGTTTCTACTTGCAGTTGACATAATCATCTACATAGAAAATATCAAAATAGAAAATATCAACAAAAGTATTAAAAATATCTTAAATCTAATAAGCAACTTTAAGAGGGTTGCAGAAAACAATAATAATATTCAGAAGACAATTTTATTTTCATACACTAGAAATAAGCACGAAATTTGAAATTAAGAATACCAATTATGATAACACAATAAAGTGATAAAACTTTTAGGTATTAGGAAAATAACTGCAAGATCCTTATGTTGGAAATCATATAACATCAGGCATAATCATACATACATGTATATGTATATTACATACATAAAGGAGGGTACAAGGGCTGAAGATGAGGCTATGATAGTAAGTTCCATATTTGTCTCAAAAGGTGACACTGAGTTAGGCTCTATAGCCAAAAACCAGACACAGCAAATCATATCTCTCTATAAGATACTAGCTTTGAAACAAAGATGGTTGTAGACCCTTTACTTCTTTAGATACACTAATTATGTGATCCTCTGAAAACTAGATGCAGCACCGGGACAGTAGAACAGAGAGAGGAAAAGTCTCAGTTGACCGTGTATTACAGAAATACTCATGAAAGCACCAATGTGACTGAATTTGCTTAGAGTTGATTAATTTTTTTCCTCAGGTGAGATAGGCACTCAATACATTAAGTTAAATTATCAAAAGTAGTGTTACATTTTCTATACCTGAATGTAGAAAAATTAGGCTTAGGAAAAATCATTCATATTCTCCTAGTCATATCTGTGTCCAAAAACTCCATAAATTTGAAACTTAAAATGTTTTAACATTTTAAAACTGATAAAATATTTATCAGTGTAGAGAGTAATGTTAGAAAAAAATAGACTGTAGCAATTTTTATGGAAATATATCTATTGGAATTTAAGATAGTTATCTAGAAAATGAAGGTGGCATCAGTCATTCAATTTTATTTTAGCATGAAAAAGGAAATTAAATAAAGGCTTTAAATCCTGAGGAAGTTGTATTAGTCTGTTCTCACACTGCTATAAATAAATACCTGAAACTGAGTAAAGAGGTTTAATTGGCTCATGATTCCACAAGCTGTACAGAAAGTGTAGCCACTTCTGCTTCTGGGGAGGTCTCAGGAAACATTTCTTAGAATCATGATGAAAGGTGAAGGGAAGCAAGCACAATTTACATGACCGGAACAGGAGGAAGGAAGAGAGAGGGGAGATGCCACACAATTTTAAACAACCAGATCTCGTGAGAACTCAGTATCGCGAAAACACCACCAAGGGGGATGGTGTTAAATCATGAGAAACTGGCCCCATGATTCAACCACCTCCCATCAGCCCCACCTCTAACACTGGGAATTACATTTCAACATGAGATTTGGGTGGGAACACAGATTCAACCCATATCATAACTCAACAATTCAGATAACTCAATGTGAAAGAGCTTTCTAAAAATCAATAAGATGCACTTTCATTTTACCTCAGGGGAATAAGAAATCTGGTCTTTTCTGAGTGGTAGAAACAAATGCTAATGGAGGGCTAACAATGTGTGTACAATAAGGTTTACCATGCTGATAAGTTTGTGTCATATAGACATCTCACAAGGAAAAAGGTCTCATGGCCATAAGAAGATGACTCTTGGTCAGCTGCTTTGCCTGAATAACTGTTCTATACCCACCTAGAGGATGGGAGAGAGGTCTGCGGAAAGAGTTCCTGCATTCAGCCATCCTTTCTCATGCCTTGCACCTGCTGCATGGCACCATGTGTGCCAATGGCTCTGCATGGAGACATGCTCAAGGGATACTCTGTTGGGGAATGAGAGGAAATCAGAGCTGTTCCTTCTTCACAGAGGTTCCAGAGAATGAAGAACATCTCTACTTTAGGAGAAAAATCCTTCCACTCTGCTTTTCTATCTCATTGTAACAGGAGTAACCACAACATGTTTATGCTCTAGAGGGACATTGTGAGATTTTATTATTGTTATTGTGATTGTTGTTGTTATATTCTCTACACAGAGTAGGAATGAACTATGTGATACGATCTTTGACATCCTTGAGAAAACCAGTTTGTCCAGTTCTGCCAGTGATGAGCATAGTAAGTTTTCCTAATTCAGAGACAAAGTATGCACATGCCCATTTGGACAAAATTAAGGCCACATTTCCCAATCAGCGTTAAAGCAATAAAGCCATCTGTTCATCTCCTATATCATCCTCCTTAATTTGTTCCAAATCTAATGAAGAAAAAAGTGTTTCATTTATTGTCTTTTAAAAATCCAACACACAACTTGCCTATTGTACATTTTTACAATGAACTACATTTTTTGTGCCAGTATAGTTTCAAGCCATGCCTAGCTGTTTGATAGTTAAGATGGACTTTTATAACTTAATCTGATGCAGGTATCTTACATGCACTTTGGAATTTGACAAATACAGCTAATTTCAGCTCAGGGCTCACCAATAGAAAAAAATCAAATTTTATCAGTTACAGGGCACTCAAAACAAATAATTGATAGCAACTTGGCTTGAACTCAGAAAATGTTAGGGGCTCCGTAGGGAAGCAAACAGATTGCATTGAGAAAAAGTTAACCTGCAACTGAAGACCAGGTGGGAAAAGAGACAGCAGTACATACAGCTGTGCATTTGAGACCCTCTCTGCTAAGTTACTTTGGCTTTACTCTCTTTTACTTCATTAGCCTAAACAGTATCTCTTTTCCAACCACTGCATCTGCACATGAGGAATTCTGTACTCTGGTTGCCTGTGTTGCCATGCCTACTTTATTTAGGTTTCTTATCTCTGATTACAGAAATGTAGATTTTTGTATTTCTGACTCCATGCCAGAAACCTGATGACAGCATCAGTTAAGTTCTTCCTCTTTTAGGTAACAATCTAGTCATCTTCCTTTGACAACAAATGTGTTCAAAAATTAGACAGAAAAAATTCAAACTAAGTCATTGCCAGGACAATGCTGACGGCTTTTCTTCTTGCGATGTCTCTTCCACTCACTATCTGTTTTACTGCTTCTGTTCATAATATGCAACAGTCTTTTTCCTTTTGCAGGAATTCTTGCATTTGTCTCACTACATTCATAAACAATCTTATTGCATTTGGCATGATACCTATCACTTTCTGTCACCCCTGTCCTGTCTGTTGTTTCACTACTGTCTCCTGTTTCTTAGTGGACACCTCAAAGCTCTCCTGTGGGCCAAAATTTCTTATTGCACAGATCACTCTAAACAATAGATGCTTCCTATAGAAGAGAATGTAACAACAACAAAACAAATAGAATACAATTTTAAAATATTCCTTTAGCAACTGAGGATGCTATTAATATTATCAGATGTTATTAGCTCTGCCTACTTAAATGACTGCAATCATTTCCCCCTTAAAGCTCATTAAAACTTATATACTCTCCTATTTCCCTGGATTTCTAGTCTATGACATAAGCCTTTAAGTTCACCCTTTTTCTTTCCCCACTTCCTGCAATTGTTACCCTCAATACAGAAAGCATACATTAATTGCCAATGGTGCTGCATTTGAATAAGCTACAAAGAAATTCAGTATTATACTCCTAAACAATGCCAACCAGAAAATGACTATTTTAACTTTATTTTGAGTCTTCATAAGACTCAGATAATTTTTTATGGTTTGAGAAACAGATACTGTGCTATGCTCAGAATGGTAGCGTACCTTTTATATTAAGGCATTGACTTTGGATAATGCTGGTATATGCACTAATTTTCCATTCAATAAAAATGGGCCATTACATAGAATATTATTCATCTCTCATGCAAAAAGAGTCCTGCTGAGCCAACTGTCCTTGGTTATTTTTAAGTGTGTCTGAATCCATGTTAATGCCAGTTTGGTTTTCATCTATAAGAACTACAACAGGTTTCTCTTTCTTTTCTTTTATAGGATACATACGTATCTTGTCTCTATTAGTGTCATTTTCTTTACTACCTTGGTTTCCTTCAATTTTATTCTTAAATTCTTTTCCCCAGAATTTTCTTCCTTCTTTTTTTCTTCTACCTTCTTATTACCTGTAGAACAACAATCATTGTGAAAATAATGTGATTCTTATACTCACAAAAGTTATGAAAAATAAACTTGGTCATCATTTAGTTTGCTATCCCTGGCTGAAGAGTGAGAAAGAGAAAGACTGAATGAGTGAGTGATAGGAAGAGCGAGTATAAGCAGGTATATTACTAAAATAGCCACCTTTTGACAAGCAGACTGCTTGATCTTACATTGAATTTCAAGTACAGTTAGAGGAGCAAAATGAAGAATTTGTCTTCCAACAGTCCATGGGGCAAAGGACAGAGAGGGAGAGGGAAGCAAGAATACTCTATCTAAAGCATTCCTTCCCCCACTAGTGAAAGTTGACCCAAACCATTAATTCCCACACATTTTACCTCCAAGGTCTTTTATGCATCTGTGGGAAGTGAGTCTCAGATTGTTTTGCACATTAACAGCAATAAAGAAGTCTTAGAGTAAAAACACAGAGGCTCCCACAGCAGGTGAGAGATGAAACACTTCTCTCCACAAGCAACAGAAAAAACATAATTTTAGATGAAGTTCCCTAGAACAGGGTCTGAGATAAGTATTCTGATATAGGAGATCAACTGAAGGAGTGTTCTTCAGTATAGACCTCTAAATTATTGAATAGAACAAGATATGAAAGGAGAAATACATGGGAAGTGATAGAGTTAGACTTAGTCTGATCAATAAGGAGAGGGCTTCAACCTATAAGCACTACACAGTTGCCCTCCTCCCCTAGAGGCAATCAAATTAGATTATATGTTCACAGGTGCAGTGGTCTATGTCAACTGAGAAAAACAATCAGGAGAAGACTTAGGAGCCAATACTCATAGTGGCTGGGGACAGATATATCGATCCAGTCAAATGTACATAAGAGCAGGTGTCCCAAGGGGTCCTTCTGCTGCATTTCTCCTCATAGCACATATTGTGTCTAGAGATCCTTTGTTTCTTTAATGAGAATTGCTGTAGCTTAATAAGCAGGATAAGTGTATGAACATTAGGTGAGGCCTAAACTGAATCAAGTTCAGCTCATTATTCTACAATATTAAATAGCTGTTTATATCATTAAAAGGCATCTGTAACCTTGAGCTGAGAGAAATGATAACCAGTGTTTATTAAAAATATATTTAACAATGGCTATCATATTATGAAAGAAAACCAATTTGTAGTTATGAAAAAAAAAAAGAAATCCAGCAAGTAATTTGCACAATGGTATTAGTATTTCCCAAACAGACTACTTAAAAGTAGAAACAGGGTGAATATGTTGACTAGCCTAATGACTACATTGAAAATTATTTTTATTTTTGTTTTTGATAGAAAAAGTACAACACCATCATATAGAACATGCTTTTCTCTATAATTCTCTACTCTTTCCTTTTACCTTCTCCTTTTTAATATCTTTAATTCATTCTCTCAACTATTCCAAATGCTGATCCTGGAATGCCCAAAATAACTTCTATGTTACTCCTTTTCAGTCTTTTGTCTATAAATTATGCACCATATATTCTAATCATTTCAGCTTCTCTTTCTTTCCTTCAAGATAATCTCCTTATAAGTCTTTTTACCAGACCTAAAGTTCACTATAGCCTACCTATGAATGGCTGAAACTAGTTTAAATTTTACTCAGCCAGTGTCTCAATAGATTCCTTCAAATACTTACTATACATAATACATAATAATAAATAATAAATGTATAAGTGTGATAGCACATGTGTGTGTATATGTATATTTATATATGTATATATATATACATATTTATATATGTATACATATACAAATATACAGATACATATACACACACGTGCTATCACACTTATATATACACTTATATATGTATACGTATATATTATATACGTATACATATATAATATATACATATACACACACACACACTTACATATTTGTATTAGTTCGTTTTCACACTGCTGATAAAGAAATACCTGAGACTGGAAAATTTACAAAAAAAGGTTTAATTGGACTTACAGTTTCACATGACTTGGGAAGCCTCACAATCATGGTGGGAGGTAAGGCAGAGCAAGTCACATCTTACATGGATGGCAGCAAGCAAAGAGAGAGAGCTTGTGCAGGGGAACTGCTCTTTTTAAAACCATCAGATCTTTTGAGACTTATTCACTATCATGAGGACAACACAGGAAAGACTTGCCCCCATGATTCAATTACCTCCCACTGCATCTCTCTGGCAACACGTGGGGATTCAAGAAGACATTTGGTGGGGACACAGCCAAACCATATCATTTGGCCCCTGGTCCCTGTCAAATCTTATGTCCTAACAATTCAAAATCAATTACGCCTTTCCAACAGTCTCCCAAAGTCTTAACTCATTTCAGCATTAACTCAAAAGTCCACAGTCCAAAGTATCATCCAAAACAAGGCAAACCTCTTCCACCTCGGAGCCTGTAAAATCAAAAGCAAGTTAGTTACTTCCTAGATACCATGGAGATGCAGGCATTGGGTAAATACCACCATTCCAAATGGGAGAAATTGGTCAAAACAAAGTGGATACAGGTCCCATGAAAGTCTAAAATCTATCAGGGCAGTCAAGTCTTAAAGTTTCAAAATGATCTCCTTTGACTCCATGTCTCACATCCAGGTCACACTGATGCAAGAGGTAGGTTCCCATGGTCTTGGACAGCTCTGCCCCTGTGGCTTTGCAGGGTACACCCTCCCTCCTGGCTGCCATCATGGACTGGTGGTGTTGAGTGTCTGCAGCTTTTCCAGGCACACGGTGCAAACTGTCAGTGGATCTACCATTCTGGGGTTTGAAGTATGGTGGCCCTCTTCTCACAGCTCCAATAGGTGGTTCCCTGGTAGGGAGTCTGTGTGGGGGCTCCAACCCCACATTTCCCTACCATACTGCCCTAGTTGAGGTTCTCCATGAGAGCCCTGCTTCTGAAGCAAATTTCCACCTGGACATTCAGGCATTTTCATATCTCTTCTAAAATCTAGGTGGAGGTTCTCAAACCCCATTTCTTGACTTCTGTGTACTGGTAGGCTCAACACCAAGCGGAAGCTGCCAAGGCTTGAGGCTTTCACCTTTGAAGCCACTGTCCAAGCTCTATATTGGCCCCTTTCAGCCACAGCTGGAGTAGCTGGAACACAGGGCACCAAGTCCCTAGGGTGCACACTGAATGGGGAACCTGGGCCCAGCCCACAAAACCACTTTTTCCTCTTAGGCCTCTGGGTCTGTGATGGCAGGGGCTGCCGTAAAGACCTCTGATATGCCCTGGAGACATTTTCTCCATTGTCTTGGGGATTAACATTTGGCTCCTTACTTATGCAAATGTCTGCAGCCACCTTGAATTTCTCCTCAGAAAATGGGATTTTCTTTTCTGTCACATTGTCAGGCTGCAAAGTTTCTAAACTTTTATTCTCTGCCTCCCTTATAAAAAGGAATGCCTTTAACAGCACCCAAGTCACATCTTGAATGCTTAGCTGCTTAGAAATTTCTTCTGCCAGATACCCTAAATCATCTCTCTCAAGTTCAAAGTTCCACAAATCTCTAGGACAGAAGCAAAATGCCTCCAGTCTTTTTAATAAAACATAACAAGAATCACCTTTGCTCCAATTCCCACCAAATCCTCATCTCCATCTGAGACCACCTCAACCTGGACCTTATTGTTTATGTCACTATTGGTGTTTTTGTCAAAGACATTCTAAAAGTCTCCAGGAAGTTCCAAACTTTGCCACATTTTTCTGTCTTCTTCTGAGCCCTCCAAATTGTTTCAACCTCTGCTGTTACCTAATTCTAAAGTCACTTCCACATTTTTGGATGTCATGAGACTTATTCACTATCATGAGAATAGCATGGGAAAGACTTGCCCCCATGATTCAATTACCTCCCACTGGATCCCTCCCAAAACACATGGGAATTCAAGATGATATTTGGGTGGGGACACAGGGAAATCATATTAATGTTTATTATGTATTATAAGCATATGAAGGCATATTTATTTGTACACATTACATACATTATACATAGTGTGTGTACTTATATGTGTACATATATATATGCACCCATAGAGAGGGAGACTTAAAGTTCTGTGAAAGAGAGTTTGTATCAGAGAGCAATACAAGAGCTCTAACACTATACTGCTTATAAGTTTTGCCTGCACTTGAATATATATATTTTTAATACTAAGTCTCTTATTAGAAAGATTTAACTTTCAATGAAAAATACATTCATGCCCTGATTCCATGTCTCTAACATTAAGAAACACACAGTGCACTTTAAGAATTATTACTATTAATGTATATTTAGCATGGGTTTCTAAACAACAATAAATTAATTTCTATATGCAAATCAGGTGGAATCTTTTAAAATAAATGCTCTCATCTTCAAGATAGGAGGTAGTTTCATAACTTGGAGCAAAGTTAGGTTCCTACCCTCCCACAGAAATTGGGAGAAACTTTCACTGTCTTACTTGATAATTATTTTTCAAAGGGATAATGCCCAGATCCTTGACAAAGACACTCAGTTCCGCATTGCAAAACTGGTTGGCAAGAAGCTTTTAAAAGGTTTTGTATCTCAAAGCAGTAGAGAAAGAATTTACAATTTTCTAAAGCAAATGATCTATGAAAAGGAAGTTCAGGGGCTTAGGGGCAGGAAGAAGCCTTTCTAATATTTAGTCAGGCTGAAGAAAATTTTAAAGCCATTTTCATCAGAATTTTCCCTTTTTTCATATTTCTACTCAAATGTCACATCACCTATGAGGCTTTTCTTATCACTTTGTGTTAAATTCAACTTTCCCCTTCCCTTGCCATTCTCTGTCCCCATTGCCTTGCTTTATTTTTCTCTATGGCAATGATCACCATCTGAAACTTGGCATAATTACTTCCTGTCAGTTATCTATTGTCACACAATGCAGCATAAACAAAATAAAATCTCCGTAGCATAACATAATTGGCAGATATTGATCCTGAATCTGGGTCAGCCTGGGATTGGTTAGACAGTTCTACAGATGGTCAGTGGACTGGTGATGGTGGCAAGTGACTCTCAGCTGACCAAGGCTGTGGTCCACTTGGCTCTCTTCTTCCATCAGGCTGGTCTGGGCATGTTCTGATGGTGATGAGCATGGCAGAAGCATAAGGACAGACAAGGGGAAACATGCCAGGTCTCTGAAGGCTTAGACTTGAAACTGCCTTTTCAAAAATTATATCAGTAAGAAAATTATAGCAGTGAAGGAGATCTGATCTGGCCAACTCCCATCTTGCCTTTAGCCTTCAGGCTGAGCTTGAGTATTCCTACGCTTTAGCTAAGCTAACTTCGGGAGCCATTTAATTTATGGTTCAAGTGATAATAGCTCTTCGCCAAAACTTAGCCCCTTTAATAAAGCTAATGAGACACCACCAGGCTAGGAGGATACAGGAGCCTGAATTCTGCTAAAGTGTCGGTGTAAATGATTACCAACTATTATTCCAGAGGTTACAAGATATGGAACTTCTCCAATTAATCCTGCAGATTAATCACAATTGTAGAACCTAAGATTTGCCTTTTGAAATATTTTTTTTCACGCTTTTTGCATGTCTGAAAACTGATGGCTCTACCTGGACCCACCAACCCCTCCTGTGGCCCCACACAGAAACCACTTAGCACAAGAATCTAGTCAGCTTTGACTCCCTATCATTTTATATCCAACCCAACAAATCAGCACTCCCCATACCCTAGTCTCTTACCCACCGAACTATCTTGAAAAACTCAAACCTCTGAGAGCTTGATGAGATTGATTTGAGTAATAAGTGTCTCCTGCGTGGCATGGCCAGCCTTGTGTCAAAGCCACGGTTGTGGCAAATTGCTTTTGTTTGCGCAGCAGGGAGCAAGAATCCATCGGGCTGTTAACAGACTGAGAAACAGCACACTCTTCACTTCCCAAGCAGAGTATGTTTCATAGGAATGTATATACTGCCTTTATTAGGGGAAAACTCCAGAATCATCAGGACACTTGAAAAAGGTTTATTCTCGGTCATTAACACACATCTCTCAATATTCATCTGTGTCTCTTGCCTTGTCTTCCCATTCCTAGATTGTAAGCTCCATGAGGACAGAATTGACTTTATCTATTTTATTTCTGTCTCTCCGTTGTCTAAAATATTGTTTGACTCACAGTGGTAAATTTAACAAACATTTAGCAAATGAATGAATCGATATAATTGTTTAGCAATTCTTCTGGTGCTGTTATAATAATTTGGTAAGTGTTAAAATTTCTGTCCCTGATAATTCATTATATCAGTTACTCAGGAAATATGGACTGGCTATCAGCTCTGGAAACTAATCTGTAATCAATGTTGTAACTAGCATGGTGAACAATATAAACATAATGCTTGCATCATAGAGCTTAAAATTTAGTACCAGTTACTGCTTTTTGTGATGATTGAACATAGCAGCGTTTTTCTATTGTATATTGTGAAGATTGTGGTTGTATATTCTCATTTACTGGTAAAGGATTAGCTGAGTTAAATTTTTGCAAAGCTAATTGGTGGTCCTGAAATCCTCTTATAATGCTGACTTATAACTTTAACTCACGCACACATATAAGCACACACACAAACACAGACACACACAAGCATATTTAATTTTGCTTAAGAATGTTTAATTCATTCAATGAATATTTGGTGAAGAGCATTATGTGTAAGCATCCTCATTAATTGCTGTTGATAAAGTAATAAATAATGTAGATATTGTCTGTGCCTTCAAAGAACTTCCCTGTTTACCGGTGTAGAATGTTTCATACAATCCCTGTATATGTTAAAAATATTCTTTAGTTGTTTTCATATATAACAGAAAACTTGAATGATAGTACAATTGGTACTTAACAATATTTCCTCTTCCTTTGTCTTTTGAAATGACTGTTTAGATCTTGATACTTGCAGATAATTAGACTGGATATTTATAAGCCTCTTTTCTCCCCTCCCAAGTCTCTTCTTTAACTCAGGCAAATTTTCCTATAGTCTTCGATTTTTCTTTTGTTCCAATTGCTGTGTTTTTGTTTTGTTGTCTTTGTAAATATTTATTTAAAAAATACTCCATCTTCCTTGTTTTCTTACACATTTATCATATCTTCTCTCTTCATTTTCATTTTTAGTCTCCTTTCTTCTAGTTACTGTCATGGATTTAATTTTCCATAGTAGTTATTCTCCTTATTACTGTGTCCAAATTATTTTTGACCTGTTATTCCATGACCGAAGTTATTTTTTTTCCTTTGCACATTTTAAAATTGTAGATTGTTTTCTCTCTATTATAAACAGTTTTTCTTCTTTCTCTAAAGGCACAAGATAATAACTTTTTTTTAAATTTTTATTTTTTTTTATTATACTTCAAGTTTTAGGGTACATGTGCACAACGTGCAGGTTAGTTGCATATGTATACGTGTGCCATGTTGGTGTGCTGCACCCATCACTTTTTAATTATCCTTGCACTTGCTGTGTTTTTCTTCTCTTACTTTTTCTTTTACTGTTTTAATATATTGAGCTCTATTTAAAAAGTAAGCAGACATTTGTAGCTGCCATGAGGTAGTATCACTATATTTTTTCATTAATTCATTTGGTTTTGAAAGAGGAAACTTATGATTCAGTTTTACTGTATTATTTTCATTAAAAAAAGTTAAGCCATAGTTTTTTTCTTTGATCATTAAAAACTTCTATGATTACTTTTTAAATTTTGTCACTGTCAAACTATCAGTGAGTTTCCTTATTCTCATCTATATAAATCTACAGTTCGTTCACATCCCAATTTACAAACTAGCTGCCTTCTAGGACTCTGCACATAACTATAATTGCATTGCTCTAACTATAAGCCATTAAATGTTTCCTAAGATCATCACACAAGTTTATTTTCCTGCCAGCTTACACATATATTAACTGAATCTGGAATGTACCCTCTCTCTATCCCTAATCTAGGACTTTCGAAATTCTCAAATGTTCATCTCAAATAAACATTCTTCAAGATGCTTTTTCTGTTTCTTCCATCAAAGTATCTGTGTGTTTCTCTTCTGGGATTTCTGTCATCTGTCTTATATTATTGTCACTTACAAAATATATTAGCTTTCCTAACACAGTAAGAATTTCTTATGGGAAATAACATATTTCATCTACATTTGTGACCCTGCCTATATTCAGAAAAAAAATATAAGATCTATAATGTGATGTCTTTTCAATAAATATTTTGGAATATAAAAGAACATTATATTTTCTTTGAATATTTCAGTGACTTCTCAACACCTAATAAATAAAGATAAATTCTTAACTTAGAAGGATTTCTCCCCTCCCCTTACCTGTAGTCAAGTTTCAACCATTATTTACCATTTTTTTTCTTATTACTAATACCTTAGCCAAATCATGAAACTTGATCTTTCTAGAAAACATCCTAAAGTTAAGCATCTCTATGTATTCACTCATGTGTTCTTGTCTTAGAACATCTTTGTGATCAAAAAACTATCTGGAGACAAAATTAAATTCTTTTGTCTTCATTTATAGCCTTATTATTTGCCTTATTCTTGCATAATTCTTTCTTTCAAATATTTATGGTTTTCATTATGATATAATCATATTATTTAAGAGATACATTATATTCTGACTTATGTTGCTATGAAGTCAGCAGCTACTGCTTAATTTCAACTCTATTATAGGGAATGCAAGTGAATGGACTAAGTTTATTCATTTATATAGCCATCCCAGAACAAAATTTATTGTTTTGTATATGTGAAATACATAAAAAATACCTAGAAAGTATTTTTTAAAAATGATTTTGTTGTGGAAAAACAGATGAATAAATGGCAAAGCAATATTATTTTAATGAAAAAATTCTGAACATTGAAATGAATTGAAATATATTACTTCAATACCTAGAATTATAAATAGGGTGATACATGTCATGTAAATTGCACAAATAATTTTATTTTTATAGGCACACAAACTATATGTTTGCCTTTTTGGACAGAGAAGCTCTTAAATAATCGGTTGCATGTGTCCCTTAGTAAACATAGCTTTAACACTGCAAATCTCTACAGCAGTGTTATATAGAAAGCATTAGTTCTTGCACTAGCTATACCTGAAATAAAGTTTGTTTTCAGTGCAAGTTTCTAATGCTGTTGATTATCCCGTGATGTGGGATAATACCTAGGGATATGTCTTTTATTAGTTATTCCACAAGATGAATCGTATTAGTTTAAAACAAGTTGTTTAAAAAAAATTGTTTATATCACATTATATTACATTAATGTAAACAACCAGTTTACATTACAACTTACATTGAAGTTAATGTCATTTTTAAGCTCTTTAACTTAGGATTCAAGCAATTGAAAAACAAAAACCTTCCCTTTGTCATAAATAATGACTGTCTTAATTATAATCAGATAAGTGTTGTCTTCAAAAAGTCAATGCCTACTTATGCCAGTCATCATAAATGATCACAAAACTCTGCAGCGGTGGTGAGTTAGATATAATATAGATTTAGATATAGATATACAGAGCATATGATGATATATACGGCCACAGATAAGAAATAATAGAAAAATAATCTCTAATTATTTAATTTTTATATTTTGATATTGCTAATTATACACAATACTATTTAAAATACACTGGAGTTGTGCATTTTATATTTTGGTCATTTCAATGGCCCCCTAAAGTAAACCCTTCCTATGTAATTGTCCTATTCATCTTTGCATGTTCAGTGTATGAGTAATACTGAGTTTATAGAGTTCAAGACAGTTTTATGGAGAGTTTTATAATATATGTGAAAGTCTTCACATAAGCTGTAGGTCATCCAGTGGAATTCTATCAACAAACCTACATCATAAAGACACCAACAAATGATAAGTCAAAGGAAGAAAGAATTGGGAGCAGACCTACTTTATTTCTGCAGCAAATCTTCCTACTTTTGAGTACATTTATTTTCATATATAGAGAAACCTCAAGAATATTAAATAACGGATGAACAACTTCAAAAAACAGTATTCTACTGCAGTAAATTATTCACCAAGTGTGTATATTTAGAGATGACTTTTTGGAGTTTATGAAGAATGTTTTATAAAAAGAAAAAATTCAGGGTTAGTAAATTTGACAAGTCAACAAGCCTCCCTTACAATACATATAATACCACACAGAAAGTAAAAAGCCTAGAAAGTTAAGTGCTATGAGAACTTTTGTTATGAATAAAATAAAGTGTGAATAATTAGCCAAAAAAAAAAAAGTTGGAAAAAAGGTCATAGTCACTGCAAAAAGTGTTATTTACTCATGAGTCACACAGGGCATTGGGACTCTGAGCTATTTTATCGTCTTCTAAGAAAACAAACAAAACCCTGCTTAGAATTTAAATTTGCTCTATAATAGAAAACTAAAAGTTTAAAAATTAGAATATTTAAGGTTATAAAAGATCTACAGAAAGTGATCTGATGTAAACATTATTAATTGTTTGATTCTTCAAGAATATCAGTATATTTGAAAACCAGTCTTAGTATAATGGCTCCTATTTTGAAAACATTTCTAAATATGCAAAATAGTGACCAAAATGGTAACCCCCTGTGAATATAATCTTTCTGCCAAATAATTTCAGAAGCAAAATTATAAAAATTATTTTTAAATTTTCTAGCAGAACTATTCTTGTGATATGGGTATATTTAATATGCTTTGCTTAGTATGTGAAAATGCTTTCAAACGGTGATGAGTTTATTGTAATGTGTCCTTTTTACATTGGAAGGGGGAGTGGTTCAGACTGAAATTAACACATATTCTAGGTATGAATTTGACTTTTCTTCTCACAATTTTGACAGTACCACAATCTGAGAGCTTAGAGAGTATTTGTTTTGCTGATAAGGGATCTTACATGATATCACCATAGACCAACAAACTGTTTTTTTAAAGGGAGGTATGGTACTGCATGAATAATTATGAGATCTACTTCTTCTACCACATATCATATTCTTGAGAAGCTGCCATTCTGATATAACATAGAAGAGAGTTTTGAAGGCATTACTGTTATACAAGCTTGGAGTTAAATTTTTGAGAGCTGCATGAAAATTTGAGATGACAGTTGCATGATGCTGTGTCCCCAAGTAGAACACGAAGATCTGGTAATAAGGGATTGAAGTAGGAGAGGTAATGCTTATAATTTCTTTTTGTGATACACTGGGGGATTTGTCCTTCTTGTCTTTACATTCTAGGTTCAGAAGATTTAAAGGTTTTTGTTCCCAGAGGAAGAGCTCTTCCATAAGTGGATAAAGCCAAAATTAAACTTTAAGCTATGGCATCCAAACAAATATCTGGGATTTGTGCCAAGGGACCAGCAGGCAAGGATATAAGACATCATCCTGGCAGGTTATTGACTCAGCATCAAGAGGAAGTACAGCTGCTGTTACACAGTGGGACAAAGGAGAATATGGTTGGCATCAAGGCAGTGGTAGTTGGTATTGGCTCTTAAACCTGCTCACCAGAGCCAGTTATGTACATCTCTTCTCAACTCCTCATTCAATTAGGGTAATATCAGTAGCTCTAAATCAGCCATGGTTGAAATATTTCACTACAGAAATCAGCAAACCTTCAAGAAAGACATTTTCTTTTTTTTTTTTCTTTACAGAAATCTGCTTCTTAAACATTTACCATTATATGACTCATCCAGGAGAGTTTATGGAGCATCTCTTAGTACTCCTTTGGCCATTTTAAATCTTAAATAATTTAATGTAGCAGTCAAAACATGAGGAAGGATTGGAGATCAGGGGCTCAGCCACCGCAGAGATGAGAGTCTGGGTCACTCCATCAAGTAAGCCACTTAGATCAGCAGAGATGATAGGCTAGGGTTGGGTGATTTTAGAATTAATGTTAGAGAAGATACAGAATGAGTATCAGTTGTGGCCTTGAGACCAGCTACAGCAGTGAGGGCTGTATTTTTTTTTTCTAACTTTATATTTTTATGAGCTATAGTGAATATCATTATGCTCCACCTAGATTTCCTTTCAGAAATGAGGTATTCATGCCTCACCTACTAGATTTGTTAGCTACTGAGGGCACACAACTGAGTTCCTCTACAGCAATTACCCTTGGTTTGAAGTATACCTTTTCTTCAGTTTAAGTTGCACCTTATTTCTACGCATTCAGAGACTGCTATGGAAAGCAATACAAAGGCCCAGAGGTTTGTCTTAATTCAAAGCAGTTTTCAGTTGTCTTCATGAAATCAGCTGAGATGGTGGTCATGCCTATCATCATTGAACTCCTGCCCCAACTGGGTTACTTTTCTTCCTAACAGATGTTGTTCCTGAAACTATTCCCAATAAACTTCTGGCACATCAATCTCAGTCACAGATTCTGAAATGCCAACTCTACAGGTAGATTTTACAAAAGCTTGAATAAACTTATTTCTACAAATTAACAGAAAGTTTCCTAAAACTAAAGTATATTTACCACTGTTACATAAATATAATATAACCCCATTAGCCCTATAGCCTATAGCCTTCAAAATGTCATCCTGAGTCTAGCATTTCCTTGCTCCTATATTTAGCAATTTATAGATAATATTGTGATCTCATTTTCATGAAATTTTGGTGAATCCTGTCACAAAAAATGTTTTCCTTTACAGGCAAAGTATGATACTTCAAGGAGCTTCTAGATGGGAATGTAAGGCTAGTGAATGAACACATTCTCTCTCTCTCTCTCTCTCTCTGTGTGTCTGTATGTGTGTATGTGTGTGTGTGCATTGTACATCTTGACTTCTTTAAAGTAAATGATTAAATTTGTTGAAAAAAAATCAATCTTAGATTTACTTTCTTCTAATATGGTACCTGGTAGTGATATTCAAAGAGAAGGTAACTATCTCTTCCTCACTTTTAATTATTCAAACTTACTGTTGGCTACAAAACTAATTAGTGTGAAGATTCTTTTAGCTTGATTGTTTTGCCACACTCTATTTCTTCCTGGAAAATACTAACCGAAATCTGAAGCCTAGCAGCAAACAAGTAATGAGCTGAGATAAATCATATACAGAGTGAGAATGCCTATGCCAGGTAGGAATGTTCCTTTGAGATCAAGAAAAGGAGATTCGCTGGATGAATTATTTCCTTCTTTGTAATTATTTTGAAGGTCTTATAATTGAGAACTTAATTTAATTGGCTGTATGTGGGAAGTTAAGGAATTCAGATGCAAAAAAAAAAATACAAAAATCAACAAAGCCAAAATTTGTTTTTTGAAAGAATAAATAATATTAATAGACAGCTAGCTTGACTAATAAAGAAAAAAATAGAGAATAACCAAATAAACATAATCAGAAATGGCAAAGGGACATCACTGCCAATACAGAAATACAAAAAAACCCTCAGAGACTGTTACAAAAACCTCTATGCACCTATGCACACAAGCTAGAAATCCTACAAAAAATAGATAAATTCCTGAGAAACATACAACCTTCCAAGATTGAATCAGGAAGAAATTGAAACCATGAACAAACCAATAACGAGTTCTGAAATTGAATCAGCATTAAAAAGCCCCCAACCAGAAAGAGTCCAGGACCAGGTGGATTCACAGCCAAATTCTATCAGACATATGAAGAAGAGCTGATATCATTCCTACTGAAACTGTTTCAAAAAAATAGAGGGAACTCCTCCTTAACTCATTCTATGAGGCCAGCGTCTTTCTAATAGCAAAAACCTGACAGAGACACAACAACAAAAAAAGAAAACTTCAGGCCGATATCCTGGATGAACACAGTTGCAAAACCCCTCAACAAAATACTAGCAAACTGAATTCAGCAGCACATCAAAAAATAATGCTGGGATAACTGGCTAGCCATATGTAGAAGACTGAAACTAGATCCCTTCCTTATACCACATAAAAAATCAACTCAAGGTGGATTTAATACTTAAATGTAATACCTAAAAACTACAAAATCCTTGAAGAAAACCTAGGAAATACCATACTGGACCTAGGCCCTGAAAAAGATTTCATGACAAAGACAACAAAATCAATTGCAACATAAACAAAAGTTGATAAATGGGACCTAATTAAACTAAAGACATTCTGCACAGCAAAAGAAACCATCAAAAGAGTAAACACAGAACCCACAGAACAGGAGAAAATATTTGCAAATTATACATCTGACAAAGGTCTAATATCCGTAATCTATAAGTAACTTAAATTAATAAGCAAAAAACAAGCTCATTAAAAAGTGGGCAAAGGACATGAACAGTCACTTCTCAAGAAAAGACATTCACATGGCCAACTAGCATATGAAGTAATGCTCAACATCACTTATCATTAGAGAAATGCAAATTAAAACCATGATGAGATAGCATCTCACATCAGTCAGAATAGCTATTACTAAAAGTCAAAAAATAACATGATAGTGAGGTTGTGGAGAAAAGGTAATGCTTATACACTGCTAGTAGGAATGTAAATTACTTTAGCCACTGTGGAAAGCAGTTTGGAGGTTTCTCAAAGAACTTAAAACAGAACAACTATTTAACCCAGCAATTCCATTATTGGGTATATACCCAAGGAATATAAATTGTTCTACCATAAAGACACATTCATGCATATGTTCATGGCAGCTCTATTTGCAACAGCAAAGACATGGAAGCAACCTAAATGCCCATCAACAGTAGACTGAATAAAGAAAATGTGGGGCCGGATGCGTGGCTCATGCCTGTAATCCCAGAATTTTGGGAGGCAGAGATAGGTGGATCATTTGAGGTCAGGAGTTCGAGACCAGCCTGGCCAACATGATGAAACCCTGTCTCTACTAAAAATACAAAAGTTTGCCGGGAGGCCAAGGCAGGAGAATCGCTTGAACCCAGGAGGCGTAGGTTGCAGTGAGCCAAGATCACGCCACTGCACTCCAGCCTGGGTGACAGCAAGACTCTGTCTCCAAAAAAAAAAAAAAAAAAAAAGTGGTACATATACATCATGGAATACTATTCAGCCATTAAAAATATGAGATTATGTCCTTTGCAGCAACATGGATGGAGCTGGAGGTCATTTTCCTAAGCAAATTAAGGCAGAAACAGAAAACCAAACACCGCATGTTCTCACTTATAAGTGGGAGCTAAACATTGAGTACACATCGGCACAAAGAAGGGAGCAATGAACACTGGGTCCTACTTGAGGATGGAGGGAGAGAAGAGGGTGAGGATCAAACAACTCCCTATCAAATATTATGCTTATTACCTGCGTGACAAAATAATCTGTACCCCATACCCTCACAACATGCAATTTATCTATATAACAAACCTGCACACAATAAAAAAAGAGAGAAATGAGATAAATTGTCTATCTTACCTTTATCACCTAGATAGCTCAGAAATAATATAATATATATCCTCTCTGCTGGATTCTCCACCTTGGCTCCATGTCTCTCCACAAAGTTGCTCAAAGAGAAATGACCACTTATTTATAATAATAATAATATAAAGGCACAACACCACTTAATCACATACAAAATAAAAATGTTTTATGAAATGAAGTTTATTTTATAGGAAATTCTACATTTATATTGCCTAACAGTCTTCTTATATCTTTCTCCTAAAACTTTGTGTGTGTGTGTGTTTCACAGTTACATGGTATAATCAAAATGCATATTAATATTTGTGAAGTGGTGATTATGAAATTGGATGTTGCCTTAACCAAACAGAAAACAAATATGTACCAAAAATAAAGAACAAAAAAAGTCCTGGGCCCCTTAAAACTACTCTTCATTTGTTATCTAAGGGAATGATCCTAGCTGCTTATATTAGTTTTGATTTTAGCTCTCCAAAGGGAATAAATTGACATACTACCTGGGAACACTGTGTTGATCACAGGGAATCCAGGAGTGAAGAGACATTATTCAATTATTTTAAGAGTTTATATTTTTTGAATAATAAATGCGTATGTAATGCACAGAGTAGAACAGTGTCAGTGGCTATCATTTACTGAGCATTCACTTTGTCCCGTATTCCTTATAGACATTTCATGTGATATTAATTTAATCAGCAGAAATAGCAATAATTTATGTTTGGGGTGATTAGGGTAAAAAGAGAGTAAATAAATGTACCAAATAGGTAACATTACATTTTGAAAATAATTTTACTGATATAAGACCAATTTAATTTTTTAACCATCTTGCTCATGATTAAAGAAACTATATATATATGTGTGTGTGTGTATATATATCTATATACATCTTATTGATCTATTATACTAATAAAAAATAAGAGGAGTGAGTTGAACATTTGTATTCAATTTTGTAGCATTATCTACATACATACATCTAACACAAAAGTATCAAAATCATATTTTATTATATATAGGGATCACTGCTTAAATTATCAGATATTTATTGAGATGTTACCCACCCCAAGGCATTTGGATATTTTTTTCAATAGATTAATTATTACTGATAGGGTAGTAGAAAAGTTCAAATGATTTCAAATCTAGACATATTGTGAGAAATATTCAGATATCTGTAAAATAGTAAAAATGAGCAACTTTTGAATCTTAATTATTCCAGTAAAATAAAACATAATAAATTCAATAATGAAGCAAATCATGAAGTGAGGGTGTCACAGGGAGATTGATGTCCAGATATTCCCCAAGGCAACTGGGGAAGAGTTCACCGGAGACATTGCTCATCTAATTCTAATGAATAACAAGAACCTTGCCAGGTAAATAAGAAGAGAAAAAATATCCGACAGAAAATTTACAGAAAGATGATTTTAAAAGAAGAAAATTGCCTAGTAGTGAGAGCATAGCAAGTGAAAGGCAGAGTGGTACAAAATGAAGATGAACAGTTTCCCTAAGGTAACCTGTGATTTCTAAGAAATGCATGACACATTGGCTCTATCTTGTAGCCCAAATAAATGGTAATTTGATGAAATTTTGAGTTAATAATTCTCATATATTGGAGATAAGGAGTCTTCCTACATCTCCCCTATAATTTCTGCATTCAGGTTTTGTTTCCAGTGGGTTACAGCGAGTAATGGATAGACACTGGGATCCTGGATTATAGGTGTTAGCCTATTCTCACATTTTTATAAAGATACTACCTGAGACCGGATAGTTTATAAAGGAAAGAAGTTTAATTAACTCACAGTTCTCCTTGGCTTGGGAGGCCTCAGGCAGCTTACAATCATGGTAGAAGGCAAAGAGGAAGCAGGCTTGGATCTACTAACATGGTGACAGGAGAGAGAAGTTCTAGCAAGAACAGGGAAAACTGCCTTATAAAATCGTCAGATCTTGTGAGAACTCACTCACTATCACGAGAACTGCATGGGGGAACCATCCCCATGATCCAATCACCTCTCACCAGGTCTCTCCCTTAACATCTGGGAATTACAATTCAAGATGATATTTGGGTGGGGACACAATGCCTAACCATATCCGCAGACTAACTCCTACCCTGACATATGACATATGACATGTGGATGAATGGAGCCAGGGACTGACCTCACTTCAGATTAGAAAGGATTGGGTCATGGTGTCATTAATTTAGGAAGGAGCACAAGCCTGCTGACTCTTGCCCTGCTGACCTTTGTGGCTGCTCTTTTAGGATGTATGAGTGGCTTCTGTACTGTTGATATGCTCTTTCTCCCTGTGCAGTACTTCTTCCCGTAGACCTCAATGGCTGCCCTAACACCTCCCATTGGATCTGTGAGATTTACCCTGCCCCATTTTTTTTTTTTTTTTGGTTCTGATAATCCTTCATATAATTCAAGTGAATAAACCGGAGGTCATTTAACTCAATTTTCCTTCCCACCTCTGATTTGGATTACTCTGTTTAGCAGCTTATTTACCTAGATCAGTCAAAATTTTTCTCATTTCAAGCTTATTGTATTCCTACTATTCATATTTCAAACATATTCATGGTCCCTGAACCCTCACTTTTTCCTTGAGATACTCCCTTTCTCTCTGAAAGAGTAAAATAACATGCTTTCAGAAATAAGAAATGCCTGCCAATCTTCACTGGTATTTGAAGATGTCGCATCAACAGCCTGACTCACCTGCTGAGCCTGCAGTGATGGAAATAGGGTCTTTCTTGGATAACCCAGCACATTTCTTCCTTGCAGGGGCTTGGATATACAGAAATCAAGAGAGGAAGTCTATGTTACACTACTCTTCTGCTATAGTATCATCATTTACCAGCTGTATGTGCTTAGACATTTTGCCTTTCTGTTTATTCATTGATAAAATGGTCACCATAATACTTTTTTTTTCTTCTGAGGTAAATAGATTCCTGTGTTAGAAATTTCTTTCAAAATGTTTACTGTAAATCATTGCAATTACTGTAAATCCCACTACAATAAATGCAGCACTGTTAATTTGGGTCAGGCAAATAACCTCCAGACTATAACCAGGAAGTAGAGATAGCATAGAACTTTGAAGAGAATGTTATACTGGGGAAAAGAACAACAGAAAAGAGTTGGTGAGAAAAAAAATATTATAGAGATTTTATGGATAAGGAACCATTAAAAAAGGAAGTACAGAGCACACAACTTAAGGCATGAGATTCAGGACTGCAAAAGATATTTAGAAGAGGCTCTGCTATCCTCACAAGAAGTGGAAGATGCATCATGGAAGGCCTCCACAGGACCCTTCCAGCACCTCCGGTGTTCAACATTTCTAAGATTAGTATCTATTGCTCCCTCTATCTTGCTAATCTGACTTGACTTCATTCTTTCCAAAACATTGTGGGTAAAATCTCCTACTGGAAGGCTGTCTTGGAATTCTCAAGTTGTGCTACTCCTCTTGGCTCTTATATCTTCCTAAGCATTATTGAATAATATTTATCACTACATTATATTGAAACCATCAATAAATCAGTCACCTATTTTCACAGAAAAGACAATGTGTGTTCTTCTTTGGCCTCTGAAAACACAGGACAATGCCTGGCTGAATGGCTCATATTAGGTTCTTTACAATCTAAATGGAACTGCAATTAATTCCTGTAATCTTTAGCCTATATTAAATGCACAGTCTTTGGTCTTCAACCATTTTAATACTAAGATTTTATCATTCTAATTCTATGTCTAACTCAATTAACACAAGCTGAATTTTTCACATCCTTTTCTGGAACTTTTCAGAGATTGTTTCCTTTAATTGCAATATTTTCATCCAAAGACACCTGTCAAATTCCTTGCCTCTTTGCAGACTGAAATCTCATTTATAAAGGAGCTGTTTATAAAAAACTCTTTTTGACTTCTCCAGTAACAAAAAATTTATACTATTTTCTCATTGCTTCTGCCCTCCTCATTTCAATGTACCAGGTCAGTTCTTGCCTTACAGCCCCAAAAGGAGTCTACATTTGTTTTAAAACTGTAAGGCCACGGAAAGGACAAAAGCTACAAGTCAAAAGAATTTGGATTGAGTCCTAGCTCTGCTATTAACTAGTTTGTAGACTTAACCAAGCCATAATTTTTGAAAGATTGATTCCTCTTATATTGAAACTATACACATACTCAAATATATTATTTGTGTTAATATAACATTTGATGTTATGCTATGTTTTGCATATGTTACCAGAAAATAAGGCTTTAAAATGCCGATTTATTTGTTACTCCTTTAACAAGTATGGGAACTGGAAGTAATATTTAACAGAGTAAAAAGTAATATAAAAATCAAAATATGTGTTCTGCTACTATGGAAAAATATATAACACCATCTAGTTACTCCTTGTCCTAAAAGAATGTGTGATATATTTGTTTGAATACATAGTACAATTCAATATGTATAGTCTATAAATTTCAAACTATAAGCATGAAAAAAATACTGAAACAGAGGATTTATTAGTAAAATCCTTATTTTTTATCATTTTTTGAGGGAGATATTATGCTTGCTATAATTTCAGACTCTGATTATGATTGATGGAGCCTTTGCTGTGCTAAGTAATAACTTAATAGGAAGGGACCTATCTACTATCCAGTATAATCCAAAATGCTTTATTTACTTTCTATCCCATCCTCCACTTCCCATAACTCAGTTCCAGGTATTCTATGATCATATATAATTTTCCTCATTTATTTTAATATATATTAATAACGTAAAATCATTAACACTCAATTTAATTGGAAATCTTTCAAAATTATATATCATAATTTATTATTAATGTATTTTTATTATTCCTGGTTTCTGTTCTATATGACATGTTGTGGCTGCTGTGTTATTACTGCTTTTTAATGAATACTTGCAGATTTTAGCTAATCTGCAACTTCACATGGTAAAATGTAGAGAAGAGTAATATTCTGTAATTTTGAAAATAAAATATCTTTGACTATATTATTCTGTTTGTTTAAAATGTGGCTCATGCCATAAGTATCATGTCCTATAACATAATAATATAAAACACCAAGATCAATAAATTAGATCAAATAAATATAGAAATATTTTTTAAAAATTATGTACGTAGATAATATTTTTATTTTGACAGTATAATAAAGAGCTAATTAAAAATTGGAGAAAAGTTCTTTCCAAATTGGTATAAATCCTGAATTATAGTTTTTTTAAAAATATATAGTTTTAGACTAATGCCACCAAATTTATATTGTATATCTTGGGAAGAATCCTTACTTAGTAGAATCCCTTGGGGGAACTGTTTTACTGCTTAGCTAAGAACTATTTAAGATTAACGTTTCAATTATTTGACAGCAAATGTGATCTTAAAAAGTGTTTTAAGAGCTCTAAAACACTTATTATCTTAAGTAGTTTGAAATGGTCTTTCACTTTATGTACACTCTTAATTTGATTAACATTTGTTATAGAGCTTATAGAGATAAATGTCAGCCTAAAATTGGGCTGAAGTGCTAAAAATTTTGAATTAAACAAATGCAACTTAATGAGACCTTACTGCAGATCTTCACAAAACCCACATAGAAATGCTCAATGTCTTGCACATTGACTTATTAGTAGAATGATATGGAGTCCATACAAGATTATTCTTAAATTATATATCTTCAGTTTATTGCTTTAATATTCTGAAGTGTTTGCATAATAAAATAAATGACTTATATATGTTGTAGAGTGGTATTCCTACACTTCCAAAATTAGGAAAAAAAGGAAAAATCTTCATTTCCTATAAAATTGACACAATAGAAAACTCATCCTCTCTTTGGAATATAATCAAAAGAAAAGATCCATATATTTCAAATTAAGCTATATAATTTTAAGTACTTATTAGAGTTTGAAATTGCAATTATTATTTTAAATAAAACATAGTAGAATAGTGACATTATGAGAAAGGATTAATATTCACCTAGAAACAAGACATATTTATTGACTCTTACGTGTTGTCCGGCATACCCAATTCCCCATGACAATAAAGGTGAAGATGTAACTTTCTACTTGGATTGTTCTGATCTCAGGTGAATTCATGCAGCATGTCAGGAGAGACTTTCTTACCCCAGAGTTTTCTCAAACAGCCCTACCAACTAATTTGAACAATGGGCACGGCAATGAGAATAGATCTAAAAGATTATTAATTAACCAGAAATAAGAGTCACTGGGAGAAGCATAACACATCAGTGGAAATAATAGGTTTTCAGATCTCTAGAAATTCTTTAATTAGTATGCATAGCTATCCCCAATTTTATATAATCAAACACATTTTCCTTTGTTTCCTCTTTTAACTCCAGTTCCAAAGTCTGGGAGAACTACATACCACCCAGCGTTGTCCCATAGTGCTGCTTGCTTCAGCACCCAACTAACACCTCAACACCCACTTCCTTTTATTACCAAGGTCTTTCTTTGATAAGAAAACCTAACAACATATTTATTAAACAGCATTTGAACCTGCACATGATAATATATTTTATGGCTAATTGTATTTCTTGTTATTTTTACACATCACCGGTGTGCGTATGATTATTGAGTTGTGGGAGGTATCATTGGACTTGCATTTTATCTGAATCAGCACATTAATGTTCTCAGTTATAACTAGATGACACTGTAATTTTTCTCACTCAGAAGAGGATGCTGTTATGATTAACCTAGACACCAGACAATGTTCCGTAGGGTGTGGTGTTCTTCATATGAAATCGCTGAAGTCTTTAAACTGTGTGTGGAAAAAATTGAGTGGATTACTTCTGAACTTATAATTAAGGATGTGACAGTTGATTTGTGTTTCTTCTTAGAAGGACTCACAGGTGATACTCCATGACTTACTCATTTAAGTAGGTATGTTATGGATTAAATGTGATCACACAATTTTTAAAACCATAAATTCCTTTATTAAGTGAAAAGAACTTTTTTAAAAGATGCTCTTATGATGCACATAGTGAGATGCTAGTGGTGGTAGAACTAATTAGTTTGATAATTACGTAGGAACTTGTAATATGACCCTTTCCAAATCACTGCAATTTGTATTTAAAACAATGTTAGACCAAGTAGACGAGAATATTTATACATATTGTGGAAATTTTTCATGATATCTAAAATGTAATTGCAGAGGTATCATAAAGTTGTATTATATTTGACATATTTGAAACAATGCCATGATATTATAAATGTCAGTGGTATATCCATGGTATATCTATTTGACCAATAGATACCAATTTGCATAAAATCTACCCTTATGCTTGCAGCATTCTAATTAGAAGGAAAGTGTTAGTACTGTCCTAAATAACTTGTTTGAAAAGTTTAAAATAAATAGATTTTAAGACAAAAAGAAAATCTCAGCCTCGTTAAATCAGTTTGTTAGCGTTTTCTTAAATGGAAACTTTCAATGATAATGGTTCAAATGAGAGAAACAAACCAAAACAACAACAACAAAATTACTTTCAGGCAATATTATTTTCTATCTCCAACAAATGAAGTAATACTTAACATTTTAGTTAATGAAATGTTAAATGGGGCTTATGGCTTAACATTTTTTAGTTTAATGTCAGATTCAATATCTTTTTTTCTTTCAAATTTAGTGTAGTTCTATAAAGAAGCATTCAAAATTTGGATAAAGTGAGCATGGTGATAAGAAAATCTAGAGTTTAACAATTTACTGCAACAATCTCAAGACATCCATTCTTAGTAGAGCTTAGTAAGAGAAACTAGAGTTGTGCTAGAGTTAGAAACAGCATTCTGAGTGCCTAAAGTGAGCCCCATCCTGTCTCAGGAAGCAATAAGCTAACTTAGCCAGCTCTTTTTATCTCTAAACCAGGCATCTTTGAAACTCCAGCTATAGAGGAGGAAACCTAATGTGAGAGCTTGAAGCTTTTGCGTGAAGTCATATCATCAGTAGGAAAACCAATGCTCACCTGACTTATATTAGCCATTTTCCTTCCTAACGCTAATGACATTAACTACGATCTTGTCTTGACAAACCAAAATTGGTTTGGAGAAATATATATCCCAATATAATACAGGAAATTCAATCAACTGTTATATTTGATGCAGAGAACATAGTGCCCCATGGTATTAGAGATGATCTTAAGAAATATGTCTTTGTCTGAACATGAGCAGAGAGGTTGAACTAGAAAAAAGAACAGAAAGAAGTAGCTTTATGTAAGGCGATTTTCAAGTTAAGAAGTTAGTTAATAATTACAGGTGGCCTGGATTCTTAGTCTTTTAAACCTCTTGCCCAATCCACAAAAACTATTATTACTTTGTTCATAAATAATATCTAGTTTAAGTAGGGGTCAGAGATACTTCCAGAGAAAATGTGCACCCTTACCAAATAATATTCTGAACAAGAAACCTTTCTCCAATGAAACTGTAAGCACATGTTTCAGCCCTCTTGTCTGTGATTTAGAACCCTGCAACAGCTGCTTTTATTCTCCGTCACCATCTCAACATTGCCATGGTTATCTTTGCCCAGACTTGCTTACCTATAATTTAGTTTTAGGGGAAACTTAATGGAAACTTATGTTACTCCACACTGGCATATGTGATATCTGTGTTATGTGTGGGTAGATCATATTTTTGTTATTATTAACAAAATTTTGTTAATTTATTTTGTTAATAATTAATTAATTTTGTAATTATTTGTAACTACTAATTTTAATTCTGCTTTTACTAACATTTTGTCAAAATTTACATGCAGAAAAATACACACATTTTAAGTGTAACATTCGATGATTTTTTGCCAAGCTGACACGAAAAAAATCCAAACCCTAATTAAGATGGGCGACTATCGCTAACAAAAATTTATAGAATATTTCAAAACACCTAGAAGATTTAGAATGTTTCTAACACAAAGACATGAAAAATGTTTGAGGTGATGGATATTCCAATTACCCTAATTTGATGATGACACATTGTATGTATGAAAATATCACGTGTATCTTAGAAATATGTGCAATTACTGTGAATCAATGAAAAATAAATTATCAGTTAAAAATATTTTCCTTATCTCAGGAAGTTTTTTTCTGCCTCCTTTCTAGATACACTCTACCACTTCTGAAGTAAATACTGTTTTGATTTCTGTCATCATAAATTTGTTTATTCATTATTCATGTAGTATCAGCAACATTTGGTAAAATAAGTATTCTTAAATTTAGCAATTTTAGTGGTTATAAAATATTATTTGATTGTGGGCTAAATATTCACTTTCCTAATAACTAATAATAATGAGCATCTTTTTCTGTGATTATTTTCCATATGTATATGTCCTTTGTAGCCATTTTTTCTAAATGTTTGCCGTTTTAAAATGTTATATATATATTCTTATTAATGAGCTTTTAGTGTTTTTATGTATTCAAGTTCTTTCTCAGACATATATATTGTGAATATTTTCTCTCATATTGATGTTTACACATTCATTTTCTTATTACTATGTTTGTATATGGTTTAAAACATTCTATGAGATCTAATTTATCAAATTGTTTCATTTCTATTACAGTCTGTGCTTGCTGTGTCCTCTTTGATAGTATTTTATTAACTTAAGGTGGGCAAAATATTATCTTAGTTTTTTTCCCAGATAATTTATACTTTCAATTATTATGTTTAGAATTATGATCACGGCTCAACGTAATTTTGTGTAGGATAAGGCATGGATAAAAGCTTATTATTTCTATGTGGTTTTCCAATGTCTCAACATCTTAATAAAAAGTTTTATTTTTCAAAAAGTTTCTCAGGGAATTTGTAGAAATTCAGATAACCATGGACATATGGATACATTTCTAGTTTCTATTCTTGTTCATTAATCTATAAGCCTTAACCAATACAAAAAGGCAAGAAAAGAAAATGAGAGGCACACATATTGGAAAGAAAGAAGTAAAATTATCCTTATTTGAAGAGATTATGATTGCATACCTAAGGATCAACAAAAACTCCATGAGCTAATAAATAAGTTCTCAAGTTTGCAGAATGAAAGATCAGTACAAAAAAGCCAATCATATTTCTGTATACTAGCAACAAACATAGGGCAATTAAAATCTAGAATTCAATACAATTTGCAGTTGATTTTCACAAAGCAAAATAATTATAAGAAAAAAGGACATGTACATGTGAATGGGGTATTTCCAGGGACCTGTGAAGCAGGCCAAATAAAGACAATACTCTAGAGATAGCAATATATGAGGAACTCCCAATAGAATGCTTCCTCCTGAGGCTACAAGGCTACTGGATTTTACAGCTACAGCGTGGTGGCAAAGCTGCTCGTTTTCAAGGCTACCACAAAGCTGTATGCAGAGGGGAGGCGTAAGTCAAATTAACATACCATAAGTCCTGCTGTTCTTACTGAGGCTCAGTCATTTTCTTCTTGAATAAGTAGTTCTCAGATTATTGCAAGCTTTGATTAGTTTCCAGAGTTCTCTAAGAGTTGATTTTGTTTTAACTTTTGCCAGGTTTTTTTTTTTTTAATTGCTATTATAGACAAATGGATTTACAGACATTCTTACTCCCATCCTGGAAGCTCTGCATCTTTATACTATTTTCACAGCTTCCTATGTGTCTATAATTAAGGAAAAATAAAAAGTTACAAGAAAATACAAGATGATCCAAATCACAAAATCACTCTGGGAGCATGGAAGAGCTACTGAGATAAAGCAAGTTAGATAAATGGAAGTAAGGTAGAAAATCAGAGATAAGTGGAACACGGCTTTTGCCTGAGAATATTTCTCAAACTATTAGGAATGATCTACAGTTTTACTAGTTTAACAAAAAGTGAATATAAGCCCAGGGTATGACCAAAGGGAGAATCTAATAAGTGATCCCAAGGGGCTATACTCTCAGTGTAAATGTAAATAAGAATTAAACCCACCACAACTACTCACCACTTTTAAACCACTGCAAGAAAACCTGCCTTGGTACAGCACACAGCAAAAAAAAACAAGTGTGCCTGAGAAGTTAAATGACTAGCCAGCTCTCAACTGAATTCACAGCCTGGAGTAGTTTTAAATATGTCACCAAACTATGTGATATGTTTCCCTTTAAGGAGTGGAGACTAATTTCCTTTTTCTTGATGGTGGACTGAAATTAGTGCCTTGTAATCAATAGAAAACACGAGTGGAAATGATGGTTTGTGACTTTAAATTCTGTGTAATCAAAGATTCTTCCTCTGTCTCTTTCTTAGGTTGCTCGTTCTGGGGGACATTGGATCCTATCTTGAGATCAGGTCTATGCAGAGGTACATTTATCAAAGAAATGCAGTTTCCAGACAACAGTCAAGTGAGTGAGATATCTTGCAAGGCAATTCCCTAGCCCCAGTCAAGTCTTCAGATCATCGTTGCCCAGACAACATCTTGAGAGACTGTAAACTGGTACCACTCAGATAAACTGTCCCTAGATTCTTGACTTTCAAAAACGCTATGACGTGCTACACTTTATCGTTATATGTCACACAACAAAAATGTCTATTTCACAGCCCAAATTCCTGTTACATAAGTGTGGAGAAAACTCATAAATCTAGTATGTCTCTTCCCAATAGACACCTAATTTCCTAGTGGAAATAAGAGAAAGAAATTCTCTCTGGGAAAAAAATCTCATTTTCACAGGATTCTCAAAGAATTTTCATAAGTATTATTTTCAAAAGAAAATAATGAATGTAATACAAAATATTTCTAAGCCACAAGGAAATAATACACTGAATTAAAATGCATATAAAAATTATGCTAATAAAGCTGTAATAATCTTACATACTGGAATTAACAGAAACAGAATATAGAGGTAGGGAAAGAGGTTATTCTTCCTATTTAAAAAAAAAAAAACTTAAAGGGAGGGCAAGAAAAGTTTTATTAGTAAATAGCATGAAACCAAAATTGGATGTGCATAACAGGCAATCTTGCAGACATTACGAAGTCAGAAAGAGGTTTTACTCTTTTATATAGCCAACCAGGTATAACCCATCTCATACAGGCTCTGAAGATAAACAACAAAGAGTCTTTAATTAAGAGGACTTGACAGCACCATTTGTCATACATAGATCACCTTAAACTTGCATAGTAATTGTAGGAGCCACCTGTATTTGTTAATTGTCTTAATTCAAATAAAAAATGAACTACTCACGTCTTTGCAACTTGGAGCCAGGTGCCAGCTGAAGTTAGACTCACAGTCCCATGGAAACTGGGAGATACAGATTTTACCTTTCTTGATGATTACATCTCAAAAGGAAGACTCCCAGTTTCCTTAAGCTGACTTATAAATAGAACATTAAAAGCCACAAGCCAATGGTCACCATTAATATAAAGAAAAGTAAATGTTCACTTAGAATTTTATACCAGTTTTTAAACAAGGGGGTGAGGGTTGAATTGTATCCCCTGGAAAAATATTTGTTGGAGTCCCAACCCCCAGTAAATCAGAATGTGTTCTTATTTGGAGATAGAGTCTTTACAGAGAGAGATAAACAAATTAAAATGAGGTCATTAGGATGGGCCCTAATCCAATTTAAAAAAGGGGAAATTTGAAAACAGAATCAGACACACATAGAAGGAATACAATGTGAAGAGACTGAAAAAGAAGACAGTCATCTACAAACTAAGGAGAGAGGCCTGGAACAGATCCTTCTGTCAGAGCCCTCAGAAGGCAACAACATTGCAGACGCTTTGATTTCAGACTTCTAGCTCCCAGATCTGTGAGACAATGCATTTCTCTTGTTTAAGCTGCCCAGCTTGTGGTACTTTGTTACAGAAGATCTAAAAACCTAACAAAGAGTAAAATAAATATATTAACAGACAAATCTATGGTAGTTTCCTACCAGCAGATTTTCATTAGAGAAAATATGAATGATGTGGAAGGTAATCCAAGAAAGAAGACATGAGATGGAAAAAGGAAAAAGGTCAAAAAAGCAACCAGCAAAAAGCAACATTAGCTTTCTAAACCAATAATATAGACTTACAAAGAAATAATTAAATTAAATATCATATAATAAAATACAAAATGGGCTAAATATAGTTAATGTGCTTAAAATTTGTTATTAGGGAGAAGAAAAACTATAATAATTAACTTTAGACTTTAAAAAATTAAGAATGCAAATTTTAATTTCTAAATTAACCATGAAAAGAATAATAAAAAGTTTTGAGTATACCAAAAAAAGAGGGTTGACTACAACAAATTGATGAAAAGATGGAATGATAAACTTAATTAACAAACACAAAAGAAAACAAGAAAAGAAACAGAAATATTAGAAGTAAACCAAATGAACAGTAATGGATGATAGTTACACATTCAATAGAGATTGAGCTTCCAAAGTTCAAAAATTCAAAATCCAACATGTACTAAAATCTGAAACTTTTATGAGTGTCAACATGACACAGTTCAGATTTTGTATTTTCTTTTCTTTTTTTTTTTTGAGACGGAGTCTTGCTCTGTCACCCAGGCTGGAGTGCAGTGGTGCGATCTCAGCTTACTGCAACCTCTGCCTCCTGGGTTCAAGCAATTCTCCTGTCTCAACCTTCCAAGTAGCTGAAATTACAGGCATGCACCACCACACCTGGCTCATTTTTTTTGTATTTGTAGTAGAGACAGGGTTTCAGATTTAAGATGTGCAGCTGGTAAGTATAATGTAAATATTCTAAATTATAAAGAATCCCGAACCTGAAATACTACTGGTCCCAAGTATTTCAGATAAGGGATACCTAACCAGTATATCACTAATTACAGTAAATATAAATAGATAAAATGATTCAGTCAAAAGACAATTGTTTTATGATTAGATTTTTTTAAATCCAGCAATGTGTTTTGTGCATGAACTATATCTAAAACATGTAGTTACAGAAATGTTGAAAAGAAATTGGAAAAGATGCATTTTTTAGAAAAGATGATTGTCAAAAAGAAACATACATATATTAATACAAGGCTGCTTGGTCTTTTAGCCCAGACATTTTCAGATAAAAAGAAGGCAATTGAACAGTGATTTCAGTTTTCTAGAATGAAGTATTTATTTTATGTGTGTAGGCAGTTAATATAATAAACTCTCAAAATACATAAAAACAAGTTTACACAAAACAATTGAAAATATTGATGACAATGACTTTAGTTGATGAAAATTATTTTTCCTGTGAATATCATGTAATTGGAACATCCTCCATAACTACATTTTATAATTATTGCATACAAACTCTTTTAGTGCATGGGAACTAAATCTTTTATTGACAGTTAAATATATCAGTCTTTAATATATTTGGCTCAAGCACATCATTTTACAAATGAAGTAATTCAGGTTAACAGATATTAAAGGAGAACTGCTTGGATAACATTAGTGAAAGAGCTAGAGATTAGTCTTGACTTCTGATTCAAAGCTCTTGGCATTATTTTACAATGTCTGCAGTTATAGTCATTTTTGCACTGAAAAGAAAGAGGAACGATAAACATTCTATTCTCTCAGTTATAGTTTTATAGCAACTATTTAATTTAGACCCCAACTTTTAATCACTGAAGACCTGGTCTCATGAAACAGTTCACATTGCATTCTCCATACACCCCTGCCTTTGTAAGTGTATGCTTGTGTGTGACCCAGTAAACATGATGAGAAAGGCTCATAATGTGCTAACTGTACCAAAGATAATCCGTGACAAAAGAACAGCACTTTGGGCAACAGAAAATAATTACCACTAGAATCATGTTTGCAATGAAGACCTTACTAATGAATCCTAGATTTAATTAAGGGTGATGATACAAAAAAAAGTTTATTTTGATTCTCAGGATAGACGATAACGCTTCAATTCTAAAAATAGAATTAAAAGCTAAAAATTTAATTCCAGGAATTTTTTTATGTGCTTCTTCTGTTTTTGACACATACAGATCAAATGTTTGAAGATTCGGATTCAGGTTTGGCAATACATCTTTCTTCCAAGAAATAAGAAATGTTTAAAATCCTTCTACCTTCTTGTTCCACTACATATTGACTAAGTTCCATGGCTTAGCAATATCTTATATCTGCCAATTTATCTCACTTTTTATATTTACATATTGTCATCAACTTTTGCCTAGACTATCACAATAGTATTCTGCTTGCATTCCCTGTACCTGTTTTTGCTCCTTCTTAATATTGTCCTTAAAATCAGTTTGAGACTTTCTTTTCCAGACAAATATGTTCATTACTCTTCTTCTCTGCTGTCTGCAATCACTTTCTCTTACGTTTAGAGAAATTTCAAATTGTTCAACCCTACATGATAAACACTTGATTACTTCTATAGCATCATCTACCAGAAGTCCCCATTACCCTTCCTCATTCTTTCCACAGACCAGTCAGCCTGGATTACCTCAGTACTTTAGAGAAAATTTACCACTAGAACCATTTTTGCAATGAAGTCCTTACTAACAGATCCTAGATTTAATTAAGGTTGATAATATTTAAAAAATAAGTATATTTTTCTTCTCAGGGTTGATGTCAGGATAGATATCAATCCTTTCCAGTGTCAGGGTTTTGCCCATGCTATTTCTTCTGCCTGAAAGGTTCTATTACCCAGTCATTAGCTGGTTAACTCCCATTCACCCTTCAGTTATCAAAGTGAGTTATTTCTTGAGAAATGTTTTTCCTAATAAAATGCAATTTAAATTAGTACTTTTTATCAATTAGGCCTCCGTTACAAAGAGTAGGCACTCAGATAGACAACCTGTAATGGCTCCAAGAACAGGCACAAGTGACTGCCAACCGAGAGAGTGTCTGCCTTTGTCATAATCAGGAAGAGGGAGAATCAGGAGGCCATTACTGGAATGGCTAACATCAAGAACTTACAATTATGGCAACACTGGCCTGCACTTCCTAACTGCCATAGCCCCTGAACTTCCACAAAGCAAGTGACTAGGCTGAAATTATAATTAAGAAAAAAGAATCAACCCTACAACCATGTTTAAAAGCAGCAATAAGTTCAAAAAGTCTCACTTCTGCCTTTAATGTCTCATTTTGGATCTTCTAACAATTCAATTTGCATCTAAGTCCCTGACTGCAAGTTTTCTAGCCTCTGTAGAAGAAAAAGTACACCAGAGGAAGGCTGAAATAGATGCCAAATGCCAAATACAATACCCACAATAGCCTCCTTTTACATTATAAGACCATACTTTTCTTACCATGATTTTACTTCCTTGCCTCTATATACAATAGACCTCTTGCTGGTTTATTTTCTTTTGTATTATCTGTCTGCTCCATTAGATTATAAACTTCTGACAATATGAACCAGTTTTGTTTACTATTACTTTAGTGCGTGACCTGCAGAGATCCATAGTGTGTTTTCGTTGAGAAAATTAATCAGATGTATCAGACCTCATTTCTAAATAGGTTCAAATCTCAGCTCATTTACTAATTTGTAAAACAAATGTAAAAACTTCTCAATCTATGTTGCTTCATTGACTTATCTGAAAATCAGGCTAATAACTAGACAGGAATAGCACCCAGCCCTCTGTTTTTCTCCCACATCAGGCAGCTTGTGTTATGTAGAAGTCCTAAAATTCTTGGCATGGGGCAAGCAAGAGCTTCCTGAGTGTATAATGCCCACAACTAGCCTATGATGCCGAGGGCCTCTGTCCAAGATGAGGTTTGGCAAAACACATGTCAATTATGTCTTCTTTGTCACACTCAGATTGTCACTGCTCAGGTACTCCTGATCCTGAGACACCAGAGAGGGCTTATGGCTCCAGCCTCATTTGAAGCGTAACTTTTCCTAGGACACAACTTCCATAGCCCTAAGGATAGATGTGAGTGGGGGAAATTCTGAATCATTGATTTCCCCTGCCATTTCTAAGCCAATGACAAGTCAAATTCAGTATTAGAAGACAATTGCACCATAACCCGCTATCTAAGTTCTTCTGCTTAAGAAACTCCCTCCTCCCTCAAGCCCTGGTCTGTCCCTCAAGCCCTCAAAAGAATTGCCCACAGTGGAGTGTTTGTGTGGAGTGTTTGTGTGGGTAGTGGGCAGTAGGGGAATAGTCAGCAATTGGTAGCAACAGCTAGATGCATCTCCTTCCTTCTGTAGAAATGGGAACCCAATATACCATTAGTTACTTTCTGGGCCAAATGTTCTCAGGCTCAGCTCATACTGCTGTCTTAAGACTCCACTAAGGCAAGATTCCCAACTTCCAGGCTTCTGTCTTCTGCCTAGCATAGATTTCTAGCTTCTTACGTGTCTGCAAATGTTTCTGTAAGAAACAGGAAAAACTTAGTCACTACCAGAAAGGATGTTGAAGGGAAGGGAGGCCTTAGAGCAGTTTCTATGCTCCAAACAAACTGGGGTTTATGAATATGGAAAGCAGGTCTTTCCTCCTCTGTGAAGAAAATACTGAAAGAGCTACTGTCTGCTTATAGGGGAGACAGGACCAAGATTAGCTTAATTCCCCCTCCTCCTAGTAGGAAGCCTGACACTGTTGCCTGTAAAACTCTCTATTTATTTTTTTATTGTTCTCTTCTCCTAATTCAATCCCTGCTCCCTTTCATACCCCAGATGTACTACTACAGTTTCCTCTATTAACTCTATGATACTGGCATGAATGACCACTCTTGGCAACTTTCCTTTAAGATTTGGGCGAAGGACATGAACAGACACTTCTCAAAAGAAGACATTTATGCAGCCAAAAAACACATGAAAAAATGCTCACCATCACTGGCCATCAGAGAAATGCAAATCAAAACCACAATGAGATACCATCTCACACCAGTTAGAATGGCGATCATTAAAAAGTCAGGAAACAACAGGTGCTGGAGAGGATGTGGAGAAATAGGAACACTTTTACACTGTTGGTGGGACTGTAAACTAGTTCAACCCTTGTGGAAGTCAGTGTGGCGATTCCTCAGGGATCTAGAACTAGAAATTCCATTCGACCCAGCCATCCCATTACTGGGTATATACCCAAAGGACTATAAATCATGCTGCTATAAAGACACATGCACATGTATGTTTATTGCCGCATTATTCACAATAGCAAAGACTTGGAACCAACCCAAATGTCCAACAATGATAGACTGGATTAAGAAAATGTGGCACATATACACCATGGAATACTATGCAGCCATAAAAAATGATGAGTTCACGTCCTTTGTAGGGACATGGATGAAACTGGAAATCATCATTCTCAGTAAACTATCACAAGAACAAAAAACCAAACACCGCATATTCTCACTCATAGGTGGGAATTGAACAATGAGAACACATGGACACAGGAAGGGGAACATCACACTTCGGGGACTGTTGTGGGGTGGGGGGAGGGGGGAGGGATAGCATTGGGAGATATACCTAATGCTAGATGACGAATTGGTGGGTGCAGCGCACCAGCATGGCACATGTATACATATGTAACTTACCTGCACATTGCGCACATGTACCATAAAACCTAAAGTATAATAATGATAATAATAATAATAAAAGAAAAAAAAAAAAAAGATTTATCCAGCCAGGGCCAGGAACCGTGGCTCACGCCTGTAATCCCAGCACTTTGGGAAGCCGAGGCGGGTGGATCACAAGGTCAGGAGATCGTGAAACCACGTCTCTACTAAAAATACAAAAAAAATTAGCCGGGTGTGGGGGCAGGCGCCTGTAGTCCCAGTTACTCGGGAGATTGAGGCAGAAGAATGGCGTGAACCCGGGAGGCGGAGCTTGCAGTGAACCCAGATCACACCACTGCACTCCAGCTTGGGTGATAGAGAGAGACTCCATCTCAGGAAAAAAAAAAAAATGTATCCAGCCAGGGTTTGAGAACTTTGAGAAGGAATAGCCTACTCCCTTGTCCAGAAAAGCACTCTTCAGGCCCATTCTTTCAGGCCCCGTATCTTATGTGGGCAGAGGGAAGATGGGGGCAAGATAACTCTTGAGCCTGTGAAATAAATATCTGCCCAAGAAAGATGTCTCTACTGGAAGGCTAACTAGATGCAGCAGGGAGAGAACTATTTTCCCATTAGGGACTATAATCTGTCCCCTCTCATATGGGAGCAACTGTCTCTTCAGAATATCTCGGCTGCCATCTTAGAGCAAATTGTCTTGCACCTTGAAACTTTAAAGAAAAAAGGAAACAAACCAGAGAGTCATGTATGTGCCATTCTTGGGGGTTATTTGCATTTATATTAAACCTAAAGTTGGTTTAGAAAACTTGACATTATCATTTATTATAATTTATTTATTTTCCAATTTGTCTGGCATTATCATATTTACACACATTGTTTAAACAGTGTCTACATTTTGTTCTCAATTATACTCTGGACTATAGAACCCCATAGGTAGACTTGATCTATATTAAATTTACAGTCTAGCTTTATTCTGTCCTTTATCATTTTCTTAGTGGACTCCCCAGATAACCCTCTTAAACCTACTTCTATTTCACTGGATTCCAATTACTATAACTTTCCACCCCTCTACAGCCCACAGACTGCAGAGGAGAACGTCTCTCATTTCTGAGAAGTCCTCTATTATATAAGACACATTTTCGCTCTTTCTAGCTCCATACAATTTTTATTTATACCAATGATCTTATCTTCTTTATAGTCTTATATGAAAACCTTTATTAATGTCTATCTTCTAGAGTTAACTGCTCACTAAAATGAATCCATATGCTTATAGACTTCATCCCTCCCTAAAAGACCTTGCTCTTGTGTTTATGCCTTCCTTTCCAGCATCATTAATCTTAATATTCCTCTAGTCCAGCTCCTCTACTGTCTTATATATTACTGCCCATGTTATGCTTTAAACATCATTTTTATCATGTCACTCCCTTTTCCAAATCCTCCAAAGATGATTTCTTTCAATAGCTTCCACTTTTTAAAGGCATCCACTATTTTAATTCCCCCCTTTTAATTCAATAGTCTATTTAATATTTTCCCCAAACATAATCTTCACTGTATTCATGACAGTATCTACAGTGATTCAAGTCCATCATATTCTTGCTACTTGGCCTATGGTGGGCATTCAGGACATAGTGGAAAATTAGATGTATGCAAGTTCATTCTTAATGTCGTAAATTCAGGTTGTCTCTCCCATCTGAATTCTCATTTTCTTATCTCTTGGGCTATCAGAATCTTAGATGGTTTTAAATCTAACTTTAGCTCCATTTCCTTTATGAAATCTTTCAATATTCAAGTCTTCATTCGTACTCCATTTGTTTGAATATTTAGGAAACATAGCTTATAACAAACAAGTATACATTAGTCATGGTTCATTATAGGTTTTAAAAAACACATCATTTCAAGTAGAAAGAGAAAAAATGATTTAGTAAAGGAAAAGTGCTTACTACATTGAAAGAAGATAAGAAGAACAGACTTTCCATTGATTGGGCTTCTGGAAGTGATATAAAAAAAATACCACTAAATTGTGAGCCTGGAGAAACTGCTAAGTTTGCTACAGTCAAGGGGAATCCGGAAGCCATAGCACTGTTGCTAACCACAGGAATACTTTAGTTGTAAACTGGGCATGATAAAGAACCTACCACATCTATTCACTGCAAATTGTACTGTACCTGTTAGATTCACACAAAACTGAAGCCTGCATCCCAGTACCCACGGATAGATTCAAAGACATTGGCAATGGGACAGAAGAAAAATCAAATACTTCCATAATACTGCTTGCAAAAGTTCAGTATTTTCTTTACTTTCAAATTCCAAAACACAGGAGTTCATTTAGTGGGCTGAGCTTTTACAACATATGAAACAAGAGATGCTAAAGAGTCTGAGGAATTGAATTTCTTTAGTTTATGTAGTATAGCTAAAGGAGGGATGAATATCAGGTATGGACTCAATGTATTCTCAAGTGGATTATTATATTCTATTACTTTGTTTTTGCTTGATGCATAATGATTATGTCTTCCCAAATATATAATTACTTGATAAATAGCTAACTGAGATGCTGTCATATTGTAGAAGGAAAACAAAATACTAAATTACACAAGATTTAATACGTTTATACCCTAGTCCTCCAACAGGCTTTTGTTTGTTTGTTTGTTTAATCATGGAAACAGTCACTTAGTTTCTTTAGGTCACATTTCATTTGAGAAGATTTTACTAGGTAATGTCTTGGTCCCCTCCTGATAGTCTATTATTTCATGATTGATTGAACTATATCCTGTTCAAGTAGACAACTCATCTGCTTGCTGGGAGAAAATTGTGTTTTAGCATTAAATGCTCACTTGCGTGTTTCACTTCAAAAGATACTAGAGGAGAGATTTGGAAGTCACACAACATTGACGTTTTAGTTTTTCTCTGAGGGTGGTTAAATGGACATACTTTTATTCTTTTTAATGATAGGTACTGACTTGAAGTGCCTTGTCTAACTGCTGTTTGAGTGACTTTAACACGTTACATGGAGCACTCACAGTAAGAACTGTATCTCTAAATCCAATTCTACATGACTTAGAGAGAGTCAATATCATTCTGACTTTTCCCCAGTACAAAATCACACTCTCCTGACTTTCATTCTCACAGTATGCTCTCAGTCATTGATCCCCCATTTAGAATGATGGATCTTCCCTATCTTTTGCTATCACTGGCAGTCAGTCCTTAAACAGATGGGACTACAATCACTCCCTGTGGATGGTCTCCCTAAATAACTACCTGTCGGCTGAGTTGTAACTAGATTTGGAGACTGATGCCTATATTACTGCACAATAAGATAGTTTGGCTTGAGCTCCACAGTGATTCTAAGAATAAACTTGGCCTTGCTAAGAATCCACATTTAAAGTGGCAGTCTAGTATACATCATTTCTAATTTCATTTGGAATGGTGTAACTGGGAACGTTTTCCCCTTGTATCAGACCTTGATCAATTTCACTGCCAGATCCTCTAAGGAAGGAAGAGAAAATTCTCTACTAAAGATGATAATTTCTTCCTTAAACCCATAGAAAATAGCAAAACTTGTCAGCAAAAGATGCTTAAAATAAAATTTTCAAATGAAAACTTACAAAACTACCCCCAAATTTGTAGATTCCTGTCAACATTCTCATTATGTATATGCACCAACTTCCTTTTGTGAAACCCTTAATAGGTAAAGATATTTAACAAGTCTCATATAGAGTCCAAATTAGTTCAGTTGTGTTGGTTCATCAAATAATATTATAAGAGAAAGATACATTTATAAATTAGATAACTAAATACAGAAACCTTTGAAGAATCTTTGGGACAGGATTTCACCCAAAGCAGTTAACATTCCAATTTCCAAAGGAGAATATTGAATCTATGATTCATAGGAACCCCTTTGCAAGGTTTTAAGACAAAGGATTAAAAACATATAAATTTATCATGAAAATCAGGGGTCAGCAATAACTTAGTAAAATAAAGCAATGGCAGACTAACATTAATTTATTTTTGGATACTATGTCAGACTGGTATTTCAGATAAATGAATTCAAAAGACGTATTTATTCCAGTAACGTAGTTGGCAGATTTTTTTTTTTTTTTTTTTTTTTTTTTGAGATGGAGTCTTGCTCTGTCGCCCAGGCTGGAGTGCAGATTGCAATCTCGGCTCACTGAGAACTCTGCCTCCTGGGTTCACACCATTCTCCTCCCTCAGCCTCCCGAGTAGCTGGGACTACAGGTGCCCGCCACCACACCTGGCTAATTTTTTCTATTTTTAGTAGAGATGAGGTTTCACCGTGTTAGCCAGGATGGTCTCGGTCTCCTGACCTCGTGATCTGCCTGCCTCGACCTCCCAAAGTGCTGGGATTACAGGCGTGAGCCACTGTGCCCAGACAGTATATGCCAGTTTGTTATTTGGATTTATTTTAGTGTCCATGTGCAATATATTGAAGTCAAAATGTAGTAAGAACACACAATTATCCTTCATAAAAAGAAACTCATCAGTACAATTGGTTCATATTTCTGTTTCTCCATCCTCAGTTTTCATATTTCTAGATACTCATATAGATAAGACCACATTCTGCTAAAGAAGACTGGCATTTCTCTTGTCCATCTCTTTCTTTTTAAGAAAGATGCAGTCTTTCCAGGGTTTGTTATTCTAATTTCATATCTCAAGGCTCATTGATCAGAAATGTGCTAAAATCAAGGTATCTACCAGGCTACATTCGTTTCTGGAGGCACTAGGGATAAATACACTTTCTTGACTTTTGAGTTCCTATGGGATGCCCACATAGCTTGGATTGTGAAGCCTTTGCATCTTCAAAGTCATCAATAGCTGATAAATATTTTTCATATCACGTCACTGTGACTGACTCTTTTTCATCTCTCTTTCATTACAAGGACCCTTCTAATTATATTGGGGATCCCTAGATAATAAAAAAAGTCTCCTATCTCAAGGTAGTTAATTCCATCTGCAACCTCAATCCTCCTTTGCCTAGCATAACATATGCACAGGTTCTGGTAATTAGGATGAGAATGTGTTTGGCAGGCCATTATTCCACCTAACACAGTAAGTCACTAATATTTTATATTGGAGTTTCATAGTATTATGAGAGGCACAATGGTGGTAAATTTGGGGAATACATTTATTGAGCCTCCACTATGTGCCACTTCATGACTTCTGGTTATCTCACTGATTTTTTTTTTCGAATTTACTCATTAACTTATATATGGATATGTATTAGTCCATTTTCATGCTGCTGATAAAGTCATACCCAAGACTGGGCAATTTACAAAAGAAAGAGGTTTAATGGACTTACAGCTCCACATGGCTGGAGAGGCTTTACAATCATAGCGGAAGGCAGGGAAGACCAAGTCACATCTTACATGGATGACAGAAGTCAAAAAGAGAGAGAGCTTTGAAGGGAAATTCCCATTTTAAAAACCATCAGATCTCGTGAGACTTATTCACTATCATGAGAACAGCATGGGAAAGACCCTCCTGCATGATTCAGTTATCCCCCACTGGGTCCCTCCTACAACACATAGGAAATATGGGAGCTACAAGATGAAAATTGGGTGTGGACACAGAGCCAAACCATATCATTCCACCTCTGGCCCCTCCCAAATCCCATGGGATTCACATTTTGAAACCAATCATGCCTTCCCAACCGTTCCCCAAAGTCTTAACTCATTTCAGCATTAACTCAAAAGTCTACAGTCCAAACTCCCATCTAAGACAAGGCAAGTTCCTTCCACCTATGAGCCTGTAAAATCAAAAGCAATTTAGTTACGTCCTAGATACAATGAGGGGTACAGGCATTGGGTAAATTCAACCATTCCAAATGGGAGAAAATGGCCAAAACAAAGGGGCTGCAGGCCCCATGCAAGTCCGAAATCCAGTGAGGCCGTCAAATCTTAAAGCTCCAAAAGAATCTCCTTTAAATCCATGTCTCACATCCAGATCATGCTGATGCAAGAGGTGGGTTCCCATGGTCCTGGGCAGCTCTGCCCCTGTGGCTTTGCAGGGTACAGCCTCCCTCCTGGCTGCCTTCATGGGCTGGCATTCAGTGTCTGTGGCTTCTCCAGATGCACAGGGCAAGCTGTCAGTGGCTCTACCATTCTGAGGTCTGGAGGATGGTGGCTCTCTTCTCACAGTTCGCCAAGGAAGTGCCCCAGTAGGAACTCCGTGTGGGACCTCCGACCCCACATTTCCCTTCCACACTGTCCTGGCAGAGGTTCTCCATGAGGGCCCCGCCCCTGTAGCAAACTTTCACCTGGGTATCCAGGCATTTCCATACATCTTCTGAAATCAAGGCAGAGGTTCCCAAACCTCAATTCTTGACTACTGTGTACCTAAGGGCTCAACACCATGTGGAAGATGCCAAGGCTTTGGGCTTCCACCCTCTGAAGAAACAGACCAAGCAGTACATTGCCCCCTTTTAGTCATGGCTGCAATGGCTGGGACACAGGGCAACAGCAACGAGTCTCCAGATTGCACAGAGCAGAGGCACTCTGGGCTTGGCCCATGAAACCATTTTTTCCTAGGCAACTTGGCCTGTTATGGGAGGGGCTGTCATGAAGACCTCTGACGTGCCCTGGAGATATTTTCCCCATTGTCTTGGGGATTAACTTTCAGTTCTTTGTTATTTGCGCAAATTTCTGCAGCCAGCTTGAATTTCTCTTCAGAAAATGGGATTTTCTTTTCTTTCACATTTTCAGCCTGCAAATTTTCCAAACTTTTATGCTCTGCTTCCCTTATGAAACAGAATGCCTTTAACAGAACCAAGTCATTTTTTGAATCCTTTGCTGCTTGGAAATTTATTCTGTCAGGTACGCTAAATCATCTCTCTCAAGTTCAAACTTCCACAAATTTCCTGGGCAGGGGTAAAATGCCACCAGTCTATTTGCTAATACATAGCAAGAGTAACCTTTGCTCCAGTTCCCAATAAGTTCTTCATCTGCATCTGAGACCACCTCAGCCTTCATTTCATTCTCCATATCATTATCAGCATTTTAGTCAAAGCCATTCAACAAGTCTCCAGGGAATTCCAAACTTTCCCACATTTTTCTCTCTTCTTCTGAGCCCTCCAAACTCTTTCTGTTATCCAGTTCCAATGTCATTCCACATTTTCGGGTATCTACAGCAGCACCCATCTCTCCTGGTACCAATTTACTGTATTAGTCCATTTTCACACACTGATAAAGGCAAACGTGAGACTGGGCAATTGAGACTTGAAACATGGCCAGAAAAAAATGTCTTAATGTACTTATGGTTCCACATGGCTGCAGAGACCTCAAAATCATGGTGGAAACTAAGGAGGAGCAAGTCACATCTTACATGGATGACGGCAGGCAAAGAGAGAGTGCTTGTGCAGGGAAACTCCCATTTTAAAACCATCAGATCTTGTGAGACTTATTCACTAGAATGAGAACAGCATGAGAAAGACCCACCCCCATGAATCAATTATCTCCCACCAGGTTCCTTCCCCAACATGTCGGGATTCTAGGAGCTACAAGATGAAATATGGGTGGGGACACAATGCCAAACCATATCATTATATATTTACATAAGTTTGTATATATGTATGCTTGTTTGTTTGTATGCCTGCATACATTTAATTTGCACTCCAGTTACATTTTGGGGAGTTGCTTACGTAATCTTTGATTGGATTTGATTACAATCCTACTTCATTAATACAATCTGCAGAATTAGGCTGTGTCCCTAAAACCCCATTAATTCCCTACCTCATATGCTAGTCCTTCTCAAACATGGTTGTCTACCCAATAATTCACTTGTTGTCCTCAATTTTAAAATTTATTGATCTTGTCTTCCCTTCCAAGATGGCCGAATAGGAACAGCTCTGGTCTGCAGCTCCCAGTGTGATCAATGCAGAAGATGGGTGATTTCTGCATTTCAAACTGAGGTACCTGGTTCATCTCATTGGGACTGGTTGGACAGTGGGTGCAGCCCATGGAGGGCAAGCTGAAGCAGGGCAGGGCATTGCCTCACCCAGGAAGCACAAGGGGTTGGGGGATTTCCTTTTCCTAGCCAAGGGAAGTTGTGACAGACTGTACTGGGAAAATTGGGACACTCCCACCTTAATACTGTGCTTTTCCAATGGTCTTAGCAAACAGCACACCAGGAGATTGTATCCCGTGCCTAACTCAGTGGGTCTCACACCCATCGTCTTGCTCACTGCTAGCTCAGCAGTCCGAGATCAAACTGCAAAGCAGCAGCCTGGCTGGGGGAGGGACGTCTGACATTGCTGAGGCTTGAGCCAGCAAACAAAGAGGCCAGGAAGCTCAAACTCGGTGGAGCCCACCGGAGCTCAGTGAGGCCTGCTTGCCTCTGTAGACTCCACCTCTGGGGGCAGGGCATAGCTGGACAAAAGGCAGCAGAAACTGCAGACTTAAATGTCCCTGTCTGACAGCTCTGAAGAGAGCAGTGGTTCTCCCAGCATGGTGTTTGAGCTCTGAGAACGGACAGACTGCCTCCTCAAGTGGGTCACTGATGCCTGTGTAGCCTAACTGGGAGACTCCTTCCAGTAGGGGCTGACTGACACCTCATACAGCTGGTGTCCCTCTGAGATGAAGCTTCCAGAGGAAGGATCAGGCAGTTACCTTTGCTGTTCTGCAATATTTGCTGTTCTGCAGCCTCTACTGGTGATACCCAGGTAAACAGGCTCTGGAGTGGACCTCCAGCAAACTCCAACAGACCTTCAGCTGAGGGTCCTGACTGTTAGAAGGAAAACTAACAAACAGAAAGGAATAGCATCAACATCAACAAAAAGGACATCCACAAGAAAACCCCATCTGTAGGTCACCATTATCAAAGACCAAAGGTAGAGAAAACCACAAAAATTGGGAGAAACCAGAGCAGAAAAGCTGAAAATTCTAAAAACCAGGGGGCCTCTTCTCCTCCAAAGTATTGCAGCTCCTTGCCAGTAACACAGCAAAGCTAGATGGAGAATGACTTTGATGAGTTGACAGAAGTAGGCTTCAGAGGTCAGTAATAACAAATTTTTCCAAGCTAAAGGAGGATGTTCAAACCCATCTCAAGGAAACTAAAAGCCTTGAAAAAAGATTACACAAATGGCTAACTAGAATAAACAGTATAGAGAAGACCTTAAATGACCTGATGGAGCTGAAAAGCTTGGCACAGGAACTACACGATGCATGCACAAACTTCAGTAGCTGATTCGATAGGGTGGAAGAAAGACTATCAGTAACTGAAGATCAAATGAATGAAATGAAGTGAGAAGAGAAGTTTAGAGAAAAAAGAGTAAAAATAAATAAACAAAGCCTCCAACAAATATGGGACTATGTGAAAAGACCAAATCTACGTTTGATTGGTGTACCTGAAAGTGACAGGGAGAATGGAATGAAGCTGGAAAACACTCTTCAGGATATTATCCAGGAGAACTTCCCCAACCTAGCAAGGCAGGCCAACATTCAAATTCAGTAAATACAGAGAATGTCACAAAGATACTCCTCGAGAAGAGCAACCCCAGACACATAATTGTCAGATTCACCAAGGTTGAAATGAAGGAAAAAATGTTAAGGGCGACCAGAGACAAAGGTCGGGTTACCCACAAAGGGAAGCCCATCAGATTAACAGTGGATCTCTTGGCAGAAACTCTACAAGCCAGAAGAGAGTGGGGGCCAATATTCAACATTCTTAAAGAAAAGAATTTTCAACGCAGAATTTCATATCCAGCCAAACTAAGCTTCATAAGTGAAGGAGAAATAAAATCCTTTACAGACAAGCAAATGCTGAGAGATTTTGTCACTGCTAGGCCTGCTTTACAAGAGCTCCTGAAGGAAGCACTAAACATGGAAAGGGACAACTGGTACCAGCCACTGCAAAAACTTGCCAAACTGTAACGACCATTGATGCTAGGAAGAAACTGCATCAACTAACCAGCAAAATAACCAGCTAACATCATAATGACAGGATCAAATTCACACATAACAATATTAACCTTAAATATAAATGGGCTAAATGTGCCAATTAAAAGACACAGACTGGCAAATTGGATAAAGAGTCAAGACCCATTAGTGTGCTGTATTCAGGAGACCCATCTCAGGTGCAGAGACACACATGGGCTCAAAATAAAGGGATGGAGGAAGATCTACCAAGCAAAAAAAAAAAAAAAAAAAAAAAGCAGGGGTTACAATCCTAGTCTCTGATAAAACAGACTTTAAACCAACAAAGATCAAAAGAGACAAAGAAGGGATCAATTCAACAAGAAGAGCTAACTATCCTAAATATATATGCACCCAATACAGGAGCACCCAGATTTAAAGCAAGTCCTTGGAGACCTACAAAGAGACTTAGACTCCCACACATTAATAATGGGAGACTTTAACACCCCACTGTCAACATTACACAGATCAATGAGACAGAAGGTTAACAAGGATATCCACAACTTGAACTCAGCTCTGCACCAAGCAGACCTAATAGACATCTGCAGAACTCTCCACCCCAAATCAACAGAATATACATTCTTCTCAGCCCCACATCACACTTATTCCAAAATTGACCACATAATTGGAAGTAAAGCACTCCTCAGCAAATGTAAAAGAACAGAAATCACAACAAACTATCTCTCAGACCACAGTGCAATCAAATTAGAACTCAGGATTAAGAAACTCACTCAAAACTGCACAACTACAGGGAAACTGAACAACCTGCTCCTGAATGACTACTGGGTACATAACAAAATGAAGGCAGAAATAAAGATGTTCTTTGAAACCAATGAGAACAAAGACACAACATACCAGAATCTCTGGGAGACATTCAAAGCAGTGTGTAGAGGGAAATTTATAGCACTAAATTCACACAAGAGAAAGCAGGAAAGATCTAAAATGGACACCCTAAAATCACAATTAAAAGAACTAGAGAAGCAAGAGCAAATAAATTCAAAAGCTAGCAGAAGGCAAGAAATAACTAAGATCAGAGCAGAACTGAAGGAGATAGAGACACAAAAAAATCCTTCAAAAAATCAATGAATCCAGGAGCTGATTTTTTGAAAAGATGAACAAAATAGATAGACCACTAGCTAGCAAGACTAACAAAGAAGAAAAGAGAGAAGAATCAAATAGACACAATAAAAAATGATAAAGGGGATATCACCACTGATCCCACAGAAATACAAACTACCATCAAAGAATACTATAAACACCTCTATGTAATAAACTAGAAAATCTAGAAGAAATGGATAAATTCCTGGACACATACACCCTCCCAAGAGTAAACAAGGAAGAAGTTGAATCCCTGAACAGACCAATAAAAGGCTCTGAAATTGAGACAATAATTAATAGCCTACCAACCAAAAAAAAGTTCAAGACCAAATGGATTAACAGCTGAATTCTACCAGAGGTACAAAGAGGCGGTGGTCCCACTCCTTCTGAAACTATTCCAAACAATAGAACAAGAGAGAATCCTCCCTAACTTATTTTATGAGGCCAGAATCATCCTGATACCAAAGCCTGGCAGAGACACAACAAAAAAAGAAAATTTTGGACCAATATCCCTGATGAACATCAATGCAAAAATCCTCAATAAAATACTGGCAAACCGAATCCAGCAGCACATCTAAAAGCTTATCCACCAAGATCAAGTTGACTTCATCCCAGGGATGCAAAGGTGGTTCAACATACACAAATCAATAAACGTAATCCATCATATAAACAGAATCAAAGACAAAAACAAGATGACTATCTCAATAGATGTGGAAAAGGCCTTCAACAAAATTCAACAGCCCTTCATGCTAATAATTCTCAATAAACTAGGTATTGATGGAACATATCTCAGAATAATAAGAGCTATTTATGACAAACCCACAGCTAATATCATACTGAATGGGCAAAAACTGGAAGCATTCCCTTTGAAAACTGGCACATGACAGGGATGCCCTCTCTCACCACTCCTATTCAACATAGCGTTGGAAGGTCTGGCCAGGGCAATCGGGAAAGAGAAATAAAGGGTATTCAATTAGGAAAAGAGGAAGTCAAATTGTCCCTGTTTGCAGATGACATGATTGTATACTTAGAAAATCCCATCGTCTCAGCCCAAAATCTCATTAAGCTGATAAGCAACTTCAGCAAAGTCCCAGGATACAAAATCAATGTGCAATGATCACAAGCATTCTTATACACCAATAACAGACAGAGAGCCAAATCATGAGTGAACTCCCATTCACAATTGCTACAAAGAGAATAAAATGCCTAGGAATCCAACTTACAAGGGATGTGAAGGACCTCTTCAAGGAGAACTACAAACCACTGCTCAAGGAAACAAAAGAGGGCACAAACAAAAGGCAGAACATTCCATGCTCATGGATAGGGAGAATCAATATCATGAAAATGGCCATACTGCCCAAGATAATTTATAGATTCAATGTCATTCCCATCAAGCTACCACTGACTTTCTTCACAGAACTGGAAAAAGCTAATTTAAAGTTCATATGCAACCAAAAAAGAGCCCGCATTGTGAAGACAATCCTAAGCAAAAAGAACAAAGCTGGAGGCATCATGCTACCTGACTTCAAACTATACTACAAGGCTACAGTAACCAAAACAGCATGGTACTGGAACCAAAACAGCGATATAGACAAATGGAACAGAACAGAGGCCTCAAAAATAACACTACATATCTACAACTATCTGATCTTTGACAAATCTGATGAAAACAAGAAATGGGGAAAGGATTCCCTATTTAATAAATGGTGCTGGGAAAACTGGCTAGCCATATGTAGAAAGCTGAAACTGGATCCCTTCCTTACACCTTATACAAAAATCAATTCAAGATGGATTAAAGAGTTACTTGTTAGACCTAAAACCATAAAAACCCTAGAAGAAAACCTAGACAATACCATTCAGGACATAGGCATGGGCAAAGACTTCATGACTAAAACACCAAAAGCAATGGCAACAAAAGTCAAAATTGACAAATGGGATCTAATTAAACTCAAGAGCTTCTGCACAGCAAAAGAAACTACCATGAGAGTGAACAGGCAACCTACAGAATGGGAGAAAATTTCTGCAATCTACCCATCTGACAAAGGGCTAATATCCAGAATCTACAAGGAACTTAAACAAATTTACAACAAAACATCAAACAACCCCATCAAAAAGTGGACAAAGGATATGAACAGACACTTCTGAAAAGAAGACATTTATGCAGCCAATAGACACATGAGAAAATGCTCGTCATCACTGGTCATGAGAGAAATGCAAATTAAAACCACAATGAGATACCATCTCACACCAGTTAGAATAGGGATCATTAAAAAGTCAGGAAACAACAGGTGCTGGAGAGGATGTGGAGAAATAGGAACACTTTTGCACTGTTGGTGGGAATGTTAACTAGTTCAACCCTTGTGGAAGACAGTGTGGTGATTCCTCGGGGTCTAGAACTAGAAATACCATTTGACCCAGCTATCCCATTACTGGGTATACACCTAAAGGAATATAAATCATGCTGCTATAAAGACACATGAACACGTATGTTTATTGAGGCACTACTCACAATAGCAAAGACTTGGAACCAACCCAAATGTCCAACAATGATAGACTGCAGTAAGAAAACGTGGCACATATACACCATGGAATACTATGCAGCCATAAAAAATGATGAGTTCATGTCCTTTGTAGGGACGTGGATGAAGCTGGAAACCATCATCCTCAGCAAACTATCACAAGGACAAAAAACCAAACACTGCATAGGTGGGAATTGAACAATGAGAACACTTGGACAGAAGAAGTGGAACATCACACACCAGGGCCTGTCGTGGAGTGGGGGGATGGGGGAGGGATAACATTATGAGAACTACCTAATGCAAATGACAAATTAATGGGTGCAGCAAACCAACATCGGACATGTATACACATGTAACAAACCTGCACGTTTTGCACATGTACCCTAGAACTTCAAGTATAACAATAATAAAAATAAGAATTTGTTGATCTTTCTACAAATATTGAATTCTGTGTCTTATACCATTCATCTAAGTTTTTGGAGCATAATTTTGGCTCTTAGTTTAGCTTAAGGCAAGGGATATGTGTGATTCTAAGTCATTTGTGTTCCTAGTTCCATGTTGCTGAGATTCTGTATTTGTCAAATTATCATGTTCTGCCTACCAGTTTTTATATTACAAAGTGATATGGGGACATACATGTTCAACTATACATATGTGCTCACGAGCCTTGTGGGTGAAGGAGCGAGCACGTATCTCTCCTTGTACCTCAATTGATAAACCTATTTTCAAAAGCTCTTCTTATAGTTAATAAAGCAAATATTGACATTAATGTGTAACTAAAATTGATCATGGTCTATTTCCTTCCTATTACAAAAAATGTTAAATTATTATTATGAACAGAATGAAATGAATTACATCTAGTACAAAAATAACTTAACTCCATATTATTACTACTGAAACTACCCTGAAGAAGATATAATAAATAACTAAATTTAGAGTTGTTCATATTGTATTTCTTTTAGACTCCTTGAAATAGTCTTTCACATTCAGTAATACCACCAAGGAGTTATATGGCTTTTGAAGTCAAAATATTCATTTTCAGTCATTTAAAAATATCACCACAGATGAAAATAAGTACAGTTTAATGCTTTTGATAAGCAAAGTTTAAAAACGTTATAAAAATTTATATTCTTCCCTTTACAAAAATGTTAACAAAGTATGTAAGAAAACTTAAATTGATTCTCACTTTGAAGGTGTTAATCTAAACCGAAATCTTAAAACCCTTTTCAGCAATGCTTTGGGCTTCATCAATTTTAATGTTAATTTTTATGTCAAATTAATCTTCTGTCCTTTAAAAATTATCCAAGTACAATTCGTTGCATCCTAGGTTTAGACTTTTACATTTTATTTAATTATTATTTTGCTTTGATATAAAAAGATACTATTGTCTTAAAACTTATTTTATATATTACTTTTTTAAAAATCTAATTATTTGATGTAAGACCCATAGATTAAAATTTTAGAGAGACATTCAGACTGTTTTTAATGAGCATCTATATTCCCTAAATATGTGTTATGCCAACCATAGTGGGAGCATAGTGACTCCTAGAAATACTAGAAGTTAGAAGGAACAATTCTATCAAGCCTTGGTGAATTTCATTTAGGCAATAACATTTTCTATTAAGATTTCATGTAGAAATAGCAAATAAGTGAGCTACCTGATTTATTATTCTTACATAGGTTAAAGTTTATTGCTTTTTTCTCTGCAGCCCTAATTCCCTATTTCTTCTCACGTGTAGTAAACGAGATTTTTTTTCTTTTTCTTTTTTTGCCTGTTTCCATCTAGTAAACATTAAAAAAACAGAATAAAAATTAAAACATATAAATTGTTATGAAGAAATTTTTTTAGAAAACACATAATTTCAAAAGAACTAACAAAATGTTCTTCAAATAAAACAAAAAAGGGAAAAATGTGTGTACACTATTTGAATGGGATCATAACTGAAATTTACCAAGAAATGCTTTCAGTAATTAGCCTATGATCTATGGTCATTGTTAAGTTCTTCAAAAAGAAAAAAGACAAAGATTACTGTGCCAAACATTACTTCTTCTATTCTTGGTTTAGAAATATGGTTATGGTAACATATTGATAACCAATCTTCTTCATTAAAATAGTGAGGAAAATGAGTAAATGAGCATAACTCATCATTTGCCTTTCTTTTGACTAAGCTAGACAATTTCGTCTTTTATATTCATATAGATTTTTAGAGGCTTTTAGTTTAAATTCTATATAGTCTTCACATACACATGATTATGAAGCCAAGCAATTATAAAATAAAAACCAAACTCTGTGTCATAGCATATTTCTGGATTCCTAGTGTCCTGGGAATCATGTTCAAGTCAAAAAGTCTAAGAAAATCATTGGAATACTTCATGTAGGCATTGATCTCACCCTGATAATCATGCTTGATCAGAGTATTTTCCAATAGAAGTGTAACCTGAGCCATATATGTAATTTTTAAAATCAACTTTAATACTATTTTGTGTTTAGCCTAATATGTTATATTTTTATCTCAAGACATAAAACAAGATGACTTCTAAAATACTAATTCTTTGAAATCTACTTTATATTTTATATGTACAGCTTATTTTAATTCAGATACTAAATTTTCATTGAAAGTATTTTATGTGTATTTAGATTTTACGAATTTATGTTTGAAAAAGTAATTTCACATTACACCAGTTGTTGCAAACATACTTAAAAGTTTTCCAATAAGTGAATCAATATGAAGAAAAAATTTTTGCTTTAGTATTTGTATCCACATGAACAAAATGAGTTCCTGTTTTAAAATGAAATTTGTTTGTTCTTTTTTCTTTGTTTGATTAAAAAAGAAAAACATAACATTCAGAGAGTGTGATTAAATTTAATATTAACTCAGACTGTTAAAATTCTTCTGGGCTGGGTGCAGTGGCTCACGCCTGTAAGCCTGTAATCCCAGCACTTTGGGAGGCCAAGGCGGGCAGATCACGAGGTCAAGAGATCGAGACTATCCTGGCCAACATGGTGAAAACCCATCTCTACTAAAAATACAAAAATTAGCTGGGCATGGTGGTGCACGCCTGTAGTCCCAGCTACTCGGGAGGCTGAGGCAGGAGAATTGCTTGAACCCAGTAGGCAGAGGTTGCAGTGGGCCAAGATCACGCCACTGCACTCCAACCCGGCAACAGAGCAAGACTCCTTCTCAAAAAAGAAAACAAATTCTGAAAAAATCAACAGGATACATCTCAGAAAAGCTGGCAATTCTTTGGTGGAAAGTAAGTTGCATACTTATCCAAGTTGCCCAAATGATTATCAAGGCAAGTTTGTTTTTCAAAAATAGGTTTTAAGATATATTAAATAAACTATCAGATATTCCCTAACAGTACAAAATTTTAACAATGAAGTTAAAGTATATAGGAAAGCCAAATATGACAATACACATGACTAATTTATAAAGTAAGCCTTTCAATCCTAGAAATCTAAAATGGGGAGAAAGTACTGAAGGGTAGCATACATAAAATGAGGACAAATATCAAGGAACAATCTTAAACATTTTCCCAATGACTGACTAAGCCTCAAAAAGACAGCTTAGGAAAAGGATTAATATGTACTTTTTCTTTTCATCCTAGCCAATTCAGTTCTACTTAGATAAATCTGGTTACTAATCAATGCACATATAAATTAGAGGAATTTTTTTCTACTCAATTACTACCATACTTTCCTTTTTCACCTTTTCCCTAATTTTGTCTAGCAACACTTTTCCTTTGGTTTGATCAGTTGAACCCAAAAGTTTTGGTGCCTAAAATGAGTGTCAACTCTTATTGAAATAGCATTTGGGAAACGCAGTCCTATTGAAGGCAAATATTCAACCGAGGTGGTTTGACAGAGTTAAATATCCACCTCGATATGACAAATGCCTCCCAAGTTCATCACTGGGTTAATGGCTGCTCTTGGCTAGATACGCGCCCCTGCATACTGGAATGCTCCCTGGTGAGGTACTGCAGAGCTATTGTGCACAAACACCTTCCAATTTAAGCTTTCAATAAATACAAAGCATCATTTTAAACCATTTCATAGAATAAATAAAAAATATTGTCTTTCTATTGGCCTGCTTTGCTTCTTGAGCTGGCTTGGAGTGCTGTTTGTGACATAGAAGACACAATAGTTCATTAGTGGCTACTCCAAGCTCTTTAGACGTCAGCACTTACTGTTCTTCAAGCCTCAGCACTTGTTTGCAACAGTAATGGTGTTCTTCATTAGCATCGCCACCGTCATGAGGCCAACACTTCCATGAAGTGGCATGATGTAACCGGCTTTTTATCTGACTCCTTCAAAATCCACGTCTCCAACCAATTTGGGTTTAGCAGTTATGGGATCTTGAACTCTAGTTATTCCCACATCAATAACTCCTGTTCTTTCCTTGATTATATCTATTGTGCACAGGTTTGGAATTCCTGTAGCGAATGTTACAATATCTGCAAAAATTTTGTTTCTTCAACCGCTCTTTGGGAGTATATCCATGAGATATTGTAACAGTGGCATCATCTCTGGGACTTTCATGCACCCCATCTATGTGCAGTGACATTACAATGGGCATTCCAACAATTTTTGACCTTCCAGTCACGACCACATTCTTCCCTAGGGTTGGAATGTCATTTCGCTTAATTATTTCCCACACACCCCATGGGGTAGCCGGTAACACGGAATACTGGTCCAGACACTTTCGCCCTACATTCATTACAGGAAAGCCATCAACATCCTGGTCTGGAGAAAAAGCATTGCAGATCCTTCTCTCATCAGTGTGTTCTGGAAGAGGCAGCTGAACAAGGTGGCCATCTAATTATCAACATTACTCTATTTATTAACTTCAACAATTCTTCCTCAGAAATTGAAGCTGGTTTCACAATTGTCTCACTGGTGGTTCCAAAATGCCGCGCTGTGGAAGGTGCGAGAGTGCAGGCGGCAGCTCTGCGGGGGCCATAGCAGTTGGGCAGCCAACGCAGACATGAGGGAAGCCACAGCCATAGCCTACGCCTGGAAGGAGGAAATTTAACTTAGAGGCAAATGTGTAACAGTTCCAAAAATACCGCTTCCTAAGTTAAATCAATCTACTAACTGTGTCAACTCAGTAGCATTAACATTAAATTTAAATAAGCATTTGATAAATTAAAATCAACTGTTTATTAATATCAGCAAAGCATTCCTCAACATTTTCTTAGAAAAAAAGTAGTTTTGCAGCCAATTTACATGACACTGTCAATTACAATAAACACCTTCTGCATATTTATCCCGTTAGAGGAATATGTTATTATCATAGATTTGTATTGTGAAAAATTTCAATTTCTACTATATTTATCTTCATATTAGTTAACATATATTGTGATATTGGTGAGAAAGCATAAATCACTAGAATTTCGGGGGGTCTTAACTATCGAATATTGGCATGCATTTCTCTTGTTTCAAGAAAATATTTCATTGGAAATTACAGTACAGAAAATCTGTGTGAAACTTTTTGCCATTCAAACAACAATCATTGGTAGAGAACACAGTATCATTAAGTTAATTGGCTGGGCACGATGGTTCAGGCCTGTAATCCCAGCACTTTGAGAGGCCGAGAAGGGCGGATCACTTGGGGCCAGGAGTTCGAGACGAGCCTGGCCAATATGACGAAACCCCATATCTACCAAAAATACAAAAATTAGCCAGGCATGGTGGCACATGCCTGTAATCCTAACTACTAGGGTGGCTGAGGCAAGATAATCGCTTAAACTGGGAGGCAGAGTTTGCAGTGAACTGAGATCGCCCCACTGCACTCCAGCCTGGGTGACAGAGTGAGGCTCTGTCTCAAAAAGAACCCCAAAAATGTTAATTGACTGCCTTCTTTTTCTTTCAAAATTTGCATAACCTGTTGGTGATTTATACACTTGCATACACATATTAAATGGTTTTAACGACTAAACATCCATGAAACTTTTCATTAAGTTTGATCAGAAAATGTATAGATATTTTCAATGTGTTTCTAATAGTAGAACAAAATGTGAAGAGGAATACAGTCTGTTTTAGAATTCTAATTAATCCAAAATTTTGTCTAGTTGGAGCTGAGGACCACCCGTTGTGATAGAAAATAACATCTTTATATCTAGCAGATTATATTCTTTGACATATGTTAATGACATAATTTATGACAAAAATTCAGTAATTTAAGCCACAAATTGACAGCATTTCTTTGCAAAAATGGAAATAAAACATAACCAATGTATTAATTGAAGAGTGCTTTTTATTTCATGTTTCATTTTAGGCTAAAGAAAAACACATATTATTCCAATATTTGAATCAATTGATTTTTGATATTAGTAGAAAGATCTTGTATACTATAGACAATTGTTTGATAGCTTTTTGAGATCTTTTGCTTTGTAAAATATTCTCTTCTGGTCTTTTCCTGATAAGTTTTTGAAAAGTTTGAAAAGTTTTCCATATAAGTTTTTATTTCAGGTATAATTTCAGGTATTATTTCAGGTATGATAATTTATTTAACCACCACTTCACCTAAAACCTTACACACAGAGCCTGAATATAATTTTATTTAAACAGTATTTAAAAATAAATTAAAAATAATTTTGTGCATGAAACAAAGTTGCATACATTAAAACATCAGAAAGCAAAAGTGTCTATCTCGGCTACCAATCTGGATCACCTCTGGTTATTTGACATCCCCATCATTCCTGACTGAATTTTTATGCTATAGATAGGCAATTATTTTCTTATACATATTCAGACATAAGTACTTAATAGTAAGAAATATGACATGCCATTAATACAGTGAAAAAATAACATGTCAGGTGTGGAATTTTCCACTCATGGTGTTATGTTGGCATTCAAAAACTTCAGATTTTGGAGAATTTTAGATTTCACATTTTTAGATTAGGGATGCTCAATCCGTAATAGCTTCTGTATCCCCACTCAATTCTGTAGCAGAAGTAAAATTTGTTTTAAATTTATAAATATGACCATACTTTTTTACTTCAATGAGAAAAATAATTTAATCTGAAGGAAAATAAGTATAAGAAACACTTTAAAATAATTAGTACTTACAATTACATTATCAAAATCTGAGAATTTACATAGGTATCACTCTAATCTGCTATGTGAAATGTTCAAATAAGCACATTACAACATTAAATCATTGTGTTGAAAAGATTCATTTAAACTGAAACAATACAATGACATTTTCTAGAAGAGTGATGTATTTATGTGTAATACCAGAAACTACTTATGCATCTGCCACATGAACTACAACTATAAAATCTGGCAGAATGCAATGATCAAAGTGAAATGTAGCTATACCGAACCAATGAACTTGTGTTTAATCAAAAACTTATTTTACACAACTTGTTTTCAAATTTAAATAGTCAATTCAATAATATAAATTGAAAATTCCATTTTTCCATTGAACTGGCTATATTTCATGTGCTCAATATCAACTTACACCTAGTGACTAATGTATTGAACAACACAGCTTTAGAGTAATGGATACACATAAGTAGACATGCAAGATATCATTTTATAAATTAAATAGAGATGATTGCCAAGTTATGTTGCCCTACTCACTAGTCACGTTTTAAATTCTTTTTCATTTGTTTTATAATCAAATACAGTTATTTTCACATGTTTGATATCAGACTCAGTCTTCGCTTTGCTTAGTCACTTTCGGAGATGATAATGTATATATACTGGCATATGTTCTAAAAATCCATTGACACAAAGCACATCAAAATGCGTAGAAAAATTCTTTGGAGACCTATGCACCATAAGATGGGTTTATTATTTTGGAAAATCCAGTCAAAACTTGGATTTGGAATTGATTCAGAAAGTAAATCCAAGGCTAGGTGTGTGAGTCATGGAAGATGACACTATAGTCATTATACTGGCTGAAGGGATCACATTCATTTCTTTCCAAAATGTAATATTTTATATACAAAACCAACTGCAAATATTGAGACTTAGTATCTAGAAAATACAAATGTAGTTGCTAAAGTGAGGTGGCTCATTCTAGGAAATCAACTTAATAAGATGACAATTATATTATTACAACCTTAAGAGCTTTCCAAGAGAATAAGTCACTAACAAAGACTAAAAATGTAAAAACAGTTCCCTGATCATTTTTGTAGAAGTGAAATATTGAGAAACTTCATATTTCAATACAAATAATATGTGAACGTCTTAATTATTTTATATAGTCTACGTGTTCTCAATACTAAATATTTGTTCAAATTTTAAGACATAAACAGGATTTTAATGCAACAGTTAGGTGCCTTCCCATTGAATTGCTTCTCTGTATTTGCAGATTTTAAATAGTAGACTGATGGCAGAGAGATTGAAAAAAGTGTTCTGCTTGCCTAACTTTATGATAAAACCAGTCCATAAAATTCACTTGTTTAAACTAATAAAAGTCAAGTAGTTTGGATAGTTGCAATAAGCAAAGTCCTGTCTTAGTAAATACTTGAATGGTAGCCTTCAACTTCACCTAGTTTGTGTATTTTCACTTCTATTCACACAATGATTACCTGATAAGGCTATATTTAGGAAATATATTGCACTCTTTAAGGGAAAATTAACGTTTATGAAAAGTATCCATTTGACTAAAGATCTTATGTGCTGTGTATCGGGGGTAATTTTGCATTTACAACACAGAGTTTCCACTCTAACGATTTTCTAAAACTGTTCCACCACGGCCACCCTGCAACCATTCTCTCAGTCTACACTCCTTTCCATTCCTGGAGTTTCAGTCTTTTCTTTATAAAACAAATTGTTTAAAAATTGCTTGGAAAATTTGATATAAATGACTTTGTGGTAGTGTTAAGTTATATATATAAGAGTTCATGAAAGGACTTGGATATAAAAATATCCAAATGAGTATGAAAGTACAGCAGGACTACAGTGTCTCATACTTTTGTATAAAACACTTTTTAAAGGAGAGCTTAACTTTTATATGTCTCACAAACTGTGGATAGGTGTTAACAAGAATACATTATTTTCAAAATCTGCAATAGTATAAAAGAGATGAATTTAAAAAGTCAAGGATGGCACTAGGTAGATAAGCAACTCAGATACAATAGGAAGGAATGAGACAAAATGTAAAAAACAAGAACACTTACTAAGCTATTCAGTTATGTAAATGAAAAAATGAATGTGTAAGGCTTCAATTCAAGTTTCTAGAAATGAATTGCCTAAAAGGGACAATGCATTTAAAGACCATTACAAGAATATATAGCAAACTATATATGGCAACTAAACTTATTTTAATTATGAGGTATTATTTTTAAGAAGATTAAAAAGTCCATAGCTAGACTAGAAGATGTAAAGATAAAACTGGAAGAAAAATATTAGTGTTGGCAGATGTCAAATAACTGCATTTATTCAACCAGAACTGATCATCATTTAGAGTGAAATGATCAATTATTGGAGTAAAATGCACTTTGTTTGCAAGAGAAATAGAGATCATTCCACAAATTTGTCAAAATGTCAAAGTGTTTTTGAGAAAGTAACTGTAGCATTAAAAAACTTCATGGAATTTAGAAATTAATGTATTTGACATAATTTTTCTGCTTTCTATCCACTGACTGCTGCTTGGCATGAGTGATGGCTAACGGATTAATTATAACCATGAATTTAGGACAAAATCAAGTTTAATTGGCAAGATGACTTTCCTGGGTGTTTAAATCCCAAAACTGCATGCTTTGAAAAAAACAAAGTGGAACTTATTAACGAAAAAATTGTGTTGCACAATTTGAAGAGGTTGTATATTTGGTATCATTTTTCTATAGATTACAATAAGCAATATACCATTCCATAGGTAGACTAAAAAAGAAATATATTATATATAGGATACATATACACAAATGCACATATATACATACATACATATGGGGGAGCTTATAAAAAAAGATACACGTTTATGCTTTCTCTCTTTTTCACAGCAGATATCCCACTCTTACTATTTCTAATCCTTTTTCCACACTGTTAACTGAGAGGTGTGACTCATACAAGCCTGACCATATCTGTTCTACCAATGATATCACACTGTTTTTATGATAGAATCAAAATGCCTCTGTACCATTTGCTCAGTTTATCATTTTAGGCTAAATGGATTATTTTTCACTTTACACTTATTACTTCAGTTTGCTGTTTATATTTGTCATACTGTTTCAGTTTATCTGATATTTTCTCTTTATCATCGGCATTTACTAATTCTTTCTTCTTGAAAGAGAGAGAAGGTAAAGCCATTTTCTCTCCCATCCTTCAACATTCCTGATCAATACCTAAACTTGTTCTACTTCTTATTTCCCTGTAGGGAGGTTCCTGATCACCGCCCCAGATGTGGTTTCTCTTCCATATGGGATGGTAACAATGTTTACCTCTTCCATTAAATACATTTTTCTGCTTAATCCTCTAGATTTTATGCTTTATGGTTTTCTATGATTTGATCACCACTATATTTCCAAAAGAAACACACTGCTTATTTTCAATAAATGCTTATATAACAAATAATGAATTAAAAAAATCACAATCCTAGAAGTCTCAGAAATGTCTATTCAATTCTGGGGTTTTACTGTCAAACTATGGGTAAGTAAAATAAAGCACAGCTAGATATTTTGAGGGTTAAGGAAATGAATTTAGATAGATAAAACCACATTGTTTTAGTGACAACAGTAACATCTTTGTAGTCTATGAATCTTATGCTTTTCCAGTGATGATACTACTCGATTTTGAACACATGAACTTTACTATGTGTTTTTATTCTGCTGACCTCTTTTATTTCTTTTTATGTGCAATTGTAGCAGGAGGTATCTAAAGAAATACCAAAAATGGAGAAGATACATAAATTAGTAAATGCAGTATATCTGAAACAAAGCTAATAATATGAAAAGAGACCATTTGAGACAGAGCAGGCTAATATTTATTAATTCAAATTCTATGTTATCACCATTATTGAGTGTCTTTAAAAGTGAAAGTATGGATAGATTGCTAGATCAATTAATAGGTTTACATTTATGTGGATTGTAGGTCCACTGGCTCTTAAAAATTTCAATGTGTAAAAATAAAATTTTAGATGGTAATTTAACTATAGTTCAATTGGAAACTATTAATTCCAAAAATGTAAATTTTGAATAAAATTAAAAGAATAGTACAAGATCATGCTACATCTTTTTCTCAACTTTTATTTGTTATTGTATTAAATTATACAATTAAAATATAAAGTATTTCCATATGACTCTTAACTTTATGCACAATCTGTTCAAGTAGTTTTTCAGCCAATAAAATGAAGCTGACAAATCTATTTGCTTAAGAAAATCCAGAAAATCAGAACCAAAGATATAACATACACACAAAAGTCATTTTATTGTGAGGAGCAAATAAGACTTGCATAAAAATTTAAATATGTTAATAACTCATATTTAACAATGACTGATTAAATTAGTTAAAGATGTATACTTATGTTGCTAGCTAGAGATGTTGAATCCAGTGAAGAAAACTAATTGAAATTGTTAATTTTATTCTAGTAAGAACTTACGTTTTTCATCAGAGGCTGGAGTTACATTTCTTTCTTTTTTTGTTTTTTTTTGAGACGGAGTCTCGCTCGGTCGCCAGGCTGGAGTGCAATGGCGCGATCTCAGCTCACTGCAACCTCTGCCTCCCGGGTTCAAGTGATTCTCCCACCTCAGCCTCTCGAGTAGCTGGGACTACAGGCTCACACCACCAAGCCCAGCTAATTTTTGTATTTTTAGCAGGTACGTGGTTTCACCACGTTGGCCAGGATTGTTTCGATCTCTTGACCTCATGATCCACCTGCCCTGGCCTCCCAAAGTGCTGTGATTACAGGAGTGAGCCACTGCGCCAGGCCTAGGGTTGAATTTCTAAGGTAAATAATTTAAAGAGAAGTTAGATAAGTATGGATTTTTTGTAAGGGTTTAGTGGTTTAAGTTAGTTAGCTAATAGAAATGTTCACCACTGAAAAATTCTTAAGTTTAGGAAAAAATGTAAATACATTCATTGTAGAATATTCCTTATGTTCCAGGAGCTATAAAAATGTAATGCAATTATTACTACAATGCCATCATAGGATTGTTTGGGAAGTGAAACATGAAGTAGGATGAAATTATCTTAAATTTCATATGAATAAATGAATACTAGATAGATAAGGAATCTTTAGCAAAGATACATAATAATGGGTGACGAGATTTCCTAGTATCAGAAATATCTATAATGCCATACTAATTTAATCATATTGGTACAGATATAGAAAAAAATCCATGGAACCAAATAAAGAGTTTGTACTTAGATCCCAGTTTATATTTATATTTATGAGACTAGAGCTATGACTATAGTTACTAAAGAGTATTTTATATAAGAGACTATTTATCTGTAAGAAAATAAAGAAGTTTATATTATTTTATGTCTTATAAAACAAATAGACAAAAGACTTAATATTAAAATAATAAAATATACTGAAGAAAAATATGAACTCTATATGTAACATTTTCACTCAGTGTGCTTCAGAATTTATAATATTAACAAAACATTTACTTAGCAAAGAATAGCAAAGAAAATATATGACATGATAAACAAAGTAAATATATGATAGATCTGAAATATATAAAGCAGAAGAAAGATCAAAGAGTCAATTTCTATAGTAATACAGAGATCTCTTACAAATTGAGAAAAAATAAAACAACAGATAGGATTTTAATTGATAGATCACAAAACAGCAACCCAAATTATCAAAGAAATGAGATGATAAAATACATTATGAAAATCTAAATTAAATACAATAAGGTAGATTCTCTTCCTTTCAGATTCATTAAAAAATTATAATATTTAATTACAGAATATTTAGTTGCAGAATCTACTGGTGGTTGGGATGTAGAGAAAATGACACATTGGTCTTAAAAATATGAAGTATTATATCCTTTTGTTCATTTATTTGAGAAATACAAATTGAGCTTAATAAATTGTAGTCACACATCTAGGCATTTTGGATACATTGTTGAACAGTAAAAAATTCTAAGCACTCTTCTAGATACTTGGAACATATTATTGGATGGCAACAAAGCTCTTTGCAGAACTTGTATTCTAGTACAGTCTCTAAACTCAAATAAGCATGTGCATTTCAACACAGAAATTCCAAACCTGATATGATAACCCATAAAAATAAAGGCATAACTGATTGACATGTAAACATTTTGGTATATAATTTTGTAATAGGGAAATCACCTTAAAACCAAGCGAATGCTCAGCCTTCAATAAAGGACTAATTATGTATATTCTAGAAAATATTATGCAGTCATTAAAAAAGGTGTAAGAGCTACCTCAGAGGACTTGGAATAATTTATAGAAATTATCTTTGAAAAAATAGCATATTGCAAATAACAGTTTGTTTTTGTAAAACTTAAAAAAGTGATGTATATATGGGTGTACATGAATATAAAACTCTACAGATATATGTCAATAAGAGATTATGGTGGATTCTACTGTTATTCTATACTGCCTGGGGAAACAGGGAAGCAGAGTGGCCAGAAGGAAATACACAAAATAAAAGTAAAAATAATAAGCTAAACAAGTAAGTTTGTGCTTATGTAATATATACATGTTTTTTCCACATAAAATAAAAGAAGCCCTTTGTAACAGACACTCTTTATAAATTTTTATCATTTCCTGGTATCATGCTACCAAAGTCCATTCAATCTTCACCCATGTTCTACAAGAGTCATACCATTATTATCCTCATTTGGCAAATGAGGACATGAAGTTTAGAACACTCCCTTCCTTTGTCCAAGTTCACACAGCTAGTAAGTGGTGGGACTGAAAATTATACAAAAGCAGTCTCTTGTAGTCTACTGCCTTCCCAATGTATTAATATTTCAAAATATAGAATAATCTGGTAAATACTAAGGGTAAAATGACTTTACAACAATACTGAATAGGAGTTTTATTTTTTTCTTAAAGAAAATGCAATTCTGTCTTTGAAATAAGTTAAATATCTGCTTTGCAATTTTATCTCAATTTCATTAAAAGGTCATAGCTGAGTGATGCATTCTGTAGTAGGAGTATGCTGAAAAATTGCTTGCAATTATTTATGCAGAATCAGTGGACTTTGCATAATTGGTGAAAAGGCCAATTTTATTTCTTTTACTGTTGTCTCTGTATCATTAATTTTATTCTTATTGACGCCATTTTAGTGGAGCCGTATGTGTTCACAGTTATTATTGATTATGACAGCAAGTCTTTTACCTTTGAGAAACCTAAAGGTGTTGATCTTTACAACACTGTTACTGCCTTTTAACTACGATTTTTTTTTTCTAGTCCTACTTGTTACCGTGACACACTAGTGTATTTAACATTTCATTGGGCATTGCATTACCCAAGGGAGAACTAGTCACGCAATGACTTCAGATTGAATGTGTGCTTTTCTTAGAAGGTAAGTCTCCTTGAATTGTGATGACAGAAGATTTAAAGCTGCTTAATTTATTAAGAAATAATTTTTGTGACGTTTAACTTTTGACTGAGATATCGCATTAGATGTAATAAGTCCCGTCTTTATGTAAATTAAGATAAAATTAGTCAGAAATATGTATCTATTATTTAGAAGAGTAATATATGATTCTCATATCATGAAGACTTTTAAGAACAGAAGAGGTTTCTATTTGCTTTTTATAGGAGGCAGGTGCCTAACAATATGATTTCAAAAAGCCAATATCAACTATTTGCTAACATTGTACTAGAAAGCAAGATCTATCAGAATAAGTAAAATAAATTAATTAATCAGACTGTTTCCATGAGATACCAGAACATACAAAAGCATCATAGCCATAATGTTCAAGCACAACTAACAATAATTTTTGTACATGTCAGTAAGTTAATTACAAATTTAAAGTTATCAGAGTTATATTTGAAGAAAACTTGCACTAATAGTTTTCAATATATTTTTAATATCTTTGCATTTCATTTTGTTACCCTAATAGAATTTTGAGAACATATGTAATTCATTGAAGTTTTATCTCTAAAGTATGTTGGGCAACTTATAAAAATTATTGTAATTTGTATGTGCTTTCCCCATGGAGCATCTGGTTAATTACCTGTCACTAATTGACATTTAAGTGATATTTACTCTTACTTTAGTTGCTGCTCTTCTAAAAGTCATCTATCAAAAATAACCTTAAAAATTACTAACCATCTGAAAACCAACTTCAAGCTTTTCCATTTGTAAAGAATAATAATTGTATTCATTTCTCCATGTTACAAATATCCAGAGAAGATTAAATATAAAACACTTTCTGACCTATAGATAATAGATAACAAAATGCTTAGCAAAGTATTATTATGGGTCCATTTTTATATAAATTTATACATTTTAAGGCCATGCTATTAGGAGTCCAGAAAATACCTGGGTTAATGAGTTTGTTTTGTGAATACTTTTTGTGGTGTTTTTGAACAGAATACCACAGACTGGGTAATTTATTAAGAAAGGAAACTTATTTCTTATGGTTCTAAAAGACAGGCAGCCCAGTATCCAGGCGCCAGGATCTGGCAAGAATCTTTATGCCACATCATCCCATGTTAAGATGTTAAGAGGGTAAAAGAATGAGAGAAACAGACAAAAGGGGAAACAAACTGATTTTTAAAAATCAAGAGCACATTGACACAACAATGGCATTATTACATTCATGAAGGCAGAGCCTTCATGACCAAATTACTTCTTAAAAGGTCTCACCTGTTAACACTCCTGCACTGTAGATTAAGTTTCCACCACATAAACTTTGGGGGACATATTCAAACCACAGCATTTCACCCTTGGCCCTGAAAATTTATGTCCTTCTCACATGCAAAATACATTCATTCCAGTCCAATACCCCCAAATTCTTAATTTATTAAAGCATTAACTCAAAAAAGTCCAACTCCAGAGTCTCATCTAAATCAGATATGAGTGAGTCTCAAAGCACAATTCATCCTGAGGCAAATTTTCCTCCAGAGGTGAGCCTGTGAAATCAAAGCAAATTATCTACTCCCAAAATACAACGGTGTAACAAGCATAGGATAGACATTCGTATTCAAAAAAGGAGAAATAATTCAGAAGAAAGGAGTAACAGGTCCCAAGTAAGTACAAAACCCAACAATGCGCATGACATTAAATTGTAAAGTTCCAAAATAATATTTCTTGACTCTATGTTCCTCCTCCTGGACATATAGCTGGACATACTGGACTGGGGGTGGGCCTTCAAAGTCTCAGGCAGCCACACTTGTATGTCTTTGTTGGACATAGGCTACACCACAACTCTCACAGGTTGGAATCTCATGCTTGCAACTCTCCCAGGCTGGAGTTTTATGCTGATAGCTCTGTAGTTCTAGAGTTTATGTAATACCCCTGACCCCACAGTTCTGCTGGGCATTGCCCTAGTGAGGGCTCTCTGTGGTGGCTGTGTTCCTGCATCAAGTTTCTGCCCTGCCTGGGTCCCAAGGGTGTCCAATACATCCTTTGAAATCCAGGTGGAGGCCACCACAGCCTTACAGCTTCTGCACTCCGTGTGTCCGCAGAGTCAGCACCATATGGATGCTGCCAAGGCTTACTGTTTGTGCCCTCCAGTGTGGTGAGCCAAGCTGCAACTAGGCCCACTGAGCTATGGGTCGTGGCGTGGGCTGAGAAGTGCTCCACCACAATGCAGTGAGCCAATGTTTGAAGCAGCACAGGATGGTGAATACTGAGGTCCCACAGGCTCCTCTCTGAAAACTGCCTTCAAGGTTCTGCTCTGGACCAGCCTTGGAAGGGGCAGCCTAATATCTCTGAAATGCCTTGATAGTTTTACCTCATTGTCCTGATGAATACTACCTGGCACCCTTCTACCCAATCGTAATCTCTTTAGCAAAGGGTAGTCACTTGGTCACACCCTTGGTTTCCTCTCCTAAACATGCCTTTTCATTCTTTACATGACTAGCCTAAATATTTTCAAAATTTTTACTTTCTGCCTCCTTTTTAATTATAAATTCCATCTTTAGATCATTCCTCTGTTCTCTCCTTTTACGGTAAATGGCCTAAAGAAGCCATGTAGCACCTTCTACCCTTTGCTGCTTAGATATTTCTTCTTCTACAAGATAATTTAGCTCATCACTCTTAAGTTCTGCCTTGCATAAGGCCCTAAGTCAGAAACACAATTCCAACAAGTTCTTTGCAACTATGTAACAAGGGTGGCCTCTACTCTAGCTTCCGGTATCTTGTTTCTCAGTTTCATTTGAGACCTCATCAGACTGGCCTTTAGTGTCCGTATTTCTGCCAACATTCTCATTTCAACCATCTAAGTAACCTCTAGGAAATTTCAGTTTCCCTGCAGCTCTTCTTCTGGGCCCTCACCAGAAATGCCTTTAACACTCAATTCACAGCAATTTAAGTTTTTTAAGGCTGCTTATCCAAATTCTTCCAGTCTGTACCCAATACCCAGTTCCAAAGGTGCTTCCACATTTTTTGGGTATTTGTTATAGCAATAAACCCACTCCTGGTACTAATTTTCTGCTTTAGTCCATTTTGTGTTGCTAAAACAGAATACCATAGACTGAGTAATTTATAGAAAAAAAATTATTTCTCACAATTCTGGAGACTCGGCAGTCTAATATCACACTACTAGCATCTGCTGAGGCCTTCTTGCTGCTTTGTCCTATGGTGGAAGGTGAGAGTGTGAGAAAGGGAAAGAAAGCGAGGGACAAAAGGGGCTGAACTTATGCTTTTTATCAGGAATCCACTCTCACAATAGCTAAACTACACTTGCAGTAATGGTATTAATCCATTCATGAGGGCAGAGCTCTCATGACCTCATCATCCCTTAAACACGCATTGGGCATACATTTCTAACACCTGAGCTTTGAGGGACACATTTAAACCATAAAAATGTGTTGAGTCAAAAACATGCTCCTTTGTTTCTAAAAGGATCCATTTAGCTATGACTTAGCAACTAGCAGAAATACTGTGTAAGGGAATTCATTTCATTATGTGAACTCATGACCTCAATTTTCACAGGTAAATAGTAGAACAGTTTGACTAATCTTCTAAAGCCAATCCACTTATATTTGACATGGCAATGCTTGTTGGGAAATATTTCATAGGCAAAACAGGATAGCAGAACTATTTGTGTTTTCCCCTCCAGTGAAATGTGAAACGAGTGACATTAAATAGCCCAAGACTGATTTTAGATGGAGGAAAAAAAAAGTATGAATTTAATAACAGTATTATGAAAAATTAGTTTCGTAATTGTTAGAGAACAGGATATATTATTATGTGTACCTGAAAGATCATCAAGAACTACAGAAATAAATGCCATTTCTGTTTAAATACTCTCCTATTTGTAGCATTACAAGCAAATATTAAACCTGTATGAAATTATTATATGCAACTATAGTTAAAATTTTTTCAGGAATTATTACTTCCAAACACTTTCTAAGGTAGAATAATTTTAACTGAAAAACAGAATAATTTTGTACTTTGCCCTTTGTTTAGTGTATATCATAGCATACTTGGCAAAATCTCTGCTAATTCTGTCATGACATTGACATTACGTGAAGCAAATGGTTTGGATTAAAGAGAAAATTCTTCTTTCATGCTGTGCTTAAAATAACTCAATCGGCTTGAAAACCATGTGGATCCAAACCAGCATGACTGAATGATTCAACATGATATACCATAGTACTAAAAGCAGATTGAAACAAAAATGTGTAGCTTATAAAATGCAAACATTATTTTAAAGTATGCAAAAATGCCAGTTCTTGTAAACATCAGTTGGATACCAAAGATGTGTAAAAATTTACCTTTAATATTGGTGTCTAGTCTGCTTTTTATGCCTGTGCTTTTATAATGGTTAATAGATACTTTTAAAAATGGGTGATTCAATTCAGTTTTCCATTAAAAGAAATAAAAAATGTATACCAAATATATACCAAAATATTTTCGAATTTAATAATTTTATTAGAGTTCTGTAGTTCAAGCTACTTTTATAATGATTTATGTACAGAAGATTTTTTCAAAAAAAGCTTGTCAATGAAAAATCTTTTCACTTACTAAATCAAGAGGTACTCTATACTTTGCTAAATATACAAATGCAACTTGACATGTAGCCTAATCAAAAATTTAAAGAGGAAAGTATAGTACTTTATTTTCAGATTTTGTAGCATTTTCAATAACATTATTTGACAAACCATGCTACTCTTATAATATCTTTGTTTTTTTATAGCACTTTTTTAAGATTGACGTACTCAAATGTCTCCAGTTGGATCTATAAACAAAAAGGAGTTTCATGATCAGACAGTTTCTTTGAGAACATCAGTGTTTCTTGGTCTAAGCTAAATGCTAAACTAAAACAACATAAAGGGAATATTCACTCTTTTTTTATTATTACTATGACTGTTGTTACTTTTACCTAGAACAGTTGTGAAATTGAGAGACAGAACACAAATGTTGTTAGAAAGAAATGGCTATGATTATTTCACGTAAAATGAGGAATGGAAGAAATCGTTAGCTAGAAATATCAGGTATACAGTGGGGGCTGAGAAGTGCTGTGCCACAATGCAGTGAGCAGATGTTTGAAGCAGCACAGGATGGTGAATACTCACCATGGTTTTAAGGCAGAAGCAAGAGCTGAGAAATCAAAAAGGAGACAATCAAATGTTTAGTCAGATTGTCCCAAAGACAGAAATAAGTTATAGATAAATATAAACCCAGTTGCTCCTCATTAAAATAAATTATCGGGGAAAATGTTATTCCTAGTAATAGATTGCCTTGACAATTGAAGTTTACTTTTTCAGAAACTTTTTGCCATTATTACTTAAAACAAACAAATTTAAAACAACCATTGTTTCTAAAACATTGCATGCATCTAACAGAATTGAACATTTCTTACCTTATTAGCTTGGAGTGCTCTAATTTTTTTCTTTTTTTCAATTCCAAAGTACCTTCTCCCCAAATGCTGTATGTCTAAGGATCCTTTGCTTTTGTCATTGTTTTGAGAGTGAACACACGGACTTCAGATACTTCTGCGTAACTAGATGTTGGGGGTGGACAATGGCAGCTTCCATCCAAATAGTAACTTAGGTGAAATGATGAAGTCCTTGGTGAAATTTCCACTCACATGAAGTGGGGATATTTAGCAGACAAGGACTCTCAGCAACATAAACACTCATGGTTTACTGTCTCAGTTTGATCCTTCTCACCAGCCCTTAATATCTGAATATTGGAATAAATAACTCCACTTAATATAGCAAAGAAAAGGACAAAATCTTACCTGACTTTTAAGATACGAAGTATGTTGAGGGGTCATATTCTATTAGACATATTTTCTTTTCTTTGTTTTTAAATATACAATTAGTATATTTCAAAATGTTAAATATAATTTAACTTTTCCTTAATTCTAGTTCATATTATTGATGAGGTTTTATTTCCTTTCCCTTGCTTTATTTTGTCAAATTCCTTTTATTTTCTTTTTATTAAACCAGTATCTAGCATCACCCTTAACAAAAAAGCATTATAAGTAATATATTAGGTAATTAAAAAATTAAAAATATGAAGGGTGTATATTACTACACTTAGCAGTTTCCTGGAAGTATTAATTTGCTTAATAAAGCTGGACATAGTTATAAATATTTGGTAGCTTTTAGAAAGTGGTGAACATTAAAAAAAAGAAGAAATCACATTAAAATAAGTTAAAGTATAAAAATATTTTACAAACAGAATTTAGTTAATATTAATATGTTGTTTATATATTTAATTTAGAATATAAATTAAAAGAGTTCCAGTCAATTTTTTTCTTGTCCTAGAATCTCATATCTGACTAGAATAAGATATGCAATTACATGTACTGGTTATTGCCAATCTTTAAAAAATTATTGAAAAATTACTCTACGCATGGCAATGCTAGGTACTGTAAACAGAGGGTTTATTTATTAGTTGTTTACTTATAATATTTATTAAACTGTTCATAAATTTAATTAACATCATCATTGAAAGGATAATTGTGTCCTTACAAGTAATAGACCTGTATTCATTCTTGGAAAATGCCTCCAATGTTATTTCAGATACCTAACTTTAAAATTAGAGTCTGTCAATTTAAAGTATTTATTTCCCTCATCCAACAACATCTTATGAGAAAACTACATATAATGCAAACCTACTCTGGATAACCTTGGCAGATGTAGAATGAAACAGAATGGCACCATTTGGCTAACACGATTGCCAGGAAGCTCAGATGATCAAGTTAGACTAAAAGCAGGGTAGGTATTGAGGAAACCTACAAAGTCATGTCATTCCTAGCATGGCCATTCAGACGGCCACAGGATTTTACTGGGAGTAGGGTTAGCACTGCTTCGGTGTAATCCTTGCTGCTGCACAGCTGGACTCTCAATTTTGTTATTATCATCATGGATAATTTTTAACTGTTTCATGTCAGGATGACTTCCTTTCCTCTGGGCTCCACATCTTCATTCCTGGCATAAATGAGGACTGAAGATACATATTCTATTGCCTCCCAATGTTGAATCAGTGATGTAAGCTCTTTCCATCAAAACATGAAATCAATTTCTCTATCCTTGATTTTGGTCTGTTTTAGGAATACATCATGAGAAGGAGATGAGTCATCATAAATATCCCTAAGAATAAGTTATATAGGCTGATGTTCATTTAGTACATACCTTTCATGGATTGAAAACACGGGAAAAAAAATGAAACGGTACAATGGATAAAGGGAGAATAGATAAAGTAGAAGGAAGGCAGGAAGGAAACATCAATAATATGGCCAGGAGTGGTGGCTCATGCCTGTAATCCCAGCACTTTGGGAGGCCGAGGTGGGCAGATCACCTGAGGTCTGCAGTTTGAGACCAGCCTGGCCAACATGGAGAAACCCCATCTCTACTAAAATTCCAAAACTAGCCCGGCGTGGTGGTGCATGCCTGTAATCCCAGCTACTGAAGAGGCTGAGGAGGGAGAATCGCTTGAACCTGGGAGGCAGAGGTTGCAGTGAGCCAAGATCATACCATTGCACTCCAGCCTGGGCAACAAGAGTGAAACTCCATCAAAACAAGAAAAGAAAGAAAGAAAGAAAGAGAGAAAGAGAGGAAGAGAGGAAGGGAGAGATGGAGAAAGAGAGAAAGAGAGAGAGAGGGAGGGAGGGAGGGAGGAAGGAAGGAAGGAAGAGCGAGCCCTAATTTTTGCAGCTTGGTATAATTAAAATAGCGAAATAGTTTAGAGAATGGATCTTTTAGATTTGAAATTGGCTTTTTAACACTTTTTCAATTTTTTAAAATTTAAACTCCATTTTTCTTCTTAAAACCTGAGGGAAATTCAACCATAAATGTCATACACCTTTTGGATAAAAATGTACTAGACTATTGATTGAGAATAGTAAAATTATGTGACAAGAATCAAAGTGTCATAGGCAGAAGTTACTCATCAGCTTCATCAGAGAAAGGATATTGTGTCAACCTGTTTCTTAATCTGATTAATAGCTTTTCTATAGATTGTAATTTATTATCCTCACGCCTAATCATTGTGCTCCAGTTGAAGCCAGCTGGGAAACACTAAGAGAATTTTAATATTTGTTTTCTAATTAGGATGATCATTTTCAATTAGCCTCCACATAAAGCTCTTAAATAAAATATAGTTGCTGAAACCCTCAGACCTGTTGTTAAACAGAAACCTGTGGGCCTTTTATTGCATCCCCTATATTTAGCTTTCCAAATTACTCATAACGCTTTTTATCTTCTGCTGGACATTTTATAAATTATATCTACAGACCCAAAGCTGTAAGCTGGGAATAAAAAGAGGACTTTATCACTTGCTAGGGAGATTCCTTTCCAGTTAAACTTCCTTGTAGCCAATCAATTTGTCAGATCAGAGGACTATCTTTTGTGAGAGTTCTTCTGAGCTAAAGCTGACAGGGTTAGGCTAGGGTCAGCTGTCTGATAAATCAAAGTGAAAGACAACTTAAAGCACTACAGTAGAGAGGGTTAGGGATTAGCACAGATGGCATTATCTGGGAGTTGAAATTGATAAAAATTTTATTTGTAAGAGTTAGCCTGCAAGACTTTTTTTTCCCAACTCTTCTATTCCCTGCCCTCTCAAATGACATTCAGATTAATTAGGAAAGTTAGAAAAGAACGGGACTCATAAGCCATTTATCTACCAAGTGGTAAGATTTTTAAAAATTAAATCTTGATGGTCTTCAATAAAACAGCTTAATAAAGATTAAGGGTTATCAATCTTTGCTCTAAGCTATCAAAACTAAGTGACCTTAAATTATATTGAAGTGATATGCAGTAAAAAAGTGACAGATACTTTATTGAAGGTATATGTTCCAATTCTGAGAACATTCAGATATTTATTTACTAAAAGTTTATAAATTTTATGAAGAAAAAATAACTTTTTCAAAATATCTATATTTATCAGAAATAATCTTTTGCCTCTAAGGTAGAGTTCATAATTATATTCTTAACTTACAATTCAATTTCAGTAGAAAATCTTGCTATGTTTGAGTCTAAGAATTCCAAACGTTGAAGCCAATAAATTAAAACAACTTATGTTTCAAAGTTTTAAAATCAATCATAAAAAACTTCCTAATTTATAGGTGATTTATATGCATGAGATAATACCCAATGTATCTAATTGTTGTGCCAAGTTGTCTTAAAATAAAAGTGTGATGAGTGGGTAATACCAAGTCTTTTTTCTCCAGTACAATATCACAGTTATTCTGTGCGGCTCAAATGGAGAGGTAAAGGCATGCAGATCATCAATCATCTAAAACGTCACCACACACTTTACAAAAAAGAAGACTCATTACTAGCTGGGGATCTGAAAAATGTTAAAGTGAAGTGTTTTCCAAAAATATACCAAAAGACATTCTGTCTCTAACTCTTCTGCCTTCATAAGAAGTCACCAAACCAAACAGGGTTTTTGTTTTGGTTTTTGTTTGTTGTTGTTGTTGTTTTTTTCTCATACTGCAAAAAATGTTTCCAAGGAAGGGAACTAATTTAGCGAATTACAAAAATTTACCTCTGTCAGGCCGGGCGTGGTGGCTCACGCCTGTAATCCCAGCAATTTGGGAGGCCGAGGCAGTTGGATCATGAGGTCAGGAAATCAAGACCATCCTGGCTAACACAGTGAAACCCCGTCTCTACTAAAAATACAAAAAAAAACAAAAAATTAGCCCGGCATGGTGGCAGGCGCCTGTATTCCCAGCTACTTGGGAGGCTGAGGCAGGAGAATGGCCGGAACCCAGGAGGCAGAGCTTGCAGTGAGCTGAGATTACGCCACTGCACTCTAGCCTGGGGGACAGAGCGAGGCTCCGTCTCAAAAAAAAAAAAAAAACAAAAAAGAAAAAAATTTACCTCTATAAATAAAAATAAATAAAAATATTTATTACCATAGGCTCTTGGACTTTTAATTTAGTGACCCTTGATTTTTATGTAAAATTGCAATAAAATATTTCAATATAATATAAACTTATACTTACTCTATAAGAAGAAAAAGCAATTTACTGAAACAGGACAAAAAGAAAAAATAAAAAAAGTTGAGAGTATATAAGATATTTTACAGTATGCTGTGAATCACAAGAAGTTTTATCTATTAAATTATCTCCAGAATTAAACATAAGAATTTTATAAGTGCTATAGATTTATGAGATGATAAGTGCTATAGGGTTTATGAGATTCAATTTGTTACAAATGATTTTTGAAGAAATATTATTTCAGATAAATTTAAGAAAATGTGGTAATTAAACATTCATTGCATAAACTTTCTTATAATAGTTTTACAAAGTTACATTTTGAACAAAATTCCACATCTAAAGCAATATATTAAATAAAACATATTAAACACTTAAAGATTTAAAATAAAAATTAACCATGAATATTCATTCTTAAATAATTTATATTCTAAGATATTTGCTGTGTTCATATATTTCATATGTCCAGGGACTCTAGATGCAAAGTAATTTCTTGCTTTCACAGGGATTGAAAAAATAAATCTGATAACATAGAGGAGCTTCTTTAAGGTAATTATGAGAAATCAAAATTGAAATATAAAGTAGGAAAGACTGATATCAACATTTGGATACTTTTTGTAAATAATCCTGTTACTCAGTCTTTAGTTCCTCTTTCTCCTCCTCCTTTTTCTTCTTTACTTGGCATAACTTTTTAATTTATGTATTAGGAAAAAAATTTACACTTTTTATGACAATGTAAACAATTTAGTCTCCATAATTGGTAAATTAACTGAAAATAAAACGAAAAGATATTTGTAGATGCTACACTAAATACAGACATCTACTGTTTAAAAGGTATTCTGCATTGTAACCAAAAAATTTATTTTTGTTTTCTGAATTTTACAGTTTATTTGGCTCCAAAATGCACAATTTCGGGGGGAAAAGGAAAAGTAAGTTGAAAACAAATGACAGTGTCACTAATCAAAGTAAAATATATTTAAAATCTGGAAGGACACACAATTTTTTATAAAAATGAAATTCCTCAAAGAGCTAGATATTTATTCAGGATTTATGCATCAGCAGGTACCTGTAAGAAAAACTCTATTAGGGTAGTGATGACAAACAGGTATTCACTTATGTACTTACATAATATCCAGGAAATTGGAATTGTTCCACCACAATGAAGAAATGAAGTTTCAGAAGGTTTCTCAGATGAGAATGAAGAGAGCAAGCAATTCCATCCAAGTGAGCTTGCTTCATCCACGATTGGGTGAGGGGAGAGGGAAAAGCCTATTTGTAGTTTGAGACTAGATTAGAATAAATACTTTTCTTGAATGTCACAAAAAGCTAACTGATATGGTTTTCCAGTTTCCAAGACTATAAAACGTAGAGACCAATCCATGGTAAAACACGGCTATTGAACTCAGAGGAAATGAGAAACATGACACATCTGACCATAATTATCGAAAGGTGAGATACTCTAACAGTAACATCAGATGAGGTAAATAAAAGAGGACAGCAAGAGTGCTGTTCCTCAATGAAATATTTCCAAATGTTTCTTAAGACCCGATGAATATTTCAGAGATAGCATTTCTGGACACATGAGTCTCATTAAAAGCAGAAGACAGAAACATGATAGCTGTAACTTTTATCGCTGGATTAGTCTATGGGTTGAGCCAAAAGCATCATCATGAAAACTGTCATTAAAGATGTACTATCATGGCTTATATCAAAGACATATGTTTTTTCCAAACAAATGAAGTATCCCCACATGAATGGGAGGAGAGTTTTTACAAAATAACTCTTTCACTCCTTGGCATTTTTCTTAAATTATGAGTAAAATTGCACCTTACAGTCGATTGCATTAATGCTATGAAAGTGAATGTTTTAGGATATATAACAAAAAAATTACCAGTAATTGCTCATTGCTGAGGCTTCCCCAAATGTAGAAAAGTTGCGGAGCTCTTTTTCAAGATATTTTAAATCCCCTCCCACACTTAGAATAAAGGGAGGCACTTATCCAACATCCAGATCTCTTCTTGGCACACATATTGGAATAAGACATCAGGATTGAATTGGGCTTTGATGAATAATGGCATGGTTCTTCAAAGGGAGTGAAACAAAAAAGACATTTGACATCATTCATCAAAGAAGGCTCAAAATGGCACAGATCAAAAGCAACTGTGGTTCCAAACATCTCTAGATAGTTCTTCAGAAATGGGAGAAGCCTCCTGGATTTCCTTGATTAGTTTTTCATCTAGCATTCCAATTAAAATTAAAAGTGTCAAGTCACAATTATGTTCACTTCCGTATGTGTTCCCATTCAAGATTTAAATGATGAAAAAAAAAAAGTTGGAATCAAAGTTTTTGCAGGCACTTTAGACCACATTGAGTTAGGTGAAGCTCCTTTTTCTCAAAGAAGATCATGGAGATTTTTTCAACAGCAGGAGTGACAGAGACACTACTCTTAAAAATCTTCACCCTGTTCTTCAAGAGAAATGAAGATTTTTTGGGATTTCAGTGTCAGTTTTTTCATTATTCATAAATTATTCACTAAACACTTGCTTTTGAATGTTTCTTTCAGACAGAAATCTCTTATATGGTCTGGATGCTTTTTCATCTCCAGCAAGATTTTTTCTGATTTAATTGGAAACTTACTCTCTTAAAATAATTGTCACAATTAACTAGATGTCATTACTTATGGCATAATGATATTCCATACACTGTGCATGTCAACAATGTTTTTTAATCAAATATACATATTTCATTATTACATTAATAGAATTTTTTCATTCTGTTCTTATAACAGAATAGAACATTATACTTTTGAATGTATAGAACCATCGATTACTACATCTTCTGGTACTTCAAATTATCCAGTTCAGTAAGGCATGGTGGCACACACCTGTAGTTCCAGCTACTCCAGAGGCTGAGGTGGGGGGATTGCTTGAACCCAGCAGTTTGAGACCAATCTGGGAAATATAACAAGACCTAGTCTCTAAAGTAATAATGAAAAAGGAATAAGAAAAATGCTCAAATCACAGACCTTTGGTCTTCACACAATGTATAAAGAGATAGACTAGCATATTTCTTCATAGATTTTGGCTAAAAAAAAAATACCACTTGCTATGCCATTTGGTAAGACTTACTGGCTTTTATCAGCATTTTACAATATACCTTCTGAGTTTCCGGGCTCCTTTCTTCAAATGTATTCAAATGACCAGCCTCTCTGCCAACCATGAGGAATATTGAGCACACTAGTGTTTTGAAATTTTCCATTCTCCAGCAGACTTACTTCTTCCTCAGATGTAAAATGGTCTATATTCTCTTCAACTACTGCTACATTAAATTTCTGGCACCTTTTGTGTTTTGTTTGTTTTATGTCAATAAATACCACAGAGGTTCCATAAAGGCAATTGTCATTGAAAATAATTTTTTGCATCCATGACGGTAGCCTGTTGTCTACTTTATTTAGCCTCATAGGAATATAGCGTATTTTGCCCATAACAATTATTATTGTGATTTGAAGAGAACAACAAAAAGACCCACATTTTTCTCACATTATTGATCAGGCTGGCCTTTCACCCTAATCTAAGCTTTGAAGACTGGCATGCATCGTGGCAGCATCATGCTAAAAATGAGACACAGACTCACCTGCTCTGCATTCCATTCCTCATCAAAGAAGCTCTTCATGACTATCACCACCTGCACACGTCCAGGTCCGTGTGTGTGTGTGTATGTGTGTGTGTGTGTGTGTGTGTGTGTGTATCTTGGTTCATAAAGATGCTTCTAATATTTATTTATATTTAATTTGTATAAATATATATTCATATTTTCATTTTTATGTATTATATTTATAGAGAATAACCACTATTATGAAACAGTAAAACCATGGCTGGGGGCTGTGACTCAGGTCTGTAATCCCAGCACTTTGGGAGGCCGAGGTGGGCGAATCTCGAGGTCAGGAGTTTTAGACCAGACTGACCAACATAGTGAAACCCCGTCTTTACTAAAAATACAAAAAATTAGCTGGGACTGGTGGCGGGCACCTGTAATCCCAGTTATTTGGGAGACTGAGGCAGGAGAATCGCTTGAACCCGGGAGGCGGAGGTTGCAGTGAGCTGAGATCGCGCCACTGCACTCCAGCCCGGTTGACAGTGCGAGGCTCCGTCTCAAAAAACAAACAAACTAACAACAACAACAACAAAACCAGTAAAACCACATTGTCAGAGCATACAGCACTTACATATTCTCTCTTTATACATCTATCTATCTATCTCCTACTTTGCTTCAGTCTGCAAATGACTGTATCTTTAAGAGTTATCAGTGTTCTTAGGTCTCTAGTCACTTCGGTTTTGTGAAGCACATCCTCTAGTAGATTTCTGAAGACCTAAGGAAAACAATATTCTCTGTTTATTCTGCATTGATAATAACAGACTGTCTATGCACTTTATCATTTTAGGAATAGACACTGTGAATTACTGGAGAGAGGAGGAGGTGTTTGGTTAAAAAAAAAAAACAAACAAAAAAAACTACCTATCAGGTATTTTGCTTACTGCCTGGGTAACAAGATCTGGGGAATCCAGCTCACTGTCAGTTTAGGCAGACTGCCTAAAATATTCACTATCTGGCCCTCCACGAAGAAAGTTTGGCAACTCCTGGTCCAGATTCCCAAGAAACTTTATTTTCTTTGTGATTAAATACCAATAATTTTATGATAATATGTTATTAGCCATTATTTTCAGGAATATTATAAGCTACTTTAATAAGTAATTTCATATCTTTTTAATCCTGGAAAGTTTGCTTAAAATATAGTTTTTAGTATTTATTCTGTTCCCTAATATTTTCATCTTCAGTGTTTCTTTACGTTGAAATGTTGCATATTCTTTATTAATCTTCATTGTTCATTTTACTTAAATCCCTTTATGTTTTCTCTTATATTTTGAAAATTTAAAAAATGTTCCTGCTTTTTCTTCCATTTCTGTTACAAAATTATCTGTTGCATATAAACACTGTTGTGTTAGTTGCAGTTTAATCTTCAAATCTCACTTTATTTTGTTCTTTTATTTTCCAAAGATCTGTAATCCAATTTCTGAGTTATATAATTATGTTATATTTTTCATACAATTTGTTTTTTCAGCTCATTTGAATAGTAGATTATAGTTTCATAATCTGATCGCTTTTGTATGCTTATCTCACCGGTAAGTTTGTTTTTATTGTCTGTGGAAATGCCATTCTGCTATTGCTTATCTTGCAACTGTTATTTTGTTTCCTAATAAAAATACTGTATGGGCCGGGTGCGGTGGCTTACGTCTGTAATCCCAGCACTTTGGGAGCCTGAGGCGGGCAGGTCACGAGGTCAGGAGATCGAGACCATCCTGGCTAACATGGTGAAACCCTGTCTCCACTAAAAATACAAAAAATTAGCTGGGCTTGGTGGCGGGTGCCTGTAGGCCCAGCTACTCTGGAGGCTGAGGCAGGAGAATGGCATGAACCTGGGAGGCGGAGCTTGCAGTGAGCCGAGATCGCGCCACTGCGCTCCAGCCTGGGCGACCAAAAAAAAAAAAAAAATAGGGAATCCTTTCCCCATTTCTTGTTTTTGTCAGGTTTGTCAAAGATCAGATAGTTGTAGATATGTGGCATTATTTCTGACGGCTCTGTTCTGTTCCATTGGTCTATATCTCTGTTTTGGTACCAGTACCATGCTGTTTTGGTTACCGCAGCCTTGTAGTATAGTCTAAAGTCAGGTAGCGTGATGCCTCCAGCTTTGTTCTTTTGATTTAGGATTGACTTGGCGATGCGGGCTCTTTTTTGGTTCCATATGAACTTTAAAGTAGTTTTTTCCAATTCTGTGAAGAAAGTCATTGGTAACTTGATGGGGATGGCATTGAATCTGTAAATTATCTTGGGAAGGATGGCCATTTTCATGATATTGATTCTTCCTACCCATGAGCATGGAATGTTCTTCCATTTGTTTGTATCCTCTTTTATTTCCTTGAGCAGTGGTTTGTAGTTCTCCTTGCGATAGTTTACTGAGAATGATGATTTCCAATTTCATCCATGTCCCTACAAAGGACATGATTTTTTTGTTGTTTTCAAACATGATCTTGTTTGTCACACAGCCTGGAGTTCAGTGGTGTGATCGAGACTCACTTCAGCTTTATCTCCTGAGCTCATTTGATCCTTCAGGCTCAAGTGTCCCTCCCACCTCAGCTTCCTGAGTAGCTGGGACTACAGGTGTATGTCATCATGCCTAGCTAGTTTTAAAGTATTTCTGTATAAACAGGGTCTCACCGTGTTTCCCAGGCTTGTCTTGACCTCCTGAGCTTAAGCAGTGCTCTGACCTCAGAGGATTACAGGCACAAGACACAGTGCCTGGCCCTAGTATTCTTATAAATACCTTTTTTTCTTTTTTTTTTTAATCAGTATTTGTTCCCTGCCTTATTTTTCTGTGCCTACAGAATCCTAAACTAAAGGCAGTCTTTTAATGTCTATCCAACCTACACATTCACTAGACAAAATTAAAATCCTTTACTGTGTCTTTTATAGACATCATCAAAAACATCAATTGATCATTTTCAAAAACATTTAGGGAAATAAGATCATCATCTATTTTAATATAAATAAATAAATATACAAATCTAAATGAATACAGAATAATTATTTTTTAACAAATCTGAGGTACCTGGATACTGGTTTTTAACACAAAGAGGAACACAAAAATATCATAACATTTCTGTTACATATTTCATTTATCTTCTTTGGGCTTAATAGAAGACCTTGCACTGGGTAGTTATGCAATTACTAGTACTCTATTTTGATTTTGGAAGAGTTTTGGATCTTGTGATCATTTATTTATATTACATTAAGCTTATTTTTCATTCAATAGATACACGTGTGTATTTGCTTGTTTTGCAGTTTGTATGAAATATCTGCTTCTAAACAGGACAAATGTTTGTGACTTTTAATATAATTTCTGATGTGTTATGATGTTATTTTGCCATAAAAGGTGAAGTTTGTTTGTAAACAATTTACTTCATTCAAAACAAGTTTTAAGTTTCTTCAAAAATAATCAAATTAATGAATATTCAAATATATACATCTATTATGCTCATCATGGACATATTTGCTTCCTAATTTTATGAGAATTTACAGAGGTGGACTGTTTTTTTAAATAATGCTTCTTTTATCCTTTATCTCCAAAATGATACCTATTTCTTACCCATATAAACATTGTACAAATAACCAATTCCAATTTTATAGATTATATTATAAAGACAGAGACATAATTTTCACTTATTCATGAAGTATTCATAATCTCATTTTTGTAACATTTTCTAGTTGTATCTGAGCACCATTCTTATAAAAAAGGAGGATTAATAAGAATGTATAAACATGATGACCCTGCTTAAATTTACAAATATTGTCAGTGATGGAATTGATAAAATACCTACAACTTGCATAAATGTGCTCATACTTCACATTTGATCTTTTTTAGACAGCAAATCAGTCTTCCAAAGGCTTACTAATTGCATTACAAATGTTTCTTATTTTAAATTATTTTTGACAAATAATAAAGCAACAATTGTTAATATTGAGCAATTGTCCCTTTTAATAATGTTTTTGTTTGTCTCCTTCTTTATGCTATTCTTTAATTTATGGGTCAGCAAACTATGACCTATGGGCCAAAGCCTGTCAACTACATGCTGTTGTATAGCTCACAAGCTAAAAATAGTCTTTACATTGTATTAATAATTTAAAAATCAAAAGAAAGATAATATTTTACTACATATGAAGATAAAATTCAAATTTCAGTGTACATAAAATATTTCATGGGATAAAGTTTTATCGGAAGAGAGTCACAGTTAATTATTTACACATTGGCCATGTTTTCTGTTCCGTAACACTAGAGTGTAGTAGGTGTGAAAGAAACTGTGCGGTCCTCCAAGCCAAAAAATATTTACTTTCTGACCCTTTACAGAGAGAGTTTCCTGAGTCCTGTTTTAAATTATTCTGCCTTGTTCAGATAAAGATTGTATAGGGCTGACTATTCTCATAAATAGCAACGACAAAAGGACTCATGGCTGTTAAATTGGAGCAATAAAAAGCCAATCAAATGAAACGTTTCCAATAGATTAATTGGTTAATGTTATTGAACACAAATTGTTCTGCTATGTTGAATTACTATGAGGTGATTTTGGCTTTGCTCATGGTTAATAGAATAACCCAGACCATTGAGTTGGAACCGGACAAAACGAGTATCAACTTCTTTTTAACTTGTAGATTTTTGTCACTTCTTAGTATGAAAAGAAGTCAGAAAAATTAGCATTTTATATATAATGCTTAACGTAGCATTATAATAAACCATGATGTCAGAAAATAAACTGTATTTCTCAATCAGAGCCACGTCTATTGTCATGGCTCTTCTTGAGATCAAACTCTATGTACTCCCTTTGGCTCATGGCCATAAGATTTGAAAACACGCTGAGGAATATCAAGGAGAATTTTGAAAAGGAAAATGGAGCAGAATAAGATGTACCATAGCTAGAGGTTATAGGTTTGTGATAGGGTAGAATGACTCTCCTAATATGGATTTGGTATTGCAACTTGGTAGCACCTCCTTCATGCTCACTGTTCTGCTGGATGGTTGCCCATCTCGCCTGTGCTGTCATTCCACTCCTCAAAGCATGGAGGCAAAAGATAGTGCATGGAATAGCTACACCTAGTGTAGAATCTCCTCATATTGCCAGAGTGATAAAAGATAAGGCATATGGGACTCTTTTCTTTTCTATTGTAATTCTGGGCAATTTACTTTCTGAGTTTTGTGTTCCATATCTTTAAAAGGTGGAAAATACTCATCATGATAGAGAAAAGAGAGTTATATCTAATATGCTTAGCACATAATATTGAGGCTACTTCCATTACATAACTGATGTGCTGGAAATGTAACATAATAAAAACCTATACTTTATACAAAAATGTTTGATCACATTGCAGTAAAAAATATTTAATTGGTTTTGCCACAAATATGTATCTATGCAACATATAGGTGAGCACCAACCTTAGGTCATATTTCTTGTGCTGACATCCACCTGTAATATCTCCTAGCTGTTGGAATTTGGAGAGATCCCTTCACAGAGCTGAGCTTCCTTCTTTTTTAATATAAAGCTGGGAAAATATTACCAACACTTGCATTTGTTAAGAGAATTAAATAAAATACTATATGAAAAGTATATTAAGTGCTCTATAAATGTGAAATGCATTAATACAAATGTAATAAATCATTTAACAACTTTTTTTAAGTATGATATAAATATTTGCTAAGTGTGTTGGCTACTTGCTGTACTAACATAACAAATTATTCTGAAAATTTCTGCTATACTGAAAGCATACAGGCATTCATCAAGTACCTGATCATTCAATCTAGCATTAATACTATGGGTGTCTGCAAGCCTCAACAGAGAACACCACGATCCTTTTCAGAATCTGAAAGGTAACTTCCAAGAAGCATTGCCTTTACAGTTCTGAGATTCACTATTTAAAATGTGACAGGCCCATCGTGGTAGTTCATGCCTGTATTCCTGGCATTTTGGGGGGCAAAGGTGGGCTGATCGCTTGAGCCCAGGAGTTCAAGACCACTCTGGAAAACATAGCAAAACCTCATTTATACAAAATAATTAAAGAAAAAAAATAGCTGGATGTAGTGCATGCACCTGTGGTCCCAGCTACTTGGGAGGCTGAGATGGCAGGATCACTTGAGCCAGGAGGTCAAAGCTCCATTGAGCTGTGATCACACCATTGCACTCCAGCCTGGGTGAAAGAGTGAGATGCTGCCTCAAAAAACAAAAACAAAAACAAAACCCAAAACACCAAATGTGACACTTCTTCCCTTTCCACATTTGTATCCCCCAGTGTCTATTGTTCACATTATATACATTTGTAACAAACCTTCACATGTACACCCTGATTCTAAAATAAAAGTTGAAAAAAATTAAAAAACTTTTTTAAAAGGAAGAACGGTGATTTCAAAAATTGACACATCCAAATGCTTTGTCCACAGAACTGCTCTATTAATCCAGCTGTAACATCCAGTTTGTGATTTATCTCCATACTCTAGCATTCCATTAGATTTGTATGTGTATTTGGCAATGTTTTTGTAAGTAAATTTCTTGTTATAAAATCAATAAAGTTTCAACAAAAAAGGCCAGATATCATACCACATACATACAGACATACAAATAAATTAAAATAAGAGATCATTTTAAAAATTAGCAATTAAAATTATCCTTATTAAGAAGACACTTTTATATATTATATATATTTATATAATATATATATATAATCGTTGGAACAGAGAAAGTATAATGATTTCAAAATATAATTACACCTATGATTTAAAAGTAACAAATTTGAAAAAAATGCAGCTAAAATAATAATTCAGGTAATATTGACTAGATTTTATACACTAAAAGTAAATATAATTTGTTCCACTGGTTCTCTGAATTACATCTCCATAGAGTTTATTGATATCCCCACAGTGAAGACCTGGTGATGGATTTAATTGGATTGGGGTAGGTGGTGATGGTAGATTCGGGGTAGGAGCAGACCTGAGCAGTATTGCAAAGAAGTGGACTCTAATGGACATGCACCTCTTCCTAATGTGACATGCACCTCTTCTAATGTGACATGCACCTCTTCCTTCTATCCTTAGAGATTTTATGATCCCAAAAGTGTGGATGTCTGCTGGAGCCCACTCAGTCGCACCACACCTAACACAGAACTAAGGTGGATTAATATCTTTCCACCCCTGCCACCCCAAGACCATACTTAACCAATAGAAGTTAAGACAAATACACTAAAGCTTCTTTCTTGCATTACTCAGATAAACAATTGTAAAATATATTTTATAAGTCTACTTAGACATTACCAGTAGGCTTGATCACCCATTACCCACAGTGATAGCCAAGTTTATTTTAATCCTTTATTGGCTTTTCCTAATTCCCTTTTCCTCCTTTCCCATTTCACACACTTCCTAGTTATTCATGTATGCTAATAAATGAACTGTCATTTATTTCCAAATAAATTCCCTTTAGGTGAACCCTTTCCTCATGCTCTGATTTTGTGGAATCCAGACATGGCACATGGTACATGACTATTTGATCCAGTGCTGTGCTAGCACTGGGGATGAAATTTCACATAGAAACACTTCTGTCTTTATCTTTATAATATGTATTATCCAGTTTTCATAGCTTTTTGACTTTATTCAAGTTGTATAAAGTACAAAAAGCCACAATAATTATTTTAGTTAACACATGATCCAGCTGTGTTTCATATATAATCTATTTATTTCTTCTAAGTAAAAGTAATTCTCCTTTTTAAGAAATGCTTTATATCCTGCTTCATAGTTACACATTGTTTGGTTTTTAATTTTTGTCTTCTTTGACTATATAGTACCTCCTGTACTTCAAATCAGAGGGAAAAATAATAATTAATATTAATCTGTTCTTTAGGTTTTTTTGGTTGTTGTTCCCCACACACAACATTCTCCTAATCTCCTTACTTTTTCTTCTTTTTTGAGTCTTTAAAATTTTCCTTGATGTGTTTTCTCATAAGCAAGACTCCACACTAATAAGATTGGCCATATACATGGGAAATAAAATATTAGGAAAGTTGAACTGTATTTTCTTTTGGGAAATGTCAAGCTAAACTTTACATTTACAAATATTTTTTACTTATAGATATAAAACAAATTAAAATTGATTTTCTCTTTCAGGCAATAGTTGGAAATGTTTCGCAGTTACAGTTCCAATGCAGAATATTTCTTCATACATATTTTGCCAAGACTTATAACAGTAAGGATATATTTAAAAAATCAGTCTTTCAAATATTCAGAAAAGTAAAATGGCACTTTTTAAAATGCAGATGTTAATATCATATTCACATAGCCTCCTAAGAATGTGACAAATTCAGTAAAACAAACCGGAGACATATATTTCAACATAAATGTTTACTTGTTTAACAATGCAGGTAAGCTACATTAACATATAGTTGTCATTCACGTATGGAACTCCATACACAGTCTTAGTGTATCAGAGTTTAGTATTGTTGGACAGACATTGAAGATGTTTTCTGTGTAGAATGATATCACTCTACTCACTCACTTGTTAAATACCCATGCATCACTCTGTCTTAAACACGGACTGAAAAATATTCTTTAACATTCTAAGAAGTCTTGGCGTATTGTTCTGCTTTTCTTTTTCATATATTTCCATTGAAATTTGTAAATAGTTCCATTATAGCAATTCTTATAGATTGTGTATCATAAAATATCAGTGTCTTCTCATTGCCCTATATGCTGTCCAGCCTTGGTTCTCATGATCAGCATCTCTTGCTTGAAATATCTCAAGTTCTTTTCTTTTTCCATATGGCCAGATCAATTTATATAACACAAATGTATTTATATCAGTACCTGAACCATATGCTAGTTTAAAGTTCTTAATTTGGAGGTAAGAAGACCTCTAAAACAACCAGAATTAGATTAAATTATTTTGTCTGAATTTAGTAGTTTCAAAGCTGTTTTTCCCCTAAACATTCTTTTTTGAACAACTCTCCAAATGGAGATATTTACCTTGCATGATCTTTGTAAAGATTAAATGTTGAGCTTTTATTTCATATGCTTGGTGGATGCATATATCTTCTTTTGAAAAGTGTCTGTTCAAGTCCTTTTTCACTTTTTAATGGGGCTGTTTGTTTTTTTCTTTTAAATTTGTTTTTCAGTTTCTTATAACTGCTGGATATTAGACCTTTGTCAGATGAATTGTTTCCAAAAATTTTCTACCATTCTTTAGGTCGTCTGTTTATTCATAGTTTCTTTGGCTGTGCAGAAGCTTTTTAGTTTAATTAGATATCATTTGTCATTTTTTTTCTTTTGTTGCAATTGCTTTTGGCATCTTTGTCATGGACTCTTTGCCCATTCCTATGTCCAGAATGGTATTGCCTATTTCGTAGTTTTTGGTTTTACATTTAAGTATTTAATTCATCTTGAGTTGACCTTTGTAAACTGTTCTATCATAAAGGCACATGCACGCACATATATGTTCATTACAGCACTATTCACAATAACAAAGATATGGAATCAACAAATGCTCATTACTGGTAGAATGGATAAAAAGTGTGGTACATATATATCATGGAATACTATGTAGGAAAAAAAAATAATGAGATCAAGTCCTTTTCAGGGACATTGATGGAGCTGGGGGCCATTATCCTTAGCAAACTAATGTAGGAAAAGAAATCCCAATACTGCATGTTTTCACTTATAAGTGGGAGCGAAATGATGAGAACACATGGAAACAAAGGGGAACAACAGATATTGGGGCCTGGCTGAAGGTGGAAGGGGGAAAGAGGGAGAGAATCAGAAAAAATAACTAATGGATACTAGGCTTAAGACCTGAGTGATGAAATAATCTGTAAAACAAACCCTCGTGACACAAATTTACCAATATAACAAACCTATACATGTGCCCATAAACTTAAAATAAAAGTTAAAATTTCATTACATGAAATTTTTTGAGGGTAATGAAATTATTAAGCGGATAGCATACTGTTTCACACATTTTAGGCAATAAAACATATGTTTTGTTATTTAGTATCCTCTTCCGTTTATGAAGTCCAAACTCCTTATCATGCATAGTGGACCCAGGCAGTTTTGTCATTACCTCCCTGCTCAGGTTCATTTCCACCACTAATCTTTTACTTCCTATAGACCAGCAATTGTGTGGTCTATATAGCTTCCTAACAAGTCATGCTGTTAGATGTTTCCTTTTTTTTTTTTTTGTCTAAATATATTCACATGCATTAAAGGACATGGGCTCACTGAGCTCAATTTAAATATGAATTCTTTACTTTAGCCTTCCTTTGAACATTTCCAGTATTCTCACATTATGTTATATATCACTTTTTTTTTTGCTATCACTACATTCTCTGAAACCTTTTACACATACATTTATAACCATTTATTGAAATTATTTTTCATAAATATTTCTTCTCCTACTATGAGAACTCCTTTATGGTTTAGGCAGTTCTGTAAGCTTCTTTTAATCCATAAGGCCTAGCACAATTCTTAGGATATTAGGGATAACTATTAAACTGATTCTTGGCAAGTAGATTTACATGCATGAGATTGAGAATATATTTCCCATCAGGCAGCTCTCAGGTTTCTCTAATATGTTAATTCTCAAAATTGGTAGGACCAGCTATGAATGTCAGAGATGGCATCAAAGTCAATGTTACAAAAAAGGGCTTCCTTGTTTGATGGAGATACGAACTAAAACAAGTCAACTACAAAAAACGGTAGCATGTGTTCATTTGATAGGAGGCAGGTTGGGTGACAAAGATGAAGAGTCATGGAGTTGTATGCCATAATGATAGTTAGGAACACAAAAGTCAACTTTGTGTCTATTCTTAATGAGCCTATGGGTCATAGGAAGAAAATATTTGTGGCATGAGGGATAGCTGAGGTTGGAGATACCTACTGACACAATATGCTTATTTGATAAGGAAACATCTATTATATCTATTGATGGACTCTTTGGAACTGCAGGTTAGAAAAAGAGACTACTTGAAAAAAATGTTCAGCACACTTATTACTAATAATAGAGAACAGAGAAGATTTTTGTAAACCTTACTTTCAGGAAAAGAAAAACAAAGGAACTGTTATAGTGACATTTAAGTATCAAAATGAAAAAAAATCTAGAACTTTTTATCACTTATGTCAGAAAGATGAAATTTCCCATGAAACTCTCATGGCTTCATACTTTCATTACCCTTTTCAGTATTTTTAGGTAGTTTTATGTTTGTTTTATTTAAGTTGACTTCTCAATTATATAACCTCTAGGCCCCACAAATATAGAATCTACCCCTGTACCTATATAAAATGTACTGAGACACTAGAGATTAGTGTTATTTAAGGAGTCAAAGAAGGTCATCTAAACAAGTGTTTATCTGAGATACATTTTTACACATAGAACTATGGGGAAGGCACATTGTAGGTATATGGATTTCATCCATATAATGAATATGCAGAGCTCTTACTATGTAATAGGTGCAAAGCTTGACCTTGGAGACATAAACATGAATAAGACAAAATGCCATATCCCACAAAATCTTACAGTAGGAATAAAGAATGACATAGTTCAATGTTACAATTCTGATGAAGATATACATGCCTGTTATGAGAGCTAGGCATCTAAAATCACACTTTGTTTTAAGCAAAAGCATCAAAGTGGCTGAGCAACTTTGTCCAAGCCCTGAAGGACAAATAGAATTAACCAGACAAAATGGTGGAAGGATGACTTCTTAGCAGAGTAAACAGAATAAAAATTCTAGATAAAATAAAAAATTCTACATAGAAGGGTTTAATATGTGGCCTACCAAATTAGTTGATTATGTGAATTATTTAACATTTCTTTAACATCAATCATGAGGCATTAATTTTGCTACAGGTTTGAAGCAAAAGGATTAGAAACATAGTCATTTTCTAAGAGTTTGGATACTTTATGGGGAGGGAATTATATCAAGTTAAGTTACACAATAAGTAACAAAAAGCATATTCAAAACTCTTGAATGGTACTAAAGAAAAAATAGGATACTGCTCTAAAGGAAAAAATACAGTTTCACAGTGTAATAAAATTTAACACAAATTTAAACAAAAAGAGCTGTATGTCTCTCTCTGAAATAAGAAAACATTAGAAATAGAAAGTATAATACCATGAAGGTCTGAAACAGGTAAAATGCTTCAGGAAACCAACTAAGATGAAAGCAATGTGAGATGAGTACTGGAGAAGTACGGAGACTGAGCTGGATGTTTATATGGGATCCAGACTGTTGGCTATAAGGAAGTATTAATGGATTCTGCATACAGAATCACATTGCCAAATATACCTTTTAGAAAAATAACTATGGGAATCCGGTATGAATTGAAATTAATCATTTTACAAAATTATTCAACACACTATTATTAGATTAGAAAAACTTTAGAGAAAAAGTAATGTTTGGCACTTAGTTACTTATGAGGCTTTTTACTGTGTTTTAGGAAGATGATTAAAAGTGACAAGGAGCCAGGGCGCGGTGGCTCACGCCTGTAATCCCAGAACTTTGGGAGGCCAAGGCAGGTGAATCACTTGAAGTCAGGAGTTGGAGACCAGCCTGGCCAACATGGCAAAACCCTGTCACCACTAAAAATACAAAAAATTAGCTAGGCATGGTGGCAGGCACCCATAAACCCAGCTACTCAGGAGGCTGAGGCAGGAGAATAGCTTGAACCTGAGAGGCAGAAGCTGCAGTGAGCTGAGATCAAGCCCTTGCATTCCAGCCTGGGCTACAAGAGTGAAACGCTATCTCAAAAAAGAAAAAAAAGTGACAGGGTGAATGATATTTTGAGACACAAAGAAACAAAAAGAAAGGAAATAAAGTAGATAATAGTAATGGTTCAAACAACACTACTATTTGATTTAAGGGTGTGGTGAAAATATTAATATGTAAAACAGTCAAGCTTTTGTAAATTATTACATGTTTATGTTAAGGTTATACTGGAGTTGAAGACTATTTCATAATTTTAACTTGTATAATTATAGTTCACTATACTGTTACTCAGTTTAGAAGGCAAATTTGTGGAGTGTCACATGAGTAAGACATTGTGTTGAAGAAAAAGTTCAATGACTTCGTTGCTCTCAAAACAAAAGTAGCTCCTCTTGCTAGTCAAAAACAAGATATATACGTATTTTTACTCTCAGAGTCAATTGCTTCCAAATTTTGGCTGTAATTTACTTTCTATTAGTCGTTCTCCCACTATGGAGATGGCCCTATCCATACAGGTGACCTGAACTATATTTGCCAATATCCTTGCTTTTCATTCTGCTTGTGTTCTTTTCCTAGCTGATTTGCTCTCATTCTGCTAGCGCTGAATCCAGAAATTACACTTCAAAACCATCTCAACTGTCTCATCCTCTTGGGTTTCCTTTTTTGTTATTCTAATTCTATTTCCAAGAATAAATACCAAATATGATCTTCTCTCTCCTTTAGGTCCCATCTTGACTATAAACAATTATTGGTGACTTTTCTTATCTGTGTATGCAAATTTTTACTGCCCTCCCACAATCTCCGTAAATTTAAATGTGAACTTTGTAAAGCCAAATATAATTTTATGCACCATTTTATTGTATTAATTTCTTAATGCCTTCCAAACAGTATTACTTAGTATTAATACGAGAATAAGAATTGCTACTTTATTAAAGTTATTTAACGATAACATGCTGGACCCTCAAGGTCAAATTTTCAAAGAAACGTCTAAAAACTTTTTTTGTTACATATCAGCTATTTTTTATTTTTCAATAGCTTTAGGGGTTCAAGTAGTTTTTGGTTACATGGATGAATTGTATAGTGGGATACAATATATCCCACTGGGATGTCTATTAGTGTAGCCATTACCACAGTAGTGTACACATTGTTCCCCAGTAGGTAGTTTCTTATCCCTCACTCCCATCCCAACCTCCTACTCCAATGTCCGTTATATCACTCTGTATTTCTTTATGTACCCATAGGTTAGCTCTTACTTACAACTGAGAGCATGCAGCATTTGGTTTTCCATTCCTGAATTATTCACTTAGATAATGGCCTCCAGTTCTATAAAAATTGCTGCAAATGACATTATTTTATTCCTTTTTATGGCTGAGTATTATTCCATGGTGTATATACACCACATTTTCTTTATGCACACATCAGTCGATGGGCACTTAGATATATCCCATATCTTGGCGATTGTGAATTGCTCTGTGATGAACATCTGTATGCAGATGTCCTTTTAATATAATGATTTCTTTTCTTTTGAATAGATAGCAAGTAATGGAATTGCTAGAACAAATAGTAGATCTACTTTTAGCTCTTCAAGAAATCTCCATACTATTTTCCATATGGAAAATATTAGGTCTTACTGATTTACATGCCCACCAGCAGTCACATTACCTGACTTCAAATTATACTACAGAGCTACAGTAACCAAAACAGCATGGTAGTGGCATAAAAACAGACACAAAGACCAATGGAACAGAATAGAGAACACAGAAACAAATACACACACCTAGCATGAACTCATTTTTGCCAAAGGAGCCAAGAACATACACTGGGTAAAAGAAAGTCTCTTCAATAAGCGGTGCTGGGAAAACTGTATATCCAAATGCAGAAGAATAAAACTAGACCCCTATCTCTTACCATATACGAAAATCAAATCAAAATGGATTAAAGACTTAAATTTAAGACCTCACACCATGAAACTACTACCAGAAAACTTTGGGGGTAGTCTGCACATTGATCTGGGCAAATTTTTTTGAGTAATACCCAACAAGCACAGGCAGTCCAAAAAAAAAAAACAATATGGAGAAATAGGACCACATCAAGTTAAAAAGTTTCTTCACATGGCCGGGCACAGTGCTCACACTTGTAATCCCAACACTTTGGGGGGCCCAGATGGGTGGATCACATGAGGTCAAAAGTTTGAGATCAGCCCAGCCAACATGGCATAACCCTGTCTCTACTAAAAATACAAAAATTAACCAAGCACACACCTGTAACTCCAGCTACTTCAGAGGCTGAGGCACAAGAATAGCTTGAACCTGAGAGGCAGAGGTTGCAGTGAGCCTAGATTGCATCACTGAATTCCAGCCTGGATGATGGAGTGAAGCTCCATCTCAGGAAAAACAAACAAACAACAAAAAAAAAAAAAACAAAAAAAACTCGTTCACAGCAAAGGAAACAATGGAAACAATCAATAATGTAAAGAGAGAGACAACCCACAGAATGGGAGAAAATATTTGTAGACTACTCATCTGACAAGGAATTAATGCAAGAATATATAAGGGGCTCAAATAACTCTATAGAAAAATATTTAATAACTTGATTAAAAAATGGGCAAAATATTTGAATAGACACTTCTCAAAAAGGAGACACACAGGTGACAAACAGCATGTGAAATAGTGCTTGACATCATTGATCATCAGAGAAATGCAAATCAAAACTACAATGTGATAACTCACTCCAGTTAAAATGGCTTATACTCAAAAGACAGGCAATAACAAATACTAAAGACAATGTGTAGAAAGGGAATATTCATACACTGTTAGAATGTACATTAGTAAAACCACTATAGAGAATGGTTTGCAAGTTCCTCCGAAAACTAAAAATTGAACTACCATATGATCCAGCCATCCCACTGCTGGATATATACTCCAAAGAAAGGAAATTAAACTAAAGAGATATCTGCACTTCCATGTTTGTTGTAGCACGGTTCATAATCGTGAAGATTTGGAAGCATCCTAAGTGTCCATCAGCAGATGAATAGATTTTAAAAAGCGATACTTACACCCAATGGAGTACTATTTAGCTGTTGAAAAAAAAGCAGATATCTTGTCATTCGCAACAACATGGATGGAACTGGAGGTCATTACATTAAGTAAAATAAGCCAGGCACAGAAAGACAAACATCACATGTTCTCACTTATTTGAGGGAGCTAAAAATCAAAACAATTAAACTCATGGACACAGAGAGCAGAGGGATGGTTACCAGAGGCTTGGAGGGGGGGCGGTTGGGGATGGTTAATGCATTAAAAAAAATCAGAAAAGATTAATAAGACCTAGTATTTGCTAGCACAACAGAGTGACTACAGTCAAAATAACCAAATTGCACACTTAAAATAACTAAAAGAGTGTAATTGGATTGTTTGTAATACAATGGATAAATGCTTAAGAGGATGAATACCTCATTTTCCATGATGTAATTATTATGTATTGCATGCCTGTATCAAAATATCTCATATACTCTATAAATATATACACCCATCCTGCACCCACAAAAACTAAAAATTAAAAAAAAATAGTTGATGGCTCACTCTTCTCACTGACAATAGCCAATTAGCCATAACTAAGCAAGCCCCAGTGAAGGACTCCTCTAAACAGGCAACCTTTTCTTAGAGTGCTGCATTAGTTGTTAGAGACTTTTGTCATATCTACAATGAAGCAAGATTGCTCCCCTACACAATCTTGATTTGCTTCATATTCTTCCCCAATAATGATTTTGAACTCCTAATTACATCTCAGCATTGAATATTAGACAACTTAAACTGTCATATGTTTGAGTTGTCCAATAACGGTCTAATAGTTGTCTAGGAATGGTCTGAAAAGCAGGTGGTAAATCAATTTTGGGGTTATGGGTCACTAACTGCCTTATCAGTACGAAAGACCCATTCCTAAAGTAGAGGAAAAAGCACTGGCACCTTTGATAATGTAGGGATTTGGAATGTACAGAGGAAATGATAAATAAGGACAATGAAAATCAATGTTTGTACTAAGTTGTACTGATGCCTTACAGGAAGATAACGAAGACCCTGATTCTAATTCTTTGGGATAAATACTTAGAATTTAGATTGCTGGATCATATGATAGTCTCATTTTTACCTTTTGAGAAGGTTCCATATTGTTTTCCATAGTGTCTGCACTGTTTCTCATTTTCAACAGCAGTATACAAGTCTTCCAATTTTTCTACGTATTTGCCAACACTTCTCTGTCCCCTTCTCTCTCTCCTTCTTGCACTCTCCCTCTCTCTGTCTCCCTCTTGTGATTCCCCCCACCCCTCCCTCTCTCTCTCTTTTATAATAGCCTTCTTAACTGGTATGAGGTTATATCTCATTGTGGTTTTGACTTGCATTTCCTGGTACAGCATCTTTGAATTGCTCTATTTTGGTAAGTTACCAAATCCAGTCAACAATTACATTTGGTAATATCTCTTTATTAATTTGATTCTAGACCACCATAATTTGCCAGTATCCATCTGTCTTTATTTGGAGCCAGAATGATGAATTAAATGACATTAAGATTAAGACAACCAATTCTACATGATTTAAGTCTCATGGATAGCATCACTTATCTCCAGCCTTCCACCTGAGATACCATATTGCTTCTGATCTGCAATTGGCATGGGGTAGAGAATACACTTGACTTTCCAACTATTATGACTTTTCTTCCACAGGTTAGCAAAGTAATGTGATGTTTATATTAGCAGCTAAATTATCCTTACACAATAGCTACTCAGAGACTAGAGAAATAAATACTGTATAATTCTGTGGGAACACTTTGTACCTACTGTTAGACTGACTTCGGCTAGGATTCCTTTTACTAGCTGGTTTTGGCATACTCTCATTTTAACTAAGAAACATGGAGGCACAGGGTGACCTTAATCTCATGCTGAAGGTAATTCTCAATGTTGGAGGTGGGGCCTGGTGGGAAATGACTAGATCATGGGGGGAGAATTTTCATGAATGGTTTAGCACCATCCTCTTGGTGCTATCCCGTGATAGTGAGTAAATTCTCAAGAGATCTAATCATTAAAAAATGTGTGGCACCTCCCCTCTGACTCTCTCTGTCTTTTGCATCTGCTTTTGCTATGTGATATGCCAACTCCTGCTTTGCCTTCCACCATGATTATAAAGTTTCCTGAGGCTACCCCAGAAATGGATGCTGAAGCTATGCTTCCTGTAAATCCTGCAGAGCCTTCAGCCAATTAAACCCCCTTTCTTTATAAATTGCCCTGTCTCAGATATTTCTTTATAGCAGAAATGTAAGAAAAGCCTAATACAGAAAATTGGTACCGGGAGTTGGGTATTGTTATAAAGATAAATGAAAAAGTGGAGGCAACTTTGGAACTGAATAACAGGCTGTATTAGTTTATTTTCACACTGCTATAAAAAACTAACTGAGACTGGGTAGTTTATAAAGAAAAGAGGTTTAATGACCCACAGTTCCACATGGTTGGGGAACTCTCAGGAGACTTATAATCATGGCAGAAGGCAAAGAAGAAGCAAGGTACATCTTACATGGCAGAGAAAGAGAGAGTAACAATGAGTGAGGGTGGAAGTGCCACATTTTTAAACCATCAGATCTCAAGAGAACTCACTGACTATCATGAGAAAAACATGGGGAAAATCTGCCTCCATGATCCAATTGCCTCCCACCAGGTCCCTCCCCTGACACTGGGGATTACGATTTGACATGAGACTTGGGTGGGGACACAGAGTCAAACCATATTACAGACAGAGGTTGGAAAAGTTTAGAGGACTTGGAAGAAGGCAGGAAGCAGAGGGAAGTTAGGAACTATTTAGAGACTGGTTACGTTGTTGTGACCAAAATGCTGATAGTAATATGGACAGTGAAGTCCAGGCTGAGGAGGTCTCAGATGAAAATGAAGAACTTATTGGGAACTAGAATACAGCTCATGTATGCCTTAGCAAAGAACTTGGTTACATTCTGTTCATGCCCTAGGGATATGTGGAAGTTTGAACTTGAGAGTGATCACCTACGGTATCTGGCAGAATAAACTTCTAAGCAGCAAAGTGTTCAAGATTTAGCAAAACTGCTTCTCACAGCCTACGCTTAGATGTGTGAGCAAAGAAATGACCTAAAGTTGGAACTTATATTTAAAGGGGAAGTGGGATATAAAAGGTTGGAAAATTTGCAGCCTGGTCATGTGATAGGAAAGAAAAGCCCATTTTCAGGAGAAGAATTCAACCAATTTGATGAGCAACCACTTGCTAGAAAATTTGCATAACTAAAAATGGAGACAAGTGCAGAGAGCCAAGACAATGGGAAAAAGGACTTGAAGAAATTTCAGAGAATTTTTTGTAGCCTCTTCTATCACATATCCAAAGCCTAATAAAGAAAAATGATTTGGGGCCAGTCCCAGGGCCTTACTGCCCTGCACAGCCTTGGAACACTGCTCCCTATATCCTGGCTGCTCTGGTTTCAGCCTTGACTCAAAAGCAGCTAGGTACAGGTTGGGCCACAGCTCTAGCGGGTGCAAGCCATAGGTATTGCTGGCTTCCATGTGATGTTAAGTCTACAAGTGCACACAGTGCAAGAGTTGAGTCTTGTAAGCCTCCTAGATTGCAGAAGATCTACTGAAAAGCCTCAGTGCCCAGAGAGAGCCTGTTACAGCAGTGCGGCCCCCAGAGAGAACCTCTACTAGGGCAATGTAAAGGCAAAATGGGTTGGAGCCTCCACAGAGAGTCCCCACTGGGGCACTGCCTAGTAGAGCTGTGAGAAGGGGACCACTGTCCTCTAGACCCCAGAATGGCAGAGCCACCAGTAACTTAAAAGCTTACAACCTCAGCTTGAAATGCCACAGAGGCAAAGCTGCCCAAGGCTTTGGGATCCCCCTTCTTGCACCAGTTCGATCTGGATTCAGGATATGGAGTCAAACGAGACTATTTTGGAGCCTTAAGATTTAATGACTGCCTTGTTTGGTTTCAAACTGGCATGGGGCATGTAGCCCCTTTCTTTTGATGAATTTCTCCCTTCTAGAATGGAAATGTTTACCCAATGGCAGTATCCCCATTGTATCTTGGGTGTAATTAACTTGTGTTTGATTGTACAGACCCAAAGTGGAAAGGACATGCCTTGTCTTAGAAGAAACTTTGAACTTTGGACTTTTGAGTTAATGTTGAATGAGTTAAGACTTTGGAGGACTATTGGAAAGGTATGATTGTTTTTTGCAATGTAAAAAGAACATGAGGTTGGGGATCCAGGGCAAAATGATATAGTTTGGATATTTGTCCCCATCCAAATCTAATGGTGAAATGTATTCCTCATTGTTGGAGGTGGGTCCTGGAGGGAGGTGATCGGATCATAGGGACAGATTTATTTTGAATTGTTTAGACCATCCCCTTGGTGCTGTCCTTGAAATAGTGAGTGAATTCTCACAAGATCTAGTCATTTAAAAGAGAATGACACCTCCGAGTCTCTCTCTTTCTTTCTCCTGCTTTTGCCTTGTGAAGTACCTACTTCCTCTTTGCGTTCTGCCATTATTGTAAGCTTCCTAATGTCTCCCTAGAAGCTGATGCCAGAGCAGGTATTTTTTCTATAGCAATGACAAAACAGTCTAATACAGAGCTCAAACATAATTAGCTATTTGGTACTTTACATTTTTTTTGCCCTTTAAACCTAACAAGAAACTTAGGAGAAAGATACCTCTATGATCTTTATTTAGAAGAGGAGAAAATTAAAATAGGCTAAATTGAGGGACTAAGTGGCTAAGTTGGCTGGACTTCCTGGGTTAATAGGGACTTCCCTAAGGGGACTTTCCTCTAAGCCAAAATGAGTGGTAGCTACAAGCTAAGGGATTGAAACTTCAACCAATCATATAGGGAGTTTAAGCTCTAGCTGCAGTCTGATGTTTTTAACCAATCAGGCCGGCCAACCCACAAGCGGATAGAAAATAAGCTAATTCTATAGGGCAGAAAAAGGAAAAGGGGCGGAGCCATAAGGGGATATAAGCATAAGACGCCCAAGCCAGAAACAACAACTCTTCTGGGTCCCCATCCACCGCGTGGAAGCTTTACTTTCGCTTTTGCTTTACTTTCGCTTTCACTTAAGTAAATTTTGCTGCCTACACTCTTTGGGTCTGCAGGTTTCTCTAATCGAGTTGTGACACTCACTGCTGAGGTCCACAGCTTCATGCTTTGAAGCCTGTGAGACCACGAACCCTTTGATTGAGAAAAACCTTTGATTGGAAGAAGACTTCTCATCTCAAAATAACTCTCTCAAAATTAATTAATAAATTTTGAGAGGCGGGATTAATAGTGAGAAACTTCAGGACGTATTACTGCATTTAAACTCTGTAGCTCATGTGATTTCTATAGATTCTCATGATGGAAAATTTCATGTCCCCAATTTTTTTTTTTTTTTTTTTTAAGAGAGCCAAAAGTAAATGTTGAAGTGTACTCTTACTAATGTGATCAGAGTTAGCTTTTGAATAATGTATTAATTTAATACTTAAGACCAATATTAATGGTATCATTTGCTTCCTTTAGTGTTATTTGAGAATTCTTCAAAAAATAATAGGCAACCAAGATATACAATGCATGCATTGCTGTGAAACAGAGACTATTCTCTTTATTTGCAGATAAATCTCTATGGCAATATTGGAGTATTTAAAATATTTTACCCACAGAAATTGCTTTATTTTCACAATAATCTTTATGGAAAGATAGTTTTGAAGGAAACATTTCATATCTCATTAAAACTACATTTGAAAGAAAATCAGTAATTCTGCCACAACTTAGGCATTCTCAGTCATGAATTAGCAATATTTTTAGGCATCAGAAATGGATGAATTGAATAAGAATTATTTTTCTCTGATTCTGATGATCTTGATCTTAAGAACTGTCTATGTTATATCTTTATTTAGAACTTCACTTACTATTGGTCATTAATTCAATATTAATTTATTCACTAAAAAGAGTTTTAAAAATGACAAATGCATAATATAAATATTTTAGCAATAATTTTACTTCATAACATAAAATAATTTTAACCTAAGATATTTTTAAGCATTCATTGTTAGTAGCCTTACTTCTTCATGTCATAGTGACTTTGTTCAAATAATAGATTTAATTTTAATTAACTGTTCTCGTTTTCTAAATATCTTGCTCTCCTCAGCATCCAGAATCAGATGTCTGCATCAGCACTTCCCCATAGCATGCCTCCAGTCTATGCTCTACTTAATATGAGAAATAAACCTTTCACATTCAACCTCTAAACCCATATAGACAAACACTTGCATATTTTTTACTGTTTTCACCGAAATGCTTATTAGACAAAAATGGCTGTTATTTTAAAAATCATGCTAAGGTGTCACTTTGATTCAAATGAAAGAAATTGCCCTTTATTTTCCATTTCTCAGCTATCTTTCTTTTAACTGATACCCAGTGTATAATTTTACACCTTATTTTTATATACTCTTTTGTATTGCTTCTAAGAGCAATGAGGATCAGTTGATTGGTCTGAAATAGTTAAACACTGTAGTTACATGGTTTTTTCTTTATTAATCTATGTAAAATAGGTTCGTTTTAAAATGCAGAATTTATTATTATTCAGGTATGGTGATGTAAACAGAGCAGGAGATAATTGCCACTGACAAGTTTATTATTCATAGTTTCTAAAAAGAGGGCATCATGCCACATCACACCATCCAGGGCCACACAACGGAACACTGAGGTTAGTCCCAGGCAGAGAAAGAGTGGGGAGATGTGAGAGTGCCTTCATTATATCCTCCTGTGGGAAAAAATAGCTGAGGCACAGTAAGCCGTCTAAGCAGGCTTACAGTTGGTTAGTTCAAATAAATTCAGCAGGTTTTGAAGTAGAGGGACTGTCCCTAGTCATCTGACATGGAATTCAGTAGGGGAAAAATTAGGGCAAGAGAATATGATTGAGGGTGTAAGATCTCAATACACGAGGAGGTTGGAAGGTATGAACTCTTGATTCATTCATTTCCATATGAAGACATGCTCACAGGAGTGTCATATGCTGTAGCTAACCAGGATCCCTCCCAGATCATAAAAGCTCCACTAAAAAATACAAAAAATATTAGTTGGGCATGGTGGCGGGCACCTGTAGTCCCAGCTACTCTGGAGGCTGAGACAGGAGAAGGGCGTGAACCCAGGAGGTGGAGCTTGCAGTGAGCTGAGATCTCGCCACTGCACTCCAGCCTGGGCAACAGAGCGAGACTCTGTCTCAAATCAATCAATCAATCAATCAATAAGGTACTGGCAGTGAGCTGAACTTTTTGTTTCAAAACAAGAAAAGGGTTAATCCCTTTTCCCAGTTTCTTTGATACGTTAGTGGAGACAGCATTTCACCATGCTAGCCAGGATAGTCTCGATTTCCTGACCTTGTGATCTGCCCGTCTCGGCCTCCCAAAGTGTTGGGATTAATGTCGTGAACCACTGCGCCCAGCCAGCACTTTTAAAATTTTACATAAACACACTCTTTGAGGCTGAAAAATATCTAACTGATTTTCAGTTTGAAAATAAAATATTAAAATTATTCTTGAAGTTATTTCTTAACAGAAATGTTTTGTCTTTTTAATAATAACCATTATAACTGGGGAAGATGATGTCTCGTTGTGGTTCTGATTTTAATTTTTCTGATGATTAGTGATGTTGACCATTTTTCATATATCTGTTGGCTACTTGTATATCCTCTTTTGGGAAATGTCTATTCGTGTTCTTTGCTCACTTATAAAACTTTTAAATGGGATTATTAGAGGTTTTTGTTTATGTTTTTGTCTTCTGTTCGGTGTTTTGTATATTCTGGATATATGTCCCTTGTCAGAGGAATACTTTGCAGATATTTTCCACCATTCAATTGGTTGTCTCTTCACTCTGTTGATAATTTCCTTTACTACATAGAAGCTTTTCATTTCATATAGTTCCATTTGTCTATTTTTGTTTTTGTTGTCTGTGCCTTTGAGATCTTAGTCATAAAATCTTTGTCCAGACCAATATCCCATATTATTTATCCTATGGTTTCTTCTACTAGTTTTATAGTTTTGGGTCTTATCTTTAGGTCTTTAATCTATTTGGAGGTGATTTTTGTACATGGTGAGAGATAAGGGGTCTAGATTCATTCTTCTCCATATCAATATACAGTTTTTTCACCACTACTTATTGGAGAAGGTGTCTTTTTCCCAATATATATTTTCAGAGCCTTTGTTGAAAAGCATTTGCTTGTACATATGTGGATTTATTTCTCAGTTTTCTATTTTATTTCATGGGTCTATGTGTCTGTTTTTATACCAACAGCATGCTATTTTTGTTATGCTAGCTTTGTAATATATTTTGAAGTGAGACAATATGATGTCTGTCTCTAGCTTTGTTCTTTCTGCTTATGATGGCTTTGGTTATTTAGTCTCATGTGAAGCAACATGGATGGAACTAGAAATTATTACATTAAGTGAAATCTACTAGACACAGAAAGACAAATATGGCATGCTCTTACTCACATGCAGGATCTAATAAATGTTGATCTCATGAAAGTACAGTATAGAATGATAGTTACTAGAAACTGAGATGGGAGTGTGGAGGTGAAGGGGGAAGTGGGGAAAAAGGGAAGTTGGTTAATGGACACAAACCTACAGTTAAATAGAAAAGGTAAGTTCTAATGTTCAATAGCAGAGTAGAGTGAATTTAACAATGAACTGTATATTTCAAAATAATTAGAAGAAAGGAGTTGAAATGTTCCCAAAACATAGAAATGATAAGTACTTGATGTGATAAATACCCTGAATACACTGATGTGATCATTATACATTCTTTGCATGTAACAAAATATCACATGCACACCATGAAAATGTACAAATGGTATGTATAATTTATTTATAAAAAGACATCAAAGAATAACCAGATATTCTTTAATAATGGATGGATGACTACACTGTAGTTATATCTAGACGATGGTATATTAATCAGCACTAAAAGAAAGTGAGCTATTGAAATGGCTCCATTGTCTGGGGTATATACCCTGGCTCTTGGTCTTGATTGAGAAGAAATTCAGGACACAGACACACATGAGGAGTAGGTTTTGTAGTGGGAAGTTTAATAGAAAAACAAGAAAAGAGAGGGAAAAAGCTTTCTCATGTTGAGAAAGCCCAAAAGAGGGTCTCCGAGAGGAATAAAGGACCAGCTGGCGCGAATGTGCCGAGTTTTATAGTCCAGTTTGAAGAGGTGGTGTCTGATTTACATAGGGCTCATGATTAGTTACAGCATCTACGTAGTGCCTGGGGAAGGCTGGTCACCCCACCCTAACCTTATTATGCTCATGGACATTAGAGTTGATTGGCACCATCTTGTTTGCTTCTTACTGTAAACATGGCTGACAAAGAGAAGGGAAGATGGAGCCACCATCTTGAACATGATTGGCACAACTGCTGGTATCTATGTCTGCAGCTCGATTTTACAGGCTGCTCTTCGTTAGAAAGAAAAATAATTTTATTAAAAAGAACAGCCTTACCGAGGTCTCCCATGCCCTTACTATCTGCCTAAGTAATTTCTTCTTAACTACCATATCAGTATGAAATCATGTAAAGACATGAAGAAAATGTACGTGCATACTACTGAGTAAACGAAGCTAATTTGAAAAGGCTACATACTGTTTGATTTCAACTGTATAACATTCTGGAAAAGGCAAAACTATGGCAACAATAAAGAGTTCAGTGGTTGCTAGGGACTGTGAGGAGAGACGGATGAATAGACAAAGCACAGAGAATTTATAGAGTGTTGAAACTACTCTGTATAAAACTGTAATGGTGAATACATGTCATCATACATTTATCCAAGCCTATACAATGCACAGGAGAAAACCCTACTGTAAACTATGGACTCTGGGTGATAATAATATATCATTGTAGGTTCATCAATTGTAACAAATGTAGCACTCTACTAAGAAATGCTGATAAGTGGGGAAGCTGTGCATATGGGGGCTAGGGGTTATACGGGAAATCTCTGCACTTTGTTCCACATTACTATGAAATTAAAATTGCTCTAAAAACTAAAGCCTATTAAAAAGTCAAAAGGAAGTCTTCTCATGTTTTCTTAATTTTACAAGTTTTTTTTGAGAAAATCTGTGTTGTGTATGTGTGTGTGAATGTGTGTGTGTGAGAGAGAGAGAGAGAGAATACTTCTGCCTCATTGGACAATGCAGTTTGTTTTGGTCCTTAACACAAATATGTACCTCACATGATGACTTATATATGATATTATGCTCATTCAATAAATGTTTTCATATTAAAAATTATTTTCAGCACAAGTAAATGCTTTTAAAGTCACTTACGTCTCAAACATCTCCATGTGCTCAAATCTTCCATGGCTATCTTGACCTCTAATATCTTAATAAATGATTTGAGAACCCATTCTCATTTCTTCACTTCATAATGTTCCTGAGACTTTGAAGGTGGGTAGAAGGGAGTTACATTGCTCTAGTCACTTTGCTCACCACAATCCCACCTCTACTAGTTTGATCCTTGGTCACTATTTCATCTCTTATGGTTGTGGCTGACCTGTACTCTACCCTGAGTGGCATACTGTTTCCTTTTAATTAACCCGAACAAGAGTCACAGAACATTCATCATAGTCTTCATAGAAGGTTTGGTGAGACTTAGGGATAAGTACCACACATAATCTGAAATAACTTTGGGCTATAAAGCAGATATCACCGCTTTTCAAAATTGACTGCTCATCTCTCACCACAACGCACCCCCAGAATTTCTCCTTTTCACTTCCATGAAGTGTTAGCTCCCTTATTGTCCATTTCTTCAAATTCTAGTCCTTCAACTCCTCTTCCCTAGTTAGCCTGTCTTGGAAACACAATGTTTTTTTCACTTTATTTTTGTCTAAAAGCTTTCCTCAAAGAACTTAGCCATGTAAACTCACTACCAACGATACGACTACTGACAGCATGGCAAAACAAGGACAGAAACAAAAATCAAGGTGTTTTCATAAAGATTTATCTATCCAATCTTGGGATCATAAACAGCTAACAGAAACAGTCAATTTGTAAAATAACACCCCCAATACAGTATGTATTGTATAAAACTTGTTCTTGAATATAATATATATTACTGGGAGCATAGCTAATCTAAAAATGACTTACAAAAATGTATTTATAAAAGCTCAGAGGTTTTAACAACAACAAAATATCTTAATTATCAGTAAGTTCAAATGAAATGAATTTGGTCTTGGAGGTTCTGAAGCTTTTTCCAAGTTGATCCCTCTCTTCCCTCAGAGTTTTCTCATAAGACGTTTTTTAGTTATAGAAATATGATTTTGTGTTAGTATTTTTTAAAATGTCTCTCTTTTGTTAATTCTAAATTCGTAGAGCAGAGGTAACCTGTCTTATACACTGCTGCATCTCCAATGCCTAATGAGTATGTGACACTTGGAAGGTCTCTCTTGATGAATGAATGAAAGTTTGTGGGCTGAAGGGTGAATGTGTTAATCAAACTAGTATTTTAGTAACCGAAGCTGCTATTTGCTGAAGACCTAATACACGCCAGCAAACATGGTAAGTCTTATACACTCATAATATATTTTAATATTGAAAATTTTATAATTTAATCCCTACTTGCACATAGAACACAGATTTATTATGACCTTGTCCAGACAGAGACCAAGCTGACATCAGAACATCAGATCCTGTATTTTCTCTTGTTTTTATGTATATGTGTTAAACAGTTACATGTATATTGTTACATATACTTGAGTTTTAAAGCTCCTTTTTACCCTCTACAAATGAAGAGTGTGAATAATACTTTGTATTTCCTACTGTCTTTTTTACTTCATGTAAAGTTCCCCAACATAAACTGATTTCCCAATGTTCAAAGCATCCATACAAATCTCTAAGTTATTGGTTACATAAACTTTTCACTTTATCTAAAATCCTCTGTGTAATTAGTTGGTAGATTAAGCAGACAATGGAGCCACCCACAGGTCCTTTCACTCTCTTGTTACTTAGAAGAATGTAACTCTTATCCTTACACTTGTGATCTCATGGCTTTGGGGAAATAATTCAAAGAAATTTCCCCAGAAAGGTCGAGATTCAACTGACAGACATGAACCATATTGAATAACTGTGACCAAAGTTTCAGTAAGGGTATTCCCCAAACAATTGTGTTGTCAAGAATATTGCCGTGTTGTAAAATTGATTTCAGACTTATGGAGCCTTGGATATCATCTGGGAAATGCTAAAGTGAGGGATTTATCTACCTAGCTCCAAAGGAGGAGCTGGTCTTTCCCATTGTACTTTTTTCTTGAATAATTTATATTGATCATATTTAAATTATCTTTCTGTGACTAATAATGTGGTGTTACCAGTAATGGTGAATTTGAAGACTTTGTTTATATTATTACTAAATCAGTATATTATATATGAAGATACAATATGATTTTAATTTTTTATCATTAAACAGCATTCTAATTTCAACCAATTAATAATTGTTGGATAGTAGAAACACACGTCTCTTGGAAAACTCCCTGCAGTCTGTTAAATGCAAGTAAAGACCCTGAATAAACAGTATCAATTTATTAATTTTTAAATGAATTATATTTATATTTAAATTAATTTATTAATATGAAATTTATTTAAATTTGTTAGTATGGTCATGCTATTATATTTGCATTACAGATGGCACAGTGCCATTTGATTTCTCAGAAGTAATAGCCTATGTAGTTTTGGAAGAAAATATTGTAAGCACGAGACACTGTTATTATTTAAAGTGAATTTACAAAATCAGTAAAAATAATAATAAAACATGTGCTTTTCATGAAAATTGGCTAGTCAGATATACTAAAGTTTCCTGGGCAGCCACATGGCTTGAATCATTTATATCACTTGGCAAAGCACATTTTTCACGAATAATTAACTTGAATGGCCACATGATACCAAAAACTCTATTGTTGCTCATTTTTAATATCAATGACTTCATTAAAAATTGTTATTTTTTTAAACTATCATATATTCAGATTTGAGAGGCCAGATTGTTTGACAATGCCATAGTGAAGCTTACCATTTCAGAAATAGATTACCAAAATACCTGGTTGCTAAGAATATATTATATTGATTAAAATGTATATTATTATCCCCTGCTTTCCTTTCAGTCTCTGAAATCATTTTTCAACTATTCTGTTTTTCACTATAAAAACAATCAAATACATTCGAGTCAAAGTGTTTGAGAACTATAGAAAAATTTGGTCAATCCCATCAATTCAATATTTAGGTATGACCTTAGTATTATGACATTTACATGACAAAAATCTGGCATCTACATATTCTGGCATAACAGAGGCATTAACCATATTCTTTGGTTAGGTCACTCCTCCTGTTCTAGATATGGGCTCATACAAGGTGAGGACAAAATTTTGTCACATAAATTGTAAATATGTGTTTTTCATATGTTATGGATAAACAATGCCATGATAACAGATAGAAACCTTTTGTCAAAACTCCAAAAGAACTTCATAACCAGGAGACAGTCATATTCTTATAACCCTATAATACCACCACTATAAGAATCCCCCTTCCTGGAGGGAAAATTGGTAAATCTCTCATGTGTACGTACACCATCTTGCTCATTTTCTCCTCATCTTATTTTAAATACTTTCATTTCTTGTGTTTCAATCAATTTCATCTGAATCAGTCCTGAAAACTGAATGTACATTCTGTCACCTAAGAAAATCCTAAGCAAATTTTACAATTATAAACATTAAAAATAACATTATCTGATCACAAGGCCATAAACTCTATATTAGTAGCGAAAGAAAAACAATTCTTTCTCTTTGAAATTTGTGATATCTTTACTAAGTTACTCCTAGAAGAAATGTAAATATAAACTGAAATTGCAGAATTTCTAACAAAAGATAAAAATCAAAATCTACATATCAGAATTTATTAGAAGCATTTAAGGGAGGGGTGTGAGGAAAACTTATAATGTTAATATTTTTAAGGATGAAAATTTACAAATGGAATAAAAAGTTAATTTAAGCAGCTCTATGCAAATAAATGTGAAAACTTAGATAAAATGACTCAATAATATCACCATCTATAAATCACATATTAATTATAAGAGTAAAATGATATCTTCAAATTGACAGATCAGTGGATATCACCTTTAAAAAGTGATCAAAATTAGCATGCCAATACTAGGAACTTTCTGATATTCATGTCCCCTCTGATGTGATGCAATGAAAAATCCACACTTTGTATAGGGTATTATTTTAAAAAACGTGTGTGTGTGTGTGTGTGTCTGTGTGTCTGTGTGTCTATGTGTATCCTGACTCTAATGCAAAAACAATAAAAGAAGGTTACATGTATCACCAATAAGGTAATTGTCCCAGACTCTAAAATAAGGTCATTGTCATAAATAACTTTAAAAAAGAAAAATATCCATGGCACACGTTTCCCTATGTAACAAACCTACACATGCCGCACATGTACCGTGGAACTTAAAAATTAAAATAAATAAATATATGTGCGTATGTATAAATACATACTTTTTTTACTATATAGCGAACAATTATATATATTTATAGTGGTACATTTCTTGGGAATGATCATAGTAGTAGGGTAATGGAGGAATGTATTCTAAAGAATTTAACAGTGAAGTATAATAAAGTATGAAACTTACTCTCAAATTTTTCAGCAAGAAGAATAAATAATATGTGGATAGAGACAAAATGTAGAAAAATCTGGTAAATTGTTAACAATTTGTGAATCTGTGTGAAAGATATACAAGTGTTTAATATTTTTGTAGGTGTAAAAATTCTCAAAACAAAAAAACTCTAAAATAAAAACTTCAACTATTGATATCATGTTTTCATATTATATTAAAATATGTTTCTCAAACACACAATAATTCTTAGAACCAAAGTCGTGGTATAAATTATAGATTTAATTGGCCATATTTCCTCTCTCTCTCTCTCTCCCTCTATACACACACACACACACACCCCATAATACAGCTTGAAACATGCAGTACTGTGATATCATTTCACTCTCTCAATTTTAAGGAATATTGACTGATCCTGATTAGAGAAGTAAAACCTGAATGAATTTTTCACCTTAATAAAGAATGCCTATCTAGTAAAAAAAACAGTTTTTTTAAATATACTGTTAGGAAGCCAAGGAGCCCTTCTAAAGGCAATCAACAGTATTTGAACTAACAAAAGCCTTGAAAATAACTAACGGTATAATCAACAACTTCTCTGAAAATGCGGTTCATTATGGTGTGTTTGGATTGAGGTCAATGACTACAGGGCAGCATTTGTGTTATCGTGACAATGTGCAATCCGGTCACTCAATCATGCCATTAAAGACAAAAGGTATGCAGGGTTCCCTCCTCTTACTTTTTTTCAGCTATATTCATTATCAGTCAATACTGAGGCTAAGTGTTTACTCACTTGATTTGTTCATTTAAATTCCCAAATGCCCACACGAACTTGCATTTAGCAGCCTGACTTGACATTTAAATGCAAAAGCCTCAGAAGTCTTCTGAGAGTTGACTTCTCTATTAAAATTGGTTTAAAGCAAATAATTTTTAATGAATTTTAATACATAGCACTCATTGTTGCACCTCTAATCCACTTTGCCCTTTTTGGAGTTTATGTGATGGCATCATTATGGAAAAACACACCATTTTAGATATCTCATTGTGTTAACATATGTCACAATACCTAAAATCTAAAAACATATGACATTTAATTGCAAAGCAAGCAAAGGACGTTACAAATATTTTAAGTGCTTTCATATTCCCTACTACATGTAATTTCTCTTTATTATGAGATACACATTCTGACTAGATGATATCTATCAATAAATAAACAGGAACTACCAAAGAAAATCACAAAATTAGAGAGGAGGTCAGTGTAAAAGATGGAAAACTTTTAAAAATTGTAATGTCTTAAATTATACCAAGAAATGTTCTACTGAAATATCATAAAGTGTACAGTTTCTAATTATGTCATGGAGTACTTTGAAGGTATTAAATCCTAGCAAATATGCATTGTTATAATAATCATCATTATTATTACTATTTTTGGCTGAGAACTTTATGTAATTTTAAAGCATATCTAATATCCAAGAAAACAACTTTGAATGATCCTATTATTAGCATTTTAAAAATAAATAAGCCAAAGTTTAAAACAAAAGAATAGCTGGAATTACTACATTTGATGATATCTGATCAGAGGTATAAAATAAGAACTGCCCAAATCATGAAGAGAAATTAAATGTCACTAAAAGATTTAATAGTTCTGATTTAATGTGTTCCATTTTGATAGGTCTGAGAACTTTGGGGATCCAGAAATACTGTTGCCAGTCTTCATGAAATACATCTAAGATTAATTAATTATTTGAAACCTTAACTTTCAGGTTTCAAATAATTTGACCTGGTTCATGCAACTTGTTCTAAAAGGGATTGTATTCATGTTTAATTAAATCACTGAAAATTATAGGATTTACTTACCACACTGGTGTCTTCCTAACTATTGATCCCAGTTTTGCTTTATATCCAGCTACCTCTTTTTCTTTCAAATTTTAACTTTGTTAGAGGAGATATAAATGAGCCAATCCTGCTGTGAAATTCACTAGAGAGGGCTCTTTTTCTTACCTTTAGTTTCTGCAGGTTTATGTGATTAGTGATGGTAAAATATCTAAGATCCTTATTACTCTTTATTTTGAAAAACAAATAACAAACAACAACAAATTTATCTTCTCTGCAGTCCCTTGACTCTTTGAAAATGCTAGCAGGTCTTTTGACTTATAAGTTAAAAAGTCATCTTAGTGCTTTGGCTGTAGTTCAAAAATTAGATGCTGAATTTCTTATCTTGATAAATTATAAAGTTACTCATTGTCCCTTTCTTATTCCTGTGTCTCTGCTCTGCCCTGTCCCTTTCTCTTTAACTTGTCAAATGAGTGATTTCTGTTAAATGAATCATAAAAATATATTTAAATATATGCATGTGCATCCTGCAACAAAGTTGCCAGTTTGTGACACACATAAAAGAGCAAAATGATTTTATTATATATCATCTTTTTATTCACACCTCCTTTGTGCCTGACTCATATGAAATATTAAACAAATGTTGAATAAAGTAATGAATTAATATTTTCCCTGATTTTCTGGACACTCCATTCAGAAGTTTCCTCTTCTTTTATAAATACTTAAAATATTGTTTACCACTTACAACACTTTAATGTGTTGCTTTGTGCTCATGTTAGCTGAATATTTTACTATTATTATTATTACATTATCCCCATCTCAGAATGCAAGATTTATAAGGAATCATCACTCAGAATCACTTTATAAATCATAATTTATAAGCTATGATTCTCATGTAGAAAAATAGAATGTAGGTTTAATGGAATGCTCATATTTTCTTACAGAATAATAAAGTGTTATATCTTTACTTATATCAAATTCCTGAATCAAAGAATTTATTTGAATGGAGACTTCAGGAAGCACTAAACGGACTTTGGGAAGGCGCCAGGGAAGGGAACAAAGCCAATGAAAGATATGTTATTAACAGATCACCGCTGTATGAAACTGAAGCTTCACCTTAATGTGAACATTTGGCAGACATATATAAGATGCTTCAACATTATTCTACCTAAAAAAGGAAAAAGCTGGGATATATATCCCCCAAATACAGGCAGGCACCGGAATAGTGAATTCTAAAGAGATACGAATTGGGCACCAAGAGTGTCTGCAATTATGGCATCAAAAGTATAGGGGGACACTACTTGTTTTCTTGGAGTCAACAGAAGCTATACTAATTAAAAAAAAAAATAAGGAAAGAAAAGCTGTGGCTCTGATGATCTTGAGAGTCCATAGCAGAGGAGCCAATCTGGCTGATTTGCAAAAATAAACATTCAATTTAAGGGGTTAATAGTAAAATAGAAGCTTAAATGTATAAAATGCACTTCTGTCCTGTGCAGTTTCATATTTGCCTATTCCTGTTTCAAGTCAAATTTTAACAGAATTTAATTAATTTAATATTAATTATTAATATCATTAATTTAATTTAATGTTTAAATTAAAGTCATTAACTTATCCTCATAAGTTTCCCCTGATAAAGGATGAAGATAGACAAGGAAGCTAACCACATCATTGATTTTAGTTGTTTTAAAACCCTTACTTTGCATAATAATAAAATTGAAATATGTCCATATTGTTCAATTTGAGTTGTTTATGGTTAATATTATTTGCTTAAGTGATTTATTAAGAGGAATTTATTTTTCACAAAATCTTGCTGATTTTCAAAATGGTTTTATTTCAGAATTTATCTCCAAATCATTCTGTATATTTTTTGTCTGACCTCTGAATGACCTTCTTACAACTAATAACGGTACGTGCATTTGAACAAATAAACAAAAATTAATGAACGAATGAGCTAGTTTTTACCCAATTCTTATCATTTTGGGAATATTTCCACTATTATCATATAATATCACATAATACAATTCTCTCTATTCATCACTTTTACTTGATAACGGGAGCCTTAAGGCCAAAAATATTTATCATTATTCTTTGTAACCTCAGAATCTGATGTAGTTTCAGGTTCCAAAGAGATAATGGATAATTTTTAAATGTTAGAAGAAAAAGTGGATAACCAACAGCCACTTTATTCATTTGTTTTTAGAAACAGGGTCTTGCTCTGTCACTGAGGCTGGCATGCAGTGGCATCACCATAGCTTACTGCAGCTTCAAATTCCTGAGCTAGGGCAATCTTCCCACCTCCGCCTCCTGAGTAGCTAGGATTACAGGCTCACACCACCATGCTCTACTATTTTTCAAATTATTTTTAGAGACAGGGTCTCATTATGCTTGTTTCCCAGGCTGGTCTCAAATTCCTGGCCTCAAGCAATCATCTCTATCAGCTACTTTAAATCATCTGCCAGATAAGCATCTTAATTTTCTTTGAAGTGGAGTAGAATAATAGTGGGGTTGGTTTAAGAATTTTTGCCTGTCTGTGACCAAAACACAGCCGAGTATGTAAAAAAGAGTCCTTGTCCTGGTACCAAGTTTAAAACACAAGTTAAATATATTGAACGTGCAGGTGAGCCAACTCAGACAATAAGGAAGGTCGACGTTTTCTGCTGATGCATCCAGTGGTGGAACATGAAATGATTTGGTCCCCTGTAGACAAAATTATTTAGGGGTTGCAAAACAGCAGCTGATATGCCCAAACCTATCTTTTCTTTTGCTTGTCAAATGTTTACAACTCTTCTAATTTAAATGCCTGCAGCTGTAACAAAGTGTTTATATTCACCTTTAACACAACCGACCACAGCTAATTTCTCTTTTTGGAAATTCTAAAGTTGCTTCATAGACTTCCTTTTCCTGTTTGGTCATCGACACCATTGGAGTTTATAAGTTTGTGACCTCTGAATGTTACGTAATGCTAAACAACTATTTGTTATGTTTTTTCACTGTTTCCTTTTAACTAACTTAACCTGTGGTTTTCATACTACATAAAAAAGTCTTACTCTACAGTATTTCCAATATCAATCTTTGCAAGTTTTATTTAAAGTTTATTTCATGTCATTTCTTGAAAAGCATTTTCATAAATAAAAATGAAATAAATGCACTGCAACTCCTATACAGAAAGTATGTAAAACACAAGTAAATAATAAAAACATGATGGTGAATTTCCACACTTTAAATTTGTCTCACTTAAATGCTTTAGAATAGTGGTTCTCAACCTGACTAATTTTGCCAGCAGAGGATATTTGGCAGTGTCTGGAGACATTGTGATTGTTACAACTGGGAGGGGAATGCTACTGGCACATGGTGAGTAAATACCAAGAACGCTCCTAAGAAGATTCTACAATGCACAGGACAGCTCCTCTACCTCATCTTAACAAAGACTTCTCCACCAACAAATGTTAATAATGCTGAGATGAAGAAACCCTGCCACAGAGTAACTAATATGAAGCTGTTTACTACATTTGCCAAACGTCTAATCCTGTACATGGCTCTTTAGAAAAACCAAAGGAAACTACAATTCTTTTCTCAAACGACCATTTATGCAAGAAAAATAAATATTCAGGAAAAAATGAGACAATAATTCTTTATAAACCAAACAGTTACGTTGAATTAGTAAAGCCGATTTAGCTTTCAAGTGAGGAGCATCAAGTATTGAGAAGCTGAAATTGCACGTTGTTTCCCTTGTTAAGAAGAAATTACCGTTGATATTGGGTTAGCTGCGCGGCACTGCCAGCATTACGGCAGCCCCTGTGTCTCTGCCTCAGGGACTCAAGACCCTTGCTGTATCTTCATGCAAGAAGATTGGCCGGTCGCGATGGCTCACACTTGTAATCCCAGCACTTTGGGAGGCGGAGGCGGGCGGATCACCATGTCAGGAGATCGAGACCACGGTGAAGCCCCGTCTCTACCAAAAATACAAAAAATTAGCCGGGCGCGGTGGAGGAGCCTGTGGTCCCAGCTATTCGGAGAGGATGAGGCAGGAGAATGGCGTGAACCCGGGAGGGGGAGCTTGCAGTGAGCAGAGATCGCGCCACTGCACTCCAGCCTGGACGACAGAGCGAGACTGTCTCAAAAAATAAAAAGAACGATAGCAGAGGGTAAAAAGGCAGTGTGGTGGTGTTTGTGCCAGTAGTAACCATTCTCTTTTATCAAGAAAAACATAAACTTTTAGCAGAAGCATCCACTCTACCTCTGGTTACATTTTAGTGGTCAGAAGTGCAATGCATAGGGAGCATGGGGAAACAATTAGATTTTCAACCACAGTAGTGCAGTAACGGTGAGGAAAATAGTTGAAACTCTATTGAATTGGTCACCAAGAAGTTTCTACTACAAATAGCTATATTCGTTCCATAGTTTACAAAAGAAACTGAGAATGTTGCTTTCAACTGAAAAAGAATGTGGATCTGAATTATATTTAAATATTTATCTAAAAGGGGTGGCATAATTGATAAAAGTTAACTAATTTCCCACATAAGAATTGCAGACCCAAAGCTTGGCAAATTTGCAATCATGGAGAATACTTATGGCTTTGTTCTTAATGTAAAGCAAAAAGGAAAGTGTGAAAATATATGTTGAAATGCCACATATTTACTGTAAAATGAGTTTGGGAATTAACTTAGTCAACTCATCTCTCAAGTAATGTTTGTATTTTTCCCTTATAAGCTATTCAAAATCAATTATTTTTAAATTAAACTTAATCAAATAATTGTTATTAATAATTAATTGGTAGTTACCAATGTGAATGTATTACCTAGTTTATTTTCTTGGTTTAAAACCAACAAACAGAAAATTCAGAAAGTCCCTGGGAAGCAAGTATGTATATAGTCCCAAATCAAGCCCTTTGCTTATAAGAACTAACAAAGCCTTATTTCTGCATTTTGCTGTACATTTTTTTTTCTGTTTTCTGTATCTCAGGGCAAACATCTCATCTCAAGATCCCACTGATATAGGTTTCCTCTCCGTGGAAAAGCAGCTGTAATGACTCAAAGAAAAATCAAGAGAGAAGATGATAAAGGTCATAGCCACTGTTAGGAGTCTTATTCCCACAGGCAATACAGATTCTGTAATATCAATCAAAGTTCCCTGAGAAGGCTCACCTTACTGATGTCTTCTTTGGTGTTTCTATGAACTTTGTTGCTAGGGAACTACCCAGTCCAAATGATTTTCTGAAGAAATGGCCTGCTATTGGTACTGAATCATGACCTGAGACTGGTAGTAATATTATATAATACTTCCCAGAGGCTACCAACCAATGGTCTTCTTTCAGTTTCAGTTAGATGAAAAAAAAAAAAAAAAAGTTCAGAACAGGGAAAGTCCATTTGAGATGGCCTCAAGTAAGGGATTTTTGTGCCATGATTTTAAAATATTTTACACTGTCGATCCTTGTAAATCTTAAGAAACAATGCCATAGTCAAAGATTCTTTGAAATAGTACTTATGTCAAGAAGGTAAGATATCTCTTCTCATAACATTACCTAAAGGATGCTTTAATTAAAACAAAGAAGTGAAAAGTAAAGGTATATCTGTAATTATTTACTTTATAAATAACTTAAGTAACACTTGTTGATTATAGATCCACTTTATATTATAAGAATGATTCCATTTATATTACATAATGTAAATTATTTACTTTATAAATAAGTAACACTTGTTGATTATAGATCCACTTTATATTACAAGAATGATTTCATTTATACTACACAATGTAAACCTTTAAAATAGAATATTATTTTTGCAAAAATTTTGCCTTCTAATTTTACTGATTTTTCAAAAGGAATATGGTTTTATCTCATGATGACTATTTCACTGTGAAATTATCCATTGTGTGTTTTTTCTTCAGCATGAAAATGATCATAACCATCATAGGTCATTAGCACCTGATCACCTGATAAGCAATATTTAAAATAATATAACAAATCTGGCAGTACTGAAATTCATGAACTTTTTTATATATGCCATGAATCTCAATTAAGAATTCTTCGAAATTTGACTACGCTTAATGGTTTTGAAATTCCGTTTTACATAATACTTACTAAAGAAATTGATAGACCAAGACACTCTGACTTAAAAGCATCTTCCTTGAGAGCCCCTTAGTTTTATTTGGGTTTCTACGAAAAGGACACTTTTAATAAACAAGACCATAAATGGACAATAGGAAAAAGCAGGTTTTGCTATTGTACAGTTTTCACTGTTGCAAAAATAAGCAACCTAATGCTGGAAATCATGGGTATTTAATAAATTTTCAATAACGTAGTTGAAAAACTAAGGAAAGATCAGGGAGAAATATCAGAGTAGCTCTTATAACTGCTAAAATTTTAGCACAGGAATAAAATTTTACAATAATAAATATGCTAAGTATTGTAAAATTGTTGAAATTCTGTGCTCCAAAAACAGATTAAAGTTGTTCAATAGGATGAAATAGTTCCTTTGTTTTGTTTACATAGTTTTTAATGTATTTATTTTGTTTTGTTCTTTCAGATACAATTTTCTTTCCAAATATTCTAAAATGATTAAAAAGGTTTCTGTTTTCCCAAAAAAATGTGAATTGGATAATGAAAATAAATATATAAATTCAATAATTTAAAAGAAATTTATATTTATGAAAAATAATGACACTAAAACCTGGGGAAGTAAAAATACTTTCAAGTACAGTTAAATATGAATGTGTTGCTGACATAAATACTTTATTTTGTTAATATTCATTCGTGAATAATATAAATATTATGGTGTAAATAAGTCAGAGGAAGGCTAAATAAAATGTTTTGACTAACAATAGTTCTTGAATCACAAGAATGTTTTTTAAATCCATAGTGTTTTTACAGACATGTATTTATTATTTTTAGCCTCACTGACTTTTGTATTAATAACAATGTTACCACCATATATACTGTACAAATTATTATATAATATCAGAGTTTTAAAATACTATTATTAAACATGAATTAGCTAACAATTCTTCTGACATATTAGCTTAGAAAAGTGGACACTAAGTGTATTATTTAAGGTAATCTTGAAATTGATCCCAGAAATTTAAGTTCAATTGTGAAGTGGTTTTTAATTTTTTAATTTTCTCCTACTCTTCCCTTGCTTTGTTAATGTTCATCCAAATTTAATTTCTCTAGTGATGCTAATCAAATTCTCAAGTTAGATAACATTAATAAAAATGTGCTAATATAGCAGGCAGGTTTTCCCAATTTGTCACTGCAGTGCTCTTAATGTAACAAACCTCATTCTTTTTTTATACAAATTACTTGGGTGGAAAAATACCACCAAAAATGCTTTATATGGTAGAAATACTAAATATGCATATTCTTGTGAAATAAATTATTTTAACAGCCATCATTTTTTTATTTTAATTTTTATCACTGTGGGGTTTTTTTGGTATTCTAAAACCCTAATTCATAAAATGGATAAAATAATGTTTTTGGTCAATTTTGCACAACTTTTTTTGTGTAAAGTGGGTGTCACCTCAAAATAATTTTATATTAATATTATGACACAAATATCCCTTCTGCTATTTACCATAGAAGTATCATTTTAAGAGATATTAAATGCCAACAAGTAGTTCTTTTGAACATTTCTGGTTATTTGGGTGATGTCAGAAGAGAATAATCAGGCAAAAAAAGGAATTTTTTTCTTTTTCAAATCATTCACTATAGAAAAATAATAGCATTCATCTTTAGATTAATTAAAGTATATTGACCCTTAAAAGAAATTCTATTGATATTCCAACTGCTAATGGAGCCCACATCTCTCCCATTTTCTTTGGGAATCATGAAAGAAGGGTCACATTTTTCCCATTTATGTTACAGTACGGGATGAATTTCAGTTTAAATCTTTACTTGGCACTTAGCATAGGTTATCTTGATTTCTTCATTCTCGTCTTTATGAACCCAGAGTGTCGTTTCAATCCCTGTCTCTGTTTCTCTCTGTCTCTCTCTCTCTGTCTGTCACACACACACACACACACACACGCGCGCGCACACACACACACACACACACACGCATCCCTGAAACTAAAACTAAAACATACATATGGCATTTGCATGTTCAGGCCCAGTTAGAGGTTGTGAAGATGGAAGAAATTTAAATTACAGCAAACTGCCCTTATTGGTTTGTTTAAGCAATTTGAGATTTGATTATTAGAAAAAATATACATCATATATAGATAGATAGGCATCTGTAGATATACATAAATACATTAGAAATATTAGAAAAGACACTTGTATTAAAATTTTTGTGACAGAAAAATTTTAAAAAGGAATCACGAAGTGACTATACAAATAACAATTTTTTAAATTTATAAAATTGTCTTTTTCTTATTGCCAGGCATTTTTTTTAATGCTTGCTTCATGGTACATATGCATGCACTGCCTCATAGAGATATATTTCATGTGATTATTTTCCTAAAAAAGTAAATTGTGTCAGCAGGGATGAATATGATGATTTGCTAATTTTTTACACTAAAAATCATCTTATGATACGTGTTTTATAGAATATTAAAATGTGTATTGACCATGTATTTTCATGTCCTTGTTTTTCAGTTACTTTAGTGTCATGTATATTAACTACATTAATTTATGATAAACTTAATATTTTGCATATATTTTTGGTATTTACATAATATGTATGCATACACCCACATTTTATATGTAAATATATATATATGTAGGTGGGTTTAATACATAAATGCCTCATGTGTGCTAATAACTTTATGTGCATATTGGATTTTAAAAATTCAATGAAGTATTATTATTCCTATCTTACAAAGAAGGACACCAGCCAACCTTTCTTACAGAAGAAATATTTCACTTAACTTATTAGGTGTGACTGCAAAGCACATCCCCTTCCTATGCTGCCTCATTCGCCTCAATAGAAAATAATAGTTGCTAGAAAACACACATAATAGGAATTCTTTCTATATATAAATTCCTATTCTGCATATTATTTTATTCTCTATCTTGCCTATATTTACTACCCTAAATTTATAATATTTAATATACTTTGAGGAGAGATTCTTCCCCATAAAAATATGTCAAATTCACTGTAAAATTGCTGCGTAAGCATTCCATTGTATGACTACAGTATAACCCATTTAAGTATCTAAAACTGATGCATATTTGCAGTATTTCCAATCTTGCTATCATAAGCAAGGCCTTAATAAATACTCTTATACACAGTTATTTTGGCATATGGGCAAGTACACTTGTAAGATGAAGTCCTGAATGGGTAATTTCTTGTATAAATTATTTATGCATATATATGTTGATATATAGGACCAAACTATCATCCATCAATGCTATAACAATTAAATTTTCCAAAAAGCTATTTGAGCATGATAGCTTACTTACATTCTGGCAACAGTGTACTTGCAAACTTTTTGAGAATCTTAGTCAACCTGAAATTTTAAAAAGAAGGAAATACCTTCCCATTTTCGATTTAATAATAGCTATCACACATAACAAATAAAGAAGAATCTAAGTGAAACTTCTTTATGAATTTCAAATGATGTAGCTATTGCCGTGAAACCTCCAAGCTACATGGCATGGATGAAATCATGAAGTTATCTTAACAGCATTCAAAAATTTAGTAAATATGATGTAATACATAAAGATTTGGTACTTAAGCTTTATAGAGGTAATTTTTATGATTTTAAAATTTTACATAGCATAAATTCATGTTAAAAATATATTTTCAAAAATGCTATTAGTAAGTAACAGAATAGTCTTCTGATTGAATTAGAAAACATTAACAGCTGATATATTTAGGATATCTCTTTGTTCTTTTCTATCAAAGTTTACAGAAACTTAGTGAATTTGTTATACTAAAAAAAAAAAATCAACACTTTCCTGCTATTCTCTTGACAATAAAACTGTCCATAATTATTGAAATAATGGATTATAGTTCCCCAAGATGTTTGATCCTACTTACTTATTACGAAGGGTTGACAGGAATTGTGACTCTAGTTTTAGAATGAGCTTCCCAGGAGATGAGGTCTCAGTGCAGTGAAGGGAAAAGAAGTAACTTAAGGTTTATATCAAGGAGGAATTTCTTCAGTGAGATATTTACTCTTATTTTCAAATCCTTAGATATAACATTGAATATAGAGTTTTAAAAAAAAACTATTTACTGTGTCAGTTTATACTTTAAAATGTGTTGTAGCCAACTTTGATTTATGGTAATTTGCACACAGTACTCATGGCTTTTAACTTACAGGCATGTTAGAAAGTGAAATTAACTCCATATCTCTACTTTGAAGACAGTATTTTAGGAAGCTTTAGGGAATTATTTTACAGAGTTTCAAGTAGGGTCTTTTAGTTCAATGATCAAATGACACTCTTAAATGTATGTATATATTAATAATCAAATGCTGACAAACCCTCTCCCCAAACAAAAACAAAAATGCTATTTATTTACTATTAAAAAATTAGCGTCAGAAATTGTGGTAGATACTACCTCTTGTTCTCTTATCCTATATTTAGTATGTAAAAATAATATTTTTAACTAAATATTATAAAATAATGCAAGATGTTAAAACAGAGTCTACTGATTTCATTATTTTCACCTATTTCATTTTATTATGAACAGTTTTAGTAAAAATTATATTTTATTTGTTTTGTTAGAGCCAAAAAAGTTTTCCAAATTTATTAAGCAACCATTGAGCAACTTAAAACAACTACAAATAGACTATTTGGAGACTTTGGTTATCTAAAAATGTGTACTCATGAAAACACAGTTAACAAATACATGTAGAAAATATGATTGAGAAATACTGGCCTATATCACGTCTACAAAAGTATACGTTACACAAATGTGTCTAAAACCTATAGATTTACATTACATATCCAAACAGACAGAATTGAAAATATGCTATTGAATACATAGTTGCACAAAAACTATATTTGCAACTTACATTTCTAACAAATGCTGAATTTTTTTCTCTATTGAAATAAAAAAAAATAAAGCTACTTTCTGATGCTACTGTACAGTTTCAAAGGTTTTCAAATGAAAAGATGTTTCTGTAATTAGGTAAGTATTAAATTATGTTTTATGAATAATTATAAGTAAAAACAAAAGATCCTGTCAAATTGTGAAACAAAATTTGGGATTTAAACAGAATATGCAGAAGTATAGTGGACCTTAATATTATTGCATGTATATATTAAATAATTTCAACTTTTATCCTAAATTCAGGGGTATAAGTGCAGGTTTATTACATAGGTATATTGTGTGATGCTGCGTATTGGGGTACAGATAATCCCATCACCCAGGTAGTGAGCAGAGTAGCTGATACGGTTTGGCTTGTCCCCACCCAAATCTCATCTTGAATTGTAACTCCCACAATTCCCACATGTCATGGGAGGAACCCAATGGGAGGTGATTGAATTATGAGGGGGGGTCTTTCCCATGCTGTTCTCATGATAGTGAATGATTCTCACAAGATCTGATGGCTTTAAAAATGGGAGTTTCCCTGCACAAGCTCGCTCTTTGCCTGGTGCCATCCATGTAAGAGGCGACTTGCTCCTCCTTGCCTTCTGCCATGATTGTGAGGGCTCCCCAGCCATGTGGAACTATAAGTCCGTTAAACCTCTTTCTTTTGTAATTGCCCAGTCTCGAGTATGTCTTTATCAGCAGCATAAAAATGGACTAATACAGTACTCAATAGGTAGTTTTTCAGCCAACATCTCCCTCTCTCCCTCCTTCATTTAATAGTCCCCAGTGACTACTGTTCCTATCTTTATATCACTGTGTACTCAATGTTTATCTCCCACTTCTAAGTGACAACTTGCAGTATTCAGTTTTCCGTTTCTGTATTCATCCACTTAGGATAATAACCTCCACCTTCATCCATGTTGCTGCAAAGGACATGATTTTATTCTTTTTTAAGGCTGCATATATTCTGTGATGTATATGTATCACTATTTTTAATCCAATCCAATGTAGATGGGCACATAAATTGATTTCACGTCTTTAGTATTGTGAATAGTGCAGTGATGAACATATAAGTGCATGCATCTTTTTTGTAGAACAATTTATTTTCCATAATAAATACAATGGAATTGCTGGGTTGAATGGTAGTTTTGTTTTAGTTCTCTGTGAAATCTCCAAACAGCTTTCCACAGTGGCTGAATTAATTTACATTTTCACCAAAAGTATGTAAGCATTCCCTTCTCTCAGCATCCTTGCCAGCATCTGTTATTTTTTTTGTTTGAGTTTTTAATAAGAGCCGTTCTGACTGGTTGAACTTATTCCTTTAATCTAACTAAAATTTTGTATTCTTTGACCATCATTTCCTCAAACCTCCTACCCCTTAGCCTCTGATAACCACGATTCTACTCTGGTTCTGTGAGTTCTACTTTTTGATGCCACATATAAGTGAACTCATGTTTTACTTTTCTTTCTGTGCCTGGCTGTTTTACTTAACATCTTTCTGGTTCATCCATTCTGATTCAAATGACAGAATCGTTTTCTTTGGTAAGGCTGAATAGAATTCCATTGTGCATATATATGTATATATCACATTGTGCATATATATATGTATATATCACATTGTGCATATAGATGTATATATCACATTGTGCATATATATATGTATATATCACATTGTGCATATATATGTATATATCACATTGTGCATATATATGTATATATCACATTGTGCATATATATGTATATATCACATTGTGTGTATATATATATATCACTTTTTCTTTATAAATCCATCTGCTGCTAGACATAGCTTGATTACCTGTCTTTATTATCATGAATAATGCTGAAATGAAAATGAAGGTGCAGATATCTCTTTGACATACTGACTTCATTCTCTTTGTATATATACCCAGAAGTGGGATTATTGGATCATATAATAATTCTATTTTTAGTTTTGAGGAGCCTCCATAATGTTTTCTGTAATGGTTGTAGTAATTTACATCCAACCAACAGTGTATCAAGATTCTCTTTTTTCCACGTGCTCATCAAAACTTATTATTATTTGTCTTTTTATAACAGCCATTTTAACAGATATGAGATGATACTTCATTATAGTTTTAATCTGCATTTCCCTGATGATTGGTGATGTTGAGCATTTAAAAAATATATGTCCGTTGGGAGGCCCAAGTGGGCGGATCACGAGGTCAGGAGATCGAGACCATCCTGGCTAACATGGTGAAACCCCGTCTCTACTAAAAATACAAAAAAAATTAGCCGGGCATGGTGGCGGGGGCCTGTAGTCCCAGCTACTCAGGAGGCTGAGGCAGGAGAATGGCGTGAACCTGGGAGGTGGAGCTTGCAGTGAACCCAGATCGTGCCACTGCACTCCAGCCCGGGTGACAGAGCAAGACTCTGTCTCAAAAAAAAAAAAAAAAAAAAAAAAAAAAAAAAAATATATATATATATATATATATATATATATATATATGTCCATTGGCCATTTATATGCCTTCTTTGGAAAAATGTTTACTCAGGTCCTTTGCCCATTTTTCAATTGGGTTTTTATTTTCTTAATTTAAAGTTATTTGAGTTTCTTATACATTTTGGATATTAACCCTTCATCATATATATGGTTTGCAAATAGTTTCTCCCATTTTTTAGGTTGTTTCTTCATGCTGTTGTTGATTGTTTCCCTGGTAGTGCAGAATCTTTGTAGTTTGATGTAATCCTGCTTGTTTATTTTTGCTGTTGTTGTCATTGCTTGTAGAGTCATATTTAAAAAAAAAAAATCATTGCCCAGATCAATGTTATGGAAATTTTCTCCTTTGTTTTCTTCTCGTAGTTTTACTTTTTCAGGTTGTATGTATAAGTCTTTAACCGATTTTGAGTGTTTTTTTTGTGTATAGCATGAGGTAAGGGTTTGATTTCATTCTCTTACTTGTGGCTATGCAGTTTTCCCAACACCTTTTATTGACGAGATTGTCCTTTTCCCATTGTGTCCTTTTCCCATTTGGAACCCTTGTCCCTAATCAATTGACCTTTAGTATGGGTGTATTTTTGGACTCTCTATTCTGTCCGATTTTTCTGTGTCTGTTTTAATGCCAGTGCCATGCTGTTTCGATTATGATAGTCAGTGTAATACATCCAGCTTTATTCTTTTTGCTCCAGATTGCTTTGGTTATTTCAGGATCTTTTGTAGTATCATAAATTTGAGAATTGTTTTTAACCACTTCTGTGAAAAATGTCATTGAAATTTTGATAGGGATTGCCCTGAATCTTAGATCACTTTGGGCAGTATTGATACTTTAGTAATATTCATTCTGCCAGTTCATGAACATGAGATGTTTGCATTTATTTGTGTCTTTTTAAATTTTTTCATAAATGTTTTATAGTTTTCAGCATATGGATCTATCACCTCCATTGTTAAATTTATTCGTATGTATTCTTTTTTGTAGCTATGATAAACATGATTAGTTTCTTGAGTTCTTTTTTTTTTTTTGCATAGGTCCTTGTTAGTGAATAAAATAATACAGAGCTCTGTATGCTATAAGATTTTGTATACTGTAACTTTACTGAATTCATTTATAACTGCATTTATTTACTGAATTCATGTTCCTTATTCTACCACCACATTTTCTTAGTGCTTTGGTTTACATTTCTATTTTGTCTGGGTGTTTTATTTTGTTCCAATTAAATTTTGTTTGGGTTTGTTATTTTGTGCTTAATTTCTAGGAAGAGAAAAAGACATGTTAAATTTAGAACCCCCCATATCCAAAGCAGACATAAAACTAACTTTACATGTTTGAACTAGGAGAAGATAAAACATATAATTTTAAAATTTTGCTGAGATGATTACATTTCAAAATTAATATTGTAATGAGTACTTTACCTTCATATCAAATGCCATCATCTAAATATCTAAAATATTTTTTATATCTGAGTTTCTCATTCTAAGAGAAGCCATAAAATCTGGGTAAGCATTTTGACATCTAGCACTGCAAAAGTAAAAATCTTTCCTTTACAACATGTCCTTGTTAGATTATATATAGGGTAATCACATCATAGATTTTGAAATTAATCTCATCATGTTCAGAGTAGATCTTGCATACCCCTCCTGAATTTCAACAGTGTGCCTCACATAGCTTATCAGACAGAATTGTTCTTGTATAAGTTTTCATGAGACACCACAAATTCGGGATACTTCTACATTTCTCTAGAATGAAATCATCTGAAACTCATTCTTCTACTGAAAATAGAATTTCAGTCTGACTTACCCAGTTTTCTGATGATTCACAGTTTCATAAATTTGTTGATTAAATTCAATAGGTTTATAAACAGTGTAAAAGTAGTTGGCCCCAAAAGAGACTCAAAGTTTGACCATGGTCTCTGTAACAAAGCAGCTAGCATTTTCCAGAGTTGGGATAGTGACAAAAGAAAATAAACACAAAAATAATGGCCTATGTCTTACATGTGTAAACAAACTAAATGATATTTAAAGTAGTTTAAACAAAATATAATAGTCTCTTAATCACGTGTGGCAGATACCATCACTCAAAAATTCTAAGAATACATTAACAGCCTGATTAAATAATTTAGTGGTCACTTATTGGACTGAAAGGCCCTAAGATTTATTTCTTTCCATCTCTATGTGCTATATTACTAGGGAAGACAACCCAGTTTCAGTGGAATCATGAAGCAAGGAATCAATTTCCTTTCCCTAAGAAAAGAAGCCCACAAAATATTTGTAGTCACTTACAAACTTAGCCAAAAGGAAAACAGTATAAATTACTAAGACTAAACAAAACAATGGATCCTTTCTTCAGTAGCACAATGGAGAAGAAAATTTCGTTCTATAGAACTAGTCAGGTCTAGAAAAAATATAATAAATCAAAGGAATAAGAAAAAGTAAAAATAAAGAAATTTAAACACATAATTTTTTATGTAAGTATTTCATTATCAAAAATCCCTTGTTTCTAATAACTACATAATGTTGGGAATGAAAGACAAGGAATGTTAGAATTGCAGAAGTAAACCTTAGATATTAAGCTATACCTGATACCTATTACAGCATAACGAATCCAGAGTAATTCTGAAAATAGTTTCTATATCAAATATAATTACTTGTTTTATATAAGACACTATATTTTTAAAAAACAAATTTGAATTGAGTTTAATTTTAATTTTTAATTACATTTATGAAATTGAATTTTCATTTTCACTAAGCCTTGTTCTTGAAAAGAAATTCATTATATGCTTATTGCATAAAAGATACAATTAGAGCTAAATGCTTAATGTTTAGCTATTTAAGTAAATAACACTTCACTAATTACTTTTAATCTGTTAGTAAAAGACAATAGATAATAGGTGTGATTGGAACCACGATATTTATAGAATTCTCTAAAATATTATTTGCTTACATTGAGCTTACTTTAAACATGAGATTTTAAAACATAGAAAGTTATTTTGAAATATACACAAGAAGATAAATGTCAAGGTAAAGGAGTGAACTTATGAGCTGACAATGTAGTATGTTAAACACACTTCTGAATGTTTTAATTACTTTTCCTGATTCAATAAATCAAGTGGGAAATAAATATTTTAAATCAAGATTAAAAATAAAACCCCCAAGTAGTGAGTGTTAAGCACAATTTAGAAAATATATGTATATTTATATATGATTATTTATAATACTCTCCATTTAATCTCCTTCAGATTTCTAAGGACATAAAAATAACACTTCAAAGAACACTGGACTCTGGATATTAACTAGTTTGCATTTTAATTTTGCCAGTAAACAGAATGAAACATAAAGCAGATAAATCATTAGTGAAATCTGTCCACATTATAAGTGACCAATTAAATACAATTCCTTTTTGCTTCTATGGTTTACTGCCTTATTACAGTTACCCTCCTGACATTAACTATTTTTATTTTCACCTTATAAATAAATATGCTCATTTCTAGTTTCAGCTTTAACATGTAAAGAGCTTACAATTTCCTCTTCTTAGAAGAAAAAGCTCACTGTTTCTGGATCCATTCAAGAACCAAGGTCATAGAGCAAATCACCATTCCCAAAATCTGAAAAGATAGGAGCATCCTGGCATATACAACCATATATATAATATATATAATATATTATAGAAATATATAAAAAAGTAAATTGATAATCTTTATGAAGTTTGGTAGTATCTATTAAATTTTAAAACACTTTGACCTAGAAATTTTAATTCTATGAATTTATCAAAGAAATGTAGTACTAATAATAAGTTGCAGTTTCTAGTAGGATTACTGAAGTAAGTTTTATATCAAAGAGAAAAATATAATTAAAAGATGCTTAATATTCCAAAATCATTTTGTTCTATGGTGATTAATCTGGAAAATAGTTATATTTTAAGCTAAAAAATCCAATTGCAAAAATAAAATGTATAGCTGATCCCATTTTTTATAGAAATACAGCATGAAAATGAATGAACAGAGCACATACATTTATTTTATTAATTGACCTATTATGATTATACATATTTATGGGTTACAATTTGATATATGGATACATATATATATTTTCTAATAATCAAATGTTAAAACTCACACATCTATCACTTAAAATATTTATCATTTCTTTTTTGTAGAAACATACAAAATCTACTCTTTTACCTGTTTGAGACATAAAATACCTTATTTTAACTATAATCACCCTACTATGCACTAATAATGAACACTTATCCTTTCTTTTTAATTGTAATTTTGTACCCATTAACCATCCTCTTGCATCTCCCCTACCTGCTCCTCCCCAGTCTCTGGTAGTTACTTTTCTATTTATTACTTCTATGAGAGTAATTTTTTTAGATTTCGCATATGAATGAGAATATGAGGCATTGGTCATTCCATGTCTGGCTTATTCCACTTAACTCTATGTCCACCAGTTTCATCTATGTTGTTGCAAATGACAAAATTTCATTTTTTAATGGCTGAATAGTACTTTAATGTTTATATGTCACATTTTCTTTATTCGTTCATTGGATGAACACAGGTTAATTTCATGTGTTGACTACTGTGAATAGTGTAACAATAAATATGGGACTTCAGGTATTTCTTCAACATACTGATTTCATTTCCTTTCAATATATACCCAGTAACGAGATTTCTGAATCATATATAGTCCTGTTTTTTTTTTTTTTTTTGGAACTTCTCCACTGTTTCTTATAATGGCTACAATAATTTACATTTTCACCAACACCGTGCTGTGGCTCCCTTTTCTTCACATCCTCACCAACACTCGTTATGTTTTCTCTCTTGAATAATAGCCACAAATTACTAATATTTTAACTCAAATTATATTTTAACTCAAATTCTATACTGTGATTATTGTGAATTTATATAATTAATTTGAGGCAGAGGGATACTTTCAAATGTAAATATAAAGAATTACACATGGAAAGATATGCTCCAACGTGAACATTATTTTGGTGTATACACTAACGATTAACATGTCAAATGACTGTATTCTTGGGCAAGGATTTGCCTTGTCAGCCAGCCAAAATGATCTGAGAATGGATTGTAGGCCAGATACTATGTAACATAATATTTTCTTTAGAATATACATTTTATTCTTTAGAATTAAATAGTTTAGTAAATTATGTTACCTTGCAGCTTCCTTTTTGCTCAGTAGTAGTGCAAAGAAAGAAAACAAAGCAACATTTCAACTAATGTGAATGGAATCTATGTGCAAATTTTTATGCTAAGCAGTAGTTGATTCAAAAATAAAATAGACTCAACTTCTAACATTGGAGAAATTAATAGACCACTAAGAGCAGTTAAATAAGCATGTTCCAATGTATATCATGAATAAAACTTGCCATCAGCAAAGCAAAGTCTGAAAAGAAATGAGAGGAAACAATTCCATTCAGCAGGTTAGGAGATTCACCTCCATGATAAAATGGTAAGGCTGTGACTGGTCACAGACCCTCAAAAGACCTCTCCATTCTTTTAATTAGCTGTCCAGCTCTTCTCAGTGTGAAAGGATGCAGTGTCTCACATTGGCTGCTTGCTTATTCTCTTGCCTATATAAAATACTGGCAAATGACATTGATTAAATTGTTATTCTAACCAAACATGCTGCCTGTGTGCATTATATGAAAGGATATTTTTTAATTTAACTATTTTTCCGTGGGATGGGGCTATATTTTTTACATATAAGAATTGACTCAAAGATATAATAAACTAAGAATACAAGAGGTTTGGTTTATATAAGCTATTTTTAACTTACTTTTTAGATTTTCTGAGTTTCCCGTCTCCCTAAAAAAAATATATCTATTAATAAAAAAGCCATCCAGCTTTGAGATTCTGCCTCCTTTGCAGTTTGCACTCACAGTTCCAATCCTAGGTTTTCACAATTATATTGATTTAAATGGCAGGTGTTTAATCTGCTGTAATGCCACATTTTAGAGCACATGATTTTATTTCACTTGTACACCAAAGCTTCAAAAACAATCGCTGGATATTAACTCATTCATAAGCACGACAATTCTTATAAGTGGGATTCTAACATCAGCCTATTTTGTTGATCTACTTCTCATGTTCTTTTTCTTCATTTTTCTTATTTTCTGTTGAATCAGTTTGGCAGTTAAGATTCTGGTGTCTATCTATGGATAGCATTTTGACTACAGTGTCAAATGGCTGGTTGCCTTTTCTTCCAAATATCATTAGTCCAGGTCCTCTCTCTTTGCAATAATCAGCATAGTAACATTTGGTTGAAAGAACATCTGAATTAGCGTGAGTCAGATCTAAGTCTAATTCTTCACTCTGGTCTCTAGTTGTGAGAACAAGCTCTGGGATGATGGGTGTATCACTTAGCATTCAGTAAAGAAAAAAAGAAACCATACCAATTCTTCTAAAAGACAGAAGTCAATATTTTAAAATGTGTCAATTAGATAAAATTATTAACTAGATGACTTCAAAGATAAGAAGATAACCTTCAGGTATTACAGAGGTGGCAAATGCAGGGAGTAGGTACCCTCCTAGATCTGAAGAAAGTTGGTAAGAGGGTGGAAAATTTAGGAATGAAGAGCGGTAACTTATGGAGCTCAAACTCTGTCCTTCGAGGAGAAGGTATTACTTTTTCCATGAGGTATCTCAACTCCGAGGAGCCTCGTTGGCTTGGGACATAGACCTTAGAAGAAGAGGTACAAGCTGGCTAGTGCTAACATCTTGGATATAAGTGTCTGTGAGAGTTATAAAACCTGCAATTGGATTCATCTCCCGCCACAGAAAAGAACTGCTAAGAAGGATGAATAAGCATTGGTGGAGTGATACTCTGAAGAATGAAGTCAGAAAGCCCACAGAAAATGCATACAAAGTGGAAAGGGAATGGAAAGAAACTTTTTTCTTCTGTAGCTTTCCAGTCTTCCTTTGAGGATCCCCTATTTTCACATACTAACAAGGAGCCATCTGGAAAAACAAAACTATGGTTTGCAGCAAACAAGTATGAAACACTCTAAAACTGATGTTATTTTCATCATACACTACTACACTGATTATTACAAAGACAGGGAACATAGAATAATATTAAGAAGAAAGATATCCAGCCATTTGACATTGTAGTAGTTTATCCAGAATTTAGCTGCAAAACTCTATGCAGCATCACAGAGCAGAGTATAGAAGGGTGAAGGTTGGAAGCTGAGAGATTAATAACTTAAAACTTGTCACAATAGGGATAATATGATGTGTTTAGAAATAAAGAATAGATAACTTATGACATGTAATATATAATATACATAATGGCAGAAACTCAGTGTATGAAAATCGTACTACTGATAATAATGATGATGATGTTGGTGGTAATAAACAGAACATCGTGATTCTTTGCCTGGAGATTATTATAACCTTTAAAAATATTCAACCCTGACATTAGATTGTTCCCTCCTTCAGCACCAGCATTAATTTTCTTGAACTTTTTTATACGTTATCTTGCTGTAAGTAACCATCTGTGTTCTAACATATTTAAATAAGAAAACTAGGGAGAATTAAGAATATATAAAACATATAATAATAAAATACTACATAATAAACTCAGAGAGAATTTGTGTCTTGCAGTTCTTTCGGCTGAAATCCATTTGTTATTATCCATAATATAGCTAGTCACATTGCGTGGTGATAAGTTGTAGTATGGGAGCATTCTGTAATCTGCCAATGAAGTCTATTAAATCTCAGTCTTATAGTGGGTATCTGTGCCAGGGCTGTGACACTCACAAATGTATCTTTATTTATGTAGATTTCTTCCCTCTGCCTGCTTCTTTTTCTGACTAAAGCATTCTCAATCTATATCCTTGCAGTCCCACACTTGTTGATCATTGCCAACCCCACCAGATGAGACAGAAAGTTTGAAGGTGACTGGAATGGGGAAGAATGTCCTTCCTCAGTTATGAGTAAGTTTCACAATTGTCCTCCGTCAAGGTGCTTTAACCTGGAGAGTAGACTTTTTTATGTAGAAGACTCTATGTGTATTTTATATTGGTTAATTTCCCCCTGTGCCAGCCATAGACTATAGGGGATCTTTCGTTCTTCTCCAACATTATAAACCTGATATGGTTTCAGGAGAGAAAACCCATGAAAGCATGGAGACTCCCATAAGACTGTGATCTCAGGAATTCCTTACTCTAAAGCTGTTCCATCCTTACCCTCCAGCAATTAATAGTTATCATTTAAGGGTCCCTACCAGTTGTTGCTTCAGTGGCTTCTGTTCCAGGTAAGCAGGTCTTAGTGTGTATATGAAAATGTTTTAATCCTTTTTTTCCACAATCATTATTATAGGATTATGAATTATGTAGCCGTAAAATAGCTTGGAAACCATAGAGCCTAACACCTCACTTAATCAGAAATTTTGTTTAACTTCTACAAGTCAACTATTACTTAATGCAGTTGTTCTATTTATACAGTTGTTAGCAAAAGATAACTAAGCAAATTGATTTTTATCTGATCATTTAAAATCACTAACTCTATTTACACATGTGAGTATTTATTTGTGTGTGCATATTTTAAGTAGCTTGTCTCCACAGTACCTGAATATATAAATCATATTTTAAATAATAACTAATCTGGAAGTCATTTATGATATGCAAATAAATATAGCTTAATGGAGGAATGCAAAACCATAGTAAAAATTTTCAAATATTTGCCCTATGGAAGTTAGTTTTTAAATATAAATGAGTAGAGAAATATTGTACATATACACTATTTGAAGGTTTTCTTTGTTTTTTTCTTGATATGATGTTATAAAAGGATTATTGAGAATTATTAATTTGTCATTTATATATAATAGTAATAGAGTTAACTAGCATTGTATTTGTTCAACAAATATATATACTTATTGGACACTACGAATCACATTAATTCAGACATTTGATAAAAATTACACACCTAGTATATATAAAATCTTTGGATTTGAAAGTAAGTATAGAATTACATGCCAGTACAAAAGTATGAATATTGCCTTTATACATTTATGTACATTATTTAAATTACAAAAAAAAGAATTTAAAATTTCAGTTAATATGTGAATTATAAACCATTGCTTTTTTGCTTATATTTTCCTGTTGAGTACATCTTTATATATATACCAGTTGTCTTTTTGGAAACTATCTTTTGAGATGTGCCTATTTATGTCTTTGGCCCAGTGGTCTTTAGTGTCTTTGGTCTTTTTTAAATTAATTTATAAGACTTTCACATACATATACTGAAAAGAAACTTTTGTTGGTTATATATGTTTGTCTCACTATTCATGTTTTCCATAAAATAAGTGTTTAATACACCATAATTAAATAAATTTTAAAGATATTTAATTATTCCAGCAACATTAATTTAGTAGAATATTATTTTCTTAATACGCTGTAATAACATCTCTGAAATATAACAAACATAGCACTTTTAGATTCTCAATTTTTCACAAATGATGTACCTTGTACCAATACAAAATTTTAAAATTATGTCTTTACTTCCTATACTTTTATCCTCTGCCATATCTCCTTCTTCTTAATTTCTATTTCCCTTCTTTTTCTTATTTTTGTTCTTCTTTTTCTTATCATCTACATTCTAATTTTCTTTCTTCCCTTCTATTCCCTATATTCTCCTGGCTATCCTTAACCCTTATACTTCTTTCTGAATTTTAAAGTCAGCATATATTTTATTTAAAAAACCCTGTAGAAATTATATAGAAATTTTATTAAAAATCACCCTTAATTTGTAGATTAATTTAGGGACAATTTCCATCTACATTAAATTTAGTCATGTATCTGTGTCCGTGATATATCTCTATTTATTTAAGTCTTGTTATTTCCTCCAATATTTTTTTCTAATTTTTTTCTGTAATATTTTGACAAATCAGTCCCAGCTTATTTGTTTTCAATTTTAATTTACAGAAGGTAAACAATTTAAAATCAAAAGTGTGTTTTAGTATGATACTCTCAAAACTAAATATAAAATTTTTAATTTAAAACAGTTTTGAGAACTTCTAATCTGGACAATGACATAGACTTGTTTCTTTTTCTTACCCAATAAGTGTAAATCCTAGAAATAATGCAAAAGAAAACCAAAGGAGAACTCTAGGTGGTAAGATGGTTGAAAGAGGCATGCAAACTGAAGTGAGACCCCAGAACTTGAGGAATAACATCAAAGCAAGGGTTTTTTTGTTGGTTTGGTTTGATTTGATTTTGTTTTTGTCCCTGTACCCAATGGAAGAAGGCAATCCAGGCCTGACATTTTCTGATCCAAAATTTAACAATGGAAGGCATCCTAAGTAGGTTCATTCCTTTCTAGGATGGAACTGGAGCCCCTCAGAAACACCAGAGAAGCCTTACCTCACCACCAACCATGTAAGACCTTAGCAAATAAATAGAAGTTGTGATCAAAAAGAAACAAAAGTAAATTATAGAACTTCAAAATTATGATAACAGAAATTTTAAAAGAAACATGTGGCATGGACTCAATAGTAGACACAGAATGACAGACAATGAAATTAGTGAAGATGAGGAAAAATCAATACAGTTTACCCAATCTAATAACAGAGAAAATAGATTTACAAAAAGTGAAGAGACTCAAGCACCTGTGAAGACCTAACAAAAGATCCTATATTTTATCACAAAAATCTCAGAAAGGGAAATGGAAAAGAATTGGGCTGAAAGAGTGTTTGAAGAAAATGACCAATAATTTCCAAATTTGGTAAAATACAGAAGAGATTTTTAAGAAACTAAGCAAATGTCAACAGGAACAATTCAAAGAATTCTATGCCAAGACACATCACAATTCAAACTTCTGAAAACAGAAGACATAAAAAATGCTGAAAGCAGGAGAGAAATCAATCATTAACTATGGGGGACACCAATTTTATAACAAAGGATTTTTTATTTGAATCCAACGAAGCCAGAAGAAAAGAAAAAACTTTCAAGCCAGAATTCTTATCTAGTAAAGTAATATTTTCGGGATGAAGTTGAAATAAAGACACTCTTAGATAAAGAAAATATAAAAGAATTTGTCATTAATAGACTTACCCTGAAAAACTGGCTAAAGTTTTCTTCAAACAAAAATGACATGATAAAAAGAAAACTTAGATTATCAGGAAAAAAATACCAATGAAAAGAAATACGAATACATGTAATTATGTATCTTATGATATTCAGCACATCATAATATGTGGGATGCAGCAAAAACAGTGTTGAAAATGTATGGCAATAAATGCTTATATTAGAAACATGAAAGGGCCTCAAATCAGTAGGTTAAGTTGCAATCTCAATAAACTAGAAGAAAATAAAGCAAAAAAGTAAAAGGGAATAGCAAACATAAAAGCAGATATCAATATAATTAAAATAGGAAAACGAAGAAAATCACTAAAAATAAAGCTAGTTATTTAAAAAAAATAAATGAAATTGATAAACTTCTAGAAACACTGTTGAAAAGAAAAAGAGAGAAGATACAAATCACCCATATGTAGATTAAAATAGGAAATACTGTGACAAATTCTGAAGTCAATAAGAATAATGGAATACTGTAAAAAATGGTTTATGATTCAACATCTTAGGAGAAATGAATCAATTTCTTGAAAGCCGCTGTGTTAATCCATTCTCACATTGTTATAATGAACTACCTGAGACTGGATAATTAATAAAGAAAAGAGGTTTAATTGACTCACAGCTCCTCAGGCTGTACAGAAGCATGGCTGGGAGACCTCAGGAAACTTACAATCATAGCAGAAGGCAAAGTGGAAGAAAGCATGTCCTACATGACTTCAACAGGCAGAAGAGAGCAAACGGGGAGGTGCTACACAAACTTAAACAACCAAATCTCATGATTACTCACTCATGATCATGAGAACAGCAAGGGGGAAATTCACCCCCATGATCCAATCACTCCCACCTGGCCCCTCTTCCAACATTGGGGATTACAATTTGACAGGAGATTTAAGCAGGGACACAAATCCAAATCATACCGTTCTGCCCTGGCCCCTCCCAAATCTCATCTCCTTTTCACAGTGCAAAATACAACCATCCTTTCTCAACAGTCCCCAAGTCTTAACTCATTTCAACATCAACTTGAAAGTCCACAGTCCAGAGTTTCATCTGATACAAGTCATGTCCCTTCTGTCTATGAGCCTGTAAAACCAAAAACAAGTTAGTTACTTCCAGGATACAATGCAGGCACAGGCATTGGGTAAATACACCTATTACAAAAGGGAGAAGTAAACCAAAACAAAGTGGTTATAGGCCCCATGTGAGTCCAAAACCCAGCAGGGCAGTCATTCAATCTGCAAGCTCCAAAATCATCTCCTTTGACTTTGTGTCTCACATCCAGGCTGCACTGATGCAAAGGGTGTGCTCTCAAGGCCTTTGGCATATCCTCCTTTGTGGGTCTGCAGGGTATGGGCTCCACAGCTGCTTTTGTGGACTGGATTTTAGTGCAGAAGTTTTTCTAGGCACATGGTGCAAGCTGTTAGTGGGTCTACTATTCTGGGGTCTGGAGGATAGCAGCCCTCTTCTCACAGCTCCTCTAGGCAGTGCTCCAGTGAAGACTCTGTGTGTGGGCATCAACCCCACATTTCCCCTCTGCACTACCCTAGTAGAGGTACACAGTGAAGACCCGGCCCCTGTAGCAGACTTCTGCCTGGACATCCATGCTTTTCCATACATCCTTTGAAACTGAGTCAGTGGTTCCCCAGACTCAACTCTTGTCCTCTTGTCTTCTGTGCACCCACATGAAAGCTCCCAAGGCTTACAGCTTGACCCATTGGAGCATTGGAATAAGACATATCTAGGAACCTTTTCGCCATGACTGAAGCTGGAGTGACTGGGATGCAGGGAGTAGTGTCCTCAGGTTGAGCAGAGTGGCAGGGTCCTGGGCTGGCCTGGACTACAAAACCATTCTTCCCTTCTAGGCCTCAAGGCCTGTGATGGGAGGGGTTGCTGTGAAGGTCTCTGAAATGTCTTCAAGGCATTTTCTCCATTGTCTTAGCTATTAACATTCAGGCCCCTCTTTACTTATGCAAATATCTGCAGCTGGCTTGAATTCCTCTGCAGAAAATGGGTTTTCTTTCTTTCTTTCTTTTTTTTTTTTTTGAGATGGAGTTTTGCTCTTGTTGTCCAAGCTGGAGGGCAATGGCACAATCTTGGCTCACCACAACCTCCACCTCCTGGGTTCAAGTGATTCTCCTGCCTCAGCCTCCCGAGTAGCTGGGATCATGGCCAGACTGCAAATTTTCCAACACTTTATGCTCTGTTTCCCTTTCAAACATTAGTTCAAATTTCAAACCATCTCTTTGTGAACACTTATAACCGAACACTTTCAGAGTAAGCCTCTTGAATGCTTTGCTGCTTAGAAATCTCTTCCACCAGATACCTTAAGTCATTTCTCTCAAGTTCAAAGTTCCACAGATCTCTAGGGTAAGGGCACAATGCCACCAGTCTCTTTGCTAAAACACAACAAGAGACATCTTTATTCCAGCTCCCAATAAGTTCCTCATCTCCATCTGAGACCACCTCAGCCTGAACTTTATCGTCCATATCACTATCAGCATTTTGGTCACAACAATTTTACAAGCCTCTAGGAAGTTGCAAAATTTCTCTCATCTTCCTGTTTTTTTCTGAGCCTTTCAAACTGTTCTAACCTCTGCCCATTACCCGCTTCCAAAGCTGCTTCCAAATTTCAGGTATCTTTATAGCAATGCTCTATTCCTAGGTACCAATTTTCGGTGTTAGGCTGTTCTCACATGGCTATAAAGAACTACCTGAGACTAGGCCATAAAGAAAATAGGTTTAGTTAACTCTCAGTTCCTCAGTCTGTACAGGAAACATGGCTGGGGAGACCTCAGGAAATGTACAATCATGGTAGAAGGCAAAGAGGAAAGAGGCACAGCCTACATGGCTGGAGCAAGAAGAAGAGAGCAAATGGGGTGGTGCTACACACTTTTACACTGCCAGATATCATGAGAACTCACTCAGTATCATGAGAACAGCAAGGGGGAAATCCTTCCTTATGATCTGATCAACTCCCTCTAGGCCCCATCTCCAGCACTGGGGTTTACAATTTTACATGAGATTTGGGTGGGGACAAATTTTAAACCATATCAGCCACAAATAACTGAGACTCAACATATTTTGTAGATAATGTGAATAGTCCAATAACCATTTAAAGGAATTAAATTTATATTAGAAAGGTTCCAAGAAAAATAATCAGATTCAGATGGTGTCACTCAAGAATTCTACTAAACATATAAAGAAGAATTACACAAATTGTCTACAATTATTTCCAGGAGATCAGAGATGAGGAAGAACTTCCTACCTCATTTTATGCAACCAGTATATTCCAGATGTCAAAATCACACAAAGAGTGTACAAAAAACGAAACAGACAAACTAAAATTGTCATGAACTTAGATGCAAAATTCTAAATGAAATATCAACTATTTCTAAGAAATATGCAACAATATAAAAATAACTATATGCCTTGACCAAATGTTATTTATTCCAGGTGTGCCAGGTTAGCTGAACATTCAAAATTCACTTGCTTCATTTATCATATAAATAAATCATATATTTATGTATTTATCATATAAACAAGCTAAAGAAGAAAAATTATTATATGTAAATTAACACAAAAGTACATTTAACAAAATTTAACCATCATTCATTATTAAGAAAAAAACTATCAGAAGCCTAGGGAAAAAATTTAAACTTCTTCAACTTAATAATAAACAGCTATAAAAAGTCTATAGTTAACATTGTCTTAATGGTGAAAGACAGAATATTTTCTCCCTAAGATTAAGGACAAGATATTCATGGCATGTCTATTTCACAATTCTTATTCTACATTGTACTGGAAATCTAGGTAGTGCAATAGGAAAGTAAAGGAAATAAAAGGTGTACATATCAGAAAGGAAGAAAGGAAATTATAGTATGTTTAGATGACATGATTGTTTATGTAGAAAAAGCCAGGAATTTTAAAAGAAAAGGTTTTCCTGGAACTAACAAGTTTATCATAGTCACAGACTGCAAATTCAACAAAAAACATAAATTCTGTTTCCACATACAATAATTATGTGGACGCTGAAAAAAATACAATAATATTCACAAACAGGCTGGGCACGGTGGCTCACACCTGTAATCCCAGGGCTTTTGGAGGCCAAGGCAGGCGGATCACGAGGTCAGGAGATCGAGACTATCCTGGCTAACACGGTGAAACCCCGTGTCTACTAAAAATACAAAACATTGGCTGGGAGTGGTGGCGGGCGCCTATAGTCCCAGCTACTCGGGAGGCTGAGGCAGGAGAATGGCGTGAACCCGGGAGGCGGAGCTTGCAGTGAGCCGAGATCACACCACTGCACTCCAGCCTGGGCGACAGAGCAAGACTCTGTCTCAAAAAATAATAAAAAAATAATAATATTCACAAACAAATATTTAAAAATAAATTATTTGAATATACATTTAACAAAACAAAACAACTACAGAATCTGCATCTTGAAAATTTTAGAAGGCATGAAAGAAATCAAAGACCTTGAGTGGGCACAGTGGCTCATGCCTGTAATCCCAGCATTTTGGGAGAGAGATATATATATATGTTTATTTTTACAAAGTATCTCAAAATCATTCCCCAGAGTGGCTCTATATATTCTTTCATTGCCATCATCAATATATAATCAATTTTTATGTATAACATATATAATATGGACACATATACATATATATATAGAGAGAAGTATATCTGTATAGATCTTAGATGTAAATAAAAAGACATAAGTTTTTTTAAACTTAGGAGGATGTCGTCTGCCTAGTTCTGTTTTTTTTTTGGGTGGGGGGACAGGGTCTCACTCTGTCACCCAGACTGGAGTGCAGTGGCACGATCTCAGCTCACCGCAACATCCGCCTCCCAGGCTCAAGCGATTCTTCTGCCTCAGTCTCCCAAATAGCTGGGATTACAGGCATGCACCACTAATTTTTGTATTTTTATTAGAGACGGGGTTTCACTATTTTGGCCAGGCTAGTCTCGAACTCCTGACCTCAAATGATCTACCCGCCTCGGCTTAATAAAGTGCTGTGATTACAGGTATGAGCCACCATGCCCGTTGAAGTTCTTGGACTGCAAAACAAAATCACAATGCATAAGAGCCTAGATAGATAAATAGACACAATTTAAAACATTGCTCCATAAAAGACCATATAATGTCAATGAAAAAGGCAAAGACTGGAAAAAACATATTTTCAAACCATGTATTTAAAAAGGACTAGTAACTAAAACATAAAGAAATCTTGAAACAGAAAAGTTAAAAAACAGAGTAAAAGATATGTAGACACATTTCAATAAAGAAGATAGATGGATGGCAAATAAGAAAATAAAAAGATTTTCAACATCATTAGACTTCAGCAAAATGCAAATTAAAACTACAATGAAATATTACTAAACGTGTATCAGAAAGGCTAAAACATAAAATAGTGATGCCACAAAACGATGGTAAGGATGTAGAGAAATTAATTATGTATTGATGGTGGCAATGAAAAATTATATAATCACTCTTGGGAATAATTTTGTGATATTTTCCAAAACTAAACATGTAGTTATCATGTAACCCAGCAGTTACACTGTCGGGCATTTATCACAGAAAAGTGAAACCTGTACATGAATATTCACACTAGCTTTATTCAGGACAGTCAAACACTGGAAACAACCTAAGTGTACTTCAACAGATGAATGACTCCACTACAGTATGTAGCACACAGATAAACTATGGTACAACAAACTATAGAATACTACTTACCAATAAAAAGGCCCAAACTATTGATACATGCAACCATCTAAATCAATCTCCAAATAATTATTCTCAGTGAAAAATGCTAATCCCAAGTGTTATATAATCTATGATTACATTGTATAATATTCGGTATTATGTTTTTATAAATGAAGAGCATATCAGTAGTTGCAAAAGGAGGAGAATGTGATAGTAAAAGGGCAAGAAAAAAGGATTCTTGTGATAATCAAACTGTTTGGTATATTGAGTATGTCATTGGATACACAAATAAGTTACATGGAATTGTATATATAAAACACACACATAGATACACATTTCATAAGTATAAATGTGAAGATTAGAATAAAATTGGTAGATTATCTCAATGTCCAAAAATATTGAGCCATTAATAGTAATGAAAAAATAGAAAACATACATACTTTTTGTTTTTGCACTATGCATATAATTTTATCTCAGTTCAGAATCTTATAAATGCTAGAAATTAAACATTTGCTCAATATATTAGTCAGAGAATTAGAACTAATGGGATGTGGACACACAGACAGGGAAACAGAGAGACAGAGACAAAGAGAGAGAGAAAAAGACTGATTTTAAGCAATTGACTTAATTGATTGGCAAGTCTTAAATTTGAAGAGCATGCCAGCAGGCTGGAGACCCAGGGAAGTGTGATCTTGAAGTTTGAAACCAAAATCAATCAGAAGGCAGAATTCCCTCTTCATCTAGAAAACTAGCTTTTTTTCTCTTAAAGTCTTCAATTAATTAGACAATGCTTCACACATTATGGAATGAAACCTGCTTAACTGAAAGTCTATTGATTTAAATGGTCTTCTCTAAAAGATATTACAATGACATCTAGAATAGTATTCGATCAACTATTTGAGTGGCCACAGACTAGCCAAGATGATGTGTAACATTAACCATCATGTTCAGTATTACTGTATTTTAATTGGGATTATAGTTTATACTTAGAATATAGACTGAAAACCAAATTCCCACACCTATAGACTTGTTTTTAATTATGATAAAGAGGAAGGTATCACTAGATTAAGAGTAATTTCAGAGACATCTGTGAAAATTTTCTACCAATTAAATACTGCCAACGGACAGTCAAGACACCCATAGCCATCTGTTATTTTGCCTGAACAGTGTGTAAGACAATATGAAGACTTTTAGATAAAACACATATTCCTTAATTTGGCAAAGACCTCCATCTCCTGTCTCTTATGTTTTACACCAATCTCAATTCACCCAATCCCAGGAAGAAATCTTATTTAAAGTGAGGCTTGCAGGATTGTTAGAATTTGCAGGAGTAGTTCAGAAAGAAATGTGATTTCAAAGGAACTAATTTAGAAATAGCATATGGGTTTTTAGGGCAATAATTTATTTATTATCCTTCTTGTGAAGAAATAATCAAGTATCTGTAATATTTTTCTTGTGTTCTAAGAACTGGAATATTTTAGAAAAGATAAAAATGTACTGTATCACATGCAAAATGTAATAAAATTAATGGTTTATTGTATGTCAAGTTAAAAGGAAAAACATTTATAGGAAAGTTAATATTTTACTTTATTCCTCCTTTTGGGGCCATAACAAAAATGTACCATTGTGTTTTTATGTAATATAGAAGTGCAGACATAAATATTTTTGTAAAGTACTCAAAGAAAAAACTTTTATTTTGTCCTGATTTTATAAATAGCTACAAAACAGAAGGAAAAAAATTCCTTTCTTACCATAGCTTTTTGCCCATTCACAACAGATGTTGTTTCTACAAATTAGTTCATAATTTCTTTCATAACTCAGATAGAACAACCCTTCAATTTATAGTCAGGAATAGATAGAGTGCTGCATATAATTCTGGTAATTATGTAACAAAACTGCACTTTGCTATTTGAAAACCTTGGCCATCAATCATTCAGTTTAGTGTTGGGTTATCTTAATCTTCCGTTGCACCAGCTGTGCAAGGCTCAGCCACAAACACAGCGGATTTGCCAGACTTCTACTGAGTAAAGTGTAAATTATCAACATGTAAGATAATAGGTAGCTAGACACCTAGCCATCTAGTTAAATAGAATTGATCTGCAGTATATGCAACGACTGCAAAACTTTTTGGGGATTTGGGGGGTGGGAAGGCATAATCAATTTTTTACCACATATCACATCAATATAGTTGTTGCTTAATTTTTTAAAACTGTGTTTTCTTTTCTAAACATGACTCATGGCTCAAAATATTTTCATTTATGCCATAACTTAGAGTCTTGGGTTAAGAGAACTTTATTTTAGATACCATTGTTCAGAACAAAAGAGTTGTAATTTATAAACAGTATGTAATTTATAAACAGTGTGTGGGAGAGGTTAGAAATTAGAATACTTTGCCCAGAAAAGCCACAACTCCTAAATTAAGAGCCTATGGTCACTAGGTTTTTTTAGTTTGTGTAGTATTGTGCTCATTTTATATCTTATAGACATGAAATAAAATTTCATTAAATAATTAAGCTAAATGTACTAGAGAACCATTGCTCATCTTAAAATTAATGTTGGTTAATAATTTACATTTTTCATAGAATTTTCTATTCATTAATTTATTTGAAACTTGAAATATTTTTATAAAATAATTTATGCAAGGTTACTTATTCATATTACAGAAGATATTAAATTTCAGAGTAGTAAAATGACAGTTCAAATCTCACAGTATGTAGGAGGGAAAGGCCAAAATACAAGTCAATTCTACAATCTTGGCAATTTCCATTCGATGACCACATAAAAATATATATCTTTGTTATTTATAATACACATAAATTTATTACATTTAAAACATAAAAAGTATTTTATTTTTATAAAGTATAAAAATACACTTTTTAAAAAGCATAAAAATATACTTTTTATGTTTTAAGTATATTTTTAAGTGGAACCCGCCGTATTGGGGGTTTCATGTTCTATGTCCTAATTTAATTAATCGATTTGTGTAAAGTCAGGATTCAGAAATGCATCTGGATAATGAGAAGGAAACAAGACTTTTTGAGATATATAAAATATTGATTTAAGCTTGGCATGCTGAATGCTAACATTTTAAAATTAAATTGTAAATTATTAAAATCATTAACATGTTAGACATTAGCTGGAGAAAGCAAAGAAATGCCAGAACTTGCAGTCAGGAATGATGTCTCCACTTAGAAAGTGAAGACAGAAGCTCAAGTGTTACAAACTCTAGGTTTTAGATTTTGGTGGTACTAATAGTTGGTATTGAAAAAGAGATATAAAAAGGAGGCTCTACATTCAGTCATGATAATAGGATACATCTGTTCACATTTCCTTGTACTTTTACATAATTCTCATATGGATCAGTGCCACCAATAGGGAAATGACTCCCACAGCAGGACAGAGACTTTGCTACAGTAGATACTATTCCAGGTTTAAGGCAGAAAAAAAGGCACAGACACAAGATAATTAAGATATGACTTAAGATTTTGAGGGGACTCTCCCGTGATTATCTTCCCACAGAAATATCAATTTGAACAACTATCCACACCCTAAATTACCTTCACAAGCATTCAGAAAACCAAGTGATAGATCACAAAACCTAGCTGCAGCACAATAATAGAAAAAGATACATGGAAAGGAGTAGGAAAGACAGATTTATATTACCTGCATTACCTCTTCCTCAAGCACATTCAATACAGAGTGGTGAGTAATAGCTTCCACTTGAGGGAAAGAGGAAAATGAACACAGTACTTTGCCTTAGACCCCAACACTGGATCAACACAGTAAAATCCAGTATTGGAAAGATCCCTCTTCCCACATATTTCAGGACAGTATCTATGGAGAAAACCTCTAAACCTGCCCTAGTACCAGACAGAACCACACAGCCCAAGGCTTCAGTCTTGTATGATAGTCTCAACATCCAGGCTGCATTCCTGGTGGGCTGATTTCAGTGGTCCTGGGCCCCAGAGAACACTCAGTCGTAGGCAGCTCTCAGTAGCCCTAGGCTTCTGGCACAAGTGCTCTATTAGCTGCATCTGCACCAGGTTTCTGGCCCACCCTAGTGGCATGACTAGGTAATGGATAATTACCTAGTAATATCCATTACTAGGATAAGTACCTAGTCATGCCATTACCTGGTAATGGCATGACTAGGTAATGGTAATGGATACCAGGCTTCTTGCAGCATCAGGCCATACACAGCTGCCCCACATTTCTGGCACTTCTTAGTGCCATACCAGCTCCAGGGCTTTCCCAGACAAAGCCCGTCTGTGAAGACTGGAATAGCACCTGCTTCATTATGTGTGTAGACATCTGCATATAATCACAAGGACCAAGAATAATCAGATAAACACAACATCACCAAATGGACAAAATAAGGTGACAGTGTCTATCTCTAAAAAATGGAGATCTATGAGTTGACTGACAAATAATTCAAAATAACTGTTTTAAGGAAGCTCGGTGAACTTCAACAAAATATAGAGAAATAATTCAATAAAATGAGAAAAACTAGTTAACAGAACAAAAAAATTAATAGAGAGATTGAAATAATAATTATAAAAAAATCAAACAGAAATCTTGGAGCTGAGAAATACAGTGAACAAAATGAGAAATGCAACAGAATGCATCAACAACAGCAACATGGACCGAGCAGAAAAATCTGTCAATTTAAAAAGGGGATTTTAAAATATACCTTCAGAGGGAAAAAAAAGAAGAGAATAAAAAGGATTGAAGAAAGATTATGGAATTAATGGTATAACATCAAAAGAGCAAATCTTTGAGTAACAGCAGTTAAAGAAGTGGAAGACAAAGATAAAGATATAAAAGCTTATTAAAGTAAATAGCAGCAGAAAACTTTTCAAACTTAGGGAAGGATATACATATCCATGTACAGGAAGGTTAGATGTTTCTAATCAGATTCCATTCAAATAATACTATCCCAAGACGTTTTGTAATAAAACTGTTAAAAATCAGGGACAAAGAGAGGATTCTGAAAGCAGCAAGAAAATAAGATGCAAATAATATATAAGGGAATTCAAATATGACTAGCAGGAGACTTCTCAGCAGAAATCTTAGAGGATAGGGGAAAGTGATATTTGCTGAAGAAAAATAAAAAGCATATGACAACCAATAATATTATATTCTGCAAATCTGTCCTTCAGAAATAAAAGACAAAAAAAAAAGATTTTCCCAGGGAAATAAGCTCAGGGGGGAACATTACCTGTCTTATAAGAAATGCTGAAAGGAGTTCTTCAAGCTGAAAGAAAAACATGCTAATGCATAATAAAAAAATCTGAAAGTATAAAACTCACTGGTAAAAGTAAGTACACAGTTAAATTCAGAATACTTTAACACTATAATGCTGTTATATAAATCACTTATATCTTTAACCTGAAGGTTAAATACAAAACTATTCAAAAATTGCTACAATAATCTGTTAAGGGATGTGCAATGTAAAAAGATACAAATTGTGACCTCAAAACTTCAACATGATGGTGAGAGGGAAGTAAAAGTGTCATTTTTTTATGTGATCAAAATTAAGTTGTTATGAGTTTAACAACTTGTATAACAAGGAAATTTTTTGTAAGCCTCAGTTTATCCACAAGGCAAAAGCCTATGATAGATACACAACAAAGTAAAAAAAGAAAGAATCGAAACATATCACTAAAGAAAAATCACCTACCCACAAGGAAGATAGTAAGAAAAAAAAGCAAATAAATAATGTATAAAACAACTAGAAAACAGTTAACAAAATAACAGTTGTAAGTCCTTATCTATCAATAATTGCTTTGAATGTAAATGGGATAAATTATCCAATCAAAAAACAGTGGCTGAATGGATAAAAAATTAGCTGCAAACTATGTGCTGCTTACATGAGATTCACTTAACCTGTAAGGATACATATAGACTAAAAGTGAAGGGATGGAACAAGAGACTTCATGCTAATGGAAGACAAAAGTGAGCAGTAATAGCTATACTTGAATAAAATAAACTTTAAGTCAAAACTCTGAAAAGAGATAAAGTTATTTTATAATAACAATGGATGTGCAAGGACTTCATGTCTAAAACACCAAAAGCAATGGCAACAAAAGCCAAAATTGACAAATGGGATCTAATTAAACTAAAGAGCTTCTGCACAGTAAAAGAAACTACCATCAGAGTGAACAGGCAACCTACAAAATGGGAGAAAATTTTCGCAACCTACTCATCTGACAAAGGGCTAATATCCAGAATCTACAATGAACTCCAACAAATTTACAAGAAAAAAACAAACAACCCCATCAAAAAGTGGGTGAAGGATATGAACAGACACTTCTCAAAAGAAGACATTTATGCAGCCAAAAGACACATGAAAAAATGCTCACCATCACTGGCCATCAGAGAAATGCAAATCAAAACCACAATGAGATACCATCTCACACCAGTTAGAATGGCAATCATTAAAAAGTCAGGAAACAACAGGTGCTGGAGAGGATGTGGAGAAATAGGAACACTTTTACACTGTTGGTGGGACTGTAAACTAGTTCAACCCTTGTGGAAGACAGTGTGGCGATTCCTCAGGGATCTAGAACTAGAAATACCATTTGACCCAGACATCCCATTACTGGGTATATACCCAAAGGACTATAAATCATGCTGCTATAAAGACACACGCACACGTATGTTTATTGCGGCACTATTCACAATAGCAAAGACTTGGAACCAACCCAAATATCCAACAATGATAGACTGGATTAAGAAAATGTGGCTTATATACACCATGGAATACTATGCAGCCATAAAAAAATAATAAGTTCATGTCCATTGTAGGGACATGGATGAAATTGGAAATCATCATTCTCAGTAAACTATCGCAAGGACAAAAAACCAAACACCGCATGTTCTCACTCATAGGTGGGAATTGAACAACGAGAACACATGGACACAGGAAGGGGAACATCACACTCTGGGGACTGTTGTGGGGTGGGAGGAGGGGGGGAGGGATAGCATTAGGAGATATACCTAATGCTAGATGACAAGTTAACGGGTGCAGCACACCAGCATGGCACATGTATACATACGTAACTAACCTGCACATTGTGCACATGTACCCTAAAACTTAAAGTATAATAATAATAAAAAAATGGAGTCAATTTAGAAAAAGGATGTAATTGTAAATATATACACCCAACATAAGTGTATCTAAATATGTAAAGCATGTATTAATAGATCTGAAGGGAGAGGTCAATTGAAATACAATAATAGTGAGGGACTTCAATATTCCACTTTTCAGCAGTGGACAAAACATCCAGACAGAAAATCAATATAGAAACATGGAATTTAATCTACATTCTAGAGCAAAAGGAACTAACAGACCTGTACAGAACATCGCATATACCACATGCAGAATACACACTCTACTCAAAAATCAATAGAGGTAAGTGACACTGGTAAACTAAGAACAATATAGGACACCGAGGAGAGGAAGTCATGCATTTCAAGTAAATAATGCCCCTTTGAGTTTTGGAGAGGTGACATGTGTCCACTCTCAACTAATATCAACCAAACTAAACTGGCAGCTTGTGCAGGTTTAGGTATCTAATTTCAAACTTAAAACACTAAAGACTTGAGAAATACATGGAACAATATCCTTTGAAATTTGGCATTTGGTCAGTTGACTATATGCACAAAGTAAAAATCAATGAAATTAATTATGTTCACAGTGGTCTTCCATTAAAATGGTGCCACCGGAAAGATGACCTGAAATTTAGAGAATTTTTAACAATTTGTTTTAAGTATGAAGTAAAGTTTGTATTTTCTAAATGTATAAGTTTGATATATCTGGTAAGGTTTTTTTTTCCCTGATTTATAATGTAATGTTTAGGAGACTCCATGAAACACAATTCAGGGTCATATACATAGTAAAAAATATAGTGCTATATTTTTTTCACCTAATGATTGTAAAATAAAATTTTTAAATAATCACATTGTTTTATAATAATAATATCTTTCATGACACATTAAAGAGAAATGAGAATTGACTAAGCCTATGCATTTCCCCAAATAAACATAATTATGTGGATTCATTTTATTGGTTAAAAGTTGAAAAATATAATCGAAGAACACAAATATAATAAATATTAGGGCTTTAGAAAATCTGAAACAATACATGGTTAATTTCAGAAGCTCCCAGGACTTAAGTAAATTAAGATTGTGAAATAATTCATGCCCTCTTCCTCCCTTAGAATGCACATAAACTACTTCAGTCCTACCAAACATTTTTGCATATGATAAATGTAGTTAAATATCTGTGAAGACAGTTTGTTTTTCAAACTAAGCTGAGCTGCTTATACTCCTGGAGCAAAAGAATTACAGGTTCTTGAGCTCTTCTTTGTATTCACTAAAAATCAGGCCAGCCTAAGGACATCTTACTTGAGAGTTTCAAAAGTATGTAATTTATGTCTCACTGAAAGAAAAAAGAAATATAAGAGATATGCTTGATTTGGGAACTTAATTTTAAACCAAGTAAAACAAGAAAAAGTTTTGTGACGTAATATTATTTTCTGATTGGAAATTATATAAATTTCATTCTTTTTTTATTTTTATTTTTATTATACTTTAAGTTCTAGGGTACATGTGCACAACGTGCAGGTTTGTTACACATGTGTACATGTGCCATGTTGGCGTGCTGCACCCATTATCTCGTCATTTACATTAGGTATATCTTCTTATGCTATCCCTCCCCACTCCCCATACCCCACAACAGGCCCCAGTGTGTGATGTTCCCGTTCCTGTGTCCAAGTGTTCTCATTGTTCAATTCCCACCCATGAGTGAGAACATGCGGTATTTGGTTTTTTTCCTTGCGATAGTTTGCTGAGAATGATGGTTTCCAGTTTCATCCACGTCCCTACAAAGGACATGAACTCATCCTTTCTTATGGCTGCATAGTATTCCATGGTGTATATGTGCCACATTTTCTTAACCCAGTCTATCACTGATGGACATTTGGGTTGGTTCCAAGTCTTTGCTATTGTGAATAGTGCCGCAATAAACATACGTGTGCATGTGTCTTTATAGCAACATGATTTATAATCCTTTGAATATATACCCAGTAATGGGATGGCTGGGTCAAATGGTATTTCCAGTTCTAGATCCTTGAGGAATCGCCACACTGTCTTCCATAATGGTTGAACTAGTTTACAGTCCCACCAACAGTGTAAAAGCGTTCCTCTTTCTTCACATCCTCTCCAGCACCTGTTGTTTCCTGACTTTTTAATGATCACCATTCTAACTGGTGTGAGATGGTATCTCAATTTGGTTTCGATTTGCATTTCTCTGATGGCCAGTGATGATGAGCATTTTTTCATGTGTCCGTTGGCTGCATAAATGTCTTCTTTTGAGAAGTGTCTGTTCATATCCTTTGCCCACTTTTTGATGGGGTTGTTTGTTTTTTTCTTGTAAATTTGTGTGAGTTCTTTGTAGATTCTGGATATTAGCCCTTTGTCAGATGGGTAGATTGCAAAAATTTTCTCCCATTCTGTTGGTTGTCTGCTCACTCTGACGGTAGTTTCTTTTGCTGTGCAGAAGCTCTTTAGTTTAATTAGATCCCATTTGTCAATTTTGGCTTTTGTTGCCATTGCTTTTGGTGTTTTAGACATGAAGTCCTTGCCCATGCCTGTGTCCTGAATGGTATTGCCTAAGCTTTCTTCTAGGGTTTTTATGGTTTTAGGTCTAACATTTAAGTCTTTAATCCATCTTGAATTAATTTTTCTATAAAGTGTAAGGAAGGGATCCAGTTTCAGCTTTCTACATATTGCTAGCCAGTTTTCCCAGCAGTATTTATCAGATAGGGAATCCCTTTCCCATTTCTTGTTTTTGTCAGGTTTGTCAAAGATCAGATGGTTGAAATGGCAAACCGAATCCAGCAGCACATCAGAAAGCTTATCTCCCATGATCAAGTGGGCTTCATCCCTGGGATGCAAGGCTGGTTCAACATACACAAATCAATAAACATAATCCAGCATATAAACAGAACCAGACAAAAACCACATGATTATCTCAATAGATGCAGAAAAGTTCTTTGAAAGAATTGAACAGCCCTTCATGCTAAGAACTCTCAGTAAATTAGGTATTGATGGGATGTATCTCAAAATAATGAGAGCTATTTATGAAAACCCCACAGCCAATATCATACTGAATGCACAAAAACTGGAAGCATTCCCTTTGAAAACTGGCACAAGACAGAGATGCCCTCTTTCACCATTCCTATTCAACATACTGTTGGAAGGTCTGGCCAGGGCAATCAGGCAGGAGAAAGAAATAAAGGGTTTTCAATTAGGAAAAGAGGAAGTCAAATTGTCCCTGTTTGCAGATGACATGATGGTATATTTAGAAAACCCCATTGTCTCAGCCCAAAATCTCCTTAAGCTGGTAAGCAACTTCAGCAAAGTCTCAGGATACAAAATCAATGTGCAAAAATCACAAGCACTCTTATACAGCAATAACAGACAAACAGAGGGCCAAATCATGAGTGAACTCCCATTCACAATTTATTCAAAGAGAATGAAATACCTAGGAAACAAACTTACAAGGGATGTGAAGGACCTCTTCAAGGACAGCTACAAACCACTGCTCAATGAGATAAAAGAGGACACAAACAAATGGAAGAACATTCATGCTCATGGATAGGAAGAATCAATATTGTGAAAATGGCCATATTGCCCAAGGTGATTTATAGATTTAACGCCATCCCCATCAAGCTACCAATGACTTTCTCCACAGAACTGGAAAAAACTACTTTAAAGTTCACATGGAACCAAAAAAGAACCCGCATTGCCAAGACAATCCTAAGCCAAAAGAACAAAGCTGGAGGCATCACGCTACCTGACTTCAAACTATACTACAAGGCTACAGTAACCAAACAGCATGGTACTGGTGCCAAAACAGAGATATAGACCAATGGAACAGAATGGAGCCCTCGGAAATAATACCACACATCTACAACATCATACTTTTTAAAATTTCAACTTTTATATTAGATAAAAGGGGTATATGTGCAGATTTGTTACATGGGAATGTAGCATGATGCTGAGGTTTCAGGTACAGACCTCATAACCTAGGTAGTGAGAATAGGACCCAATAGGTAGTTTTCCTTCCAAGCCCTGTTCCCATCCTTCTCCCTCTAGTAGTCTGAAATGTCCATTGTTCCCATGTTTATGTCCATGTGTGCTCAATGTTTACCTCCCACTTATAAGTGAGAATAGGCAGTATTTGGTTTTTTTGTTCATTTCTTAGTTTGCCTAGGATTATAGCCTTTAACTGTATCTATGTTGCTGCAAAGGATATGATTTCATTCGTTTTTATGGCTGCATAGTATTGTGTGGTATATGTATACTACATTTTCTTTATCCAGTTCATCATTGATAGGCACCTGGGTTAATTTTATGTCTTTGCTACTGTAAGTAGTGCAGTGATTAACATACAAGTACATGTGTCTTTTTGTAGGATAATTTCTTTTGCCTTGGGTATACAACCAGTAGTGAAATTGCTGGGTCAAATGGTAACTCTCTTTTAAGTTCTTTACTCGGGCCTGCTGGGCTCATGCTGCCCACTCACCCTAGCAGGCTTCGCTTGGCTCGTGCTACCAGTTCAGATCCCATGCCTGTCAAGGGTTAGCCATGCAAAGAGTGGCAAGGGTTACGTGAATGAGTGAGTGCAGGGTCTGGCCACTGTGCACAGCCAGGTATGCCAGCTGCTGTAGAGAAGCAGGCAAATCCAGGTGCTGGCACAGGCCCTGGCTCTGTGGAAGCCTGTGGCTGGATCAGATGCACTGCAAGCAGCTTTCACTGTGGGCACCTGCATCTGGATGAGCAGAAAGCACTGGTTCCTGGAAGCTTGAAGACACCAGAAACTGTAGATCCCCAAAGCGGGTGTCACAGCCTTGCCTCTGGAAGTCCCTAGGTCTGGGATCCTGGAAGGGGCGCAGCTCTTCTCTCTTTCTTCTTGCCTGCAACATGGTTAGTGTATTGGAGGGTGTTTCAGGCCTGTTTGTGTTACAGCTCTTTCAGTCCCACCAATTGGTGGTGCCTGAGTTCTCGTACCACATCCAGGAAGAATGAGGTATGCAGACAACTAGAGGGTTGACAAAGCAAAGAGGTGCTTTACTGAGCCACAGTACAGCTCTCAGGAGATCCAAAGCAGGTAGCTCCTTTCCACAGGCAGGTCATCCCGACGAGAGTGCAGCCCTCAGCAGAGAGGAGGCCTGGCAAGCAGGTTGTCCTCATGTCTCTGTGAGTCTGTCTGAGACTGGGGATTTTATGGGCTTCAGAAAGGAGAAAATGCATGCTAATTGGTCCATGAGTGACCATGGATGGGCCCAGAAAAAGCACCGTAAGTATTCCCTCTGGGCAGTGGATTCCTCCCAGAACTGACAACCTAGCTCCTAGGCTTCAGGCCTTCCCTAGCTTTAAAGTGGGGCTTCACTGGGAGCTTGCCCCTTTTCACCCAGGACCCTGTCTGCCTCCCGCCACCATCTATATGTCATTCATGGTACCCACACTACTTGTGCAAAGAGGTACCTGCAGGCCTGTGCTGAGCCACCCTTAGCCCCTCATTGGGCCTCCCCCCCATGCTCGTCAGTGCCCAAAGCCTGGAGGGAGCTGAGGTGGCAGGGTGCTGGCACGTCAGCACCACCCCACCCTGAGCACATGCACACCTGGCTGGGTTGCCACAGCACCCAGGCTCAGCCACAACTTTGCTCTGCCCCAGAGCAGAAGCCAGTAGTCGGGAGAGGCCAGGCAGTGAGGATAGGCACTTCCAAGCTTGTGGGGGTAGGGGGGCTTCCCAGGTTCCTGAGAGCACAAGGATGCCCAGGTCCGCAGCTGCCTAGGTGGCTTTAGCTGTGCCCAGGAGGGCAGGGCTCCCACCCTGCCAAGTCAGAAGTGCAGGGTCGGGGGGAGCTCTGCCTGTCCCCAGCTCCCACTGGCTTCCAGGAGCACGCAGCCCTGGCTGCGCCTTTCCTGCTGCAGCCTGCTTTTCTTTGTGGTGGCTGCCACTGCCATCAGTATAATGTTGGCTGTGAGTTTGTCATAGATGGCTGTTATTATTTTGAGGTATATTCCTTTTACGCCAGGAAGAGCTCCTTCCTAACTCATTCTGTAAAGTCAGCATAAGCCTGATAGCAAAACCTGGCAAAAAAACACACACACAAAATAAAATTACAGGCCAATATCCCTGATGAACATAGACACAAAAATCCTCAATAAAATATTAGCATACCAAATCCAGCAGCACATCAAAAAGTTAACACAACACAATTAAGCAGGCATTATCCTTGGGATGCAAGGCTGTTTCGACATATTCAAATCAATAAATGTGATTCGACATATGAACAGAATTAAAATCAGAAATCCTATGATCATCTCAATAGACAAAGAAAAGGTTTCCAATGAAATCCAACATCTCTTCATGATTTTTTTTTGAATTTCAATTTTGTATAATAATAAAGATCATCTCAAATGAAAGTTTTAGCTTTTTTCTTAAGCTAGTCTCAGATTATACAGGATACATGACTATTTCTAAATGTCTCTGTGGTAACTTTGTCTTGTAATAATGTGCTTGGCATTTTCTTGTACTTTTACTATATAACAATTTTCCAAATACATGTTTTTATTCAGGGACTATGATTATGACATACTATGTTTGTATTTTTATATTTTTGCCATATTTCTAAAAGTATTAATGAAATTAATCAAGATTCTGACATTGTAAGTAAATAAGAACATAAACAATGCAAAGAAGTATGTATTTTAATATCATATGTATTATACTTAAAGAGTATTAGTGGTTTTTTTTGTTGTTGTTTGTTTGTTTTTGGAAAGAGTCTCACTCTGTTGCCCAGACTGGAGTGCAGTGGTACAATCTTGGATCACTGCAACCTCCACCACCCAGGTTCAAGCAATTCTCCTGCCTCAGCCTCCCTAGTAGCTGGGACTACAGGCATGCACAACTGCACCTGGCTAATTTTTGTATTTTTAGGAGAGACAGGTTTCACCATATTGTCCAGGCTGGTCTCAAACTCCTGACCTCATGATCCACCTGCCTCGGCTTCTCAAAAGGCTGGGATTACAGGCATGAGCCACTGTGCCCGGACAAGAGTATTAGTGTTTTTTAGGATGCATTTAAATGAATTATTTAATTGAAACTACTGACATTGAAAATTGAAGTTAAAATGAAGCTACTTTTATCATTGGCTTTAATAGTTGTTCTCTGGCTCTATAGTTAGCCAGTACTAACTTGAACCTTAGTTCCTCAGCAAATTACTTAAATCTTCTAAACAACAATTTTCTTATTGAAATGGTTTGGCTGTGTCCCCACTAAAATCTCATCTTGAATTGTAGTTCCCATAATAACCATGTGTTGTGGAAGGGATCAAGTGGAGATAATTGAATCATGGGAAGGGTATCCCCCATCCTGTTCTTATGATAGTGAGTTAGTTGTCACAAGATCTGCTAGTTTTATAAGGGGCTTTCCCCTTTGCTGGGTACTCCATTCTTTTCCTTCCTGCTGACATGCGAATAAGGACATGTTTGCTTCCCATTCTGCCATGATTGTAAGTTTCCTGAGGCCTCCCCAACCCTGCAGAATTGTGAGTCAATTAAACCTCTCTCCTTTATAAATTACCCAGTCTTGGGCAGTTCTTTATAGTAGCATGAGAACGGATTAATACACTTATTGAAAGAAAACAATAATAGTTCCCACCTCATTAGCATTATGCATAGGTAGATATATAGATACTCTTATTGACCTATAGCAATTTTTCAGAGATACTTCTATTATCAACATCATTCTAGTTGTTAGCAGTTATTTTTCAGATTTTGCTCTCAGTCTAATTTGGTCAGTAGATTTAATTTAAATTTCTCCAACTTTAAATTCAAACTGAATTCAAGATACATATTTGCAGTTTATGTATTATGTTACTTTATTTTTTGGTTTGTCTGGATTTAGATTCTACATTTGCTCAAAAATTACAATAATACCTTACCAACCTTCTCTACTGAGGTGCTGTGAAAAGCAACCAAAAGGTGAGAGACAAAAATGTTCCTAAGCGGTAAACCTGTAAATTTTATTAAGGTGATAATTTTACAGAGAATTCAGAAGTACTACAAATATAAAATATAAAAAAAAGTACTACCCTATCTTAATGCATTCTTTACTTTTAATATTCATACTTATAATTTTGAGCAGCAACTAATTTTAAAGCTATGAACATATAATGTCTTAAATGTTCAATAATACTCAAAATTATATACTACTTTGTTGAATAATAGTTCATAGAACTTTATCTGATGAGAGAACAATTATTTTTCTAGTATGCTACTAGCTTTATAAGTCACATTATACTTACAAACATAATAAGAAATAAACTATTCTCTATATTTCACTGAAAATATGCACAATGAAATATCCTTGAATGTGATTTTTTTATCATTGTCCCTTTGTAAGACAGTGTACTTTTTCTAAGTCTCTCATCTTTCAAAAAACAGGATAGAAAACTTAACTTTATCTTACAAAAGAAAAAGTCTTATAAAGCAGCCTCTTTTTCATAAGCTATCTATCTCAATAGCTTCTGCAGGGATGTTATAAAGTAGTCTATAGGAAAATGTAAAATAATGCTTGACTTTACTTCTATTTTACAAGTATATCGTCCACTAATATTTCAACTCCACAAAAACAAGTGTCACTACCATTTTCCATTTAAGAAACTGACATAAGTAAGGTCACAAAGGTAAAGCCAGTAGTAAAATTCTGGGCTTGTGACTTCAAAAGCTCTGTCCAATCAATATAACTATCATTAACATGCGCAGTAACTGTTTCAGTTATACTAAGAATAGTATCAGAACTATAACAGTACACAGTGCAACTCAATGTAAATGTACCTAATCAGTTTAAAACTCTGCAATATTTCTTATCTCCTAACCAAATTAATGACTAAAAGAGATGTTACTTTTGATCTAGCCCATAATTTGGGACTAAAGTTTCCCAATCATTAACACTACATTTCATTTATAAAAATATGTGATTAAAATTTTGATTTGGAGATCAGAGGAACATGCATAGATCAGAGTAAAAAAAAAAACATATATTTTGCAACAGTGGGTTGAAAAGCTACATTTAGATGAAAAGGTACCATGATTTTAGCAAAGTTTATAAATCTCCACTTGAGTAATAGTTGTAGCTTCCAAGTGGCAGCAAAGGCCGCTAATAAGAACCACTGGGACAAGCTGAAAAGGGAAGGTGCAAGTTCTTCTGTGTCCTATAATGAAGGCAAGATTTTAATCCAGATTTTAAAGTATTAAATCCACAGTTCAGAAACTGTATAGTGTCTTCCTTTTTCACTGATTCATCCATAGAGATTTCTACTGATGATTTTCTGTAGGAAGGCAACCATGTATGCTGTCTAGATACCCTGCTGTATGCATGTATTAGAAATTCTGATAAAGATAATCTAAGACTTCATTAAATAAGATGCTAATGCTAAGTAATTGTACTATAGTATTATAATTAAATATGATGAGTCTTGATAAATGTCACTTATTAGTCCATCATGACATTTAATTGATCTAATACTGGGCAGAATTTTAGAAGATTAAAAATTGAAGTCAGTGAAGGGCAAACATGTTGAATCGTGACTTATGTTTAAAAGCATACTTATTAGAAAAACCATTAACATTCTCATCAAAGTTAAAGAGACAGGCATATTTGAAGTCAAACACACAGAACTGTTGTTTAGGGGAGTAGATACGGAATTATTCTGTTGAGAAATAGGACACTTCTGCTACTGAACTCACTTGGCAGCCATGTCTAAAGTGCTGGTTTTACTTTTGTAGGTGCCATAATTTCATAGAGAATTGACTTATTTCCAAAAATAGACAATAAAGGAAATAGCATGTCATAACAGAATGAAATCATAGCCTATAACACAATTTGAAAAGATAAAGATGATTTAAAATATGGAAGATACATCTTGGAGGATGCATATCATTTATCTTCAAATCATTGATTTGTTAGCATGTAGAACTAAGTGCAAACATTTTGTATTGTTCTGGATGTCCCATGTTCAAATATCAGTACTCCCAGTCAACACAGACTTGAGCATAAATTGTCCTGTGTTCGTGCTGAAGTCATACCTGTGGTGTGTTTTTTAAAAAAATTTCTCCTTCATAGCCAATTCCCATTTCAATAACTTATTTAATTCTCATTTTTTCTTGATGTATTATGGAAATGAAAGGTTGTTTTCTGACACCTGGAGTCCTCTAATAACCCTAAAATTAATAACTGGGTTCGATATTAACCATGAACAGACACTGAAAACAGTAACTTTAAGACTGTCCAAATATTATCTGTCTGGATTATCCATTTCTGTGGGACACTCCCTTTTTGAGATCTACTTTTCAATTTTATGTCTCTATTATGTAATGTGTTAGAGATTCCTGTACACGAGAACACTGCGGGCATACTAAAAATATCCCCAGCAATGGTGTTAAACTTTTACATTTATGTTGCCTGTTTGTGGACTTCTGGATCCCAGTCCTAATGTGGTCTAGGCCTTAGTCTATTGCTACATGGTTAAGTTGGGCTGATGAATCTCCAGATATTATAAACATTCTAATTTCTCACTTTGAGTCAAATATATTTTTCCTCCACTGGCTTTCTTATCTTTTTTTTTTCTATCATTCTAATTTTTGGTATCTCTAGGACCATGCAGTGGTGCAATCTTGGCTCACTGCAATCTCTGCCTCCCGGGTTCAAGTGATTCTCCTGCCTCAGCCTCCCAAGTAGCTGGGACTACACGCGTGCACCACCACGCCCAGCTAATTTTTTGTAATTTTAGTATAGACGGGGTTTCACCATGTTGGCCAGGATGGTCTGGATCTCTTGACCTCATGATCTGCCCACCCTGGCCTCCCAAACTGCTGGGATTACAGGCGTGACCACCATGCCTGGCCCACAGTTATTACTCTTATTCCAGTGTCACCTCATGCTTCTTTGCAAATTGGAAAATTCTCAGTAAATTTTTCATTAGAAAATAGAAATTGATAGCTTTAATCAAGGTTGGTGCTATGAGTTTTTAAAGTACAAATTCCAGTGCTTATTAATATCTTAAGTCCCTACTTGTCAAGAACATGAGCTTAGAAAAAAAAAATCTAAAAACAGTGATGCTGAAAATAAAGCACAGATATTGTGACACATGTCTTCTAGTTCATTTTTGAATTTTCAAAATGACCTTTTAAAAATATTCAGTAATATTTTCACAGGTAATTTTATGTTTTGGAAAATAAAAAATAGGTTTTTGGTGCCTTAAAATGGAAAAGTAGGCCAGGTGTTGTGCTCCATGCCTTAATCCCAGCACTTCTGGAGGCCGAAGTGAGTGGACTTAATGAGTACAGGAGTTCCAGGCCAGCCTGGGAAACATGGCAAAACCCTATCTCTACAAAAAATTTAAAAATTAGTGAGTCATGGTGGTACACACCTGTAGCCCCAGCTACTTGGGAGGCTGAGGTGGGAGAATCACCTGAGCCTGGGAAATCGAGGCTGCAGTAAGCTGTTATCTCACCACTGTACTCTAGCCTGGGTGACAGAGTGAGACCTTATCTCTAAAATAAAATAAAGTAAAATAAAATGGAAGAATATTTGGAAAGCAAATATACTATTAATGTTTTATATATTTTTAGGTTCAAGATTTTTCCTAATGAGCTAAACACTGAACAAGATTGGTAAAACAGACTCACACAAATCAGTATCAAGTATTTATAATAAATTCAAGAATATAAAAAATGAAGAAACCCAAAGTGAAGAGATGCCAGGCATCCTGAGCGCAGCTGCTAACATCTTCTTTCCCACGTCAGATTCACATTTTAGACAAGAATACTAGGTTTCTAAAACAAGTGGGCAGATTACAACACACAAGAGTTTTAGGGTATGAAATATCTCCAGGTTCCAGTAGTTTCGTATGTTGCCTAATATTTCTTAGGGTTCCATATATTCTCGGTTTGTTCATAAAAAGTAATTATATACCAAGACTATCATATCAAAACATTTCTTATTTAAGGAATCTTAACAAATATATTCTATACACTAGCCCATTATCATTATGCTTACAAGGAGCTTGATCTGATCTTCTATCTTCTTTCATTCCTAGGATGTCCCTGATAATGAAGAGAAATGAAACTCCGGCCAGTTCATTTAATTTCTCTGTCTCACCCTACAAAATTTAACTTGATCCTAAAAATCATAAGTAAAGTACAGATAATGTTACCAATTTAATAACCCAGATCACTCACCTCATGTTGATGTAGCTAGAACAATAACATGGTTGCTACCAATAAGGTTCTTTTTTTAAATTGTCTGTCTCAGTACACTTTTTGAAAATTGTCTCCAACAAAATGAGTTTTAAGGACAAATGACAGTTCTTCTAAAATGATTTTATGAGATTCTGTGATTGTCTATAACTTCTTACAAAAATATAATTTATAAATTTAAAATGGCTGGGTGCAGTGGCTCACGCCTGTAATCCCAGCACTTTGGGAAGCCGAGGCGGGCGGATCACGAGGTCAGGAAATTGAGATCATCCTGGCTAACACGGTGAAACCCCGTCTCTACTAAAAATACAAAAAATTAGCTGGACGTGGTGGCGGGTGCCTGTAGTCCCAGCTACTCGGGAGGCTGAGGCAGGAGAATGGCTTAAGTAAACCCGGGAGGCAGAGCTTGCAGTGAGCGGAGAAGGCGCCACTGCACTCCAGCCTGAGCGACAGAGCGAGAGTCCAACTCAAAAAAATAAATAAATAAATAAATAAATTTTAAATCTCTTAATTTTAGACTCCTGTAGCAAAGGTAGATTTCTCAATTACTAAACCAGAAAAAGTATTGGTAAAGTCTCAAGTTTATGAAACTTACAATACTAAAAGTTGAAAATAAATTCAAAGAATCAACTTTTAAAACAGAAGTGTACTTATCTCACTTGTTGCTTTAAAATATAGATAGCTCCTGTAAAGACCTGTTTCTTTCTCTTGTTTTCCCTTCTACTTCCATGCTTTCATTTTTCAAAAATCATCACACATCTCCATAGGGTTTAAGGATCTGTTTCTTTCATCTGATTAGTACCCAATAAGACATTTTATGAGGACCTACTGTTTAATTAACTAATGGCATAAAAGTAAAAATAGAAAAAGGAAAGTGTGATGAAAAATTTTAAATTAATCTACAAATAAACTTATTTTCAATTTAATAACACATAATATATCAAATGCAATGCAAATGTGTTTTAGGTAATACTTATAAACCCTAAAATTCATATGGTCTCAGAGTGGTAAAATGGATTGAACACAGTTTTCAAGAGGTAATAAAATTATTCAAATCTTATATTTCTCTGAGAACATTAAAAATACATAATTTATACAGTGGAGTAATATTTAAAATTAACTCCCTTTAAAGTACCAGTTTCTTTGCAGCTCTTCTTTATCAAAATCCCAAATTCTAACCCTAACCTTAGCCATGAATAATTTCCTCTTCTTCTGAATTCTTTTTCTTGCAATGAAGGTAGACTTGGCCTCTTAATTCTAGGAAGCAAGAATCTTTATCTTGAAAAGCTGAGATGTGGAGAAATCCCCTGAATAAACACAGAGCACTACTTAGCTGATAAAGAGATAGGAAGAGACAATGTATTATGAATTTCTGAAGTCTTGTTTCTATCTCACTTTAAATATGTCATACTCAAAAACTAATACAAAAATGAGAAAATTCTAGGTTGTCAGATAATTGAATTACTTCCTGTAAAATTTTCACTCTTTTAAACGAGATATTGCAGAGAAACATTAAAAGTATTGAACTCAACTTGAAAGTTTTATCTAAGAGTTATTTCAATTTTTAATTAAAACCAAAATGATCTTCAGTTGATACTTATTTTGTATAAACAGGTTAATTTTGTGTTATTAGAATGTTTATATGAAATTAATTTTAACAACCTTCACTATAATCTGAAGCAAAAAGCTCAAAATATTCATACTTTAAATAAAATATATTTCTGTCTTACAAAGAAAAATGGAATTTTAGGTTTAAGAAAATTATATTGTTCTATATTATATTTAGCTATTAATAAAATGTTAAATCAGTAAAAGTAACATTTAGCAGCTGAGTATTGTGGCTCACACTTGTAATCCCAGCACTTTGGGAGGCCAAGGCAGGCAGATTGCTTGAGGTCGGGTGTTCAAGACCAGCCTGGCCAACATGGTGAAACCCTATCTCTACTAAAAATTCGTGGGGCATGGTGTCACATCCCTGTAGTACTGTAGCTGGTAAGCTACAGGGTGGCTGAGTCACAAGAATCACTTGAACCAGAGAGGTGAAGGTTGCAGTGAGCTGAGATAGTACCATAGCACTCCAACCTGGGTGACAGAGGAAGAATGTCTAAAAAAAAATAGTTAATTAATTAATTTTTAAAAGTTAGCTTCATTTATAAGTGTGGAACAAATTATATAGTCATAAAAAATTTTGGAAATTTTAAAAACTTTCATAACCTGACAGTGAAGATTATGATTAAAAATATAGTAAATATTTTTAACTTTTTTTTCTGTAAAACATTTTGTAAAAAATAACTCTAAAACTTTTAAGTAATTCTGTGTTCTTTGACATACAAAGAGGGGCATAAGCTACAGAACATTCATAATAGCATTTGTGTACTTTCCTATCTAATAATAGTGGGATAATAATGAATTATTTCTAACCTGGCTGTATGTATGGCTTCCAATAAGGTATTTATATATGTATAATAGTACATATTACAATGTTTTAATTAATTTCTAAAAACGCTTTATGAAAATGTTCTTATTTAGCTTATGGAATCGCTCCTTGGTTAATTAGATTTTATGGAGTAAGCCCAAGACAGGAAATAGCAAAATATTATTATTGGCCATGTATTTTACACTAAACATATATTTGATATAACATCATTGAATTTCTCTTCCTCTCAGTTACCTATATTATTAAAAAATGTTAGAGATAAATTTATATTTAATAGTCCTTTGTAGATCATGTTGTAACTTGACTTTACTTTGTTTTATTTTAAAGTTACCTGACTTCAAAACATACTACAAGGCTACAGTAACCAAACAGCATGGTACTGGTACCAAAACAGATATATAGACCAATGGAACAGAACAGGGGACTCAGAAATAAGACCACACACCTACAACCATCTGATCTTTCACAAACCTGACAAAAACAAGAAATGGGGAAAGGATTACCCTTGAATTTAAAAGGATTTATTAAAGGATTTAATAAATGGGTGGGAAAACAGGCCAGCCATATGTAGAAAACTGAAACTGGACCCCTTCCTTACACCTTACAAGAAAATTAACTCAAGATGGATGAAAGATTTAAAAGTAAGACCTAAAACCATAAAAACCGTAGAGGAAAACCTAGGCAATACTATTCAGTACATGGGCATGGGCAAAGACTTCATGACTAAAACACCAAATGCAATGGCAACAAAACCAAAATTGACAAATGGCATCTAATTAAAACTAAAGAGCTTCTACACAGCAAAAGAAACTATCATCAGAGTGAACAGGCAACCTACAGAATGGGAGAAAATTTTTGCAATCTATCCCTTTGACAAAGGGCTAATATCCAGAATCTACAAAGAAATTAAACAAATTTACAAGAAAAAAGAAACAACCCCATCAAAAAGTGGGCGAAGGATATGAACAGAAACTTTTGAAAAGAAGACATTTTTGAAGCCAACAAACATATGAAAAAAAGCTCATCATCACTGGTCATTAGAGAAATGTACATCAAAACCACAGTGAGATACCATCTCATGCCAGTTAGAATGGCAATCATCAGAAAGTCAGGAAACAACAGATGCTGGAGAGGATGTGGAGAAATAGGAACGCTTGTACACTGTTGGTGGGAGTGTAAATTAGTCCAACCATTGTGGAAGACAGTGTGGAGATTCCTTAAGGATCTAGAACCAGAAATAGCATTTGACCAAGCAATCCCATAACTAGGTATATACCCAAAGGATTATAAATCATTCTACTATAAAGACACATGCACACATATGTTTATTGCAGCACTAATTCACAATAGCAAAGACTTGGAACCAACCCAAATGTCCATCAATAATAGACTGGATAAAGAAAATGTGGCATATATACATGATGGAATATCATGCTGCCATAAAAAGGGATGAGTTCATGTTGGAGGGACATGGATGAAGCTGGAAACCATCATTCTCAGCAAACTAACACAGGAACAGAAAACCAAATATCACATGTTCTCACTCATAAGTGGGAGTTGAGCAATGACAACAGATGTGCACAAGGAGGGGAACATCACACACAGGGGCCTGTCGGGAGTTGGGGGAAGTGAGGGGGATAGCATTAGGAGAAATACCTAATGTAGATGACAGGCTGATGGGTGCAGCAAACCACCATGGCACATGTATACCTATGTAACAAACCTGCACGTTCTGCACATGTTTCCCAGAACTTAAAGTATAATACAAAATACCTTAAGAAAAGTTTTAGATTCTGACTTGTATTTGGTGAGTCATTATTTATTTATAAACAATAAGTATCTGAAAATGTTTGGCAGTTTAAACTCAGTTTTCTCGGTGGAACTCAAATATTGACTAGGTAGAGCCTTCTGGTCATTAATATTGAAGACAACTAAATACTGTTCTGTTTTGCCAGTTTTGAGGGAGACCTCAATGCATGCTTTTCCCTATTGTCTATATATTTTCTTAAATGCTACTATAGTGTTTCTGCTTCTGAGCATATTCTAGTCTAACTTCATACTGTTTTTACAGGTACACCTCTTGCATAAGTGTGAAAACAATGGCTTAGAATCAATGTGGTCTCATCTGTGCATTAGAAATATTTCCTTTTATCAACAGTTGAGTTCTGAAAATTGCAAATTCAATAGTAAATTTAGAATGTTTTGAGCAATTATAATTTAGAAAGAGAGCACACTTTAAAAACACACATAGACAAAACAGATCTTAAATATATTTGTAAGGTGATCTTACCTCTATGGTGTTGAATGCATGGAAACACTAAATAAAAGTCATGTATGGTTTTTAAAAATCTATATGAAGTATACATATGGTTACTAATTTTCTGTCTAGAGCTAGTCTGAGAAATAGTGTCTGACTCTATAAGGGTCATCGATAGGTATCTACCAAATAATATATACATTTGTCATTCCCTTGTTACTAGACTATATTCTTAATTCCTTTTGTGTCTTTTACTTATTAAGAAGAAAGTCAATCCAAAAGAATGTGGTGAGAAAATGCGTAAACAATGTTGTAGTCTTTTGTCCATCTTTTTTTTTAATTTTTTGGTTTTTTTTAAATTTTACTTTAAGTTCTGGGATACATGTGCAGAATATGCAGGTTTGTTATTTAGATATACATGTGCCATAATGGTTTGCTGCACCTGTCAATATTGCATTTTTAAAAAGCAAGAAAATAGTTCTTTTATAAAAATGCCTTTGAGAAAAAAATTGAAAAATACTTTTTCCAAAGAAAGAAGATTGAATCTCCAAACAGAATTTACAATATGGCCTTGTTGTAAGGGCAGTATGAAAGTTTGAGCCCCTCTCCCTCTGTAATTTCCTAAATGGGTCCTACACATGCCCTGTTAAATACTAAGTGTTCCAAATTAGTTATGGTCAATCCCTGTGAGTATAATGCTTATTTCCTGCCCCATTTAATACAAGAGTTCTATTACATATAAGAGGGCATCTTCTTAGTTCTAACTTTGTGTGTGTGTGCGTGTGTGTGTGCACATGGGTGCACATGTGTGGGAATATGTATGTACCAGTGTGTCTGGATTTTAGAGAAGCCTGAGAAAGTTGTACATCAGTTGTATACAGATTTCAATTTATTGTTGTTTTGTAAAAAAAATCTGATGTTTCTTAAGACTCCCTAGTTTAAGAAACTATGCAGTAAAATTTTTCTGTTCATTGCTTTATTCTCAGAGAACAGTAAAGGAAACCTAATTATCTCAAATTGTTTACAAGGTTTTATAGAAATAAAACACATCATAGAGTTTTGATTTGTCATGTTGACAGTTGAGAAACAGTCGATCTGATTATTCTTGGAATAAACCTGTAAGGCAATTTTCAAAAGAAAAAACTTAAAAACAATAAACGTAATTATTAGCAAAGAATTCAATTATTCTGATTTTAAATCCCCAGTTCTGACTAAAACACAAATCTTATTGAAAACATAAAAGAAGGAAACACATTTTTCTACATAATGAATAGAAACATAAGTGACAGTCTTGTTCAGTGTGCCAGTTCTGTACTAAACATATGTTCCAATTCATAGAATTTTACTTTCTCTGGTTTTATTCACTGTTTACTCAGATAGTGAGCAGCAATGCATTTTTGTTCTGACAATAATTCCCTTGACTGTTGCATGTTATTTGTGTTAAAAAAAAAAAAAAATAAAAGCCAAAATCAAAAAAGTCAAGCATTAAGAAGTTGCAGGTGCACTACTCATCAAGAGAGGAGACATACTAGGAGTCCTTATTAGCAGTCTGGGCTTACCGTTCTTCAGAATTTTTTTTTACTTCTTTTAAAAAAATGTTTTAGTTTAGATTCATGTGGCGCATGTGCAGAGTTGTAACATGGGTATGTGTGTGATACTGAAGTTTGGGCTTCTGATGATCCCATAGTCCAAGAAGTAAACATAATGCCTAATAGATAGGTTTTCAACCCTTGCCCCTGTGCCTCCCCTCTTTTGGGATTCCAAGAGTTTATTGTTCCTATCTTTGTGTCTGTGTGTACCCAATGTTTAGCTCCATTTATAAAGGAGAACATGCAGTATTTGGTTTTCTGTTTCTGCATTAATTCACTTCAGATAATGGCTTCCAGCTGCATTCACGTTGCTGAAAAGGAAATGATTACATCGTTTTTATGGGTGCATAGTATTCCACAGTGTATACATACTACATTTTCTTTATCCAATCCAACATTGATTGGCATCTGTGTTAACTCCATGTCTTTACTATTGCGAATAGTGCTGCGATAAATATGTAAGTGCTGTTGTCTTTTCAGTAGAATGATTTCCTTTTCTTTTAATATGTACCCAATAATGGGATTGCTGGGTCAAATGGTAACAGTATTTTTAGTAATTTGATAAATCTCCAGATTGCTTTGCACAGGTGCTGAACTAATTTGCATTCCCACCGACAGTGTATAAGTGTTCCATTTTCTCTGCAACCTTGCTAACATCTGTTATGTTTTGACTTTTTACTAATAGCCATTCTGACTGATGTGACACAGTACCTTATTGTGGTTTTGACTTGCATTTATCTGGTTATTTTTTCATAAGTTTGCTGGCTGTTTACATCTCTTCTTCAAAAGAAGAAGAAGAGATTTTCTTCTTCTTCTTTTGCCCATTTTAAATGGGGTTATTTATTATTTGATTGGTGATTTAAGTTCCCTGTAGATTATGGATATTAGTCCTTGTTGGATGCATAATTTGCAAAAATGTTCTCCCATTCTGTAGGTTATTTACTATCTTGATAGTTTCTTTTGCTATGCAGAAGATCTTTAGTTTAATTAGGTCTCCATTGTCAATTTTTTTTTTGTATTTGCTTTTGAGGACTTAGTCATACGTTACTTGCCTAGGCCAGTGTTGAGAGGGGTATTTCCTAGGTTGTCTTCCAGGATTTTTATAGTTTGAGGTCTATACAGTTAAGTCTTTAATCCATCTTGAGTTAATTTTTGTGTATGGTGTGATGTAGAAGTCCAGTTTCATTCATCTGCATGGGGCAACCCAGCTTCTCCAGCACCATTTATTGAAAAGGGTATCCTTTCCCTATTGTTTACTTTTGTCACCTTTGTCAAAGATCAATTGTTTGCAGGTGTGTGGTTTTATTTTGGGGCTCTCTATTCTGTTCCATTGTTCTAGGTGTCTGTTTTTGCACCAGTATCATACTGTTTTGGTTACACTAGCCTTATTGTATAGCCTGAAGTCAGGTAATGTGATACTTCTGCCTTTAATTTTGCTTAGGATTGCCTTAGCTATTGGGGGTCTTTTTGGCTCTACATGAATTCTGTAGGAATTTCAGAATAGGTTTTCATCACAAACACAAAAAGGTGCTATTCTGATGAAATCCTTAGACTACAAATGAAAGTGAATTTTTGGAAAAGTTAAACTGATAAAATGGTTACTTTATGACTGCATATTTTGTATACTTTGGACAGAGGACTCAACTTGTTAAGCAATTTTTTTTAAGTTCCTCTAGTATTCAACCTTCTTTAAATGACTTTATGGAAATAAACAAAACCAAAATGTATTTCTCAATACTGTTTAATATTGTTTGTGGGCTGGTTGAGGCTCTGTTTCCCATTTTATGTAATTTTAGGGCCCAAGGTGAAGAAGCAGATAATATTGAGGATATTCTACACTCATGGCACACACAAAAAATAAAACATTATTGGACTGAAGAAATAGTTTAAAAGCTTCAAAAGTGTCATAATTCATTTCTACTTCCATTTCATTGGTCAAATCAATTTTCATAAAATACTACATTACATGCAGCAATAAAGTATGTTTATGCTTGAACAGAGATTTCTATAAATAATTTAAAACAATAATAGAATCTACCAAATGTCCCCCAATATGCAAATATTCACATTTACTTGCTAAATACACTAACTCCCTAGCAGGTATATCACTGTAAGAATCAAAGACTGCAAATAATTCTTTTTGAAAATAAGTAAAGTAAGAATGCACAATATTGACTCATCCATAGTGATTTTAAAATTCTTCTAAGGCCCTTGTTGACATTGAAAAGTTTCCTGCTTTGAAGATTAAGAATGGTCTTTGATGAGGCCATCTTCTGCTCCCTGAGAGCAGCTCCTCAATCTTCTTTCTTGCATGGCTCTTGTGCTGCCATCTTGGTGGTGCATCTTCTATCATTAATTTCGGTGGCCTCATCTGAAAATGTCATTGGAAGAGAGAAAGATTTCTCAGATTTCTCATTTTGCTTCATGCTCATGGTAGATGGGTGTCCATATTTCATTTTAAGTATTAAAGAATCACAGTATTTTTATTAAATTTAGTAAGACTTCTAGTGGTGCAGTGCTGAAATATATCTGATTTTAAATATTTCAGTCAAGCAATCTTTATGTGCTAATAGTTATACCAACAATTATTTTTGAGCTGTGCCTTCTCTCCCCATATGTATATAAAAAACTTGTTTTTTAAGAATAGTATAGAGATTTTAAATTCAACAACTACCATGTATTCTACACCCAGGCCAAAAATAGAACACTACCACACCTCCAGATTCTCCCATTATACTCCATTCCAGTTGTAAATTTCAAAGTATAGCCAATATTCAATTTCAATATTCATCACTATGTTTATATGAGACATCCATATTGTGTGTAATTGTAGTTTATTAATATTCACTGCTATTGTTGCAGGAATCAGGAGACTGGAGAGACTAATAGGTGGAACCGAAGGATTTCATTGAGTGCACTCAGGCCCAGCAGATTAACATCCGAAGGCTGGGCCCTGAACAAAGACAGGGCTCGACTTTTGTACACACTTCTGAAAGACAGTTGGCTAGTTTGAAATAAGCTTACAGTGGCAAGAAGCATAGTTGTGTGAAAGCAAGTGTACAGAAGCAGAACAAAGGCAGTTAATCAAACTGTGACAGGTTTATAACTCAGGCTTTCATGTGACTCTTGCTATGCGGCCCAGATGGCTGTTATCTTAGCTTGATTAAGAGCCTTTCACAAGCTTATCTTATATCCTTCGCTATGGTGCCCAGATGGCTGCAATCTAGGCCTGCTCAGGCATGTCTTATGATCTTCACTGTGCTACTCACATAAAAAACAGAAACTTACAATCACTAGTTACAGAAAATAGGAATCTATACACTCATAAAACTTGCAGAGGGGGGTACAACCACACAAAGTGGGGAGGGATTCCAGTGGGAAGTTTACTCATACCAAAGGAGAAGGGAAAATTTGTTTTCCTTTTTCACATTTCCTGCTTCACTATACAGTATGCATTTGTAAATATGCAAAAATTTATTTATTCATTGTACCATAGATAGGCATTTAAGTAGTTTCCAGTTTTGGTCTAATATATAAAACATGCTATCAGCATGACTGTGAATGTACCTTGGTGACCATGTGTGATGTACATGCATTTCTATAGAAGTGAATGACTGGGTCACATGTTATACACATGTTTAGCTTTAATAGATACTAACTGAGATGGTTTGGCTTTGTGACCCACCCAAATCTCACCTTGAATTGTAATAATCCCCAAATGTCTTGGGAGGGACCCAGTGGGATGCAATTGATTGATGGGGGTGGGTTTCTCCTGTGCTGTTCTCAAGACAGTGAATAAGTCTCATGAAATCTGATGGTTTCATAAAGGAGAATTCTCCTGCACATGCTCTCTTGCCTGTCGCCATGTAAGATGTCTCTCTGCTCTTCCTTCATCTTCAGCCATGATTGTGAGGCCTCCACAGCCAGGTGGAGCTGTGAATTCATTAAACCTCTTTCCTTTGTAAATTACCCAGTCTCAGGTATGCCTTTATTAGCAGCATGAGAATAGACTAATATAGTAAATTGGTACCAGGAGTGGGGCACTGCTGCAAAAATACCTGCAAAAGACTGGCAAATTGGATAAAGAATCAAGACCCATCAGTGTGCTGTATTCAGGAAACCCATCTCACATGCAGAGAGATATATAGGCTCAAAATAAAGGGATGGAGGAAGATCAACCAAGCAAATGGAAAAGAAAAAAAGGCAGGGGTTGCAATCCTAGCCTCTGATAAAACAGACATTAAACCAATAAAGATCAAAAGAGACAAAGAAGGCCATTACATAATGGTAAAGGGATCAATTCAACAAGAAGAGCTAACTATCCTAAATATATATGCACCCAATACAGGAGCACCCAGATTCATAAAGCAAGTCCATAGAGACCTACAGAGATCCTTAGACTCCCACACAATAATAATGGGAGACTTTTAACACCCCACTGTCAACATTAGACAGATCAACGACACAGAAGGTTAACAAGGATACCCAGGAATTGCACTCAGCTCTGCACCAAGCAGACCTAATAGACATCTACAGAACTCTCCTCCCCAAATCAACAGAATATACATTCTTCTCAGCACCACATCGCACTTATTCCAAAATTGACCACTGAGTTGGAAGTAAAGCACTCCTCAGCAAATGTAAAAGAACAGAAATTATAACAAACTGTCTCTCAGACCACAGTGCAATCAAACTAGAACTCAGGATCAAGAAACTCACTCAAAACCACTCAACTACATGGAAACTGAACAACCTGCTCCTGAATGACTACTGGGTACATAATGAAATGAAGGCAGAAATAAAGATGTTCCTTGAAACCAATGAGAACAAAGACACAACATACCAGAATTTCTGGGACACATTTAAAGCAGTGTGTAGAGGGAAATTTATAGCACTAAATGCACACAAGAGAAAGCAGGAAAGATCTAAAATGGACACCCTAACATCACAATTAAAAGAACTAGAGAAGCAAGAGCAAACACATTCACAAGCTAGCAGAAGGCAAGAAAAAACTAAGATCAGAGCAGAACTGAAGGAGATAGAGACACAAAAACCCTTCAAAAAATCAATGAATCCAGGAGCTGGTTTTTTGAAAAGATCAACAAAATTGATAGACTGCTAGCAAGACTAATAAAGAAGAAAAGAGAGAAGAATCAAATAGTCACAATAAAAAAAGATAAAAGGGATATCACCACTGATACCACAGGAATACAAACTACCATCAGAGAATACTATAAACACCTCTATGCAAATGAACTAGAAAATCTAGAAGAAATGGATAAATTCCTGGACACACACACCCTCCCAAGACTAAACCAGGAAGAAGTTGAATCTCTGAATAGACCAATAACAGGCTCTGAAATTGAGGCAATAATTAGTAGCTTACCAACCAAAAAAAGTCCAGGACCAGATGGATTCACAGCCAAATTCTACCAGAGGTACAAGGAAGAGCTGGTATCGTTCCTTCTGAAACTATTCCAATCAGTAGAAAAAGAGGGAATCCTCCCTAACTCATTTTATGAGGCCAGCATCATCCTGATAACAAAGCCCGGTAGAGACACAACAAAAGAAGAGAATTTTAAACCAATATCCTTGATGAAAATCGATGCAAAAATCCTCAATAAAATACTGGCAAACCAAATCCAGCAGCACATCAAAAAGCTTATCCACCATGATCAAGTGGGCTTCATCCCTGGGATGCAAGGCTTTTTCAACGTACACAAATCAATAAACGTAATCCAGCATATAAACAGAACCAACAACAAAAACCACATGATTATCTCAATAGATGCAGAAAAGGCCTTCAAAAAAATTCAACGGCCCTTCACGCTAAAAACTCTCAATAATTAGGTATTGATGGAATGTATCTCCAAATAATAAGATCTATTTATGACAAACCCACAGCCAATATCATACTGAATGCACAAAAACTGGAAGCATTCCCTTTGAAAACTGGCACAAGACAGGGATGTCCTCTCTCAACACTCCTATTCAACATAGTGTTGGAAATGCTGGCCAGGGCAAACAGGCAGGAGAAAGAAATAAAGGGTACTCAATTAGGAAAAGAGGAAGTCAAATTGTCCCTGTTTGCAGGTGACTTGATTGTATATCTAGAAAACCCCATCATCTCAGCCCAAAATCTCCTTCAGCTGATAAGCAACTTCAGCAAAGTCTCAGGATACAAAATCAATGTGCAAAAATCACAAGCATGCTTACACAGCAATAACAGACAAACAGAGAGCCAAATCATGAGTGAACTCCCATTCATAGTTGCTTCAAAGAGAATAAAATACCTAGGAATCCAACTTACAAGGGATGTGAAGGACCTCTTCAAGGAGAACTACAAACTACTCACTGCTCAATGAAATAAGAGAGGATACAAACAAATGGAAGAGCATTCCATGCTCATGGATAGGAAGAAGCAATATCCTGAAAATGGCCATACTGCCCAAGGTAATTTATAGATTCAATGCCATCCCCATCAAGCTACCAATGACTTTCTTCACAGAATTGGAAAAAACTACTTTAAAGTTCATATGGAACCAAAAAAGAGCTCGCATTGCCAAGTCAATCCTAAGCCAAAAGAACAAAGCTGGAGGCATCATGCTACCTGACTTCAAAATATACTACAAGGCTACAGTAACCAAAACAGCATGGTACTGGTACCAAAACAGAGATATAGACCAATGGAACAGAACAGAGCCCTCAGAAATAATACCACACATCTACAACCATCTGATCTTTGACAAACCTGACAAAAACAAGAAATGGGGAAAGGATTCCCTATTTAACAAATGGTGCTGGGAAAACTGGCTAGCCGTATGTAGAAAGCTGAAACTGGATCCCTTCCTTACACCTTATACAAAAATTAATTCAAGATGGATTAAAGACTTAAATGTTAGACTTAAAACCATAAAAACCCTAGAAGAAAACCTAGGCAATACCATTCAGGACATAGGCATGGGCAAGGACTTCACGACTAAAATACCAAAAGCAGTGGCAATGAAAGCCAACATAGACAAATGGGATCTAATTAAACTCAAGAGCTTCTGCACAGCAAAAGAAACTAACATCAGAGTGAACAGGCAACCTACAGAATGGGAGAAAATTTTTGCAATCTACCCATCTGACAAAGGGCTAATATCCAGAATCTACAAGGAGCTCCAACAAATTTACAAGAAAAAAACAAACAACCTCATCAACAAGTGGGCAAAGGATATGAACAGACACTTCTCAAAAGAAGACATTTATGCAGCCAACAGTCACATGAAAAAATGCTCATCATCACTGGCCATCAGAGAAATGCAAATCAGAACCACGATGAGATACTATCTCACACCAGTTAGAATGGCAATCATTAAAAAGTCAGGCAGCATCAGGTGCTGGAGAGGATGTGGAGAAATAGGAACACTTTTACACTGTTGGTGGGACCGTAAACTAGTTCAACCATTGTGGAAGACAGTGTGGCGATTCCTCAGGGATCTAGAACTAGAAATACCATTTGACCCAGCCATCTCATTACTGGGTATATACCCAAAGGATTGTAAGTCATGCTGCTATAAAGACATATGCACGTGTATGTTTATTGCGGCACTATTCACAACAGCAAAGACTTGGAACCAACCCAAATGTCCATCAATGATAGACTGGATTAAGAAAATGTGGCACATGTACACTATGGAATACTATACAGCCATAAGAAAGGATGAGTTCATGTCCTTTGTAGGGATGTGGATGAAACTGGAAACCATCATTCTCAGCAAACTATCGCAAGGACAGAAAACCAAACACCGCATGTTCTCCCTCATAGGTGGGAATTGAACAATGAGAACACATGGACACAGGAAGGGGAACATCACACACTGGGGCCTGTTGTGGGCTGGGGGGAGTGGAGAATGATAGCATTAGGAGATATACCTAATGTAAATGACGAGATAATGGGTGCAGCACACCAACATGGCGCATGTGTACATATGTAACACCCTGCACGTTGTGCACATGTACCCTAAAACTTAAAGTATAATAATAAAAATAAATAAATAAATAAACAAATAAAGAAACAACATACCCACAAACGTGGAAGCAACTTTGGAACTGGGTAACAGACAGGTTGGAACAGTTTAGAGGGCTCAGAAGACGATAGGAAGATGTAGGAAAGTTTGAAACTTCTTAGACACTTCTTGAATGGCTTTGACCAAATGCTGCTCATCTCAGATGGAGATGAGAAACTAGCTGAGAAGCGAAATAAAGATTTACACTTCTATTAGCTATGTTTTAGCAAAAAGATTCGCAGCATTTTGTGCCTGTCCTAAAGATTTGTGGAACTTTGAACTTGAGAAGATGATTTAGGGTATCTGGTGGAAGTAATGCCTAAGCAGGAAAGCATTCAAGATGTAACTTGGGTACTGTTAAAAGCATTCAATTTTATGTTTTTACAAAGATATGGTTTGGAATCGGAACTTGTATTTAAAAGGGAAGCAAAGAATGAAAATTCAGAGAATGTGTGGCCTGATTCAATAGAAAAGAAAAACCCATTTTCTGAGGAGAAATTCAAGCCAGCTGCAAAAATTTGCATAAATAACAAGGAACCAAATGTTAGTCACCTAGACAATGGGGAAAATGTCTCCAGGGCATGTCAGAGACCTTCCTGGCAGTCCCTCCCATAATAGAAATGGAGGCCTTGGAGGCAATAATGGTTTTGTGGGCCAGGCCCAGGGCTGCCCTACTGTGTGCAGCCTAGAGACTTGGTGCCCTTCATCCCAGTCACTCCAGCCTTGGCTAAAACAGGCCAAGGTACAGCTCAGGTCATGGCTTCAGAGGGTGCAAGCCCCAAGCCTTGGAAGCTTGGAAGCTTCTGCATGGTGTTGAACCTGTGGATGCACAAAAGTTAAGAATTGAGGTTTGGGAACCTCCACTTAGATTCCAGATGATGTATGGAAATTCCTGGGTGTCCAGGCAGAGATTTGCTGCAGGGACAGGGCCCTCATGGAGAACCTCTGCTAGTGCAGTGCAGAAGGGAAATGTGGGGTTGGAGTCTCCACACAGAGTCCCCATTGGGCACTACCTAATGGAGCTGTGAGAAGAGGTCCTCCAGACCCTAGAATGATAGACCCACTGACAGCTTGCACCATCCATCTAGACACACCACAGACATTCAACATAAGCCCATGAAGGCAACTGGGGTGGGAGAGGCTGTTCCCTGCAATGCCACAGGGGTGGAGCTGCCCAAGTCCATGGGAACCCACCTCTTGCATCAGTGTGATCTGGATCTGAGACATGGAGTCAAAGGAGATCATTTTGGAGCTTTAAGATTTGGCTGCCCCACTAGATTTCAGACTTGCATGGGGCCTGTAGCCCCTTCATTTTGGCTAATGTCTCCCATTTGGAATGTGTGTGTTCACCCAATGCCTGTATCCCCATTGTATCTAGGAAGTAAATCACTTGCTTTTGATTTTCCAGGCCCATAGACCGAGGACTGCCTTGTCTCAGATGGGACTTTGGACTTGGACTTTTGGATTAATGCTGGAGTGAGTTAAGACTGGGGGACGCTTGGAAGGCATGATTGGCTTTGAAATGTGAGGGCATGAGATTTGGGAGGGGCCAGAGGTAGAGTGAAATGGTTTGGCTCTGTGTCCCCACCGAAATTTCACCTTGAATTGTAATAATCCCCACGTGTCGTGGGAGGGACTCAGTGGGACGTAATTGAATCATGGGGGTGGGTTTTTTGGTGCTGTTCTCGTGATAGTGAATAAGTCTAAAAAGGAGAGTTCCCCTGCACATGCTTTCTTGCCTGCTGTCATGTAAGTCATCACTTTGGTCTTCCTTGATCTTCAGCCATGATTGTGAGGCGTCCCCAGTCATGTGGAACTGTGAGTCCATTAAACCTGTTTCCTTTATAAATTACCAGTCTCAGGTATATCTTTATTAGCAGTATGAGAAAGGACTGATACACTAACAAATTGTTTTTTAAAGTTATTATAAAAATGACACTTTCACCAATGAATATGAAACTTCCATTTGTTACAAATCAATTCCACAATTTGTTTTTATATCTGTGTGTGCATGTGTGTGTGTGCACGTGTCCACAGTGTGTTTTTAATGCCACACATTAGGTTCCCTGGAAAATTGACTCTAGGATGTAGATTTGTAATCAGGCACTCACAAAATCTTACCTCCTTTATCTCTAAAGCAGGTTAGACAGGAGAGGTTTGAGAATAAAGGGAAGTTGAACAGATTTTCAAGTACCATAAAGGCCTCAGCCAATATTACAAGGTTGCTCTGCAGCCGGGAAGGCACTTCATAATACTATCAGTTTGGGATGAGGTTGCTGGACCTTTGTAACTTGGAGACTTTGGACAAAGTGTATCTCTTCAGCAGAAAGGAAGCCCCAGATATGGATTCATCTATGAGATCTTCATCAAGCACAGTGTCGGAGAAGCATCACGATGGCACATCATAACAATCATATTCCACATCTTTATTCCTAAAATTGTTTCTCAAATCAAATGATTTCATAGAAAAAGTTCTAGGATTATCCTTCAAGATTCTATTCGCCACTTTTCTTAGGAAAACCTTGCAAAAGAATGTAAAATGAACTAAAGTCTATGCCATTCCAACTGCCTTCAAGGCTGTAAATAATACTCCTTTTCTACCTCCTCTATCACTCATTCTAGATTCCATTGACTTCTGGTGGCAGTCCCGAGTATCTATGTTGTTATCTGTAGGTTGATGAAGACTCTCATTTCTTAGGTATCTAATCCCAAATCATCATGCTTTTCTTGGATCATAGCTACTGCACTTGTTCATTTACCTTGACAATTTGTCAAAGGTTTATTGAAAGATTTCTAAGTTATTATCTTGGTACCAAACATACTCTTCCCCTTCCCACTGAGTAACATCAGTCCGACTTCACTCTAATGACTGGAGTCAATTTTCCAAGCTAGGATTAAGACTCTACTCTTTCCCTGTCCTGGTCCCTTGGCATCTAGTTGCTGATTTGACTGGGTGGCATTATAACTTGAAATTTAAACAGAACTTTGCTATGCATTATAATGGAAACATTATCCCTCTAGGAGTCTAGACTTCCAAACTCCAGAGTCTAAAGTTGTAGATCCAGTATTCAGTCTCATGAATATGTCCATAGCTCCTACATATATTTCTAAGGTAGGTCCTGTAGAAGTATTATCTGCTTTTTCACATTTACTATGAATATATATATATATTTATACTATATAAATATATAACTATACCATATTTATACTATATTATTATATATTATTATTTATAGTATATTATTTACAGTATATTTATTATCATATTTATAGAATATTATATTTCTAGTATATTTATTATTTATAGTATAAATATATATTTTATACTATATATTAAGTATAAATATAATATATAAATATATATTAAATATAATATGTATTTTATAAAATACATTTATTTTTATACTAAGTTATATATTTATATATAAATACATATATTTATGGGCTATGATTTTGTCAGATACATGTATTCTTGAAATATTTTATTCTATGTAATGAAGCTCTCTCTCATTCTCTCATTAATGCTGCCTTGTGATGGACAGAAGTTGTTTCTCACAGTATTGTCCAGCATATAAATTTTTAAATTTTTAGTGAGATATATTTGCATTTTGTTTAAAAATGCATTTGCCTACTCTATGGTGAGTAAGATGTTCCATATATTTGCCTCTGTAGAATGCCCTATTTTAACACATATTTATATCTGTAATCTACTTGGAATTGATTTTTCTGTACAGCATGAAGTATAAGAAAATATTTTTTCCATAAGGATATCTTATTAACTCAGTGCCACTCACTGAAAAGATGAATGGGAATTTTAAAAGGATATGTTTGTTTCTCTCAGTATTCTAGAATAGAAGGAAATGGATAATGAATCAACTTCTTCTCAATATAAAATGTAAATGACTATAGTAAAATTAAATAAGATTGAATACCAAATCTAATAGCTAAGATACAGAACACAGAATGGAGCCTTTATAGTTGTATTAGCCAATCTCCCCCTGACAAAATAAGGAAATATACATATATTTAAGAGTGACTTTAATAAATTAGCTTCTTTGCCTGGTAAGCTTTAGTATTAAAAGTGTTCTTGTTTCAAAATTCATTTTCAGTATTATGTATTCATGTCTAGCTAGGACAATATTTAAGCATTTAAGGAAAATTGCAAAGTTTATTGTGTGATATATAAAATCATTCTCAGGATATCAGCTTAGATAAAATCTCTTCAGTTCTTCAGGTGACTCTGAACTCCCTACTTCTTTAAATATATCATGATGTGCTTAAATCAACTGAAATGTTGTGTGCAATGATAAACCATGAACATAATGGATATATAGGATATAATTTCTTGCCCAGATCTTCTTTCTACACAAGAAATGAGGACTATATATGTACATTATTACATAACAGAACAATAATATGTATGAGGAGTTGCTGAGCTTCTACTTTAACTTAAAGGATTACTGGATGAGATTCTTGTTTTAAATATTACCTTATCACTGAGATTTACACTGCCCAGTCTGTGAAAACAGCAATAGTCTTTTTAACCTGCTTGTATTTCCATAGAACTTCTCAACTTAGATTTTCCTATGTATTATATTTACTATCTGCTTACCTCACCAGAATATGATCTCCTTGAAGCAGAGATTGTTGCTTGTTTGGCTCACAGCTATTCCTAAATCACAGAATAGGTCTCCATGTTTTTGAATGTATAAATTGTAGAGGAGAATAGAGATTGCAGAAGAGAAAAAAATGATAAATATACCCTATCCATGTTCTTTGGAGACTTTGATTTATTTTACTATTAGGACTCCAGTTACAAAATAATTTCTCTATTATTTATTTGTCATTATTCCAGCCTCAAAGACATTAGAAAATAATAGGCAATTTTCCTAATCCAGTCTATCATTGTTGGACATTTGGGTTGGTTCCAAGTCTTTGCTATTGTGAATAGCGCTGCAATAAACATGCGTGTGCATGTGTCTTTATAGCAGCACGATTTATAATCCTTTGGGTATATACCCAGTAATGGGATGGCTGGGTCAAATGCATACACCATGGAATACTATGCAGGCATAAAAAATGATGAGTTCATGTCCTTTGTAGGGACATGGATGAAGCAGGAAACCATCATTCTCAGCAAACTATTGCAAGGACAAAAAACCAAACACCGCATGTTCTCACTCGTAGGTGGGAATTGAACAATGAGAACACATGGACACAGGAAGGAGAACATCACACACCAGGGCCTGTTGTGGGGTGGGGGGAGGGGGAGGGATAGCATTAGGAGATATACCTAATGCTAAATGACCAGTTAATGGGTGCAGCACACCAACATGGCACATGTATACATATGTAACAAATCTGCATGTTGTGCACATGTACCCTAAAACTTAAAGTATAAAAATAATAAAATTAAAAAAAGAATCAAAAAAAAGAAAAGAACAGGCAATATAAGAAGTTGTTTAAGACGCCGTTAATTGTTGCCTATCTCTGATTATCTGCTACATTGACTTATTAAGATTATATTTAGAAATGTCACTCAATGTCAAAGCCAGGGATCAGAGATATCTCAATGTAAAAGGTTTTATTAGAAAATAATGTATAGTGAAGTTTTAGTTGTGGGGCTTCTAATTATTATGAAAGTTGATCTATGTCTTTGGATTATTCTGCTTTGTAAAATTGTTGGGGCTCAGAAAACATGCTCCAATTGGTGGCATTTTGACATGTTGAACTGAAGAAATGATCTCAAGGTCTCTCTCTGACTTTCCCTTGCCTCCCTGTCTCTCTGATCCTCTTTCTTTTCCAAAGCACCAAGATGGGCTCTCTCTGGAAGTTTCATTATCTGACTGAGAAAATGCAATTTTCTTAAATCCCGATCCCTAGGAATCTCATTCAACAACCAGGAAACATTATCATCTGAGAAAAGAAGAGACAAGGAGTCTTCACCATGCCTTTACAAACTTTTCATCTGTCCTTATAAAGACAGCTCTGAGAAGTCACTGGGGGATCCATATCTGCATGATAAGACAACCTTTGTTCACAATACAGTTTCACATTTCCCCCACCTTTTCATAATTTGTCCACAAACTATTGTTAGTCCTTCAGTCCTATTCAGTGTCCAAAGAGAATCATTTACAAACCATCTTCTGGACTCTGGGCCCAATCATTACTCTCCACTTCCTTCTCCCCAGTGGAGAGGGTATTTAAGTATCAAACATCTGGCCCTCTTTTTGGAGTTTTTAATATTTTGTATTACTCTCATGCATATGTGTGCATGCAATAAATATGTTATCGTTTTCTCTTGTTAACTTTTTGTTGTTGTTACAGTGATGTCAGCCATAACCCTTTATAATGGGGAGGAAAGGGATCACTTCTTTTCCACCTCTACAAATTCTTGTTCAAAACACATGCTCACATGAATTTAACATGAAGATGTAAGTCATGCTTAATCCATAATCTTACACTTATCTGAAGAATTCTCTTTAGAAAAAAATATAGTCTATATTCAGAAAAAAGTAAGTGCAATAACTGATCATGTAGCTATATTTAAATCATCTCTGCCACAAATTATTAGAGACACTATTTTGCATACATAAACTATGCTATTCAGATATCTCCAGAGACTCCAGACTTTGAAAATAACTCCTTCTCTTAAGACTTAATACAAATTATTTGATTATTCATCCCTCAAAAGAATGAAAATCCAGCTTTGCCTCTAAACTCTAGGGATATTACAGAGTTAATTATAGTTCTTGTTATCTCTTGTTTTGATGTTATCTTCTTTCTGAATTCTTCACATCACCTGCCTTGCCTACTGGGGTTGGTACAGATAATTTTACATTTACATGTTATTCAACAAATATGGAACAGAATAGTGAAACACTTCTACAGAGTTTTACAAAACAGTATCAGTGTCAGGAAGGTATTTTTTGCAGCAGGATATTAATGGAAGTTTTTTGTTAATAGAGAAATTATATAGAACAACAGAGCAGTAAGTACACCATGCATCTGTTTTCTTAAAGTGCTTTGCTACTCCTGAGTTTCCACATCCAAAGTTCTTTATGAGTTAACTTGATCTTCAGACAAATTGTCTGCCTCATTGTTATTTAGGACTTCTCAGATCTCTTTCCTTTTTCCTCTTTTTTTTTTTTTTTTCCCAGGAGGATGCAGAACTTCACCCTTTCTCTCTCTGGCTTCATTCCCAAAATTCAGAATTGTATTCATTTTATGGGAACCACTGGCTCACTAACCTGCACCGACCTGAAGGTCTCTACTTCTTTATCCAAAAACAAATTAAGGTATTGTGATAATAAAAAGGCCAGCTAGGTCAGGCCTCAAAGCATTTAGTTGTTCAAAAGAACTAGCAGAGCTTTTAACATTTCATTCTTTCCTTGACAAGAGCCAATGTTAAATATGGGTTTTCTTTCTCTTTATCTCTATAAAATGTATTCTTTATTTCAGAAGAACTTCCATTCAGTCACCCACCTATTCAGAATAATCAGCTATAATTATTTTTGTCTGAAATAGCATTCTACTTATTTTCAGCTACACTTACACAACCCATGGTGTCATCACTGCACGGTATCAACTTCAAGAAATGCTTGAATAAAATCTCAGGAGGAAACAAATAGTTTCTGGAGAATGTCTGCATCAATAATAGAAAAAAATCTGAAACAAAATTAAGTACAATTAGATAATTTAAAAGTCATTTTTGGTCAATACTGAAAAGAAATGAAACATAGAAATACCAGAAAAACAACCATTGTGTGAATCCCAGAATATTATTTAGACTAAAGTATGGTTCAAATATATTTATATATATAATGGTCTACTACGAGATCAATGAGGTGCTCACAATTTCTCAGAAATGTTTTCAGTTGTCCATTCCATGTTTCTTCAAACACAGTGTCAGAATTGTTAAATGTATCTCTTCATACTTGGTCTCATTTTAAATCAGTAAAAGTATTGTCTAGATCTTCAAGGTTTGATTCCATATGTATTTTGCTGTGAAAATTGCTCCATTCATTTAGATAATGTGACACCAAATTATAAGCTCTAAGCAGCTGTCACTCTTTGCCAGACACTCAGAAATCCTGATGAGAACTGGCATGCCATTTATCTGACAATTCAGTGTCAACAGTAATAAAATCTATGGGCTTAATACATTAACAGTTTCAGGGAGTATCTGAGTTAAAATGAAAACTTAAAAGTATTTTAGTGCATCAAAATAACAGTGTACAGCTGATACTGATATTGGTGATATATTAGTTTGCAACTGAGAAAATGTAAAGCACTTTGTGAAAATAAATATTATATTAAAAAAGGGATATTTTTTCAAATGACTCAGATTTTTAATAAATAAAAATTACACATTATATTTATGAAAACAACTAAGCCTTTAAGCTAACTTCTTGTATTTGCTTAATGCCTTAAAATACACAGATTATTCATGTATACATTTCACTTGATGATCCACAGGTCTCTTGGAAATCACAGGCATATCCTCACTTTACCAATTGAGATATTGGATCTTGGGGCATGAAATAACTTCTTCAGATTCTCCTAGTTGGCATGTGTCAATCCTTAAAATAAAATATAGAAAATATTTCTTTTTAGTCCAATTTTCTAGATTTGTATTTTACTATCTCTCCTGCTTCTTCGTTTTAATTCGTACTATTTTAGAAGTCTTTCATACAGATTCAGAATTGCAACTTAATTTTCATTTTAACACATAATAAGGAACTATAAAGTAAACAAAAATCATAAGTTCCCATGTCATGGTTTCATTTTATAAATTTTAAACTTTTTCCAATTTAAAACAAATTGTAATTTATTTAACATTATGTCAAATAAAATATGAAACAGATGGCAAAAGATTAACATATTTATTTTATAATAAAATTAAATGTATCATTCTCATTATCATATTGTGTTTTCAAATTTCCATTTTTGTTTTAGATTCAGGGGGTACACGTGCAGGTTTCTTACATGGATATATTGCTTGATGCTGAAGTTTGGGGTGTGGATGATTCTGTCACCCAGATAGTAAACGTAATACTCAATAGGAAGATTTTCAGCCCCTCTCTTCTTGTTCCCCTCTCTTCTTCCCTCCTTTTGGAGTCACCAGTGTCTATGGTTCTCATCTTTGTGAGCATGTGTACCAAAGATTTAGCTGCTATTTATAAATAAAATTATATGATATTTGGTTTTCTATTTTTGCATTAATTTGCTTAGGATGATGGCCTCCAGTTGCATCCGTGTTGCTGCAAAAGACATTATTTTATTCTTTTTTTGGTTGTGTAGTAGTCCATGGTGTATATGTACCACATTTTCTTTATTGAATTCACCACTGATGCACACCTAGGTTGATTCTATATCTTGCCGTTCTGAATGGTGCTGCAATGAACATGTGAGTGAGCATGTGTCTTTTTGGTAGAATGTTAATATAATCATTTCTAATAGTGACCTGGAATTTTCTTTTATTGCACTTATTACAACTTGTATTTATGAATTACTATTTCTTAAAGGCAAACTTCATAGTTTAAAGAAACAGTTTTCACCACTGAATCAACAACCTGTAGCAAAATGTCTAGATCACGGCAATAATGTCATAAAGAATAATTTCCCAATTAAATGAATACCCTCAAGTCAAAAAAAAATCAGAGACCAATCAAAAATTAATGGAAAATTTAATTTTTATTTTTTTGTTAACCAATCCTTAGGGTTCTTCAGACAAACAAAACCAGTAGGAAATATATGGATATATAAGAAGAGATTTATTATGGAAATTGCCTCATGCATTTATGGAGACTTAGAATTCCCACAGTACGCCATCTGCATGCTGGACAACCAGGAAAGCCAGTGGTGTAATTTCAGTATGAGTCTGAAGTCCTGAGAACTAGGAGCTCTGATGTCTGAATGAAGGAGGATATGAATGTTCTAGCTCAAGAAGATAATTCCTCCACCTTTTTATTCTATCTGAGCCCTCCAAGGGTCAGATGATACCAACCTACATTGGGTAGGGTGGGTCTCAGTCTACTGATTCAAATGCTAATTTCTTCCAGAAGCACCCTCATAGGCACACCCAGAAATAATATTTTGCCAGCTAACTCGGTATCCCTTTGCCCAGTCAAGTTGACACATACAATTAACTGAAGTCCTTTATAAACCTAGATGACTACAAGAAAAAGAGACATCATATTAAAAACTAGAAATATTACACAGAAATCAAATTCATAGATGAAATAAATTTTCTACGTAATATTCTATTTCTAGAATGAGATACTTTGACATTTCATTAAGAATTTTTAGATGTTTCAAATGGAACAGACTACGTATTTCAGATCAATTGACCCTGAGGATACAATTCAGAAACAAGTTTTACTCAACAGTTTCCATGAGGAGATGTGACTGCCAGATTGGATTAAAGGCCAAGGTTTTGTTGGGGTGTGTGTGTGTGTGTGTGTGTGTGTGTGTACATGTGTGACATTTTGTCAATAATGATTATTGGCAATTTATATTTTATCCCAAGATTACTATGTTTGCAGTGGTAAAAATTCATAATTTCATGAGTTACTGTTTTAAAGAGCCAACAGAGAATTTATCTATCTTTAATTATTCAAAATATCTAGAATTGTGTTGTTATTTGCAATAGGTATGCATCAATTTTATATACAGAAGAGTTTGAGTGCTTATTTATAGTATAAGTATGTTTATTATTATATTACTATTACAAAGTGTTTTAGGAAATTTGTGAAATTAAATTGTAAAACTATATCTTCAATCTTTGGAAATAAAAATATAAACTGCACCATTTTATCATTATGTTTAAAAAAGCTTTCCATTTCAGAATTTATATAAATACAAAAAGAACCTATCTACATTTATTTATTTTTTTCCTCATCTTACATGCGAAAAATGAACATACTTTTCTCTTTTAGTAAGGTTTTCACTGGTTTTTCTATCTTAAATTATTTTTTTCAAAGTTGATGCCATTCTCCCAAAAAAAACTACAAAATAAACCACCATAGTTATTGAAACACAATGTCCTGCTGGAAATTAATGGAGAGATTTGAGAAGAAATAAGCCATGAATGTCATGATGTTCTTGAAAGCTTTCTGGCTTTCTGTTACTTAAAAGCTACAGAAGTAAAATAAATGTATTCTGAGCATCACTGGGAAAAAAAACTATCAAAGGTAAATGTTTAATATTGTTTTATTGACATTTGGGAGTTGGTAACACAGATAATGAAAAAATAGGCGTGAACTAACATATGAGATAAAAAACTAAGTTCAAAAATATATCGGTAAAGTAATGCACATGTACGAAACTGTCACTAATTTTTTCACTAAATGTAATCCCCTTAAGCCGAGTAGCAAATTAAAATGATATATTCAGAGTTATAAGAAACTTGCTATAACTGATCAAAAACCGTAGTTTTCAAGGACAAAAACCCAGCTGAATAGACAGTCACAGAAAATAAGAATACTACATTCTAAATATCACAATTTCTTGATGGGTAATATTACGTTCACCAGTAATAAGAGAAAAATTAATGAATAGAATTACAACTAGGATTTACCCCTATCCTTGTTGAAAAAACTGAAAAATGACAATGTAAGTAGTTCTTATTTGGGAACAAGGATATGTATATTTATGTACATAGAGTTAATAGGTTCATTCGGATAGCTGTTCTCCAATTGCCTATTATATATTTGTATAGTTACATAGTAAATATTTGTTTATACGCACAAAATTTAATAGACACAATGGTGGTTACCTTTGATTAGGGTTCAGGAATATGTAAGGACTTAAAAGTAGCATAAATGTGGCCTCTAGGGTACCGGTAACTTCTATAACTTGATTAGTGATTATATAATTGTATGCATTTTGTAAAAATCAAAAGTAAATGTGCTCTTATTTGGGTACTATATGATATATAAGCTATACTACAACAATAACATTCGTCTAAAAATATTTAATGTTATTTTAAACGGACAATATAGTACGTTAATTGACTAGACTTGTAAAGGGGCCTGGATTTGTTTGGGGAAGAAAAAATTCAGAAAACAGGCCTTTAGGACATGGTTGATGATGGTGATGTGAGTGGAAGTCATGGCTTATTGAGGATGAGCCAAGAGGGGAGGCTGGAACCTGATGAATGAGGATCCTGAAGAATATGATAAGCATCTTGACTTGATCCAACAGAAGAAGAGATTCTTTGAAAGTTTGAGACTATTTTATCTCAGCTAATAAAGAAGTTTTAATTTTAAAAAATTGTCTACACACTTGAGGGACAAAGTTATTGCATGAATATATGATTCCCTTCTAAATATTTATTAATCATTTTAGTTTTTTTCTACAAAATCAAATTTCAGGATGCCAATAATATAGGTAAAAGTATTGAATAATATTGATCACAAAGTTTTTAAATGATAAAGCCATTACTAGCTGATAACAATAAATTATTACATTTTTTATAATTTAAAAAACTTGGAAGAATTTATCGTCATTATGTATGTTAATTGCAACAATATGGAGAGAAGGTTATTCAGAAATGGTTCTATGCAAAGAACTGAGAACAATTCATTGGCATTTAATGTCTTAGAAGTGGGAAATAAAATTTGATACAAGTTTATTGGCTATATTGAATGTTTCCATCAGAACTGTTGACTATCTGGCCCAACTCACTTGTATTACCACAATAACCTCCCAGCTAATGTCCTTGATTATATACCTCTCTCTTTACATGATTCCATCATAGTTTGAGTGATCTTGTTAAAACTGACCACAGATACAAATACCAAAACTTTACTCAAAATCCTCAAATGGTTTCTCAACTTATTCCGAATAAATTTCAAAGTCATTATTATTTCAAGCTTCTATCCCGAATTGATTTGGTCACTGCTTAGCTCTCTGATTTCATCTCTTACTGCTTTTTCCATCACTCACTCTGCCTCAATTACCCTGACCTCCCCCTTTTCCTCAAACACGCTAAGCATACTTTCGTATCAGATCCTATAATTTTACTGTCTTTGCTATCTGAAATTTTCACCGCTTCACACAAGACAAAATCACCAGAAATGTACCTAATGTTCAAAGTTAGGTTTATTAGCTTGCTGAAGCAAGGGAGAACACACAACATGGAATCCCTATGGCCTCTCGGTAAAACAGAGATGGAAGGGTTTCACTTTAGTATCTGAACTATTATATAGTACACAAATAAGAGCACACTTAATTTTAATTTTACAAAATGAACACAAGTACACAATCACTACTCTAATCAAGTTATAGAAGTTACCAGAACACTAGAGGCCACATTTACACTAATTTTAAGTCTTTGTATATTTCCAAACCCTCATCAAAGGTAACCACCATTGTGTCTATTAAATTTTGTGCATATAAACAACTATTTACTATTTAACTGTACAAATATATAATAGGCAATCGGAGAACATGTTAATTTGACAGAAGGTTTAAAAAATAGGTGTGTTCTGAAGTGGTTGCTTTAAGGAAGTTCAGATATTTCATAATTTGATATTTTAACACATTTTACATAAAAGAAGAAAAGCATAAAATGGAAGTGTCATTAGTAAAAAAAAAAAAAAAGGATCATCCATATTAGATGAGAGAGAAAAATGGTATTTATTTTAGCAATCACAGAATGTCCTTTGTTCTATCATGAAGCAGTCTTTTCTGATTATTACTGTTATTAGAGGCCTTGTCTGAATACTGTTGATATTCTGTGAAGCTTGTTTATGTTTATTTGGGAATACTATGACTTAGCTCCTGACAACCAGTTGCCAGCTGTCAGCTTTCAGATAGTTTTCCTTCCTCTCTTCTTTTTGTCCTCCTTGCTTCTTTACTTCCTTCTTTCCTTTCTTCTTTCCTTCCTTCCTTTCTCCCTTCCTTCCTTTCCTTCCCTCCTTCTTTCTTTGCTAACAAGTGATAACTTATTCATAGCACCAACCTGAATAATGGAATTTAGTCTCCATAGTAAAATGCTAAACATATAATATAATTTTGTTTCTTAAAAACTAAACTCAAAATAAAGGGAGAAGTAATCTGCCATAGTAGATTATAGGAATTAGCAGGAATTAGCATGATGTCCATCCATCCTTACTGATATAATCAACTGGAACAAATAGGTCTGTATTCTAAATACAGCTGTAAATACACTGTAGCCTTTCTCAAAGCAAATATTCTATCAACTTAATAATCAGAGTCATGAGAGTTTATGTTCAACTTGAGACATTTTGTGTTTTTTTACATGCTCATGAATTCACAAATGAATACAAATAAAGTTATTACAGGAGACCTTAAAAAGTACTTGATATAAGAAGATAAATCTTCCCTGGATTGCTCAGTATTCCTACAAAGTCCTAGCTTCCTAAGACATAAAAATTAATATGTTACAAAAATAGAGAGTGCTTAATTTTAATTTCTCCAGAAATATTTGCTTTATACATGCCATGAGTATGAGATCTGCAGCCATTTGTCTTACTATTTCACTCAAAGAATAAGACTTCTCTCATCCCTCCAAGAACTAAATGGTTGCATTGCTGGGTAGTGACCTGGATTAACACAAAGGGTAGTCACTGGAGGGAATTACAGAGTTAGGGTCCTGTGTGTTTACATTTCAAAAGGGATAAAACCCTGTGTTATAAAATTGGAGATAGTTATATATCTTTCCTTTGGAGAGATTTATTTAAATTTCAAAGGACCCAGGATCTTACCCATCTTTTCCAAAGAAGAGAAATCATTTACATTGAAGATGCTAAAATTATCTCCCTCTCTCAGGAGGAAAAGGGGGTACAACGGTCCCTTTTCAATATAATGTAAGTAGAGATATTTATATTTCTGCATTCGTCTGCTACACACACACACACACATACACAAAACTGCTCATTCACGTGTCTCTCGTCATATTGCCTGAAGGGTGCCAGGCATAGCAAGACCAATGCTGCCATGATTCTCTGTTCTCCTTTAGTTCTATGAGTAAATAAAATTTTAACTCTGACCCAAAGACTTGGCCTTTCTGCTAGTATCTATCTACATCTACATTGTATACATCTACCTCCTTATCTGTATCTATATCTGTAATTATCTGTATCATATATATGAATATGTAACTGTGCATGTAAACTAACAGCTCAGATGCCTTGTAGTTTCTGACTTAATATTTAAATGAGATATAAGTCAGCCTAAACTTTCAATACTTTTAGTTTTCCTATTCAAAACACTAAAATGCTTTACTAGTCCACTTAAGTATAAAGCAGATTCTGTGGTATTTCTGAAGTGTTGACATACAATAGAATCTAATTAAAATGTTCATAAATTGGTGCAATAATTATATAAACACAATAGTTGAAGGTGCATATTTAGAAATTATGCCAATCTCAAAGCTTGATGGCTCTCAGTTTGGAATCATAACCATAGGTTGCATGTTCAAGAAGGCTGACTAGAAGCAGCTAGTGCACACCACTCTCACAGAGAGTAAACAAATTGGTGAGTAAATACTAGCTCTTCAATTGATTCATCTAAGAAATCATGCTGGTATTCACCAAAGAAGCAACATGGCCCAGGAAGAGCAGAGAAGAATAAAGCTTTGCAGCCACCCACCTGAGCACCACCACTAGAGACCTTCTGAAAACACACGCTTATAGACCCATGATCTTCTCTTGGGCTCCCATCCCCTAACCATGCTGCCTGCCACCTACTAAGAGTTCAGCCAGTGAACTGGGAAGCAGCCTGCCCCTCCCAATCACAACCAGCACCTAAACCCTGGGTTATCCCAACCTGGTCATGCCCTATCAGGACACATACATGCTCTCCAGAGTGCCATTTAGTAGCCTGTGAACTGGGAAACTACCCCATTTTAACTGTGATGATACCTGACCACTTCCCACAGGGCCTGAGGTCAGGCCAACTCAACCACCCAGCACCACCACAACCAACACCCAACCACATGGGCTTAAAATGGAGCCCCTTGCTTTACACGGAACAGCAGTGCTACCACATCAGAGAACAGGAAAGCCAGAAAGCTATCTGTATCAGGCAGAGTGATGTAAGTTCTGCTCCCAAATCACTCCCATGGAGATTCATAAAACAAGCATTTCCTGAGACTCTCAACCATATTGTGGTCTGGAGATAGACTACAGTGTCTGTCTGAAATAGGAGTCGCAAGCCCCAGAACAGGGATGCGGTAAGGTAACAGTCCAGGTTGCTGCCTATCTAGGACAAGGAGCTGGTACAGCACCCCCAGACTCCCACAGAGATGTCAGCGCATTTCACCAGGAGCTCCTCCCATCCACCCTCATTAAGGCTTGTGCCTATGCTCACCATAGGGGTCCTTGTGGGCAAGGCAGGGGCTCCAGCTCTGCCTAGCTGTGTCTACCCAATCCCTGTAGAGCAGGAAGCTCAGGACACTGGGAACTCTACTGTCCAGCCATCTGCTTGCACCACAGTTGGCTCTCACCTGTGAGCACAATCTACTGACCTGTAGGTTGAAACATGTAGCCCAATATAAAACCTACTGACAGAAGTGAAGAGGGCTATAGAAACAAACCCAAGAGACACTACCTAACATACTCTATAGTTACACCCCTTGCTGGCAGGGCGAAGAAAGGAAAAAGGATTTATACCGGCAAAGAAAAAAAATCTATCTGCACAAAAATGATTATAAAAATTAGAAGTGCCAACCTCTCCAGATGAAAAGAAACCAGCACAAGAATTCTGACACCATGAAAAATCTGAATGTTGTGACATTACAAATGGATCACACTAGCTTTCCAGCAATGGTCCCTAACCAAAATGGAAACCCAGAAAGGACAAATAAACAATCCAAAGCATGGATTGCAAGAAAGTTTAGTAAGATCCATGAGAAGGTTGAAAATTGACATAAATATATTTCTAAACCAATCCAGGAAATAAAGAACAGGTTAACATTTTAAAAAGCAATCAGTCAGAGCTGCTGAAATAAAAAAAGTACTTAAGAAATTTCAAAATACAATTAAAAGTGTTATCAATAGACTAAACCAAGCAGAAGAATTTCATAACTTGAAGATCAGTCTTTTCAACTTGCAGTCAGACAGACCCCAAGAAAAAAATTATTTTTTAAAAAAGGCAAAGCCTTTAGGAATACAAAATTGTGTAAAGCCACCACACCTACAAATTATTGGCATTTCTGAGAGAGAAGGAGAAAAATTAAACAATCTGGAAATATATTTGGGGGAAAAATTCAAGAAAATTCTCTAATCTTCCTAGGGAGGCAGACAACCAGATAGAAGAAATAAAGAGAACACCTGTGAGATACTATACAAAACACATATCACCAAGCACATAGTCCTAAGATTGTCTAAGGTCAATGCTAAAGAAAATTATCTTAACGGAAGCTACAGAAGAAAAAGTCAGATCACATACAAAGGGAACCCATCAAGCTAAAAGCAGATTTCTTAGCAGAAACTTTTCAATCCAGGAGAGATAGGGGTCTATTTACAATATTAAAAAAAAAAAGAAGAAGAAGAAGAAAAAACCACTAACCACATCCTGCCAAACAAAGTATTATGAGCAAAGAAGAAAGAAAATATTTTTCAGATGAGCAATCACTAACAGAATTTCTTACCATTAGATAAGCCTTACAAGAGATCCTAAAGGGAGTTCTAAATGTGGAAACAAACAAACAAAAAAAAAAACGGTACTAGCCACTACAAAAACACAATTAAGTACACAGCCCACAGACCCTATAAAGCAACTAGACAATTGAGACTACAAAGCAACAAGCTTTGACAGGATCATAACTCCTCATATCAATATTAACCTTTAATGTAAATGGGCTAAATGCTTCACTTAAAAGGCAGAGTTGCAAGTCGAATAAAAAACAAGACTATTCTGTTCTTTAAGAGACCTGTTTGCCTACAAGAGACCCATTTCACATGCAGCAACATCCATAGGATAAAAGTAAAGGGTTGGAGAAAGACCTATCACACAAATGGAAAACAAAAAAGAGAAAAGCTCTTTGTTCTTATGTCAGATAAAACAAACATTAAACAAAACACACTAATAAAAAAAGAAAAAGAATACATAATAATCAATGGTTTGATGCAAAAAGAAGACAAACTATCCTAAATATATACAAAACCAACATTAGAGCACCCAAATTCAGAAAATAAGTACTTCTAGGCCTAGGAAAAGACTTAAACAGCCAGACAATAAGAGTAGGGGACTTCAACACCCTACTGACAACATTAGACAGATCATTGAGGCAGAAAACTAACAAAGAACTTCTTAACTTAAATCCAACATTTGACCAATTGAACCATATAGACATCTGCAGAATACCACAACTATTGACTACAGAATATACATTTATCTCATTTAAGTATGTGGTTTATGTCTAATAATCTGCGTGCTCAGACATAAAGTAAGGCTCAATAAATTCAAAAAAAGTAATCATGCCAACCATACTCTTGTACCATAGTGTAATAAAAATTGAAATTGATGTCATGAAGATCTCTCAAAAGCACACAATTACCTAGAAATTAAGCAAATTTCTCCTGAGAGAATTTTTTGTAAACAACAAGATTAAGTCAGAGATTAAACAAATATTTAAAATAAGTGAAAACAAGCCAGGCGCAGTGGCTCATGCCTGTAATCCCAGCATTTTGGGAGGCTGAAGCAGGCAGATCACCTGAGATCGGGAGTTGGAGACCAGCCTGACCAACATGGAGAAACCCTGTCTCTACTAAAAATACAAAATTAGCTGGGCATGGTGGCACATGCCTGTAATCCCAGCTACTAGGGAGGCTGAGGCTGGAGAATCGCTTGAACCTGGGAGGCGGGCGTTGCGGTGAGCCAAGATCGTGCCATTGCACTCCAGCCTGGGCAACAAGAGTGAAACTCCATCTCAAAAATAAAATAAAATAAAATAAAATAAAATAAAATAAAATAAGTGAAAACAGAGACATGGCATACGAAAATCCCTGGGATGCAGAAAAGCAGGGTTGAGAGGAAAGTTTGTAGTGCCAAACACCTATGTCAAGATACTAGTAAGATCTCAAATGAGCAGTTTAACATCACACTTAAAGGAACTAGAAAAACAAGAAAAAACTAACCCTAGAGCTAGCGGAAGAAAAGAAATAACTAAAATCAGAGCAGAATTGAGCAACATTGAGACACCACAATCAATACAAAAAATCAATGAAACCAGAAGTTGGTAATTTGAAAGGATAAAGAAGATTGATAGACTACTAGCTATATTAACAAAGAAAAAAAGAGAAGATCCAAATAAGAACAATCAGAAATGAAAAAGATGACATTATGAACAATTTTACAAATATAAACAGTTCCACAGAGGCTATTACGAAAGCCTCTATGCACACAAACTAGAAAATCTAGAGAAAATGAATTAATTCCTGGACAACTACAACCCCGACCAGATTGAAGCAGGAAGAATTTAAAACCCTGTATAGACCAATATCAAGTTCCAAGATTGAATCAATAATTTTTAAAAAGCCTACCAACAAAGAAAAGCATCTTATCAGATGAATTCCATGCTGAATTTTACCTGACATACAAAGAAGAGCTAATCCTTATCCTACTGAATCTATTCCAAAAAAATAAAGGTGGAGAGATTCTTCCCTAACTCATTTTATGAAGCTGACATCATTCTGATGCCAAAATCTCACCAAAAAAGCGACAAAAAAGAAAACTACAGTCTAATATCCCTGATGAACAAAGATGCAAAAATCCTCATCAAAATACTAATAAACTGATTCCAGAAGCACAGAAAAAAAAATAATTCAACATGATCAGGTAGATTTTATTCCTGGGAGGGTCGGTTCAACGTATACCAATCAATAAATTTAATTCACTACATGAACAGCATTAGAAACAAAAATCTTATGGTTATCTCAATAGATGCAGAAGAAGCTTTTGAAAAAATACAACATACCTTCATGATAAAATCCCCTCAACAAACTAGGCATCAAAGGGACATACCTCAAAATAATAAAAGCCGTGTATAACAACCCACAGGCAATATCATACTGAACGGCAAAAGTTGGAAACATTACCCCTGAGAACTGGAACAACACAGGAATGCTCACTTTCACCACTCCTATTTAACAAAGTACTGGAACTCCTAGCCAGGGCAATCATGCATGAGATAGATTTAAGAGGCATTAGAATAGAAAAAGAAGTAGGATGATCTTTCTTCACTGACAGTATGATTCTGTACCTAGAAAACCCTAAAGACATCAGCAAAAGCCTCCTGGAACTGATAAACAGCTTTAGTAATGCTTCGGGATACAAAATCAACGTGCAAAAATCAGTAGCATTTCTATACACCAATAACATTCAAGCTGTGAGCCAAATAATAAATGTAATCTCATTTACAATAGTCACAAAAATATAAAATACCTAGGAATACATGTAACCAAGAAGGTGAAAGATCTCTGCAAGATGAACTGCAAAACACTCCTGAAAGAAATCATGGATGACACAAACAACTGAAAAAGCATTCCATGCTCATAAACTGGAAGAATCAATATTACTAAAATGTCCATACTACCCAAATCAGTCTACAGATTCAGCACTATTCCTATCAAAATACAAATGTCATTTTTCATAGAATTAGAAATGTCTATTCTAAAATTCATATGAAACTAAAAAAGAATCAGACTCACCCAAGCATTCCTAAGCAAACAGACAAAGCCAGAGGCATCACATTACTCAACCTCAAATTATACTGCAAAGCTATAGTAACCAAAACAGGATGTTACTGATATAAAAACAGACACATAGCCTAATGGAACAGAATGGAGAGCCCAGACATAATGCCACACACCGACAACCTTCTGATCTCCCACAAGTCAACAAAAATAAGCAGTGGGGAAAGGATAGCCTATTAAATAAATGGTGCTGGGATGACTGGATACCATAAGCAGAAGAGTAAGACTAGACCACTGCTACTCACTATATACAAAAATTAACTCAAATGGATTAAAGGCTTAAATGTAAGACCTTAAACTATAAAAAACCTAGAAGAAAACCTAGGAAATACCATTCTTGATGCTGGCCTTCGTGAAAAATTTATGTACTAAGCACTCCAAAGAAATTGCAACCAAAAAAATTACAATTGGGACTTAATTGAACTAAAGAGCTTCTGCACAGCAAAATAAATTATCAATGGAGTAAACAGAAAACCTACAGAATGGTTGAAAATATTTGCATTCTATGCATCCAGTAAAAGTCTATTATCCAGAATCTATAAGGAATTTAAACAATTCAAAAAGCCCACCAAAAACCAATTACATTAAAAAGTAGGTAAAGGACTTGAACAGACACTTATCAAAAGCTGTATAAGCAGCCAACAAACATATGGAAAGATGCTCAGCATCATTAATTATCAAAGAAATGCAAATCAAAGTTGCAATGAGATGCCATCTCACACCAGTCAGAATGGCTATTATTAAAAAGTCAAAAAATAACAGATGTTGGCAAGGCTACGGAGAACAGGGAACACTTATACACTGTTGATAGGAATGTAAGTAAGTTCAATAACTGTAGCAGGCAGTTTGGAGATTACTCAAGGAACTCGAAACAGAACTACCATTTGACCTAGCATTCCCATTACTGGGTATATACCCAAAGGAAAATAAATTATTCTACCAGAAAGGCACATGCACTCCTATGTTCATTGCAGCATTATTCACAATAGCTAAGACGTGGAATCAAGTTAGGTGTCCATCATTGATGGACTGGATAAAGAAAATGTTGTACATGTATACTGTAAAATACTATGCAGCCAGGAAAAAGAATTAAATCATGTTTTTTGCAGCAACATGAATGAAGCTGGAAGCCATTTCCCTAAGTGAATTAATGCAAAAACAGAAAACCAAATACCGTATGTTCTCACTTATAAATGGGAGCTAAACAATGGTGGCACACTGACCAAAAGATGGGGTCACTGGGGACTACAGGTGGTGGGAATGGAAAAGGGAGATGGGGCAAGGGCTGAAAATCTTCCTATTAGATACTATGCTCACTTCCTCAGTGATGACATCAATCACAACCCAAACCTTTTTATTAGGCGATATACCCATGTCACAAACCTAGACGTGTACCCCCTGAATCTGAAATAAAAGTTCATACGTTTTTTAAAAGAAAAACTATAAGCAAATATGCATTTATGTTCTTCAAAGTACAATATCATTTTATAATATATTATAACATTATTCATAAAAATAGGCAGCCACCTTCATTTTTTGTTTTACCACCACTTTTTATTTTGATGATTTTCTTTTCACTTTTGAAAACTTTATTCTTAATATTAAATGACTGAATGGTTTTATAAATGTATACTATGCATTACGTATACAGGTACCACACCATTGCATTCCCAAGGAAAAAAAAATAAATTACTTATTTTCTATAAAATATAGTACATATTTTCTAATATATTTGTAAAACATAATGATACAGAAAATATTATAAATGTAGATATTAAATATATGTATTAAAAGTCTCTTACCTGTTGCAACAATGAAGATATCTCAAATTCATGAATTCTAAATTGTAATGTTAATTTTTCTATAGAAAAAAATAAATTCCAGGCTTTTAGTTACTTATTAGTTATCCATATTACTATTGTATAATGTACTGAATAATCACATCAAGTAATTATGTTTTACAAGACACTTGTAATTATATTTCTTATTAAATTATAACTTTATCAGAGTGAAAAACAACTTTCCAATGTTATTTAGAAATTATTCACCTTTAGATAATCCTTTGCAAAATATCAATACACATTATTTTATTCTAAGATTCAGTGGATTTTTAAATCCAACTAATTAGACGTATATAAATCTTTTTGTTCAATTGTTTGTGTCTTTTTGATTTTCACATTGTTCTCATCCTTTTAATTCTTTTACATAAGCAGAAAAAGATCGTACTACTAAGGATTAACTTTTTACATAGAAAATAGCTAATATAGATACCAGCATCAGCAGGCTGACTATAGAAGTTACTAAATTTAACACCTACAACCATGGTTTCTTTCTGCTAAGGCAAACAAACACTGTGTCAAGAAACAAAATTTAGTCTGATTTTATCTTTTGGAGCTGCATGGATGTAGCAATTATTATTGACATTGCTTTTGGAGCTGCATGGATGTGGCTATAATTATTGTCATTGTTCTTCAACATTCTGATAATATGAAAGACCTGAAGATTACCTTTAAAAAAAACAGCAGTAGATTTTGTAATACCATATGATACAATATGAAATAGATTGGACAATGACTGCAATTGTACATATTGATAAATTCCTCAGTTTGGCATTTTAAGGAGGAATGTCCACTGATTAGGTTATTCTAAAAATCATTTTAGATAGTATAAAGAAATATGATTTTCTTTTAACCTTTTCAAATCATTGAATTATTGATAATAAGATGGGTAATTATAAATTCTTCCCAAATGCAGTAAATCCAAAATTTCAGATGCAATTTATAACATTTAGTGATTGGATTTTCTTTTTAGGAATCAATTCATATCATGCTATATGAATTCAAATAACTTGAATCTAATATTGGTAGAATTCTAACATTCAGATAAATCTAAGATTAGAAGCCAAATAAAAGGGAGAAACAATTACGACACAAGACAAGGCAAGGAAGAAACTGGTGGTATGTCACTGGAATGAGAAATATTAGTATTCACCTTTCTAAAGAATGTATGATTCCCCTGCATTAAAGTTTTTCAACAACTGAACCTCCAGCATTCTTTACAAATTGGTGTCGATTCTCTCCAGGGATAACCTCTGCTATCTCTCTTTGACTCCAGGCATATAATGAAAATCAGTGCCCAACAATTCCCATACAATGAAGCACAAAGGCAATTCCCGGAAGAGACAGGCTATGCACTGAAAGTGTTACAAGATCTATTGGCAGAAAGTGTAACAATCTCTATTGGCAGAAGTCTGGGAAGCATATATAGGTAAGCATGGATTTTAAATTTGAAGACACAATAGAAGTCTTGATTATGTTGAATCTATTGACATGGTGCACCTGACTGAGAGTAAGAATTTAATATGTTGGCTCAATCATCTGGGACTGGTTTGCAGGGTCTCTTAGATGGGTTAATTGACACCTGGACTCAGTGACTGCCTCCACGCATTGATGTTGCTATGTAAGTATCTCTGTGCTTTTCTACAGGGAATAAAGTCTAAAGACTGAATGCTTAAAAGACTGGGAATAAATGGATTCAGCCACTCCGTTCCTGACCACAGCGTGATTGTTCATGATAAAGCAATCAGGCACACACAAATTATGGAAGGTTTTACAATGTTCCATATTCCAATATGGTGCAAATGGCCTCTACTCTAAAGATCACAATGTTAAGAAAAAAAAGAAGCTGAAAAATTCTTTAAAGAAAATTAAAGTCATGTGACAAATGAATGTGATATGTTTTCCTGGGTTAGATCCAGGATTTTTTTAAAGCTGTATGTGGCTCTGTTGGAACATCAGTAAAATTTTACTAGGAATTGCCCATTCATTCATAGCATTGCATTAACAGTAAATATTTTGAATTTGAAAAATTTACATTGGTTGCCTAAGAGTATGTTCTTGCACTCACAAAATATAAACTCTTTGTGGCTGAAGAATTCATGATATTGGCAATTTACCCTCAAGTAGTTTCATGAAGTTCACAGTGCCAGAGCCTCCTTTCTGGTTCATTTTGTTGAAGTGCCCTGCAATGGGCTGAAGGAGTAAGTGACTCTTTTCTAGCCTCCAAGAAATCCCTATGTCTATTTCGCAGGGTCATAATGTACTAAGGGAAAGGGTAGTATACAAATGTAACGCTGATTGTTAAATATTGTCTTTAAAAAGACCTTAATTCCTGGAGACCTAAAATAACATTGTGGTACTTTGGATAAAGGCTTGGGAGGTCAGAAATTAAATTTTTTCCTAGTTGTCTCACAGTGAGTTGACTGAGGCTATGGAAACTTGATATTTACTCTCCCAGTTCCACTTGGGAATTAATATAATTAATCACCGAGAAAAGAACTGTGTTGATTCCCTGACCCATGAATTGAGAGAGAATATTGTAAGAAGACCCAAGTTTAAATCCCCTGCAACTGTCCTCTCGCCCTACAAAGATAGGAAGCAAAATCAGTAGGTAATACATTCCTTAGACTATTAGAGATGAGTGCTGACCAAGCACTTGAAATTTGTAAAGGTTGTGATTAGTACAACATATATTTACCTCTGATTGGCTAGTACAAAAGCCAGATTGTCTATAGCGAAATATCATATATAATTACAAACTCAGTCAGGTGTTGAAGCTGATCATCAGCCAATCATAACTGCATTCCTGGATTTATTACCAATCCTGGGGAAAGTCATCACAGCTCTTTGCATTTGCCATGCAGTTACTGACCTAGCAAGTGCTTTCTTTTCCATATTTATGAGTAAAAATAATAAGTCAGATGTGTTTTTTTCCCCAGTTTAAATATTTGAAAGGATTTACCACACTGCACAGTGTATACTAATGAAAGGTTTTCATATGAAGGGAATCAATACAGAGCAGTAAAATAAAGTGAATGCAGGCAAGCATAGAAAGCCTAAGAGACGTTTAAATGACCCAAACTCCTCATAGCTCCATCTTTGCACACAGATGGGCTTAGTCTGTGTCTCAGATCCCCAAGAATTTAAAGGAATATTGGCTTAAAGAATTCCAAGGACCTTTCAGTGTGAGAACGTCGGAAGTACCCTTAGTCAATAATCAAGTCGTGCTTGTCAACCAGGTAGGCCAGTTGGACGCCATCAGCTTGTACAGAATATCCATTCATTTATTCATTCATTCACTCCACCTAAGCCCTACTCCAGAAGATGACAAACCTCACTGATCAATTCTGGTGTCTTTTACTGCCTTTTCTATACACTTTCCTAAAGCTATCTCTTTCTTAAGATAGGACTGTATTCGGTTTGCTAATATTTTATTTGGTAATATTTGTTCATTGTCAATATCTTTACATGTAGTTAAATTATTTAATAGTATTTCAATTATTATCCCAAGTTGACATTTAAGTAAAATCTAAGTTTTTTTCTGACTTCCAGGCTCTTATGTATTACTATTTACTGCCTAACTCCAATAAATCTTCAGTAGCCACTTAAAACAGCATTTTCATAACAGTATTAATCATCTCTATCTAAAATATCCTTCTTTCTATTTTCCTATTTTGCGGAATAGCACACTTAAAAGCCCACTTCATAAAATCAGCTGTAATGCTCAATTCTTTCTTTCTTCTACACCCCATCCAATCTACTTTCTTTAACACTCTAATTCCCCTTTGGTAGTTGAGGTTCCTGGATGAAAAGTATTCCTTCGATAACTTAATGGGACAAACTCTAACATGGCTTCTAGTAACATGGGAGATCTTCTTCCCCTCAAAATGGGAAAAGTAAACAAAGGTACATTGTAAAAAACTTGAACTACTTTGAATTAACACTTTTTCAAAGTCATATATGGTTATTTTATCCAAATTTAGATTTTTTTTCCCCTCAGCATTTCTAGACTATTATGATATTCCACTTGACAAGACATCTTGGCATTACAAATAAACCTCAAGTCTTTTCTTATATCTATTGTTTACATATAGGATACAATCCAAAATGTGAAATACAGAAATAAAGAGATAATGAAAATATAAAATAAAATGATTTTAAGATAATAAAGCATTTGTTTATCTATATAATTGAACATATAATAAAAAGAGACAGTAATAAAAAGGGACACATGTGCATATGTAGCCACATGGATGGCTCTCAAAAGCTGTATACTAAGTTAAAATTAAAAAGACAACACCTACGTTCTGTATAATTCCATTTATGTAACAGTGTGGAGAAGGTTAAACTAAAGGAAGTGAAATCAGATCAGTTTCTACAATTGGGCGAAGGTAGGGTGAGATGTTAACTACAAAGGGAAGTGGAGGAACTTTCGCAGGTATGAAATTGTTCCATAATTTATCCTTGTAGTTGTCAAAACTCATTGAATTATATAACTTAAAAGAGTAAATATTGCTGTTGGTAAATAATACTTCAATAAACCTAAAATAAACGAACAAACAAAGGACTAGTAAGGTATTGCATGTTTTTATTGGTGGCCTGTTATTTCAGCTAAGGAAGAAAGGTTTGTGAAACACCATTTATACGTTTATGTATATTATATATGTAATATAAAATATGTATTTCATATATATGCAAATATATTCATATTTTCAGACATATTTGACACTATATAAGTCCATCGTATTTCCCAAATTTTCTTGATTATTATCTTTTAAGCCTCTATAATAGAGTTAGCAAGACTTCTTGATTTAAACTCCTGACTTAAACTGATTTAAACTACATGTCTCTCATGTATGACCATTTATTTCTGTCCCCAAGTATATCTACCTATTTCTCCACACTGCTGTCTCTCTACCAGCTTACTTCAAATGTCTATTGACAGCTCTGTCTGTCTTCAGTATTTCTCATCTTCTCTGTGGAACCAGAATTTGATTTTCTGAAACACAAATTTCAACACGATGTTCCCTGATATGGAAAATATGTGAATGATTTCCCATTGGCTTTTAGATGAAGTATGGGTTCCTTAACAAGATACTTATGATTTAAATTATGTTTCCTATTCCTCTATCCCTGAACTCAACATTTTAGCCAGATTCAACTGTTTGTACTTCCTAAAATATGATACACTCTCTTATGATATAGACTCAAAAAAGCTGATTTCTTTTTACAGTGACTTTTTTCCATGCCACTTCTTTCCTTCTTTGCCTAATTCTTACTCAGATTTCGTATTTCATATTTTACTCACAATGTCATGTCTTTCAGAAAAAGCTTTTCTGATGCCTCCCAACTAGTTTTAGGAATACCTCCATATACATGCATACCATCATTCTCTTTATTTCCACTGAAGAACGTATCACACCATATTATGATTATGTCTATAACTTTACTGGTATCAACCCCATGAGGTTAGAGTCCATGAGTATACTATTAACATATGGTCCATATTAAGTTCTCAATAATTGTTAAAATAATTAATGTAAAATTAAATATTTGAAATTGCCTTTAGAGTTTGTTAGAAAAAAAAACTTAGAAAAATTAAATTTAATGAAGTTTAATTGAACAAAGAATGATTCTCTAATTGTGCAGCCTCCCCAACCATAATAGGTTCGAAGAGATTCTGTCTTGTCACATGGATTGACAAAACTTATGAACAGAAAATGGAAAGTGACATACAGAAAACAGAAGGGAGTTACAGAAACAGCCTGATTTCTTACCACTCAGTGTTTGCCTTCTTTGAATACTGTTTGAACATTTGGACACCTGTGAGTGGTTGAAGTATGGCTCGCCTGACTGGCTGAGACTTGGCTACTTGTTACAAGAGTAGGTTACAGTCTGTTTGCTTGTCCAGTTAGGTCACAGTTCACTATGTGTAGAGAAACCTTTAGGCAAACCTTACAAAAGGCAGATTTAGGCAAAACTTTATTTAACAGTACATCTGAATCTCAATAACTAAGATGATATTGTTTCTATAGATACATTTTAGATTTTAAAAATACCTATAAAGTAATGATACTACTTATGTAAAGAGATTGCAATGGCTTGGCACTGTGCCTCAGGCCTGTAATCCCAGCACTTTGGGAGGCCAAGGCGGGTGAACTGCTTGACCCCAGGAGTTTGAGACCAGCCTGGATAACATGGAGACACCCCAGATATACAAAAAATACAAAAATAACTGGGCTTGATGGCATGTGCCTGTTGTCCTGGCTACTCAGGAGGCTGAGGTGGGAGGATAGTTTGAGTCCAGGAGGTGGAAGCTGCAGTGAGCCATAATCAAATCCCTGCACTCCAGTCTGGGTGAAAAAGTGAGACCCTGTGTCCAAAAAATAAAAATAAGTAAATAAATAAAAGAAATCACAAGATACTCAATTTACCAGGAATTGCTAAGAGAGTAGATCTTGTGTTCTCACCACACACATACACACACACAGAGAGTGGATATGTTAATTAGTTTGATTTTAGTAACCATTTCACAATGTATATGGAGATAAACAATTAGCTTAATGTATTCTAAATTTAAAATTTTTACATTTCAAAATATAAATAATTTTAAAAATTAAATATTTCTTTTTCACCTGAATTTTAAGTACATTTAGAAACAAGATGGTCTGTATTTTGCAATATTTTTCCTGGCTAGGATGCTGTTACTCCATCCACTTTAAACACCACAGCAGTCCCTAAAACAGAAAAGATTCCCAGAGGAGGATATACTGCTGTCAGTGGTGTTTAGGTCTTGTCCTAATCCTTGCTAAACCAGTTATTCTAATTAACATTTCAAACAAAGATCCCAAAGGATAGGTTCAAAGTACAGTCTACTTTTCTTCAAACGGGAAACCCACTATTATCCCGCAAGAATAAACCCTTTATTTTCCTAGACATTCTTTAAAATGCTGCATTGACTTTTCTTTTCTTTCTGTCTCTCTCTCCCTTTTTTCTTTTTTTAATATAGCCACAGACCTGAATCTGCAGCCTCATATGTGAGTTATACAGTGAGTTGTGTTTCAGAACCATTGCTTATAGACAAATTAACAGATCCAATTTAATTTTACCACAAAAATGGTTTCAAAGAAATAACTTTGCTTACTGTTAAAATGTAACTGGTCTTTGTTATTAGACAAAAACCTATTTGATAATGTTACATTTTCAAATTATAGATTCTTATTTTTTTTCTAAACTTCTAATATAATACCAATGCCAAATTAAGAATTGTGAAAACAAGTGCTGTCAAGGTTATAAAATCAGACAGTCAAACTATATCTTTTAAAATTTGCATATCAAAAACTTAATGAATTAGTACAACACATTTGATGAATGTTGAACTTCCATAAACAATGCAGACATTTTATCTATGATAAGAATAGATTTTATTAATATTATGAGAAATGGAGAACACTTTAAAATAGTTTTAAACATTTTGGCCATAATCAGTTGATGCAACACATATGCAAAGATTAAAATTATGATATACAAAAATACATCAAACTTTTAAATGATTAAATTGTAAATGTGATTGTATAGAATAATTGCATATTAAATGTTAATTTATCTAGTTACTTATGGGACAAAAAGGAGGTAAATTGCATGGTTTACCCTGTGAGGATGAAACTCAACGGAAATATCTACACAGGAAGAGCAAAAAGTCTATAATCTCTTGGGAATGGAGTACTGACAACTCCTTTTGAAGTTGCTTTTGTCTTTGATATTTATTTGTGTTAGTCACAAAGGGCTGACCTACGTTTATGCCACTGACAGCATTCTCACAGATACCAGTTTGAATTAAAAGTTCATTTTTCCAGAAGTCACACTCATGATGTATTTTTGGTCAAGGCTGCTGGTTGTAGTTACTCAAATTTTGTTTTTAAAGTTCTTCTATGTTCTATATTGTAAGACTCTGTGATAGTGACAGAGTGGCTTTGTATGCTTTGGCCTAGTCAAACTTCTTTTGATTAAACATCATGAATATCTTGTCCATTAATATATTTTAATGCAATAAAGTGCATTAACTATAGATCTCCAGATTATTTCTTAACAGCCCAAAACTGTAAAATATAAGAAAGGGAGAAAAATAGAGACAGAAACAGAGAGACAAACAAAAATAAAGTTGTAATAAAGAGGTCCATGATAATATGCTCATATTAGCCATTGGACATAGGGAAGACAGCTCTAAATCAACACATAATGGACATAACCAGAGATATTCTATCACCTAAAACTGTAAAAAAGACATCATAGTAACTCATCTTCAGTGCAAGTAGAGTGAACCTATTAACACAGCTAATTAATAACAAAACCTAAAGGCTGCTCTTGCCAGTACTTAAACAGCTAAAGTGCTAATCAAAGACATATGAGGCCAGGGATATGTAATAATTTATCCCTTCATTATTTATTCCACATTCAAGAAGATGAATTCTTAGACCTATACTGATCTGGAGGTCTGAACCATCTAAAACTGTGGTTCTAAAACTTTAGCATGTATGAGAATAATTTAGAGTGCTTGTTACAGAACAGGTTCTGGCAATGTAACCACTGAATTACCATTTAGTTCTGATTCAGTTGCTGATTCATTCTGATCCATCTAGATTAGCAGAGCCTGAGAACTGGATTTGCTCTCAACCCTTCAGGTACTGGTTTGAGAACCACTGATCTAAACCATATAAATCAGCCTATAGTTTATAATTTATCAGCAAGAAAGCTTCAAATTCCATTGAGTTCACTCACAGTGAGAAAGATCATGTTTGCCAGTTGATAGAAAAAAACAAGCTGCTTTGGCTTTTGTAGTTCTTACTGGAGGAAAAAACAAAACATCATTTAGTATTCTGATTTTATACATAAACTTTTGAGAATTTTGTTAGCTTGAGTCATCTGCAAGATTATTCAAATTTGGGATCTAAACAGATCAATTTTGTAGGCTGCACAGCCTACTCAAAAAGATACGTGGCCTTTGTACTGGCCTTTCCAAGTGGCAGCCCACACATTAAATTTCCAATATAGTAGCCTCAGTATTCTCTAAGTAGCATTTTTCTTCAAAAAATTGGCAGAAATAAAATAATTTTTATAAACCAGAGATATTATTCAAACTAATTTCATTTTACATTTGAAGTCCTTGGTTATTTCAACAGTAGAACAACTCTAAGATATTTATCAGCATCTTTTCCTTCACCCAGGTTAAAAAAGTCAATAAATCCACTTAAAGATACAGAAGATGCCCAATCCAAATAGCTTATTTTTCTGATACATTTTAAGGCTAAAAAATAGTCACTAGGTTGTTTGGAATTGTTTTATGAGTTTTTATATGGAACTTGTTATTTAATTTTATATACTATCAAGACTTTACCTAGATTCTGTAAGTCTGGTGCCAGATATCATGCACACGAAGGCAAAAAGAAATGTTAAATTGGACATGAAGTTAAACAAACATTTGAATATTTATACCTAAAATTATTTTCTTCAAAATACTTGAGATTCAAATCCACAATATAATGTGATAACTTGTTGCCATTCAGAAAAAAATATTGTTTTAGAATACATCTAACATCTAAGCTTGAGAAAATAAATAGTACTTGTCAGTGATATTTACTGTTTCTGCACACACAGTCACATACACATATACATACAAGAAGCTCCTATTTTGAACCCAAAGCAATATTATGTTATATGGAACATTCTTCCTCTTAATCCTTTAAAGATAAGAAACAGTTCTTATGGGAAAAACATATATATATATGTATATATATAATTATAATTTTCAGTTCATATATATGAAACTAGAATAATTACAAATAATTTTTGTCTATGTAACAAAATGTCTAATTTCTTAAGTGAATAACTTAAAATATATATTTATTAATAAACTGGGCATAAATTGTTTTAGTTAGCTAGAATCAATTGCATTTCAATTCTGATACAATATTTTTTTTTCTACGATATGAACATATAAATTAGAAGACTATTGTTTGCCTGTATCTCTAGTTTTCTCCCCAAATCAAAGGTAGTATTGACATTCCCAGCATCACTCGATATTTCTACTCTCCCTGGCTTGTTCATTTATTGGTTGACCTACTGTAATATTAATTTGCAGGTATATATTTTTTCATAAAGTTATGTAAACTTGGCTTTAGTAAAGTCCTTCCAGAAATTTGAAGAACTAAATCTATCTGCAGAGCATTAAAAAAAAAAAGCCTGTATAACAATTCTAAAGATCAAAAGAAAGCTTTCTCTTTGCCCTGTAAAGGTTTCCTGAAAATGAACTGACAATAGGCAGTTCAAAAGGAGAAAAAGGCATACAAATGTATTTAATGTACATAAGCATGGAGGAATCACAGGAGGACAATTACCCAATAAGCTAATGCAGTCGAGATGTATGTATACTCTTCTTAACAGGGGAAGAGGAGATGGCCATTTTGAAATATAAATAATTTTTAGGGGGAGTAAATGAGTCTAATCCTCAGAGGGTAGTTGATAAATAATTTTCTTGGGGAATTCAATGCGACCAGAGAACAGAGTTCATTTGAGTTTTGGGTGTTGTGTTTAATTTTCAGTTTCTTCCTCTGTGATCTGAGTTTTAATCTTCTCTTGTTAACGACATTTCAGGGAGGGGATTGAAGGCAATTGTATTCTTCTTTGGTGTGTCTGGTTTTGAGGTAAATAAGTAAACTTCAGAGAACAGCCTCATTTCTTTCCTGGGGAGAGGCAGAGGACTGAAAGGCAGGAGAGGGAGGGAAGAGAGACCTCCAGCCTACTTCTTTAGTTCAGCAAGTCAGAGTGCATATTTTAAGGTATTGTTTTCTGAGCCCCAACACAATAAAAAATGTTCTAAACATTTTCACATAAAAGCTTTTCTCTGATCTACTTAATAAAACCTGACTAACTTATTTAATTGGGTTACACAAATGTTTGCAAACTTTTTTATGTATTGTCAGTCATCCAATGGGTTCTCCTTACCCACTGCCCAGACAGAGCCTATCATGACCGGGAGAACTGCAATAAAGAAAGAGTAATTCATGCAGAGCCAGTTGTATGGGGATCAGAGTTTTATTATTGCTCAAATCAGTCTCCCAGAAGATTCGTGAACTGGAGTTTTCAAGGATAATTTGGTGGGCAGGCACCAGTGAGTCAGGAATGCTAACTGGTTGGGTGGGAGATAAAATCATAGGGAGTCAAAACTGTCCTCTTGCACTGAGTTAGTTCCTGGGTCAGGGCCACAAGCCCAGATGAACTAGTTTATTGGCCTGGCTGGTTCCAGCTGATCCATTAAGTTCAGGGTCTGGAAAGTACCTAAGGCACTGACCTTAGGTCTTACGATAGTGATGTTATTATCAGGAACAATTTGGAGAAGGTCAGAATTTTGTTGCCTCCAGCTGCATAACTCCAAAATTGCTAATCCTGTGGCTAATTTGATAGTCCTACAAAAGGCCATCTAGTCCCCAGGCAGGAAGGGGGGTTCTTTTGAGAAAGGACTGTTATCATCTTTGCTTCAAAGTTAAACTATAAACTAAGTTCCTCCCAACATTAGTTGGGCCTACGCCCAGGAATAAGCAAGGACAGCTTGGAGGTTAAAAGTCAGATGGAGTTGGTTAAGTCATATCTCTTCCACTGTAATAATTTTCTCAGTTATAATTTTTGCAAAGGCAGTGTCAGCATGTTATTATACTTGTTATCTGACTTAAATCGTCATTTTGAAAAAAAGTTTAATGTATTTTTATAATTTCAAATAATATCTTCTTTAAACATTTTGGAGTATAAAACTGATAAAAAATGAAGATTATTAATTGCCTGGAAAAATTACAGAAAATAAGACTGAGGACTAACTCTGAAATTTTTATCTTGCCAAAATTCCTATCTAAGTGATCTGAGGAGTCACGCCTTACAAATCATAAATTCTCATCAGATGGATTTTATTTAACCCTATATATCATGACTTACTTTCCAACCTGACTCTGGCATAACATTACGAGACAAGGAATAAAGTCAAAATATTTTACCCCAAAACATGTTTTTTTGCCATATTTTGAAATAGCCCTGCAAGGCTGTTTGTTTGTTTGTTTGTTTTGTTTTGTGGGGGAAATTTGCATCTGTAAAGAATATTAACATGGCTAGATCTTTTTCTTCCAGACCCTCACAATCCTAAGGAGATTAACTAAGATCTGAAAAGGAAACATTTGTCGTCTACTGTCTCCAAAGGCAACCACTATAAGACTTCAAAAGAACTTTGGTCTCCACAATCTTTATCTTAACCTAAACATTCCCTTTCTATCCCAGGTCTTAGACAAACTCAACCAATTGTCAACCAGAAAATGTTTAAATTTACCTATAGCCTGAAAGCCCCTACTTTGAGTTGTCCCACCTTTCTGGACCAAACCAATGTATTTCTTAAATGTATTTTTGATTGATGTCTCATGCCTCTCTAAAACGTAAAGCCAAGCTGCACCCCGACCACCTTGAGCACATGTTCTCAGGACCTCCTGAGGGCTGTGTCATGGACCATTGGTAACTCATATTTGGCTTAGAATAAATCTATTCAAATATTTTACAGGGTTTGACTCTTTTTGTCAATAAGACACTAGTTTCTTAAAACAAACAAAGAACAATATAATATATTCCTGAAAATTGTTCACATCTCCATTGGGTAATATGAATCTTCTTCATGTAGGCAGTTTTTAATGTTTTATTTTATTTAAAAATTTTTCTGAAAAAGATAAGATATATAAAGGAGAAGATATATACAAGACCTACATGCAAAGCAAAAATGTAAGCTACGTACAATAAGCTAACAGGGGTCTGTTTCCCTTAAACATTTCATATTCAGTATAAACTAAAATTCTTGGGTGAGATCATTGAGAAATGAAATGAAGCAAGAAGAAAGATTGAATCCTACTACTAAGATAAGCAAATATACCAGAATGAGCATAACTCAATCTTACATTTAATTTTCTCTACAGGAAACCCTAAAGGGTATTTGTTTCTATCCGAAGAATTTTAGAAAAAATAAAGCAAACTGAAATAAAAAGGAGAGGAGAAATTCTTTGATTAAATCTGCTAATATTTTCAAGTGGTTGGTCAGAACTCTTACACATACATTACATTCATCTTTATCTTATCTCAGGATTAAGTTATACTCTACGAAACTGAGGATACATATGTGCACTTTTTTGTTGTTTTTGTTTTATTGGACTAGTGGACTAGGATAAAAACAGAAGATATCTAGCATTTCTGTCAACTCATCCGGAAATTCTCAGCTTGTTCCATAAGAATAACCTGGATTCCACAAAGAAGCCTATCCTTCATGGTATTAAGTGAGAGTGAATATGTATTTTCATTCTCATGACCTCATCAAGGAAATTGTAGATAATTGCACTTCAAAAATGAGGTTGAATATATACATATAAACTTAATAAAATTTCCTATTTCATTCTTGTTTAGTGAAATAGACTGAAACCTTCTAAAATAATTTGCAAAAGGTAAATGTGAACATTTTCTATGAATAGGAATGTAATAATATCCATAAATCTTTAAATTCACACACACACACACACACACTCACGTACACAAACATTTTTGTGATTTCTTAGCTATTTCTGTAAAACTTTTACTCATTTTTCTGGATCCAACTTTCCAAATAATTTCTAATTATTTCTACACTAAGTAGAAATTAGCACCCCCAAATTCACATTAGCCTAGGCTTAAAAATAGTCCTACTACAGTCACAGAATAGTATCTCTGGTGTTACCTCCAATCCCATTCCCCACTCATGTAAACCAGCTTTATTTTAAGTTGATTAGAGGGGTCCTCACTCACATTTTGATCTGTTAGATAAACTATGCTTTCTTTGTGGATCTAGCTCTTCTTACTCAGTCTTTTTAAAAGATAGCTCCTATTGTTTCACCTGCTAAAAAAGAAAAAACAACAATTCTGTGAGGCTGAGGAGGGAGAATTGCTTGAAGCCAGTTGGGAGGCCAGCCTGAGCAACATAGCAAGACTTCATCTCTATTGAAAAAAAAAATAGCTGGGTAGGATGGTGAGCACCTAAACTCTCAGCTATTCAGGAGGCTGACGTGGAAAGATAGCTTGACTCCAGCAGTTTCATGTTGCAACGAGCTATGATTGCCCCACTGCACTCCAGCCTGAGTATTAGAGCAAGACCTCATACCAAACAAACAGTAATAGTAACATATATCATAAGGCTTTGTCAATCAAATAAATTACATTTTCTATTTATGCCCTCCAAAACTGATGATATTTTTGAAACTCAGATGGGTTGCTAATGTTTCACACTGGGTGAGTAATCTGTGTGTCTTTCTGTGATAAGGTCACATATATTGGCCATAATTATCCACTAATCCTGCCAAGACTTTTGGAACCAATGTTAATAAATAGGTATTCAATTTACCTAAAATATTTTTAAAAATATTTTCAATCATTTTCTCTTAAGTCTCAGGTACAAATTTAAAGTAAATTGGCTGAAGGATGATGTGACTGACAGATATTTCTGGACTCAGTGTGACTCATCCCTGTCTCAAACATCTCTACCCCTTTGTTTCAATTCTATTAATCCTGAGGATTTTAGTTTTTATTGTTTTTGTTTTGTTGGCTTTTTTTTTTTTTTTTACATAACACTCACCTTAGTAGTATCTTCACCATGCCTTGATTTGTCTAAAGTTTAAAGTTAAGACTTCTGATACATGCAGTTATAATTATATGGCAAGGAATATCTCTCACAGACATTTAATAGTGCATCTGTCCAGTGTAACTAAACATTTTCAAGCTATCACATATTCAAATAAGGTTTTGGGTCTGTATTTCACAGATAAACACAATTAACTTCTGACAGTAAATGTTTACCTAATTACAATATATCCATCCATGCAAGATAATTGCAATATAAATGTTTAGTAACCAATCTGGTAGCTTTGTTCATAATTAATATTATAAAATTGACATTAAATGCTTCTATATTACAGACATCAGTATAGAAAAACTTGATGAACACTTAATTATTTATAAGAGTACATTACAATTCTTAATATGTAAAAGCACTTAAATAGAAATAATGGGCAGGTAAACAAAAGCAGGATGTGAATTTTATATTAAAAACATATTTACTTTCTCTTAGTGGCCACACCATTATCAGCATCCATGATTGAGAGATATGGCACGTAAATTATTATTTATTTAGGACACTCTTTGTCTGCATAGGATTCAACTGAATGAATTCCAGACAAATGGTTATAAATAAACCATATGGAGTTTATAGTTATTTTCCTATGGCTCAAATAATTGCTTATCCGATCTAGTCTCTCACAGTAAGCAATCCAAAATATAATGGCTATATATAATATGTGGCTTCTTTATACTAGCTGCACATCACAGATCAATCATTTTGGTGGCTGGCTAAGAGTGGTATTTTTTTGTTACTTTCCGTTAAACATTACCCAATTTCTGCATGTGCATTTTACAAAGGTAATCATAGATTTTAGAAAGGCAAGATAATGAGCCATTGGTGGAAAGAAAGCACAGGACAAGTTTTATATTTCTGATAAATAATATGTTGCTTTCTTCAAATGAGTAAGTATAAAAATCATAGAAATCAAGAACCAGAGAGGACTTTCAACATCATATTCGGTATCATCATTGTATAGATAAACTGAAAGAATTTAGTGCTAGATTCAAACTAAGAATTAGTCTTCATAATGGACATTCACAGAGTCACTCTACTTAAGATTCATTGCTGACTTTCACAATGTAATTAACGTCTATTATTATAGGAAATAATTAAGAGTGTTTATGCTTCTACTTATGTACTAAGATTATTATTGTCCTTGAATTCATAGAAATAAGCTCTAAGATAATGCTTTTTTACTTCTTTTTTTCCATTTGATGGGTTTAAGGCATATAAAATCACATTTATTCCCATTTTTACAAATACGTGAATTAAATTTTAATTGCAAGAGAAATTTAAAAATAGATTTATATAAGAAAAATCACATTTATATTATTGGTTATGTGCTTATTTTTTAGATTTTAAAATGTGATTTCATATTCAACCTATTTCATTGCCTCATTGTAATGCAAAGATAATGATGTACATATGTTCACAATATATTTTTAACTAAGTAATGTTTGTTGTTGAAAATTTTGAAAATAATTAGCAATATAGTCTTCATTCTAAATATCAAGGTGATTAGCTTGATAAGGAAATTTATATGATATTGACATCTATACTAGTCAGTTCTCACTCTGAGATAAAGAACTGCCTGAGACTGGGTAATAAATATATAAAGGAAAGAGGTTTAATTGACTTTCAGTTCCACAGGGCTGGGGAGGCCTCAGGAAACTTACAATCATGGTGTAAGGGGAAGCAAACATGTCCTTCTTCACATGGCAGCAGGATGGAGAGATGCAAAGTGAACAGGGGAAGCCCCTTATGAAACCATCAAGTCTCATGAGAACTCACCCACTGTCATGAGGACAGCCTGGAGGAACTCCCTCCATAATCTAATCACCTCCCATGAGGTTCCTCCCCCAACACATGGGGATTACAATTTGGATTATAATTCAAAATGAGATTTGAGTTGGGACAAAGAGCCAGACCATATCAATATCACTAAATAATAATAATATAATAATTATTATTATTTTGAGACTAAGTCTCCCTCTGTTGCCCAGGTGGAGTGCAATGGTGCGATCTTGGCTCACTGCAACCTCTGCATCCTTCGTTCAAGTGATTCTCTCAACGTAGTCTCCCGAGTAGCTGGGATTACAGGCACACACCACCATGTCTGGCTAATTTTTGTATCTTTGGTAGAAACGGAGTTTTACCATGTTGGCCAGGCTGGTCTGGAAATCCTGACCTCAGGTGATATGCCCGCCTCGGCCTCCCAAAGTGCTGGGATTAGAGGCATGAGCCACTGCACCAGGCAATATTACTAAATTGTATACTGAATTAAAATATGTAACAATTTTCCTACAGCAAGAGCAAACTAAGACATTGGCTTAAAAAATAAAATCAGACTAGGCCTGGCACAGTGGCTCACACCTGTAATCCCAGGACTTTGGGAGGCCAAGGCAGGCAGATCACGATGTCAGGAGATGAGTCCAGCCTGGCCAACATGGTGAAACCCTATCTCTACTAAAAATACAAAAATTAGCTGGGTGTGGTGGTGCGTGCCTGTAATCCCAGCTACTCAGGAGGCTGAGGCAGGAGAATCACTTGAACCCGGGAGGCAGAGGTTGCAGTGAGCTGAGATCGGGCCACTGCACTGCAGCCTGGGCGGCAGAGCTAGACACCATCTCAAAAAAAAAAAAAAAACCAGACTACAGGAACTCCAATAACATTTTTATTCATTTGATATTTACCTACTCTGAAATCATTTTGGACTATGCTATATTTAAGTTTACATGATTTTCTTAAATATGTGGCCTCTAATTATGCATACCTGAAAATTAAAGGTAGAAAAAATTCATTTCTTCTTGCTTATATACTCTTTACATTAGTAAATAAATGTACTCAAAAATTTAACTTTGTTAACATATTTTTAATCTTTCTGAGGAGGCCAAAAATATATCCAGGAAGATGCATTGAGCTGTAGTTGGTGCCAGGTGTCTTCTTTTGGGGAAAGTAGTCAAAAAACGTAATTAAGTAATAATAACCTGGAAAAGAAAGTGTTTTTATTGCTCACGGGATAAGCAATATTATTCTTCAGTGTGTTACACGTTATTGCCTGAATGAGAGACACTCTTTTCTGTTAGTTATAGAGCACATTCTCTGTTGGTTACACCAACCACAGAAGTAGACCAGGAAAATTAATCAATGTTATAATTATGTGTCGAACAACTACTACAAATTCTGCAATATACCCACAATTACCTTAATTGATCTCCAGAAATTAAAGTTTAAGTAAGCCTTGGTTGTGGTAAAACTATTCACTGTATCGCTTCGACAGTTAAAAACTGTATTTTTTGCATTACCCTTAAAAACAGCAAACATAAAATGCAATGACATAAATCACTTGAAATATAGTTTCATGGATTATATTTATCAACAAAATTGTAAACATGAGTTTTCAAAGTTAAGAACTCTATTTTCAGGTTAGTGTGAGGGTAGATATTGTTATCTGAGAGATTTATATTAAAACAGTATTAGACATCGTATATATGTGATAAATACACCATAAAACAAAGCAGTTCTCTTTACTATTAAGAAATATTTATACCTTAAAGATATTCAGAATCTATTATTGCAAAATAATATAGACAATATGCTTTCAACTACAGTTAATTAACACTTTATTATATTTATTTCTGTATAATATGTGATACCTTTTATTATAAAAGCAAATTAATGTAATTTTTATGTATGTGAACAGTTGGATCCCAAGTATATATTCCAGTTTAATTTTTAAGAATTGTGAACTTTAAATGTACTTTATCTTACTTTATTAACAGTAGTTATTTGTTCTTATCTGCTTATAAATAAGTCTCTGTGCTTTGCATTCTTTATTTCTAATTTTCACATTTCCTTTCTTTTTTTACTCTTATTTTATATTTACTTATTTATTTACATATTTTTCACTTATTTGTATAAAATATATTCTGACACCTTCTAAAAGCTCACCCTGGAATATGTCATATAATACAAAAGAAGTATAATTTGAAGTTGAAAATGATAAGCACAATTAGGGTGATTTGTTAAAAGCACTATATGAATACAGATAGGAAGACAGATCATTCATTCTCACTTTGCAGAGATAAGGGAAATCTTCAGTCACAGAGTGAGTGGCATTTGAATAAGATTTTAAAGGTTCTGGAGCTATGACCACATTATATAAGTATTTAATTTTCACAACATGTTCTAAGTGATTTCATTTGTGGGAGATGAGGCTTAGATTAAGTAACACGAAGCTGATACTTGAAAGACTGCTGTGTTGAAAGCAGGTCTGTTTGAATATACCATGCTCTTTAAACTTCATTATAGAAACATTTTCTCAGACTAATACATTGGTGTTTTATGATTTCCAATAGCATAACAAATATTTTAGTTTTATGTGCCATAACTAATGTGGTAGTTCAAGATATTACTGCTAAAGGTCATCAGAAATATTTCTAAACACAATTTATTGCATTTCATAAAGACCATGGGAACTTTAAACTGGACAGCGTATGCCTTAAAGTATAATATCTGCAAACCGTAAATCCCTTTTTTGAAACAAATAGGAGTTGTGTCCTAAAAGGGGTGGTAAATCATTAACAAAACTATAAATTAACTATATAAGAAAGCAGAGATCATATTCTTGACGTTGGAAGTGATTACCATATTACAAAAACACTGACATGATGTGTGGTTTCCTTAATTTAGCTGTTCCATGCATCTCTCTTTAATGTAATGAATTATTAATATATTTAATTATATATTTTGATAATATCGTATTACAGTAAAATAAATGAAGTTCAAAACCATAATTACTTGTATAGTAAATTATATTACAATTTATTTCTGGCATTATTTGCATCTAACATGTTTTCTTTTTTGCTGTTTGCCTATAAAATAATTGTGTAATTAATAATTATAGGAGTTGACAATTTAATTTTACTCTGAGGCAATTTACATATGAATCAATTCAATAGAGGCAAAATTTATAATAAACATGTAACATTATATATAAATATTTGGCAATATCTCTTAATGACCAGTAAATTTAAATGAATGATCATATTTAATTAAATTTTTCTCATTTTCTAAAGAGTTTAGTAGAGTGGAAAATGCTTACATTTCCCATAGTGTAAATATAAGCCATAAAAAACTAACTTGAACTAAAAGCTAAACAAAACAAAATCTTCAAATATTTTGCTGAACATCAAAAAAAATTGCTTTCTAATGCTGCAGTTGCTCATATTTTTCAGTGGATACCCTTTTTCAAGTTACAAATACAAAAACAGTATCTAAGGATTACTTAAATTCTAGATATTTACTCTTATTTGATCTCATATATTTCACTTTGAAAGTATAATACTGTTTTTTTCATGATAAAACTATCAACAAATTAGATATAGAAGGAATGTATTTCAAAGTAATAAAGGCCGTATGTCACAAGCCTATAGCAAACATCATACTCAATAGTGGAAAGTTCAAACGTTTTTTCTCTAAGATCAGGAATAAGACAAAGATGTTCACTCTTGCCACTTCTATTCAACACCATACTTGAAGTCCTAGCTAGAGCAAAGGCCAGCTAAATAAAAGACATCCAAATTAGAAAGGAAGAAGTTAAATTGTTCCTGTTGGAAGACAACATTATTTTGTGTATAGAAAACCCTAAGACACCACCAAAAAACTATTAGAACTAATAAATGAATTCAGTAAATTTGCAGGATAGAAAATCAATATACAAAAATCAGTAGCATTCCTATACACTAATAATGAACTATCTGCAAAAGTTAAGAAAACAATCCCATTCATAATATATTCCAAAATAAATAAATAAAACACTTAAAAATAAACTTAGTTGACAGAGAAAGACCTGCACAATGAAAAGTATATAGCATCGATAAAAAAAATTGAATAAGACACAAATAAGTGTAAAGATATCTCATGGTTATGAATTGGAAGACATAATATTGTTAAAATGTCCATACTGTCCAAAACAATACACAGATTCAATGCAGTCCCTATAAAAATACCAATGGCATTCTTTATGGAAATAGAAAATACAATTCTAAAATTTGTATAGAACTTCAAAGCCCCCAAAATAGCCAAAGCAATCTTAAGCAAAAAGAACAATGCTAGAGGCATCACACTACCTGACTTCAAAATATAATATGAAGCTATAGTAATCAAATCAGTGTGACAGCATCATAAAAACAGACACCAAAGGAACAGGATAGAGAGCCCAGAAATAAACCCACACTTATACAATCAACTCATTAGATACAAAAGTGTCAAGAAAACACAATGGGGAGAAGACAGACTCTTCAATAAATGATGTTGAAATAACTCGATCACATACAGAAAAATGAAATTAGATCCTTACCTCAGATGATATTAAAAAATTTAAAAAATGGCCTAAAGACTTAAGACTTGAAACCATAAAATTGTTCAAAGAAAATATAGGACAAAACTCCATGACATTAGTCTGGGCAATGAATTCTTGGATAGGAATCCAAAAGCGTTGAGAAGAAAGGCAAAAATAGACATTGAGATTATATCAAACTAAAAAGCTTTTGCACGGCTATGAAAATATCAACAGAGCCAGGTGCAGTGGCTCACACCTGTGATCCCAGTGTTTTGGGTGGCCAAGGTGGGAGCATCGCTTGATCCTAGGAGTTCAAGACCAGCCTGGGGTACACGGCAACACTCTATCCCTACAAATAATAACAATAAAAAAATTAGCCAGGTGTGATGGCATTTGCCCATGTTCCCAGCTACTCAGGAGACTGACACAGGAGGATGGCTGAGCCCAGAAGGTCAAGCCTGCAGTGAGGCACGCTCTTGCCACTACACTCCAGCCTGGGTGACAGAGCAAGACCTTGTCTTAAATAAATTAATTAATACATAAATAAAAGTAAAGAGAATATCAACAGAAAATATACTGAATGGGTGCAACTATTTATAAATTATACATCTGATAAGGGGTTAATATCCAAAAATATATAAGAAACTCAAGCAACTCAATAGCAAGAAACAAATAACTTGTTTTTAAAAATTGGCAAAGGATCTGAATAGACATTTCTCAGAAGACATACAAATGGCCAACAGGTATATGAAAAAATGCTGATCATCACTAATCAAAAGAGAAATGCGAATTAAAATGACAATAAGATGCCATGTCATACTTAATATAATGGCTATAATAATAAAGACAGTAAATGTGGGTGAAGATGTGGAGAAAAGGGAAGGCTTGCACACTGTAGTGATCATGTAAATTAGTATAGCCCTTATGAAAAACAGCATCAAAGTTCATCAAAAAATTAAAAATAGAATTACTATATAACCAAACAATCCCACTACTGAGTATATATCTAAAAGAATTAAAACTGTTATCTTGCACTAAACCAAAATGAGATGTATATCTGCACTCCAGTGTTAATTGCAATAGTTAAGATATATAATTAACAGATTAACCAATAAAGAAAACGTGGTATACATACACAATGGAATACTCTTCAGCTTTAAATAAAAAGAAAAATTCTGTGATTTGCAACAACTTGGATGAACCCAAAGAACATTATGTTAAATAAAATAAACAAGGCACAGAAAGACAAATACCACATATTCTCACCTATATGTGGAATTTAGGAGTTGAACTCAGCAATATAAACTAAAATGGTGATTATTATGGATGGGGGTTGAGGGAGACATGCTGGTCAAAGGATTCAAAATTTCATTTAGATAAAAGACATAAATTTATGAAATCTATCTTACAACATGGTAACTGTTATGTATCTCAATATAGCCATACCACCATATTTCAAAACAACATATACAAAAAAATACAATTTTTGTCAGTAAATTTTAAACTACTTTCAAAAAATAAAGAATAACATTATTTTGTATACAGTAAATATTCAATAAACTGAAAGACGTGTTGATAAATGACTGAGTTAGAGATATAAGAGGAAAAATACTATATTATTTGAAACACAGGGATTTGAGATATAGTAAGCCACATAATTCTCTGCCTATTCCAAATATCTTTCTGTAAATAAACACAAAGAATATTTTTTAAATAATGAGAATATGAAGGTCAATTCCACTTTAAAAATACCAGAATCTAATGACACAAAATAAAGTTCTAATTTCAGTGTAACACTGCATTATGTTTGTAAACTATGTGCTGTATAGACAATAGATAAAAACATTTTTCTTTTAATTCTAAATATTTAACTTAAAGAAGTCATGCTTGAATTTTTTACTACTAGATTGTCAAAACTTTATGCATTTCCATAATCATCTCCTGAGATGGATCTCTTCAGAGTGGTCATTAGAATGATGGCTATAGTCTTCTGATAGGAACCAAATTTCTTTGGTTTGGCTAAATTCAGCAGGAGATGCTAGCTGTTTCTTAAAAAGTAGCAGAAGATGATAAAAACTCTCCTTACAGTGTTTACTTACTGTGATTTTCACTGACACCTCCATTGCAATAGCTCTTGAGCTATCAACTCTAGTGCAGGTCTCTGTAAAGCCTTCAGCTCATGATGAATCTGGGGCCTAGAAAGTGAGGTAAGAGGATAAAGTTTAACGAGGAATGGCTAAGATTGTTTGCTTCCTTTTTTATCATGTCTGAAGACAGAAGTCAGTAAATGAGAATTATAACATGAATGACATGAGAGACATACAGATGAATCCTATCTAATTTGAGGTAGAAACAGATATTAAAAATATCTTATGAACTAAGGTGTGGAAATGAATATCTAATTAAGTATTATGATTGATCATTAGAGAAAACAGTAGAAATATGGCTTTACATTTCTCTGTTACTAGGAGTAATTACAAGTGTAAAGCTTTTAACAAAGGTATTGTTTGTAAAAAACTTATTAAAATATCAGAATGAAATAAGTTTATGCCTTTGAATTCAGAAATTTCAATAATTTATGGTAACTGGAGAGAGAGTTTCAAGGAAGTTCCAACATAAGGAATGCCCCTCAGAATGGAAACAAGCCTTGGGAATCTCCAGGAAGTGAGTTTGACAGCAATTGAACAAGTTATAGTATTTAAGAAATCCATTGCAAACATACGTGATTAAAAGCTTTGCTAAATATTGTTAATAATCAAATACAAGATGACTTTTTACCTTAAAATGTCATTTTTTTCAAACAACATATGTCTATGCTCTATATTTTATTTAAGGCTTATTTAATTAAATTATGCTATCTTTGGTCTAATATTGAGTCACTTTTATGTATAATTGGAAAGTAAGCCAGATATAATGATTACATTACTTCAGGACAGACAACCACCTGATGGCATGCACATGAAATGTTTTAATAAATACCTAAAGAAAGGTCTAAAATCCAAAAGCCTATAGGCATTAATGCCCTTAAGCTAGTGTCATGTGTTTCCATATATTAAATCTACTCACATTATATATATTTCCCACACTTGATGAATCACGATGCCCCCCCCTTTTTTTTTACTACTAGGTTGCCAGTTTATTATAAATAAATACAACTTAGGAACCACCAGATGGGAGAGATGCATAGGGAAATGTATGTGGGAAGGAGCTAAGAACATCTATGCTCTCAGGCACCCCCACTTCACAGCACTTCAATGCATTCACCAGCCTGGAATCACGATGAACTTTTGAACTTTATTACCATACATACTCTCAGGTCATTTTCATAAAAAATACATTATAAAATACTTGGATACAGAAATATTTATGAAAGTATAACTGTATAAATGTAATCTGAATACACCTTCTTTTACTTAATGGTGTTTCCATAAAATTTTGTTAGTATGAAATGACAGGAGTTAAAATCATGCATAATTAAAACTTTGAACCAAAAGATTATATACACTTGACTGATCAAATACAAAATAAATTGGCATATGTAGAACTAAATAACAGCCTAATAAGCAAAAAACACATTTCTAACTGAATATGTGGTAGTTTGATATCATTGTGGTCACAAAATGAACTTTTTTAAATATCTGATTACCTACATTATAAGTATTGTTTTCATTATTCTTATAATCCTCTATGGCTCATAATAGATCATGTTTTCTATTAGAAATATATTATTTTATATTAATAACTTTTGTAAAACAGGTAATAACATTGAAATATTTGAAAATAAGTGCATATTTGTTTGAGGAAACTGAGCTATTTCCTACTAGCTATATTCCCAAAATCAAAGACATCATATTGAAATTCCCTTTGTATGCTATAAATTTAGCACATACTGTTCACGTAGCTGTGGATATTTTTACAGCCTTATATTATCAGAACTAAAATAACTCGAATTAATATTATTGCCCAAATGATGATACAAATGTCATATATATGTGTATATATAATATATAATATTTATGTATCTATTACAGAAATTAAATGGAGACTCTTAAAGCCTGAAAAACAGTTAGAACAATATTTGACCTAATATCTGATAATCCTGAGGAAATTAAGAAATACAAAGAAAAATTAAAATTAGGTAGTTGATGAAGAAACCACTTACCAATGAGAACAAATACTTAGATATCATGTATTGAAGGTATATAAGTATAAACTTTTATATTTTCAGCCAATAATCAAGATGAAGATTGTGATATAGGTAGATAAACAATAGCATTTCATAATATCTCCAGATATGAAATGCAGAAGAATGTTAAAGCAATGTTGTGTTTATAAGCAGAAAGAATATTAAAACAATAGTGAGCTTACAAGCCCAAAACTTGAGGGAGCTTAGAACCATCTACTAAGGAAACACATACAATAAGATAAAAAAAAAATTTTGCAGAGATTAATTTTTATTATAGATAATGCATCAATGAATGTTGTCTATACCATCTTGGCATTCTAATCAGAACATTTTGCAAAGATCTAATTAGAAAATAATTTTAAACATCTCATCTAAATTATTAACACAACCTACATTGGATGGATATTTTGAACACTATGACATCTCAAACTCCCCTCTCTCTCACAACAAAATAATTCTATTGAGATTCTCAAACCACTTTTGAACTTGGTGTTTCTATAGTCATAGAGCAGTTCTAAATACTTGATAGGATTTTGATGATACAGAAGCCACAGAAAGTAAGAAATAAAGATCACAATTATTGAATTCATAGAACTTATAAAATTGATGCTGGTTGATTTAACTTAACAAAAATTGTAAAATAGATAAAATATTGTAAACTATACATTGTTCTATTTACTGGTCTCCATCTCTTTCTGCTCTGCCTTTCCCTTTTTGCTGTTACATCCCATTCCTCAGGCCAGTCTACTTGTAATTTTCAGATCTATTTCATTTACCCCATGCTATGGTCAAAATGTTGTGTCCTCCTAAAACATATATGTTAAAATTCTAACCGCAAATTGATGGAAATAGGAGGTAGAGTCTTTGCGAAATAATCAGGTCAAAAAGTGTTGCCCTCGTAAATGGGATTAGTGCCCTTATAAAAGAGACCCCAGCGATCTCTCACCTTTTCCACCATGTCAGGACACAGCTAAAAAAATGGCCATCTATGAACCAGGAAGTGGGCCCTCACCAGACACTGAATTTGTAAGTGCCTGGATCTTGGACTTCTCAGAATAATCTATTTTTCACAAGCCACTTAGTTTATGATAGTTTTGTTAAAACAATTTTAACATGTTAAGAACCCCATTTCTAACTCTAACCTGACCCCTAACTGTCACTGTCCCACTAGTAATTAACGTAACTCCACAAAATAACTAAATTTTTGGAGAAAATTTTATAAGTAGAAAAAACACTTGTCTGAAATTATACCTTAAATATTGAGAATTTCAAGTGAAAAAATACAGACTTTTTACAGGGATTGTCAAGAAGGCAAAATACTCTCAATGACTTCAAAACTTGAAGTTTTTTTTCTAATAATTTCCTTTTATATTTTTATATATTTTTAGGGGTTATGAGGAAATGAGATTTTAACTGGCATTAGGATAGACTTTTAGACAGGGGAAAAGAATACATAATTTCTGCATTGCAGCAATCATACCTCCCAAACTATAACCTTACAAAATAATGCTCAGGGTGAGGGCTAGATGAGGAAGGCTGACAAAAAATTCATAAAATAGTGAGACTGGGACAATAGCACAAATTTGAAATCTGCTCAGAAAAAAACAAATTGTGATATATAATATATGCTTTGTGAAAGAACCAAAGAGACTAATTAAAAAATAATAATAAGGGAGAATTTAAAAAGGACCTGGAGATCCACTGACAAGTGAGCAGCTGCAGATGCCTTTAGGACTTACTAAGTCTTCTTCATTCCTCTCCATTTTTACTTTTTACCAATTATGTATTTGTTTTCTATCCTGCATAACAAACTACTACAAAACCAGTGGCTTAAAACAACTTCAATTTATTATTTCAGTTTGTATAAATTAGAGGTTTGGGTGCAGCTTGCCTGGGTCTCTGCTCAGGGTTTCACAAGGCAACATCGAGGCGTCCTCTGGGTAGTGCTTTCCTATTAAGGCTTGACTTGGAAAGGATCTCCTTTCAAGCTCTCTCAGGTCATTAGCACAGTTTCTTTCCATGTGGCTATAGAATTCATAGGAGGTTTCTTCTTCAAGTGTAACAGGAGAATCTCTCACTCCAATCTGTTAAAATTATTATGTAAATGACACTACTATAACATATGCCATAATCTATAACCTAATAAAGATGACTTCTCCATCACCTTTGTCATATTCCACTGTCTAGAAGCAAGTTCACAAACTCCACCACACTTTGAAGAGGAGTTTATACAAGGGTATTGGTCATTAGTGGTCATCTTAGAATTCTGACTGCCAGAAAAGTAGTTACTCTAAAAAGGAAAAGTCTTTATGATCATCCTTAAGAGGCAAGAGAACTAATTTCATATGACAAGGTTAGGAGTTTGTGTCCCCACTAAAATTTATATGTTGAAGTCCTAATCCCTTATGCCTTAGAATGTGATTATATCTAGAGATATTTAATGAGGTCATTAAGTTGACATAAGATCATTAATCCAATGATTAATTAGATTAATTTGATTTGTCATGAATCCAATAGGACCTTATAAGAAGAGGAAATGTGGACATAATATACAAAAGAAAGATTATGTAAAGACAGGGAGAAGACTGCTGTCTACAAGCCAAGGAAACTTGCTTCAGAAGAATCCACTGCTTCCAAGAGCTTAATCTCAGGCTAATGGACTCTAAAATTATGATAAAATGAAATTCTGTAGTCTACGACAATCAGTCTGTGATACTTTGTTGTGACAGCCCTATAAAACTAATACAGCCAGTTTCCAATGCACTGATCTTAACAATTATTTTAGGAAGCCAGTTATCCATGATAATAAAGTCATGTTTCATGTGGGCCAAAAAGGAAGCATAACCAACCTCTGTATTGGATGTGATTCGTTGTTCTCTTTCTCCCTCTTTTTCAATTTTCTCTTAGATGGAAACATTAAAATATTTAATAATATAAAATTTTAGTGAGAGTTTGGAGAAAACTATACTTTTATACTCTTTTCTTTTATTTTTCTTTTTTCAGAGTCTCGCTCTGTCTCCAAGGCTGGAGTGCAATGGTGCGATCTCGGCTCACCACAACCTCCACCTCCCATGTTCAAATGATTTTCCTGTCTCAGCCTCCTGAGTAGCTGGGATTAAAGGCACCCCACCTTGACACCCAGCTAATTTTTGTATTTTTGTAGAGATGGGGTTTCACCTTGTTGGCCAGGCTGGTCTCGAACTCCTGACCTCAAGTAATCCGCCTGCCTTGGCCTCTCACTGTGCTGGGATTACAGGCGTCAGCCACCGCTCCCGGCCACTTTAGGACTGTATTAGTTCATTCTCAGACTGCTATAAAGAACTGCCCCAAACTGGGTAATTTTAAAGAAAATAGGTTTAATTGACTCATAGTTCTGCATGGCTTGGGAGGCCTCAGGAAACTTACAATCATGGCAGAAGGGGATGCAGGTTTGTCTTACATGGCAGCTGGAGTGAGAGAGAGGAGAGAGTGAAGGGGGACGAGCCCCTTCTAGAACATCAGATATCTTGAGAACTTAATTCGCTATTATGAGAACAGCATGAGGGAAACCATCTCCATGATCCAATCACCTCCTTCCTTTGACTCATGGAGATTACAATTTAAGCTGAGATTTGGGTGGGGACACAGAGCCAAACCATATCAAGGACAAATGTGCAAAATTATCATTGAAAATGGCATGACTTGACCCATTAATGATTCACTTTATACTTATTGAGTGCTTAAATTATTAAGCTGTTTTTAGTGCTTGGGATCCATCAGTAAAAAATACAGACAAAAATTCTGCCATAATAGATCTTATAACCTAGTGGTAGAAGACAGACAAAAATGTTTTAAAAATGAGTAAATTATAAATTATGTGTTTATAATGAGTTCTGTGTAAAAATTTGTTAAAATAAAAAAGAATAGGAGAACGAATCAGGAGTGTGAACTACAGTGTTGGAAATTTTAAATGAAGGTAGTAAGGGTAACACTAAAAATTTAGTGCTTTGGAATAGACTCACAGAGGAAAGAAAGTAGGGAGAGAAAGTAACCTTCCACAATTTGCAGGGAAACAGATTCTTGGCATAACAAAAGAGATAATATATGGGTCTTGTGGCCTGGCATCCTTAAGAAAAATCAAGAAAGCACCTATGAAGACAGCAGAGAGAATGAAGAGGAGATTAACAGAAAATAAATTTATACAGGTAAAAGCAGGACAGATTACATAGGGCTTTTGGAAAAGCTATGGCTTTTATTCAGAGTAAGATATCTTAATTTGGAAGATGTTGAGCAAAATGAGTCAATTTTGAGTCAATGGTCTTCTTGACACTGACCTGAGCAGTGATTATTTTTTTGGTTATGAATTCAAAAGCACAGACAACAAGAGACAGCAATAGACATGTGGTATTACATCAAATTAAAAAGCTTCTGGATAGCTAAGTTAGCATTGAACAGAGTGGGGAGACAATGTACAGAATGGGAGAAAATATTTACAAAACATGTATCTTATAAGGGGTTAATGTTAATAATATATAAAACATTCAAACAACTCAATAGCAAGAAAACAAATAACCTGATTTTAAAAAATGGGCAAAATTCCTTAATAGACATTTCTCAAAAGAAGACATAGCAATGGCCAACAGAGGTATAAAAATAATGTTCATTATCACCAGAAATCCAAGAAATGCTAATTAAAGGCATAATGGGATATCACTTCGCATCTGTTAAAATGGCTACAATTAAAAAGATAAATGAGATGTTTGGTGAGTATGTGGAGAAAAGGAAACTCTTGCACACTGTAGGTGGGAATGTAAATTAGTACAGTCATTATGTAAAACAGTATTGAGTTTCCTCAAAAATTAAAAGTAGAACTGCTGCCATATGATACAGCAATCCCACTACTGAGTATATATACTAAGAAAATGAAATCAGTATGTTGAAGAGATATTGGCACTCCAGTGTTAATTGCAGCATTATTCATAATCACCAAGATATGTAATTGACTTAAATATTCATCAATGCAAGCATGAATAAAGAAAATGTGGTATATATATATACTCATGGAACACTATTGGAATGAAATCCTATCATATGCAACAACATCAATGATTCTGGAACACATTATATTATGTTAAACCAAGGACATAAAGACAAACACTACATGATCTCACTTACATGTGGAATCTGCAAAAGTTGGACTCATTTAAATAAAGAATAGAATGGGGGTTACCAGTCACTGGGCTTGGGGATTTGGAAAGATTCAACAAAGGATACAACATTTCATTTAGACAACGAGGTTAAGTTTAAGAGATCTACGGTGGAACATGGGGACCATAGTTAGTAACAATGTATTGTATTTAAAAAATCACTAAGAGTAGATTTTAGGTGTTCCTATCATAAAAAAATGATGATGATATGAAGTAATGCACCTTAATTTTCTCTATTTGACCATTCCACAATGTCTACATATTTCAAAACATCATGCTGAACATTATCAATATATAAAATTTTTCTTTGTCAATTGAAAAAATAGAAAAAAAGAAAAACTATAAAATAGAGGAAAGTTTTTTATATCTTTTAATTTTTTTACTTTTATATATTATCATGTATACATTTACTATTAATATTTTTCATATGTACATTTTTTAAAAGTACAAATAAATTACACATAATTATCCCCTAGTATGAAGATCCTTGAACTTAATCCACACACACACACAGACTCATGATGGCAACCAGGTGAATAAGATTATACTAACAATGTGTATTGATTTCAGTGAATAAAGGTAGCACATTTTATTTCAGCTTATAAAAAATAGCATCACAATAAACAAAGATGTTGCTTTGTTAATGCTGGAAAATGCAATATGAAAAGAACAATCTGAAGCAAAAGTGAAGCAAAATCTATCAGTGTTTTGTTTTGCTTTTAATGTAAGGAAATCGTTGCGCTACTACATGCAATAAATAAAGTATATCTTTTGCTTTCAGTTGTGCAATGGATATCCATCAGAGCTATCTAAAGTAAAATTCTGAGAAAAATAAAGCTTGTAATAGAAATTTTCTTTTATGAGGTGCTGCTGCTTTTGCAACTACTTTTTTTTTTCTAGGCTAATTCTTTCTTATCTATCACTTCCAGACTTATGACTTCTTATTTCAATCTGGCAGCCTGCACTTGTCTTCCCTTCTGTTACCAACCTACTGTCTCTTTTCCTCCAAATAGGTTTCCCATAAAGTTATTGATGTAATATTTTGCCCTAGTCTTATGACGTTCTCATTTCTGAGGGATTTCATAGAAAATCATAGTTGCTGTTTCTTTGTTTTTGTTTTACTTTTCTGTATTTTTTTTAAATTATACTTTAGGTTCTAGGGTACATGTGCACAACATGCAGGTTTGTTACATATGTATACACGTGCCATGTTGGTGTAGGAAGAATCAATATCATGAAAATGATATTGTAGGTAATTTGTAGATTCAATGCCATCCCCATCAAGCTACCAATGACTTTCTTCACAGAATTGGAAAAACCTACTTTGAAGTTCATATGGAACTAAAAAAGAGTCCGCATTGCCAAGACACTCCTAAGCCAAAAGAACAAAGCTGGAGGCATCATGCTACCTGACTTTAAACTATACTACAAGGTGACAGTAACCAAAACAGCATGGTACTGGTACCAAAACAGAGATATAGACCAATGAAACAGACCAGAGCCCTCAGAAATAATACCACACATCTACAACCATCTGATCTTTGACAAACCTGACAAAAACAAGAAATTGGGGAAACAACAGGTGCTGGAGAGGATGTGGAGAAATAGGAACACTTTTACACTGTTGGTGGGACTGTAAACTAGTTCAACCCTTGTGGAAGTCATTGTGGCGATTCCTCAGGGATCTAGAACTAGAAATTCCATTTGACCCAGCCATCCCATTACTGGGTGTATACCCAAAGGATTATAAATGATACTGCTATAAAGAAACATACTTATTGCAGCACTATTCACAATAGAAAAGACTTGGAACCAACCCAAATCCAGTCCAACAATGATAGACTGGATTAAGAAAATGTGGCACATATACACCATGGAATACTATACAGCCATAAAAAATGATGAGTTTATGTCCTTTGTAGAGACATGGATGAAATTGGAAATCATTCTCAGTAAACTATCGCAAGAACAAAAAAACACCGCATATTCTCATTCGTAGGTGGGAATTGAACAATGAGAACACATGGACACAGGAAGGAGAACATCACACTCTGGGGACTGTTGTGGGGTGGGGGGAGGGGGGAGGGATAGCATTGGGAGATATACCTAATGCTAGATGACGAGTTAGTGGGTGCAGCATACCAGCATGGCACATGTATACATATGTAACTAACCTGCACATTGCACACATGTACCCTAAAACCTAAAGCATAATAATAATAAAGAAAGAAAAAGAAAGAAAGAAAGAAAGAAGGAAAAAGAAATTGGGAAAGGATTCCCTATTTAATAAATGGTGCTGGGAAAACTGACTAGCCGTAGATAGAAAGCTGAAACTGGATCCCTTCCTTACACCTTATACAAAAATTAATTCAAGATGGATTAAAGACTTAAATGTTGTACCTAAAACCATAAAAACCCTAGAAGAAAACCTAGGCAATACCATTCAGGACATAGGCATGGGCAAGGACTTCATGTCTAAAATACCAAAAGCAATGGCAACAAAAGCCAAACTTGACAAATGGGATCTAATTAATCTAAAGAGCTTCTGCACAGCAAAAGAAACCACCATCGGAGTGAACAGACAACCAACAGAATGGGAAAAAAATTTTGCAGTCTACTCATCTGACAAAGGGCTAGTATCCAGAATCTACAAAGAACTCAAACAAATTTACAAGAAACAAACAAACAACCCCATCAAAAAGTGGGCAAAGGATATGAACAGACACTTCTCAAAAGAAGACTTTTATGCAGCCAACAGACACATGAAAAAATGCTCGTCATCACTGGTCATCAGAGAAATGCAAATCAGAACCACAATGAGATAGCATCTCACACCAGTTAGAATGGCGATCATTAAAAAGTCAGGAAACAACAGGTGCTGGAGAGGATGTGGAGAAATAGGAACACTTTTACACTGTTGGTGGGACTGTAAACTAGTTCAATCATTGTGGAAGACAGTGTGGCGATTCCTCAAGGATCTAGAACTAGAAATACCATTTGACCCAGCCATCCCATTACTGGGTATATACCCAAAGGATTGTAAATCATGCTGCTATAAAGGCACATGCACACATATGTTTATTGTGGCACTATTCACAATAGCAAAGACTTGGAACCAACACAAATGTCCATCAGTGATAGACTGGATTAAGAAAATGTGGCACACGTACACCATGGAATACTATGCAGCCATAAAAAAGGATGAGTTCATGTCATTTGTAGGGATATGGATGAAGCTGGAAACCATCATTCTCAGCAAACTATCGCAAGGACAAAAAACCAAACACCGCATGTTCTCACTCATAGGTGGGAATTGAACAATGAGAACACCTGGACACAGGAAGGGGAACATCACACACCGGGGCCTGTTGTGGGGTGTGGGAAGGTGGGAGGGAAAGCATTAGGAGATATACCTAATGTTTTACTTTTCTTTACATTTCTATTATTGATTTAGAACTGTTTAAATTTTTGCCAGATCTTATGGTTTGCTTAGCATATTTGTAAATCAAAGAAAATGACCTTGCCAAGTATCAAATCATTTTAGGACGTTTTCTTGCTAAAGTTAAGGATGTGTGCCCAGGAGAGAGGTCTCTGCCTTTCTCCAAAGATGATTTTTAGGACTTCCATGTTTAAAGAGGAAAGGGTGGATATTGGGAGAAAGTAAGTATCTTTTAAAAATGTTTCAGTAGATAAAAAGACAAAACTTTGCATTCTTTGTAGTCTTTGATTAGCTTTTCACTGAATATACAATTTTCAAGTGGGAGGTGGGTAGGGGAAGTGTCACTCATGCCTTTGTCTGGCTCAGTGCATCTGAAGTTTTCATAGGGTAGTGCAGACAATGGAGCAGAGAAAGCCATTAGATATGCATTTGTCTCAGGTGAGCAGACGGATGACTGAGTTTTGTCCTGCGCCCCACACGTGTGAAGATAAGCTATCTATTTATGTTTCCAGGGTGAAATTCAAAGGAGGGTAATAGATCTAAATGTTAGGGAAGCATGTAGCTTTTTATCTTTATATCCATCTTATTTAGGAACTAAGTGGGAGTCAGGTTTGCATGACCCAGTTCCCAGCTTGACTTTTCTCTTTGGCTTACTGAGTTTGGGGTTCTGAGATTTATTTTCCTTTCACATTTCAATCAAACTGATTGTGGTCATTCTTTCAACAACAGTTTTTTAAGACTATGAAGGGGAAAAAAACCCAGCACTGATATTTTAATATGATCACTGGACCTGTGTATTAGTATGCTGAGGCTGCTGTAACAAAGTACTACAGATCAGGTGGCTTAAACAATAGAAATTTATTTTCTCACTGTTCTGGATGCTAGAAGTTGGATCCCTCTGAGGGCCATGACGCATGTGTCTATTTCAGGTCTCTGCCCCTGATTTATGGATAGCTGTCTTCTCTCTCTCTGTGTCCTCACAATGTCTTGGCCCTGTATGTGTCTACGTCAAAATTTTCTCTCCTTAAGAGGACGTATTAGTTTGTTCTTTCATTGCTATAAAGAACTGCTTGAGGCTGGGTAATTTATGAAGAAAAGACATTTAATTGGCTCATGGTTCCAGAGGCTGTACGGGGAGCACAGCTGGGGAGGCATCAGGAAACTTACAATCATGGTGGAAGGCGAAGGGTAAGCAGGTACCTCCTACATGTCTGGAGCAGGAGGAAGAAAGAAAAGGTGGAGGTGCTACACGCTTTTAAACAACCAGGTCTCATGAGAACTCACTCACTATCATGAGAAAAGCAAAGGGGAAGTCTAGTCCCATCATCCAATCACTGCCCACCAGGCCCCTCCTCCAACACTGGGGATTATACTGTTTTATTGTTATAATTTTTCGATTTTATTTTGAGAAAGAATCTCACTCTGTCACCCAGGCTAAAGTGCAATGTCATGATATCGGCTCACTGCAGCCTCCATCTCCCAGGTTCAAGCGGTAATTCTGCCTCAGCCTCCAGAGTAGCTGGGATTACAGGTACTCACCACCATGCCAGGCTAATTTTTGTATTTTTAGTAGAGCCAGTGTTTCACCATGTTGGCCAGGCTGCTCTCAAACTACTGGCCTCAAGCAATCCACCTGCCTCAGCCTCCCAAAGTGCTGGGATTACAGGGGTGAGCCATTGCACCCAGCCTATAATTTGATATAAGATTTGGGAGAGGACACAAATCCAAACCTTATCAGAGGATAACAATCATATTGGATTAGAGTACACTCTAATGACATCATTTTAAATTAATGACCTCTTTAAAGACCCTATCTCCAAATGCAATCACATTCTGAGTTATGGGGATTAAGGCTTCAACACATGAACATTTGGGTGGACACGATTCAACTCATAACACCTAGGTTATCCTTCAGCGTCAAATTTACTACCGCAAAATAGAAATGACATTTAAAAGGGAAGGTTTGGAGTGACCTAACTAAGAAAAATTTAATCAAAGCCTGCAATGAAAAAAATACTTTAATCTGAGGATCAAGAATTGTGGTGCTCAGACACATTTTTGCAATGAAGCCATATTGTTAAGGCCTTGATTAATTAATTTAACAGTTTATATGTGCCATACACATGCTTACCTAACTTCAAAAACGATATCATCTCCTAGGATATTTGGTAGTTTTTCAAAGTCTTGTTTTTTAGGGTTCAGGTAAATAAATAATATAATATGTATGGTACCAGCAGAGAATGCTGTTATCAAAGTGTGTTTCTTCTTCTCCTTTAACCCACTCAAATTTTCATTTTATTTATTTTTTGATTCCCTCAGTTCAGATTCAGTTTGTGCCAGCTTTCCTTTCCATAAAGGAGCCATCAATTTTGTCCAAGTATATATGCAATGCCCATCAATTCATTGATAATCTAACAAATTATCATTTTAAGGAGAGTTCACATTCTCCTGCAATCATAGATCTTTCTTCCATTATGCAGATAGTAGACACAGTGTAGATGAGTTGTATTAGCTTCCTATCGCTGCTATAACAAATTTTCACAAGCTTGGTGAATCAAAATCACAAAAATTTATTTTCTTGCCATTCTGGAAGTCAGCAGTCCAAAATGTATCTCACTGGGCTAAATTATTTGCTCAAAATCAGGGTGGGCTAAAATCAGGGTGTCAGCAGGACTGTTTATCCAGTAATACATAGCAGATAATCCATGTCCTTGACTTTCCAGCTCCTAGAGACTTCCTGGTTCTCATTTCCTTTTCAAATCCAGCAATGGTTGGATCTTTCTCTTGCTGCATCACTCTTACTTTGTTTCTTCCCTGCTTCTTGGGATACAGTGAGCTAACACAGATAATCCAGGATAATCTCTCAATCTCAAGGTCACCTTAGAAATCTTAATTCCATCTGCACTCTTAATTTTTTCTTACCATGTAACATAACATATTCAAAAGTTCTTAGGATTAGAATATGGGCATATTTGCCAGTAAAAGGAGGAGTTATTCTGCCTACCACAGGCTGCAATCCAAGGACTGTCTGAACACGGATTCTAAATGGAGACATGCTAAATCCAGTAAGTAAAGACTAAGTACTTAATAATTGAATGCGATTATATCATTACCATTCTTGTTGTCATTATCGTTATTATATGGAGGTGAACAGTACTAGACAGCAGAGATTTGACAAGGTGGTCATACTTTGATGAAGCGGTCAGAATGAAGTCATCATCAACATGACTAGTCTGGCTACATGGCTGTGTAAAGTAGGGGAAGCAGCATTTGGATAGCTTGTAAGAAATCAAAGACTGTGCATTTTTGAGCAAATATTTTCCAGCAGACAAATATGTAGAACAGTAAATACAAGCAGTATCTGCAAATAGCAACTACTAAATATAGGAAAGTTTTTCCATGAAGAAGTATAGAAGGTCCCTTCACAGATGCCACAGCAAAGCTGATAAAGGCAGAAAGTGCATCAGCAGACTCAATTTCATTACTCAGAATGGTATTTTCTACCAATCCAGACACAGACTTCAGAGTTTAATATTCAGCAATACTGGGTGACTGGTGGCTGCCAATCATGTCTTGGCCCTAGTGCCCATAGTGCTTGGCTTTAGTGACTATGGAGAACCTGAGGCACAACTTTCTCTCCATTCGGTGTTCACCTACAAACCCAAACTGCTGCATTTATCCATGTGACATTGTTCTGGGCTTTTGCCAGCTTTATCACCATCATGAACACCTGCCTATTAATGGAGTCTTGCTATAAATGAATTGATTCTTCAGAGAATAACTGCCAAGAAGGCATCTATAAGCATAAAATTCAATCAATGATATATTTTAGATTGGTTTACCAAAAAGAATCCTATAGTTTGCTTTATTCATTCTTCTTTCAAGATATGGACACCAGATTGGAAGTCTTATTAATTTTTATTTTTTAAATTAGAGATTACCACTGTAATCTCTAATGTAATATATTTTTAAATTTAGCAAATTATTTTTATAGTAGACTATGACAAGTTTAAAATATCTATACAAATAAAAGTGTAAAACCAATAAATTACAAGGACTGTTAAAAGTTATAAAAAACAAGTAAAATGAAACTTTCTCACGGCACTTCTAAAACACTCTTTTTATCCTAACAGTTGGTGAATTGTTGCTTATGCAAACAATCTACAGAAAAAAATTCTATTTTTTGCTTGAAAAGTGTGAGAAATTCTAGTCTGAAAAGGTGCTTGTCATGAAGTTATATACAAATGAAAATATGAGCTAAGAATAGCAGTACCATCTGAACCATAATTATAGTTCAGTGTTATAATCAAAATCTACAGGAAATTTCTAGAAATAATTATTTTTTAAGAAGTGAAAACTAATTTAATACTTCAAAACTAGCCTAACTCTTACGGAATATTAATGCCAACACTTTTAACTTTTTGTAATATTGTTTTATTTTAGGTTTATGAGCAAGAGTTGAGCCAAACTGAACAACAGTTTATAGGAATATCTGAATTCCAAATACAAAGTTAAATTTAAAGTTTAACTTTAAAATTGAAATGTTTAAAATTTTAAACTTGTAACTTGTGTAGCTGATGAAACTTCTATTTTATAGATGGAAAAATTATTATGATATATTAACACTTGAATTCTTTATCACTAACTAAATATCTACTTGGTGAATAATTACCATCAACAATAACAACATTAATAATGGCTGTCATTTATTAAAAAGATATTAAATATATACATTTCAGAACCTTTACTTGATACTTAAAATATAATGCCTAATTAAAACCTCAAAATAATTGCATGAAGTAGTTTGTTCTGAAAATTAAGAAACAAGTTTACAAAGATTAAAAATTGATTAACTTTATTTAATCTTGATCTTCTGAAAATATTATCTGGGAACTTTATGTTTATTTATATATAGTTTTAGAAAATTTTTGCTTATGTCTGAGGGACACGGCATGAAGAAAACATCAAAAAGTTGGCCTTAGGTGTCAATGTCTTTAAAGAAGAAAATTAAAAGCCTCAACTAAACATAACTTTTGCAATATCTTGAGTTTGCCATTTTTTCCTGAAAGGGTGACACATGGATAATCTTTAGCAACTTAAAGCCTCAACTCATGCAGAATCACATACTTTTTCTCCTAGGCAGAAAAACATTCAAATTAGTAACATTACACTTTTCAATTTTCAATTTAAATCAATATTCCATTAATTTTTAAAACATTTAACTAACCATATAAAATGTATTAAAATATTGGTATTAGTCCTCTTTTAAATGGTTGATGAAATTCAGTAGTCAATTCATCAGATTTTTGGATTTTCTTTGATGGGAAACAGTTTATTACTGCTTTAATCTTATTAATTATTATTGTTTTTTTCAGGTTCCCTATTTGTTTTTGGTGCAATCTTGGTGGGTTGAATGTGTCCAGAAAATTTATCCTTTTTTTTAAAGTTTTCCTATTTGTTGGTGTAACAATCTTTAATGATCCTTTGTATTTCTGCACTTGCAATATTTCCCTTTTCATATCTGATTTTACCTATGTGGGTCATCCCTCTTTTTTCTTAGTTAATCTAGCTAAAGGTTTGTCAATTTTGGTTATCTTTTCAAAAAACTAATTTTTCATTTTGTTGAACTTTTGTGTTTTTCTTAGCCTCAATTTCATTTATTTATGCTGTTATCTTTGTTATTTCTTTTCTTCTACTAATTTTGGATTTGATTTGTTCTTGGTTTTCTAGCTATTTGAGGTGCAATGTTAGACTATTTGTAGTCTTTCCATTTTTATGGTGTAGACATTTATTACTATAAACTTCCCTCTAAATACCGTCTTTATTATATACTATAAATTCTGCTCCACATTTATGTTTTTACTTGATTTCAAGAATTTTTAAAATTTTCATTGACCCATTGGTCATTCAGAAGCATATTGTTTAATTTCCATGTATTTGTACAATTTTCAAAGTGTCTCTTGTTATTGATTTGTTATTATATTTTGTCGTGGTCAGAAAATATATTTGATATAATTTTGACTATTTTTAATTTGTTGAGACTTGTTTTATAGCCTACAATACGGTTAATACTAGAGAATGTTTCATGTGCTGATAAGAAAAATATGTGTATTCTGGAGCAGTTGGATATAATGTTCTGTAATACCTGTCAGGTCTATTTTATCTAGAGTGCGATTTAACTTCAATGTTTCTTTGTTGATCTTCTCTCTGGACGATCTGTCAATTGTCAAAAGTGGTGTGTTGAATTATCCTACGACTATTATATTAAAGTCTATTGCTCCCTTTAAAGCTGTTAATATACAAAATATTTGGGGACTCTGGTGTTGGGTGCATATCTATTTACAAGTGTTGCATCCTCTTGCTGAATTGACCTTTTCGTCATTATATAATAACCTTCTTTGTCTCTTTTTACAGTTTTTGACTTAAAGTATTTTTTATTTGATATATATATAGCTACTCCTGATCATTTTGCATGGGCTATCATTTTTGCTTCAGTTTATGTGTATCTTTATAGGTAAAGGGAGTTTCTTATAGATAGCATATATACATATGTTGTCTGCTTGTATACTCACTCAGATAAATATATATATGGATCTTATATGTTTAATACAAGCAGCATATATATATATTTAATATTAGCTGCATATATATGGTGCTATATGTGACTATATATATGTCTTGCATGTTTAATCTATTCAGTCACTCTATGAATTTTACTTGGAGAACTTGATCCATTTACATTCAATATATTATTGATAGGAAAGGCTTTACTACTGCCATTTTGTTACTTGTTTCCAAGCTGTTGTGTAACTTTTTTTTTTGCTGTCTTCCGTTGTACTTAAGTAGTTTTTTTGGTAAATACGTTTTAGTTTATTGTTTTAATTTTTAGTGTATCCCAGGATGCAAGGATGGCTGATCACATGCAAATATGAAAATGTGATAAGTCACATGAACTCTGAAAAAGCATTTGATAAAATTCAACATTCCTTCATGACAAAAACTCTCCACAATGGGTATAGAAAAGAAATACCTCAACACAATGTAGGTCATATATGACAACATCAGCTAACATCATGTTGAACAGGAAGAATACTGAAAGCCTTTCTACCAAGATCTGGAACAAAACAAGGATGTTCACTTTCACTAGTTTTAGTATCACATCAGAAGTCCCAGCCAGAGCAATTAGGCAACAGAAAGAAATAAAGAATATCCAAATAGGAAAAGTAGTAGTCAAATTATCCTTGATTGCAGATGACGTGATCTTATATTTAGAAAAACCTAAACTCTACCAAAAAACACTTACATGAATAAATAAATGTAATGAAGTTGCAGGATACAAAATAAACATACAAAAATCAGGAGCATTTCTATATGCTAATAGTAATCAATCTGAAAAATAAAAATAAGAAAGCAATACCACTTACAATAGCCAAAACTCCCCAAATACTTAGTAACACATTTCACCAAAGAAGTGATAAATCTCTACAAGGAAATATATAAAACACTGGTGAAAGAAATTGAAGAGAACACACACTCAAAAAGAGAAAGATATTCCACGCCCATGAATTGGAAGAACTATTATTGTTAAAGTATCTATATTACTCAAAGCAATTTACAGAATTGATGCAATCTCTAACAAAATACTAATGACATTCTTCACAGAAATAGAAAAACATTTTTAAAATTTATATGTAACCACAAAAGACTTTAAATACTTAAAACATTTCTCAGCAAGAGAAACACCTGACTTCAAAATGAGTAACCAAACTATAGTAACCAATATGAGTAACCAAAGCCATAGTAACCAATTCTGCATGATACTGGCGTAAAAACAGACACATAGACCCATAGAATAAAATAGAGAGCCTAGAAGTAAATCCAAGCATTTATAGGTAGCTTCTTTTTGACACAGTATAGAGACAATCTACAGAAGGAGAGAAAATATTTGCAAACTATCCATCTGACAAGGAATCAATGACTAGAATATATAAGAAATTTAATAGAAAATAATAATAATAATCTGACTAAAAAATTGGTAAAACCCTGAACAGATATTTCTCAAAGAAAACCTTACATGTTTATGAAATAAACTAATCATCAGGGAAGTGCAAATCAAAACCACAATGAAATATCATCTCACCTGAGTTAGAAAGGCAATTCTCAAAAAATAAAAAATAACTAATGCTGGTGATGATGTGGAGAAAGGGGATTGCTCATACACTGTTGGTAGAAATTTAAAGTAGTACATCCGATATGGAAAATACTATAGAAGTTATTCAAAAAAATTAATACAGAACTGCCATATGATCAAGCAACCCCACTTCTGGGTATATATTCAAAAAAAAAGGGAATCAGAATCTCAAAGTGACTTTTGCACTCCCATGTTTATTGCAGCGCTATTCATGATAGCCATGATATTGAATCAACCTAAGTGTTCATTAATGGATTAATGGGTTTAAAATGTGGTATACACATACAATGGCGTATTATTCAGACATACAATGAAGTTAAATTGTGTCATTTGTAGCAACATAGATGGAGCTGGAGGTCATTATGTTAAATGAAATAAGCTAGAAACATAAAGACAAATATCACATGTTCTCACTCATATGTGGGAGCTAAAAAAGTGGATCTCATGCAGGTAGAGAGTAGAAGGGTGGTAACCAGAGGCTCAGAAAGGAAGAGGGGAGAGAAAAATAAAGAGAAAACAGTTAATGGATATAAAACTTAATTAGATAGAAGGAATAAGTTCTTGTTCTTAATAGTACAGCATGGAAATTATAGGTAAGTATAATTTATGACATGTTTCAAAACACCTAGAAGAATTCTGATATTCCCACCACAAAGAACAGATAAATGTTTGCAGTAACAGATATTCCAATTACTCTAATTTCATCATTACACATTATATACATGTTTCAAAATACACATGTAACCCCATAATATGTACAATGGTGATATATAAATTTAGAAATCCAAAAAGTAAAGTTTTGGATGTGAACTTCATTATATAACAGGGATTCTCCACTGTCTAGTCGTGCATTAGAAGTATCTAGGAGCTGTTTTAAAAGATCGATTGCCCTGGTCTCACCTTAGAACAATTGATTCAGATGCTCTGGTGGTGGAACCCAAAATGGGTATCTCTATAATATTCACAGTTGATTCTGAGAAAACTGAAATTTGAGAACAACTGGAAACCTCATGAATCAGATTTACTTGGAGTAGGGTTTAGAGTTTTCTTTTAAATTAATTCTGTCATGTTGTCATTTTATATGTTACATTTTGTAAAACAAATCTCAAAATAGTGTCTCATTTGCTTTTTTTGCCCTACACATTTGATGAATCTTCAAAATCTGTGGAGGACACATAAAATCATGTCTCCATTCTAACAAAGTATATTTTTAATACTATAATATAGATTTAAACTTTCACGGTTTTGTTGAATATAAATACTTAGTGACTGCAGCAAAGTTAATTTCAGACAAACACCTATTTTTGATAATAACCACAATTTTTGAAAGTAAAAAGCAAAAGCAAATTAATAGTATACTCTTTCTATATTTTAATAAAGTCTATTTGGTGGTTTATGTTCTCATCAAAATAGAAACACCATTAATTTATATTCAAAAACACATTTTAAACTATTTAAAATGCTACCAATTCCATTATAGATATATTTGAAATTTATATAATGCTAATATAACCTAATACAGCTAACATTCTTGGTTAACATAATAGTGTAAAAAAAGATATTTGTTTTAAGCAGCAGTATAATATAGTGGTTTGGTTCAAGATCTCTGGACCTAACCTGTTGAAGTGTCACATTCAACAATTTATTAGCTGTGATAATTTAGGCAGGTTACTTATCCAACAAATGGAGGTATGGATACTCCAAGGTAGCTTTAAATACTCAATAAGATTTTATAGTTAAAGCTTTTAACATTACCTTGCCCATTATAAATATTGAAACCATTTTTTTGCTCTTCCTATTTTAAAACTGAAACATATCATTATGAGAAACATCAATAGAGTTTCTATGATCACCATTTCCCTCTCATTATACAGTATATAAGTCTGAAAAACCAAAGGAATGGAGTAGGAATGGCCCTACTTCTCATTATTCCTAATGAACAACTTGGAGAATATATTCTTGTTTCCACAACTTTAGGCTGTTTGGCTCTAGAAGTCCTATTGAATGGGGAGTAATTCATTCACCAGGGAAAACAGAAAGAGTTCCATTAAACTTTCAGCCATGGCTATGGGCCCTTCGCCTTGGGCTCTTTGTGCCAAGAGACCAGCAATAAATGAAATAAATTCTATCCTGACTGGGTGAAGAACTCTATTCTTCAGAAAGAGGTGAAGTTTTTCTTATCTAATGAGGAAGGAAATAATACATTCGGCTTGAAGATCATCTAGTAAAACTATTCTTGCTGTCCCCCTCCTTAAATATAACAAGTACAGCAGCCTGAAACTATAAAGAGCTTTGGTTACCAAGGGCCACCAGAGAAGTAGGTCACTCAGAGAATCTAGGTATCCCATCAGTTAAGTCGCCTAGATCAGGAGAGATGCTATTCAAAGGTGGTGTGAACCTAGAATGAGTGGTGTAGAAGGTAGGCCAGCTGCTGTGACAGGGACTATGTATATATATATGTATATTTTTAACTTTTATAAGTTTCTGCAGGAAATGAAAACTACCCAACTCCTGGAGGACTAGGGTGAATTCACTTTACACAAGGGGTAAACTTACTTTATAAAGCAAGTGGGAAGAAGCAATAGAAATAGTGGGCTGCCTTGTAGCCATCCTTAGAAAAATAAAGTGTGCTTGGTCCTACCAGAGATAAGGAAATACAACTGTGTACTGGGGAGGAAAAAAATCATCCCCCAAATAAACCAGAATGATGTTTTTAACTAGTTGCTAGGCAAGCAAAAACAGTATGTCCATTGTATTGAAGGACAGGAATATTGCTGACAAAACTAAGATAAATGCCTGATAGGGAAAAACCCTCATGATTTATTGAATGTCCTGGATTAAAGTTGGAAAACAGTAGATAAATCTTGTTCCAGACTGGAATATTTATTATAAATAAAGAGCTATGACTGCACTAATAACTAAACTATTAATAGGAATTCTGTTAAGAGACAACTAAAAAATTCGTGATGCTGTAACTAATTCATTCTAAATATGACTGGTATTTGCCATTTACTTGGGGAAGCAGTTTAGCACATAAATGTATCCACAAAAAAGATTATATTTTTCAGCAGAAAAGAGTAGCAATGATTATCGGCAAGTTTTTAACTAGAAAATTTTATGTCGTGTTAAAATATGGCTTTATACATTTATGTGAAAGTATATGTAGCATTACAACTCTTCTATCTGTAGCTCTTAAACCTCTGGCAATACATACATCATTCCTAACTTTAAAAAAAAACTTATTCATGAAGTCTTCCTTGTCCAGCAAAGTGTTCTAAGCCTTATTTATTCAGACATTTAAAAATACTTTACATAGAATGGATTAAATGTTCATTGGCAATCATAGCATTTTGGTGATTATTTATATTCCATAAATATTTTTATGAAATTCCCATCATAAAGAAATTTATTTAAATGAATATAATTAGTATAATGTTTCAGATTCATTAAGCTTAATTTATTCAGTTACTCCTTGTGATAGATCATCATTTTAAAAATTAGCACAAGCACTTTAACTTGCAAAATAAATTTCCCAATTGATTGTACTAAACTTTGGGAAACACTGATGCATATTACTTAAATTAATTTTACTTAATTTGATTTATTTGTTCTCGTATAGATTAAACTACTATATGTGTTTTGAAAGCAAAATTCTATGAAATACAATTTACTACACTAGTTGTTCTTCTGAAACTGGAAACAGATGTCAGCATATAACAAGTGTTTTGAATGGTTAAACCTATACTTGATAATTTACTTCCAAGATCATATATACTTCTTTTCCCAAAGACTGATTAGTTCCCTATGGGTAATTCATTAGAGCAATGCTATCATGTGTGGATAAAAATGACAACAGCTTTCAACAGCTAAGAAGAGATTTATATCCAAAGGCCAACAGAATCCTCAAAGACCTAATTAAAATCAAGGACCTCATAGTCTCAGAGTTTTGTGAAGTGTTCTTGGCAGTAACACCATATCCACAATAGGTTTACCTGTTGCTCCTTCCTTGAAGACACATTCAGTAATTCAGAATTACCAACTAATATTAGTGTGAAAAACAGAACGAATGTCCAGTGTTTGATTTTTTTACACATTTTTTTTGCCTTTGGTCACAGGCAAACACTATACACAGAGTGTATAGTCAAAATATGTTCATGAAGTAGTTGGTTTAGTTTTTTCCTCCCCCACTTTGGTATAGTTATTTTAGTCATTTGAAATTAGGTAGTCTGATTTATTTATTTTTTTTAATTTTATTATTATTATACTTTAAGTTTTAGGGTACAAGTGCACAATGTACAGGTTTGTTACATATGTATACACGTGCCATGTTGGTGTGCTGCACCCATTAACTCGTCATTTAGCATTAGGTATATCTCCTAATGCTATCCCTCCCCCCTCCCCCCACCTCACAACAGGCCCTGGTGTGTGATGTTCCCCTTCCTGTGTCCATGTGTTCTCATTTATTTCATTTTCTTTTATTCTTGATTTTATTTTTTGAGTACACAAAAACTATGTTCTAAAAGTCAAAACTAAACAAAAAGTTATTCTCAGAAATGTCATTTTCCCATGTACTGTAGATTGTCTCAACTACCCAGTTTTTCCATCTATTCCAATCTATCCATGTTAATAACTAATTTTGTTTTTGTCTCATGTAGTCATCCTGTCTTTGTTTTTACACAAATAATCAAACATGAATATTTTCTTGTTTTTTTAATAAAAATCTAATGTACTATAAGTACATTTTTGCACTTTGTTTCTATTTACATAGCAATAGATTCTAGGAATCATCCCCTACGAATTCAAACAGTACTTTTTATGGCTGACTAGGTCTACAATATGTGGATATGCTAGTTTATTAAACCACCGTCCTACGTATGGCTACGTAGGTTATTTGCAATATAGTACTTTGTGATTACCAATAATGCTGTGATTAATAACCTTAGAAATATCTATTTTCATGCCGTTGGAGGGAGAGTAAATTCAGGGTAAATTTCTTAAGTAGAATGCTACTCAAAGTGCAACTGTATCTATAGTTTCGTTATAGAGTCACAAATTTCTCTCCAAGACTGTTGTGCAAATTTGCATCCCCACCAATAATATATGAGTATACCTGTTTCCTCAAGACTTGCCAAGAGAATATGTTGTCAGTATGAATTTTAGCCAAGCTAATAGTTAAGAAATGTAATTTTGGTATAGTGCTTATTTTTATTTCTCTAATTATGAAGTAGTTTGTGCAGCTTGTCACGTGTTAAAGAACCATTTTTACATCTTTATTTCTATTGTGTGATCTTGCCTCTTCCCCATATTTCCAATGAGGTTGTTAGTCTTTTTTCCTGAAAAATTTTGGAGTTCTTTATATATAAGAGTGATTTGTCCTTCATTTGTGATTGCAAATATTTTTCATTATCTTTTTTATTTTGTTGTTTTGCCATGTGATAGCTTTATAATTGTGTTTATGTAGTCATATTTATCAGTCTTTTCTTTAATCATCTCTTAATTTTTAAGTACTTTTTCTTTTTTTTTGAGACGGAGTCTTGCTCTGTCACCAGGATGAAGTGCAGTGGCGCGATCTCGGCTCACTGCAACCTCTGTCCCATAGGTTGGAGTTATTCTCCTGCCTCAGCCTCCCAAGTAGCTGGGACTAGAGACGCGCACTACCACGCCCAGCTAATTTATTTCGCATTTTCAGCAGAGACGGGGTTTCACCATGTTAGCCAGGGTGGTCTCGATTTCCTGACCTCCCCATCTGCCCACCTCGGCCTCCCAAAGTGCTGGGATTACAGGGATGAGTCACCGCGCCCAACCAATTTTTAAGTGCTTTTTCTGTATTCAGATTATAAATGAATCCATTCCATTCCTGTTTTTTTTTTTTTTTTTTAAGAAACTGTATGGCTTCCTTATTCATTGATTCATTCACTCATTTAATATCACTGATTGTTTTTAATATTTTTGAGTATTTGGAGTTTATTCTTGTGCATAATAGGAGGCATAGATATAATTTTCTATTTTCCAAATGGCTAACCAATGTGTCACATGATTTGAGAAGACACCTTCATTATATCATAAATTTTTATATTTAAAAATATAAATATATTGTTTATAGAGCTCTCTAATTTATTTTATCAGTGTCTAATATATTCATGCCTCATGAAATATAATGACTTTATCATTAAAGTCAGAGCTTTAGTATAAACTTGTCTTTTTTTGTTGGTAGTTTTATCACTATTTTGCTAAATTTATACATTAAAATATGGGGAACTGGCATTTTTATGATCTTGATTTTTCGTAAGCAAATGCTATGTTTTCATTTGCTCAGATCTCCTTGTGGATTTCTCTACAGTGTTTAAGTGTTTCCACATATAGGTTTTTTTTCTATTAATTTTTTTGAAGAAATTTATTTTTTTATTTTTGCTGTTATAAATAGGGTTTTCTTTATCAAGTCTAGTTATCGATTATATATAAAAATGGCATTAATTTGGGGGTATTAATTTTATAATTTTCTACTTTTTAAATTATTTTATCATTTTAGTATTAGGTTTGGATATTGTTTTTATGATGTAACAGGTATATGATCATATCTCATGTGGAGGCAGTTTATTATTTTCCAATTTCAATTATTCTAACTGATTTTTTTCTAATTGTATTTGCTAATACCTATAGAAAGTATTAATTCTTTTAAGCAATAGTGGACATCTTTGCATTGTTCTTAAACTTAGTGAAAGTGCATTGAATATTTGGTTGCTAAATAAGATGATGGTTTTAAATTTAGAATATATATCCTATATCAGTACACACACACACACACACGCACACACACAATCTTATTTTCTTGAAGTATTTTCCTCAAAAATAGAGTTTAAATTCTGTCAAGTGTATTTATATCTGTGAATCCAGTAAATAATATTAGCAATATCCTAATAGTAACACATTTTCCATTTCTGCAATAAATTCCACTTGGTCATGGTATGTCATTTTTATAATATGGTATTAGATATATTAGTTTACATTTAATTTACTAATTTGCACTGATATTTTAAGTGACATTCTTTTCTTTCTCTGATACTGTCTTCAATAGGTATATGTAGAAATGTTATACTTCATAAAAATCATAGGAAGTTTTCTTTTATTTTTAATACTGTGAAACACTTTTTGATCTGTTTTTGTTTTGTAGGTGTTTTTTGGAAGAAGTAGTTCCTTTAGTCTCTTTTTTCCTTTAACTGTTGTTGTTTCCTTTAGAAATGGGTCACTTTAGGTTTATTCTCTCCAGTGAGTTTTCAGTAATACTTCTATTCCATTGTTTTGGTTGTCTTCTTCAGAGACTCATGTCCCATGTTCCAGATCTTTTTCACTTGTATTTCTTTTCAAGTAAGATCTCTGTCTATTTTTTATTTCATTGCCTACATCACTCTCTGGGTTGTTTTACTGCTTTCCTTTAATTGCTCTTATTATGTTTAAATTCATATCTACTTATACTTTAAGAATGTATAATTCATTTATTATTTCGATAGTATTATTTTTTGTCTATTTCCTTTTTGAGTTCAGCCAGATCTATTTTTTCTTGTTTGTCCACTATTTATATTCCTAATATTTTTATTGATTGTTCAAATTCATTTTTAAGTAACCCCAAAAGGCTCGATGGAGTATATACAAATCACTAAGTAGTTTTAATCTGTGAACTGAATTGTTTCGTTTCCCATTGTCTGCTTAATTCTTATTGCAGTTTGTATAGATGAAAAGTATTTGTTCTTTTGCATTTCTGTGGCAATGGTTTATAGTCTGGGGTAGTTTATAAGACACCATTTTTACAAGTGCATTCCAGTATAACAAAATATGATTTCTCTTAAAGTGACTTTTTGAGGCAAGAGAAGTGGGGTGGGGTTCTGTGCCTTTTATGTTTTTCATTTTACCAAATTTTCTTTTATTCCCTCAAATAGATTGTTTCCATTGCTTTCTCTCCTCTTCTGCCTGAAACTTGCTTTAAAAAAAAACTGCTCTCTCAAAATTCACACACACTGTAAAATTTTTTCCCTGCTTTTTCCCTCTTCTGATCTAAAAAGAATCTTTTTCACCATTTTCCATGTAGATGAGTCTTTCTCTTTCTGTTAGTGAACATAGGTCAACCTTAACACTGCATCTTACTCTCCTATTAGCCCCTGTATATGTAGGTTTTCCTTGACTCCTCTTGCTCTGTGAAATTCAAAGTTTTCCACAGAAGAATTTGAGCAATAAATTGAGTTGGTGTTTATTATTCCATGCATGGATGATTCAAAGTTAGCCATCCTCTTTCTTTCAGTTATGCCAAACCATGAATTTTATTTAGTCTCATATGTTACTTTTGTTGCTATAATTTTTATAATTCCGTAAGAGATTTAGATTTATTCTCTTAGCATTAACTTAGCTACCCACAATTTCTAAGACAGTAAGAATATTTTAGAAGGTGATACTGCAGTTCTCTGATACTCAGTTCCAGATTCCCATTTTCTGTAAAATAGATATGTTGAATTTATTTTACTTTATTTCTTTGGCCCAAAGGCTATGTTCTCCTTTGTGGCTCTTTGATTTCCCCCTGTTATATGAATAATTAATGTACAAGCCAGTAGACTAGCTACATTTTTACTCCTAAAAAAAAGTAAGAGAGGAGTTAGGAAGGCATATGTTCTTTTTTTACCATGGCTCTTTAGCTATGTCTTAAGCAGTAGATTTCCATCACCATTAAAAAAGAACAACACACACACAAAACAAAACCAGAAAACAACAACAAAAAGCTCTCATTAGTTTCTGCCTGTGTATACTAATATCTTCTTTTCAACATTCAGATTTCTAAATTTCCAAAGCAGTAAAATTCAGCATCTATGTACACAGACTACACATAGAGCTCAGGCATGGATGATAAAGATAAAAGGGTAATAGGAAGTAGAATCAAAGTTTATTAAAATGTAATTTTATGCCTGATTTGGTTAGAATTGGCCTGATTTCATTTGCACTTCACATCACCAGCTGCCAATTTAGTATAATTTGGAACCGTAAATTATCGATGACAAAATAAAATTAAATTTTTTATCAAGTTTAAGGGGCTTCGAAGTTCTGTTGCTCTTATAGAGAGGAAGAAAAATGATATGCAGTAAGGTTATTATATATAATATACATACATATAAGAAAAGTTTTATATAGTGCACTATGATGACTTTAAGAATAATTGCATTCAAAACAAAAATTTTAAGAAGGTAAAATTACATTTCGTCTCTTCTAATCAAGAATTTGTTAATATCCACTAGTGTTTTCTTTTTTCTTTCTCCCTCTCCTTCTTATTCTTTCCCTGCAGCTTCTTATTTAGTAGGGTCCTACTACTCTGCCATAAACTAATGCTATGTTCTGTCTAACAAGGTCACAGGCAAATATTAGCAGCCTCAGAAGAATGTGAAGTGAAGGAACCTTTATACCTGGAAGATTTAGATGAATTCCAAATGAATAATTTTTCTTCTTTTTGAACTGTGAAAATGTCATATTTAACTAGGATGACATAAACAGAAATATAGCCTATGGCAGATCTCCAGCAAAATGATAAAGGAAATGATATAATGAATTAATATGTGGAATACTTTAAAATAAAAATAAAAATAAATTGGCAAAAATGCATAAAATGAATGAAAAAGAATAATCTAATTTTGGATAGTTAAATATATTACAATCTTCTTAAAGATAAATAGTGTTATTCAATTGTGTCTTACATCAAAGAATGCTAGCAATGAGCTTTGTCCACTCAATGAATTATAGATTTCATTTAGTTAATACAGAGTGGGTAAAATTACCAATAAAGACAATGAAATGTAGAAGAATGAAAATTTTGTGATTAAATATCACCCTCTTAATTTTATAAGAGAAATGCCCAAGATGAGCTATGTTCCTTAAAGGGAAAAATAAAACCATAATTGCCTTAGGAGAGAAAAGCTTAGAGACACTGATTCAAATATAGATTTACAAGACCATAAAATGCCAGAGCAGAAGGAAGCTTGAAAATCATTTAATTTAACTTCTAATTTTACATGTGAATAAAAAAATAAATCCAAGAAAAGTTTGCATTGGTGAGAGGCATGAAGTCTAATTTTCTAAAACAAAGGCTACTTGGTCAGCTGAAAGAAGCAGAAAGGAGTTGTTTATGTTCAAAGCAAATGTTAACAACACATGAGAACCCCAGATATCTTTTAGTTGTTTAGGAACATTCAGGATTCTGGGCAAGTTCAGCATACAAAAGAGAGATTAGTAAAAGTGAATTTTACTACTTACAGTACTATGAATGCCAAGAACCAGATATAGAAGCAAGTCCTTGATGAGAAGAGAAAAACAAACAATAATGCAAGAACTGGGTGGCTGATATTGTCTTGAACTTGAAGCAAATGACTTGTGTTATCAGACACAGCAAGATAAGGTCAATTTCTCTGGGAGGTGACTCTCAAAAAATAGACCTAAACTAGCAGTCAATTTTCTATTAATTGATATTTTTTAAGTGACAATAAAACAGTATGGTTTTAAAGAGCCCTTGTCCTGTCTGAGTGAGGCATATTCATAATAAGGTATGCAAGGCAAGCTCTAAGTTTGGAGTCCTTTGGGACTTGCCAAAGGTCCAACAAATTAGCAACTAGCAGATTTAGAAATAGAAACCATCCTGGCTAACATGGTGAAACCCTGTCTCTACTAAAAATACAAAAAAATTAGCCAGGCATGGTGGCAGGTGCCTGTAGTCCCAGCTACTCAGGAGGCTGAGGCAGGAGAATGGGGTGAACCCGGGAGGGGAGCTTGCAGTGAGCCGAGATGGCGCCACTGCACTCCAACCTGGGCAACAGAGCGAGACTCAGTCTCAAAAAAAAAAAAAGAAATAGAAACCAAATTTCCTAATTAATTCCTGGGCTACTGCATTCCACCAGTAGTTTTTTAAATATTGAATGCTCTAGGAATGTATGAATCAAGGAAATATTTTTTACATTTCTTTCAGACTTTTATCTTTTGTGAGAAATTAACAAATATTTCCATCTGATCAAATAAAAATATTGAAAACAAACCAACGAAAGGTACCAGAACTATGGTACAAATACTAAAAGTGCACACCTCAAATAATAAAATCAACGTAGCCTTTTCCTTCATCTTCATTAACTTTACATGTTAGATGGATTAACATTTTAAATGTTATAAAATGAAATCATACAATAAATAAAAGAAATATAGGATGTATTTTTTTATTTTAGACTAGGGGAATGTTTTCTAAGCCTGATTGCAAAACAGAAACACAACACAAGTGATTGTGTAATTTACCTGCATAAAATTTCTGTAAGAATGAAATACCATAAACAAAGTCAAAAGGCAGAAAAGAAACAATATATGTAACATTTAATAGAGAATAACTAGAATATTTTGTTTGTTGTTTTCACTATAGAAATCATTTTTATGAATCAAAATAAAAGAAAAATGACCAAGTAATAAGAACAAGAAGTTTATTTTTTTAAAAGAGAGTAAAAATAGCTAATAAATATACGAAAAGAAAGCCAAGCCCAACAACAACAAAGCAAAAAACACTCTCACATGGGCAGTTATTGGCCAATTGGATATTAATCTCAATTTGAAGAAATACTTCGAGAGTGACACCTCCTTTACAATATTGAATCAGAGGGGCTACCTTAAACAAGCTGCAGAGGATAACTTGATTACATAGTTAAACAGCTATTTGCCAATTATATACCATCTTAAGGAATTTAAACACTTGTGTTTGTGTAAGTGTTAGAAATCTCACAATGTTTAACATACTTCAAAGGACAATAACAAGTATTCACCGCTTCCTTCCAATGCTACAATATTTGTCCTCACTAACCTAATTTTCCCTAAACTGTACCCTCAGTTACAGCAAACCAATCTCCTCCTGGAACTTGAGGTCTCTGATATCAGTAATATCTTAAATTTCCCTGTTAACAAAACATTTACTGCTGATTTTTTCAGATAGTATCATGTAGCCATTAAGACTCAAGGAGAGTTTTAAACATGCTAGTTAATACAAATTGTAATCATTACCTTATAGCAAAATGTACTGGCAATTATTTCAGGGAGTTTAGTTACTGAAAAGAACAGTTCCTGCATCCTCTCCAGCACCTGTTGTTTCCTGACGTTTTAATGATCGGCATTCTAAATGGCATGAGATGGTATCTCATTGTGGTTTTGATTTGCATTTCTCTAATGACCAGTGATGATCAGCTTTTTTTTCACGTTTGTTGGGCATATAAATGTCTTCTTTAGAGAAGCATCTGTTCATATCCTTAGCTCACTTTTTGATGGGGTTGTTCATTTGTTTTCTTGTAAATTGGTTTAATTTCCTTGTAGATTCTGGATATTTGTCCTTTGTCAGATGGATAGGATATGAAATAGGAAAGCTTTTACCCTGTTGGAGGGACTGTAAACTAGTTCAACCATTGTGGAAGACAGTGTGGTGATTCCTCAAGGATCTAGAACCAGAAATACCATTTGACCCGGCAATCCCATTACTGGGTATATACCCAAAGGATTATAAATGATCCTACTATAAAGACACATGCACATGTATGTTTATTGTGGCACTATTCACAATAGCAAAGACTTGGAACCAAATCAAATGCCCATCAATGACAGACTGGATAAAGAAAATGTGGCACATATACACTATGGAATACTATGAAGCCATAAAAAACGATGAGTTCATGTCCTTTGCAGGGACATGGATGAAGCTGGAAATCATCATTTTCAGCAAACTAACACAGAAACAGAAAATCAAACACCGCATGTTCTCACTCATAAGTGGGAGTTGAACAATGGGAATATCACACATGGGGTCTGTCAGGGAGTGGGGGGGCTAGGGAAGGGATAGCATTAAGAGAAATACCTAATGTAGATGACAGGTTGATGGGTGCAGCAAACCACCATGACAAGTCTATACCTAGGTAACAAACGTGCATGTTCTGCACATGTATCCAATAACTTAAAGTGTAATAAAAAAAAAAATAAAGAAAATAATTTTGAACAAAAAAAAACCAGTTCTCCAATTTTAACTTAATAGGACTAATATAATCATTTCCAACTTTTCTTGAATGTCTATACTTATACAGATTTTTTAAAAAAAACAACACTTGTACCCATAGTGAAGACGGGCGAAGAACACTATATTACAACCTAGGTGGAAAACACATTAATCTAAGGCAGATAGAGCTGGATTGAAAAAAAATCTCCCAAGGGTTATATTTATCAGTAATCCTCATGCATATAAGGAAAAACTCACTTTACTATGTAGAAGAAGAAATGATATACTTAATGTGGAGACATGTGAACTATATGATGAAGAAAACTGGGGTACTGTAGTTACACACAACAACTTACAAAATACATTGTGAAATATTATCGGATTTTCCCACCTTCCTACTCCTATCTAATAATCCCAAGGAAAAGAATACAATCCATAGAAAGGAAGGCAAAACAAAACAAAACAAAAACTGAGACATATAAAGAAGTGTCTGAAAAAATTGCAGTATTCTGGAATTCTTACTTCCAAAATAAATGGAGCAGAGGCAGTAGAACTTTTGAACAGCTTTATGTATTGGCACTTGGCATTTTTCATATTTCAGTTACTCAAAATGTTAGGAGTCAGTCTATTGGTTATGAGAGAATGCCATCTAGGAGCATAGATAGGCACTAGGATTAAAATTGTTAATAACTGAAGATTTTGAATGTTTTGAGAGCGGCTCAGAGGATCCTGAGATCCAGTAATAACTTTGAGAAGGAAACTTATCAATTCATGGGAAGTTTGTGGTAAGGAGATTACATTGACCAAGGCGCTCATCACTCGATAGTCTGGATGTATCTTATTTTAGTCAAAGATAAGTTAGGAGAAAAGAACAAAACAAATTGAAGGTTGGAAAAATCCTGAGAAACTGAAGAGTAGGAACAGCACCTGAATCATCAGAAAAGTATGTTTTGAAATGTAATCTACTGATATATTGTTAAATTTATATGTTCAAAAAATTCTGATTGCTTACTAGACCCAAGTCAATTCATTGTTTTATATGTCAAGTAGACATGGTTTTGTGAAACAGAGTAGAAAGTCTCAAGAATAGTGCAGCTGGGATCATAATATAATACTAAAGAAAAACAAAAACAAACAAGGGGCGGAGCTAGAACACACACAGAACTGAAAGCCATATTGAGATGCTGAAGATCAGAATGCTTCTCTAAAACTAACATCAGTGAGGAGAAAGGCAAAGGAGAGGTGCTCCCAGGATGTTAAAAAATGGCAAGAAGTTAAACTATGAAAAAAGAAGATAAGAATAGAGTGAGGAGATAACAGATACATGAAATGTATTCCAGATTGAGGGATCACCACAGATGAAATAAGTTCTATATATATATTTTAAAAACCTTAATAAAATAAAAAATTAGATTCATAAGGATATTAAAAGAAGAGTAAAACATTACTAAGTACTTCTTATTTCAGGAAAATAATGATTCATTACTTGAAATGTACTGAGAATATCAATAAAACAAAGTGGAGGGAAGAAAATTATTTCAAAAATACTAGAAATGTATTTTGTAAAATTCATCTATTAGAGAATTAAATTTAAAACTCTAGTAAAATTCATCACTAAGCCCTAATTAGGAAAGAAAAAAAAGTTTTTATATTCTTAACATGGTAATCATTAAATGTCTTACGCTACACTCAACATCAATATGTAATAAGTAAATGGTAAAGGCATTTCCATTAAAGTGAAGCACAAAACAAAAATGCCCATTGACAGCATATTATCATTTGGAAGCTATTGATAATGTAATAAATTCAGTTAGGTGGTCCCCTATGCAATTAAATTACAAAATTAGTAAGGTTTCTGTATACATTTAATTGGAAAATGTTCCTTTTCAAAAAGACATGTAAAAAATAAACAAAAGAAATTCAGCTGTAAATCTTGATTGAATATTATGAAAAACAAAACACAAACACTTTATCATAGACACTTCATTACCTAATTATCTTTATAAGTCTCTGACATCAACTTAAGCCTGCCTGTCTTTCCCCACTAAACTTCAGATTCACTGGCCATGTTTCCATTCCTTCAACAAGCTGTTTCTCAACTTCATGACATTTTCATAGTCTCTTCTCTTTGTTTAGAATTCTGTTACATAAACTGTTTCTTTGTATTGCTAACTTTGGTGCAAGTTTTTCGTTAAATCTTACATCCTTAGGGCATCTTTCCCAGGACACTACAATGTATCTCACCCTCACACACACACATTTTAGGATCCCAGCCACTTCATTTTTCCTTTCATAGATAGTATCTCCATTCATAATTTCATATGTATTTGTTTGTTTGTTTGTTTTGTTCTTTGAGACGGAGTCTCATTCTGTTGCCTAGGCTGGAGTGCAGTAGTGCTATTGCTGTTCACTGCAAGCTCCGCCTCCTGGGTTCACGCCATTCTCCTGCCTCAGCCTCCTGAGTAGCTGGGACTACAGGCACCTGTCACCACTCCTGGCTAACTTTTTGTATTCTTAATAGACACAGGGTTTCACTGTGTTAGCCAAGATGGTCTAGATCTCCTGACCTTGTGATCCACCTGCCTCGGCCTCCCAAACTGCTGGGATTACAGGTGTAAGCCACTGCGCCCGGCCTCATATGTATTTTTTTTATTACTTCCTACATGGTAAGTGCCAGAGCAACAGAAATAATATTCAAAGTATGCAAACATTCCATAAATATGGAAAGAAAGACTGAGAATAATATGTGGGTGAGAGTGCTCAATATCTTTGATGTTTTGATGGTACTCTATGTTCCCAGATTGTCACATAAATTTTAAGTATTTTAAATCCAACTCCTGAGGGTGGAGCCAAGATGGCCGAATAGGAACAGCTCCAGTCTAGAGCTCCCAGTGTGAGCGATGCAGAAGACGGGTGATGTCTGCATTTCCAACTGAAGTACCAGGTTCATCTCACTGGGGAGTGTCGGACAGTGGGTGCAGGACAGAGGGCGCAGCGCACCGAGCGTGAGCCCAAGCAGGGCGAGGCACCGCCTCACCAGGGAAGTGCAAGGGGTCAGCGAATTCCCTTTCCTAGTCAAAGAAAGGGGTGACAGATGGCACCTGGAAAATCGAGTCACTCCCACCCTAATACTGCACTTTTCCAACAGTCTTAGCAAATGGCACACCAGGACATTATATCCAGCACCTGGCTGGAAGGGTCCTACACCCACGGAGCCTCACTCATTTCTAGCACAGCAGTCTGAGATCAAACTGCAAGGCAGCAGTGAGGCTGGGGGAGGGGTGCCGGCCATTGCCGAGGCTTGAGTAGGTAAAGCGGCCAGGAAGCTCGAACTGGGTGAAGCCCACCACAGCTCAAGGAGGCCTGCCTGCCTCTGTAGACTCCACCTCTGGGGGCAGGGCATAGCCAAACAAAAGGCAGCAGAAAACTCTGCAGACATAAATGTCCCTGTCTGACAGCTTTGAAGAGAGTAGTGGTTCTCCCAGCACATAGCTGGAGACCTGAGAACAGACAGACTGCTTCCTTAAGTGGGTCCCTGACCCCTGAGTAGCCTAACTGGGAGGCACCCCCCAGTAGGGGCACACTGACACCTCACATGGCTGGGTACTCCTCTGAGACAAAACTTCCAGAGGAATGATCAGGCAGCAACATTTGCTGTTCACCAATATCCGCTGTTCTGCAGCCTCTGCTGCTGATACCCAGGCAAACAGGGTTAGGAGTGGACCTCCAGCAAACTCCAACAGACCTGCAGCTGAGGGTCCTGACTGTTAGAAGGAAAACTAACAAACAGAAAGGACATCCACACCAAAACCCCATCTGTACGTCACCATCATCAAAGACCAAAGGTAGATAAAACCACAAAGATGGGGAAAAAACAGAAAAGAAAAACTGGAAACTCTAAAAATCAGAGCACCTCTCCTCCTCCAAAGGAACGCAGCTTGTCACCAGCAATGGAACAAAGATGGACAGAGAGGGACTTTGATGAGTTGAGAGAAGAAGGCTTCGACGATCAAATCACTCTGAGCTAAAGGAGGAAGTTTGAATACATGGCAAAGAAGTTAAAAACCTTGAAAAAAGATTAGACGAATGGCTAACTAGAATAACCAATGCAGAGAAGTCCTTAAAGGACTTGATGGAGCTGAAAACCATGGCACGAGAACTACATGATGAATGCACAAGCCTCAGTAGCCAATTTGATCAACTGGAAGAAAGGGTATCAGTGATGGAAAATCAAATGAATGAAATGAAGTGAGAAGAGAAGTTTAGAAAAAAAAGAATAAAAAGAAATGAACAAAGCCTCCAAGAAATATGGGACTATGTGAAAAGACCAAATCTACATCTGATTGGTGTAACTGAAAGTGACGGAGAGAATGGAACCAAGTTGGAAAACACTCTGCAGGATATCATCCAGGAGAATTTCCCCAACCTAGCAAGGCAGGCCAACATTCAAATTCAGGAAATACAGAGAACGCCACAAACATAATCCTCGAGAAGAGCAATTCCAAGCCACATAATTGTCAGATTCACCAAAGTTGAAATGAAGGAAAAAATGTTAAGGGCAGCCAGAGAGAAAGGTTGGGTTACCCACAAAGGGAAGCCCATCAGACTAACAGCTGATCTCTCAATTCAACAATCTTAAAGAAAGAATTTTCAACCCAGAATTTCATATCTGGCCAAACTAAGCTTCATAAGTGAAGGAGAAATAAAATCCTTTATAGACAAGCGAAAGCTGAGAGATTTCGTCACCACCCTAAAAGAGGCCTGCCCTAAAAGAGCTCCTGAAGGAAGCACTAAATATGGAAAGGAACAACTGCCACCAGCCACTGCAAAAACATGCCAAACTGTAAAGACCATTGAGGCTAGGAAGAAACTACATCAACTAATGAGCAAAATAACCAGCTAACATCATAATGACAAGATCAAATTCACACATAACAACATTAACTCTAAATGTAAATGGGCTAAATGCTCCAATTAAAAGACACAGACTGGCAAATTGGATAAAGAGTCAAGACCCACCAGTGTGCTGTATTCAGGAAACCCATCTCACGTGCAGAGACACACATGGGCTCAAAATAATGGGATGGAGGAAGATCTACCAAGCAAATGAAAAACAAAAAAAGGCAGGGGTTGCAATCCTAGTCTCTGATAAAACAGACTTTAAACCGACAAAGATCAAAAGAGACGAAGAAGGCCAATACATAATGGTAAAGGGATCATTTCAACAAAGAGAGCTAACTATCCTAAATATATATGCACCCAATACAGGAGCACCCAGATTCATAAAGCAATTCCTTAGAGACCCAAAAAGAGACTTAGACTTCCACACACTAATAATGGGAGACTTTAACACCCCACTGTCAACATGAGACAGATCAAAGAGACAGAAAGTTAACAAGGATATCCAGGAATTGAACTCAGCTCTACATCAAGTGGACCTGATAGACATCTACAGAACTCTCCACCCCAAATCAACAGAATATACATTTTTTCAGCACCACACCACACCTATTCCAAAATTGACCACATAGTTGGAAGTAAAGCACTCCTCAGCAAATGTAAAATAACAGAAATCACAACAAACTGTCTCTAAGATCACAGTGCAATCAAACTAGAACTCAGGATTAAGAAGCTCACTCAAAACTGCTCAACTCTGTGGAAACTGAACAACCTGCTCCTGAATGACTACCGGGTACATAACGAAATGAAGGCAGAAATAAAGATGTTCTTTGAAACCAACGAGAACAAAGACACAACATACCAGAATCTCTGGGACACATTCAAAGCAGTGTGTAGAGGGAAATTTATGGCACTAAATGCCCACAAGAGAAAGCAGGAAAGATCTAAAATGGACACCCTAACATCACAATTAAAAGAACTAGAGAAGCAAAAGCAAACACATTCAAAAGCTAGCAGAAGGCAAGAAATAACTAAGATCAGAGCAGAATTGAAGGAAATAGAGACATAAAAAAATGCTTCAAAAAATCAATGAATCCAGGAGCTGGTTTTTTGAAAAGATCATCAAAATTGATAGATCAATAGCAAGACTAATAAAGAAGAAAAGAGAGAAGAATCAAATAGACGCAATAAAAAAAGGTAAAGGGGATATCACCACCGATCCCACAGAAATACAAACTACCATCAGAGAATACTATAAACACCTCTACACAAATGAACTAGAAAATCTAGAAGAAATGGATAAATTCCTCGACACATACACCCTCCCAAGACTAAACCAGGAAGAAGTTGAATCTCTGAATAGACCAATAACAGGCTCTGAAATTGAGGTAATAATTAATAGCTTACCAACAAAAAAAGTCCAGAACCAGATGGATTCACAGCCGAATTCTACCAGAGGTACAAGGAGGAGCTGGCACCATTCCTTCTGAAACTATTCCAAGCAAGAAAAAGAGAGAATCCTCCCTAACTCATTTTATGTGGCCAGCATCATCCTGATACCAAAGCCTGGCAGAGACACAACAAAAAAAGAGAATTTTAGACCAATACCCCGATGAACATCGATGCAAAAATCCTCAATAAAATACTGGCAAACTGAATCCAGCAGCACATCAAAAAGCTTATCCACCAAGATCAAGTGGGCTTCATCCCTGGGATGCAAGGCTGGTTCAACATATGCAAATCAATCAACATAATCCAGCATATAAACAGAACCAAAGACAAAAACCACATGATTATCTCAACAGATGCAGGAAAGGCCTTTGACAAAATTCAACAACTCTTCATGCTAAAAACTCTTAATAAATTAGGTATTGATGGGACATATCTCAAAATAATAAGAGCTATCTATGACAAACCCACAGCCAATATCATGCAGAATGGGCAAAAACTGGAAGCATTCCCTTTGACAATGGGCACAAGACAGGACTGCCCTCTCTCACCACTCCTATTCAACATAGTGTTGGAAGTTCTGGCCAGGGCAATCAGGCAGGAGAAGGAAATAAAGGGTATTCAATTAGCAAAAGAGGAAGTCAAATTGTCCCTGTTTGCAGATGACATGATTGTATATCTAGGAAACGCCATTGTCTCAGCGCAAAATCTCCTTAAGTTGATAGGCAACTTCAGCAGAGTCTCAGGATATAAAATCAATGTGCAAAAATCACAAGCATTCTTATACACCAAAAACAGACAAACAGCCAAATCACGAGTGAACTCCCATTCACAATTGCTTCAAAGAGAATAAAATACCTAGGAATCCAACTTACAAGGGACGTGAAGGACCTCTTCAAGAACTACAAACCACTGCTCAATGAAATAAAAGAAGATACAAACAAATGGAAGAACATTCCATGTTCATGTGAAGGAAGAATCAGTATCATGAAAATGCCCATACTGCCCAAGGTAATTTATAGATTCAATGCCATCCCCATAAAGTTACCAATGACTTTCTTCACAGAATTGGAAAAAACTACTTTAAAGTTCATATGGAACCAAAAAACAGCCCACATCACCAAGTTAATCCTAAGCCAAAAGAACAAAGCTGGAGGCATCACGCCACCTGACTTCAAACTATACTACAAGGCTACAGTAACCAAAACAGCATGGTACTGGTACCAACACAGAGATATAGACCAATGGAATGGAACAGAGCCCTCAGAAATAATGCTGCATATCTACAACCATCTGATCTTTGACAAACCTGAGAAAAACAAGCAATGGGGAAACGATTCCCTATTTAATAAATGGTGCTGGGAAAACTGGCTAGCCACATGCAGAAAGCTGAAACTGAATCCCTTCCTTACACCTTACACAAAAATTAATTCAAGATGGATTAAAGACTTAAATGTTAGACCTAAAACCATAAAAACCCTAGAAGAAAACCTAGGCAATACCATTCAGGACATAGGCATGGGCAAGGACTTCATGTCTAAAACACCAAAAGCAATGGCAACAAAAGCCAAAATTGACAAATGGGATCTAATTAAGCTAAAGAGCTTCTGCACAGCAAAAGAAACTACCATCAGAGTGAACAGGAAACCTACAGAATGGGAGAAAATTTTTGCAATCTACTCATCTGACAAAGGGCTAATATCCAGAATCCACAATGAACTCAAAGAAATTTACAAGAAAAAACAAACAACCCCATCAAAAAGTGGGCAAAGGGTATGAATAGACATTTCTCAAAAGAAGACATTTATGCAGCCAAAAGACACATGGAAAAATGCTCATCATCACTGGCCATCAGCGAAATGTAAATCAAAACCACAATGAGATAGCATCTCACACCAGTTAGAATGGCAATCATTAAAAAGTCAGGAAACAACAGGTGCTGGAGAGGATGTGGAGAAATAGGAACATTTTTACACTGTTGGTGGGACTGTAAACTAGTTCAACCATTGTGGAAGTCAGTGTGGTGATTCCTCAGGGATCTAAAACTAGAAATATCATTTGACCCAGCCATCCCATTACTGGGTATATACCTAAAGGATTATGAAACATGCTGCTCTAAAGACACATGCACAAGTATGCTTATTGTGGCACTATTCACAATAGCAAAGACTTGGAACCAATCCAAATGTCCAACAATGATAGACTGGATTAAGAAAATTGACACATATACACCATGGAATACTATGCAGCCATAAAAAATGATGAGTTCATGTCCTTTGTAGGGATATGGATGAAGCTGGAAACCATCATTCTCAGCAAACTATCGCAAGGACAAAAAAGCAAACACCGCATGTTGTCACTCATAGGTGGGAATTGAACAGTGAGAACACATGGACACAGGAAGGGGAACATCACACATCAGGGCCTGTTGTGGGGTGGGGGTAGGGGGTACTGATAGCATTAGGAGACATACCTAATGTTAAATGATGAGTTAATGAGTGCAGCACACCAACATGGCACATGTATACGTATGTAACAAACCTGCACATTGTGCATATGTACCCTAAAACTTAAAGTATAGTAAAAAAATAAAAAATAATAATAAATAAATCCAACTCCTGATTAACAGAGTGATTCTGAAGTTCAGAACAATAAACGATCAATAATGGCTAACTTCAGAAACATTTCGAAGAACGTAATAATTGACAACAGGATTAATCATTTGACAAAGTCATAATTCAATGAAATGATTTGGCAAAAAGCCTAACCATTTGGGAAAGATATAGTTGACGCTTACCTTATACATCAAAATAAACTCTACGGGAGTTAAAATTCTAAATATTAAAAATATTAAACCCAACATCTTATAGAAGAAAATCTAGCTAAATATTAATATATTTTTCTTGTGCAGAAGTCTGTTCTAAGAAACATATTAATTTTCTTATACAAAATTTAGTTTTTCAAGAATTGTAGTTTGAAAATTATCAAAATAAAAATGCAATTGACATAGCACAGTTAGGAAAATAGTAACAAAAATTAACAGCTTTTATTTGTAAAGCAATACGTAAGTCTATAAGAAAAATAAAAACATTTTAACATAATATGAATAGGTATATGCATTTTTAATGTTTAAACACACCATATTCTTCCATTCACCACTCGGCTTCTAAGTTCTATTCTTAAGAAATAATCATGGCTGTCTTTGTCCAAACATTTCCCTATGTTCATCACATTGTTTTAAGCAATCGTGAAAAATGAGAACCTAAACGTCCTAAAGAAGATATTTTTACATAAAGTATATTATAGCATATACTAAAACGCAATTGTCAACCAAATATTTTAGAAGCATTTTCAACATAAAAAATGTACATATTACCTATGTATTATTAATCAAATAAAAGCAAAACTGTTAAGACCAAAATACATTTATTATATTCACACATATGTATACAAAGAAAAAAGATAACTGATAAAAAACAAGTTTATTCTAAAAAAGTTCTACAATTTCCTTATATAATAGTTTTATAACAAGAGAAATGCTACAACTTTCTGCTCTACATACACTGAGTTGGTTACTCTTATTAAAAAAAAGCATACAAAAGTAATTGTCTTGGAAGAGTTACTAATGAAAGCTGAATTATAATGGATAACATATCTGTGATTATTATGTGAAAAGATTAGGTCTTTCTGTGTTTATTTTAATGGTCTAAATTCTACTCTAAATTAGTATGTATTCTGAAAACTGATTGGAAAGTAAGATAATCCCTCACTTTTTGAGTATAACTAATTAGACTGGTATTTTCTTTAAGTGTTGATAGCAGGCACTAAAATAAAATGTAAAAATATTTCCTTTCTAATGTTTGACATACTAGCATTTTTAAAAGAGAAATTTAAATTTTTTCCAGAATTTTATGTGCATCAAAACCTATTTCTAAACCTGCTGAATTCTGATTGATTCATGGTATCATTTTTTAAAGTATAGATGCATACACAGAAAAACAAAATTTCTTTCTGTTTCAAGTAACCCTAAAATTCGTGTAATATACTATTATATATTACATTAGTTAATATAATGTATACTCTACATTATTTGGGTTTACTTATTCAGAAACACTGGCCACCATTGCATTTCTCCTTGATTCTATTTTGAGTACATTACATATAAATTAGTAAATTGTAACTGTAACTTACATGCAGTCAAATACAAAGGGTTTACAAAAAAAGCTTAAAAATTTTAATTAAAGAAGTGATTTGCAGAATTTATATGTAGCAGAATGCTGTTTTAAATGTAAATTTAAAGTCTCAAGTGCTGTATTTATTTTTTCTGTTAATATTAATAACCCAAATAAAGATGTACATTTTGGTTTATTTAATATTTATAATGGATATTACCTAAATTTATAAATACAAACTTAAATTGTTTATTTTGAAAGCAAGTCAGCAATACAAATAAGGCAATTAGGTTGAATATAGATATTTACATTTGCAGTTAGGAATAATTGTTGAAATATCAGCAACAAATATATTTCTGTATTTTATATTGATGACATACTAGTGTAAAAAGTTTTTAGTAGTACAGAGAAACATTTCAAATAGCAATTTTTAAAAACTCCTCAGGAAATCATACAATTGTCTTTTACTGTAACAATATAAGCACTACCTGAGATTGAGTGAAGAATGTGATTTTCTTAGAGTTTAAACACAAATTTAACTATTGCTCTCATTTTTATTACTATTAAAACATTTTATAAGAAGCAATCTCTTAAAATCATCCCTCAAACTGCCTAAAGTGTCTGAAGTTCGGTTGCTATTTTCTAACATTTACTTTTGGAGAGCATACATATTTAGCTTGTATGTAACTCAGTGTGTCACATACATAGAAGTTAGTGATTTGTATGATTTAGTGCAATTAGCTAAGTCTAAATTAAAATAAGCAAATAAATTCCAGTGTAGAGCAATAATCTTTCAAATCAATGATATATTCATAGAAGGTACAGAGCGCATACAAATAAAGTTTATTGTGAACTCTGCACCCAAAATGAGTGTGTTACAACATTTAGCAAAGTGTTAGCCTTTCTTTCATGGCATATGTATGTGTGAGTAGCTATTTATTGATCTTTTAGTTACAGCTTTAACAGAAAGTAAAATGTTAAAATGTAATTTATAAACTAATTTTTTTTTTTTTAGGAGTCTCGCTCTGCCCCAGGCTGGCATGCAACGACATGATCTCGGCTCACTGCAACCTCTGCCTCCTGGGTTCAAGGTGTTCTGCCTCAGCCTCCCAAGTAGCTGGGATTACAGGCACATGCCACCGCGCCCAGCTGATTTTTGTATTTTTAGTAGAAACAGAGTTTCATTATGTTGACCAGGCTGGTCTCGAACTCCTGACCTCAGGTGATCCGCCCACCTCGGCCTCCCAGAATGCTGGGATTACAAGCGTGAGCCACCCACCGTGCCCAGCCTATAAACTAAAATTCTAATCATTGATTTCAAAAATCCTCAGAATATTGCTCAATTTGAATAACACTATCAATCTAATTCTGGTGTCAATATTTCTATGTATTTGTAGCTTTAATAGTAAAAAAATAAAATAAAGAAGGAGCAACTAACTCTAAAATAATTGCTTGATTACATTTGATTCTATACTTCAAAGACATGAACAAAACTTCCTTAATTGATCTTGACGTTAAGGAATATATTGAAGAACACATCAAAGTAAATGTAGCCTGTTTTTCAGTTCTTTAAGCAACAGTAACAGATTCATTAGAATAAATGAGAAGTTTAATGACCTATGGACACAGTTCCTTGGAATGGCTTGGATATAATTTATAATAGTATCCTTTTCTTAATGTTGTTTTCAATTTGTCAGCTGCCATTCAACTCTCTAATGCAGGGAAGGGTACTCAACAAAAATAAACGAATGAGGTATTGGACTTCTTTTAGAAAGCAAATCTGTTATCTATAATATTGTTCATATTATGCTCCAGAGGTTTCTTATGAAAGATTAGTAAATCACTCTTTTATCAGTGAAAACCATTGCAACTGCTAGCTCTGATTTAATGACTAGGGAAATTAAATGCAATCCCTACCAAACAGGGATTAACTTTTGTACATTTCATTGAATCTTAAAGTTTTAAAAACAAACAAGAAAATCTCATTATGTATATCACTGAAGCACTTATATTCTCTCATGTTTTAAAGTGACAGATCCATATCCATAAATATCAAAGTATCCCTGGTTTCAAATGCACTGCACAGTGCACTATTGAAAGAGATACCAAAAACTACCTTCCAATCTCTTTTAACCTAATGACATAAGTCTTTTAAAAATTTAACTAACATAAACCATAAAATTGTTTTAGGTAAAAAAGATTTAAAAGGAAGATAAATTCTATGTCTGCTCTAAAAATAATATATTCTCAGGTTAAGAAAATTTAGCAAGCAGAATTCTCTGCTCATTAGGCCAATAGTCTATCCTGGAGGGTCTGCAGAAGCCTACATGCACTGAGTTTTCACCAAGTGATGAAGAACTTGTCTCAAACTTTCTAATTAGTGATCTCTAAGAAGCTGTTTTTTTGTTTTTTTTTTTAGCTATATAACTACCTACTACTATTCACTTAATTTGGGCATAACTGTCACTAAAAGTCTTTCTATATGCAGGTGGAGTAAGTAAAGAAATTTAAAATTTCTTAGGCTGAATCATAAAAGGAAGAAGAATGCATGTTTCCTAAAGAGAAACAAACTCATTGGTGAGGAAGTGGCTTCCTTTCTTTCACCCAGGAAAGATAAAATCTAGAGATTTTCATTAAGACATCTTCATTAATCAGGTTTTGATATGTAAGGTTTCTTCACTAACAAGAGAGAAAGAGAATATTTGAAAAGGAAAACGTTTTGGATATCCAGACATCTCTCCTAGCTTATCAAGGAAAGATGCAGTAAACCTGTTGTCTTTTGCTTTGCTGAACTAGAAAGTAAACATAATATAGAGCTTCTGATGTGACTTCCTTATGTTGACATATTGGCAAATTTCAAAATACACATTTGATGTAACAATATCTTTCTTGTTGATGTGTTTTATTTTGTTTTGTTTTATTTTGTTTCTGTTTCTGTTTCTGTTAGAGACCAATCTTCTCGGCTACATCTTATCTCTAAAGACAGAAAGGGGCTTGACTTCCAAGTATCTAGGTCTTAATAAGCAATTCTATATCTCACCTTCCAGTGTGATTGAAACCTGGTTGTTTTTCATTAAGTTAAAACTCGGGAAAATCAATTTCTCAATTCTTTGCAGTTTGCTATCTTATTAGACAGATGATCTTGTAGAGCAGAATGTGTCGCAGTCACCCACTAGATTGTAACTATTTAATCTCAGGAAATTTCCCGTCAGCAAAATGCAGAAAGAACCCCAGTTCCTAAAGATAGAATACACCATCAAATAAGAATTTACCTTTGTTAATCTATGATTCTTGTCTGCTTGGTGATATGCGTAAATCTGCCAATATGTGAATGCTTTTGTACAGTAGTCAGTAAAGAAAAAATAATTTTTAAATCACTTCCTTGCCAAAAATAATCTCAATGTGTATATATGTTCTGAAACAAATTTCTTATGTTTCCCACTTTTACGTAATGATAAAAGTAAGATGTAAATGGCTACATACACATGGATCCAGTCTTCCTTTATTTCCTAAATAAACAAGTGTTTCCATGGAAAGGGTCTTAACATTAAAATTACCCATGTTCAAAAAAGAGAGAATGAATACATTTCTTTTTCAAAAGATAAACTATTCTCATGACATATTAATTTTCAAAGTATAAAATTCAAAATTATTTTAATAAGTTTTATGAAAGCTGCAGCAAATCTAAATGCCAAGTGTTTTGAGATGCATGTCTAATCAGTAGCTGTATTAATTTTGTATCTTCTAGCCATTATTGTTAATGGTTGAAGAAATAATGAAGTGTGTACTGAAAGCATACTCATTGAAATATCAACAAATTATTCAAAACCTGTTTAGTGGTTTTTCTTCTTTCTGAAAATTAATACACAGAAAAAAAACCATACACTGATAAACAGGCTTATTAAATGCCTTAAGTTTCTGTTTAAATGTTTTATAATATTTTAAGATATTGAACTTACAGATATTATACACTTTACATTGCTTAGAAAATAGTAAATAATGGATAAAATTACTGTATATAGTTTTATAATAAGGGATGCTATGAAATAGTGTAATTGATTGTCATTTCTCTTTTTCTTTAAATTAGATTTTCTTTAATTTTATTAATTTATGTCATAAAAATGCCTCATTTCCTACTTTAATTTTTTTAACAGAGCTGCAACTGAGTTTTAGATTGGTCTAGAATTTTAAATCTAACTTAATGCATGTTGATAGTAAATGAATCCTCTGAACAGTAAAATAGAATAAGTTGATAGTCTGGTAATTATGTTTTAGATCTGTAATAATAAAATGAAGTTTAACTGAATCTCTCATATTTTTAATTTTTAATTTTTAATTTTAATTATCAAATAAATTTAATAAACTTCATTCTTAAAAAATGGTATTATAATACATTACTATACTTATTTGGGTATATTAATATAGTTTATTATATTATACACATTATATAATATTTACCTTTATTCAATTTTTTAATAAAACTCTTGAAGAAATGATAACATTAAATATTAATAAACTTACATGTTTAACTCATTTTTTAAAAAATATAGGTATAAATAAATACATGAATTACATAGACAGCCTTTTCTGAACATGTGTATAATGAATAAGTTGTTAATCTAAATGCCTTATCTGAAATTCTGTTTCTCACATTGAAGAACTACATACAAATCGGCATAAACATTATAAGACAATATAGGTATCTTTAAATTAATCAGATATTCTCAATAGAAATTTTAGACTTGTAAGTTTAAATAATTGCTTGGCCTTTTTGATATAAGCTTATGTGGTTGTACAGATAAGTGCATAAAGGAAAGATGAATTAAATGTTTTGGCTGACAGAAAAGGGAAAAAGAAGATAGGGGAGAGAAAAGAGAGAAGTTATGTAAATTCCCCCAAAACCTATTTATAATTCAGATCCATTGACATGTACCACTGTATTTTTTCAGGCTTGTTCAAAATGTGAACAAATAAGGGACTTACAAACTCTTTCCTTTATTCATAATCACATGCTATAGTTTAATAAATATATCAATTGAGTTCAGGATTTCTTATGAAGTGTTTAATAACTCACAACAGGTGTTATTTATACTTTTTATTATAGCTTTATTTCCTTATTTGGAGCCTGGCTATAAATACTGATGTTTTGAATACAGTGATGGAAAGTTCTCTGCTAGGTATCAGGAAACTTCACTTACTGGCTTGGATTTCCCACTTAACAGAGATAAGGAAGCTATGGCAAGTTACGTATTTCTGACCTCAACCATAAAATCTGGAGATTGCTCTAAATTGAAGTTGTGTCTCGTTACCAGGTCATAGGATACATTTGGTAACTCTCAATCAAATATGTTTTAATCAAATAAAAAGAACACAAAATATCAGCATGTACCTATATGGAAAGTCTATTTTGTTCATATAACTTTTAAATTTTTTTACATGTACACATTTTCTACTAGTGGTTTATTGTCAAATTTGAAAAGCATGCATAAGTAATTTGTCAAACAATAAACAGGGTTTCATTAGTAGAATATCACAGAAACTTTCATGCAATCTTACCAGAGAGAGATCAGAAGGAAATTAATCTCAATCTCTATTTATTCAATGATCCATCCAATCATCTACTCTGCAATTGTTATGATGAGTGCGTTTCTGTCATGTTTTCTTTTAGCATGTAGTGAATACTGTAGTGAATACATGTAGTGAATACAGTAGTGAATAAAATAATGTCTTTGTTCTTATGCAATGCGTGTTGTAAAATATACTGTCGGGCAGGGCACAGTGGCTCACTCCTGTAATCCCAGCACTTTGGGAGGCCGAGGTGGATCACCTGAGGTTGGGAGTTCAAGGCCAGGCTGACCAACATGGAGAAACCCTGTCTCTACTAAAAATACAAAATTAGCCAGGTATAGTGGCACGCACCTGTAATCCCAGCTACTTGGAAGGCTGAGGCAGGAGAATCAGTTGAACCCAAGGAGCTGGAGGTTGCAGTGAGCCGAGATCGCACCATTGCACTCCAGCCTAAGCAACAAGAAAGAAACTCCATCTCAAAGAAAAAGAAATACACTGTTTATTTATCTATTTGGTACTTAATGTATTCATATGCTTACATAATTCATTAATTGTTTTAAATAATGCCAACATATTTTTGACAATCTACTGTTTTCATTTTCATGTTATTTTTTGTAAACTTAATATTTCTGATTTTAAATGTTTGTACAATTAGTATTCATTTCTTCTAAAATTTCTTCTTTTGCTCCAATCCTGTTTACAATAGCATTTCTATTTAATTATATTTTATATTTTATATTCTACAATCTTTGGAACCAAATAGACCTCAAATAGTTAAGACATAACTCACACAGAACTGCACAACAACATGGAAACTAAACAACCTGCTCCTGAATGATTACTGGGTAAGTAGCAAAATTAAGGCAGAAATAAATAAGTTTTTTTTAAATCAACGAGAACAAACACACAATGTACCAGAATCTCTGGGACACAGCTAAAGCAGTATTTAGAGGGAAATTTATAGCACTAAATGCCCACAAGAGAAAGTGGGAAAGATCTAAAATCGACACCCAAATATCAAAATTAAAAGTACTAGAGAAGCAAGAGCAAACAAATTCAATGCTAGCAGAAGACAAGAAATAACTAAGGTCAGAGCAGAACTGAAGGGGATAAAGACACACACACAAAGAAACTTCAAAAAAAATCAGGTGCTGGAGAGGATGTGGAGAAATAGGAACACTTTTACACTGTTGGTGGGAATATAAACTAGTTCAACCATTGTGGAAGTCAGTGTGGTGATTCCTCAGGGATCTAGAACTAGAAATACCATTTGACCCAGCCATCCCATTACTGGGTATATACCCAAAGGACTATAAATCATGCTGCTATAAAGACACATGCACACATATGTTTATTGCAGCACTATTCACAATAGCAAAGACTTGGAACCAACCCAAATGTCCATCAATGATAGACTGGATTAAGAAAATGCCATAAAAAATGCCATAAAAAATGATGAGTTCATGTCCTTTGTAGGGACATGGATGAAACTGGAAATATCATTCTCAGTAAACTATCACAAGGACAAAAAACCAAACACCTCATGTTCTCCCTCATAGGTGGGAATTGAACAATGAGAACACATGGACACAGGAAGGGGAACATCACACTCTGGGGACTGTTGTGGGGTGGGGGTAGGGGGGAGGGATAGCATTAGGAGATATACCTAATGCTAAATGATGAGTTAATGGGTGCAGCACACCAGCATGGCACATGTATACATATGTAACTAACCTGCACATTGTGCACATGTACCCTAAAACTTAAAGTATAATAATAATAAAATAAAAAAGAAGACATACAAGTGGCCAATCAACTCGTGAAAAATATACTCATCATCACTAATCATCAGAAAGATGCAAATCAAAATTATGATGAGATACTATCTCTTACCAGTCAGAATGGCTACTATTAAAATGTCAAAAAATAACAGATGCTGGCGAGGTTTTGGAGAAAAGAGAACGCTTGTATGCTGTTGGTGGAATGTAATTTAGTTCAGTCCCTGTAGAAAGCAGGTTTTAGAATTTTCAAAGAACTATAAATGAACTACCAGTTGATCCAGCAGTACCACTACTGGGTATATACCCAAAAGAAAATAAATCATTCTACCATAAAGACACATGCACTCTATGTTCATTGCGATGCTATTCATAGTAGCAAAGACAAGGAGTCAGCTCAGGTGCCCATCAATGGTGGATTGGCCATTGGAAAGAAAATATGATACATATACTTCATGTAATATTATGCAGCCATGTAAAAGAATACAATCATATTCTATGTAACAGCATGGATGCAGCTGGAGGCCACAATACTAAGCAAATTAATGAAGGAACAGAAAACCAAATACCGCGTATTCTCACTTATAAGTGAAAGCTAAGCATTGAGCACAACTGGACATACACGGGGGAACAATAGACACTGGAGACTATTAGAGAGGAGAGGAAGGAAGTCGGATGTGTTTTGTCAAGCTATCTACTGGGCCCTATGCTCACTACCTGGGTGATAGGATCTGTACCCCAAACCTCAGCATAATACAATATTCTTATGTAACAAACCTGTACACGTACCCCCTGTATCTAAAATATACCGAAAATTAAAAAAAAAAATCAATGAATCCAAGAGCTGGTTTTTTGAAAAGATTAACAAAATAGATAGACCACTAGTCAGACAAATAAAGAAGAAAAGGAGAAGAATCAAATAGATACAATAAAAAATGATAAAGGGGAGATCACAACCGATCCCACAGAAATACAAACTACCATCAGAGAATACTAAAAACACCTCTACGCAAATAAACTAGAAAATCTAGAAGAAATGGATGAGTTCCTGGACACATACACCCTCCCAAGACTAAACAAGGAAGAAGTCGAATACCTGAATAGGCCAACAACAAGTTCTGAAATTGAGGCAGTAATTAATAGCCTACCAACCAAGAAAGCCAAGGACCAGATGGATTCACGGCCGAATTCTACCAGAGGTACAAAGAGGAGCTGGTACCATTCCTTCTGAAAGTATTCCAAAAAATAGAAAAAGAGAGAATCCTCCCTAACTCATTTTATGAGACCAGCATCATCCTGATACCAAAACCTGGCAGAGACACAACAAGAAAAGAAAATTTCAGGCCAGTATCTTTGATGAGAATCAAAGTGAAAATCCTCAATAAAATACTGGCAAATGAATCCAGCAGCACATTAAAAAGCTTATCCACCACGATCAATTCGGCTTCATCCTCGGGATGCAAGGCTGGTTCAGCATAGGCAAAACAATAAACATAATCCATCACATAAACAGAACCAATGACAAAAAACACATGATTATAAGAATAGATGCAGAAAAGACCTTCGATAGAATTCAACACTGCTTTATGCTAAAAACTCTAATAAACTAGGTATTGTTGGAACGTGTCTCAAAATAATAAGAGCTATTTATGACAAACCCACAGCCAATATCATACTGAATAGGAAAAAGCTGGAAGCATTCCCTTTGAAAACTGGCACAAGACAAGGATTCCCTCTCTCACTGCTCCTATTCAACATAGTATTGAAAGTTATGGCCAGGGCAATCAGGCAAGAGAAAGAAATAAACACATTCAAATAGGAGGAAAGGGAGTCAAATTGTCTCTGTTTGCAGATGACATGATTGTATATTTAGAAAATGCCATCGTCTCAGTCCAAAACATCCTTAAGCTGATAAGCAATTTCAGCAAAGTCTCAGGATACAAAATCAATGTGCAACAATCACAAGCATTCCTATACACCAATGATAGACAAACAGAGAGCCAAATCATGAGCAAACTCCCATTCACAATTGCTACAAAGAGAATAAAATACTTACGAATACAACTTAAAGGGATGTGAAGGACCTCTTCAAGGAGAACTACAAAGCACTGCTCAGGGAAATAAGAGAGGGCACAAACAAATTGAAAAACATTCCATGCTCATGGAAAGGAATAATTAATGTTGTGAAATATTGGTCCATAATGCCCAAAGTAATTTATAGATTCAATGCCATCCCAATCAAGCTGCCATTGACTTTCTTCACAGAATTAGAAAAACTACTTTAAATTTCATATGGAACCGAAAAACAGCTTGTATAGCCAAGACAATCTTAAGCAAAAAGATCAAAGCTGGATGCATCACGTTACCTGACTTCAAACTATACTACAAGTCTACAGTAACCAAAACAACATGGCACTAATACCAAAATAGATATATAGACCAATGGAACAGAACAGAGGCCTCAGAAATAACACCACACATCTACAACCATCTGATCTTTGACAAACCTTTAAAAAACAAGCAATGGGGAAAGGATTCCCTATTTAATATATGGTACTGGGAAAACTGGCTAGCCATATGCAGAAAACTGAAACTGGACCCCTTCCTTACACCTTATGCAAAAATTAACTCTAGATGGATTAAAGACTTAAATGTAAGACCTACAACCATAAAAACCCTAGAAGAAAACCTAGGTAATACCATTCAGGACATAGGTATGGGCAAAGACTTCATGACTAAAACACCAAAAGCAATGGCAACAAAAGCCAAAATTGACAAATGGGATCTAATTAAATAAACAGCTTCTGTGCAGCAAAAGAAACTACCATCAGAGTGAACAGACAACCAACAGAATGGGAGAAAATTTTTGCAACCTACCCATCTGACAAAGAGCTAATATCCAGAATCTACAAAGAACTCACACAAATTTACAAGAAAAAAACAAACAACCCCATCAAAAAGTGGGCAAAGGATATGAACAACCACTTCTCAAAAGAAGACATTTATGTGGCCAACAAACATGAAAAAAAGCTCATCATCACTGGTCATTAGAGAAATGCAAACCAAAACCACAATGAGATACCATCTCACGCTGATTAGAATGGCAATTATGAGAAAGTCAGGAAACAACAGATGCTGGAGAGGATGTGGAGAAACAGGAACACTTTTACACTGTTGGTGGGAGTATAAATTATTTCAACCATTGTGGAAGACAGTGTGGCGATTCCTCAAGGATCTAGAACCAGAAATACCATTTGACCCAACAATCCCATTACTGGGTATATATCCAAAGGATTATAAATCATCCCACTATAAAGATATATGTGGCCAGGCACAGTGGCTCATGCCTGTAATCCCAGTACTTTGCAAGGCCAGGGTGGGCGGATCACCTGAAGTCGGGAGTTTGAGACCAGCCTGACCAACCTGGAGGAACTGTGTTTCTACCAAAAATACAAAAAAAAAAAAAAAAAAAATAGCTGAGTGTGGTGGTGCATGCCTGTAATCCCAGCTACTCCAGAGGCTGAGGCAGGAGAATCGCTTGAACTCAGGAGGTGGAGGTTGTGGTGAGCCAAGATCATGCCATTGCACTCCAGCCTGGGCAACAATTACAAAACTTCATCTCAAAAAAAAAAAAAAAGACATATGCACATGTGCACATGTATGTTTTTTGAAGCACTATTCACAATAGCAAAGACTTGGAACCAACTCAAATGCCCATCAATTGATAAACTAGATAAAGAAACTGTGGCACATATACACCATGGAAAACTATGCAGCCATAAAAAAGCATGAGTTCAGGTCCTTTGCTGGGACAGGTATGAAGCTGGAAACCATCACTGTCAGCAAACTAACAAGGGAACAGAAAACCAAACACTGCATGTTCTCATTCATAAACGGGAGTTGAATAATCAGAACACATGGACACATGGAGGGGAACACCACACACTGGGGCTTGTAAGTGGGTGGGGGTAGGGGAGGGATAGCATTAGGAGAAATACCTAATGTAGGTGATGGGTTGATGGGTGCAGCAAACCACCACGGCACGTGTATACCTGTGTAACAAACCTGCACGTTCTGCACATGTATCCCAGAACTTAAATTATAATAAAAATAAAATCATGAATTCAGTTATTTTTTCTCTTTATTTCTTCAAAATATTATATAGTTTTGATAAATTTCATTTTGCCTACATTGCATACATTTGGATTTGTACTCATTTTACTATTTTAATTTTCCATAAGAAAATCTGATTGCTCTGAGATAGCTTAGAACTTGAATAGCTATCATGTGGGGGGAAAAGACATAAAATATACATTTTCTTCTGTTTCTTTCATGCTTTCAATTTTGCTATTCATTTACTTTTCACATTTTTACAAAAATATGAATTATTGTGCCATTATATGAGCTATCTTACAGAAAAGATGGCTAAATATAGTAACTGATTCACAAAAGGAACCAAATGAATGCTTTCTAATTGAATAAATAGAATAAAATTAAATATTATTCATATATGGCTGTCATTGAACACTTGATTTAATTTGAATAATCTTATAGACTAAGAATATCACAATAATCTTTGTTTTATTATTTGTTTAACTTTTCTCTTTAAAGTTTAGTTTCAAAAATATTTCAGATATTCATCTATAAATTGTATATAGGACCAAAAGAATGAAGTTACCCAGATATACTTAGTAGGTCAAACTAAGAAGTTTTTGTGACAACAACATTTATCTACAAATCTGAAAGAGCTGCCTCTGAAAGTAGTCTATTCTCTAATAATCTATGTCTTATAACAGAGTGAATGTCAGTTGATCAAGAATATGTAGTTGTAAAAGTTCCATCATTGAGTACAAGATTGAACTAGATGCACATAAAAGAACTTCCCAACATGGCTTATGAATTAAATATTTCACCAAATTAACTGAAATTATCTTATGTATGGACATAATGGATCTCTACAGAATAGTCTTTTATAAGGCAACCTTCTGTTTAAGCCACACTACACGATGTTGAAGAGAGAGCATGAATTGAAAATAGAAAGCAAAGGAGGAAACATGAAGTAGGTATTTTTACTAGCATTTGGTGGCTGAGCAATCCCCAAGAAAGCCTAGGTACGAATTATGGATCCGTATTTTTCTCAGATGACTGTTAAAAAATCATATAACTATAATAAATTTAGTGCTAACAATTGATACAATTTGGGGAAATATTAAAACTAAACACAAGCTAACTATTTTATCTGAGGCATCAAAATAATTAGTTACAATTCTGGAGCTCACCACGGCCCTGATAAGTTCATTTACAATCAATAAGTTGCCTTCAGCATGTAGCATGAATACGGATATCAAACCATAGCATTAAGTTCTTTAGTAAATGCTAAGGTGCCAAGCTCAAATATGGTAAAACTTTATAAAAGGCTGAAGTACCTTGAAAGAAATGACTGGAACTCATTAACCTGAAACATTTACCTTTTGATGGAAAGATATTTCAAGAAATTGTTTTCATTACCCGCAAGCTGTCAAATCATTCAGGGAAGGAAAGTCACAATTTGGCTCAAGGAATTTCTAAATAATTTCAATAAAATATTCAAAGTACTGGTTTATATGTCCACAACAAAACTATATTTATTATAATTCATGGGTTTCTAACTATAAATTTTCCTACTGTAATTTTACATATTGCCTTTATTATCCCTTCCTCGGTAGATAAATATGTTTTGAAAATTAAATAATGGCTGTATATCATGGAATTTTTCTGTGCAAACATACTTCTTGGTATATACAAAGATTTTCTCAAAAGTACCAAAGCATGGAGAATTTAAAGGGAATCCTTTTCCAGATCTTCAACTTACATATGTGCTTTATCCTTAACAATATCTGCCTGGGAAGGACCTGGATGAACAGCAGTTTCTCACCACTGCCTATAAAAATCACAAGCCAATCACGCGTTACCTTTCACCCAAACCAAATTTTACTGTCACTTTGTGCTGGAAAGGCCTGCTAAGGGACACATGATTTTATTCTTTATAAAGATAAGTGATGAATATGTTCTAAAATTACGTCACGGTGATGGTTGCTCAACTCTGTAAATATACTAACAACCAGTGAATTGTATAATTTAAATGGATGAAGTTTGTGATATATAAGCTATATCTCAATAAAACTGTTAACAATGAACAAATAACAGCATTAACAAATACAAACATATGAACAAACAAAAAGCCCAGGATACCTAACAGAGGGAAAATCAAGAAGTTCTAAGAAAACGAATGACTCCAATGATTAGGTGAAAACTACATTAGCAGATCAGGTAATTTTATTTTTATTATTATTGGAAGTCATTGAATTGCTAGGTGAAATTGTTATAAACAATTTTAACGATAGATCACTGTGTATTTTTTAGCATATTACTCAGAAGAAATTCAAAGTATCAAATGGAATTATTGTTTAAAAAACTAAAAATACAAAAGCTTCCTTTAACAACCGTCTTTTTTATTTGAATGTAGTTTTATTCGCAATTTAAAGCCAATCTATCTCATTAAGAAATATCTCTTCACTTAGAATTTACTTTTTGTACTTCATAATTATTCATCAACATGTATAATATATTTAGGTTACTTTGATAAATTGTATGCAAAATAATTCCAAAATTAACTAAATAATGAAGAAAAAATATGTAATTTTTCAACTTAGAATGTAGTTTCAGGGAAATAAGGAGGTATACACAATTTAGAGAGGAGATACATACAAAATTTTAAGACTCCTTGTTTTTTACCATTGAGACATTTTCACTATGTCCTCAGAATCCTGTTGTCTGTTAATGACTTTAAGTTTTAATGCTCATAAGAACTTACCTCATTAAATAATATATCCAGAAAAATAAGGCATATTGTAATTATTCTTTGTGTATTATTAGAACTAGTATAGCCATTAGCCCTGAAGGAGTATTTTTTCAATAATGTCCAGAGAAGTAATTTATAATTTATGTTGGTTTTTCAATCCTCTATTGTACATGTTCTTTTGGTTCTTTCATTTATTATTTAAAATGCTATATATATCCAACCTAGTTTTCCCTTTTTAAAGTCATCAGAACAATTTAAAACAATGTGTCAGAAAATAGTAATTTTTCTTGTAATCTGATTTTCTCATTCTGATTTTCAGGTTTAAAAGGAAGAGATTTTTAAGAAAATCATAGTTGGCATGCAATTTTCCAAATGTCATCAACTTTTTCTTTTTACATACATCTTTAATAGGCTCTTTCCCTTTTTCATACATATTTTACTGCAAAAATGTTTTCCATCAATATTAAAATATGAATTATTTCCAGATTGGTGTACATAGCTTTCTAAGTGTTATTAAATTCAATTCATTATATAGTAGTTTAATGGCATAGTTCATTCATTTCTATTTTAATATAAATTTCCTTCCTTTACCACTGGCCGTTGATTACCCTTGTTTACCTACATTCATATTGAAGAATGCAGACAAGTCTTTAGGGTTTTTTTGTGCTATAATTTTTTAGAAGTTTTAGGAACATACAACAATGAATGAGAAAACTCTTAATTAAATTTTGAGTCAGTATTGAGTATTTAATGGTTACTGAATTTATTGTATTTTTATGAAAGGTATGGGTCAAAATTTGAATATTTTTATGTCACTGCTTTTAATGCCTTCAAAATAAAAAAAAGTTATCATTTGCATTTTACTTTTGGCTTAATATCAAAAGTATAAAGTATTTAAATTCAGAATAAAATTAGTTGTATTATAAAGATGAATTCTTATTTAATATTTTCAAGTAATAGGTTTCCAAAATCCCAAAGATATTTTTAATCAATAAGAAATATTAGAAAAAGATGTGAGTGTATGGCAGCCTAATTATATTCAGAATTCTGAAAAAAAATACTTCCCAAAGTTAATAATTAAAATAATAAGTTGAGATCAATCTTAATTTATCTGAGCTTATCTCTTGAAGTTAAGGGAGGTAGAGAGAGATTGGCCATCTTCAGAGATTGCATGCCTAGTTTGGTGCTTTTCATTAATAAACTATTAGTCTTGAATTTGTCACATGTACCTGACGGCAAATGAGACAAGGAGCAAAGGAGACTTAAAAGATAAACAGCTCTGGAATGGAACCACTACTTATACTCTTTTACACTGCCTATTCCCTTCAATGTTATTTCTCCTGGATTATACATTTATTATTCATTTTTCCCTTTACAACTTGATTTTATACCACCAATCCAACTTAGAACATCATTTTTCTCCCTTCATGCTTTAGTTTCCTAATTGATTATGGTCTACGTTCTTCCACTATGCTGCTTTACTAAGTTGAGGTGAGCGTTCTGCCTGTAGCAGTCTCAGGAGCTCCGCGTTCAGAGTAAATCTCTCCCCAGCTCCAGCCAACCCCACTAGCATTATGTAGACTTAAACTTTCATATTTGGGTAAATGTGCCTGTGGGTAAGGTACCATTAATTTAACCACTGAGGGAGCCAACTTCGTGCTAAGAAATGTTCTGTACACTGACGAACAAATTTTAGTTTCAGAACACAACTTCAAAGGCAAGGATGAAGATAGTTTTTCCTTAATCTTTGCTGTTCCCAGGGACTAGCATGAAGAATAGAATCAAAGATTGATGACAGACTAAAACATTTTTCTGTTTTACTTAGTGGAGTTGAAAAATGTGTTATCATTATTGTTTAGTAAATTACTTCTTTACAACTTAACCTATTTATACAATTGAGACAATATGGCTGACTTCCATAATATTACACTTTTCAGTTTTGAAAAACCATCAAAAATGACAATTTTGTTATTATAGAAAGTAAAAACCTGGGTTCCATTCAATGCCTTTTCAGAACTTAAGCTGAATTCCACATTAATTGACATTATGTAAAAAAATGTAAAGAATGATCTCAATTTTATAATAAAGAAAACTTCAAGGTACCGCATTTTAGAAAAAAAAAAAATCCACCCTTAATACCACAAATGAAGTTCAGGATTGTGGCCCCAGGGTATAAAAAGCTGGAAAGTGTTGCTCCCAGCTTACAATAAAAAAGATGCTGTTTCACTGTTCTCTGGGTAGTCAAGTTCTGCTGCTGGATAGAATATTGCATGACTACAAGCAGGGGACAAAGGCCGAAAACCACCACCCAGGGAAGACACCAATGCACAATTAGAGAACAGAAAGAACATCCAAGAGTTACATTTTCTACTTACAGCAAGAGGGGAGAGAGACTTTGCACGAAATTCAGCCTTTTGCATTAGGTCGGACTCCATGGTCATGCAGTAGGATTCTTCCCCAGCAGTCAAAAGTTGTGTGACTACATTATCTCACTTTTTTCAATGGGAGGACCTCAACTCCTCCCCTGTAAGGCCTGAACTATAGAAAGCTGGGTGTGGGTCTGAGGGCCACTGAACCCATGCCTAAGCAGAACAAATTACACCACATTGAGCCCGAAACAGGGAAAGTTATTCCCATACAAGGCAAAAAGCCCAGCATGGACTGCGAAGGCTCTATATCTCCCAGTTAGGAAATGTTTCACACCTGAGGCTCACCCTCATAAGCGGGAGAGGCGGAGTGGACAGGCGCACCACCTGCCTTTATCAACAGATGTGGACCAACTTTAAATTCATAATGTTTTTCAAATATATTGAAGAGCTAGGATTGTAGAACCCCTAAATGGCCAAATGGTGCAAAATCTAAAGAAAAAAAATTTATCTGCAGGAAGAAAGGCAATATGAGCAAGCACTCACTTGGGGTATATACAGCCTAACTGAAGTAGCTAACAAGAGTTTACTGGAAGAGCTGACATTTGGTGAAATGCAAGTATGTTACAGATGGGCACTTTGTCTAGGAACTCTACTGCAGGCCCAAAGAAAATAATAGGAAAAGCCCTAAGAAGTGTCCATGATGTTGGCATGGGGTCTCTAACAGCTGTGCCTGTGGCAGAAAACAAAGGCTTCACCTGACTCTATTTCCCTTGTCTCCATTGTGGAATAAAATACTTGCAAAAGAAGGGAGGCAGCATGTATTCCTGCCTTTAGGATATTGATGGGAACTCATTATAGCTGGGGAGATGGGAACACCATAGGGACAATAAAAGTTTACTCTTAGGGCAGGGTGAGGGTTATGTCCTGAGCTCCACAACCAGTGGGGGGTGAATAGAGAAGGACATATCTCTTGAGAAACGGGACAAATTGCCTGCCTAAGGCTAAGGTTTAATCAAAACAACTGAAGCTGTGCACCCATCACCTGCACCATTCCCATACCAAACCAACAAATTTGAATATTCTAGCAAAAATATTGAGATGCATTTCCAAAAGTATGATTCATAAAAAACTATATGTTAAATTTATTTAAATTTAAAAATAATAATTTGTGTGAAAGACAATATTGGGAGAATAAAAAGGAAAGTCAAAGACAGAGAGAAAATATTTGTCCAATCCATTTGTGATAAAGAACTTGCACTCTGGAAACATAAATAATTATCAAACTCAACAAGATACATACAAAAAATAAAACCCAGCCACCAGATCTGGACAGAAACATCACTAAAAATATATAAACAAATGGCGAATAAATATATGAAAGTATATTCAATATAATTATTACAAAATTACAATTTTACGTTACAATGAGATACCATTGTACACCTGTTATAATATCTAAAATTAAAGAAAATTGACAATAGCTAATACTGGAGAGAATGCACAGCAAATGGAACTCTCGTATATTGCTGCTGTCCATGGAAGATGCTACAGACACGTTGGAAAACATTTTGGCTTTTTTGTTTTGTTTTGTTTTGTTTTGAGGTGGAGTATCGCCCTGTCACCTAGGCTAGAGTGCAGTGGCGTGATCTCGGCTCACTGCAACCTCCGCCTTCCAGGTCCAAGCGAGTCTCCTACCTCAGCCTCCCAGGTAGCTGGGATTACAAGCGTGCCATCACGTCTGGATAATTTTTGTATTTTTAGTAGAGAGGGGGTTTCGCCATGTTGGCCAGGCCGGTCTCAAACTCCCGACCTCAGGTGATTCGCCTGCCTCGGCCTCCCAAAGTGTGAGCCACTGCGCCTGGCTTTTTTTTTTTTTTTTTTTTTTTTTTTGAGACACAGTCTTGTTCTGTCTCCCGGGCTGGAGTGCAGTGGCGCGATCTTGGCTCACCGCAAGCTCTGCCTCCCGGGTTCAGGCAATTTCCCTGCCTCAGCCTCCCGAGTAGCTGGTACTACAGGTGCCCGCCACCACGCCCGGCTAATTTTTGTATTTTTAGTAGAGACGGGGTTTCACCGTGTTAACTAGGAAGGTCTCGATCTCCTGACCTCGCGATCTGCCCGCCTCGACCTCCCAAAGTGCTGGGATTACAGGCGTGAGCCACCGCGCCTGGCCTGGTGGACTCCTGTAAAGTTAAATATACAGCAGTACCTACCTGCGACTCAGTGACTCTGCTTATAGGTATCCTCGCTAGAGAAAAGAACACATATATTCACACAAAAACTGTATGCGAATGTTTTTAGCAGTTAACCCATAAGCACCCAAATTGGGAGCAGCCCACTCATATCCTTTAATAAATGAATAAACTATTGACGCAGACAAAAACATAGAAAAAATTTATATGTTTTGCTAAATGAAAGAAGTCAAATCCCAGGGCTACCTATGGCATGATTCTATTTATATGACGCTTTGGAAAAGACAAATTGTGGGCAGGAAAATAGATCGATTTCTTAGGGTTGGGGAGAGGGTTTATCTATTAAACGGTCACAGGAGTAAGAAGAATTTCTTCTTTTTTGTGCATAGAAATTGTTCTGTGTGGAAATGTGGTGTTGGACACATGACTCTGCATTTGTCAAAAGATATAGAACTGTACAAAACAATGCCATATGTAATTTTTTTCAAACATCAAGCAGACAAGGGGGCATAGGGAAGGCAAATCGCATGTTAATGTAAGGGGAAGCTGAGTCGGGGGTATTTGGTAATCTGTAATGGAAGGTATTGGGCAGTGGTGTGATTCTTATATACTATGAAGGTTAATGAGAAAGATTTGTGTGTGTATTTGTATGTGTGATTATTACTTCTGAAGTCATGAAGATACAGTTAATTTTCTTGAGAAATATAGTTCATATTTTTCTTAACAAAATTCTGAAAGCAGAAAGAATAACAGAAAACATTGCCTACACTTCTTTTTATGCATTTTTAATGATATTTATGAGAGTCAAACTAAATGAAGATATCGTTGCTGAAGACATTTCTAAATCCTAGAAAAGAATGAATAAAAAGAAATTTTTTTACAAATTATACATATAGCAATAGTACATATGTACAACTTGTATGTGTAGTACTAATGTACAGTAGGACAGAGAGCTATTAATAACTAAATCCCTGAGAAGAATTAGTATACAATGGAATAATATTAACTCCAGAAGGGTATTGGTATGAGAATTTTTAAGGAAGCTTATAGAAAAATTAAACAAACCGTGCAATCTGAAGCCATAAAAACAGCTGTATTGTGAACTCTCTATTTGTTAGATTTGACTGTTTGACACATTATGTTACTATCTATGTTAACAAATCACATATAAGAGCCAAATGAGTTATAAATTCCAACAAAGACAAATGAATAAAAATCTCAAATGTGTGTGTTTTCAACAGGAATTCAGAACTTTTATTTTAATTAACACCGTTCAAGTCACAAAATCCTTAGCTATGGGTTTTGCTGACATTAATTCAGCTTATTATTTTAAAGCATTTCTACATATGTTAATTTGACTTTATGAGTCACATTTCATAATGCATTTAGACATGCCAGCCCAGGCATACCTTTCCTAATTCACACTTCACTCATTTGATAGCATTTGTCTTTTAGCCTTCTGACTGTAATAACTTATCATGTGTAAATAAATGCCACATGATTCACATTTTATTCTCTCATTGATTAATTATCTAAATACAATGGAAAAGGACAAAGTGTTGAAAGCAACAATATATTAATTTACCACAAAACATTTGGATGATTCATTCTCCATGAACTGATATTCTCAAATTCTCTGATAGGCCACTAATAAAATACTTCAATATTACATTTCAAATAATAAAATTGAATGTGAAATGTTTCATGTAAGAAAACTGAATACAATAAAAAATTTAATTTATTCAGTGGATGGCACCATCCATAGTTGAAATCCAGAAATACTGAGAGCAGAATTCAGAGGGTTATCTTTATAGATAAATCCAGCAAATCTTCAAGGTATTAGATAAGAATGGTAACATTTATAGAGCACTTAAGTTCTCATAGACATGCAATATTTTCCTTCCTCAGAGCTAAATTAAGGCATGAATCTTTTTGTCATCTCTTACATTAGATACAATAAAGACTGAGACACATACCCAGGGTCTCAAGCTGGGTAAATGGCACAAACAGGACATGAGCAAAGAGTCTGAATATATATCTCACTCTTTTCTACCATGCTGTATTTTATCTACCCAATCAAAATGAGCAATGAAGCAGTGGGCTGTGATGTGGACATTACTGCAAAACTATGAATTATGTTGCTTTTATAATCATGCTGAGAAAGTTCCTTCTCACACCAAGGTTATATGTACTTTATTTTCTTCTACAAATTTAATTGTTTTGTTTATCAATTAAAATTTTTATTTTCAATTCATTTTGGTAGAAGATATAAGGAAGAATATGCATTTTTAGTGGAATACTAAAATCATTTATGGATTATTGACTTCTTAGGGAAGATCTTGAAAAAACCAAGATAAATACTGAAGATTGTATGAATTCAGATAGTAATATTTGGTTCAAATTTTATGAAATATTCCAAAGGGCTTTATTTATTAAACTCAAAAAGATCTTATTCATTAAAGAACCTGCTTAACTGCCTCAATAGTTTTAGAAGTAGTCAGCAAGTAATTATTCCACTTGTTTCTAATTTATTAGTAACATTCTTTTAATTAATAATAAATCTTTTATTATTGGTCTAAAACAATTGATCTGGTTGTCATAGATGTGTGAAGCTTCCCTGTTCACCTAGCAATTTAGAACTTGAATAATAAATTGTGTTTTTGGCATTAAATCCTTTTATAAATATATTAACACTTTTATATCAAATGACATCACACAGAAGGTATAGAAAAAGTGTTCATTATGGAAATAAAATGTAAATAAACTACATTTATTCATTTAAATTTCATGCTATTGTAGAAAACATGTTTTTGGGGGAAAGACACTCTCAAAACCAATAAGATCATTGAGGTGAATAAAGTTAATGTGATCTAGTTCAACTTCCCTTGAGATATTAATTCAAGTTAACTGGGTGGGAGCCTGATCATAACTGTAGTCATGCATTGCTTAACAATGAGAATACATTCTGACAAATGCATCATTAGGTAATTTTGTCTTTGTCCATGAGTTTACTTTCAAAAATCTAGACAATATTACCCACTACAAAACAAAGTGATACCTTACAGCCTTTGCTCCTAGTCTACAAATCTGTACATCGTGTTACCCTATTGAATACTATAGAAACACAGAAACATAGAAAAAGTACAATAAAAATATGGTATTGGCCTTATCAGACAACCATCGTATATATGGTTTGTTCTTGACCTAAACATCATTATGTGGCACATGACTATATGTTTTAAAGGATCCTATGTGATTCTAATACGCTTAAAACAGAAGAACCTTTGTTTTTGTTTTTTTGTTTTTTCTTTTGTTTTTTTGAGACAGAGTCTTACTCTGTCTTCCAGGCTGGAGTGCAGTGGCGCAATCTCGGCTCACCGCAAGCTCCGCCTCCTGGGTTCAAGCCATTCTGCTGCCTCAGCCTCCCGAGTAGCTGGGACCATAGGCGCCTGCCACCACGCCCAGCTAATGTTTTTGTATTTTTAGTAGACATGGGGGTTTCAGGATGGTCTCGATCTCCTGACCTCGTGATCCCCCCCGTCTCGGCCTCCCAAAGTGCTGGGATTACAGGTGTGAGCCACCGCGCCTGGCCAGAACCTTTTTTTAAAGAATGAAAAACTATGTTGTTGCCCATTTTAATGTGTAGCTAATGTGAATTGATAATAATTAATAAAATATATGTATAATATTAAAATGGAGAATTACAAATTATGTCATCATACTTTAAAATGATCAGTAGTTGTGTACTGCATCACATTTTAATATCAATAGATAAATATATAATTCAAATAGAGAGTAATTTCAGATGTTTCACAGGCATTTTTTCATAAAGGTACTCTTTAAATATTTTCATAAAATATCGTTCTTCTCATACAAATGTTTTTTACAAATGGAGTTGACATTCACTGGAGAGAGTTACTACACACGAATCATTTAAAATACTTTAGTTGAAGTCATCATACATTTAACTGAGGCAGAATTTGTCTTAATATTGGGCTTGTTATTTAGATAAATGGGGGAACATCGGCTTTTAAATCGAAACGATAATGACAAAGTGGTCTGTTATTTAGTCATTAAGTGTAGTTACTAAGCTGTCCTCAGAATAAATTCTAAAATACAATAATTTTTTAAAAGAACTAGATTCTGCAATGTCTCTAAAGAGAAAGTGAATCTAGGAAATAAACTACTGTGTATCAGAAGCTATTTTCAGCTCTATGACATTAGCAAATTGTGTTTTATTTAAGTCATTTGTAATTGTGGCTTGTTAAACTAGTATACTTCTGTTCAGTGTTCTAGTCACCATAGTTTATAAAATCATGAAGATAAGAAAACAATAAAACCATGATAACTCTGAGATTACTTTATGAAAATTCTTAACAAACTAAGCAGCAGAGTTTGTTGTTGTTGTTGTTGAGACAGAATCACTCTCTGCCACCCAGGCTGGAGTGCAGTGGTGTGATCTTGGCTTACTGCAACCTCTGCCTCCCAGGTTCAAGCAATTCTCCTGTCTCAGGCTCCCAAGTAGCTGGGATTGCAGGTACACACCCCCATGCCCAGCTAATTTTTATATTTTTATTAGAAATGGAGTTACACCATACTGGTCAGGCTGGACTCAAACTCCTGACCTCAGGTGATCCACCTGCCTCGGCCTCCCAAAGTGCTGGGATAACAGGCATGAGCCACTGTGCCCAGCCTATGGAGCAGATTTTTATACATTAAAGATTATTAAGAAGGCAACTAATATTATTGTAGAATTCTGAGTGTTATTTGAATTTTTAGGTTGTGATTAAGATAAAAGGCCAAAAACTTACACTGATGAAAGCTGTTTAGGGATTTAATGTGAACATACACTAACACACAAATTATTTTCTTCATGCTTATGGAATCACTCTGTATATTTGAAGACTGTATAGTTTCAAGAAAGCAGTATCATAAGATCACATGTTGGTAGGTCAGTAGCTCTCACTTTTATCTTGATCGTGTTTTAATCATTTTCTCCACTGTTGCAAACAAGTTAATTTGCAAATCAATCTCATGTAACACAAAAATAGCTTTAGTTGTAATAGTAAGTAGGTTGTCAGCATTTGAGGTACTAGGGGGGAAAATCATGCTTTAAGTCTATTGGAATTATTCAAAATTTATGAGTCTTATAAGGTAAAATAGAGAAATATGAATAAAATTTTATCATAACAATTGTTATCGTAAAATTTACTTTAAAAATAATTGTAAATACAGGCAGAATATAACTTGTATCCTTGAGAAAAAAATTGGATATTGTTCCTTCTAGTGAAGTCACTTGATATCAGCTAATGTTTCAATCATCAACTTCATCATCCATTAAATGATCATAATAAGCATACCTATTTCACAGAGTTATGAGATTTTACATACATATATGTAATTATTCATCATAATAGTAAAAAAGTCAATATCTTCACTTGTCCTAGTCTATCAGATAGAATACAAATTAGATGTCTACTATGTTATCCAGCATTATCTAATTTTAAGTACATGTAACTCACTAAGATAAATAAAACCATCAGATAAATAACATCTATTAGGCAATATAGCTTTATGAAAGGTATTTCTTTAATAATAGTAATACTTGAAGGTCAAAATTACTCCTTGATCCATGGGCTGCACAATGGGTGTTGTCTTAGTTGCCATGAAAAGCGCATTTATCTCTTGTACCTCTTCATCAGAGTTCTTGGATGACATTGTACATTGTCAATAAGCAGTAATATTTTGAAACAAATATATTTTTCTGAGCAGTAGATCCCAACAGTCGGCTTAAATTGTTCAGTAAAACATGCTGCAAACAGATATACTATCATTCAGGCTTTGTTTTTCCATTTATAAGGCATAGGCAGAGTAGATTTACAATAACTTTTTCTCTGCAAATGTATGCATTATTCAGACAGGGGTATTTCAGCTTCTTTCCGTTATTGTATTGCTGCCTATTTCATCCTTCAGATGTCAATCTTTGCTTTACATCCTGAAGTGATGTAAAGCATTTGGATTTTGGTGCATTTATATTTATAATTCTTGTTTCTTCTTGCTGAATTGACACTTTTACAGTGTTATACTGAGCTTCTTTGTCTCATGACAATCTTTAACTTACAATCTATTTTGCCTGATATAAATGTATTTTATTAGGTATCAGTTCTGCTCCTGCACCTTTTGATTACTATTTCCATGAAATATATATTTCAATCTCTTCACTTTCAACCTATTTTCATCCTCAAATATAAGATTAGTCTCTTAGACGCAGCATATTGTTGGGTCTTTTTAAAACTTCATTTAAGTACAAGCACTGTATATCTTTGACTACTGAGATTAAATTATTTATATTTAAAGTAATTATTGATAGGAAAGAACTTACTATCGCTATTAGTCATTGGTTTCTGTCTGATTTATAATTTTCCTGTTCTCTCTTCTCTTGCCGTCTTTATTTGTGGTTTAATGATTTTTTATAGTGATATGTTTTTATTCCTCTCTCTCTCTCTCTCTTTATTTTTAATTTTTATTTTTATTTTGAAGAGACGGGGGTTTGTTAAGTTGCCTAGGCTGGTCTTGAACTCCTGGCCTCAAGAAATCCTTCTGCTTCAGTGTCCCAAAGCACTAGGATTACAGGTATGAACAATCATGCTGGCCCAATTCTTCTGTCTTCAGCTTTTGTGCATCTATTAACAGAATTTTGTGTGTGTACGTGGTTGCTGTAAGGCTTGTATCAGACTTGCTATCACTATAATAGTCTATTCGAAGCTGAAACAACTTTGATTACATACAAAAGCTCTATACTTTTCATCTCTCCCCACACTTGGTGTCACGGTTTATTTCTTTTTTTCAATTTGCATCCATTAAGATTTGTGGTTATGGTTATTTTTAATACTTTTGTCTTTTAATTTTTATACTAGAGTTAAAATTAATTTACACACCACCATTAAAGTGTTACAATATTCAATGCGTGTTTACATAGTTACCTTTACCAGTAATATTTATATTTTCATATGCTATTGTGCTACTGTTTAAAATTTATTCATTTAAAATTGAAGAATTCCCTAGTATTTCTTGTAAAGCAGGTATAGTAGTGAAAAACTCTCTCATTTTTGTTTATCTAGGGAAGTCTTCATTTGTCCTTCATTTTTGAAGGACAAGTTTTTCAGGTATTCTTGGTTGACAGCATTTTTTCTTCCAGTACTTCCAATATATAATCCCACTCCCTCTTGTCCTTCAAGATTTACACTGAAAAATCTGCTGATAGTTATATAAAAATTCCCTAGTATGTGGTGAGTTGCTCTTCTCTGGCTGCTTTCAAAATCCTTTCTTTGTCTTTGATGTTTGACTGATTATAATGAATCGCAGTGTAGGCTTCTTTAGGTTGACTTCTTTAGGTTGACATTTGGTGACTGTGGCTTCTTGTATTTGTATGCTTATTTTCCTACACATATTTGGGAAGTTTTCAACCACTACTTCCTTTTCTTGAGACAGGGTCTTTCCCTGTTGCCCAGGCTGGAGTGCAATGGTGCAATCTTGGTTCACTGCAACCTCCATCTCCTGGGTTCAAGTGATTCTCCTGCCTCAACCTCCCAAGTAGCTGGGATTGCAAGCATGTGACACCAAGCCAGGCTAAGTTTTGTCTAAGTTTTGTATTTTTTGTAGAGACGGGGTTTCACCATGTTGGCCAGGCTGGTCTCGAACTCCTGACTTCAAGTGATCTGCCCTGCTTGACCTCCCAAAGTGCTGGGATTACAGGTGTGAGCAACTGCGCCCAGCATCAGCCATTATTTCTTTAAATAGACTTTATGTATTTTGTTAGTCTCTTGTCTTTATGAAACATTCATTGTATATACATATTATCTCTCCTGTTAGGGTCCCATAAGTCCCATAGGCTTTCTTCATTCTTCTTTTCCCATTTGACTGGATAATTTTATACGACTTGTGTTTGAGTTTACTTATTCTGCTTTATTGAGTCTGCCACTGAAGCTGTCTATCAGATTTTCAGTTCAGCCATTGTATCCTTCAGCTCTATAATTAAGTTCTCTCTTTTTTAAAATTGTTTCTGTTTCTTTGTGGAAATTTTAATTTTGCATTGTTTTCCTCATTTCATTTAGTTGCTTCTCTATATCCTCTTGTAGATATCTAAGCTTCTATAAGAATTATTTTGAATTCTTATTTAGACAATTCAAATATCTTTATTTCTTTTGAGTCACTTACTGGTGTTGTATTAATTTCCTTCAGTGGTGTCATAATTATTGATTCTTCAAGGTCCTTGTATTCTTACATTGATGTTCGTGTACTTGAGGAAGTGGTCATTTCTTCAGTTTTTCTTTACGGTTTAGTTTTAGCAGACAAAAATCTCCACTAGTCAGCCCAGGCTGGGATTTTGGGTAAGCCATCTGGTAGCACCAAGGGTGGGAAGGGTTGCTGGTGAGACTACTGGCTAATGTCTATGATCAGTGAAGATCATAGATCTTCCAGCTAGACTCTGAAATTGGGTGGAACTCCTTGCAAGATTTCACAGTTGCAGAGAGCGGAGCTAGTGGCTGGGCTCTATGATCAGAGAGAACCTCTGACTGGGCTCTAGCTGCGTGAATTCATTAGCTGTGCTTTGGCTTCGGCAGGGCTCATGACTTGGGTTCAAAGTGGAGTAGTACTGTTGACTGGGCTCTGCCAGTGATAAAGAATGCTGATTGAGCTCATTGTCCTGTTGAAGCTGCAAGCTGGACTACTAAGTTGGGCTGGGCAAGGCTGCTAGCTATTTTCTGCCATTGGAAGAGGCTGCTGCTCTGGCTGTCTGGTCACATAGAGCTGATGGCTGGGTTTCTTGGTGGGACAGGGCCACAAGTTGCACTCCCTAGTTGGGCAGGGGTGTTTTGGGGGTCATCTCATTCTGTCAAGGCCACCTTCAAAGTACCTGGTAAAGTGAGGCCACAATGTGGGGCTATCATCAAAATAATACACACGGGCCATTGTGAGCCCCTGCGCCTTTTTCTATTCCCTTTTTCCCCACATGGTCTACTTGTGCCAATTCCCACGCTGTTCTATATGAGGCATGAGAGAAGTGGGCCTCTCAGGCAGTGCCCACAAATGCTAGGAAAGTTGGATGTGTGTCTCACTGTCTCTTTTCCACCGGGTAAATTGTGGGCCAAGAGGATTTTTCTTGCTGTTATGTTGTGCTGGGAAGAGTACTGCAGACCAAGTGACAAAGTGAAACTGTTTATCTTATCCTTATTAAGGTGGTTTCTTTTGTTTTTTGTGCTCTACTGGAATGCTGAAATCTCTCCTCTAGGTTCTGGGATTCTCACGAAAGCATTCTCATCGATGAATAATTAGTACTTTTTTGTTTTTTTCCCCTGTGAGGGACCTAGGACTGGGGACTTCCTATTCTGTCATCTGGCTGACATCACTTTTCTACTCCTGGAGCTTCTGTTAATTTATTGACAACACCCATCAGCAATTCTGCAAATAAAGGGAGATAATCAGAAAAAAAGACAGGACAAATTCTGTAGAATCACATTTGTTGTTTATGGGATTTGGTGTTTAGGCATTAATTATAAGGGTCTGAGGATCTATGGCCAACTCTCTGCAAATAACTACAAGATTAGCATGTAAAAGAGAGAAAACAAAAATTATGCATGATTACTATTGTTTGAAATAATCTCAGATGTAAATTTACAGTCAAAATAAAGTAGCATTTGGAACACAACAAAAGAAGGAATATATAAACAGCCTTGGAAAATTGTGTGGTTTCTCTCAATAGCAATCTTTGAGAAGAGTCTGAATAAACACTCAGAGGAGGATTTGGAGATTAATAAAATAAAATAAGAAATGAGTTATTGAGTGTCTTTCAAACTCTTAGATTTTATTATCCAATTAGTTCACTTTAGTCATCAACATATAATTTCTTTTATAACCCAATATTCTACAAAATGTTTATAGTATATTAACATATAATAGTAATATTTTACAAAACATTAAAGTATCTAGGAGCATAAAATATTTAAATTTTGAAATTGCATATCATATAAGAAAGTCTAGTGTTACTGACTTGTTATATGATCAATATGTAATATAAACACACAGACACATACACATATCTCATAGACACACAGTATAGACTCACAAACATACACGCATAGCACACAGACACATTGCACACACACTGCATAAACATACACATTTCTGGGGCAAAATGCTGAACTCAAATGATATAAATGTTTCCAAATATGAAATTCAAATAGAGGCAGAATTTTTAAAATTCTGGTTAATGTTTTCTATAATGGCTGCATGACAGTCAAATACATTTTTTTTTCTAGGATCAAATTTTTAATGCAGGACACACAAACATATGAAATATCAATTAAAATGTAGAAAAACATGAGATTTCATTTGTACTGCAAGGCTTCTTTTATAGTATAATATAGGCCACAGGAATACTATATTAAAAAGAAATAATATTATTAATTTTACTATTAAAAATGAACATGAAAGTATATTTCTTATAATATAGAGCTATATAGTATTGGATCCTGTTAAATACCAAGTGACAATTTAATTATTTATTCTCACAAAAGTATTACAATACATCTCATAATTATGTAACTCTAGAAATGACTATAATTCATAATAGATGTATTTATGATTATAATGAAAAAATCTACTCAGATAATTATAAGCTGTCTCTCAATGGATGTATACTTATTTACATACATCTATTTTTATCCATCTATCTAGAGAGAGATACACTACACACAACAAATAAAATATTTAGAAATATATGCATACATTTTTATGCAAATATACAAATAATTAACTGTGATAAATCATAGTTTTTTCTAGTTATAGACACATGAGTACATGTGCATGTGTGCATAAATATAAATAGATATGTGAAAGATACAATACATAAATATGCATAATTTATGCATACATACATAAATACAAATAGATATATGAACAAATACATTAAACATATATAACATTAAGTATTTATTCATATGTATTCATTTGTTTCCATTATTTAAATACTTATCCACCTAAATGTATTTGTAAGTGTATAACTCAAATATTCTGGATAACCCAGATTGATACTTTGCATTAAATTGATAGAAGATAGAATCCAGTAAATGTTTATTTATTCAGATATAGTCTGATAAATATATATTTAACACTTTTAATGTTATATATAATATATATTTCATACTTCTGAATTAAGATTAAATAAATTGCATAAAAGGCAGATTACTTTTCTTGGGCAAATATACACTTACTATGTTCAAAGGAAATAAAAAATCTAAAACTTAACTCATTTGGAATTTATTACATATAAAATAAACTTTAAAAATAAAAATGAAAAAATCAAGAAATTGAGATAAATTAGAATGTCACACATAAACTCATTTTATTAAATTATATTTCTTACAATTAAGAGTAACCATTTCTCAGCAAATTAATTACTCCTATTGAGTTTTCACTGTTGTTAAATTTGCAGATGATTATTAGGTAGGGAGGTAGGTATATAAACAGCTAATTTATGAAACTCTTCACATAAACCTTACAAATACTGTTGTTAAAGATGACTTTGAAATAAAAACCACTGTACATATCTATGTATAGAAAACGTTAACTCTCCCTTAATTTGTTACTTTTGCATTCTATTTTTGCAAAGAAGTCTCTTTCTTTGGAAAACTTTTAGTTTTAAAAATTTTCCTGAAAAGTGATGTTTTCAATAAATCAAAACTCTTTGGCACTGAAACACATAAAAATATATCTTTTCACAGATTTCACTCTTCTGTTAAATAGATGGAAACTCATAGTTTAACCCATACATATGATCTTTTCAAATTAAATTTTTCTTTCTTCACTGAGATTAATAAAAACCAATTTAAACGTATTGAAGCATCTGGGGCTTTATTAGTTTTCTACATTGAATTACATTAAAATGAATATTTTTTCTTGCCTAAGTTATTTCAGTCTCTGTTGATATTAGTGATATAAGACATTGAGTTTTCAATATAATTTTCTGATATTTAATAATGGTTGATTTATAGAAAATCTATCTTACAAATCTTTGCCAGTTGGTAGTTTGCCCAGTGGAGAATTTACAACCACAGGTTTATCTCTAAAGACCGGCAATCTGTAATTTGTATGGTTATAACTTGATTAATAATATTCAAACAATGGTAGATCTGGTCTAACGACCACCAGCCTATGGTTTTGTGACCACCTTTCCCCTCATTGTCACAGTGATGTTTTCCACTTCTGCCTCTTTTTTCATTCTCAAACGCAGTAGCTTCAAATATGCCTGTCTCTTTCAGGTATTAAGGCATGTGCTAATATTATTTACATATCTACTATGTGAATCTCTAAGTCTCTCTCTATTTTGCCACATTCTTAACAAAATCTATGCTTACAACACATCTTATCCCACACCTGGTCCTCAGTTTTTGCTTTGATTTTCCTTTTTGCATTGCCTGTCACTTTGAACTTGATTCTTAGTACTAGATTACCGTCTTTGTTCTACACTTTTCTGACCCCCCATCCCCTTGAATAAATATCTCTCAATCTAGCCAAGTCCTTCTGAATGGCAGTCGCAGAAAATGACCACAGATGATGCTCTTGGCCAACATACACCAACGTCTCAAATAAGATGCTAACCTTATTTTTGCTGCTCACCTGCTACTTCTTGTTCAATTCAGCTCTAATTTCTTCTTTTATCCAGCTGGTAGCCCCTACTGTATTTTCACTTCTCAACACAGCATACACTAAATTGTATCTGACATTTTCCTCATTCTCTTCTCCCCCAACCTTTCAAGATTATTCTAGTCTTGAAGGTGCAGCTCAAATTATAACTCTTCCATAAATCTTCCCAATGACTAGCTTAGAATTAATATTTCCATTTCTTTACTTACATAAGTCTGTTCCTTGTACATCTATCACAATTTACTCTCTAATATACTCCTGTATATGTGTCTCTTTCACTGGATTATAAGCCAAGAAAAATATTTAACTGCTGGTGTCATCAATAAATTATATATATATTAGTGCTTTGCGTACAGAAGGACTCAGTGAATTTAAGGTATATATTTACAGTCATGCACCACACAGCAATGTTTCAGACAATGACAGACCACATATGGGACCATGGTCCTATAAGATTATAATACCATGTTTTTATTGTATCATTTCTATGTTTAGATATACAAATATAGTTGTGTTATATTGTCTGCAGTATTTAGTACTAACATACTGAACATACTGAACAGATTTGTAGCCTAGGAGCAGTATGTTATACCATATAGCCTAGGTCTTTAGTAGGCCATACTATCTAAGTTTATACACTCTATGATGTTACACAACCACCTAATTATTCATTTCTCAGAGTATAACCCCATGATTAAGCAATACATGACTATACTGTATTTGAAGAAAGACCTCAGATGCAGAGGGTTAAGTTAATCATAATCTTCAGTTGCTCATTGTGTATTATTTTCATTGGTGCATTCAGGGGTCTCTTTCAGTTAAACATATTGATTCATTCATTTTCTCCTATGACCACCATCTGTCTACGTTTATCTAACATGTAGGAAACCATTTTAATGTGTTTAATCCATATCTTTTCATGTAAATATATTCTTATACATTGTGTTGTCTAAGTAAGTGTATATAGTATGTATGTACATATGTGTATGAATATGTGTATGTGTATATATGCATTACAATATACATGCATATATCTGTGTATGTATATTAGAGAGAGAGAGAATGTGTAGTGTTTTCATTATCCATATCAACCACATTAGACTGCATTGTTTCTTTCCACTGTCCTAGTAATGAATATTCATGTTGCCTCCAACTTTGTACTTTCTGCACCATTCTAAACAAAGCTATAATAAACATCTTTATACATGTCCATTTCGAGAAATATGTAAACAATTCCTAGGACATTCAGCCAGAACTTGAATATCTGAGTCATCTGTATACGGGATATTGCTTTCTGAATAACTAGTATAGTCATTTGGAATCGCATTCCAATCAGATAGACGGAAGGATTACTATGCCCTTACATTACTGTTAACACTTAGAATTTTCTAGAGTTTTATTTTTTTTCAGTTTAATATGTGTAATTAGTCCTTGTTATTTTAATTTTTTTTTCTGTCCACCAATTGTTTTAGTTTCCTAGGGCTATTAAAAAAAACGATTGCAAACTGGGTAGTTTAAACAGTATACATTTATTTCTTCATTGTTCTTTAGTCCAAAAGTACAAAACTGAGATGTCAATAGGGCCACACTTCCTCTGAACTCATGACGAAAGCAAACTTCCTTGATTCTTCCAGCTTCTGGTGGCTCAAGCATTCCTTGGTTTGTGGCTACGTAACTCTAATCTCTGCCCCCTTCACGTGGCTTTTTCCTCTTTGTTCGTGTATCTTCGCCTCTTTTATAAAAATGCTTGTCATTGGATTTAGAGGTCACCCAGCTATCCAAGATAATCTTATCTCAAGATCCTGAATTTATTTATATCTGCAAAACCCTTATAGTAAGGTCACATTAATAGATTCCAGGGGTTAGGATATAGATATAGCTTTTGAAGGCCCGCCAGTCATTCCACTACAGCAATGACTTTCAGTCATCGTGTCATATTCTTGTCGGTGTTTTTAGTTTTTAGATTTAAAAATTCCCTGTTTGTATCTTTTATTATTTTTTCTTTTGAGTGGCTGTTTTTTTCTTGTGAGTTTTTAATAGTTTCTTAACATTCTAGAAACTAATTTATTTTTTGTTTCAGCTTGTGAAAACATCACCTCACATTCATTCAATTGTTTATCAATGTAGTCAATAACATTCTTCAGCTAAAAATGCTTAATTTTAATGTAATAGACTTTTTAAGGATAAAAAAAATCCTTGATTAATGCCCAGCTTTCCAGTGCTCTGGATCCTGCTAAAATATTATATTGAATGGCAAAACAAAAATCTATTCATAGTGAATTTTATATTCTGTTTCCAATGAAGCAGCAAGACAGTTTTGGAGAATCTTCCAAAATCTCCCTTAGTATCACACCACGATGGCAATAGTTTATGAGATAATTCCGCTTCTAATACATGCACCCACACTATAAATACAGTGAGAAGAAACTTTGTTGTTTTAGTGATAAGTTGTCACCAATTACCTCTTTAATACAGATTATGATGCTGGATGATAAATATTAGATAATGGCATTTTCCATTTCTGCTTAGAGATATAAATAGAAAAGTGTAGATATTTACATGTTATTCCAGTGACTCACACACATTATTTAATGCTACATTATTCTTATAAACAATATTTGTATAAAACAAAAATGTGATGTTGGATAATTTGAAGGTTTAACATTAATTATTTGATTTAGGGACAATGTGAACCCGTTCTTAGAAAACGTGAATTACTTTTCTCAATCGAAGAGAAAACAGAATATTTTGAAATCTGAAAAACAAGTAAAATAAGTTTTTATTAAGAACACTTTTTATTCTTAAAGTTTTACTAATTTAATTTAAATATTTAATTAAATATTGTCTAAACTACCACTTCGAAATTGTAATACTTTAAAACCATTAGATTTACGTTATCTGTTAGTAAAATATGCACGGTAAGTCATCAAATAGATTCCACTATAAATTTTAAAAGGCTATTTCCTAGATGTTAATATTACACTCAGCAGCGCATAAGTCTCAGCGATAATGAACTTACAATGTAATGCGTGAAGTGGATGCTAAAAAAGTAATTTAAGTGGTTTGGAGTGATTTAAAAGTCATTTTCATATATTAGTTTGTAAGATAGAAATACTTTATATTTGGGGAATTTTTATAATTTTATGCCGTGAATGTTCAGTCTCTTAATGTGGAATGCTGATAATGGTCATGTTTGATCAATGGCCTTTAAGATATTTTTACTGAAAATAAAATAGTCATTACTAATAATGGCTTTATTGCCATTAACACATATCATGTTATAATACAATTGACGTACTTATATTAGAATGATATACTATTTTTTCCTTTTAAGGAATTTAGAGTGCCTTGTCTTTTAGAAAGGTAGTTTTCTTTTGAAACATATTGCACTGTATAAGAAGATTCTGAATTAAAGGTCTGTTTAAGTTTAATATAGTAGAAAAAAATAAAAACAAAGAAAAGAAGTTTGCTTGAAATATATAATTATAAAACTTTCTATTTATATTGATTTGTTACTCTAAATCAGATAGGCCAAGCACTTGTACCACCACTTATAAAGATGTCTATCTTTTGATCTGGAATCCAATTGGGAATATTTTTATGTAATTAAATTTTGGTTCTACTTGGAGTTGTAATTATTCATTTTGGAACTGAAATACTTAAAGACATTTTCAGCTCTCTTTTCTGATCTGCTGACTAAAAGACCAGGAGTCAAATGTTCACACATTTGTTCTGTTTGTTCTGTTGTTCAACTGGAAAACAATATTTAACAATTTCTATCCGTACTGTGGCCTCCATCCTCTGTTTCCAGATATATATAACTCTGTTTACTATTTAAGTTAACATTGAAGCAATCAAATTCAAAAATGTACACATCACATGCTGAGAAATTATGTCCTCTAAATTGTACAAACATGTGTCAAGGAGAAATCCTGGAAAAGTTTTGAGGAGCCTTCTCTGAGAATTGAGTTTTACCATAGTCTTCAAATTGTACCTTTGTTAGAATATACATTTATAATCTCTTTTGAGTGCACTATGCTAAATTATGGTTTTGTCTACATCAAAGTGAAGTAAGGTCTTCAACCTCTTTCCTATTCAAAGGTAAGACCTCAGGTACTCTATAATAAATTTCTCCCTGCCATGAATTACCCCAACTCCATTACAACATACTCTTATACCATTATCTTTAGCAAACTAATGCAGGAGCAGAAAACCACATACTGTATGTTATCACCTATAAGTGGGAGTTAAATGATAAGAATACATAGATACAAAGAAGGAATAACAGATACTGGGGCCTACCTGAGGGTGGAGGGTGGGAGGTGGGAGAGGAGCAAGAAAAATAACTGTTGGGTACTAGGCTTAGTACCTGGGTAATGAAACAACCTGAACAACAAACCCCCCATGACATGAGTTTACCTATATAACAAACATGCACATGTGCCCCTAAACCAGAAATAAAAGTTTAAAATAAAACAAAAACACATTTCTTTAGACACTAGCAAGTCAAGAATTTTTTCCCCAAACACTGTCTTCTACTCTTTAATGCAGGCTTGGATGGGGTTTGTTTGTTTTTTATTCAAATGTTTCATTGAAGTTTTGTACTTATTTAGCCAATCATTTAATTTGATAAAGTCAAATATAAGAGAATTTGTTATTCATAGTGTTGAAGATCATCATAATGGAATAAACAATAATTCAATTCTAGGTATTCTGTGTAAATGTGAAAGTTCTGAAAAAAAACATTAAATCCATAAGGAGATAGATAATGCTATAACTTGAAGTATAAATAATCTTTTTGTTAAAACATATGTAAAAACTTAATATTGGAAGGTGATTTTAAGTAAGCAGGCAGACCTCGTAAATCATTATACCCTAGGGCTTTTCTAAGACCCATGGATTGGAGCTATTCCCAAAGTATTAACTACATGTTCCAAGCAGGATAGGTATAGAAATGAAAAGCTTCATAGCATTTTCGCATATTAATTTTATGTCTATTGAATCTAAGAATTTTTTTAAAGATTGGGTTTGTAAAACTTTTTTTACAGTGTTAGCTAAAAAATTATTTTGTAATGTCTCAGGAAACAATGTAAATAATTAGATCTATCAAATAAAGATATTCCTCCTCAATTTGCTTATAGAAGTATTTTGTTAACTTGTAAAAGGGTAATATAATAGTGTCGATCTATAAAAACTAAAATAATAGCAAACAATTAAATGAAGTATACCTTGGAGAGTATGAGAAGTCAAGTGAAATTAGCTATCTGTAAAATTTTGCATTTTTGACTTATGTTCAGAGCTATTAAATCCAAATCCTTTATGTGAATATGCCATTTCGATAAAGAACACTTACTTTTCCTTGGGTTGCCAATACTAATTACTAGTACATATTTTGGAAAACTAACCTCGAATTTGAAGTATGCAAGAACTACATGGTGAAAATTTTACTTAGAACATCTAAAGAAGAAAATACTTTGAATACATTATTCTTTTTATCAAGACAGTAGCATAAGTTAAATGTAAATTCAATTGAGGCTGCATCAACAATAAATAACATTACAAAGTAGCTAATGAAAAATTTCACAGTCATGTCTGTTTTTCCAAAATCTATGTTATAACATTAATAAAACCTCACAACATAATGATTTTATTCAAGTATGTTTATCCAGCAGCACTTTCTGAGGTAAATAGTAAGTGGAATATTTTTTGAAACATGAATATTACTTAGAGAAATGCTTTTGTTTCTGACCTCAATGTCAGAAGAAAAGTCATCACTTTAGAAAAATAAAATATCCAGCCTACTACAATATTACATTTAATCTTTATAGGTGTGGGTTACACATTGATGGATTTAACCAACTGCAGTTCAAAAATACTTAAATAAGATATAACAACACAAAAATTAGAAATACAAATAAAAACCAATATAGTATAACAACTATTTATGTAGGATTTACATTATATTAGGTATTATAAGTAATCTAGTGATTTAAAATGTACAGGAGGATGTACATGGGTGATATTATGCATGTATACACATATATAATATTTTGTCATATTTAAGTAGGCAATATTTATCAATTTTAAAAATTAATAAAATTATGTAAATATATGGTCAAATGCCTAAAACTGAATCATTACATTACCAACTAGTGACAGTTCCATCTATGCCAAATTATTTATGTACTCAGAGTCTTAAATTTTAATTTACTTTCAAAGTCCTGAATTCCTTCTAAGTTTACGAAGTTCCTGGAAAAAAAAAATCATATTGATAAGAGAAATAGAGACACATACACACAAAGAGAAGGAGAGAGAGAAGAAAGAGAAAGAAAAAGAACTAATACTTCATAATTACTTTTGACTTCTTATTTCTCTACTATATCATTTTAAATCATTAACTCTACCAAGCTGTATAATTTGGTGACTGTAAAATACAGTGATTTGCAAGAAAAGAGCCACAGACAAAGCAGTCATCAAAGGTATGCACTTTAAGTACAAGAGAGACACTTTAAACATAAAAATATAGATTGAAAATATAACTGTGGAAAAAGATATAGTAGACAAACAATAATCCACAGAGGCTGGAGTGGTTATATTAGCATCAGATAAATCAACTTCAGGACAGAGATTATCAGAGATAAGTAGAATATTTTATAATTATAAAAGTACCAATTTTTTAGGAACACTAACAATTATATATATGTATCTATCTAATAATAAATAATGCTTGGATAAAATCATTATAGATATATGAAATACAATTTAACAAAATAAAAGAAGAAAAAGGCAAATTCACAATCATACGAACAGTATTATTAACCACCTTGATCTAATTGACATTTATAGAACAGAACATCCAACAGTTATAGAATTCACACTTTTCAAGTGCACACATTGTTCATTCGCCAAGTTTGTCTTTACATGTTGCCATAAAGGAAATGTTAAAAGTCTGGCATATCCTCTTACCAACAAAGAATTAAATTAGAAAACAAAAACTGCAGGATGTTTACAAAAATCTCATATATTTGGAAATTAAACAATCTACTCATAAGTAAGCCAAGAAAAAAATTAGAAGAAAGGAAGAAAAAGAGAAAGAAAAAAAGAAAGGCAGGAGGGCAGGCAGTAAGGAACGAAAGTAGACCATATTTAGAAAAAACAATTAAAATATATCATGTGCATAAAGGAACGCAAATCTCATACTTCTGGGAAGACAGGATTTATCATGCATATTCCATACTGCTATCACCTTATTTTAACTTCAGGGTCCTCAAATGACCATTCTTTTTTTTTTAATGGATGAAAATAGAAAAATCATGGGAAAAAAATAACTTGATGTCCTTGTTCTTTCTAGTAAAGGTTGGGAACATGTTAATACAATTTAAATAAGACCCTCTTGTCATGATGTACAGAATCCAGCTTCAGTCAGAGTTATCTTTATCAGTAATGAACAATCAAAGTCTCAATGGCTTGCAACAACAATTTCACTCTTGAGTTGCATGCTGCAGGTTGGCTACTCCACAGGTTTTCTTATTGTGGGGTCCACGATCAAGGAGATGCTTCTTTTGGGAATGCCACTCTTGTGGCAGAAGGAAAATAGCAGAATCTGCCAAAAATTATGCAATGCCATTTAAAACATCTGTCTGGAGTTGGCTCACAGTCACTTTTGCTCACACCCCCTACCCCAAACCCTTCCTTCCAACACAGGAGGGAATCTCCAGTTTCATCCCAGAGGAAGAAGCATTTTAAAATATTGAAGTTAAGAAGATAATTTGAATGTTCATTGTATCCGACAAATATATTCTTTTAATATGGGGTCATTTATTAAAGTCCTTCACATATCAAAACTGTGTGACAAGTTCAATAAATTCATAGTGGGCCGGGCGCGGTGGCTCATGCCTGTAATCCTAGCACTTTGGGAGGCCGAGGCGGGCGGATCACGAGGTCAGGAGATCGAGACCATCCTGGCTAACACGGTGAAACACCGTCTCTACTAAAAATAAAAAAAACTAGCCGGGCATGGTGGCAGGTACCTGTAGTCCCAGCTACTCGCGAGGTTGAGGCAGGAGAATGGCGTGAACCCAGGAGGCGGAGCTTGCAGTGAGCCCAGATCACTCCACTGCACTCCAGCCTGGGCGACAGAGCAAGACTCTGTCTCAAAAAATAAATAAATAATTAAATAAATAAAAAATAAATTCATAGTAAGATTATAGTAGTTAAAATAGATAATATTACATTTTGTGCATTCCATAGAAGAACATAAATACTCATGAACATTTTGCCAACTCTGTTTCCATTTCTGGGAAACTGGTGTTGGATGTTGCTATGATAATGAATGAGCTAGAAATAAATACTGCAATTATCAAAACTCAAAAGCAACCTTTATAATATGTTGGTTCCACAACAATTCACTTTTGATATATTATTTTGTTTTAGGAAAAAACAACTGTGTAAACAAATGTCTACGTATTATGGAATTGACATTCAAACTAAACCATTGCCAGATACTCAGGGCCCTTTTTCTGTCTTCCAGATTATAATCAATCTTAAATTCCAACTTCCCTGTGGATACAGTAGTCTTCTCTTTAGCTTAAATTCTATTTATCTTGCTTTTCTTTCTTCTTCTGAAACTAAAGATAAGATAAATGCTAGATTTTTTTTTTTTTTAACAAAGCAAATCAAGCACACCAGCAAATAGAAACAGAACTTCCATGTGATACCTAATATAGGAGTTACCATGATTCTAGTCAAATTTTGGACAACTTCAAGAACTTTCCATTTCTCTACTTGAAAGTAATTCTAGCTGTTGCCTGAAACTTATTACAAGTTCTACAAATTTTAGTTCAGTTTGTTTTGATTAATCAGTTTCTCTGTGCCAATTACTGTGCTAAACACAAGAAATTAAAAGCTGAGTAACTCTGTTCCCTCAAGGGATTACTCTCTATCAGAAATGAATGAACATGCAAAAATAATTCTAATACAATACATGTGATATAAAATTACATAAGAGTAAAGTGTCAGAATACAGAAAGTATATTAAATTTATGGATCATTTCCATGGTTGTGTGCCATTATTATCCAGAAAACAAAACTTACTATGAGACAAGATGCAAGCTCTTTGTTGTTGTCTAGTTACAGTTAATTAAAAACATAAAACCATCAAGTTTCAATGTTATGAGAGATCTTAAGACATTTTCCATTTTAACTTGTTTTTAAGAAACATGAGGTCAAGATTTTACTGTGCTTCCACATTTTTATGTTTTTTCCTCAATCAATGTTTTAAAGGTTTTTTTTTTTTGCTTTTTTTCCATTTTCTTTACTTTTTATTGTGATATAGGAACTATAGTGTGGATCATATTTGTGCTAAATTTACACTTTTGCATTTTCTTATTCTTTTCTGTGTTTACTCAAATGTGCTAAAATATTATAACATCTTTAGGAACACTAACATTTTAGTGTACAAAGAAGCCATAATCAGAAAGGTGGGCTTTTTTTTTAATCTTTAAAAAAAAAACCTGAAAGCATTAATCTTATATTCTACCTTCTGAAGGACTTATTATTTACTTAACAACTGAGCTGCTAATAGTCTTCCTTAAAAGTAAGTTTGGTACTTCATTAATTTTTAATGGCCCAAAATGGTTCTTTAATTGGTGATGGTTTCCTCTGGTCAGCACCAAATCTAACTTATGCAATGCATTCTATTAGTGTTATTTAAACATGTTGGAGTAAATGAGGAACAGTGAATTGAATAATTAACTTACTGTTTAGCTCCTGGAAGCTAACACAGATAATATAAAGAGCTACATTATCTTTTCTTGAAGAAGAGAAATAAAAAGAGGAGAAATAAAATAAAAATTTTGTCAGTAATAGAAAATGACAGCGTAATATTTTGTGACAAGGAAACTAAATGGCAGATTTAAAAGATTAATACCTCCCAAAATGATTATGATAGATGTTTTTCAATGTCTTGTAAACTTGGAAACATTTCATTTTTATACGTGGTATGCACTATACTTATGTTTAATAATGTTTTTAATAATAGTAGGTTGGTGCAAACGTAATTGTGGTTTTTATATTGTTTAAATTTGCTGCTTGATATTGGAATACATTCTTAACTAAATGTATGTATGTTATACATCATTTAAATGTGTACTTCTTACTTTTTTTTTTTGCTAATGACTTATTACCTGCTGTTTATTTTATATTTATTTTAGACTATGGAAATGTTAGACAAAAAGCAAATCTGAGCAATTTTCTTTTCAAAGTGGGCTGTAAAGCAGCAGAGACAACTCGCAACATTAACAACGCATTTGGCCGATGAACTACTAATGAATGTACAGTGCAGTGGTGATTCAAGAAGTTTTGCTAAGGAGACGAGAGCCTTGAAGATGAGGAGTACAGTGGCCAGCCATTGGATGTTGACAGCGACCGATTGAGAGCAATCATCAAACCTGATCCTTTTATAACTAAGTGAGAGGTTGCAAAAGAACTCAACATTGATCATTCTATGGTTATTCAACATTTGAGCAAATGAGAAATGTCAAAAAGCTCAATAAGTGGGTGCATCATGAGCAAATTTTTTTTTAATTGTTGTTTTGAAGTGTTTTCTTCTTTTATTCTGCACAACAATGAAATATTTCTTGTTTGGATTGTGATGTGTGACAAAGAGTATATTTTATATGACAACCAGCAATGACCAGCTCAGTGGGTGGACCAAGAAGAAACTCCAAAGCACTTTCCAAAGCCAAACTTGCATCAAGAAAGGTCATGGTCACTGTTTGGTGGTCTGCTGCTGGTCTGATCCACTACAGCTTTCTGAAGCTCGGCAAAATCATTACAACTGAGAAGTATGCTCAGCAAAATGTTGAGATACACCAAAAACTGCAATGTGTGCAGCCAGCATTGGTCAACAGAAAGGGCCCAATTCTTCTCCACAATACGCCTGACTGCATGTCATGCAACCAATGCTTCAAAAGTTGAATGAATTGGCCTATGACGTTTTGCCTCATCTGCCATGTTCACCTGACCCCTTGCCAACCAACTAACACTTCTTCAAGCATCTTGACAACTTTTTGCAGGGAAAATGGTTCCACAACCAACAGGATACAGAAAATGGTTTCCAAGAGTTTGTCAAACTCCAAAGCACAGATTTTTATGTTACAAGAATAAACAAATTTATTTCTCATTGGCAAAAATGTGTTTATTATAGTGGTTCCTATTTTGATTAATAAAGATGTGTTTGAGCCTAGTTATAATGACTTAAATTTATGGTCTTAAACCACAATTACTTTTGAACCAACCTAATGTTTTTATTACTTTGAACATCTAGTTAAAAAATAATTATAGTGCAAATATGATCAGCAATGTACAAGGTTTCTGTTAATAAAGTTTGTTCACTGTCTCTCATGTTTGACACACTAAAGAATAAAAAGGATATTCTCCTTTTGTCAATAGCTTTTCTAAATTTATGCTTTTATGAGCTATTCTACTCTACTAGATAAATTAAGTGAATTTCTACCTCTTTTAGTCTTCAAAATTATAATATATGCAGTGATCTGTATAGCTTTCTACATTGTACCAGAATTACTATGATATGTATAGAAATACTCTGAAATAGTCATTGTGTTTTTCTTTCCTATAAGCAACCCCTTTCCTTTTAACATTTTATAATAAGGGTATTATTGTTATTCTGGTTTGGATCATTTTTCTTGTCTGCTGTCCACATTGTAAGGGTTTTAGAACCCTGTATCTATGCTCACTAAATGCTAATGGAAGATCTAGTCATTTTAGTAATCAAAATCATTCCACACATATTCAAAATGCCCTCTGTTAGAAGAAAAGCTTTAGACAAGTTAATTTTATCAGAGTTTAATTGAGCAAAGATTAATTTGTGTATCTGGGCAGCCCCCAAAACCAGAACAGGTTTAGAGAGACCCCAAGGCTACAACATGGTCAGATTAGTATTTATGGACTTAAAAGACAAGTGATGTATATGTCAACTGCAAAATGATGAGGTTTATAAATTTGGAAAGGAGAGCTTCATTTCTTATAAAGGGTTACACCTTGCAGGGTCACCATTCTGAAAGCATAGCCTCCTTCCAGAAGCCAGAAAGACACTTTGAGGGATAGGCAAGGGGAACAGAAATGTATGCAGAATGGTGTGGCCAAATATACATATTCAATAAGCTATAGGAGGAACCATGAATATTTATAAAAGGGGAAACATATGCATGTGCAATTGAGCTTCATGCCCCTCCATGGGATCCATGTTCAAAAAATTTTGGTGTTAGAGTTTCAGGATCTTTGGGGTGTCACTATTCTGGCTGGAAACATGTGGCTGGTGGCGCCTTTGTCCAAATTTTCTTGGGCCCATTAGGCTCATTCTACCCACTCAGCCTGGCAGGTTGTGCACAACTCACACTACCGGCCTGTATCCCATTCCTCTAAGGGAGACTGCAAATCAGGCGTGGAGCGACGAGAAGTGTGTGAACGAGCATGGGTCTGGCCACTGTGCAGTCAGACATGCTGGCTGCTGCCGTGGGGTGGGCAGCTCTAGGTGCTGGCATAAGTGTCTGCGAGGAGCTGAATCAAGTGCACCACAAGCAGCTTCCCCATCTGTCACAGGGGAATGTGGTGGTGCCTGGAAGCTTGGAGATGCCAGGAACTGCAGGGCCCTAAGATGCATGTTTCAACCATTTGTGTTATAGCTCTTTTAGCCCTGCCATTTGACAGGTCCCAAGTTCTTGTCCTCTGACCAGGAAGAATGTGACCCACAGACAATCAGAAGGTGAGCAAGACAAAGAGGAGCTTTACTGAGCAATAGAACAGCTCAGAGGAGACCCACAATGGGTAGCTCCAATAGCTTCTTTCTGCAGCCAGTGCGTCCCATTGAGTGTTCAGCTCCTAGCAGAGAGGAGGCCCTGGAGTGTGTTGCTCGTCTTTGCAGGCAGGTCATCCCATCATCTTACCAGCTCTCAGCAGAAAGGAGGCCCTGGAGTGGGTAGCTCCTCTCTACAGGCAGGTCATCCTGATGTCTCTGCAGCTCTCAGAAGAGAGGAGGCCCTTGAATGGTTGCCCTTCTCTGCAGGCAGGTTGTCCCACCATCTTCCCAGCTGTCAGCAGAGAGGAGGCTCTGGAGTGGGTACTTGTTCTCTGCAGCTAGTCATCCCAATGTCTGCTCTGCTCTGGCTGAGCCCAGGGCTTTTATGGGCCTTGGAAGGAGGAAGTGTGTGCTGATTGTTCCATGTGCAGCCATGGGCAGGCTGGAAAAGGCACCACAAATTCTGATACTGGTCTGTGGGACTGGCAGCCTGACCCCCAGCTTTCAGGCCCTCCCTGGCCTGAAGGTGGGGCCTTAGCTGGAACCTGCTGCCTTCCACCCAGGAGTTGGTCTGCCTCTTGCCACTATCCATGGTGCCCAGGCTGCTCACACTAAGGGGTACCTGGAGGCCAGCACTGAGCTGCCCTCAGTCCCCTTTTGGCTTCCCTCGCACCATGCTGTCGGCACCCAAAGTCTGGAGGGGACCAAGGTGGCAGGGGACTGGTGTGTCTGCACTGCCCCAAGCATATGCCCCACCCAGCTGGACTGCAACAATGCTCAGCTTTGGCCCCACATTGCTCTCAGATCGGAGCAGGTGCCAACAGCAGGGAGAAGTCAGGTAGTGGTATCAGGCACTTCCAAGCCTGCAAGGGTAGAGGGGAGACTTCCTCAGACCCCAAGAGCACATGGAGGCCCAGATCCACAACCCTGACTTGGGCAGTTGCAGCTGTGCCCAGCTCCCTCTGGTTCCATGGAGCATGCAGCCCTGACTGCACCCCCTTGCTGCCTGAGACAGGGGCTCCAGGTACTTGCTAGGCCTAAGATGGCATGTGGAGCAGGGGTGACATCGCTATGATCTCCCCCATTTGCCCCAGCGCTCAGAGGCAGCCCGGAGTAGACTGGATTGCCCATAAAGAGAGTAGATTAGGACCTGGAGAAAGAGCTAACCCAGAGTGGCCCTTGGAATGAAAAGAGCCAGTATTGACAAGGACACTGGGCTCCAGGATTCTGGAACAGCATTGTAACTGCCCAATGGGTTCATCTTGCCCTCTGCTTAGGCAGAGCTGATTTATCAAGACAGGGAAATTGAAATCGAGAAAGAGTGATTTGCACAGAGCTGGCTGTGTGGGAAACCAGAGTTTTATTATTACTCAAATCAGTCACCCTGAGCATTTGGGGATCAGAGTTTTTAAGGTCAATTTTGTGGGCCAGTGAGCTGGGAGTGCTGATTGGTCAGGTCAGAGATGAAATCATAGGGAGTTGAAGCTGCCTTCTTGTGTTGAGTCAGTTCCTGGGTGGGGCCCAGAAGATCAGATGAGCCAGTTTCTTGATCTGGATGGTGCCAGCTGATCCACCAAGTACAGGGTCCGCAAAAAGTCTCAAGCACTGATCTCAGGACCAATTTAGGAAGGGTCAGAATCTTGTAGGCTCCAGCTGTGTGACTCCTACCCATAATTTCTAATCTTGTGGCTAATTTGTTAGTCCTACAAAGGCAGTCTAGTTCCCAGGCAAGAAGGAGTTTGTTTTGGGAAAGGGCTGTTAAACTATAAACTATAAATTAAGTTCCTCCCAAGTTAGTTCAGCCTACACCCAGGAATGAATAAGAACAGCTTAGAGGCTAGAAGCAAGATGGAGTTGGTTAGGTCATATCTCAGTTACAATTTTGCAGTGGCAGTTTTAGCATTCCTGAGCACATATCAGCAGATTATCTTTTCCTGTTAGAGTGAACATACCCACAGCCTTTGCTGAGAAGACACATGTGTTGTTCTTTCTTCTGACTGAGGTAGGACGTCTATCAATGCCTCCCTTTACAGCTCACGGAGCTCTTTCAACCAGTGCTCTGTCTACCTATGTCCCTAGAACAGCTAAACTCGGTGACCTATGTGGCAACCACACTCCCTGTCAACTTCCTCAAACACACATAAGTATGTCTGAAACAGTGACTGGGGTTCTTATCATCAGGAAGGATGAGAGTAGTGTAACAAACAATGCTTGTCACAGGAAAGTAATGGACACAGGTAAAAGACTTTCAATTATGTAGGCATAATATGTCTTTCACATATTTTGAGGTTTTGTGTAACTCAGAAATGTCTACAGTAGAAGACTTAAATGACTATTAAACGAATATGTAACATAATTAATGCATGAACTAATAAGAGCCAGTAACATAAAAAAGAAGAGTCATCCATTTGACAATGAACATACATCTATATCTATCAAGAAAAAAAGGATACAGCTCCATATTTTGTTAATTTTGCCATTTTGATTGTTTTTCTTATAAGAAACCCTTAGATAAAACAGAAAGGGGAAAATGCCTTGATTTTTAAATTATAGATTTCACAAACAAGAGAGATCATTAAAATCAATCTCTTCTTTGCTCTTTCTTTCAATAGTTCTTTTTTTTTTCTTACTTCTGGTACCCAAGCATATAAACAATTGCTTGTACCATTCAATATATTTCTTTCTTTCTTTTTTTTTTTTTTTTTTCTGAGATGGAGTTTCACTCTGTCATGCAGGCTGGAGTTCAGTGGCACTATCTCAGCTCACTGCAACCTCCACCTCCGGGAGTTCAAGCGAGTCTTCTGCCTCAGCCTCCCTAGTAGCTGGGACTACAGGCAATGCCACCAAGTCCGGCTAATTTTGTATTTTTTAGTAGAGATGGGGTCTCACCATATTGGCCAGGTGAGAACTCCTGACCTTGTGATCTGCCCGCCTTGGCCTCCCAAAGTGCTAGGATTACAGGCATGAGCCACCGCACCCAGCACTATTCAATATATTTCTATTTTAGTAACAGTAGTTCAGCCAAGGCCCTAGCTAACTTTAATGGAATTTGGAAAGTTAGTTTTCTAAATTTATCAGTTCAACAACACAAAAAAAGAGAAATTTCTTACAATATATTGCAGCTTCACATTTCTTGCATTCTCCAAATCCATCTATCCATCATGGTTTGTGACTAGTAACTTTAGATCTATTTTTTGTCTAAAGGTATGCAGACTGATCCTGACATGGCAGTAAGCCTGAACAATGCATACGTTATTCAAGTTTGTATTAATTATATGGCAAATTTTGTTTCCAGTTTCTCTCCATATAATTTATAATATATTCTTAATTCATACTAGTTAAACACATATTTAAATTGCCTTTGCACTTTATGTATAAAATTATAGATAATTTTACTTGATCCTGAAATCTTATCACTTGGCTCTAATGCTGACCCTCTCAGGGACCGAGTAGAGTTAGTGGCCAAGAGCGATAGCACAATATAGTTACTGAAAACGTGACCCTGAACACCCTTTTACCAATTCAATACTTGTCCAGTGATTTCTGTACTAGAAGATCTGTGACTGCAGTTGGTGTGAACATTATTTTACTCTAACGACATGGGTCAATCTTTATAGAGTATCAACTATCATTTTAGATTATTTCCACTAAGGTAATATTTAATGTTAAACATAAATTATTAACACTAATTAAGCAGTAAATGTATAGCACATTTGCATGTGTGGAATGATGAAAGTTTATATCCACTTTGCCAGTAAAACAACGTTGACCTGCGTTTGTGAAATCTTTTCCTTTAGTGTTCAGACACCATATTCTGCTAAAACAGCTTCTACGTTTATGGAAGATACTTTTCAGTCAATTTTGTTTCCTATTTATTTTTCTTTTGCTCTTTAAGTCCTCAGAATGCAAGTATTTTCTTTCCTCTTTATCACCTATCTCATCTTGGTAAATAAAAAAAAAATTGTGGAATCAAATAACACTCTTGTAGCTATTGCAACCTACAACTCCCAACTCCTTCCTAAGTTGTAGAAAAGTATTTTGAAATGATCATTGGCTAGCTCTATATCCTGAGTCCATCAACAACTTAAATTCACTTTATGCATACCTGAACCTCTCTCCTCATAGCAAACTTATATAGTCAGTTCATATGATTAATACAAATTTTTTTATGCAAACTGGAAGCATATGTTTCAGCAATACAACTGAATTATATTAAGCCTATGAGGTATGAAATGTTTAGGTTCTGTGAGCATTCCATGTCCTTTCGCATGCATGCTTTTCTACAATGCTGCTTGCTCTGCATGATCCTACATGCCTTGTTCTACTTACTCTATATTTTACTATATGTGGCTTAAAATAAATGTCTATGACATTTGTGTCACACTGTGATGAAAGTCATTTTTTGATGTCTTCACATTTTGGTTCATCATAGATCCATTCTCTGATATCCCATATGAATTCCTTTATCATTTTTGGAGAATATAAAAGTCAATTCGCCTTAAAAAAATCTAAAGAAATTGGAAAATGGGCACAGTGTAAAGAATCACTACCTAATAAAGATAAATATCCTTTGTAAAAACTGCATAGAAGCCTATCATTTTTATCTATTAAGGCAGCTCAAAGATTATTATCTCTTTTCAGATCTTATGAAACTGTATAATGCGAATTTAAAAGTATTTGTTACTGCAAGGTGTCTGTTGGTCTTAAATACCACTAATAATATATATTATAACGAGTTATTCTATCAAGAAATGGTAATTTCATATATATCTTGACTATTTACATTGAAACATATTATTTGCTGATTGTAAAGGAAAACTATTTCCCATGCAGAAAATTGGAAGTTATAGAAAGGCACAAATTAGACCATAATCACATTTTATTACACTATCCTGAAATAAACATTTCTTAACACTGGGTCTATATCTTTCTAATAACATAATAATTTTATTGTAAAATTTTAATAATGTACCTACAATAAAGTAATATCTACATGTTTAAAATAAGACAAAGGTGATTTGAGTATGAAAAATAATATTTATTTTGCCTACAATCATATTACATATCATAAAAAGTACAAAAAATGTAAAGGGATCAGTGTAAATACAAGCACCAAAACCATTTTTTAAAATACATTTTCATATACTTTGCATTGCTTAACCAACTTTAATTTGGTGATATCTTTTTCATCATCCTCAGAGCAAGCAAATGATCCCAGAAAGAGAGAAACACATTCAACAAACAAAACCAAAGCCCAGTGGAATTAGGTTGTCTCTAAAGAAATAATATCCAAGACAAAAAAAAATTAATGTCAACAAATAATTTGTTTGTATATCATCATTTTAAATATGGTTATGTTTGAGAAGGCTGCCTACATCTTGCGGATTGGAAAGAACAAGACACAATGCCCTCCAGTAAGGCAAGGGCTTATTTGCAAAAATTTTGTCTGAGAACTGGAAGAATCTGCACAGAAGGATCCTACATATGGCTACTCATCCCAGGATCAAAAGAACATTAATAGCTGGGTAAGACTTAGGACTTACAGACACAATATTGCGGTTAAGAGCATAGATGCAGAGAACCCATAGGATCAGTAATAATCTGAAGTTAGTTAGAAGAAATGGTGATGCAGGAGTAGGGTAGAGTAACCATGTATTTCTTTATCGCTTGTTGATAGAGCTAGAAAGGAGATCAGGTGCCAGACATGAAGATTTCTGGGCAGGGCTTTCATTTTCCAGAAAGAGCAGGGAATTTTAATGGTCAGCAATGACAAAGAAACCAGGAAGAGACAACGTAAACTGTAAATTAGGCCAGAATAATGGTCAGAGAAGGTAGTATTTATTTATAGAAGATTTTATTCTGGAAGTCAGTATGGTTTGAGGAATGACCATTGAGCTTGGAGTTAGATACATCTGAGTTTTAATCCTGACAGTTGGTGAATTTCTGTAATCCTCAAGCTCCTTATGTACAACACAGGATAATTTATGTAGAGTAATTATTGTAGTTTTCTGAATAATATAATAATACAAAGAAGATTTACTTCTTTCAATCTTCATTTTCTCTGTCTAAGGGTCTAAAAACCAAATATAAGTGCATTATCTCAGGTTTTTGATTGGGAAAGAAGATTAGGGAAGAGTATAGTTCAATTAAAAAAATCCCAAAACCAGTAGCTGAACCACTGTATTCACATTCTGAAACATTAAAATTACCCTAAGTAATTTTAATGAGGCAACCAGGGCAACTAATTTTGTCATGATTCTTTAAAAAATCAGAGCAGAGGCCGGGCGCGGTGACTCATGCCTGTAATCCCAGCACTATGGGAGGCTGAGGCGGGCGGATCACGAGGTCAGGAGATCGAGACCATCCTGGCTAACACAGTGAAACCCTGTCTCTACTAAAAATACAAAAAAAAATTAGTCGGGTGTGGTGGGGGCGCCTGTAGCCCCAGCTACTCGGGAGGCTAAGGTGGGAGAATGTCATGAACCCGGGAGGCGGAGCTTGCAGTGAGCCGAGATCGCGCCACTGCACTCCAGCCTGGGTGACACAGGAAGACTTCATCTCAAAAAATAAATAAATAAAAAAATAAAAAAATTTAAAAAAGACAACAACAACAACAAAAATCACAGCAGAATAGAATCCATAAAAATTATCTGTTGAAAATGTGCATTTGTGAGGAACAGAGTAAGGGCAAAAAACAGCAAAAAAAGCAAGATCTAAAGGAAATTCATAGGTTTATTTTAGAATATGAGGGAATAAAGAGATAATGCACTTTGTATGTCCAGCTTCTTTGTTTAACTGAAAAGGCTGAGAAATGAGATGATTTTTCTAAGGTATAAAACGTAACAATAAATATGGAATTAAAAATTGTATTTGTTGGTTCCTACTTCAAATATTCAGTGCAATATACAAAGACAACTCCTTAGTTTTCCAAGAAGAAAAATAAATTCTGAATTAGTATAAAAATTGTAATTACAGACAAAATTATTCTGTGTTGAGATGTGACGTTTTCATGGAAGTTTTCTAATATTTTTGAGAAAAGTTTTAAGGGAGGATAAACTTCAAATAATATTAATGTATTTAAATATCATTATATAGAAGGAATTAATAATATTTCCTACCACTGTTTATTTTTAAATTAGCATATTACAATTTTTATTCAGTATGCTAAATTTTTTTATTATTTTGAGACTGAGTTACCACATTAAGAAGAATTTATGAAAAAGGAAAAGCAATGATACAACTAAGTAGAGTATCTTATTATTAGTTATTATTTACACTGTTATGGGCTGAATGTTTGTATTCCCCCGAAATGCATGTGCTGAAGCAATAACCATCAGTGTGGTTATATTTGGAGATCAGACCTTTAAAGAGGTAATTAAGCTTAAATTAGGTCAGAAATGTGAGGCCCTGATTTTATGGAAATAGCATCCTTATAAGAGACACCTGAGAGCTTGCCTGCTCTCTCCCTCCATGCTCAGAGGAAAGGCCATGTGAGGACAAACTGGCTGTCTGCAAGCCAAGAAGAAAGCCTCCACCGGACACCAGACCTTGTCAGTACTTGATCTTGGACTTCCCCACGTCTAGAACTGTAAGAAATAAATTTCAGTTAAGTCTATGGTATTTTGTTACGACAGCCCAAATTGACTAATACAGCAAAACAAGACAAAGCAAAAGAGTTGTTTGCTATATACAGCTAGAATTACTTCTCATATCCAAAATCAGTTTCTGCCCTTTCTTAATACTCCAAATTATATCTTGCTGTCCTTCAATTTAATTTGATTAACCCAACTCATTTTTAACTGTATTTTTTCATTTACTGATCCATCCATCCATTCATCATTCATGCATTTTACTCCACCTAAGATCTCTCCTTTTAGATACAGTAAATTTTAAAAAATACAAATTTTACATCATCAGTTGTTTTAGTAAATACATCTATGTATTAACATCTGTCTACCTGATCAAATCAAAGAAGTTAATTTCCACCTACTTTTCCTTTAGCCCCCACTTACTCATAATCACTTATTTTTAATATTATGCAAATAATACGGCAGAAAATTGAGCATGAGAAAGTAAAATTCCAGATATATTTGTTTTCTCTACCATCAGCTGAAACATTTTATTCACGTTGTCTATAAGTAAATACTACAGTAATATTTTTACAAAAAAAGTAAAATTATTTTAATACCTCTACATGCTACTAGAATATGTTTTCTTAAATAATAATTACATTATTTTAAATTAGTACAGGTTTTTAAAGGAACAAAAGCTATCCAAATCACTATATAAAATTATTCCTAAAATATATAAAGAAAATAATATTTATGGTTAACTAGACATTTAATTAGGTACGTAAATGAGTGTTAAGCCTAACCTACTAAATTGAGGAAGAATTTAATTTGATTAAATGTATTTTAAGTGTTTTATTTATACTTTTATTGACTCATATAGAAACGTTGTGTGATATTGGCTACTAATATTATGTATTTGTGCACTTATTTAAATATTTATGAAATACTTGGTGCGTTTACTATGTGCCAGATATTATGTGAAATACATGAATGACAAAGGTGAAAATAGTGGATTATAGCCCTTGCTCTGATTTTTTACATGTGTCTGTTCTTAACTGGACACTGTGATATTCAAGAACAGAAAATGAATGCTAACAATTTTTTCATGCAGTCCCTTCAGAATAGTTCCTAATACCTGGCAAATAATTAATAAATATACAATAACCAAATAGATACATGTATTAATAAATAAAATAATGAATTAATGTCAATTAATGACACTCAACCTATGATAAATGCTATAAATTTGTAATAAGTTACAATTAACATTGTACATAAAGATAATTGAGGAAAGCATGAATAAAGCTGATAAGGAGTGTCATTTTAGAGTTTAAAAGAAACCGTGCTTCAGTCTTGTCTGCTTCCCTCGAGTGCACATGTTCTCAGTAAGACTGAACACACCAACTTAGAAGGAGTCAATATTCATTGACCATTTTCTTCTATTTCCTGGAATTCTCCTTTGTGACTTCTGCTTGCCCTCCAATCAATTTGTTGGATGCCTGAGAACAATTGTATTTGGGAACTTTAAGAAGGGACTTTAACCTGGTAGCATCCTAGTTCTGACAATGTCCAAAATACTTTTTGCTTTTATCTATTTGATGTTCCTTTTCCCTTCTGATAATAAAGCTTCTCCAACTCTTAATGTATGTGGTTTATGTTAGGTTAGGTTAGGTACATGCCCAGACTTGGCCCATCAGAGTCACAGGCCCCTGATATAATGATTAAATCTCTATTAAATCTCTATGTGATCTCTTGAATAATACAATTGTATGTGAGTTTTATGTCGAGCTTGTAGAAAAAAAGACACACACTCTCGACAGAGTTGTTTACCTGTTAGAATATAAGTTTGTTTCTACCACTGCCTAGAAACAGCCTTCTTGAGAATTAGATCAAAGGGTTTGAAAGCAGAGTAGGAGAAGCAGAGCTAAGAGATGTAAAGGAATATTGCCCCAATAATACATGTTATATTTTAGATCCAGCTGTGTTTGAAGCCAGCTTTACAATGGACTTCCTTGTTACATAGGGTAAATAATTTTTTCCTTCTTATTAAAATTGCAGTGCAAGTTAGAAGCCTGTCCTTCACCATTCCTGGGTAAAAACTAATTGATGTGAACCATATGACTCCAAATTTCTGTCAACAAAAAGAGTCAAATTCAACAAAAAATTTGAAGAGATTTATTCTGAGCCAAATATGAGTGACCAATGGCCTGTGACAGAGCCCTCAGGAGATCCTGAAAACAAGTGCCCAAGGTGGTTGGACTAAAACTTGGTTTTATACATTTCAGGGAGACATAAGACATCAATCAATACATGTAAGATGTACATTGGTTCTGTCTAAAGACAAGACAACTAGAAGTGGGGGCTTCCAGGTCATAGGTGGATTCAAAGATTTTTCTGATTGGCAATTTGTTGAAAGAGTTATATCTAAAGACCTGAAATCAATGGAAAGCAATGTCTGGGTTAGGATAAGGGGTTGTGGAGACCAAGGTTTTATCATGCAGATGAAGTCTCCAGGTAGCAGGCTTCAGAGAGAATAGACTGTAAATGTTTCTTATAAGACTTAAAGAGTCTCTTCTACCAGTCTTAAGGTATCCGTGTTGATGTTAATGATGGTCAGCTGTGAGGTATGACCTCTACTTCTCATCACGGCCTGAACTAGTTTTTCAAGTTAATGAAAATGCCCTTGGCTGAGAGGAGGGACCCATTCAGATGACTGGGGGACTTAGAATTTTATTTTTGGTTTACATTTCCTAATAGAGAATGCAGAACTGTGTAAGTTCAAATAGTTGTTTTTATAGACTGTGCCAATGCAAACATTAATAATGTTATTTGAATGTGAGTTTGGTAAAAATAATTTATAAAAACTTTAAAATTAGAAATTGAAGAGACAAATTTTCAATGCTTATGTCTCCATATACAGGTAAGGAAGTAAGTTCACTTATATTTCATTCTATCAAAATATCTACTGTTTATATATATATAAACTGTATATATACATATAATCTGTGTGTGTATATATATATATGTAGTTATGGCACATTGTATGGTGTGAACACAGATTTAAGTCTGGTCATCTATATAAATATAACACATATACACACATATATATGACTCATAACTCTCTTTAAAATGACTGAATTCTTTTACCTTTTCATAATAATAATTAAATTTTATTCATGCCATATACTAGATATCATAATTTACGCCAACCTTTTCATAACTCTCAATTTCCAAATGTAATGTTTCTACTTTTAGGGTATTTTGTAGTAATAATAAAGCTAACAACTCACCTCTCTACCTCTCAGACACTGAAAACACACACACAGACACACACAACACATACATGCATGCACAAACACAGCCCCAAACCACTCACATCAGTAACTGAGAAAAAAATGTTAAATCAGCTTGGGTTTTACATGTGTTTATCTCAAATACTTTCTGTTCTTCATGACACAATTTTTTAAATGTTGGCTTACACATACACAGACACACACACACACACACACACATACATATACACACAAAATCCAAAAAATCAATTGCTGAATTCATTTATTCATTTTACAGTTTTCTTAGGTCAAGTTCTCATGAGGGAACTTCAAGGGGCATCAGCAAGATGCTGTAATGCAATTTTTGCCCCAGGGTCTGTTGCCGACAGAATCTGTCTGGCAAAGGAGTCAGGCTCCAGGGGAACTTAAGTCTAAAGCATGGTTAGCTGTCTGCTCTTCTACTAGAACAGGACAGTCCTTCTAAGAGGAGTAGTAAATGAGGCCCTTGGAAGTGAAAGCACATGGAAGAGGACTTAGAAATAGTAAGAGGAAACATGATGGATATGGGCAGAATGCTGAAAATGCCCCACTACAACAGTAAAATTAAAAATCTCGAACATCTTTCTTTATTGAATAAGCTACATTGAAATGTAGAAGCACAAGCCAAGTATACTAATAAAAAATAATAAATTCCATAAGACATTAAAAAATATTTAGTTAGATAAAACAAATTTTAATCAACTGAGAAAGCACACTGATATAACATAAACAGTTTTCTTGAATTTGAATGTAAAGAATTATTTGCATGTACATTTAATTACTTAAATGGTACCAGATTGTTAATGAACATATTTACACCCTTTTTTTTTTTTTTGAGATGGAGTATCGCTCTTATTGCCCAGGCTGGAATGCAGTGGCACAATCTCAGATCACTGCAACCTCCGTCTTCCCAGGTTCAAGCAATTCTGCTGCCTCAGCCTCCTGAGTAGCTGGGATTACAGGAGCCTGCTACCATGCCCAGCTAATTTTTTTTGTATTTTTAGTAGAGAAGGGGTTTTACCATGTTGGCCGGGTTGGTCTCAAACTCCTGGCCTCACGATTTGCCCGCCTCAGCCTCCCAAAGTGCTGAGATTAAAGGCATGAGCCACCGTGCCCCACCTACACTGTTTTCTAATGGCTAATAATTGCTATTAAGCAAGCCATTTGCTGCTGTTACTTTATCATTTTATCTTCACTCCTTCTCCATCTTTTTCTTTCTCATTCCCCTTGTCTGTTCCATTATTTTCCCCTTCTCCCTTTTCTTCTTAATTCTTCTCCTACTTTTACTTCTTTCTTTTCTTTCTACATTAAATTATTAACTACTACTATCAGAGCTACTGTTACCAGAAAGGGGTCCTGATTCAGACCCCAGAGAGGGTTCTTGGATCTCACGCAAGAAAGAATTTGGGCAAGTCCATAGAGTAAAGTGAAAGCAAGTTTACTAAGAAAGTAAAGGAATAAAAGAATGGGTACTCTATAGACAGAACAGCAGCATGGGCTGCTTGACTGAGTATACTTAAAGCTATTTCTGGATCATATGCTAACAAGGGGTGGATTACTCATGAGTTTTCTGGGAAGGGGGTGGGGATTTCCTGGAACTGAGGATTAGATCATCTAGGGTAACTTCCAGATGTTGTCATGGCATTTAAGCTCTCATAGTACTGGTGGGAGTGTCTTTTAGCTGCTAGTGAATTATAATAAGCATGTAATGAGCAGTGAGGATGACCAGAGGCCACCTTCATCACCATCTTGGTTTTGCTGGGTTTTGGCCGCTTCTTTACTGCATACTATTTTATCAGCAGGCTCTTTGTGACCTGTATCTTGTGCTGACATCCTATCTCATCCTGTGACTAAGAATGCCTAACCTCTTGGGAATGTAGCCCAACATGTCTCAGCCTCATTTTACCCAACCCCTATGCAAGATGGAGTCACTCTAGTTCTAATGCCTCTGACATCACAAACACAGACACCACCATCACTACAATCAGCATTTAACAAAAAATTATCAGGTATTAATTAAAAATATTTTTACTATAATTTACACATTGTTTTTGTTTGTAGAATATAGTTCATAAACAGTGATTGCTATATATACATTTTTTCTTACATATATATGTATTATACATATGTAAGAAAAATACCAAGAGTTATGATGTAATTATTGCTGGCATGGATGCATACACATTCACCTATGAACTCAAATTTGAGGACCGATAGAAATAGAAAGATGTATGAGGTGAATGTGAGGAAAGTTTGGTGTGTTTTGTTTTGTTTTGTTTTTAGAAAGGGTCTCATTCTGTTGCCCAAGCTGGAGTTCAGTGGCACAGTCATGGTTCACTGTAGCCTCAAAGGCCTGGGCTCAAGTGATCTTCCCACCTCAGCATCCCAAGTAGCTGGGACTATAAGCATACACCACCATGCCTAGCTAATTTTTAAATTTCCTATAGAGACAAGGTCTCACTATGTTTGCCCATATGTTGTGATATGGTTTGGCTATGCCTCCACTCAAATCTCATTTTGAATTGTAACTCCCACAGTTTCCACAAGTCGTGGGAGGTGATTGAATTGTGGGGGCAGGTCTTTACTTCACTGTTCTCATGACAGTTGATAAGTCTCACGAGATCTGATGGTTTTAAAAATGGAAGTTTCTCTGCACAAGCTCTCTCTTTGCCTGCCACCATCCATGTAAGACGTGACTTGCTCCTCCTTGCCTTCCACCATGATTGTGAAGCCTCCCCAGTCATGTGGAACTGTAAATCCATTAAACCTCTTTTTCTTCCTAGTCTTGGGTATGTCTTTATCAGCAGGTGAAAACAGTCTGATACTCCCAGTATGATCTTGAACTCTTGGACTCAAACAAGCTTACTACCTCAGTTTCTTAAAGGGCTAGGATTGCAGATGTGAGCTCCTGTGCCCAGCTGGAAGTTACTTTTAATGTTATATTTATTAATATGGATCAATAAGGTCTAAGAGTACTGCGACATTTGGAGGTAGAGAGATTTGCTTTAGGTTTGACACAAACTAATTTTAATATGACGATATATGACAATTATGCTTACATGTTGACATTGAGGCAGTGGCTCAAACGCTTTGAAAATATAAATTACTAAATAAATAACAGTGAAAATTAACAAGAAATCAATCAATAAAAGGTCAAGTATATTGTTTTTTAAAAAAAATATGAGTAAACACACTGATAACCTTAAGGTTTATGTGTGAGCTTCTTGTTAGTTGTAAATTAAGGGAACACAAACTCAGATATCAAACTAAACTGCTGTAGGCTTAATTAGTTATTTAAGATCAGATCAGGCCCTGCATTGACAAGTCCTTCCCTTGCCTTTTATAATGAGTTCATCTGGTAGATTTCACATGCATTCTTATTAGTTCCAATAAGACGATAGAGAATAGGAAGGTCCTAAATGCTTCATTTTCTAAATGTGACTAAATTTTTTAATGTTCTAAAAGTGGATGCTGTGATTAGTATAAAATTTATTTTATCATTCTTAAATATTTTGGTACCGTTATATTGTTCTGTAGCTACAGATTTATTTGGCTGTTGTACTGTAATGTGTTAAAGGAACTTCTGAATCAAAATAATAATGATGCATAAAGACAAACAATTTTCAGTTATGCAAAATTATGCAATTATTTTATGTCTAAAAAATAAGTTGCTTGTCTTTAGTTGCAATATGGTCCTTTATAGTTAACTGATTGAAACTGAAATAAGCAAATAGACTGAAGCATAATTTGAAAAGCACTACAATTTGTCTGCATTTGCTTTTGATTTTAGCCATGGATAACTAGATTTCAAAGAAAATGTATGTTTTATATATACCTGTCTTTCAGTGTATAATACAGATTTTCTATCAAATTTCCAGGTGGATGATTTATTTTTCATTTATGAGTGAGAGTCACAACAAACAAATACATCAGATAATTGACCTATGGCTGTTTTTAAAATCCAACACTTGACCTGCATTTATTTTATGCTGTATGCTGGACAAAGATGCATCACCTGGATGATCTGTAGAGAAAGAGAAGGCAGAAAGCTTTTTGGCAATAGTAACTGGTGAATGCACTAGGCTTTTAACTATTATCCTATTGAAGATGAACTGGTTCTTTATATTTTTTTATTTCGTTTAAAACTTCAAAGCAATTTGAACTACAGTGAGAAAGTCATATCAATTTGTAATCTAAAAGCCCTTACCCAGCTGCCTTCTGAGTGATATTTTAACATCTCCAGCAATAGAGAGTACTCGATAACATAACTTGTGGCTCTCTGCAGACATAAAATCAGAGAGCTGTTTAATGATCACATTTGCCCAACAAGTGTGAGAGAATTCATTGGTTTAATGACAATCATTTGATGTTATTTTTAAAAATAGTGAAGAAATTATACATAACAAAAGAAAAAGAAATATTATGTGTCAGTTTATGCATTTCTGACTACATGGATGCCATGTTTGTCCAGAATCAAGTTTGGGGAAGGTCATTAATAAAGAGGAATTACCTAATTCTCTGCAATTTCACAAGAGAGAAGGTAGGCCCACAAAACTGAATCTCTCACTATGCTATTCTGGTAAAGAGAACAATATGTTAAACATAAAAGAGACTCAGTAAACATCTGTTGACTGAATGTATGATTGCACAAAGCCTTAGATGTATATAGACAACGGAGAGGAGGGAATCCCATACTTCTTGGTTAGAATAGTGGTCTTGAAACTTCTCAGGTCCATTTGACTTGAACAAATTAAATAATCTGAGCCTCAATTCCTAATTTTTTAATATGGGCTGAGGAGGCCTATAAGGGGGGATGTTGCTGGGAATGATACAGCTCCGATGAGTGGAGAACACCAGGTTCTTTCTCTGGAGTCGAATTAGAAAAAGTGACACCAACACAGGTGGAGTAGTTTTAAAGAGCAGGGAGTTTAGTAGGCAAGAAAGAAAGGGGAAGCAAGAAGTTCCCCTGTACAGAGACAGAGGGAGGGGGCCTCCAAAGCTGAGAGACGGACCTCAAGTGCAGTGGACACCAACCAGGTATATTTACAGAGGCTGGAGGAGGCGGTGTCTGATTTGCATAGGGTTCAGGGGACTGGTTTGACCAGGCATGTCATTCACATAGCCTGTGAAAAAGCTGGTCTTCTTTCCTAGCCTTTTAATATGCAAATGCAGGGCACCATGGTGTTCCACATACCTGGGGATATGTGGGGGTAGTCATGCTGCCAGGATCCTGTGGCGAAAGGGCAAGAAGGCTGTGGAAATCGCCATGTTTGGGTGAACTCAGCTTTTAACTGCTGGTATTTGCATATCAAAGGTTGCCAGCCTGGCTCTAAGAGCTGGGGCTTTACAAGAAACTTTTCTGGAGATGCTTTAAAAAATGAAAATTTCCAAAGGACCCCTTTTCCTTTCTATCTGCCTAAAATAATTTTTTAATAACTCCTAACACAGGAAGATTAACCGACAGGAGACACAGAGCACTTAGATTAATTGCTTAGAAATAGCTTCCTTCCTTGTTAGGGTTTCAGCTTTTTTAAATTGAATTTTTCATCTTTGTTAGTATGCATTTTATAAGCACTTTTGAATCTGCTTACCGTATGATAAAAATATAGAGTGCTCTAAAGTAGCCTAAAATGCTCTAAAATAGATTATAAAATATTGTAAAAGCATATATTTGCTTTATTTTGAGGATTTTTATTTTCTTTGCTTTCTATGATTTGTTGAAAAAAAGAAACTTTTGAAAGAAAATTATTATGTTCTGACCTTTACAGAGGGAAGGTATATTATTCCATCACAAAGACAGTCATATTTCTGCTTATTTATTTTTTAGAAGAAATGTAATTCTCCTAAGAGGTTCTCCTTATTATTTTTATCCTAAAATCTACTTGCATCCAAATTTCTAATTGAGAAATAAAATAAATGTTCATTTTTCCTGGATCCAGTGGCGATTCAATTTAAAAAAATCGCTGTTTAATATGAATTATTATTTAATTGATTTTATGGAAAAAAGAAACAACTGTACAATTATAAATGGAACCATAAGAGTGAAGATATATTATTTAACACATTTCTGGCATAATAAATGTATAGACTGATCAACAGCACCAGTGAATTTTTCCAAAGCACACTGTAAGAGAGCTTTCAAATACAAATATCTGTATGTGGTAGAGATCTTTTAAACTTTTACCAAGCATCATTTCTGTAAGAATAACATTCTCTAGGATGGTCAGAACTCTCTTGTAAAATCTAGACGAAAAGAATACAAATACCTGTGAGAAAATTACCCAGGCAGGGAAAAAATATATATCCATTACAAAGAAATGGAAAACAAAAGAAAAGGGAACAGATTTCGACATGTATCTCGATGGAAATGAAATTTAAATTTTAAATGCAACTACCTCAAGTAGTCCTTTTTAGGTTTAAAATCATTGCCATTATAAAGAAAAGACTAGGAACCAAAACACCACTTCATGTGCAAGTCAGTAGTCTAATGGCCATTATCGACTGTAACTTTGGATCTTCAAATTCAAAACCCTAATTTTTCAGTTAGAGGAAGGTTTTTCTCAGGGACATGTAGACAGAAGGCAGAAGAAATATGTAAATCATTTTCACATAACCATTTTTTGTTACATACCTCAAAAAAGAAAACCATACACATTTTCTCATAGAAAGGAGAGGTGGAAACTTCTTTGGTTTATAACCTATAGTAATTCATTGCTTGAATCATTAATTCATTTGAAATCTCTTTTTCAAGCACTGTGATTGATAGTCAGAAGAAGTTTAATACTCAGCAAAAGAAATACAATTTCTCCCTCCGTGGAAGGATGGAGACATAAACATAAATAAACACATTAAAACAAAAGTTATTATGAGTGTGTTGTGTGTGTGTATTATGAGTGATGTTGTGTGTTTATAAAAGAAAAGCAGAATACGCTATAGAATGTATATTTGCATAGAGGAATGCAATTTCAAGTGAAATATAAGGAAAAAGGCTTATCAAAAGGAAACATTTAAGTTAATCCTTAAGACTAAGTTGAATTTCTTTCAGGGAAGAGCACGGGTGTGAGGAAAAGTCCTAAGCAAAGAAAGAATTAGTAGAACTTGTGTTATTTGCCTTTCCCCTTCCCCCACCTTCTGTGTTGGAGGCTGAGATAATCACAGCCTTCTTGTCCATGGCATTGTCATTACTAATCCTCACAAAGTTGCTCTCTTGTTTTATTTATTTATTCCTTTATTTGGATTTCTGACTCCAAAACTCTTCATTATATACAGATATTGTAATGGGATTAATGTCCCCTCTTTTGTTTATATGTTTTATTTTAAGGTATGCTTGATGTTTTTTAAGCATATCTTCTCAACTTGCATAAATTATATTTATCTTATATTACACAAACTAATTTGTCACTCTTGTTTACTGTTTTTTCCACTTGGCATTTTATTTTATGATCCATATTGCTTGGTGAAATTGTAGTCTGATACTCTTTATTGCTCTATAGGACTCAGTGGTATCCTTAATATTTTGCTTTTCCTTCCCCAGTGTTAGATATAGTAAACTCCAATTTTCTCTTCAAAGAATCAGTATGTTGGTATGTTCAGCTCTCTTATTCTTTGATTCTCCATTTTAAAGTTTAACTTCCTGGTTCTCTTCACCACCTTACCTCTAGTTTCAGTAAACAACTTTCCTGCCAGTTCTAATCAGTAGTTCACATCTGTTCCCCTGGTCACCTGCTTTGACCTGAGTCACCCCTGGTCACCTGCTCTGACCTGAATCATCCTGAGTCACCTGTTCTGTAACCACTCTTCCTGCCAAACTACTCACACTGCCACTCCAGTTTGTACCCCTGCTCTCCTTAAAGTAGTCAATTGGCATTAGCTTAGACTGTGCGGTCCAACCCTAGCCAATAGGGGAATGACAGAACAGTAGTGGCTACCTGCGTCAGGAATAAGAACCCCTTCCCCTCCCTTGTCCAGGTGTGCTCTCGCCATTACTCCATCTGAGAGTCACACCCTTCTATAGAAGCGAAAACTGCCTTGCTGAGAAAATTAAATTTATGTTCAAGTGCTATTTCTCTGTGACACCGAGGAACAAGCATTTGTTTCTAACACCCAGCAGTACACGTCTTGATTTTCTTTATGCTTTGATAAAGTTCTCCACTTCTCTCTTCCTAATTTTCTATGCTGCATAACGTATTACTACAAACATTACAGCACACATATTTATGGTCTCACGGTTTCTAAATATCTGAAGTCTAGGTACCGCAAGACTGGATTTGCTGCTCAGGGTCTCACTAGACTAAAATTAAGATCTTGACCAGGGGTTCCATTCTCATCTGGGGCTCTGGGTATTCCTTCAACCTCCTAGGTTGTTGGTTGAATTCATTTATTTGTGGTTTTAGGGCTGAGGTTCACAATTTCCTTGCAGCTTTCAAGCACCACGAGTTAATTTCAGCTGTTAGAGATTGGCTGTCTCCCATAGCTGATGTTCATAACATGAATAGGTGATTTATTCCAGGCCAGCCGAAATGGGTCCTCTGACTTCTCTTTCACCAAATGGAGAAAACTCTCTGCTTCTAAAGGGTTCATGTGATTAAGGTGTAACTACCTAGATTGTTTTCTTGTCTTCAGGTCAGCTGTGCCAGGTAATGTAATGTAATGTAATCAAGGTAATAACTCCATCTATTAATAATTCACAGTCCCAGGAATTATGCAGGTATGAACACAAGAAGAGAGAGGAATTTGGGGGACTGTTAGAATTTTGCCTAATAATTGATCCCATTTGAATTTTTTATTTTTTATTTTTTTGAGATGGAGTTTTGCTCTTGTTGCCCAGGCTGGAGTGCAATGGCACAATCTGAGCTCAGCACAACCTCCGCCTCCTGGGTTCAAGCGATTCTCCTGCCTCAGTCTCCTAGGTAGCTGGGATTACAGGCACCCGCCTCTATGCCTGGCTAATTTTGTATTTTTTTTTTAATGGAGATGGGGTTTCTCCATGTTGGTCAGGCTCGTCGCAAACTCCCAACCTCACGTGACCTGCCTGCCTCAGCCTCCCAAAGTGCTGGGATTACAGGTGTGAGCCACCGTGCCCGGCCTGAAAATTCTTTGGTATATATGAGTAAAAGAGAAATCGAAGAACCAAATGGTATGTAAATTCCAGATTTGCCTAAGTGCTAATTAGCAGGTTTGAGAATGACTTAGTGAACAGAGCATAATGAATGAACAAGAGACTATAAAAGACCAGGCTGGAGAAAATGCAAGAAGCAAACTACCTAGGATATTTTATGATCATATTAAAGACTGTAATAATCACTTATTTTCAATTGCTTATATGGAATTAATTTTAGTTCATCCTATAACCCACTTATTTATGTATTCATTCATTCTGTTATCAGACTTTTGGTAACACTAGTTAACGACTGCAAATAGTGCTATTATTTTCTCCCTAGCCACTGTCAATTTCCTTACAATTTAATGTTGACAAATGTAATGAAAGTTGTGTTACATCAGCTTTCCCTTCCTTCTCTTCTTTTCCTTTTCTCAAACTCCTGAAAAAAAAAGAAAATAAGAACATATTTTTTGACTGTACTAAAGCTTATCAATTTCTTCATTTTCTCCTAACCAACTATTTATGTTCTTTTTGTTGTATCCCCATAATCTTTACCTAAGAAAAATTGAAAGTTGTTTAAAATATCCAGATTTAAGTGGACCTTCTGCACAAATTCTGCCAAAATATGAGGGACAACAAACAAGAAAGAATGTATTCAACTACTTGTGAATATTTTGTCTAGTACTGTAGTCTAATCATTATTTTATGTATTTTTATGTGTATGTGTGTTGTTTTGTTTTGTTTATTTTTCTTTAGACCATGAGAAATGAGATAGATGGGGAATTTAATTTGTAAACAGTTTAGAGTAATACAACACAATTTACTTACAAGTTTCCAAATTTCTTATGAAGAACCAAAGGAAGCATTGTTCATAAAAGTATGTTTAACAAAAGAGTATTGCAAAGATAAATATATTTTATAGATGTTACATGTATTTGAATCATTTCTGGTATTTACAATACTGTAAGTCTATATTTAAATTTATTGATATTCTCAACTTGTCCTTCGATTCTCATGGTTTTACACAATTAATGACTAGTTGAAAAGAAACCACCTCTTGTTCCCATCCTGACTCTATGCTCCTTGGTAGCTCTTCTCGTAGTCTTCACACACTGTGTCATTAGTCCTGTGTTGAGACAGGTGGCGTATCGGTGGCATCTATTTCATTGACAAGTATTTTGCTATTCTAGTATCAAGCTTCTTGATCCTGAAACACAATTCTATAATAATCAGAGCTTTATATTTTCATTTTCCCTGCCATCTTATTCAATACTTTCCCAATTTAGCTTCTTATACCTTTTGATAAAAACTTATTGGATAGGTTCCTGTTAAGAGTTCAACTGAGCTGGAGACAGCTGAGCTGCCAAGCATTGGAGTACCTGATTAAGAGAACAAGTCAAAACAAAAACAATTGTCAAGTCTTTAATCACTTACTGCAAGAAACTAAACTGGAGATAGTACCATCTCCCTTCCCCACCTCCCACACCCTGCAGTCATCCGATTTTCCCTATGGCATGTTTCTAATCAAGGATTAGGCAGATCAGCACAAAGACATAAGGAGCCTCTCACTGCAAAAGGAGCCCTGAAGAAAAGGTTTGTGTGATATTTCAGACCTAGGGGCCAGGGGAAGAGGAGGCAAAGGCAGACAGACTAGGAGTAGAAAAGTACTAAGTCCTGAGGCAGAGGAGCCTGATAAGGCCTCTGCCAAAAGCCTCCTTTCCCCAGTAGAGAGGCCTCCAAATGAAGGCTCCTGGGTTACAAATGCAGATATGGACAAGAGTATGAATAGCCAGAGGAATCTGAGTCCTTGACTGAAGCTGAGATTGTAATGCACTAGTATGGAGAGGGCAGGGCAGCTTCCTCCATGAAGCCTGCCAGAGAAAGCCTTCGTAATCACTTATGATTCAGCCTGAAAAATCACACATAGGTTTTTATCCAGAAGCCAGACACCCCAATGCTTTGATACTATGTTGTCCAAACTTCTATAAGTCCTAAATCTTAATAAGTCCCTGAATTTGCCAATCCACTACTCCTGACACATTTTAGACTCATACATATTGACTGAAGTTTGGTACATGGTATACGGTGTTGTTAAATTTCAATGTCTAATACCTCCTCTTTATTGAACTCATTTTTTTCTATCTATACCCAAGCAACTTTAATTTATTTTAAACATATAAATTGATAAAATGTTAGTCTTATTTTGACATATAGAAACAGAAGAACAATATTTCACAAATAACTTTAAAATACAAACAAGTCTTATTTTAGGCAATTTGATATAGTTAACTGGTTTAAATATGTTTTAATCTGTATTATTAATAGTGTCTTATTAGCAATAAAATATATGTATAGCATATATACGAATGATGTTCAATTTATACATGTTCTCATATAATTCCCTGAAATCATGAAGCACTAAGAATACACAATTTTCTATTAAAATAGTTTAATCAGAAATGTCTCTTAATTAACAGATTTTATAAAACAAGTCCTCAGTTTAGTGTACTATTTATTATCATTCAATAAATAACCCACTGGGAAAACTTATTAATAAAAAATTACTTATAGAAATTATAGTTCTACTTGGTCATACTCTTATTTCAAACTCTACTTAAAGGGTTAAAAGCTAGTTAGACGATATTTTTTTATGACAACTTCTAGTAGTCATTCAGAATTTGCTTTTTAGATGTATAAATATTTTATAAATGGAGGCACCAGTGAGTCTGATTATAATGGGCACCTAAAGACAAGATGCAAGTCATAGACTCTTGAATAAAATATATCCCATTTTTAATATCACAAGTGACATTGTTTCAATTCAGAAAATTGTGATCTTGTTGGAGTAATACTTAGTACAGTCTAGACAAAAGATGGAAAAGTTTTGAAAATATTTAAAGTAAAATCATATCAAAGACTAGGTTAAGTTTTTGGAATACTTTTGATTAGTTTCAATCTTTTGGAAAATTTGCTTAATATTTCAAAAGTTTCTTATCAATGAAATATTTTTATTTAGAAATGAGAAATTAAATACATATTTAATATAGTTACAGACTATGAGATGAGAAGTGATATTTTATTTTCTTAAAATAAAGTTATGTGTATTAGGCTCCTTTCAAATGTCTAGATTCAGAGAATGAATTCTATGAAAAGCTATTACTAACTCAACATGTAGCCATCATTTTGCTCTTCACTATTGAAATTTCAAGGCTTCCATGATTTTCTTAGATAAATCTTGATTTTTTATTTTTTCATGAACGTAATAAATGATTGAGTTGATTGAAAATTGAGTTGTATGAAAATATAATTGTAATTTCATAGCCATATGTCCTAAGCACACTCTGCTATCCTTGAAAACTTAGGAAATTAGACTCACACATGAAGAAGAGTCAGAGTGATGTGGAAAGCCTTCGATGAAGCATTAGGTACTACAATTATTTTGAGGCTTGGATACAAAAATGAAGAATCCTAGATTTAAATTAAAGGTATATGTGACAGGGTGCAGTGACTCATGCCTGTAATCCCAGCACTTTGGGAGGCTGAGTTTGGCAGATCACTTGAGGCTGGAAGTTCAAGGCCAAAAGTTCAAGACCAGCCTGGACAGCATGGTGAAAAACCTACCTCTACTAAAATACAAAAATTAGCCTGGCATGGTGGCATGTATCTGAAGTCCCAGCTACCCTGGAGTCTGAAACATGAGAATCACTTGAACCCAGGAGGCAGAGCTTGCAGTGAGTGGAGAGGCGCCACTGCACTCCAGCCCAACAGAGTGAGACCCTCTCACGCACACACACACACACACACACACACACACACAAACAACCACCACTAACAACAAAATAAGTAAATAAGTAATAGGTGTATGTTTTTCCTAGTCTATGTTAATGGAAATATAATTACAATACAATGATACATTTAGATGTTACCAAACAAAATGAGACTTTTCTCACTAACGAGCATAATTCTTTGCCTAAATTGTCAGTTCTTCAGACATATGAATGGCATGAATTACCTTTGCCTTCACAGTCATAGACAGAAACCTTTTTATGTGGCCACACCAATTTGTCTATTTGGGTATGACTGTAAGGACCTAATCAGGCTGATGGAGGATGCACAGCTATCTGGGCTCAGCTTTTGTCCGGGAACTCATACGTGGTTACAATCTACCTCTATGAGAGGTAGAAGGAGAATGTTTTTCCTTTAGAAAATTGGTCTTATAAAATTTTGAGTCATACCTACATCCCTGAAAATTTTGAGCTAGAAAGTTCCACAAAGATCCTCTAATCTCTTGTCATTTTTTTCAAGAATGTAAAATTAATGTTCGGAGAGTTTCAGAACTTGTCAAAATGTATGTGTGATGATTCTTCAAGCAGGTGTGATGGGATTTGTATAGCTAATGAAGCTACAAAGCACTCTCAGAACCTGGATTTCTCCATTCCCTATATATGAATCCTGCTACGACACAATATTGATCAAAATTTTAATATTGCATGGATTTTACAGCATCTCCTGAGATTGTTATTAATAAAGATGTAAATGATACTTTTTATTCTTTTGCTATTTTTTCAACATTATCAGATATTTGCAATAAAGCTGGAAGAAATACTAATATGAAGGGAGTAGGTTTATGTACCTCTCTTCCAGCACTTAATATACTTTTTGTGCATTGCAGAGCATGTTTTTCAGTGAATTATTTTGCTTTTGGTTGTAAAGGACAGAATATGTAAAGGAAGGTGATTATAGGGATTCATTTGGATATTGGTTTAGCCTATAACTTCTAAGCTGTTTCCCAGAACATAGTCTTATCATTTCACCAGTATACTCATTTATACTAATTTATAAGACCTTTTTTTTAATGCATGCTATATAACCAGCACGCTTTCCATTTTACTGCATTACTGCAAAATAATTACTATTGTTCATGATGTTCTTTACCTGACATAGTTCACAGGACAGTGACTATTATGGCAAATAATTAACTACAGGCTTCCTTACCTTTATATTTCAGTCTGTCTATTAATATATATTAAAATATATAATTATAAATACATTAAAAATAACTCTCTACATAGCTATATGCATATATAATTATAAGTAAATGTGTCTGTGTAAAGATACACCATAACACATATTTAATACTTGAGAACAAGATTGACAATTATTTGATTTTTAAATATTCCTCTAATTTGAGTAGCAGTTTTCCACATTAATGAAAATAATTAGTTTCCCCAATTAGTATGAGTCCTAACTACAAATAACTAAATAAATCCTTCAATCAAGCTTAAATCTACATAACATAAAATTATATATGTATGTGTGCGTGTGTGTGTGCGTGCGTGTGTGTGTGCATGTGTGTATGTGTGTGTGTGCGTGCGTGCATGCGTGTGTGTGTGTGTACAGTCATTCCTTGTAGATTGTGGCGAGACTAGTTCCAGAACTTCACCAAAGTCTCCCAAAATCCACATATTCAAGTTTCATAGTTGGCACTGTGGAACACACATAAATACAAAGCTGGCTCTCTTTAAATGTGGGTTTCACATCCATTAAAAACTGTAATTTGCATCTGCATTTGGTTGAAAAAAATCTGTATATAAGTGGACCCGTGCAGTTCAAACCTGCAGTTCAAGGGTCCACTGCATATATATATTTTATATGTGTGTGTGTCTGTGTATGTGTGTGGGTGTACGATTTATAACTGGAGATGATGGATATTACTTCCATGTCTGATCCTTAAGACAATGTTCGTTTCTCCTCTATGCTCCTTTTTTTTTTCTGTCTTCCATTGCACTAATCCATCATGTGCCTGGGTGATGCACGTAATGCCAATGTTTAAAGGGAAGCTGAAGAGAAAATATTTTGCTGAGTTGTTTCATTAAGAAAAATTGCTCCACTGGGCAGGACTACTTATGTCAGGAATTATATTGAAAGAGTAATGGGGTCTTTTGTTCTTAGTAAAGGTAAAATATTTGTATTTCTCGATTTGTGTTAGCTCCAGCTTCACCAGCACAGTTTCTGCAGACTATGGTGGGCACTCAATACATATTTGTGGAGTAAAAAATTGAGCAGTAACCCTGTTTATTAAATATAAGGACCTATATTTATTAAATATAAGAATCCAATGTTAGCTGATGGTAAAAACAATTTTTAAAACATTTAATAATTTAATATATTAACAATTTAATAATAATTAAATTAAAACATTTAATAAAATTTAAAACAATTAATAATTAAATATTAAAATATTTAATAAGTTCATTCTGAGAATTTCTAGATACTTACATCACTAAGTGAAGATAAAAAATCATTACCTAATAACAATGCCTGACAGTTATATATTGCTGCATTGAAAACTCTCTCTGACTTAGTGGGTTAAGATGAAAATTTATTGCTTATTACTTGTCATGGCTTTGGTAGGCTGCCTGGGTGATTCCTGCAGGATTTCCATAGGTTCACTCTTGCAGCTGCAATCAGCAAAAGAGTCAGATGAAATGAAAAGTCCTGTGTTTTTTATTCACGTGTGTGGCAGTTGGTTCTGGCTAGATGTCAGCTGGCATCACTTGGATCCTATCTATATGGCCTTTTATCCTCAAATGATCTAGGTCACTATCCTCGCGTGGTGGTCTCAGGTCAGTATTCCAAATGGATGTCAGCAAAATCAGCAAGATCCATAGAGGAACTGCAAGATTCTAGAACTCACAATGTCTTTTCTGTCACTTGCTATTGGTAAAATGAATTCACAAGTTCTGGCCAAACTCAAAGTATGAATAAATAGATCCCATTTCTTCCAAGAAAGCATTTGAAAGAATTAACGGCCATATTTAATCTATCTCAGTGTGCCCTTTAGCCAACACATGAAAAATACTTACAGTCAACTAAGATTCTTCCAAAAATGGCATTAAGCTCCAAGCCTATATTATTAACATATTTTCTCTGACCGTGATACAGATCAATCCCTTTTGATCAGAATCTTCAGGCATGACTCCTCTGGATCAAAAGCTTTTAAATTATAAAGGAAAGTTTTCCCCCACACATCCAACTTAGTTTGGGGAGATAGGAACAAGCAGTCACAATAGACCCTATCACTCAAAAGGAGGAAGAAGATATGCACATGGATGCCACTGATTAATAAAAGATTTGATATCCAGCCAAAAACCTATTGTCAATTCCACAAACTCTCCTATCTGGCTATGGTTTCCAAATCCATTGTTATCCTGAGCTCTTGGTCCTGCCCTTAGGGTTCCCAGATCTATCCTTTGAGAGACATTTCCTTTTAGATAAGAAATGTACTGTATTTGCAATCATGCAGCTCTGTTAGCTCCCTTCCTGCCTAAAGAAATTTGGAGCCCAGACCATCATTCTCAGCAAACTATCGCAGGGACAAAAAACCAAACACCACATGTTCTCACCCATAGGTGGGAATTGAACAATGAGAACACATGGACACAGGAAGGGGAACATCATACACCGGGGCCTATTTTGGGGTGGGGGGAGGTGGGAGGGATAGCATTAGGAGATATACCTAATGTTAAATGACAAGTTAATGGGTGCAGCACACCAACATGGCGTATGTATACATATGTAACAAACCTGCACGTTGTGCACATGTACCCTAAAACTTAAAGTATAATAAAAAAAAAATAAAACAACAAAAAAAGAAATTTGGAGCCCACATATCTTTTTCCATTTTAAACTGTTATTGACTCTTTTATTTCAGGATGTCAACGTTTTCACTAGAATAACTGTCTTAAAATCTTGGAAGGCTTCTCATGAATATAATCAGGATTCATTCCATACTTAAATAACCACGTCACTAGTTATTTCTAAAATACGCTTCTGTCTCCATTAGGTTTGGTTGAGACTGGATTGATACAAAGCCATTAATGTTCTTGTAAGTCTCCTAAGGAGGACCTAGCACCCTACATATTTCTTAGGTCTTAACAAAGTTCTGGATAGCCACAGTATAATATGATTTTGCTCTAATACCATGTATTTCTTAAAAAAATCTGCTTCATGGAGAAACAGAAAATATGAAATAGCTTTATTTTCCAAGCCCAACACATCCTGGGCCTTCTGTATAACCTCTAAGTTCTGCTCACAAACAGAGTCTCTCCTTCTTTAGGTAATCTCTCTAGAGCTCTCTTGATCCAGATTCATAAGTTCTTTGGGTACTTTTTGCCACCTGCCATGTTATCAGAGACATCATTGCAAATTGCCAGTTGTTCTGCAACCACACAACTTTGTTTCTTCTTTCTCCAGTTTCTATCACTCTCTTTGCTTTTTGGTCACTTACAGGATTTTTTCCCCGCAAGTCCAAGTGTTCCAAAATATCACATTTACACGCTTCTTATTGCCTTTCCAGCCACAATCTGCTATATGGTATCAAAGTCAATGTCCCCTATATTTAGATTTAATGTCCTGCACCCTACTTCTAGGTATTAATTTCTGCATTAGTTATGTATTACTGTACAACAAACTACCTCAAATGTAAGAGCTTCACATTATCATAATTGATATATATGTGAGCTAGAATAATTTTTTTTAAAATCAGTTTTCCCTTGAACATCTCAGGCAGCAGCGTTCAGTGGAATGTGACTGTGCCAGAAGGTTAGTTGAGCAGAAGGCTTGACTGTCATGTATGGGAATTGGTGCTGGGTTCACATAGGCTCTTATCTTCCATTGTGCTTATCCAGCTTTCTTCCGCAGTGATCTGAAGACGGTGTTTCATGAGAACATAGGTGGAAATTGTAAGGCCTCCTGAAGCCTAAACTCCAAAACTAAAAAGAAATAACTTCTATTACACACAGTTAAAACCAGTAACAAAGCCAGACCAGTTTTAACAGACGATAACATAGGCTCGTCAACTGAACAGAAGGAGATACAAAAAATTTGTGGCCATATGCAGTCTACACAGTATTGTGCTATAAATTATAGGTTTTTAAAATTAAATGCATAGTATTATTATCATTTGTATATTGATTAATTATATTACCAAATTCATATTGAATTTTTTTATTGTTCAATGGCATAATAGATGAAGAAATGGAAAAAACAAAGAGCTTATCTGGAATCTGATTTTATTTGGGGAGGGGACTGATGAAAAGAAAAAGTTAAGCAAGTAGGATAAGTTGAAAAATTTTGGAAAAAAACAACGCTGAGATGCTGTGAGTGAGAGTGAAATGGGACACCTGTTTTGGAGAAAAAATAATTCAGGCAAAGGTAAAAAAGGCTAATGCAACAGGGAAAGCTAGAATGTAGTTAATAAGATCAAAGAACAGAAAGACTGGTGAATATGTATATCCAATTTATTAAGAGAGAACATGAGAATACATAGGGGTTACAACATTGATGGGGCCAATACATTAAATTTCTGTAAAACATATTGAAAGTTTTTTGTTTGCTCATTTTATTATTAATCTGTTGAGAAGGCATTGGCAAATTTTAAGCAAAGGAGTTACATAGTTGATTAATGTTTTAAAACAATCATTCTTACTGCTATGTGGAAAATTGAGTTAACTTTGGAAGCAGAAATAACACTTATAAATATTTAAATCACTGTGTATTATGGGGAAAAATGATGACTCTCTGAACTAGGGTGTTACTTGACTTTTTTTAATAGGTAAAGCTGGTGTGATTTTCTAAGGAGTTGAATACGGGAGGTGAGGTAAACTGAGGAATCATAGGTTTAAGGATAGACCAAGGGGATAAAATTCATGTGTTACTAGAATGGGAAAGATGATGTTAGAAACCGATTGGCACAAGGAAATCAATAACTTTATTTTGGCCATGTTAAGATTTTGAAGACTTCTCTCAAGTAAGGAAGTCAAGTGTAATGTTGGCAGTATGAAGTGTGGATTTTATTGGAGAAAGCAGAGCTAGAAAAGTAAATTTATAGGTTATCAGTATGAAGTTGGAGTTTCAAGTCATGAAAGTAAATTAGATTATTTGGAGCTCATACATAAGGACAAACAAACCAAAGACCAAGCCATGGGCATTCCAGATATAAAACCTGAAAAAATGTCTATATAAAATATGCATGACCATGAAATCGATTTATACCCAAAAAGACAAATATGAAATACAATCTAACACAGAAAATTTTTTCATTCTTTATATATTAAATATTTATCCAATTGAGAAAAATTAGTTGCTTATATGTTTTCTCTTCAGTTCTCAGGATTAGTTATACCCACTTGATTGTACTTTTGTTTACTATGTATCAATCAGTAGTAAACATAGTTTACATTCCTAGCATAACATAGATTTATTAAAAAAAATTGGTTTCTGTAACACAAAGCTTCTTCTTTTCTCCAGCAGGAATCTTCAAACTGTGTAAATATTACATCTTATCTAGTAGATGTTCCATCATATTTAGTGTTTCGAATATTTAACTGGACATTTATAGAGAGTTATTGCTAATTGAAAATGCTACTTGAAGCATTTAATTTGAAGGACTACTGATTATTCTGAGTAAAATTCTATCTTTGTATACACATAAAAGCATATTATAAAATATCTTACATTATCAACATTAAGATATCCCTTATTTGAATGAAAGCACCTACATGACCATAACATATTTATGTTAAGATTTATATTTCCACCTTATCTCAAGAAAATTATTTTCAAACAAATATTAAAGCTTTAGTGATTTAATATTATTCCTAATAAAGTTGTATTACAATAAATTTCTACTCAAATATTAAGTAAAAGACAATGTAATAGTATCTCCAATTTACAAAGACAACAAATAATTCAGTACAAAGAACTTTAAATAATGAGATTTAGTTATCCTTTTGTAGAATCTATTATAAGAAATAACCAGGGGTAAAGGAAATAATTTATTTTAGTCTAGCACAAGAGTTACAAGGTATGAACTGCTGGACAAATTTAGCCTGCCGCCTGATTTTGTTTGACCTGAAAGCATAGAATGATTCTGACATTTTTGAAGAGTAGTACAATTTTTTTTTAAATGACCGCTTGTCAGAAGTCTATGTGGCTCACAAAACCTTAAATATTTATTACATGGTCCTTTACAGAAAAAAATTCTGACTCCTGATCTAGTATGTTGGTTCAAGATCAAATACCTTACTAGATATATATATTCTTGGATGAGTTACTAAAAATTTTGTCCCAGGTTCATCATCTGTAAAATGGAGGCTTTAATCGTTCCTACTGTTGTAGTTTCCCCAATGCACCTTAATATAGCAGTTTCTCATTGTCTGAACTAATACCCGGGGTTCTTTGTCCTATGTCCAAGAAAACTAAGGAACGTGGACACAAAGGTGAGGTTGGAGTGCAAGTTTAATAAGCGAAAGAAGAAAGCTGTCTGCAGTGAAGAGGGAAGTCCAAGTGGATTGCCAGATTATAGCTGAATTCAAAAGCTTTTTATAAGAAACTCCTCTCATCTCTGTAGCAGTTTGAGTAACTTCTCTTACCAGTAAAGCTATCTGTGGAACTCCCCTTATCTTATGCAGCTGTGAGTATGTCTCTAGGTAAGCATAAATTACCACTTCTCTTGTTTATATAACTGTGTGTTTGTTTTAGGTAAGCCCCCTCCTCCTTGTGCCAGTTTCCATGGAGCCCACTGTATATATGCCTGAAAAGGGGAGGAAACTTTTTCCTGGTAATTTGCTATACAAAGAACAAAGGGCTTCTGTGCTGGACCTTGTCTGCTTATCTGTGTGCAGGTGCAGCCTGAGTTTTTTCCCAGGTTGTTTAATTTTTCCCAGGTTGTTTTAATTTTTGCTGTGACTTTTCAGGCAGGCTGCTTCTGCAGTCTGTTTTTCCCAAGTGATTCTTCCTTTCCTTCTCTCTCGTTACCACACAGGGTCATTGTGATGACATCCACATTTACATTTGCACATTTCTTCAAATGTAGAAGAAATTGATAAATGTTGGCCCATATTGAACATTTGGTGGCAATATAACCTATAAAGTAAGTCATTTGATCCTCATTGAAGCAATAAATGGCAATCTGATTTTACAAAAAGAGTAACTTTTTAGATATTAATGAGATTCTTTAAAAAACTAGGTAAATATATTAATAAAATTAATAAAAAAATTAAGTTTATGTATGTATCTGTGTATGCATATATTACTATATATTCACATTATATATATGCTCATGCATATATTCACAAATTATTATATTTACATATATAATATATGCTCATATATTGTTATACAGATGCTCATTATATACATAGAACATTGTTTTATTTTATTTTTAATTTTGCAGGGACATAGTAGATGTATATATTTATGATTTACATGAGATATCTTGATACAGTCATATGATATATAATAATTACATCAGGATAAATGGGGCATCCATCACTTCAATAATTTATACCTTCTTTGTGTTATAAACAACTCAATTATACTCTTTTAGTTGTTTTAAAATGTGCAATGAATTATAGTTGACTGTAGTCACTCTGTTGTGGTATCAAATACAAGATCTTAATCATTCTCATTTTTGAACCCATTAACTAACCTCCCACAGCTTCCCACCCTACTACCCTTCCCAGCTTCTGGTAACCATTATTCCACTCTATATCTCCACAAGTACAATTGTTTTAATTTTTATCTCATAGAAATAAGTGAGAATGTGCAAAGCCAGGCATGTCTTTCAGTGCCTGGCTTATTTTATGTAACATAATGACCTCCAGTTCCATCTATGTTGTTGCAAATGACAGGATCTTATTTCTTTTTTGACTGAACAGTACTTCACTGTGTATATATACCACATTTTCTTCATTCAAACATCTGTTGTTGCACATTTAGTTTCCTTCCAAACCTTGGACATTGTGAATGGTGCTGCAAAAAACATGAGAATGCAGATATCTCTTAGATATACTGATTTCCTTTCTTTGGAGTACATGCCTAGCAGCGGGATTACTTGTTCCTATGGTATCTCTATTTTTAGTTTTTTTTTTATTTTTATTTTTTGAGAAACCTGCAAACTGTTGCCATAGTCATTGTACTAATTTACATTCTCACCATGTACAAGGGTTTTTCTCCACATCCTTTCCGGCATTTGTTACCTGTTTTTGGGTGAGATTAACTAGGGGGAGATTACATCTCATTGCAGTTTTAATTTGCATTTCCCTGATGGTCAGTGACATTGACCACATTTTAACATATCTGTTTGCCATTTATATATCTTCTTTTCGAAAGACCTGTTCAGATTTTTTGCCCATTTTTAAATTGGATTATTACTTTTTTTCCTATACCGTTGCTTGAGATCCTTATATATTCTAGTTATTAATTCCTTGTCACCTGGATAGTTTGCAAATATTTTCTCCAATGTTGTGGGTTGCTTCTTCATTTTGGCAATTGTTTCCTCTGCTGAATAGAAGTTTTTTAGCTTCATGTGATCCCATTTGTCCGTTTTTGCTTTGGTTGCTTGTGCTTGTATACTATTATTCAAGAAATCTTTGCCCAGTCCAGTGTTCTTGAGAAGACATGGACTTCTAGTAGTTTCATAATTTGAGGTCTTAGATTTAAGAATTTATTTTGACTTGATTTTTGTATATGGTGAGAGATAGGTGTCTAATATCATTTTTCTGCATGGGAATATCCAGTTTTCCCAACATAATTTATTGAAGATACTGTCATTTCCCCAATTTACATTCTTGGCACCTTTGTTGAAAATCAGTTCACTGAAGGTGTATGAATTTGTTTCTGGGTTCTCTATTCTGTTTCATTGGTCTGTGTGTCTGTTTTTCTGCCAGTACCATGCTGTTTTGGTTTCTATAGCTCTGTGGTATAATTTGAAGTCAGGGAATGTGATTCTTTCAGTCTTTTTCTTTTTGCTCTGCATAGCTTTGGCTGTTCTGGATCTTTTATGGTTCCATATACATTTTATGATTTTATTTCTATTTCTGTGAAGAATGTTATTGGTATTTTGAAATGGATTGAATATATAAATTACTTTGGGTAGTATAAACATTTTAACAATATTGATCCATCCAATCCATGAACATGAGATAGCTTTCATTTTTTCTGTCTTCTGTTAAATTGCTTCCTAAATTTCTCTTATACTTTTAATTGCAGAGATCCTTCACTTCTTTGGTTAATTTCAAAGTATTTTATTTTATTGATAGCTATTGTAAATGGGATTACTTTTCTCATTTCTTTTGCAGATTACTTGCTGTTTTCATGTAGAAATGCTTCTGTTATTTTCATGTGATTTTGGATCTTGCTAACTTACTTTATTTTTTTGTCAGTTCTAATAAGGTTTTTTTTTTAGTGAAGTTTTTAAGTTTTTCCAAATATAAGATTATATTATCTGCAAACAAGGATAATTTGACTTCTTATTTTCCAATCTGGATGCTTTTATTTTGTTTTCTTATCTGATTGCTCTAGATGGGACTTCCAGTACTATGTGGAATAGCAGTGGTGAAAGGGGACATCCTTGTCATGCTCCAGATCCTAGAGGAAAGACTCAGTTATCCCCCATTCAACATGATACTAACTGTGGGTCTGACATATCTGACTTTTATTGTGTTGAGTTATATTCCTTCAATACCCAGCTTTTAGAGGGTGTTTATCATAAAGAAATATTGAATTTTATCAAATGCTCTTCAACAGCAATTGAAATGGTCATATGGTTTTCATTCTTTATTCTGTTGATATGATGTATGACATTGATTGATTTGCATATGTTGAACTATCCTTGCATTGCTAGGATAAATCCCACTTGGTTCTGATGAAGAATCTTTTTAAGGTGTTGTCGAATCCAGTTTGCTAGTACTTTGTTGAGAATTTTTGCATCGATGTTCACCAAGGATATGAGTCTGAAGTTTTCTTTTTCATATGTGCCTTTGTCTGGTTTTGGTATCAGGGTAATACTAGCCACATAGAATAAGTTTGGAAGCATATCTTTTTTGTCTGTTATTCATAATAGTTTGAATAGGATTGGTATTATTTTTTTTTTTTTTAAGTCTGGTAAAATTCAACAATGAAGCCATCAGTTCCTGGGCTTTTCTTTACTTGGAGACTTTTTTCACTACATCTTTGATCTTGTTGCTTCTTATTTGTCTGTTCAGATTTTGGATTTCTTCATGCTTCAGTCTTGGTAGGCGGTATGTGTCTAGGAATTTGTCTGTTTCTTCTAGTTTTTTCAGTGTATTGACATGTAGTTGCTCATAGTAGCCTCTAATAATTCTTTCAATTTTTGACAGTATTGGTTCTAATGTCTCCTTTTTTATATCTGATTTTATTTATTTGGGTCTTCTCTCTGTTTTTCTTAGTTATCCTGGCTAAAAGTTTGCCAATTTTATTTACCTTTCCAAACAAACAATTTCAGTTTCATTGATCTTTTGTATTATTTTCTTCATTTAAATTTTATTTACTTGTGCTCTGATCTTCATTATTAATTTTATTTCACTAATTTTGCATTTGCTTTGCTCTTGCTTTTCTAATTCTTTAAGATGCATTGTTAGGTTGTTTATCTGAAGGGTTTTTTCCTTCTTTTACCTCTTTGATGTAGGCACTTATAAATAAATTTTGTCTTAGTACTGTTTTTGCTGTATTTGATAGGTTTAGGTATGTTGTGTTTCCATTATTATTTGTATCAGGAAAGTTTAATTTCCTTTCTAAATTTCTTCATTGACACACTGGTCATTCAGGAAAACATTGCTTAATTTCCATGTGTTTGTATAGTTTCCAAAATTCCTCTTGTTATCGATTTCTAGTTTTTTTCCATTTTGATCAGAGAAGAGACTTGATATAATTTCAATATTTTTGAATTTTTAAGACTTGCTTTGTGGCCTAAATATTGTTTATGCTTGAGAATGAACCATGTGCTGAGGAGAAGAATGTGGATTATGTAGCCATTAGATGACATGTTTTTAAAATCTCTATTAGGTCTATTTGGTCTACAGTAGAGACTATGTCAGATGTTTCTCTGTGGATTTTCTGCCTGAATTATCTGTCCAATGCTAAAAGTGGAATATAGATATCTTCTGCTATTATTGTATAGGGTTTATCTCTCTCTTCAGCTCTGATGCTATTTGCTTTAATTTCTGGGTGATCCAGTGTTGGGGCATATAATTTATAATTGTTGTATCCTCTTGCTGAGTTGACCCCTTTATCATTATATAATGACTTTCCATGTCTCTTTTCATTGTTTTTACATTATTGTTAAAGATAGTCCTGCTACTGCGCAAAGAATACCAGAAGTTATTCTTAATATCTAACTGTAACTTTGTACCTATTTACCAGCCTCTCCCTGTCCCATTAGCCCTTTGCCCTCCCCAGCCTCCCATAACCACTATTCTACTCTCTACTATGAAATCATCTCTTTAAAACTCCAGATATGTTGTAGTTTTCTTCTTTGCCTGGATTATTTCACTTAATATAAGGTCTTCTAGATTTTCCCAGGTTGTCATACATGATAAGACTTAGTTCTTTTTTTATGGCTAAATTGCATTGTATATTTATAAAACATATTTTTTATCATTTCATCCACTGATGAACACTTAGGTTGATGTTATATCTTTGCTATTATGAATAGTGCTGCAATAAACATGGGAATGCGGGTATCACTTCGAGGCGCTGATTTCCTTTCTCTTGGACATATACCCAGCTATGAGACTGTTGGATTATTTTGCAGTTTTATTGTTAATCTTTTGAGTAAGTTACATAATATTGTCAATAAGAGCTGCACTAATTTACACTCTCACAAAAAAGTGTAGAAGAGTTCCCATTTATCCACAGTCTTGCCAGCATTTGTTTTCGTTTTTGTATTGTTATTTTGATGATGGTTATTCTAAGAGGCTAAAGTAATATCTCATTGTGGTTTTGATTTGCATTTCTCTAATGATAAGTGATATTGAGAATTTTCCCATATACTTGGCCATTTGTATGTCTTCTTTTGAGATTCTGATATTTTTATTCAAATCTGTTGCCCACTTTTCAATGAGATTCTTTATTTTTATTTTATTTTTCATTTTTTGCTTTTGAGTTGTTTCAGTTCTTGGTATATTTTAAATATTAGCCTCTTGTCAGATACACAGTTTGGAAATATGTTATCCTATTCTGTGGGTTGTCTTTTTTTTTTTTTTTCTGTGCAGAACCTTTTGAAATAATCTCACTTATTTGTTTTTACTTTTGTTTCCCACGCTTTTGAGATCTTGTTTAAAAAAATCCCTGCCCAAATCAATCTCATGAAGAATTTTTCCCTGTGTGTTCCTGTAGTATTTTCATAGTTTGGGGTCTTATATTTAAGGGTTTAAATTATTTTGAATTGATTTTTGTAAGTGGTGAGAGATTAGTATAGTTTCATCATTTTAAAGTGGGTATATAATTTTTCCTGTGATATTTACTGAAGAGACTCTCTTTCCACACTGTGTGTTCTTGGCATCTTTGTTGAAATCAGTTGCTGAAATGAGTGAATTTATTTTTGAATTTTCTATTATGATCCATTGGTCTGTGTCTGTTGTTGTGTCATATTGTTTTTGTTATGATATTGTTATGTCATGTTGTTTTTTATCATGTTATTATGTCATGTTGTTTTGTTATCATTGCTTTGTAGTATATTTTAAAAACAAGTAGCATAATGCCTCCAATTTTGTTCTTTTTGCTCAAGATACCTTTGGATATTCAGGGTCTTTTGGAGTTCTATACAAATTTTGAGATTGTTTTCAGTATTTCTATAAAAAATGTTATTTGTATTTTGATAGGGGTTGCATTGAATCTGTCAATCCCTTTTGGTAGAATTGGCATTTAAAAATATTAATTCTTATAGTCTAGAAAAATGGGATATAATTTTATTTGTATTCTCCTCAATTTTTTTCATTAATATTTTATAGTTTTCCCTGTAGATGTCTTTTACCACCTTGGTTATATTTACTTTTTGTAGCTATAATAATATAATTACTTTCTTAATTTTTTTAGATAATTTACTTCTGATGTATAAAACACTATTAATTTTTATATGATTATTTTTCCTGTTGCTTTACTGAATTTATTTATTTTTTCTAACCATTTTTAGTGGGGTCCTTAAGGTTTTTTTAATATAATTTTATGTCATCTGCAAACAGACAATTTGACTTTCTCCTTTTCAACTTGGATCTCTTTATTTCTTTCTTCTGTCTGTTTGTTCTGGCTAGGTCTTCCAGTACTGCATTGAATAGAAGTGGCAGAAATTGGCATCCTTTTCTTGTTCCAGATCTTAGAGAAAAAGCTTTCAGCTTTTCCCAATTCAGTATGATGTTAACTGTGGATTTCCATATAGTGACTTTATTCTGTTAAGGTACGTTCTGCGTCTACTGAAATGATCATATAGTTTTTGTCCTTCATTCTGTTAATGTTATGTATCACCTTTACTGATTTACGTATCTTGGCCTGTAGTTTTCTGGAGTGCAGTGCCTTGATCTCAGTTCACAACAACCTCTGTCTCCCTAGCTGAAGGGATCCTTCCACCTCAGCCTCCCGAGTAGCTGGGGTTACAGGCACCTGTCATCATGGCTGGCTAATTTTTGTATTTTTAGTAGAGATGGGTTTCATCATGTTGGCCAGGCTGGTCTCAAACTCCTGACCTCAACTGATCCTCCAGCCTCAGCTGCCCACACTGCTGAGATTGCAGGCATAAGCCACCATGCCTAGCCTGATGGGATACTCTTTCTTATTGATTCATTCTCATTATTATTTTTTTGTCTGTTCAGGTTTTCTATTTTCTCATGATTCAGTCTTGGTAGGTTATATGTGGCCAGGAATTTATCTACTTTTTTCATAGTTCTCCAGTTTCTTAATATGTTGTTGTTCATAACAGACTCTAATGATGCTTTCTCTGGTACTTAGTTGTGATGTCTCATTTTTTGTCTCAATTTTATTTGGGTTCACACTTTTTCTTAGTCTAGCCAAATGTTTTTTTTTTTATTTTATCTTTTCAAAAAACCGTTTATTTTATTGACCTTTTTATCTTTTCTTTAGTTTCAATTTTTTTTTGCTCTTTTCTTTATAATTTATTTTCTTCTGTTACTGATAAGTTCAGTTTATTCTTGTTTTTCTAGTTCCTTGAGATGTAAAGTTAGGTTGCTTATCGTGAGACCTTTCTACTTATTTTATGTAGGCATTTATTTCTTTAAACTTTCCTCTTATAACTGGTTTTTCTGTATCTCATAGGTTTTAGTGTGTTGTGTTTCCCTTTTCATTTGTGTCAATACATATTTAAATTTGCTTTTCAATCTCTTCATTGACCCATTGGCTGTTCAGGAGGATTTTTTTTTATTTTTATGTATTTGTACAGTTTTTGAAGTTCCTCCTGTTATTGATTTCTAGTTTTTATTTTATTGCAATCAGAAAACGTACTTGGTATGATTTCAATTGTTTTAATTTGTTAGATTTGTTTTGTAATCTAACATATAATCTATCCTGGAGAATGTTCCATATATCATTGAGAAAAATGTGTGTTCTTTGGCTGTTGGATGGAATTTTCTGTAAATGTCCATTTGTTTCATTGTCTAAAGTGAGGTTAAACTCTATCATTTCTGTTGGGGTAATCAGATCCAACACCAGGTCGTGGGGGCTATGAAGTCTGGCGGAGTCAAAGGAATGGGACAAGACAAGTTAAGAGCATATAGGGTGGGTCTAGGGGGCCAATGCTAGTATGGAGACTGCGAAGACCCTGAGCTCTGGGAGACTACACTATTTATTGGTACTCAAACAAAGAAGCAAGTGGTGGGGACATGCGGACATGGGGGTAGACAGGTGAGGACATGAGGACGTGGGGGTAGAAAGGTAGCAATGCATCAAGCGTAGCTGTGATGGTTTAGCATATGCTTTGCTACTTGAGATAAGGGAGAACAGGTTCTTCTCATTCAAGATACAATCAATTTATGATCTTGGGAGAGCAAGAAGCAAGGGGCCAGTGAGTCTGGGCACATTCCAGAAGCTATAAGGGGGTTTTATGCCCTGAGCCCTGGTTCTCTCCAAGCCACAAAGGATTTTGTGCCCTGGGCTTAGATGTAGTGTGGCAGGGCAGCCTTCCACCCTTTGGCACAGAGCTTGGTGTTCCATAGGCAACGAGGGGTTTTAGACCCTGGACCCAGGACCTGTTCCAAGACTGTTTCACATTATGACAGAGAAGCAAGCCCTGTCTCAGCCCTTCTACCAATGGTTGCTTTGTTGATTTTCTGTCTGTATGATCTGTCCATTTTTAAAAGTAAGGTGTTGAATTCTCCTGATATTAATTGTCACAGTCTATTCTTTGCTTTAGGTTTATTAATATTCACTTTATATATTTACATGCTTTGATGTTGGGTGCAGGTATATTCATAATTGTTTGTTGTAACTCTTGCTGTGTTGACTTTTATCATTATATAATGATTTTCTTTGTTTCTGTTTACTGTTTTGGCTTAAGTCTATTTATTGGTTACAGGTATATCTACTCCTGCTTACTTTTGTTTTCCATTTGCATGGAATATCTCTTTCTATCTCTTTACTTTCAGTCAATGCATGTCCTTACAGGTTAAGTGATTCTCTTGTAGACAGCATATAGTTGAGTCTTTTAAAAAAAAGTCTCTTCAGCCATTCTGTCTTTTAACTGAGAATTTAATCCATTTACATTCAGGGCAATTATTGATGTGTAGGAGTTTTCTATTGCCATTTTGTTGTTTGTTTTCTAGTTGCTTTATAGATTGTTTCTTTTTTTTCTTCTTTTTTTAAAACTGTGTCTGGAATTGGTTCCTTCTGGTGAGTTCTTGGTCTCGCTAACTTCAAGAATGAAGCCACAGACCCTTGCGGTGAGTGTTACAGTTCTTAAAGATGGAGTGTCTGGAGTTTGTTCCTTCAGATGTTCAGATGTGTCCAGAGTTTCTTCCTTCTGGTGTGTTCGTGGTCTTCCAACTTCAGGAGTGAAGCCATAGACCTTAGCAGTGAGTCAGGTGACAGGAAAGTATATTTTCTTAAGGCCTCCCTTCGCCGCTCAAGGAAGGCAGAAGGATTTTCTTCCTTTCTCTGAGTTATGGTAGACATCATTGAATAATTCATGAGCTTTTTCCTAATTCTCCTTAGTCCTTCTAGAACACAGGTCAACATATGTTTATGACTCAAGTCCCCATGATCTGAGTCAAAGTCCCAGTGGGGATCCATACTGGGGATGGCTTGCTGACTGGTAGGGAATTTGTCCCTTTCTTCGGCTGTTATTCTGTCATTTACTTGACTAAGATACCAGGTATCTCCAAACTCTTGGGCTGCAGCTAAAGCCACATTATTTTCATTAAAGGCCAGGGTTTTATCTAACAATAGCATGACATCTCTCCAAGTGAGATTGAAGGTTTGCCCTAGACCCTGTAGGACATCTATGTACCTATCAGGATCATCTGAAAACTTCCCCAGGTCTGCCTTGATCTTTTGTAAATCAGAGAGGGAGAAAGGGACATGTACCTAGGTTGGGCCAAATTCCCCTCCCTCTACAGCTTGAAGGGTGCATAACCAATAGCCCAGTGGTGGGGGTTGTGGTCCTTTGGAGATTTCTTTTCTTATTTCCTTCTGGGCAGGGGAGATTAGAGGAGGCTTATCATTAATAGGAAGGGGAGCTATAGGGAGGCTAGGATATGGGGGTAAGCTGAGAGGTCCCCCTGTGGGATGTAAATTGCAAGCTTTGCATAGTTGTTTATTCTCCTTCAATGAAAAGAAAGCTTTGACATAAGGCACTTTACTCCATTTGCCTTCTCTCTTACAGAAAAGGTCAAGCTGCAGGATAGTATTGTAATTTATACTTCCCTCAGGTGGCTATTTTTCCCCATCAGAGAGAGAATATTGGGGTCAGGCCATAGTGCAGAAAAAAATGAGCTGCCTCTTTTTTAGGGTTTGCAGATCAAATTGGTTCCAATGACTTAGGATGCATTTCAAGGGTGAGCCTGTTGATGCCTGAGTGTTTCCCATCTGAAAGACAAAACCACCCGTGTTTTTGGTTTGTTTCTCCCCCCGCCCAAGAACCCGCAGCAGTCCCTGGACCCTGCTAATTGGAATAGTTGCGCTCACCAATGCAGTAGCAGAAACACCTCTTGCTCAAGAACCCTCAACAGTCCCTGGACCCTGCTGATTGGAATAGTTGCGCTTACCAACGCAGCAGCAGTTTTCCTCCTAGACCACAAGGAGGACCGAAGAAGGTCAGATTTAGTGGCCTTTACCGATGCATTCTCGAAAACCTGCACCCTTGCCTGTCCTCCTAGACCTATAAAGATGTTATGTCCCAAAAATGAAGTGGAGGGCCATACCCTGAGGGAGGAGAGGGATCTCCAGAGTTGGAAGAGTGATGCCTTTTTGTCCTCACTTATATGAATAGGAAGGATATCATTTCTGAAGCTCTCCATATCCTAGCTTCTGGAATAGCTTTTGTTAGGCCTGCTTGTCTGAGGAGGGATCCTAACATTCCAGATAGTCCCCCACCCTGACGGGGCTTTGGGCAAAAATTATGTCTTTCTGATTGGTGATCCTGGGTGCCTAAAGAAGGTAACAGAGTCCTGGAGTTTATATTAGAAATCATTATTATAGGAGAAACTAGAAAAGCACCAGAGACAGAGAGTGGTTTTTAGAAGCGGGAATAGCCTCGGAGAAGAGAGGTGAGAGGAAGTTTGTCTGACAGGCATTAGGACCTAGGAGACAAGGGTCAGGAATAGATAGGATAGATGGGTGTGTCTCACTTGGACGACATGACTTTGAGAGTTCTGCTCATGGCCGCAGGGTCAATCAACTTGCTATCAGGACCCTGGAGCTGAATGGCTTTCTTCTCTGTTGACCCTCAGCTCAGCCCAAAAGTAAAGGAAAAGCGGAAGCTGTTTCCAGGCAAACCAATGCTCCCAACTCCAAAGAGTTGGGGGTTGTTAGAGAGCCCTTTCCCAGAAAGCCTGACACCTTTGTCTTTAGTCCGGTGGCTGTGCTAGTCACTTTTAAGTGGCCGACAAGTGCCCTGTATTTAGTCCCCGGAATTCTAAGGAAAAATAGAACAGACTAGCAAGTGAAAGGGGTCCGATGGTACTCACCACTTGGCAAAATGCGATAGTCCCATCTGGGTCACCAAAATGTGTCCGGAATTGGTTCCTTCTGGTGGGTTCTTGGTCCCGCTGACTTCACGAATGAAGCCACAGACCCTCGCAGTGAGTGTTACAGTTCTTCACAGTGAGTGTTATAGCTCTTAAAGGTGGCATGTCCAGAGTTGTTCATTCCTCCAGGTGGGTTCAGGGTCTTGCTGGCTTCAGGAGTGAAGCTGCAGACCTTCACAGTGAGTGTTACAGCTCATAAACGTAGTGCGGACCCAAAGAGTGAGCAGCAGCAAGATTTATTGCAAAGAGTGAAAGAACAAAGCTTCCAAAGTGTGGAAGGGGTTGCTGCTGCTGGCTCGGGTGGCCAGCTTTTATTCCTTTATATGGCCCCACCCACATCCTGCTGATTGGTCCATTTTACAGAGAGCTGACTGGTCCATTTGACAGAGAGCTGATTGGTCCACTTTTACAGAGTGCTGATTGGTGCGTTTACAAACCTTAGCTAGACACAGAGCGCTAATTGGTGCATTTACAACCTTTAGCTAGACAGAAAAGTTCCCCAAATCCCCACCCAATTAGCTAGACATAGAGCGCTGATTGGTGTGTTTACAAACCTTTAGCTAGACACAGAGTGCTGATTGGTGCATTTACAATCCTTTAGCTAGACAGAAAAGTTCTCCAAGTCCCCACCCGACTCAGAAGCCCAGCTGGCTTCACCTCTCAAAACTACCTTTCTTTTTGGCTAAGTGATCATTTTATAGTAGTATCTTTTGAATCCTTGACTTTTATTTTTAGTGTATATATTATAGGTTTTGGCTTTTGATTACCATGAGGCTTACAAAAAAAATTCTGTAGTTGTGAAAAGTTATTTTATACTAAAAACGAATTAACTTTAATCACAAAGAAATGATAAAACAAAAAAGTACATTTTAACTTTATCTCCTTCCAATTTTGAATTTTGGATGTCACAATTTACATTTTATATTGCCCATGTTTTAACAATTTATTCCAAAACGGCTTTTTTGAATTCTTTTTCTGAGAATTCATGTCTCCATCACATTAGGATCAGTCTTTGGTGCGTTATTTTGTCTGTAGGTCACATATTCCTGAAAGTTCTTGATGCTTGTAGACCTGTAATGACGGCTTCACAATGAGGGATTATGTATGTATTCCAATCTTTGTAGTCTGGCTTTGTGCCTATTCTTTTTCACAGGGACTTCCAGAAATTATAACTTGACTCACTGTTGTAGTCTCTGAGCCAGTGACCACTGCAGCTATCTCATCACTAAAGGGCATGCTAAGCCCAGGTTTTCTTCAAGTCTTTCAAAGGCTCCAAGGTTGGCTAAGCTTGCCAGCTTGGATGGACCTGTGGAAGACCCAAAATGGATACCTGGGCTGTGTGAGAATGCTGTCCAGGGACCCAAGCCTGGAAGCTGGTCCAAGTGGACTTGATCAATACAACTCCTAGCTGGTCCCTGCACAAGTGCCATAAGATCCTGACAGGATAGCAGGTGCTGCAACAGGAGGGGCCAGATCTGAGACTGGGTCCCCTCAAGACCTTCATGGAGGCTCAGATTCTTGGGCTGCAAGATTTGAGTGAATCTCCCTCTGGTCATTGTGTGAACAGTTGTGAGCTGATATCTCAGCTGAGGGGATTTGGAGGCAGGCCATAGAGCAACATTCAGTTTTATTGCTGAGATCAGTGTCTGCAGGCAGACAAGCCACTCCACTATGGCACAAATGTTTGTGATTTCTCTGGACCACTAGATAGATGATTTTCGTTTCAATCTTAAGGTCCAGTAGGGTTGTAGCCAAACGCCTTGGTGAATCAGCTGTTTCCAGGCTTAATTCCAGAAGCACCATCAGTGGAATCTGCCACCTCAGTGCCAGTCTGCTCTCTCAAAATGACACTCTTAAGTCTTGGGCTTCACAAAGTTTTCACAACCTTCTACTTAAATTCTGAGGCTATAAAAAAAGACTTTTTTCTGTAGTTGGGTGCAGAATTATTGTTGGTGAGGGGATTTCAGAATGTCTCCTATTTTACCATCTTGCTGATATCCTAATCATTATTCCATTTGCATGCTCATATTAGCTACCGTGTCCTTGGTGGTGGCTATATGCTAGAAAATGTGCTAATCATGTTATCTCTTGCATAGTCCTCAAAATGACTGTGAAAGGAAGATTATTTGAGGCCTGATTCTTGGGAAAATAGTTGCTGAGATCATAGTACGTGTGGAAGAATATTGTAGCAAAGTGATCCCAGAAATAATATCTATGAGGGAATGTAGGCAGCAGGATCGCATTGAAAAAGAGGATGAACTGTGATGTAGTTGCAACCAAGACTTTTTTGTGACAGATAGTTGAGAAGCAGGATCTGCCATTCTGCTATGTTCAAAACTGAAGCAAGGGGACAAGGCCTTTAAATTCCCACCAAATCAGTCATCAAATGGGGAGATAAATTTGGGGATAGGCAGCTCCCTTTGGCTGAAGGAAATTACTGGGGAGAATTATAGTTGTGAAACTTAAACCGGAAAATTCTTAGCAAGTGGGATCTGTGTGGTATACCACAGCAACTTGTGCAGCTACCCTACGTGGAGCTCCACTTCAGACAGTAAGTTGACCTCAGGAAGAAGTTCTGCAATATTCTGTTTTGCCTGTTATCTTGGGAAATTGACATGAGGAAGAATAGTTAGGCAAAGTGAAGACTCATTCTCAGTAACTGGCAGTAAATACGATTGATACTTATCATCTTCTGCCTGTATTACCTCTTTCAAATTCCTCTCAACATCAAACTAGCACCTTGGCTGGTTGAGGTGGCTTATGTGGTGAGGCCACACACATTCTTATCACTCAGAGAATGGAATCCCTAGTCACCATGCGTTTCTCAGTCATCAGCTGCTGCATTTTTTCATTAACTATCAAAACTAGGCAGTGAAACACTGGAAACTACTCCAGGGGTCACATTGTTAATAAACGTATTTTCCTCTATTCCTTTTGTTTAACATTAGTCCTTCCTTATTCTGATGATCAAGGTTAATTACTTTTGCCAGGCTGGTTACTACTCTCCTCGAATTGTCACTTACAATAATGAGCTTGAAGATTTAACATAATCCCAATCAAAATCCCAGAAGGATTTTTTTCTTACAAAGGCTTATGCATTACCAACATACATAAATGCTAGAAAAAAATATACCAGTTACGTTATGGAAATTCATATGAATTTAAGTTCATGGTCATAGATAAGTGATTATATGCAGTGTATTTTCAACAAGTTCATGAGTTCTATATTTACATCAAAAATTGATAACAGCTAGTACTGACAACATATTGGACACTGAGAATACTTTATACTGCTATTAAGAATATAAATTTGATATAAACTTACAGGAGAGAATTTTAGAAATAATTATTTACATTAAAATATATATAGTTTTAACTCTTGATTTTACTTCAAGAAATTTGTACTAGGACATTGAAACATCAAAGGTTTTAGATTTCTTACTATTGTATAATTTATTACTATTAGAAACCATCTAGATTACAAGGATTAGCTAATATATGCTATCAGAAAAATCCCATGCAGCATTAAAAATATATGAATAATACTGGCTTAAAAACAAAATATTGAGTGTCTGAGTCCATATGAAAAAATGGGAAAACATATGCATGTCTTGGAAAATTCTGGAATATGTGCCAAAATTTTCACATCAGTCATTTTTTTATGCACCTGCAAATGATATTTGCCTTCCTATTTACACATTTCTGAAGCTTTTTTAAGCAAACATGAATTAAAATTTAAACACACACAAAAAGGATTTTCTTATCGGTTATTTTCACATTAAATGTTCTAAATGTATTACCTGGATTTGTACAGAACAAAATTTATTAGGCATAATTAAATTGTCTAACCAAGGATTTTATTTATTTATTTTTTTTGAGACAGAGTTTTGCTCTTGTTGCCCAGGCTCAAGTGCAGTGGCGCAATCTTGACTCACTGCAACCTCCACCTCCTGGGTTCAAGCGATTCTCCTGCCTCAGCCTCCCGAGTAGCTGGGACTACAGGTGCCTGCCACCACGCCTGGCTATTTTTTTTTTTTTTGTATTTTTAGTAGAGATGTGGTTTCACCATGTTGGCCATGCTTGGTCTGGAACTCAGGCTTGGTCCCGGCCTCAGGTGATCCACCTGCTTTGGCCTCCCAAAGTGCTGGTATTACAGGCATGAGCCACTGTGCCCAGCCAGGAATTTGTAATCATAGAAAAGGTAGTTGCTACAAAAAATAGTTCAAAATCTCTTTTGGTATTAGTAGTAGTATATTGCCTGTCCCATTGAAGTCGGATAGGCTTTAGCCTGTCTTGGTTACCAATATGTGAGTATCCATGGCGTGTGATTTTTCTTGGTGGAAGCTTTAGAAACTACACATGAATTGCTGTGTTTTCTCTTCTCTTTGCAATATTTTAGCTTGTTGCTCTTCCCTCAGCTCAGAACATACAGATGGGAGAACACAGAGCAAACCTCCTAGCCAAACTGCAAAGAATATGCAGAGTGAGCAATAAATAACCCTTTGTGGTTTACATATTATCTTCTTCTTCTACTTAAATATAGATACTTCTTAAAAAGAATTACATATCACAGTGATATCAGATTTATCTTCAATATTTTTAATATGGATAATAGAAGTTGAATTAAAAAAGCTTCCAAAGTAAAATTTAAACAAATTTCCATTAGGTTAATTTGAAACTTGTAATACTTAAATTTAAAGAGTTGTTTTAGAATGGAGGTCAATAAATAGTTTGTATTGCCTTTGTGGTCTAGCTAAACAGCTAATTATTTTTGTTTTTATGTTATTTTTGTCATGAGAATGAAAAAGGAATTACAGGAATAGATGTTTTGAAAAGATGAGATGGGAAGAAAAAGTTTGTAGCCAGAATTGAAATTCTGTAGCATGTAGTAAGAGACAAGAAATACTCCTTGAGGTGAGTTACCAGAGTTTAAATTGGGGAGATAAAAATAAAGTAAATATGAAAAGATATACAACAAAGCTTTTGTTTTCATGCATTTGAAGTAAAGATTTTTCCTAAAATATAACTAAGGAAAAAACATATATTTAGAAGTTGTTTGACAATATATTTTGTATAGAAGAAAACAAAAAACAAACAAATAATTCTTTTGTAAATGTTTTATTTTATTTTATTCTAAGTTCTGAGATACATGTGTGGGGTGTGCAGATTTGTTACATAGGTAAACATGTGTCATGGTGATTCGCTGCATCTATCAACCCATCATCTAGGTATTAAGCCCATCATGCATTAGCTATTTTTCCTGATGCTCTCCCTCCCCCCACCCCCACTTTCCAACAGACCCCAGTGTGTATTGTTCCCCTCCCTGTGTCCATGTGTTCTCATTTTTCAGCTCCCACTTCTAAGTGAGAACATGTGGTGCTTGGTTTTCTGTCCCTGTGTTAGTTTGCTGAGGATAATGACTTCCAGCTCCATCCATGTGCCTGCAAAGGACATAATCTCTTTCCTTTTTATGGCTGCATAGTATTCCATGGTGTATATATACCACATTTTCTTTATCCAGTCTGTCATTGATGGGCATTTGGGTTGATTTCATGTATTTGTTATTGAGAATAGAAGAAAATAATTCTTGATTTAAACAGAGGGACATGACAAAATAAAAGAGTAGGTTGGTGTGGCCAAATCATTAATAAAAATATAACTTTCTTCTGTTATTTTTGTTTCATTGAGACTTCACGTCCTCTTTTGTTTTCTTCACTACTATAATAAGATATATAATGTATGATTGTTGTTCTTCACTGTGCAAAACATTGGAATGTTATGATAAACTAGTATTTTTATCGGGATTTGTGTGTGTGTGTGTGTTCTTTGATTGTGAATACCCTGTATTTTAAATCAGGTCAAAGATTATCTTTTGTTTCTTTTGTTGATGGCTGCTTTGCATATTTGAGAAAGACATACTGTAAGTGATTTCCTTATACAACATACCAATTTATTTTTTAAATTTTAGTTATGTAAATTACTTCATTATTCTCCAGTTTCTTTTTTTACTTGTGTATTTTTTCCTGTTGCTTCTCTTTATCTTCTTTCTCCTGTCATCTTCCCCCTCTTTTTCTGTTACTGGAAGTAAAAATTGAAAAGGGAATGTGATCCAAATTTATAAGTTCAGGAATGTAGGGCTATATAATTGATTTGATGTAAAGCATAGAAAAAATATAAAAATTTTGATTACTCAGGTTAACTAAAAATTTTATTAAATTTTCAGCCCAAATAACACCCAAAGTAGTTATGAGAATATAAAAAAGCCAAACATCTTATTTTAAATATTGTGACAGTATTTTGTCTAACATTCCCTTTGCTCCGCTGAGGAATAGTTATATTTTACTGCTTAGTGTTGTGAGACCTAAGACAACAAAGAATGCAATTTAAACTCTGAAGATTGCTTTCAGCAATATGCTGTATGTTAAAAAAAAAAAAAACTCAGAGTCAATTAAGCCATTGGATAATAGATCTTTTTTGTTCAGGTAACTAAATAAGCTATTCATTTTAAATATTTATTAGCCCTTCTTTCTTTTTATTCACACTCGAGCTTTTCAAAGAAAATGACAATGTTAATGTTTTCTCTAAATGATCTTCTATTATGACTCATTGTGGAGCTCTGTTTTATTCATCTGCTTATGATAATAATAATACTGGTTATTCTGAGGGTATAAAAGAAAATGACATGAGACATAATCTCATTCCATTGTGGTAATTCTTTTCTCTAGTCTACAACATTCAGACGTGAGAAAATGCAACCTAGTATTTATTTACTTATTTGTTTACTTGTTTATTTATTTATTTATTTTTTTGGAACAAGGTCTCACTCTGTTGCCCAGGCTTCAGTGTAGTGGTGCAATCTCAGCCCACTGTGATCTCCACCTCCCGGATTCAAGTGATTCTCCCACCTCAACCTTCTGAGTAGCTGGTGTTACAGATGAACATTGCCAACCCTGCTAATTTTTGTATTTTTTCTAGAGATAGGGTTTCACCATGTTGGCCAGGTTGGTCTTGAACTCCTGGCCTCAAGTGATCCACCCACTTCGGCCTCCCAAAGTGATGCAATTATAGGCATGAGCCACTGTGCTTGGCCCCAGTATTTATGTGGTAACTTCTGTAATAGTCATTTTAATGTAATTACATTATTTACCATCTGCTCGTGTTTAGTCAAAATTGATTTTCTATATAGTTCATTTGGACATTTGAGACAAATAAGCTATTTATTTCTGTCAGTTTACTATCTTAGCTACTAGAATTTCTTAAAAAATATTTTTCACAGGACAATATATTTTCAAATATCTTTTGACACAATGTATTATAAAACTATTCTGTTTTGTTTTATACTTTCTTCAAATGAGGATTATGTAGATCCTTCTTTATTTTCAAGGCCTTACATCATATTGAAAGACACAATTTACTGTTGTAAGATGAACATTAATATATATTTTGGGGGATAAACTACAAAAAAAGAAAAAAGGATTGCTTCATGCAGCTATATTCTAATGGCTAGAAGCTGTTTCATGTCACATGCCATTATTTGAAGTAATTAATTCTGTCATTATATAACATTAATTTGAGAAAGGTATAAAAAATTGACTTACTAGTTTTTTATATTGGACCACATTCTTTATAATTAAATATAATGTATAATAAATGTTTTATTTATTAGTACTGATGTCCTCCAGTTAAAGGCCACCAGGACCACACATTTAGCCAAACACAGTTGGCTTTATTGTTTTCTGCAACAAGGATTTTTACATCTTCTTGGAATATGGGGGCACAGAGAGAAATTTTCATGACAGGGACCTCACTGCTCTTTTATTTAAAAAACTGGGCCTCTTTTAGGTGATTTTAGAGATAGCTCAAGATGGCAGGGTGTACTTTTTCTGGGTTAGGTGCTATTAGATAATGAGAATAATTCTGTAATCTGGAATTTTAGTTTTATTCTAGTGGATGAGAAAAATGAGGCTGAGTTATGGCTGTAATTGGTAAAGAAGTAACAAATTAGGGAAATAAGTTGTTTATTCATTGTGATGGTTAATTTTGTGTCAACTTCACTGGCTAAAGGATGTTTAAGATAGCTGGCAAAACAGTTCTGCTTGTGTTTGACAGGGTGTTTCTGGAAGAGATTAGCATTTGAATTAGTAAACTAAGTAAGTTTGGAAAGACTTTAAAGTTGAAGCAGGCTGAATTTAATGACATGGGCTCACTAAACAGAGATTCGGCATTTAATGTTGCAACCTAGGAAGTCAGAAAGAGCTCAACAGTTTGTTCAGGTAGTTGGCTAAAACATGGAGCAAAAGATGGTCCACCATGAGCAAATTGGGTTAAGTTAGTGAAAGATATTCAAAGGCTTAAGGAGATTGAACTGTGGATTTGTCATTTAAGATCTACTCACCACACTGGGTGAATTCAGAAGACATACTTTTCACCAATATTTTAAAAAATTTCTGAGAGGAGCCCCAGAATCCTTGAGGTGTTGCAAGATCAATCTTCTTTGTAGGCTAGAACATACAGTAGGAACTGCAGCCACTCAGTTGGAAGAACTAAATACAATGGGAGTAATTGGATCTCAGAGTGACAGAGTCTAAGTGGAGACACTCAACCACCCAAAGCAAGGTGAACGTGGTTACCATAATGAATTGCAGAGTCAAAGCACAAATCAGAATAGTCTGCTTAATATAGACCAATGGCATTGGCTAGTTAATCATTGGCATTGTTCAATGAGAAATACAAATAAATTATATTAAATTCTTACTTGATCTGTATAAGCAAGAAAGTGCTAGGTCAAGTAAAATCAAGCCTAAATTGAATCATAAAAACAGAAAGTAATGGCTCTCTGATACAATAGATAATTAGGTTTAGATGAGATCATGAGTCTGGAGCTTCCATAATTAGATTAATGCTCCTATAAGAAGAAGAGGAGAAGCCAGAGCCCTTCTTTGCTCCCCACCATATGAGAATACAGCAAGAAGGTAGATATCTACAAGCCGGAAAGGGAACCCCTACCAGACACTGAATCTTCCAGAACCTTGATTTTGAATTTCCCAGTATCCAGAATTGTGAGTCACCCAGGATATGACGTTTTGTAATTGCAGCCTGGGCTAAGACTATCATCAAATATTTAATTCTTGAATTTTGAATTATAAAAATTTGTAGTCAGGGTATGACATTAAGATTAAATCGACATTTTACATATTATGATTGATGAAATTAATTAATAACACCATTAATTAGTTACCTCTTTGGGACATTTCACTGTGTCACATGGACGTTGACATGGTGTTGCAAGTGACAGATCAATTTTTCACCTAAATTTAACAAAGTCTTCCAGTCAAAGAATGTTTCAGAAATTATTACTAGTTCCTACAATATGCAGGTGAGCATGTGTTGCAGAAGAAAGATAAGAAAGACACATAAGAGTAAAGTTTATGGGGGCAGAGAATCATAAAATCAGAGTCATTTTAATAAAGCAGGGGATCAAATCTTAAAATAACATATAGAAAAAAGGAATTCTGAATGAATCATTTGAAAAATATTCAGCAATTTAACACTATACTATAAGCAACTGTTTAAAAAGGACAACACAGTTTAGATTAAGAGCTTCAATAATAGATGAATATTTAAGTTCTGATGATTAAGCAAGAATGAAACAGGCCACTGTGGTTAAGGGTCTTCACGAGGTCTCTATTGAGCCAAAACAGATGTATATCAGAACACAACATATATTATTTATAACTCCCTAAATATAAAACGTAATTTCTCATTACATAAATGTTTTCAGTCTTGTGCAATAATCCATTTTTGCATATATGCAAATCTCGGGATCAAAGTCTTTTCAACTATTGTTCACTATTGGCAGCTAGCCTAAGAGAGCCATTCTAGTAAAGATCCTAATAACCCAGATAGAGAAAGGTGGAAGCAACAGCTTTTACATATTTTGTCAATGCAATTTATTTCTGCCTCTGTATGCTACATATTACAAAGGTGCCACTCAAGTAGTTAAATACAAATGTGTAATCAAAAACGATGAGAATACATTGTGTGGCATATGTGCATGTGCACATGTGTGTGGTCATCAGGATCCCATAAAATCAAATGAATATTCCATTAACATAGGTTATCTATAAAATGTAGCAGCAAATATCTACTGATGTTATTTATGTGATCTTCGTTACCAAATTATAACTTTATTTGTTTACTTACCAAATCATTATTGAATATTTGCGCTACCCATTGTGATTAGCACACTCATTAGTGTGCCAAATGCTGCTGGCCATATATGGGTTATTTTCTCAATAAGTTTTCTGACTAGTAGAAGGAACACTTGCAACATTGGACAGAAATAGAAGCATGTCAAAATAGAGAGGAGTGCAGAAAAGGGAAATGTTATCTCATATAGGGGTTTCTTCCTACATAAAACATTCGGGAAAGAAAAATGGTATTTGAGGTTAGGCTGGAAAGATGGTGAGGCAATGCCATTTTTATATTTGGAGAAGGTAAAAAGGGCATTGCAGATTGCAATAGAGCAAGGAAAAAAATCCACCATGAAGGGAAGCTTTAAAAACACTAAAAATAACTATAGTTGCAGAAATAGATACACAATAAGAAAAGATATAAACAGTGACATCAGTAACATAAGATTTGGGACAGGTAGTAAAAGTAAGTTTTTGTGTGGAATTAAAATTAAGCTATCAGTTTAAAGTAGACTTAAAATAACAGATGTATGTTTATGTACTCTTTATAGTAATTACAAAGAAAAAATCTGTAGTAGTTACAAAAGATTAGAAACAAAATTAAAGTGGCAGTAGTAAAGTTTTACATATCAATAATTACTTTAAATGTAAATGTAAATAGAATGGCTAAACAAATTAAAACTAAAAACAAAGTAAGAACTAACAATTTGCTTCCTACAAGAGACTCACTTTAGCTTTAAGGATACACATTGGCTGAAAGCAAAAAGATGGAAAAGGTATTCCATGTAAATGGTGACCAAAATCAAGGCAGGGATGGCTAGACTTATATCAGACATGGGAGACTTTAAGTTAAAACTGTCACAAGAGAAAAATAAAGCCATGACCACTCCCAGTGGTTTACACCTGTAATCCCAGCACTTTGAGAGGCTGAGGCAGGAGGATTGTTTGAGGTCAGGAGTTTCAGATCAACCTGCACAACACAGTGAGACCCCATCTACACAAAAAATTAAATAATTAGCCAGGTGTGCTAGTGTGCATCTGTAATCCTTGTTCCTCAGGAGGCCTAGACAGAAGGCTTGCATGAACCCAGGAATTTGAGAATGCAGTGAGCTATGATCACACCACTGAACTTCAGCCTTGGTAACAGCAAGTCGTGATCTCTAAAAGATAAAAAAGGTCATTATATAATGATAAAGAGGTCAAATTATCAAGAGGATATAAGAATTTTAAATATATATGCATCCAATATCAAAGCACATAAAGATATAAAGCAAATATTAACAGAACTGAAGGGATAAAGAGATAGCTACAGAATTATAGTAGGAGACTTTGATATTCTACTTCTAACAATGAATAGATTATTCAGGCAGAAAATCAACAAAGAAACATCAGAGACAAACTTCACTCTAGACCAAATGGACCTAACAGACATTTACAGAACATTCTATCCAACAGTCACAGAATACTGACTCTTTTCAACAGTACACGGAACATTCTCCAGGATAGAACATGTATCAGGCCACAAAATAAGTATTAGGAAATTTAAGAGGATTGAGATCATATCGGGTATCATTTCAGATAATGATGGCAAAAATCTAGAGATCATTAATGGGAGAAACATTGGAAACTCCACAGATATGTGGAAATTAAACAACTCCTGAACAAGCAACAGATCAAGCAAGAAACACAATGGAAATCAAATAGTATCTTGAGACAAACAAAAATGGAATCACAACATACCAAACTCATGAGACTCAGCAAAATCAGTTCTAAGAGGAAATTTTATAATGATCAGCACCTACATTAAGATAAAAGAAAGATCTTAAATAAACAACCTAACTCTACACTTCATGGAGCTAAAAAAGAAGACATTAAGTCTAAAGTTAGCAGAAGAAAAGAAGTAAAAATTAGAGATAAATGAAATAGAGATTAAACAATGGAAAGGAGCAGTGAAATTAACAGTTGGTTTTTTGAAAAGATAAACAAAATTGACAAACCCTTAGCTAAACTAAGAAAAAAGAGACAAGTCTCAAATGAATGCAATTATAAGTAAAAGGGGGGACATTACATCTTATTCCACAGAAATAAAAAGGATTATAAGAGACTACTATAATCAATTATGTGACAGTGAATTGAATTTCCTAGAAGCAATAGAGAAATGCCAAGAAACATTCAACCTACCATGACTGAATCATGAAAAAATAGAAAACCTAAACAGAACAATAATGACTACAAAAATCAAATCAATAATAAAAAATGTCTCAACGAAGAATTAGGATCTAATGGCTTCACTGGTGAACTCTACCAAGCGTCTGAAGTATTAACACCAATCCTTCAAATAACTCTTCCAAAACATTGAAGAGAAAGGAACCCTTTTAAATTTATTTTATGAGCTCAGTATTGCCCTGATATTAAGGCCACACAAGAAAACTACAAGAAAAAAAATTATAGGCTAATGTCTCTGATAAAAATAGATGCAAAAATGTCAGCGAACTACTGGAAAATCACATTTAACAGTCCACTAAAAGCATTGCACACTATAATAGAGTGAGATTTGTCCCTGAGATGCAATGTTGTATTATCGTATGCAAATTGTAAATGTAATTGCTATGGTTTGAATGTGTCCCCCCAAAATTCATGGGATACAAACTCAATTATTAATGCAACAATATTGATCATTGGTAGGTGGGGACTATTAAGAGCTGTTTGGGTCATGCAGGTTTTACTTTTATGAGTAGATTGATGCCAGTATGGAAAGAGCTTGTAGGAGTGAGTACTCTCTCTTCTGCTCTGTTGCCATGTGAGGACACAGAGTTTGTTCTTCTCTTGCCCTTCTACCTTCTGCCATCTGAGGGCATAGCAAAAAGGCCTTCCTCATATGCCAGTGCCTTGATCATGGAGTTCCCAACATGCAGAACTGTGAGACATAAATGTCTTTTCTTTCTACATTTCCCAGTTTCAAGTATGCTGTTATAACAGCACAAAACTGACCAAGACAGTGATACACTGCCAATAGGTTTTCTATTTTTTCATGATTCAGTCTTGGTAGGTTGAATGTTTCTTGGAATTTCCCTATTTCTTCTAGGTAATTCAATTCACTGTTACATAATTGATTATAGTAGTCTCTTATAATCCTTTTTATTTCTGTGGGATAAGATGTAATGTCCCCTCTTTTACTTATAATTGCATTTGTTGAGTGATTACACAGTGATTAAAACCACGATTATCTTCATAGATGTAGAAAAATTAATTGACCAACATCCTTTTTATTATTAAAATAAACTGTCAACAAATAAGTATACAAGCAATATACTTTAATACAATATCAGCCATATATGGCAAACCCACAGTGAACAGCATACTCACCCATAAAATGTTGAGAGCTTTTCCTCTAAGATCGGGTACAAGAAAAGGATGTCCGCTTACACCACTTTTATTCAATATAGTATGGGAAGTCCTGAGCAAAACAATTAGGCAAGGTAAAGAAATAAAAAGCATCCAAATTGGATAAATTATTGATCCTCCTTATAGCTTGTTTTGATGATTTGAATTCCAAATACGTGATAAAAATACACCCTCAAAACTTGATACATTTTCTCCTTCAGAATACATTATAATTAATCTTTGGGTTATAATATGATTGAGCCTTGTGAGATAAAAAAGATTTAACTCATTCTAAGTCAGCTAAATATGGCAGAGGAATTGTAGGGAAACAAAGGATGCAATAAACCTGACTAAGATTTGGTCAGAAAATTAATTGCATTAAAATATTCAAGATATACTTAATCAATAGATATAATAATGAACCAGTGGTGGTGTTAGTAAATTCTGGGCAGAGTGTGTGTGTGTGAAACAGGTGGGGAATAAAATCCTTTCATTGTAGCATCTGCCAGTTTCTATTGTATAAATTTTCCAACATGACTGATTCCAAATTTATTTATTTATTTTTAATAAGAGAATTTTATTACTTGTAACAAGTAAGGAGAACACTGGAGATAGTTCCCAAAGCAGTGTTTCCCCAAGCTGGGGGCTGGATCAGGTTTTATAAGCATAGGGTAATGAGCCATGACCTGATTGGATCTTGCAATAAGGTGATGCCAGGAGGTATTATCTGACTGGTTTCTACCATGGGGTAATGCAAAAGCTTGATCTGTTTGTATCCCGGATCTGCTTATTAATTTAGTTCCCACTCTTTGATCCAAGCACTTTTCCTCCTGTGGTTACACAGTTGGTTCACCTGGACATGTTTAGGTTGATTTACCCAAGTGTCCATGACAAAGTTCCACATGGCGAGAAGGGAGAAGATGAGGGGAGAACAAAGGCATGTCTTACATGATGGCAAGCAAACTGGTTTCAAAATTCCTAAATATTTAACAATCTTCTCTCCTCAACCTGTCTTAGCAGGCTCCAAAACACTAATGAATGTAACATTTTTAAAAACACTTGGCAGAAGATTGAGTCAATGGAGACCGTAAATGGGAGCCGATAATGAAGAGTTTGTCAGTATTAAATCAATATCCTAAAAGGAGTTTCTGGTACTCATCAGTTGAGAGAACGCCTGTTTCCCTAGTAGAGCAATTGATTGATTATGCAATTGTCATATCTGAAAGATTGATTCAATGTAATCCACTCTTCTATGTTCATAAGAAGACACAAGTAGACATCTAGAGATAAATTGTTATTAGATAATTTGTGCTTGTGTGTGTGTGTGTGTTTGTGATTTGACATAAAGAGAATGAAGTGAGCAATCAACAGGGGAAGATTATTTTTCTTGTCTATTTGACAGATATATATGCTGTTATAAATACACTAACTGTCATTCTATTTCATACCAGAGTCTCTTGTAAGCTTGATCCATACAATGTTCTTTACTGCCACCTTACACTCCAGCTCTATAGGGAGCTGAAGAGCAACACCAGAAATAGGACCAGATGTTTGGATGATAATATGTAGGCCTACATATTTTCCCCTGGGTTCAGTCAGAGATCTAGGGAATGTCTACTGTGGACAGAAAATATAAAATTGAAGGATTATGATTAAACCATCTTAGCGTTCATCATGTGAAATGGGAAAGATATTCTTAGTCTACTTTGAAATAAAGTGAAAGAGTTGAAGTCATGCTAATAAATATATTAATACTCTGAACAAAAGTAAGACTTGAAGGATTGGAGCAAATTGTGATAAAAATGTTTATAAATTGATAAATACATACAGAATGTAAATATATTTCATAATAAAAACTATTTATCATAAAATAAAAAGTAGATATAGAAAGCAGATTGAAGAAATACAAAAACATCACTTAAAAGCAGGTAACATTATTTAGGTTACTTAAATGTATCTGAATCATTTAGCCATTATCCATGTCTTACTTAAGAAGCAGTTACAGAATAGTCCAAAGTACATTTTAATTAGACAAGAACATTAATTTTTATCCAAAAATGTGCTCCTCTTTGGTCACATTGTCACTGTCATTTCTGTTGAAGGGTCTTTTAAAGGTGAATTATGCTAACAACATGCAAAATGAAGTTTCATGCAGAGTTTTTATCATATACCATATAAAGCAAATATAGTTGACAGTGCTCTTAGTGCCTCAGTAATTTTTTCAAGGTGCTTGTGGCCAGAAAAAAAAGTACCTACAAGTTTCGTTTATTAGGCAGTTTCAAACAACTCCATAGGTATAGTTGGCCCTCTGTATCTGTGCATTCTGCCTTCATGGAGTTTTAAAAAATGGGCCAGACGCAGTGGCTCACATCTGTAATCCCAACACTTTGGGAGGCTCAGGCAGGCAGATCGCTTGAGCCCAGGAGTTCGAGACTAGCCTGGGCAATGTGGTGAGACCCGGTCTTACCAAAAAATTAAAAAAAAAAAAAAGTTGAGCATGGTGGCGTGTGCCTGTAGGCCCAGCTACCCAGGAGGCTGAGGTGGGATGATAGCTTGATTGCAGGCATTCGAGGTTACAGTGAGCTGTGATCACACCACTGTGTTCTGGCCTGGGCCACAGAGTGACTCTGTCTCAAAAAAAAAATTTTTTTTAATGAATGGTTACATCGGTATTGAACATGTACAGACATATTTTCTTGTCATGATTCATTAAACAATAAAGTATAGCAACTATTTATATGATATTTACATGATATTAGGTATTATAAATAATCTAGAGATGATTTAAAATATACAATAGGACGTGCATAGGTTATATCCAAATACTACATCATTTCATATAAAGAACATGAGCATCTATGCATTTTGGTATCCATGGGGCTCCTGGAACCAATTCCCTATGCCATGAGATGACTATATGTTTTAAATTTTTAATACCTGTTTACAAGAAAATACACGTACCCTGAAGGAAAAATACTGTTCTTATTTCATCCTTAGACAACCATAACGACTTACCAATGTGACATGTGCTTGTTGTGCATAAACAGCTTCAAGTGTTGCTTGATTTGTACCAGCTCTATAGTGATTATGATTTAAGTATGCAAATGAAACTTACATCCTTAGTGACACAGAAAATATAAGAGCCTGGAATTGTCATTGGTATATCTGAGCCACTTCACTAGTTCTAGAAAGCTTGTATGTTGCAATCTTATTGGATATAAATATAAAAAACTAAACACTATGATTTAGTTATGAAAGGTAATCTGGATCTGTAGTAGTAATTAAAATATTAACGATTAGTGAATTTCATAGTTTATTTACTTAGGCAACAAAATCACGGGACATTATGTAATTTCTAAGAAAGTATTTGTCCTTTAGTTTATACAAAAGTTTATCTGTTTAACAGCAGTCAATCATGAAACTTCTTTAAGAAGGTTTTCTCACTTAATTGGAGAGGTACTATTAAAAACTATTATTATAAATGACTATTATAAAAATATCACAAACTGTAATGTCAAAGTACAACATGAACTATATCTTCCTGGAATCCTGGATTAGATATACATGCAACAATAAAATTAGCTGAGACTAATTAAAGCAAAGCAATACAAACAAACAAAAACACTAGGTTCTTGTTTCGTTGCCTGCCCTGAAAATCAGCATCATGGGCATCATATTGACTCTACCTACAGCCATTCCAGTTGGGATAGTATTTTATTAGTTACTTCACAACACAGAAAGTAACAGTAGTTTCATAGTGGTTAGGAAAATAGGTATAAAAGTCCTTCAGTTTTTTAAATAACTTTTACTTCTGAATCATAAAAATTGACAATATTGCCTCCAATACAGACCTTAGTGATTTTCAACAAAATAAACAAAATGCAATCAGTTTTTGAGATCTACCATTGATGTAATGAATGATAAAAGTACCAGTTATAATCCTAGGTTTAATGACTTTTTTAAATTTTACTCAATATGAATATCTGTTTAATTTATCCCTATAATCTTCAGAGATAATCTTTTAAAATTCAGTCTCATTGATTTCCTTAAAGATTAAATGTACTGTCATTGAGTTTCTTTTAGGTGCTTTTCAATATTTTAGTATGAATCGTGCCTACATATGCTTTGAACAACACTGTTTTCAATGATTAGACTTTATTGAAAGCAATAGTAGTATAATTATATTAACATAGTGACAGGGTTCCGAAGTTAAAAGTAATGATGATGAATTTCTCATACAAATGACTTTTGTGGTTATTTAATAAAATCTGACTGAAATCGTATTTTGGAATTACTTATTCAACCCCTTAAACCTGACATTCAGAATTTATTGCTTATATTTTCAACACATGGCTTAATATGACCATTTAAGTTGTGTGTGTTTGTGTGTGAGTGTGTGTGTGTGTATACTAACTAGTTTTTCTTTTGATTCTCAATAAGAAGCATAGTTTAGTGTGGTTGTTAACTAATTCACTGTTAGATTCCAAGTGCATATAATTCGAAGAAAAAATTAACAACAACTAAAATATGACAACAAGTAAAAGACTATACTATTTAAAATCTTTTAAAATGATTATAATTCAGGAACATATAATCTGATTTTTGGAATGCTGTGTTTTATCTCCATATTGTGAATGAATGTTGTTGATTTTCAAAATTTTTATATAAAATTACATTTTATGTCACTTTACTTAGGTCAAGGAATATAGTATGTGCTTCATTTTATAAAGCAGAATATTGATTTTTAATTCAATACCATATAGGAAATATTTGACAACACAATTACGGACAGGTAGAATAAATGAGTCAGCCATATAAATCTTTATAGGAAGGGCTCTCTGATGCAAAGTGTATCTGTAGCCACTGGATATAAGGTGAATTACTATTTTTCTTTTTGTCTATGTCCAACCTTGAGAAAATGACTTTACTTTTTAACGTCTGAGGTTTATTACTTTAAACATTATGGAGTGGGATTCCGTGAGTCTAAGGAATCTTCTGGCTTTGAAAACTAAACATAAATATGAAACTGTAAGTTCTGGTATAAATGTATACACAAATATCCTAATAATATTATGGAAAGAGTTCAATGCACCCTCAAAGTAGAAAATACCCTGTTAAACATTATCTAGAAGTTTGAGCTCAGGATAGAGTATTCTAGATTATCTTTAGAATATAACTATATTCCCTTTATTTATGAAGCACAACCCATATTTATGTCATTTTCTGACCATAATATCTGTCAGACAAGATACAAAAAGGAGTGGTTATTAGTCCTTTGAAGTTTTTTTCCTGTAGAATAGTTATGTTTTCCTGTGGATGACTACCTGGTCTCGTGATCAATTTGCAAAGCGGCAACAATGTCCGGAAGACTTCTGACAATCATGTCTCCTTTCTTGTAAATTCTGTACAAAAAAGTTAATAAAGGCTAACCTGCCTCTGTTGAGCCATCAAATTTCCCGCCCCTTGTCCAATTACCTGCATTATGACAAAAAAACAATAGCATATGATGCAGCAACTAGGCAAATATGAAATAAACTACTGTAGTGTTTAAAATTCTCTTCAGATGTTTTATTAGTATTATACAAAGCAGCTTATTACATGGTACTTTAAGAAAAATTACAAAACTTGTCCAATTTCTATTCTCTTGCAAAAGCCAAACAATAGTTCCTAGTAACAGAGCATATCAATAGACATATAAATAGCAATAGTCATTAAAATTCACTCATAATAATAGGGAGCAAGCAGGTGTTTGGAACACAAAGAAACAACAGAGAATAGAGAACATATTTGCAATTAGAAATTAGTAGTACATCTTATGTGTAAATTTGTAAAACATGAACTGAAATATTCAGTCACAGATATTTTCCTCAGTGTATATGTGTGTATATAAAACTCATACAAAAAATCATATATTAAAAACTTTTAAAATATAATGAATGAATTGATAAAAATCTGGGATTCCATTCAGGAAAATATATTCAATAACTTAATAATGATAAACACTATATAGTTAATTTAATGTAAAAGAATGCTTTTTTCAAAATAGAAAAGTACAGCCTTGACTCTCAGCTTTCATCTATAAAGTACAAATATTCAACATGAAACTGATTGATTACTAATTAAACCAGTAAAGGCCAATTCTAAACCACCTATGCATATTTAATATTCAATATCATTCTATAAGGCCTGGGAATATTAAGTATTGAAATCAATGACTGGACTTTAGTGGGTTACTGTTATTAATATGATTTCATGCGATAATAAATTTACATCAAAAAACCATACACCATCATTTAATAATTATAATACAAAAATAATTGAAAAATTGTTCATCATAGAGTCCTGCTATCACTTATAGAGCGATTTGTTATATTTACAAAAATGTGTACAATTCACAAACAAAAGTAAGAATAACTTAGCTCAGCAAATCAAAGTTTTCCTCATTGAATAGAAATTGTGCAAGCCTTTGCTTACCTGGTCTAACCAATGACAGTTGGTGAAGATACTTAATGCTATGTGAATATACCCAGTGGTCATGCTTCTACAGTTCTGTTTTACTCTCCTTATTTTTCCGTTCTTTAATACAAATAACTCTTTTTCCTAGCTATCTTAACACCTCCCTTTGCAGATGGGAAATTCCAGTGAAAACCAGAACTGCCAAAATCTTTCTCTTCTTCTTCTGCTTGGATATCATACTTACTCTTTGACACCCTTAATACTGTTAACTAGGTTAGCCTTTGTTTCAGTGCCCTCCAATGTCCCTTTGATTAACTTGGAACTTGAGTGATGACAATTACTGAAGAGAATGGGGTCCTAGGTTTTTATTATCTTTTTCTCCAGGCTTCTGGCTCTACTAAGGTGAATAAACACTATTAGACCTTAATCTATGTTGCCTTCACAGTGGAATCTACTGTAGAATTTCTGATTTAACTGATCGGAAGCATTATGTCTTAAAAGCTTCCCAGAAGAGTTTGAGAAAAACTGCATCAATGGCTGTACTTGTTGTAATCAAAGAGAACATGGTGTTATCTTGGACCACAATATTTCTCAACTATCTTGGGTGAATATCAAATTATCCCATTTTTTGACCATCTATAATATACCACAGAATGTGTGATTTAGCAATCGCAGTAGTGCAACTTTTGACAGTCTCGGTTATACTGGAAACCACTTAAATATTGCAGACACCAACTTGAGGCCAAGGCTGGCTATGGCCACATCCATGCTATTCAAAGTTTTTCCTATAGACTAGTTTTCCCTGTAGTCTGGTAACATAAGCATTATCTAGAAGTTTATTGAGAATATGTAATCTTAGGCTCTACTCTAGAACTACTCAATCAAAAATCTATTTTTAACAAGGTTCCCAAGTGATTCACCTGCACATAAAAGTATGAAAATGGTCTAGAGACCATCTCAGCTGTGTTTGGAGAAATTAATTCATCAAATTCACCAGGACTTCATGTTCAGTGTCCATTTTACAGCATATATATATATATGTGTGTATATATAAATATATGTATATATATATATGGTCATTTCTTCAGAGAGATTTAATGTTTTAGGAAATCGCATTTCTGCATAAGTTTGTTTAAAAACAAAATCCTTTTGGTAGCTTTGCAACAAAGTGATTAACCATATATAAGTTGGGGTTTTTTCCCTAGTTGTTCTGATTGCAAATGTAAGATTCTCCTAATATGCATGATTTAAAAGTTAAAAACAGTTTAAATACTTCCTTACAACACAATTTACACACAGAAAAAAACTTTAAGTCATGTTTCTATTGTTTATTTAATTAACAAATAAAAATTGCACATATTATATGTTCCTTTCATTCTCTCACACATTCATAAAATAAATGTCAGTCATGGGATTAGCTAGGCAGGTGGTGAAAATAAAATTCTGAATAAAACATAGCTTTTGTCTTGCTAGACATTTGAATGTAGCAGAACATTCCTGCAATGAATAACCAACTCAAAGTAAATAAGATAAGGAAATTGGGTACTATGAGAAGAGCAGATGAGGCTTAAGCTGAACACTGGCTGTTCTTGTTTTTGATTCATTCTTGATATGGTTTGGCTGTGTGCCCACCCAAATCTCATCTTAAATTCCTGCATGTTGTGGGAGGGACCTGGTGGAAAGTAATTGAATCATAGGGACAAGTCTTTCTCTTGTTTTTCTTATGATAGTGAATAAGTCTCACGAGATCTGATGGTTTTAGAAAGAGAAGTTCTCCTACACAAGCTCTCTCTCTTTCCCCACTGCCATCCGTGTAAGATGTGACTTGCTTCTCCTTGCCTTCCATCATGATTTTGAGGCTTCCCCAGCCACGTCAAAGTATAAGCCCAATTAAACTTCTTTCTTTTGTAAATTGCCCAGTCTCAGGTATGTCTTTATCATCAGTGTAAAAATGGACTAATACAGTAAATTGGTATCAGTAGAGTGGGGCACTGCTGAAAAGATACCCAAAAATCTACAAGTGACTTTGGAACTGGGTAACAGGCAGAGGTTGGAACAGTTTGGAGGGCTCAGAAGAAAACAGGAAAATGTAGGAAAGTTTGGAACTCCCTAGAAACTTGTTGAATGGCTTTGTCCAAAATGCTGATAATGATATGGACAATGAAATCGAGGTTGAGGTATTCTCAGATGGAAATGAGAATCATGTTGGGAACTAGAGCAAAGGTAACTCTTGTTATGTTTTAGCAAAGAGACTGGTGGCATTTTGCCCCTCCTTAGCAATTTGTGGAACTTTGAACTTGAGAGAGACGATTTAGGGTATCTGGTGGAAAAAATTTCTAAGCAGCATAGCGTTCAATAGGTGACTTGTTTGCTGTTAAAGTCATTCAGTTTTGAAGGAAAAGCAGAGCATAAAATTTGGAAAATTTGCAGCCTGACAATGCAATAGAAAAGAAATCTAATTTTCTGAAGAAAAATTCAAGCCAGTGGCAGAAATTTGCATAAGTAACTAAGAGTCAAATGTTAATCCCCAAAACAATGGGAAAAATGTCTCCAGAACATGTCATAGGTCTTCACAGTAGCCCCTCCCATCACAAGCCTGGAGACCTAGGAGGAAAATGTCATTTTGTGGGCCACACCCAGGGCCCCCATGCTGTCTGCAGCCTAGAGACTTGGTGCCCTGTGTCCCAGCCTCTCCTGGCATGGCTGAGAGTCTCAGGCCGTGGCTTCAGTCTCGAAGCTTCAGGCCTCAAATCTTGGCAGCTTCCACATGGGGTTGAGCCTGTAGGTATACAGAAGTCAAGAATTGGGGTTTGGGAATCTCTGCCTAGATTTAATAGGATGTATGGAAATGCCTGGATGTCCATGCAGAATTTTGCTGCTGGAGCAGGGCTCAGATGGAGACCCTCTGCTAGGTCAGTAAAGTGGGGTCAGAGCCCCCACACAGAGTCCCTACTGGGGCACTGCCTAGTGGAGCTGTGAGAAGAGGAACACGATCCTCCAGACCCCATAATGGCACATCCACTGACAGCTTACACTGTGCGCCTAGAAAAACTGCAACACTCAATGCCAGCCCATGAAAGCAGCCAGGAGAGAGGCACACTATTGCATCACTGTGACCTGGATGTGAGACATGGAGTCAAAGGAGAGCATTTTGGAGCTCTAAGATTTGACTGCCCTGCTGGATTTCAGACTCAAATGGGACCTGTAACCCCTTTGTTTTCATTAATTTCTCCCATTTGGAATGGCTATATTTACCCAATGCCTGTACCCCCATTGTATCCAGGAAGTAACTAACCACACCCCTCTCTTTTGCAATCCATGCCAAGCAGCCATATTTAGAATTATTACTTATTACTGCACCACATTTTTTGAAAAGCAAACAAAAATTAAAGCATACAAAATAACTTCCTCAAGTGAGACCTAAAGGGTGTTCAGTAATCCCTAATTACCTCCTTATCCCACTCCTTTTTTTGATCATTCCAAATACATACTAATGTCCTTTAACATTCCTTCCTATTACCTCCTCAACTACAATAGATTAATTTTGCGTTCTGCTAAAGTGAAAATGAAAACTATTAATAAAATATCCCTAAATCTACTCCACAGCTTAGAATTTAATGCATCTGAGATCATTTCACTTGCCTTAAATATGCACTAATTAAAATAGGAGTTCCTCCTACTGTTTACTAATCTCTGATTTTCATTTAGAGTCCATACTCTCTAACTTCTTTAGTGATCTTGCTTTATTAGCCTTCTTTTGTTCCTTCCATTTCTGTTGAAACAGGGATTCTATTCACCCTGTCTTTCATAGTTTCTTGGCCCCATTGTTTAACAGTCAGTATCTTAGTTGATATCCTCATTGTTTCTTATCTGAGATACTGTACTTCATGTCTCACTGGATCTTTAGAAGGTCACCCTAGAAGCTTCCCCTACCCTATCCACATTCCTGCACTTAGCACAATTCTAAAATGTAATCAGGAAAAGCCATCAGATTTCTTCCTTTACCAAAATCCTATAAATTATTTCCACAATATTGAGGCTAGAATTCAAAACTCTAAGCCCAACAAACTTATCTTCCTAGCTTCCTAGTTTCTGTATGCAACATACATTCCTGTTCTATAGACCTACCATTCCAAATTTCAAAGCTATAATGGCAGACATCATTGCCGCTGTTGAAAGTGCCTTACACAATCATCCCCCATCTCTACAGCTCTCTTCCACATATCTTCATCTGGCCAATTTCAATTCATCAAAATTCAGCCTTCTATTCCTTAAATTCACATGCATTCTTTAAATCCTGCTTTGATTTTATAACTTGGTTTTGATACTACCTGTCTTGGTTTCTATTACACTGTGTGAATATCTATGTCAGAGTACTTACTGAATTTAATCTTGATATTTATTTTTTATTTTATTTTATTTTGAGACAGAGTCTCTCTCTGTAGCCCAGGCTGGAGTGCAGTGGCACTATCTCGGCTCACTGCAAGCTCTGCCTCCCAAGTTCATGCCATTCTCCTGCCTCAGCCTCCCGAGTAGCTGGGACTATAGGCTCCTGCCACCATGCCTGGCTAATATTTGTTTGTTTGTTTGTTTTTGTATTTTTAGCAGAGACGGGGTTTCACTGTGTTAACCAGGATGGTCTTGATCTTCTGACCTTGTGATCCACCCACCTCAGCCTCCCAAAGTGCTGGGATTACAGGCATGAGTCACCGCGACCAGCCTTATCTTGATATTTAACATATCCCTTGTTCCTCTGCTAGAGCATCATTATCTTAAGGGCAGAGCCTTTATATCTCCAGTGTCTAGGTGAATTTCTGATATGTAATACAATAGTTCAATTACAGTTATTTTCTCCATAGTCATTGTATAAATCTAAAGGATTTACCATTTTCTAAATTGGAGGTGTGGTAGAGCTGGGGATCAGAATAGTATGGTAGATGAGGAAATACCCAAGCAAACAAGAAAAACATGCTATTTAAGCAAACTCTTAGTTAGCTTCTACTCCATCGGTACTTTTATATTAATTTTCAGTTCCTAAAAAATACACGTTAAATATACATTTTTAAAAAGATAGTAGGAATAACTTTTTACAAGCTCATATTTACTTTTTATTTTTAAGATTTGCCCCATTAAAATAAATATATATTTAAATGTTCAGCAGGCAAAATCTAACATGATAAAGTATCTAGAATGTCCATATTGCCAGAAGCAATCTACAAATTCAATGCAATCCCCATCAAAATACCACCGTCATTCTTCACAGAATGAGAAAAAACAATTCTAAAATTCATATGAAACCAAAAAGAGCCCACAGAGCCAAAGCAAGACTAAGAAAAAACCTATCTGGAGGCATCACACTACCTGATTTCAAACTGTACTGTAAGGCTATAGTCACCAAAACAGCAAGGTAGTGGTATAAAAATAGGCACATAGACCAATGGAACAGAATAGAGAACCCAGAAATAAACCCAAATACTTACAGCCAGCTGATCTTTGACAAAGCAAACAAAAACATTAAGTGAAGAAAAGACACCCTTTTCAACAAACGGCACTGGGATAATTGGCTAGCCATATGTAGGAGAATGAAACTGGATCCTCATCTCTCACCTTATACAAAAGTCAACTCAAGATGTTTAAGGACTTAAACCTAAGACCTGAAACTATAAAAATTCTAGAAGATAACATTGGAAAAACCCTTCCGGACATTGGTTTAGGCAAGGATTTCATGAACCAAGAACCCAAAAACAAATGCAATAAAAACAAAGATAAATAGCTGGAACCTAATTAAACTAAAGAGCTTTTGCACAGCAAAAGGAACAGTCAGCAGAGTAAACAGACATCCACAGTGTGGGAGAAAATCTTCACAATCTGTACGTCTGGCAAAGTGCTAATATCCAGAATCTACAATGAACTCAAACAAATCAGTAAGAAAAAACAATCCCATCAAAAAGTGGGCTAAGGACATGACTAGACTATTCTCAAAAGAAGACATACAAATGGCCAACAAACATGTGAAAAGTGCTCAACATTGCCAATGATCAGAGAAATGCAAATCAAAACCACAGTGCAATAACATCTTACTCCTGCAAGAATGGCCATAATCAAAAAAATCAAAAAACAGTAGATGTTGGTGTGGATGCTGTGATCAGGAAATGCTTCTACACTGCTGATGGGAATGTAAATTAGTACAGCCACTATGGAAAACAGTGTGGAGATTCCTTAAAGAACTGAAAGTAGAACTACCATTTGATCCAGCAATCACACTACTGGGTAACTACCCAGAGTGAAAGAAGTCATTATTCAAAAAAGATACTTGCACATGCATGTTTATAGCAACACAATTCATAATTGCAAAATCATGGAACCAACCCAAATGCTCATGAATCAATGAGTGGATAAAGAAACTCGGTATATACATATATATACAATGGAGTCTACTCAGCCATAAAAAGGAATGAATTAACAGCATTTGCATTAACCTGCATGAGATTGGAGACTATTATTCTAAGTGAAATAACTCAGGAATGGAAAACCAAGCATCATATGTTCTCACTGATATGTGAGAGCTAAGCTATGAGGATGCAAAGGCATAAGAATGATACAATGGACCGTGGGGACTTGGGGGGGAGATTTGGAGGGGTGGTGAGGCATAAAAGACTACAAATACATTGCAACGTATACTGCTCGGGTGATGGGTGCACCAAAATCTCACAAATCACCACTAAAGTTCTTACTCATGTAACCAAATACCACTTGTACCCCAATAACTTATGGAAAAATTAAAAAATAAAATAAAATAAAGATTTTCTCCATTAAAATAAATATATATTTAAATGTTCAGCAGGCAAAATCTAACTATCTATCTAGAATGTCACATTTACTTTGGGGGGAAGGTGGTGGAGTTGAATTAACACATTATTTTGACATGTGTTATTTAAAGATGTGAAATGAATTCATATTTTTCTTTCCTTACATTTTAAAAAATTTCCTTTCTATGTAGAACCCCCAGGGAATGCACCCAGGGCATTGAAACTAGAAAGAGATAAAGAGTAAATATGTCTTAAAAATATACTGGAACTTTTGTAACATAAATATCATTCAAAATTAGAATCATCTTGATTTTAAATTTATTATGCATAGAAATTTCAGGTTTTAATGAAAGATCATAAAAGAAACAACAAAAATATAATGTTAAGAAGATTAACTATGTAGCACTTTTTTCTCATCTTGTAATGAAGCTACTTTTTTAAACCACAAAATTATATTTATTTAAATAAGAATAATAAATTCCATAATGCATATCATTAAAACACCTTTATATCAGTCTAAAGTGACTCTCTATACTAAGTTTATATTCTCAAGTAACAGTTGACTGGCAGTTTATGGATTGGGAAAAACATATTTGAAAATCATATATTTGATAAGGTATTAGTATCCAAAATTTATAAAGAACTCTTACAACTCAAGAGTAAGAAAGAAGCAATGCAATTAAAAAATAAATAGGCAAAAGAGCTGGAAGGGTATTTCTTCAAATATGAAATTAAAATGGCCAATAGATATATGAAAAGATGCTCAACATCATTAATCACCTGGGAAATACAAGTCAAATCCACTCTCTGATAATATCTCAGACCCATTAGGATGGCTATTATTAAAAAGTCAAACAACAACATATTTGGGCAAGAGTATGGAGAAAAGGAAGCTCTTCTACATTACTGGTGGGAATGTAAATGTACAATCATTATGAAAAACAGTATAAAGATTTCTAAAGACATTGGAATAAAATTGGAACTATCATATGACCCAGCAATCCCCCTTCTGGGCAGACAACCAAAGGAAATAAAACACTACCTTGTAAAGATATCTGCACTCCCTCCATTCACAATACACAAGATATGGAAACAACCTGAGTGTCTGTTGACAGACAAATAAATACAAAAAAAAAAAAGCTGTGGTAAAATGAAGTATTACTTAGCCATAAAAAAGAGTGATGTCTGTCATTTGCAGCAACATGGATAAAACTGACGGAAATAAGTGAAATAAGCCAGGCACAAAATGACAAATTTTGTGTGTTCTCACTCACATGTGGGAGCTAAATAAATTGATCTCATGAAGGTAGTGAGTATAATGGTGGTTACCAGAGGCTGGGTAAGGGAGATGGAGGGATGAAAGAAATTGGTTAATAGGTACAAATAGACATTTATGTAGAAGAAATAAGTTCTAGTGTTTGATAGCACAGTAGGGTGACTATAACTAACAAGAATTTATTGTATAATTCAAAATAACTAGAAGAGAAGATTTAAAATGTCTCCAACACACACAAAAAAATAAAAGTTTGAAATGATGGGTTGATCATTACACATCGCATATAGATATCAAAGTATCACAATATCAAAAAATATGTACAACCATTTTATATATATATATCAATAAAAATGAATTAATTAGACATGTTTCAAAAAGAAATGATAAATATTTGAGTTGATGGATATCACAATTACCCTGATACGATCATTACACATTGTATGCATGTATCAAAATATTACACATACCATATAAATATGTCCAACTATTACGTAGCAATAAAATAAGAATAAAAAGAAATTGTGGTAATAAATTGTATTACTATAGGTAATGAAATTATACTGAATACGGGATTCATGCTAAATGATTAGATTTTTGCTACTCTTGCCAAAAAGTAGGTAGCTAGATGAGATAATGAATATGTTAATTTGTTTCATTTTAGTAATCTTTTTATTAGTCCTCTATATTTCATGACATCATGTTGTATACCTTAAATATAAACAATAACATTTATTTTAAAAATAGAAAAGAGGGGAGGAGCCAAGATGGCCGAATAGGAACAGCTCCTGTCTACAGCTCCCAGCGTGAGTGATGCAGAAGACGGGTGATTTCTGCATTTCCAACTGAGATACTGGGTTCATCTCACTGGGGAGTGCAGGACAGTAGGTGCAGGACAGTGGGTGCAGCTCACCGTGTGTGAGCCGAAACAGGGCGAGGCGTCACCTCACCCAGGAAGCGCAAGGGGTGACAGACGGCACCTGGAAAATTGGGTCACTCCCACCCTAATACTGCGCTTTTCCGACGGGCTTAAAAAACGGCACACCAGGAGATTATATCCCGCACCTGGCTTGGAGGGTCCTATGCCCATGGAGTCTCGCTCATTGCCAGCACAGCAGTCAGATCAAACTGCAAGGCGGCAGCGAGGCTGGGGGACAGATGCCCGCCATTGCCGAGTTAGTTGTTTGATTAGGTAAACAAAGCAGCTGGGAAGCTCGAACAGGGTGGAGCCCACCACAGCTCAAGGAGGCCTGCCTACCTCTGTAGGCTCCACCTCTTGGGGCAGGGCACAGACAAACAAAAAGACAGCAGTAACCTCTGCAGACTTAAATGTCCCCCTCTGACAGCTTTGAAGAGAGTAGTGGTTCTCCCAGCACGCAGCTTGAGATCTGAGAACGGGCACACTGCCTCCTCAACTGAGTCCCTGACCCCCCGAGTAGCCTAACTGGGAGGCACCTCCCAGTAGGGGTGGACTGACACTTCACATGGCCAGGTACTTCTCTGAGACAAAACTTCCAGAGGAAGGGTCAGGCAGCAGCATTTGCGGCTCACCAATATCCACTGTTCTGCAGCCACTGCTGCTGAAACCCAGGCAAACAGGGTCTGGAGTGGACCTATAGCAAACTCCAACAGACCTGAAGCTGAGGGTCCTGTCTGTCAGAAGGAAAACTAACAAACAGAAAGGACATCCACACCAAAAACCCATCTGTATGTCACCATCATCAAAGACCAAAGGTAGATAAAACCACAAAGATGGGAAAAAAAACAGAGTAAAAAAACTGGAAACTCTAAAAATCAGAGGGCCTCTCCTCCTCCAAAGGAACGCAGCTCCTCACAAGCAATGGAACAAAGCTGGATGGAGAATGACTTTGACGAGTTGAGAAAAGAAGGCTTCAGACGGTCAAACTACTCCAAGTTACAGGAGGAAATTCGAACAAATGGCAAAGAAGTTAAAAGCTTTGAAAAACAATTAGACGAATGGATAACTAGAATAACCAACGCAGAGAAGTCCTTAAAGGACCTGAAGGAAATGAAAACCAAGGCACGAGAGCTACGTGATGAATGCAGAAGCCTCAGTAGCCAATGTGATCAACTGGAAGAAAGGGTATCAGTGATGGAAGATGAAATGAATGAAATGAAGCAAGAAGAGAAGTTTAGAGAACAAAGAATAAAAAGAAACAAACAAAGCCTCCAAGAAATATGGGACTATGTGAAAAGACCAAATCTACGTCTGATTGGTGTACCTGAAAGTGACGGGGAGAATGGAACTAAGTTGGAAAGCACTCTGCAGGATATTATCCAGGAGAACTTCCCCAATCTAGCAAGGCAGGCCAACATTCAAGTACAGGAAATACAGAGAACACCACAAAGATACTCCTCGAGAAGAGCAACTCCAAGACACATAATTGTCAGATTCACCAAAGTTGAAATGAAGGAAAAAATGTTAAGGGCAGCCAGAGAGAAAGTTCGGGTTACCCACAAAAGGAAGCCCATCAGACTAACAGCTGATCTCTTGGCAGAAACTCTACAAGCCAGAAGAGAGTGGGGACCAATATTCAACATTCTTAAAGAAAAGAATTTTCAACCCAGAATTTCATATCCAGCCAAACTAAGCTTCATAAGTGAAGGAGAAATAAAATACTTTACAGACAAGCAAATGCTGAGAGATTTTGTCACCACCAGGCCTGCCCTAAAAGAGCTCCTGAAGGAAGCGCTAAACATGGAAAGGAACTACTGGTACCAGCCGCTGCAAAAACATGCCAAATTGTAAAGACCATCAAGGCTAGGAAGAAACTGCATCAACTAACGAGCAAAATAACATCATAATGACAGGATCAAATTTACACATAACAATATTAACTTTAAATGTAAATGGGCTAAATGCTCCAATTAAAAGACACAGACTGGCAAATTGGATAAAGAGTTAAGACCCGTCAGTGTGCTGTATTCAGGAAACCCATCTCACGTGCAGAGACACATATAGGCTCAAAATAAAGGGATGGAGGAAGATCTACCAAGCAAATGGAAAACAAAAAAAAGGCAGGGGTTGGAATCCTAGTCTCTGATAAAACAGACTTTAAACCAACAAAGATCAAAAGAGACAAAGAAGGCCATTACATAATGGTAAAGGGATCAATTCAAAAAGAAGAGCTAACTATCCTAAATATATATGCACCCAATACGGGAGCATCCAGATTCATAAAGCAAGTCCTTAGTGACCTACAAAGAGACTTAGACTCCCACACAATAATAATGGGAGACTTTAACACCCCACTGTCAACATTAGACAGATCAACAAGAAAGAAAGTTAACAAGGATATCCAGGAATTGAACTCAGCTCTGCACCAAGCAGACCTAATAGACATCTACAGAATTCTCCACCCCAAGTCAACAGAATATACATTCTTTTCAGCACCACACCACACCTACTCCAAAATTGACCACATAGTTGGAAGTAAAGCACTCCTCAGCAAATGTAAAAGAACAGAAATTATAACAAACTGTCTCTCAGATCACAGTGTAATAAAACTAGAACTCAGGATTAAGAAACTCACTCAAAACCGCTCAACTACGTGGAAACTGAACAACCTGCTCCTGAATGACTACTGGGTAAATAATGAAATGAAGGCAGAAATAAAGATGTTCTTTGAAACCAACAAGGACAAAGACACAACATACCAGAATCTCTGGGACACATTGAAAGCTGTGTGTAGAGGGAAATTTATAGCACTAAATGCCCACAAGAGAAAGCAGGAAAGATGTAAAATTGACACCCTAACATCACAATTAAAAGAACTAGAAAAGCAGAGCAAACACATTCAACAGCTAGCAGAAGGCAAGAAATAACTAAGATCAGAACAGAACTGAAGCAAATAGAGACACAAAAAACCCTTCAAAAAATTAATGAATCCAGGAGCTGGTTTTTTGAAAAGATCAACAAAATTGATAGGCTGCTAGTAAGACTAATAAAGAAGAAAAGAGAGAAGAATCAAAGAGATGCAATAAAAAATGATAAAGGAGATATCACCAGTGATCCCACAGAAATACAAACTACCATCAGAGAATACTATAAACACCTCTATGTAAATAACCTAGAAAATCTAGAAGAAATGGATAAATTCCGCGACACATACAACCTCCCAAGACTAAACCAGGAAGAAGTTGAATCTCTGAATAGACCAATAACAGGCTCTGAAATTGAGGCAATAATCAATAGCTTACCAACTAAAAAAAGTCCAGGACCAGATGGATTCACAGCCAAATTCTACCAGAGGTAAAAAGAGGAGCTGGTACCATTCCTTCTGAAACTATTCCAATCACTAGAAAAAGAGGGTATCCTCCTTAACTCATTTTGTGAGTCCAGCATCATCCTGATACCAAAGCCTGGCAGAGACACAACTAAAAAAGATAATTTTACACCAATATCCTTGATGAACATTGAGGCAAAAATCCTCAATAAAATACTGGCAAACCGAATCCAGCAGCACATCAAAAAGCTTATCCACCATGATCAAGTGGGCTTCATCCCTGGGATGCAAGGCTGGTTCAACAAATGCAAATTAATAAATGTAATCCAGCATATAAACAGAACCAAAGACAAAAACCACATAACTATCTCAATAGATGCAGAAAAGGACTTTGAGAAAATTCAACAACACTTCATGCTAAAAACTTTCAATAAATTAGGTATTGATGGGATGTATCTCAAAATAATAAGAACTATCTATGACAAACCCACAGACAATATCATACTGAATGGGCAAAAACTGGAAGCATTCCCTTTGAAAACAGGCACAAGACAGGGATGTGCTCTCTCATCACTCCTATTCTACGTACTGTTGGAATTTCTGGCCAGGGCAATCAGGCAGGAGAAGGAAATAAAGGGTATTCAATTAGGAAAAGAGGAAGTCAAATTGTCCCTGCTTGCAGATGACATGATTGTATATCTAGAAGACCCCAACGTCTCAGCCCAAAATCTCCTCAAGCTGATAAGCAACTTCAGCAGTCTCAGGATACAAAATCAATGTGCAAAAATCACAACCGTTCTTATACACCAATAACAGACAAACAGAGAGCCAAATCATGAGTGAACTCCCATTCACAATTGCTTCAAAGAGAATAAAATACCTAGGAAACCAACTTACAAGGGATGTGAAGGACATGTTCAAGGAGAACTAAAACCACTGCTCAATGAAATAAAAGAGGACACAAACAAATGGAAGAACATTCCATGCTCATGGGTAGGAAGAATCAATATTGTGAAAATGGCCATCCTTCCCAAGGTAATTTATAGATTCAATGCCATCCCCATCAAGCTACCAATGACTTTCTTCACAGAATTGGAAAAAACTACTTTAAAGTTCATATGGAACCAAAAAAGAGCCCGCATTGCCAAGTCAATCCTAAGCCAAAAGAACAAAGCTAGAGGCATCACGCCACCTGACTTCAAACTATACTACAAGGCTACAGTAACCAAAACAGCATGGTACTGCTACCAAAACAGAGATATAGACCAATGGAATGGAACAGAGCCCTCAGAAATAATGCTGCATATCTACAACCATCTGATCTTTGACAAACCTGAGAAAAACAAGCAATGGGGAAATGATTCCCTATTTAATAAATGGTGCTGGGAAAACTGGCTAGCCACATGTAGAAAGCTGAAACTGAATCCCTTCCTTACACCTTACACAAAAATTAATTCAAGATGGATTAAAGACTTAAATTTTAGATCTGAAACCATAAAAACCCTAGAAGAAAACCTAGGCAATACCATTCAGGATATAGGCATGGGCAAGGACTTCATGTCTAAAACACCAACAGCAATGGCAACAAAAGCCAAAATTGACAAATGGGATCTAATTAAACTAAAGAGCTTCTGCACAGCAAAAGAAACTACCATGAGAGTGAACAGGCAACCTACAGAATGGGAGAAAATTTTTGCAACCTACTCATCTGACAAAGGGCTAATATCCAGAATCTACAATGAACTCAAACAAATTTACAAGAAAAAAACAAACAGCCCCATCAAAAAGTGGGTGAAGGATATAAACAGACACTTCTCAAAAGAAGTCATTTATACAGTCAAAAGACACATGAAGAAATGCTCATCACTGGCCATCAGAGAAATGCAAATCAAAACCACAATGAGATACCATCTCACACCAGTTAGAATGGCGATCATTAAAAAGTCAGGAAACAACAGGTGCTGGAGAGGATGTGGAGAAAGAGGAACACTTTTATACTGTTGGTGGGACTGTAAACTAGTTCAACCATTGTGGAAGTCATTGTGGCGATTCCTCAAGGATCCAGAACTAGAAATACCATTTGACCCAGCCATCCCATTACTGGGTATATACCCAAAGGATTATAAATCATGCTGCTATAAAGACACATGCACACGTATGTTTATAGCAGCACTATTCACAATAGCAAAGACTTGGAACCAACCTAAATGTCCAAAAATGATAGACTGGATTAAGAAAATGTGGCACATATACACTATGGGATACTATGCAGCCATAAAAAATGATGAGTTCATGTCCTTTGTAAGGGCATGGATGAAGCTGGAAACCATCATTCTCAGCCAACTACCGCAAGGACAAAAAACCAAACACTGCCTGTTCTCACTCATAGTTGGGAATTGAACAATGAGGACACATGGACACAGGAAGGGGAACATCACACACCGGGGACTGTTGTGGGGTGGGGGGAGTGGGGAGAGAGAGCATTAGGAGATATACCTAATGCTAAATGACGAGTTAATGGGTACAGCACACCAACATGGCACATGTATACATATGTAACAAACCTGCACGTTGTGCACATGTACCCTAATACTTAAAGTATAATAATAAAAAAAACAGGTCTGAAGGCTATAAATAAGTGTGGATAAGAAGTCTTGGCTCTGAAGTTCAGGAAGAACTGATAAGAGGCCTATATAGTTAACTAATCCATAAATAAGGGCCACTAGTCTTTTTAATATATATTTAAAATTTTGAATTTTAGTTAATGTTTGAAAAGACTTTGTGAATACCTCAAAAACTTGGTGTTACTAAATTTGCAAGTAGAAATTTAAATGAAAGTTATCATCAGCAGAAAATATTAATTCATCCTATATTAAAAGCAAGGCCAGGTGTGGTGGCTTGCACTTGGAATCCCAGCATTTTGGGAGCCTGAGGCGGGCAGATCATCTGAAGTCAGGAGTTTGAGACCAGCCTGGCCAACATGGTGAAACCCTCGTCTCTACTAAAAAAAAAAAAAAAAAAATACAAAAATTAGCTGGACATGGTGGCAGGTGCCTGTAATCCCAGCTACTCAGGAGGCTGAAGCAAGAGAATTGTTTGAACCCGGGAGGTGGAGGTTGCAGTGAGCCAAGATTGCAACATTGCACTACTACAGCCTGGGTGACAAGAGAAAAACTCTGTCTCAAAAAAAAAGACAAATTGTGGTGTCCCTGATGATGTGTACCCAGTAAAAACCACAGAATTCCTATGTAAAAATAAATAAATAAATAAAAAGAAAAAAGAAACATCAATTGAAAACCAAAACATTAAATATTCATGATTGGAAAGGGTAGAAATGAGTGATTTATACTTGCAAAGTTAGATGACATGTCATTATTTTGTCTTATTTAGCTATCAATTATATTCACTTTTAGAACAAATATAAAGAAAGTAATGTTTGTGTTTTATACCCCTCTTGAGCTCTAAGATATATGGCTTGCTTTCCTACTAAAAAATTCTGTAAATGTTGAATGTAGCTCTAGATATTTTACAGTTTTCTTCAAATAATTTAAGGTAGCTTTTTTCCCCCCAAAACTCTTTTCTGTTTGTTTTTGTTTCTTCACTAATATCTCTCTGCTAGATGATTTAAACCGAGAGATTAATTGTTATAGTTTCTAATATTTCTGTAATCAAATATCCTTTTTATTGACCATTACATCTATATTAAGTACACAAATAATGAAAGGCAAATACTATGTGTTGCTACAAGTATAGGAATAAAACACAATCTTAGGTATCAATTACACATTTGTAACATAAAATACTCTATCATTTTCTCACTCTTGTAAATTAATCTGTGCAAGTATCTTGTACACCTTAAGAATTAAAAGCTGACATACGTTTATGTCCATGAACGGGTGCTCAGTTTTACAAAATCTGTTAGTATCAAATAAAACCAAGTTTCATTAAATAAAACTCTCAAATTTTAAAAGAATTCCAGCTTGAGTCTGATCTATGAAAGCAGGTTAAACATACCTTTTTAAAAATTTATTTCCTGAAGTCTGAATTTTTCTAACTGGGCTTTATTCTGAAGAGTTCATTCTAGTGTCAGTGGAGATTGGGTCTAGAGTTGAGCTATACTGAAACCTCATGGAGTTATACATTGCATAATCTGCACAGCCATAGAGAGTATCCCTGGTCTGAAAGTGTATTTGTATATTATTTTATCATGTTAAGGGCCTCTATAATAAGACAAAGAATAAGATTCATAATTCTTCTATATCTTATATAAACTTAATTAAATGGCACATTTTTATGGTACATACAGAAATTAGGGGAAAAACACATGGCATTAATATATTCTAACTAGCATTCAGAAGGTTTTAAAGATAAAATGACAATTCAGGGCATTTAGGTTCTATTATATATTTTTTTAATTGATGCATAAGAGATATACATATTTTCAGTCTATGTGATATATTGATGCATTTATATAATGTGTAATAATCAAATTAGGGTAATTGAGATATCCATCCCCTTAAATGTCTATCTTTTCTTTAAGCTGAGAACATTTTACTTACTCTCCACCAGCTATTTTAAAATATGCAATAAAATATTGTTTACTATAGGCACCCTACTGATTTTTTAAACGCTAGGTTCAAAAATATAATCTTCTATTAACCTATATTTTACTTAAATAATCTCTTTTTATCCTTTCCTCTCCCTACCCTTCCTGGCCTCCAGTAACTACCAAACTACTCTTTATCTTCATGAGATCCATTTTCTTAGCTCCCACAGATGAGTGAGAACATATGATATTTGTTTTGTTCTGTACTTGGCTTAATTCAAAGTGCATTATGCATCATTAAGAAGTAGTAAAATATTGGTCATAATTGCTAAAAGACAAACATCAGAAGTTTCTCCCTTTAAAAATATATATATATATGAGCCTATATTAATTTCATATCAACATATATATTATTTTCAATAACTATACAATTGTAGGGCAAATCAGTTGTTATACCAAGATAATAATGAGTAGTTTTGGAAGCCAAAATAATGTTTTAATAATTAACAAAGCTCATGTATAATATTTTGTGAAAATGAACAATTTGCAAAATGCTGCCAGTAATTTTTCCTAAGATTTCATGAGTCATACTAGTTTCTATTTTCTATTTTGACTGTGACTTAGGACACGTGGCTACAAAGAAGAGATTCCTGATACTGACAGCTGAGATTAAACATCCTTTTAATTATTTCCCATTATTATATTTCTTAGACAGAAAACAAAATTGAACATAACAAGTCACACGTATTTATCATGGAATGAATATTTTAGTGAGACTCATATTCCAACTAACTTCTGTATTACTGCACTGTCTTACAGCACTTCCTTCTCATCTTTTACCTAGATTATTTCAATATTTTTTCTAATTTTTCTCTTCCACTAGTACCCACACTTTCTAAAATTCCAGTGATTATTTGAACTTTCTAATATATTCCCTTTAAAATTTAATAAATTCTTAATATAAACGATACTAATTTGCACCTTTTCTTATTTAGATTGCAGTATTCTTATAAACCTAAATTTTCTACATGGTATTCTGAACTGTAGAAGAGGAAAGATGCTGTAGTATAGTGTTTAATAGCTTGCACTGTGGAATTACACTGTGAAGCATAAATTCTTGCTCTGGCCTGTCTGTTACATGACTGTGATCAACTTGCTTAAGTTGTCTAATGCCTCAGTTTCTTCAAATATTAAATGACATGACCATTTTAGCAGTTATCATGTAAGATTTTTGTGAAAAACAAATGAGATCACAAATTGTTCACCTTAAAGCCTGGTATAAAGTGATTACTCAATACCTCTTAGTCATTTTATTCATACCTACTAATTTATTGATGTCTGAGTCTCTTTATGTTAATAATTCTGGAAAATATTTAAAAATTAAAAGATTAAAATATGTAAGCCATATAATACAGGCGGCCACCAGAAATGATGAAAAGTTAGAATACATAAGCTACATCTTAGGAGTTCTCTTTCTCTTTAAGGACAAAGTAACATAGAGGAAAGACATTGCTCACTCCTCTAGGTGAATGTCTCTGCTTTGATTAAAGCTGGCTAACACCTTTAGAACTTAGATTTATGGAGTTCATGCCACTTTTATGTGAAGGGGATAGGTCCATATGGCATAAATCAATTCAGTCAGTCACCTTTGCTGATTGACTCATTATAAATATGACCACAAGCCAAAGGTACATGACAGAGAATAAATGAAAACCATTTATGAAAACAGAATTGGAATAAATAAACTGATTCAAAAAGCTAAAGAGCATTCTACTCCTAAATGTTTACAAATGCATCTAAAAATGTGATCAGAAAATATTCTGGGTAATATAATGTAAGGCTCTACATTAAAAATTTTCATCAAGGTATGAGGGTCTCCAGTCAATGATAAAAGTTCTTTTTTGGAGTCTAACTTCCATCTTTCTTGTGTCTCAGCCATTTCATAATTACATTTGAGGTGTTGCAAATAATATGTTAAAATCCACAAAAGTGCAACCTTTGCCACTCATTTAATGGTGGAAGATTTTAAACCTCAATTTAAAGGTCAAATTAAAAGACAGTTTACAAGTGTCACATACTTTTAAATCAGCATCCCAATATATGTAGAAAGTATGACATATTTTTCTTAAATCAACTGAGATAACAGGATCTGGGTTCTTGTGCTGGCTCTTCTGCTAAAAGCTTTCATAAACTACCCAGTCACTTGTTAATTAAAAACATTTACTGGATGCCTATTATATGTTATGTTTTGTACCAGACACAGGGATTTTAAAAAAAGATAGAGTGTCTTTCATGAGCATAAACAGGTAAAAAACACAATATATCTGAAATATGAGGATGAAAGCATGCATATGGTATTACAATGGCAGCTTAAAGGTTCTGTGGTTCCACATTTCTTCTTCTCCATTCGTGTAACTACTACCCGTAAATTATGGTTTAGGATACAGATCAAGATTCATTATTTTCTATAAAACTCTTCTGATCTGTTCAAGTTATGTTAAATGCTCCACTCTTCATGAAATTACAGCTATGTCTACAACCATCTTTCATAGGGTAACACTATATTGCAATTAATTATTTAGAAATCACTCTTTACATTAAACCTGCAAGTGCAAAGAGTCTTTTTCTCTTAATTGCCTACCATTCTTATGGTACATATCCAAAATTAAGACACATGCAAAAGTAAGTTCTTAATACATGTGTCTGTGAATGAAGAAATGAATGAATAAATGGCATCTAACTCAGTCTGATCGCGGTAAGCTACAACTACACTTTGAAGGGAACAGTTCACAGTATTGAATGTTGTGGTTGGACATATATTCCTAAAAATCAAGAAAAATATTTGGGCTTCACAGCAGGACATGGGCTTTGTTTGAAGCATGGTATAAATGCAATGTTCCTGAAGAAGAAAGAGACCTTGCTAAGAATGTAAGCACTAAGTAAGGCTAAAAGATTCAAGGTCTAGTTAATAAAGAGGTCGAGGAGGTACCAATTTGCTAACCATACTCTGGTATGGTGATGACAGAGAGGGTAGAGAAAAGGAGATGAAAAATGGTAGCAAATGGTGTAAAATTGAAAGATCTCTTTATAGCAAGGAAAATGGAGGTGTTGGCAGGTACAGTCAACACTCTACTCAATGCGTTCTGGATCCCTGGATTCAATCAACCATGGATTGAAAATACTTGGGAAAAAATGTTACATCTATATTGAACGTTTGCAGACTTCTTATTATTTTCTAAACTATACAGTATAATAGCCACTTATTTAGCATTTACATTGTATTTGGTATTTTAAGTAATCTTCAGATGATTTAAAGCATGTAGGAGGATGAGCACAGGTTGTATGTAAATACTGAACCATTATATATCAGGAACTTCAGCCTCCATGGATGCTGGTATACATGGGAGGTACTGAAACCAATCCCCTCTGAATAACAAAAGATGACTATAGCTATTTATGTAGCAAAGACAGTATGTAAATAATCTAGTATAGAAACAGAAATTCTTGCTTTTAAGATATTAACCAAGAATGTCAAGACATAAGAAGTCTGGTAAGATTTGTTTTTACTAGGCTAGAGAATTAATCACGTTTGAATGTTTTGGGTAGAAATGGCCTTAGTTATTAATATTACAGAATGTTTAGAAACAGCTGAACAGTGGCTATAAGCATCCTTTCTTATATTGCGCCTGAAAACTTCATGGGAGAAAACATTAACTCTGAAAACAATGGGAGATAAAGCTATATTCTGGGAAGCTCAGCAAAATTGAGAAAACCCTTGAAGAGAGAAATAATAATTTTTTAAAAAGCCAATAACCTTGTGGAATGACATCTGACAAATAGGACATGCAGCACTAAGGACAGTGAGAAGTGCTGTCTGATTCTTCCTCAATCCACCTATCTAGCAGAATGCCCCTAAAGACTAGTGGTCCTAGAACGCAGGAGGAAATGTGTTAAATAAAAAAAAAAAAAATCCCATTTTTTCTGCTGTCTTGTTTCTTCCTTCCTGTCACTCCTCACTGTCCCTTCTCACTGTCCCTTCTAAAAGAGCAGGACAATGGAACAAGAAAGCATTTTTCTAAGTGATAATGATAGAAATACCCAGAAGACAGAAGACACTACACTTATGGACACATTCAATGAAGAATTTGTTGAATACATTAGATATATTATAAATTCAGATGCCTAAGGCAGGTTTATACCACCATGTTGGATTTTTTAAAAATTCAAAGAGGAAAAGCAGAAAGGAGACTAAATGGCAAATTTGGACTTTGAAATTTTTGCGTGACCTGCCCTCTTTGGGAACTCCTAGAACAGTGGTTCTCAAACAATAGGCCCATAAACATTGACTCTGAGCATCCTAAAAGTTCATATTCCTCCAGAGTTTCTGATTCAATAAGTAGAATATGAAGCCTAGAAATCTTTTTATGTAAATAAAAACAGAAAACTAAAAGTGACTGTGCTCCCGGTGTCTTAGGAAAAACAAACAAACAAACAAACAAAAACTACAAGTGACTCTGCTCTCCGTGTCTTAGGCTACATTTGAAATATTGCTCAAGAGCATTAGGTTAAAAACTGTTTTCACGGCCAGGCATGGTGGCTCACGCCTGTAATCCCAGCACTTTGGGAGACCGAGGTGGGTGGATCACTTGAGGTCAGGAGTTCGAGCCTGGCCAACATGGTGAAACCCCATCTCTACAAAAATACAAAAATTAACACAGCCTGGTGCATGCGCCGCTAATCTCAGCTACTCAGGAGGCTGAGGCAGGAGGATTGCTTGAACCCAGGAGGTGGAGATTGCAGTGAGCTGAGATCGTGGCTTTGTTCTTCAGCGTGGGCAACAAGAACAAAACTCCATCTCAAAAAAAAAAAATGTTTTCACAATAATACTGAGATGTCATTTGTCCCTTTAAACTGTGATGACATTTACACTGATGGAGCATAAATAATGGTGGGTAAAATTGCTGGTGCCATAAGACAAATCCAGGTGGGGACACAAAAGTAAACTAATAGTCATATTTTTAAGTGTCATATATTTACAGATTTGTCTTAAAGCTAGTTTCATTTAAGATTCTCTTTTATATAGTAGCACAATTATTGATTTTATTAAATCTTAACCTGAGTACACATTTTTAACATTCTGTGTGCCAAAATGAGACATGCAAATAGAACACTTCTGCTGTATTACAAAAATATGCTGGTTGTCTAAAACAAAAGCACTTATTTGATGATTCATGTTTCCAGATGAACAATTTTTTTTCATGAAATACCATTTTTACTTGAAAGAATGAGTGATGCTAGAGTCTCATTTCCACCAGGATTTAGAAGATTACTTTTAGTTGTCGAGACAGTTGTAGGCTTAAACTATGTAGAACTTGTCTTCATAAACTGTTACCTAACTTTTTTGAATTGTTTAAGAAACTTTTGAGCTATAAAGTTATGTAAAATGTTTATTATTATTATATGATTTCCTCTCATTCACTTTTTACTTTTTAAACTAATTTGATAAAAGATATTACTTAGAATCAGATAACATGGAATCAATCTAAGTTTTAATCACTTGGGATAATCATAAATGATTTAAGTCAGAATATTCTTACTGACAAACAGAATAACTATTTAAAAGGATAATTGTGAAAGTTAAATTACTAATGGTAGTTAAAGTTTGTGATACCATTCTATGAATGTCAGGCATTATATTTGGTTAGGTTGATAAAAGTTGATACAACTTTACATTATTTTGTGCAACTTTTTAAATGGGGTAATTAAATGAAAACGTAAAGGCATGATGGCATGTCATTCAGATAAGTATTCTTCTCCATCTATTGCAATAGAAGAGTGTGGTATGGAGGTATGCTAAGCATCCCTAATGGGAAAAAAGGAGATGATAAACAAGTGTGAATAAATCTGTGATAAAAATATGCAAAGAAGGCACAGTGAGTTTTATACAGACCTAAATCTGCCAATTTTAATTCACAGAGAGCACAACACTAAAGGCAATCAATCAATGGGAGTGTTAAGAGTAGCAACACTTTTCATGTTAGCTTACCTTGACAAAGGCGTCCTGTCTAAGATTACTGAAGGGTATAGTGATTTGACACATGGCTAGGTCAACGTATAACAAATTTAAACAAAATAGACTCGTGTGAAATGAAGGTCAATTTTTAACAAATAAATAATATACATGGAGGCTATTTAAGTGACCTTATTTTAACCAAGCACAAAACAAATTAGAGTGTTAGAGACATTATAGACATTCTGGAAACTCTCCTATCAAGAGCTTGAGAGCAATGATTCCTTGTGAGTGCTTTGTCAGGCCAGAAACAAATGTAGGTGTATCATTCTTGCCATTTAGTCAAAACAGGGTTTATGCTTTCTCCATTGGTCAATGCGACCCGGATAATTAAGGGCTAAGGTCAGATTATAGACTAAGTTCTTAAATATCTGATTGAATTACTCCAAAACATAACCGTAAAGGATAAAAGAATATGGGATAATCATGATAGGGATCAACAGGTGAAGTAGGTATTGTGAGGGGCCTGAAAACAAGGCAAATGCCTTCGTTTTTTATTTATGTATGTATTTATTTTTAGCTCTCATAACTGGATTATACAAATCTTAAATTTAGAGGTTGTAATTTATTTTTCTTGTATGTTTACTTTATTCTAGATATGGGGAAAATCATAGAACAGTTCACTAAAAATTGATTGAGTAGACACAAAAATATTTTAAGTCAGTTTATACTTAGAACAGTATTAAGAGTTCTTGCTTTTAAAGACCAATGCATTTAATTAAACACATATACATGGAAAGCCAAAATCAAATGTACAATCATTTGCATGAGACACTTAACCCCTTGCCTTTCAAGCTTTTAGTAGCTTTTGCAAGACTGTTAGAAACTGCCAGAAACAAGAGCAAGAATACAATGCTTGTGCCAATGTTATCTGTCAAAATATTTATCCAGAGAAGTAATTGAGTAGGCCAAGGTTAGTGGCTTCTGTAGAAGGGTGAGAAGTAACATTTAATTACATATCTTCCTCCTATTGCCTAACAGAATGGATCATTATAACTCACTCAGCCTTTAATCTAACAATTGTACTAAAAGAAAGCAGTCACTTTTCCCCTTAATTATGCACAAAATATGAAGCAATCACCCACGATCTTCAAATGCTTACATGTAAAATCCTCTCAGAAGATTTTTAAAAATTGAAATTATAAAGTTGCCGACTACCAGAGCTTTATCATTATTTACTTTCATATGGGTTTTCCCTAACTCTCACACCCAACACTACAACCTTAAGATAAAATTAGACTAGGAAAGGGAATTCCCTGACCCCTTACGCTTCCCGGGTGAGGCTATGCCTCACCCCACTTTGGCTCACGCTCAGTGGGCTGCACCCACTGAACTGAAGGAGATAGAGACACAAAAACCCTTCAAAAAATCCATGAATCTAGGAGCTGGTTTTTTGAAAAGATCAACAAAATTGATAGACCACTAGCAAGATGGATAAAGAAGAAAAGAGAGAAGAATCAAATAGACACAATAAAAAATGATAAAGGGGATATCGCCACTGATTCCACAGAAATACAAACTACCATCAGAGAATACTATAAACACCTCTATGCAAATAAACTAGAAAATCTAGGAGAAATGGATAAATTCCTAGACACATATACCCTCCCAAGACTAAACCAGGAAGAAGGTGAATCCCTGAATAGACCAATAACAAGCTCTGAAATTGAGGCAATAATTAGTAGCCTACCAACGAAAAAAAGTCCAGGACCAGATGCATTCACAGCCGAATTCTACCAGAGGTACAAGGAGGAGCTGTTACCATTCCTTCTGAAACTATTCCAATCAATAGAAAAAGAGGGAATCCTCCCTAACTCATTTTATGAAGCCAGCATCATCCTGATACCAAAGCCTGGCAGAGACACAACAAAAAAAATATAATTTTAGACCAATATCCCGGATGAACATCGATGTAAAAATCCTCAATAAAATACTGGCAAACCTAATCCAGCAGCACATCAAAAAGCTTATCCACCATGATCAAGTGGGCTTCATCCCTGGGATGCAAGGCTCATTCAACATATGCAAATCAATGAACATAATCCAGCATATAAACAGAACCAAAGACAAAAACCACATGATTATCTCAATAGATGCAGAAAAGGCCTTTGACAAAATTCAACAGCCCTTCATGCTAAAAACTCTCAATAAATTAGGTTTTCGTGGGACGTATGTCAAAATAATAAGAGCTCTTTATGACAAACCCACAGCCAATATCATACTGAATGGGCAAAAACTGGAAGCATTCTCTTTGAAAACTGGTGCAAGACAGGGATGCCCTCTCTCACCACTCCTACTCAACATAGCGTTGGGAGTTCTGGCCAGGGCAATCAGACAGGAGAAAGAAATAAATGTTATTCAATTAGGAAAAAAGGAAGTCAAATTTTCCTTCTTCGCAGAGGACATGACTGTATATTTAGAAATCCCCATCGTCACAACCCCAAATCTCCTTAAGCTGATAAGCAACTTCAGCAAAGTCTCAGGATCTTATATAGCAATAATAGACAAACAGAGAGCCAAATCATGAGTGAACTCCCATTCACAATTGCTTCAAAGAGAATAAAATACCTAGAAATCCAACTTACAAGGGATGTGAAGGACCTCTTCAAGGAGAACTATACACCACTGCTCAATGAAATAAAAGAGGATACAAACAAATGGAAGAATATTCCATGCTCACGGATAGGAAGAATCAATATCATGAAAATGGCCATACTGCCCAAGGTAATTTACAGATTCAATGCCATCCCCATCAAACATCAAGCTACCAATGACTTTCTTCACAGAATTGGAAAAAACTACTTTAAAGTTCATATGGAACCAAAAAAGAGCCCACATTGCCAAGACAATCCTAAGCCAAAAGAACAAAGCTGGAGGCATCATGCTACCTGACTTCAAACTATACTACAAGGCTACAGTGACCAAAACAGCATGGTACTGGTACCAAAACAGACATATAGACCAATGGAACAGAACAGAACCCTCAGAAATAAAACCGCATAACTATCTGATCTTTGACAAACCTGACAAAAACAAGAAATGGGGAAAGGATTCCCTATTTAATAAATGGTGCTGGGAAAACTGGCTAGCCATATGTAGAAAGCTGAAACTGGATCCCTTCCTTACACCTTATACAAAAATTAATTCAAGATGGATTAAAGACTTAAATGTTAGACCTAAAACCATAAAAACCCTAGAAGAAAACCTAGGCAATACCATTCAGGACATAGGCATGGGCAAGGACTTCATGTCTAAAACACCAAAAGCAATGGCAACAAAAGCCAAAATTGACAAATGGGATCTAATTAAACTCAAGAGCTTCTGCACAGCAAAAGAAACTACCATGAGAGTGAACAGGCAACCTACAGAATGGGAGAAAATTTTTGCAACCTGCTCATCTGACAAAGGGCTAATATCCAGAATCTACAAAGAACTCAAACAAATTTACAAGAAACAAACAACCAACCCCACAACAAGTGGGCAAAGGATATGAACAGGCACTTCTCAAAAGAAGACATTTATGCAGCCAACAGACACATGAAGAAATGCTGATCATCACTGGCCATCAGAGAAATGCAAATCAAAACCACAATGAGATACCATCTCATACCAGTTAGAATGGTGATCATAAAAAAGTCAGGAAACAACAGGTGCTGGAAAGGATGTGGAGAAACAGGAACACTTTTACACTGTTGGTGAGACTGTAAACTAGTTCAACCATTGTGCAGGACAGTGTGGCTATTCCTCAAGGATCCAGAACTAGAAATACCATTTGACCCAGCCATCCCATTACTGGGTATATACCCAAAGGACTATAAATCATGCTGCTATAAAGACACATGCACACGTATGATTATTGTGGGACTATTCCCCATAGCAAAGACTTGGAACTAAACCAAACATCTACCAATAATAGACTTGATTAAGAAAATGTGGCACATATACACCATGGAATACTATGCACCCATGAAAAAGGATGAGTTCACGTCCTTTGTAGGGACATGGATGAAGCTGGAAACCGTCATTCTCAGCAAACTCTCGCAGGGACAAAAAAACCAAACACTGAATGTTCTCCCTCATAGGTGGGAACTGAACAATGAGAACACTTGGACACAAGAAGGGGAACATCACACACTGGGGCCTGTTGTGGGGTGGGGGTAGGGGGGAGGGATAGCATTAGGAGATATACCTAATGTAAATGACGAGTTAATGGGTGAAGCACACCAATATGGCACATGTATACATATATAACAAGCCTGCATGTTATGCACATGTGCTCTAGAACCTAAAGTATAGTAATAATAAAAAAAAGATAAAATTAGGGATACTTACCAAAGGAGACAAAAAAAGACAATAGGACAGAGGAAAGAAAAGAGGAAAAAAAAAGGGAGAAAATAAAAAGATGTAGGAGGGAGGAATAAAAGGAAGAAAATGAAAACGATGGCATAAAAATTACTTAAATCTTCAATAATTTTACATTAATAAAAATATAAATTATAAACACATAGATTGCCTATAAAGGTGTCTAAGAGATCTTATTACATTTATTTGCTGAGATTACTTAATATCTAAAACTGTTAGTATTTAAGTAATACGATAAAGTCCCTTTCTCTGCTTCTTTTCAAATCTGATTGAGGAATATGCAATAGAAGATGGAAAATCAAAATATTACACTAATTATTAAAAACACGACCTATATGGACAGCAGCATGCATATTTCCAACACTTAGTTACAGGCCTTAATGGATCTCTTATTGTTCTAATGAAAGTACGGGCCCCTGCTGCTGCCTCTGCCCTCCTCGCTTGACGTGTGTAAGCCGGCTTCTTACAGTGTAATAGCCTGGAGGATCGTGATGGAATGCTACACAGATCTTTCTGTCTTTCCTTGATTTCTCCAGTTAGGATTAAATTCCAAAACCTCTGCAATTGTTGTTTCCTCATCTGGAATATTCTTCCCACCGCTAAACATATGACATATTCCTTCTCCTGAAACTTTTGACTGGAATACCACTTTCTCAGTAAGAACTTTCCTAGCTACCACATAAAAAATTGATATCAATCTTTCACACACCTGTGCATATTATTCCATTTCCTGCTTTCTTTTTCTCCATTGAACTCATTACCATCTGACACACTTTACATTTTACTTGTTTATTTTGTTACTATTTTTCCAACTCTGCTATAGTATAAATTCTATGAGAGAAAGGATTTTTCATCCAATCTGCTCACTGCAGTATTCGCAATAATTAGCAGAGCATTTGGCACCTTAGAAGTATTATATGAATATTTGTTGAATGAGTAGCAGCTTTCTGAGGGCATCCACATCTTAGAGAAAAAGAAGGGAACATGGAGTAAAGTGAGATGGTTCTTGCCCCACATTGAACATAAGTGTAATTGACTCCACAAAGAGGTCAGGCAAAATCCCAAGAACCTCTTTAAGGAAACCAGCAGAGTTTGAAGAACTGTTCTCTTCACTTTCTTCAGCATTTTGTTGTTTTAAGCCATCAGGTTTAATGATCGATCTCATAGACAACCTGGATGTTTTCTCCCTCAAAACCTGGTGAAAGGTATAGTGAAACAATAATAACTTATATATGAAACTCAGCATTCCAGCAAATCATCCAACTGAAATAGAGAAGAGATCCAGTAACTAATTTTTTTAATTTCCTCAAATATTCAAAATGTGTGTGGCACTAATTATATCCTATGAAAATCATATTTTTTCAGAAGTTAGCCCATACAAAATATCATTCAGAGTGTTAACCTTATACATGATTGTAATGAAATTCTATGCATTTTGTCAAATCCACTGCAAATTAGAAATAGCTCAGTTGAAGAAGTAAGATTAGCTGGTACAGATCAATAAACATCAAAGTTATTCACGCTGTCCTTCGTGGTTCTACTGTACCTTCTAATTATTTATCTTACAACAGTTACCTTATTTTCTTACTTACTTGTTCGATGCATTAGATAATGAGTTCCTTGACTACAAGGGCCAGGTCTACACGTTTTACCCCTTGTATAATGCTTAGCCGAATGCCTGGGCTCATTATGGCTCAACACTGAGCCAAATGCTGTTCAATGCAGTATTCCCAATAATACTCGGAATAATGCAGTATTCCCAATAATACTGGGAATAATGCAGTATTCCCAATAATACTGGGAATAATGCAGTATTCCCAATAATACTGGGAATAATGCGGTATTCCCAATAATACTGGGAATAATGCAGTATTCTCAGTATTTTATTGGAGTAAGTTTTAAGGTAATGACTACATTTAAAATGTAAATTGATAATAGAAAAATAATGTAGTGTCCTTGAAAAAATTTTATGCTCCAGAGGTTATAATAGCTGTACATAAAAACATATGAATGTCTGGTGTATGTCTATGGTTAATGTTGCTGTGTTATATCTTGTGCTGTTACTGTATGTGTATAAAGGTAACTGCTGTGGGCAAGAGATATAAATGATGTGCACAGACATAACCTGATACACCTGGCTCAATGAGAACCATCTCTTATGAGTTGCTAACAAATTGATCTGTTGATGGTATGTTTCAGTGGACTCAAAGGACTGTGGAAAGTTTCTCCAAGCAACAGACCGAAGAGAAGCTACCAGCTTCTGTCACTGTAATAGCTTGTGTGCATATCCTTATGCATTAAGTAATTTCCACTTTTTTCTTTTATTAACAATTTTTTGCTATAAATTATGGAACATGTTTATAGCCTAATCCCACTTTTATAATATATGAGGCAGAACAAGAGCATTAGCCGTGTTTAATCTGGTTCTTTGTATTCTGAAAATACTCTTGATGCAGGTTTGGTTTTACAGAAGAGACGCTGAGTTGGTATTTCATGTTCGGGGTATTTTTTGCTGATCAACAAGTAAGGAAGGGGTGAAAAAGAGGTGGTATTATGGAGCTGACGTAGAACTGTGATGTCCGCCTATGAAACCTTGACCAAAACGATGGGAATTTATGCAGTAAATATTGGTATTTAAAATAGAAAACTTGCAGCAAATGGCCAGGGATGTTAGACTCTGCCTTGATCAGAGTCTGTTGGCTATGGGCCATTCTGAGAAGAACCTGCCTTGAAATAAGGTGGCCTTGAGCAGCTGAGACAAGCCCTGAAGAACGTGACTGCTTGGAGCACCTGCTGGATTTTTCCTTGAAGAAAAATCTGGTGACACAACTCTTGGTCTACAAGAACTCTACAGAAGGAAAAACTGTATCAATCTGATATAAGAAGCTGTCCCATTCCAGGAAAACCTTACCTGTATTTTGAAACACAAAAAATTAACTAGAATTGCTCATTCATTCTGAGTGCAATCCTGGCAGATATGAAATTAAAAGTAACCTACTTCCAGTTATGTATTATTAGGGCTAAATAACTCCTAAAACTTCAATAATTGTTTTCTTCCAATAATAAAAAAAAAATAGATGAGGGCTAGTTATTAGTGTTTATTTTAAATTTTTGTGAAGATACAAATACTAAATACAGATCTAAAAATGTTATTGCTATAGAAGCTAAATCTAGTAATTATCTTGCAACATCTATTTCTTTACAAATCTTTAGAGATTATTGATAATTAATCTTTTACTTTATAATATTAGATAAATTAAATGCATATATATAGCTACAGCTGTTAAAATATACTGCTGCAATGAGAATCAGGCACATTTAACAAATTAACGTGTCTTTTTGTCAATTCAAAATGCTATTACACAAGATGATGTAACTGTATAAATTTAATTAATGATTACTTTGAAAGAAGAAAAATAGAAACTTTTATGATTTGATAAAAATGAAAGAAGGAGTTTCAATAGGAAAATAGAACATTTCAGGTGGGAGGCAAACTCTAATACATAACTAAATTTTTTACCTTAATCGTTGAAAAACATTTAAATGATATGATTATAAATTAAAATGCCTATTTATATTTGGGAAAAAATTAAATGGAAACTTTCTACTTTGTAGTTATTTATGCGAATAGAATGAGGTATAATTAATCAGAATGAGCCAAATAGCAGCTAAATATAACCACTGGATATTCAACCACTAGAAACTCGTAACACACTGATTGGCATGTATTTGATGGTCAATGCTCATACTGCTTGTTTTTATCTATAAGGAATGACATCTGGTTGACAGAACTTAGTAAAAATGTGTTGATAGTCTGCCATACTGACAGCTTGAAATAAAGAATTCTGAATTGTCATAGCCTACATTGATTAGACAGAGAAATTATAAAATTTAAATAGGATTTTCTAGTACCAACCAGTGTGGTCATTAATACGCCACATTTATTAAACCATAGTTTGCAGCCTGCTGTAATAGGTATAATTGATTTTTAAAATAAGAGCATGTGAATGAGAGAACATAAAACTTTTGTCTTTGGGTAATTTATAATCCATTCTGTCAGAGATGGCAATGAGAAATATACACAGATTTTATTCCATTTTTTTATCAGTCTCTTATGTAGTCTGTACATTGTTTATTATCGTAAACCTCGCTACATATAGAGCAAAACATATGACTCAAGTAAATGCTTTCAGTATGTCATTATGAAATAGAAAATGAAATCTAGGCACTTTAATTTTATGTGAATTTTTAATGTTATTTGATATCAGTCAGACCCTCAAAATGAATAGTTCATTTTCCCAGAATATACTTGATGTTTTCTTACCTTTCTGACTTTTTAATGCTATCTGTTTTGTGTTCATTGTGTTATTCCAGTGTCTACCTTTTCTCTACATATCCAATTTTAATTGGACATCATGACACAGCAGAAATGATACTTTTTTGATGATGGTTTTCTGATCCCTCAACCCACAGTATTCTCTTTTAACTTTGAACAGGCAGGATAATTTTTCTTTTACTATTTGCTTTATACTAAACAAGTTTCATGAAAGTCTTATTTCTTACCAAAATGTAAGCTCCATATTGTCAGGGAGAGTAAATTTTTTATCTTTTTTTTCAACTTTTATTTTAGAATTGTGGGTACATGTACAGATTTGTTACAAAGGTATATTGTGTGATTCTTAGGTTTGGAGTACAGAACAGTACATTTTCTAACTGTATCCCCTATGTAGTAACTGCAAAATGTAAGCATTATAATGCATAATTATTAGAGAATTATATTTATTGTCCACAAGACTTGAATGATTTACGTAAATACATAGTTCATAAAAAACACTAATATTTTAAAATCACTACATTTTTAACGTGAAATATAAAGCTCAAAATTTCCTAGGCCCCTGGATGCATGCAATAAAATACACTGATCGAGAAATATGTGCTTTGACAAAAGAAGCATTTATGTAAAGGAAAGAGAAAAATAGAATGAATACATATTTATATTAATTTAGAAACCAAAAACTTTTGAAAATTGTTTTAACTCAAAATTCATTCAAAAATTAAAAGCAATACCACTACTCTTTTTGGGAACTGGAATATTTTAAAATCTGCAAATATTTGAGAAAGAATTATAATACTATATATATATATACACATACGCACACACACAGTAGCTACACATAAATATGTTTCATATATACACATATATATATTTACCTTATTTATAGTAACATATATTTTCTATAACCTCTACAGCATAAAAAACACTGTATTATAGTTATTGTGAACTAAAAAATTGAAAATTCAGTGCAATTGTCAGCAAGGTCCAGAAAGTTGGCAATCAGTAGAAAAAAGCACTCTAACGAACAACACAAACTATATTAAAATACCTCTTTCTATATCTGGGAATCCAGAGACATTTAATGAACTAAAATTCATGTGTATTATTAATATTTTGATTTACAGAACTCATCTACTTTCCTGGTCCCCAGGCACGTGTAGTGCAAGAACACCAATCTAATTAAGATAATGCTTATAATTCAAGAGTCAAGTTGTTACCTTTTACATTAATAAATTCTTGTTCAATTGATGCTATATATCAATTTCTAAAGGTTTACAAAGACAAAATTGTAAGTAAATCGCAAATATCGGGGCCTAGCATTAAAAACATTATAATCTAGTGATTCATGGTATTCCCATAGAGGAAGTTTCTTTCTTCTCTCAGGTTAGATGTATCAGAGGTTTTTACACCCTATAGGAAAATTACTCAGTTACAGTCATTGATAATGAATTAGAAAACTTGGTTATACAGCATTGATTAAATCACTTATTTGCCCCTTGGATATTAGCTGCAAAACATCCTAATTAATACACAATCTTACTCATGGTTTTTTGGAAGATGAATTAGTGTTCATGGAATTCTTTGAGATTCAGAGATAATGCTTTCAAATACAATAGTTATATAACATTTAGATAGTAGGAACTAGTGTTAAGAAAATTGGGATTAATTATTATTATAAAACTTCAAATTAGACCTTCAAATGTATCAAGACACAGCCTGTAACATATCCAAAATGAGATATTACATAATATATGAAATCTCTGGAAAATATAACCACAATGGTGTTAATAAAGCTTTGATACAAAAAATAGGTGTTAAAATGTAAAGGTGAAATTAAGACTTTATAGACAACACAAGACTGATTAAGCCTATAATGTTATGCAACCCATACAATTTTAAGGACAAAAGTCAAGAAATTTCAAAATAGTCATCCACATCCTCATAATGTGGAAAGTCATTAAATGACTCCATGGGGGACCTTCAAGACCCTCCCTACATTGCCCACTACACCTCTCTGACTGCTTATGGCATCCTCATGTGGACCCTCTGTATGGCCAAGCAAGTATGCTGTTGTCTCTTCTCTCGGACTCTTACCCTTTTGTGAGTTTCTTGACCTGTCATATGCTGTTTCCCTCCCTGCCTCCTGGTATAACAATCCCTTTTTGTTGTCCATCCCTCCAAGATTGCCTCCAAAATTCTCAACTGCCTGCAACTAATACTTCTAGATTTGCTGTATTCACTTGTTCTTACTGACTTGTGTCATTCACTTGGCCATCAGCATTTTTGCACATTTGTTATATTCAAGACACCATGACTCCCCTGTCAAATGAAGTTGGGTTCCCCTTAACTTACTTCATTGTACAAGTCACTTGGAAACCACTCTGAGTTCTTGCTTGTAAAATAAAAACCCTCCTCAATTGCAAAAAAAAAAAAATTTCTCTTTTAATGTGTTATATTCCTAATCCTAATATATAATAAATGGTATATAAATATATGATAAACACATTCTTAATGAATGTGTTTATAATGCTAACGGGAATAAAGCAAATATTTTAAAATATGAAACATATACTAGATTTTGGTTTCATTTCCTAGTCAAGCGTAAAATCAAACACTCATAACCTAAGTAAAATTTTAAAATTCCAAAATTTTAATAATATACTTAATTTTAATATGAATATACTTAAGGGGACATCATTAATGAAAGGAAAGTATAGAAACTGATAGTGGTAATTATTATATTTCTTTATGTCTCATGGGTCATTAAAACAAGTCCTAATATTCACTGTGATACATCCTTCCCATGAAATGAGCTATCAAGTTATGAAAAGACATGTAGGAACCCTAAATTTATAGTATTAAATGAAAAAGATCAATCTGAAAAAGGCTACATGCTTAATGATTCAACTACAAAACATCATGGAAAAGGTAAAACCATGGATGTAATAAAAAGATTATTGGTTGCCAGGAGTTTAAAGGGAAAGAGAAACGAAGAGGTAGAGCACACAGAATTGTTAGGACAGTAAGACGATTTTGTATGATACTCTAATGGTGAATAAATGTCATTAATGCATTCTCCAAAGCCATAGAATACACACCAGCAAGAGTGAACCTTAATTTAAACTTTGAGTGTTAAGTGATAGTGACATGTCAAGGTTGTTTCACTGATTGTTGTAACATATGTACATTGGTGTGAGATGGTAGTGGTGAATGAAGGCTGTGTGTGTGTGGGGAAAAAGAGTACATGGGAACTCCGTCTTTTCTGTTAAATTTTGCTATGAATCTAAAACTTCTTTAAGAAATAAAGTCTATATTAAGACAAATAAGCACAATTATAGTAATTAAAATTGGTTTAAAAAAGACATGTAATAGAAAAATGGCACTGGCATCAGTGATGTAATAACAACTGCATGTGAAATTATTGATTTTTTTGGCTAACTTTCTGTTTTAATATATAGACTTAGTGAAGTGGACAATAGATTTGTTTCAAACCCTAATTTTGGTGGGACAAAATGTCACCTAATGTAAAATAAAACTGACCAGGACGGTGCAAATGGTATAAAGAAAGCATTAACTTCATGCATTTATCTTCAGTTAAAATTACTGCATGCAAGTTACAAAATAAACTTTTTATGATTAGAAATAATCACGTAATTTTAAGTCTACATAGCTTTAGTCCAGAAAAGTATTCATTCTCAGTTTAAGGAATACTGAAAGAGTGTCATCTCTCAATGAGAAGAATTTGTTGCGATGGGGAGATGTGGTGAGTAGGGAAGGGGGACTGTTGAAATGATTAATACAATTATCTCCACACAGTTATGTAGCTCTTTTGGGTTTTGAGAAACTCCACACTCAGATATCCTGTACAATTATGAGGAAGATTATCTTTCATTGACACAGTGACTTCCTTTGAACTATTTTCAAGACAGGCTGCTCCTGCCGGGCGTGGTGGCTCACGCCTGTAATCCCAGCACTTTGGGAGGCTGAGGCGGGCACATCACGAGGTCAGGAAATCGAGACCATCCTGGCTAACACGATGAAACCCCGTCTCTACTAAAAATACAAAAAAAAAAAAAAAATTAGCCTGTCGTGGTGGCAGGAGCCTGTAGTCCCAGCTGCTGGGGAGGCTGAGGCAGGAGAATGGCGTGAACCCGGGAGGCGGAGCTTGCAGTGAGCCGAGATCGCGCCACTGCACTCCAGCCTGGGCGACAGAGCGAGACTCCGTCTCAAAAAAAAAAAAAAAAAAAAAAAAAAAAAAAAAAAGAAGGCTGTTCCATAAACCAGATTGGAATGAAAATTTATTTTTAAACGTGTTTGGTGTACTTTGTCAAAAATAAATTTTATATACATGATCTTTGACATCTATCTCCGTATGTGAATGTTTATGTGTGTATTTCCTATGAATTTTAGGAAGACATGAGAAAACAACAAGAAATTATTTGATGCCTATTCTATAAATCCTACATACATGTTAACATGCTGTAAAGGACAACTGAAAACATAAGCAGTTATAAAAAGTTAAAATAAGTAATATCCAAGCACACTCTAAATATAATGTATTTTGAGTTCTAATACTGAATATGAAAAATGAGACAAACTAAACATAGGATGTCAATAAAGGGGAGGCTCCAAGACACACACGTTTTCTCCTCACAGGACTAGAATACTATTTTCAGCTGCTGTTTCCTCATCATTGGTCTATCACTCCCTTTTAAAATTCATGCCGTGTACCTATTGTAGGCTTTTAAAAATGCATATTAACAACTATTCCTGTATCCCATTTTTTACTTTTAACCACCAGTACTTTAAATCAAGATGAACCCTGGGGAATCTTCTAGATTTTTTTTCCCCGACATTTTTACAGACTCCTCAATGCTGATGATATAGAGGGAGAAGAAAAGGAAAAATCAGTTAGGTACACAGTGAAGGCTGGTCCTTGGAGATGCAGCCTGCCTGAAAAATCACAGCTACAGGCAAAAATAGAGCAACCTGGGGAAAACTCAGGCTGCACCTGCACAGATAAGCAGGCAGGGCCCGGCACAAAAGCCTTTTGTTCTTTTTGTAATTGGCGGGCTCCCAGGAAAAATTTCCTCCCCTTTTCAGACATGTAGGCTCTGGGCTCTGTGAGAACTTGCGCAGGGAGGAGGTGGGCTTACCTAAAACAAACCCACAGTTATACCAACAAGAGAAGTAGCACTTTTTGCTTACCTAGAGACATACTCACAACTACAAAGATAATGGAAGTTTTGCAGACAGCTTTTCAGATAAGAGAAGTTACTCAAACAGCTACAGAGATTAGAGGAGTTTCTTATAAAATCTTTTGAATTCAACTGTAAAAATGGCAACCCACTCAAGCTCCCCTCTCCACTGCAGAGACTTTCTTCTTTAGCTTATTAAACTTTCACTCCAACCTCATCCTTTGTGTCCACGCTCCTTATTTATCTTGATCATGAGACAATGAGCTTGGATAACAGCTTAGACAACAAGACCAGTGACCCTGGCTTGTTTCAATATCACTATTAATTGTTTGGAGAATCAGCGTTACATATTAAGAGTAGAGGCCCCTTAAAAATGTCCCCCTACATCTCAAAACCAGAAAAAAAATGTGTTGAGTTCTTCTCATGCTCTAGATTTTTTCTGCCTTTCTCTTCCATTGCCTGTCTCTCTTATCGTTCTGCCTTCCTGTTTTACTATTAGGAACTCAGGTGATTACAGTGGTACTGCTCAGATTATCTCCCTATTTTCTCCCTGTTTTATGGTCAGTAATTATTAGCTGTAATTGCATCTGCAAAGTTCCTTTACAGCAATGTAATTAGTGTTTGACTGAATAACACTGTGGTAAATGGAATTTTATCCCCACAACCTGAAAATGCATTACCTTACTTGGCAAAGGAAACTTTGCAGATGTGATTACGTTAATGATATTGAGAAAGGGAGATTATGATAGATTATGTTTGGGCCCAGGTTAAGAACAAGAAACTTCTAACAGAAAGAAGGAAACAAAGGGTCAGAGTCAGAGAAATAATTGAAATTGTTACACTGCTGGCTTTGAAGGAGGGGCCATGAGCCGATGAATGCAGGTGGCTTTTAGAAGCTAGAAAAGGGTAGGGAACAATTCTCTCCTGGAGAATCTCCAAAGGAATGCCAACACCTGCTAGCACCTTGATTTTAGTCGAATAAAACTCAGTTTAGACATCTGATAGAACTGTAAGGCAGTAAACTTATGGTGTTTTAAGCTACTAAATTTATGGTAATTGGTTATAACAACAAGAAACTAAAATAAATATCTTTAGAATTCTGCCTCTACAACAAGTTTCTTTGAATTTATTACTGGTGGCCAGTAATCTTTTCTCTGCAAATAATCTAATATAAAACAAAACAAAATATAAATCTGGTTGTCAATATAGTAATGGCTAAATTAGTGTTCTAGTCACTGTACTGAATATAGTATGCAATATTTCAATTAATTTCATACTGGCTTCAATTTTATTTTAAAAAACTGACAATGTGGGAATTTAGCAGTTACAGTCACACAGCTAATAAATGAAGAAACTAGGATTTTTTAAACCAGATAATCTAACTCTGAATCTGCACAGTCTTAATCATGTAGCATAGCCCTAGTGGCTCTCCTACTTAAAACACTAATTTTTGTAGGTCTCTTGAAGAATTTAAAAATATGCTTTTATGTACTAGACCAAAAATGCATGCACATCACCTCTTATGTAAATTAAAAATTTAACATATGTGTTTTTAAAAAGTAAATTTATTGATATTTGTTCTTATAATTTGCTTTAATAGATATCAGAAGGATACTTCTGGAGGGGATGATAGGACTGAAAACAATAGAATTAGAAGAAATTCTGTTTAATGAATAGATAGATGCTCAAATTCCTTCCCTAGAGCAGTGCAATCAAATTTACAAAATTAGAGGTTTACCATGTAGAGATATTAACCCAGAGAGGATTTGAACTTGAGGCATCGGAAGCATCGGGAGGAAAAGGTTGTGCTGGACATTTTTGAGTGTGTCCATTCCCCTGGTTCTTTTCCTTCTGGATATTGACTAGCTGCATATTGATCACTACAAGATTGCCTTTCCTCCATTCAACTACCTTCTTCAGGTTCTGGTAAGTGCTCTCTCCCATTGCACGTTCGTTCCTTGGGCTCATACCAGCTCTCTATTTTTACTAGTAGAGGTTATTGAATTACAGGTAACTGAATTTTTGCTTACTCAATTCTTGTAACCCTGCCATGACTATTTAAATAATCTTACTCTTAAACTCTTTTTTAAAATTAATTTTAAGTGTATTATCTTTTTTCCTCCAGACTTCTGATTGATAAAAAATTTACTGGAAAACATGAGATGTAAAGCAAAGTTAGCCTGTTGTAACACGAAGAACCTTTTTAAAAATTAGCTATTAAAATCTAGCATTGATACTGATAGACCTATGTTTCAATGAGACTGGAGGATTTTTCTCTGGTGAAATAAATGAAGCAAGTAAAAAAATTGTGAGTTATGAAAATAAATTCTTGACCCTCACCGTTTTACACTTCAATCACACAAACCCAAAATAAAACACTACTCATGATCATACAGATTCCATTCAACTTTTTAGTACTTTGATTTTAAATATTACTAGAAAATTTGTGATTAGTGAATATTAGAAAAAGAAATTAGTTTCTACCATAAAAATACAGAAACACAAATAAGAGGAAAAAAAGAAAATTAGAGAAAACAGAGGCATTACCAAAGGTAATAGAACTTAAAAAAAAACCTTAATTTAATATACCAAGGTATATATGATAATATATTACATCCATTAATATGCCACAAGTTTAGACATTCCTTCTGTTTATATCCCATTGATAAATTTTTATGTAAATTGCCACATCTAAAATCAAGGAAAACAGGAAACATAGTTTGGCTGAACAGCAAATGATTTGAGAGGGGGAAAAGCAAATATACGTATCCACTAAAAAAAAAAAAAAAAAAAACAAAAGCTAAAATCATTGTAAAAAGAGTTTTAAAAAAAGGAGAACAAAAAATATAGAGATCACAACATCAAATAACTTTTTCAATAAATACGTTCTGGAGAAAGGGATGACAACAGTGGTCTTGTGTTCGTTTGCCCCACAAAAAGAGACCACAACGTCAATAAACAAGTTGACTTCAACGGCAGTGACTGAGGAGGTATGCTGGAGAGAACCAGGGGAGCAGCAAAAGCTCTGCAGAACATAGAAGCCCAGGATAACACCATAGAGAGGGGAATAAGACATCCCACCCCTGCCACACTGTCTCCGCTGATAGGATTGGCTCAGTGGTGGGAAGACTCATTTTAGGAAAAAGATAAGCTGGAGATCCCTTGTCGTTCCCGTTTCTACCATGGACACAAGACAACCTTTCTACAGGAGAGACCCACTGTCCTCACAGCCCCTGAATCCAGTTTGGAGAGCTGTTAAAAGTCTACACCATGCATCCCCCACTCTCATGTTCTAAGCTGCTATGGCATGGTTTCATTTTGAACTGATGAACCAATTAGGTAAATTTGCATGACACAAAATCAACATACAAAAATTAGTAGCATTTTTATACACCAATAGTGAGCTATTTGAAAAAGAAATCAAAACAGTTATAGGTAAAATATCTACAAAAAATGACATCTATGAATAAGCAATCATAAAAATGAAAGATCTCTGCACTGAAAGCTATAAAATACTGATGAAAGAAATATAAGATGCAAAGAAATAAAAAGATTATTCATCTTCATGGCTTGAAATAATTAATATTGGAAAAATGTTCATAATACCCAGAGCAATACATGGATTTAATGCAACCCCTAACAAATTTCAATGATATTCTTCACAGAAATAGAAAAAAAGTCCTAAAATTTGTATGAAACCACAAAAGACCCTGAAGAGCCAAAGCAATCCTGAACAAAAAGAAAAAAAATCTGGAGGCATCACACTACCAGATTTCAAAATATACTACAAAGCTGTAGTTACCAAAAACAGCATATTATTGGCATAAAAACTGCCACATATATTAATGGATTAGAATACAGAGCCTAGAAATAAATTCACATACATACAACCAAGTGATTTTCCACAAATGCGTCAGCAACACACATTGGGGAAAAGATAGTTTCTTTGATAAATAGTGCTGAGAAAATTGTATATCCACATGCAGAAAAATCATACTAGACCCTTAACTCTAATCATATACAAAATTCACTCCAAATGGAATAAAAACATAAATATAAGACCCAAAACTTTGGAACTACTAGAAGAAAACATAGGGAAAGTGCTGCATAACACTGGGCTGGGCAAGGATATTTTTAAAATAAGACCTCGAAAGAACAGGCAACAAAAGGAAAAATAGACAAATGGGATTACATCAAAATTAAAGCTTTTGCATGACAAAGGAAAGTTAACAGATTGAAGAGACAACTTACAGAATGGAATTTGCAAAGTATACATCTGACAAGAAGTTAATATCCAGAATATATAAGGACTTAAAAGTAAAAACAATCAATCAGTCAAACAAATGGACAAACAAAAAACCCCTGATTTAAAAATGGACAAAATACCTGAATAAAAATTTCTCAGAGGAAACAATACAAATGGCCAAGTATATTTAAAAAGGCTCAACATTACTAATCGTAAGAAATATACAAATCAAAACCACAATGTGATATCTTCTCACTCTAGTTAAATGACTATTATCAAAAAGACAAATGATAACAAGGGTTAGTGAAGATGTGGGTAAAAGGGAACTCTTATACACTGTTGGGAAGAATATAAGTTAGAATAGCCACTATGAAAAACAGTGCAAAGATTCCTTTAAAAATGAAAATTGAACTGCCATATGATCCAGCAATTTCCTACTGGGAAGCGTTAATAATAAAGATTGTAATTTCCCAAGTATATATTTCTACTTTATTTCAATTCACACATAAATGGTCATGCAGAAATGTTTAACCTTTGTCCACATTCACCCAGATTAGAGAGTAACCAAATGTTATTAAAGCATGTCACTTCTCAGAAAAATTTATATTTTGAGAATGTGATTCTTTTTAAGTAAGAATATATATATATAATGTCTGTGTGTATATATATACACACACATAAACATATATAATTTTATATGTATGTACACGTACATATATAATTTTTTATGTATGTACGCGTACATATATAATTTTTTATGTATGTACGCGTACATATGTAATATATAATTTTGTATATATACATATATAATTTTCCCTCATCTTGGGGTTGAATCGAGTTGAAATTTATTTAGCGGTCTTGAGGTTTCATTCAATTGCCTGAAACTCTTCATGCAAATGACACAGTACACATGCTTAAGAGCACATACCCATAATTTTTTAAACTTCTATTCTTGCTTTATTTATCATAGTATTGAGAAACACAGCAGTCATCACTGTAACTGATATCTATGCCGTGGAACCTGCAGCAATTGCATAAGGCCCTGACTAGGAAGTGTCTGTTTTCCTACATTTGCAGGGTAAGCTACTGATCTATTAGTACTCTTTAGTGGATAGTTTAAAAAAGATATACGTCAGTTTATATTTTGAAACACATTCATGACACTACTTAAGAATTGGCATTTCTTTCACATATATTTATATACAAGAATTTGGGGATATCAAAACCCAAACTGCTAACTCATGTTCAAGATTGTAGGTAAACTAGGAAAATGATTTAGAGATAAATTAAACATGAAGCACAGTTTCCTGTAAATTATAGCTACTAATTTACATAATTGTTTGTTATATTATTAGATACCTTTTCTGAATAGCATTCTAAATATAAAACACCCTGCCCTCAATCATGTTTGGGTCAATTCATACTACTGTGTAACACACATTTCAGGTTTGGTCCTTAAATTAAGCACACCATGGGAAAATTGAGTTTAAAAAATACACCTCTTTCAGGATTCTCTTTCATTAAAACACAGTCTAAACTTGGAAAGGTTACTGGTTTTTATAATTCTACTTTCATTCACCTGTGAAGTTGAAAATGTTGAAAGAAAAACTTTAGATAAATTCGATTTAGTAGAGTTTATTTGAGCAAAGTGAAGTTCATGAATCAGGGTGCACTCAGAAACAGTAGAGGTTAAGGGAGCTCCACCCAGCAATGTGGGCAGACACTATTTAAAAACAGAAATAGGAAGTGACATACAGAAAGAGCATCATTAGTTACAGCTCAGCATTTGCCTTATCTGGGCATTGTTTGAAGAAGCATTTGCCTCATATAAACACAATCTGATCAGTTAGTAGCCTTCAATTGGCTGAAGTTTGGCTGCTGTGATTGTCTGAGACTCAGCTACTTATAACAAAAATATATTCCTTGTTATGTGTTATCCAAGACAGAACAAGCCACATCAACAGAGAAGTGAGGGAAAACTCCAAAATTGTCAGCAAAGGAGGAAGATGGGCAGCTTACATGGCCTGGACCAACTAGGATCTGGGAATAAATCTCCAGTATAGGAGAGGGTGAGTAACTGTCTTCTCTGTGATCCATTTTCCCATTGGGGAATTATACAATCCAGGCCATGAGAGTGCACCTTGACCTCCCCAAGAACTGACTTGACTTGGGGAATGGCCGGAAGACTGTGAGAAGGAATTGCTCCAGGGAAATAATATGCCCTGGGTCCTACATATTTTCTTAAACCTAAGTTGCTACAACAAGAAGACATTCTTAGACTTAACTTTTAAACTGCACAGTCCTGGAAACCAGTGTTGCCAGTTCAGGGTATTATGGAAACTTGAGCTGTAGCTTGTTGAACTGGGGCCTAAACTAATGAACTGTGGCTTGAATTGAACTGATGGGCTCCTATTAGAAAACAATCCTAGTATGGGCTCCAGCCACCAGCACCGGAGCCAGACATATTCCCTCAGGACATAATCAGAATGAGAGTTGCCACAGAGGCTTGGTCTTGAGCTGGGAAGGTGCTCCTATGAACCAGGGCTTAGTTATGAGCTAAGCACAAATTGCCTAGTTGAATGGAACTTCAGGGTCAGCTGTAAGAGCCAGAATGAGAGAAGGAGCTCCATCAGGACTGGGGTGGGAGATGGACACAATTCCACACTTGCCAGCCAGTGCTGCAATTGCTAGAACCAGCAACACCAAAGCCAACCCATGGGAGGACCTCAGTGTTGGAGCAGTTACCTCTTACTCAAGCATTTTGCCAGGAACTGAGGACTGCCCCACCCCACTCGCATCACAGCTTGTGCATACGCTTGCCATTGGGGGTCTGAGTTCAGGCTGGCCTGGTCCAACTCATCCTGGGTTTGCCTCACCCTCTGAGACAGAGTGTGGGACATAGGCTTCTGAGGAATCCACACCCCAGCCCTCCTCCTGGGGCACCTGAGCAGTTCTCCCAGAGATCAGAGGTCAGGCATAAACACCCTTCTGCTACCACCTTAGCTGGCTTCTACCTGAAAACGCCACCTACTGACCCGGAGGCTGGCCCACATGGCCCACTGCAACCACTTCCAACACAAGAGCACAGAGATTAGGAACTTGAAGAGTCTCTCACTACCACCACTATCACCATTGCCATGTCAACCACCAGCCTGTCAACCACCAGCGTGTCAACCACCAGCGTGTCAACCACCAGAACCACCAGCCTGTCAACCACCAGCGTGTCAACCACCAGTGCATCAACCACCAGCGTGTCAACCACCAGCGCGTCAACCACCAGCCTGTCAACCACCAGTGTGTCAACCACCAGAACCACCAGCGTGTCAACCACCAGAACCACCAGCATGTCAACCACCAGCCTGTCAACCACCAGCCAGTCAACCACCAGAACCACCAGCGTGTGAACCACCAGCGTGTCAACCACCAGCCTGTCAACCACCAGAACCACCAGCGTGTCAACCACCAGCATGTCAACCACCAGCGTGTCAACCACCAGCGTGTCAACCACCAGAACCACCAGCGTGTCAACCACCAGCGTGTCAACCACCAGCCTGTCAACCACCAGCGCGTCAACCACCAGCCTGTCAACCACCAGCGCGTCAACCACCAGCCTGTCAACCACCAGCCTGTCAACCACCAGCGCGTCAACCACCAGCCTGTCAACCACCAGCCTGTCAACCACCAGTGTGTCAACCACCAGCCTGTCAACCACCAGCGTGTCAACCACCAGCGTGTCAACCACCAGAACCACCAGCGTGTCAACCACCAGAACCACCAGCGTGTCAACCACCAGCCTGTCAACCACCAGCGTGTCAACCACCAGCCTGTCAACCACCAGCGTGTCAACCACCAGCCTGTCAACCACCAGAACCACCAGCGTGTCAACCACCAGAACCACCAGCGTGTCAACCACCAGCGCGTCAACCACCAGCGCGTCAACCACCAGCATGTCAACCACCAGCCTGTCAACCACCAGCGTGTCAACCACCAGCCTGTCAACCACCAGAACCACCAGCGTGTCAACCACCAGAACCACCAGCGTGTCAACCACCAGAACCACCAGCGTGTCAACCACCAGCGCATCAACCACCAGCCTGTCAACCACCAGCCTGTCAACCACCAGCGTGTCAACTACCAGCCTGTCAACCACCAGCCTGTCAACCACCAGCGTGTCAACCACCAGCCTGTCAACCACCAGCGTGTCAACCACCAGCGTGTCAACCACCAGAACCACCAGCTTGTCAACCACCAGCGTGTCAACCACCAGCGTGTCAACCACCAGAGTGTCAACCACCAGCCTGTCAACCACCAGCATGTCAACCACCAGAACTACCAGCGTGTCAACCACCAGCCTGTCAACCACCAGCGTGTCAACCACCAGAACCACCAGCGTGTCAACCACCAGCCTGTCAACCACCAGCGTGTCAACCACCAGCCTGTCAACCACCAGCGTGTCAACCACCAGCGTGTCAACCACCAGCATGTCAACCACCATTGCCATGTCAACCACCAGCCTGTCAACCACCAGCGTGTCAACCACCAGCATGTCAACCACCAGCGTGTCAACCAGCAGCATGTCAACCACCAGCGTGCCAACCACCAGAACCACCAGCGTGTCAACCACCAGCGTGCCAACCACCAGCGTGTCAACCACCAGCGTGTCAACCTAGCTGCTCAAGAGCTTGAGAGCCCACTCACCCACTCAGTACGCCACTACTGTAACTAGATTCTGAGAAAGTCACTCAGAAACCCAAGAGTTGGCCTGTCTGGAACCACTAAAACGGGTGCCACCATACGCTGTCCCTGGTCACAAAAATAGATATACTTAGCCCATCAACACTATCATTGAAACATGAAGAAGGACCAATCTGGCATTCTAGTTCTCAGCACAACTTCACTGCAGCCTCCACAAATAACCACACCTAACACACTGAGGCAAACACAGATACCAATGGCAATAAGGCTATTTATAGCCAAGTAAGTCATACAAAGTCTTCACCACTCCACCAAAAGGAAAGCCAGACATCCAAACAACACAACCAACATCATAGACACACTTCGAGAAAAAAGTACCCACCTCCCAACAAAAGTAAATTAAAAAATAAGAGTGACTCTTGCTTCAGATGCACAGCAATCAATGGAAAGACATAGGAAACACGAAAAAGCAAGGTAATATGACACCCTCTAGACAACACACTAATTCTCTAACAATAGACCCTAACTAGAAATAAATCTCAAATAAAGAATTTATAATAGTAACGTTAAAGAAGCTCAATGAAATGTGCGAGAAAATATTGTAAACTGTTCATTCATCAGGGGACTAACATCTAGAATACACAAGAAACTCAAACAACTCAATGACCAAAACAAAAATCAAAAATAACCTTATTAAAATGTGGTTAAAGGACATGAATAGGCTTTTTTTTTTCTGAAGAGGACATACAAATGGCCAGAAGTGTATGAAAAAATGCTCAACATTACTAATCATCAGAGGAATAACAAAGCCACACCGGGATGATATAATCTCACTTCAGTCAGAATGGCTGCCATTAAAATGTCAAAAAACAACAGATGGTGAGGATGCACAGAAAAAAGGGAACTCGTACACTGTTGGTGGGAATGTAGATTAATATAACCTTCATGGCAAAGAACAGAGAAAATTTGGCAGTTTCTCAAAGAGCTAAAAATAGAACTACCATTCAATCCAGCAATCCTACTACTGGTATATCTCCCAAAGGAAAAAAAAATCAATATATAAAAAAGATACCTGCACTTGTATGTTTATTGCAGCATTATTCACAACAGCAAAAATATGAAATCAACCTAAGTGTTCATCAATGGGTGATTGAATAAAGAAAATATGATAAATGTACACAATGGAATACGATTTGCCTATAGGAAAAAACTAAATCACATATTTTGCAGCAACATGGGTGGAACTGGAGGCTATTATCTTAAGTGAAACAAATCAGATGAAAGATGACAAAATACTACATGTTTTCACTATTAAGTGGGCACAAAAATGTGCGCACATGGACGTAGAGAGTGGACTGACAGACAATAGAGACTTAGAAGTATGAGGGTGTGAGAGTGGGTAGCTGATGAGAAATTTCTTAGTGAGTGCAACGCACATTATTTGAGTGACAGATCCTCTGAAAGCCCTGACTTGACCATCTATGCATGCCACAAAATTGCACCTGTACCCTATACATTTATATGAAAAAAGACAAACTTATGATGACATTAAATTTAACAGTTTATTTGAAGGGAAATATAATTCATTAAGCAGACAGCACTCAGAACCAGATATAGGCTCAGAGAGCTCCCATCTCTTAATTGCAGTGAATATTTATAGGCAGAAAGTGGAGTAAAGTGTAGAAATAGCTGAATGGTTAAAGCTAGGTCTTTGACTTATTTGGAAATGGTCTGAACATTTGGCAGCTTGTGATTGGCTGAAACTTTTCTGCTAATGATTGGCTGAGACCCAGCTACGTGTTACAAAAATTGGACTCCTAAATCAGGTTTCAGCTTGTTTATGTACTAACTTAAGGTGCAGTTTGACAGATAGAAACTTAGTCAAGAGACAGCCTCAAGCCAATGTCCTCTTGTTTATGTAATTTAACAAGTTGAAAATTAAAGCAACTAATTTTGCTTTGATAATTGAATATAGTGACTCAAAAATTGAATATAGTGACTTTAGAGAATCACAAGAACCTATGTCGAAATTTATCTGAATAGGAAATAAATGTTTATAGAGCTACCAAGATTATGGAGTTATTCTTACCCTCATATAACTTAGCCTATATTGATGAAAAACTTGCCATATTTTACAAATTTTATTCCATATCATTTAGGTCCAGTTTACATTGTTGGATTTGGTTTAATTATAACAAAGTTTATTTTCTGCTATACAAAAATATAAGAAGACTATAACATTATAAGAAGATATTTTATTAATAATTAGTATTAATACATATTCAAACCTGTCTACTTCAATGACAAAAAACTAATGAAAGGAAATTTTCCAAATTGGCAAAATAGGAAAATCACAGTCAAAGGTAAATATTATATCTATCTCCTGGCTTTTAATGCAGATAGGATTCTTATGTATACTACTTCAAATTAAATTAATGTTATGAGTGGAAATTTGGAGGAGAGAGAGAGAAAGAATGACAGGCAGGTAGAAGACAGAAAGAGACAGAAACTAATGGCATAAAGAGCTGTTTTAATAAAATGGGCCATACGATGATTTATCCACATATTCCTCATATTTATAAATTTATCATTGACTTGTATAGTCATGAAGAAATGAGAAAACAATTGATTTTATTTAATATGGATGAAAATAAGGTACGCTTTTTGTCCAAAGTAAAGGAAATCTATATGTACATCCAGAAAATGCATGGTCATGATCATAAAGAAAATTGTTCATGATATATTTAGGTGCAAATTACTATTTACTTCAAATAGTGAAAAATTGAAATCATCAAATAGGTTAAAGGAATATCTGACACCTTTGTATGCTGTTGAAAACACAGTAAACAATATTCAGTTCAAACTATTAATACTGTAATATAATTTCAGTTGAATGCATTTTGTTGCCAAAAAGTAAATTGAATTACATATGTAAAAAAGTTTTCAGACTATAAAAGTCACTTACTAGAACGCTTACTAAAATGGAAAGTCAAAATAAATTAGAAGCCATTTAAAACTCTTTTCCATCAATTTTTTATAATTAGATCTTAAAAGCTAAAAATTAAGAAACTGGATGAGAGGTGAAGGAGCTATCATTGTTGCCCTTGATTAAGTTTAAAAATATTCAGTGGAGCCAGGAATGAAAGCTTTGAGCCTCTTTCTGAGTCTTTAATTACTATCAGTGCTATAATAAATATTTTCTATGGAAATAAAACAAATTGGATGTCAATTCAGCATTTCACATATGAAAGCGGCATCGGTAATTAAATAAGTGAGATTCTCTGTTAAACAATTGTTTTGTTAAAAAGGCGTATGAAAGATTCAAATTGTTTCATTAAAATTAACTGAGGTAGATATTATTATTCTTATGAATTTAGACAATTATTTTCCACAATATAAACATGGCTGAATTACATATTTAATTATTGACTTTGCAAGTACTTTCCATATTGTACTTAAACTCTACTACTATCTCAAAAATTTTGAAATAATTTGTAATGTATTGATTTATATAGCATTGATCAAAATTGACGGTAATACTCTATAGAAAATAACAAGCAAAAGAATCTCTAGGAAATCCAAGACTAGAAATGAAATTGCTTTTTTTAAAGTTCATTATTGTAAAGCAGTCGGAATTTTTCCAAATTGAATTAGGTATGATAACAAACTTTTTTTAGTCGAAAATGAAAATTAGCCTATGTCAAAATGAAAATCCACTTTTGTGTAAAACGACTCTTCTATTTATTTTATGATTTTCCTGGATACATACTTGGATATTGTATTTAAGGACTTCTATAATGTGGTACTGTGTGTCTAAATCTGGTTATTATTTTATAATCTCCTTGAAAATTAGATACTCAGAAAATTAGATTCTTGGAATCTAATTGCTAAAAATTATAGTTAGGGAATTCTATATAACTATTTGATACAGTTCAGCTAATTAAAACATTTACATTAAATGCATAATTAAGTTTAATTTCCAAAATCAAAACAATAAATAGTTAGTTTTTAACATGCGACTTCTACATCTTACATTTAGTAGCCATCTGATTTGAAAACATGGAAAGAAGTATGATTAGTCTTAATTGTTGTGTTTTTGATTTTTAGACTCCTAGGTCAAAACAGGCTTTACCATTGTGAACAAAACATATCAGTGAATTACATTCATATTTTTCATCAGACATATTTACATGCAGTATACCGCTTGTTTCAATGAACACAACTTATTTGTATTAGTTTTCTTGGGTTGCTATAAATCTGCAAAACAAACTGGGTGGCTTAAAGAAAAGAAATGTATTGTCTCACATTTCTGGAGGCTAGAAATGTCAAGGTGTGAAAAAGGTTGGTCCCTTCTGAGGTCGGTGAGAATCTGTTCCTTGCATCTCTGCTAGCTTCTGGTGGTGTGCTGGCATCTTTGACATTCTTTGGCTTGTAGATGCATCACTCTGATATCTGTCTTCATGTTCATATGGCGTTCTCTCTGTGTGCATATTTCCCGTTGCCCAAATTTCCCCCTTTTAAAAAAGACACAGTTATATTGAATTAGGACCGATCTTAATTGATCGTCTGCAAAATTCTGTTTCCAAATAAGGTCGCATTCATAGTTACTGGGGTTAGGACTTCTACATCTTTTAGAGGTGTACGATTTAACCCATAACTATTCAAAATGGCCAACCCATAACTATTCAAAATGACCAATCAATTGTAAGCACCATCCATAGGAATTGTGGGGAAATGTCAAAAACATAAAATGTGGTTTTATCATTTATTAAGTATGAAAGTTAAAAAAAATTGTCTGCATGTGAAGTAAGCAATCAGATGTGCATAGCGACTTCAATTCAGAGAAAAGAATATGGGTAGTTGCTGCTTTGCCTCTATCTGTCTTATCTTAACCTCCATGAATCTATGTTTACTTAGGGATGAAATACAGATAGTGACAGCATCTGCCTTATTATATTGATGTGAAAAATCAAATTCATTAAGCCCGTAACGTTTTTAGCAACATCCCTGGGATATAATAAAGGGTTTATTAATAATAGCCATGAAAATAAAAATAATAATTAGCACTAAGAGCAAATCTATGAGTACCAAATTTCACGTGTTGAAGCCATTAAATGAAAGTGATCAGGTTGCAGTGGCACATTTCACAAAGACTTGATAGTTAAAAGTTTCAAGAAATTAATTGTGCTGACAGTTAATAAAACCAACACATATCCAGAATCCAGCCACTCTACTTCCTTCTTCTCACATGCTTTGCTTTGCTTTTAAGCACAGTAACCTATGAATCATGCTTACAAGTTAACAAGATTTCCTAATAAATCACTGAGGGCATATTCCCCTTGAAATACTGCTATTGAAATACACATCTAGTTTATTTGGATCATATAAATTCTTAGGTCTAATTGAATAAAGGGTGAAATATTACTCAAAATTAGAAGAAAAAATGACTTTTTATGCATCAAAGAACAAAATTAAATGTGGTATTCAATATAATGTTAAATTAATTTTACCAATACTTTGAAAGATTAGTGAATATATGATAGGTAAAAAATAAACTAACCAACTCGTTTCTTTATCAGAACAGAGTATTTCAATTTTTCATCTATCTTAATTTGTTTCTTTTACTCAGATATTTTATCTAATTATTATCAATTAAACTATGGTCTATGGTCTTTAAAGATGCCATGAAAAATATTTAAATAATATAAGCTCAGTTGTAAAATTTCAATAGCGCAGGGTAGATTTTAAACTTGAAATTCAATTTCAGCATGGTCACAGACTATAATAGCATAATGGAAGTGCTGTGCCACTAGAGATGTTTTATTATTTATCATGAAATGTAAATGACATCCTGCAGACCATCAGTATACACAATTCACAGAAACTTTATGATAGGCATAAGAGTCATTCATCAGAGTAGAAGTTTGATTTGCATTGAGAGGTGACACTTTGTACTGCTCTGAAATTTTGTTTAATTTTTCTGACCAACAAGGTCATTCCAAATGTAGTGAACATTTTCAAAAGATGTGTTAGTACATAGCACAGACACTGCACTTAAAATTCATTTTATACTATCTTTCCTTTGCACACATAACTCATGTTGAAGTTTTTCGCAATAGTGGAATCAAATTCAGTGAACCAGCCCTGGATCTAGGGCACATCTTTAAAATTTAAAAAGGCACCCTACTAGGACAACAGGGTTCACCCCAGCTATGACATTGTTTTTGTGTATGTATCATATCCTCTAGTCTAGATGTCTATATTGTACGTATAATTAACATGTCTATATTTTAGAATTGATTATGCTTTGGGAGAAAACATAGCAATAAAATATGTTAAGAGACTAAAGTATATAACTATAATTGGTATTTCATTCACATAAAATTAAAAATATATTTTTCATAAATTGCAGTGATTATATTATCCCAATTGGCAACTCTTATTAACATCACTCTTTATGGAAAACCAAATTAATAATTAGAAAGATGCTTAGAAACCATCAATATAGAGCAAAAAGAAGTGACGTGACCACTGTGGAGAAATTTTCTACTCAGGCAATTATTAGTCTTACTGAAGTAATTCTACTCTTCCTTCCTGAGAACACAGTGTGTCTCTATCTTGGACTTTGTTGAGAAAGTTTTTCACTTCTGACTTTTGAGGCTTCCATTTTCTATGATTTACCCTGATGATGTCTTTTAATCGCAAATTAATTTTTGAATCAGAGTATCATAGGATAAATTAAGCTCCCTCATGTGGCATTATAATCACATTGTAATTGCACTTCTTTGAGATTAAAATTAGGTCCCCTTGATTAGAGTTTTGAGAATTCAAGACTTAAAATTTTTCTTTATTTAGCCAGTTGAATGACTAACCCCATTTGTGTGTGGATTTTTGAAGTTTAAACCTCAGAAATCATTCACTGCCCATATAATAATAAAAATATTTGTCTACAGGACTCCAGATTGAGTATAAAAATGCATTAGAATTACACAACCTTAAACATAATAGAAATTTCAGTGTATCCTATGATACCATACAAAGCCAAGAGACCATCAAAAGGCAAATGGAAAAGAAAAGATTTTTGGAGCACAGGATATCACAACTGCTCTGATGGTAAGATCTAAGGTATACAGCATTGTGTAATGAGTGTCAAATTAGATAAACATAACTAATTTCTGAAATTACTTCATAATAAAAATTCTGATTCAATCATGTTTAGATTAGTAACAGGAGCATCACACTCAGAAAATACATACATATATCAGTAAATTATTATTATTTGAAATATTATATATTGAACTAATATATTACTAGATATGCTGTAGTTTTAGGACAGATTAATGAACATAAATTCTCAATGCATCCAATGGAAGCAACAGCTAAATTATTTTAAATATAAATTATTTTCATCATTCTTTGACCATTTCTTAATGTCTAGAAAAAATTGTTTCTCAGGTTTCTTTTACAAAATTAAAATTGCACATCAAAATATTCTGAAATCTTGAATTTTATATATCAAATAATAAGTACTATATGTTACATGCTCATGACAATGTACATGTCTACACATTCTGCAATAGTTAATACGTGCCATTCTACAATGGAATTTGTAGATGTGTCCTGATGGAGCCCATAGGAAAGTGATGTAAAATGGAGAAGTATTTATAATATATTTAATATGACAAATTAGAGTGAACATTCTACTACAGAGGAAAGTGAGGGCAATATCTTTTGGTATAATATATTTGATCATTTATAGATAATGACTAATATGATAGTAGTTGAGGTTTTAAAAATTCTTCTTTAAATATCTCAAAGCAGTAAAGTCTTCCCATATATATATGATGCATATATATATATATATATGAGATGAACTTCTGTGCATCAATTTCCTATGTTAAATAAAGCATGGATGACAAATTTAAAGTCTACTGTTTTTGACTGCCAAGGGTGCTGAAGTTTAAAAGTAGATCCAGTGCAGAAATAATCTTTCTTAATTTGGTACATCACATATCAAGTAGGATTAATAGGCTATTAGCCTTTGCATTTATTATAATGCTCTGACATTTCATCTATCATATTTGAATTTCATCTGGAAGGTGTAAACAGTGCATCTCCTTCAATTTATCTTGTGATATAGTATAAGATGGCAAGTTGCTATTTTGTTAATTAACTTATAAGACTTAAAATTACTATAAATAGAAACAATAATGAATGTTCAAGATCATTTACTGTACTGAAATTAACCTGCATTCCAATAGCTGAGCTGCTCCACCTCTCTCTATCAGTAAAACTTTGAAGTTTGATAAACAAAAATATTTTATTAAAGTTTGTTTTTAAAGTATTTTGTCCTCAGATTAGAACATACCTATCAATTAAAAACCATATGTCATATCCTCTGTGAAAAAGATGAATAGAATTTAAAGGAAGCTGATTTCATGTTTAAGTAATTTATCTGTTTTTGTTCCACTAACTCCAACTTAGAAAACCTTTCAGTAGATTCAGAATTAACAGGAAAATAGAAACAATAGTGATACTTGCTTTCATCTATGGTGAATATTTTCAACTTTCTCCTTTTAGTTTATTAATTTATGTCATATTTATTAAGCTTTTATGATGTGCTAAGATATAATATGACAATATACTGATAATAATGCTATAAAGAAAGTCATACATGGTTAGTGAGACAGAGAGTGACTGGAGGTGTTGGCACTGTAGGTCAGGTGCTCAGAAAAGACACCTCAGAAAAGCTGACATTTGAGCAGAAACCTAAGTGGAATAGGGAAAAAGATGAGAATATCTCCCACAAGAGTATTTGGAGCACAGGAAAAATCCAGAGCAAAGCCATGGGGCAAAATTATAATTGACATGTTAAAAGCCCGTATGAGAGTGGGAAGAAATTAGATTGGAGAAGTGGCTTGAGTTTACCATACATACTTTTAAAAAATATATCAGTCCGAATTACCTCCTTTGTGTATCAAATAATTTTCAATGACAGAGCTACTTTGGAATAAATAGGATTATACATAAGATATTCAAGAAGTAGACTGTTATAAAATTGCTAAAGCTAAATAATTTACCTATTCAGTCATTCCAGTAAGCCTTAGAATTAATCTAACAGACAAAAATAAAACACAGTCAGATCCAGCCAGTAAGAAATGAACTTTGCTTCATTCTTGAGATAGTACTACACAAAAGTTGCATTCTATCTAAGTTTTTCAGTTTTATGAAATTACAAAAAGTCAAGGGCAATCATCACACTTTTCTCCATAAAATCATTTAGAGTTTCCTATTGCTGGCATTTTCCTTCCCTTAGTTCCCCAATATCATCTCACACACACTTACACCATTTTACAAGTACATTCAAAATACTAAGATCAAATATTTATGATGCATCAATGTCCTAAAAAAATAAAATGGAGGACACACCTGTGTTTGAATAAAGTTGGGTTTATTGTCTTGTAGCAATGAGGGTGAATGCACACCATGGGAATCGAATGGCTTTGATTTGAGAGTATTTGAATATTTATTATAGTAATTTGTCTTGTGTTAGGGAATTTTTCATAGATTCAAGGAAGTAGTGCTTTGTTCTAGATTGGTTTTTATCAGGAACTGAAGATAACTCTATGATTGGGTATCCCAGTATTGCTAATGTAGAAGCTGGGAAGAATAATGTAAAGCTAAAGCTGTCATGGATAAAGCAGCACCAGTAATTTATATTAGACTGATGATGAAAATATTTGATAATTATTGTAGTTTGGACATAGTTGCTGTTTTCTCTAAATTTGTACATGAATATGGAGTGGTCTTGTTTTCATCTGATCCACTGAACTCACAGAGAGGCTTTGTCTGATGTTGATACTGAATTATTTATGAAAAAGAGCACACGGCAAGTGCCATACAAATTCGGAGGAACACCAAGGCCTTGTTGAAAGTGCAACACAAGCCCCAGGCCAAATCCTAGGTCTCAAAGGTACTTTTCTATTCCTTTAATGTGCATGTCGGGTTTGGGAGATAAAGTTTCCTGGACTTACAAAAACCCTCAACAACTTTCACTCTTATTTTCTAAAAAAGAATAAATAAGATACCTATCAAATGTTTGGAAGGAATGATTGAGGGGAAGACATCTGGGCCCGGAGATTTTGCAGGGTATTCTTTTAATTACAGATTCATTTCTTAAAATCAGTATTAAAAATTTCGACTTTTTATTGCTTCTTTCAGTTTTTAAGGGATATGCATTTCTAAAATTTGTTTTGTTTCTTCTAAAGTTTCAAATTCCTGGAAAAATTTCTTTCAAATATGTTATTATATTTAGAATATGTTTCTGATATGTAGTGACATTTCCTTTTCACATTTGTATTTTTTTATTTCTCTCGCTTTTTAATGAATAATTCTGCTAAACGTTGGTCAATGTTTTCAGTCTTTTTAAAAAATCAAAATTGGCTATATTTATTTTTGTTTATCATATGTTTCTATTTTATTCCTTTGTATCTCTAGGTTCAGTGGGTGTTAACTTCTTGAGACGAAATTACAGATTCCTTTATATGCCTTTTTTTAATCTTATGCATTAAAATTATAAATTTTCCTTTTGGTTTATCATGAGTTTTGATATATTTTTAATTACTTAACTCAGAGTATTTTAATTCCCATTGGGCTTTCTTCTTTGATTTTGAGATATTAGTAAGTATATTGTTTAATTTTCAAGAAGTTGGTTGTTGTTCATTTACCATGTTATTACATTCCAGCTTAATTTATCTATTGCCATAGACTATTCTATGAATTTTTTTGAGGCCTCAAATTTATTGAGCTCTATCTTCCACTATGCGATTATATGAACATGAATAGAATGTGTATTTTGCCATTGTCAGTCATTATGTTGTATATATCAAGTATATAGATTTTGTTACTTGTGGGTTTATTTAACTATATTGTTCAGAGCTTCTATAAATTTGCTGATTTTTGTTCTATTGTCTTTAGGTATGATTGTTAATATTTTCTATTTTAGTTTTGCTATGGTCTGAATATTTGTGTCCTTCCAAAATTTATATGTTGAAATCCTGACCTGCAATGTAAGAATATTAGGAGGTGGGGCCATCAGGAGGTTCTTAGATCATGGGAGCAGAGCCTTCATGGTGGGCTGTTAGGTTTGGGAGATAAAGTTTCCTGGCCTCATAAAAACCCTCAATAACTTTCATTCCTGAAGGTATCTATTTGATTTTTTTCTGAAATTTCAATTGAGCTGTTGGCTTCTTCCATGCAATATTTTATACTCAATTGTGTACAGAAGAGGCTGGTGAGATTTCCCTCTTACATAAATAAGAAATTGCAGTGTTTTGCATGCAAAATTTTTTAAAAATTGGACTTGTCCTGATTCTATTTTGTAAATGGAAAACAATCATATCTTTCTAAGCAGTAATGGAGGAAGACTAGTGCTTTGTGCATTTTGATATATTTGAGTTTACCACAATGTCATACTTTTGACACAATTGGGTTTCTCATAAGTATCCTAGCTCATGTACATTTGAATGCTAAATAATACTGTGCTTAATTTTTGTGTTGCAAGAGTTGTGCTACAAAAAGCAAGAAAGAAAATACAAAAATTGGCACTGTTATTAAAGAGGCCAGAGAGAGACCCTTTCCATTATCTGGGGACATAGCAAGAAGGCACCATCTATAAGGTAGAAAGTAGGCTCTCAGTAGACACTAAATTGGTCTTAATCTTGGACTTCTCAGCCTCAAGAACTGTGAAAAATAAGTTTCTGCTGTTTATCAGCTCCGCAGTTCATGGTAGTTTGATATAGCAACCCAAATAAACTACATTAAGTTTTTTTTTTTTTTTGCTTGTTTTGAGGTTATTATAAGGTGTGTGAAAAATTTAATACATAATATTTTCTTAGGTGATTTATTTTTTCCCATCAAGTGATCACTCTGTTTTTCTCTAGAAATGGTTTGTGCATTAAGTTTTACTTCATCAGCTTTGCTGCAGAGTTATTTCCTGAAATATATTTTTCTATTATTTATTTTTAAATATTTCCTGTTTTAATTTTTCAGTTGTGCATCTTGTAAGCCAGATATGATTATTTTAGCAGTCGGAAATCTTAGTTTTATAATGAAAGATTTTAGTCCATTTACATTTAAAGTAATGACAGACATATTTGGTATTTACATCTACCACCTTTTATTGATTTTTATTTGTATCATCTAGATATTCTATTTTTTTCCCCTCTTGAGGTCCTTTTGACTAAACAAGTATTTTGTTATTCCCCAAATTATCAATTCATACTTGATTTATTAAAATTTAATGCAAAATAGACTGTGGTTGATAGAATAAAAAGATTGTAATTATCAATTCATTTTCTTCTTTTAAACAGATGGAACTTGACACATGTAGAAGTAAAGGTAGCCTGTCCTTTTATTTGCCTGGACTATACAATGTAGAAGAAATGACACTGCGCTAGATTTTAAGATGGTAAGATTGTGCTGTCCTCCTCTTAGATCCCTGAAATCTCATGCAGGACATCACATACATGTTATGTTTATAAGAGAGGAAAATCTATGACAAATTATCACAAAAATATTGAGAAGTTCTACACTAGGACACATGTTTAAAAATTAGAGGAGGTATAATTTTGGTACAGTAATTAGCCAAATCCAAATGTGGAAAATAATTTCTCCAACAAATATGAAAGTCTAGTCTACTTGTTGGACATCTAAATTGAATATTAGAAAGTGTTCCTATATTCAGTGGTAGGGTAGAACCAGGTAAGTTCTTACAGGCCCAAACAGAACTCAATATGGAAGTATCTATGTATCAAATCAAGTAATAGAATAATTTGAGCTAAATTTTTTCTTTTCTGCAAGACATTGGCGAGTAAATAAGAAACCACACCAAAAGGCAGAATCATGTATACAGTTGCAACATGGAGATATTTTTAACTGTGACTTTTCATTAATCTATGCTATAAATTCATGTAAGATATAATTAATATCAAAAAGCCAATTAAGTACCTGAATTCAGGATTAAACTCATCCTTAAACAAATAGTTTAATAACTGCTTATACTACTTTTAAAAAAACTTGAATAGGATTTAAAATTTTAGTGGCACACAAGTTCAAAGCAAGAATATATCTTAATATATTACTATTTTCTTTGTAGCAGTTCTGAAGCATTCACTTATATACTTGTTCATGTAATGCAAGGTAATTATAATGGTTAGATTTTTATATTCAACCTCTTCTGTTTTGGATTTTTAGCAAATATTTTAATTGAAATGTAATCACATATAATGAACACTAGTAATTTTGTTATTATTATGTAATATTAATAAGAGAAAAATGTTTGTAATGTTTCATCAACTGTCTATCTTCAGCATAAACTGAAGAGTGAGTTCCACATTCAGGTTTTTATTTTCACTTATATTTTATATTGAAGAAATATAAAGTCTTTACTCACAACTTTGGGTCGCTTCAAAAGGCAGAAGAGTGTGTTGATAACATCAGAGAACTCTGGATCTTCAAGTTGCGATGGGTTATATTATAGAAATGCTACAGAATATTACAGAAATATTGTAATACATAATACTACAGAAATATATACTTATTTATGCTCTACTATGAAGGATTATATAATTTCTGGATATTTATGTTATTTTTTTTCCTCTGATATCAAGTACTGGGAAAACGTTGTGCTGTCTTTTGGGTAACTACATAGTATTTTTGAAACAATTCTAAAATCTTATTCTAACATTATTGTGGTTTTGCTCACATTTAAAAGGTTTGAGTTTTGAAGATATTGAATATATTTCTGAGATAAGACTCTTTACCAAATTATTTGAAATCATATTACATGCATCTATTTTCCAGTCACAGACTCATGTGAAAAATGCAATTTTTCTCTATCTTAATTTAGTTTTCTATTCTGAACTCTCATTCTTCTTAGTTTAGTATTTTTATCAATCGCATTCACAAAAACTTAGTCTGATTCAGTGGTTACTCAGTCATCCCAGGTTTGTAACTGAGTCATAATCAGGTATAAAACTCAGGGGTTTTTTTTCCTTCTCTTTTCTTTCCTCCTTAATTTATATATATATATAATATATAAAATTAATATTATATATTAATTATATATAAATCATTCGCAGAAAAGATTATATATATAATTATATATAATACATATACATATATATTGCAAATAATTTTGAGCACTTAAGACCCTGGAGATATAAATGCTAAGAAGACAGTCACAGACCTTAATTTTATAAGTTATATTATTTTGGAAAGAAGACAGACAACAAATAAGTAAATAGATGAAGGAATGAGACATATTCAGATAGTACTCTAAATGCTATAAATAAAAATGAAGATCATGTAAAATAGATTGGGATCTATTTTGGAAATAAATATAACTGGACAAGGTTACTGACAAGATATAATGACAGGAAATAAATTAAGTATAATTCTTATATTTTCATAACAGCTTTAAAGATCAGTTATTGAGACTGGAAAAAGTGAAAGAGCAGTAGAAGGCACGGTGTAGAGGAGAATCAGGAATTCTGTTTCCAAGTCTTAAAAGTCATTGAATTATTTGATTTTTTTTTAGATATTTTATTTTGCAAACTAATAGAGCCACAGTGCCTTTTTATTGATTCGATTTAGGTGTGATAACAGAGAGAAAAACTGAAAAGAAGCAAGCTTTCTAACTAATTATTAATTAGCAAGTAGGAAGAAATAATGATTATGAAGGAATAGATTAAATTTGGTGAACTGTACTAGGTAAGCTTTCTCTTTTTAGCTACTACTAAAAGAAGGTAAAGAAAATTATTTAATTGAGATGGGAGCATATTTTTCTCCCACATGAAATGAAGTCATTAGGAGGGCAACACAGGTCTGCTATGGCACTTTTATGATGTTAGCAAGGATCCAACTTCCTTCAGATCTTCTACTGCATTACCTCTTGTGTGTGGCTGTCCATACTCAAAGCTGCCTCCAGGAGGCATAAAATTGAAATATAAACATTATTGTTTTCAAATCATGTTTGTGCTCCTGGCAAGAAGAAGAAAAATGTGGAGAGGGGCAAAAAGATGGCAACCACATAGTCTCAGAAACTAAGGAGTCAAGATTTTCTGGCAAAGTAGACTTGTGCCATTAATGAAATTATGATTCTACTACTAAAGCTTTGACATTTCTACTGAATATACAGTAAATACTTATTATTTTTAATGCATCAAATATACTTTTAAACAAACTTAATATGTATTATTTGATTAATAACATCTTGCACATCTTGCACATTAACACATCTTGCACAAAATTTGTAATCTTTCCTCCCAAACTTCTCTAATTGCAGTGCTATACCTACCATTTATTGAGAATTCCATTCTTCCAGTTACGCAGGCTAAAAAATCAGGAGCTATTATTTGATTTTTTTCCTTACATACTAGCTCTAGTGTTTATGTTCCATTGTCTTAACTTCCAAATATTTCCAGATTCCAACCACTTCTCATGACCTCCAAGGCTAATTTCCTTGCCAAAACCACATTTGGATTTTATAATAGGATTCTAACTGGATTTTCATTTATTCCTGTAATTCTCAACATAGTAGTCTGTGTTATCCTTTAAAATGGAAACTTAGATGACATCATTCCATTACCACTCTGATTTTGTCATTTACTACTTTTCCCTCAATCATTCTTCTGTCAGCCTCTGTGCTTGCAGTTTCTTCAACAGACCTTCAAGGATACTCTTGGCCAAAGATCTTTGCACTGGCTAGCCTTTCTATTTGAAATTGTCTTACTTCAGATAGCCTATGATTTGTTCTCCACATGCCTCAAATCTTGGCTCAAATTTTAATTACCTAGTGAGGCTTTTCTCTGGCTGGCCACCCTATTAGAAATTATAACATTCTGTCATGGTGTGAACATTTGTGCCCGCGATATTCATATATTGAAATCTTTTTTTTTCTTTTTTTTCTTTTGAGACGGAGTCTCACTCTGCCGCCCAGGCTGGAGTGAGTGCAGTGGTGAGATCTCGGCTCACTGCAACCTCCGCCTCCCGGGTTCAAGCGATTTTCTGCCTCAGCCTCCCGAGTAGCTGGGATTACAGGCGCCTCAGGCGCCCTCCACCACGCCCGGCTAATTTTTTTGTATTTTTAGTAGAGATGGGGTTTCGCCATCTGGGCCAGGCTGTTCTTGAACTCCTGACCTTGTGATCCGCCTGCATTGGCCTCCCAAAGCCCTGGGATTACAGGCGTTAGCCACCGTGCCCGGCCTTTCATATGTTGAAATCTTAACCTTCAAACTGTTGGCATTAGGAAGTGGAGTCTTTGGGAGTTGAAATCTTTAAGGAGTTCGAGGGTGGAACCGCTCACGAATGGGAGTAGTGCCCTTATAAAAAAGACCCAGAGAGCTCTTTAGCCCTCTGTCTGTCACATGAGGAGGATACAAAGAGAAGTTAGCAGTCTGGAAGAAAGCCCACACCAGAACCAATCATGCTGGCATCCTGATCTCAGACTCCCAGCCTCCATAACTGTGGGAAATGAATTTCTGTTGTTAGGCACCCCATTTTATGGTACTTTGTTATAGCAGCCTGGACTAACTATGATACATGCCGTTCTCCTAAATGGCATTCTCAATTCTTTTCCTTTTGTTTATTTTTCTCATTACATATATCAGCATTCAGTATATTAAAATTCCATTATTTGTCCAGTTCTGTTCATATCTATTATACTAGAAAGTAAGCATTTACAACAGGAGTTGTTTTGTGTGCCAGGACTCTAGTACCTACAAGAATACTTATCACATAATAAGTGTTAATTAGTTAATGAATAAATGAATAGAATGTAAATAATTAAAGGAAAAGGTGAGTGGATATTGCATAACAGTTACCATTCAACGCTACAGTTGAAAAACGCCTTTGAGATGCCTGTTAAACACTTAAACACTAATGTTGAAAATGAGGAGCTACAGCTCAAGGTAAAAATTGGAGTTGCAATATTTTAGTGTATGGATAGCGTCCAAAGTAATCACAAGGAATAGGATGCTCTATTAAATTCTGGTAAAGGTAGAAAAATCACTTTAAAATAAATTCTAAATTTACAGAGCTCCATGACCCTTGAGCATTTTAATTTAAAATGTATCTGTATATTCCAGGTGCAGTGGCTCATGCCTGTAATCCCAGCAGTTTGGGAGGTGGAGGCGGGCAGATCTCTTGAGGCCAGGAGTTCGAGACCAGCCTGGCCAAAATGGAGAAATCCTGTCACAACTAAAAATACAAAAATTAGCCAGGGCTGGTGATGCACACCTGTAATTCCAGCTATTCGGGAAGCTGAGGCATGAGAATTGCTTGAACCCGGGAGGCAGAGGGTGCAGTGAGCCGTGATTGCACCACTGCACTCCAGCCTGGTGACCAGAGTGAGCCACTGTCTAAAAAATAAAAATAAAATAACATAAAATAAAATAAAATGAATCTATATGGAATGGACCAAATTATCAAACATATAATATATACACATATATAGTATTTTATTTGTATTGAATTTTTTCCTGTAGCCAGAAGCACTTGAATCAGATTATATGTAAATTCTTTTTCTAATCTTCAAGTTTGTATCTCTGATAAAGACAAAATAAAATTATTCTCTACCACCTGGTACTGAAGTAATTTAAATCTCTTAGAGATATGCTTTAAACTCTTATAGACAATATTTGAAAAATATTTTCTTGGATCTTTTCAAAATTTGCAGTTGCTAAGAGGAAATTCCAGTGTTTTGTCTTTCCAATTCATTCATTCTTTTAAAAAGTTCAAAGTAGACATTTTTTAAACATTCAGACTTCTGAAGTAGTAGTGTTTCCATTTCTAAGAAAGTCCTTATTGTCAGAGATTTCATAACCTATAAGATTATGGGATCATTGTCTAAAATATTTCATAATAAAAGCTGTAGATATAGCTAGCATATTCTCTGGGCAAGAAGTTATTTTTATTTTGTAGAAAATCAAATATAGAACCATCTAACCAGTTTATCTAATTGCTTTATTAATTCCAATAGGTCTATTTTTTAAATTTCTATTGAAATTTTTACATCATTAGTATGTAGAGAATAGTCTTATGGGTTAACGTGTAACTTTATTATCTTCCTAAATGCTCAGGAACTTATCATCTGGAATTCTTTCAATATTGAATGTCCATTTCAGTATTATAAACAATGAAGATAATATAGATTAATGACTATTCTCTATAATCTTGAAAATAATTTAGGAATGTCACTGTTTATAATCAGGCTTTTTGCTGATATTGCAGACACCTTATCATTTGATAAATCTTTTGTTTAATTTAATGTACAATTTTTTACTAGGAATGGCTTTTGAAATTATTCAAATTATACTTTAACACTTATTAATAAAATACTTTACTTGGCTATAGTGTAATGCTCTTCTAATACATGATGCAAGGTTTTCTTAGCATTTGTGCATATCTAATTGTGGCTGAGAGCCTCATATCGTATTTTCTCAGTGGTGAATTATTAAATAAACTGATTTTTGAAAGAATTGAAGAGATATTGTAACTTATTTAGTTCAAACTAAAAGTTCCTGATTGTTTCCTAAAATCCATTCATAACAGAAACATCAAAAATGAGTTTTGAGTAAATAGTCCAACCCAACTCTATTACCCTACATTTGTAACTACTTTTTTTTTTTTTTTTTTTTTTTTTTGAGAAAGAGTCTTGCTCTGTTGTTGTCCAAGCTCGAGTTCAGTGGTGCAATCTCAGCTCACTATAACCTTCACCTCTCAGATTCAAGTGATTCTTGTGCCTATGCCTCCCAAGTACTGGGATTACAGGTGCATGCCATCACACTTGGCTAATTTTTGTATTTTTAGTAGAGATGGGGTTTTGCCATGTTGGCCAGGCAATGACCTCCTGGTCTCAAGTGATCCACCTCCCTTGGTCTCCCAAAGTGCTGAGATTACAGACGTGAACCACTGCGTCTGGCCTCTAACTGTATATTTATGGCGATTCTTCATTTAGGCATAGATATCTGAATCTGAATGCTTAAACCTGATTTTTTTCCTTAGTGAAGCTTTCACTGGTTCTTTATGTGTTGAAATATATTATTGTCAATTAATTACCTTTCTTCTCTATCTTACAATTAGAATATTATATTAGATTTTTGATATGTATAGTTTATCAGTTAATGAGTATTGTTCAAACAGCGTTTAACAGTATAGTTGAAACAGCATTACAGAATATGTATTATGAAAAGAGGCTAAAATATATTTTTGGAAATGAGGAAATTGAACACACATATATATCGCTCTCTTTTTGTGGTTTTGAAATTAGTGTAATGCTAATGTATAAAATAAATTGGAGTTTTTATTTTAACATATTCTAAAATAGTTCAAATATTTTGGAGAAAAATATTAATAAATTAACATTTTCTCAGTTTCAAACAATGTAGTCTTGGTGTCTTTATTTCAATAAAGTATCTTTAATTGCCTTTCAAGTCTTTTCTGTGTTACTTTGTTGTTGAAGCATCTGCTTTTTTTGGAGGTTAATTTTAATAATATATATTTGCTTAGAAATTATTTATTTTCTCTACATTTTAAAAGCCATGCTCAATAATTACCTGCAGTATTTTCTTATAATCTTTCTGATTTTAGTAGTATAAAAAATATATTTTATTTTTTATTAGTAATCTTCCTTTTATCTTGTACTCATTCATTAATCTTTTCAGAGAAGTATTTTTGATTATTTTTTCTTTTGCGTTATTTCAAAATTAATATATAGGAGAAAACATTTCAGAAAAACAGAAATTTCTAGAATGCTACATAAAATGGTTCTATTATTAGACATTCTAGAGACAGGATGCTTAAATTTATTTATATTATTTTGTTCAGCATTTAATCATTTTACTTTCATTTTCTGTTTGTGGAACTTTTGATTTTAAATATCTGTTTCTCATGGGAAACACTTTGAGATGATAAAAACTCTTAAACAACAAAGAAAAAGCTGACTACAGGGTTCTACATTTTCTTGTTTTAAGCTTGTTCCTTGTTTCTGTTCCTCAAAGGCACATAATAGAGTCTTTATTTGTATGTGCACATGTGTGTTTGTATATGTGTTTTTCTTAACTCAGACAGCACTTCTTGTGATTCATAGTGAGGTTTGACATTGAAAATCAATAACCTCCAGTTAAGTGATGATAATTAACCTCCAGTTAAGTGATTCTGCTCCAGTTAAGCAGCAGAATATAAAATGCTTATTTTGGGGCTTACATATTTTATCCTATAAAAATTCAGAATCTGTTATGAACTATTACATTCAGAAATTCAGATGAAGGAAAGAAGTTATTTTTAGTAATTTTATATTTAGATTTGAATCTGTCTTGGATAATAAAGTCTCATTAAAAACTGGCAAGCTATTGATTATTGCCACAATTTCAGATCCTGTTATTGGTCTATTCAGAGATTCAACTTCTTCCTGGTTTAGTCTTGGGAGAGTGTATGTGTCGAGGAATTTATCCATTTCTTCTAGATTTTCTGGTTTATTTGCGTAGAGGTGTTTGTAGTATTCTCTGATGGTAGTTTGTATTTCTGTGGGATTGGTGTTGACATCCCCTTTATCATTTTTTATTGCGTCTATTTGATTCTTCTCTCTTATTTTCTTTATTAGTCTTGCTAGCGGTCTATCAATTCTGTTGATCCTTTCAAAAAACCAACTCCTGGATTCATTAATTTTTTGAAGGGTTTTTTTGGTCTCTATCTCCTTTAGTTCTGCTCTGATTTTAGTTATTTCTTGCCTTCTGCTAGCTTTTGAATGTATTTGCTCTTGCTTTTCTAGTTCTTTTAATTGTGATGTTAGGGTGTCAATTTTGGATCTTTCCTGCTTTCTCTTGTGGGCATTTAGTGCTATAAATTTCCCTCTACACACTGCTTTGAATGTGTCCCAGAGATTCCGGTACGTTGTGTCTTTGTTCTCATTGGTTTCAAAGAACATCTTTATTTCTGCCTTCATTTCGTGATGTACCCAGTAGTCATTCAGGAGCAGGTTGTTCAGTTTCCATAAAATCCCTAGAAGAAAACCTAGGCATTACCATTCAGGACATAGGCATGGGCAAGAACTTCATGTCTAAAACACCAAAAGCAATGGCAACAAAAGCCAAAATTGACAAATGGGATCTAATTAAACTAAAGAGCTTTTGCACAGCGAAAGAAACTACCATCAGAGTGAACAGGCAACCTACAAAATGGGAGAAAATTTTCACAACCTACTCATTTGACAAAGGGCTAATATCCAGAATCTATAATGAACTCAAACAAATTTACAAGAAAAAAACAAACAACCCCATCAAAAAGTGGGCAAAGGATATGAACAGACACTTCTCAAAAAAGACATTTATGCAGCCAAAAGACACATGAAAAAATACCCATCATCACTGGCCATCAGAGAAATGCAAATCAAAACCACAATGAGATACCATCTCACACCAGTTAGAATGGCGATCATTAAAAAGTCAGGCAACAACAGGTGCTGGAGAGGATGTGGAGAAATAGGAACACTTTTACACTGTTGGTGGGACTGTAAACTAGTTCAACCATTGTGGAAGACAGTGTGGAGATTCCTCAGGGATCTAGAACTAGAAATACCATTTGACCCAGCCATCCCATTACTGGGTATATACCCGAAGGATTATAAATCATGCTGCTATAAAGACACATGCACACGTATGTTTATAGCAGCACTATTCACAATAGCAAAGACTTGGAATCAAGCCAAATGTCCAACAATGATAGACTGGATTAAGAAAATGTGGCACATATACACCATGGAATACTGTGCAGCCATAAAAAATGATGAGTTCATGTCCTTTGTGGGGACATGGATGAAATTGGAAATCATCATTCTCAGTAAACTATCACAAGGGCAAAAAATCAAACACCACATGTTCTCACTCATAGATGGGAATTGAACAATGAGAACACATGGACACAGGAAGGGGACCATCACACTCTGGGGACTGTTGTGGGGTGGGGGGAGGGAGGAGGGATAGCATTAGGAGATATACCTAATGCTAACTGGCGAGTTAATGGGTGCAGCACACCAGCATGGCACATGTATACATATGTAACTAACCTGCACATTGTGCACATGTACCCTAAAACTTAAAGTATAATGATAAAAAAAAACTGGCAAATAATTTTAACTCTACATACATTTTTTCTTTTGTCTACTTAACGACTACCTTACATATAGGTCTGTGTAGTCAATCAGATTCAACACAATGGTATAATTGAAATGAAAATTACCATCAGATTTGTTTTAAAAGTGGTTTCTATATAATGGAAACTAATAGAACTCTCCATAATGGGTCTTGTGGGGTGCTATTTTAAATACTGAAAAGATAATTCGATTGAATGCACTTAGACTGTTTTAAAGGCCAAATAAATTATATATGTGTTCACTTGGGACATCAGTCTGAAATATTTCTTCAAATTCAAATGAAATCCACAGAGAAAATGTTCCAGCTATGCTCTACAGTGAAGAAATACAATTCAATCTTTTAAATCTACCTTCTTGGCAATAATCCCATTATATTTTTTATCATAATGCCATACTAAAAGTACACTCATGTGTCGCTTTACAATGAGGATACCTTCTGAAAAACATGCAGTTAGGTGATTTTGTCGTTGTATGAATATCATGGAATGTACTTAGACAAACCTAGATGATATATAGTCTACTATACACCTAGGAGCTGTACTACAGCTTAAGGCTCCTAGGCTACAAACTTGTACAACATGTCACTATATTGAATATTATAAGCAATTGTAACACAGTGGTATTTGTGTATCTATACATATCTAAGCATGGAAAAGTTATAGTAAAAAATACTATAATTATTTTTACTTGATAATTTTCAGTTAATATAAATAATATAAATTTATATTATAAATTAAATTATTAAATTAATTATAAATATTAAATTGTTTACTAATACAAATAATTAAATTATCTATATATTTTACTAAAATATAAATTTATAGATTTTATTATATACTGTATATTACTGTACTATAAACATATACAATATGTATATTACATAAATGTTATATAATAGGAATTTATATTATATTTATAAATTATTTACAAATTAATATTCATATTTATAATATGAATTCATATTATTACAATGAAATACTGCAATTATCATCTTATGGAACCATTGTTGTCTGTGCAGTCCATTGCTGACCAAAATATCATTATGCAGTGCATGACTATAATGGAAAATAGTTGCACATGAAGTGAGGAAGGTAAAACAGACATTTAATACTTGAAATACCTTATATTTTGGGGCTGGCTAATAAAGATCATAATAAAACATTTTAACTTTGTTAATTTAATATTATATGTTAACTTATCAAGGATGTGTTCCAGAAGAACAAAAATAAACTATATTTTAGATTAGTGGGAAAAAAAACAATGGGACAATAAAACTTCATTCAATTAAAAGAAGGCAATAGATAATGGGAAAATAAGAGCAAGACCATGACTTTAAAAAACTGTTGGTAAAAGTGTACTCAAACATATGCATAATCAATCCTAAAATATGTAAATGATATAAATTATCCCCTGAAAAGTAGGTTTGTAAAAGCAGATTAAAATATGACCTTAATCCAGCAATCTTCTGTTTTTAAAAGATGCAGCAATAAAATATTGACAAAAAGGGATGCTGTAATAGGAAGATTTGATTTATAGCAATTGAACAGGTACATCAGGAATTCAAAAACTATCTCTATAAAGGATCATATTATAAATATTTTAGGCTTTGCAGATTTAAATCTGTCTTGCAACTTCTCAACTCTGTTGTTGTAGGATGAAAGTGGGAATCCACTTGTCTGTGTGACAATAAAATTTTACACATGGAAACAGTCCACTGGCAAGATTAGATGATCTGAATAGCCCTTATTGTTGAAATAACTAAATTGTTGGATTTAAAAAATGTTGATTTTTTAAAAACTCAACAAACAATATCTTACTAAAAAAGTAAACCAAAGGTTTGAACAGATATTCCACCAAAGAATACATAGGCATTGCAACTTAAGTAAGTGAAAAGATACCCAATATCATTAGATGGTAGGCAAATTAAAAATAAAACCCTTATATATCCCTACATTACGAAGATGGCTAAAATTTAAAAGACTGGCCATACCAAGTATTAGCTAGGATGTGGGGGAACTGAAATCTTATACACTGATGGTGAAAATATAAAATGGTACAATGACTTTGTAAAACAGTTTGACAGCTTTTTAAAAATATATACTTTCTTCAGAATTTGGGGCATTCTGGTTTCCTACTTGACTGTCATTTTTTTTCTTTGTGAGTCCTGTATCTTCTTTGTAACCTATGAATGTGGCTGTGTGAGACTTTCTATTTCTACCTAAAAGTTATTGTTAAGAGATTCTATCTAGTCTCATGGATTTAAAATGCTATATACAATGCTATAAGTAGAAAACTTTGCCCAAACAGTTTCCTCAGGCTTAACTTTTCTTCTTACATCTACAGCTCACATTCTTAATAGGCACATAAAATTTACATGCTAAAAGTAGAAACGTTAATTCCTACCCACTGCCTTTACACACACACACACACACACACACACACACGCGCACACACACACACACACACTCTCTCCTCCCTGCTTTTCCCTTCAGTCTTCCTCATCACAATAATCTTCAATCCTCAACTCCTCAGCCTCTCAAGCAAAAACATGAGACCCTTTTAATTCCCCTGTTTTGTCACACACATACCAAAATCAGTTATGTCTGATGAATTTACCAAAAGTTTAGTACGTATACTAGGCTGTCATCAAGATTACTTTTTTTGTTATTTAACATAGATTTTGTTTAATTTCCAGTTAAGGGAATTATTATTGCAAATATTATTCATAATATTGCTAACCAACAGTAGCAGCAAAAACTCAATATATACAACTATATAATTTTCAAATCTACAGCAGAAAGCAGACATTATTCCTTTAAATAATTCATTTAATTAATCAAAATCCTTGTTAGAAGTGAACATGAACAGTTTGTTCAATACTGAAAATATTTTCAGAGAATGAGGTAGAAGATTTGTCAACAACAAAAAAGCAACCTTGATCATATATGTTCTAAAGCTATGCATTTATTTATTAAAGTATTTCATAAAATATTTCTAGCAGTCTGAATAAACAACTGACTGAAAACTTGTATCTATTTAGTATTAAATTTTTAAAAATAATTAGTTGTTATATGCATTATAGTAATTATCTTTTATAGTTATTGACTTTATTCAGTTATTATGATAATTTAATTTAGGGGACATAATACTAGCAAGTATAATCAGAACTAAATTTCTCCCAAATGGAAAATTCCAAATTTTCTTAGGCATTTAGCATAATATTCTAATAATGTATAATGATTTCAAGTTGCACTCTAAAATTAAAACATGAATACTTTATCATTGCAATTCAAATGACTGCAGGGATGGAGGTTGTAGATGAGCTCAGCAACATGGACTTCTACTCACCAAGTCTGGCCTGGCTATAGCCACTGCCCAGTACCCAATCTGCCAGCAACAATAATGAACACTAAATTCCTGATATGGCACTATTTCCTGGGGTAATCAGACAACTACCTGGTTTGTAAGTTGATTATATTGGATTTCTTCCATTATGGAAACAGAGATGTTTTGCTCTTAATGTAAGGGACACTTACTACGGGTATGGATTTGCCTTCCCTATACGCAGTGCCTCTGCCAAACCTACCATTTGTTTACATACAAAATGCCTTATCTACTGTGTATTCATAGAGCATTGCTACTGATAAAGAAATTCATTTCATAGCAAATGAAATGTCCAATGGACCTGTGATCATGAAATTCACTGGTGTTGCCATATTACCCACTGCCCCTGAAGCAGGTGGTTTGATAGAATGGTGGTAGATAGCCTTTTGAAGTCTCAGGGCTTTGGGGTAATATCCCTGCCTTCTGTGGAGAGCTAAACAAGTTAAGGGCCAGTATACAGTGGCCACTTTTTGTCTATTTATCTAACAATTTCTTCTTCAATTTCCAGCCTTCTGAGCTGCTGACAAACTTTAGACCTGCCAGACCACACAATCACATCACATAACCCAATTAATATATAAATATATATATATGTTCTAAGGTTTGAATGTGTCCCTTTCAAAATTCAGATGTTGAAAATTAAATGGTCAATGTGATAGTATTAAGATGTGGAACCTTTAAGAGGTCACAAGGACTCCTCCCCTCACCAACAAGACTAGGTGCCTTTATAAAAGGGATTGACAGAAGGAATTAATCCTTCTTTTGTCCTTCGGCCTTCTGCCATGTGAAGTCACAAGTATTCTTGCCCTCTGGAGGTGGCAACATTCAAGGTGCCATCTTGGAAGCAGAAACCAGATTCTCACCAGAAATAAGCTTGCTGGTGCCTTGATCTTGGACTTCTGTGGCCTCCAGAACTGTGTGGAATAAATTTTCATTGTTTATAAATTATCCAGCTTCAGGTATTCCATTATAACAGCAAAAAATAGACTGAGACTATATATTCTTAAATGATCTCTAAAGTCCCATTAACTTCCCTGACCATAATCACATGTATAATAATTTCCCATGCTCACTGTGTCTACATACATTAGGCTCCATCTTGCAACTTGAAAGCATGCCAGGCCTGGTTTTGCCTTGAGGATTTTGTACTTGTTACCTCTGCTAATAATACTTGTCCTACATCCATCTATATGGCTCATATCCTCACTTTCTTCATGTCTTACTCAAATGTTGCCATCTCATAAAGCCTTCTTTGAACATACTCCCAACACAGATTTTCTTTCCTTGCTTTATTTTTTATTCTTAACATTTATAATTACTTAATTAGTACACATTTTCTAATTCATCTTGTTTATTATGTGTCTCCCTCATTAGACTATAAGCTTCTGAAGGGCAGGAATATTTGTCTCTTTTGTTATTTGCTGTACACTCAACCTTGAAAAGCATCTGATATATAGGGGTGGTTAAAATTGACAGATTTTTGGAGACAAAAGAGTAAATTATTATTTTTCCCCTTATTTAAAAAAATACACCCCAATAGTATCTTAACTGCTATGCAATTGAGTGCTCTCCCCTTTGTGTGTAGGGGAAAGTAGGGCTAAAAAGGCACCAACCATCATATTCTAGTTTTCTGTCTTAACAGTGTTAATAGGCCATATTTTCTTTAAACAATAAACAAAGCAATTTTGCATATCTCTTGCTTATCTTTGAACCAATGCATATATTCTAAGAAATAGTGAGAATAAATATTGAACAAGGCCATATTTTCTTTAAACAATAAACAAAGCAATTTTGCATATCTCTTGCTTATCTTTGAACCAATGCATATATTCTAAGAAATAGTGAGAATAAATATTGAACAAATAATTTTTTTTCTACAATTGATAGATTTTTCTCAATATTGTGCTACTGATAAAATATTCGCACTTTTAATTTCTCTTAACCCATTTCCCGTTTGCCCTGAAAATAGTCTTGCTTCCAATCCTAATATAACATTATATACATTTCTTTTTCTTTTTCTTTTTCTTTTTTCTTTTTTTTTTTTTTTTTTTTTGAGATCGTCTTTCACTCTTGTTGCCCAGGCTGGAGTGCAATGGCACAATCTCAGCTCGCTGCCACCGCCACCTCCCAGGTTCAATCAATTCTCCTGCCTCAGCCTCCCGAGTAGCTGGGATTACAGGTGCCCACTACCATGCCTGGCTAATATTTTGTGTTTCTAGTAGAGACGGAGTTTCACCACGTTGGCCAGGCTGGTCTCAAACTCCTGACCTCAAGTGATCTACCCAACTTGGCCTCCCAAAGTGTTCAGTTACAGGTGTGAGCCACCGTGCTGGCCTACATTTCTTTTTTATTATGATTAGAGACAAGTGTTGTTTAGAAATAACTCCAAGGACAGTTTTTATATTTTATTTTCACATTAAAAATTAGTCAGATTTACTTCAGCCTTAAAAAGTTTGTTATGTAAAGTTAAGTGAGCTCTGGCAGTGAACTGACCTTTTTTTTTTTTTGTCCCTGAATGGTAAATGTGTTAAAAGGTATATTAACACGAAATATGGTTTATTTAAGTGTCAGTTCAGTGTCTTAAGCTTTCTTAATAAAACTTGTGATCACCAGTGTCTAAGTGACTTGTGGTAGTAACTCAATCTCCAAAACACAAAATGGTTCTACTCTGTACTGAAAGAGTTAAGATGTCTTCTCTACTGAGTAACTTACTCCTGGAGAGTGACTTATTAGGTCTATTAACTTCAGCTAGATTACAAATGAACAAAAGGAATTGACCTGCCTTGTTTGAAATATATCCTAATCTGTTTTATTCAAGTGGGAAGCATGAAATAGGGTTGTACATAATTTATAGATCCCAAAGTATCTACATTTAATCAATAGCTATTGAGCACCTACTATGTGGAACATATGAGATAGTTACAGTGAAGAATATAACTGTGTAAAATAAATGTTCACATCATGGTTGATTTACACAACAGGGTTTATTCAATAGTCTTAAAAGTTTATATATTAGAAAAGTATGAGCAAACATTACTTCCAAAAGAAAGAGAAGAGGAAAAGAGATAATACCAAAAGCACTGAAATATGTATTTGGGGGAACACAACATTATATGTAATACATTTAAATATCCTAAAATTTTATAATATGTTTATAATTATGATATATTTATAATTATTCAGTAGTAAGTTTATGTATACTAAGATAACATGAATTATGCTTTATCTTATCACATTAAAAGTCTAATTTAAAAACTTTTTAGTGACATTTTATTTCTCTCAAATTACAGGAATACTAAATAGCATTAGGTGAATTTACAACCATTTTAATACAGAGAAATATTTTTAATGACTTTCATTTTAGAGCAAATTGGGGCTCACGACAAAATAGACAGGAATATACAGAGATTTCCCATATACCCTTTGCCCACAACACATGCATAAATACCAGCATTATCAATATCTCCCAACAGAGTGATATACTCTTTACAATAGATGAATCTATATTGACACATCATCATTCAGATTCTGCAGTTTACATTAGGTTCACTCTTGATGTACATTCTATGAGTTTGGAAAAAATCATAATGGCATGCATAAACAATTATAGTATCATACAGAGTATTTTCACTCCCCTAAAAATCCTTTATATTCTGCCTATTCAAACCTCCCACTCTCCCATCCCCCAGCCTATGGCAATACTGAATTTTTTATTGTCTTCATAGTTTTACCTTTTCCAGAATATTATATAGTTGGAATCACACAGTATGTAGACGGTTTTCTATTGGTATCTTTAACCTGGTGATATGCATCTAAGTTTTCACCGTGTTTTTTTTAATGGCTTGATAGCTCATTTATTTTAGTGATGAATAATATTCTATTGTCTAGATGTACCAGTTTATTTATCCATTCACCTACAGAAAGACATCTTGATTGCTTCCAAGTTATGGCAGTTATGAATAAAGCTTCTTTAAAATCCCATGTGCCCATTTTTTGTGGACATATGTTCTCAGCTCCTTAGGGTAAATGCCAAGAAATGCAATTACAGGGTTGTATAGTAAGAGAATGTTTAGTTATGTAAGAAACCACTAGCCTGTCTTCCAAAGTGGTTGTGTAATTTCGCATTCTGAGTAGCAATGAATGAGAGTTTTTGTTGATCTATGCCGTCACCAACTTTGGTGCTGTCAGTGTCCTGAATTTCGGCCATTCTCATATGTGGGTAGTGGGATCTCTTTCTTGTTATAATTTGGATTCCTCTGTTATATTCTTGTTATAATTTGGATTCCCCTGTTATATTCTTGTTATAATTTGGATTCCCCTGTTATAATTTGGATTCCCCTGATATGTAACATCTTTTCATATGCCTACTTGCCATTTATATATTTTCTTTGGTAAGGTATTTGTTAAATTATTTTGTCCATTTTTTTGATAGTTTTTTAAAATAAGTTTTAAGAATTCTTCATTTACTTTGGATAATAGTTCTTTATCTGATATGCCTTTTGCAAATATTTTCTCACTGTCTGTGGCTTATTTTTTCCTCTTGGGAATGCCTTTCACATAGCAGAAATGTTTAATTTTAATGAAGTCCAGCATATCAATTATTTTTTTCACGGATCATGCCTTTGGTCTTGTATTTAAAAAGTCATCAGTAAACCCAAACTTATCTAAATTTTCTCCTATTTCATCTTCTGGGAGTTTTATAGTTTTGCATTTCACATTTAGGTCTGGGATACATTTTGAGTTAATTTTTTTAAAGGGTGTGAGGTCTGTTTCTAGATTCATTTTTTGCTTGTGGGTATCCAGATGTTCCAGTACCATTTGTTTAAAAGACTGTCTTTTCTGCATTAAATTGTCATTGTATTTCTCAAGTATTAATTGACTATATTTGTGACTATAATTGACTATATTTGTGCTGGTATATTTCTGGGATCTTTATTATGTTAAATTGATAAATTTGTTTCTTTTTTCCATTGCCACATAGTCTTGATTATTGTAGTTTTATAGTGAGTCTTGAAGTCAGGTAATGTCTGTCCTCCAATTTTGTTCTCCTTCAATATTGTGTTAGCTATTCTGGGTCTTTTGCCTCTCCATATAAACTTTGAAATAAATTTCTGAATATTTATAAAATAATTTGCTGGGATTTTATTTGGCATTGTATTGCATCTATAGATCAAGTTGGGGAGAAATGACATCTTGATAATATTGAGTTTTACTAAATATAATCATGAGCTATATGTCTATTTATCCTTCTTTAATTTGTTTCATCTGAGTTTTGTCATTTTCTTCATATGAATCTTCTATATATTTTGTTAGAGTTATACCCAACTATTTCATTTTTTGGTGTGCCAGTGTAAATGATGTTGTGCTTTCAATTTCACATTCTTTGTGTACATTGTTGGTTTACAGAAAAGCAGTTGTTTTCTGTATATTAACCTTGTATCCTTTAATATTGCTATAATCTCTTATTAGTTTCATTAATTTTTGTCAATTCTTTGGGATTTCTATATAGATGATCCTGTCGTCTGCAAACAAGCTTAGTTTTATTTCTTTCTTCCAAAACTGTACATATTTTATTTTATTTTTCTTGTGATTGTATTAGCTAGAATTTCAAGTACAATATTGAAAAAGAGTTGTGACAAGGAACAAACTCACCTTGTTCCTGAGCTTAATGAAAGAGCCTTAAGTTCTCACAGTTGAGTATGCTGTTAATGTAAATTTTTTGTAGATATTTTTATCAAGTTTAGGAAATTCTTCTCTATTCCTAATTTTCTAAGAGTTTTTATGATGAACAGATGGTGGATTGTGTCAAATGCTTTCTCTGAATCTAGTGGTATGATTGTATTATTTTCTTATGTTACTTTTTTACGTGATGAATCATATTAATCAACTTTTGAATGTTGACCCAGTCTTACAAACCTGGAAAAAAAATTTACTTGGTAATTGTGTATAATTCTCTTCATACATTTTTGGGTTTGACGTGCCAATATTTTGATTTTTGCATTTATGGTCATGAGAGATATTAATCTGTAATTTTTTTCTTGTAATTTCTTTGCCTGGTTTTGGTATTTGGGTGATGCGGACATCAGAGAATGAGCTAAGAAGTATTCCCTCTGCTTCTGTCTTCTCAAATAGATTATAGAGAATTAGAATAATTTCTTCCTTAAATGTTTGTTAGAATTCACTATTGGGCTCATCTGGGATTTATGCTTTCTCTTTTGGAAGATTATTAATTATTGATTCAATATCTTTAATATATATATAGGTCTTTTATGAATGTCAATTGTTTGCATGAGTTTTTGCAGATTCTCTCTCTCAAATAATTGGTCTATTTCATCAACATTATCAAATTTGTGTGAAGAAAAGTTGTTTATAGTATTTATTGGTTATCCTTTTAATATTAGTAAGATCTATAGTATGTCCCTCTTTTATTTTTGATATTAAAAATGTGTCCTCTTTCTTTTTTATCTTAGTTAGCCTGCTTAGAGGCTTATTGATTTTGTTAATCTTTTTCGAGAATGAGCTTTTAGTTTCTCTGATATTTCTCTATTGATTTCCTGTGTCCAATATTACTGACTTCTTCTCTATTTTTAAAATAATTATTATTTCTTGACTTTTGCTTACTTTGAATTTTTTTTTTATTTTTTTTCATTTACCTCAGGTGGAAGCTTAGATGATTGATTTTAGACAGTTCATCTTTTTTAACATATGCATTCAACGCTAGAAATTTTCCTCTAAGCACTAGTTTTACTAAAACTCACAATGTTTGATATGGTGTGTTTTTTTTGTGTGCGTGTGTGTGGTGTCCCTAGAGTTGCCATTTTTACAACTAATTCAATTCTACTATTATATAACACTATACTGCCTCATAGATGCTGTGTGTGTCCCATAATAACAAAATAATCCTAAGTTTTTCCTCTCGTGTCTTGTATCATTTTTGTCATTTATTCCACTTCTATTCAAGCACACATACTATCTATCTATCTATCTATATATATATATATTTAAATACATTGTGGATACAATTATTTTGAACAAACTGTTGCTTATTAGACCCATTAAGAATAAAAAAGCTTTTATTTTAAGTTCACTTATTCCTCTTAATATCTTTCTTTCTTTATGCAGGTCTGAGTTTCTAACCTATATTATTTTCCTTCTTTATAAAAAAATTATCTTAACATTCCTTGAAGGGTAGATCTCCTGACAATAACTTTTCTAAATGTTTGTCTGAAAAAGTTTTATTTATCCTTCACATTTGAAAAATAATTTCACAGGGTACAGAGTTCCAGGTTGATAGTTTTCTTTGTTTTTCTAATCAGTTTAAATAGTTCACTCTACTGTCTTCTTGATTGCACGGTTTCTGAGAACAAACTCAATGGAATTCTCATCTTTGCTCCTCTATACTTAAGTTATCTACCACCATCTCCCACTCCTGGATACTTTCTTTGATCTGCAGTTTCAGAACATGCCAGGTGTAAGATTCTTTAAACTTATTTTTTTATTTATTCTGCTTGGTATCCTCTGAGCTTCTTGTACCTGTCTTTTGGTGTCTGACATCAATTTGAAGAAACTTTCATTCATTATTATCTCAGATATTTCTTCTGTTTCTTTCTTTCCTCTCCTTCTGGTATTCCCATTTCAAACAGTTTTCAACTTTTGTAGTTGTCCCAGGTTCTTGGATATGTTATTCTGTTTCTTTTTTAATCTGTGTTCTCTTTGCAATTCTGTTTGGAAAGTTTCTAGCAATATATCCTCAAGCTCAGAAATTCTTTCCTCAGCCACATCAGTCTTCTAATGAACCCATCAAAGTTGTCTTAGTTCTTTTTTACTACTATAACTGAATATCTCTGACTGGTTACTTTATTTATTTGAGATGGAGTCTTACTCCCTCACCCAGGCTGGAGTGCAGTGGTGCAATCTTGGCTCACTGCAACCTCCACTTCCTTGGTTCAAGCAGTTCTCCTGCCTCAGCTTCCCAAGTAGCTGAGATTACAGGCACCTGCCACCATGCTCAGCTAATTTTTGTATTTAGTGGAGACGGGGTTTCACCATGTTGGTCAGGCTGGTCTTGAACCCCTGACCTCAAATGATCCAACCTCCTCAGCCTCCCAAAGTGCTGGGATTACAGGCAAGAGCCACCGCACCCGGTCTGACTAGTTACTTTATAATAAACAGAAGCTTTTCTCAGAGTTCTGGAGGCTGAGAAGTCCAAGATCAAAGTGCCTGCCTCTGGCAAGGGCCTTCTTACTGTGTCATACATGGCATAAGTCAGAAGGGAAAGAGGAAAAAGGGGGCCTAACTTGCCCTTTTATACTGGCATTGATCCCATCCATGAGGAGAGAGCCTTCTTTGACTAATCATCTCTTTTTTTAAATTTTATTATTATTATACTTCAAGTTTTAGGGTACATGTGCACAACGTGCATGTTTGTTACATATGTATACATGTGCCATGTTGGTGTGCTGCACCCATTAACTCGTCATTTAACATTAGGTATATCTCCTAATGCTATCCCTCTCCCCGCCAAACGATTATAAATCATGCTGCTATAAAGACTAATCATCTCTTAAAAATCCCTTCTCTTAATATTGTTACAACATCAATTAAATTTTAACATGAGCTTTGGAGGAGGAAATCAAACCATATAGCAAAAGGCATTTTTCATTTCTATTAGTGTTATTGATCCCTAGCATTTCTTTTTGCTTCTTTCTTAAGATTTCCATCTCCCTGCTTACGGTGCTTATTTGCTCTTGCATGTTGCCTATTTATCTGTTAGAGTCTTTAAGTATTAATAATAGTTATGTTAAATTCCCCACCTTATAATTCCAATATCCCTGCTAAATCTGATTCTAAGACTTGCTGTTTTAGTGTGTTTGGGATGCTATAACATATCATCTTGCATGTTGCCTATTTATCTGTTAGAGTCTTTAAGTATTAATAATAGTTATGTTAAATTCCCCACCTTATAATTCCAATATCCCTGCTAAATCTGATTCTAAGACTTGCTGTTTTAGTGTGTTTGGGATGCTATAACATATCATCTTGCATGTTGCCTATTTATCTGTTAGAGTCTTTAAGTATTAATAATAGTTATGTTAAATTCCCCACCTTATAATTCCAATATCCCTGCTAAATCTGATTCTAAGACTTGCTGTTTTAGTGTGTTTGGGATGCTATAACATATCATAATGTATATAACTTATAAACAACAAAAATTTATTTCTCATAGTTTTGAAGGCTGGGAAGTCCAAGTTAAAGAAACTGAAAGATTCAGTGTCTGGTCAGGGACAGCTTTCTGATTCTTAGATGGTATCTTCTTGCTGTGTCTTCACATAGTGGAAGAGTTGAGCACTCTATCTTGGGCTTCTTTCATTAAAGCACTAATCTGATTCATGAGGGCAGAACCTTCATCACCTCATAACTGCCCATCTTCTAACACCCTCATATCGGAGATTAGGTTTCAACATACAAATTTGGGAAGAAATACAAAAGTTCAGATCATAGGCTTGCTCTCTCCTTTTAAGCTATATTTTGGCCTTTCAGTATGCCTTGTAATTTTTTTCTTGATTACCAGATATAAGGTAGTAGACAAAAGGAACTGCTATAAATAGGCCTTTGATTATAAAATGGGGAATGATCTACATTCCTATCATTCATTTTCATATTTCAGTAAGCCTAGGTCTTTGGATTTTGTACCTCATAAGTGTTTCTCAGTTTTTTCCCCCTTCCCTTATGTGGGGTGGGATGGCTAGAGTGAGCTGGAGTTGGGTGTTCTTCTTCCAAGTGGAGGGCTAGAGCTATCTGCAGTTGGTTGTTCCCCTGCCCTTAGATCAATTAGGCTCTGATAAAACCTTAGCATGTTAAGCTAGTTTTTCCTGAGGGCAGACCTTGTTAAGAGTAAAGTGCTGTGACATATTTCAAAATGGTTCCTTTTTCCCTCCCACTGCCAGAAGCATGAGGGTCTATTTCTCTGATATTTACTGTGAGGATCCAGTGTATTTCCTAGAGGTAATGCTGACAAAAGCATGGGGATCCCTCCTTGTCCCTCTGGTGTTCTCAACTCTCAGACTAGTCCACACCTAGCCTCCAGCAGTTCATCAACTGGAGTTCAGATTTTTCTGCCCTATATTTGTTCCTATGAGAGTGTCTCCTCCATTATTGTGTATTTCTCTGTGATTACCTTTCTGTCTTCTCTTATTGATCTAAGAAGAGCTGCTAATTTTTCATTTTATTCACATTTTTATTGGTTCTTAAGATGGTGTGATGACTTTCAAGCTCCTTGCATGCAGAATTGGAAACTGGAAATTCTCGTTAATATTTTAGTGCAAATTAAAAAAAATCCCAACTGTGTAGATTCTAATATTTTGAAGAGTAGGTAACAAATACTGAAGCTGAGTGATTGTTCATTCCATCTTTAAAACTGAACTTCCATTATGAAGGTGCCTCATGAAATAAATTTTTTTTTCTCTGTACATCTCTGGAAAGGATGTTCCTCATTTCAATTTTCAATTAATTAAATACTTGAGAAATATTCTAATTTTAACTTCAAATAATAAATTTTCTATTCTTTCTAGATATTAAATATCTTGCATATTAAATACCCACTTTCCCTGAATTCAAGCTGAATGTATCGGGCCCCAAAGGGAGATCCAAAAGGGGTTGAGGCAGTATTTAATTTAGAAGTTTAAGGATCCATAATATTAATCATATTAGTTTAATAATTATTGTAGATATCTATTTCAAAATACAATATTGGTGTGGTTTGATTGTCAAAATTGTAGGAACTCTAAGGCAGTTTAAAGATAAGTAAAAAAATTATAGGCCAAAACCCACAAACTATTATCATTTAACTATTTCATTATGGTTTTTTCATAAAATGCATTTTTACTAACACATTTAAGATCACTATAGAGATTTATAACGTTTGACGTAACTTCATTAGTATTAACTATTTTTAGTCAGTAACATATTCTTTCATAACTAGCTGAAGTCAATACCCAACATCATATTTATTGAAAAAGACCAGATTTTCTCATTCGTGTAAAAACGAAATAAAGAACTAATGCTCTTTTAATACTATATATGTTCTTAAATCATTCTTTTTTGATTTGGAACATTAGAACATTTGATTTGTACATTTAGAAATAAATCCAAAGGAACTTATCAGAGGTGTGCACAAGATTATCAGTATATAATACTAGCTTAATCTATATAGATTACCAAATAAATTATTTAGTCAGACTAGGTAACAATCAGGAAATTATAATCATATAATATTAAGAAACTCTAAATCCTCAGTTTATTTATTAATATTCATTCATTGACTTTAAGATATAAAATAATATGACTAGCAAATTATCAATTATTGCTTAATAAAAATAATGAAATATCTTCATTTTTATTATGGTGTCAAATATTGTTTTGAAAAGACAACTACAAATTTTAATTTTTCTTTAAAGATGATACGTTACAAATGAAGTCATTTTCAGCACATGGAGAGTGTGATTAGTGGCCTGTGTTTTTCTCAAAGTCACAGTACATTTCAGCTTAAATTGAGTTGGCCATTGACCAAAAAATATACTGTCTCTTCTTGGTATAACGAAGGGAAGGAGAAGTTACTGTATAGAAGAAAATGCAAGGCATAAGGCATATTATATTAATGCATATATACATTAGTAGGCTATTTCATCAAAAAACTGTCTAGGTAAACTCAGGCTGCCATAACAAAATAGCATAGGCTGAGTGGATTAAGCAACAGGAATTTATTTCCCCACAGTTCTGGTGGTTGAGAAATCAAAGGTCAAGGTGGCAGCCAATTTATTTATTTTATTATTTTAGAGACAGGGTATCACTCTCTTATCCAGGCCGGAGAGTGGCAGAATCACAGCTCACTAGAACCTTTAACTCAGACCAACTTCCCGCCTCAGCCTCACAAGTAGTTAGGACTACAGGTTTGTACCACCATGCCCAGCTAACTTATTTTTATTTTTTATTTTTTAAATTTTTTGTAGAGACAGGATCTCACTTTGTTGCCCAGGTTGGTCTCAAATTCCTGACCTCGAGCAACTTCCCTGCCTAGGCCTAGCAAAGCACTGAGATTATAGACATAAGCCACTGTACTGGGCCCCAATACATTTTTTTGTAAAGGTTCTCTTCCTGATTACAGAGGTCCACCTTTTTGGTTGAGTTCTTACATGGTAGGATGAAAGAGAGCAAGCTGTCTGGTGTATCTTCTTATAAAGGCACAAATACCTCATGACCTCATCTAAACCTAATTGCCTCCAAAAGTTCACATGTTTAAATACCATCACATTGTGGTTAGGCCCTCAGCATGTGAATTTTGGGGGAACACATTTCAATTCAAAGCAAAAACATTTTAGAATTTTACCAACTTACAAAATATTCATATTTATTATTATTTCCATTATTTTTTGAACATTTGGGTAATACACATCCTAAAACCTAATTTGTCTCAACTTTCTCTTTTTTCTAATAAAATAATGATTATAATGTTTTGACTTCATACTATATTGAAAATTACTTACAATAAATATCTCAATTTATAAGCTCACCAGCATGACATGAATATGCTGATTTGTATGCATAACATTAATATTTGATAATTTAATGAATAAATGTAGTACCTATGTTGGTTACATTAACATACCCTAAGTCTGAGGATTGAGTTTCACATTTAATACCAACTGCCTGTATGCAGTTTTCTTTTGAATTGTTATTCTAGACTCCTATCATGTTCAGAAAATTAGTGTTACAGGTGGTAATCAAAACAAAGTAAACTTCTTATATGCATTTGCTGAGTTTTACATTGTAAATTTTACAGAAATAGTTAATATTTTATCATTTTTTAAAACTTTATTTTAGGATTTACTTGATTTGATTTTGGAACAACAGGAAAAAAAAGAAGACTTTTTCCATGACAATACTTAAGATTTTAAATTTTCATTCATTTGTTTTCATTTTTCTCAGGAAATTTCACTTCAATTATATATTATCATTGTCATACTTTTTACTTGAAAAATATAGATTCATGTACTCAGGTAACTATTCTTTACTCTTCATCTACATTATATTCTGCTTATTTTCCTCTCCAGGTTTTATCCCTTTATTCTGGGAGGACTTTATTTTCTGGCTTCATTTTCTGGCTTAATTTTCTTAAGGCACCATTGTATACTTTATTCACACAATATACATTATTTTCCTTATTACATTTCTACATTCTGTCTATTTATTCTTCTTTTGCTCTCATCCTGTCTTGGTTTTGCTTGGAAATGAACACTTACTCCCATGCCACTCATATTTCAGTTTCTAACATTATTTCAAAAATCTGAACTTTTCCTATTTGCTATTAATATTTTTTTCAAATGTTATAATTTCTCAATCATCCTTTGTTATCTAGGAATGCCCCTTCTTGCCAGAGGTCCACTTCCAAAGTCTCCATTCTGCTGTTCACCATGGACACCATACTTCCAATTCTGCTGGGCTTCTTTCAATGAAACCTACCTTTACAGCTCTCATTTATTAGTCTGTTCTCACGGTGCTATGAAGAAATACCCAAGACTGTGTAACTTGTAAAGAAAAGAGTTTTAATTGGCTCATAGTTCCCCATGTCTGGGGAGGCCTCAGGAAACTTAAAATTATGGCAGAAAGCACCTCTTCACAGGGTGGCAGGAGAAAGAATGAGAACAAAGTGAAGGGGGAAGCCCCTAATAAAACCATCAAATCTCGTGACAACTTACTATCACAATAATAGCATGAAGGAAAACACCATCATGATTCAATTATCCCAGACTGAGCCCCTTCCATGACACGGGATTATGGGAACACAATTCAAGATAAGATTTGGATGAGGACACAGCCAAACCATATCATTCTGCCCCGGCCCCTCCCAAGTCTCATGTACTCATATTTCAAAACACAAACATTCCTTCCCAACAGTCCCCCAAAGTCTCACCTCATTCCTACATTAACCCAAAAGTCCAAGTCCAAGGTCTCATCTAGGACAAGGCAAGTTCCTTCTGCCTATGAGCCTGCAAAAATCAAAAGCAAGTTAGTTATTTCCTAGATACAATGGGGGTACAGGCATTGGGCAAATAAACCTGCTTCAAATAGGAGAAATTGGCCAAAGCAAAGGGCCAACAGGCCTCATGCAAATCCAAAATCCAGTGGGACGGTCAAATCTTAAATTTCTGAAATGATCTCTTTGACTCCATGTCTCACATCAAGGTCACACTTATACAAGAGGTGTGATCCCATGACCTTGGAAAGCTTCACTCCTGTGGCTTTGCCCAGTACAGCCTCCCTCCTGGCTGCCTTCATAGGCTGGCATTGATTGTCTGAGGCTTTTTCAGATGCACAGAGCAAGCTGTCTATGAATCTATCACTGGTGTCTAGAGGATGGTGGCCCTCTTCTCAAAGCTCCACTAGGCAGTGCTTCAGTGAGGACTCTGTGTGGGGGCTCTGACCCCTCATTTCCCTTCTGCACCACCCTGACAGAGGTTTTCTGTGAGGGCTCCACCCCTCAGCAAACATCTGCCTGGGCATCCAGACATTTCCACACTTCCTCTGAAATCTAGGTAGAGGTACCAAATCTCAATTCTTAACTTCTGTGTACCTGCAGGCTCAACATCACATGGAAGCTGCTAAGGCCTGGGGCTTGCACCCTCTAAAGCCAAGGCCCAAACTATACCTTAGCCCCTTTTAGCCGCAGTTGGAGCTAGAGTGACTGGGATGCAGGACACCAAGCTCAGAGGCTACACACAGCAGTGGGGCCCTGGACCCGGCCCAGGAAACCACTTTTTTCTCCTAGGCCTCCAGGCCTGACATGAGAGGGGCTGCCTCTCTGACATGCCCTGGAGACATTTTTCCCATTGTCTTGGAGATTACATTTGGCTCCTCGTTACTTATGCAAATTTCTGCAGTTGGCTTCAATTTCTCCACAGAAAATAGGTTTTTCTTTCCTACTGCAGCTTCAGGCTGCAAATTTTTCAAGCTTTTATGCTCTGCTTCCTCTTGAATGCTTTGCCACTGATAAATTTCTTCCCCCAGATACCCTAAATCATCTGTCTCAAGTTCAAAGTTCCACAGATCACTAGGGCAGGGGCAAAATGCTGCCAGTCTCTTTCCATAGCAAGAGCGACCTTTATTTCAGTTCCCAACAAGTTCTATATCCCCATCTGAGACCACCTTAGCCTAGACTCTATTGTCCATATCACTATCAGCATTTTGTTTAAAGCCATTCAACAAGTCTCTAAGAAGTTCCAAGCTTTCCCACATCTTCCTGTCTTCTAAGCCCTCCAAGTCTCTAGAAAGTTCCAAACTTTCCCACATTTTCCTATCTTCTTCTGAGCCCTCAAAACTGCTCCAACCTCTGCCTGTTACCCAGTTCCAAAGTCTCTTCCACATTTTCAGGCATCTTTACAGCAGCACCCCACTCCCTATGGTTCCAATTTACTGTATTAGTCCACTCTCACACTGCTGTGAAGAAATACCCAAAACTGGGTAATTTATAAAGAAGAGAGGTTTAATTGATTCACAGTTCTGCATGGCTGTGGAGGCCTCAGGAAACTTACAATCATAGTGGAAGGCACCTCTTCACAGGGTGGCAAGAGAGAGAATGAGAACTGAGTGAAGGAGGAAGCACCTTAGAAAACCATCAGATCTTGTGAGAACTTACTCATTGTCTCAAAAGTAGCATGGGGGAACCACCCCCATGATTCAATTACCTCCCGCCAGGTACCTCCCATGACAGGCTGGGATTATGGGAACTACAATTCAGGATGAGATTTGGGTGGGGACACAGCCAAACCAGAGACACAGCCAAACCATATGATCAGGCTTGCCACCTTGATTTTCTGAGTAATTTTATACTTTCTCTATTTTATTTTCTGACTCTTTAAGGTATATTGCACAAATACATTAAGAATTTTTGCATTTATGCAGACTTTCTGTATCGTTCTATGTTTGAACAAATCTTTACTTTTTTAATCTTAATTTGTAATTTTATTCAGTAAACATATAGGTTGAAAGAATTTTTCTTTAAATTTGAAAAGTAAGATGGAAGAAAAAATAATTCTACCCAGAATTATAATTATATATATTTTAAAGTATTGCATGTACCAAAAAGTAACACAAAAGCTTTTAAAGTAAAAATTTAAAAGTCACATAAAAGATAGTGAGAACTATGAAGGCAATAAGAACAGTCACCTAAAATAACTGTGATCACAGGAACATTCTTATAGCCAAATATCAAAATGAATTATTCATGATATACTGAGGCTAAACGAATAATTTGCATCCCAATCATAAAAGGTAATATATACACTCCATCTTTGTTTATAATTTTAGCACAAGATTGAAGTCAGTTTCCAAATATAGTCCACATAATTACACAACTGACTCTATATGGAACACTATACAGAGTTAAGAGCTAAAAATAGTTCATAAATTCTCTTCTAATCTTTGGCATTAAATTTTTTACTCTAAATCACTAAACTATTTTAACATCCCAAGTGCTTACTTCAGCTGAGTTTACTGAACCTTGACTTAGATAACTGTAGTCATCATACAGAAAAAAGTTATTTTAAGCCTGAATGCTCTCTTGGCTTTGCCAGAGTTATCAGTCCTTCCCAACTCAGTCTCATTTCCTCCAGCGTATATCAAATCACTGAAACATAAGTACTTGATTCAAAAACAAACCTAATAGTAACCAACAAACTTATATAAAATCTAAGCAGGAGCATGGGGAATAAAGTACACCCAAATTTCTCAAATATATCCTAAGAACTTATCCAGCTATGGTTTGGATGTTTGCACTACCCACTGCCTAAATCCATATGTTGAAATCCTGACCCTCAAGATGATGGCATAGGGAGGGGGGCCTTTGGGAGGTAAATAAGGTCATTAGGGTGGAGCCTTTACACATGGGATTAGTGCCCTTATGAAAGACACTCAGAGAGATTTTGCCTCTTCTACAATGTAAGGGTGCAGTGAAAAGAAAGTCCTCTGTAGAATGTGGGTTCTTACCACATTTTGAATCTTCCTGCAACTTAATCTTGAACTTCTCTGTCTCTAGAACCATAAGAAATAAATTCTACTCTTTATAAGTCAATATGTGTATGTATTTGGTTAATGCAGCCCAGATAGACTTAAACATAACCCAAATTTCAAAAAATTCTCTCAGTAGTATCTGTTTTGGCATCATTTGTATTTGTTTCTTCAATATTTATTTCTCTTATCTACGTAAATAGGCTAAAAATTTGACTACACATTTTGGTCAAAAATTTGAGAAAGGCACTTGTGTCAAATGGTTAGTCACTTTAGTGATCTGTTTTTGACTGAACTTTTAGAAAAGACTTTTATTTACTTATAGTCGTTTATTTTCATATTCTTTTATGTGCAACACATAGACAAAAGTACACTATTAAATATGCTTTATATGAGTATTCATTAATTTTATGAATAACAGTTTTAGGTCTTTAGGTTTGCTGATATATGAATCCAAAAATGTATAAATTTTAAAATTATTCATAATAATTTACTAACATTAAATAAACCACCAAGAGTATTATCATATATTGTTCACATATTGGTCACTATACCCTCTTCATTCTGCATCATTTATCATTTTCTTTCTCTCCTCAAATTTTTCATTTTATTCACATAATAATCAAATACAGCTTTTCATTACAAACTTGAGAAACTCAATTTAGAACTTTTTATATAACAGCATTCAAGTTCCTAAGCCTTCAATCTGTAACTTACAATTATCTGCCTATTCAAAAAGCATTAACTAACATCAAATTCAAAGTCATATACATCATACCTGATTGTCATTTCATCAGATCAGTCTTTTGTATATATATAAACTTAATTATTGTTGACAAGGCTAAATTGGGATTTAACTTGTAGCTGTAGCAGGGGTACATTTAAATGTAAATGTCTTTTTTCAATGATACATTTTGAGAACTTAGACAGAATGTGAATCTAATCAAAGTATTTGCACATACAATTTCCTGTGCAAAACAATTATGCAACTAATTTAGCAAGCATGCAATTTTCATCAAGTTGTAAACTTCCTTAATTCTACGTCTGTAAGGCAAAAACTTCTCACAAAGTAAACTTTGAACACAGAAAACATGATAAAGAGAAATAAATGGATACATGATACAAGTGTTCTGGAGAAAAATCCATTTGAATAGTTAGGGTTATGTATAAAATCAACCCACAAAACATACAAAAGTCTGTAGCAATTTAAGAAAAATACACCTTGCACTAATAAATGACATATTTATTAATTTTGGAGACTGCTAACATCCAAGCAAAAAGAACTTAGATCCCAATAATGATTATACACTTAATATATTCTCTGATAATTGTCATTTAAACTTCAGTATATGAGCTAATGCAAAATTACAAACTATATTTAAAAATGTAACATTAGTCATTATGTTTGCATAGCACCTCCAGAAGATTGCCTTATTCAAATTGAGAAATAAAATATTGGAGCAAATTTCACAACACATTGTGTACAGTTCTGTCTTCTGAACATCAGTAAATAAATTATTTTAAAAACATAGGAGCTATGATTTATAAATTCCAGGCTTACAATGAAATCACACAATGCATTCTATTTGAAATTAAATATAAGATCTTAAACTTTGTCTGTTTAGCATCAAAACAACATGTAAATCATTCAATAATTTATAAAAATATTTGTTTATTTTATTTATAAAAATATTTGTTTATTTTATTTATAAAAATAAACAAATCAATGAAACTACAAATTTTGTTATTTAATGTCATGCTGACCTTCCTTCAAAATGTTGACTACAAATTTCTTTAAGTTTTGAAAAGGTACAATCATTTGTTCTGTAATAAGTAGCTCTTCAGCTGAAGTGGTATTATCCCTATAAAACAGATATCACTTCCTATATCCCAATGAATGAAAGCTGAAAATAAAAAAATGTGGCCAGGCGCAGAGGCTCATGCCTGTAATTCCAGTGCTTTGGGAGGCCGAGGAGGATGGATCACTTGAGGCCAGGAGTTCAAGACCAGCCCGGTCAATGCGGGGAAGCCCCGTCTCTACTAAAAATACAAAAATTAGCTGGGCTTAGTGGCGCATGCCTGTAATCCCAGTTACTTGGGAGGCTGAGGCTCGAGAATTACTTGAACCAAGGAGGAGGAGGCTGCAGTGAGCCAAGATTGCACCACTGCACTCCAGCACAGATGATGAAGTGAGATTCTGTCTCCCCAAAAAATTAATTAAATAAATTAAAAAATAAAAATAAAAATGCAATGAGACTTTTACTTCAGTGTAACCTAAGTGTAGAAAATGGTAAATAAAATATAGCTAATATTACACAGACTATAATTAACAGTATAGTAAAAGAGGTTGTTCTTTATTGAACTGGTAAATAAAACTATAGTTAACATTATAGAGAATATTATTGACTATCATCAGATAATTAATAATGTATGTATAGAATATAGCTAATGTATTTTTTTATTATGAGTATTATTATAGTCCAACAAAATGTCACATTCAATTTCTTTCAAAAGCACAACAAATGATCTATTCTTTTTGGACTTTCAGCCATGTTTGGCCAACAATAACACAGTTTTGGTGATATCTTCAGTAACAATGAAGCAGACTTCTAAATATCTTTAAGAATTATTGAATGATTAGACTTCTAATACTACACCCAAACTCTTTATTGTAAATGTCTTTTTCTAATTATTGATAATGAGTGCATGAAAACAAATGCAAAGTAAAAATAAATGTTAATTTTATTAGCATACAATTTAGATGATTATGACATATTGCTGATACAGATATTAGTATTAAAGAAAAACACTGTTGAATAAACTGAAAATTACCAGTATGATGTGTTAAGTTGTTCTTACATTGCTATAAGGAAGCAACTGAGACTGGGATATTTATAAAGAAAATAGGTTTAATTGACTCACGGTTCTGTAGGCTATACAGGAAATGTGGCACTGGTACCTGCTTGGCTTCTGGGAGGTCTCAGGGAGCTTTTACTCATTGTTGAAGGTGAAGCAGGAACAGTCGTATCACATGGCAAGACCACTAGTCGGGGGGAGAGGTGTCACACACTTTTAGTCACCCGGATCTCATGAGAACTCACTCTCTATCTTGAGGACAAGACTGAACCATTAGGAATCCAATGCCCCAGTAGAGTTTCTGTGTGTGGAAACTCTCACACTACATTTCCCCTTGGCACTGACCTAGTAGAGGTACTCTGTGAGAGTTTCACCCCAGTAGAAGGCTTCTTCATGAACACAGGTGTTCTCTTACATTCTCTGAAATCTAGGCAGAGACTGCCAAGCCTCCTTCACTCTTGCACTTTGGATGTTCCCAGGCTTAACTCCACGTGGAAGCCATCAATCTTTACAGCTTGCATCCTCTGGAATAGTGACTTGAACTGTCCTGGGGCCCCTTTGAGTCGTGGCTGGAGCAATCAGGATTGGGGGAGTAGTGTCCTAAGGCTGAGCAGGGCAGTGGGGCCCTGGGCCTGTCCCCCGAAACCATTTAGTCTTCCTAGGCCTCTGGGCCTGTGATGAGAGGTGCTGCCTATTAGATCTCTGAAATGCCTTCCAGACCTTTTCCCATTGTCTTGGCTATAAGAAGTTGCTCCCTTTTACACATGCAAATCTCTCTAACAAGTGGTTGTTCTGTAGCCTGCTTGGATCCCTCTCCTAAAAAGCTTCTCTTTTCTTTGCCACAGGACTAGGCTGTAAATTTTCCAATCTTTCACCCTCTGCCTCCCTGGTAAATATTAATATTAATATAACTTCCAATTTTAAGTAATTTCTTCACTCCTGCATCTGAGAGTATGCAGGTTGGAAGAAGCCAGGCCACACCTTGAATTCTGTGCTGCTTAGAAATTTCTTACACTAGATACCCTAAGTCATCACTCTTAAGGTAAAGCTTCCACAGATCCCTAGGGCATGAAGATGAGGCAGCTAAGTAATTTGCTAACTAACAAGGGTGACTGTATTAGTCCGTTTTCATGCTGCAGATAAAAATGTACCTGAGACTGGGCAATTTACAAAAGAAAGAGGTTTATCAGACTTACAATTCAATGTGGCTGGGGAGGCCTCTCAATCATGGCAGAAGGTAAAAGTCATGTCTCACATGACAGCAGACAAGAGAATAGCGCTTGTGCAGGGAAGCTCCCCATTTTAAAACCATCATCAGATCTCGTAAGACTTATTCACTATCATGAGACCAGCATGGGAGAGACCTGCCCCATGATTAAATCACCTCCTACCAGGTCCCTCCTACAACATGTCAGAATTCAAGGTGAGATTTGGGGGGCACAGCCAAATCATATTATTTCACCCCTGGCCCCTCCCAAATCTAATGTCTTCACATTTCAAAACAAATCATGCCTTCCCAAGAGTCTCCCAAAGTCTTAACACATTTCAGCATTAACTCAGAAGTCCACAGTCCAAAGTCTCATCCAAGACAGGGAAAGTTCCTTCCACCTATGTGCCTGTAAAATCAAAACAAATTAGTTACTTCCTGGATACAATGAGGATACAGGCATTGGGTAAATGGAGCCATTCCAAGTGGGAGAAATTGGCCAAAACAAAGGGGCTACCGGTGTCATGCAAGGCCTAAATCCAGTGAGGCAGTCATGTCTTAAAGCTTCAAAATAATCTCTTTAACTCTGTGTCTCACATCCAGCTCATGCTGATGTAAGAGGTGGGCTCCCACAGCCTTGGGCAGTTCTACCCCTGTTGCTTCTCAGGATATAGCCCACCTCCTGGCAGCTTTCACAGTCTGATGTTGAGTGTCTGAGGCTTTTCCAGGCATACAATGCAAGCTGTCAGTGGATCTACCATTTTGGGGTCTGGAGGATGGTGGCCCTTTTCTCACAACTACAGTAGGTAGTGCCCCAACAGAGACTGTGTGTGGGGACTCCGACCCCACATTATTTCCCTTCTGAATTGCCCTAGCAGAGGTTCTCCATGAGGGCCCCACCACTGTAGTAAACTTCTGCCTTGTTATCCAACCTATGACATCTAGGTGGAAGTTCTCAAACCTCAATTCTTGGTTTCTGTGCACCTGCAGGTTCAATACCATGTGGAACCTGCCAAGGCTTGGGGCTTGCACCCTCAGAAGCCACAGCACAAACTCTATGTTGGACTGATTCAGCCATGGCTAGAGCAACTGGAAAGCAGGGTATTAAGTCCCTAGGCTGCACAGAGCAATGGAGCCCTGAGCCCGGCCTATGGAACCATCTTTTCCTCCTAGGCTTCTGGTCCTGTGGTGGGAGCGGCTGCCATGACGACCTCTGGCATGCCCTGGAGACGTTTTCCCCATTATTTTGGAGATTAGCATTTGGCTCCTCATTACTTATGCAAATTTCTGCAGCCAGCTTGAATTTCTCCACAGAAAATGGGATTTTCTTTTCTATCACATTGTCAGACTGCAAATTATTATAACTTTTATGCTCCATTTTCCTTAAAAACCTGAATGCCTTCAACAGCACCCAAGTCATCTCTTGAATGCTTTCCTGCTTAGAAATTTCTTCTGCCAGATAACCTAAATAATTTCTCTCAAGTTCAAATTTCCACAAATCTCTAGGGTGGGGCAGAATGCCACCATTCTCTTTGCTAAAACATAATAAGTCACCTTTGTTCCAGTCCCCAACAAGTTCCTCATCGCCATCTGAGACCACCTCAGCCTGGATTTGATTGTCCATATTATTATCAGCATTTTGTTCAAAGCCATTCAACAAGTCTCTAGGGAATTCCAAACTTTACCACATTTTCCTATCTTCTGAGCCCTACAAACTGTTCCAACCTCTGCCTGTTACCCAGTTCCAAAGCTGCTTCCACATTTTCAGGTATCTTTTCTGCACCACCAAACTCCTGGTAACATTTTATTGTATTAGATCATTTTCACAGTTCTGATAAAGATATACCTGAGAATGGGTAATTTACAAAACAAAAAGGTTTATCAGACTTACAGTTCCACCTGGCTGGGGAGGCCTCACAATCATGGTAGAAGGGGAAAGGCATTTCTCACATGACAGCAAACAAGAGAAGAGAGGTTGCACAGGGAAACTGCCCTTTTTAAAACCATCAGATCTCGTGAGACATTTTTACTATCATGAGAACAGCATAGGAAAGACCTGCCCCCCATGATTTGATCACCTCCCACCAGGTCCTTCTCACAACACATGGGAATTCAAGGTGAGATTTGGGTGGGGACAGAGCCAAATCATGTTAGTGACCTTTGCTTCAGTTACCAATTTTTTAATTGTTATTTCTGTCTGTTACCTCAGTAGCCTGGACCTTACTGCCCACATCACTATCCACATTTTTGTAACAACCATTTATCCAGTCTCTAAGAAATTCCAAACTTTCCCTTATTCTCCTGTGTTCTTCTGAGCCTTCCAAACTCTTCCAAACTCTGCCTGTTACCCACCTCCAAATACTTTTCCACATTTTCAGGTATATTTATAGCAATGCCCCTCTCCTCAGTATGCATTTTCTATCAGACTGTTTTTGCATTGCTATAAAGAAAGACCTCAGACTGGGTAATTTATAAAGAAAAGAGGTTTTATTGGCTCACAGTTCTTCTAGCTGTGTAGGAAGCATGGTGCTGACATCTAATCAGCTTCTGGGGAGGTCTCAAGGAGCTTTTTCTTATGGCACAAAGTGAAGCAGAAGCAGGCATGTCACAAGGCAATAGCAGGAGCAAGAGGGGAAGGAGGTATCACACTTTTAAACAATTAGATATCATGGGAACTCACTCATTGTTATGAGGACAGCACCAAACCATGCATGGTTCATCAGCCTACCTCCTACCCAGTCTCACCTCCAAAACTGAGGATTACATTTCAACATGTGATTTGGGAAGGACAAATATCCAAAGCATATCAAGTAAACAATAGTTATTCCTCCGTCTATTTGAGATAACTTTTTGTCCTCCCAATTGCCTAAAATTGATTACCTACCATTCAATTCTGTTTCAAGTGTCACAGTTACTTTAAATTCCAGTTTACTTTGGTATTGATAAAGGAGGAAGAAACCAAACTCTCCTGCTGTTTTCTTATCTGATGAGCCTCAAAATTGTAGACACAATGAAAAATGCATAGATGTATTGAGTTCTTTTGTTACTCCTATATCAATAATGACTCTCTAATTTATTCGTTATTAGCCAGAAGAGAAAGCTCTCTGTTCATCAAATTTACATTTAGCAGCAATGAGTATAGTTGTTTATTCCAAGTGGCATCTCCATACACTTTTAGTAAAAACTAGAATTGTAATGCAATTTAGAAAATATATTTTAAAAATTTTGATACATGCCCTTTATTTGTTAAAACATGTATGATTACATATTATAAAAATACATTTTATATATGTATTTGGACATCATAATAAATAGCAGTGAAGACCAGCAGCTTTGAAACCAGAGCACCTAAAATATTAGTATAAGCTGTATTTAAAAGACCTATAAGTATTCAGGTTGAATAACCAGCACCACACCCGTGTTTTACTCCCAAATGTGCCACTCTTAGATTTGTAATCTTAGCATATAGCGCAACAATGCCCGTATCACAGGGTTATTTTGAGGAGTAATGAATTAATGGAAGTAAAATGACTAGAACAAATAATGGCAATTGTAACTGCTCAATAAATGTTAGCTGTTTTGTACTAATACTATTGCAGAATTTTTGGGAACACAGCTAAACTAGCTCTAACTTTACAAATACTTTGAGTATGTGAGTGCCTAGTGAAGGATATGTAGTCATTCTTACCCCATGATGTTTCCTGAAATTTTCTCACTAGAAATTGGTCCCTCTGGATTTGAAGATTTTTTGGTTTCATATATCCTCTAATAATATGCCATGGATGAACCAGCGTAAGAAATGATCAGCTTACTCTTTCAGGATGAAATTGTCAACTCACCAAAAGTCATTATGTGTGCAGGGGAGGACAAGCTCACTGGTTGCCTTGAAGCTGGTGACCCTGAAAGGTGAAATGGAGCTAGAAACAGAGTTGTTCTAATTTTCAGTATTGATTTGAACTTAATAGAATTAGAGATTTCCTAATATTGTATTCTTTTCAACAGTCCACATTCATACTAGATTCTCTTTCATTCATCATTAGTCAAACAGTCTGAAATTTTTACACACACACACACACACACACACATATATACTATATGTAATATTTTTGTGAATTATCATTTGGTCACAAAATTACTGATGAGTATTTCTCAGATAACATTGAGTTTTCATCGTACCAAAGAAATAATAAAAAGGAGTGTTGGTACTAATGTAATACGTAAATCTCACAAGTCTTGTTGACTTCTCTTAATGTAGACCTACTTTAAGCATTGTGAAGTCTATTTCTACTAATGAAGTACAATAATAGACATTTTATTTAATCAAATACTCAGAAATTTTACTCTGCCTGTGGGAATTAATTTACTTTAATTATGTCAGTCATCCCTGGAGAAGCCAGTCCTTTGTATATGTCAACTTATAAAAAAACAGTTTCTTAAAAACATTATACTTATATGTTTTTCATGCTAGGTCCACAATATTTCTAACTGAACTTATTTTTGCAATAACCACATAGTTTGGGGTAATGATTACCTTCTGGTATTGAAAGATTAAGTAACAAGTAATGGTGATTGGATGGCAGAAGCAGAAAAAGAACACAGAGCAGCTAAAGTATTAACATAATCTGTGAGTGAGGAACTGTACATGTTCAAGTTGAATTACTTGTATTCTGACTTATAACAGAAGGATAAATCCTACCTACATTTTCCCTGAAAACAGCAAGTAATATATTGCCTAATATTGGAAAGAATCTGTAGTTCTTAGGAACATCAAGCTAGCACAAGAAATTGAGGACATTAACTAGGAAAGGAAAAGAGATATTCATTTCAAACTTATAAAAGATAACTTCTACCTTGTTATTTGTATTTTAGCAATTAGTGAAAGCAAAACAATTAAAATAATTTTACCAAAATAAATCAAGAATAAGGAATATGTTTGATTCTTCCTGTTTAATTAGTTTCAACTAGCATGGAAGTCATTCATATTAGATTCACCTTTGTGAACTCCTCCTTTCATCTTATTTGAAAGAAATTCAGATCATTCTTTTCCTCGTGTTACATGAGGACATTTTACATTTTTAAATTCCTTGCCTTTATATCTCACAACATCCCTGGCCTAAGAGTTAATGAATTTCTGATTTTTTTTTACCATCTGATTAATCTGATTAATGATAGTTGGGAAAAGTATAGACTATTGTTGAAACAACTAAAATAGCTATAAAACTACTGCATACTGTTTCAGTCACACTTTAAAAAGGGATATTACTATAACTTTCAGGTGTGTGTGGGTATGAAATCTATTAAGAATTATCCTATTAGTTGGCAAAATCTGAACATAAACTCTTATGGAATTACATATATATATTATTTAAGTAAAAAATCATAGGCATTAATAAGTGTCCAAGTTGAAATTTTTCTCTGATAGTTTTTGTATCAAATATATTAGTCTTGTATAGCACTGGTAGGTATATCATGGGTCATTTCTGTCTCTGCAAATAAAAAATAATTTTCAAAGTAGAACAACTTACACAGTAAAAATTCTTCATTGGTAATTTAAAATTCAATCTGTAAATAATATAAGTACCAATACAAATTAATAACTATATTTTGATATTTAAATTATTGATATTTTTATAATTCCTGGTTATTTTTTCCCTTCCACACAGCCTAACCTATAGATATTGTAAACAGCTTTTCTGACTGTTCAGTGAGTGAATTGTGCTTTTCTAATGCCTTCACCTCGAGGTCATGACCAGGAAGAATCTCAGCCATCATTTTCCCAATTAGATTTACTTTTCTTTCAATAATATTATATGAGTCATCTTTCTTTAAAAATTATTTTTCCATCATTTTTTGGTACTAAATTGTGTTCTCCCAAATTTGTATGTTGAAGCCCTAACCCCCATGTGACTGTATTTGGAGATAGGGTCTTTAAATGTAATTAAAGTTAAATGAGTTTATAAGGGTGAGGTCTCAAACCGATAGGGCTAGTGTTTAAGGGAAAGAGACATCACAGAGCTCTGTTTCTTTCTGCATTTCCAGAGGAAAGGCCATGTGAGGACATAAGAAGAAGCTGCTGTCGACAAGATAGGAGAAGCAGTCTCACCAGAAACCAGTCCGGCTGGCACCTTAATCTTGGACTTTTCATTTTTAGAACTGTGAGAGAATAAATTTTTGTTGTTTAACATTCGTAGTCTGTAGTCTTATATTACAGCCACTTAAGAAGACTAATAATATTACTAATATTACAGCCAATTTCCTTAAAGATAATGTTTTTAAGAACCATAATTAAATGCTTCTATATATTTTCTGGAATTCTCTTTTCTATCTTCCATAATTGACCAGTTACCCCAAATTTATTTTACCTTCTTCTTTCTCTTTTTTACTCACCTACTATATTAGCCTTGTTTTCTTATATTTATAAATTAAAAGAAAAACACTATGCAATATAATCAAAGATAATGAAAATGTTTTTACAACCATCACCATTATTATCAAATTAGCAATTAGTTACTATAGCAATACCCCATTACATAATATAAACCAAATGTCTTAAAGCAATTATCATTATATTAAAACTCAAGATGAAGGATTCAATAATGACAAAATCAATGGCAATCTTTATAAAAAAGGAAAAATTTTAATCTTCAATATGAAAAACATTAAACCAACCCTAATTCCAACAGTAGTTTGTACTTTCTTCAACAATATCACTAATCAGATTGCCCTAATTGTTAAAAAAAAATAAGAAATTCATTAACTCTCGGGCCAGGGATGTTGTGAGGTATAAAGAAAAGGAATTTAGAAATGTAAAATGTCCTCACTCAACTATTCTAACTCTGATTGTCATCCACTTTGCTGTCTTTTTTTTTTTTTAACTTTCTGGGATAGATTAATAAAAGATATTGACAGTAAGCATAAGACATCTGACATGAAAAGTATGCAAGCTGGAAATTAAAGAAGAAAGTAAGGGCATGCTTCAGAATGTTCACACACCCTTGAAGTCAGTAAGAGAATGATGGATTCCAAAAGAAGCAGTGATTTTTTTTTATTCCACCACATGTGCTCCTAGATTTAAAATACGCTTGTTTTTTCTAAGAAACAGTATAATCTGGGTCCCAAGCACTATTTTTACTTTTGAATGTATCATACTCATAACTAGTATACTTAATCTGCTTCTGAGACATGAATTACAATAGCAAGCTGTCCCATGACATCATCATTTTGGGGCGTAGTCCTCTCAAAATAACCACTATCTTTTAAAGTAGAGATTGAGACTTCTTCAGTACATCCACATCTTCTGATTTTCATCTTACCATTTTCCGACACATGTGATATCAAAGGTACAGGCAAATATCGGCAAACATGTTGTACAAGTTACTTGTTTGCCAACTTTCTTGAACAGTGAAAATTTAGTTCTTAATTTTGGAATATATATGCATGTTTCTCTTTATCAGGTCACTGATAACAATGGTTAATTACAAAATAAAAGTGATCAAACAATAAAATAAACAGTTAAAATATCAATGTCAGAAAATGAAAAAAGATTAGTAAACTCTATTAGTCTGTACTCACACTGCTAATAAAGACATACTCAAGACTGGGTAATTTATAAAGAAAAGAGATTTATTTGACTCACAGTTGCACATGGCTAGGGAGGCCTCACAATCATGGCAGAAGGTGAAAGAGAAGCAAAGGCACATCTAACATGGCAACAGGCAAGAGAGCTTGCACTGGGGAACTCCCATTTATAAAACCATCAGATCTCATGAGACTTACTACCATGAGAAGAGTGTCGGGAAAACTGTCCCTAAATTTAATTATCTCCACCTGGTTCCACCATGACACATGGGGATTATTACAATTCAAGGTGAGATTTCAGCAGGGATACAGTCAAACCATGTCATAAATCAATGTAGCAGAGGCATTCAGAATGCTGTCTATATAAATACTGGAACACATGCATTTCATGTACACCTAACACAAATTTTCTGCATTTTCCACTGACCCCAGGAAATGGCTGCCAAATGGCATCATAAATCTTATATTTTTTATTATGGACAACTGCCAAACTGGCTGCTACACCACTGGCCAGAAAACAAAGAAGAGTGGAATTCTTTTATCAAACTTACCAGAGACCAGTAGGAAGTTGTTTCTCTCCACCCTGTTGAGAACACTTTGTTTCATTCATAAAATGTGTGCATGTTGTGCTGAGCGAGTTAGGAGGTATTAGTGTATCTGAAAAGAGTTGGAGAAATGGGCTATTTCTGTTGGCCCTTCTGCTTTAATCACCTGTTGAAGTGAGAAGTTTATGTTCACTTTCCTGGATTTCACATGCTATTAGAAAGACAATGACAAAACCTGGAGGTATAAATGGAGGTCTAGCTAACAAACTCTGATTTATTTAAAAAAAAAAAAAACTCTTAGTACAAATATAATAATAAGCTATAAATAAATATATATAAATAATAGCATACTAGGTAATAATTTATTAAAAACGAACAGTCTGCTAAGTGCTACAAGTAGATGTATATGCCATCTATACACAGAGTGAATGCATTTATTAAAGAGTGACTAGGAGAACTTTCAGATAATGTTAAATATTACTAATAATTTAAATATACAGTATCAGTACACATTTTATAGCAAAGCACATCTATTATTTGGATATTATATTGACATAGGTTAGATTTCACATGCATAAACATTCTGGAATGCTATTTTAACTCACATATTTATGGGCTATTAACTTTTATCATTAGAATTTTAGATAGGTTAAAATCAGAGAGTACCTTTCTAATTCCATATATTTTATAATTTTCAAAATAAGAAATTCTGTAGTAGTCTTTGATATGGTTTGGCTCTCCGTCCCCACCCAAATCTCATTTCGAATTGTAATCTGCATTGTAATCCCCAGATGTCGAGGAAGGGACCTGCTGGGAGGTGACTCTATCATGGGGATGGTTCCCCCATTCTGTTCTGATGATAGTGAGTAAGTTCTCATGAAATCTGATGGTTTTATAAGGGGCTCATCCCTCTCTACTCTCACTCTCTCCTGTTGCCATGTAAAACGTGTCTTGAGTGCTCTTCACCTTCTGCCATGATTCTGAGTTTCCTAAACCCTTCCCAGCCATGCAGAACTGTGAGCCAATTAAACCTTTTTCTTTTTATAAATTACCCAGTCTCAGGTAGTATCTTTATAGCAGTATGAGTAAGAACACACACAGTAAATTGGTACTGGTAGAGTGGAGTTCTGCTATAAAGATACTTGAAAATGTGGAAGCAACTTTGGAAATGGGTAACAGGCAGAGGTTGGAATAGTTCGGAGGGCTCAGAAGAAGACAGAAAGATGTGGGAAAGTTTTGAACTTCCTAGAGACTGTTGAATGGCTTTGATTGAAATGCTGATAATGAGGTGGACAATGAAGTCCAGGCTGAGGTGGTCTCAGATGGTGACAAGAAACTTACTGAGACCTGGAGGTCTTTATTGCTGTGCTTTAACAAAAAGATTGGTGGCATTTTGCTCCTACCCTGGAGATCTGTGGAACTCTGAACTTGAGAGAGATAATTTAGGATATCTGGTGGAAGAAATTTCTAAGCAGCATACAAGAGGTGACACGGCATAAAAGTTTGAAAAATTTGCAGAGGCTGGTGATGTGGTAGAAAAGAAAAATCCATTTTCTGGGGAGAAATTCAAGCCAGCTGAATAAATTTGCATAAGTAACTAGGAGTTGAATATTAATCACCAAGACAATGGAGAAAACGTCTCCAGGGCATGCCAGAGATCTTCATGGCAGTCCCTCCTATCACAGACCTGGAGGCCTAGGAGGGAAAAAATGGTGTCATGGGCCAAGCTCAGATCCCTGCTGCTGTGTGCAGCCTCAGGACGTGGTGCCCTGCATTCCAGCCACTCCAGCTCCAGCCATGGCTAAAAGAGGCCAAGGTACATCTCAGGCCATTGCTTCAGAGGGTACAAGACCCAAACCTTGGTGGCTTTCATGTGGTGTTGAGCCTCTGGATGCACAGAAGTCGAGAATTGAGGTTAGGGATCCTTTGCCTAGATTTCAGAGGATATATGGAAACGCCTGGATGTTCAGGTAAGAGTTTGCTTCAGGGGTTGAGCCCTCATTGAGAACCTCTGCTAGGGCAGTGTGGAAGGGAAATGTGAGGTTAGACCCCCACACAGAATCCCCACTGGGGCACTTCCTAGTGCAGCTGTGAGAAGAGGGCCACTGTCCTCCAGACCCCAGAATGGTAGATTCACCAACAGCTTTCACCATGTGCCTGGAAAAGCTGCAGGCAGTCAATGTCAGCCCATGAAAGCAGCTGCAGGGGCTGAACCCTGCAAACCACAGGGGCGGAGCTGCGGAAGGCTGCAGAAGGCTGCGGAAGCCCATCATTTGCATCAGCATGCCCTGGATGTGAGACATGAAGTCAAAAGAGATTATTTTTGAGCTTTATAATGTAATGACTGCCCTTCTGGCTTTCAGGCTGCATGGAGCCTGTAGCCCTTTGTTTTGACCACTGTCTCCCATTTGGAATGGAAGCATTTATCCAAGGCCTGTATCCCCATCATATCTTGGATGTAACTGACTTGTTTTTTTTTTTTTATTTTACAGGCTCATAGGTGGAAGAGATTTGTGTCAGATGAGACCTTGGACCTGGACTTTTGAGTTAATGCTGAAATGAATTAAGACACTTTGGGACACTTCGGGGAAGGCTTAATTGTGTTTTGAAATGTGAGGACATGAGATTTGGGAGAGGCCAGAGGCAGAATAATATGGTTTGGCTCTGTGTCCCCACCCAAATCTCATCTTTAATTGTAATCTGAATTGTAATCCTCAATTGCTGAGGGAGGGACCTGGTGGAAAGTACTTGGACCATGGGAGTGGTTTCTCCTATGCTGTTCTTATGGTAGTGAGTGAGTAATCATGAAATCTGATGGGTTTATAAGGGGCTCTTCCCATTACACTCTCACTCTCTCCTGCTGCCATGTAAGATGTGCCATGTTTGTAAATTTTCTGGGGCCTCCCAAGCCATGTGGGACTGTAAGTCAACTAAACTTCTTTCTTTTATAAATTGCCCAGTCTTGGGTAATACCTTTAGAGCAGTGTGACAATGTGAGAATAGACTAACATAGTCGTCCTTCTCCTTTTCCTTCTTCTTCTTCCTCCTCCTCCTCTCCTTCTCCTGCTCCTTCTCCTTCTCCTCCCCCTTCTCCTCCTCCTTCTCCTTCTCCTCCCTCTTCTCCTTCTCCTTCCCCTTCCCCTTCCTCCTCCTCCTACTTCCCTCCTTCTCCTTCTCCTCCTTCTCCTCCTTCTCCTTCTCCTCCTTCTCCTCCTTCTCCTCCTCCTTCTTCTTCTTCTTTTCTTCTTCCTCTTCCTCTACTTCTTCTTCATCATAAAAGAGATTAAAGTTTAAAGCTTATTGGGTTAACTTTATGTATCTCTTGTAGCATTCACGGCTGTCATAAATCTAACACCTTATTGGTCTTTTATATCCTTAGTGGCACTCAATAGTCAAAAACATCTTCCATAAGGCTCTAGATAATCCTTGAAAGACATTCAATTAGAAATTTAGGCTGACTCTCTCTTGTTTGTAAAATTTTGACCTAAGAAAATATAAAAATAGTTCAAATTATTATATAATAATTAAACTTAACACTTGTAAATATCTGAATGTTTACATATATATTTGAAAAAACATTACTCTCATTGTGGTATTGTGAATGATAGTTTATAACATTTCAAATAGTATTATACTAATCATTAAAACACTAGAAATTTTGATGCTGAATATAATGTCTACATGTTTATATGTGTATATATACATTTACTTACCAAATTATTCAGTGCACACATTTCAGGAGCTATGTAAAGTGTGACATTAAAGTATGATCAATATTTATGTGAAATTAGGGTTAAATTACTCTTTACATACAAAATTCAAGTGCTAAAAGAAAAATGTGTATCAAAAGCAGCACACAATGTATATTAATATAAAATGCAGTAAATTATTACATCATTGTTGATAATAGCCTTAGAAATAAAATTTTTTAATGATTTGTTGTTGTGTCTATTTATATATAAACAGTATTGTAAAGTAATTTATTATTTTAGTAATTGTGGTCCCACATATAATACAAATAATGGATTCATGGTTGAATACACAGGTGAACTGAAACATTTTCTGTAACATATTGTTTTAATCCTCACTATTTTAACTAAAACATCATTCTTCTCTACACATTAAAAGAGATTGACAGGCAAACAATATTTAATAAGGATCTGTGATATATGAAATACTCTAGTAAAATATCACAGAGCATGAGATTCTACTCTTGAAAATTTTGAGACTAACACCTTAAACAAATAGAAAAAAAAACATAGCTTATTGAAATAAAAAGTGTTATAAAATTATTTTTGAAGAAAACATCAAAGCAAAAAATAAACATTGAAACTTATGTTTGGTTATTTCTGTGTTTTTTATTTAATGGCACTTTGTTGCTTTCAATATTGCCCCTAAGTCTTATGTAATTTTATGAGTTATTCAATAATCCTTAGAATTTAACAAAACTTACATAAATTTATTTTCACTCATTTTAATTGGCAAAGAAATTGAGACCTAAAATAAAAAGTCATAGCACCTGCTATAAAATATTTATATGTGAATAAAGAGATATCACGATTTCACTGGCACAACAGGAAATAAAAGCCTCATTATTTTGTAATATATGTACATATTTAGGGCGACTTGTCACTTTTTCAAAATCAAAATATGTATACATTTACTTTCTTGCATACTACTTGTGGATAAAGTGAATGCAGCTATTTGCATGTATTCTTAGTCTTCTTCAAACACTACATATCTATCAATAAGATAAACTACAAACCTATAATATTATATTTAATCATTATGAAAACTATATGGTTTTATTTATCAAGAAAATTTGCAATAGTTTAATGATCAAGCATTTGCATTGCTTAGCTAATTTTATTATGAAAAAAAGTTAAAATTTGGCCAGTATGGAAGCCTCATGCATAACTGGTGGTAACGTAAAATAGTGCAACTGCCTTAGCAAACAGTCTGGCAGTTCCTCCAAATCTTAGACCTTGAGTTACCAGCAATTCTACTCCAGGTAAATAAACAAGATAATAAAAGCATACAACCATACAGAAACATGTACACAAAAATTCATAACTTCCTTATTCATATTAATTTGTATTTATATTGATTTATAGTGGTGATCAATTCCTCTCTTCACTTATTGTTACTCTGACTGGTTGTTCTAGCCATAAGTGCAAGTGGGCCATTGAAGACTCCTACCATCACTGTGGAGCTATTTCTCCTTTTAGTTCAAAAACCTCACATGACCCAATTGCTTATTACTGATGAATTTATTTAAAAAGTGGTGTGTCCATACAATAAAAATGATGCCCGAATAAAAAGGAATAAAGTAGTAATACATGCTACAACATGAATGCACCTTGAAACAATTATGCTAAGTGTAATAAGACAGTCACAAAAGACCATATACTCTATGATTTCCTTAGATGAAATATATCCAGCAGAGGCAAACCCACAAGTAGATTACTGTTTTCTCAGAGTTGAAAAGACGGGTGGTGGATATTGGTAGATGAGGTGGGAAGAAGGATGTGATTGCTATTGGGAATGCAGCTTCTCTTTTTCAGGGAAGGAAATGTGTGTTCTAAAATCAGATTTTGGTGGTGATTGAACAACGATGAATTCACACTTCAATAAAAGAAAAATATTCAACTATGCACTTTAAATGTGTGAATTGTAGATTATGAATTACATGTCAATGTCTTCTAAAAATCTAAGAATATTTTTACTTAGAACAATTTAATAATTTCAAATAATTATATTTTATACCTTCATTGATGATTATATAGTATATGAAACTTCAGTGGGTAAAAGCATCTTTGAACATATGGAAGATAATAAAATGAAAAACATTTATTTCAATTTCCAATTAAACTGATATAGATTAAAATAAAAATGTTGGCAAATTCTGCATACTGAAATATTTAATAGGTGAGGCCCCAATACTGAATTTTTACTAAAATTGTAGAAATACTAACAAAATAATTTCATTATGATATTCTGACTATTGTATATTTGAAATTGGATGTTAAATCACACTAAAATTTATGTTTAATTCGTTTTAAAAATACAATCAGTCTTTGAAAAGATTAGACTCACGTTTACCAGCATCTGTCTATCAAAGTGCTCAAACTCCGTATGTTTTTGATTTTTTAGTGGGTCATTAGCCCATGAATGGTTAGCAGTACTCTCACAAAAAAAAATCAACAATGCAATTTGAAAAGTCTCGCTATTGATAAATGAGACATGCTCCATATTGATTTAGGAAGTACTTATCATTTAACATTTTCAGCTTGATATAGCAAAATAAGCATTCAATAAACTGTTCACCTACACAGAGAACCATGCTACTTCAATTACACTCGAGTTGATTGAGGCCAATTTAATGATAATTGGTAATTTACAAGGTCAAGAGGCACACATTTCTAACTCCACGTTGCTAAAATGGTCACATCTCATATGTGAGTAAGAAAGCCAAGTGAAGTACACATATGAAAACTATGTGTAGTAGGGTTTTGTATTTTATGAATCTAAATAAATTACCTAAAATTAAATTCAGTTACTTCTCATAAGATTCACACATTCATCTTTGGCTGCTGACACACTTTTATTTTTATGATTATTTCTAAACATAAAGATAAAACACCTGTTGATTTACTTCCAGCAAAGAAGAATCCATATATTTAATTCATTTTCAGTTTCTATATAATGCTGCTCTTTGATTTGGTATGACGTTTCTTTTTTATTGCTAGAGAAGTCATATGATATTTTTGTAGTACATATGTGTCCTTAATTACAAAAATCTTACTTTATTGTTGATTTCATCACTAAATTATCCAAAGGCCAAAACATATATATAGGTACACACATTGCAAAGCATCACATATAACTCAGAAAATGTTAAAAATAAGTGACACTATTTGTAAGTAAGATTACATTTATTTCATTTGAATGAATATTTAGGAAAATTAAGTTGTTCTAAAACACAGGGAGTAAGAGAAGGACAAACAGAATTTGACTTATTTAATTTCTCAACCATTATACTCCCCCTTTAAATTGTAATAGTTGTGAAGTACTATGTAATACACTATTAGAAAATAAAACAGTCTTTATTTTCCTCTCTCAAACATATAGGCTACAGATATACCCCCACACACAAACTTTTGCAGTATTAGAAGTAACTCAATATGACTTTGCAGAATGATATATATCATCCAGCATATGTTTTAATGAAATATTTGGCATTGTGTTATCAAAAATATTGAGAGTGAGCTAAAACTATTTTCACTTGAAAAAAGCTGGAGAGACACACGTCCAAAATGCTTAATATAAACTTGTCAATATACAACATCTGAATTTAAAAGATAAAAATGGAATATGCATTCCTTAATGGGATTTGTTAAGTATAAAGGTAAAACAAATAATTTCCTTATTTATGGACATCAAAGAAAGAGATGAATTGAACTCAGTCCAGCTTGCTATCTTTTATTATTTTTAACAATGGTTTTACATTTTTCATTAAATGTTGAAAGTGTTTAGACTAAGATGTGTTTTTAAACCAAATATATATTATGTGAGATGTCCTTTACAACAGTATTCCAATTAGCAACGTGATATTAATCTAGGTTTTAATATGATCCTAAAAGTTTCTTTGTAGATTTTTAATTTGTACTATGGAATCACTCAGTCTACTATTAGTAAAAATATGATAGATATTGATTCAGCATTTGTTGCTGTTGTTATTAAGACATAATGTTCATAAAAAAACTTTGTAAATATCTCAAAAATACAGAAATGTGCCAAAAATACATAAAAGTCTTGCCAAATTAGGTAAATTCTCACCAAAATATACAAAAATATGCAACTTGAAGTTTATTACAAAATTTTTATTAATTTTCAAAGAAAACACATTTTTTGTCCTTTTGGTAAACGTAACATTATAAATTTATAGTCTGAAGCCCAAAATAAAATTGACACAGATAGAAATAATGTGATTTTGAAAGGCAACATTTAAAAAAATTCATATTTGCCTTCAGTCATGTCAGTTTCAATCGTTAAAGAAGATTCACTAGATACAACATGACAATGCTTAAAAATCTGAAGTTTATTATAGGAAAAAGATGCAATATAGCAATAGTATTAAAGTAAAGATACACATCATAGCCAGTAGCTGCCTCACAGTAAAGGGTTCAGAGTAGCTACCCTTAAGCTCCTATCACCATTCCTCTGTAAGAGCCATGCTTGGACAAAATTTCTTTTTTAGATCAGAAACCACTAACATGAGCAAAGAACATCTCAGAATTTTGAAGTCCAAAACTGACTGTTTAAGTTTATTTGATGTTTAATGTTCCCTGTTATCACATATTTTAATTCTAACTCTTCCATCGAAGGGTAAATTTCATAGGAACAGCTATGTTCTTAATATATGAATTATCTTAAGGAGCCTTCTTTGCTTTGTTCTTGGACCTACTGTCACAGGATCATTAGGGTGTTGCTTTGCCAGTAAGAAACCTCTGTGGCTGGTGGTGCATTCTGCCTGAATACTGCTTGCACCTGCTGGGCTTGTTCTGCCTACTCAGCCCAGCAGACTGTGCTCTGCTTGCACTACCAGCCCAGATCACACATCTACCACCTGCAAGCCAGTTGCAGAGTGGCAAGGGGTGTGTGGGTGAGTGAGCACAGGGTCCAGCCACAGCACGCAGCCATGCACACTGGCTGCTGCTGTGGGACTAGAGAATCCAGGCACCGGCACAGGGTCCAGTTCTGTGTGAGGCTGTTGCTGGACCAAATGTACTGCTTGTGGTTTCCACTGCAGGCACCCATGTCTGAAAGAGGGGAACACAGTGGCACCCAGAAACTTGGAGATGCCAGAAACTGCTGAACCCCAAAAAGGGTGTCATAGCCCTGGCTCAGGGATCCCCTAGGTCTGGGCTCCCCAAAGGGATGCAGATCTTCCCTACTTCTCATCACTTGCAATGTGGCAAGCAGGGGTGTTTCAGCCCTGTTTCTATGTTACAGCTCTTTTATTCCCACCGTTCGGCAGGTCCTGTGTTCTTGTCTCATGCAGAAGAAGAGTGAGGTATGCAGACAACTGGAGGGTGAACAAGGTGGAGAGGAACTTCATTGAGTGGCAGAGCAGCTCTCAGGAGACCCAAACTGGGTACCTCCCTTGTGCAGGCAGGTCACCCTGATGTCTGGGCAACCCTCAGTGGAGAGGAGACCTGGAGTGGGTAGCTCCTATCCTCAGGCAGGTCTTCCTCTTATCTGTCCAAGTCTGGCTGAGTCTGGGGTTTTTACGGGCTTCAGAGAGGAGAAATATGCATGCTGATTGTTCCATGGGTGGTCGGGGTGGGCTGAGAAAAAGCACCATAAGTTCTCACTCTGGTCTGTAGAACTGGCAGCCCCGGCCCAGGCTTCAAGTCATCCCTGGCTTGAAGGTGGGGCTTCACTGGGGACCCACCCCTTTCTGCCCAGGAACCTTTCTGCCTCCTGCCATCATCGACCTGCCATCCATGGCACCCAGGCTGTTCATGCTGAGGGACACCTGCAGGCCCACACTGAGCTGCCCTCAGCCCCTCCTCAGCCTTCCTTCTGTGCTCCTTGGTGCCCAAGGTCTGGAGGACGCTAAGGCAGCAGGGTCCTGGCATGTCAGCACTGCCCCATCTATGTGCACACCTGACTGGGTTGTGACAGTGCCTGGGCTAGGCTTCAACTTTGCTACAAAATTGGAACAGGCACAATGAGCAGGGAGAATCCAGGCAGCAGGAGCAGGCATTGCTGAGCCTGTGGGGTAAGGGGGACTTCCAGCATCCCCAAGAACTCAGGGATTCCTAGGTCTGCAGCCATGGCTGGGTGGCTACAGCTGCTCCCGGGAGGGCAGGGCTCCCACCTCTCCAACTCAAAATGGGGTAGTGCCCCTGCCTGTTCCTGACCCTGCCAGCTCTGTGGAGTGCAAAGCCTCGGCCATGCCTCCCCCACTGCAGCTGGCATCATGGCAGTGGCCATGATGGGCTGCATCGTGCCATCACTACCCTCCTGTTTATTTCGACTCAATCAAAATTCCAAAAGATAAAGTTAATACAACCTAAAGTTGAAGGCAGAAAACTACAACAGCTCCCGCTTAATAGCCCAAAACCAACTCAATTAAAAACAATTTTTGTTGTTGTTTTTAATAGGAACTCAGATTTATTTTGTATTTCTAGAACAGTTATAGATCAGAATGTATTTTCTTTTTTTTATTATATTTTAAGTTCTAGGGTGCATGTGTACAACGTGCAGGTTTGTTTCATATGTATACATGTGCCACGTTGGTGTTCTTTAAGGAGTAAATTCTAGAATTCTTAAAATGGTTAATAAGTACTTTCACAGTCTGAATTTAGTCTATTTTTCTTAGTACTATAAACTTAGATCCAAGCAATTATAGATTTGACAATACAAAATTATCATTACTGTGATTTCATAGGAGCACCCATGTTTATATTTTTGTTCCCATAAATCATTTGTATCACAATACAAAATTATCATTATTGTATTGTAAAATCTATAATTCAGTAAAGAATTCTTGTTCTTTATAGAAAGATAGCCGCACAGAGCATTTTTCACCTCATGGACTCCTACTCATTATTAAATGAACATGTTTAATATCAACTCCCTCTGAATTCTTCCTGTGTCCCTGCATTTCTAGAAGTACAGGAAAGGTAGTCTTTATAGCCTGCAACACAGTGAGATCACAAACCTTATTTAGGTAGCAGTGGTCCTAAATAGTTCTTGATTCACCTGACCTGTATTGAGATGAGCAATCTGCATCTTAATCATTTATTCCTGTTTATCTGTTGGGTTTTTTTGTGTTTTTACACCGCATACTTTAAGCAACACTATTCTAAATACAATTGCTTAAGACTGAGTATTTGTGCACTGAAACGTTAAGGGGAATTTTCAACAGGTATTCATTGATTATAGAAAGTTAATATTTGAAATAAATTTTCATTAGGAATTATAAAGGCACCTGGTTAGTCTTTGCTATTAATAGATACTTATAATTTACTCTTAATTTACTTATGAAAATAACATTGGATAAATGATAAATTGTGTGTCATATTCACTGGTACACATTTTTAACTTTCCATTACTAATCAACTATCAATTTGGCCAAAGAATCTTGTCTCTCCTGGCACCATCTGGGTTGTCTCTGTTTTCTTTCTTCAAATGATGATGAAATCCTCCCATATGATTTTTTTTTCCATTCTCCCTGTCACAATTGGAGAGAAATTTACTGTTTTCCATTTCATTCCCAATTTTGTTGGCAAAGTAGCTTTCAATAAAGTCCATATGAATGAATAAATTTACAAACAAAATAAAATGACTGTGAAGTAATATCTAACATATAAAAATATGATAGTTTTTTAGTTAAATGTACTTTTAATGATTTATCTTTATTTGTATGTGCTTTAACAATGCTTTTGTTGTTCAGAGTTTTCTTTGGCATGATTATTTTATCCTTGGTTTAAAAATCTGTTTCACATTTGTTTTGAACAGCCTTAGTAGGTATTCAAACCTTGAGTATAGGGAATTCTTTAAAAATAAACATATATGGCCGGGCATGGTGGCTCATGCCTGTAATCCCAGCCGTTTGAGAGGCCAAGGCAGGTGGATCATGAGGTCAGGAGTTGGAGACCAGCCTGGTCAACGTGACGAAACCCATCTCCACTAAAAATACAAAAATTAGCCGGGCGTGGTGGCGGGTCCCTGCAGTCCCAGTTATTGGGGAGGCTGAGTCAGGAGAATTGCTTGAACCTGGGAGGCAGAGGTTGCAGTGAGCTGATACTGCACCATTGCACTCCAGCCTGGGCAACAAGAGCAAGACTCCATCTAAAAAATAAATAAATAAATAAACAAACAAACATCTTTGATCCAAGGATAATGTAACTCTGGGAGACTCAGTTTACCATTAATTCAGTTGCAGTGGTTTATGCATGCTGCTATCTTGCACATTGTATTCATTTCCTGGGACTATTATAACAATTTACTACAAACAGGATGGCTTCAAACAACAAATTAGTTCTTTCCAAGTTCTGAAGACTAGAATTCGAAATCAAAGTGCACCAAGGCCATACTCTTTCCAAAGCTTCTAGGAAAGAATCATTCCTCGCCTCTTCCAGCTTCTGGTGGTTTTAGGCATTCCTTGGCTTGTGGCAACTTAATTTCAGTCTCTGACCTTCTTTTCTCTATGTCTATGTCTCAAATGTCTCTCTGTCTTTTCTTACAAGGGCATTTATCATAGGATTTAGGATAATAAATCCTAAATCCAGGATGATCTCATCTGAAGATACTTAATTACATCTAGAAAGATTTTTTAAATTTTCACTCCAAATGAGGTCATTTACATGGGTTCCAGGAATTGAAACTTGAGCACATCTCTTTGGGGGTTAATTTTCAACCCAATGCCCATACCAAAACATTAGTGAACATTTCCATGAAGGTTTTCTGAAATATTTTCAATAAAAAGTATTGTATTGATTGAAGTAGACAACCGGCTGATAAACCATTTTATTCTCTCTCTCATTCTCTGTATTATTCTATACATATTCACATACATGTACACACACAAATCATCTGGTATATTACTTTAAGAAATAAAAGTAATCCCATTGCTTTAGGTTTACTTTACATTTCTCAACAACTTTTTTCAAAATCTCACTAATTATCATGGGACTAAACATCAAACTATGCAAATATTAAAAGGGACAATAACAGAAATCCTGCAATTCGTATAGTGACTAACAAGTCAATATACAAGAAAAAGTGAGCATGTATAGCTCCTTTTCATTGATGAGGAAATTTAAGCTAATAAATTCATTGTTTTTGCAAAATGAAATCACTGATAGAGTAGAGGATGTCTACAAAGACCACGCTCTTGACTTCAGGCTCTGATCTCCTCATTAGCAAACAGAATGTTGAAGTCCTTTCATTTTCAGAATCTTGCTTGCTCCTCTCCCTCTGCCGGTCTACTCTGAACTCAGTTTTGGATCAATCAATTGCTACTTCAGAGACTGCCTTTTCTTGAGAAACTGCATTCCTCTTCCCATATATCCTCAGATGGCATGCTGTGCCTGAGCATCTTGAATAGACTCATTCTCTAGGTTTGGAATTTTTCCTCTTTAAAATCTGCATTCTCTCCAACACAAACACTACTGTGAGATATTTCAAGCTTGATCCTAAAAGGGGCAGGTGGTTCCAGAGATGAGATAAGTTTCCAACAGATGAAAAAGGAAGTGTTAAGGGGAAAAGCAGTTTCTCAAAAAGATAATATCACTGAAATGTTTCCATGGTAATTTTGTTCTTTAAAATTCTTTCTCTAATATAACTATTTTTCTTAGTATGCAATATAAGCATGTTTCTATCTTTTCAGTGTCTTTGGATGAAATGCAAATATATATATATATCACTTATATATCACTTTGTTTCACATTTTGTAGGTTTAGTGATGTTGATACAGAAAAACTATTCTCTGTTTGTTTTGAGAATTCTCAACTGAAAGAACACAGTTTAAATTTAATTAAATAAGACATACCTACTTGCAGATCTATACTGCTTGAGAAGTTAGGAAGATTTTTACTTTGGAATTCAGTAACTTAACTAAAAATAGCATATCCAGTTTGGGAAGAGAAAGACCTCAAGCTGATCAGTCTCCTTGTCTTCACATTGTAAAATATATTTCTGCTATCTCCAATTTCCAGAAATACCAAATGTGTTGAAAATTACATTTTGTCCTCGGTGTTCTGGATTCAATTCAACAATAATATAGCCTAACAAGTTAAATAAAAATAGATTTTAATAGCAAAACTAACAGACAAGCATTTCTTACTGAATCAATAAGTAAAAGAGTTTAAGTTGTATCCCTAAATAAATAGGTGCTGTTTCTGTTAGATCCTAGTATTTTACTAAAGAGAAATAATATTTTTCATAAGATATTTACATGACAGGTTAAACCTGTCTCTCAGACATCACATTTAAATTTAAATACATTTTAACTTACTGAAATATATATTACTTCATATAAGTATAAATATACTTATAAATTAGTATAAATATTTGATGAACTAGTTTACAAAACTAAATCAAATCAAGATATGTAGATGTAAAGAATGTCCAAATATGCTACCATATTGAATTAAATATTTAAAAATTATGTACTAATCTAAGAATAAATTAAGGGAATACGCACTAGTCTAAGATGAAAATGAATTAATAGGTAAATGTAAGCAATACATTTTCTCTGACCAAATTAATCCACTATTGATGGTTTATGTGAATTATTTTAAGATAATATAACAAGGTTTAGCAGCATGTATAGCAGTGCTTTTGTAACAGAATATGTGACAGAGATTTATTTAATAGTAAGATAGATATTTTTATATAATATGTAAAAAATGTTTTCCTTATGCAACAACCATTCATAATGGAGAATAGCAGAGAACAATAACTTATTGTATACCTTCATATAATTGAGCTTAGTCACAATATATTTCTCCCAATATGGAGTGAAATGGAGGCACGGACAGAATCATAGCCTGGATTTTCTTTAGAAGATTGAGAAGGCTTTACAGAGGCTAAATAATGCATATGGAAATGGAAAAAATAGTTGATGATAATTTTATATATGAAAAAATATACTACTAAATCACGTCCAGAAATTATTATCAACATATTTTTAATTTCATATAAATCCAAATGTTGTAAATAAGTTTTTGGCTGAGTCCAGAACCATTAAAATAAAGGTAAACCAATAACTTTGAATTGAAGTCCAAACTTTCTTACATTAATTTTAGATAAAAAATATCCCTCTGCACGTCCTTTGTACTGCCTTATATCATCTTTCAGAGTAGATTGAAAAACACATACCAGTCTGTATGGTGTTCACAGGAGTCACATTTTAACCTAAGGACACCAAAATGTTGAAGGCAGAAAAACATGGTTAGAAAACATGTGAATTTAGAAAGTTTGCTCAATACAATTCTGAATGATCTGGGCATACTTCAAAATGGCTACTTCTTCCCTTCCCCTGATGGAAGCACAAGAGAATTTTCTGATCTTCACCCTGATGACCTAGTAGGGCTCTTGAAGATAAAATTTACAAAAGTGTATTATCTCCTCATTCCTCACCAAACCTAGACTCTAAGAGATTTTATCTTTCAAATTAGTCTATGTTCAAACTCCTGTAATTAATTACCATTTAAGTGTTGCTAACAGCAAGCACTGTTGCTACTAGAAACTTCTGTTCTCAGTAAACTGAGATTCTCTCTTCATGTGTCTCCTCCTTTTCTTCCCCCCTTTTGGGTGAGAGGTTGTTGGTTTTTAGTTGGTACAGCTTTTTTTCTTGTTGTAAATGGGGGTGATGACTCCCAAGCTCTAAACATGTCAGAACTTCAGAGCTTTTCAACTTCTGCCTGATGTAAATTCAAGTTGTAGCTAAGGATTTAAGGCAAACATTGGAGGTGACTTTGAGTCAGGCCACAATTCTTTTTATACCCTAGTCGCTGAAGACTTAAAATGTTACTGTAACTAAGATGTATTTGGCCTAATGGTTCAGTGTCCTGTGCAACCCCAGAATTCAGCAAAGTCCCATTGGGGAAATTTGACTGTGTGTTTAAGGCTCTTTAACTATCTAGTTTGTAATTCTAACCTCACAAGACTGCTGGCAGCTTCTCTCCTTCCTTTTCAGAGGACACATTTCCTCTGACTGTTCAAAACTTAGCCTCCATATTCAATGAACAAATACCTGCAGGAAAAATGTCTGTCAATCACCAATATGCCTCTGAAGAGTTTAGTCCTCTGTGGAATTTTTATTTATTTAGTCCTCATTACTTTCTAACACTTTCACAAGGTATTTTTGTGTGTGATTTTCCCAGCTTTTCATTGTTGTTTTTTCCACAGGATCATTGACTAGCCATGGCCTCTACCTTTTACATGTAAATAAATGTTTCCTTTCTGCCATTTTAAAAGGCTATTTTAACTGTCTATGCAATACTGGACTGGCATTTATTACTTTCATAATTTTTTTTTTTTTTTTTTTTTTTTTTTGAGACAGAGTCTTGCGCTGTCACCAGGCTAGAGTGCAGTGGCGTGATCTTGGCTCACTGCAACCTCTGCCTCCCAGGTTCAAGCGATTCTCTTGCCTCAGCCTCCCGAGTAGCTGGGACTACAGGCACACACCACAACACCCAGCTAATTTTTGTATTTTTTGTAGAGACAGGTTTTCACCATGTTGGTCAGGATGGTCTCGATCTCTTGATCTTGTGATCTGCCTGCCTCAGCCTCCCAAAGTGCTGGGATTACAGGCATGAGCCACCGCACGTGGCCGTGCTTTCCTAATTTTAAAGTTGTCTTCTGATTGTCCTTTGGTTTCAGCATTTCTTTTAACTTATATTTTGTTCATTCTCTCTGAATTTAAGATTAATTGTTTGTTTCTGATTTTCAGGAGTTTTGTTATACTATTTTCTCTGAATTTATATCACTTAGAAATTATAGAACATTTGAATCTTTGAGATGTTAATTTCTAACATCAATTTTTGAAAATTCTCAACTACTATCTCCTCAGATACAATTTGTGTGAAAATCCTTTAACCTCTGCTCTTGAGATTCTAATTATATGCGTGAGAGATTATTTTATAGTATTCCAGGTCTTTTATTCTCTTTTATTTAATTTCCTTTAAAGAAATCCCCATGTTTTTAGTTTCCGAGGGTTGCTGTAACACATTTCCACAAACTGGGTGGCTTAATAAAACGGAAGATATTCTCTCACAGTCTAAAGTCTAGAAGTACAAAATCAGGATGTTAGAAGAATGAGTTCTCTCTGAGGGCTTTGTTCCATGTATCTCTTTGAGCTTCTGGTGCCAGCTGGCAACTGGCTTGTCGATGCATCCTTCCAGTCTTAGTTCCTATCTTCACATGGTATTCTCCTCATATTTGTGTCTTCATGTGGCTGCCTTTCCTCTGGGTTTCTCTTCTCTTCATATCAAAATTCACTTATATTCAATTAAAAGCCCACCCTACTCCAGAATGGCCCCATCTTAACCAATTATATCTGCCAATAATTTTGTGTCCAAACAAGGTCCCATTCTGAGGTACTGGAGGTTAGGGCTTCAACACATATCTTTGGGGAATCACAATTTAACCCATAGCATAGCAATTGATTTTGCATATTTTCTTTTGACCTATCTTTAAGTTTAGTAACTTCGTCATCTGCTCTTTGATTATTTTATTAGTCACGATTCTGGAAGTTAACCTTTAATTTTTTAAAATAATTTATAATTTTGAAAATTATTTCATTTATTTATTTTATTCCAGATTTATTCCATTTTTTATAAATAATTACATTTACGTTTCTGTCTATTAACTTTAATATCTGGATTATATCCATTTCATTTTTTTCTCTCGGATTTGATTTGTATTGTACTATGTCTTGAATGCTTAGAAATTTTTAAATGAATCCAGCACACTTTAAAAATAGTTTTGGAGTCTCTTAGAATGGGTGCTCTAGAAATAAATTCCAAGACAGAGTGCTTATCAAAAAATACATCTTATATAGATAGCTATGAAGTAGGATAGGAAATGAAATCGCAGAGCAAAAATGTGGCTCCACTAATTCTAATCTTGTCTTGATCCATAACAGAAGGTCTAAGAAGTATACCTTGTACCAAAGTGTTGAACTCTAACTCTAAAGCAACAGGGTTGCCTTTTGTATTCTAAGACAACCATTAGCCTTGGCCATATTTGATCATCTGACTTCTCAGATGATCTTATTGTCAGAGACTGGTTTATCTTTTTTGTTTTCCTTTTTTCGAGATTGAATGACAGGCATAACTTTCCAGAAAAGGAATCGTTGAGTCAAGGAAAATCATTTGGAAAAGTAGGATTTCTGTTAACTATATTAAGTTTAATTAAATTTAGTCTAAAGCAGCCTCTATACATGGCAAACTGCAACATGACTTAGCATGTAAACAAACTGCATCCTAAGAGTATATTCTTAGTCCCTCAATCCAAGAAGACTAGAGTGTTTTCATCTGGATCTCCAGTCAATTTTATGTATGAGAACTGTGGACCCAGAACCTGTGTTTTCCGAGGAAATGGGTGAACCTTACCAAAGGTAAGTTAGAGTTACCAAGGATAATAGAGTTACAGTGGCCACAGTGAGGAAACTCTTTACAAAAGGCAAATAGGCAGAGGTCTTTATAGCTACAACAGCTACAGGCATCAAGGAGACTCCTTCCTATGTATTTTAAACCCAAACAATGAATCTCAAATTTAAAAATTCTGTTTTCCTATATATCTCCCTTTATTGTTAACAGCCCAATCACTGGAAAATAAATTATCCACTTTTGCATAAGCAGTTCTGATGGACTCACTCCCTTTGGCCTGGAATGTTTCCCCGACTAGAGAGGCCCCACTTAACTCCCAGGACAATAATCAATCAGTCTCTCAGAGAGATAAAATAATATTTCTTTGGTTAGGGTTTTCAATAAAGTCTAAAATGTCTCCATTTCAGAATCTTTCCAATTGAGAGTATTTTTTGGAAAACATTTATAAGAATCCTCTCTACTTTCTCTACTTCATCCTACTTCTCTCATAAGCACCACTCAGTCAGCAGAAACCCTTCTGCTCAAACCCCTTTTGACTACATGTTCTGCCAATTCTGTTCACCTTTCTTGTAATTATATTTGCTATACTCCCAAACTCCTTCTTGAGGTGAGGGAGAGGGGACAAATTAGCCTGTCATTCAATCTTGAAAAAAAGAAAACAAAAAAGATAAACCAGTCTCTGACAATAAGACAATATTAGCAGTGTCCACGCTGGGTCTAGGAATAGAAAATATTCTTCCTAGGATTCAGTAGTTCCACTCACTCAGTATTCTAGTTAAAAGACACAGCTTGCAGTGAGCCGAGATCATGCCACTGCACTCCAGCCTGGGCGACAGAGCGAGACACCAGCATGACACATGTATACATATGTAACTAACCTGCACCTTGTGCACATGTACCCTAAAACTTAAAGTATAATAATAATAAAATTAAAAAAAAGAAAAAAAAAGACACAGCTGAGTTAGGGAAATTGTCAGTCTAACCAAATTAGTCTCCAAAATATGACTTTCTGTCATAAGAGCTGTTTATTTTCAGCTGGTTATTTTGAGACCCTTTTGTAAAAGAAATTTACATCTTTAAAGGAAATCTTCATTTGTCGAGGCCTTCTTTACACCTAAATTACTAGAAACATTTACAATGGCGAAGGCATTTGTTTAAAAATATATAACAACTCTTGTCTTTGTTAAAGACACTCTTCCTCAGGATCTTGCCTTAACTGGGCCTTTATCAATATCCTTCTTTTCTGGTTTAAGCCAATAATGGTATTTAGGTCTGAAGTCTCAGCTCTGTGCCTATGAGACATAAATTTCCTACCTGGTCTTACCTAAGAACCATCCCTTTGGAAATGCAAATTTCTGGGAGACAACATCAGAAGATGAGAGAGCAAAAGAAAAACAACTGTTTAGAAATTGGCAAATAATTTTTTTTCTTCTCTTTTTCTCTCTCTCTCTCCCGCTCAAAAATTAGTTAAAGGTTTTGGCCATTTGAGTAGGTAATCTTTTTTCCTTGGGGAAACAGAATTTGACCAGATTTTCTTTAATAAATTTGTGAACTTGATAGTATTGTGTCTGGCCCATGGCTAAAATTTTAGAATGAAAACTATAAGATCTGTTTCTGCCTTGAGAAATAAGACAAATTTGTGTATAGGATGTGTTTATGTATATCTGTGTGTGTAATATATATGTTATATGTTTGGTTTCTCTCTTATCTTACCACATTGCCAAAATTAAATTGTAAACAGCTGTATTTAATTGGCTTAGAGAAAAATAATCACATATATAAATTAAGTATCCCTTCAGAAAAAGAAAAACTAACCTAAATGCTTTTCAAGTTAATGCCATTTGGGTAATAGTTGATAAATAAGAATATTGATGGTTTGATTAAAGCAGACATATCTCTAGAGTTGTCAGCATTAAATATAATACATAATCATGGCTTTTCCTACCTTTGTTTACTGGTAAAATATGTTATTTCTATATCACAAAATTCATCAACTAAACAAAGTTAAACATGATTGCTAGTTGTTTACTATACCATTTTCATAAGCATTCCAAACATGATTGTTAAAAACAAGTGATTTAAGTTCATGTAAGATATAATTTCTATGTAAAAGATGTCCTTCTGAACCCGGAAGCTTTTAACATTCTCAAGACTGAGAGAAGTCTGTACAAATAACAATTTAATTCTCAAGCTCACCCAGACAAAAGCAAAAACCTAAGTTGATAGGGATAAACTTTTTCCTTTTCTACAGTTTCTTAATATTGACAGATTAAATGTATATGAAATTGTTGGTAGACATGTTCTGCGCCACACTGACAAATTATACTAAAATAAAGGATATGCTTTTAGATATTATGATTCATAGATTTGCCAAAGTACAGACTGCCAGTGTGCAACTCACAATTGCTTGCTTCCTAGTGTTCACTGGAAATTAAAGATCACTATGAGCTATGTAAGACTTCTAATTAATATATGTAATTAAAATTATTAGAAATAGTAAGGCAAAAGCTCCATATGAAACTATAAAAGGAAGGTAAGATATATTTTTGGTAAGAAAAATATATAAGGTATGAAGATGTTTTGTTAAGAAAAAAGAGTAATGCTTGTACTAAAGTAGAATAATTGGTTATTTCAAAATAAAAAATAAAATTGTAGGATGAAAAATGGAATGGATAAGAAAACTGGAGAATGTGGAGTATAAATCTTGTAAAATAAATTTTATGTGTGATGAAGCTGGCTAAGATTAGAAGGGAATTATTTAAAGTTTTTCCAAAAATTGAGCATTAATATAAAAGGAACACTGATAGAAAACTAAAATTTGGCCCACTGTGTTAAAACAACACAACTTTCTTGGACTACTGGTCTATTCTTAACAGAAAATTGTGAGTTTTCTTTACCTTTTGAGTAGCTGGTCTAGGAAACAAAGATTCTGTGTTTTACCACCATAATTTCCTGTGCTTTATGTTGTCTTTTTTAGGGGTTTTTCCATCACTTAAAACTGGGTTATATCTATTGAAAGTCTAAGGTTTTTCTACCTTCTGTATCTTTCTGTATTTTCCCTTGAGGTCTTTAAATTGCCAGTCTTGTTAAATAAATGACTATTCTTCACAGTGGCCTGTGATACTATTTTGATGAAATGTTTTAAACCCTTGATTTTTTTGATAAGTTTCCCAAATCAAAATCAAAATTATATTTTTATTTCTATTTCTACATTGAATTAACTGGGATTTTCCAAATGAGTCTTTGGAGCATCTCAAAGAATATCTAGATAGACAGACAGACAGACAGACAGATACATACATACATACATACATACATACATACATAGACAGATACATAGATACATTTTTTTTTTTTTTTTTTTGAGACAGAGTCTTGCTCTGTCGCCCAGGCTGGAGTGCAGTGGCACAATCTCGGCTCACTTGCAACCTCAGCTTTCCAGGTTCTAGCAATTCTCCTTCCTCAGCCTCCCGAGTAGCTGGGACTACATGTGCACACCTGCACACCCAGCTAATTTTCTTTTTTTTTTTTTTGTAGTTCAGTAGAGACAGGGTTTCACCATGTTGCCCAGGCTGGTCTCAAACTCCTGAGCTCAGGCAATCCACCTGCCTCAGCCTCCCAAAGTGCTAGGGTTACAGATGTGAGCCACTGCGCCCAGCCAACAGATATATTTTCTTACAAAAAGAGGGATATTAAACTAATTAGGCTTATTTGTTTTGTTAAATTACATAAAAGTCATTGTTAAATAATAAGGAATGCTAAATATCCCATGATTTATGGCCTAGCACCGTGGTTCATGTCTGTAATCCCAACACTTTGGGAGGCCAAGGCAGGCAGATGGCTTGAACTCAGGAATTTGAGACCAGCCTGGGCAACATGACAAAACTCAGTCTCTCTAACAACATAAAACTTCACTGGGCATGGTGGTGCATGCCTGTAGTCCCACCTACTTGGGAGACTGAGGTGGAAGGATTACTTGAGCCTAGGAGGTCCAGGCTACAGTGAGCTGAGATCACACCACTGCACTCTAACCTGGTTAACAGAGTGAGACCCTGTCTCAAAAAGAAAGAAAAAAATTTATTGAGTTATTTTTGTATGGATGTCTTACCAATATGTCTTCTATAGTATGAAATTCCTAGAAATCTGATGAGACAATTGGACTAGTAGAAATTCCCTGAACTCTAGTGAAGAAACTGGTTTTATAAAACTGATAACCCAACATCAACAGTACATTGACTATATACCAAGAAAATTCTTTGGCATATTTTCATGCTATGCCAGCCAATACTGAAATTGTTAAGATTTGCAATTTGAATGAACTCCACAGGATTAATTGAAGTCAATTTTTCCATAATAACCTATTTAATAAAAAGTTATGCACCTGAATTTGGGAAACAAAATTGGTATTTAAGAGGATATAAATCCCTTGTTAAGCATAGACTGAAGGAGAGCCTAGATGGCTGCTTGGTCCTTCCTAAGTCCTTAAAGCTTTCATTTTTGAAAGCCCTGTGCTCTAGGACTCATCACGGATTAGATAAAATTGTACAAATCATAAATATAAAGTAGTAAAATGACTATTCTAAAATTCCTAAAGTGGTTTATAGCCAATGTTTGATTCATAAATTCCATAATACTGTCAAGACAATAAAAATCTCAGGTGATACATTTCCAGGACTGGATGGATCATTTGAACACTTACAGATGGACATTTCTATAGAAATCTCTAGCAATAGAAGTACTCATTTCACTGGAAAATTTGTAAAACAGATAAATAAGGTATTACAAGCATGGTGGTATTAGGCAAAGCTGAGAAAATCAATTGGATTGCCTTGGTCAAATAAATTACCAATCAATGGCAATCAGATCCACTTTCACTGGAAAACATAGATTAATCCCTTATGAAAATAGTTACTGGAAGGCCTATGCCACTAATAATAGAAACATATGCATCTCCTGCTCCTGTAAACTCTGACATGACTCAATATTGCAAAGCTTCTGATGCATTATGACAAAGTGTATTTTCACCAGGTAAAATAAGTCCTTTCATGATCCACAAACTGATGACAACTAGACCTTATTCTGTAGAACCTGGAGATTGAGTTTTTATGAAAAGACACCAGAGAAAGACTGCCCTTGAACTCTTTTGAAGAGACAATATCAAGTTTTTTTCTGCAACAAAACCTCAGGGCCTCAAGTCTTAGATCCATATCTATCAACTTAGAAGAATGCTTCCAGACTCTTGGGACTATACAGCCATTGGAGACTTCAAGGTAAAGCTAACAAGGAAAAGTCTTTTCTTTGGAAGATGACATCCTAGATGTAGAAGGTTTTCCCAAGATCTTAAATCAAGACTTTGTTTCTCTGTCACCATGAAACATTTGTTCCCTTTCCTCTTTACTCTGGTTTTGTTTTGTTTACTGCTTACAAATGGCAAGGTAATGTAAAAGTTAAAATTTCATAATCTACATTCTATAGGGTTATGCGTTTAGAGTCGCATATTAAGATTTCTTCTTTAATTTTAAAAAGCAAAAACCCATAGTAAAGGTTCTACAGTTAAATTATACCAAAAAATTGAATAAGAAATCCAAGAGTAAGATAATTTAATAATTTTGAGACAAATTTATAACCCTAATTCCTTAATTCCTTCTAACCATGAAATTATTTAGTAAGAGAATCGCAGACAAATATTATTAGTGTTTTTCTATTGCTGATCCCCAAAGCATCCCACAGAGAACTTTCTGTTGATCCCATCTAGAATATATTTTTATGTATGTATTATTTAAATATCAACAACGCATGTGAGCAACTCCATATATCAACAAATGGGAAATAAGGGGCAAGTGTGGATTAGGGATTCTAATGGTATCATTGTCACTCCATAACTAGTTGGAAACTGAAAATTTGTCTACACTTCTTAACTGGCACTATAAAATAAAGAAGATTTGCCAGCAGGCATAAATCACTCTAAATGGACATGTTTAAGTAGAATTATCCTTTCTCAGTTTGGAATAAATGCAAATAAAAATATGATTAAAAATCTGTACCAAACATAGCTACTATAACTGATTCCACTTCAAAGGTTATAGTAGCCCAGCACACATTTTTAAATTCTCTTGTAAAAATTGTTTTAGACAACACGATTGTTTTGGACTATCTATTGGCTGAACAGGAGAGAGTGTGTGTGATATCTACTTAGATGAATATGTTTGATACAGTAAAAACTCAGTTGTGAGAAATCAATAAATGAGCTACTTGAGGTTGCAATGAGCCAAGATTGCGCCACTGCACTCCAGTCCAGGTGACAGTGCAAGACTCCCTCTCAAAAAAAAAAAAAAAAAAAAAAAAAGCAGGTAGATTCCCCTTCTGGCTTATTTTTACTATGTTGATTTTGATCAGTTCAGTTCATGGGGGCTCCTGTTAAGGAGTATATTTTAGTCTGTTGGTATTGGCTTCCTAACAGCTATTATAATAGCCTTCCTGGTCCACTGTTGTCCCTCAAGAGTCTTAAATGTCCCTGTGCAGCCATCATTATATGTCATCTGTTCTCACTACAGATAAAATAACAAAAACATGAAGAGGACATAAAAAAAATTCAGTTAACCTGCTATCAAGAATTGTGAATTTTATTCAGAGACAAAACAAATCCATTATGATGAAAACAGAGAGCAGCATCCATGCCCACGATTTAGGTCAGTCTCTCAATTAGAGATTGACCCAAAGGGGGCAATTATTAAATTTAATTAAATTGTGCCTAAAACTGACTCCATACATAGCAAACTGCAATATAATTTAGTGGGCAAACATAATGCAACCTAACTTAAAACTATATTCTTGTAATAGATAGCTGAGTCTCAGCCAATCAGAGCAACCAAGTCTCAGCCAATCATAGGTTACCAACTTTTAACACCATGTCCATAAAAGGCAAATGCCTTATCATACCATGCCCAAATAAGGCAATTGCCACACAGTAACCAATCAAGTGGTTTCTGTGTGTCACTTCTTTCTGTTTATAAATACTGTCTGTCTGCATTGCTGGTAGACCTCTATGAATCTCTACTGGTTCAGGGTGCTACCCAACTTACACATTGTTCTTGGCTCAAATAAAGTCATCTAAATTGAATTTGTCTAAAGTTTTTCTTTTAATAACTATTACCAAATAACCCTATCAGCAGTTAGAGATGTGGACATCAGCCTGTTCAGGAGGGTTTGAAACCAAAATAACATCTATTACAGAGGCTGAAGTCTACATCATTCTTCTTCAAAAACAGCTCACTTTTTCTTCTGTATGATAACCAACATAGGTTCAATTCAACTAAATCCCTCCAGGATTTAGCTGAGTAGATGCTGAATTGTGGTTTTGATGAAAATCAGCACCCCACAAGGTTGACTTCTTCCGAGTGCCTAGACCTTCAAAGATGTTGGTTGGGTGCATTGTGTGTGTGCCCTTCAAGGCCACAGCTCTTTCTCTAGTTCTGGATGCACATCTTTATCTCTTCAGTTTAATCTAATTTTAGAAAACTCTGCTCTCCTTTTAAAAGTTTTAAGTGAAATCTGACATCTCCCAGCTACATGGCTTCATAACTGAGCAAATATGTTGAGGAAATAACTATGAATTTGAAGTTTCAAACTTGCTACTTCTCTCTTTAGCCCATGAGATCAACAAAAAGCCTTGAATATTTTGCTTTCCTACAGTAGTTCCTATTTGCTCACATAAAACCATATTTTAAGCTTCTTGAAAGTGACCAAGATCAGCAAATACTCTCAGGAAAAAAAATGTGGCTACAAATTGTCAGGTAAGTATTCCATGGTTCTACCTCTCTAAAAACGTAATTCCTCTCTCTCTTTTTTTTTCCTTTGATGTCTATATTTATTTTTCTAATTTTTCTATTTGCTCATGAAAAGAACATTGTTCTGCAGCAAATTATTCCATCCTATCCAAAGGAAATTTGTAAACATGGCTGGGCATGGTGGCTCAGGCCTGTAATCCCACCACTTTGGGAGGCCGGAATGGGTGGATCACCTGAAGTCAGGAGTTCGAGACCAGCCTGGCCAACATGGTGAAACCCCGTCTCTACTGAAAATACAAAGATTAGCCAGGCATGGTGTCAGGCGCCTGTAATCCCAGCTACTCAGGTGGCTGAGGCAAGAGAATCACAATCATTTGAATTCAGGAGGCAAAGATTGCAGTGAGCCAAGATCGCACCACTGCACTCCAGCCTGGGCGACAGAGTGAGACTTCGCTAAAAAAAAAAAAAAAAAAGAAAAAGAAATATGTAAACATTTTTTTTAATCTCTTAAATGGAAGTTACTGTATGGTGATACATTTTTGTTTAAATGATTTTATTATAAGTTGGGGCAAATCAGTGCAATAACTATAGTATACAAATATTATGGAGTTTTAGAAAGCAGAGATAAATTATTATTTGGGGGAATGGAAATGTGAAAAACAAAAAGTAGTATGTGTTTTATGGTTTTGAAAACATATTAGTACAAATAAAAGTAAACATCCTAAGCAAAGAGAGCAATGGAACTAAAGTCATAAAGTTAATCTATAAGGTATGGGTTTAAAGTTATGTATTGGCAGTAATAAAAGATAAAACTATGAAGTTTGGTTGATACCAGGATTGCAGAAGGATTGGATTGGCACCAAAAATGTGATCATTTTAAATAGATAAATGCTTGCTGAGCATTTTGTAATGATTCTTGAAATAGTTAATACATATCAAAGTTATCCTGTAGAAAAATTAAACAGCTCTGCATATTCAAGTAGGTTAGGAAATGTCTACAACATTCTCGAAGATCATTAAGAAAATCTAGGAAATTAGAAAGAATAAGAAATATCAAATAGAACCTATACAGAAGTTACTTAAATTATTTAACAGCTATATAAAAAAAGAATTAACATTTAGTACTCAAAATTTGCTAATTTGATATAGCAGAATGGCAATGTGCCCTTAAAATGTTTTTTTTCCCATTTGCTTATGGTAATAGTGAATTGCCTGAGCATGTGGCCACTCTGCCAAAGACCAATTCCTGGCCTTTCTTGTACACAGCGTGGCATGGTCATTTGACTAAGATCTAAAGAGTAGAATATGAGAGGAAGTGATTGTCCAGCTCTTTTTGGCCTCTTGCTTAAAAGAAAGTTGTCTGGCCTAGAGTTTCACCCTTTCTCTTTTTGGAAAGCCAATGTGATGTTTACCTATGCTCAACCATGAAAAGGAAGAACTTCTCTCTCTAGCAAGAACGATCATGTGGAATACAGCTTCCCTGCTATCCTGGAGCACCCACCTCCTGATTTCTAAATGAGAGTGAAATAAAATCATTTCTCATCTAAGTCAGGGACTTCTTATATAGCAGCTTATGCTATACTCTGAAATACACAAATGTAGCTGACAGGGAAAAAACAAAATATTCCTGTTAACAGAAACAGGTAACATAGAGAGTGGAGAAGACTGATATATGCTGGAGAAGAGGGTAAAAAAAGGAACCCACACCTCAGGTATAAAGACTGATTTTTAGGGACCAGTAAAATATTCAAAAGAAAACAGTGACTAGAAAGTTGATGACAATATGAGGATTAGGGAGAAAATTGAAAAATAATGTAGAAAACAAATGAAGAAACCAAATTCCACAAGCATTTATTCCATGTCTAGCTATACAATTTATTTTTAACTTTAATAATTCATCATATTAAGAATAAATCACTTAGCTTCAGCAATAGGAAGTAGAAGGTAGAAGGAAAAATTGTAATCCGTTTTCTTAGCCAATTGAAGACACATTCGTAATGTATCACTTCCATTTTTCTATTCATTTGTTTCTTGCTTTTCTTAAAACAAAAAGTGACTTTTGAAAGATATTTTACCTTGGCCTTTATAATGGTTTTATATATTTCAAAACAGATAAACATTTTATTATAAATGAGAGGTGAAATATTTTCTTGTTATTCATAACTGTATATTTGGCGTCTTAGCAATCTTTACCATTATAATACAAAAAGTCAATATAAATGTTATTAATTAATGAATCTATCATCCATTTAGACATTGTTAATATTTATCTTTATTCTGCGATACATTTGAAACCTAAATCTGTTCTAAAAGTTTATCTTATAAAACACATGTCCATTTTTATGCTATTATAAGAAGCATCTTATGCCAAAACAGGCAAAAAGTCCATTTTCAAGGGATATTATTTTAAAATCATTGAATTTGTTATTGAAAAAACCATCAAGAAATTACAGAGACCAGTGTCCTTCGATAGCATTTAAAAAAGCAGAATGAACTATCTCAGAATTATCCCATGGGCTAAGAAACATTGTCCCATGGGCTAAGAAAGAGACAATTGTTTTAAAAATGAGCTTCGTCATTGCCTACTTGAAATAGAACTGCAGTTTGTATCTTGAACAATGCTGAAGACATATACTTCAATATATATTTATCATTAAATATATGGATTGCTTATATTAATGTAAATGAGTTAGAAACATAAGAAAAAAATAGTAAATACCTTGAGGCAAAATTATCATTTTATTTATTATATATTCTGGGTTGTGAAAAAAATTCACTCCTACTTTTTATCAACCCTAAAAATAATTCACTTAGCAGTATGCTATTTTTGATAGTTCATCCAATTAATTATGCCTGGAGAGAATACTAGAAAAGTGACGCAATAAGGACAGCTCTTCTCTGGAAAATGCAGTTTCTTTGGGTGAGATCATTGTGGGTGACTTTTGCTTAAGGTATTGGACTCTCAATTCTCTAGGAAATAATTATGGAAATCCCAAGGGGAAAAGATGTGACATGATTACAGAGGTCAGCGGTAGACTGGGGGTGGCTCCCATGATTGTTAAGTCTTATTTTAACTTAAAATATTCTAGCATTATTGAAAAATACACCAACCGATTTACTGAAAAATGAATAGAAAATTTTTCTAAACTTCCTACGTGCTTTTATCAACCTTTGCCAACACCTTAGTGTTTATGTTATAGAACTATAAAGCTTACAGCTAAAAGAAACCCAGCAGATAACATTTGCTTTTCAAATTAATTTGCTTTTCAAATTATATTGTCTTGAGTTACAACAATGCAAATAATATTTTCCATATATTGCTTTAAAAATATAGTTCCACAAGAAATTAATCAGCATGTTGTATACAATGAAATATTATAAATGAATGAATTAGCTAGCAGTAATCTATAATAGTATCCTTTAGCAAGACAAGATCTTTGACACACCAATAAGAATACAATTTTAAGGACAGATACTTGTCAAAATATACTTTTAGCATTTCCTGGTAAGGAGTGAAGATATGGTGGGAAATTGGGAAAATAGATAATTAATGTTATTTAATATTTTTAGTAAAAATTAGTATAAGCACATCTAAAATAATGACTAAAAATTGTACAATATAAATTCATAAGGCTTTAATAATTCAATAAAAATTTATGTCTACAAAATACCAAATGTAGTGTTACTTACTAATAATTACTTGCTAAAGAGAAAGATGTCTAGAAGGTATCTTTTTCTTTGAGTTGCTCAATTTTTGACAAATTACACAACTAAAAATAGTAATTTAGAAATTACATTTGAAATGGATGTAAATGCTTTTTTTTCCCGGGCAATATGGCCAAATAGGAAGAGCTCCACTCTGCAGCTCCTAGTGAGACCAAGGCAGAAGGCGTGTGACTTCTGCATTTCCTGGTTCATCTCATTGGGACTGCTTAGACAATGGGTGCAGCCCATGGAGGACAAGCAGAAGCGGGGCACGGGGCGGGGGGGGGGGGTAGGCGTCACCTCACCCAAGAAGTGCAAGGGGTTGTGGAGCTCCCTCCTCTAGCCAAGGGAAGCCATGGGGGACCCTGCTTTGAGGGATGGTGCATTCTGGCCCAGATAGTATGCTTTTCCCACAGTCTTTGCAACCTGCAGACCAGAGGATTCCATTGGTGCCTGCACCACAAGGGCCCTGGGTTTCAAGCACAAAACTGGGTGCCCATTTGGGCTGACACTGAGCTAGCTGCAAGAAGTTTTTCTCGTATGCCAGTGGTGCCCGGAATGCCAGCAAGACAGATCCATTCACTTCCCTGGAAAGGGGGCTGAAGCCAGGAAGCCAAGTGGTCTTGTTCAGCAGATCCCACCCCCATGGAGCCCAGCAAGCTAAGATCCACTGGCTTGAAATTGTCGCTGGCAGCACAGCAGTCTGAAGTTGACCTGGGATGCTTGAGTTTGGTGGGGGGAGGGGTGTTCGCCATTACTGATGCTGGAGTAGGAGGTTTTTCCCTCACAGTGTAAACAAAGCCTCTGGGAAGTTCAGACAGGGCAAAGCCCACTTCAGCACCTCAAAGCTGCTGTAGACAGACTACCTCTCGAGATTCCTCCTCTCTGGGCCAGGCATCTCTGAAAGAAAGGCAGCAGCCCCAGTCAGGGGCTTATAGATAGAACTCCTATCTCCCTGGGAGAGAGACCTGGGAGAAGGGGTGGCTGTGGACACAGCCTCAGCAGACTTAAATGTTCTTGCTTGCTGGCTCTGAAGAGAGCTGCAGATCTCCCAGCATAGCGCTTGAGCTCTGCTAAGGGACAGACTGCCTCCTCAAGTGGGTCCCTGACCCCCATGCCTCCGAAGAGAGCTGCAGATCTCCCAGCATAGCGCTTGAGCTCTGCTAAGGGACAGACTGCCTCCTCAAGTGGGTCCCTGACCCCCATGCCTCCTGATGGGGAAATACCTCCCAACAGGGGTTGACAGACATCTCACACAGGACAGTTCTGGCTGGCATCTGGTGGGTACTCTCTGGGATGAAGCTTCCAAAGGAAGGAGCAGGCAGAAATCTTTGTTGTTCTGCAACCTCAGCTGGTGATACCCAGGCAAACAGCATCTGGAGTGAACCAAGCAAACCCCAGCAGACCTGCAGAAGAGGGGCCTGAATGTTAGAAAGAAAACTAACAAAAGAAAGAAATAGCATCAACACCAACAAAAGGACAACCATGCAAAAATGCCATCTGAAGGTCACCAACAGCAAAAACCAAAGGTAGATAAATCCATGTAGATGAGGGAAAAACCAGCGCAAAAAGGCTGAATGTTCCAAAAACCAGAACATCTCTTCTCCTCCAAAAGATCACAACTCCTCACCAGCAAGGGATCAAAACTGGATGGAAAATGAGTTTGATGAATTGACAGAAGTAGGCTTCAGAAGGTGGGTAATAACAAACTCCTCCAAGCTAAAGGAGCATGTTCTAACCCAATGCAAGGAAGCTAAGAACGTTGAAAAAGGTTAGACTGTTAATGAAAATAACCAGTTTAGAGAAGAACACAAACGACCTGATGGAGCTGAAAAACACAGCACGAGAACTTCATGAAGCATACACGAGTATCAATAGCCGAATTGATCAAGTGGAAGAAAGGGTATCAGAGACTAAAGGTCAACTTAATGAAATAAAGTGTGAAGACAAGATTAGAGAGAAAAGAATGAAAAGGAATGAACAAAGCCTCCAAGAAGTATGGGACTATGTGAAAAGACCAAACCTAAGTTTGATAGGTGTACCTGAAGGTGACAGGGAGAATGAAACCAAGTTGGAAAACACACGTCAGTATATTATCCTGGAGAACTTCCACAACCTATCAAGAAAGGCCAACATTCAAATTCAGGAAATACAGAGAACACCACAAAATACAATACAGGAGCACCCAGATTCATAAAACAAGAAGAGCAACCCCAAGACACATAATCTTCAGATTCACCAAGGTTGAAATAAAGAAAAAAATGTTAAGGGCAGCCAAGAGAAAAGTTGGGTTACCCACAAAAGGAAGCCCATCAGACTAACAATACTGGAGAGTATTGTTAGACTAACAGTGGATCTCTCTGCAGAAACCCTAAAAGCCAGAAGAGAGTAGGGGCCAATATTCCACATTCTTAAAGAAAAGAGTTTTCAACCCAGAATTTCATATTCAGCCAAACTTAGCTTCATAAGTGAAGGAGAAATAAAATCCTTTACAGACAAGCAAATGATGAAAGATTTTGTTACCACTAGGCCTGCCTTACAAGAGCTCCTGAAGGAAGAACTAAATATGGAAAGGAAAAACTGGTACCAGCCACTGCAAAAAGAAACCAAAATGTAAAGACCATCAACAATATGAAGAAACTGCATCAACTAATGGGCAGAATAACCAACTAGCAACATAATGACAGGATCAAATTCACAAATAACAATATTAACCTTAAATGTAAATGGCTAAATGCCCCCAATTAAAAGGCACAGACTGGCAAATTGGATAAACAGTCAAAACTCATTGGTGTGCTGTATTCAGGAGACCCATCTCATGTGCAAATACACACATAGGCTCAAAATAAATGGATGGAGGTAGATTTACCAAGCAAATGGAAAACAAAATAAAGCAGGGGTTGCAATCCTAGTCTCTGATAAAAAGACTTTAAACCAACAAAGATAAAAAAAGACAAAGAAGGACATTACATAATGGTAAGGGATCAATGCAACAAGAAGAGCTAACTATCCTAAATATATATGCGACCAATACAGGAGCACCCAGATTCATAAAGCAAGTTCTTGGAGACCTACAAATAGACTTAGACTCCCACACAATAATAGTGGGAGACTTTAACACCCCACTGTCAATAGTAGACAGATCAATGAGACAGAATATTAACAAGGATATATTCAGGACTTCAAATCAGCTCTGGACCAAGTGGACATAATAGACATCTACAGAACTCCCCACCTCACATCAACAGAATATACATTCTTCTCAGCACCACATAGCACCTATTCTAAAACTAACCACATAACTGGAAGTAAAACACTCCTCAATAAATGCAAAAGATTGGAAATCATAACAAACAGTCTCTCAGACCACAGTGCAATCAAATTAGAACTCAGGATTAAGAAATTCACTTAAAATTGCACAACTACATGGAAACTGAACAACCTGCTCCTGAATGACTACTGGGTAAATAACGAAATTAAGGCAGAAATAAATAAGTTCTTTGAAACCAATGAGAACAAGGACACAGCATACCAGAATCTCTGGGACACAGCTAAAGCAGTGTTTAGAGGGAAATTTATAGTACTAAATGCCCACAAGAGAAAGCAGGAAAGATATAAAATTGACACCCTAACATCAAAATTAAAAGTACTAGATGAGCAAGAGCAAACAAATTCAAAAGCTAGCAAAAGACAAGAAATAACTTAGATCAGAACAGGACTGAAGGAGATAGAGACACAAAAAACTCTTCAAAAAAATCAAATGAATCCAGGAGCTGGTTTTTTAAAAAGATTAGCCAAATAGATAGACTGCTAGCCAGACTAATAAAGAAGGAAAGAGAGAAGAATCAAATAGGCACAATAAAAAATGATAAAGGGGATATCACTACTGATCCCAGAGAAATACAAACTACCATCAGAGAATATTATAAACATCTCTATGCAAATAAACTAGAAAATCTAGAAGAAATGGATAAATTCCTGGACACATAAACCTCCCAAGACTAAACCAGGAAGAAGTCGAATCCCTGAGTAGACGAATAACAAGTTCTGAAATTGAGGCAGTAATTAATAGCCTACAAACCAAAAACAGTCCAGGACCAGGCAGATTCACAGCCAAATTCTACCAGATGTACAAAGAGGAGCTGGTACCATTCCTTCTAAAAGTATTCCAAAAAGCAGAAAAAAAAGACACCCCTCCCCAACTCATTTTATGAGGTCAGCATCATCCTGATACCAAAGCCTGGCAGAGACACAACAAAAAAGAAAATTTCAGGCCAATATCCCTGATGAACATTGATGTGAAAATACTCAATAAAATACTGGCAAACTGAATCCAGCAGCACATTAAAAAGCTTATCCACCACAATCAAGTTGGCTTCATCCTTGGGATGCAAGTCTGCTTCAACATATGCAAATCAATAAACATAATCCATCACATAAATAGAACCAATGACAAAAGCCACATGATTATCTCAATAGATGCAGAAAAGGCCTCTGATAAAATTCAATGCCCCTTCATGCTAAAAATACTCAATAAACTAGGTATTGATGGGACGTACCTCAAAATAATAAGAGCTATTTATGACAGACTCACAGGCAATATCATACTGAATGGGCAAAAGCTGGAAGCATTCCCTTTGAAAACCGGCACAAGACAAGAATGCCCTCTCTCATCACTCCTATTCAACATAGTATTGGAAGTTCTGGCCAGGGCAATCAGGCAAGAGAAAGAAATAAAACGTATTCAAAGAGGAGAGAGGAAGTCAAATTGTCTCTGTTTGCAGATGACATGATTGTATATTTGGAAAACCCCATCGTCTCAGCCCCAAAACTCCTTAAGCCGATAAGCAACTTCAGCAAAGTCTCAGGATACAAAATCAATGTGCAAAAATTACAAGCATTCCTATACACCAATAATAGATGAACAGAGAGCCAAATCATGAGCAAATCCCCTTCACAATTGGTACAAAGAGAATAAAATACTTAGAAATACAACTTACAAGGGATGTGAAGGACTTCTTCAACTGAGAACTACATACCACTGCTAAAGGAAATAAGAGAGAACACAAACAAATGGAAGAACATTCAATGCTCATGGATAGGAAGAATCAATATCTTGAAAATGGCCATACTGCCCAAAGTAATTTATAGATTCAATGCTATTCCCATCAAGCTACCATTGACTTTCTTCACATAATTTGAAAAAACTACTTCAAATTTCATATGGAACCAAAAAACCGCCAGTATAGCCAAGACAATCCTAAGCAAAAAGAACAAAGCTGGAGGCATCATGCTACCTGACTTCAAACTATAATACAAGGCTACAGTAACCAAAACAGCATGGTACTGGTACCAAAACAGATATATAGACCAATGGAACAGAACAGAGGCCTCAGAAATAACAGCACACATCTACAACCATTTGATCTTTGACAAACCTGACAAAAACAAGTAATAGGGAAAGGATTCCCTATTTAATAAATGGTGTTGTGAAAACTGGTTAGCCATATGCAGAAAACTGAAACTGGATCCCTTCCTTACACCTTATACAGAAATTAACTCAAGATGGATTAAAGATTTAAACATAAGATGTAAAACCATAAAAACTCTAGAAGAAAACCTAGGCAATACCATTCAGAGCCTAGGCATGGGCAAAGGCTTCATGACTAAAACACCAAAAGCAATGGTAACAAAAGCCAAAATTGACATATGGGATCTAATTAAACTAAAGAGCTTCTGCACAGCAAAAGAAACTATCATCAGAGTGAACAGGCAACTAACAGAATGGGAGAAAAGTTTTGCAATCTATCCATCTGCCAAAGGCTGATGTCCAGAATCTACAAGAAAATTAAACAAATTTACAAAAAAAAAAAAAAACAAATAATCCCATCAAAAAGTGGGCAAAGGATATGAACAGACATTTTTCAGAAGAAGACATTTATGTGGCCAATAAACATATGAAAAAAAGCTGATCATCACTGATCATTAGAGAAATGTAAATCAAAACCACAGTGAGATATCATCTCATGCCAGTTAGAATGGTGATCATTAAAAAGTCAGGAAACAACAGATGCTAGAGAGGATATGGAGAAATAGGAATGCTTTTAAACTGTTGGGAGTGTAAGTTAGTTCAACCATTGTGGAAGACAGTGTGGCAATTCCTCAAGGATCCAGAACTAGAAATACCATTTGACCCAGCAACCCCTTTACTGGATATATACCCAAAGGATTATAAATCATTCTACTATAAAGGCACATGCACACATATGTTTATTGCAGCACTATTCACAATAGCAAAGACTTGGAACCAATCCAAATGCCATCAATGTTAGACTGGATAAATAAAATGTGGCACATATACACCATGGAATACTATGCAGCCATAACAAAGAATGAGTTCATGTCCTTTGCAGGGACATGGATGAAGCTGGAAACCATAATTGTCAGCAAACTATCACAAGGACAGAAAATCAAACACTGCATGGTCTCACTTATAAGTGGGAGTTGAACAATGGGAACGTATGGGCACAGAGACGGAAACATTACACACCAGGGCCTGTCCAAGGGTGGAGATTAAGGGGAAGGATAGCCTTAAGAGAAATACCTAATGTAGATGACAGGTTGATGGGTGCAGCAAACCACCATGGCATATGTGCACCTATGTAACAAACCTGTACGTTCTGCACATGTATCTCAGAACTTAAAGTATAATTAAGAAAAAAAAGAAAAGAAAATTTATGTAAATATTTTCTCTTCATAACCCAACTTTTTAAACAGTCCGGTTGTCCAGCAAATTACACAACACAATTTCTGCATGTTCCTGTGCATGTGTACGTTTTGCCATCACTGAGGTTTCAGTGGAGTATTGAGCAAGCCATTTGAAAAATGTTATTTTAAACAAATGGTACATTCTAAAAAATAGCACTTATTGGGGTACAAGATTAATATTGCTACTTTAAATTAGTTTTACCTCCATGCTCAGGCTTTCCATAAAATTTTTTTTCTTAGTAATTGTTGAATTATGCCCCCAGTTCACAGGCCAAATGGACTCCCTATAGCTAAAATGTTAAGCAGAATCAAGAGGTTATGACATAGTGAGGGAGAGGTCACATTCTCTGTGTGCTTGGAAACGTGTTACAAAACCTAGCTTTCTACAACCAATGCAAAGAATGGTTCCTGAAAACAACTGCAGGTAGAAATCGCCCAACTGACCACCAAGAGACCACCTGGGATCAACCTACCAACCACGTAGGCCCAGACAATTGAGAGACTGGCGATTTGAGCTTAAAGGTCACCCAATCAAGACTCTGTTCTTCGCTTCTCTGACCTGCCAACCCCTGCCCTTCAGTCTTTGTCTTTATAATCTCCTACTGTGTGACCTGTCCTTAGAGCACACTACTGTTGCACGCCAGTGGCTATGTTTCTCCAATCTGGAGATTGCTTTTAGAAACTAAAATTCTCCTTTTGCCTCCACAGATTTCATTGGTCTTTTGTTAACATTACTTATAACAATTAACTGACAGAGCAAAATGAATTTTTATAGAATATAACACAATTTATGTAAAAATGCTTTTGTAAGCATTACACTACAAAAAATAGCATATTAACACTTAAATATTGTAGAATCCTAAAATATAGTGTAAGGAATAATTGGACATGGAGTCAAAAGTAATCTTTAAGGATGAATCTTACTACTTTACCTTATTTAAAAAATGATATAAAAATGTCATTTTATTTTGATTTGTAACATGTACATAGTCATATAGCAAATACTGGTACCAGATATTTGAAAAAGTAATAATTGATCACTATTATGGGTTTTCATTTTCAAACAGTAGTATTTTATAGTTTTAGTCATCTGTTTTGAGAATTTAGTTGTTCTAACTTTATATTTGATTAAATATAGTGAAATTGCTATTTGTAAAGTTGTGAAAAATAGGCAATAATAAACAAAATATTTTTTACATGAGACCTTACCATGAACCTAAAATTTCTAAATTATAAGTAAAAATTCTTATAAATACTATATGTGTGGTGATTAGTATTAAGTGTCAAGTCGATTGAATGGAAGGACACAAAGTATTGTTTCTGGTTGTATCTAGGTGTTTCTGGGTGTTGCCAGAGGAGATTAACATTTGAGTCAGTGGACTGGGAGAGGAAGACCCACCCGAAATTGACTGCCAGCACAATTGGGTGCTAGAAAAAACAGACAGAAGTTGGAAGAAGCTGATTTGCCCATTCATCTGGTCTTCATCTCTCCCATGCTGGATGCTTCCTGACTTCAAACATCAGACTCCAAGTGCTTCAGCTTTTGGACTCTTGAACTTACACCAGTGGTTTGCTTGGGGCTCTCGGGCCTTTGGCCACAGACTGAAGGCTGCACTATCGGCTTCCCTACTTTTGAGGTTTTGGGACTTGGACTGAGCCACTACTAGCTCCCTTGCTCCTCAACTTGCAGATGGCCTATCGTGGGACTTCACCTTGTGATAGCATGAGTCAATTCTCCTTAATAAACTGCCTTTCATATATACATACCTCATATTATCTGTCCCTCTAGAGAACCCTAATACAATATACATACAAATGTTTATGTGAAGTTGGTCATTATTTGCATTTTCTATTTTATTGGGATTTCTCTGTTAAAAAATCTCATAAATAGAACTAGTAATATAAATATATTTATACGGTGTTATTTTAAATTATTCTAGTAAACAGTATAATTTATTCAACTAATCCTCTTTTCTATAATTAGATTATTTTTAGCTTTCAAAATTAATAAAAAGGGATAATACCAATGCTAAGTTGTGACTGTTTCTGTTAATTCTTAACTATTTTCTTAAGATGTTAATCTTAAGCAAAGTTGTAGTATATTTGGATAAAGTTACACAGTTTTTATGGGGCATGTGTGTGTGTGTGTCAGAGAGAATAAGAGATTATTTAATTGTGTTCAAAATTATTAATCTGAAAATATTTTTGTCCTTTAAATTTTTATTGCATTAAAATTGGGCTAGAGTGGATGACTATTAAGTTCGAGAAAATATTTTTTATGTGAAAACATTTTATTAGAAGGAAGACAGGACAGAGATTGTTTAAAATATATTTCAGGTGTTTGTGTTTGAGCAAGTTTGGGGGATGCTGCTCTACACTACTGCATATTAAAAGGAAAAAGTGATACTTCACAGCTTAATTATGTCTGCTAAAGAACTTGTAATGGATCGGATGGTTAAATAAGTGTTATCCTCACATACAATTTTTATTTAACAGTTAGGATTACTTTACTATCACATAGAATTTAACCAAAATAAATTTCCATACATATAAAATGGAATCCTTCTATACTCTCTCTGTAGGTTGAACATTTGTGTAACTTATTAGAAATAATCAAATATTTCATTCAATTTTTCATTGTCAATTTGGGTGACTGTCAATGAAAATCTGTATAATACTTTCAAGTACTATAATGGAAACATTGATATTTTGCTTCTTAGGAGTATGGAAGAGTAGAAAATTGAACTTGCTTTGTGTTTCTAACTCAAGTGAATACAACATACACACTATACACAATGTGTTATAAATATTATGTTAACTCTCAGGCATACACTAACTTATCTACCCACCTCAAAGGATATTTCCTTGATTGGTAGTTAAGTCAATGGGGACTGTTTATAGTAACAATCATGGCTTTCAAAATTGGTTTCCTAGGCATTTAAAGACTATTTATTTACTTATAATTTAAATTTTAGTTTATTTTAGATTCAGGGAGTACACGAACATGTTTGTTATATGGGTATATTGCGTGCTAGTGGGGATTGAGCTTCTATTGTATCAATAATGTAAATAGTGAACATTTTACCTAACAGGTAATTTTTCAAAACTGGTCCTCTTCCCACGCTCTCTGCTTTTGGGTCCCCAGTGTTCATTATTTCCATCTTTACGTCCATGTGTACCCGTTGTTTAGCTTCCATTTGTAAATAAGAACAAATGGTATTTCATTTTCTGTTTCTGAGTTAGTTCATATAGGATAATGGCTTCTAGCTTCACCCGTGTCGCTGAAAACAACAAGATTTTATTCCTTTTTGTGGTTGGATAATATTCCATGGGGGGGGTGTTTGTGTGTGTATACATATATATACACACATATACATACATACATACACACATATATACATATATACATATATACACATGTATACATATATACACATACATATACACACACACACACACACACACATATATATGACATTTTCTTTACCTAGTCAACCATTGATGAACCAACACTGAGGTTGGTTCCGTGACTTTTCTATTAAGAAGAGTGCTGTGATGAACATAGAAGCCCAGGTGTCTTTTTTGTATAATAATTTCTTTTCCTGTGGGTAGATACCCAGTGGTGGGATTGCTAGGTCAAATGGTAGTTCTATTTTTAGTTCTTTGAGAAATTCCCATACTGTTTTCCATAGTGGTTGAACTAATTTACATTTCCACCAACAGTGTAGAAGTGTTCCCTTTTCTGCACATCAATGCTAACATCTGTTGTTCGTTGAATTCTTAATAATAGCCATTCCGACTGGTGTAAGATGATATCTCACTGTGGTTTAAATTTACATTTCTCTGATGATTAATGGTGTTGAGTGTTTTTTCATGTATTTCTTGGCCACTTGTATCTCCTCTTTTGAGAAGTGTTCGTTCATGTCCTTTGCCCAGTTTTTAATCAGGGTGTTTGTTCATTTCTTGTTAAGTTGGGTTCCATGTAGATTCTAGATATTAGTTCTTTGTCAGAGCCATAATTTGCAAATATTTTCTCCCATTCCGTAGGTTGTCCGTTTACTCTGTTGATTATTTCTTTTGTATGCAGAAGCCTTTTGTTTAATTAAGTCCCATTTGTCTTTTTTGTTTGCTTTTGGAATCTTCATCATAAATTCTTTGCCTAGGCCAATAACCTGAAGAGGTTTTCCTGGGTTATCCTCCAGGATTTTTATAGTTTCAAGTGTTATATTTAAGTCTCAGTTCATCTTGAGTTCATTTTTGTATATGATGAGAGATAGAGGTCCAGTTTTTATTCTTCTGCACTTGGCTAGACAGTTTTCCTAGCACTACTTATGCAATAGGATGTATTTTCTCCATTATTTATTTTTGTTAACTTTATCAAAGATCAGTTGGTTGTGGACATGTAGCTTTATTTCTGGGTTCTTTGCTATGTTCCATTGATCGATGTGTCTACTTTTCTACCAATATCATGCTGTTTCAGTTACTACAGTAGTTAATTTGTAGTATAATTTGAAGTCAAGGGATGTGATGACTTCGGATTTGCTATTTTTACTTAGTATTGCTTTGGCTACAGGATTGTACAGCTCTTTTATAATTACATGTGAGTTTTAGGATTGTTTTTTCTAATGCTGTGAAAAATGACATTGATAATTTGATAGTGATTGTGTTGAATCTGTAGATTCCTTTGGGCAGGTTGGTCATTTAGTGGTGCTGATACTTCCAATTCATCAGCATGGATTGTTTTTCCATTTGATTGTGTCATCTACAATTTCCTTGATCATTGTTTTGTGGAAATTTTTTACCTCCTTGTATAAACATATTCCTAGATTGTGTGTATGTGTGTTTGTGTGTTTGCACCTATGGTAAATGGAATTGCATTATTGATTTAGCTCTCAACCTCAATGTTATTGCTATATAGAAATGCTAATAATTTTTGTACACTGATTTTGTATCATAAAACTTTACTAAAATTGTTTATCAAGTCTAGGAATCTTTTAGAGGAATATTTAAGGTTTTCTAAGTCATATAATCATTTCATCATTGAACAGAGATAATTTGACTTCCTCTTTTCCAATCTCAATACCTTTTATTTCTTTCTCTTCTCTGATCGCTCTGCTTAGTATTTAGAGTGTTGAACAGGAGAAGTGAGAATGGACATCTTTGTCTTGTTCCAGTTCTTAGAGGGAGTGCTTTCAACTTTTTCCCATTCAGTATGATGTTGGCTGTGGGTTTTGTCATATATGGCTCTCATTATTTTGAGATATGTTCCCTCAATGCCTAGTTTGTTGAAGGTTTTTATCATGAAGGGCTGTTGGACTTTATAAAATACCTATTATACATCTATTGAGATGATCGTATTGTATTTGATTTTAGTTCTCTTTATGTGGTGAATCACATTTATTGATTCATGCATGTGAACCATCCTTGGATCCCTGGAATAAAATCCACTTGATTGTGATGAATTCTTTATTTAAATATGAAGCCATAGCTATAGGCTGCAATCAAATAGATTGTTTCTGCTGATTTATTCATATTAAGTGCCGTCATAAATTAGATTAAATATTCATTGTCTAATCTGCCATTGTGAGATGGCAGAAATCACCATTTAATTTTTAATGGATGTTTATGATTTATATCTGATATAAAGTAGAACTTTCTACGTGTTTAGTTATTCTTTAAACAGTATCAATATGCATTAACATTTATATCATTTCTGCATCTGAGTGCTGTTCTGAACACTGCAAAAAAAAATTTACCCAAGTAATTACCTATCACATTGGCTGTACTGTCTTTAAATGAATTTAAGACACACTACTCTTTAAGTAATACAATTGATAATTCTATATAAATATTACTATACATAAAGTTTGAATAAAGTTTGAATGAATTCTATGTTTGCATTTATCCTATCTCTACAAATACAGTACACACAAAATATATTTTTGAAACAAATCTGAAGTGTTCAAGTAGTAAATTAAGATCTGAGACACAAACAAAATGTTGCAGAAATCCATGTTACCACTCTTCCAGAGATAGCAACAAAAGTTAAATTGACTGTATTTTTTCTTTCTTTCATAGACTCTTAAATGTCACAATCATAATTCTATGTTGTTATATTTTAGTAAGGCTGTTTCTTATATTTTAACTTATCCTAAAAAATCTAAGTCCCACCTTTGATCATTTCCACAGAACACATCTTCCCTAAATGAAATTTATTTTCTAAATTAATTTTTAGGGGTGCTGTATGCATCAAAGCAATTTGTAGAATTCCAAATTCTAGAATGTATCTATTGTCATATTACAGAGGAAAAGAAATAAAAAAGAAACCTTCCTTCTCCTACGTAAATGGTTTAATCTAATATTTTGTTTTCCTAAATGCCCTTCTGCTGGCTAAATATTATCTAATGCAAGCCAAATGCTAAGCATTTTATAATAACTTTAATATAAAAATATCAAATCACTTTTTATTGAATGATTCTATAAATCAAGAGAATTTTCAACATTCATAAAAATTTTGCAGTGTGAAAACTGATGACGTGCCGAATTATTTTGACTCTTCTTAGGTCTTCAATGGGAATAATCTACTTTCACAAGGCTGTTATACATACACACACAAACACAAATATATATGTGCACATATGGGCATATACATATATATCCACAATATATGCAAAAACTTTTTATAATTTTAATTATAAGACAAAATATTTGCAATTTAGCAACTAGTCATTATCTTTCATTTTCAATAGCTATTTTTTCTTTCCTTAAATCCCAAATGCTTGACTATTTCTACAACTCTATCTAGCACAGCAGCAATAAGGCTCTTAAATGCAATCTTCTTTCAGATTAATAAAGTGAATAACCGAAAAAAGTTCAGAATGCTAAGTTGTGCAGAAGTAGGAAACATTTCTTCTAATTCATACTATTATTTATCTTTGTTAAATTCCCAAATTTGAGGCAGATGTAAAAGCTTGAGCCATTCCTTTGGCTAAGCAAAATCGTACTGATTTCATAAAGGTTACTACTGTTCTTCACAATAATTTTAAACAATAGTATCTGTCTTTTGGATGGTAAGAGATACAAATCTCTGAAAATTTTCATCTAAAATTATAATTTGTTTCTCTTTTAATACACACTTTCTAACAATTTAATAAACTGTTGCAAACTCTTTGGCTAAAAATTGAATAAAAGATAACATTGTATCATGGTTCTTTCTGAAATCATTTAAATTCTCATGTCTTGAGTTCCTTTTAACTTATATGTGGGCTTCTCAAAGAGAAATTCAGAATAGAGCTAATTAAATTCACAGTTTAGCTGGGTATGGTGGCTCATGACTACAATCTCAGCACTTTGGGAAGCCAAGGCAGGCAGATTGCTTGAGCCCAGGAGTTGGAGACCAGCCTGGGCAACATAATAAGAACTCATCTCTACAAAAATATAAAATAATTAGCCTGGCATGGTGGCCTATGCCTGTAGTCTGAGCTACTCAGGAGGCTAAGATGGAAGGATTGCCTTAGCCTGGGAGGTCGCAGTTGCAGTGAGCTGTGATCAGGCCATTGCACTCCAGCCTGCGCAACAGAGGGAGACCCTCTCGTCTCAATAAATAAGTAAATAAATAAATTCACTCTTTAAAGAATCTAGTACTATAAGTTAAAATTTTGACATATTTTTCTTATTACATGTTTCTTTTTGTTTGGAGGCACATTTATTTGTTTTCTGTCTTTGTCTGAAGAGTGGGAAAATACATAAGAATATTCCTTTGTTGTAAATGTGTCATTTTATATCATGTTTCAAAATCCTTACAGAATTTACTTAATAAAATAAACAAGAAACAGTTTACTACTGAGATAGCAGTTAGTTTTAAAATTGAAGAAAATATCCGTTTCTAAGTAATCTGAAATATTAATGAATAATATCATTCTTAACAATCATGATAGAGTATCAAACACTATTAAAATTGGTATGACTCCTATTTTATTTTTTTAAATTAATTAATTTATTTATTTATTTTGAGACAGGAGTCTTGCTCTGTCGCCCAGCCTGCAGTGCAGTGGTGTGATCTCAGCCCAATGCAACCTCGGCCTCCTAGGTTCAAGCAATTCTCCTGTCTCAGCCTCCCAAGTGACTGCGACTACAGGTGCCTGCCACCATGCCAGGCTAATTTTTTGTATTTTTAGTAGAGAGTGGGTTTCACCATACCGGTCAGGCTGGTCTCGAGTTCCTTACCTCAAGTGATCCACCCGCCTCAGCCCCCTAAAGTACCGGGAATATAGGCACGAGCCACTGTGCCTGACTGACTCCTATTTTAAAATAAAGTAAATTTAATCATTGGCCCTAGGCTCCCTTTGCTGAAATTTATCTTGCTTGGACCAGAGGACGAGCATCTTTTAAAAGATTTAATTTTGATATATAATTCCACAGCTACTGACAGATATGTACATGTTGTATCCTATATCATACAATATATAGGATTATTCAGTCCCATGTTATTCTGTTGTACTGAAAAGGCCATGTAATAAATTACCTTGAGAAATTAATTTATTCCATAGTGTATTGGTTAGATTATTATATACAGTTTATAACTATTAATACCATTTATAAATTATAAAGTCATTATTCCAAACCTATTTTCAAAATTTTTAGAAGTTTTTTTTCACCTTAAAGTATTTACTTTTCAAATGATGATTTCAATTCCAATAACTGATAAGGTGTAACTATTAAGATAATAATTATTTACACCAGTTATGTGAAAGATAGACGTTTGACCATTTATAGAATAATAGAAAAGACATTTAATTATCTGATAGTTTCTTTGTTGCTTAATCTTTAAATATTGGTTTGTGAAATGATGAATATACACACATTCTCATGTGTTTCATCATCTCCTCAAATAAAGACATTAACAGAGCTACAATGCTATAACTGCATCAACGCTCTGTATTGACACTAAAGTACAGATCACGGTATAATTGCTAACATATTATGGCATGATCATAACTATAAACTCCTGAATCCCTTCAATTATTTTAAAATATGATTGAGTAAAATCTTTGTTTATTAGCTTGGTCCCTTGTAGAACTACAGTCATTTGTCACTTAATGATGGGGATAGTTCTGAGAAACGAATCATTAGGAAATTTCCTCATTGTGCAAAATCATAAGAGTGTACTTATACAAATTTAGATGATATAGCCTCCTACACACCGATGCCTGTAAGGTTTAACTTATTGCTCCTATGCTACAAACTTGTATAGCATGTTTTTGTACCGAATAATGTAGGGAATTTTAACACAATAGTAAGTATTTTTGTATCTAAGCATACCTAAATATAGAAATGGTTCAGTAAAAATACACTATAGGAGATTTAAGATAGCACACTTGACACATATAGTTTATTTACTATGAATGGAGCCTGCAGAACTGGAAGTTTTACTGGGTGAGTCAATGAGTCAGCTGTGAGTGAATGTGAGGGCCTAGGACATTCGTGTACACTACTGTAGAGTTTATGAACACTGTACACTTACGGTACACTAGATTTATAAAGAATATTTTTCTTTTTTTAATAGTAAATTAATATTAGCTTGCTGTAACTTTTTCACTTATAAACTTTAATTTTTTAAAACTTTTTGACATTTTTGTAATAATAATTTAAAATAAACACATTATGCAGCTGCACAAAAATATTTTCTTTCTATATATTCTTATTCCATAAGCTTTTTTTCTAATTAACTTTAAAAAATGTTTTTTAAACTTTTCTGGTACAAACTAAGACACACACACATTAGCCTAGGGCTGCATAGGGTCATCAATATCACTGTCTTACACGTCCACATCTTGTCCCACTGGAAGGTCTTCAAGGGTACTGAGCACTGTCATCTCCTATGATAAGAATGCTTTCTGCTGCAATACTTTCTCAGGGACATGCCTGAGGCTGTTTGACAAATGACTATTTTTTATAAGTGGAAGTAACTATAAAATAACAATAAAAAGTATAGTATAGTAAGTATATGCACCAGTAACAGAATCGTTTATTATCATTATAAAGTATTAAGTAATGTACGTAATCGTGTGTTATACTTGTATACTTCTGGCAGTGCAGCAGGTTCGTTTACACTAGCATCACCACAAACATGTAAGTAATGTATTGCACTGCAACATTGGGACAGCTAGGATATCAATAGACAATAGGAATTTTTCAGCTCCATTAGAATCTTATAGGACTACTTTCATATATGTGGTTCATCATTGACTAAAATGTTATTATGCGGCGCTTGACTGTAGGTGAATGGTGGAGACGATGTGGGTTCTAAGAAAAACAGCCTTGGTTGGGCAGGGTGGCTCACGCCTGTAATCCCAGCACTTTGGGATGCTGAGGTGGGCGAATCATGAGGTCAGGAGTTTGAGACCAGCCTGGCCAACATGGTGAAGCCCCGTCTCTACTAAAAATACAAAAATTAGCTGGGCATGGTGGCAGGCACCTGTGATCCCAGCTACTCGGGTGGCTGAGGCAGGAGAATCATTTGAACCCAGAAGGTGGAGGTTGCAGTGAGCTGAGATTGCACCATTGCACTCCAGCCTAAGCGACAGGGCAAGACTCCTCTGTCTTAAAACAAAAACAAAAATAAAAACAAAAACAAACAAACGAACAAAAAAGACAGACTTAATAGACCAAGAATTTTGATGAGTACAAAATCAGTATATTTTACTCAGGGTATTTTCTGTGGTATAAAGTGCACCTGAGCACCAGAGGAAAGCCTGTCTTAGAATCTCTTTGACAGGAAACAAGTGCTCTTATGTACAAATGCAGAGAGCACAACAGGTCTGAAACTCTCACTGCAGACATAATATCTACATCCCGTGGTCTTTTCCTCTAAGTGCAGAATGGCATGTTTGAATCTTGAGCCAGCTGCCGCCAGTGTGTCAATTTGGTTAGTATAAAAGCTTTGAGTAAAGAAGTCCCATCTAAAAGGTCCTTGTACATATTTGCTAATAAAGAGAAAAATGCTTATTAATGATTCATTAACCCACTGCATTATAGTTTTAGACATACTCCTGTAATAACACTGGAATTTCTTAATTTATATTGTCAAATTAATTGTCTTTTGGTAGATAATTTAAATAGCTCTAAATATATTAAAATTATTCCTTAATATTTTGAAGTTATTAATGTTCTAGAAGTATGTAGATGGACATCATGGTCATGTCTCTGCTATAAAAGTTGCATTTTCAAGCTATCCCGGGAAGACTATAAATTTCTATTTTTTCTAAAATTCAGGATTATTTAATCAAAATTCAAATAGTCATTGTTTAAAGATGTCTTAGAAACTTCTGTTTAAAAAATACATATGCATATGAAAATAGTTAAATTTTATTTAGCATTACATTAATATTTGTCTATATTTCTAGATAAATTACTGCACTAATGTTCAATAATTTGTAGTTTCTCTGATGAAAAACAATTTGTAATTATTAAGAAAAGAGAAAAAGTATATATATATATATATATATATATATATATATATATATATATAGTAAACCTACAGAAGAAATTCTATATGGAATACAGGCTAAAAGGAATGTGATTCATTCTAAAATGCAGATTAAACAATTTCAAAATGGATTCCACTAAAATATTAAAGCACCTTTCTATTTGGCCGTTGTAGAATTATCGGTATTATTTATTTACTCAGCGATTATAATCTCACCCAGAAAGAAATAAAGAAGGCAGTATTGTCATGACTAAGCTACTGAAAAAATTCAGAAAAAGCAGAGATAAAGCATGAGAAGATCCTGGAATCCTGAATTGCATTCCTTAATTTCAGGTTCCGTTCACGGGACCTCCACTCTTGATATGGGTATGCAACTCCTTTTCAGTGAATTCTCCTATAGACAAATATAACTCTTGTCAAAGTACACATGCAAAAATAAATAAGTAATAAAAACCAGAAACAAAAAAAAAAAGAAAACAATTACTGGAAATCACAGGAAAGAAAGCAAAATTATATAGTTAATGGAGGGTAATTAGCATTTAAAAGAAGAGAAAGGTCCTCAGATTAGATTTTAATGCTTTTAGCTTGAGGACAGGCACTAATTGCACAGGTCTAGACTCTGCTATAAAAGCCATAGTCTTTGTGTTCTGAAGAATCAGAGAACAATGTTTTTGGAAACCGTCCGGGAAGTAAAGAAGGAATACAAGAGAAGTAAAAGCTAGAGAAATGCCACTCTATTTGTGTGTATGTATAAACTGTACCCAAACATCTGAATAACTCCCCACTTGTGCAAGCACAGGACAGAATCCAAGCATCTCAGCTACATAGAAGAAACTAAACTTAGATCTAAGATGCTATCAAAAAAACAGAGGTTGTGCTTTGAATTCTCAGAAGTAATAGTTTTCTGAAATAAATAAAAACTGTTGATAATCTAAAACCTCTACAACACAACATGTACAATATTCAGAATATAATCCAAAATTACTCCTTATATAAAGAAATGTGAAAAATGACAAAAGTTCAGAAGAAAATATCATCAACAGAGACCAATTCCCAGAAGATACAGATATTGGAATTAGCTGAGAAGAATTTTAAACATTTTATAATAAGGATCATGAGATAATGAAAAATATGTTTATAATAAGGTAAAGATAGTATGAATCAACAGGGAAATAGAAACTGTAGAAAAGAAGCAAATAGATGTCCGGGAACTAAAAAAATACAATATCTGAAACAAAGCTTCTATCTGTTTGCTTATAAGAGACAGGGTTGCTTATAAGAGACTGCAGGTTGTGAAATAGCTCATCCATCACAGAAAGAAAGTTGTGCTGTATTGCATTCAATCCTCTTGATATTCAAGTACTTGCTATCATGTGATTCAGCACCTCAGTAATGGCTTTTACCATTTGAGTTTATTCAATTACCCCTTTGCAATGAAGGATTTTGTTGTGGTGGATAATAGATAAGAAGATTATGAAGTGCAAACTATCTTTCATGATTATCATCTCTCTTTCCTTTTGTCTCTATCTCCGTGTATATGAATGACATGTATTTCCTTTTTATAATTTTAATTTTAAACTCTAGCAAATTTCTCACCACATGGATACAGACAACTTATTTATTCTTGTGATTACCAACTAAACTCACATGCGTCTCCTCTCTTACTTTGAACACGGATCTTGGAAATCATGGGTAGATAAATAGAAACCCTGACAATATTGATAATGCCATGCTAAAAATAACATGTACATAGAATATATAGGAATGGATGAAGAGCTCAAGGAGCCCTAATCAAGTGCTTAACATATGAATGACTGAGCCTTGAGATGAATTGAGCCCCCAGCCTTTTAGTTGCCAAAGATAATGCCATATGAAGCAAAGCCACACTCCCTACTAAGCACAGCCCAGACTGCAAGTATGAGCAAAATTTGTGCTTTAATAAAAAAACAGCTTTATTAAGATATAACTGATGTGCCATAAAATGTACTCATTTAAACCAATTTTCATGATATTTACTCTATTAAGAGACTTGTGCAATTACTAAAAAATCCGTTTTAGAATATTTAGAAACTCTGTACTCATTAGACATTATTCGCCATTGCCCACATCTCTTCCCCTTGCCCTAGGCAACCATTAACCTACTTCCTGTTTTTATAGATTTACTTATTGTATCTTGTAAATGAAATCATATAATGGGTGGTCTTTTGTGACTGCTTTCTTTCACTTAGCATAATGTTTCCAAGATTCATCCACGTTGTAGCATATATCATATTTCATGTCTTTGTATTGCCAAATAATGAATGATTACATGAATATGCCACATTCCATTCCATTCATCTAATGGAAACTTCAGTTGTTTTCACATTTTGGCTATTATGAATGACGCTGCTGTGGATATGAATGTACAAGTTTTGTGTGAACATGTGTTTTAATTTCTTTTGGGTACTTGCCTAGGAGTGGAATTGCTGGGTCATATGGTAATTTTATGTTTAACTTTTTGAGGAATTGCCAAACTGTTTTCCACAGCAGCTGCGCAATTTTACATTCCCACTGACAGTTTATGCTTTCTCCTGACAGTCAGCTTTCTCCACAGCCTTTCCAACACTTTTTTTTTTAATTTATCTTTTTAAATGTAGCCAGCCTTATGAATGTGAAGTAAGATCTCATTGTGATTATATTTCCTTAACAGCTAGTGATGTTGAGCATATTTTCAGTGCTTATCATCTAGCTTATATCCTCTTTAGAGAAATGTTATTCTGACCTTTTGCCTTTTTGTTATTTGTCATATAATAAATGAGTTGTAAGTGCTCTTCTGTAACACATTCACTGACATATGATTTACATAACATGGATTCACCTTTTAACGTGTTTTTTTGCATGTTTACAGAGTTGTGCAACCATCACAACTAATTAACTTGAGAACACATCATCCCAAAAAGGAACACTATACCCATTAGCAGTCACTCTCCATTGCACCCCTCACTCAAATATGTTAATTTTCACATATTTGTGTTCTGTAGATATCTGTAAAGTCTAGTTGTTTTACCGTGTTGTTGAATTTTTCTAATCCCTGTTGATCTACTGCCTGCTTGTTCAATTACTGAAAGTGGAGTATTGAATCGCTAACAATTGTAGACACTATGTAGCTTTATTGTGTTCTTTTTAAATTCTGCCAATCACTGTCTTTGATTGGAATGTTTAGTTTGTTTGCATTTCTTATAATTATTTACAAGGCAAGATTTAGATCTGCTGTTTTTCTGTTCGTTTTCTGTCTATTTTTTCTTTTTTTTCGTGACTACTGTTTCCTTCCTTGTTAAATTTTCAGTGTGACATTTAAATCCCCTTGTCATTTAATATATACATAAAACATATGTGTAAAAAATATATATGTATTATATAAATATATTCATATGTATAAAATGAGAGAAGGATTATATATTTATATTAAATGTCCCATTTTAATTTACTTGTCATCTCATAGATACGCAGACACACACACACATACACACAAACACACATACATAATATAGAGTTATAGTATTAGTAATTGCCCTGGGGATTACAATTAACATTATAGCATAAAATAATCTAGTAATATAGTTTAGATTAATAGTAATTTAATTTCAATAGTATAACAACTTAGCTGCTACATTGCTCCACTCCTTTTGGTATTATTTCTGTTCTTATTGTCCTGCAAATTACATATTTATACATAGTAAGCCCGTCAACATGGCTTTATAATTATTGATTTATGCAATTGGCTTTAAATAAAATATAATAAGAAAATAAATAAAAACATGATATATTCATATTGCATTTCATATTGACCTATCTAGTTTATTTTTTATAATTGTTTCTCATTTCTTTATGTGGATTTGAGTTACTGTGTAGTGTTTTGTTTGTTAGCCTGAAAGAATTCCTTTAATATATTTTCTAGGGTATGTCCGCAAGCAATAGATTCCCTGTGTATTTTCTTAAATTTATTTTCTCCTTCATTTTTGAAGGTTAGTTTTGCTGGTTATAGAATGAGTGGTTTGACAGTTCTTGGCTTTCAGCACTTTGAATATATCATAATATTGCCTTCCTGTTTCTCTGGTTCCTAATAAAAAGCCATTTGTTAATTTTATTAAAATCCCTTTTATTCAATCAGTTTTTTCCTGCGTTTTCAATATTTTTTCTTTCTCATTTTTTATCAGCATGACTGTGATGTTTCTGGTGTGACGTCTTTGCATTTATCCTAATTGTAAACATCTCTGAGGAGTGTAATGCCTTTCATCAGATTTGAGAAGTTTTCAGCCATAATTTTCTCAAATATTCTTTTCACTTCTCTTTCTCTCTCATTTTTTCAGAGACTCATATTACGTGTATGTTGGTAATTCACTAGTGTCCCCCAAGTCTCTGTTTTTATATATTCTTTTACTTTTCTTTATGATCCTTAGCGATTTTTTTAGCTCAAATACTCTGTTCAGCTCATCTATTGAATTTTTTAAATTTCAGTTATTTTACTTTTAGCTCCAGAAATTCTACTTGTTTCATTTAAAAAATAATTCTGTATTTGTTGTTATTTTCCAATTGATAAGACATCATTCTCATACTTGCCAAGTCAGATGTTCCCTGGACCCCCAGTTTACCGTGCCTAGCCCACCTTACAGAGTTCAGACTTGTCAGCCTTCATAACCATGTGAACCAATGAGCTAATTCCTTAAAATAAATCTCTCTCTCCATATATACACACAGTCACCACAGAGTCACGTATTATTTAACAACAGGGATGTGTTCTGAGAAATGCATCTTTAAGTGATTTTGTTATTGTGCAAACATTATAGGGTGCATATATACAAACTTCAATGGTGTAACCTACCATACCCCTTGGATCCTAGATGACAAATCTGTAAAGCATATTACTGTACTGAATACTGTAGATTATTGTAGCACAATGGCAAGTATTTTTGTATCTAAACATATTTAAACCTAGAAAAGGTACAGTAAAATACAGTATTATAATATTATTAGACCACTGTCATATACACAAGTCCATCACTGACTAAATGTTGTTATCTGATACATGACTTTACACGTTTGTGTGTGTGTACAAGTGTGCATGTACATGATTATAAACACATTCTATTGGTTCTCTTTCTCTGTAGGACACTAAATAATAAATGACAACCTTGTACATGTTTCTATGCTCCTGAATCATGAGAACATGTCCAAGCTTTTCAGACCCCACTATAGCCATCTCTTTCTCATATTAAAAAAAAAAATTGCAGGGGAAGGGGCCATCTCTTATCTAACACAACTAGCAGCACCGTCTCTGGCAGCTGCCATGTTAAACAACTATTTTTTTTTTATTTTTGATAAGTGATTTGAGTATGGAGATTTTCTAATTGAGAAAGCTCTGAATCACTTCAAATAATGACTAGCTCTCTGAATGAGGCCTTTCCTGTGGGCTGCCAGAAAGGCACGGTAGTGACAATTTCATTTCTGGGAGTTTGCGGGCAGCTAAAAAACCACTCTACTCCCTCTCCCCGCCCCTGCCCAGTGTCTGCTAGGCTGCTGGTTTTCACAGCTACCATCTTTGTAGAGTTACTATTTTTCAAGATTACTATGAAGTTCTGGAGAGGGTCCTAGGAATAAGGCAAGGCAAAATGCCACAAAGGTCACTGTTCTTACAGAGATTCAGGTCTTTGTTTACACTGAGCTCCGTGGGTTTCATAAAATGTTGATTTAGGCAATTTTGCCAATGTTTTTCTTGCTTTTACGGAAGAGTAGATTTTCCGAGGTTCTTATTCTACCATTTTGGAAATGCTTTCAGATGTTGATTTAAGGCACTACATTCTTGGGTGTTCTTATTTGTTCAGTTGGTTTTTATTTTGTTTTGTTTTGTTTGTTGCAGCAATAGATAACACATATACATTATAGTAACAGAAGTATGGTGTTGTCATAACAGTAATCTAAAAATGTGATATACTCTTTGGGATTAGAAAGTAGACAAACTATGATATATCCTCAAAAAATATTGTGAACAGGACTTCAGGAAAGGCGTCAGTAATAGCTTAAAGGAGCGTGAAGAGAATGTTATTGGAAAAAGAAGAAAATGAAATGTTTGTTATATACTGCCAGAAAGTTTAGCAACACTGGCTCTAGTACTGTGAAGAAGAAAATCCAAGGTGAGCCTGTAAACTACTTTCATTGGACTGCAGAAAGATGTAACAGTCCTTCAGAGAATCATTTACTTAAAAAGAGGTTCTCTGGAATTTTTAAGAACATAAATCACAGACTCTTTCATTAAACAATAGGGCTTCTAGAATCTCAGGGATCTTTTCTCTCAACAGTCTTGCAAACATTCTAAGATAGAATAAGGATAATCTGTAAGATATTTGTGGGTATGATTCTTGTCTAATGGAATACATTATCAATTGATTCATAGAAGCTTATGTATTTTGTAAAGAATTATAAAAACTTGAGCTGAAAGGGTATAAAGTAAAAGACTATACAAATTTCTGTAAGCAGAAACCAGGCTAAGGAACCTGCTCATGTGCAAATATAGACTTCATTGCGTGGAAGAAGAGGATAATGTGGAGAGTAGAGTCAAGTCTCCAGCAAACAGAGCCAAAACAAAAGGAGAATCATCCCAAGCAGTAGGATAGAGTTCTTCTCAAGAAATTGGGAAAATGTTCTAGGCTGGACGCATGACTCTTAAGTGCCTTATTCTTCCAGGTTTTGAACAATAGGGTCTATATTGATTATCCTTTGACTGATCCATCATTATATGTAGGCTATGCGAGGATATATGACATTTTTCTTAGTTTACACTTTTTCACATTGAAAAGGACTCTGCACAGGGAATTGTACTTAAGGAGGCTCATCTGCACCTGGAGATCCCAAATGATACCATAACCGGATGAAACTTAGAAATTTTAGTGGAGGGAATGAGGGCATTTTCAATGTGAGGTGGTTTTGAATTATTATGGCCAAAGGGAGAGTTCTTTCAGACCATATTTTCAAAAATAGCAAAACCTCCTATATATTTCATTATGCATAACCTTCGATCAAGAGATGAGATGCAGGTGCCTTCTGTTTGAAATTCTGTGGCCTTTTTAATAATCTCGACGAAATGTGGCAGAAATATCACTGAGTGATTTCTAAGTATATATTATAATATATAATTTATTACAACAAATGTATTATAACATAATATATATTGATTATCCTTTTATCCTATTTATTATAATATGTTATCATATATTATGATAAATATTATGATAATCAGGTAGCTTAGACCTGATTCTCTGTCTTGAGACGTATGTCTTGAGTGCCCTGAGATGACATATAAGAAATATGAGTACTTAGAAGATACCATGCTGGAGATAGTACTTGGAGACATCATATAGAAATAGAGTTGCCCAATAAGTCACAGCTATATTAGGTACAGGTTTTTGAATCTTCCCAGCATCAGTAATGAACTTGAGAGAGATGAGTGAAATAGGCTTCATATATCTCAGTCTCATCTTTTGAGACATCCAAATGGTACACTAGACATTGTGAAAAAGGGGTAAGCCATCCTTACTGGGTCATCTCAAAATTTCTAATTCACAAACAAATGACAAAATGTATTGTATTATGCAAGCACATATAGTGGCAATGTGTTACTCAAAACCCCAATTATTTCAATAAAAACTCTAGCATAAAATATAATAAACTATTTATTGAATTAAAATCAAATATTAGGGAAATTCAATATTAAATTAACAATCAAGGGACATAGTTACAGTATAGTTTTCTTTCTTTTTTCTATCTTCTCTAGAAGAACCACATTATGGATTCTATCCCTAGTAACTTGTGTCTTTGGAAATTCATTTTATTTGAAAGATACTGCTTTCTTTTCTATAAAGGAAGTGATATGGTTTGTCTGTGTCCACACCCAAATCTCAACTTGAATTGTATCTCCCAGAATTCCCACATTTTGTGGGAGGGACACAGAAGGAGGTAATTAAATAATGGGGGCTGATCTTTACTGTACTATTCTCATGATAGTGAATAAGTCTCATGAGATCTGCTGGGTTTATCAGGAGTTTCTGCTTTTGCTTCTTCCTCATTTTTCTCTTGCTCCCACCATGTAAGAAGTGCCTTTCACCTCCCACCATAATTCTGAGGTGTCCCCAGCCATGTGGAACTCTTAAGTCCAATTAAACCTCTTTTTACTCCCAGTTTCAGGTATGTCTTTATCAGCAGTATGAAAATGGACTAATACAGTACATTGGTACCAGTAGAGAGGTGCATTGCTGAAAAGATACCCAAAAATGTGGAAGCAACATTGGAAATAGGTAACAGGCAGAGGTTGGAACAGTTTGGAGGGCTCAGAAGAAGATAGGAAAATGTGGGAAAGTTTGGAACCTCCTAGAGACTTGTTGAATGGCTTTGACAAAAATGCTGATAGCGATAGGAACAATAAGCCCCAGGCTGAGGTGGTCTCAGATGGAGATGAACAGCTTGTTGCAAACTGGAGCAAAGGTGACTCTTATTATGTTTTAGCAAATAGACTGACAGCATTTTGCCCCTGCCCTAGAGATCTGTGGAACTTTGAACTTGAGAGAGATGATTTAGGGTATCTGGTGGAAGAAATTTCTAAGCAGCAAAGCCCTCAAAAGGTGACTTGGGTGCTGTCAAAAGCATTCCATTTTAAAGAGAAATAGAGCATAAATGCTCAGAAAATCTGCAGCCTGGTGATGCAGTAGAAAAGAAAAACCCATTTTTTTAAGGAGAAATTCAAGCTGGCTACAGAAATTTGCATAAGTAACAAGGAACCTAATGATCATCCTCAAGATCATGAGGAAGATGTCTCCAGGCCATGTCAGAGAACTTTAGTGAAACCCCTCCCATAACAGGCCCAGGGGCTGTGGAGAAAAAGTGGTTTTGTGGGCTGGGCCCCGGGTCCCAGTGCAGTGTGCAGCCTAGGGACTTGGTGCCCCGTGTCCCAGCCACTCCAGCCATGGCTGAAAGGGGCCAATGTAGAGCCCAGGCAGTTGCTTCAGAGGGTAGAAGCCCCAAGCCTTGGCAACTTCCACATGGTGTTGAGCCTATGGGTGCACAGAAGTCAAGAATTGAGTTTTGAGAACCTCTGCCTAGATTTTAGATGTGTGGAAATGCCTGGATGCCCAGGCAAAGTTTGCTGCAGGAGCAGGGGCACTCATGGAGAACCTCTGCTAGGGTAGTGCGTAAGGGAAATGTGGGGTTGGAGCCCCCTACACAAGAGTCCCTACTGTGACACTGCCTAGTGGAGCTACGAGAAGAGGGCCACTGTGCTCCAGACCCCAGAATGGTCGATCCACTGTCAGCTTGCACCATGCACCAGAAAAAGCTGCAAACACTCAATGTCAGCCCATGAAAGCAGCCAGGAGGGAGGCTATACCCTGCAAAGCCACAGGGGCAGAGCTGCCCAAGACCATGGGAACCCATCTTTTGTGTCAGCATGACCTGGATGTGAGACCTGGAGTCAAAGGAGATCATTTTGGAACTTTAAAATTTGACTGCCCCGCTGGATTTTGGACTTGCGTAGGTCCTGTAACCCCTTTGTTTTGGCCAATTTCTTCCATTTGGAATGGCTGTATTTACCCAATACCTGTACCCCCATTGTATCTAGGAAATAACTAAGTTGATTTTGATTTTACAGACTCATAGGTGGAAGGGACTTGCCTTATCTCAGATAAGACTTTGGACTGTGGACTTTTGGGATTAATGCTGAAATGAATTAAGACTTTGGGGAACTGTTGGGGAGGCGTGATTGGTTTTGAAATGTGAGGATATGAGATTTGGAGGGGCCAAGGGTGAAACAACGTGGTTGTCTGTGTCCCGCCCAAATCTCAACTTGAATTATAACTGCCAGTATTCCCACATGTTGTGGAAGGGACCCAGGAGGAGGTAACTGAATCATGGGGAACAGTCTTTCCCATACTATTCTTGTGATAGTGAATAAGTCTCACAAGATCTGGTGGTTTATCTGGGGTTTCTGCTTTTGCTTCTTCCTCATTTTTCTCTTGCTGTCACCATGTAAGAAGTGCCTTTTGCCTCTCACCATGACTCTGAGGTTTCCCCAGCCATGTGGAACTGTAAGTCCAATTAAACCTCTTTTTGTTCTCAGTTTCAGGTATATCTTTATCAGCAGTGTGAAAACGGATTAACACATGAATAAAATGGATGAAAGTATATATAATTTCTAGAATACTTTCTATAACAAATGCTTGTCATATGAAATCTTTACAACTTTTTCTAGATTTAATATTGCACATACCTTATAATGGAACAGAACACTACAACTCTTGAATAAGATTTTGTAAAAATATGTGATTGCCAAAAGGAGAAGTAATTGATTTTTAATTCTGGCAAGTGCAAATCTACATAGAACCCCTTAGGTAGGTTTATTATAAATGAGGTCATAGTTATATAACCCAAGAAACTATTTCCAGTTATAGATAACCCAAATACTGTGCCTATGTCCACATCACCAGTGAGAATGGGAAGGCAGACTCTTGATTTTTCCAAAGATTCAGATTAATACTAAATTACATCCATCACAAAATTAAGACCAGGAAGTAACACTGGGGTTGGCCTGAAGAGAGCTTTGTGCCACATGGATAGAAAGACATTCTAGAACATAATTCATTCCACAGAAAGAGTCAAGGTGGTTAAATCAGAATGTCTTACTGTTGAAAGAAAAAAAGGATTTTCAATCCAATTTAAGATATTTCACTTAAAAATGTAAGAATTTAGCTGCCATATAATAGTAGTAATTCTCATTTTTGGGGGAACAAACTTTTAGAAGGAATGCAATTGATCAGACATTGGCAGTGATTCCTTTGTAGGCTCTTTTGAAGAAAATACAAGTATCAACACAAAGATAAGGATGAAAAGCTGGAGAGAATATAGCCATGAGAAATACCTTTTTTAAATCATAATATTTTGTTTCCAATCCAGTGTTTTCCAGTGATATGTTTTGTATATTAGTCTTGATTAAACATAGTTATTAGAAATATTTCTCAACCATTGCCAAATAATTTATCATGTAGCTTAACTGATGATTATTAAATTTATATTGGCACTCTCTTGCCTTCAAGTCAAAGTTCATGATTTAACAAATATATACGTATGTATATATGTAGACAATTGAATAAAATATTTGAAACTAGTGCTTTATTGTCAGTTTGAAATTATTTATTTTTATTTTCCATGAGATACCAGGCATTTATATCCCTGAGGTGTCTATAATTACTATAAATTGTATAAAAATGTTTGAAGTACTTGACATAATTATTTTGTTTAAAATACTTGTATCTTTCTAGAACCAATGCATGGATGTTTACATTGTATGCTTGGAGCTCTAGAGAGTAGAGTGATTGAACTACCTATTTCAGATGTCTATAATAGTTTTGCTTATCTGAAACACACTAATCAATCATGGCAATCTTTTTCACTGAGCCTTGAAGAGACTTCACAATACTTCTCAACACAAGGGCAATTGCTATCAAGCTATCTAAGCTAGAATTGGAAATAAAATATATTTTTCTATCCCTAGGCTAGAGCTAAAAACTTATAGTAGTATCTACTCTCCTGATACAGTAGTACAGATGCTAAGAAATGACATCAGAATGCAAATCTTCTAGCCTGTCTATTTCCTAACATGAATGATTGAATGCATAAATTGTTAGAGTTCTGGGAGTATATTCCCGCTATTTTTGTAACAAGTTCTACTTTCCTCGGGGGCACATGGTAAGATTGCAATATCCTGCCTCATTTCAGGTTGGTCATATACATATAACTTGTTTTTATCAATGAAATGTAAGCAAACATGATGTATATCTCCAAGCATGTAAGCTATCCCTTGCACCTTGTGAATTTGGAATTATTTGTTGAGATAGAGCATTCACTAGCTTGAGTCTAGAATGATAATAAAAACCCCTACTACTGACATACTTTGGACAGAGTAGAAGATAAATACATGCTTATAATTTTACACCATTGAGATTCAAGACAATTTGTTAAGGGAAATAACATAGCACCAAGTCTATCATAACTAATTCAGAAACTGGTACCTATGAGTTGGTGGCTGCCATTAAAAAATAACAATGATAATAACTGAAATACATTTATTTGGCTTATGGGCTGGATGGTTAGTAGCTTGTGAGCTATTATCAGTGACTGGAAAGGTGCCAATCTATAATATCCAGTAGAAAACTGTTTAGATTGTCACCCACAGTAACACTTGAGGTAGAAATTGTGGTTAATAAAGTAACATGTATAGGAGAAGAGGTTAGAAGAAAGAATGTTTTAACATGTTTCTGGTTTGTGTTGGCTCAATTTGGCAAGATATTAGAAAAATATTACCAAAGTAGTATGGAACTTCCAGAAGTTAGAGTGAGGATATCTGTAAATTTTGTCCCTCATAAAATAAATGAAAACACTGCCAAACTATGAAAATCAAATAATTCAGCACTCTTAAAATTAACCAAAGGCACACACACACACATGCACACACACACATACACACACACATACCTGGAAAGCATATTTCAGGAAAAAGTACTGAACTTTAATATGAGCAGTGAGGTCTTTGTCATTTTACGTAGGGTTATTCCTACCTCCATGCTTCAATTCCATGATGAGATAGTCATAAAAAGCTGGCCAGTCGACAGCCAACAAAAGGGACTTACTTCTTTTCAGGCTTGGTTAAGAGCCCCATTCTTAGAAAATAGGCAAATGTTTGATTAAATTTTCACCTCCGTTGAAAAAATCCATTCCTAGTCTTGGCATTTGATCTTATGCCAAGCTTCACTGCATGGAAAACACCTTACTTGCAGTGGCTTATGGTAAACAGTAGTCATCAATAAGAACAGATAAAGGCTAGAATATGACTCTGAGATGGGGACGTTTTAAGAAAATCTTTTGAGACATGCAAAGAAATAGGAAGGTATGGCCCATACACAGTGCATGTGGTAGTGATGGGGATACCTGTTAAATGAAAAAGTCACTGAGGGATCCAGATATTGGACTTATTATACAATGACTCTAAATCAGCAATTATATACATTTTAAACAACTAAAAAAGTATATTTGAAAATTAAGGGAAGGTATGGCAATAATATCTCACCAAATAAAGAGTACAATAAACAAAAATATTTTTTAATAGAAATGAATAGAAATTTGGGGTTGAAAAGTGCAATAACTAAAATGAAAATTCTCTGGAGATGTTGAAACTATAAGCTTGTAGAAGAAGGAATTATCAAACCAGATTTGTCAATATCTGAAGAATAGAAAGTAGAAAAGATATATATACATATATATATGTATATATATATTTTTTTTTTCTTTTTTGAGATGGAGGTTTGCTCTGTCACCTAGGCTGGAGTGCAATGGTGCGATCTCTGCTCACTGCAGCCTCCACCTCCTGGGTTCAAGGAATTCTCCTGCGTCAGCCTCCCGAGTAGCTGGGACTACAGGTACGCACCACCACACCCAGCTAATTTTTGTATTTTTAGTAGGGATGGAGTTTCCCTATATTGGCCAGGATAGTCTTGATCTCCTGACCTCATAATCCACCCACCTCAGCCTCCCAAAGCAAACATTTTTAAGAAGAAACACTTTTAGTTTCCTCTGGCATACTATCAAGCAAATCAAAACAGGTACAATATAAATTACAAAAGCAGAAGACAAAGAAAATAATCAGAAAAATATATATATATGAGCTGGGAGATGGTGGCTTAGGCCTGTAATCACAGCATTTTGAGAGTCTGAGGCAAGAAGACCACTTGAGGCCAGGAGTTCAAGACCAGTCTGGGCAACATAGCAAGACCTTGTTGCCAAAATAAATTGTTTTTAAACATAGCTAGGCATGGTGATGTGCATCTGTAGTCCTAGGTACTCAGGAGGCTGAAGCAAGAAGATTGCTTTAGCCCCGTAGTTCTAAGCTGCAGTGAGCCATGATTGTACTAATGCACCACATAGCCTGGGTGAAAGAGCAAGATCCTATCTCAAACGAACAAACAAACAAACAACAACAACAAACATGTAAATAAATTATAGTCAAAACTTTATGAAATCCGATTTTTAAAAACACATTAATATCACATCCAAGAAGTTCAGTGAACTCCTAATAGGATAAACTCGGAGATCTACACATTGACACATCATAGTAAAACTGTCAAAGTCAAAAACAAAAAGAAAATTTCTAAGCAGCAGAAAAAGATGGTTGCTTATGCACAAGGCATCTTCAATAATAGCAAATAGCTGGCTTCTCATCAGAAACCATGGAGGCCATAAGACTGTAAAATGATATACTCAATGGACCTAAAAGAAAATGGTTGTCAACTAAGAATTCTATACCCAGCAAAACTATCCTTCACAAATGGAGAAATAAACACTCTCTCAGATTAAAAAAAGGCCTAGAGAATGTATCACCAACAGACTTGTACTGAAGGCTAATAAATTGTAGGATACTAGATGATAAATTGAATTCAAATAAGGAAATAAAGATCACAAGCAAATGTAATTATATGAGTAAATATGAAAGACAGCATACATATAATTTTGTTTTTAATCTTTATTACCCTCACTACCATAGAATACAAAATTAAATAAAGTCAAGTAAAAAAAGTAACTTTCTGAATTCGAGCAGAAAGTAACATATTTCTAGAAATACAACATGTTATTCTTAGGTCCATCCACTAAACAGTTATAGAAACAATTAAATCTCAACTGTATTAATACCATAATACTGAGCATTCTGAGTAGCCATGGTAAAGTTTGTAAATATCATTTACCATTAAATGGACAAAAATTCCTAGGAGAAATGACTGATGTCAACTCCATAACAGGAAGTATATAAGATAACCATTTTTGAGAGAAAAACAAAATTGACAAACCTTTAGTTAGACTAAGAATAAAAAAAAGAAGGTTCAAATAAAATTTTAAATGTGAGAGGAGATATTACAACTAAGTATCATAAGACAGTATATCAAAAATTATATGCTAACAAATTAATAACCTTATAAAAAGATTTTTTCCTAGAAACATATAACCTACCAAACTGAATCATAAAAAAAAAAAAAAACAGAAAATCTTACCAGGCCAAAAACAAGTTAGGAGACTGAATCAGTAACAAAAAACCCTCTAACAAATGAAAGCCCAGTACCCAGTGACATTTCTGGTGAATTCTCTCAAACAATTAAATAAGATTTAATTCCAATCCTTCTCAAAATCTTCCAAAAACTTGAAGATGAGGCAACCCTTCCAAAGTCATTTGCAAATCTGGCACTACTCTGAAACCAAAGCAAGTCAAGGACACTATAAGAAAATAAAATTAAAGACCAATATCCTTGATGGATACAGATGCAAAAGTTCTCAACAATATGCTAGCAAACAAAATTCAACAACACACGAAAATGATCACACACCATGATCAAGGGCACTGTATAATTTGGATGCAAGGATAGTTTAATATATACAAACCAATAAATGCAATATACCACATAAATAGAATGAAGGATAAAAATTACACAAGCATCTCAATAGATGCAGAAAAGTAATGGACATAATTCAGCATCCTTTCAAGATAAAATCTCTGAAGAAATTAGATACAGACGAAATAAACCTCGACATGATGAAATATGTATGCGTCAAGCCCACAGCTAACATTGCACTCAGTGGTGAAAAGGTGAAAACTTTTCCTCTAAGATTAGAAACAAGGCAAAGATACCCACTCTCACTACTTCTATTTGACATAGTATTAGATCTCCTAGCTGGAAAAATTATACAAAAAAAAAAATTAAAAACATCTAAGCCAGAAAAGAAGAAAAATTATTTCTGTTTGCAAAGCAGAATATGTAATCTTGTAATAGAAGGCTGGGTGCAGTGGCTCACACCTATGATCCCAGCACTTTGAGGGGCTGAGGCAGGTGGGTCATTTGAGCTCAGGAGTTTGAGACCACTCTGGCCAACATGGTGAAACCCCATCTCTACTAAAAATACAAAAATTAGCCAGGCATGGTTGTGGGCGTCTGTATTCCCAGCTACTCTGGGGGCTGAGGCACAAGAATCACTTGAACCCAGGTGGTGGAGGTTGCAGTGAGCCGAGATTGTGCCACTGCACTCCAGCCTGGGTGACAGAGTGAGACTCTGTCTAAAAATAGTAATAATAATATTAATAACCTTATCTACAGAAAATTAACTCTACCAAAATCTATTAGAACTAGCAAATAAATTCAGTAAAGTTGCAGGACACAAAACCAACCTTCAAAAATTAGTTTTATTTTTATACATTAATGAACTATTCAAAAAACAACTTTTAAAATTTCATTTACAATAACATTTAAAAGTAAAATACTTTGAAATAAATTTAACCAAGGAGGTGAAAGATGTGTATAATGAAAATTATAAAACTGTCATGAAAGAAACTGAAGACACAAATAAGTAGAAAGATATCCTATTTTCATGGATTGAAACACAATATTGTTAAAATGGCTTTACCACACAAATTGATATACTGATTCAATGCAATCTCTATTAAAAATTTAATAGCATTTATATAGAAGTATTAAAAAATTCTAAAATTCATATGGGAAAACAAAAGACTCCAAATAAGCAAAGCAATCCTGAGCAAGAAGAACAAAGCTAAAGGCACCACAATTTCTGATTTTAAATTGTATTACAAACCTGCAGTAATAAAAATGGAATTATACTGGCATAAAAATAGACATATAGACGAATATAATAGCATATGGGGCCAAGACATAAATACATCCCTATATGGTCAACTAATTTTTGACAATGATGACAAGAAGACAAAATGGGATTACATTAAACTAAAAATCTTCTGTAGACCCAAGGAAAAAAAACAACATAAAAAGACCTGTGGAATGGGAGAAAATATTTACAAATCATGTATCTGATAATGGATTAATGTTCAAAATATTTAGGAAACTCCTACAATTCATTAGCCAAAAAGCAAATAACCAGATTTAAGTATGGGCAAAGGACTTAAATATACATTTATCCAAAGAAGACATGCAAAGCCAACACATATAGGCAAAAGTGCTCAACATTAGTAATTTTTCGGGGAAATGCATACTGAAACTTCAATGAGATATTACTTCACACCTAATAAGATGGCCGTTATTAAAACACTACAAAGGATAGTGTATGTTGACAGAGAGGTGGAAAAATGGGAACCCTGGTATACTGTTTGTGTAAATGTAAATTAGTAGAGCCATTGTGGAAAACATTATAAGTTTTTCTCAAAAAATTAAAAATATGGCTATTATATGATCTAGCAATCCTATTTCTGGTATTTATCCAAAGGAATTTAAATCTGAATTTTGAAAAAGATACCTGCCTTCCTATGTTTATTGCAGCATTATTTACAGTAGATAAGATATGAAAACAACCAAATGTCTATCAATGGATAAGTGGAAAAAGAAAATGAGGTAATACACATGAATTAAAATATTATCCAGCCTGTAAAAAGATGTAAACCCTTCCATTTGAATCAACCTGGATAGTCCTAGAGGACATTATGGATAGTCCTAGGGACATATAAGTAAAATAAGCCAGACCCAGAAAGACAGATACTCTATGACTTCACTTATATGTGAAATCTAAAATAGCCGGGCTCATAGAAGTGGAGTATAGAATGGTGTTTGCCAGGAGCTAACAACACAGGAAAATGGGAAGATAATGGACAAAAGGTACAACATTTCAGTGACACAAAATAAATAATTTCAGTAGATTTATTTTACAGCACAGTGCTGATAGATAACAATACTGTATTGTATACTTAAAATTTGATATGATGGTAGATACTATGTTTAGTGTTCTTATCACAAAAATATATATATATATAGTGATAATAATAAAGGGTACAGAGGAAACTTTGGTAGATGATAGTATGTTTATGGCTGTGATGGTGGTGATGATTTTACAGGTGTACACTTACTCTCATACCCATTAAGTTGTATACACTAAATATGTGCAGCTTTTTACATGGCAATCATACCTCATCAAAGTGGTTAAAAAATAAACCTGGAACTCATTACAGTAAAAAAATAAATTAATTAAAAAACAGCAACAAAATAACCCACACAGATAGAAGATACAGAAAAGGAGAGGGGAGAAAAATGAACAAATGAAAGCAGTTCATTTGCTGTTGTGGAACATAATAGATAATCAAGTCTTTTTTATTCCACTTTTCATGTTAATGGTCTAGATACACTAAAGGAGGTACAATATCACAGTAGTTATAAAAAGGCACAACTAGTGTTTACTAGAAACCAACTTTAAATATAAAGATTAAGATTTGTAAAAAGGGATGGAGAAATATGTATCATGCTAACATAAATCAGCAGAAAGCTGGTGTAACCATATTTATTTCAAACAAAGCAGACTTCTGATCAAGAAATATGATCTTTGATAAAGAAGGATAATATATAATAAAAAATTATTCAGAAAAACATTGCAATTCTAAACATATATGCACTTAATATCAAATATGTAAGACAAAATCTATTATGATTTATAAAGTAAATAGAAAAATATACAATTACAGTTTCAGTATAATACTGTTATAACCTATTATAATTATAATAAGACATATAAGTTATAATAACACAATAGCCTCCCCCCTTATCTGTGCTTTCAATTACCCACAGTCAACTATGGTTTGAAAATACTAAATTAAAAATTTCAGAGAAACAATTTATAAGTTGTAAATTATGCACCTGTTTAGTAGTGTTATGAAATCTCATGCTGTCTCACTCTGACCTGCCCAGAACATGAATTATCCCTTTGTCCAGTGTATCCAAGCTGTATATACACTACCTGCTCATTAGTCACCTGGTAACCATTTTGTCATCATATCAACTGTCATGGTATCAAAGTGCTTGTGCTCAAGTTTTCTTTTAAGTTTTTATTTTACTTAAAAATGGCCTGAAAGTACAAGAGTAGTGGTGATGGCAATTTGAATATTTCAAAGTGTAGTCATAAAGTGCTTGCTTTAAATAAAATGGTGAAAGTTCTTTACTTAATAAGGAGAACAACGTATGCTAAGTTTACTAAGATGTACAGCAAAAATAAATCATATCTGTTAAATTGTAAAGAACAAAAATATGTGTATAGTATATATTGGATTTGCTACTATCTGCAGTTTCAGGCATTTATTGGTAGTCTTAAGATGTATCCCCAAGGGTACATCTTAAGGGATGTACCTTAAAAGCCACAAAAGACAGATTAATCTGATACGCATATTGCTGAGTGAAAGAATCTAGTATGTAAGGTCACATTCTATATAATTATACTGTCATTCAGAAAAAGGCAAAATTTTGCATTTAAAGTATCAGTGGTTGCCACTAGTTCATGGAGAGAAGGAGAGTAAATAAGTGAAGCAAAGTGGAATTTTTAGCATGGCAAAGCTCTTTGGTATAATAGTTGTAGTAGAGGGTACATAACACTATGCATCCATCAAAAAGCAATAAAACTTTACAGGACATAGTATCAACTTTAATATGTACAATGAAAATATCATTCTATAAAGCAAGCATAACCCTGAAACTTAAACCTAACAAGGACACTCACACACATGAAGACTACAGGCCAGTATCTCTGTGAATATAAATGCAAAAAATTCTCAATAAAATTCTACCAAACCAAATTCAACAGCCCATTGAAAGGATCATTCATCATGATCAAGTGGTACTCATCCTAGGAATGCAAGGACAGTTCAACATATGCAAATTGATAAATGTGATATAACACATTAACAGAATGAAGAGCAAAAATATAATTACTTTAATAGATGCAGAGCAGGTTTTGACAAAATTCAATATCCCTTCATCATAAAATCTTTCATGAAATTAGGTATAGAAAGTATGTATCTTAATAAAATAAAGGTTATATATGGCAAAACTACAGTTAACATCATACTGAACAGTAAAAAAGCTGAAAACTTTTCCTCTAAGATCTGGAGTAAGACAAGGATGCCCACTCTCACCACCGCTATTCAACATAGCACTCAAAGTCCTACCTAGAGCAATTAGGAAGCAAAAGAAAGAAAGAAAAGACATCGACATTGGAAAGAGGGAAGGAAGTTAAATTGCCCTTGTTTGCAGATGACATGATATTGTATTTAGGAAACCCTAAAGACTTCACCAAAAAACTGTTAGAACTGATAACCAAATTAAGTAATGTTTCAGGATACAAAATCAGCATACTAAAATCAGTTGCATTTCTATTTTCTAATATCAAATTATTTGAAAAAGAAATTTTAAGAAATTCCATTTACAAAAGATAAAAATTCTAGAAATAATTTTAATCAAGGAGGTGAAAGGTCTCTACAACAAAAACTATAAAACATCCATGAAAAAAATTGAAGAAGATACAAAAAAGGAAAAGATATTTTGTGTTCATGAATTCAAATAATATTGTTGAATATCTCTACTACCTAAAGTAATATAAAAGTAAATGCAATCCCTATCAAAATACCAATGAATTTATTCATGAAAACAGAAAAAAATATTCTAAAATTGGTCTGGAACCACACAACATCTTGAAGAGCCAAAGCAATCCTGAGCAAAATGAACAAAGCTGGAGGCATCACATTACCTGACTTCAAAATGTACTAGGAAGCCATTGTAACCAAAAACAGCATGGTACTGGCATGAAAACAGACACACAGATTAATAGATTAGAATAGAGAACCCAAAATGTGTTCACTGAGAACATACATTGGAGAAAGGACAGTGTCTTCGGTAAATTGTGTTTGGCACAATTACATGCAAAAGAATGAAATTAGTTACTTATCTCTCACCATATGCAAAAACCAACTCAAAATAGATTAAAGACTTAAATGTAAGACCTTAAACTGTAAGACTACTAGAGGAAAACATGGGGGAAATTCTTCATGACCATTGATATGGGTAAGAAATTTTTAGATAAGACCTCAAAAACACAGGCAACAAAAGAAAAATTGGACATTACACTAAAAAGCTTTGCACAGCAAAATAAAAACAAACAATCAGCAAAGTAAAGAGGTAATCTATAGAAAGGGAGATAATATTCACAAGCTATACATCCAAAAAGGGGTTAATATCCAAAATATATAGAAAACTCAAATAATTCAATAGCAAGAAAACAAATATTTCTACTAAAAATGGGCAAAAGACGTGAATGGATACTTTGCAAAGGAAGACATACCCAGTGCCCAACAGGTAGAAGAAAAATTACTCAACATCAGTAATCATCACAGAAATGCAAATGAAAACCGCAATGAGCTATGACCTCACACCTGCTATGATGGGTATTAGTAATAAAGACAAAATATAACAAGTGTTGGCAAGGATGTGAAGAAAAGGAAACATTTGTATATTTTAGGTGGTAATATAAATTAGTACAGTCACTAAAGAGAACAGTGTAGAGGTTCCTCAAAATATAAAAAAATAGGACTATCATATGATTCAGCAACCTCATTACCCTCATTCATATATCCTCATTACTGGCTCTATATCCAAAGGACTTGAAATCAATATGTCAAAAATACATCTGCACTTTCATGTTTATGGCAGCACCATTCACAATAACCAATACATGAAGTCAACCTAGGTGCCTATTAACAGATGAATGGATAAAGAAAATGTGATATACATATATGTAAACACACACGCACACACACACACACACACACACAACAGAATACTATTAAGAAATAAGATGGAACAAGCTCCTGTCATGTGCAATAACATGGACAGACCTGAAGAATATTATGTGAAGTGAAATATTCCAGGCACAGAAAGACATATTATATGTTCTCACTCACATGTAGAATATACCATAGGTTTTCTCATAGAAGGAGAGAGTAGAATGGTGGTTACCAGAATATTGAGTGGTTAGGAAGGACAGAACATGGGAAGATGTGAGTCAGAAGATACACAATCACAGTTAGATATGAGGAATACTAAAATGAGCACAATAGAAAAATGTATAGATACAGATACTAGGCAAGTGGCCTGGTATCAAGGGGTAGAAGGGAAGAAGATAGAAAGGGGAGGAAGAGAAATGAAGAATGACTACTAATGGTTATGGAGTTTCTTTACTGGACGATGAAAATGTTCCAAAATTGATTGTGATGAAGTTTGCTTAGCTCTGCTGTGAACATACTAAAACCATTGGATTGTATATTTTAAATAGGTGAATTCTATGATGTGTGAATTATATTTTAATAAAGCAGTTAAAAATCACACTTAGAAATTATCAAATAAATTTCCCATTCACATATTATGGAGAATATCACTTCACATTTGTTAAATGAGTTAATGGATACCTGAGAATATTAATTCCACTTGATGAAATGTGTAGGAGATTCTTCTGCAAAATTACATTAACTTTGGTGATACAATTATATCAAAACTTAATTTATAAGAACACATATTGTATAAATGAATTTAATATGAATTATGCATATTTTTAAAATGTTATTCGAATGGCTTACAGACATGTGAGCATATTCTTAAAATATTACTCAATGGCTCATAGAAACAACACAGGAAAAAATACCTGAAAGGTAGTACCCAAACAGAAACATGTAGAAGGACAGGCACAGTGGTGCCGTGTTTAAAAGCATGGAATCTGAATCTAGACTGTCTAGGCACAATTTTCCTTAGTAACCTTGAGAAATTTACTTTCTCTATGCCTCAGTCATATCATTATGAAACAAAGATAATAATAGTTCCATAGAAAGATAACTCTATATTTAAAGAGGATTAAATTGTGTGTGTGTGTGTGTGCACGTGTATGAAATACTTACAAGTTGTTGGTACATAATTACTACAGAGGTGTCAAATATTAATATTGTACTTAAAATATCTGCATGCAAATTAAATTTATTAAATAGCAATAATGATCATTGGCATTCACTTTACATATTAAAATGTCACTTTCTTGTCCAGTTGCAAAATTCCAAAATGCAGACCATTCTGTATGTGATCCTGAATGTTACCATCAGCAAAAATCATGGTTATTTCACGTCAGTTTCTCCCTATATCCCATGAAGGCAGTTTTGTGTCTGTATTTCCATGACTCTTGATGATGAAATGCATTTTGCTATTGTGTTGATTCAATGTATTCTATTTCTACCAAGGAAAACTAAGGGACAAAATAGTTATAAACATGAATAATATATTAATAAGGCCTTACAAGATACCTAAAAACTACTCCACAATGTTTATAATAAATTTCTGGGATAAATTACATCCTACTGTGTGGATTATATTTTTTCCTTTGATATTTGATAAATACATTACATGTTTATAAGAATTTATAAGACTATAATGCCTCTACATCTCTATTAAATTACATCTTTTCCTTTGTTCAAATATTTCTATTCTTTTGACATGATTTCTAACACCAGAAATTAACATTTTCAACACTATCAGTAGCATAAAAAATTAAGTAGGAAGATGGACTTCAGTGAGAAAGCTGTGTACCAAAATTGTGATTGACAGAGTAAAACAGAATTTGCTTAGATCATTTTAGGTCATTTTTCAAACTCTGGGTTTTGACTCTGTGTCAGCACACAATGTGATCAACAATTTTAAAATGAAATAGTAGTTATTATATAATTACAATATGTATGTGTGCGTACACATCTGCACTATGTGGTTGGAAACTAGTCTTGAGGTGGAGAGCTGAAGAATGTATAATTTGCTAGGGGTTTATTTTGTCTGAGGCAAAAGTATGGATATTGACATCTTAAACAGATACTATTATGATGGTACCCTACCTTAAAATCTACTCCGTTAGTGACATTTCTAACTACTGTCAGTAAATACAGTTCATATCAAATAATTTAATCTTCAACTATTAACATAATGTTAAAAATGCTGTAGTTTTTTTGTGTGTCAAATTTTATATATGAAGCAGAAGTACATAAGCTTATTTTAACTTCATTATTCTTTACATCATATCTCACTCTAGTTTCATTATTTAGGAAAGCATCATTTTGATCACAACATTCTAGAAACATATATACTATCACATGCAAAGGGTAATGGCAATTATTTGTATTTGAAGGTTAATTGAAAGGATAGTGAGAAGTGTACTAGCACAATCTTTCTTCTATAGATATTTTTATTCTTCAACAAGATTGAGATTTCAGAATATCAATTTATATTTTTTATTATCATTCTCGTAAAATACAAGGTCTTTTAAAAAGGATACATAATATTTGTACATGTTTATGGGATAAATGTGGCATTTTGTTATATGCATAGAATTGTATAATGATCAAGTCAGGATATTTAGGATATCCATTACCTGGAGTATTTATTATTTCTATGAGTTGGAAAGACTTCATGTCCTCTCTTGTAGCTATTTTAAAATACACAGCAAATTTTTATTAAGTATAGTGTCCCTACTCTGCTATCAAATATTAGAATTTATTCCTTTTATCTAACTCTATGTTCTTGTTGTTTTGAGACAGGGTCTCACTCTGTTGCCCAGGCTGAAATGCAGTGGCACGATCTCAGCTCACTGCAATCTCTGCCTCATAGGTTCAAGCGATTCTCTCACCTCAGCCTCCCAAGTAGCTGGGACTACAGGCATCTGTCACCATGCCCAGCTAATTCTTGTATTTTTTTTAGAAGAGGCGGGGTTTCACCATGTTGGCCAGGCTGGTCTCAAACTCCTGACCTCAAGTGATCCACCTGCCTCAGCCTCCTAAGGTGCTAGGATAACAGGCGTGAGCCACCACACCTGGCTGTAACTCTATGTTTGTATTCACTAACCAATCTCTCTTCATCTCTCTGCCACACATACATCTTTCCCACCCTCTGATAGGTATTTTACTCTCCACCTACATGAATTCGTTTTTTTTTTTTTTAGCTCGCACATGTGAGAACATGTGATATTGTCTTTTTGTGCCTGGCTTGTTTCACTTAACAGAATGACCTCCAGTTCCATCCACAATGTTTCAAATAAGATGATTTTATTCTTTTTTGTGGCAAAATAGTATTCCATTATGTATTTTCTTTTATCCATTTGTCCCTTGATGGACACTTAGGTGGGTTCCATATGTTTTTGCTATTGTGAATAGTTCTGCAATAAACATGGGGGAGTAGGTATCCCCTTGGATACACTGATTTTCTTTCCTTTGAATAAATAACCAGTAGTAGAGTTACTGGATCATATGGTAGTTCTAGTTTTAGTGTTTTAAGAAATCTCCATATAGTTTTGCATAGTGGCTGCCCTAACTTACATTCCTACCAACAGTGTATGAGGGTTCTTATTTCTCCACATCCTTGCCAGCACCTGTTACTTTTTTGTCTTTTTAAAAATAATCATTCTAATTTGGGTAAGATGATGACTCATTGTGGTTTTGATTTTCATTTTCCCTGATGATTAGTGTGTTGAGCATTTTTTCATATACCTACTGGCCATTTGTATATCTTCTTTTGAGAAAGTGCATTCATGTCCTTTGCCCACATTTTTTAATTCATACAATTATTTATTTGATATACAATTATTTATTTGATATTTATTTATTTGATATCCCTGTCACCAGGGATTCTGCATTGGGGGATGGATCCTTTAACCAAGATCAATAGAGCCAGAGCTCTGGACCAGCAATCCCAGTTCCTGTGATAGTGAGTAAAAAATTGCAGACTAACACCAAAAATGCAAGCTTAAAGCAAAGTTTATTGAAACACAGTAATACACTCTCAGAGGGGTAGAGGGCTGACTTCTGTGAAGTGAAATCAGCCTCTCTCTATAGAGCTCAGGGTGCTTTTACAGGATTTGTGGGGAGGAATTGAGGCTTGGGCTGTGTTTGAGTGATGGGTTGATGTTATTTGATTGGCAGTTTATGGTTATATAATGGAAGTTAAACTGCACATGTTCTGTTTTACCCATAATTCATTAAGAAAAACCCACTCATGGGGGCAAAGCCACATGTAAATTTTATTCTAATGCTGTATAATTAGGTTGGGGTTCCTGGGGGTTATGGCCTAGTCGGACTGGCCACGTGCCGCTTCAGGGGATTTTTACCTTTGCTCCAGTTTTTCTTTCTCCAGAATGTTCTGGCCACAAGCTTTACCACAAACTCCATCTGTTAGGGTGAAGTTAGGGTGGTTTGGGGCTGAATTTAGGTGGGCCAGGGTCTGTCTTAGTGACAGCCCTTTTGCTCTTTTCTCTCACCCCCTCTCAGCTGTTAATGTCTAACTAACTACCTAACAACAGCGTAAGGTTTAAAAGATCAAATTATCTCAAAGCACTCAGCACCATGTTAATATTCTGTTCGAACTAGTTTTGTTCGTATGTTTGTTTAGGAGATAGCTTCACAAGTTGGTGATTGATATTCTGCCATGTATGAAACCATGCATGGAATTCAGAATCCCAACTTGTAAAATAGCAGTATGGTCATCATTAGTGGAAAATTGTTTTCACAATTCTGAGCAGAGACTAATACTAAAATCGTGGCTATTATTCATTCTTAAGCATCAGAAATGCTTTCAAGTTCAGCTAACAATGATATACATGTTTTTGGACTTTTAAAAAAAGTATTGGACTTACCTGTATTTCATTACTTTCATTCTAGGTTCCAACTTTCATTCTAGGTTCAGGGGTATTTGTATAAGATTGTTACATGGGTAAATTGCATGTCTTGGGGTTTGGCGTATAGATTATTTCAACACCCAGGTTATGAGCATGTTGCTTGATAGGTAGTTTTTGTACCCTCTCCCTCCTTTCACCATTTACCCTTAAGTACACCCCAATATCTATTGTTCCCTTCTTTGTGTCCATGTGTACTTAGTGTTTAGCTCCCATTTATAAATGAGAAAAGGCAGTATTTGATTTTCTGTTCCTGTGTTAATTTGATTAGGATGATGCCTCCAGCTCTGTCCACAATGCTGCAAAGGACATGATTTTATTCTTTTTTATGGCTGCACAGTATTCCATGGTGTATATGTACCACATTTTCTTTATTCAGTCTGCCATTAATGGGCATGTTGGTTGGTTCCATGTCTTTTCTATTGTGAATAGTGCTACAATGAACATATGTGTGCATGGGCCTTTTTGGTACAACAATATTATCCCTTGGGTAGATAACACAGTATTGGGATTGCTAGGTTGAATGGTACTTCTGTTTTAAGTTCATTGAGAAATCTCCAAACTGCTTTCCACAGTGGCTGAACTAATTTACATTCCCACCAGTAGTGTATAAGTGTTCCCTTTTCTCCGCAATCTCACCATTATCTGTTGTTTTTTGACTTTTTAATAATAGCCTTTCTGACTATTGTGAGATGATATCTCATTGTGATTTCAATTTGTATTTCTCCACTGATTACAGATGCTGAGTATTTTCTCACATGATTGTTGGATGCATGTGTATCTTCTTTTGAAAAGTGTCTGTGTCTTTTGCCTACTTTTTAATGGAATTGTCTGTGTGTGTGTGTGTGTGTGTGTTTACTGTTGAGTTGTTTGAGTTCCTTGTGTATTCTGGATATCAGTCCCTTGTCAGATGAATAGTTTGCAAATATTTTCTCATATTCAACAGATTTTTCTCTTCACTCTGTTGTTTCCTCTGCTGTGCAGAATATTCTTAGTTTACTATAGTCCCCTTTTACTATTTTTGTTTTTGCTGTTTGTGCTTTTGAGGTCTTAGCCATAAAATTTTCCCAGACCGGTGTCCCCTATCTTTTATTCTGTATTTTTATAGTTTTATGTCTTATGTTTAAGTCTTTAATCTACCTAGATTTGATTTTTGTATATGATATGATATAGGGGTCCAGTTTCATTCTGTTGCATAAAAATATTCTAATTTCTAAACAGTATTTATTGAATAGGGTATCCTTTCTCCAATGTATACTCTTGGTGCCTTTGTCAAAAATCAATTGGCTGTAAACATATGAATTTATTTCTACACCCTCTATTCTGTTCTATTGTTCTGTGTGTCTGTTTTTATGTCAATACCATGCTGTTTTGTTTACTATAGCCTTTTTATATATTTTGAGGTCAGGCATTATGCTACTTCCAATGTATTTTCTTAATGAGTCCCTGCATTTGAGACAAATACCATCTCTAACCTCCTACCCCTGACCCAGACACACAAAGACACACATGCACATTCTCTGGTCTGATCATATGTGACCTCTTTGGTCAAATTTCACTGAACTCTTTTTATACTATATTCCTATACCCATGAATTTGCCCATACTGTTAACTCTGGAATACTCTTTCCTGCAATTTTCCATGATACTTTCTCAGTATATACATCTTTGAGATTTTGTTTTAATTCCTATTTAAATATGCTTGCATGTTGAAGATCAATGCTCTATTTCCACTTACTAAATAATGATTAGCAAAACATGTAATTTTCTGTAGGTTATTTTTGCGATAGTCCTAGGAAGAATAGTAGTAAAAGCCTTTCAAAATTTTATTTAAAAATATATTTCAGTGTTTTTTTAATCCTTTAGGGTATGGGATCTTGGGCAAATTTCTTAACTTTTCTGAATATCTGTGTCCTCATTTGTAAGTGCTAAAATATAGAAGAGCAAATTAGCAAGAAATCAAAAAAATACTTGAAATCAATACATATGCATTCGTAATTTGCAAACACATTAATTAAAATATTATAGCATTATTTATTTCTTACACTACTCTAAATGTTCACCGAATATAAGGAATATATTTTCTGAACAAGTCAAGAAAATAGTTTAATAATTGAAGTGCTTTAATTGGAATCACAAAATTATTTTAATAATTAACAATTTCAGAATGGATGTGGTGGCCCACATCTGTAATCCCAGCACTTTGGGAGGCCAAGGCAGGATTTCTTGAGACATAGAGTTCGAGACCAGCCTGAGCAACATGGCAAAAACCCATATCTCAAAAATACAAAAACATTTAGCTGGGCATGGTGGAATGTGCCTAAAGTCCCAGCTACTCTGGAAGCTGAGATGGGAGTCTGGGGTGGTAGAGACTGCAGTAAGCCGAGATCATGCCACTGCATTCTAGCCAGGGTGACAGAGTGAGACCCTGTCTCAAAAAAAAAAAAAAAATTTAACAATTTCAGTTAACTGATATTTTTAAAGTAAATCCTATTACACTATTGGTGAAAATTTGATTCCACCAATAAAAATGCCTGTATTTGTTTTTATCTTTTGAAGCAAATGGTATTTATTTATTTACTTAATTACTTCAAAATGAATTAACATTCTATGTTACTGAATAATCAAATTCGTTCTGTGTATTATTTATAACAACTTACTCTACACCCTGGAAAATAATCAGCTATCACTACATTGGAACATTATGGTTCATAAGCACTTACTGTTGTCCCTTCATTTAAGAAACCTACAGTTTTTATACATGCATCAAATTAAGTAAACTCCAAGTTGAAATTTTTGGACTACTGATCACTTCTTAAATAACCAGCATACATACAGTGAACCATTCTAAACACCTTAAGGTACACAGTGTATTCATTTTTATTTAGTTCATGCATAGCATTATTCTAGGATGTGAATTCTAATCAGAAGAAACACAAATGATACTTTGCCACTATGGATTATGAAATAATTTTGTTAAATGTGGACTATGTAATGCTCATTCACATTTTATACAAAAGTTCAAAGAAAGGTAATTTAGAGTCAAGAGCATAATTTTTATTTGCTACCAATCTTTTAACTCCTTTAAGCTAAATTTAACAGAAATCTCTCTTTGAAAACATTCTGTATATTTAAAAGAATCCCCTTTGTATAATCTAACAAATATGAAGAACATTTTTTGGAAAATGGCCAAAGTCTTTGTCCTGATTCCTACTCGACATAAACACTAACAAGAGGAATGGTCTATAGTCTATATTAATATTCTAGTGGATACCTGATTGTAGTATCTGCCAAAATTCCTGCCAAATTGAGATCTTGTGAGGCCTCAAGGATGCTAATTATTTTTCTTATATTTGTATAATAGAAGCTATAATTTTGTATTCAATTGAATAGCTAAGAAATACGACAACTCAAACAAAGCTATATAATTATGATTCATACACACAAGAGTCTTAACACCAAAAAGGCACTAATAATATCTTTCTGAGCACAGTTTCACTCGTTAAAACGTTGTCTTGAATTCTTGAAACTGTGTATTTGTTATGGGTAGTCACAACTCAATGTTTAGCTAGTTAATATCGCATAATGATACCAGAGGTATTGTACAAGAGATAAAGTGGCATTTCCCAAGAGTGTGCTAAAAATATAACATGTATGTCAATCAATTCTAATGGTCCATATAATCTTGTATTCATTCCATATCTCATAATCACTAAAGTTTTTTAAATGGTTTTATGAGCTCTAAGCTGAACAACCCTCCATTAGTATCACCTATAGTAATCTCTCTACCTCACAAAGGCGGTACTAATGTGCATTAATAACAGTCCAAAATGGATGACAAATTCCTTTATTCAATGAGATACTTCTAGTTCAGAGTCTTTCTCTGCCTACTAAGATTGGGTTTTTACCACAAAGATTCATTTCTAGCCATCAGCGGTATGTTCATGACAATGGTTTCTTTAAATACTTCCTCAAATTACAACTGTTTAATTTCTCTTGATTCATATAAAATATATATCCATTAATTTTATTAATTGCAATTTAATCGCAATAGTTATATTTTGGCTAAGAAAAAAGAACAAAGTTGGAGACATCATGCTACCCAACTTCAAATTATACTACAGGGCCACAGTAACAAAAATAGCATGGTACTGGTACAAAAACAGACATATGGACAAATGGAACACAATGGACAACCCAGAAATACGGCTGCATACCTACAACGATGTAATCTTCAACAAACCTGACAAAAGCAAGCAATGGAGAAAGGACTCCCTATTCATTAAATAGTGATGGGATAATTGGCTAGTCATATACAAAAGATTGAAACTGGACCCCTTCCTTATACCATATACAAAAATGTACTCAAGATAGATTAAAGACTTAAATATAAAACTAAAAACTGTAAAATCCCCAGGAGAAAACCTAAGCAATACCAATCTGGACATAGAAATGGACAAATATTTCATGATAAAGACACCAAAAGCAATCGTATCAAAAGCAAAAATTGACAAATGAGATATAATTAAACTAATGAGCTTCTGCACAGCAATGGAAACTATAAACATAGTGACAACCTCCACAATGGGAGAAAACTTTTGCAAGCTATGTGCATGAGAAAGGTCTAATATTCAGCATCTGTAAGGAACTTAAATTTACAAGAAAAAAAACAATAAAAAGTGGGCAAAGGACATGAACTAACACTTCAAACGAAGACATACATGCGACCAACATTCATATGAAAAACAGCTCAACATCACCAATCATTAGAGAAATGCAAATCAAAACCATAATAAAATAACATCTCACACCAGTCAGAATGGCTACTATTAAAAAGTCAAAATACAACCTATGCTAGCGAGGTTGTGGAGAAAAAGGAATGCTTATACACTATTGGTGGGAGTATACATTAGCTCTGCCATTGTGGAAGACAGTGTGGTTGGCTCCTCAAAGACCTAAAAACAGAAATACAGTTTGACCCACTGGGTATCCACCCAAAGGAATATAAATTGTTCTGTTATAAAGACACATGCACACATATGTTCATTGCAGCACTGAATAGCAAAATCATGGACTCAACCTAAATTGCCCATTGGGGAAGACTGGATAAAGAAAATGTGGTACACAACAGAATACTATGCAGCCATAAAGAAGAAAAAGATCATTTTTTTTGCAGGAACATGTCTGGAGCTGGAGGTCATTGTCCTTAGCAAACTAATGCAGGAACAGGAAATCAAATACTGCATGTTTTCACTTATAAGTGGGAGCTAAATGATGAGAACACGAGGAGAAACACACACTGGGCCTACTTGAGGGTGGAGGTTGCGAGAAGGGAGAGTATCAGGAATAATAAGTAATGAGTGAGTACTAGGCTTAATACCTGAGTGACAAAATAATCTGCATAAAAATCCCCCAGGACACAAGTTTACCTATATAACAAACCTGCCATGTACCCATGAACTTAAAAGTTAAATAAAAATAAATTATAAATTCATATTTTGTTAAAAGTTTCCTACGTTAGTCTGTATTTATCCATTAAATGTTGCTTTTTGAAGTCCTTCATGCCGTTCTTATTCTTGATGGTTTTATTTCAACAAGATGGTTTTATTTCAATACATCTTATTGAAACCATGAAATAAACCATGATTTAATATAAAATGAATTATTACTCAATTTCTAAAATAATGCTTTTGATGGGAGTAAATTCAAAGTAAAAATGTCAAAAAGACAGAATGAATAGCTAGCTAGCTAACTAACTGGTAGATAGATAGATAGATAGATAAATAGATAGATAGTAAAAGATAAATAAAAAGAGAGAGAAAGGAAGAAAGAAAGGAAATAAAATTTACCATAAAATTAGTTTAAACCATATTCAGTAACTGGATAATGACATGTTATCGTGATTTTGCTTTTATATCTACTTTGCCATATTCACAAATCAGATACCATCAGCATTGTTATATGTTGTAATTTAAAATAAATGCTACAGAAAGACATCACCTTTAAATAATAATGTAAAATAAAAAAGACAGGGCATATGCATATGGTTAACATAGTTAAGTCTGATTAAAACTATAACCTAATAAAACTGTAACTTAATAATTCAAGAAAAACTACTAATGTCCAACACTAAAAGGATAAAAATAAGTAAACCCAGAAACACTTTTATGTTAGAGTGTAGACCAAAATAAACTAAAGCTACTAATTTATCTGACATATATCAAATACTGTTAATAAGTAAAAACTTTTTGATATTTTGCTACAAAATATGAGGTAGATTCTCTATTAATACAGAAATAAAACAGTATAAACTTGTCTATATATCTTCAGACAAAAATATTTCATTTTAGAAAACCTCAGAAATATTTCTGGTTTTTTTTCTTGATTTATAAGAAAGTAGGAAAAATGGTAAGAGTAAGTAGCATGAGAATTTATTTTTTTATTTTTATTTTTTTCAGCCTTATCCTCATTCTTTTTTTTTAGTTTTATTATTATTATACTTTAAGTTTTAGGGTACATTTAACTTTGTTATGTTCACTGGCTCCTCCTCACTAAGCTTACACACCTGTATTTAACATTTTATATTACTACCTTTAAGAAATGTGTTTTGCTGTATTTTAGAAATATGCTAGCTTTAGAAAATATCCCAACCATACTGTTTATTATTGGTTTGCATAGAAATACATTTAAAGATGCTTGTCCCTTAAATACATTCAGATACTTGTCTAGTGATCTATCCTCACATAGCCTAACATACCCACAGGGAATGTATCCAACCTTGTTGACACTCCACTTCTTATACTCTCAGCCCACATCTCAGTTCACCTGCATTGTCTACTGACAGTTTCTAGGCATGGATTGCTTCCCATCTCCAGTGACTGCACTTCTGTTTCTCTGCTGAAAGCTTTCTCCAGCAGTTAGTGCCCTCAGGTCTGCTCTCAAAAAATGAAGGGTAGGAATCTAAGGATAAATACCATGCACTTCAGGTTCCACGATGGGATAATTATGAGGCATGCTCCACATGACGGACCATAGCAGGATTCAGCCTAGTGATCTACAACATTAACCTGCTCATTTACATGATATCTCTAGGCTTTCCTTCTTCCTGGTTTCATGTTCCCTCGTCTGTGCTTCCTGGATTTATCTCTCAAATTAACTAAACATACCTAAATCCCTACCACAGGGTTAGCTTCTAGTGGAACCCAAGCTAACACAGTCAAAATGTAAAAAATTTCTCTTGTAAACACATATCCTACTGTTAATGTGGCTATAATACAATGATTTATCAGATTCTTTGCTTCTTCAAAGATAGTAATTTGGTAAGTCAGTTTATTAGCTGAAGAACTGTGCTAACTTCAGTTTTTCCTTTTGAGACATAATTGGCATAATTTTAAAAATTATTTTTTTTACCATAAAGATTTCAGTAAATCATTTGAAGGAGACAATAAGATTTCATATAAGCTTTCAATCATTATTTTTTTTGGCTATCTTTCATTATCGTTTTGTTTTATATATGTTTTTGAGAAGCAGATAATTTGGACCCATTTAAACATATTTACACAATGGCTATTGTGGCTTCCACCACTAAGTCCTGTGAATCATGGAAAAATTATTCTAATACCTACTCCAAAGGAGTTATCAGTTTATGAACAGGCACAAGGGTACAAACATCACACTGTATTTAAAATTAGAATAATTTACAAATTCCAAAGATGTTAAAAGATGATTTCATGTTGAATTTTGAAGGATTGATGTAATTTATCAGGACTACATGGAGAAGGATAATTAAGGTAACAATGCAAAATGTTTAATCCATAAAACTTCTTTAAAACAATCTTAAACTTCAAAGTATTTCTTTTCTGCTTTTTAAATATCTCATGTTTGTTTACAGAGTAAATTCTTTCTAATATTCTTATCTTCTAAATTATATTGTTATTTTTGAGGTTTTGGTACCACATTATTTTTTTCTAAGTTTATTCATATTTTAACATTTTTGTGGAATTTAAATTTTATTATAGTAAGCTTTTATTTTCTGTCTTGTCTCATTTTCCCAATTTACTCTAAGTTGCTATAATTGGAAAATTTATTAAAACTATTTTTTATTCTAGTCCATCAACACCGTATTAGTTTTCACACTGCCACAAAGAATACCACCAAGACTGGTAATTTATAAAGGAAAGAGGTTGACTCACAGTTCCGCATGGCTGGGGAGGCCTCAGGAAACTTACAATCATGGTAGAAGGAAAAGTAGGCATGTCTTACATGGCTGCAGGCAAGACAGAGAATGCATGTGTAGGAGGAACTGTCAAACACTTATAAAACCATCAGATCTCATGAGAACTCACTCACTATCATTGAATAGCATGGGGGAAACCATCCCCATCATCCAATCATCTCCAACCAGGTTCTGCCCTTGATACATGGAGATTATGGGGATTACAATTCAAGATGAGATGTAGGTGGAGACATAGAGCCAAACCATATTAAAAACATAAAATGTTTTTCCCTGGATGGATCGCTAGGGCACCCTACTCCCTGGGTTCTCAGATCAGCAGAAAGGTAGTTACAACAAAATATACCCTCATATCAATCAGTCAAATTGAGTTTTCTTGGCCTGGAAGTAAGAATATTGTGAAAGATAAAATTATAGAATCACTACAATACAACTAGATTGTATTCATGATTTGTACATGGTTAAGTTTCTCTTTCTATGAAGGGAATTACCAAGGTATTTAGATATTTTCTTAAAAAGAAATCAGATAAATGTGGGAAACAACATCCAGGTTTTAGATTCATTAAAAAGTATTGCGTGACCATGACTACAAATAACTCCTCTGAAGCTCAGTTTTCTAATTAAAAAAAAAATTTTTTTTTAAATAGGCCTGATGACTTTGCAGTTCTTAATATCAAAAGTCTCATCAAGCAGTTATTGTCAATACCCTATACTTGTAGTCTGGTGGTGATAACCTAAATTCATCTCAAAACTAGCTCAAAGCAAAAGCAGAGAATGAAAATAAAATTTAGAATTCTATAAAACCTGAAGGGTTCTAAAGACAATCGCAATATTTTAAGCTGTAGGAAGTATGGACTTTGACTAAAACAAATATTAAAGTTAATGAAACAATGTCAGTATTCACGCTATGGTAAAACTTAATGATGCTACAATGGCTGAGAAAATGAAGGACATGACACATTATCATAATATTCATTTTGATGTTAAATTTTCAGTTTAAGTTTTTAAATCAGGTCAGAGACAATTTATGCACACCCATGTTTATCTATTCTGTCAGTCATCACCTCTCCATTTTAATATATGGCATCCAGCATTTAATAGAGTTTCTAAAATGGACTAATTAATCATGAAATACGTTTTAGCCAGGATTTCAGGTTTAAACTCATTTATGCCATATCTACTTGAAAGCAAAAGATTACACCTGACTGGAAAATGAACCATGCTATTATCTCACTAGAGAATTAGGCAGTTAAGAGTCACTCTCTTGAAACAGCATGTATTCCTTTAAACGCAAGTTCATAATTAAGACTGGTTCTACTTTGCATGGACACTGTGAAAGATACTTTAGTGCTTCTTTCTTGAAAAAATTACCCAACTTTAAAGTTTAGGATTCAAAATATTTTATTTAGGAAGATTATATTTTTATTAAAGTACATGGTACTGATATAATAGGATTTAAAAAATAAATTCTGAATTATTAATAGAATTTAGCCCATTCTTTCCCATTAGTTGATCTAGCTGTATTTACCTTGCAAATGTGTATGAGAAGGCGAGAGGATGGGGAGTTTTCCTTGTTCCTTTGCATTAGCTGTGAAGTACACATATAAATCCGAAGGTGATGGAATTTATTAGCTCATTAGCTTAGGGATTACATGGAAAATGTTAAATTTCAAGACTCAGTCCTCATTCTCTTCTTTGCTCATTTATCAAAAAGAAGAGAAGGGGAATTTTAGGTCTTCAAAGTTTTAAATTAAATTCTTTTCTTTGTCATGCTCTATTTGAAAATTAGTGATTTTAAATTAGTAACTCATATCCAATAAAGTAAACTTAAAAAAATACCAAAATGAAAAAAGTAGAGAAAAGAAAAATTAAAAATTAACTATATGCCCAGCAGCCAGAAATAGCTATTATTATCATGTTGAATGCCTTATCACTAATTTCCATGATTTACCCTGGAAATTTATTTGTTCATTTATTATAAACGTATAATATTGAACATTATTATGAACATATAACATATAACGTTTATTTGTTCATTTAATATGAACATATGAGCAGATGGTATTATTCTGTTGGTGATATTTTGTAGTCTGTTATTATTTACCATCAATATATGCCAACTCCTTAGGACATTTTCTTAAGATGATTTTGATGGCTGGAAGATATTCCGTAAAAGGGATGATATTTAAAATTTTACTTAAGATTTCTACCATATTTTTATATATTTAGAAATTTTTTTTAATTCTCTACTTTAAAAATTGACATAAGCTACATCTTTCTGCATTCAACTTTAATATTTATGATAAAACCTTTAGGTTGATATTTATATGTAATATGACTGGGTCAAATATCATAAACATATTTGATGATTTTGATATGTATTTCCATTTATTATTAGAACATATTTTGTCTCACCTTTGACACCCTATTTTGTGCTTTTAATTTGTAGGAGACATCTATGTTGTAATTTACGTAGCACCACACCTTCTTCTAAGAACTTCAGTCTTCCTTGCCTCTCAATAAAATGACTATCCAAGGACCAGTCATCTTCTCAAGAATTAACCTGCTTTTATTCCTGTAGCTTTGTAATATATTTTGGAATCAGGAAATGTGTTGCTTCCAGCTTGGTCTTCTTTCTCAAGTTTGGCTTGGACGTCTGTGGTCTTTTACACCATGGTAAATATATAGTTGTTTTTTCTATATATTTCTGTAAAAGTACCTTTAGGATTTTGACAGATTGCGTCAAAGTAAATCTCCTAATTCATAAAGACAGGATGTCTCTTCATTTGCTTGTGTCTTCTTTAATTTCTTGTAAAAATATTTTGTGGTTTTCAATATACAAGTCTTTCTTCTCCCTACTTAAGTTTATTCCTAAGTATTTTATTCTTTTTGTTGCTATGATAAATGGGCTTGTTTTCTAATTTTGTTCATTGTTTTCCTATTTTTTATTATTGTTAGCACATAGAAATGCAACTTGTTTTTTATGTTGAAATCAAGATCTCAAGGAGATATTAGCAATCTCATTTTCATTACAGAACTATTCACAATATCCAACATGTAGAAACAACCTTAATGTCCATCAACAGAAAAGCATATAAATAAAATGTGGTATATATGTATGTAAAAAGGTAGAAAATTCTGAAATATATGACAACACAGATGAACCTTAAGAACATTATGCTAAATGAAATAAGCCAGTCACACAAAGACAAACACCGCATGATTCCAGGTATATGAGGTCTCTAAAATAGTAAGATTCATAGAATCAGAGTGGAGTGGTGGTTGCCAGGGGCTGGGGGAATGAGGAGTGACTAATCAATGAGTATAAAGTATCAGTTAATCACGATGAGTAAGTCCTAGAAATCTGCTATACAACGTTGTACCTATAGTCAACAATATCGTATTATACATTTAAAAATTGTTAAGAAGGTAGATCTCAGGTTGTGTTCTTCCCACAATATATTTTTTAAAATGTGAACTAACCTAGATTGGATCAATAAGCTCTTAGCTACATTATATTCCCCAATGAGTCTCTTGGAGTTGGCTCAGAAAGAAAAGGGATAATTGAAACTATTTTTTAGGCAGACTCTGGAGAACAAAGACTGATCAAAGGAGTCACTCTACTGCCAGCAAAATAAATCCACATGTGAGTTCAACAGAAATCCACTGTTCAAAAATATACTGTACTCATTTACATTATGTCAGTCCAAAGAAAGAAAATTACAGAATGCAAGAAGGAAAATTTAAAAAGATTAAAATGTTAGTAAATTTACATGAATAATGAAACATTAATAACTAAGTTTGTGGAGGTTGGAACAACACAAAATTAAAATATAAAATACTAGAGTTAAATTACTCAGTGTATACTTTCTTGGAGTAGTCTAGTGATATTGATTAAATTTGGAGATTGTTAAGTGAACATGTTTAAATTTATTGTAACCATTAAAAATGATAGGAATGTACTTAGTGCTTGCTTCTGCTTGAAATGTCCTTTCCCCAGATCTTCACATGACTTATTCTCTCTAACATACCTTGAAGTATTCCCTGACAATCTAACTTTAAATAATCAATCATTTACAAATACTTTATTTTCATAGAACTTACCAACACCTGAAATTATAACACATCTTCAGTAGTTTCCTTCTGTTTGTCTCCTTTGGGAATATTAGCTCCAGGAGAGGGATTTTTCACTGTATTCTCAGTGCTTACAATGCTACAGGGCATATAATAAATGCTCAGTACAAGCTTGCTGATTGAATCAAAGAATGAATGCATGGATACATCGAAAGTCTTTTTTCCTAATGCTGATATTTTGTCATTCATCTGTGGTTTCTTAGGTATTTTCTTTTGTTCACATTTGTAATTTATAATACAGAATCAATTCTGCAGTGTTAATTTTGTTGAAGCCTTTTTCCTTGAGTTTGCAATATCAACATCTATTTTCCTTGACTTTTATTATAAGTTCTGTCCGTTGACTACTGTAAACCCAATTTTTTTGTTTGGCCATATCCAGTATCACAAAATCAATTCTCCCCTTTTTCATTTTATTGAGTACTTGAGATATTTTGGCCTAATATATTTTTCTTCTATTTCCTGGAATAAATATTGTAAATAATTTTTTTCACAAATATGTTGAATAATGCAATATTTTTACTTGGATTTTCATAGAACCAATGATGTTTTGTGGGCAGGCTGATGTTTTGTGGATCTCTTTTTCCTTTCTTAATGTAATATACAGTAATGTTATATATTAAAAATAAATTATAAATGCAGGTACCAAATATTTATTATTTGATTATATTTATTTCTAGTGTTGCATAATTATGCCTGAAATTGTTGTTTGATATGGAAAGAAACACACTACTATTAACTGTAAGAACAGGCCATATTTATTGATATTAATGTACTTATTTATACTCAGAAAACACTGAAAGCCACTGTAATTTTATATTATTTAAACAAAATGTCGGTTATTAAGAAAAAATTAATAAAGCTATACAATTTGAGAGGTAGATATGATTATTGACAAGTTTTATACTGCATTTTGATGATTTTACTTTAAAAAATCATTAAATAATTTCTTCTAAATAGTTTTAGAAGGTTAATTTGATCATTTTAACTTAATGAAAACAATCTATCACAGTAGACAGTTTTTCTTGCTCTTATGTAACTTTGGAATGCTCGTACTATGTTTGAAAGTTTTGAATTTCATAAATCTTTACCCCAGGTCAGAATCCAGAATTTTATAAATAATTTTCTCTGCTTTTTTTCAGTCAGGATGTTGGCATATTATGTTGGCTGCACCAGTGTGATGTATCCATGCACAGCACACATGAGGAAAAGGGCTGTCATTAAACTCATTTTATCAGTGAAGGTGAAGGCATCTGACTTTCAGGAGATACTGTGTCTATGAAGTCAGTTTCTCAATGCATTGGTGTAATTAGTGAACATTAAATTATTTTTCTGTTGATGAGGAAAAAGTGATAGCAAAAATTTCCTAAGGCTGTTTCTTTTTTTTTTTTTTTTGAGACAGAGTCTCACTCTACAGCATGCTCTTGACTCAATGCAACCTCCACCTCCTGAGTTCAAGTGATACTCCTGCCTTAGCCTCCCAAGTAGCTGAAATTACAGGTGCATACCACCATGCTCAGCTGATTTTTGTATTTTTAGTAGAAATGGGGCTTCACCATGTTGGCCTGTATGGTCTTGAACTCCTGGCCTGAAGTGATCTGCCTGCCTCGGCCTCCCAAAGTGCTGGGATTACAGGCATTAGCCACCACGCTCAGTCTCCTAACACCATTTCTGCTGAGGATTTTAGACATTGTCTCTAGAACTTTAATCTGGAACTTGGTTCTCTTGTCTTTATAATTCTCTGAGATACCCATTACTTCCTCAGCAGAAACCTAAAATCTAATGTTCCTCTCCTCTTAAATGCTTCTCTATTTGGAGATATTTTATTCTCTCAATTATGTTTGACTAGCACCTAATTATATTTATGATTACTTCATAAATACTGGCAGGGATATATAATTCTCATTGCTTAATTTCTTCTGGTAGTACTTCAGAGTGGCCTAAAATTGAATATATAGTAGCTTTATTCCTAAAGAAAAATGAACAGAGGAGATAAATATGAACATAATGATTGGAAAAATATTCTCAGGAGTAGCATTTATAAATGGCTAACCGGAGACAAAACTGAAAGGGAAGTTCTCACAATCATTTTTAGAGTCATATTCTTCTGTTTGTTTTTTTTTCCTTCTCAGTAAATATGACATATATATGTATGTGTGTGTGTATGTATGTGTATATGTGTGTATGTGTGTGTGTGTGTGTGTGCGTATTTTCTTTGTATCCCACTTGTACACTGGATGTTATTCTGGGTATACTGCAATCATCTCAATGTTTCCTATGTGAATTAAAACAAAGACCTTTCTTCAGAGCCTTTAATTGTTGACACTCCGGTAATCTCAATTGAATAACTCATTTCAGCTACTAGGTATTTCCAGACATTATAAATCTTTGATATAAAACAGTTTATGGGACAAAAAGCTGAGAGATTCTGTCAAGGCTAGTTGTGTTCTGTCTCTCGCTCTGGAGATTCCGGGAGTATCAAAGCTAGTTCTGAACAACTGTGAACCATAGTAATTGCTTTGCAAAATAGGATAAAGCCATTTATTTCAGATGTGCAACCCACGGAACTTTACTTCTCTTGAAATATTGGGAGATGACAGTGAGACTGTGGAAGACTTGAGAAAAACCCAGGAATAATATCAACAAGACCAAGGTGAACACAAACAAACAAACAGGAGAATTTTCAGTAAAATTTAAAAAGTTATAACTAGATCAAAAAGGGATTTAAATTGAATTTTAACATCATAAAATCTAAACAAAATTTAGATTTTATATTTAAAATTGTAGTCTTTTAATTAAACAAAGTCATATTAACAAAGAGAAGTATGTCATATTTGTACTTCTCTGTAAAATAAGTATTTTCATCTAAATTGGGTGCAGTGAGATTAAGCCCCATAGATTAAGTTCTTGGAAGATCTTCTCTGACTTCTAGCAGTAACAATTCACTTATGATGACAGGACACTAAGATTAATGACAGCAGCAGAAAAGGTGTGATCACCCATTAAAAATTTTTTAAATATTTTGACTACAACAAACTTTCCTTTTGCTTTTCATACTTTTCTATAATTTTCATCTTGTTTTGTTTCTTTATTTAATAATCACACAGCTACAAGGTTGGTATATAGTAGTAACACCTAATCTTTTAAGAATATTTTCATATATAATGTTCCATCAACCATCATAATCTACTTAATTCTTTTACTTGTAGTCAATATTTAAGTTATTATTACCATGAAAATGATGATGAACTCCAGAATATCTTTAACATGTTTAGTATCATTGCCTCCTGTTGGATTCTAAAAGTTAAATAAATCCTTCTACTAATAAGAAATACACATTTTTAAAATCATACATTGTTAGAGTACCAGAGAGTAATGATGCACTAACCATGAAGCCAATTTGGTATTCAGTAATAACATAGATGTCTTCCTTACAAAAATTTTTTATCAATCAGGTTACTCTTAATACCTCAGATCATATATTGACTAGACTATTCTGATCTTTATACAATTATAACCTGTCCCCAAAATGTCCCCCAGTTCAAACATACGGGTTTATTATTGACACCAAAAACAAAACAAAACAAAAACTCAAGTGATATTTGTGGAATAGTCTTTTTTTTTTTTTAAACCAATCTTTAATTCTCACAAAGGACCAGAGGAGTTTTAGAGTCGTATTCATTTTTAGAACATATAATTTATGGTCAATGAGACTAAAAGAATTGTCCAAAATAACACTCCTGGCAAATGTCAAAGCTGGGATTTTTACCCAGCTAATTGTGAAGACTTAGCTTTACTTTCTCTCCATTATAACATGGGGACTATGCACTCCTTAAAGTCCAGATTCTTGATCAACCTTATAGATGGATCCTCCTTGCACCTCTCTTTTGTCAATATAATAATTTTCGTGCACTGTTATGTGTAGGCTTGACTGTGATTCTGACACTTCACTCAGGGTTCAAAATTTAGCTACATAACTTAATAGCTGTGTGACAATTGGCAAGTCATTCTAATCATACAATTGGATAATTTATTTATCTAAAAATTGAGATGATACTAGTATATTTACCTCACAGAGTTGTTATGAGAACTAAACCATTAGTATATGCAAAGTGTTTGAAAAAATTCCAGATATGTAAGTGCTTACTCTGATAATTATCTTTTTTTATTACTTTCATCTTTTCAGTTTCAATATGTCAGATATCCTTTCTCAGCTTCAAACACTTCTGAGCAACTCTGCTGCCTATAGAACAAACAAAATCACTATCTTCATTTTTTTTAAACAGGGAATACAAGTTGACAAACTTAGAAATAATTTAAACTTTCTGAAAGCTGCAAAGCTGAAAGCAGTCCCTAGATATTTCCTCCTAGTCTTGAAAATGATATCAGTTTCTCCTCTTTTTAGGACTGAGAGTTGGTAAAATGGATAGCCAGCCTGGGGAAAATTAGGCCTCGACCCCTAAAAACATCAGTAATATCAGGACAAGTTGAGAGGGTACAGCATCTGAGACTTTGTTCCCTAAATGTGCCCCGCACTGCTCTTAAAAATATTAGCTTTTACTGAATATTTGATTTTTCAGTTTTTTCTTTTCAAGGGTTTTATATTTGAAATCTGAAATCTAAAACTTGAAATCTAAAACCAAATAATAAAACCAAAAGAATTCCAGATAGCAAGTAATAGCAGGCATGTTTTGGAGAAATAAGCTCTAATGTAAGCTATCAGAATTCATACCAATTAATATCCATAAAAACAAGTTCATATTAAATAAAAAGGTCAAGCAGTATATGAATGGGTGTTCAAATAGTGGAGGTGAGAAGAGAAGGAGGAGAAAAAGAAAGGGATGTGAGAAAACCCCCTGAAATTAAAAACAATTTTAAATTTTACAAAATACAATTCACCTCTGTGTAACTTTTATGAGACCATTATCTTTAGCAAACTAATGTAGGAACAGAAAACCAAATATCCTGTGTTCTCATTCATAGGTGGGAGCTAAATAATGAAAACACACGGATACATAGAGAGGAACAACACACACTGGGGTCAATCAGAGGGTGGAGGGTAAGAGGAGGAAGAAAAGCAGAAAAAGTAACTAATGGATATTAGGCTTATACATGGGTGATAAAATAATCTGTACAACCAACCTCCATGACACAGATTTACCTATGTAACAATCCTGCACACCCTGCACATATGCCCCTGAACTTAAAAGTTTTTTAAAAAGTTTACATGGAGGTGGAAAAGACTCAGAATATAGTTAACAAAATATTAAAGGACAAGAACAAAGCTCGAGGACTAACATTATCAGATTTCAAAACATTCTAAACCTACAGTTATTACGAGAGTGTGGTGTTGGCAAAAGAATAGCAAATAGATTGGTGAAACAGAATAGATGGCCCAGAAATCGAGCCACATAAATATAGTCAACTGATGTTTGACAAAAGAGCAAAGATAATGCAACGGAGAGAAGATAGTTTTTTCTAATAAATAATGTTGAGAAAAAGTGGAAATCTACATTTAAAAAATGACTCTAGACACAGACCTTACACCCCACACAAATGGACTTGTAACTGAACTTAAAATTGATTGCAGATCTAAACATAAAACATGGAATTATAATACTGCTAAAAGATAACATAGGAGAAAGTCTACATGATGTGGTGTTTGGTGACGGCTTTTCAGATACAACATCAAAGTCATGATCAATGAAAAAAATTGATAAGCTGGACTTCATTAAAATTACAAATTTCTGTTCTGTGAAAGACACTGTTAAGTAAATGAAAGGACAAGCCATAGACTGAATGAAAATATTAATATTTGTAAAAGACATAACAAATAAAGGACTGCTATTCAAAACATACAAAAATCTTTTCAAACTCAAAAACAGGAACATAAACGACTCTAGTAAAAAAGTTAGCTAAAGACCTTAACAGATATCTCACCAAAGAAGACATTCAGCTGGCAAGTAAAATCTATGAAAAGATGCTCCACATTATATGACATAAGTGAAATGCAGATGAAAACAGCAGTGAGATACCATTGCACACATATTAGAATGACCAAATTTCAAACACTCACAACACCAAATACTGCCCGGGATGGAGCCATAGAAACTCTCATTCCTTGGCAGTGGCAATGTGAGATAGTACATATGTTTTGGAAGAAAGATTGGCAGTTACTTAAAAAACAAACACCCTCTTACTGTAAGGTTCAGAAATCACACTACTGGGTATTTAACCAAAGGTGTTGAAAACTTGTATCCACACAAAACCTGCACACAGATATTTAGAGCAGCTTTATTCATAAGTTGCAAACTTGGAAGCAACCAAAATACCCTTCAGTAGGTGAATGAAAAAATCAACAGCAGTACATCCAGAAAATGGAATATTATTCAGTGCTAAAAAGAATGAGCTATAGAGCTGGGAAAAGACACGGAGGAATCCTAAATGCATATTAGTGAGTGAGAAGCCAATCTGAATAGACTACAGCCTGTGTGATCCCAACTGTATGGCATTTTGGAAAAGGCAAAGCTATGGGTTCTGTAAAAAGTCAGTGGTTGACACAGAACGATCATATTTTGTTAGATGTATACTTTAGTATTGCAGGGTGGGGAGAATGACTAATAAGCGGAGCACAGAAAATGTTTGGAAAGTGAAAATATTCTATATGAATGTATAATTACAGATGCATGTCATTGTACATTTATCCAAACCCATAAAAGGTACGACACCAAGAGTGAAACCTAATGTAAACCATACACTTTGGGTGATAATGAGGTGTGAATGTAGGTTCCTGATTGCAACAAATGTACCAATCTGGTGGGAGATGTTGATAATGGGAGAGGCTGTGCTTATGGGGGCAGTTGGTGTACAGAAATCTGTGTACCTCCTGCTCATTTTTGCTGTGACTGCATTCTGCATGATTCCTACACCCTGCATGATAAAACTGCTCTAAAAAATAAGGTCTATTAAAAATTAATGTTATAAGAACACATTCCTTGATCTAAAGAAACAGAACCGTAGGGTGAATCCTAGGAGTTTTCATTTATATAAATTTACTCAGATGATTATTACACATGTTAAATTTTAGAAAGTTCATTTTAAAAATAATTAAGTAGGGTGAGATCAATACAGAATCCTAGACCGACTAAATATTTTTATCCCAGGTACTAAAGTGAATGAACAATCTTGACAGTGGGACCTAAGAAAAAACTTGAAAATAATTGAGAAAATTGTCTTTTAATGGGTAGAACCCATTTCATGAGATAATCTTGTTTTCCAATAAAACAGCACTATCATCTTCTTAGTGCATGAAACAGATATGAACAGGTACTAGAGCATGGGGTAATTTTTATAAAGGTCTGAATTAAAACACATTTGGGGGGCTGACAACAAAACACCTCAAGTTCTTTTTTTGTATTAACATTCATGTGCATATAGGCTAATTAGTAAAATGAATAAATAGCAGAAATGTGATTGTAAAAAATATCTAAGTGGCTGGGCACAGTGGTTCATGCCTGTCATCCTAGCACTTTGGGAGGCAGAGGCAGGAGGATCACTTGATCCCAAGAGTTTGAGACAAACCTGGACAGTATAGTGAGACCCATCCCTACAAAAATTAAAAACACTTGGTGGCGTGTGTTGCTGTCCCACCTACTCAGGAGGCTGAGGTGAGAGGATTGCTTGAGCCCAGTAGGTCAAGGCTGCAATGAGTCATGATACCAAGGCTGCAGTGAGCCATGATTACACACTGCACTCCAGCCTGGGCAACAGAGGAAGACCCTGTCTCCAAAAAAAAAAAAAAAAAAAAATCTATGTGAGTGACATTGACCTTTTTAGAAATTTTATAAATAATTACATTGCTGTTTTTGATACATATAAATGACCAATCCATAATTGTCCATTCAGTTTACTCATTTCTTTAGGAAAATCTATTGATTTTACATTATGTTCAATAAGTGTACAAGACAAAGTACTCATAGAGAATACAACATGTGGAATTGTAAGGAAGATTCATAGTTGGGGAATCTAGATAGTTTGGTAAAAATAGACAGGGGTGGATATCAAAAGTGGAGAACAATGAAAAACAAAGGGGAATGGGATTCTGATCATAATGGATTCTGTATGTCATGCTGGGATTGGAAATTTATCGTGAAAATGCTACAGAGGGACTGAGAAATTTAAATAAAGAGTATAGCATAATTGAATTAGCTTGGAAATACAGCTATCAGCACTATGGAGGATTAAAGAGGAGAGAGGAGTTTCAATATAGGAAAAAAAACATCTTTTTTCATGTATATAACTTTAGGAAATGAAACTGAATGTTTAGGACTAGCAAGAGAAAAAAATGAGAAAATTTCTAATGGAACCTATACAGATGAATTTAAACCCTGTTCCCTATTGTTTTCAGATATTATAGCTACTGTTAATCACAGTGTAAATATGGCTATTCATTGTTTTAAATTGCCATGTATATAATTAGATTCCACATATCAACTCTAAGAGGCTGTAAATTATGTGTCATGATTTGTGTCACTACATAAGAAAAATAAATAAATTTCTAGCTTAACTTTTACACAGTGCTGAGTTGCCATTAATTGTAAAATGGATTCCAGTTTCACAAATAACAACATGAGAAAAATGTGCATATCTTAGAATTGGTAAAATACATTTTTCATTTTGTAACTTGATTTTAGATCTTCTCAAAAAACATTTTACTTTTATAAATCTCAGTTTGAAATGGCTAATTAATAAAATATATTATAGGGGCCTGGAATCCCAGCATTTAGGGAAGCCGAGGCAGATGGATCACTTGAGGTCAGGAGTTCGCGACCAGCCTGGTCAACATGGTGAAGCCCCATTTCTACTAAAAATACAAAGAATTAGCTAGACATGGTGGTCCATGCCTGTATTCCAGCTAATCAAGGCTGAGGCAGGAGAATAGCTTGAACCCAGGAGGTGAAGTTTGCAGTGAGGTGAGATGTTGTCACTGCACTCCAGCCTGGGTGACAGAGCAAGACTCCATCTCAAAAAAAAAAAATTATATATATATATACACACATATATGTACACACACATATAAATATATGTGTGTGTGTCTGTGTGTGTTATAGGTATAAGAAGATCCATAGAAATTAGAGTTACAAAAATATGCAGGGCAGACTTCCCCAAAATGACAGCTGGAGCAAATCTTTTTCTCTGCCAGAACCACTGATTGATGGAGAAGGAGGGATGGTTTTATCATTTTTTGCCAGCTCTGTAAATGAAATTTAGATCCTTAAAAAACTCTACTGGTAAAACAATCCCCTTGCCTCCTTGCTGTCCAGCCATTGCTAAGTAGTATCACTGGTAAAATAACATGGTTAATTTTTACCTCAGTAGAAGTCTGCCAAGTAATGTAATTTTGTCAAGTTACTAGTTTTAAAATTTCATAGCAGCCCTTTCATTAGAACCCTAAAAGATGTTCAAAAGCTGTTAATTATGAAACAATTTCTCCAATGAGACAATCACTCTGTCACCATTTATATGTTAATATAAAATCAACTTTCACTGCATTTGTCATTTAGTTGATTTAGCCTTCTGACTCTTACCTAAATTTCCTGGCTGTTTCTCCACTGCTTCCTTGGTCCTGTGTACTATTTTAAAATACTGTCTTTTTTTATTGACACATCTTAACTAAGAATAGTATACCATCTTTTAAAGATTAACTTATAAAAATGGTATTATAAAAAAAGTTATTCAAATCTGACATTATATATAATATATATACATTAGACACTATTTAAAAGTAAAAATTTTATATCCTTGAGATAGATTTAGGTTTTCAAAATGACAAAAATGTATTTGCTTTGCAATATACACTGAGACAATTTATAGCAGCGTGTGTAATTAACATAGTCCTAATTTCTTCACTTCCCAATTAAAGCATCTTTGTCTCCTTATCTTTTCACTTCTAATTTTGTCTAACCATTTTCACCTTTGAGGTTATATACTTGTTTTTATGGGGCCAGTGTAGTACACAGTTATTTTTTTATATAGTCATCTCTCAAAAATTGCTTATTGAATAAATTAATTCTGACCTCTAGAGTTTTGCACTAACCAGTAAACAATAAAACTCATTTTAATTAAGTAAAAATATTGAGAAGTTTTAAAATTTTCAGGTTAACTATGTCAATTTAAAGATTTAGGGCATTTCAAATTATTTGTGCAATAAAATAGAAGTAAAAGGAGAATAAAGTGTAGAATCGAAAATAGAAACCTCAAGTTTCGATATCTATTTCCCCTTATTCTCTCTCAAACATGTAGTAGCAATAAGACACTATTAGAATTTTTATAGGAGAAATATGCTTGGTGTAAAATGCTAAGAAAAAATTGGCAAGTGATTTTGGGTAAACCACACATAGTTGGAATAGAATTCTCAAAATTTCTATGATAGTGATCTTAGAAAACAAGATATTCAGTAGTAAAAAGCAATAAAGATTCTAGAAATTCAGGTTGGTGAAAAGTAATTGTGGTTTTGCCATTACTTTTGAAGGCAAAAGCCACAATTACTTTTGCACCAACCTAAATAACTCCGAACATACAACTTTTCCAGCTTAATGCAATACATATTTACAAAATTAAAACTTTCCAATCAATAATTCAACTTCTACAAATCATCTTGATGTTTACAATGACGCCTTTTAAGTTTTTTTCCTTGGTTAACCAACATGATGTTTCCCCAACCACAATTTCTGTCAGTTTGCCTAGCATTTACAGTTAGCTCTTTAAATTCACATGTAATTAAAGGAATTTTGAGAGTAGAAAACATCAGTGATTCCATTCTTATATATGTGAAGAAACTAACAGTTTTCATAATTCACTTTCATAATATCCCATTTCAAACAGGACCCCACGGTATATTTTGCTTTTACATTGAATGGCAAAAGAGACCACTGATGAAAGAGGAGTCATCCAATTACTATGAGCAAAGTAGCTTTAACTTCCTTTAGATATCTGCTAGCAAGATATAAAATGACACTTCCTGGACGCTTCAGTAGCACAATAGGACCTTTATTGATTTTCATATCATGTTCTTCAGTCTAAGATGGCTCTCTTGAGAACTCCACTTTCCAGCATGAAAAAAAAATTGCCTTTTCTACGTTTGAATTCTCGGGTCTGTCAATGCATCCCTAGCTGGAGACACTGTCACTTTAGTTCTATTTCTTTGTTGTTGATGTGTCTACACCTTGCTATTGTAGTGCCCTAATGGAGCTTAGGGTCGTAGGTCAAAGTATGAAAACAAAAAATGAAATTGCTTAGCTTGTGAATCAATAAAAAAGACTCAACACTTTTTCTAAGTATAAAATGTGCAACCAATGAAGTGTGATAAGTGCATTCAACCTTGTACTAAAACTGTAAATAGAATGCTTCTAACACCCAGCATTTATATTCTCAAAATGAAGATAAATGGTTACTACGAATGTTCAACATATAATATCTAGATCAAGGAAAGCACCAGAATCCATTTGCTATGTTGACTATAATATTGTTTTATAATCTTGAAGTAATCTCAAAACAACAGTGGACACCCTTCTATTATTATACTCCCTAAAAAAATCTAATTTCAAATTCTATGGAATAATAGTATACTCAAGAACTATCCTTATCTTTTAAACTGACTTTCTTTAAATAAAGTATTTGACAGTTAAAATTTCCCTTACTGATTGCATCTAAGAAAACAAATTTTGGTTTGAAATTAATTGAAATTAGACATAGAGAATAAAAATAATACTATAGTATTTTCAAATGAGAATAGTATGTTTTTATAAGGTCTTTACATTTATTTCTGAGTAGTTGAATTTTGACATTTTTAATGATTTCATAGTTGTTATTTTTAATATTTAATAATTTATTTCATTACTAAATTATTTATATATATTGATTTATTATATAACCACACTATCCCTAGAAATGGCCCACAGATTACTACCAAAGGGACAACTATGCAAAAGCGTTTTGTAAAAATTTATTATTTTAGGTTATTCAAGTTTCATAGTAACCTCTTTTCATGGAATTATTGTTAAAAATACAAATTAAAAAATATTTCTGTTCTTTCCATTTCATTCTTTCCATTTCTGGTCTTCTTTACTAAATCTGAACTAGTTGCCTTAGTCAAAATATTAGATAAGGGGTAAATTCTCACAGTAATGTGACATAAAACACTTTGGCCATGATTTTGTTTGTTCAGAATTTTCTTCTATGGCCCTTTACAATAATAAGTACATAACTCATATTGCCTTCTAATGAACTGAATCTTCATTATCCACCGTAACAAACTTTCTTGATGGAATATTAGTAAATATTTAAGGTCTTAAATTACAGTTTCAGTGCTTGAAACAACCACTCAATATCAGGCCACACAAAGCCCATGAAATTGATAGTGGCATGGGGCAGTCAAATTCCTAGGCAGATAGAGCCAGGTTCACTTTCAAGCCAAAGACAGTTTAAAGCCTAGCTACAAGTCTCAGGTAAATCCACAGACCACATTGAGAACCTCTCTTCCTGTTGGACATGTTTCCTCTGATTGATCTTCACCCTTCACCTACTTTACATATACCTACCCTTCCCTAATTGATTTTTTTGTCATGCACACCTTTGAGTGGTGCCTTTGTTTAATCTTTTTTGCATACTTACAAACCAATCAGCATGACTCCTCATTCTGAGCCCATAAAAGCCCCAGACCTAGCCACACTGAGGGAGAGACCACCCAACTTTGGGTGGGGTACCACCTTCACATCCACCCTCCACTGAGGGATGTTTTGTCACTCAATAAAACAATTTTCTGCCCTCTTCACCCTTCGAGTTTCAGGATAACCTCATTTTTCTTGGATGTAGGACAAGAACTCGGGAATTGCTGAATGCAGCTAAGAGCTGTAACACAAGTGGACTGGGACATGCCCAGCCCAGCTGTGGTCTGAGCTGGTGCACAAGCCAGGTCTGTCCTGGTGGGCCAAGTGGGCAGGGTCCCTCCTGTGGCAGAGCTGGGACCAAGCAAGGCCAGGGCAGGAATGTCACCAGCCCCAAGTTCCCTGGCTGGCAAAGTGACCAAGAAAAATACTGCGTTATTTTGGAGGTGCTTGTCTGGAATTGTTGGAAGGGTGAGTGAATGCGGACCTATGACTTTTCACTTTTTCTGAGGCTTCTTGTCCTCAGAATTTTTCTGAAGACAGATAAAGCACCATGTCTCTGTCAGCCAATTAAGAAATGAATAACATGGCTGCAGAGGACATTGTCACCCACCTCCTGTCACCCTGGGGGGTTGGAATGTTGGCTGTGTTCCATTCTAGTTTTTTTCTATGGCATCTTCCTTCTTCCTTTTAAGGATGTCATGGCTCATTTATCTTCTTTTATAATGTTAAAGGTGTTGTTGAAAACTTCAGTGACAATGTTACTGGGTCGAATGGGCATTTGGCCTAGTCATCAAAAATGCAATTCAGAACAATGTGGTTTCCATTTATTCTTGGAAGAAGGATGCAGCAGTTACATTTTTTCTCCCTCTAGAAGAAACACATTTGCATAGAGCAAGAAGTTTTTTCCTCAGGTGCCTTCCCCTCCCTTGCACTTATGCGTTTTGTTTTTCCTTTTCTCCACCATGTCAGGAGTTAACATAGCCCTGCAAATATGAGGAACTTTTCTATGCAAGAGGTTACTTTTTCCTTTTAGGAGGCATCTTACTAGGTTAGGCCCTCAATTCCCAGGACTCCCTTTTCTATCCCTTGTTTAAGGAGGACCCGATTCCACAACTTCACCTTAGCATTCTGTTTCTGATAAGGAAGCAATGGAAGAGTCGCCTCACCAGTCGCTGACTAGAGTTTGGCAAGGGCCACCTGTGACTTAATTTAATGAATCCCTGTACCCTCCTGAGGAAACTTTTTGTCCAAAACTTAATTCCAAGTTTTGGGTTGAAGCCCTAGAAAGTAAAACTGGATCTGAGGGATCCAGAGAGGCAGATGACAACAAAACTCAAGGGTGCAGTGCAGGTAAGCATGACTAATTCCTGCCAACTGGCCCCCCTGCCCCCCGCTGTTTTATGGATAGAGGTCATGTTCACATCCATGGCACAGATGAGATCTAGGGAACCCAAAGACAGTGGAAGGATAGGCAACACATTGGTGAGTGTGACTAATTCCTACCCATTAGATCTCCCTGCTACATGGGTGAAGTTTGCACTGGCATCCATGGTGGCACCTGCCAAGGTCTCTGGGACTTGAGTATATAAGGATGGAAGAAAAATAGATGATGCCCTTTTTTTTCTCTCCCTCGCCTATCCTGGGCTTTTGCTGGAAAGCTAAAGGAACAAAGGTGCCTTCCCGCCTCTTTCCAGATGGGTAACCAACCAGGTTCAGTTTGTACTTTTCTCGAGTACATCCTGAATAACTGAGACTCCTTTAAAAAAAAAAAAAGCCTTCTTTTTCCTTTTTCCTCCTCTATTCTCTCTTTGCAGATGGGTAATTGCATTACCATACCACAGGACACTTCCTATGGATGCATTCCCCAAACCTTAAAGTGCTTGGCTTAAAATTGAACTGGGAAGAAATTACAAATTTAACTGAGCAAATCCCTTGAGGAGGGACACTTTTTACAGTATGCAGATAAGCTCTTTGTCTGCTCCCCCTTCACAGTACTCTGGGGTTGATAGGGCTCCATAGCTTGGGGGAAGGGAACCCAGGAGCCTGACATGCTGGCAAAAGGGCAAAAGTTTCTACTAGTGAGACTTCTGGCTTCTCTGTCTCTGTACAAACTGGTTGAAGGAATGATAAAAATCCTTATATTCTCTCCCCCTTCATAGGTTCAAAAGCCAGGAGTATTGGCCATTTGGCTGGTTAAAGTTGGGTAATAAGAGATTTAATAAGACTTAAAAAAAAAAAAAAAGAGCTCTCAACTTAATTAAAATTAGATATCCAAGATATAGGCATATTTAAAAGTATTTATATGTCTTCTCTTCATGGATCTTGTTTTTCTGGAAAAAGATTTTTTTCTTCTCAGTCAATTGAATTATTTTTCTCCATTTGTCTTACCGTGTTTAATGCACATAGGAGAGGCCCTAAGATAACTTCTGATAGCCTGGTACTCCTTGGGAAAAACAGAGAAGGTGCCACTGACACCTTTTTTTTTTTGGGAGAAGAAAAAAAAAGCCCTGTTTTCCTCCTGGAATCCCAAGAATTAAAAACAGCTATATCCCTCTCAAAATCTGTTATTGTCTTCCAGCTCTGCCTGCTTACTAAGCTGTAGAAACTGCAGGTTTTCCTAGCCCTGTTTCTTGAAGGGCTTCACCCTGGGGCCAATAATTCATTAGGAGATTGGAAATGAAAATCTTACACTATAATCCCACCTACTCGGGAGGCTGAGGCAGGAGAATTGCTTGAACCTGGGAGGCGGAGGTTGCAGTGATCTGAGATTGCGCCACTGCACTCCAGACTGGGTGACAGAGTGAGACTCTACTTTGAAAAGAAGAGAAGAAAAGAGAAAAGAGAAGAGAAGAGAAGAGAAGAGAAGAGAAGAGAAGAGAAGAGAAGAGAAGAGAAAGAAAAGAAAAATCTTATGACTGGATCTTCTGTCTGTCTGTGTGTGTGTGTGTATACATATATACACATCTATATGTATCATGTTTGTGATTTTATATAAAAAGAGCTCTAATTAATTGGCTTCAGGAAAAATAGGTGCTTAGACCAAATATTTTTGAAGGAAGAATAAAAGCTGTAATGCTTTTTAGTTCACTTGACTTTAAGAAATAAAAGACAGTTTTAAATTTTACTGGTAAAGTAAAAATGTCTTCAGAATGTAAACATATGGTTTAAGTCATGCAGGTCAGATATTAGGTTTGCTAAATTCTTTAAGGCCATAAACTGATTCTTTGGTCTTTGAAAATTGTTTGGCTTGCCTGCTTTCGAGTTTGGTAAGGCCTGGGGACATGTGGAGTTAACCATGCACCTAACTATGCTTGAAAGAGTCAGACCTTATCTGTACCTAGTACATAATTAAAATAACTTACCAGGTTTTACATCAAAATTAAGAATTGCTAAGAATTACCATTATACCATGTAATTGAGACCACTGAAAATAGATTTACATGCAAGGTGCGTTAGGAAAATAAAATGTATTTTTAGTAAAAGATTATAAGAAGGCATGGAAATGTAAATTTTTGCCTAGAGGGTTAAAAGATTATTTTAAATTAGATACAATAAAGGTAAACATTTAAACTAGTTGTGGAGGGTTTGTATAAATTAACCGCTTAAGAGAAATCCTATGTGTGAACGTAGTGACTAAACTCTCAAGGATATTATTTAGTTATTCTGTAAATAGAACATTGGAATAAAAGCACACAAGGTTTTCCGAAGGCACTGATCTTTAACAAAAATTTGTGAAAGGTTATAGAAAGTTTATAAGAATCTCACCTCATGGTCTAACTGGTTAAGATGGGATAAATTTATCTGTAATGTTTCATTAAAAAATTGGGATTAACCTTAATAGTAGACAAATGCAAGGGTGAAATTTGGCATTCTCTTGAAAAAGATTTTCATGTAATACTAAAGGATCATGAAAGATTTTTGTTAGCTTTGAGAATAAACTACTGAAAAAGAAGGGAAAGACAAGAGACAGATTGTTTGGAAAGCTGTCTTCCCTCTTAATGAGTAAAGGTTTTTGCCTGTTTAAAAAATTTTGAGTCATCATTTTTGCTAAATAAATGACTTATGATAATCTGGAATTCTACTTCACAATATCAATTGTTTTAAACCTTTAACAAGTTTGATAGGCTTCCCAAAATCAAATTTCTGCTTCAAACTAGTCTTTTCTAACCCGTCTTTTGGATGTTAAACAGAGGGCCCCTGGAGTATCCAAAAGAGAGATAAACATGATTATTTGACATGTTTAGTTACATGGGGTTGTCAAAACAAAAATAAGGTTTAATCTTCTTCAGGTTATATTTTAGCGAATATATATTCTAAAATTGTATGGGACTTATAAAATTCTAATGTCTGAGTATATACTATCAATCATAATTAGGGTTATTATGTTAAGTTTTTGTAAACCACAGAAATAACCAAATTTCTTTGTGAATAATGTTTTTTACTATAACTACCCTAGACATTGTTCAATCACAGACAATTGTTGTCTTGTTTTAATCCTCTTCAAAAATAGTTTATAATCAGCTATAGGATCTTGACAGATGCTCTCAAATTCAGGTTTCTGATAACCTTTGAGACTGTGACATGGGAATAGAGGAATTTTCAGGACTCATGAGGAGCTGAAATGTTCATAAATATAAAGCAGAACAAGAGTTAACTAAATGGATGGAACTAATAGAAAATTGAAGTAATCTTTTTTTTTAACTTTTTTGCTTAAAATGTTGCTGATCCTTTATTTTTCAAAGTCAGAAATATTTTTGTTTTGAGCTCTTTACAGCTTTGAACAATTGAATAAGGTATACTCCTGTGAACAAAATTTGGATCATATTTGTTTCTCTCATCCTGGTTTCTCCAGAATTGGAAAATTATTTGTGAGTATTCTTAACTTATGGCAATATAGTTATTTGCATACATGCAATAAGAATCCATTTTCTTTTGCAACAGAACATAATTGGAGAAACTGGTTGTTTTACCAAGGCTTTTACTGGAAAGGTGTGCTTTTCTTTAAGGAATCAAGTTTGACTTGTAGAGGCAATAAAAGTCCCTTGGGAATATTGGCCTCATACCTTGTCTACACAGCCCACGCACAGGGTTCCTCATCTGTGGTAAGTAAAGAATTTCATTTTCTGACAGGCCCAGGAGCCCTAAGTTGTCTGGGACCTCAAGAAGAGAGGAATCTACCCAACTTGTAGGTATTTGGGAGGTACAAACCCATGGCTGGGCTTGGCTTTAAAAAGTGTTATCTGAGATTCCTTATGGAACAGAGTTACATCAGAGCCAATTTTAAAAGGCTACATGAAAATAATTATAATTGTTGCACCTTATACAAATAACCTGGCCAGGTATAAGACTAAAGTATGTTTTGCAAACAAATCAGTCCTATCATGATTTGTTTTTAATAAAAATGAGGACTGGAGAAAGAGAACTTATGTTTGGAAACTTACCATAAATTTTATTCTGCATTTTATTCTAATCTTGCTTATTCCTGTGAACCAACCAGTGATCTTTGGCTACAGCTCAGAAGAAACAAAAGGAATCAGTAATGTAAAAATATGGATGAATATTCTAGTTCTAGGCAATTATCCTGCAAATTCTGACAGGTGATGGGGTAGATAGGGTGTCCATAACATGGAGGTTTCTTTTCTTGGGAAATTAAGACCAAGGGAGCTAACCAAAGCCAAGCGCAATGCACAAAAATCTTAGCAGGCATAACTATAGCTACCAGTTATCTGGTCATGTCAGCAGCCTCATGACTTTTGAGCTGTCCTTACCCTCCTGTTTTGTTTTAATACATGTCTTCTAATAACCTAGCTTGTCTCTTCTCACCTTCAGGCCATCAAACTCCAAACAGTCATGCAACCAGAGCCTTGGACGAGGGCTCCCTTTTGCCAGAGACCCATAGACAGGTCTCTAAGAGAGATCTGACTGCTGTTTTCCAAAAACAGCACTCCCTGTCATCATGACATAGTCAAAAGTGGTCAGCATACTTATCCTAATGGAAGTTAAATATACCTTTTCAGAGGAAGGAACGATAGCAGCAGGAGGCAGTCAAAGCCCTAGGCAGATAGGGGAGGGTCCCCAGTGAAACTGACCTTCAAACCAAAGACAGTTTAAAATCTAGCTACAAGTCCTGCGTAAATCCATGGACCAGATTGAAAGCCTCTCTTCCCAATTGGCATGGTTTCTTCTGATTAATCCTCACCCTTCACCTATTTTTTATATACCTCCCCTTTCCTAATTGTTTTTTTTTTACACTTTCATGGCCACCTTTGAGTTGTATCTTTCTTTTAAACTTTTTCACCTACTCATAAAGCAATCAGCACGCACTCCCCATTTTGAGCCCACGAAAGGCCTGGACCCAACCACACTGAGGTAGAGACCACCCAAGTTTAGTGGTCCTCTCTCCACTGAGATCTGTTCTGTCACTCAATGAAACTATTATCTGCCCTCTTCACCCTTTGATTGTCAGCATAACCTCATTCTTCTTGCCTTCAGGACAATAACTTGGGAGATGCTGGATGCAGGTACAAGCTGTAATACAGACGGACTGCGGCATGCCCGGCCCAGGCGTGGGCTGAGCCAGTGTGCAAAGCAGGCATGGCCCGGCAGGCTGAGTGGGCAGGGTGCCCCCTGTGGCAGGCCTGGAGCTGAAAGAGGCCCCAGGGGGGTGTCACTGGCCACAGAAGTCCCTGCTGGCAAAGTGACCAAAAAAAATCCTGCATTAAAATCTTATAGATTATTATAAATTAATGTCCCAAACTACTGATTATTTATCCTCTACTAATGTACTACTTAACTTTACAGCTATTTTTATAATAATGTTTCATTTAAGAGAACAAAATGGGTGTTTCTGACTAAAATCAATTACATAAAATGTATCAAAAACATCTAAAACACAAGTGGTTGCTCATGGTATTTTAAAAGTAGAAAATATCACTTAGATGGATAGAAATGAATTTTTAGTACCACTGTTTCAACTATAAACTTTTGGGGAAAAGTTAAATTTGACAATAGCAAGAGAAGTAATCAAAAAGTAAAAAAACGTTTTTCATTAACAGTGCACCTGGCTTAGATATTGTTCTATTAGTAATTTATTAATTCCTTTGTCAAATTGTAATGAATGAAAAAGAACTCAATTGGACATCAAACATATTCATACCTATTAAGAAAGAGAAGCAAGTGCTATATTTGAAGACCCACAGAATAATCACACACCTTTAAAGCAAATTGAGAAAGAAGCAAATGTGTTGCAAACTTCTCAGGACTAACAAATACATAGATGAGAAATAATGTGGACCAAGATGTGATGCTGACCAAGACAACTGCAGAAGAACAGAAGATAAAATTGGGATACTTACTATTCAAACTGATATTGGCCAAGGGCTAAGGAAGTAAACTCGGAACGTTGTGATATCTTTCAACCCTATTGCTTTTAAAATATACACGTGGCTTTTGTTAAGATATACTTAGAGTAAAGGAAACATCATGCTTGAAAGCATATTATGTCTTGTGAAAATCGATGGGCAGTGGTAATGTAGAGTTTAAAATTTATGATTTTTTTATCAGTGATTTCAGCTTGATGTCTATCCCCCAAAACACAAACACATCATAAGACAACCAGTTGACCATAATCACTACAGTGTTTTGGGTGTCATCATTATGTTAATTAAATTCTGTACCAATAATATTCCTTCCAACATTACTAACATTGAAAAGAATACGTTTTTATTAAAATAATGCTAACACCAGGCACATTTATTCATTTTCTCTTTAAGTAACGTAGTTTAACATGTCATATTATAAAACTTGGTCTATCTGTCTGTACACAGGCCTACACACATATTAACAATGTTACATAAAATATTGCAAACATTTAATGTATTCTTAAAGATATAATTCAAAGGTTCCAGGATAGGTATATAAATATTACTGTTAATGTTTCAGTCAAAACCTGAAGAGGAAACTTTGTCTCTCTAAGTTTAATTTAGGAATAAACTTTCTAAAGCAGTAGGGATAAAATTTTAAGTGTGGAATTTAAAGGTTTTTTAAAAGTAGTTACAGAAAACAAATGCAATGGCAAATAGGCATGGTTGTATCAAAATGTTGACAATGCCAGTGGCCCCAAGCAGTGACTCCAAACCCTGACCAGTAGGGGAAAAGGCCACAGAACATTGAATTGTTGTTTGTTCCTATGGTTTGCCATGTAGAGAATAATCTTCAGAAAGCTATACAATATGTTTCTCTTTGAAAAATGACACTAGAACAGAACAAAAGGAACTAACACTGTTGATGATACAGTTAACATAAAGCCAGGAATTCCGAGTAAGAGTTTTATTCAGAAAACCATTTTATTTAACATATAACATAGAATGTAAAATTTGGGGAAGATTCAAATAGAGCCTGTAACTTGGACATGGGCACTTAATTCTCTTTATAAAGTAATCAGGAAATCATATAAATGATTTTCTTCATGGAAATTTATCAGGAACATTTTAAAACATGAACTCATTTACAAATTCAGAATTTTTCAAAGGGTGCATTTTCCTCTTTAATTGATATCTCTATGTTTTGTTTTTTGTTATTTATGAGTAATTATTCATTATGAAGAAGAAAACAAGGTTAAGTTGCACATATCACAAATGGGAAAAAAGTTTTAGAGACAAATAATATATTTAAGTTGCTTTTAAAAATGCCTTCTTGTGAATAGGGCATCAGGTACTAGGTTTATTACCTGGAAGATGAAACAATTTGCACATTGAACACCCACAACATGCAATTTACCTATATAGCAAAACTGCACGTGTACCCCGAACCTAAAATAAAAGTTTTTTTTTTTAAATGCCCCCTTTAACATCTCTTGACTTTGTGTGTACAGCAAAATATACTGCTAGAAAGAGACAAAATATCTTAGAGGAAAAACCTAATGCCACAATTAAATACCAGAGCCAGAAAAGAGACAAAATCAATTCAAATTATATTTTCTTTCTTAATGATATAAGAGACTAATAATTGACAAGTTGATATAACTTGAGTATCAGTTTGAATATCCAAGTTGGACTGGTTTGAAACCAGCTTTTTGTTTTTATTCTTTATTAAATGTTTCTCTGGGACAAAGCCATTTCTCAGGGTGTTTATTTAAGATTCTTTTAAGTCAATATGTGATGATAATCTACAGAATCAACTGGAATTAAATACTTATACTACGCCACTGTATTTCATAAAAATATAAAGCCTTACTTGCTGAACATCTGAAAGTAAGAGAGACAGTTAAAAGAGAGAGGAAGAGAAATGGGAGATAACATGAATTCTCATTAAAACAGTAAGCATAAATTTAATTTTTTTGCCACTTTCTTTTTTCCACTAAAGTTATACTCCTCTGGCATAATTCAAATGATTTTTTTATAATATCAGTAAATATAAAGTTGTAATATAAAGACTATCAATGTAAAATCTACACCCATATGGTCAGAGATATTAAGATATTCCCATTAAGGATAAATGAAGAATCTAAATTAGAGAAAGTTAAAATAATTAAACTATGGCAAGATATTAAAGTTATGTACTTTTCAACAGAATGAATCACATTATACTCAAAAGTCAAGCAATATTTATGTATAGATGTTTTTTAAAATGCAAGTTGGCAGATTCAATATTGGCTGGGTAATCCCAGGCTTTGTTCTTTATTTTTTTCTTCATTCAATATTGCCTGACAAATATCTTTAATTTGCATCTGATCAATGTTAGGTGGACATGCAGAGGTTTTCAGTCAAAGATGAATGTAAAAGTATATATATTTATATAATTAAGACTCTATTTGTAAAGTGAAAATGAACCTTAGAATAATAAAACTGATAAATCAAATTATTGTCATCGAGATTTTGTTGCATGATTGTAATATAATATAAATTATTATTAAATATTTTATATTGTGAATTCATTTTAGACACATCAGTCTTAAATTTTGTAACAACATGATGATTGACAATCTAATTGTAAAGTATATACATATATACATTTTTTACAGAATGACAGAAACTTAAATTTTCTGCAATTAATACATGTTATTTTCTAGTTAACTTCAAAAAAGTAAAAAGAAATTACAATTTTATTAAATTATTCATGGCTATTATACATTTTCCAATGTCTAGAGGAAAATAAAATAATAATACAATTTTTAAATCAGTGAATATAAAGTGTTACAGCTTACAAGTTAGAATCTAAAGCTCATTGCAACATGTAGGTGAGGACTCTTGCAGATATAGAATTAAAATCAAAATCTCTTCCTAACCTAGAAAACTTCTCCACAAAGATATTACCAAAATAAAGTTTCTTAGGGAGTAAACATTAAACCAGAATGTCATGCACATCAAGGCAATCCACTCAAGACATTACAAAAACAGAAAAACCTTACACGTTTATACAGCTGAGCAGATGTAACCAATTACATACATGTTCTCATGATAAACAATAGCTAGTCCTCAAGTAAGATAATTTGACAGAACCATTTGTCACATAAATTCATCCTAAATTTACTTGGCAATTGGAGTGATTCTCTGGATTGGCCAATTAGCTTTATCGAAAGGAAAAGTAAACTATTCCTGTCTTCATGAGAGGGAATGCTCTCACAACTCATACCAATGTGCCCTTAAAAGTCAGGTGCTTACTTTCCCACAGAAACTGAAATAGGGACACTGTCTTTCCTGATGATTACATTTCAAAGAGAGGTCCTTAAGTACAGAACGTCATTCCTGGATCATAAACCTCATAAGAGGTCTAATGTAGCTTTTTTTTTATTATTATACTTTCAGTTTTAGGGTACATGTGCACAACGTGCAGGTTAGTTACATATGCATACATGTGCCATGTTGGTGTGCTGCACTCATTAACTCGTCATTTAACATTAGGTATATCTCCTAATGCTATACCTCCCTCCTCCCCCCACCCCACAACAGGCCCCGGTGTGTGATGTTCCCCTTCCTGTGCCCATGTGTTCTCATTGTTCAATTCCCATCTATGAGTGAGAACATGCAGTGTTTAGTGTTTTGTCCTTGCGATAATTTGCTGAGAATGATGGTTTCCAGCTTCAACCATGTCCCTACAAAGGACATGAACTCATCATTTTTTATGGCTGCATAGTATTCCTTGGTGTATATGTGCCACCTTTTCTTAATCCAGTCTATCATTGTTGGGCATTTGGCTTGATTCCAAGTCTTTGCTATTGTGAATAGTGCCTCAATAAATATATGTGTGCATGTGTCTTTATAGCAGCATGATTTATAATCCTTTGGGTATATACCCAGTAATGGGATTACTGGGTCAAATGGTATTTCTAGTTCTAGATCCCTGAGGAATCGCCACACTGACTTCCACAAAGGTTGTAATTCAGCTTTTAAAAGGATTTACATACATTCCAAAAAGACAGAAAAAGAACTTACAGTTAGAAGTTTCTTAAAGTAAATGCTCCACGAAAAAGGAGTAGGAGAAATCTCTTCCCTTATTTTCAAAAGGGATTTTTTTTCTTTTTAGATATGTTTACCCTTAAAAAACAATCTATATGAACTTATTGCAAGTACAATATTGACTAACTCAAAGTCCAATGACTGCAAACACTTAATAATTTGTTAATTGTTGACTCTGTTTTTATCTATACTTCTTCTGAACTTATAAAGCACTTTCCTCTAAACAGCTTAATCTTTTCTAAGGAAATTAGGTTATAGAAATTACAGATGAAAAGATATTTTCTAAGTATCCTAATTCGGCAAATGTTTAAAACATAAACAATATATTTATTAATGAAAAGATACTCCTATCAAGATGTAAGAACCAAAAAAAAAAAAAGCAAAAACAAACCCTACAAATAAAGCAAAACAAAAATAAACCCCATTGCTTTTGTTCACTTTACTGTTTCTGTTAATGTAGTTTATGATTTAAAAAATGAATGAAATAGAATCAACTTGTATATAGTTCTTTCATCCAAATAAAGAAGTGAAATTAAACCCACATTATCACAGAAACACTTTAGAAGAAAGTAAAAGCATAATTAAACAAGTTAACATATATTTGAATACTGAGTGTCAACATGTGCAAAATTATCTTATGTGTTAATTATATAAATTGAACAACATTTTGATTTTCCTTGTAAAAGTTATACAAAAGGGAAAGAATAAAATTGATATGATATTTTAAGATAATAAAATGATCAAATTTAATTGTTTTTGATATGCTGGATGACATAGGAAAAAAGCATCATTCTACAGGTGCAAATATACTTTTCTATAATAATGCATGTGATGCACCATAATGATATAATTTCTATGGCAAAACCCCTCTCTAGACATGTTTCCAAGCCATACTTATGGACCAACAACTAATGACTGTTTATCCCATTTCTATGTATATAGGTAGAGATGCAGGTAGGTAGATTAGAAGGTAGTACTTCATACACACAAACACATACATAAACTTTATATAAATTTCATATATATTTATCTATATTTATATAATACATAAATATATATTATATATATTTGTGTGTGTGTGTGTGTGTGTGTGTATGTTCTACTTATAATTATCATGATCTGGAGCGGAAAGAGTCCTGTTGCCAGAGCAACCATGAATCTCCATCAACCATGAATGGAGAAGGTAGCTTGCAGCTTTCACCAAGACTTTTGGTGAGGCATGTTTTTTTTTGTGTGTGTTTTTGTGGGGTTTGTGTGTGTGTGTGTGTGTGTGTATTTCTGAGACAGAGTCTTGCTCCGTCGCCCAGGCTAAAGTGCAGTGGCATGATCTCGGCTCACTGCAACCTCCACCTCGCAGGTTCAAACAACTCTCCTGCTTCAGCCTCCCAAGTAGCTGGGATTACAGGCATGCACCACCATGCCTAGCTAATTTTTGGATCTTTTAGTAGAGACGGGGTTTCACCATGGTGGCCAGGCTGGTCTTGAACTCCTGACCTCAGGTAATCTGATGCCTCAGCCTCCCAAAGTGCTGGGATTACAGGCGTGTGCCACTGTGGTTTGTTTTTTTCTAAGTGCTTGGTTACCTATATACTCAATGCAACTCAAATTTATTTTTTCTGTATTTTCTATTTTTTTTCTCCTCCGTACTGGCTACACTTACCTACTTATCACTTTGATACCTTTCTCTCCTTCTGTCTACTGCTAGATTCCCTCTGGGTAATAACACATTTAGTCAGCAAGTACTGATGTATAAGTTATTCTGTAGAATATACCTTATAAAAAGACACAGTGAGGCACAACTTCTGTTTTCAAGAGTTATGTATTGTAGCAGATATTAATTATAAAAAAGAAGTAAAAATAAATGTAGAAACAAACAAGCAGCTAATTGAGTAGTAAATCATAGCTAGATATGGCTTTGGAACTCCTGTTATATTGTTATTTGTCTATCATTCCAATAAGGTCTTCTTATATTGCTTGATATCTTAAAACATGTATAAACCTGCATTTTTCAGTCTTCAAAGAGAACATCACACAAAAGCTATAATCTCTCTATAAGGAATTTCTTTCTTGGATTTTTTTTTTCTTTTTACAAAATCTGTGCTTATTTTAGAAAATAAAACAAATATATTTTAAGGTTATTAACATTGCAATTTTTTTACAACCTTTAAAATATGTAACATTGGGCAGCAATCACACAACTATGTTTAGAGTCTCTGGAAATAGTATTATTTTCTTGCTATCTTGTTTTAAGTCAGTTTAAATCTCAAATAAACTCAAATGTTTACTTCTGAGTTGTCGTTAAAATCTATACCTAAACCGAGCATGGTGACTCATGCCTATAATTGCAGCACTTTGGGAAACCAAGCCAGGAGGATCACTTGAGGTCAGGAATTGAAGAGTATCATGGATAACATAGAAAGAACTTGTGGTTACAGGAAAAAAGCAAAGAAAATTAGCCAGATGCGGTGGCATGGACCTGTACTCCAGCTACTCAGAAGGCTGGGGTGGGAAGATCACTTGAGCCCAGGGGTTCCAGGATGCAGTGAACAATAACCATGCCACTGCACCCCAGCCTGGGTGGCACAGCAAGACTGCATCTCAAAAAATAATTAATAAATAAATAAATTAATTAATTAATGACAATCTATACCTAGTATGTCATACTTTTCAAAAATGACCTTTTGAAGAAATATTACTTGAAAATACATATATATATATATACACATAAAGAATTAAACTACATGCTCTAATTAAATCACCTACTAAGTAAACTGGTTTCTATCATAGTTAAGATTTGAAAAGGTTATATAAAAATGATATTCATACTAATTCAGTAACATCAATTTATTATTCCCAAGAAAGATTAAATACGATATCATTATCAATAATCCTGTAAGGTCTTATTGAATCTCCTATATATTAAAGAAAACATAACAGAAAAATATAGGGTGAGCCATACCAAAGACTTTTCTAAAAGTGGTGCTAGTATTATAAAATTAGCCATCCACATTAATTTAATACAACTGCCAACCACTAAATTTTTAAAAAGAGATTTCATATGCTTTCCACATGTTTTCTGTTAATTTTTAAATATTTTAATATGTATGTGATTTTATTAATCTCATTGTTAATATAATACGACTAGCACAGAGATATTGTAGGAATTTAAGCTGACATTTTAATAATGTATGTTATGGCATCTTACTAAATGATCTTACTAAATGATTTAGGCACAGATAAAACTTATTATATTTATCAAATATCTACTTTTCTATGGATTCATGTTTTTCTAACAGTTATTTATTAAATTCTTATTACTGCCTGTAAGATGGACATTATCATCATTACTCTACAGGTTAAATAAGAAAAAAAAAATTTGTTTTTCTTGCCCTTGTTAACCCAGATATAGGAGAGATGATATTCAAACCTAAATTTCTTCTAGGCATACCAGCACCAGAGAAAGTGGTGGCTGATATTAGAAAGTTAAAAACAGTGTGGTATTTTTCAGGGTTAATGATTAACTATGCTCAGAAAACATGATATGATATTATTTTAGCTAGAAAGCTTGTAGTATGCTAAAGAACTCAGAACAGATCTTATAAAAATCTCTGTGATTAGTTCAAAATTATAGAAAGCATGTCCAACTTGGAGATGACATGAATTGTTCAGCTGTATAAAATAAAATGAATCTGTATGTTGTTATTCAAATATACATATGTAAATTGTATATATATAAACATGCATATACACACAGACACACAAATGGCCAGCAAGTATACGAAAGGTGCTCTACATCACTAATTATCAGAAAAATGCGGATTGAAACCACAGTGAGAAACCTCCTCTCACCTTTTAGAATGGCTATTCAAACAATAACAACAAAAGATAAGTGTGAGCAAGGCTGTAGAGAAAGAACCTTTGCACACTATCAGTAGAAATGTAAATTGGTACAACCAACATAAAAAACACTATGGAGATTCCTCAAAAAAATTAAAAAGAGAATTACCTTAGGATCCAGCAATCTCCATTCTGGGTATTTATTCAAAAAAACTGAAATCAAAAGATCTCAGAGACATATTTGCACTCATGTTCATTCTAACATTATTCACAATAAGTAAGATATAGAAACAACCTAAGTGTACATCAACAGATGAATAAAGAAAATGTAACATATGTACACAATGGCATACTATACAGTCTTCTAAAAAAAGAAGAAAACCCTGCCATTTGTGACAACATGATGGAGGTAGAAGATACTACGCTAAGTGAAATAAGCCAGATGCGGAATGACAAATACTGTATGATATCTCTTACATGTGGAATCTAAAACTGTCAAATTCATAGAAGTAGACAGTAGAGTGATGGTTACCAAGAGATGGCGGAAGGCAGATATGGAGAGATGTTGGTCAAAGGATACAAAGTTTCAGTTATACAAGATGAATAAGGTCTGGAAATCTACAGCATGGTGACTACGGGTAACAACACTGTAATGTGTACTTGACATTTTCTAAAAGGGTAGACCCTAAGTGTTGTCAGCACATGAAAACACAAATGGTAACCTTGTAAGGTGATAGATTTTGTTAATTAGCTTGATTGTAGTGATTATTTCAATGTGTCTGTGTCGGGGGGCGGGTGTTGGATACCTTAATATACACAATAAAAATAAATTTTATAATAGAACTCAGAACATACTGCCAAAAAAAGAACAAGAAAGCAAAATGAATGAACAGCAAGGATCAACAACCAACAAGATGAAACTTTGCGTGTGTTAAATATAGAATATGCTTTTTAGTTAAAAACCAGCTGTATAATATGAGATGAGTGAGAAGTCTAACTTAAGGGTAGTTCATAACAAGATCATCTTATGTTCACAGATGAGAATATCACAACTGCTATAACAGTGATTGCCTGATATGGACCGAAATTGATGGAAGCAGAAACTCAACAATTGGGTAGACACTGTGTTCTCCAGTTGCCAGCAACACTCAAAGACATGTCTTAAGTTCCAGGAAGTAAATTTTGAGCAGGGTATTGAGAAATAACAGTTCATACAGAAAAGTGTGGCTACCATGCTTAAAGGTAAGGAAATTTCATAAAATGAGGACTGCTTGAGGGAACTTGTTTTAGCTTGTTTTAGCTCGGAGAAAATGAAAAAAATAAAAGGATCATGAAAGTTTTTCAAATACATGAAAGTAAAGCATGGGTTTAAAAAAGCGCCTGTGATTGTGATAAATGGGTACAAATAAAAGGGAGGTGGATTATGGTTTAATTTATTGAATATAATTCTACCAATTAATTCATTTTCCATGAAACATTAAGCTGGTGTCTCCCTTTGTAAGTAAAAGCAGAGGATATTTTCTCATTTGCTTTACAAGGACTCATAAATGTTAGATCTTTGTGACTAGCAAAACATTACACATGTTTCATAATAAGTAATATTTATTGTTACTAACTCTTGGAAGAAGTGTAAGAGTTTCAGTTGTTCTGAATGGGACCATTGTCTTATAAGACCATGAATTTGATAGCTACTTATTCACTAGGGAGAAAAATTCCATAAAATATTTGGAAGCAAGTTGATTTAATATATTATATATTTCATGTAATTCCCATTTAGCACCCAGCAATATAGGGGGGGTTGAAAAATCTTTAAGAAAAGTTATTTTTCACATTGAATTACATACCTCATATCTTCCATATTCTTGTTTTAGTGAAAAGTTTAAGATTTAAATAGCGTGATAGTCTAGGCCTAAAGAATATATGTTATTTTTCTTACAAATTGAGTGCAATAGGACTTTATGATCTTATTGTAAATTTCTTCATAGGTGAGTATAAGATCTGTGATATTCATGTATAGGTGTGTGTATTTGTAATGTACTCTTCAGTCATAAAATTGTCCTGAGTAACTAGTTTATAATAACAAACTACCAGCCTCAGGATATGTTACAGACAGCCTTTGTTTTCCTATAGTACAATGTCACTGTTATTTGCAAATAGCTTCCCAATGGAAGAGGCTTGCCTTTTGAATTCATTTGACATTGACAAAGGAGTATAGCTTGGGATGAGAAAGTTCTCTTTATTCTACATCTTTCTATATAGTCCTAGAATATGAAGTGTTCATACTGGTCAGAAAATTGAGTACAATAGGGCAGAGCTCAGAGTGCTGTTAGTTTCAACTCTAACTGATGCTTTATTAAGTTGTATAGGAAAACATACTGTATACGGGAAAGTTCTTTGTGTTCCTTTCGTAATCATTTTGCCTAACATGAGAAACAAGCACACACACACACACACACATACACACACACACAGAGAGCTGTGAAATTTTTAAAGAAAATTCCTAACACAATTTTCATATATTTTTCCCTTGGAAAGAGTAAAACAATAGTCACAAAACTATGGTTAGGTTTATATACGTTTTTTATCCGTGTAATGGTCTAAATGTGTCCCCCCAAAACAAAATTCATATGTTAAAATCTTCATTTCCAAGCTGATGGTATTAGGAGTAAAGTATTTAGATTATGCAGAGGACATATTGTTCTTTTTTATAAAACAGACCTTGGGGAACTCTATACTGCCTTCCACCATATGAGGACATAGGAAAAAGAGAGCCATCTAGGAACTAGGAGATGAGCCTTCATAAGACACTGATTCTGCTACCACTTTGATCTTGGACTTCCCACCCTTCAAATTGTGAGATACAAGTTTCTGTTGTGTATAGGCTACTCACTGTATGATATTTTGCTATAGCAACCCTGAAAGACTAAGACAATTAGTGTGCTTTAGAGATAAGTTATATGGATTATAAGGACCCCAAATAAATTCCCTTTAGTGTTTTTTTCCCATAAGAAATGAAAAGTATTTGGCCCGTATCTTCCATTAATCTAAATAGGAAGTGAAGAAAATAATACAACAAATATTATTGCAACAGAATAATAGGCCTCTATTCCGACGTGACAGCCTTGAAGTAGAAAGAGAAATTAAGAGCACTCCTCCAGCTAATTAGAAATAGGTCTGCATGAATAGTAGGGCCTTTACAAATTGATTAATAACAGAAGCCACAAAGATGTTGCATTCTTTTTGTTAGATGATACTATACTACAAGACTCAAGTCAACCCTGGTAATTTTTCCTGTAAACTTAAGCCAAATAATTCAAAAGAGGTGTGTATTATCGCTAAATCATTATCTAACTACCTGTCACAGAACTGTTTTAGTGTCATTAAATGTCATTTATGATTATTCCATGCATATTACAAACAAAGTGCTGGAGTTTACATTTATCCCTGTGGAATATAATTTTATTATTTGATTTTATCCTTCCTCATGTTTGACAACAGTTTGGGTTGCTGTAGTTTGTTTTTTGTTTGCATGCTTTTTTTTTTCTTGTGTATTTATGCTGTCACACAAAATGTTTGCACCTGTCTAAGCTACGTCTGTTCTGTGCCATCTGTGCACCTTACTGTCACATAGCCTATGTCATTGTGCAAGTCATTCATATAAATATTGAAAAAGATTATCCCCAGGACATATGGTTAGAGGCTTCCATCATAGTAGAAAGCAAATCTAAACCTCTAAACTTTGGTTACAGTAGCTTAACAACGTAAGAAGCCATGCAATAATATTAGCACTTAATCCAAAGCTCTTTATCTCTTTCATATACACACAACCACCATCACCACTTCCAAAAAATAGATCAAACTAGCTGTTGTAGTAAAAAGACTCATATTTTCAAGACTATCTCAATTGAGAATTCAAGAGACTATTTAAAACTCAACATCAATAATTTGTCTTTGTTGTTATACAAAATCTCTGACCCTGAGGCTGCTGGGTAAGGAGAAAATTCACTGCTGCATGAAGGGTGGAAGAAGAGCAATCACTAAAAAACTTCTTGGACAAAGAAACCTCTACTATTATCTCAAAATATTATTTACTGTATCTGCATAGCCAGAGAACAGGAAATAAAATAGGTTGATTATAAAATGTAGCACTGATTAATGATCCTGGGCTATGCCATGAAGTCATTTGTTTCAACGTAAGACATTCTAGCTTTATCATCACCGCTATTAGGAACTATGTATTTTAGGTAAAACAGAGAGTTTGCATTAGCAGAATACTGTTCTTTCTTCCACATAGAGAGATGTTTTATATACATCATATATATAATATATGTATATATTTAAAAGATATATATAAAATTTTGTCATACAAATAATATAATAGTATATTATGTATATTACATTGTTTATATATTCTCTCCTAATGGTCTGTTTTCTGTTTCTATTGATATTTTTTCTATTTGAAAAATAGAAAACTGGTACTAGAAATGATTTCAGATGAAAAGAAGCTTAAGGAATGGGCCCTGAGTTGTATGAAATTACATCTCTGATGTGATTTTTTTAAAGGCATTGTAATGATGTTTTCAATGGGAAAAGGGACATTGGTAATCCTCAGAATGTTGTGGCAAAGAAGTTACTCAAATCACTGCCTCTGGTTCCCTGTAATCAAATGTATACAAAATGTAAGGCACTGGATAACCAAGTATTTTGTGCTATAATATTGTTTAGTAAAATTAGCATATAATGGAGTTTTTTGACCTCTAGGTGTGCTGGAGAACCTAGGCAAAGACAATCAATTCTTTGTTTTAATTGCAAGCTCAACATTTGCATAAGAAACTGGAAAGCTTCTATGACTATATTAAAAAAAAAAAAAACTAACCAAAACCAGATAAAACAATATAATATTTATCTCCTATAGCTTAAGAATTTTGAGAACCAAGTTTTCAGTTTATTCATCTTCTTGGATGACTTGCAAAGCAAACCAAATTCTCAATTTTATGGGTCTCTTATTTTAGGAGCTAAAATTTTGGGAAGAAATAAGACACTAAAACTTGGGGTGAGGATATATAGGTAAAACCAGATGAAACTGGAGACCTTGAAACCCTAAACTTTTTTGCTGATTCTCCTCTGCTATTAAAAGTATCCCTTCTCTTCTATCTGTGGAATTGAGTTTCCCCTTCTCTGTAGAACCTGTAGGAACCTCCATTGAAGTAGCTGCCTTGCAAGTGATAGCAGCATGAGGCAGACAAATTCTTAGGCAGAAAGGGGTGGGTCCCTGATGAAACCCAACCTTCAACCCAAGTACAGTCTAAAGCCTGAAAACTGAGCTGTCAGTTCCATGTCAAGTCCAGGACCTGAGTGAAAAGTTTCTCAATGCCTTTTTAGCCAATCAAATGATGCTTTTTCCAGGACTGCCCTGGACCAATCAGCATGCACTCCCCCATTATGAGCCCGTAAACGCCCCAGATTGAGCCACACTTTGGGACTATTCGCCTTTGGGTAAGGGCTATCCACATTGGATTTCTCTCCCCTGAGAGTTGTTCTCTCACTTAATAAACTCTTCTCCACCTTGCTCACTCTTTGGTTGTCCATGTAACTTCATTCTTCCTGGGTGTGGGACAAGAATCTGAGACTTGCTGCATGAGGGATGTGAAAGGAGCTGTAATGCTTTAGCCCTCCTGCCCTCTGCCAATGCCAGGCAGCTGTTCCAAATAGCAGGAAGTGGTGGTGGGGCTGGGCCAGCCCAGGAGTCATGGGCCATAGTGGGGCAACAGGACTGAACAAACTGGGACATGCTCCCATTCGCTGAAGTGTATGGACGTTGGGAATGAATGAGCTGTTACACAAACAAGCCATAACACTTCCTGGGGGCCCAGACCTCGGGACTTCCTGAGCCAGAGCTGTGACATGCTATAACACTGTTCTGGGGCTCCGCAGTTTCTGGTGTCTCCAAGTTTTTTGAGTGCCACTGTGTTCCTCTTATCCAGACGCCAGTGCCCAAGGTGGAAGCCACTGGCTGTGTGCCATGGCCAGACCGTGTACTCACTCACACACCCATTGCCACTCCATGACCAGCTCACCCATGGCAGGTGTGAGATCTAGGCAAGTAGTGTAAGCCGAGTGCAGAAGCTCAGACAGGAGTATTGCTGGACATGATAATTTCCAGCTGGAGAAGTGGCACTGAAAGGATCCTGTGTCACAAGGAACTGTTTAACCTAATAAAAACCTAACCCTTCATTTCTCATTGCTTCTAGAGCTATAACCAGACTCAAGTACCAATAAGTCTCATAAGGTGAGTTACAAAATATGCTCTATGTGAAGCTGCAGTGTATCTCAAAAGAACTGCAGAACTTCAGCCAACTTATGTTCATAGGAACATGGGTAATACATGTGAGAATGGAATGAAAGGGAGTGTGAACAGAGTAGAAGGAATAGTAAAGTGTATTAGGCTAAATATATTGACATAGACCCATGTAGCAGAAATCCTGGATTAAAATTTTAGCTTGAGGGGCCGAAGATTATTCCGATAGTTGGCTGAGTTCAAGCTGAACCAACAGTTGGCCTATGCCAAAGGCAGTGTAATGACATAGCTCTCCTAGCGTATTTATAGAGAGAGGGACACATCTTAGAGATATTAAAATTCTAGAGTCAATTTATCATTTAAGATCTGCTTACCAACTGTTTCCCAAAGAAGTGGCCATAAAACCCTCCATTTCTCAACAGTAAGAGAAATACACTGAAGAGGACTACCAGCACCCATGCTTTCTAATGACAAAATCTGCTCCCTGAATTCAAACGGAATGATGTAATCCTGAGTTTTCTGCCTCTACTGAATCTTTACTCTTCAAGTGCTGACTGTCTTGGAAGCTCTCTGAGGCATTTCAATGGATGAAATTTTTTAAAATGTTATATATTACACATAGTTGCTCTCATTAGAAGCCTTTTCTGCTACAAAATACTTGATAAAGTCATAAAGAAATATTTTACCAAATTTTAATTTATAAAATCACAGTATTTTCACTCATACCTGATATTGAAAGAAGAAATAAGTCAGTTCAGTATTAGATTTCTCACCTGTATCTAAAAAGTTTATTTTAATCTAGAAATTCATTCTTATCTTATTAATTACATACATCATAAATTTGATAGCTTGATTTTAATTTTCCACCAATTAATTTCAATGTTATTGCTATCTCTTTAGTTTCTACTATCATTCTAATCAATTGAATAAATACCAGCATTGAGAATTACTAACGTTTTCACTTACATATTTGTGGGTATTTTATGGGTATCAACATTAAAGAAAATTTTAATTTTGCTTATATATCAAACACTCTGTTATCTTGCCCTATTTGTTATACCCCTGATTTTTAAGGAAGTAAGCCATTTGCTATATTATTTTCCTTCCTTTGTACCATTGACTCATCAGTCCTTCTTCTAACTAATACTTGGAAGCCTATTTCTAGGCTGGACTCCAAAAAAGAGCACTTAAATTCCAAGACATTAAGATGTATACAAATGTTAAAAGAAACTCCACTTGGCTGGGTGCGGTGGCTCACGTCTGTAATCCCAGCACTTTGGGAGGCCAAGGCAGGCAGATTACGAGGTCAAGAGATTGAGACTATCCTGGCCAACATGGTGAAATCTCATCTCTACTAAAAATACGAAAACTAGCTGGGCATAGTGTCGTGCACCCGTAGTCCCAGCTACTCGGGAGGCTGAAGCAGGAGAATCACTTGAACCTGGGAGGCGGAGGTTGCAGTGAGCCGAGATCACGCCATTGCACTCTAGCCTGGTGACAGAGTGAAATTCTGTCTCAAAAAAACCCAAAAAACTCCACTTAATGTGTGTAAACAGTTAAAAAACTTGTAGATAACTTTAGCTGGATAATCTGAGAGTAGAGGAAATCACCACGATCGTCTCAAAAAGAAAATAATGAAATATAAGAAGATATCAAGAAGTACAGTTCACTGTCAAAGTTTAACCATAAAGTATAGACTTGTTGGTCACTATTCCTGCAAATGAATTTCTTATGATCAAACTTTTACAACTGTCCTATGTTACTTAACTAAGCAATTTCACTACTTAAGCTTATTCTTACTTAATTCTTGATATTTTAATCTTTATTTACACCAAAAATTCCTAGTACTCATCAGGAGACTGCAAGAATCATCTTTGAAAACAATAAAAATGATTATTTTGTTTTCTTTGAATTGTTGACATTTTTATTCTGTATGATGGTAGATGCCAAAATGTTCTTTAAATGTAAAGAAAACTATAGCAGGGCACTGTGTGTCAATGTAATGAAAAATGGTGATGCAAATTTTGACAAACTGACACAGCCTTTTCCAAGACTTTCAAGTCCTATCCCTACACCAATTCTTCAGTACTCCTGACTCAAGGGTTTGGTGTCAGTCCTTGATTGTGTTTTGTTGTTTCTGCAAGTCAGCAATTGGGCTCAATTTTAAGCAGTCAAAGCAGACATTTGTCATCGTGTTTGCATTCGGTTTCCTGTGGCATCCTGCCCACTTAATCATGCAAGTAGGGGAACTGCTGGCAAAGCAGGAAAGACCAAGGCAAGCTCCTGAGACCTAGCAAGAATCATGTCACATGTAATTACCATAATTTCTAAAGATCACTCCAGGCTCACTGGTGCTGGTGCTGCACACCAGTTGGACTGGGCTGGAATGTTTAAGTAAATATTTGCACGCAATCTGAAGCTGTTGAGAATTTCTGCTTCAGCTATAGCCCCCATCTTTTGAAATATTCAGTACATGAAATGTCTCCAGTGGTGCAGAGTGGTGGGTTTTCTCTCTGATTTGATTAGCAGTGATGATTCTTTCATGAGCTGTGAATGTCCTTCTAGATTAGCATCATCCAGGTTCTTTGGTCTTGTCACGGAAGAAGAGAACTGTGGGAACTGTGGTTTACAAACATGTTAAAAGCATGGCTTTAACAATCTATGAAACATTTCAGAATAGGATTTTACATATCATTCATATACTTTTAAATGCAGTTCATCCTAATGGAAAATGTGTTATTATGAATCAGAAACCCACAGGTAAATTAGAAGCATATAGAAACTGAAGACTAGAAATGATAAAAATTACGGTGTTGGTAACATTCTGTTTAATGGATGGATAATCATAGGCATGTTACGCAGTTCTAAAAATGATACAATTTTATTGCATTAAAGTCTGTGGGTTGTAGTTATTTGTTCTTGTAATTTGTAATTTAAGGATTATTACCCCAAATAGCTCTTTTAAAAAATAACAAACCCATATAATTTGAAATCACAAATATTCCAAATGAAATACCTAGAATCAATACAAAATATATTTTATCATTCGTAAGGAAATCATTAAATCTTATATATGATAAATGTAGTGAAGTGCAGAAAGTACAAGTATATGTATTATTAATGTGCTAGTTACATAGTCAGATATATGTTTGCTTCTTCATCTCTGTCCCTCCCATATGCAAATAAAAATATTTCTGAAGTTAATAGAAGACTCACATTCAATTTAAAGCGTCATATATCCTCTTATGTTTTGAGCATTTACATTATTGTAAAATTATTTATTTAACAAATTCCTTCCCATTGAATGACTATTGCCTCTTAACAGAGTAAATAGCCTAATTGCCCTTGTCATCTATATAAGAGAATTCTGAAGAATTAAAAGCATTTTTATAATAGTTTTTATATTTGTGAATATATAGTCATTGCCATTATTGTCTAATTTCAAATGATTCTAAAAATTGCTTCTTTTGATCTATCTTCTAGGAAGTTAGATGTCTAAATCAAATTAGGTTTCTATATCATTTAATTAAAATACATCATTCTTTCAAATGTTTTATCATTTATTATCAATTGTTTCCAAATATTAGCTATAAAAGCCTAGCTCTGTATTTAATAATGCTAACTTAGCATGCATTTTATTAACATATCTTTACAGTAGTAACAATTCTTAATCTCTTAACATTATTCTATTTCTATATAGATTCAGAGATTCTCCATAGAGGGCATTTCTAAAACTCTGCCTTAACTAATATTAAGTGGGTAATAATTAGAGTAATACTGGCTTAGGTCTGATTTTGGAAGCACTGTTATCAAGTTTTTGAAACAGAATTTAGTTATTTAAAATAATGATTAAGACACAAAGTTTAGTAGCTTAAAAAGCGGGGAATCATATTTGCAGTACTTTCATTAATTGAACATTTTTTTCTCTTTTAAGAAAATGATTTTTATCCATATGTTTTTCCATATAATAAAGTATATCTCAGAAAGTTGTCAAGACTATGTTGCATGCTTGCTTAGAACTGTGAATCCTAAGTTGGGAAAACGATAGAGAATAAAAGCAGAGGTCATAAGCAAAGATGATTTATAGATTACTCAAATTTTCATGTTTTTTAAGTATTTGAATTGGATTAGATCATGAAGTATCTATGTAAGCTTATTCATTTTTTCTTCCTGCCATAGTAAATTACCACCAACCTAGCATTTTAAAATAAGATGAATTTCTTATCTTACACTTTTTAAGGTAGATGTTCATGCGTCTTAGCTGGTATCTCTGCTCCAGGTCTCACTGGCTAAAATTGAGCTATCAGCAACTGTGGCTCTTATCAAGAGGGTTTGGGGGAGACTCCATTTCCAGGCCCATGCAGGTTGTTGGGAGGATTCAGTTCCACACAGGTGCAGGTCTAATGTCTCCTTTCTGGCAGGGGATCATTCAGAGCTTCTCCAGGCCTCCCGCAAGACCTAACTTGTAACACCATTCATCTTCAAGGCTAGCAGAATGGGTCAAGTACTCCTCACACTTTAAATCTCTCTGCAACTCCCTCTGTCTTGTGAGACCTGATCCTAGTCTGAGAAAGTTCTCTGCTTCTAAAGTCTCATGGAATTAGATTGTGTCTACCTAGATAATTTAAAATAAGTTACCTGTTTTAAGATCTATAACCTTAATAGCATCTGTAAAGTCCATTTTGTCATGTAATGTAAAATAAGCATAGTTCCCAGCAATAGGAGAGCGGGGAATTCTTTCTACCATAGTAACAGTGTGTCCAGATTTATATCTGTATGTTTGTAGTGTTGTCTTGGAAATAGTGAACAACAAAGTCTCCTAATAGCAGGAAAATAAATCACCTCTGATTTGTAGTGTTTGCATATTTCTGTGATGTAAGTAATCCCAAAATGGCAGATGTCAAGCTGTCAATGTGGATTCTGAAGGTGCACAAAATTCCTCTCATGAGATGGTGTGAAGTGTCTCTAGTACACCTCTCTGTATTTATAAAATTCATAAATACAGAAATACTTCAAAATTTTGAAGTCTAATAGCAAACAGATATTTGACTAATGGTAGTAAAATAATGATGAAGATGACATGTTCTTTACATACATCCTTCAAAACGCAATAAAATCAAAAGAGAGTGAATATTTCTACCCCTGTCTTTTTAATCCTAGTACAAATACATATCCTAGCCAAAAATATATGAAGATAAAACATGAAATATTAATTTCTTATTAAATGTGTAGTTAAACTATTTATAGTGATTATAGTGTTTTACTAGTCATTCTTCTAGTTACTAGTAAAATTAATAAATAACAAGATATATTTATTCAAAATTTTAAATTTCTAACAAACTCTGTGCAATGTATTGAAATACGTGCTTCAATGATTTAAATGTGTACATTTTATTGATAGAGAGACAAACTCTTGGCTTGTTTACACAGCTGTTTCTTTTTTTTAATTTTAAAACTCAGTATTGATTCACTCTGTGCAAGTGGGATAGCTAGCACAGTTACCTGTGCTCAGTACACTAAAGAACATTTTCAACTTTGTCTTATAGCAACCATTTTTACTTGTATTTCCAGTGTTCTTGTTTTCTTAATTCCCTCTCTAATGAGCATGTACAACTATTAACAGCAAGGTGGAATAGATATATCAGACCACACTTGATTGCAATCATGAACTTGTATCCTCAAATTATTTTGGTATGAATGATCTAAATAAAAGTTTCAAAGAATGTGTCTCTTTGCCCAATGGATTTGATTTCTAAGAAATGATTATTTTGTCATTTGAAGTCATGCACAACAGAGATATTGTGAAAGACAAAAATCAACATCAGTACATGTGGCAAATTTGTCATGCACATATGAGAAATTAGGCTTCTGAGATCTTTTTACTTTAGATATTGTAATTATTATGTCTAAGTATAATCAGTCAGATTCTCCTAGGGTATGATTTCCTACCAAGGAGACAGAGACTCTGATGATTTGGGATGGCACATTAGCGTGCTGGAGCTAATGCAGCATCCCGGTGTGCTTCACTCACTCCCAGGGTGTGATTCGAGCCCTAGGAGAATTGTTCCATTATATCCTAACATGAATTAAGTGATGTTTTCAAATTATTTCTTTTATCTTAACTATTTCTGTGACTGCTATTGCAGATAATCTTTAGGAGTGAAAAAACCTATTCTTCTTTCTCATAATGACTTGAAATATTGCATTTATTGAAACATTTCTATTAAATTTTCATTGTCAGATACACAGTTTGCTAATTGCACATCTTAGGTCCTCTACATCTCTTCACTGACTATCTTCTGGTGCTCTGCTTTTTTCTCCATCTGCTGCGGCTCCAGTATTAGCTGCTAAGCACAGGATCATCTGAGGGAATGGTTGGGCAAAGACTGAAGCACTGGAGTACAACAGCCATTAGGGAAACAAACAGACCAGCAAATCCCAGCAATGCCAAGGGATTTTATCAGAAAAATGTCTATTTTTCAATTTACTCCAGGCTTTCCCTACAGCATGCACTAAAATAAAGTCTAAAATACAAAATCGCTTTTTAAAGAAAAACTAGTGATTCTTTATATATGTTACTTAGAAATATACTTGCGACCAATTCATGTTTTGGCAGAAAATATTTAAAAATTTTGATATCGTCTAATGGATATAAACAGTTTAAATGTGACCCAAATATTTGCATACAGAATATGGTGACTTTGACCCTTGCAGCACATCTATGAAAGAAATGTGAACTTTTATTGGTGAAGTAGAAAAAGTCATAGGAAAAAAGATTTGATATTTTAAGGGAAAATATTGGAAATAATAGTGACAACATCTAATATTTATAAGCACAGTTCTATGAGACAGACTCTGTGCTAAATGCTTATCATGTACTATTTAATATAATCATATTAAAAGCAGTAATAGTATAGTAGCACAATAATAGCATAGTGTGACTAACAGTGCTACTCAGGTTGTAGTACTGTCAATCATACTATGCATTAGTCTAAGCAAAATGGCCACACTGATTTTGGTGTCCAGAAGCAGAAGTGGCATATTGTTTATTATAATAAACAACAATGGATCAACCCTTTGCTACATTCCTTCATGGGGAGGTGTTTATGATTCAAAATGAAACATTATCTTTAAGTCACACATATATTTTCAAGAATGTTTAAAATGGTTCACATTATTTAATCATAAATTTATGTTAGATTTTCTATTTAACTTGTTTCTGGGGTCCTAAATTAATGATTCAGATTTTCATGTAGTTAAAGCAGAAATATTGAAATGCAGACAAATACAACGTGCCACTTTGTAATGATATGAGTATTAGTTGGAATTGGCCAGGATTGGTACTGAGATCATTTGTTACCAGGCTCCTAATGGCTCCTGATAGACTACTATTCCTAACCTGAAACTTGGTTTATGCAGACACTCCTAAATGTTGCTCTTGGAGATACATTTGCCATAAATATGTTTTCAAAGGTTCTAATTTGACTTCAAATTCTTTTCTGCATTTAACGGCAATGAAGTAGACCAGATGGAGATATGCCCTTACAAAATGCATGCTATTGTCCAAGCAAGTCTCTGATTCTGAAAAATAATGGCTCCCCTTACACCTCCTGCCGATTACTCACCTGCTCTAAGTTTGAAGTTCTCTACTATTATCTGACTGAAAACTACAACCACATGATCATCATGATTCAGTGTCTCAGAGCAGAAAGATAGTTTGAAAGCCATAGAATATGAATTTCTTCTTTATTCACAAATACACAAATGATACTTTAATGTGTTTTCACTGTTTGGTGAGATAATACACTAAGTTGCTAATAAATTGCTACGATTCAAATCTATTCCAGTTCTAGCTAGCATCTATTAATATCTCACGAAATCATTATTTTAAACTGTAAATTTAGGATTGTTATATGGAGGCCAAGAATAATTTGCAAAATTTGCTAAATAGTGTGACAAATAATACTCAATGGAATCTGGTCTCATTGTAGTGTGGCGATTAGGGTTGTTGGGAGACTATATTTATCAAATATTATCACACTGATATTGTAATAATATTTGTGTTAAATATCAGCTAAAGTGAGGAATCTAGCACCTAGCCCAGTGCCTAATTTTAGACTACATATGGAGGTGACAGATGGTGTTAGTAAAAATTAAAAATCAAAAAAGACAAATGGTTTTGGAATCCTCATGGATACTACATCATAGAATGAGGACATAACAGCATCTGAAAATCAATAATATGTAGTTGGTTAAGTTACTATATTGGGATTTCTGTTTGTGAACAAGAAGAAATGATTGTGATGAGATCTACCCTCCTGCATTAAACAAACAAATCAAATAAACTGGAATATATACATGAAACATGATGTATGGTATTGGAAATCAGTCAACAAAAGCCAATGATTCCTGAGGAACAAAAAACAAACAAGCTGGGTACTACCATAGCCCCAGATTACTGCCTAAAGAAAGGTACCTGGACTTTTGCTGGGAGGGGAAAGCAGGCAGCCCTTAGAGGTCTTCTGGAAATGAAGAGAAGGCACCAAAAGTCTAAGGAGGACAAGGCATCTAGAGTTCACAGGATATGAAAGAGGAGATGATGGATAGAAGATAGATAGGAGATAGATGAAGATAGATTATAGATCTAGATAAGTAGGTAGATAATAGATGGATGATTGATTGATTGATAGATGATAGATAGAATTTTGACCTACAGAGCATCTCTAACAAGTATGCAGCAGAATAGTAATCAGTGCCTGTGAAGAAACTATCTGAGGCAGTGAAAGATAATATGCAAAAATTATTACAGAAAATTATACTTGGCACTCACCTAGAGCAAAAAATAGTGCCTGTACCCACCTGCCATATTAGACCTTATAACTCATGGGGCATTGGTTAAATAATGAGAAGGGTATTGCCTCAGTAGTGGGAAGTAGTTAGATTTAGGCCAGGGGTATCCTGTCTTTTGGCTTCCCTGGGCCATACTGGAAGAAGAAGAATTGTCTTGGGCCACACATAAAATACACTCACACTAACGATAGCTGATGATCTAAAAAAAAAAAAAATTCAAAAAAATCTCATAATGTTTTAAGAAAGTTTACAAATTGTGTTGGGCTGCATATAAAGCTATCCTGAACCACATGTGGCCCATGGACCGTGGGTTAGACAAGCTTGCTTTAGACTAAACCCTACCATTGTCTCACCTAACGAATCTTAAAAGTAATAACTTCAGTGATTAAACTGTTTCCAGTTAACTCAACTCAGAACAAGGCTCAAATTATTTATAAGAAAACAAATATGCCCAGTACCCAATTATGTAAAATTCACAATGTCTGGAACACAGTCCAAGGGTATCATATATTCAAAGATGAAGGAAAATATACCCCATAATGAGAGAGAAAGTCAATCAATTGAAACTGATCCATAGCTGGCACAAATATTGGAATGAGCTGACAAGAAAAATAACACAGTTAGTATGACTGCAATCTATATGTTCAAAAATATGAACAGAATTATAAAAGGTGAAAAAAAGACCAAAATTAAAAATCAAGTGATGAAAACTACATGTGAAATAAAAAATATGTTGATGGTTTAATAGCAGATTAGACATTGCAGAAGAAAATATAAAGAAACTTGAAGACATAGCAAGAAAATAATCCATAAAAACACAGAGAAAAAATGTTAAAAACTGAAAAATCACTAATGAGTTTTGAAAAATTACCAAACAGCTCAATATGCCTATAATTAGTAGCCCTGAAGGAGAGAAAACAAAAGTTTCAGGAAAAAAATAATTGAGGGACTGGCCGAGAAGGTTGACTAGAAGTAGCCGGTATGTGCTGCTCTCACAGAGAAGAGTTAGAGTGGCCAGTAAACAGGAGCTCTTCAACTGGATCATCCAGGAAGCCACACTGGGATTCATCAAGGAAGCAATGTAACTCACAGAAAGCAAGACTGGACAGTTGCCCATCCAGGATTGGTGCAGAGCCAAGGGAGGCTCCCCATGGCAGAGAAACAGTTGGGTGAGCGAGAGCCTCTGGGGGCCCAAATTTCTGGCATAGACCTTGGAAATCATGGGCATTGAAGATCCCCCCAACCTCCTTGCCCTGGGCCTGTAAACTGACACAAAGATCTTGTGGAGTCTGGGCGGAGCATTGCTTAGGCCCATGTGAAGCCCCAAGGACCTTGGACTCCTGAGATCTGTGATGCCAGGTGTCATAGCTCTGCCAATGAAGGAGGCCAGGCTCTCTTATAGTCCCCCAAGATAGATGCCATATCCACAGTGCTGAGGAGTGGATGGACTGCAGGTCTCACCATTACACCTCACCAAGCACAGTCCACTGGCCTGGTACTCCAACTACCAACTACCCTCTACCATCCAACTACCATCTAAGCACTCAGGCCCGTGCCCGCCCTGTATTTCTCTGGCACAAAGTTTCCAGACATTACTCACAGGTCCACCATTTTTGCCATTGCTGCAGCCCTTTCCTTGGCTCCTCTCAGGCTCAGAAGGGAGCAAAGAGCCTAAGAACTGTCACCTGCTTCCAGCACACAGCAGCTGCATTAAAGAAAAGTAGCCAGACTGTTTTCACATGGGTTTATGCCTCTCTTACTCCTCACTGGGCAGGGCCTCCTGACCTGGGCCCCCAGAGCAGTGGACCCGCCCTTGCCTGTGCACATCGGTCTATAGCAGCTTTGCATTACTTTGGGGAGAAAATCCCAGACACAACCTACAGGATCTTTGCCATTACTACTGCAGTAGTACTGCCTTTGCTGCCCTCTTGCTGGGGGAGGAATAAAGGCCCCGATCACTTTGCTGTCACCTCCAGCACACCACAACCACTGCATAGAGAGAAACCCAGGCTCCGTTCCCTGTGAGCCCTCATTCCTACTCTCCACCAGGCAGGGGCCCCCGTTTGGGCCACAGTGCTGCCCCTCCACCCCAGGCTGAACATTCTCATTGGCGGTGGCTTTGTGTTTCTCTGAGGTGGTGTTTCAAGAGGCAACTGACATCTCTGCCATTGCTGCTGCAGCAGTACAGCCCTTGGTGCCCTTAGGCTGGGGAAGGAACAAAGAACTTGACTACTTTACTCATGCCTCCAGCATGTCACAGCCGCCTTATGGAGAGGAGACCAGTCTCTCTTCCCTGTGAGACCCCAATGCCCTGTTCTTCACTAGGTAGTGTCCCCAGCTCAGGCTTGTAGTGCCACCACTGCACCCATGGCTCAACATTTCAACGGACAGCAGCTTTATGTTTCTGTGAGGTGGCATTGGAGAGGTGACTGACAACCCCTCTGCCATTGCCACTGCAGCAGTACTTGCCCTTACTGCTACCAGGTTAGGGAAGGAACAAAGAGGCTGAGTACTTTACTTGCACCTCTAGTACACTGCAGCAGCCCTATAGAGAAGAGGCCAGACTGTCTTCCCCATTAGGCCCCTTCATCCTTTGGTCTTCACCAGGCGGGGCCCCTGGCCTTGGGCCCAATATGTAGTTGCTCCATTCCAGGCTGAATGTTGCAATTGGCAGTGTCTCTCTGTTCCTCTGGGATGAATCCCCAAAAGACAAGTGAAAGGCCCTCTACCATTGTCATTGCCAAAGGCTCTGCACATACTGACCCCAAGCTGGGAAAAGAACAAAAAGGATAGGCTCACCGCAGGGCTGTGATAAAGTCTGGGAGTGCCAAGCTGAGATCTGTGGCCAGCACTTGAGTGGGCCAAGTTCTCATAGCACTGAGAGGAAGCATGGCTGCAAACATGAGGAAATACAGAGAAGCCATGTGCTAAGTGAAAGCCTACCTACCAGCCATTGTGCTTAAGTACCAAGCAGCCCATGGATCACAGCCTAAACTTCAAACCCAAAATATTTTACAATATACTCCTTTGTGAAATCAAGGACAAGAATTCATCCACAAATAAAACCCCCACATAAAGTCTTAGTCCTCTGAAAAGATACAGAAATGAAGCCAGCTGACTATGCTCAAATTACGCTACAGTTAAAAACATAAGCCCACACAGATGAGAGAGAACTAGCACAAGAATTCTGGGAACCCTAAAAGCCAGAGTGTGTCCTTACCTGCAAATGACCACACTAGCTCCCCAGTAATGGTTCTGAACTGAAATAAAATGGCTGAAATGACAGACATGGAATTCAGAATCTGGATGGCAAGGAAGATCATTGAGATTCAGGAGAAATGTGAAGCCTGTTGCAAGAAATCTGAAAAATCCATTAAAATGATTCAAGAGATGAAATATGAAATAGCCATTTTAAGAAAGAACCAAACTGAGCTGAGCTGATAAACTGGCAAGAATGTCATAACACAATTGGAAGCATTAACAGCAGAATAGAACAAGCTGAGGAAAGAGTCTCAGAGCTCGAAGATCAGTTCTTTGAATTAACTCAATAAGACAAAAATAAAGAAAAAATAATAAAAAAGAACAAAACTTCTGAGAAATATGAGACTACGTAAAGAGACCAAATTTTGTGACTAATTGGTGTCACTGAAAGAGAGGGAAAAGGAGAAAGCAACTTGGAAAACAAATTTGAGGCTATTGTCCACAAAAATTTCCTGAACCTTGCTAGAGAAATTGACCTGCAAATTCAGGAAATTTATAGAATCTCTGTGAGAAACAACACAAGATGACCATCCCCAAAACACATAGTCATTAAATTATCCAAGGTCAAAATGAAAAAAAAAATATTAAAGGTAGCTAGAGAGAAAGAGCAGAACATCTATAAAGGGAACCTCATCAAGCTACCCCTGGCCCTTTCACCAGAAACCCTAAAAGCCAGAAGAGATTGGGGGCCTATATTTGGTAACATTAAAGAAAAAAAAAGTCACCTACGAATTTCATATCCAGCCAAACAAAGTTTCATTAGTGGAAGAGAAATAAAATCTTTTTCAGAGATACTGGGGAGACTGAGGCAGGAGGATCTCTTGAACCCAGGAGGCGGAGCTTGCAGTGAGCTGCACTCCAGCCTGGGTGACAGAGCAAGACTCTGTCTCAAAAAATAAAAAATAAATAAAAAAATTAAAAAAAGTAAGGCAAAAACTACAATTACTTTTGCACCAGTCTAATACTTCTCCAACAACAGGAGATGCTGAGAAAATTCTTTACCATCAGATCTTCTTTACAAGAGGTCCCTAAGGGAGTGCTAAACATGAAATCAAAAAACCATTACTGGCCACCTCAAAAACACACTCAAATACATAGACATTGACAGTATAAAGCAATACACAGTCAAGTCTGCATAACAACCAGCTAACAATATAATGACAGAATCAAACTTACACATATCAACATTAACCTTGAATGTAAACAGACTAAATGCTCCACTTAAAAGGCACAAAGATATCATGACTTCAACAAACAAAATAAATAAGGCACCAAGGACCAATCCTCAAGAAACAGAGATATGTGACTGTTCAGAAAGAGAATTCAAAATAGCTATTTTGAGGGAACTCATAGAAATTGGGGATAACACAGAGAAGGAATTTATAATTTTATCAGATAAACTTAACGAGATTGAAGTAACTAAAAAGAATCAAGCAGACATTCTGGAGTTAAAGATTGCAACTGACATTCTGAAGATTGCAACTGACATGCACCAGTCTTTTAATAGCAGAATTGTTCAAGAAAAAGAAAGAATTAATGAGCAGGTTATCTGAAAACACACAGAGGAGGCAAATCTAAGAGTTATTGGCCTTAAAGTGAAGAGAAAGAGGTAGTACTAGAAAGTTTAGTCAAAGGGATAATAACAGAGAACTTCCCAAACCTAGAAAAATATATCAATATCCAACTATGAGAAAGTTTTAGAATACCAGACAAATTTAACTCAAAGAAGACTACCTCACAGTTAATAAAGCTCTCAAGGATCAAGAATAAATAAAGGACCCTAAAAGCTGCAAGAAAAAAGAAACAACTAACATACAATTGAGCTACAATATATCTGGTAGCAGACTTCTTAGTGGAAACCTTACAGGCCAGGAGAAAGTGGCATTACATATTTAAAGCGCTGAAGAAAAAAAAAATTCCTTTGAATTGTATATCTGGTGAAAATATCCTTCAAACATGATGAAGAAATAAAGACTTTCACAGTCAACAAAGTACTAGAAGTCCTAGCCAGAGCAATCAGGAAAGAGAAATAAATAAAAAGCAACCAAATAGGAAGAAATGAGATAAAAAAATCTCTCTTCACAGGTGACATAATTCTGTACTTAGAAAAGCCCATTGTCTCAGCACAAGTGTTTCCAGATCTGATAAACAACTTCAGCAAAGTTTTAGGATACAAAATTAACAACAAAAATCCGTAGTATTTCTATACACCAATCATTTCCAAGCTGAAAGCCAAATCAAGAACAGAATACCATTCACAATTGTCACAAAAATATGATAGAATACAGATAAACAAAGGTAGTGTAGTGAAAGATCTTTACAACAAAAATTACAAAACACTGCTGAAAGAAATCAGAGACAACACAAACTCATGGAAAAACTTCCCATGCTCATGGATACAAAGAATCAATATTTTTTAAATGTCCATACTACCCAAAGGAATTTACAGATATAATGCTATTCCTATCAAACTACCAACAACATTTTTCTCATAATATAATTTTAAAAATCCTCAAATTTCCTTGGAATCAAAAAAGAACCCAATTAGCCAAAGCAATCAATTCTCAGCAAAAAGAGCAAAGCTGGAGGTATCATACTACCTGACTTCAAACTATACTACAAGACTATATTAATTAAATCAGCATAGTAATGGTACAAAAACAGACAGATCAACAAATGTGTCTATTTTTGATGGACAAGATACAGAACCCAGGAATAAAACTGCACACCTATAGTCATCTTATTTTTGACAAAGCCAATAATCATAAGCAATCAGGAAAAGATTCCCTATTCAATTAATAATGCTGGAATAACTAGCTATCCATATGCAGAACATTGAAACTGGACCCCTACCTTTCACCATATACAAAAGTTAACTCAAGATGGATTAAAGACTTAAAGGTAAAACTTAAAACTATAAAAATCATAGAAGAAAACCTAGGAAATACCATTCCGTACATTGGCCCTGGCAAAGACTCCACGATGAAGAATCCAAAAGCAATTGCAGCAGAAACAAAAATTGATAAGTGGGACACAATTAAACTAAAGTCTTCTGCATAGCAAAATAAATATTCAGCAAGGTAAACAGACATCCTAAAGAATGACAGAAAATATTTACAAACTATACATCTGACAAAGGTCTAATATCTAGAATCTATAGGGAACTTAAATCAACCAGGAAAAAGCAAATAATCCCACTAAAAATGGGCAAGGAACATGAAGCAACACTTGCCAAAAGAAGACTCCATGTAGCCAATAAACATATGAAAAAATGCTCAATATCACCACTCATTAGGGAAATGCAAATAAAAACCACATTGAGATACTATAGTATACCACCAGTCACAATGGCTATTGCTCTAAAGTCAAATAATAACAGATGCTGGTGAGTTTTTACAGAAAAGTAAATGCTTATACACTGTTGATGAGAATGTGAATTAGTTCAGACATGTTGCAAATCAGGTTGAAGATTTCTCAAAGGGCTTAAAACAGAACTACCATTTAATCCAGCAATCCCATTATTGGGTTTATACCCTAAGGAATATAAATGATTGTACCATAAAGATATATGCACACACATGTTCATGATATCACTATTTGCAATAGCACAGAAATAAAACAACTTAGATGTCCATCAACAGAGAACTGTAAAAAGAAAATGTGGTACATACACACCATGGAATACTATGCAGTCATAAAAAGAACAAGATCATGTCCTTTGCAGCAACATGAATGTAGCTGGAGGCCATTATCTTAAGCGAACTAACACAGAAACAGAAAACCAAATACCACATGTTCTCACTTGTAAGTGGGAGCTAAACACTGAATACACATGGACACAAAGAAGGGAACAACAGACACTGGAGACTGCTTGAGGTGGAAGGGTGGGGAGTGGCATGTGGGTTGGAAGGCTCGATATGCTCTCTATTTGGTGACAGGATCATTCTTACACCAAGCTTCAGTGACACAAAATTTTCTCATGTAACGACCCTGTACAGGTAAATCCCTGAACCTAAAATTAAAAGTGAAACAATAGAAAATCTTCAATATATCAAGAGGGCTTAAGAATCCTAAATATTTGAAACATAATAATTTTGATAATCTCTATCTATTATATAAAACATTCAACTAAAAAGGGGGAAATAGATAAATCCAAAACTATAGTCAGAAATGTCAACACCCCTCTCTCAATAATTGATACAAGTAGACAAACAACCAGCAAGGATATATAAAACATGAATGACATTATCAACTACCTTGACTTAAATGTCATTTATTGAAAAGTCTAAAATCAGTAACTTCAGCCTGCACTTTAAGAAACTGAAAGGAAGGAAAAATTAAAGTGAAATAAATGAAAGGGAGAAACAAAACTCATGATTAGAGAGAAAAAAAGAGTCAATCAATAAAGCCAAATACAAGGCTATAAAATAACATTATAAGGAACTAAATATCAATAAATTTAACAACTCACATGAAATGGACAAATTCATTAAAACACAAAAACTACCAATGTCACTCAAGAAAATGATAGCCTGATTATTTCTGTGTCTCTTAAAGAAATTGAGTTTTAACACCTTTCCTTTCATTAGTGAATTTTATGAAACATTTAATAAAAATAAAAAATACATTTCATAAAAATCATTGTAAAATATTGAGGAAGCAGAAATAACACCAAACTCATTATTAAGAGATCTGCTTTAACCTGCTACCAAAAGCAAAAAAAAAAAAAAAAAAAAAAAAATTGAATCACTATAGAAAAAGAAAATTGAAGACCACCATTCCTCATGAATATGAACACAAAACCCTCAACAAAAATTGACAAATTTAATAAGATAATAAATGAAAAGTATAATACATCATGAATAAATGGATTCACACCAGGAATTCAGGATGGGTTTAACATCCTAATATTGAACAATGTAATTAATTACATTAATTTATAAAAGAAAAAATAATCTCAACTGGTACAGAAAAATACATTTGATAAATCTGACATGTCATAATATAACTCTGAGCAAACTAGGAATAAAAATGAATTTTCTTAGCCTAATAAAGGATAATATGGAAAACTTCCAGCTAACATCATAATTAATGGTAATAGGATGGAAGATTTTCTACTAAGATCCAAAACAAGGCAAAGATGTTCATTCTGATCACTCCTTTTCAATATTCCACTTAAGAACTGAACCAATAGAGAAAACAAAAAGAAACAAGTCATACAAATTTGACAGGAAAATAAAAACTTTTTTACAAATGAAAGGATTGAGGATTTTAAAAAGCCTAAGGAGAAGGATTAGAATTCATTAGTAAATTTAGCAACATTAGAGGATACAATATCAATATACAAAAATCAAGTACATTTCCACATATCAGAAATTAACATTAAAATATTGAAATAAAAATGTAATGCTATTTATAATCGCATTAAATAATATATATTGGCTGGGAATAAGTTTTACAAAAGATATGCAATGCTGGTAAACTGGAAATAGAAAAGACTGTGAATATTACTATTACAGCCTTATTTGTCAATCCAAAACTTTAAAAATGGTCAATCAAAGGGTGAATGATAAATTGTGGAGAATTTGTAAAATTCAACATGAAAGGACATGAACTGCATACAACAACATGAATGAATATGAAAATATTTATGCTAAGTGCAGAAGCCAGAAAAGTAAGAGTATATACTATAGTATTCCTTTCTGTCAATACTATGTGATAAACAAGTTTGGGTTTTAGTTCTATGACAGTATTTAGAAAAAAAGACAATATTTAGTGCTATGGCAGTATTTAGTGCTATGACAATATTTAAAATCTTTTGGAGAACTTTTTAGGTTCCTTACCTTTGGACTCAACTGCTTAATATTTTCATTTCTGATAAAACATCAACATTCTTTTCATTGTTAATGCTACCAGAGAGTATCTGTGAAGACTTTTGTCTTCTTCATTTCCACAGTTAGCTGATCATGAAGATTTTTTTTTTTCAGTAAATGTTTTTTATATTTGTCTCATTATTTTCTATTTAATGTTTTCTTTAACGGGTTCTCTTAAATCACTGGACAATGTTAGCTCAAAATAAGTAAACTTTCTACCAACAATTGCATAATTGCTGTTAAACAAATGTTCCAAAATATGAATCTGATTTGATATTTTCTTTGCTACTTCATACTTTTTAAATACTTGCTAAGGCTACAAGATAAACCTGAGAATCAATAGTGTAATATACAAGCCCATTATAGTATAGAATCTGGCTTTCTTTTGTCTTAATTCATTCACTTTTCAACAAATATTTGTTGAGCAATACTGTAGTCAGAATTTAAGATGGCCCTATAATTTCTGTTCCTTGGTGTTATGTTCCTCCTTGAGTGTCGGTAGAACATGTGGCTATTCTAGCCAACAGAATATGGGAAAAGAGAAGGAATTACACAAATGCAATTAAGGTTCCAAATCCATTGAACCTTCATTAAGTAAAAGTAAGACAATTATTAGAGGGCTTAACTGAATAAGTAAAACACATAAAAGAAGTCATAATTATACTGAGCTTGAAGGAACAAGACATCCTGAGTTCTATAACCATGAGAAAATAAATTCTGCCAACAGAAGTGGATAATTTCCCAGTTAAACCTCTAGATGGGAATATATCTCTGTTCTTCCCTTCACTTTAGCTTTGCCAGACCCTAAGGAGAGAACCCAGTAAAGTCATGCCTGGGCTTCTAACCTCTGAAAACTGTGAGATAATAAATGGGTGTCATTTTAAGTCAGTAAATATTTTGGTAATTTTTTACACATAAATAGAAAACTAATACAAGCAAGTATTCTGCTCCTTGCACCGTATTCTAGAAACTGTGGGAACAAGAGTGGTAAGAAAAATATATACATGTTGAGACCATCTGAAGAGTGAGTACAATCAGTACAGAGAGAAAAGAGAACCAAACATTAGATCCTACTCACTCCAACCTTAGAAAGAGGATGAAGTGGGACATTTTGCAACAGAGTTAAAAGTAATGCAACCCCCAGTCCAGAGGTTTTCTAGGACACAGAATGAGCAAGTACTCACTTGTAACTGTTGCACCTCCAGTTCTTGATGTTTTAGAAAAGTTACAGGAAGAATCTCAGCCCTGAATAAATAAAATAAAAACTAGTTGGATCCAAAGATGCCTGAATTGAAGATGAACTTTGGCAAGCTCTCCTCATTACCATACTAAAAGCCCCACCAAGGGAAGAGCTTAGTCACTATTATCCACACCTGTGGCTTATATAGAGGAACAATTGATGACGGCACCTGTGATGCCTTGACCCCACCTCTAGATACAATGACTCAGCTAACAAACCTAATAAAAGGCCAGTTTTCACCTTTGTTCAGGGAGGCATTGATGTGGGGATTTATTCCAGCTGTCCTGTTTACTTGTTCCAAGTAATAAATTTTCTTTGTTAAATACTCCTTGGTTGTAGCCATTGGAATGTCACCCGCCAAGCCAAAAACAACAACAACAAAGCACTCCTTGCAAAGGTAACAGTATGAGGAAGTGGAAGATCACCAACAGTGAGTTAAATAAATGTAGGAGCTAATGGGCTGGGCGCGGTGGCTCACAAATTATCTGCTCCCAAAGTACACTGATAGGACATGCATAGGACACAACTTATAGACATTTCCATTCACAAGGAGAAAGACAAGGAGGATTAAAAAAAAAAGTCGTTAAATCGGCCAAGCGCGGTGGCTCACGCTTGTAATCCCAGCACTTTGGGAGGCCGAGGTGGGCGGATCACGAGGTCAGGAGATCGAGACCATCCTGGCTAACACGGTGAAACCCCGTCTCCACTAAAAATACAAAAAATTAGCCGGGCGTGGTGGCGGGCGCCTGTAGTCCCAGCTACTTGGGAGGCTGAGGCAGGAGAATGGCTTAAGTAAACCCGGGAGACGGAGCTTGCAGTGAGCCGAGTCTGAGCCACTGCACTCCAGCCTGGGCGACAAAGCGAGACTCTGTCTCAAAGAAAAAAAAGAAAAAAAATGGAGCTAATGAGGTAGGAAACAAATAAGCATAGCACAGTGTTTCAGAAGTCTATGAAGGTATATTTTGGGGGACGAAAAGGACAATGGTTTCAAATTCTACTGAGAGGTCAAGAAAGATGAGTAATAATTTTGCCAAATAGTTTTACAGTGTGGACATCATTAGTGACTGAAAGGAGAGTTTTTTTTAATGAATTAATGGGGGTTAAATCTTGATCAAATTGGCTTTAAAAGAGGATACAAAGGGAGTAGACAGGGAATGTAAACAAACAAACAAAAACTTATTAAGTGCTTTAATAGAAATTAAATGCATCAATCCTATTGAGTTTTACCAGAAGGAATTAGTGGAATGATTCTTTTCCCCTCTCATAAATTTATTTCAAAGCTGGAGCAGAAGAAATTTGCTATCTCATAATTTTATACATCCTTGATGTATTCATCAAAAATGAAAACAAACTAAAGAAAATTTTAAAGAAAGACTAAAATAATTTATTGTCGCTAGATCTGCACTAGGAAAACATATCATCCTTAACCTGAAATGCAATGACAAAAGTTGGAAATTCAAGACTTTAGGAAGTAATGAACAACGAAAAAGGAAAAATATGAGGATAAATATGACTGCTTATTTTTCTTCTCATGTTTTTCAAGAACATATGACTTTTTAAAACAAAAACTGTAACATTATTCTACGATTTCTATGTGTGTAGATGTAATTCATAATAATGATAACACAGAATACAAAAATAGAAGAATGGAACTATACTATTGGAAATTTTTCATATTTCATATGAAGTTAAAAATATATTATGTAGAATAATAACAAACTACAGTGTAATAATTTAAGGAGACATAGTCTAATGTCTAGTGCAACCACTATGATATTGAAATGATAAACAGCTAAATCATAAATAAGGGATTATAAAAATAGAGACAGGACTGCTTTTACACTGTTGGTGGGAGTGTAAATTGGTTCAACCATTGTGGAAGACAGTGTGACGATTCTTCAAGGATCTAGAAACAGAAATACCATTTGACCCAGCAATCCCATTACTGGGTATATACCCAAAGGATTATAAATCAATCTACTATAAAGACACATGCACATGCATGTTTATTACAGCACTGTTCACAATAGCAAAGACTTGGAACCAACCCAAATGCCCATCAATGAGAGACTGGATAAAGAAAATGTGGCACATATACATTGAGGAATACTATGCAGCTATATAAAAGGATAAGTTAATGTCCTTTGCAGGGACATGGATGAAGCTGGAAATTATCATTCTCAGGAAACTAACACAGGAACAGAAAAGTAAACACCACATGTTGTCATTCGTAAGTGGGAGTTGCACAATGAGAACACATGGACCCAGGGAGGGGAACATCACACACCAGGGGCTGTTGGGGGGTGGAGTGATAGGGTAGAGATAGCATTAGGAGAATAACTAACATAGATGACCAGTTGATGGGTGCAGCAAACCACCATGGCATGTGTATACCTATGTCACAAACCTGCACATTCTGCACATGGATCCCAGAACTTAAAGTATAATTAAAAAAAAAAAGTTGTGATTTACACAAATGAATACAGAAAACTAGGGAGAAACTATACAGCTTTTGAGACAAGAACATGGAAGAAAATCAAGCTGATATAATAAATGAATATAAATATTAATGATGGATACAGTTTGGCTGTGTTCCCGCCCAAATCTCATCTTGAAGTGTAGCTGTCATAATCCTCATGTGCCTTCTACCATGATTGTGAGGCCTCCCCAGCCTTGTGGAACTGTGAGTCCATTAAACCTCTTTCCTTTATAAATTATCCAGTCTTGGGTATGTCTTTATCAGCAGCATAAGAACAGACTAATACAATGATATAGTATATAATAGTAATTCATAACATTATTATTATTATTATCATTATTTTTTGAGACAGAATCCAGCTCTGTCTCCCAGGCTGTAGTGCAGTGGTGCAATCTCAGGTCACTGCAACCTCCGCCTCCTGAGTTCAAGCAATTCTCCTGTCTCAGCCTCCCGAGCTGTTGGGACTACAGGTGCAAGCCACCATGCACGCGGCTAATTTTTTTGTATTTTTAGTAGAGTATTTTTAGTATTTTTTGTATTTTTAGTAGAGATGGGATTTCACCATATTGGTCAGGCTCGTCTCAAACTCCTGTCCTCAGGTGATCCACCTACCTTGGCCTCCCAAAGTGCTGGGATTACAGGTGTGAGTCACTGCACCTGGCCAACATTATTATATTTGTGTTACTGCGAATTTATATATTTATAATGAAATATGTCATATTTATAAGGTGTACTATAAATGTGAATAATGCATAAATATCTCTTACCACAGATGATAATTTAACAAACCAATTAGATAAGCAATACACTTGAACAATTAACAAAATATATTCAAATGGACAAAATAAGCATAAAAATTCTCAATAACTCTAGTTATCACAGAAACAAAAAGTAAATCCACATGAGTTACCATCCTATACCTATTAGGCTGGCCAAAATTTAAAAGGCTGATAATGCCAAATGTTTGTCAGTATGTGAAGCAACTGGAACTCTCACACATTGTTGATGGAAATCAAAATGGCACAACCATTTTGAAAAAAGATGACATATTTTAAAAATTTAATTATCCACTGATGTTATAATATCAATATACACTACACTTATATAATAATATGGAAGTAGGAAGTGGGACTTAACTGTGGACCAGATTAAAGACTGGCTAAAACAGGGAAGAGACACCAAAAACAACTCTCAAGAAGTTACTGCACTTTTCCATGGACAATAACTGAAAAGTTATCACCACTTTTCTAGAAATTTCTGAGTAACTCACATCTTGATTTGCATGTAATTAAAGGTGAGTATAAATATGACTGCAACACTGCCCCCAAGCTGCATCTCTCAACCCACTGCCTATGTAGGAGCAGTCACACAGCTGTAATAATGCTTCCTCAATAAAACTGTTGTATTGTACCACCTTTTCACTCTTGGATTTCTTCCTGGGCAAAGCCAATAACCCTCCTGGGCTAAGCCCCAGTTTTGGTGCTTGCTTGCCCTGCATCAGTTTTATATTGTGTCCTTTTTGGTAAGTTGTGCTTTTCAAAGAATTTATCATTTTCTTCTAAGTTGTCGAGTCTATTGGCAAATAGTTGTCCACTAAATGTCCTTACTGTGTTTCTAATATCTGTAGAGTCTGTATTGTTTCTCTTTCTTTTCTGATATTGCTATTGTGTGTTTGTAAACTTTCACTACTAATTAGTCTTATTTGATTTTGTTAATTACTTTTTCAAAAAAACACATTTGGGCTTGTTTATTTTCTATTTCATTGATTTCTCTTCTCTTTGGTATTACTTTTCTACAACTAATTTTTTGTAATTTGATATTTTCTTTGGGTTCCTAATATGGAAATATATATTATTGATTTCTCTTAAAAATTTAAGCAAGCCAATTTTTCTTCAAATACTATTTTAGCTTCATTGGACACGTTTTGATTCATTGTTTTTTTTGTATTCATAATCACTCAGTTCAAAATATTTCCAAATTTCACTTGTGTGTTTTCCTTTGTCCCATTTTTACTAAGTGTGTTATATAATTTTCACATACTTTATTTACATATTATGACTTTTTCTAAATAATTATTATTTAGAAAATTATTATAATTGTTATTTGCTAGCTTAATTATTTTCTAGGCACAGACTATCCTAATATTTCAATCTTTTCAAAATTACTAATCTGTGTTTTGTGATCCAGCATAATGTTTATCATCATGATATCCTGTATGTAGTTGAAAAGATTATTATAGTTGCTTGTTGCAGTATAGATGTCAATTCAGCCAATGTTGTTGGTAGAGATTAACTGGTGTATGAATTCTTACTAATATTATGGCTAATTTTCTGTCAATTATTGAGGAAGGAGTGCTAAAATATCCAAATATAATTGTTCATCTATTCCTCTATTTCTACCCATTTCTTCTTCCAGTACGTTTACATACATCATATATATTGCCATCTAATTTATTCATAATAAAATGCACCTGATATGATTTGGCTGTGTCCCTACCCAAATCTCATCTCAAACTGTAATCCTCATGTATCGAGGGAGGGACCTGGTGGAAGGTGATTGGATCATAGGGGCGCTTTCTCCCATAACTGTCCTCATGATACTGAGAGAGTTCTCACAGGAGCTGATGTTTTTAAAAGTGTTTGGCAGTTTCCACTTTGCTCTCTCTCTCTCTCCTGCCACCATGTAAGACATGCCTTGCTTCCCCTTTGTCTTCCACCGTGATGGTAAGTTTCCTGAGGTCTCTCCAGCCATGTGGAACTGTGAGTCAATTAAACCTCTTTCCTTTATAAATTACCCAGTTCTCCAGCCATGCGGAACTGTGAGTCAATTAAACCTCTTTCCTTTATAAATTACCCAGTCTCAGTTAGTATCTTTATAGCAGTGTGAGAATGACTAATATAGCACCTATTTGAAATATACAGTTCGATGAGATATGACACATGTATACGCTCATATGATCATTGCCTCATTCAAGATATAGAACATGTTCATCAGCATATGTGCTTCTCCCATGGCCGTCAATCACACTCACACCCACTGAACCCATGCCACCACAACCACTGTGTGGTTTTCTGTAATTACATATTTGTTTTCTTTTTCTGTAATTTCATAGTATGTATATTCTTTTGTGTGTTTTAATTTTACATATATGCCATTCATCATACCACAGTTTGTTTACTTATGATCTGCTCTTGGACATTTGACTTTTTTCAGTTTGGGCTGTTACAGGTTCAACTATTATGGGTATTCCTCTACCAGTTGCTTTACAGATACATCTTTTTGTTTCCCCTTGATAAACATCTAAGGGTATTGATGCATGGAAGGCAAGCCCCCAAATTAGCTCGTAACCTGGGAGGGTTATTGCCTTTGCCCAGGAAAGAATTCAAGAGTGAGCTGTCAGTAGAAGAAAACAGCTTTATTATGGTGACAATGTTACAGCTTTGTTACTGCTCCTACAGAGCAGAGATACTCCATAGACAGTGTGTTGGGAGTAGCAGCTCAGGGGCAATGTTGCAGTCATATTTATACCCACCTGTAATTACATGCAAATCAGGATGTGTGTTATTCAGAAATTTCTAGAAAAGGAGTGGTAACTTTCTGTTCATTATCACGGAAAGGGGCGGTAATTCTGGAAGTTGCCGCAGCAATAGTAAACTGCCATGGCACTGATGGGTGTGCCTTATGGAAAGCTGTTTTTGATGTCTCTTCTCTTTTATAGCTAGTCTTTAATTTGGTCTGTAATTAAGTCCTGCCTCCTACCTCATTTCCCACTCAGAGATTAGATACTTTTCCATAAACTTAAGGGAGCTGCAGAAGGGTGGAGGTCCATCTTCTGTAACTGCTTCCTGCTGATTTTATGGGAATAGGTCCTTCCTGGCACTGGAGGAGTAAAAATCTCTGTATACCTAGTCTAAGGGGCCCAAAGACAGGATACTTTTATTCTCATGGTCAGCTGATGGAATGAGGTAAAAGCCTTGTGGCAGCATTGTCTTTACCTGGAATTGTTGTAATTTGGAAGACACAAACTTTACTAAAAGGTTAAACAAGAGAAAACCAAAACCTAATAATAACAAGATAGCTATCAAAGGTCCTAGAAGAGGTAAAAAACAGCTGTGACTCGGGAGGGAACTTTTTGAAAACAACATTTTTTATTTAGAGATGGGATCTTGCTATGTTGCCCAAACTGGTTTCAAACTCCTGGGCTAAAGTGATCCTCCCAGCTTGGCCTTCCAAAGTGCCAGGATTACAAGTGTGAGCCACTGCACCCAGCCAAGGGAGGGCACTTTTGATAGTCGACCAGAGATAATTGGGGTCTGGGCCCTGGTTCTATGTAACCAGGTAGCTTGCTCATACATCATTTGAATGTTAACCTCAACCTGTCGGGTTGTTAATTTGTGTGCAGTAGGTTGTATTAATAACTGCACAGACTCTACCTTGTGTAGCTTGCAAATAACCCAATGTTAGTCTGTTATTGAGAATTACATTTGCCAAAGGGTCTAGGGAGTCTTAAATTCCCTTTAGTGTCTGACCTGTGTTTGGTAACTAAGGATTCTAGGGTTTGAGTCAAGATTTCTAGGGTTGAATTATGGTAGGCAAAGCCACCTCAGGGTGTTGTTAGTCCTATTGACACCCTGATTCCCACCAGAATTAATCCTACAGCTCATTTATTTTTGGTATTCCTAGGTTTCATGGAGTTATAGACCATGACCCCTGGGGGGGAAGGGTGGCCAATGTACATTTACCTTTGTTCCAAGTTTTGATACATAAAAGAAGGCTCTTCCTTAAAGAGCAGGTGGCTCCCTTGCAAGTCAAGAGTGTTTACGGGGTGTGACTTTTTTCCTTTCATGGCCACAAACAATAATGAGCTCAGTGGGGTACAATTAGAGATCCTTTGGGTATGATGTCTATTCTTCACTGCCAAGCTAGGTCCATAGGAATATTCTTCACATGTTTTAATATGACCGGTTGAATAATCTTTGTTTTCCATAAGTGGATGGTACTCCCATCTTTCCAGATTAGGCAGTTGTTTTTTTCAACTGTATGTTCTGGTGCAGGATAAGGCACCATATATGGCTTTCTCACTCACAAGTAGAATCCCATTTACCATGCTGTGCCCTTGGGAACTTGGCAATCAGAGTTGGATTAAGGCATCACAGGGAAACTTTCACTTTTGTGTCATTGACAAAACGGTGGATGTAAAAGATAGGATCATTAGTGCAGTGGAGATATAGATACCCAAATTCCCAAGTCCAGGTAGTAGTGGTGGGACTGGGTTCAGGTGGAATTGGTTAAGTTGGGGAGAATTTCACCTAACAAGTAGGAGTCTGGGTAATTTGGAATTGCTATGGTCAGTTAGGAAGTCTGGGGAGATGACCATAAGATTTTTCCGATGGGCCAGAAGGTAGAACTTTTTATCCTGGGATGTTGATGACAAATCCAGCAACTAGGAAGATGATTCCCTACCAGTATAATTTTTGAAATGTTTCCTATAGAGTTTTTCCCACTCACAATAAATCAGGGTAATTGGGAGAGCAAACAGGATTAACAGTGGCAGCATGGTGTCCAGTTGGGCTTTGGAGTGGCCTGTATCCCCAACAAGAACAAAAGATGTTTCCCAGGAGGAGGCAGTTGGCCAAAGCAACAGAAAAAAAGTATTACAATTAGGAAGAAGAGAACAATTAATGCTTCTATTTGTATTGAAAGCTTCAGGTTACTATTTCTGGCTGTGTTGATTCTTTTAAATAGGTAAGGGAGGCCTTCCAAAGGTTCACAGATGTAGGTCATGGTGTCTTCCTTTTGTGCCCGTGACTAATAAGAAATAGGTTTAATCTTGGAGAGGTGTACCCAACTGTTATTCTCTGAAGTTTAACAGCAGTAGGAGTACTGAACAGCGCCTGATAGAGGACTTTCTATTTTGGTTGTAATTGATTCTTGAGAGATCCTTTTGTTCCAAGTTTTTAGTAAAATCAATCTCCTGGTTGAATGGATGGGGGTGGGGAACATTAATTGTTTTTGTTATGGGAGGGGGCGATATTTTGTTTTTATATGCTTGAGAAACCTTTTGAACCTAGCTAAGTTGATAATATGGATGAGCATTCTATGTGTCTTTTTATCAAACAGGAGGTCTAAAGTTAAAAAGGGCCTCCTGTAAGTCATTTCAAATGGACTAAATTTTAGAGTTACCTTTGGAGCCATCCTCACATGTAAAAGGGCTCTGAGTAGGAGAGAAACCCAGACCTCTAAGCTCTCAGGTCTCCTAACAGAGTTTTGCTAATGTCCTTTAAAAGATACAATTAGCTTTGTTTTTTTAAATCTTATTGGAGAATTGAGATCTCCATGAGAAGTGAAGATGACAGGTAATGCCTAGGGCTAAAAAAAAAACCTGCCTGGTCATTTTAGCTGTGAAGGAGAGTCCCCTTATCACTCTGTAGACTTTTTGGTAATCCAAACATAAAGAGACACATATCTAAAGTAATACAATTCAGTCCCAATTTTATAGATGACTGCAGTTTACCATTAATTCAACACATATTTATTAATTATTAAATAGAATATATTTTAAATTCCTCATTTTCTAGATCCTATCAAATAAACTATTTTTTTATATTATTATATTATCACAATTGGCAGTTGTGTATATGATGTATATATATATATATCCACTAATTGATTACCAGCTGGATATGTGTGTTTGTGATCACAGACACACACACACATACACACAAAGAGATGTACACACACTAATTTCAAATACTTAAACCCACTATTTCCACTGGGACTGAGTCAGTAATTTAATAGTACATTCAAGGAAGACCTAATTATTACATGAGATTGGAGGTTATCAGGGAGTTTCAAATTGTTATTATTGAAACAACAATGCACTCTTTTGAGATTCAGTGTGAACCTGCTGCAGTATGGTGCTGGTTACTGACTTTTAATATATGAAACCTTGGAACACTGTTAAATAGAAAACTTGAGTGATTACTAAAAGAGTAACCTGAGTTTTCCAATTTTATAAAACTCTGCTATCGAATCAGATTTAAAAGGTTTAAATTCCAGAAATGAGCAGAGACCCCAACATTTAATATCTCCAGGGAATTAATGAAAGAAAATAGTAGAGAGATATTGGGGGAAGCAGAGACAATCTTCTGTTTGAAAAATCTATATACATTTATTAGCAGGATGGTAATAAGCATTTCCAGGGTTGTAGAAGCATTGAATAGAACAGTGGGGTAATGATGTTGAAACTATCGACAGAACTGGCAATAATGAACCACTAAAATGAAGCCAAATGGAATTAACCTAAAAATCCAATCGGCTCACTCACTGAGGGAAAAATAAGGAAAATTTCTGCATAATTTCACATTTTATTCTTGGTAGCTTTATATCATGTGAAATGTACAGGGTGTGCATATGTGTGAGAGAAAATGTCAGCAAACAAAATCAGGCATTGTAGTAGAAATTGCAGACAAAAGAAAATTAGTGGATTAGATTGACTTCTCTATTGGCAAATGGCATGTTATAATAAAGATGCAATAGTACCTAACTTTTAACACTAGTTATTAATTATTTATTGAAAAATTGGCTTTTTAAAATATTTTATTCTTGTAATAATAAATGTGATAGATAACAACACTGAACATGAATTTTTGAGCATATCATCAGCAAGAGTTTCTTTATTAAATTTCTTGAGGTGACAATTTGATGGTAGAAAGTAATTATAAATAAAAAATGCTATCCACTTAATTATGTAGTAATATATGGTTATGTAGCTATGCAATAATAACTTTGTGACTTCATTTTCTTAACTGAAAATAAATAATCGCTTCAGTACTTTATAGTATTTTTAGGTTCCTAAAAAGAAATATGATATGATCTTCAATATTTTTCATTGATTAAATCATTTCTAGATGATAGTTGAACTTACAGATGCCAGTTTACTAAAAGTTTATATTGAAATTTAGTTATAAAATATTTAGTAAGAAAAACAAAGCTATAATATTTATTAGATAGCCCATATTACTGCATCATATAAAGTTTTATAAACAAGTAAATCTCATAGTACATTCACAAGCAAACATAAACATAATAAAAATAACACTGTATTATTTAACCATGTTTACATGCCAAGTGAACAGTAAATGGGCAGCTGATAGTACATTCAATTAGACAGTCTATCATATAAATTTCATTCACTCATTAAATTTATCCTTTAATGCTAAATTACTCTATTTATGACCAGCAGAGAAATATATGTGTATAGTAAACATTGAGCCTAATGACTAAAGTAAAACGATTGGGTACCTTGGTTTTTACCATTACGCACCTGTAATTAAAAAAAAAATTAGACGATATGTTTTCTCTCATTGTGTTAATCTTTGTTTTTTCAACTTATCTGTCCTTTCACTAAAAGAAAATCACCCTACTAATTCATACTTAATAGAAGACCTTTGCATTAACTCAAAGCAAGTTGGTATCAAATTATCATAGCCTATTCCATTTTGAAAAATGAGGCAATTATAAATTTGTGATCTTTCCCCTTTCTTTAATTCCACTGTTCAGTGAGTTGTATTTGTTTCGTTTATTGTAAAGAACTCCAAGTAAACCTGGTTACATTTGCCTATTCACTTTAAAAGTTATGGTGAGTCTCACTGGTCTGCCATCTGGAGTCACAGCTAGCTGACAATATTATATAACTTTTTAACTTCCTATGTTGCTGAATTTAATGTAATTTTGAAATAAGTATGTTATGTTTAACAATTTTGGAATGCATCTCCTTGGCCTGATAGCAGCAGCTACTGCGTTAAGAAATTGTTCTTATAGCAATATGCCACGGATTTCATTATTTTTTCTTTTCAAGCTTATCACTAGCTTAAGACATAACATATATCCACCCCGAGTGTTTAAGTCTATTCCATGTTTCTATGTGGATTTCTCATTTCTTTTACTATCATAATATTGAGCAAAATTTAGACAGAAAAAGTTTATTACTGTTATTGAATAAGGTATATTTATTATTACAAAATCATATGATTTTACAAAATACATTTTTTCCTGTGGCCCATTATGTTTGGAGTATAATTAGATGTTTCCCATAGTAACTAGGCCCCTGCTATCAAGCTAAATGGAATAACTTTATTCTTCTGCAAATGTTTAACGGGGCAAACAAAATAATAGTCACAATAGCAGGAATTTTATTATGAAAGGTAATTATCACTGATTATACCACATTGAAAAGCAATCATCTTTATTTTCTCCACATTGCCTTCCAACTTTGGTCCATATTCTTAACTACTTTTCATATATCTGTAATAGCATCATAGAAATACTACAGTGATTCTTTAAAATACCTGAAATTACAAGAAAACCCATGATTACTTGATAAGACAAAATAGGAGGAAAAGTATAAATTATAGTCATTGTTTTCTGGTTCCATGGTATATTGCTGATGCATTCTGAATTCTTGTCCCTTGCCTGATTTCACAACAGAGAGATTAATGCTCCCAGATTCTGAATTCTTGTCAGATGTCCAGATTCTAAAATCTTTGACAAACGTACAATTTTGAAGTAGTTATTTATGTTTCTTCCCCAGTCCCATATCATCTTATCCAAGCAAATCCAATACACTCAGTTTTAATGTACATGCTTGCCACTAAAACTTCTCTCCTTTCATTATATTACCCTTTGTAGCAACTATATTGCCTTTTGGATTGATACTAACTTTTTCCAGTGTTTCTAGATTCTGACTATAGGTTTTACCTTCTAGTTCAAATTCTGCTTCTTTACATTTTTCAACTATTTAATTTCTGAATATTGACCAAAAACACACACTAAAGGGTGTAAATCACTGTCTCTTTCAATTATTCTTCTCAGTGTTGTGATAGCATTTCCATCAGTTTTTTCAGAGATTAAGGATTCTTTTCATTATCTGAGCCACTCAAAATTTGAGACCTGGATTTTACACTTTCTCCATTTGTTGCCAGAGTCTTACATTGATGCTAACAGCTGATATAATTTTCTCCTCAATATTTTATGTTCAAATTCTTGACTTACAGACCCTGTGTATACCAATCTCTGGATAAGTAAAACCTCATTTGTACATTTCATTCTGTAACAGTCACGTAACTCTCTTAATTCAGTGTATCCTAATGACTAACCATGTAACTCAATTTATGATATGTGCTCATGCATATAAACCATTGCACATTTTTTTCACTATACTTCAAACAGCCTGATGTCTAATTTCCACTTGAGGAAACATATATTCCCATTCCAGGTCACAATTTCTGACCATCATTTGTTTCTGACCTCCTAGGCTAAGTAACAAATCCCTCTTCAATACTGTTAATGTCTACTGCAGCAATTATTAATTTTTAATATCTCTACTTAACAGAGTTCTTCAACTTAAAATTATCACTTTATGTTTGTTTTGTTTTGCTTTTGCTTTAGTTTCCAATCTGTACCATGACTTATCTAGAGTATTTCATGAATATTTTTCTGGAATATTTAATTAATTATTTAGTGAATAATTAGTATGAGGATAGTTATCAGTGCATAGAACAAAAATACTTAGTGTAGAAATTTTCATAATGGAGATTATTACTAAGAATGAATAAGTGTTAACTTAGTGTGGTCCATGTTGCAACAGAAGTAAAATGGTTCTATGTATAGATACCAACCAAAGATTTTGCTGATAATCCAATGGAGATGACTGAATCTCCAAGAATCCTGTTTGGCTGTAAAATAATTTAAAAGAGGAGTTGTGTATTTGTACATGTATATGTTTTGTTTTTGTTTTTATTTTGAGATGGAGTCTCACTCTTTCATCCAGGCTGGAGTGCTGTGGTGCAATCTCAGCTCACTGCAGCCTCCACTTCCTGGGTTCAAGCGATTCTCCTGCCTCAGCCTCCCAAGTAGCTGGGACTACAGGTGTGCACCACCACACCTGGCTAATTTTTGTATTTTTAGTAGAGATGGGGTTTCACCATGTTGGCAAGGCTGGTCTCGAACTCCTGACTTCAAGTGATCCTCCCACCTCAGCCTCCCGGCCTCCCAAGGTGTTGGGATTACAGGCGTGAGCCACCACGCCCGTCCTTTACATGTATATGTTATATGTTATTGTTCTGATGTACAGATCTTTACTCACTACAATATTTTTTAGAATTTTCTATACAATGGCCATGTTGATTTTCCTCCTGCTAAGGACGATCTGTGTATCAGGCAATTATTTTACAAGCTTAGTGCCATGTTTTGTGGTTCTATCGCAATTAAAATAATATTTATATTAAAGTAACATCTTTGATTCCTGGTGCATTTCTAATAACCATTGTTTATCAGATCAGTGACATTCAGTAAAAGTAATCTCGAATTTAAACTTGAAGGAAAATTTTAGTAGGGATTTCTACATATACTCAAAGAAATGTCCTAAAAATTAATGTTGAAATGAGGAATTTGGCATAAAGTATTTTAGCATTATTTCATTATTAGCTTTCATTTTACATTTTTTGAAAGTACTAGCTAATAATTAAGAGAGAAAATAATATGGATTAAAACTGTTGATATATTTGTGAAATAATTATGATTTCTATAAGGAGAAACTAATAGAATTAACACAAAACTAATAAAACCAATACATTAAGTTATGTGGCTAACTTCAAATATTAGAAGAAACAAAAATATCTGATAATGATTATAATAAATTTTATATTTTAAGGTAAAATAAATTATTCAATTAATAACCCAAATATAAAATTATAAAATAGTAGAGTTAGAATAAAAAAGATTGAATAGAATATATGCATATATGCATATATACATATACAAAATTAGAAATATTTTCTATTTTTCTTTCTTTGTACACAAACATTGTATATATACCCATATCTATGATTTTTTTAAACTTGACTGAAAAGACAAAATTACTTGAGTAAATGATGAGAAATACTAGGACACTATGTTCCTGTTTAGAAAGAATTGATATATATGCCTATATGTCAGTTTTCCTGAATCAATTTGCAAATTTCATTTAGTACTACCAACTTCCAATTTTATTTTTTCTTTATTTTTAAATTCAAAAATTTTATTTTAAAATCATTTTAGACTTAATTGGCCAAAATAGTACAGACAATTTATTTGTACCCTTTTTCTAGTTTACACCAATGGTATTGTCTCATAAGAGAAATTATGTCATCAAAATAAGGTATTTGACATTTTTCATAATATTAACTATACTGCACACCTTATTCAGATTTTACCAGGTTTACTTGCACTCTTTATTTCAGTACAGTTAGAGAAAATTTTATCACTTGTGCAGATTTTTGTAACCACTAACGTAGTCGGATTACAAAGCTTTTTCATCATCACAAATAAGCTCCTTTTTGCTTCTTCTTAATGATCACATCCTTCCCAAACTTTAATCTCTGTCAAACACTAATCTGTTCTCTATTACTATAATTTTGTCACATGGAGAAAGTTATATAAAATAAACCATACCATATCTAACCTTTCAGTTTGGCTTCTTTTTTTTTAATGCTCCAATATAATACTCTGGAGATACACAAAATTATGCAAGTCAATATTTTGTTCCTTTATATTTCTGAGTCATATTCCACTATATGGATACATTACAGTTTGTCTATTCATCTTTTGAAGATAACTTAGATTGCTTCTTTCTTTGCTATTAGAACTGAAACTGCTGTAAACATTTGTATACTGATGTTGGTGTAAATATATGTGTTAATTTCTCTAGAATAAATATGTAGGAGCACAACTATCTTGTAGTAAAATTTCTTTTTATTTTATAAGGAACTGCCAAACTCTTTTCCAGAGTGACTGAATTATTTTACTTATCAGCATATAAGAGATCAAGTCATTCTACATCCTCATCATATTTTGTACACAATACTGTGCTTTAGAGTTACATAATTACGTTGTTTTAATTACCTATGTTTAACATTTCTAACCACATAGCATAGTATTTTATCATAGCATGGCACAGTATTCTACTATCTACCGTGTCTTGCTTATCTATTCTTAAATTACAGTTTTCTAACTTATCTCTATCTTCTCATTACTGCAAATTGTACATTCCCTGTAAACCACCTGTGTGATTTTACTGGCATATAATTTAGTTATGGGATTCCAGGCTATGCATAATGTTAATAAATAGTATCTGGTTTCTTTCCAAAATAGCAAGACTGGTGCATTTCACCAGGGATTTGTTTCTATTTTCTATCCACTAACAAAACCTTTTTATTATCCAATTTTTAGCATGCCAATTGTCATAAATTATATTTCTTCGTTGTTTTAACTAAACATTTTGCTTCTAGTGAATTGGAGCCTCTCTCTATATACAGTTATGCAGCACATGATGATGTTTTGGACGATTGGCTGCATAAACAATGGTGGTCCCACAGGTTTATAATGGAGCTGAAAAATCCCTATACCCTGGTGACATGGTACCCACAGTAACATCTTAGTGCAACACATTATTCAACAAGGCTGTTGTCGAAGTGACAAACAACTTTAACCTAGGTGTGGAAAAGGATGACATTGAGGAGCTGCCAGATGTGATTCCTGAGGGAATTGAGTAATGAGGAGTCAATGAAACTAGATCAGGAATGCAGAGCTGAATAAGAGACAAGAGAAAAGGACATCGCAGGAGAAGAACCCCCAGGAAAATTCACAGTGAAAGATTTAGCAGAAGATATTATGGACCTCAGCAAGCTCATTAAAAAGTTTGAAAACCCGGGCCCCAACACCAGAAGGTTTTCATTAATAGAGAGACATGTTCGTGGTGCATTATCAGCTTACGAGCAAATCTGTGATTGAAAAAACAAAACAAAACAAAACAAAAAAGCCATTATGGACGTATTTCTGAAAAAAAAGCTGACATCCCCAGAAGAGCCTCAGGCAGGTCCTTCAGGAGGTATTCCAGAGGAAGGCATTGTTCTCATAGGAGAAGCCAGCTCCATGAGTGTCATTGCTCCTGAAGACCTTCCAGGATCTAGGAGGTCTTCCTCCTAGATGTGGAGTGCTAGAGGTAGAGAAGATGTGGAGGTAGAAGACAGTGATGTTGATAAACCTGACCCTGTGCAGGCCTAGAATAATGTGTGTGTGTGCCTTAATACGCACATTAAAATTTGTTTAAATAAAAACAAAATATTAAAAATCAAAAAAGCTTATAGAATAAGGAAATAAAATAACTTATTTTTGTACAGCTGTAAACCTGTTTATGTTTTAAGCTAAGTGTCATTAAAAAGATTAGAAAGTTTAAAATTAAAAAGTTAATAAAGTAAAAAGTTACAATAAGATAACGTGAATTTATTATTGAAGAAAGAAAAATAATTTTTATAAATTTAGTGTAGCCTAAGTGTACAGTGTTTATAGTCTACAGTGAGGTATAGAAATGTCCTAGGCCTTCACGTTCACTCACCACTCACTCAGTAACTCACCCAGAGCAGTTTCCTGTCCTGCCAGCTCCATTCATGGACAATGCTCTACACAGAAGTACCATTTTTTATCTTTTATGTTATATTTTTGCTGTACATTTTTTAAGTCTGTACGTGTATTTAGATACACAGGTGCTTACCATTGTGTTACAATTACCTACAGTATTCAGTATAGTAACAAGCTGCACAGGTTTGTAGCCTAGGAGCAATAGTAAGGCTATATCACATAGCCTAGGGGTATAGTAGGCTATACCATTTAGGTTTGTGAAAGTACATTCATGATGTTCGTACAATAAAATCACCTAAAGACATTTTTTTTTTTTTTTTTTTTGAGATGGAGTCTCACTCTGTTGCCCTGGCTGGAGTCCAGTGGCGCGATCTCTGCTCACTGCAAGCTCCGCCTCCTGGGTTCACACAATTCTCCTGCCTCAGCCTCCCAAGTAGCTGGGACTACAGGCGCCCGCCACCATGACTGGCTAATGTTTTTGTATTTTTAGTAGAGACGAGGTTTCACAGTGCTAGCCAGGATGGTCCCGATCTCCTGACCTCGTGATCCGCCCGCCTCGGCCTCCCAAAGTGTTGGGATTACAGGCGTGAGCCACCGTGCCCAGCCTAAAGACATATTTTCAGAACTTATTCCTTTTGTTAAGCAGTGCATGACTGTGGTTACTTGTACTTCAGATTTCCTCTCAGTGAACTGTTTGTTTCTATGCAATAACTATATTTATCCTGGGTTTTCTATCTTTTTCCTACTTTAAGGTTTTGTTTTTCTTTTTAATTTTCTAACTATCTGTCTTAAATGTTGCAAGTGGTTTTTTTCCAATATGTCATATCTCTACAGTTGCCTTTATTGCATACAAATTTCTTAGGTTACATGTAATCAAATCCAGTATTTTTTCGTAAAGCAAAAAGGAACACTTTCGATATTAATAGTAGGTTTTGTACAAATTAACTACGAAATATTATTTTTGTCTGCATAATTGGGGCTTATTTATATAAAAGGAGCATAATTAGTGAATGAGAAGTATTTTGTGGAATTCTATAAGTCTTTTCAATACCATAAATGCTGCCTTTGGAAAGATTCAAACATACTGCCCTTCACATTTTTTAAAAAAAGACTGATACCTATGCTCATTATACTTTTTTTTCATTCTCAGTCATTTTGCTAGAAGCATGAAAGTTGAAATCATATTTTCCGATCTTATTTTTATGTCTGATTCTAAAGTGAGAAATAGCACTCTTGAAACTTGACATCACATTTTATCTTATATTGTGAAAAGTGAATTGATATCAACTAGAAAAAAATGTTATATTCTTTCCTTGCAGCAAATTGCCTTTCCCCACAAAGATTCTGATCCAAGATGACCCACTGCATGGTATGCTGTGTTATAAGAGCAACATCCCTGTAATTTGAAGAATAGCATGGAGACTCATTTTTTTATCTTAAAAAAGAAGCTTCGTGAGCGCTGTTGATACATACCTTAGAGAGAGACAGAAAAGGAATTAAAGGAATAGATAGGTAATAAAGAAAGTTGCTTAGTTTTTCTTTTCAAAATATTGTGAGAAAAAAACCTTCCTTCCCTAAGCAGATAGTAGCCCTAAGCTATGGTAAATTTGAGGGAAGAAAACAAAAGAGAGGGGCAGCTACTATGTACAGTCTTTGGGATTTTATCAATATGCTATAGAAATTATTAATGTAAGATATAGTTCATAAATATGCTTCTTACATATCTGAAATGTGCTGTTAGTCATTTTATATTTGCAGCAAAAACAATTCAAAGCACTAACTGGCAACACCTTCAGCCGTAACCTCACTCCGTATTGCCCAAGAGAATCACGTTTGCCCAGTGCTTAGCAGAGGTATAACAGGGAACAAATGAAAGCAAAGCCTGCAGCCAATAGACTCAGTTCCTTGACAATAAAATACTAAAAATATGAGAATTTGAGGTTGAATTAACTTCTGCCATTTTAGAGTACTTAAAACTATAACATATATTAAACGTATTTGATAAATTGTATAAATTGAGCTGTTATATTCCAATAGATTTGAAAGCATTCTCAGACTGTCTCATAATAAATATGATCATTAGTATTACATCAATTTGTATTTTGCTCTACTAATGAAGCCTGAGGCAAATAGCTAGTGTTTACCAAATATCCACTTGGGTGCCTTTATGTTTCCTAGCTTCCTTTTTGCTAAGCTTGAGTCTGTATTACTCATCTATCTAGTCGAAATGATACATGTTTATTCTAGGCCAAATTTTCTCCTTTCTGTCTTTCTCAGATATGAATAACTTTAGAACTCTCATTTCCCAGAGATAGGAGCTACAAGATTACAGACGGCTGATTGATCTGCTTTAGATTTTGTGTGGGTGAAAAATAAATGTTTGTTTTGTTAAGTCCTTGAAATTTTGGAGCTGTCTGTTGTGGTAGCTATCACTAGCTACACTGACTAATTCTACAAACATCACAAATATCAAATGCTTAATGATACGTTTTTCTATTATTGTCAACAATCTTCATATTCGGTTATATCTTGTCAACATCAACAAGAAAATGACCCAAAATTTACAGTCCTTGTGGATTTTTTTCAATGCAGAACTTGCATCTCATTGGAATAGAGTTCCACTCAATTCTAACAATACTCAACCAGGTTATCCATAAGGTCTTGAGGATGAGAAGTACAAAAACAGCACATAAAAGATAGGCAAGGAAAATAAAGCTGAGAACAAAAATTGACCAAAAAAAATATGAAAGGCAACAGAACCAGTTCTAAGTTATCTACTAATAGTAAGAGAGGAGAAAGTTTCATAATGTATAGTGTCCTTAATTACGTAGAATTATTTTTGGAGGAAGACAGAATGATTATTGATGAAATCTGAAGAGAATCACAAGTAAAATATTGAATTCATCATTTATCTTTAAAAGTAATGAGAATCTTTCTATCCAAAATTATGTGCAGATTTGTTTAAATATTACAAAGATTTTACTAATATGTTGAGATTTGCCTCAAACTTTGATGATAGACAAATAATATTGGACCATGTTGATCCTGTGACTCAACACACGACCTCTGGAGGTTATCATGCCCCAGTTTTGGACACATGACTACTTGACAAAATGTCAGGGGAAAATAAATTTAAAGTAGAAATGAATAATGATCCTTGCACTTGGCAATTTCATGAATACTTTATTTGTACCAACTATGTATTATTTAGATAAGATCATTCAAGAGACAAACTCAAAATAGCTAAGATTTATGCTAAAATAATTAGATATCTAGCTTAATGTCTAGCTGCTTAGACAAAGTATATATGTAAAACTTAAAATGTCAATACAAGCTTGAAATGTTACACTCAATGATAGATGGGGAGAAAATAGGGGATTATGAATGGTGAAATTGAGAATTAAGGATAACGAATTTGGAGAGAACTTTTGACTGTTCAGGGGAAGCCAGATTTTTGACACATCAATTTGGATAGAAAAAAAAAGTCTCCTTTAAAAATTATAGTTTTTAACTGAATTCCTTTCTTTAAAGCCGGGTGAAATACCTTACACGCAGGTAGCTCTGGAATAAATTAAGTATAATACGTGGAAGAGGCGTATAAAAATGAAAGATCTAATTTTATTTTAATAGACAATAACTTGTAAATGTATGCTGACCATTGAGGCAATTTACCTTTCTGCTACCTTGAAGATGAAACAAAATTAACCAACACATCAAAAAATAAATACCATTTTTACATGTTAATGTGTTTTGGTGATAATACTTATTTGTAGTAAGGAAGACTCAACAACTAATGGCACCCTTTTTTTTTCAGAAGATTTTATTTTCTTTTTCTTTTCAAACAGAAGAAAACAAAATGAATGAAAAACCATTTGCCTCCTAGAGTAATGTTTAAAACTGTATGAATAATTCACTCTACTTGGTATGTAGTTGATTTTGAAAACCAAAATAGCACAATTAGATGAATTAAAAGAACTTGATATCAATTAAATTAAAATAAACTTTTTCTTGGAAAATAGTTTTTGTTCTAAATTGCTTCTCTGCTCTGTATAAATACGTATAAGATTAAAAACATAAAATTAATTTATTTAACTCTAAATTTTATTAATTGAGCATGCTGAGGTATAAATCAAATTTTATTTTAATCTGAAGCTTGAAAAAGAATACAATTTTTTTGTGATAGGTTATAAAAATAAGAATTCATCTAATAATAATACAGTGATTAATTTGTTTTAAACAACAGAGAATAAATAGTACTAAAGAAACAGATTATGTTTTGGAAAGTTATAATAAGCAATAAAAGCCTCTTTTTATTTCTGCTTGAGTAATAACTTCAGGTGGTCTGTGGAATGAAAAAAATGCAAATAATTTGTAATGTTTTCGCTAGGTACTATTAGCTATGTATTGCGTTATCCATTATTAAAAGAATGATTGGTGGAAAAATTGGTAAGAAAAAATGTCAGCATCTGTTTTATCTGATACTAGATCTCATTAGTGAAATGTTCTAGAAAGATACTCTACCACAGCTAAATTTTAAGAATTGTAAAATGTGTACTTGTTATATTATTAGTTGCAAGAATATTATATAGAAAAAAAGTGTAGTCTAATAAAATAAGTTTAAGCAAGATATCAAAACTCTCACTGAGATTTGTAAAAGAGTGGTTGTTAAATTTGAGGACAAGACTTTTAGTTAATTAGCCTACTTAGGCATTTTTCCAACTTATTTAATCCAAAAATCAATAAATGAAAAAATAGTTTAAAAAACCATCTTTCTTTCAGGATTTCTAATTTTGACAGAACAAGTTTTCTCTCAGTGCACACTGGGAAACATTTTCCTTGAAACAAACAAACAAAAATGTTATTTTAATGTTCCAGAGGTCAGGAGTCTGAAATGGTCTTACTGACTAATATCAAGATTTTTTGGAAGGACTACATTCCCTATAGAGGCTCTAGGGGAAGAAGTTAACTTGATTTTTCCAGCCCATAGAGACTGCCTGGATTCCTTGGTTGGGACTCAATCCTCCATCTTTAAATCTAGCAGCGCAACAGCTTCAAAGTCCTCTTCTGTCTGACCCTGGCTTCCATCATCACCTCCTCTGATGTGGATACTCCACCTACCCATTATCAGGATGCTTTTAATTACATTGGATGCACCCAAATAACCCAAAATGATCTGCTCATATTAAAGAGTCTTAACTATATCTGCAAATCTATTTTGCCTTATAAGATACCAAATTCACAGATTCTTGGGGTTGGGAAATAGGCATCTTGAGGAAGGGGATGTATTCTTCTGCCTGCCACAATACACTCATGCTCAAAGATTCACATCAATCCCACATGGAAAATACATTCACTTCATCCCAACATCTCCAAAAATATCAACCCATTAAAGCATCAATTCAAGATTCCAAATCTAATCTCCACATTTTGAAAGTTCTAAATCTCATCATTAAAAATTATCTAAGTCAAGTATGGACGTAACTCTGTATGATGCATTCTGAGGCAAAATTCCTCTTTATCTGTGGACCTGTGGAATTAGATAATAAATTATCTGCTCCCAAAGTACACTGATAGAACAGGGAAAGGATACAAGTTATAGACATTTCCATTCACAAGGAGAAAGATGAGGAGGATTAAAAAAAGTTGTAAGTCCTAAACAATTCTGAAATTCAGCTGGATGGGTAAAATTAGGTTGTAAAGTCCAAGGATAATCTGTGGTTTGTGAATCTTCCTTCTAGTCCTGAAGCTTTTTCCATAGAAAGGTAATACATGTTTTCTGCTGAGTAGTTTTATCACCCTATGTTTCAGTCAATTCAGGCTGCTATAACAAATACTACAGAGTGGATGAGTTGGACAAACATTGCATAATACCCTCAGGGTTTATCCCTGTTTCATATGTTGCAGGATTTCTTCTTTTTTAAAGTGGAATAATATTCCATTGTATGTATACAACATATGTTTTTAATCAATTTATCTGTCCATGGACATTTACATTGTAACCACATATTGGCTATTGTGAACACTGTTGCAATGAACATAGGACTAATATCTCTTCAAGATCCTGATGTAAATTATTTGGGGTATATATCCAGAAGTGGGATTGCTAGATCATATGATAGTTTCCATTTTTCAGCTTTAGAACAACCCCCATACTGTTTTCCATTACTGGCTACACAATTTTATGTTCCCACCAACAGTGTATAGGGTTCCAATTTCTGCACATCCTCACCAACACCTGTGTTTTCACATGCACCATTTTTTTGAGTGAGCATGTTTATCACAAAGTGGTCCCCAGTAGGCTTAATAATTATCACATTATTAGTATTATTTCGTTATTGCATTCATATATTCTTAGTGTTCCTTTTATTGAATTTATTGGCTTATAAAGATGAAGCACAAACCATGGTCCATAAGAAATCTACTGAGGTAATGTGACTAATCCTTGTCCAGGTGACATGCCAGCTATCTTGCTGTGGGTACCTATACTTTCCTCTATAGACTTCAGTCAGCAATACCTGTACAATTCCTGTGTACTATTTACAGTGAAACATAGAATTAATATTGAAAATTGCTTTGCATTTCTCATTCTTCTTTATTCTAAAAGACATTTCTGATTTACTGGGCAATATTTCAGTCACTTATTTTAATCAGAATAGTTATATTTATATGCACATTTTAGAGGTGGATATCTCCTGATAGATTTTAATAATTTGTTATTTGGATTTCCCAGTTTGTACATCATTCAATTGCTTGCACAGTTTATAGTCTTTCTGCCATAGCTGCATCTAATTCTAGACGGAGACAGCTTTTCTGTTACGTTGACAATTTTGTGTTGTTGATAAATATTGTCAACCATTGTAGAAAAATCTTGAGGAAGCAATATAAATAATGGCAATGATAGGAGATCAATATACACAAACAAATCTTAGGGTAGAAATGCACGTTATGCTTGATAATGTGGTAAAATCACAGGAGAAATTTTAATAAATAGAATTGCAGGAATAAAATAAAATTATTGAATATATTTTAATAATTAGATTGTAATTATATAGAGGATGCTGATTCAAGCAAAGATCTAAGTTTATTTTGAAATTGAAATATCTATATAATAATAAATCAGTATCTGAATAAATCCTTTATAAATCATTAGACTAAGTAAATATGGAATGAAAAAGCTAAGCAATGATATATAAGTTTGTGTTTAAATATGAGTATTAATACAAATTTTAAAGTTTGGGTTTATATATGCTTTTAACTAAAAATGCATATTCAGCAAAATTCATTTATTTTTAACAACAGCTGATATGGTTTGGCTCTGTGTCCCTATCCAAATCTCATCTTGAATTGTAGTCTCCATAATCCCCACATGTTGAGGGGGGATCTGGTGGGAGGTGATTGGATCATGACAGTGTTTGCCCCCATGCTGTTCTCATGATAGTGAGTTTTCATGACATCTGATGGTTTTATAATTGCTTGACAGTTCCTCTTTTACAGGATCTCTCTCGCCTGCCACCAGGTAAGATGTGCTTGCTTCCCCTTCAACTTCCGCCATGATTTTAAATTTCCTGAGGCCTCCCCAGCCATGTGGAACTGTGAGTCAATTGGTCTTCTTTCCTTTATAAATTACCCAGTCTTGGGTGTATCTTTATAGCAGTGTGAACTTGGACTAATACACCAGCTTTTTGATCTAACAAAATGATGTGAAAATGGTGACTTTAGTAAGCTTGTCTTTCAGGATTTTAATAAATGCTGGATAACCTAGACATAGATTTTGGAATTAAAGTTTAAGTACATATATCTTAAGATACAAAATGAAAAACTAGTTTGCTTATGTTCCTACTAGTTGCTTATGTTCCTACTAGACGTGGAGAAAGATTAAAGATATCCAAATTGATTTACTTCCATAGAATGCAGATTTTTTTTTTTTAGGGACGCATGAAAACAGAATGACAAGAATGTATCTCAGTGTCTTTATAAAAGATAACTTTTAACATTCTGGGAATATTTATATCTTCTTAATAACCAAAGAAATACACCAAATTTGTAAATATTCAAAATTAATATCCTAACAAGCATCTCAGGCCCTACAAAATTTAACCGTGACCAGGCCAACACCTATGTATGCTGGAATCAAAGAACACACATTGAAGATACCTAAGAATCAAAAGAATTGTCAGAAAATCTGTCTGACATTGGCTTCATTGGGAGAAGAATGACTTTTTATTATCTCATATTAGTGCACTATCAATTTCCTCTAGTATCCTCCTTCAACTGTCCTTCAATTAAAGACAAACCTTTGACTTGGCTTATATATGACATTGGCTTTACTTCCAGTCTCAGCTACTTGTAGGTTAGAGCTGTGTACATTATAAATGTAATCATGTAGTCTAATATAGGAAATAAATTATACAGGTTTATTAAATGAATGAGTATAAAGAAATGTTAGCACCCTTCCCCCAATCATTTCATGCCAACCTCAATCATGTAAAAGCTACCCCTTCCTTCCAAGTCTATATCTCACACTACTAGTCCTCTGAAATAAGCAATAAGAAGCAAAATCATTTTATTTAAAATCCATTGTCAAGATGCAGCAATACTGTTGAGAAAGTAACTATCTCTTCATATATATAAGGGAGGATATCTGACAGTGCAACAGGCATTGAATTTTGAAGCAGAGCATGGAAATTTTAAGTCCTTATTCTTCTATCAACTTAATTTATGGTCACGGGCACTTAACTTGAGATCTGTAAATCTCAGCTTTGCTTTTAAATAGAGAAAATAACTTGAAATCTATAAATCTCAGTTCTGCTTTTAAATAGGGAAAATAATGTCTGACCAACTTAATTCATTAAGCTATTATAATTCTGATTTGTGAATAATTTTAAATATAAAAATTTTAACTATTCAATATTGTTACATCTTTTTTCTCTTAAATGATGACTTCTCCATTAAAAATTAAACATAATTTTCAATGTATGTGTTAACTGAAGTGTTCTATTTTAATTAAATAGATTTATTTACATATTCATTTATTAAGTCATAAAATGAGTAGGTACTTGCTACCTACCTCCTATGTGCCAGAGATTTCTCTGTTCACTAAGAATTCAGTCATGGACATAAGAAAAGTTGCCTCTCTCTCTTTCTCTCCCTCCCTCCGTCTCTCTCTCTCTCCCTCTATTTACATTCAATTGGAAAGAATAAATTGAACACATAACTAAAAAGGAAAATTTCAGATACTAATGAGTGTTACATGGAAAATTAGTGTTTAACAGATACTGATTTCTACTTCAGTTATTATAAAAGCTATACCTGAAGAGGTTAGCATTTAAATGGAAATTTTAATGCCATGAAAGAGCAAGTCTTGCAAGTTAAAATCAGCATGAAGAGCTTTTATGGCAGAGGAAATGATGTCGAGGTAGAAATTGATTTGATTATTTGAGCAACTGAAAAGATATCTAGGCTGCCTATGCATGGACCAGAGTGGCTAGGGGGAAAATGGTCCAGGAAAAGAATAGTTAAGTAAGATGGAAGCTAGGTCACATAGACCTTAGCATCCTGAATGTTTTGGGCTGACCTGCATTCCTCCAAATTCATATGTTGATGTCCTACTCCACAGCACCTCAAAACATGACTGTATTTGGAGATAGGGTTTATAAAGAGGTAATTTAGTTAAAAATCAGGTAATTAGACCAGATCCTAATCCAATATGACCAGCGTCCTTATGAGAAGAGGAATTAAGGAGACACACACACACACACACACACACACACACACACACACACAGAAGAACACTATGTGAGCATGAAGATGGCCATCTGCAGGCCAAGAAGAGAGGCCTCAGAGGAAACCAGTCCTGCTGACACTTGATCTCAGACTTCTAGCTTCCTGAACTGTGAGAAAATAAATTTTTGTTGTTTAAGCCTCCAGGTCTGTGGTACTTTGCTATAGCAGGCCAAGCAAATTAATACACTGGCAAAGAGGTTTGTATTTTACTCTGAGTATGAGAGTCAATCATCTAAGGGCTTTCAGCCAGAGAGTATCATAATCTATCTGATTTATATTCCTTTCAGAAGACTCTAGCTGCTGTGTGTGACTCATTGTTGTAAGACAGTAGAGGAGATAGCAGAGAAGCCAGAGAGAAAGCTTTTTGCAGAACATATACATGCTGTGTGTATGTAGAACAGGGGCTGCATGCATATGAATTTGTGAATAGCTGTACATACATTTTAGATATGTATGTAACCACAGTGCTCCATTGTGTATTTTACTTTGACAGATATTACAACTCACAATTGGTCACACACTCACAATTTTATTTTCCCTAAAAGCTTGATATTGATATTATATTTTATAGACAAACCTAGATGTTTAGCCAGTTGGCCATATTTTTGCCTTACTATTGATAAATAAGCTTTTGTTACATATTGTTTTGTGTTTGGTTTTGGTAAACATGTTTACTCTGTTTCAAAGAGAAAGGAACACACATTTGTGTGTGTGTATATATATGTATTTGAGATATATATATAGAGAGATATGATGTATATCTATATATATGATGAGTCAATATATACAATAAAAATTAAAAATCACACTATTAATTCATGAAAGAAGACACATGTTAGATAGAGGGTTTATATACTGGAAAAGGCACAGTACTAGGCATTAGGGGACTTATCACTCAATTGTTTTATGATATAAGGAGGTAAACAACTTAATTATTAACACTTCATATCTATGAATATATGTATTTATAGAAGCTATTTTAAATGTTGAATTGATTAAGGAAACAGAAACTTAAAGGCAAACAAAAACCATGACATAGATATTAAAATAATAGAGATACATTAATTCTTCAGTTAACCCACATCCTAGATATAAATAACAATTCTCCTTTTAAAATGAGATATTCCATTTTAAAGCATATTATTTGCAGTTGATTTAATTTACAACATTATATAAAATTGGAATGTATAGTCAGTGAGCAGCACTGTTCATAGAGATGAAACATATGTTACCAGTAGCAGTTGTCTGATGAAGCTTCATTATTCAGTCCAAAAATGCTGAAGCTATAATCATTAAACATACGCCAAAGACAGAAACATAGCAGCTCTAGTATGAGAGAGAATTAAGGTGGGAGAGGGGAATATAAAAGATCTTTATAGAGGCACAAAGAGAATTGGAAATCTAATTATAATCGTGTTTTATTTTTAGTTATTCATGATTGTCTCCACATCGTTTAGTTAGAACAATTGAGTAATAGAGCCACTTTACAAAAGACTATTTATTAAGGCAGGATTTTACAAGAAAGTTGATGATTTATTAAAATGGTAGCTATGATTCCATCTAGAAGCTAATTATAATATCAGAAATAAGATGGAAGATCTACCATCTTATTTCTGATGCTTATTCCCATAGAAAGTGGGATCTTCAAGTTTCTATTCTATTACTAGTGTAATAAGAGGAATGTCCAGTTAGCTAAAAGCTGATTCTGAGATGGAGATTGATGTGCCATATATTTATTAGAAGAGGGAAGAGGCAGAATTCAGAATAGGAACAAGTCAGGTTGTGATGCAATTGGACAAAGCCCAGGCCAGCTTTGGGAGATATTCTAGAGAGATTGTTGTCCATTAGTTTTACCAGATGGGACCAAAATGGCCAAATCTTTCTATTCTTGCCTTGCTTAGTCACTGGATGCAAGATTGCCTTAAAAAGTGTGACTTTAGGCAGGGTCAGTCTTTGCAGCTAGGACAAACTCTGAAGAAGTTAAGAGCTGAGTGTTGTCTGCTGATCACATTCCTTAGAGTTAGGCAGCATATCCTTTCTTGAAGTTGGTGGATTAGCACATCTCAATATGGACCTCTTTCCAGCACTTGTGCTACTTGGATCTACTCCATGTATTTTTGGGGAGGAGCTCCTTCAAGATTTCCTTGAAGATCTCTTCTTGATAGAAAACCTGAAGGAGGGATGAACTTCAGGTTTTGCCAATGCAATCGATTATGGTACCTTAACTGATATGCATCATTGTCATCCTCCACTGTCCATTCTAGAGTTCACTTCCCTCAGCTCCTACCTCTTTTAGTCTTGGTGGTTTATCCACTGGTGTGACCTAGAAACGTATCCCCCAGGTACTTGATCCCCAGTTAACCATGACCTTCTTAAGCTAGGTTGCTGTACTTTTTACATTATATTCATGGTGGGGAAAGGAAGTATTGAAAATCCCTCAAGCTGATTATCTGCACTCTTTCCTACATTTATCGTGCAGAATATACCACCTAATGATCAGTGTCAACTGACAATTACACCTGCAAGAAATAATGACTTTCCTTCTTGCTTGATATTCCCTGGACACAGAATGTCCGAAGTGTCCAGGAAGCAGATATTGATAACCATTCAGTGAGACTCTTTCATTCCCCCGATGTGATCCCTCTTGGGATCACAGCCCTTAATGTTGCAAGCCCAAAGTTGTAGAAACTGAAATAACAAAATCTCCTAGTAGATCATTAGAAGTGATGGTAACTCAGGTACTCTTGTTTTCATGTCCTGCTTCCCAGACCCATGTACTCTTCCTTTGAAGAAAAAGTGCAAAATAAACATTTTTGTTTAATGCATATTATGCATAGTGGATGAGACATGCTACTGTTACAGAATATTTCCTTAGAGCTGTGTTTCGAAAGTGTCTTCAGCAGGCTAGTGGCTTCTGTGTGGTATAATGTGAGACAGAACTATAAGATCTTGTGGATATGGGTTTCATCTCCCACATTCTTTGATTTATATGTACCCTCTGGTTTGATATAAAGCTGTGATCCCATATTAATAGATCAAATGCTCCAAAGCTCTCTGATATAGGTACTAGCCAATGCCCTACTGACAAGAGAGGAAATCTACTCAGAATATATAATATATATATACAAAGTTATATATGTATTAAGTTATATATATAACTTTTTTATATATATAGTTATATATATAACGTTTTATATATATAGTTATATATATAACGTTTTATATATATAAAGTTATATATATAAAGTTATATATAAAGTTATATATATGTATATATATATAAAAAAGAAAGTTTTAACCCTACCAGGATGGAAGGGAACCAATGTAATAAATTTACCACCAGCTATCCAGTAGATTTTATCTGGAAAGAATGCAAATTTGTTTAGGGTGTGGTCATTGTTGGTGTCTATTACTGACAGGATTATCTTTAATAATTGTGAGTTCAGAGACATATTGGGTCTCTGTCTCTGCCACTATAACCACTTCTGCTATATCCTTTTATATCAGCACTGTTGTGGTCATTAATAGAGACTATCTGGTGTCAACTAGCTGAGTAGTTTTATTTAATTTTTTAGTATCTCTTCCATGGTGAAAACTCTCTGGGGAACACCAACATGAGATAGAAAGCCCTTCAAATGTCATGCTTACTTGATTATGTTGATTCACATGTCTTTATCCCAAAACCCCTTGCCCCACATTTCCCCATATTTTTTTCTTCCAAGTCCCTGATTAGATGTCCAGGGACTTTATATCTATTCGCAAAGCTGTTTATATTCTAACTTTGATTCATTGTTTTCCAGAAAATTTTAAACCAGGTATATTGCCAAAATAATTTTTTTTTTAACATATTGACTTTCAAGCTAATTCCTGACTAGGCCATAATATAAGTGCTGTCCATTTCTTATATGCACTCATACAATGCTGACCAATCTATAAGGTAAACTTAAGCATTTTTGTACCTACTCAGGTGGTCATATGGCATTCCCCATCAACCGTAGATGTGAATTCAGGAACGGATGCTGGGGTACCCTTTAGTGCCTTGAAAGTTGTGTTACCTTACTTTTCGTAGGAGGCACAGGTGCAATAACTTTGCGTCTACTTTGGAGAGGGTGACCCAGAACAACCTGGATTAACTATTCCTAAGTAGTTTTAAAATATGCCAGGTCCCTGAATTTCCACAGGGTTAATGTCTCACTCTCTGAAATGTGTGTGTCGTACCAAGTCTTTTAGAATGCTAGTCATGTCATAGTCATAAGCCACATCTCTATCAAAAATACAAAAAATTAGTTAAGCATGGTGGTGCACGCCTGTGGTCCCAGCTACTCAGGAGACTGAAGCAGGAGGATCACTTCAGCCTGGGAGGTGGAGGTTGAAATGAGCTGAGATTTTGCCACTGCCCTGAAGCCTAGGCAACACAGTGAGACCCCATGTCAAAAAAAAAAAAAAAAAAGAAAGAAAGAAGAGTTGATGTTAATATAAAACTAAATGAACATAGTTGTTCATTTACTGTTTCTGATCATTTTTCATTGAGATAAAAAATTATGTATTCATTAAATTAATGTCTAAATACCAAGCCCTGGTGCCATTTTAATATTATCTAGCAAAAATACTTCATTTGGTTACCTTTTTTGTAGTTCACAGTTATCTTCCAAGATTTATCCAATTTCTAAAGTAGTTTAACTACTGAATTAAATAGGGGAATATGGGTGTATTGGTCCATTTTTATGCTGCTAATAAAGACATACCCGAGACTGTAATTTACAAAAGAAAAAGATTTAATGGACTCACAGTTCCACATGACTGGGGAGGCCTCACAGTCATGGTGGACAGTGAAATGAATGTCTGACACGGTAGCAGACATGAGAAGAGAGAAAGCTTGTGCAAGGAAACTCTATTTTTAAAACCATCACATCACTTGAGACTTATTCACTATCACAAGAACAGCAAAGGGAAGAACCACCCCCATGATTCAGTTACTTCCCACCAGTTTCTACTGCAACACTTGGGAATTGTGGGAGTTGCAATTCAAAATGAGATTTGGGTGGAGACACAGCCAAACCGTATCAATAGGGGACTGAAGACTACCTCTGCATCCTTTAGGTCTGTCAGACGACACAAGTCTTCTTATGACCTTACAATAAGATATGACTTTTTATATACAGATTTATATAAACTAGGTATTACTTTTTATATACATATATATTAGTTTTTGTATACATATATATATATATTTATATATACATATATATATATATATATATACGTAATAGACCTGGAGAAAGGTCTAGTTAAAGAGTCTTTCTGTTTGCTTTTCCTACATTGATGCCTCTTATCTTTCAAGATCAAGGACAGAATTTAAAGGCTGTGCAATTCCAGTTCTACATTCAGGGATCAGGGAAATGACCACAAGTTTGATTCAGGGACTAGCTTTTAGCTCAAAGTCAAACCTTAGCTAACATTTGATTTATTACTTGGCTTATATGTGCTCCTACATAAGAGGAGGGCCATGATGACACTTTAGTCTCTAAATATCAGTGACAATTGGGTACTTCTACACAACAGTTCTAACAGTGTTCAGGTATTCTCCTTACCCTAGTGCAGAATTACTCATGTGACTTACTATAGAGTTCTTCGGGGAATTACTGACAGATTCATTCTCACATATAATTGACTTGGAATTGCAAAGTCTTTTCATCCTGGAGTGGCAGCCAACTCTTCAGTCAATGAATATTGGATCTGAAAACATTCTCAGATCTGAAAACTAAGCAAGGGATTATGAATCTACATTGGGGTGATTGCCCTCAGGCTTCTGGTTATATATTCTTGGTTTTTTCCTGTGGTATATCTACACATTTATTTACTACTAGCGTTGCTGTGTTCTATTAATCATCTCCATAACTCTTTGTAAGCCAAGTATTCTTGGTCAGTACTTCAACCTTGATGCTTTTAACATAATTATAATCCCCTGGCTTCTGACAGTTAAGTGATCTGGCCTGTATTGTTTTCAGTTACTGTAATCTTTATTTCTATCAGACAAGGTCTGTAAAAGCCACTGTTACAGTCAGCCTTGACTTTTCAGAAGAAAATCATCACTAAATTATTTAGGGATACTGGTGTGCCTTTCACAGTTACATGCATTATAGACTAGGTATAGGGTATGCCATCTGGTCTTTTCCTTGGAACGTAATCATCTGGTGGGTCTTCCAACCATACATAATGTATCTATTCCAGTACACTCATTTTCCAAAGTCTTATAATTTCTCCACAACCGTTCTAGCATTCCAACTTCACTTAGATGGGACATTGCTATTTTCATGTTTAGGGTACCCATTCAATCAGTGACTTTGCAGCATCTACTTGATCTAGGGCTAGTGACACACCAAGGCCATACGCCCTTCTCAGAAGTCATCCAGCACTTTATAATTTCAGTTCCATTTTAGGAATCAGCAATTATACTAATACAAAATTCCTATATATATTGATCCTATGAAAATGTATATTAATTTAAATATATAGAATACTTATACATATAAATATATGTGGTGATATATATGTGTGTGTCATGTGTTTATATACATATATGATAGGTGTATACATGTGTGTATGTATATATAAACATGCATATATGTATATATAAACATATGCATATATAATATATATACACATATATATTACATATATACACACACAGATATATATATACACACACAAACACACACACGGAGAATAAAAGCTTTTCTAAAAAATAATTGATCTAATTTTAACTTTGATATATGAATTTCTAAAAGTAAAAGGGTAAGATATATGCCCAGCAGTGGGCATTCAATTTTGTTATTTTTCTTTGTTTTTTTTTTAAATAAACTACTCTATTAAGAAAACAGTGTTCTGTTATAGAAGGAATACTGAATATTTATTTGCCTGTGAAAGTGTGAATTGAGAGCAATGAATAGAAACTATTGCTATCTATTTAGTCACAAGCATTTTTAAGTCAAACTTCTGTGAGCACAAATGATGAAGTGTTTGGCACATAAGAAATCCATCATATAAATATAGTTTTGATACAAGTTGGAGCAGAGAAATTATTATGCTGTTGTAAGAAAGATTACTATCCAGTAAAACTAGAATGAAACTACAAAGCAACAGAATACAAATATGTAAGAATACCCTTACCATGTTGTTCAATATATTCTGCAGGAAAACAAGTCCCTACACCAAAAAGTAAATCATGATTGGTGGATTGGAGCTATAGGAGCTGGAAAAGTTACAAAGTCTTAAAAGGACAAAGAAGCTTCGTTAATAAGAAAAAATCTGAAGCACCCAAGTTCAACTCTATGTCAGGTATATAACAAATTTCAAGACAGCAATGACTCTCATGTTTGTAGCTAAGAATTTTAAGCCCAGCAGGCTTCACACATTAAACATACACTTTAAACACAGAAATAGAATACAAGCTTTTGTAAAACAAGTGAATAATGAGAAATATATAAACATGAAAATAGACAGAGATCCATGGAACATTTCTTTACCAATTATAAAATAAAAGTATAGACAGAATCCTGGTTTACTGGTACAATTTGGCAGCCAAAACAGTCACTGAAGATTAAATAGGTAGTCCTCTTTTCAGGTTTTCTTTAATTTGAGTTGTATATTTCCCATATAATGTTTTGCCTTTCTGTTGAATTAATCTTTTTTTTCTTTCTTTCTTTAAATGAAGTTTTGCTCTTATTGCCCAGGCTGGAGTGCTATGGCGTGATCTCAGCTCATTGCAACCTCTGCCTCCTGGGTTCAAGCAATTCTCCTGCATCGGCCTCCTGAGTAGCTGGGATTACAGGCAACTGCCACAACACCTGGCTAATTTTTTTGTATTTTAAGTAGAGACGGAGTTTCATCATGTTGACCGGGCTGGTCTTGAACTGCTGACCTCAGGTGATCCACCCGCCTTGGCCTCCCAAAGTGTTGGGATTACAGGCATGAGCCACCGCACCTGGCCTAGCATTCTTTTCGTTAATGTACTTGATATCTGAATCATCTTTGTAAGGACATTTCCAGCTATATTTGTCTCATTTTTCAATTTGCTTTTCTCAAGTCTATAATCATCCTATCAAATTCCTCTGTTGAAGGCACAGGAATTCCATGAAGAAGGTTGTTGGATGTAGGGTACAACTTCTCATATTTTCTCTTAGTCTTTCATGTGTTTCTACATCAAATTTGATTTGCTTGGTCAACCAATGAGCTTCAGAGGTAGGATGCTAAACTGAAACTACTCTTTTTTTGCAAGCTATGGTAGGTAGTGAAAGGAAGGTGACAATGGCTACTGAAAATTCACCTTAGCCCCTCCTTTACCCCAGAGGTAGTCACAGTTATACATGCTTGCTCTCCCATGCTCTACCCCACAGCCAAAGTGCAATTATGGGGACAAAAACAGGGGACAGTTGATTAATCCTCTAGCAGCATTCCATAAAATGCTATCTTTCAAAAAGCAAATAAACTTGGAAGAAAGTAAGTTAAAACATTTGGCCAAAGTGTTATTTAAAAATATATAATACAAAATGGTAAGGAAAAAAGCCAAATTGAAATTTAAAACTTATTTTAACTGTAACCACAAAATTAAACATGTGGCTTGAGTAGCAATTATGGTAAATATAGGACAGAAAACCTGAAGTCAGGACTATGCCATAAGAGTTGATTACCTATTTGTACCATGTAATATGAATAAAAACATGACTGAGATTGGGATCTATAAATCAGGCACAACAGTGGACTGATGGACTGATAATTAAAGATGGTAATAGAAGAGATTATTAATAAGGTATATTCAATGTGCTGTGAATGAAGAGATTGTAATATTATGATACATTTATATAATTATAGAATGAGGCAGATCTATACTTGTATGAAAAGATGCTCATATTACACCTATATGAAGAGATGTTTGCCGCAGGGCTTGGTGGTGCATGCCTACAGTCCTCTTGTTTCAGCCTAGGAGTTTGAGGCTGAAGTGAGCTATGATCGTGTCACGGCACTCTGGCCTGGGTGACAGAGTGAGACCTCATCTCCAAAGAAAAATATTTTTAGAAAGTTTTTAACAATCTTTAAAGGGCACCCATTTTTTTTCAGTTTATAATGTGAAAATGACTGTATGGACAGGATTAAATTCCTAGCACCTTCTGTTCTTCAGTCATGGACTAAATGGCTGGTATCCATGGCTGGTATTATCGCTTATAAAAGTGTCTTGCACTTGACAGAGCATATATTGAGAAATAAAGTTTATTATTATTTAATTCCATTTTCCACAAACTTTTGAAATCCTCTTATGAAATACCATAGTATTTATTATATTAAATGTTAAAATTATATTTTACATACACTGGCTTAAATAATTTAAACTATTTTTTATAATTGTTTTTAAATGAAAAGGAAAAACCACTGCTTTAATAATTCCATACCCTCTAATATTATACAGATTTTAATTCAAATTAAAAGATACAGTTTTCTGGTTGCTATTGTTGCATAATAAACTACTCAAAATTAGTAGCACAAAATAGCAGTTTTACTAGTCTCAATATTTTGTTGATCAAAAGTTTAGACATAATATAGCAGAGGTGACTTATCTTTTTTGAATAATGTTTGAGATCTCATCTGGAAAGACTCAATTACAGGGATTGACTCAAATATCCGATGATGACTCCAAAGGTTTGAGTGGGGCTGGAAAAATGAGGATGAGGAATTCAATTTCCAGATAGATTATTTGCTCTCATATCTCTCTGGGCTGACACAATTCAGAAATTGGAGTGTGTTGACTTCCAAGTGGCTTGTTTACATCATGATGACTGGGTTTCAGGAGGAAGCCTTCTATGAGGGTGATCATTCCACAGGAATCCAGGAGAAGATGCATAGTCTTTGCTGACCTTGCCTTGGGTGGCAGTTGTCATAAATTCTGCCATATTTTATTATCTAAAACATTCATAATATTGTCCAAGTGAAGAGGAGAGGTTACAGACTCTACCTCTCAAGGGAAGACTGTGAAAAATTTTTGTACCATTTTTTTCAAACTGCCACCTTCAGAGAGAAAATAATATGGACAAATATTTGCGATTTTAAGAATTAATACAGATGAATAAAACCATAATAAGATTGGTTTATTATTGAATATTATAAGAAAATACATTATTTTCATTTGATGAATTACTTGGATATAAAGTTTTAAACGTCACATTTTTTAATATCAACGCAATATAATGATTTCATGACTTCAGATAGTACTTCAAATAAATAGCTTGGCTTTGTTACTTAACTAAAGTCAAGCTAAACAAAGCTTTAAGCATTCAACTTATTCTGTAATTTCTTATAAAATAACATTGTGACATTACAAAAGCATAAGAGTCATCAATTTCTGTTAATTCTGTACATAAAAGATCTTATTTGCATCATATTAAATGAATATGCTTTTTATTGTATATTGTTTAGTTTTAAATACTCCTGCTGATACCAGCCACTCCATAACAAAGATAAGCTGAAATCCAATACCATCTCCAAAATTATATGACTAGCTTTTCTAGATATCTGGACCCAATCTTAAACGGGAAGGAGACAGTAGAACGAGACAGAGTTGAACTTCATGTAGAATAAGTGTTTAGGTGTAAGCAGTTGCTTGAAACTTGAAAAGAGTTCGATAGCATGCATTAGCAAGTTTAGGTTGCTACACTGCCTTCCTACAAACACTGTCCCACGTGCTTACTACATACTACATAGAATGGTAGCAGTTTATGAGAAGCAGGAATAAACGTTTTCATAATATTAAATTTTACTTTCTTTGCATTTAAGAATCATAATGTTTAAAATATTCACTCTACTACATCTGAACCACTCTAAAATTTTCAGAGATGATTTATACCCATGGCTTAAACTTATCTAATTATGGTGACTTACTAACCAGCTTATAAGAAAAAAATGTGGTTCTAAAAGAGGCTTTAAATTATTTCTATATTCTATAGGTAAAGCAGAATTCATGTAAAATAATTCTTTAGTAAAATTTTCTAAATGGACTATTAATTATGTGAAGATACACCATTTGTATTTGGAATTTGGAAGCAATGGGCTGAGACAATGATAAAGGAAACTGCTTAATAATTTTTTAAATGGATGCTTTATTGGCTGTGTGCTGGGTTTGATAAAACCTCTGAGTGGCATCAAATGTCCTGAAAATTGACATTGATCTTACAAAAAGGTCTTTGAACCCTTAAGACTTCCACCAGTCTTTACGTTATTTTGGCTACAGAGGTAAGAACAGTTTATTAAATCACTTAATAGAATGAGCCTCCCTATCATCTAACTCAATGGGTGGAATGCAGTTTCACATTTTATTCCATCGCTATGTCAAAAGCTGACCCATTGGGTGTTCAATCAAAATGTGTTGTAGCACATTTTTAAAAGTAAAACTAAAAGACCCTAGGTCTTTTAGTTGTGCCAAAAGGGTTGCTTGATTTAGCATAATTTAGAGTTATCTAAATCGAAGTTAATTCTTGGTAATAATGCCTGTTTCTAGATTAATAAAGGTAAATATTTTAAAGCATACGTAAATATGATAAAAGCAGGACATTAAATATTTATATATGCCATATATTGTTTAAAAATCTACCATGTTGCTAACCATGTGCTATGAAAGTGTATAGATTTTTTATGTAATTACCTTAAAACTGCTCATGGAAAGTTACCAAAAATCAAAATCTAGCATTAAAATTAGGAAATGGGAAGCATAGTTCATATTTCCAACATCATAGGTTTAAATTTTTTTAAATTCAAGTAAGTCAGTATTCACAGCAAAAAAGTATGGTTTAATTATTAAAATATAAACATATTATTGTGAAAAATAAAAGCTTGTTCTAATATTTGATTTCGTGATTTTTATATTAGAAGTTATTTAGCATCTTTAAAGTTGATCTTTTTATATGAAAGGATAAAATAATGAGAAAAATGCTTTAAATTTCAGGCGAGACAGATAATAATCAATCATCAAAGAATATAAAAGGATATTAATTTGAAATAAGTACAGCTGCTATTAACAAGATATTCACAACTCAAATCATTACATTAAGACTATCCTGCGCAGAATTTTATACTATATACTTTAATAATTTGAAGAAAACATTCTATTGACAATGTGGTACAGTACAAGTGTAATGATGAATGGAAGAGAAAGAAAAACAAAAACAAAGCTTTAAAAAATAAAATGTAAATAAATGTTTTAAAATATGTAGAAACACATAATTGATTACTAAAGTTGCCTCTTGTTTTTATTTTTTTGTTTTACTATTTCCTGTGATACATTTTTTTTCTACTTGACATCGTAAGTTATTACATGTATATATTATACTGTTATACTTCAAATAATCTACTGAGTTATTGTGGTATAAACGCAATGTTTTCCTATAAATTTATTTTTTGCTTGTTACAGAATGTCTTTTATGTTCGTATATTTGATTTGTGTGTGCGTCTATATACATGCCAGCTTATTTTTTAATGTTTTTAAAAATCATTATGGATATATAATAGTTGTATACATTTATGAGGCACAGGCCTGCTTGTTTTGATACAGGCATAAAATGTGTAATGACCAGTTTGTATGTTCTCAATGTATTTTATTCACGTTAGTTTTTATTTCTCCCAGCAGCTGGAGTATAAAGAGCTGCCTGTTCTGTTTTTGTTTGTTTGTTTTAGGTTTTCCTTTGTTCATTCATTTAGTAAATGTTCATCTATGTGGTGGCTATCCATTAAATGCTTGGAGATGTGCAGAACCATCTAGTAAGTTTCCAGTTCTCATTCTGTGGATTAGAGGAGAATTTCTCTGATCAGCAGACCCTCATTTTCACTCACAAGCTCAAAAGTGGAAAGGACTAAACATGTATGGTCTTTCTATTTTTAATTTTTAAAGCAATCTCCATTCTGTTTTCTATAGCTATTGCACCATTTTGTATTCCCAACAGCAGCACACAAAGTTCCAATTTCTCCACATCCTTGCTAACATTTGTTATGTCTCTCTCTCTGCCTCTCTCTCTCTCTCACTGTGTGTGTGTGTGTGCGCATGCTTGATAACAGCAATCTTACTAGGTGTGAGCTGCTCATTATTGTTTTTATTTGCATTCATCCGATAATGAATGATGTTGCGCACCTATTCATCTATTCATATACCTGTTGGCCATTTTTATGTTTTCTTTGGAGAATGTCAGTTCAAAATCCTTTGTCCATTTTAAAATTGTTATATTATTATTATTTTACTAGTAAGTTGTATGAGTTCCTTATATATTTTGGACATTAATCACTTAGAAGATATATGTGCAAATAATTTATTCCACTCCACAGGTTGCTTTTTCATTTTGTTGATTGTTTCCCTTGCTGTACAGGCTTTTTATTTTGATGTGGCCAACATCTATTTTTGCTTTTGTTGCCTACACTTTTGGTGTTATATCCAAAAAATCTTTGCTAAGACCCAAAATAAGATTTTTCCCCTATGCTTTTTTCCTGTAATAGTTTTGCCACTTCAGGTTTTATGTTTAAGTCTTTAATCTATTTTGAGTTGATTTTTGCGTATGGTATAAGGTAAAGATACAATTTTATTCTTTTGCATGTAAATATCCAGCTTTCCTGACACTATTTGTTGAAGAAGCTATCCTTCTCCCTTTGTGTGTTCTTGGCACCCTAGTCAGTTTTTCTTTATTGTATACACATGGATTAATTTCTCGGCTCTTTATTCTGTCCCACTGGCCTATATGTCTATATTGATGGATATATAAATATGATTTAGGTTTACATTAAATATTCATATACGCCATATATTGTTTAAAATATATTATGTTGATATCAATATGCTATGGCTGTGCATTAATTATATCTTATGTAATTATCTTAAAAAACTTGCCCATTGAAAATTACCAAAAATAAAAACCCTGCATTACAATTAAGGAAAAGAAAGCATTGTGCAGAATTCCAGAAGCATGGTACAGAAATATTTGCATTTCTCTAATGATCAGTGATGTTGAGCTTTTAAAAATATATTTCTTGGTTGCATAAATGTCTTATTTTGAGAAGTATCTGTTCATATCCTTTGCCCACTTTTTGATGGGGTTGTTTATTTTCTTGTAAATTTGTTTAAGTTCCTTGTAAATTCTGTGTATTAGACCTTTGTCAGATAGGTAGATTGCAAAATTTTTCTCCCATTCTGTAGGTTGCCCGTTTACTGATGATAGTTTCTTTTGCTGTGCAGAAGCTTTTTGGTTTAATTAGATCCCATTTGTCAATTTTGGTTTCCGTTGCAATTGCTTTTGGCATTTTCATCATGAAGTCTTCCCCCATGCCTATATCTTGAATGGTATTGATTTGGTTTTCTTCTAAGGTTTTTATGGTTTTGTGTTTTACATTTCAGTCTTAAATCCGCCGTGAGTTAATTTTGGTATAAGGTATAAGGAAGGGCCCAGTTTCAGTTTTCTGCATATGGCTAGCCAGTTTTCTCAGCACCAGTTATTGAGTAGGAGATCCTTTCTCCATCGCTTGTTTTCGTCAGGTTTGTCAAAGATCAGATGGTTGTAGATGTGTGGTGTTATTTCTGAGGTCTCTGTTTTGTCCCATTGGTCTTTATGTCTGTTTTGGTACCAACATTAAGTGTCTGTTTTAACACTTAATGGATCAATAAACAAAAATAAAAAAAACAAAAATATGAACAGACTAAGTACATTTCTTAAGACCTCCTGACTTTCACATGCTTTGGATATTATTTGGCTATTTGCCTCTGTAGTGACGAAGCACAGGAGATATGGGTAATATTTGGAAGAAAATTGAGAATGGAAGCCATAGAGATGGATACTACCTGCCATCTTTCCAGAAACTACACTTAGTAGATTAATGTAAATTATTGCTTATCATTTATGTTGATTTTGTGGTATGTATAGAGTTAATTCTATCCATAACATTTGAGTAGAACATATATTAACAGTTTTAAAAATGGTAGCAGAATAATACAAACATGAATTAAATGTGTATATTACCTTCAAAAGCCTGGATCACAGTAGGATAGATATAAGTAATTTTATAAGGTAAAGATCCCAAACATGAAATAAAAATGAATTTTTATAAAATATGCGAAGAGGTGTGTGTGTGTGTGTGTATATACATATACACACACATATATATACACACATCATTGTATATATGTGTATATATACATTGTAATGTATATATATACATTACATATATTTATATATATAATCATCTTGAGCAACAAGAGTTGTCTTCTGGAAAAAGATGGACCTTCATTTTAGAATGTATATATAAAGATGCGAAGGACATCAATATGTGTAGGGCATGAGCCAGGTAGAGTATAAAATCCTTCCATTTCGAGGAAACAGCTGCTCAATAAAGCAGAAAATTTTAAAAAGATAAAGAAACAACAATTGCACAGAATATTAAATGACACAGGCTGACTTTGAGAAAAACTGCAGAGGAATGTCAGTTGATAAGCTTACAAATACCTAAGAATTAAATCTGGAAGTGAGCGATCATTTACCAAATATGAGTTATCAAACAGTCACCAGTTTATTTACATGCATCAACTCAATCTATCCCTCAGTCCAGCTAAAGGAGATTGCGGGCTTTTTTTATCCCATTTTGCAGAATAGTAAACTGAGATGTAAAGGGTCTAACTTACAATTGTTGATATGAATCCATGTAACTACAAAGTCTGGCAGATAATTTTAAGAAGTTAAATACATAAGGATATAAGTTTAATTGTATCCTCGTCTAAGAATATATATGATAAAATATCATGATATAATTAAAAATTGGGTCAGGCATGGTAACGCACACCTGTAATCCAAGCATTTTGGAAGACCAAAGCAGAAGGAACACTTGAGTCCAGGGATTTGAGACTATCCTGGGCAACACAACAAGACCTCGTCTCTACAAAAATATAAAAAATTATCCAGGCATTGTGACACATGCCTGAAGTCCCAGTTACTTGGGAGGCTGAGATGAGAGGATTGCTTGAGCCCAGGGGTGCAAGGCTGCAGTGAGCTATGATCGTGCCACTGCATTCAGCCTGGGCAATGGAGTTAGACCTTGTCTCAAAAATAATAATAATAATAATCATAATAAATTATAGGCCAAGTCATTAAACTCACATCAAAAGCTTTCACACTATTATTATTTTGTAGTAACAGTACATAAATCACAAACATTAAAATTCCCAGTACACTGTAAATAGTAGTTTTTTTTCCTAATATAATGCCGCTATTTTTCTGGTGAACAAAATGAAAACATGTAGCACTATAAACATTTGCTAACTAACTAATTGAACACTTTATTTATGTAACCCAAGAGTATCTGAATGGTTTGGAGAATCATAAGCATTCCATTTCACAAATTGCTGTTAGGCAGTTTATTCTATAGAAACAATTTCAAATAAGAAATATTCCCAGTACTTGAGTTTTTTGTTGAAACTACCTAATGTTACATAATATGAATAATCCGTTTACATTATACTGATTTATAATAAAAGTTCCTTGAGATAGCAGAATTTATAACTCTGTTGAAATTTACAATGTCTTTCTGGCTTGCTGTGGAGTGTTATATTAATTAAAATTCTACTTAATTTTATCCCAGTGAGATCAGTAAATATTAACATGAGGAAGAGTCACACCATTCTCAAAGATACATTTAACTAATTTCTAACTTTTATATTTGTATCTTAGAAGGTATTGTAATTTTATTTTATTATTTTATTTTATTTATTTATTTATTTTGAGACAGAGTCTCGCTCTGTTGCCCAGGCTGGAGTGCTGTGGCATGCATGATCTCGGCTCACTGCAAGCTCCGCCTTCTGGGTTCACACCATTCTCCTGCCTCAGCCTCCGGAGCAGCTGGGACTACAGGCGCCTGCCACCACGCCCTGCTAATTTTTTGTATTTTTAGTAGACACGGGGTTTCACTGTGTTAGCCAGGAAGGTCTCGATCTCGTACTGTAATTTTATAAGGCTTCTCTGAAAAGTGACAACATATTTTCACAAGTTGTCAGGTTTTTCCCCACATTTTTATAGTTTTGAAAAATATTATAATTTCAGAATTCTGTAGGTAGTATATAAGAACATAATCTAAACCATTTTCTAATTATAGAAATAACACAGGCAGTATAATTGAGATTTTGAATAATGTAAGAAATAATTTGCAAAAATAAAACACATTTTAACAAGATTGCTAGTAGTTATATTGTTAGTAAAAATTTGAATGTATTTGTATTATCACATTTTATAGTTTGTAAAATTATAAACATGAGAAAAATTGAATTGCTTTACTTTTGTATGTTTGTTTCTATTTTGAAGATTATATAACTTGGAAGATTTGCCATCTCTCAACATCAGAATCACTCAGTATTGGTTTCAACAGCCTTTGATTTTGTTTTAGCAGTTGTTTTGTATGAATTCTTAACCTCAAAATTATTTGCTATAACTTTTTTATAATATTAAAATATAGTTACATATATTGTCTGGTTCTCTCCACATTTATATCTTTCTAGGTTTATATTATAGTTCTTGGTCTGAATGAAAATTTTAATTTTCCTGTACTGGATAAAAAATGTACATAATTTCCTTAAAACATTCATTTTCTGAAAAACTCACATTAAGGTGATTCACTAGTATATTTTAAGAATTGCAGTGGTTATTGAAATTTATGTGAGGAATACCTTTAACCATTGACATTTACTACTAAACAGCATTTACTCTACACTCGCTATAATCAAAAACATACTCTATGTTGAGAAATTATAACATTATTGTTATAAAAACTCTGTTAAGAAATTATAACATTTTTATAATTTTATAAATGTAGTATGAGCTAATCACATAAAAGAAATGGCTGATGGTTTTATTTACAAATGTATATATTTAAATTGCAAGTCAGAAAAGCAATCTGAGGTGATCCCATTATAAACAGAAAATAAACACTGATATGAGTCTGGTGGGTGTTGTAAGGTTAGTGGGTTAAGCAAGACTGACAAGCTGGAGAATGGGAGAGAGACCAATGTTTTCTAGCTACTTCATCTTCAACAAAGAATGAGAACGCCTAGGAGGGAGCAGACCATGGCATGGACAAATATAATTTTCAACTGGAAAATGTTACATGAAAAACTAAAATGCATTCTTTTTAGTCAAGAAATCTTGATTTGTGTCTAAATGTACTTGTTTGATTTCAAGATGGTCACACACCAATTGAGATTTTAAAAAAAGAGCAGAAATACTGGGAGCTTCTGTGTAATAAGGAGAAGTGAGAATGGCCTGATGCTTGGAGATTTTCAAGATACTTGGAGAACAGAGAGTGATGGCTTGGTGAGGAACAGAAATCTAGGTCCAATCTTAGGTAGCATCCAAGAGGTTCAGTGGCTGGGTAGCCACCTGATAACTGACAATTAAGGCCTACATTTGAGAGATGCAATAAATGTCTCAATGAACAAGCATGTTGTATGAGGAGTTAGATGCTAACAGTTGACTTGTCCACCTCAACTGAACCAGTCACTTACGAATACACCATCATTTTTTTCAGTGGGTCCTTATCTTAGGAAATCCCTAAGGGTTAGTGTGCACATAAAATGACCACGTTTGGAATGTCTAAACCAAAACTATCTGAAGCATATTTGACTATATTTAGAAATATGAAAAGTGTGATCTTTTACCTTACCTTAGTGGAGGAACTGAAACACACCCCAAAATACAAATGTCCAATGATTAAATATATTTATTGTTTTAAAAAAACTTCTAAATTGTTATTTAGCACTAGGTGAATTGGAAGACATACTTCATCTTACTCTTTACAGTTTTATCTACATATCAACTTTTTTTTTTTTTTTTTTTTTTTTTTTTGAGACAGAGTCTAACACTGTCACCTAGGCTGATCTCGGCTCATTGCAACCCCTGCCTCCCAGGTTCAACTGATTCTCCTGCCTCAACCTCCTGAGTAGCTGGGATTACAGGTGCCCACTGCTACACTCAGTGGCTCACGTCTGTAATCCCAACACTTTTGGACTTTTGGAGGCTGAGGCAGGTGGATCACTTGAGGTCAGGAGTTGAGATTAGCCTGACAAACATGGTGAAACCCCATCTCTACTAAAAATACATATCAACTTTATGATAACTTCATACATCCCTTCCGCTGATACCTTCTAATCACGGCACCTCTGCTCATTTACCACCACCAGAAACGTGATGCTGATGCTCCTACTGCTCTTCCCCACTTTGTCCCAATGCCCTGTCATCAGATCTTTCCAGACGTTCTTTATAGTCTTTAGCCATGGACTTTGTAAGCTTTCTTACTTGGTAAAATATGTTCAGGCCAGGCGGGGTGGCTCATGCCTGCAATACCAGCACTTTGAGAAGCCAAGAGAGGCAGACTGCTTGAGACCAGAAGCTCGAGACAATTCTGGTCAATGTGACAAAACCCGTCTCTACAGAAAAATTAGCCAGGTGTGGTGGCCTGTACCTGTAGTCCCAGCTACTTGGGAGGCTGAGGTGGGAGGATTCTTTGAACTCAGGAGGTCAAGGCTGCCCTGAACAGGATTGCACTATGGCATTCCAGCCTGGGTGACAGTGAGACACTGTCTCAGAAGTAAATAAATAAATAAATAAAAATTAAACTAAAAAATAAATGTTCGAATTCCAATAAGTTAGTTATACTACTAAGATTTTATTGGCAAATAATAGTTTAAATTGTTACTTTCCAGAAGATATTTATATTTAAGAGACAATTTTAGAATATAACATCTTAAATTTATAAGCTTTATTATGATGGAAATGATAGATTTATTGCTTCTCTTAGAGCTTCCTTTCAACATCCAGGTGATTTTTAAAAATCAATGCGTATACTGTCTACCTGTAATCTAACAAACTTTGTTTAAAAAATTCAGAGGAATAAACTATGCAAAATAACATTTTGAACAACATAAAGATGGGGCCAATTTAGCCAAAGTCATCTCTAGATTGTATTTATAGAACATAATTTTAGAGGTGAAACTTCCACAATAAATATCAAATTCCATCTAAAAAAAAAGAAAAAGAAAACTTTCAACGTGTTGTTGTTTTGCGTCTCTTCTCATTTATCTCCTCTGTTTTAGTTATTTTTAATTTCTACTTTATTTTATCATATTCATATTATTCCTTTTATGTTTTTTTCTCAGTGCTGTCTCCTGGTAAGAATATTCACTATTTTGAGTTTTTTAATATCTTGAAGATTTTATTTTATGTTCAGTTTTGAGAGATTTTATGAAAGGCAATATTTATAGACTATATATTATATAATCTATTGCTAAGTAGATTATATAATATGAAAATAAATGAAATAAATGAAATAAATGAAAATAAATGTATAAAGATCATATTGAAATTTAATCTTTAACTGAGTTAGGAGAAGAGTATAATATAGCTTTTCAATATAAGCCTATTATGAAATACACAGTTATATAATACTGTCAACTAACATTTAGTCATTTAGAGAGAAGCATTGCTTGCCTTTCACTAAAGTTGAAACATTGGTATATTCCTGAAATGAAAAATGAGGTTGAAATATGAGACATTCAAACTGGCATCCACCATGCATTGTTTTACTGATTACACTGCCATATGAAATAGATGCATCTGCCATTTTCATTAACTACTCTCCTTTATATGGAGGAGTTTAGTTTTAGTATTTCCAATTTCAAATGATGACATTCTAACTAATATTATGTTTATGTAAATATTTGTGTTTTGTATTGGTATTTGTATACCATACAAAATATTGTATAACTGTAGAAAAATATGATGACCACTATGAAAACATAATTCCATTATACAAATACAAATACCTCCTGTTTTTCTGTTTAAAGATACATTTTTCCTTTGATATGACTATCCACTGAGTGGCTTATTAACACCCTCTTCTAATTGCAGTTTCCCCGCTGATAATTGTAACTGATGGGACTGTTCCAAGGCACTATTATTTCTCGGATGTCTCCACCTTTCACCTGTCACTGATTGTAATTACTAGGCACATAATTGACCAATCCATAGGCCTAATGATTGGTCTATGACAGGGAACAACAAGCTATGGCCTCTAAGCCGAAAATGGCTCACCACTATTTTTATAAATAAAGTTTTTTTAAATTTTGATTTCAGGGATATATGTGCAGGTTTGTTTTATAGGTAAATTACATGCCACCAGGGTTTGGTGTACAGGTTATTTTAGCACCCGGGTATTATAATAAGCATAGTACCAAATAGACAGTTTTTTTACCTTCACTCTCTGCTCATCCTCCATTCTCAAGTAAGTCCCAGTGTCTATTGTTCCCTTCTTTGTGTCCATGTGTCCTCACAGTCTTTTGGGCGTATAACCAATAATTGGATTGCTGGGCCAAATGGTAGTTCTGTTTTAAGTTCTTTGAGAAATTGCCAAACTGCTTTCCACAGTGGCTAAACTAATATACATTCCCACTAGTAGTGAATAAGAATTCCCTTTTCTCTGCAGCCTTGCCAGCACCTGTTATTTTTTTGGCTCTTTAGTAATAGCCATTCTGACTGGTGTGAGGTGGTATCTCATTTGGTTTTGATTTGCATTTCTCTAATGATTAATAATGTTGAGCATTTTTTCATATGCTTGTTGACTGTGCTTAGGTAGTCAATAAAGTAATTTTGGAACAAAGCCATGGCCATTTACTTATGTATTATCTATGGCTTCTCTCAGGTTAAAATGGTAGGCTGAGTAGTTAGAGACTTTATGGAACAAAAAACCTAAAATACTTACTCCCTGGCTTTTTACAGAAAAAAATATGATTATTTATTATGTTGTTGTTGTTTTAGTAAATTTTTGGTAAAGTTTTGTCACTACCAATTAACTCTCTTTATCTCTAGTAATAGTTCTCATTTTAAAATCTGCTTTGTCTGACATTGATATAGCCACTCTTCTTTTTACTTGGAACCTGTTGAAATGATGTATTTATTTTCTTCTTTAACTTACCTACCTCCTAAAATATAAAGTGGACTTCTTTTGATGATCATATAGTTGAATCTTGCCTTTTTATCCAACTTGATAAGCTTTGACTTTAATTGATATATTTATTCATATTTTATTTATATTTATGTGTTTAATATTTTTATTTATTTTTATTTAATTTAATGCAATTAAAATTTTATTTGGTTTCAATATCATATCTTCCTATTTGATTTTTGTTTCACGTATTTTTAAAAAAATTTTCTTTTTGTGTATGTGTATTAATATTCCTATATTTTAATGATGCTCATTTTATCTCCACTAGTGGCTTACTAGCCCTTCACTTTTCTTCATTTAAGGTGACAGCTAGATCTAGAATTTGAAATTGACATCTTTAGGTATATACCCAGTAATGGGATGGCTGGGTGGAATGGAATTTCTAGTTCTAGATCCCTGAGGAATTGCCACACTGTCTTCCACAAGGGTTGAACTAGTTTACAGTCCCACCAACAGTGTAAAAGTGTTCCTATTTCTCCACATCTTCTCCAGCACCTGTTGTTTCCTGACTTTTTAATGATTGCCATTCTAACTGGTGTGAGATGGTATCTCATTGCGGTTTTGATTTGCATTTCTCTGATGGCCAGTGATGGTGAGTATTTTTTCATGTGTTTTTTGGCTGCATAAATGTCTTCTTTTGAGAAGTGTCTGTTCATGTCCTTCGCCCACTTTTTGATGGGGTTGTTTGTTTTTTTCTTGTAAATTTGTTGGAGTTCATTGTAGATTCTGGATATTAGCCCTTTGTCAGATGAGTAGGTTGCGAAAATTTTCTCTCATTTTGTAGGTTGCCTGTTCACTCTGATGGTAGCTTCCTTTGCTGTGCAGAAGCTCTTTAGTTTAATTAGATCCCATTTGTCAATTTTGGCTTTTGTTGCCCTTGCTTTTGGTGTTCTAGACATGAAGTCCTTGCCCATGCCTATGTCCTGAATGGTAATGCCTAGGTTTTCTTCTAGGGTTTTTATGGTTTTGGGTCTAACATTTAAGTCTTTAATCCATCTTGAATTGATTTTTGTATAAGGTGTAAGGAAGGGATCCAGTTTCAGCTTTCTACATATGGCTAGCCAGTTTTCCCAGCACCATTTATTAAATAGGGAATCCTTTCCCCATTTCTTGTTTTTCTCAGGTTTGTCAAAGATCAGATAGTTGTAGACATGTGGCATTATTTCTGACGGCTCTGTTCTGTTCCATTGATCTATATCTCTGTTTTGGTACCAGTACCATGCTGTTTTGGTTACTGTAGCATTGTAGTATAGTTTGAAGTCAGGTAGTGTGATGCCTCCAGCTTTGTTCTTTTGGCTTAGGATTGACTTGGCGATGCGGGCTCTTTTTTGGTTCCATATGAACTTTAAAGTAGTTTTTTCCAATTCTGTGAAGAAAGTCATTGGTACCTTGATGGGGATGGCATTGAATCTGTAAATTACCTTGGGAAGGATGGCCATTTTCACGATATTGATTCTTCCTACCCATGAGCATGGAATGTTCTTCCATTTGTTTGTATCCTCTTTTATTTCATTGAGCAGTGGTTTGTAGTTCTCCTTGAAGAGGTCCTTCACATCCCTTGTAAGTTGGATTCCTAGGTATTTTATTCTCTTTGAAGCAATTGTGAATGGGAGTTCACTCATGATTTGGCTCTCGGTTTGTCTGTTATTGATATATAAGAATGCTTGTGATTTTTGTACATTGATTTTGTATCCTGAGACTTTGCTGAAGTTGCTTATCAGCTTAAGGAGATTTTGGGCTGAGACAATGGGGTTTTCTAGATATACAATCATGCCATCTGCAAACAGGGACAATTTGACTTCCTCTTTTGCTAATTGAATACCCTTTATTTCCTTCTCCTGCCTAATTGCCCTGGCCAGAACTTCCAACACTATGTTGAATAGAAGTGGTGAGAGAGGGCATCCCTGTCTTGTGCCAGTTTTCAAAGGGAATGCTTCCAGTTTTTGCCCATTCAGTATGATATTGGCTGTGGGTTTGTCATAGATAGCTCTTATTATTTTGAGATACATCCCATCAATACCTAATTTATTGAGAGTTTTTAGCATGAAGAGTTTTTGAATTTTGTCAAAGGCCTTTTCTGCATCTATTGAGATAATCATGTGGTTTTTGTCTTTGGTTCTGTTTATATGCTGGATTACATTTATTGATTTGCATATATTGAACCAGCCTTGCATCCCAGGGATGAAGCCCACTTGATCATGGTGGATGAGCTTTTTGATGTGCTGCTGGATTCTGTTTGCCAGTATTTTATTGAGGATTTTTGCATCAATGTTCGTCAAGGATATTGGTCTAAAATTCTCTTTTTTTGTTGTGTCTCTGCCAGGCTTTGGTATCAGGATGATGCTGGCCTCATAAAATGAGTTAGGGAGGATTCCCTCTTTTTCTATTGATTGGAATAGCTTCAGAAGGAATGGTACCAGTTCCTCCTTGTACCTCTGGTAGAATTCGGCTGTGAATCCATCTGGTCCTGGACTTTTTTTTGGTTGGTAAGCTATTGATTATTGCCACAATTTCAGCTCCTGTTATTGGTCTATTCAGAGATTCAACTTCTTCCCAGTTTAGTCTTCGGAGGGTGTATGTGTTGAGGAATTTATCCATTTCTTCTAGATTTTCTAGTTTATTTGCGTAGAGGTGTTTGTAGTATTCTCTGATGGTAGTTTGTATTTCTGTGGGATCGGTGGTGATATCCCCTTTATCATTTTTTATTGCATCTATTTGATTCTTCTCTCTTTTTTTCTTTATTAATCTTGCTAGCGGTCTATCAATTTTGTTGATCCTTTCAAAAAACCAGCTCCTGGATTCATTAATTTTTTGAAGGGTTTTTTGTGTCTCTATTTCCTTCAGTTCTGCTCTGATTTTAGTTATTTCTTGCCTTCTGCTAGCTTTTGAATGTGTTTGCTCTTGCTTTTCTAGTTCTTTTAATTGTGACATCTTTAACAAAATTTACTTTCAAATAATATTTCACTGCTTTACCTATGATGAAAAAGCCTTAAAACATTATACTTTCAGAGGTGACATCAGCAACGTGGGGAAATAGGAAGCCCCTGACTCTCCCTCCATCCACTGAAGCACCAAACAAATATGCATTCATGGATCAATCTCCTCTGAGAGAGAGTCAGCGTCTAGCTGAGAGATTTTAACCAATGGACAACTGGTAAAATATCCACATATGACAGGGAAAAAAAGCTGAGGCACACTCAGGCACAGAGCTTGCCCTGGGCACTGCACCATAAAATAGGGTAAGCAATTCCCAACATCCAGTTTCTCCCTGTTGAGAGGAGGAATTGGACTTCACATACAGTGTCCCACATCTAAGGTCCCCCACTGTTTATCACTTAATTCATCAGCAGAGGGAATTAGACACACATGAGTGTCTATAAACCACAGGAAAAAAGCAGTAGCTTTCTATAGGTGCCCAAGTGCTTTCAGGGGCTTCATACCCTACTAGCAGTGCAGAAAGGGGGTTTAAAAATGCAGCACCCAGTTTATCCCCAAAAGGAGTTTATGCACGAACTTTTATAGCTACCCATCAAAGAACTCCATCCTAAACCTCTTAGCTGTGGACAGAAGGGCCTAGACACATGTAAGTATCCCAAGATGACAAAACAGATGGTTTTAAATGGGTGTGTGAACACTTCCAATGACTACAATCCCTTGTGGTAATGCAGAAAAGGGGTGGAAACATGTAGCTCTGATTTCCTCTGGGGAAGGGGATTATGGCACACACTTCCAGTGGCTACTTGTTATCTTGGCTTCTAAGAAACTTGCTTCAGGGAGCTAACAGGGCAAACAAACAATAGTCATTCAGCACCCACAGCCAGAGCTTGGCACTGCACAAGCATTGTCTCTGGCTTGCCCAAGTGATAAAACCAGACCTACCCATTCTTCCTAGAAGGAGTGTGGCCATGCATCCAATACTACAATGTCTATAGTTCCCACCCAAGGAATTATCTCCTTAATGACTTAGCTCTGGGGTCAATAGAGGTTTGCGTTTCTGAGTGGCCCTAGGCCACAAAAGAACCAAGATTTGGATATACAATAAGCCCTCTTCCAGCAGCTATCCCCACATGATCAGAGCATCCTGAAAGTGAGTACTAGGCATTTTCCAAAGATCCTCTCCCCAGCTTAGTGCAGAAAGAATGGGAAATAAGAATCTTCAGTCAGCTTCACTATCTTCCTTCTCAAATTGGACTTTTTTCTAATGTATTTGAGTTCACTAATTTTTTTTTCCATCTTGATGAAAAAATTTATCTTCATCAAGATAGAAGGAACTGGAATACACATCTAACATCCCAACATTTCCAGATTTATCTAGAAAGTCTGGTTTGTAACTTATTTGTTTTAGTATCCTTACAAACATGGTACATCCTAAACTCTAGGAGATCACCTTAAACAAAGACAGTAGTCTGAACAAACAAAGAGTTGAGATACTCGTTAAAGTCTCTAGCTGGACAGATTAGTGAAATCTTTCTGCTTCATGAGTCCAGTCTGACAAGACTAGGAGAGGTAGTTGTCTTAACTAATGCACACCAACACCGTCAAGAAAAATGAAGAAATTGGGAAATATATTCCAAATAAAAACACAAAATCTATCTCCAGTAATTGAACTGAGTAAAACGAAGATGTGATTTTACCCAATAGGGAATTCAAGATGATGTTTATAAAGTTGTTCGCCAAGGTCAAAAAAGCAATGCAAAAACAAACTGAGAATGTTATCAAACAGACACAAAGTATTTTAAAGTATCAAACAGAAATCACAGATCTGAAGAATATTATAACTGAACTAAAAACTGAATAGAGTGGTTTGAAAGCAGACTAGATCAAGCAAGAAAAAAAAGATTAGTGAACTCAAAGACATAAGAAAAAATTTGAGGAGGAAAAAAATGAAAAAAAAAGGAAGTGAAGATAGCTGAAGAGACTTATGGATGACATCAAGTGGAAAACCTTATGCATTATTCACATGCCAGAAGGAGGAGAGAAAAAGATTGAACACATATTCTAAGAAATAATAGCAGACAATTATCCAAGACTAGGGAAGAAAATAGAAAGTCAGAATCAGAAAGCCCAAAGGACACTAAATAAAATAAATCCAAAGAGACTCACACCAAAACACCCTGTAGGCAAGTTGTCAAAATTTAAAGACAAAAATATTGAAAGCAACAAAGAAAAAGCAAATTGTCACATATTTTAAAAACCCATAAGACTATCAGCAAATTTCTCAGCAAAAATCCTGCAGGCCAGAAAAGAGAGAGATGATACATTCAAAATCCTGAAAGAGAAAAACTGGTCACCAAAAAATAGTACATAAGTCTCCTGCCTCCCCATGCCAATCAGTGGTTTCTCTCTCTGTGGTTTGAGTTACCTGTCATCAACCATGACCTAAAATTATTAAATTAAAAATTCCAGGGCCAACTGTAGTGGTTTGTGCATGTAATCTCAGCAGTCTTGGGGCTATACTCATTTTGGACAAATAGCCTTTAGGTCAAAAACTTTAAAAACAGATAATGAAGGTTACTATATAGTAAAAGGGGCCATTTCTTCATGAAAATATAACAATTTAAAATATGCTTGTACTTAACATCACAGCACATAAATATTAGAAGTAACATTAAGAGATTCAAAGGGAGATGTAGACTGCAAGAAAATCATAATAGGAAATTTTATTATCCCATTTTTAACATTGCCCAGATCATCTAGACAGAAAATGAGGACAGAAAACTTGGACTTGAACTACACTTTAGACCAAATAGAACTAACAGTCATATATAGAACATTCAACCCAACAGCAACAGGATACATATTCTTCTCTAGTACACAGAAAACCTTCTCTGGGATAGATCATGTTAGGCCCCAAACAAGACTTAACAAATTTAAGAAGACTGAAATCACATCAAGTACCTTTTTAAACCACAATTGTATGAAATTAGAAATTAATAACAGAAGAAACCATGGAAAATTAACACATATGTGGAAATTAAACAATTTGTTTCTGAGCAACTATTGGGTCAAAGAAGAAATTTAAAAATATTTTAGGGAAACAAAAGTGGAAACACAACATATAAAAACTTATAAGATTCAGCAAAATTATTTCTTAAAGGAAAGTTTAGAGCAAAGAACACCTACATCAAAAAGAAGAAAGATTGCAAACAATTTAACATTGTATCTCAAGAAACTAGAGAAAAAGAATAAATTAAGCTCAAAATTAACAGACAGAAGGAAATAAAAATCAAAGCAGAAATAAATGAAATAGAGACTAGAAAAAAATAGAAAAGATAAACGAAAATGAATTGGATTTTGAAAAGCTAAACAAAATTAACAAACCCTTGGCTAGGCTACTTAAGAAAAATGAAGACTCAAATAAATAAAATAAAAAAAGAAAGAGAAGATATTGCCACTACAGAAATACAAAGGATCATAAGAAACTACCACAACCAATTACATGCCAGGAAATTGGACAACTTAAAAATAATGGATAAATTCCTATAAACACATAGCCTACCTAGACTGAACCTCAAAGAAATTGGAAATCTGAACAGACAAATAACAAGTAAAGAAATTAAATCAGTAACAAAAACTTTTTCTTCAAAGAAAAGCCCAGGACCAGAAGGCTTCATGGCTGAATTCTATCCAACATTTAAAAAAAACTCATACCATGCCTTCTCAAACTCTTCAAACAAATTGAAGAAGAGGTAATATTTTTAAAAGCATTTGATAAGGTCAGCATCACTCTGATACTGAAGCCAGACAAAGACACTACAAGAATAGGAAAATAAAATACAATATTACTAATGAACACAGATGAAAAATCCTCGAGAAAATACTAGCAACCTGCATTCCATAGTACATTAATAGGCTCATTCACCATGAACAAGTGGGATTTATCTTGGAATGCAAAGTTAATTCAACATATGCAAATCAATTAACTTGCTTTGCCATTAAAGCATTTTTCAATTAAATATTATGATTAAAATCTTCAACAAATTAAGTATAAAAGGAATGTTCCTCAAAACAGTATAGGCTGCCTATGACAAGTCCACAGCTAACACCACACTCTACATTGAAAACATGAAGGCTCTTTCCCTAAGATGTGGAACAAGGCAAGGATACCCACACTCACCACTTCTGTTTGACAGATAACTACAGGTAGTAGTTACAGATGTTGAATGGTTTTTGAATACAGTCATGTGCCACGTAATGACATTTTGGCCAATGATGGACTGCATATACAACAGTAGTCTCATAAGATTATAATGGAGCTGAAAAATTCCTATTGCTTAGCGATGTCACAGGCCTCGTAATGTTGTAGCACAACACATTATTTATATGTTTGTGGTGATGCTGGTGTAAACAAACTTACTACACTGCCAATCATATAAAAGTCCAGCACATATAATTATGTATAGCATATAATAATTAATAATAAATGACACTGTTACTGGCTTATGTATTTACTACACTTTTTTTTGTTATTTTAGTATGTACTTTTTCTACTTTTAAAAAATAAGTTAATTATAAAACAGCCTCATGCAGGTCCTTTAGGAGGTATTCCAGAAGAAGACATTTTTTATCATAGGAGATAATAGCTCCATGTGTATTATTGCTCCTGAAGGCCTTCTGGTGAGACAAGATGTGGAGTTGGAGAAAAGTTACACTGAGGATTCCAACCCTGTGTAGACCTAGGCTAATGTGTGTACTTGTGTCTTAGATTTTAACAAAAATATATATTAATAAAAAGTAAAAAAAAAAGAATATTCTAAAAATAGAAAAAATGCTTACAGAATCAGGATAAAAGTTAAGAAAATATTTTGATATAGATGTACAATGTGTTTCTGTTTTAAGTTGTTATTACAAGTCAAAAGGGTTTTTTAAAAATTAGGTTTTGTAAAGTTAAAAAGTTACAGTAAGCTAATGTTAATTTACCATTAAAGAAAGAAAAACATTCTTTATACATTTAGTGTGTCCTACGTGTGCAATGTTTATAAAGCCTGCAGTAGTGTACAGGAATGTCCTAGGCCTTTACATTCACTCACCACTCAGTCACTGATTCACCCAATGCAACTTCCGGTCCTGTGAGCTCCATTTATTGTATGTGTCTTATAAAGGGGAATCATGTTTTATATTGTATGTTAACTGCACTTTTGAAATGTTTGGAAATGTTTAGCTACATAGGTACTGATATGATTTTGCTCTGTGTCCCCACCCAAATCTCATCCAAATTGTAGTTGCCATAATCCCCAGGTGTCCAGGGCGAGACCTGATGGGAGATGATTGGATAATGGGGGTGTTTCCCCCATGCTCTTCTCATGATAGTAAGTTCCCACAAGATCTAATGCTTTTATAAGTGATTCTTCCCCCTTTGCTCATTTCATAACTCTTGCCTGCTGACATGTAAAATGTGCCTCTTTCCTTTTCCCATGATTATAATTTTCCTGAGGCTTCCTCAACCATGTGGAACTGTGAGTGAATTAAACTTCTCTTCTTTATAAATTACCCAGTCTCAGATATGTCTTCAGAGCAGCGTGTAAATGGACTAATACAGGTACTTACCGTTTTGTTACAATTACCTACAATATTCAGTACACTAACACACTGGACAGGTTTGCAGCCTAAGAGCAATAGGCTGTGCCATATAGCTTAAGCGTATAGTAGACTATATCATCTATATTTGTGTAAGTACACCACATCATATTTGCACAGTGACAAAATCACCTAAGGACCCATTTTTCAGAACTTACCCCCCGTCATTAAGCCATGCATGACAGTAGTTGAGGGCCTTAAAAGATAGGCTACCTGATAGTTGGGGAAACAAGTGAGATCTTAATGTGTGGGTTTTGTGTCTTGATCTGCAGAAGAGATTCATCACTTGGACTATTGTTTGCAGGTTAAGGTTAAGGAAAAGATCATTAATCTGGAGTCTTGAAAAAAAGTTTTGAAATGACTTTTGACTGATGAAAGGAACAAAACGTGTTGTTTTCACTGTGTTTTCAGCTGTGCCAAGATTTCAAACTGCAGAGTTAGCTAAGTGCTATGTATGCTAAATTCATTATTTTCAATTTGCTACTTCAAGTTCTATTAATTGCACTGAAGGACAAAAGTAAGTACTTCTCTTTTATAATTTTATGGTTTGGACACAGCCTCTTGAGAGACACTTTGTCATCACAAGGTTTGATACATTCAGGAGCTTTGAACATGGCTTCAGATTTCAGAGATAGAAATGGTAAAATGATAGATTTTATAACAAAGCAACAGATATGGATAGATGTTCTTATAATAAAGATAGTATTCTGTCATTTGGTTTAAGTTGTGAAATAATTCAGTGAAATTATTGTAAACAATGCTAAGAAAGGAAAAACCAAGAAAGCAAGCAAGAAAGCTAGTTTGTGCCTGGAAGAGCCTGATTCTGAGAATCAAGATTGTCGAGGTAATTAAATCAAGTGAGAACTGAAATGATTTGTTTAGTTAGTCTTACTATCAGAAAAGAAAAAATAGAATAATGAAAATAGAGCTCAATGAAATAAAAGAGGATACAAACAAATGGAAGAACATTCCATGCTCATGGGTAGGAAGAATCAATATTGTGAAAATGGCCATCCTTCCCAAGGTAATTTACAGATTCAATGCCATCCCCATCAAGCTACCAATGACTTTCTTCACAGAATTGGAAAAAACTACTTTAAAGTTCATATGGAACCAAAAAAGACCCCACATTGCCAAGTCAATCCTAAGCCAAAAGAACAAAGCCGGAGGCATCACGCTACCTGACTTCAAACTATACTACAAGGCTACAGTAACCAAAACAGCATGGTACTAGTACCAAAACAGAGATATAGACCAAGGGAACAGAACAGAGCCCTCAGAAATAATGCCGCACATCTACAACTATCTGATCTTTGACAAACCTGAGAAAAACAAGAAATGGGGAAAGGATTCCCTATTTAATAAATGGTGCTGGGAAACTGGCTAGCCATATGTAGAAAGCTGAAACTGGATCCCTTCCTTACACCTTATACAAAAATTAATTCAAGATGGATTAAAGACTTAAATGTTAGACCTAAAACCATAAAAACCCTAGAAGAAAACCTAGGCAATACCATTCAGGACATAGGCATGGGCAAGGACTTCATGTCTAAAACACCAAAAGCAATGGCAACAAAAGCCAAAATTGACAAATGGGATCTAATTAATCTAAAGAGCTTCTGCACAGCAAAAGAAACTACCATCAGAGTGACCAGGCAACCTAGAGAATGGGAGAAAATTTTTGCAATCTACTCATCTGAAAAGGGCTAATATCCAGAATGTACAAAGAACTCAAACAAATCTACAAGAAAAAAACAAACAACCCCATCAAAAAGTGTGCAAAGGATATGAACAGACACTTCTCAAAAGAAGACAGTTATGCAGCCAGCAGGCACATGAAAAAATGCTCATCATCACTGGCCATCAGAGAAATGCAAATCAAAACCACAATGAGATACCATCTCACACCATTTAGAATGACTATCATTAAAAAGTCAGGAAACAACAGGTTCTGGAGAGGACGTGGAGAAATAGGAACACTTTTACACTGTTGGTGGGACTGTAAACTAGTTCAACCATTGTGGAAGACAGTGTGGCGAGTCCTCAGGGATCTAGAACTAGAAATACCATTTGACCCAGCCATCCCATTACTGGGTATATACCCAAAGTATTGTAAGTCATGCTGCTATAAAGACACATGCACACATGTTTATTGCGGCACTATTCACAATAGCAAAGACTTGGAACCATCCCAAATGTCCAACAATGATAGACTGGATTAAGAAAATGTGGCACATATACACCATGGAATACTATGCAGCCATAAAAAATGATGAGTTCATGTCCTTTGTAGGGATATGGATGAAGCTGGAAACCATCATTCTCAGCAAACTATCGCAAGGACAAAAAACCAAACACCACATGTTCTCACTCATAGGTGGGAATTGAACAATGAGAACACATGGACACAGGAAGGGGAACATCACACACTGGGGCCTGTTGTGGGGTGGGGGGAGGGGGGAGGGATAGCATTAGGAGATATACCTAATGTTAAATGACGAGTTAATGGGTGCAGCACATCAACATGGCACATGTATACATATGTAACAAACCTGCATGTTGTGCACATGTACCCTAAAACTTAAAGTATAATAATAAAAAAAAGAAAATAGAACACAATAAAAAGAAGCATTTTAATCAATAAACCTGACAATAATTATAATGAAAAAGATGTCTAAATCAGAATACATACTAATAAAAGAGAGAAGGTAGTGCTCCCAAGTGCTTGATCTTAAAGACAGCATTCCAAAAGAGAAAAATATTTTCAATATGCCAGAAATGGTGACTTGATGCAGTAGAATCAAAGATAGGATGAGAATCCAGATTTTGAGAGCAGATTAGAATGACTCCTCCAGCAGAGACAGTCAATTAGGAAATGATACATTTTAGGTAGAGTCCAGAATAAAGCAATGAGGGAAAACCCCACACACCCCCAGGATGTCTTTACCAAATTTGCAAAGGCTTGTAAGGGGAAAACTTTTAAAAATCAATGTAAAATATATAACTGCTAGGTGTAGTCATAAATTAGGTAGACACTTTAGGTGAAGTATCATACTAGATTAACATATGTAAGGCTGTAAGAACAGATAAAAATAAAGATGAGTAAATTAATTTCCTATTGATGTATCACATATTACTAGGATCTTAATGCCTAAAATAACACCCGTATATTACACCACAGTTTCAGTCATTCTGGATCAAATTTCATTGTAGTTGAGTCATTTGTTTAGGTCTCCTGAGGCTGAAATCAATGTGTCATGCAGACTGGAGTTCTTACCTGAGTCTTTTTCTAATATTAGTCAGGTGTTGGCACAATGCAATGCCTGTGGTTGTACTAAGACTATCTGATGTTAGATTCTGTCATTCTCCACAAGCAGTTCACTACGTGCTACTTGGATCTTTCTTAAACTCAGTCGTCAACTGACTAGGGAGCTTAATTACATCTGCAAAATGCCTTTTGCCACTTAACATAAGCTAATCATAGGTGTGATATTGCATTATATACACAAACCTCATCCATATTTAAAGAGATGTGATTATACAGGGCATGCACACTTGGGGACTGGAATCCTGAGAGTCACTTTAGACTTATGTATACCAGAATGAGAATTATTAAAAAGGGCCAGTTAGTTTAATATTAGATTGAATTCTGGTTTATTAGAATATATTCAGAAAAACAGCACATTGGACAGATGAAGGAAATTTAAAATAAGAAATTAATTTCAAGTTTGGTGGCAAGAAATTTTTTTAAAGATGAGGCAAATACAATAGGAAGCTGTTATGCATTTTAGGGTTGGATGGGCAGAGCCCAATTAATAGCTCCAGTACCAACTGCTGCTCTGCAGGGTAATGAGACAGGAGATACTAATGCTGTGAAGAAGGGGTCATCTGGCTGTATCTGAAGGTAAGGGTCATGACGAAAGTACGGAAATTTGGAGCATCAAAGAGGGCTATATAGCATTATTTGAGACTTTAGAGAGAGGAAGGAAAACCCTTTGGACTCTTTTCCTGTTTCCTCCCAAATAGTGCACAAGATTATCTGGTATTTGTAGAATGAAGAAGTCATCCCACTTAACAAAAAGTGAAAAGAAGAGGAAGCGAGGCAGGTTAGGGTGTGTGCAGAATCTGCGAACAAACAGGCAAGGACTGTCGTACAAGCCTTAGATTAGACATGGGGCCATTTGGAAAACACATTCTGTTGAGATTATCCTCAATGAGGAAGATGAAGAGGGGCAATAATTTTTTTAATGACTGAGTTTAGTAGCTATTGAAATACTGACTGTATGTGTGTGTGTTCTCACATATAAAGGATTCCAAATATATAATTTGGAAAAATAAATTAAAAAAACAGTATAACTCAGCTAGAGAGATATTAAAATGAAGAAAGGATTTCCATTCCCACAAATGATGCTGGCCTTATATGCAGTGTGACTAAATTTCTGGATAGCCAATGACAGTCATGGTTTGTACCTGCTGTCCCTATCACTCACAAAACTGGGTTAGATAATAAATTATATGCCACCTTACTTAGACGAGGAGGTAAACCAACTTAAGGAGTAGAATAAACTATTCAAAACTCAGCTACATCTTCCTCAAAGAAATAGGAAAATAGCAGATGGAAATGACATATTTGAGGAGTATCTCACTACTGCCGAAGAAAATACAACATAAAAAAAATATGTTACCCAAGACCTGCACAATCAAATGTTGCAGACAGTGTTCTAATGATCATACAGCACACATATTATTCCTATCCAGGTTTACAGGGGTCCAGGCTCCACAAACATCCACAATAGCTTCATTTCAGCAATCTGCTTAAATTGATTGTCCAGTGAGAGGGACCGCAGGCACTAAGGCTAATTTTTCCCTACAGGCTAGGTGTTCCAGGACTAAGCAATTCTAGAGAGACAGTAGAAACCCAGGAAACTTATATTTCCAAGAGAGTCTCGACTCTCACTACTGAGCAGTAGGATTCCAGGAACACAATGAAAGGAAATACAAATATTAAGAAGTTTTCAATATGCTACATGGAAAGGGAAAATACCTTAAACATGATCCAGTGACTGGGGCTGTCTTAACTGCAAACTCTGTAAGAAATCATAAGATTTCAAGAATGGTTCCCAGTATAGGAAAACAGCCTGTCGCACAGCAGGAGTAACATCATCTTGAAGGATACATTCATAAAGAGGGATGTTTGACTCCTGTGTACAAAGGCAGTCCTGCAGCCAGGTCAAGAGACAATGCCTGTAGCATAAAGATCCTCTCATAGAGAAACAATTCCCATAGCATAGATAACCCCTCATAAAGAGGTTTATCTGTCCTGCCCAGTGGTTACAAGTTTTGTTAAAAAAACAAAAAGTGTGATGTGTGACCAGCTGCACAGGTTTTATCAAAAACTTGCTAATAAAGAAAACTTGCTTGAGGGCTGGTGTGAGGATTCACCATCTCATGGCCACCCAAGACATAGCTTCTGTTGGTAAGTTCCTATTAATGTTTCTTTCTGAGAAACTGGATTTGGCAGCCTCTTTCTTCAGCCTCTCAGCTCCATTAGCCTTTGAGGAGAGGTTTGCATAGACTTGCTCACTGCGGAACACCGAGTGACTTTTCTTGTCCTCTGGTGTTTTCCAGCAATAACTTGTCTGTCCTTTGCTTGTAGACTCATCACTCCAATCTCTGCCTTCTTCATCACATATCATTCTTCTTATAAACAAGTGATATTGGATTAGGGCTCTCCCTAATCATGTATGACCTTATCTTCACTTGATTACATCTTCAAAGACCCTACTTTCCAAATAAGGTCACCATTACAAATACTGAAGGTTAGGACTTCAATATTATGTTAGGGAGACACAGTTTAATTTGCAACAAAGCACATCAATTTTATTTTTCTCTTCAACCCAATTGCAAAGTCAGAAGTCTTCTGGAAGCCAAAAAGAACTATTATAATATTGCTTGAGATGCATGGTGTTCTATAATTAAGCTATAAAATTTAATAGTAATACATTCCATGAGAGTGTTTTCCTCACTAAAATGGCTGATGATATGTCAAAATTCAATTAGTAGAAATGTTAAGTTTTGAATTATTCTGTGTTAGGGACTGGGAAGAAGTGACCTGTTGTACATCAGAGCTGTTTATTATAAGAAAGACATTTTTCTACTGTCTTAAAAAACAAAGGCAGTTGATTTATCCTTTAACCAAAAAGTACTTTTGCAAGGAATCTTTATATGAGTGGTATATACAATTTAGTTAAATTAAAATATCTGCCACATATATTGAAATAAGTATTTCCCATTATTGAAATGAATCAAATAAAAGCAAAATATTATTATTATGTTTCCTGACTAAATTTTCAGATATGTATATATTTCTGAATATAGTATATATATTCAGAAATATATATATTTATATACTATTATATATTCAGTATATATATAATATATATACTGAATATATATATTATATATACTATTATATATTCAGTATATATAATAATATATATACTATATATATTCAGTATAATACATATATTATATATATAATATATGTATATTCAGTATAATATAATATATACTGAATATATAATAGTATATAAATATATACACTATTAACAAAACAAGCATTAGTAAACTTCAGGAAAGCAGCCAGATTGTTTGTGCATGTGATATCAAAGTTAATGCAGTTTCACAGCTGCTTGTTTCCTGACAGCTCCTAATAAAGATCTGTTTTATTCAATTTTCCTTTAATAACCATAAAATTATATAATGGATTTGCATATTTTAAATGATCAAAGAGTACTTCCATTATATATCAGCGGGAGAGGATCTTAAGTTTCATGCTGCCATGAGCATTTTGAAATTTTGGTTGTTCTATTAGTTTATAGCTATTATGATATGGTTCAATGAAAGCATTAGATACACTAAAATTATAACTGGATAAAAATACATTTTTATATTTAGAAACCCCATAGACAAAAATCTACATCCAAAACCAATGATGACTTCAGTCTGAGAAGTGGATCTCGATATTTTATACGTGTTCTGTCAAACATAACTTTTTGTTAATGCTTACAATGTCTACAAAAACCAGACATGGACGCAATACTATATAAAATTTTATTTTTAAAGTAGATTTCATACAAACGATTTGAAACTAAAGGAGAGAGTATAGACAACATTCTAAATGCTGAATGTGTTACAGAAGTACATTTGTTATTTCTTTTTGCGTGTTTTCTTTCTGTTGGCTTAAAAAACAGCTGATTTCACAATTAAAATTATAGGAATATTAGTGTAACCTAGCAATAAAAGCAGAGAATAGAATATGTTGATGTGGTATGTTGTTTATGATATTGTGCAAGATAATTTTTAACTAGTGGGAAATAAAGTTTTCTTTGAAACTCCCAAAGAAATCCACAACAAAAATACCATTAGAGCTTAGTGGCATTCACAGTACTTTAATTTTATTTAAAATTAACCTCTTTTCTGTATATAACATGTATAATATATTAATAATTCTAATTTATAAGAATTATCTATTATAAATTAAATTTTTAAAAAATATTTTTAAAATTTATAATTAACATATAATTGTACATACTTGTGGAGTACAATGCGAGGTTTTAATGCATGTATATAGAGTAGAATAATCAAATTAGGAGAGTTAACATTCTGTATTTTGGCTATTGTGAATAGTCCTGCAATAAACACTGGAGTATAACCATCTCTTCAGTATACCAATTTTCTTTCTTTTGGGTATATACCCAACAGTGGTGTTGCTAGATCATATGGTCGTTCTATTTTTAGTTTTTTGAGGAACCTCCATACTGTTCTCCATTGTGACTGTACTAATTTACATTCCCATCAACAGTATATAAAAGTTTCCTTTTCTGTACATCCTTGACAGCATTTTTGTTTGTTTGTTTTGTGTTTTCTTTTTTTTCTTTTCTCTTTTTTTTTTTTTTTCATTTTCGATTATAGCCATTCTAGCTGGGGTGAAGTAATATCTCATTGTAGTTTTAATTTGCATTTCTCTGATGACTGGTGATGCTGAGCATTTGCCCATGTATCACTTGACCATTTGTTAGTCTAATTTGGAGAAAAGTCTGATGAGGTATTTTGTCCATTTTTAATTAGAATATTTGTTTTTTTGCTGAGTTGTTTGGGTTTCTTATACATCCTGGATATTAAGTCTTTCTGTGGTGGATACTTTGTACATATTTTCCCATTTTTAGGTTGTCTCTTTATCTTATTGCTTGTTTCTTTTGCTGTGTAGAAGTCTTTTAGTTTGACGTAATTCCATTTTTTCTATTTTTGCTTTTGATCCCTGTGCTTTTGACGTCTTCTTCAAAACATCCTCACCTAGTCCAGTTTCATGAAGCATTTTCCCTAAATTTTATTCTAGTAGTTTCATAGTTTCAGGTATCATATTTAAGTTTTTAACTTATTTAGAACTAATTTTTGTATATGGTGAGAAATAGGAATCTAGTTTCATTCTTCTACATGTAGCTATCCAGGGTCCCCAGCACTACTGATGGAAGAGACTGCTCTTTCCTCGATGTAAATTTTTCCTGCCTTTGAAATGAAGAAAAGGAAAACACTTGGTAACTAGGAAAAGGTAAGTAGAAAAAGTAAAAAGCAGTAAGATGTTGAAGAGACACATGTGCATTACAGAAACCGAGTGCCTGTAAAATTGACTAAGTTTTGAACAGAAAAGACAAATTCTAGAACCACAAGGAGTGGTAAGAAATAAGTGATTCGAAGAACTAATCTCTATTATGGAAACTAAAATTGTTCTTCAGGACCAGGAGAACTAGTTATAGCCCATTTGGAGTACCAGCAAGAATGTCAATATGTGACGTTCCTAAGGTTAAATATAATTTTAATAGGAAAGATGATGCAAAGTCACCTCTTTGTGTATATAAGGAATATTTCTTCATTTTTGTACTTGTAATTCTGTGAGTTTCCATAAGTGGGTTACTACTAATATTGTGGCACAAACAGTTCTTGAAATATCATCTCCAAATCCTAATTCATAAGATAGAATCGTAGCTCCCACACTGTCAAAATAATTATTTTTAGCTAGATTTATTTTAGAAAACAGCACTTGTAGTGGCAAAAAGCCCAGGGCTAATGCTGCAGTTTTATAACTCTGATACTAATTAATACTATAATAGCAAATTAAATAAAGCTAAAATAATTTATTAGAAAGCAACATTTTGTATTCAGAAATTTATTGCATTTAATTTCACTTCGTAATGATTTAGAATTGAAATTAGCCACAAGATTTTTCATAATGATAAATGTATTTGTATTTTAATAAAATGAAGTTTGGATCCTTGCTGAGAATGACCATTATTTCTTATCCCACTGGGTTCTTTGAAGCCACAGCCTGCTACAACACTAATTCTTTATTTTGCTAAATATGGAATTTGATTTGGATTATTCCTCCTTATGTCCTCAGTGTATAAGTTTATATACTTCACATATTTTTACACTGATATTGATTGATTATCAGATGTATTATAAGAGTTATTATTCCTTTAACTATCCTCTATTCAAACTGTTTATTTGCCCCATTTAATTTTTAGATAGCTCGTGCCACCTATTCTTTTATAGAGTCAAGTCTGTATTGAATTTTAGGGACAATTAAGATTGGGGTATTAAACAAGTTGAAATGCATTATGCACAAGACAAACTCAATATAAACGAACACAATAGGCATTTTATATATACTCTTGGTGGTATTGCATAAAAAGCTATTTTGAAGCTGTACAACTAAATTATGAAATATATTTTCTATTACCATGCTATATAAGACATGACGTCTTTAGGTGTGTTTTTTTTTTTTTAATAATTGCAACTTTTGGCAGATACCATGAATTGGCTTGCTCAATACTTATTCTAAGTTGCTTTTCAATTCTCGTCCTCAATGACACATATAGAAAAACTAAAATCTGCATTTCCACAAAGAGAACAAAGGTGGAGGCATCAAACTACCTGATTTCAAACTATACTACAAAGCTAAAATAATTAAAATAGCGTGATACTGGATTCAAATAAACACATTAAACAAATGGAACAGAATTGAGATCACAGAAATGAACTCATGTTTCTATGGTCAATGGATTTTCAACAACGGTGCCAAGAATATGCAATGGACAAAGGACAATTTCTTCAACAAATGGTATTGGGAAAACTGGACATCCACATGTAAAAGAATGAAATGGGATCATCATCTCACATCACATAAGAAAATAAACTCACATGGATTAAAGACGTAAACACAAAACCTGAAACTGTAAAACTATTTAAAGAAAATATAGGGGAAAAACTACATGACATTGATCTTGGGCAATGATGTTTTTATGTTTGACCAAAAAGTGAAGGCAGCAAAAGCAAATACAGACAAATTGAATTATATCAAATGAAAAGCTTCTCCACAATAAAGGAAACAATCAGAGTGAAGAAACAACCCCTATGGATTAAAAAAAATGTTTGTATGTTATACATCTGATAAGGGATCTATACTCAAAATATATAAAGAACTCAAACAACTCTATAAGGACAAAACAAATAATCCAGTTAAGAAATGAGCAAAGGAGTGAAGAGACATTTTGCAAAAGAAGGTATAAGTTGCTAACAGATGGTACATGAAAAAATTACTAATCATTATAATGATGTAGTTTAAAACCACAGTGTGATATCACCTCACACCTGATAGATGACTATTATCAAAAAGACCAAAGACAAGTGTTGGCAAGGATGTGAAGAGGAAACCCTTTTACTCTTTTTGTGGGAATATAAATTAGTACAGCCATTTAGAAAACTATACAGAGGTTTCTCAAAAAACTAAAAATAAAATTAACATATTATCCAGAAATGCCACTTCTGGGTATTTACCCTCCAAATTTGAAATCATTATATCAAAGAGATATGTGTACACCTATACCCACTACAGCACTATTCACAGTAGTCAGGTCATAGAATTTACCAAAGTGACCATCAATAGATGAATGGATGAAGAGAAAATGTGCTATATATACACAATAGAATGCTGTTTAGTCTTTAAAAAAAAAGAAAAAAAATATGTCAACTGTGATAACAGATAGAATTGGAGAACATTACACTATGTGAAGTAAGTTAAACAAAGAAAGGCAAATACTGCATATTTCCACTCATACTTGAAATCTAAAACCAATTAAACTTATAGAAGCAGAGAGTAGAATGGTGGTTACCAGAGGCTGGGGCATAGGGGAAATGGGAGATAATAGTCAAAGGGTACAAAGCCTCAGTTAGGCAGGAGGAATAAGTTTGATTTTGTGGGTATGTGTGATCTATTGCACCGTATGGTGAATATAGCTAATAATTGATTACCATACATTTAAATATTGCTAAAAGAATAAATCTAAAACGTTTTTATCACAAAAAACTCAAATATTTGAGGTGATGGATGGGTTAATTAGCTTGATTTTGTCATTGCACATTGTATTAGAAATCATCATGTCAATTTATACTCTATAAATATATACAAGTATAATTTGCCAAAGTATAATGAAAAAATAAGTATAAGGCAAGGCACATGTATAATGTTAATATTTATAGTAGCCATATTAAAAAGGTAAAAGGAAACAGTGAAATTAATTTCAATGATTATCCCAAATAGTATCATTTTAATATTCAATCAATGTAAAGACTAAGATATTTTACATTCTTTTTTCACATTGTCTTTGAAATGCTATATGTATTTTATACTTAACAGCACATCTCAATTTGAACCAGCCACATCTTTTTATTTTTTTAATTGATGGATAGTTGTATGTATTCATGGAGTACAATGTGACGTTTTGATACATGTGTACATTATGAAATTATTAAATCAGTGGAGCACCACATTTTAAGTGCCAAATAGACATTGTTATGGGTGGCAGCCATATTGGAGAATGAACTTGCAGTGTCTGGTTTTTCTGTCCTCATCATGCTGTGACAGAGGTTGGTAACTACCTCCAAATATTCATTTCCCTGACTAGTTTAATAACAGAGCCCTGATTTTTTAGCTTCTATATATTTTACTCACCTGCATTTCAATGTGGCGATGACCAAGTTCAGGTCAAGGAGATATAAGTGGCAGCCCACTGTGTCACCAGGATATCTCCTTGTGGGCCAAAAGACACACATTCTTTGTCAGTGCTACCCATGTTTAACATCTGATTTGGGGTGAAAAATCTTTAAAAAATAGAGAATATGACCAGGCACGGTGGCTCACGCCAGTAATCCCAGCACTTTGGGAGGCCGAGGCAGGCAGATCACCTGAGGTCGTGAGTTCGAGACCAGCCTGACCAACATGGAGAAACTCTGTCTCTACTAAATATACAAAATTAGCCAGGCATGGTGGCACATGCTTGTAATCTCAGCTACTTGGGAGGCTGAGGCAGGAGAATCGCTTGAACCCGGGAGGCGGAGGTTGTGGTGAGCCGAGATTGCGCCATTGCACTCCAGCCTGGGCAAAAAGAGTGAAACTCCGTCTCAAAAAAAAAAAAAAAATAGAGAATAACCTCAGTTATTTGGAGAAAAGTGTTGTTTGCCTTCTTTCATCAGTTGTAATAAGCCATGAAATGCCGTCTTGGAGCTATCATAGCAGCCCAATAGGCTGCTGGCTTTGGGACATCTATGGGAAATTAATTAAACTTCTGCTTTCTTAAAAAAATTAAAAAAACCTCTTGTTCTTCAATCTTTCTGGTTCTCAACTCTGTTTTCATCTGTACAAAGGATAATGACGCCCTATTAATATGATTTTGAGGACTTTTTTGTATGTCATTCTGTACCTTTGCAGACGCATATCTGTTTATGGATGTATTTTTATACTTTATGCATAAACAGTCTAAGTGTGTAACAAGCAAGGCAAAATATCCTATTGGTGAAAGAGCATGGCTCTGGACTCTACCACCCACCAACAATGTGATCTTGAGAAATGACTTCCTTTTCTGTGTTTTGTGGTCTTCATTCGTATACTGGGGTTTATAATAATGACTACATCAAAATAAATATTGGAAATGTTAATGGTCATAAAACAATTGAAAAATTCTACCAGGTAGAAACTTTTAATTAAATGCTAACTGTGTTGTCATCATATTATTGTAATGCATGTTCTATTTTGAGTAAGCAAACTTAGACCAAGGAAACCACTAGTTTTGAATTATGTCTAGCTAGTCAGGTAGCCTCCTTTGAAATATATGACTATGGAGTTATGGCCCTCAACAGTACATGGTAATTCTTCTTCCCACACCCATATTTTTAGGCAGCTTCATCCTATTTACTCATCGCACAATTGCACCGATGCTGAAGAAACACCTCCTCATTTATAGGTTAACTCTAAAACAGGGGTGTCCAATCTTTTGGCTTCCCTGGGCCACACTGGAAGAAGAACTATCTTGAGCCACACATAAAATACACTAACAACAAGAATAGCTTATGGGCTAAAAATATCACAAAAAAATTTCATAATATTTTAAGAAAGTTTATGAATTTGTGTTGGGCCACATTCAAAGCCATCCTGAGATTCATGCGGCCCGTGGGCTGAAGGTTGGACAAGCTTGCAAAAAAAGTTCACTAAATGAGTGTTTCTAAGAGGCACTTTTCTTCCTACTATATATGTTGTTTTTAAAATCACTATTTGGAAATATTATATAGGTACAGAGAAGAATTAATTTAATACAACCCGGTTGGAAAGAGGCAAACTCCTAAAAATGAAATACCACTAAAAGCTCCATTTTAGACCTTAATTTTAGTTAATTCAATGCTTGCTGTATAGGATCAGTAATTTAATAATTCTTTTCTTTTATTAAAACAAATGGCAACATTCTGTGAAGGCTATTAATGGTAAAGCTACTGAAAACAACTGGCATTTATAACAGAAGATGAAAGCCATAAAAAATAACAGTTTGTGTCTCAAAATCGTCATGTTATAAAGTTTCCATGTAAATAAGAAAGCTAATTATCTATTTATTTCATGTCTAAAGGCTCAAAAGCCCTGTCCATCAAGTTGTAGTTCTGAGGTGTATGTTTCCTAGTTGAACTGATTTTGCCCTGTGTATTCTCACCCCTAATCATAAGTCAGGGGCCTTTAGAGGCTGCCTCTATTCTTTCAGACAAGCAAGCGCTATTTAGTGCACTGAAGCAGTAACTTACTTAACACTATTCTGGTGACCTATAACAGCTGAAGCAGTTTCCAAAGGTAGTTAACTTTCAAACAGCCAGTATTTTACTGACTATTTAAGAAGTACTGCTTCAATAGACTATATAATGATGACCCAAAAGATTTAATGCTCCTTTCAAAATTTTGGGAATCAATGGGAATACAGCAACGGTGTTTTTTCAACAAGTCATATTACGAACATGACTACCCACTGCTACCCTGACCACAGCAACATAAATATAAAATGCTTTAAAGTAGAGTTTAAACTGATTTTTATGAACTAAAAGCATTATAAAATCAAAACTCTACCTTGGGCTTAGAAATAGCTAAATAGGTGCTGATTAATTAAAAATGCAATCTGCAACCAGCATCCTATTATAAGGATGAAGCTACACACTTCAAGTCTCAAGTTCAGGGTAATTTTATTTTCTAAATTCATCCTGTTTCTCATGTCTGCATTACATAATACATGCTTTCAAGTTGTTATTAGTAGCATTTAGTAACAGAAATAAATTAAAAATAACAGTTCTTGGCCGGGCACGGTGGCTTACGCCTGTAATCCCAGCACTTTGGGAGGCTGAGGTGGGCGGATCATGAGGTCAGGAGATCGAGACCATCCTGGCTAATAAGGTGAAACCCTGTCTGTACTAAAAATACAAAAAAAAAAAAATTAGCCATGGTGGCGGGCACCTGTAGTCCCAGCTACTCGGGAGGCTGAGGCAGGAGAATGGCATGAACCCGGGAGGCAGAGCTTGCAGTGAGCCGAGTGCAGTGCCCACTGCAATCCAGCCTGGGCGACAGAGCTAGACTTGGTCTCCAAAAAAAAAAAAAACAGTTCTTGGGGAAGATTTTACCCAATTTTTCTATATTTAAACTAGCATCTAATGTATCCCAATTACATTAGATTGGGATTACATGATATTAATGTAATTCAATCTAATCACATTAGATTTACATTAATGCTTGGAATAATTTTACAACTTTTTATCAAATAATTTTATAATTTCTACAAATCAAATATAGTTAAGGCTGGGGCGAAGAACTAATGCTCAAACTCATTGTTAATTCCCACAACAAAATATCAGATATTTACAATCAAACCACCACAAATCTCGTGAACCACTCTCCTCACACCAACTTCATTTGTCTATAAACATAGTCATGGTTTATTTGAGCTCTAAAGTCTTATTGTTGCCAATATATTTAATAATCTTCCTTTACTCCATTCCTCGATGGCCACCACCAGGCCTTCCAGTCATATCTATTTAATTAAAACTAAAAATTTATAAGGATTAAATATAGAGATTTAATAATCACAGGAGTCAGTCTCTTTGGGTAACGGGCACTTTACATTCATGCTTCCTTCAGAAGCTGTCCATGAAGTGCTTGGAGCCCCAAAGTAAGGCAGCTTTGCTTACATTATTTAAATGTTATTCTCCATGGATTTTTCAAAGGGGTCTTCTCACAGCTAGCTTATTCCCGTTGAATAACATTACTGGTGGTTCTGTTGCAACAAAAAAAGGAACATACAGAGAAATTTCCGTAATAGATTTTTCTTATACCAGTGGTTTTACAATAGAGTTGGATGAAGAATGGGGTATATTAGGGTATTATTAGAGGCTATGGACTCCCTCCCCATCAAAAAGGTAGAAATTAACTTACACGCTATGGTGTGTAAACTATTTCAAGTGATTTGTCAAAACCAATATACATGTATGAATATTCTAGATGCTCCTCAACCTTCATTTAACAAACCTGTCCTATTCCAGTCACATTCTTTAGTCTAATGAATTAAATTTGATTAAAAGAAAGGCTGATCAAATACTTTAAACGGTGCAAAGGAAGAGATCAATTTTCACTTTCCTTTAACTATATTCACAAGGGTTTACAATGGCATGTCTTGCATCTTTTCACAGTTTCCAAAACCAAATATAAATTCAATTACTATTTTCTGAGTGAATAACAAATAATTAAAGAATAAAACATCAAACCTATTGAAGAAAAAAGACAAAAAGTACTTCATTTCATATTCGTCTGATTTATTTTACATGGTTATATTAAATCAGATAAATTGTTATCACACGGAAATTTCCTAGCTTAAAGGAAGGAGTTGGGAATAAACAATAATTGATATATTTTAGGTTGATGCATTAAAAGTTATATCAAAAACAGCAATTACTTTTGCACCAACCTAGTATTTATAAAATAAATCAGAAAAACTTGGTTCTTTTGCTGCACAATAGTAACAGTACTCTAAAAAATACCGGATTCTTTGGTTAAAAGTTTCCTCCTAAACTATCTATATCAAAAGTGTATTAATAGCATAAACAATCTATGATATCTTGCCACTTATAGATTTAAAGCAGCATGAAATGATGCCAAACTCTCAGCATCAGGTGATTCCTAGTATATATTTTTTAATGCAGTCACTGTTGATTCCCTTCCAAAGTGCTATCAACAGTCTTAAACTAGGTCATATTTTTTCCTGTTTCTGCACTGGATTGCACAAGAAGTCTTTTGAGATTGAAGGATGATGATGATGATGATGATAATGATAATGTTGATTGTGTGTGTGTGTATGTGTGTGTGTGTAAAATTCAATTCAGCACCTAAAATGCTGTCTGAAATATGTAGACAGTACAAACATTCTTGAGAGCTAATCATTCCAAGGGTGCTTTTTGTAATACTGGAAGTGGTTGTAGTGTATCTTCTGCATGTGAACTTTTAAAATAAATGTGCAGGCTTATCAAGCTTAACACAGAAGCTGAGCAGTTTCCTGTTATTCACTCAGGTAACGAACCTAGACAATAGGTAGTCTTCCCCTGGGCAGAGTTAGGTTTGCATCTTGGCCTTTTTGTTCCTTAAATTTTAAAATATATTGTATCAGCTGCCATGCAGCAATATGAGCTTCTAACATATTCATAAATGAAATCTTCAGTTCAGCTTCTTTCAGTGGCAAATAAGCAGCCATAACATTTTGTAAATTCTCCCTCTGAAATAGCAGAGAAGAAACTCGATATACTCACCAATGACCCTTATCAAATAGCAACTTTGTGGAACGCTCTTTGCCTTCATAGTCTCTCTGGAGGTTACTAACTCTAATGGGAAGGCAATGTACCATTGGCTATTATTCTTACCATCAGTGAAACTTGAAGAAAGATGCATTCATTAATTCTGTATTCTCACTGCAGTGTATAAAATCCCAGTGGAACTCTCTTTACTTCTCTTTGGAAATTAATTGTAGTTTTTGCTATCTGTTATAGCAGTGGCTTAGATGCTGGCTCCCAGATCGTTTACGAATCTCAAACCATCAATGTGAATGATAGTTCATTATATTTACTGAGTTATTCTCATAATATTATTTTGATATAATTTTATAAAAAATAGAGGCCTTATTTACTTTTCCTGAAAAGACAAAGCAGTTTTCATACTGTATCTGAAATCCCAATCTTTACTAAAATGATTATTACTATGTTAAGAGGAAAGAAGACTTTTACAAAATAATGTTTTTGGTAATTGAAAATGATAAATATGTTAAGCTTTTTTTTCCCCTGAGGTAAAGTAATTAATTAGGTAGTACATTTAATCGCAAATAATGGAGTCATAACTATACTGGACTAAACACAAAATAGTTTAGATAATTAGTTAGTCTGAGGCAGGCAGTTAGGGATAGTGATGATAGTGATTTGGATGTTGAAAAATATCAGGATTAAGATCTTAGAAGTTCTCATGTTTTTTTTTTCTCGTACGATCAAAATAACTGCTACAATTCCAGTCATTACATTCTATTTTAGACAAGAAGGAAAAGAAAGGGTAAAGAGCAAAAGGCTATTTAATCCCATGACTTCTACAACTAAGTGTACATCTTCATTAAATGAAGAGAAATACATCACCAAGTCCTAACAAAAGGCAATTTCATTAAATAACATCATTCTTCAACGTAGATTTTCTTTTCTAATGTGTGTGATTTAAATTGTAGACAGAAAAAAATACATTCTACTATAATGACAGTTATTCTTAGCTATTTGAATTATGTTATTTTATTTCAGTTACGTATAAGCACGTTGATGCACAAGAATCGTAACATCATCATGCATATCTTTGAATAAAAAGGGTTTATAGCTAAAATGTTTATTATTTCTTATTATTGTACCTCTATATTCACAGTTATGTTTATGTGTATGGTACTTTCCAGAATTTAAATGCTATTCCAAAGAGAGTGATTTATAAGCTGACATACACACTTCAGGGAAGGGTGTTTTTTTCTTCTCATGCATTGAAAATACAGTAAAATATTATAATATTTTCCAAAGTACTTTGAAAATAAATGGTAAGCAGAAATCATTATTAAATAGGAAAAGATACATGTCTACACATTAGGCTGACCTGTTATCTTTCATTTTAGAACCTTCTAAACAGGTTTAATACTGTATCTATATATCATGAATTTTGAAGGTTGTACTCTTTCTGACAGGTATTTTAAAGTTAAATGTCTTATAAAAATTGCCTACACTTTCTATTATTATCCTCCACATGTTTTCTTCCTAAAACAATTAATTTTTGTTTGTATTTATTAAGGCTACCCATAGTCTCTTTGTAGATTTAGAAACTGCTGTACAGAGTACCTGAAAGTGTATATCAGTTATTGGTGATGTGTCCTTTAAAATCCATTCACCTTTCTTGTGTTTTGGGTCATCTATTAAATGTTGACATTCGTATTTTCTTATTTATAGAAAATGTTGAGTACCTGTAAAAATAAATAATAGAATAATTTGTTAATTCATTCATCCAACAATGTATTCAGCACTAATATTAAACATATATATTGCTAGTCAGCATAATACAGTTATGAAAAATTTGTCCAATGCCAAATTAAACCACATACATACACAACTATCTTTAAAATGACAAAGAAGTTACAAGTAAGTTCAATGCAAGGAATCTTCTGAAGATGTAAAATAGATACTAATAGCTAAGTATTTGAAATTGTGCGACTTGTAAAAAGAATCCCCCTCAATGTTTCCTTTAGTTGAGTGTGTCTGTAATTTTTATATGATTATTCATCGAACTTGTTATCTGGAATCCCAGGTCACATCAGATTATAAACAAGCACTTTCAAGAGCCTGGGTATATGGTATTTAATTTTAAATGATCTATTTCATCTGGATGCTAGAGTCACAGTGAAGATGCAAAAAATAACTAATATCTTGACAGTGAGGGAGGCTTTAGGACTCAAAAGGAATACAGGCACAAGGTTAAAAAAATCCCCGCATTTCTGAAAGCAATTTATATAATAACAAATGGCACATTTAAATATAATAATAGTTCTGAAGACTATAAACATATATTTAGGGCTCCCGATTCAAGTTACATAATAACTACTGATAGCAGAAGGAAATGTGTATTTTGCTAAATACAAAAGACATGTTTACATTTTAAATAAATATTTACCATAATATTTAATGTGTCATTTTTTCAGCAGGTAGCTATGTGGAAAACATATTTTAACGTATTTAAAATTTGTCAAAGCTTTAATAAAATAAATAATCAAAATAACTAAGTAAATTCAATTAACTAACACTATGTATTTATATATTATTTGGTTTTAAACTAAATTTTAACTTCTGATGACTACTTATTAGCAACTATTCTCATCTTCATTAGCACAATCTATGTTTTCACAGTCATTCTGTCAAAAAAAAATAACCTGAGATCTTCCACCACCTGTGAAATCATCTTTCTTTTTGATGTGCTGTCTGAATCTGCAGGAATTTGAACAATGTACATTCAACAATTTGTACAGAAGTTTCTATGTGAAAACCACAGTTAACTGGCATCATAAATCCAATGTGTTTACAATAATATTTTGGTGTCCCTTTTAAATTAATGCCCTGGGCATCTCCCTTGCTAGCCACCCTGTTAAACTGGCTCAACACAGAATGACTCTGGCAAAGCAATGTCTCCTAGCGATAAAACGCATGAGGTTTATCTAGGCATAAACAAATCCAAACAGAACCACTAGGTAACTTCATGACTCACATTGGACAATTATAAGTAATTTATAACTAAAGGCTTCTTAAAGACCTTAATTGATAGAATGGAAATTTTTAATAGTATCCACTTTTCAGTTAATTTGTAAGGAGTATATCAGATGTAGATGTAGAGTATACTGTGCTCAAGAAAATAGTCAAGCTGTGTTCTGTATTTTCTATAATTGAATTTGAGTTGAAATTATGATTGTCTTAATATGCATTCTAGAATATATAATAGACTATTTAAAAAAGCATATTTCTGTCATTCTAGAAAATTTGACTTATAGTCAAGGACATTTCTTTAGTTAAGTCAGAATCTTAAATGAGCAATTAACTACTCAGTCCTTAAATGTTGAAAAATAAAAACTACCCACTCATTAAAATATAATAGTACATAAGACTATTCTTTTAAATTTCAAATACAGAATTAAAAGTGGAAAAATACCTATTACATTGTGTTTTTATGACTGAAAAAGGCTTTGAGAAGAAAATGGACTGTAAGTCAACTTCAGAAACAGAGAATCTCAACTTGAATATATAAAAGAATCAATAGCGAAGCTTGCCATGAATCAAGATTTCATATAAGTAGTTCCAGGTTATAAAGCATAAATCTGAATTTGCTAAGAGCATTGCAAAGACTCTGCTGCAGATGAACTTCAGTCCACACTCTGGGAAACACTGTTTTAACAGGTAAGTTAAGCGCACATAAAATATACAATGTAGGATCCATGAAAGGCAGGCATAAAAAACGTGAAACGTTTCAGTGTAATAGCAATTCAAAGTATGAGAAGGATTTTAATGGCTATTTTGCAGATTAGGTTGATCCAGATCTGATGTGTCTTGAATGCGCAGCTATGCATCCTGAATTTAATCTTATAGTTCATTGAGAGCTATTTTATTTCTGCAAGAAAGTTTTATTCAGGATGTAATTCAAAATTAATGTATTAGTGTCTCCCTGGTTGGGTATGAAAGAATACTTGTGAAGTCAGAAAGATTAGTTAGAAAATCAGAGCAATAATAAATGAAGGGATGGAATCCTGATCACCACTGGTTTAAGAGTAATGAAAAGTAAATACATCACTATAGTTGAAGACATGACCAAAATTGGTAAGAGTTTATTCAGACATAGAAGGCAAAAAAAAGGAAGATAACTCGCTTTAAAATATAGGGCCCATAAATTTAACGTGTTACTTATTTTTAAAACAAAAAGCTAAGTCCAGTTAAATGAAAAGAATGTCCATTTTAGACATATTTTTACTTCTCAGAGAATAATCCAGAAGAATTGCATTACTTATAGTTTGGAAAGCAATTAGGATTAACTACAGGGTTAAAAGTATTTTTCATAAAAATAAGAATCAAAACATCAAGATGAAGTGCTGGTTTTGAATGCATTAATTGACTTCTACTTTATGTCTATTTTTTTCTGCTTCAGATTAATCTTAAAACTGCCCTATATAAACCAGCATATCTCTTAGTAAGAAAGAAGGAAGAAAAAAACAAAGGGAGGGTAGAGGAAAGAGGAGCAGGAGAAAGGAAGGGTAGAGGGAAGAGGAGCAGGAGAAAGGAAGAGGGGAAGAAAAGATGTATGTTTATTTTCCTCCACTCACTTCTAAGTTTGTCTGTTTTTTTTTTTATACTTTAAGTTTTAGGATACATGGGCACAACATGCAGGTTAGTTACATATGTATACATGTGCCATGTTGGTGTGCTGCACCCATTAACTCGTCATTTAAAATTAGGTATATCTCCTAATGCTGTCCCTCCCCCCTCCCCCCACCCCACAACAGTCCCCAGAGTGTGATGTTCCCCTCCCTGTGTCCATGTGTTCTCATTGTTCAATTCCCACCTATGAGTGAGAACATGCGGTGTTTAGTTTTTTGTCCTTGCGATAGTTTGCTGAGAATGATGGTTTCCAGCTTCATCCATGTCCCTACACAGGACATGAACTCATCATTTTTTCCATGGTGTATATGTGCCACATTTTCTTAATCCAGTCTATCATTGTTGGACGTTTGGCTAAGTTTTATGTTCCCTAAGAGACTTGTCTCCACACCAGCACAACTCAGAATCCCCTAGACAGCCATGCAGATAACTGGATGACAGGTGGATATGGTAGTATATTCTGTTTATGAATTTTGCTCTTTATAAATGCCCAGTTTCCACTAACGCAACTTCTGAAACCAGCTCCCTATTTCTTTTGGAAGCCATCCTGCTCTCATATTGAGTCCATGGAACTTAAGTACACCCCATAACTCTGCTCAATCTGTGCATACATAATCCATGCCAGACCAATTAATGCAAGTTACCTTTGAGTCACATTTACTAGTTCACAGATATGTTCACAGCCTAGCTAATGTGACTGTATTAGTTTCTCTTAACTGCTGCAAAAAAACTAAAACAAACCTCATCACTTAGAAGAACAGAAATTTATTATCTCACAGTTCTAGAAGCTGGAAGTCCAAAATCAGCTGAAATCAAGGTGTCTGCTGGGCTATGCTTTCTCCTAAGACTTTAAGCAGAGAATTTGTTCTTTGCCTCTTACAGTTTTTTTTTGTAGCTGTCTGTATTTGGTGGCTTCTGAAATTATCACTCTAACCTCTGCCTTCAAGACTTCATTACTTTCTCTTCTTCTGCATTATAGCTCTCTCAACCCTCCCTCTTATAAGAATGTTTATGTTTGCATTTGGAGCCTATACAATAATCTAGGGTAATCTCTCCATCCCAAGATCCTTAACTTAATCACACTTGCAAAGACTTTTCCATACAAAGTAACAGTCACAAATTTCACAAACTAGAATGTGGACATCTTGGAGGTCCATTATTCAGACCACCACAGTGACTATTTCCCAATATTTTACTTTAAAATATTTGGGTAGTTGGATCATTTTGGTGTTATGCTTGGAATTATTGGAAGATAGAATGAAGCCTATTGTTTCAATTAAAATTGTAACTGTTAGAAGAGAATCTGAATGGAAATTCAATCCAGGTACTGAATGAGAAAAAGGAGAAAACAAGCCTGAAATTTGGTAGTGTAATTTTAGCACGAATAGCCAGCCATGTCTGAAGCCAACACTATCGTTTTGACTTTTCAGAATGACAATTCCTAAATTCCTTGCATTGCTTTGTTACTCCTGCTGCTGCAATTATTTAAGACACTTTGCAATTTAAATATAGTTGTTTTACTACTCTGTCTTTGTTTTCAAACAAACTTTCTTGAAGTTTTATTTGCTGGGAACTGATGTTTGTAACCTAGAATTAAGATAATTCAGAAAGAATATTATATATACATATATGCTTCCAAAACATAAATAAAATGATTGCCTTTCCCTTCCAATTTGCCTCTCTTTAGTCATCTGCCAACATATCTGGAAATGAAACAAATATAGCTCAATGTATTTTTTATTATCTGCTAACTCCTATGCTCAGAAACAAAATAAGCAAATCAATACTGGCTCTTCACTAAATATAGAATGCAAGAATCAATACTACCCATTTCCAGACAATACAGGCTGCTTAGCTTCATGACACGGTCATGCTGTCAAGAAAGAAACAATCCTACAAGAGGGTTTATCTTGCCTTTTCTTTTACACACATTAATCTGTTTAATTTTTGAAATTTTTTCAACCCTGTGAAGAGTAAATCTCAGTATGACTACTATACTTGTTATGGACAAACTGTTATAGCTAGAGTCTCTTGGTGCCTGTGATAGCCAGAATAATGACTCCCAAAGAGGTTCATATCCTAATCCTTATTATCTGTGGCTATGTTATTTTACATGACAAAAGGGATGCGTTATTAGTTTAAGTATTTTGAGATGAAGGATAATATTGGATTACCCAAGTGGACTCAATATAATTATTGAAAAAAGATTGGAATATACTACTCTGTTAGTGGTGAAGATGGAGGAGGTAGCTGCAAGTCATGGAATGCAGTCAGCTTCTAAAAACTGGACAACACAAGGACTCTCAATGCCTTGAATATGGTTCACTGAAACCCACATTTGGACTTCTTTCCTACAGAATAGTAAAATAATTAATGTGTATCATTTTAAGTCAATGAAATTTTACTACTATGTTACAAAACAGAAAGGAAACTAATACAGCACCCCACCCCAGATCACAGTGTAGGTTGGTGTCCCCATCCCTTTGTGGTTGTTGGTTCAGTTAGATACTTAGACTAATGTCCCCATTGTGTAAACTTTTAGGGAGTGATATGGTTTGGCTGCATCCCCATCCAAATCTCAATTGTATCTCCCAGAATTCCCACATGTTGTGGGAGGGGCTCAGAGGGAGGTAATTGAATCATGTGGGCTGGTCTTTCCTGTGCTATTCTCATGACAGTGAATAAGTCTCATGAGGTCTGATGGATTTATCGGGGGTTTCTGCTTTTGCTTCCTCGTCATTTTCTCTTGCCACCACCATGCAAGTGCCTTTCAACTCCTGCCATGATTCTGAGGCCTCCCCAGCCATGTGGAACTGTAAGTCCAATTAAACCTTTTTCTTCTTAGTCTCAGATCTGTTTTTATCCACAGTGTGAAAATGGACTAATATAGTAAATTGGTACCAGTAGAGTGGGGCATTGCTAAAAAGGTACCTGAAAGTGTGGAAGCAGCTTTGGAACTGGGTAACAAGCAGAGGTTGGAACAGTTTGGAGGACTCAGAAGAAGACATGAAAATGTGGGAAAGTTTGGAACTTTCCAAAGGCTTGTTGACTGGCTTTGCCCAAAATGATGATAATGATATGACAATAAAATCCTGGCTGAGGTGGTCTCTGATGGAGGCAAAGAACTTGTTGGGAACTGGAGAAAAGGTGACTCTTGTTATGTTTTAGCAAAGAGACTGGCAGCATTTAGAGATTTGTGGAAATTTGAACTTGAGGGAGATGATTTAGGGTATCTGATGGGAGAAATTTCTAAGCAGCAAAGCATTCAAGATGTCACTTGGGTGCTGTTAAAGGCATTCAGTTTTAGAGGGAATCAGAGCATAGAAGTTTGGAAAATCTGCAGCCTGACTATACAGTAGAAAACAAAAACCCATTTTCTGGGGAGAAATTCAAGCCAGCTGCAGATATTTACATAACTAACAAGGAGCCAAATGTTAATCCCCAAGACAATAAGGAAATGTCTGTAGGGCATGTTAGAGACCTTTGAGGCAGCCTCTCCCATCACAGGCCCAGAGGTCTAGGAGGAAAAAATGGTTTCATTGGCAGGGCCCAGTGTCCCCATGCTGTGTGCAGTCTAGGGACTTGGTGCCCTGCATCCCAGCTGCTCCAGCCATGGCTGAAAGGAGCCAACATAGAGCTTGAGCCATGGCTTCGAGGGTGCAAGCCTCATCCTTGGCAGCTTCCATATGGTGTTGAGCCTGCGGGTGCACAGAGCCAAGAATTTGAGTTTGGGCACCTCTGCCTGGTATTCAGAAGATGTATAGAAATGCCTGAGTGCCCAGAGAGAAGTTCACTGCAGGAGCAGAGCTCACATGGAGAATCTCTGCTAGGGCAGTGTAGAAGGGAAATGAGGGGTTGAAGTTCCCACACAGAGTCCCTACTGGGGCACCACCTACTGGAGTTGTGAGAAGAAGGCCACCATCCTCCAGACCCCAGAATGGTAGATTTACCTACAACTTGCACTGTGCACCTGGAAAAGCCACAGACACTCCACACCAGCCTGTGAAAGCAGTCAGAAGGAGGCTGTACCCTGCAAAGCCACAGAGGTGGAGCTGCACAAGACCATGGGAACCCACCTCTTGCATCAGCATGACCTGGATTTCAGACATGGAGTCAAAGGAGATCATTTTGGAGCTTTAAGATTTGACTGCCCTGCTGGATTTTGGACTTGAATGGGGCCTGTAGCCCCTTTGTTTTGGCCCATTTCTCTGATTTGGAATGGCTGTATTTACCCAATGCCTGTACCCCCGTTGTATATATGAAGTAACTAACTTGCTTTTGATTTTACAGTCTTATACATGAAAGCATTTGCCTTGTCTCAGATGAGATCTTGGACTGTGGACTTTGAGTTTAATGCTGAAATAAGTTAAGACTTTGAGAGACTGTTGGGAATGCATGATTGGTTGTAAAATGTGAGGACATGAGATTTGTAGGGGCCAGGGGTGGAATGATATGGTTTGGGTGTCCTTACCCAAATCTCAACTTGAATTTATCTCCCAGAATTCCCACGTATTGTGGGAGGGATCCAGGGGGAGGTAACTGAATCATGGGGGCCAGTCTTTCTCATGCTATTCTTACGATAGTGAGTAAATGTTATGAGATCTCATGGATCTATCAGGGATTTCTGCTTTTGCTTCTTCCTCATTTTTCTCTTGCCACCACCATATAAGAAGTGTCTTTCACCTCCTGCCATGATTCTGATGCCTCCCCAGCCATGTGGAACTGTAAGTCCAATTAAACCTCTTTTTCTTCCCAGTCTTGGGTATGTCTTTATCAGCAGCATAAAAACAGACTAATACAGGGAGATATCCTCTGGTGATCAAAGCTGCCTAGCCCTGTGGTCCTGGCACTTATGCTGCACCCCACCACACTGATAGCAAAACTCTGCAGACACTAACTCACTAGAGTGGAGATATATATGGCCCATTTCCCTGTCACAATTGTGAACCAAATCAACAGTTCAAATTGCATTCCAGATTTCTCCATGAAATCAGCTAGACTTTACCTCAAAATGCATTTTTGCATGGCTCCTTTGCCTTCTGTATCCTGCTTCTCTCACTCTTTTACCTGTTCTCTAGGGAACATTCATTCAATAAATCACTAGCATCCAATTACCCAACTCAAGTTCTGCCTTGGGAGAACCATCCAAAACAAATGCAAATTGCCCATTTTTTTTGGTCTTATGTAGGTCAATGTCTCTTCACAGACACTCTTTCCTTTATTCTTAGAACACTCCAAAAGCTAGGTAAGGCAAGACATTATTATGCTTTCAACATTTTCACCAAATTCAAACAAAAGGCTAATAGGTTTTATAAGCTATTATTTTCTTTTTCTTTATATCTAACTAGATAATTCTTTAGCCAATTATAGTATTATGTATATACTCACTTTTGCCAATGTTTGTTCAATCTTTGCTTAGAATAACTACACACTATACACTATATAACTTTCAAATGTGGCAACTATGACTGCTGCTTTGGTGGTTCAGTGGTAGAATTCTCAAGTGTGGCAACTTTTTACATCAATTTTAAGAAAACTTATGAATAAAATTTGTCAACACCACTTGATAACTGTGAAAATACTTAGTGTTCTTTAACAATGTGAGTTCTGTTAAAACCACTTAGAAAGTCTCTTTATCCTCTATTAGCATCAAAATTGCTTTATAGAAAAAATTACCTACATATTCAGCCCTTATATTAGAACTGGTCGTCTTAGCATTCATGGAAACAAAAAAATTGGTAGTTTTCAAAGACCAGTGGACTCATTTTCAGAAATACAGAATTACTAAAATATAGATGCTTTAATACATATCAACTAATATTTTCAGAAAGGAAAACAGGCAAGGTGTGGTGGCTCATGCCTGTAGTCCCAGCACTTTGTGATGCCAAGGCAGACAGATCACCTAAGGTCCAGAGTTCAAGACCAGACTGTCCCACACAGTGAAACCCCACCTCTACTAAAAACACAAAAAATTAGCCTGGCGTGATAGCACGTGCCTGTAATCCCAGCTACTGGAGAGGCTGAGGCAGGATAATCTCTTGAACCCAGGAGGCAGAGGTTGCAGTGAGCCAAGATTGTGCTACTGCACTCCAGCCTGGGTGACAGAGCAAGACTCTGTCTCAAAACCAAAAACAAACAAACAAAAAAGGAAAACAATACAGTGTATTGAAGAAGACTTGATTCAATAGAAAAAAAATTTGTCCACCAAATATTAAGCATAAAAATTAAAGAATATTAGAATGTCAGTTTTCGTTACTGGTGTTATCTGAAAAATAATACCTGTGTTGCTAGTTATGGCAATAAGCAAAAGGAATAGTAGAGTACATTTAATTGCTTGACCATTGTCACAAATAATTCTGTGATAAGACTAGATTACAAATCATATTAAATTAGAAAATATTAGATATGGAATAAAAGACTTCACATTTTTAGTATTTTGCATTGGTGAACAAAGCAGAGGTGATCATATGCATAAAGTTTTAATCTGGGATTATTGACTTTACTATGTTGAAACTACAAAGTACTAACCAAAATAAAATAAATTATTGTTAAAGGATATTATTGCATTCCTTCACACGCAAGCAAGTTTTGGAGTTTGCGTACAATATTTAAAAAAGTATCAAAATTTATTTATTCAGAAGAAAGTTAACAAAAGGAATAAAAAAAGGAGAAAGATTTTATTAGCTCAAAAAATTAAAAAACCAAATAAAATAATGTGACCCTATTACAACAGTTTTAGTTGAAATTCCTGAGACACGAGAATAAGCAGGAATTACAGGAATTATGTAGAAATTAACTCAATTTAGTCATGTTGTTTAAATTCATAGATGGAAGCAATAGTAAATATTGACAGTTCAGGGTTTTTTATTCTTTATTTTTCTTTTTTGTGCTTCTTCCTTTCTTTAATTTCTGCCTGCAACTCTCCTTTCTGCCTTCCTATTTTGAAATCCCAAAGGGGAGAAAAAATATTGTCTCAAAGGTAAAACGATTTCAAGATTGCGTTATCATCTTTTATGAAAAAAATAATTTGCATTAAAAACATTTAAGTGTTTTTTAAAATACAGCAAAACAATACACAGAAATGTTGAAATTCCTTGACAAATAGAAATGCTTCAAAGGATAGTACTTAATAAATACTAAATTGATAAAATCTGTTAATAACACTGATAATAACCAACTTGATATATTTTACCTATATATTTAGAATGTTCATTAGATAACAGAACCATGCTGGTATAGTGAGACCTTTACAAGAAAATTATGATTTCTCTCAAGCAATTATTTTTAATAATAGATTCCTTGTTTCTCATTTTTCATGTGTATTTAAGTACTTCTTTTATTGTTTTCCTGCTGGAGACTCAATTATGCTGGCAGCTTTATATATTTCTTTGTATTGTTAAGGCAGACACAATGTTTTATGCTTATATATGGAAATGACTCTGAATATAGGTCAAGAGGCTGTTTTAGTGCTGTTTTAGAACAATCCCAAAACTAAGCAAGACAAGACATTATTGTGCCTTCAACCATCAGCACTGGGGATGTGCTCTAATAAAGTATTCTTTAAATATAACTGTTAAGGTATATTTTCTCCTTTTATACTACTTAATTTCTCTTTACAATAAGAACAATTTGTTTTAATTTTCTAGGACAAATAATAAAATCACTGTTTAGATTCCAGGTATTTTTTTATCAGAATACAACAAAATGGAATGCGTAATGTCCATTGAATATTCTCCAGCTAGTGTTCAGCTTGTCTGGAGCCTTTGAATACAAATATTCTGTGGAAGATGGACAAAATTGTAAGTAGTGCCAAAATATCCCTAGAATTTTTCCAGTGTTTCTATCTATGGAGAGTAGAGAGTATTACTACAGGACTTCCAGGTTCGTATGCCCACTGCATAGCAACAGACCAATAAACTGTGAACAGGGTTGCAGCAGAGAAAGAGATTAATGATCACAAGGTGCCCAGCGAGGAAACAGGAGGAATTCTCAAGTCTCAAATCCATTTCATTGAGGGGTTCTGGGGAAGGGTTTTTAATGGGATTTGTGAAAGGTGAGGGGCTGGAAAATTTGGGGTCATAAATTTGTCAGGTAGGGGGATGAAATTATCAGAATGTGGTAACTGCATCTCTCTATGAGTTAGCTTTTTACTGGGCCTGTTAGACCAGCTGGTGTCTGTCAGTATCCAGAACCTACAGAAGAAGCTCAAACAGAGGGTTTATTGTTCCACACTGTCTTAGATTTTACTTATAGAACCAAAAAACAAAAAACAAACAAACAAACAAAAACAAAGAGTTTTGTGACAAGTGCCACGTGATCCTGGGATAGTAAATAACAAGCAACAGGGAAGTAGACCAAAAGGCAAGCTGGCTTAATGATTGTTACTGTAAACCTGGTGGATTTTTATTTTTTCTTTAATTGATTTTATAACATTTTCCTGAGGAGATTTCAAGGACAATGTTAAAATGAACATTCATCAGATCTAAGTTGGTTTTTTGAAAGTTGGTTTGGAACAGTAAAGGCATTGAAAAGCTTCCAACATTGCATAATTACAAAAATTTTGAAAAAATGTTTTAAAAGTAACAAAAAGAAACTTTGAATGCTTTCTTTCTTTTTATATATATATATTTTCTTATTTAGATAGAGTTTTGCGCTTGTTGCCCAGGCTGGAGTGCAATGGCATTGTTTTGACTCACCACAACCTCTGACCCCCGGGTTCAAGAGATTCTCCTGCCTCAGCCTCCTGAATAGCAGGGATTATAGGCATGCACGATCACACCTGGCTAATTTTGTATATTTAGTAAAGACAGGGTTTCTCCATGTTGGTCAGGCTGGTCTCAAACTCCCAACCTCAGGTGATCTGCCTGCCTTAGCATCCCAAAGTGTTGGGATTACAGGCATGAGCCACTGCGCTCAGCCTCAATGCTTGTTCTTATGTTGGAACCTCTTTTAGTGAGCTCAGGCTACTATAACAAATGCCATGGACTCACTGGCTTCAACAACAAACATTTATTTCTCATTCATCTGGAGGCTGTACATTTAAGGTCAGAGTTCCAACATAGTGGGGTTCAAGTGAAGCCTCTCCTTCCAGCCTGTAGGTGGCCACCTTCTCTCTCTGTCTTCACATGGTAGAGCAAGAGAAAGCATCTTTTGCGCATCTCTTCTTGTAAGGACACTAATGCCATTCACAAGGGCTCCACCCTCATGACTTAATTACCTCCCAAAGGCTCTACCTTCAAATACTATCACATTAGAGATCAAGGCTTCAATACATGAATTTAGGAGGACACAGATATTCAGTTCACAGCACAGTATTTCCTTTATTCATGCAATTTTTATTAGTATGGTCTCACGAGGAACAAGAAATGAACATGTTTCAACAATGCCATTTTAAATGTTTCATTTAATCAGTCAATGTTATGTCTACACAATGAAGAATATCTGAAGTACATGGCTTCTGTACCCTGGGAGTAGGAAAATGTATAAGCCAAAATTGAAATACCTGTACTACAAACCAGAAAATACAAAGCAATCTGATGCACATAATTTTAACCTAGGTTTGAATCTTGCACATTTCTCTAGCTAATATTACAGGGAAACCTCGGAGTCTAGCCTCTGATTGCTAAAATTTTCCCGGCCTCTGAAGGGAGAATCGGCTCCCTTCTCTTCTGAATGTCTCTCGAAGTATTTAAATTACAAATTATTCTACACTGCTACATCATCCATTTCTCTCATCTGTTTCCATCTTTCAAAATTGTGTTGATATCTTCTCTTCAGTGCTGCCTACGCTGTACGTTTGAAGATAAGATGGAAATAAAGACAAGTTTAACTAGAGGTCTATATTTTTAAACAATGGGCAAATTCAATAAAGAATGTTGGATGGATTGAGATGAGCAAATTTTGATATTTATACCAAAATATGTCCCTCTCACTGAATTTTTTAAATTCTTTCACAAATTTAAAATACTTATGAAGAAGCATGAATTCAACTAAATATATAAACTATGTCTACAATATACACAGCCTGATTTTCAAGCCCAGAAACTTGAAAAATTTTTATTATAAACAAAACATATATCTATTTATTTTATACATAAACTAAGTTATGTGTGTGTGTGTGTGTGTATAGAGAGATAACATAAATATTTAGTATGCTACAATTCTTTAGGCAATATTTAGATAATATCACATAACATAGCTAGTATTACTTAAATTATAAAATGATAATTACTTAGTATAATATCCGTATAGTTTTATTTTTACACTTTTCTCCAAGTAATTACTTTTAAAATATAGTGTCAGTTTGACACTTATTCTTGGAATAGCTACAATAACAAAAGTAACTGTCAGCAAATTATATTAAAATAAAGAGGATTAACAGAAAACAGTGTATAAACATAACATGTTTATAATTCCTTAATGATTCTCTATTTTTAGAAGGTACTCATCTCAGCTAAAGTTGTTGCATCCTTCATTTTTTCTGGACAATGTAGAAGACATCAGGTGTTATCTTTGTTTTCTTCACAGGCCACGACATCCTAGCTTTCCAAGAAAAACGTTTCTCCCAGCTGAGTGCCGTGGCTCATGCCTGTAATCCCAGCACTTTGGGAGGATGAGGCAGGTGGATCACGATGTCAGAAGATTGAGACCACCCTGGCCAACACGGTGAAACCCCATCTCTACTAAAAATACAAAAAAAAAAAAAATTAGCTGGGTGTGTGGCACACACCTGTAGTCCCAGCTACTCAGGAGGCTGAGGCAGGAGAATCGCTTGAACCCAGGAGGCAGAGGTTGCAGTGAGCCGATATCTCACCACTGCACTCTAGCCTGGGCAACAGAGCGAGACTCCATCTCAAAGGAAAAAAAAAAAGCAAAACGTCTCTCCCTTGAATTTATAGGAAAACTTTGGATCAAAATAATTAAAAGAGACTGATAACTAGAAATCAATAATTTGCTTGAGTATCAATGCAGCACCCTTACATTGGTGGCTGTTTTCCTATATGCTCCTGTTTTGAACTGCTGTGCCTTCCCTTTCCAAGAATTTGGTATTTCCTCAGTAATGGCACTTGCTTTGTCAGCTCTTGATTATGGTTCACTGTTTAAAATAAGGTAAAGGTAAGCTATTTTTATTACTCTTGTTAAAGCAGTTTTAGTTTAATTTTTCTTTTTCTATGACTTTGCCTGCTCATAAAAAATGATGCTATATGTTTCCATTGGCACCTTATTTTTACCCGTAAATATTCCACATTTACTTTTTTCCTCATCCTCTGACTGCTAACTCTCAGATGAGTATTACATTATTTCAGCTTAACTGCCTCACAGATGATCAAAGTTAATCTGACTAAAATAAATACTTGAATAGGTAAACAAAATATTTAAAAATTAATCAGTTATTCAAAATCCATCATACAAATTTGAATATTTAAATACTGATGTTTGAATGTCCGAATGATTTTTAAATATTTTAATAATAAATTATAAATTTTACACTGATAAAAATATACATTCAGAGGTCTTCTTAGTTTGATTTAATGAATGGCAAAGTGACATCAGTATTAGAGAGATAATAAATGCTTATTGTATTCCAATCAAAAGTTAACTTTTATTAACAGTATTCTTGCTACCCCTCCAAATAATTCTGCAAGTGTTTATGTTCTTAAAATATGCCACATATATGTTAGGTCTTAGATTATAGCCATAAATAAACAAATATGCTTGCTCTCATGAAGACCTTGTTCTGGTGTTAAATAATATTAATTTGAAACAACATAAGTAGCAGACTTTTTGTTAGCATTTTTTGGTTGTGTCAATTTTTGCATTTAACCATGAAAAGTTATATCATGAAAATCCTGATCACTAGTAATTTTTAAGCATAAGTGAGTCAAAATTAGGCAGAATATATTTGATTTAGATTTCATATTTAAAGAAAACCTGAAATAAGCAGCATTTTTATAAAAATATATTGATCACCTAGCAAAAAGAGAAGCTTTGCAACAATTCCTTAACTAAAGATGCTTTTGACAAAGTAAAATTGGAGAAAAATTCTTTCATCATGTAGAGCTTATTATTGATTTCTTTTGTCAGTCTTTTGAGTAGATTTTTCTCCAGCCTCCACAAAGCAATTATTGGTATCAAAGGGATTTCTTTTGATGCCAAAAGTCAGCTATCAAACATATGGCTTTGCCATGTAGATGTGTAATTAACTTTTTTCCCTAAAGAATCAAGAAAAAATGTAGCAGCAGCTACTGTATATTTTTAAGCTTGTATAAATTCTAGAATATTTTAAGAAAATGCATCTGACAAATTATGCATTTCTATTAGTAGTGAGAGGTGAAGCCAGCTGGGCTTCTGGGTCAGGTGGGGACTTGGAGAATTTTTGTGTCTAACTAAAGGATTGTAAATGCATCAATCAGTGCTTTGTGTCTAGCTAAAGGATTGAAAACGCACCACTCAGCACTCTGTAAAATGGACCAATCAGCACTCTCTAAAATGGGCCAATCAGCAGGATGTGGGAGGGGCAAAATAAGGGAATAAAAGCTGGCCACCCCAGCCAGCAGTGGCAACCCACCTGGGTCCCCTTCTACACTGTGGAAGCTTTGTTCTTTCACTCTTCACATTAAATCTTTCTGCTCCTCACTCTTTAGGTCAGCACCACCTTTAAGAACTGTAACACTCACCACAAGGGTCTGCAGCTTCATTCCTGAAGTCAGTGAGACCATGAACCCATCAGAAGGAAGAAACTCTGGACACATCTGAACATCTGAAGGAACGAACTCTGGACACACCATCTTTAAGAGCTATAACACTCACTGCAAGGGTCTGTGGCTTCATGCTTGAAGTCAGCAAGACCAAGAACCCACTGGAAGGAATAAATTCTGGACACATTTTGGCAATCACAAAGGGATTTTTGCTTATCGCCAAGGGTGAGTACTGTCAGATCCCTTTCGCTTGCTATTCTGTCCTATTTTTCCTTAGAATTCAGGCGCTAAATACTGGGCACCTGTTGACCAGTTAAAAGCGACTAGCATGGCCACCAGACTAAAGACACGGGTGTCAGGCTTTCTGGGAAAGGGCTCTCTAAAAACCCCTGACTCTTCAGAGTTGGGAGCATTGGTTTGCCTGGAACCAGCTTCCACTTTACCTATACTTCTGGGCTGAGCCAAGGGTTTGACAGAGAGGAAAGCCATTCAGCTCCAGGGTCCCGACAGCAAGTTGGTTGACCCTGCAGCCATGAGTGGAACTCTCAAAGTCATGTCACCCAAGCAAGACTCACCCATCTCTCCTATCTATCCTGACCCTTGCCTCCTGGGTCCTAATGCCTGTCAAGCAAACTTCCTCTTGCCTCTCTTCTCTGAGGCTAGTCCCACTTCTAAAAACCACTCCCTGTCTCTAGTGCTTTTCTAGTTTATCCTATAAGAATGATTTATAGTATAAACTCCAGGACTCTATTCCCTTCTTTAGGCACCTGGGCTCACCAATCAGAAAGACATAATTTTTGACCAAAGCCCCATTGCAGGGGGGACTATCTGGAATTTTAGGATCCCTCCTCAGACAAGCAGGCCTAACAAAAGCTATTCCTGAAGCTAGGATATGGGGAGCTTCAGAAATGGTATCTTTCCTATTCATATAAGTGAGGACAAAAAGGCATCACTCTTCCAACTCTGGAGATCCCTTCCCTCCCTCAGGGTGTGGCCCTCCACTTCATTTTTGGGACATAACATCTTTATAGGACAGTAGTAAGGTCCCAGTACTAACAGGAGAACACTTAGGACTCAAACAGGTTTTTGTGAATTCATTGGTAAGGGCCACTAAATCCGACCTTTCTTGGTCCTCCTTGTGGTCTAGGAGGAAAACTAGCGTTTCTGCTGCTGCATCAGTGAGCGCAACTATTTTTATCAGCAGGGTCCAGAGACCCTTGCAGGTCCTTGGGCAAGAGGTGTTTCTGCTGCTGTGTCAGTGAGCGCAACTATTCCGATCAGCAGGGTCCAGCTACCATTTTGGGTTCCTGGGCAAGAGGTGTTTCTGCTGCTGCATCGGTGAGCGCAACTATTCTGATCAGCAGGTTCCAGGAACCATTGCATGTTCTTGGGCAACGAGTGTTTCTGCTGTTGTGTCGGTGAGCACAACTATTCCCATCAGCCAGGTACAGAGACTGTTGTGGGTTCTTGGGCAGGGGGAGAAACCAAACAAACCAAAACCGTGGGAGCATTTTTCTTTCAGATGGGAAACATTTAGGCATCAACAGGCTCACCCTTGAAATGCATCCTAAGCTATTGGGACCAATTTGACCTGCAAACCCTGAAAAAGAGGTGGCTCATTTTTTCTGCACTATGGCCTGACCCCAAAATCCTCTCTCTGATGAGGAAAAATGGCCACCTGAGGGAAGTATAAATTACAATACTATCCTGCAGGTTGACCTTTTCTGTAACAGGGAAGGCAAATGGAGTGAAATATCTTATGTCCAAGCTTTCTTTTCACTGAAGGAGGATCCACAACTATGCAAAGCTTGCAACTTATATCCCATAGGAGGACCTCTCAGCTTACCCCATATCCTAGCCTCCCTATAGCTCCCCTTCCTATTAATGATAAGTCTCCTCTAATCTCCCCCACCCAGAAGGAAATAAGCAAAGAAATCTCCAAAGGACCACAAAAACCCCTGGGCTATCTGTTACGTCCCCTTCAAGCTGTAGGGGGAGGGGAATTTGGCCCAACCTGGGTACATGTTCCTTTCTCCCTCTCTGATTTAAAGCAGATCAAGGCAGACCTGGGGAAGTTTTCAGACAATCCTGATAGGTACATAGATGTCCTACAGGGTCTAGGGCAAACTTTCGATCTCACTTGGAGAGATGTCATGCTATTATTAGATCAAATCCTGGCCTTTAATGAAAAGAATGCAGCTTTAGCTGTAGCCTGAGAGTTTGGAGATATCTGGTATCTTAGTCAAGTAAATGACAGAATGACAGCTGAAGAAAGGGACAAATTCCCTACCGGTCAGCAAGCCATTCCCAGTATGGATCCCCACTGGGACCTTGACTCAGATCATGAGGACTGGAGTCATAAACATCTGTTGACCTGTGTTCTAGAAGGACTAAGGAGAATTAGGAAAAAGCCCATGAATTATTCAGTGATGTCCATCATAACTCAGGGAAAGGAAGAAAATCCTTCTGCCTTCGTCGAGCGGTGAAGGGAGGCCTTAAGAAAATATAATCCCCTGTCACCCGACTCACTCGAGGGTCAATTGATCCTAAAAGATAAGCTTATTACTCAATCAGCTGCAGATATCAGGAGAAAGCTCCAAAAGTGAACCCTGGGCCCTGAACAAAATCTGGAGGCATTATTAAACCTGGCAACCTCAGTGTTCTATAATAGGGACCAAGAGGAACAGGCCCAAAAGGAAAAGCAAGATCAGAGAAAGGCCACAGCCTTAGTCCTGGATCCCAGACAAACAAACCTTGGTGATTCAGAGAGGATAGAAAATGGAGCAGGCCAATCACCCAGTAGGGCTTGTTATCAGTGTGGTTTACAAGGACACTGTAAAAAAGATTGTCCAACGAGAAACAAACTGCCCCCTCATCCATGTCCACTATGCCAAGGCAATCACTGGAAGCTACGCTGCTCAAGAGGACAAAGGTTCTCTGGGCCAGAAGCCCCTAACCAGATGATCCAACAACAGGACTGAGGGTGCCTGGGGCAAGTGTCAGCTCATGTCATCTCCCTCACTGAGCCCTGGGTACATTTAACCATTGAGGGCTGGGAAATTCACCTCTTCCTGGACACCAGTGTGGCTTTTTCAGTGTTATCTCCTGTCCTGGATAGCTGTCCTCAAGGTCCATTACCATCCAAGGAATCCTGGGACAGCCTGTAACCAGGTATTTCTCCCACCTCCTCAGTTGTAACTGGGAAAATAGCAGCATAAGTGGCTGACGGAGGCAGGGAAAGACCAGCAGAAAGGAAAGAAAGAAAGAGGAAGTGAGAAAGAGACAAAGAAGAAGTCAAAAAGAAGAGAAAGAAAAAGAGATGAAAGTAGTAAAGAAAAAAACAGTGCTATTCCTTTAAAAGCCAGGGTAAATTTAAACCTATAATTGATAATTGAAGGTCGTCTCCGTGACCCTATAGCACTGAAATACCATCTTGTTGTCAGTGTAAACAAGGACATAGCCCAAAAACACTGAGGCCACTGACAAATCAAAAGTAGCCTTCCCATCAGAAGTCCTTAACCCAGCAGGTTTCCTAACAGGGGATCTAAATCTTAATTAATTACCATAGAAAGGTCCAACAAGACCTAGGAGGAACTCCCTTCAGGACACGCCAATAGATAGTTCCTCCCAGGTAATTAAGGGAAAAAGGCACAATGAGTATTCAGTAAGTGATAAGGAAACTCTTGTAGAAGTAGTTAGGAAAATTGCCTAATAATTGTTCTGCTCAAAAGTGTGAGTTGTTTGCACTCAGCCAAACCTTAAGGTACTCACAAAATCAGGAAGGAGTCATCTATACCAATTCTAAGTTAACATGAACTAAACAAAGTCTTATTAATGGCAAAGAATAATTGAAATCCCAAACTTACAAGGTTTTCAACAAAAGTAAAGTTTGCTAAAATTTAACAGTGTAACATGTATTATCCTACTCCCACACACTCTCAAAGGATTTCTGACAGTTTGCAAGAAATAATGAAATCTATCCTTACTCTATAATCCCAAATAGACTCTTTGTCAGCAGTGACTCTCTAAAACCACTGAGGCCTAGACCTCCTCACTGCTGAGAAAGGAGGACTCTGCACCTTCTTAGGGAAAGAATTTTGTTTTTACACTAACCAGTCAGGGATAGTACAAGATGCCACCCAGCATTTACAGGAAAAGGCTTCTGAAATCAGACAACACCTTTCAAACCCTTATACCAAACTCTGGCATTGGGCAACAAGGCTTCTCCCCTTTCTAGGTCCCATGGCAGCCATCTTGCTATTACTTGCCTTCAGGCCCTGTATTTTTAACCTCCTTGTCAAATTTGTTTCCTCTAAGATTGAGGCCATCAAGCTACAGATGATCTTACAAATGTAACCCCAAATGAGCTCAACTAACAACTTCTACCGAGGACCCCTGGACCAACCCACTGGCCCTTTCACTGGCCTAAAGAGTTCCCCTCTGGGGGACACTACAACTGCAGGGCCCCTTCTTCACCCCTATCCAGCAGGAAGTAGCTAGAGCTGTCATCGGCCAATTCCCAACAGCAGTTGGGGTGTCCTGTTTAGAGGGGGGATTGAGAGGTGAAGCCAGCTGGGCTTCTGGGTTGGGTGAGGACTTGGAGAATGTTTTGTCTAGTTAAAGGATTGTAAATGCGCCAATCAGCACTCTGTGTCTAGCTAAAGGATTGTAAATGCACCAATCAGCATTCTGTAAAATCACACCAATCAGCACTCTGTGTCTAGCTAAAGGATTGTAAATGCACCAATCAGCACTCTGTAAAATGGACCAATCAGCAGGACATGTGTGGGGCCAAATAAGGGAATAAAAGCTGGCCACCCCAGCCAGCAGTGGCAAACCACTCAGGTCCCCTTCCATGCTGTGGAAGCTTTGTTCTTTCACTCTTCACAGTAAATCTTGCTGCTACTCACTCTTTGGGTCTGCATCCAAAGAGCTGTTAACACTAAGCACAAGGGTCTGCAGCTTCATTCCCGAAATCAGCAAGACCACGAACCCACCAGAAGGAAGAAACTCTGGACACATCTGAACATCTGAAGGAACAAACTCTGGACACACCATCTTTAAGAGCTGTAACACTCACCACGAGGGTCCATGGCTTCATTCTTGAAGTCAGCAAGACCGAGAACCCACCAGAAGGAATAAATTCTGGACACAGTAGGTCTCCTCATGGTCCAGTTATTTGGGTTATGAAGAGAAAGTCTTTATTGTAAAAGCTTCCATTATACTGCAATGGAAATATATTATAATAAAAAGAATAAGTCCATATGCCATGAATTGGCAACATCTGTTCCACCTCCATTCTATGGGATATGAAGGAATAGTACATGGAGCACCTTGATACATAGTGAGATGTTAAGGAATAGCATAACTACAAAAATCAAATTCTTCATAGTAACATAATTAAATCTGATGGCAGAGTGACAAGATATTAAATCCACATATTATAATTATCTGAAAGTTAAAACTTCAGTCAGTCTAATAGTAGTGTGTATGTGTACGTATTAAAACAACATCAATTTATTTGAGTTATTTTACTGAATTAGCAAGGTGTACCAAAATATCAACAATCTTTGTAAGGGCATATGTTTGAAACTTAACATCAGTCAACTTAAAAAACAAAAAAAAGCTAACCTAGACTATACATAGGGACTTTATCATGTAATGCAATAGGTAAAATTGTATACCTAATTAAACACAATACTACATGAAATATAGAAAAATATATATTATGCTTTTTTTAATGAAGCAGCTTTTTCCTGTTTCAACACAATTTTCATTTACCTAATGGTAATTATAAAGTTGTGTCAGTGATTAAAGGCACAAATTTGAAGACAGAAGCCAGGAATCAAATTCAAATTCTACCATTCACTAATTGTATAACTTAAACACTCTAGGCCAAAACTTAATCATCAACCCTATATGTGATTGCAAATTTATCATGCTAAGTGCTTATAAACACAACTAGCACTCCACAAATAGTCAATAAATATTAGCTGTAATAGTTTCAGCTGTAGGGGACATGGGTTGAGTAAGAATGAACAAGATAATATCTTCGCTAGATTTTATAAAAGCAAATTATAAAGATGTTTAGTATCAGTTGTAGGAGTTTTGATTTTTTGTAAGACAACCAGTCATCATAGAATATTTTAGGTTAGGCAAATTTGACCTGACATTAGAAAATAAAATTCAGTGAATTGATAGGAAAACTTTGGATTAAAATAATTAAAAGGGACTGATAACTAGAAATCAATAATTTGCTTAAGTATCAAAATACTAAGTTAGAGGCAATAAGGACTTTCTTCAGGAAGAAAAGAGAATGAAAAGCAGGGTTGAGGTTTGTCTGCACCAGAATGCACAAGATTTGATGACTGGAAGTAAATGAAAGAGCCAAATATGAGGACTTCAATGTTCAGTAATTAGAAAAACAGTAACATATTAACAGAATCAGAAAGACTTGAAAAGAAAAGAAAAGAAGAAAAAAGAAAAGAAAAGAAAAAGAAAACTTGGGCTAAACGGAAAGGAATAAAGATTTAAGTTAAAATGTTGGTATCCTCTCAGTTCCTTGATCATATACCATTTAATAACTGTTCAAACATATATTAAACACTGAAAAATGAAAAAAAGAGAAAAAAAGCAAGTTAAGAAATTTACTCTATAAAGTTAAATACTTTAAAAGGTTAAAGTGGAGAAGGATGGAGAAAATGTCATTGTAAATGGATACTTAAAATGTGATGATTGAGACCCTTAAAGTGGTTTCAGTTGTCTGATAATAATGAAACAATATTAAACAGAGAGGATGTGAAGAAAAAGAAAAATTAGTGTTTATATTTTAAGGAACGGTTTTTGATAATTACAGTAATTTTAAAAAATTGTAAAAAAAAGTGGAAGAGAGGCCGCTTACAGTGTGAAGAAGAAAGACAAACATAAAACAGGAAGAAGTAAAAATGATATGGATGGACACTGACACAGAGGGAGGCACTGGTACTTCAAAATAGGCTCAATTTTTTTTTTAAATAGAGAATTTTTGTTATGAATTCTTCTAAGTAAAATATGAGTTAACCTATAAAAAAGAAAAACCAGGCACTATAGGTTTAGTAAACTAAAGTGTGTGCTAAAACAAATGGAAGAGATGGATATGTTGGAAGGGCATTGAACCAGAAAACGTAGAATCAATTTAGCACAAAGCTTTGTTCCAACATTTCTGCAAGATTAAGTAAGAGGAAAATATATTACATTACAATACAAAATGCTCATTTTCTTTTTCTTTTTTCTTTCTTTTTTTTTTTTTTTTTTTTTTTTTTAGACAGAGTCTTACTCTGTCACCTAGGCTGGAGTGCAGTGGTGTGACCTCAGCTCACTGCAACCTCCGCCTCCCGGGTTCAAGTGATTCTCCTGCCTCAGCTTCCCAAGTAGCTGGGATTACAGGTGCCCGCCACCGTGCCCAGATAATTTTTGTATTTTTGGTAGAGACAGGGTTTCACCATGTTGGCCAGAATGGTCTTGATCTCTTGACCTTGTGATCCGCCCGCCTCTGCCTCCCACAGTGCTGGGATCACAGACATGTGCCACCACACCTGGACAAAATGCTCATTCTCTAATGAGACGGCATTCCAGTTTTGCAATGGGAAATATCGGTTTATTTCTTTCACTAATATCTCTGAGTAATTCATGATATTAATTGTTCTGTAAGGGGTTCTTTGAACAATATAGTTTTAATAAAATTCAATGTCATCATAATAAATAAAAATTCTGTTAGGGTATTCTTACAAAGAATAAAATGTTCTCTTCCAGGTATAATGTGTCTGCAGAATCTTTACTGAGAGCCAAGTAGTTCAAGTCATAAACTATCAATTGGTGGCTGGATTACGGAAACATGGATTCTCAAGATTTTATTTTATTTTATTTGCATGAAGCCTTGTGTATTAGTCAGGGTTCTCTAGAGGGACAGAATTAATAGGATAGATGTATACATAAAGGAGAGTTTATTAAGGAGTATTAACTCACATGGTCACAAGGTAAGCTCGTCTGCAAGCTGAGCAAGGAAGCCAGTCTGAGTCCCAAAGCTGAAGAACTTGGAGTCTGATGTTCGAGGGTGGAAGGCAGCCAGCATGAGAGAAAGATGTAGACTCAGAGGCTAAGCCAGTCTGGTATTTTCACCTTCTTCTGCCTGCTTTTATTCTGGCTGAGCTAGCAGCTGATGAAATTGTGCCCACTCAGATTGAGGGTGGGTCTGCCTTTTCCAGTCCACTGACTCAAATGTTAATTTCCTTTGGCAACACACTCACAGACGCACCCAGGAACAATATTTTGCATTCTCCAATCCAATCAAGTTGACACTCAGTATTAACCATCACATCTTGTTTTTGACAGAAGATATAAGAAAGGTATCTGTGTGTGTGTGTGTTTTAGAAAATTAGAGGAAATAGATAAGAGAGCAGAAGTTTACTTAGCTGAGCCCCATAGACTAGTGTCTATGCCCCAAGGAGAAATTGATTGCAGTAGAGTTTCAGTAGCCATTTTCATAAACTTAAGAGTAAAATATGGGTACAAAAAGCATGCTGATTACATATCAAATTGACATAGTATGACATGGAATAAAGAAGATAGGCATTTTGCTCACTTATTCATGAACTATTCCACATCCATTCTGATGTATTGGTAGAAATACTTACCAGAGCAGCTGCAAAGAAGTTATTGTGCTATAGCAGACATTATGATGTAGTCAATGCCTGGAAGACATAGTGAAATCTGCTGGTTGCCCAACAGAGGAATGATAGTATTGGGGGGATAGGACTTGCTTTTGAGAAAATGAGTGGTACATTCTCAAAGAGCAATAATAGGAGGAAGAGAGATTTTATACAAGGAGCACATACCAGAGAATTTTGATTTTGTCAGCATGGCAAAAGCATTAATGGACCTCACTATCAAAATGTTGAATGCAAGAAGCCATAATTAAAGTGTATACACTGAAGATTTCATTTATATAAAGTTTAAAGGTAAAAAAAATTAATTTATGCTGGTAGAATTAAGAAGAGTATTTACTCTTAGATGAGAGGCCACCAATTGCAAGGACACATAAAAAATTTCAGGAGTGATAGATGATTTTCTATTTCTTGATCTAGCAGTAAGATCAAGCCAAACACTTATTATTTCGGCCATTTTAGAAATGCAGGTCATATATTAATGAAGTAGTTATTAAAATTAAGGTGAAGGCTTCATAAAGATGAGTTAATAAAAATTCACATGCACTAATATCAAATGAGCTTAGAACTGTCTAGCAATTCAACTGTATTTCCTATTTATTCTTCAACTCTTCTTAGGGCTATTTCATACTTATTGAATTTCTAGCACCTTCTCTTTTCCCCATCCTTCCTTTCAGTCAATGATCTTGCTTTCTTTTTTACTGAGAGAAAATAAAAGAAGGCACCTGAAGATTATTTCCACATGCATCTGCTACCATGTCCACCAACATAACTGCATTTGTACCCATACCCTGAATTTATTCATTCATACATTCATTTATGCATTTATTCATTCAATGGAACAAATAGGCATGGAACCTAGTATGTATCAGGAACAGTTTTGGATATAGAGTAATATAGCAGTAATAGTAATATAGAGTAATATAACAGGATATAGAGTAATATAGTCCAAAACATATGAGAATCTGAAATTGTGAAGATTATATTCTAGCAGGAGGATACAGAAAAAAATAAAGCAAAATTTAAATAAGTTGAATTTTTCTGTTTTTGAGATATATTGTACTGTGTAGTAAATATAGTTAATAACTGAGCACCGTACGTTTCATTATCACCAAGAGAGTAAACTCAAATGTTCCATCACAAAAATTTCAAATATTTGTGGTGATGGGTTTATTAGTTTGATTTAATTTTTTCACATTGTATTCAAAATCATAACATCACTTTGTGCCCCATGAATATATACAACTGTAATTTGTCAATCTAAATGAATACATAAATAATTGCTATGAATGCTATTGAAAAATAAAAGAAGAAAACCATTTACATAGAAGGCATAATTTCCAAGAGGCCAGCCTTGGAATGCTTCATTTTGTTAACATGAAATAAAAATATAGAGAGATGAATCTTTAGGCAAAGAGTTTATTTGAAACTCTGTTAGAACTGCAAATCAGGACACACAAGCCAGGTTAGCCCCTAGGTATTTCCAAAGACAAAGAGAAAGGCTAAAGTTTTAGTGGGGGAGAAGAAGACAGTTAATTAAGTTGTTTTGAACATTCATTGGTGCTGGGCAAGGTCTTGCTGGTTGAGCCTGCTTTGCATGTTCTAAGAGGACAGTGAATGTCATTGGAATAGGAATAACAGGGTACTAAGGGATGGAATAAGCAAACTCAAAAAATCCTATTGGCAGCTTCTTCAAAACATGGCTAACCTTTAATACCTCTCACCACTCTATTATTACCCCTAGCTCAAAGCTACCATCATCTCTCCCTTGACTATAGCAACACTCTACTTCAAGGAAAAGTTTCCCTCTTCTTACAGATTTGAAGATGCATATCTTTGTGAGACATCTTTGTCAATGTGAACAAGGCCAAACACTGACTGCTTTAATGGAAGGGACCTGGATGCTTGGCAGTTGGTTGACTATATAGCTTTACAAGTCCTCATTTAACTAACTCGAGAAATTGCATAGCAGAGATCTAAACATAGTATTCTATCCTATTTAATCCATAGTATTTGGGGATTATTTATTACAGCAAGCTAACCTGCATTCTAGTTAATGCAAGGAAGCTGCTAGATGTACATATTAAGGAATATGATTTCTTGGTACTTAATTATTAATAATTCTTAGAAAAACGTAAAACATTTAGAACCACTTAGTTATGTGAATTTACTTTTTAAACTGTCAATATCATGGAATCTAAATTCAAATTAACTATTTTCAATGAAAATTGAGCTATACATATAAATTATTATGCACATTGATATTAAAATAATTTCTATAGAAAAACAAGGTAAAATGTTTTAAAAATAATTTTACAATGTTTTTATCTTTAAAAATTATAATGTTTGGGACTTACTGCATTAAATACATTATTAAAATCCGACTCATTGGTTTCATTTTATTTTTTATATGTTGCTACTGATACTTTAAAATTAGAATATATTGGGGATTATATTTCTATTGAATAATGCTGATCTAGAAATTTGATGCTATTTACATTGGTGCTTTTATTTGCTTTTCAGTAGAAACATGACTTCAGTTGTCTCTTTTTTAAAGAATTACATTAGTAACTATTCATAATCATTACCTATGTTAATGTTATCATTATGTGTTACAAAACAAAGATATTCTAATTCTAAAATGCATTATTTATGTTTTAGCCAAAACAGTTATATAAAGCATTATTTGTACATTTGGCATTTATAGTAGTATTTCATATCTACTTTTATATTTCAGATAGACAGTTTTGAGAAAATTATACATTTTTGGAATATTAGACATGATGCCTAATAAAATAATACAAATCAAAATGTGCAATGTATATAATATTAAGCACAGAACTCAAAATGCATTTATTTAAATAAGCTACCCATTGGTGACTGAATTGAACTGATGAATACTGGCTTTTTAAAACTTGAGAAAATTGTAAAACTGCATTACGTAAGAACTTGATATGATTATTTTAAAAAATCACAATTTTTAAATCCCTGAAAAAATGTCTTCAAAGAATCTATTACTTTTTTGCTCTGAATACTCTCAACCATTTGGAGCCATTTGCTACACATTTAGAAACATTTTTCTTCTGAGAACTCCTTGGAAAATATTACACTTTGAATATAGTTTTACAGTGTAATGCTTAAAAAGTGATGGAAATTTTTATAAATACTTAAAGGAATAGAAAAGTGTCCTGATCTAGAACTACTTATACTTTTTTTTTTGTTCAACAAATAATAATTGAAATTACAAACTTAAATAGCAATGAAGTCAATTTCCTTCCCTTCTAACAACTCAGCAAAAGCGTCCTAGAAGGCTGATTTTAAAAAAAATGTATTTTCAGATTTAATTGTCAATATGATACTCAGTTTCTGAAAGACAGAATGTGCTACATTTATGTTATTTTTAACCTCTGGGTACTTCCTTAGAATCAAATACAAAGACTAGGGATTTAAAATCATTTAATCTTAAAAAAGCATTCATTTGATATGTAAATTAGATAGGGAAACAGAGATGTGGGAATAGTTTTACTCTCTAAATCAGTCCCCTAAGGCCATTAGACTATTTCAGGTTTTATTGAACATTCCATCAATCGCCTACTAACCCTAATAATAAGCTACCTAATGATCCTTCGGAATGTAAATTCTTACTGAAGTTTTCCCTAGGTTTATTTCTCCCTATTGTACCCTTAATAAACTTAAATTCATCTGGTTGATTTTTGTAATGCAATCATATTATTAATCTTTAAATAAATGAAACCTTGTGAGCAGCAAGGGCTTTTGAGAGTTCTTTTTCTCCCTTTTACAGTACAGTCAAAATTACATGTAGAAACTCAGTTGAAGATAGCATTACCTCTCTGTATTTGCATATAGTTTCAACATTAGTTTTAGCAAAGATAACCACACAATCTAAGTTTTGTATTGATCTTAAAAGGCTCAAGATATATTTTGACCATTTATAGATATTTTAATTGCAAGAGCATTCAACAAGCAAATTTCTGACAATAACATGCTTCTGAATACAGACAAAACATAAGACGTTAGGTAAAGGGGGAAAAAACCTAACTTCTCTCTCACTTTCTCTCCATCTCACTCACAGATATTTATCTATATCTATAAATATAGGTGTAAATATATGCATGTATGGAAAGAGAAATAAACATAATACACATATACCAATATCTTTATGGCAATAAAAAGAACCTGCTTATCAAATATAAATGAGAGATTCTAACACTTATTTCCTAGTAACTAAAATTATTCTTTGATTTTTTTGTTTTTGAAAGTTTTTCTTAAATTTTATACTATGTTAAAGTATATTTTCCTGTATTTAATTTTACTGTCAAGAAGTTCATAATCCTTTCTGCTTATAGAGTCTCCATTCACCAGCAGCTATAAATGTATAGCTTTTAAACTGTGTCAGTTGAGGTGTGGACAATATGAGTTTATTAGCACTTACTGTTAAATGGCCAATAGCTGAATACTGTCATCAGTGAATTTTAAGGGTGATACTCAAGTCAGTAACAGACATTTTAGCTTATTATAAAGGGATTTAGTTTGTGGTACTAGTTTGTGACATGAAGGAGGGTACAAAAAGAGAAGTATATTCATACTTCTTACTTGTTCTAGTGAAATCTCTAGATAAGTAAAAAACATAGCTTCATAAATTGCCAGAAATTTCTGATTTTCTACACACAGACACACACAGACACACACACACACACACAGACATACACACAGTTCTAAGCATTTACTCCTTTGCCTTATCCCTATTGTTTTCTGCTAGCATTCTCTATGTCACATATCAAAGTGACTGCAATCACTGTGCACTATGGTATTGAAATGAGGTCCCAATTCTGATATAACTTGCTCAAATTTCGAAAGAAAATATAACCTTTTTACTCTCCATAGATAAATTATACTAACTTTTCTGTTTCTTCTATACCTGACATTTCAGAGTAATTCCATCCCTTCCCTTTAAAACAATCTCTTCCAAGTTAGTTAAATTTAGGCAAATTCTTGGTCTCATAATGCCTCTCCCTTCTGATGCTGCTGTTATAAATAGTCTCTGGGTATACGAGCTAGAAGGACTGGTAAATGATGATTTGGTGATTTATGACTATTAGCAACATGTGAGTTTTAACTCCTGTGAATTCTTGCTAGTTTTTCCTGGGCCTTTTAAACTACCTAAGTTAGAGATGTGTTTTAAGTGTGTGTGTGTGTGTTTGTGTGTGTGTGTGTGTTGTTCTGTTTTCTTTCTGGCTAGTTTTTAGATGCTGTTTGTGGTTGAATTGGATCAATCATGCTTGGTGCTGTAAACTGTTCTTGAACTTCATCTATATTCTCCTCCTGGCTTCTTCCTACCCTTTCATATTCGTGATAGCATCGCTTTGCCACTTGCCACAGAAATCTCCACAGCAGGCTTCCTAGATGTCTTAGTCTGCTTTGAGTAGCTACAACTGAATACCTGAGGCTGGGTAATTCATAAGGAACATAAATTTGTTTCCTAACAGTTCTGGAGGCTAGGAAGTTCAAGATCAAAGTACTGGCATCTGATGAGGTCCTTCTTGCTGCGTCCTCACATGGCAGAAGGCAGAAGAACAAAATAGGATGAACATCATGTCCCTACATGGCAGAAGAACAGAGAGAAAGAACCCACTCCCATAAGCCCTTTTAATAGTGGCATTAAACCCACTTAGGTCTGAGGTTGCAATTTTTAGGATTTTCGCAATCAGATCTTGGTGAGAACCTTGAGAAGTAGGATATAAATAACTCCCACATGCTTAATGTTCCAATAATAGAACACTAGGCATACATCAGTTTTAATCCATTCACAAACCCTCATGGAATCATGGAACCCTCATGACCGAAACCCTTTCCATTGGGCCCAACCTCCCAAACCCTGTTGCATTGGTGATTGTTTCCACCTATGAATTTTGAAGTGGACAAAAACATTCAAACCATAGCACTAGTTGTCCACTTACATCCCTTATAGAGCCTCTAGAAACTCCTGAATCCTTTCTACATTACTTGAGAATGAGGACACTTTGAAGTGCAGATTCAGTCCTTCTCTTTCTCTCAGCAATACTGCCTTTGACAATGCATGCACCTCACACAGAGTAACCTTTGGCACTGTTTTTCCTTCGGTATCCAAACAGGGAGTGGGACATTCAAACTTCTCCATTGCCTGCCAGGATCTGAGTTCGTATGTCTGACAACAATTCTTCCATAAATTGATCCATATCTCTTGTCTCCACTCGCCTCATCAGTCCCTAACTAGTGGGAAGAAAAGACATAATGGAGTAAAGTCTGTGATGAAGGCATCATTGACTGAAAAAAAAGATGCCTTCTTTATAAACTATGAAGCCTCTCTCTTACTTGAGCCCACCAGGCTTTGCATTAGATGTGGGTCTTATTGAAAAACTAATAATTATTGATTACAAAGTCATAAATATATTAATTTAATTTTCAAAAATTCAATCCTAGATACTAACATTTACTATCTATGTAGAATTTCCCAATGAACTTTAAACTAAAATAGAAATTATGAAAAGGTATCAAAATTTATAAAGATCAGTATTATACGAGAATACAGAGTAGTTTCATCTTATCTGTGGGAGATTTTTTCTAAGACCCTCAGAGGGTGCCTGATACAATAGTTAATACCAAATCCAACATATACTGTTTAATTTAAAACTAGGCAAAGTAAGAGATTAATAATAACTAATAATAAATAAAACATTTATAAAATATAGTGTAATAAAAGTTAAGTTAATGTGGTTTCCTTCTCTCTATCTCAAAATACCGCAATATTTTAGGAACAAAGTTGAAGGCAGGTAGCTAAAACCGCAGAAAGAAAAAGCACAGATAAGGGGTGACTACTATATTTAAATAATACTATGCTAATATTTATGCAAATGAAATGTATCTTATTCTTGTTCAAAATGGTATAATATTATGCTCTAATGCTTTACTTCCTCTAACATTTTATGATTCAATATATATTTAAGATGTCCCTCAAATCTTATATTGCTGTGATTATCTAGATAATAAAAATGTTTGTTCTTTATTTCAAAGCATCCAATTTATATAGGTAGATTATAAAATGAAATTCTTCTTGTTATCTGTTGCCCTAAGTAGGAGGTTTCAAATGTGTACTTCCTAAAATTAATCATTTCATAAATAGATGTTCTTGATTTTTTATGATAAAGCTGGAAAATTCTATAAATTTAAATTCATATTGGCTTTAAAAATTATCTAGCCAAAGTGATACTATCTATATCTAGTTATTTTAAATAGTTTGCTGTCATTCATCCAGTGTTTGCCTTTTAAATAGCATATTTCACAACAGTCTTTGATTAACACTTTACTCATAAGCACAGAAAATTGTGTCAAGTAATTCTTGAACTATTTATTTTATGCCCTGAAACCTTATAAATTGCCTGTTTCCATAGATAACTGATTGGTAGCTAGTGTTATGCATATAGACTTCTAACATGAAGATTCTAGATACTATTTTCTTCTAGTGTGATTACCCTCTTGATTTCTGTACTATCATATATATCTATCTCTTTAGAAATAAAAAAATGAAAACAATTTTTTATGCAAAGAATTGTAAAATGTTATGAAGGCTCACCGTTTTCAATATCAATATAATCTAAGTTATAGTAAGTGTCAAGAAATGCCAATATTTGTTATTTAGTGCTGTATCACCTGTGTAACTGTTTAGCTCTACCACTTTAATATTTTGTTATATGTGGATGTCTTTTAATTTGCTCAGCCATTATTGCAATCACCTGAATATTACTAATACTTGCTTTGCTATCATTTTAACTGATCTTTAATATGTAGCATTATCATAAGTTTGTGGATCTATATTCTCAATAAATTTATTTTATCATAAAGACAGACATTCTTTATATATCCTAACATTTACATATATAAACAATTTTATTAACAATCTCTTTGGGGGCATCTAGGCAGAGATAAGGATAGGATTAAATATGTCTGATATTTCAGTTTGGAAGTATTTCACTTTGTCTATCCTACCTCTTCTAATTATGAAATAGTTGGATTTGGCATGGATCAGTTGAAAAACCATTTTAGATTTTTAAAATTACAGAAATCCAAATTATAATGTAAGGAAAACATCAAGGAAGATATTGGACTTAAAAGTTATTCTCGTAGGAGGGTGGATGTCATTTTAAAACCAAAAATTATAGTCCATATTGTTTGGGGTGACTTTCACCAGATGCTCCACTTTCCAAGTCATTCTAGGTTCTTTATAAGCATGAAAAGCAATATTCATTTTTTCTGTCTGCTATTTATACATTCATGAAATATAAAATAATTCCTTTTTACAATATTACCTGCAAAGGAAAATGTTGTTATAATCAAATGTATTCAATTATCTTCATGTATATTATTTACAGTAAATATCAAAATCAAATTTTGATCATGTCAAAACAGTGGTACATTACATTCTCAGAGATTTTATCATTATTTTTTAAGGCATGGTTTCCTTTATTATTAATGTCATTAATGTTATTTAATTTTTGTGAGTACATAGTGGGTGTATATACTTATAAAGCACCAGAGATGTTTTGATACATGCATGCAATGTGAAATAAGCACATCATGGAGATGGGGTGTTCATCCCCTCAAGCATTTATCTTTTGAGTTACAAACAATTCAGTTATGCTCTTTAAGTTATTATAAAATGTACAATTAAGTTATTATTGACTATATTCCCTTTGTTGTGTTATCAAATAGTAGGTCTCATTCATTCTTTCTATTTTGTTGTATCCATTAACCATCCCCCCTTCCCCTAGATGCCCACTGCCTTTCCTAGCCTCTGGCAACGATCCTTTTACTCTCCATGTTGATGAGTTCAATTGTTTTCATTTTTATGTCCCACAAATAAGTGAGAACATACTATGTTTATCTTTCTGTGTCTGGCTTATTTCACTTAACATAATGATCTCCAGTTCCAACCATGTTGTTGCAATTAACTGAATCTCATTCTTTTTATGGCTTAATAGTATTCCATTGTGTATATGTACCATGTTGCCTGTCCAGTCATTCAGTGTCCAGTTGATGGACACTGAGGCTGTTTCTACATCTTAGCTGTTGTAAACAGTGCTACAACAAACATAGGAGCGCAGATATAATCTCTTTGATATACTGATTTCCTTTCTTTGGAGTATATACCCATCAGTGGGATTGCTGGATTATATGGTAGCTCTATATTTAGTTTTTTGAGGAACCTCCAAACTGTTCTCCATACTGGCTGTAATAATTTACTTTCCCACCAACAGTGTACAAGAGTTCCTTTTTATCCACATCCTGGTCAGCATTTGTTATTCCCTGTAATTTGGATATAAGCCATTTTAACTGGGGAGAGATGATATCTCATTGTAGTTCTGATTTGCATTTCTCCAATGATCAATGATGTTGAGCATCTTCTCATATGCCTGTCTTCCATTTGTATGTCTTTTTTTGAGAAATGTCTATTTAAATCTTTTGCCCACTTTTTGATCAGATTATTAGATTTTTTCCTATAGAGTTGTTTGATCTCCTTATATATTCTGGTTATTAATCACTTGGCAGATGTTAGTTTGCAAACATTTTCTCCCATTTTATGGGTTGTATTATCCCTTTGTTGATTGTACACTCGGCGGTGCAAAAGCGTTTTAACTTGCTGTGATCCCATTTGTGCATGTTTGCTTTGATTGCCTGTGCTTGTGCAGTATTTCTCAAGAAATTTTTGTCCAGACCAATGTTCCGGAGATTTTCTCAATATTTACTTTTAGTAGTTTCATAGTGTGAACACTTAAGATTTAAGTCTTTAATCCATTTTGATTTGACTTTTGTATACAGTGAGAGATAGAGGTCTAGTTTTATTCTTCTACATGTGGATATCTAGTTTTCCCAGCACCACCTATTGAAGAGATTGTTTACCCTAGTGTATGTTCTTGCCACCTTTGTCAAAAATGAATTCACTGTAGGTGTATGGATTTGTTTCTAGGTTCTGTATTCTGTTCCATTGGTTTATGTGTCTGTTTTTATGCCAGTAGCATGCTGTTTTAGTTGCTATACCCTTGTAGCATAACTTGAAGTCAGGTGATGTGATACCTCCAGTTTTGTTATTTTTGCTTGGGATGGCTTTGGCTATTCTGAGTCTTTTATGGTTCCATATAACTTTTAGAATTATTTTCTTTTTCTATTTTGACCAATGTCATTGGTATTTTGATAGAGATTGCACTGAAACTGTAGATTGCTTTGGGTAGTATGAACATTTTTACAATACTGATTCTTCCAATCCATGAACATAATTTTTAAAAATTTTTAGTGTCTTCTTCAGTTTCTTTCATCAGTGTTTTACAGTTGTCATTATAGAGATCATTCACTCTCTCAATTAATTGCTAGGTGGTTAATTTTTTGTGTGGCTATTTAAAATAGGAATATTTTATTTTATTATTTTCAAATTGTACACTGTCGGCATATAGAAAAGCTACTGGTTTTTGCATGCTGATTTTGCATTATGCAATTTTAATAAATTTGTTGATTATTCCTGATAGTTTTCTTGTAGGTTCTTTAGGATTTTCCAAATATAAGACTATATCATCTGCAAACAAGAATAATTTGGCTTCTTCCTTTCCAAGAATGGATGCCTTTACTTCTTTCTCTTGTCTGTTGCTCTAGCCAAGACTTTGAGTACTACCTTAAATAACAGTGGTGACAGTGGGCATGTTAGTCATGTCCCAAATCTTAAAGGAAAGACTTTAAATTTTTCCCCACTTAGTATGATACTAAATGTGGGTCTGTTCTATAATATGGCTTTTATTATGTTGAGGCATGTTTGTTCTATCCCCAGTTTTTTTAGGGTTTTTATCATGAAGGGATGTTGAATTTTATCAACTTTCTTTTTCAGCATCAATTGAAATGATCATATGGTTTTTATCCTTCATTCTGTTGGTATGTTGTATCACATAATTGATTTATGTATGTTGAACCATCCTTGCATTCCAGGGATAAATTCCACTTGGTCATGATGAATGATCTTACTAATGCATTGTTGAATTTGGTTTGCTAGTATTTTCTTGAGGATGTGTTGTCAATATTCACCAGAGATATTGGCCTAGAGTTTTTTTTTTTTTTGATATGTCTTTGTCTGGTTTTGGTATCAGGGTAACACTGCCCTCGTAGAATGAATTTTGTACTATTTCCTCCTCCTCTATGTTTTAGAATAGTTTGTGAAAAAATGGTATTTCTTCTTCTTTAATGTCCAGTAACATTTAGCAATAAAGCCATCAGGTCCTGGGCTTTTCTTTATTGGGAGACTTTTTATTATGGCTTCAACCTAGTTACTTTTTATTGGTCTGTTCAAGTTTTGGATTTCTTCTTGATTCAATCTTGGTAGGTTGTATGTGTCTAGAAATTTGTTCATTTCTTCTAGATTTTCTAATTTATTGGCATATAGTTGCTCATAGTAGGCTCTACGGATCTTTTTGATTTTTGCAGTATCAGTTATAATGTCTCCTTTTTCATTTATTATTTTATTTACTTGTATTTTCTCTCATTCTTTTTTAGTTAGTCTGGCTAAATGTTTGTCAATTTTGTTTAACTTTTCGAAAAGCCAACCTTTTAATTAATCTTTCAATAAAAAAGCTCTTTCTACTTTTTCAGTAGACATCCTTTGGACACAAACTGGAACATCACCTCTCCTGCGTCTCCAGCCTGCTAGCCTACTCTGCAGATTTTGGATTTGCTAGACTTCATAATAATTACATGAGCCCAAATTCTTATAATAAGTCTAATAAATATATTATATATATATGTTTATATATAAATATACATAAATATGGAACATATGTGTACATATGTCATCCCACAGTACACACAGAGAGGATTGGTTTCAGGACCCCTGTGCATACCAAAATTTATACATGCTTAAGCCCTGAAGTCAGTCCTGCAGAATGGGCTTACACAAAACATCAGCCCTCCCTATACACAGGTTTTGCATCCCAAGAATCTTGCATTTTCAATCCACATGTAAATAGAACTTTACGATTTAAACCCATGTTGCTCAAGGGTCAACTGTGTGTGTGTGTGTGTGTGCATGTGTGTGTGAGTGTGTGTGTGTATCCTATTGATTCTCTGGAGAATTCTGACTAGTGTACTATGTTAGCCAGCATCTTTAGTGGAGACACAGTAATGTATTTTCAACTTGCATGTTCTTTTCTCATTATTAAGTATAATTTATTTTCAAATTGTATGTTCTTTTCTCATTATTAAATTATTTAAGTTTTGATTTTGTTAACCTACTTTCCTTAAATATAATGTGTTTCATTTTCTCCTTGAGTGTAATAAATGTTTATTTTCTTTAATTTTCTTTGTGTCATCACATTCTTCATATCAAAATTAAATATTTTGTTCCTTCAGTTTTTTCTTTATTCAAATTACTAGCATTTTGATATAATTTGATTTTATGTTGTAATTCCCAAATCTCATATTGAAATGTAATCCCCAGTGTTGGAGGTGGGGTCTGGTGGGAGGTGACTGAATCACAGCAGTGGATTTCTCATGAATGGTTTAGCATCATCCCTCTTGGTGCTGTCCTCAGGATAGTGAGTGAATTCTTGTGAGATCTGATTGTTTAAAAGTGTGTAGCCCCTCCCCTCTCACTCTCTTGCTTCTGCTTTCACCATGAGACGCGCAAGCTGCCACTTGGCTTTCAGCCATGATTGGAGGCTTCCAGAGTCCTTCTCAGAAGCAGATGCCACGGTGCTTTTGGTACAGCTTGCAGAACCATGAGGCAATTAAATCTCTTTTCTTACAAATTACCCAGTCTCAGTTATTTCTTCATAGCAATGAAGCAAGAACAGCCTAATCCACATTTGTGTGCTGTTTTTCACATGTTAAAGACTAGCCCTTATTTATTTATCAATTGTACTGTTTTAGTAGTGTCTAATTAAATAATTTATGCTTATTTCTTTTCATTGATGTCTTGGATATTTTATCTTGTTTGAGGATTTTGCACTTAAATCATTTTTAATATTCCTTTATTTTAAATAAATCATTGAAATTTGAATTTTTTATTAGAACAAACATATCTCCATCTGATGTTTTGTCACATAGTCTTGTCCTATCCTGATTTTAATATAAGCTACTATTGTACTTATATTTAATCATTTAAGCAAGAAAGAGTGTTTTAAAATCCCAAGTGAATTTCAGTTTAATATACTAATACTAAAATCTGTGTTCATCAGCTTTGAAGGCAATTTTACTTCTGTAGTCTGATCTGTATAATTTTTGTAAATTTTCCATGAACATTTAAAAACAAAATGTGTCCCTTATTTAATGGCAAAATACTTGATATGTTTATTAAAAACAATTAATAATTTAATATTCAATTTAAGGTAACTTTATCAACACTTAAAGTTATTTAGATCTTTCCATTGTTAGAGTATTGCTTTAGTTTCTGTATTTGATATAAGAGTTTGGCCTACTTCTAGTATTCTGTTTTTCTTGGAAACTTTATGCTATGCTATTTAGATTTGTGAATGGCATGAAACCATTTAATTGAACTTTTATCAACATTGATTGAAGCTTCTATCTTAAATAATGTTTTTGCTTTTCATTCTAATTTCCTTTAGATTAATAGAGTCATCCTAGTTTTTTTTGTGTGGGTGTGAATATATTTATTTGGTACTTATTTCTACATCCCTCTATATTTTTACTTTTGAGAAAAAATGCTATTTATAATGCTATTTATAACTGGATTTCAGTTTTTTTAGAGCTATTTTAAATATCTTGTTCTTATTTCAAAATATTCTAAAAGTTTATAACCTTTATGATGTATGTTCTTCTTTTTTTACATAGCTTTTTGATGTAATCTTGCTTCTATATGCTCCTTTATTTTTTCTTAGCCTATTTATTTTGGGCTATTTAAAAATTATGCAGGTAATTTTAATTTAACAAGATTTAGTCTTTATAGACATTTATGTATCTCCATATTTTTAAGGGCATCACTAGCATATATTTGGAATGTGCTTCATTACAAGTAACAGACAAATTAATTTACAGTGATTTAAAGATCAAGAATTCTATTTCTCAAAAATAAGAAATTCAAAGAAAGCTCCCAGACTGGCTTAAATTGCTAAATTATCATCATCAGTGTATTGGTCTTTCTTATGCTCATGACTTCATGACTGCAGGATAGAGACTGTGCCTGATGGTACCATGGTCGAGTTCTAGCCAGGCAGAAAAAGGAAGAATAAATAAGCAAAATTTGAAAGTGCCATGACAGCCAAGTCAATCTACTTTTATCAGGAAAACAAAAGCTAAAACAGAAGTCTCACCCAGGAGACTTCTGCTTCTTTTTTTTTTTTTTTTTTCAAAAGTCACTCTTAATGGAAAAGTGCTTAAGTAGAAAGGGACTGTTGATGGGCATTAAATCAGCCAGTCAAAAATGTTTACTAACGTCTTTTCTTATGGTGATTACATGATTTAAAAAATTAAAAAAGATTGACCATAACATTTCCAGAGCAAAAGTGAAGACATAGAACAATTTTATGTCCTAATTCACTCTATACTCCCAAACACATCTCATCCTTATTTCACAATATATGTGGAATAATCTACACTGTTAGATCCTGTGGCAGAAATTGATAGATTTATATTCCAACAAGCCTCCACTCCTTTCTCCTTAGAAAATTCTCCTGATACTTTTCTGGGCATATGTCCACCAATTACCAAATAAGAAACAAAATGTTCTCACCTCTTTTACACCTAGGTATCTTCAGTGAGACGTACACAAAAGTATCTCTCAAACTTCTGAACAGTGTTCTAACAGAGAAGGGGTTAACTATACTTACCGGCTTCCTAAATGGTCCCAGAAGTTCAGACATGATGGCTAAATCCCCCAAAAGACATCATAAAAAAGAAGGCATGAGAAAATTTTTTCAATCTATCCATCTGACAAAGGTCTAATATCCAGAGTCTACAAGGAACTTAAACAAATTTGCAAAAACAAACAAAAAACCCCATTAAAAAGTGGGCAAAGGACAGGAACAGACCCTTCTCAAAGGATGACATACATGCAACCAACAAACATATGAAAAAAAGCTCAACATCACTGATCATTAGAGAAATGCAAATCAAAACCACAATGAGATACCATCTCATACCAGTCAGAATTGTCTATTATTAAAAAGTCAAAAAACAACAGATGCTGGCAAAGTTGCGAAGAAAAAGGAATGCTTTTACACTGTTGGTAGGAGTGTAAATTTGTTCCACTGTTGTGGAAGACAGTGTGACAATTCCTCAAAGACCTAGAGGCATAAATACCTTTTGACCCAGCAATCCCGTTACTGGGTATATATGTAAGGGGATATAAATAATTCTATTATAAAGATACACATACGTGCATGTTTATTGCAGCACTATTCACAATGGCAAAGACAGAATCAAACTAAATGGGCATCAATGATAGACTGGATAAAAAAATGTGGTAGACATAAACCAGGGAATACTATGCAGTCATAAAAAGGAATGAGATCATGTCTTTTGCAGGGACATGGTTGGACTTGAAAGCCATTATCCTGCAACATATACCCCTGAACTTAAAAGTGAAGAAAAAAAAAAAAAGAAGGCATGGGTCACATTCCTTAAATGGGAGAGTACACAGCTCAATTTAGCCTGCACCGCTTACAAATGTGAAACCACCATGCTTTCCTATCTACATCAGTGCTTTTTATATGGCAGAGAAATTAAATTATCTCTCTTGAGAATCATTGTTATTAGAGGTTATTTCTGGTATAGTCAGCCAAAATCAATACTAACTAATACAGATAGATGGAGGTATGAATACTTTCTATTTTACTTCTGTACCACTGAATTTGTTTTAAAAATTGTATTGGCATAACTTTATAATGTAACAAAATATGAATAAAAATAAATATACATTTAAAAATTAACAAATAAAAATTTACTGTAAATCAGTAGTCAAATGTCAATATCCCAGTAGAAAAATAATATTGAATAAGTGGTTTTAAAAGGAATAAATTGCAATGGATGTAGAAAATGAAAGATAATTTTAATAAATTAATATTTAAAACAAGAAAAGATTAAATGAGGGCATGCATATATGCCATGTTTTGGAAATGATCACTATCAATGATGATTAGAATGTGGATCAGTACAATATTTCTCAAAATACTTTAGTAATATATATATTGAATTATTCAAACGTGGGAAATATTTGAACCAGCAACTCAAGTTCATAATTCACTTTTTTAATAATTGAAGAATATCTCTTTATTTTTGGTATTTCATCTTCACGAGGTATGTTTATTATGAAGGATAACTAAAGGGTGAATTTATGTTTCTCTCAGTTATAACTTAATGATTTATCAAAATACTTCTCTTTTGGATGAACTCAGCTGATCTTCCATTATTAATGGCAATACTTGCTTTTATCCCTGCATGAGATGATTCTGTTGTGTAGTGTCCTTCTTCATATGTCTGTCAATTCCTTATTAAAAACTAAACATACACAACCTGTCTACGTTTACAGTCCCTTTATCTTTTTCATAATTGTAACTCTTATTAGTCAAATGTATATCAGGGTTATAATTATAAAATAAGGCCAGGCACGGTGTCTCATGCTTGTAGTCCCAGCACATTGGGAGGCTGAGACGGGCAGATCATTTGAGGTCAGGAGCTTGAGACCAGCCTGGCCAACATGGTAATAGCCTGTCTCTGTTAAAAATACACATACACACACAAAGTGAGCCAGGCGTTGTGGTGCATGCCTGTAATCCCAGCTACTGAGGAGGCTGAGGCACAAGAATGGCTTGAACCCAGGAGGCGGAGGTTGCAGTGAGCTGAGATCATGCCACTGCACTCCAGCCTGGGAGACAGAGTGAGACCCTGTCGAAGAAGGAGGAGGAGGAGGAGGAGGAGGAGGAGGAGGAGGAGGAGGAGGAGGAGGAGGAGGAGGAGGAGGAGGAGGAGGAGGAGGAGGAGGAGGAGGAGGAGGAGGAGGAGGAGGAGGAGGAGGAGGAGGAGGAGGAGGAGGAGGAGGAGGAGGAGGAGGAGGAGGAGGAGGAGGAGGAGGAGGAGGAGGAGGAGGAGGAGGAGGAGGAGGAGGAGGAGGAGGAGGAGGAGGAGGAGGAGGAGGAGGAGGAGGAGGAGGAGGAGGAAAGAAGAAAAAGAAGAAGAGGAGGAAGAAGAAGAAGATGAGGAGGAGGAGGGAGAAGAAGAAGAGGAAGGAGGAAAGTTAATCAGAAATTATAAAGACAATAAATTTCAAATAGTAATCTTAATTTCTCTTCTTAATTGACACCCTCATCTTTATCTTTCTGCCATGTGTAGAAATAAAATAATTTGAATTATTGTGTAATATGCTGTATGATAAGGAAACCATACTTGTTTACATACAGAAATATTTCCATCCATTGTGAAAATACATGGAATATATGGTTTTATTTGTAGGTTCCTTGAAGTTAAAGAAAGGCACAGAATATCATTGCTTTGTCTATATTGCTTAACTTTCTAATTGATAAATTGAAAATGTTTTACTCTTTCAATACCAGGAGTGACCATATGCCTCTTTTCTAAGATGGAAGAAAAAAATTTTTATGTTCTCTTTATCCTTGCCACCTTTAATAAAATTGAAAGCAGTCAACATGTACTTCAATGATAATGAATAAAAACACCATGCATTTAATTATTATAGAATACAAAATAGGTAAAAAAAAAAAAAAAAAACTACACTGGTTTCAGTATTGTTATTTAACCTGATGCCAAAAAAATAGCATATTACTGTGTTAAAACTGTACAGGCTTGTCCATCTTAGGCTTTCACGAAAGCTGTTGATACAGAACTGTCACTCTTTTTGACACACCACTGACAAAAAGCCTATCCCACAGAATGATGGAGACCTAATGCAATCAGAATTTCTAATCTCCCAGCGATCACATATTCTTTTCTTGAAGCTCTGCCAGGAAATGTTTTCTCTGAGAAGGATGTTCAAACTTTTCATTACAGAACCTGAAAACACTTAAATTCACAGCATTTTAGATACCCACCTTTGTACTAAACTCAAAAGATTGGAGTTAAACTCATATGGGGAGCTCTGAGTCCCACAAAGAAATTATAAACCTTTTTTTCTGTCTTGAAAATTAATGTTTCATAGATGGTGATCATAGGTTTTGTATCAAGTTTGATTTAGCTGTCTCATTTATTTTGGGATGCTGTGCTTTAGTGGGATGTAATGAATGAGTAAGAAGCAAGAATATGGGGCTCACTTGCTTGTGGTTCATGATTGATAGAGAAAAAATGTGCAGGAGGATGTATGTGAAGGTGTGTGTGTGTCTGTCATTCTGTAGAAATTTATTTGCCCACTGTAATATAGGTATGGGGGCATAGGATTTATTGTCGTCTTTGAGTTCAGCCGCATTGTATTCAGGGACAATGTTGGGCTATACTTAAAACTATTGTGAAACAAACCCAACTTAACTAGTTTTAAGGTATTTCTGCCTTCCTTGAAAAGCCCAATTGAAAATGAGTTTTAGGCAGTTACCAAGAAGAAATAGCCTCTTTTTATAATTATCCTGCAATGCAAATGAACAACAAAAACTCTACCCATTTCCTGAAAGACTCATCCAGGCAGTTTTTTGCTTATGTTCCAGAGCAAGATTTTAAAGCAACGATTGGCACCCTTTTTCTATAAAAGGCCAGCTAGTAAATATTTCTAGGTTTTGTGGGTCAGATTGTCTGTGTTCCACCTACCTAGCTTTGCCATTGTAGCGTGAAAGCAGGATGATTGTATTCCAATTAAACATTATTTATAAAATTGAAGTGGGTTGGATTTGACCTATGGGTTCTAGTTTGTGAGCCCCTGTATTAAAATACAAATAAGTTTAAGGTGTCAAATCTAAATATTCTCCATGAATAATACACTAAACTAAGCAGTCATAATACATTTTTATTCATAATTATGTACATTCATATTAGAGCCTATTAATATGAAAATGACTCAAATATATAAATATTACTACTTTTTACATTCATTGGAAATCATTATTTACAACAACATTTCCAATTTGTTTTTCAGAAATAACAAAAAGAATTATGAGATTGATATAAGGCAAAATTTATTGTTACATTATTTAGACTTGATTGTTTTTCTACTTCAATCTTACAAGTTTGCTCAGTACTAAAATAACATTCTCCAATGAGTTAAATATTATTACATATATAGTATGTTTCTCTTTAAAAATGAAAGAGGAGGCCAGGCGCGGTGGCTCATGCCTGTAATCCCAGCACTTTGGGAGACCGAGGTGGGCAGATTGCGAGATCAGGAGATGGAGACCATCCTGGCTAACACGGTGAAACCCCATTTCTACTAAAAATACAAAAAATTAGCCGGGCGTGGTGGCAGGTGCCTGTAGTCCCAGCTACTCCGGAGGCTGAGACAGAGAATGGCATGAACCCAGGAGGTAGAGCTGGCAGTGAGCTGAGATCGCGCCACTGCACTCCAGCCTGGGCAACCGAGTGAGATTCTGTCTCAAACAAAAAAAAAAAAAAGAAAAGAAATGTGTGTTAGGTATATGTTAATAGGAGACCAAACAATATCAACTAAATTTACATCAGAATATAAATTTTTAAACTAGTTATGTTTTTTGACCAATATATAGAAAGAGAGGACAATTTGAGGGAAGGTAAATGGGCATAGCTGTGAACATACAAAATGGGACACTGTCTACATAAACTCACTCACTCTTCACCTTTCCCTTCTTATTGAGTGACCTCTGGAAATTCCAACAATTTTTTAAGCACCTAATCCTTCGCATTAAGTCACCTTCTGTCACTAATATCAAGAATAGTTTCTGCTTTCAGCACTGGACCCTAACCTTTGCTAACCTTGGATATGCTGCTATTACAAAACATTTTCAAACTGTAAACTGTGATAGTTGACTTCATGTCAACAGACACTGTAACAATAGTTGAACTGGTTGGGAAAAGTATGAATATTGATTTGGTTGCATGTTGAATACAGGTTTTAGCAAAGCCCTTCAAAAGAGATAAAGGTAGAGACCAATTTAATGTAGCTCTGAAAAATAGCCTTTGCAGGAGATAAGGCTTCAAACCTTTCTCAAACACCTCTCATTAAGACATTTTGGCCAGACAAAGCAGTAAAGATCAGACCTAAAGCGTTTCTATAGAAATCAACTTTATTGTATCAAAGGACTTAGAAGTAGCCACAGTTAATTTGGGGGAGAGTGCTAAACCTAGTAGTAGAAGTACGAAATAACTGACAGATTACTGATTTATGAACTGTACTTAACAAAGGCCTTTGCAATTACTTTCATGTGGAAACTATGCTAATAGATCAAAGGCTAAAATGGTTCCAAGGGAACTTGAACCATCATTTTGGTCTATAATGTTTGTGACTTTTAATCCTTAAAGCATCTCAAGAATATCAGGACTATAGCAAAAGAAGTCGACTCCAAACCTGTGCAGAAAACCCTTTAAGATACTCAGCTGAATATAAGTTTTTCTGTTTATTATAGAATGAAAGGCTTTTCACAAATTCTTGCTGGCAGTGGCTGAAGTTTGTTCAAGAAAATTTATGTCAACAGACACAAAGTACGGACTACACATTAAGCCCTCTGTTAAGTACTAGGGTATACTGTTGCTGGAAGTCAGGAACCCCGAGTGGAGGGACCGGCTGAAGCCGTGGCAGAAGAATGTGGATTGTGAAAATTTCATGGACATTTATTAGTTCCCCAAATTAATACTTCTATCATTTCTTACACCTGTCTTTACTGCAATCTCTGAACATAAATTGTGAAGATTTCATGGACACTTATCACTTCCCCAATCAATACCCTTGTGATTTCCTATGCCTGTCTTTACTTTAATCTCTTAATCCCGTCATCTTCGTAAGCTGAGGAGGATGTATGTCACCTCAGCACCCTGTGATGTTTGCGTTAACTGCATAAATTGTTTGTAGAGCATGTGTGTTTGAACAATATGAAATCTGGGCACCTTGAAAAAAGAACAGGATAACAGCAATGTTCAGGGAACAAGAGAGATAACCTTAAACTCTGACTGCTGGTGAGCCAGGCAGAACAGAGCCATATTTCTCTTCTTTCAAAAGCAAATGGGAGAAATATCACTGAATTCTTTTTATCAGCAAGGAACATCCCTGAGAAAGAGAACGCATCCCTGAGGATAGGCCTCTGAGATGGCCACTTCGGGTGGGTGGCCGTGTTTTATGGTTGCAGCTGTGGGATGAAATAAGCCCCAGTCTCCCATAGAGCTCCCAGGCTTATTAGGACGAGGAAATTCCCACCTAATAAATTTTTGGTCAGACTGGTTGTCTGCTCTCAAACCCTGTCTCCTGATAAGATGTTATCAATGACAATGGGTGCCCGAAACTTCATTAGCAATTTTAATTTCACCCCGGGCCTGTGGTCCTGTGATCTTGCCCTGCCTTCCATTTGCCTTGTGATATTCTATTACCTTGTGAAGCACGTGGTCTCTGTGATCCACACCCTATTCGTACACTCCCTCCCCTTTTCAAAATCACTAATAAAAACTTGCTGGTTTTGCAGCTCAGGAGGCATCACGGAAGCTGCCAACATGTGATGTCTCTGCCGGACAGCCAACTTTAAAATTTCTCTCTTTTGTACTCTGTCCCTTTATTTTTCAGACCAGCCAACACTTAGAGAAAACAGAAAAGAACCTATGTGAAATATCGGGGGTGAATTTCACCCGATATCTGGCTGAATTTCCCCCAATAGTATGCAAAGGGGTGTGTGAGTGTGTGTGTGTGTCTCTGTGTGTGTGTGTGTGTCTGTATGCCAGTGCATGCATACATGTGCACGTGCTGTATGCTCCCTAAAGCTTTCAATTCAATATGCTGAAAAATCTTTGAGTATCATTCATGATCCAACTCCCCCCAGAAAGGCCCCTCTGTTACTTGAGTTGTATTTATTCAGAAACATGTAGAATGGATTTTATAAAATTTCATCCTCTGTATCTTTACACTTGCTGCTCTTACTTAATTTCACATGTACTTTCATCTATATTATTAAAGATTTCTCCTCCCTGGTCATCATATTTCTTCCAATGTGTTTTCATAATATATTCAAAAATTTTAAATCAACTATTGAGTTATAATTTATATACAATAAACATACTCATTTGGACTACAGAGGTGAATTAATTTTGATGAAAATTTACCTTTCGAAATCACTACAATAGTCATGATATAGAATATTTTCACCATCCCATAAAGTTCCCCAGTGACCTTTGACAATCAATCCTATCAATCCTCTCCCACCCTTCACCCAGGCTATTATTAATTTGCTTTCTATCAATATGGTTCAGTTTGTATATTCTATAGTATTATATAAGTAAGTAAAACAGAGTATATTCTTTTATGAATTTTTTTCATGAAGCATAATCTTTTAGAGTTTCAGCCAGTTGTTGTGTGCATCAATAGTGTGTTGCATTGTATAGGTATAACACAATTTGTCTTTCATTCACATCTTTAGTGAAACACAGATTGTTTACAGTAACTATTATGGATAAAGGTGCCATAAATATCTGTGTTCAAATATTTCTGTGAAGGATATACATATATACATATAGAAAGAGAGAGAGTTTTATATCTATGGTCATATATATATATATACAGTCTTGTTATTCATGGTAGTTATGTTCTATAAAGTCACCATGAGCCCTGAATTAGCGAATAATAAACATTACTCTTGGAGAAATACATGGTTAGGTCTCCTTGAGACTTTGGTCACATTTTCATTAAGAATCAGCATATTATCTTGTTTTATGTGTGTTATTGTTTAAGGACACCTTATTTAATATGTATTGTTGATTCAGTAACATTGGACTCACAGCCAATGATGCAATAAGTCAAGCCTGAGGAAGCTAAGCTAATACATACATGCATTTTCTCCATCAGGCACATCAGTGCCTTCTTGCATTTAGGAACACTAGACAGCAATTCAGCACTACATTTGAGAACCATTTTAAAGAGTGAAATCATCAACAAAAAGAATAACAATACAAAAAATGTGGCGCTAAATGAACCCTGAAAAATACACTTGTTTGCAGTATGAGAGCTGAAATCAGAAGGCAAATCACTGTCTTATTCATCCTCAACTGGAAAAATGCATGTTAAGCTGCTCAAAATTTCACTGCTCTGTACGTGTCCATGAATGGCCATGAAAGTACTACAAGTATTGATTTTAGGGTTACAAATACATTTTAGTGAGTAGGCAAATTTCCAAATAGGAAATCCACAAATAAGGAAGATCAAGTGTGATGTGTGTGTATGTATATCTGTGAGTGTATATTAGCTATATACCTACAAGATGATTAAATTTTTGAATTGCTGGGTCCAGAGATTAAATACATATTTAATTTTACTAACCTGCCAAACTGTTTTTTTAAATTTCAGACTTTAATCAGTAAAGTATGAGAGGTCTACTTATTATGAATCTTACCCTACAGTTGGTATTGTCAGTTGTATGACCCTACTTTTTGAATTTTTTGTTATTCAGGTGTGTGTATTTAAGTGTGCGTAGTTGCATGGGGGCGTTATCTCATTATAAAATGTTCTTCTTACAAATGTATTGGCTATGTAGAAAAGCTATACATGTTCAATGGATATAAGGAAATCAGCTTTATTGAAGCTTAATTTAAATATCATGAAATGCATCCATTTTAAGTGTATACTTGAATAAGTTTTCATAAATGTATGACTCCATGAAACCACCAGAACAGACTGTAAAGGGAAGAAAGCATATTGATTTTTTTTCTCTACTCTCATGCTTACCAAAGAACAATTCTATGATCAGATGTGTGGGGAATTTTCTCCACACACCAAATAATTCTCTAGCAGACAACAACTGAGTGTCCTATAATTCAATTCATTTCTGATACTGTCTACCTGAAGATATTGTCAGATCCCACAGGTTAAGAGCTCAGTCCCACAGCTTCCCCCACCAATTTCAGATGCCAATTTCAAGTGCCAGGTTGTGATCTCTGCTTCTGACAGTCCAACTATAAATTTGAGCTCCCACAAATTCCCTCCCAGGATTCAATAATTTGCTAAAGCTGTTCCCAAAATTCAGGGGAACACTTCACATACATTTACTGGATTAACTTAAGGGACTGTATAAAGGATGTAGACAAAGAACCAGATAAAGAGATGAATATGGCAAAGTATGGTGGGGAAGGCGGAGGACCATCCCAGAGCTTCCATGTCCTTCTTTTTGGCACCACCCCTCCAGCACCTTCCTGTGTTCAGCAACCTGAGAGTTCATCAAATCTTGTTGTTCAAGGGTTTTCAAACAGCTTAATTTTCACCCCTACCATTTCCTATATGATGGCAGGTGGAGCTACAAGTTCCAACCCTCCAATTCTCTAATAATTTGTTCTTTCTGGTGAATGGCCACAACCTGAGGCTATCTAGAGGCCCCGCCCCAAGTCATCTCATTAGCGTAAGCTCAGATGTTATAAAGGGACTCACGAATAACAAAATACATTCCTAACACTAGGGGGTTTTAGGAGCTCTGTGACAGAAACCTAGGACAAAGACCAAATATATTTTATATTTCATATTGTACCACACAGACACTTCCATAACCCCCAGCAGTCTGCATATTTCCTTTGCTCACTTACCCTTAATTCCTTGTAAATGGGTCATGGTGTGTCCTGCTTCTTGTAGAAATGTGATATTTTCTTCTTGAAGAGGTCCTTCACGTCCCTTGTAAGTTGGATTCCTAGGTATTTTATTCTCTTTGAAGCAATTGTGAATGGGAGTTCACTCATTATTTGGTTCTCTGTTTGTCTGTTATTGGTGTATAAGAATGCTTGTGATTTTTGTACATTGATTTTGTATCCTGAGACTTTGCTGAAGTTGCTTATCAGCTTAAGGAGATTTTGGGCTGAGACGATGGGGTTTTCTAGATATACAATCATGTCATCTGCAAACAGGGACAATTTGACTTCCTCTTTTCCTAATTGAATACCCTTTATTTCCTTCTCCTGCCTGATTGCCCTGGCCAGAACTTCCAACACTATGTTGAATAGGAGTGGTGAGAGAGGGCATCCCTGTGTTGTGCTAGTTTTCAAAGGGAATGCTCCCAGTTTTTGCCCATTCAGTATGATATTGGCTATGGGTTTGTCATACATAGCTCTTATTATTTTGAGATACGTCCCATCAATACCTAATTTATTGAGAGTTTTTAGCATGAAGAGTTGTTGAATTTTGTCAAAGGCCTTTTCTGCATCTATTGAGATAATCATGTGGTTTTTGTCTTTGGTTCTGTTTATAGGCTGGATTACATTTATTGATTTGTGTATATTGAACCAGCCTTGCATCCCAGGGATGAAGCCCACTTGATCATGGTGGATAAGCTTTTTGATGTGCTGCTGGATTCGGTTTGCCAGTATTTTATTGAGGATTTTTGCATCAATGTTCATCAAGGGTATTGGTGTAAAATTCTCTTTTTTTTGTTGCGTCTCTGCCCGGCTTTGGTATCAGGATGATGCTGGCCTCATAAAATGAGTTAGGGAGGATTCCCTCTTTTTCTATTGATTGGAATAGTTTCAGAAGGAATGGTACCAGTTCCTCCTTGTACCTCTGGTAGAATTTGGCTGTAAATCCATCTGGTCCTGGACTCTTTTTGGTTGGTAAGCTATTGATTATTGCCACAATTTCAGATCCTGTTATTGGTCTATTCAGAGATTCAACTTCTTCCTGGTTTAGTCTTGGGAGAGTGTATGTGTCGAGGAATGCATCCATTTCTTCTAGATTTTCTAGTTTATTTGTGTAGAGTTGTTTGTAGTATTCTCTGATGGTAGTTTGTATTTCTGTGGGATCAGTGGTGATATCCCCTTTATCACTTTTTATTGTGTCTATTTGATCCTTCTCTCTTTTTCTCTTTATTAGTCTTGCTAGCGGTCTATCAATTTTGTTGATCCTTTCAAAAAACCAGCTCTTGGATTCATTAATTTTTTGAAGAGTTTTTTTTTTTTTTGTCGCTATTTCCTTCAGTTCTGCTCTGATTTTAGTTATTTCTTGCCTTCTGCTAGCTTCTGAATGTGTTTGCTCTTGCTTTTCTAGTTCTTTTAATTGTGATGTTAGGGTGTCAATTTTGGATCTTTCCTCCTTTCTCTTGTGGGCATTTAGTACTATAAATTTCCCTCTACACACTGCTTTGAATGTGTCCCAGAGATTCTGGTATGTTGTGTCTTTGTTCTCATTGGTTTCAAAGAACATCTTTATTTCTGCCTTCATTTCGTTATGTACCCAGTAGTCATTCAGGAGCAGATTGTTCAGTTTCCATGTAGTTGAGCGGTTTTGAGTGAATTTCTTAATCCTGAGTTCTAGTTTGATTGCACTGCAGTCTGAGAGATAGTTTGTTATAATTTCTGTTCTTTTACATTTACTGAGGAGAGCTTTACTTCCAACTATGTGGTCAATTTTGGAATCAGTGTGGTGTGGTGCTGAAAAAAATGTATACTCTGTTGATTTGGGGTGGAGAGTTCTGCAGATGTCTATTAGGTCCACTTCGTGCAGAGCTGAGTTCAATTCCTGGGTATCCTTGTTAACTTTCTGTGTCGTTGATCTGTCTAATGTTGACAGTGGGATGTTAAAGTCTCCCATTATTATTGTGTGGGAGTCTAAGTCTCTTTGTAGATCACTCAACCACTGCTCAATGAAATAAAAGAGGATACAAACAAATGGAAGGACATTCCATGCTCATGGATAGGAAGAATCAATATCATGAAAATGGCCACACTGCCCAAGGTAATTTATAGATTCAATGCCATCCCCATCAAGCTACCAATGACTTTCTTCACAGAATTGGAAAAAAAACTACTTTAAAGTTCGTATGGAACCAAAAAAGAGCCCACATAGCCAAGTCAACTCTAAGCCAAAAGAACAAAGCTGGAGGCATCACGCTACCTGACTTCAAACTATACAACAAGGATACAGTAACCAAACCAGCATGGTACTGGTACCAAAACAGAGATATAGATCAATGGAACAGAACAGAGCCCTCAGAAATAATGCCACTTATCTACAACTATCTGATCTTTCACAAACCTGAGAAAAACAAGCAATGGGGAGAGGATTCCCTATTTAATAAATGGTGCTGGGAAAACTGGCTAGCAATATGTAGAAAGCTGAAATGGATCCCTTCCTTACACCTTATACAAAAATTAATTCAAGATGGATTAAAGACTTAAATGTCAGACCTAAAACCATAAAAACCCTAGAAGAAAACCTAGGCATTACCATTCAGGACATAGGCATGGGCAAGGACTTCATGTCTAAAACACCAAAAGCAATGGCAACAAAAGATAAAATTGACAAATGGGATCTAATTAAACTAAAGAGCTTCTGCAAAAGAAACTACCCTCAGAGTGAACAGGCAACCTACAAAATGGGAGAAAATTTTCACAACCTACTTATCTGACAAAGGGCTAATATCCAGAATGTACAATGAACTCCAACAAATTTACAAGAAAAAAACAAACAGCCCCATCAAAAAGTGGGTGAAGGATATGAACAGACATTTCTGAAAAGAAGACATTTATGCAGCCAAAAGACACATGAAAAAATGCTCATAATCACTGGCCATCAGAGAAATGGAAATCAAAACCACAATGAGATACCATCTCACACCAGTTAGAATGGCGATCATTAAAAAGTCAGGAAACAACAGGTGCTGGAGAGGATGTGGAGAAATAGGAACACTTTTACACTGTTGGTGGGACTGTAAACTAGTTCAACCCTTGTGGAAGTCAATGTGGCGATTCCTCAGGGATCTAGAACTAGAAATACCATTTGACCCAGCCATCCAATTACTGGGTATATACCCATAGGGACTATAAATCATGCTGCTATAAAGACAGATGCACATGTATGTTTATTGTGGCACTATTCACAATGGCAAAGACTTGGAACCAACCCAAATGTCCAACAATGTTAGACTGGATTAAGAAAATGTGGCACATATACACCATGGAATACTATGCAGCCATAAAAAATGATGAGTTCATGTCCTTTGTAGGCACATGGATGAAACTGGAAATCACCATTCTCAGTAAACTATCGCAAGGACAAAAAACCAAACACCGCATGTTCTCACTCATAGGTGGGAATTGAACAATGAGAACACATGGACACAGGAAGAGGACCATCACACTCTGGGGCCTGTTGTGGGGTGGGGAGGGGGAGGGATAGCATTAGGAGATATACCTAATGCTAAATGAGGAGTTAATGGGTGGAGCACACCAGCATGGCACATGTATGCGTATGTAACTAACCTGCACATTGTGCACAGGTACCCTAAAACTTAAAGCATAATAAAAATAAAAAAAAGAAATGTGATATTTTTTAGAAGTTTTTAAATTTTAGCCTTTATATTAATAGTGATGCTCAATTCCAAGTTAATTTTTGTGTTTATAGTGAGGTTAAGGCCAAAATTTAATTTTTTCCCATATTGGTAGCTATTGTTCTTGCAACATCTGTTGAAAAGACTAGCCTTTGTCCTGGGTATTTTATCAAAACTCAGTTATGTATGTTTAATTTTTTACACCAATTCTCTTTTTTTTAAATCTGTTTGTCTATCATTACACATTACACCCATACCATGTAGTTATGAATACTTGAATATTATATTGTTATCGCCAGTTAGGCATGAGCAGGGCAGGAGAGGGCTCTCCCTCACCAGCTAGAAATGTAGGGTGATGGTTCAGCAATTTTCACATTGCCTCTCTAAAACTGATAAATTGGCAGCTGGCACCAGGGAGAGGCCATTTCCTGATGGTCCATACTTGTTGCACAAAAGTGTTAATTGAATGCAGGTGCCAAGGAGAAGTAACTTCTTGGGCATACACATTAAGAGACAAAATGGTGGAGTATTACCTTCTGGGGACACACCAGTGGAAAAAGGAAGAAAGCCTCAGGTGGACATGTGTAAATCTTCCTAAACACACTGCACATGCTCGCATCCCAAGGTTAAGGAGGGCACTGCCCATGTGGGGAGCCCACCCTAAGGGAATAATCATGGGAAAGGGACCAGCCTGTAAAGCCCTAGGATCAAGATTAAACACCACCCTTGACCTTCACGTGCCCACTTGGGTTTCTTCCAAGTGTACTTTCCTTTTTTTCCTGTTATACAGCATTTTAAAATAAACTTCCACTTCAGCTCTGAAACTTGCCTTGGTCTCTTTTTCTGCCTTATGCCTCTCAGTCGAATTCTTTCTTCTGAGGAGGCAAGAATTGAGTTTGCTGCAGACCCATACAATTGGCCACTGGTAACTCAGATACCTGCCACTGGTAACATATGTGGTGCTGTGAGGCTCAGATATTTGCCACCCCTAACAATAGTAAGATTGAACTCAAAGAATGTGAGGCCAGATGCGGTGGCTCATGCTTGTAATCCCAGCACTTTGGGAGGCCAAAGTGGGCTGATAACTTGAGGTCAGGAGTTCCAGACCAGCCTGGCAAACATGGTGAAACCCCGTCTCTACTAAAAATCCAAAAATTAGCCAGGCATGGTGGTGGGCACCTGTAATTCCAGCTACTTGGGAGGTTGAGGCAGGAGAATCACTTGAACCTGGGAAATGGATATTGCAGTGAGCTGAGATCATGCCACTGCATTCCAGATTGGGTGACAAAGTGAGACTCCATCTCAAAAGAAAAAAAAAGAGAATATGAGACTCACATTAGTGTCAAACATGTTTGGTTCTTTCTAAGTCTAAAATTCTATGATTTCATTATTGCATTAATTCAACTAAAATTATGTAATGTTTACTTTGTACTAGCTACTTTGTTCCAAAATGAAAATGAAAACAAAATTTATTTCCCAAGACTTTGAAGTCTAAGTATAAAACTACAAACTGTTAAAATAGAAATGAATACCAAATATTATATAATAGAAAATAGAAAATGTAGGAATTAAATTTGCCTATATACATCAGAATGGCTTAAAAGACTATGCTTATAATGGGATATTTTTCTCTTTCTGAGACAGAGTAAAGACAGGACTCAGCCCCTCCCTATACCCCACCAATGACCTCTATTGCAAGCTAATTTGGTGGAGCGGGCATGGCCAGCAGGGACCCCACCGGACTGTCCAGAACTTGCACCATAAACCTTACTCAAGGTACCTAACTGACTAATTGTGACACCATGAGGAGACTAAAATTAGCAGCTTTTGCCATAAATCTTACTAAAGGGAATTAAAACCTGGAGACCCACTATAAATTTTACCTGCTGAAGATAACCATATTACCCACACGCTCAGAAGATCAAAATAATGATCAGTCTTTGCCCTTTGTCTCATTATAATATCAAAAAATCACAGCCAGGGGTGGAGATTTAACATGCTAATGAGACATGCAATACATGAAGAAGCATGTTATCCGACTGCCCAGATACCAGAAGTTCCCCACCTCTAAATGCTTACATGTCACTTCCTTCCCATTTTAGCTCCTTTAAAATTACTCTCCTGACTCTCTTCAGAGAGGCAGGCAGAGAATTTTCTCTCTTATGCCTGGGCATAGAATCAAATAAAGTCTTACTGGGAAAACTCCTTTGGCCTTGTGTCAATTTCTATTGCATTGATAGCACAAGAATCTGTGTTTGGTAATATATTAATTGGGGGCTCATATGAGATCATGGGACATGGAACGCTCTTTCTCCCATGGTGGGGGAGATTTGTGGGCTACAAGGACTGCTGGACAAGATCACTACACAGCTAGTGAGCCGCCCCCTGAATCTTTGATTCAGTGTCACCACAGCTGGTGAGTCTTTCTTCAACCTCCAGAGCTCCTTGCCACCCCCACTGAACCATGCTCTTTTCCCTTCCCTTCCTCTCTCTCTTTACTCTCTTTTCCCTTTCCTATCTTTTCTGCCACTCAGGGTGCCCCTCCTCTCTTTCTCACTTCTTAACATGGAAAGTTGGATCTAAATGGACATCCACATGAGACAAGTTGAAACAGTCAACTCAGTTTTACCAGTCTGGGACACTTGACTAGATATTTATAAAGGACAGATTGAAACAGCTGATCTGAGTATAATCAACCCAGTTGTCAGTGAGATGGGTTTCACTTCATCCTTCACATTAGTTGATTTGGGTTTGAGTCCCAGGAAATATATCTTTCTCTCTCTCCCCTTTTTTTTTTCTCTCCTTATGTACCTAGATTTTGATTTTGTATCTTTGTGTAAAACTCATCATTAATGCTTTGCTTCTCTTTGCCACACTTCTGGCCTTCAGGAAGGCACCAGGCACATCTGAGTGTGACAGTAATTATTGATTTCCTGCACAATTTAAAAAGTTCAGAATGCTAATAATCTGTAACTACAGATTTAAATCAAGTCTTCTAACATTCTCTATCTTCCCCTATTTCTTTTCTGCCTGCTTTGAATCTGCTGTGGTTAAGCTTCTGGTGATGAGATAAGACTCAATATTTATGGTTTAACTGAAATGTAAGCTTTTAAAACTTGTTTAAAACTAAAGAAAAAAAGAGGTAAAAGAGAGTTTTAAAACTAAACTACCATACAGGCTACTTTATCCAAATTGAGGTACACAGCTTTCCTTAGATTACCTATCAGGACAGGAAAAGTTTAGCCATATGAACAGGTTACAATTTTGTTAGAAAAATAATTTGAATCCAACTGTCTTTTATAAAATGGTGAGTTCATATTGCTGTCTTTTATAAAATGGCTAGAATTCCAAGGTAAAAGCTATTGAATCTTTGCCTATGTGTGTGTCTACATGTTTAGATGTGTTTATGTACATGTATTATGATATATGTTTTGTCTAGCAGAATACCAAATTGGCTTATAAGTAAATGAGTACTCACAACTTAAATCCATTGCTCTTTTGTTTCATATGACTTCAGCAATTGTTGATAAATACAGACAGTTTTAAAGATCTTTGGTAAAATAAAATTTAAAACTTCTTCAGTATTTAACCTTGGTCTAAATAAAGCAGGTCAGAAACTTTGTTCACAAGATGCTTTAAGGTCACAAACTGATTCTATGACATTTTTTATAATTGTTTCACTTGTCTGTTTTACAGCCATTGGAATCTAGGTAAGGCCTGGAGACATGTGAAGTTAGCCATGTGCCCTGGCTAGGCTGGGAAGACTCAGATACTGTCTGCAGCTCTGTCCTTGTTCTAGGCTCTGCAATCTGATACGTGGTTAAAACTTTTACTAACCAAGTTTTTCACTAAAATTAAAAGTTGTTAAGAGGTAATATTGTAACATTTCTAAGTAAGACTACTGAAAAAACAGTTTAACATGAAAGTATGTAAAGTAAAATGTGTTTTTAATAAAAGGTCACAAGAAGGTATTGAAATATGGCTTTTGTTACAGGAAAAATAATTTTCTTGAATTTAGAGGCTTATATGGATCATCCTAAATTCAAAGAATAATACTACAGAACTAAAGTTTTAGCAAGTTATAAAAGATTTATAAAAGTTTAATCTTATAAGGAAAGTTAGGTGTGGAAGAAAGCTAGCCAAAATTTGAAGGGGATTTTTTAGGTTATTTTTTTCTGTCTTTATTAGGTCTTGTTATTTGGAAAGCTGAGTCACCCTTGTATAAATAACTAAAGGATTTCACTTTTTTGAAATGTTTGAGTTAGCACTTTGGCTAAATAAATAACCTGAGATCCTGTTTTGTGATATTGAGTGTTTTAAACCTTTGATATTTGACAAAATTTCTAAAATCAAGTCAAAAAGAGACATTTGGCTTATATGACATATTAAAATTATACAAGAAGCATTGTCAAGTGTAAAATAATGTTTGGCTTTGATGGAGGAATGTTTGAATAAAAGTATTATTAATATGTGTTCCAGAATTCCACAGGACTCTGTTATTTTGGATATGTCTCAATTATAATATTTTCAGTAATATTTATGTTTATGTTAAATTGTTGTACACCATAAAATAACCAAATTTTATTTTCAGTTGTGTCATTAACCATGGTTGTTCTGAGATTTTTGTCATCTGTAATTATTGTTTTACTTTTTGATCCTTCTCAAAAAGTGGTTTTATAATCAGCTGTGGGTCTCTGATAGTTGCTCTTGAATGCAGATTTCTAATAACTAGAGATTGGGCCATTAAGATAGAGCAAAAAACTTCAAAGTCTCTCTTGGAGCACTAATATGTTTCTAAATATTGAGTAAAACAAGAGTTACCTGCATGAACTAAACTAATAGAAGATTTAAAAAAAATGTTCTTATGACTTTGTTTTCGCTAATTGCTATTGCTTTTTTGTTTTGTTTTTCAGAGCCAAAACACTTTTTTTTTTAGTTTTTTTACAGCTTTCAACAATAGAGGAAAATATACCCTAGAAGCAAAATTTAGAACATACTTCTTTATCTCTACCAAATTTCTCCAGAATATAAAAACTATTTTTGTGTATTCTTAACTTATGTCAATACAGTTTTTAGCATAAGTGAAATAAGAATCGGTTTTCTTTTCTAACAAGACACATTTAGAGACTTGTTTTTTTACCAAAGCTTTAACTGCAATGGCATGCTTTATAAATTGAAGTTGACTTATAGAGCTGATAAAAACCCTTTGGAGAAACTGGCCTCACACCTTGTGTATATAGTCCTTGTACAGGATTTCCCACCTGTGATAAGTAAAGAATGGCACTTTCTAACAGGTCTAGAAGCCCCAAGTTATATTGGGACCTCAACAGCACAGGCATTCACCCAATTCATACAGATATTTGCAGGCACAGATAAATCTATGTCTTGGCTCAAGGCTTGAAAACGTCTAATCTGAGATCCCTTATGAAAATGAGTTTCAGCAAAGTGAAGTCAAAAAAAAAAAGCAAACAAAACAAAACAGAATGACTATAAATCTATATGTCAAATATTTTTTCTTGGTACACTTTATGCAAAGAAGCAAGGCCACTATAATAACATTAAAACTTATTTTGCAAACAAATTGGTCCTATTAGTTTTGTCTAAAAATGGGAAACTGGAGAGAGAAAAATTATGTTTCAAAAAACACTATAATAAAACTGTTCTCAGATTTCAGCCTTTTCCATTGTTTCTGAGTTTTTAAAATTTTTTCTATAATTTAGACTACATCTCAAGTTATTTCTGGGCTACCAGTCTCCTAACTTACATTTCCAAGTTTTTCTGCAGACCAAAATAACACTAATGGCTGAAGCTTATTTCTTATAATACAGGTGAGCCCATGGAGGATCTCAAGTACCTGTTCAAGAAGGCCAGTTTGCAGACAAATATATTGGGTGTCTCTAAGTCTGATGATTTTCCTGATGAAATTGATTGCCTTGCTGATATTTTGTGACTTTTCTTGGCCCACTCCCCTGGACAAAAATCTCCTTTGTCCTTGTTGGGTATAGGGAAATAGACCATGCTGCTCAGCAAGGCTGTAATCCCTTTCCTTCCTTGACTGTTAGAAGGGAAAATGATAGCAGTTTAATGCCTTGATCCCAACAATACTGGCAGTGATTGGGCTGTGATATATATTGCACCACTCCACTAAAAAATCAAAGTATCCTCCAATAGCCTTGATGGTTCATATCGGCCAACAAGAAAGTCAAAGCAAGCAGCTGGTATTCTAATTGATGAAATAGTAACCTTAATTGATTCCTTGATAGGACTAGCCAGGGAAATAGTTTACAACAATACTGTCACACAAAATGTTACAGTCATTATACCCACAGTGGCAGCTGCAATGGGACAGAATGTTAAACTCATACAAAAGTCATTAGACTCCCTGGCTTCAATGATCCTAGACCACCAATTAACCTTTGATTACTTACTGACTAAACAAAGAGAATTATGTGCTATTACAAATACATCCTGTTATTTCTACGTTAATGTTACTGGAGAAATAGAACAAAGGACAGGACTCATCCTCCAACAGGCTACATGGCTATTGTTATGGGTTGGCTGTGTCTCCACCTAAATCTCATCTTGAATTGTGGCTTCCATAATTCCCACGTGTGGGAGGGACCCAGTGGGAGACAATTGAATCATGGGGACAGTTCCTTCCCTACTGTTCTCTTGGTAGTGAATAAGTCTCAGGAGATCTGAAGGTAAGGGGAAACCTCTTTCCCTTGGTTCTCCTTCTCTCTGGTCTGGCACCATGGAAGGCATGCCTTCACCTTCCACCATGATTTTGAGGCCTCCCCAGCCACGTGGAACTGTGAGTCCATTAAACTTCTTTTTGTTTATAAATTACCCAGTCTTGTGTATGTCTTTATCAGCAGCATGAAAATGAACTAATACAGTAAATTGGTACCAATAGAGTAGAGCACTGCTGTTAAGATACCTGAAAATGTGAAAGTGGCTTTGGAACTGGGTAAAAGGCAGAGATTAGAGCAGTTTGGAGGGCTCAGAAGAAAACAGAAAAATGATGGAAAGTTCGGAATTTTCTAGAGACTTGCTGAATGCCTTTGACCAAAATACTGATAACAGTATGGACAATGAAAACACGTCCAAAGTAGTCTCAGATGGAGATGACGAACTTGTTGGGAACTAGAATAAAGTTGACTCTTGTTATGTTTTAGCAAAGCAACTGGTGGCATTTTGCCCCTGATCTAGAAATTTGTAGAACTTTGACTTGAGGAAGATGATTTATCTGGTTATCTGGCAGAAGAAATTACTAAATTTCTAAATTTCTAAGCAGCAAAACATTCAAGAGGTGTCTTTGGTGCTGTTAAAAGCATTCAGTTTTAAAATGCAAACAGCTTAAAGGTTTGGAAAATTTGTAACCTGATGATGCCATTGAAAAGAAAAACCCATTTTTTGGGGAGAAACTGATGCCGGCAACAGAAATGAGCAAAGTAATGAGGAGCCAAAAGTTAATCACCAAGACAATGGGAAAAAATGTCTCCAGGACATATCAGAGAGCTTTGTGGCAGCTCTTCCCATCACAGGCTAAGAGACCAAGAAGAAAAAGTGGTTTCGTGGGCCAGGTCCAGGGCCTCACTGCTGTGTGCAGCCTAGGGACTTGGTGCCCTGCATCCTAACCACTCTAGCCATGGCTAAAATGGGCCAAGGTACAGCTCGGTCTGTGGCTTCAGAGGGTGCAAGCCCCAAGCCTTGAAAACTTCCACATGGTGTTGAGCCTGTGAGTGCATAGAAGTCAAGAACTGAGGTTTGGGATCCTCCACTTAGATTTCAGAGGATGTGTGGAAATGCCTGGATGTCCAGGAAGAAGTTTGCTGCAGGGACAGGACCCTAATGGAGAATCTCTGACAGGCCAGTGCAGAAGGGAAATGTGGGGTTGGAGCCTCCATACAGAGTCCCAACTGGGGCACTGCCTAGTGGACCTGTCAGAAGAGGGCCACCATCCTCCAGACCCCAGAATGGTAGATCCACCTACAGCTTGCACTGTGCATCTGGAAAAGCCACAGACACTCAATGCTAGTGCAAGAAAGCAGCCAACATGGGGCTGTACCCTGCAAGCCACAGGGGCGGAGCTGCCTAAGACCATGGGAACCCACCTCTTGCATCAGCATGAACTGGATATGAGACATGGAGTCAAAGGAGATCATTTTGGAGCTTTAAGATTTGACTGCCTGCTGGATTTTGGATTTGCATGGGGCCAGTAGCCCCTTTGTTTTGGCAAATTTCTCCTATTCAGAATGGCTGTATTTACCAAATGCCTGTACCTCCGTTGTGTCTAGGAAGTAACTGACTTGTTTTTGATTTTACAGGCTCATGGGTAGAAGGGACTTGCCTTGTCTCAGATGAGACTTTGGACTGTGGACTTTTGAATTAATGCTGAAATGAGTTAAGACTTTGGAGGATTTTTGGGAAGGCATGATTGGTTTTGAAATGTGAAGACATGAGATTTGGGAGGGGCCAGCAGTGGAATAATATGGTTTGGCTGTGTCCCCATCCAAATCTCGTCTTGAATAACAGCTCCCATAATTCCCACGTGTAGTGGAAGAGACTCAACCCAGTGGGAGGTAATTGAATCATGGGGCGGTTTTCTCCCTGCGGTTCTCCTGGTAGTGAATAAGTCTTACGGGAGCTGATGTTTTTGTAAGGAGAAACCCTTTTCACTTGGTTCTCATTCTCTCTTGTCTGGCATCATATGAGACATAACTTTCACCTACCACCATGTTTGTGAGGCCTCCCCAGCCATCTGGAACTGTGAGTCCATTAAACTTCTTTTTGTTCATAAATTACCCAATCTTGGGTATGTCTTTATCTGTGGTAAGAAAATGGACTAATAGAGCTATATAATTTTAATAACCCCTCTGCTAAAACCATCTGGGATTCTATTTAAAAATCTACCTAACATTAGTGGTTCCTGCCTTTTCTGGGACCAGTGATAATCATTTTATCATTACTTTTTTTGGCTCCTGTCTTTTTACCTTTTGGTAAAGTTTATATCTTCCAAGCTCCAACAGTTCCACATATAGCTGATGAAGGCACAAGCTTTCAACTCATACCATCCCAAGGGGAGTCTAGTCACTATAAATCAATACATCAGTCAGTAAGGCATTTGCAGAACTTTCAAAGTTAGTCAGGGTCGATAGCTTGGCTCACCAAGAAGCAACTCCAGAAAATGAAACCTCTGATTCTTTTCCTTAAGAATAAGGAGCATAAAATCTCTCAGGGGGAAATGAGACAGATGAGTGATGGGACTCATTCTCCAACCTTTTGCCTTACTGAAGACTTCTAATGCAAGCTGATGGTCGGGTGGGGCATGGGCGGCAGGGACCCCAACCAGACCATTCAGACCCTGCATCATAAATCTTAAGGCTACTTACCCATTGATTGTAGGACCTTGAAGAAACCAAAATTAGCAGCTTCCATCATAAATCTTACTCAAGGGAGTAAAAGGCAGAGTCCTACCACAAATTTTACCCAAGGGGGATAACTCTATCTGCCACACGCACACAAGACCAGAAGAATGACTGGTATTTCCCTGTTGTTCATTATAATACTAAAAATCACACCCAGGGGTGCAGACTTAACATACTAATGAGTTATGCTATGCATGAAGAAGTATGTTACCAGACTGTACAATTGCCTGCTTTAGCCTCTTTAAAATTACTCTCTTCTCTTTAGGTAGCCAGTCAGAGAATTGCCTCATATACTGCCTTCCTTATGTCTGGACATAAGCTCCAATAAAGCTTTGTCTGGGAAAACTCTTTTGGTCTTGAGTCAATTTCTATTGCATTGAGAGCCCAAGAACCTGTGTCCCCACCCAAATCTCATCTCAAATTGCAATCACGGGTTGAGGGAGGGACCCAGTGGGAAGTGATTGGATCATGGGGGTGGTTTTCCCCATGCTTTTCTTGTGATAGTGAGTTCTCATGAAAGCTGATGGTTTTAAAGTGCAGCACTTCCTCATGTGCTCTCTCTCTCCCTCATCTGCCACTGTGTAAGACGTGCTTTGCTTCCCCTCTCCCTTCCGCTATGATTGTAAATTTCCTAAGGCCTCCCCAGCCAGGCAGAACTGTGAGTCAATGAAACCTCTTTTATTTATAAGTTATCAAGTCTCAGGTAGTATTTTTATAGCAGTGTGAGAACTAACTATACAGTAACATTCCTGTCACACAACTTAAAGGCACAATAATGTAATCATCTTTGTTGGGCTTGCTGAATTCTGGTGTAGGAAGACCGTGGAGCAAACATGTTTGTTTCAGTATTCCAATTGAGATGATTACAGATCTAATTTAATTCAGAGCTCATTTAATAAAAAATAACAAATACATTTAAATTGATCTAGTTGGTACAAATTAATAGATGTTAATGCCCTTTGGATAAGTATACTGCAATGCTGAAGAAGAGAAATTACCAAGAAAGATGAACCTGGTTGCCATAAACTTTGATTATAATGTGAGAAGAAGGAGATATATGAATTGATAGTTTAGAACATCATACAGTTGAGGTTCTTGTAGGTATTTATGGAAATGCCACTGGGTCATTGTAATTAAATGTTTGGGAAAGATAAGCAGCCTTTTAAATGCCAGTGGTGCATCCCTAATCAACTATTTCAGAAATTATCTCATTAAACAAGTGAGCTAGATCATAAATGTATTATGCCATACTAAAATCACTGTCTTTGAAAGGTATAGGAATATTTAGATAGATAGTATTTTAAAATTCTGTCACTCATATATTATTATTTAATTTGGGTGTATATTTTGCAGTTAACTTAATCATGAACATGCTCTGGGACAGATAACTCCTCAGATTTGATTCAGTTGTAAGAATCATATAAAGGTGGAAAATTGTTTCATGGTTGTTCATAACAGCATCGACTTCAAGGTCATCTTTTTCATCTTTTGTGAGTTTTATCTCAAGAATTCAGTTAAGTAATTGTTGGAACACATGCATGAATAAAAATAAACTTTTAATATTTTAACACTTTGAAGGTATCTATGTTTCCACTGTTTATGAATAAATGAAACAGTTTTTAGAACACATAATTTAGAGTCCTTGATTTTCATAAGGAAGCATTATTTAATTCTCCTACTTGCCTGATACTCATAGCATATCAACAATTACTTTGATGAAAAACATTAAATCTCCTTGGCTTAAATGCCTGCAGGTAATATCAAGTATGATTTACCTCTCACAAGCCTATTATATATGTTTAGGAAAGACATTAAAAAAACAGTATTTCAAACAATTAATGCTGTAGTTGTGTTAAGCTGTGTAACTGAATCAATCCATATCATCAATATGCTATGCTGCATAATTCTGTTATTTCAGTGACTGTTTTAAAATTCTCCACCCTTGACATTCTAATCTGCCATTGTATTGGTTTTTATTAATAATAAAAATAGTAAATATTTATTGAAAATTGTTGATGTGCCATGTGTTCAGCTTAACCTTGGTATTAATTAACCTCGAGTCTCCAACATAGGTTATTTCATCTCTAGAGGTACAAAAAGATTTCTAAAAAAATGTGTCTTGCATGTTGCAATATTTAATTTTAAATATTTCAATTTCCTTGTGAACAACTTTCAAATGTAACATTCCCTAAGACTGAGATTTCTTAAAACACCTCTACTTGGCCAGGCACAGTGGCTCATGCCTGTAATTTCAGCATTTTGGGAGGCAGAGGCAGGCAGATGACCTGAGTCCAGGAGTTTAAGACCAGCCTGGACAACAAGGTGAAACCCTGTCTTTCCAAAAAAAGAAAAATTAGCTTGGTTGGGTGGAGCATGCCTGTAGTCCCAGGTATTTTTGGGAAGATTAGGTGGGAGGATCACCTGAGTCCAGGGACGTTGAAGACTGCACCATTGCACTCCAACCTGGGGAAAAGAGTGAGACCTTGTCAAAACAAAACAAAACAAAAACAAAAATAAAAAATCCCTATTACTTGCTCATTCCCCTAATCTCTTTCCCTTTTACAATAGTCTTTTTCCATATCTTGAAACTAAAGGTAGAATTTGTCACTTTCCACAAATCATAAAATGGTTCACAAAAAGAATATGTCAAAATATTAGTTATATATTAAAAGTAATAATATGCACATTAAATACCTTATTTAACAAATAATTTTCACAGTTCAGATGGCCGACATTGTTTTCAAAAGTTTGTTAAGGAAGACTTGAATAATTGTCAGTTGATAGATTATTAAAAGTAATATTTGAGAGGTGGCAAGAGGATTTCTCCAACCACGCACACACACACACAGCTGAGTTTTCAACAAAATCATAACTTTTCTTTAACTCATTTAAGAGTTAAAGTCACAGGAAATAATGTATCCTGAAATTGAAATACAAATCCTGTCAAGGAGAGATTGGATACAAGCACTTACACATCTAAGGCAGCGCATTGGAGAAAGGAATGCCAAGTGCACATAAAATATGGTAAGAACAATGCAGTTAAATTGTTAACAAAATTACTAAATGCTGGCTTCAGGCTAGGATGAGAGTATAGAAAACTGAGCCACAGAGAAAAGGGAATTTATTTATTATTTATTTATTTATTTGTTTGTTTATTTATTTATTATTATACTTCAGGTTTTAGGGTACATGTGCACAATGTGCAGGTTAGTTACATATGTATACATGTGCCATGCTGGTGTGCTGCACCCACTAACTCGTCATCTAGCATTAGGTATATCTCCCAATGCTATCCCTCCCCCTCCCCCCACCCCACAACAGTCCCCGAAGTGTGATGATCCCCTTCCTGTGTCCATGTGTTCTCATTGTTCAATTCCCACCTATGAGTGAGAATATGCGGTGTTTGGTTTTTTGTTCTTGCAATTGTTTACTGAGAATGATGATTTCCAATTTCATCCATACAATGAGATACCATCTCACACCAGTTAGAATGACAATCATTAAAAAGTCAGGAAACAACAGGTGCTGGAGAGGATGTGGAGAAATAGGAACACTTTTACACTGTTGGTGGGACTGTAAACTAGTTCAACCATTGTGGAAGTCAGTGTGGCGATTCCTCAGGGATCTAGAACTAGAAATTCCATTTGACTCAGCCATCCCATTACTGGGTATATACCCAAAGGACTATAAATCATGCTGCTATAAAGACACATGCACAAGTATGTTTATTGCGGCATTATTCACAATACCAAAGACTTGGAACCAACCCAAATGTCCAACAATGATAGACTGGATTAAGAAAAGGGAAATTTATACTTACTTGAAGACTCTTCTCCAAAAACCTCATGATTGGCTCACAAGAAACATTAGCTGACAGAGGGATAGAAAATCCCTCTTGCTGCAGACCTAGGAGAGGAAAGCATCAGGCCCTGGAAGAAAGAACAAACAAGCTCCACCCACAGTCTTCACTACAGAAGACTTAAAACTACTAGGTAGCAAACTCTGTCACCCTAATGGCAGATGGAGAAAATCCACTGGGACAAAGAGAAGGGGAAATACAACAAAACACTTCTATTCCTAGGAAAGAGACAGGAAATACTTCTGGGGCCAGATTATTGGAGGTACCCAATCACTGTATAGGAGCAGGATCAATTAGAAAGTCCTATTTTCAAGATTCAGAGACATAGACCCTGAATATAGGTAGATACAAGGCCTGATTAAATTTAGGCTGAATGAAGCAACAAAAAACACTCTGCTATCTCCACCCTATGTTTAAAAAGCTAGCAAGTTCTAGGAAACATACCACAGCAGCCTATCACTGAGTTAGACACGAGAAGAGCAAATCTTTCTGAAAAATCAGGCTCATAGGAACAGCTTAAAGCTAAGGGTGAAATGGGATCTTTATGTAGAACTCTTGAGTACCCAGCCCCTGACCTATACACCAGGTAAAGCCAGAGGATTTGAAGCAAGTAATGCACTGAGGTTAATCATAGAAAAACATAAACCCAACCCAGAAAATCTCGGATTGTGGTATTCTCCATTTAAAAAGTCACTTAATAGTTGACATTTTTTTTTCTTATCGCTTTTTCTACATGCTTGCTACTCAGAGCAATGTTGATCCGTTATCTTTATCTGATGTTTCCTCTGAAAGACCAGACCTGCATTATAGGTCATTAAAGAATTGCTAAGGAGAACATTGAGGAGAGTCTACTGGCATAGTTGAAAGGAAGATGGAGAACATGGTATGGGTCCCCTGTACTATGTGGCCTTGTCTGCTTGTGATAATGTAAAGTCTAGATTCAGAGATGAATATTCCTAGTTGCATAGGCCAACCTGTCACTACCCCAGAAGGGAAGATTTAAAGAATCTGAGAATGATTGGATCTCTTTGCCATTAAACCTCTAACTATAACATACTTAAACTAGAAATTATTCATAGAAAGATATTTAAAAGATATATATATATATTTAAATTAAACAACATATATTTCTAAGTAAATAATCAGTCAAAGAATATATGACAGGCATATTATATTTTAATTGAATAAAAATGAAAGCAAAAATTATTAAAATTTATGGTGTGCAGTTAAATGATAGCACTAAATGCTTATTTAGAAGACAGTCCTCACATAAATGATCTAAGTTTGTTAAATAATCCAGAAGAAAAGAAGAGTAAATAAAACCCTAAAAAGGGCAAGAAATATCAGAGAACAATTTATCTGTGATATTAAAAATAAAGTCTAAAAGGAGAAGAAGAAAAATCAAAGAAAGCAAAAACTGGTTCTCTGAAAATATCACTAAAATTAAAAAAATTCTCACCAGAGTCACCACAAAAAATAAAACACAAAAACTACAAATGCTAGGAAGAAAAGAAGATAAATTACCACACCTCTTACCAATATTAAAATAATAAAGCCGGGTGTGGTGGCTCATGCCTGTAATCCTAACAACATTTTGGGAGGTCAAAGGTGAGTAGATTGCTTGAGCTCAGGAGTTCAAGAACAGCCTGAACAACATGGTGAAATATCATATCCTCAAAAAATATCTCCCCAAATTTAGCCGGGGATGGTGGTGCATGCATGCAGTCCCAGCTGCTCAGGAAGCTGAAGTGAGAGGAACACTTGAGCCCAGGGAGGTCAAGGCTGCAGTGAGCAATGATAGCACTGCTACACTCCAGCCTGGGCAACAGAATGAGACCCCATCTAAAAAAAAAGGACAATAAGAAAATATAAATTCATGCCTATTGACTAGAAAATTTCAAGGAGATGATATAATTCCTTAGAAGTTCAAAACTAGCAATTCTCGTTCAAGAAGTAATAATCTGAATAGTTCTACATGAATGAAGATATTAAATCTTTGTTCAAAAATATTCAAACTAAGGAAACTCCAGGCTATATGCCCTTCCTGCTGAACTCTATCAAAAATTTAAAGAAGGAAAAGTATCAATTCTATATAACCTCTTCCAGAAAATGAAAAAGGAGAAAATCTTTTCTAAATTATTTTAGGAGACTATTCCTTCCTTCATTCAAAATTTAGACAAAATCTAATAATAAAATTACAGACTGATGTCCCTCATGGACATATATATAAAATTTTTAAATAAAATGTAGCAATACATAAAATACAAAATTCAGTTACATGTGAAAAGGATAATATGATACATTGCAACCAAACTTGGCTTCTCCCAGAAAGGCAAAGCTGGTTCAACATTTGAAAATTAAACAACAGAATTCACCATTAACAGACAAAAGATGAAAACACATATAATAGATGTAGCAGAGTCCCCTAACAAGACTCAACATTCATTTATAATAAAAAGTCAAAGCAAACTGAGAATAGAGAGGAATATCTTCAATCTAGTCAACAGCATCAAAAGCAATAAACAAATAAACTACAGTTAACATCACTAAGACTGGTTTTTCCCAAAGTTTGGAACAAGGTAAGAATATATACTCTCACTACTAAGTAAATACTTCTATTCAGTATCATACTGGAGGTCCTAGCTAGTGCAATCAGACAAAAAATTTAGATAAAAGGTGTATTTACTGGAAGGGAAAAATTAAAATTGTCTCTTCACAGCTAACATTTTTTATGTAAAAAATTCCACAGGATTTACAAAAGAAAAGCTATTTGAATTATTAAGTAAATGTAAAGGTTTCACAACATGACAGCATGCAAAATCAATATGCAAAAATCAATTATACTTTTAAACACTAACAAATTAATTGAAAATTAAAATTTTTAAGTACAACTTATGTATTACCAAATATATGAAATAGTTATGTATATCAAGATATAAAAGATTAATGAAAGACATCAAAAGAGTAATAGAGATACATACTAATTTTACATATTGGAAATCCCAATTGTGGCAATCTCCCCCGTCTGCATTATCAATATATTACAATCTCAATAAAAATGAAGGCTGAAATTGTTTTTATAGAAATCAACAAATTCCTTTGAAAGAAACTAGAATATCCAAAATAAATTGAGAAAGAACTAAGTTGTTAGCCTTACACTGCACAATTTCTTGAGTTAATCTAACTCTATAGTATACTAGATATAGTTTGTATTGCCAAAAGAATAAACACATATCAACAGAACAAAATAAAAAGTCTGGAAATTGATCCATAGATGTAGTCAATTAATTTCAATTAATTTTGTCAAATTCTGTTATGGATGCAGAGCAACTAGAAGTCTTATAGCTTGACAGTGGAAATCCAAAATAATACAGTCACTTTGGGAAACAATTTGGCAGTTGATTATACAGGTAAACATCCACTTAACCTGTGTACCAACAGTTTTCCTTCTAAATATTAGCCAAGTGATATGAAAATTTATGACCATTCCAAAACCTATATAGTAATGTTTACAGCAGCTTTAATAGCAATTATGGAAAACTGGAATCACTCCAAATGCCCTACAACTGCTTAATGGATAAACCATTAAGGTACATTGTAAAATGGAATTACTCAACAATAAAAACCACACACTACTGATATATACAACACAATTGAACCACAAATATATGATGCTAAATGACAGAAAGACTAAAAATGGTTGTACATGGTATGATCCATTTCCATGACATTTAGGAAAAGGAAAAACTTTAAGAAAATAGATGACTACTTGCCTGAGGCTGTGACTAAACAGCGGTTTTACCTACAAACGTCCATAGAAAGATTGAAGGGCAGAGACAATGGAGCTGTCATAGATCTGGTTGTGGTTACATGACATTATATGTTTTGGAAAACTCACAAAATTGAACACAAAACCAGTGATATTTTACAGCCTGTAAATTGAATCTTAATTAAAAATATGAAAAATGATATTCATTGATACACTAATATGTGAATTTGGCTACAATCTTGGAAGAAATTTGAAGAGTTTATGATGTTGCTATAATGAAATTCCTTTCATTTCTATATACTTATTTGAACAATCTTTTCTAGTTGCTTGTATTATAAAACTGAACTACAGAAATAGAATTTTAACTAAATCTATCTTATTGCACCATTAAGTGAAAATTTGTCATGGATACACAAATTAATTGTGAAACACAAAATTATAAACTTTTAAATGACATTATGTATACTATTAATATTTATAATATAATTAATCTCATAATAGATGCATTTCCAAAAAAATTCATGTGTAATATTTGCCTATCACTAAATAATATATTGAAGATTTGTCAGTTAATATATTAATATCAATGATATAAAGTATATAATTTATATAACAAATTTGCTTAAAATAATAGGTTCTATATAATTAATATATGATCATAATATAGTTATATTTAAATAATATATGATAAATAGATAGATAAATATTTATATAATATGGAAATATATAACTTTTAATTATATTTTCACCATATGATTTTCAAATATATATATTAACATATAATACATAATATATTAACCTATAAATATTAATAATGTTTTTTATCATGAATTCATTAGAAAGGTATGCTACATTGATAAATAAAAATATTAATCATAAAATTTACATTAATATAAAATTTTACTAAAAAGTGAAATGAAAGAAAAACTTTAATTTCCTCTGTTTTATAGTTAAAACAAGAGAAAAAATTCAAAACCACAGAATAATAGAGAAATTAGTTAATTGGATCATTGTTAGTTGGCAACAGGCAATACTAGGGCTAATTGAATCTAACACTTATACCCATGTTCTCATTTTCTTCTTCAATATACTGTAATATTTTTCACAAGGATCTATGTAGGAAAAAAGTATAAAAGAAGGTGCTTTTGGCTTTTGTTGCTCATTTTTAGAAATCAATTATATACTTTGCATTGTATTTCAATTCACCTTATATAAGAAAAATTTCTGCTGCTAATTATTTTAGAATTATTGACGTGGATAAAATCTGCTAATATTAATCATGTGTTGCAACTTCTCAGCTTTTTTTTTCCTTGGGATACAATTGAAGTTACATAACCTTTAATTTTCATTTTTGCCTTTTCTGGTAGAAAATTCAAAACAAAAGGTAAAGATAAATTGCTAAAGACTGCTTCAGCTTGAGTTGTACCTGTTTCTTTATGTATAGATATTCAACACAAGTGTGTGTATGTGTGAGTGTCAAAATTTGTCAAGAAGCATATATTGTATCATATTTCTTATTTAAGATATTTTAATTAGTTATCACAATAATCCTTCAAGGAAGGTATTTTAACAATAAGTAAATCTCAAAACCTTTTTTGATGTTCTTCTTTATGAAATGGCCTTTTAAGTTACATTACTAGGTTAGCCTTACACTGAAATTTAACTATAGACCACCTCAGATTTAAAGAGCAAGTTGAAAACAAATAAACAAATAAAAAGGATCTTTCAGCAGACGCCATTATCCTCTGTTTCTCTGCTGCACTGTCCTCGACGTCTTGCCTGTGTCCCACTTGCTCGCGGCCTATAGGCTGCTGCAGCACTGGGGTGTCAGTTGTTGGTCCGACCCAGAACGCTTCAGTTCTGCTCTGCAAGGATATATAATAACTGATTGGTGTGCACATTTAATAAAAAAATATGGAAACTGAACATCCGGAAGAAAGCTTTCCTAACACTGAAACCAATGGTGAATTTGGTAAACGCCCTGCAGAAGATATGGAAGAGGAACAAGCATTTAAAAGATCTAGAAACACTGATGAGATGGTTGAATTACGCATTCTGCTTCAGAGCAAGAATGCCGGGGCAATGACTGGAAAAGGAGGCAAGAATATCAAGGCTCTCCCTACAGACTACAATGCCAGTGTTTCAGTCCCAGACAGCAGTGGCCCCCAGCGCATATTGACTATCAGTGCTGATATTGACACAATTGGAGAAATTCTGAAGAAAATCACCCCTACCTTGGAAGAGGGCCTGCAGTTGCCATCACCCACTGCAACCAGCCAGCTCCCTCTCGAACCTGATGCTGTGGAATGCTTAAATTACCAACACTATAAAGGAAGTGACTTTGACTACGAGTTGAGGCTGTTGATTCATCAGAGTCTAGCAGGAGGAATTATCAGGGTCAAAGGTGTTAAAATCAAAGAACTTCGAGAGAACACTCAAACCACCATCAAGCTTTTCCAGGAATGCTGTCCTCATTCCACTGACAGAGTTGTTCTTATTGGAGGAAAACCCGATTGGGTTGTAGAGTGCATAAAGCTCATCCTTGATCTTATATCTGAGTCTCCCATCAAAGGACGTGCACAGCCTTATGATCGCAATTTTTACGACGAAACCTATGATTATGGTGGTTTTACAATGATGTTTGATGACCGCTTTGCACGCCCAGTGGGATTTCCCATGCGGGGGAGAGGTGGTTTTGACAGAATGCCTCCTGGTCGGGGTGGGCGTCCATGCTTACATCTAGAAGAGATTATGATGATATGAGCCCTCGTCCAGGACCACCTCCACCTCCTCCCGGACGAGGCGGCCGGGGTGGTAGCAGAGCTCGGAATCTTCCTCTTCCTCCACCACCACCACCTAGAGGGGGAGACCTCATGGCCTGTGACAGAAGAGGGAGACCTGGAGACCGTTACAACGGCATGGTTGGTTTCAGTGCTGATGAAACTTGGGACTCTGCAATAGACACATGGAGCCCATCAGAATGGCAGATGGCTTATGAGCCACACCGTGGCCCCGGGTATGTTTATTCCTATGCAGGGGGTCGTGGCTCATATGGTGATCTTGGTGGACCTATTATTACTACACAAGTAACGATTCCCAAAGATTTGGCTGGATCTATTATTGGCAAAGGTGGTCAGCGGATTAAACAAATCTGTCATGAGTCGGGAGCTTCGATCAAAATTGATGAGCCTTTAGAAGGATCCGAAGATCGGATCATTACCATTACAGGAACACAGGAACAGATACAGAATGCACAGTATTTGCTGCAGAACAGTGTGAAGCAGTATGCAGATGTTGAAGGATTCTAATGCAAGATATTTTTTCTTTTTTATAGTGTGAAGCAGTATTCTGGAAAGTTTTTCTAAGACTAGTGAAGAACTAAAGGAGTCCTGCGTCTTTTTTGTTGTTATCCGCTTCTGTTTAAAGAGCCAACATTCCTCTGCTTCACAGGTGTTCTGCATTTGAGGTGTAGTGAAACCTTTGCTGTTCAACAGATCTAATGTTTTAGTTCCTTACCAACAGGGTTAGGGCGGGGAACGGCGTGCAAAAACTAACATTGAAATTTTGAAACAGCAGCAGAGTGAGTGGATTTTAGTTTTTGTTATTGGTGGTGGTTTAAAAAAATTCCCCCCATGTAATTATTGTGAACACCTTGCTTTGTAACATTTGGGGGTGGGACAGGGAGGAAAAGTAACAATAGTCCACATGTCCCTGGTTCTGTTCAGAGCAGTGTGCAGAATGTAATGCTCTTTTTTGTAAGAAACGTTTTATGATTTTTAAAATAAACTTAGTGAACCTTTTTTTGGTGATCATTTTTTTAAGACAGTCATTTTAAAATGGTGGCTGAATTTCCCAACCCACCCCCAAACTAAACACTAAGTTTAATTTTCAGCTCCTCTGTTGGACATATAAGTGCATCTCTTGTTGGACATATAAGTGCATCTCTTGTTGGACATAAGCAAAATAACTTGGCAAACTTAGTTCTGGTGATTTCTTGATGGTCTGGAAGTCTGTTGCTGGGAAGAAATTCCATCATACATATTCATGCTTATAATAAGCTGGGGATTTTTTGTTTGTTTTTGCAAATGCTTGCCCCTACTTTTCAATAATTTTCTATGTTAGTAGTTGTGAAGAAGTAAGGTGGGGAGCAGTACTACAAGTTGAGTAATGGTATGAGTATATACCAGAATTCTGATTGGCAGCAGGTTTTATTAATCAGAATAACACTTGGTTATGGAAGTAACTAATGCTGAAAAAATTGATTATTTTTATTAGATAATTTCTCACCTATAGACTTAAACTGTCAACTTGCTCTAGTGTCTTATTAGTTAAACTTTGTAAAATATACATATGTTTGTTTTTCCATTGTATGCAAATTGAAAGAAAAAGATGTACCATTTCTCTGTTGTATGTTGGATTATGTAGGAAATGTTTGTGTACAATTCAAAAAAAAAAAAAAAAGATGAAAAAAGTTCCTGTGGATGTTTTGTGTAGTATCTTGGCATTTGTATTGATAGTTAAAATTCACTTCCAAATAAAACACCCATAATGCTAGATTTGATGTGTGCCCAATTTGAACAAGGGTTGATTGACACCTGTAAAATTTGTTGAAACGTTCCTCTTAAAAGGAAATACAGTAAATATATATATATATATATATAAAAGAATCTTTCACTCTTTAAACTGTGATCAAGATTTGAAGACTTGAAAGTGAGATGAAGGGAAAATAAATGTTTTTCAACATTATTTTGTTTTGTTGTAAATACAATACACAGATTAAAAAATGCTATCATAAGAGGCTGAAATGAAATCTGCCTTTTCAGTTCAAACTTGAGTTTCAGAAATAGACTATTTTTTGAATGTTAGAAGTTGATATAAAACAAATGTCAAAAAGTCTCTCTAAATGTCATGCCTATTCTTTTCAAGGTAAAATTGAATTAATTTATCTCATCAATAAACTGATGTATTTTGAACTGCAATGATATGTATGTATAAGATACCTAAATATTCCTTTGTAGAAAGAAGTATAAAAAACATTTTCTGTCATCATAAAGTGAATAATTAGTATGTATATCAATTGTTTTTTAACAGTTAATTTGAATAATAAAAAGTTCCTGATATGGTTTGGTTTGGCTCTGTGTCCCCACCCAAATCTCATGTTGAATTGTAATCCCCAGTGTTGGGGGAGGGACCTGGTGGAAGGTGATTGGTTCATGAGGGAGTGGGGGGGCAGGCAGATATCCCCTTTGCTGTTCCCATGACAGTGAGTGAATTCTCATGAGATCTGGTTGTTTAAAAGTGTGTAGCACTTCTGCCTTCACTCTCTCTCCTGCTACATGTGAAGACATGCTTACTTCCCTTTTGCCTTTCTGCCATGATTATAAGTTTTCTCAGGCTTTCCCAGCCATGCCTCCTGTACAGCCTGTGGAATTGTGAGTGAATTAAGCCTTTTTTCTTTATAAACTACCCAGTCTCATGTAGGTTTTTATAGCAGTGTGAGAAGAAACTAATACAGTCCCCAAAGGCAATATATTAATTGCCTTAAGGTTACATACTCCTGAACATAGAATTTGAGAGTAAATGCTTATTTAAAAGCAAAATTTTAAAAAGACTTTTAAATTTCTTGTTTTCATTTACTGTTGGAGATATTCTAGAATTAGCATTTTTTATGTACTCAAAATATTCTAAATTAATACGTTTTTAGTTTCTAACCATTTAAAAAATACATGTAAAGTAAAAGTTGTGTATATTAGTTAAATGCAGAGTAGCTTGTTTTCCCATTTGTACAGTTTTAGTAAAAATTATATATCACAGGTGCCTTAATTGGAAAGCTGAACAATTTTGACATATACATTGTGCAAAACATCCCTGGGACTTAACATAATTTTATTTATTTAATTTTTTTTATAAAATAAAATACATATTTTAGACATTTCTTTCTAGTGAATTTATTATTCTGGGGGAGAAACATGTTATACCAATATAATTTACAGAGTTTAGAAAGAAAGACTTTTTATGTCTCCATAATTCAATCTAAAATTTATTATTTCAAAAGCAGATATTTTTGTAAGCAAAGCATTTATACAATGTATCTAATTGCCAAGGTAAGATAATGACAATACAATAAAAAGTAAGAAAGTTACTTAAAGGTCATCCAGAACATCTCAAAGGAGCTAAGAACTTTATAGGTTTTCCCCCTCCCAGCTGAAATCAATCTCTAATTGATTCACACACTTGTGTGCAGTTGATAGGAAACAATCATTCCTATATCTATTTTGTAAATGACAATCCTGTCTTTTTTTTGCTTTCATCATTCTGAACAAACTATATGAGAATCCACTATATAATTTAGACCATAACTTGCATTGTATTTTTATTTTAAATATGTACATTTACAGTGAGTAATTGTCCTATAATCTGATTATGAATTTTCCTACAGATAATTCTAGCTGAATTTGGTTTTGTTATTTTTTTATGTCTTACATGCAACCTAAATGATTACCATATTCCACCTCAACTTAATAATTTTGGAAAGAGAGTCTCCAAGGGATGTGGGTTCTGTCTACTGGAAAGATGTTTTCCAAACCTTCTGCTCTCTACGAGAGGTCATTGCTAACTCTATTTTTTATCATGGCACTGACACAGAGACTAAAGTCCCATTAGGCTCAATGTCGCTACTTACACAAGAGTAAGTTGAAGAAGAAAAGACAGAGCATGCCACATGTCCTTTTATGACTATGTTTCTTACTTCGAGCATATAAGCTCATTCGAGTATTCAAACTCTACATGTAACTCTTAGTTCAAAGGAGAAAAAGAATAAACAATATGTATTAAATGTATGGTGTCATTGGGGAAAAAATGTGAGGTGTCCACCCTACCATTATAGTTTAAGGTAAACAACCTCGAAGAGTAAAAACCTTACAAGAGTTATTATACTGGGTCACTTCGTCGATTTTAACCTTCTAACCTGGTCCCAGACTCTGCAATTGTCTGCAAAGGTATGTTTTTCTTTAACCTAAGTGTTACATTGCATATTCATAAGCATTGGTCTTGATCTAGAATCTATCATCCGGAAAGGTAATTATTTTTAGGGAGTAATTATTCCCTAAAAATTTGTTCCAAATCTTCCAGGTGGAGTACAAATATTCCACAAAAACAAGTTTGCCATCTTTAGAACAAGTATCTCCAAAAACTGTTGGAAGAGCGAGGAAGAGTGAAGGAAACTATGGCACTGCATGTTTTGCAGAAGAGTTCCAACTGTGCCCTATGAGTCAGAGTGAATCCACAGTAACAGGAATTCCAAGATTTATTTCCTTTGGGTTCATTCCAGCAGGCTGATTTGTAGCTATATTTCATTATTTTTTATTGTTCAGCCAAGTAACTTTACACACATATACACACAAACACACACTCACTTGTGCAGACATTCATGAGTCTCTCAGTAATATTACAGTTTAAACTATAAGGAAAGCCACAAATTTTTTTATAAGTGGGTTATAACTTACCATACTCGTGATGGAGTTAATTTTTCACATGGTATCCATACCAATAGATGTCTATGGATTAAATTTATGTCTTCAAACAACTGTTCAAAATCTTAGCATTTCTCTCTACCCATTTTTCTTCCTTCTTACAACATAGTCATTACTAAAAATATAACTTGTGTTTAATGTTAACGTTAAAGTTGATATTGTAAATTTATTTTTAAAATTATAAATACTGGTTTGGTAAGGTGGCTCACACCTGTAATCCCAGCACTTTGGGAGGCTGAGGCAGACAGATCACAAGGTCAGGAGTTTGAGACCAGCCTGGCCAACATAGTGAAATCCCGTCTCTACTAAAAATACAAAAATTAGCTGGGCATGGCGGCTGGCACCTGTAGTGCCGGCTACTCAGGAGGCTAAGGCAGGAGAATAGCTTGAACCCAGGAGGTGGAGGGTGCAGTGAGCCGATATTATGCCACTGCACTCCAGCCTAGGTGACAGAGCAAGACTTCGTCTCGAAAAAAAAAAAAGAAAAGAAAAGAAAAAAATTATGTATACTAACTGATGACAATAACTAAACTGAAAAATGAGAAAGGTTTTCTTAATTTATTCAACAGTTACCTTCTTTACCAACAGGAGGGATATTTGTTAATATTAACACAATGCTAGCACGTCTTCAGAGGGAAGCCATTGAGACCAGGTGGAGGGAAGAAACAGAGACTAGGCTGAAGGGGGAAGAAGCTGGGAACCCTACATGGGGTTACCACGCACTGAGACTTGTTCCTGGCTTCCAGTGACTCTCACAGAGGGCATGAGTTGAACAGACAAGGAGCAACTCATTCTCACCACAGGCCTCTGGAATCCCAAAAGGAGGAGACCCTTCAACCACTAAGGACACTTGAGTTGGCAGGGAAAACTACTTAGGGAAGTGATAGGGGCAGAACTCCAGACAGGTCAGAGCCCAGAGAATTTGGTGTGGGAGTGTCTGTGGTGGAGCACGGACAGGGAGGCCCATTCTTCTAGGCTTGATTTACTCCCGTAGGAGACTTTATCCCTAGGGAAACTCTCAGACCTGAACTCTTCAGGACAGTATTGCCCATCAGACAGGGACAATCTGACATGAGCACCCTTCAGTCTACTGGTCTCTCTTGGGACCTCAGCCTGGCCATGTTAGCTTGCAGTGAAGTCCCCAGGTACATCCTAGGGGCCTGCATCATAGCCGCTATGCTGGCAGGCAGTGCTTGATGGGCAGAGTACTTCACCAGAGCAGCCCCTGCATGCACCAGCTCTCCTGTGTCCTTTCCTCAATGTAGCCTCCCCCACAGTGCCTTGCCTACAGGCACTCAGTCACCCCCAACATTGCTCTGCTGGTCTGTGTGCTCGGGAAGATCTAGCCTTCCTTTGCCATGAATGTGTGTGTGCATGTGCACCCCACCTTGCCACTGCTGACAGTGTGAGTACACCCCAATCCCTTGCTGCACCACTATTGTTGTTGGGGCATTGATGGTCATGGAGCCCACCAGCCCCACACCCACCAGCACCCCACCCTTGCACTACAGCTGCCTGCATAAAACTAAGGCGTGGAAAACAGGGGACTAGCCCCCAGCCCTGGGTGGGCACTGCTGCCAGCATGAACATACACAAAGGGCATATAGAGTCTTGTGCCTCACCAACTCCCACCCCTGTGCTAACACCACCACTGGTACAAATGTATGCGCTGTCACTGGTAGGGGTTCCCATACCCCCAAGCCTGACTGCCATCACCCCTGCTGCTAACACCCACACAGAGGCCAGCACCCTGGCACCCTCTACTCCCCTGTATCGACAATGGAACATGCACTCTGCTGCACTGCCACTGCTGCCTTTGCTGTCACATGCAAAGGAAAATGATCCTGCCGCCAGTGCGGCAAGTGCTTTGGCTGGCAACACACATCAGAGTGTTGTGACCAGCAGTCTAGGAGCACCTTAGACCCTCTAGTGCAACAGGTTTCTAAATTCAAGGAGCCAGAGATCAAAGCTAGGGCTGAATACCAGTCCCCCAGAGTTAGAGCAGGCAGTGCAGGAGTATTGAGCAGAGACTTGGGCCCCAAAAATCTTCCAGAAATGACACCAGTTGAGTCAACGTACCTTATAGCACAATCAAACCCCCAAGATTATCAAATCAGATAAAAGAAAAAAAAATCCTGAGGACAGTGGCTTCAAAGATTGAAGGGACAGGCCGGACGCCGTGGCTCACGCCTGTAATCCCAGCACTTTGGGAGGCCGAGGCCGACGGATCGTGAGGTCAGGAGATCGAAACCATCCTGGCTAACACAGTGAAACCCCGTCTCTACTAAAAATACAAAAAAATTAGCCGGGCATGGTGGCAGGTGCCTGTAATCCCAGCTACTCGGGAGGCTGAGACAGGAGAATGGCATGGACTCGGGAGGCAGAGCTTGCAGTGAGCTGAGATCGTGCCACTGCACTCCAGTCTGGGTGACAGAGTGAGACTCCGTCTCAAAAAAAAAAAAGAAAGAAAGATTGAAGGGACATCAGCCAACAAAGATGAGAAAGAACCAGTGCAAGAACTCTGACAATACAAAAAGCCAAAGTGTCTTCTTTCCTTCAAATGTTTGCACTAGTTCTCCAGCAAGAGTTGTTAATCAGGTTAGGATGGCTGAAATGACAAAAATGTAATTCAGAATATGAATAGGAACAAAAATCAATGAGGTTCAGAAAGATATTAAAATCCAATCTAAGGAAGCTAAAAATCACAATGAAAAAATACAGGAGCTGACAAACAAAATAGCAAGTATAGAAAAGAGCATAACCAACCTGCCAGAGCTGAAAAACACTATAAAAGAATTTCATAATTCAATCACAAGTACTAATGGCAGAAAAGACCAAGCTAAGGAACAAATGTCAGAACTTGAAGATTGGCTTTCTTAAATAAGACAGAGAAATTTAAAAAAAAAAAAGAAAGAATGAAAAGAAATGAAAAAAAAAACCTCTGATAAATATGGGATTATGTAAGGAGACTGAATCTATGACTCAGTGGCATTCCTGAAAGATATGGGGAGAATAGAAGCAACTTGGAAAACATATTTCAGGATATCATCCATGAGAATTTCCCCAACCCAGCTAGAGAGGCTAAATTGAATTCAGGAAATACAGAGAACCTCCCACAAAATACTTCACAAGAAAATTATGCCAAGGACATATAATAATAATGAGATCTTACAAGGTCAAAATGAAAGAAAAATTGTAAAGAGCAGCTAAAGAGAAAGGACAAGTAATCTACAAAAAGGAGACCATCAGACTAACAGTGAACCTCTCAGCAGAAACCCTAAGCCAGAAGAGATTGGTGGTGTATAAGTCGACATTCTTAAAGAAAAGAAATTCCAACCAAGAATTTCATGTCTAGCCAAACTAAGCTTCATAAGTGAAGGAGAAATAAGATCCCTTTTAGACAAGCAAATGCTGAGGGATTTCATTACCAGCAGACCTGCCTTACAAGCGCTCCTAAAAGAAGCACTAAAAATGGAAAGACTTATCAGTCACTACAAAAACACACTTAAGTACACGGACCAATGACACTATAAAGCAACCACACAAAAAGCTGGCATAATAAATGGCTAACAACATAATGACAGGATCAGATCCACACATATCAATACTAATCTTGAATGTAAATGGGCTAAATGCCCCAATTAAAAGGCACAGAATGCCAAGCTGGATAAAGAACCAAGACCCAATGGTATTCTATCTTCAGGAGACCTATCTCATGTTCAATGACATGAAGAGGCTCAAAATAAATGAATGGAGAAAAATCTACCAATCAAATGGAAAATAGAAAAAAGCAAAGGTTTCAATCCTAATTTCACTTTAAACCAACAAAGATTAAAAAAGACAAAGAAGCACATTATATAATGGTTAAGGGTTCAATTCAACAAGAAAACCTAACGATTTTTAACATATATTCACTCAACATAGTGGCATTCAGATTTTACAAAGCAAGTTCTTAGAGACCTTCAAATAGACTTAGACTCCCACAAAATAATACTGGGAGACTTCAACACCCCACTGACAGCATCAGATAATCATCAAGTCAGAGTATTAACAAAGATATTCAAGATCTAATCTCAACACTGGATCAAATGGATCTGATAGACATCTACAGAATACTCCACCCAAAAACAACAGAATGCACATTCTTCTCATCTGCACATGGCACATATTCTACAATCAAACACACGTTTAGACATAAAACAATCCTCAGAAAATTTTAAAAATGAAATTATACCACCCACACTCTTGGACCACAGCACAATAAAAACAGAATTCAATATTAAGAAAATCCCTCAAAACCATGCATTTACATCAAAATTAAACGACCTTCTCCTGAATGACTTCTGGGCAAACAATGGAATTAAGGCAGAAATAAAGAAGTTATTTGAAACTAATGAGAACAAAGATACAACATACAAAAATCACTGGGACACAGCAAAGGAGTGTTAAGAGGGAAATGTATAGTATTAAACATCCTTGTCAAAATGTTAGAAAGAACTCAAATTAACAATCTAACATCACAACTAAAAGAACTGGAGAAGCATTACTGTGTAATGCAAAACAACCCCAAAGCTAACAGAAGAAAAAGAGATAATAAAAATCAGGGCTGAACTGAAGGATACTGAGACATGAAAAACCATTCAAAAGATCAATGAAGCCAGGAGCTGTTTTTTTTTCAAATTAATGAAATAGACTGCTAGTTAGACTCATAAAGAAGCAAAGAGAAAAAAACCAAATAAACAAAATCAGAAATGACAAAGGGGGTATTTCTGACTGCACAGAAATAAAAATAATCATCAGAGATTATAATGAACACCTAAGATTTTTGTCAGAGCTTTTGTTCAGAATAACATTTTCTAGGTTATATTACAGTGTTTTTATAATGTTAGGATTTACATTTAAGTCTTTAATCCATCATAAGTTGATTTTTGTGTATGGTGTAAGGAAGGAGTCCAGTTTCAATCTTCTGCACATAGCTAGCCAGTTATCCCAGCACATTCATTCAATAGGGAGTCCTTTCCCCATTGCTTGTTTTCGACAGCTTTGTCATAGATCAGATGGTTGTATGTGTGTGGCCTGACTTTTGGGCTCTCTATTATGTTCCATTGGTCTATATGTGTGTTTTTGTACCAGTACCATCCTGTTTTGGTTACTGTAGCCCTCTTGAAGTCAGGTAGCATGATGCCTCCAGCTTTATTCTTTTTGCTTAGGATTGCCTTCACTATTCCAGGTCTGTTTTTGTTCCATATGAATTTTAAAATAGTTTTTTACTAGCTCTGTAAAGAACATTATTGGTAACTTGATAGGAATAGCATTAAATCTATAAATTGCTTTGGGCAGTATGGCCATTTCAACAATATTGATTATTCCAATCCATGAGCATGGAATGTTTTTCCATTTGTTTGTGTCATCTCTGATTTCTTTGAGCAGTGTTTTGTAATTCTCATTGTAGAGCGCTTTCACTTCCTTGGTTGGCTGTATTTCTTGGTATTTGATTCTTTTTGTGGCATTTGTGAATGGAATTGCATTCCAGATTTGGCTCTTGGCTTGACAATTGCTGGTGTATAGTAATGCTAGCGATTTTTGTATGTTGATTTTGTATCCTGAAATTTGATGAAGTTGTTTGTCAGTGGAAGAAGCATTTGGACCAAGACTATAGAGTTTCCTAGATATAGAATTCTGTTGTTGGCAAACAGGGATACTTTGACTTCCTCTTATCTTATTTAGATGCCCTTTATTTCTTTCTCTTGCCTAATTGTTGTGTCCAGAACTTCCAATACTATGTTGAATAGGGATGAGGTGGGAGGACATCCTTGTCTTGTGCCCATGTTCAAGGGGAATGCTTCCAGCTTTTGTCCATTTAGTATGATGTTGGATTTGTCAAAGATAGCTCTTATTATTTTGAGGTAGTTTCCCTCAAAACCTAGACCACCTGATCTTCAACAAACCTGATAAAAAACAAGCAACAAGGCAAGAATTCCCTATTCAATAAATGGTGCTGGGAGAACTGGCTAGCCATATGCAGAAGATTGAAACTGGATCCCTTCTTCACACTATAAGCAAAAATCAACTTAAGATGTATTAAAGACTTAAATGTAAACCTAAAATTATACAAACATTGGAAGATAACCTAGGAAATACCATTCTTGACAAAAGCTCCAGCAAAAATATTAGAATGATGATGCTAAAAGCAATTGCAATAAAAACAAAGATTGACAGACGGGCCCTAATTAAACTAAAGAGCTTCTGCACATCAAAAGCAACTATCAACAGAATAAACAGAAAACCCACAGAATGAGAGAAATAACTGCAAACTACGCATCTGACAAAGGTCTAGTATCCAACATCTCTAAGGAAGTTAAAGAAATTTACAAGAAAAAAAGCAAACAATCCCATTAAAAAGTGGGCAAGAGACATGAACAGACATTTTCCAAAGACACAAATGCAGCCAACCAAGCCTATGAAAAAGTGCTCAATATCACTGATCATTAGAGAAATGCAAATAAAAACTGTGAGATACCATCCCACACCAGTCAAAATGGCTATTATCAAAAAGTCAAAAAATAACAGAGGCTGGCAAGATTGTGGAGAAAAGGGAATGCTCATACATTTTTGGTAGGAGTGCAAATTAGTGCAACCATTGTGGAAAGCAGTAAGGCAATTCGTCAAAGAGCCAAAAACGGGACTAAGAATTGACAGCAAACTCATTGCTGGATATATACCGAAAGTAATATAAATTGTTCTATATAGACACACACATACGTGTATGTTCATTGCAGCACTGTTCAGAATAGCAATGACATGGAATCAACCTAAATGACTACCAATGGTAGACTGGATAAATAAGATGTTGTACATATATACATAGTATTCCATATACTATGTAGCCATAAAAAGAATGAGATCATGTCCTTTGCAGGAACATGGATGGAGCTAGGGGACATTATCCTGAGCAAATTAATGCAGGAACAGACAACCAAATATCACACTTCTTATTTACAAGTAGGAGCTAAATAATGAGCATGAACACAAAGAGAGGAACAACAGAGGCCTACCAGAGGGTGGAAGGTGGGAGCAGGGAGAGAAACAGAGAAAATAACCATTGAGTACTAGGCTTCGTACCTGGTAATGAAATAATGTGTACAACAAACCCCTGTGACACAGTTTACCTATAAAACAAACCTGTATGGTACCCCTGAATCTAAAATAAAAGTTTTAAATAGTAAAATAAAAATAAAAGCATAAGTGCATATAAATCAATATAGCATAGGTTTAAATCCTGTTTTTCCCACTTACTATTCTGGTCAGATATCCCATGAAGCAGTGGGTGGGAGGACAGGAAAAAGTTCATACGGCCACTTGAAATACATGTGTGACTAGGTAACCTCATATTCGAAATTCATAGTTTACCAGTGAGAATTTGATTACCGAAATAGAATAATGATAAATAATACAAAATAAATTAACTATGGAGATATTACCTTACAAAAATGTTGGGGCTAGTGCAGATTATACACAATCATTGCTTCTTCCTCAGCTGCTGGGCTTGAGGTTGGCAAAGCCAATGGTTATGAAGGAATGGTGAATGTAAAGTGAGGCAGGGGGAGCAAAGAGAAACGGAACCTTCAAGGAGGAGCCGAAAATTGGGTCAGCTTCTCATTGCCTCCATGCCTTCATCCCTATGTTGCAGATGAACTTCAGGAGAAGAGTTCCTCACAGAGATAAGCACAGACTTGAACCAGGATCCAAAGAAACTCAAGGAAGGGATCCAACAAAACATGGAGAAACTGAGAGCCTGGCTACTGATGCCCCAGTGTTGCATGCTCTGGCCAAGGACTTAGAAAAGCTGAAGGAGTATAACCAGTGGAAACTGGAAGAGCTCTAAGGTGAGCTGCTGTTTCACAACAACCAATAAGCCAGCAGATCAGTGACAATGTGCACAAGCAGCAGAAGCATCACAGCACCCTGTTCCAACATTCCCAGTATACAAACATATGGCTGCCCTTTACGTGCACATTTCAAATTATGCACACAATTTCTTCTGTGGCTAATACTGTCTTGGAACTATGCAGCAAAGCTTATGCCTAGAATATTTCACTACTAATTTAACTAAGTTGACTTTTTTTTTTTAATCTTTTGGTTTTTGGTCTGCTTTCAGACCACAGCAATCATCAACATGGAAGACAGCTGTTATAAAATGTAGGTGGGTGGGGTTCTACTCATCACCAAGCAAGACAATAAATTCTGCAGCAGACATTAACTGGGTGTTCTACAATTCAATTCCAACACTAGCTAGAGATAGGATCAGATCCCCCAGATTGAGAGTTCAGTCCCGACGTATGCCTCCCACTAGACATCCATTACAAGTCCTAGACTCCAGAACTTCTGACCAACCGTCTTCAAGTCAAGGTTTGAATGACTCCCTCTTTGGCTTTCATTAATTTTCTGAAGCAGTTCAAAGAACCCAGGAAATCTCTTACTTTTGTTTATCAGTTTATTTTAAAAGATATTACAAAAGATACAGGTGAAAAGATGCACAGGACAAGGTATGAGGGAAGGGGCACCTAGGTTCCCTAACCCTCCTTTGGCGAGTCATCCTCCAGGAACTGCCACTTGTTCAGCTCTCCAGAAGTTATTCAAATCCTGTCCTTTGGGGGTTTTATGGAGGCTTAATACATAGATGTGACTGACAACCATGTAGCCTTTTTGTCCAATCACATATAGAGGTGTCCACATGTAGATGTGTGATTGCATCAAAAGGGCACATGGCTATTACTATGATTTCATACTATATGTATGGGGCAGGATTGCTCTGGAATAAGGATCTTTTAAACCAAAAAAAGATTAGAGTCCTATCTTGGCCAAATAAAAGGACAGGAGAATTTCAGAGAGAGAAATTCTGTTTCCTGAGGTCTGATCTTGAGGCCTAAAGCACACTGACATTATAATAAAGGCTCTAACAAAGGCTATGGGATTCCAGGAACAGTGGACAGAAACCAATCTATATACATTATCCTGACATTACATTGATGCATTCCAAGCCCACCACAGTTCACACTCTTTCAACACGCCATCTATATACTTTTTAAAACATGGTTAACTTCCAAATAAAGACAACAATGAAATTACACTTCTTAATAACATGTTACAAATGATTTGTTGCATAACCCAAAACAAAGTAACTGTCTTCCCAAAAGAATATTTATAATTCCTTTAGGTTTCTTTGGTGGTGTTTATTAAACCAACCTCCCAAGAAAACTGAGCTTTTAAAACTTGCTGATAGTCTGGATCCACAAAAATGCAAGATTAGCTTGGAGAACAAGAAAGAAAGGAAGTGCTAAAAATTCAAAGGGACTATGGCATGTCAAAGGGACCCAGGAGCTACCAGGAAAGAGTTGCCAATGTCCAGAACCATGATATTTGAACAACACAATGAGAAATAAGGTATGGGATTATTACCCAAAGTATAAAAATAAATATGTATGTTTTCATACTGTTATAAATGATTGAATGAATAAAGAAATGAGAAAGAGGAAACTACTCTTTTTTAAAGAAGAATTCCTATTATAAGTAGATACTATTTCCTCTAGAAACTGAGCTTTAAACTCCCTCACTTTCTTTTTGTGGTGGACTAGACATAAGTGAAATATGGAAAGAGTAAAATAGTAACTTTACAGTGGGGACATATGGCAAATGCCACCTTAAGTAAATGATTAAGGTTAACATCACCAGTGTTGTTATACTAATATAATGTGCCCTCTGATAGGATGTAATGACAAGGGCATATCATTTCTGCATCATTCTTTATAAAAAAAAAACCCATAACTCAGGTATAATCATGACAAAAACATCAGACAAATCCAAATTGAGAGAAATTCTACAAAATAACTGACCAGTACTCCTATGAGTGTCAAAGTCATGAAACTTAAGAAAAACTCAGAAATTGTCACAGAACAAAAGAGACTGAGGAGACATGACAGCTAATTGCAGAACAGTATCATGTATTGGACACTGGAAGAGAAAGGGCATTAGAAGAAAAACTGATACAATCTCAATAAGGTCTAGAATTAATTAATAGTAATACTAATATTTGTTCCTTAGTTTTGACAAATATACCATAGTAAAAAGATAACATTAACTAAATGCTATGTTAATTGAAACTGAAACTTAGTGAGAGATACATGGGAGTTTTCTGTATGATCTTTGAAAACTTTAAATCTAACAAGTTTCTAATAAAGATATTATTTTTTAAAAACAGCCACTTTGCAATTCTATTAGGCCAGCTAGTTTACAGTGACAGAGAACATAAGAAGACTAAATGAAACCAATAAGTAGAACCCCATTGCCACAGTTAGTTTGCTATAAAATATGTTCTGTGGTCAGAAGCAATAGTGTGTGAAACATCATGATTGTAAGAAAGACATTTTAGTGGTTTACAGGTGGTGCTTTGGAAACAAGCATTGTGTGTAAGAAAGGCAAATCTATGTTATATAATGGTCAATTCCACGACCTTCGAAATGTTTCTATGTGATTAATTTGCCACTAGGTTGCACCAGGAATGTGCCACACTGATAGGTCACTGTTGGTCTTTCCTACTAACAGGTTTGACAATCAGCAGTGGATCTAACCATATAGGCCTTAGTGATTGCAGATCCATGCTGTTGAATCCAATGTGTACTATAACCCTGTTGAGTTGACAACTTTATTTCTAAATTTATTGAGTATAAACATGGTTGACTGGGAAAAGAAGTCTTCTAATAACTATAGCACAGATTGTTGTCCTATACACTTGATTATTAAGATCTTCATTGCTAAGATTTATATTCAATGAATACAAACATAAGACACAATTATCTGTATATTTTGTCCTCATTGGAAGAGTTTTATCCACATACCTCTTTCCTCAATTTTCTAATAATATTCCTTCCACATTCCTGACCATTCAACCAAATTCATAATCACTGTACATGAGTCAATGTAAATCTGTACCTCTGGAGGTGTCATCCAGATGGCTGACCAGAGTCATCGAGCACCTGCCTTCTCCAAAAAGAAGGACTCAACAACAAGTAAATAACTACACGTTGAATAGAGTATCTAAGAGTGAACATTGGAATTCAGAAAAGAAGTGACAAAAGCCCTTTAAAACGTAGAAACTCCAGATGATAACATAGAGAGGGAAGCACACCAGTCAGCCAGGATTGGTTTGGAGCCAAGAAAGACACCCCACTGTGGAAAAAAAAGTAAAGAGAAAGCCCCAGTATTCTACACTTCCACCACAGATGCCTGCAATCCACGTTATAGCAGAGTTTATCATCCTTCACAGGCCCTGAGCCCAGTATAAGGAGTTGCTAGAGTCCATGGAACTGCAATGTTCTAAAGAAATAACTCACACTGAAACCCTCCAGACACACCCAAGTCCCCCAGCTGCTTCAGTACAGTGTCATTTTGAGAGTGAAGCTACTATCACACTACATTCTGCCCTGACTTGGGGCCTAAGAGCCCCTGTATCTCCACATCCCTGAGGCTCCCCCCATATCCCCTTACATCCATTAACCATGTCCATGGCAATGAGGTTCCCTCATTGGCCTAGATCTCAAGCACATCAGTGAGGCTGCCCTTAGGACATAGGAAGTCAAAGGGCATACTCTGCAAAGTCTGAGAGCCATCTGGGCCTGCCACTCTTTGCGGCCACATCAGTTCTCTAGTGGTGGATCCAACATGCATCCACAGGTGCCACCTAGAGGCCAGCAAACTGGCCCATGCAGGTCCATGTTCACTGCCTGAGGACCTAAGGACTGGTCGCATGCGGGCCCAAGAACCAGTTTGCCTGGGGCCTGCCACCACTGCCACCAAGACGCACGTGTGTACATGCTATAGCCATCACTTGAGGCTGCATACACCTCCAAAGGACTGAAAAATTGCCTAGCCTTGGGCCCCACTGCTGCCAACACTAGTGCCCACGCATACCATCTGAGGGCCCTGAACTGGCTCACACATGACATTTGGGGGCTCAAGGACTGAAGGTGCCTGTGCATGGCACCCGTGAGCCCAAGAAATCACCCAACTGGGGACTACCACCACTATTGCCAGTGCCCACACATACCACCCAGGGGCCTGAGGACCACACCACCTGGCACTGGCTGCCATTACCGCCTGGCCAACCCTCCACATCCAGCAGCACAACAAATAGGAGCCCCAAAACTGGCCTCCGTGGGGCTCGTTTTTACCACTCCTAGTGCCTGCACACACCTTGTAGAGGCCTGAGGATTATCCCACACAGTGTCCCTTTTCTCAGGAAAGCTACACCATGACCTTCACAAACAACCACAGCCTAAGCTACTGAGGAACTTGCATACACAGCCAATGTTGACTGTAGCCAAATAAATCATATGAAGACTACACTATTGTGCCCACCCAGACCAAAGCCACAGCACCCTACCCAACCAACACTAAAAATACATCAGCAGAAAAAAAAGTCTTTACAAAAACTACTCCATAAAAATGAAAGAAGAAACTTATACTAGATGTGCAGACATCACTATAGGCACACAAGAAACATTAAAAAGCAAGGAAACATGACACCTATGAAGGAAGATAATAACTATCCAGTAACAGATTCCCTCAAAAAGGAAATCTACAAAATGTCTGAAAAGGAACTTAAAATAATCATCTTAAGGAAACTCAATAAGTTAAAAGAGACCACACCCAGACAATACAAATAATAGAAAACCAATTTATGAAATGAGGACAAATTTTTAAATAACTCATTCAGAAAAAAAAATGAAGAAAAAATAATAAAAATGATGAAAAAAGACCACATGATATTGGAAAACCATTAAGAGAACACATATTCAATTTTGGAAGTTCCATAAATAGAAGAGTTGGGAAAAGTGATAGAAAACTTACAATGAAATAATAGTTGAAAAATTCCCAAGTATTTACAAGATACAGGAATTACAAGATCCGAGTATTTACAACCAACTGATTTTCAACAAAGGTACCAAGAATGTACATTGCAGAAAGGAGATCCTTTTCAGTAATCAGTGCTTGGAAACTTGATATCCACTTGCAGAAGAATGAAACTAATCACTCTGCTCTCATAAAAATCAACTCAAAAAGGGGTATAGTCTTAAATGTAAGACCAAAACTATAAAACTACTTGAGGAAACATAGGATGCATACTTCGGGACATTGGTCTAGGCAAATATTTTATGGGTAAGACTACAAAGGAATAAGCAACAACAGAAAAATAGACAAATGGAAATATAGCAAACTAAAATGCTTTTGCATAGTAAAGAATCAACAGAGTGAGTAGACAGCCACCAGGGTCTGAAATTTTATGTGTGTGAGGCATATTTTAAACATAAATTTAACTTCTTTAATAGAGAGGTATAGAGGTTATCACATTTTTCTCAAGTAAGTTTTAGTAGTCTGTAATTTAAGGAATTTTTTCATTTAATCCAAATTGTTGAATTTATTTTAAGAATCGGCTAACTGCATTTTCTTATTTTCATTTTAATATGTACAGAATTTGGAATGGTGTCTCCTCCTTCATTCCTAAGAATGGAAATTTGTATTTCCCCTAATGCTTTAATTTGATTGGTCCACCTCTTTACTGGTGACTCTTTCCATGGGTTTAGCTGTACATATGAGCCCATTTTTGCTTCCCTCTTCTATAATTTTCTAGAATTCTAGTCAATATGCAGCTGCATCATCTTCAATATTTTGCTTCACAAATTTTAGCTTTCCTGTTTTTTTCTGAACTCTAATGTATGTCTCTTCAACTCACCAAGCTTGCCAGACTCTGTTCCCTCTCCCTGTTCTGTGGCCTAGGAGCAAATTAGAAAGAAACTCATCTTATTTTTTCCCTTATTTTGCACATCACTATTTTGTGCTATATATTGTCTTATGTATAAAAATATTGCTTTATGTATTTCTCTGTTTTGACATTATTTAAGGCAGTGGGGTGGGTCCAGTGCCTTATGGCTGAAAGCAGAAACAAAACATACTTCCTTAATCTGAATGACAGGTATCCAACAAAACTTACATTAAACTTACAAGTGATTAAAATGTATTGTATGTAAAATAAGAAGCTGATTAAAAATGCACATTACTTTCATTTAACTTTTAACTGGATGGCTCAGCAGTGTGGTGAGATAAGGAAAATAAACAATAGAATAAAGATGATAAAGAAATACAAATGTCTTTATTTTCAGATAAAATGTTGCTTACATACATGTCTCATAAATTTACAAAGAAATTAATCATAAATTGTAACTCAGTAGCCATGATGGATGCATCATCAATATGAAACCCGTCATGTTTCTATGTACTAAGAACAGTTAGAATATATACTTTGGGAGCACGTAAAAAAAATGTGGCTCATTCTATTTTTTAAGCTTTATTTTTTTAATTTTTATTTTTTGTATTTCAGCAAGTTTTTGGGGAACAAGTGCCGTTTGGTTACATGGATAAGTTCTTTAATGGTAATTTCTGAGATTTTGGTGCACCCAACACCCTAGCAGTGTACACTGTACTCACTGTGTAGTCTTTTATCCCTCAACCTCCTTCTACCCTTTCCTCCAAGTATCCAAAGTCCATTGAATCATTCTTATGCCTTTGTGTCCTCACAGCTTAGCTCCCACTAATGAGAGAATATACGATGTTTGGTTTTCCATTCCTGAGTTATTTCACTCAGAATAATGGTCTCCAATTCCATCCAGGTTGTTGCAAATGCCATTATTTTGTTTCTTTTTATGGCTGAGTAGTATTCCATGGTATATATATCACATTTTCTTTATCCACTTGTCGATTGATGGGCATTTGGGCTGGCTCCACATTTTTGCAATTGCAAATTGTGCTGTGAAATGTGTAAGTATCGTTTCATGTAATGACTTCTTTTCCTCTGGGTACACACCCAGGAGTAGGATTGCTGGATCAAATGGTAGATCTACTTTCAGTTCTTTAAGGAATCTCCACACTGTTTTCTACAGTGGTTATACTACTTTACATTCCCACCAGCAGTATGAAAGAATTCCGTTTTTACCACATCCACACCAACATCTATTATTTTTTAATTTTTTGATTATGGTCATCTTGCAGAAGTAAGGAGGTATTGCACTGTGTTTTTGATTTGCATTTTCCTGATCATTAGTGATGTTGAGCACTTTTTCATGTTTGTTGGCCATCTATATATCTTCATTTGAGAATTGTCTATTCATGTCCTTAGCCCAGTTTTTGATGAAATTGTTAATTTTTCTCATTTGAGTTCATGGTAGATTCCAGATATTAGTCCTCTGTTGGATGCAAAATTTGCAAAGATTTTCTCTCGCTCTATGGGTTGTCTGTTTACTCTGCTGATTATTTCTTTTACTGTGCAGAAAGTTTTTAGTTAATTTAAATCCCATCTATTTATCTTTGTTTTTGTTGCATTTGCTTTGGGGTTCTCTGTCTTGGAGTCTTTGCCAAAACCAATAATTATAGATTCACTTACAGTTTTAATAAGTAATACAGACAGATTTACTCTGTCCATTACCCAGTTCCCCCAATGATAACATTTTGCAAAACTGTAGCACATCAAAAACAGAAATTTGACATTGATATAAAAACCCATATTATTTATATTTTCACAGTTACACTCATACCTGTGTGCATGCATGCATGTGTGTTTAGCTTTATGCAATTTTATCAAATGTTTAGATTGAGTTATCCACCATTACAGCCAAGATACAGAACAGTTACATCACCACAAAGATTTCACTTGGTGTTGGCTTAGTATGTACTTTTAGAAAGATAATTTCTAATATCAATAAAAGTCACTCTGGTAAAATGTGGAATATATTTTATGAATAAGAATATAACAATATATTGAGCAGTATTAACAGAGGGAGACCTGAATAAAGGAAAGGATTCACCCTGAACCTGGCAATGAAGCTCACAATTTTAAAGATTACAATTATCCTCACATCAATCTAAAAATTCAATGCAGGTCCAGAATTGTTTGTTTTGCACATAGAATGTGACAAAACTGATTCTATACTTAACATGGATAAATTTTAAAACTAAGAAAAATAGTATAATTTTGAAGAAATATAACAACTGTTCAGGGTTTGCATTATTAGATACCAAAATTATTGAAAACCTATACTTAATTACCTACAGTATTAAGATACAGTGAAAACCATGGAAAGACCAAAGGTGCAGAGGAGAGGTTACAGGGCTATATGTGGGCACATACAGTTCAGTGATATTTAATTTTTCCTTGTAGATTTGTAGATGGTTCTGCATCAATTGAGTATTCATATGGAAATAATTAAATTGGACTCCTGTTATTCATGATCTGAAATGGTTGCCAAATATATTAAAAACTAAATGTGAAAAAGCAAAACTCTACAATATTTAAGGAAAAACTGAGTTCTGCATATGGCTAGCCAATTATCCCAGCATCATTGATTGTATAGTGAGTCCTTTACCCTCATATCTAAAATAAAAGAAGAATTTAAAAATATACTGGATATGGGGGAGCTAGTGCCAGTATAAACAAGTTTGGTCACACATTGATAATTATTGGAACTTGGTAATGGGTATATTGGGGGTTCCTTATAAAATTCTACTTATTTTTGTATATGTTTAAAATTTTCAGTAATAAAATCGTTTAAAAACTGCATTGACTTTATTATTAAACAATATATAAAAATGGAAACACTCAAGGAAAAGATTAGTAGATACGATTTTATAAATTTAAAGTACATGTTCTTGAAGACTATACTGAAGTGAAACTAATGACACTGAATATCAGGATATAGTTACCATGCATAAATATGTATGGGGTATATTATTTGATTTGGTAATATTAACATATTAAGCTGAATTTCGATTACACAGATGTTTACTATGTGTTTTTTTCTACATTTCTGTATCAAAAATATTTCATAAATTTATTTAAGTATTAGGAAATATTATGTTGTCTGTTAGTTTATAGTGTTTTCATTCCAATTTTTCTTAATGTCTTATTATAAATAGCAATAGATTATATCAAGTTCAGTTTTGACATCTATTAAAAAGGTCATCAGGCTTTCTAATTGGACTTAAACATGTGCAATATTATATTAATAAATTTTATAATCTTATACTTGCTTTGAATTCCTGAAATAAGTTTTATTTAATTATAGTGGGAAATTATTTTTAATGTACCCCAACTACAGCTTTTTATTTTAGTTATGGTCTTTCTATAATGAGCAATGTTTTTTTTACATCTGATGTTTTCTAACACCAGAGAAATTCTACATTCATAAACTCTATTCAGGAGCTTTCATTGTTTTATGTGGTATAAAAAATAATATAACATGAAATATAATACATCATTATTCTTTCATTACCCTTTTCTTATTAAATTAAATTTTGGACATTAATCTTTTTTCACAGGCATTCGTTTCATCCTACACAATTTTTTAGTGATATGTATAATCAAGTTTATAAACTTTGTTGCTTGAGATAAGGTATTTTTTGGCATTAATAAGTTCTATAAGTATCTATAAATTTAGCTATATAATAACACTCAACATTTCTATATATGAAGGTATTTGCTGTCTTTAATTTGTCAAGTTGATTTCATGTAATGTTAAAATTTCCAGCATTGTCTATTTAGTTTTTACTTTGTCTTGATTTCTATATTTTACTGTATTAGAGAGTGCTTAAGGAAAAAATAATATTTACATAATTGACTTTTGTCTCAAAATAAATTGATCACATATTTGTTTTTAATGATTATTGCCCTGTATTCTGACCTTATCATAACATTATTTATTCATGTTGATGCATTTGCCTGATAAATCTTTGTCCATGTTAGTCTATTTGACCTTTCCTTTTATGATGTATTCTCTCGTAAAGTGCATGTAGATAAATTTTTTAACCAAGCTGACAGTCATTGATTTAACAAGGTTATTAATTACATTAATTCCAGATATCATCTTGCCTTATATGTTCAACAATCTTTCATATTGCTTCATACACTCAGATTTTTGTCATCTTTTTTACCTGCTTAATATTAGAAGAAATTATTTCATCTCATGTGCTGACTGTAATTATTTGCTTGTGGTTCCATGGAATGTTATGTTGAGAAGGATTCTGAAGCAATTAATGGGTGACTGTCCTGAGATACTACATGAAGCAAATGAAGCAAACTACTTGACTCACTGGCTGAAGGGAGAAAAATCTAAAATGGGTGGGAAACAAAGAAAAGTATGAATATTAGTTAAGGCTATAGGACCAGTTGTACTGTCTGGTAGATAAGGTAGCTTGGTTTGGTTATATTCTCTAATGTCTTTCAAGAGTTCCAATAGGTCACTCCTTTAAGTTTTGGGATTATACCTGTGCTCTTGAGAAGAAAATGATGACAGCTGTTCTCACAGAGGATTCAGGTATCATAAGAAGGTACTAATAGATTCGAGTGGTATAGGGGTAGTCTATAACACGATCCATCTATGCATCTCCCAAAGTTGATCAGCCTTACTTGCCCCTGGGACTTGGCCATATGCTGTATGTCTTGGCTGATGATCAGCTGTACATTGAAACCTTGGTCACCATTGCTATTGCCTCTTTGCCTAACACTGCTACAACATACCTCTCCTAGTCTTTCAATGGCAAGAATCAGGCTTCAGTATAACTTTCACTTTTATAATTAAATCAGGTTACAAATACTCCAGCACCCATGTCTGACTCAACCCAATTCACAGAGACTAGATCTTTACAGAAGTCCTGAATAACATAATCCTGAACCTGAGGAACTCTGTCTGCTAGGAAGGGCTGCTTGAGAGTCTAGATGTATGGTGAAGTTAAATGCCATAGGATGAACACTTAGCATTGAGAGAAAGGAGACTAGAAGAGGCCAGAAAATTATTTTCTCATTCTTTTGGGCCAGATGAGTGGTTCTTGAATCTCCAGGGATTACTAATGTGACTAAGAAACCAAATAAGTTTCTCATGAGGCTAGGACAAGCTTAGTAATGTATCACCTACTACTTTGTCTACCTCCTAGCTTATTGTACTTCCTTCTGTCCATCATTCTTGCTTTAGTGGATTGGAAGCAACAACAAGTAGTAAAGTACACCAGTGTTTAAGGAACCCATGTTAAGAAGAAAGTTTTCACTGTATTGTAAATTATAGTAATAACCATATATTTGACTATCAAATATAAGAGTAGTGCTATAACTTGTTATGCCTTATTAATTATATATATTTAATGTTATTTTCCTTTGCACCATCAATATTTTAGTGTTTGCTTCAAATATCAATGTTTTTATTAAATGGCATTACTTATTTTTTTAATTATTTTGAATTTTACTTTAAGTTCTGAGATACAAGTGCAGAATGTGTAGGTTTGTTACATAGATATACATGTGCCATGGTGATTTGCGGGAACTATCAACTCATTATCTAGGTTTTAAGCCCCATATGCATTATCTATTTCTCCTAATGCTCTCCCTCCCTTCGCCCCCTGACCCCATCTGGCTCTGGTGTGTGTTGTTCCCCTCCCTATGTCCATGTGTTCTCATTGTTCAACTCCTACTTATGACTGAGAAGATGTGGTGTTTCATTTTCTGTTCCTGTGTTAGTTTGCTGACGATGATGGTTTCCAGCTTCATCCATGTCCCTGCAAAGGACATAATCTCATTAATTTCTATGTCTACATAGTATTCCATGGTGTATATGTACCACATTTTCTTTATCCAGTCTATCATTGATAGGCATTTGGGTTGATTCCATGTTTTTGCTATTGTAAATAGTGCTGCAATAAACATATGTGTGCATGAGTCTTCATAGTAGAATGATTTATATTCCTTTGGGTATATACCCAGTAATGAGATCTCTGGGTCAAACTGAGGAATCATCACACTGTCTTCCACAATGGTTGAACTAATTTACATTCCCACCAACAGCATAAAAGCATTCTATTTCTCCACAGCCTTGCCAGCATCTATTGTTTCTTGATATTTTCATAATTGCCATTGTGACTGGCATGAGATGGTATCTCATTGTGGTTTTGATTTGCATTTCTCTAATGATCGTGATGTTTAGCTTTTTTTCATATATTTCTTGGCCACATGTATGTCTTCTTTTAAGAAATGTCTGTTCACATCCTTTGTCCGCTTTTTCATGGGGTCGTTTTTTTCTTGTAAATTTGTTTAAGTTCTTTGTAGATTCTGGATATCAGCCCTTTGTCAGATGAGTAGATTGCAAAAATTTTCTCCCATTCTGTAGGTTGCCTGTTCACTCTGATGATTGTTTTGCTGTGCAGAAGCTCTTTAGTTTAATTAGATCCCATTTGTCAACTTTGCCTTTTGTTGCAATTGCTTTTGGCATTTTTGTCATGAAGTCTTTGCTTATGCCTGTGTCCTCAGTGGTATTGCCTAGGTTTTCTTCTAGGGTTTTTATGGTTTGGGGTTTCACATTTAAGTGTTTAATCCGTCTTGAGTTATCTTTTGTGTAAGGTATAAGGAAGGGGTCCAGTTTCAGTTTTCTGCATATGGCTAGCCAGTTTTCCCAGCATCATTTATTAAATAGGGAATCCTTTCCCCATAACTTGTTTTTGTCAGGTTTGTTGAAGATAAGGTGGTTGTACATGTGCGGTGTTATTTCTGAGGTCTCTGTTCTGTTCTATTGGTCTATATGTCTGTTTTGGTACCAGTACCGTGCTGTTTTGTTTACTGTAGCCTTGTAGTGTGGTGTAAAGTCAGGTAGTGTGATGCCTCCAGCTTTGTTCTTTTTGCTTCAGATTGTCTTGGTTATACAGACTCTTTTTTGGTTCCACATGAAATTTAAAGTAGTTTTTCTAATTCTGTGAAGAATATCAATGTTAGTTTGATGGGAATAGCATGGAATCTATAAATTACTTTGGGCAGTATGGCCATTTTCACGATATTGATTCTTTCTATCCATGAGGATGGAATATTTTTCCATTTGTTTGCATCCTCTCTTATTTCCTTGAGCAGTGGTTTATAGTTCTCCTTGAAGAGGTCCTCCACATTCCTTGTTTACTATATTCCTAGGTATTTTCTTCTTTTTGTAGCAATTGTGAATGGGAGTTCATTCATGACTTGGCTCTCTGCTTGTCTATTGTTGGTTTATAGGCATGCCTGTGATTTTTGTAAATTGATTTTGTATCCTGACTTTGCTGAAGTTGCTTACCAGCTTAAGTAGTTTTGGGGCTGAGATGATGGGGTTTTCTAAATATAGAATTATGTTATCTGCAAAAAGAGACAGTTTTGCTTCCTCTCTTTTTAATTGAATAACTGTTATTTCTTTCTCTTACCTGATTGCCCTGGCCAGAACTTCCAATACTATGTTGAATAGGAGTGGTGAGATAGGGCATACTTGTCTTGTGCCAATTTTCAAACAGAAGGCTTCCGTCTTTACCCATTCAGTATAATATTGGCTGGGGGTTTGTCATAAATAGCTCTTATTATTTTGAGATATATTCCATCAATACCTAGTTTATTGGGAGTTTTTAACATGAAGGGATGTTGAATTTTATCAAAGGCCTTTTCTGCATCTATTTAGGTAATCATGTGGTTATCGTCATTGGTACTTTTGATGTGATGAATTATGTTTATCAATTGGCATATGTTGAACAAGCCTTGCATTCCAGGAATAAAACCAACTTGATCGTGGTGGATAAGCTTTTGGATGTGCTGTTGGATTTGGTTTGCCAGTATGTTATTGCCGATTTTCGCAATGACGTTCATCAGGGATATTGGCCTGAAGTTTTCTTTTTTTGTTGTGTCTCTGCCAGGTTTTGGTATCAGGATGATGCTGGTCTCATAAAATGAGTTAGGGAGGCATCCCTGCTTTTCAATTGTACAGGATAGTTTCAGAAGACATGGTACAAGCTCATCTTTGTATCTCTGGTAGAATTCTGCTGTGAATCCATCTGGTCCTGGGCTTTTGTTGGTTGGTAGGCTATTAATTGCTGCCTCAATTTCAGAACTTGCTATTGTTCTATTCAGGGATTTGACTTCTTTCTGGTTTAGTCTTGGGAGGGTGTATGTGTCCAATAATGTATCCATTTCTTCTAGATGTTCTAGTTTATTTGTGTAGAGGTGTTTATAGTATTCTCTGATTGTAGTGTGTATTTCAGTGGGTCAATGGTGATATCCCCTTTATCATTTTTTATTGTGTCTATTTGATTCTTCTCTCTTTTCTTCTTTCTTGGGCTAGCTAGCAGTCTATTTTGTTAATTTTTTGAAAAAAAAAAAAACAGCTCCTAGTTTCATTGATTTTTTTTTTTTTTTTTTTTTTTTTTGAGATGGAGTCTCGCTCTGTCACCAGGCTGGAGTGCAGTGGCGCGATCTCGGCTCACTGCAAGCTCTGCCTCCCGGGTTAATGCCGTTCTCCTGCCTCAGCCTCCCGAGTAGCTGGGACTACAGGTGCCCACCACAATGCCCGGCTAATTTTTTGTATTTTTAGTAGAGACGGGGTTTCACTGTAGTCTTAATCTCCTGACCTCGTGATCTGCCCACCTTGGCTTCGGATTCATTGATTTTTTTTTGAAGGGTTTCACATGTCTGTATCTCCTCCAGTTCTGCTCTGATCATAGTTATTTCTTATCTTCTGCTAGCTTTTGGATTCGTTTGATCTTGCTTCTCTAGCTTGTTTAATTGTGATGTTAGGGTGTCAATTTGAGATCTTTATGGCTTTCTAATGTAGGCATTTAGTGATATAAATTTCCCTCTTAACACTGCTTTAACTGTGTGCCAGAGATTCTGATACATTGTCTCTTTGCTCTCATTGGTTTCAAAGAACTCCTTGATTTCTGCCTTAATTTCATTATTTACCCAGGAGTCATTCAGCACCAAGTTTATAAAGATAGCTTTTTGTAGTTGCTGTTGTTTTTGTTGTTGCTGCTTTGATATAGAGTGTTATTCTGTTGCTGCCAGGCTGGAGTGTGGTGGTGCCATCTCAGCTCACTGCAACTTCTGCTTCCTGGATTCAAGTAATTCTCATGCCTCAGCTTCCCAGGTAGCTGGAATTACAGGTGTGTGCCACCATGCCAGCTAATTTTTGGATTTTTAGTAGAGATAGGGTTTTGCCATGTTGGCCAGGCTAGTCTTGAACTCTTGGCCTCAAGTGATCCACCCACCTCAGCCTCCCAAAGTGCTTTGATTACAGGCATGAGCCACCGTGCCCAGCCCTAAAGACATCTCTTCTTATTTTCTGATGTGCTTCTGTTGCGTTTTGCTTGCATATTTAATTAAATCCCACCATTTTTTAAATAATTATTTTGCATTTATGTTTTAATATCAGCTATAATTATTGTGTTTCTTTTTTTAATATACTTTAAGTTCTAGGGTACATGTGCACAATGTGGAGGTTTGTTACATATGTATACATATGCCGTATTGGTGTGCTGCACCCATTAACTCGTCATTTACATTAGGTATATCTCCTAATGCTATCCCTCCTCCCTCCCCCTACCCCATGACAGGCCCCAGTGTGTGATGTTCCCCTTCCTGCGTCCAAGTGTTCTCATTGTTCAATTCCCACCTATAAGTGAGAACATGTGGTGTTTGGTTTTTTTGCCCTTGAGATGGTTTGCTGAGAATGATGGTTTCCAGCTTCATCCATGTCCCCTAAAAAGGACATGAACTCATCATTTTTTATGGCTGCATAGTATTCCATGGTGTATATATGCCACATTTTCTTAATCCAGTCTATCATTGATGGATATTTGGGTTGGTTCCAAGTCTTTGCTATTGTGAATAGTGCCACAATAAACATACATGTGCATGTGTCTTTATAACAGCATGATTTATAATCCTTTGGGTATATACCCAGTAATCAGACAGCTGGGTCAAAGGTATTTCTAGTTCTAGATCCCTGAGGAATCGCCACACTGTCTTCCACAATGGTTGAACTAGTTTATAGTCCCACCAACAGTTTAAAAGTGTTCCTATTTCTCCACATCCTCTCCAGCACTTGTTGATTCCTGACTTTTGAATGATTGCCATTCTAACTGGTGTGAGATGATATCTCACTGTGGTTTTAATTTGCATTTCTCTGATGGCCAGTGATGATGACCATTTTTTCATGTGTCTGTTGGCTGCATAAATGTCTTCTTTTGAGAAGTTTCTGTTCATATCCTTTGCTCACTTTTTGATGGGTTTGTTTCCTTTTTTTTGTAAATTTGTTTGAGTTCTTTTTAGATTCTGGATATTAGCCCTTTGTCAAATAAGTAGACTGCAAAAATTTTCTCCCATTCTGTAGGTTGCCTGTTCACTCTGATGATAGTTTCTTTTGCTGTGCAGAAGCTCTTTAGTTTAATTAGATCCCATTTGTCAATTTTGGCTTTTGTTGCCATTGCTTTTGGTGTTTTAGACATGAAATCCTTGCCCATGCCTATGTCCTGAATGGTATTGCCTAGGTTTTCTTCTAGGGTTTTTATGGTTTTAGGTCTAACATTTAAGTCTCTAATCCATCTTGAATTAATTTTTGTATAAGGTGTAAGGAAGGGATCCAGTTTCAGCTTTCCACATATGCCTAGCCAGTTTTCCTAGAACCATTTATTAAACAGGGAATTCTTTCCCCATTTCTTGTTTTTGTCGGGTTTGTCAAGGATCAGATGGTTGTAGATGTGTAGTATTATTTCTGAGGGCTCTTTTCTGATCCATTGGTCTATATCTCTGTTTTGGTACCAATACCATGCTGTTTTGGTTACTGTAGCCTTGTAGTATAGTTTGAAGTCAGGTAGCTTGATGCCTCCAGCTTTGTTCTTTTGGCTTAGGATTGACCTGGCAATGCGGGCTGTTTTTTGGTTTCATATAAACTTTAAAGTAGTTTTTTCCAATTCTGTGAAGAAAGTCATTGGTAGCTTGATGGGGATGGCATTGAATCTATAAATTACCTTGGGCAGTATGGCCATTTTCATGATATTGATTCTTCCTATCCATGAGCATGGAATGTTCTTCCATTTGTTTGTGTCCTCTTTTATTCCATTGAACAGTGGTTTGTAGTTCCCCTTGAAGAGGTCCTTCACGTCCCTTGTAAGTTGGATTCCTAGGTATTTTATTCTCTTTGAAGCAATTGTGAATGGGAGTTCACTCATTATTTGGCTCTCTTTTTGTCTGTTATTGGTGTATAAGAACGCTTGTGACTTTTGCACATTGATTTTTGTGTCCTGAGGCTTTCCTGAATTTGCTTATCAGCTTAAGGAAATTTTGGGCTGAGACAATGGGGTTTTCTAAATATACAATCATGTCATCTGCAAACAGGGACAATTTGACTTCCTCTTTTCCTAATTGAATACCCTTTGTTTCTTTCTCCTGCCTGATTGCTCTGGCCAAAACTTCCAACACTATGCTGAATAGGAGCAGTAAGAGAGGGCATCTCTGTCTTGTGCCAGTTTTCAAAGGGAATGCTTCCAGTTTTTGCCCATTCACTAAATGCCCACAAGAGAAAGCAGGAAAGATCTAAAATTGACAAACTAACATCACAATTAAAAGAACTAGAGAAGCAAGAGCAAACACATTCAAAAGCTAGCAGAAGGCAAGAAGTAACTAAGATCAGAGCAGAACTGAAGGAGATAGAGACACAAAAAACATTCAAAAAATCAATGAGTTCAGGAGCTAGTTTTTTTAAAAGATCAACAAAATTGATAGATTTCTAGCAAGACTAATAAATAAGAAAAGGGAGAAGAATCAAATAGACCCAATAAAAAATAAATGATAAAAACTGACCGTCAGAGAGTGCTATAAACACCTCTATGCAAATAAACTAGAAAATCTAGAATAAATGGATAAATTCCTGGACACATACACCCTCCCAAGACTAAACCAGGAAGAAGTTGATCCCTGAATAGGCCAATAACAGGCTCTGAAATTGAGGCAATAATTAGTAGCCTACCAATCAAAAAGAGTCCAGGAACAGATGGATTCACAGCCGAATTCTACCAGAGGTACAAGGAGGAGCTGGTAACATTCCTTCTGAAACTATTCCAATCGATAGAAAAAGAGGGCATCCTCCCTAACTCATTTTATGAGGCCAGCATCATCCAAATACCAAAGCCTGGCAGAGACACAACAAAAAAAGAGAATTTTAAACCAATATCCCTGATGAACATCAATGCAAAAATCCTCCATAAAATACTGGCAAACCAAATCCAGCAGCACATCAAAAAGCTTATCCACCATGATCAAGTGGGCTTCATCCCTGGGATGCAAGGCTGGTTCAACATACACAAATCAATAAACGTAATCCAGCATATAAACAGAACCAAAGACAAAAACCACATGATTATCTCAATAGATGCAGAAAAGGCCTTTGACAAAACTCAACAGCCCTTCATGCTAAAGACTCAATAAATTAGCTATTGATGCGATGTGTCTCAAAATAATAAGAGCTACTTATGACAAACCCACAGCCAATATCATACTGAATGGACAAAATCTCATTTTTTAAAAACATTTCCAAATTTGTCTGTATTGTGTCCTCAGTGGACACATTGATTTCACTTGCACTTATTTCTGAATTTATAAGATGTTCTTGTTCCTGTTCTAAAGTAATGATCCATAGAAAAATGCAATCTCATTGGGCTTGTATGAAATTAAATGAGATATTATGCTTAAGGCACTTCACACAATCGTGGCACACAATTAGTGTTGTGGCCATGATGCTGCCACAGAAGTAAAGGAATGATGGCAGCCACAAGAAGTTGCAAGAGGTCAGGAACAAATTTTCTTTCAAGGCCTCCAAATGGAGGCCCTACTTAACATCTTGTTTTCAGCCTAGTGATACTGATTTCATACTTCAGGCTTTCAGAACAGCAAGAGAATAAATTGCTGGTCTTAAACCACCAACTGTGTTATAATTTGTTATAGCAGTCATAGGAAATTAATACACCATTACAGTTATTACTATTTCAGGTGATAGGAAGTACAGATATATCTCAGAGATATTGCAAGATCAATTCCAGACCCCCAAAATAAAGGAAATCACAATAAAGTGAGTCTCGTGAATTTTGGTTTCACATAACATATAAAAGTTATGCTTACATTATACTGTAGTCTATCAAGTGCTCTCATGATTTTTGTGTTCTCTGGAGAAACACTTTCAATTTCTTTCAGGAACTCTTCTTTTGCATGTACAACTCAGCTAACTTTGGTGCAAGAAGCTTTGCTTTCAGCTTATCTCAGCTTTCAACATGACTTCCTCTCTAAGTTTAATCATATGTAGCTTTTGATTTACAGTGAGAGATGTGCAAATCTTCATTACACTTGAACACATAGGGGCTATTGTAAGATTATTAATTGGCCTAATTTCTTTTGTTGGACTTCAGGGAATAGGGAGACTCAAGGAAAGAGAGAAGGAGAGGAGAATGGCTGATTGGTGGAGCAATTGGGATGCACACAACATTTATTCATTGTTTGCCATTTTATATAGGTGCAATTTATGGTACTCCCAAACCAGTAGAAGCATAACATCATAGGTCACTGATAGCTGATCACCATAATAGATATAATAATAACTAAAAAGTTTGAAATATTGAGAGAATTACCAAAAGGCTACACAGAGACATGAAATGAACACATGCTGTTGAAAAGAATGCATTGTTAGGCTTCCTCAACAGAGGGTCGTCACAAATCTTTAATTTGTAAGAATAATGCAATATCTGTGAGGCACAATAAGCAAATTACAATGAAATAAAATATTTCTGTATCCAGTTTAAAATGTATTTCTAATGGAGACATTAAAATAGAATAATAGATGTACCATTTATAATTTAATATGCTAATATAAAAATTTTAAAACAGGATATTTTCGTTATTCTTTTACAACTAAAAGATATTAACTAGTAATTGCTATTTTTGGATGTCTGTGGCTTATTTATATGGAATTAAAGAAGACTTGATATATTCAGTTTTAAAGCCATAGTTAGCGGTAGTGACAGAAATGAAAACACCCTAAATTCATCAAGGTAATATTACCTGACTAACCCAGATACAGTTTCAGAATCCTTCTTAACATAACAGTCAAGAAAACTACCACCATGTGATAAGACTTACCATATATATGTAAAACTAATGTACTACTTAAAGCAAAAATTGTGAAATAAAGAAGAAAGTAAAGTTGCCTTTTTTTTTTTTGAGACGGAGTCTTGCTCTGTCGCCCAGGTTGGAGTACAGTGGCGTGATCTGGGCTCACTGCAAGCTCTGCCTCCTGGGTTCATGCCATTCTCCTGCCTCAGCTTCCTGAGTAGCTGGGACTACAGGTGTCTGCCACCACGCCCAGCTAATTTTTTTTATATATTTTTAGTAGAGTTGGGGTGTCACTGTTTTAGCCGGGATGGTCTCGATCTCCTGACCTCGTGATCCGCCCGCCTCGGCCTCCCAAAGTGCTGAGATTACAGGCATGAGCCACAGCGCCCGGCGGCTTTTTTTTTTTTTTTTTACCAAAGTTTTTATTTCAATTTTATTCTTCCTTTACTACTTTTACACTCTGATTTTTATGTTTCTCTGAGTCATCAAGATTATAATTGTAAGAACTTTTTCCAGGAAAGATGTAGCATTGGTTCGTTGTTTTGTTGAATATTTGGGATTGTCCTTCTGGTTTCTCATCAGTGATGTGTTTCTGAATATGCACTTCCAAGAGAATGATAGTAAACCAAATACTCAGCTCATCACACGCATATATAAAGATATGAGTCTAAATCTGAATTATCATGAGCTCTACAGTGTTTGTGGTTCTATAAAACTGAATATTAAACAATTAAGAACTTTTTTTAGGTAAAATCTGATATATTTTTGTCAAATAGCCATTGAGCCAAAACAGCATAGTGAGTAACAACTGGAGCTAGGTTTTTGCTTTTGGGGCTGCTTTTCTGCACTAACAAAGTATTTCTAAATTTTTCAACATTTATTGTAATACCTAATACATATAAAACACCTATAATATTGTCTTAACATATAAGAAATACCCAATAACTTTTATTGGTTTTGTAATATTATATCAACCATGAATAGTAAAATAGATTTCACTAAGCATGGGGAAAAATATAATTCTTCTAATGTGTAGGTATTTGGTAATAGATCAATTTCTAATATAATGATATGAAGTAATATTTAATAAACATATGTATTACCATTTCAGCCTATTTTGAAATAGAATCTTGATGTCAGGTTTGTAAAATGTCTACATTGTGAGTCTTCCTTTCTACAAGTAGGTAGATAATGCCTTTTTAGGGAATTTTCTAGGTAAACTATAGCATTGATTTGGTGATGAACACACAGCACAGAATAATTCCTGAACTTAATACCTACTCATTTCAATTCAGCAGAAAATTGGTAGGGTCAGTGATTATCTAAAATAAATATACTGTGAAAACAAAATGTTTTCCCTGTATTGGGTCTTAACTGCCTTTAGGGTTTTACATGTTTTGCTAAATTGAAATTTCATACACTAAGAATAATTCTGATAGCTCTGTGGCTTCCTAATCCCATGCTCTTTTGATAACGTCCTTTCTGGAATAGAAAAAAAAAATGAGAAGCTAATTGCTTACACTGTGAATAATGCTTTTCTTTGAACTCAATGAAGCACAAAGATAAATAGTGTATTACTAAAGGGAATTTAGCTCTATTTACGACTGCTTGTAGTGTGAAATTGGTTGTTTGTGATCTTTAAAGGCTTGCTTTCTTTTCAAAACATTATATGCCAGCTATGACTACAGAAAGATGGGAATGTAAAATGAATTTAGATTAAGGAAAACTCCTTTACTTAGACAATTTTTAAGCCATTCTGTCTCATTTTTTTGGTGCTGTGAATTTTATGAAAACCTTAACTGATGATTTCTCAAATAATAAAATAGTGTAGTGTATTTACAACATGTCTTTTATTTATTTTTGCCATTCTATTTCATCCACCACACTCATTTTATTTAATATCCATATATTGTCTTATAAATGTACCTTTACTGTTTTTTGTTTTGTTTCTAATTTTTATTTCTAATTTTTCAACTAGGAATATTAAATGTTTGTTTCTAATGTTTATTTATAATTTTTTGACTACGAATATAAAAAAACTTTGAAATCGGTATTTGAGTTTAGCATGTCCTTTCAGCCTAAATATAGCTCTTGACACAACTTATAACATAAAGTGTATTTTTATATGTTTTTCATAATTCTCAAAAGTACATGTGTTTTACAGATAATATAGGTATGCACACAACTGAAATATGTTTTGAAATATTTATTTCAATATAAAACAAGAATTATCTTAATGAGAATACTGATGCAAATTTTATATGAATTTTATTATATTAGTAATACACCATGGAGACAAGAAGTGAAAAGGCTACACGTTTTTGAACATTAGGATATTGGTATTCCATCAATAAAAGATTAAATGTAATTTCCACTAGGTTATGTTGCACTATTAACTATTTTGTAGTTATTTTTGTTTATCTCAAACTAATTATTGAGATAAATATAGTTCCACAAGGAGAAGAATTTGTCATGCTCCCTTGTTGCTCAACTTTTATTATGAGAAAAATTCAAATACATAAAACAGTTAAAGGATTTATACAAAGGTCAAATGACGTGGATATACATACATACATACATATAATGAGTGCCAGATTTATATTTGTAGATAGGTAGGTTGAACCATTTGAAAGTAAACTTCAGATACCATACAACTTTGGCCATAGATATTGTATCATGTTAGTATTTATAACATATTCACATTTAATCCATTCTTCCCAAAAAAGTTCTTATAAATTTACCTTGAGGGCCAAGATTTAAGCAATGTTTACATATTGCATTGGTTTTTTACATAATGCATCTATTTAAAACATTTCTAAACCTAAATATTTCTCTCAATATTTTTCCCTGCTATGATGATAATGTATTTTACAAGGTATGTAAATTGCCTTATGGAATGCCTCATTCTCAAGTGTTTGATTGCTTCATCATGGTGTTGTTTAACTGTTCCACTATCATTGTCATTTGAAGTAAATTGGAAGGTATTTCTATAGTCACATCTAGATGCCATTTAAGTATTTTTGACAAGCATATTTTATAGATGATGCCACATATATCATGTTGCATTACTTCAGGTAGTTACAATTTAAGGTTTCTCTGGTAAATACCCATGATCATGGAACGGTCATACTATCCAAAGCAATTTACAGATTCAATGCTATTCCTATTAAACTAACAATGACATCCTTCACAGAATTAGAAAAAAACTATTTTAAAATCCATATGGAACCAAAAAAATAGCTTGAATAGCCAAGACTATCCTAAGCAAAAAGAATAAAGCTGGAGGCATTACATTACCCAACTTCAAACTATACTGCAAGGCTACAGTAACCAAAACAGAATGGTACTGGTACAGAAACAGATGTATAGACCAATGGAACAGAATAGAGAGTTCAGAAATAATGCCGCACACCTACAACCATCTTCTCTTTGACAAAGTAGACAAAAACAAGCAATGGGGAAAGGACTCCCCATTGAATAAAGTTATCCCCACACCACATGTGTGGGGATAACTGGCTAGCCATATGCAGAAGATTGAAGCTGGACCCCTTCCTTACACCTATACAAAAATCAACTCAAAATGGATTAAATACATAAATATAAAACCTAAAACTACAAAAATCTTGGCAGATAACCTAGGAAACACCATTTTGGTCACAGAACCTGGCAAAGATTCATGAGACCAAAATCAATTGCAACAAAATCAAAAACTGACAAATGAGACCTAATTGAACCAATGAGCTTCTGTATAGCAAAAGAAACTATCAATAGAATAAATAGAAAACCTACAGGATAGGAGACTATATTTGTAAACTACACATCTAACAAAGGTATAATATCCAGAATCAATAAGGAACTGAAATCAACAAGCAAAAATCACACAAACCCATTAAAAAGTGGGAAAGGACATGAACAGACACCTTTCAAAAGGAGACACACATGCGGCCAGCTAGCATATGAAAAAATGCTCAACATCACTAATCATTAGAGAAATGTAAATCAAAACCACAATGAGACACCATTTAACACCGGTCACTATGGCTATTACTAAAAAGTCATTGGCGAGGTTGCAGAAAACAGGGAACACTTATACACATCTGGCGGGAACACAAATTTGTTCAGCCATTGTGGAAAGCCATGTGGTGATTTCTCAAAGAACTCAAAGCAGAATTACCATGTATGCCAGCAATCATATCATTGGGGATATATTCAAAATAATATAAATCATTCTACCATAAAGACACGTGCACATGTATTTTCATCACAGCACTATGTACAATATCAAAGACATGGAATCAACCTAAATGTGCATCAATGGTAGACTAGATAAAGAAAATGTGGTACATAGACATCATGGAATACTATGAATTCATAAAAGAGAACAAGATCATGTCCTTTACAGAAACATGGATAGAGCTGGAGGCCATTGTCCTTAGGAAACTAACACAGAAACAGAAAACCAAATGCCACATGTTCTCACTTATAAGTGGAAGCTAAACATTGAATACAGATGGACATGAAGAAGGGAACAACAGACACTGGGGCTCACTTGAGAGTAGAGGGAGGCAGGAGGGCGAGAATCAAAGAATGACCAATTGGGTATCATGCTTATTACATGGATGGCAAAATAATCTGTACAGCAAACTCCCATGTCATGCAATTTACCTATATAACAAACCTGCATATATATCACTTAACCTAAAATAAAAGTTTAAAACAAAAAAGTTCAAGTTTAATCACATATTTAACATAATGTAAACCAGATTTCTCAATTATAAAGATATACTTTCCCTCTTGTGATTTTAAAGGAAAATACTTTGGAAATGAGAGTGAAGTCTGTTTTCAAATAACCTTTTACCTAATAATTTTAACATCAATTGATAAATGCTGTTGGAATCAACTAATATCTTGAGGTATTGCAGAAAAGGAATTTTTTTAATTTTATTATGTCTCCTGTATGTATTAACTGGAATAATTCTTCTGTTAAAAAGACATTTTCTTTGTCAACTGAAAATGTGGTAAAAATTTCTCCTAAAAAGGCAAGGTAAATAAATGCTTATTTCTTTCTTTACCAATTTTCTAAAAAGGAGTTAAGATAATAATCACTTGCCATGTTATTGCCATAATTTTTTAAAATGTTCACTCTCTCCTTCTCTCCCTCCCTCTCTTTCTTCCTACCTTCTGCTGTTTCTAGGTAGGTATCATCATAGATACTATATATATTTTTTGTGGTTACCATGCCCTAAATGTGGGCAGTGGAAGCCTATTTAAGCTAACCGCTATAAGCTTTGAACAGACAACCATTGGACATTGGGTGTTTCTTTTCTTTTTTTTTTTTTTTTAGACAGTTTTGCTCTGTCATCAGGCTGGAGTGCAGTGGCACGATCTTGACTCACTGCAACATCTATATCCCTGGTTCAAGAGATTCCGCTGTCTCAGCATGCCGAGTAGCTGGGACTACAGGCACGTGTGACCATGCTCAGATAGTTTTTTGTATGTTAGTAGAGATGGGGTTTCACCGTGTTGGCCAGGATGATCTCAATCTCCTGACCTGGTGATCCACCCGCCTCGGCTTCCCAAAGTGCTGGAATTACAGGTGTGAGCCACCACGCCTGGCCGGGTGTTTCTTTTTAAATAATTATTATTTGTATACATTTAAGGGGTACAAATGCAGTTTTGTTACATGAATGCGTTGTGTAGGTATAAAGTCTGACTGACCTTTTAGTGTAACCATCACCCAAACAATGTGGATTGCACTCATTAATTTCTCATCCCTCACCCTCCTGCCAGCTTCCCACCCTTTCCAGTCTCCTGTGTCTGTTATTCCACACCGTATGTCCATGTGTATACATTTTCAACTCCCACATATAAATGAGAATATGTAGTCATGGACTTACTGTTTCTGAGTTGCTCCACTTAAGATAATGGCCTCCAGTTCCATCCATGTTGCTGCAAAAAAAAAAAAAAGATTTAATTCCTTTTTATGTCTGAATAGTATTATATTATACATATAACATTTCTTTATCCAATAATCCATCAATGGACACTTAGGTTGATTCTATATTTTCACTATTGTGAATAGTGCTGTGATAATCATACAAATCATACAAGTGTGGGTATCATTTTGATATAATGATGTCTTTCCTTTGGGTTGATACCCAGTAGTGGGATTAATGGATTGACTGGTAGTTCTTTTTTTTTTTTTTTTTTTTGAGACAGAGTCTTGCTCTTTTGCCCAGGCTGGAGTGAAGTGGCATGATCTTGGCTCACTGCAACCTCCGCCTCCTGCGTTCAAATGATTCACCTTTCTCAGCCTCCCGAATAGCTGGGACTACAGGTATATGGCAGCACGCCCAGCTGATTTTTTGTATTTTTAGTAGAGTTGGGGTTTTACCATGTTGGCCAGGCCTCATATGTTTCACTCACCCCGGCCTCCCAAAGTGCTGAGATTACAGGCATGAGCCACCAGGCCTGGCCTGACTAGTAGATCTATCTGCAGTTCTTTGAGAAATCTCCATTCTGTTTTCCATAGGGGTTGTACCAATTTACATTCCCACCAATGGTATGTAAGCATTCCTTTTTCTCCACATTCTTGCCAATATCTGTTATTTTTTGACTTTTTAATAAAAGCCATTCTCACTCATCTGAGATGATATGTCATTGTGGTTTTAACTTACGTTTCTCTGATAATTAGAGATGTTGAGCATTTTTTCCTATGTTTGTTGACCATTTGTGTGTCTTCTTTTGAGAATTGTCTATTCATGTCCTTAGCTCACTTTTTAGAGGGGATTGTTTTTCGCTGTTGTTGAGTTGTTTGAGCTCCATATAAATTCTGGATATCAGTTTCCTGTCAGATGCATAGTTTCCAAATATTTTCTCCCATTGTACAGGTTGTCCCTTCACTCTGGTGATTTTTATTTTCTTTGCTTTGCAGAAGCTTTTAAGCTTAATTGAGTCTCATTGGTCTACTTTTATATTTGTTGCTTTTCCTTTTGAGGTCTTAGTGAAGACATCTTTGCCTAGATCAATGTTCAGAAGAGGTTTCTCTAGGTTTTCTTCTAATATTTTCATAGTTTCTGGTTTTAAATTTAAGTCTTTCATCAATCTTGAATTAATTATTGTATATAGTAAGAGATAGGGGTTTAGTTTCATTCTTCTGCATATGGAAATCCAATTTTTCCAGCATCAGTTATTAAAAAGAGTGCCCTTACTCCAGTGTATGTTTTTGTCTACTTTGTCAAAGAGAAGTTGGCTGTAGATATGTGACTTTTTTTCTGTGTTCTAAACTCTGTTCCACTGATTTTTGTATCAGTACCACGCTGTTTTGGTTACTATAGTCTTTTTTTTTTTTTTTAACAGGCTTTCTCTCTGTTGCCCAGACTGGAGTGCAGTGGCATGATCTTAGCTCACTGCAACCTCCACCTACCAGGCTCAAGTGATCCTCTTACCTCAGCCTCCAGAGTAGCTGGGACTACAGGCATGAGTCACTGTGCCTGGCTAATTTTTTTTTTTTTTTTTTTTCCGTAGAGGCAGGGTTTTGTCATGTTGCCCAGGCTGGTCTTGAACTACTGAGCTGAAGTGATCCACCTGCCTTTACCTCCCAAAGTCCTGGGATTAAAGGCATGATCCACCAGGCCTGGCTGGGGAATAAAGTCTTATAGTGTAACTTGAGGTCAAGTAATGTGAGGCTTACAGCTTTGTTATTTTTCCTTAGAATTGCTTTGGCTATTCAGTCTCATTTTTGTTCCATAAAAATTTTAGGATTGATTTTTCTAATTCTGTGAAAAGTGAGATGGGTATTTTGATAAGGATTGCACCGAATCTGTGGATGGCTTTGGGTAGTATAGTCATCTTAACAATAATAATTATTTCTATCCATGAACATGGGATGTTTTTCCATTTGTTTGTGTCATGTACAATTTCTTTCATCAGTGTTTCATAGTTTTCCTTGTAGAGATCTTTCACTTCCTTCCTTAAATATATTCTTAGGTATTTTAATTTATAGCTACTGTAAATAAGAGTGCCTTTTGGTTTGGTTCTCAATTTGATTGTTATTGGTGTGTAAAACGGCTACTGTTTTTTGTATGTTAATTTTTGTATATTAAAACTTTATTGAATTTATTTATCAAATCTAAGAGGTTTTTGGAGCAATCTTTAGGTTTTTCTAGGTGTAAGATGATAAAAGTAAACACAGATAATTTGACTTATTCTTTTCCAATTTGGATGTCTTTTAGTTATTTCTCTTGCCTGATTGGTCTAGCTAAGACTTCAAAAACTATGTTGAATAGAAGTGGTGAAAGTGGGCAATCTTACCTTGTTCCAGTGTTTTGTGGAATTGCTTTTAACTTTTCCTCTTTCAATAGGATATTGGCTGCAGGTTTGTTCTATACGGCCTTTATTACTTTAAGGTATGTTTCTTCTATGCAATTGTGTTAAGAGTTCTTATAATGAAGGGATGCTAAGTGTTTTCGTATCCTTTTTTTGCATCTATTGTGATAATGACATGTTTTTATCATGAAAAGATATGCCCAGCTCACCTTGTTCTTTCTCTGTCTCAGTCTAAGTGTGGTATTTTTCTCCAAAGGGCCACAGCCATCATTTTGGGGCCCAAGTATTTAATAACTAAGATTTGTGCATTAAGTTGACATAATTTCACTGTTACCATTTTTAGGCCCTTTCTGTGGATAGAGCTAAGAAATATATTACATATACAATGAATTGACTTATTTGCATAATTGAATAACTGGTATTGCACATAAATAATATTTTATGTTAGGCGGAACACAAGAAAAGTACTGAAAATGAGTGACAAAGAGAACATCCTGAAAGTATCCAAAGTGGACAGACACATTATATACAGTAAAAATTGATGTGAATAATGGATTATCACTTACAGAAGTCATAGTAACATTAAGACAATAAGACATCATCTTTAAAGAACTGCAAAGAAAACAATAAACCCATAATTTCATATTCAACAAAAACATCCTTCAAAATAAAAGTGAAATAGACATTTTCAGAAAAAGAAAAATTGAGACTATATTGCCAACGAACCTACAAAGTCCTTTATAAGAAATCTTTGCCCTTCTTCCAATTACAAAGTGGTTCTTCTGTTGTATTCTAAAAGTTTCTTAATTTTAGCTTTGATTTTAGGCTTACAATCCAACTCAAATTAAATTTTTGTAAGTGGCATGAGAAAGGACTTGTGGGTCATTTTTTTCATTATGGATATGAAATTGTTCCAGCACTATAATTTGAAAGGATTTTCATTTGCTTTTTGTTTTCTTTGGTGACTTTTTAAAATTTCAATTGACTATTTAAATCTGGATTTATACAATTTAATTCTGTTGTGGTCATAGAACATACTCTGTAAACATTCCTTTTTTTCCTTTACCAGTCGTTTTTTTAAATTTAACTTTTATTTTAAGTTCAGGAGTACATTGTCAGTTTTGTTATATAGGTAAAGTTGTGTCATGGGCGTATGTTGTACAGATTATTTCATCACACAGGCATTAGGCCTAACGCCTGTTAGTTATTTTTCCTGATCCTTTCCCTCCTCCTCACCTCCACCTTCTGATATGCCTCAGTGTGTGTCTTTCCCCTCTATGTGTCCAGGTATTCTCATCATTTAGCTCCTAATTATAATTGAGAACATGTGGTATTTGGTTTTCTGTTCCCTCATTAGTTTCCTAACCATAATGGCCTCCAGGTCCATTCGTATTCCTGCAAAGAACATTATATGGTTCGGTTTTATGGCTGCATAGCATTCCATAATGTATATGTATCACATTTTCTTTATCCAGTCTATCGTTGATGGGCATTTAGGTTCATTCCATATTTTAACTATCGTGAATAGTGCTGCAATGAACATACGTGTGCATGTGTCTTTATAGTAGACTGATTTATATTTCTTTAGGTAAATATTCAGTAATGGAATTGCTGTGTTGAATGATATTTCTGTTTTTAGGTCTTTGTGGAATCACCACAATAGTTGAACTAATTTACAATCCTTCCAACATTGTATAAGCATTTCTTTTGCTGCACGATCTTACCAGCATCTTTATTTTTTGACTTTTTAATAATAACCGTTCTGACTGGTGTTAGATGGTATCTCATTGTGGTTTTGACTTCTATTACTCTAATAATCACTGTCTGTTCATATTCTTGGCCGAATTTTAATTTTTTTTTGTAAATTTGTTGAAGTTCTTTATAGATGCTTGATACTAGACCTTTGTCAGATGCATAGTTTGCAAATATTTTCTCTCCTTCTGCAGGTTGTCTGTTCACTCTGTTGCTAGTTTCCCTTGCTGTGAAGAAGCTCTTTAGTTTAATTAAATCCCTTTTGTCAATGTTTACTTTTGTTGCAATTGCTTTTGGTGTCGTCATTATGAAATATTTGCCCATGTCTATTTCCAGAATGGTATTGTCTAGGTTGTCTTCCAGGGTTTTTATAGTTTTATATTTTACACTTACGTCTTTAATCCATTTTGAGTTATTTTAGTATGTGGTATGAGAAAGAAGACTAGTTTCAATCTTCTGCATATGGCTAGCCAGTTATCCCAACACCATTTATTGAATAGAAGATCTTTTCCCAATTGCTTATTTTTGTCAGGTTTAGTCAAAGATCAGATAGTTATAGGTGTGTAGCTTTATTCCTGTGTGTTCCATTCTGTTCCACTGATCTAGATGTCTGTTTTTCTACCAGTACCACTCAGTTTTGGCTACTGTAGCTCTGTAGTATAGTCTAAAGTTGGGTAGCATGATGCGACCAGGTTGATTCTTTTTGCTTATAGATTGCCTTGGCTATACAAACCCTTTTTTGGCTCCATATCAATTTTTAAATACCTCTTTTTCTAGTTCTATGAAGAATCTCAATAGTAGTTTAACAGAAATAGAATTGAATCTGTACTGCTTTGAATTGAATCTATACCGTGTTTAGCAGTGTAGCTGTTTTAATGATATTGCTTCTTCCTACCCATGGCATGGAATGTTTTTCCATTTGTTTATGTCATCTATGATTTCCTTGAGAAATGTTTTGTAGTTCTCCTTGTAGAGAACTTTTCCCTCTCTAGTTAGTGGTATTCCTAAGTATTTTATTCTTTTTGTGGCAATTGTGAAAGGGATTGCATTTCTTACTTGGCTCTCAGCCTGACTCTTGGTGTATAGGAATGCTGGTAGTTTTTGTACATTGATTTTGTATCCTGAGACTTTGCTGAAGTTGTTTATTAGCTTAACCGCTTTTGGGTTGAAATCATGGAGTTTTCTAGATATAAGATCATGTCTTCTGTCAATAGAGATAGTTTGGCTTCCTCTCTTTTTATTTGGATGCATTTTATTTTTTTCTCTTGCCTGATTGCCCTGGCCAGGACTTCCTATACTATGTTGAATAGAAATGGTGAGAGAGGATGTTCTTGAGCTGGTTTTTAAAGGGGAATGCTTCCAGCTTTTGGTCATTCTGTATGATGTTGGCTGTGGGTGTGCCATAGGTGACTCATTATTTTGCAGTATGTTCCTCCAATAACTACTTTATTAAGTGTTTTTAACATGAAAGTGAGTTGAATTTTATTGAAAACCTTCTCTACATCTATCCAGATAAACATTGGGATGTGGATTTGGTCTTTAGTTGTGTTTATGTGATGAATCACACTTATTGATTTGTGTATGTTGAATTGACCTTGCATTTCAGGGATGAAACCTACTTGATTGTAGTGGTTTAGCTTTCTGATGTGCTGCTGAATTTGGTTTGCCAGTATTGTTTTTGGGATTTTTGCATTAATTTTCATCAAAGATATTGACCCAAAGTTATCTTTTTGTGTGTGTGTGTGTCTCTGTCAGGTTCTTGTATGAGGATAATGCTGGACTCATAGAATGACTTAGGGAGGAGTCCCTCCTCCTCAATTTTTTGGAATAGTTTCAGCAGGAATTGTACCCAATCTTCTTTGTACGTATGGTAAGATTCATCTGTGAATCTGTCTGTCCTGGGCTTTTTTTGGTTGATAAAGTATTTATTATTGATTTAATTTCAGATCTCATTATATGTCTGTTCAGGAATCCAATTGTTTCCTGGTTCAGACTTGGGAGGGTGTGTGCATCCAGGAATGTATTGATTTTTCCTAGATTTTCTAGTTCATGTGCATGGGAGTGTTCACAATATTTTCTGGTGGTTATTTTTATTTTTTAGGGTCAGTGGTACTATCACTCTTGTTGTTTTTGATTGTATTTATTTGAGTCCTCTTTCTTTTTTCTTTATTAGTATAGCTAGCAGCCTATCCAGTTTATTATTTTTTTAAAAAAGCTCCTGAATTTGTTGATCTGTTTAATTTTTTTGTTGTTGTTTTTCAATCACCTTCTGTTCAGCTCTGATTTTGGTTATATCTTGTCTTCTGCTAGCTTTGGAATTGGTTTGCTCTTGGTTCTTTAGTTCTTTTAGTTGTGATGTTAGGTTGTTAAATTGAGATTTTTCTAACTTTTTGATGTGGGCATTTTGTGCTGTAAATTTCCCTCTTAACTCTGCCTTAGCTGTGTCCCAGAGATTTTGGTATTTTGTATCTTTGTTCTCATTAGTTTCAAAGAGCTTCTTGATTTGTGTCTTAATTTCATTATTTACCCAAAAGTCATCCGAAGACACATAATCTTCAGATTCTCAAAGGTCAAAATGAAAGAAGAAATATTAAAGGCAGCTAGAGAGAAAGGACAGGCCAAATACAAAGGGAAGCCCATTAGATTAACAGTATACCTCTCAGCTGAAACCCTACAAGCCAGAAGCAATTGTGGTCCAATATTCAACATCCTTAAAAAAAAGAAATTCCAGTCAAGAATCTCATATTTTGCCAAATTAAGCTTCATAAAAGAAGAAGCAATAAGATCTCTTTCAGATAAGCAAATGCTGAGGGGATTGGTTACCACCAGACCTGACTTATAAAAGCTCTTGAAGAAAGCACTAGCTATGGAAAGGAAAGACCATTACCAGCCACTACAAAAACACATCAAAGTGCACAAAACAGTGACACTATAAAGCAACCATATAAACAAGTCTGCAAAATAAATAGCTAACATCAGGATGACAGGATCAAATCCACACATATCAATATTAACCTTGAATGTATAAAAGCTAAATGTCCCAATTGAAAGACACAGAGTGGCAAACTGGATAAAGGACCAAGACCCACTGGTATGCTGTCTTTAAGAGACACTTTAGGGAGTGAAGAATATGTACATTAATTGTTGTAGTGATTATAAAATTGCTTATATTTCTCAAGACTCATTGAGCTGCAATCATAAAAATGATGAGTTATATGTATATAAAACCACAGTGTATCTGACATAGAGTGGTGGTTAGCAGAGTCTGGGAAGGGTAGTGTCACATGCAATGACATACATAAGCTCAAAATAAAGAGATGGAGAGAAACCTACCAATCAAATGGAAAACAGAAAAAAGCAGGGGTTGTAATCCTACTTTCGGACAAAACAGACTTTCAACCAACAAAGATCAAAAAAGATGAAGAAGGGTATTACGTAATGGTAAAGGGTTAAATTCAACAAGAAGATTTAACTATCCTAAATATATGAGCCCAACAGGAGCACCCAGATTGACAAAGAAATTTCTTAGACACCCTCAAAGTAATTCAGACTCCTACACAATAATAGTGGGAGACATTAACACCTCACTAACAATATAGACAGATCGTCAAGACAAAACATTAACAAAGATATTTAGGACCTGACCTCAGCACTGAATTAAATAGACCTGATAGCCATCTACAAAACTCTCCATCCCAAAACATCAGAATACACATTCTTCTCATCGCCACATGGCACTCTAAAACTGATCACATAATAGGAAGTAAAACACTCCCCAGGAAATGCAAATGAATGAAAATCATAACAAACATCTCTAGATCACAGCACAATCTAATCAGAAATCAAGACTAAGAAACTCACTCAAAACCACACAATTTCATAAAAATTGAATAACCTGTTCCTAAAGTTTCAATCTTTTGAAATTGATAGAAACTTGTTATAGCTTCAAACATATTGACAATATGCTTGTCTCTCTTGGTGAAATGTGACATGTAAACTTTTAAAAAAATACTTTATTTTTTAGAAGAATTTTTGTCTCATAGCAAAATTGAGAGAAAGAAACACAGATTTCCCATTTACCCACTGCCCTCATATATGTTTAGCTCCCTCAGTACAAACTCCTGCACCGTAGAGGCACATTTTTTACAACTGATTCATCTACATTGACAGATGCATCATTATCACCATTGGTTACACTAGCATTTACTTTTGTTGTTGTACATTCTGTTGGTTGGGGCAAATGTGTAACAACAGGTTTTTATCATTACAGTATTATATAGATTAGTTTCACTGCCTAGAAATATTTTCTGTCTGTTTATCCCTTTCTTTTCCTAACTCCTGGTCATGAGTCATGTTTTTATTGTCTCCATAGTTTTACCTTTGCCAAAAGTAATATAGTAATATCACATGTTAAGTATCTTTTTCAGATTGGCTTCTTTCACATAGTAATATAAATTTAAGGTTCCTCCTTTTCTATTCATGGCTTGATAGTTCATTTATTTTTAACACTAAATAATGTTTTCTTGTCTGGCTGTACCACAGTTTATCCATTCTCATACTATACCTTGGTTGTTTCCAAGTTTTGAAAGAACATTTTTTTTCTAAAACATTTTTAATGTAATTTTTTCATAAATGTCAATTAGGCTAGGTATTGAGTGAGTTGTATTGATATTGGTCATTTTGTTTATTTATGGGTATTCATATTGTCATTTTACTTTCTATATCTTACTAAATTACTTGTCAAATTGTTTTGGCTCCATGTAAATGGAATCTTTGTTATCCAGTGTATATATAACAGCATTATTATATATGTCTGATGATTTTAACATTTTATAATCATATAATGTGCTTTATAATCTCTGTTTATAGTCAGTGTCTTGAAATCTAATTTATCAATATTAACATAGACACTTCATTTGTCTTTTGCTTATAGTTTTTATTTATTTTTTAAATTTTTATGGATACTTAGCAGTTATATATGCTTATAAGGTACAGGTCATATTTTGATACAGCATACAAATGTGAAATAGTCTCATCAGGGTAACTGGTGTATCTATCAACTCATCATTTATCATTTCTTTGTAGTAGGAACATTCCAGTTCCCATCTTTTAGTTATTTTAAAATGTACAATGGACTATATTGTATGTGGTTGACTATAGCCACCCTGTTTTGCTATTGAAACAATAATCATATTTGTTCTTTCTAAGTATATTCTTACACCCCTTAACCATCCCCACTTTTTTTCTCTCCTCCCCACTACCCTTCCCAGACTCTATGGGAGTCTGACATAACTACCGCTCTATGTCAGATACACTGTGGTTTTACATACATACAACTCATCATATTTATGATTGCAGCTCAATGAGTCTTGAGAAGTATATGCAATTTTATAATCACCACACCAATTGATATACATATTCTTCACTCCCTAAAGATTTTATCATTCCTCTTTGCAGTCAATTACTTTCCCTCACCTCCAGTCAATGACAATAATCTGAATTGGATTTCTGTAGCATGGACTCTTCCAGGGTATTATATATATGGAGTCATACCATATGTAAGTTTAGATTTACAAGCCTTTGTTTTGGACATATGAGTTCCTTTCTCTTGGGTAAATAAGAGTAAAATAGCTGGATCATGTGGTATATGTGTGGTTTTAAGAAAGTAGCAAACATTTTATATTTTATATTTTATATTCTCAGCAGCTGTGCATGAGATTTCTAGTACCTATATTTATGTTTCTCTAATTACTGATCATGTCGAGCATTTTTTTATGTATTTATTTACCATCCACCTGTCTTTATAATGTCTGTTAAAATATTTTTCCCGATTTTTATTAGGCTGTTTGTTGTTATATTATTGAGTTCTGACTGTTCTTTTTATACAAATATATAAACAAGTTGGGTATCAAACATATATTTGTCCTTATTTATGAAAAGCCACCAGTAAGAGCCTTCTCATTTTCTTAAGTAACCTTCAAAGAATATAAAATTTTCATTATTTTTCTTGTACAGTTTTTAATTTTGTATCCTCTCTAAGAAATAATTGCCTAACATAAGATGACAAAAAATTTTTTACCCAGGTTCTCTTCTATAAGTTTTATAGTTTTGGCTATAAGTTATCTATAATACATATTTAGCTAATTTACATATGATTTAAGGAAATACTGGACGTTCTTTTAAAAATTTTTTACCATCTATTTTTGCCATTGCTATCTCCAACATCTAGTTCATATTTAGCCTCTGTTAACGTTTTTCTTTCTTAACCATGGATCAAATATTTTAACTTTGTTTCTTGATTTTTGATTATATTCTAGATATTTTGCTGAAAATATTTAGAGACTGAAATAAAAATTATTTTCTCAAGGAAAAGTCTTTCCCCTCTTGCTTTTCATCTAGCTAGTAAGAATGACAGTCAATCGAATGTTTACTTGAGTGAATCTAGGCTTTGTTATTGCCTCAGTTTGATTCAGCTCGCCACTAACTTCCAATATTTTGAAGGCAGCATCAGGGCTTGTGTGTCATAAGAGAATTAGATCTAAGCACAGTGAAGATCCTGGCATTTACTATATAATCTGCCTCCAAGACATCAACTCTCCTAAGGATAGTAGAGCCCTCTGCTTTGCAATGTGGATGCCAGATTTCATGGTTACTCCAGAGTTTTTGTTCTCTTCTCTCTCTAATAGCCATTCTATTCCTCCGAAGATCATTAACTTACTTCACCGCCCCCTCCAAAACCTGCCTTACACAGTGAAGGCCTGACTTTCTTGCAGGTTTGCCTAGTTTTTTTTTTTTTTTCTCTGACTACTTCTTTATCAGCCCATTGCCTTTCACTTGCAGAGAATGTGTTTAGACTCTGAGGAAGCTCTTTCTCAGCTTCCATGCCCTGATTCTAGTCATAGGCCTACTATCTCTGTGCATTTCCACCTAGCACATAGTAGTCATAATATTAAAAGTAAGAAACAAATTAGCAGACTGTTCCAAAGATAATTCAGGATAAATATTTCATTTAGGTCATTGCTTTCACAAGAATGTTTTTAACTTTTCATAAGGCCTAAAATCTAAAATCAACAGATGATATTGACCTAGTTTTCTAAGTCATAGTAATACTTTTTCCCCAAATACACTGTTAGTTAGCAGAACCCCTAAGATACATATTGTAATTTTATAATCATTACTTCTATCCTAAAGAAGCATCAAATAACTTTTTATTAAACCTCTATTATTATGCTCTCTTTTAAAGATTTATTTATTTATGTATTATTTATTTTTCCAGACAGAGTCTCACTCTGTCACCCAGGCTGGGGTGCAGTGGCACAATTTTGGCTCACTGCAACCTCTGCCACCTGGGTTCAAGTGATTCTCCTGCCTCAGTTTCCCAAGTAGCTGGGATTACAGGTGCTTGCCACCACATCAGGCTAATTTTTTGTATTTTTAGAAGAGACGGGGTTTCACCATCTTGGCCGGGCTGGTATTGAACTCCTGACCTCGTGATCCACCCGCCTTGGCCTCCCAAAGTTCTGGGATTACAGGAAAGATGTCCTTCTTATAATGAAACTAAAGAAACAAGAGAGGCCAATGGTTGCTTCTACTGAGAAGAAGGCTGGTTCCTTCTTTCTGTTCTTTCTTCTCTATTTCCTTTCTTTCGAAGATACTTTAAATAATTGTATATGCTTTAGTTTGCTAGGATAACAAACTACCATACCAAAAGACCACAGACTGCATGGCTTAAACAACAAAAATTTATTTTCTTATAGTTTTTTAGGCTAAAAGTACAGTATCAAGGTTGATTTCCTCTGATGCTTCTCTTTGGCTTGCAAACAGCAAACTTCTTGTTGCCACATCACATGGTCATCCCTCTGTGCATGCAGGCTCCTCATGTTTCTATGTTGTAATCTCCTGTTCTTATAAGGACACTAGTGACAGTTCATCCTAATAGCCTCATTTTAACTTAGTTACTTCTTTAAAGGACTTATCTCAAAAGTAAGGTTGAGATGCTACTCAACCTACAATAGGGTTACCTCCTGCTAAACCCACTGTAAGTTGAAAATCTTGTAGGTAAAAAAATGTATTTATTTAATACCCCTATGTAGTTAACATCATAACTTAGCCTAAACTACCTTAAATATACTCAGAACACTTACATTAACCTACAGTTGGGCAAAATCATGTATAACTAAGCCTATTTTATACTAAAGTATTAAATGCCTCATATAATTTATTGAATATTATACTGAAGGTGGTTACATAGGTAATTGAAGTACAGTTTTTATCAAATGCATATTTATTTTGTACCCTTGCAAAGCTGAAAAATTGTAAATCAAACCATTATAAGTAATGGGCTGTGTATAGTCAACATTCTGAAGTACTGGGGGTTAGGACTTCAACATATGGGTTTTGGGAGGGCACAATTCCATCCATAACAACATTCTAACAAGAGTTAAAATGTCCTCTCTAATAATATGAAACTACTAATGAATAACAAAATAACTAAAGGTAGAGTTAAATCTGTATATACATTGTTTTCAGCTTTAATCTTACCAAAAGATAGATTAAGTTTAAAGATATGAATTTAGTATTAAATGAACTTTTATCAAATATTTGATTATTATAATGCACACTTTCTCCAATGTGACTTCCTGAAACTAAAAATAATTTCATTTATAAGGTGAGGAGAAAATATAGGCTATTGTAAATCGGAAGTAGTCTTTACAGCTTTATATTTTATAATGTCAAGATGAGTACTCTATAATTCCAGGAGATGTCAATATATTCATTATACAAAAGCTTTCTAGATAAATGAGTTTGGAAAAAACTTACCGAATTAAGATATTTATGCTCTACTGTAGATTTTATTATATCTGAATGTTAACTTTGAATCTCAAACATAGAAGTTTCGTTATGACTATACTTTAGTACAGTACAAAACGCATTTAGAAAGCAAGAAAAGGTTAGAATTTGTTCTAGCTTAGGCTATATGCGAAATTTAAAAATGTCACCTGAATAAAATAATTAAATAAGCAGTAAACATAAGCAAAAAAACACAAGGGTAAAGCTAACAATAAAAGCAATTCTTTTATGAATTTTCAGCCGGATTTACTTAATCACACTATATTTTTATACAACTTGTATTTATTTAATATTCATATATAGTATATAATTTAGGTCTCATCTAAAACCTATAAAGTGAGAAAAGTATGTATTATAATTCACCTTTTAAAAAGTGACTTCCAATAAAATTTAGGGTAAGATATAAAAAAACACACTGGGATCAGTTAGATGGGAAATCAAGCATTTGGAATTCAAATAAAGAACCATTTTATTAAGATGTCATTTTGTGTAAATAAATTAAGATAGCCACACTTACAGTAGAGTTAATATGAACAAGACATTGAATTATGCTTATAATATTTAAAATTGCATACATTATTAACAGAAAACATAGTAGAATATACTTCAGTCTTCAGATTTGAATAATTTAACATGAGATTTTTTTCTTTCATGACATTTAATGTAAATTTTAGTTTTACATATTAAATTGGTAAATAACAAATGCATACATAATTCAAATTTTAATTCTGCCTTTGTGGGTATGACATATTTATAAATGAATAAGCACTTACTTATTATTTTTAACACTCTAAGGTATCTTTTAGCACCTAATTAGTACCACTTTTTCATTAATTAAGTTGTAATGTTTGAATAAAACATTATATGATATATCTATAGGACTCTTTTTTCTTCTCTTTCTGTGTCATATATAGTTATTAGAGTTCATTAGCTTCATTCATTGAAGATGTATATTGAATAATTTTGTTTTTTTAATAAATAATTGTTCACTTTGTGGTGGAAATAAAGTTCCAAAAATCAATTTATAAATTTTGGAGAAAATACGCAATAATACATACTTGTAGGCATTGAAATAAGACAAGTACATTGCTCTGCTATGCAAGTCATCAATTTGAGTACATTTCCAACTGCAAGGATTCATTATATTGGCATACAGAAGGAGCCATTCATATGTCAACTTCTCTTAAATTCAAAAGCTGAATAGCTCCTGAGAGATCTCACAGAAGTGGATAAAAGAGAAAAACAAAATCAAACAAATGCCCACTAAAAAGTCACAGTCAGATAGCTTAAAAATATTATTGGAAAAAATCTAGGCCACTGAATAGGTATCTTTTCTTTAGGGATACTGAGAATTCTTTAGATTTATCAGTAATCGTCACAAATGACAGGGGTAAGGAATACACGCAATACATACAGAGTACATTATTTTTCACAAATAGCAGACTAAGACATCAAATAAATTTTGATTAAGGTGTAAATTACAGAAAAAATGACTTAAAAATTCTAATCTTGAATGAGGTTGTGAAATCTAACAAAAATTAAAAATAACAATCTATAAAAAAGCAACCCCAATTATATAATCAAGTATAATTCTATTTATTATCCTGGCTCTGTTAGAAGAAAAATATTTACTCAAGAATAAACAGATGGGGATGTAGAAAGTCAACAACCTATTGGGACCAGAAATATTTAAGTTTCAGTTACTACTATACTGGCAATAATTCCAATAATTCCAAGGCATGTCTTATTTTTACCACGAACAGTTAACTTTCTGAATGATGACATTTTTAAAAAACAAAAAAAAGTCTTTCTCTGTTGCGCAGGCCAGAGTGCAGTGGCATGATGATCATAGCTTACTGCAGCCTTGAACTCCTGGGCTCAAGTGATCCTCTCACCTCAGCTCCCCAAGTAACTGGAACTACAAGTGCAAACTACCAAACCCAGCCAATTTTTTTATTCTTTATTTTTATAGAGACAGGATCTGACTATGACGCCCAGACTGGTCTCGAACTCCTGGCCTCAAACAATCCACCTGCCTCAATCCTGCAAAGTGCTGGGATTGTAAGTGTGAGCCACTGAGCCCAGCCTGACTTCTTTATTCTCATTAACCAATTATTTCAACAATAAGATATGGAGGTTCCTTGAATGTAACTCAAATTTGTGAAAATATTTTTAATGTCTATAGAAAAGAATGGCATCTCTTTGGATTTTAAAAGATTAAAAAAAAAAAAAAACAGGCCAAAAGACATAAGCATGTCTGATAGAAGTTTGGGAAATTTGTGCTGTGAAAGAGCTAAGTTTAACTCAAGTAACCAATAAATGCATTTATACTTGCTATCATACTATGACACTGAGGGATGTGACTTAACTGGAAATTGAAATTAAGGAATGATAAATCGAGCCAAGCTGGATTTTGAATCTGAACTATGCCTTCTTCATTATTTTATCTCTAAAAGAGAAAAAAAATTAAGTCATGTTAAGTTAAATATTAAATCCAAAATTGAGCTACTGAGGCAGAACATTTGTTCCTTAACAGAGTGCTGTGTTTTGCCTACTCCAGAGATTTGAGGGCTCTGTGTGTGTGTTTGTGTGTTGCATGTGCAAGTGTGGAAATCCAATGCCTGCGCTGCAAATGTAGAAATAGAAACCTACAGAAATTGAAGGGAGATGTAATTACCACACATGTAGACAAAAAATAGTTGAAAGCAGGATTAAAAAAAAGTCAAAAATCAAAGCTCAAAAAGGGAACTAGATATGGGGTAGAAAAATAGGCAAGAATTTTAACAGAAAAATAACTGAAACATTTGATGTAGTGTTCCACTACGTAGACATATCTGGGATTTTTTATTGTTTTCTACTGAGAGTCACAAACTTGTAACATCCTAAGTGTTTCCACCACAAATTAATGGCATGCATTCTTTCTGTAACATTTCTGCTTTATATTTGAAAACCTCTAGTGATAAAACCTGTCACTCTCCATTTCCATTAGGATGGGAAATGACTGTCTTCATAGATTGTCAAAAATCAATTCTTTTTTTACATTGGAAATTCAAAACAATTGTACCAGCAGAAAGGTAGTGCCATCATGGAGAGAAATTTGAATCTTGAAGACAATTTTTGAAAATTACACATGGAAAAGCTTCCACCTCCATTAATATTCCAATATGTCTGTTTTTCACCTGTACTGTTACTCAATGTATTGGGGTTCTCCAGAGAAATAAAAACAATAAGATGTGAATGTCTCTTGGTAGATGATAGGTAGATGATAGATAGATAGATAGATAGATAGATAAAGAATTAATCCAAAAGGTGAAGCACCTTTCAGAAACATCCAGAACAATGTTTGGCCAAATATTTGGGCACCATGGCCCAGACAAGTTGGCAGATAAAATTAGCCATCACACCCATTCTGCTTCTTAACTTTCAGAATCAGCATCAGTTATATGCACATGGGAGCTTGCTTTGTTATTTAGCAAAATTAGTATATAATTGAGAATTACTCTTCTAAGATACCTTTGTCCAAGTGCTCAAGCCCTCAAAGCACATAAAAGTGGAAAATCAAAAGTGGTGCCTTATACCTGGGATCCTATTTTCACAACAGAAAGGGAAAGCAAGTGGAACAGGACAATTTTGACCATCTTACTTTTCTCTGGATTACACTTTGACTTCCATTTGTCTTATCCTCCTCATGTGAGATAAACCAGGGAGATAAAGTAATGCATTTCCATTCATAGTTAACCTTTTCATAAAGTTAGATATTTATTTTGTTTTCTCTATATTTTAATATTCTATTCATAATTCAAGATTTTACCTCATAAACCTGCGGTGTCCAAGAGAGAATTTACAGTCATGGGTTCTTAGTTTCCATTTCTGTTTTGGCCAATAAAGCCCCTTCTTCATCCTTCATACAAAATAGAGCAAACAACAAAATAAGGTGTGTTGTACAAGCTTGCCTTAAACTCTGTTATGTTGGTTTCCATTAAAACAAAATAATGTATATTGTTTTTCCTTCATTTCAGGTTAATTTTTAATATCATGTGAGCCCTGTCTTCTCTACCTAATATGTAAAGACTAAAGTGCCTTGGAGTTCAATCCTGACCCTCTTCTCACTTATCACTTCTTTCATAAAAAATCTCATTTATTGGCTGGGCATGGTGGCTCATGCTTGTAATCCCATCACTTTGCGAGACCAAGGTAGGAAGATCACTTGAAGTCAGGAATTCAAGACCAGCCTGGCCAGCATAATAAAATCCCATCTCTGCTAAAAATACAAAAATTAGCCAGGCGTGGAGGTGGGCACCTGTAACCCCAGCTACCCAGAGGATGAGGCAGGAGAATCCCTTGAGCCTGGGAGGCTGAGCTTGCAGTGAGCCAAGCTGGGAGACAGAGCGAGACTCCATCTCAAAAAAAAATGTAAAAATAAATAAATAAATAAATAAATCTTATTTATTGACATAATTTAAATTCCATCTATGGAATAATAATCCCAACATTAATATACTCAGAATTATCTTTGCTTTTCTGTTCCATACCCACAAAGACAGCAGTGTGCTTGATTTCAAAATTGGTCATATCATTTATACCTCAGGTACCATGTCCACATGTTAAAAAATGCTTCTCTCTTAGTCTCCCATACCTCAAACAGATACTACCTGAATTTACTAGCCACTAAGACTTTTTCTTGACACTTCTCTCCTTCGTTTTCTACATTTGAACCAACAGCAACTTCCTTTAAGTGTCTATATTCGTTTCCTATTGCCATGTTAACAAATTACTAAAACTTAATTGCTTAAAACAACACAAATTTATTCTCTTACAGTTCTGGATGCCAAAATTCTAAAATCAAGGTGATGATAGGGTTACATTCCTTCTGAAGACTTTAAGATAGAACTTGTTTTCTTGCCCTTTTCAGCTACTAGAGGCTGCCTACATTCTTTGGTTTGTGATCCCTTTCTGCTTCTTCAAGACCTGCAGTGTAGCCTTCTCTCTCTCTCTCTCTCTCTCTGTCTCTCTCTCCCCTACCCCCTACCCCGCTCCCTCTCTTGGCTGCTTCCTTCATCACATCTCTTCCTCTGTCTCTTCCTGCTTCCTTCTTTTCGTTATAAGGACCCTGATGATTATATGGGGCCCAACTGGATAATGCAAGATACTCTCCGTCTCTCAAGATCCTATATTTAATCATATCTACAGAGTTTCTTTCACTAACCTACCATATTCACGGGTCCTGAGAAAGAGTATGCGAACATATTTGGAGGGAGAAATATAATTCAGCCTTCATAGTGTTCCTCTAAAACATTTTCTCAGTCTCTTATTTTGTTTCCTTCCTACTTTCAGTTTTGAAGTCCAAGATACCATTATCCTTTCCTGGAATGACTAATTTCCTGACTGATTTTTGATGACCCTTCTGCAGTTATCTTCCAGCACATTTACCACTTAGTGACCACACTTCTCTTTAAAAGTATGATTATATCACTTCTCTGCTTAAAACACTTTAATAATTTTCCCTTGCATATAGGATAAAATTTAGAATTCTTAATATGGATAATGTGTCTCCTACATGCAGTTACATGCTTCATCTAATGCTCCTGTTTGCTTAATCACTACACAACAGCTACCTGCCCTTCTATCTAGCCAAACTCATTATATGTCTCTTCAAATGTTTTTATCCTGTAATGATTTCCTCCAACTCTTTATAATATAATATAGTAGTACGAGGTCTATATTATAAAATAATATAAAATTACAAGGTCTGTATTATCATGGAATTTATACGTAAAACTATTGAAATATAAAGTACTGTAAAAAGACTTCCAAATGCTATCAATGTTTCTTCTTCCTTTAAGTTCATGAATTTCAATGCAAACATAAATCTTCTATAGGTGTATTGTGCCTTACATCTTTTTTATTATTATACTTTAAGTTCTAGGGTACATGTGCACAATGTGCAGGTTTGTTACATAGGTATACATGTGCTATGTTGATGTGCTGCACCCATTAACTCGTCATTTACATTAGGTATATCTCCTAATGCTTACTCTCCCCCTCCCCCAACCCCACAACAGGCCCTGGTGTGTGATGTTCCCCTTCCTGTGTCCATGTGTTCTCATTGTTCAGTTCCCACCTATGAGTGAGAATATGCGGTGTTTGGTTTTTTGTTCTTGCGATAGTTTGCTGAGAATGATGGTTTCCAGCTTCATCCATGTCCCTACAAAGGACATGAACTCATCATTTTTTATGGCTGCATAGTATTCCATGGTGTATATGTGCCACATTTTCTTAATCCAGTCTATCATTGATGGACATTTGGGTTTGTTCCAAGTCTTTGCTATTGTGAGTAGTGCCACAATAAACATACGTGTGCATGTGCCTTTATAGCAGCATGATTTATAATTCTTTGGTGTAGAGTTCATCTGCCTTTCCTTTGAGATACATTCTCCTCCCTTTTCTGTCTGTGTTTTATGGAGCTAGGAAATAATTCTCCTGACTCCTTAGCAAACTAATTTCGGCTCTATTAAGACAGTAGAAAGCCTTGGTGGATGATTGGAGGACAGGTGGAAGGGAGAAGCCAGGGTATACTTACTCCCTACACTGAGTAACATGTTTGGTAAAGACTGGTGCTTCTTCATGGCTCCAGTTTTCAATATTTAGAACCTCCATCATAGTCCCAAATTCTGCCAGCCATGTTTCCAACATCAGCTGTGTAGTCCCAGCTCATCTCTGTTAACCCTACTTGATCCCGTAAGCCCTTCTAGCCATAGGGATGAAGAGTATGTGTGTGTGTGTGTGTGTGTGTGTGTGTGTGTGTGTGTGTAAAATAAACACTGGCTCATATGATTATGGAAACAGACAATTCCCAAAGTCTGCAGGATGAGTAGGCAAGTTGGATATTCAAGATGGCAGTGGTATAATTCTAATCCAAAGGCTGGAAAACTGGAGGCTCAGGAAGAGCTAATGTTTTAGTTCAAGTCTGAAGGCAGGAAAAGCTGATTCTCAAATTTGAAGGCTGTCAGGCAGGAGAAATCTTACTCAGAAGAGGGTCAGCCTTATTGTTCTACTCAGGCCTTCAAAGGATTGGATCATATCCACCCATATTAGAGAGGGAAATCTGCTTTACTTAGTCTACCAATTCAAATATTAACCTCCAAAACACCCCCACGGAAATACTCAGAATAATGTTTGACCAGATACATGAGCAACCCTGGTCCAGCCAAGTTGACATGTAAAATTATTTGGAAGGCTCGAGGTGTGAGAATCACTTGAACCTGGGAGGTCGAGATTACAGTTAGTCAAGATTGCACCGTTGCACTCCAGCCTGGGTGGCAGAGGGAGTCTCTCTCTCTCTCTCTCTCTCTCTCTCTCTCTATATATATATATATACACACACATATATATATACACATATATACACACATATATACACATATATACTCATATATACACATATATACACATATATACACATATATATACACATATATACACATATATACACATATATATACACATATATATACACACATATATATACACATATATATATACACACACATACATATATATTGTTTCCTGCTCTCAAAGGAACTCTGTGTGTATTTCATTTTAAGACTTAAAAAACCTTATTGAACAATGTCTTCCCTTTTTTCCAAATGGTATATTCCTCACTTTATAATTTTCTTATCAAGACAGTTATTTTATTAATGTAGAAATGTTGAGAAAGATAGCATACAATCGTTTAATAAATGTACAAGTTCACACTAGAGTGCAAGTTAGAAAAATTAATGAAGAAATGTAATAGAGTTTGGCTTCGCTGGATAGCTTCCAATTTTTGATGATTGAAACCTTAGCTTTACTAGAATTTAACTTGTATCAATAAGAAGTCACTCAAGGTTGAAGTTCAAAGGGGCAATTTTGCAAACAAAACTGCCTGAGTAGGATGGGAAGCAGAAGACAAATTTAACTGGAAGTTATCTGAAAACAATAAATATCTAGAGTCCTGACAGTTAGCAGAGGAATCACCTGGAACTCTAATAGGAAAGCTCTTTATGAATAAGATTCTATAGTAAGCCTAGTGATTCATAATTATCACAAAATTAACTCCCTTGGATCACAATATCATCTGCCAGGCTTTATGTTTTCCAGATTAAATTGTTCATTACAGGTATCTAGGTCCAAATGGGCAGCATAATACTTCTAGTTCTAAATGCCTTCTCCTTATATAAAAGGCTGAAAACCCCTCAAATGTGAAACTCTTATTATAGAAACCATAGTGAAATCCCAAATCTATTAATATTTGAAAAGAAATAATTTTCTGCTTTTTCAGTTGATAGGCTTAAAAATATGCAATTTGCAAAATAATGTCATTTGAACGGATTTATTTTAATTCTAGGAAGAAACTTTCTTTCAACATTCTCCAGCCCTCTAATTGTGCTATATTGAAGCAGTCTCAAAATAACTTACAATTTCATTGACAAAATATTGATTTCTGTAATATTGGAAAATCTTTTCTTATTTCTAATTTGCAGATATAAGTAGCACAAATCTAAAATTGTCACTCTCTGGGTTAAAGACTTCAATAGCTGCCAGTTATTTTAGAATATCTATTTATCCTATAAATAAATACATACATAAATAAAAAGACACATATACATACATAATATGATATAAATATACCCAAGAAGTTTATATATGTTTTTATTTATACATTAAATAATAAATCAGAGTATATATATGTGATATAGAATCATGTGTCACTTAATGACAGGATATGTTCTGAGTAATGAATTTTTAAGCAATTCTTTGAATTTTGTGAACATTATATAGTGTACTTACACAACCCTAGATGGTATAGCTTACTATACAACTAGGCTATATGGTATAGCCTGTTACTCCTAGGCGACAAACCTTTACATTATCTTATTGTACTGACTACTGTAGGTAATTGTAACAAAATGGTATTTTGTATCTAAACATAGAAAAGTTACAATCAAAAATACTGTGTGAAGATAAAACTTGTTACATCTTTACCATGGGAACGCACCATGAATGAAGCTTGCAGAACTGGAAGTTGCTCCAGATGAGTCAATGAGTGGAGTGAATGTGAAGGCCTAGAACAAGCTTGTCCAACCTGTGGCCCGAGGGCTACATGAGGCCCAGGACGCCTTTGAATGTGGCCCAACACAAATTTGTAAACTTTGTTAAAACACAATAAGACTCTTTTGCGATTTTTTTTAGCTCATCAGCAATTGTCAATGTATTTTATGTACAGCCCAAGAAAATCCTTCTTCTTCCAATGCGGCCCAGGGAAGCCAAACAGTTATGGCTGCATCGAAATGTGAAAATCAGTAAAAGAGAGGCTTCTCATACTGTCCAAAGAAATTTCTAACTAAGAGATGAGAAAATTGTCACATACATGAAAGTGATTTTAAAATAACAGAAATATGACTGTAAGTGTGGTACTGTAGCCTATATGTCCTCAAGAAGTTCAAAAGAATTCAAAGAAAAAGGCAACAATTATCTCCTTTTTTCTCCAAAAGTAACTCAAGATGTAGATTGACCAAGGGAACAAGTTCAGTTCTAAAGAAGGAAGAAACTGTGTGTAGTGGAAGGGGGAAAAGCAGGAGGGAGGGGTGTACATTCACATACACAGTGTTAAAATATAACTGGTAACGAGTTACCTATCTAATTCCCTGCTTTTCTCCCAGGACACCCGTTGCCTAGAACATTAGCACTACTACAGACATTATAAACATTGCGTACTTAGGCTACACTAAATTTATTCTTTTAAAAAGTAATATTGATGTTACAATGTTACAATGATTATGATGTCATTAGGCAATAGGAATTCTTCAGCTCCATTATAAACTTATGGGACTACCTTCGTATACATAGTCCATCACTGACCAAAAAGTCGTTATGCAGCTCATGACTATATATACAGTGTACGCAAATTTTCTTCTTCCTCTGCCATCCCTGACACAGCAAGATCATCCTTTTCTCCTCTTCCTCAGCCTACTCAATGTGAAGATCACAACGACGAAGACCTTTATGATGATTCACTTCCACTTAATGAATAGTAAATATAGTTTATCTTCCTTATGATTGGCTGAATATTTTATTTTCTCTAGCTTACCTCATTATAGTATTACATTATATAATACACATACCATACAAAATATGTGTTAATTGACTTTATGTTTTTGATAATGCTTCCAGTCAATAGCAGACTATTAGTAATTAAGTTTTTGGAAAGTCAAATGTTATATGCAAAGTTTTGGACTGTGGTAGGGTTGAGGGGCAGGGTTCATACACACACACATACACACACACACATACATATATATTCAGAATGGCCTTCAACATTGTTCACTTTGTCATAATTTTAATATTTTTATCCTCAAATTATTTTCTATTTTTATCATGAATTCCAGCCACCATGCGCTTATTTATTTGTTTCTCATTGCATTAACTTTTTAATATGTAAACACTTCAAAATACTGCAAATAAAACATTTACCACTCACAAATGTGCAGGTTGATTGGTATGGCACTGCTTCTTACTGTGGTTCACCTAAGACAGTTCCCCTCCAGGAGTCTCTGTTTTTTTATGACTGCAGAAGCACAGGAGGCAAAGTTCCTTGCCACATGAATATTTCAAAACATTGTTTTATATCTCATCTGCCAACATTCCATAGGCCAAAGTAAGTCACATAGTTAAGCTCAACTTTAGTGACATTAAAAAACATATTCTACATCTATGATGGCATTTTTTTCCTACAAATGGTAAATACCTTAACTTACTGAAAATGTACAAATGAGTGTTCTTTATTTTTTCCTCATTTTCTGATCTCCTTGCAAGATGACAGGAGTTGTAATTGAGCTGACTGCATTCAGTGATGGATCTCCTTCTCTAGTTTTTTTAAATAAAGATGATGCTTTTTAAGTATAATTAAGTGTTATTAGACATAATATTTTATTTATGGGGATTGTAAAGGAAGAAAGTTTCAATGCTTTTAGGTAAATTAGATCTTCTTAGACACTCCTTTCAATTATTTTTATAAGATACTTTATGAGAGACTAACAAGCGATTGGAATATCTATTTTTCTGACTATTGACAATTATTTGATATTAGTAAATTTGATTATTAATTAAATATATTAATATTAATTAAATATTTTCATTTCTTAACTAAGAATGAGATATTTTTAATTAAGCTTTTCATTTCTTATTAAGGACCCTTTTCCCAAGCACGTTTCCTGAGGTTTAAGTACTTGCCATTGTGGATGGATGCCTCTCTGAACTCATGTTATTTCTTACAATCAAGTTTAACAGGGAATATTTTGTTCCATAATTCCTGTACTCTAAATGCTATTTTTTAGTGATCTTTACCTTAAAAACAATTCTTCCCATTCTATTGTTTTGTTTCATTCATAGCTTTGCTCATCTTTTATCTCTGTAACCTGTTTGGAGGAAGGGATCTTGAAAAGACATATAATCTCTCCATAATTTCCCTCCTGTATAGTACCCAATATCTGCTAACTGTGTCATCCTCAGAACTCATATCTTAACTCAGTTATGGCTGCATTGAAATGTGAAAATTAGTAAATGAGAGCCTTCTCATACTGCCCAAAGAAATTTGCAACTAGGAGATGAGAAAATTACCATATACATGAAAGCTATTTTAAAATAATAAAAATGTGACTGAAGTGTGGTACTGTAGCCTGTGTCCTCAAGAAGTTCAAAACAGTTCAAAGAAAAAGACAACAATTACCTCTTTTTTTCTCCCAAAGAAAATCAACATGTAGATTAACCAAGGAAAGGAGTTCGGTTCGAAATACAGAAGAAACTGTGTGTAAGGGAGGAGGAAAGAGCAGAAGTGAGGGGTGTGCATTCAAATACACAGTGTTAAGATATAACTGGTAACCACTTACCTGTCTAGTTACCACTTTTCTCCCAGTACCCAAATAGCTAAGTTGCATTTAACCAAACCTTGTTTTAGGTTTATATCTAGTACAAAAATCATTATCTAACAACTCACTTTGTGTAAAATATCCATACTATGCATCTATTTTGACTGGTTATTGAAAGCCAATTAAAAGATTCACTGTTGGTAGATAATATTATCAATTTGCTTTTCAAATATGTAAAACAAAACTAGAGTTAATCTTGGGTTTGGTAATGATATGTTAGATAAAACACAAAAGGCACAATCTATTAAATAAATAATAAATTGGGTTTCAATAAAATTATAAACTTCTGCTTTATAAAAGACACTCTCAATGGAAAAACAAGACAAGCCACAAAATGGATGAAAATATTTGCAAAAGATATATCTGATAAAGGGCTTTTAAATATACAAAATATACAAAGAGCTGTAAAAATTCAACAATAATAAAGTGAGCAACTTAACTTTTTTTTGGGGGGACGGAGTCTCACTCTGTCACCCAGGCTGGAATGCAGTGGCATGATCTCGGCTCACTGAGCAACTTAATTTTTAAAAATGGGCCAAAGATCTGAACAAACACCTCACCAAAAAAGATATGCAGATAATACGTACATATAATTATATGTATATACATATAATCATATGAAAAGATGTTCAATATCAAATGTCAGTAGATAATTGCAAATTAAAACAACAATGAGATTCTACTATAAACCTATTTGAATGGCTAAAATTCAAAACATTCACAACATTAAATGCCAGCTAGAGTGTGGAGAAACAGGAACTCTCATTCTTTGCTGGTGGAAAATACAAATTGGAATAGCCACCTTGGGAGATAGTTTGGCAGTTTCTTACAAAACTAAACATACTTATCATACATTTCAGTAATTGTACATCACAGCATTTTTACTCAAGTGAGATGGAAAATTATGTCCATATATGCACATGTAGGGTCAGGGGGTACAACAACTCTTTGTATTTTCCATGAATTTTGCCATGAACCTAAAACTGTTTAAAAAACAAAGTCTATTAAAAACACAGACACAGACTAAGTGAATTACTATCTCACATGATTTTTCTAAATAATTGACTCTTGATAAAAAGTTCACAGTAACTGAAGTACATATGATTTATACCCAACCAAATGATGTCTAATGTGTATGGATGCAATATAAATGCATTTTTACATGCAAAAAGTCACTGTATTAGCCTGTCTTCACACTGTCATAAAGAAATAAAAGAGGCTGGGTAATTTATAAAGGAAAGAGGTTTAATACACTCACGGTTCTCCGTGGCTGGGGAGGCCTTAGGATACTCACAATCATGGCAGAAGGGGAGGCAGGCACCTTCTTCTCAAGGCAGCAGGAGAAACAGCTTCTGAAGGAGGAAATGTCAAACACTCATAAACCCATCAGATTTCATGGGTACTCACTCACAGCCTTGGGCACCTCTGCCCCTGTGGCTTTGCAGAATACAGCCCCCATCCCAGCTGCTTTCACAGCTGGCATTGAGTGTTGGCAGCTTTTCCAGGTGCATGGTACAAGCTGTCAGTAGATCTACCATTCTGGGGTCTGGAGGATGATGGCCCTCTTCTCAGAGTCCCACTATGCAGGGCCCCAGTGGGGACTTTGTGTGAGGGCTCTAACCTCATATTTCCCCTTTGAGCTACCCTAGGAGAAGTTCTCCATGTGGGCTCCACCCCAGCAGCAGACTTCTGCCTGGTCATCCAGGCACTTCCATCCATCCTCTGAAATCTAGGTAGAGGTTTCCAAAACTACATACTTGTCTTCTGTGTACCTGCAGGCCCAACACCACATGTAATCCACCAAGACTTGGGGCTTGCACCCTCTGATAACACAACCTGAGCTGTACCCTGGCCCTTATAAGCCCTGCTGGACGCAGGACACCAAGTCCTAAGGCTGCCTAGAGCAGTAGGGGGTCTTGGCCTATCCCAGGAAACTAATTATTCCTCCTAAGTGTCTGGGACTGAGGGTCTGCTGCAAAGATTTCTACATGCCCTTGAGACATTTCTTCATTGTCTCTGTGATTAACATTCAGCTCCTAGCTTACTTATGCAAATCTCTGCAGCAGGCTAGAATTTTTCCCCAGAAAATGCATTTTTCTTTTCTATCACATAGTCAGGCTGCAAATTTTTCAAACTTTTGAAATCTTTCATCTCTTGAATGCTTTGCTACTTGGAAATTTCCTCCACCAGATACCCTAAATCATCTTTCTCTGCTTTAAAGTTCCACAGATCTGTAGGGCTGGGGCAAAATGCTGCCTGTCTCTTTGCTAAAGCATAGCAGGAGTTACCTTTGTTCCAGTTCCCAAGAAGCTCCTCATCTCCATCTGAGACCACCTCAACCTGGAATTCATTGTCCATATCACTATCAGCATTTTGGTCAAAATCATTAAATAAATCTCTAGAAAGTTCCAAACTCCCAAATCTTTCTGTATTCTTCTGAGACCTCCAAGGTGTCCCAACTCCCTGTCACCGAGTTCCAAAGTTGCTTCCACATTTTTGGGTATCTTTATAGTGGTACCTCCCTCTACTGCTACCAATTTACTTTATTAGTCCATTCTCACACTGCTATAAAGATACTACCTGAGGATGAGTAATTTATAAAGGAAAGAGGCTTAATTGACTGACAGTTATGCATGGCTGGGGAGGCCTCAGGAAACTTACTGTCATGGTGGAAGGAGCAGCAAGCACTTTTTTCACAAGGTTGCAGGAGAGAGAAAGAATGTGTGTAGGAGAAAATGTCAAACACTTATAAAACCATCATATCTTGTCCGAACTTACTCACTATCATGAGACATAGGTGAAACCACCACCATGATCCAGTCATCTCCCATCTGGTCCCTCCCTCAACACCTGAAGATTACAGTTCAAGATGATATTTGGGTGGGGACACTGAGCCTAATTATATCAGTCCCCAATAATTCTTCTCCATGAAAATAAAATGAAATAATAATACATAAAAGTCACATATTTTACATTTTATAAGGATAAATATAGAGCAAACTTTTTTATGTATGAGAGTTTTTTTATAGATTGAAGACAATTTTTTTTAGCATATTAAGACATCTGCCTAGTTTGTATTTAGGTTATATTTAGATTAGGTTTATTTTAGTAAATTTTCTTTTACAATATGATTAATAATTTCTATAATATCTGAATTTATTGCTATTGGTTCATTATGCCAATAGAAAGCAAAACTAATTTTGACTCTCACTTTCGCAAGTACTTACTATCATTTTGTCCTGTCTCATATTTTCATCATTTAGTCTTTTTCTCTGCAATCTGAATAAGCATATCTAAATTGTTCTGCAAACCTGTCTTTTCCTTCCTGCCTTTCTTCTTTTCTTTCTTTCCCTTCCCTTTCATTCCCTCCCCTTCTCTTTTCTTCTTTACTTCCATTCTTTCTTCCTTTTTTCCTTCTGTCAATTCCCTATTACAATAGCCCAAGTACTTCTGTATTTCTGAATGAATGTATTATTCCTGTGTGGTTAATCTTTTTTTTTGTTGATTTTTAAACATTTGTTAAAAAATATAACTACTAAGTTTTACTCATAGATGTTGAAAATAAGTGTTAAAAATGTCATGCCTGTTTGATATCTGATCATTGACATAGAAAAATCTTTCTTCTATTGTGGAAGAAATTAGAATTTTCCCACGGCCTCCACAGGTGGGAGGGAGAAGTAGCGTCCTTACTACTGAGTAGTGGTGAGGAGAAGTCCAATAGACTCTCTCAGACATGACCACAGAGGGAGAGGGAACTATACTTCATTATTACCAGGTGTAGGTAGAAATTCAGGCTTCCCCACATGGTTGTTGCTAGTACTTTGGGGCTTATTACAGCCTAGTGGGGATGAAAATCCCAGCTCTCCACTCCACCTTCTAGCAAAATCTCTACAGTAGGGGGATTGGGCTTCTTTATTACAGCCTGGCAAGTGTGGAAGTCTAGGCTACATCCTTGGTCTTTTCTAGCTCCCGACATGGTCATTAGAGTTCCAAACAGGAAGATGACAATTAAGCTAGGGTATTACTGAATATAAATATTTTTTAAATTTTTAAATTTGAAAATTATCATTGCAAATAGGCAGTATGTTATCTTGTACTTCATAAACAATTAGGTGTTTGCCTATTAGTCAGAAATAATGCAAATTTGAATATCAAAAGAAAAGTGGATATGGTAAAAAATTGCTATGAAATTTAATCACGGCTAGTTCAAAGTAAATAATTTAGTGCTATTAAAATGGGATGGAGAATCAATTGCTATGCAGTTATTAAAAAAACAAAAATCTATCAGTCGTAGATAAATGTTATTTCCTAAGGAGGGAAGAAACATAGGATTGTAGAACTTAGTTTATTTGGAGTTTGTAATTTCTCTGCAGAACCAAAAGTAATGGAAAAAACTTTAGTTTATATTGAAAAAGCCAAAAACCGATGCTTGGCATAAGAGGAACTGAACATAGTTGATAATTTACAGAGCAAATCCAGGCCAACAACATAGAATAAATGTACAAGTGTAAATGACAGCAGCACATTCACTTAGCTTTTCCTATTTTAAATTTGCTGTTGCAATGATAATATTCATTTATTTTCTGGGGAAAATACATTCCGCAAGAGAATAGTGATGAACATAAATTGCTTAACATTGTTAAGATAATGTAGCAAAATGAATGGAGAATATTTTTACTGTGATATTATCTACTTGCCTATTCCATTTCCTGGTTTTCCATTCAAGAATACCTGGTATGGCTTTAAACACACATGCACACACACACACATATAAACACATGTGCCAATGGACTCATTTATGAAACACTGTAACTGCAATGACATTTTTCTTTCTTTTCCTCTTCTCTTTCAGTGGAGCAAAAGTGCAAAAAGAAGTCAATATTAATTTGTAGAAAATAAATAGTAGTGTATCTTTAAAGCAGAGTAATCTTGGAATAGTGATTCTGGTTATAAAAGAAAAACAGAGTAGTGACACTATTTTTGTGTCAATTCTGCAATATTCAACAGGATATGCCCTATCGTTTATTGTTTCAAACTGTTTTTTACATCATTTTTCATGTCATGGTCAAGGGAATTGACTGGCATAGCTCAGAACAGCAGAAATACAAGTTGAAAACAGCATTGTGCTCATCCTAAAAATCAAGCTTGCTCAGGCAAGAAGATGTAAACAGCCTCCTGAGAAGTAACTAACCAGAAGGAAAAAATAGGTAGAATCTTACAAATTTGATTCATGTTCATTTTGTCAGCATTGGAGAGAAGGGTGATTCTAAATGGTGGAATGTGTTTACTGTTCTCAAGCTTGTCCTCCAGGTAAGTTCTAATGGGCACAATGTAAAAAAAAATATGAATAAAATAAAATATTCAATAAAATAAAAGGGGAGTGAAAACAAATATTTAGCACATTGAGTGTTGATGTGTCAACCCTATTGGTGTTGATGTATTTGCCACCTGTGAAAGACAATTTACTATTCTGTTTCAGCATTCTCAACATCAAGAAAAAACAGCTGTGTTGATACTTAAGCGGATATTTGTGGTCCTGCTGTCATTGTTAACTGAACATAAACAGCAGAAAATAATTATTATGCCCCAATGGCTTCAGACAGAAGAGAGAAAAAGTGACACGTATAACGTGGCAAGAAAGAAAACTAGATCATGAAGCGCAGGTGAGTCATAGCCACTCGTTCTTGGAGCATTTGTTTTGTTTGATGCTGTTCTTAACTTTTATCTGGGCTTCAAGCATACATGTCCATGTTTGTTATATAGCTAAATTGAGTATCGGGAGTGTGGTATCAGATTATTTTGTAACCCAGAAAATATGCATACCACCTGATAGTTTTTTGATCCTCTCTTTCCTCCCAACCTCCACCCTCGGGCAGGGCCTGGTGTTTGTTTTTCTCTTTTTGGTGTCCATACGTACTCAATAGATAGTTCCCACTTGCAAGTGAAAACATATGGCATTTGGTTTTCTGTTCCTATGTTAGTTCACTTAGGAAAACATCCTCTTGCTTCATCCATGTTGTTGCAAAGGACAAGATCTCATTCTTTTTATAGCTGCGTAGTATCCCATGGTATATATGTAACACATTTCCTTTATCCAGTCTACCACTGGCAGTTAGGTTGATTCCATATCTTTGCTATTGTGAATCGTACCGTGATGAACATACCCATGCATGAGTCTTTGTGGTGGAACAATTTAGATTCCTTTGGTTATATACTCAATAATGGAATTGCCTGGTCAAATGGTAGTTTCATTTTAACTTATTTGAGAAATTGCCACACAACTTTTCAAAATGGCTGAACTAATTTCCACCAGCAGTGTGTAAGCCGTCTTTTTACTCTGCAACCTCACCAGCATCTGTTATTTTTTGACTTTTTAGAATAGCCATTCTTAGTGGCACGAGAAGGTATCTGATTGAGAAATGCAAGTTCTGATTTGCATTCTTAGTGGCATGAGAAGTTATCTCACTTGAGAAATTCAAGTTTGGATTTGCATTTCTCTAATGATTAGTGATGTTGAGCATGTTTTCCTTGATGACCACATGTATGTCTTCTTTTGAAAAGTATCTGCTCGGCGTGGTGGCTCACGCCTGTAATCCCAACATTTTGGGAGGCTGAGGCAGGTGGATCACAAGGTCAGGAGATCAAGACCATCCTGGCTAACACGGTGAAACCCTGTCTCTACTAAAAATACAAAAAATTAGCAGGGTGTTGTGGCACGTGCCTGTAATCCCAGCCACTCAGGAGGCTGAGGCAGGAGAATCACTTGATCCTGGGGGGCAGAAGTTGCAGTGAGCTGAGATAGTGCCATTGCACTTCAGCCTGGGCTACAGAGTGAGACCCAGTCTCAAAAAAAAAGAAGAAAAGAAAAGTGTCTGTTCATGTCCTTTGTCCACTCTGTAATGGGCTTGTTTTTGTCTATTAATTTAAGTTCCTAATAGATTCTGAATATTAGACCTTTGTTGGATGCATGGTTTGCAAATATTTTCTCCCATTCTGTAGGTCGTATATTTACTCTGTTGATAGTTGCTTTCGCTGTGCAGAAGCTCTTTAGTTTAATCAGGTTCCATTTGTCAATGTTTTTTTTTTGTTGCAATTGCTTTTAGCATTAACATCATGAGATTTTTGCTAGAGCCTTTGTCCAGAATGATATTTGTTAGGTTATCTTCCAGTGTTTTTATAAGTTTAGAATTTACATTTAAGTCTTAGTCCATCTTGAGTTGATCTTTGTATACAGCATAAAGAAGGGGACCAGCTTCAGTCTTTTGCATATAGCTAGTCAGTTACCTCAGCACTAATTATTGAATTGGGAGTCCTTTCTCCATTACTTGTTTTTGTCTACTTTGTCAAATAGCAGATGGTTGTAGGTGTGTGGCATTACTTCTGAGCTCTCTATTCTGTTCCATTGGTCTAGATGTCTGTTTTTGTACCAGTACCTTGTTTTGTTGGGTGTTCTGGTTCACAGGACTCCTTCAGGCAGGGGTCACAGTTGGAAGACAGCCGTATCTTTGCCATGTCTGCCCTATTCCGTTGTCCAAATTCTTTCCAAAGGAACACAGGGTTGTGCCTGCCGGCAGAGTTCAGGCAGAAACAGGTTCACTGGGCTAGAAGCTCTAGTGGATGTGGCCCATCTAGCTAAAAGAGGTGGGGTGATTGGAGCTTTCCACCCTGCCGTCTGGGTGTTGCTAGGGAAATAGGAGGCTGCAGCCCTGGGCAGATACAGACAGAAACAGGACCATTGGACTGGAAGCTCCAAGAGGCATGGCTCACCTGTCTAGAGAGGCAGGGGTGGGTCAAGTCACCCACTCTGTCATCTATCTGATTCCTGGTACAACAGGAGGCTGTTCCCACTTACTGCATTCACACTGAAGTAGGACCCCTGGGCAGAGGACCTAGCAGGTGTTGCCTGTCTGGCTACTAGTGGCAGGGGTTGGTGGGGTTGCCTGACATACCATCTAGGTGCTTCCTGGGACGCTAGGAGGCTGCAGCCACTGGTTGAGGTCACACAAAAGTGGAATCACTGGGCTGGAAGCTGGCACTGAGCTTTGTCTGGTGAGTAGTGGGTAGAGCAATCTTGCTGCTTTCAGGCACTGTGGCTGTGGCCTCTACTGGGGCTGTGGCACCAACGATGGTTTGCTTTGGGGTCTGAGGCTTTTAGAGATCCCCTTGGACTTAAAATTTGCCCCTGCAAAATGTCCACGTGGCTCTCTGCCTCAGCCTAGAGGCTAGGTGAGGAGGTGCAGGGGGAAGGGGGATTCTCCCATTCCCAGTCTTGCACAGGTCCCTGGGGAGAGTAAGAATCCCCTAAAGGGCTCTCACTCACTCACCCCTTTCCATGTTGGAGAGCTTTTCCTGGCTCCCTGCTAAGCCCAGTCAGGCTGGTGCCCAGCTGTGCTCCTGTCTGTTCTCTGTGTCCCCCTGGAAGAATTATTTGTATCAGTATCTCCTGATTGATATGTTCTGGGACAAAGGTTTCACTGTCATAATAAAAGAACATAGTAGTGAAAATTTAGAGAGATCGTGGCTCACTACTCCCTCACACTGGAGAGATATTGTCAGGAGTGCACCTGGTACATTTTTTTAGGAGAAACAAATAACAATTATAATTAGAAAAACAGTTTTATGTTTATTTTCTTGAGACAGAAACAAAAATATGCCTATGCTCTCACAGTATATTCAACTATCAGAAGAAAAACAGAAACACATAGAAATTAGAAAGTGGTCAAGTTAATCTTAGAAGGGCTTTTGCTCAAATAAAATAATAGTGATATTTTCACAATTTATGTTGTTAACCAGTTAAGAAGTACTGTTATGTTTTTCCTCTTCTTTTCTCAAGGATAACAAATTGTGTGAGACAAAACATTTTAGAATCTTAGGGCTATAATCACAGAATAAAATGTTGATAACAGAGCATATAGAGAGATATTTCCAACAATGTCCTCATGTGGAACATTGTTTGAAGGAGGAATTTTATTGTTGGGGGAGGAATTTCAAAATCTGTTTAGTAGTGCACAGGTATAGACCTGATGTGTGTCATTGGTCTTCAAAATCTTTGAGTTATGATCATCAACTCTGTTTTCTTAACACAAGAAACAACCATGTTATGACTGTAATGTTTTAAGATTAAAACTAGCTTTCACCCTACTTCATCCTCAATTTAGAACATATGTACAATAGAGTCTATTCTTTATTAAATATTCCCCTACAATGTTTATTGAGGAATTGCAAGTATTTTTCCTTCCTTCTTTCCTTCCTTCTTTCCTTCCTGCCTTCCTGCCTTCCTGCCTTCCTTCTTTCCTTCCTTCTTCTTGATGATGTTTCACTCTGTTGCCCAGACTGGAATGCAGTGGCACAAACTTGGCTCACTATAGCCTCGAATTCCTTGGTTCAAGCAATCCTTCTACCCAAGCCTCCCAAGTAGCTAGGACTACAGGCCACTCACCACCATGCCCAGGTAATTTTATATATATATGTTCTTTTATACAGACTGGGTGTCATTCTGTTGCCCAGGCTGGTCTCAAATTCCTTGCCTCAACACGCTGGGATTAGAGGTATGAGCCACCATGCCCAGCCCATACGTATCTTTCTAAATGACTACTGGTGAACTGATGAAGACAACAATAGGTTGAGCTACATATATTAGTACCATTCTGGTGAACTGATGAACTGATGAAGACAACAATAGGTTGAGCTACATATATTAGTACCATTCTTACTTGATCTTAATTATGTATCTCCTTTAGAAAGTTTTCTTTTCCCAATGTCTCTGCTAATCATGTTGTTGTTTATGTTATTACTTATTGATTTTCTTTATACTGTGTTGGTGAAATAACAAAATAACTGAGGAATGCATGCATTTATTTATTTTTCTTCCAAAATAGAGTCATGGAGTTTGGAGTTATAGGAAGAAAATTGTTCTTTTCCCCTCAGGTATGTATAAAAATATATGACAAAGACACATCTATTAGTTTTACTATCATAAATATGCTCTTTGGAAAGGGATAAATTAGCAAGTATCTGTGGATGTACTTTATAACTTATATACTGTGTCTCATGTGTGATCTTCTTACTTATATCATATTTGCAGGTAAATTTGAGAAAATTTGCTCTTTAATTTGTACTTAATCTCCAAGATCAAATGCAGAAAAATCACCAAGAAATTTATCCAGCATTGGCAAAAATTTATTATTTTGGATAGAAATATCTCAAATTTCAACTGAAATTTAAACTATGTTATAATGATACTTGTACTTTTAAAAAATATATATTTAACAAAAATCTCATACACCCTTTATTTACCTAATCATATTATGCCAATTGTTTTAAATGCCAGACTAAGTTACAATGAACCACATGAGAACAAAATGGCATTTTTTTGAATTCTGACCCCAAGGAAACGCCCTTAAAATGTGATTTTAGGGGCTTTTCCTCATTAATTTAATGAATGCTATGGCACTTTGTTTCAGTTACTCTTCATAAATAACTCATACCCAGCTTAATCTTTCTTGGATTACCCTTCAATAATTTGCAGGCAGCTAGTGTTCTTAAGTCCTCTTTCTGTCACTGATAACTACCGTGTACTGCTGAGCTTAGCAGATTAAGCAGTGATATATTCATGAATTACTAATTTAAATAACAGCATATACTAAAGGATAACTTTATTTTTGTATAGACCTCATTAGGTTAAAAAGCAAAAGTAACATATTTTAATATTTGAGTTTTGTGATTCATATATATATAGCATATATATATAGAAAATATATATATTTCTATGTATATATAGCAGAAAGATGTCTGTTACTGTGTTTTTTAATATCTTATGGAAAAATAGACAAAGCAATTTCAAATGATTAATTTTAAAACTTTATCCTTATTTAAATCTGTCAGTAACACTTATCGAGAAAACATATTGTATTTTTATAATGTCCAAATTAAATGTATTATATATGGTACTGGAAAAAGTCAAAATGTTCACACAATGCGAATATCATTTTTTTAAAAAAATCTAAACGTTTTTGGAACAAAGCTTACAACAAATAGCCTTTGAATGCAATGACAGTTTTATATGTGTCATTTCTAATTTAATCAATAAGAGGATTACAACCAACACTTTATGCACCTTTATTTTATGGAAATTGAATGTACAATAATAAATAGTACTGTCAGAAGATTTAAGGTGAGGTGACATGTGAAACAAAAATAAGGAACATCAAATTTAATAACCACAAGCAAGGAAAGGGTTTGGATATTGAAGGAAAGGAAATATATTTAGCCAGAGACTGGTAAGCAAGGGACAGAATAATAGATATGGGAGAGGCAGGTAGTTAAATCTAGTTGATAATGATAAGTAGTTTAGTTTTTCTTTTAGTTTAATAAGGTTCCATTGAACAGAATAGTGATATAAATTGATTTACTAAAATATAAATCATTGCATAATGATGTTAGGACATCTTTGAATATAGTCCTTTTTTTCCTGTAATTCTAAATATTTTATTTTAAAAGCAATTATTCTGGGAAACAGCCCATGGTTTGAACCAGACTGCAGGAAAAATGTTAAGACTGCCTGGATAGATTAGGCAGTTGGAGGTAACAGCAGGCATGAGAAAACCAAAGAAAAAGTGGGATGACTACTGCTGTACTTTAGAAAAGAAATGATGATCACTTGGACTACAATGGTGGCACTAAAAATGGATATAAATTGATAGGTTTAAAATGTATTTTAGAAGTAATGCCAAAAGACTTGTGTGTTGAACATGGAGATGAGGGGGAAAAAATTCAAGGATGACTCATAGATTTTTGTTGTGAGCAATTTTTCAGTGACACTTATGAAATGTTCTTTCCATACATTATGAGTTCTGCCTAACATTAACTCTTACTGTTAAAAAAAGAAAAAAAATGTTTTACTTGACATTTCTTTAAATAAAAAAAACAGAACAGAGAAAATAGAGTTTTGAGGAACCAATGAGTTTGGTTCATTTAACTTTTCTGAATTCTAAAATGATCAGAACTAGAACAATATGATCTAATACAGTGATACTCAGATTCGGGTTATCATCATATGGTTGGTTTAATATGATCCAATTTTTATATTTGAATTAGCATATTTGAGTTCGCTAGAAAATACTTAAACATATTCACACACAAATGATATAAATCTGTCTAGTTATTTCAGTCATATATTAAATTATTTTATACATGGCATCAGCAATCAAGTGGTACTTCCAGTTAGTTATTTGCATTTTTCTTAGAGATTTGCGTTTACCTTTATTATTTTTTTCTCTTTTTAAATTGGAGAAATTACAGCTACCAAGAAGTATTTAATTGTAAGTGAGTAACCACAAGGGAGAAATGAGAGCTGCTAAGTTGGAAAAAGAATAGAAGTCAATTATAAAGTTAAATGTTAATGCAATAAAGTGGAGGAGACACAGAGGAGAAATTAGAGGCCAAAATCAGAGATGAGGAAGAAAATACAAGGATACTTTCTTAAAGCATCGGAATGGACAGTTAGTAGCAACCAAGTTTCACACTATAACAAAGATGTAGATTCCAATGATGTTGCATCAAAATGACAGATGTGACAGGCCCACATCAGTGATGGAGGTATTTACAGAGATGTGTTACAGCTGTAGGCAAAATTTTGAAATAGGCCAGGTTTGTTTTCAGTGCTCTCTCACCTCCCTTCCAGCATCCCTGGATCCAACTTGAAGTTCTCAGTGTCCTCGTCTTGACCCCTTGATGTGTATGCTCTCTGTGCTCTAGTGTCCATGCAAGTCAGCAAGTCTCTGTCAATGCTTCATAACTGATACAGTCCAGATAATTCTACCTGGCTTGTATTAAATTTGTTCAGACCTTGACTCCTCATGACCAACTAATTCAGGAATGTACATGCATTGCTGCTGGTGGCTGAAAGTGTTAACCATCTAAATATTGTATTTATATCTCATGTCACATATCCAGACACAAAACAATTGGATTTAAACAGTGATGATTAGAGCAGAAAATTGGGAAGGAATGCTAGTCTTGTGGGAGAGACTGGATGTAACAGTTTGGATTTTTGGAAATATAGAAATTAGATCAGGTAGATGTTTGCTGAGTACATATATACGCATGAATTATCAACAAAACATCATCATGCTCCTTTCTGTGTCTGTCCAATTAAGAGCAATTTGAGGGGAAAATGTGATTTATAGGTTCTGCTCTTTATCAGTGATGAGATGAATTACATGAGAAACAGCAAGAGAAAAGAAAAGTAGAAATTTTCTTAGAGAAATAATAAGAGTAGGTACATATTTTTAACCAAAGCTTCATTTATACTACATCAAATATATGATTTTAGTAAAAAATGTATTTTACACTGAAAATTTTATTTAATGACATGTATTTATCAAGAATATAATTCCAAGATTTTTTCAAACTGTTAAACAAAATACAATTCCACCAAGACACATGCACATAATTGAAAAAAATAAAATTGTATATAGATGCTTTATATAATAGCAACCTTATGTTGTGCTGAGAAGCACTATAAATATGATTACTATGTAAATCAAAATATGATTTAGCTCTACCTTTAAAATGCATTTTAGATGTAATTTAATATAGTATTAAAGAAAACAAATGTGATTTAAATAACTAAATAAAATTTTAATTAACTATAGCAAAATAGAATACATGTAAATAAAATAAATAAAATTATTATAAAATAAAAATTATCAAATAAAATATTTGATAAACTGTAAATAAAATATATTTACAAATAAAATAAAATATTTGATAAACATTATATGAACTAGATCTACAGTTATCAATAGAATTCTTATTTTCAAATCCTAATAGTTGGGTTTTGAAACTGAATTGTCCAAATAATTAACTTGAATTCTTTATTATTTCAGTAGTTCTACAAAATATAAAGCTATAGCACATACTTACTCTCATTCTTTTTGAAACTACTTCTTATAAAATTTACCCTGTCCTCAGTCAGAAAAAGCACTTACATAAGTCTCAGTGATCTACTCATAATAAATGGCAAAATCGCTAGATGTTTGCCTCAAATCTCTAGAGGTGAACTGACATAAAATAGAACATTTTATATATGGCCTCTGAATGACACATTCTCAGGACTTTAGTGGTAATTGGAAGAGAGTGGTTCTTGGTTAAGTCCATACTTTATAAAATATGTCAAATATCTTTATTGTTAATAAAATATATTATAAAAATATTCACATACTTTATAATATAGTTTATTAAAATATATCATAATATATTTTATTATATTTTATAAAATATTAAAATATATTTTATATAATAAATATGAATAGTAAATATATAAATAATTAAAATAATAAAATATTTATATATTTTATAGTATATATATTTATATATAAGTATATATGGACTTATATATATATGTCCAGACTGTATATATATAATATATGAAAAATTCAGTCTATAGCAGATGCTGTGTGTGTGTGCGTGTATGTACATATATCACACACACACACACACACATACGCACACCATCTGCTGAATGTTTATGTCCCCCCAAAATTTATATGTTGAAACTTAATATCGAATGTAATGGTATTTGAAAGTGGGGCCTTTGAGATGTGATTAGGTCACAAAGGTAAAGTCCTCGTGAATGGGATTGTGCCCACATAAACGAGACATTAGAGAGCTCCCTTGGTCTCTCTAATGTCTCACGTAACAGAAGGGTGTTACGTGATGACTCATTGGGAAGATGGCTGTCTGTATGAATCAGGAAGTTAGCTCTCGCCAGATACCAAATCTTCTGGCCTCTTGATCTTAAACTTTTCAGCCTCCAGAACTGTAAGAAATAAATTTCTATTGTTTGTAAGCCATGCAGTCTATGACATTCAGTTACAACATCCCAAAAGGACTAAGATATTACCTCTTATGGTAACAATTAGTGTAGAATATTGTTCGGAAAGTATCATTCTGACTATGTTTTCTCAAGTTTTTGAAAAACCACGGCTAATTTAACTGGTGGTCTCAAAGCCTCAGGTTATCTCCAAAATAACCATCAGTAACCTTCACCTTTTAATATCCACATCAGTATAGAATCCTTTCTCACCCTGAATAGGACTACTCTGTGAGACCAACAGGATATCGTGGACATCGTAATGGTGATTTTGTAGTCATTGGAAATAAGAAAGCAGAGCTTGTGTAGTAGCAGAAAGTGTGTCTGTTACAATTTGGAAAGGAGAAATAAATAATATACTGTGTAGTCTAGATAAGGATATTTCTAGGCAGAGTGTAAAAGGTGCCATGTGGTTTCTTCTTGATGCTTACAGTAAAATCAAGAGACTGATTTTTAAAAAGGAATAATTGAATATAAAAAAGTACAGACCTAAAGAGCTTCTGCACAGCAAAGGAAACTACCATCAGAGTCAACAGGCAACCTACAAAATGGGAGAAAATTTTCGCAACCTACTCATCTGACAAAGGGCTAATATCCAGAATCTACAATGAACTCCAACAAATTTACAAGAAAAAAACAAAAAACCCCATCAAAAAGTGGGCAAAGGACATGAACAGACACTTCTCAAAAGAAGACATTTATGCAGCCAAAAAACACATGAAAAAATGCTCACCATCACTGGCCATCAGAGAAATGGAAATCAAAACCACAATGAGATACCATCTCACACCTGTTAGAATGGCGATCATTAAAAAGTCAGGAAACAACAGGTGCTGGAGAGGATGTGGAGAAATAGGAACACTTTGACACTGTTGGTGGGACTGTAAACTAGTTCAACCCTTGTGGAAGTCAGTGTGGCGATTCCTCAGGGATCTAGAACTAGAAATTCCATTTGACCCAGCCATCCCATTACTGGGTATATACCCAAAGGACTATAAATCATGCTGCTATGAAGACACATGCACACGTATGTTTATTGTGGCACTATTCACAATAGCAAAGACTTGGAACCAACCCAAATGTCCAACAATGATAGACTGGATTAAGAAAATGTGGCACATATACACCATGGAATACTATGCAGCCATAAAAAAGGATGAGTTCATGTCCTTTGTAGGGACATGGATGAAATTGGAAATCATCATTCTCAGTAAACTATAGCAAGAACAGAAAACCAAACACCGCATATTCTCACTCATAGGTGGGAATTGAACAATGAGAACACATGGACACAGGAAGGGGAACATCACACTTCGGGGACTGTTGTGGGGTGGGGGGAGGGGGGAGGGATAGCATTGGGAGATATACCTAATGCTAGATGACGAGTTGGTGGGTGCAGCACACCAGCATGGCACATGTATACATATGTAACTTACCTGCACATTGCGCACATGTACCATAAAACCTAAAGTATAATAATAATAATAATAATAATAATAATAATAAAAAGTACAGACCTCCAGGGTTTGAAAATTCTCAGGCTCTTCAGTGGTAAAATATGCTTAATGTTAAGTAATATCTTTTGGTCAAAAATAAATTGAAGCCATATTAGGGAAAACGAAGTTTTATTAGTTTCCTATTGCTGCTGTAACAAATTGCTATGAATATGTAGATGTTAAGCTACACAGATTTCTTATGTTAAAATTCTGGATGTCAGAAGTCCAAAATGGGACTTAAAGGGCTGAAACCCAGGTGTCAGTACAGTCATGTATTTCCGGAGGCTCTAGTGGAAAATCTGTTTCCTGCCTTTTTCTGCATCTAGAGGTTGTCCGCCTTCTGTGGGTCATGGCCACAGTACTCTGACCACTGATGCTGTCATTACATCCCCTTCTCTGACTCTGACTCTCCTGGCTTTCTTATAAAGATCCTTGTATTTACATTTGGCCCACCCAGGTAACCCAGGATAATCTCCCCTTTTTAAGACCTTTTGGTTACTTATATTTGCAAAACTTCCTTTTATCATATATGGTAGCATATTCACAGGTTTCAGGGATTAGGACAAGGACAACTTTTTAGGTTAATATTCTGCCTACCACAAGGGTCTCATAGTAAAATCAAGGTGTGACCATAAAATTCTTTATTAAAATCTCATGAATATCTAGGGCAGTGCCTCAGAGATCTGATATGCCAATAACTTCTAAGAATACAAGGCAGTGTAAGCAGCCTAAGCCCCAGAAACACACATAGGGAAGGATTTAGCTCAAAGCGTTTGCAGGTGTGTCTTTTGTCTAGTGAAGCCCACTCCATAACAGTCCTAGGAGCCTCAAGAAGTGTTTTAAGAGAACTGTACTACACTGCCAACTTGAACCAAAAGGGACAATTACAGCACAAGATGAAAAAGATCTGATGTACACTAAAAATTCCATAGGCAGTAAGTAGGTTCAGAAAGCCATTACTGAGCAGCAAATGTGGGTAACATTTCATTAAAAAGGAGAAATTACTCAGAGGACAGATCCAAGAGCCGTAGTACATTATTCTCAGACTTTGAGCCCTAATCAAGGAACTTGCAACATGTGCCACTCCAGATTTCAGAAATGTTAGGGAATGGTGACGACTGTGTCTCTCTCATTTTTCCACATTATGAAAATGAAGGTCTGTGCCAGTTATTTTATGCCTGTTCCACCATGGTTTGCTGGGCCAGTGGGGATGACGGGAAGCAAGAACTTGTGGCTTTTGTTTACAGGTCCTTATATGGAGAAGGCTTGCATTCTAAGTGCCACACTTGAGATGTCTTACCCCATCTGAACCTGATTTTGTACCAAATATCCTGTAATTGAGCTGACATTGGAAATGAATGAGAATTTGGAGAGAAGATGTGGATTTTTTATGAAGGAGCAGGTTTGAAGGCATGAATCATCCAAGGTCAAAAGGTGGACTGAGCTAATCAGTCATCTATTTGTATTTACATGTGTGTGTATTTCCTTCCACAATGAATAAAGTTGATTTGTGGACCAGTTGGATATTGTGGACATGATGGTGTGTGACTTCAGAGGCTATGCCAAAAAACACATCGAACCTTCTGCCTTTGTCTCTCATATTACTCCTCTGGGGGAAAACCAACCAACATGCCATATGGACATTGAAGCATCTCTGTACAGATGCCCACTTGGAAAGAAACTAGGACTTCACACCAACAATCAATATCAACTACCAGCCAGGCATATTACTAAACTTTGAAGTGGATCTTCGAGCCCCAGTAAGCCCTTTAGAAGACTGTGGCCCTGTGATGTCTGTTAGCAATGTCTCATGAGACTTAGTTCAAAACAGCCCAGCCAATATTTACAAATCACTAATTCCGAGATAATTTGTTATGCAGTGATAAATAATTGATACATGCAGTTTGTCTCCAGATGAAAAGGGATAATTTTATTTTCCATTATGGTTTTTGCTAAGGAGTCCTTGCATATGAACACAAGTAAGCAATTCCATCTTTTCCCCACGTAAAAGAAATATGACTTATACCAGAAAACTGTCATATGCAACGGAACAATTTTTCCTGACTTTAGTGGTCCCATTTCAACAAGTCCTTTATTTCAGACATATAAGGTGATATGACGGCAAGTTTCACTTCCTGGGTGTATTCAAAGCTTCAATCTCAGAAAACATTCATGCCTGCTTTGCATTCCATTTAAGTTCCATTTTCCTCTACCCGAATAAAATATGACAATTCAAGTAGCCACATCCTTCACCATGTGACTCAATGAATTTTAATATGCATTACCTAGCCGAAAGATAACTAGCCTCCACCAATGCTGTAGTTAGATTTGTTAGGCTTGCAAGAATGCATCAAGTATCTACAAAAGAAAAACAGAAAAAAGAAAGGCATTCAGCTGCAAACATGGATTACATTTCTGAAAAAGGTGTTATTACTTAGAAAGCAGATACAAGAGCCACAGTATATCATTCCCAGATTTTTACTCTAATCAAGGAATTAGCATTTTCTCAATACCGTTTTCAGAAAAGCCTTTTCATCTGATCATTTTCATTGTTTTAGAATGCCTAAAATGAACATACTATCTCATTTTAAAAATCTGAGCTTATGCTTTTAAACACATGATAGATGCTTCACTGATGATGCTAGTAAGAAACTTTTAACTTCTATTATTTCCAATTTTATCCATTGAATATATGTCTAGGAGAAGCTGGGGCAATACAAATGTTGCTGTAATGATGTAGGATTGATGGATATTTTGCTGTACATCAGATTTCAGGAAACTCCATATTATTTGCTTCAAGATATAACATTTTTAAACATTTATAACATGTTCATATTATTTTCTTTGTAAGCAAATGCCAGGAATTAAAATGAGTACATTGAATTTTAATTTACCAAAGCAGGATTTTTAAAGGTAGCGGTGAAATTTATATGGAAATTAATTTCTATTGTCTGCGTATTGCACAAATGTCTATATAATATGTTATATAATATACTATATGGTTTTTAAGACAACAAACTATGAATATTGTCAATTTTCTTATCTTTTTGGAGGCTCAACTATCTCATATAAGACATAAAGAAAAAAGTAGAATGTTCTTCTGCAGTTACTATGAAATGAAATAAACTAATGCTTGTAACCTAATACCTAAAGTAGAATTTTAAGTAAGAAAGGTAAAAACCAGATAGCCAGATTCTCAGAAGCCTGAAATCCATTAGTAAATATTTAACCGTTCAAAGTTTTGCCCCAAGTCTTTTAGAGGCAGACTTTTCACACACACAAAGAATATGTTTTGTTCCCTAGGGATTCATTCACTTAAAAATATTCTACATTGGTGTGCAGTCATATGCCATATTCAAGATCTGCAAAGTTATAACTTCAAAGGATATCAGGGTGCAATTTTTCCTGCTAAAAAATTTCTCTTTTTAGGTATCTTACATTAGCAGACAATTGGCAAACAAGAATTTGTTTAAGGAGAAGAGAATCAGATAGTAAAATAATCTGAAATTTTAATATTGACAAGCTTACAAATTCTGAGGCATCCATCTAGAAAATAGGAATGTATTTGCCACAGTGAGTGAAGAGGTCAGTTTCTTAAGCCAGGACACAATCTTCTTGGCACCAATTTTATATTGGCAAACTTCGTCTTTTTCTTCTGTGATGACTGAGTATGCAGTTGCGCTCATTTTGTGTACCAATGTTGTATGTAGTTAACAACAACAAAAAAAAAAACATAAATTTTTTTAAACCTGTAAATATTGATTGACACTTTCCTGACATTTAGTCTTTTCGAGATGAAGTTGGAAAGCAATTTCGCATGCATTTGGGGGGTTTTGTTTTGTAAGTAAGCTGCAGTTTTGTATGGATACATGTTAATTCTTGCCACTGTAACTCAAAATATAATGCATGATTCTCTTTTCATGAATTTTTGCTAGATTTAGTAAACACTTTGAGGATACCTATCCAGGTAATTTTTCCAATCTGGAAGTTCTTCGTTTTGTATTATAAGTTTGATTATTTTTCCTTTCTTATATGTTAACAAACTAATAATATAAGTTTGTATCTTTGTTTCTTTATCCCTAATGTCAACCATCTCATTCTTAGAAAGTTTGTATTACCGGCCTTACACTTGTGATTCTAAAAGAACTTCTCAAAATCTCCTGAGAATAAGTGTTGTTATTTTCCTGAGTGTGCTTTTTGTCCAGCCTGTAAAGTGAATGGATCATAATTTTGCTATTACATTTTCAATTACCTTTTAGTTTCCCTACCTCCATTTGAGTGCTTGTATCTCAATAGGATGTTGATGAATCTTGGGTCTCTGATCATTCTTTCAGATGTGGCTTTGTAGTCTCTCACTTTCATTTCACAGAGGTGATATTGTCTTGTACATTATTAGGAGCATAAATCTAATCTTTCTAAATATTTTTCCTTAAGTTGATCAATTTGAGGTAGCTTTTCCTACTAGTCTGTAAGATAATATTTCTTTTGTCTTATTTTTCAAAATATATTTCATATTTTAGATTTAAAATATTTTTTTCTGGTTATTTACCTTTTTGTGAAATAGATGCCCAAACAGATGCAGTGTTTGCCGAGAAAGAAAATATGGGAGTATTTCTCTGCTGTTTCCACTGCTCATATAGGCGTTTGGAGCATCCTGCTTTCTAATCTACAGTCTGAGGTGGATGGATATCTCTCTTAACGTAAAGCCAGATGTCTGTGTTACCTTTACATGGTGAAACGTTCCTAGACTTGGGTACTCTTTTATTTATTTATTATTATTATTATTATTATTATTATTATTTTGAGATGGAGTCTCGCTCTGTCGCCTAGGCTGAAGTGCAGTGGCGCGATCTCGGCTCACTGCAAGCTCTGCCTCCCGGGTTCACTCCATTCTCCTGCCTCAGCCTCCGGAGTAGCTGGGACTAGGGGTGCCCGCCACCACACCCGGCTAATTTTTTGTATTTTCAGTAGAGACAGAGTTTCACCGTGAGCCACCGCCCCCGGGCGACTTGGGTACACTTACTTTACAATGGACTGCCTTTTAGGTATTTTAATTTGAAAATATATTCCCCTATGGCTCCTTCTGATTTTGCTTTTGCCCATAAATGTTATGTGGTGGGGCTGTAACGTCCAGATGAAAACTGTGGCCACCGGTTCCTACCCAGCATTCTGATAAATTGAATGTGAGAGACGCAGTCTCAGAAAGTTTCTGGAAATATATAAATTGATAAAGATGAAGAGTATAATTTATTTCTTTCTATGGATACTTCCATAGGATACTTCCTATGGAGCATGGTCCTATGAAAATTTGAAGGGTGCTTCAAAGTAGAACAAATCAATGCCCATCAGAAGAACTCCCTTCCAGATTCAGAAGGTGACTGGAATTGACAAACAGATATCCTCTGTTCCCTTGAAGTGGCACATGGGTGCATGAAATGAGTGATATGGGGGTATTGCAGCAATGTAGAGATGAGTTCAATCTAGACATGTTTCTTTTGCACCCTCTTAGGTACAGAATGCCAGTATGAACTGTTCTGTTTGTCAACAGGAGAGTCAGAGACTGCCAATCTCTATGTAGCAGATTTACTGGTGGGAAGGCCTTGAATACAGTTGGAAAGGCAGACGGATGCTGGTAGCCCTGGAAGGCTACAATTGCATCTTGACAGGAATAGACACTGGCTATGGATTGGGCCTTTGCTTACCCAGTGGAAGATGCAAATGCTCAGAGTGCCGCAAAAAAAAAAAAAAAAAAAAAAAAAACAGAACAGAAGCTATTGTATGGATTTGGACAACTGACTGCTGCTTCTTCAGACCAAGGAACACACTGTACAGCCCATATTATTCCCTGGCAATGGGAGGAAGGGTATCCTCCAACAGTTTGATAGAGAAGTAGAATGTGCAGTTAAAATATTGCTTGTCTAAAACATAGGGACATAAAAGCAGGAAGGACTGTAAGTGTGTGCTCACAGTCAGCATGAGTGGCACTAGCGTGTCCTTGCTAGATTTTTCTGGTTTTCTGGTTGATCTGAGGCAGAGGTGGAGGGCAGATGCTGGTGTGACTTTGCAATTCCTGCCATGAGAAGAGTACAATGGTTTAATGATTATAACTTTTTCTTTCTTCCCCAGATCACCTTCAGAATTGTTTTTGTATTTTTCCTCCCCTACCTGGTATAGTGGTCCTAGGACCGGGTTACAACTATAAGTGCAAAAAGCAGGAATGATTTATAAACAAAAAACTGTAACTACATTTTTAAACCTTATGTCAGAATTTCAACGGCATGATGGAAGTGGGTCTGCCATCACCCCATCTAGCAAAATTGAGTTTAACAGTAAATGCAGCTGTATTGCCTGGTGGTTAAAATAGCACACAACTCCTCGACCTGTGTAACTTTACCTTATCTGAATGGGAGTGAAATGAGGAGTTGGTAATTGCTAGACTAGTATTTCTGCCTGCAATCTAGACCAGCACTGTGGTAATTCTAATGTCCCTTCCAAAAATGAAAAAGTCTGGATATTTATGAATGGAAAGAGAAATAGTACCTGAGAGTAAAGAGGTGAATAAATGGGTTATTAATTGAAAGAAATTCGGTATTACATTAACAACGCAAAAGAGTCTCAGAGCAGGAAATGATATCATCTCTTAGCTTAATTATCCCAGATGCCTGAAAGTATGAAGCTGTATATTTACCAAGACCACTCCTGCTTCTGAAACCTGACAAGATTGAGAGAAAACCTGCAAACTAGAGTGGCCTCACCATGGGACACTTTCATATAATATCATGGACTGATATTTCAGTTTGGTCTCCTGAAAGACCAAAGCAGGATTAGAGGTTGGATAGTTTCAGTCCCACTCCCCAGTCTCCAGGGAGGGGAGAGGGGCTGAAAGTCAAGCTAATCACCAATGGTCAATGGTTTAATCAATCATGTTTATGTAATGAAGCCTCAATAAAAAACCCAAGAGGACAGGATTCAGAGAGTTTCCAGATAACTAAACGCATGGAGGTTCCTGGTGGGTGGTGTGCCCAGGAAGGACATGGAAAGTCTGAGCCCCTTCCCCTACGCCTCCCCCTATACACCTGTTCATCTGTATGCTTTGCAATATTCCTTATACTAAACCAGTAAACATTTTTAAAAATTGGCAATAATATCAACATGTGACAACAATTGGTGAAAATAAAAGAAAATCTAGAAAAATATCCCATTATAAAAAATAATATGGTGTATGCTAAAAATGAGATGTTATATAGATCGTGTTGAATATCTGGTAAACTATTTAAAGAAAGTAGAATGTTACATATATTTTATACATGTCTGTATGAAATCAGAATGAATACGGATTGAAATGCAGAATTTAAAAGTGGGCAAATTACATATGCTTTTTTGTTTATAGTATACAGGTGTCAGTCAATATAGCTTTTCTCTAAGACAATGTAAAAATAAATATCTAAATCAAGGAATTGTGTTGTTCAAATTTGTCCTATACTAATAATCTGTGAAGTGTCCAAATACACATATGTAAAAAGCTATGTTAGGCTGTTCTTGCATTGCTATAAAGAAATACCTGAGACTGGATAATTCATTAAAAAAGACATTTAATTGCCTCATAGTTCTGCAGGCTATACAGGAAGTATAATGCCAGCATTTGCTTCTGGGGGAGGCCTCAGGGAGCTTTTACTCAAGGCAGAAGGTGAAGCAGGAGCAGGCACATTATATGGCAAAAGCAGGATCAAGAGAGAGCAATAGTGGGGGTCAGAGGGACATCACATGCTTTTAATGACCAGATCTTTTGGAACCGATTATCACAAAGATATCACAAAGCCATGATCCAACCCTCACTAGGCATACCCATATCCAGCATTGAGGACAATTTGACATGAGATTTGGGTGAGGAAAAATATCCAAACAATATCAGAGGGCACTTGTAAATAGTTTTGTAGTTACATAAGTTGGGAAACAATAGAAGGTCAATTTAAGCAGATAATTCTGCATATCAAAATTATGGAATATGAAGACTATTAAAATATATGCAGCCTTGAAAAATGAAAATGTAGTTATGTACTTCTTGATAGAGAAAGAATAATAAAAATGTCTCATAGCAAGTGAAGATTATAAAACAGAGTGTGTTGTAATGCCAGTAGTTTATCTACTGGCATTAGGTTGGTACAAATGTAATTGAAATTTTGGCCATTTAAAAGGAATGGCCAAAACTACAATTACTTTTGCACCAACTTAATATATAAAGTCTAGGGGAAAAAACTAAAAGTTCACACAAAAATATGAGTGCCTCACTTTTGTGATTGGATTTAGGGATATTTTTTTAACATCTGTATCTTCTGAGTTATTTTTAATATATTGCAAGACTATGTCTTGGATAATATGTATGTTTATAAGGTGAATAGAATAAATGTTAAAAGTCTCAGTGTTACATTTTCTCAGTCTTATGCATCCTAGATAGTTGAGGAGAGGGTGTAGAAACAAACATTTTAGAGATTTTTTTTTTTTGGTAGATCCTGATGCACTCACTGACAAACTCAGGTGAACTCTGTTTGGGGTGGGAGAGGGGGCCTAATTTTAATCATGTGACTAATGCCTTAAAAGATAGAAAAAATTTTCCTTCATTTTTTAGGAGAGTAATCATCAAATATATTAAAGAATGAAAGAATAGCTTCATAATGGGCAGATCAGATAATAAAATGTTAAGAGTTTTCTGAATGCGTAGTAAGTGTTCAGTACCTCAATGAAAACATTGGTCTTCTGAAATCCAAGAGGAAAAATGCCCTAAGGTTGCTGAAATTACTCGTGTTGCTAACTACTCAGCAGAACACAGTGTTAAAAGATGTCAAACTACTGCCCTTCCCTGATGAGCGTTCTGTTTCAAAGGTAATGTGACCTGTAATGATTATTTTCCCCAAATTGTACATTGATGTATTAATACATTAAATAATACAATTTCTATCAATTGCTAAGGTAGTCTCTATGACATCAGGTGTTACTTAGGAAAATGCATTATTCTACAGGAAAACCATGTCGTTTAAGGAGCATTTACTTAGATATATTGTCTCCTTTCTCTTAGGTGATTACAGCTATGCTCTGAAAAAAGAAAAAAAATAATAAGGCAACCACTCAGCCAAGCATGTGAGTAGCAATTAAGGAGATAACTAGGTATTTATAGAAGAATATAATTATCAATTTAAACTCAATTTGCTTTTTCAATGCCACTAACCATATTCATGTGACATACGCTTTATAGTCCCATGATTACATTTCTCAAACAAAATGATAAGCAAGACGTTCAGATAGTGGAAAGCATAATTAAAATTGAGGCAGTCCCTTCACTGTATTTATGGCCAGCCATCCAAATCCAGCTAACCTGAAAAAATTTTTCATCCTAGCTATAGATACTTTTTCAATAGTGTTTGAATTATATAAAAAAAAAGGTATGTGGAAAAGAGGAATGCTCCAATACCTCTTCTCTGTCCTTTATTCTTTAAAAAATATATTTAGTATAGAGGTGTTCAAATTACAACATATGTTTTTGACTTCAACATAGAAACTGTGCACACAGTGACTGTAATCTAGCTTGGGCAATGATGAGTTAGCATGGGTAAGAAATGTTAAGAGAGATAAGCACCATATATTTGTGGCAAGTTGTACATACTTTCTTAGCTACAGGTTAGGAAAATGCTGAATGAAAAATAAAATGTTCAGGGATTTTGCAGACTATAACCTTCACATTCAGAAACTATTATGATAGGCTTTCATATCCTGAGGGCTTGTTTTACTCAAGAAGAAGGTAGTGAGCAACAGATCAAAATTTGAGTTCAGTTAATTAGGTGGCAACCATTTTACTAATTAGGGAACATAGCTCAAGGGCAACAGATAGAGAAATGGTAATAGAAGAAAAGTGATTTTTCCATACATAATAGAAAATTCATCATTTAAGAAAAATACATTCTTAAGAAAATTGAAACCAAAAAATTGTGGGGCAGATGCAATAGCAATGTTCAAGAAATGAGTAGACTTTGTAAATAGTAAGGCCAAACACTGGCTCTTCTTCAAATGATAAAGAGTTAGTACATGGTACAAGTTGACAACGTATAGAATAAGACAATTTTTAAATATGATTTTCTAAGATAGTGAAGTCAAGAGAGGCAGTAGTGAAAAGTGCATAAATCTGAGAGTTAAAAATCCAGTGTGCCATTGTACTAAGCTGTATTGCTAACTCATTCTGGGGATTCAGCCAGCAAATTTTGTCTTTTCAAGACTGATTCCTCCTCTATAGTATAAGATGATGGGATTAGATAACTTTTTTAACCTCAGGAATTATTTTCTTTATGGATGCTTGTTGCTGCACTAAAACAAAACATCATTTTCTCTAACCTGATGTTAAGTAAAATCACTCTTGGACTTAAACAGTACTTTTACAGTTGAGTAATTATAAGATGGACTCAACATTTAGTGTAATATAATCTTTAAAATTTATAGCACTGTATTATTCCATGTTCATGCTGCTAATAAAGACATACCCAAGACTGGGTAATTTACACAGGAAAAGGATTTACCAGACTTACAGTTCCACATGTCTGGGGAAGCCTCACAATCACGGTGGAAAGCAAGGAGGAGCAAGTCACATTTTATGTGGATGGCAGCAGGCAAAGAGAGCCAAGCAAAAGGAGTTTCTCCTAATAAAACCATCAGATCTCATGAGACTTGTTCTCTACCACAAGAACAGTAATGGGAGAAACCGCCACCATGATTTAATTATCTCCCACTGGGTTCCTCCCACAAGATGTAGGAATTATGGGAATACAATTCATGATGAAATTTGGGTGGGGACGCAGTGCCAAACATATCATTCTGCCCCAGCCCCTCCCAAATCTCATGTCCTAACATCTCAAAACCAATCATGCCTTCCCAACAGTCCTCCAAAGTCTTAACTAATTTCACCATTAACTCAAAAGTCCACAGTCTAAAGTCTCAACTGAGACAAGGCAAGTCCTTTCCACCTATGAGCCTGTAAAACCAAAAGCAAGTTAGTTACTTCCTAGATACAACGGGGATACAGGCATTGGGTAAAAACAGTCATTCTAAATGGGAGAAACTGGCCAAAATAAAGAAGCTACAGGCCCCATGCGAGTCCAAAATCAAGCAGGGCAGTCAAATCTTAAAGCTCCAAAATGATCTCCTTTGACTCCATGTCTCAAATCCAGGTCACACTGATGTGAGAGGTGGGTCCCCATGGCCTTGGGCAGCTCCACTGCTGTGGCTTTGCAGGGTATAGCCTCCCTCCTGGTGGCTTTCATGGGCTGGCATTGAATGTCTGTGCTTTTCCAGGCAAACAGTGCAAGGTGTTGGAGGATCCACCATTCTGGGGTCTGGAGGATGTTGGGGGCTCTCCTGTCACAGTTGCACTAGGCAGTGCCCTGGTAGGGACTCTATGTGGGGGTTCCAATCCCACATTTCCCTTCTGCACTGCCCTATCAGAGGTTCTCCATGAGGGCCCCACCCTTGCAGCAAACTTCTGCCTGGGAATCCAGGCATTTCCATACAATCTCTGAAATCTAGGCAGAGGTTCCCAAACCTCGATTCTTGACTTCTGTGGACATGCAGACTCAACACCACATGCAAGCTGCCAAGGCTTGTGGCTTGCACCCTGTGAAGGTGCAAGCTGCACCATGGCCCGAGCTGTACGTTGGCCCCTTTCAGCTGGAGTGGCTGGGAGTCACTATACCAAGTCCCTAGGCTGCTTACAGCAAGGGGACCCTGGGCCTGGCCCAGGAACCATTTTTCTCCTCGGCCTCTGGGCCTGTGATGGGAGGAGTTACTGTAAAGCCCTCTGACACTCCCTGGAGACATTTTCCCCATTGTCTTAGGGATTAACATTCAACTCCTCATTGCTTATGCAAATTTTTCCAGCTGGCTTGCTCAGAAAATGGAATTTTCTTCACATTGATGATGTTGCAAATTTACTGAACTTTTATGCTCTGCTTCCCTTATAAAACTGAATGCTTTTAACAGCACCCAAGCCATCTCTTGAATGCATTGCTGCTTAGAAATTTCTTCTACCAGATACTCCAAATAATCTCTCTCAAATCCAAAGTTCCACAAATCTCTAGGCCACAGGCAAAATTCCTCTAGTCTCCCTGCTAAAACATAACAAAAGTCACCTTTGCTCAAGTTCCCAACAAGTCCCCCTTATCCATCTGAGACCACCTCAGTCTGAATTTCATTGTCCGTATCATTATCAGCATTTTGGGCAAAGCCATTCAACAAGTCTTTAGGGAGTTCCCAATTTGCCCGCATTTTCCTGTCTTCTTCTGAGCCCTCCAAACTGTTCCAACCTCTTCATGTTACCCAGTTCCAAAGTTGCTTCCACATTTTCAGGTATCTTTTTAGCAGCATCCCACTCTACTAGTAACAATTTACTGTATTAGTCTGTTTTCATGCTACTGATAAAGACATACCAAGACTGGGTAATTTATACAGGAAAAAAGGATTTATTGGACTTACAGTTCCATGTGGCTGGGGAAGCCTCACAATCACGGTGGAAGGCAAGGAGGAGCAAGTTACATCTTATGTGAATGGCAGCAGGCAAAGAGAACCAAGCAAAAGAGGTTTCTCCTTATAAAACCACCAGATCTCATGAGACTTATTCACTACTCCAGAACAGTATGGGAGAAACTGCCCCAATTATTCAATTATCTCCCACCAGGTCCTTCCCACAACACGAGGGGATTATGGGAGTATAATTCAAGATGAGATTTGGGTGGGGACATAGAGCCAAACCATATCAGCAAAGAACTACAGTATAAGATATTACAGATTAAAACAACTCAGAAAACAAGCAAATTTTGTAAAAGACCACTGTCCTGTCCCCTTAAACTTTTAAATTTAGTTTAGATCCTTACTCTAACAACTGCTACAGATGGAAAGATGTGTTTTGTGCTTAAACTTTTAACAGTCATAAAAGTGTAGGGCTAAAAGTAAATTACAAATACATTTATTTCACATATCACATCTCTAAATGTTATATTAAAGTACAGTTGGGTAATTGTACTGTATTGGGAGATAAAAAGCTAAACATTAACTTTCTTTTAAATTTCAGAGTTTGTCAAATGTCTTTAAAAATGCATTAATTGAAAAGTGACCAACTACTTAAGTTATTAAAAATATCTGACATGCAATTAATAACTAAATAGTGTAACCTGAATAATTTTCCAAACAAAATTTACTTATCATATACTCTTTCATAACATGTTAAAATCATAACTACAAAGATTATTATTAATTTCAAATAATAAATATTTCCTAGTTTATTTGAAGCTTAATTTATCATTTTGTATACAGTTTACAAATTCAAAGTTACAAATATTTTCATAAATATTTTAATTGTTATAAATATCTGTTTTATGTGCACCAGATAATAAACAGAGAAGCAGAAGTTATTTCATTACAGTTGAGAGACATCTTAATGAGGCAGTTTCACATCATTGTTAAGAGTTTATTCTCTGGAGTCAGATTGTTAGGTTTAACCTCAGCTTTAATATTTACTGCTATGTGACCTTAGATTATGTAACCTGTTTGCCACCATTTCTTCAAGATGGTCATAATATATAGCTCTGTATTAGTTTGCTAGGGCTGTCATAGCAAAGTGGATGGCTTAGAATAACATTAATTTATTGTTGTGACAAATTTATTGGCATAGTTCTGGAGACTGGAAGGTCAAAATCAAGGTGTCAAGAAGGCTTTGCTTTCTCTGAAGGCACTGGAGAAAAACGTGTTCCTGGCCTCTCTTCTAGAGCTTCACCTTGTGTCAGCATAGCTCCAGTCTTCACCTGGTGTTCTTCCTGTGTACACGTCTGTCTCTGAATTTCCCCTTTTATATAAGGACACTGGTCATATATAGGGCTCACTGTATTCCAGTATGACCTCATCTTGAATAATTACAACTGTAATGACCTTATGTTAAAATAAGGTCACACTCTGAGGTACTGGGGATTAGGACTTCAACCTGTGAAATTGAAAGGGGAGTACAATTCAATCCATAACAAACTAATAGGAATTTTATAAAGTAGTGCTATGTAAATATATATATACTTATATACAAGAACACTGTCATGTGGTAAGCACCCAGCCATGAAAATATGAACAGACCTATGCTTTCCATAGAGAATCAGAAATCAAATTTTACTAAATCAAAGCAATAAAATGTAAGCCTAATTAAATATATTCTTGGAGGTATTCAACTATAACTGCTTACTTTCTTTGACATAAGAGAAGATATAATGAATCTAATACAAGTGTACTTTATAATTTTCTATAATTTTATTAATGCTACTAAATAGCTTTGAATTGAGATGCTGCAAAATAATAGACAATATACAATTGAAGAAAGTTTATTTCTTCAGATAAAATTTGTTTAAAGAACATGTGGAGAAGCCTAAAATATCAATTAAATATATGATTAATTAAAAATAAAAATCAAATGTTATTGTAAAAAAACAGGATGTTTACCTATTTGTCAATCCATTTCCCTATTTTTCCATCCATTTTTCTACTTACCTATTCTTCTGTAGGCTATGTAATTAATATTCCATCTTTACTTCATGTCTGAAATTATAAAATTTTAATCTACTTCAAAATGTCACAGACTAATACAAAGATTTATTTGTAAGAATGACAGTAACACTGTAGTTTTAGCTAATAAAATGTTGGAAACAAATTAAATACCCAAAACATAAGGCAGAAAAATATAGTTTATCCATACAGCATAAAATGTTGAAGAATTTGTTAAATGGAACCCCAGGACAAAATTAAATACAAAAAAAAGATTCATTTTAAGGAAAGATAGAGAGTCATCTTTATAGTATAACATTAGTGTGAAATGAAGAAATTAGAGGAAATAAAGCACGGGTCCGCGTGTGTGTATGCATGTGCATGCATGTGTTTGCATGTGTGTTTGTGTGCGTGTGTGTGTGCATGCATGCATGTGTGCGTGCGTGCGTGTGTGTGTGCATGTGTGTGTGTGTTCAATGAACCACATGCACATTTTTATCCAATACTTAATAAGACTTATTTATTGACAGTGAAAATAGTTAAGTCATTTTTATTTTCCCTGTGTTCTTTTTAAAAATATACCTGAAGAACTACTAAATGCCACCCAGCCTACCCACCTTAATATTGGGATTAGCAGGAGGATCATGAAATCTTTTACAGCCTTACATCATGTTTTCATGTATAGCAATATGATTTGACATAGGTACATAATAATGTAAGTTAAACAAGCAATAAATATTCTATATCAACATTCATATAACAGTAATATAAACTTTGGACGATTTCAATCTTCCAAAATTTAGTACTCAGCCAAAAGTTTGTATCACAGATGGAAATCTCAGGAAATGTCCACATAACTTGTATCAGTGAAACAAGCAGTCTTGTGCAAAATCATATCTTTACAATCTAGAAATTATGAGTTTCTTACCTAAAACTATTTAACAAAAATAACTTAGAGGACCAAAAATTATCCCACTCACACATCTTTTCTATCAGAACTGTTGAATTTTCTTCATAATTCATTTCTATCATATTTCTCTTAATCTCTGTGAAAACTTATCCTAATCTGCATCATCATTATTTTTTATCTACACTACACATATTGTTGCCTTTGTATTTTGACTCTTATTCATGTAGAGTTCCCTATACAAAAAGCAATGGGAGTAATATTTTTAAAAATCTAAATCAAATCATGACTATTCCAGGATTTAAACTCATGCAATGCCTTCTGGCTACACAAGGAAGAATCAGGTTTCCTCTCATGTTCTATAGGGCCTTTATGAATTGGCCCTTATATTACTTCTCCAACTTTTATTTCAGTTTTACTAAAGCAATATTGGCTTCATCTTTGTGACTTAAAAGTTTTCTTCATTTAAGTTCAACTTTGCTTAAGAATTTTTGTCCAGTTTTCATGTGCCCGGCTCAACTCATATCTCAGCTCAAATGTTAAATCTAGAAAGCACTGTTCTTAAAATCATATGGACTAGTAATTAATAAAACAATATATAATTAATAAAACAATAATACTGGCAATAGATGGAATTTATTGATAATTACTCTAGGAACTCTTCATGTTCTATTTTAATTAAATCTCAGCACAACACTTTAGGTTACATTATATTGCACCATTTTACTGATGATGAAATTGAGATTTTATTAGTTACTAACTTTGCCAAGTTCTATGGTACACTCTGCACACAAACCCATATTTGTATAAAGCAAAGCTTGTGTTGTATTAATGACTAGTGAATACTAATCACAGCTATAAGAAGGAAGACAGTTTGGCATTCTGTCATTTACAAAGATGCTATAAATTCTAAAAAACTGATATAGAATTTGCAAATTATAAAAATTTAGGGTATTTAAATATAGGAGTAAATAATTTTATAGACTCTAGCAGTTTTAAAGTTATTTTATATAAAAGAATACAATAACATCTATAATTATAATCCTTGAGCATCAAGAAAATGTTTACATTAGGAAATTATTGCCATAAATAAGTGCAATCAGTTTCAGAAGAATGCCTATGTTATGGTCAATACTAAATTTGGTGCTTAAAGAGAAGTGCTTCGGACTCTTGATGTTACTCTATTCCCCGATGACAAAAGGACTGATGAAACACTTGCCAGTTCGCCATCTAATTTGCTTTCTTAAATGTGTTTTTCTCTAAAATGAATTGTTCACATATCATAGCTCAGAAAATAGCATCTTGTTAGAAATGTGGATGTCAAAGAGAAAACCTATACCCAGACTTAGTGTTGGTAATTCAAAGTAAAGCAAGTAAAAAAGGCATACTTGTAATTAACATTCAATTCTATTTATTGTTTATAAAAGAATACCTATCAAGATAACAATTTGTCTGAAATCTATAGTAAAGATAGATAGCTAATTATAATTGATATAGAAATAGAATCTTAAAGTACTAATCAACCCAACTGTAGAAAATATAGTGAAGGACATATTCTATGTTAGTGCAGTAAGTACTTATTTCAAGACTTTCCAAAACACTATGCTTGCATTCCAGGAGGCAGAACTGATCTCACAATATGCATTTTAACTACACCAAGGGCCTTTAAAATTTGTAACTAGAGTCATATTGACACACTTGGTTAACATTCCATAAACCTAACTCAACAATTTCATAAGAATGTAAGGTAAGCAAGGAAGAATTCATTTATATTTGTTTTCCTTCTAATACAATTTTATTAATTAACTTATTTCAGAACTTATTTTGTTATTCTTTAGAATATTAATTATTAAAGCATATTCATATTTTATTTTGCAGTATTTGTAAGCCACTGTCAAAATACAACCCTAATGAGTATAATTTTTAGAAGGGAGATTTTGTTCTATTGCAATTTTATTGTAACTTTCCCTCTAGACATAATTATAGCTTTGGTTTTTCTGAAATATATATTTATTTTATTTTTGTTATTGTCATTTGATAGTTTTTGGGAAAGCTACAAAGCTCTTCTTGCCAATTGGGTGCTGACAATGCAAAGACAGATCTAAACTAATTCAGATTTCTTCTGTTATTGGCACAGTTGAAACAGAAATATGCTAGGTTCTCAATTGAAAGAATAGGGTTTTATGAATATATTTATGACCAGAAATTTTACTGCCAATTTTATTTTCCCTTTATGCTTCTCAGAAACCTTATTGTAATAATGTAATTGTGGCCTTTATTTAACTTTGTCACAGAGTTGAAGCTTGTGACAATTCTTCTAATCGTTTAAAATGGGAATTTTCCCTTTTTGTTGAAAGCTCCATGGGAAAATCATGAAAAACAAATGAAGTTTTGAAAACTATTTCAGGAATGGGTTTTTAATGATAATGTCTGATGTTTATTTGAAGGGAGTAAATCAGCATATCTACTCTGATTGTGAAAGTGGAAGGGAAAGAGCAGTACAAGAGATACCCGCTATGGCACATGGTTCAGCTTCCACTTCCAGAGGACATAAGGGGCTCAAAGAATGAGGTTGTGCATATAACACTATAAAAATGGAAAATAAAATGACTTCCCTTCATGGCACATAGCGCCATCCTTAGTGTTCTGAATGGGCAATAGTTGGGTTATAAAACAAACAAAATTCTGAGAGGTCTAAACTAAAATTTTGCATTAAATAATCATGTACCAATCACATTTAAACATCTCAGATAGGTAACAGAATTCAATTACCTCTCATAGACATTTCAAGGAAAACTATCAAATGATAGTCCACCTGTTCAGAACTAGAGTACGGCTTTTTTCAACATTCATTTCTTTTTTATACCTGGAATTGAAGGAGGGAAATTTAGCTTCATAGTTCAATTTAATACATTTTATAATTAAAATGAATCAGTACCCCTTGTCACATGATGGCAAGATAAAGTCAATCAGAATATAGTTGTTGTCACAAAAGTGATTTACGGTGGAAAATCTGCAACATAGGTGTTACAGCGGCATATGCAAATTGCTTTAAACATTATTGCATGATATTGGCTATGTTTAGACAAAAAGTAGAATTTAATAAATGCAAAATCATTCATAGTTTTCTGTCAGTGTCTTTGTTATCAATATGTACTTTAGAAAAGAAGAAAGACCTAGCTTATTGTCAAGTGGCAGCTTTATTTTCTGAGGCAAATCACTTTACCTCTTCAAACTCAAAGATCCTTGTTTATAAAATGCAAGAGTTGTCTAGTTGCACTCTGTTCAGGTTGCTGAGGACTAAAAGACAAGTAAATCAGATTTTGCCTTTATAATGTTCAGAGACTGGGGAATGGCACACATGTAAACTAACAATTGTAGTCCAGTATATAGTCTAAGCTAAAAAGAGTAAGCAAAGCGTCATGAGAGCAAAAAGGAAAAAGCCATCTAACTTCGATGATTTGCAAAACAATGGACAGAGAGGAGCGCCAGTGCTTCCAGATTACAAAAAGTACTGGTGATATTTTCACCTCTAATGACAAATTTAATTGCAAATTGGCTACACATTACAAAACATATGAAATGAAAATTTGAAATAACTCTTTTCAGCAATGGTCATCTCAAATATACACTCTACTATTCTATATATGACTCTATTGCTATATCTTTACAGGTATAGTATATATCGTAGTACTATTTATTGAAGATTTGTTTAGTTCTATCTTAGTAAATGGTTATTATGACAGGGAGAATTAAACTACTATACAACTCGTTCATTGAAATAACTTCATTATTATGATAAAGGTATCAAGAATCATGGTTTTGTCAAGTACTTCAGTTTTTAAAACCATGTAGAATTTATTCATACTTTACAATTTAAAAACTATCAAAAAGGGAATGAAAATTAAGTCAATTTTTAAAAATGGGCATGATTTAAACTTGTAGAGAGGAAGTAAAATGTGATCCAAATGGGAATTGTGATGTGAGACTGGCAACAATGCAGATGGATGTAGAAAAGCGTGGATATTGTACTGGACCAATGATTCTCAAGGAATTATAAGTGAATCTTTGAAAGCTAGGCATGATCTCCCAAAGAAATAATCTACCAAGCTATAATTAATCCAGGGCATATATTATAGTTCTAATTTAAAGTTATAAACAAAACAAAAATATACAAACATATATCAAATATTTTATTTCCTGGCCTCATTGACTTGATAGCTTCTATTAAAAGGTAGTTCTTCCCAGCATCACCAGCTTCAAAAACAAATTTGAATGTAAATAATTAATATTGTGGTAGGCTTTGGTTAGCTGTAGGAAAAAAATAGTAGAAAATATCAACATTGAGTGCTAGTGTAAGCAGTAGATTTTTAAAGTAACATTAATTTTTACCTGTTTGGAAATACTACAGACTATCATCCCAATGGCTATACTGTTAATCTGATACGTGCTTTTGTTTGTGGGTTTTTGTTTGTTTGTTTGTTTGTTTTGTTTTTGAAACGGAGTCTTGCTCTGTCGCCAGTCTGGAGTGCAGTGGTGTTATCTCTGCTCACTGCAACCTTTGCCTCCTGGGTTCAAGCGATTCTCCTGCCTCAGCCTCCTGAGTAGCTGGGACTACAGGTGTGCACCACCCTGCCCAGCTAATTCTTGTATTTTTAGTAGAGACATTTTTCACTGTTGGCCATCTTGGTCTCAATCTCTTGACCTCGTGATCCACCCGCCTCGGCCTCCCAAAGTGCTAGGATTACAGGTGTGAGCTACCATGCCTGGCCTCTGATGTATATTTTAAGAGGTGCCTACTCCTGTCTAGATGGAAAAATGTTGTAAGTTAGACCCGAAGAACTAAGGATCTTCATTGGGAATACATTGTTGAGAATGCAAGGGCAAGCATTCTCACTCTGATTAATTATTTTATCTCTTCATCCTCATTTAGTACCTCTCATTAAATGTGCTTTTAAAATAATCTTTGATGAAACAATGAAAAGATTTCCTTGAGAATAATCCCTGAAGGATTGTACTTAACATGCAATGCGGTGTGCCACTGGGAACAGGGGACGGTATATATTTGGCAAAAGAAGTCACATAGGCCATAGGATCCCAAATAAAGGTCCAAAGACAGAAAGTGGTTTGCAATTGGTAGTAGAGGTAAAACAGCAGAAAGGACAGGTACTTCAGAAAATAGAGGAGTCCGCAAAGCGGTAATCAAGCCAGAATATGATAACCTCTTTCGGGGAGAGGGGTGGGCATAAAAGTTGAGAAAGCACCGTTTAGTTCCAATCAAGGCAGAAGAACCTGCTAACAACTGCAGAATGGTATAATTTTGTTTGGTGTCCTGCACAGATTTATTCAGCAGAACTTAGAAAAGAAAAACAGTGAATAGAAGAGCAGAGAATGGTGTGTACTGGTGCCATGATTTTAGTTAGGACTGCTCATTGCAAATTAGAGACAGAGGGATAAAACACTTTTTGAAATACACATACCAGAAAGTGCTTAATCCAGTAGGAGACCTGGAAGGAAATAATTCAAATGAATATCAGTTTAATTCAAAATTAGGACAATTCAATTTAAGCCAGGGGCCTGCTGTGGTGGCTCACGCCTGTAATCCCAGCACTTTGGGAGGCCGAGGCAGGCAGATAACTTGAGGCCAGGAGTTTGAGACCAGCCTGGCTAACATGGTAAGACCTTATCTCTACCAAAAATGCAAGAAGTTAGCCAGACATGGTGGCGTGTGCCTGTAGTCCCAGCTACTCAGGAGGCTGAAGCAGGAGAATCGCTCGAATCTGGGAGGCGGAGGTTGCAGTGAGCTGAGACGGTGCCACTGCACTCCAGCCTGGGCCACAGAGAGAAACTCTGTCTCAGAAAAACAACAACAACAACAAAAAGGTGAACCAGGACAAAGAAAGAACTATTTACTTTAAACCTGTATCCTATAGGCCAGGAATCCTAATAATCTCTCTATCTCCATATTCATCCATGTATTATACATACGTGACCATATGTGTATGCACACACAAATACACATACAATGACAATTGACAAATGCAATAATTTTGTGACATACACCCCCGTACACACACATACACTCTATACACACCAATATCCATGTGTATGTGTTCATGGTAGCTGTACTTATTTAGGATCAGAGAACTCAAAATACATATTTAAATATAGTCAACTTTTTTCTCAGATTCTCAAAACTGAAAAAATATTTTCTCTCATGTCTTAGCTTCATTGCCCCCTCTCATTTAGCAAACTTTGCTTGTCACTGTGATTTGCAATTGCCTATGTGCTTCTTCTGTTTCTCATAGGAAACTGTACATTCCTCAGGTATCACTTAATCTTATTCACCTCTGTATCCCACACTCCTTGCTTAATTCTCTGGGGATCGTGGACTTTTGCAAATTATTCTTTTAGCCAAAGTTGTCCATAGTGTTGAAATACAAAAAGAACTTCCATGTTGTATTAGTTTCCTAGGACTGGCTGTAACAAAGTACCACAAAATAGTTGACTTAAGACAACAGAAATGTATTCTCTCTGGAGGCCAGAAGTCTGAAATCAAAGTGTCAGCAGGTCAGTGCTCCCTCTGAGGGTTCCAGGGAAGAATTCTTCCTTGCCTCTTCCAGCTTCTGTTGGCCCAGACATTCCTTGGTTTGCGGCAGCATAACTCCAATCTCTGCTTCCATCTTCACGCACCTTCTTCTTCTTGTATCTGTTTTTTCCCTCTTGCAAAGACACGAGTTGTTGGATTTCACGCCCACCCTAAACCCAGGATGATTTAATCTCCAGATCCTTAACTAATTACATCTGCAAAGTCTTTATTTCCAAATAAGATTTCACTCTGAATTTCCAGGTGGATATAACTTTGGGGAGAACACTCGACCCACTATACCTGTACATCAGACATTCCAATAAACAGTCAATAAGTGCATCAGCTTTTCATCCAATCAATATTTATTGAACTTACTATGAATTACGAAAAGGGAAATACCAGTGAACCAAGTAGGTTAATTCAAGGTGTTCACATTTTTATTAGAGGAGGAGTAAGAATAGCAAAATAAGTGCATGGATAATAAGTAGAAGGATGGATAAATAGATGTGTAGATAGAGATATATATACAAATAGAGATAGAGATACAGCTAGACAGAAAGAGATAAGGAAAGCAGTGTAGAAACACAGAGCAAGATAAGGTAGTGAGAGTGATATTATTAAATTTGTACTTCTTTGGTGTTAGCAGTCTATATAAACCTCCAAGTTATACTTGTAATGAAAATCTCTTTTACCTGGTATTATTATAACTTAAATAGCCCCTCAAAGGATACTTCACATGCACAGAGTACTATTTTGTGCAATGAGTTAAGGAAAATGTTTATAGAGTTTTAACTTTTAATATTTATTGTTGACAAAACAAAGAATTCAGCATACTGTGAAAACAAATGTGTCCTCCATGAAAACAAACAAAACTTTTTTTTTTTTCTTAAAAAAAAAAAAAAAGGTAATTCGGGCAGGCGCTGTGTCTCAGGCCTGTAATCGCAGCACTTTGGGAAGCCAAGGTGGGCAGATCACCTGAGGTCGGGAGTTTGAGACCAGCCTGAACAACATGGAGAAACACCATCTCTACTAAAAATACAAAATTAGCCGGGCGTGGTGGCGCATGCTTGTCATCCCAGCTACTCCGGGGTCTAAGGCAGGAGGATGGCTTGAACCCGGGAGGCGGAGGTTGAGGTCAGCCGAGATCGCGCCATTGCACTCCAGCCTGGGCAACAACAGCGAAACTCTGTCTCAAAAAAAAATAAAAAAACGTAATTCAAAAAGAAAACAGTCACTAAGTGTAATTGAGAAAATTCACAGATTTGCCATTTAATAATTATGTGATGTTGAGATTTAATTTCTTCCTTTTAAAATGGGAACAGAATGCATCCTTCAGTGGATAGTTGTGAGGAGTAAATGAGATAATATATGTGGGAAGTGGTAACCCAGCATGTTATCTGAACATACTAGATTGGAAGCAAATGTTAATTGAGTCTGAGTGCCCCTTTAATTATGCTTTCACCTGAAATTCATCAGAAAAATGTAATATTATCCTTGTTATCATAGTATACATATTGACTCTTTTATTTTAATTGCATTGATGGTCTCACCTTAGGCCATAATGAGTTTTTATTAAGAAAACCAAGAAAAAGTTAAAGTAAAATGGCATTCGTTATTAAGGAGTACTTAGCTGTCCCACTTTTTGATTATTTTAACCTATGGATATAAATGCTTCTTTCAACTGTCAAATTATATTTTTTTAAGTTAAAGATATTACAAGGTAAATGATTTTAACGCAGCAGACATGCTTTTATCATACATCCAGGAAATTAATTTAGCATACAAGGGTCATGGGTTTCCTCCTCTGATAGTTGCAAGCAAATGGATGTTGAATAAGATCCTCTGTAGTACCCCCATGCTAAGATAAGTAGTTTGCTTACAAATAATATGGATAATCAAAAAAGGCAATTGCATTAATTTGAGGATGGGGGATGTTGTCACTCTATCTTGAAAATTGTGTCAGTATTATACACGGAAAAATGCTTTTGATTAAGTGTGCATATTTCTTTCTCATCTCATCTGCTTTTGCTCTAATCAAACCGATGCCAATCCTTTTATTTTTAATTCAAGTTTAGGTATTTCTCTACTTACTGTCAAGAGATTTAGATGAAGTATCTGTTCCTTTTGACAGAACAAACCTGTAAGAGTACTTGCCATAGTTTGTCATGCAGTATTTAATAATTCTCTCCTTGAATTTAGAATTTCTTGAAATGGGCTGAAATCTAAAAATATTTCTGGCAGAAGCAGTTATACGAGACATCTTAATTATTATGTTTCCAGGGAAATGACAGGCTGTGCAAGGGAAGCTGACAAGTCTCCCTGCAGCTATGTGCTTTTTATATTGGAACTTTAGGTTATTATAAATTACCTAGGCCTGAGACTGGCACGAGCACAATGCCTCAGATTTAAACCAGCTGCCACATAATGAAGCTGGAGATTAACCCTTCAGATTTCCCCTTTTTGCCTTGTGGCTCACTTCCCAAATATAACACTGCTAGGGCCTGCCTAAATGGGCAGTAAAAATATCTAGCTGTCTCATTCTTTTTATTGTCTTGAACCTTTGCTGTTTATTCCCTACTGTTGGGATTACACCTAAAGATCAAATTGAACAGGAAGATGGTGTAAGCTGGAGGTGAAGAGGTCTGAGGAGTACAGGAAGCTGGCAGATTTTCTGTAGGGCTGATGCTCTTGACAACCATTGTTTGATTTGAGCCCCTGCCTACTCTGCTGAATGCCATGTTTCCACATCAGGAAAGGAACTTGATCTTTGCACCTGCTGCTTCCTCCTTAGAGGGGCGGGAGAAGCACTAGGTGATCTTTGAGTTAAGCAGCCCCACACAGTCAACTGTATAGAGCAAACGTGTTAAACTGTTTCCTGCCGGGAAGTTATTTTGAATTGTGTTGCCATACTCTTTAGTTTGCTTCCTGAATTCGGACCACTTTACCAAGTATTATTCCATTGCTAAAATCCTCAGCCATATCTAAGTCCTGCTGCTACCAACTGAAAAGGCAGTAATTAGTGAAACTGTCATTATTCAAATACAGGGAAGTATCAAGTGGGGCCTTCTTAACTTTGTGTTATTCAACTTCTAACATTATGTGACTGACATATTTCACTCATAAAGAGAAACTAATGTAAGGTATTTTTACAGATATATTTTTAAAATACTTTATTATCTGCTAAGAAAAAACACTGCAATATTATAAATGTTAGAAGACCTTGGGGCTATCTGGAAATGGGCTAGAGTCTGGTTTTGGATCAAGCACTTCCTTTCGATCTTACCTTGGATACATTTGAATGTCTGTTTTCCATAAAAACATGAAACAAGGAAACAAAAAAGGAATCCATACATGGTATGCCTTGCCAACTTCATAGTGCAGTTGCAAAGATTAAATGAGAGGGAAAATGTGACAATGGTGGAAAGACTATACAGTGCTATAAAATATAAATTTGTATCACCGTTTCATGGGCTTCCTTTTATTGTTAGAAATTTCTCATCCTCTTCTGAAAACACAAATCAGCAGTGTGCAGATGAAATAATGAGTAGTGTGATTTTGGTAAGTAGACTACTTGATAATCTAGTGGAGAAAAAGGACCAACAATAGAGCATTTCATCTGTCTTCTCGTTACAAATAAAATCCAGTGAAATCCCTCAGGATACTGACAGAAGCTGTTACTAGGGCCTCCTGTTTATAGACAGCTGAGCCTGATTGATGAGTATATAAAAGCTCAACCCCTGCACAACTTCTTCATTAGCTATTCCAGAAGATTTTCTGAAGAATGCATATTGAGCCACAATTATATATATCTATAGTGTGTTATAGATAGTTTATGTTAGCATAAACCTCAGACATAAGGGAATACCATTTTCAAAGAATATTATTAACAAAGAATATAAATATGACATTATAATAAAAATATGCTTTCCTTGCATTCATATTAACTTTTTTAATTCTGTAGAATATTTGGTTTTGTACCCAAGATAGAAGATTTCAAGTGGTGGTATCACCAATGATTTAGCCACTTAATAGTATTAAGTAAACATTATCTTATTACTAATTACAAAGGATGTAATAAATGATCTTGGATTATAAAAATAAGAAAAGATTATTATGTAATACCATTTTAAAACATCTGTACTTCACTAGTCAGTTATTAAGAGAAAATAAAACATATTCAGTATAGATATTTTTATCTTTCTTTGATAAAATGAAATATCAACTCCTTGGTAAGTTGAAAGTTATGAAATTACATGTTAATTTCAAAATTTTATTGTTCCCTTTGTCATAACTCACTTGTAACAGGATTGCAAATCCTCTTTTCGGGGCCAGTACACCCAATCCCCAGCTGTTCTGAGTGTTGACTGCTAACGGCTGATAGATTCCTCCTTCTTTGGAGAATTGCCCTTGGGGAAACTGGAGCGGCCTCCTCAGAGAGGTTTTCTCCACCCAGGGGTAGCCTACAGCTGATGACTGACTAAAAAGGGAACAGAAAATTTTGGTCCCTTTGCCTCAAGATAGGATCAACTTTGTGTCGCTATTCATACAATTTAGACTCCAGTTGACGCCACGTCTTTGTGTTGCTCCTCCATTGGATTTTTCTGTGTTTTTTGTTTGGTTGGTTGGTTGGTTGATTGGTTGTTTCGATGGTTTTTTAAGGAAACTGTTTCTCCTCACAGAAAATCCTCAACAGATCTTGAGTGCCCAAATTCTTGTCTCAGTCTTTGCTTCTTGGAAACTTAATCTAAGGCAGATGGTCCCAGAAATGGCCTTAAGAAGCAGATTCTAAGGATATTTGCATTTGATCACTTACCAGTGAGTGAGAAATGAGAATCCCATATCTAATAGTGGGGTATCAATGCTTCTTAACATCTGTAGAATGTAATTACTAAGATTTTTACAGGTGGTGAACTTGGAGAGTAGAAGGAGACAAACTGGCTTATCTCTGACATTAGAGAGGTAACTGACAAATAATAATTATAAGGACTGTTAATCGGGTGCCAATTGTTGCATACTATTGATGCTGTGAAGAGAAAATATTACTGTTTTAAGTAATTAAATGCCAATTAAAAGACAGCAGACAGTCTGTAAAGGAAGCAATCTACATATACTATAGCCTAAGTGCCGCCAATGTGTGAAGCAGGCTCAGGACCCGATCCTAAGAGTGGCAGAAATTTAGACAATAATAAAATCTCATTTTTAGCAAGTGTCCAATATCAGAACACTGAAAAGGAGGGAATGGGAACCTTGCAATAGGGATATCTGGGTAATGTCTCTTGAGATTCTCCCGAAACTTTTGGGATCAAATGGCCAAATCCTCCTAATTAGAAAAAAAATAAAAAAGGATCCTCCCATTTTGTAGATTATTTTAAACTGTTAAATGAGGCAGATGTCCTGTGGAATGCTTGCCTGTGCAGGGTTTGGTTCCAGCTTCCCTCACCTCCTGAGTAGGGAAGAGCTGGGCCTGGTATGCAAGGACAGGTATTGTAAACTCTGAAAACTTCAGGTATGGCTAGTATGTACTGCGAGCAATTAAGAGTGATGCCTAGGAGTGGATCATGGATCATCAGGCCTCTGGATCAAGAGTGGCATATTTTAAAATTGTATATATGAGAGTTTGTCAGTATGACTTTCTTCTATAACACAGAATTTAACATTCTGGAAAGTGCCACGGAATTTAAATTCCTGGAATGCTCAAGTTTTTATTTTTGAGAATGTCACCCTGTATTTTCTTATCTACAGTTTGAATCCATGCAACCCTCTAATACTTTAGAGTTATTTCTTTGCTTTGATCCTCCTTAACTTTAATATGACATCTCTGTGGCCTGTTTTGCCTTCTACATATAAGTAGAAGCTTTCTACATATGTAGCAGCTTTCTGGACTGAATAACTCTCTTCTGTTAGAAGGTTTGTGTTCAAGAAAGCTGTCTTTAATGTGGTAAGAATAAATACCGTGTTCATACATATGAGCCAGGTATTCTAATATCAGCCCATAAGGGGCTGCCAATGGATTAATGTCCACAGCTTGTATAAGTTTCCCAAATTTACTTTAGAAACTGCTTGACAGATCCCATAGTTTCAGGGACCATTCCTGATAATATCACTCCCATGTAGTCTGTTTATTACCCTCTGCTGGAGAAAGATTATTCCCTTATATTCTGAGCACGTGCCACGTCTTAACCATCTGATGATGTCTCTGGTTCTTAACTATAAACAATATTTTTAGTGGAGAGTTGCTTTCTTATTTGGACACTGACAATAGCTCTTTAAGCTAAGGCTTAGCTAATATCATGAGCCTGAAGGGTTCTTCGCAGTTTTGAGGTTATTTAATTCTCAGTCTCCCCCCACCTCCACTGCATGCTACGCTCAGAGCCAAGTACCTGAAAGAATGTGTCAAAAGAAAAAACAGTAAAAAAAAAAAATTAAAATTAAAAAATGAGATATGAAGAACTATATGTAGGTGTTCTGGGGAGGCTAATAATTAGGTTTATATTGAAATAGAAATAATTTTTCCAATATTATATGGAATATTTTTAAGAATAACAATATCAATAAGTAAAAATTAAATGGAGAAACAAATTTAATTATGAACTAACTTCTGATGAATTTATAGGCAATGTAAAGAAGTAATAAAACACTTCATACTTTTTGTAATATCTGATTATTCCCTATTTTATGTATCTGAATATGTGTGTATTTATTGCAGTCGAAGTATTTTCAATTTACCTTTTTCTAGTTAAATAAAGAGTTACTTTTGGGCCAATCACACAGCTCACTCCTGTGGTCCCTACACTTTGGGAGGCCAAAGTGGGCAGAACGCTTGAGTTCAGAAGTTCCAGACGAGCCTGTGCAACATGGTGAAACCTCATCTCTACAAAAAATAGGAAAATTATCTGGGCATGGTGGAGTGCACCTGTAGTTCCAGCTATCTGGGGGGCTAAGACAGGAGGACACTTGAGTCTCGGAGGTTGAGGCTGCAGTGAGCCATGTATGTACCACTGCACTCCTGCTTAGGGACAGAGTGAGACCCTCTCTCAAAAAAAAAAAAAAATGACTTCTAAATCTATATTTAAATGGTACTATATTTTAATACATTCCCTTGATTTTTTTAGAAATTCATATATATAGTCACCTTAGGCAGATATATAGATATTCTACACAAACAGTAAGCTCTGCATTAACTGGCAGAGAAATTATATAAAAGGGAATGGAAAACCCTGAGGCAATATTTATTTAATCCACAGTTCTTTATGTGTCCAACTCAATTCTTCATTATAAATTTTTCACATTATTAAATATTTTATAAGTGTGATTTATTTCAAAAATAAAGATTACCCAAAAGTTCATTACTGATTTAGTAAATACACTTTTATTTACATATACAAAAAAGCATACACAGTAAATAAGAACTTAAGAAATCAGCATAAATGACCTAAGATGGAAGCTTATCCATGTTGTTGTGTGTAGTAGTTTATTCATATTTGTTGCTGTGTTACATTCTACTAATCTGCAGAATTTATGTGTCTATTCCATGGTAGATAAACATTTGGATGGTTTTAATTTTGTCTATTACAAAAGTTTGCATCTATGAATATTCCTCTACATAATTTTGACAGACTTTTATATGTATTATGATCATACAAATATATAAAACTACAACATAATTTAGAAAAAAAGAGTATACCAAGCTAAAATACATCCATCTATTGCATTTCTATGTACTAGCAACAGAAAACTGAATTGTAAATATATTTAACAATCCATTCACAATAGCATCAAAACCAAAATAATCAGGAATAAATTTTCTTAAAGATGCTCAATGTCTCTACACTAAACTAAAAAAGTATTACAAGGGGAAATTAAAGAAGTCCTAAAATACAGAGAAATATGCCTATTCATACATTCAATATCATTAAACAGTCAATTCTCTGCAAATGTCTGTATGTATATTAAAAGCAATCCAAAATATAATCCCTGCAGGATTTTTTGTTGGAAATTTAAAATTGTGTTCTAAAATGTATGCAGACTACAAACAGAATAGACTATTAATAGGATTTTTGAAAAAGAACATATTTTTAGGTCTTACAATACCTGACATCAAGGCATAATACGAAGCTACCATAATGAAGACAGTTACTGGCCCAGGATCAACCAAAAAAAAACCCAGTATTGAACTCAGGTTTATACAATCATTTTATTTTTGACAAAGGTATAAAATTATTTGATTAGAAAAGTAAAGACTTATTGGCAAAAGTCGCAGAATCACTGATGAGAAAAGAGAAAATACACTAGAGCAAATCATAATCAAATTTCTGAGCACCAGTGATGAAAAAAAAAATCCAACAGCAGCCAGAATAAAGACATATATTACATACAGAAAACCAAAAATTGAAAAGACACTAAAATTTTTATCAGAAATTAAAAATAGATGAAAATGAAACGTCACCCTTAAAGTGCCAAAGAACAAATATTAAGGTGAAACTAAAATGTTCTATATGGTTGAGAAATAAAATCAACTGGTAAATTTCAAAACCTCTCTAAGCAAAGATATCCAATACAAACTAAAACAAAGCAGACAGAGAGGACTTAAATAAATAACTAATCCTTCAATGCAAAGACTGTAATGTACATCCACTAGAAACTACAGCAAACAGAAAACCATGACTTCCACAAATGGACAAAACAAAGAACCAGTGACTGAACATAACAAGATGGCAATACGTAATCTTTCTGATAAATAATTCAAAATAGTAGTTTTAAGGAAACTCAGTGATCTCCATAATAACACAAAAGCAACTCAGAAATTTGGCAAAGAGATTGAAATAATAATAATACAAAAAGAGAAATCTTGAAACTGAGAAAGACATTTGGTGAACTGAAGAATGCATTAGAGGCTCCAACAGCAGAATGAATCAAGTAGAAGAAATAATTCGTGTACTTGATGATTGGCTATTTGAAAATAACCAGAGGAGAAAAAATTTTTAAAAAAATGGAAAGAAACACCCAAAAGATACAGAAAGTTACCTCAAAAGACCAAAACTAAGAATTACTATTGTTCAAGAGGGAGTTGAGAAAAATCAAAGGGTAGAATGCTTATTCAAAGAAATAATCACAGAGAACTTCCCAAAATTTGAGAAAGAAATAAATATCTAGGTACAAGAAGGTTAGAGAACAAAAATAGATTCAACTCAAATAAGACTACCCCAAGGCATGTAATAATTACATTTTCAAAAGTCAAGAACAAAAGAGAAACCTAAAAGCATCAAGAAAAATGAAGCAAATAATATATAAAGGAGTTCCAATTCATCGGGCAACAGACTTCTCAATGTAAACTGTACAAGCCAGGGGAAATGTGATCACATTTTTAAAGTACAGAAAACAAAACAAAACAAAACAATTGCCACCCAACAATACTGTATCCAGCTCATTTATCTAAGATAAAGTCTTTCTAAGCAAACAAAAGCTGAGAGAATTAACCACCATCAATCCATATGCATCTTATAAAAAGGGCTAAAAGGGAGTTCTTCAATCTGAGAGAAAAACAAAAATATTAACATACGAAAAGAAATCATTTGATGGTGTACAACCCACTGGTAAAAATAAGTGCACAGACAAACCCAGAATACTCTAATACTATAACTGTGGTGTGTAATCCACTCATAACTCTAGTATGAAGACTAAAATAAAAATCTATCAAAAACAATCATAGTTACAGCAACCTGTTAAGAGATAGACAATATGAAAATATTAAAATCGAGTCAACATAAAGTTAAAATGTGGGGAGAGTTTGTTAAAATGTAGGGGTTTTGTTTTTTCATTTTTAATTGATTAAAATTGTTTTTCTTTGTGATCTAAGATAAGTTGTTCTCTTTAAAATAACTTGTTATGAGAGTTGTGTAAGACTTAGGTAACCCCCAATGCAAAAACCTATCATAGATTCTCTAAAAATAAAAAGCAACAGATAGAACATACAACAAGAAAAAATCATGTAACCACAAAGGAAAACAGGAAGAAAGGCAAAGAGGAGATACAAAACAACCAGAAAATAAGCAGCAAAATACAAAACAACCAGAAAATAAGCAGCAAAATACAAAACAACCAGAAAATAAGCAGCAAAAATGACAGCAGTCCAGTCTTTACCTATCAACAATAAAACGGATTGTAAACAAACTCAGTTTTCCAGTTATAGGGCATAAACTGGCTGAATGGATAAATAAAATTACAGCCAACTATATGCTGCCTACAAGAAACCTACTTCATCTATCATGGTACACATAGACTGAAAGTGAATGGATAGAAAGATATACCATGCAACTGGTAACCAAAAAGAGCAGGAGTTGCTATACATATATATCAGATAAAACAGACTAAAAGTCAAAGACTAAAAACAGACAAAGTGAGTCACTATATACAGATAAAGTGGTCAATTCAGCAAGAAAATATAACAATTATAAACATATATGCACTAAACACTGTAGCTCCCAAGTATATAAAACAAACATCAATAGATCTAAAGGGAGACATAAGACTGCAAGATAGAAATAGTAGAGGATTTCAACACTCTACACTCAGTAATGCACAGATCATCCAGACTGAAAATCAACGAAGAAATATCAGAGTTGAACTACCTGCTAGACCAAATAGGCCTAAGTGGCATTTACAGAACATTTCACTCAACTGCTGCAGAATGCATATTCTTTTTGTTAGCACATGGAATATCCTACAGAATAGACCATATCTTACACAACAAAGCAAGTCTCAACAAATCCAAAATACCAGAAATCATAGCAGCTATCTTCTCTGACGATGATTGAATAAAACTAGAAATCAAAAACAAGAGGAACACTGAAAATCACACAAACATAGAAATAAGGGAACATACTCCTGAATGACCAATGAGTCAATGAGGAAATTAAGAAGAAAATTTAAAAAAAATTTTGAAACAAATGAAAATGAAAAACAGCATACCAAAATCTATGAGATATGGCTGGGTATGGTGACTCACACCTGTAATCCCAGCAGTTTGGGGAGCTGAGGTGGGAAGATCACCTGAGGTCAGGAGTTTGAGACCAGCCTGATCAACATGAAGAAACCCAATCTCTACTAAAAATACAAAAAATTAGCTGGACATGGTGGTGCATGCCTGTAATCCCAGCTGCTCAGGAGGCTGAGGAAGGAAAATCACTTGAACCTGGGAGGCAGAGGTTGCGGTGACCCAAGATCACACCATATATATATACATATGTATATACATATATATATACACCATATATATATACACCATATATATACACCATATATATATACACCATATATATATACACCATATATATACACCACATATATACACCATATGTATATACATATGCGTATATGTATATATATGTGTATACATATGCTTATATGTATATATATGTGTATACATATGCGTATATGTATATATATGTGTATACATATGCGTATATGTATATATGTGTATACATATACGTATATGTATATATGTGTATACATATATGTATATACATGTATATATATACACACATATATACACACATATATACACATATATACATATATACACATATATAAATATATATATACACTATATATATATGTGTATATATATATATGAGATAGACAAAACCACTACTAAGAGAGAAGATGTTTGCAATAAATGCCTGTGTGAAAAAAGTAAAGTCTGGGTGTGGTGCTTCATGCCTGTAATCACAACATTTTGGGAGGCTGATGCAGGAGGATTGCTTGAGGTTAGGAGTTCTAGACTAGTCTGAGCAACAGCAAGACCCCACCTCTAAAAAAATAAAAATAAAAATAAAAATAAAATAGCCTGGCATGATGGTATAAGGCTACAGCTCCAGCTAATTAGGACACTGAGCTGGGAGGATCACTTGAGCCCAGGAGATTGAAGCAACAGTGACCCATGATAGTGCCACTGCACTCCAGTCTGGGTGACAGAATGAGACCTTGTCTCAAAAAAAAAAAAAGTAGAGAGGCTTTAAATAAACAATCTAATGATGCACCTAACATAACTAGAAAATCAAGAAAAAAAAACAAGCCCAAAATTAGTAGAAGAAAAGAAATAATAAATATCACAACAGAAATAGATGAAATTGAGACAAAAAGTACAGAAGATCAAAGAAATGATGTTTTTTTAAAGATAAACAAAATTGACAAACTTTAGTTAGACTAAGAAAAAGAGAGAGAAGATCTCAGTAAATCAGAAGCAAAATGAGGACATAACAACTGAGACCACACAAATCCAAATAATCACTAGAAACTGTTACAACAATTACATGCCAACAATTTGGAAACCTGGAAAGAAATAGATAGATTAGTGGACACATACAACACTCCAAGACTGGACCTTGAAAGAACAGGAAACCTCAACAAACCAATAACGAGCAATGAGACCAAAGCCATAATAAAAAGGCTTTCATCAAAGAAATGCTTGATACCCGATAGCTTCATTGCTGAATTCTATCAAACATTTAAACAAGAAATAATACGATTCTATCCAAATTATAAAGAAAGTTAAAGACAAGAGAACACTTCCAAACACATTATCCAAGGCCAGCATTACCCTGACACCAAAACCAGACAAGGACACAACAAAAAAAGAAAACTACAGTTCAATATTTTGTATCAACATGAATGCAAAAATTCTCAATAAAATAATGGCAAATTGAATACAATAACGCATTAAAAAAATCAATCACCATGATCAAGTGGAATTCATGCCAGAAATGCAAGAATGTTTTGACATATGCAAATCAATAAATGTGACACATCATATAAACAGAACCAAGAATAAAAACTATTTGATCATTTCAATAGATGCTGAAAAAGCATTTAATTCAACATCCCTTTATGGCAAAATTCCTCAACCAAGTATAGGAGGAACATACCTCAAAATAACAAAAGCTGTATATGAAAAGCCCACAGCTAACATCTTGCCAAACAGAAAAAAATTAAAAGTCTTTCCTCTAAGATCTGGAACAAGACAAGGGTGTCCACCTTTGAAAAGTGAAAGACCACTTTTACTCCACAGAATACCGTGAGTCCTGACCATAGCAATTCGACAAGAGAAAAAAATGAAGCACATCAAAATTGAAAAAGAAGTCACAATAGCCTTCTTTACAGATGGCATGATCTTTTACTTAGAAAAAACTAAAGACCACTGGCCGGGCACAGTGGCTCACACCGTAATCCCGGCACTTTGGGAGGCCAAGGAAGGCGGATCATGAGGTCAGGAGATCAAGACCATCCTGGCTAAAATGGTGAAACCCTGTCTCTGCTAAAAAATACAAAAAAATTAGCCAGCCTGGTGGCGGGCACCTGTGGTCCTAGCTACTCAGGAGGCTCAGGCAGGAGAATGGCGTGAATCCGGGAGGTGGAGCTTGCAGTGAGCCGAGATCGTGCTACTGCACTCCAGCCTGGGTGACAGAGTGAGACTCCATCTCAAAAAACAAACCAACAAACAAACAAACAGAAAAACCTAAAGCCCACCAAAAACCTGTTAGAATGACTAAATAAATTCAAGAAACAAAATCAACACACAAAAAAACCACTAGAATTTATATGCATCAACAGCGAACAATCTGAAGAAGAAATCAAGAAAGCAATCCCATTTGCAATAGCTGGAAAGAATATAAAATAACTAGAAAGCAATTTAACCAAAGAAGTGAAAGGTCTATACAAAGAAAAAATAAAAGTCTGAGGAAAGAAATTGAAAAGAACACACACACACACACACAAATTGAAAGGTATCACATGCGCATTGGTTGGAAGAATAAATATTGTTAAAATGCCAATACTAAAGCAATTCACAGATTCAATACCATTCCTATCAAAATACCAATTTCATTCTTTACAGAGATAGAAAAAAATCTTAAAGTTGATATGAAATCACAAAAGACTGTGAGTAGCCAAAGCAATCCTGAGGAAATAGAACAAAGCTGGAGGCATCATACTACCTGACTTCAAAAATATGCTACAAAGCTTTAGTAACCAAATCAGCATGGTACTGGCATAAAAACAGACACATCGTCTAAATGAAACATAATATAATAGAGAATCCAGATAAATATCAATGCATTTACAGCCAACTCATTTTTGACATAGGTGCCAAGAACATACTATGGGGAAAGGACGGGCTCTTTAATAAATATTTCTGGGAAAAACAGACAACCACATGCAGAAGAATGAAACTAGACCACAATTTCTCACCACATATAAAAATAAAATAAAAAGATTAAAGACTTAAATCTAAGCCCTAAAACCATGAAACTAATAGAATAAAACATCACCAAAATCCTCGAGGGCACCGATCTGGGCAAAGATTTTTTGCTGGGACCTCAAAACCATAGGCAACCAAAGCAAAAACAGACAAATGAGATAACATCAAGCCAAAAATCTTCTTCATAGCAAAGAAAACAATCAGAAAAGTTAAAAGACAACCAAAAAAATGGGAGAAAATATTTGCAAACTGTCCATCTGACAAGGGATTAATAATCAAAATATGTAAGGAGCTCAAACATCTTGATAAAAAAATAAAAATAAAAATAGGCAAAAGATCTGAATAGATATTTTCAAAAGAAAACACAAAAATAGCCAACAGATACGTAAAAAATGCTCAGCATCATTAATCATTAGAGAAATGAAAATCAAAATCACAATGAGATATCATCCTACTCTGCTTAAAATGGCTTTTATCAAGAAGACAGGGAATAACAAATACTGATGAGGAAGTGGAAAAAAGGTTAACCTCATACACTGTTTTTAGGAAAGTAAATTAGTAAAGAAACTATGGAAAACTGTATGGAAGTTTCCCAAAAATCAAAAATTGGACTACCACATAATCTAACAACTTCACTACTCGGTATATATCCAAAAGAAAAAAAAACAGTATTTCACAAGGATGCCTAAACTCCCATGTTCATTGCAGCACTATTCACAATAGCCAAAAAATGTTGAATCAACCTAAACGCCCATTCAACAGATAAGTAGATAAAGAAAATGTGATATATGAACACAATGAAATACTATTCAGCTGTAAAAAATAATGAAACCCATTTCATTTGCAGGCACAAAGATAAAACTAAAGGTCATTATGTTGAGTAAAATAAGCCAAGCATAGACAGACAAATATCACATGTTCCCACTCATGTGGAGAAACTAAAAAAGTGGATTTCATGAAGATAGAGAATAGATTGATGCTTATTAAAAAGAGTAGGAGAAAACAGAGAATAAAGACAACTTGACTAATGGGTGCAAATATAGTTTGATAGAAGAAATAAGACTTAGTCTTTGATAGGTCAGTAAGGTGACTATATTACAGTAATCTAGTGCATATTTCAAAATATCTAGAAGAGAATAATTTTAATGTTTCTAGTATAAAGAAAAGATAAATATTTAAGGTGATAGATATCCAAATTATACTGATTTGATATTTAAAAATTATATGAATGTATTAAATTATCGTATGTACCCCCAAAATATGTAAATCTACTATATATTTAAAAATAAAATTTTAAAAGTGAATCAGCCAGAAATGTGATGAATATTATAAACACTTTAAGCAAACAATGTTAATTTATATCAAACAGACAAATTTTTGTACCGCAAAACCACCAACTCATTCTTAAAATATTTTTGTTTTAATTTTTAGTGTTTTAAGAATATTTTACATAAACTTGGAGATAAATTTCCCTAAAACTGTGATGAAAAAATAGCAATCATTAAAGGGTAAATCTAATGACGTGTTGTTATCAATCATGTCATTATTTTGGTTATGCTTTTGGGAGCGAAGATTGCTATTGCCTATGCATCAATTCATATCATTTCCTTCTATTTGAGGTTCTGCAATGACTGATTCTAACTTACCTATATGATTACATTTTCTAATTATACAACACAAACCTTCTCTGTGAGTTGAATAAATCTCCGTAGTGCTATCCGTATCTCTCAAGCTCATTTCAAGTATATCTATGCTCTTTTTTGCACCTAAATATCTTCTTATTTCTTCTCTGCCAATAAAAACTTGTCATTTCTTAAAGATTCAATTTCCACTTTCTCAATGTAGCATCCTCTTCCATCTGCAGAAAAAAATATTTTTTTCTTTCTCTGAATTCCTAGGAAATGTAAACTTTATTTTATAACTTGTTTGGGTCCTATGTTTTAATTTTTAATGGAAAATTCCTTTATGAATACTTATTGGTAAAGCAGAACTAAACCTCCCCTAGGATTTCCGAACCCTATCACTCTATATACCTCACAGTGGAAGGAGCAGATACGAAATACCTCATATCATATACATCACAGTGGACAGAGCAGTGATTCTATGCAAAAAAATAGGTGTATGGCCAGAAAATGTATTTATGAAACTTTGAATGATAGATCGTATTACTGTCCTTAATTATTAACTCTCTCTACAGGCAGATTATACAATTCTGCCCCATACTTTCAATTATTAATTCCCTTTGATTTTGAATGATTATCTTGCTTTGGCCAACAGAATGTGAATGAAAGGAATGTACACCACATCCAAACACACATTTCAGATGCACTGCAAATTTTCATGGCCTTTTCTGTTCCTGTGCCCTGTGCCTATGAGAAGGATATGTCCCACAAAGTTCTGTACATTGGGGTAACAAAATCTGAAGACATACTGTGCAGACCTAAACCTGGACTGCATCCTAAAGCAAAGTCACAGCAGACAAAGGTGATGTGACAGAGAAATAACAATTTGATGTCTAAGTCACCAAAAATTTTAGGTTGTTCATTTTGTAGCATTTCCTAGCAATATCTGATAGATCCAACTCCAGCATTTAGTACTGAAAGTCCTTGGTGAAAACATGTAATGTTTTAAAGCACACTCTAGTCATCTGTACCTGTGGTAAAGTGAGCTCTACCACGACACAGACACCTAAGAGTTATAATGGAAAGCATCAAATGGAATTTTTAGAAGTAGAGGAAAGCTTTTGGTTTAGTTTTGAAATAATGATTTAGTTTTGAAATATGTAAACTCACATAGAGTGGTGTGGTGTTTGGAATGAAGTAAATGTTTAATATGCTTTAAAAAGTAAATCTCATTAATTATGGAATGCTATATGTGTTTTATTTTTTAGATTGTATTGAGAACCCTATAACATTATGTTAATTTGACTTAAATTTCTGTTTGAAGGGTGAAGGAAACTTTGGATGTTAAATTCAATCTGATTTCTGATTTATTCATTTAAGTGATTGACCTTGTCTCTTCTATAGTGAAAAATTTGAAATAGCCATATTAAATTGTTAGTGAGAGGCAATCCTGGTCATTGTGAATAACATCCTTGATCACCTCTGTCTCACAGTCTGCCTGAGCTTCCTATAGAAAGATGTCCAAAATAATATAAATAACTATTAAGAGGATTTGAGATTTAATCATGCACTTATCAATATACTTAGCTTTTTAATATATTCTTTAACAGAACTTTTATATATTATTTTACAGCTAACAGCAAACAGCAAACTATGATGAAGAAAATCACAAAATTTATTAAATTCTATACCATAAATATTCTAGTATAGTAACAAATGAGAAATCTGTATAGTCGAAATTAAAATCTGTTTCTTAATGGCAGAAATGTTTAAAGTTATGGTGGTGAACATATTGGTAACATTAATTTTTAGAGGTGCTTCTTTTTTCAAGATTTAGATTTTTAATTACATATTAAATATGATTTGCAGGTTGTTAGCTGAGATTACACTAATGTCTTTGGTGCTATTTTCAAGAGATGACATATTACACATTTTGGTAAATAACCAGTTGATCCCTGTGATTTTTTTTAATCTTAAACAGCTTAGAAATCTAAGGCCAAGAGGAAAGGAAAAGCATTATTAAAAAATTTTCACCTAGCAAAATAAGGATATCCAATATCTTAACAAAAGGGAGGCTGTGCCACATTTTTCATCACAAGGTTGAGAGACTAACGATCTGTAAGCAGTATAATAAAATCAATGTATCAATTTATGTAACATTTAAAATTTTCTGAGGAAGGGGATTATATCTAATGTAGCTATTCTTATTTGTTCTTGTCAGCAAGAAGTATATAACTCACTGAGTGTATATTCAGTACAGATATTGCACTATAATGTAGAAAGAGTGAGCAATAAATACACCTCCATCACTATGGAAACAATTTAATTGGCCCTCTATTAATGAATCAAATTTTATTTTGAATCTCTTATAAATTATCAAAGAAGTTTTAGCAGTCTTAATCATTCAGTAAGACTGGTATGTAACCTTTTAGTTTACTTTACTTGCATTTAGTTTCCTTCCCATGACAACTAGATGAAACAAAATTTAATGTTCCTTTATACTTATATATATATGAAGTATATGAAGTGTGTGTGTGTTTAGAAAGAATTAATTTCACATTACAAATTCAAAATAACATTGTCTTGCCCATTCCAAAAGAGAATAGATCTAAGTGATTCATCAAGTCGATGGCAAATATCACTTAGGCCCTTTCTACAGTGAGGTACTCCTCTAAGTATGTTACCTAGGAACCATCAATTAATGCAAATAATGAAAAGCTATTTGAAATAATATTCCTCATGTAATTTTATTACTGGTAATCCTTTGTAAAAGTATGGATTAAACTCACATCTTACACCTAGTATATCCTTATTCAATTTCAGGTCCCAAGAATTTAGATGATTCAAAGGTATACTAAAGGTTCAGAAACATTTTTGGCAATTCCTAATACTCAGAAATGCCCCTTAAGAAAGTGGGAGAAAGAACCTGGACATCTACCTTTCGAATGACATCCTGGTTATGTTCCTACTGATAATAATGGAATGCAGTGCGTTTATGAGGCTGACTTAGCGCAATAAAGATTTCTGTAAACTCCAAAAAGGATTGAATACCTCCTGTCCTCTTTATCTTTCTCTATCAACTTTGCCCTTGCTATTACCATATCTTAACAAGACCACAAAATTCTAATAACTTGAAGTTGAAGAACCTAATACAAATATTTAAGAGCTAGAGTCTTATTTTATTAGCAGAAAAGTAGAAGTAATGCAGAACTATTGTGACCATAAATTTGGTACAACACTTCAGTTACATTCTAGATAGAGAGCTGAGGCACAGAATCACTGCTCCTTTTTCAATACTTTCTTGCTTATGGGCTGTGACTTAGAAGTTCATCATAAAAGTCAATATCTATGGTGAATTTGCTGCCATAAACTGCCATGGAATATTAGAGATGATAATGATAATCTTACTTCAACTTCTTTATTTTAAAGATATGTATAGAGATTGTAAATTATTCAGAGAAATAGCCTTACTCTTACATAATAAACATCCTACACTACTCAGAAAAAAATATTTTTAATTTGGAAATAACTTTTGTCTTCTCCAAACCAGATTTTCTTCTTTTTCGATTATAATAATGATTCTAGATGTATTCACAGTAACTATTCCTAATTACTGTATCAGTTAACTTTGGTTGTATAAATTACTCTAAAAGTTAGTGGCTTTACACATCAATGGTTATTCATTACCTAGTCATTCTGTGGATTACCAGTGACCCGGGCTCAAATTGTACTGCTGGTCTGTGCCAGGCTCACACAACTGTTCTCAGATAGGCTCACTGTTATAAACGTAATCTGTTTCTAGTTAATCTAGGGGCTGGATGACTGCTCTTTCTGTTCTTTACCGTGGGGCCTCCTTTCTCCAGCAGGCTAGGTCGGGCGCATTGACATATGTTTACAAGAGTTCCCAAGACCGGAAAAGAGCAAACCTCAGAGTACTGTGTTTTTAAAGGCTCTGCTCATATCATATTTGTCAATGTCCTTTTGCCCAAAATAAGTCTCAAGGCCAGATTCAAGGATCAAGAAAGTAGACTCCACTTCTTGATGAGAAGATCTGCAATTTTACTTCGCAAGGGTGCAAATGCCAGGTAGTGAGATATTTTGGCTATTTTCACAAAGTACCACAACTAGATTAACTCACTTATGTTGCTATTTATATGTTCAAGTATTTAATTGAGCATCTTTCCAGCAACCTGTATTCAGTAATGTGTGTGAATCTTTTTTTTAACAGATTGCTCAATTGTTAGCTTTTTTTTCTGTATATTAATCTTAGCTTTTTTTCAACTGGACGACTTAGTCCGTAAACATTTAGTCTAATTACTTGTATATTTGTATTTGTTTGCCGTTTGACCAGTTTTTTTGTTATCTTTACTCTTTCTTACCTTATTTTATTTTAATTATTTTCACTATTCTATTTCTATTTCTAGTTAGAAATTTTTATCAATCAGTATCTTAGAAGAAAATCAGGTTTTTAATTTTGAAAATACTGTAATTAAGGGATTTATTTTATTGTGTACCAGTTTCAGGGAACCAGAGAAGAACAATGGATTGCATGCAGCAAGAGAGGAATTAGACCTGCTGGATCCTGCAGTCACTAAATAGGGCTGCCCAATGTGTCGCCTAAGAAGGATGTAACAACTGGCAGGAACAATGGGAACAGGGGGTACCTACTCATATTATATTCTCTTCACCTCAGATCTGTTGCCAGTGTCCTCCATTTAACAAAACCAACAAGAATGTAGAGGGCAAGAATGTCCATGTAAGGTCAGCTCTTTTGAGTAAAAAAAACAAGACAAAGAAAAGATAGAAAATTGATATATCTTGAATATGACAGAGAATAAACGGCACAGAACTTATAAACTCATAAGCCATTTTCTTATTTTTATTTTTATTTTACTTCAAGTTCTGGGGTACATACACAGAATGTGCAGGTTTGTTACATAGGTGTACATGTGCCATGGTGGTTTGCTGCACCCATCAACCCGTCTTCTAAGTTTTAAGACCGCATGCATTAGGTGTTTTTCCTAATGCATTCCCTCCCCTTGCCCTGCTCCACCCGCCAACAGGCTGTGTCCATGTGTTCTCATTGTTCAATTTCCACTTATGAGTGAGAACATGCGGTTTTGGTTTTCTGTTCCTGTGTTAGTTTGCTGAGAACGAAGGCATAAGCCATTGTTTTCATGGTTAACGTAGAGGTAAAACCATGAATTTTTAATTTTGGTCTAATGTTATCCACAACTATTCTTCAAAGATAGTTGAAATAGTTACTTCCCTAAGTATGAAACTTCAGATACCTTTCCCAAGTTCTATGCGCTATTCTCATGTATTTTAATTTGTTTTTGTCCTACTTCTAATCCAACCCAATTTCACCTATCATCAACCAGTCTTTTATTGTTTTTATTTCCCTGATTTTGTTTTCTTTTTCTTGTGGGACTTGCATACTAATTGCAGTATCCCAGACTTGAACTCTGGTGTTTCCTAGGCTTTTGTTTCAGTGGGTTTTTAAATTCCATTCCTGGTCCACATGGGCGCTTCCACCCAAACTTACTGAATTCAGACATTGGCATAAGCCAGTTTATTCAGTCATCAAGCACTACCACATCGCTCCCCACAGCCCTCACTCTATAAAGGAAGATACAGACGGTAGGCAGAGATAAGGCAAAGAAAGAAATCTCAGCAAATTTAAGTCAAACTATTTGCAAGCCACACGTAACTGGCAAAAAAAAAAAAAAAAAAAAAAGCACTATATTTACACTTTAGGGGCTAGGTGAGAAGTAAATGGAAAAAAAAAATAGTAATCAAATCATTTAGCACAGTGCCTGGCACATGATAAGTACTCAATAAATATTAATTTTCCCTGTCTGTGGAATGATGCCTTGTGCTGGGGAAGAATTCCCACTCATGTTGGTTTGTTTATGCTGAGGTGTTCCCCTGACCAGCACTGGTATATTTTAGAAACTCTAAAATTGACCTAAAGCAATGAATATACTTTGAGATTCATCCAGGCAAATCTGTTTTAATAACTTGTAATTTATTTTAGTTATTAAGATAACCTCAAATGAAGCAGAATCAAAGTAATTATCTGGCACAAAAGACAATGCATAAATATGAATATATGTATAGCATATGTGTATATAATAGCATACACGGATAACATTAACTTTCTCTTATTTTTGTCCACCTATCAGCTCGTGCTTCACACATATTATTATGCTGATATTCCTCATGCTTTTTAAGCTACTGAGAATTCCCTTGGCCACTGTCAGGTCGTATAATGATTCAACTTTTAGTAGATATTTAATTTGGATTTCTAATAATAAGTCTTTAAAAATGTAAAATATCATGTGTATGAAGACTTACAAGGTATAAAATAGGTATGCCATTCAGCTTTTATAATAACCTCTCCTGAGGATACGGAAGTTCAGAAAAATTTTAATAATCAGTTTTTTGTCTTTAAAATTAACTTTTATTTCAAAGTATGTGAAGGACCTATTGTTTCTTTCACTTTATTACAGAACATAGAATACAGAAATATAACAGAGTACAAAGGAAATAGGGTCTGGTTTGTTTTATATATATATATGTATATATATATATATATATGAGTTGACTCTTCTATCATACTAACATACAAAGTCCACCTTCATTTTGATTTTTCTGTCCTGAAAATTAAACAATTCATTTCAAATTACTTCACCTATTCCAGATTGTGAGCTGTAATTCACAATTACCAACTCACTCAATGAATATAAAAAGTTGACTTGTAAAGTAAATACTAATTTTTGCATGAATACTGTCATGTATTAGAAAATAGCCCAAAATTCTTAAGTTGTCTATATAACAAATTAATTTCAGAGTATGAAACTGGAAAAATACATGAACATATTTCTTCACTAATATAAAAGTAATAAGAGAAGGATTATCTTTAGTTATACTGTCATTGATTCTTTGTAATTTATCACTGGTGGAAACTTCTTGACAATGCTTAGACACTTTGCTGTTTTACTGTCTTTATGTAGCAAGAGAAACATTGCTAAGAATTATTTTCCCAAAACTCAAATATTATTCCAACTTATGGCGTATTTTGATGGAATCAATAAAATAGGGAAATAATACCTGGGTTTTTGTCCTAACTCTGTCACTCAATATGTTTGTCATTCTAGTCAAGTTATTTATGAGTTTCAGTTTTTTTGACTTGTGAAATTATGTAATTATTTTTACATTACTAATTAACCTCAAAAGCTTTGTTTACTTATCAAATGAAATAATGTATGCAAAATTACTGTGTATATAATGAAGTTATCTAATAAATTAGCCATTACTATTGTGTCAGTATTACAAAGTTACAGTAGATCAGTTTTTAAAACAAGGTAATCATTCTTAATTCAATACAGTTACAAAAATGTTATCATTAATAAATGAATTGGTTTCTGTCTATTGAGGAAATCTGTGACTAGTACTTACCTATTATTTCTGAGGCCTTTTTAGTTATCCTCTAAATCAGTGTTTAGAAAACTTGTTTGTTAGGAAAGTCCATATTACTATATATTTTGAGATGAAAGACATTGAGACTCCGAGAACAAGTAATTTGCCCAAAGGGTACAACAAATAAGATCCAGTCTAGATTTAAATTCTTGTCTCTTTTGATTTTGAACTGAAAAGTCTTGAGACACCCGCTTTTGTCTCACTAACTTATTAATCAATGTGAAATAAACAATCAGAGAACCTACCAAAGATAAATATTGTAATTCTGAAATTTATTCATGACCAAGCATCATTCATATTTTAGGAAAGTCCATGTGTGTGCATTCTGTATATATGAAGAATTGTCATCTGTTTGCAAATATATCCCCTTCAACATGGAATTACCATTTTAAAGGAATGGTGTTGTTTGCCTGAATATAAAATCAGTATGCATAAATTTACTTGGGGAAAGCTACCATAGGTCAAGAAACCCCAATAATAATTAATATTCACTCATTTCATAGTGGCAATAATAACTTATTAATGCCAACTAGCCTATACCTACTAGCCTCTGTGTCAATAGCTTTCAACCCAACTGCTAAATATATATGTATAATTATTAGGACATTTTGATATGTCCAATAAGTACGATCAAACATAAGAATGCTGCTTTTGCACTCCTGTAATCCCAGCACTTTGGGAGGCACAGGCAGGCACATCACGAGGTCAGGAGATCGAGACCATCCTGGAGAACGTACTGAGACCCCTGTCTCTACTAAAAATAAAAAAAAAAATTAGCCGGTCATGGTGGCGGGCGCCTATAGTCCCAGTTGCTCGGGAGGCTGAGGCAGGAGAATGGAGTGAACCCGGGAGGCGGAGCTTGCAGTGAGCAGAGAGCGCCCCACTGCACTCCAGCGTGGGCGACAGAGCGAGACTCCATCTCAAAAAAAACAAAAAAGAATGCTGCTTTTGGTTATTTTGCCTGCTTTCAAATCATGTAATGTATGCATAACACATGTTCTAATTCTCCCCTTTACCCCAGCCTAAAACTATGCCTCACATAATTCAGACTCATTCTATCCTAAATCGAAGCCCATTTCTTCTTCTTCTTCTCTTTTTTTTTTTTTTTTAGCTACACATAGAGAATGGGTAAGGATACATTGTGACCAGGTTTATAGATGTATTAAGAGATCGGTAAATGTGGGATGTACTTTGAAGAAATAATGAAATTGCATCAGGTGGCACGCAAGCCCCAGGAGAGGATTGTGGTAAAGACTGAGGTGAAGATGTAGTAATGCTAATGATACTGCAGGATTACAGGATGCAATAAAGGTGCTGCTGAGTAACCTTCATGTAAATAAAAAATATTTCCTTTTAAGGAGTAAAAATGCCCTAGTGCTTATTTTAAAGCATGCATGTCAAGAATGATTCAAAATTCCTTATTTATAAAGCAATAATATACTTTTTTCGTGATTAGCTAACAGTTTAAGACTCACCTAACACTGAGTTTCCTCAAATATACCAGCCATTTTCACATTTAGTTAATTCCTCATAATGACTTTAGTAAGCTAGTATTAATAATCCCACTTTGCAGATGACACAGTAACATCAGTAGTTTAAAGTAATGCATTTTTAAAAGTGCCTGAACCAAGACTCATTACTCAATATCCAATATTTCCTTGTGTTCCAGCTCTGAGGACATTTTCTATTAGTGAAAAGTTCTGACTAATTTTAGTGGAAATTTGGATTTCAGAGATGTAATACAGAATGCAGATAATTTCTGAAGTTCTTGTACTCTATCTGACAAGCAGCATCTCCCTGATATTACCAGCTTTCCAGTGCCTCATATTCATGTTGCTGGGATAAATCATAAAATCACATAAAAGCATTCATGCAAGCTAAATTATATTATCTTTCTACTCAAATTCCGAAATCCAGTCTAGTAATGCTTTAGTTACCTGGTTTTGAAAGACCCACCTTGTAAATTTTCTGTTACATGGTTACATCTCTGACTGGCTACAGTAATATCCTCTTCTCTTGGTGGGTTCAGTGTTCAGTTTTAAAAATCTTACTGTAATGTTACTTTCATTATTTACCTACCACATTTCCTTTATTGAAGGTAACCCAGAGCAAGTTATATAGCAAACATGCACATAAATTGAAAATAAATCGTGTCAGAGACACGAGTAACGGCCAGAAAATAACATTAATTCAGAGAAACTTAGGGCAGCAAGGGATATTAAGGGTTATGTATTCTAAAACAAAAATCCTCTTCATGACCTCTCTCACAAGGAACCATTATAGGTTTTCCCTTTGAAGGATATCTCTTTTGTTCCACAGTAGGATAAGGCAATTTCAAATGTAACCATCTATTAACTGAGCTAGAGAGCTTGACGTCTAAAAGATACAATCCCAGCTCTCTAAATTCTATGCCACTCCTGGCAGAAATGTGGCAAATATGGCTTTGTAGATTTCTGTGGGCAGCTTCCATTGAAGAGATTAAACCATTGTTCAACCGTGACTATATATCCTCTGAAAATGAACACATGCTTCTGAATTGATCTGCAGTCAGTCATGTGCCTCTAGTTTCTTCTACCTAAAAAAAAGCACGACCTTTCCAGCATAGAGTAATGTGTATTTCACATACCTAGTTATGTATTATAAGAAAAGTATGCATTCAGAACAGGCTTTTAAATGTTTGAGAACTAAATCAGATTATTCTTGTAAAATCTCTTTTCATTTTTAACTTTCACAAATTAGTGTATATTTTATTTGCATTCAGATATGGATTGGAGAGTAACATGAAATTTTTGAGATTATATAAGATACTGTACTTTTGATACTTAATTTTATATTGCAATATAAACTATAAATAACATAATTTCCAGTTGAGAATACAGTAGAAATTCAGCCACATTGTCCCCTGAGATGTAGATATGACCATGTTTTATAAACTGATGGACCCAGCAGCTGAAAGCCTCTTGATAAGCATTTGAAAGTTATGGAGGAGTTACAACACCCTCAGCATTAAAAAGAAGGAATTTCTGAGAGGAGCAGAGCTCAGCCTCTCTCATCTATTTCCTGTTGAACTTCTCATGGACTAATGTGTTTTCTAGAAAGAGGTCTTTCAATAAAAGCTTAATACATTATATTTTCAGATGAAAATGCTGAACAATTTATCCATATAAAAATACTAGTTTTTCAATAAAATAAGACAAAACAAGAAATACAGTATTTCTCCACTTGTCATATTTGGTGGACACTTTGATCATTGGCATCTACAGAGGCTGTTATGTTTCATGGGGGTTGGCAGATCAGTTTCATAGATTAACATGGGTTACTCATACAGAATACTCAGAAGTATTGGAGGAAATGTTGTAAAGTGTTACATTGGTAAGATCCTAAAGTAATAAGCAGGGACTAGAACCAGAGAAATATGTTACTTATGCTACAGGAAGTCAAGTTTTGCTAGAGTCTGCTGTGGTCTATGTTAACATACAAATATTTCAAAGAGTAATACTCCTTAAAATGTGTTCTTCTCCCAAAGACAGATATTTTCATATAATCTTGCAATTATTTTATTATAATTGGTAATTTTATAAGATTATGCTATGTTCTTTGAATTGGCCTTATATTTATAGACTAAATAAACTAGCTATTAATATAGAATATAAGGAACTTGCATGTCATTTTAAGGACTTTAAGCAATAGAATCTTGAAATAGTTGAATTTTTAAAAATGAACACCATTACAACAATGAAGAAGTTGGATTGAGGAAAACAAGCGATGGGAAATCAGGTATGAAGGTATTATAATATTCAAGTAGAAAACAATATTGAAATATGTAGGATTGTAGGACAATTAGGAAATTTAATCACTAGGACTTGTGGACAGTTATCATATTGAACACCATATGCCAAGGATTATCATATGTAATTTTCTCTCAAATTTTCCAGTCTAGCATGGAAAATATAATATCAATAGTTATAAATATGTGACATTATCCAAAGTATCTTGGGGCAGTATAGCAGACACTGTTAATGTCATGATCTGTATCAGCTCAGCCCACCTAAATTCACCTGCACTTATGATCCAAAGTAACCAGTAGGCTGTTAGCTTCATTGGAAACCCCTTGCCTGCACATTTTTCCGCACTTTGCAAGTTGGTTCCACCTACCACTATAGACTCAAGGTGGAAACTAGGGAATTTAACATACCCACATGAGAAGAAGCCCTCAACTACTAGGGGCTGGTATTTATAGAAAATTTCCGCAGCTTTCTGGTTTCTTGTAGGATAATTATGATGTGTGTTCCATGCAGTTTCTCGGAGTGTTCCCATATGATTGAGTCTCAGTTTCCCACAGTGGTGAAATGTTCACTGGTGCACCCTTTTCCTTACTTCAATGCCTCACTTTCCCCACTCACTGAAGCTTCCTGGGATTGCCTCTCAAATGAACAAACTGCATCTAAGTTTTTGTCTCACCATTCTCTTTCCGTGGGAGGTTTGGCAATCTGGAGGAGTGAATGGATTGCAAGTTGAGAGAGTTACCAGAAGTGGCATTAGAGAACAGTCCTTCAGAATGAGCTTTAAAAATTGTGTCAGATGTCAACAAGGATCATATTGTTGGTATAAATAGGATGGTGACAACTGCTGGCATGGTGCTGATCTTTGGCATGATGGAGCTTCCCAATTATTAAGATGCTCGCCTGTGGTAGATAAATGGGAAAGGAACACAGGTACAAAAACTCTGGTTTATACAAATGCCCCCCACACTTGGAAGACACAAGACAATAATAATTAAAATAATTGTGTAGACTGGCATTTGCTGCAAGAGACTTCACTCAGAAATAACAGACAGGCTATAAGCTAACCTCCTGTTGGGGAAAGAGATCAATGAAGTTTTCTTGAAGAAATGAATATGTATTAAGCTGTTAAATGGATCTGACAAAAATGTTGCATGTAGTAAAAGTGAGACATCAGTGCATGCAGAGAAAGCTGTAAGCTAGAAAACTGTAGGCTAGAGTCAAGGGCTGCTGACAAAGCTAGGCAAGCAAGGTGTCCAAGGCCAGGTCAGTGAGGCTTTTATATGCCACTTTAAGAAGCTTGGACTTATCCTGTGGATAACATGGACTGATTCTTGCAGACTTTCTCAATTATACTGAATAAGAAAATGTTTTGACTATTTTCTCAATTTTTAAGGATAGTACATAAGTTGTATCATTCTAGATGCACAGAGAAGCAGTAAATTTATGTTTAGTCCATGTCTAAGGACATTAGGGCTTACTTCTCTGTAAGAATTGTATTTAAGAAAGGATGAAGGGTTGTATAATACAGAGTACCACAGCCTTAGTTTTAAAATTGCCACTCTTTAGTTACACTTGTAGTCTATGAAATGAAAATCAAATAGTATAGGACAATATACTTCCCCTTCCCTCACATTCACAAAGTAAATCAAACCAGATTACCTGAAACAAAATATTAAGCTTCCTGACAAAAATATCTTAAACTTCTTAGGAATGATTACTGTACTGCATAAAATAATAAGAGAGTTCCTCTCTGCTATTCCCTTTAAATTATGCATGTAATCTTCAAAGCAACAACTCATACAAAAAATATGGTTTCATAAAATATGCTTAAATTCAGTCCTGTAAAATCAAATGTTTGGTTCTGAATTGAAAAATTGGTCATTGTTTTCCTTATAGTCTATGCAACATGTCTTAGTCTACTCAGGTTACTATAACAGAATACCATAGACCTGGTGACTTAAAAGCAACGTAATTCGGGGGGAGGAGCCAAGATGGCTAAATAGGAACAGCTCCCATCTACAGCTCCCAGCGTGAGCGACGCAGAAGATGGGTGATTTCTGCATTTCCATCTGAGGTACCGTGTTCATCTCACTAGGGAGTGCCACACAGTGGGCGCAGGTCAGTGGGTGAGTGCACCGTGCACCAGCGGAAGCAGGGGCGAGGCATTGCCTCACTCGGGAAGCGCAAGGGGTCAGGGAGTTCCCTTTCCGGGGGTGACAGACGGCACCCGGAAAATCGGGCCACTCCCACCCGAATACTGTGCTTTTCCGACGGGCTTAGGAAACGGTGCCCCAGGAGAGTATAGCCCGCACCTGGCTCAGAGGGTCCTACGCCCACGGAGTCCCGCTGATTGCTAGCACAGCAGTCTGAGATCAAACTGCAAGGCGGCAGCGAGGCTGGGGGAGGGGCGCCCGCCATTGCCCAGGCTCGCTTAGGTAAACAAAGCAGCCTGGAAGCTGGAACTGGGTGGAGCCCACCACAGCTCAAGGAGGCCTGCCTGCCTCTGTAGGCTCCACCTCTGGGGGCAGGACACAGACAAACAAAAAGACAGCAGTAACCTCTGCAGACTTAAATGTCCCTGTCTGACAGCTTTGAGGAGAGCAGTGGTTCTCCCAGCACGCAGCTGGAGATCTAAGAACAGGCTGACTGCCTCCTCAAGTGGGTCCCTGACCCCTGACCCCTGAGCAGCCTAACTGGGAGGCACCCCCCAGCAGGGGCAGACTGACACCTCACACGGCCGGCCAGGTACTCCAACAGACCTGCAGCTGAGGGTCCTGTCTGTTAGAAGGAAAACTAACAAACAGACAGGACATCCACACCAAAAACCCATCTGTACATCGCCATCATCAAAGACCAAAAGTAGATAAAACCACAAAGATGGGGAAAAAACAGAGCAGAAAAACTGGAAACTCTAAAAAGCAGAGTGCCTCTCCTCCTCCAAAGGAATGCAGTTCCTCACCAGCAATGGAACAAAGCTGGACAGAGAATGACTTTGACGAGCTGAGAGAAGAAGGCTTCAGACGATCAAATTACTCCGAGCTACGGGAGGATATTCAAACCAAAGGCAAAGAACTTGAAAACTTTGAAAAAAATTTAGAAGAATGTATACCTAGAATAACCAATACAGAGAAGTGCTTAAAGGAGCTGATGGAGCTGAAAACCAAGGCTCGAGAACTACGTGAAGAATGCAGAAGCCTCAGGAGCCGATGCGATCAAATGGAAGAAAGGGTATCAGCCCTGGAAGATGAAATGAATGAAATGAAGCGAGAAGGGAAGTTTAGAGAAAAAAGAATAAAAAAAACGAGCAAAGCCTCCAAGAAATGTGGGACTATGTGAAAAGACCAAATCTACGTCTGATTGGTGTACCTGAAAGTGACAGGGAGAATGGAAACAAGTTGGAAAACACTCTGCAGGATATTATCCAGGAGAACTTCCCCAATCTAGCAAGGCAGGCCAACATTCAGATTCAGGAAATACAGAGAACGCCACAAAGATACTCCTCGAGAAGAGCAACTCCAAGACACATAATTGTCAGATTCACCAAAGTTGAAATGAAGAAAAAAATGTTAAGGGCAGCCAGAGAGAAAGGTCGGGTTACCATCAAAGGGAAGCCCATCAGACTAACAGTGGATCTCTCAGCAGAAACCCTACAAGCCAGAAGAGAGTGGGGGCCAATATTCAACATTCTTCAAGACAAGAATTTTCAACCCAGAATTTCATATCCAGCCAAACTAAGCTTCATAAGTGAAGGTGAAATAAAATACTTTACAGACAAGCAAATGCTGAGAGATTTTGTCACCACCAGGCCTGCCCTAAAAGAGCTCCTGAAGGAAGCGCTAAACATGGAAAGGCACAACCGGTACCAGCCACTGCAAAATCATGCCAAAATGTAAAGACCATCGAGACTAGGAAGAGACTGCATCAACTAACGAGCAAAATAACCAGCTAACATCATAATGACAGGATCAAATTCACACATAACAATATTACCTTTAAATGTAAATGGACTAAATGCTCCAATTAAAAGACACAGACTGGCAAATTGGATGAAGACTCAAGACCCATCAGTGTGCTGTACTCAGGAAACCCATCTCATGTGCAGAGACACACATAGGCTCAAAATAAAAGGATGGAGGAAGATCTACCAAGCAAATGGAAAACAAAAAAAGGCAGGGGTTGCAATCCTAGTCTCTGATAAAACAGACTTTAAACCAACAAAGATCAAAAGAGACAAAGAAGGCCGTTACATAATGGTAAAGGGATTAATTCAACAGGAAGAGCTAACTATCCTAAATATATATGCACCCAATACAGGAGCACCCAGATTCATAAAGCAAGTCCTGAGTGACCTACAAAGAGACTTAGACTCCCACACATTAATCATGGGAGACTTTAACACCCCACTGTCAACATTAGACAGATCAACAAGACAGAGAGTCAACAAGGATACCCAGGAATTAAACTCAGCTCTGCACCAAGCAGACCTAATAGACATCTACAGAACTCTCCACCCCAAATCAACAGAATATACATTTTTTTCAGCACCACACCACACCTATTCCAAAATGGACCACATAGTTGGAAGTAAAGCTCTCCTCAGTAAATGTAAAAGAACAGAAATTATAACAAACTATCTCTCAGATCACAGTGCAATCAAACTAGAACTCAGGATTAAGAATCTAACTCAAAACCCCTCAACTACATGGAAACTGAACAACCTGCTCCTGAATGACTACTGGGTACATAACGAAATGAAGGCAGAAATAAAGATGTTCTTTGAAACCAACGAGAACCAAGACACAACATACCAGAATCTCTGGGACACATTCAAAGCAGTGTGTAGAGGGAAATTTATAGCACTAAATGCCCATAAGAGAAAGCAGGAAAGATCCAAAATTGACACCCTAACATCACAATTAAAAGAACTAGAAAAGCAAGAGCAAACACATTCAAAAGCTAGCAGAAGGCAAGAAATAACTAAAATCAGAGCAGAACTGAAGGAAATAGAGACACAAAAAACCCTTCAAAAAATTAATGAATCCAGGAGCTGGTTTTTTGAAAGGATCAACAAAATTGATAGACCGCTAGCAAGATTAATAAAGAAAAAAAGAGAGAAGAATCAAATAGATGCAATAAAAAATGATAAAGGAGATATCACCACCAATCCCACAGAAATACAAACTACCATCAGAGAATACTACAAACGCCTCTACGCAAATAAACTAGAAAATCTAGAAGAAATGGATAAATTCCTCAACACATACACCCTCCCAAGACTAAACCAGGAAGAAGTTGAATCTCTGAATAGACCAATAACAGGATCTGAAATTGTGGCAATAATCAATAGCTTACCAACCAAAAAAAGTCCAGGACCAGATGGGTTCACAGCCGAATTCTACCAGAGGTACAAGGAGGAACTGGTACCATTCCTTCTGAAACTATTCTAATCAATAGAAAAAGAGGGAATCCTCCCTAACTCATTTTATGAGGCCAGCATCATCCTGATACCAAAGCCTGGCAGAGACACAACCAAAAAAGAGAATTTTAGACCAATATCCTTGATGAACATTGATGCAAAAATCCTCAATAAAATACTGGCAAACAGAATCCAGCAGCACATCAAAAAGCTTATCCACCATGATCAAGTGGGCTTCATCCCTGGGATGCAAGGCTGGTTCAATATACGCAAATCAATAAATGTAATCCAGCATATAAACAGAAACAAAGTCAAAAACCACATGATTATCTCAATAGATGCAGAAAAGGCCTTTGACAAAATTCAACAACCCTTCATGCTAAAAACTCTCAATAAATTAGGTATTGATGGGTCGTATCTCAAAATAATAAGAGCTATTTATGACAAACCCACAGCCAATATCATACTGAATGGGCAAAAACTGGAAGCATTCCCTTTGAAAACTGGCACAAGACAGCGATGCCCTCTCTCACCACTTCTATTCAACATAGTGTTGGAAGTTCTGGCCAGGGCAATTAGGCAAGAGAAGGAAATCAAGGGTATTCAATTAGGAAAAGAGGAAGTCAAATTGTCCCTGTTTGCAGACGACATGATAGTATATCTAGAAAACCCCATCGTCTCAGCCCAAAATCTCCTTAAGCTGATAAGCAACTTCAGCAAAGTCTCAGGATACAAAATCAATGTACAAAAATCACAAGCATTCTTATACACCAAGAACAGACAAACAGAGAGCCAAATCATGAGTGAACTCCCATTCACAATTGCTTCAAAGAGAATAAAATACCTAGGAATCCAACTTACAAGGGATGTGAAGGACCTCTTCAAGGAGAACTACAAACCACTGCTCAAGGAAATAAAAGAGGATACAAACAAATGGAAGAACATTCCACGCTCATGGGTAGGAAGAATCAATATCGTGAAAATGGCCATACTGCCCAAGGTAATTTACAGATTCAATGCCATCCCCATCAAGCTACCAATGACTTTCTTCACAGAATTGGAAAAAACTACTTTAAAGTTCATATGGCACCAAAAAAGAGCCTGCATGGTGAAGTCAATCCTAAGCCAAAAGAACAAAGCTGGAGGCATCACACTACCTGACTTCAAACTATACTACAAGGCTACAGTAACCAAAACAGCATGGTACTGGTACCAAAGCAGAGATATAGATCAATGGAACAGAACAGAGCCGTCAGAAATAATGCCACATATCTACAACTATCTGATCTTTGACAAACCTGAGAAAAACAAGAAATGGGGAAAGGATTCCCTATTTAATATATAGTGCTGGGAAAACTGGCTAGCCATATGGAGAAAGCTGAAACTGGATCCCTTCCTTACACCTTATACAAAAATCAATTCAAGATGGATTAAAGACTTAAATGTTAGACCTAAAACCATAAAAACCCTAGAAGAAAACCTAGGCATTACCATTCAGGACATAGGCATGGGCAAGGACTTCATGTCTAAAACACCAAAAGCAATGGCAACAAAAGCCAAAATTGACAAATGGGATCTAATTAAACTAAAGAGCTTCTGCACAGCAAAAGAAACTACCATCAGAGTGAACAGGCAACCTACAAAATGGGAGAAAATTTTCGCAACCTACTCATCTGACAAAGGGCTAATATCCAGAATCTACAATGAACTCCAACAAATTTACAAGAAAGAAACAAACAACCCCATCAAAAAGTGGGCGAAGGACATGAACAGACACTTCTCAAAAGAAGACATTTATGCAGCCAAAAAACACATGAAAAAATGCTCACCATCACTGGCCATCAGACAAATGCAAATCAAAACCACAATGAGATACCATCTCACACCAGTTAGAATGGCGATCATTAAAAAGTCAGGAAACAACAGGTGCTGGAGAGGATGTGGAGAAATAGGAACACTTTTACACTGTTGGTGGGACTGTAAACTAGTTCAACCCTTGTGGAAGTCAGTGTGGCAATTCCTCAGGGATCTAGAACTAGAAATTCCATTCGACCCAGCCATCCCATTACTGGGTGTATACCCAAAGGACTATAAATCATGCTGCTATAAAGACACATGCACACGTATGTTTATTGCAGCATTATTCACAATAGCAAAGACTTGGAACCAACCCAAATGTCCAACAATGATAGACTGGATTAAGAAAATGTGGCACATATACACCATGGAATACTATGCAGCCATAAAAAATGATGAGTTCATGTCCTTTGTAGGGACATGGATGAAATTGGAAATCATCATTCTCAGTAAACTATCGCAAGAACAAAAAACCAAACACCGCATATTCTCACTCATAGATGGGAATTGAACAATGAGAACACATGGACACAGGAAGGGGAACATCACACTTCGGGGACTGTTGTGGGGTGGGGGGAGGGGGGAGGGATAGCATTGGGAGATATACCTAATGCTAGATGACGAGTTAGTGGGTGCAGCGCACCAGCATGGCACATGTATACATATGTAACTAACCTGCACATTGCGCACATGTACCGTAAATCCTAAAGTATAATAATAATTAAAAAAAAAAAAAGCAACGTAATTCTAATTCTTACATTTCTGGAGGCTGAGAAGTCCAAGAAGTCCAAGAGTAAGATACCAACAGATTCCATGTCTAGTGAGGGCCTGCTTCCTGGCTCATAGACTGTTATTTTCTCCCTGTGTCCTCACAAAACAGAAAGGAAGAACTTTAATCCCTTCAGTTCCTTGTAAGGGCACTAATCCCCTTCAAGAAGTCTCCCCTGTCAAGACCTGACCACTTCCCAGAAGCTTTACCTCCAAATACCATCACATTGAGCTTTATATTGCAAATATAAATTTGAGGGGGAAACAAATATTCAGTCGATAGCACAATGTGAGATTGGGTTTTGTTTCATTTGTGCTTTTGAAAATGTCTATGCAAATTGGTTAGCAAGAAACCTTGAATGAGAAACAGGATGTCATTATTATTGCTAAAAGAGTTTTTATTTTAGATGTGAATGTTGAAGATCCTATGACTGAATTTATAACCTATTACCGTAAGTCAACAAGTGAATGCTTTTTCTCTGTCGTCCTCGTTCTATAATAGTTATTTAAACATTATGCCAAAATAATACATGAAATAAATTTGTAGCTACATGTAAAAGAAAATATATAAGCAACACGCATTTATTTATAATTCAAAATTGAATTACATTTTCACAAACTAATAATAATAAGGAATTTTTCTGATTCACACCAGAAATAAATTGGATATAATATTTATATTAATATTGTATGGTAAATATTTTTTCTGTGATTGCAGAAATTAAATAAAAAGAAAACATAGAGCTCTAATTATTCCAAGTTGTGTTGATTATAATATGCTAGTTTTGCTGCCAGAAATATATAGTAATCCAAAACTTCAATGTCTTAAATCAGGAAAGGTTTTTTTTTTTTTTTTCTCATCTACACTAAATGTTTAATGCAAAAGAGTTGGGCAATGGTAAGGAACAATGCTCCAAGTAGTTATTCATAAATTTAGGTTTGCTGGGGCTCAACAATATTATTGCCATTTGCTGCAACTCAGGAAGAGAATATGGTTAAGCCTCACCTATTGCTCTATAATTCCTCCTACAAATGACACCTACTAATTTTTTCCACAGTCTACTCACTTGAAATAGTCACATATTCAAACCATGCTGCAAGAAAGCTTAGCATTTTAATATTCCATCTGCTCAGGAAGAAGAGAAATTCTGGAGAGCCCAAGTATTAGTAACATTGAATACTTATTCTCAATTCCTAAGGACTGTAATTCAATTATCCAATTTTAAGGTGGAAACAATAAATATGTCATTTTCACGATAATGAATTAAAGCAATGTATTTAAATCTTATGCCTTGAAGAACTGTTATATAATAAATCTATTTTCTTGTCTACTGTTCACAGACTTCTTTCACAGAGGTGCTATTGGAACAAGCTGATCTTGTCACTAGCACCTTGAATTTATGCAAGTCTCAGGAAGCTGCAAAATACATTTCTTCAGACTGGTGAGTAACACAGGGACTCAGATTTGCTTGAGATTAGCAAAATATTCTGAATTAAAATACATAAGTCAAATCATTTTTACTAACTGTAAAGTAATGAAATGCTTGGATTTTCAGAATAAATTTAGTCTTTATAACTCAGCACCACTGGTCCAACTACTTTTCTCTCCACTTCATCTATATTTAGTATTCTCTAATTTTATATTTCACATATATTATCTATTTAAGAAATACAATAAATAGAGCATGTTGAGAGGTCTGCACACATAATAATATGTGCTGTAAATTCATTAACTAATGCACGTACAATTTAGAAGTATGACTTGATTGTGTAAGAATTTTAATTTCTCCATACTCCTGATAGACAGAGTACACAAAGAAACAAATAAACAGATTAAGTTAATGCACCAAAAGTCAATAGCAGTTGTCATTTCTGACTGGCAAGATTAAGGTATTTCTTTTATTTTGGGAGGTTTTTCTGTATTTCTTTTATTTGTTTATTTATTTATTGTGTTTTGAGACAAGGCCTCGGTCTGTCACTCAGGCTGGAGTGCAGTGGTGCCACGTCGCTTCACTGCAGCCTTCACCTTCTGGGTTCAAGGGATCCTCCTGGCCCAGCCCCCCAATAGCTGGGACTAAAAGTGTGCACCACCACACCTGGCTAATTTTTGTATTTTTTGTAGAGACAGGGTTTTTCCATGTTGTCCAGGCTGGTGTCAAACTCCTGAGCTCAAGCAATTCACCCGCCTTGGTCGCCCAAAGTTCTGGGACTACAGGCGTGAGCCACCACACCTGGCCTCGCTTATTTTTTGACAATTAATGTATTTTTCTCAGTATAATTCTGAAAAACATATAGACACATTGTGTAAAATCCAATGTGAAGTTATCAGCAATTCTAAATTTAAAAAAAGTAATGAAAAACTGTCTGCCGACAAACTTTCTGTCTGTATGTGCTCCACCATTTATTAACTGTTTTAACTTTGAGAAATTTGAGTACATTCTCTTGAAATATATTTATAGACATGCTAGTTTTCCATCAATATCCAGATACTCCTTTCTCAGAAAGGATTTTTGGATGTATAATCTTTCAAAATGAAGACAATATTTTCTGTTTTTCCTTCCCTTATGTATGATTAATGCTGACAAATCAAGCTGTCATGAGTCTGTATCTGGAAAGCTGCTGTTTTTTTCTTCCTCATTCTTTTCTTCACACCCTTCCTTCTCAACTTCAACCACACTATCCATCAGGAACTCAGTTCCTCACTGTGAAGCAGACAATTTGAAAGAGCCTCAGCCTGTGAGGATTTTATAGAACAGAATGATCACATAAATTCTTGAATTATTTTTGAGAGAAATAAGACCCTGTCTGCATTAAGCTACTGTTACTTTAAGTTTTCTGTGAATGTGGGCTAAACATAATCTTAACTTGATGTATAATACATCAAAAAACTATTGCTGAAATTAAATAATATTTATTATGTGTTTAGCATGGTGACTATTTGATAAATATTTTGTACATTTTGTCTATTATTTCTTTTTTCATGGTTATTCAAAACTATTTCTATATGTTCAAGAAAAAGAAGTCAATTCAATTCAATTCAGTAAGTATTTGTTAACTAAACTCTCTTTCTAAGGCTTTGAAACAAAGATCAGAAAGCCAAACATCTGTTGGGCTGGAGGTAAATACTGAAATAATTAGAAGAAAATGAAAACATGCAACTTTGCACAAATCAGTTACAAAACTATGTATAATATCAATTAAAAAGCAATTTCAGAAGTCATTATTTCATAGAAAATGTGTATGTAGGTTAAAGTCTAGATCACCCATTTTACAATGAAGTACTTCATCAGATTTATATGCCCCCTTGGATTGATTCTAGAACTTGACATTTGGAAATATTTACTTCTAAACCTCAATTTCATTTTAATTACAAACTTTTAAATTACCTGTAGCTTTCAGATTCAAATTCAATTATTAAAAATTCTTCTTAAAAAAAACTTTAAACAATAAATTTACACAAGTATTTTTCTTCTAAAAGATTGATTTCAAATGATTAAAACTATTGCTCATATAAATGTCCCAGTTCTGTTTGTAAAAATATATTGATCCTCAAAGTTCAAAGTTGTAAATTTTAAGTGATACTTGCTGAATGTTATTATATAATTGGTCTTTTATTGACTTGCACGTTTAGAGCTCCTATTGCCTGCAAAAGTCAGAGAGTGTAGTCTGAACATTGGTTTCATTTCTATTTAGCATCATGCTTTATTTATAGTAAATGCTCAATAAATATTTATTTATTATAGGATCACCAGTTGTTGTTTTTCTTTAATTAAGCAAACTGGGCCATGACTTGCTCCTAATTAAAATTCCAAATTTGTGATATTCAAGTCAATGAACGTATTTATTCCATTTAAAATTATATATTTGTAAACAAATCTTTTAAAGTAATTGCCCAAGTAAAAGAAATGATCGGGTTAGATGGGACATTATACCTTTCTATTAACCCTTAACTAAACACATTGTAGCTAGTATTAACTGGTATTTCAGACTGCTTTTCAGCTTTTCAATTCAAATTTGAATACCAAAGATTATTTTCCAACTAAACTCTTTTGATGAAGTTATTAAAATTCATAAGGTGATAGATGTATGAGCTTTGTAATAATAAAAATATACAATGATAAAATAGAATATGTATATTTTGACCTAAAAGATACTAAAAGTATTTGAGCTCTTATTGTTTTCTGCTAAGAATACTCATGTGCAAAGCAACAAAAAAATTCTATGATACATATCCAAATAATGAAATATTCAGCAATCATAAATCAGTTTGTTCCAGTTCGTTTGGTGATTTTTATGAGTAAATTGAATTAGATATTTGTTAATTACCTATCCAGCAAAGTACTTTGAAAGTTTATGAATCTTCCAAGGTTCTTCAGGCAATATTTAAGGATTAACATATTTTTTACGTCTTGGAAAGAAGCATTATATCATTTCCCCTCAGAATTCTGAGACTGAAAAAATGCAAATACTAAAAAAAAACACCAAAATGCATACTGATTATATATGTGCATAATAAAAATTAGCAAAATATATAGATATATATTCTTGTCTATTGCATCAGAAATTGTTATCATATCTTCAACAAAATAAAAAATATCACTACTTTTTACTACTGATCCCTCTGACTCATATTTTGAGAGGGTTCAGAGACCAATTAAAAGGCTACTTCAATTTTTAGCTGGATTCTATACAACGGTGTATCAGTCACCACAAGTTTTTTTTTTGTTTTTTTTTTTTTGAGACGGAGCCTCGCTCTGTTGCTAGGCTGGAGTGCAGTGGCACAATCTCGGCTCACTGCAACCTCCACCTCCTGAGTTCAAGCGAATCTCCTGCCTCAGCCTTCCGAGTAGCTGGGATTACGGGCGCCCGCCACCACACCCAGCTAATTTTTGTACTTTTCGTAGAGACAGAATTTCACCATGTTTTCCAGAATGGTCTCCATCTCTTGACCTCGTTATCCGCCCTCCTCCGCCTGCCCCCGGCCGTCACCACAAGTTTTAACTCTGTTTACTGAACAAAAGATATGCTTCTTTCTCCCAAAATTCATAGGTTACTAAGAATAAAGATCAATTTGGTACCATATGATATTTAGAAAAGTCCTATTACAATGAAGAGAAAAAATATTAAATGAAAGAGGACTATGTTTCTATCTTAGACCATTTTATGCTGTCATAATAGAATGCCTAGGACTGGCTAAGTTATTTAAAAACAGATTTATTTCTTACAGTTCTGGGTGCTGGGAAGTCCAAGATCTAGGAGCCTATATCTGGCAAGAGGTTTCTTCCCGCATCATCCCATGGGAAGGTGGAAGGGCAAGAGAGCATGTGCAACACATAGAGGGAGTGGAGCTGAGCTCATTCTTTTATCAGGAACCCACTCAGGATAACTAACCAGCTTCCACCATGACAGCATTCATCCATTCATGAGGGCAAAGCTCTCATGAGCCAATCACCTCTTAAATCTCACCTCTCAACTCTGTTGCAGTGGGGATTAAGTTTCTAACACATAAACTTTGTGGGATGCATTTAAACAGCAACAATTTCCAACTGCTTCTTTGAAAATATATTTAAAATCGCTACAGGAAGTAATTGTGAGATGTAAAGAAAAATGAGCGATAATATATAGGTAACAAGAATATTTATTCTAATCAAATAAAATAAAAAGAATGATTAATAAATATATTTTAATTTCATAGATATTACATATCCCCATTTTAAGATTATTTAAAAACTATTATAAGATTAATTAAATGGAAGGAGGAAGAAAGTCTCATTTATTGGATCCTATTCTAAGAAATGCATATATTATCCCTTCTATTATTTTATAATAACCTCACAAATAAGGAAAATGGGACTGCTAGGGTTTAGTGTCCCAAAAAGTTCATGCATTGAAAACGTAATCCCCAATGAAACAATGTTGAGAGGTGGAACCTTAAGAGGTGATTAGGTCATAAGGGCTCTTCCCTCAGGAATAGATGAATGTAATTATATTGGGAGTAGGTTCATCCCTGTGAGAGTGGGTTGGTTACAACAGCAAGTTCTGCCTCCTCTTGCTCTCTCTCACCCAAGTGATGCCTTCTGCCATGTTATGGCACAGGAAAATCACCTTCATCAAATGCCAACACCATGCTCTTGGACTTCCTAGGCTCCAGAACAGTAAGCCAAATAAATTTCTATTCATTATAAACAAATTATTATGGTCCATTACCCAGTCTCAGGTACTCTGTTATAGCAGCAAATAATGAACTAAGACAGGGGCCAAGATAAATAGCTTGCTCAAAGTGACTTGGTGAGGTCTTTGTAACTCTAGAAGAGTTGGAAACTGATCACAATCCCAATCCTATCCTGTTTTAAGCATACTACTGTATTTGTATGGCACTATGCAGAGTTCATTATGTGAATAATAACTCTCTGAACTAAAAAGAAAGCATTATTATTACATACATTTTTTTAAAAAATTACTTTAAATTCCGGGATACATGTGCAGAATGTGGAGGTTTGTTACATAGGTATACATGTGCCATGGTGGTTTGCTGCATCTATCTACCCGTCATCTAGGTTTTAAGCCCTGCATGCATTAGGCATTTGTCCTAATGCTTTCCTTCCCCTTGCCCCCACCCCCCAACAGGACCTGGTGTATGATGTTCCCCTCTCCATGTCCATCTGTTCTCATTGTTCAACTCCCACTTATGAGTGAGAACTTGCAGTGTTTGGTTTTCTGGTCCTGTGTTACTTTGCTGAGAATGATGCCTCTCAGCTTCATCCATGTCCCTGCAAAGGACATGATCTCATTCTTTTTTATGGCTGCGTAGTATTCCATGGTATATATGTGATCTTCTTTATCTAATGTATCATTGTTGGGCACTTGGGTTGGTTCCAAGTTTTTGCTATTGTAAATACTGCTACAATAAACATATGTGTGCATGTGTCTTTATAGCTGAATGATATATAATCCTTTGGGTATATACCCAGTAATGGACTTGCTGGGTCAAATGGTATTTCTGGTTCTAGATCCTTGAGGCATCACCACACTGTCTTTCACAATGGTTGAACTAATTTACACTCCCACCAACAGTGTAAAACTGTTCCGATTTCTCCACAGCCTCACCAGCATCTATTGTTTCTGACTTTTTAATAATCGCCATTCTGACTGGCATGAGATGGTATCTCTCTCTGGTTTTGATTTGCATTTCTCTAATGACTAGTGATGATGCATCAAATTTTTAAAGATGAAACAGTCCCAAAGGGGCTAAATGACTCATATAAGTTTGTTAAGGTAAATAGCTGAGGAATTTTAAACCCTTTAGCCACACTTCTCCCCTCTAGCTGTGAGATTTTTCTTTTTGATATATAATTTAAATTAGAAGTAAACAAAAGTATTTTTATATATCTTATTTCAGTATGTTTGCAAATAAAATGATTTTAAAGATGTTTTTGCTAGAGGGCATTATCTTTTATTAGCCTCCAGTTGTGAAAAAGTCATGCATATTGATAAAATTATTACTAATAAATGAAAACATGATAACATTCAAATGTTTCTTCCAATAAAATTATCTTCTGTTTGTCATAGTCCAAAAATAATAATAAAATTTATTTCTTACAGATATTTATTTCTTACAGATATATTATTATAGATATCTTAGAAAAATATAAGCCATTTGTTTTATAGGATAATTTTTATTGTTCCCTAATAAAAATTGAAAAAGCTGAAATTTGGAGCATAAATCCTTCAGAGTAACTCTTGATTCTTATTCACATCTATTTGAACTTTTTTATGTCAACTTTCCTTGTTTGTTTTATTTTATATGTTGCCTTAAATAGACTCTCAGTGTGTGATGAGAACTTTATTCTCTGTTTAAACTGGAAAGAAAAATGTTCCTTTATATAAGAAATGAGATCTACTGTTAAGCTATGTTTGCTCTAATCTCGGGTATGACTAGAGCTTACCAGTTGATTGATGGCCTGGCTTGACTGATATATCATAGCCTAACTGTTAGAACACAGGTGAGGGATAAATTATAAAAAATAACTTAACTATGTTTTTATATGGGGCTAGTTTATTTTAGATAAAATTCTCCTCCCTTTTAAATTAAACTGTACAATTTAAAATTTAATCTTTAAGACTAGAGGCAGCTCTTATAAGTAACAATATAAAATGATTCCCTGAGCATTAAGAATTAATTTTTATGTGTCCCCTTTAATTCTACGTATTCTTTTTGTAGGGATTTCTCTTGCTCCTTGTCAATGGCTCATTCGTCTATGTGACCAAGGAGAGTTCACACAGTCACCCAGCTCCACAGTCATCAAATTGACTTATTACATTTTCTTTACCTTTGGAATGAATAGCTTTTTTTTTTTTTTTTTTACTAATTTTTCACCTACACCTGTTTACATTAAGTTAGCTCATGGAATACAAAAAGTTTAAGAAAGTTGACAAGTCTGTAATACTACTGTACTAAAAAATCTATAACTAACATTTCAGTGACAAACAATTCACATATATATAAAATACATATACAATACATATATAATTCATATATAATATATGTATATACGTATTTTATATATACATATATGTATATATATGTATTTTATATATATATATGAATTGTTTGTCACTGAAATGTTAATTGTAGATTTCTTAGTACAGTAGTATATATATTGTGTGTGTGTGTGTGTGTGTCTGTGTGTGTGTGTGTGTGTGTGTCAGAGTTTCGCTCTTGTTGCCCAGGCTGGAGTGCACTGGTATGATCTCGGCTCACTGCAACCCCCGCCACCCAGGTTCAACCGATTTTCCTGCCTCAGCCTCCCGAGTAGCTGAGATTACAGGCACTGGCACACCGGGCTAATTTTTTGTATTTTTAGTAGACACAGCGTTTCACTACATTGGCCAGGCTGGTCTCAAACTCCTGACCTCAGATGATCCACCCTCCTTGGCCTCCCAAGTGCTGGGATTACACTGCACCCGGCCCATATATTTTTAATGTATGAGAGTATGAGCATGTGCATGGTTGTGTGTTTAAATATTTAAATCTGAAGCAACTCTACTTATAATATTGTAGTAATATGTATATGCCTCTATGCATTTTTGTCACTTTTTACTTTACAAAAATAAGGTCATGTTTGCATTTTGGCACTATACGGCCGTTAGTGGCTGTATAGTATTTTACTAAGTGAAAAAATCAGAATTTATTCAAGCATCTGTCAATGGGTAAGCATTCACTGTGTTTCCAGATTTTGCCTGGATCAATAAAACTGCAAGACTCATTGTTTTGTATACGTTATTATGATTTGTTGTTTATGAATGTATGAAAGAGCTCATAAGTGTGCTTTTTGGATCAAAATTTTAGGGATTTATAATTTAATATATATTGTGCTAATAATGTATAAATCTATTATTTTTTGTTATTCCATTCAGCATTAAGTAATTTAATTTTATTTATTAACTTTTGCACCAAAGTTCTTAATTTATTTATAATTTTTGCTAATCTATTAAGTGAAAAATGGCATCTCATTTTTTCTTTAATGTGCAATTCCTTGAATATTGTTGATTTTACTGAGATGCTTATTGATATACTTTCCCATGTTTCTACTACTTATTGTCTTTTTCTAATTAACTTTTGTGGGTTTATTGTAAAGCATAAGTATTATCCCTTTTTTTTATATTTGCTGAAAATATTTTACATATTTTCTGAATAACTTCATAACATATATTTATAAATCATTTAAATTTTTATCAAATTTTTCTTCCTTAATTATATGTATTAATTAAATTATCACTGCTAAAATGTTAAGATGTTTATTTTATACTAAATCATTTAATTTGAAAATTAAAAGTGTTTACGTAAAATTTTAATTTTATTTGTGGTTGACTGTAGAAGTAATATCTTCCCCTGTAACTAATCAGTAATGATGGCCCCATTTATTGGTAAACATACTTTACCCCACTCAGTTGAAATGCCGATTTGGTCATGTATTAAATTCCTATTTATAAACAGACCAAATAGTGGACTCTTTTTAATATTTCTAGCTTATTTTTCTCTCCATAAGGCTATACATTCATGTTTTCATTACAGCATATTTCATGTAATATATAATATTTGTAAACCTCCCGCACTCCAACTTTTTCATTAGGTTATTAGATATTAGGTATTTCTCCTCCCATGTAAAATATAATATTTTATTAAAATGTAAAAGAAGTCATTCATTATTTTTGAAATAAAATATAATCATTACATGTAATTTAGAAGTATTCACAATTTGCTTGTCATTCCATCTAAAAATATTTATAGACTTTATTTATTTGAAAGTTCTATACAGAAAGTATACGGCTATTGCTACTATAAGTGAAGTGTTTTTTTTTTTTTTTTTTTTGAGACAAAGCCTCGTTCTGTCGCCCACCCTGGAGTGCAGTGGCGTGATCTCCGCTCACTGCAAGCTCCGCCTCCTGGGTTCACGCCATTCTCCTGCCTCAGCCTCAAGAGTAGCTGGGACTACAGGCACCCGCAACCTCGTCCGGCTAATTTTTTGTATTTTTAGTAGAGACAGGGGTTTCACCGTGTTAGCCAGGATGGTCTTGAACTCCTGACCTCGTGATCCGCCTGCCTCGGCCTCCCAAAGTGCTGGGATTACAGGCGTGAGCCACCTCGCCCGACCTATAAGTGAAGTTTTTAGAGTATATACTCCTGAGTTCTGTTGTGCAACTTCACATTGATACAACTTCTGAAAGCATCCAATGTTCTGAGTCAGTTCAGCCCTATGCAATGTGAATCACCAAATTTCAAATGTCACATGTTAGAAATATTCTAAAGATGGAAGAAACTGTTCCTCAAGAAACTGTGGGTCTGAAATGTGATAATGAATGATTCACTAATGGTAAAATAAAAATCATCCCGTGTGCTCATGAATACATAGGTTGGCATCCATATAGAGTATTCTGAACATTTGTAGTAACTAAATAAGCATTTCACTGGTAACTCAGAATTTCCATAAGAAAGCAGTTATTTTCTCAAATATTTTGTGGGGATTATACTAAATTTATTTTAGTGGGTAGAATAAGAGATCTAGTTCATGGTTTCTGCTGTATAATTAGTACAATATTTGTTGGCTCTTTGGAGCAAACTCAGATCAGGATTGACTAAAAAGACTTTATATATTTTTAACCTTTCTCTGTGTCTCATCTGGATAAAAAAATTAGAATAGTTATTCATTAACTAATATTTTACACTTTGATAATCTATATTCATAGAAATATTCCATCGATTCCCTACCATAATATCTAAAGATATTGGTAAGGTTTTAATTTTTTTTTCGTACCTCCTCACTGAAAAACTGGTGAAAATCTTAAAAGTTCACAAGGCTTGTGAAGAGTCACTGGTCTAATCAAATCGAGATTTTTCTTCACTTTCATAATCCACATTTTGGAAAATATCTGTTTTTGTGTCCCAGAAAATATGTATTACTTGACTTTAAATTAAAATGGTCTGTAATTTTTTTATAAAGAAGAACATTTCTGGATTAGTGAATGTTCCATTGCATTGTGGTTTAAGTTTATATTAACAAGCTAGTTTCTGAGGTGTAAAAGATATTTTTAAAATTTTTAATTTTTGGCTCAGGGGTACAAGTGCAGGTTTCTTATATAGGTAAATTGTATGTCACAGGGTTCTGGTGTACAGATCACTTTGTCCTCCAGGTAATAAGCATAGTGGCCAATAGGTAGTTTTTTGATCCACACACTTCCACCCTCCACCGTCCACTAGGCCCTGATGTCTGTTGTTCCCTTTCTTTGTGTCCATGTGTATCCAGTGTTTAGCTCCCACTTATAAGTGAGGGTGTCTGGTATTTGATTTTCTGTTGCTGTATCAGTTCAGTTATTTAATGGACTCCAGCTCCACCCATGTTACAGAAAATGATATGATCTTATTATTTTTCATGGCTGTGTAATATCCCTGGTGTATATGTACTGCATTTTATTTATCCAATGTATTATTGATGGGCATTTAAGGTGATTCCACATCTTTGCTGTTGTAAATAGTAAGGTGATGAACATACATGTGTATCCGTCCTTATGACAGACTAATTTATATTCCTTTGGGTATATACCTAATAATAGGATTGCAGGGTTGAATGGTAGTTTTAAGTTCTTTGAGAAATTGCCACACTGCTTTCCACGATAGCTGAACTAATGTATATTCCTACTTGCATCATGTAAGTATTTCCTTTTCTCTACACTCTCACCAGCCTCTGTTATTTTTTGACTATTAATAATAGCCACTCTGACTGGTGTGAGATATATCTCATTGTGGTTCTGATTTGTATTTCTCTAATGTTTAGTGATGTTGAGCTTTTTAAAATGTTTGTTGGCCATATGCATGTTCTCTTTTGAAAAGTTTCTGTTCATGTCCTTTCTCATTTTGTAATGAACTTGTTTGTTTTTTCCCTGTTCATTTGTTTAAGGTCGTACAGATTCTGGAAGTTAGATCTTTGTTGGATGTTTAAATTGCAAATATTTTCTCCCATTCTGTAGGTTGTCTGTTTACTCTGTTGATAGTTTCACTGTGCAGAAGCTCTTTAGTTTAATTAGATCTCATTTGTCAAATTCTGTTTCATTGGATTATGTGTCTGTTTTTGTACTAGCACCATCATGGTTTGATTACTGTAGCCTTGTAATGTAGTTCAAAGTAGGGTACTGTGATGCCTCCAACTCTGTTCCTTTTAAGATTGCTTTAGAGATTTAGACTCTTTTTTGGCTTCATGTTAATTTTACAATAGTTTTTTTCTAGTTCTATGAAGAATATCATTGGTAGTTTGATAGTAATAGCATTGAATCTGTAAATTGCTTTGGGCAGTATGACCATTTTAATGATGTTGATTCTTCCTACCCATGAGCATGGAATGTTTTTCCATTTATTTGTGTTATCTCTGATTTCTTTGAGCGACGTTTGATAATTTTCATTGTAAAGATCTTTCACCTCCATGGTTAGCTATATTTCTAGGTATTTTATTCCCTTTGTGGTCATTGTGAATAGGATTGTGTTCTTAATTTGGCTCTTGTCTTGGATGTTATTGGTGTACAGAAACACTACTGATTTTGTATATTTATTTTGTTTCCTGAAACTTTGCTGAAGTTGTTTATCATATTTAGCAGCTTTAGGGCAGAGACTAGGGGATTTTCTAGGTATATAATTATATCATCTGCAAACAGGGATGGTTTGACTTCCTCTCTTTCTATTTGTATGCCTTTTATTTCTTTCTTTTCCTTGATTTCTCTGGCTAGGGCTTTGGGTACTATTTTGAATAGGAGTGGTGAAAGTGGGAATCCTTTTCTTGTTCCACTTGTCAGGTGGAATGCTTCCACCTATTCAGTATGATGCTGAATGTGGTTTTGTCAAAGATAGCTCCTACTATTTTGAGATATGTTCCTTGAATGCCCGGATTGTTGAGGGATTTTAACATGAAATAATATTGAATTTTATCAAAAGCATTTCATGCATCTATTGAGATTATCACGTGGTTTCTGTTTATGTGATTAATCACATATATATTGATTTGTATATGTTTAACCAACTTTGCCTCTCAGGTATAAAGCCTGCTATATTGTGGTGGATTAACTTTTTCTGTGCTGCTGGATTCTGTGTGCTAGTATTTTGTTGATGATTTTTACCTCTGTGTTCATCAAGGATATTGGCCTAAAGTTTTCCTTTTTTGTTGTGTCTCTGCCGGGTTTGGGATCAGAATGATGCTAGCCTCTTACAATGAGTTAGGGAGGAGTCTCTCCTCCTCATTTTTTTGGAATAGTTTCAGTAGGAATGATACCAGCTTTTTTATATACATCTTGCCGAATTTAATTGTGAGTCCATCTGGGCCAGTGCTTACTCCGATTCATAAGCTTTGTATTACTGATTCAATTTCAGAACTTGTTATTGGTCTGTTCAGAGCTTCAATTTCTTCCTGGTTCAATCTCAGGAGGTTGTATGTTTCGAGGAATCTATTCATTTCTCATAAGTTTTCTAGTTTGTGCGCATGGGGTGTTCATAATAGTCTCTGAGGATTTTTGTATCACTGTGGAGTCAATGGTAATGTCCCCTTTGTCATTTCTAATTGTGTCTATTTTGATCTTCTTTCTTTTTCTTTACTAGTCTACTTGGTGGTTTATCAATCTTATTTGTTCTTTCCAGAAAACCCACTTCTGGTTTTATTCATCTTTTGTATGATTTTTATGTCTCAATTTCTTTCATTTAAGCCTAATTTTGGTTATTTATTGTCTTTTGTTAGTTTTGGGGTTGATTTGGTCTTGTTTTTCTGGTTCCCGTTGGTGTGATGTTAAGTTGTTAACTTGAAACCTTTCTAGCTTTTTGATGTAGGTGTTCAGCACTATATACTTTCCTCTTAACACCATTTTAGCTGTTTCCCAGGAATCCTTCTGTTTTGTATCTTTGTGTTCATTAGTTTCAAAGAATTTCATGTTTTATGCTTTGATTTCATTGTTTACCCAAAAGTCATTCAGTACCAGGTTGTATAATTTTCATGTAATCATACAGTTTTGAGTGATATTCTTAGTACTGGTTTCTATTTTTAATGCACTGTGGTCTGACAGTGTGGTTGGTATGGTTTTGCTTTTTTTTAAATTTGCTGAGAATTTTTTATGGCTTATTTTGTGGTCAACTTTAAAGTATGTGCCTTGTGTAGATGAGAAGAATGTATATTCTATTGTTTTTGGGTGGAGAGTTCTGGAAATATCTGTTAGGTTAATTTGGTCAAGTGCCAAGTTCAGGTCCCAAATATCTTTGTTAGTTTTTACCTTGATGATCTGTCTAATACTCTCAGTGGGGTGTTGAAATCTCTCAATACTATTGTGTGGTTACCTAAATCTCTTCTTAGGTCTCTAAGAACTTGTTTTATGAATATGGGTGCTCCTGTGTTGGGTGCATATATATTTAGAATAGTTACATCTTCTTTATGAATTGAACCCTTTACCATTATGTAATGCCCTTCTTTGTCTTTTGATCATTGTTTGAAGTCTGTTTTGTCTGAAAATGGAATAGCAACCTCTGCTTTTTTTTCTGTTTTCCATTTGCTTGGTAGATTTTTCTCCATCCCTTTATTTTGAGTCTATGGATGATACTGTGTGTGAGATTGGTCTATTGAAGACAGTATAGCATTGGATCTGGCTCCCTTATCCAACTTTCCACTCTGTGCCTTTTAATTAGAATCACTTAATTGGGAAGACTTGTTTATCTTTTTGCTTTATATTGATATGTACAGATTTGAGTCTGTCATTGTGTTTTTAGCTAGTTATTATGCAGACTTGATGGTGTATCATTTGCTTTATAGTGTAAGTGATCTATATATTTAAGTGTGTTTTTGTGGTGGCCAGTAGCAGTCTTTCGTTTCCATATTTAGCACTTCCTTAAAGACCTCTTGCAAGGCAGGTCTGGTGGTAACAAATTGAGTCAGCATTTGTGTGTCTAAAAGGGATCTTACTCTCCTTTGCTTCTAAGCTTAATTTGGCTGGATATGAAGTTTTGTTTGGAATTCCTTTTCTTTAACAATGCTGAGTATAGGCCCTCCATTCTCTTCTGGCTTATACTGCTTCTGCTAAAGGTTCATCATTAGCCTGATGGGGTTCCTTTTCTTGGTAACCAACCCATTGTCTCTAACTGCCTTTAATATTTTTATCTCCTTTCAAACTTGGAGAATTCAATGACTATGTGTGTTGGAGATACTCATCTTGTATAGTATCTTCACATTTTCTGTGAAGGGGTTCTTCACATTTTCTGAATTTGAATGTTGGCCTTTCTAATGAGGCTTGAGAAATTTTCATGGACAATATCCTCAAATATTTTCCAAGTTGCTTGCTTGTTTTCCCTTTCTTTCAGGGATGCCAATGAGTCATAGCTTTGATCTCTTTCCATAATTCTATATTTCTCAGATTTTGTTTATTTTTTTTCTCTATATTTGCCTGACTGAGTTAACTCAGAGAATTGGTTTTCAAACTCTGAGATTGCTTCCTCAGCTTTGCTATTCTGCTGTTAATACTTAAAATTGTATTATGAAATTCTTCTAGTGAGTTTTTCAACTTTATCAGATCAGTTTGATTCTTTCTTAAAATGGTTATTTTGTCTTTTAGCTCCTGTATCATTTTATTGTATTTTTTATATCGTTGTATCAGATGTTGACTCTTTCCTGAGTTTAGACAACGTTTGTTCCTACTCATATTCTGAACTCTACTGTCATTTCAGCCATTTTAGGCTGGGTACGAAGCATTGCTGGGGAAGCAGTGCAGTCGTTTGGATGTAAGAAGACTCTCTGGCTTTTTGTGTTGCCAGAGGTCTTGCACTGGTTCTTTCCCATCTGTGTGGGCTGATGTTCCTTTCTTCTTTGAAATTGCTGTCCTTTGGATGAATTGTTTTGCTTTTATTTTCTTTGATGCCCTTGGGTGTTTGATTGTTGTTTTGGTTGACTGACTTCATTTTTTTTAGGATTTTATGGGGCCAGTGCTCAGCTAAGCCTTCTTGGGCTGCATGCTCTATCTCTGAGGGGCTGGTACTGGGCCCCCAGCTTTATTCCCTAATCCTCGAGGTCAGGAACTTGCTGCACTGGAAGACCAAGGTGTTTCCAGGCCACTATCCATGACTGTCTGATAGGGGATGCCAATTGAAGCACTTCTTTGGAGTGGTGGCAGCAGGATCAGTGCTCACTTGTGCATGTCAGCAGCTGTAGTAGCACTACAAAGTGCGTGCATGTTAGCCAGGGTGACACACCCACAGGAGCAGGCTGCAGCATTTCTGCATGGACTTCTGCAAGCAGTGTTCCTATTTATGGCTGTACCAATGGCAGTGGCACAGCAAGGTCAGTGTGCTGGCAGGGGCAAGATTACCAGTGACCATGCTTACACTCATACCAGCAGCATCAGCAGGACGTGGCAATCATGTGTCAGCAAGGGCAGGGTACACTCATGCTGGCAGCAGTGGAATGGTGGGCTGCACATGGGTACACACAAACACACACACACACACCCTGAAAAGGAAGGGGAGGCAAGGGCCCCCCCCCCCCACCATCTGTGCTCCAGCAAAGCGTGGCTGGTGCCGTGGGCAAGAGCATGCTGGTACAGCAGCAGGGTGTCAGGGAGGATACTGTGGTGGGGGAGGCTACAAGTGGGCTGGTGCACATTGGCGGGGCCAGTCTGCTGGAACTCTAACAGTCAGGCATGGTCGGCCAGCAAAGAAGCTATGAAGAGGTCCCCCAGGAATTACTCTGGGCACTGGAGGTGGCATTGCAAGTGGGTGCAGCCAGGCTGGGGCCCAGGAGTATCTGGAAGACGGGGGCTCTCAGAGCCAACTGGCGCTGTATCATAGTCAAGACTGCCCTCCTCCATCCAGGTCTGTCAGTCACCCAAATGCTAAAGCCTTTTGGAGGAGCATGGCAAAGCTTTGGGGCATAGGTGTGTCTGGCTGTGCTCCACTACAGCCATTTCTGCATCAAACCCTCTGGGCTCTGCAGTGTGGAGTTCAGTCCCTGCTCTAAGCAGCTCTCCTTGCCAGCTCAAGTGCCTATGGGAATCTGGGGTCTCAGGCTTCTAGGATTCTGGAGGTCCCTCGTAAGAGCAGGCCCCCTCTCATCACTTTTTAAACTCATCCCTTTTCTAGTAGTCACTGGGTACCAGAAACCAGTCTTGTGCTCAGCAGCCCCATGCAGGGCTCCCAGCTCCATCTTCCTTCAGCCCCGCCTCTGTGTCCTCCCTCTGTTTATTCTCAATGCCTTCCTTCCAAAGATCTGCTCAGAGTGTACCAGTCTTCCTGATATCCCAGTCTCTCCATGAGAGATCTTCTTCTTGGCTGAGTCTAGTCGGCCATATTGGCTCAGAATCCTGAGATGTAAGTTTTAAAGCCACAATTAAATAAAATCCAAAAACTGTCCGTTGGTGAGACATCGTGCTCTGAAGATAGACTGGGCTCTAGTTCATGCTCCTCAGGTTACAAGCCATTTGCCAGCAGGCAAATTAATTATACTTGGAACCTTTGGTTTTCTATCAAACTCACTATATTGTTCTGATGATTAAACAAATTAACACAGACAAATTCCTTATAAGAGTGTCAAGTGAATGCTCAAAATGTCAGTTGTTATTTTTATGACTTGGCAATTTCTAATAGTTAATTTTGGGTTTCACTTACAAATACACTTATATATAGGCACAGTGGTACATATCCATTCAGTCATTTTATATTATCAAACCAGTTTTTCTTGTTTTTTTTTTCCATTTCAATTTTACACACTGCTACAGACAAGTTTTGTTTGTTTATATGATATATTTAAAATTCAGAAGGAAAAAGTTCAAGCTCTTAAGAATATGAGGTTGGGGGTGTAGCTATGAGTTGTAATAAAAAAATACAATTTTATCCTGATTTAACTTACTTTCCTCTGGTTCTCTACCTGTACCCACATATTTGAAAATCGCTGGGAAAATATGATCATGTTGACACATCAGACTTTAAAGCTATGATGTAAACTTCAAGTAGACCTTAAATGATACTGGGCCATTGGACTACATTAGTCTAATCTATCTACCCTCCTCCTGTCTTGCAACATTACCTATTACTGTATACATTCCTTTCTCTTCAAACTTCAACCATCTCCTCCCCATACTCAATCTATGGAGGCAGGACCTTGTATGCTATTTTCTTTTGATTTTATTTTCTCAGTAAAATCTTAAACAATTCGACTGAGGCTGGGCAAGGTGGCTCACGCCTGTAATCCCAGCACTTTGGGAGGCTGAGGCGGGTGGATCATGAGGTCAGGAGATCGAGACCATCCTGTTCAATATTGTGTCCGGAATTGGTGGGTTCTTGGTCTCACTGACTTCAAGAATGAAGCCACGGACCCTCATGGTGAGTGTTACAGCTCTTAAGGTGGCGCGTCTGGAGTTTGTTCCTTCTGATGTTCAGATGTGTTCGGAGTTTCTTCCTTCTGGTGGGTTCGTGGTCTCGCTGGCTCAGGAGTGAAGCTGCAGATCTTCGCGGTGAGTTTACAGCTCATAAAAGCAGTGTGGACCCAAAGAGTGAGCAGTAGCAAGATTTATTGCAAAGAGCCAAAGAACAAAGCTTCCACAGTGTGGAAAGTGACCAGAGCGGGTCGCCACTGCTGGCTCAGGCAGCCTGCTTTTATTCTCTTATCTGGCCCCACCCACATCCTGCTGATTGGTAGAGCCGAGTGGTCTGTTTTGACAGGGTGCTGACTGGTGCGTTTACAATCCCTGAGCTAGGCACAAAGGTTCTCCACCTCCCTACTAGATTAACTAGATACAGAGTGTCGACATAAATGTTCTCCAAGGTCCCACCAGAGTAGCTAGATACAGAGTGTCCATTGGTGCATTCACAAACTCTGAGCTAGACACAGGGTGTTGACTGGTGTGTTTACAAACCTTGAGCTAGAGACAGGGTGCCGATTGGTGTATTTACAATACCTGAGCTAGACATAAAGGTTCTCCAAGGTCCCCCCAGAGTAGCTAGATACAGAGTGTCCATTGTTGCATTCACAAACCCTGAGCTAGACACAGGGTGCTGATTGGTGTATTTACAATCCCTGAGCTAGACATAAAGGTTCTCCAAGGTCCCATCAGAGTAGCTAGATACAGAGTGTCCATTGGTGCATTCACAAACCCTGAGCTAGACACAGGGTGCTGATTGGTGTATTTACAATCCCTGAGCTAGACATAAAGGTTCTCCAAGGCCCCACCAGATTAGCTAGATACAGAGTGTCACTGGTGCATTCACAAACCCTTTGCTAGACATAAAAGTTCTCCATGGCCCCACAGAGCAGCTAGATACAGAGTGTCAAACCCTGAGCTAGACACAGGGTGCTGATTGGTGTGTTTACAAACCTTGAGCTAGAGACAGGGTGCCGACTGGTGTATTTACAATCCCTGAGCTAGACATAAAGGTTCTCCAAGGCCCCACCAGACTCAGGAGCTCAACTGGCTTCACCCAGTGGATCCCGCACCGGGGCTGCAGGTAGAGCTGCCTGCCAGTCCCAGTGTTGTGCGCCCGCACTCCTCAGCCCTTGGGTGGTCGATGGGACTGGGCGCCGTGGGGCAGGGGGTGGCGCTCGTCGGGGAGGCTGGGCCGCACAGGAGCCCATGGAGGGGGTGGGAGGCTCAGGCGTGGCGGGATGCAGTCCAGAGGCCTGCCCCTTGGGAAGGCAGCTAAGGCAGGGTGAGAAATCGAGTGCAGCGCCGGTGGGCTGGCACTGCTGGGGGACCCAGTACACCCTCCGCAGCCGCTGGCCCGGGTGCTAAGCCCCTCATTGCCCCGCCGGGAGGGCCGGCCGGCTGCTCCGAGTGCGGGGCCCGCCAAGCCCACGCCCGCCCGGAAGTCCAGCTGGCCCGCAAGCGCAGCGCGCAGCCCCAGTTCCGGCTGGGGCCTCTCCCTCCACACCTCCCTGCAAGCTGAGGGAGCCGGCTCCGGCCTTGGCCAGCCCAGAAAGGGGCTCCCACAGCGCAGCGGTGGGCTGAAGGGCTCCTCAAGTGCCGCCAAAGTGGTAGCCCAGGCAGAGGAGGCGCCGAGAGCGAGCGAGGGCTGTGAGGACTGCCAGCAGGCTGTCACCTCTCAATATGATGAAACTGTGTCTCTACTGAAAACACAAAAATTCGGTGGGCGTGGTGGCACGTGCCTGTATCCCAGCTACTCAGGAGGCTGAGGCAGGAGAATCGCTTGAACCAGGGAGTCAGAGGTTGCAGTGAGCCAAGATTGTGCCACAGCACTCCAGTCTGGTGACAGCGAGACTCCATCTCCAAAAAAAAAAAAAAATCGACTGAGATTGTTCTTAATGTCACCAATAACCTTTTTTTCCTAAATCCAATGTCCAAATCTGAATCATCGTCTTATCTCAAGTACCAACAGTGTTTAAGAAAACTGGTCACTTTTTCTTCCTTGAAATACTTTCTTCACTTGGATTCTCCCATAGAGACTTCTTTTTCATATTCCTTGTTAATTTTCACCTTATTCCTAAACTCTTAAAGCACTTAGACCCTAGAACTTTTCTCTTCTCTTTTAGACCCACTTCATTACAGACCTCATTAATTTAAAATATCTCTATAGTCTGACAGCTCTCAAATATTTACCCCTAACCCTGGTTCTTTGGACTCACACATGCAAATGCCTTCTCTACTGCTACACTGGGATGCCTAAATAGAAATCCCTTACTCAATACTGTTAAATTTTAGCATGAAATCCCTCCACAAAACTGATACATCATCAGTCTTCCTATTCTTTGATAAAAAGAGCTCCATCTTCCAATGACTCAAGATAAATATCTCCAAATCATCCTTGACTTGTTTCTTGCTCCTGTATTCTGCAAAACATCCATTAAGCTATTGTATTAGGTCAAACTTCAAAAAATATTAAGAATTCAATTGCTCACATCTGTTCTACTGCTGTCACCTTAATCAAATCTCTTGCTTGGATTACAGCAATACATAATCTCCTATTCGTTCTCCTTTTTTTCACCGCCTTCTCCTTACAATTTGTTCTCAATATAGCTTCCAGACTGTTCCTTTAAAAATGAAATTTGGATCAAGTGCTGATGTGCTTAAATCCCCAAAGAATTTTCATTTTTTTAATTCACAGTAAAAGCCATGAAAAGCCTGGTCCCTATAGATCCCCATGATTTGGACTTGTTGCATCTTTGACCTTGTGTCATATGATTTCCTTCTTTTCTCGCTCCACTCTTGTTACACTGATCTTGGCTCTGCTGTTTGAACAAGTCAGTTATCCTTCCATTTATAGGCGTTTGCATTTACTGTATCATTTACCTGTAATTATCTGTCCTCAGATATAAGTCTGCTATGCTTTCTAACCTACTTCAATTCCTAAATGTCACCTTTTCATTGAGACAGAGCTCATAGTTCTAATTAAAATTTTACCCCTTAGGCCTATTCTTTTCTTCACCCAGCTTTAAAATTCTTCGTGGAACTTATAAATTACTGCTATATGATACAATAAAAAAACTGTTATCATTTACTGCCTTTCTTCTCCAAATTGAATCTATTTTTTAACCCCTGTTACTTCCATATCATCAAGCCTGAAACATAATAATGCTTAAATGACTTATTGGATTAATTAATAATTGCTATTTGTTAACAATGTATCCATTGTAAGTATATTGTGAATAATTATCATGCTTGCTGCTCTCTGAGCTTACTGGATCTATATTTTAGTGTCTGCCATTTACGTTGGAAAGTTCTTAGCCATTATTTCTTCAAATATTTTTTCTGCTTATTATTCATTTTTTCTATGTAATTTCAGTTACACATAGATTGTACCTTATGAAACAGCATCACAGTTCTTGTATATTCTATTCCTTTTTTAAATTCATATTTCTCTATGCTTTCAGTTTGGGAAGTATCTACTATCTACTTACACATCTTCAAGTTCACTGATTCTTTCCTTGGCCATGTCTAGTCTACTGGTAAGCAAATAGGTTCTTCATTTCTTTCTCAGTGTTTTTATTTTTAGTATCTTTTTAAAAATACTTTGAGTTTCTCTCTGTTTGCATTACCTATCAATTATTATGTCTATTTTTTCCTTTTAGACCTCTTAACACCATATCATAGTCATTTTAGAATTTCCTGATAATTCCAGTGCTTGCATTATATCTGAGTCTGGTTTTATGCTTGCTTCATCTGTTTAAAATCTATCTATCTATCTATCTATCTATCGCCTTTTAGCACACCTTGTAACTTTTTGTTTGTAACTTTTTGTAGCTGCCTTATAACTTTTTGTTGAAAGTTAGATGTGTTGTACCAGGTAATAGAAACTGAGGTCAATAGGCATTTAGTGTGAGGTTTGATATCAATCTGGCTAGGAATTGGGCTATGTTTAATGTTTGTTGTAGCAGTAGAGAGCAGAGGCTTCAAATTCTTCTTATGTTCTTGTTTTTATCTTCCCCATGTTTGGAGGCTCCTGTAGGATCTCCTCCCAAGAGACAGTCTGTGTCTTACAGCTCTTTCAGCTGTAGTGCTGTTATACTGGATAACTCTTGTAGTGGGAAGGTATGTAAAATAAAGTTTCTTTTATAACTTTCTGATGAAATCTCAATCATTCAAGGGGCCTGTATCACAGGACTGTGATTTTTACAAGTGTTTCTCCAGTAGTAGTGGTTCCCTGTGTACCTTTACATGTTACAGAAATACTATAGTATATGAATGTGAGGCATGCCTTTCTTCATCTGGGATAAAAGTCTGGTAAAATCTTATTTCCTAGAGAATGGACCTTTATTTTGAATACTCTGGGCTTATTTCAAAGCAATTACATTTTCTTTACTATCACAAGAGCCATGAAAGAATCTTCCTTGCATACTCACTGTGAGAATATGATGGGTTTCAGAAAGTAAAATCCATGAAAGTGTGGGCTTCCCTTGAGACTATTTTCCCCAGGATTTTTTCACTCTCAAGCTAGTCCATCTTCAGCCTCCACAAATTGACCAAAATTACTGGTTTATAGATCCAGCGGCTTCTGTTCCCGGTAAACAAATATTGGCTGTGACCCTCTCAGTGTGCCTCTCTCTACAGATTTTGGGGGAGGAGAGTTGGAGGAAGAAATGTTTGCCCTGAAATTTCAGTTCTCTGATAATTCCAAGAAAAGTCATAGATTTTCAGATTTTCCAGCTTTCTGTTGTTGTAAGAATGGACATGACAACATCCAACTTTTTTTTTCATGTTGGAATGGAAACCAGAAGCAACACAATTAATCCTTATCACTTAATTACTACCTCTCTTTTCCACCTCATGGCCCAGTCAAGTTGATACATAAAATTAGTTATCACAGTGTTCTTGGTGAAAAATTGTGTAATGACAAATGCATAATTGGAGATTATTTTAACTACCTTTAGCTAAAATAGCTTTAAAAGTTATATCTATGTATTTTTGTATTTTTATTAGTACTTGCCAAAAGTCTGGAGGTAATTCTAAATTAGCAGGCGAAAAAAGTGTCTTTTCTGAACTGGATAGGTCAACATTGTATGATATAGAAAGACCAGGGATCATAACCCATTTATTTATTATATTTTGAAATATTCATATACAATAATAATTTTTTTATTTAAGTCACAATCCATAGTCTCAAAATTGAGTAAATTTATACTTCCTATGAAAAGTTTTTGGCTGGGCACAGTGGCTCACACCTATAATTGCAGAACTTTGAGAGGCCGAGACAGACAGATCACTTGAGGCCAAGAGTTTGAGACCAGCCTGATCAAGATGGTGAAACTCCTTCTCTACTAAAAATACAAAAATTAGCTGGGTGTGGTGGTGGGCTCCTCTAATCCCAGCTACTCAGGAGTCTAAGGGGAGAATCACTTGAACCCGGCAGCTGGAGGCTGCAGTGAGCCAAGATGGCACCACTGCATTCCAGCCTGGGTGACAGAATGAGACTCTGTGTCAAAAAAAAAATAAAAATAAAAATAAAAATAAAGTTGTTATGAGTTTGATTAGTTGCTGAGGTCTTTCTCACATCTGCTCACCCTTGAATCTGGGTTACCAGTGGAAGTGATTATTTAGCCATTATACTGTATGAAATGTTCCCAAAGTGCTTTGAAAAGAAAATTTATTTTGTTGCCTTTAAACCTGATTTAGAATCTTGGCTCTGCCCCTGGCTGTTTGAGTAACTGCAAACAAATTTTGATTATACCTACACATTTTAATTTTCTGCACTAGTAGAAGGAATACAGGTTGAACAACTCTAATCAGAAAATCTGAAATTCAAAATGCATCAATGTCTGAAACTTTGTGAACACTGACATGACACCACAAGTAGAAATTTTCCACAGGTGTCCTTCATATGATGGGTTATGTTCAAGACACAGGTACACAACATATAGTTAATTCGGTGTCCCCAAGAGAAAAAGGGCCTTCCCACCCCAGTTCATCTGTGATATATCTTTTCCATGCACACCCATATTCCCCCATGCTAGTATATCCACAAAGGGTAATAGAATGGCATGTGTCCAGGCTGAATAAACCAACAGCAGTTTCCTCACCATGCTCCACCTGGGACCAAGAACAATGTGCATTATTCTCTGTGGTTTTTGTTTATTCTCCGCTTTGTGTTTCAAAGATTTTACTGAAAAATGTCCAAAAAAGCCTGCAGATTCCCCTATGAGTAACAGTGATAAGAAAACAAGTAAGCACTTAACATTTAACTGTAGCACAGAAAGTCAACTTGGAGAAAATGGACAGCAGTGTAAATGTGAAATGTCTTATGTGAGAGTAAGACATTTGGAGTAAAATAAGATGGTTGAAATTACCACCATGTATCGTCTGAAGAAACAAGGATAAACTGTTGAAGCACTATGCTGGAAGTGATTAACAGAAGTTAGTGAAAATTTTTTAAATGGTGTGTAAAACTAAAAATGAAGATTCCATTATGTACTGAAAGAGTGGATCCATCAACATCACAAGTGAATATATGCTACTTAATGGTATGCTGATTATGAAACAAGCAAAGATCTATCATGATTAACTGAAAATGGAAGGGAACTGTGAATATTCAACAGACTTGTTGTAGAAATGTAAGAAAACACCCATGACATTACATTTTTAAAGATTTGTGGTGACAAAGCATCGGCTGATTATGAAGCAGTGGAGAAGTTCTTTGATGAGTTTGCCAAGGTCATTGCTAATGAAAATCGGATGCCAGGACAAATCTATAATTTCAATGCATGAAACGTCACTGTTTTGGCATTGTTGTCCCAGCAAGACACTCATGAGATAGCGCTTACAAGAATTAAGGATGTCAAGGACAGGATAAATGTGCTGAGATGTGCTAATGCAGCAGACACACATAAGTGTAAAGTTTTTGTGATAAGCAAAAGCTTGAGTCCTCACTTTTTTCAGAGGGAATTTCTTACCAGTTAATTATTATGTTAACAAAAAGATATGGCTCATCAGAGACATCTTTTCCTGATTTGTCTCTTAAACATTTTGTCCCAACAGATCATGCTCACTGCAGGGAAGCTGGACTGGATGACAACTGCAAGATTTTCTTATTCTTTGACAACTGTTCTGCTCCTTCTCCAGATGAAATTCTCATCAAAAATAACGTTTATGCCATGTACTTTTCCCTAAATGTGACTTCATTAATTCAGCATGTGACCAGAGTGTCCTTACGTAAATGAAGAGTAAATATAGAGATACTTTTTTGAACATCATGCTAGCAGCAGGGAACAGAGGCATGAGTATGGAAGGTTTTCAAAAGGAGTTTAGTATGAAGGATGTCATATATGCTGTTGCCAACAGTTGGAACACAATGACTAAAGACACTGTTGTGCATGCCTGGACCCAACATCTGGCCTACAACTATGTTCAGTGATGATGATGAACAAAGTGCTGGCTTTGAAGGATGTCAATTGTGTGATGGGCTTCTTGGAGGGCTACAGCAGTGTTCATTCACAACAGAACAAGAAATCAGGTAAGTTTATAAAGTCAAAAAGACTTCTAAGAAAGAAAAAAGCACATTGTCGATTAGGCAGATGCCTCTAGGAGCAACATTTTTAAAAACCATCCAGTGGAATGCTTCCTCTTCCCTAGAGGACTCACTTCCTGGTCCTTCAGTTGCCTGTGATATTTCAACTCACCTAAAAAAAAAATGTTAACCAAAACACAGCCTTTTAGGTGAAGACTGAAAGCCTGCTGTTGCTTGTTGTTGCTATTGTTTAACAGCTGATATAGGTATTCTGTTGATGCTATTGTACTTAATTACCCTGAACACATTATTTTCCTTTCACTGTATTTACTATATTATAATATTTTTTCCTGTTATGTACTTATGTGTGAATAAGTGTAAGAAAATCATTGTTTATCAGTAGCGTATAAATTCAGAGTCAGAAATAAGGGTGATGTCAAACAACTAGATTGTCTACATGGGGGCCTTAGATTGTGACAACACCTTTGCTTTCTGATGTCTCAGTTATGCAATCTGTGTTTTATTAACAAAATTATTTGAAATATTGTGTAAAATTTCATTGAGTCTATGTGTATAAGCTATATATGGAACACAAATGAATTTTGTATTTTTACTTGGCTCCTATCCCAAGATATCTCATTATGTATATGCAAATATTCCAAAATAAAAATAAATCTGAAATCCAAAACACCTCTAGTCCCAATCATTTCAGATGAGGATACTAAATTTGTAGCAATATTTGCCTTACGTGTTTGTTGCGAGTAATGTCTGGTACACAGTAGGTGCTTGATACTATATAGTATTTATGCAATTTTTCCTCTTGATGGCAGCAGATGATGCTTGTTTACATCTTAGCCAGTTGTGTTTTGGAGAGGTGGGTTTTGTTTTGTTTTGTTTTGTTTTGTTTTGTTTTGTTTTGTTTTGTTTTTGTGGGGAGAAAAACTGTTTACTCTGTCTTGGCTTTAAAGAGGGTTTGCTGAAATTCCGTAAATTTGACTTTAATCTGGTATCCAGTTCCCAAATGTAATTTTATTAGATGATTCTGTTTCATCATTGAATAGTCGGCTCAAGAGATAAAACAGAATCATAGAAAAGTCTACCATTAAACAAAATTGTAAATTACTAGTTTACTATGACAAACCAAAATGGGTTACCCTATAACTAAAGAAAAGTGTTTAAGGATGGGAAGTAAAGTCATAATCAGAAGGTTTATTGTTAATCTTAGAATTAATTTGAAAAGGTTGATTATGTCTCTATCTCCATTTCAGCTATAAATGTGGACTACCTTCCTAGATGCTCTAGCTCCTTGAGTAGAGCTTGGGAAAGCTTTTTATGTTACTCTTTTTCTTGACTCTAAGCTAACTAGCTACATTTAGAAAACTTATTTTGTTTTTCAAATATTGCTCACTAAAGTTTAGAGGATTATCTATTTTTTTTTCTTTTTTCAGATACAGGTCTCACTCTGTTGCCCAGGCTGGAGTGCAATAGTGTAATCATGGTCTTGACCTCCTGGGTTGGGGACTGTTGTGGGGTGGGGGGGAGGGGGGAGGGATAGCATTGGGAGATATACCTAATGCTAGATGACGAGTTGGTGGGTGCAGCGCACCAGCATGGCACATGTATACATATGTAACTTACCTGCACATTGCGCACATGTACCATAAAACCTAAAGTATAATAATAATAATAATAATAATAAAAGAAAAAAATATATATATATAAAAAAAAAAAAAGAAAAAAAAAATCCTCCTGCCTCAGCCACCTGAGTAGCTAGGACTACAGGCCTGTGCCACCACACCTGGCTAATTTTGTTTTATTTTTGGTAGAGATAGGGTCTTGCTATGTCACTGTGTTACCCAGGCTGGTCTAAAACTCCTGGTCTCAAGTAATCCTCCTGCCTCAGCCTACCAAAGTACCAAAAGTGGGAAGCCACCATGCACAGCTGGTTGTCATTTTTAAGTTCATTGTCATTCAGAGGAAATACAAAGCTACAATATTGCAAATCATCACTTTAGGGTCAGTTATGCATACAAATGAGCAGTTTTTTTATAATATGCAGTTTAAAATAACTTCACAAGCAATGAAAATCACAACTCCAATATCTAGAAATGAACCATGGACATGCTAGGTCTTCATTTGATTATGTGTACTTATGCATACTACAATGATTACTTTAAGAAACTGGTCATTGGGAGACATGCTGGTACCAATAATTTAGGCAATGACTATTCTTTATAGAAAAGATGTTTTAAAAATTTAAATCCATTATATATTATATATTATTTCATGTTAAGCATTGTTTCTGTGTATACATTTCAAGTGTGCTGTTTTGGTCCCTTACCCTGTATTTACTCCCAATTCTTTCCAGGCACTCACTCTTTGATTCCATCCAATTAGTAGCCTCATAATTATTCCTGTCATCATTCTCTGGTCCTTAGCTTCGCTCTCCTGCCTTCATTCAGTCTTACATTAATCTTTCATAAGGGTAATTTTAATATCATCCTAATTAATTTATTTTACTCATTTTTATCATAATTTGTTCACAAACTATTGGAGTCATCATTTTGAAACCCCAAAATCTCCATTATTCATTTTAAGCTACCATTTGGCTGATTTGCAGCTCCAAGTAAGAACCATGCATTTTCTTTTTTTTTTTTTACTTTTTTTTTTATTATTATACTTTAAGTTTTAGGGTACTTGTGCACAACGTGCAGGTTTGTTACGTATGTATACATGTGCCATGTTGCTGTGCTGCACCCATTAACTTGTCATTTAGCATTAGGTATATCTCCTAATGCTATCCCTCCCCACTCCCCCAACCCCACAACAGTCCCCGGTGTGTGATGTTTCCCTTCCAATCATGTAACATTCTTCCGCCTAGTATTCTTCCATTTTAATCTTAAATAATGTAAGGTCCAGTTCAAGTGTTACTTCCAAATACAAGCGTTCTCTGATTCTCAGGGAGACTCTTTTTCCACTTTCATAGAGTGTAGTGATTTGACTGAACTTAGTCAATTCACTTAAACTCTTGACTTGAGTTCCTCTCTCTGAAGAAAAATTTGTAGTATATGTAGATATGTTACACAGTGTCTGAAACTTAGTAAGAACTATATAAGACTAGCTATTATTATTATTATTACCCTAACATAGTTTTGTTAATATGTATTTCCCGCTGAACTGAAATATTCCTAACATCAGGGAAATCATATAAGAAATCCTTTTCACCTGCAAAACCAATCACAATACCTGCATTCATTCAGTAGATGTCCACAAATATATGAACATTAATAAAGAAAAAAATAATGGGCTAACACCTACTAAGAACTTATACAGGGAGGAACTTGGAGAAACCTGAGTGAAGGATTTCAATCAGTGACTCGGTTTCATACTTCAAAACTTGGAGAAATTGCTTAAAGGAAGGGGAAATGGTGAAAGGAGGAGTGTGATTTTGAATATGGACTCAGTACAACTGGAAGAATTCACATTGGGTACTGCACAGTCTAGCTATCACCAAAAGAATTGCTCTTGCTAAGGAGGTAAACCCTCGTTGATAGACAGTTACTGCGATATATTAGAATTCTTGTTGGCAAAATCTCTCAAGTTTTTTTCCCATTGGTCAAACAGAATTCTCAGGCTCTGAGTAGAAAGCACATGGGAGAAGCATAGACTAACAGTAATAATATATTGACTTAACGTAACTAATCTACTCAGCCTGTTTTGCATTAAAGCCAAATGATTATGGTGTATAGGAAATCCATGTCATGAGAGTAACGGGTCTTAGTAGTTAGAAAGTGACTTTCAGTTAAGGAAGGCCTATATGTACCAGTAGCTTCAGCATAATACAAAACACAGATTTTGAGAGCAGAAGAAAGGAAAATTAGGAGAGAAAATCAACGAGGTAACATGATTTCATATTTTTGTCACAGAAATACATAATTCTGTAGGCCATTTAAAACAAGCAGAATGTATAATTGTATGGCAACTAGACAGCATAGAAAATCAAGGAAATAGGCAGAAACAAAGAACAAGTGTCCTAAACACAATGCTCATTTAAAAGTAAATAATAATTATTAAATCCTAGGTCTGTAATGTAACAGTAATGTAATCTAAATATCCTATATAGGTTGCACTATAACCAATGTATAACCGAATATTTCCAGAAGAAATGAGAGTGCCATAAACTGTCCATTTCAAATAGATATTTTAACATACACCTTGAATAGCCTTTATTTTCCTAGGTGACTTTGAAACTGGGCTTGCATTTGCTTATAAAAACATTTTTTAAAGATTTAAAAGCCAAATACTTTATTGTTCCTATTTTGTCATCATTATCATCTGCCAAGCACCAATGACTTCCAATCTTTCTTCCACACCCCTTTCTAGTACTCCATCTAAAGTTTTAAACTTTTTCCAAAAATTCAAGCTATCTCATTTGAACAAATCATTTTTTTTCTGTTCTCTCATTTAAAAACAGGATGAAATGGTGAGAAGGTCACAGGCTTTATAATAAGAGAGAAATAGCTTTGAATCCTTAACTACATACTGTTATTTAATGTATTATTCTAGTTCTATGATATTCTGTTTTTCGGGTGTAGGTACAAAAAACCCTCAATCCCCAATTTCACCCCGTGTTTCAAAAATATAACTAGATCTTTTATGTGTTCATACTGCAGAAAATTCAGGCCTCTCTCCCTCTTCAGGATATTACTTCTTTATTTGGTGAAAGTCATCCAGGTGTTTATCTAAATGACAAATGCCATTTATTTCTGTCTCATTATTTGAGCCAGATTTTTGAAAAACCACTCCTGAAAATTTGCAAGTTTGTAACTACTTCTGGAAGTAGGTGGCTTCGAGTATCATGCTGCATTGCTTGATATAGTCACAAAGTTGGAGGTATCCAGAATGTTCACTATCTAGATAAATTCTTCCCAAGTGCTGCCATTGTCATTACTCTAGTGGAATGAGGTCATCCAGAATGCTCCTGCCCAAGAGCCAGCACTGGTTGCTTCTGCTATAACATAGGAGTGAGAACTTAGCTCTGCCCCTTTTCTGTTGGTAGACTCCTCAACTACAAACAAATTATTTATGCTGCTGTGGCTGTTACAAAAGGCAGTAATGCTGAAAATGGGGTATTTAGATGAGACTTTTCATTTTAAACCGATGGTTTTGAGCAATGAATAAGTTGCCTTCACTGTTATCAGTTTCCTATACAGACCTCATTATAGCTCAAAATAAATAAGTGTTCCATAATAAAATTTACTTAGACTTTCAGAGTTTTCATTCTTTGTCCTCACTTTGAATTATTTTGCCAAAGCACATTCCTACTCAGAGAAGAGGCTGATCAGGCAAAGCTTGGAGGTCTGCTTAATTCCCGAGTGAATTTGTCTGGTGGTCATTTGGTTTCACATATATAGTTTTGTCCCACTGCCTTTGCCCTAACTGAAATGTTTCTATAACTATAAATTTCAGAAAGTAGTGATTATATACTAAGACCATTCCTGCTCATAGATTACTTGCAGGTTTTACAGAATTTTTATTATTTTTCTCCAAAAAGCTTGAAAATTTGTATGCTTAAAGTTTCTTAAAATTTTTTTGCTTCATCAACAATCTTTCTAATTATCATCTTTAGATTTTTCATCATCACCTTCATCAATAGCAGCTACAGTAGCAGCTCTCAATTATGTCTGCAAGTGGTTACAATGGATATGTTTATGATCGCTTTTAACTCTAACAGTCTACAAACTTTGTCCAAGACTTCAGTATTATTATATTCATCAAAGAATGGACTTTCTAATATGAAATTACTATTTCCTAATTAAAGAAGATTTTAAAGAATAAAAATGGATTAAATAGTAATAATTACTAATGAATCATAAATTATTTTATTTTTTACCTGTGTTTTAATTCATTTAACGTTCACTTTTAATGCATGCTTTCAATATTATTTCCCTTCTAATTGTTTCATTTATAGAGTTTTTTTTAATTTTTATTTTTAGTTCTGGGTACATGTGTAGGATGTGCAAGTTTCTTACATAGGTAAACATGTGCCATCATGGTTTGGCTCCACCTGTCAACCCATCACCTAGGTAGTGGTTTATTCTTTGTAGTAGTCATGGTTCAACAACTCATATTTTGACATAATAATAATATTATGCCAATAAACAAGATATAAGGCCTTTTACTCATGTAGCAGAGTACCATACCGATCTGTTATGTGTATATGTGTATGTGTATGTAAAGGGGATAAAATTTTGTATAAACTTCCTGTGCATTTTAGAAATTATTTTAGTCATCATTATTCAAGATTTTAAAATGTTTCTTTTTGTTGATCTTGTATAATTTCTAGAACAAAATAGATTTTTCCCCAATATGTCACTGGTGACTAATCACTTCAAGTGCTCTAATGTAATAGACAATGGAATTACTTAACAGCACAAAGAATAAATATTTGGGGTTTTCGGCTTTTATTTTCTCTTCACACCAAATGGCTTTTGGAAGTCAAAACCTTTAAAACTAAATGAAAATGTTCTGTTAGAAAAAATTATGATAGTAACCTGTTTCTCCTTCTAACAATATAATGTGTATAAAAAGTCACTATCAACTGTCATTTTATGATACAAAACTATAAAAAAATTGTAGGCAAGCCATGTATAAATGCTAACATGGCAGGAAATTCAAACAGTTTTCTCCCTACAAATATTTTAGTTCATTTCTTGTATTTAAAAATACCTAGTCTTGCATAAATACACCTTGTGCATATCACAAAATTAACTTTTATTGGTTGTGAAAGATTTATCTAATTGTGTGAAAGAGAGCTCTGCTTTTAAATGAGGCTTTCCATTTTAGAGAGGACACATATGAATTTTGGAAAAACACTAAATACACTAAATTGTACCTCTGCACATTTTACAAAACAAAGGAGATGCATTCTGTAATGAGTTAATGTGTGCTCCAGCTGCTATGAAAATATGAGGAAGGAAAATTATTGTGATTTTTTCCTATCGATGTATAGTGTAAATAATTCATTCTCAACATGCAGAAATGCTTCAGTCCCATAAACAGTGTCATTTTTCTGGGTTAAGTGTTTTAAAGAAGAATATACATTCTATTTTATTTTTGAAGTCTTGTTTGGATTTCTGAAATCCCCTCTCATAAGCTCAGTAATACACAATAAGAGGAAACAGTGAGAAAGTAAACTTCTCACGAAAGCACTTAAATTTTGATACATGAATTTTTTTTTAAGATTCCAGAGTTTTTGAGAATATGATTAAAAATCTATGAACAACTCTACATTAAAAAATGCACTTAATTCCACAAGTTTAACATTCTACATGTTTGACTGAAATATACATAGTGTTTATTTATTTGGGTGGAACATATATTTTAAACATACATATCTCCCACAATAATTTTATTGTGTGAAAAGTCAAGGCCAAGTATCTGAAAATGAATTAAAAAGAATGTAAGTTTGGCAAAAGTCTATTTTTTTTCCAATGTTAGTTCAACTTGAAGACTACTTTGTAATATAGCACATGTATAGGATCCATTGAAGGACTTTGAAGAGTTTCAAATGGAAAGGGCCAGGACCATTTAGCCACTACTAGGTGAAGACGCCAGGAGAACTTATGCAATGGATTGTGCATGAATGAAAATCAGCTTTTATTCTTTTTTAAATTTCAACTTTTATTATATATTAAAGGGTACATGTCATGCAGGTTTGTTACATGGGTAAATTGTGTGACACTGAGGCTTGGGCTCCCAATGATCCCATCACCCATGACATAATCATAGTGTGCATCTGGTGGTTACTCAGCCTGTGCCCCACTCCCTGCCTCCCCAGTCTAGTGATCCCCAGTGTCTATCTTTCCCCTCTTTACACTCATGTGTACTTAATGTTTGTCTCCCACTTATAAGTGAGAGCCAACATGCAGTATTTGGTATTCTGTTCCTGTGTAAGGTCACTTAAGGTAATGGCCTCCAGCTCCATCCATGTTGCTGCTAAAGGCATGATTTCATTTTTTGATGCCTGCATAATATTCCATGGTGTATATGTATGATATTTTCTTATCCAATCCACTGTTGATGGGCATTTACATTGATTTCATGTCCTTGCAGTTGTGAATAGAACTGTAATGAACATACAGGTGCATGTGTCTTTATAAGCGAATGAATTATTTTCCTTTGGGTATATACTCAGTATATACTCAGTAGTGGGAGTATTAGTGGAAAAGTCTTTGGATTAATTTATTTAAATGAGCCTATCTCAACTTTAGCTCTATTTTAAGTTATTTGAGAAATCTCCAAACTGTGTTCCACAGGGGCTAAACTAGTTTACATTTCCTCCAACAGAATATAACTATTCCCTTTTCTCCACAGTTTCACCAACATCTGTTGTTTTTTGTCTTTTGAATAATAGCCATTCTTACTGGTGTGAGATGGTATCTTACTGTGGTTTTGATTTGCATTTCTCTGATAATTAATGATGCTGAGCATTTTTTCATATGTTTGTGCCCACTTGTATGTCTTCTTTTGAAAAGTGCCTCTTCATGTCCTTTGCCCATTTTTTAATCAAATTGTTTATTTTTTGCTTGTTGATTTGTTTAAATTACTTGTAGATTCTGGATATTAGACCTTAGTCAGATGAGATGCATAGTATGCAAGCATTTTCTCCCATTCTGTAGATTGATAACTCTGTTGGTAATTTATTTTTCTGTGCAGAAGCTCTTTAAATTAATTATGTCTCACTTGATAATTTTTGTTTTTGTTGCAATTAATTTTGGGGACTAAGCCATAAATTCTTGGCCATGGTCTTTGTTCAGAAGGGTATTTCTAGGTTTTCTTCTAGGATTTTTAGAGTTTGAGGCCTTACCTTTAAATCTATTATTCATCTTTAGTTAATTTACAAATATGGTGAGAGGTCCAGATTCATTATTCTACATATGGATAGCTAGTTATCCCAATGCCATTTATTGAATACAGAATTCTTTCCCTGATCCATTACATATTTTTGTTGATTTTACTGAATATCGTAGGGTTGTAGATGAGCAGATTTATTTCTGGTTTCTCTCTTCTGTTGCACTGATCTATGTGTCTGTTTTTGTACAAGTACCATGCTGTTTTGATTACTATAGCCTTAGAGTATAGTTTAAAGTCAGGCAATGTGAAGCCTCTGATTTTGTACTTTTTGCTTAGAATACTTTTGCCACGTGGGCTCATTTTTGATTCCAAATAAATTTTAGAATATATGTTTCTAATTCTGTAAAAAATGACATTGATATTTTGATAGGAGTAATGTTGAATCTATACTTGCTTTTGGAAGTATAACCATTTTTTCCAAATTGATTCTTTCAATCCATGAGCATAGAATATTTTTCCATTTGTTTTCTCATCTCTAATTTTTTTCAGCAGTGCTTTGTAGATTTCCTTGTAGAAATATTCCCTTCCTTGTGTAGATTCATTTCCAGGTATTTCATTTTCTTTGTGGCTATTATAAATAATATTGTATTCTTAATTTGGTACTCAGCTCGAACATGATTGGTATATAAACATGCCTTAGTTCTGAGGTGTGGGTGGGGGATGTCAGGGGCATTCTCCCATTCCCTCACTTGTCCAGGTCTCTGTGGAGAGTGTGAATCCTCGAAGGGGCTCTCATGAACTCACCCTTTCCCTGTGTTAGGGAGCATCTTCTGCCTTCACTCTGTTCCCAGATGAGCTGCTGCCAAGCTTTGCTTCTATGCTCTTTGTGTGCCCTTACTGCCTTGATGAATTTGACACGATTGCTTGAATAATTGGCTTGCAGAGTCAGTGCTTACTGGCCATTTTGTTTTGTCTCTATGAAAGCGGCATACATGAGTTGCTTCCAGTCTGCCATGTTGACCCAACCTCATCCAATGGTTTTCTTAAGCTATTACAAAAAATAGAAAGAAGAAGAAAAGAAAAACAAAAATGTCAGAGAAAGCCTTCAGAAGACGGGCAAAGCTCCCTAATTGTACAGGTGTATAGGTGTAGTTACCTCTTGATACTCTTGCGATCACTCTTGTGATCAAAACCACTATACAACCCCGCACAAAAGAAAAGGTAAGCAAATCTTCTTTTATTCTTTTAGCACACTATATTTGAGTTTAATTTTATTAAGGATATATTAACCTATCTTGACTCATACCAAAATTGACTATCATTCCTTAATGTCATGGGGTATTTGTTCTAAGACTTCTTGTGGATGCCAAAATCTTCAGATATTCAAGTGCATGGTATAAAAATCAAGTAATTGCACAAGACCTGTGTATATCCTCCTGTATATCTTAAATCATCTTTAGATTACTTATAATAGCTAATAAAATGTAAAAGCTATGCAAATAGTTGTTATACTGTACTGTTAGGAAATAACGACAAAAAAGTCTTTACATGTTCAGTGCAATTTTTTAAATGTTTTAAATAAAGTTTGGTTGAACCCATGGATGTGGAACCCATGGATATGGAGGGCCAAGCGTAAATTGATATCAGAAACTGAATATATAATAATAAATTATCTGAATATATGAAAATAAATCTGAAGTGTCAACATAATCAACAAAACAGCACAGAATAAGAAAACTACAGCTAAATATCCTTCATGAAAAATAGATGTAAAAATCCTTAATGACAAATTTCACTTAGATCCAACAGCATATGGAAAGATAATAACTTTCAATAGGTGGGAATTCCTCTCACATGAAAAGTTGAATGGACATCAAAAATATCAACAGATAGAATCCATCATATTATTAAGAAAATAAAGAGAAAGATTTATGATAATATCAACAGACAGAAAAAAAGCATTTGAACTAAATATTCATTTAAGTGAAAAAACTTTCAGCATGCTAGGAGAAGAAGGAAATCTCTCAATCTGAGGAAATAGATGTATAAAAGCCTACAGGTAACAACACCCTTGACTATGAAAGACTGAGCCTTTCCCCTAAGATCAGAACCAAAGAAAGATTTTGATCACGCACAGAAGTATATTTGACATTGTTTATATGTCGTGGTCAGTGTAATTCAGAAAAAAATAAAAAACCCACAGAATTAGAAATAAAGAAAGTAACATCATCTTTATCCATAAATGGCATGATTGTATCCATAGAAAATCCTAAAGGCTAAGGACTTGTAGAATGGTGGAGTAAGGAGCTTAGCAAAATGTCTCCCCAGAGGAATATCTACTCAATTGGTAAAAATAATAAATATAAACTCTCCAGAATTTTTTAAAGGAAATATAGCAAATGAAGAAATTTGTATTCATGAAAATAAATGAAATCTCAGAAGAATGTGAGTCAGGGGTACTTGAGCTACAACACATTCCTATATACTAACTCCCACATATTCCTTTGCAGCCCAGTGTGATGGAAGCTTTATCTTAGGTGGGTGCAGCCAAGAAGACAGAGTTTCCTCTTTTTTGAGCTCACAATAAAGAGCTATGGTGTACCCTGTAAAGGATGACAACTAGTACTTCTCAGTCCTCTCTCAGCTCTGAGATGTGGAATCTCTATTACAGACATGAGCAGGCAAAAGACTGGGGTTCCCTTCATCTACCCAACTTCCATTCATAGGGCAGAAACTATATACCAAGCAGAATGACAGTATGGGCTCTAACCATCTCCACTTCAAGTTGCTTGCAAGACAGAGTTTCCTCACTAAAGGAGCAAACCAAGATGAGGAGAGTGAGTCAGACTGTAGAGTCTTCTTTACCCAGATTGTAGAGTCTTGTTAGCAGGGGAATCATGACAAAGATTCTTCCAATGGAAAAAGCAGGAATTAAGAACATGGAGTTTCATGGCCCCATTTAAGAGTTCTGAATTTATTCAGCTTAGTGAAGTTTATGTCCTAAGTGCATTGTTAAAAACAGTAAAAATATACAGGTGAGAAATTGAGAGGATACTAGTAGTTCCAATATATTAATAACAAGAAAAACGATAGACCAGCTAGAAATTTAACAAAGAAAACCACAAATGAGACAATCAAGAAGTAAAGTCTTGGTGGTGGTGAGAGAAAGCTTCAAACTCGCAACACCTTGTCTCTGAAAAGTGGTCTAAGTGTTCCATTCCAAGATGGCCATTCCAAGATGGCCAAATGGAACAGCTCCAGTCTGCAGCTCCCAGTGTTATTGATGCAGAAGATGAGTGATTTCTGCATTTCCAACTGAGGTGCCTGGTTCATCTCACTGGGACTTGTTGGACAGTGGGTGCAGCCCATGGAGGGTGAGCTGAAGCAGGGCACGGAGTTGTGTCACCTGGCAAGGGCAAGGGGTCGGGGGATTTCCCTTTCCTAGCCAAGGGAAGCTGTGACAGACTGTACCTGTAAAAACAGGACACTCCTGCCCAAATACTGCACTTTTCCCAACATCATAGCAACCGGCAGACAAGGAAATTCTCTCCCGTGCCTGGCTTGGCGGGTCACACCCCCACAGAGACTCGCTCACTGCTAGTGCAGCAATCTGAGATCAAACTGTAAGGCAACAGCTTGGCTGGGGGAGGGGCATCCACCATTGCTGAGGCTTGAGTAGGTAAACAAAGCAGCTGGGAAGATCAAACTGGGCAGAGCCCACTGCAGCTCAGCAAGGCCTACTGCCTCGATAGACTCCACTTCTGTGGGCAAGACATAGCTGAACAAAAGGCAGCAGTTAACTTCTGCAGAATTAAATGTACCTGTCTGACAGCACTGAAGAGAGCAGTGGTTCTCCCAGCATGGCGTTTGAGCTCTGAGAATGAACAGACTGCCTCCTCAAGTGGGTTTCCTGACTCCCGTGTAGCTGAACTGGGAGACACCTCCCAGTAGGGGCTGACAAACACCTCATACAGGTGAGTGCCCCTCTGAGATGAAGCTTCCAGAGGAAGGATCAGGCAGCAATATTTGCTGTTATGCAATATTTGTTGTTACACAATATTTGCTGTTCTGCAGCCTCTGCTGGTGATACCCAGCAAACAGGGTCTGGAGTGGACCTCCAGCAAACTCCAACAGACCTGCAGCTGAGGGACCTGACTGTTAGAAGGAAAACTAACAATCAGAAAGGAATAGCATCAACATCAACAAAAAGGACATCTACACCAAAACCCCATCTGTAGGTCACCAACATCAAAGATTAAAGGTAGATAAAACCACAATGAAGGGGAGAAACCAGAGCAGAAAAGCTGAAAATTCTAAAAACCAGAGCACCTCTTCTCCAAAGGATTACAGCTCTTCACCAGCAATGGAACAAAGCTGGTGGAGAATGACTTTGACAAGTTGACAGAAGTAGGCTTCAGAAGGTCAGTAATAACAAACTTCTCTGAGCTAAAGGAGGACGTTCGAACCCATTTCAAGGAAACTAAAAACCTTAAGAAAAGGTTAGAGGAATGGCTAACTAGAATAAACAGGGTAGAGAAGACCTTAAATGACCTAATGGAGCTAAAAACAATGGCACAAGAACTTTGTGATGGAAGCCCAAGCTTCAATAGATGATTTGATCAAGTGGAAGAAAGGGTATCAGGACTGAAGATCAAATTAATGAAGTAAAGCGAGAAGACAAGGTTAGAGAAAAAAGAGTAAAAAGAAATAAACAAAGCCCCCAAGAAATATGGGACTGTATGAAAAGACCAACTCTACATTTGATTGGTGTACCTGAAGGTGATGAGGAGAATGGAACCAAGTTGGAAAACACTCTTTAGGATCTTATCCAGAGGACTTCCCCAACCTAGCAAGGCAGGTCAACATTCAAATTCTGGAAATACAGAGAACACCACAAAGATACTCCTGGAGAAGAGCAACCCCAAGACATAATTGTCAGATTCACCAAGGTTGAAATGAAGGAAAAAATGTTAAGGGCAGCCAGAGAGAAAGGTCGGTTACCCAAAAAGGGAAGCCCATCAGACCAACAGCGGATCTCTCAGTAGAAACCTTACAAGCCAGAAGAAAGTGGGGGCCTATATTCAGCATTCTTAAAGAAAAGAATTTTCAACCCAGAATTTCATATCCAGCCAAACTAAGCTTCATAAGCAAAGGAGAAATAAAATCCTTTACAGACAAGCAAATGCTGAGAGATTTTGTCACCACCAGGCCTGCCTTACAAGAGTTCCTGGAGGAAGCACTAAACATGGAAAGGAACAACTGGTACCAGCCACTGCTAAAACATGACAAATTGTAAAGACCATCAATCCTATAAAGAAACTGCATTAGGCCAGGCACGGTGGCTCATGCCTGTAATCCCAGCACTTTGGGAGGCTGAGGAGGGCAGATCATGAGGTCAGGAGATCAAGACCATCCTGGCTAACACGGTGAAACCCCGTCTCCACTAAAAATACAAAAAAAATTAGCCAGGCATGGTGGCAGGCACCTGTAGTCCCAGCTACTCTAGAGGCTGAGGCAGGAGGATGGTGTGAACCCAGGAGGCGGAGCTTGCAGTGAGCCGAGATCATTCCACTGCACTCCAGCCTGGGTGACAGAGGAAGACTCTGTCTCAAAAAATAAATAGAAAAAAAAAAAAAAAGAAAAGAAACTGCATCAATTAATGGGCAAAATAACCAGCTAACTTCATAATGACGGAATCAAATTCACACATAACAATATTATCCTTAAATGTAAATGGGCTAAATGCCCCAATTAAAAGACACTGACTGGCAAATTGGATAAAGAATGAAGACACATCAGTGTGCTGTATTCAGAAGACCCATCTCATGGCAGAGACACACATAGGCTCAAAATAAAGGGATGGGGGAAGATCTAACAAGCAATGGGAAAGCAAAAAAAAAAAGCAGGAGTTGCAATCCCAGTCTCTGATAAAACAGTCTTTAAACCAACAAAGATCAAAAGAGACAAGGCCATTACAGAACCGTAAAGTGATCAATTCAACAAGAAGAGCTAACTATCCTAAATATATATGCACCCAATACAGGAGCACCCAGAGTCATAAAGCAAGTCCTTAGAGACCTACAAAGAGACTTAGAATCCCACACAATAATAATGGGAGACTTTAACACCCCATTGTCAATATTAGACAGATCAACAAGACAGAATGCTAAAAAGGATATCCAGAACTTGAACTCAGCTCTGCACCATGCAGACCTAATAGATTTCTACAGAACTCCCCACCCCAAATCAACAGAATATACATTCTTCTCAGCACCATATTGCACTTCTTCTAAAATGGACCACATAATTGGAAATAAAGCACACCTCAGCAAATGTAAAATAACAGAAATCACAACAAACTGTCTCTCAGAACACAGTGCAATCAAACTAGAGTTCAGGATTAATAAACTCACTCAAAACCACACAACTACATGGAAACTGAACAACCTGCTCCTGAATGACTACTGGGTAAATAATGAAATGAAGGCAGAAATAAAGATGTTATTTGAAACCAATGAGAATGAAGACACCATATACCAGAATCTCTGGGACACATTTAAAGCAGTTTGTAGAGGGAAATTTACAGCACTAAATGCCCACAAGAGAAAGCAGAAAAAATATAAATTTGATACCCTAACATCACAATTTAAAAAAACAAGAGAACCAAGAGCAAACACATTCAAAAGCTAGCAGAAGGCAAGAAATAACTAAGATCAGAGAAGAACTGAAGGAGAGAGAGACACAAAAAAACCTTCAAAAAAATCAGTGAAGCCAGGAACTGGTTTTTTGAAAAGATCAACAAAATTGACAGACCACTAGCAGGACTAATAAAGAAGAAAAGAGAAGAATCCAACAGACACCATAAAAAATGATAAAGGAGATATCACCATTGATCCCATAGAAATACAAACTACCATCAGAGAATACTACAAACACCTCTACACAAATAAACCAGAAAATCTAGAAGAAATGGATAAATTCCTGGACACATACACTCTCCCAAGACTAAACCAGAAAGAAGTTGAATATCTAAATAGACCAGTAATAGGTTCTGAAATTGCAGTAATTAATAGCCTACCAAACAAAAAAAGTCCAGGACCAGATGGATTCACAGCCAAATTCTACCAGAAGTATAAAGAGGAGCTGGTACCATTCCTTCTGAAACTATTTCAATCAATAGAAAAAGAGAGAATCCTCCATAACTCATTTTATGAGCCCAGCATCATCCTGATACCAAAGCCTGGCAAAGACACAACACAAAAGAGAATTTTAGACCAATATCCCTGATGAAGATTGATGTGAAAATCCTCAATAAAATAGTATTCAGACAAACTGAATCCAGCAGCACATCAAAAAGCTTATCCACCACAATCAAGTCAGCTTCATCCCTGGGATGCAAGGCTGGTTCAATATAGGCAAATCAATAAACGTAATCCATCACATAAACAGAACCAAAGACAAAAACCCACATGATTATCTCAATAGATGCAGAAAATGCCTTCGACAAAATTCAACAGCCCTTCATGCTAAAAACTCTCAATAAACTAGGTATTGACAGAATGTATCTCAAAATAATAAGAGCTATTTATGACAAACCCATAGCCAATATCATACTGAATGGGCAAAAACTGAAAACAGTCCCTTTGAAAACTGGCACAAGACAAACATGCCCTCTCTCACCACTCCTGTTCAACATAGTGTTGGAAGTTCTGGCCAGGGCAATCAGGCAAGAGAAAGAAATAAAGGGTATTCAATTAGGAAAAGAGGAAGTCAAATTGTCCCTGTTTGCAGAAGACATGATTGTATATTTAGAAAACCCCATTGTCTCAGCCCAAAATCTCCTTAAGCTGATAAGCAACTTCAGCAAAGTCTCAGGATACAAAATCAATGTGCAAAAATCACAAGCATTCCTATACACTAATAACAGACAAACAGAGAGCCAAATCATGAGTGAACTCCAATTCACAATTGCTACAAGGAGAATAAGATACCTAGGAATCTAACTTACAAGGGATGCAAAGGACCTCTTCAAGGAGAAATACAAACCATTGCTCAATGAAATAAAGAGTACATAAGCAAATGGAAGAACATTCCATGCTCATGGGTAGGAAGAATCAATATCGTGAAAATGGCCATACTGCCCAAGGTAATTTACAGATTCAATGCCATCCCCATCAAGCTACCACTGACTTTCTACACAGAATTGGAAAAAACTACTTTAAAGTTCATATGGAACCAAAAAACAGCCCACATTGCCAAGACAATCCTAAGCAAAAAGAACAAAGCTGGAGGCATCACGCTACCTGACTTCAAACTATACTACAAGGCTACAGTAACCAAAACAGCATGGTACTGGTACCAAAACAGATACATAGACCAATAGAACAGAACAGAGGCCTCAGAAATAACACCATACATCTACAACCATCTGATCTTTGACACTCCTGAAAAAAAAAAAACAAGAAATGGGGAAAGGATTCCCTATTTAATAAATGGTGTTAGGAAAACTGGCTAGCCATATGTAGAAAGCTGAAACTGGATCCCTTCCTTATACCTTATACAAAAATTAATTCAAGATGGATTTAAAGAGTTAAATTTTAGACCTAAAACCATAAAAAGCCTAGAAGAAAACCTAGGCAAGACCATTCAGGACATAGGCATGGGCAAGGACTTCATGACTAAAACACCAAAAGCAGTGGCAACAAAAGCCAAAATTGACAAATGGGATCTAATTAAACTAAAGAGCTTCTGCACAGCAAAAGAAACTACCATCAGAGTGAATAGGCAACCTACAGAATGGGAAAAAATTTTGCAATCTACCCATCTGATAAAGGGCTGATATCCAGAATCTACAAAGAACTAAAACAAATTTACAAGAAAAAAACAAACAACCCCATCAAAAAGTGGCCAAACGATGTGAACAGACACTTCTCAAAAGAAGACATTTATGCAGCCAACAGACACATGAAAAAATGCTCATCATCACTGGTCATTAGAGAAATGCAAATCAAAACCACAATGAGATACCATCTCACACCAGTTAGAATGGTGATCATTAAAAAGTCAGGAAACAGCAGATGCTACAGAGGATGTGGAAAAATATGAATGCTTTTACACTGTTGGTGGGAGTGTGAATTAGTTGAACCATTGTGGAAGTCAGTGTGGTGATTCCTCAGGGATCTAGAACTAGAAATACCATTTGACCCAGTGATCCCATCCTTGGGTATATACCCAAAGGATTATAAATCATGCTACTATAAAGATACATGCACATGTATGTTTACAACGGCACTATTTGCAATAGCAAAGACTTGGAACCAACCCAAGTGTCCATCAATGATAGACTGGATAAAGAAAATGTGGCACATATACACCATGGAATACTATGCAGCCGTTAAAATGGATGAGTTCATGTCCTTTGGAGGGACATGGATGAAGTTGGAAACTATCATTTTCAGGAAACTCTCACAAGGACAGAAAACCAAACACTGCATGTTCTCACTCATAGATGGGAATTTATCAATGAGAACACCTGGACACAGGAAGGGGAACATCACACACCAGGGCCTGTGGTGGGGGTAGGGGGCTGTGGGAGGGATTGCATTAGGAGAAATACCTAATGTAAATGATGAGTTGATGGGTGCAGCAAACCAACATGGCACATGTATAACTATGTAACAAACCTGCACGTTGCGCACATGTACCCTAGAACTTAAAGTATAACCAAAAAAAAAGAAAAGGGGCCTAACATTAATTTAATCAGATGGTGTAGCAATTAATGCACAAGGCATTTTCAGAAACATAGATCAATTAGCTAGCAATTAGTGGAGGCTAACAGCTGAGTGTGACACCAGTCAAGGTAGATTATGTAGAAACTTAATGGAGTGATCAGGGAAGGCAGTCAAAGAGAGCACGGCCACAACGACACTGATGCTGGTATTCAACAATAGTGTGTGTTGCCTGATGCTATACCATCTACAGAGAGACATCAAAGGCTGCACTCTGCAGAAAAAAAATCAACTTTATTGAAGTAGTTAAGCCAAATTATAAAGAAAAATAATAAACAAGCATACATCATCAATGATAACAAGTCCTAGACTGGGGCTGGGGTTAAGTCTCCTAAATTTCTACAATATGTTGTGAAATGTCCAGTTTTCAACAATAACAAAAAAAATCTCATGAGACATACGAGGCAAAAGAAAGTTTGACCCATTCACAGAAAAGCAAGTAGACAATAGAAACTGCCTTTGGCCGGGCGTGGTGGCTCACGCCTGTAATCCCAGCACTTTGGGAGACCGAGGCAGGCAGATCACAAGTTCAGGAGATCGAGACCTTCCTGGCTAACACAGTGAAACCCCGTCTCTGCTAAAAATACAAAAAATTAGCCGGGCGTCCTGGCGGGCGCCTGTAGTCCCAGACACTCGGGAGGCTGAGGCCGGAGAATGGCGTGAACCCGGGAGGCGGAGCTTGTAGTGAGCCGAGGTCGCCCCACTGCACCCCAGCCTGGGAGACTGATCAAGACTCCGTCTCAAAAAAAAAAAAAAAAAAAAGAAACTGCCTTTGAAGGAGCCCCGATATTGGACTTAGAAAAGACTTCAAAGCATCTATGATAAATATGTTCAAAGAACTAAAACTACCATGTTTAAAGACCTAGAGGAAAGTGTGATGACAATAACTTGTCAAATAAGTAATATCAATGAAATGATAGGTGGGGGGGGAAAGGACAAAAAGAAAATCCTGGAGTTGCAAAGTACATTTATCAAAATTTATATAACAATAACAACCGTAAGGGAATGAAGCAGAAGTAGAAAAAAATTGAAAACCTAGGTTTAGAAAACCTTTGCCCAACCACTTTCGGTATAATAGTCTGATGCGTATTTGGAGCGGATGAACATATTTGAGGTACGCAAGGTAGCTGCACTGCTATGTGGGCACATCTTTAGATACAAGGGAAGGGAGGTGGAGTTTTTCGTTTATTCATGCATACATGTACATGCATATTTGTTTGTTGTGTGTATAAAAAAGATAGAAAAACAAGGTCAGGCGCAGTGGCTCACGCCTATAATCCCAACAGTTTGGGAGGTCGAGGCAGGTGGATCACTTGAGTTCAGGAGTTGAAGACCAGCCTGACCAACAGGGTGAAACACCGTCTCTACTAAAGATAAAAAATTAGCATATGTCGTGGCGCACGTTTGTAATCCCAGCTACTCGGGAAGCTCAGGCAGGAGAATCGCTTGAACCTGGGAGACAGAGGTTGCAGTGAGCTGAGATCTCACCATTGCACTCCAGCCTGGGCAACAAGAATGAAACTCCGTCCAGAAGAAAGAAAAGGAAAAAGAAAGGAGAGAGAGAGACAGAGAGAGAGAGAAAGAGAAAGGCCAAACAAATTAGAATGGGTTTTTAGACCACAATATTTCTAAATTTGTTAAAGAAATTATATCAATATTAATTAATTTCCAAAAAAGTAAGCCTCATACCCAGATGGTTTAACTGATGAATTCTACCAAATATTTAAGAAAGGAATGATACTAGTCCTCCACAACATTTTCTACAAAACAGAAGTAGAAGGAAAATTTCCAAATAATTCGATGAGAGCGACATATCATAATACCAAGATAAATAAAGATATTGTAAGAAAAGAACACTGAAATCCAGTATCTCCCATGAATTCTGATGCAAAATCCACAGCAAAATATTAGTAAATCTCATCTGAATATGTATATAAAGTATTATATACCACAAATATAAAATTTACTCAACATCTACAAGGTGGTTGAACATTCAAAAGTCAGTTAATGTAATCCAATACATTAATAGTCTAAAGAAAAAATATATGGTCATATCAATTAATTCAGGCAAAATTATTTGACAATATCTGACATCCATTCATGATAAGACTGTAAGCAAATCAGGATTTGAGGAAAAGTTCAACAACTTGATAAAGAACATCTATGATAAACCTAGGGCTAATATATTTAATCGTAAGAAACTCAACACTGTCTCACTGAGATCCAGAACAAGGCAAGAATTTCATTTCTCAACATTACTTTTCACCATTGCAATGGAAGTTTGAGCTACTGTAATAAAAGAAGAAAAGGATATAAAAATATACAAATTTGGAAGGAGAAAATAAAATTGTCCCTGTTTCTCTGATGACATAATTATCTATGTAGAAAACCCCCCAAGACTGATGATAAAGCTTCTGGAAATAAAAGATGATAACAACAATGTCTTAGTATGCAAAGATAATATACAAATACCAATTGCATCTTATATACAACCAGTGGAATCAAATTTTGAGAAAGTTGAAAAAACACTGCCATTTATAAGAGTAACTCCCAAAATGAAATTCTTAAGGATATATTGCACAAAATAGGTGCAGAACCTATATGCAGAGAATTACAAAATTTTGAGGAAAGAATTCAAATATGTAACTAGATATTCCATGATCATAGATTGGAAGATTCAATACTGTTAAGATTACCATTCTTGCCCACTTGATTAATAGATTTAATGGAATCCCAATCAAAATACATCAAAGTATTTTATAGATATTGAAAAATTGATTCTAAAATTTATGCAGAAAAGAAAAAGACTAACGATAGCCAAAATAATACTAAAGAATAACAGTGTTGTAGGTCTCACACTATTTGACCTCAACACCTATTATAAGCCTAATCAATACAGATGGCATTGGTAAAGGATGGACACATAGATCACTTGATCAGAATAGAGATCCCAGAAATAAACCCACATAAATATAGTCAAGTGATCTTTAACAAAGGAACAAAAGCAATTCAACAGAGAAAGGATAGTTCTTTCAACAAATGACGCTGGAAAAAAATTGCTTAGCCATGCTGTATGCAAAAAACAAATCTAAACACAGACTTTATCCTTTTAATAAAGTTCACTGAAATTAATTAATGGCCTCAGTGTAAGATGCAAAATATATTCTCCTAGAATATGTAGAAAATAGAGGACCTTAGTTTTGATAATGAGTTTGTTTATTCAGCATCAAAAACACAAGCCATTTTTAAAAGTTTGAAAGTTTGACTTTATTAAAAGTAAAACATTTCCTCTGCTAAACATACTGGAGTTGCAAAGTACGTTTATCAAAATTTATATAACAATAACAACCATAAAGGAATGAAGCAGAAGCAGAAAAAAAACATTGAAAACCTAGGTTTAGAAAACATCGGCCCAACCACTTTGGGTTAAGAGAATGAAAAGACAAGCTAATGACTTGGGAAAAATGTTTGTAAAACATATATCCCATAAATATGTATAAAATATAAAATATAAAAATAACTCATTAAACTCAACAGTAAGAAGAAGATCCAATTTTTTAAATGGGCAGACGATTTTAATAGTTGCAAAAAAAATTTATGGCAAATGAGAATATGGAAAGACAACAGTATTTGTCATTAGGTAACTACAAACTGAAACAATGTGATAACGCTACACTACTATTAGAATAACTGAAATAAATGTTTTAAAGCCTGAAAATTAAAAAAAAAAACTTTCTTAGAATGACAGGAACTCTTATTCATTGCTCATAAAATAGTACAGCCAGTTTGGAAGACAGTTTCAAAGTTTCTCCTACAGCTTAACTTAGTCTTACTAAAATGATCCATCTATAGCCCTCCTCGGTATTTATCCCATTGAGTTGAAAACTTATGTCCACACAAACATAAATGTGACTGTTTATGTTTATAGCAACATTATTCATAATTGCCAATGGGTGGAATCAGCTGTCTTTCAGTAAGTGAATGAATAAATAAATTATAGTCTATTCATATAATGAAATTTTATTCAGCAATAAAAACAAATGAGCTATCAAGCCATGAAAAACAAGGGTGAATCTTAAATGCACATTCTACCTAAAAAGAGACAGCCAGAAAAGACAACATACCATATGATTCCAACTATGTTAAGTTATGGGAAATGCAAAAATGTAGACAGAATAAAAAGTCAGTAATTGCCAGGGTGCTCGATAGGTGAAATACAGGGAAATTCAGGGTGTGAAACTACACTATATTATATTGTAATAGTGGATGCATGACACTATGCATTTGTCAAAACCCATAGAACTTTACCACACAAAAAATAAAACTTCAGTTCTACAATAATTTAGGAAATTGAGGGATCCCAGGATGGAATATAGACTGTGACATACCAATCTAAGGATAATACAAATATATAAAATAACCTCATTGAACAGGTATAGAAAGTGGGGGAATGAGCTAACCTAAACAACTTTCAAAACTAGTGGAAAGGGTAAAAACTAAAGGGAAAGGAACTGTAAATAAGCACGCACTCTAGTTGATAAGATTACTCCCATAGGGAAACAATCCTTATACTCATGCATTTACATTGCAATTGAACAAATAAGTAAATGTATGGGAAATAGAATAAACCATATTTTCACTGTTAAAGTGGGAATTTAGAGACAAGTAAGTGGAGGAGATTAGAATGATCAAGTGGTAATTGATTATACTTGTAGCCATCAGTATGAACTTATTTTTAGATTAATATAGATGATAGAAACATTCATAGGTATGTATATACACATTATTATACACACATATATTTTCTTGTTTTATCAGTTGAGATCAATGGCTTATTCTAAGCTTAAGAAATATACACAATGAGACTGGAGCATCTTATTGAGCTAGCATAAGGAGACCAATAGTAAATAAAGAAACCCTACCTTTACGTGGCATGCAAAAGACACATCTGCCAATAGAAAGATCTCCTGGTGGCCAAAAGCTGGAACCAATAGTGACAGGAGACAGATAAATTCTCAGACACAAAGGGAGTAAAAAAGGCACTAGGTGCCACTCCCTCCTGCTAGCCGAGCTATGGGTGGTAGGAGTGAAAAAGCTGTAACCCTCCCTCCCACTTGCTGAACAGGAGAGAAGAAGCCACTGAGTGCCACTCCCTTCCCTAGTTGAGCTAAGGGAGTAAAGAAGCGAAGCCTCTGCCTCCAGGTGCCACTCCCTCCTGATCCTGAAACTATAGGAACAAAAAGGCTGCAACAGAACCATTTGAGCAACAAAATAAATGTTAGACAGGGAGATGGGTGTAACTACACAGTGGAGAAATCTGACAAACACTACCTCAACCAGGTCATCAAGCTCAACATGTACCTAAATCATGTTGATAGTGTGCACACTTGATATGGTGTGATGAAAATCTTACTTCTGTGATGAAATTTTACTTCTGTCATCTTTTTCTCCAAACCTCCTAACCCTAATATAAACATGAAAAAAGCACAAAACAAATTCCAGTAGAGGGTCATATTACAAAATATTCAACCAGTACTCCTCAAAATTGTCAAAGTCATTAAAAAACAAGGATGTTCCCCTTCCCTCATTCTTCCAAATAAATAGAAAAAGGAAAGTCTGAGAAACTGTCATAGCCCAGAGGACTCTAAAGAAACATGATAACTATATGTAATGTAATATCCTGAATGTGACTCTGGAACAGAAAAAGGAACATTAGGTAAAAACTAAGATAATCTGAAAAAAGTATCAATTTTCATTAATGATAATGTATCAAAATTGGTTCATTTATTGTAACAAATATACCATATGAATGTAAAATAATAATATGAAACACTAGGTTCAGGATATATAGAAACTCTGTGTACTATCTTCTCACTTTTTCTGTAAATCTAAAAGTGTTCTAAAATTTGTTTAAAGTAAATTTAAAAATAAGAAAAAGATTCCTTGCAAACATTAATTTTTAAAAAGCAAGAGTGACTACACTATATTACATAAAGTCAAATTTAATTTCTTTGCATCATTAACATTTATGAATAAAGCTCAAGAAACCTAAAACATAAGAATATTACAATTTGAGTTTCATGATATCTATTCACTAGGATTTCTTTTATACATACTAACTTGAAATCAACAAATTATCTCTATGTTACTGTATTATGTTGAAATTCTAAAGGTTAAATTATATGATGAAATATGCATTTCTCCATGTATTTATCTTTTATGTTCTTGCAAATTTGCTAAGAAAAATGCCTAAGACTCACTCATTTAGAGAAAATAAGAAGAAAAATATTGGGCATTTGGAGCAAAATTGGTTATTATATTTGAAAAGTTAAAAAATAAATTTTCCATTTGCAACAAGATATTTCTTATATTCAGACTCAAGAAAAGGGAATTATCTGAATTTAGAAGGCATAGAAAATAATAAAGTCAAAAATTTCTTTTAAATGTAACTATTCACATATAAAACTACTATTTTACAGTACTTCTCACATTAAATATCACTATGGTAAAGGTTATTTCCACTGCCAGTCAAGAAGTAATTCAAATCAGTATATTATGTTCTTGTGCCTATTGTAACATTACTGTACATTTCCTTTTACAAATTACTGGAAAAATTATTTCACCATCATTTTGTTTAATGATTAGTAGTTATTGAAAGGTCTCTATTCCATAAAATAAGTAGAAACAAAAGTAAAATAAATTGTCTATAATTTACTAGATTTAACATTTCCATCAACAAAGAAGGTTTTTAGAAATCAGTATCAATGTCATCAAGCTGAAGTCAACACAATTTGTATAATCTCATTCAAAATATCATTGCTTCACAAATTATTGATATTTAATCAATGAAATTTGAATATCCTTAAAAAGTGGAAATTCTTTTTACATTACCTTCTAGTTCATTTGATTTCTTTTTATATTTAGGAACTTAGTATAAAAGAAGCCAACTGTATCCATAGTTTTGAGAATTAGGCTGATGTATAAAATTTATGTTAATCATATTCTTTAGAAATATATTTCACATTCATGTTTCTAGGAACTTTTAAAATTTCTATTTACCTATGTATCTGTGGAAACACAGACTACTTAAATATTACATACATGAAATACCTTAAAAATTAACTCAAAACTTATAAGATGCCCTTGATCTCTGCACTACCTCTATGAACTCTAAGATTTCCTATCTTTAATTTGATGGCAACAGAGGGCAAAGAACAAAATGTAAAATTATGAGAACCTAATTTATTTGCAGAAGCTTAAAACACATCAATGAGAGGAACAAGAGTTCTCCTGCACCCCTAAATATTCAAACTCACAAAGTTAGTATGATCCCAATTATCTATAGCTCACATCTGTTTCCATTGGATCTCATAATTTTTTTCAATGAAAAACAAGGATACATCTCACTCAACGAAAATCTGCCCAATGTAGGGTCAACCACCACCAATTCCTGTTTAATTTTTTTTTGAGTAAGAAGTTTTGCTCATTATAATATCACTAATATGAGGAGAAAACTTATGATGAGTCTATTTTGGTTGAATCTTTCATTCTACTTTGCAAACTATAACAATATTCTTGTTTAACCACTCATGAGCTCTCAACTATGTAAACACTGAAGCATCCCAACCACTTACTCTCACCCATTTTCACATATCCTCTAACAAATCCCAGTTTTCCTAAATGCAACCATTTAATAAATGGTGTGTTTTATTTATAATAACACCACTATGAAAAGAGGTAAGAATGAAATAAACTAAAAATGTGAGTATGTACATGGAAGAAGATTATAAAAATCCACTGGGATACATAAATGACGTTTAAAGAGGTTTATAAGTTATCTCAAAAGTAGAAATGCATAAATTCATAAGAAGTTAATGTTGAAATCCACTGTGATTTTCATCAGATATTGTTTTGTTTTTTTTCTTCTTTTGCTTACTTTACTCTAAATTTTGTTATTGTTTTTGTTGATTTTGGAAACTTAACAAATGAGTATAAATTTGATCTAGTAAAACAAATATTTGTAAATAGCCAGCAAATTGTTTTTTTAAAATATTGTGAAGGTGATCATACTATAGCAGATACTAAAAAGTGATATAAAATTATAGTAATTAAAACTGAATGGTAGTGGTTTATGATGAGATAGAGTCAACTGAAATAGCAATCGGTAATTAATCTAAAGTATAAATATTTACTTGTTACATACTAAATACCATGTCAGTGAGCTACTTTACAGTTCCAAATGTCTGGAACCAAAATGACTTAAGTACAATGGAAAAAGGATTCACTATTCAATAAATGGTATGGGGATAGCTGGCTAGCCCCATGCAGAAGAATGAAACTGGACTACTACCTTTCAGCATATATTAAAATTAACTCGAGATGGATTAGAGATTTCAATGTAAGATTTCAAACTATAAGAATGCTAGAAGAAAACCTAGGAAATACCAGTCTGGATATGTGCTTTGGGAAAGAATTTTTGACTAACACCTCAAAAGCAATTGCAACAAAAACAAAAATTTACAAGTAGGACATAATTAAAGCAAGCATTTGCACAGCAAAAGACAATTATCATCAGAGTAAAGACACAATCCACAAAATGGGAGAAAATATTCACACACTAGGCATCCAACGAAAGTCTAATAACCAGAATCTATAAGGAACTTACACAATTGAACAAGCAAAAAAAATGCCTCATTTTAAAAAAAGAGCAAAATACATGAACAGACGCTTCTAAAAAGAAGACATACAAGCTACCAACGAACATATGAAAAAAATGCTCAGCATCACTAATCATCAGAGAAATGCCAATCAAAACCGCAATGAGATACTATCTCACACCAGTCAGACTGGTTATTATTAAAAAATCAAAAAACAACAGATGTTGGTGAGGCTGTGGAAGAATGGGAATGCTTATACATTGATAGTGGGAATGTAAATTAGTTCATCCACTGTGGAAAGCAGTTTGGAAATTCCTCAAAGACCTTAAAACGTAACTACCATTCAACCCAACAATTCCATTACTGGATACATATCCAAAAGAAAACAAATTGTTCTACCAAAATAATACATGCAGCCAAACACGGTGGCTCAAGCCTGTAATCCCAGCACTTTGGGAGGCCAAGGCAGGTGGATCGCCTGAGGTCAGGAGTTCAAGACCAGCCTGGCCAACATGGTGAAACCCTGTCTCTAATAAAAATACAAAAAAAATTAGCCAGGGGTGGTGGTGCATGCCTCTGATCCCAGCTACTCGGGAGGCTGAGGCAGGAGAATCACTTTAACCCTGGAGGCAGAGGTTGCAGTGAGCCGAGAACGCACAATTCTACTCCAGCCTGGGCAGCAAGAACCAAATTCTGTCTCAAAAAGAAACAAAAAAAGGCACATGCACTTGCATGTTCATCACAACACTATTCACAATAGAAAAGCCATGCCATCAACCCAGGTTTCCATTCACAGTGGATTGAACAGAGAAATGTGGTACTTACATGCCATGGAATATATGTAGCCATAAAAAGAATGAAATCATGTCCTTTGCAGCAATATGGATGCAGCTGGAGGCCATTATCCCAAGTGAATTAATGCAGGAACAGGAAACCAAATACTGCATGTTCTCACCTATAGGTGAGAGTTAAATATTGAGTACTTATGGACATTAAGATGGCAATAATAGATGCTGGGGACTACTAGATGGGGGAGGAAAGGAGGAGGAAAAGGGTTAAAAAAAAAAAACTAACTGTTGCTTACTGTGCTCAGTACCTGGATAAAGGGATTATTCATACCTTAAACCTCAGCATCACACAATATACCCATGTAACAAATCTGCACATATAACCCATGAGTCTAAAATAAAAGTGGAAAGAAAAAAAAATAGACTTAAGCAAAAGATTTTGGTTGACTTAGCAGGGTTTAAAAGGTGCTCAAATATGCCTATGTCATCAGATTTTCTCTTTCTCATCTCCTTTCTCCTCCCCAAAGTTTTTATTTTCAGCCAGATTTCCACTCAAGCTTTCAAGATAGATATATAGCATAAAGTCCTACCTACATCCTCTCTCATTCAAGTTTTGTTGGAAAATCATAAAAAGACTTTTCAAAAATCCTAGTTTTTTTGGTGTGTCTGAAATGGCAATACTGAAACTAATCGATGTGCTGATTGACTGAAGCCTGAGTCATTTTCTCTATAGATACAGTTTGGAGATAGAGCTTCGCTCATTAGTTATATATATATATTAATAAAGCTTCACTCACAAGTTATATATATATATATTATAAGTATTCCCTATAATGCTGTTGTCTAAAGGAATTTCTATATCTGCAAATGATACATGTCTGGTCTTCAATTTTACATATCCTAATTTTCAAGTTTTATTTTATTATTTAAGGGTTAAATATTAAAAATCTGAATATCTGTGAAAGAGAGAATGTTGCAGAACCATGTGATGTAAATCAAGAAGAAATGACATCCAAAATGAAGGTGAATATATTTGTTTTGAATAAAGGAAAGAAACATTTCTTCTATTGATAATAGGGCAATCGGTAAAATGAAGTAAAGCTGGTGGATGGTAGCAGAAGGGAATATTGCCTAATGACCTAAACAGCAAGAAGGTTTACATAAAGGAAGTAAAGAGGAAATTATGAGGTAAAAACCTTAATGAAAAAGTAAAAAGTATTGAGAAACTATGGCAATAGGGGATGGAGTTAATAGTCCACTTAAAATTAGAGAACAAAAATTTTAGTTGCATAAGAGTAAAGACACACAGTTGTATTGTTTTATCCAAAAGTGACTTAAATGTACTACCTTGGAATAAAGATGTATCATATTTGTTTGACTGGGGATTGCAGAACAGCTGCGACACAAAGGACAGAAAGTGCAATAAAACTGAGTATAACCAAAGAGATTGATTGATGATGAGATCTGGGCTGGATACAAAAGAAAAAGGAAACTGTGGTATAATAAGAAATAGAAAAGAAATTGGAGATCTTGATGAAACGGAAAAGATGTCTATTGACATTGGAGAGTCACAGAGCAACAAAAATCAGAGCATGTATCCAAAGAGTGCAAGACTAATTTAAAAGCTGAAGAGATTTTAGAAAATGAGTTCTGGGTTGTGATCCTGGGAATGAGATTACTAAAGTGGCAGATGAATAAAGGTTATTCATATTTAGCTGAGATTCATGCAAGTTTTAATGTGTCTTCTTGACTAATCCAAGTTTATCCCAATGTTGTGATAGAATGGTTCTGTGAGTGATCAAAGAATCTGATTTAGTTCTAGATTCTGCACTCTCTGTTTTCCAAAATAGATACAGAAATATGGAAGTTACCATTGATGACAAAAAGATCCCTAAATAGTGTTTAAATTTCACATTAACATGGAAGAAAAGAATACAGTGCAAAAAAAAAAAAATGAAGAGTAGAAGCCAAGAAAGAAATAATAGAGAAGAGTTTCTTATTATCTAAAGTAACTGGAGGAAAGGAGAGGAAGGAAGGAAAACAGATGTTTTATTCCAGAGAAATTTTTTAAGGATAGATTACTAAACTACCAATTAAGATTAAACCCATAATCCTCTTCATCAAAGAGGGAAAGAATGCTTGGATTATCGAAAAACTACCCTAATCAGAAAAATTACTAGAACTTGTTTCATTAATGTCATATTCGAATGATTATTAGCAAGAAGCAATGCAGCATATTAACACAAAATTTTAAAATATTAAATTCAACATATTCTCAGATTCTCACAAATGAATAAGGAAAATTATAAGGCTTAAATTTGGGAACATAAAATTTGCTCAAACTGAAATGCTAACACGTACTGTAAAAACTACTAGTAAAATAATTCTAAGACATATATGTCATACTTCATTTGCAATACTTTCCATCTCTTGTGTTATTCACAGAATGATGGAAAAATGTTTTAGGTTATACCAGCCAAGAAAGCGTGTATACTTTAAATTACAATTTCTAATTTCACATGGGCTAAGAAGACCTTCAAAATCTAATTTGCAATGTATTCACATATTTCATTTACCATGTTCATAACTATAAATCAGCTTTTCTTTGTGATGCTAAGATGAAAACTGGCACCCAGGCTCTGTTTGTTGCTGAGATACAGACACTTTGGGCACATCTACATAACTCCTAGGACGAATCTATATATTCAGGGATATTGGGTAGGAGGAGACAGGCATAACAAACTTGACCTAATATTGAGTCTTATTTTTCTGAGTTAAAGAAAAATGTGTGCAATACAACAACTATCATACGGATTTAACTTTTGGTTTAAACCTCAATGTATTAATCTCTCAGTCCTATGGTAGACAGGAAACAGGAATTAAAAGCTGAAAAAGGTATGGTACTAAATTTATTAAAACCTTTGGGCACCCAGAGAACTCTTTTGAGATCTTTCTAGGAATGTAATATAAAAGAAAAAGAACACTTTTCCATGTATTTGTCAAGATAAATAAGCTATGCTATGTAATGGATAAACACAGAAATCAATCTGATGTGAGTTGGCAAGTATATCTCCAACTAGTCTTTCTCCAGCTAGAACATTTCAATCACATCATCTCTCTAAGGTCACAGTATTGAAGGAAAAGAAGAAAGCTAAGGAAGGCACATAGCTCTTACCTGCCGTGGCCCAGAAGTGCCTTATGGCATTTCCACTCATAATTCAATCCATTATTCACTCACAATGTTTCACCTAACTGCAGGAAAGTTTGCAAAATCAAGTGTTCCCAAGAGTTCAGAAAAAAAAAAAAAAAAAAAATACAAGCCAGCAGGATTTGGTGCAACCTATCATTTTATCTTTCTCCACACCAGCCTGTCACTTGGATGCTGATCTATGTCTACTCAGGGTGCGAACAGTGTTTCCCAGAGGGCAATGGGTATTAGATTAGCAGGGGGTAACTTGGGAAGGCAGTGGGAAAGATTAAAGTACAAAGTTTAACTCCTTTAGAGTAACAGCTGATCCATATAACAGGAGCAGCCATATTTACAGGAGGAAAGGAAACTTGCCTATGATAAGCAGAGTGGCCCACAGAAGGAAAACTCTGGTGCCTGGGTTATGATCCATGCTACCTAGCACAAGTTAGTTGATGAAACTTGATAATGGAAAAAAAACGCTGATGAGGAATGAAGAAACTAAAGTTACTCATGTTTATTTCATGCTTTCTCTAATTTCTACTTTTGTTCAATTTGTTAAGGGGACTACTTTTTAATGTCAGTCTTGTGCAATTAAATAAAATTATTGGTGCCCTGAGGTGTTTATTGGTGAACCCAAGGTGAATTGGATTTAAGTAGTATGTCTTTGAATTTCCATCTTAGAATGCTCTTATTCTATTCTATTCTGGAAATATTTGTTGCTTCTTTTACATGTAAAACATTACTAGAGGCACTAAGGGAACTAGAGAGTTGAGTAAATGTCTCTTCTCCCAACAAACATTCAGAAAAAGAGAATAGTGAGTTACATTCAAAAATAATTATGGGGCAAAACAAACAATGGTATGTCTAGTAAATGTGGTACAAAATAATGTAGGATATCAACAAAAGGCAACAGTTCTAGTTAACAAATAAAGAAAAACTGAAAAAATATATTTTCCGAAAAAAAATCTTCCTTTAAATTTATACCCAAAAATTCTCATGAATTTAAACATAGGCTTTGATGGAATTGACAGATAATTCCTGATTTGCCCAAACCCCAGAATATAATTTCCATCTTCCTGTTGAACATATCTAATGTATTAATAGCCCCTTCTTCCTGACTGCTACTGGTTCCACTGTTTTTCCAGCCAAACTGACTTAGAATAAATATGTTAATTTTCCTTTATGAATCATTTTCTATATTTGATCAGTTAAGATTCATTTTCCCCTATTCACACTGTATTTTATCAAAATTGGATATTATTTCTCTGTTATATCTTATAATATTTCTCCCCATATGCTCTATCTATACTTTACTTATTTAATATCAATCTATTGATGCATTCCTGCATCATTGCATTCCACTGTCTGCCTTTCAAAGCCCTGTCCTAACACAAATACCACACTAGAAAATTAGTCCTAGTTCTCTTAGACAAACGGAATGATAAATTATTTAGAATTTATTTGGTTAATAACTCTTTATTCTAGTCAATATTACACAGTTTTGCTTACTTGTTTTGTTATTAGCCCCCTCCCCAACCCCCCAATTCACCTGCTTGAAGACAGGAAGCATGAATGACTATATTTTGAGCTTATGAGGTTCTTAATACTACATATTTTGAGTTAAAGTGACCTCTATACCACTTGAAATCGAAGGAGAAGCCACAAATCCAGCAGCAAGAGACAGTAAAATACTCTTAAAACAGTCTCTTCAATATTCTATAGTGTATAATCTAAACCATGATAGACAATTGATTGTATAATAGTATATGTTCAATTTTTAAATACAGGTATTTATTATTTATAGTCCTTTGTAATACTACAATTCACTAAAATAATGACAGTTTTACTTTCCCAAAAAAAGAACACTGTCTACTTACAGCCAATATTTGCTTTTGGCTCCAACAAATATAAAAGTTTTAGACAGAAAAAAAAAGTGCTCCTATTTACCACCTTCCAACAATGAAATGTTGCAACATAATTAACTCTAGTACAGCTTGCCAAGTCCCACTGGACCTGGCAGGAAAAGGTCAAAATATTTATACATTATTTTATGCTCCAATATTAGTAATAGGTTAAGGGAAAGCAACAATTTAAGAAAAAAAAATGGCCTTTTAAAGATCTGAAGTAGAAGTACTGTCATGGAAAAAAAATTATGGGATCATACAACTCTAGTAAAAATGTCAACTTGCCTGTTTCAGTGTTTTATACATTGGTTAGTAATAGTGCCAAGATATCATGATAACACAACAGGAGCTGAAATTGTGGCAATAATCAATAGCTTACCAACCAAAAAAAGTCTAGGACCAGATGGGTTCACAGCCGAATTCTGCCAGAGGTACAAGGAGGAGCTGGTACCATTCCTTCTGAAACTATTCCAATCAATAGAAAAAGAGGGAATCCTCCCTAACTCATTTTATGAGGCCAGCATCATCCTGATACCAAAGCCTGGCAGAGACACAACCAAAAAAGAGAATTTTAGACCAATATCCTTGATGAACATTGATGCAAAAATCCTCAATAAAATACTGGCAAACCGAATCCAGCAGCACATCAAAAAGCTTATCCACCATGATCAAGTGGGCTTCATCCCTGGGATGAAAGGCTGGTTCAATATACGCAAATCAATAAATGTAATCCAGCATATAAACACAACCAAAGTCAAAAACCACATGATTATCTCAATAGATGCAGAAAAGGCCTTTGACAAAATTCAACAACCCTTCGTGCTAAAAACTCTCAATAAATTAGGTATTGATGGGACATATCTCAAAATAATAAGAGCTATCTATGACAAACCCACAGCCAATATCATACTGAATGGGCAAAAACTGGAAGCATTCCCTTTGAAAACTGGCACAAGACAAGGATGCCCTCTCTCACCACTTCTATTCAACATAGTGTTGGAAGTTCTGGCCAGGGCAATTAGGCAAGAGAAGGAAATCAAGGGTATTCAATTAGGAAAAGAGGAAGTCAAATTGTCCCTGTTTGCAGATGACATGATAGTATATCTAGAAAACCCCATTGTCTCAGCCCAAAATCTCCTTAAGCTGATAAGCAACTTCAGCAAAGTCTCAGGATACAAAATCAATGTACAAAAATCACAAGCATTCTTATACATCAATAACAGACAAACAGACAGCCAAATCATGAGTGAACTCCCATTCACAATTGCTTCAAAGAGAATAAAGTACCTAGGAATCGAACTTACAAGGGATGTGAAGGACCTCTTTAAGGAGAACTACAAACCACTGCTCAAGGAAATAAAAGAGGATACAAACAAATGGAAGAACATTCCATGCTCATGGGTAGGAAGAATCAATATCATGAAAATGGCCATCCTTCCCAAGGTAATTTACAGATTCAATGCCATCCCCATCAAGTTACCAATGACTTTCTTCACAGAATTGGAAAAAACTACTTTAAAGTTCATATGGAATCAAAAAAGAGCCCGCATCGCCAAGTCAATCCTAAGCCAAAAGAACAAAGCTGGAGGCATCACACTACCTGACTTCACACTATACTACAAGGCTACAGTAACCAAAACAGCATGGTACTGGTACCAAAACAGAGATATAGATCAATGGAACAGAACAGAGCCATCAGAAATAATGCCACATATCTACAACTATCTGATCTTTGACAAACCTGAGAAAAACAAGAAATGGGGAAAGGATTCCCTATTTAATAAATGGTGCTGGGAAAACTGGCTAGCCATATGTAGAAAGCTGAAACTGGATCCCTTCCTTACACCTTATACAAAAATCAATTCAAGATGGATGAAAGACTTAAATGTTAGACCTAAAACCATAAAAACCCTAGAAGAAAACCTAGGCAATACCATTCAGGACATAGGCATGGGCAAGGACTTCATGTCTAAAACACCAAAAGCAATGGCAACAAAAGCCAAAATTGACAAATGGGATCTAATTAAACTAAAGAGCTTCTGCACAGCAAAGGAAACTACCATCAGAGTGAACAGGCAACTTACAAAATGGGAGAAAATTTTTGCAACCTACTCATCTGACAAAGGGCTAATATCCAGAATCTACAATGAACTCCAACAAATTTACAAGAAAAAAACAAACAACCCCATCAAAAAGTGGGCGAAGGACATGAACAGACACTTCTCAAAAGAAGACATTTATGCAGCCAAAAAACACATGAAAAAATGTTCACCATCACTGGCCATCAGAGAAATGCAAATCAAAACCACAATGAGATACCATCTCACACCAGTTAGAATGGCAATCATTAAAAAGTCAGGAAACAACAGGTGCTGGAGAGGATGTGGAGAAATAGGAACACTTTTACACTGTTGGTGGGACTGTAAACTAGTTCAACCCTTGTGGAAGTCAGTGTGGCGATTCCTCAGGGATCTAGAACTAGAAATACCATTTGACCCAGCCATCCCATTACTGGGTATATACCCAAAGGACTATAAATCATGCTGCTATAAAGACACATGCACACGTATGTTTATTGCAGCATTATTCACAATAGCAAAGACTTGGAACCAACCCAAATGTCCAACAATGATAGACTGGATTAAGAAAATGTGGCACATATACACCATGGAATACTATGCAGCCATAAAAAATGATGAGTTCACGTCCTTTGTAGGGACACGGATGAAATTGGAAATCATCATTCTCAGTAAACTATCGCAAGAACAAAAAACCAAACACCGCATATTCTCACTCATAGGTGGGAATTGAACAATGAGAACACATGGACACAGGAAGGGGAACATCACACTTCGGGGACTGTTGTGGGGTGGGGTGGGGGGGAGGGATAGCATTGGGAGATATACCTAATGCTAGATGACGAGTTGGTGGGTGCAGCACACCAGCATGGCACATGTATACATATGTAACTTACCTGCACGTTGCACAAATGTACCATAGAGCCTAAAGTATACTAATAATAATAATAATAATAATAATAATAAAAAAAAGAAAAAAACAAAAAAAAAACAAAAAAAAAACAAAAAAAAAAAGGATGAGTTCATGTCCTTTTCAGGGACTTCGATGAAGGTGGAAACCATCATTCTCAGCAAACTAACACAGGAACAGAAAACCAAACACCACATGTTCTCACTCATAAGTAGGAGTTGAACAATGAGAACACATCAATACAGGGAGGAGAACATCACACACCAGGGCCTGTCAGGGGGTGGGGAACTGGGGGAGGGATAGCATTAGGAGAAAAACCTAAGGTAGATGACGGATTGATGGGTGCAGCAAACCACCATGGCACGTGTGTACCTATGTAACAAACCTGCACTTTCGGCACATGTATCCCAGAACTTAAAGTATAATAAATACATAAATAAATAAAATCTAGAAAATTTCTTTTTTCTGTATTCATGATCTTAGCTATTTTAAGACACTATAAGAATATTATGATAGTTCATATGTGCATAAAAATTCATTATTCAGTCTTTGTTGTTTTTTTTTTTTTTTTTTTTGAGGCAAGGTTTCATTCCCATTGCCTAGGCTGGAGTGCAATGGTGCAATCTTGGCTCACTGTGACCTCTGCCTCCCTGGCTCAAGCAATCTTCCCACCTCAGCCTCTTGAGTAGTTGGGACCACATATGCCTGCCACCACACCCGGCTAATTTTATATTTATTGTAGAGATTGGGTTTCACCCTGTTGGTCAGGCTGGTCTCAAAGTCCTGGGCTCAAGCAATCAGCCCGCCTCAGCCTCCCAAAAGTGCTGGGATTACAGGCTTGAGCCACTATGCCTGGCCTATTCAGTTATTCTTACACAGGTATCTTAGGTAAAATGGTGGGAGGGTGAGTAGGAATTAACATCTACCTAAAGATGAGACAGAAGATAATTTTATCATCCCTTATGGAAAAGGATAGTGTATGAAGCAGAAACTCACTTGCAGGTAGAAATCTATACAGGTGAGAACTCTATCCTGAACAATGGACAGAATCCCAGCATAAAGAACTGACATGAAAGAGATCCATGGGTCCCATACATTCCTTAATCTGGAAGTATTTACTGACTACCTACTAGGTACATTTCACTTTTCAAAGTAGTAGGGAAGGAATAGTGAATAAAACAAAGAAACAAACAAAACAATTTTTTCATGGGGCTTACATGATACTGAAGAAAAAGTAGATAAAATTATGAATATATAATTATCTGGCAACAATAAATAAATAAATAAAATTGGCTAAGGGAACAGCTGGCTTCTGTTAGGCTGTAGGAATTGGCAATGCTGGAGAGGACTGGAAAGCTAGAGAAGGAAGCAGTGATGCTGTTTCCTTCCCATTTCCAACAGAGTCATCTTAGCAATGGGTTTTCTTCCTGATGGTGACAGTTGAAACCAGCAATAGTAGTTAATCCCAATTTGTTGTCTTTCCAGCAATCCCAGAAATAGTCTCACTGAGTCCCCTCAGAGAAAACATAACCAACTTCTAGCATCTTCTACATGCTCCTATCCCCGCATGACTCTTTCCTTTCTACCCCCAAATTCAGAACACTAGGAAGGGCCAAGCAGTGTTTTCTCTTCATGTCTGTGACTCAGCTGCAAGGTGTCCTCTCCCAAGTTTTCACTTTTTAGTAATTCAACTTTTCTTTTAGTTCCACAAGACATAGGAGAGATGGCCGACAGTTACTACTTCTAGGATGCATCGACATTCTCTTTTTATTATTTTGTTCAGTTCTTCAATTCCTAGTTAATAATTATTCATATTACACTCTTGGTGTTAAAATAACTTGTATTATTTCTGTTTCCCAACATGACCCCTCATTGATGCACTCCTAGAATACAAAACTGTAATTCCTTTCCTCAGTTATTATTCCCATGCATGTACACACACACTCACACACACACACTCACACACACACACTCTCACACATTCACACACACTCTCACACACACTCTCACACAAACACTCACACACTCACACACACTCACACACACACACAGACTCACACACACTCACACACACTCACACACACACCACACACACACTCACTCACACACACTCTCACACACACACACACACTCACACTCACACACACACTCACATAATGCTGCCTCTTCCAGCACTCTGTATCTCAGTTCATACTACCATCACACACGTAACTTTACAAGACAGAAACCCCAAAAAATGTTCTCGAAAACTTTACCACTTCCCCACATTCCAATTACCTCACAAAAATTCAGTTAATTTTTCTTCTTAAATATCTCTCAAACTCATCCTCTTGTCTTGTATTTCTCTGCCACTTCCCTGATGAATGCCTCCCATTATATATCCTCCTCATTGTCTTTTCCTGGTCTGTAGGTAAAATGATGGTGAACTACTGAGATAGATGATAGATAGATAGATAGATAGATAGATAGATAGATAGATAGACAGATAGATAGATAGTTTTTTTTTTTTTTGAGGCGGAGTCTTGCTCTGTCGCCCAGGCTGGAGTGCACTGGTGCGATCTCGGCTCACTGCAAGCTGTGCCTCCCGGGTTCACACTGCACTGTTCTCCTGCCTCAGCCTCCCCAGTAGCTGGGACTACAGGCACCCACCACCACACATGGCTAATTTTTTTGTATTTTTAGTAGAGACGGGGTTTCACCGTGTTAACCAGGATGGTCTCAATCTCTCCTGACCTCGTGATCTGCCCACCTCAGCCTCCCAAAGTGCTGGGATGAGATATTTTTATTTGTTGCACTTCTATTCCTTAGTATACTGAAACCATTTAAATATTTAAAATGGGTTATCTCCCCCTCCTCAACCCTCAGCCCCTTCCTTAAAGTAAAAACCTAAATCTTTGCCATCTCCTATAAAGTCTTCCAGCATCTGTCCCTTGTGTGTTACTGCTGGTTCATCTTTCATTGTGTGCCACCTACATTTTGTACTTCACCACACATTATTCGTGTAGCTCTTTGGTTGTTGCAGGTATCTTTCAAGACTTTTGTATATGCTGATTCTTCTGTCTGAAATGTACTTCTATCCACAAACTCCCAACTAGTTATCCAAGATATAACCTGCAAAGCTCAGCTCAAATGTCCCTTTCACAGTGAAGCCTTTCCTGATTGCCCATATTACATTCAGCCTTTCCTTTTTTACAGCTCTCACAGCATCAGTATATTTCTTCAGAATCCACCTCATTGCTCTGTAATAACCACTCATACAATATGTGTAAACAAGGATAAATTCCATTTAGTGTCAATCAAATATGAAGGCTTAAAATACAAATTAAATTTTATATTGCGAGAGACTATCTGACCAGTGGTTAATGCATGGCTTTATCTGCCCCTAAGTCAAAACTTTCAAAGAAATGTTCAAGGTTTACAATTAACATGTTCACTGGATTAACGTTGTTTAAAATGATTTACTAAAATATCATTCTGATTTTAATAATGTAAGATTCATTCAGTTAAACAAAATTAATGTTTGGACTTCTCAAAATATTTCAACTTTTAATAATGATTCTAAAGATGATATATTAGTAAATTTTATACATATAAAATAACATTCAGTATTTTTAAAATACCTTTCGTAGGGCAGTAGGATTTCTGCTAGTATTTAGGATATATTTCTTAGAAAACACACATACAGTCTTGAGGTGTACATCTGCCTTTTATGTCTTTTTGTGAGTACTGTAATTTTGAAAAATAATGATTCATATATTCTAATGTCGTGTAAAAACCGTATGTCATACTAAATAAAATAACTCGAGTTTCTAAATTATATGAAAAATCTGGGGTTTAATTTTAAACTTTTAATAAATCACTCAGAAAAATTTATTAATTTAAACCAGTTGGGTGAATGAATGCAATTCTAATCAGCTCTTGATATTTCTTAATTTTTTTGGTTCTGGCACCATTCTTTCTCTTTTTGTTTTTTTTTTGCAATATAGGTTTTTTATTCCATCATCATCACAATCAGTTTTTATCAAGTACTTATATTAGGTAATAGGTGAAGTGTTTATAAAATATTTAATAAAATGTGGGAAATTAATTTTGTTTTTTCTATTAACATTTTCAAAGTTCCTTATAATTCAATTAAAAGTTTTTTTCTATTATGTAAAAATACTTGAATATTAAATATATCAAATTTAGCAGTAATGGCTAGAAAAAATTTAAATTAACATATCTTTAAATATTTTCTTTTACTTTTTACTGAAACAATATATTCTGCTTAAAAGTAAAATAGTTATAAAAAATATAATACTAACAATATTACAAATGAAAAAATAGTAATATTTAATACATTTCTTCTTATTCATTTCTTAAGAGGAAGATAATTTTTAATAGCTTAGCTGTTTCTCCTAATATTTATTTACATATTTCTAAATTATATGCTAGAATGATGTCTGGATATTTCAATTTTATTCATAGACATTATATTAGATTAAAATTTTGTTACCTTACACTATTATTTTATCTACTCCATTCTTCTAATTCTAATGTCAATAATTCAATCAATACAATGATTATGTAAAGATTATTCACTGCTAATGTAATTAATACTGTCTGATCGTTTACCTTGTCATGTACAGTCTGGGGTCTCTTGGAGATTATTTTCTCAATTTTGCATGCATACATTTTAAAAATTTTCTTTCAATTTTTCCAATTTTTCCATCAAATCTGTCATTTGCCTATTCTCATTTGAAATTTCTAAATATATGAAATATTCTATGAAGCCCTCCTTCTCTTTTAATTTGCTACTGTCTTTCTCCCAGATATTCTCCTATTCTAATAGAAAGCACATGATCTCTAGGTGGCTGAAATACTGTCATACTTGAACTTGTCTCCGCAGCATTTCTGAGTTTAATACACTATTTAATTCATCCCTTATGCTTCTATTTCTGGTTTTACTACACTGTTCTACTGGCAAATAACAATGGATAAAAGATGATGATTTAGTATATAGGTCATAAATTTTTGAGTCATATCAGATTTAAACAAATCTTCACTCTCACCTTCCATGTAATACATAATTTGATTGGGCATAGCATTTAAGATTTAAAATAATTTTTTTCGGTACTTAAAAAAGAATTTTCCATGCGTCCTAATATCAAGTATCACTGTTGATCTTTTCAATATCATTTTGATCTCCCTTTCTTTGTGTTTGACTTAATTTTTTCTTATTAGCTTAATTATCTTTTTCTTTTCTAAAAGTACTGTTAGATTTTGATCATACTGGTTTTGTCTCAATCATTTTTTTTAATCTCTCATGGGTTTAAAACACTCACTTGTTCTATTCTCTGAAATAATTTTTTAAATTTTTATTTAAATATTCCTCTTTTGTAATATATCAGCAGTAATAATTTATTTGTAAAACAAATTGTTCTTGTCTTCTGAGTTTCCCATAGCACCATACATCTTTCTGAGAATATCAAGTAGAGAAATTTGAAGTTATTTATATCTTCTAATTTCTCTCTTTTTTCAGTCCTCCACACCCCTCTTTTTTGCTAGTTTATTTTGGTGACTCTACCAATAGAACCCTGCCCACATCCTCTCCGCATTCACTGTACTCTTCTTCTCCAGTAGGTTCTGGTTGTAAACACCTGGAAGTGTCTTTCTTGTCAACAGTCTCTGGACCTGAGTCCTTACTTTACGAATGGGGCAGTTTTAGCTGAAATGCCAGAACACTAATGCCTCAGCAAACATCCCCAACAATAACTGATGGGAGTAAATTATAAATATGTAGCTGTTTTGCTCTAGGTTAGGACAACTCATATTTTTAAACCTCCCAGAAATCCTCAGCAAAAATGAATAAAAATTGCCCATAATTAGAACCTGTTCTGTTACCCAACTGTTGTAGTCTTCTTTCCCTTCTTTTTCTTACTCCTCCATTCAAATATCAGAATTTCCTGTGATCACTTCCCAAATAAACTGCTTGTATTCACATCTTTTTCTCAAATTTGCTTCAGGGAGAACCCAAGTTAAGATATTATTTATTGTGAGGTCTTTGCTCAAATGTCAGGTGATTGTTGGTAGATAATTCATATCAAAATTAATCACACAGAAATTAACAGAAATTTATATGTGTATGAAGACTTACATGAAGAAGAAGTGGTCAGTTGGGGATGATTTTGCCTCTGCCTCCCGGGGACACTTGGCAATATTTGGCAACAATTTGTATTGTTACCACAAGATGAAGAGCTACTGACATTTACTGAGTAGAGGTGAAGGATGCTGCCAAACATCTTATATTGCATAAGTTTGCCCTCCTACACAAAACAAAGACATCCTGTTCAAAAATCAATACTGTTGAGAATCCCTGATTTCAAGTAATATGGCTGGGAGTCAGTAGCATTGCTGTGGTGTTTATAATTGCATAGCTTTAAAATTATTATATTAACTAGGAATGCAGCTAACAAGGGAAGTAAAGGACGTCATCAAGGAAAACTGCAAACCACTGCTCAATGAAATCAGAGAAGACACAACAAATGGAAGAACATTCCATTCTCATGGATAGGAAGAATCAATATTGTAAAAATGGTCATACTGCCCAAAGTAATATATGGATTCAATGCTATTCCCATTTAATTAAACTGTTTTTGGACATTCTTCACAGAATTAGAAAAAAACTATCTTAAAATTCATATGGAACCTGAAAAGAGTCCAAATGGCCAAGACAATCTTAAGCAAAAAAACAAAGCTGGAGGCATCACCCTACATGACTTCAAAATATACCATAAGGCTACAGTAATGGAAACAGCATGGTACTGGTACGAGATCAGACACATCAATCAGGGGAACAGAATAGAGAATTCAGAAATAAGACCACACACCTACAACTGTCTGATCTTCAACAAACCTGACAAAAACAAGAAATAGGGAAAGGACACCCTGTTTAATTAATGGTGCTGGTAGAACAGGCTAGCCATATGCAGAAAATTGAAGCTGGACCCTTTCCTTACATCATATACCAAAATTTATTCAAGATGGCTCAAAGGCTTAAATGTAAAATCAAAACCTATATAAACCCTATAAAAATATAGGCAATACCATTTAGGGTATAGGCCCAGGCAAATATTTCTGCACAAAAATGCCAAATGCAATTGCAACAAAAGCAAAACTTTACAGATGGGATCTAATGAAACTAAAGAGCTTCTGCACAGCAAAAGAAACTGTCATCAGAATGAACAGACAACCTACAGAAGGGAAGAAAAGTTTTGCAATCTATCCATCTGACAAAGGTCTAATATCCAGCAACCATATGTAACTTAAACAAATTCACAAGAAAAAAAAAAAACAGACAACGCTGTTAAACAGGCAAAGGACATAAACAGACACTTCTCAAAAGAAGAAATACATGTGGCCAACAAATATGAAAAAAAGTTCAACATCACTGATCATTAGAGAAATGCAAATCAAAACCACAATGAGATACCATCTCACACCCATCTGAATGGCTATTAAAACGTCAAGAAACAACAGATGCTGGCAAGGTTGTGGAGAAAAAAAGAACAACTTTACATAGTTTTTGGGAGTGTAAATTAAGTCAATCATTGTGGAAGACAGTGTGGAAATTCCACAAGGATCTGGAGGCAGAAATATCATTTGAACCAGCAATCCCATTACTAGGTATGTACCCGAAGGAACATAAATCATTGTATTATGAAGATATATGCATACATATGTTCATTGCAGCACTATTCACAACAACAAAGACACGGAATCAACCTAAATGCCCATCAATGATAGACTGGATAAAGGAAACATGGTACCATGGAATACTATGCAGCCATAAAAAGTAAGGAGATTATATCCTTTGCAGGGACATGGATGGAGCTGGAAGCCATTAACTTCAGCAAACTAAGGCAGGAACAGAAAATCAAACATCACATGTTCTCACTTATAAGTAGGAGCTGAATGATGAAACAGATGGACACATGGTGGGGAACAACACATACTGGGGCCTGTCATTTCGAGGATTGGGGAAGGGAGAGCATCAGGAAGAATAGCTAATGAATTTTGGGTTTAATACCTGGGTGACGGGATGATCTGTGCAGCAAACTACCATGGTGCACGTTTACCTGTGTAGCAAACCTGATGGCACATGTACCCCTGAACTTACAATAAAAGATGAAGGAATAAAATAAATAAATAAAATAAAATTATTGTGTTAGAGAAGAAGATAGGTCTATAATCAAATACCTGAATCTCTTCTTAAGAAGAGATTTTGTTAAATAATTAAGACAAAAGTATATTTGAAATTCATAGAACAAAGAAAATGATAAAAAAATTAAAATGATTGAAACAGAAACAGACATATAATAGCTGACATTAAAGCCAAAATTTATTTTTTAAGAAGTATCAACAAAATCGATAACTATCTATACTGATTAGGAGAAAAAGAGAGACACCAACTTAGCAATATCAAGAATAAAATCTGGAAAATGGCTACATATCCTTTTGATATTAAAAAGATAATAAGTGAATATTATTTAAAAAACTGGATTCCCCCAAGGGGTGTGACTACTTAAATCAAATAGAAAATATTCTTACAGATGTAACATAAAAACTGACACATGATGAAATATAAAATCTAAGTATCCTAGTTTCTATTCAAGAAATTGAATTTGCTATAAAGCATAGTCACATAAAGAAAACTTCAGACCCACATGAACTCACTGGTGAATTCTAACAAACATGATTTGAATATTGTGTTAGTCTGTTCTCATGCTGCTAATAAAACATATGTGAGAGTGGATAATTTATAAAGAAATAAAAGTTTTAATGGACTCACAGTTCCACGTGGCTGGAGAGGCCTCACAATCATGACTGAAGGTGAATGAGGAGTCATGTCTTACATGGCGGCAGGCAAGAGAGCTTGTGCAGGGGAATTCCCATATATAGAACCATCAGATCTTGTGAGAGTTACTCACTACCATGAGAACAGTATGAGGGAATTCACACCCATGATTCAATTTTCTCCACTTGGCCCCACCCTTGGCATGTGGGATTATTATAATTCAAGGTGATATTTGGGTGGGGGCACTGCCAAACCACATCAAATATATATTAATAGTAGTACAGAGATTCTTCTAAGGATGTAAAATAAATACCTCCAAATGCATTATATGAGACTGACATAACTTGAAACCAAAATCTAACAGATATTAAAATAAGAGAAAATTTCAGATCAATACCCCTTATGAATGTAGATGAAAAAATACTTACCACGTTAGCCAATATATCCAATAAAAATTGAAAAGACAATAAACTATTAAGACAAAATTGGTTTAAAATTTGAAAATCTGTTCTCATAAGGCACACTATTAACAGAATTAAAAGAAAAAAGCTTAAGGCCATTTCAATAAATCTAGAAAAACAATTTGTTAAGATGCAATCCACACCTACAATAACAGCCAGTTGCAAATATATAAAGGCTTCCTTCAACTGATAAAGGTATGCATGAAAAATGTATAGCCAACATCATAATTAATAGATACTTCATAAAGGAAACATAAAAGTTGTCAATAAACATTAGAAAAATGTTCAACGTTATTTGTTATGAGGAAAATAAAAAATAAACCCACAATGAGAGCTCAGATCCATCAGAAAGACAGAAAAGAAAAACAGACTAACATCACCAAATATGGTCAAGGGTGTGCAGCAATTGGGACTCTCATACATCATTGGTGAGATGATACAGTAGTAAACCATGTTTCACAAATGTGTGGCAGTTTCTTGTAAAACTTGAAAACTAACTAAAGCAAAACAAATAAACAAAATTTTTTATTCTACATCACAGTCATGCCACCTGTAGGTATTTAACCAATAGAATTTCAGATATCTACCCTCAAAAAATTTTTTACAAGAATGTTCCTAACATCTTTATTCAATATATAAACAAACCTGGAGACACTTCAGGTGGCCATCAATAGAAAAATGTCTAAACAACTGTGAAATATTCTTACGTTGGAATACTATCACGAATAGAAAAGAACTATTGATATATGCAACAAAAAAGATCAATTTGAAAAGCTATTGGGATAAGTGCTCTATTAATAAACTAAAACTATGAGATGCTGGCATATGAATAGGCAAGTAGATCACTGGAATAGAATAAACGTCCAGAAGTAGACCCAAGTGTATATAGAGATTTATCATATCGTGCATGATAAAGGTGGCATTTCAAATTATCAAGGCAACAAAGGATATGTTAATAAATGGTTCAGGGACAATTGGTTAACCATTGGAAAAAGATAAAATTAGATCCATACTTCACTACCATACTCAAGAACTTAACTCCAAATGGATTATAGATCTAAATGTAAAAAAAAATGTAGCCATACAAGTTGTGGAAGAAAACACCTGTGAATTCCTCTTTAATCTCAGTGTAAAAAAAAAAAGACTTTCTAGTTAAATTTCAAAAATCATGTAAATAAAATATCAGTAACTTTACCTAAAAAATGACAGCAAATTTTATGGCTAAAAAACACCGTATACTCAAAAGACCACTGCAACACTTGAGATGAATATTTGCAATATATACTACAAACGAAGGGCTAATGTTCCTAATAATATAAAGAACTTTTAAAAATTAGTGACACTAGGCAAAAAATTGAAAATTAAGAGAAAGACATACACAGAAAACACATTAAAGGTATGTAACTGGGCTCTTAAACATGTGTAACAATATTTATCCTCATTTATAATTAGAAATGAATTAGAATTCATTTATAATTAGAAATTAGAATTAGAAGTGCAAATTAAAACATCATTAAGATAATACTTCTCATCTATCATATTGGTGAAAATGAAAAAGAATGACCTCACATTCTTCTGGCAAGACTATGGGGAACCTGACACTAGAATACATTGCTACTGGCAAGACAAAGCTGGAACTATTCTGGAGGAAAAATTTTCAATGAATTAATTCAAATAATTTATTATTTATTTATAATACCAAATTGTGTTGGCTCTTATATCTAGTATATCAGTTATATTCAGTCAAGTTTTTAAAAGTGCATTTGGCTGAAAGTTTGATGACGATAATTTTCAAAGATGTTTAAATTTTACTTCCTATTGATCAAGTTCTTAAAAAGTTATATTTTTAGCATAAGAAGATTCAACTCTAAGAGATTACAATTTGCATGCATATTTATTTCATAAATTCCTTCATTCTTAGGTCAATAATAAACTCTACTTGGGAAAGGATATGCCCATTCTTAGTAAATCACCTGGCTTTGCACGCATGCTATAAGAACATGTACTTAAAATATTTATTTAAATACTTTAACTTGGTTTTAAATCCTCTCTCATGAATAAAAACCCCTTTTGTATGTGAGCAGTCACTTGACAACTAAGATTACTTTTATGGACATTTGATTTTTAACTAAGCCTTACACATCTGTTCTACCCACAAATTGCAATTTTGAAATGATCATAATTCAGAATTTGGCCATAAAAAAGTAAGATTGAGTGATTTAAATGCATCAGTATAATCTTTGCTCAATGCAGCATAAATTTATAAGGCTTCCTCAGGTTTAAGGTGTAAATTATAAAATGTATTCTCTTTATTTGTAAATTAGCTTCACAAGAAAAGGGTTTTATGATTACCACATATTTATGACCATCCAGACATCAATGTAAGATTAAATTTAAGTTCAAATTTATTAAAAGTGAACTACTAAAAAAATGCAGAAAAATGAAGCATTTCGTAATCATCTTTCTGTAACATCGTAAGAAAGAATAATTCACATCTCCAAAGGGAAAAATACAATTGAGATGACAATGATGCTTTAGCCAATAGGACTTCAGTCTTTGATGGCACTTAACACAAGTTGAAGTGTACTAAAATTTAATTTGTAATGTAATGATTGCTGAGAGATGAATACTTCATTTAAGCTATACTAATTGACTACAGAATTTTGCTGGTAACCAACTGAATGAATGAGTTTTAAAGAAATTAGTATTTTTCTCACGTATAAAGCTGTTTCTACAAACTTCTAAAGGTATATATTTCTAAATATTTTCTGCTCCCTAGAAAGAACTTAATCAAATATTATAGCACAAACCACTTAAATAACTTAGAATTTTTTATTGTTTAATCTTCACCTGTAAGAACCATCTGTTCAATTACAATTTCACTCACATATGTACTAGATGTTTTTCTCACAAGTAGAAAGTTAGCAAAATACCATTTAATATTTGCAGTTAGTATAACAAACCATGCAGTATATTAAAAGTATTAAAATGCGTTACATGTGTTTCATATCTAGGGATAAGCCATGACATATATTACCAGTTCAACTACATTTTAAATATCAGGTAATCTTACTCAAATTATGTGTGTGTGTGTGTTTGTGTATGTGTGTATTTTTAATTAATAGCTCTAAAATATTTAAAAACTTAATTTTTGTGGATGGTTTTATCGATGGGTAGGTGGGTAGATGGCTATCCAGACTTAATTTAGTTAATCTTTGCACATGGAAAACAGTCATTTCATGCACATATGACTTTAGAAATATTGGAATAGGAAGATGAATTAAACAGCCATTTCTGAGCTGTAGAAGGAAACTCCAGAACATCTGATATAATTCCCAATTTAAAGTTTCCACCCACTCCAGAATATCTCCAACTAGTATTTAAGAAGTCTGTTTATGAACCTCCATTATTAATCTCTATCTTTCTAGCCAGTCAGAGCAGTAGTATTGCATAAAATTGAATTTTTAAAGCACTGATATAGAATTACAAATCTTAGTCATGCAATATGTAAATGCAAGCTGAATTGACTGAATATGTTTTATTATAAAGTGGTGAATATATTTAACACTATGGTTATTATTCAGAATCCAAGTAAATATGACAGGTCGAAATAACTACAAAAATAATTGGATACAGTCCACTTACAGTTATATGCCATTGAATGAATAATTCATTCTGAAAATGGATATTCAAGGTGTCATTTTATTTCATAACAATAACAACAATAATAATAATGTGACTCTGAGGTAGAGATATATACTACTATGGGCAGAATTATGTTCCCCCCAAATTCATAGGCTGAAGCTCTAATCCCCAGTACCTCAGAATATGATTGTATTTGGAGATAGAGACTTTAGAGAGGTAATTAGTTAAAATGAGGTCATTAGGGTGGGGTCTAATCAAATATGACTGGTGTCTTTATAAGAAGAGTAAATTTGGACACAGATAGAGAAGATGACATGAAGACACAGAAGATGGTTGTTTACAAGTGAAGGAGAAAGGCCTCAGAAGAAATCAACACTGCCAACATCTTGATCTCAGATTTTAGCCTCCAGAATTGTGAGAAAATAAATTTATATTGTTTCGGACTCCCAGTCTGTAATACTTTGTTATGGCAACTCTAGAAAACAAATACAGTAGTCCCGGAAATCCTCTCTCAGGAGGTAATATTTTAGTCGAAAGCAGCAAAGTTCAATGGCTTTGTAACGGTACAATTAGAGACCTTTATAGCTGAATTAATTTGAGCAGAAGAGTAGGAGGAAATTAGATCTAGAATATAGGCTGAGGACAAATAACATTAGTGCCTACAAGTCACTTTCCCAGGGTCGGTGATAAAAGGAATGCACATTTATTATTCATAATTTCCTATCTCCTTTGGCAGAACACTAATCTGAAAAACAAAATTTAACAACTGAAAACTAACATTCCAGAATTTCTAGGCTCTGAAATCTAATTACAACCAGTGCAGTAGAGATTGAAGTCCCAGTCATTGTTGGTTAGAATTTGATCAAGTAGTCAATTTGACACAGTAGTCCCATCTTTAAGCATCTTCCCCAAAAATGAAGACATAAATATTGAAGGATACAAGCACAGTGATATTTGTTTTACCACTAGTTACAGGAAAGAAAAGTTGAAAAATATTGACTAAAAATAAAACACATTATAATACAAAATTTACAAGAACATAAACAAGCTAACTATCTGACAGAAAGAACACCTACTGAGAAATAATTTTTTCTTTCTCCTCAGAGTATAATATTTAAATTCTGCTGTATATGATATATTATAAATTGGAATGTGATTCTTTATAGCTTTTCAAACTATTTTTCTACATAATTTTATATTTTGATGACAACACTGAGAAATAGATATTATCTCTGTTGTAAAAACAACAAAATACAGTAAGATTGAGAATAGTAAAATATGTGATTTCAAAACTAGTGAGGAGCTTTTAAAATCACCAGTTCCCAGGTAGGTTGGAAGATGGAAGGAGGAGTTCTCAGATGATCACCATATGAAGAGTTCACTAACCTCTGTTGAGCAAGAAATAAACGACTGTTGGATGCAAACATGAAGTTTTGGCTTCTCCATTTATAGCACTTTTGCCTTCTCTAGTATGACTAATACGAAGAGAGTTTTATGGTTTAAAATTTAAAACTACACAGGTGATCTGTCCCTTTTGAATCATTGGAACGTTCAAAAGTTACAGATAACATCATAATGTAAAGCATTAAATATTCAGTTCCAAATGAAAAGGAAATTCTACAAAAATTTGAGATATGAAGCAAGAGATACTTAGAGTATAATAACTATAATACTCACATTAGAAAAAAAAAGGAAAGATCTAAAGTTCATAAGCTAAGTATTCAATTCAGGAACAACATAAAATCCAAGAAAGAAGGAGGAAAATATAAACATAAAAGCAGAAACAGATGAAATGGAAAGCAAAGAAAGAATAGATCTTATCAACAAAATCATATGCTAGTTCCTTGAGAAGACTAATAACTTGAATATGGAACACTAGTAAGGAATCTAGTCACAAAAATAACACCATGACCACATGATATAGTTTACAGTTGATATATATTGGGATTTTTAAGAAATGGATAAATTCTGTCATATGTAAAATGTTGGTTGAATATTTTAAAAGAAAAAATTACAGGTATTTTTACATATCTAGTTGAATGTAATAGTAATAATAGAGAAGGGCATTTGTGATGGTTACTTTTATAACTTGAGTGGGCCATAGGTTGCCCAGGTATTTGGTCAAACATTATTCTGGGTGTTTCTGTGAGGATGAGTTTTAAGTAAAATTGATATTTAAATTGGTAGAATGAATAAATCAGATTACCTAACCTAATATCAGTGGTTCAGTATTGAAAGCAAAGAAAACTGTGGGGCAATTCCTTTTGTAAAGATAAATACAAAACCATAAATAAAATAATAGCATACCAGTGATATAAATGCATATATGTTTATGTACACGCACACACGTACACACACCATGATCAGGTGGAATTATTCCTAGGAATGCAAAAAGATCTAATTAATTTTGATACATGAATCATTTAAAGTGATTTTAGTGGTAGTTAAAATAAAAGAATTTGGTAAAATTTAAAGCTCATGTATGAAGCACATACAGAATTATAAGAAAAATTATGTTATTGAACAAAAGCTACTTATCAAAAAATCTGTAGCAAACATCAGTGTGATAAAATAACTATAAAAATATTATCTAAAAGTAAGAAACAAAACAAAATTACCCACTCACATGGATTCTATTCAACAGGATATTTACTAGAAGTCCTATGTAGCCCAATAAAAGTAGAAAAAGGAATAAATCATACAGGAATAGCAAAGGAATTACTTTAAATATTTTCATGATTTTCTACAATTATTGTCAATACAGAAAACTCAATAGAATCTAAAGATAAAATAAAGCCAAATAAACAAAATTAAAATGTATAAAATCAATGTAAAAATCAATATTTTAATATTTAGCAAAACTGATTTCAAAATAAAAATTTAAAAAACCGAACTCACAGAAACAGCATCCCAAGTGTCATATAGGAATAAGTCAAATTAAATATATTCAAGATATTTATAGATAAAATTATTTTTCAAAAATAACGAACGCATGTGTAAAAAAGACCTAATAAATAAATGAAGAGATAAACCAGATTAATATATAGGAAGACTCAATATCAAAAAGATAATAATATATTTTGTGATGAGTTTCAAAAACCTGATAAATACAAATTAGCACAGTAAAGAAACGTAAGTGGCATAGAGTCCTCTCTTTATTCACATGTTTATTTACCGCTTTAATTATTTTTCTTTGTGGAGGAATGGCATAACCTTTTGAAATGTCTAGGTTAAGGTTTGTCGTGAGAAGAATTCTTTAAATGTGGAGGATCTCTGAAATTATTCAGAAGTTTTTAAAGCATATTTCATAACTAATTGCTTAAAGATAAATGCGTAGTTTTATTTAAGTTGGATTATGGTAAGGAATGCTCTATTCCAAAGATAAATATTCACTTAGATAAATGTAGTGAAATTAGTAAAAATGTAGGGCATTATAAGCTGGCACATCTTCCATCATAAAAAGTAATCAAACATATATATTTAATAAAGAAAATTTAGTATTACTCTATTCAATGTAATGTCTTTTTGTTTTTAATTTAACTTAACAAAGAAATCTAGTGTGATTCCTAGGACTCTATTTACAATGATGGAAATTTTCTGCTTTAATACCTTATTAACTACTTGGATAGTTTAAGCTTCTATTTCTCTTGCTACTAGCACCAATTAAGAGTTGCGAATATAATTTATACATCTTTATTAACATTTATATATAATCCGCAGCCTCTCTTCCCATCCCACAACGCTCAACTCCAGGATTTCCCTGGCTCACCTGCCTGCCATGACCAACAAGGAAGCAGCCTTTGACAACGCAGTGGAAAAACATGTGATCAAGGAGGAGTACAAAATATGGAAAAATAACACCTCTTTTCCTTATGATTTGGTGATGACGCAGGCTAACTACACAGTGGCTTCCAGATGTAACCAGACCAGAAGGGAGAGATTTCTGCAGTCATCGACTTGTCCCGGGTACACACACATCAGTTGAACAAAACCACCTTGTGCAGCTTCCTCGTGATAATGCTCAGCTTGACGCATCACACTACAACAGTAAGAAAGGAGAATGTGGAGGTTGAGGTTCAGTTAGTGGAAAAATTGAAATAGAAATTAACACCAAGCTGAAGAAGTAAAAAGGGCTTGATATATTTCCCAACACCCTTGTATCATCACAACAAAGACTCCATCCAGTGACCTTCTTGTCTTTGACTATACAAAACATCCTTCTAAACCAGACCCTCTGAAGAGCGCATCCCAGACTTGCATCTCCGTGGACATCAGAAGGCAGGCTGTGGGCTTTTAAGGAACCCAAATCTCAGTGGATGCTTACTTATTGCTTCAGATGACCACACCATCTGCCTATGGGACATCAGCGCTGTTTCAAATGAAGAAAATGTTGGATGTAAAGACCATCTTTACAGGGCATACAGCAGTATTTGGAGACAGAGATGCTTCCAGTCATCTTTACCATAGTAATCTTCCATTTAGAGCTTTACTATGATAAAGATGCTTCCGGTCATCTGTTCCATGAGTCTCTGTTTGGAAGTATTGTTTGAATGAGTATCCCTCTATGATAGATACCACTAGTCATGCTATTAGCCCAACCAGTGGGTGTTTTCTAAATATTATTGGGTGGACTTGATTCAGAAAAGCCACAGTCTTATATTGGAATTTTCTTCAGGAATTTTCTAGTAGAAAACCCAGGACTAAAGGAGCTATAGAAAGGGAAATATTATTTGTGATTATTTTTCTTCTTATGCTATATCCCCAAGTTTTTCAGGCTCAAGTTGAGAAGAGTGAGTCAGTAACTTGTATTTGTTTTTAAAATTAAATTAATTCTTGATAAGAGTGATTTTTGTTTTAGAAGTTAGTCCTTGACCACTAGTTTAATGCTATCTCCATTTTGGGTGACCTGCTTCACCAGCAGCCCTGTTACTGTCCATGACTAACTGTAAATGCTTAAAATGGAATAAATTGCTTTTTCCATTGAAAAAACAAAAACCATATATATGTGTATATATGTATTTATTTATGTGAGTGTGTGTGTGTGTGGTGTGTATAACTTATTGAATGTCTGGATGTTAATGATGCAGAGGGCCTTCTGTAGTCAAGAAACTTTCTGAATCATTGTGTACACACTTTGAGAATGTCTGAGAAACATCATCAAAGAAGAACTATGATGCTTCTGACTTTATGTTGTTTCCAAAAGATTTTTTAAAATCTCACAGCATTGCAGTATAATTTAGTGTGTTTCTTCCAAAGTTATGACTTCTGAATACTTCAAATTAAATTAGGATGCGAAAAGGTTTTTAAGTCATCTGGCTTATGGTGAGCAAGAAGGAGCCCATTACAGCACTCCACTTGACACAGCAAACCTTCTGGATCATCAAGCATCCTGCATGAAATACTACAATTATAGCAAAATATAATGATCCTCAGCTTCATAAATAAGCTTAGAAAACAAATCCCCAAATCCACAGATACAATAAATACCAAAAACACTTTAGAGCCTGACTTTCTTTATCCTGTGCAAATGCTATTTCCAAGATGTCTTTGGAAATACCTTATTAACTGATGAAAAATTATCTTTTTATCTCAGAATCCATGGATACAATAATACCACAAAAACTTTAGAAGCTGAATTTCTTTATCCTGTGCAATTGTTATTTCTAAGATGCCTCTGAAAAGAATACCTTATTATTAACTGATGATAAATTCTTTTCAAATAAGCAAAATGGAAGACTGAGGTATTAATAGAAGTATTTAACTCACCTGAGAAATCTAAGTATTCCTCTTTTCTCAGTTAAAGTTTCATACTATTATTTGAACTAAAAGTTCAAGTATTTCAATTTTCTTGTGAATGTATATCTTCCTGTTTCACATTAGAGCAAAAATTTTAACATTCTATTGTAAATAGTGATTTCTGTTCAGGAAGAATATGTCTGAGATACAGGCTAGAGGACAGGAGGGACCAGGAGGAATCATTTAACTATTTTCTATTCATTCACAATATTAATAGAATTCTTCTGTGTTCTTGTCACTATGATTGCTACAGTGGTTTTAGGAGGGTATGAAAAAGAGAGTTGGGTACACCTAAACCAGTTTCTCAGTATTACTCACACAGAACTGGGTACCATCATTAAAAACCAAAATCTGAATTTTTAATAATTTAGATCTTTGATATGGTCTTCATTGTACAGCAGAGTATGAGTTCACACAGGTCATTACATATTAATGTTTCTAAAAAATCATTTTTTAATCTTTTTCTCTTCCCAGTATTTCCAATATAGCAACTATTAAAATTGCTGTCTCTCTTCTACTAGTGTAATTCACGCATCGTGACATCGCTATAAATCCAGGCTTTCCTTCCTCCTGTCTCTTGGCATATACATCCAAACCTGACAAATACTTCCTGTCATGTATAGCTCCCAACCCCACCTCTCTCAAACTTCCCTTTCCTGTCATTCTTCCTTCTGCAACTGCAATCCTTCATCACCCAGAATCACCTCCAGTCTCAACTGCTTTGATATTATCTTCACCCTCCTCTTACTTTCAGCCAAGAACTGGCTCTGTCTTATGAATCCCTGGGAAACATTCAAGTTAAATTATCTTGAAAGAAGAGTCATACCTGTGCCTCATTACTATATCCAAATCATTCTCACTGCCTCCTCCTCCCCAAAACTTAAAATTCTTTCTTCTTATTATTATACTTTAAGTTTTGGGGTACATGTGCAGAACATGCAGTTTTGTTACATAGGTATACACGTGCCATGGTGGTTTGCTGTACCCATTAACCTGGCACCTACATTAGGTATTTCTCCTAATGTAATCCCTCCCCTAGGCTCCCACCCCCCAACAGGCCCCAGTGCGCGATGTTCCCCTCCCTATGTCCATGTGTTCTCATTGTTTAATTCCCACTTATAAGTGAGAACATGCGCTCTTTGATTTTCTGTTCTTGTGACAGTTTGCTGAGAATGATGGTTTCCAGCTTCATTCATGTCCCTGCAAAGGACACTAACTCATCCCTTTTTTATGGGTGTATAGTATTCCATGGTGTATATGTGCCACATTTTCTTTATCCAGTCTATCATTGATGGACATTTGAGTTGGTTCCAAGTCTTTGCTATTGTGAATAGTGTGGCAATAAACATACATGTGCAGGTGTCTTTATAGTAGAAAGATTTCTAATCCTTTGGGTATATATCCAGTAATGGAATTGTTGGGTCAAATGGTATTTCTAGTTCTAGAACCTTGAGGAATCACCACACTGTCTTCCACAAAGGTTGAACTAATTTACACTCCCACCAACAGTGTAAAAGTGTTCCTGTTTCTCCACATCCTCTCCAGCATCTGTTGTTTCCTGATTTTTTAATGATCACCATTCTAACTGGCATGAGATGGTATTTCATTGTGGTTTTGATTTGCATTTCTCTAATTAACAGAGATGATAAGCATTTTTTCGTATGTCTGTTGGCTGCATAAATGTCTTCTTTTGAGAAGTGTCTGTTCATATACTCTGCACATTTTTTCATGGAGTTGTTTTTTTCTTGTAAATTTGTTAAAGTTCTTTGTAGATTCTGGATATTAGCCCTTTGTCAGATAGATTACAAAAATTTTCACCCATTCTGTAGGTTGCCTGTTCACTCTGATGACAGATTTTTTGCTGTACAGAAGCTGTTTAGTTTAATTAGATCCCATTTGTCAATTTTGGCTTTTGTTGCCATTGCTTTTGGTGTTTTAGACATGAAGTCTTTGCCCATGCCTACATCCTGAATGGTATTGCCCAGGTTTTCTTCTAGAATTTTTATGGTCCTAGGTCTTATATTTAAGTCTTTGATCCATCTTGAGTTGATTTTTGTATAAGGGGTAAGGAAGGGGGTCTGTTTCAGTTTTCTGCATATGGCTGGCCAGTTTTCCCGACAATATTTATTAAGTAGGGAATATTTTCCCCATTGCTTATGTCTGTTTTGTCAAAGATCAGATGGTTGCAGAGGTGTGGCATCATTTCTGAGGCCAGCCTCTGTTCTGTTCCATTGGTCTGTATATCTGTTTTGATAACGGTACCACACTGTTTTGGTTACTGTAGCCTTGTAGTATAGTTTGAAGTCAGGTAGCATGATGCCTCCAGCTTTGTTCTTCTTGCCCAGGATTGTCTTGCCTATGCAAGCACTTTTTGGTTCCATATGTAGTTTAAAGTAGTTTTTTCCAATTCTTTGAAGAAAGTCAGTGGTAGCTTGATGGGAGTAGCACTGAATCTATAAATTACTTTGAGCAGTATGGCCATTTTCATGATATTGATTCTTCCTATCCATGAGCATGGAGTGTTTTTCGATTTGTTTGTGTCCTCTCTTATTTCCTTGAGCAATGGTTTGTAGCTCTCCTTGAAGAGGTCCTTTACATCCTTTGTAAGTTGTATTCCTAGGTATTTTATTCTCTTAGTAGCAATTGTGAATGGGAGTTCACTCATGATTTGGCTCTCTGTTTGTCTGTTATTGGTGTATAGAATGCTTGTGATTTTTGCACATTGATTTTGTATCCTGAGACTTTGCTGAAATTACTTATCAGCTTAAGGATATTTTGGGCTGAGACGATGGGGTTTTGTAATATACAATCACGTCATCCACAAACAGAGACAATTTGACTTCCTCTCTTCCTATTTGAATAACCATTATTTCTTTCTCTTGCCTGATTGCCCTGGCCAGAACTTCCAACACTATGTTGAATAGGAGTGGTGAGAGAGGGAATCCTTGCCTTGTGTCAGTTTTCAAAGGGAATGCTTCCAGTTTTTGACCATTCAGTATGATATCGGCTGTGGGTTTGTCATAAATAACTCTTATTATTTTGAGATATGTTCCATCGATACAATACCCAGTTTATTGAGAGTTTTTATCATGAAAAGGTGTTGAATTTTGTCAAAGGCCTTTTCTGCATCTATGAGATAATCATGTGGTTTTTGTGATTGGTTCTGTTTATGTGCTGGATTACGTTTATTGATTTGTATATGTTGAACCAGCCTTGCATCCCAGGGATTAAGCCCACTTGATCGTGGTGGATAAGCTTTTTGATGTGCTGCTGGATTCAGTTTGCCAGTATTTTATTGAGGATTTTCCCATCAATCTTCATCAAGGATATTGGCCTGAAGTTTTCTTTTTTTGTTGTGTCTTTTCCTGGTTTTGGTATCAGGATGATGCTGGCCTCATAAAATGAGTTAGGGAGGATTCCCTCTTTTTCTATTGTTTGGAATAGTTTCAGAAGGAATGGTACCAGCTCCTCTTTGTACCTCTTGTAGAATTCAGCTATGAATCCATTTAGTCCTGGACTTTTTTTGGTTGGTAGGCTATTAATTACTGCCTCAATTTCAGAACTTGTTATTGATTTATTCAGGGATTTGACTTCTTCCTGGTTTAGACTTAGGAGGATGTATATGTCCAGGAATTTATTCTTTGCTTCTAGATTTTCTAGTTTATTTGCATAGAGGTGCTTATAGTATTCCCTGTTGGTAGTTTGTATTTCTGTGGGATTAGTGGTGATATCCCCCATATCGTTTTTTATTGAATCTATTTGATTCTTCTCTCATTTCTTGTTTATTATTCTGGCTAACGGTCTATCTAGTTTGCTGATCTTTTCAAAAAACCAGCTCCTGGGTTCATAGATTTTTTAAAGGGTTTTTCATATCTCTGTCTCCATCAGTTTGGCTCTGATCTTAGTTATTTCTTGTCTTCTGCTAGCTTTTGAATTTCTTTGCCATTGCTTCTCTAGTTCTTTTAATTTTGATGTTAGGTTGTCAATTTTAGATCTTTCCTGCTTTCTTTTGTGGGCAGTTAGTGCTATAAATTTCCCTCTACACACTGCTTTAAATGTGTCCCAGAGATTCTGGTATGTTGTGTCTTCATTCCCATTGGTTTCAGATAATGTCTTTATTTCTGCCTTCTTGTCATTATTTACCCAGTAGTCATTCAGGAGCAGGTTGTTCAGTTTCCACGTATTTGTGTGGTTTTGAGTGAGTTTATTAATCCTGAGTTCTAGTTTGATTGCACTGTGGTCTGAGAGACTGTTACGATTTTCATTCTTTTGCATTTGCTGAGGAGTGTTTTATTTCCATTTATATGGTCAATTTTAGAATAAGTGCAATTAATTATCAGGGGAACCCTCCCCCAATATTCATCGTACATTCTTTCTATTTTCCACAAGTGTCGGCTGGCTGAGAAATAAAGAGAAAGAGTACAAAGAGAGGAATTTTACAGCTGTGCCTCTGGGGGTGACATCACCTATCGGTAAGACTGTGATGCCCACCTGAGCCACAAAACCAGCAGGTTTTTTTTAAGGGTTTCAAAAGGGGAGGGGGTGTACAATCGGGGAGTAGGTCACAAAGATCACATGCTTCAAAGGGCAAAAAGGAGAACAAAGATCACATGCTTCTGAGGAAACAGGACAAAAGGCAAAACAGAACTACTGATAAGGGTCTATGTTCAGCTGTGCACGTATTGTCTTGATAAACATCGTAAACAACAGAAAACAGGGTTCAAGAGCAGAGAACTGGTCTGACCTCAAATTTACCAGGGTGGGGTTTTCTCCCCACCCTAATAAGCCTGAGGGTACTGCAGGAGACCAGGGCATATTTCAGTCCTTACATCAGCTGCATAAGACTGACAGTCCCAGAGCAGCCATTTATAGACCTCCCCCCAGGAATGCATTCCTTCCCCAGGATATTAATTATTAATATTCCTTGCTAGGAAAGGAATTTAGCAATAGCTTCCCTACTTACACATCCGTTTATAGGCTCCCTGCAATAAGAAAAATATGGCTGTATTCTGCCCGACCCCGCAGGCCATCAGACCTTATAGTTGTCTTCCCTTGTTCCCTAAAATCGCTGTTATTCTGTTCTTTTTCAAGATGCATTGATTTCATATTGTTCAAACACATGTGTTTTACAATCAATTTGTACAGTTAACACAATAGTGGTCCTGAGGTGACATACATCCTCAGCTTACAAAGATAACAGGATTAAGAGATTAAAGTAAGATAGGCATAAGAAATTATAAGAGTATTATTTAGGAACAGATAAATGTCCATGAAATCTTCACAATTTATGTTCCTCTACTGTGGCTCCAGCTGGTCCCTCTGTTCGGGGTCCCTGACTTCCCGCAACAATGAGGTGCTGAGAAGAATGTATATTCTGTTGATTTGGGGTGGAGAATTCTGTAGATGTCTATTAGATCCTCTTGGTCCAGAGCTGAGTTCAAGTCCTGAATATCCCTGCTAATTTTCTGTCTCGTTGACCTAATATTGACAGTGGGGGTGTTAAAGTCTCCCATTATTATTGTGTGGGAGTCTAAGTCTCTTTGTAGCTCTCTAAGAACTTGCTTTATGAATTCGGGTGCTCCTGTATTGGGAAGATATATATTTAGGATAGTTAGCTCTTCCTGCTGCATTGATCCCTTTACCATTATGTAATGCCCTTTTTAATCTCTTTTGATCTTTGTTGGTAAAGTCTGTTTTATCAGAGATTAGGATTGCAACTCCTGCTTTTTTTTTTTTTTGCTTTCCATTTGCTTGGTAAATATTCCCCTGTTTTGCTCGTGAGATGGGTCTCCTGAATACAGCACACTGATGGGTCTTGACTGTTTATCCAATTTGCCAGTCTGTGTCTTTTAATTGGGCCATTTAGTCCATTTACATTTAAGGTTAATATTGTTATGTGTGAATCTGATCCTGTCATTACGATCCTAGCTGGTTGTTTTGCCCTTTAGTTGATGCAGTATCTTGATAGTGTCAATGTTCTTTACAATTTGGTATGTTTTTGCAGTGGCTGGTAACAGTTGTTCCTTTTCATGTTTTGTGTTTCCTTCAGGAGCTCTTGTTAGGCGGGCCAGGTGGTGACAAAATCTCTCCGCGTTTGCTTGTCTGTAAAGGATTTTATTTCTCCTTCGCTTATGAAGCTTAGTTTGGCTGGATTTAAAATTCTGGGTTGAAAATTCCTTTCCCTAAGAATGTTGAATATTGGCCCCCCACTCTCTTCCGGCTTGTAAGGTTTCTGCCAAGAGATCCGCTATTATTCTGACGGACTTTCCTTTGTGGGTAACCCGACCTTTCTCTCTGGCTACCCTTAACATTTTTTCTTTCATTTTAACCTTAGTGAATCTGACAATTATGTGTCTTCGGGTCACTCTTCTTGAGGAGTAACTTCGTGGTGTTCTCTGTATTTTCTGAATTTGAATTTGGACTGCCTTGCTAGGTTGGGGAAGTTCTCCTGGATAATATCCTGAAGAGTGTTTTCCAACTTGGTTCCATTCTCCTCGTTACTTTCACGTACACTAATCAAACATGGATTTGGTCTTTTCACATAGTCCCATATTTCTTGGAAGCTTTGTTCATTCCTTTTTATTCTTTTTTCTCTAATCTCGTCTTCTCTATTCCATTAAGTTGATCTTCAATCACTGATATCCTTTTTTCTGCTTGATCAATTCATCTATTGAAACTTGTGTATGCTTCATGAAGTTCTTGTGCTGTGTTTTTCAGCTCCATCAGGTCATATATGTTCTTCTCTACACTGGTTATTCTACTTAGCAATTCCTTTTACCTTTTTTCAAGGTTCTTAGCTTCCTTGCATTGGGTTAGAACATGCTCCTTTAGCTCAGAGGAGGTTGTTATGACCCACCTTCTGAAGCCTACTTCTGTCGGTTCGTCAAATTCATTCTCTGTCCCGTTTTGTTCCCTTGCTGGTGAGGAGTTGTGATTCTTTGGAGGAGAAGAAGCTTTCCGGTTTTTGGAATTTTCAGACTTTTTGTGCTTGTTTCTCTCCATCTGTGTGGATTTATCTGCCCTTGGTCTTGGATGTTGGTGACCTTCAGATGGGGTCTTTGAGAGGACATTCTATTCCTTTCTGATTGTTAGTTTTCCTTCTGACAGTCAGGCCCCTCTGCTACCTGTCTGCTAGAGTTTTCTGGAGGTCCACCCCAGACCCTGTTTGCCTGGATATCACCAGCAGAGGCTGCAGAACAGCAAAGATTGTTGCCTGTTCTGTCCTCTGGAAGCTTTGTCCCAGAGGGGCACCTGCCAGATGCCAGCCAGAGCTCTCCTTTATGAGGTGTCTGTTAGCCCCTAGTGGGAGGTGTCTCCCAGTCAGAATACACAGGGGTCAGGGACCCATTTGAGGAGGCAGTCTGACCCTTAGCAGAGCTCAAACTCCATACTGGGAGGTCCACTGCTCTATTCAGAGCTGTCAGGCAGGGACGTTTTAGTCTGCTGAAGCTGTGCCCACAGCTGCCCCTTTCCCCAGGTGCTCTGTCGCAGGGAGATGGGGGTTTTATCTATAAGTCCCTGACTGGGGCTGCTGCCTTTTTTTTTCAAAGATGCCTGCCCAGAGAAAAGAAATCTGGCAGTCTGGCCACAGCAGCTTTGCTGAGCTGCAGTGGGCTCCACCCAGTTCAAACTTCCCAGAGATTTTGTTTACACTGCGAAGGTAAAACCGCCTACTCAATCCTCAACAATGGCAGATTCCTCTCCCTCCATCAAGCTGGACAGTCCCAGGTCAATCTCAGACTTCTGCTTGCAGCCAGAATTTCAGGCCAGAGGATCTTAGTTTGTTGGGCTCTGTGGGGGTGGGACCCGCCGAGCCAGACCACTTGGCTCCCTGTCTTCAACACTGCTTTCCAGGGGAGTGAACGGTTCTGTCTCACTGGCATTCCAGGCGCCACTGGGGTATGGAAAGGAAAAACTCCTGCAGCTAGTTCGGTGTCTGCCCAAATGGCTGCCTAGTTTTGTGCTTGAAACCCAGGGCCCTGGTGGGGTAGGCACCAGATGGAATCTCCTGGTTTGTGCATGATGAAGACTGTGGGAAAAGCGTAGTATCTGTGCCAGAGTTCCTCAGGCTCAGTCCTTCACAGCTTCCCTTGGGTAGGGGAGAAAATTCCCTGACCTCTTGCACTTCCTGGGTGAGATGATGCCCCACCCTGCTTTGGCTCGCCTTCCATGGGTTGCACCCCTGTCCAACCAGCCCCAGTGAGATGAACTGGGTACCTCAGCACCTTAGTTGGAAACACAGAAGTCACCCGCCTTCTGCATCGATCTAGCTGGGAGCTGCAGACCAGAGCTGTTCCTATTCAGCCATCTTGCCAACAATCTCCCAAAACTTAAATTTCAAATTCAATGTCAAAATGCTTACCTGAATCATAACATTTAGTTATAATAATATCTACATAGATGACTCTTTCAATACTCTGGCACATTTCCAAGAACATTTCATACTCATAAAAACCCTATGAGGTGAATATTATTAATAACCAATTACAGCAAAATTGCTTGAAAGCACTGTCTCTATTCCGAGTTTTCAATTACTCTCCTTCACTTCATTAAATCAATTCCAAGAGATCCTCTCCTGCCATGACATGTTGTTGACAAATGTGTATCTCTAACTAGACCCTTAACTCTCAAATGTAATGACTATGTACAAGTGAGTATCTAACACCCTTATGGACATCTAAAGTTCACCACGACTAAAATTCTCACACTCTCCTGCTCTTCCTGTGACATCACGTCTCTAATAAATGGGAAACTTATACATTCAGTTTCTCAGGAAAAAAATCCAGAGGTCATTTTTGACCCATTTCTCCCTCTCGCAGTCTTTACTCAAAGTATCAGCTCATTGTTTTGGTATCACCTTCCGAATAGATACAGATTACAACCAGTTCTTACCACTTCCAACACCACCATCCTACTGTACATAAGGCCACCATAAAGTCATCCCCAGTGACACATTTTCAAGAGTGCTACATAAGCAATTATTTGCCAGATAAACAGCTTCAAACTGAAACTCCAGACAGAGCAAAACATGTGGTCACCCTAGATCAAACTACCCTAGATCAAATTCTAGCCCTGAGCTTCTAAATGATAATCTGTGCTACCCCTGCATTTAGTTAGCAACTGATACTCACAGTGATCACATCTCTGTACAAACTTCATACAATCCAACAGTTCCCCATGTTCACCAGATTTTAAGCCAAAATTCCCATAATTACCTAAAGATCCAGGTGAAGGTAGTCACCACTACCTTCCCCACCCCCATTACCTCTTTGGCCTCACCTTCTTTACTTGTTTTATATGATTGTAGCCATCCTTTCACCTAGCTAATGATAAAACATGCCAGGTCATTGTACTTACTGCTCTGACTGCCTGAAATGCTTTCTCCAGATAGTCCCTGACTTCCTCCATCACTCTTGTACATTCTCTGCACAAATGTTACCTTAATGCAACTACTTAAAATAGCAACTCAACACTCACTATTCCTGTTCTCTGATTTATATTCTCCTTAGCACTTAGAACTATGTGGCATCCTATATTATACTTAAATATTTGTTGTCTGTAATACCCATTATTATGTAAATTCTATGCATGAGCATTTATAAAAATAATAGATTTATAAATTCTTGAAGACCGTCTAGCAAATATTAGAGATTCAATAAATATTCGTTAAATAATTGAATAGATAAACGAGACTCAGTGAAAATTTGATTCAAGAAAAATGGTAGACATTTCTTCAAATATTTTTATATTCAATATGTTTGGTATTCACGAAGTCAGATGCATCACTTATAAATGCCCAGATTCTAGCAGGGAATTTCTTCTCAAGGAACTATAAGTGCAAAAAAATTAAAATTCATATTTTAATTTTATTTAGAAAAAGTTAACTCATTATCATAGTATAGTCAAATCTCCATCCAGAATGATTATGAATAATTTCGGTAGATACTGTTTTCAAGGAGGTAGAACATACTTCTTCACTTCTTAAATGTAGGCTATGCATAGTAACTTCTTTTCAAAGAGCACCAAAAGGAAAAGGGGAAAAAGGTGAGTTTTGCAGTATAGAAACTTGACCCACATTACCTCAACCGGGTGATCAAGATTAACATCAACAGTAATAGACAATTTTAGAGGGATGTATCCTTAAGATAGCTTAACATAGAAAATGATATCACTTATTTCTGAATTGATACAAAAGTGATGATTAAGTCTAAAAATTCTTCTGTATTCTACAGTGTTACATACCTAATCAACATAAAACTTACAAAAGAAAAAATGAAATAAATATCAAATTATGCTTTCACCAAGCAAGAGGAAGAAATAAGAATCAAACTTATTAATATGTATGTGAAGGTCATTTAATATTTCCAGCACCACATAGTTGAATAAAAATTAGAGATGAACAGGGCAATTGCTTACTGAAAAGAACTTCAAATTATGAGAAGGACATATTTGAAATTAGGGAGCACATATATTTATTAGGGGGCAGAGAGATGGAGAAATAGGGAGAAAAAATTCTTGTAAAATACATAACCCTGGAAGCTATATAACCCTGGAAAAACTAAGTACTGTAAGAGTGAAATAACAGGACTACACAATAAAATTATATAAAATTACTTCACAACAGGAACACAGACAGGGTTTCCAATAGCTATGATTGTTATTGCAATTCCAATTTAGGGTGATTTATTCAAAAGTTCACAGCATTTTCAAAGATATAACAAATTTTAGAAGGGTGATCATTCTTTACATCTCTCTTCCAGTGCATACTTAGATTTTTAGTAGTCCATACTGGAAAACAGATAGAATGCAATGGTGCTTTCTATGGTTGTATCTACATTAGGAAAAGGTTACTATTATAGTCAAACAAAAGTCATCACTTCTTTTCATAAGGAATTTGAATAAACGAGCCCTGAAGAATAGTTTCTGAGTGAACTTTATTGAAGATTGGTTTTCTAGTGATTCTTCCTTATTACCGGATCTCTCTAGTGTTTGCTCTTCTGACAGCTTTCCCTGTCTGAAATTTTGAAGAAAAAACTAATATATTCTCAGTTCAAAATATCATAACTTTCTAACTCTCTCCTGTGGTTAAAACATATTATTCACTTAAGGTCAGCATTATGAACATAATCAAAAATACGAGATCTGGGGAGGATAATGTGAACCAACCATAAAAATACATCAAAGCAAAAATACGCATGTTCATCTCCTAGTAAATTCAGTTTTTATGACAAGATTACCTCCAGAAATACCAGCATATTTTTCTTCCTTTAAGAAATCACTACTGTTTCCATTATTTGTGGACATCCTATCATTTAATAAAGCAATCACTAGGTATTTTTGCCTGGGAACAAATCTAATTTTAATGAATCAATGTTTTTGCCATTAACTTCAATAAAGTGGATATTTGCATTTTAACAAGAATCATTCCAACATTAAGGTTACAGTGATCCTGTTATAACTCACCAGTATTTTATAGTCACAAAAGTGTAAGCATAAACACACATTTTGCTAGTTATTATTGATAGATTTTCAATTAATATGGAGCATAAGACAATTTCACCGTACAATTATTAATTCAATAAAGTTTAAACTGTATTTCATATGTATTTGCTCTAATTCAAATTATAGCATTCCAGGATAGCAGGGTAAAAATGAGGCTAAATCACGGTAATTATGTTTTCATCTTTACTAATTTAAATTGACATTTAGTATGATGAGTTTAAAAAGCAAAACATCAATAATAGAAACATTACAATTAAAAGAAATAAGCAACATACAAATTATTCCATTCAAAGACAAAAACTGAATGTATTGCACTCTGCATACCAACCTTGCTATCACTTTTAAACTCAAAATAATGTTCTGTGGCAAAGAAATTTACTTAAAATTGTCCAAGTTACACCTACTCCATCAATGATAGATTCAAACTAACATCTCTCCAAATTAGAATAACTTAGAGAGGTTTGCCAGAATCATCTCCAGAAATCTCATGGGGTATTGAATCCAGGAGATAATAAACAAACAACATAAATAACAAACAACATAATTACTGACCAAAAAAAAAAAAAAAAATCAAGACAAGCCACAGAGCTAGAAGAGGGTCTTAGAAGTTGCTGAAATTAACCATTTAATTGCTGAATAAAAGGGAGGCCCTCTCACAGAGGGACAACATGGCTTGGAGTCAGTACTGAAATACTTCAATATTTTAACAATTAATGCAATGTTTAATGTTTTGTCAACTTGATTGGATTGAAGGATGCAAAGTATCATTCCTGGGTGTGTCTGTGAGGGTGTTGCCAAAGGAGATTAACATTTGAGTCAGTGGACTGGGAGAGGCAGACTCACCATCAGTCTGGGTGGGCACCATCTAATCAGTTGCCAGCACAGCTAGAATAAAGCAGGCAGAAGTTGGAAGACTAGACTCACTGAATCTTCCAGCCTCCATCTTTCTCCCATAGTGGATGCTTCTTGCCCTCAAACATCAGACTCTAAATTCTTCAGATTTTGGACTCTTGGACTTACACCAGTGATTTTCCAGGGGCTCTCGGTCTTTCAGTCATAGACTGAAGGCTGCACTGTAATCTTCTCTACTTTTGAGGTTTGGGGACATGGACTGGCTTTCTTGCTCCTCAGCTTGCAGATGGCCTATTGTGGAACTTCATTTTGTGATCATGTGGGTCAATACTCCTTAATAAACTCCCCTTCATACATACATCTATCCTATTAGTTCCGTCCTGCTAGAGAACCCTGACTGATACAATTACTAAGGCTGAACAAATGCATACAACCTGAATGTAAGTTGTGTCTCTAACACGCCCTTGCTTTAAGGATGTGACTTCTCCAAACCTGAATCTCTCAAATGTCTCCCCTCCCAGCGGTCTGTAGTGACAGATGCTAAAGAACATGAGTATTGCAGTTGAAACCTCCCAAGTTGTATCTCTGTAACATTCATGGGGTCTCTGGACAAGTGCGTTTTGAACTGCCCATTTTTAATTTCCTTCAGGACAGTGGTTTGTAGAGATTCTTCTTAAATTACTGTATCTTGTATGTAACTTTATTTAATTCTCCAAAGTTTACATACTTCAATTAAGTATTGAGCTTATTTTATCCACTATTACAGGAATTTGTGTCCTGTGTTTTGAATGTGTTCATACCACTGCATGGATCCTCTAGAATGTGGATGACTTACCTAGACTTTGAACACTTTAGGGCTTCCTTTCTACCCCTATTCCCTTCCAAGAGTTTATTGATATCCTTCTTCCTTCTGTCAGGAAATACAGTTAAAGTGGTTAGAGGATAAAAACAAACTTCCTGACCATTCCATACTATATTATGGTAGTAATCTAATGAATTTGAATACTCTTAAGGAAGTACTGTAGGTAAAATAAATAAATAAAATGCAGTTGACTTACTCTGTTAGACAAATAGAGATAAAAGGCATTGGTCAAATAAATCTCCCAATGTAACTGAGACTCTTATTCTACTGTAATGATCATTTCAAAGGATCATTAATGGAGGAATGGTACTCTTGGAGAGATCACATGATATGAAATGACAATAATCATTTCAAAGACATAGCAATCGGAGAAACCACCTTTTGTAGACTTTTATAACTCCTTGCTTACCTTCAAGATCTCCTTAAGATACTTCAGAGCACATTGTAAAAAAAACTGGGTTTTGTAAGAGTATTTTGTGTTTACCAGGACATAATTCTCACATCTTCATGAATAGCAAAAAGATCTTTTTATCACATCCTCTTAAATGTAGTATTTTTCTGGAATTAGGGAACCGCTAGTGACTTCCAATATACTCTTTCCTCCAATGTTTATCTAACTTTTAAATTTGTGGCCCTTATGCATAACATTCTTTACTCCTCCAACTGTGAAGCCACAGTCATTGTAGTCCAAATTTGATTTCTATTCTACTGCATGCCCCTGTGTAAAATCACCAGTAAATACTCCTGACTTGATGTACTGTGGTAATGTTACTGAAAGCTACAAAGGTCAGTTATAATTTGGCTCCTATTTTCTAATAGTCCCTGAAACATTGCTTCCTAACCCAATCTCAAAACTTTGAAGCTAGATACAGGTTTAAAGACAGTGCACATGGGCCTGTCTTTTATTCCCTCAGTTTTTATTAGCTTTTCTTAATTAGAGCTTATATGGCTCATTATTCCATGTTTTAACAACCAAAACCGTTGGTCGTTTTTACTAAAAACTTCTGTTTTCGTTTTATTATGAGCTGTTTTTCCTACTAATAATTTAATGATTCAAGCTTTTTTTCTCTCCTTTATAAACCTACATGTTATTATTCCTTCCTAATCCTAAAAATGTCTTACTAGTCTCCCCTTTTGCAAGCCTTGCTATTTCAGTTACCTATTGCTGTGTAACAAAGAATTTCATTACTTTACACATTAATGGCTTAAAACAACAATCATTTTAGTATGGTTTGTAATATTTGGGGTCTAGGAATTTAAGCATATAGTGACTGGATTATTCCACAGATTTACATGGTATTGACTAGTTACCTGGTGTATTAAGATGAGCTGGTGTTTGATGGGGATGGCTGAAACACTGGTCTCAAGTGGGCCTGCGTCCATCCACATGTAGTCTTGGACCCCTTCCAAGTTGTCTCTCCATCTGGGCAGCAGGACTTTTTAGGTGGTGGCTCAGAACTTCAGGAGGAAGTGTTAAGAAGACACAGGAAGTGTGGAAGCTGTCCATCTCTCATGACTTGGGACCAGAAACGGACAGATCATCACTTCCAGCATGTTCAAAGCAGTGTCAAAGCCTGCCAGCTTAAAGGAAAGGAAATATTTATCCAACCTCTTCACTGGAGTAGTATATTAAAAAAATTATAGCCATCTAGAATCTACCACACAGGTATTGTTTCTGAATGAATACCTGCTCAGTCATTACTCAGGTAATATTCAGTGTTTGTAAAATCAGGCCAAAATTGCAGTGTCAAGAAGCAAGATCGCCAGACCTAGTACTTTCAAAAGTGATGCCTAGTTCTTTCATAAGTTTTTCACCACCACCCCCACACCCTAAGTAAAATATTACTGGATTTTTAAGGGCATCATTAATGGTTCATATTCGGTATATGTAAGTCAAGGAGATTCCAGGAAAATCATGTTGACACATGACAAAATGTAATCGATTTTATAGCAGCAATGTGTTAGAGTGTCTTAAAGAGCATATCTCCTATGAGGGGTACTTTCTCAATCCCATTTTTCCATATTTTTATAGACCACATAGAAAGAGACTTGCAGAACTGGTATGGCTTTTTCTAGAGGCCATTCTGTAACTTATTAGTGATAGCAACAACATGGCCCACAAATCTAAGACCTGCTTTTTGATCACTAGGTCTCTCAAAAATAGCCACCAATTGAGGAAGAGTAAGTCACCATCCTTGAAGACCCAAAAGAGGGATATACTCCTCCCACTTTGAAGATGTAAGTAAATATCACTCCCATAGGGGAAAAAGAAAACAAATTTCTTCTTTCCCTGAGCTTTCCAATATTTTGTCCTCCTTTCCCCAAAACATCTGCCTGAATGGCTCCCACCTGCGTCTATCTGAAGGGAGCAGTAGAAAAGTTTGTTAACCTATTATACTCATTGACTGTTCTTTTGGCATCTCTATTCCTTGAAAATTAGGCTCTTGTTCATTTCCTTCTGTAAACTTTCTAAAATGAGATAGGCAAAATCCAGAAAACTTTGCCATGTGTCTTTATCTTCCTATCCTTTCCCTTTACTTTCTTTTCATTCCTACAAGTTGTTCCTCAACTGTTCATCTGGGCAATTATAGTTCATCCATGGAACTTCTATACGTAATCACAGCTCTTGTGCCAAGGAATATTTCAGTGGTTTAACACATACAGACTTGTTTATCACTTAAAGTATCTTTCCCAATCTGTCACTCAGTGATCCAAGCTAAAACAAACTACAAATTTGTAGCTCTAGAATTTGAAATAGGTAGATTCCTTGGTTGCTGCAATGGAGGAAAGGTACTCTTGGAGATATTACACATTGTGTGGGCCAGATGTGATATTTTTAACTTCTACTACAGTCCATAGTCTAGAACTAGTTCATGGCCCTGATTCCTGATGACTGAAGGGTGAGTAGAAAGTGTAGTTTCTCTGAGTCAAGAAGAAAAGGGAAACTGGATACAGTTGAGCATTCACAATACCAACCACGAGTTATGTGACAAAAAATTTATTCTTTTAATCTTGACAGCAAATTTGGAGATAAAGTCAAAATTTGAGGCAGTATATGAATACAAGGATTCATATAGCTTCCTTGGCTATAATTTTAGGCCCTAGGAACTGGTGACAAAAATGAAAAATTCTGTTATTGATTCAATGATTGTGCACCCACTGAAAATGTACATATTGAAACTGAATCCCCAATGTGATGGTAAGGCCTTTGAAGGTAGGGCCTTTGGAAGGTGATTAGGTTATGAGGGTGGAGCCCTCATTATCAGAATTAGTGCCCTCATAAAAAGGACCCCAAAGAACTTCTTTTCCCTTTCTGCAATGTGAGGACCCACAAACAAGACAGCCATCTATGAATCAAGAAGCAAACCCTCACCCAAACCCCAAATCTGCATACCTTAATTTTGAACTTCCCAGCCTCCAGAACTGTGAGAAATAAACTTCTGTTATGTATGAGCCACACATTCCATGGTAACTTGTAATAGCAGCCCAACTGGACTAAGACAAATGGATTATTTTTAAGCAATGTAAAAACAAATAACTTCTATCTGTATAACATTTCATTTAGGGATTTTTTTTTTTAATCAAAGCATCAGAAATTTATTAAATAATTATAAAAAATAACTAGATGTCATTGTTTTAAAACATCTTTATCGTAATACCACAACGATTTCCCTATTTTATTTAGAGCATTGCTTAAATGTCACCTCCTTAGAAGCTAAACTTTTTGTGATAAATCTTTTGAAAGTTACATTTGTATTGCACTTCTTACTCCATTCCTTATGCCTCCACACTACGTTGTGTAATGTGGTCATATTATATATTGATGATACTTTCCAAAGAAACAGTATATTATACATGTGTGCTATACCTCCTTACTCTTTGTCTTTTACCCAGAAGGTAAGTTCACTGAGGGAAGACACTTCTCTTTCATTCTAATCAACTAGAACAATATCTGAGAAATAGGCAACCAATATATATTTTGTTGAATGAAAACAACTTCAGAAGAATCAATCTATTACAAAATAACTTCCATGCCAGCCTTTCATTAAAACTATATTCTCAATGATATACAGCAATCTGCTTTATAAATCAGGAGACAACCAATCATCAAAAGAAGAGAGAGTTCCCCTTGGTTCTATGCCTACTTCTTGTCTTTGCAAAAAAATAAACCACTTTCTTCTTTAAATCTCTTATCTCTTTGATCCTGTGATGTAATTTCTCTCCCTTTAAATTATTTTTACTCTCTTCTTGAGAATTTTTAATGTCTTCTCTTCCTCTTCTTGGTAAGTCATAAATGATCAGCTAAATTGTCTTTTGTTAATAATCACCTCAATAATTATGCTTCATTTAATTTCTTTGGCTTGCATTACTCTAAGATCCAAGATTGATGGGTCTAAACTGATGATCATTCCAAAATTACTATTATACTTATGGACTTAAAGGCCTTTCATTTAAACTCAATATATCCAACTTAAAATTTGGGGACTTCCAGATCAAATGGCAGACTGAGCAGACATGAGAAATAGTACTATGAGCAAACATATCAAACACATATACTACATATTTACATGCTCCACACACACACATTCCAGTACTATAAATCTTATAAATTAGCAGGTAGAAGAATTTTAATAATACCTGGTTGAGTTTGAAAGCAAAAAAAAAAAAAATCTACCCATCTCAGGAATGAATGAAGATATTCCTTACCCAATGCAACTGGAAGCTGAAGCTGTATAGCTCAAAGGTATACCAGAATAAGAAATAAGCTTCAAAGCCTAGAGTCTCAATGTATTGTTTAATGTAGTGAAAATGTGGTTCTCCATGTAAAACCAAGAACCTGGGTAATCCTATTATACCTCTGAAAATCTTCATGCCTAGGGTCTTAGTACTAAAAGGAGCCTGAGACCAAAAAAGAAAAAAGAAAATCATTGAGGCATATAGAGCCAAAGCACAAAATCAGAAACCTGAGGAAAGACCAGGTTCAAAGAGATTTAAAAAAAAACAGCATACATCAAATAATTGAATATCATTACAGAAAACAAAACGTGTCAGATAAAATTTATAGGTTGTCCACTAATAAAGGACATCATTTAAGAGGGAAGTACAAATAGTTACTAACCATGAGGAAAGCAACACAGGAATAGGAACAATAGATGAGAAGAAACTCTGGAAGCTAGCCATATGACTCATAGATTTTTCAGAGGAAAAGAATAGAAGGGGTAAATGGAAGTAAAGGTTTTAAAAAATGATAACAGAGCTGTCCAGTATAAAAAATACATGGTTCTCATGCAGAAAAAGCACTAACATTCAATATAGGATAAAACAATCTAAAATTTACTTTAATAGTTGAGTGTGGTAAGAAAAATATTAATTTTTTCATTAATAGGAAGAAATACGTTTTCAAATTTAATGTTATTAGTGGTCAAAATTCTACATGGTATTATTAAATACTATATAAAACTAATAATTAGATTTGATTAGCCTATCTAATGGTTTAGCTCTCCACTTCTGGCGTCTACAATGGATTCACATCTCCACTCCATCATTTACCAATTGTGTAACTGTGAGATTACCATTTAAACTTTCACAGCTTTGGTTATATCAACTGTAAAATGGGGATATTCATAGCATCTGCCTAATAAAGATACTATACAGATAAAATTATATGATATAAAATTAAATTATATAATATCTATAGCACAGTATCATGGATAAGATAGGTTCATAAGAAATATTAGAGGATGTGGAGAAATAGGAACATTTTTACACTGTTGGTGGGACTGTAAACTAGTTCAACCATTGTGGAAGTCATTGTGGCGATTCCTCAGGGATCTAGAACTAGAAATACCATTTGACCCAACAATTCCATTACTGGGTATATACCCAAAGGATTATAAATCATGCTGCTATAAAGACACATGCACACATGTTTATTGTGGCACTATTCACAATAGCAAAGACTTGGAACCAACCTAAATGTCCAATAACGATAGACTGGATTAAGGAAATGTGGCACATATACACCATGGAATACTATGCAGCCATAAAAAATGAAGAGTTCATGTCCTTTGTAGGGACATGGATGAAGCTGGAAACCATCATTCTCAGCAAACTATTGCAAGGACAAAAAACCAAACACCACATGTTCTCACTCATAGGTGGGAATTGAACAATGAGAACACATGGACACAGGAAGGGCAACATCACACTCCGGGGACTGTTGTGGGGCGAGGGGAGAGGGGAGGGATAGCATTAGGAGATATACCTAATGCTAAATGATGAGTTAATGGGTGCAGCACACCAACATGGCACATGTATACATATGTAACAAACCTGCACATTATGCACATGTACCCTAAAACTTAAAGTATAATAATAATAATAAAATTAAAAAAGAAACGTTAACATATTAAGATGAGATATTGAATTTTATCTATGAGAAATAAAGTATATTTTTCACCAGCCAATAACATGAATTATGTATAAAATATAGTATTTATAGCTGTTTTAAATTGGCTTTTTAATAATCAGGGTGGCTAGGTAATGCATCATCCAATACTAAGTTCATAAAGTATTCAAATTGGGTCCTTTTGAGAGCAAAGGGAAGCTTTATTAATGATTATACCAGTTCAATCTTAACATAATCCTGCACTTTCCAAAGTAAAGCAAGTTGTGTGATCATTCAATCCACAATGTAATTGGTTTTCACTCATGAATTTTGCACAGCTAAATTGAATCATGTAATCACATAGAAACTGGTATCTCTGAAACAGATGAGCATACCCCACAGGTACCATATATGAATCTTCCACTAAATTGAAGTCAATAAAGAGATAAATATTTATATTCTTTTTGCATCCAAAATATATAATGCTATGTCTGCATATTTCCAGTCTTGCTAAAATTATAAGATTCTTTAACATAATGAAAATACTTTTCACAAATGCATAGTGTTATTATTTATCATTTAAGAACCATCCCTATATCTCAGACTCGTTCCTTGTTTAGTGTTAATTTGGAAGAAATATCAGATGCAGCAGAGGGTGAATTGAAAACTTCTTGAAAAAAAGTTACCATCTAATTGAAATGGAACAACTCAGCATCTTTTTCAATAGAAGTAATCACTGAGAATGTGCCTTTTTACATGATATCAAACTCCTCAAACTTGAAATGTTAAAAAAAAACCTGATATTTTTTGGTGATGAGTTTTTAAAGAAATTTTGGACAATAACTGCTACATGGATTCATTTTCTCACAATAAAGATATGACACTTATTTTCAAAAAATTCTAAGTGAAACAAATTTAACAATGTATTTTGCTCCTTAATAACACAAATAAAGATTTGTAAATCTTGGCAAATCGATGAAAACAATTTAACTGGATTAGTTTTACTAAAAATCAACTTTGGCTCTAGACACTGACTTTTACTATAATCAAGTTAATTAAATTGATATATTGTTGCTTTTTGCTTTCTTAATAATTAGCAAAGCACAGTATTAGGGAATGCATTTTAAAAATTATTTTAATATTTATAAGTGCTAAAGCAATCATACAATAATTGAATTATCTAATTTATTTGACAAATATGCAGTTATCTTCTAAAACTTAAAGAAATTGCAATATGATGCATACCTATCTTCTACATTGAAGCAAATGAGTTTTTAACAATATGTGATTAATGAAATTACTTGTCCATAGAAGAGTGGGTCAGAATGAACACATATGACACTAAAATTTCAAATGTATACATATGTATATAGAAGGACAACTGTTTTTCTCTATCAGAAAGTACTAATACTAAAATGTACTAAATGAATTAATCTGTCAGCATGTCAAGCATCAAAATTTATATGTGAACTGATAGAATGAAGGGGTTGGGTAAAGTAGGTCTCTTAGAAGCAAGGCTAATATTGTGTGTTAATCTAATATTAGAGAGGCTCATGTGCTATCAGTCCGAAAGTACCAGGTTTTGAGAGTAAAGTTTGTTCATGCCTATTTAGTGGCTGGTGAGTAAAACCTAATAGGGCAGAAGAGCCCCTTGTGAATCCCTCAATCAATGCAAACTGTGTATGATAACTTGAAATTAAAATCAACTTTTATTTTGCAAAACATATTACTTTCTGTATAACTAGTCAGCTGGTATTAATAGTTTCAGTTGTTCTTTATAATTGAATGTTCTTCCTTGCTATTCAATGTTAGAGGCATAATAAGAGGCTGCTCAGGTCATTTACAGTTAGGGTCCCATTTGAAATACCCATACTTAATCAGGGAATTCAAAAATTAAGGAGGAAGATGGAAGAAAGAAAATGCTGGAAAGGACAATCTTAGTGCAACAGGAACTGGGCACATGCTTATCAAATGCATTTTGTATTCTTTCTGGATGCAACTAGAGTGCATTTCACACCCTCCTTTGCAATTAAATGTAGCTAAAGGCTAGGTTCTAATCATGAAAATATGAGTGGAAATAATGGATACCGCTTACACACAGTATTCTGTGCCCTTTGCATTTCCAGCAGCTTTATATAGGTTAGCAGAGTGACCTTGTATCCACGCATTGAAAATGGCATAACCACAAGATAGAAAATGACTGAGTTCTTGGTTCATGACTTGAAAGAGAGCCATATGCCAAGTAAGAACACTCATTTTGGACTTCACAAGAATAACAAATTAACTTCCACTATGATCTTTAAACCATTGTGTAGATTCAGGTTTGTTTAGTACTGTAGCAAGTGGTGCCCTAACTTATACAAAGGAAGGTTGTTTATAGAAGTTGAGTACTTTATCCAATTTTTCTTAGTCTTCCTCCTCTTTGAAAATAGGTAATTGGATCTGATCATTAGGTAGTCATGCATGAACTGTAAGAAAGAAATTTTAGCAAAGTATTAAGGATGAATCATAAAAAAGTGTTGAGGAATTAAAGGTTGGTGTCAAGTGGTGGGGGGCTTTCTTCCAAATTGTTCTGTAGCCTAGAAACATAACTGAGATTTGAAGCAGACAGCAAGGCAAAAATAAAAACTTTATCTTAGCTTTTAAGATTCAAAGTGGCTTAAAAGTCTATATAAATAAAGACTACGGAAATAGAGAAATATATAGATAAAGTAAATGTACATGGGAAAGAAGGACAAAATGGATGAAACAATGAGTCGGATAATGAAAAAGTGGTATATTTCAGATAATTAGTAGCATTATCAAATATGGAAAAGAAAAAGGAAGTAAAGGTGAGTAGATATATATGCACATAGGTACATACAAATACATATACTATATATATTCACACCTACATGTAATGTAGGAAGTAATGTGATGTGAGTTATATTCTTGAAGATGTATGAAGACTAGATAATAAGGACTATAGAAGAAATAGAATAGAGAAGTCTCAATATATTTGATGACCTAAAAAATACCATGAAACAATTTTGCAATGGATATTTCCAGGTTAAAAAAAGTAGCTACCAAGTTATCAAGGTTTATTTAAAAAAATATACATTCTTGCATATATGATTAGTCTTCTGCCAAATACTATATACATTATATCATCAGAAAAGCAAACAGCCATCAAAAATGGCAGATTATATAGTATAGAATTTATGTCAAATTTATCTCACTGTATTCTAACTCTAAAAATTCATGATGTAAGTATGTATTGTACTGTATCTCTAAGATGACCAAAATAATTCCAATTTGTTATTCTACGTAAACAAGATTTTAACTCTGTATTAAAATGCAGAACTACGTGATTCGATAGCCTATGAAAATGTCAATTATTTTAGAACAAGCTTGAGAAACTTAGAATTGCCTCAAGGACTTTAAATTGTAGACATGTTCTGGGAAACCCACTTGAAAATTCTTCATTTAAAATTGTTTATGTCTTTAAGATCAAGACTAATTCACCTAGACAGTAAAATTGAATGGATAGCTTTCAAGAATTAGATAAAATACCTTAATGTTTACACCATAACTTAAGGCCAATATTTTCATTAAAATGTTCATAAACTCACAACATACATTTTGTTGTTTCCTATTTTTTTGTCTATATAATTGTTTGGGAAATTGGGCTTTTCTTACATAAAACCTCTATAACCATGCCATTAATCATTATGTATGCCCTCCACAAAATATTCATGTAGTTTATTTTTCCTAGAATTTTTCACTAACTTCCTAAACCTCTAAAAATAATTTAGAAACTCAGTTACCTCATTACAGTATAAAATACGTATATGGAACAACATATAGAATTTGTCACGCAGATTATGTCTCATCACACAAATACTTATTCTTTTACTAAGAAAGTGCAATTCCCTTCTAGTTATTTTTCTCAAACTTCAGGGAAATAGCAAATTTTTCCTCAGCTATCTCTGAGGCATATAGCGTCTTATTCATCTACATAAAAAATGATGTTATAAAGATATTAAATAAAAATTCCAATTTCTTAGATATGAATATGGTTTTTGAGTGTCTGGATTTGTATTCGGTTATAGCCGCATATTGGAAAATGTTTTAAAAGGGAACACATTTTGAATGCATATATGAATCTGAGCAGCAGTATCTCAGAATGGAATGTTTTTCCCTAGAGAAATATGTTAGGAATACGCTTCTTCCAAATTTTTCTCTTTGATTATATAGAATTTTTCTTTCCAAAATATTGGTTTTCTCTTATCTAACCAATAGAATGGTCTGCCTTTTTTCTCAAATGAATGGCACAGAGATGTGAAAAAGAAATGTGAAATGAGAAATAGTATGTGGTATATTTACATTAGAAGGTGACCCAGGAAACGCCTTAGCAATTGTCCTAAACACATTCCAAACAAAGCCTCATAACCCACTATTAATTGCAATAAAAGTAGTTGCCCTCTATCCTAAACAGTGAAGAGACTATTGAAATATAGCCTAAGTAGTTGAATAGGAATATTTTCTAGGCTAATATGCCAGAGGGGAAAAAGTAAAGGATTCTTAATGGTTTTACACAGAACTCTGTGTGAATACAGCTGCCACATTATCCTGTTTAGCACAGACAAGACAGATGGGAAAACTTCTTTACAAAAATCTTACATCACTGAGACTATTTTCTGCTCTTTGTGAACATTTTATACATATAAACTACTATGTAAATTTAACATCGACAACCTTATATGTTATCACAAAACAGGGAAAGTTTATTATGAACAGTTGCTAGCTTTTAGAATAAGCAGACATAAATCCTGTTTTTTGGCACTTGATAATGATGTAACTTATCTTCAGTTTCTTTACTGATAAGTTGCAATATTCATATAAATAAGATTTAAATGAAACATTTAATTTGATAAAATATGTTAGTTGCAGGTATTTTCAAAAGTTCCACATATTAGACAATTTACTCCAATTCCTTCACTTGATGAAGAAGTAAGAAATTACTTATAACATTGTGTAAGTGTCTTTATTTGAATGACAAGAACCTTTAAGAAGGTAAGAACTTCTTATATTATATCTTAATTTACTATTAATTCTAATTTATTCTCTTACATGAGCTAAGCAGATGGCTAGAAAATGCATGTGTCTGTGTATATGAAAATATTTTCCTTTTACCAAAGACCCCTACTATTTTTATTTAATGATTTCCAGGAAGATTTTCAAAATGCATTCTAAAACTTCTAACACATTTTGTATTTATTTTCTCAAACATTAATTAATCTAACATTCATTAGAGTCAATAATGGGACTGATAGTTTCTCCTTTCCATTTATCCAATTGAAATGTCTAGTGTACTTAAATCAACATCTATTCCTAAAAAGGAAGAGAAACATAAAAGGGTTTATCTGGATACTTCAGTCCCAGAAGAATTTGACTAAAATATTCAATGCTGTGTCCTATTTTTGGTTGTTGTTGTTTGGTTTTATTTTCTGTCTTTTCTGGTCTTCTTAGCAGTCAGTGTCCACATGTAGCACACACCTGTGGATACAGCAATATCCAGTATTTAGACAACTCTGTTTAAGTAGGATGGTAAAGGCAGCCTTATACACATCAACCTTGTGGTTTACAATTTAAGTATGTAAGTACAATTTAAATTAAGTATTTAAGTACAATTTAAGTACATTTGCTAGAACCAAGAGCTATGAAGTTAGCTATGAGTCCAAAACTCCTGGATGGCTGCCAGAATCAACCTCCATGCCACCCTGTGGATTCATCTCTAGTCATATCCACTATGTGTTTTGTTCAAAGTGAGCTCTAACCCCTAGCTTGGCATCCCAACAGCAGCACTCGCAACTCTCTTTATCATATCATTCATCTGATGAATTATCATGTTATCCTACTTCCCTACCCTATTGACAATCTGGTTATTCCACCTGGTAGTCAGATCACTTTCCAGATAGAGGGTTAAGGTACTCACAACTACTTGTCATTAGTCTTCCTCCCTAGGTGTTTCTGTTTTGTCTTTAAATCCCCCCTTCTGCCTAAAAGTCTATCCGAAATCACTTTCTCTCCATACATTGATTCGAGTGATGATCAACAGAGGATTTGCCTCCGCTCTTCTCTGCCTCATTTTAGGTTATCCATTCCAATTCTAGGGATAGCTGTTTGTATTCTGTGCCTTAGATGTTCTGCTTCATCTGTAATGCTTGTACTTCTGCTGTTAGCTTTTTATCTCCTTATTTTCTAATGCTGCTAATGATCTACCATAGCTGTGCCACCTTCTTTTGCTTTAACTCCAAGAAAAATTCTATCTGATTTGCAATATGTATTTGCATTTATCTTGATTTATGTTTACATTGCAATCTAGTCTTTACTTAACATTCTGAATTATGTTCCTGAAGAATGTATATCAGAATAAAATACATAGCCCTAAAAAATATTGTAACTCAGTTTCCCACATTTATAGAAAGGGTAATACTATCTTTAACAGGGTTAGATTCATGGGCATGCAACCTGTGCAGTCACATGAGGCCCCATGCTGAGAAAGGTTCCATGCCTGGTTTATGCTCTCCTGTCGTCATCTTGACATTCTTAATAATTTCATCTTTTATCTTGTGTTTTGAAGAGAATTCCAATGAGACAACGGAGCATGTGCATGAGTGGAGAAGTTTGTTTACAATATATGTGTCCGCTGTTTCTTGCCTCCCTGTTCATGTATAGTATCCAAAGTCCCTATAGCACAAAATTCCAATGGAACCCACGATGGATGGGAGTTTAGTGATTTTCAAAGGGAGAATGAGATATGCTTTTTTTGTTACAGCTGAGTAAGCAGAGGTCTCAACAATCCAGAGAGGCCGAACTTTCCATTAGAATGAGAATTTGCTTCAAATGTAGAAAAACAATGACATTCTCAGAAGCATGAATAATAAAGGAATCTTTTTCATATTTTTTATTTCTGTTACTTCCCTGTATTAGCCCACCCCTTATGCTGAAAATGATGAAATAGAAGGAAATGAAAAGATAGGGCAACCCCACAGTTCTTTTTTATTTCAGTCCTTCCTTACTTATCAGTAAGCTAAAGATAAAGGTTTTTAGTAAAATGTGTGTGTATCAAGTGAAAACAAGCAAAAGCAAAAACAAAACAGGTCAGTTAGACTTTCTACTATTGTGTGGCACTTTTGCTGTTCTGCTGAGAAAGAAATACATACGCATGTACAAGCTATGAAATATAAATTGTGTAATTTCAGTAATTCTTTGTGTGAGTTAAATGGTATAATATTTGCATTTGAAATTGGCATTGCCACTATAAAGGTAAAATTAATGCTAATAACATGTGTAGATTTTTAACTTAGAAATTAAATAGGAAATTAAAATGCCAATACAGGTTGAGAGAGAGATGGTGGAAGTACATGTAATGACACATTTTCCTGCTTTTAAAACAAGGGGCCCTGCACTTTCATTTTATACACCGACCCTCAAATTATGTAGCCAGCCTTCATCTTTAATAACATATTTGAATGGGCTATTCAGACTGTAGCTGATTAACCTTCTTTCATTTTTAGTGGTCACAGTGTATTGATTAAAAGAGAAAGTTTATTTTGTTTCTTCTCTCGGGATGGCTATGGTTGACAAATCATACTTTTTGGCTTCTGTCCTATCTTTTATTTTTATTTCTCCCTTGGTAAAGTACTATATAAAAACTTAGCAGTGTTTCTCCTTGATCAATGAGGTGTCTCCCTTTTCCAACAACAGCTTCTATATCAGACTCGGTACTCCAGGGACTTAAGCACATTGATGCTTCTATTCTGCTATTTTTCTTCATTTAGTATCTCATCCTTAGAGAGCACAAGAGGATAAATAGATTGTTTACCCAGGTGTGGTATTAGTGTTGTACACACACAACATGCAGACTCTCTGTACCCTTCTGACACTCAATAGGATAACATTAAAAGTATCCCAATGTATATTTTTCTGCTGTTTCTCTCCAAAGTGCTTTATTGTTGTCTTTTCCTCTAGCTGTATGAAAAACCTCACAGATATCCCAATGTTTAGAGTACAAATTAGGATCTACAATGGACTCCTTAGCTGGTGGCCTGCATTTCGCCTCCCTGATCCTGATCCTGGGAAGGCCCACCACAGATAAGAAGTCACGCCATTGAAACATAATTTTTAAAATAAAATTAATTTGCCCTAATATTCACCAGTTTAATTTCAGCATTTGAAATGACAATAACTAGGTCTTTTGCAAAGTTTTTTAAAAGATATATCATGTGCTCTTTGTAGGTTATGTTTTTGCATTTATATTAAAGCAACATTTATAACATCTGTTTAAAAATCAATTTAACATGAACATTTATAATATGTAAAATCAAAAAGAAAGGAAAGAATATTAAATGGAAAATAAAATTTCTACACTGGCTTACTTATTACTTTAGAAATAAAATTAGTATATGAAATTTATATATTCCTCAATTGTATTAAATTTTAGAGTGACCTCTAGAGTATCCAGCAGATAATGCAGTTAGCCCTAAAGAAGCAGTGAAATAAACTTCTGGAATGTTTTCAAATTTAAAAAGTAAATCAAGGCAGGGTGCAGTGGCTCACACCTGTAATCCCAGCACTTTGGGAGGCCGAGGCGGGCGGATCACAAGGTCAGGAGATCGAGACCATCCTGGCTAACACAGTGAAACCCCGTCTCTACTAAAAGTACAAAAAATTAGCCGGGCGTGGTGGCAGGCGCCTGTAGTCCCAGCTACTCGGGAGGCTGAGGCAGGAGAATGACCTGAACCCAGGAGGAGGAGCTTGCAGTGAGCCGAGGTCTTGCCACTGCACTTCAGCCTTCAAAAAAAAAAAAAAGTAAATCAATATATTACTGCGTAAAACAAATTCTACAGTATTTCTTCAGAATGTATGAACTATTTGGAAAATAATGTAAACTGTCAAATTTTCCAGTGTAACATATAAGACAGTATTATGCGGTAGGATGTAAGATGCAGATCCTAGATAATTTACCTGGCTAGGTTGTAATCTAAGCACCAGCACTTTCCTGCTATGCAAATTAAGTATTTAATTATCTGTGCCTCAGCTTTCTCATCAGAAAATGAGGATACTAGAACTGAGTTTATACAGGTTACAATAGTTATCTAAGTTGATGTTTGTTTAAGGCTTAGAACAATTACAAGCATATATCTTTGCATATATGAAACTTAAGATTAATATGCTTTTATGGTGTTGATACTACTTATGATGCCTAAAGGTACAATCATGTACATTTGTACAAAAATGTACAAAAACTGGCAAGCTTTCAAGAAAATGATATTCAGTACTATGTCTGGTGATGTCAAAATTTTATATTTGTAAATATGTTACAAATATATTCAATATTCTATTGGCTTGCTTTTTAAATTCCAAAACATTCCAGTTTATTTCACTGATTCTGTGGGGCGAGCTGCACTAAAATTATTACATTGAAACATGCTCTGCAGAATTGTAGCTAATATCTAAATATACAGTTTAGGTTGCAACATATGTGAACTAAATACACTTTCTTAGATCAACAAAAACATTAAATTCAAGTGTAATTCAATTACCTACATATGAGCTACAGACAATCATAATGCCAAAGAAGCCTATGGGAATCTTAGCTGAGCCATAATAATTATATGACTGACGCATTGCAGGTAATGATATTAAAATATAAACCAGTCAAATCTTGACATAGTTAATTATTTTTTGTCTAATTATTCTGATTTCTAAATAATTTAAGATTTATCATATCAAGTACTGACTCAGTGGGTATAACACTCATATACTCATTTCAGCAGCAGAAAACATCACTGAAGATATTAATTTCGGGGTTTTGAGTACCTCTCTTCAATCCTCTGTCAAATTTAATTGCCGAAAGAAATAATATTTTGTCACCTCCATACCAAAAGCTAAAAGTGAGCAGGATTGAGATAACCAGGAAAGGAGCAAGACCAGATGAAATCAAATTAAATCTGGTTGTTTTTCTTAAATCTGCCATGTCTGAATTCAGGGTAAATCAGAGCTCTTTATATCCAAGACTGTGGCAATACCTTTCTAGCAATGGATGAAGAGAAACTAATCCATTCTAAAAATTAAGATAAATGGAATATTCTGGAGTGGAGCTGATTACCAAAGCTACATAAAACCGTATACCACCTGATTGCTTTTGTTTTTATTTGTTTTCAAGTTTTTGCACTGCTCTTTAAGTCTACAGTCTAAATGAATGGATCCATTTTAGAGTGAATGACTTGTGTTACTGAGTGGTATTACTAAGATTAATTGAAAATATGTAATTTTTAAATTATTACTAGAGAAATCAGAGGGGAATTGAATGGAATTTCCTCCACTACTAAAATCCTAATAAATAAACTTTTACTGGGCATTTTGAACTCCAGCCATTCTCGATAATTTTCGAAACTGGATATACACAGAATGTCACTCATTCATTCTTTTACTTAAATTGTTAGGGAATATCTTCTATTCAAAATCAAAATTAAAGCTTAATAGAGATTATGTCTCTTGTCTAAAGTCATCATTTACCTAATTCTCAAAATGAAGCATTCTCTAAGTTATATTACCTCTTCAATTTTTCAATTTTTAAACAAATATTTTTGTCTCATGTAAGAGCTTTTCCATGATAGAGATCAGAACCTAGTCTTCACTCTTTGAAGTTATAGACCAAAATCTAAATCTCCTAAATATATTCTAAACTTTTCCTCAAATACTTCAGAGTTTTTTTAAAACTAGGTTTTAATATCTGTTGCAATTGAGATATAATTTTAATTTTTCTCTTAATGGGTTGTCCGATTTTACTTATCAAATACATCATATCTCTCAATCTGGAAGTCACTCATTATATATTAAATGTTAATCTACTAGTGTTTATTTCTCGATTTTTCATAAGCTGCATTGCTTGATTTTTCCATTAGTTCTGATATTATATTATTTTCATTACAATCATTTAAAAACATTTTGATAGCTGGGAAGACCAAGCCCTACCTCTCCATCTTCCTAGCCTTGCATTTTCTTTCCTCTAAAATATATCTGGCCCTGACTTGCAGAATTACACTCCTACAAATGTAAGACATATTCAAGTCTTCCTTCAATTAAAAAAAAAATCTATTGGAAATTTGATTGGGAGAGTAAGAAATTTCTTGATTAACTTGGAAGATAACTGGTATCTTTAAAATATAAAGTTTTATATCTACAAATGTGGATTACGATTCTATTCACCTATGACAGCTTTTACTCCTTTAGTAATGTTTTATAAATTTTTCCAATAAAACCTTATACATTTCTTATTAGGCACATGAGTAGGCACTTTATAATTTTTTTCACAATTGTTTTGGGATCTCTAGTATATTTTCTAATTGGATACTCTTTTTGTATAGGGATATTATTGATTTTCTTATTTTGCCCTTGTTTCTGTCCACTCTGCTGACCTATCCTTTCACATTGTTAGTTCATATTATTGAGTTTTCTATGAAGAGAGCACATTGTAGAACAAAATGAGAATGTTAACTCTCTCCAATATTTATACTTCACATATCTTTTCTTTTTCTAAATACATTGATTAGGAGCTCCTGTATCATCAATATTGGTAAAAAATTGTGACTTTTTTTCTCATCTCTTACTTTAACTGGAATGATTCTAATATTTGACTATTAAATATACTATTTGATGTTAATTTCTGCTAAATACCTTTTCTCAAAATTGAGGCTCTTCATTCTCATTTCTTGTTTCTTAGAGCACTTGCTATCAATGCATGTTTAGATTTGTTAATACTTTGGATGCAGCTTATCACATATTTATTCTTTTAATAAATGCAGTAGATTATACACATAAGACTTTCTAATGTTGATTAATCTTGCATTTCCAGATCAAATCATACTTCTGGATATAGTCTTCTTTTAGAGAATACCTGAGGTGAATCTGAGGACATTTTATTTGGGAATATTGAATCTATGCACATAAATTAATTTGGCCAACAGTTTATCTTTTGTTATCTTTGTAGTCTTTTGATTTGAGTTATTCTAGCTTGTACTTATCCCCGCCTATATCCTAATTTATGCCCAAAGGAATATAAATTATTCTATTAAAAAGACATATGCATATGCATGTTCATTGCAGCACTATTCACAATAGCAAGGCATGGAATCAACCTAAATGCCCATCAGTGATAGGCTGGATAAGGAAAATGGGGTTCATATACATTGTGGAATATTATGTAGCCATAAAAAAGAATAAAATCACATCCCTGAGGCTATTATCCTAAGCAACCTAATGCAGAAACAGAAACCAAATACAGCATGTTCTCACTTATAAATGACAGCTAAATGATGAGAACTCGTGGACACATAGAGGGGAGCAGCACACAATGGGGCCTATTGAAGGGTGGAGGATAGGAGGAGGGAGAAGATGAGGAAAAATAAATAATGGGTACTAAATTTAATATCTGGATGATAAAATTATCTGTACAACACATCGCCATGACACAAGTTTACCTATGAAACAAACCTTCACCTGTACCCTGAACTTAAAAGTCAAAAGTAAAAATAAAAAATAAAAGCAGCAAGATCAGCTTTTAGAAAAGAAAAATAGTTGATTAATTTTTCAATGTTTCCATGTTTTGAAATAGTTTTACATAGTAAAATATCTTTCTTTAAAAGTAATCTGAACATTTACATGTTTATAAGTCCTATTTTTAGAGTATATTTTTATTATATATTTTTTGTTTCCTCCTATGTTCATATATCCTTATATCTATATTGATTTATTTCTGTCTCACAGTTCGCTGATAGTGCCATTCCGGGGTACTGATTTGAATTCAGACTTGGCAGTGCTACAGAATTTAAATATATATATATATATATAGTCCAACACCAATATGACATCCAAGACTTCACTTTCTGGTGTGAATTACTCACAAGTGATGTTTAGTTCTTTTCAATTGAATGAAGCACAAAGTAAACATTTGGTGGTTTACTTTATTTCAAATTCAGCTGCAGTTTCTATGTACAAATCCCCTTGACCTCATCTCATCTCCTGATACTAAAATTCCTTAATCAGTGCCTTCTTTTCACCGTCATAGGTGTCTTTTCTGCTCTTACACAGGGTCAAGAAACTGCTCTGTACAATGTGATGAGGGGTGTGGGCTTGTAGTGTTAGCCTTACACAGTGGTAGAGTTCTGGATGTGAGGAACCCTGCCAGGGCCATTAGGTCTATTTTTTTTTTTTCCTAAGGGCTCCACGGCTACTTGCTTGTTGCTACACATAGGATTTTCTTCCCTGGGCCCACTCTAGTATGTCTCATACACAGGAAATCTGACTTTCCTAAGTATGTGCCTGCTGCTAAGGATGAGAAGACAATAACAAAAAGTTTCCCTTTTTTGACCTTTTCCTTTTTATCCAGTTTCATCAAAAAATTGGATAAGGGACCTGCAGGGCCTATAGTGATAAGATTTATAAGCCGTGTAAAAGACATTCTGTATGCCTATGGATGATCCTGAGAGTAAACCAAATAATCTTCATCTTTCTCTCTGTTGTTTCTCTCTCTCTTTCTTTTCTCTCTCTCCCTTTCTCTCCCTGTGTTTGTGAGTCTAGATAGACAAAAGTAGTATATCTGCCTATATATTTCTTTACATATTTGTGTATATATATTTTATAACTCACATTTCATTGGTGGTTCTATCATAGGTTATTGATGTCAATTCATCTGTATGCAGGCTAAAGGAATATAAAAGTAGACAGTTGGACACACGTAATTCTAAACTTACTTTTTGGATTAAACAGCTACAGTTACTCTATAATGTACTATCTGGTTGATATTTAAATATTCATGTGTATATCACTAATTCAAACTAGGTGTTTTTTAAATTATTATTATACTTTAAGTTCTAGGGTACATGTGCACAACCTGCAGGTTTGTTACATATGTATACATGTGCCATGTTGGTGTGCTGCACCCATTAACTCGTCATTTACATTAGGTATATCTCCTAATGCTATCCCACCCCTCTCCCCCCACCCCACAACAGGCCCCAGTGTATGATATTCCCCTTCCTGTGTCCAGGTGTTCTCATTGTTCAATTCCAACCTATGAGTGAGAACATGTGGTGTCTGGTTTTTTGTCCTTGTGATAGTTTGCTGAGAATGATGGTTTCCAGCTTCATCCATGTCCCTACAAAGGACATGAACTCATTCTTTTTTATGGCTGCATAGTATTCTATGGTGTATACGTGCCACATTTTCTTAATCCAGTCTATCATTGATGGACATTTGGGTTGGTTCCAAGTCTTTGCTATTGTGAGTAGTGCCACAATAAACATACATGTGCATGTGTCTTTATAGCAGCATGACTTATAATCCTTTGGGTATATACCCAGTAATGGGATGGCTGGGTCAAATGGTATTTCTAGTTCTAGATCCCTGAGGAATCGCCACACTATCTTCCACAATGGTTGAACTAGCTTACTGTCCCACCAACAGTGTAAAAGTGTTCTTATTTCTCCACAGCCTCTCTAGCACCTGTTGTTTCTTGACTTTTTAATGATCGCCATTCTAACTGGTGTGAGATGATATCTCATTGTAGTTTTGATTTGCATTTCTCTGACGGCCAGTGATGATGAGCATTTTGTCATGTGACTGTTGGCTGCATAACTCTCTTCTTTTGAGAAGTGTCTGTTCATATCCTTCGCCCACTTTGTGATGGGGTTGTTTCTTTTTTTCTTGTAAATTTGTTTGAGTTCTTTGTAGATTCTGGATATTAGTGCTTTGTCAGATGAGTAGATTGCAAAAATTTTCCCCCATTCTGTAGGTTGCCTCTTCACTCTGATGGTAGTTTCTTTTGCTGTGCAGAAGCTCTTTAGTTTAATTAGAACTGATTTGTCAATTTTGACTTCTGTTGCCATTGCTTTTGGTGTTTTAGACATGAATTCCTTGCCCAGGCCTATGTCCTGAATGGTATTGCCTAGGTTTTCTTCTAGGGTTTTTATGGTTTTAGGTCTAACATTTAAATCTTTAATCGATTTTGAATTAATTTTTGTTTAAAGTGAAGGAAAGGATCCAGTTTCAGTTTTCTACATATGGCTAGCCAGTTTTCTCAGTACCATTTGTTAAACAGGGAATCCTTTCCCCATTTCTTGTTTTTGTCAGGTTTGTCAAAGATCAGACGGTTGTAGATGTGTGGTATTATTTCTGAGGGCTCTGTTCTGTTCCATTGGTCTATATCTCTGTTTTGGTAACAGTACCATGCTGTTTTGGTTACTGTAGCCTTGTAGTATAGTTTGAAGTCAGGTAGTGTGATGCCTCCAGCTTTGTTCTTTTGACTTAGGATTGTCTTGACAATGTGGGCTCTTTTTTGGTTCCATAAGAACTTTAAAGTAGTTTTTTCCAATTTTGTGAAGAAAGTCATTTGTACCTTGATGGGGATGGCATTGAATCTATCAATTACCTTGGGCAGTATGGCCATTTTCATGATATTGATTCTTCCTATCTGTGAGCATGGAATCTTCTTCCATTTGTTTGTATCCTCTTTTATTTCGTCGAGCAGTGGTTTGTAGTATTCCTTGAAGAGGTCCTTCACATCCCTTGCAAGTTGGATTCCTAGGTATTTTATTCTCTTTGAAGCAATTGTGAATGGGAGTTCACTCATGATTTGGCACTCTGTTTGTCTGTTATTGGTGTATAAGAATGCTTGTGATTTTTGCACATTGATTTTGTATCCTGAGACTGCTGAAGTTGCTTATCAGCTTAAGGAAATTTTGGGCTGAGAAGATTGGGTTTTCTAGATATACAATCATTTCATCTGCAAACAGGGACAATTTGGCTTCTTCTTTTCCTAATTGATTATCCTTTATTTCTTTCTCCAGCCTGATTGCCCTGGCCAGAACTTCCAACACTATGTTGAATAAGAGTGGTGAGGGAGGGCATCCCTGTCTTGTGCCAGTTTTCAAAGGGAATGCTTCCAGTTTTCGCCCATTCAGTATTATATTGGCTATGGATTTGTCATAAATAGCTCTTATGATTTTGAGATACGTCCCATCAATACCTAATTTATTGACAGTTTTTAGCATGAAGGGCTGTTGAATTTTGTCAAAGGCATTTTCTGCATCTATTGAGATAAGCATGTGGTTTTTGTCTTTGGTTTTGTTTATATGCTGGATTACGTTTATTGATTTGTGTATGTTCAACCAGCCTTGCATCCCAGGGATGAAGCCCACTTGATCATGGTGGATAAGCTTTTTGATGTGCTGCTGGATTCGTTTTGCCAGTATTTTATTGAGGATTTTTGCATTGATGTTCATCAGGGATATTGGTCTACAATTCTCTTTTTTTGTTGTGTCTTTGCCAGGCTTTGGGATCAGGATGATGCTGGCCTCATAAAATGAGTTAGAGAGGATTCCCTCTTTTTCTATTGAATGAATAGTTTCAGAAGGAATGGTACCAGATCCTCCTTGTACCTCTGGTAGAATTCAGATGAGAATCTGTCTGGTCCTGGACTTTTTTTGGTTGGTAAGCTATTAATTATTGCCTCAATCTCAGAGCCTGTTATTGATCTATTCAGGGATTCACCTTCTTCCTGGTTTAGTCTTGGGAGTGTGTAAGTGTCCAGGAGTTTATCCATTTCTTCTAGATTTTCTGGTTTATTTGCATAGAGGTGTTTATAGTATTCTCTGATGGTAGTTTGTATTTCTGTGGGTTGAATGGTGATATCCCCTTTATCATTTTTTATTGTGTCTATTGGATTCTTCTCTCTGTTCTTCTTTATTAGTCTTGCTAGTGGTCTATCAATTTTATTGATCTTTTCAAAAAACCAGGTCCTGGATTCATTGATTTTTTGAAGGGTTTTTTGTGTCTCTATCTCCTTCAGTTCTGCTCTGATCTTATTATTTATTGCCTTCTGCTAGCTTTTGAATTTCTTTGCTCTTGTTTCTCTAGTTCTTTTAATTATGATGTTAGGGTGTCAATTTTACATCTTTCCTGCTTACTCTTGTGGGCATTTAGTGCTATAAATTTCCCTCTACACACTGCTTTAAATGTGTCCCAGAGATTCTGGTATGTTGTGTCTTTGTTCTTGTTGGTTTCAAAGAACATCTTTATTTCTGCCTTCATTTTGTTATGCACCCAGTAGTCATTCAGGAGCAGGTTGTTCAGTTTCCATGTAGTTGAGCGGTTTTGAGTGAGTTTCTTAATCCTGAGTTCTAGTTTGATTGCACTGTGGTCTGAGAGACAGTTTGTTATTATTTCTGTTCTTTTACATTTGCTGAGGAGTGCTTTACTTCCAACTATGTGGTCAATTTTGGAATAAGTGTGGTGTGGTGCTGAGAATAATGTATATTCTGCTGATTTGGGGTGGAGAGTTCTGTAGATGTCCACTTGCTGCAGAGCTGATTTCAATTAGTGGATATCTTTGTTAACTTTCTGTCTCGTTGATCTGTCTAATGTTGACAGTGGGGTGTTAAAGTCTCCCATTATTTTTGTGTAGGAGTCTAAGTCTCTTTGTAGGTCTCTAAGGACTTGCTTTATGAATCTGGGTGCTCCTGTATTGGGTGCATATATATTTAGGATAGTTAGCTCTTCTTGTTGAATTGATCACTTCACCATTCTGCAATGGCCTTCTTTGTCTCTTGTGATCTTCGTTGGTTTAAAGTCTGTTTTATCAGAGACTAGGATTGCAACCTCTGCCTTTTTTTGTTTTCCATTTGCTTGGTAGATCTTCCTCCATCCCTTTATTTTGAGCCTATGTGTGTCTCTGCACATGAGATGGGTTTCCTGAATACAGCACTCTGATGGGTCTTGACTGTTTATCCAATTTGCCAGTCTGTGTCTTTTAATTGGAACATTTAGTGCATTTACACTTAAGGTTAATATTGTTATGTGTGAATTTAATACTGTCATTATGATGTTAGCTGGTTATTTTGCTCATTAGTTGATGCAGTTTTTTCCTGGCATCAATGGTCTTTACAATTTGGCATGTTTTTGCAATGGCTGGTACCAGTTGTTCCTTTCCATGTTTAGTGCTTCCTTCAGGAGCTCTTATAGGGCAGGCCTGGTGGTGACAAAATCTTTCAGCATTTGCTTTTCTGTAAAGTATTTTATTACTCCTTCACTTATGAAGCTTAGTTTGGCTGGATATGAAATTCTGGGTTGAAAATTCTTTTCTTTAAGAATGTTGAATATTGGCCCCCACTCTCTTCTGGCTTGTAGAGTTTCTGCTGAGAGATCAGCTGTTAGTCTGATGGGCTTCCCTTTGTGGGTAACCTGACCTTTCTCTCTGGCTGCCATTAACATTTTTTCCTTCATTTCAACTTTGGTGAATCTGACAATTTGTATGTCTCGGAGTTGCTCTTCTTGAGGAGTATCTTTGTGGCCTTCTCTGTATTTCCTGAATTTGAATGTTGGCTTGCCTTGCTAGATTGGGGAAGATCTCCTGGATAATATGCTGAAGAGTGTTTTCCAACTTGTTTCCATTCTCACCATCACTTTCAGGTACACCAATCAGATGTAGATTTGGTCTTTTCACATAGTCCTATGTTTCTTGGTGGCTTTGTTCATTTTTTTTTTATTCTTTTTTCTCTAAACTTCTCTTCTCACTTCATTTCATTCATTTGATCTTCAATCACTGATACCCTTTCTTTCAGTTGATCAAATCGGCTACTGAAGCTTGTGCATTTGTCACATAGTTCTCATGCCATGGTTTTCAGCTTCATCAGGTCATTTAAGGACTTCTCTACATTGGTTATTCTAGTTAGCCATTCGTCTAATCTTTTTTTAAGGTTTTTAACTTCTTTGCGATGGGTTTGAACTTCCTTCTTTAGCTCGGAGAAATTTGGTCGTCTGAAGCCTTCTTCTCTCAAATCATCAAAGTCATTCTCTGTCCAGCTTTGTTCCGTTGCTGGTGAGGAGCTGTGTTCCTTTGGAGGAGGAGAAGTGCTCTGATTTTTAGAATTTTAAGTTTTTCTGCTCTGTTTTTTTCCCCATCTTTGTGGTTTTATCTACCTTTGGTCTTTGATAATGGTGACATACAGATGGGGTTTTGGTGTGGATGTTGTTTATGTTTGTTAGTTTTCCTTCTAACAGTCAAGACCCTCAGCTGCAGGTCTGTTGGAGTTTGCTGGAGGTCCACTCCAGACCCTGTTTGCCTGGGTATCGGCAACGGAGGCTGCAGAACAGTGAATATTGCTGAACAGCAAATGTTGCTGCCTGATCATGCCTCTGTAAGTTTCACCTCAGAAAAGTCCCTGGCCATGAGAGATGTCAGTGTGCCCCTACTGGGGGGTGCCTCCCAGTTAGGCTACTCGGGGGTCAGGGACCCACTTGAGGAGGCAGCCTGTCCATTCTCAGAGCTCAAACTCTGTGCTGGGAGAACCACTACCCTCTTTAAAGCTCTCAGACAGGGACATTTAAGGCTGCAGAAGTTTCTGCTGCCTTTTATTCAGTTATTCCCTGCCCCTAGAAGTGGAGTCTACAGAGGCAGGCAGGCATGCCTCCTTGAGCTGCGGTGGGCTCCACCCAGTTCAAGCTTTCCTGCTGCTTTGCTTACCTACTTAAGCCTCAGCAATGGTGGGCGCTCCTCCCCCAGCCTCGCTGCAGCCTTGCAGTTCAAACTCAGACTGCTGTGCTAGCAATGAGTGAGGCTCTGTGGGCATGGGACCCCCCCCAACCCAGGAGCGGGATATAATCTCCTGTTGTGCCGTTTGCTAAGACCATTGGAAAAGTGCATATTAGGGTGGAAGTGACCCAATTTTCCAGGTGCCGTCTGTCGCAGCTTTGCTTGGCTAGGAAAGGGAAATTCCCTGATCGTTTGTACTTCCCGGGTGAGGCGATGCCTCACCCTGCTTCGGCTCACGCTCATTGTGCTGCACCCACTGTCCTGCATCCACTGTCTGACAAGCCCCAGTGAGATGAACCCGGTACCTCAGTTGGAAATGCAGATATCACCCATCTTCTGCATCGCTCATGCTGGGAGCTGTAGACTGGAGCTATTCCTATTTGGCCATCTTGGAACCTCTCTTTATTATATTTTTATTTTTTTTCTGAATTATTAATTTATAACTTGATCACTTCTAAAAATTCTGGATTGTATATTTTCTCATAAAGGTATTTTGCTTTTGTCTGATTTAATTCAAAATTTGTACAAAGGAGAAACTGTCTAAATTTTAAGTTCTGTCTACTTGTTTTTTTGTTTTAATAATTTCATTGAATGGTACTTTTTCTCTGCTTCTCTTTCTCAATAATATTGTCAAAAATTTCTCTGTGCTATATTTTCCCAGATCTTTTTTAAACATTTCCCATCAGGGTGGTATATTTGTTACAATTGATGAGCCTACATTGACAAATCATAATCACCCAAAGTTCATAGTTTACATTAGGGTTAATTCTTAATGTTGTATATTTTGGGGTTTGAAACAAGGTATGATGACATGTACCCAAAATGATAGTTATCATATAGAGTAGTTTCACTGTCCTAAAAATCATCTGTGCCTCTCATTCCCCACTAAACTCTGACAACCACTAAGCTTTTTACTGTCTCCATAGTTTTGCCTTTTCCAGAATGTCATATAACTGGCATTACACAGTATGGAGCCGTCTCAGATTGGCTTCTTTCATCTCGTAATGGACACTTAAGTTTCCCTCATGTCTTTTCATGGCTTGATAGCTCATATTTTTTAACATTTAATAATATTTCTTTGTCATTGGATGACAAGGATGTGCCACAGTTTATCCATTCATCTACTGAAGGACATGCTGTTTGCTTCCAAGTTTTGATAATTTTGAGTAAAGCTGTTACAAACATCAACATTTTTGTGTGGACATATATTTTCAACTACTTTGGGGAAACAGCAAGGGACAAGATTGCTAGATCATATGCTAGGAGTATGTTTAATTTCATAAGAAATTACCAAATTGTTCTGTAAAGTGGCTGTGCCATTTTGTATTTCCATTAGCAATGAGCAAAAGTTCCTGTTGCTGCACAGTCTTGTCAGTAGTTGGTGTTTTCATTGTTCTGGATTTTGGACACTCTACACAAGTCTTTTCAAATAAGTCTTTTTAAGGCTTTATTGATTATTTGTTTATATTTATATTTTCTTAACTATTTGAAAATATTATAATTCCTTTCAACTGATACTAATTAAAAATAGTTCATACTGCTAAAATTTATGGAAATTTACAGTAAAGTTAATAAATAAGCAGATCTTTTTAAAAAACAAGATGCAGTGCTATTTCTCCAATAGCTGGTAAGTAACCATGGCAGGTTTCCAGACATCTATTAGATTTTCCAAGAAAATAAGTTACCATAGCAACTCTAAAAGCATATTATATGGCTTTAAACCATTACTACTCACTGATATTTCTTCAAATGCGAATACAAGTGTAAATATATCAACTCATAAACACATTGATTCATAATAAATTAGTTTGCAGCATTTGCAACATTGCTGCATTTTAAAATAAATCTCATACAATGATCCAAATACTTTTGTTTATTTTTTTAATGGAACCCTTCACGAATTTGCATGTCATCCTTGCACAGGGGCCGTGCTAATCTCTGTATCATTCCAATTTTAGTATATGTGCTGCCGAAGCGAGCACTGATCAAAAATACTTTTGATCATTTCAACCACAGGAACAAGTATCTAGAAAGCTAGCTGTGCAATGGATCTCAGAGCCCTAACACATATAACTCCACTGATCATAAGATTTCCATGTCAGATATTGAAAGAAGCTCTGGAAGGCCAAGAAAAAGATCAAATGGGACCTCCTTAATAAGTATATGAGAACACTGGACCCAGTTCCCATCTCTCAATCATTAATGGAAAAGAAGAGTTGCAACAAGTACAGATGCAGGCAAAGACGCAAACCCAATACCTTAATTCTAAGCATCCTTTTCCTTAACAAAGAGGAGTTGAAAGGTGGGTGGCTTAGAATCCTCATGTCTAGACTTAGTGATTTCAAAATTATCCTGGAAATCTCTTAGCTGAACAAAGGGACTTCAGGAGATTTAAAATTGCATACTTGAACTATTGAGACTGTCTCTCAGTCATTTTTCTTGTTGGCAACAGGCCCCAACCAGTCCACTCTCACATTGTCATCAGGGTTGTTAGCCTGAAAATTTCATCATGCCACTCCCACATTTCCAAATCACTTATACTTGCCCACTGTCTACATCATGATGTCTGTACTGCTCTTACCGTGGTGAGGATTCCAGCTTCCAGTGAAAAACTTCGGGTAATTTTCCAGATTCAGTCTGATGATTATAAACCCTTCACCTGGGAGGCTTAGGAAAAAGCTGCCTTCCCCACAGCAGATGTGGTGAACAGTCACAGCACTGCAGTCTCTGAAGGGAGCAGCAGGCAATGACTCTGGCCCCACCTGGCCAGTCATGCTCTTTGCATCTTTGCATGTCCAGCCGCAGCAGGATACCTCCATTCCTAGGTCATTTCATCTGAGTCCCCCTGGGCTGAGGTCCCTCTCAGGTACCCCTGCCAAATGCTCCTTGGAGCGGTGGCAGGCTGGGTAGGGGAGGTTGGGGAGACTCTGACTCAATGCCCAGTACATTTCCATGTTTAGGCCTTCTCCCTCATCCTCTCCACTACTTTAAGGTCCGTAAAACTGGTAGACCTTTTGTTTGGGACTCCCTCAGTAGTAAGATGACTCTCACATCTGTTCTGACGTGTGCTCCGTTTTATAGGGCAAAATGCAAGAGAGGGTCCACGCTTTCTCTGATTTTAGCCTTTTGCTTATACCATCATAATAGAGTAAAACCTAACTTTTTGTACATTTTTGGCTTCTTGCTTTAAGTGGCTACTCAGACACCTCACAGCTCAGCTTTCTCACTCCCAGTTTATCTGAATTCCTGTCATAAGACACTCATGCCCTGTTGGAGTTTGCAGAAATGTGTCTTCAGGGCCTCTTCTCACCATAGCTTTCTAAGCAACCCTGTACTTGCATCAGTCTCGACACTCCTCCTTTTATTTACTCAGTGATTTTGAGCAATTCTTTGTCTAGAACACTCCCTTTCTCCTTGACAATGAATAATAGAAAATAAAATCACCAAAGAACAACATAGACATGATTTCTCTCAAAGATCTTCTCATCTTACTTATGCAGGGTCATTCCTATGTTCCCCAAATCTTTTAAGTTCTTTACCACAGTTTTGTACATACAAAATTACCTTGCAATTTTTATGTCTACATTTTTTTTTCTTTTTGATAACAATTGAGCTTGTGGAAATCAAGAACTGTATGTCATTTTTATCTACATCCCTCGTCCCTAACCCAGGGCTTAGCTCACAAAAATGCTTAATAAAAAGCCTGGATCCCTAGAGAAGATTCTTAGATTTTAGCATAAAAGTGAAGTAAATGTTTTGTTTAATAATACGTTAAATAAAAACATTATATAAAGGAGAAACACTTGATTTTGACCATTTAAAACATTTGTGTGAAACATATCTGATACTGAATTTAGTTTTGCTCAAAATTGCTATGTAAAATTATAATTTTAACATTCTTATGAATGTATATAATTAAACAGCTACACAATGAAAAATTCTTCCTCCATACCCTAAAGAATGTCTGTAACGTATATAACACCCAATGGTAAATGACTAAATGTTTGAGTTTTACACATAAATGTTATGAATATTGCTAAAATAAAGCATGCTATTCATAAGCCTTGATCTGTCCATAAAACAATAATACTTTTCTTATTTTGTGCATAGAAAAATTAAAATTGTTACTTTTTTCTTAAACTTTTAGTTTTACATAAAGCCAAGAATTATGTTAATAGAAATGTAATCAGCTCTACTTTACATTTTATTTTTAAATAGGAGAAATATAGACAGGTTTGTTTGTTTGTTTGTTTTGTTTTGTTTTTGAGACAAAGTCTCACTCTGTCACTCAGACTGTAGTGCAGTGGCGCAATCTCGGCTCAATGCAAGCTCCACCTCCCAGGTTCACGCCATTCTCCTGCCTCAGCCTCCAGAGTAGCTGGAACTACAGGGGCGCACCACCACGCCCGGCTAATTTTTTGTATGTTTAGTAGAGACAGGTTTCACCGTGTTAGCCAAGGTGGTTTCAATCTCCTGACCTCATGATCTGCCTGCCTCGGCCTCCCAAAGTGCTGGGATTACAGGTGTGAGCCACCGCACCTGGCCAGATTTTTTTTTTTTTTAATTCTCCCACAAAGAATGATTGTCACACTCCCTTTATATCAAACCTTATCCATTTGGTTCTTGGTTCCAAGACGCATAATTTATTTTCTTTCATTTTAATATTTGCATGAATTCTAAATCTTTACCCTTTGTTTCTGCCGACTTATTCCGCTGTTTGGGTTTTTTTTCTTCTTCTTCTTTTGTGCTCAATATACACTCAGTCACTTTCTGGAAAGTCACATGTGGTCATAGAAAGTGATATTTTTATGTAAACATGCTTGTTATTGTAATGACTTTTTAAGGCAGCCAGATAACAAATTTCCTGTCACAATCTGAAACATATTCTCTTTCACATTTGCCACTGCATGTGACTCCAATATTTACTCCTTCACTTAGGTAATTTTTACTCATCATTCAGTGTGAAGCAAGAATGTTGTTTAAAAAACAAAAACAAAACACTGTTTCAAAAAGTTTCAAGTTTAGGAATTTAAATCAATGTCTGAAAATATTTGCTACAACCATAATAATCAGAATACAAAAAAGAAGGACTTCAGCACCCAAGTCACCCCAAGGCCTCACCAAATATTAATCACCTACCAGGTCCCAGACCCTGAACTACGTGTTAAGGATCCAGTGGTGAACAGAACCAACAATGGCTCCACAGGTTGACAGAAAAAACTCAGCTGGTGGGATGGGAGATAAAAGGGGAAAGAAATAAGATGGAGAGAAGGGAATGTTCAAAGTTGTGTAGCTGTGAGAAAGTATGGTGTATATTGAAAACAGGAAGGTCTGGGTTTTGTGTGTGTGTTTCAGTTTGTTTTATGCTGGCTTCTTTTCTGGCAGTGGGGGACTCAGAATAGGGTGGAAACACTAGGTGCTGGGTGAAAAAAAATTACTAGAGTATCATTCACTAGACTGTCCTTGAAGAGGTTTCTATAGACTGAAGGGAATAATGTGTTTTATTGTAGGTAGAGTCTAAGATTTGGATTCCCTGTGCCAATTCAGTAAGCAAGGTTAAAGAAGGAAGGGATCAGCAGGCAATATTGGACAGTTAGGGTGTTAGAGAAGCACATTTCATAGTTCCTATGTGTTCCCCTGGTCCATATCAACTTCAGCAGCAGTATGATATTCAACAATTACAAGAAAGTGTTAAAAAATACTTTAAATAATAGAATTAAACGATCAGTCTGATTTTTTGCCTGAATGGGTAAAACTGGTATTTTCAAATTGATTTGAAATACTTTGTCCTAGAGTATGTCAGCTCAGTTCAGTGTTTTGTCCATCTGATGATTCATGGTTCATTCTTTTTTTTTTTCTTTTTTTCTTTTTGAGACAAAGTCTCGCTCTTGTCCCTCAGGCTGGAGTGCAATGGCGTGATCTCAGCTCACTGCAACCTCCGCCTCCCGGGTTCAAGCAATTCTCCTGCCTCAGCTTCCCAAGTAGCTGGGATTACAGGCGCCTGCCACCACACATGGCTAATTTTTGTATTTTTAGTAGAGAAGTGGTTTCACCATGTTGGCCAGGCTGGTCTCGAACTCCTGACCTCAGGTGATCTGCCTGCCTTGGCCTCCCAAAGTGCTGGAATTACAGGCGTGAGTCACCACGCCCAGCCAATGGTTCATTCTTTAGATCTTTCAACAAATAAATATTTATTGAGTTCTTTCTATATGACAATTTTTGTTTTCCATGTCTAGTCTACAGCTACCAAAAAAAAATATTATGCATAAGAAATGAGAAATAAAAATAAAATCCTAAGCTGCCAACTAAATGAATGGACCTCCTGTTAGCCAAGAGGACCCAGACAAACCTTGCAAACTGAATTCTCGGCCATGACCAGATGGGAAGCTGGACATGTCTCTTTATACCTCCTCCCCTGCTAACCACCATTAGACTTTATTTTTTCCTAAAGGGTTAGACGGAAAATAACCCTTTAGAAAGACTTCCTCCACCACTGATTTGAACCATCTTTGTGACCGCCCCTCCCTTATGTGGTTGTGATAAAACAACCAACCAGCACTCCTTCCTGTTAACAGACCACCAAGCACAGAGTGGTTCTGTCCAGTGTACAGAGGATGTGCAGTGAGGGTTTTCATGTCCTCAGTTTCACCTTTGGATGTCAGGGCGCAGAAAACTCCACCCTTGAATCATGCTAACACTGCTATTTTTTGAACAAGGACCCTTGGGAAAGCATGAAGATCATCTGCAAATGCACATATTTTACCTCTCATAAATGTTCATAACTCCCCTTATAGCTTATTAAATATATGTGTGTGTGTGTGTATATATATATATATATATATATATATATATATATATATATATATTCACCTTCTCTGTTCAGCATAAATTCCTATATTATTCTTCCCACCCTAGAAGTGCCTGTTTCTGGCTTCTAGCCTGATGGCCACCCTGCAGGCTGCACCCCTTTTTGAGAAATAAAGCTCTCCTTTCCAAATTTATGAACCTCATCATTCTTCAGTTGACAGCAAGCAAGATACATAAGAAGTATATAGTGTACCAGACATTGATGTTTTCTAAGAATAAAAAGTGAACCAGAAAGAGCGATGGAAACTCTGCTTAGGTAGACATGGCCAGGGAAGGCATCGCTGATGATACTTTAAAACTTGAAGGAAAAGAGGGAATTAAGATATGTGAATACTGGAGAGAAGCACATCCCAGGCAGCTGAAAGGGCAAAGAGCAAATATCCTATAGTGTGATCATGCTTGGCATGTATGAAGGAACAGTAAGGAGGCCAACCAGGAGGAGGATAGCAGAAGAGGAACAGGGTAGAGAGGAGGGGGCCAATGTTACCCTAAGTGACATGCAAACTCACTGTCGAGTTTTGAACAAGAATGACATTATCTTCCTTGACAGGATTAGTTTAGCAATGGTGTTGCACATAGTCTCAAAAGGAACTGGGAGGAAGTAGGAAGAAGTAGGAGGCTATTACAATACGAATACAGCAAATATCAGGTGAAATTCACCCCCGATATTTCATGTAGTTTCTTTTCTATTTTCCCTAAGTGTCAGCCGGTCTGAGAAATAAAGGGACAGAGTACAAAAGAGAGAAATTTTAAAGCTGGGTGCCCGGGGCAGACATCACATGTCGGCAGGTTCTGTGATGCCCCCTGAGCCGTAAAACCAGCAAGTTTTTATTGGTGATTTTCAAAAGGGGGAGGGAGTGTACGAATAGGGTGTGGGTCACAGAGATCACCTGCTTCACAAGATAATGCTTCACAAGGTAAATGGAGGCAGGGCGAGACCACAGGACCACAAGACCAGGCCGAAATTAAAATTGCTAATGAAGTTTCGGGCATGCTTTGTCATTGATAACATCTTATCAGGAGACAGGGTTTGAGAGCAGACAACCGGTCTGACCAAAATTTATTAGGCAGGAATTTCCTCATCCTAATAAGCCTGGGAGCACTACGGGAGACCGGGGCTTATTTCATCCCACAGCTGCAACCATAAAAGACAGCCACTGCCACAAAGTGACCATTTTAGAGGCCTCCCCTCAGGGATGCGTTCTCTTTCTCAGGGATGTTCCTTGCTGAGAAAAAGAATTGAGCGATATTTCTCCCATTTGCTTTTGAAAGAAGAGAAATATGGCTCTGTTCCGCCTGGCTCACTGGCAGTCAGAGTTTAAGGTTATCTCTCTTGTTCCCTGAACACTGCTGTTATCCTGTTCTTTTTTCAAGGTGCCCAGATTTCATATTGTTCAAACACACATGCTCTACAATTTGTGCAGTTAATGCAATCATCACGGGGTCCTGAGGCGACATACATCCTCCTCAGCTTGTGAAGATGATGGGATTAAGAGATTAAAGTAAAGACGGCATAGGAAATCACAAGGGTATTGATTGGGGAAGTGATAAGTGTCCATGAAATCTTCACAATTTATGTTCAGAGATTGCAGTAAAGACAGGCGTAAGAAATTATAAAAGTATTAATTTGGGGAACTAATAAATGTCCATGAAATCTTCACAATTTTGTTCTTCTGCCATGGCTTCAGCCTGTCCCTCTGTTCGGGGTCCCTGACTTTCTGCAACAGGAAAAAAATGATTGTGGTTTAGACTAAAGTTAAAGATGTGAAAATAGTGAGATAGGATTACATTTTATTATTATAGGTAGCCAACATGAATAACAAAGTCCAAAAATCCACTTGTGCCAACACTGACACAGTTCAAGAAATAACCATGAGTTCTATGTCCCCTTTCATGAACACATAGTCTACAATATTTACCTGCTCATTCAGAAATTATATAGGAGGAGTTAGGCTGCAGTTGGTGAAATGATAAAAATTCTTCTCTGTTGTTGTTTCACTACCAAATACAAATGGAAAGTTGACTTATGAAAATATTTGTTTGAGTTCCAAAGTTATAAGCAAGGAAGTTACCCCAGGATCATAGAAATATCTTTGTCTTAGGTCACAGGCTGTGCAGTGCAGGGACTCTAGGCTCCATCACTCATTGGCTGTATGACTTCAGGAAAGTTACATAACATGTTCTTTAAGATGGGGGGTGACTATGACCCACAGCATAGAACTTTATTTTAAAGTTTATTTAAAAGTTTATTTTGAAGTTACTATTATAGCAATGTCTAGCATATGGAAACAGCTTTTAATAGTTAAATGTTAGAAATTTATCTTTCCTGTGGCTAAAGAGGAAAGGACTCTCCCCGTTGTTTAATGCATTATTTTCTTCCAGAATTCGGCCTATATTAGACCTCAGGATGACACTGCTATCATTAAAGCAGAAGTTGATGTAGCAAGGGAGGAATATAGAATTAGAAGTCAAATATTGCGTGAACTCAAAGACCTCATTAGACCAAACTATAACACAGAATTCATAAAATTTCCAAAGTATATGAAAATGAGAGTAACCAATAAATAAATGCATTTTATACTAGTGTGTGACACATAATAGATACTCCATAAGTACTTGTACAGTGAATTATATATTTTTCAATTTATGTATTTTATTTTTTACATACCAACCACCGACCATTAGACACTGACTTAAACTCATTCTGCTCTCTTAGATTCTCAAATGATGTACTATAGCTTTTCCTCTCTTAAAAGTTGTAACTATGGAAAATGATTTTATCAAGTTTTAAAAAACTGCTAATTTAATACAGTCTCACTAAGTGTGACCAACATCATACTTCTATTGGGTTTCAAAATGAAATATTCTTAATGTGTTTATTGATTCTGAATGAAAAATGAGGTTTTAATATTAGAGAAGTTGAAAATAATATCTGTTATTAGCTGTCAAACACGTTTGGTTCATGCTGACTTATCATTGACTGTATATTGACAATTGTTTAGGACTTAAGTGGGAAAATATCTGTTTAAATTCTGTGTAGTTTGTATTTTTATCTTAACTGTTATGTATTTTTTTCCCATTTCTTAGCAATAAAGCAACATGTTGGTTCTTTGTTTAGAAGATAGAATGTAAATCAAAAAACTATTTGGTACTTGTATGTGTGTATACACACACACACACATTTAAAATAAAATTATTTGATACTTGTACATGTGTATATAAAATATATTTTTCATGTATATCTATCCCTTCCAGTTTGCTAATAGCTCCTTTTAAGGGGCAAATGTATTATTTTAATTATTTTCTATAATCCAAGCATTCTACTTTTTTGAGAAAAACTTGCTCAGTAACATGTTAGTTGTATGAATGAATAGTAAGCACCTCATGGGGAGCTAAATTTTTTTAAGAATTTCATAATAATGTCACTAAGATAATTATTGGTAAACTTAAATGAGATTATATAAATAAGATGCCTTATATATAAACTGTAAAATCTATATGCTCATTTATTTTGAATACGAATTTCTTATGCAATAGTCATTTGGTTTTCAAATGAAAATTAAGTAGAATAGAAAAATTTTTTCAGTTTACTCTTAGAATTGTGTATTACATGTTTCTGTTAGCTGTGTAAACATGGCTGGCCGGGCACAGTGGCTCACGCCTATAATCCCAGCACTTCAGGAGGCCGAGGCAGGCAGATCACTTGAGATTAGGAGTTGGAGACAAGCCTAGTCAAAATGGTGAAACCCCATCTCTACTAAAAATACAAAAATTAGCCGGGTGTGGTGGCGGGTGCTTATAGTCCCAGCTACACCAGAGCCTGAGGCACAAGAATCTGCTGAACCTGGGAGGTGGAGGTTGCAGTGAGCGGAGATTGAGCCACTGCACTCCAGCCTGGGTGACAGTGCAAGATTCTGTCTCAAAATAATAATAATAAGATTAAATAAAAGATGGCTAAGACACCGAATTATTAGAATAAATTTATAACTAGAAAATTGTAAGAAAATCAGATCATATTGTTCTCTTGAATTTTTTTAAGAAATTACTCAGTTTTCATTGTTTTTTTATTCAAAAGAGAAGCCTCTTTTGACATTTAACAGACTAGATTTAACATCTATATAAAAATATATTTTTCCCTTTTGCGAGTGGCGGCGAGCGCAGAGAGGACGCCACGAAGGCCTCGGGCCCACTAGGAGAGTACAAGGTGGTGGGTCGCTGCCTGTCCACCCCCAAATGCCACAGATCACCCATCTACCGCATGCGAATCTTTGCACCTAATCATGTCGTTGCCAAGTCCCCCTTCCGGTACTTTGCATCTCACTTAAAGAAGATGAAGTCTTTAGGGGAGATTGTCTACTGTGGGCAGGTTTTGAGACGTCCTTCCTGCGGGTGAAGAACTTCAGCATCTGGCTGCACTATGACTCCCGGAGCGGCACCCACAACATGTACCGGGAATACCGGGACCTGACCCCCACGGGCGCCGTCACCCAATGCTACCGAGACATGGGCGCCTGGCACTGTGCCCGGGCCCACTCCATCCAGATCATGAAGGTGGAGGAGATCGCAGCCAGCAAGTGCCCGCCGGCCTGGCGTCAAGCGGTTCCAGGACTCCAAGATCCAGTTCCCACTGCCCCACTGGGTCCTGTGCCATCAGCACAAGCCACACTTCACCACCAAGAGGTCCAACACCTTCTTCTAGCGGAAGAGCCCTCGCCCAGGTGTGCCCCAAATAAACTCAGGAAAATATATGTATATATACTTATACATAAATAAAATATATTTAATATATATAAATATAAAATATATAAATAAATATATATTTTATATATAAATAAAATATATACTTTTTATATATAAATGAAATATACACTTTTTATATATAAATTAAATATATATTTTTATGTATAAATAACATATATATTCTTAATATATAAATTAAATATATATTTTATACATAAATAATATATAATATATTAATAATATATAATATATAAATGAAATATATATCTTTCATATAAATAACATATATTATACATAAATATATATTTTTCTATAAATTTTATATATAAATAAAATATATTTCTATATATTATATATAAATTTTATAGATACATAAAATATATATTTTATATATAATATATAATATATATTGTTGTTTATATAATATATAAGATATATTTTATATATAATATATAAGATATATTTTATATATAATATATAAGATATATTTTATATATAATATATAAGATATATTTTATATATAATATATAAGATATATTTTATATATAATATATAAGATATATTTTATATATAATATATAAGATATATTTTATATATAATATATAAGATATATTTTATACATAATATATATGATACATTTTATATATAATATATAAGATATATTTTATGTAATACATAAATATTTTATAAAATATATAAAATATATTACATATTAAATATATTTTTATATAAATATATTATATATAATATATGAAATATAATATATAATATATTTCATATATTATATATTTAATATATTTCATATATTACATATTTTATATAATATATAATATAAACATATAAAAGATACATAATATAATATATATAAAAGATATATATTTATATATCATATAATATTTATATATTATACAAATATTTGTCTTTTATATATTATATATAATAATTATATATAAAATATGTATATATAAAATATATACTTATATATATTTTATATATATATTTTCCCCCCAAATTCTTAATCTGACTTTCAATAATTTCTTCTGGTGATTGTACTTCAGTATTATGGGTGTCACAGTTAAAGATAAAAAGTATTACAGGTATCACAGTGAAAGATAAAAAGTGGGCAGAAGTTTAGAGAAAAAAATCAAATTTATACATAATACACTAGTTTTACATATCTATTATCATTTAAGATAAATTTTTATTTGAAATTGATTTATCCTACCTTAGTCATTATTTGTCAAAAATATTACAGGATATTTCAACTTCCACAAATAGGTTGAAATTTGCATACTTATATTTATAATCAGATATTCCAGCTCTATTTATATTTTCATGTATTTTCACTTGCACTGAGAGCATAAAAGTATATCTAAGTTAACAAATTACATCATTCACACCACAAATATATGCAAAACTCTAGTTCATTAGAGTGCTTTTATTTTAACCTCTAATCAAATTATTATTTCTCATTTCACTTTAGCCCTATCTGCAAATAAACAGAAAGAAGGAACCAGCTTCTTGCTTAAAAGTGTGAGGAGCTCTGTTGGTTGATATGCCCCCTAGTGAAAGTGAAGAAACTAACAACAACAACAACATTACAACTACTTAAAGCAACTGGAAATGGTCTTAGGGGCAGTCAGCAAATGAAGCAACATCTATTTAATAACATCCACAAAAATTTTAAAGAAATGCAGGAGTTTGTGGTATTTGAACCAAGAGCATTCACTCTCCCACCTCTCCCAACTCTGTGAGCCAAAGACCCCACTTCAGACTGCTGCAACCAAGAACACAGGTTTCCTCTATTCCCAGTGCCCAGATAGAGGGCTTTCTTACTGGGAGGAGTTGGATGCCAGGATTTCTTATCCTGCCCCCAGCTATCTGTTGCTGAGACTAAGTCCTAAGCAAGTGGGATTGTGAAGTGGAACACTTGTATAGAACAGACGGTCTCATTTATTTGTGTGTGGCATGGTAAAAATACTGGGGCCATACCACCTGTGCTATGCTCATGGTGTGCTTGTTTCATGCCAGAGAGGCAAGACAAGGGAACCTATGCTCTTATTCCTTCCAATCCCATTGCTGAGCTTCTAGAGCAGCTGTGTCACTCAGAGAGAAGCTTGCCATTGTTCTCTAGTTCCAGAGCTGTAGCTCAGAGATTTTTACCTGTAGGGAGAAACAGAACATAAAACAGACTGCTCTTGTCATAAATAGCTCTTATTATTTTGAAATATGTCCTATCAATACCTAATTTATTGAGAGGTTTTGACATAAAGGGCTGTTGAATTTTGTCAAAGACCTCTTCTGCATCTATGGAGATAATCATGGGGTTGTTGCCTTTGGTTCTGTTTATATGCTGAATTATGTTTACTGATTTGCATATGTTGAACCATCCTTGCATCCCAGGGATGAAGCCCACTTAATCATGGTGGATAAGCTTTTTGATGTGCTGCTGGATTCAGTTTGCCAGTATTTTATGGAGGATTTTTTTATCGATGTTCATCAGGGATATTGGCCTACAATTCTCTTTCTTTGTTGTGTCTCTGCCAGGCTTTGGTATCAGGATGATGCTGGCCTCATAAAATGCATTAGGGAGGATTCCCTCTTTTTCTATTGATTGGAATAGTTTCAGAAACAATGGTACCAGCTCCTCCTTATACCTCTGGTAGAACTCGGCTGTGAATCCCTCTGGACCTGGACTTTTTTCGGTTGGTAGGCTATTAATTATTGCCTCAATTTCAGAGCCTGTTATTGGTCTAGTCAGGGATTCAATGTCTTCCTGATTTAGTCTTGAGAGGGTGTATGTGTCCAGGAATTTATCCATTTCTCCTAGATTTTCTAGTTTATTTGCATAGAGGTGTTATAGTATTCTCTGATGGTAGTTTGTATTTCTGTGGGTTGAATGGTGATATCCCCTTTATCATTTTTTATTGTGTCTATTGGATTCTTCTCTCTGTTCTTCTTTATTAGTCTTGCTAGTGGTCTATCAATTTTATTGATCTTTTCAAAAAACCAGGTCCTGGATTCATTGATTTTTTGAAGGGTTTTTTGTGTCTCTATCTCCTTCAGTTCTGCTCTGATCTTATTATTTATTGCCTTCTGCTAGCTTTTGAATTTCTTTGCTCTTGTTTCTCTAGTTCTTTTAATTGTGATGTTAGGGTGTCAATTTTAGATCTTTCCTGCTTTCTCTTTTGGGCATTTAGTGCTATAAATTTCCCTCTACACACTGCTTTCTATGTGTCCCAGAGATTCTGGTATATTGTGTCTTTGTTCTCGTTGGTTTCAAAGAACATCTTTATTTCTGCCTTCATTTCATTGTGTACCCAGTAGTCATTCAGGAGCAGATTGTTCAGTTTCCATGTAGTTGAGCGGTTTTGAGTGAGTTTCTTAATCCTGAGTTCTAGTTTGATTGCACTGTTCTCTGAGAGACAGTTTGTTATAATTTTTGTTCTTTTACATTTGCTGAGGAGTGCTTTACTTCCAACTATGTGGTCAATTTTAGAATAAGTGTGATATGTGGATGAGAAGAATGTATATTCTGTTGATTTGGGGTGGAGAGTTCTGTAGATGTCTATTAGGCCTGCTTGCTGCACAGCTGAGTTCAAGTCCTGGATATCCTTGTTAGCTTTCTGTCTCGTTGATCTGTCTAATGCTGACAGTGGGATGTTAAAATCTCCTATTATCATTGTGTGGGAGTCTAAGGCTCTTTATAGGTCTCCAAGGATTTGCTTTATGAATCTGGGTGCTCCTGTATTAGGTGCATATATGTTTAGGAGAGTTAGCTCTTCTTATTGAATTGATCCCTTTACCATTATGTAATGGCCTTCTTTGTCTCTTTTGATCTTTGTTGGCTTAAAGTCGGTTTTATCAGAGACTAGGATTGCAACCCCTAAACCCACAGCCAATATCATACTGAATGGGTGAAAACTGGAAGCATTCCCTTTGAAAACATCCCTTTGAAGACAGGGATGCCCTCTCTCACCACTCCTATTCAACATAGTGTTGGAAGTTCTGGCCAGGGCAATCAGGCTGGAGAAAGAAATAAAGGGTATTCAATTAGGAAAAGAGGAAGTCAAATTGTCCCTGTTTGCAGAAGACATGATTGTATATTTAGAAAACACCATCATCTCAGCCCAAAATCTCCTTAAGCTGATAAGCAACTTCAGCAAAGTCTCAGGATACAAAATCAATGTGCAAAAATCACAAGCATTCTTATACACCAATAACAAACAAACAGAGAGCCAAATCATGAGTGAACTCCCATTCACAATTGCTTCAAAGAGAAGAAAATACCTAGGAATCCAACTTACAAGGGATGTGAAGGACCTCTTTTAAAGAGAACTATAAACCACTGCTCAATGAAATAAAAGAGGACACAAACAAATGGAAGAACATTCCATGCTCATGGATAGGAAGCATCAATATCATGAAAATGGCCATACTGCCCAAGGTAATTGATAGATTCAATGCCATCTCCATCAATGTACAAACGACTTTCTTCACGGAATTGGAAAAAACTACTTTAAAGTTCATATGGAACCAAAAAAGAGTCCACATTGCCAAGACAATCCTAAGCCAAAAGAACAAAGCTGTAAGCATCACACTACCTGACTTCAAACTATACTACAAGGCTACAGTAACTAAAACAGCATGGTACTGGTACCAAAACAGAGATATAGATCAATGGAACAGAACAGAGCCCTCAGAAATAATACCACACATCTACAACCATCTGATTTTTGACAAACCTGACAAAAACAAGCAATGGGGAAAGGATTCCCTATTTAATAAATGGTCCTGGGAAAACTGGCTAGCCATATGTAGAAAGCTGAAATTGGATCCCTTCCTTACACCTTATACAAAAATTAATTCAAGATGGATTAAAGACTTAAATGTTAGACCAAAAACCATAAAAACCCTAGAAGAAAACCTAAGCATTACCATTCAGGACATAGGCATGGGCAAGGACTTCATGTCTAAAACACCAAAAGCAAGGGCAACAAAAGCCAAAGTTGACAAATGGGATCTAATTAAACTCAAGAGCTTCTGCACAGCAAAAGAAACTACCATCAGAGTGAACAAGCAACCTACAGAATGGGAGAAAATTTTTGCAATCTACTCATCTGACAAAGCGCTAATATCCAGAATCTACAAAGAACTCAAACAAATTTACAAGAAAAAAAAAAAACAACCCTATCAAAAAGTGGGCAAAGGATATGAACAGACACTTCTCAAAAGAAGATATTTATGCAACCAAGAGACACACGAAAAAATGCTCATCATCACCGGCTATCAGAGAAATGAAAATCAAAACCATACTGAGATACCATCTCAAACCAGTTAGAATGGCAATCATTAAAAAGTCAGGAAACAACAGGTGCTGGAAAGGATGTGGAGAGATAGAAACACTTTTACACTGTTGGTGGGACTGTAACTTGTTCAACCATTGTGGAAGACAGTGTGGCAATTCCTCAAGGATCTAGAACGAGAAATACCATTTGACCCAGCGATCCCATTACTGGGTATATACCCAAAGGATTATAAATCATGCTGCTATAAAGACGCATGAACACGTATGCTTATTGCGGCACTATTCACAATAGCAAAGACTTGGAACCAACCCAAATGTCCATCAGTGATAGACTGGATTAAGAAAATGTGGCACATATACACCATGGAATACTATGCAGCCATAAAAAAGGATGAGTTCATGTCCTTTTAGGGACATGGATGAAGCTGGAAACCAACATTCTCAGCAAACTATCGCAAGAACAAAAAACCAAGCACTGCATGTTGTCACTCATAGGTGGGAACTGAACAATGAGAACACTTGGACACAGGAAGGGGAACATCACACACTGAGGCCTGTCATGGGTTAGTGGGAGCAGGGAGGGATAGCATTAGTAGATATACCTAATGTAAATGACGAGTTACTGGGTACAGCACACCAACATAGCACATGTATACATATGTAAAAAACCTGCACATTGTGCACATGTACCCTACAACTTAAAGTATAATAAAAATAAATAAATAAATAGTTAGATAAATAAAAAACAGACTGCTCTTAATCTCCTCCCCAGGAAAATTTTTTTTTAAAGTGACTGTATTTGCAACAGAGAATGGAGAAGTTCAAGCCTAAAGGTACTCTGAAGAACAGCAGAGGCCCGCCATGGTGGCTCACACCTGTAATCCCACCACTTCAGGAGGCTAAGATTGGAGGATTGCTTGAACTCAAGATTTCAAATCAATTTCCATAATTGCACCACTGCATACCAACCTGGGCAAAAGAGTAAGACCCTGTCTCTAAAAACAAACAAACAACAACAACAAAAACCGAGGGTTGTAGAGTTGTTGTAAAAGGCAATTTTGAGGAGATTCAGAATACAGGCTAAACTCTAGATAAGTTGTAGGAGAGAGCCAGGTAATGACATCTGAGAGGAGTCCTCCTTGAGTCAGACCAAAAATCAAACACTGACTTCAGAAACTATTTCTTCAAAGGAGCCAGAATTAAATGAATTAGTGTGCAGAGCAATTTATGCCCAAGAATATTGTCAAAAACAATGTATCAATCAGCCAGCAATTAGTGGAGTTTAATGGGTTGGTATGTTCAGAGAAAAATTCAGTCCTGCCAATGGCACTGTCCTTCCTGTGTGCATCTTCCTGAGAAACAACGGCAGAAGCTGAACACTGGAGTGGGAGGTGGGGAAGTTAGGATGAATTTCACGAAAATAATCCATTCAGTCACTAAACAAATAGATAAGCAAACCATAATAGCCCAGAGGAGGAGGGGGATACCAGTACCCAGAGTTGCTGTAATGTACTGTCTAAAATGTCCAGTTCCCAATAAGAAATTCTAAGACATGTAAAGATAAAAAGACGTGTACATTGAAGAAAAAAATGCAGCCAACAAAACTGCCTGTGAGAAATACCAGATGTCAATTTTATCAGGGAAAGACTTTAAAGTGGCCATTACAAACATGTTCACAGAGCTAAAATGAAGAAAAGAAATATATGAGAACAATGTGGCATCCAATAAAGACTATCAATAAAGAATTAAGAATTACAGAAGACTAACAAATGAAAATTATGGAGTTAAAAAGTTGTAACAATGAAAATTAAAAATGCACTAGAGGGGCTATTCAGTAAATTTGAATTTACAGAAGAAAAAAATTAGCAAATTTAAAGATAGAGCAATAGAGATTTGGCAACCCAAGGAAGAAGCAAGAGCCCCAGAGTAATGTGGGACACAATTAAGCACAACAACAAACTCATAATGGGACCACTAGAAGGAGAGAAAGAGAAGAAAAAATAATTTCAAAAAAATAATGGCTGAGAAATCCCCAAATTTAGTGAAAAAGCATTATGTTCACATATAGGAAGCTTGAAAAACTTCAAACAGGGTAAACATTAGGAGACCCACAAACCAACATGCCACAGTAAAAATGCTGAGAGTCAAAGACAAAAAGAAAATCTTAAAATGCTACAGGTCATTTATTCATAAAACCATTTTTGCTTTGGAAATAATCAAAAAAGCCTAGGAGTCAAAAGTTCTAAATTCAACTCTAGGTCTGCCATTCATTAATTAGATGAACTTCAGCAATTTTTTGGCATCTCTGAATTCTAATTTCCTAACCTGAAAAATAAAGTTCATATTTCAAACAAACATGAAATTCTTCTTACATTCAATGTGGTAATATATGTAAAAGCCTTTAGAAAACAATAAATGTCCTAAAGAAATACAAAATGCTTTTAAAATTTTTAAGTTAAAATGTTTGGGGAGCTCAAACTAAGAACCCAGATTTTTCCAGTTTATCCTTTGCTTTGCTATAAAGCCAGCCTAATCCAGACAAGTGGCAGGAATAAAGGAGGCTGTTTTCTGTATCATAAACAATATTATTCGTTTTTAAAAGACACAATTTGTACATCACTACAGGCAAAGAAAATAATGATATTTGAAGAAGCACTAGATCAATAAGCTCTAAATCAAGTATTTGTGGATTGACTCAGTATTTTAATATAACCAATGCAATTATATATTATGCCAGGGGCAACTAAAAAGTAGTGCTTATATTCATGTAGATCAATTTCTCTAGAAGAGAAATGCATATCTAGTTTAGTCTATAAAACTAGTAAGAAAAAATAGCATTTTCAATGAATATAATTTATATTGATATTTTAATATTAACTCCCTATTATCTATGTAATATAATAATGACTATTACTTATATATTACATACATTATATATATATGAAAATTTGCAATAAAACTGAAATCCCCAAAGAAGACATTGATTCATGGAAATCAAACTGGTTACATTTCTTAGAAATTAGTGAAAATCATGATTCTGTTTCAGCAAAATAGCCAAATGCTTACAGAGAGAGTTTTAATTTTGATTGTTCCAGAGAACAGTGTATGCAATACCAATGTTTGTGGATAAAAGTAACAAGAGATTTAAACAAGATGGGAGGAGATGTATTTTTTCTCACTTGAAAAGCAAGTCAGAGGTAGGCTTTACTGAGCATTCATTCAGCTATTAAAAATATCAACGGGAGTCCAGATTTTTCTCTGTCTTCATTTCCAAAGTGTTCATTTGGTGGTTGCAAGTAGACTTCAGATCCTACCATCATAACTAATGAAGACATTCAGAGGCAGCAGTAAACAGTGGCCAGAAGTAAACAGGGCTTCTTCTCCAGAAATGTTATTTTTATGAATAAGAGAGAAAAATAACCATAAACTCTCAAGCAGACTTCTTAATTTATCTAGCCGGCTATGGCCAATCTTAGGTGCGACTCAGATGGAAATATGTTTCATCTATTATCTTTTATTAATATTTGAAGATTAGCAATTAAGAAGATGTTGGGAATAGCTCACTCTTAGATCATCTAACCAATGATGTCTGTCACAACTACTATCAAAGAAGAAAATATTGCATAATTTCAAAGCTTATATAACTGCAAATATATAAAAAAGATCCATTAATGATTAATAAGTTTTAATATTTCAACAAATGAGATAAGCTTTGGACACACTTTTCAATCCACAGTTAATTGTATGAAACTCCTAAGTTATTATATTTCCTGATGATTTTAAATAGTCATATTGCCACAAAAAATTAAAGTCCAAATTTGGTGCTAATCTATAAAACTATGTGACTTAAATTCTTTTCTAAGGTAGGATTATTTCTAAACAACAATTGCAACTATTGTTTCTAACAAAAAGTTTAAGCTGCCAACTCAAATACTATATAATAATTTTTGGTCTATTCAAAATGTCCAGTTCTCTTATTCTAAGAATATATTATGATTGTACTTTTCTACTTACTTAGTTTCAAAGCATAAATGTGTATTTTAGCCCATTTTCTGTTGCTATAACAGAATATCTGAGACTGGGTAGTTTATAAAGAACAGAAGTTTATCTAGCTCACAGTTCTAGACACTAGTAACTTCAAGATTGTGCAGTCACCTCTGGAAAGGACCATGACATGCTGTGTCATATGGCTGGCATCACATGGGTGGCAGCACTTGCAAGAGCAGCGAATCAGTGCCTGCAAAAGAGATAGGGGCAAAGGAGGCCAACTCACTTTAAAACAACCTGATCTCACAAAAGTCTCAAGCATACTAACCCAGTCTCATGAGAAAGACATCAATCAATCTTAACAAGCTAATCACCTCTTAAAGGCCTCACCTCCCAACACCATTAGATTGGAAACTAAATTTCTACATGAGCTTTGGTGGGGACAAACCATATGCAAACCGTAGCGCCATGAGAGACTTTTTTGGCTTGTCATGGTGGAATTATTTGTAGACACAGTGAATAGGGCCTGACTCAACACATGATCAAAAGTTGTAAGAGTCATTACATAATCTGGTTTATTTCTCTTTTTATTTATGTGAATAAATACATGAAACACAAATTAGCCTACATACTACACACCAGCAAAAAAATTAGACTACCTTTTCAAATATTAAATAAGCAAATGCTTAAGACTACATGTGATCATTATACCAGTCACTAATTGTCACAGGACTATGCTGTGCTCTGTGGTGTCATCTCCATCCAGTTGAGCCTGTGAAATATACATCTACACATTTTTTACAGACAGAACATGTAATACTGATGGCCAACAAGACCACGTAGCCATCCATCCCAGATCCCTCTCTCAGGCTGGACAAAGTCTTCTGAGTTTGGTGGGGGGAGAAAATGGTGAAGGAGAGTCATTGAGTTCTGTGCCTGAACCCTCTATTAGATGATGATTCTGGGATATTCAGGCATTTGAAGTATTTATCTAGCCCATCATCATGGGTCTGAATTAAGTCTTATTTCAACTGGTAATCTGGCCTCACATTGGCCATAATGGAGGCAGAGAGTGAACTAAGTGAAGTAAGTAATTCTAGGAAACAGGATATCTTATTACGCTCAGAGGCATCATGATCCTAATTGAGGTGCTGGCAGAAATCCTAGGATTAAAAAGAGTAGTACAAATAATTAACTGTGTTATTTGAATACAGGCCTGTTTAGAGGTGTTGGGCTATATCAGATGACCTCCTAAATTAACTAAAAACTGTAAACTCTTTGATTTACTGGAGTCAGTACCTCAAAATCTGCTCATATTCTCAATGCTTCACTCTGTAACATTTAAGAATTCCTGCAATGATGGGCTTCTAAATTATTATGAAGGTATTACTGGTTTCCCCAGGAATATATGTGTATCTTCCTTGGGAAATTATATTTCTGGTTTTTTTTGTTTGTTTGTTTGTTTGTTTTAGATGGAGTTTCACTCTTGTCACCCAGGCTGGAGTGGAATGGCATGATCTCGACTCACTGCAACGTCCACCTCCCGTGTTCAAGCGATTCTCCTGCCTCAGCTTCCCGAGTAGCTGGGATTACAAGCGTACACCACCATGTCCCGCTAATTGTTGTATTTTTAATAGAGACGGGGTTTCACCATGTTGGCCAGGCTGGTCTGAAACTCCTGACTACAGGTGATTCACCTGCCTCGGCCTCCCAAAATTCTGGGATTACAGGCATGAGCCACCATCTCGGCCAGGAAATTATACTTCAATAGGTCTTAGGAAATTCTATTAATTCGCTTATGAATGTTGATTAATACCAAGATTAAGATATATATGTGTGTATACATATATTTTTTAAAAAAGCAGTTGCAATATATATATATATATTTTTGAAAAGCAGTTGCAAACATTTTAAAATATATATAAATATTTATAAGAATATTAAAAGTAAAAAGGAAACTAATGAATATAAATTCGAAAGTAACAATAACCACAAAAACTTTTTTTAGATTTTGATGCGTTGATCAGATGTATATAATATACTCAAATGAACTACACATAATTTGACAAAGATATGCTTTGTAAAGTCTTGGCTAACTAAAACTAAGTCTGAATAGCAAGTATAGTTGTAGAAAGGTTGAGTAAAAATGATCTATCCAGAGTAGATCATTATGGAAATCATACGTGTCAAGAAGTAATAGCCAACTTTTTTTCTATTACAAGGACATTTTCCCTTTCAAGTTATTCAATCACAATAAAGTTGAAGTAATATATATAAAACTTCATGGTTTATTTGAAGCAATGTCTTTTATTTTGTGGTAAAATAATTGTCTGTGAGGTTTGATGAAACTTCAAGACTGATGATCACTGTGATAGTCTTACTCACCCCATATTCTATGGTCGAAATGTTCGTGTCCCCATAAGATGTATGTTTTGAAACCCAATCCCCAATGTGATGACATTAGGAGGTGGTGCCTTTGAGAGTTGATTAGGTGATAAGAGGGGAGACTTTGTGAATGGAATTGGTGCCCATATAAATGAGGCCCCAGAGGACTGCCTTGCCCCTTCTACCACATGAGAAAAGACATAGACAGTGATGAACAAAGAAGCAGGCGCTCACCTAGACACCAAATCTGCTGGATCCTTGACCGTGGACTTCCTAGCCTCCAGAACTGTGAGAAATAAATTTTTGTTGTTTATAAGGCAGTCAGCTTATGGTGTTTTGTTATAGTCCAAACATGTTAAGACAGTGTGCCTCTTTTGTTTCACATTTACATTTAAATATGCAACATCTTAGACTGTTCTCTTAGTTCTCATTGAATTAGAGAATTTTGCCCATGGAATCATAATGATGATTATAAAAGAAACTATTATAGCACATGTCTAACCTCAGAATTAAGTTTAATGAGATGCTTCTAATTTGTATCATTTCTTTACTTATCTTTAAAAAATAAAGGGTTTTTTTGGTAGTTTTGATGAGTTACAAATTTTTAGCATTTTATTATTGAAAAAATATTTGCTTCACATATAGTTCATTATATTCTAAAATTTGTCTAGGGAACAATAGATTGAAGATTAAGAATATAATATATAGGTTTGGGGAAGAGAGGAAGATCAAAATAAGTCTCATTTATAACAAAAGAAAATAATGTATGAAAGTTTGCTGAAATCAATAACTAATTGTACTATATTCATCCTATAATGAAGTAAATATAATACCTTACCATAGCAACAAGTCACCTGTGTACCATTATAAATTAGCTAGAACCATAAATCTAGTAATTTCATGGTTCTTATTGATTTAACTTACTGATAGATTTACAACCTGACTGTAATCTATTTAGTTGTAGGCACAGATTCAGTATTCAAGTAAAACTACTTATTTAATGCAAATGTTGTTTTATTATCTAAAACACGAAAATAGAAAGAAATTTTTGTTACCATCATAGAAAATTCAACAGAGTAAAATGATGTAAAAATAATGAATAATCTTAAAATATTTCACATACTCTTTAGTGCCAATACTGCTAATGAGACTCTCTGGAAGCTTGGTTACTTTTTAAAAAAACACTTTCACGTGAGTGTGGAGTTTTTGAGTCATGAAACTAAATTATGTCTTAAAATGATAAAATAAAACCCACTGTACATAAGTACACAGCATACTAATTTAATAGTGTTTTTCTTTCATTAATCTAACTAGCTATTCACCTTAATTATAGGCCAGGTTGATTATCTCACTGATAAATGTAATTGCACCACATCTCACTTTCATCTCTTATCTCCAGTATCATAGATGAAATCGTCTTCCCAAAGGAAACCAATAAAGTCCAGTTCTCTGTTTTAACAGATGTGTGATAAAATTTCTAAATATCATAATGTTTCACAGCTTCTCTCTGAGTTTGTCTGGTTGTTTTTGCATTTTATTTTGAATGTCAAATGCATGTGATTGTTTTCTGGCCATCTTAGCCTTAATAAAGTTTAGAGATAATTAAGAAGAGTTGTTATTATCTTATTAAATAATGAATTTCAGGATGTAGTTTCAAGGTCAGCTTCAGCAATTATCTCTCTCTTTGTATTTTAACATGTGTTTCTGTTCAGTAGCCTATCTCTATCTGGACAGCTTCTATAATTACAAAACCTCTCTTTTTGCATTTGTACAAAGTGCCCTCTTCTTAGAGATTGATCTATCAATTTGAAGGCAAGCTTACAGCCACTAGTACACACTTTTTTTAAAAAATAAATTTTCTTGTGTATATTTGAAGTTTACAACACAATGTTATAGAATAAACAGGGATAGTAAAATAGTTACTATAGTGAAGCAAATTAAAATAACTTATCATCTCAGTTACTATTTTGTGTGTATGACAAGAACAGCTAAAATCTACGTATTTAACAAGAAAAAATCCCTAATAAAATAAAATTGTATCTCCTGTAGTCTTCATGTGGTATATTAGGTTTCTAGACTTGTTCATTCTTTATGACTGCTACTTTGTATCTTTTGACCTTCCTTTCCCTCCCCATTTCCTCACCACCCCGATGACTAACTAATGTTTCATTATCCATCTCTGTATATTCTCTATCTCTGTATATTTGGCCTTTTCTTTCCTTAAAAGTCATACAGAATGATATGATTAATTTGGGTCTTATAGTAGAAAAAATGCAAAATAGTTCCTATTTTTCCTGTTACCTCCTTATCCATAATGATTTTGATATCTCACAGATCTGACCAGAAATCCATCCATCCAAACAGATGGAGTTAAATTTTTCTAGTATTTCAGCAGTTTTTGATGGATACATACCATGGGTTCAACAAAGGGACTATCTAGCCCCTAACTTAAAGGATCCCCTGTTTTCTCTGTGAACAAGTCAGGTACATGGATAATAAAATATTTTCTACATTTAAAATGATTTAATAAAACATCTGTCAAAGAAGAATGTATAAAGTGCTATCTATGGTAGCACAGTAAAAGCAGAAACTTAGTCTGCCTACTTGAAAAGGGTAGTTTCACAGATGCTATTTAACTGCATACTGAATAATGATTGCAAAGGTAGCAATGAAACATTATTGGGGCAAACGATACAGCAAATGCAAAGAAACTGAGGTATAAAAGTGCATGGAATTTGGGATAGATGGAAACATTGACCAGATTCTTCATCCCTCCCTGAGGTATATGCTTGCTATGGCCTCATCTTTGGCAGCAGGTGCTTCTCTAATCTATGACTATGGGCCATAACCATGCAACTTGATTTAACTAACAAAATACAGGATAAAACAATAGTGCTTATGGCAAAAGATGATTCATATATTTTTATCACTGTCATAAGCTTCTACCCTTTCCATGAGAAGAATGTACTCTGGCTAGCCCATTGCTTGAAAGAAGGTGGAGAGAGGCAGAGCAGACCCAGATTTAAAAAGGTATAACCTAGGGTAGAGATGCCAAGTCAACCCACAAATTCATATGTTAGAAATAAATATTTACAGTTACAGTTTACTGAAGGTTCAGTTTTATTTTATGCAACAAAACAGTATTATTAAAGTGCAAAGAACCACTGGAAAGCAGCTCAGAAAACAATAAATAAATAAAACTGCAGAGCCAGGTTTCTATTTGTCGGAGAGCATATGTACAAGATGAACTCACAGTTACAGTTACATAATAATCAAATTACAAAAGCTTCCGAATGGCCATGGCCATATTAGGTCTCACTTTTCAAGCATTGGGAAGCAGTAGAAGACTTTTATTGTAGTAAAAATCCAATCAAACTTAAAATATTACTCCAGCAGAATAGTAGTAAATAAATTCAGTTTAATGAATAGTAGAATAGTAGTAAATAAATTAAGGAGTGTAAAAGCTAGGGACAAAGATTGGGAATGTCACTGTTGAAACTGTTCATTGAAAGAGTTTGAGATAAGGACTAAAGCATGAGGATGTGGGAAGAGATAAGTTTAAATAAATAAAGGGAGAAGATTTCACAGAATAATTGAATAAATAGATGTGGTTATATGAGAAAACACCTGCCCAGTCAGAAATCCAATTACTACATTTTCTGTTTTTACTTTCTAACTTTTATTGTATAGTTCAAGGAACACATGTGCAGGTTTGTTAAAGGGGGTTTGATGTGCAGATAATTTTGTCACCCAGGTAAACAGCATAATACCCACCTCACCCTCCTCTCACCTTCCACCATCGTGTAGGCCCTGGAGTCTATTGTTCTCTTGTTTGTGCCCATGTGCACTCAATGTTTATATTCCACTTATAATAGAAAACATGTAGCATTTGATTTTCTGTTCCTGTTTTAATGTACTTAGGATATTGACCTTCAGCTTCATCTCAGTTGCCACAAGGGGCATGATCTTGTTGTTTCTTATGACTGCATACTATTCCATAAAATAGAAGGCATGCAAATACAAAGAGAGGAAGTCAAACTATCTAGCTTCACAGACTATATGATTCTATAACTAGAAAACCCCATAGTCTCTGCCCAGTACTCACAGATCTGATAAACAACTTCAGCAAAGTTTCAGGAGACAAAATCAAATGTACAAAAATCAGTAGCATTTCTATACATCAATAACAACCAAGCTAAAAGCCAAATCAAGAATGCAATCTCATTCACAACAGCCACAAAAAAGAATAAAATACCTAGGAATATAGCTAACCAGAGAGGTGAAAGATCTCTACAATGAGAATTACAAAACACTGCTAATGGAAATTAGAGATGACACAAAAAAAATAGAAAAACATTCCACGCTCTTGGATAGGTAGAATCAGTGTTGTTAAAATGACCATACTGCCCAAAACAATATACATATTCAATGCTATTCCAATCAAACAACCAATGACATTTTTCAAAGAATTAGAAAAAAAAATTCTAAAATTCTTTAGAGCCAAAAAAGAGCCTGAATAGCCAAAGCAATCCTGAGCAAAAAGAACAAAGCTGAAGGCAGCATGCTATTTGATGTCAAAATACATTACAAGGCTACAGTAACTAACACAGCACGGTACTGGTACAAAACCAGAAACATAGACCAATGGAACAGGTTACATAACCCAGAAATAAAGTTCCACACCTTCAACTATGTGATCTTCTATAAAGCCAACAATAGCAAACAATGGGGAAATGAATGCCTATTCAATAAATGGTGCTGGGATAACTGGTTAGCCATATGCAGAAAACTGAACCCTTACCTTTCACCATATGTAAAAATCAACTCAAGATAGAGAAAAGATTTAAATTTAAAACTTAAAACAATAAAAAACCTTGAAGAAAAACCAGCAAATTCCATTCTGGACATTGGCCCTGGCAAAGATTTCATGACAAAAACCCCAAAAGCAATTGCACCAAAAGCAAAACTTAGCAAGTGAAACCTAATTAAAATAAAGGCTTCTGCACAGCACAAGAAACAATCAACAGAATAAATAGACAACCTACAGAATGTGAAAAATGATTGCAAACTATGCATCTGACAACAGTCTAATATTCTGAATCTATAAGGAACTTAAATTAACAAGCAAAAAGCAAAAACTCCATTGGAAAATGGGGAAAGGACATGAATAGACACTTTCCAAAAGAAGATATACAAGCAGCCAGCAAACATATTTTACAAATGCTCAATATCACTAATCATTCAGGAAATGTAAATCAAAACCACAATATGATACCATTTCACACCAGTGACAATGGATATTATTAAAACAAATAAAAAATAAACAGGTACTGGCAAGGTAGCAAAGAAAACAAAACACTTATATGCTGATGGTAGGAATGTAAAATAGTTTAGCCACTGTGGAAACCAGTCTGGAGATTTCTCAAATGACTTAAAATGGAACTATGTCTCTACCCAGGAATTTCATTATTTGTGTATACCCAAAGGAAAATAAATCATTCTACCAAAAAGACACATACAAGCATATGTTCATTGCAGCACTATTCACAATAGAAAATACATGAAATCAACCTAAATGCCCATCAACAGTGAGTTAGATAAAGAAAATATGCTACATACACACCATGGAATATATATACACCATAAAATTGTTACATGTTTGGTTTATGTTGAGACATAACAACTGTGTTATTGGCATTCCATTAGACCAGGCAAAGATTGAGGTGGAGAGCCAAGTGTCAAATCCCTCAATGAATGCAAAGAAGTGATTTTGAAATTAGGAGGTAGTGAGAGAGAGGTATAATGATAACTTGTTAACCTGCAAATTGGAGGTATTTTATAAAGGAAAAATGGAACAGGTGGGAAAGTGTTGTGAAAGACCAGAAGGTTAGTTTTAATATGTTTCATTCAGGATATGGGGACACAGAGCAGAATTCTCCATTCTAGGGAGTAGCAAGATCTTCAAATATGACAAATAACTGGAGAGTATACATAATATAGGAAAAGTTTAAGTTGGGATATTTATTGACATCTAAATAGATTTGTTAAATGTATAAGTTAAAGAAAAAGACACTAATTCAGAAGGTGGGTAAAAGTTTACAGCAGTGGCTCTCAAGTGGATTGATTTTGCCAAATGTCTCATTAGTCCATTTGGAAATGTCTGAAGGAAATTTGGATTGTCACAGCTCGGGCAAAGTATAGGAGGCATGCTGCAGGCATCCAGCAGGTAGACACCAGGGATGTTGATAAACATCCTATGATATGCGAGGCATTCTCCAACAACAAACCATTATATAGCATATTCAAAATATGCATACTGCTAAAATTGAGAAAACTTGGGTTAAGGACTAGTCTGAAGGTTGTTGATGAAAATGGAGATAGGAAGATGTGATCCAAGAAACTGAAGTAAAGACAAAATAAAATTAAAATCCTTAAAAGAACTGTTGTTTCTTTGGCCCTTGTTTACTTCACCTTAAATGCTATTTATATTGTTTTTCTGAAACACATGTAAAAACTTTATGTGTTGTAAGTTTCTAATAAATGCTTTAAAAATAAAAATGGTTCCATTCTAATGGTGAGTGAGCACGACTCCCCACTCCAAGTGTGTTGTCCATAGTAACTGCCTTCCAAAGAGGAACTACAGTACAGAGAGAGGTAACATAGAGTCACTGTAAAGAAACCTGACAAACACTACTTCAAGTGTGTGGTCAAGGTTAACATGGACAGTGATAAATCGTGTTGATAGTATGTACCATTGACGATGTGATGAAAATGACAAGTATTAAATATCTCTGTGCTCTTCCTCCCACCAACCAATAACCCCAGTCTAATCATGAGAAAAACATAAAATAAATTCCAATGGAAGGACATGTTACAATATACCTGTACTCTCAAAACTGTCAGGGCTATTAAAAACCAGGAAAGTTTGAGAAATTGTCATAGCCAAGAGGTGCCTAAGGACATATGACAACTAAATTCAATATGGTAACCTGAATGAAATCTTGGAATAGAAAAAGAACATTAAATAAGGCAATCTGAATAAATGATATATGTTAGCTAATGTTATTAATATATCAATACTGGTTTATTATTTGTAACAAATAACATTACAAATAAATTTTTTATAACAAATATTACATAAGATGTTAATAATGGGGAGAACTGCAGGGGGAGGAGCATATAGGAACTCTGTGCCAGTTGTTGCATTTTTCTATAAATCTAAAACTTATAAAAATGAAGAGTTTTTATCTGCTAATAAAAATCTTTTGAATAAACGAAGAGCTTTTACCAAAAACATGATAATGATAAATGTAGTCTATGCTATTGATAAATTGAAAACTGATAAACGTTCTTTGCAGTTTTTTGGGAACTTACTTACAAAGTAACAGTAAAACATTAGATAATTTACTTTTATCACTTTTCCATATGTTCTTTAGATAAAAACAGCTTGCAGCTAACTAGCAAAAATATATTAAAGATATTTATATGATACCAATGTAAATTTCTTGAGGTGTTGAAGTATGAAACATTAGTCTACTAGACTGTAGTCTATAAAATTTTTTTGCTGAGATGATAACTTTAAACCTAACACAAGAAAATAAAAGGTTAAATTTAAAAGATGAGTTATCATTGACCTTAAAAAAGTCTTTGTAATTGCTGTTTTCCACTAAGATATTCATATGAATTTTAATTTTTACCACATCATAACTTGGAATATACAAAATGTTAGCTACAACTTTATATAAATTTTTTTAAAAATAATGGTAGACCAGGTGCGGTGGCTCATGCCTGTAATCCCAGCATTTTGAGAGGCTGAGGCAGGCGGATCACCTGAGGTCGGGAGCTCAAGACCAGCCTGATCAACTTGGAGAAACTCCATCTCTACTAAAAATACAAAAAAATTAGCTGGGTGGCTGGGTGCAGTGACTCATGCCTGTAATCCTAACACTTTGAGAGGCGCAGGCGGGCGGATCATGAGGTCAGGAGATTGAGACCATCCTGGCTAACATGGTGAAAGCCCGTCTCTACCAAAAATACAAAAAATTAGCCAGGCGTGGTGGCGGGCGCCCATAGTCCCAGCTACTCAGGAGGCTGAAGCAGAATGGCGTGAACCCGGGAGGTGGAGCTTGCAGTGAGCCGAGATCGCGCCACTGCACTCCAACCTGGGTGACGAAGCGAGTCTCCATCTCAAAAAAAAAAAAAAAATTACCTGGGCATGGTGGTACGCACCTATAATCCCAGCTACTTGGGAGACTGAGGCAGGAGAATCGCTTGAATCCGGGAGGTTGCGGTGAGCCAAGATTGCACCATTGCACTCCAGCTTGGGCAACAAGAGTGAAACTCTGTCTCAAAATAAATAAATAAATAAATAAATGTAACTAGACCATTCCATTTGAGGACAAAGGGCAAGAATTAACATTTATCGTGGTTTGCAACCTTAACATGTACTTTCCCGTTTATTTGTGCAGAATTTGACAGAAAATAAAACAGGCTGAGAAAGCTTAAGTCTTATTATTTCTTCCATGAAGTTACTAAATGTTGGGATGCTGAAATGTTGACTCAAATCCAACTAAGACACCTATGCTCTTTTACACTGCAACCTTTAATTGTGTTAACATATTTATCCAAACATAAAAAGCAGATTGATAAGTTAAAATGATAGCAATCTTTGTATAGCTATTGAATGATATAGATTTGAAAGGGCGAATACATCCTTGAGCAAACAGGTTTCATCTTAAGGGCTAATACAGCTTTGGAAAATATTCTGTAAAAAGAGTTTGGCTTAATAAAAAATGGTGTTACCATACGGTAAAGTAAAAGAGCCACTGAACAAAAGGACATGGTTTCCTTTCCCATTGTATTTGTCTTTGCAGCCCTCAAGTAATCAATTCTATTTATGTTGAACATCTCAAAGCATAAAATTGACCTGAAGTTCAGAAGAGCCTTACATTTAGTATTAACACCAAAAAAGATTCTGCAACTCCATAAATACCCGTATGCACATACACATGTGCCTGCACACACTCATACATTGCTTCCCGGAGAATCTCATTTTTTCTACTTTCCCCTACCTATTATTTGTAGTTATTTTTTTTTTTTTTTTATCATATCCCAGTCTCAGTCCTTCCTTTCTCCACCTAAGCAAAAACTCTAATAGTTTAATATGTATCTTCTGGCTTGCATGTGTTCTCACAAAATAAGTGTTGTATTTTGAGCATAAAATTGAACTTACATAAATAATATTGTGTTATGCATCTGATTCTTTTTCTTGCTATTTTAATTAAAGCCTATGTGTCTTTCTATACAATCAAGATAACACTTAATTGGTTATTTTAAACCTCTGAATAATACTCTAAGTCTTGAAAACAGCACATTTTTCCACTCAGAGTCATGCAGGTTGCCTTTTAACTTGCTAAAACTACAAATAATAGAACCTTGAACATCCTCACATGTGCCCACTGCCAGTGCTGTGTTAGAATTTCCATCACATAATACCTAGAACTGTTAAGTCCTAATGAGGATAGGTATAAGTCAATTTTACTTGGTTTACCAGAGTTTGCTTCAGAGTGGGATGCAACTTGCAGTACCAGGGAATATTTATAACGCCATATCCCCACACATTTGGCATACTCTAACTTTTTTGTTTTTCAGACTTAGTAAAGTTATATCTCATGACTGTTTTAATGATCATTTCCCTTATGTGTCCAGAATTTGTGGGTTCTTGGTCTCACTGACTTCAAGAATGAAGACACGGACCTTGTGGTGAGTGTTAGAGTTCTTAAAGATGGTGTGTCCAGAGTTGTTCATTCTTCCTATCCAGAGTTGTTCGTTCCTCCCAGTGGGTTTGTGGTCTTGCTGTCTTCAAGAGTGAAGCTGCAGACCTTCTCAGTGAGTGTTACAGCTCTTAAAGGCGGCACAGAGTTGTTCATTCCTTGCAGTGGGTTCGTGGTCTCGCTGGCCTCAGGAGTGAAGTTGCAGACCTTCGCCATGAGTGTTACAGCTCTTAAATGCAGTGCAGACCCAAAGGGTGAGCAGCAGCAAGATTTATTGTGAAGAGTGAAAGAATAAAGCTTCCACAGCATGGAAGGTGACCAGAGCTGGTTACCCCTGCCTGCTCTGGTGGCCTGCTTTTATTCCCTTATTTGGCCCCACCCACATCCTGCTGATTGGTCCATTTTGACAGAGTGCTGATTGGTGCATTTACAAGCCTTTAGCTAGACACCAAGTGCTGATTGGTGCATTTACAATCCTTCAGCTACCCACAAATGTTCTCCAAGTTCCCTAAGGGATTAGCTAGACACAGAGCGCTGATCCGTGTGTTTACAAACCTTTAGCTAGACACAGAGTGCTGACTGGTGCATTTTCAATCCTTTAGCTAGATACCAAGTGCTGATTGGTGCGTTTACAATCCTTTGGGTAGACAGAAAACTTCTCCAAGTCCCCACCCATCGTAGAAGCCCAGCCAGCTTCACTTCTCACTGGCACTCACTGTGGGACTTTGCAGCACCTAGCCCGGGCATTCCGGCAGCCCAGAGCTCGTCCCCACATCAAGCCCACTAGGCAACAGCTAGCCCCTGTGAGTTCAGGGTCCGCGGAGCCCGTGCCCACCTGGAACCCATGCCTGACCGCAAGCTCCGCAGCCCGGCGCCCGCCTGTGCCTCTCCCTCCATACCTTCCCGCAAGCAGAGGGAGTCAGCCTCCGCCAGCCCCAGAGAGGGGCCTCCACAGCGCAGCAGCGGGCTGAAGGGCTCCTCAAGCACGGCCAGAGCGGACACCAAGGCTGAGGAGGCGCCGAGAGTGAGCGAGGGCTGCTAGCGCGTTGTCACCTCTCAAGTGTCACCTCTCATCATTACACTCAGAAGTTTGAGATCAGATCCCACTTTTATGTATTCTGCATATAACTGTTGGCAGTTTTTCTATTGTAGCTGCTGACGTTTCTAATTTGTAAGAATTTCATTTACATTACAGATATTAATCCCTTGACAGTTTGGGGCAATATAAATATCTACTTTTCATCATCTATTAACATTTTCCATGATGAGCATGATTCACTTTGTTAAATAAAAATTTATAACTTTAAATAAATCAATTCCAATTTGCTTACGGTTTGAACTGCTTTTTAGGAAATCCATTGAAGTATAAAATGCATACAGATGAAACAATAATATTTTCAATAAATGATGCTGGGAAGAATGGAAGTCGATATGGAAAAAAATGAACCTCATATCTAATACAAAAGTTAAATTAATGTGTATCATTTACCTAAATGTTAAATGAAAAACTACAAAACATCAAGGAGAATATATAGGAGAAAATCTGTGTGGCCTTGTGTTTAGTGATGACTATATAGACACAACACAGAAAGCATAATCTATGAAATTGAAAATTGGTAAATTAGACTTTATTAAAATTAAAAATATTTACTCTGGAAAAGGCATCATTAAGAGAATAAAAAGACAAGACACAGACTTGTAGAAAATATTTGCAAACTGCATACCTGAAAATGAAAACTGTATTCAAAATAAACAAAGAACTTTTAAAAATCAACAATAAGAAAACAACCCAATTAAAAATTGGGCAAAAGATCAGAATAAATATCTAATTTAAGAAGCTACACAAGTGCCAAATAAGCAACATAAAAAGGTGCTGAATATCATTTGTCATTAGGGAAATTTAAATTAAAACAACGGCATACCACTACAAACCTATTCGAATAGCTAAAATTCCAAAAGTGACAATACCAATTGCTGGTAAAAATTAGAAGCAACAAAACTGTTCTTCATCACTGGTGAAATGCAAATGGCATAGCCACATTGGAAGATAGTTTGGTGGTTCTTATAAACTTAAACATAATCTTATATGATCCAGCAATTGCACTCTTGGGTAAGTCTCTACCTCGTTTGAAGATTTATGTCCACACCAAAACCTGCAATTGAATGACGCTTTATTCATAACCTCCAAAATCTGTAAGCAACAAAAATATCTTTCAACAGGTAAATTGATAAACAAACTTGTTATATCCATACACTGTACTACTATTCAGCAATAAAAAGAAGAATTATCTATCAATCTATGCAACATAATAGATTAATCTTAAATTTCTATTGCTAAGTGTAAGATCCCAATCTGAAAGGGCTATATATTGTATGATTCCAATTATCTGACATTCTGAAAAGGCAAAATTATAGAGACTGTAAATAGATCAGTGATTTCAGGAGTGCAGGGGGCAGGGTGCTTACAGTGGCGAAACAATTCTGTATGATACTGTAATTGTGGATACATGACCCTATGCATTTGTCAAAACCCACAGGACTTCACAACACAAAGAGTGAACCTTAATGTATGCTATGAAATAAAAAGTAAAATAAGACCTCAACCTTTCCAGATGAGATAGACTCCCTGTGGCTAATAGAAATGCTCTAAATTTAAAAGCACAAACAGGCAGTCATAGCAGGGTGAGAAACAGCAGTTACATCCTGGGTTCTTGGGAAAAGCAGCTCTTGACAAGCATCCTGCTTTACATCCCTGCACTAGAACAGTTCCCTATGAACAGAATCCAGACAAACTGCAGCGGGAACCCCCAACCCACCACCAGCCATTGGAAAGAAACATCTGACGGAGACCTCTGGTTTTGAGCTTGGAAACCACCCAAGCAAGGCTTGACTATTTTGACCCATCAGAACTGAACAAGTTTGAACTTTCATTTGCAAAAATGAATCTGATTGAGAACCTGGGTGACAACTGTCCTTGTTTAGTTAAGGCAGACTTTCCCTTTGTTCTTCAGAGTGCACTTTTGTTTTGCACCCAGGGCTGCAGCTACCTAATCTGCAGGTTGCTTTTTTGGAAAATAAAGTTCTCCTTTGCCTCTGCAGAGCTCACCGATCTTTGGTTAGCAATGCAAATTATTTAAGAGATCAAGAAATCCCAAGACCACGACAAGAACTCACCTTGTGCCTCATTTTTGTCAATATTTCTAAATCCTTTAGAATATTCACTGTTCTGCTTCGTAATTCCATATTTTATTTCTGAGATTTACATTACTGTTAGTAGTTGTAAATCGTTTATTTTCATCTTAGTACAATATTTCATAGTGGTATATACCACAATCTATTTATTCATACTATTTTAAATGGGTATTTGTTGAATTCCATTATAATATCATAGAGAATATTGCTGCTATAAACATTCTAACACATTAAAGATAGTCGACGTAAGGACACATTTCTGTTGTGTATCTGTCTGTGCTAATTGTATATACATACACACAGCTTTAGTGAATAATGCCAAATATATTTCCAAAATAGACATACCAATTTTTACTCCCATCTGCAGTGTATGAGATTTTCAGTTGTTCCATGTCCTCTCCAACACTTGGAATCTCTCTCCATTATTTTAGCCATTATGCTGAATGTACAGTTCTATCTCAATGTGGTATTCCTGGTATTTCCCTGATGACTAATGAAATTAAGTACATTTTAATATGTTGAATAGCCATTTGTATATTCTTTTGTGTATTGTTTTTGTTTAAGATTCTAGCTCCCATTTTTATTATTCAGTTTTTGTTTTCTTGTTGATTTGTAGGAATTCTTTATATAATCTATTAAAAGACTTTTATCAGATACAGGTGTTAGGAATGTTTTATCCCATGTGGGTGTTAATTTTTTAATTTTTGTTTTTCAAAGATGGCTAGAAGAGATGGGGTCTGGATACTCATTTTCTCTTTCTGTGTTTCCGCCTTTTATGCAGCGTCTCCATGTGGATAGTTTGCCCTTCTCTGAATGTTTGCCTCAGGGAATTTGCAGTACCTATGCAGTTGCCGTCTTCTCCCAGAGCACATGTCCTCCACGTGACGTGGAAGTTGCTAGTTCTCCTAAAAGCTATGCTTGGACTAGGCAGAGCATCTCTTCTGACATAGTCTACTTGATACAAAGTTCCAAGATGAGCCCATTTTCCAGGAGAGGAATGAAAAACTTTACAATGCAATAAGGTGAGTGAAAAAGAATTGTCAGTTGTCTTTAACCCACCACATACACTGGTTTCATTGTTCTGTTGTAAAGTCATCATTATTTTTTTAAATTGATCATCACTTAACCTCAATCAAAAGTAAAAAATTTGATGTTTTGACATATGTATGCACCAATGAAAATATCACAATAAAATAGTGACAATATCTACTACTCCCAAGTTTTCTTTGTGGCCCTTCTTTGTACCTTTCTCCAGTCAATTGTCTATGCATCTTTGTCAAAACCAGTCATTGATAAGTGTGTGTGTCTATTTCTGGAATCTCTATTCTGTTCCATTAATCTATTTGGCTATCCTGATTTCTTGATTAGGGTAGCTTTATAATAGATATAGAAGTTGTTACTGGTTGTATGGTGTCCAGGTTCTTGGTGTCTTGAACAAAGAAGTGGACAAATCACACAAACAAAGCAAGGAAAGAATGCTTTGCACATTGCTGGTCAAATAGCCTAAAGACTAGAAAGAAAAACAAAAATAGACTGCATATAGCAAAAATAATTCACTTACTTGTAGCTATAGATTTCATTAATTTCTTACTAAGGCTTGTTTTTAATTTGATTACAGTCTTAGTACCTTGGCACAGTATAATATTAACAAAACAAAAATTAGACATTGTTCTCCATCTACTTTGAATCACCAATCATTCTTAACTATTTTAATGTAGAAATTTCCAATTAAAGCAAAATCTTCAAATAGTATGTTTATATTTCTGAACTCGTTGAGTAGAACTGACAACTGAAGTCAAAATACTGGTACCTAGAGTGGGCACACCAAATAATGAAGTAAGCTTTGATAGTTAAAGCAGCATTTCCCAGACTGTAATGGATGCCTCTCCAATTGCTAATTGCTATGTGTATCTTTAACAATGTTTTCTGGTCACATGCATTTTGGAATCTTGGGTTAAACAATTTAGATAGGCTTCAGGTCCATACGAACTCTCAAAGCCTTTTACATACTCATGTGCTTTATTAAGCATTGACAAGATTATGTTTATTTCCCAAACCTATTGGATAATGGAGACTTTACTTTCATTAACATCTGAATTATATCTCAACTATGTTTTCATTAACATCTGAATTATGTCTCAGCAAAGCTTACTTCTAATTGGGTATGGACATGCATAAACATGCCTAATATTTTAAAAGTTTAAGAAATTATGAAGTAATTGACCTTCATAGCCATTAAGATATTTCAGCTTTCATTCAATTTAACATTTCAGCTTTCATTCAATATAATATTTTAAAAGAAAGGGAATACTTATATCATTCAACCAACCTAACATTATTATTTATCTGACTTATGCTTAACTTAAACTTATAAAGAAATGTGAGAAGGTAAAGAACTTTCTAAAAACTAGAACAACCAAGAAAGGGAGCTCTCTATTCCTGCACATTTTTCTAACAGTATTCTTACATTAAGTAACGCCTTGGTACATCCAATGTCTTGTTTGCCTGGTAACAAGGGATCATAGAGAAATTTGATATCCACTTCCTTACTCGGTGTCTAAGTTAGGAAATGATTGGAAGCAATACAGCTAGATGATCATTGAATCTTTTCTTAACATGAATGTTTCTGCAAAAATCTACCTCAGTATTTGCACTACAAAGTAATGATATGAATCTGACATGGCTACAGGCTTTGGGATGCTTTAAATGTATTCGAATTCTAGACATAGATGTTTTACTGTTAGATAAATAAATACCAAATATGACTAAATCATTCATTCTGAAATAACTTAAGAAATGCTTAGACCTTCATACTGTATTCATATTATATTCAGTGTTTTATATGATCTTTGAGAAATACCCTTACATTTCTGGAAAGATAATGGAATTTAAGAAATATACTGTACAGACTTTAGGAGCAAATATTTTAATCTATTCTATGTCTGGAAGTATTAATGATTTAAAGGATTAAGTCTATAAGTGTGTTACCCTTAAAGATAGTCTCATGAAACTGAACGCTGCACTTGCTTCCACCACTAAACCAAGGAAAGTTGTCACTGTGGTCATGGTGCACTGCAGCTCAATCTTTGCTGAAGTGTTTGCCATAGCTCTTTACTCCCAAATCTACTCAGCTCACTAACCCCACTCTAAAAGAAACAGACATATAGAAATAATATAGGCTTCTTTTGAATCTTATTTACTAGAAAAATCTTGTTGACCACATCATACTCACCCCATTTTGCTTTATTGTATTTAAGCTTCAGTAGTATTCCTATCAAAATTTCTATTACATTTCTATTAATTAAACTTTTGACAATTTTTCTTCCAATACAAATAGATTACTTCTGAATAGTATTATTCAACACAGTGGACTATCCAGAGAGCCTGAGGCATGGTGTTTAAGCAGGGATCTTGAAAGCAAACAGTCTAACTTCTCTACTTACCCACCTCACTGAATTATTGTGAGACTTCAACGCAGCAAAATCCTTAAAATAATGGCATATTGTAAATACTCAATAAATGTGGTTGTTTCATTTCTAACAAAGAGGATTAGTTAGGGCTAACTGTATCAGACAGTTCACAGTTCTCCAATGATTCACCTTAATTTAATAATATTGTTGCTTGGTGCCAAAACTCCAGATGATAACAAAATACTAATTTTACTTTCATGTTATTTTCTAGTAATTTCCATATGCATATATTTATCGATTCAATGTATGTCTTCTTCCAATATAATGTGCATTTTATAAGAGCAGAGACTTTTGATCATTGTTATATCTCCAATATTTCTGACCATTTCTGTATTTATTAAATTCTTGATAAACATTTCGTTAAATAACAAACAATAATTTTCCTCAGGACATTTGCCTGTAAAATGGGTGGAAAGGCCAAGAAGAAATAAAGGGGAATTGTTGAATATTTAAAAGGAAATAGGCATTCCTAATTTTTCCTTACAAAATTGTATTACAAAATAATAATATTCCAATGACAACCTGATGGCCAGATAGGTAGAGAGATCTAAATATTTTCTAAAATTTAACCAAGATTAATATTGGAAAGTAGAGGTATGTGTCACATTTTTTAGTCCTCTGGTGTAGTGATACTTTTATAGTTTCTACAAGGGGCAAGTATTACCTTTACAATAAGAAAAAATGTGCTCTAATAAATTAAAAGACAAAAAAGCATGATTTAATTCTCTAATACAATCTAAAATTTTTTAAATGAAATATTGGATACCATAAAAATGTGTTACTATATTTTTTGTTTGTCAAACATCTGAAATTGAGATGAATTGAGATAATATCTGGTACCTAGGATACCAAGACATTCAATTAGTCCACAATTACAGGTGGAAAACTCTATGCCCAAATGGCAATGTATCATAGTCTAGCAAAGGGTATTTTTCTCCCAAAGTCATTGATATTATTTCTAGAATATTTGTGGAACATTTTTTGCCAAGGCCGAACATGACTGATTATATCCTACACTTTCTACCCAGGTCCACATTCATTACTTCACAAATGACAAAGTTATGTGAGAGAAAGGAAAAGCAGTGTGAGGGAAATGAAAGCAAATGTGCCACAAAGAATATTTCTCTAAAACTTAGTGCATAAGTGGCCAAATGTGTACAATCACTTCTTTCTACATCAAGAGAATCCTGTGAACTGACACAAACCATGATTATCTAAACCCTTCTTGTATGTAAAGATAAAAGAATCCCAAAATGGGTTTAACTCAAAGAGAGGAATACCAAGGCACTGATCCTAAAATATGCTGCCATTAACCCACCTACATCATGTCTCCCCTTTCTTAAAAAAAAAGGAAAATCAGAAATTAGAAGAGACCCAACTCTCCAATCCATTGTCTTTTCTATTTGCCTTAAAGCACTGAAATAATTCCGTGTATTTCTGTGTATTAACTGTTCTCTCACTAAAATATAAGTACTATGAAGGCAGAATATGAATTAGAATATAGTTCTACTGGATAATTACGTATTGAATAAACTCCTCAAATTAATTAACAATATGAACGTGTGTTCATAAGTACATGGAATTCCTTATATATACACTTTTACATGTGAATGTGTGTGTATGTGTGTATAAAAGATTACCCCCATAATTATGATAATGGACTGCATGAGCATTCTGTTTGCATTCTCCTGTACTGATACTGAAGCTGTACCCCCACTAGAATTCTGTAATCTAAAGACTCTACTACTAAACTCAAAATGTCACAGCCATGTGCTGGTTTATATTACTTCATGTAATAGTCATGGTCACATTATTGCAGGGTGAAGATGAATGTGTATCTTGTATGTGTTCAATGTAAACCTCTCTTTTCTTTCTCTCCATCTCCTCCTGCTTTTGACTTAATCAAAAACAGGAAGCTACCACAAATCTGTGAAGGTTTTTTCTCTTCAATCAATCTAGACTCTTTTACTGTAGTGCCTTTTATATTGTAATAAAGTAGACTTTTATGCCTTATTTTAAAATGTTGTTAAAATAGTAATTCCCTTATTTTAGATTTCATTCAAATGAATATAATAAACAAAATATTCCCTTTCTTACATTATGCTTACTGTTATAATCTTCTTAACCTTGATTTAAAAAACCATTTCAAGAACTATATATAAACAGTATTGCAATGAATATCATTGTTCATATTGTATTTGTTCAACAATAATAAAGGAAATCCTGTTTTAAGAGAACTTACATAAAAGCAGTAGGAAAACTTCAATGCATTATAAATCATAAGCATAAAAACATCAACTTACACAGTGTCATACCTGATCTGCTGCATGACGCAATCTAGGCCAGGAAAGCACTGTGTGGACAATACACCTCACACCAATAATTATCTCTGGGCATCTAAGTAACTTGGATATATCAGCTATACAATGAAAATACATCAAGCTGAATTCTTTCTCAGATAAAACAATGATATATTTTAGTATTTAGAAATGTTAACTAATTATAGTTGCTTGAATTTCAAAGCTTTAAAAAGTATAGTTTCAAATGACTTACTAAGCACTTTAAATTCAATTTATGTCAGTTATTTTTCTACCATTTTGCCAAGACTACTTCTTCAAATGTCTTAAGTTAAAAACTCTAATACTAGACTATTTATAGGCATAGTAAGATTTTTCAGAGATAGCATGTAAAAATCTATACAATTGAATTAGTGATTTAATAATAAAAATAAGAAAAAAAATGAGCTTTTTGAAGAGATGTTTGTTTAAATATTCTAATTGGATTAATAAGCATAGTCATATGATTATATACAGGCATTTATATAGTAATTTAAAACAAATAAAAATTATTTATATTATTATTTAATAGTTCAATGTGTTGACTTTAAAATTCAGGTCAATCTATGTTTTCAATTATCTATTTTCTTTCAAAATGGAAAAAATAAATGAGTTTGACATTTTGGTAGGTTTACTAATAGAAAACAATAACAGCAATATGATCAATGAATGATTCAGTTAAATGTAGGATTTGTTGTAATTTTTTGAAGATATTAGACACATCAGATTTAAATTCAATCTAAAAGTGTATATAAATCTTAGATGACTTATTATATAGGCATTTTATAATTGCTTTTGAGCAACCTATAACCAAAGGTGTTTGCAGACTAGGCCTTAGATTTACACAGTCCCAGCTGCATTTTCATTCTTTAATAATATTAGTAGAACAAAATATTATTTAGAGTAATATTAAACAGTAATACCAAACTAAATGCCTTAGCAGAATATAGACTTTTATTTTTTGCAAAAACAAGTAGCATTGAATTCTGGTTTTAGCTCCAACATGTAAAGATATTGGTAGTCATCATTCCCTTCTTACATCAAGTAAAAGGCTGAAGAAACAAAATCAGCCACTTAAATTGGACTCATCAGGGAACTGAGGTCACAGTGTAAACCCCAACCCAACACCTTTAGAGATAGACAAATACAGTGAATCACAGCTTATAAGCAATGGCTTATAAGAACCAGAAGCCATCAGAACCATAAACTAGTAGAAACACTTAAACAGTAACTTTGACAAATTGCTAGAGGCATGTGGAGACTTATGTGACAATGAGAATCCTCTGGGGTTCACATCCTTAGGGAGCCCTCACATTTTAATAATTTTAACATCCAGTAACCCCACTGCATTCTTATAATAAAGAGGCAAAAAAAAAAACCCTTTTTTGTTGGGGCAAGGATGAAAAAATGCCCAGAGTATATCAGTCATAACAAAGGCCTCCCCAGCAAGAGGAAAAACTTAACCAGAGCCTTAGCTGACATGGGGGAAAGGAAATTAGCCAACTATAGCCACTCTAGAATGTCTTGTATTACCTAAGGGGAGGGGAAATCAAGCTGTGAAACAGTTATAAGGTCATAGACTCACTAAAATAACTCACTAAAATAACTAAAATAACTCAATAAAATAACTCACTAAAATAACTACACCTTATCACCTCAACACAGAACCAGTATAACATCAGTAGGTTACAGCTGAAAGAGCCAGAAGGCTCAGACTCCAAGAGAATCTCAAAAAAATTACAAGAGAAATTAAGAAAACAAAAAAGTCACTAGAGGAAACTGAGACCTCTGATACCTAAAACCACAGCAACCGTTAAAATAGCCCAACTTCTAGCAAGATTAACATAAAACCTGACACTAAACACCTATTTGCCACAGTTCCTATTACCTGATATATCATAACTGGCTTTCAACAAAAAACCGCAGAGCATGCTAAAGGCAAGAAAAAAAAAATAAAAACGTGAAGGGGCAAAGCAAAAATCAGAAGTAGATTTATATATGGCAAAGATATTGGCTCTATCAAATCTGACATTTAAAATAAGTATGATTGGCCGGGCGCAGTGGCTCACACCTGTAATCCCAGCACTTTGGGAGGCAGAGGCAGGTGGATCATGAGGTCAGGAGATCCAGACTATCCTGGCTAACACGGTGAAACCCCATCTCTATTAAAAATACAAAAAATTAGCCGGGCGTGGTGGCGGGCAGGTCTAGTCCCAGCTGCTCAGGAGGCTGAGGCAGGAGATTGGCGTGAACCCAGGAGACGGAGCTTGCAGTGAGCCAAGATCGTGCCACTGCACTCCAGCCTGGGCAACAGAGCAAGACTACGTCTCAAAAAAAAAAAATAAACAAATAAGTATGATTAAATGCTAAGGACTCTACTGGAAAAATCAGACAACTTGCAAGAACAGATGAGTTACAAAGGCTGAGAAAGGAAAATACTAAGAAAGAATCAAAAGTAAAACTAGAAATAAAAAACATAATAACAAATGAAGAGTGCTTTTGATGGGTTCACCAGAAAAGTACCACTGAGCTTGAAGATAGATGAATAGAAACTTTCCAAACTGAAATATAAAGAAAAAATATACAAGAACTGTAGAACAATTTCAAAATATGTAACTACAAATTATCAGAGTACCAGAAGACAGAGACAATGAAAATGAAAAAAAAAAAAATATTTGAAGTAACAGCTTTTCCACCTGTGCTCATCTTGCTCTGCTCATATCCATGGCCCAGGTAGTAGCCGGTTTAATCGACAATGTGTTCTTCCTAAACTTGTACAGAGCCTGAAGTTGTTCTGTGCCTGACTCAGGTTCAGTTCCGCTCTAGACCAAGGCTCACTACTAAACCGTTTTACAGCCTCTGCATCGGAGTCACCTCACTCTTTGCCCTGGAAGGCCTAAAGAACAGCTTGCAGGCATCTAAGTCTACTTCCTTCTCACACTTAACAATACTCCAGAGAAATCTGGTAACATTAAACTCCTTTTTTCTCCCTGCCTACCCATGGTTCAAAGCCAAAAAATTTGGCGCAGACACTCCTTAGGTTGAATTGGGGTAAGAGGTATTGGCAGGGAGACTCAAAATGCCGTGTCTTCCAAGAGTCTGAAATGTGAATAAGGGTAAAGCTCACCTGCCATGTTCCCCTCAAATTACTTATTACATATGTCTGAAGCCTTCATTTCTTTTCGGTGACATCTTTCTTCTCCCCATAATATATTAGAATAAAAGGGGTAAGTTTTTCTCCTTGACTTCAGCTTCATACATAAAGTTTAATGGCAGGAAAACATGGAAGAGAAAGAGCAGCACAAGCTTACCTATAAAGGTGCCCAAAGTCAGCGGGTTTTTAAAATATTATCAATTATCATTAATGCTAATATTGTTAATATTGATTATTAATATAATTAAGATTCATTTGGTTCAGATATGTATGTTTATGATTTAAATCTGAGTCTAATGACTAATAAATGATCTCATGCCTCTTAGTTCATGCCTCTTAGTTCATCTGCTGACCCCATTCTCCCCATTCCAAGAGTTATTACCCAAGATTACGATTGGGTTGGTGCAAAAGTAATTGTGGTTTTTGCCACTGAATGTAATGGCAAAAACCGCAATTACTTTTGCACCAACCTAATATTCACAGTAAAACACATGCACACACACACCCCACTACATACAATATTACATTCTTTCAGAAATAATTGTGAGTTTTTGAATGCATGGAGTAGAGGTGGTTTTCATGTACCTAAATGCCAAAAGTAATTCTCACTGATGAATCAAAGCTGCCCCAGTGTAAATAATAGCACATGTCATCGTTACCAGGGTGGGGAGGGGGTGGTCCTTGCACCCAGAGCTCCTAAGATGGTGGTGGGCCGCTTCCAGGATGGTGACAAGCCTCATGTTCTCTGACCTGGGGTTCTTGACCTCATGGTTTCCAAGGAATGGAATCTTCGGCCATGCAGTGAGTGTTATAGCTCTATTAGAAGCCATAGGTCATGGAAGAGAACCGTGGAACCCAGTGACTAGTGTTCAGCTTGATTAGGATGAACCCCGGCACTTAGCCATGCAGGAACAATGGCAAGCCTTTAGCCTGATTGGGAGTGGCAATGGGTGCCTCACTGGATCAGGAGCACAGCAGACACCCTGCCAGATCTGGAGGGATGGAAGTCAGCAGCAGGTCTGCAATGGCGGAAAACAGTAGTGGTGGACAGTGATCGAAAGCTCAGCTCGAGCCATAACAAACACAGACCAGAAGAGAGTGCAGCTGCAAGATTTAATAGAGTGAAAACAGAGCTGCTATAAAAGGGAGGGGACCCAAAGAGGGTAGCCGTTGCCAACTCAAATGCCTGGGTTTATATCCTGATCATTGTCCCTCCCACTGTGCTCTCAGGCTATTTCTTTACCTCCTGTTTTTGCCTAATTAGCATTTTTAGTGAGCTCTCTTTACTCCCTGATTGGTCGGGTGTGAGCTAAGGAAATCCAGATAGTCCTGTCTCTCAGTCCCCCCTCTCAACAGGAAACCCCAAGTGCTGTTGGGGAGGTTGGCTGATGACTGCTCTAACTGCTTCCTGCTGAATTGGGGCATAGTAAGGGTTGTGCAGTTGAGATTTCCTTGGGAGGGGTGCCTTCAATGTCATTAACATTGGAGCATGGGCTAGCAGGCCAGTCCAGGGATCCACAGTGGATTTTAGTCATGGGCTGCAACTGGGGCTCCATTTGAAGAACTATTTGTAGCTTTACAGCTTCAATTCTGGAAAAGAAAAACTTAACAAAGAGGTTAAATATACAGGGTCCAAAGAGGAGTAACAATATTATAGCTGCTAGAGGTCCTAAGAAGGGGAGAATCCAGGGCATCCATTGGCTGAGGAGGCCCCAGGGTCTGGTGTTTTGAAGCTCCTCTGCTCTATGTTGTATTCGATCTTGAATTTCTTTAACTTTCTTGGTGACAATTCCAGATTGATTAACATAATAACAGCATTCTTCCCCTAAAAATAAACAGGTTCCCCCTCTTTTAGCAGTTAGCAAGTCGAAAGCTCTTCGATTTTGCTGCTAGGGAGTTAAGATGATCTTGCAAGTTGACAAGGGAGTTGGCAACCTGTTCCATGTCACCATTTAGTTCTTGAGACAGTTTGTAGTAGAACTGAGTAGAGGTTGTGATACCACCAATGCCAGTACCTAGTCCGCCTAGCACTTCTGCTCCAATAACAAAAGGAAGAATGGGTACTCTTTTGTTGCGTGGCATAGGTATGACATAATTGTACAAATCTTGTTCAGTGTAGATGGTCATAGGGGGCACTAAGAATGAGAGGAAGCACATAGATTCTGAAGGGCCATTCAAACAATGATAGGCTGAGGTACCACAGACAAAAAGTACTCCTGAGGGCAGGCAGACTATTCGTGTGGGAGGAGTTACCCACCTGATGCATTGGGAGTTGGTTGTGTCTATTGCTAAATTTTACACAGGTGAGGTTTTGAGTTATGAGTTATTTCCAGATTGGAAACAAGAGATCCTACTAAAACAGAAGTGATGTTTATTTCTGTGCTGAAGTTGTTCCATTGTTCAGGTACAGGGATTGAAATGTATGGCCTGAAGTGCAGGGGGAGGCACATCCAACAGTTAGTAGGGTTTTGGGCCAAGACCTCATGGAGCCCAGTGAAGGTGGTATTAAATAGGCTTACCAGGTGAGTATGGGTACTGAGGGTTTCATGTAGTTTTGAGAGATCTAGCCCTTGTAGGGTCTAGGGGTGCTAAGTACCCAGGTCAGATGGGAGATTACTTCCTTTACATGTTTTTCTCTTGCCTGATCTTGAACTCCACCCCCATCAGACATACTGGTATGGGTGAAGTAAGTCCAACAGACAGTAGCTCCAAGTCCTCCAGGACAACAAGGATTAATCATTTTCCCTGAACAATGATGAGTATTTGCATGCATGCAAAGAGTAGCAGAGTTATAGCAGTTGCGGGACATATGGGTGTGGGCAGTGAAGGTGGGATTTCCCTTAGATAAACTCCTATACGATGGGGAATCAATACTTCCAGGAAGCTGCATTCTCCAAGAAACTCATGGTAAGGGGAGCTACTGGTCGTACAGTGGCATGGAGGTGGTACAGTAAGAGTGAAAGGGGATAAGAGAATGGTAAAGAGAAAAATATGATAAGGGAGGGCCATGGGGATTTATGATTTTAGTTACTTTCCTCATGGATGTCTGACAGCCACAAGTCTCCTTTAGCAGTGAGTATGCCATTCACATTGTGAGATGTCCACACAGTAAGATCTCTTCCCTGTAATATTTTAACTGCTTCAGATACTAAGACTGCTACTGCCACCACTACCCGTAAACAATGAGGCCAACCCTTTGCCACTACATCAATTTCCTTACTCAGGTATGCCATGGAATGCAAGTTCGTCCCTCAGACCTGTGTGAGGACTCCTAGAGCTATTCCTCTTTTTTTCTGTGACATATAAAGAAAATTCTTGCCCTGTTGGCAAGTTTAACACTGGGGCTTGGGTTAGGGCTTGCTTTAGGGCCTGGAAAGCTGCTTCTGCTTCAGGTGTCCATCTTACTAAGTAGGTATTGGCTTTCTGAGTTTCCTTAATTAGTGTATATAATGGACTGGCTATTTCACTGTACCTGGGAATCCATATTCGTCAGAAACCTGTTATGCCAAGGAACCCTCTTAGTTGCTTTAGGGTTTGGGGCTGAAGATAAGCCAGTATAGGCTGGATACATTCCTCACTGAGGTCCCTGGTGCCTTTGAATAATTTTAGCCCTAAGTATTTAACCTGCTGTGAGCAGAGCTGAGCCTTTGGTTTAGAAACCTTGTAGCCATGGGTAGCGAGGAAATTTAAGTGCACTTGGGTGGCTTGATGGCACAAGGTTTCTGAATGGGTGGCTAAAAGTAAATCATCCACATACTGAAGGACAAGAGTATCCAGCTATGAGAACTGGCTCAAGTCTTGGGCTAATGCCTGGCCAAATATATGGGGGCTATCCCTGAACCCTTGGGGTAAAATAGTCCAGGTGATTTGAGATGTTCCAACTCACCTGGGTTCCAAGGATCTTCAAAGGCAAACAAGAATTGAGAGTCAGGATGTACAGGGGTGCAGAAAAAGCATCCTTAAGGTCCAAGACTATAAACCACTCTGCTTCCTCTGGTATTTGGAAAAGCAGACTATAAGGGTTAGGTAGAGCTGGGTATAGAGAGACAATGGCCTCATTGATAATCCTGAGATCTTCACCAACCTCCACTGTCCGTTGGGTTTCTGTACTCCTAAAATTGGAGTATTGCAGGGGCTATTGCATGGTTTTACTAGGCCTTGGGCTTTTAGGTCCTTAACAATCTTTTGGAGTCCTTGTTGGGCCTCGGGTCTAAGGGGGTACTGCCTTTGGTAGGGAAAGGAGGTGGAATCCTTTAGTTTAACTTGAACAGGATGAGCATTCTTTGCTTGCCCATATTGTCTTTCTGTTGCCCAGACTTCAGGATTAATTCCTTCCTCAAGCAGGGGACAACAAACGGGTATTCCTTCTCTTGTGTTCAGGTGTATAATGGCCCCTGCTTTTACTAGAATGTCTCTCCCTAACAAGGGAGTGGGGCTTTCAGGCATAATTAGAAAAGCATGTGAAAAGAGTAAAGTTCCCCAGTCACAACTTAGTGGCTGGGAGAAGTATGTAGTGACTGGCTGTCCTAGGACCCCTTGGATAGTGACAGATCTGGAGGACAGTTGTCCGGGACAGGAGAGTAAGACTGAGAAGGCTCCGCCAGTGTCCCAGAGACAATTAACCTCCTGGCCCTCAATGGTCAAGCATACACGAGGACCTGTGAGGGTGTTGGCGTGGGCTGGTGCTTGCTCCAGGCACCCTCAGTCCTGCTGCTGGATCATCTGGTTAGTGGCTTCTGACTCAGAGGACCTTCATCCCCTGGGGAAGTGGGCCTTCCAGTGATTCCCTTGACATAAGGGGCATGGATGAGGAGGCAGCTTATTTCTACTTGGACAATCTTTTTTAAAGTGTCCTTGTAGACCGCACTGGAAGCAAGCCCTATTAGGCATTCGATTTGCCCAGCTTTTCCTTTTTCCAGAGCCTCCAAAGTCCGCTTCCCTGAGGGCCATGATTAAAGTGGTGTTTTTTTTTTTTTATCCTGTTTGTCCCATTCCACCTGCTCCTCTTGATCTCTATTATAAAAAACCAAGGTTGCCAAATTCAATAGGGTTTCTAAGTTTTGCTCCAGGCCTAAGGCAGACTTTTGAAGTTTTTTTCTAATGTCTGCAGCTGACTGAGTGATAAACTTATCCTTTAAGATTAGTTGGCCTTCAATAGAGTCAGGTGACAGGCAGGTATGTTTCCTCAATGCCTCCCTTAGTCTCTCCAGAAAGGCAGTAAGATTTTCTTCCTTTCCCTATGTTATACTGGATATCATTGAATAATTCATAGGCTTCTTCCTAGTTTTCCTTAGTCCTTCTAGCAGGCAAGTTAGCAAATGTCTGCAGCACCTATCTCCATGTTCTGATTCTGTGTCCCAGTGAGGGTCTACACTGGGAACTGCCTGCTGGCCTTTGGGGAATCATTCTTTGCTCTGTTGTCATCCTATTGTTGACCTAACTGAGATACCAGAGATTGCCAAACTCTCGGGCTGCAGTTATGGCGGCACTTCTCATTTGGGGTTAGTGTCTGATTTACCAGTAACATTATATCTCTCCATGTCAGATCAAAGGATTGTCCTAACCCTTGTAAAATATCAATATAGCCATCAGGTTTATCTGAGAATTTACCTAGGTCTATTTTAATTTGCTTTAAGTCTGAGAGAGAAAAAGGTACATGCACTCTGGCTGGGCCACATTCTCCTCCTCCCACTGCTTGGAGAGGGCCTAATCAGGGAAAATTGGCATACTTTGTTTCACAGTTTACCCCTTTGTCTATCTCCTTTTGGACCATTTGGGTTGAAGGGGTGATCCTTATTAGTTGGGGAAGGATTGGGGAGACACCAGGATAGGGATGTATACTCTGAGGGCTTCCTGTAGGGCATAAATCACACTTTTTACATAATTGTGAGTTGTCTGTTAATGAAAAGAAAGTTTGTACATATGGCACTTCACTCCATTTGCCTTCTTTTGCAAAAGAGGTATAGCTGTAAGATGGTGTTATAATTTATACTTCCCTCAAGAGGCCAGGTTTCTCCTCCTTGAAGAGCATATCGTGGCCAGGCAGTACTGCTGAAGAATACAAGTCATTTTTTTCTTAGCGTCTGAGGGTCAAATTGGTCCCAATTCTCCAGAATATATTTTAGGAGCACTTTTGCCTTGAGGGGAACATTTCTCATCTGAAAAGAGAACATAGGGATGCCAGCACCCCTGGTCATTTTCCGATGAGCATTAGTCATACAGTGTCCTCTAAGGTCCTAATGGTTATTCCTTTCCAGGGTGTGTAAACACTCATGGACCTCTGCTTATTGGATTAGTTATGCTCACCAATGTAGCAGTCCTGCACCCCTTTTCCCACCTTTCTTTACCACAAAGAAAGGGGTCTGGGCTGCTGGATTCTAGTGGTCCTTTACCAGCATGCCCAATATTGCCTTTGTGCTCAGGGGTGAGTCCTAGAGCTGGGCTGAGTTCCTGAGTATTTCATAACAACCCCAGCTGCCTCATCAAGATGCATTCTCATAAACAACAGTTCTTATGCAAATTCATTTCAGACAGGGTGTAGGTAAACTTTTGTGTCAGGATTGAGACAGTCTTTTTTGATTCTGTAAGTACTTTAGGCTTGGCTGAGTGCAAACAGCTTGCTAATTTGAGGAGACCAATTAGGCAATTTTTCTAACTCTGCTTCCACAAGAGTCTCCCTATCAATTACTGAATACCCATTGTGGTTTTTTCCTCAATCACCTAGGAGGAACCATCTATCTCCTGTCCTGAAGGGAGTTCCTCCTAGGTCTGGTTGGAGCTTTGTATGGTAATTAAGATTTAAATTCCCTGTAAGGAAATCTGCTGGGTTAAGAGAATTATCAGTGGTTAGTGTTAAATTACCTTTTACTAAAAGAATAGCCCCATACTTTAAGATTTTTGAGTTAATAAGCTACCTTTTTGCTTTTTTGACTTAGAATAATTCTGAACTGGCGAGGTGTGCTCACAATGAGGTTTCCTCTAAAAGTTACTTTTCTACTTTCTTCTGTTAGCAAAGCAGTTGCTGCTACAGATTGAATGCATTTGGGATGTCCGTGGGTTACTGGGTTAAGGATTTTTGATAGGAAGGCTACAGGTTGTCAGTGGTCTCAGTGTTTTCAGGCTACGCCCTTGTTTACACTGACAACAAGGTAGTATTGGAGTGTTATAGGGTCATGCAGAAGACCTTCAATTATCAATTACAGGTTTTAAATTTACCCTGGCTTTTAAAGGAATAGGGCACACTGGTTTTTTTTTTTCTATTTATATCTTTCTCTTTCTTTTTCTCTTTGACTCCCTATTTGTCTCTCTCTCTCCTCCATGTCTCTCTCTCTCTCCCCTCCATCTCTCTCTCTTCCATCTCTCTCTCTCCTCCATCTCTCTCTCCTCTGTCTCTCTCCTCCATCTCTCTCTCTCTCCTCCATCTCTCTTCTCCATCTCTCTCTCTCTCCTCCATCACTCTTCTCCATCTCTCTCTCTCTCCTCCATCTCTCTCTCCTCCATTCTCTCTCTCCTCCATCTCTCTCTCTCCTCCGTTTCTCTCTCTGTCTCCTCCATCTATCTCTCTGTCTCCTGTCTCTCTCCATCTCTCTCTCTCCTCCATCTCTCTATCTCTCCTCCATCTCTTTCTCTCCTCCATCTCTCTCTCTCCTCCATCTCTCTCTCTCCTCCATCTCTCTCTCTCCTCCATCTCTGTCTCTCACCTCCATCTCTCTCTCTCACCTCCATCTCTCTCTCTCCCCTCCATCTCTTTTTCTCTCTCCTCCATCTCTCTATCTCTCTCCTCCATCTCACTTTCTTTCCTCTGTCTCTCTCTCTCTTTCTTTTAGCCATTACAAACTTGGGGCCCTGGAAAGGGTGGTGGGGAATGGGTCCCACATAACTGCCCATGTTGAGAGCTGCATACCTAAATCAGGAGGGACACCAGGGATAAGACTCCCTGGGTTTATAGCCTAGATGCCTAAGGATTCAGCGTAGAGCTTCCTTAGATCCCTTTGGAGATACAACTTGCTAGAGGAAATGAAAGTCTGAACCATTAGTACCTAGGAGGCAGGGATCACAGGAAGTAGATTCAGACATAAGGAGAATTTTGGGGCTACACTTTCAAGAAAGTCATGGTCAGGACCCAGGAGGTATGGGTCAGAAGGTAAGGTAGGGGTGCACACATAGGCGACTGTTGAGTAGGGACTTCTGGCTGCACCATGATCTCAACCAGCTAATGCCAGGAGTTCAGGATGACAGCTTTCTGCCTCTAGCCAGCCCTTGGCTTCCCCAAGAAAATTGAAAGTGGAAGCTGGCTTCAGGCAGACCAACATCCCCAACCCAGAAGGGTTGGGGGTTATTAGAAAGCGCTTCCACAGATAGCCACACACCTGATTCTTAAGTCTGGCAGCCACGCTAATTGTTTTTAAAGGGCCAACAGGTGCCCAGTATTTTCCTCCAATTCCAAGGAAGGTTAGGACAGAATAGCAAGTGAAAGTGGTCCAACATTACTCACTGCTTTGGAGGTCCCTTCGTGGTTGTCAAAATGTTACCAGTGGCGGGGCGGGGGGTGTCCTTGCTCCCAGAGGTCCCAAGATGGTGGCGGGCTGCTTCCAAGATGGTGGCAAGCCTAGTGTTCTCTGACCTGGGGTTCTTGGCCTCATGGATTCCAAGGAATGGAATCTTGACCATGAGGTGGGTGTTATAGCTCTATTAGAAGCTGTGGGTCACAGAAGAGAACCGTGGAACCCAGTGACTAGTGTTCAGCTCAATTAGGACAAACCCGGTCACTTAGCCATGCAGGAATAATGGCAAGCCTTTAACCTGATTGGGAGTGGCAATGGGTGCCTCACTGAATAAGGAGCACAGGGGACACCCTGCCAGATCCAGAGGGATGGAAGTCAGCAGCTGGTCTGCAATGGTGGCAAACAGCAGTGGTGGACAGCAATCAAAAGCTCAGCTCAAACCATAACAAACACAGACCAGAAGAGAGTGCAGTTGCACGATTTAATAGAGTGAAAACAGAGCTCCCATACAAAGGGAGGGGACCCAAAGAGGGTAGCCATTGCTGGCTCAAATGTCTGGTTTTATATCCCGATCATTGTCCCACTGTGCTCTCAGGCAATAGATGATTGGCTATTTCTTTACCTCCTGTTTTTGCCTAATTAGCATTTTAGTGAGCTCTCTTTACTCCCTGATTGGTCAGGTGTGAGCTAACTTGCAAGCCCCGTGTTTAAAGATGGATGCAGTCACCTTCCCAGCTAGGCTTTGGGATTCTTAGTCAGCCTAGGAAATCCAGCTAGTCCTGTCTCTCATCATGGTTAAAGCAATCAGTAGAGGAAATATCAAAATTTGCAAAAAATATTTTTTCTCAAAAAATTGCCAATTAGCTGGTAATGAACTCCACTCCTGGCTATATCATTAACAAAAAATTAAAAGAATGTTATTTTCTTTACTTCATTCATTTCCTCCTACCATTGAGAGGCTCCAGAATATATTTCATGACTGAAATTATGGGAAATAACAGTTAAAGTAGCATATGTTATCTATTTGTCCCAGTGAATTCCACATACTTGCCATTTCATTCTACTTCATAAGGAATGGCTTAGTCAAGAGCAGTTTTCAAAATGTGGCTCTTCAGAAGTGATTCAGTGGATGTCCTAGGACATTTTGAGCCTCCTCCCTCTGAAAACAGCCCTCTCTTTTCCTTTTCAACCCAAACCAGTATAATTTTACCTGTTTTTAAATGTGATCTTCTCCCTAGAAAGAGAAAAAAAGTTTGAAAGCTTCTGGTATAGAAGAGTAGGTCCTGGAAAAAGCCAGGAGTGCTGGCGTTTAGTAACAGTTTTCTCATTACATTCAGAGGAATTTCTCAATAAGTCCTACTGGGTGTTTCAGATCATGTTGGATAACATACTCTCAAAAGTCACTAGCAGACATCACTTTTAGTATTTTCGGTATTCTGCTGAAGTCCATTTCTTATTAACCTCATTAGAATAATGTAGTTATAGGATCTACTTGTAACTGAATTAAAATTCTGATTTGAATAAATCAGAAGACACTACAATTGAAAGGACAAGACATATGCCCAATTGATATTTATATATTCTCAAGTGTCTAATAGTGTTTTTAATGGAGTTTAGTTAAAGATTTAATTTATTTTCATCTAGTGAGGGAAACAATACACACATATAATCATAATATGTAAATGTTTTAACATCAAACTGAAACTCAGAGAGAGTTGTAAATTAATGCAGCATAAACTAAAAGCAGGTTATCTGTTTTTCCCTCTTTTTCCAATTAAAAAATAAACCTTTTCCTTTTTACCTTATATGAAAAAAAAATATGGCCTAGTCATTGTTCTTAAACAAATGCTCATAAGCTCTGTTGACATTAACATCCAATTTTTAGTCTTGAGAGCTAACTTTGGTAGTTTTTTGCTCATTTAACATGTATTTTGCATCTTCAAACTGCCAGACCTGGGTGTAAGTTTCTGAGGTCCAAAGGTAAATAAATTAAGCCTTCCTACATTTGTAAGGTTAAAAGTTTGATAGAGGAAGCAGAAATCTACAAAACTAATTACTGTGCACACTAAGTGTACATAGTGTGGTTGTGAAGAGTAAGTAAGGGAACAAATGCAGTAGCACAATGCCTTGCACACAGGAATCACTAGGCATCAGATCTTTTTTAGAAGCACCTATTGCTTTATTCCTAACAATTTCCCATTCACCATTCATGCTGTGGTAAATATTGTCCTAAGGAGAACTTGGCGTAGTTGACCAAGCAAAGACATCACATTATTGGACTGCAACGTGAACTAATAAAATTGCAACCTGATATCAGACAGACAGTTTTGGAAGAATGCTTACTGTACTAGTATATCTCACCTGAGAGAGTGTTTCTTACATTGAGATTGAGTAGGAAAAGAATTTAGAGGGCAAGCAAACTGTCAGTGGTCAATCAAAGTCTTTAGAAACCTGAGATTAAAGGGAATGAGTGCCTGCTTCACCTCTGGAGGTTTGGGAAGCAGCAGTTTCACTGTGGTCCCAGTGTTATTATCACAGGAAGCAGTAAAGCAAAGTGCCTCCTGGAAAAGCTGTTTGGAAAACTGGGGACAGGAGGAGGAGGGGTTGTCCCACTGAATACCCTGGGGGCACAGAGTAGTTTTAGAGAACAATCAAACTTCCCCAATTTCTGGAGGGAAGTATAGGAAGTAAGTTAAAAGGAAGAAAGTGCCTATAGCCTAGAGGCATCTCACAATTATGGCAAGGGAAACAACCAAGTCCATCTGGGCCATATACCCAGAGGCTGGTAGTGAACAGAAGTATCTCAAAGCATGCTAACTGGAGTTGTATGAATGGCTAATAATTAAACTTCTTACCAGCATAATGCCATAAATCTGTCTTAGACCAACAGACCTTAAAAACCTATCTGGGTGTAGAAACTAAACGAAAATACACTAAGGTGACACAATATAAATCTGAAATGACCAGGTTTACCCAGAATTGACTAAAATTAGGTAGTTTCCCTAAAAACACTAAGTCACTATTTTACATGCCTGACATTTTTGGCCTGTGATTTTGAATCTAGGACACTAAGTTATCGTTATTATTCTTCTTATTAATTAATTGTCATGTCAGAAGTCCAATAAAGCTTGTTCTTAAAGCAGAAGCAGAAATTTTTACAAGGATCCTATTTAGATACAACAAATGGCTATTAAGAAAGCAATCTAACATCATATTTAGCACTGTGATTAAGTAACAAAGCACTGATTGGTCCCTGCAATAATATACAGGCACAGGTTGTGTCAGGATTAAAAAATTATATTTTCAATCATGTCATAGCAAAGGTAAGATGACTTACACCAAACTATAGCGACAGCTTCTTATAACATAAAATTAACTAACTTGAAAAGATCTGTGGTTAGAGTTGATACATTTAAATTATTTTGTTTCCTTTTATGTAAATCTTGCAACTGGAAAAATATTTTTAATTAAAAAAACCTAAGAAAATACATAAATTGCTAAAATAAATAAGCCCCATATTTAATTGTCTCATTTGCCTTTGGCAATTATGCTAACTATAAGTACAGGTTGAGTATTTCCTATATAAAATATTTCAGATTAGATTCTAGATTTTGGATTTTTTTCAGATTTTGAAATATTTGCATATACAGTCCATAATGTGATATCTTGGGGATGAAATCCAAGTCCAAAAACAAAACCCATTTATTTATCATATATACTTTAGATATAATACATCACCTGAAGGTAATTTTATACAATATTTTAAATAATTTTGTTCATGAAAGAAACTTTTGACTGCATTCTGACTGTGACAGTTACATAAGGTCAGGTATGATTTTTGCACTTATGACATCATATCAATGTTCAAAAAGTTTCAGACTTGAAGAGGCTGAATTTCAGATTTTCTGATTTAGAGATACTCACCTGTACTACATTCAAATTCTATGTTACTGATTTGTGAGTTAGACAAATTTATCATCAGTTAAATAGTTGGAAGTTGAAGTATATGATAAGGAATGTATAATACCTGCAATACATTTCAAGGGTTGACTCTGCTCAGACTTGAACTCAATCTACTAAATATTAATGAAAAACAGTATGTTGCTTCAATGACTGAATAACTAGTAACACATCAAATTATATCACAAAAATTATGTACTAGTTGCCGCATAGTGATTAGACAATTGGAAAAACTAATTTATTTCCAATTATTAATTTTTTCTAATAATAAATTATACTTAACAATGTATGTCTGTAACCAGCTGACATTTTGTTAACTTTCTCCAAAAATTTTTGCAGGTACATGGTGGAAGTATATATTTATGGAGTACCTGAGATGTTGTGATACAGGTATACAATGTGAAATAAGCATATCATGGAGAATGGGGTATCCATCCACTCAAGCATTTATCCTTTGAGCTATAAACAATCCATTTTAAATTATTTTAAAATGTACAATTAAGTTATGATTGACTATAGTCACCCTATTGTGCTATCAAATAGCAGATCTTATTCATTCTTTCTAACTACCAATATGTTTGTGTACCCATTAGCCATCCCCACCACCACTGTAGGCCTCCCCACCTACTGTCCTTCCCGAGCTCTGGTAACCATAACTTCTACTCTCTGTGTTCATGAGTACAGTTCTTTTGATTTTTAGGTCTCACAAATAAGTGAGAACAGATGTTTGTCTTTCTGTGCCTGACTTATTTCACTTAACATAATGATCTCCAGTTCCATCCATGTTGTTGCAAATAACAGAGTCTTATTCATTTTATTGCTGAATAGTAGTCCATTGTGTATATGTACCACATTTCCTTTATCCGTTCATCTGTTGATGGACACTGAGGTTGCTTCCAAATCTTAGCTGTTGAAAACAGTGCTGCAACAAACATAAGAGTGCAGATATCTCTGCGATATACTGATTTCATTTCTTTTGGGTATATACCCAGCAGTGAGATTGCTAAATCACATGGTAGCTCGATTTTTAGTTTTCTGAGGAACCTCCAAACTTTCCTCCATATTGGTTTTACTAATTTATGTTCCCAAAAACAGTGAACACATCCACGTCCTCACCAGCATTTTTATTGCCTGCCTTTTGGATACAGGCCATTTTCACTGGGATGAGATGATATTTCATGATAGTTTTGATTTGGATTTCTCTGGTGATCAATGACTTTGAACACCTTTTTATATGCCCGTTTGTAATTTGTATGTCTTCTCTTAAAAACTATTAAAATATTTTGCCTATGTTTTGATGGGATTATTAGATTTTTTTCCTATGGAGTTATTTCAGTTCCTCATATACTCTGGTTACTAATCCCTTGTCAGATGCGTAGTTTGCAAATATTTTGTCCCATTCTATGGGTTGTCTCTTCAATTTGTTGACTGTATTATTTGCTGTGCAGAAGTATTATGACTTGATGTGATCCTGTTTGTCCATTTTGCTTTGGTTGCCTATGTTTTTGGTACATTGTTTAAGAAATTTTTGCCCAGACCAATATCCTGGAGATGTTCCCAAAAGTTTTTCTGCAGTAGTTTCATAGTTTGATGTCTTTAATCCATTTTGATTTGATTTTTGTATATGATGAGACATGGGGTCTAATTTCATCATTCTGCACATGTCTATCCATTTTTTCCAGCACCACTTATTGAAGAGACCGTCCTTCACCCAGTGTATGTTCTTGACATTATTGTAGAAAATGAGTTCACTGTAGGTATATGGATTTTTTCTAGATTCTCTAGCCTGTTCTATTGGTTTATGTGTTTGTTTAAATTCCAGTACCATGCTGTTTTGGCTGCTATAACTCTGTAGTATAATTTGAAGTCACATAATGTGATTCCTCCAGTTTTTTGTTGTTGTTGTTGTTGTTGTTGTTGTTCCTTTTGCTTAGGATAGCTTTGGCTATTCTGAATCTTTTGTAATTCCACATAAATTTAAAGATTTTTTTCTATTTATATAAAGAATATCATTGATATTTTAAGAAGGATTACATTGAATCTATAGATTGCTCTGCGTAGTATAAGCATTTTCCTAATATTGATTCTTTCAATCCATGAACATGGAATATTTTTCCACTTTTTTACTGTCCTCAATTTCTTTCATCAATGTTTTAAAATTTTCATTATAGAGATCTTTCAATTCTTTAAGTTAATTCCTAGGTATTTAATTTTATGTATGGTTATTGTAAATGTGATTACCTTTTTATTTCTTGTTCAGATTGTTCATTGATGGCATATGGAAATGCTACTGATTTTTGTGTGTTGATTTTGTATCCTACAACTTTACTGAATTTATTTATTAGCTCTAATAATTTTCTTGTGGGGTCTTTAAGTTTTTCCAAACGTAAGATCATATCTACAAACAAGGATAATTTGACTTCTTGCATTCCAATTTGGATAATCTGTATATCTTTCTCTTGTCTAATTTTCTAGCTAGGACTTCCAGTACTATATTGAATAACAGTGGTGAGAGGGGGCATCTTTGTTGTGTTCCAGATCTTAGAGGAAAGGCTTTCAGTTTTTCCCCATTCAGTATGATACTAGCTGTGGGTCTGTTGCATAAGGGTTTTATTATGTTGAGGTATGTTCCTTCTATCTCCAATTTTTTTTAGGGTTTTTATCATGAAGGAAAGTCAAATTACATCAAATGCTTTTTCAGCATCAGTTGAAATTATCATATGATTTCTATTCTTCATTTTGTTGATATTATGTATCACACTTATTTACATATGTTGAGCCATCCTTGCATCCCAGGGATAAATACCATTTGGTCATGATGAATGATCTTCCTAATGTATTGTATTTGGTTTGATAGTATTTTGTTGAGGATTTTTGCATCAATATTCATCAGAGATATTGGCCTGTAGATTTTTGTTTTGCTATGTTTTGAGACAGAGTCTTGCTCTGTTGTCCAGACTGAAATGCAGCAGTGAGAGCTCTGCTCATTGCAACTCCAGCCTCTTGGGTTCAAGTGACTCTCCTGCCTCAGTCTCCCAAGTAGTTGGGATTACAGGCACCTGCCACCATGCCTGGCTAATATTTTTTGTATTTTTAGTAGAGATGAGTTTTTGCTGTGTTGGCCAGGCTACTTTTGAAAGCCTGGCTTCAAGTGATCTCTCCATCTCAATCTTCTAAAGTGCTGGGATTACAGACATGAGCCACTGCACCCAACCTGGCCTGTAGTTTTCTTTCATTGATGTGTCTTTGTTTGGTTTTGGTGCCCAGCACGGCCTGTAGTTTTCTTCTGTTGCTATGTCTTTGTCTGGTTTTGGTATCTGGGTAATACTATCCTTGTAGAATAGGTTGGAAGTATTCCTGCCTCGATTTTTCAGAATAGTTTGAGGAGGATTGGTATTAATTCCTCTTTAAATATTTGGTAGAATTCATCAGTGAATCCATCAGGTATGACTTTGATCTTATTACTTATTTATGGTCTGTTCAGGATTAGATTTCTTTGTGGTTCAATCTTGGTAAGTTGTGTGTATCCAGGAATTTGTCCATTTCTTCTAGATTTTCTAATTTATTGGATATAGTAGCTTATAATAGCCACAAATGATCTTTTTAATTTCTGCAGTATCAGTTGTCATGCCGCCTTTTTTCTGATTTCATTTTTTCTGATTTATTTTTATTTGGATCTTCTCTCTTTTTTGTTAGTGTGGCTAAAGTTTTGTCAATTTTGTTTAACTTTTCAAAAAACCAAATATCTGTTTCATTGATCTTTTGTATTTTTTCATTTAAATTTAATTTATTTCTGCTGTGATCTTTATTATCTCTTTGTTCTACTAATTTTGAGTTTGACTTGCTCTTACTTTTCTAGTTCCCTAAGATGCATCATTAGATTGTTCATTTAAAAGTTTTCCTCTTTTTTGATGTAGGCATTTATAGCTATAAATTTCCCTCTTAGTACTGCTTTGCCATATCCCTTAGGTTTTAATATTTTGTTTTCCATTATTATTTATTTCAATAAATTTTTCAATTTCTTTCTTAATTTCTTCATTGGCCCACTGGTCATTCTGGAGCATATTGTTTTATTTCCATGTATTAGTATAGCTTCCAAAATTCCTCTTGATATTAACTAGTTTTATTCTGTTGTGGTTGGAGGAGATACTTGATATTATTTCAAGGTTTTAAGAAATGTTTTAAAACTTGCTTTGTGAACTAACATATGGTCTGTCCTTGAGAATGCTCCATGTGCTGAAGAAAAGAGTGTGTATTCTGTAGCTCTTGGATGAAAAGTTCTGTAAATAAATGTTAGACCCAGTCAGTCTTTAGTGCAGATTAAGTCTGATGTTTTTTGTTGATTTTCTGTCTGGGATATCTGTCCAATACTGTATGTAGAAATTGAAATCTAGAGCTATTATTGTATTGAGTCTTATCTCTCTCTTTAGCTCTAATTATATTTGATTTATATATCTGGGTGTTCTAGTGTTGGGTGCATATATATTTAAAATTGTTAAATTATCTTGCTAAATCAACCCTTTTGTCATTCTATAGTGACCTTCTTTGTCTCTTATAGTTTTTGCTTTGAAATCTATTTTGTCTGATGTAAGTATAGTGACTCCTGCTCCTTTTTGGTTTCCACTGGCTTGAAATACCTTTTTCTATCCCTTTATTTTCAGTCTACGTATGTTTTTATAGGTGAAATGTTTCTTGTATGCAACAGATCAGTGGTTTTCTTCATCTATTCATCAAGTCTGTGTCTTTTGACTGAAGAGTTAGTCCATTAACATTTAATATTGGTATTGATATGTAAGGATTTATTCCTGCCATTTTGTTACTTGTTTTCTGGTTGTTTTGTGGTCTTCCTTTTCTCTTTCCTTCCTGTCTTCCTCTAGTGAAGGTGATTTTCTCTGGTGCTATGATTTAGTTTCTTGCTTTTTATTTTTTGTGTCTCCATGATTTTGGTTTGAGGCTACCATAAGGCTTGCAAATGTTACCTTATAACTCATTAATTTAACCTGGTTACAGCTTAACACTGTTTGCATAAACAAACAAACCATAAACAAGCAAAAACAAAGCAAATAAAAATTTTATACCTTAACTTCATCTCCCTGCTTTTAATCTTTTTGTTCTTTTATTTAATCTTATTGTAGTTACTATGCCTTGAAAAGTTGTTGAAGTTATTATTTTTGATTGATTTATTGTTTAGTCTTTCTATTTAGGATAAAAGTAGTTTACACATCACATTTAGAGTGTTCTAATATTCTGCACTTTTCAGTGTACTTACTATTGACAGTGCATTTTGTACCTTCAGGTGATTACATATGGCTCATGAACATCCTTTGCTTTCTGATTGAAGCACTCCCTTTAGCATTTCTTGTAGGATAGGTCTGGTGTTGAAAAAACCCCTCAGCTTTTGTTAGTCTGGGAATATCTTTATTTTTTCTTCATGTTTGAAGGATATTTTCACCAGATATATTATTTTAGGGTAAAAGATATTTTTCTTTCAGCACTTTAAATATGTCATGCCACTCTCTCCTGGCATGTAAGGTTTCTGATGATACATCTACTACCAGATGTATTGGAGCTCCATTGAATATTATTTTTATCTTGTCTCATAGTACTTTTAGGACCCTTTCTTTATCCTTGACCCTTGGTAATTTAATTATCAAATTCCTTGAGGTTAGTCTTCTTTGGGTTAAATCTTCTTGGTGTTCTATAACCTTGTACTTGGATATCCATATCTTTCTTTAGGTTTGGGAAGCCCTCTAATATTATCCCTTTGAATAAACTTTCTACCCCATGTCTTTCTCTACCCTCTTGAAGGCCAATAACTCTTAGATTTCCCCTTTTGAGGCTATTTTCTAGATCCTGTTGGCATGCTTACTTTTTTTTTTTAATTCTTTCTTTTGTTTTCTTTGACTGCGTATTTTTGAATAGGCTGTCTTCAAGCTCACTAATTCTTTCTTCTACTTCATCAACTCTGTTATTAAAAGACTCTGATGCATTGTTTGGTGTGCCAATTGTATTTTTCAGCTCCAGAATTTCTTTTTGAGTTTTTAAAATTATTTCAATGTCTTTGTTAAGTTTATCTGACAGAATTCTGAAATTCTTTTCTGTATTATCTTGAATTTCTTTGAGTTTCCTCAACACAGCTATTTTAAATTACCCATCTGAAAGATGACAAATCTCTGATTCTCCCAAATTGGTCTCTAGTGTCTTATTTAGTTCACTGATGAGGTCATATTTTCCTGGATGGTGTTGATGCTAGTATACATTCTTTGCTGTCTGGGCATTGAAGTTTTCACCTTTCACAGTCTGGGCTTATTTGTACTCATTCTTGGGAATGCTTTTCCAGTATTTGAAAGGAATAGGGTGTTGTCATCTAATCTGTGTCTGTTCTAGAGGTGCTGTGGTTTTTGCACCTTTATAGAGGTACTGTCTTTATGGTCTTGGACAAAGTCCAGGAGAATTCTCTGGATTACCATGCAGAGACTCTTATTGTCTTCCCTTACTTTCTCCCAAGCAAAGTCTCTCTCTCTCTCTCTCTTTGTTCTGAGCCACCTAAAGATTGCATGGAGTGACACAAGTACCCTTGTGGGCACCACCAGTATAACTGAGCTGAGTCAGACCTAAAGGTAGCACAGCACCAGTTCTCACCCAAGGTCCAATGCAACCACTACATGGTTACTGCCTATGTTTTCTCAAGGCCCTGGGGCTCTACAATCAACCTGTGGCAAAGCCTGCCAGGGCTGTGTCATTGCCTTCAGGGCAGTGAGGTGCCCCAGGCTCCAGGTGGGTCCAGAAATGCTGTCTGGGAGTTAGTGATTAGGGCCAAAAATCTTAGGAGTCTACCTGGTGTTCTATTGTGCTGCATCTCAGCTGGCATTCAAACCACAAGAAACAGTGCTTCACACCTTTCCTTCCTTTTTCCAAAGGCAGAGGAGCCTTACTCCATAGCCACTGCCAGTACAGGTCATGAGGAGTACTACCAGACTACTGTCAATGTTTCCTTGAGGCCTCAAGACCCAAGGGCTCTTAAGTCAACTTGTAGTGAATGCTGCCTGGCTAGGGACCCACCCTTCAGGGCAGTGAACTCCCTCTGGCCCAGAGCAGCTCCAGAAATGCTAACCAAAATTCAAGTCCTGGAATCAGGGACCCCAGGAGCCTGCTTGGTGCTCAATCCCTCTGTGGCTGTGCTGGTACCTAAGGTGCAAGACAAAGTCCTCTTTACCTTAGCCTGTGCTTTTCTCAAGCAGAAGGAGTTTTGCCCCGTGACCATCATAGCTGGTAATGTGCTGAGTCTCAGAGGCTCACCCAAGGCACTCAGCATAGTATTTGCATATAGCTGCTAGTTATTCATACCCACGAGACTCTTCAGTTAGTAGGTGACAAATGCTGCCATGACTGAGTCCTTTTCTTTAAGGCAGTGGATTCCCTTCTGGCCCAAGTTGTGTCTAGGAATGTCATCTGGGAGCTAGGGCCTGGAATGGGGGCATCACAACTCTTGCCACTGCCCTATTCTGCTGTGGCTGAGCTGGGATCCAAGATGCAAGAAAAAGTCCACCCCACTCTTCCCTCTTCTCTCCTCAAGTGGAAGGAAGGGGTCTTTTTTGGAGCTGTGAGCTGTACAGCCTTAGGTTAGGGGAGAGGTGATGCCAGCACTCTCTTAGCTGCCCTGGTTGGTGTCTCAGTATGTCACCTGCCCCTACAGTCCACTGTCTTTCAGTAGTTCAGCACGGGACTCATTTAAGAGTTAGAGTCCTTATGACCTAGACTGCCTTTAAAGTTCCTTCAGAGACACAGAGCACTGTAGCCCACAGTGATGAGATTTGCAGCAAGTTCAGACCACTAGGACTGGTAATTCCCCTCTGTCTTGGGCTGGTTTAAATGCTCCGTCCATGGACAGGCATCAGCTGAGTTTGATCCAGTGTTCCTTTCTGCTCTAACAGGATGCACTGAATTCAATGCCTCACAATTGCTGTGTTCTCAATGTCCAGAGACGCTTTCTGCACCATGTGTCCACTGCCAGGGGTGGAGAAGGGATGGTGTCAGTGATTCAAGCCTGTTTTTTATATCTCTTCAGAGCCATTTTGAGCAATACAAAGATAAATCAGGTACTATTAGGCCTCATCTGGTTTTTGGTTCTTATAAAGGGATGTGTGTGTGTGTGTGTGTGTGTGTGTGTGTGTGTGTGTGTGTGTGTGTGTGTGTTTTCTGTGTAGATAGTTGTAAGTTGGTGTTCTTGTGGCAGCGAGGTGGGGGACTATTGGTGGAGTATTCTATTCTGTCATCTTGCTCTGCCTCTCCTCCAAGCTGCCAATTGGCCCTGATTTATGACTCAGTAGAGAGTAGAGAGTCTGCCTCATGTATAGTGGAGATATAAGGTCTCTACAAACCTTCTCTGATATTTCCCCACGCCTTGCAATTATTGGTCACCTGATGTGTGACTGAATTTGCTATTCACTTCTTCTTTCCATATCAACATCTCATCACAATTTACTAACATTGCTCAGAGGCTACATCTCTCAGGACACAAATAAACATATTATGTAGTCAGCTTTTCACTTGAGATTTTAGCCTATGCATGAATTTAAAATGTAGTTTTGGACTTTCTTTCTGTATTTCATGTGACTACCCACTGCATATTATTTTTTCCTGCCCTTGATATTGTTTCTACATTGCCTTGATGTACTGGACTACTTCACAAATAGAAACAATTTTATTTTTATAACTCATAAAACATAAGTATTTATTTTTAATCATATTTATGTGTGTACTGTTTTGAGTTGTTTTGAAATACAAATAAATTTTTAAAATACCTTAAACAATAAAAGGTATATACTGATTTTTCTAACTAAAAAGACCTGGTAAAGGTCAGGTTTCAGACAAAGTTTGATCTGAAGTCCACCTTCAATTCTCTCTGAAGATGTTGACTTTGAGTTCTTCCCATATTAACATTTTCTTCATCTGGGGTTCCTGAAACAATCTGGATTTAAATGTTTTCTCATCTGCTACCAGGAAAAGAATGCACCTCTACCCATAACCTTTGAACAAGACTCCTAAATTTTTTTCTCATAGACCACATAGATTAAACACCTATTCTGAATTTAGCAATGAGATAAAGTGGGTTGCAATTAACCTAATTGATGTAGACCAATAAGGACCCAATCCTGAAATTGACAGTGGTGTTAACTCTACTCAGATCACGGAACTAATGTATTAGGATAGAATGGATGTCACTGAGAGAGCTATACTCAACTCTGTCTAGTCGACATCTTACACACCTCATAAACATATGAAAGTTTGTGAAGTTACAAAGGTATGCAGAATCCACTGGAAGATATATTAGCCCTTAGAAGTACCTGAGCTATTATAAAACCAAGCATTTCTCCCAAAAACGAGACAATTCAAAATTTTAAACATTTATATCTATATGCTCATGTCTACAGTGCTCAGAAATACTCAGTTTTCTTTGTCAAACTTCTTCCTGAGCCTCTTTTTGGCCTAGCGGTATTTGGTTAAATGTACATTCATCTTCTTACAATTTTTACACTATTCCATGGTAATAATCACGTCAGTAATAGCTCACATTGGGGAAATAGGAAGGAATGAACAGAATAGATAAAGCCCATTGACCACAGCACACATTAATGGACAGCAATGCAGAGACTCTTTGCCCTGGCGGTATAGTGAATTATTTGGTCAGTCAATCTGGAAACTTCCACCTTTGCTGTCTGGAAGAATAGCCCTTGTTCACTGTCTTCCATGGCCATCCATAGCTGGGATAGACATAGGCAAGACGTCTTTCTGGAACAGGATCAATTAAGTAATTCTATTGAGAGAGTTCTGGAGTCCAAGGGACTGAATTATCATCCAGTTTCTATCATTTCTACTTGAAGATATGTTAGCAATGTAGTCTTCTATGTTAGATGAAATTATTTTTCCCATTTATTTACCGTATTCTTTCTCCATGCCCTGTGTCATTTTATTTTGCATTTCCTCCTACAAGACACAACATATTTGGTATTGTCGTATGACTTGCTTGGCCAATGGCATGACAGTAGACATGACTTGGCAGAGGATTGAAATGTGCACATGTATTTGAGCTTGTGTTCAGTGCATGTGCCACTATCAGGAGAGGATCATGCCCCAGAAAGTCCATTGGCCACCAAAGAATAATTAAGTTGGAAACCCACGGCCTAGAGCCAACCAATGAAGTAACCATTATAAAAGACCAAAAACTTAGATTAAACCTTATTAAAGGATATTGAAAAAAGCAGAGACATGTCTTATGTAATGGTCAAACATTTGTTAAAAGTATCACCTATAATAAACTGGGAAATATGAAATATGCCTAATGATCTTGTTGAACGCATCAGCTGGCTTCTACTAGCTGCATTTGAAAAAGAATAATTTTTTAATAATTTTTTTAAAAAGAACAAACTCAGAGGAAAACAGAAAATTTGTTTTGAAAACAATAATTGGAAGATAATATAGAAAGCTCAGAAAAATCTAGAACTTGTTTGGAAAATAAAAGTGCTCTCCAACTTCAATAAAAGATTAAATTTAATACAAGTACTGGGGGCCAAACAAGTCAAGGGCATGTCCAATAAATGCAATTGGAGGCATAGATCAAATCAAAGGTGGTGTGGCCATCACCTCCAAAAGAATCAAGGTGATGCTTCTTGGATCTTGTTCTCCCAGAAGCAGACTATGAGTCAAGCATTTAGGTATAAGTGATTTATGAAGGAAGTACTTCTGGGAGGGAACAGCAAGGGAATGTAGGAAGTAGGATAAGAAAGTAGATAAAACTGAGCACAGTGTAATTTTAAGCCTCAGAATCAGCCTGAAGCCATGGGAAACTTTTTGTGTATAAATCAGCATTTCAAAGTTTGTCTTCTTCAGGCAAGAAATTGGGTGAATTTTTGTGTGCCACATAAATTTGGGGCAGTCTGTGACACCACATTATTTTAGATAAAGCTGATTGATATATTTACTTCAAAATTTGGTAGCATTAGGTATCACTTCTGTGTCATTATGCCCTAACCAAATTCAAAGCTCATATGATATATAGTTTCTAAATATCCTAGTAGCAAATTTCAGCATTTTGACAATCTCTCTTACACTCATTTTAACCTGTGTTGAAAATTGTAAGGAAAGTACAATCATTTGGATAGGTGTAGAAGATTGTACCCTACCCCAAATTATAACTTTGGCCACTTCTATGTCTCCATGCTTTTACTTCAATTTATGTGTTTGGGGCAGAGACTTAAGCTGGTCCAACTCTATACTTAACTCCGGAGTTCCGGGCTTGCAGCCATTGGTGATTGCAGTCCTCAGAGAATACTCTCTTAGTGATGTTACAAAATACTGTTTTTTGTGTGAAGCTAAATATATCTCTTCATTTAGCACTTCACTGAAGTCTGAATACAGTTGCTTTGGACCCTAATATTCTGATTCTGAGAGTCCTGCTCAATATAGGATTATATGATTTATAAAACACACTGATGATGCTTTTCACATCCTACTAATAGCCACTGTTATATATATGCATAACCCCATCAAAGATAGTATTCAAAATAGCTTTTAAACATGTTTGATCTTTTATTTGTACAACATCAAGATTTTTTAAACCACATGGAAATTTTTGAATAACAATTCAAACAATAAATGCCAGTGACGTAGTAGAATTGTAGCAGTGTTAGTGCTGAATGGTGTGATTGTGGATTTATTTTGAACAGAATGTAGACAGGGTATGCTACCTTTAGCATACCTTTATTAAACCATTAAATCATAAACAATACCCTTTAATGGTTAGGTATGAAAGAAAAGGACCCAAGGATGTATATAAGTGTTTTTCTCCCTTTGCCAACTTGAAGAAGGGAGTTTCCATATACTGAGATGAGAAAGATTACAGGAGGAACAGGTTTGGTGGAGAAAATAAGTAGTTTGGTTCTGGACATGTTCTGTTTGAGAAATTTGACACACTTAGTAAAGTACAAGTAAAGATGATGAGCACATAGTTGGATCTGAAGAGAGAGGTCCTAGTGAAAACAAAAACTTTGAGATAATATGCTTTTAGATGGTACTTAACATTATGGAGCTAAATATGATAATATTTGCAATTATTTTGGAGTTTAAGCCTTATCCTCCTGGGTGAATATTTATACTTCTAATCCTGAAGCATTCTGAGATTTCACCCCAGTTATGAGTCAAATAACCATAAAAGGTGGTTGGTTTGAAGAAAAATATGCATTCTCCTTTCTAAGATACTGCCTGAGTTGAAGTTACTATAAGGTCTTCAACAAGGGAGGGTTAATATCCTCAAAGCATTGCTATAAACAGTATCTGGTGAATATATAAAGTATCTCCCAAATAAAATAAAATCAGTACCTGTGAAACAGCAGGTCTACCAAAATTGATAGCTGTGAGATCTCTTTAATACATAATATCATTCATAAACTGAGCTTCAAGAAATCATTGATTTTACCTTAAAATGTTTTTATGTCCTGTTTATAAATTCTAAGCTCAGCAACTGTTTTTTGAGTAGACAAAATATTAATAATTTATTGTTACATTGTCACAACTTCTGTATTTTAATGATTTGACATTTTACATTCTGAAAAGTGTGATCCTTCTATGATTTTTTAAACTTGATTCAAATACCTCACACTTTACTATATTTTCATATAGTGAAGAGTAAAAATCAACCTTAAAATTATATTATTAAAACTCAAAATCATGATTCTAACCTGATCAGGTTCTTAACATATCAATAATATTAAAGTCAATTTATGATAACAATATATCCCTGGTAACAAACATCTGAACCAAAATTCTCTGTGGATTCCATAGGCTATTGCTTGTGAAACTCTGAAATAGTATTTAGATGAAAAATGGTTGAAAATTAAGGGACAGATGAGTTCTCAATGTTTTCAACATGGTAATGTTCTTTTTGAACCTGACTTTTTTTGCTATTTATTTGCATGAGATTTTTAGCACATACTTTAGGGGAAAAAAACTTCTCTAAATATATTACTGTTGCTTACATGTATTGTGTAAGCATATTACTAAAGCAAAATTGCAATAACCAATGAACAAGAGGAAGTTAATGTATCAAAATATTTACCTATAGACCATACTAATACTCAACTATAAATAATTACAAAATCAAAGTATAGATAGATTAGATAGCTAGAGATACATAGATATAGATGACATTGATATAGACACATAGATATGCTGATTTTTAAAACAATTTTGAATAGATGATACATTGATTATTAATACCATGAAGTTCATGTTAATGAATGATAAACATATGTTAATAAAACTTGTAATATAACATGTATTCTGTAAATTTATATTTTGAAAATAATGCATAACTTGATCTATAGTATGAATGAAACTCTATATAAATTGGGTTGAGAACATTAAAACATAATTTTGGGAAAACTTTTTGAAATGCAGCAATGATCCTTATAATATCTCTAACATATGATTAAACATACTCTTTATCATAAAAATAAATTATGTTAAGCATATATCAATATACTTAAGTGCACTTTTAATAAACAGATCTAAGCTTAAATTTCATATACATTATGGAACTATCAGTTTCCTTAGTCAAATATAAATAATATTATCTAATTTATAGGGTTTTTTTAGGAGTAAAGGGCTAATGGCAGAATGTTCAGAATTTTACACAAAGTTTCACATAAATTTAATATTATTAGGACTGGTATTCGCATTTCTAAAAAACGTTAGGGCTGTATATATATATAGTTTTTGACAATCTGCCCAAATCTCTAAAATTAGATTCAAAAAACAATTTACAATGAATACATAAAAACAGAAGTAGCTAACATCATTCATTTATAGTCTTATGTCATATCCAAAGGGGTTTGTGCATATTAACCCATTTAATTATTACATAATGTATGTACTATTGTCACCCCATTTATCCATGAGAAAACTGAGGCACAGAGATACTGTCAAATTTCAAACAGCTAGTAAATGGCAGTCCTGGGAATTGAACCAGAAGAAATTAGGCTCCAAGATATCTGATCTTTATTTCCTTTTTTGTTTCTTTTTAAGTTTTGTGGCTACATACTTGGTGTATATGTTTATTGGGTACAGGAGATATTTTGATACAGGCATGCAAAGTGTAATAATCCCAACATGGAAAATTGAGTATCAACTCCTGCAAGCATTTATTCTTTGTGTTACAAGCAATACAATTATACTCTTTATTTTTAATGTGCGATTAAATTATTATTGACTGTAGTCCCCCTATTATGCTATCAAATACCAGGTCTTAGTCATTCTTTCTAACTATGTTTTTGTATCCATTAACCATTCCCACCTTCCCCCGTACTCCACACTACCCTTCTCAGCCTCTGGTAACCATTCTTCTATTCTCTATTTCCATGAGTTCAATTGTTTTGATATTTAGATCTCACAAATAAGGAAGAACATGTAATATTTGTTTGTCTTTCTGTGCCTGGCTTATTTAATTTAACATAAAGATCTGCAGTTCTATTTATGTTGTTGCAGATGACAGAATCTTATTTTTTTAGGGCTGAATAGTACTCCATAGTATATATGTACCACATTCTCTTTATCCATTTATCTGTTGATGGACAGTTAGGTTGCTTCCAAATCTTGGATATTGTAGTGCAGCAACAAAGACGGGAGTGCAGATATCTCCTAGATATACCGATTTCCTTTCTTTTGGGTATGTACACAGTCATGTGATTGCTGGATCATATCATAGCTCTATTTTCAGTGTGCTGAGGAACCTTCAAACTGTTCTCCACAGTACTTGTACTAATTTACATTCCCATCAACAGTGTAGGACTGTTCTCTTTTCTCCACTTCCTCGCCAGCATTTGTTATTGCCTAACTTTTGAATAAAAGCCATTTTAAATGGGATAAGATGACATCTCACTGTGGTTTTGATTTGCATTTCTCTGGTGATCAATAATGTTAAGCACTTTTTTATATGCCTGTTTGCAATTTCTATATCTTCTTTTGAGAAATGTCTATTTAAATTTTTGCCCATTTTAAATTGGATTATTATTATTATTTTCCTATGGAGTTGTTTGTTTGAACTTCTTATATATTCCGGTTATTAATCTCTTGTCAGAGGGATAGTTTGCAAATATTTTCTCCCATCCTGTGGGTTGTCTCTTCACTTTGTTGACTGTTTTGTTTTCTGAGCAGAAGCTTTATAACTTAATTTGATCCCTTTTGTCTATTTCTGCTCTGGTTACCTGTGCTTGTGGGGTATTGTTCAAGAAATTTTTTGCCCAGGCCAATGCCCTAGAGAATTTCCTAATTTTTTTGTAGTAATTTTATAGTTTGAGTTCTTAAATTAAAGTCTTAAATTAATTTTGATTTGATTTTTGTATATGATAAAGAGAGTGATCAAGTTTCATTCTTCTGTATATGGAAATCCAGTTTTCTCAGCACCATTTATTGAAGGGACTGTCCTTTCCTCAATGTATTTTCTTGGCATCTTTGATGAGAATGAGTTCACTGTAGGTGTTCAGATTTGTTTCTGGGTTCTGTATTCTGTTCCAATGGTCTATGTGTCCTTTTTAATGCCAGTACCATGATGTTTTGGTTATTATAGCTCTACAGTATAATTTAAAGTCAGGTAATGTGATTTCTTTAGTTTTGTTCATTTTGTTCAGGATATCTTTGGTTATTCTGGGTCTTTTGTAATTCCATAGAAATTTTAAAATTATTTCTTTTGTTTCTGCAAAATATGTCATTGATATTTTGATAAGGATTGCAATGAATCTGTAGACTGCTTTCCATACTATGGGCATTTTAACAATATTGATTCTTCCAATCAATCAACATGAAATATCTTTCCTTTTATTTTGGTTTCCTCTTCAATTTCTTTCATCAGTCTTTCATAGTTTTCATTGCAGAGGTCTTTTACTTCTTTGGTTAATTCCTAGGAAATTAATTTTATCTGTGGCTATTGTAAATGCGATTACTTTCTTGATTTCATTTTCAGATTGGTTGTTCTTGGTATAGAGAAATGTTACTGATTTTTGTATATTGATTTTGTATCCTACAACTTTACAGAGTTTATTAGTTCTAATAGTTTTTTGGTGGAGTCTTTAGGTTTTTCCAAATAAAAAATCATATCACCTATAGACAAGGATAATTTGACTTCTTCTTTTCCATTTTGGATGTCCTTTATTTTCTTCTCTTGTCTGATTGCTCTAGCTAAGACTACTAGTACTATGTTGAATAACAGCAGTGAAAGGGGGGGATCCTTGTCATATTCCAGATCTTAGAGGAAAGGCCTTCAGTTTTTCCCCATTCAGTGTTACATTATCTGTGGCTCTGTCATATATGGCTTTTATTATGTTGAAATATATTCCTTCTATACCCAGTTTTTTGAGAGTTTCTATCATGAAGAGATATTGAACTTCACCATATGCTTTTTCTGAATCACTTGAAATGATCATATGGTTTTTGTCCTCCATTATGTTGATATGATATATCATATTGTTTGATTTGCATATGTTGTACCATCCTTGCATCACTGGGCTAAATCCCATTTGCATATAATAAATAATCTTTTTAATGTATTGTTAAATTCAGTTGGCTACTGTCTTATTGAGGATCTTTGCATCAGTATTCATCAGAGACATGGGCGTGGAGTTTTCTTTTTTCTTTTTTTTTTTTTTTTTGGTGTGTCTTCATCTGGTTTTGGTGTCAGGGTAATACTGGCCTTAATAGAATGATTTTGGAAGTATTCGCTCATCTCTATTTTTTGGAAATATGAGTAGGATTGTAATTGTTTTTCTTAAATGTTTAGTAGAATTCAGCAGTGAAGCCATTGGGTTCAGGGCTTTTCACTACCGGGAGATTTTTTATTACAGTTTGAATCTCATTACTTGTTATTGGTCTGTTCATACTTTGGATTTCATCATGATTCAAACTTGACAGGTTGTTTGTGTCTAGGAACTTATTCATTTCTTTTAGATTTTCCAATTTATTGGCATATATTTGTTCATAGCAGCCACTAATGATCCTTTTAATTTCTGTGGTATTGTCTCTATTTTAATCTCTGATTTTATTTATTTTGGTCTTCCATCTTTTTTTCTGTTAGTCTGGCTAAAGCTTTGTCAATTTTGTTTATCATTTCAAAAAACGAACTTTTTATTTCATTGATCTTTTGTATTTTTTTATTTCAATTTTGTTTATTTCTTCTCTGATCTTTATTTCTTTTCTTCTACTAATTTTGGATACAGTTTGCTCTTGCTTTTCTAATTCTTTAAGATGCATTGTTAAGTTGTTTATGTGAAGTTTCTCTTCTTTTTTGAAGTAGGCAGTTACAGCTGTAAGTTTCCCTCTGAATACTGCTTTTGCTGTATCTCATAGGTTTTGGTATGTTGTGTTTCCATTGTCATTTTTTTCAAAACATTTTTCAGTATCCTTCTTAATTTCTTCATTGACTCACTGGTCATTTAGGAGCATATTGTTTAATTTCTATATATTTGTATAGTTCTGAAAATCTCTCTTTTATTAATTTCTAGTTTTATTTTGGTGTATTCAGAGAAGATGCTTGATATTATTTCAATTTTTTTCAATATTTTAGGACTTGTTTTGTGACCAAATATATGGTCTATGCTTGAGAATGATTCATGCACTGAGGAAGAAAATGTGTATTCTGCAGCCATTGGATGAAATGTTCTGTAAATATCTAATTGGTCCATTTGTTCTATAGTGTAGATTAAGTCCAATGTTTCTTTGTTTATTTTCTGTCTGGGAGGTCTGTCCAATGCTGAAAGTTGGGTGTTGAAATCTCCAGCTATTATTTTATTGGGGTCCCCCTCTCTCTAGCACTAATAATATTTGCTTATATATCTGATTGCTCCAGTGTTCAATGTATATATATTTACAATTGTTATATCCTTTATATGGTCTGGCTGTGTCCTCACCCAAATCTCACCTTAAATTGTAATCCAAATTGTAATCTCCACGTGTTGGGGGAGGGACCTCATGGGAGGTAATTAGATCATGGAGGCAGTTCCCCCATGCTGTGTCCCATGTTAGTGAGTTATCACAAGATACGATGGTTTTATAAGGGGTTTCTGCCTTTTGCTTTTGGCACTTTTCCTTCCTGCCACCACCATGTGAAGAAGACCATGTTTGCTGTCCCTTCCACCATGACTGTAAGTTTCCTAAGGCCTCACCAGCCATGCTGAACTATGAGTCAATTAAACATCCCTTTCCTTTACAAATCACACAGTCTTGGGTATGTCTTTATTAGCAGTGCGAGAGCAGACTAATACAATCCTCTTGCTAAATTGACCCTTTTATCATTAGATAATGACCTTATTTTTATTTTATTAGAGTTTTTGCCTTGAAATTGATTTTGTCTAATATAAGTGTAGCAACTCTTGCTCTTTTTGATTTCCATTAGCATGGAATATCTTTTTTCATGTCTTTATTTTCAGTCTATACGTATATTACAGGTGTGTGCTTCTTCTTTTTTTTTTTTTTTTTGGAGATGGATTCTCACTCTGTAGCCCAGGCTGGAGTGCAGTGACATGATCTCGGCTGACTGCAAGCTCCGCCTCCTGGGTTCATGCCATTCTCCTGCCTCAGCCTCCAAAGTAGCTGGGATTAGAGGTGCCTGCCACCACGCCCAGCTAATTTTTTTGTATTTTTAGTAGAAAAGGGGTTTCACCATGTTAGCCAGGATGGTCTCAATCTCCTGACCTTGTGATCCGCCCACCTCGGCCTTCCAAAGTGCTGGGATTACAGACATGAGCCACTGTGCCCAGAAGTGTGTTTCTTGTACACAACAAATCATTGGGTTTTGTTTTGCTCCATTCAGACACTATGTCTTTTGATTGGAGAGTTTTATGGATAAGTAGATAATTACTCCTGTCACTTTCTTATTTGTTTTCTGATTGCTTTTCAGTCTTTTTTTCCTTCTTTCCTTATTTCCTGTCTTTCTTTTAGTGACAGTGATTTTCATTGGTGGTATGCTTTAATTTCTTGCATCTTATTTTTTGTGTATCCATTGTATCTTTCTTGATTTGAGGTTATCATGAGACTTTCCAATGCTATCTTATAACCCATTATTTTAAACAGATGACAACTTAAAACTGACTGCATAACATCACAATTATAGTACTATAGTATTCTGTGTTTTTCTGCATACTTACTATTATCAATGAGTTTTGCACCTTCAGATGATTGCTTTTTGCTCATTAACATCCTTCTCATTCAAATTGAAGAACTCCTTTTAGCATTTCTTGTTGGACAGATCTGGTATGGATGAAATCTTTCAGCTTTCAATTGTCTGGGAATATCTTTATTTCTCCTTAATACTTAAAAGATGTTTTCAGCGGATATGCTATTCAAGGGTAATTTTATTCCAGCCCTTTACACATGTCATGCCACTCACTTCTGGTCTGTAAAGTTCCCACTGAAAAATCTGATGCCAGACATATTGGAGCTCCATTATATGTTATTTGCTTTTTTTCTCTTGCTTCTTTTAGGATTCTTTCTTTATCCTTGACCTTTGGGAGTTTAGTTATTATACATCTTGAGGTAGTCTTCTTTGGGTTAATAACTGCTTGGTGCTCTATAACCTCCTTGTACTTGAATGTGGATATATTTCTCTACATTTGAGAAGTTTTCTGATTTTATCCATTTGAATAAAGTTTTTACCCCTCTCTCTTTCTCTACCTCCTCTGGAAGGCCAATAACTCTTAGAATTTCCCCTTTGAGTCTATGTTCTAGATCTTCTAGGTATGCTTCATTGTTTTTAATTCTTGTTTCTTTTGACTCCTTTGCTTGTGTGTTTTCAAGTAAGCTGTCTTCAAGCTCAATAATTCTTTCTTCTGCTTGATACATTCTGCTATTAAGAGCCCCTTAAGCATTCTGCAGCATGTCAATTGAATCTCTCAATTCTACAATTTTTTAGTTATTTCATTCTCTTTGTTAAATTTATCTGGTAGATAAATTTATCTGAATTCTTTCTCTGTTATCTTGAATTTCTTTGAGTTAACACAACATAGGTATTTTGAATTATTTGTTTCTCCAGGATTAGTCCCTGGTGTTGTATATAGTTCATTTGGTGAGATTAGGTTTTCTTGGAGGATGTTGATGCTTATAGATGTTTGTCAGTATCTGAGCATTGAAGACTTAGGTATTTATTGTAGTCTTCACAGTCTGGGCTTGTTTGTGCCTGTCCTTCTTGGGAAGGCTTTCCAGGTGTTCAAAGGGACTTGGGCCCCAACCTTAATAATGCAGTGATTTTTGCAGACTCATTGGTGGCCTTGGATAAGATCCAGAAGAATTCTCTATATTACCAGGCAGAGACTTTTGTTCTTTTCCCTTTCTTTCTCCCAAATGTAGAGTGTCTCTCTCTATTCTGACATGCCTCAAAGTGGGGGGGTGTGGTGATGCAAGCACCCCTCAGGCCACCACCAATGAGACTGCACTGGGCCAGACTTGAAGCTTGCACAGCACTGAGCCTTGGCCAAGGACCTTTCTCTCATGGTAATGAGTTCCCTCAGGCCCTGGACATATCCAGAGATGCTGTCTGGGATCCAGGGCTTGAAATAAAAAAATAAAGTAAATTAAAAAAAAACATAGCAATTTACCTGATGTTCTATTCTACTGAGGCTAAGATGGCACTTGAGCCACAATATGAAGTCCCTACCAATCTTCCCTCCTCTTTCCATAGTCAGAGAAGATTTTCCCTGTAGCCACTACCACCAATGGTCCATGGGGTATTCTGTCAAACTGATACAGGAGTAGGGCAGGGAAATGCTGGGTAGAGAAAGGTGTGGTCTCTTGCTAGGGCTCCACTCCTATAGATCTAGATGAGGACAGGCACTCCTGCCTTTGCACCCAAATGTTGCATTTTCCAAGACCACCCTGGCCCACCACAACATCATCTTGGGCCTACAAAAACCCAAGACCCTAGTGGGCAGACACACAGTTGGCCAGACATTGAGAGGATCACATCAGCGGAAGAAGACACAAGCAGCTGAACAGCGAGAGGACGTCAAGGGAGCACACTGGTAGAAAAGCACACCAACAGACGTTGGCATACCAGCAGTTCATCAACCCGCGGGATGAGGCAGAGTTTGGCCAGGGCACTCAGAGGAGAGCTGGGGCCACCGAGCTGCCCAACGCCAGCAGAAAACCATATCCCTTCTGACTCCCCATCTGCTGAGAGCTACTGCCACTCAATAAAACTTTGCACTCATTCTCCAAGCCCACATGTGATCTGATCCTTCTGGTACAACAAGGCAAGAACCTGAGATACAGAAAGCCCTTTGTCCTTGTGACAAGGTAGAGGGTCTAATTGAGCTGGTTAACACAAGCTGCCTATAGACAGCAAACTAAGAGAGCACCCTGTAACACACGTCCACTGGGGCTTCAGGAGCTGTAAACATTCGCCCCTAGACATTGCTGTGGAGTTGGAGCCCCACAGCCTGCCTGTCTTTATGTTCCCCTAGAGGTTTAAGCATCAGGGCACTGAAGATGCAAGTCACACCCCCATAGCATGCCCTGAGAGGGGGACAAGGGAACTTAACCCATTTCAACTGGGGGCTCATCAGCGATCCTGGAAGGTGAATGTGAACAAATGTGAAACTGTCAGGTCTGTCTCTCTGCTGAAACCCTGCCACCTCTTTCTCTTTCCTGTGGGTAAGAGGTTCTGTTTCCCTTCAAAAGCTCTGTCTTAGCCTGCCAGTAAAAACCCCCAGACTTTGTCTCTTTTCTCTCTCTCACACAGTTCCAAATGGCTCTTATCTCTTCCTTCATAATGTTAAGAGTTTTGCTACAGGCTGCAGCAATGTTACTAAGTAAAATGAGCATTAGGCTCAGCTGCCAAAGGTGCAAATCAGACCAATTGTTCTTAGAGGTGCCCCTCCCAGCCCGAGCACCTGGGTGTGCCTGAGCAGGCAAAGGCCAAGCCCAACAGCCATAAGTGGGGGCAGCAGAAAGTTGCAGTTGTAGCCATGACCCCACAGGGCCAAATGATGGGCACTTCTTGCCTGTGCACCAATGAACCCTTTCCTTCCCAGGCTGAGGAATTCAATCTGGTCTGAACTGGGGAAAAGATATAAGGATTAGAAAGGCCCAGTTGCACTAAGCAAGGGATTCTTCCTCCAGAATCTTCCCCTTTTCCTCTTCAACTGTTTTTCTCTTTTTTCCTTTTCCAAGTGAGAGGGCTCCCCCTGCCCACTCTGTTTCTGATAGGGAAGTTAACAGAGGAGTGACCCCTGCTGGCTCATAACTGCAGATTCCACAGGGCACATTTGAAACACTCTAAACAGATACAAACAGGGTCTAAAAGGCCTTTTGAGTCCCAAACTTGATTCCAAGCTTCAGACAGAGGCCCTAAAAGGAAAAACCAAGTTTGAGGGATCCAAAGCCAGGCAACAGGCCCAACGTAAATAAGCAAGACCAATTCCTGCTGACTAAACCTCCCACCTCACGGAAAGAGGCCATGCTGCAAGGCATAAACTGGCCAAGAAAACTCAAAGTTCGCCAACAATAGGGAGAAATGGAGGTGTAGCTGAGGGCGGTTAATTACTATTCTCCAGGTTTTCCTTGCCGCATGGTTACATACCACACTGGTACCCATGGCCAGCACCTGCCAAGGTCACCAGGGCTCAGGGCATAAGGGGTGGAGAGTGAAAGGAGGTTGCCTGCTTTCTCTCTACATCACACCCTGAGTTTTCATTGAAAGGAGGAAGGGAATGAGGAATACCTCTATTCCCTGTCTTTCAGAATAGGCAACCAGTTCTCTTTACCACCCCCAGCATATACTCTTTTGGAGCGTATCCTGAACTACTGGGACTACTTTGACCCACAGAATCTGGAGGAAAAATGCCTCATAGCCCTCTGCACAAAGGTTTGGCCAAATTATGATTTGCATGAGGGACTGAGTTGGCCCCAGGAGGGAACCATTCATTTTGATACCATCCGGCAGTTGGAACTTTTCTGTAGATGTGAGGACAGATGGTCTGAGGCCCCATATGTGCAGGTTTTCTATACCTTGCAAGGCAATTCAGACCTTTGCCGACAATGTAGGATTGATCCAGCCCTTCTGTTTGCCATCTCAGGGAAGGCTACAAGGGGCAAGCCCAGGGAATTAAAGATACGAGTCCCAGAGACACCCTCAGCAGAGGAGATAGCTCCCTCCCGCCCTGCTCCTCTGGGTCAACCCTGAACACCCTGTCCAGCTTCAGCCTCTTACTTCCCCCTCGTAGAAATCCTCACTCCAAATAAGCCCCAGTCTCACTCTTCCCCCTCCAACAGATGCCCAGTGAATTTGGGCCCAGTAAGGTCCAGGTCCCCTTCTCCCTACAGGACTTAAAACAAATTAAGGGGGACCTTGGCAAGTTCTCAGATGACCCTGATAGATATATAGAGACTTTCCAGAATTTCTCCCAAATATTTGAACTCTCCTTGAGAGACATTCTGTTACTTTTCAATCAGACCCTGACAGACACTGAGAAACAGCCTGCTCTGCAAGTGGCACAGAGATTTGGGGATGAGGATTTTATCACATATAGCATCAGGGAAGGGGACAAATATTATCCAACCAGAAGAGAAGCAGTACCAATGGGTGGCCCTAAATGGGATCCCAATGATGAAGTGGAAGACTGGAAAAGGAGACACTTTTAGTTGTGCATAATGGAGGGCTTACATAGGACTAAGACCAAGCCAAGCCTCTCAATTATACTAAGTTGTCCATGACGGACCAGGGATTTGATGCAAATCCCACTGCCTTCCTTGAAAGGTGAGAGGACTTGGTAAAGCACAACTCTCTATCTCCTGATTCAGTCGAGGGACAGCTAATCCTAAAGGATAAATTTATTACTCAGTCTTCTGCTGATATCAGGAGGAAGTTGCAGAAATGGGCCCTGGGACAAGAAAGTACATTAGAGGACTTCCTGAAAGTGGCTACCTCGGACTTTTATAATAGAAACAGGGAGGACTGGGAAAGAGAGAGGAAATACAGGTATTCCCCGTGGGCTATTAACTGTTAAAGATATGGCAAGAACAGTTAATCTCTCTTCTACAGTTTATCCACTCCATACAAAGTTTAATTTCTTTCACCAGGGTGAAACAGCTTGGGGTACAATGTTGTCATTAGTATATTTCACTTCTTATCTCTGTAATCTTTGACACTAAATTCTTTTTGTTGTTGTTGTTGTTTTGTTTTGATATGGAGTCTCGCTCTGTCCCCCAGGCTGGAGTGCAGTGGCGCAATCTCGGCTCACTGCAAGCTCCCCCTCCTGGGTCCACGCCATTCTACTGCCTCAGCCTCCGGGTAGCTGGGACTACAGGCGCCCGCCACCATGCCCAGCTAATTTTTTGTATTTTTAGTAGAGACGGATTTTCACCATGTTAGCCAGGATGGTTTCGATCCCCTGACCTCATGATCCCCCTGCCTCGGCCTCCCAAAGTGCTGGGATTACAGGCGTGAGCCACCGCGCCTGGCCTTTTTTTTGCTTTTTTTTTTAATAATACACGTTTAACTCATGCAATCTTAACCTTATAAAACTTGTTTTTTTCTCTCATGGCCTAGAAGCCACCAAACTCCAAATGGTCAGGCCACCGGAGCTTCAGAGATGGCACCCCTTTGCTAAGAACATTTAGACCGACCTCTGAGAGGAGTCTGACTGCTGTTTTCCCCAAAACAATGACCCTTCTCAGCAGGAAGCAGCTAAGATCGGTCATCATTCATATTCTAATGGCAGTTAGATATACCTCTTCAGAGTGGGGAATGATAGGGGAGGGCTCAGGGAATTGCTGGGTAGAGAAAGGGATAGTCCCTTGTGAGGGCTTCACCTCCATGGACCTATAAAACCCCGAGATCCTAGTGGGCAAACACATAGGCGCCCAGACATGGAGAGGACCACATCAGTGGAAGAAGACACAAGTGGCTAAAGGCGAGAGGACGTAGAGGGAGCACGCTGGTGGAAGAGCACGCTTACAGACATCAGCACACCAGCAGCCCAACAACCAGTGGTACAAGGCGGAGTTTGGCCAGGGCAGTCAGAGAAGAGCCAGGGCCACCAAGGGGCCCAAATCCGGGGGAAAACCATCTCCCTTCAGGCTCCCCTCCATTGATGGAGAGCCACTTCCACTTCATAAAACTTTGCACTCATTCTCCAAGCCCATGTGTGATCCAATTCTTCCAGTACACCAAGGCAAGAACTTGGGATACATGAAGCCCTCTGTCCTTGTGACAAGGTAGAGGGTCTACTTGACCTGGTTAACACAAGCTGCCTATAGACGGCAAACTAACAGAGCACCCTGTGACACACCCACACTGGGGCTTCAGGGGCTGTCAACATTCACCCCTAGACACTGCAGTGGGGTCAGAGCCCCACAGCCTGCCCCTCTGTGTATGCTCCCCTAGAGGTTTCAGCAACAGGGCACTGAAAAAGTGAGCCACACCCTCATCACATGCCCTGCAAGGGAGACAAGGGAACCTTTCCTGTTCCAAAACCACCTCTGATGTTTGCTTAAAGCCCAAGGCTCTTCCATCTGCTTTTGGTGAATCCTGCCAGGCCTTGTACTAACTCTTCAGTCCAGTGGGCTCCCCTCTGGCCCAGGGCAGCTTCCATAAATGCTGTTCAAGGGCCTAGACCTGGACTTGGGGATCCCAAGAGCCTGCCTGTTGCTCTACCCACTGTGGCCGAGATTGTTCTTGATTTTTGGTTCTTGTGACAGTGCTTTACTGTGTGCAGATAGATGTTAAAATTTGGTATTCCAGCCATGGGGATGAATGGTATCAGCTTCTATTCTGCCATCTCGCCCCAACTGTGCTCTTTACTTCTATCACATGCTGCCCATCTAACTATAGCTCAATAACATGTAGATTCAATAGATTAGATTATTTAAAAATCGATGAAAAAGAGTCAGCTGAAATAGATGACAGACAGACACAGAAAGAGGTGTTTGTTCAAAAATACATGTGTGTGAAACTAGTCTAGTATAAAGCGATAATAACCTTAAACAAAGATTTTATCAACAGAAGGGGAAACTGGTAAATAAGGAAGGAGTAGGGGGTGAGGACATAGTCAGAGGAAAGATTAATAATTAGTTCTCAGAATTTCACAGTGGGGCAGATTTCATGGCTTTTAGACTCTACCTGCCATATGGCTCTTTAATGGAGCATAACACTGGGTTATCACAAGATACTAATAAATATTTGAATCATGTAATTCCTTCTCTTAACTCTAATTCCATTAATTCATTTATTCATTAATTTAATATTCAATGCCTATTAAGCCAGGTACTGCTGTATGTGCTTGAAACATAGTGAAGACCTAGGCAGACAAATTGATTCTCCAAAATATTCTATTGCTCATGGAATGATTGGAAAAACTCTGTCCCTCTGCACTTGAGCTCATGGCAGACATCAAATAAAAACTTAAACATATTCATCCAGATAAAAAAGACACACTTCTGATCACATTTCTGAATCAGAGTTAAGTAGTGAGTAAGAAGCTGAGGGGTAGTACTAGAAATCATGGAAGTATACCGAAAGCTCAAAAGAGACTGAGCTCTTACTCATACTACCTTTATAAATAAGGGATTATAACATAAAAGATTGTCATATTTCTCTGATGACTATTGACAAAGGGCCAGTTCCCATAGAGTGGTATGAGACCAGCAAAGAGGAAATAAATGAAATCCGTCCTACAACAAACTCATTTATAATGCCCAGATATTTCTGGGGAAGGTTTTAGATACACAGACACATACACACACACACAAACACACACACACACACAAACATGACTCATCCCATATTAAAGAGATAGTATACATTTTCTGTTAAAAGACTATTCAACTACATATTATTCTCCAAAAGATTTGCTATATTTTCAGAAGAAAATATTTTAAAACTGCAAAGAGTTTATAACGGAGCAAGAGTATAATCTTTATATGGATAAAGTTTGAACTGTTTCCCTGATTGATGCAGACACAAATCGAAAAGAAGTAAGAACAGTGGATCAGCATAAAACTCTTTGGGTTTTGACTTTAATGACAGAAAAAAAAAAAACTAGGTGTGGTCACAACCCTGCACTGAGAGCTAGTAACTGGGGAAAAAGAAATGAGTAGTTATGATGCCCATTTCATGTCTGGCACAAGAGTAAAAACAACTTATACCCAGTGTAATTGACACTAAGCAGGCAGAAACCATACAGTGAAGCTTCTGATCTTGGAGTAGTGTGATATGAGTTCAGCCAAAATCAAAACACCAATGTTGATGGCAGCAGCATGACAGATAGTGTCCAGACCATAACTATAATCATCTCTTGTATAAATCTCTAAGGCTAGTGCTGTGGAATCATCTGCTAAGTATTTATTAAAATATTCTGGTAAGGGACACTTTAGTGACATTTTTATAGCACTCATGTAGCTAAAAAATAAAGCCTGTAATATTTACCTAGTGCAATTCATAAATACATTTTTTATTATCCCAGAAGTTGAGAAGCCTGGCATCTAGTAAGCACAATTTGAGAAAGACCATTTTTCTAAGGAATACTTTTAATCATTGAAAATGCATACAATTTCGTAAATTTGGACTGCTTATCTAAATCATCTGAACATTTTGCAAGGGACTGGCAGTTTCCCTGAGTATAAAATGTTCTTCACAACGCTTTTCACCTTCTCTTACTACAGTAACTGGAGAAGTTTTATTTTATAAGAACACTCAACTTTATCTGTACCATCTCCATAAAATTATCTCGAATTGATTCCTGTCTGAGTTTATAACATGTTTTGCATTCCATGTATTTTACAGAGAGTTAACAATCATAACCCCCATTCATATTTTGCACTCAATAGAACTTGCATAAACAGAGTTAAAAGTTTTGCAATCTTGTTAGGTCTCACAATCTAGATGACAGATGTTGATTTTAAAGTGAGCTTGGCTAATCTCAAAAGTAGAAATGCCTTAAACAAGATAAATGAGTTTAGCTGCTATCACTATTGAAATATGACCAGATATCTAACAATGATTTTAAAAACAATTTTCAAATCTGAAATGAATGATTCATTCTTATTTACGTACAACATACTTATCATTCATCTGTGCATTCAAGTTTTCATGCATACATTCAATTAAAACATTTATTGAGTAAAGTACTAGGTATTTCACTATGCCTTGGGTTTAAAAAAAAAGGAAGAGATGAATGATAGCAATTGTTCTTCTGAACTCAATGTGGAAGACAAAGAAACATAACACTTGGGTTAAAATCCTGTGGTGTATCATTTCATACTAACCTGGAATCATTGGAGAAAGAACAACTTGTGTTCAAATCCTGACCTAGCCATTTCTTAATTATGTAGTTAAGTTACTTGAACATCTAAACTCTAGCTCTCTCTTCCAATAAATGAGCATCCTCTGGGCCATTCATGGTGGCTGACACCTGTAATCCCAGTACTTCAGGAGGCCAAGGTGGGAGGGTCATCTGAAGTCAGGAGTTCGAGACCAGCCTGACCGACATGGTGAAACTCCATCTCTACTGAAAATACAAAATTAGCAGGACGTGGTGGCGCATGTCTGTAATCCCAGCTACTCAGGGGGCTGAGGCAGGAGAATCGCTTGGACCATTGCACTCCAGCCTGGGCGGCAGAGCAAAACTCTGTCTCAAAAAAAAATAAAAAATAAAAAAATTAGCATCCTTTGCTTTTAAATAGCTATGATATCATTTAACATATAGGGTTTGAGGATTAGATGAAATATGTATAGATTACAAAGACACTAGTCTAATACTTTTATGTTTTTAATAATTGATACAAAATAAGAATCCAGAAATACAGTGGCCAATTCCAATATAATGATTACTCTGATCCTCCATACTGCCATTAATTTGGAATAAAATATACAGATTTACTGCTACTTTATAGTTTTAAATTTCCATACTACAAAAAGGTAAAAGATTGGTAAGCATTTAAACTAAAATTAAAGTAGGAGCTAACCAAAAAAGTAATACATTTTATATGTGAATCATTAGACAATATGAAATAGGAAGCCCTGTTCTTATCTGAGATAGCACAAAGTATTTTTGACTAATGTTGCTCATTACTGCATATGGCTTTGGAATCTTTTCACATCACATCCCTTTTAATTTATTCTAATCTTATAATAATGCTCAAACATAGCAGGGCCCATAATTGAAAGAAAAATTAAATACGAACCCACAAAATATTTTTCCATCCTTTTATTATAAGAATAATATTAAAAATAGTCCCACTTGTACGACAGGTATTTCATTTCCTTTTTAAAAAATTGTCAACATAAGAGGATTATATTTGAGTTCATTTCTATTTCTTCACATGTTCATTTTACACATGCTAATTTATCACCTAAGATTTAAAATATGTTAAATCTGATGTCATGAAACTTATTCTGAAAGTTGAAAATATCTCTTATTTCAAACTATTTTTCAATGAAATTTCAAAGTCTACTTTTTAAAATCATGTAAGATATATAAAATAGAAGACTCCTGTAAGAGAAGTGAGATGGGAACAAAGAGATCAAGAACAGCACAGTCATATTTCTGAGAAATAGCAGAATGTAAAGGTACATGGGTACTTGTCCAGAAAGCCCTTTTCTCTTAGGAGATGGTATCTGAGAGCACATTAGAGGAGCATCACCACTGTTAAAGGAAACACACATAGTGCAAAGAGGGCTAAGATTTCCTACGCATCACAAAACATTGAATTTGGTCTTAATATGTTCATTCTGATTTAGTTGTAAGTCCCCAAAACCAAGTAATTAGTGGGAGATGACAATGGAAACTCACCAGTCCAAGGAAATAATGCACAAACCAAGCTTCAACACCTTTCTCTTTTAGATACTCTGTTCAAAATTTCTACTTTCCAGGGAAGAATCTGAAGGAGGTTGTAGCAGAAGTTATCTACTGGGTCATTTTGTTATAAATCAGGGGCTGGGTCACATTAACACATGTATCTGCAAGAGGAACTATGAATGTTTATCAAGGGAAGAAAAAGCAAACCCCAAGAAGTTATCCTAAAAGGCAGTGAAAATTGTGGTGGCCAATTAACTGACCAATTTTTCCATATTCAGACCAAAAGCAAGAATTTAAAAAGGTAGTGTTTACAGAAAAAGAATATCCTTTCTATAGATCTCAGATCTGATGAATTCCAAGAAGGTATGCCTATGAGGTTCTACCCAAGTGCTGAAGTAATGTTATAGTCAAATATTTGGTACATATATTAGGATACTGGTTAAGCTGCTTTAAACAGAGGTGATATACTAATTATTTAAACTAAATAGAAGTTTATTTCTTTCTTATGTTAAAGCCTAGCAATAAGTGGCCCAGGCATAGTAGAGTGGCACTATCATGCTCAAACATGTAATTTCCTTTTTGGGGTCCAAGCAAGCTATGCCTTTTAATATCACCTGCCAGACAGGGAGAAGAAAGAAAGCAATTAAGAAGCACATGCTCATTCCTTTTAAAGAAAGGACCTAATGATGGCTCAAAGCACTTCTGTTGCTTTCTAGTGATAATAGCTTAATCAAATATCCATATCCAGATGCATGGGAGACTGAGAAATGAAGTGTTTAGTTTAAGCAACCATGTGGCCAATTACAAGTGTTATTATGGAAAAAAAGAAGACTGAATATTGATGGACTACAAGCAATCTATCACAAAGCTTTTCAGAACCTGAGAAATGAGGTCAGCAAAATAAAGAATGGGAAATTTAACAGGGACATAGAAAAACCAAAAGTATGAATACCACTAATTCTCAAATAATCAAAAAGGCATAAAATTTTTCAAAAACAGAGCAAGAAATCAAATGTTTATTGTAGTCCAAAGTCCTAAAGTGAATTTAAAATGGTCTCAACTTTCTTTTGACTCTGAAAAATAGTAGAAAAAGTACAGTTTTGACCTGGCTGTCATAATCATGGCAAAAGCAATTCAAAATTTGAATTCAAAAGTTGCAAATATAGATCCAGTTTTCTAAAATTACTTTTCTCAGATCTTGATTTTAAATGAGAATATTTCCTAAAGCTTATTTCATACTAACCTTCAATCATAAAGCTTATGATTATAGGGTTTAATTTATTTTTAAAGTATGAGATAATTATGCATTTAAACTTTGTTTTTTAAGTGAATGCCTCATTTATTTTCAATTCAGTAAACTTAATTTAAATTAATTAAAGTGAACTTAAAAATGAAAAGTTCAACTATTTTAATTTTTTTAAGTAACGTGATTCATTTTTATAAATAAATATTAAATACAATGTTCACTTGCTTACATTTTAAGACTATACTTTTAGTTTATATATAACATATATTTTATAATATTCATTATATACGTATTATGTATATGTGTATATATATAGAGACCTTATACGTTTATTGCATCTCAAGTTCACCATCCATTGTTTGTTTGTGTTTTCAAATGAGCAAGTGAAAGAATTAGTATAAGTTGATTAGAGAATGTATTTCTGTTTTACTCAAATAATCTAGGGCATGGTAAAAAGGAACCTGAAGGCTGTGTAGAAATATGTCCCAGATATTTAACAAAATATATTATGTCCCAGATATTTAACAAAATATACTTATATTGAAAATTTAAATTCAATTTTCTTTTATAACTGTAAACCCATAAATACCTTAAAGTTTCACCATGGATCCTGAAAAAGATGTGTGGAAACTTCACTGAAGGGCTCCCATTACTGTTTACAAGCTTTGTAAGATGGGGCCCAAAGGCCAGGGACAATTACATAGGAAGAAACCAATTCCCCTTCTGCAGAGAGGTTGCTCTAGTTGACTACAGAATTATTACCCTAATTCTAGGTTTTCGTGTTTTTCCATCTTGGGAATCAAGCTTAGAATTAGGGAGAATGAAAAGCATTGCCTAGCGCTGATAAACAAGGGGTTACATTGCTGATCTCAGTCCCTTTCCTCTACAGAAAAAGGGAGAACTCAGGATTTCAAAGTGAATGAAGTTTGAGACTTAGTCTTTGCTTCATTGACTATCCAAACAAATCTAAAAAATACTAAACAATCCAAATGTGTGCTGTTGAAGATTTGCTCTGCTTTTTTTTCTGTTTGATGGTTGTTTCAGTATGCCTGTCAGAATCATATTTATAGAAAGAGAGAGAGAAAGAGCAACTAAAGAAATGGTCTAGAGAACAGTGGTATCAGTAAAAGTGGTAGAACAGGATGATTTTCAGAGGGCAGCAAAAATTGCTATCTTTTGTATTCATCCCTTAATTACATTTTGCCACTAAAGCTTGTGTTACAGAACACATGGAAAAATATTACCAATTGCATATATTTGTTGCCCTTGTTTATGAAAGCTCATCAGTGTTTTCAAACTGTGCATAAGTAAAAGCAAATTATTCAACCAAAATATGTTGGGAAACAGCGAGGATAAAAAGAACATAATTATGTTTTGTTTAATGTATTCTACAAGGTAAAGCCTAGTAATTTGTTTCACTACTTGTAATACATAGGGGTATTAATAATAGGTTTTCTTCAAGATATTTATCTGCCAATCTCCAACTCATTAACATCAGCTATTAATATTTGATTTGAAAGCAAAAGCCTTAATTTGTAATATAATATAAACTTGACATTAGCCAATATTTATAGATTTTAAAAGTACAGGCAGTCATCACTGTAAACAGTAATGCAGTATCGTAAAAATGACTATGTAAGTAAACAGTGCCAAGTAATCTTACCAAAACGTGGTAAACATTATAAATGAGACATGGCCCATGAAAATATTTGTCAAAATATTAAAAACTCTCTTATCTACAGATATATAAAGAAATGGAAAAAAATAGTAAAATTAATATTTATTTTATACTCTGTAATTTAAAACATTAGAAACTTTAAGAATAAAAGTAGGTTTTTTTTTGTAAAATGTATGTAAAGAATAGTGTAAACAAGGTTTGCCTTCTCATAGTATAACTGACAATATGGAGTATTTCTCTATGTTTTGGAACATTGTTATACTCCTAAGTTTTGATCAGCTTCCAACATTTTATCCTTTTCACTTTCAATGTCAAGAAATATCTCCAAAGTTCCTTTAAAGTGAAGGTTCTTTGCCAGCATCAATTCTTCTGAGATATTTTCATCCTTTCACCACAACCACCGTACTAATTTAGGTCGATAAGTTTGCCTTGACTCAGCTCCTCTAGAGTCCCTTAAGCTATTTCTTCTAGAACTCAATTTACATAAGATTCTAATTCTATATGCAGCACGATCACTTTTTGTTTCTTTGCTGCATTTTCATCTTTATTGGTCAATTGCGTCTTCTGACTATCTATCTTTGTAAAATAGCTCCTGAATTTATCAGGGGAGAGAAGGAGGCAATACAATGGTAGCATTGCTTTTTTAGTGTGAAGTGAATAACAAATGCATAGTGGCCAGTCACCAACAGATCTTGAAAGAAGTGACAAGATTCCTCACTGATCATAATGTGTGTCTGTTTTTTACATAGTGATGTATGGACTGAAGAAGTAGAAAGTGTGTACATTATGCAATTTCTCACAGTAAATATAAAGGGGTATTGAAATTTGAACTGTGGTTGTAGAGGACTAGGGTAAGTTAAATAAATCATGGTAAATAAAATCTGTTCATATCAGAGCCATACAAAGAAAGGACTGTCTTTTATGTTGTAACAAGAATTAGGCCAGATGTTAAATTTAGTTGGCAATAAATGTTTTCTTCATTGACCAATCAGGTACCTCAGCATGGTTAATAAGGAAGGGTAACCTACTGAAGATTTAGCTTCTGCCACAGGCTTCATAAGAACCCCCAAACACATACCAGCATCCAAGTAAATATAGACAATAAATAAAAGTAGCAAGCTTCATGTAAACTGAGCTTCAAGACCAATGTCCCACTTGTCCCAACCAGGTTGATACGCAGAAGCCTATTTTATACAGAAATTCTGAATTCCCCACTACTTTTTAAATCCTATATTATGTTAGATTTTGCCATCAGCAAGAGAACACAACACAGAAAAAAATAACTTTATAGAGACCAGCATTCAACTGGAAATTTGAGTTCATTAAACTCTCAATAAATATTAGCCAAACAGTGCTTCTACCTTCCCCCTACAAAACAGTTAGACTATGACTCTACCACTTCATGTCCATTAATATTGTCAATATCCATAATTACTGAGCATGACAAATGTCTATTCCATCATACCATCTTGCACTTTTAGTCCTATAGAAATCACACTCATTCCTCCTACACAAAAGTCTTTCTTACCTAATACCTTTCCACTCTGTCATATGGGTTCTCTATTTTAAAATTCTAATGATTTTCTCAAATTTTATGTGAGTAATATGTTCACATTATATGCAACCACACTTCATGTGCATTTCATTTCTCAATTCATTTTCCTTCCATGGAGAAAAAAATAAATGATTTGAGAGAACTTAAAATGTTCACATTAAAACAATACATTAAAAGAATCATTCACTGCAATCAAGTGGGATTTGTCTCTGGGATGCAAGGATAGTTCAAAATATGCAAATCAATAAGTATGATACACTACATTAACAAAATGAACATAATTCAACATTGCTTCCTGATAAGAATTCTCAACAGATTAAGTATAGAGGGAATGTTTCTCAACACAATGAAGAGTATATATGGCAAACCTGTAGCCAGCATCAGCTTCAAAGATGAAAAGTTGAAAGCTTTTCCTCTAATATCAGGGACAAAACAAGAATGCCCACTCTCACTGCTTCTTTTTAACATAGTGCCAGAAGTCCTGGCTAGAGTAATTAGGCAAGAAAAAGAAATAAAATACATTTTAATAGGAAAGGAAGAAGTTAAATTGTCTCCATTTGGTGACAACATGAGCTTATATACAGAAAACCTAAAGACTCTACCAAAAAACTGTTGGAACTGATAAATGAATTTGGTGAAGTCAGAGGGTATATAATCAACGTACAAAATAAGTGGTGTTTCTATATTCTAATAAATTATTCAAAAGGGAAATTAAGAAATCAATCCCATTTTCAATAGCAACAACAACAAAATGATAATGCCAAAGTATAAATTTAACCAAGAAACTAAAAGAGTCTGGGTACAGTGGCTCATGCCTGTAATCCCAGCACTTTGGGAGGCCGAGGCGGGTGGATCATGAGGTCAGGAAATGGAGACCGTCCTGGCTAACACAGTGAAACCCTGTCTCTACTAAAAAAAAAAAAAAAAAAAAAAAAAATTAGCCGGGCGTGGTGGCAGGCATCTGTAGTCCCAGCTACTCAGGAGGCTGAGGTAGGAGAATGGCGTGAACCTGGGAGGTGGAGCTTGCAGTGAGCAGAGATCGCACCCCTGCACTCCAGCCTGGGTGACAGGGCACGACTCTGTCTCAAAAAAAAAAAAAAAAAAAGTGTAACAGAGTTGCATACTGAAAACTATAAAGTTCTGATGAAAGAAAATGAAGAAACAAATAATTAATATTATAAAAACATCCATACTATCCAAAATGATCTACAAATTCAAAGCAACCCCTATCAAAATTCCAATTTTTTTTTCATAAAAATTAAAAAAAATCCTTAAATTAGTATGAAATTACAAAAGATTCCGAATAGTCAAAACATCTTGTGGAAAAAGAAAAAAAGTAGAGGCATCACACTCCCTGATTTCAAAACATATTCAAAAGTGATTATAATAAAAACAGTATGTTATTGGCATAAACAGACACATTGGCCAATAGAACAGGACAGATAATCCAAAAATAAACCCACACATTTATAGTCAATTGAGTTTTGACAAGGGTAAGAGCACACAATGAGAAAATGACAGTCTTTCAATAAATCCTGTTGGGAAAACTGGCTATCCACATGCAGTAGACATAAATTGGACCCTTATCTCACACCATACACAAAATAAAATCAAAATGGTTTAAAGATTATACATAAAACCTGAAACCATAAAATCACTAAAACAAAATATATGGGAAAATGCCAGAATATGGGTCTGAGAAAAAATTTTTTGGATATGACCCCAAAAGCACAGGCAACAGAAGCAAAAACAAACTAATGGAATGACATTAAATTGAAATGCTTCTGCACAGCAAAAGAAGCAACTAACAAAGTGAAAAGACAACACACAGGATGGAAGAAAATGTTTGCATATCATACATTTGATAAGGGTTAATATCTAAGTTACATAAGAAATACAAACAACTCAATATCAAGGAAACAAGCTGATTTAAAAACAGGCAAAGAACTTGAGCAGACATTTCCCAAAAGAAAAAATACAAATGACTAACAGGTATATAAAAAGAAAGCTCAGCATCAGTAATCATTAGAGAAATGCAAATTAAAACCATAATAAGATATTATCTTACACCTGTTAGAATGGCTATTTTCGAAAAAAGATGAAAGACTCATGTTGGCAAGGATGCAGAGAAAATGGAACATTTGTACATTGTTAATGAGAATGTAAATTGGTATAGTCATTACGGAAAACAATATTCAGATGCTCAAAAAACTATAAATAGAACAACCATATGATTCAGTAATCCCACTTCTGGGTATATATCCATAGGAATTGAAATCAGTATATCCAAGTGATATCTATACTCCCATATTTATGACAGCATTATTCACAATATTCAAGCTATGGAATCAACCTAAGTGTCCATCAAAGGATAAAGAGATAAAGAAAATTTAATAAAAATACACAATGGAATACTGTTCAGTCTCAAAAAAGAAAGATATCCTGTCATTTGTTACAAAATAGATGAACCTGGAGTACATGATGCAAGTGAAAGAATCCAAGCACAGAAAAAGAAACACCACATGATCTCACTTTTATGTGGAATCTAAAAATTTGAACTCATAAAAGTAGCAAGTAAAATGATGGCTTCCAGAAGAGAGGGGAAATGGGAAATTGTTGATCAAAGGGTACAAAGTTTCAGATAGACAAGAGGAATAACTTTTGAGATATATTGTACTGAAGGGTTACTATAGTCAAACAACAGTGTACTGTGTACTTCAAAATAAGAGAATAATAGAGTGAATTTTAAATGTCTCCCCATAAAATAATGATAGGTAAGCAAGAGGGTGGATATGTTAATTAGCTTGATTTAATCATTTTACATTGTATTCACATTTCAAAATATCACATTGTGTGCCATTAATATATAAAATTGTTGTCAATTTAAAATAATATTAATAAAAGTACTTGAATAAAGCAATTCTTCAAACAAAGAAAACACTATCCAAATGAATTCAGTGTTATATGTGTCTGATTGCACATTAAAAGCATAAGTAAAAGCCACCTAAAATATATATAATTGAATGTATATGCTGAATTTACAAAGGATAAGATAATGTTCTTAAAAAGAAATAAAACTTTTAATAGGAGAAAAACAAGATATCCCCAAAACCATGGATATCTTAAATGTCTCTTTTTTCTTAAAAACAAGCTACCAAAATTTTGTAATGATGCTCTATGAGAAAAGAAAGCCCTAAAATACTTAATCTCAGTAGTTGGAATCTAATGCTAAATTCTTTTATCTGACATTACCAGAGTTCAAAGATTTTTGTAAATGTCAGGATTCAAATATACAAAGGACGTCTCTGAGGATAGGATTATGAAGCAAACACATTCTGAAGTCAACAGTTAACATCAAATTATATCTTTCTATACAGTGGGAAAACATCAAGGAGATTAGAACCAAGAAAAAAAAAAACACTAAAAGTGTACCTCATTTTATTGCACTTCCCTTTATTGTCCTTTGCAGATATTGTGATTTTTACAAATGGAGGGTTTGTGGCAACCCTGCATTGAGCACGTATATCAGTGCCCTTTTTCCAATAGCATGTCCTCACTCGTGTCTGTGTGTCACTTTTTGGTAATTCTCACAATATTTCTAAACATTTTCGTTACGATCACCATATATGTTATGGTGATATGTGATATGTGATCATTGATGTTACTATAGTAATTGTTTTGGGGCACAATGTACTGTGCCTATATGAGACAGTAAACTTAATCTATAAATGTTGGATGTGTTCTGACTGCTCCACTAACAGGCCATTCCCCTGTTTCTTCCTCTCCTCAGGCCTTCTTATTCCCAGAGATACAATATTGAAGTCAGGCCAATTACAACCTCACAGTGGCCAATAAGTGTTCAAGTAAATGGAAGAGTCACTCATCTCTCGTTTAAAGCCCAAAGCCAGAAATGTTTAACCTTACTGAGGAAGGCATTTCAAAAGCCGAGACAGGTTGAAAGTTAAGTCTTTCATGCCAAACAGCCAAGATGTGCATGCAAAGGAAAAGCTATTGAAGAAAATTAAAAGTGATACTCCAGTGAATACACAATGATAAAAATGCAAACCCAGCCTTATTGCTTATGTGAACTAAATTGGACTGGTCTGGGTAGAAGGCCAAATCAGCCACAACATCCCCATAAGCCAAAGCCTAATCCTGGATGAGGACCTAAGAGAGAGATGAGGAAGCTGCGGAAGAAATGTCTGAAGCTAGCAGAGGCTGGTTGATGAGATTTAAGGAGAGAGGTCGTCTCTATAACATAAAAGTGCAAGATGAAGCAGCAAGTGCTGATGTAGAAGCTGAAGCAAGTTGTAGAGAGGAGCAAGATAAGATCATTGATGATGATGGCTACACTAAACAACAGTATAGACAAAACACAGCCTTACATTGGAAGAAGATGCCATCTAAGACTTTCACAGCTAGACATAAAAAATCATTGCCTGGCTTCAAGGCATCAAACTACAGACTGACTCTCTTGTTAGGGTCAAATGCAGTTAGTGACATTAAGTTGAAACCAATGCTCATTTACCATTCCAAAAATTTTAGGGTTCTTAGGTATTGTGTTAAATCTACTGTGCCTATGCTCCAGTGGCACAACAAAGCATGGATGACAGCACATCTGTTTTAGTATGATTTATTGAATATTTTAAGCCCACTGTTGAGAACTTCTCCTCAGAATATCACTGCTCACTGGCAATACATCTGGTCACCCAGGAGCTCTGATGAAGATATGCAAGGAAATTAATGTTTTCATGGCTGCTAATGCAGTATTCATTTTACAGCTCAGAGATAAAGAAGTATTTTAACTTTCAAGTCTTATTATTTAAGAAATACTTATGGTAAGGCTATAGCTGCCATGGATAGAGATTCCTCCAATGGATCTGGGCAAAATAAATTGAAAATCTTCTGTAAAAGATTTACCATTCTAGATAACATTAAGAACATTTGTGATTTTTGAAAGGAGGTCAAAATATCAACATTAACAGGAGTTTGAAAGAAGTTGATTCCAGCTCTCGACCTTTGAGACTTTGAGGTGTTCAAGAGTTCAGTGGAGGAAGTTGTGGAAATATCAAAATTAGAATTAGAAGTGGAGCCTGAAGATATGACTGAAGACTGCTGCTATCTCAGGATAAGCCTTTAATGGATGAGGAATTGCTTCTTATGGATCAGCAAAGAAAGTGGTTTCTTGAGATGGAAAATACCCATGGTGCAGATACAGTGAACATCATTGAAATCATAAATAGGATTTAGAATATAACATGAACTTAGTTTAAAAAGCAGTGGCAGAGTTTGAAAGGATTGACTTCAATTTTGAAAGGAGTTCAACCCTGCATAAAATGCTATCCAATGCATCACATGCTACAGAGAAATATTTTGTGAAAGGACTAGTTAATCAATGTGGCAAACTTTACTGTTGTTACCAGGTGTTTCCTTTACTAAAGCAGTTTAAACTATTGTGTAAGAGTGAGCTTTGTTTTAAGGTTTATGAGAGTTTCATCTGTGCTGAGATGGTCTTGTCTCCAGGAAAACCCCGGACCAAGTTGCATCATACTGCTAAGTGACACGTAGTGTCAGCTCTGCAAGATACTTGTGTGGGCCTTATGGCTATCATTAATCCTATAGCCATGTATGCCTGTTATAATATACTTACAGATATGAAGTTGGGAGAGAAGCAACTAGGTAATAAAATACAGGAATCAGGAAGTGAATCAGAGCATCACTTTCAAGATAAGATCAGAGTGAGAAATTATATCTCAGTTCACAATCAGATGGAAACAGGCAAAGTTTAGAACAACATGATTCAACTGGAGTGAATAACTTTCAGTTCAAATGCTAAACCATACAATCCTGGGACAAGAAAGCAAAGCATCTTGACCAAAGCTTAGGTACTGAGCAATTAGACCAAGCTACAATGTTAGAAATCCTAGAGCATGTATATTTCCATGGCAGGACTTTTCTGAAGGCCTAGGCTTTATACCATTTGGCTTACTCTCTCTTAAGTTAAAAACATATTATAAAATATAGCATATAAAAATAAAAGTATGCTATGGTTACGAACTACTTTGGTAACACTTTGACCTAGAGAGGTGCAATATTTGATGTTCAAGGACAATGTCTCTATAGTTTGGAGATTCTGAAGTGGACATTTGGATCTAAAAATTATTCAGTTTTCTAAATTCTTGAGCATTAGGAATTTAACAAGGCCTAAATAGTTTATTCTATTGGCCATAGTGAGTTTACACTTCATGTAAGTGATACAGATGTTTGTCTTACCTTCACTCCTCTATTAAAAGACAATTATTGATGACCTACAATGTGACAAGAGCTTTATCTTCTATTTATTGGGAATGCAAGTATGAGTAAGAAAGAGTTCCTGGCTTTAAGAGCTTAGATTCTATGAAATCTTCAGAGATGGAGAAAGGTAGGAGCAGAAGATTCTACCATCAATTTTTTAGTGTACTGAGATACAGGCTTAAGCATTTAATTGTCTTTCTATCATTGGTCAATGTGCCTAACCTTGTACCAGCAGATGTGTTTTGCAAATTGTGTCAATCAGCATGTAAGAATACTAGGGATGGGGCTAACAGAAGATAATGGTCAAAATATTATAGATCAGACAAAATGTAGGTAGATATCTATCTTCACCATGGCAGTAAATGATAATGATATTGTGTAGTATCTGGGGTGATATATACCTTTGTATTTCTGTTTATTTTCTTTTTTATTTTGTACTTATTTATTATATATATTTGTGTACTTATATGTATAAATGTTTTTATATTTGTGTGTATTATCTTTATATTTTTATGATGTGTTTTATTTATCTAATTTATATTTCTTATAATAAATTTGTGTAGTGGGTATAAGTTTTTCAATGTCATATAGAGCACAGGAATGGTCTCTTTTATTTTTTAAATTATACTTTAAGTTCTAGGGTACATGTACACAATGTGCAGGTTTGCTACATATGTATACATGTGCCATGTTACTGTGCTGCACCCATTAACTCGTCATTTACATTAGGTATATCTCCTAATGTTAGTTTTTTCTTTTGCTATCTATATTCCTATTGATAGAACAGAGCCTGCAATATAATAGGTGCGTAATAACTATTTGCTGACTCTTGTGTCATATGAAGGCAGAAGTAGGGCTCTATTATCAGATTAGTCTTAACCTCTCTGACTACAATGGACTGAGTGTTTATGTCCCTTCAAAATTCATATGTTGATATCTTAACCCCCAAGGCAATGGTATCCAGAGATGCGAACTTTGGAGGTATTCTTTTTTAAATTATGACAGAAATCTTTATTAAAATGTGTCTCTTGGTAATATGTTTAGCATTCAATATACACACATACATATGTACACTCTTTGACACACCTCATGGATTGCCACCATCAGTTTAACCAATAAATTAAAACTAAAAAGAGGGAGGGGAGGGGAGTTGGACTAATGGCAAACTTTTCATGTTTTATCTGTTAAGAAATTGTGGATTTCTCAGAATTTCCCTGGGGAAAACTTGTGGCTAGAGAATCTTTGTTTTTGTTTTTGTTTTTTATTATACTTTAAGTTTTAGGGTACATGTGCACAATGTGCAGGATAGTTACATATGTATACATGTGCCATGCTGGTGCGCTGCACCCAATAACTCATCCTTCAGCATTAGGTATATCTCCTAATGCTATCCCACCCCACTCCCCCGACCCCACAACAGTCCCCAGAGTGTGATGTTCCCCTTCCTGTGTCCATGTGTTCTCATTGTTCAATTCCCATCTATGAGTGAGAACATGCGGTGTTTGGTTTTTTGTCCTTGCGATAGTTTACTGAGAATGATGATTTCCGATTTCATCCATGTCCCTACAAAGGACATGAACTCATCATTTTTTATGGCTGCATAGTATTCCATGGTGTATATGTGCCACATTTTCTTAATCCAGTCTATCATTGTTGCATATTTTGGTTGGTTCCAAGCCTTTGCTATTGTGAATAGTGCCTCAATAAACATATGTGTGCATGTGTCTTTATAGCAGCATGATTTATAGTACTTTTGGTATATACCCAGTAATGGGATGGCTGGGTCAAATGGTATTTCTAGTTCTAGATCCCTGAGGAATCGCCACACTGACTTCCACAATGGTTGAACTAGTTTACAGTCCCACCAACAGTGTAAAAGTGTTCCTATTTCTCCACATCCTCTCCAACACCTGTTGTCTCCTGACTTTTTAATGATTGCCATTCTAACTGGTGTGAGATGGTATCTCATTGTGGTTTTGATTTGCATTTCTCTGATGGCCAGTGATGATGAGCATTTTTTCATGTGTCTTTTGGCTGCATAAATGTCTTCTTTTGAGAAGTGTCTGTTCATATCCTTTGCCCACATTTTGATGGGGTTGTTTGTTTTTTTCTTGTAAGTTTGTTGGAGCTCATTGTAGATTCTGGATATTAGCCCTTTGTCAGATGAGTAGGTTGCAAAAATTTTCTCCCATTCTGTAGGTTGCCTGTTCACTCTGATGGTAGTTTCTTTTGTTGTGCAGAAGCTCTTTAGTTTAATTAGATCCCATTTGTCAATTTTGGCTTTTGTTGCCATTGCTTTTGGTGTTTTAGACATGAAGTCCTTGCCCATGCCTATGTCCTGAATGGTAATGCCTAGGTTTTCTTCTAGGGTTTTTATGGTTTGAGGTCTAACATTTAAGTCTTTAATCCATCTTGAATTGATTTTTGTATAAGGTGTAAGGAAGGGAGCCAGTTTCAGCTTTCTACATATGGCTAGCCAGTTTTCCCAGCACCATTTATTAAATAGGGAATCCTTTCCCCATTGCTTGTTTTTCTCAGGTTTGTCAAAGATCAGATAGTTGTAGATAAGCGGCGTTATTTCTGAGGGCTCTGTTCTGTTCTATTGATCTATATCTCTGCTTTGGTCCCAGCACCATGCTGTTTTGGTTACTGTAGCCTTGTAGTATAGTTTGAAGTCAGGTAGCGTGATGCCTCCAGTTTTGTTCTTTTGGCTTAGGATTGACTTGGTGATGCAGGCTCTTTTTTGGTACCATATGAACTTTAAAGTAGTTTTTCCCAATTCCGTGAAGAAAGTCATTGCTAGCTTCATGAGGATGGCATTGAATCTATAAATTACCTTGGGCAGTATGGTCATTTTCTTGATATTGATTCTTCTTACCCATGAGCATGGAATGTTCTTCCATTTGTTTGTATCCTCTTTTATTTCATTGAGCAGTGGTTTGTAGTTCTCCTTGAACAGGTCTTTCACATCCATTGTAAGCTGGATTCCTAGGTATTTTATTCTCTTTGAAGCAATTGTGAATGGGAGTTCACTCATGATTTGGCTGTCTGTTTGTCTGTTATTTGTGTATAAGAATGCTTGTGATTTTTGTACATTGAGTTTGTGTCCTGAGACTTTGCTGAAGTTTCTTATCAGCTTAAGGAGATTTGGGGCTGAGACAATGGGGTTTTCTAGATATACAACCTTGTCATCAGCAAACAGGGACAATTTGACTTCCTCTTTTCCTAATTGAATACCCTTTATTTCCTTCTCCTGCCTAATTGCCCTGGCCAGAACTTCCAACACTATGTTGAATAGGAGTGGTAAGAGAGGGCATCCCTGTCTTGTGCCAGTTTTCAAAGGGAATGCTTCCAGTTTTTGCCCATTCAGTATGATATTGGCTGTGGGTTTGTCATACATAGCTCTTATTATTTTGAGATACGTCCCATCAATACCTAATTTAATGAGAGTTTTTATCATGAAGGGTTGTTGATTTTGTCAAAGAACTTTTCTGCATGTATTGAGATAATCATGTGGTTTTTGTCTTTGGTTCTGTTTATAGGCTGGATTACATTTATTGATTTGCATATATTGAACCAGCCTTGCATCCCAGGGATGAAGCCCACTTGATCATGGTGGATAAGCTTTTTAATGTGCTGGTGGATTTGGTTTGCCGGTATTTTATTGAGGATTTTTGCATCAATGTTCATCAAGGATATTGGTCTAAAATTCTCTTTTTTGGTTGTGTCTCTGCCCAGCTTTGGTATCAGGATGATGCTGGCCTCATAAAATGAGTTAGGGAGGATTCCCTCTTTTTCTATTGATTGGAATAGTTTCAGAAGGAATGATACCAGTTCCTCCTTGTACCTCTGGTAGAATTTGGCTGTGAATCCATCTGGTCCTGGACTCTTTTTGGTTGGTAAGATATTGATTAATGCCACAATTTCAGATCCTGCTATTGGTCTATTCAGAGATTCAACTTCTTCCTGGTTTAGTCTTGGGAGAGTGTATGTGTCGAGGAATTTATCCATTTCTTCTAGATTTTCTAGTTTATTTGCGTAGAGGTGTTTATAGTATTCTCTGATGGTAGTTTGTATTTCTGTGGGATCTGTGATATCCCCTTTATCATTTTTTATTGCATCTATTTGATTCTTCTCTTTTTTTCTTTATTAGTCTTGCTAGCAGTCCATCAATTTTGTTGATCCTTTCAAAAAGCCAGCTCCTGGATTCATTAATTTTTTGAAGGGTTTTTTGTGTCTCTATTTCCTTCAGTTCTGCTCTGATTTTAGTTATTTCTTGCCTTCTGCTAGCTTTTGAATGTGTTTTCTCTTGCTTTTCTAGTTCTTTTAATTGTGATGTTAGGGTGTCAATTTTGAATCTTTCCTGCTTTCTCTTGTGGGCATTTAGTGCTATAAATTTCCCTCTACACACTGCTTTGAATGTGTCCCAGAGATTCTGGTATGTTGTGTCTTTGTTCTCGTTGGTTTCAAAGAACATCTTTATTTCTGCCTTCATTTCGTTATGTACCCAGTAGTCATTCAGGAGCAGGTTGTTCAGTTTCCATGTAGTTGAGCGGTTTTGAGTGAGTTTCTTAATCCTGAGTTTTAGTTTGATTGCACTGTGGTCTGAGAGACAGTTTGTTATAATTTCTGTTCTTTTACATTTGCTGAGGAGAGCTTTACTTCCAACTATGTGGTCAATTTTGGAATAGGTATGGTGTGGTGCTGAAAAAAATGTATATTCTGTTGATTTGGGGTAGAGAGTTCTGTAGATGTCTATTAGGTCTGCTTGGTGTAGAGCCGAGTTCAATTCCTGGGTATCCTTGTTAACTTTCTGTCTCATTGATCTGTCTAATGTTGACAGTGGGGTATTAAAGTCTCTGATTATTATTGTGTGGGAGTCTAAGTCTCTTTGTAGGTCACTCAGGACTTGCTTTATGAATCTGGGTGCTCCTGTATTGGGTGCATATATATTTAGGATAGTTAGCTCTTCTTGTTCAATTGATCCCTTTACCATTATGTAATGGCCTTGTCTCTTTTGATCTTTGCTGGTTTAAAGTCTGTTTTATTGGAGACTAGGATTACAACCCCTGCCTTTTTTTGTTTTCCATTTGCTTGGTAGATCTTCCTCCATCCTTTTCTTTTGAGCCTATGTGTGTCTCTGCACATGAGATGGGTTTCCTGAGTACAGCACACTGATGGGTCTTGAGTCTTCATCCAATTTGCCAGTCTGTGTCTTTTAATTGGAGCATTTAGTCCATTTACATTTAAAGTTAATATTGTTATGTGTGAATTTGATCCTGTCATTATGATGTTAGCTGGTTATTTTGCTCGTTAGTTGATGCAGTTTCTTCCTAGCCTCGATGGTCTTTACAATTTGGCATGATTTTGCAGCAGCTGGTACCGGTTGTTCCTTTCCATGTTTAGTGCTTCCTTCAGGAGCTCTTTTAGGGCAGGCCTGGTGGTGACAAAATCTCTCAGCATTTGCTTGTCTGTAAAGGATTTTATTTCTTCTTCACTTATGAAGCTTAGCTTGGCTGGATATGAAATTCTGGGTTGAAAATTCTTTTCTTTAAGAATGTTGAATATTGGCCCCCACTCTCTTCTGGCTTGTAGAGTTTCTGCCGAGAGATCCACTGTTAGTCTGATGGGCTTCCCTTTGTGGGTAACCCGACCTTTCTCTCTGGCTGCCCTTAACATTTTTTCCTTCATTTCAACTTTGGTGAATCTGACAATTATGTGTCTTGGAGTTGCTCTTCTCGAGGAGTATCTTTGTGGTGTTCTCTGTATTTCCTGAATCTGAATGTTGGCCTGCCTTGCTAGATTGGGGAAGTTCTCCTGGATAATATCCTGAAGAGTGTTTTCCAACTTGGTTCCATTCTCCCCATCACTTTCAGGTACAACAATCAGACATAGATTTGGTCTTTTCACATAGTCCCATATTTCTTGGAGGCTTTGTTCATTTCTTGCTATTCTTTTTTCTCTAAACTTCCCTTCTCACTTCATTTCACTCATTTCATCTTCCATCACTGACACCCTTTCTTCCATTTGATCGCATTGGCTCCTGAGGCTTCTGCATTCTTCACGTAGTTCTCAAGCCTTGGCTTTCAGCTCCATCAGCTCCTGTAAGCACTTCCCTGTATTGGTTATTGTAGCTATACTTTCATCTAAATTTTTTTCAAAGTTTTCAACTTCTTTGCCTTTGGTTTGAATTTCCTCCTGTAGCTCAGAGTAGTTTGATTGTCTGAAGTCTTCTTCTCTCAAATCGTCAAAGTCATTCTCCATTCAGCTTTGTTCCATTGCTGGTGAGGAACTGCGTTCCTTTGGAGGAGGAGAGGTGCTCTGCTTTTTAGAGTTTCCAGTTTTTCTGCTCTGTTTTTTCCTCATCTGTGTGGTTTTATCTACTTTTGGTCTTTGATGATGGTGATGTACAGATGGGTTTTTGGTGTGGATGTCCTTTCTGTTTTTTAGTTTTCCTTCTAAAAGACAGGACCCTCAGCTGCAGGTCTGTTGCAGTTTGCTAGAGGTCCACTCCAGACCCTGTTTGCCTGGCTATCAGCAGTGGTGTCTGCAGAACCACGGATTTTCGTGATCCGCGAATGCTGCTGTCTGATGGTTCCTCTGGAAGTTTTGTCTCAGAGGAGTACCCAGCCGTGTGAGGTGTCAGTCTGCCACTGCTGGGGAGTGCCTCCCAGTTAGGCTGCTCAGGGGTCAGGGGTCAGGGACCCACTTGAGGAGGCAGTCTGCCCATTCTCAGATTTCCAGCTGCATGCTGGAAGAACCACTGCTCTCCTCAAAGCTGTCAGACAGGGACATTTAAGTCTGCAGAGGTTACTGTTGTCTTTTTGTTTGTCTGTGCTCTGCCCCCAGAGGTGGAGCCTACAGAAGCAGGCAGACCTCCTTGAGCTGTGGTGGGCTCCACCCAGTTCCATCTTCTGGGCTGCTTTGTTTACCTAAGCAAGCCTGGGCAATGGTGGGCAGGCGACCCTCCCCCAGCCTCACTGCTGCCTTGCAGTTTAATCTCAGACTGCTGTGCTAGCAATCAGCGAGACTCCGTGGGTGTAGGCCCCACCGAGCCAGGTGCAGGATATAATCTCCTGGTGCGCCCTTTCCTAAGCCCATTGGAAAAGCGCAGTATTCGGGTGGGAGTGGCCCGATTTTCCAGGTGCCGTCTGTCACCCCTTTCCTTGACTAGGAAAGGGAACTCCCTGACCCCTTGTGCTTCCCGAGTGAGGAAATGCCTCTCCCTGCTTCAGCTGGCACACGGTGTGCTGCACCCACTGTCTTGCGCCCACTGTCTGGCACTCCCTAGTGAGATGAACCCGGTACCTCAGATGGAAATGCAGAAATCACCTGTCTTCTGCGTCACTCACGCTGGGAGCTGTAGACCAGAGCTGTTCCTATTCAGCCATCTTGGCTCCTCCCCTGGCTACAGAATCTTTGAAATAAAATACATAAATCCCTACCCCTTGCAAAAAAGACAAAAGATTCCAAAAGATGCAGTTACAACAAGTGTGCTTCCCAGAACAGGAACATTCATTACATTTCATACTCTGGCTTCTGCACCTTCTGCACCTTCACCTAGCTGAAGGGAGAGAGATTCATATGGGCACCTGGGCTTGGTGCATCCTAGGATCTGCCCTATGAATGGGATTTGTGCCATTATAAAAGAGATCCCAGAGAACTTGTTTTCCCCTTCCATGTGAAGACACAGGGAGACAGTGCCATCTGTGAGGAAGCAATCTCTCAACAAACTGAATCTACAAGCCTTTTGACCTTGGACTTCCCAGCTTCTAGAAGTTTGAGAAATAAATTTTCTGGTTTATAAGCTACCAACTTCATGGCATTTTGTTATACTAGCCTGAGTCAACACACTGGCAATGCTGTGTTCAGAGAAATGGATCATTGAAGTATAAAATCAAAATTAATGTCTGTGATTTAACACCACTTATTTTGTTAGCCCATGGAAAATTACAGCTCTAGCAGCCTGTGGGCTAAAAGCATGAAAGGAAATACACCATTTTAGGTTAAGGTTAAAATCTCACCATGTCATTATTGCCTGGTAATGAAGGTTACCTGTTAAAGTGTTTTCTGCAAGGAGGGACATGGGCATACAATTGACATGCATGAAATAACATTAAAATACACAGTCAAAAATTATTCAAGCATATTCAAATCTTCTGATTAAATCAAAGATAATGTCAACACGCTGTTATTATGCCTTTTACATGCCACTAATACCTGCTAATCTGATTTTGTGAAAGACAAAGGGCTTTGTTATTAGCACCTTTGTTAGAAAACAGTATTTAGCTCAAATTTTAAAACCTTACCTTGTTTTAATTTATGCACAGTTATTGTCTATTTATTGTGATAGTGTTCTTTAATGCAAAATTTTCAAAGTAATATATATCTTAAAATTTTGATTTAATCAAAGCTGAACAGTCTTATAGGAAATGCCTGGACGTGTACAAAACTGTAAAAGTGGTGTGAAAGAGAATAAAATTTGAGAAATTCCACTGAAAATCCAAGGAGACAAAGTTGTTCATTATTTGTCGTGATACATAATGCAGATATCAAACCTAGAGCTTGGCAAGACTCCCTTAGGATCAAGGGCTTATTGATAATGGTATATGAAGACCACAAAGAGAGATTATCCTAGAAGAAATTTCTGTCCTCTTCCTCATCTTCACAGCTCCATACTGCTTATCCAAATAACAAATTCATTGTCTTCACCTTTTTTTTTTTAAGATTTTCTAATCCTGATTGGCAGTCCAGTTTCACCTGCCTGTCGCCTTTTTGCTTTCGGTTGTCACACTGGTTTTTAATCCTCTTTCAGTACTGACCCTGGGACCAGTACACTCTAATTTGCTACTGAAATTTAGCTTTACCGTAATTTGTCTATGTCTTTGTTTTCCTTGGATTAATTTTCTCACAAGACTAATACAGGTCTTGTTTTTCCAGACATACCTCATTCTCCCCAGATGAGGCTCCTGACTCTACATCTGTGAAGTTGCAACCCAGGGGGGCAATTCTAATTGTTGTATTCTAATATAATTCTACTCAAAAATGAATTTACCCTGACAGTAATAAAGTATTATTGAAAAAGGAATTGTTCATAGCCATGTACCTAATTATATTCCATAATTTCGTATTCCTTTTCTATAAGAGAGCTCACAAAATTATATAACTTTGGGCCCTATAATATGAGGTCAAAGCCAGCTTCAACTATAACAATAATCGAGTCATAGCAAGAAAATAACGAAATGTTTGTAAATAAATAGTAGGTACAATTATAGCTTGAGCACTGAGGATTTAAACCATCCGCTCTTTCAAATAGTTATTTTCTAAATAAAATAATTTTATTTCATTGCCTTCATTAACATAACTTTACTATTCTGAAAACCTCTTGCCCAAGCAAACAAACTTGTAGATTATTTTAAAAACTTCATGAAAGACACAGATGCATCACCTCTTCAGTATAAAGCATCAACAGTTTACATCCTAAGAGTCTTTGATCCCCTAGCCCCAAAACCTTGCTTTGTCGTTTCTAACAGTCCCCAAGTTCTCCATCATGATTATTACCCAATTCTAATTGATCTTCCTCACTTCCAACAATGAAATACCCACATTATATCAAACTGCCACTTCTCAATAAAAACAAATCCTGCCCATCCCCTAGGAGACACTTCCAAAGTTCTGTTGTGGCGGTCTTCTGTCTTACTGTGGTAGATAATAAACTCAAATCTGTCTTATGGACAGATTATGTTAGTGATATATGGGGAGCCAGAATTCAACAGTTTACAAGCCCTTTTATGTATTCATATACCTGCAAGGAATTATTTTAGCAGAAAAATAATCTATAGCCATGCCCAATGGTTAAGAGGATATAACTTGCTAATATATGAACAGATGAGACCAACCAGCTGATATCCATGGTTTCCTTCATTAATTTTTTCACCTTCTTTTGAAAGATAAAAATCAGAATTTTAATGTTTCAACACTGAATCTGAATCTTCCACAATTTTTCATTTCTTCTGAATATATGTGGACTTTTAAAAAGTAGTGCCTTGTTTATTATGGGGAAAAAATAGAACAGAGCAAATTTTTGGAACTGATTAAATGTGATTTAATGTAAGATTCTCTTTGCTTCCTTCAAATTTCAATAGTAAGAATATTAAACCACTAAGTTTTAATTTCAGAGATAAGAGAAACAGAGACTCAAGTAAAGAATGCCCTGGTCCCCATTTTCAATATATTCAATTCAGTTCATAAATATTTGCAACACTTCTCCTTGTTTCCCTACCCAATGCAATGCTGGAACAAGAAGCAAGAGGAACGGTGACTCAAGTCTGCATTAAAAGGAAAGAAGACAGTATGATGATACTAAAAAAAATTATTGACTATTTTAAAATATGTACCCATCTTCATTGCCACAGAGGCAAAGCAGACAGCCTCCACACCTTTTCATCCCTGCAGCCACAATATCCTGCTTCTTTCTTTCTCCAGTCCTGTTAGTTCTGATATTCATTCAAAATGATTACATTCATGAAACAAAGTGTGTGATAATAAACTGAGGAGATAAAAAAGAGGGTGAATGAAAATCAAGAACCCACAGAATAGGGATCCTGCATTCCTCTGTAATAGCCAGTGATCGTAGTAAGTTTGGTAAGAATTCATATTCGCGGAATTTGCTTTCAAGATTAGATGTAATGTATTGCCTGAGAGGTAGAAAGACAAAAAGATAAGGGGTAAGGATTAATTTGTTGGGGGAAAAATGAGGGATATGAAGGTCCTCAGGTCAGATCAAGAAACATATCCTCAATCTTTTATCAGCAGCTGTTTTTGACTTAACCATTTAATTTTGACCCTTCCTAAAAAGAGAAATATAATCTTTGTTTAAAGAAACTGTTGCTATCAAAATTCCAAGATAAAAAAAAACCAAAAATAAAACAGATTTATATTGCCAGATAAGGAAAAAGTATAGAGAAAAATGATTTTTCTAGATTATTTTCAAAGGAAGTGAGAAGGTATTCACTCTCATATAAGTATTCTAATATTAAACAGTTAAAAATAATTACTGTGAAACACCAACTGAAAGTGGCATAAATAGAAACCTTATAGTCTGCTAATACATTAATATTTTTATAATTCTAAAACCTAAACTCTTTTTTATCTATTTATACTATCTTAGTTGTCTGATTAAGATTGTAAATTCTAGGAAGTCAAGATCTTTGATTTTGAGTCCCTTAAATTTTGAGCCTGTTCAAAGCATATTATAATTTTGAAAACCTGTGACAGTTGTGTGGGTTAACATATTCATTCTCAGTTAAAGATATACATGCCCAAATTTGCACTTATAGAAAGTTGTGTCCCACAAATAGTGTCTTTACCTCCATATGTGCTTCGTGTTGAGTTAGACATTTAAAGTTCCAAATTTACTTCTTTACCTCATTTTATTGCCAAAATTAAGAGACATTTATTAGTATGATTGCCAGTCCAACATAAGGAAAAAACGTTTTTCAGAACAAGTGGATTTCTTGGAGTGATCTATAAGTCATATTCCAAATGCTTAAAACTCTTTCCCCACATACACAGAGCATCATTGCATGGCATTGTCACCCTGCTATTTACCCTACTAAGGAAAAAAACCCCTGGTTTACGGTGACAAAATAGACACTTTTTAGCTATCCCAACAAGAGGTGAAATCATGAAATAATTGTTTTCTAAGAATGTTTTTCCTCATAGTGTTTATCTCCAAGAACTCTGTCTACTATCAACCTCTTCCTTCTTCTGGAAGACTGGCCAACAGATGATTTCATCACTGCTCCACTCTCGGCTTGTTAACAAGTAGAGGATAAAATATAACTCATTTTGAAAATCATCTGGGTGGTAGACTTTCTATTTGCAAAGAAATTGTTGGCACTACCAGTGTCTGAGACTATAGATTTGGGTTTCAACTTACAATTAGAGAGTGATTTATCTCCTGATTCTACTATAGAGGCCAGATGTCAGACCACAGAAAGCCATGCAACGGTGCTGAAAAAGGAAGAACTCCATAGGACTGGTCTGCAGAGGCCAAAAAAAAAAAATGGTGTATTTATTGACATGTAAAGTTATTTTTGCTGAAGCAAGATCTTTTCCATTAAAAAAATAACAATTCTCTCTTTTTTAAGTGACAAGTTTAGAATCCATACTTTGCTTTTAGGAAATCCATGAAAGGGGAAAAAATGTCCCTATGTCCTGGAGCAGAGGCAAGGAGTCAAATAAAAAATACCACTCTAGGGAAAACATAAATGTTTTCATTTACATAAATCAATATCATTCTATCAATGTCTCATTTGGAAAGGATCAACTGTAGGAGGACTCTTACTCAATGTCAGTGGAGTCACTTAGGATGAAATTTTTAACCTGGATTTTCTGCCAAACCTCCACACTATGCAAACAAGGAGCAAATCCTGACACACTGATTTGTCCAGCCACAACACAAATGGAACAGTGTGCACATTGGAAAGGGGCTAAAGTTATTAGTCCACCACTGATGTATACAAGACCCTGGAATGACTTCAACACTGGCCCCTCGACCACCGCCTCTTGTTCAAAGTAGATGAATGTTCCCCAGAGGGACATGGCTTGGTGAGCAGTGGGGATAGATGTCAGCCTTTGCTAGTTCCCTCAGCAAGGTTCCTTTGTGCTATGAACAAACTGCACAACCATATGTGATAGCCTTGGGCTCCACCAACAGCTGGTACACCACCTGTGCTGATAGATGTATTGCTGTATGTGTTTGATCTCAGCCCACTGTATCACAGGATTGTGCAAAATTTATGCTTATTAATTAGGTGCAGAATAAATGGCTTATATTTCTATATAGACAAACTTCAAATATCATGGTAACTTGTTACTTTTGTAATTCTCTCTATAAACAATTTTATTAATGTAAATCTAGATGTAAATCATCACTGTAATACCTATCTCTTATTAAGAAGTATATATAGGCTAATAATATTGACTCATAAGATTTAAATATTCACAAGAGTATTATTAGTTATTAAGTCAAAACCAATAGTGCTTATAAAAATAGAAAATATAATTAAGTGGTAAACCATTATGCTTACTTATAAAAGTATGCCTTATAAGTAAGCATATAATATAATTCCATAAGTGAGCATACCTGGTTATACCTTATAAAGGTATGCTTTATCAGTAACCATACCTTTATAAGTATAACCAGGTATGCTCACTTATAAAATTATATTATTATTATAAATTATCACTGTTTTTTGTTTCAATATCCAGATAAGTAATCAGACCTCATGAATATAACCAGCTCTTGTGTGCCACAACACAAATGGTATTTAGTGTAAAGAAGACACTTCTAGACATATATAAAATGGTGGCATTCAGAACACAACATAAATAATCTTGAATTATTTAAGTTGTACAATCCTCCTTTATATGTATCCTCAGATACATTGGAAATCAAGGGAACCTCTGTTATTTCCATGCCATCTCAGCCCAGGCTTTGAAAAGATTTGATGGTGCTAAAATTCTTCTAGCCAGGTATTCCATCTTCCCACTTTGTGACAGCCAAAGCATGATGAGGCCATTTAGATAAACCTCCCTGGAATTTACATACTGAAGAAATAATGCAAAGGCAAAAGATATGGTTAAAGAATGACTCAATGTGGTGGTCATGGCAGGAGTCTGGCTGTAGTGTAGTCGAGAGTTCAGCAGTATTGGCTGAGCAGCTAAGCATCCTAAACACAGGTTTCCTTGGCTGGTTGTAAAGACTAGATTCTTAGATCCTGGTGGTTTCCAGAGCCTAATTCTTTTGCCTTTCCATTGATTACTTGAACTACTTGATATCCCTTCAATAAATTTATTTTTGTTTAATTGAGACAGAATTGGTTTCTATTGTTCTCAACTAAGAACTCTGCATGAAATAAGCACATTGAAGCAATGATCATTATATTAGCAAGATATTTTATTTACTGGGACATATTTGCAATGTGGCTCTAATAACTATATAGCTTTATAACAATGTCTTGAATAGTCATAGTAAAATTTTAGAGGGGGGAAATATGCTAATGGTCAATATTTGCTGAAATGCTGAAAGATTTCTCCAAGGGATGCTTCTGCCTCTTCAATCCTAAAAGCCTAATTGCATTTCTATTTTGAATTCACTATCTGACAACTACATAAAAGCATGGCATGTTTAAGGTATACCATGCCCCCATGTATTATTTTGCACAATTTTATTCAAAAAGTTGCTATTCATTTTATGTCTGTAACTTAACCAGGTTCGATTGGTTAAGTTACATGGACAAATGACAAACGGTGCATTTTTTCCAACCATATAACAAATAACATTATTTACCAGTAATTTATAACATCTGGCTTAAGTAAAATAATAATGCACATATTTGTATAGGTTAAATGTGAATTCAAATCAATATAAATAATTATCATGAAGAGTGCTTTACCTTGAGTGATGTCCAAAATTCTACACTATATTAAAACACTTACTAGATCAAAGGTCCACATTATCTATGTGAGTAATGTTAACTCTGAACATTATGCAGAAGAAAGTAAAACATCAATCCAAACCTTGCAGAGCATGCAGATTGCTTGGAAACCCAACTCCTAGAAAAAAAATACCTGTGGGTCATTAGAAGGAGAGGAGAGCACAGACTGGCTAAAAAAATATGGTATTTTGTTGGAATTGCTTCATCCTAGAATACAGATATGTCTGTAAAATATGGCCACAATGACTTTTTAATGATTTTATACTGACCCATTAGGAGAGTAAAGATATTTAATTATAATCATGTAGATGTAGTCATGATATAGCTACTGTATTTTAAAGAAATATGATATGACACAACTCACAGTGAGAAGTAATTTACACATTTTTTAAAAAGCTGAACACTTTGAGTTAAATATCCCAAATCTACAGCAACAACACTGGAATTTTATAAAACATACTACCATCCCCCTTTTAAAATTATTTCAATATAATTTAATAAAGCAAAGGCCATATTGCTCAAAAATAGTAATATGATAATAGATTCATACATGCATGGAGAGATAAAATATACAAAATGCTGCTACAGGGTGGGCACGGTGCTAAGTATTTTACAGGCATTTAATTCTGAAAATAATCACACGTGAATTAGAGTTATTTCCTTCCTTTCTTGAAAAAAGGAAACTGAGAAGTAGAAATAATAAGCAATTTGCCCTGGCAAGATAGCACAGCTGTTAAGGGAGCAATACTCAATATCATTTACCCTGCTTCCTCCACTTCTCAAGTTCTATATCTCAGGTGATGCCATTGTTACCATACCTTTTAGTTATTACTAGTACATAATTCTTATTATCATTATTATTAATAGCCACCATCAATGGTTCACTGCCCATATTTTGATCTAGAGCAACTAGCCTTCCATATAGATGTGAATAAAATTATGTTCTAGCCTACTTAATAGGCTGAGCCACATATTCTGAGCATTTATTGTACAGGCTTGCATCTTTTCTTTTCCTCCCCTATGAACAAGGCAGAGCAGTAGTCTCAAATTCTAGCTATCAGGAACATACCACTATATAATGGCTGTTAATTCAAAGTGTATTCTACATCTTGAAAACTTGCACTCTAAATTCATAGGAAGCCAGGCCCAAACTGGCACCGGGGTGACACCTTTAAAAGTGCCATTTCAACTTTTTATCAGGCTGGCAGTTTCCGGGTGATGATGTGGTACACTATAAGACTACTGGAGCCCACTTTTATGTGCCCTTCATCATATAATGGGTTTCCTGTTTTGAAGTGATGTTGTACAAGATCCCATTAGGTAAATAAGACATCCTGTGAACTCTCAGATAGTAGTCCAGGCTGAGGCAGTAGGCAGAAAAGGGAAACTCTTATCAGAAATATGTATCAATTACAGTAAGGGTGAAATTCTGTCCTTTAGGCTATAGGGGATATAAAGTATTCAACTTGCCAATGTATGGCTTATTGGTCTTTCCAGGGTTTGTATCATATGGAGGAATCAGCTTCTGTCTTTGCTACTGTCAGTTTAAATGTCTGTCATTGGCAATAGCTAAACCATGCTTGGTGAGAAGGATCTCACGTAATTATATCCATTTATAATCTCTACATCTGCCACAATGATGTGGGTCATTTTGCAAGCATCAGGTGGCCAAGGACAGAGACTGGCTGATGTACACTGGACAAATTACCCTATTCATCAGTCAGTTTGGTTCATTTCCTTCAGTGAATGTGCTCCACACATGTTGACTAGAGACACAAATACTTACACTCTTCCTGTTTTCTCCCGTAGGTTCAATCATATGCTTCTTCTTAAGACCTTCTTTCTTTGATCTTCCCATCATAATCATTCCAGGCTCCTGACCAACCAACTAAATCAATCACCACTGCCCAATGATCTGGAAATGCTTATCTACAAACAATTCTTCCTTCTTCCACAATTGATGGCCAAGTATACTGCTCAAAGATCTGCCAACTTGAAGAATTTTTCTCTCACTACCATATCTCAGAACTAATTCTGATTAACGTGTAGTGCAGCAGAAATCCATGTTTATCTTTCAACAGCAAATAGCACTGACACACCTAGGAATCAGCTTGATTTTGTTTGTTTTCACCTATATCATGTGGTCATAGGGAAGGTCTTATGATGCCTGTGGTAGACACTGAGAAAATGCATTCGTGCAATAAATTTGTGTGATATTGGGTGCAGTCCATCTGTTACTGTACCTTCTTTTAAACCCTGTACTTACTGATGTCCCAACTTAATGTACCATTGCAGAAAATGTATTGCTGTTGTGCCACAAAACCATATGACTTAGTGGAGCTGACAATACTTCTGAATGCACAGCTCTGATAACACGCCACTTCATATCCCACATTCAGGCATCCAATCTCTACTAGGCAATATAATGAAACAAAAGCTGGTTTGTTAATTTGTTATTTGTGAATAATTCTCTGCTACAGATGGTACTGTCTTACTCCACAACCCAAAGTATCTGCGTTGCTGTTCTATTGGAGCTTGCTAGAGATTTCATATGGCATCTTTACCTACATTATATTTGGCAGGTCTTCTGACTCAGGTGCTGCTTAAACCTACCACAGATTTCTTTCATGTTCTGGGCCCCACTGAAAAACTGCTAACTTTCTAAAATACTCAATAAAAGAAGCAAAGCAGTATTTTCAATTATGGCATATGCTATGCCCCCATGCACACAGATATATAGAAGTAAAAGATACCTTTTTTTTTCCTTAAGTAGAATACCAAAGACACCTTTTTTTTAAGTAGTAGAAGGTGTGTGATGCCATAATTTCTTTACTTTGGAGAATGTGGTATAAATTGTTTAGCAAATACTTATTTCCTCTCTTCAACTTCCACTGGAGCTGTAGACCCCAGCACCCCTTCCTCTACCCCAGTGATAATAGGCTTATCCATATGACTTGCTTTGGTCAATGGAATATAGGTGGAGATTACACTGTGCCATATCAAAGACTTAAATGGCATAGGTTATTTCTGCTCACCTCACTGGGAACCTCCAAACTCTGAAAAGAAAAGAAAATACCCAGAGACTACTTTTTCCTTCAGCTTTGGACACACCAAGTAAGACAAAAAGAGTAAAATAAGGCCAGTAGTCAAACCCAGCCAAATAATAGCAAGAAGTAGAACTTCCCCAGCTAGGACAAATAGAATATTCTCTCATGTCCAGATAATTGAACTATAAAACTTTTCTAATATTTCAAGCCCTGGAATCTGCTTAGGGATTACACCTCTACTCTGGCATGCCTGTAACATATCAGGCCACCTGAAGGATTTGCCATTTCCTGCTCTATAGGTCCAATTAAAGTGCTGTCGCCAATATGGTATACCTGCATGGTGCTCTCTGGAGAGTCAAGATAATCATATTTATCTTCATTAAGATGCTGTCCTTTTAGAGTGTAAGGGATATAAAGTATTCAACTTTACGTACAGTAAATAATCTATTCTAATTGTTTGCCTGTTATGCTGAGAAATAAGGGCAGAGCATAGTCTTAGAGGGTATGTGTTGACTGTGCATTGCTGTCTTTCTAAAGTAAATATAAATGCTTTGGCTCTTCCTTGACTGAAATCAAAAGGAACACATTATGCAGATCAACAGAGCAAACCAAGTACCAGTGTTTGTGTTCGTCTGCTCTAATAAAGATACTACATTCACACAGAAGCTGTGACTGGGATGCATGTCGTTCAGTTTCTGATAGTCCATTAGCAGCAGCCAGTCTTTCTGGTTTTTACAAGAGTCATAACAATGAATTGGAATTTTTAAAGACTCTACATTTTTAAATAATTGAGGGAAGCATCTGAATTTTTCAAAGATTTGAGTGTGTCATATAGTTTTCTGCTTCTACTTGGCTTGGAGTGTTGGTTATTATTTACTAACCTGTCCAGTGGTGGTAGTTTCATATGCTCCCTCTCAGACTTTTCTTCTATAATGGCTCAAACTCTATACAGCAGGCAGCCAAAATGAGTATCTTTCCAGCCAATAATTATATTCATCCTGATTTTGTACTCATGAACTAGGAAAATGACCACAATATAAACCTATGGACCTACTAAACCCACCATAAGATGAATGGAGGCCATGTTGCCATTTATTATTGTACGAACTCACTTTTAACAAGGGGCTATGATGGCATTTTGTGTTCTCTGGTGTCAACGTCAGCTACCAGCCAATATCCAAAGGCTGTGAAATGATACTGGTATTTCTCTTTCCCCTATTGTGTATTGTTTGGAAATATATTTGGTCCATTTAGCCAAACATTGGATGAATAGTTATTGAATATGTTTGTATTGCATGTCAGGCTTCTCCCACAATGGTCATGGTTTCCCTTTCAATTAGTGGTTTTTATGTCTGTGAATTGAATTCGGTCTGAAAACTGAGAAGGGCTTATTCTCCATTGTGATATCTGACTTCAGCTTTCTGTTTGCATGCTCTTGATTATTTTGGGTTATACAAGTCAAGCAATGTAATTCTTGGCAGCTCATCTGTTTTGTCCTTAGGAACATTGTAGTCTATTAGTTATTGTCATAGGTCTATTAGCTACTGTCAAAGTCCTTCTGACCTTACAGTCTATTATACAGTTATGTTCACCTTGCCACTGAATTAAATGCTGCCATCTGCCCTCTGCTATTTTGGAAACTTATAATCCACAATGACAATGGAGAGACTAGTTTCATAACAGCATTCCCTATCATTGGACTTGGCCCACAGAAGAAACCACTGACCTACACAATGATGCAAGTGTTTCCCCTTCGATTAGCACATTCTTTATCATTTCAGCCAGAGGAGTGTTCTCTGGGCAGACTTAGGAAACAAACTTGGTCAACTGGCTTATTCTTTGGTCATATGTAATCAATCAATTCTAACAAACCTACCTTTCTGACCTTTTGAGCTCTTCTTTGATATTGTTCCAAAGCAGTTCTGGCAAGTCTACCTCTTTTACCATAGGCCTTCATTTTTTCACTTCAAATTTTCAATTGCCTCACTTCAATAGCTTATAAACAGATTCCTTTGCCAGGGTTATAAGAGAGTACTCAAATTTACAAGATATCTTTCTTATCCAGTCATATATTCATTCCTCCCTGGTCAAGCATCCATAAGCCATACTCCCAAACATGGTATATTAGTTATTGCCATTGTGTGTTAGCCAGAGGCAACAGCTCTTTCTCTGAACAATCACTTTCTTTCTGCAGCAAGGATAGGTATTTCCTCTTTGGGCCTTACAAAGATTTAATCTGCTTATTGTACTGAAAGCAATGAAGACAGTTTGAAGGAAATTATGAGGAGCACAAGCATCATCACATAAGGCATCAATTTCTTGTGAAGATTTTGATTGATATTTAATCAATGAGCAGCATATTTTCTCTAACAAGCAAAGATTTGTGATCCCACATCTTAGGCAGCATTAAACTTCCATTCATTCCTCTCATACATATCCCAAGTTGTATTGGTCTCAGAGGAATTAGACACACATGGAACAGACATGAGGCCATCTGACAGCTTGGAGCTGAGCTAGTCAAGCCTAGATAGTAACAGTTGAAACCAACTCACAGAGTCCTGTGTGTAAAATTAAATGTTTATTATTCAAATCCTCTGAGTTTTTGAATAGCTAGTCATGCAGGAATATTGTTACAAGAGCTGACTGCTACAGAATAGTATTCATTTTAGAAAATGAACCATAAAATTAGCATATATAATTTCATAATTTTTTCCCAAGAGTCTTGTGATATCCTTTTCTAATATTTGTCAAACTAATGCATCTGTACATCCTGAACACAATATGTGTATTCATTGTTTACAAGTATTAGTAACATAAAAATTAATTTTAGCTCAACTACCATATATTTCAAAGGAATGAGAGTTCAGTAATTCTTTTTCCTAACTTTCTTTAGATTATGTTCAAATAACAAAGCAAATAACCAAACAGTTAATAAGCATACAAATAGATGGCTAGCTAAACATATAAACTGCCTTGAAAAGAACTTCGGTTTTCTACAGACTTGCTTTTAGATGTTTGATCTACAACTGTCCAGTTTTGTTCATTTTGGCAGGCAGTGTAACTCTCTAAGACATATCAACTTCTGAAGAGCTCGTGTGAAGATATAATTAAATAATATATGTGAATTTGCCTATCATATTACATAGTGCAGGTTCTGAAAGACAGCAGATATTCAATCAATGTTACTATTCTGTTATTTTTTCTCCCTTATTCCCTCATCACTATATTTAAAGACAAATAACACTGGAAATTGATATTTGTATCGTAACTACCTCTATAAACTGTGTTCTTATGAGAAGAGACAGAACATACCTAGTTGTTTTGATACCTGTAGCTTAATTTTTGTTACACTTGTCCAGATTTATTTTAGGCATGGTTATGCTGGATTGTTTTATATGTTTGAATAATTTGGGAAATCAAGATCCTTAAAATACAAGAACACCATCCTTGTATTTAAATGCCAACACGGCAGCATTGTAGAAATGCACATATGGGTGTTTATTTTGAAGTTTTGCATTTTTTCTGGCACTTTAAATTTTGAAATATTCATTCATTTTTAATGTTTTAAAATACATTTTGAGTAAACAATGAATATAAAATTGAAGTGGAAATTCTAGCTAGGGGTCTAGAAGTACACTAAAAAAGTGGTTATCCATTAATTTCACTTTTTTTTAGTGTTGACGTGTTGAAAGATAAAATAAAATTTAAAATACAAGCAAGATACTGGGATAGACAATTGTTAGTTCTTCCGATAGCAGCTTCTCTCCTGTCCCATCCTTGATATTCAAATTTCCTATTGACAAATTCACCCTTCTTCAGTTCTCATCCAGAAAGTTTGAATGAGATTGTCTCCACCCTCAGCTCTAGAGACTGATGGGAAGGAAGGGGTTAAGCCTATTAGCAGATCACAGTACAACTGCAACAAAGAACATCCTTAGTGTTGCTTCCAGGAGAGAAAAATTTCCTTCCTCTTCTGAGAAAGCCATTGGAATAGACATTCATTTCATAGGAAACAGCATGGGGCCTGGAGCATCACTTTTTGATCCCAGGAAAAACCTGCCTGAAAATGGAACTGAGAGACAACAGAGTCAAGAACTGAAGAGAGAACATCTGAGGCCCAGTCATACTTCTTCAGTTTGAATTTAAAAGCTTTACCTAAAGTCAGAGGTCTTCCTAGATTTTTAAGTAACCTGAATCAATAAATCTGAGTCTTGTTTCCCATACCTTGACATATAAAGCATATTAACTGATTTTTAAAATACAAGTAAGAAGCTACTTAGATATTTCTCACATAATTAAGCTTTTAGTAGTTATCTTTAGAGACTTAACATAGCACATAAGATCTTAGTCTCTGGAATCTGGGTGGAAATTCTGCCTTTGCTGTTTAGTGGTTGACCTTGGGTAAATAAAGTAATATGTGTGTGCCTCGGCTTCCCCATGTATATGATCAGGGTAATGGTACCTACCTCACAGGGTAGAGTTAAATGAGATAGTATGTGTAAAGTATTAATAGGGACCAGCATATAGCATACTCAATAAATTTTAGCCATTATGATTTTTATTGTTTTTGATTAATCAGAAATAAAATGTTGACATCAGGTTTATATTAGAAACTTTTATTTGTACCTCTACACTTCAGGAGCATAAGATATTTCTTTTATTCATTCAATTAAAAATGCTAAAATAGGTGTCAATTCAAATATTCCAAAATTTCAACTACAATAAACAAAATTTAATAAACCACTAAAGAAATGTAATACAGTAAAGTTTTCCTTAGCTTGACTGCCATATCATCAATAATACAATGAGATATTAATAATTAGAAGAAGTGGTGTACTTCACATAACAATCTCAATATAAGGAAAAAAATGAACCCTCAAAAAGTTATTAGTTATTCTGTACTTGCATTGACTTACATGTTAGGACAGGATGGGGTATATTGTAGCTTGAAACAATCTCAAAATCTCATTAGTTAAAATAACCAAAAATTAAATTCTTGAATTTTCAACAAGTTTTTACTAGTCCAGACAACTCTCTAGATCAGTTGCACAAAAAGACTTCGTTTGTTTTTATTTAATAGCTGCAGCATTTCAACATGAGACCGGCACACTAATTAGAGTGAGGAAAGAGAAAAATTGGAGAAGTGTCACTTCTGCTTTTATTCCTTTGCCCATAATTAGGCATATGATCCTGTCTAACAGCAAGGTACTGAGGAAATATAGGCTCCCAACATGCCAGGGAAAGGAAGGATAATGGGCTGGTTTCAAGCACTAGTAACACTGTGTTAGGCCATTCTTATATTGCTATAAAGAAATACCTGAGGCTGGGTAATTCATAAAGAAAAGAGGTTTAAGTGGCTCGTGGTTCTGCAGGCTCTACCAGCATAGCTCCAGCATCTGCTTCTGGTGAGGGCTTTAGGAATCTTACAATCATGGGGGAAGGCAAGGGGAGGTGCCATGTGCTTCATGTGGCAAGAGTGAGAGCAAAAGAGAGAGGGGAGGTGCCACACACTTTTAAACAACCAGATCTCATGAAAACTCACTTCCTATCACAAGAACAGCACTAAGGCATTCATGAGGGATCAGCCCTCGTGACCCAAACACCTCCCACTAGGTCCCACCTCCTACAATGGGGATTACACTTCAACATGAGATTTGGAGGGGACAGGATTCCAAACTATATAAAGCAGCTATCATAATTTTAAAAATGCAAAGGCAATTGTTTGTAATTTCAAATGAAAATGCAACATTATACATTAAAATAAAAAGCTTATAGTTCAAAAATTATATATCAAACATGATTAAAATAAATATAAATAAATAATACTCTATCTGAAAATATCATAATTTGCCATGAAGGAGGTCTGAGCTTAGTTATCTAGATTGTAATCTCTATTATTTAGGAATTTGCTAATATTTCTTCCCCCTTGAAAGCTTTTTGATTACATTTTAAAAATTGCTTTATAGTCTCTCAATTCTCATATTTCTTGCACAAACAGGTTTTCTTCATGAGTGAACTTCCATTCACAATTGCTTTAAAGAGAATAAAATACCTAGGAATCCAACTTACAATGAATGTGAAGGACCTCTTCAAGGAGAACTACAAACCACTGCTCAATGAAATAAAAGAGGACGCAAACAAATGGAAGAACATTCCATGCTCATGGGTAGGAAGAATCAATATCGTGAAAATGGCCATATTGCCCAAGGTAATTTATAGATTCAATGCCATCCCCATGAAGCTAGCAATGACTTTCTTCACAGAATTGGAAAAAACTACTTTAAAGTTCATATGGAACCAAAAAAGAGCCCGCATCGCCAAGTCAATCCTAAGCCAAAAGAACAAAACTGGAGGCATCACGCTACCTGACTTCAAACTATACTACAAGGCTACAGTAACCAAAACAGCATGGTACTGGGACCAAAACAGAGATACAGACCAATGGAACAGGACAGAGCCCTCAGAAATAATGCCACATATCTACAATTATCTGATCTTTGACAAACCTGAGAAAAACAAGCAATGGGGAAAGGATTCCCTATTTAATAAATGGTCCTGGGAAAACTGGCTAGCCATATGTAGAAAGCTGAAACTGGATCCCTTCCTTACACCTTATACAAAAATTAATTCAAGATGGATTAAAGACTTAAATGTTAGACCTAAAACCATAAAAACCCTAGAAGAAAACCTAGGCAATACCATTCAGGACATAGGCATGGGCAAGGGCTTCATGTCTAAAACACCAAAAGCAATGGCAACAAAAGCCAAAATTGACAAATGGGATCTAATTAAACTAAAGAGCTTCTGCACAGCAAAAGAAACTACCATCACAGTGAACAGGCAACCTACAGAATGGGAGAAAATTTTTGCAACCTACTCACCTGACAAAGGGCTAATATCCAGAATCTACAATGAACTTCAACAAATTTGCAAGAAAAAAACAAACAACCCCATCAAAAAGTGGGCAAAGGATATGAACAGACACTTCTCAAAAGAAGACATTTATGCAGCCGAAAAACACATGAAAAAATGGTCATCGTCACTCGCCATCAGAGAAATGCAAATCAAAACCACAATGAGATACCATCTCACACCAGTTAGAATGGCCATCATTAAAAAGTCAGGAAACAACAGGTGTTGGAGAGGATGTGGAGAAATAGGAACAGTTTAACACTGTTGGTGGGACTGTAAACTAGTTCAACCATTGTGGAAGTCAGTGTGGTGACTCCTCAGGGATCCAGAACTAGAAATACCATTTGACCCAGCCATCCCATTACTGGGTATATACCCAAAGGATTATAAATCATTCTGCTATAAAGACACATGCACACGTATGTTTATTGGGGCACTATTCACAATAGCAAAGACTTGGAACCAACCCAAATGTCCAACAATGATAGACTGGATTAAGAAAATGTGGCACATATACACCATGGAATACTATGCAGCCATAAAAAATGATGAGTTCATGTCCTTTGCAGGGACATGGCTGAAACTGGAAACCGTCATTCTGAGCAAACTATCGCAAGGATGAAAAACCAAACACCGTATGTTCTCACTCATAGGTGAGAATTGAACAATGAGAACACAGGGACACAAGAAGGGGAACATCACACACTGGGGCCTGTTGTGGGGTCGGGGGAGGGAGGAGGGATAGCATTAGGAGATATACCTAATGCTAAATGACGAGTTAATGGGTGCAGCAGACCGACATGGCACATGTATACATATGTAACAAACCTGCAGGTTGTGCACATGTACCCTAAAACTTAAAGTATAATAATAATAAAATTTAAAAAAAAAAACCTCTAAGCTTATAATATGTGATAAAATTTTATCTTTTACTAGAAAATCTCTGGGAAGTGATCAACACCACAGATTAAATCAGTTAAGTCCAAGATGTGGTAAGGATGCTTGGTATATATTATAACTGAGATACAGGAATAAGCAGCACTTGAAAAGGCCAGGAGAAAAAGTCCTTGGCATCTCCTTGGCATCTAAGTCCTTAGGGGATAATTAGTAACTCTTCTATCTGTTGATCTCAAATGTGCACTTAGCAACAACCATGACTGAGGAAGTATTTCTTCTGAGTACAGTTCCAACTTTAATTGTTCTGCAGAAGTAGATAAGAAGACTAAAGACTCAAGAAGTTTCCATTTCAATGTTACGTTCATTGTTTATTCAGAATATCTTTTAAAAAGTTTTCCAAGTCCCAAAGTGATCTGGGGACAGAGTTACCAAAAAATTCCTTTAACCTCAGTTGTAGGCAACACATTTAGAATTTACTTTCCTATTTACATGTTTAACAATAATACTATGCATGTTATTTTATAATAGTTACATAATTAACGCCACTTTAATTTAAGAAATAAAAATTACACTAGAATAATATCATTGATTTTCAAGAACCAAAGAAAAAAATATTTTTAGTATCACATGCTTCTGAAACAGACAATTATGACATAATTTTTTCTTTTTAATTTCTTATTTAAAAAACAGAATTAGTATATAGTCTAAATTTATTCCTAATCAAAGACAGGACAGGATCAATGTATGACTGATGAAACAAGCCCACTTCATCAATTGACCATGTAACTCTGCAACTTGATGAATTACTTCAGGTTAAGAACTAAAATAAAAATAGGTACCTAAACTCTATATATTTACTTTAACTTTGGAATTAGAGAAAAGTATTAGATACAGTGAATATGTGTGTGTGTGTGTATGTGTATTTTAGTGTTTATATGTGTGTATTTGATACACACATCTGTGTGTGTATATATACACATATACGTATATATGTATATTGTTTAAATATTATGTATATACGTGTGTGTATATATACATATGTATTCTCTATGTTTATATTGAAAAGAATAGAGTACTTCAATTTCCCCAAAAAGGCAGAGGTTTGAGTTTAACATAAATGAGCTATCTTCCCTCTCAATTTCCTCTGTAACATAAAATAACAGCCAGGGCAGGAAAGCTAATAAAACAGGAAGGCTTTTAATAAAAAGAAAAATGATTACAAGTAACAGAAAACTGAACATTTTAAAAGTCTGTAATGAAAATACCAATGTTGGCAAATATGTGGAAGAAATAGAACTCTCATGTGTTGCTGATAAGAGTGGATTATTTTAAATGTTATGGAAAATTGTCAGCATACTCTAAAGCTGAAAATATGCCTACCCTTTGACCTGGTAGTTACATGCTCAGGTATACACCAACAGCAATGCATACATATGTTCACTAAAAAAAAAGCTTATCAGCAGAAAAATGGATAAATTGTGTTATATTTACAAATAGATTCCATTATATCAATAAGAAAAAACAAGCTGTAACCACACATGACATTAATGCATTGCAAAAACAAGATGTTGAACTAAAGAATTCAGAACAAAAAGGTCATATATTCCATTCATATATAATTGAAAAACGCAAAACTAATGTATAGTGTTAGACAACAGGACAGTGGTTTCCCTTGAATGTCACTGATTGACTGGAAGGGAGCATGAAAGGAGTTTCTGAGGTGACGGTAATGTTCTCTTTCTTGATCTACATTTGAGTTATGCAAGTTTATTCAGATTATAAAAATTCAGTATTTGTGATATTTCAAAAATTATGTTTTAAACTTCTTAGCAAAGAGATACATTTATTTTTTCACATAATTGAAAAATTCATTTTATGTACAAGGCTGCAGACAACCTGCTTCTCAGGAACGCAAACTCTGCTTGTGTTTCAGCTCTTTTCTCCTCTGTGCTGATTTACAAAGCTATGTGTAGTGCAAAGAGTACTTCCAGGCATTGTAGATCTTTCCTTTCAAATATAAATTCAAAAGAGACTAAATTTCTCCTTCTATAAATGTCTTCTTCCTCATCAGACTATATTCAGCTTGGTAATCATTATTTGAATCACTCGATAGAGCCACCTAGAAGAGACTGTGCGGAGGACTATGGATTCAGTCAAACACCTCACAAGAAAGTTGATGTGGGGTCATATTCTTCCAGACCACATAGACTCAAAAGTGGAAAGAAGATTTTCTATTTTTTTTTTTAAAGAGAGAGACAGCAAACAAGCAAAAGAACATGGGTTCTTACCAGAAATAGGGTGAATGCTATGTATCACAGGTCAAGATATCTCTCAAGCAATCTGCAATAGGTTTGATTTGACCTTTAGGGCCTGCACTTTTCTTATATGATTAAACTAATGGGGAATTTTGAGTGTCACAAGGAAAAGTTTCCAACTGACTTGTTATCATGAGTGAGATGCTTAAAAATCCTGGAGAGCCATTAATGTTATCTGCCATGGTGGGCTGAGTTACTCCCAGTTCCTGTAGTGTCTAATGTGTCCTAGCAGGAATTATTATTGCTTGTGATATCATCGTGTTCGAAAGCAAGAGCAGTCAAAGAAAGCCAGAAGATGGAAAAAACAAAGAAGAAAACAAAGAAGAGCAATTTCACAAGAAGTAGAACTTAATGGAAATGCCAGATGAGATAAATCAAGAAATATGATCTGTCAAGTATATCAGGTATAAAACAATTTGTGGAACAAAAACAAGAAAAAAACTTTTCAACTTAAGTGTTTCCATAAATTAAAAATAATAGTTATGATTAAAAGTTGACCAGGAAGATCGATTGAAAGAATTCCGAAACATGTAGAAACAGCATAAATGACGGCAATCACTAGTGAAGAGATGAGCTATTGAAAGCAGAGACAGAAGAATTTTAATGTGTATAAAAGGAAATCCTGAAATAAAATTAAAAAGTGATAGAGAGAGGTAATATTTAAACAAATAAAGAAAATTTCTTTTGTTTGAAGAAAGATGTATGCCTGAAGATTGAAAAGGTTCCCTGAGTCCCAGAGAGGATTAATAAAAAAGGTCATTTACTTAGACATATCCTTGTGAACATTTTGAATTCCAACAGTAAATAGAAAGTCTTATAAGCTTCTATAAGGAAGTAATTTCCAAAGGAAAGTAAATCTGGCTCATATCTGTCTTCTTTATAATATTAAAACTTAGCCAGTTAATGAAATATTATCTGCTGAGACAAAAGGAGAGAGATCCAAGTTACTATTCACCCATCAGAGCAAAGGAATGACGTTTTCAGAAATACATGGATTCAGAAACTGTATCAGCAATGTGTTCTGAGAATAATCATGAAAATACAATAACCAAACAACAATTAAATCAGAACTGAGACATCGTAAAAGATTAAAATCATAGTGGAGATATGGTGGTAATGTCTCTGCAATTTATGTAATTGACTCTAAATGGATAATGCTATTATGACTGGGAAATTGTAACAGTGCTTTAAGATAAAGTTTCTTTAAAAATTAGACAAACTCAGGAAAAGCTTAAAAACAGGTTTCAATGAAATCCAGGGCCTTGAAACTATGAGGAATGGAAAAGGAGTAAAAGAACTTACCTTTCACATCTAGGATAAGTAATATTAAATTTTACAAAAGCTATTTTAATTTCATAGAAAAGTAATTACACATGACAAAACATTTAAACAACATATATAGCCCCAAAATACTTCAATGTGTAAGACATCAATATTAAGTTAAATATTTCATTTGTCTTGATAACACCATGTATTTAGAAAATTACTATCCATAATATCCATGATATAATATTATGTGGGGAAAGTAGTTTACAGAATTATATTAGGGAAGTAACTAGTTTACTTCATTTTGTTTTTTAATATCAAATAGCAATATTATGCTTAATAATAGAAATATTGGGTTTTCATTACATTCATTACATTTAATTTCACTGTAATTTCATTAGATTGAATCCAAACAATGGACAAGAGATCTAGGGATAAAATAGAGACATCAAGGAACAACACTTAAGATGGTACTGTATTAGTTTTCTATTGCTAGAGGGACAAAGCACTATAAAGTTATTGTTTTAAAACAATACAAATGTTTTCTTTTACATTACTGGAGATCAGAAGTCTAAAATCAAAGTTACATTCCTTCTAGAGTCTTCAGGCTATTTTCTGCTTCTAGAGGCCCCATGCATCCTTTGGCTCATAGCCCCTTCCTCCATTTTGAAAGTGTATCACTCCAACCTCTGGTTCTGAGTGATACGACATCATACTTTAATCCTCCTGTCTCACTTTAATAACCCTTGTGATTACATTGGGACCACCCATATAATCCAGAATAATCTCCACATCTCAAGGTCCTTAACTAAATCACAACTGCAAAGTACTTTTTGCCACAGAAGTTAATACATCCAAAGGATCCAAACATAAGGATGCAAACATCTTTGGAGGGCTAGTGGCTACTTACTACAGTTATTAACCACCACATCGCATCAGTACTATAATGTCCATTGGCTGAAAATTCTTAATAAATCTACTAACATTTTCCTACTAAACCGTAAATATGAACATTTTGTACTCAAGATACAGATGAGTCAAGATACAGAGTTAGGGCAATGTTTTCAGCTCTAAAACAACAGCAAAAGAGCTTATCTAGTAGCAACTTTAAAAAACTAATATATTTATACAATTTCAAAAAATGAAGAGGAAAAGAAACTATTTCAGAATATTTTCTGATTATTGTATGTAATAAAAGAAAAAGATAATAAACTATGACAAATGTAAATTAAGTATAAAATCTCCACTCTTAAATTATGAATAACACTGAAAGCCACCTTAATCATATGAATTACATGCCTAAGTATAATTTGATTGAATATATTATAAATCATACAACTTTAAATGTACCTAAGACTTTTCATTTTTACTTAACACATCAATTAAAATTTGTAATTGCCATTATATGTTAGAATTCCATTAATGGCTAAGCAAATAAATATTTTAATCATAAAATTTAAAATCATAATTAAACTGTGATAAAATATAAAGTTAACTATATAGAAGGTTTGAATAAAACAAAAAAATTATCTCATCAAGCACTTTGCTTTTGATTATCCTGCTATTGATCTCTTCTGTCAGTAAGTACAGTACCTAGAATTTCAGAGTTTTGTTATTGGAAAGAGATTGGCAGTTGTTCAAGTAAATGGGTTCCCTTTACAAATCAGCAGAAGAAAGTAGAATAAATCAGTGATTTGTACAAGGTCATAACACTAATTAATGTTAAATAATATCTCTAAATATATAGTCGTATAAAGCAGACTTTTTTTGAACACATTGGGAAAACTCATTTTAACACATTAGTGCTACTTGGTGTCTAAGGGGTTTGATTAGAGAATTATTTTACTCTGTTATTTTTTTCAAAAGGTTTTACTCTTATATAATAGTTAACTTATATCCTAAAAGATGCTAACATGGCAAGCTTAGTTCCCTATCTTTCAGTTCAAAAAAAGTCTATTTACATGCTAAGAACTATTAAATTTTACAAGTTATTTTAATTTCATAGAAAATTAAGTATAGATGACAAAACATTTAAACAACATATATATCCCAAAATTGGTCCAATGTGTAATATTAATGTTAAGTAAAATATTGCATTTGTCTTGATAACATCATGTATTTAGAAAATGATTATTCATGAGTAAATGTATATTCCATATAAAATGTCTATAGCATTTATTAATTCTTTATGCTTAATGAAATGTCTTATTTCCTAGATTAAAATGTTGTTTCATTGACTTGTTTTATATTTCACTATGGCAGAATAAAAATGTAAACATTTCAATAACAAATGCTTTTGAAGGAATGCTAAACCCATTGGAAGATAATTGCTGTAAATAATTAAATATCCTCATAACCGGTACCTTCAGCATTATATTAATAATATTTTTGGAATGTCAAAATATATATATGTTTAATAAATATAGCTGAAAGTTAAATTTGATGGTCAATTTTAAATTAAATAATATAAAGTTGATTGTGAAACTTTTGTGCAAACCTTAAAGCATCTGGACCATTAAAAAATTTAATCTTTCAAAATGACATCTCCCAAAAGTGATGAATATTGGAGTTTGTTTTAACTTCATGTTATTTTATTGGCTACATTGGTATAGTCAGAAATGTCCAAATATTTGAATTGGTTTTACCTTTGTGTTATTTTATTGGCTACATTGTTTATTATAGTCAGTATGTCCTGAGACATCATTAAAGAGATTCTTTATTAGAAATAAATGTATATGCTAAAGCCTAAATAAGCATATTACTTTTTATAATACAGTATACTTTGAAAAATTTTAGAAATAAATTTAAACAATTAATTACATAATGCCTTACTACTGAGTATTACATTTGGAGTTAGATACATGCTGAGACTCCATCTATAGAATATAAGAACCAAACAACAAAACCGATCTGAGAGAAGAAGAGGAAGAATAAGGAAGAGGAAAGGGGAGTGTTAGGGACTCTATGTTACCCAAAATTTGTGTGTTGAAGCCCTAATCTCTAATGCGATTGTATTTGGAGGTGGGGCCTCTGGGTGGGTAATTAGCCCTAGATGAAGTTATGAGGGTGGAGCCTCCATGATAAGACTAGTGTTGTTATGAGAAGAGGAAGAAACCAGTGCTCTCTCTCCCTCTATGCCATATGAGAACACAGAAAGAAGGCTGCCATCTACAAGCCAGGTAAGAGACTCCAGCAGACACTGCATCTGCCAATGTCTTGATCTTAGGATTCCTGACATCTAGAACTGTGAGAAATAAATATTTGTTATTTTAGCCACCCAGTCTACAGCATTTTGCTATAGCAGCCCAAGAAGACTAAAACACAAAGGGAGAGGGGAGGGGCAAAAGAGGAGGAAGAAGAGGAGGAAAAGAAAGAAAATCTTGGTAAAGTTTACTGTTAGATTGCAGGTTGAGATAAACTGATTAACTGATATTTTTGCTTTTCAACTGATGATATCAGTATTGTGTCAAGAAAGCCAAAATAAGTTTCCATCAAATCATCTGTACATAAAATACTGCTGTTTAATAGATAATAATAATTGTTTATATAATATAAAGTACACTATTTGTTCATTTATAATTCAGTACATTATGTACTTATATATCTTATTCTACAGATACAATGCACAATAAGATGAATGAACAATGGTGTAGCCACATATCTCTGTCAATGACAGAATGCATACACTGAAATGTATTTGTCAAAAGTCTGCCCCTGAGGTAAATGCACATGTAACTGTAATTCTTATAAACATCCTTGTGATCTCAGAAGTGACTCTATACTGTCTTGCCTTAGGGACCCCTCACAGATTCCTACTGTTAATCAATGATTCCTGATTACTGTAATCCCCAAAACTGCAACTTCCTTTACCTCTAAAAGAGGGTTAATAATAGTCACTGTTTTACAGGAGTTTTAAGGATTAAATACGTCTTGCATACAAGGCACTTAGCATGATGTCTAACACCAGGTAAACACTTTCTATATGACAGAAATTTATTATTTATCTATCTATTTCCATATTTAATGTCTAAAATGGATTTAGCTGTACATTTTCTAAGGTATTAGATATTTGAAATCTCATTAGCCAGTGTAATGAAGCGAAAAACATAACCAATGAAAACAATAGATAAGCATATTTTAAACCCATAGCTAGATGTTTGATGGATAGAGTTGTACTTTATTCAATATGTTTCTTGTGAATCTTAGAGATGCTCTATCAAACATAGAAATAGTATCAGGAACTCAGCATTCATTGATGAATTATAACTCCTCTTAAAATTTATAGTCAAATGTTTATTTTGCTTTATTATTCTAATTCAGCCTTTTAAGTGAACAATTTTTAATTTCCCTAGAGTAAAATTTTATAATGAACTCCGTAAGACAGGAGAGTATATACAGAAAATTCATTTACACTTAGCTTGTTAACAGTTCAAGTATTAAAGAGGGATTCATATATTTGAATTTATTTTCTAAGGGAATCTCTTTAAATTCAAGTATATTTCCATAAATCTGTTATGTTAGTCCTCTCATAAGAATGTCTTCCAAAACTGTAATGTCTGCATAATTTTAATCACCGGCATTGACTTTCTTCTAGTAAGGCAATGGTAAAATGATTCTCTACTAATTTTCTCAGATTCTGGACAATTCAATACAATGAAATTGTAACTTATCTTGTAGAACTCTAAATCCTAAAAAGACTAAACCCAATTTCCAAAAGTTTTTAACTTAATATCACAGTAAATATTGGAAGAAAAAGTTGTATTATTGAAGTTTCAAAGCTGGTCAATTCATTTTTCATATTTTCAAACTTTAGAACAGTTTTAGATTTTAAAAAATTATTTTAACAGTTTTCCCTATCATAAACAACTTATATTAGTGTAGTACATTTATTACAATTAAGAAACCAATATTGTTACATTATTATTAAAGTCTATGCATTATTCAGGTATTCTTAGTTTTTACCTATTGTCTTTTTTCTATCCCAGGATCCCATCCAGGATGCCTTCACTACATTTAGTTGTCTTTTCTCTTCAGGTTCCTTTTGGCTATAACAGTTCATATTTAATAATTTTGACTGATTTTCCAGTAGTTTTATTTTTTTAATTTATTCCTTAAATTAGTCTTTCCTTTGGAATATTAAAGTTTATAGTAGTAGACATACATTAGTATTCTTAGGAGGACTGGTGGACTCGGATCTATGTTGATCTTGTCTTTGAAGATCAAACCTATTAAATCTCAAATTTGTTTTGTACTAGAGCATTCTTCACACAAACACTTGTGTCACTGAGAATAAATTGATCTTCTTACTATTAAATGAAAGTTAGCTCAGCTATTGTGCATGCAAATAATTTTTTCTTATAAATTTTGATGTCTCTGGCAAATAAATAAATATAATTTATTTCTAAATTATCCGTAAGTGTAGATACAACATCTTCTTACAATGCACTGGTACTTGTATTCGAATCTTAATATGACTAAACATATAACAACATCCTATTGAATCTGTTGCAGTTCTTAGTGGTGAAAACTGAGGAATGAAGACATTTAATTTTTTTAAAGGCCAGTCAAGAATATCCCTTTCATTGAATTTGTTCTGCAGAGCAGATATCAGAAAGAGGGCTTAAATTTAAGTGAGTGGCATAGAAATTCACTATGAAAATATTTTTGCAAACAAGTGCATCAATAGAAAACCACAAATCTGTTAAAAATCATTTTATATGGAACTTTCTAATAAAATATGAGGGTATATAATAAAAAAGGTCTCTAATGGCTGAAAGAATAGAGGAAGTACTCAAAACTGCCTAAATTATTCCCTTAATTAAGATAGTACACTGAAAATTTTAGCCTAAAATTTGATAGAAAAATAAAATCAGAAATTACTGTGAAACAGCATCACACACAAGAAGGTCCAACATCCAGAGGAAAAAAATATCCATTAGGATCATTCCAAATATAATGACAATAAAATAAAACTATTGAAAAGATAGAGACACTTGAACAAAAATTTAACAGTAATTCTTAAGAAGATTCAAGTACGAAACACACACAGACAGAAATTCAAACTTCTTTTTGAAAAAGAAAGTTTGAATTGTTGATATCTCTCTAAACTTCTATAACAAATATCTCTATGTTATTCTAAATACTGACGGCACGGATGGCTCCAGATGACCTGCCGCTGCCATCACAGCAGCTGCAGCAGGGAGGCCAGGGCTGCACACTCCATGGAACCAGTGGGAGCTGGGGACAAGCAGAAGCCCCACCTCTTCCAAGCTGAGGTGGAAGCAGCTCCCCAGGGGATGGGTGCTGCTGCAGACCCAAACCCTGGCTGCATACCCAGGCCTCGCACTCCACAGAGCAGGCAGGACCCCCATCCATCTGGGCAGGGCTACAGCCACCCAAGTTGTGGCTGCAGATCCAAACCTCCCTGTGCTCCTGGGGGACCAAGAGCAGGCAGAACCCTGCCCTCATTGGCCCAGCTGCAGCTGCCCAAACCATGGCTGCAGACTTGAGCCTCCTGCTCCACAGAGCAGACAGGAGCCAGGACTGCCTCCCTCACCCTGCCTTTGCAGGCTCAGAAGTGCTTGCTCAAGTGCGTGCTCTAATCTGGGAGCAAAGTCTGGTGAACCTTGGCACCATAAAGGCAGCAGGAAGCAGATTCCTGGGCAGAAGCGGGAGGGTCCCTGGTGAGGCCCCACTTTCAGGCCAACGAGGGCCTGAAGGCTGGGGGCAGACTGCCAGTCCCACGACCAGAGTGGGAACTTGTGGTGCCTTTGCTACCAGCCCATTGCCTCCCATGGACCAATCGGCACGCAATTCCTCCCATCTGAGGCCCATAAAAGCCCTAGGCTCAGCCAGAGCTCAGCAGATGACAGGAGGACCAGCTGCAGAGAGGAGCTACCCTCCCTGCTGAGAGCTTCAGAGACCTGCAGAGATGTCAGGACTACCAGCTACAGAGAAGAGCAACCCACTCCAGGGCCTCCTCTCTGCTAGAAGCTAGGAAGACATTGGAATGATCAGCAGCAGAGAGGAGCCACCCTCTTCAGGGCTTCCTCTCTGCTGAGAGCTGCAAACATCTGGACAACCTGCCTACAGAGAGGAGCCACCCTCTCCAGGCCTCCTCTCTGCTGAAAGCTGCAGACATCAGGATGACCTGACTACAGAGAAGAGCTAACTACAGTGGGTCTCCTCCTAGCTCTTCTAACACTCAATAAGTCTCCTCTTCATTTTGCTCACCCTTCACTTGTCTGCATACCTCATTCTTCCTGGATGCAGGACAAGAACTTGGGCAGAGGTGCCACTGGCCACAGAGGTTTGTGGCCAGAAAAGTGACACCCCAAAGATTCCGTGATAATATCACTTTTTTTTTTTTTAAAGACAGAGTCTCACTCTGTCACCCAGGAGGCTGGAGTGCAATGGCACAATCTTGGCTCACTGCAACCTCTGTGTCCTAGGTTCAAGTGATTCTCCTGCCTCAGCTTCCCAAGTAGCTGGGATTACAGGTGCCCACCACCATGCCCAGCTAATTTTTGTATTTTTAGTAGAGATGGGGTTTCACTATGTTGGCCAGGCTGATCTCAAACTCCTGATCTCAGTTGATCCGCCCACCTCAGCCTCCCAAAGTGCTGGGATTACATGTGTGAGAACAATACCACTTTAACAAGCCCATATTACTTTAATTCCAAACTAGTATGACTCCAATTCCAAAACTAGATTATAATGGTATAAAAATAAAACTACTAATCTCATCAGTTAGTCGAAAAATATCAAGTAAAATATCAGTAAACTGAATATAGTAATTCAGTTTACTGAATTCTAAATAATAATATCATTCTAAAACTCTCACAGACAATTGTCATAGCAGTAGCAGCCAACACCTGTGGCACACTTGTCTTCTATTCTGGTAACTTCACAGAGTCAATAGCTCAAATTTCCATTTAGAAAGCAGAGCTTACCTACCAGCCTCCCTGGCCTCCACCTATAGGAATCTTTGATTCATAAGAGAAGGCGTAAGCATACAAATTTCACTTTGTTGTGGGAGGAGAAAGAGACTACAAGTTGTAAAACCTAAAGTGGCTAAACTCCTGAAAGAAAGTCCCTTTGTTCAGCGTCATCAGAATATTGTTTATTTTCTTCCATATCTGTGCCCAGCTTCATTGGACCCACACCTGCAAGCAGAATGTTGATGAAATTTGTGCATTTTTCAATCTGAAAGGCTCTGAACTCTACTGGAGACTTACTGAATTGCTAATACACTACAATAAATTTATTTTCTTTCTGCTTAAACTTTTCAGAAGTGGATCTGCTACTTGCAAGGAAGAATTGTGACTGAGATGAGCTGTTTATAATAGTAATTCAAATATCTTTAAATGGTAGGCAATTTATCAATAGATTTATTTCATCAACAAATTAAGAGAAAACACATATGAGTACATTGACAATGCCAAAATGACAGTTGATTATGCTGAAAATATGTGTAGTAAACACCTAAACAAGATAGCAGTAGACTTTTTCACCAAAAGGTTAATGACAATCTTGTTCAAACTCTATATATATTATATAAATGTAAACGACTATTTAGCTATAAAACCAGCAGTACATCTGGATATATATGTAAAGACATAGAGAGCAGAAATTTTCATACTGACAAAAATTGCAAAGTGAATGTCCTTCAATGAGAGAATGGTTAAATAAACAATGACATATCTCAAAAATGCAACATTATTAAGCCATTTAAATGAAAGATTATTCCAAATGATTTGAAGTAATTCCATCAGGTGTTATTGAGTGAAAATAGAAAGATACAGGTTAAAGTGTGAAATATTATCTTAATGTTTTAAAAAAATCAAAACACGACCAAAACATTCCACATATATATATACCATATAAATGCATACAAACATGTAGAGAGTTACATAACTCAAAAGAAGAAAAGGAAGGAACAAACCTTCGTTCTTTAGCATGGGTTAGAGCTTGGTCATGGGATGGGGAGAAGTTAAGGAGGGAAGGACAGGGGTTTTTATTGGAGTAGGTGGAAGATGTTAGGGGAGGTAAAAAAAAATTTAAGGGAAAAAAAGAAATGGAGATACAGAAAATACAAAAATAAAAGAAAGATGACATCAAAACATAAAGCAGCATGTATATAATTCCTTTCATGTAATTTGCAAGCATTGAACATAAAAGATATAGTTTCTTCATAGCATAAGTATATGTAGGTAAATATTGTGAGAAGTTTCCTAAGTGATGACTATGTGCCTTTGGGATGGAACATGATAGAGCATGATCAGATCATTGCTGTTTGTTTTTACTCTTATTTTCATTGTTAGCCTTCAGTGTTATTTGACATTTTAAATTACATGTATTCTTTTGAGAAAATTAATACAAAATAGTTTAGATTTCTCCCTCCAGCCATGACCATATCCAGGAAGAAGGCGGGGGCTGCGGCCTGTCAGGAGCCTCCCTAGGGCAACAGCTCTGCCTACGCTGGGCCCGGGAAATGAAGCAGGCACCTCCAGCAAGAGGCGCAAGCGGCGGAAGCACTGCAATAGCAGCAGCGGCAAGGACAGCAGCAACAACCTTGAGGACGGTCTGGAGCTCCACTGGGCCCCAGTGGGGACAGGATCAGGCATGCAGCAAGACCAGCAGTGGCGGGCAAGGGGGGGCAGCGTGGCTGTGGTCATCACTCAGCCTAAGTACACCAAGGAACACATCAAACTTGAAGGGTCGAAGTACAACGGTCAACTTTTGATTTGGAGGGCAGCCAACTGGGACTTGATTGGTTGAATGCAAGTGCCTACACACCAAAAGCTGCTTACGGCAATCTCGGTCAGAATTTGTGAGGGGCCTCAGACATGTGGGTACCTGGTAATGCCCAGGTGTGGACAGTGGTTTCTGGTTAGTGTGCTGCTCACAGCCTCCTCATCACCATGGAAGAGAAGCTGTGGAGCTGCTGTGGACAAGAGAAGGGGCATCTGGGACATGACAACACCAAGAGAGTGGAAGCTCCCAGACTCATCAAAGGTCTTAGCCATGAAGTGATCCTGCCAGCAGCATGTGGGCAGAACCACACACCGACCTTGACAGAAACCAGCTCCTTGTTCACATTTGGGGAGAACAAGATGGCATAGCTGGGCCTTGGTAACCAGACAGATGCTGTCCACAGCTTGGCACAGACGAGGCATAAAGGCCAGCCCATTACCAAAATGGCCTGTGGAGCTGAATTCAGTGTGAAAATGGACTGCAAAGGAAACCTCTTTTCCTTTGGGTGCCCTGAATATGGACAGCTGGGACACAATTGGACGGGAAGTTCATCACCCTGATGCAGCCATTAGAGTATTACTGCAAACTTGTGATTGGCTGTCTTCATCCAGAAAACAAAAGATGGACAGATGCTGCCTGTACCAAACGGTTGAATGAGACACAGCCTGTGGCACTAACTACACACTGGTTCTGGACTCCCAGAAGCAAGTCTTCTCAGGGCTTCATTGGCTATGGCTGACTGCGCCATGTGGAGCAGAAAGTTGAGACTGTTCCCCCTCGCCAGGAGAAGCTGTTTGACTTCCCTGGGCGTGGGGTGCCCCCAGATCTATGCTGGTTATGATGGTTACACCTGCTCCTTTGCTGTCAGTGAAGTGGGTGGTCTGTTTATCTGAGGGGCCACCAACGCCTCCTGTGAGTCTACCATGTACCCCAAAGCAGGGCAGAACCTCTGTGGCTGGAGAATCTGGAGCCTGGCTTGTGAGAAGAGCAGCATCATTGCATAAGAGCATCACCAGCTGGGGCCCTGTTGCCAACATTTGGGCAACTGGCCTGCAGGGACCAGAAACCAAACTCTTTGTAGTTCCCTGTCCAGCCAGAGCCTTGTCACAGCAGTTGCCAGTTAAGAGATTTGCCAGCTGTCAAGTGCATTCTCTGGTCCTTACAAGAAGGATCAGTGCTTTATGTATCAGTCTTTATTGCCTTTAGGTTTCAGTCTCTCTCTCCCGCAACCCAGACACTGACTAGTACTGGCCGTCCTGTTTCTGAGACTGGGAGTAGTGCTCTTCACTCAGCTCTCTTTAGTCTCCTTTGCTTGGCTCCGGTACCAAATAGTTGGGATTACTGAAGAGTCCCTTTCCTCGCTTGTCAGCACTGATGCTGTGACCACTACCTGTGTCCCAGTCAAGTGCCCTGTGCTGGAGCTTGGCACAGTGCATGCTGTGCAGCATTAGTTACAAGGTGCCCTTCCCGGAACCCTCCACTCACTTGAGCTCAAGAGAGGCAACACCTCTGGCGGGAGGGTCCTTGTTTCCAGAGAATTTGGACTGCTTTGGGTGCTTTAAGGTAATTAATTCAGTGGTGCTTTGGGGGGAGATGAGAATAGAACTTAAGTGTGAGACTTGGGTGGATGGGCAAGTTAAATATTGGTCTTTTCAAGTTATTTATTGCTTTTTTGTTACCACTTGTCATTGTCTTCATGTTAAAATGCCAAAAACGACTTGGTTGTTGCTTTTTTCTCCATTTTCCACCCAGTCCCTCCTTATGGTGACTTCTTCCCTTGCAGGGGACTTAGCAGTATCTGTCTGGGCCAGTCCCAAGGCCTTGTGGCAGGAAAGCAGCCTGCATCTCTCTAAGACTTAATCTGACTATGTACTCATCTCTATTGTCCTGTGTTCAATCAGGAGTCATGGGAGAAGCTTCTGCAACTTCAGAGCTTTGCTAAACTAACCTAATTTGTCCAAATCACCACAAAACCACCATCTCTGACTCAAGCTTCCATGTGAAGGCCTAATTGGCTTCCCTGAACATATCTCTTTCCTGGAACGTGGCTCAGGGATCTGTGTTTCTTGTACCCTGGAGGTCTCCTTTGTTGTGTAGTCACCAAGAAGGTTGAGGAGGCAGCACCAAGCACCCTGCCTTTGCAGGAGCTGCCCTGGGCAGGGCTGGGCTTAGAGCTTCCAGTGGACTCATGGAAAGCTGGCAGCTAGCCTTTTCTATAACCCTTGCCAAGGACTGGAGCAGGAAAAAGATCTTTCAAGTGAAGACCGGCTCGCCCCTGCCCCATTCCTTTTGGCTGATATTTCGAAATGAACTTCCTGATGTGTTAAATCCTTTAGAACAAGGAGTTGGGGTGGGGGGAGGGGCGGCATGCACTCTTAAAGAAAGGTATACAGTGGCTCTGCTGGGAATACGGCATGGTGCTGACCCCATGAGCATTTGACTCATCTTCTAGTCAGGAAAGAGGATCTGAAAGAGGCTTAGAGTGAAGGGGAGTTGAAGACAGGATTGTGATTTGGTCTAAGGTGCTGGGTTTAATGCTGTAATTTTCATATATATATTTTTTTTTCTTGGAGTAAACTTTTGAATAAACATTGTTTAAAAAAACAAAGATAGTTTAAAAGGAAAATCAAATACTCTTCATGTGGGCCCTATGTCTTATTTTAATGTCCTTTCTCTTTTTGTGTGTGTGACTATACAAAAACACAAACTGAAAAAGAAATTAACAGAAAAATTAAGTTCATGATAGTAAGATTATTTGTTTTTCCCTTTTTCATTACATTGAAAAAGTAAAACACATACACACACATTTTTGTAGAAAACATGTAATAAGCCCAGCTGTTTTCTCACTCCAAAATATTTTCCCAACAAACAAAACTACACTTTTTACATCACTTCCGTTTATTCTGAACAATTTATACCTTACCACTCAGCTGTCTCACATGCCATGCCATTTCCTCCTTCAAGTTTTCTTAGCTCTTCCAAATACATAATTAATTGATTTTCTTAAAAATCTAAACTCTCATATAAAGTTACTTACACCTATGCTTAGAATTCAAAATATTGTTTTGTACAGCAGTTTGGTCTTTATTTCCTTGCCTAACACTTTCTCTTTGTCCCTGTGGTTTCATTGATCTCTGTACTGAAACTTTCCATCGATGATCTCCCTCATGGGGAGTGCTGGCAGATAAGGAAAGAAAAGAAAGCAAAGTAAGGTATTTATCCTCCTAGTTTCTGCCGTGTGAGGTCATCTCAGGCTGGCTGTCTTCTTTGACCTGAGGTCACTGCTACTCTCCAGACAGTCCCCTCCATAGGCCTCTACCAAAACTTACTGTAGTTGCTTCCCTTATTCCTCACTGTAATCTTGAGTTACTCACTCTGAGATTCCCCTATATTAGCCCACTACTTTCTAATAAGCAGCTTTGTGAATTAAACATTAGTTTATCCTAATTTGAGTGTGCCATCTCCTTCTTGTATCCCAAGTGATATGCTTATGTAGGAAATTGTCATTTTTATAATAACACAGACCATATCTTGTGCCTCTCCTCATCTTTGTATCTAGAGCAGAGTCCCTTCAATGTAGTAGATGCTTAATAAATATGTAAACAATTGCATTGGATAACAACTTGAGATCAAAATAGTACTGGGAATGCCATGCATTAAATGTAATTTTAAGAGACCTACTGATTTAGTCCTCATTTAAGCAATTGTGCAAACATGTGAAGAGTTTATTTTGACAATGCAATGCCACAAAACTGACAAAATAAGGCAAAGCTACCTAAGACACTTTAAAGAGTTCCTTTTGTAACAATACAAACACAAACTATTGAAATATTGTTTCTTAATACATTATCTTTTCCAGCTTTTTAGAGGTATAATTAACAAATAAAAATTATATGTATTTAAGGTGTAAAATGTGATGTTTTGAAATGTATATACATTGTGAAATGATTACTACCAGAAAGCCAGTTAACACATCCTTCACCTCATATTGTTAACTCCATGTGTGTATGATGAGAATATTTGACATCTATTCTCTTTGTGTATTCCAAGTATACATTATTAACTAAAAGCACCATGCTATATATTAGGTCTCCAGAACTTATTTTATGACCAAAAGTTTGTTCCCTTTGAATAACATCTTCCCATCCTACCACCCCCACCTCCAACCCAAAACCCCCAGCCCGTTATATTCACCCTTCTACTCTGTTTCTATTAAGAGGACTTTTTTAGACTCCACATATAAGTGAGATCAGATGGTATTTGTCTTTCTGTGTCTGGCTTTTTTCACTTAGCATAACATCTTCCAGCTTCATTCATATAATCCTAAATGGTAGGATTTTCTTCTTTTTGAAGGCTGCAGGATATTCCATTGTGTGTATATACCATTTTTTCTTTAGCCACTTATCCATTGATGAACACTTAGATTGATTCCACACCTTGGTCACTGTGAATAATGCTGCAATGAACATGGGAATGAAATCATATCTTAACATACTGATTTCATATCCTTTTGACATATAACCCATAGTGGGATTGCTAGATCATATATATGGTGTTTCTATTTTTAGTTTTTTGAAGGACCTCCATAATGCTTTCCATAATGGCTGTATTAATTTACATTCCCACCAACATGTATAAGCGTTCCCTTTTCTCCTCATCCTCACCAACATTTATTTTTCATTGCACTGATAATAGCCATCCTTACATGTGTAAGCTGATATCTCTTTATGATTTTAATTTGTACTTCAATGATAATTAGTTGAGTAGCTTTTCATATGCCTACTGGTCCTCTGTATGTTTTCATTAGAAAAATTTCTTTTGGAGTCATTTGCACATTATTTAATTGGGTTTTTTAGTTATTTGCTGTTGAGTTGTATGAGTTTCCTACATATTTTGATGAACCTTTATGAGAGAAATTATTTGAAAATATTTCCTCCCATTCCATAGACTGCCTTTTCATTTTCTTAGTTGTTTCCTTTATTGGGCAGAAAATTTTTAGTTTGATATAGTCTCATTGGTTTTAGTTTTGTTGCTTGTGCTTTTGGTGTCATGTCCAAAAAAATCATTATTTTAAATGGCTTAAATTAAGTGAAAAATATTTTACTCAATAATACAGAAAATATTATTTATTCTGAAATAAAGTGTTTAAAAGTGAAATGAATTAATGCAGAAAATAGTTTCATTTTTCATAACATGTTGAAATCTTAAATATAGAAATCACTATCTGGCATTTCCACTTTACTAAATTTTCCTCTACATTTTCAATTGATGCTTCTGAAAGACACTTTTGATAATACAAGTCCCTCTAGTGGCATCTGATATGAACATTGTAATACATATAGAAAGTGTTTTTTTAGTGCTTAGAAAACACATTAAGACATTTAAAAATTTATTAAATTTAGAAATGATAGTACTATCAGTCATTAATTTGTTGTAATATTTATTCGCTCTGATATGTAACATATATTTATTGTGTTAAATTAATTTTAAAATTGATAAATAAGAATATTGCATTTTCTTACTTAAAAGGGACAGTTCGATAGAGGGAAATGTACTTATTGAGCACCTAGTCTGTGCTATGTGCTTTATCTATTAACTCATTAAATTTGATCAACAACTAGGTTATAGAGCAGATTTTGTCATTTCCACTTTAAAGAAAATAAAACTCAGAAAATAATAAAACTCTATAAGTCATCTGTCTAATTAGTGACAGAGCAAAGAGCTCAGGTGCAGATTTGTCTAAGCCATTTTTTACTCCACATTTCACTTAAAATATAACTGTTTAAAAATGAAAACAAAGACTGGCATATAACCAGAAAAATTTGACAGCTAATTCTAAACCGACAAGTAGAAGGGCAATACTAAGCTGTAAGAAGGTGAATGGTTCAAAAAGAGGTTTTTAAATCTCAGGAATTTTGATGTACCTAAATTAGCTCTCTCTCACTCTCTCACACATTTTTCTTCTTAACCAAACTATATCTTACTGAAAGGTAAATGGATAAGTATTTTGTTTCATTTTTAAATGAAATTTTGAATTTGATCAGCTAGTTTACTGTACTTATATTATTCACACTCTGATTTCAGTTGAAATGATATAAGTGATACCTCATGGTAAGCAATATCACTCCATGTCCAGATGCCAACATACAAAATTTAATAGGACATTTCTTATCATAATCTTGATTTTTAGTTTAAGAAGCCAACAAAAAGAAGTATCGTTGCATGGGAGATGTGAGACACCAATTTTGAAAATTTTTCCCTAATTTTCCTAGAAAGAAGTACAAAATATCAAATTGTTTACAATTCTACTTTATTTATATTTTATTTAAGGTGTAACCTCTGAATTATTATTTTATTATTCACATTACTAGGTCTGAGTAATATTTTAGTATAATGCCTTTTTAAAAGTAGATTTATCCTGGCTTACATGGTGAAACCCCATCTCTACTAAAAATACAAAAAAATTAGCCGGGCATGGTGGCAGGCGCCTGTAGTCCCAGCTACTTGGGAGGCTGAGGCAGGAGAATGGCGTGAACCTGGGAGGCAGAGCTTGCAGTGAGCCAAGATTGTGCCACTGCACTCCAGCCAGGGCGACAGAGCGAGACTCCGTCTCAAAAAAAGAAAAAAAAGGTAGATTTAATATTTACTCATTAACAATATGCCCCAAAACTGACAGTCCTTGAAGCAATGAAAAAATAATATTTTCATAGTATTGCTTATTTTTAACATTTTCATAGTATCACTTATTTTAAAACTATCCTTGTGATGCCAGATCTTTCTCTGTGCTGGGAGGTAAAATCTTTGTAAAGCAAAAATAAAATTCTAAACCCCCAGTTCACTAAATGGACCCTCTTATCAGCCAAGGGAGCCCAACTAAACCTGAGAAAGCACTTCTGACCATGAGGTGAAGGAGGGATCAGACATGCTCATAAACTCTCCTCCCTTTGGGAGTTCCGGCACATAACTAACCAGCATTAACTTTAAAACAGAGATCCTACAACTGGTAGAACAGACTCTTTGTAGCAATAAGATACTAAATTCCAACCTGGCTATAGTATAGCATCACATGACAGACAACAGGGCCCTTAAGGAATTCAAAATATTTTACCACAAAATATGTTTCTTTGACATATTTTAAAATGATTCTGCAAAGTTGACTCTTGTGGGGGAAATTTACATTCTGCAGAATCCCTTCCCTTTCCAGGTCTCTTTCTGATCCTGAAAAGATTGGCTGAGAGTCTAGCACATTTTAAAGTCTTAATAGGAAACATTTGCTATCTATTGCCTCTGGGGGTGACTATCTATGAGACTTCACCAAAATAATAAGAACTTTGGTCTCCACAACCCCTTATCTTAACCTAGACACTCCTTTCTATTGATTCCAGGTCTTTAGGTAATAACTTAACTTTTTCATCCAATCGCCAATCACAAAAGCTTTGAATCCACTTAAGACCTCTAAGCCTCTATTTGGAGTTGTCCTGCCTTTCTGGACCAAACCAATGTCTACTTCACATGTATTGATTGATGTTTTATGTCTTACGAAAACATATAAAAGCAAGCTGTAATCCAAGCACATTGGGCGCATCTTCTCAGAACCTCCTGAGGCTGTGCCACGGGTTATGATTCATAATCCTGGCAAAACACAATTCTAAACTGATTGAGACTTGTCTCAGATACTTTTTGGTTTACATCACAAATAAGATCTGGAGTTAGTTGCCGCTCACAGAAACATTCTCAGTCGATGGGAATAGGTCTGGGGTACATTGTCCCTGGATGTGGCAGATGTTTAAAACTGACCATTTTCCTTTTATTTATAAGACTACTACATATGAAGTGTTCTTGATCTGGTATACATCTTCGCTGGCTGTTTGCAAACAATCCCTTTGGACTTTGAGCTGATAACTCCAACTTGTTTCAGCAGTCATTTCTCAGACCATCCAGGTGGTCATTTTAAATAAAATCTAAGACAAAATCTAGTTGTTTTTGTCTCCTTAGCCCATATTTGATCTATGGAAAATACTCATAGTTAGCCACTAAGAGTACAGAAATTTTTCAATCTCAGCCTGGATTGTAATGACTCTGGATGCTTCAGTAAACCTCCCAGCCTAAAGACACTAGGGTATTGTTTCCAACAAGATCATCAAATTTCCCCATTTATGAAGCCAATTCTAATTGCTTGAAAGAGAGAGAAACGATACATTCAACAGAATGCAATAATGAAAACCCTTACTATTTTCTCCTTTTATTCCCCAAACTGCATGTGTTAAAAGCCCTTACTTGTATTTGCTAGTAATGGCTAGGGACTGTAGAAACTGCGTAAGTAAAAACTATCTCTCTCTAACCTCAGCCCAAGCTAGGGGAAAAAAAGAACATTTGATAAATTTTAAAGATTTTGAATATCATTCGGAGCTTATCATTCACACATATATCTTCTCAGAAACATCTGTTCAATTTTTTTCACATTTTATTATTGTATTGTCTTCTTATTACTGAGTTCTTCATATATAATGAATTCAGTTCCTTTGACATACACATGATTTCAAATATGATTGCAAATATTTTATCTCACTTTTTGATTTGCCTTGTTATTTCTTGAGGATGGATTTCAAAGAACAGTGGGTTCTTTGAAGCCTTTTTTTTTTTTTTTACCATTAGGCTTCCTTTATTTATATTGTTTTCTTCTTCCTTTTCTTTATTCTCTGACATCCTGCTCTTATTCTCCCTTTCATTTGATTTTTTTCATTGAGGGAACTTTTCCCCTGGGAAGATACAATTTATGATTGATATGGTTTGACTGTATCCGAACCCAAATCTCATCTTGAATTGTAGTTCCCATAATTTCCATGTGTCATGGGAGGGGATCCTTTGGGAGATAATTGAATCATGGAGGCAGTTACCTCTAGGCTGGTCTTGTGATAGTGAGTGAGTTCTCATGAGATCTGATGGTTTCATAAAGGGCTTTTCCCCTTTTCTCAGCACTTCTCTTTCTTGATGCTATGTGAAGAAGGATGTGTTTGCTTCCCCTCCCACCATGATTGTAAGTTTACTGAGGCCTCCCCAGACATGCTAAACTGTGAGTCAATTAAACCTCACTTCTTTAAAAATTACCCAGTCTCACAAACGTCTTTATTAGCAGCATGAGAATGGACTGATACAGTAAATTGGTACCAAGGGAAAGGGGAACTACTATAAGGATACCTGAAAATGTGAAAGTGACTTTGGAACTGAGTAACAGGCAGAGGTTGGTACAGTTTGTAGGGTTCGAAAGACAGGAAAATGTGGGAAAGTTTGGAACTTCCTAGAGACTTGTTGAATGGCTTTGACCAAAATGCTGATAGTGATCTGCACAATAAAGTCCAGGCTGAGGTGGTCTCAGATGGAGAAGTGGAACTTCTTGGGAACTGGAGCAAAGGTGACTCTTGCTATGCTTTAGCAAAGAGACTGGTGGCATTTTGCCCCTGCCTTAGAGATCTGTGGAACTTTGACCTCAAGAGGGATAATTTAGAGTATCTGATGGAAGAAATTTCTAAGTAGTAAAGCATTCAAGAGGTGACAGAGCATAAAAAGTTCGGCAAATTTGCAGCGTGACAGTGCAGTAGAAAAGAAAAACACATTTTCTGGGAAGAAAATCCAGCTGGCTGTAGAAATTTGCATAAGTAATGAGGAGCCAAATGTTAATCACCGAGACAATGGGGAAAATGTCTCTAGGACATGTCAGAGAACTTCATGGCAGCCCTTCCTATCACCGGCCAGGAAAAACAGTTTCCCGGACCATGCCCCAGGCCCTCCTGTTCTGTGCAACCTCAGGACCTAGTGGCCTGAGTCCCAGTTGTTTAAGCTCTAGCCATAGCTAAAAGGGGCCAAGGTACAACTCAGGCCATTGCTTCAGAGGGTGCAAGCCCCAAGCCTTGGCGTCTTCACGTGGTGTTGAGCCTGTGGATACACAGAAGTCAAGAATTGAGGTTTGACAAACTCCACCTACATTTCAGAGGAGTATGGAAATGCCTGAATGTCCAGGCAGAAGTTTGCTATGGGGTTGAGCCCTCATGGAGAACTGCTGCTAGAGGAGTGCAGAAGGGAAATGTGGGATTGGAACCCCCAGACAGACTCCCCACTAGGGCACTACTAGTGTAGCTGTGAGAAGAGGGCCACCATCTTTCAGACCCCAGAATGGTAGATCCACCAACAGCTTGCAGCATGAGCCTTGAAAATCTGCAGACATTCAACGTGAGCCAATGAAAGCAGTGGGAGGGGAGCTGTACCCTGCAGAGCCACAGGACTGGAGCTGCCCAAGGCCATGGGAGCCTACCTCTTGTATCAGCATTACTTGGATGTGAGACATGGAGTCAAAGGAGATCATTTTAGAACTTTAAGTTTTAATGACTGCCCTACTGGATTTCAGACTAGCATGGGGCCTGTAACCCCTTTGTTTTGGCCAATTTCTCCCATGTGGAATGGCTGTATTTACCCAATGCCTGTGCCCCCATTGTATCTAGAAAGTAACTAACTTGCTGTTGATTTTACAGGCTTATAGATGGAAGGGACTTGCCTTGCCTCAGATGAGACTTCGGACTTAAGACTTTTGGGTTAATGCTGGAATGAGCTAAGATTTTGAGGGACCATTGGAAAGGCATGATTGTGTTTTCAAATGTGAGGACGTGAGGTTTGAGAGGGCCCAGGGTTAGAATGATATGGTTTGGCTGTGTCCCCACAAATCTCATCTGGAATTGTAGTTCCCATAATCCCCACGTGTCAGTGGGAGGTAATTGAATCATGGGATGTTTACCCCCATGCTGTTCTTATGATAGTGAATCCATTCTCATGAGATCTGATGGTTTTATAAGAAGCTTTCTTCCCTTTTCTCAGCACTTCTCCTTACAGCCATCATGTGAAGAAGGACGTGTTTGCTTCCCCTTCTTCCATGATTGTAAGTTTCCTGAGGCTTCCCCAGTCATGCAGAACTATGAGTCAATTAAACTTATTTTCTTTATAAATTACCCAGTCATGGATGTGTCTTTATTAGCAGTGTGAGAACAAACTAATGCAATAATCAATATCAAGTTATTTCTAATTTTCATTTCAAATTTATGTTCAGGGACATCACTTCATAAGTGAGTTTTTTAATGATATCCAACTTATCAGTTTTTTTCTCTTTTATACTATTGCTTGTTGTGCCTGCAATAAAAATATTTAACTTTTAAAATCATTATGGTGTCCCCAGACATCTAACCTTTATGATATCTAGAAGTTTTATAGGTTTAGATTTTATTTTTACAACTATAATCTTTTGAGTTAATTTTTGTATATAAAGTAAAGGACTAGGTTTATTTATTTTCATATAAGTATTCTCCCATTGTTCAGCACTATTATTTTTGAAAAGAACAAAGCTATCTTTTCTCATTAATTTACCTTGATACCTTTGTCAAAATTCAATTGACCATGTGGTTATGAGTCTATTTCGGTTCTCTACATTTTGCTCCATTGATCTTTGTCTATATATATGTCAATATTCCACTCTTTTGATTTATAGTATGTCTTAAAAATCACTCTTTAAGAAGTGAGCCACTGCCTCTGTCCAAAGCTCCAGAGCAGTGGCATGAAAATTTTGCATAATGAGAACGGCTAACCATAATAATGGGAGCTTACATGTCTCCCCAAGGGAACTGATTTTATTTGGAACAAACTGTGGGGGAAATTCAAGCCTAATGGCACTGTAGAAATCAAAGAATATTGTGGTAGTAAGCAACAAAGAAGAGGCTACTAGCTCCATGAGAGCAATAAGCTACACTGTAGGCCAGCTACGTCGTAAGAAAGAATCAGAGATTTCTCCCGATGTCAAAACAAACCCCAAAATGCTGTGTTCAGAACGACCCCCAATAAAGTGTCCCATATTTAATTGGATCACACTTCAGAAAATTATATGCACCAGGACATTGTCAAAAATGATAAATCAATCAAAACCAATTAATATAACCTTACAGCAAGAGTGAATACCAACTGAGGCAGACAGCTTAACAGAGAGATCAGAGAAAGGAACAAAGACAGCACTGCTAAAACCACTGTCATCTCAGTGTGACTTGCTACATACTCAAGGATGGGACCCTATGAGAAGTAATATCAGAAATTTCACACGGAACAGAAAAAGACTTCAATGAATATTGCAGCCAAGTTACTAGAAAAAAAAGCCATGAAGTAGGGGAATCAGTAACTGGAGCTGTTAAAATATATTATCTAAAATGTTCATGTTTTAGCAAATATGTTATGAAATGAGAAAAGACATAGACAAGCATGTGGCTCATATACAGGAAAAACACAGGCAAAAGAAACTGCCCGAGAAAGGAAGAAAGATAAAGTTAGGTGACAAAATTTCAAAGCAGCTAATAAAATTATGTTAAAAAATTAAAGAAAACCATGCTTACAGAATAAAGATATGATGATACTATCTCATTAAGGAGAGAATAAACATACGAAGACAGACATTTTAAAAAGGAACCAAATTAAAATTCCACCATTGAAAAGTAAAACAATTTAAATAAAATTTACTAGAAAGGTCAACAATAGATTTGAATTCTAAGAAAAGAATCACCGATGTGCAAATAGATTTGTTACCAGAGACAGCAGGTGTCCCAGTTCCTGTCTTAACTTGGAAGAAAGATTTCAACCAAGAAACAGAACAAAGATAGCTTTATTGAAAGGAAATATAGTGTAAAGAGCTTATTATAAAAATAGGTATGCCTCAAGGGAGGATCAGGCTGATCCTATAGGAAAACTGCCCCAAGGGTGTTTGCACAGGGAGTTTTATCGTGTTGGACTTCTTCAAATTCCTGACTCGTCTCAAGTCTCTGTCTTATTTCTTTGTCTAGCTTTTCCAGTTCCTGTCTTAAGTCCCTACCTTTGCCCCCACCTAGGCTTGTGGGACCCTTCTTTACTGTTGGTTAATGCACATGCAAGAGCCAGTGATCAAGATGAATTCTACCTGATGGTGACCCTGCTCATTATTGCCACCCCAGGAAGGTTGTATAGTGGTTAAATCTATACCTATTGCACCTGCAGATCTCTTTTAGAATTTCCTTCTCTGACTTAATCTGTACTTATGGTGCCAGGTTTTTCTTAGGAATGTCGCTTTTGTCCTTCTTATCAGCAAAAGCATGTAGCTGGTAATATTCTGACATCTTAACTGCAGAATGAATGAGGTGTTTTGGGTCATTTCTTTCTGCATAGGTACCTCCTCTCCTTCCTACCCACATTTGACTAAGTCTCCACCCACTCCAGCATTAGAGATGCTAGTAATATTCAAATTTTGGGTGGTCCCTTGGGCATGAGCCTTCCGAGACTTTTCCTTTCTCAGGGACTTTTTTCTCCTGCTCATATCTGGCTATCTGCCTACTTGAACAGATTGACAGAGATTAAGAACAGGAAAAAAAAAGAATGAAGAAAAATGAACAGAGCCATGCAGATATGTAGAGAACCATTAACTGTGCCAACATGCCCCTAATGAAAGCATCAGAGGAGAGAGAAAAATGAGCAGAAAAGAGCTGAAAAAAAATTCAAAGAAACAATGACCAATATTTCCTAAATTTTATGAAAATCATTAATGTATATATCCAGGAAACACAATGAACTCCAAGTAGAATCAACACTCACAACTACAAATAGAGCCACATCCAGAAACATTGTAGTAAAAATGTTGGAAGACAAAGAGTAAAACCTTGAAAGTGGCAAGAGAAAAACAGTTCAATACAAACAAGAGAATCACAATAAGATCAACAGTTGACTTCTTATCACAAATAAGGGCAGCCAGAGGCAGTAGGATGACATGAAAATGCTAAAAGAAAAACAGTCAACTATAATTCTTACATAGAGCAAAAGTATTTTTCAAAAAATGGAGGTAAAATAAAGACATTTAGATCAATAAAAGCTTAGACTTTATTACTAGAAAACATTCTTTTCAAGAAATATTAAAGGAAATTCTTCACAAAGTGAGTGATGCCAGACAGAATTTGAATCGACACACCAGATAACAAAGAACACCTCTAAAAGTCATTATGTAATTATATAGGTGACATTAATGCATATTTCTTCTCCTTTCTTCACTCTATTGATTTAAAGTGCAATTATATAAATCATTATGAGCATTTTTGGGTCTATAAAACATGGAAATGTGATAAATTTGACAATAATAACACAAAGGAGGCAGGTGCAAATAAAGCTATAACAGGGAAATGATACCAGATTATAATTTGAATACACAGGAACAAATGAAGAGACCCAGAATAAGACTACTAAATTAACAAATTCTATAAATAAATATTTTTATCCTATTATCCTCAGCTATTTTTTAAAATGGTACAATGTAATAGTTATAGCAATGTACTACGGATTTTTAACATACATAGGTATAATATTCATAAAATAATAGCATAATATTTATAAAATAATAGCATAAAACGTATAAAAGGAAGAAGTATATATGACAATAATGATTCTGTATCTAATTGAATTAAGTTATAAATATAGTAGAGTCTAGTAAGTTAATACATATATTGTAAGCCCTACAGTAACAACTAAAAAAAACTTTAAAACATTTCAAAAAATTATTAAGGAAATACAAATGTTACACCAGAATACATTCAATTCACGCCAAAGAAGGCAGTAAAAGAACAACAGAGGAACAAAAAAAGACATAAGATATATAGAAAACATTAAGTAAAATAAATGTTTGATGTAAAGCCAACAATATCAATAACATTAAATGTGAAGGAATTAAACAATCCAATAAAATTCAGAGATTGTCAAACTGGATTATAAAAAGAAAGTTCCAACTAATGCTGTCTACAAGAGAGACATTTTAGATTTAAAGCTAAAAATAGTTGTAAGTAAAAAGTTGGGAAAGATGTATCATGCAAACCATAATTACAGCAAAGCCAAAATGGCTATACTAATATCAGACAAAATAGACTTTAAGTCAAAAAGTGTCACTAGAAATAAAAAAAATGACATCTCACAATGTCAACAGTATCAATCTAGCAGGAATCCATAACAATGATAAACATATATATACCTAATAACAGAGCACCAAAATACATGAAGCAAGAATCAAAAACTGACAGTAATGTAGGAGGATATAGATGATCCAGCAATAACTATTGGAGACTCCAGTGCCCCACTTTAAATAATGAACAGTAAAACTGCATCTGGTCAAGAAGAAAATAGAATATTTGAAAAACTCTATAAACTAACTAGACCTAACAGACATCTAATAACAACCAAAGCTGACTACACATTATTCTCAAGTAAAAAGAACATTTTCCGGGCTAGACAATATTCTAGGCCATAAAATATGCCTCAATAAGTGTAAAAGAATTGAAGGCACATAAAATATGCTGTCTAACCACAATGTGGCTAAGTTAAAAAAAATCAATAACAGACAAATATTTGGGAAATTTTAAATATCTCAAAATTAAACATAAAAAAATCAATAACAGACAAATATTTGGGAAATTTTAAATACCTCAAAATTAAACATAAAAAAATCAATAACAGACAAATATTTGGGAAATTTTAAATATCTCAAAATTAAACACACTCAAAATAACCAATGTGTCCATGATGAATTCAAAAGGGTCTTTAGAAAAAGCACTGAGATGATGGCTGGGCATGATGGCTCATGCCTGTAATCCCAGCACTTTGGGAGGCCGAGGTGGGCAGATGACCTGAGGTCAGGAGCTTGAGACCAGCCTGGCAAACATGGCAAAACCCCATCTTTACTAAAAATACAAAAATTAGCTGGGCATGGTGGCAAGGGCCTGTAATCCCAGCTACTCAGGAGGCTGAGGCAGGAGAATCGCTTGAACCCAGGAGGCGGAGGTTGCAGTGAGCCAAGATCACGCCACTGCACTCCAGCCTGGGTGACAGAGTGAGACTCTGTCTCCAAAGAAAAAAAAAGAGAAAAGAAAAAAAAAAAAAAGAAAAATGAAAATGCACTGAGATGAATAAAAATCAATACAACACATCAAAATTTATGAGACATGGATAACACAGTGCTTAGAGAGGAAAATTATAGATGAAACACTCCTATTAAATAAGAACAACAAAAAATTTCCCATTAAACACACTGAAAAAATAAGAGCAAACTAAATCTGAAACAATAAGGTAGAAGGAAATTATAAAAATTAGAGGAGATATTAATGAAATCGAGAATAGAAAACCGCATATAAAAAGTATAAAAACAAAAGTTCGTTATTTTCAAAGATCAACATAATTAACAAATCTTTATCTAGATTGGGCAAGAAAAAAGAAATAACATTGAAATTTTTAAGGCAGGGATGGACATTGGGATCAAGCTTATAGAAATGCAATACATGATAAGGTAATAATATAAACTACTGTATGCTAACAAATTAATTATCATAGATGAAGTGAGCAAGTTACTAGAAAGACACAAACTACATAAACTGACACAAAAAGAAATAAACAATCTGAATAGGCTATAATAAAAGAAGGGTTAAAATAAGTAGCTTAATAGGCTATAACAAAAGAAGAGATCAAATAAATGACTTTAAAACTTCCCAGGAAGAGAAGCCCAAGTACAGATGACTTTGCTGGTGAACTCTACCAAACATTTAAAGAAGAATTAATAACATTTCTGAAATGAAATCACCAAGATTTTGGAATAGAAGTTTCTCTGGCATCATTTTCCCCACAAAAACACAACTAGAAATGATTCAAAGACAAGAATACTACTCTGAATTCAGATGAACTCAGGAGAGTAATGGAGAAATCTTCTGGGCTCAGAATCAAGAGAAACAATGACCCTTAAGAGAAACTGTACTTTCAGGCTGTGTTACTTCCTCCCTCAAGCTGGCATATGCCATTAACAGAATTTCACTAGATCTATTGTTTCTGAGGTGAGAGGAGAGAATTGGAGGTGGAGGTTTATCTTCCTACTAGTATGAGAATTTTCACAGGAATACCACACTAGTTGCATCCCATGGGAACCATTGGAAGTGACAGAAGGGCTGAACTACCTGAAGTATATTGGGGACACAGTGACTGGCATGTGGATCTTGGCAGCTGCTCTGCACTTCAATCATCAGGCAGCTGCTCTGCACTTCCACCATGTGGAAGAGACCACAAGAAAGCTCAAATCCCTGGCCAAATTTTCCACAAAACCCAGGGGTTTGTGTGGAGTGTTCCTTTGGTCTGTAGAAAACTAAATACTTGGGATTAAGTTCAAGTGCCCACTTAAGTCTTCCTCAGACCAGAAAACAATGGAAGGGCAGTAATTTAGTTTTAATGTGGCATTTATTTTCCAGTGTTCATTATAAGTCTTTCTGATGCTGGGGAAAAAAATGGCAGGGCAGTGATGTAGCTCCAGAGCAGTGCTGAAGTTCCAATATTCACTGTAAGTGATGGGGAAACAATGGCAAGGCAGATGGGGAAACAATGGCAAGATAATTAGCTCTAGTGCAGGATTTTACCTCCAGAACTCATTATAAGTGTCCCCCACTTCACCTCCTGAATGAGCTATGACAACAGGCTAGCATTTAAATTGCAACACTAAGTAATAAAGTTCTAGGATGACCAAAAAATGCCTACAAAACCTGAAAGATGTAGCCGCCTTCTCAAATGTAGTGGCATAAATGTAAAAACACAAGGATTGTGAAAACTCTGGAAAATATGACACCACCAACAGAAATTGATAAAACTCCAGCAATAGGTCCAGAAGAGTTGAAGACCCATACAATTTCCGACAAAGTTCAGAGTAATTCGCTTTTAAAAACTCAGAGAAACGCAAGAAAATACAAATAAAAATCTAAAAATGTGGAGAACAACCCAGGAACAAAATGACAAATTTGATAAAAAATTGAATTTTTTAAAGACATAAATTGCATTAATAAACAATGCAATTACCAAACTGAACAAAACTCATTAGAAAACTTTGATAGAAGACATAATCAAACAGAGAAAAGAAATAGCCAGCTTGAAAATAGAACAAATGAAATTAACCAATCAGAGGATCAAAAATAAAAAAGAATTAAAAAGGATGAAAAAGATCTGTGAGAATTATGGAACACCATCAAGCAAACTAACCTCAGTATAATAGAGATCCCCAAAGGAGACAAGAGAGTGAAAGGCCTAGAGAGCATATTTTTAAAACTCATGTTGGATAATTTCTAAAAACTGGAGAAAGATAACAGCATCCAGATATAGGAAGTTCAGAGATCACCAATCAAATTCAACTCAAAGAGGGATTTCCTAAAGCATATCAGAATTCAATTAGCAAAATTCAAAGACAAAAAAGAATACTTAAAGCAGAGAGAGAAAGAAACATATCACATTCAAAAGAGCCTCAAGATGGCTTTCAGCAGATTTCTCAGCAGAAACACTGCACGTTAGGATGCTATGTTCAAGATGCTGAAGAAAAAAAGCTGTCTACCAAAAATATTGTATCTAGCAAAGTTTTCTTTCAAACAGGAGAGACGAAGACTTGCTCAAATTCTTTTTTTTAAATGAGGGAAAACATTGTGAACCCAGAAAATCTGAGACAGGTCTCAGTTAATTTAGAAAGTTTGTTTTACCAAGGTTGAGGACATACCTGTGGCACAGCCTCAGGAAGTCCTGATGACATGTGCCCAAGGTGGTCAGGGCACAACTTCGTTTTGTATATTTTAGGGAGACATGCGACATTAATCAATATATGTAAGAAGTACACTGGTTGGGTCTGGAAAGGCAGGACAACTTGAAGCAAAGGCAGGAAGACTCGAAGTGGGAGGGAGCTTCCAGGTCACGGATTGGTGAGATACAAACAGTTGCATTCTTTTGAGTTTCTGGTTAGTCTTTCCAAGGAGGCAATCAGATATGCATCTATCCCAGTGAGCAGAGGGATAAATTTGAATAGAATGGAAGGCAGGTTTGCCTTAAGCAGTTTCCAACTTGAGTTTTTCTCAGTGATTTTGGGCCCCAAGATATTTTCCTTTCACAACATCAACATCAAACCTGTATTATAAACACTGCCAAAGGTAATTATTCAACCTCCTCACAAAAAAAGAAGGCTAACATGTAACAACAAGGACAAAATCTAAAGAAATTAAATTTACTGGTAAAAGAAAGAAAATAGACAAATTTAGAATACTTTAATAATGTAAATAGGGTAAGTAAAGCACTTACATCTTAAATATGAAGAGTAAAATACAAAACTATTGAAACAAAAATAATTATAAAAATTGAATAAGAAGAGATAGGCAAAATAAAAAGATACAAATGAAAACATCAAAAAGTCAAAGTGGGGAGGTGGTGTCAATGTATATAGTTTGTATTTTTTACTTTTTTTCTTTACAATTAAAGTTGAGTTATTATCTGTTTAACTTGATAAAACAATGAGATAATAATGTAAACCTCATGATATGCACAAAGCAAAAACCTAAAACAGATACACTAAAAATAAATAGTGCAAAATCAAATCATACCACAAAAGTACTTAACCACAAAGGAAAATAGTAAGACAGAAAGAAAGGATCTGCAAAATAACCAAAAAAAATGTAACAAATAGCAGTAGTAAACGTGCACCTATCAATAATAATCTTGAATGTAAATACATTAAATTTTCTCATTTAATGACATAGAGTGGCTGAATTGATTAAAAGACTTAACTATATGCAGTCAACAAGAAACCCACTTCACCTATAAAGATATGCACAGACTAAAACAGAAGAGATTAAAAAAGATATATCATGCAAATAGAAATTTTTAAAACAACATGAGTAGCTACACTTATGTCAGATAAAATGGACTTTAATAAGGAATGGTAATTAGAACAAAGAGGCCATTATATAATGAAAAAGGAAACAATGGTGTAAGAGGGTATAACAATTGTAAATAAATTAGCATCTAACACTGGAGCATCCAAATATATAAAATAAATACTGATAGACCTAAGGAGGTAGATTGGCTGCAATATAATAACATTAGGGGACTTCAACACCCCACTTTCAGCAATGAACAGATCACCTAGGCAGAAAATCAACAAATTTTGGAGTTAAACTGCACTCTAGACCAAATGAACATAACCGAAATTTATAGAACATTTAATCCAACAGCTCCAGAATACACATTTTTCTCATCAGCACATGGAATATTCTCCAAAACAAGCCTTATGTTATGTTACAAAACAAGTCAACAATTTTTTAAAAGACTAAATCATATCAAGTATCTTTTCTGACCACAACAGAATAGAACTAGAAATCAATAACAAAATGAACATTGGAAACTGTACAAATTTATGGAAATTAAGCAACATGTCCCTGAACAGTAAATAGATCAATGAAGAAATTACACAGGGAATTTAAAAATACCTTGAGACAAATGAAAAGGAAATTGCAATATACCAAACCTATGGGATACAGCAAAAACAGTTCTAAGAGGGAAATTTATAGCAATAAATGCCTACATCAAAAAGTAGAAAGACTTCAAATGAACAACCTATCCATACACCTTAAGGAACTAGAAAAACAAGAACAAACTAGCCTAAATTAGCATAAGGAAAGAAGTAATAAAAATAAGAGCAGGACTAGATGAAATTGAGACTTAAATAATAACACAAAATAAAAAACCAAAGAGTTAGTTTTTTCAAAAGATAACAAAATGACAATTCTTGAGCTTGACATAAAAAAGGAGAGAGAAGAACCAACTAAATAAAATTGAAGACAAGAAAGGAGACATCAAAAATGAAATACAAATGATCATGAGAGACTAATGTGCAGAACTATACCCCAACAAATTGGAAAACCTAGAAGATAAAACTTCTGGACACATAGAAACTACCCAAATTCAACCATAAAGAAACAGAAACTCTGAACAAATCATAAATGAGTAGTAAGACTGAAATAGGGATCTGGTGTGGTGGCTTATGCCTGTAATCCTGACACTTGGGAGGCCAAGGCAGGAAGATGGCTTGAGGCCAACAGTTCAGACCAGCATGGGCAACATAGCAAAGCCCTGTCTCTATAAAAACTAAAAAATTAGCTGTGCATGGTGGCACATGCCTGTAATCCCAGCAACCCCAAAGGCTGAGGAAGACTTTATAATCCCAGGAGTTCAAGGCTGCAGTGAACTATGATTATGCCACTGTACTCCAGCATGGGCAACAGAGCAAGATCCTGTCTAAAAAAATGAAAATAAAAATAATAATAATGATGAAAGACTGAAACAGGAATAAAAGGCCTCCAAGCAAAGCAAATCCTAGGACCTGATGGCTTTGCTGCTGGATGACACTAAAAACTTACAGAAGAGATATTATCAATTCTACTCAAACTCTTCCAAAAATTGAAGAGGAGTTAATACTTCCAAACTCATTCTACAAGACCAGCATGACTGCGATATCAAAAGCAGACAAGTAAACAACATCAACAACAAAATAAGACTACAGGTCCTAATAGCCTGATGAACATAGGTGCAAAAAAATTATCAGCAAAATACTAGCAAATTAAATTCACCAATACATTTTTTAAAAATTATTCACCATGAACAAGTGGGATTCATCGCAGGGATGCAATGATAGTTGAATATATGCATACCAATAAACATACATTTCATTAACAGAACTGATATGGTTTGGCTGTGTCCCCACCTGTATTAGTCCGTTTTCATAAAGACATACTGCCGGCTGGGCAATTTACAAAAGAAAGAGGTTTAACTGGACTTACAGTTCCACGTGTCTGGGGAAGCCTCACAATCATGGTGGAAGGCAAGGAGGAGCAAGTCACATCTTACACAGATGGCAGCAGGCAAAGAGAGAGAGCTTGTGCAGAGGAACTCCTCTTTTTTATTTCCATACATTTACTTTTTATTGAATTTATTAATGTTACAGAGTTCTTGCACTACCAAACCATACCTGAGAATTCAAACAAATGGTACAATGGACAGCTTGATCCACCTATCATACAGGATATTAAAACTCAATTCATGAACATTTTGATATTTTCACAATCTTTTAAAAAGTTGTAACAAGAGTTGAAGTTTAAATCTGCTGCAAGTCTTCAGATTTTGAGTACAGTATTGCCTTTACATAAGACCTCCACTTATTCATCTCTGTTCATTCTTCAGTAACATAACCGCCAATAAAATTTTGCTGAGAAAAAATGCATACTTTTCATGGAAAATACGCAGTTCAACAATGAAGAGACTATTTTTTAAGGTTTTTGGTTCCCAAATAAAGTCTTCAGCTTACCAAGAATCTCATTTCTGATTTAATCATTCAACCTCCCCTTGGCTGGCTCAGCTACTCACCCAAATACATCAGAAGGCAGACATTGTACCTGCCACCTCAAATATCAACATTATTGCCCAGACGTGGGTGGCAGGTCCCATCAGGAGATACTGTAACCCTCCTCGGAGTCCAATTCCTGCACGGACACTTTCATCAAGACTAAACTCCTATCCGAAAATGCTCCCACATCAAAATAGTTTTACTCGCCCACTTGCTTCACTCTTGCCAGTAGCAAGTCTGCAACTCATGCATTTGGCAAAGGGGTTTATTACAGAGAAACCCGGACTCTGCATCAAGTGGTCACATTACCACTTTCAGATATTTCTATTGAACCAAAGATACAAAACTAGGAAACTGCCAGACCATCTCACTAGGTGGACAGTCTTCTGTAATCCTGCGTAGCTCTTCAAGTCCCTTTAAAGGACCAAAAACTACTATTAATAGGTATTTTAAGCTGTAATCATTAAAAACAGAAGTGCGACATCACCTGTCTTTCGCCCTGACTCTCTAAGTGAACATAAAGACACACCAAAAGGTTGAAAACAAAGCTGGCTGGGACAATCACTGCATCTATAGAGCAGCCAATACCTTGAAAATTTGGGCAGAAGTATATAAGGAATTCTTAAACATCATGCACAATCCATGACACTTAAATGGGTTTTAGCTGAGGTTTTGTTCATGTTGCTCTGAATTTGTAAGGACAGATCAGTGAACCCCTTAGCCTCACCAGAAAACATATTCTTCCCACTGCAGTTTACTATACAATTTAGAGCTAATTACATGAGGCATTAGCAGCACCTGACGTAGAGCCTCCAGCATCCACTGCCCTTTACATCAAAGGCTTTTTGGTTCCACCTTCAGGATTGGCATACTCATGAGACATTTCACAATCCTCACGCATACTTCAAGTTACTTACTTCACCAGGCAACATACTCTGTCAAAGAACTTCTTTCAAGTTAAAGTAAAAAGGGCCTCAATGTAGAACAAAAATCGCCAGCCAGCCCGCAGGGGGAGCCACCCGCCCCGCCGCGCACGCCGGGGAGACGCCGCGGGGCTGAGGCGTCGCCAGAACCGGCCTCGACCCGGAGCTGGGAGCCCCGCGGACCGCGCCCGCCGCCGGCTCCACCCATCCGGGTCCAGGAGGCCGAGGCCATGGCCGCGACAGAGGAGCGGAGCCTGCACAACTTCTTTGCCAATCGGGACAAGAAGAAGAAGGAGCAGACCAACGGGGCGGCGAGTTCCGCGGGCGCAGCAGGCAGCGCGGCGGGAGCAGTGGAGCTCCGCATTCTAGAGGGCGGCGGAGGGGGCGCAGGGGCCTGGCTGGGCGAAGGCGGGACCGCGAGCGCGGAGGCTGCGGGCCCTGCAGGGGCCGCCACCAAGGCTGCGAAGGACGAAGGTGAATGGAAAGGCTTGGAGTAAAAAGAGGTTGATTACAGAGGCCTCGGGGTTCAGGCAATGCAAATAAGTGAAAAGGAAGAAGATATTGAAGAGACAAGATCCAGGTGATAACTGGGAAGAAGGTGGAGGTGGTGGTGATACAGAAAAATCTTCAGGTCCCTGGAATAAAACAGCTCCGGTACAAGCACCTCTTGCTCCAGTAATTGTTACAGAAACCCCAGAACTGGCAATGACTAGTGGTGTGTGTGTGTGTAGGCCTCCTGGGGCCAGGTTAACCACAACAAGGAAAACACCACAAGGACCACCAGAAATCTACAGCAATACACAGTTCCCATCCCTGCAGTCAACTGCCAAGCACATAGAAAGCTGGAAGGATAAAGAAATGGAGAAGAGCTTTCAAGTAATAAGACACAAAAATAGAGGTAAGGATGAAGTTTCAAAAAACCAAGCCCTTAAACTTCAGCTAGACAACCAGTATGCTGTGCCTGAAAATCAGAAAAGGAGCCACTCACAATACAATGAAGGAATGGGCTTTGCTAACCCTTCTGAGATAACTAGACTACAGCTAACCACCACGAATAGCCATTCATGATCTGATCTCTGCTGGATCTACGTACACCGATGCAGATCAGTCGATTTCATGACCAGCCCTATTTCACCGTGGAAGTTAAAGTGTTATGACTGCTTTATGCATATTGGATTTAGGGGAATTTTCATTGTTATATAAATGTGTGAACTAGTTTCAACAGTGTTCCTTCATATTTGCTCTGCAAATACAAAACCAAACCTGTAGCCAGTGATCATTTCAAAATCATTTTATGTGCAGATACTGAGCCTTTGTAAGGGTTGACTACCTCAGATTTGCTGCATTCATTGTGGACTTCATGTGGATCACAACTTCTTGATAAGAAGGTTACAGTTATTAAATGTCGATGTGAACCTTGAAACCAGCTCTTCTGGATTCTTATCAGAAATCCTGCATAAAAAGTCAGCCATCTGGGCTCTGATCCGATGTAAAAGATGAAGACTTAAGTGCCCTTAATTAACCTGTCCTGTACCCTACCCTTATGGAATACTGTCTGTAGTAGGCTGTGGCTATATTAGACTTCCTGGAACACACCGCCAAAAAGAACTGATGTGTTCAGATCATCTGTGTAGGGCTGTGATTTGTAATTTAAACTTTTAGTTGTATTCTGAGGTAACCACAAAATAAATTCAACCATAAACTGGGGTCCACCAAGTTGGGGAAGGGGTGAGGGAGAGAGTAATCTTGTTTTTTTGTTGTTGTTGTTGTTAACTTTTTATTTGAATAGTGCCTTTTTGTTGTTTTTGGAACTCCTCTTTTTAAATCATCAGATCTCATGAGACTCAGTCACCATCATGAGAACAGCTTGGGAAAGACTTGCCCCCATATGATTCAATTACCTCCCACTGGGTCCCTCCCACAACATGTGGGAATTTAACATGAGATTTGGGTGGGGACACAGCCAAACCGTATCACTACCGAAATCTCATCTTGAATTGTAACTCCCACAATTCCCATGGGTCATGGTGGGAACCTGGTGGGAGGTGATTGAATCATGGAGGTGGGTCTTTCCTGTACTGTTCTCATGGTAGTGAGTAAGTCTCATGAGAGCTGATGGTTTTTAAAACAGGAGTTTCCCTGCACAAGTTCTCTTCTTTGGTCTGCCACCATGTAAGAGGTGCCTTTCACATTCTGCCATGATTGTGAGGCCTCCCCAGCCACGTGGAACTGTAAGTCCATTAAATCTCTTTATTCTGTAAATTGCCAAGTTGCAGGTATGTCTTTATCAGCAGCATGAAAATGGACTAATACAGTGAATTGGTACCCGCTGAATGGGACGCTACTGTAAATACTGAAAAATGTGGAAGTGACTTTGGAACTAGGTAACAGGCAGAGGTTGGAACATTTTGGAGGCCTCAAAGAAGACAGGAAAATGTGGGAAAGTTTGGAACTTCCTAGAGACTTATTGAATGGCTTTGCCCAAAATGCTGATAGCGATATGGACAATAAAGTGCAGGCTGAGGTGGTGTCAGATGGAAATGAGAAATTTGTTGGGAACTGGAGCAAAGGTGACTCTTGATATGTTTTAGCAAAGAGACTGGCAGCATTTTGCCCCTGCACTAGACATTTGTGGAACTTTGAACTTCAGAGAGATGATTGAAGGTATCTATCTGGCATAAGAAATGTCTAAGCAGCAGTATTCAAGAGGGGACATGGGTGCTGTTAAAGACATTCAGTTTTATAAGGGAAGCAGAGCATAACAGTTCAGAACACTTGCAGCCTGAGAATGTGATAGAAAAGAAAATCCCATTTTCTGAGGAGAAATTCAAGCCAACTGCAGAAATTTGCATAACTAACGAGGAACTGAATGTTAATCCCCAAAACAATGGGGAAAATGTCTCCAGGGCATGTCAGAGGTCTTCATGGCAGCCCCGCCTATCGCAGGCCTGGAGGCCTAGGGGAAAAAAGTGGCTGGGCCCAGATCTCCATGCTCTGTGCAGCCTAGGAACTTGCTGCCTGTTTCCCAGCCGCTCCACCCATGGCTGAAAGGGGCCAGCATAGAGCTTGGGCTGTGACTTCAGAGCCTTGGCAGCTTCCACATGGTGTTGAGCCTGTGTGTGCACAGACATCAAGAATTGAGGTTTGGGAAGTTCCACCTAGATTTCAGAGGATGTATGGAAACACCTGGATGTCCAGCCAGAAGTTTGCTGCAGGTTGGGGGGGCTCTCATGGAGAACCTCTGCTAGGACAGTGCAGAAGAGAAATGTGAGATTGGAGCCCCCCTCCAGAGTCCCTACTGGGGCGCCCCCTAGTGGAGCTGTGAGAAGAGAGCCACTGTCCTCCAAACCCCAGAATTGTAGATCCACTGACAGCTTGCAGGGCTCGCCTGGAAAAGTCCCAGACACTCAATGACAGCCGTTGAAAGCAGCCGGCTGCAAAGTCACAAAGCAGAGTGGCTCAAGACCATGGGAACGCACCTCTTGCATCCACGTGACCTAAATGTGAGGCATGGAGTCAAAGGAGATCATTTTGAACTTTAAGATTAGACTGCCCCACTGGATTTCAGACTTGCATGGGGCCTGTAGCCCATTTGTTTTGGCCAATTTCTCTCATTTGGAATGGTTGTTATTTACCCAATGCCTGTACCCACATTGTATCGTGAAAGTAACTAATTTGCTTTTGATTTTACAGGCTCATAGGTGGAAGGGACTTACTTTGTCTGAGATGAGACTTTGGACTGTGGACTTTTGATTTAAGGCTGAAATGAGTTAAGACTTTGGGGGACTGTTGGGAAGGCATGAATGGTTTTGAAATTTGAGGACATGACATTTGAAAGGGGCTATGGGCAAAAGGATTGGTTTGGCTGTGTCACCACCCAAATCTCATTTTTAATTTTAACTCCTGCAATTCCCATGTGTCCTGGGAAGAACCTGGTTAGAGGTGATTGAATCATGGGGGCAGGTCTTTCCTGTGCTGTTCTAGTGACAGGGAATAAGTCTCACGAAATCTGATGGTTTAAAAAACAGGGATTTCCCTGCAAAATATATCTTCTCTTGTCTGCCACCATGTGAGATGCACCTTTCACCTTCCATCATGATTGCAAAGCCTCCCCAGCCAGCCACATCGAACTGTAGGTCCATTAAATCTCTTTCTTCTGTAAATTGCCCAGTCTCAGGTGTATCTTTATCAGCAGCATGAAAACGGACTAATACAAGAACCAAGAACAAAAACCGTATGATCGGCCGGATGCAGTGGCTTATGCCTGTAATCCCAGCACTTTGGGAGGCCGAGGTGGGCAGATCATGAGTTCAGGAGTTTCAGACCAGCCTGCCCAATGTGGCAAAACCCCGCCTCTACTGAAAATACAAAAATTAGCTGGGCATGGTGGCATGCACCTGTAATCCCAGCTACTCGGGAGGCTGAGGCAAGAGAGTTGCTTGAACCCAGGAGGCGGAGGTTGCAGTGAGCCGAGATCACGCCACTGCACCCTGGCATGGGCAAGACTCTGTCTCAGAAACAAAACAAAACAAAACAACATTATTTTAAGAGATGCTGAAAAAGCATTTGATAAAAGTCAACATTTCCTTATGAGAAAAACCCTCAGTAAACTGGGCATAGAAGAAACATACCTCAACATCATAAAGACCATATAAGACAAACGCATAGCAAGCATTGTACTGAACAGGGAGAATTCGAAAGCTTTTCCTCTAAGATCTGAAATAAGACAAGGATGCCCCACTTCCACCACTGTTATTCAACATAACACTTAAAGTCCTGGCCAGAGCAATTAAGTAAGAGAAAGAAATAAAAGGCATCCAAATTAGAAAGGAAGAAGTCAGATTAGCCTCAATCACAGATATCATGATCTTTTGCTAAGAAAAACCTAGACTAACAAAAAATCTGTTAGAACTGATAAATGAATTCAGTATGCTGTAAAATACAAATTTAACATATAAATATCAGTAGTATTTCTACACATGAACAGTGAATAATCTGAAAAAGAAGTCAAGATAAAAGTATTTTGTGACAAAGCTGTAGTAACCAAGACAACATGATACTGGTAAAGACAAAACAAAACAAAAAAATAGATATACCAATGCCAGACATAAATCCACACATTTATAACCAACCCAACTCATTTCGACAAAGGTACAAATGACATACATTGGGAAAAGAACTGTCTCTTCCATAAAGAAAACCTGGATATCTATATGCAGAATAGATATCCCTATCCATTTTATATGGTGGGAAATAGGAGATACCCCTATCTTCTACTATATAATAAAATCAAATCAAAATTGATTAATGATTTAAATATAAGACCTGAAACTATGAAAGTCCTAGAAGAAAACACTGAAGAAATGCTTGACGACATTGGCCTGGGCAAATATATTTTGAATGATACCTCAAAAGCACAGACAATAAAAGCAAAACTAGAAAAACTGGATTACATCGAGCTAAAACACTTCTGTAAAGCAAAAGACATGCTCAACAAAGTGAGGAGATGACCTGCAGAATGAGCGAAAATATTTCAAAGTATTCATCCAACAAAGAATCAATAATCAGAATACGCAAGAAATTCAAACAACTCAGTAGCAAAACAAACAAACAAACAAAAAAAATTCACAAATGGGCAAAAGCCTTGAATAGGTATTTCTCAAAAGAAGGCAATAGAGTTTTCCATGAAGACATAGTATAGTTGAATTCAAAATTCTTGATGATGCATATAATTTCACCTTTAGAACTCAATAATGGTAGTTCTTTAGTACTATTTTAAAGAAAGTGAGGAGCTGGAGGAATTTTCTTTGTGATCTTATTTTTTCATTTGCAATAAATGTCCCTTGCTTACAAAATTTAAAATACTATATTAGGAGCTTATAATAAAAAAGCAATATATTTCACTCTTTCCTATCCCTTGTCTTTTATCAGATATTTTAAACTGTTTCTGTTCTTGGTTCTTCTATTATTTATTTCCACATCTCTGAAACATATGCTTATAATGCTATTTTTTATCATGAACTTCTGCTTTTATCTATTTTCTCCTTGATCTGAAAGATGGTGGTATATCTTCTTTCATTTAAACTATGCATTTCTTACCCTCTTCTCCCACTCATGTTTCATTTTCCATATTTTAAACATAATTAGATTAATATTTTATTTCCTTTGATGCATAATTCTCTATGATATACTTAAATAATATAATAAGATTATTTGTAATTCCATCAACTAGAAAATATATCTTGATCCTTGACATTTTCTTTCACATTTTATCTCTGCCTTTTCAACCTTACATTCTCTCTTATCTGTAAAGTTATTTTACATTTTCAAGTATGACAAAATTTACATTCTACTTCAGTCACAATTAAGACTTCTATATTTGTATATAGTGTGTACATATATATTTTTTATATATATACACATATATTCTTTTTCTTTTTTGAGATGGAGTCTCACTCTGTTGCCCAGGCTGGAGTGCAGTGGTGCAATCTCAGCTCACTGCAACCTCCGTCTCCTGGGCTCAAGTGATTCTCCTGCCTCAGCCTCCCAAGCAGCTGGGATTACAGGTGTGCACCACTGTGCCCAGCTAATTTTTGTATTTTCAGTAGAGATGGGCTTCTGGCATGTTGGCCAGGCTAGTCTCAATCTCCTGACCTCAGGTGATCCGCCCACTTCGGCCTCCCAAAGTGCTGGGATTACAGTCCTGAGCCACTGTGTCTGGCTGTATACAGTACAATTTTAAAAGTGCAAAATTAAAAAAAATTGTATTTTCATGACATAAATGTAACCAATGTTAAATAAATTCTTCTCATGCAATGCAAACTCATTTTTTTCTTTCATCATCATATAATTTTTTTACATAGATACATTTTTTATTTTTATATTACAGTTTTATTGAAATAAAACACGTCGTACAATGTATCCACTTATATTATGCAATTCAGTAGTTTTCCATATATACTCAGAGCTCTACAACCATTACCACAATCAATTTTGAAACATTTTTATTAAAATTTTTTTATTGATATAAAATATCTGTACATATTTTGGGAGTACATGTGACATTTTGATGTATGTATATAATGTATAATGATCAAACCAGCATTAACTGGGATAGCCATTGCTTCAAACATTGATCTTTTCTTAGTGTTGGGAACATTAAAATTCTTCTAGCTATTTTGAAATATACAATAAATTACTGTTAACTATAATTTTCCTACTTTACCATTGGAATACTAGAACTTACCCATTTTAACTATATTTTTGTACCCATTTACCAACTTCTTTTCATCCCCTCTCCTCCCTTTCCTTCCCAGTTCCTGGTAATTCTACTGTCTAACTCCATAAGTTCCACATTTCTAGCTTCCACACATTAGTGAGAATGTGTGACATTTGTCTTTCTGTACTTGTCTTATTTCATTTAACATAATGATTTCTTGTTCCTTCCACATTGCTGGAAATTACAATATTTCATTCTTTTATGAAGGAATTATATTTTATTGTGTATCTATACCACATTTTAAAATCACTCATTCATTAATGGATACTTAGGTTGATTTTATGTATTGACTACAATGAATAGTGCTACAATAAACATGTAGATACACTAATACCAATTTCTTTTATTTTGGATATATACCCAGGAGTGGGATTGCTGGATCATATGGTAGTTCTATTTTTAGTTTATTTTTTTCCATAATGGTTTTACTACTTTGCATTCCCACCAATTGATCTGGGATACAAGCATTCCCCTTTCTCTACATCCATGCCAACATTTGTTATTTTCAGTCTTTTGGATAATAACCATTTTAACTGTAATGAAATGATATCTCAATGTGTTTTTCATTTGCATTTCCTTGATGATTAATGATGTTGAACATTTTTTATATGCCTGTTGGACTTCTTGTTTAGCAACATACCTATATTCTCAATAAGGAAGGTCTTAGGAACTGCACAACCCAAGTTCTTTTCTTATGAAAAGTTTACTAAGATCTAATTTATATGAATGTTCACCATAAGATTATTGGTAAATAAAAATTAAGAACCTATACAAATGTTCTTCAAAAGGCAAAGGGTTAATTAAATGAGTTTATATCCATGTCTTAGAATAATGTGAAATCATTAAAGATGCTATTTCCCAGTATCTCCTGACCTAAATATGTGCCCATGTTATATTAAGAGAAAAAATACAAGCCATAAAATATACATTCTGAATTTTGAAATAAAATACAGGCGAGGCCAGACACAGTGGCTCAGGCCTGTAATCTCAGCACTTAGGGAGACCAAGGCAGGCAGAGCGCTTGAGCCCATAAATTCAAGACCAGCCCGGGCAACATGGTAAATAAAACCCCGTCTCTACAAAAAAGCAAAAAGTAACCATGTGTGGTTGTTTATGCCTGTAGTTCTACTAATCAGGAGATTGACGTGGGAGGAACACCTGCGCTTGAAAAGTCACTGTGCAGAGAGTTGTGATCACATCATTGCACTCCAGCCCTCCAGTTTGGGAGACAGAGTGAGACCTTATCTCTAATAAGAAAATAAATCATGCATATATATATGCATGATTTATTTTCGAGAATATATATATATATATATATATGAAACATTTATACTGAAAAAGCAACCCAGGGAGAGCCCATTGAGTCTCCAAAATAACCAGGTAACAGTATACTTACTTTTATAGTAAGAAAATATGTTAGAATACTTGTATAAACTGTTGATTCCCTTGTTTCATTCTTTGTTGACTATTTGTATACCAACTCCACCCCTAGTACATTCAAATTACCCTATCTCTACTTACTGCTTTGGAAATTAATATGACATAAAAATAAAAATGAGCCTGGTTTTAGTTTTGTGTCTCAAACCTCATGGAGAAAATGTCCTCAGATCCTAGAGATTTATACCCATATATAATAAATAGTAGGAGTATAAAATGTTATATCTGTTATTTTTCTTACTTTTCCAGAAAAAATAGTCTCTTAGAATGTGGCAAAAATAACATGGGGAAAGCGATAAGCTTCTAAAAGCAAATAGGGTCCTGAAAAGAGCCCAGTTTTGCAGATAGCTCCCAAGGCTTAGTAATAGGGTTAAAGGATGGGAAGTATCAAGTCTTTCAGATGGTTTGAGTTGCAAGGGCAAAGGAAACCTGAATGCAGAGCCACTGCTACCACATGTCAACTTCATGTGAATTAGAAAACTGCTTTCTCTAGGAATATGAAGACAGCTATCTTAGGGTAAACACAATGCTTTTCTACAAAGTAAAGGGAATATCTTCCCCTGTGCCAGAAAGGCTTGGCAAGTAGACTACTCAGGGTGAATTTCGGCATCCATCCACTCTCTTGACTGAGCACTTCTGGATAATGCAAAAGCTACACAAAGCTGTATAGCTATCTCACCTGTAGTCTGACTGGAGACCTAGCCGAATTGAAAGGACCCAGCAGATGCAACAGATACATTTCCTTAGACATTCATAAAGTTTTTCATGTCCCAGTGTGGACTTGGAGTAGCCGAATGAGTTCCATGCAACTAGGAGTAATAGGGACATAGCTTAGAGAGTCATCATACCTTTATAAAGAATAAAGGACGGATTGGTTACAATGAGAATGAATAGACAGTTGAACACAAGATGAGATACGTCTCTGCTGAAGCTAGTGTTAACAGACAACATTGAGACCAGATCTCCCTGATCACAACACTGAGATTAAATATCCCTAACATCACCTCCACCATCACCAACAATAACAAAATCTTATTACAAGCAGAGCCATAACCCTGGGGAAGAGTGGGGACATTGCTGAAATTAAAAAGAAGATAATATTTATGACAAAATAGAAACCTGAAATCAAAACTGAGTTTTAAAAAATATTGTATGTCCTGCACCTAAGTTTGTGGAATGAAAGATATATATTTGCTGACTTTGAATAGCAAATATCATTGTCACCTTTAATAATAACCATGCCCTGACGAGAATTCTATAATCTCCTGGAAATCACTCTGCTTATTTTACATTTCTGCCTCATAACAAAGGAATACCTGAAGTATGAAATATAGTTGAGCACAATATTTAAGACTATATTGTATAGCTTTGTAGGGATAAACAGCATCGCACTGGTATCAACCTGGACAAAATTTGAAAAAAAAATACTGAGTGACATGATAGATTTTAACTTTAGTCCAAAGCATTTTGAAATTTATTGACAATTTAACCTTCAAGACTTCACAATTTGCAGGACCATTCTGTTCAACTTTTACTTGATTACCCAACCATGAATGTATACTTTTCTCTATGAAAATTAAAGAACTAACATTGACAGTAGTCACTTCCCTAACTCAGTGAGGTTTATTTTAATACCTTCTCCCTCATTCATCCCAATGCCTCCTAATGCAGTCTGTTGTTAATCCTCACTTCATCTGATCCTAATGTCACCATTCATGAATCATCATCGTTTTCTTCATCTCTGCGGCATCCAATCTTGTGGTACACAATTTTTCAAGTGTATTATAAAGGCTCGATTTTTTTTTTACCTCTATTAGAAGAACAACTAATCTCAATCATTATCTTTATAAGTTAAGCTTGCCCTACCCCAGCAATATTAATAAGAAATCACTGTTAGACCACACAACCTAAAGAATCAAGAGAAACTATTGAATTTTATGATTCTGAGGGGTTTATTTTTTACTAAACTTATCAAAGTCAAGCTCCTTTCCTAGAACTCAGAACAATGATAAACCCAGAGTAAAAAAATCACCCAAGCTTCTAAAATTCCATTAATGCTTTCACAAGCTCTGTCTATATAACTAATTCTTTATAATATTAACTTTTCTATGTGTTAATATATTAGAGTTAATATATTAGAGCTAATATATAGAGAGTTAATATATTATTTACATCCCACTTTTAGAAATCAGGGCCAAATATAAAGGTAATTATACTAATTTTAGTTGTCATTAAAAGTCAAATTCTAAAATATTTGGCTTAAATAATGAAGACATATATTTCTGAAGCATTAAGAAACTTGCTGAAAAATCTTCCTGGTTATATATTCTATACCATTATCTATAAGAGAGTTGTTTATTCCACTAATGAGCACAGAAAGTCAGCAGATGTCTAGAACCAATTTGGCAGCTGCTAAACTTTATATCCATAATCCAAGAAGCCATTAGTTGAAAATAATTTTTAGAAACTTAAATGTCAGAATTCTGCCAATGCTTCATCCATAGGAAACCTAGAATTGGAAGATCATATTGCCGTACAATGTTTCTCCCTAAAATCAGCTTAAAATATTGGTTAAGCACTACCTGAAATATTCACATAGAATCATCAGTATCATAGTTAAACATATTTAAATTTTGCCAACATTCTTAAACTTAATATATCAAATTTTAAATGTGTGTATCAGCTCTTTTAGAGACTGAGGCAGAGAATAAATATTGCAGATTACAGCTTTGTAGGCCTTATCATAATTACATTCTCTATGGAATCCACAGTTTATCAAGCTATGGCCAATTGATGCCATCGACCCTTAATTTTCTACTTCTGATCCAAACTTAACCTGTAATTTGTTTTCTGCTTTGGGAGACTTTTTTTGTTGTTTTAATACATAATATTTTACATATTTATGGGTTATGTGGGAGTATTTACAAGCACAGAATGTGTGATGATCAAGTTAGAGTATTTGGACTATCCCTCACTATGAGTATTTATTATTTAAGTATGTTGGTTACATTTTAAGTCCTCTCTTTTACCTGCTTTGAAATATACAATATATTGTTACTAACTATAGTCACTCTAGCCTGCCATTAATTTTTAGAACTTATTTCTTCTATCTAACTGTATGTTGTACTCATTAAACAATCTCTCTTCATCCCCATCTTATCCACACCACCTTTCCAGCCTCTGGTATCTATCATTCTATTCTCCATCTCCATGAGATCAAGTACTTTATCTCCTACTAAAAGTGAGAACATGCAGTAATTTATTTTTCTTGCCTTTTTGTGCCTGGCTTATTTAACTTAATATAATGACGTCCAGTTCCATCCACGTTGCTGCAAATGACATAATTTTATGCTTTTTATGGCCAAATAGTATTCCATGGTGTATGTATTCTATATTTGCTTTATTCATTCATTCATTGATGGACATGTTGGTTGATTTCATCATTGCCATTGTGAATAGTGCTGCTAATGATAAACCAATGATAAACCAATGATAAACATGGTAGTGCATTTATCCTTTGATATACTGATTTATTTTCCTTTGGGCAAATTCCAGCAGTGGGATTGCTGGATTGTATGACAATTCTATTTTATATTTTTGGGGGAATCTCCATAGTGTTTTACATAATGGTTGGACCAATTTACTTTCCCACCCATAGTATACAAGAGAGACATTTTTTCCACATCCTCACCAGCATCTGTTATTTTTGTATTTTTAATAATAGCCATTCTAACTGCAGTAAGATGATATTTCATCATGATTTTGATTTGTTTCTCTGATGATTAGTAATACTGACCATTTTTTTCATATATCTGTTGCCCATTTATATGACTTTTTTGGAGAAATGTCTGTTTATATCCTTTGCCTACTTTTAAATGAGATTATTTGCTTTTTTACTGTTGAGTTGATTAAGTTTCTCGTATTTTTTTTATATTAGTACCTTGTTGGATGAATGGTATGCAAATGTTTTCTCCCATTTGACAGATTGTCTTTTCACTCTGTTGATTATTTCCTTTGCTAAGCAGAAGCTTTTTAGGTTAATGCAGGCCTTATATGTAGGTCTTATTCATGAAATCTTTGTCCAAACCAATATCCTGGATTGTTTTTCCTATGTTTTCTTCCAGTAGTTTTATATTTACAGGCCTTATGTTTAAGTCTTTAATCTATCTTAGGTTGATGTTTATAAATGGTGAGAGGTAGGGGTCAATTTTCATTCTTCTACATGTGGAAATCTAATTTTTCCAGCACCATTTATTTAAGACTGTGTCATTTCTGCAGTGCATTTTTTTTTTCGGTGTCTTTGCAAAAATCGGTTTGCTGTAAATACATGAATTTATTTCTGGACTCTATTTTTTTCCATTGGTCTAGATATCTATTTTTGTATTAATATCATGCTGTTGGCCGGGCACAATGGCTCACGCCTGTAATCCCAGCACTTTGGGAGGCAAAGGCAGGCAGATCACGAGGTCAGGAGTTCGAGACCAGCCTGGCCAAAGTGGTGAAACCCCATCTCTACTAAAAGTACAATAATTAGCTGGGTGTGGTGGCGGGCGACTGTAATTCCAGCTACTTAGGAGGCTGAGACAGGAGAATCATTTGAACCCGGGAGATGGAGGTTGCAGTGAGCTGAGATTGTGCCATTGCACTCCAGCCTGGGTGACAACAGCGAGACTCTGTCTCAAAAAAAAAAAAAAAATAAAATAAAATAAAATAAAAATATATATATATATACTGTGTTGCTTTGGTTGCTATAGCCATTTAATATATTTTTGAGTCAGATAGTGTGGTACTTCGAGTTTTGTTTCATTTGCTCAAAATTGCTTTGACTATTTGGGCTCATTTTTGTTCCATTTAAATTTTGGGATTGATTTTTCTAATTCCATGAAAAATGACATTGGTATTTTGATAGGGGTTGCATTGAATCTGAATATTGCTTTGAGCAGTATGGTCATTTTAACAATATTAATTCTTTTGATTCATGTGCATGAGATATCTTTCCTATGCTCACGGATCAAAAGAATGAATGTCAAAATGGGATGTCTTTCCATTTGTTTCAGTCCTCTTCAGTTTCTTCTAACAGTATTTGTAGTTTTCTTTGCAGAAATGTTTTATGTCCATGGTTAAATTTATTCCTAGGCATTTTTTTTTTTGGTGGCTATTGTAAATGTGATTGCCTTCTTGATTTATTTCTCAACCAGTTCATTGTTGGTGTATAAAAATGCTATTCAATTTATCAGATCTAACTTTTTTTTTTTTTTTGGTGGAGTCCTTAGGTGGTTCTAAAAGAATATACTCAGCAAAGAGTGACCATCTGACTTCCTGTTTTCCAATTTGGATGCCTTTTATTTCCTTCTCTTGCCTGATTGCTCTGGTTAGGACTCCTAGTACTATGATATATCATAGTGATACATTATGTGATATATCATGTTTATTGATTTACATATGTTGAACGGTACTTGTATCCCTGAGATTAATCCCACTTAATCATGGTGTGTATTTTTTAAATATGCTGTTGGATTTTGTTTCCTATTACTTTGTTGAGAATTTTTGTGAATTTTTGTGTCTAGGTTTACCAGAGATATTGATATGCAGTTTTCTTTTTGTGTTGTATCCTTATCTGGTTTTGATATTAGGCTAATGCTGGGCTCATAGAATGTCTGAGGAAACTCTCTCCTCTATTTTTTTTTTAGAATAATGTGAGGAAAACTGATGTTAATTATTCTTTGAAAGTTTGGTAGTATTTGACGGTAAAGTCATCCAGTCCTCTTTTCTCTGTCAGGAAACTTTTTTTTTTAAATTTATTTGATCTCATTATTTGTTCTTGGTCTTTTCAGGTTTTCTATTTCTTCCTGATTCAATCTAGGTAGGTTGTATAGAAATAGATAAATGTTCAGAAATTTATCTATTTCTTCTAGGTTTTCCAATTAGTTGATGCATAGTTACAATAATCTTTAGTGATCTTTTTTAATTCTGTGATATCAGTTATAATGTCTTATTTGTTGTCTTTGATTTTATTTATCTGGTTCTTTTCTATTTTTTTCTTAGTCTAGCTCAAAGATTGTCAGTTTTGTTTGTTTTCTCAAAAACACTTTTTATCTTTTTGATATCTTGTATTTTTTCAGTCTCAATTTCACTTAGTTCTGCTCTGATCTTTTAGTATTTTTTTCCTTCTACTAATTTTTGGTTTGGCTTTTTCTTGCTATTCTAGTCCCTTAATGTATTGTTAGATTTTGTACATTATGGGTTTTTGTTTTTGTTGTTGTTTTTTGTAGACAGCGTTTCACTCTGTCACCCAGGCTGGAGTGCAGTGGTGCGATCTCGGCTCACGGCAACCTCCGCCTCCCGGGTTCAAGCGATTCTCGTGCCTCTGCCACCCTAGTAGCTGGAATTACAGGCACGCAGCACCATACCTGGCTAATTTTTGTAATTTTAGTAGAGACAGGGTTTCACCATGTTGGCCAGGCTGGTATCGAACTCCTGGCCTCATGTGATCTGCCCACCTTGGCTGGCCTCCCAAAGTGCTGAGATTACAGGCATGAGCCACTGCTCCCAGTGGTATGTTATGTTTTGATTTTCATTTGTTCCAAGAAATTTTGTGATTTCCTTCTTAATATCTTCCTTGACTCAAAGGTCACTTAGAAGCATGTTTGATTTTCATGTATTTCTACAGTTTTTTAAGTTTCTCTTATTATTTATTTCTAGTTTTATTTCACCATGGCCCAAGAAGATAGTTGATATAATTTTGGTTTTTTAAAATTTTTTGAGATTTATGTGTCCTGACATATCATCTATCCTGGAGAGTGTTCCATGTGCCAATGAAAAAATTGTGTATTCTGTAGCTATTGGATGAAATGTTATATAAATGCCTCTTAGGTCCATTTGAGCTAAATATATAAAGCCAATGTTTCTTTGTTAACTTTCGGTCTCAATGATATATCTAATGCTGAGATTGGAGTGTTGAAGTCCCCAGCTATTATTGTATGGAAGCCTATCTCTCCCTTTAAATCTAATAACATTTGCTTTATATACCTGAGTACTCTGGTGTTGGATGCATATATGTTTAGTATTGTTAAATCCTCTTGTTGAATTGGTTCCTTTATCATCATGTAATGATCTTCTTTGTCTTTTTTTTCACTGCTTTTGATAGAAGTTATATATTTTTTTGTGATATAAGTATAGCTGCTTCTGTTGTTAGTGTGATGAGGGATCCTTTATAGGTGACTAGATGCTTTTCTCTTGATGTTTTAGGTATTTTCTTTTTGTGTCTTACTTTTGGCAGGTTAAGTATAATGTACTATAGGAAGCCCTTTTTGTATTGAATCTGTTTGGGGGTCACTGAGGCTCCTGTATATGGATTTCTAAATCTCTTGCTAGACTTGGAAAGTTTTAACTTATTATTTTGTTAAATAGGTTTTCCAAATCTTTCATTTTCTTTTTGCCTCCTGGGATACTGAAAATTTGAATGTTTGGTCACTTTATGGTATCCAATGTGTCATGTAGACTTTGGTCATTTTTTTTCATTTTTGTCGATTTTTGTCTGACTGAGTTATTTCAAAAGAACTGTATTCAAATACAGAGATTCTTCTGCTTGATCCAGTCTATTGTTGAGCTTTCAAATGTGTTTTGCATTTCATTTAAATTATTAATTTCCTGAAGTGTGTTTGGTTCCTTGTTGTGATAGCTGTTTGGCAAATTTCTCATTCATGTGCTGAATTGTTTTTCGGATTTCTTTGTACTGTTGTTCAGTATTCTCTTGTATTTTGCTGAGTTTATTTAAAATTAGCATTTTGAATTCTTTTTCTGGGACTTTACAGATTTGTTTTTGATTGAGATCTGTTGCTAGAGAATTGATGCATTCCTTTGTAGGTGTCATATATTTTCTTGCTTTTTGATGTTTCCCTTATACTTATGTTGATATCTGCACATCTGCTGTAATGTCACTTCGTCTATTTTTGTTGAGTTTGCTTTCATAAGGAAGGATTTTCTCCTGAAGATGTATCCATGTTATTGGTTGGGTAGGGCACTTTGGCTTTGAATCTGAGTGCATGTAGTGGTGCAATGTCTGTGTGATTTCTTTGGCTATAAACAATGTCCGTGGTGTCTGTGATTTCCTAGGTGGCTTAGGGTTTGGTTATTAATGGATGCTGTGGTGAAATATTCTTGGGGACTAGGATGCTGGATGAGTCAGTTTTAAGGCCCCAGTGGTGGTGGAAGTGGGTTGAGTGTGGCTATTCTAGGGCTCCAGCATGGTATACACTTGCACTAGTGTTAGCAGGTCCAGGCAGGCTGATTCTTGGGCCTCTACATAGCTTGCTGGAATGCCAGTAGTGGCAAAGTTGGGCTTAGCAAGTAGATACGTTCTCCATCCCCTGTACAGCCAACATGGTATAGGCAATGGCAACAGCATTAGCAGGACAATCCTCTGTGTCCTGAGAAGTGTGTGCTGGTATTGGTAGTGGCTGTGATGGACTGGGTGGACCAGTTTCCAGGCTCTCAGGTGGCATGTGCAGGTAGGTGCCAGCCATGGTGGTGGTGGCCGGGTGGGTAGGCCCAATCTCAGGCCTCTGGGAGAAGTGCTCAGGTGCCAACAGTGGTGGACTGCACTGGCCAATCCCCAATTCACCAAATTGTATGCTCTGGCACAACAGCAGTAAGGGACAAAGCCGGGATGGTAGGCTTGTCCTCAGGCCCCCCTCAGATAGGGAGGTGCCAGCCATGGTAGGCAGGGGCCAGGCAATCCATCCACAGGCCTGCAATGGAATGTTTGGGTAAGAGCTGTAGCAGCCTGGCTACAACCCTGCCATAGGGGAGGGTAGGCCTATCATCAGTGGTGGCTGCATAGGCCAGCAGGTGGGGAACGCTTGCCATACTCGTGCCTCAGCACAGCAAGGGTAACCTGTGCCTCTCTTATGCTTTAGTCCATGCAGCAGCAGCAGCCCGTGCTGTGCTCATGTTTTAACCCTGGCACTGCTGGACCCCATGACAGTGAGCATCTGTTTGGGGCTGGGCTCTAAAATGGTGCCTTGCTGTAGCTGCTTAGGTCTTAGGGAGTGTGTTGGACCACACACAAGCTCTTTCCTTTGAGCAGTGCCATCACACGGTTTCCTAGTAACCCCCTATGTTAGTTTCAGGGCCCCTGAGGGTTGACGGGCTCTCCTATGGCTAGGATTTCAGGAGTCTACAGAGGGAATATGGACTGCTGGGGATCTCTCCCTTACCCTTTGTCTGCACTTGGGAGTTTCTCCCAGCTCCCATCCAAAAAGGCTGCCTCACTTCCCTGTCCTTCCTTGCCTTAGATGTTCCCTGTCACTTTTCTCTCAAATTCCAGTGTTCTCTCTTGGATGAGCTGTTCAAGGTGCACTTATCTATTCATTACTTTGTTCTTCTTAGTGGAGGAGGTAAATAACAGATGCGTCTAGTCAGCCGTGTTGAAGCCCATCCCTTTGAATTATTCTTGGGAAAGTTTTAAACAATTTTCTGAGGAAAAAAATCTCACTTCAAGAATCCTTTTGATCCAACCTGATAAAGAATAAGACAAGCCTCCACTTGAGAGATAACATATGTCAGAATTGTAAATTGCCATGGAAGATGTTACCTCTACCATCTAATTTTAAATCATAGTGATAGTCAACAATGTAAAATATGGGACTCCAGTTACTACTGTCAATTATACTATTGAATCTACTGAAAACTGAAAACTGGTACTTGTCATAAACTCAAATGAGATATTTATTATTGGGAAAATGCTCTTTAAGGGTCTCGTTTTTTCTTTTTTTTTTTGCATTTTGCTAGAATTTTTATACATATACTTAATCATGTCAACACAAAGCTGCTTACCTGACTGTATTAGAGTTATACAGCCATATCTTTCCTAAATTACAAGGTAACTATGTGTCCTTGTTATCATTCAAGTAACTGCATCAGAAATATCCATTTGAAGATGGATTCTGTACTTTTATTTTTTTAACCGTGATCTCACTCTGTCATCCAGGCTTTGAGTGCAGTGATGCTATCACAACTGCTAGCTACAGCCTCGACCTCCTGGACTAACGTGATCCTTCTACCTCCACTTCCTGTATAACTAATACTACAGGCACATATCATTATGTCTGGCTAATTTTTCAACTGCTTATAGAGACAGGGTCTTGCTATGTTGCCCAGGCTTGTCTATAATTTCCGGTCTCAAGCCATCCTCCCACCTTGGCCTCCCAAAGTGCTGGCATTACAGAACTGAGCCACCATGCCAGCTATGCCTCTTCATTCTAAAAAAGTTAATGAGGGCCTATTGAGTAGTCCATACACTGTGCAGGTGCTAGGAATAAAAAAAAAGAAAAAGACAAGGTCGGTTACTCCTATAGAGCTTCAATATATTCTATAAATAGACACATACATTTTAAAATATATAAATATATATTCTGCTATATTCATAGTTGTGGAATGTCTGTCCCTGATACTATGGAAGTACAAAGAAGATTTACTTTTAATACCATAACTGAATACAGTTTCAATTATGTTACCCAATATTCCTTATATGTACATGGGAATTATGTTTATTTCTCCTAGGAGTCATTGAATAGAAATTTATTTCATAGAGAAACTTTATGCTTTCTTTTACTGTATTATGAGAACTATGTAGCCCAAAGTAATTTATCTTTTCATTCTGATGTTAGTTCATTGGGGTAGCTCATAATAAGTGCCTGATATATTGTTATATCATCTCCAAATTAGTTTCTGGTGTTTACCTTTAACTGCCTTGTTTTCCACATGTTTTTGAAATTGTGTAATTTTAAAGCAGCAAGAGCTAGAAAAATTAATCTATTTTAATCCTCTAAAGTTTCAGAGGAATTAATTTAGGGCTCAAGATTGTAAGTGATCTGACCAAGATATAGTTACTTACAGAATTTAGATTTGAAATCGGGTCATCTGATTCTCAATACTGTGCTTTACTTACCCCACCTTACTAAAAGATGAAATGGAAAGAGTGACAAATCAGAAAAACAAATGAAGAAATGGAGGCAAAAAAGGAAACAAAAAGAAGGGGAAATAAACAAGGTAGAAAATTAGGAAGGGTTCCAAATTTTACTTTTCCAAAACTTAGATATAAATTTTTAAGGAACGTAATGGTAAAATTCTCACCTTAAAGTGAAAATACTATTCTCTTGGCAATTGGGGAAGTAAATAAACACACCCAAATGCATGTAAAATGTTAAAATGCAACAGCACATGTATCTTTCTTCAGGATCATTAGCAATAATTGTGTTTTAAGTTGTAAACATGAACAAGCCTGTTTGTTCAGACACTTGAAAAATAATGAAAATAATTCTTGCCTCTTTTGTTATGTTTCCTGTATTAGTCCTTTCTTATGCTGTTATAAAGCGTTGCCTAAGATTGGGTAATTTATAAATGAAAGAGGTTTAATTAGCTCATAGTGCTGCATGGCTGGAGAGGCCTCAGGAAACTTACAATCATGGCAGAAGGCACCTCTTCACAGGGATGCAGGAGAGAGAATGAGTGCAAACAGGAGAAATGCCAGATGCTTATAAAACCATCAGACCTCATGAGACTCACTCATTACCACAAGAACAGCATGTGGGAAACTGCCCACCTGATCCAGTTATCTCCACCTGGTCCCACCCTTGACACATGGGGATCATGGGGATTCCAATTCAAGGTGAGATTTGGGTGGGGACACAGAACAAAACCATATCATTTCCTAAAATAGATTGATGTTTTAAGATGTAAATGCTAACCTTACAGTTGAGGCCTATACACTAGTAGTCCTGTTAACATCTAGCTCAGGATGGGTTCTTAATTTATGAGGAGAAAACTTTATCAATAAATATAATTTTAATTTCTCCCTAAAATATGTATAAACTTATAAACATATTATTGTATTTTTGTGCCTATGATTTGTAAAGTTAGGGAAGCAGCATCATTGGCTTAAAATTAACTAACGTTAAACCTACTACATATGTCATATTTGTTTGACCAACATAGACTGACTCAATGTTATATCTGTCAGTGTTTGAAGGAAAAATTCTATGTGTTGGATACCAAACTATGCTCATTGAGAATTGTTGCAGTTTTCTAATGCTGCACAGCAAACCATTCAGAAATTAGAAACTTGAAACAACAGTGTATTATTCTTTCAAATTATTGAAACAACAGTTTGTTTTTACCTGTGTTTCTATGGGTTGAGTGGGCTCTATTGGGTAATTTGTTCTAGGACCTCTCATGTGGCTGAGGCTGGAATCAGATCAACTGACTGATCAACTAACATGGCTCACTCACATGGCTATTTGTTGATGCTGTTCGTTCAGAGCTCACCTAGAGCTGTCAACCAGCATACCTACAATGGCCTCCCCATGTGGCTTGACCTTCTTGTAGCATGGTGACCATGTCCCAACAGGCAGAATCCTAATCAGTCCAAGAGACGCAGGAAGAACTTGAAAGACTTCTTATGACCTTATGTTTTGATGTCCTGGAATATCCTTTCCACAGAATTCTGCTAGTCCGAACAAGTGCTAATGCCAGTCTAGATTCAAGGGGATGAGGAATTAAACTCCACTTTGTGATATGAGGAAAAGCGTGTGTATTCCAGGAAGAAGAAATTAATGGCATATCTCAGTAGATACTATGTTCTGAAAGGTCTACCCATATTCTCGCAAAGATAAAAACTAATCCCACAACTGCATGGATATGGGCTAAGGGGGAAACATCAATCCAAAACATTCTTAAATAAGTAATTTTGGGTCTGCTGAAGTTTGCAAATAGAATTGTAACTTAGATTAATCACCACTAATAAGTTTCTTTCTATCAAATGCAGTAACGATGCATTTACCCTTTATATTTTGAAAATGAATTGTTACAATCTGTTTACTTTCACTTTAAAGAAACTTAATATTGTTTTTATTCAACTATAGAAGTGAAAAAATCAATCAATTATTATGATTTTTTTTAAAATTTCCAACTTTTATGTTAAGTTCAAGGGTACATGTGTAGGATGTGCAGGTTTGTTACACAGGTAAACATGTGCCATGGTGGTTTACTGCACAGATCATCCCATCTCCCAGGTATTAAACCCAGCATCCAGTAGCTATTCTTCCTGACGATCTCCCTCCTTCCACCCTCCAACAGGCCCCAGTGTGTGTTGTTTTCCCCCATGTGTCTGTCTGCTGTCATCATTCACCTCCCACTTATAAATGAGAAAATGTGGTATTTGCTTTTCTGTTCCTGCATTAGTTTCCTAAGGATAATGGCCTCCAGCTCCATCCATGTCCCTGCAAAGGACAAGATGTGGCTCTGTTTTATGGCTGCCTAGTATTCTGTGTATATGTACCATATTTTCTTTATCCAGTCTGCCATTGATGGGCATTTGGGTTGATTCCAAGTTTTTACTATTGTGAACAGTGCTGTAATTAACATATGCATGCAGGTGTATTTATAGTAGAATTATTTATATTCCTTTAGTCATATATTGAGTAATGGGATTGCTGGGTCTAATGATATTTCTGTTTATAGGTCTTTGAGGACTTGCCACACTATCTTCCACAATGGTTGAACTAATTTTCACTCTCACCAGCTGTGTCTAAGCATTCTCTTTTCTCTGCAACCTCATCAGCATCTGTTATTTTTTGACTTTTTAGTAATAGTCATTCTGAATGATGTGAGATGGTATCTCATTGTGGTTTTAATTTGCATATATCTAATAATCAGTGATGTAGTGCTTTTTATCATATGTTTGTTGGCTGCATGCATGTTTTCTTTTGAGAAGTGTCCATTCATGTCCTTTGCCCACTTTTTAATGGGATTGTTGTTTTTTTTTTGTAAATTTGTTTAAGTTCCTTATAAATGCTGGATATTAGACCTTTGTGAGATGAAGAGATTGCAAAATTTTTCTCCTATTCTGTAGGTTGTCTGTTTACTCTTGTTGATTTCTTCTTTTTCTTTGCAGAAGCTCTTTAATTAGATCCCATTTGTCTATTTTTGCTTTTGTTGCAATTCCTATTGATGTCTTCATCTTGAAATCTTTGCCCATGGCTATGTCCTGAATGGTATTGCCTAGGTTTTCTTCTAGGGCTTTTATAGTTTTGGGTTTTCATTTAAGTATTTAATCCATATTGAGTTGATTTTTGTATATGGTATAAGAAAGTGGTGCAGTTTCAGTGTTCGGCATATGGCTAGCCAGTTATTCCAGCACCATTTATTAAACAGGGAATTCTTTCCTTTGCTGGAGAGGTGTCGCAATCATTTGGAGGAAAAGGAGCACTCTGGCTTTTTGAATTTTCAGCGTTTTTGCACTGATTCATTCTCATCTTTGTGGGCTTATCTACCTTCAATATTTAAGGTTGCTCCTATTTGGATGGGTTTCTTGTGGGTTTTGCTGTTATTGTTTTCTGATTGTTTGTTTTTCTTTTAATAGTCTGGCCTTTTTTCTGTAGGGCTGCTGCATTTTGCTGGGAGTTCACTCCAGACCCTAGTTGCCTTGGTTTTTCCCATACCTGGAGGTATCACCAGTGAAGTCTGCAAAACTGCAAAGATGGCAGCCTTGTCCATCCTCTGGAAGCTCCATTCTAGGTGGGTACTGACCTGTTGCTGGCCTGAATGCACTTGCAGGAGGTGGTTGGAGACACCAGTTTGCAGCTCTCACCCATTCAGAAAGAATGGAACCAGGGACCTGCTTTAAGAAGCACTGTGGCTGCTTTATGGTAGAGCAGCTGTGCTGCTTGGAGATCCCTTCAGCCCTTTATCGGTTTGGGCTCTCCGAGGCTCACAGATTGAACTGGCTGAGGCACCTGAACAGCCAAGACGGCAGCCTGTCCCGCGTCCTGGGCACTCCATTTCAGGGAGAAATTAGAACTCTGCTGGCTGTAGAACGGGGGCAGGGGTGGCTGGAGGCCTAGGCTGGGAGGTCCTGCCCAGTGAGGAAGAATGGATCGGGGTCCCACTTAAAGAAGCAGTCTAGTCACATTCTGGCAAAGCAGCTGTGCTGTGCTGGGGAAACCCTTCCTCGTCCCAACCATTTGGACTCTCCAGATTCCAAGGAAGTGGGTCCTATCTTGTGAAGTGTCATGGAAGTGAGACCCACAGACTGATGCTGCTCAGCTCTCTGGATTCGGTCCCCTTCCTGTGGGTATGCACAGACCTCCTGCCTTGCCTAAGCTGCAGACACTCTTGCTGGGGATCCTGGGATGGAGTATGTAAAACTCCTGGGTCTCTGTGCCTGCCTTAGCAGCTGCTCTGCCAGGATTCCACACAGCTCTGTGTGTTTCACCCAAGGCTCTAGGGAGTGGACCCATGAGGGGACTTCCCGATCTGCAGGTTGCAAAGATCCATGGGAGAAGCATGGTTTCCCGGAGTTGCACAATCACTCACTGCTTCCCTTAGCTGGGAGTGGTTCCCTTGGCTCCATGTTGCTCCCAGGAAGGCCATCACCCCACCCTGCTTTTCTGCATTCTCTGTGGGTCGAGTTGTTTCCTTGATCAGTCCCAGTGGGAGTACCTGGATATTTCAGTTGAAGGTGGTGTATTCACTCGCCCCTTCTATTCCTCTCTGTGAGTGCCTCAGACAGTAGCTGTTTCTAATCGGCCATCTTGGCCCAATTCCCATTATGATTTTCTTTGTCATATTTTTCTCAACTACCTTATTACTTTAACCATTGACCAATTACTTTCAATTAAAACAGGAGTATCAAGATAATTATTAGTTAACATAAAATTTTCATTAAATAAACATATTTTAAGCATTTATTCTACACATATAGATGCTAAAAACATAGATGAATATCCCTTTCTGCATATATGGTTTTTATTCACCATATTCTCATGAGTTTATTTCAGTGCTTTCTCTTGTAGAAAGCTAAAAATAACATGAAAAATAGTTGTGTTATTTTATTTCACAGAATTTTTGTTCCATTAGTATTTTAAGAACAACTCCATCAAATTTCATACAGCTCCGCAGCACGCAGCAATACCCTCAGTTATATCAATACTTCCTTTGCCTAGTTATCTTGAAGATCTGCTGTTCATATTAATGTTTTTATCTTTGAAGCACTGATAGAAAATCACAATAACTTATGGGTCACATTATTTCAGTCCAAAGGTCTTATCAGTTATTATTAAGAATAGTGAAAATCTCTCTATGTGAAAATTTTTTTTTAAATAAGCAATCCTATTAAAGTTCCTTTTCAAGCATATTTTCAACATGCTTACTGTGTCCCATACCTACAAATATTCTCTTATTCACGCTAATATCCTTCCTCTTGCTAAATATCAACAAATTTATCTACCCTTAAAATGCAAATTAGCACTGCAATTACAATTTGTTTATAGGATTATTAAGTTAATACTTTATCTTATTATTTTGTTGGTATAATATTAATAGAGTTTTTGTTTTTTAACTATTAAATGCAAAGCATTCCCACAATGCTAGACAGCTCACTTCAGCAGTTAGAAAGTTTCATTTGTCAAACCAGTTGAGTGACTCTCCATAAAGTGATAACTTTCAGATTGCTTTGTATATGCTTCTAATGCTTCTATTGTTGTCAAGTTATCAACTGATTAATACTGTTCCAGTTCTTCAGGGTAAGATCAGACCTGTGAACCTGCAATTTGAACAGCAGTGCATAGGTCAAATAGCCTCAGTTGAAGTGACAGGAGCTTATTGTTTTGTATTGCTGGGGTTCCTTAGCCCATAGTTCATTCCATAATTCCTAAATCAACTCTAGTATAAAGTGATATCTTCAATACATGTGAACCAGTTATCATATAGAATGAGTTACTTTTGTCCTAAAAAGAATTACCTTTCTTGAAAGGAGATGGGCAAGGCAAAAATTTCAACAGAAAATCAGCAGGATGGTAACAGAAATCTTATTTTTAAAAAAGAAATTATAACAACTTGAGACAAAAATGGTTGGCAAATCTGGTGCTCAATTTCAATACCAGACTTACTATAGATTTTCCTTTGTCTGGGATTTAGATTCAATGGAAAATTCCTGTTTTCTCTCCTTGCTAGTAATAAAGCATAAAAGTGTGCAATTTAACAGCAGTACCAGAGTCAGGCCATTTGCTAGATAGGAATGTGGATGGATTTCTGGAAGACGGATGCATAGACCAGAACAAACCAAGCCACACATTACTGGTGTCTTAAACATATGACTCAAGGAACATCATCGAAACAAAAAATCTATTTTGATTTCCTCCTACCTCTTTAGGAACCAAATCTTCCCCAGCACTAAGTATAAATTTGTACACATCCTGCCGGGCACAACGGCTCACGCCTGTAATCCCAGCACTTTGGGAGCCCGAGGAGGGCAGATCATGAGGTCAGGAGTTTGAGACCAGCCTGACCCAACATGGTGAAACCCCGTCTCTACTAAAAAAAAAAAAAAAAAATAGCCGGCCGTGGTAGTGCACTCGTAATCCCAGCTACTCAGGAGGCTAAGGCAGGAGAATCACTTGAACCCAGGAGGCGGAGGTTGCAGTGAGCCGAGATCGCACCACTGCACTCCAGAATGGGTGACAGAGTGAGACTCAATTTCAAAAAAAAAAAAAAAAATTGTGCATATCCCATGAGTACACTGTTTTAGACAATGGATAGTCACTTAACCTAATAGTCACAGACTCAATTTAGAATAAATAATATCCATCAAATATTAATTAAGCATTAAATATTTCAAAGGTATGGGTTCCTAAATATTTATTTCCTCCTCCAACTCAACTTTCATGGTTAACCCTGAAAAAAAGAAAATTTTATGTGGATGTTGGTTTCTCTATTTCTAGTTCTGGGGTTTATCAATTACCTTTTCCTTTCTCATAAGCTCTTATTGTAACTTTTTAGAGATTTTCATCTCTGTCAGTCTTTCTCATGCAGTTATTTCCTTTGAGCTGAGAAGATACATCTTCATTTCAATCGGACCTTTATAACTTATTCCACATTCCCTACAGACTGATGTTTTTGTCCTGTTTTGTGTTGCTGGGATTCCTTAGCCCATGAGTATCCCTATGAAACTGAAACTGAATTCAAGATGACCTGGTGGAATATTCTCTTTCATATGTCTCCCTCATTTCTTGCCCAACAAATGGAGGTTCTGGCTGCTTTCATTACAGACACACCTATCTTATTTTCACAGACTTAGGCTTTCTCAGGCATGATAGGTTATATTTTCCAAAATTGCAATGAAAAGATCTTCCATCACATTTACTCTTCTTACAACATGATATTTATATTCCTCCCTTTGAGATGTGGGCCATATGTTCTCCAAGGAAACTCAGACCACATGGAGAAATCTGGTGTGGAAGTTCTGATTGGAATTCCTAGCTGAGGTCATAGCCAGTATCAATTTACAAACATCTAAGTGGAGATCCTTGAGTTTTCCACAGCCCTTGAATTTTCTAAGCAGACATTGTAGATGAGAGACAAGCTTTGTTTTCTTCTGTGCCCTATCAGAATTTCTACCCCACAGATACCTTGATTATAATGAAATTCTGGTTTTATGCCATTACATTACAGGCAATTAAAAAAACCCACATGAATGGGTAATGATAAATATAATTATTTAGAAAGTATTTATTGTCAGCCAAAAATCAGATTAAATGCAAAGAGTATAAGCAAATGCTGAGACATTTACTGCCCATGTGATTTTCGGCAGTTTATTCTTCGAGCTTCACATTTTCAAATGTATATTGTTACTATTGTTATTCTATTGTAAGCCATTGATGAAACAGTGCTGTCTAAAATGGCATGGCTTCAATTGCTTTCATTTCATGTATCATTAGATAATTCCTTTACATTTTTTCTTTTTATAAGGAAAACAGATAAAATTGGATTATCAGATTGTGTAACTAAAAGGAGGAATGGTACACAAAGGAAATATTTAAAGACAAAGTAAAAGAAATGCACTGGCTTAAATTATTTTGCAATTTTGTCTAGAATATACAATTCAGGGAATCATCCTCTTATTCTTGTTGTAGTAGCACGTTAAGACTCTTTCTTTAAGAAAAGCATTGCATTGTCTTTTCCCCACACGAGATAATATTGTAAAAACTTTTTGTAAAAAAATAGCAACAACAGCAAAACTCATTTCAACACTTTGAAATTCTGAATTGATGCTATCATATATGTTTATAGTATCATATAGTTTTCTGAAAATTATAAGAATTATAAAAATCCGACTTAATTTATCAAATTTGCATCGTCATCATCACATAGCAATGCCTGTCTTTACTAGTTGTTTTTGTATCATTTTACCAAATTTATATCATAAGGGCATCTCTATATAAATAAACCCACAATGCTTTAAAGTCAAGTAGCTAGTGGAGAAATAGAAATGCAATATACATCTGAATGCATGATATAGTTTCAAGCATCTAGACTATATATTAGGGAGGGGCAGGTTATGATGTCTGAAATAAAATACACTAAAACAGTAAGAGTAATCAGAGTAGCAAAATAAAAAGGTATTATTTTTCTTTTCAATTTTCCACGTATTTTATGATATTGTTACATGACTTTTACAATGTAAACAAGCAATTTAAACAGAAAAATATATTCTCAATTTGCAACAAAGGATACCAACCTATTCAAACATTCTTTAGATTTTTGGTATAAATGTGTTATCATTTTCATAATGGCAAGGAAGTAAAATACGGATAGGTGCTATAGCCTCAAGGTTTTCTTTTCTTAAAAGCTTCTCTGTCACATCTAGTATATTTGTGAAGTAGCCTTTATCCTCGTGAACAGAAAGTCAGCATCCCAATAAATTCCAATAATCTCTCTGATTATACCATTACCTGTATTACAAAGAGAAGACAGTGACTTTTTTAAACCTAAGAATAACTGCTTTTCTTCTAATTAGTATATACTGTATATACTTTGGCTTCATCATTTGTAAAATGGGTACAATAACAGTATCTATCTTACAGGGCTGTAAATATTAAATGCGCTAGGATGTTTAATGCACATAGAACAATGTGAAACGCATGGTAAGCACTGAATACATATTAACCCTAGAATGTAGATTCTGTGTGAGCAAGCCTTTATCTGTTTTATTCATCACTTTAATACTGAATGCCTTGCAAAGACTCTCCAGATGGAGCACAAAACATAATAGCTGAATAAATACAAGCTAGTAGCTTTGGAGACAGGTGTCATTTAAGAGAAAGATTTTTAAGAAAAAAGAGAAAGTGGATCTTGCGAGAGTCAGAAGTGTGCAAAATATTGGACAGTGAGAAAAAAGAATGTGGTCATTCGGGAACTTCGTCACAATTGGGAAGGAGATTCACTGATAATATTTCGTGATTTGAGCTTAATTTAATTAGATAAAATTTATATGAATGAATACACAGATACATGCAAACTATAAATGTGCATGCTTGTGTATATTTGGGTGAACATTCAGGGATACAAGTGAAGCAGCATAGTGATAAAAAGCACAGCTTCTGGAGCCAGACTGCCTGGGCTCCCATCCATCCCTGTTTTACCACTTTACTGGCTGGGAGACGGTGGGAAAGTTCTGTGCTTCAGCTTTCTAATCTATAAAATGAAGATAATAATAGTACCTACTTTAGAGTGTTGTTTTGAAGATTAATTGAATCCATGTTTGTAATTAGTATTTGTAATTATTAGCTGAAGTTAATATTAGTACTTGGGATAGTGTAAACACTGTGTGTTTGCTAAGTAGTATAAATATTAAAATTTTTTCTTTAATCATATTTCAAGATTTCTGTAGAAGATAATATATTTATTAGATTTGTTTTTTACTTTGGTGTTTGTGATAAACTAAAGCTATAGAAAGATACCATCAAGTGACAATTTAAGATAATATAAATGGAACAGTGGTGAATAGGTTCTCTGGCTTTTATGTGTATCCTTATATTAAAAAAAAAAAATCTATGGACATGAAAAAGGGTTCCTAACAATGTTTTGACATGTAAATCAAAAAGTCAAAAAGGGGAAAAACAAAACAAAACAAGAAACGGAACAAAATACAAATGCAAATGCTAGCATCTAAATGGAAAAATCCTACTGCCTCTTTGTCTAGTCTCTAGGAAACAGTATTAATTTTGGAACCTCCACTACCGTTATTGAGCTCCTTATGTCACTATAATTTTGTGAGACCCAGGACAGTGTAGCAGACATAGTGGGCAGAGCTAAGATGACAAATGGCTCCAAACCATTTTTTAAATAGTAGCATCCAAAATTAGGCACATTAGGTAAGTCTATTGATAATTGAATTAATTCTTAAAAATATGTGAGTTCCTATCAGTGCCTGTTTAATGGCTTCCGACAAACTCAGTGTAATATGCAAAAAACATGTCAAATCAGGTTAGTTTTGAAAACAGTGTGAACACATGTCATAACAGAGTTATTGTCCAAGGTGAGCTTCATTTTTGTTGATGATAAACAAGACTGCTAAACATGACTGTGTAAGGTAAAATTTCTATATTATCAATGTGAAGGTATTGAAAAGTGGTGATATGCGCTCACCAGTGCGGTAGTCACTGCCAAATATGGCTATTTAAATGTAAATTTATTAAAATTAACTCAAACTAAAAATTCAGTTTCTCAGTTATGCTGGATACATTCAAACCCTCAAAAGTTACATATAGCTAGTGGCTACTATATCAGACAGCAGAGATACAGGCCATGTGTAACACTGCAAAAAGTTCTATTAGGCAATGTTAATATATCAGTAGCATTTATTTTAGATAAATAATTTGAAACATTTTTAAAAATTCCACATATTTTCAATGAGTAAGGAACTTTCTTATTTTTTCACATTGGATAAAATTCAAAAATAAGCATGGGTATACTTCCCATTACTTACATATTTTAAGTCATGATGCAAAATAACTCAGGAGCAATTAAATGTAAAGTAGGATGATCATAAATTAATACCAATCTAAGTCAACCTAGTGTTTGCTTTCCTGCTTTTTTCATTAATTTAGAATTTTTTAACCCATAAAAATAGCAAATATATCACAATCTAATTCCAAGTACTATGAATTTCAGTATACTTCTAATACTATAGACCATATATTGAATTTAACACTGAAATATCAACAGAGTGTCACATGGACTGTACAGCAGGTTTAGTTCCCATGTAGCCAAAAGACCATTTTCATAACAATTCCGCATAGGCTCAATATGCATGCAACATACATACATGTAATAATATATATTATTCACATATAATAATTATAAAATTATATTGACTCAAATATTAGCAATATAAATATTTAATGATCTTAAACAAAAGGGGAAGTTAGGTACTTTTTACAGTTAATTATGTAGGTATTAAATTATTCTTTATGGAAAAAATTAATGATGATGGAAAATTTTGACCAAAATTTAAATATAAATATTAAATACATAATTATTCAGTAAACGCTTTTTGTAGAGATGTGAAGGAGACATTCTCTGTTCTTTGAAGACTTTTCAGGGTCCTTGAAAAGATCAGATATGTGTTTCAAAATTAGGCAAGTAGATGAATAACCATATGCTAATTGTCAAATGATTGGTGTCAGTTCCATGTACTTATTAATCATTATTAAATTAGAAGATGATATTAAAAATATTTATATTCCATGAAAACATTTTAATAGGCACAGCAAAAAAAAAAAAAACCACTATGACTATGATGATATAGAACTCCTTACATAAAATGTAATCACTGGGCATATTAAATTTTTATTTGGTTGTCATTCTCTCAAAACTTGTCCTTTAATATTTTTTAACTTAAAAACACAAAAACTAGAATTTCAAAAATGCCAAAGTGGTACATGCTTGCAAACTGAACTGAAATAATGTAAAAAACATTTTTATGAAAAAACTTTACCCATAAAGTCCAGCTTAAGTGATGCATTAAGTAGCCACTTATCTTCATCTGACACTTTTAATTTACCCCAGTTTGAATGCAGTAAAAAAAGCATGTTTTGGATTATTGGTATCAAATAATTGAAATGTTTAGTGCATAATTGTTATTCATATGGTTAATATTATTAGTAAATTTAACATTTAAGTATTTGACATGCCCAAGTGTCTTCTTGTTTTTCACATTTGTGAAACAAGGCACAAAGTGTCATGATGCAGGAATAGTTCAAGATAAAATACCAAATATATTTGGACTAGATTTTTATTTTGAATATTTGAATAAAATTAATAGCAATATTCCTGTGGTATTTGTTATGATGGACATAATCACACATATTTCAATATTTATAGGGGTTTTTAGAGGCAGTTTTACTTCTATCATCAGTTGTTACCTACTTGATATTTAGAATATGCTCTTTAATGGTATTTATTATAAATCAATGAAAACAGTTGTTTTGACCCAGCTGGTCATTTTGAGGAATGAAAGATAAACTAATATACAACTTGTAAAACTGAAATAAATTTAAATTTATAACTTTAAAAGTCTCTACATCATTTAGTAAAATTACTTTTTGTGGATACCTGATGACACACAGACTGTTAAGTCAACTTCATTATATTGCAAGTTATTTGAATCTAGTTAAATTATTAGGTCATTATACATAACCTTTAGTATTGTTTTTAATGTTAGTAAAAGTTCTTGTACTAGCCTTTAGAAGATGGACCAAGGCATACCAAGAGTGAGTTTAACTCAAGAAAATAACTAAGAAATCCATGCCTTAGAAGATGATGGTATGATTCTTTCCCTCTTACATAAGTATAATAATTTGGAACTCCACTGTAGGAACACAGAGATTGACTTTAATTAGAATAGTTTTTTTTGTTTGTTTTTTGTACTGTAATACAATATAAACTTCTGAGAGGTAAGAACTAAATCCAAGTAATCTTTGTACTTTACGATGCTCAGCACAAATGGATGTGAAAATCTTGCTTGGCAAATGGTTACTGAATTAGAAAAGTACTAGAGAGAATGTTTTTATTGAATTTCATGCACAAACATAGGTAATATGATATGTATATGACATATGTGCATATATTTTTCTTTCACTGCGTGTAACACAAGAACCAAAATTCAATTATCACAGCAGAATCGACAATAGTACATTTTATGTAACTTCAAGTTGCATTTTTTTTCTGTAAGGTTTGTAAGATGTGATATGCTTAGAATAAAGTAAAATTCACTGCTTTGAATGTTCTTTTTCAGAAAATTATTATTTACTTCCTAACACCAAAGCAAAATTTCTGAAGTAAACAATGTGTATGTTTTCCCCTAATTACATACTTTCTAAATGCAAAGAGACTCAAATTAACTCTATTTGACATTGTGGATTTTATTTTTACTTTAGCTGTTTCAATGCTGAAACACATACAATACAATCTTGTAACTAACTTATATTTTAAAGTTGATGGTATGAATATAATAATATTATTGCCTACAGCATGTCTTTACATTTTATATTATCAGAAAAGATTTATGCAATTTGTTCTTTTCAAAGTACATACTTAATCTTTTAAGACCTGATATTTTGTCATATTTGAGGATGAACATTCTTTTTATTTATGTTTCTTCTACCTTGACCTTAGAGAATGCAAATTGCTGCTGTGAATGGATTAATTTACTTTTCTACCAGAATAATATACTTAAGACTTTCTCAAGTCTTGAAACATGCTGAGTATTAAACATTATAATCCTTCTTTTTTTCTCAAAGGAAGTAATTGCAGGTTAAGTCTCTCCTCTTTTAATCATTTTAAAAAGCAAATAGTATTTACGAATACTATTATTTCTACTATAAATAAAAGCACACCAGTTTTTAATGTCATATATCCTTTATTCAATAAAAAATTTCATCATTTCTTACCTGAATCCAGACCACATACATCGTGAAAAACAATTGTCTGAGAGAATACAAAAGAATTCTGAACAATATAGTTCTGAAAAATGAGACATGAATGCTTTTCTGAGTATGGGTATGATTCAAACAGACAAGTGCAGATAAATCTACATGAATATTGCATCTGGTTCATTGAGTAGCTTATAATTTTGAAACTGTCACATGTCAGCAAATGTATCAACACTACTAGAAAATCAAAAAGGAAGTACATTTCTAAGTGCAATTGCATCTAGCTTACATAGATAACCATGACTATATTTTAAATAAAATGTTAGCTTAATAAAAGAAATTATTGTTACACAAAGTACTTTACCATTAATTCTTCCCTGAGTGAAGAGAATTTAGCACATAAAAAGAACTAAACAAATATTTTAGAGAGACATGCACATACACATTTGTGCATCTTTGTCTATATATATATATATATGCAGATATATCACACACATATATATAAAACATATAAATGGTCAAACGGTCATGGTAATTCTTTTTTACAATCATGTTTTAACATTAATAATCATGTCAAACTCATGGAATCTTGCTATCGTCAAAGACGATGATAATCATATTTTAACTCATTTTTTAGATGAGTTTTTACTTAAGATGTCATTATCTTCTAGACATGCAATAGACAGCATCCAAACATACATAAACATGTGAAGTATGTTTTAATATTGAGAAAAATCTTGTAATTTTTTTTTCTTAAAAGCCAAGACAAGAATATGACTATCAATTATCTAACCAGGTATATATGTCAAGCTTGACTTTGGCTCATTTAAACCAAGTATGAACTGTAGCTGAACTGTAAGTACAGTGCAGGGGGGACTAGATATTCTGGTTAATCAAGCAGATTATTGTTACTTTGAAGTAACAGTTTATGTTTCAGGCACTGTGCTATGATTTCTAACTAAGCGTGAATCCTAGAAACGAACCTAAGTTTCCTCTCTATTTCTTTCTCCTTTTTTTTCCTGCCTTTTCCCCTTCCTTCCACTAAAAGTACTGCCTTCTAGTCTAATTTTAAGTGAAGCTTCTTGGTGTTTTATAAGATATTCTCTAAAATGCAACACTCAAGTAAAACATCAGAACTTGATTTTAAACTTTGATTTTAAAATATTTTATGTTAGGAATTATACTGAAGTGACTTCTTTTTGGTGATGTTCCATTAAAAATGTTTCCCTTGCAAATCTAGTTAATTTCAAAAGTGAAAGTATAGAAATAGATTCACATGGTTTATATTTTTAAGATAATAATATTATACATTCCTTCAATTTATAAGGACTGTCTTGAACGATTTTTCTTTTAGTGAATTACTAATGAAGTTTATAGATTTACTGTAAGCCAACATTTAAAAATGAAAATTTAATTATAAAAGGTCATGGAAATATATTTTTGACAGTATATAAAGAGATTTTGAATAAAATTATCAGAAAATGAATCATTAAACATTTCTAAGAACATTATTTAGACACAATGATTTATATTATAATGGTCATAATGTAGTCTTTTTATTTTATAACTGAGTTTATAAACTCTAAAATGAGTTTGCAAATGCCCATGTGGTCAATCAATATCAGTAACAGTGGCAAAATGAGTATCAAAATCAGATTTTACTCTTTTAAATGCCGATATATAAACTCCACACATGGTATCTTTTTAGAAATGATTTGCATACATTTAAGTTGGCGTGGACACCTTCAAAGAGAGGCAGAGGTGTATGAATTCCTAATGAGGATGAGAGTATAGTCACCAATCAGAACCCTTCCTCACATTCTCCTAATCGCTTGTATTTCACCATTTCTCTCCAAGCAGCAGAATTTTTGACGTGGGACATTTCTTGCTCTCCTTCTCTTTCCTTCCAATTTACTGTAAGGCATTAAGTGAAACTTCTTCAGCTATGGTGTGTGGCACAAAAACATCGCAGCGCAGAAATGCATGGAATAGAAGGGTCCTTTCCTTTCCAGAACTCTGTAAGCGACCAACGCCGACCCTTGGCTCCATCTCCTGCTCCCCTGATCTCTTGTCACTGTGCCATTTCCCTCCTGTGCTTTCTGCCCACTTGGAAAATATCGTATATCCTTGACAATACCGCTACTTTCTCTCCTCTGTTCACATTTCTCCATTGCCATCAACATTTTCACAAAACATTCCGACGGGTTTTGAAGTGGGGTTTTCAACCTCCCTCGACTGTGATAGCCGAAGTCCCTTCAAGAAAGAAAAATGATGTTGGAAATACTAGTAACAAATAAAGCATCACGGAAATCCCCAGCCGAGCGATACGGTTTCGTTGACGCGCCCTTAAGCAAGGCGTTAAGTTTAGCCTGACAGCATCGCTCCCTCCTTTTGGTTCCTGGCCTGATGAGCCGCCTCCACCTGCGAGCGGAGCAGGCATTTTTGTTGTCCACTAACCCCCTCTAGCGCCGAACTGGGGGCATCCGAGCCGCGGCTGCCAAGCCGGGAGAAGGCTGGGCTGGGCCGGGCTCTGCAGCGCTCCCGGCTCCGTCCCCGCCCTGGGCGCCCGCCTCGGCCGCGGGGCGAGGTGGTGGGGACCGCGGACGCCGAGGGTCCTCCCAGTCAGCACGCCGCGTTCCCCGGCCCTGGGGCGGGGGCCGCGGAGTCCCACCAAGCGGCCCGCACCTCGGCTTCCGGGAGACCCGAGCGCGGGGAGGTAGTGGGTGCCGCGAGGGGTCGGCTCGCGCGGGAAGAGCCGTCAGCCCACGGCGCCCCGGCGCTGCTGTGGATGTGGCCACGCGCCACTCGGCCCTCGGACTGCTAGGAGAGCGCGGCCCGACGCCACCACGCCGGGGACGCTCGGGGACCCCTGAATCCCAGAGTGAAGGCTGCGACGATGCCCGTGACCTCCACCGCGAAGTCACCTCCGCAAGGCGACGCAAGGACCTCGGCGAGCCCGGGCGCCGTACACCCGGCACTTTCCAGCCCGATGTGACCCCCCTCCGCTGCTTCCTCCCCGCTGTTTGCTTTTCTGGAACCGGAAGCCGCGGAGGCGCTCGCTCTGGCGGTCAAGTCTGGGCGACCCGCGCGGAGGAGGGTCGGGCTCACTGCCGCCGCGGAGCCGTCCCCGGACGGGAGCGCCTGTCCCCGGCACTCACCCCCTCCAGCGGCGGAAATGGGGAGCAGTAAGTGGGAGGCGGTGTCGGGAGCTGACTCCTCTTAAAACGGTCGGCGCCGCTGCTCTGAAATGGGCGGCTAAGTGCTTGTGGGACTAAGGGCGGCCTGAGAGATGCCCGGAAAACCGCTGCCACGGCCCGTGCGCGGCGCAGACGCGGCCGAGTTGGAGGTGTCCGCGGTGCGGGCTGCTGCCCACGCGGCTCAGGCCAGGTGCTGAGGGCTCCGTCCGCGTCTCGGCCGAACCACTCGTCCGCCCGGCTTTCATCGCTCCGGCCAGAGGAAAGTTCCCGCGGCCCCCACGCCTCTTCACAGCTGCTGCGCCTCCCCTGCTTTTGGCTCCGCAAGTGCCCACTTGAGTCGGGAGAGGTCCTCAGGCCGCCCCGACTGCCCGCCCCACCTGGCAGCCCCTCCCCGCCCCCTCGTTCCCCGCCCCCAAACCACAGCCCGAGCTCGCTCTTGCGCGCGCGCTCTCTCGGGCCCAAGTGAATAGTCCTCGCGCGAGCGGGACACTGTGGTGGATGCAATTCCGCTCGCCTCCAGCCGCGAGGAGCTCCCCGGCGCCGCAGGCAGCGTCCTCCTCCGAAGCAGCTGCACCTGCACCTGGGCAGCCTGGACCCTCGTGCCCTGTTCCCGGGACCTCGCGCGGGGGGCGCCCCGGGACACCCCCTGCGGGCTGGGTGGAGGAGGAAGAGGAGGAGGAGGAAGAAGACGTGGACAAGGACCCCCATCCTACCCAGAACACCTGCCTGCGCTGCCGCCACTTCTCTTTAAGGGAGAGGAAAAGAGAGCCTAGGAGAACCATGGGGGGCTGCGAAGTCCGGGAATTTCTTTTGCAATTTGGTTTCTTCTTGCCTCTGCTGACAGCGTGGCCAGGCGACTGCAGTCAGGTCTCCAACAACCAAGGTAAGGGACGGGGCGGAGGAACGGGAGTGGGTGGGAGGAGGAGGGTGCTTGGAGAACCAGGGTACTGGTTGCCTCCTGCAGGTAACTTTGTACAGGGGTCAGAGTCTCCTGGCTCGCCCCACGAGGGGGTCGAGGATGTCCCCTTCCCCTAGCGCCCTGTTTACACCGCCCGGGACGGTGGCCCCACGGGCTAGGATCCGTTGTGCTTCTAAATGTCTTTAAACGGTAGCGTGAACATCAGCTGCAGTTGGGTCCCACCGCTGGCGGCCGTGGGACCGCTCCCCGCTGCGCTGTCTCCACTGGAGGTCAGGCTCCGTGGCACAGACTTAATGGAGATTTCTGGCTCTTTGGTGGTCGCTCTTCTCAGGGGAACGTGTGGTTCTCCCACATGCCTTCTTGAAAGGCAGGGTGCTCCCGCTGTACCCCGTGACCAGTTCTCAGCCCTTCCCCACCCCTCCGGTAACTCTGCCGCCCTCGCCCAGCCTCAGTCCCCATGCTTCATCTACCATCCAGGCCACCGAAGTAGACTTACTCGAAATTCTTCCTAGACCAGATGCTCCAGATCTGTGTTGGGGTTTCATATTCTTGCGGGCGGGGAGTAGAAAAGCGTTTAGGGTGAATTTCCAAGTTGTGAATACCCTATTCATGAAGTCAAGTCACTGACAGATTTCTTGGAGGACTTTGTTTCGGTGGGTAAAGTGGTAAAGTGAAGGTGAATAGTGGATAAAAAGTGATGGAAAGCCCTTAGAATATTTGAGCATTTTCCCTTTTTCTATTCATACAATCTTCATGAACTATATCTCATTGTATTTCTGCTGTGCATAAAGATCTATAAAAAGTACCACCTGCATATTCTAAGTCCTTTCAGACTAAGCATGAAACAACCATAAAAGTTTTCCAGCATGTATCTGGCTAGATATTCTCTCACTCGTGCTATAATGACCATCCGATATGTCCCTTCAAATATTATGTGTGGTGCTCAGTTATAGTTATCATTTAACATATAAGGCATATGTTTCAGAGTCTCGAAGTAATTTGCAGGTATAAAAATGGAGGTCAGATGGCTTGAAAGTGTTCACTTTGTGTCAGGAGAAGGTTAAGGGAGAAGATAAACAACACAGCATTCTTTTTTGTCATCAACATATATGGCCATTTTACTTAGAAATATTCAGAATCAGAATAAAATATAATTATTAAATTGTTCTCATTTATACAGTGGTACTTTGGCATATTTTCCTAATTATTACAGTTATTTTAAACTGACAGAATGCAGTCACAAATGTGTAGGTGAATTTGGAAACCATACATAACCCTCATGGCTTTGAAGATAGATCACATAATATCAGTTACAGTGTCCTGTTTTGCTGTGATGGTATATACCATCACACTACATCCCTCATTTGTTTTCAAAGACTATGGGTATAAAATATTGAATAGGTAGTTAACTTCATTTCTGTGAAGATAGAAGATTGTTAAAAAAACGTGTAGCGATTACCCTTTTTTATTATGACAGAAAACAATTTTTAATAATTGGAAAGTCACATTGATACTGTACTTTATAATAGTAAGGATACTAGAGATGAATACTTTGAGAGTCAAGTGTACTAGAAGTTTGTAACAGTTGTTCCCATGCAATAATTTCCCCAAACAATGTTTATTTATTTAAATACCTATGATACATCAGTAACTACCCTAGGCCCAGGGGATACTAACATAAATAAAACAGATATCTGAATCTACAAATGACCCTAAAGTGCCATTCTGCCAAAATATGGCCTGTTAAAGCATGACCTTTCAGACATTCATAGTAAATTTAAAAGCATCGAGATGTTATTTATTAACCTCTTCCAGTAATTTTTATTTGCTTATCTATTTTAATGACTTTCTCATAGTATTTACAGATGTTTGACCTAGAATATATGCCAAACATATGTAATTTATTTATTTTTGTTAATTAGCTAAACTTAGTGAATGAGTATTATCCAATTTTCCCGTCAGTTAAATAGAAGCGTTAAAGATTGTCTACTTAAACTCTTAATTTGAATTTGTGTTGGTATACCGATAACACAGGCTGTGCATAAGAGTACAGTGGGCAAAATAGTACCTGAAGGTTAAATTGGATAAAATTTAGGTGACTTCTTCAAAAGAACATTATAATCAGAATTTTTATCAGACACAAATTATTACTTATAAAGTGATGCTTTTTACAGCCTAAAGTCTTAGTGAGTAGAAATTTTTCCTGATCATAAGTTAACTTTCAAATATTGAAATCATCACACTAATGGTTAATAAAATGCTAGGTTTCTAAATGTTATTCTTAATAACATTTTAGGGATATTTTCCTTATTTTGTAGTTTCATAATAGATAAAATAAATCAAAGCATCTATTTTTAAACATGGAAAATGGGACATTATAGAATTATCATATGTATTCAACATGGAAAGATAAATGTAAAATATAAATTTGATTTATTATACACATAAAAATAAACAGTAATATAATTCATATTTAGTTTTGAGAACATAGTTTTAATTGTCCAATAATTTTCACTTTAAAGGCTAATGGAATTAATGTTTTAATTTTGAAATTTGTTATTTTATAGAGGGTAAAGTTACATTTATATGTAACTTCTTCCTGATTAAAGATATTCACAAAATAAAATTTTAATGTTATATATCTGTTTTCCCAAATTATATGGCATCCTTCATGGCTGAAAAGAATGGATTCACCTTTCCCACAACCCCCACCCCAATCCCCATTTTTCCATATATAAGCAAGATAAGATGATGATGATAATGACAAAAAAGTAAACTACCTCATTCTTTTAACGTGGTACAAACAGTAACTTGACTGTAGAAAGGATCTCTTCTCTTGTCTTTTAACTGAGTGTGAAGCTGACTGTAAAGATGAAATGAATCAATTTGACTCTCTCTTCCTATGAACCAAACCTCCTTGAATTGATCAGAAAGAAAAGGTTCTTCCTAGATCACTTCATCTGATTAAGTAAGTGGAAACATGAATTGTGTTTAAATCTCTCTCATAGTCAATTAATTTTCCCTGTATTTAAAACCACAGTATTGATTAAGTGTTGGTAATTTTTATTTTAAAAAGATTTTATCTTTTCAAGGAATATAGCCTTTCATTTCTGTACTATACACTTATATGAATATAAAACACAATCTTGCTTCATGTATAAGCTAACCATTTACCGTATATCACAGTGGCCAGTAGACACCAGGGATCCATTTATTCAAAGATTATTCTGCAGCAAATACTACTTTATAGCCTAAATGAGTTGATGCATATCTAAGGGTGTGGCTCGTGCTTTTAAAAATAATCAATTGCATACTCAAATAATTCAATTAAGTCAAAATATGGTATGGGTATATTAGTCTAGTGAACTTATTTTATTAGCAATACTTTGTGAATCGATTTTCCCCCCAGGCAATTCAGTGACAAACAAAATAAACAAGCAAAACAGTAGTGTCATTGGTTGATTTCATTAAACTTATTAATTTGAGCGAATCAACTGCATAATCCACTGAGTTGTATATAAATACAAGTAAATATATCTAAGCAGAAAAACATCTGCTTAACAAGATTCATGACCTAAAATTAGTTTTATCCATATGTTTTATTCAAAAACTCTGATTGATATTGTTCTTATATTTATAGAAATGGAGCCATTGAGGAAATTTTTAAAGAATGTTCAAAAGTGAACGTTAAAATACTGAAAATATTAAAAATTTTGTTAAATTAGGAACACTGGATTACTTAGAAAGAATGTTTCTGAAAGCCCATTCATTTAGAAGAAATTAGTTTTTGAGGATAAACTATTTATAGTTGTAAGGGTTCCAGAGATGGTTATCACATCACTTCTTGTTAGACATAAGTATAAATACAACTTAGAATATAATTTTATTATACATTTACAATATAAAATAAGTAATTGTATAATTAGTCATTATTGATTAGCATCCAAAGTACAAAGATAAAATGTTTTTATGCAGTTCCAGCAGTGATCATCTAATTGTTGTTTTTTCTGGTCTTGGGATAATACTATATCTAAAAGAAAATTTCTTGCACAAAAATTATACATAATCCTTAAGGAACTCTTCTTCAAACAAAAAATAACTTAGATGAATATAGTTGAAGTTAATTTAGTATTCTCGAGTATAGCACTTTTATATGAATTTCCTAAGGGAAAAGTATGTATCTATTGGTACAGGGGAAATTAATGATTAAATTACATCCTTTTACTTTTTTGTTACTTTTACATCACAAAATAAGTATTAAAAAATATTAGAGTAGAAAGCCTTTTGTTTCTTTGTTTCTTCACTAATCATTGTTAGTATGAACGACTTAAGTACCAAAGATATAAATTTCCCTCTACCAACCCTTTTTCCCATCACAATTTCAGTAACTCTCTCTCCTTCCCTCTCCCACCTCACATACACAAATGCTTCTGACTACATGCTCCATTTGTTCTCAATGGTGAAAGAATAGATCCCACTTCACACTGTTCATCAACCAAATCCCAACAGTAATAGAAATTTTTTCATTGTACCCTTGACTCACCATTTTGGGTTTACAAACATGCTGGAAATCAATATATATAGTTAGGTGATCAAAATGGTTTGACTTTGTCCAACATACATTGTAATCAAACTAATTTAATACAGGATCAAATTGCGTATCTCTACAGTGTTCTGTTCAACTTGTAATTTAATCAGACTGACATTTAAACAAACTGAAGATATATTCTGTTCTTGCATTATTTTATTGAGTCTTGTTTTCTGTAATCTAAAATTTGGATTATGGATTTAAAAAGAAAGATAAGTTGTGCACTCATGACATTTGGGTAAGTAAATAAAATAATAAAGATTGTAAGAATTATATATGGATGAAGCAAAAAAGACACTAAGAAAGTAACAGGAGAGATGTGCTATTTGAAATGGGACAGTTGGAAAGACTTGTCTTTGAAGGTGACATTGAAACCTCATTCTCAGGGAAGAGAAAGAGCTCATTCTGCAGAGTGGGAAGAAGTGCGTAACATATAGTGGAAACTGACTGAGCAAGGGCCTTGAAGAGAAATGAGCTTGACACATTTGAAAAACTGAGTCCAGGGTGGACTGGAACTTACTTTGCAAGGAAGAGAGTTCCAGAAAGTGAGGTCTGAAAGATAGTCGGGAACCAGAGTCCTCAGAGTAGAATAAGATTCATGTTAAGAAACTGAGTTTTTATATTATCCCAGATAAAGCATGAATCTATAGGGAGGTTTTGACCAGTTGAGTAAAATGAACCAATTTACATTTTAGTAGCACCATGACTAGTGAGCAAAAACTTAATTGGGAGATGACAAGAGTAGAATTGGGAGTCAGTTGCAGTTGTCCAGGCAAGGTGTATGGTGGCCTGGCATAGAGTGATGTCAGTGGAGTTGGAGAGAAGAAGATGGGTTTGAAATATGTTTTGTAAATAGAATTTATGGGAACATCTTGTCTTTATAGAAAAATAAATGCAAGAAGCCCAGATAAATTTTTCATTATTCCCCATTGAAATTACCTTACTAAATATTGATAATTGTCAAGGGACAAGGAAGATGTAGTAGAACAAAAATATGTAGCAAGGCTGAGATGTGTATTTTCCACTTTATTCAGTTCAAACAATAATTTAAAATATAATTTTAATAGGACAGTTTTGTTATTTCAAACCATTGTACATAAGGTAAACTCATTTGGATCAACAAATGCAATTTGATTCATTTCTGACATGGTAACTTTTTATATGTAGTTATTTTTTGTCAGTGGATGACTGTACAAGTATGTAGGGACATCTTCATAAGGCAATATAGTAAGCCAACAGAGTCTAGGTTTTGGCTAATAAAGAGCAATATTTGAGGATTTTACATATGTACCAGTTTTATTCATCTCTATTATGATCAAATTACTGTTATTGAAAACACAAATTCTAAGTGATACTGGATATAAAATAATGTGTTTTCAGATACTTCCAATTATACTTATCTATTTTGTTTAAATGAAGAAGAAATGTTCAGCAAGACCTAGAAAATGAGATTTCAGGATATGTGATATTTTTGGGGATGGAGTGAGGGAAGAAACTGTTATACTTTTAAGTAAACAACAGTAAATTTTATGCAATTAAAAATTTTATATGACCAGTTAATTACTGATTATTTTGAGTTACCTTTTAATACTACTACATGAAAATAATTATTAAATGTAGAGAACATAAAAATTCTTAGCACTCTTACACACTGTATTTTAGAAAATTCACATTCTGGAGGTACTTCATTTAAATGTTTCTAAATGTATTTAAATATATATCCAAATGCAGTAAATCTTACATTTTACTTTAGTGCTTTAGACTGTTCTGGAAAATCCTATTTTTATAGTTATTTCATTTAAATAAACTATATAACTTCTTATGGGCTATACAGTTTCAGTTTTCAATTATAAATTCTCTAAAACAAAATGATTATTTAAGCAGATATTTATTGCCTGCTATATGGCTAGGTGGTGTATTTGCCATACATAAAGGTTAAAAGAGAACTTTTTTCTCCCAGAATATATGATCCAGTAAAGAGTTTACAGTCTGTTTCCAGATCTGATAGGAAAAATTTGTTTTCTCAAAATCAGATTAATAATCAAGTATAAAAGCTTTAAAAACATATTTGTTATATGACAGTATATACCAATTAACCCCAATAAAGAAGATTTATGTAAGGATTTATTTAAAAATATCTTATTTTATTACATTTTATTTTAAAGTTAATAAATCACTCAGCAACCATAGATTTAATATCAGGCATTATGCTAAGTATTGAGGTTACAAAAAGATTATCTTCATATTCTGTTCTCTTGAATCTCAGTTTGCTTACTGGCATTTTATATTTTGAGTAATTGATATTTATTTTTCAATTACTTGATGGTTTCTATAAGATGAAGAATTTTACAGATGATGTTGCATGGGAGAAAGGGAAGAGAGTAAAGAATTGCTGTGTACCATGTGTGTTTTATTTGTAAATTGCTTCACAAGACTCTTCTGATGTTAGTTGTATGGATTGGCAGATACTCTACTTAATTACATAAAAATGTATAAATATGCGTTTTACAAACATGTTCATATGTACAGAAAATAAATATTTCATACATTTAATGACTTATGGACTGATGTGTGAGTTGAGCTTTTGTTCAAAATATGTTAGACTGGCCTATTCTGGTGTGCTTATTTTTGGTGGGTTAGTTATTAAAAACTGTAATTCATGTTGAAGATGCTAAGTTTCCAATTTCAAATCGTAGCAATTGTATGTTTTAACTGAGCTTTGTGAAAATTGGGATGAAAGTATGTATTTTCACTCCAGTTCCTGAAAAATATATTAAGCTAGTTTCCCAGGATTCTGAGTCCTCCAGCTTTTGGCCTATTTGGTGACCTGTGCTTGATAGATGTAATTGACAACTCATTGTGCTTCCTGCTATTTTACTTTGTAACTTCAAGTGTAAAAGGCGTACTTTTTGATCAGAGGAAATATGAAATAACATTGCTTTAGAAAATGGATGTTAAGGAGATAGAAATATTTAATTTATTATTTTACTCTTGTAATGTTAGGCATCTTTGTGGATATCTGGATAAAAAGTAAGATACTTTATATATAATTTAAAAGTATATTTTAAATAATTTTATATATAATTTATTATGTTAATTCACTAATAACAGTAAAGTATGTGTTCTTTCAGGTGACTGTACTATAATATGATACTTGTATTTTGAGCTACATGAGTGTTGCAAAGAGAAGCACATTCTTAGATAGTGTATAGAGTATAACACCTAGAAACAGGAAAAGCACTAACTTTTAATATTTAAAAAATCCATAACTTTTTAAAAAGTATAGAAACTTGCCTACTTGTGGTAATTATATTTAGATGTATTTAAAGCAAGTTAATAAAGATAAATGTTGTGTACCAGGAAATAAAAAAATTGCATTAATATATATTCTAAGTAAGAATTATCTAAGAAAAGTTAATATGATTGCCCCTAAATTTGAGTGGAATTAGTCTTGGTAGCACCTTAATTTTTATTTTTAAAAAGAGGCATAGTGTTCCATATGTTGATATAAAATGACACTAATATTGCAAAACATAATTGTAATTAAATGAGTAAATAGAGAATTTAAGTATGTAGAGGCCAATAACGTAGTTATTCTGAGAATTGATATCTCACACAAGTAAAATTGATTTTTAAATACAGTGCAGTAGCTAAGTAGTTATAAACATACCAATGATTAAAGAAAAATAGAGTCAGGAGAAAAGCTGATCCATGGCAGTATTGTTTAAATGATTCTATTTGTTAAGGATTCTCTCTGGCTGTATGTATTGAACCATACTCTGGCCTAGGTCTCTTGATTTATTCCAGTATACAGGTGTCCATTGATGACAAACAATCTTAGCTAAAACTTTTTTTAATATTAAAAATCTCTTCTTTTCTTTCTCTTGAGTTAAAGCATACTTAAATAGTATTTATCTTGTGAAGGCAAGTGAAAATAATTAGTAGTTGCCATGAAGTGTGATAAGAAATAGTCGAGCAGCAGATTCCATTGTACAAAGTCATAAAAGAATTGTATCAGTTTTTGAAATAAAATGAAATCTATGTATTGGTCCACTTGCTAGCAATCAGCATTAATGCCTCATCAAAAAATAAAGACTGGAATATCTTGGAAAATTGTAGAATGCTAGAACATTTAACGAGAGAAGTTCATTGTCACCTAGGCTATTTCATGTGTTCAATTTAATGAGGGAGCAGTCAGAAGGAGATCTTCATTTTCATCTGAAAAAGAAACAGAACAAGTTTGGAAATGTGTACTGTTGGTGTAGCACATTGCTTAACATGGTTAGAAAATGAGTAGAAATTAGCATGCTCCAATTTTATCGTTATTTTTACGATACCGTTGTAGAGCAAAAAGGTACTTATAGTATGATAACTTATTGTCTTACTGTGTTATGGTATAATAACTTCATTTTATAGGTTAGAAAAAATGTAGTTCACCTAGGTTATTAAAATAACAGCTTGCTAGTTTGTTTAATAAAAATTACACATGTAAGAACCTGTATAATATTGGCTACTTTATGACCAGCAATCTATTTATTTTCTTAGATTTTTCAAGAACCCTATTAACCAGAAATGTGGAATTAAATTTAATAATTTATTTTAAGGTTAGTAATCTAAAGTGTTAATAGGTTTATTAAAGCTAAATGGTATATATATATTTTAAATGCTACCAAGCCTTAAAATCAGATAAAATTTTAAACATATTTCTATTGTAAATTTCTCAAATATTTCGTCATTGCAATATATCTAGTTATCTTTGGGTTTTTAAAATTTATTCATTTTAGTTTTTTTCCTTTTATATAAACATTTAGGTTCTTAATCTCATAGGTTTTATAGATAATATACATTTTTTCTAGAATTCTCAAACTAGTTCTGCAATAAGCAAATACTCATCCAATTTTTAAATGAAATATTTTGACACCTATTATGTTTGGTGTGTTGAGAAACAGGAAACACAAAGGCGGGCCACTGCCCCAACTTGTGAGAGTTTACAGTTTAGCTAATGACGTCAGTAAATAATTAAAACAATTTTTAAATATCAAAGTTACATATATTCAGCTGTATAGTTGGTAAGTTACCATCTACAAACTATTGTTTACAGAAATGAAAAGTACTGTTCTCAAGGATTTAGGAATTAATATACAGAGACATTGAGAATAAATATTCATTTAGTATATTGGTCATGACCATATGTTAGCCATGATTTGTGTGACTCCTTAAAATGAAATAAGATCTGCCAGCTCCCCCGCCCCTTCCCTCCCGCAAAGGACAGTGTTATAAAATTGAAGAGGTATAGCTGAAATTGAAATACAATATAAGATGGATAAGATGAAGAGAAATGATATAAACTTTACATACAAATAAGCCTGAGAACTTGAGAAGCTTGAGTTATATATGGGAAATGAAAATGAGTCTCACATTTATCAGGATTTATCATCATGAATATATGAAAATAATTAGAGAATTAAGATGAATGACTCCTCCAGAGACCTCCATTTTAAAGTAACTGAATTAGTTTTTATGTGTTTAAAGAGTAAAACTTATGCATTTAAGGATAAAAAATTAATATCCAAGTGAATAATGTTTTAGATTGAGCATAGAACTTTTAAGTAAGTGATGTGACTTGGCTTTTTTTTTTAAAGCTTTATCTTACCCTTTAAAAATGTTATATTTAGTGATGAGAGCTTTAAAATATAACAACACAAAATCTAAATTTTACTAGATTCTGTATGCTTTTGTTTATTGGTTATTTTACCTTTAGATGAACATAAAATTGACAATACATGTATGGTTTACGATATATCCAATTTAAAATATTTCTTCAAATACCTATAGTTACTTGTCATCCCCTATCATGTTAAATATTTTTATTGTTATTTTGTCTTTCCTAACTGTATTAAATATTTGTTTTTAGTAGTATTGCAGAACTTTGGAATTGCTGGTGTTCTTTAATATTTATCTTTAGAAATTAGGTAAATTGCTGTTTGATAGAGCCTTTATTTTTATATTTGAGAAGCACATAGAATTAGAAATTGCTGCCAGAACTTGGTGTTTTTAAACAGAGAAAAATCAATAGCAGATTACCGGTGATTAGCTGTTGACATTTAGATTTGTACTTTTAGAATGTCAAAAAGCAGTGAAAACTATCAATCTAGTTTCTGTATTATAATTGTACTCCTATTTTTAAATTAAACATTTTATGGTCCTTCTTCCCATATATGTGATATAGCCTTTTGGAAATAATTAATTATAATAATTAAAGATATTTTGATAAAAATGATGACCTTTAATAATTAGTCAAAAATTAGAGGTCTACTGATAACACTAGTAGATTATCCCTCACTTTGAATACATCTAGGTTTTTTGGTATAATTACAACACCCTAGTGCAGGCATCATATTTAAATTGTGAAAATGCATATTTTTATAAGGTTAGATTAATATATTTCTTCTATAATCTTTATACAGTATCTAGCATATAGTTATTTATTGCTGTCATAAAAGTTATTTTAATTCTATGCCAGATTATATATCATAAGTCTTTGATGTGTTTTCTCTGATAGTAGATTATTTACTTAGGCTGTCAGAATCTGACTTCTAACCAGACTTTACTGAATTGGACATATTTCCAAAGTTTTGGTACCTTAATTCTAAAATATTTTAGATAGCCTGTACTACACACACAAGACACTCGTGATATAGATCCCATTTTTTCAAATGCATCTCTAGCTTGGTTGGAAATTCCACTCTAGATATGGCATTAGAATATAAGAGACTTAAATGGTACCTGTAAAACTAAGGGAAAACCACCAGTTTCCACTTTAGTATGTTAGTAAATGATCTATTTACTCTCTCAGTCTAACGTTGTCCTGTTCAGTGCAGTTGCTTTCAACTTCTGGTTTAAAATATGAACTTGCTCTGTTCCCGTGCTAAAGTAGGGAATATTTTATGTGCATTGGCTATTTTCCGTGTCTTTCTATTAGCTGTTCTTAAATTGGAATGATTATAGTTTATGCTTTTATGTCTAAGTTCTTTATATAGTCCTTATATATCTCACGTTATTTCCAAATATTTTTCCCAAGCTGTCTTTTAATTATATTTATTACAGTTTCAAAAACAAAATTTGCTTCAGCCCTCAAGTTTTTTCACTTTTCTTTTCCTTTTGAGATTTGCTTCTGAAGACTCATGCACACATTGGTCAGTAGGCAATTGTGAAATAAAATACCCGTTTACCAATAGCGGAATAAGTACTTCATATACTAGTGATAAGCTCCCTGACAATAGGTCAGTTGTACAATTACGACTAATGGAACTTATTCCTAAGTGGGGTTCCTTATCTTCCAATTTAAATCAGCCTAAATTCAGTCACCTAATATACATATGAAGAAGTGTGTTTGACACCTGCCTGGGTGTAGGTGGATGCCAGAGGGTGGGGAAGGTAAACTCAGGCTTAGGAGGAGCATTTACATGGATGGAGGCTGACACAAAAGCATGGGCATATCTGGCTTTACTGCATGTGTGCACTGATTTTAAAGCCTCACGCACATTATAGTCTTCTCATTTGTCCAGCTCTGAGAAAGTTTTTCTTGAGTGGGAAAAGCTAGAAAGCAGTTGAAAGAAAGTTGAGAATTTGAGTAAGAACCAGGATGACTCTCCATGTGAAAGCAAAGAAGTTTTCTTTTCCAGCCCTCATTCCTTAACATTGAATATTTTTGGAGGAGTTTATGATTTTTATGGAACAATGCATATTATTCTTTTTTGTTAATTTTTTGAGTTAAAAAAATGTGTAGAGAACACCAGCCCATCCTATTTAACTTCATTTTCTAGATATGTTATGGCTTCAGGTTAATATATCATGCCTCAGAGGATGTTATGATGGCAAGTATTTCTTCTGAAGATATAAAGTGTGCTACAAAGCAATTAAACAGAATAGTGAAAACTGTTCATATACTCGGATCAATTAATTCCAGTTTTATGAATTTAAATTCAAGAGAAATGACAAGGAAAAGGCAGGCCAATAATTATATACAAGGATTTTCATCTCAACCTTATTTATAAAATGGGAGAATTGGAATCAAATGTCCCGAAATAGGAAAACATTTTTACAGAGATAACTTTCTTTATTTGAAAAAAAGATTTTTCAACAAGGGCATGTGCATCAACAGGAGTCCCAAATTCCTTTGCATGAATTAAATGGATAGACTTGTTTGGCTGCTAAGAGAGAACATAAGAGAAGTGACAGAAGAATAAGGAAAGACGGCTTGCAAGAACAGTCTAATGGAGAGTCAGGGGTTACTTTAGAGTGGCTAAGAAGACAGTTAAAAATTCGTGATTATTGTTCTATTTTGGGTTGTCTTTGTGGCTAGGATGTTAACTCTCTCTTCATCCCAACATCTTTACTTTGAAACTTTCACCAGTCTGTTATACTCTGGAAAAATAAGAATATAGAAGAGAGTAATAAAAATTCTTCGAGAAAAGAAAATCAGTTGCCCCCATCCCTGCAGAAAGAAAAAAGAAAAAAATCTCCTAAACATAACAGAGTTTAGTTAATTAGGGTTCTACTAAACTTTTGCCCTATCCTTTTAGGCTATTCAGAACAGCAGCTGGGTCAGGAATTTTATTTCCATCTGATACTAAAATGAGTTCCTAATTCCTTCAGAGGAGATAACATGGACCTATCTAACATGACAGCATTCCAACAGAATTTACAAAGAGCAAAGAAATGAAAGAAAATTTAAAAAAACTACCTATGTGTCCACGATGTGTGCTCTTTCTCTTATCAGGAAACTCATGTCAAGAGTATGAGAGGTGGTGTTTAGGGATTGAAAAGAAATCTTAAAGTAACCTTAAGGATATGGAATCCACTTTCATATGCTTTAGACACACCAGCTCCACCTTCGTTTTTATGAGTGCTTAGGAATGGCTTGTCCACCTGTCCTTTGTTCTTGGAAATAAACCCTGGAATCAGATATTCGACCGTGGTTTCTGGCCAAATTAAAATTGGGAAGTATTTTAGCAAAGGTGAAAGAGATAGGCTGTGTCTGTCTCCATCTCCATTTTCCTGGATGATCAACACTGTTCCATTCCCAACACCTCCACAGCTCCATCATTCTGAGCTTCCTAATACGTTTTGGTGGTTTTGCACAGCCACCAGTCTAAACTGTCCTTGCTGCCTGATATCCAGCCAAGAGCTGACTACACATCCTTCTTGATTTTTAGCAACTAGAGAGAATTAATTTTATCACATGCTCTTACTGACAAATGAATTTCCATTTTTGAATGGCAATACTTGCAGATCTAGAGATAATGTAAAAAATAATGACTTATACAAAATTGGGGTGCCTAGGGTCAGGAAATAGATTTCTACGTATAGACTAAGCTCCAGACTCATATTTATTGGCTGTGTTTTGGAGGTTGGAAGCTGTCTCAACCCAACTTTATAATGGTTGTGAAAGGGCACACTGAGGTATGAAGAACAAGCACCTCATACTTTATCTTAGACTGATAAGGATCATCTGTTTATCAAGAACTTTTGCTTAAAATATATGAAAGTTACTTTTTAAAAAGAAATTTGATGGGAGTAGAGGAGAATCATTCGTTTTATGTTTGGAAACTTAAAAGGGAAAAAATTACCCCACATAGTCCAGAAGGTAAGGAGTACAGTTAAATACATAATCATCTCACTTTACAGATGAGAAAACTGAAGCCTAGGGAGGATAAATAATTACTATGGGGCCACATAACCAGAAGCAGACCCAGGATTTGAACTCCAGACAGTTTAGTTCCTGTCAAAAAATATGTGCTCTCCCTTACTACAGGATGCTCCTTTTCAAATAAGATTGTATAGAAATCACTGGATTAGGAGGAATATGTGCTCTTCATAAGTACCCAGAGGAAAAGAGGTGTGGTCATTTCCTTGCCCTCCTCTTCTTGGGAATTACTGATTATTTTAAAACATTTTGGTATTCAATTAGTGCTTCTTTATATATGCAGCAATTTATGGCGGTATAGGAGCTCTCTTTCAGTCTCAAGTGGAAACAGATTTAGCATTAGATGTAGCATCTGCTGCCTATCACCTTGTTCTTTTCAACACTCTGACTTGAAGACTGAAATTCTGTATTAAATGCTGATGAGTATCTTATTAATACATAGGAAATGGAAATATATTGGGTTACTGAATTTTGCTTAAAATTTCAAAATAGCTTACCTAGCTATTACTGTAGTTCTTATAAACTTTCAGGCAGTTACTTATACTCTGACCTAATACTGTGCATGCGCACACACACACGCACACACATGTGCACACACACACACAGAGAGAAATGGTATGCTATTTGCTCCATAAACTTAAGTTCTTTTTCACTAGAGTGCAGTGGTTCACATAATCCTAAGTATCTCATTTTAGTGCTATAATGAAAAGAACTATAAATTTAAAGTATATGTACATTTTTATTTTTTCTACTATAATTCAGGTTATATTATATTAAGTATTCCGAATATAACTTGCTTGAGACTGTAGTTATTAGGAATATCAATTCTAATTTAGGTTCAAAACAAATGGATAACATCAGGTCTTTGTGCTTACAGAGGATATTTCCCTGAAAAACTTGACATGTTTAATATTCAGCAGTCTTTCTCACTAATATGCATATAAAAATGTATCTCCAGTTGATAGAGGATTTGACATACCAGAAAAAAAGAATATACCAAATACTTTTCAACTGTGCATATTAATTCTACCACTTTTTCATTTTTATTCCACTTCTCTAAGGTAAGTAAGTAGTATAAATTACTGTACTTATTTTACTAATGGAATTTATATGGACGTTAAGTTACTTGGCAAAGCTGATGGGGCAAATTGGTAACTACAAAGGAAAAAGAAAGAAGATTTTAAGCCTTTTTGATCCATGTACTTTCTATTAATAAATGGGAGAGAGAATTTCAGGAAAACTTCTAGAATATTAAAATGTAAATATATTACATTTAAATATTGTTTATCTTTAAGTCTTGAAAATAAGCACATTGAATCTATATCTTTTATAAATAATCTGTTTTAAAAATAATAGAAAGATTATTTGGAGAACAACTCTTAGGGGTAAGGGGAAATGGGGGTACATTGATCACAGGATATATAGTTACAGTTAGACAAGAGAAGTAAGTTCAAGAGATTTGTTGTACAGCATGGTGAGCATAGTTAATGATGATAAAGTAGATGTTAAGTGTTCTCACTGCACAAGTGATAACTATGGAAGGTAATGCATTTGTTAATTAGCTACATTTAACCATTCCATTTTATGTATATATATATATACACACACACACACATATATGCTTCAAAAAATAATGTTGTACATGATAAATACAATTTTATCTGCCGATTTAAGAAAAATAATTGCTTTCCCTGTATTTTATATTTCTTCGATATTTTTAAAACCAGAAGCTAATAGTTATGATTTTAAGTAATATTGTCATTTTTACTCTCATTTTATTTATGTATATTATTTTTGTGGGTATAAGACCATTTACTATGTGATTTTGCTTCTTCGTTTATCACCTGTTTATTAATTTGTCCTGCATGTTTAAACTGTGTGCTAAACACTATATAAGCTGTCTTGATTAATGAGCAGTAATGAAAACTTAAGTACCTACTGAGAAGCCACACAGTTTGAGTCGTCAGCCCCTGATCCTCCTCCACGTGGGCTACTTTTGATTTTCTTCCAATTCGGATCTATTACAGCACCTGTCAAGTCTTAGTGTCTGTAAGAATTGTTGCGGAACTTATTCTGCTGAGCCCACTCCAATGAGTTGGATTTAGTGTCTATGAGACAGTGTTTGTGATTGTTCATTTTTTTTTGCCAAGTGACATTTTTATTAAGAATAAAGATGATCCATTCCTGTAATGTATTTTATTATTATTATTATACTTTAAGTTCTAGGATACATGTGCACAATGTACAGGCTTGTCATATAGGTATATTCATTTTTAATAGGCATACTTATATGATTTATTTGCAGGTGGTTTGAGAAACCCTGACTTGGACATCCTTATCTGTATCATTCAAGTTCTTTGCAAGCAATAGGAATTGAAGCTAGCTAACATAAACAGAAAATAGATTACTTATAAGATATTAGATAGCCCATAGAATCGAAGAATATCTTAGAAAACAACTTTAGAAAATGATGGCAACCAGTGCAACACCTGGAATGTGGGCATCAGGAATTACCCGTCAGTCCCCTTGGGTTTGTTTAATTGATTTCAACTCTGCTTCCTCTTCTTGCGTAACTCAGCTGAAAACTCTCAATGCTGCAAGAGGAAATCTGATTGGCCTTGACTGGGTCAAGCCCCTGAATCATAGAAAGAGTAGAGTCTTTTGATTGACAACCTTACCATGACTGGACGCTATGTGGAAAAAGTAATTCCTTAAAAATGCTGTGACTAAAACAAGTGGAATGGATAATGGATGGCCAAAACTCAGCATATATCTAATCACTTCACTGCTCATGTAATTATCCAAATAACTTCTTTCAGATTTTAGCCCTTATTTTAAAAACTCGATTTAGAAGTGAATATGACTTTATCTAAGAGTCTATAGAGTTTAACACTTCAGCCTAGGATGGTTAGGTGTAATTTTACTACTACCATCGATAGAATATTAACAATATAGAATGCATAGTATAATAGAATCATGAAGCTAAAGTCCCAATAGGAAAGCATATATTTTCTTTTCCCCAAGTGTAATTTGTAACATCCTTTGTCCTGATAAAACTCTTATTCTGCAGTATAGACAATAAGGAAATGTGTAGGTGACCTGAACTTCTAACCTTTCTTTTACAAGAAATTTGACTTTTAGCAAATGGCTTGTGCTAAGTCCACAACTTCAGTACATTCAAAATATTGTATAATATTTTGATTATTGCCATTGGCCTGGTTAATATGAGAAAACTTGTGCCACACATATTGTGCCTAATATTGATTTGGCTTCCATACACAATTATTATGCTTTTAAAAATAAATTGATTCCTAAACTCCATAACAAAATCAATATACTTCTAAGTCTAATATTTTTTCAATAACCGGTAACTGACATTTTAAGCGACTTGGATTTTAAGACTGCCAGTGTTTCATCTAAGAAAAATTTAAGGAGAAGATTACTTTTCCATGGGCTGCCTTCTCACATGCAGTAGTATAAACTATGAGTTTTTGAGTGCTTACTCTTTGTTGGATACTATACCAAGTAGTTTAGTATATTTATGTAATCCTCACAACAACCCTTTAAAGTTATATTATCATTATTATATTCATTTTAGAGGTGTGAAAATTGGAATACAGAATAAGTAACTTGGCCCAGTGTTAAAGATTATTAGTTACAGTATCTTCTGCGTTGAATTATGTCTTCTCAAAATTCATATGTTGAAGTCTTAACTCCCAGTGCCTCAGAATGTGACCTTCTTTGTAAATAGTTTTATTGCAGATGTAAATGGTTAAGATGAGGTCTTACTGTTTTAGGGTGGACCCCTAATCTAGTATGACTAGTGTCTTTATAAAAGGGAAAATTTGTTCACAGACATGTACACAAGTGGAATGACCTGTGAAGATGAAGACAGGTATTGGTGTTATGCACTTACAAGCTAAGGAATATACAAATTGCCAGAAAGCCACAAAAAAACTAGGAAAGAGGCATGGAATGGATTCGCCCTCATAACCTTCAGAGGAAACCAACTCTGTGAAACCTCATCCTCAGACTTCTCACCTTTAGAACTGTAAGACAATAAATGTCTGTGTTCTGTGTCACCCAGTTTGTGGTACTTTGCCATAGCAGCTCTAGCAAACTAGTTTACAGAGTAAGGATTTATAGCTAGGCATTGTGGCTCCAAAGCTTGCCTTCTTAAGGAGTAAACTATGGTGTCTGTGTAATGGTAAGAGATGGAGTGGATATATCATCTCTTAGAATATAAAAGAGATCTAGCTGAAGAAAGCTAAACCAGAGTAAGAGAGCTAATAACATTTTCCTGAAACTTGAAGTGCCTCATTGTAAGAGTGTTGTGTGAGAAAGGAGCCTAAGGTACTGCTTTCCTTCAAAACTAACTGCATTTATCATTTTGTTGCATTAAGAACATTGCAATTCCACTGTTAGTTATTTTAAAATATGCAATAAGTTATTGTTAACTATAGTCATCCTATTGTGCTAGATCTTATTCATTCTAATTCATAAATATATACAAGTATTATGTACCCCTAATAAAATTAAAAATTAAAAATAATTTCCCAAAGCTAACTGACAGCAACAAAAGAAACAGTAATAACTATGACTAAATATGCTTGGAAAAATAATCTAAGATTTTGACTATCAATTATACATTTGTATAAATTAATCCGAGTTGATTTAAATGTCAAAAAAAGCATCTCCCTTGATAAATTTCTGGAAGAAGACAAAAAGAAAACCATAAGGAAGATCTTGGCAGCTCCTTTGTGGATGATGACCATTTACATATACCTCAGTTTGCAGAGTATGTAACGTTTGCATAAACCCAGGCTTTGAGTACCAGTGCATTAAACAGGAAAAAATGAAAGAAAAATGTGATTCTCAATACATAGTGACCGTAATGGAGAATCTGCATGGTCTGCCCATGCCTTTTCTCATTAAAATAGGTAGCTGGAGAATTAAGGAAAAGTCATGTGTAACCTAGGTTTTCCTCTTAAAAAAAAGAATGGAATGAAAGGCAAAAAGTGAAAGAAGAATTAGAAGTAAGTAGGAAGTATTTTGAAGGCGTATTGATACCACAGCTCTGAAATATTAGCAGTGATGAAAAGCTCAAGACGTCAGAGTTGCTCTGAATTGCTAAGGGTGGATAGATAAAAGCCTGGAAGCCCTGTTGTTGTTTTTTTTCCTTCCAACTCTAAGAAGTGATTAAAAATGAGTTAAGGGGAGTTTTCTTGGATTCAATAGAGGAGATGGTGATTTATAAAGCAGAGATAGCTTACTGTTAAAGTTTGGTCAGTAAGGTACTTGATTTGTATCTCCTTATATTTCTTTAGTTTTTTACTCTATTCAAGGCTGCATAATCAAATAGGCCTGGAAATGAATCTCAGTTCCGTCCCTTATTAACAATGAATTTATTGGAAAATGGCTTAATATCTTGGCTTTCCTTTAATTATCTATCGAATAGCAAAAAAGACACTATTTTTGTTTTGAAGATTTATAGATGGAATTTATGAGCAGGTGTCTGGCCACACAACAATTATAATGATAATGGTGTAATAGCCAACCTTAATCAAGTTATTACCATGTTTTAAGCAATTTAGTCTTTATTTCATTCAGTCATCACATCTGAACTAAGAAATAGCTCATGTTATTTTAATTCAACAACACTTCGAAAACTGACGTAATGAGTTTGAGTAATTTGCTCAAGGTCAAAAGATAGTAAGTTGTAGATTTGGAAATCAAACCTAGATCCCTACCTTTGGAATTCACAAACACAACCAGCATTTATTAAATATATAACTTGGCCCTGTATTGGAGATACAAATATGAGTAAATTTTGTCTTAGTCCTCTGTGAATTTACTGTTTAATACAAAGAGACAGTTGAATGTGTAGAGAAAAGTGTTATAGATGTGGTGATGAAAGTGTGTACAGCTTATCAAAGGCTTCAAAGGAAGTGGCGGTCACATCTACTTTCAAGTTTCAAGAAAGACTTTGTATAGGACGTGAAGCTTGAGATACAGGTTGAAACATGAGTGGGTGCTCATCAGATAGTTAATAGTAACAAATCATTCCAGGCAGAGGGAGTATCAAGTGCAAGGGGATGGAAAATACATATGGGGCAGGGTGAGAGGTGACTGGCAAATAGTTGGGAATAGATAAAGTCTGTGAGGGGGAATGAGGCAAATAATGAAGGAAAATACACATGCATGGTTGAGGATAAGAAGAGCCTTGAATGCTATGCTAAGTGGTTTTTGCTTTATCGAGAAGCCGAAAGTTCTTAACCCCGGCTGCATATCAAAATCATTATGGGGATTTTTGAAAAAACACCCATATTTGAGTCCCACCGAGATTTATCTCTGTAAACAAGACTTGCAATGAATTTTGGATACCTTTCTTCTTACTCTTGTGAAGACTGTTAACTATCAAGTATGTAGTAGATCCACGTAGGTATTGGTTATTTCCTTAACAAATGTGGTGGAATAAATCTTGTCATTTCTAAATGGAGATGCATAGTAAACTTTGGCAAGAAAAATTATGCAAAAATATTGCCAAGAATGTCACAGTATTAAGGGGAAATAAGCATTGATGATGATTATTTTTCACATTACTTTTATAAAATTCATCTTAGGTTCTATTTGGTTTATGTAGGAAGAAACTCTGAAATATAATCCAGAGATAATACTTGGCTACTACATGAGGTATGCAGCACTTGACAAGTAGCTTTCATCTCTGTGAATTTTTTCATAAACAGTATTCTCTTTTCTCCTTCCTTCAAATCACAAAATCACTTTTCTTGGCATCATACTAGTGCATGAATAACTATCTGGCAAAATCATTTAGGCCATTAATATTTAACCTGAAGTTTGCTAATTTATTGCTACCATGGGGGAACATATGAAGAAGCTTAAAAAAATAATAACCTTTTTCCTAAGTTGGCACCAGACAGATTAACTAGCTTGGCTAACACTGGTCTTTTTGTGGCCTTGGACAACTATTTTAATCTCTTTCAGTCAGTTTCCTCCTTGGTAAAGTGCTGATAATCCTTGAAGGTTCTATTTTACAGGGTTGTTGTAGCAATGGAATACTGTTTGTCAAAACGTTTTGAAAATTGTGAAGTGTTCAACAACTGTATTCTTTCACATACTGTTTTACAGCAATGCTGACATCTTTAAACATTGCCGATCAAGTCATTTAATCATTCATTCCACATTTACTGAACAAACATTAATTGAATTCCAAAAACTGTGATTCATGTTGGCATTAAACAGATGAGCCATTCTACCTCCCTTTTGAGTGAAAAAGAAGAGAACAGTAAAAGGAAGGGCAGACAAGCCAGTTGTATCTAAGTGTCACCATTATTGTGCCTGTGCACACTTCAGCCCTGCAGCAGCATCTGACAGTGCGTCTTATTGTGTGCTGCCAACACACGTAGTCTTGTCTTGGGTTATTAGATTGAAATGGGGTAAAAAGGGAAAGTAAGTCTACCATTCTGCATAGATAAACACACTTAATCCTCCTTTCACGCCTACGAGGTAGATACCATTATTATTCCTCTTTTTATAAATGAGCAAAGTGAGACACCCAGAGATTAAGTAACTTACCCAAAAACACTCAGATAGGATGAGAACTTAGAAAGAAAATGGCACTATGTGAGAGCATCTAGACTGAGTGATAAGATAGGGAGGCCAAGAGAAATTCCTTGATACAAAGGTCAGGGGGTGGAGGTGACTTTTCATATTGGCTATTGTATAGCAAATAGAAGTGTGCCCTGCATTCTCAAGTTATATCCTAGAAACAGATGGACATAGCTTCTGTAACTGAAAAGCTTAGATATCACAAGCACAGAGTACAGAAATACATAAACTAGTTATCATAATTCTGTGTGGTAATTGCTCTCTGGTAGTAATGTGCACAGGATTTCCTGGGGGATGAGGAAGTGTGGCGTGACTTACTCTGCATAGAGGAGTCAGCAAGGCTTCTCACAGGACATAATGTTTGTTCAGAGTATTGAACAACATTGTTTGTGATGAGGGAGAATCAGCAGTAAAGGGCAGAGATCATTCAAAGACAAGGAAGGAATTTTGTATGTCTATGAAAGTGCAACTAATTTGGTATAGGTGTCATTTAGAGGGTCAGGACAGATTGGAGACAGGGGAGCAATTGAAAAATGAGGCAATCCTAAACTGTTTACCAGGTCAACATATTTCCATAATATCTTACTTTTGGACCATTTTCACTACGATGTCTTTAATACCTTTAAATAATAGCTCATTTAATCATTTTTGGTGTATTGCGACAACTTTGGGCACAGACGTTTTGATTATATTATTAAGTATAACAAAATTAATTTAAAATTAAGACAAAATATGAGGCAATATTTCGTCTTTTTATTTGAGAATTAATGCATACTTTAAAGAATAATTTTTCTTTTCAAGTTTTTTTTTTTTTTTTACTTAATGTATCTCGGAGTTTTTTATTTTAATTTCCAAATTTTACTTTAAGTTCAAGGGTACATATGCAGGATGTGCAGGTTTGTTACGCAGGTAAACATGTGCCATGGTGTTTTGCTGCACAGATCATCCCATCACCCAGGTGTTAATCCCAGCATCCATTAGCTATTCTTCCTAGTCCTTTACCTCCTTCCACCTATGGCCCTCCGACAGGCCCCAGTGTGTGTTGTTCTGCGCCCCCCTACCCCCCACCCAACGTGTCCATATGTTTACATCATTCAGCTCCCACTTATAAGTGAGAACATGCAGTGCTGAACTTTCTTTTCCTGTGTTTGTTTGCTGAGGATAATGGTTTCCTCCTCCATCCATGTCCATGCAAAGTACATTATCTCCTTCTTTTTTATGGTTGCATAGTATTCCATGGTGTATATGTGCAACATTTTCTTTATCCAGTCTATCATTGATGGACATTTAGGTTGATTCCCTGTCTTTGCCATTGTGAATAGCGCTTCAGGGAACATACGCATGCATGTGTCTTTATAGTAGAATGATTTATATTCCTTTGGGCATTTACCCAGTAATGGCATTGCTGGGTTGAATAGTATTTCTGCCTCTAGGTGTTTGAGGAATCACCACATTGTCTTCCAGAATGGTTGAACTAATTTACTTTCCCACAAACAGTGTAAAATTGTTTCTTTTTTTCTATAACATCAGCAGCATCTGTGTTTTTTGACTTTTTAATAGTACCCAGAATAATTATAATTTTCTATAATTCAAATATATATTTTAATATATCAATGAAAAGACCTCTGCTTAATATGACATAAAAACTTCTTAGTATTTCAATATTCGAAATTTAACAAATTTGCAGTAAAATTCTTAGTGGTTCATTTATATAGTGATCATATCCTAGTTCTAAATAACAAAATAAAGAAGAAGTCACACTGCAGTTTCAAGTACTTATATGTGAATGGTGAATTTTGTGTGTTGAAAGCCCCTCCCCCAATAAATATAATGTTTACTATATTTTATATTTTTATTGTAGCTCTACATCAGTATTTTTCATGCTTTTCGCTTTAACTAGTGGTCATTTCTTGGTAGATATTTAATACTATGTGACTTGGAATGAACAATTTTACCTAGCAAGTGGTTCCCAGCTGAGAAAGAGGCTAGTTCTCTTCATCTACACTGACATTAGTCTGTATCTTTATGGCTTCCATTTTAAAGCAAAACTATTTGAGTTTTTATGTAGTGATTTAAAAACTATAAATTGGAAATTCAAAGGTAAAAGTTTTTTTATTTGTACATTTAAACTTAGTATCCCCTAGAGCAGAGGTCCCCAGCCCTGGGCTGCAGACTGGTACTAGTTCATGGCTTTTTAGGAACTGAGCTGCATAGCAGGAGGTGAGCATTGGGCAGGCAAGCATTACCGCCTGAACTCCGCCTCCTGTTAGATCAGTGGTGGCACTAGATTCTCATAGGAGCGTGAACCCTATTGTGAACTACACATGTGAGGGATCTAGGTTGTGCGCTCCGTATGAGAATCCAACTAATGCCTGATGATCTGAGGTGGGACAGTTTCATCCTGGAACCATTCCCCTGCTTCCAGCCCCACACCTGTCATCCATGGGAAAATTGTCTTCCATGAAACTGGTCCCTGGTGCCAAAAAGTTTGAGGACTGCTGCCCTAAAGACCTAAGGGTTTTGGAAGACTTTAGTTGGGAACTATTATTGTAGTTGATTACAATCCATTAATAGGTATTAAGAAATGAGAAATAATATTAATATTAATAAGAATTAATATTTTAGAATGCTTACCCTGGAAATGAGGAATGCTATGGAGACTAGAGTCAGAAGTGTTAGTTAAAAAATAGTTTTGATAGACTAGGAATGTGAAAAAAAGATTTCTGAGAAACCTTATAAGCTTTCTTTTTTTTTTTTTTTTTTTTTTTTTTTACGATTCCAATGCTTCAATGTATTTAATTTAACTTGAGCTTCTAACTTATCCATTAAAATGACAAGTTTAAATGGATCATTCTTAAATTCCTTTCTAAGGGCAATAATAGTTAATTAGATGTAAGTTTTCTTTTTTTTTTTTTCACCTTAAATATATATAATTTTCGTATGTCAATCATATCTCTTTTTTTTTCTTTTTTTTTTCTTTTTCTTCTTCTTCTTCTTATTATATTATGTAAGCTTTCTTAAAATTTGGTAGTTTGGTCCTAATTGTTGGGCAGGTTGTTGATGTTGTAGACACTTACTAGGCATTTGTTAGCACAGCAGTAAAGCTATTATATTATTAGTATGTTTTAGGGGAAGGATGATTAAGTAATCCAGTTAAAAAAATAATAATTCTGGCCCCAGGATGAATGGTGGTTGGAGAGGGCAGGAATTGGTAATGGGAGACCATTTAGAACACTATTGTTATTGTTCAGGGAAGAAATTATCGCAATTTAGACTACAGTAGTGCCAAAGAGTATTGAAAGAGTTGATGGGTTTCAGAGGAACATGTGCTGGCTGATAAGTGCTCCAGTTCACAGGTAATGAGTGACATTTAGCTCACAACTCACTGGCTACAGCTAATCATATGTCTGGTCCCAATCATCAGGGCACAAGAAGTGCAGCTGTACCATGTACCTGAAAGTTGGAGATTTTGTGAGCAACAATAGTGATTTTCTCAGGTTGCCCTTCTGGTAACCAGATACCCAACTAATTCTGCCTTTTGTTGGCAAAATATACACACCTCTTGGGGGTGGGGGTTTGGGATATCTATTATTTATCTGTACTCTTGATTTACTCAGAATTATTTATTTTTCTCTTGACTCTTGATTTCTATGAAGTCAAGAGAGATTTCACACAGGTGCCATTGTTTTCATCTTTATTGGCTCAGCAAGTCTGTCAGTAGTCCAAACCACTCTCACAGGAAGTTTAAAATGCCTTCGTTATTCTGGACCTTGGGCCTGTTATCGTGAGCAAGAGTGATAGCAGCAGTTTTAGAGATCTGAGCAAAAGATGAGGAGATGAATGACTTGCTGTCTGACCACTGCCTATGTATGGGATGTCAGTGTGATTTCTCTGCCTAACTCAGAGCTGACACACTGGGTGAAGGTACAATTCTGCAGTTGGCAAGAACACTGCCAATTCAAACCAAAGAAGGTACTGAGTCCTGATTACTGGCTGATGTCTTGAGGTGGGACAGAACTCCGACTTTAGTAAAGTTGAGTCATTACAGTGACTTCCTTTGGCCTTACTGTGGCAATGGAGTTGACAAAACTGAATTTAAAAAAATCAGTTCATTTTTGTTTTAAAGTTTCAAGGGAACCCACCAGAGCTTTAAAAGTACAAACAAAAATTATGGTAGTACATAATGTTGTTTTGTGAACCCCCAAAATCTGAGACAGGTCTCAGTTAATTTTGCCAAGGTTGAGGACATGTGCCTGTGATACAGTCTCAGGAGGTCCTGATGACGTGTGCCCAAGGTGGTAGGCGAACATTTGGTTTTATACATTCTAAGGAGATGTGAGACATCAATCAATATGTGTAAGATGTACGTTGGCTCAGTCCAGAAAGGTGGGACAACTGGAGGTGAAGGCTGGTCAACTTGGAGAGGGGACTTCCAGGTAATAGGTAGAAAGAGACAAATGATTATATTCTTTTAAGTTTCTGATTAGCCTTTCCAAATGAGGCAATCAGATATGCATTTATCTCAGTGCATAGAGGGGTGACTTTGAACAGAATGGGGGCAGGTTTGCCCTAAGCAGTTTCCCGCTTGAATTCTCCTTTTAACTTAGTGGTATTGGGGCCCCAAGATTAATTTTCCTTTCCCAGGTTGTATAAGATTTCCATCTTTTGATTTCCAAACACGTGTTAGGATCAAATTTTCTAGTCGGCTTTGTGGTTGGGAAAGGCCATGTGACTAGTTTGTCCAATGAATGTAGATCAGAAGAAATGAGTGTGTTACATTAAGTGCCAGTGTGACCCTCTCTAAAGGCTCGCTTTCCCTCTTCCATAATGACAAGCAGCAATCAGATTGGTGGCTTCCCATTCAGCTTTGGTTTCTGAGTCACTACCTGTCAGCCCATAACAGAGATGCAGTTTGAGAGAGAAATCAAGATCTATTGTTTTAAGCCTGTTGAACTTTTGTCATTTTTTTCTATAACATACCTAGCCTACTTTTATGTATTTAACAAAAGTATACATAAAAATTTTTATCTTTCTAAAATGTTGAGTAAAAGTGATTCAAGCATCACAGTGTATTAATTTGCATTTCTTTTGAGGAAGGTTTAATACCAGATTCTGGCAACACTGCCATGCAAACAGTAAAGCTGCTGCTCTTGCCACCACTGTTGAAATTAATTCTGTCTATTCCTCTTACCATCATCCACTCCAGATTAAAAGTCCCGGGATGGAACATTGTATTGAGTACTCTTATATCATGCACCTGTGTTGCAGCTGCCAAGAAGCCAGGAGAGGAAATACCTACCCTTCTTCAGATTCTTTGGTGAGAGGCAGCCTCCCATCCATCTTGAGATTTCTTCCTAAAAGGAAGATCTGATGCAGGCAAGAGCAGTACTCTAGGTCTGAGTTAGCCGGTATGAAAATGTCATCTCTGAAAATCTTAGTCAAATCATGACAGAACTAGAAATGCTTTCAATTTCATACAATAACATGGAAAATCTCATCCTAGCCCTCAGCATCAATTAATAAGGTTTATACTTGCAAGAACCAAGATGGTTTCTACTAAAACAAGGATAGCTGTTAACTGCCCTTTATCTGGTCTTTTAAATTCTCTAATTGGTGTGGGAGGGCAAGGGTTAGAGCTGTATTCTATGATGAGAGAAGAAAATACAAAGTGATGTTCCTCTCCAGATTATATCCGAGAGGTTAGGTTCCTGCAAAGTATCACTTCCCACCGTAACCTCTAATTATTTCTTTAGCACTACATTTAAACTCTAATCTTATAAACAGGCTCAGATTGAATTTAGATTAAAAGAGCGGTACACCCTAAATTTCAGCTTTATGCTGACATTCTCCCAGTAATTAATCTATTACATATGGTGATGGGTATTAATACCTTTAAGGGTTAATTACACTTTAACTGGTTTTAACTTCTTCCCTTAAGAACTCTTTAATTTTATTCAAGATCTACCTTCCTACTCTATCCATTTTCCATATAAGCAGAGAAAATTCCCCCAGAAAAATAAAATCAGCAGCATCATTTTGTCCAGATCAGAATGTTACAGCTCTAAAATCTATTAACACCTTGGATAGAGGGTATTTTGGTTTGCATGTGATGGCTGTTTACTCTTGATGTATATTTTTAAATATCTATGCCAGCTTTTCTCCCAGCTGCAGTTTTCAACTCAGTGTCTTTAAAATTTGGTACAGTCAGAAAATTTAAAGTGGTGCTCTATGATAACCGCAATTAAAAAAAAAGATAATGTATTTTCTTCAAAGCAGAATTCATATTTAATTTCTAATGTGCATCTGTGTCTATGTGTAGAATTTCCTTTCTGCAAGTTGAAAACGTCATCTCTTGTTTTCAGCTTGTCCAAGCAAAGATATTTGTACATGGGGTTATTACTGCTCTTATATATTTGTTAATAAAAATACAGTGTGAAGAGGTTGACTTGGATAGAATTTTCTTGATCAAGCTGTTGCTGTTACTTTACCTATTAACCAAAGAGGTGTTTGCTTTGTTTTAATCTTGTAAGAGTAAGGACTCAGGGTTTGGTTTTTGGCTAGAAATGAAAATTAATGAAATTATTTTGGGACTTGATAGTTGAGGGAGTATGGAGTATCTGTATGATATATGTTGTTTTAAATATGTGTTTACTTAAATAAGACTCTTAAATTATAGATTTGGAACATTTACAGAACCCTTTCTTTAAGGAAGTGATATTTAGCTTAGGTTAGTTAGGAAGAGCATGTTTGTCAATTTTGTGAGGGAATTCAGTCAGCAAGGTGGCAGTGAACAGGTAGCGATAGGAGTAATGAAGTGGGATGTGAGCCTGCAGAATTCTTTTTCCTAGCAAGAGAAATTTGGCTGCAGATACACGGAATAAAAGGAACGTGTTGGAGCGAGGAGCAAGGAATGCTCTAAGTACAATTATCACTTGAATTGGCAGCCAGCGAAAAATGAGCTAACTTGTGGGTATATGGATTATCCCTGTGAGTATATCATGGAACAGCCTTTGTTTGTATGACGCCTTAAAGAAAAGTATGCCTTAACAATGACAATACATAACAATAATAAGAAATATTCTTTTTTTAACTTTCCCTTTCTCTAACTTGTACTTTTTATTATTTGAAAAAAACCCAGTATTACTCAGTAGATATACTTTATTTGAATATATTTACATTTATGTAAAATGTACAAAGTGTATTGGTACCGTACAATTATTTCCCACTAAATCTTTCTTTCTTTGAACCTAGACCCGTTTAAGTCCCTTGTCTTAAACACAGTTCCCATCTAGGCTGGAGGAGAGGAGTAGGTTTACTTAGTAGAAAAGATTCTGGGGTGTGTACGTTAAAACTGCCACAAGGAGTATCAGCTCACCTGTAGTTCATTACAGGTGAGGTTAATCTTATATGTTCATTCTAATCTTTAAGTGTCTTTGTCTTTTTACTAAGAACAAATTCTAGTGATTTCCTCAAACTATGTGTCTGTCTGTAAACTTGAACCTCAGTCACCTGCCCTGTTGAAGTTATTGTGTACCTCAAGTTTCAGTGATTGTGGTTTTCCCTGTGTACTATTAGTTAAACTAACCCTGACTGACTCTGTGACAACATACAAAAATGTATGTTTTGCGTTCTTTCTTTGCCCTTCTAAGTTAGTCACATTTAAAATGAAAATAGCCTCTGGACATATGTTACTTTCTCTAATAATTATGCTCTTTCACTGCTTCCACCTCTCAAAAATAAAGGTCTTGCTATATCTGGTTTATCTTATAGAGATGTTAAATATGATAAGAGGGTAAATATGGAATATCAGAGTTATGATGAGGTAGTATAGACGTGTAGCATGATTTTGATCAGAAAACAGTGAAATTATGATGAAATATAATCATGCCAGAACATCTCATGGGGACTAAATAAAGATGAATACCTTCTGTAATCAATGGTTGGGTATACATGATGTTAATTCCAACTGAACTTGACTTTTGAAAGAATAAGAGAAAAATATATGATAGTACTGGGAGGGAAGAGGTAGAAAGTGTGTGATCAAGACAGATGTCAAGAAAGGAAATACAGCTGAAATAAAAAGTCAACCAGGATGATCCCAGCAGGCATAACTGTATTCTAAAAGAAGCTGATCCTCAATTCATGTAGACTTTGTGAGAACAAATGATTATTTGTATATAAATTGTAAAATTATTTAGACCAAGTTTGAACATGTGTAGATAAAAGAAATAAAAATAAGATATCCTGTACATCCCATGAAAGTGTATTTATTTTGTCATGTTCACTACTATCTTCCAAGTACATAGATATTAGCCCAAAGATAAGGTAAATTTTTTTTGATTAATGAGTTCTTTTTTTAAACGAGGAAAGAATGACTTTAGGAAAGCAGCTTTTATGATCAAAGAAGAAAATTAATTTCCAGATTTTAATGGATTTCTTCTCTTTAGTTAGTATAATTAAGTGACAGCATGTAAAAAATGTAAGTTGCATTTCTTCAAATACAATCAGTCTGTAAGAATTCAAGGTGGAGCCTTAAAGGAGACTTATTAATTTGGTGAGCAGTTGTGCTGGGGTTAGTCTCATGCTGTGCCCAATTAAATTTTATTCAGCAGTGTGGCTCATATGCTGTCATACAAAGACTTACTATCCTATCCAGCTAGAAATGTAGTAAAGTCCTCACATCGGTAACTTTGATGATGCCTCGCTGCTGATATCGGTCTCCATGTTTCGGTAATTGCTCTCCATGGATTACTGAGGTTTTTTGGTTGGTTGGTTGGTTTCGTCTTAGTTCCTTGTTTGTTCTGCCTGTCTTAACTTCCTGACACCCATCAATGAATTTAAATGATGTATTTTTAATCTTTATTTGCTAGGAAAACTAATGTGTTAATTATATTATCACTTTATCATGTTTTTCTTGATTTGAATTACTGAAAGAGGGGAACCTAGCACATTTCTGTATATCCTTGAAGGAATTTGTTGATATGAAGGGTAAGATTCTACTGGATTCATTGAATTGTGGAGCATCTGTTCCCCTGATTCAGAACTGGCTCAACTTTGCAATTATAGGTCCGGGATATATTGTGAAATCTAGGAATGGTTAGCTAATCTTGTCATGAGTAGTGATGATATATTAGAACATCTATTTAAAATATGGGGGATGAATCCACCCATATTTAGAATATGATGAGTCCACTCATATTTTAGAATAGAATTATAGAAAGTTACAGATTTATGAATACTTGAAGAATACAAAATCACAATGCTTACATCTGTTAAACAGTGTTTTTCAATATGCCTGTTGTGAGCCAATGGGTTAATGAATAAGATAAACACAAAAATAAAACGAGGGAATAGAAAATATAAAATGACATCAAAGGCAAGTATTTTGTGAAATTTTGCTTCTTTTATGTATATCCTTGTCCCTAATGTAAACTGTATTTTGATTGTGAGTAGCCAGGAAGATTGAAAGCCACTGTCCCATAGCGGTAATTCTCAAAATGTAGTGAATTAAGAATTCACCACATAATGCATAATAATTTCCTCAGAAGCTTGTTTATAAATAAATAGATAAATAAGATAAAATGTATGAAACATGCAGATTACGTGTCTCCACCGTGTAAGATTCTGACCCACTCGGATTGAAGTGAGTCCAGTGAATATGCTTTATTAACAGATATCCCAAATGACACTAAAGAAGGTAATCTTTATGTTACACTTTGAAAATCCATGTACTTGTGAAAATAGTGGAGAATCTCTGTTCTAATTGTTATAATCAGCCAAACATACTTGGAAAAATAAGATAGAATTAAATTGTTAAGTAATTTTGTATATTTGATATGTGGAATAGATGCGCAATAGCTTTTTTAATAGCTTGAGAAATTCCAATTAACTAATCCATCTAGACTTCCCATTTGGTTCAGTGAAAAAAATGAACTTAGAATAAACTAAGAGAGGACTATTTACTGGGTGTATTTACTATTTACCAGAAACCCATAGTTTCCTACGAAAGAAACTATGGGAGTATCTCCAGTCACCATTTACCCTATCTTGTCTTGAGAGAGATTTATTGTTCCTTACCATTACTGTAGCTGGAAAGGAAAATAATCTTGGTAACTTTTCTTAGACCATGTCCAGACTGCTGCTGGAGTCTCATGTTTGGTTGTTTGACTTTTAGTTATCAAGGTTTCAGTGGGAGTATATTGGGTTTTACTTCTCATCTTTGTGGTAGCAATTGTAACTGTCTGTCTTCCTGGATGCTCGTTGAGCTCTATTGGGGTGGACCCTAGCCTTGGTGCCTGTCCATCAGAAAATGGTAAATGGTATCTTTTAGAAACCTGGTTTATTTCTCATTTTTATTCTAAATCCAGTAGAGTGAAAGTCTATTTATTTTTGCTTCAATTTTTTTATATTTAATAAGAAAACAGCATTTGCTACTGTATACAAATCAAAAATATAATTATAACTAGGTCCCTTTAATAAAATATTATATATAATTCTTGGTAAAATTTTAACCAAAATGCTGATGAATTAACCCTAAGTAGTCAGTAATTTCTTACATTTCTCAGCCCTGCTCCTGAAGGAAGATATAATAATTGTTAAATAATTTTGGATATTTATCAAAACATAGACTGACACATTCATTTTTTTTCTATTCCAAAATGGTAGGATGATCCAAAGAGAACTCTAAGGAATCCCCTACATTCAAGCCATATTTTAATGTTTCTTCATTGCTGTTGTCAAAATAAAGTAATGTTTCTCTTCCCCATCAAGCTACCAATGACTTTCTTCACAGAATTGGAAAAAACTACTTTAAAATTCATATGGAACCAAAAAAAGAGCCTGCATCGCCAAGTCAATCCTAAGCCAAAAGAACAAAGCTAGAGGCATCATGCTACCTGACTTCAAACTATACTACAAGGCTACAGTAACCAAAGCAGCATGGTACTGGTACCAAAACAGAGATATAGATCAATGGAACAGAACAGAGCCCTAAGAAATAACGCAGCATATCTACAACTATCTGATCTTTGACAAACCTGAGAAAAACAAGCAATGGGGAAAGGATTCCCTATTTAATAAATGGTGCTGGGAAAACTGGCTAGCCATATATAGAAAGCTGAAACTGGATCCCTTCCTTACACCTTATACAAAAATTAATTAAAAATGGATTAAAGACTTAAATGTTAGACCTAAAACCATAAAAACCCTAGAAGAAAACCTAGGCATTACCATTCAGGACATAGGCATGGGCAAGGACTTCATGTCTAAAACACCAAAAGCAATGGCAACAAAAGCCAAAATTGACAAATGGGATCTAATTAAACTAAAGAGCTTCTGCACAGCAAAAGAAACTACCATCAGAGTGAACAGGCAACCTACAAAATGGGAGAAAATTTTTGCAACCCACTCATCTGACAAAGGGCTAATATCCAGAATCTACAATGAGCTCCAACAAATTTACAAGAAAAAAACAACCCCATCAAAAAGTGGGTAAAGGACATGAACAGACACTTCTCAAAAGAAGACATTTATGCAGCCAAAAGACACATGAAAAAATGCTCATCATCACTGACCATCAGAGAAATGCAAATCAAAACCACAATGAGATACCATCTCACACCAGTTAGAATGGCAATCATTCAAAAGTCAGGAAACAACAGGTGCTGGAGAGGATGTGGAGAAATAGGAACACTTTTACACTGTTGGTGGGACTGTAAACTAGTTCAACCCTTGTGGAAGTCAGTGTGGCGATTCCTCAGGGATCTAGAACTAGAAATACCATTTGACCCAGCCATCCCATTACTGGGTATATACCCAAAGGACTATAAATCATGCTGCTATAAAGACACATGAACACATATGTTTATTGCGGCACTATTCACAATAACAAAGACTTGGAACCAAGCCAAATGTCCAACAATGATAGACTGGATTAAGAAAATGTGGCACATATACACCCTGGAATACTATGCAGCCATAAAAAATGATGAGTTCATGTCCTTTGTAGGGACATGGATGAAACTGGAAATCATCATTCTCAGTAAACTATCGCAAGGACAAAAAACCAAACACCGCATGTTCTCACTCATAGATGGGAATTGATCAATGAGAACACATGGACACAGGAAGGGGAACATCACACTCTGGGGACTGTTGTGGGGTGAGGGGAGGCGGGAGGGATAGCATTAGGAGATATACCTAATGCTAAATGACGAGTTAATGGGTGCAGCACTCCAGCATGGCACATGTATACATATGTAACTAACCTGCGCATTGTGCACATATATCCTAAAACTTAAAGTATAATAAGAATAAAAAAAAAAAGAAAATGTATTATTATAGAATCGATAGGTCATGCTATGCTTAAATAAACAGGTATATCAGTATGAATTATAATTCATGAAACGAAACATTTAAAAAGATTCTTTAGATTCTAGGGTTGTAATCTTTAAGAGAATTATCCAAGAAGCTATTTTTGCTAAATAGGGAATAAATTGTATGAAAAAATATTTATGTATTTTTGCATACTTTGGAACGGTGCAATTTTATAGGAAGCCAAAATTCAGTTTCCCCTCTAAAGGTATGAAGTAAAGTTATTGCAGGTCACTCACAATTTGGGCAAGTAATCTAGGGGTAGGTAGAGTAGAAAGGATCATGTTCATTTATTCAGTACACATTATCAGTAGCTTATTAGATAGTCATTGTATCAAAAGCCAATGTTAAGATGGAAAAGTTTGGTGGGACGTGTTTTATAATGTTCACAGTTTTGTTGGACATAGCAAGTAATAGTCACTTGCAGTACTGTTAGCTGTAGGAAATGTTTTCATTCATTCTACATAGGCTTGAAATTAAAAAAAGTTTCAAAATCATTTAATGTTTGCATGGGTATAAGTTGACAGTCGTATTTATACATATATTTCATTAAATGTATCTTACAAATTAGATTTTACTATTAATTTTAATACACTTGTTTTACTTAGTGAAATTATACCAGTGTATATTAAAGTTCTAAATGTGATAACAACTCTAGATTAAGTTTTTAATTATTTTTAATATTTCTACTTTAATAAAAATTTGGTCAAGTCCAAGTCTAAGAAAATGCAAGAAAATATGTTGAAATAAAGATTTGTGAAAATTATTAGTTACCAAATCAATTGTTATAAAAATATTTACTGTAATCCTAGCACTTTGGGAGGCTGAGGCGGGTGGATCACTTGAGGTCAGGAGTTTGAGACCAGCCAGACCAACACGGTGCAACCGCGTCTATACCAAAAATACGAAAATTAGCTGGGTGTGTTGGTGTGCCTGTAATCCTAGCTACTTGAGAGACTGAAGCAAGAGAATTTCTTGAACCCAGGAGATGGAGGTTATAGTGGGCTGAGATCTCACCACTGCACCCCAGCTTGGGTCACAGAGTGAGACTCTGTCTATTTAAAAAAATTAAATCTTCATATTTTAAACGTTTATTTGAAAATTTGATTATATACTTTATTATGCTATAAAATGCTAAATAATTTAGGAGTGTTTTAGAATCCTTTGAGACAGGGTAAATGTGTCATGTTTATATGCTTAAAAAATAAGATGTTTTTCATTCCAGACTACAGTTTACTCATTTTCCTTATTCTTAGGTCATCTGAATATCTTTATGCTTATATTTCTTATAAAATTTTCTAAGGTTTGTAATCTTGTTTAAACACATATGAAAACATCGAGGTTCAGTCATACAAAATTACAGTCATAGATGTAATTTGGCTTTTTGGTCTACGTAACTTAACACAGTAACTGCTTTTTTTCCAGTACAATTTGAAAAAAGTGACAGTTTCCTAGGGGAAAATACATGCTTATCAAAAGTTAGAGCTGTCTTCTTGAACAGCCTTCAAAGCTGAAGTAAATAAGACATGAAGTTTAGCTTCCAAGCAGGCTTTAATTTAGAAATTGCTGACCAAATAAAAATGTCCATAGCCTTTTATCATAAGATTTGTTCATTACTTTGGTCCAGTTGAGCTGATTAGGTCTTAAATATTATAAAACTCAAAGGTAATAGCATTAAAAAGTGCCAGTTTAAATATTTTATTGATCAATAGAAATGTGGATGATTCTGACTTGGTATTTATTCATTCACACTGTGGGAGTTTGGGCAGTAAGATAGGACTCTTATAAAATCAATTTAATTTAAAATCAAGTTTTACAGTATTTTATTTCTAGAATTCTAAATAAATATGAAGAGAATTATTTTTGGGCTTTGTGTCAGGAAAACTTCCATATAACGTCATGTTAACTTTTAAGTCTTGCTGGTTAATTTTTTATAGTTGCTTGTTAGAATCCTTTAGTGGGAAACCAGGAGAACGCAGGATCCCTTCAAAATGTCAAATCTTAGAAATTACTTTTCTTTCACTCTTCTAGCACTATAAGCTGCTCTTATTTCTCTTATTCTTAAACTTTCCTATTCTTTTGTCATTCACAAGATCAGAGAGGCCTTAGGCATAGTGGTTAGGAACTTGGGCTTTAAGACCCAGCTGGCTGGACTTAAATTTAAATGGTCCTGCCTCTCACTAGCTGTGCTGCCTGGAGGTTCTTTACCTCTTCAGGACTTTGATTTCTCAACTGGTAAAGTGGGATTTGTAATAAGGCCGTTAAAAAAATAAATTTGAAATAAATAATAAATGAGGTAATGCACTTAGAGCATGCTTAGCAGAGTGCCTGACATACAGGAATCATTCAAGAATTGCCAGCTAAAATAATTATATTACGTTACAGGATTTTAGAATGAGATTCATAAACTGAGCTGAAATTCCAAGCTCAAGAACAATATATGAGTGCCAGTACTTACAAATTTTAAAGTGAGTCACTAGACTGTTCCTGTGCAGCTCATAGTTAAAAGTTTTTAAAAACCTATCTTTCCAGCATTAGAGATGTCCAGTTTCAACTATTGTAAGTGATTTATTTTGGGGAGATTGGAAGGAGCTGTGGTTTGGAGTGGAGAAGGGCTACTTTAGTGCAGGGGACATTAAGGGGATGAATTCAAAGATTAATTCATGTTTGCTGTAATTTGGGGAGCATGAGGATGTGAGAGTTTGTGGCTACGTGGCCTGAGACAGGAGAGCAGAGTCAGAAGCTGGGCTGCACCAGGAGATGGCCCAATAATTAGTGCCTAGGGGTCGGAGGTACATATTTCATCGCCTAGAAGTGCGCCATTAAGAAAGGAACTGTCCTAGAAGCCTTTAGAAACGGTACTGTCTCAAATGCTCAGATGGCTTCCTGGTGGCATGATGTGATCTTAAGAAGTGAGGAAGAAGTTGAAAATAACTAATTGGAAGAGGCACAAAACTGGAATTTTCCAGCAGAATTTTCTTAAGGTGGTCACATAAGAGAGAGTCAGTTTTGACCATCTTCCAGTTCACTCATCTCACTGGCTTGACTTTGGTGAGTGGCAGATTATGAACAGAATCTGAAGACATATTCTTTCACACTGCAAGGTTTCAGGTTTTAAGCAAAAGCAAATTAATGGAGAAAAGAAGAGTGGAGTTGTACGAATTTAGAATTTTGTTTTATTCTAGAGCTAAATAGTCTAAATTTTTGAAAGAGGACATTTTATGACGAAGAAGGCATGGAAAATTAATGTTACCATCTGAGATTTCATTGGAAGATGGGATAAAACTAGCTCACAGAGATTTTTGTAAGTATAAGTGGCAGAAAATAAAATTGAATAAAAATATACATAAATAAAACATGAAAATGCAAAACATATATTAAAATAATATTACAATTCAACTATTCAACTATTTTAAAAATAATTATCACTTAGTATAATCAAATATGCCATTAACAACTATGTGATGTAGTTAGAGGAGATATATTCTATGTCTTGTTTCCCCCTACCAGCATGAGTGCTAATTAAGAATATGGAATTATTATGCCATGGATGGAAAGGCAGTATGCCTGGGGACAATTTAGCAGATCTTAATCTGGTGCTAATGCTAATTACTTGAGTGATCTTTAGTAAGTTTCCTAATCTTTCCAGGGTTCCCTATTCCTTATGTTTAAAAGAAAGTTATTTTATATTATTCAGAAAGTAACAGTACGGATCTGAGTGACTATAAACTCCAATAATAAAGAAATGTAAAGGGAATATAAACAAATGTATGCAAAGTTTCCAATTAGAAGCAAAACTAGATTTAAAGAGGTTAAATATATTTAGAGGATGAGAATTCGCAGTGGCCTTGATTGGTTAGTATAATTTTTTACGCCAAGGCTACCATCATTTCTCATCTGGACTCTTAGAATAGCTTTCTGATAAGATACTGTGCTAGGTTCTAGAAAAAGTTGGTGAACTAGGTGACTAAGGTCCCTAAACATATGAAACAGTCTTTTCTGGGAGATAAATCAATAGTTACAATAAAGTCATGCCTTGTGATGGTGGAATGTGCATTAGTTTAAGGAGACCCGTTAAACTTGCCACTTCCCCACCTTTAGGTGAAGGATATCAGAAGATGCTTCTAACAGGCACTGTCATTTAAGCTGAGCCCGAGGGTGAGTAGATAGTCACTGAGATGAGAAGATACTAGCTTATGGAAAGGCCCAAAGAATTTGATGTTTTTCATAACTTGAAATAAATTCAGTACAGCCTGGAGTGCTGCGCTTGAGGGATAGAATGGTGAGAAAAAAAAAAAAACACTTGCGGGCTGAAAACCAAGATCTTGCAGGGACACAGAAGCATCATGTTGGTCACTTGAGAGTTGCTCAGAGTAGTTGTTGATTTTAGGTAATACTGGAGAAATATCATCTTTAAGAGAAATGTAGGGAAAGGCTTAATGAATAAATACAAGTACATATTTGCAAATTGTGTTTTGTTTTTTTGAATTGACCAGATGTTTTAGCTCAGTTTCATCATTATTAACGGTGATATGGTAGGACCATTTCAGTATAATGTGTGATATTTTGGAGTTGATCTGGAGCAACTGGAGTTTTAAATTTCTAAAAAAAAATGGAAATGCCAGTTTTTCTTAAGGTGAGTCCAGTGCTACATCAAGAGGGTGTTTGGGCCAGGTGCAGTGGCTCATGTCTATATTCCCAACATTTTGGGAGGCTGACCTGGGTGGATCACTTAAGGCCAGGAGTTCAAGACTAGCCTGGCCAACATGGCAAAACCCCAGAGGCTGAGGCATGAGAATCACTTGAGCCCAGGAGGCAGGGGTTGCAGTGAGCTGAGATGGTACCATTGCACTCCAGCCTGGGTGACAAAAGCGAGACTCTGTCTCAGAAAATAATAATAATAATAAAAAAAGTGAAGTTTAATCTTCTGGACAGGATAAGGTCAAAATTGTCTCCATAAGTTCCTCTATAAGTTTAGATCAGTTTGCTAAGTGTTCTCAGTTACCTTGGTTTTCAGAATTGTACATAGTACAGTATCTTACTAAGTTTTTGAAGTATCCAAAAAAAAACCCAATAACTTCCTGGTGTAAAAATGGCTTGCTCCCCTTCAACCTGTTGCCATCCACTCCATATTTATTTGAGTGTCTCCTTCAGTTCTTGGGTGTAGAGTACTTAACAGATGATTGGTGATGAGATGCAGATGCAGATAATAACTGCATCTGTTGGTGTTTCGCACATAAGTAGCTTCCTCACCTGGGATTGGGACCTTAGACAGAAGTATTCAGCTAATAAGATTTTCTTATAGTTGCTTTATACATTTTCTTAGAGCTCCCAAACTTTTTAAGATAATATCATCCATTTCTTTGTAAATAAGGTGACTAGGATATAACTTGTCCTTATATTAGAGGATATACCAGATAATTGCTACTTACCCCATGGTCAGAGTAACCTACATCTTGTTCATGTCATTTTGACTTCCGCATTCAGAAAAGAGAGGACTCTTCAGGAGCAGTAATGTGCAGTCTTGGCCTATAGAGGCTTCCATACCTCCATATATTCACAGTTTGCTCCTCTAAGGCATAAAGGCATATTATCAAAATGTATAATTACAGCTTGAGAGCAATAATAGGTGTAAACATTTTTCAATATTTTGTTTTATTTTCTGAGGTTTCAGTATATCTAGTATCTAATAGAACAGAAACTTTACAGAAATATTGAATTTATATGAAAACCCAACCAAATAGGAGGTCTGTAGAAGGTATCGTTCTAGCCCCTTCAAGATGTAAGTGTCAAATCAGTGGGATCCCTATATTTAACTTCAGAGATGTTATGGCCACATCTATAGCTCTTTTTAAATGCTTTTAAATGCCATTTGGTGTTTTTTTCCCCCTCATTCTCCAAACTCAGTGGCCATAATGCATTGACTGTTTCTGTGTGGAGAGCACCATCTGATTTGTTTTATTCTGAATAGATAGTGCTTCTTTTTCATAGATTTTTAAAAAAATAATTGAAATAGTCTTGAGTGGATTCTTTCAGATTAGTTATATGTAGGTATATATACATATATGTAAAGAAAACTAATCTGAATACGTTAAATTCTAAAATTAATAAAATTTATTTTGCTTTAGTTGTTTAAACTCCTGAATCATTATAATTTCCTTTTAATCAATTTTTTTTCTGTTCTTTTTCCTTCCCTTTATGATCAGGAATTCAAGTTTATTATTGTGGCTTTGTCAGTGCTTTCACCCTACTCTAGTCACTTCCTTTGACATAATATGATACAAAAGCATGAAGTTTATCTTACTATTTATTGTTTTTAGAACATTGGATTTATAAAATCACAGGGACTTAGCTATTCTCTCTCCAATGTACTCTTCTCAGTATTTTGCAACTACTTAAAGTATTCTGTGCTTTTTGTTTGTGTTCTCTCAGTTATGTGTATCTAGTTATTATAAATTCCTCACCTCATAATTGTGATATTTTATATATTTTCCAATTCATTATTGTATAATTTACATCATGAATCTACAAAAGTTGATGTATAGAATACTTCAACTCTGTTTAATCATGACTTTTTTTTTTTTTTTTTTTGAGATGGAGTCTCGCTGTGTCTCCCAGGCTGGAGTGCAGTGGCACAATCTCAGCTCACTGCAACCTCTGCCTCCTGGATTCAAGCGATTATCCTGCCTCAGCCTCCCAAGTAGCTGGGACTACAGGTGCATGCCATCACACCCAGCTAATTTTTGTATTTTTAGTAAAGTCGAGATTTCACCATGCTGGCCAGGATGGTCTCAATCCGTTGACTTTATTAAGAGATTTTTCTATGAGCCTGAAATCTAAATTAGATTTATAGCACTTATCATAATATATAATTATATATTTATTTTATACTTTCTGTTATTTTCTGTTTTTCACATGAGATTGTAATCACCCTGAAGGCAAAGCCTATGTTTATTTTGATCCAACTTTATACATAGAACCTAGTGGACTGTTTTTATATATGTATATGTGTGTGTGTAAAAAAGAAATACACATTCATAGCAAATATTTTAGGAGTTTTGTAAATGAGAAGAAGAAATTTGAAGAGAAAATGAGTTTTGAACAGAAAATGGATAAATCAGATTTTCATTTCAGACAGACCACTGAGGCTACATTGAATTCAATGAAAGGAACAAGATGAAGAGACCCTAGTTGAGTTAAATGGAATTGGTAGGGGTTAGAAAGTCATATATTTGAAGGTGATTTAAAAACCTTACTCTATTTGTTCTCTATTACTGCTGTAACAAATTACTACATATTCAGTGGTTTAAATAACACACATTTATTTGCACAGTTTTGTAGGCTAGAGGTCTGACATGGATATCCCTAGGCTAAAATCAAGGCGTTAGTGCGACTGCATTCCATTCTGGAGGTTCTAGGAGATAATCCATTTTCTTGCCCTTTTTAATGTCTGGAGACTACCCATGTTCCTTGGCTGCCTTCCTCTCTCTTCGGAGCCAGCAATATTGCATCTCTGCCTTTCTTCTGGAGTCACATCTTCCTCTAGTTCTCTGGCTCTCTCTTTTACTTTTAAGGACCTTTGTTATTACATCGGACCCACACAAATAATATAAAGTATCCCCCTATTTTAAGGGCGATTAGAAACCTTAGTGGATTAGCAACCTTAATTCCATCTGCAACCTTAATTTTCCTTCTCCACGTAACAACATATTCATAGGTTCCTAGGATCAGGATATGGACAACCTGGGAGACAGGCATATTATTCTGCTTACAACATCCAGTTTGCAAACTGATAGATTTGTTGTTAATATTGAGGGATGAGTTAAGGATAGGATATTGGTTCACAATTTGTGTACTTGGGCAGATGCTGGGTAACAGTTACTGAAACAGAGAAATCAGGAGGTGGTGCCCATTTAATGGGAAAACAGTGAGTTCAGATGTGAACATGTTACATTTGAGAGGCCTTCAAATTGTGTCTGAAGCATAGAGGGAAATTTATGCTGGAGATACTATTTTGGAGGTTGACAGCATTAAAATCATAGTTGAAATCCCTAAACTGATAAATTTTCTTTGAAAAGGAAAAAAAAAACAGAGAAAATACAGAAGAGATTCCTGAAGAACATAACATTTTGCATTTTTCAAAATATGGCAGTTTTATGGAATATGATGAAATATGAGCAACTGAAGTAGAATAAAAATATTAAGATAATTTACACAGAAACTATTTTCATTGATAAATCAATGGTTGTAAGTCTATACAACTCTTATTATTCTTCATCAGTAAAAATTAGAACTGCAGTATATTTACCTCTGTAAAAGGTAACTTAAGGCTGGGCCTGGGTGGCTCTCACCTGTAATCACAGCACTTTGGGAGGCCAGGGTTGCATAAGGTCAAGGACAAGGTGGCTCAAGATCACTTGAGCCTAGGAATTCGAGATTAGCCTGTGTAACATGGGGAAACCCCATCTCTAGAAAAAAGTACAAAAATTAGCCGGGCATGATGGTACACATCTGTAGTCCCAGCTACTCGGGAAGCTGAGGCAGGAGAATCACTTGAGCAGGGGAGGTGGAGGTTGCAGTGAGCGGAGATCGTGCCACTGCACATCAGCCTGGGTGACAGAGGAGACCCTGTCTCATAAATTAAAAAAAAAAGGGCAGTTTATGACAGAAGCAACCTGGCCACCTAATATTGGACTCTATGCCTAAAATTTTACCTTCTTCCTCAAATCATGGGTCATGATCAGCCAATGTCATTGTCCTTATTTGAAAATAAAATCAATCTATAGAATCAGAATTTTACTCACATGTAAGAAACCTTGGGAAAAAAAATATTGGTTTATAAATCAAGCGAATCTACAGATAGAACTATTTTTCTTTCCAAAAAATTAAAACTAGGCCTTCTAAAATTTAGCCAATAAAGGATAGGCAATAACTATGGGAACTATAACATATTTTGCAAATAGTGTCTGAAATACTAATGTTATAGTTGGCAGTACCTGTATTCGAAAATTAATTCCTGTAAATAGAAAAGTTATCTGTGTTTCTTCAGCACTGTTCAAATTTAAGAGCTTTAAAATAGGTAGATACAATCAAAATTTAAGAGCTTTAAAATGGGTAGATACAATCATTCATTTATTAAGTGGAAATAGATCTAGAGGATTTTTAAAAAGTAAAACAGGGTCACTCCTTTCTAGTAATTTAGTACTCTTTAAGAAATCTTTATCTGTAATTTGGTCTTTTGAATGGATTTACCTGCAGAGAAGGAGGTTCCCTGGGGAGACAAATCATCAGTGAATAAGTCAATCTCATTTATAAATGAGTCTCCTGTATGCCTGATTAACAAGAACCAGTCTCCTAAAATATGACTATGCCTCTTTGGAAGGATAAATATTAATCTTCTCAGTCACAAACGCTAAGGATAGAATTTTGAACCTGATTATTTCACTTTGTCATCAAAATATTAATAGTTTTGGAACATTATAGATTTCTTTGCCATAATCTGTATCTTGGGTAATCAATAAGTTAAGAAAACTGATCAATGTCTTATCAAACCTACATTTGCTTTCTTATGCTTAATTATACTTAGGGAACCCATGTTGAATAAAATATTTTCCATTTGCCTAGATGTTAAAATGTCATTATCATTTCTTTTGCATTTACTTTATTGCAGAAAGTTCTGATGATAAACAATTTGACAATAGTACTTAGTGATTTGCTTCCCTACAGGGTAATGATAATAATGCATTTATTGTATTTTATATTTTATGCCAACCATAAAGCTTCCATCTGTCATTCTTTTCTCTATATTGAAGCCATGCTGTTCTTGGCATGGGTCACATTTGTAAGTGTTTCATTTATGAACCATTCCTCCTCCTGACTCCTCTGCAATACAGAAATATGCCAAAAAAGATTAGCTGCCTTACAGTTCATGTGTCTCTAAATTTGACATCACATTCACTGTGACATTTCCTCAGTAGTTTCCAGTAGGAACTTGTCCTACATAATTCTCATGATTTTATTTATCAAATAATTGTGCTAAGAGCTGTGTAATGTGTAAATGATATGACAATTGGTTGTCTTAAGATTTTTTTTAAGTCTTCACATTTTTCCTGCCCATTTCTCTCATTATAGACTACTCTGTTCTACAGGCAATATTACTTACTAAACTACTACAATCCAATTTAGCTATACAGATGACAACACATAATTTTTAGGCAGTCAAAGATGTTGAAATTATGGTAAAATGATTAGAAAATAACATTTTCATTTAAATTATTTTTGTAGCATCTCCCCAGAATGTATATTATTGTGTCTGGTTTAATGACCCAATAACCATGTTTTGTGAGCAGGTGACTGTGAAATCTGAATGTTCATGAATAGAATTTAGTTGGCTGCTTGAAGAATATTGGCAGTTCAGCTCTGCCTTTTTAGCGTCTAAAGGAACTAGAGTATAGATAATATTTCAGGAATCAGCTGGAGAAAGAGGGTGGGGGAATCTAAGGAAAAAAACACCATTGTTCTTAGATCTCTCTTGAATACTCGTCAAGTGGATTAATTAGCAAGAGAGACTCAAAAGTTGAAGAAAAGGCAATCATGACCCATGATACAGCAAGCAAACTTTTTTTGTGTTACTCTTCTTGTCATATAGAGGGTAGCCATGCTACCCTAGTAGAGTGGCTAAGAAGATCAGAGTCTATTGAGAGCTGAGTTAGGGTTGATACTACGCTTAGAGAATTACATGGTTTAGGGTAGAGCAACACCCAACAATTAGTAGAATAAGAAATATGACTTGACCAAGCATACAGTATTAAAGCAAAGTATAGAACTCAGGAAATAGATAGGAAAAGATGTAATCTAAACAGTGGGAAGTTTCTTGGGACATGATAGAAGTTGGAGATTTAGGAAGTCTCTTTCAATATATTTCTGTGAAAAATTGCTTGTGTATCGTGATTTTAGGTATGCCATGAAAAAGTCCCGAGTCAGTGTTACCTGAAAGGCGCTATAATCAATTCAAATTTAACTTGGGTAAATAAATAATGCAAAAGGGGGGAGAAGAAATGATTATTCATAAGCATATTTGTATGCTATTTTAGTTAAATTGTTTTCTTCATATGATTGATGTTGGTTATCAGATAGTAGGGGGGATAATTTGAACACTGTACACAGTCAGAGATGGGGATAGATGTCCAGGGTTTGGACTGAGAGTGAGCAGTCTGAGGGCAGTCAGTGCTTCAGGGGTTGGGGCCAAGCTGGAGCAGAGAAGACGACTCCAGAAGATACAAATGTGTGTTTTCTCACAACCCATTCTGTGCTCAAAACAAATGTCCACTTTGATTTTATTTTTTCTAGAGACCACTTTGCCTCTTAACTGCATCTCAGAAGATCATATGTAAATAGGCCTTGACTTTTTCCATCACAAACCAAGTACAGTAGCCATTTAAATTTTATCCAGCACCTGCCTTCCTGCTTACACTATACTGCTTTTCCAGTAGTTGGTTAAGAATGTTCTTTTCTAAGACATGCATTTCCTGCCCATGATCCCTTTCGATTACCTCATTCATTCATTCATTTTCTTCAACAGATACACGCCCACAAACACACCCCCAACACACACACTCACACACATGTTAAAGTAATAGTTATAATTGTGCTGTCTTGATTTGGCTATAATGTCAATGGACAAAAGAATTCTTTAATTTTAAGTTGTTTAATATGTATTTGTTTCAAAATTATGGCAGCACAATTAAAATTTGTATTTAATAATTTCTTATTTCTGATGACTAAAGGTTAGATTACAAAAGTGTTTACCTCTGATAATGCTTAATTCTTTTTTTTTTTTTTTGAGACAGGGTCTTGTTCTGTCACTCAGACTGGAGTGTAGTGGTGCAATCATGGCTTGCTGCAGCCTAGAACTCCTGGGCTCAAGCGATACTCTCATCTCAGCCTCCTGAGTAACTGAGATTACAGGCACACACAACCACACCTGGCTAATTTTAATTTTTTAATTTTTAATTTGTAGAGATAGGGTCTTGGTATGTTGCCTAGGCTTGTTTAATTCATTTTTAAAACATCTCCCATTCTATGTAAAACAGTATCTCTTTGGACAAATTTAGCAGACATTTCCTGTATTTGGGATTGTTTTGGAGAGTATCCTACACGTAAGAAATTATTTCCCTTTCTGTTGTCTACTGGGATGCATTTAGTCCTTGGCATATCTATGAAAAGTGCGATAAGTGGTACAATTACTGACAATTTTGATGGTGATTTTGAAGATGTGATATGGGATGTCTGCCCTTTTAGAAGAGCAATTCAATTCTACACAGTCTACTAAATAGCTGCAGTCATTTTTTGTCTGCACCTTCTAAATGAGGGAATTTTAATCTGTTCTGCTATATATGTGTTTGAATAAACTATGGCATGTGAGTTGACACAAAAATCCTAGTAGTGAAAGTTAAAGTAGAAAACTGGTATACCTTGAAGGTAGGTATTGTAATTTACAGACTTTCTATATCCTATAGTGTCCAATATATAGAGTCTTAAATATAACAGAGACTCAAGAAATGTTTGTTGAAATAACATCAAAATGTATAATGTAAAATCAGGTAACATTTCTTGACTGCTTAGGTCCTAGTTAGGGAAGTTAACATCTATTTTCATTATGTCCATGTAAATGTAATGGAGGGAACAAACAAAACTGCAGGAAGAAAAATTTTTCCATCTTCAAGAAAAAAGACTAAACTTTCATTCTCATAATTTTTTTCATAGACTCAAAGTTATTTTTTTCATTTTCAATATAAAGCCACTGTTATTTTTTTTAAAGTAAGGGTTTCAGTAGTTTCTTTTAGACCTTTCTTCCATTATATGGAAATGGTTTTGCATTGAGATGGCCATTATATTGTAGCTATAACTTTCAAGTAAGTAGTTATAATCTCTTTTATCAGGACCATTAAACCAATGATTTAAGTGTATTTCAGACCGTAAATTTCATAATAGTCCTCAAAAAATTGGAAAATGTCCAAAGCCCATAAAAGACTAGTGGGAACGTAAGAAAGGTTAGAACTAGAAAGGCAAGACACATGTTTGATGCTGTGTAAGCAATGGGGAACATGTTCAATGGTTTGAGCTAAATGGGGCACTTCTTTGTGAGAGATGAGAGACTCACAACATTTATTAAATATAAGATTAGAAAATCTAAGGCTATAGCCAAATAGTCTTTTCTACCTATTTAATCCCTGAGTAATTGAGACAAATGTAAATAATATAGGTCTCAACTGAATTTACTTACAAAGTGCTGAAGATGTCAAAATAGAGGAAGCATCTAATTGCTATTTAGGGACATGCCAAATTTTCCTTTACTCATTTTTAACCACAGAGATAACAGAACAATTTCATAGGAAAGCACATATTTTGAGGTAACTCATTAATAAATCTCAGTGACCTTGCTCAGGAACCCAGGAGGGAACTTGTAGGTTGGTGACCTTGTGATAGATCACATCCACACCCAAGTTATCCTTTGGTCTCTGTGGTAAGTGCTGGTAATAGCAGGTTTTAGGAATGATTATAAGGCTGAAGCAAATATAGCTCTGTCAGTCAGGATAAGGATCTGAAGGTTCTTGGAATAAGTGAAATAAGAAGGTATGAAAGTCAAGATGAACATTTCTAGTAATATTTTAATCAACTATTAACCGTTCATTATTTGGATAAGGTTTTCAGTGATAGTTCTTGCTCTGCAGTATAACTTGCTTTCTAAGTAATAGCAAACTGCTTCACTTGATTTATCCTGAAAGTAGTTTAGTTAGATAGAAAATTATATAGCTTGAGTGTTTTGCCCTTTTTTTTTCTATTTAAGATAACAGTGAAGAAAAGTAATGTTTGATTTTTATAGCTTATTTTAGTAACTAAGGGAATCATCTATTTTTAAGAAGGGACAGAGATATTTGAATGTTTTCTGAAAAAGATACTCTCTAGCAGATTGGAAAACTGAAAGGTGTAATTTCAAAAGTTCTAGACTTGATTTTATTCTCTAATTAGAAAAAGCTAACATCACTATGTTCATATTACCTTATACTTACAAATAGAATTTCCAATCTCAGATGTAACTGAAGGGATAGATAAAATTAAAATAATGAACACCCTCTATGTTAAAAACAAGGAAACAAGCAAAAACAACAAAAAATAAGAATAACCACCACAACAAAACAAAATGCTATAAGTACACCTACTGAACAAATAATTGATCTCGGGTTCTAGATAAAAGTAGCTTTGTTGTTTTTAAGAAAGTATGATCCTCTTTAGAAGATTTTACCTTAAAATATTCCCAGTACAGAGAGGACCATACCAGGAGTCAACATAATTCAGTGTTGATTTAAAGCAATCTATGTTAGATTTTTTTCAGAATTAAATATGGTTGCAACTCTATGTGAGGGTAGATACCCATATTATATATATCTGAAAGTAAAAATTTTTGGTTCTTACCTTTCAGAAATATACAGTGATGTTAAAACTCGATTAATTTGATAATCTAAATGTCAATTTAAAGCATTTAAACAGTTTTATATTCAAATGGACTGCTTCTAAAATGTAATGTATAAAGGTGCATGTTTGTTTATATATCTATAATTTGAAGTATTCTCTGATTGTATCTGGTCATGATGCTAGAAGTATTGTCTTTGTTTATTGGTGTTTTTTTAGAGCTATTGGAGGTAGTAGAGTGTTACAGTTAGTGGAACATAGAACCATCATAAACCTCTACTGATGTGTTGTTACTGAGTGACTTAGTAACTTTACTTAGTAACTTAGAACCTTAAGCTGGGCCTTAAAGTTTCTAAATTGAATGATTCTAGGAAGAAACCCCTTATTTTTTTTCATAAGGTTTGTTAGAGAAAGTTCTCAAACATGTATTTTTGATTGTCTGAACTTTAAAACATATTGATAAATCTTTAGACTCAATTTACATGACATTGACTTAAATTTATACAACAAAATTATCCTAAAAGAATAGCTACTTTCTTAGTGGCTTGATTTATCTCTTCCTTGTGTAATTTTTCAAAGTGATATATGAATAAAATCTCATCCTTTTCTTACTGTGCTATTTGAATAAAGATGATCTTCTATTATATACTATAAATCAATATGCTAATTGTTTTTAAACTAATACCTTTTAGATTTACTAAAATGATGTAAATAAAGACTTGATAAAATATTTAAAGGCAAGAAGTTAATATTTAGCTTTTTATTCTTAGGTAATCATAACTTTCACATTTAATCCAGTACTATTAGATTTGTGTTTATCATTTGATATTGTCTTTTAAAACCTAATGAAATTTTCTTTTAATTTCCAAAAGCATGAATAAAGGCAACTCTAATAAAAAGACATGTTCAGAAAGAAATATAATATGCTGGAAATTTTTTTCTAAAAGTTAATAGGAAAATTGTAGGCAGTTATAGACACATTCTATGCATTATGTTGCTTACAAAACAAAAGTGCATTTTTAGAACTTTATTTTGATGCCCCCAGGCTATTTTTTTTGTTTTATTCAATTTCTCAATTTATGCTATGAATAATTGTATTTTCATTTGTACTCTTTAAATAAATAATAGGTGTTAATGTTCCTATTTAAACATTGCTATTATATTAAAAATGGAAAAGTATTGGCTCTTTTACTGATGTTAATGCTGATGTAATTTTTTTTTTTTTTCCTACTGAGTTTACAGTGTTTTTGCTCTCCGTTAGGGACTAGATAACTTTTGTTTGGAGCCAGCAGGAGGAGCTCTCACCTTGCTGGGTTCAACGTAATTAGTGTGCCTGAAAAACCTGAATTTGTGGGGGTTTTGTATGTGAAACAAATGATAAAATTAAAATATTTACTACATATCTCTAAAATTCTAAATTTTATTTTAATATTGAAGTATAATTCACCTGTCTGAAATGCAAATTTGGAATCTTATTACTTTTAAGAATTTTTAAGAGGTATGACTGCAATTTAATGAAATAAAGCAGTTAGGTAAATCTTGTTTCTGGAAGATACTAAGAAACAACAAAAAATGTTTTCTAAGCATTTGCACTATAATAGGTGCATACATATTTTCCTTTTTTATTTGTTTTGAAGTGAATATACTTCACAGTTTACAATTATGAATACTGAGAACAAAGCAGGCTTAATATGTTTTAGAAACAATAATAATTAAATGAATTAATGAATTAACTTTTGGTCATAATTCCTATATAAAACTTATAAAAAGGAAATAGCTGTTGATAGATTTCAATACGCATTAGAGATTTCAGACACTTAGCTCTAATGAAAGCCTTGATTTGAATGTTGTGATTTGTAGGTAGTACCAGTGAATTTTCTGCAGAAATCTTTGATGAGAAAATTAGAATAAAACTTATGAACATTTAAAAATCACCATAAGAAATACTGATGTTTCTCTCCATTAAGTGAAGTACATATTAAAACAATAATGAGATACTGTTGCACACCTGATAGAATGACTTTAAAAAACTGGACAAAACCAAGTCCTGGTATGTACAGGAATGGGAAAACCATATATTTCCCTATTGAGAATCTAAAATTTCACAGCAGTCAGTTTTGGAATCCAGATGGATAGTTTATTTAAGAAACAAACATTTTCTGTATAACCCACTAATCTTACTCCTAGTTATTAACCCTGGAGAAATAAAAGCATAGGTTCATATAAAAAATCTGTATAGGAAAGCTTAGAGTGGCCTATATATAATGTTCTTAACTGGAAATAGCTCAGATATCCATCAACTAGGGAATTCCATACAGTGGAATAGGTTTCAGCAACAAAAAGGAACAGTTGAAACATGCAGTGACATAGATGGATCTCAAATGCCTATGCGAAGCGAAGAAACCAGGCTCAAAAGGCTACATGCTATATGATTTCATTTATTTGACACTCTGGAAAAGGCAAAGCTACAGGGAAAGAAATCAGATTAGTGGTTGTCAGAGGATGGGGTAGGAAAGGGATTTCTTATGAAGGGCCACAAGAAATTTTGGAAGGGTAATGGACATATTCTCTAGCTTGATTGTAGCCATGGTTCCATGGATGTAGGAGTTTGTCATGATTTACAAAAATGTACATTTAAAGAGGGTGGATTTGTTGTGAGTCAAACAAATTTTAATAAATCTAACTGATAAGAAATGGGGAAATTTATAGATTTAAAAAAAAAACCTTTAGGAATGCCAACTAACTTATTAGCACTTATTTGAATCTCAGCTTCTTTTCAAATGAGACAATAAAGAATATTGAACACTGTCTGGATATTTCATTGCATTAAGGAATTACTTTTTGTATTAATGAATTAAGATATTCTAGGTATATTAAAAGAGTATTTTAGAAATACATGTTGAATTTTTATACAGGTGAAATGATAAGATTCCTGAAATTTACTTCAAATAAATCTTGTAGTGGGGAAGTAGGTAAAAATGTATAGAAGAAACAAGATTGGACATTAATTGGTAATTATTGAACCTGAGTAATGAGTATGTGAGGGTTCATTGTACTATTTTTTTCTACTTCAAAAAGTATTTGAAAATTTTTCACAATAAAAATTAATTAAAAATTATGGCTTAGTTTTACAAATGTATGTTTAGTGAATAGATTTTAATAATACTAAAGGAATATTCTGCAATGAGTAAGTAGAGTTTAACCCAGGAATTTAAGGATACTTTCATGTTTGAAAAATGTATCAATAAAATTTATCACAGTGGTTCGCCTAAGTAAAACCTCGGAAGCTTTAGACACCAAACAGCAGGTGCCAAATAACATACTCACAATTGCATTTTAAAAAATTATAGATGAGAAACCCCCAGCCAGGTGCCTTGGCTCACGCCTGTAATCCCAGCACTTTGGGAGGTCAAGCTGGGAGGATCACTTGAGGCCAGGAGTTCGAGACCCGTCTGCATAGCATAGTAAGACCTTGTCTCTACAACAAATGAAAAAATTAGCTGGGCACAGTGGTGCGTGCCTGTAGTCCCAGCTACTCAGAAGGCTGAGGCCGGAGGATCACCTTGAGTCTAGGAGTTCAAAGCTTCAGTGAGTATGATCGTGCCAGTGAACTCCATCCTGGGCAACAGAGCAAGACCTGTCTCTTTAAAAAACAAACCAAAAAAAAAAAGGAAAAAGAACTCCCACTTCCTTAACAAGATGAAAAACCAAAATTAATGATGTGGTACCAAAGCATTGTTTCTCAGAATGAGGTTCATGGCTTACTGACATCTGGAGGCCTAGGAGGTAGTAGTTAAAAATAAATATCTGCTGAATCATGAGCTCTCCACATTTACCTGCCAGAAACACTACAAAAACCCTCCTTAGTTGATCTCCATCTGTCTTTCCCAATCGTTTCTATTATCTAACTTTCCCCAAGTAGTCTCCACCCCTACAACTGAGAACTGATTTAGTCATATTTCAGTTAGTTTATTGAAAGTATTCTAAAATAAAAAAAAATCTTATCATATCTGATTGAAACCCCCTCATCCTAGACCAGTTGAAATTGGATCCCCTTTGCGAAGTTCTCCCAGAACTGCCAACCCAACTTTAACTTAACTTAATTGCTGGGATGTTAATATAATCTTCACTTTTATAATTTAACAGAAAATGTTATTATGTGTTTACATGTCAGCTTTTTTGACCAGATTATGAATTACTTTTGGTCAGGAAAAGAGATGGATGGTTTTTACGTTTGGTTTCGCATCCTTTAGCCATAAGTAAACTACCTAGTGTATATAATAATAATGTAGTCCTCCTTGAAGAGGTCTTTCACATCCCTTGTAAGTTGGATTCCTAGGTATTTTATTCTCTTTGAAGCAATTGTGAATGGGAGTTCACTCATGATTTGGCTCTCTGTTTGTCTGTTATTGATGTATAAGAATGCTTGTGATTTTTGCACATTGATTTTGTATCCTGAGACTTTGCTGAAGTTGCTTATCAGCTTAAGGAGATTTTGGGCTGAGACAATGGGGTTTTCTAGATATACTATCATGTCATCTGCAAACAGGGACAATTTGACTTCCTCTTTTCCTAATTGAATACCCTTGATTTCCTTCTCCTGCCTAATTGCCCTGGCCAGAACTTCCAACACTATGTTGAATAGAAGTGGTGAGAGAGGGCATCCCTGTCTTGTGCCAGTTTTCAAAGGGAATGCTTCCAGTTTTTGCCCATTCAGTATGATATTGGCTGTGGGTTTGTCATAAATAGCTCTTATTATTTTGAGATACGTCCCATCAATTCCTAATTTATTGAGAGTTTTTAGCATGAAGGGTTGTTGAATTTTGTCAAAGGCCTTTTCTGCATCTATTGAGATAATCATGTGGTTTTTGTCTTTCGTTCTGTTTATATGCTGGATTACATTTATTGATTTGCGAACACTTTTACACTGTTGGTGGGACTGTAAACTTGTTCAACCCTTGTGGAAGTCAGTGTGGCGATTCCTCAGGGATCTAGAACTAGAAATTCCATTCGACCCAGCCATCCCATTACTGGGTATATACCCAAAGGACTATAAATCATGCTGCTATAAAGACACATGCACACGTATGTTTATTGCGGCATTATTCACAATAGCAAAGACTTGGAACCAACCCAAATGTCCAACAATGATAGACTGGATTAAGAAAATGTGGCACATATACACCCTGGAATACTATGCAGCCATAAAAAATGATGAGTTCACGTCCTTTGTAGGGACATGGATGAAATTGGAAATCATCATTCTCAGTAAACTATCGCAAGAACAAAAAACCAAACACCGCATATTCTCACTCATAGGTGGGAATTGAACAATGAGAACACATGGACACAGGAAGGGGAACATCACACTCTGGGGACTGTTGTGGGGTGGGGGGAGGGGGGAGGGATAGCATTGGGAGATATACCTAATGCTAGATGACGAGTTGGTGGGTGCAGCGCACCAGCATGGCACATGTATACATATGTAACTTACCTGCACATTGCGCACATGTACCATAAAACCTAAAGTATAATAATAATAATAATAATAATAATAATAAAAGAAAAAAAAAAAAAAAGAAAAAAAAAAAAATAATGTAGTCAATGCTTTAAAGATTGTAAGATTTTTCGAAATGAGTTTTTTTAATACTTGGCAGATTATATATAAGGACATTTAATAACACAAAAAGAATAAAGAAATCTGCTTTAATACAGGATTTTCTTCCTGAATGTGGTCTAAAAATACTGTAAATGAAAGTGGGGGAAAAGCAAAGGTAGTTATTTTATCAGTTTTAAACATCTATTAAAAATGAATTAATTCTGTTTAATAATTTCATTTAGCATTGTTTAATGAAAATATACATACTTTAATTTCTAAATACTTTATGCATTTTATCATTACTTAATACTGTTTTATATTAATATTTAATATGTAAATTTCTAAAGTAAGATAACTCATTAAACTTAATTCAGTGAATAATAAGTGTAATTGACATTAATGATTTAAATAACTTTAATAATTTAATATATTTTTGCATTAGTTGAGAAATTCATGGAATTTTTATTTTCTATTTAATTCCAGTTGTGTTGCTTGATACAACAACTGTGCTGGGAGAGCTAGGATGGAAAACATATCCATTAAATGGGGTAAGTTTAAATATCTTTGAAAAATCGCCATCTTTGTTAGATTTTTAAGATCTAATAGTTGATGGAACAGTGAATTTTGGGCCCTACTTGTTATGAATTTTGACATATAACTTACATCACATAGAAAAGGTTAAAATACTATTAGAACTGGTAATCAGTGGGAATAATATGTAAAGATCCTTTCTCCTAAATTAGTAATTATTCTTTAATACTGTGTTTATACATAGTGACATTAGAATATCTCCCATATAAATATTTTCCTTAAATATAAATTTCTATGTGTAAGTTTATATATGTTATATTTATGTTAAATTTGATACCCTCAATGAGTATTTGTACATAAATAAACTTTACTGTAGTATAAATGGATTGTGCAAATATTAACAATTAGGTTTTTAATACAGAATATAAGTCTACTAAAATATTATGCATTTTTGAACTTGGTGAAAATATACAAGGTGATTAGGTTTTTGTTAACTGAAATAGTTGTATTTAAAGGCTTGTTAAGGATGTGTAATTTGCAAAATATAGTTTTTCATGGACCAACATTTTAGCTATGGTTGTACTTGACTTTTTATATATTTTTATGTATTTTGCATCATTTTCATATTAAAATGTATGTCTACTTCTCATTTTCACACTAAGCTAAAATAAAAGGGTGGTTTGTAAATCATTTTGCTTTGATTTTTGTCTAGTTAATCAAAATATTGAATAATAGAGGCAGTTACGTGTTTTCAGATACACTTGGGTTAGCTTTCCTTTTTTTTCCTTAGAAATAGTAATTTTCTTATTAATCACATTCTTAGTTGACATTTTCACATTGCTTCTTCTATCTTCAAATTTAAATCTCAAATGAGAAATTGATCTAAATATGTTTTATTCTTTTAGAATCTTTCACATATTGCTGCTTGAATTTGACATTTTACAACAACAGTTATTCACTAAGTGTGTATTTTCAACTAAAATATCCTATGAAGAGTTAAATCTTCCTCTCTTTAACAGCCCATTTGCTTCTTTAAATTTGTAAGTTTTATATACTGCGAGTTTATTTTTCTGAAATTTTTGTTTATTCTACTAGAGCTCTTATCAAACTGTTTCTGAGGCATATATCTTAAACTAGGATTATGGTTTTATCTTCATTGTCTTATTTCTATTAAAATGAATAAACATTAGTATTGTGGAGTATATTAAGTGGGTCATGTTTATTACTTTTAAGACATAAATGAAACTTTTATAAAATACCTTTCGTGTGTGTGTGTGTGTGAGAGAGACTGTACATGTGTGTGTCTAATCTTATGAACAGTAGAATGGATAGATGGTATAAATAAGATTTTAAAAATATGCAATTTATTTATTTTTTCTTTTTTAATGAAGAGGATAGGTTACTGGTACTAATGGAGCTTTACTTAATGCTATTTATAGGTTAAAATAAGGAACTATTCAGTAAGGATGAAGAACTTTGGAAAGAGGCTACTGAAAATGCCAAGAATGAAAAATAATCTAGATATCAATATAGGTTACAGTATTTAAAATCCACCAGAACCATTAATCAGTTTATAACATGTAAACCAGCATTTATATCCATACATTAAAATTGTAATTATATCTAATTGAAATCATACAAATTTTTCAGGTACTCAGTTTCACTGAAGCATGCTAATTTGATTGACCATTTTAACAATTACGTTTTTACATAGACACTAATTCAGTTGATTTTACAAATATGTCATGGGTGGAAGAGACATGTAGACAATATAATTGGCAATATACGAGGTAAAGTATATTTGGTATTATAAATAATGTATTTCTCAGGAATAACTTTTTAATTGAAAAAAAAACTCTTCCTATAAAGAATTGACATTTTTGAAATTGTGTAATGTGCTACATAAAATATAGGAAATTTAATCATTGATTCCATAGATTTTTCTTTTTACTTAAAATCATCATTCCACTAGTAATATCATGCTGATATAGTTACAGAATTAGGCATTCAGAGTGTGCCTGTGAACAGACCAATAAATAGTTATTTCAGTAGGAAATCGAGCATCCCTGGTTAGTAATTATGGAAAAAGGATGAATAGTCTGAACAAATAATGTTTTAGGCTTACAGAAATGAAAAGAGAATTATGAATTTTCTAAAACACTTGCTTATCAATTCATTTGTGTCAACATTTGAAATATACTTTTTCTTTTAAGCATTGTCCTGAATTCAATTTAACAAACTTCTGTTATATGCTGCTCTATGCCAAATACCCTGTTATTGTGCCTAAGACAGATTTTTCTACCCTCAAGAGGTATCGAAGCACAGCGATAATTATACAGAATCACTAGGCCAAAGAATGTGTCTTCAGGTTGTTCTGAGTAATGTTTTGTGAAAGAATAATAAAAAGAGAGGTTAATTCTGGTCAGGGAAAATTGGGAATAAGAAGTGGCATGTCAGCTCTTTAAAAAAAAAAAAAAAAAAAGGTGAAGGAATTGGCCTTGAAAAAAAAGGGAGAAGGCAACTTCTAGGCGAAGGGAGTGGCTTGAGCAAAGGCACAGAATTATTTCATGTATGTATCAGGTTTTAGGAATGTTGAGAATCATTTGGCCTGTAGGGATGCAGTGGAAATAATCATTTGGCTGGAGTGGAGGTATACAGTGAGAAATAGGACCTGTAATCATAGGCTAAACCACATTTTGCAAGACTTAGAATTTCACTAAGTTGAGGTAGATAGTGCATATCTCTGCATCAGTAAGTTAACTTTTAAAACCTATGTTTAATGTGTACATGGTGGATGAGATCTTTGTTACATAGTTGTATTGGACTTAGATATAGCCACTATAGTATATAAAATCAAATATCATTTTCAACAGTGGAGTACCTGTTAATTAAACATTAAGAAAAAATTGATGTTAGGAAAACAAAAGTGCTGTTGGATATTACATCACATTTTATTTTAATGACAGTTGGAGATTAGAAATCTTTGTGTTTCTCTAATGCTGAATATTGGTTTTGAATATAATATTTTATAGATAATTTTTGGGTGTTCTGACTTAGATGATCGCTGGGGCTTCAGCAATGCAATGTAGTACAAGACGTGATCTTATCTGTTGGACATAGTGAATTGGTATTAGGAAACTTACCCTGAAATACTTCATGTATTGGTCATGGTTCTTTAGAGAAAAAGAACCAATAGGAGATATATCTGTATCTGTTACACATATCTATACCTATTTTTCTACCTAATGAGAGAGATATTTAGATTTATTTTGGGAATTGGCTCACATGATTATGGAGGACATGAAGTCCCGTGATCTACAAACTGAAGAACGAGGAAAGTTGGTGGTGTAATTTAGTCCTAGTCCAAAGGCCCGGGGAGTGGGTACTGATGTCAGTTCCCAAGTCTGAAGACCCAAGAACAAGGGGCTCTGATTTCTAAAGGCAGGAGAAGGCAGATGTCCCAGCTTAAGAAGAAGGAGCAAATTTGTCCTTTCTACATCTTTCTCATTCTATCTCCACTTCAGAGGATTGGATGAGGTCAAGTTACATTAGTGAGGAAGGGCAGATATTCTTTAATTTATCTGTTGATTCAAATACTAAGCTCTTTCAGAAACATCCTTACACACACACCTGAAAATAATGTTTTAGCAGTTATCTGGAAATAATGTTTCAGCAGTTATCTTTAGCCTAGTCATGTTGAAACATAAAATTAACCATCACAGGAAAATAAGAAAACATGTCATTCATGTGTAAATAAAAGCTGTAAGTAAACCTAACAACTAATGATTTTTATTTTTATAATAAAAGAAGCATAGATTACAATTAACCTCTGTAGAAAGATACTTTATTCCATTAATCAGAGCCCATCATTTCCTAATACAATTTTTCCAAAGGTGAAAATCAAAGATTGGATGTACTATGATAGAGAATGGAGTATCTACCAATAAACATTTGTTTTTATAATGCAATTTATATATTTCATATAGTAAGAAGTAATTCATCATAGTACAAGATTTCAGTATTACATTTTGATTCATCCTAAAATTGAAATTATCCAAAACTATACCATGTACATATTCAAATTCTGAAAATGTAAATTTTGGTGATAATTTCTGTTGGTGAATATGGATTGTTAATAGTTACTGTTTTCAAACTGATATTTAAATATTTTTTCTTCTTAGAAACTTCACAACATATATGGCAATGTTCTAAACACCCATCATGTTAATTTCAATTATATTGTTCCATATTTCGAAGAAATGCATTAGGTTTTGTTAATTAATCAGTTCTATCAGTGTGCATTTCTTTAATATCCATGTTTATAAGACATTTTATAGCTGTGAGGTGTTAATTGCCATCCACATAAGGGAAAGGACTTGATAATAGTACTCATATCATTAGATTATTAGAAGGATGAAATTATGTAATATATGTAAAGAAGTTAAAACAATGTCTGGTTCATAATAAACATTACATAAATATTATCATTAGGAGTACTGCCGGAACCCCAAGTATTTTAAAGAAATGAAAAATCTAGACTTCTATATAGACCGTTTGTTTCTTTGCTTTTACCAGAATCATGTTTTATCATGTATCAAATATTTTTTTCTTCTGAACCACAATTATATTTTTGTGCCTTTGTTTAACAAATAAGACAAAAATATAGAATGAGTACTTTTTTCATTTAAATATAAATAAAATACACCTGTACACTCATTTATTTAATCTTTCACCGCACATTATGTGAAAAGTGCTATTTTGTGTACTGGAAGTGGTGGTGGACATGGTCAGTCATTACAAAAATATATGAACCCTCTTAGGATGTAGAACTAGCTATGATCTTTAGCTGTGAATACTATATTCAGGTTTGTTTGATATATAATCAATACATATGTTATATTTTATTAAGTTTCCTTCATAACCAAGAATTGCCAAAGCAAATATGGGCAGTAATAATAGAAAGACTCAAAGCAAATATGAGCAGTAATAATAGAAAGACTCATTGACCCTAGATGTGAGATTTCAGTGTGGTAACGGCCTCTTAAAAGATGCTGAATTGAATTAACCAGGAGATAGAATTTGAAGGCCAGTGTATTATGTTCCTTGAAAGCATTTCTCTAGAAAAGAAAAGTAAACCTGGATACCCACTTGGAAGAGAGAGATACATGAGACATAATTCTTACATTTCTTCCTTTGGTTTGATGAGTCAAATATTTTAAAAGAGCAGCCTGTAAATGAACAGCCTCCTGCACAAAATCTTATGTGATAGCTGAGCATATTTGAAGATGGTCATGTTAAGTACCCAGACTTTCTCTTATAATCATTTGCAGTTGGAGGAACACAATCTGCAAAGCCAGCGTTTGTTTCTTGAGACCATTCCTTTCAGGGGCTTGTCCCTGTTGAAGCACATGTCAGCACAGGTGAGCTTATGATTGCCTGGGGATCTCCTTGTGGTTCCTGGGACAAGCAGAAAGGAACACATGGCATTGTAGGATAGAAGCCTCCTGTGTTTATGGAGGGTGGCTTCCAAAGTTGCTGTCTCCTCTCCTCTTCGTTGCTTTATGTAGATTTAAATTTCTGACCTATTTCATTTTTCTTCTCTCCAAAGAATGTCTTTTAACATTTCTTGTTCTTGCAAGGTAGGTCTGCTGGCAAGACATTCTCTGAATTTTGTTCAAGAAAGTCTTTATATCTTCCTCACTTTTAAGGGAAAATTTTACAAAGTACAGAATTCCAGGTTGGTGGGCTTTAACAAATCTCTGAATACTTTAAATATTTCACTCCACTGTTATTGCTTACGTGGTTTCTGGGAATGAATTGTATGTAATTCTTATCCTTGCTTCTCTATACTTAAGGTGTTTGAGTCTTCTGGCTTCTTTCAAGGTTGTTTCTTTATATTTGTAGATGATGAAATTCCCAGGCGCTCTTAGAGATTTAATTCTGTATGTCTTGACTTCATAAGAATAACCATGTACATTTCTGTCCCTGAATATTCAGATTATTGATGTGTCATGAGTCTGTAAAAGAACTGCAATTAAGCATTTCAGCATTTTACGTACTTTTCGTGATCTCAATAATATTTATGTGAAGTAAATATTTTTATTACCATGTTATATATGAATAAACTGGACCTGAGAAAAGTTTCAGAACCTACCCATGGTTGTGATGACCAAAGAAGCTGGTATTAAAACAGGTCATGTCAATCCCAAAGCCAAGATTTAGTCATTATGGTGTAGCTATAACCACAAATTGATTTTCAACATTGTGATGACTGCAATGAAGGGTAAAAGAACTCTCTAAGGCTGACCAAGTGCAGACTTAATCTAGTTACAGTTTTGTTAGAAAGACCAATTTTGTTTAAAAGGATACATAGTTATTGAAAAGTACTGTAAAGATTAATTCTCCTTTGAAGCTTAATAATCAAACTAAGGATGCTTAATTATTCACAAATGTTTAGTTAAGCCTAAGAATATCTGGTGCATGTTTTAGATTGTTTTTATATTTAATTATCTTAGAAAGGAACTAAAGAAATATTCCTTTAGTGTGTCTCTTTTAGAGACATTGTTTTCATTTATTTGTGCCTCAATAATTGTGTCTTTTACATGTCTGCTATTGACTGTAGGCTAATTAAGTGTAAAATATGGGCTAGTCCAGTCCAAAAAAACTTATAGAAATAATTATATTTGAAATGATAAGTACTTGCCATTCTCAAAATGTCTTCTAAAGTAAATTGTCCAGGCAAGGGGCTTGCTGAGGGATACCAGTTATAGTTAGTGACACAGTGCCCTACTCCCTTGCCCATATGTTATTGAGACAAAGATGGACACATAATCTAAAGACAACTAGTTCATTGACTAACCAGTTCCTGTCACCTCTCATGGGGATTTCCATAAATGACTAAGCCAATCAGACTCCTCTTTTAGGAATTTAAGATTTCTGTGTTAAGAGTTCAGGAGAAATAGCAGCCAGAAACATCTGCCATAAAGATACATTGAAAGATACATGCAGAAGGGTTGGAGTAGGGGTACTTGATGACCTGAAGTCATGTGCAAGTAACAGTTCTAGGAGAGCAGGAAAAAAGTCCAGTGACTAAAGGGAAGCCATTCAGTAGTAGGAGGAGAACATAGAAGATGCAGAGAAAAAGCCATGAAGAAAGGAAAGATTAAGGTAGTTAGCACCTGTAGAGATGACCAAGTTTCTGCTGAATCTTCAGGTCCAATTCTTAGTTTTTCTTAAATTCCTTTTATCTGGGCTGCCAGATTGTAAATACAGATTGCACTAATAATCATCATCATCATCATCATCATCATCATCATCATCATCATCATCATTATCATCATGATAGTGAAACACCAGCACCATTTTGAGACAGAATAGGAAACATGAAAGATTGTGGAAGGTAGAATTTCCTTGAGGAGAACTCAGGCACATGAATCATCCAAAGCTGATGGCTTTCTTTTATCAGCTCATGCATGGGTAAATGACCTCCCCTGCATCCAGGTAGTGCAGAGAAACAGGTGAAGGAATATGCATCATTTATTATAGAGTCCATAAATTTTTAAATATTTAATACTCGAGCAACTATGATTTGTGTCACTTCTTTCTCCACTATCTCAGAATATTCCTTTCTGTACAGCAACCTCTGCAAAAGAAAATGGATTACTGCCTCATTTTTCACTAGTTGAAAGAGCATGTTTTGGAGAATGATGAAATTCTATGGTGAGGAAGAAAAGTAACAGAAAAGCAGGTAACAATGATTTAATAAATCAGATGTGAAGTATTTATTGATGTTGCTGAATATGTAATCACCCTTGTATTCTCTAGGCAGCTGAAAAATAAGTATGTATGGAATTCATTTTTCAGTATCCCCACTGTTCTTTAATGAATAGCCATGATGATGTCTTTCTGTAAAAATATGTAGGTATATAATACACATTACACACACACACACATACACACAAACACACACATACACACACACACACACATCTTTAAAAGGTATGGGTTTCATTAAGCCAAATCTTCTTGACTTACATAATACAGTCTTTTATTTGTTCTTATTTTTATTCATTTTATCTTTATTTTTTGCATTGTTACTTATAAAGCTTTTACGTCAGTCTTTACTTCCAAGAGAAGTTTCTGGTTATTTCTTTTAAAATAAATTCCTATATTGTAAAATATAAACTAAGATTCTGATTTTATCCGCAAGTTCTAATTGTTTTACTTAGAGTCACTAAAATATTTATAAACTATTTTATTTATAAATAAAATAATCTGTATCTAAATCCAGAGCAAGCACATACAAATGCTAAATTATCTTAGGAAACCCTAAGATATTATTAATAAAATACAGATTTTCTTTTTTTTTTTTTTTGTAGAGATGGGGAGGTCTTCCTATGTTGTGCAGACTTGTCTCAAACTCTTGGGCTCAAGTGATCCTCCATGAGCCACCATGCCTGGCCTAGACATTTTTATAAATTTAATTATTTTCTATTTTAAGTGATAAATTTACTCTTATTTTCTACAGGCAACTACCAAATCCTATTGATTCAACCTTCAAAAGCTCTTTCAAATCAGCCTGTATCATCAGCTTCATCTATCACTCCATCATCCGTTTGACTGTTTGACTCTTCATCATTTCCTCTCCAAGTTACCATAGTTGCATCCTAGATTGTTTACCTGCTTTGGGTCTTTCTCCAGCCCCTTCCTCCGACCTGTGCAACCCATCCCTCGTCCTGTTGCCAGAACTGATTTTCTAAACTGAAGATCAATTTATGTCCATGTCCCTACTCTACTAAACTCTTCCTCTCCTTTCCTGCCATTTAACCTGCGGCCAATAGCTGCGTCTTCTGATCTTCATCTTTAACGTTTCCTGACCTTCAGCCACCTCCACTTTCCAGCTTTTTCAAAAAAGACCTTTTTGGTAGTTTCTTCCATGTGGCTTGCTTTCTCTTGTCTGTGGATATAGGACCATGCTTTTGTCTATCTGGAATGTTCCCTTTTATCTCTCTTCACTCCAACCCCCACTTTCTCTATCTCACTTTTTCCTATTGGTCTCTTAAGACAGAAATTTTCTGCCTTTTCTGGAAGACTTATATTGCCAAAGGTTGAATTAGGAAACTCCTTTTCTGGGACCACCTGAAACTCAGTGCATATCATAGCATTTATCTCACAATACTTAAATGTCTATCTTTTACCATATTGTAAACTCTTGCAGTAATGGATTGGGTATTGTATCTCTGGGTCAGGTAGATGGCATAGTAAGTGCTATATGAGGGATGCTCAATAAAAGTTGGCTGGATAGCTAAGTTGATGTACATGTAACAAATTATTTTAAATAAGATATTGTTTAAAGCCTGTATTTTGCAACTCACATTGGAGCTGGAATAATTTGATACTAACTGGGCAGAATCAGTTGTGGAAAAAACACTAAATGGTTGTGAAAATTGAACTGTGTTCTTGTTCATCATTGGTCTTAAGTACAGGTCGAAAGTTTATACATTTGCTCTTATTTTTGTATTTTAGACAATCCATTTTCTCACTATTCTCTCACTATAATAGAAGTTTAAAGGTGGAATGGAAAGATATTTACCTACAAAATAAAAAGACTACAAAGTAGCCTATAAGCCATTTAAGTAATATCTATCAAGACTTAATAATACACTTTCAAAGAATTAATGACCGGTTTAGAACAGTTGGTGATCTGAATCACATCTGGGAATTATTAACCCCAGGTAGTTATTAATCCTGCACCTTGTAATTAAGATGAGAATAAAAAATAGAAACATATGAATTTTTAATGACTGATAGATGTACCGCAAATTTTAGAGAATTAATACTAGCTAGTGAAGCTTTCAAAAAACATAAGTCCGTGTTAAATGTTAAATAGGATAGGTTTTTGTAATCTGTATCCATGCAATTAGTATGTTGAATTAATGAACCATAGTCAGCAAAATAGATTCTTAAAATGAATTGACTTGGTTTTATTTTGGCAAAGCAAAACCTGTTGTGCTAATAAATATAATGCTTAATTTAGTCTTCTTCTTCCCCATAATTAGCAATGTATATGCAAATACTTCAATGAGATTAAAGAAGTCTTTCATTGAAAGCATGGAATTAGGATTTGTGTGTGTATATAGTATGCGTGTATATATATATATATTTCTTCCTTTGTGTGTATATATATATTTTTTTCCTAAATATATATATTTAGGATGCATTGTTTCATGCATCCTAAAGGCCATGTTTGGGAAGATAAAATGAAATTTGTTCTCTTGATTTAGAGAGTTCGATTTAATAATGTGATTAGTTAAACAAATTGTAGGCTTACCTTAAATGCAATGCTTTCTGGTGCACATTAGAAGAGATTTCTTTATGGTTACTAGTGAAAATAAGAAATTCTCATATTCATTATAAATATCATAGTAAATAAATATGTACAGCCACCATATTATAGTTAATTTGTATTCTTTCTGTTGATAAGCATTATACTAATCGTTTGGATGACCATAAGCCCTAGTGGGAACAGAATTGGCAAGGCACATTAGAAGACATGAATGGAGGCCCATATGCCTGGAAAATAGAAAGAGAATGAGAGAGAGAAAGAGAGAGAGAGGGATACAGAAAGATTGAGAGAGGGCGAAAGAGGGAGCAAGCAAGAGAAAGGAAGAGAGGTGTCAAGGAAAAACAGATAAAAGGACCTTGTAAGTGATGCTAAGGCATGCCATTATTATCCTAATTTCAGTGTAATTTATTAGAGAGTAGTAAGCAAATTAACATTTTGAAAAGATTACTCTAATTGAATGCTGATAGGATAGTTAGAAAAATTCAACCCAAGCACAAGGAACTTAATAGTCTAGATGCAGGCTATTAAGTTGAATATTCAAATATAATATTGTACATTCGACAACAAAAGCTATTATGAGCTAATGTCATTAAATATTATCACATAGCCCCCAGCTATGTTATGTCTATCTAGATATACAATTTATATCATTCCAACAAGGCCGTCTTTCTTACAAATTGCTATTTATCTGATGGTTTTGAATAGGTTTTTAAGATTTGAAATCTCTAAGCCTCCAATTTTAATTCTTTTATCATAGAGAAGGAATAAAATTTGAATGGTGAAAAACATATAAAGTGAATATTCACAAATATTGTCTACATTTTTACTAATTTATCCACAGTATTTAACATTAATTGATAGCACGAAGTTTGCCATCAATAAATATCACTCAAGTGAAAACTGAATAAATTGATTATTATTTTGAATATTAGAATTATTTCGAGTATTAGAATTATTATAGAAAAATATATTTCACGCAATATACAGAACACTTAATATGGTGTTCACATTGTCTAATTTAATCGACATATTGTCTATTATTGGGTTTAAGACTTTGTAGTATTATGTTTTCATTATTTCACTGAAAATCTGAAAAGAAGATAAAACACTTCAGAGGGAAACTATGAATGTTACTGTATTTCTTTATTTCATTAAAGATCCATTTCCAGCATTTTGCCTTTGTTTATAAATGTAATTTGGATAAAATTTGTGAACATAATGCTGAATACAAGGTCAATATATAAATTCAAATTTATTTCTGTCTACTATAAACAAAAAATAAAAATGTATAACATGTCATTTTCAACACATCAAAAACATAGACTTTTAATGCATAAACTCACTCGTGCAGAGTCTAAAGAATTTGATTTCATAGAATTAGTGAGTAGGATAGCAGTTAGTGGGGGATAGGGAAGGTAGAGGGGAGGGAAAAAGAGACATTGGTCAATGTGGACAAAGTTAGAGTTAGGAGAAAAGAGTTCTGGTGTCCTATTACACAGTGGAGTGACTATGGTTACAATAAAATCGTATATTTCAAAAGAACTAGAATTGCTTTTGGCAGTATGGTTATTTTTATGATATTGGTTCTTCCCATCCATGAGCATGGAATGTTTTCCATTTGTTTGTGTCATCTGTGATTTCTTTCATCAGCATTTCGTAGTTCTTCTTGTAGAGATCTTTCACCTCCTTTGTTAAGTATATTCCTAGGAATTTTGTTTCATTTTTGTAGCTATTATAAAAGGGATTGAGTTCTTGATTTGATTTCTCAGCTTAGTCATTGTTGGTGCATAGCAGTGCTACGAATTTGTGTACTTGATTTTGTAACCTGAGACTTTACTGAATTCATTTATCAAATACAAGAGTCTTTTGGAGGAGTCTTTAGGGTTTTCTAGGTATAAGATGATATCATCAGAAGCGGGGAGGATAGGAGGGGCAGTGAAGGATGAAAAACTACCTATTGGGTACAATGTACACTATTTGGGTGACCTCTACACTAAAAGCCCAGACTTCACCACTATGTAGTTCATCCATGTAACCAATAACCACCTATACTTCTAAAGCTATTATAAGAAAAAATTAAAGAAAATAACAATAAGAGAGAATTTTGAATGTTCTCACCTCAAAGAAAAGATAAATGTTTGAAGTATTGGATTTACTAAATACCCTGATTTGTCTATTACATAATGTATACATGTATCAAAACATCACACTGTACCCCACAAATAATGTATAATTTTGTGTCAATTTAAAACAAAATAAAGTTAATTTAAAAACCCACAAATACTTAAAGTATCACAAATCTAAGAAAAGATGTGCAAGAACATTGCATTGAAAACTACAAATAACCTTTGAAGAAAATAAAGACATATAGGAATTGAAAGATATACCTGTTCAAGTATTGGAAGAATCAGTATCAAATACAAGTCAGATTTCTCAGTACGCTCTAAATGTAATGAAAGGAAACACCTCAGCTAATATTTTCCCCCTTTTTAAAAAAATTGATTTGAAATGAACATATCACAAAATTGACCATTTTAAAGTGAACAATTCAGTATCATTTAGCAGATTCACAATATTGTACAACCACTGCCTCTATCTAGAGTCAAAATATTTCATCACCCCATATCCATTAATCTGTTGCACCCCATTCTTCCTCCCCCCACCTCATGTGCTGGCAAACACTAATCTGTTTTTTATCTCTGTGGATTCACCTATTCTGTGTATTTCATATAAATTGAATCGAACAATATATGACCTTTTTGTGTCTGGCTTCTTTTACTTAGCATGGTTTTGTGTTTCATTTGCATTGTATAATGTGTCAGTACTTCCTTTTTATGGTTGAATAATATTACATTGTATATATATATATCAGTTTGTTTATCCATTTGTATATTAATGAACATTTGGGCTTTTTGCACATTTTAGTTACTGTTAATTGTATTGCTGTGAACATGTGTGTACATTATTTGTTTGAGTTCCTGATTTCAGTTATTTCGGATATATACTTAGGAGAGGAATTTCTGGGTCATATCCCAGTTCTATGTTTAGCTTTACATGGGACCACCAAACTGTTTTCCATAGTGGCTAAACCATTTTTATGTTCTCACCAGCAGTGTGTGAGGGTTCCAGTTCCTCCCCAACCTCACGAATGCTTGTTATTTTCCATTTGGTTATTCTCTTTTTAATGTATGTAGAAATTGATGAGTCACTGTATTAGTCCATTTTCACACTGCTGTTAAAGACGTACCCAAGACTAGGAAGAAAAATAGGTTTATTGGAGTCAAAGTTCCACTTGGCTGGGGAAGCCTCACAATCATGATGGAAGATGAAAGGCACTTCTTACGTGGTGGTGGCAACAGAGAATGAGAGAGAAGCCAAAGCAGAAACCACTTATAAAACTGTCAGGTCTCCTAAGACTTATTCACTACCATGAGAACCGTATGGGGGAAACTGACCCCATGATTCAGTTATCTCCCACCAGGTCCCTCTCACAACATGTGGGCATTATGGGAGTACAATTCAGTGAGATTTGTGTTGGGACAAGGAGCCAAACCATATCATTCTGCCCCTGGCCCTGTCAAATCTCATGTCTTCACACTTCAAAACCAATCATACCTTCCCAAAAGTCTTCCAAAGTCTTAACTCATTTCAGCATTAACTCAAAAGTCCAGAGTCCAAAGTCTCATCCAAGACAAGGCAAATCCCTTCTGCCTATGTGCCTGTAAAATAAAAAACAAGTTAGTTACTTCCTGGGTACAGGCATTGGGTAAATACAGTCATTCCAAATGGGAGAAATTGGCCAAAACAAAGGGGCTACGGGCCCCATGCAAATCCGAAATCCAGCAGGGCAGTCAAATCTTAAAGCTCCAAAATGATCTCCTTTGCCTCCATGTCTCACATCCAGGTCATGTTTATGTAAGAGATGGGTACCCATGGTCTTGGGCAGCTCTGCCCCTGTGGCTTTGCAGGGTACAGCCTCCCTCTTGGCTGCTTTCATGGGCTGGCATTGAGTGTCTGCAGCTTTTCCAGATGTATGGTCTTTCTACTGTGGATCTACCATTCTGAGGTCTGGAGGATGGTGCCCCTCTTCTCACAGCTCCATTAGGCAGTGCCCCTGTAGGGACTCTGTGTGGAGGCTCTGACCCCACATTTCCCTTCCGCACTTTAAGATTTGACTGCACTGCTGGATTCCCTTCCGCAACTGCCTTAGCAGAGGTTCTCCATGAGAGCCCTGCCCCTGCAGCAAACTTCTGCCTGGACATCCAGGTGTTTCCATACATCTTCTGAAATCTAGGCAGAGGTTCCCAAGTCCTAATTCCATTTTTTTTTATTTTTCCATAAATTATTGGGATACAGGTGGTATTTGGTTACATGCATGAGTAAGTTCTTTAGTGGTGATGTGTGAGATTTTGGTGCATCTATCACCTGAGCAGTATACACTACACCATATTTGTAGTCTTTTATCCCTTCCCCACCTCTCACCGCTCCCACTCGTCGCCCTAGGTCCCCAAAATCCATTGTGTCATTCTTATGCCTTTGTGTCCTCATAGCTTTGCTCCCTTGTATCAGTGAGAACATATGATGTTTGGTTTCCCATTCCTGCATTACTTCACTTAGGATAATAGTCTCCAATCTCATCCAGGTCACTGATAATGCTGTTTATTCATTCCTTTTTATGGATGCGTAGTATTCCATTGTGTGTGTGTATATATATATATATATTCAATCATCAATCTGTGGTGTGTGTGTATATGTATATATATATATCACAGTTTCTTTATCCACTCATTGATTAATGGGTATTTGGGTTGATTGTGCGAGTTTGCAGCTGTGAATTGTGCTGCATAAACATGTGTGTGCAAGTAGTTTTTTGAATAATGACTTATTTTCCTCTGGGTAGATACCCCGAGTGGGATTGCTGGATCAAACGATAGTTCTACTTTTAGTTCTTAAAGAATCTCCACACTGTTTTCCATAGCAACTGTACTAGTTTATATTCCCACCAGCAGTGTAGAAGTGTTCCCTGTTCACCGCATCCATGGCAACATCTATTGTTTTTCGAGTTTTTGATTATGGCCATACTTGCAGGAGTAAGGTGGTATCGCATTGTGGTTTTGATTTGCATTTCCCTGGTCATTAGTAATGTTGAGCATTTTTTCATATGTTTGTTGGCCATTTGTATATCTTCTTTTGAGAATTGTCTGTTCATGTCCTTAGCCCACTTTTTGATGGGATTGTTTGTTTTTATCTTACCGATTTAAGTTTGTTGTAGATTCTGGATATTAGTCTTTTGTTAGATGTATAGATTGTGAAGATTTTCTTCCAGTCTGTAGGTTGTTTACTCTGCTGACTGTTCCTTTTACCATGCAAAAGCTCTTTAGTTTAATTAGGTCCCAGCTTATTTATCTTTGTTTTTATTGCATTTGCTTTTGGGTTCATGGTCATGAAATCCTTGCTTAAGCCAATGTCTAGAAGGGTTTTTCCAGTGTTATCTTCTAGAATTTTTATAGTTTCAGGTCTTAGGTTTAAGTCCTTAATGCATCTTGAGTTGATTTTTGTATAAGGTGAGAGATGAGGATATAGTTTCATTCTCCTACATGTGGCTAGCCAATTATCCCAGCACCATTTTGTTTTGTTTTGTTTTGTTTTTGAGACAGAGTCTCACTCTGTCACCCAGGCTGGAGTAAAGTGGCATGATCTTGGCTCACTGCAACCTCCACCTCCTGGGCTGAAGTAATTCTCCCTGCCTCAGCCTCCCAAATAGCTGAGATTACAGGCACCCGCCACCATGCCTGGCTAATTTTTTTTGTGTTTTTTTAGTAGAGACAGGGTTTCACCATGTTGGCCAGGCTGGTCTTGAACTCCTGACTTCAGGTGATCCACCTGCCTTGTCCTCCCCAAAGTGCTAGGATTATAGGCCCAGCACCATTTGTGAAAAGGGTGTCCTTTCCCCACTTTATGTTTTTGTTTGCTTTTTGAAGATCAGTTGGCTTTAGGTATTTGGGTTTATTTCTGGATTCTCTATTCTGTTCCATTGGTCTATGTGCCTGTTTTTGTGCCAGTACCACGTTGTTTTGGTGACTGTGGCCTTACAGTATAGTTTGAAATTAGGTAGTGTGATGCCTCTAGATTTGTTCTTTTTGCTTAGTCTTGCTTTGGCTCTGTGGGCTCTTTTTTGGTTCCATATGAATTTTAGAATGGTTTTTTCTAATTTTTTGAAGAATGATGGTGGTAGTTTGACGGGAATTGCATTGAATTTGTAGATTGCTTTTGGCAACATGGTCATTTTCACAATATTGATTCTACCCATCCATGAGCATGGAATGTGTTTCCATTCGTTTGTGTCATCTGTGATGTTTTTCAGCATCATTTTATAGCTTTCCTTGCAGAGGTCTTTTGACTCCTTGGTTAGGTATATTCCTGAGTATTTTATTATTATTATTTTTTGCAGCTATTGTGCAAGGAGTTGAGTTCTTGATTTGATTCTCTGTTTAGTCGCTGTTGGTATATGGAAGAGCTACTAATTTGTGTACATTAATCTTGTATCCAGGAACTTTGCTGAATTATTTTATCAGTTCTAGGAGCTTTCTGGAGGAGTCCTTAGGGTTTTCAAGGTAAATGATCATATTGTCAACAAACAGTGACAGTTTCACTTCTTCTTTTCCGATTTGGATGCCCTTTATTTCTTCCTTCTTGTCTGATTGCTCTGGCTAGGAGTTCCAGTACTGTGTTGAAGAGGAGTGGTGAGAGTGGGCATCCTTATCTTGTTCCAGTTCTCAGAGGGAATGCTTTCAACTTTTCTCCATTCAGTATTATGTTGGCTGTGGGTTTGTCGTAGATGGCTTTTATTATGTTAAGGTATGTTGCATGTATGCCAATTTTGCTGAAAGTTTTAATCATAAAGCGATGCTGGATTTTATCTAATGCTTTGTCTGCATCTATTGAAATGATCATGTGGTTTTTGTTTTTAATTCTGTTTATGTGGTGTATCACATTTATTGACTTGTGTGTGTTAAACCATCCCTCCACCACTGGTATGAAACCCACATGATCATGGTGGATTATCTTTTTGATATGTTGTTGGATTTGGTTAACTAGTAGTTTGTTAAGGATTTTAGCATCTATGTTCATCAAGGATGTCAGTCTGTAGTTTTCGTTTTTGGTTATGTCCTTTCCTGGTTTTGGTATTAGGGTGATGCTGGCTTCATCGAATGAATTAGGGAGGGTTGCTTCTTTCTCTGTCTTGTCAAAGATAGTGTCAAAAGGATTGGGACCAATTCTTCTTTGAATGTCTGGTAGAATTCTGCTGTAAATCCCTCTTGTCCTGAACTTTTTTTTGTTGGTATTTTTTAAATTACCATTTCAATCTCGCTACTTATTATTGGTCTGTTCATGGTATCTAATTCTCCCTGATTTAAACTAGGAGGGTTGTATTTTTTTAGGAATTTATCCATCTCTTCTAGGTTTTCTACTTTATGTGTGTAATGGTGTTCATAATAGCCTTGAATATCTTTTGCATTTCTGTGGTGTCTGTTGTAATATCTCCTGTTTCATTTATTAGTGAGGTTATTTGGATTTTCTCTCTTCTTTTCTTGGTTAATCTTGCCAGTGCTCTATCAATTTTATTTATCTTTACAAAGAACCAGGTTTTTTTTCATTATCTTTTGTAATTTTTTAAATTTCAATTTCATTTAGTTCTGCTCTGATCTTTGTTACTTCCCTTTTTCCACTGAGTTTGGGTTTGTTTTGTTCTTGTTTCTCTAGTTCTTAGAGGTGTAACCTTAGAGTGTCAGTTTGTGCTCCTTCAGTCTTTTTGATATAGGCATTTAGGGCTATGAACTTTCCTCTTAGCACCACCTTGCTGTATCCCAGAGGTTTTGATAGGTTGTCTCATTATTGTTGTTCAGTTTGAAGAATTTTTAAATTTCCATCTTGATTTCTTTTTTGACCCAGTGATCATTCAGGAGTAGGTTATTTAATTTCTGTGTATTTGCATGTTTTTGATGGTTCCTTTTGGAGTTGATTTCCAGTTTTATTCCACTGTGGTTTGAGAGAGTGCTTGATATAGTCTGTTTTGGAGAAAGTTCCACGTGCTGTTGAATAGAATGTGTATTCTGCAGTTGTTGGATGAAATGTTCCGTATGTATCTGCTAAATCCATTTGTTCCAAGGCATAGTTTAAGTCCATTGTTTCTTTGTTGACTTTCTGTTTTGATGACCTGTTTAGCGCTGTCAGTGGAGTATTGAAGTCTCCCACTATTATTGTGTTGCTGTCTGTCTCATTTCTTAGGTCTATTAGTAATTGTTTTATAAATTTGGGAGCTCTAGGGTTAGGTGTGTATATATTTAAGATTGTGATATTTTCCTCTTGGACAAGGCCTTTTACCATTATATAATGTCCCTCTTTCTCTCTTTTAACTGCTGTTGATTTAAAGTTTGTTCTGTCTGATACAAAAATAACTACCACTCACTTCTGGTGGCCATTTGTATGAAATACATTTTTCCGCTCCTTATACTTTAAGTTTGTGTGAGTTCTTATGTGCTAGGTGAGTCTCCTGAAGGCAGCAGATATTTGGTTGCTGAGTTCTTATCCATTCTGTGGTTCTGTATCTTATAAATGGAGCATTTAGGCCATTTACATTCCATGTTAATATTGAGATGTGAGGATCCATTGTGTTCATGTTCTTTGTTGTTTTTTTGTTTGTTTTTTGTTTCTGTTTTTTAACTTGTATTTTTGCTTTGTAGGTCCTGTGTGATTTATGCTTTAAAGGTGTCCTGTTTTGGTGTGTTTTTGGGATTTGTTTCAAGATTTAGAGCTCCTTTTACCAGTTCTTGGTAGTGGTGGCTTGCTAATGGCAAATTCTTTCAGCATTTGTTTGTTTGAAAAAGACTTATCTTTTCCTCATATATGATGCTTACTTTTGCTGGATACAAAATTCTTGGCTGATAATTGTTATGTTTGAGGAGGCTGAAGATAGAGTCCCAGTCCCTTCTAGCTTGTGGGGTTTCTGCTGAGAAATCTGCTGTTAATCTGATAGTTTTTCCTTTATAGGTTACCTGGTGCTTCTGTCTCACAGCTCTTAAGATTCTTTCCTTCATCTTAACTTTGGATAACCTGATGATAGTGTGCCTAGATGAAGATCTTTTTGCAGGGAATTTCCCAGGTGTTCTTTGTATTTCTTGTATATGTATGTCTATGTCTCTAGCAAGGCTGGGGAAGTTTTCATCGTTTATTCCCCCAAATATGTTTTCCAAGCTTTTAGAATTCTCTTCTTCCTCAGGAATACTGATTATTTTTAGGTTTGGTCATTTAACATAATCCCAGACTTCTTGGAGGGTTTGTTCATACTTCCTTATTCTTTTTTCTTTGTCTTTGTTGGATTGGATTAGTTTGATGATCTTGTCTACAAGCTCTGAATTTGTTTCTTCTACTTGTTCAATTCTATTGCTGAGACTTTCCAGAGCATTTTGCATTTCTAAAAGTGTGTCCAAAGTTTCCTGAATTTTTGTTTCTTTTTTCTTTAAGCTATCTATTTTCTTGAATATTTCTACCTCAACTTCTTGTATCATATTTTGGATTTCATTGCATTGGGGTTCACCTTTCTCTGGTCCCTCCCTGATCAGCTTAATGACTAACCTCCCAAATGCTTTTTCAGGTAAATCAGGGATTTCTTCTTGGTTTGGATCCCTTGCTGCTGAGCTAGTGTGATTTGGTTGCGGTGGTGGGGTTGAAGAGCCTTGTTTTTTCATACTACTAGGGTTGGTTTTCTGGTTCCTTCTCATTTGGGTAGGCTGTGTCAGAGGGAGGGTCTAGGGCTGAAGGCTGTTGTTCAGATTCTTTTGTCCCATGGGGTGTTCCCTTGATGTGGCTTCCTGTGAGCCGATCTGCAGTGATTGTTGTCTCTCTTCTGGGTCTGGCCACTCAGTGAGTCTACCCGGCTCCAGGCTGGTAGTGGTGTTGCCTGTATAGGGTCCTGTGATGTGAACCATTTATGGGTCTCTCAGCTGTGGATACCAGTGCCTGTTCCAGTGGAAGTGGCTGGGGAGAGGAGGTGCAACAGGATTCTGTGAAGGTTCCTAGCTTTGGTGGTTTAATGTTCTGTTTTTGTGCTGGTTGGCCTCCTGCCAGGAGGTTATACTCTCCAGAGAGCACCAGCTGTGGTGGTATCAGGAGGAACCAGGGGTGGGCAGGGCCCTAGAACTCCCAAGATTATATGCCGTTTGTTTTCTGCTACCAGGGTAGGTAGGGAAGGACCATCAGGTGGGAGCGGGGCTAGGTGTATTGAGCTCAGACTCTCCTTGGGCGGGTCTTGCTGTGGCTACTGTTGGGGATGGGGGTGAGATTCCCAGGTCCCTGGGGTTGTTTACCTAGGAGGATTATGGCTGCCTCTGCTGAGTCATGAAGGTTATCAGAGAAGTGGGGGAAAGCCAGCAGCCACAAGCCTCACTCAGCTCCCACGCAAACCGAATGGCCCCTGTCTCACTCCCACTGTGCCCCCACAACAACTCGCAGTCTGTTTCTAGATGGAGAGTGATGTGGGCTTGAAAACCTGCCCCAGGCTATCCACCTCCCAGCTGTGAAAGAAAAGGGTTTGACTCTTCCCCCACCTGTGGAGTCTGCACACTAGATTTGCGCCCTCCCCCAGGTTCTGGCCAGGAAGCTTCTCACCCCGTTCAGATTGCTAGAAAGTTCAGCTAGCATTTTCCTTCTCCCTGTGGAATTTTACCCCCTGCTCCTCTCCCATTGAATCCCTGTGTTGCCAGGCAGGAATGGCCTGCTTGGGGACCCAGTGAGCTCACAGGGCCTTTCTGCTGCTTCCTCTACCACTGTGTTTTGCTTGGCTCTCCAAATTGACTCAGCTCCAGAAAAAGTCAGAAACTTCTCCTGCAAACAGACCTTCAGCTTTACCAGTTGGGGTCTATGTTCAGGGGAGGAGGGTCTCCCTTTTCCACTTCCACAGTTGGGGCACTCACAGTTTTGGGAGGGTCACCTGGGTCCTGCAGGAGCAATCTGCTTCCTTCAGAGGGTCTGTGGGTCCTCTCAGGGTTACTGGCCAAACCCGGATTCTTGACTTCTGTGCACTGGCAGACTCAACACCATGTGGAAGCTGCCAAGGCTTGGGGCTTGCATCCTCTGAAGCCACGGCCTGAGCTCTATGTTGGCCTCTTTCAGCCATGCCTGGAGTGTCTGGGATGCAGGGCACCAGGTCCATAGGCTGCACACAGCACAGGGACCCTGGGCCTGGCCCAGGAAACCACTTTTTTCTTCTAGGCCTCTGGGCCTGTGATGGGAGGAGCTGCTGTAAAGACCCCTGACATGGTCTGGAGATATTTTCCCTGTTGTCTTGGGGATTAATATTTGGCTCCTTGTTACTTATGCAAATTTCTACAGCTGGCTTGGATTTCTCCTCAGAAAATTGGATTTTCTTTTCTATCACATTGTCAGGCTAAAAATTTTTTGAACTTTTATGCTCTGCTTCCCAGATAAAACTGAATGTCTTTAACGGCACCCAAGTTGCATCTTGAATGCTTTGCTGCTTGGAAATTTCTTCCACCAGATACCCTAAATCATCTCTCTCATGTTCAAAGTTCCACAAATCCAGGGGCAAAATGCGGCCAGTCTCTTTGCTAAAACATAACAAGAATCACCTTTGCTATAGTTCCCAACAAGTTCCTCATTTCCATCTGAGACCACCTCAACCTGGACTTTATTGTCCATATCACTATCAGCATTTTGGACAAAGCCTTTCAACAAGTCTCTAGGAAGTTCCAAAGTTTCCCACATTTTCCTGTCTTCTGAGCCCTCCAAACTGTTCCAACCTATGCCTGTTACCCAGTTCCAAAGTCACTTCCACATTTTCGGGTATCTTTTCAGCAATACCCCACTCTACAGGTACCAATTTACTGTATTAGTCCATTTTCCCACTGCTGATAAAGACATCTCCGAGACTGGGAAGAAAAAGAGATTTATTGGAGTCACAGTTCCGTGTGGCTCAGGAGGCCTCACAATCATGGCGGAACATGAAAGGCACTTCTTACATGGTGGTGGGAAGAGAGAGTGAGAGAGAGACCAAAGCAGAAACCCCTGATAAAACCATCAGATCTTCTGAGAATTGTTCACTACCATGAGAACAATATGGGGGAACCACCCCCATGATTCAGTTATCTCCCACCAGGTTCCTCCCACAACATGTAGGAATTATGCGAGTACAATTCAAGATGAGATTTGGGTGAGGACTCAGAGGCAAACAATATCAGTCACTTCCAAAATTTTATGCAAATTCAAAGAATAGCCAATGAAATCTGAAAGAAGAAGAATACTGAGGTATTTACACCACAAAATATGAAAACTTATTATAATGCTATAGTATATACCCCAGTACAATATTGGTGCAGGAATAGACAAATTTAATAGTAGGAAATACTAGAAAATTTAAAAGCAGACCCACCATGTGTTAAGTGACCTGATTTATAAGATGATATTGCAATGATATGAGAAAAATATTTTTCAATAAATTAATCTGGCGCCTGTAGGATATCCACATTGGAATACATATATATCTTCACCTCTTATAGCTTATACACAAAAGTCAATGCCAAATGAACTAGAGCTCTAAATCTGAAGGATGCAATTATAAAGCTAAAAAAATTTCATGAGTTTTGAATGGTAGATATTTATTAAACAGAACCCCCAAAAGAAAAAAAAACATAAAAATATAAACGATATTACATATTGAACTATATTAATATTAAAGGCTTTTATTCATTAAAAGAAACCAGTAAAAACAGCAAAAGGCAACACACAGGTTGGAAGACTATATTTGCAGTACAGTTATTTTAAAAAGGATTTATATTCAGAATATTTAAAGAACTCCCACAAACCAACAAGAAGACAGATGAAGATGACACAGTAGAAAAAATAGGCCCAAAGTCTTATGTATTTGAGAAGTGAGAATGGCCAAATAGTCAATAGACATATGAAAAGGAGCTTAATCTTTAAAATGCATTAAAACTTGAAGATTAGAAGGATTGATACATATGTGATTTAAAAATGTGTACTAGAATAGTATAATATTTATGTGGTACATATAATATTTATGTGGAACATATAAGGTTGTCATTGTAAAATTCTTTATTCTTTTTTTGGTTCAAAAATTGTTATCACGAACATATTGGAATAATATTCAGAACAGAATGAATTTTCAATATGAACCTAACAAAATGCCTAAACTGAAAACAAAATAAATGTCAATTTCCGAAGAGGATATGGAGCAAGTAGAGCTCTCATATACCACTAGTGAGTGTGAATATTAGTATAACTACTTTGGGAAACTATTTGACAATGTCTATTAAATCTTAATACACACATTCCCAGTTAGATGTGGTGGCTCATGCCTGTAATCCCAGCACTTTGGGAAGCCAAGGCAGGTGGATCACTTGAGGTCAGGAGTGCAAGGCCAGCCTGGCCAACATGGTGAAACCCTGTCTCTACAAAAAATGGAAAAAATCAGTGAGGCATGGTGGCACATGCCTATAATCCCAGCTACTTGAGAGGTTGAGGCAGGAGAATTGCTTATTCCTGGGATGTGGAGGTTGCAGTGAGCTGAGAACTTGTGCCACTGCACTCCAGCCTGGGCGACAGAGTGAAAGAGACTCCATCTCAAACAAACAAACAAACAAACAATAGCTACAACCTGGCTATTTTACCTCTAGATATATGCACAGTAGAAATGTGTGTACATCTTTACAAAGAAACATGGACGTAACTGCCAATCAGCAGTAAAATATATAAATAAATGGTTGTCTAGGCATAAAAATACTATAAAGCAAAGAAACTGAAAAAAATTCTGTTTTTATACAGCACTGTAGATGAATGCCACAAATATTGTTGAACAAAAGAAACTGGAAACCAAAGAGCACATACAGTGTGATTCTATGTATGTAAAATTCAAAACAGGCAAAATTAATCTATAATCTTAGAGGTCACGATAGAGGTGACTGGAAGGGGCCAGAAATCAGGCTTTTAAAATGCTGGTAAAACACTCTGGGAGACCGAGATGGGCAGATCACTTGAGGTCAGGAGTTCGAGACCAGCCTTCAACATGGTGAAACCCTGTCTGTACTAAAAATACAAAAATTATCTGGGTATGGTGGCGGGTTCCTGTAATCCCAGCTACTCGGGAGGCTGAGGCAAGAGAATTGCTTGAACCTGGGAGGCAGAGGTTTCAGTGAGCCAAGATCGCACCACTGCACTCCAGCATGGGCAACAAGAGCAGAACTGTCTCAAAAAAAATAAATAAATAAAAATAAAAATAAACGCTGGTAATATGCTGTTTTGACATAGATGATAGCTACATGGGTCTGTTCCATTTGAGAAAAATTTATTGATCTGTACATTTAGCCATATACTTTGTTCTGTTCCCTGGGAGAAACTCCCTTTTGAATTGTGTCTGTGTCTTCTGGTTATGCTTTTGAGAAAATATTTTTCTCATCCATAACCACAGCTGAAGTGGTCCTTGGAGAGTTATTCTTGTCAGTTGAACAGGTTACATTGCCTATTGGTGCAGTTTTGGAGGCCCACAGACAGCTTTAGAGTTGGAAAGACTTACTCATTGCAGATATAAGATTTATTTGGAAATAACATTTTCTTTAAAAGCTTGGTAGGCTTTGGTCAGTTTCATGTTTGACTTGAGAAACTACAGCCATTGACTTCATATAGAGAGATATCACATCATAGGAGGCAGAGAATACACACACACCTCTCTGTGCTTGGGCCCAAATATGAAACATTATTTGGTTTTTTTGTTTGTTTGTTTGTTTGTTTGTTTGTTTTGAGACAGAGTCTTGCTCTGTCGCCCAGGCTGGAGTACAGTGGTGTGATCTCGGCTCACTGCAACCTCTGCCTCCTGGGTTCAAGAGATCCTCCTGCCTCAGCCTCCTGAGTCACTGGGACTACAGGTGTCCACCACCACTCCTGGCGAATTTTTTTGTACTTTTTGTAGAGATAGGTTTTCACCATATTGGCCAGGCTGGTCTCAAACTCATGACTTCAAGTGATCGACCTGCCTCAGCCCCCAAAGTGCTGGGATTACAGGCATGAATCACTGCGCCTAGCCAAAAGATTGCTTCTTATTGTTGCATTGACCAGAACTAGTGAGATCATCGGGATTCAGATACTGAGGGAAATTCAAGGAATAATTGGTGAGCATTATTGTCTGTGTAATGACTGCCCAAATATTGGAATCTACTTTTAATTTTAGAACTCATGAGGTTTTCTTGGTAGTTGCTTTTTTTCTCTTCAAGGAAATTCATAAATATTTTCTGCTCATGTATTCCATTCTCTCATGGGACGAGATAAAGTTTGAAACCTTTTAACCTGTTCCCTGAATTTCTTAACAAGTCTTTCATAATTTTTAATTATCTTGTTTCTTGTAGGTAAATAAGGATAAATTATCAGTAACATATATCAATGTATATTGCAGTTTATTTGTCACTTTTTATCTAGTCTAGTGTTTAGCCTAGCCTGATTCCAACTTTTATATATATATATGTGTGTGTGTGTGTGTGTGTGTGTTCGTGTGTGTGTGTGTGTGCGCAAAGTCATGTGCCACAGAACCACATATATGTGATGATGGTCCCGTAAGATTATAATCGAGCTGAAAAATTCCTCTTGCCTGTGACGTTGTAGCTATCATAACGTCATAGCACAATGCACTACTCCTTTATTTGTGGTGACACTGATATAAACAAACTTACTACGCTGCTAGTCATATAAAATATAGTACATATTATTATGTACAGCACATAATACTTGAACATTATAAATGACTGTTACTGGTTTATGTATTTACTGTACTACACTTTTCATCATTATTTCTACTTATAAAAAAGTTTACTGTAAAACGGTGTATCATGTTATGTGGGCAGATGCCTTGCATCTTATGTTTATTGTGTCTCTTGATTACATCATTTTATCTTACATCGGTTTAATTTTGTGTTGTTTTATTATGATCCCTAACCATACAAAATCCATACCTAATATTCTCAGTAAGAGGCCATGTGGAGTGACCAACCTGGAAACAAAGTCAAAGTGATTAAGGATTATTTAGGTGGGAAATTAATGATGATTATTGCCCACCAGTCAGGCATGTCCCATTCCACCATAGCTATGATCCTGAATGACAAGAACAAAGTAATAGGAATTGCTAAAGTATCTGCTCATTGAAAGCAACAAAACTAATAAAAATGTAGAAGGGCCTGTATCAGATATGGAGAAACTTGCAGTGATCTAGCATGAAGACCAGACACAGAAGTCTAGCCTTCTCAGCACAATGACAGTTATGATTAAAGCAAAAAGATTGTTTGCTATATTGAAAGCAAAGGCTTGACCTGTCTATGATGCTGAATTTACTGCTAGCTCTGGGTTGTTTAAATGATTCAAGAACTGTTATTCATTACATGATGTAAAAGTGAGTGGTAAGTCTATGAATGCTGATGTGAAGACAGCTGAAGAATTTTTAGAAACTCTAGATAAGCAGATTGTGGAGGAAAATTACTTGTCATAGAAAATCTCCAATATGGATGAAACCTCTCTATTCTGGAAACAGATGCCTGGAAGGACTTTCATCCAAAATGAGGTCAAGTCAATGCTAAGTTTCAAGACTTTTAAGGACAGAACAACAGTCTTGCTTAGGGGCAGTGTTATGGGCTACAGATTGAATTCATTTGTGATTTGGCACAGAAAACACCTCAGGGTCTTCAAGTATGTCAGTAAGAACACACTGCCAATGTGTTACAAGAACAATAAGAACTCATGGATGACCCACCTTCTCTTTCAAGATGCCCTTCTGAGTTGCTGCTATGCCAGTGAAATGGAGAAGTACTGTTTGAAGAATAACATACTTTTAAATTTTTGCTTATTATTGATAATGCTCCTGCGTATCCTCCTTTTATTGGTGATCTTCATTTCAATAACAAAATCATGTGTCTCCCTCCAGACAACTTTCTGATCCAACCAATGGATCATGGATTACAGCAGTTTTTAAGGCCTGCAATTTAGGAGGATCTTTGTCCATGCTATTGCTACAACCAAGGAATACACTGAGAAAACACTGTTGCAATTCTGGAAGGATGACTGCATGAAGAACCTTGCTTGGGCTTGAGATAATGTCAGCAAAGAAGGTATGAATGGCATAGGGAAGAAGACAATCAAGAGTTTGTCCGTGATTTCAAAAGACATACCGAGAATATATATGATGCAAAAATCAACAAGGTTGTGGTTGAGATGGCAAACAACTTTAATGTGGACGTGGATGAGGATGACATTGAGGACCACCATAGGTGGTTCCTGAGAAATTGCTTAAGGATGAGTGGAATAGGAATGCATAGATGAACAAGAAACAAAAGTAAAGGAAAGTGCAGGAAAAGAAAAAGAAGAACCCTCAGAAAATTCACAAGTGTTTAGTAGAAGCTTTTGCAGACCTCAACAAGCTTCCTAAAAATTTGGAAACATGGACCCCCAACACCAAAATGTTTTCATTAGTAGAGAAGAATGTTCATGGTGTATTATCTACTTACAAGCAAATCTATGATGAATAGAAGAAACAAACCAAGCAAACCACCATGGACCATTTCTGAAAACTGTGACACCTCCTCTGGAAAAGCCTCAGGCAGGTTCTTCAGAAAGTATCCCAGAAGGCATTGCTATCATATGAAATGGCAGCTTCATGCCTGCTTTTGCCCCTGAAGACTTTTCAGTGGGACAGGATAAGGAGGTGGAAGACAGTGATATAGATGATCTTGAATCTGTGCAGACTTAAGCTAATCTTGTTTTTTTTTCTTAGTTTTTCACAAAAAATTAAGAAGTAAAAAAAAAATAAATAAAGGTTGTAGAATAAAGATGTAAAGAAAAAAGTATTTTTGAACAGCTATAGCATGTTTGTATTTTAAGTACTATTTTTATAAAAGAGCCAACATTTAAAAAATTAAAAGTTTGTAAATCAAAAAATGTTACAGCAAGCTAAAGTTAATTTATTATTGAAGAAAGAAAAAAATTAAAATAAATTTAGTGTAGCCTAAGTGTACAGAGTTTATAAAGTCTACAGTACCTTACAGGAATGTCTTAGGCCTTCACATTCACTCACCACTCAGTCACTGACTCACTCAGAGCAATTTGCAGCTCTGCAAGCTCTCTTCATGGTAAGTGACCTATACACGTGTGCCACTTTTTATCTTTTATACTGTTTTTTTTGTTGTTTTTGTTGTACCATTTCTATGTTTAGGTACAAAAATATTTACCATTGTGTTACAATAGCCCAGAGTATTACAGCTTCTAGTATTTGCCTGTAATCCTGGGCATCCCCTGGTTTATAGATGCATCACTCTACTTTGATCCGCCATCTTTACATGTCCATCTTTCCTCTGTGTATATCTGTGTCTTCACACAGGCTTCTTATAGGGACACCAATCATTGGATTTGAGGAGTAACCTAATTCATTATGATCTTATCTTACAGTAAGACCACGTACCTATTTTTAGCCTAGGTGCAATAAGCTGTACATGTAGCCTATGTGTGAAGTAGGCTTTATCATCCGGGTTTGTGTAAGTATACTCTTATGATGTTTGCACAATGATGAAATCACCTATCAATGCATTTCTCAGAATGTATCCCCGTTGTTAAGCAATGCATGACAGTATATATATATACATTTCTAATATTTTTTGCTATCCACTCCTTTTTGCCTTTTTTACTCTGTCCTCTGCCTTTATGTTATTCTTCTTATAAATGAGGTTTTCCTTTCATTTATATCATTAACATCTTAAATACACTTGTGAATCCTTTTAGACTACATAGGGATGTTATTTTCATTTATGCTTACTTTATGTTTCTGATGTTGGTTTTATCTGCTTACTTTCCTCACCTGGATTTCTTCAGCCTGTTTGATTCCTTATTGCCAAACTAAGTTTGCAGACTGCACAGCACCCTTCTTTGTTTACTTGTTTTTTAACTTCATTTCTTCTGTTAAAGTGGAGAATGAAATGGTGTAAAAAGTCTGGATTCAGGCAGTAAGCCTGGTCCCTGTCTTCAGTCTCACATTAATGATTTTTAGTTCTTTGCCCTGCTGTAAGAGTTAAAACCACCAGCCACAAGTCTCAGCAAGCCTGTGGCATCAGGTCTCCATCACATTGCATTGGTGTTACTTTTCTTCTAAGGAGCTCTTATGTTGTTTTTATCCTGGCTATGTAATTTTGATTTTTGAGTTCTACTACATTTTATTATTTTCCTATCTTGGGAAAGAAGGGCCATCAAAGCAAGGAATTATGATATCACCTTAATGGGAAATTCAACATAACAAAAAGCAAAACTCTTCACTTACCTATTGGATAGAGAGCCTTTTACATGCCTGTTAGGTTTTGCAAATTTTTCATTTATCCATTCAAGTTGAATAGTGTAAGCCATGTGTTTAAATTTTTAGAAACTTCTGCCCTTAATTCTTAAAAAAGTTACCACAAAATTAAAACAGCTATTTTCCCAAATAATATTATAGTATTTCAGGAAAAAAACATAGTTTGGCGTTATTGTAATAAAAATAGTATGATCTTTAGAAATATATTTTATTATAATTCCCTGTTAAGGAGTCTATACATGCTAATACATCTTTTAACAAAGTGTTCATACAAACATCAATTGGAATTTCATGCCAATTATCTTTTTATTTTATGTATTTTATACTACTTTTCAGGTAAACACATACATATGCACATATATATCTATATATCTGTGTATACACACACACACACACACACACACACACTGTTTATCAAGGCTCTTCATGCTATATAGTGATCTTGCCATGTGTCTATTAGCAAACCAAATTTCTTCTTATGACAAGTATAACCCATTTTCTTATTTATTTGCAAGCAAATCTTGGTAGGTGCTAACACCTGACCATAGTGGATAAAGTCAGGAAGCAAGCTATACTTTTCTTCTGGCTTTGGAAGAAGAGAGGTTGTTATTGAATCATAAATGTATCTTTATGTATTCTCATTCCTAGGCTGAGTTGTCTGTTCAGAGATTCACTCTGTGTTTAGAAATGCAGTCTTCATCTAATGTCCTCAAAATATGCTCTTTTGCAGCCTCTTCCTTCTGTATAAAACTAAATTGTGTCATTTGTCCCTGAGCAGATGTTAACAAGTATAAACAGAAAGTCGAATGCAGCTACATATATAGAGAGAACAGCAAAATAAAAAGGGAGAGGTGCTAACTAAAATTAAAGTGCAATTTAGTGACTTTCTTTACATAAAATTTTTTTCTAGATGCATTGCAAAATTCATAAATATCTGTGAGTATGTTGATTGACAATGTGAATGATGTAACAGACATTTTCAGCACATCTTGGCCTATCAGGATATATGAATTTGGCAATTCCTTCCTTTTATTATGGAAAGTATAATATAAGGGAATGAAGTAGTCCTCATTGGTGAACTAGTTAACGCTGCTATTTAGTGCCAGAGAGTTATCAAGGCAAAATATTTTATCCCTCATTGCGTAATTTTAAATCTTAAATATTTTAAAACCTAAAAATGAAAAAAGAAAATATTAATTTTATACTATTTGCTTCGGTTTTAAGAAATCAATGTTGCAGTTGTCTGTTTTGTTGCAAATATTACTGAACATGGAAAACACCTAATAAAACTGTGATGTACAGTTGAAAGTTAACCCTTAACTAAGACAGTGTCTAGGAATGAAAGGCAACATTTACATATGTTGTCTCATTATCCAAACTGTTTGAAAAATATTACAGCAGTGAACTCTGCCTATGTAATTGCTTTCTAGTATTTGCAGTGTGACTTAAATATTGTTATGAGGAACCATGCTAAGGATCAGAAATAGATTTTCATTGAAATGGGGAAAACATAGCGAATAGAAGAAATATGTCTTAGCATAAACAATGGAGAAGGATAGCTTTACGACCTCAGCAATACGTTCCTGCCCTCATTTCCTCATTCCAGCTACCGCTTGTCTTACCTGGGAGTCAAAATTATCATTCAAAATTGTAAAAGATGCTTTTATTTTCAGTGCTTACCCATTCATAAATTACTTAAATAATGTATATGACTAATACATCTTTATGTATATATGCAAGAAATATAATTTGTAGATAATTTCAGTAACCCATTATGACTGGTTAAAAGTATAACCCAATCAGGAATTATTATATATCATATATATTTTGTTATGTATTAGTGTCCTAGGGCTGTCGTGACAAATAATCACAGACTGATTGGCTTAAAATAACAGGAATTTATTGCCTCACAGTTCTAGAGGCCAAGAGTCTGAAAGAAGGTATTGGCAAGACCAAGCTCCCTTTGAAGGTTTAGGAAAAAATTTTTTCTTGCCCCTTTTAAGCTTCTAGTGTTTGCCTGTAATCCTTGGCATCCCTTGGTTTATAAGTGCATCACTCTACCTTCTGCCTCCATCTTTACATGTCCATCTTCCCCCTATGTATATCTGTGTCTTCACACAGCCTTCTTATAAGGACATCAGTCATTGGACTTGGGGAGTACCCTAATTCATTATTATCTTAACTTAATTACATATGCAAAGACTTTATTTCAAAATAAGATCATATTTTTACCAGTTCTAGGGGGAACATGAAGTTTTTGGAAAAACTACTACAAGTCAGCATATTAATTTTTATAATGATATAAAATTTCTACTTATGATTTAAAGCAGAGCCATGTGACAATCAAATATGTAGACTAATTCAATATGAAGTCATTAATTTTGATCAGTGTGTGTCCCTTTCTTCAAGGTTAACACCTGACATCTGGGTAAACTCATTCTCATCAAGAAGTATTTGGAAATCTAAGTAGATTTAAACACATAGCACTAGTAAAAAATATGTAATAGTTATATATTGGTAAAACAATTAACTATTTTGTCTTCTGTTTTTAGTATTTCATTTATAAGCAGTAGTCCTGTTGCATGGAGGGTGCTGTCTTTAGTGAAATCTGAGGAATACTGTTAAATACAACACAGAGAAGAATAAAAACATAGGGATTTTGGAAATCTGCACACTTTTTTTTTTCCAATTTCAGGAAATAATCTTAATTCACACTTTAGATGTGACCTTTAACAGCCTTATATAGATCTTAGAAAGTTTGTGAAGTGATGAAAACATGTAATGATTTTTTGTGAATTTCTGTTGATCTTACGGGTGCTCCCTACTGGGAGGCTTTGATTTATTCTGCACTATGAACCATGGGAAAGTAAAGTATTATACAGGCTGTTTCCTTTTAAGGTTGAAATGGGAATTATTAATAATTACCCTGGGACAATAGGTATAAAGAGGACACTTGAGCTTCCTAGCTATTTATAAACCTACTGATCTTTTTATTGCTAATTTGAATAATTGTTTCTCTCACATGCCTCATCACAGAATAAAGTAATGATCAGACATGACTTCTCTTAGTCATGGTTAATGTTTCATAGCCATTGAACTAGTGAGAAGAAAGGTACGAATGCAGTGGGATGACTGCAAAATGGTATTACCTGTTTTGTGAAATCCCACAGAGGGAAGAAACTACATATGTAATTTGGAAGAAAATGTAAAAGCTACTGTCTTTAATTTAAAATTCACATATAATGAATTAAACATTATTTTTGCATACATATCTTTTTTCCCAATTGCATGGATTACTGAAAATAAAATTAAGTGGTACTGAAAATCATCAGAATATCGTTGAAAATACTCTGACACCCATGGATAGGGAGGGCCACCTGTATAGGAAATACTAAAGGAAACAGAGGGAGCTTTTGAGGAACAGAGAATATGGCTGTGACAGCAAGCATGGAAAGAGACATTTGATTTTGGAAATCCCCTATTATCTACAGAGTGTTACTGAATAAGAAGATTTACATGGAGTGTTTTTGCCACAGAAATAGGTTCTGGCATGTGCCAATGCGATTAAGCACCCTATTCATCTCTGTCAGTCATGGCCCTTCAAAGACTGATTTCAAAGAATTGCTGGTTATGAGGAGGAGGACAGGAGGAAACATTTGAAAGAACAAATGATTAATGGCATCGTTACTGAGTCTTGTAGTTCTTATGCAAAACCTACAGTGTTTGTATGAAAACATGGAAACAACGGGAATATCCATGGATTTCTTCATTCTGAATCTTTGACCTAAAAATACATTAACCTAACAAGCCACATATTGAAACTAAACTTGATTTCATGGCTAGATAGGAAGTGGTGATCAGTGTTGGTTCTATCTACACATTTTGCTGGGAACAGAAAAGGGCTAATATTATTTCTATTGCATAAATTATGACATGTGGTCTTTGGGGGCAATCTGTTAATAGAGACTAAAACTCATGGAGAATGAGGCCTTCAGTAATATACAATAGTTTTTATTAATTTATGAGACTCTCATTAGTCAAGAGATTTTGAAGCTCTATGCCATGGGTACCTTAAATTAACATGGATAAATGAAAAAAAAAATCTATGTTGGACTATATGTGTAAAATAACCTGATTTTTGTAACAACAATACCTACAAAATTTTTGGGACTATACATGTATGTGTAATATACATACAATCATAGAAATATATTTTGTCAATGCCTTCCAACTGGTTATACTGTAGTAATCTATGACTTATTGGATTCAGGACTGGATTGAGAAAAGATGGGAAAATCTGGGAAAAGATTGTTTTTTTTTACTTGATATTCTGTAGAAGATGTTTGAACTTCCAGAAAGGGACAGAATTATTAAAATCTTACTTGTCATAACAGATATGATAAAAAATAAAATTACGTAATGCATAACATTCAAAATGAAGGAACAACAGTCTTCTTTGTTGCCAAAAGGCTGAGAATGGTGTGTTGGTCCTTAGGCAAAAAAGGAAAGAGGGACGTGTAACAAAATTACTGTTGCCGAGAACAAAGAGGATCCCAGCTTCATTTTCTGGGCAAGACCCTGCAAGTATAATTATGTTTCTTAAGACTTTTCAGGTTGCCACTACTCTCCTTCAAACAAGTCACAGAAATGATGTTATTATCAACTATTTGGATATGATTGATATTATGCATTAATGTGCCAATTCTGCCAAACATCTATTAAATATGTGAGATATATAGTACCAGTAGAAAGCTTAAATATTTTCCTGAAAGTACTTTTTAACTATTGTGCTTACAAATAAATCACAGGAACTTAAATATATCATTCTGGCTTACTACAGAGGATATGAGTAATTACACCAATTTCACAAAACTTATTACTAATGTACAGTGTCAGCCTATTATGTTGCTAATAAGAAAGATAAGGGAAAGGTGAGACAAGGCCATGGAAAGGACGAGGACGATGGAGACTGCTGGCATTATTTAACATCTTATGAAATTGCTGCATTGTGAAGAGCAGGTATACTTGTTAAAAAGAGCAGATATTTGGCAGAAAATTAATTTTAAAGCAATGTATCATCAGTCTTATCTACTCAGGACAACAGAAACATCCTAGTTAATTCAAACAGAAGGTATTTAAAACATGAAATTTTTTCCCAAAGTATTAGAATGATGGAGGAGTAAAAGGGGGAGAGAATATATGTAATTATCACTTACCACTGGAAACTACTATTACCTCCTTGGCTGGAGGGGCAAAAGGGAAAGCAGTGACCCAGAACCCTATTATGGCATGCTGCTGTGGCCACTTTGGCTCTTCAAATTACTGACTTTCCATATTTCAGCAACCCTTGAGTCACACACCTCCTGATGCTACAGGAACCTTGGAGCCCATAGGCTGAATGAAGCTCCTGGACTCATCTAAGCTATTGATGGAATCCACATTTCAGTTGTTACTACTGCATTGTCTGTTGTTGGAGTCAGAGCCAGTGAGCACTGTGCTGCTGAGTCTGCTGAACTAGCTCTGCTTCTGTTGCCAGAGCCAGAAGCAGAAGAGCGGAAAAATGCCTTTTCTCCTCTTCCTTTTAATTTCCTACCAGGATCTCTCATTGACAAGATCTACTGGAGGTCACACAGCATTGGATTCTGCAGAATTCCAGCTACAAATTGTATTAATTTATTCAACAAGCATATATTGAATATGTACAGTGTGCTAGATATATTTTTAAGCATTGGAGACTCCAAAGTGAATAGAGGAGACAGAAGTCTGCCTCTGTGGTGCTCACACTTTAGCAATGAGCAAGAAAATAATCACATATATAAATGACTGTAATGTAATATGATGATAAGGACTAAGAAGAAACAAATAAATAAAATACTGATATAAAAGTTATAGACTTATGGTGAAGTGGTGCCAGAGTTGAGGCAGTCTACCTGATAAAGTAGTATTTGAGCAAACTTCTAAAGAAAATGGATTCTGAGCCATCTAGGTATCTGCAGAAGAGTATTCTTGGGAGAGGTGTAATCTAGTACAAAGCCCTTCAAGCTTGGATGATTGGCAAGTATGAGACCAAAACATGGAAGCCAGCATGGCTGGTGCAGAGGGGCAAAGGCAAGAGTTGTAGGAGTTGAGGACAAAGAGGTGTCATTCTCCTTCCCCTGCTCTGGGAAGTAATTTGAATTTCTTATGTGCCACTTTGTCTACAGATCGGGGTTCATATGTTATATTTTCTTGGAAAATCACCCTTAAAATGTGTAATTTTTCTATTAACAAACAAAATGGGGAATGGGGTAGTTGACGTTAATTTAATGTCAGAAGACTATTCGTATTTTTATGGGACAGTTGAGTTTTTGTTACTTTAAACTTTACTATAAAGTTTGTTACTATAAACTTTAAAAATGCTCTTTAAAAGTTTTTACCCCAAATTATCATCATAACTTCATAGTATTTTAATAATTTTTTAAAACAATTTTAGAGAAATAGTTTTGCAATCTACTCATCTGACAAAGGGCTAATATCCAGAATCTACAATGAACTCAAACAAATTTACAAGAAAAAAACAACCCCATCAAAAAGTGGGCGAAGGAAATGAACAGACACTTCTCAAAAGAAGATATTTATGCAGCCAACAGACACATGAAAAAATGCTTATCATCACTGGCCATCAGAGAAATGCAAATCAAAACCACAATGAGATACCATCTCACACCAGTTAGAATGGCGATCATTAAAAAGTCAGGAAACAACAGGTGCTGGAGAGGATGTGGAGAAATAGGAACACTTTTACACTGTTGGTGGGACTGTAAACTAGTTCAACCATTGTGGAAGTCAGTGTGGCGATTCCTCAGGGATCTAGAACTAGAGATACCATTTGACCCAGCCATCCCATTACTGGATATATACCCAAAGGATTATAAATCATGCTGCTATAAAGACACATGCACACGTGTTTATTGAGGCACTATTCACAATAGCAGAGACTTGGAACCAAGCCAAATGTCCAACAATGATAGACTGGATTAAGAAAATGTGGCACATATACACCATGGAATACTAGGCAGCCATAAAAAGTGATGAGTTCATGTCCTTTATAGGGACATGGATGAAGCTGGAAACCATCACTCTCAGCAAACTTGCAAGGACAAAAAACCAAACACCGCATGTTCTCACTCACAGGTGGGAACTGAACAATGAGAACACACGGACACAGGAAGGGGAACGTCACACACCGGGGTCTGTTGTGGAGTGGGGGGAGGGGGGAGGGATAGAATTTGGAGATATACCTAATGTTAAATGACGAGTTACTGGGTGCAGCGCACCAACATGGCACATGTATACATATGTAACAAACATGCATGTTGTGCACATGTACCCTAAAACTTAAAGTATAATTTTAAAAAAACTCTTCACAATAAATGTTTTTGTTGAAGTTCATTTTATTGAAAATTCTCAAGGAGACTGCATTAACAACTCTTTTGATGTAGGTAGTCTATGGACTTCTCTTTGAAAAACATTGTTCAAAATGTACAGCAGATATGTACAGATATTCGTCACAATATTGACAATGGTAATATTTCTAAATTTGATGTACAGGATGATGATATGCATAAGCTTCTGGTAAATAAGAAAATTAGCTATCAAATAAATTAAAACTATATTTCACCTGTCAAATTAAAATTGTAAACGGACAACACTGGTAAAGGACCTTGAAGCTAGTACCCTTGTTTATGCTGATACCCATCATATGCATTGAAAAGCAAATACATTCCTGAAACCATAAATCCAAAAATGGTAACCATATATTCTTTCCTGTTATTAACTATTTATGAGACTTTTGCCAAAGGAATGCAAAAAGAGTACATGTGACATGTGTTTTAAAATGTTAATTGCCTAGTTATTTAAAATTTCTAAGAGAACTAAGAAAAATGGCTTTAGAATTCAAAGTGCATTCTTCAGTGAATATACTTATGCTACTGCAAATAGAATTTCATGAAATTATAGATATTTTGTGATGACTTGGGTCTGTTAAAAACTGAGTTCTTAAGATCTTTCTTCTCTATGAAAAAGGTCTGAAATTATAGAAATATTTTGTTTTAAAGTTCTTTTTAACAGAATATAAAATGTTACTTTTTTATTCTTTTTGTTCTTATAATTTTAATATTCAGAATTATTAGTCTTATTATGGAATTTTTCACTCCGTGGCACTTGGCTTAATCATCTAGCATCCTGAATTCCTCTGATTATGAAAATACAGATTTTAAAAAATCATGTGGAATATTATTATGTCTTTATGCAAAGACAATTGATATGAAATTAAGCTAAAATTATAAATCTTATCTAGACCAAATTAAGTATCTCACAATTCTATAGCACTAGATTCTAGAATAGTAAATGTGCCTGAACTGAAATATCTCATGTGTTTTGTCACTTGTGGAAAAGCTTGTAACTTTAAAAAGATTGAAACTTATGGAGACTATTAATTATTCTCATTAGGTTTTTTTTTTAACTATTTTAGGAATCACCAAGAGTGACAATATCTGCAGATACAAGAGAAGTTGGTGTTAATATACAGTTTGTAGATCTTTTAACTATAGTAAACTTGTTGGCTATAAGAATAATGAATTTTAGCGTAGATTACCTATGCTTTTCAGAATCTCGTAATTTAAGATTTTTAAATTGAAATAACATTGTAAGTACATCATAAACAATGCAGGTATGTGTATGTGCATGTGCTCATGTGTACTCATGTATATGGATTTGTACGTCGAATCTCAAAACTATGGCAACAACTTTTTCTCTAAAAATTGTGTTAAACCTATTAAATCTGAATATAAGTCTGCTGAGTACAGATAATATTGAGAAATCAGTGAGAAACCTAGTAAATTACTAAATATGTTCTTATTCTTTTCCTATTTTAAAAAACTGAATTATCCATATTCTTTTATCAAGAAATTGCTAAGCAGGTTGCAAGAGAGAGAAGTAGGAGACAAGGTAACTTCCATTCCCCCTACTTTCTCTCTCTCTCTCTCTCTCTCTCTCTGTTTTTACTTTTCTTTCTGCAGATCCTGCAGTCTCAGATTTCCACTCTGTTCTGAGACCAACACTGTTATGTGAAATGGGTCAAGTGTCATCCATCTTTGGTAAGTTCACTTAAGTTCAGGCTTTTGTCTTCCCTGGTTCTCAGTTTCTTTGCTCTTGGAACCCTATTCTTCATGCTCTAACACCTACTCCGCAATGCATCAAGACCTCTTGTGTCACTTATTTACCAGTTGAGCATCTTGAACACTCTTCCAACAAGTGAACTCATTGTATTACAGATATGGCAGATTCAGACCTTCTGACATGTCATGTGCCCCTGTGCTCTGTTGTATCTTATTTGGAATATATTTGTGTCTCTGCACCTTTGTCCACAATTTTCAACCACATAATTTGTTCTTTGTCATATTTTTCTGTGTTGCTCAGTGTGGTCAATGAGACTACATAGCAGCAGCAGAATCCTATAGTAGGTGGCTTAGGACAGCCATTGGGTTAATAGGTAGAGTTTTTAAGATCACCTTTTCTCTAGAAAAGGCCTAGAAATTGGGAAGGTAGTACAGAATTTGGTCCCTAGAGGTACAGGAGAAACCAGACCAAGGGTAGAGGGGAAGGATGAAGAGAGGACACAGGTTTCTGTAAGGATATGCTTATTGGGTTTAGGTTTGTAAAACACTGATTTCCAGATAAATGATATCTGGAATTTCAGTGGGAGTGGAGAATAATGAAGGAGAAGGGAATTGGGTTCTAAGGAGATATTAATGGACAAAAGTAGAGCCCCTAAATTGACATTTATAAAAGAGGACTTCTGCCACTTGTCCTACTCTCCTGATGAACTATTCTGGAATGTCATAATGAAAGGATCTGCAGAAATTTAAAAAAAATATACAATGGACATGTCTTTGATTTCTATTATATCATTTTTTAAGATGTGTTTAGCACTTTCTTGAAGATTTTACTTAAACACAAGTAAATTATTTCCTTGAATCTAAGTATTTTAAGAGTAGTCATTTATTTATTTATTTATTTATTAATATTTATTGTGTATTTATTATGTTCAAGGGGCTGTTAAAGGTGTCATTTATTATATACCCCACTGAAAAGAATGTTCACTTTCATTTCTTTTGATTATTCTGATTATCTGTTCATTATGATTATAGAAAACTTAAAAACTAGGATTTATTACCTTCTGGTGTCCTGCAACTATTTCTAGACTTTTTCTTATTGTTGTTTACTAGGGAAAAAAAATTCATTTTGATATTTCTCTCCTGTTATTATTTTATAATTGCCTTAGTTTTATTTACATTGATATTGCATCTTTTGTATGCATCTTATGTTTGCATTGGTACTTTTAATTTTAAATATTTTTAACATTTAGTAAGAGATGTCAAGTTTTAGAAAAGATATAGGTGTATTTCATGTTTTTAAGTCAATGTTTGGTACTTAATTATTATTTTATTATGGAACTTAAGCTATTTAGTAGCGTCTCCCCAAACTCATATATATATTTTGTGTAATTTGAAAAAATAATTTACAACACACCTTGAGTTATACAACCTTGGGAAATTGTCAAAAGTTCATAGTACCCTTCAAATAAATAGGTTAAGATTAGCTTTTCTGTTCTTTCTGTATGAGTTCATATATATGTTTATAATAAACATTCATGCATTGCTTAGTGACGGGATATGTTTTGAGAAATTTATCGTTAGCAATTTTATTATTGTGCGAAGACCATGGAGTGTACTTACACAAACCTAGATGGTATAGCTGGTGCACATCTAGGCTATATGATATATCTTTTTGCTTGTAGGCTGCAAACCTGTGTAGCATGTTACTGTATGGAATATTATAGGCAGTTGTAACACAGTGGTAAGTATTTGTGTATCTAAACATAGAAAGGGTACACTAAGGCATGTGATATGCACAATGTAAAATGGTATACCTGCACGGGGAAGCTCCTTTATACTAGTATGGGACCACCTTTATATATGCAGTCAGTCATTAACTGAAACATCATTATGTGGAACATGACTGTAATTTCATTCCAAGGTCCATTTAGACTTACTTATTCATTTAACTAACTACTATTTTTTTCCATATATATTATAGGAATAAAACTGAATAACCACAGAGCTTTGCAAAATGTTTTATATATTTTACCAGAGATTTGCCATGCCCTCTCACCAGTGATAGAATATGACAAAGTACTGATCTGTATAGCTTGTTTATAAGCTTGAATTTTATGTCATACACTTCTCATCTTTTTTTGTGCTTGGATAGCTTATTATTAGTTCTTGTTTGAGGCCAGTAGGGTAAAATTATATGTTTTCATATGTTCCCATGCCGATTTCAGTGGTTTTCATTTTATCTTCCAGGATATGCTCTATGTGCTGAACAATATCTAGCCGTTGTTAACTGAGTGGGTTAATTAATTGCAATGGAATTTAGAGGCAACTGAGTGGGGGAGTTGTTGGATGAGAGGATTTTTTGAAAGAAGGGGAAGTAGATATTTGCATTCCTCTTAAACTGTTTCAATAAAGAAAACAATTTTCTCTGTGTTCCTATTAGTGTAAACTGTTGATGAGTTTGAAAGCCAAAGCTATCTGGACTTATTCGGAGGCACTGTAAGATGAAAGGATCAGCCTAATCTGGTTTTAAGGGAATAGCTTCGCTGGAGTTAACCTGCTATGAGCCAGAAATACAGTTTTCAGAGATTTGTAAAGTAATTGAAGCAGTTGTGAAAGTTAGAGAACAGGAGCCAAAGGTTTCTTTTGCTTTATATTGATTCAATTAGTGAGAAATATAATCTTTAGGGTTTTAATGATAGATATATAGGGATGTAGACAAATAGATCCATATGATATTTTTCATGTTAATATAACTAGTTATTTTGGCTTTCTCCTTATATTAAAAATCATATAGTTTGGAAAGATTTTTTAAAGATGAGCTAAGAGTCATATTAACTTCCTAGAGAATTTGTTTTTAAACTATGTACTAATTAGTGTAGATGAAGATTATTTGGGCATACCTCTTAGATAAGTAAGCAAACAACACTTGTGTTTTAATTTCTTAAGCTAGTCCAGTAGATCTATAATCTTTGAAACAGTTTTCAAAAATAAATACCAGCAAAAAGTTCTGGCATAAATAAAGAAAAATATGTGAGTTACCTTTCATAAAAATCTTCTAATACTAGTTTGATTTTTTAAATTTTCTAGTAATTCCTTATCATTGGCATTTGGGAATGACAATATGCATGTATGACATTTTAAATTGACTATACAATGTATGTATGATTATAATAAAAATAAAAGTATATATCTGGAGTTCACTTACTGAATTTATTTATATTTTACCTTTTGCCAAAAGGATAGGGATCAACTGATCATTACACTGTGCTTTCTGTGTAAATATATTTATAACTTTGAAACTAAAGATATTCGAAATAGTACATCTTATGAGGAACCCTTATAGTGCCTTAAGGTGTTCAATATATATTTGTTATATAAATGAGTGAGTAAAGCCAAAAGACATATTAAGTGAGCAAGTGGAACGTCTTGGTCTAAAACCTCAACTTTCTTAACCAGAAACTCTGGACCAGAATTATAAATGTTGGCTCGGCATCTGACTTTATGCTTGACCTTAAGCAAGGTTCTGTGTATCTCTGAGCATATATTTCTTCAATTATACAATGTGGGAGTTGGCCTAGATGTAATCTAAGCTTCTGCTTTTCTATTTGGTGGTGTGACTGGCCATTTGTGCTTGCACAGTCGCATAAATAGCTTGTTAATTACTGAGGATGCCCATTCTCTGGAAAACTCTGAATGCCAATAAAGTCTTTCTTATATTTAGCTAAAATTCTGTCTAAGTTGTACATCGTTCATAAATATGCTAGGTGTGGCTTCAACATATTCATAGAAATTATTGATGGAAATAGTTATATAAGACAAGACAGGGCATTGTGTTATGGTTAAATTTTTGAACAGCAACAACAAAAATAATCCATCCAATTTCTGAGGCAGCAAATGTAGGAGTCAGTCTTGATCCCTTTCTACCACTTCCTAACAACTTAACCACAACTATTTTAGTTCTCGCCTGGCAGTTGCCTGATAATTGATCTCTCTTCTGTTTCTTACCCATTACTCCCAGTAGTAGCCATAATGATGCCTTAAAATTAGATTATATCACTGTTTTGCTCAAAACCTGCAATAGCTTTATTTATCTCTTGGATCAAAATTCAGAGGACTTACTATTTCTTGGAAGGTTCCAAGTGACTAAGCCCAGCCTACCTCTCTAACCCAGTCATCAGTTAAACCCTCTGTTTTTCTCTTGGCTCCCAACTGTTCTGGCTTTTTTCCTATTCCTTGAACCTGGCCTTTAAACTTCTTCTTCTCTTTTCTTTTCTTAAATCTTTTCTCAAATGCCATTTGAGCAAAGGGTTGAATGGTGAGCGAAGGATTGAATGGTATGGGAAGAGGCTTTACTCAACCTGTCCAAAATAGTCTTCCCAATTCATCATGTTATATCCCCTTAACCTCCATTCTTTTCTTACTAGCATTAGTTAGTTGTATGTTTCCCCATAACAGTGTGGGTTCCATGAAGTCTATCTTGTTTACCACTGTATGTATAATTTCTGTCCCATAGTTAGGAGTACAATAATTATTGCCAACTGAAAGACCATTGTTTTTCTCATAAATAATCTTTATTCCTATTGCATTTATATTTTGTGCTTCTGAATGCCTTATGAAATTGTTTACTTTGATATATTTGCTTGAAATATATTGGTGACATTTTGACTTTTGTATGAAAATCAAGCTGTATTTAGGGGGAAAATGCTGATGGCTATTATATTAAAATATTAGCCTTATAAACATTCAACACATATAGTTGGAATTAATAATTAGCTACAGTTTTACAAGTTTTCTGTTTAATCTGATGAGCATATATTATCATCAGAAAAATTAACACATCAGGAATAAGTTAAATATTTTATTGAAAACATATTTTGTGAGTATAGGTCAGAAAGTTGATTCTATTTCTATTCATTCAAATTAATTTTTTAATATTCAAGAACAATAATGCCCCATCTTAACCTTTATCAATTTAATCTCACTTTAATGTAAGAATACGGTTATGTTTTTATTGTGGAAAGCTTTAACTTCTTAAGAACAACTTATTTTAATACAAAAAGTTTAGGTAGATATAGTAAAATACGAAAAATGCAGGCAAGCTTTAAGATAGCAGTTACATTTGAGCATGCCCATGGAATACAGTAGGGAATGTGACCTTTAGTGGTATTTGTAAAAATGTAATTTTAAAGCAAAAAAATATGAAATTAATAAAGTCAAAGTTTAACATTTGTTCATACATGGTGCTGGGCAAATTCTTGTCTGTCTCATATTATTATAACTTTTGATATGTTTTAAATATTTTTAATAAAATGGAATATTTAAAAAAAAGAAAATTGGTAATACTTTGTCATTTAAATTAATCTATAGCCTAGTAATGATTGGCTCTCTGTATAACTTGAATAAGCTTTCTGTTAAAGATAGTACTTTTTTAAAAACTTTAAATATATTTTAATCTAGCTATTTCAGTATATGTATTTAAGTACTTTTCACACATTTTTGATACTATTTTTCTAAAATTATTTGCTTTTTTTAACCTTCTATTACCTTTTCACAACTGAACACAGAATGTCTCAATTTAAGTGTCTAAGAACTAGAAAAAACATGAAATCTGAAACAGAAAATATGCATCTTAAATAAATTCAAATCGTTTTGATTGAGATGGGGCATAAATAAATGAAATACACTTAAAGAGAAAAAAGACAAGATTCACTTTTCAAAGTTTCTGTTCGTTTTAAATTTGCCCTTACTGTCTGTCAGTTGCATAAATCTTCCCTTTTTTTTCTTGATTAAACTCTATTTATAATCCTATTCAATCGGTCAATAAATAAATATATATATAATGTAACCGTTTTGTAATGCTGTAAATGTGGTTGAATTTCAATAGCCAACATAGAAAGTCCTGTCATGTTGAAGTGAATGAAATGACTGGGGTGAACATTCTGAGTAAGTCAGGAACTAATTGCCAATCAATAGTGAAACAACAAGTATGCTATCATGAAATTTATACTCCAGCAGGAGATATTGAAAAGAAAACAGGAGATTTCAATATTATGAGATAAATGCAGTGCTGTGAAAAATACTGAGACTGTGAAATAATAGAGGAGGTGCCTATCTCAAACATAGAGTTTAAGAAAGCTTTCTTAGGATAATTAGCATCTAATTGGGGAGCTAAAGGAAAGGTAGGATTTAGTCAGGCAAAAAGTGGAAAGGCAAAGATGTTTTATTTTCTTTGTTTTGAAAAAGGGGTTCACTCTCTTGTCCAGGCTGGAATAGAGTGTCACGATCGTAGATCACCCTAATCCTGGGTTTAAGCAGTCTTCCTGCCTTAGCCTTCCAAGTAGCTAGGACTACAGGTGTGTGCCACCATGCCCAGCTAATTTTTTCAGAAAAATTTTATAGTGATGAGGTCTCACTATGTTGCACAGGCTGGATTTCAACTTCTGAACTCAAGTGATCCTCCTGCCTTGGCCTTCCAAAATGTTGGGATTCCAGGCCTGAGCCACTGTACCTGGCCTTCTGTAGACATATTCACAAGTCCATAAGCAAGAGAGAGAACATAGTAACTTAAAAAAATGAAATATTGTTTAATATGCTAGTGGCATGGTTTTTGAGGGAGAAGCAGTGTAAGGTAGAATTAGAAGAGTCTCCATTAAAGAATGTGGATTTTAAGGCAGGGTGTGGTGACTCATACCTGTAATCACAGTACTTTGGGAGGTTAAGGCAAGAGGATCACTTGAGGCCAGGAGTTCAAGACCAGGCTGGGCAACATAGTGAGACCCCGTCTACACACACACACACACACACACATACGGGCATGGTGACACATGCCTGTAGTCCTAACTAGCTACTCAAGAGGCTAAGGTGGGAGGATTGCTTGAGCTTGGAAGGTGAAGAATGCAGCGAACTATGATTGTGCTGCTGTACTCCAGCTTGGGTGACAGAGTGAGACCCTGTCTCAAAAAAAAATAAAGAATGTGGATTTAATTCTAAGAGAATGACATAATCCAATCACATTTAAGAAAGAGGTCTGTGGCTGCAAATCCTGCTTCATCTTACTTTGTGTTATTTACTTTAATTTTTTTTCATAGAGAAGCTCTCTAATTTTCTAAACCTAGTCATACCCGCCTTATATAGTTTTCCTAACACTTTGACTCAACCTTCGGAGCACATTTTTAATTACAATGAAATAATAAATTGTGAGCTGAGATGCTCAGTGTCTGATTCTACCAGCTGCATCATAAGACAGTCAGATCAAAGTGTCTGGTTTATTGCTGTACTCTCCTTGTCTTTCATGTAGTAGCACTCAGTAAGTATGTAAAGAATTAGTAATCTATAGGGATCTAAGCAGCATGAATAAGACAGCTTTCCAGATTAATAATTTAGCTAAAGATAACAAAAAATCACTATTGATTTTAACCTCTTTTCTTCTCATTCTTTCCTTACTGAATGCATTTAAAAAACATTTATTGAGGGCCTGTCTGTGCCAAGAATTATAATTGAACCTAAGGAAGATAAGTGATGTGGTATGTGACTAATAGTTAATTTAAAAAATAATGTCTATATTTCAAGCAAGGTTTGTAATGGAGATATGATCAACAATGTTAAATATGCACCTAACGATATGAATTTCTCTTATTACACCTTAAAAATATTTTTCATCATATATGGATCTCTTGTACTCCAGAAGCTGCATTTCAACTTTCAAATTATTTTCATGCTGGCACAAAAGAATTGCATAAATACAGTTTTTTTTAAAGTATAGTTGCAGACCTGCTGTTTATAATTTGTTAACAATGATAAAACACTATCCAAAATATCAGGGGATATTGATGAATCGTAGATACCTTTTTGCTTTTCTTAAATATCTACTTAATTGTCTTGATTAATGACAAGTGAAAGCTTATTTGGTAAAGTTTTAAGTCATGTAAAAATATTTTTAAGTAAAAAATATGATTTTAGACAACCATTAATAAATATTATCGTTGTTAAATATACCGTTCCTTTATAAATAGCACCCACAAATGTACTTATAAAAGCACCTGCATTCAAATGGAATCTACTTAGTATTTTGGTTTTCAAAAAGACAAAATTAATGCCAGCTCTTGAAGTTATAGTTTGTGTTTAATAGAGACGAAGAGTTCCGAATAGCCCAACTTAAATTTCACATAGGGTTTGAGGATACCGCTTCATAATCTTTGGCAAAGGCCAATGACAACATGGCAGAGTTTAGTAGAGAAAATCCTATTAAAGGAAATAAGGTATTATTAAGAAAGAAAAGAAAACTGAGAGAATCTTCTTGTTTGCTAGCAAAGTATGAAAATACATACATAATCTAGAGTAAAGTTGTATATTTTGATTTTTTTCATACTCTTTCTGTTGCTGAGACAGAAATTAAAAGTGTGTTGAAGAAAATCATCTACATTATTTTGTGAGAAAAGGAGAAAACTATGAGGTAATAAAATAAAAATTTACTTTAGCAAAATGACATTCAGATTAGTTATTAAAATATGGAGAAAATGCTAGTGATAAAAAAACTTTTATACAGGTAGTTAGTTAAATCTTTTGTCAGTAGTAATTAAATATTAAATACTACTATGATATTATTATTTAATATTATTATTAAATAGTACCATGATAGAATCTACTAGTTTATTAAAATTATGGGCATATCAAGGGATGGATTTTTAAAAGCTAAAATGGTGATGAAATAAGGGTATGTCATTTTAAAGGGAAACATGGGAAAAGAAAGTTAAAGTAAATGGCAAAGAACATTTAAAATCCAATGTAAGGAAAATGTCACAAATATTCAAATCTCTGTTTCTTTACTCTTAAGTTGTACATTTCTTTATATGTATTAACTATTTGTATTTTAATGTTAATAAGAGGGTTCATTTCTGTAAGTGGTACGTAAAGTAATTTAGGCTATTTTTCTTTACCTAAAGTAAACCATTGTTCCCTAGTGGGAATTATGGAATTACTGGCATAGTGCACAGGAATGATTACAGACTGCTATTATTTGGCTTGAATGGGAGGTGATGAGCAGAATAAATTCAAGGAACACATATTGTTTACCTACTATTTTACCTATATTTTCAAATTGAATTCTAATAATTCTGACAGTTATTTATTGTTATTCTCCTTTTATAGATAAGGAAACTGAAGCTCATAAAGTATAAGACAGTATCTTCCATAACATCAATATCTCTCTTCAGTGAGTCAGGGTTTAAATAAAAATATGCGTCATTCTAATACATGCCTTTCCCTTTATGCTATAGACCTTTCACAAGAGGTTGATAATCATAGCAATTGCAGCAGCAGTAGTAATAGTTAGAGATAGCACATACTTACTGTGCTCATTGTTCCAGGCATTGTTCCTAGCACTTTGTATAAATTCATTCTATTTAGTTTGAAAAATAACCCTATGAAATAGGTACTGTTTTATGCCAGTTTTATACATGAGAAGAAAACATCTGGGAAATAGGAATAACCATCATTGAATGTGTTGTATTGATTCTAGAGATGCAAAGTGGTAAAATGCAGGTCTTTGATAAACTAAAATGTTAAAGATGCTTTCTATTTCAATATGGTTTTAAATATATATCATCCTTTAAGTAATTTATTATTTAAAATGCTGTTCATCAAGTGCTAAAAAGATTACAAAGTATTTAAGTCCTAAAGAAAGAGAAGATGGAGGATAGACCAATCCATATTTATGGATGATTAAAGAATGTTGTGGAAATATTTGAGCTTCTTGGTACCAGGGACACATAAAAGGAGTAATTAAATTTACCTTTTGATTTAGGATCTTGGGACAGAGCCTTTGGAAAGTGATCAACATTGTAAATGCATGTCTAACTGGAGATACTGATCTATATAAAACAGAAAGGAGTAATAGCATAATTGACAGTTCTCATAATTATCTCCTTTGGGGAATCTCTTTTTTTGGTAACATCTTTACTATTTTTGTTAATATAGCACTATTGTTAGCATTAGCTGGCAGATTAATAAAGATCCTAATGTACTTACTGAACATCTGGAGAAAAATACGTGTAATATAGGTTGGTGCAGAAGTTATTGTGGTTTTTACCATTGAAAGTAATGGCAAATCCACAATTACTTTTTGCACCAGTCTAATAGTTTTGAAGAGACTCATAGAAAAAAACAAGGAGCTAGGGGGAGAGAAACAGAAGAGACAGGGCCCAGTGTGGAGTGAGTAATGAGTAGATTGAAACAGCTGTCCTCAAAGGGTAGGAAGTAAGTTGGGCCTAATATCATAGATTATGTCAAAGGTTATTCTTTTGATTAAAATGACTTATTAGCACTTGAGGATATCATTTTTATAGGTCTTCAGAACAGAGTGCCAATGAGTTCAAAATATTAGTCAATCAGGAAATATAAGAAGCCCAAGCAAATGACAAAGACCTAATTTGAATAACCAATAAAATTTGCAAGATGAGAAATCAAATTAAATGTTTTTTTCATTGACTTAAGTAGTCTAATGCCTGGTAATCTCCAGTGTGAAAGATTTACTATTTGTGAATCATTGCTGTGCTTTCAGTGGGCTGTAGTTTTCTAATTGCAGCTAAAGAATTTGCTTTCCTACAGATCTCCATTAATTTTCCTACATGGTATCTTCTAACAGTTTTTTTCCATAGCCAGGATATTGTTCATATTGCAACCCAGTTTACACACTAACAAACACACATTTTTTGGCCGGGCGTGGTGGCTCACACCTGTAATCCCAGCACTTTGAGAGGCCGAGGCAGATGGATCACCTGAGGTTAAGAGTTTGAGACCAGCCTGACCAACAAGGTGAAACCCCATCTCTACTAAAAATGCAAAAATTAGTCAGGCAAGGTGCCAGGCACCTTTAGTCCCAGCTACTCGGGAGGCTGAGACAAGAATTGCTTGAACCCAGGAGGCAGAGTTTGCAGTGAGCCAAGATTGTGCCACTACACTCCAGCCTGGGCGATGGAGTGAGACTCCATCTCAAAAAAAAAAAAAAAAAAAAAAGAATTTTTTTCGTTCTAGTTTTTATTTTTCTCTCCAGTACAATTCCTAATAGAAGTGCACAATGCTGTGGAAAAAAATAAGCTTCCTGAGTACCTCCACTTTCCCATCTTTGCAGGAGGCAGTGAGCCTGCTCCCATGCACAGTACACCACTGCTACCACCTACAAACCACCATTTGAGAAAAACCACTGCACTAAGGTTATCTATAACCAAGGAATTCATACAGAGACTTGGACCCCTAAAAGCACCCAGAAGCAAAGGCAGAGAATCCACCCAACATTCATTACACTAACACCCTGAAAGGGGAAAAAAAATGTCTCACCAAACAAAAGTAAATTCAAAAATAAAAGTGACAGCCTCCCCGGATGAGAAGGAACCAGTGTAAGAACTCTGGCTTCATGAAAAAATAGTGTTATGACACCCCCAAAGGATAACAGAAGCTCCATAGCAATGGATCCTAACCAAAATGAAAATTCTGAAGTGACAGATAAGGATTTCAAAAGATGGGCTCTAAGGAAGCTCAGTAAAATCCAAGAGAAAGTTGAAAACCACCAACAAAACTTATGTCTAAAAAATCATGAAAAATTACTTATCCTTACTACTTTATATATTTTTAGCATCCTCCCTCTACCCCCATCCCACCTTGACAATCATGATGAACTAAGTTATTTTATTAACCTAATCATGATTGAGATTTTCATTGCATAGAGATTGGAACACAAAAAAGGATTATAAATCATAGATAGTAATAACTATATGTTAGAGATTTACTCATATGCTAGAGATTGAAGTAAATTTTTGAAGGGAAAAAGCAACTAATGGCATATTTTCCAAATGGATAAAATTATATTCTAAGTTTACATATTAAACTTTTATAGTCTAATGTTATTAACACATGAAAATGTATACTTTTAAAACCATTGCTTTATGATTTAAATAGTTGTGTTATATTAAGAGGAGTTGTACTGTTAGTGACAGTTAATATATAAAGGCGTTACATATTGGATAAAATTTCTTTATATTTTAGAATTCCTTGATCATTCAGTGATGGAAGGCAGTGTGCAAGGTGGCAAAGAGATAGGGGTAGGGAATGCATTAGAAATCAAATACAGTGCAATTGTATACTTTGGGAACTTTCATACGGCTTTTTGAAATCGAGTTTTAATAATTTATTTAAGGTAATTTATAGTTGGTTTTAATGTTATTTTATGGGAAAATATGCATTTCAAACTTGGGCTTTAAGTATGTACAAAACATATAGGAAGGTATAACTCTATTTTTTTTAAATAGATGCTTGAGGTATGTGCTAGAAACTCTTTGCAAAGGGATTTTGATACACAGCATTTTGTACAGGCTGTCATAAGGAAAATTAATGTTTGAGCTTAAAAGTAAATAAGTGATCAGAAAAACACAATTTCAGTTCTAACCTACTAAGAAAATGTTTGTAGCCATAAAACTTAAATTACTTATTATATCACTGACACTAATATTTTGTACAGTCAATAGCAGAGAAATTAGAAAGTTCATTATTTTGAAATCTTCAATCATAATTGAGTATTTTATAGTTAAGCATATGTTGTCACGATTTCTTTAAGACAAATTTTGTAGTTAACATAAAAGCAAATGTTACTCCTTATTGACTGTACTGTATTATTCATAAATAAAATATGGGCAACTGTGGAACGTAGCCGCTTTTAATAAGTATGTAATGGAAAAAAGCCTACTTTTTGTTATGTTGAATGATATGTTGTATTTTTATGTTAATATCAAGAGTAATAATTAGATCATCTGTTAGTGTACTACACTGAAAACCAGGGAAAATATAAAGTATCATGAACTTCAAAATTAGAAAAACTTTTCAAGAATGACAAAATCACATAGATTTAAGTTTGAGAGCATGGATTAAATGTACACACATATACATAAAATGTAAAATAAAAGAAGTTTTAGAATTCAATTAAAGTTTGTGACAGGATAATAGATTCCATAGAAATTCATAAAAATACATTAATATTATCTACAAAGGAGTGTTGTCTCTTGCTTAAAAATGACTCATTTAGTTACTTCATTTAATTTAGCTTTAGGGAATATGTTTTATATTTATGTCTATTTCAATAGGAGAAACCATCTTTTTTAAGTCTATTGAGGCAGGGATTATAATTGACTGTAATAACTTGTAGGTATCAGATACTATTTAAAGTTTCATAGATATAGAAATCTATGCCTTTGGCCAAAGTAGAAATGTGTGTCCATCTCTAATAATACTTTTCTTAATATTTCTTCATTTGACAAATCACTTTGCTGCAAGCTTTTTGTGCTATTAAGTACAGCTGGATTTTTTTCTTTATTTTTCATTCTGTTAGTTCCAAGTATTATTTAACTTTACAGGAGGAGAAAAGGAGTGCATAAAAATCATAGTACATTTTTTAGAGCATATCTCAAAAGATTGAAGTCCTCCTTTGCTAATTACCCGGTTATTTTATTCAAATAATCAATTTAAAATAATTGTAAGTATTAATAAAACCTAAAACCATATGCTTCTAGGACAAACAACAGGCAAGTAAATGACTTTGGAGCAGGCCGAGATTTCTTAAAGACTACTGAAAATACTTGCATTACAAATCATGTTAGGGAGATAAGGGAAAAGGCAAGAGAAGTCAATTTTATTTAATCATAATAAATGATTGGTAAAGGAAAACATTAATAACCTTTAGTGAAGCTATTTTTTGCTTCTGTGAACTTTCATTTTTAGTGACCTCTCTTCCTGCAACCAAAGATATTTGAATTTAAACTTAAGTAAGATCAAATTAATTGATAGAAAATGGGACTAATTATGGAAAAAGAAAAGGTACAGCAGATTTAAGGGCATAACATTCATCTGTCTATTAGAAAAATGCCCTTATATTATGCTACAATTTAGGGAAAGTAGCAAAAAATATTAAATAAAATGAAAACCTGCATTAATTTATTCAGTGCACAATGTATTTACTGAATGTTTACTTTAGTGCCAAAGACCCCTCTTCAGGGGTTCTTAAAAGGTGATGTCAAAATTCTCTGGGTCAATTAAGTTCTATTTACAAAAACAAATCAACCAGTAAACATATTTGTATTTAGATCCTTTTATTGATATGTAACTCTTTCTTTCGTCATTTAATTACCCATATTACAGAAACCTGTAAGGATGGTGTGTGTGTGTGTGTATACCTATAACTCACTATATTTTAATATGTATATACATTTTAGGATGTATATATGTCAATCGGTATATTTGTGTGTTTTGGAGAATTCCCCCACTTATTTAAATAGCTCCAGTAAATGGCTTGAACTTAAATAAAATTTCTTGTTCACTGCGATGAAAATTTAGATAATTGGAATTCACAGATATCATAGAATAGAAATAGTTTGTTCTAGTTTTAAATAGAATTTGAAACAGCAGTTTATATAGCCTTTAAGAAGAACAAAATTTTATTTAATCCAAAATTGTATGGATTATCAGAGAACCCTACAAGTTATCTTTGCCCAGAATTCTTTAAGACTGTTAATTACCTGTGTAAGAAAAGAGTTAATTCTCATGCAGATATCTAATAATAATGTCTTTGTTTAGACCAATTATGTTATACTTTAAGACTAAGGACTATGCGTATAACTATATCTCAAAAAATATTTAGGAAAATACATATAGCAAAAACTCAATTATGGTAGTGGTATATGTGATTTTAATTTTCCTTCATGATAGGCAGTATAGTGTTACTTTCTGAAAGTCACTAAATGAAAATCAGTAAGTACTTATTTTTTTTCAGATCATACATAAATAGAAGGGCATATTAATTAGCTACATAAATCCTTTTATATTTTTAATTATGATATTAATATTTTTCAAATATGTTTGATAAAACATTTTTTAAAACTTTAAAAGTATCCAGAAAACTTAAACATAAACATTTAAATCATGCATTTTAAAGATGATTGCTTTTCTCCCAAAGTATGTTGTTAAAATATTCCTGATTATCATAAATTGGGAATGGATAATATCTCAGTGCCTTCATAAAACTCTGTTCAACTTAAATGACTGAAGATTATGACATGAATTAATTTTCAGAGATAGTTTTGAATTTTTTTTAAATACACAACTTTTTTTTTTTTTTTTCAAGGCTCTGTCATTCAGGCTGGAGTACGGTTGTGTGATTCCAGCTCACTGCAACCTCTGCCTCTGGATTTAAGCAATCCTCCTGCCTCAGCCTCCCAACTAGCTGGTACTACAGGCACATGCCACCATGCCTGGCTAATTTTTGTATTTTTAGTAGAGATGGGGTTTCACCATGTTGGCCAGGCTGGTCTTGAACTCCTGACCTCAGGTGACCTGCCCACCTTTGCCTCCCAAAATGCTGTGATGACAAGCATGAGCCACTGCGCCCAGCCTAAAAAACCTAACTTTTGATGCACGATGTGTGTATTTGTGATAACATAGAAGCCAGCTTAATGGGGCTGATGTGACAATTTAAATATCTAGAATAATGTGAATCAACTGAAGTTGATTGAAACACATTAATTATATTGAAATAAATGAGTCTACCTTAATGTCTAGAGAGAGAGAGAGAAAGAAAAAGAGAATGCCAAAACAGAAAGCCTTTTTAAGAAAAGCCTTTTCAGAAAAATATTAACTATTGTACGAACAATTTGTAATTAAGGAAAGAATTAAAAACATGTATGTTCATTTTCTAGTAGGAACTCTATTTCTGGTTAGCCAGATGGTTCCAGTTGATGAGAGACAGCATTCATTACAAAAAATGCCTCCTGCTAAATAAGGAAGTAATGATAGAATTAGAAACCACCGTTTTTCAAAACTTAAAAGAATAATTAATTCAGCAAAGATTGTCAAAGAATGGTAAAATCACTAAGTGAAATGATTGAGGAAAAGAACTGTTCAGATGAAAAAGGAAGAAACATTACCAAATGCGAGATGTAGACCTTGACTGGATAGGTAAATTTGAAAATAGACTACATTTTTCAGATGGCATTAAAAAATTGTCAGTTTTATTACATGTGAAAATTTATATAAGAAACTGTATTTTTCAAAGGGTCTGATTCAAGTGTTTAGAATTAAAATGTTATGATATCTAAAATTTACTTTAACAAATGATAAAAATGTATGATATTTGTAATCATTAAAGCAATGCAATTCATTCCACTTTTTTTTTTTTTCCAACTTTTAAGTTCAGGGGTATGTGTGCAGGATGTGCATGTTTGTTACATAGATAAACATGTGCCATGCGGTTTACTGCACAGATTATCCCATCACCTATATATTAAGCCCAGCATCCATTAGCTATTCTTCCTGATGCTCTCTATCCCACCAAGCCCCGTCCCACAGGCCCCAGTATGTGTTGTTTCACCCCAAGTTTCTATGTGTTCCTATCATTCGTGTCTCACTTTTAAGTAAGAACATGCAGTATTTGGTTTTCCGTTTGTGTGTTAGTTTGCTTCCAATTCCATTCGTGTCTTTGCAAAGGACATGATCTCATTCTTTTTTATGGCTGCATAGTATTCCATGGTGAATATAAGTCAAATTTTCTTTATCCCAGCTATCATTGATGAGCATTTAGGTTGATTCCATGTCTTTGCTATTGTGAATAGTGCTGCAGTGAACATACGCATGCATATATCTTTATAATAGAATGACTTACATTCCTTTGGGTGTATACCCAGTAATGGGATTGCTGGATCAAATGGTATTTCTGCCTCTAGATCATTGAGGAATTGCTACACTGTCTTCCACAATGGTTGAACTAATTTACACTCCCACCAACAATGAAAAAAACATTTTTCCTCCACAACCTAACCAGCATCTGCTATTTTTTAATTTTTTAAATAATTGCCATTCTGACTGGCATGAGTGGTATCTCATTGTGGTTTTGATCTGCATTTCCCTAATGATCATTGATGTTGAAAAGTTTTTTACATATAATTGTTGACTGCATGCATGTCTTCTTTTGAGAAGTGTCTCTTCATGTCCTTTGCCTACTATTTAATGGTTTTTTTTTTCCTTTAATTTCTTTAAATACCCTGTAGATGCTGGATGTTAGACCTTTGTCAGATGGATAGATTGTGAAATTTTTCTCCCATCTTGTAGGTTGTGTGTTCACACTGCTAATAGTTTCTTTTGCCATGCAGAAGCTCTTAAGTTTAATTAGAGCTCAACTTTTTCTTCTGTTGCAGTTACTTTTGGCATCTTCATCATGAAATATTTGCTTGAGCCTGTGTCCTGAATGGTATTGCCTAGATTTTCTTCTAGAGATTTTATAGTTGTGGGTTTTGCATTTAAGCCCTTAATCCATCTTGAGTTGATTTTTGTGTATGGTTTGTAAGGAAGGGGTCCAGTTTCAGTTTTCTGTATATGGCTAGCCAGTTCCCCCAACACCATTTATTAAATAAGGAATCTTTCCCCATTGCTTGTTTTAGTCAGGTTTGTTGAAGATTCGATGGCTTAGTTGTGTGATCTTATGTCTGGGTTCTCTATCCTGTGGGTTCTTTACTTGGTTACATTGGTCTATGTGTCTGTTCTTTTACCAGTACCATGCTGTTTTTGTTACTCTAGCCTAGTAGTATAGTTTGAAGTCAGGTAGTGTGATACCTCTAGATTTTTTCTTTTTTCTTGGGATTGTTCGGCCATTTGGGCTCTTTTTAAAGTATTTTTAAAAAATAGTTTTAAAATAGTTTTTCTAAATCTGTGAAGAATGTCAATGGTAGTCTAATGGAAATAGCCTTGAATCTATAAATTGCTTTGGGAGGTATGGCCATTTTCACAATATTGTTTCTTCTTCTCTATGAGCATGGAATGTTTTCCATTTGTATGTGTCGTCTCTGATTTCTTTGAGCAGTATTTTGTAGTTCTCCCTGAAGAGGTCCTTCACTTCCCTTATTAGCTGCATTCCTAGTTTTATTCTTATTTTCCCAGTTGTGAATGGGAGTTCATTCATGATTTGGCTCTCTGCTTGCCTGTTGTTGGTGTATAGGAATGCTAGTGATTTTTGCATATTGATTTTGGATCCTGAGATTTTGCTGAAGTTGTTTATCAGCTTAAGAAGCTTTTTGGCTGACCAATGGGGTTTTCTGGATAAGGGATCATGCCATCTGCAAACAAAGATAGTTTGACTTCCTCTCTGAATACCCTTTATTTTTTTCTCTTGCTTGAATGCCCTGGCCAGAACTTCCAGTACTATGTAGAATAGGAGTGGTGAGAGAGGGCATCCTTGTCTTGTGATGGTATTCAAGGGAAATGCTTCCAACTTTTGCCCATTCAGTATGATATTGGCTGTGGGCTTGTCATATATGGCTCTTATTATTTGCAATATGTTCCTTTGATACCTAGTTTATTGAGAGATTTTAACATGAAGGAATATTGAATTTTATCGAAGGCCTTTTCTGCATCTATTGAGATAATCAGGGTTTTTATCTTTAGTTATGTTTATGTTACTATGCAACATATGCAAATCACCTTTACTGATTTGCATATGTTGAACCAACCTCCTGAAGCCAACTTAATTGTGATGAATAATTGTTTTGATGTGCTGGTTTGGATTCAGTTTGCCAGTATTTTACTGAGGATTTTTGCATCAATGTTCATCAAGGATATTGGCCTGAAGTTTTCTTTTTTTGTTGTGTCTCTGACAGATATATATGTTTTGGTATCAAGATGATGCTGGCCTCATAGAATGAGTCAGGGAGGAGTCCCTCCTTTTTAATTTTTTTGAATAGTTTCATTAGAAATGTTACAGCTCTTTTCTGTGCCTCTGGTTAAATTCAGCTGTGATTCTGTCTGACACTGGGCTTTTTTTGTTTGGTAGGCCATTTATTACTCTCTCAATTTTGAAACTCGTTATCAGTCTATTGAGGGATTCAATTTCTTCCTGGTTCAGTCTTGGGAGAGTGTATGTGTCCAGAATTTATCCATTTCTTCTAGATTTTCTAGTTTATTTGCATAGAGATGTTTATAGTATTTTCTGATGATTGTTTGCATTTCTGTGGAGTCAGTGGTGTTATTTCCTTTATCATTTGTGATTATTTGAATCTTCTCTTTAGTCTTCTTTATTAGTCTAGCTAGTGGTCATTCAATTTTATCGTTTTTTTTTCTAAAAACAAGCTCCTTGATTTGCTGGGTTTTTTTTTCCCCCCAAGACAGAGTTTTGCTCTCATTGCCCAAGCTGGAGTGCAGTGACACGATCTTGGCTCACTGCAACTTCTGCCTCCTGAGTTCAAGTGATTCTCCTGCCTCAGTCTTCTGAGTAGCTGGGATTATGAGCGCCCGCCACCATGCCCAGCTAATTTTTGTAATTTTAGTAAAGGTGGGGTTTCACCATGTTGGCCAGGTTGGTCTCTAACTTCTGACCTCAGGTGATCCACCCGCCTTGGCTTCCCAAAGTGCTGAGATTACAGGTGTGAGCCATCGTGCCCAGCCAATTTCTTGATTATTTGGAAGGGTTTTTCACATCTCTGTCTCCTTCATTTCAGCTCTGACCTTGGTTATTTCTTGTTTTCTACCAGCTTTGGGGTTTGTTTGCTCTTGGTTCTTGTAGTAGTTCATTTTCACACTGCTATAAAAATACTTCTTGAGACTAGGTAATTTATAAACAAAAGAGATTTAATTGACTCACAGTTCCGCATGGGTAGGGAGGCCTCAGGAAACTTATAGTCATGGCAGAAGGGGAAGCAAGCATGTCTTACATGGCAGCAGGCAAGAGAGTGATTGTTTGAAGGAGGAACTGTCAAACACTTATAAAACCATCAGATCTTGTGAAAGTCACTATTACAAGAACAGCATGATGAAACCAACCCCATGATCCAGTCACCTCCCACCAGGTCCCTTCCTCGACACATGGGGATTACAATTAGAGATATATTTGGGTGGGGACACAGAACCAGATGATATCATTCCATCCCTGTCCCCCCCGCCCCCCGCAAATCTCACATCTTCTTGCATTTCAAAACCAATTATGCATTCCCAACAGTCTTCCGAAGGCTTAACTCATTTCAGCATTAACCTAAATGTCCAATTCCGAAGTCTCATCTGAGACAAGACAAGTTCCTTCTGCCTAGGAGCTTGTAAAATAAAAAACAGTTACTTTCAAGATACAGTGGGTGCACAGGTATTGGATAAATGCTCTTACTCTAAATGGGAGAAATTGGCCAAAACAGAGGGGCTTACAGGCCCCATGCAAGTCCAAAAATTAGCATGGCAGTTCTTAAATCTTAAAGCTCTGAAATGATCTTCTTTGACTTTACGTCTCACATCCAGGACATGCTGATGCAAGGGGTGGGCTCCCATGGCCTTGGCTTTGCAGGGTACAGCCCCCCAGCTGGTTTTATGGCTGGCCCTGAGTGTCTGCAGCTTTTCTGGGTGCACCATGCAAACTGTCAGTGGATCTACCATTCTGGGGTCTAAAGAACAGTGGCCCTATTGTCACAGCTGCACTAGGCAGTGCCCCAGTAGGGACTCTGTGTGGGGTATCAACCCCACATTTTCCTACTGTACTACCCTAGCAAAGGTTCTCCATGAAGGCTCAGCCCCTGCAGCAGACTTTATACTGGACATCTGAGCATTTCCATACATCCTCTGAAATGAAGGCGGAGGTTCCTGAACCTTAATTCTTGACTTCTGTGCACCCATAGGCCCAACACCACATGTAGGCCAGCAAGGCTTGGGGCTTGCACCCACTGAAGCAACAGCCCGAGCTGTACCTTGGCCTCTTTTAGCCACGACTGGAGCTGGAACAGTTAGGATGCAGGGCTCCAAGTCCCATAGCGGCACAAAACAGCTGAGCCCTGGGCCTGGCCCATGAAACCATTTTTCCCTTCTAGGCCTTAGAGCCTATGATGGGAGAGACTGCTGTGAAGGTCTCTGGCATGCCCTGGAGACATTTTCTCCATTGTCTTGGATGTTAACATTCAGCTCCTTGTTACTTATGCAAATTTCTGCAGAAAATGGGGTTTTCTTTTCTATCACATTGTCAGGCTGCAAATTTTCCAAACGTTTTTACTCTTTTCTTTTAAACATAAGTTCCAGTTTCAGATAATCTCTCTCCACTTCAAAGTTCCACGGACCTCTAGGGTGGGGGCAAAATGCTGCCAGTCTCTTTGCTAAAGCGTAGTAAGAGTGACCTTTGCTCCAGTTCCCAATAATTTTCTCATCTCAATCTGAGACCACCTCAGCCTGGACTTCATCGTCCATGCCATTATCAGCGTTTTGGTCAAAACCATTCAGTAAGTCTCTAGGAGGTTCCAAATTTTCCCTCATCTCCCTGTTACCCTGTTCCAAAGTCACTTCCACATTTTCAGGTTATCTTTATAGAAGTGCCCCACTCTGGGTACCAATTTCCTGTATTCGTCCATTTTCACACTGCTATAAAGACACTACCTTAGACCGGGTAATTTATAAACCAAGCAAGTTTAATTTACTCACAGTTCTGCAGGGCTGGGCAGGCCTCAGAAACATTTAACTCATGGCAGAAGGAGAAACAGTTATGTCTTACATGGTGGCAGGCAAGAAAGCGAGTGTGTGAAGGAGGAACTATGAAACATTTGCAAAACTATCAGATCCCATGAGAACTCAGTCACTATCAGCAGAACAGCATAGGGCGAACCACCCCCATGACCCAATCACCTCTCCCCAGGTCCTTCCCTGGACATGTGGAGATTATACAGATTGTAATTCAGATGAGATTTGTGTGGGGACACAGAGCCAGACCATATTAGTTCTCAAGTTCTTTTAGTTGTGATATTAGGTTGTTAGCTTGAGATCTTTCTAGCTTTTTGATATGAGCATTTAGTGCTATAAATTTACCTCTTAACACTGCTTTAGCTGCATCCCAGAGATTCTGGTATATTAGCTGTTTGTTATCATTAGTTTCAAAGAACTTGATTTTTGCATTAATTTCATTATTTATGTGAAAGTCATTAAGGAGCAGGTTGTTCAATTTCCATGTAGTTGTGTGGTTTTGAGTGAGTTTAATCTTTAGTTCTAATTTGATTACACTGTGACCTGAGAGACAGTTTGTTATGATTTTAGTTATTTTGCATTTGCTTTGGAGTATTTTACTTCTGATTGTGTGTCAATTTTAGAGTAAGTGCCATGTGGTGATGAGAAGAATGTATATTCTGTTATTTTTTGGTGGAGAGTTCTGTAGGTATCTAACAGGTCCACTTGACTCAGAGCTGAGTTCAGGTCCTGAATATTTTTGTTAATTTCCTCTCTTGATGACTTGTTTAATATTGTCAGTGGGGTGGTAAAGCCTCCCACTATTATTATGTGGGAGTCTAAGTCTCTTTGAAGGTCTCTAAGAACTTGCTTTATGAATCTGGGTGCTCCTCTGTTGGGTACATATATATTTAGAATAGTTAGCACTTCTTATTGGATTTAACTCTTTACCATTATGTAATACCCTTCTTTGTCTTTTTTTATCTTTGTTGGTTTAAAGTCTGTTTTGTCAAAAACTAGGATTATAACCCCTGCTTTTTTCTATTTTCCATTTGCTTGGTTAATTATCCTCAGTCTCAATATTTTGAGCCTTTGTGTGTCTTTGCATGTGAGATGGGTCCCTTGAAGACAACATATCAATGGGTCTTGGCTTTTTATCCAGCTTGAAGATGACATACCAATGGGTCTTGGCCTTTTATCCAACAGCCCGAGCTGTACCTTGGCCTCCTTTAGCCACGACTGGAGCTGAAGTGGTTAGAATTTAGGACACCAAGTCCCACAGCCATTCTGTGTCTTTTAATTGGGACATTTAACCCATTTTCTTTTAAGATTAGTATTGTTATATGTGGATTCAATACTGCCATCGTGATACTAGCTAGTTATTTTGCAGACTTGTTTACATGGTTGCTTCAGAGTGTTGCTGCTTTGTGTACCTCAGTGTGTTTTAATATTGGCTGCTAATGGTTTTTCCTTTCCATATTTAGTGCTTCCTTCAGGAGCCCTTGCAAGGCAGGTCTCATGATGACGAATTCCCTCAGCATTTGCTTATCTGAAAAGGATTGTATTTCTCCTTCACTTATGAAGCTTAGTTTGGACTGATATGAAATTCTGGGTTGGCAGTTTTCTTTTTTAAATATTGGCCCCCAGTCTCTTCTGGCTTGTAGGGTTTCTCCTGAGAGGCCTGCCATTAGTCTGTTGGGCTTCCCTTTGTAAGTAACCTGGCCTTTCTTTCTGGCTGCTTTTAACATTTTTTCTTTCATTTCAACCTTGGAGACTGTGATGATTATATGTGTTGGGGTTGATCTTCTTGTGGAGTATTTTACTGGGGTTCTCTTCATTTCCTGAATTTGAATGTTGGCCTCTCTTATTAGGCTGGGGAAGTTCTCCTGGATGGTATTCTGAAGTGTGTTTTCCAAGTTGATTCCATTCTCCTTGTCTCTTTCAGGTACCCCAAGCAGTCATAGGTTTGGTCTCTTTACATAATCCCGTATGTCTCAGAGGTTTTATTTATTCATTCTTTTTTCTCTGTTCTTGGCTGCTTCTCTTATTTTAGAAAGATATTCTCAGGCTGAGATTCTTTCCACAGCTTAGCCAATTCTGCTTTTAATACTTGTGATTGCATTGTGAAGTTCTTATAGTGTGTTTTTCAGGTCTAACAGGTTAATTGTACTTCTCTCTAAATTGGCTATTTTGGTTGTCTGCTCCTGTATTGTTTCATCATAATTCTTAGCTGCTTTGCATTGGGTTACAATATGTTACTTTAGCTCAGCAAAGTTTGTTATTACCTACCTTCTGAAGGCTATTTCTGTCATTTCAGCGATCCTAGCCTCAGCTCAGTTCTAAGCCCTTACTGGAGAGGTGTTGCAGTCATTTGGAGAAGGGGCACTCTATATTTTTGAGTTTTACTATTTTTATATTGATTTTTTCTATCTTTGTGGGGTCTTTAAGGTTGCTGACCTTTGAATGGGGTTTTTTGGGGGTCTTTTGTGTTGATGTTGTTTTCTGTTTATGTGTTTTTCTTTTAACAGTCAGAACACCCTTCTGTAGGGCTGCTGCTGGTTGCTGGGGGTCCCCTCTATACCCAGGTTGCCTTAGATTTTCCAGTACCTGCAGGTATCATAATTGAAGGCTGTGAAACAGCAAACATTGTAGCCTCCTCCTTCTGGAAGCTCCATCCCAGGGGAGTACTAATTCATTTCCAGCCTGAACATGCCTGTAGGAGGTGGCTGGAGACCCGAATTGGGAGGCCTCATCCAGTCAAAGGGAACAGGGTCAGTAACCTGCTTAAAATAAGCTGTGTAGCTGGGCCTGGTGGCTCATGACTGTAATCCCAGAACTTTGGGAGGCTGAGGTGGGCAGATCACCTAAGGTCAGGCATTCTAGACCAGCCTGGACAACATGGTGAAAACCCATCTCTACTAAAAATACAAAAATTAGCCAGGCATGGTGGCATGCACCTGTAATCCCAGCTATTCAGTGGACTGAGACAGGAGAATCACTTGAACCCAGGAGGCGGAGGTTGCGGTGAGCCGAGATCATGCCATTGCACTACAGCCTGGGTGACAGAGTGAGACTCTGTCTCAGAAAAAAAAAAAAAGAAAGAAAGAAAAGCTTTCTGGCTGCTTTTTGGTAGAGCAAGTGTGCCATTTTGGGGATCCCTTCAGCCCTGATTGTTATGGGTTTTCCAGGGCCCACAGACTGGACTGACTGAGGTGCCCAAACAACCAAGGTGGTGGCCTGCCCCACCTCCCAGCCACTTTGTCTTAGATGGAAATTAGAGCTCTGTTCATAGAAAACTGTCTGAGTCCCAGCTGAAGCCCTGGCTGGGAGGTCCCACCCAGTGAGGAGGAATGGATCAGGGTCCTGCTTTAAGAAGCAGCTGCCATCTGGCAAAGCAGCTGTGCTGCGCTGGGGGAGCCCTTTCTTGTCTGGACTGTTTGGACTCTCAAAAGCCAGCAGGCTGAGATGGCTGAGTCTACCTAACCACAGAGATGGTGGCCTCACCTCCCCCCAGGGACTCCATTTTAGGTAGAGGTCAGAGCTCTGTCTGTAGAAAACTGGCTGGGGTGGCTGAAGCCTGGCTGGGAGCCCCTATTTAGTGAGAAGGAATAGATCGGGGTCCCACTTAAATCAGCAGTCTGGCCATGGTGTAGCAAAGCAGCTATGCTGCACTAAGGGGACCCTTTCATCCAGACTGTTTGCACTCTCCAAAGACAGCAGGCTGGAATGGCTGAGTCAACAGAACTGCAGAGATAGTAGCTGCCTTTTCCCCTGGGAGCTCCTTCCCCTCTCAGACAGGCTCCACCCTGTCACCATTGGCTGGCTGGAATTTCAAACCAGTGAGTCTTATCTTGTGAGGTATCATGGAAGTAGGGCCCTCAGAATACCGCTGCTTGGCTCCCTGGATTCAGCCCGCTTCCTAGGGATATGCATGGACCTCTTGCCTTACCAGAGTTGCACACACCCTTGTTGAGGATCCTAGAGCCAGAGTATGTAAAGCTCCTGGGTCTCTGTGTGTGCCTGAGCGGCCGCTCTGCTGGCACTCCACACAGTTCTGTGTGTTGGACCCTAGGCCCTGATGCTGTGGGCTCATGAGGGGATCTCCTGATCTATGGGTTGCAAAGATCCATGGGAGGAGATTGGTTTCCGGGCAGGGTCACACAATTATTCACTGCCTCCCTTGGTTGGGGGGTGGGGGTTCCTTGGCTGTGTTCCAGCGTGGGCCATCACCCTACCCTGCTTTTCTTCATTCTCTGTGGATTGAGTTGTTTGCCTAATCAGTCCCAGTGTGAGAACCTGGATATTACGGTTAAAGGTGCTATATTCATTCACACCTTTCATTCCTCTGTGTGAGTGCTGTGGACTGCAGCTGCTTTTAATTGGCCATGTTGGCCCCTCCATGCAATTCATTCGACTTTATATCCTTTATTTATCCTTTACTCTTTTGGGAGAAAATTTTCAAAATAAATATTTAAAAAACACAGAATGTACTTCAGTTATTCAGCTTACCTTTTACATTTACGTTACCAAAATCCTTTAAAAAGAGAGAACTGGTTTTCTATTATTTAACATATATTCACATTACTTAAATCATAAAAATTAGAAATAATAAAAAATAATTATGAATGTTCAGTAGAATTTATCTGCATGATTTAGAAGACATTAAATTGCCTTAGTATGTCCTCCCGTAACCAAAACCAGGTTCACCTCCCCACTGCTTGAAAGCCAGACAGGAGAGACAAGGGTTAGTAGGAAGGAAAGCAGGTTTATTTGGAAAGCCAGAGGGTTAGCAAACTGAGCAGATGGTGGACTATAAACACAGATTAGTTCACCACCATCTCTAAAATGCATAATTGTAAAAAATAGTGTGTTTTTGTTTTTTGGCTGTTTTAAAAGTTTTAAAAATATTTTAATCAAACATATATGTATTTTAAAAATATTAATGTCATAATAAAAACATGCAAAATGATTTATTTGGTTAACATATGCTTCTCTATGTATGATCTGAAAAAAAATTTTTAATTTACTATAGGATTTTTAAAGGGAAGCTTGGTATGGAAAAGATACAGGAGTGGTACAGGGTGCAAAGTCTATGTGTCTTTGTTCCAATGGCTTATCTTGGGTAATCATCCATCTGGATGTCAGGATGGCATTATTTTGACTTCAGCCCCTTGGTGGTAGACTAATTCTTTGCAGCCCCCCTTAAGCAGGAGGATTCCTCAATCAGGGCTCCATTCCTGGTTTGTTTCGAGATTAGCCTCTGGAATTTCCTAAGCAAGGACATAACTGATAAGTACATATTGCCAGAGGGAAGTGTCTAGCGAGGGACAAAGGATGAAGGGGTGAAATGGGAGGGAAAGAAGAAGAAGAAAGTAGGTGATTAAAATATGTTTTTAAAAATGAGGTCCTGGTTACATTCCTTTAACAATATATTTAATTATTGTATTTCCAAGTTTCTAAAATTGCAGGTTCTTGTTACTTACCTAATTAATTTTTTAGCTAAATATGTTTATAAAAACTTTAACTATTTTCATGATTTTGGAATGTAGACTTTGACACAGGCAAATATATGGACAGCAAATAGTTAAGTTTCTTAGAATTTTCCTAACTCTACTTTGATTTCCAAAGTTCTACAAGTGAAATTAGTTATAACAGAATTCTCTTGTAATTGTACAGTTTCATTAACACCTTGTAAGAAGTGGGAAAGTAAGAAAGATTTATGATCAAATTGCAAATCGCTATGAAAGTACAAAACAGTTTAGGATTTGAGAGTTTCTTAGAAGAAGAATTTAGTTATGAATTTTAAGGACACAGAGGAAGTTTATTATTATAAATTTTAAAGTGAAATAGGAAAGTTAAATATGTGACACAAATAGTTGTGAACTGAGGAATCAGAGAAGAGAGAGAGTGTGGATATTTAATGTGTTTTGAGTAACATAAAGAACACGAAGATTATCCTGTTGTGTAACAGGAAATGACCAGATGATAGTTGTCATTATTTGGAAGAAATGGCTTTGGTATTTTATTACTCAATTTTTATAACAATTGATGAAAAAGGCTCTGAAGTGATTTGAGGTGATATTATTATTTAATGTACCAAATATATTTGATATTTATTACAACCAAAATAATTGGTTCATATTGTTCATGCTAAAATAAGCTGTTTGTTAATAGCTTCATTTTAAAAATATGAAATACATTTTTCTATTTTAATGGGTTCTATTCGCAGGGGCAAGTAAATTTACACATACTTAAGCCACAAAAGAAGGGTGTTTATAAATAGAATACTTCACTTTGATTGAGTAGGCCATTTTATTTTAACTTAAATGTCCTAGGAGGCAGTAACAATTTCTATCAGATTTTTATTCCTTGCAGATTTAATCTTCATTTCTGTTTTTAGAGTTTATTCTTTATGATCCATTTTTTATCTTATACAATTATTATTAAATATATTAGCACATTTGATATTTCTAATTTTAGTTGTGAATTACCACTTCTATAAGTGATCATTTGTTTCTAGAACTATTTTTTCTGCATACCTTATTATTTTATTAACCATGGTTTTAAAATAATCAAATACAAATTTCTAGAATTATTAGACAAAATATAGTAAGCAGAAATAGCTATTTTTACTGTTTTTTTGTTGTGTTAAACTACCTATTGAGTATAATTTTACCCTATGTATAACTATGTTATAATAATATGGTAATTGGATACAGGAATATTTGTAAAAATTATTTTATATTGTTACATTATTTACAGTATTTTCAAATATTAGTGGTTTATATAAAATTATAAATTAAGGGGAATAATTAGAAAGGCCAGTGAAATTTAAATAAAATTCACAAATTAAAGTACCATAAAATGATCACATAATTCAAATGTCCTTTTCCTGAAGGACTGTCAATCCTAAATACGAAAATAGAGGTTAGAAAAAACATCTTTTAAGTGTAATAGCTTTAAATATTATCTTTGCTCCTAACATTATAAAATTATCTTCTCCATTACTTGTTTTTAATATACTAACATCATAAAGAAATGGGAATATATAATTTATTTTTTATATTAACTTTCAATCATAATATAAAGATTCAAATATTGGTTCTCTAATGTCTACCCAACCCTTGTACAATTTTAAATGATCCAGTAACACTAAGAGCATTTAGATTAATGGTTACTGTTTTAGCAACCTCTCTTCTTCAAATACTTACTGTGTTCGTTTTCACTAAACCTGAAGACAATACCCACATTAACAACATTTTTATGTATTTTAGAAATAAACTATAACTAAATTATCAGTAGGTTAACTACCTGAGGAATAGTTCATACTGGGGAAAAATAAAATCAAAATATGTTTTTATTTTCCAATTAACTACTCTGATTATTTGAACAAATTAAGAATTATATATTATTCCAGGATACAACATTATCTTTTCCATTCAAGGTTAAAAATATAACTTGTGATATTTAATTTTGGTTAAACATTTACACATATTTTAACTATTATATGAATATATGTATATGACATATATAAAACTATTATAGGTATTCTACATGGACATACTTTCTCTTACATAATTCATTTCATATATTCTAGATTTTAAAAGACCATATTATATTTAAACATTTTTGAAAATATAATATATAAAGATAGCATATAAAAATTTCCAGATTGTTGCGAAGCATCATATTTCATTTTATGTAAAGGATACCATCCTAAATATTGTATATATTTATAACAGTTCAACTTGCCTTAAACATTTTATATATACAAATTATATATATACATTATATACATTATATATACACACTATATATATACATTATATATATACACATTTTTTATATATATATATATATATGTATGTGTAGTCCTAAGGATGTTTCTGATCTAATTTACACATGCATATTTTCAAATATATCCTAAGTTGAGTTAATTCAATGTATTTATATTGAGTATATTATTAATATGACACGAGAGGACTCATTAGTGAAAATGAATATTTAGTGTCATACCATATAGCATCTTCATTGTGCAGAGTTGCTAAAACAGTATGGAAGAAACCTCCTAAGGAAAATTTGATATAGCTTTCCTATGCTTTTCCAGACCTATTTTCAACACTGCTAAAAGGGGGCAAAATTCAAGAAGGCACTGAAGAGACCACCTCACCAGAACCTGATGTTACTTCTCCTCTGGATGTACATGCTGCAGCTCCATAGGAGCCAGGTTGGAAAAGTTTCTAGGAAAACAACATATTCATTTATAACATATATTTTTTTAAATGGAAAGATATTTTTGTATGGAAATATGTCATTTTAGGCCCCAGAGTTAAGTACATTAAAGTTCACATTTTAGTTTCCACTCAACATTTATTTCTTAAATGTTTTTTAAAACTCAATAAAAAACATTTGGCTTTTCAAAAATATGTTTGAAATGTAATGGTTTTAAAGCATGCAAAATTAGGTAATTAAAAAAGTCATGTATCTGCTTTACATAAACCTAAAAAAAATCAAGCTGTTATGAATCCATTATAATGATAGAGTATGAAGTTAAATTATAAAATTTATATCAAAATTTTCAAGCTATTTTGTGTATATTATATAACTGGCAGTGGATAATTTCTGTAATTCTTTTTTTTCTGTACTTCAAGCTCAAGGAAATGTATAATATTGCTCTTGGTTTTAGGTTCAAGTTTAAAAGTCATAAGTATTCATACGTTCATTTCCTAAGCCTAGGAGAACTCTGGGATACAAACCAGGGTATTCCAAAATGACCTTGAAGGGACATTTTTTTTTAACTGAAACTAATTTCGAGACCTAAATTTCATAGTCAACTTACTGTGCAATAGCACACCAGAACTTATTCCTCCTAACTGTAACTTTGTATCCATTGACCAGTCTCTCACTATCCACCACCAGCCTCTGGTAACTACTATTCTCTTTTCTACTTTTATAAGATCAACTCTAGAGTCCACATATGTGTGAGATCATGCAATATTTGTCTTTCTGTTCCTCACTTATTTCATGTCCTCCAGGTTCATCCGTGTTGCAGCAAATGACAGGATTTCATTCTTTTTATGTCTGAATAATATTCTTTTTTGTATATCTATATTTTTTTCTTTATCCATTCATGTGCTACCTATTGTATTCTATATTTCAAAATAGCTAGAAGAGAGGATTTTGAATGTTCTCACCAAAAAGAAATGATAAATTTTTGAAGTAATGTATATGCTAAATACTCTGATTTGATTATTATACAGTGTATACATATATCAAAACATTATACTGTGCCCCAAAATATATACAATTATGTGTCAATTAAAGACAAAACAAAAACACAAAGATTTTTAATATCTTAAATTTCAGATTTTATATATTAAATTCTTTTGAAAGTGTAGTGACTCTGTTCAGAATATTGAAATGTCCTGGGGTGATAGCCGCTCTGTGAATAGAAGATGCACATAATGATTACAAGTGCAAATGATGTATTTAAAAACATAAGCAGTTAACAGTGTTAGTGAGACTAAACTGTCTAGTTATCAAAACTTACTCAAACATAAAGTAAATAATAAGGTAGGGTTCTTTCACTTTTATAATGAAAGCAAAGTTGACTGTTGTATGATAGAGTATGGTGTTGATTATTGTAGTCCCAGATACTCAGCAGGCTGAGGTGGGAGGATTGCTTGAGCCTGGGAGGTTGAGGCTGCAGTGAGGCTAGCAGCCTATGTTATGCTGAAAAATAAATTGAAAAAAGTATCTGTAAAATGAAATTTAAGGAGATAAGAAAGGAATGAATTTGAGATGTTGGAAATTATTGAAATGTAAGGTGAGTTTTGCAATTTATGATATATATGATATATCAATAATGTTCTAATAGATCATAAATTGTATTATATCCATCAGCGAATAAACATGCTGTAATATATTTATCCCTTTTAAGCTACTACACATTTTTCTATAAAATTCCTTGCAACGTTATCTATATGTTGTCTTGGTTAACTCTCCATGAAAGAATGGTATGTACTCACCATCTTCTCTCACAAAACCATGCTAGTTAGACTTTTGTCCCACCACTCCACCAAAACAACTCAACTCCAGATCATTTATAACACTCACATTGTCTACTTTAAAACTTAATGTTAAACCCTCATCTTACATGACTTATCAGCAACTTTTATCATACGTAATAGCTACCTCTTTTTTAAAACAATTGTATCACTTATATATTTCACTTTATTTTTTTTCTTTTTACCTTTTAAATTTCTCTGGCTCGTTTCTCTTCCATTGATCAGAACTTTGATTCAGGTATTACAATATATGGTCCCATATGATCTTATTTAGTTTCAAGGCTTTAGATATGTTAATGAATCCTGAATTTGTATTTCAAGCCTTGACTTCTACTCTGAACTCCAACTTCTTTATTTAGCACTGTACCTATTCAGTTGGCATGTCTATCAGGCATTTTATCCAACATATCTAAAACTGAACACCTTGGCTGGACACAGCGGCTCACGCCTGTAATCCCAGCACTTTGGGCGGCCAAGGTGGGTGGATCAAGAGATATGCAGTTTTCTCATCTGTAAAATAACTCGATATTACCTATCTTTCTAGGTTTTTTGGAGTGTTAAGTAAAATGGTAAGATCAAGAGATCAAGAGATTGAGACCATCCTGGCCAACATGGTGAAACCCCGTCTCTACTAAAAATACAAAAATTAGCTGAGCGTGGTGGCGCATGTCTGTAGTCCCAGCTACTCAGGAGGCTGAGGCAGGAGAATCGCTTGAACCCGGGAGGCAGAGGTTGCAGTGAGCCAATATCGCGCCACTGCACTCCAGCCTAGGCAACAGAGCGAGACTCTGTCTGAAAAACAAACAACAAAAACAAAAACTGAACACTTTATCTCCCCACCTCGGTCTGTTTCTTCTACAGTTTTCATTGTTTTATAATTTCAGCATTTCAGTTATTCTAGATAAAAATTTGGAGTTCTACTTAATTTTACTTTTTCTGAAACTGTATTTTCAGTTGAGCAACAGATATCTGTGATTTTATCTTAAAAATATATTCAGAATTTGATTGACTTTTACCACCAGTATTGCAACCGGTCTGGTCCATGATACCATCATCTTTCCCCTAGATTAATAAAATCATATTCTAAGTGGATTTTCTGATTCCATATTCACCACCATGCCCAGTAGTCTGTTTTCCTGTACAGACCTGTGCTGTTCAATACGGAACTCCAGAGTTGATGGATTCTTTGAAATGAAGTAGTCTGCACTCACCCTGTGTTGTCTGAACTGCAAAGCCAGGCAAATTCCATCATCAGCTGACTCATACATGATCAAGGCTAAGGAAAGTTGTGTAAGCCAAGCATTCAAGTTATAATTGATTAGCAGCTTACTCAAATATGTTGCATGTGTTGCTAACCCTACAAAATAAAATCATAGACCTGTGTTACTTTGGTCAGGTCACTTAACAATTCCATATGTAGTTTTCTCATCTGTAAAATAACTCAATATTACCTATTTTTCTAAGTTTTTTGAGGGTTAAGTAAAATGATAATTTTAAAGCATTTAGTGCAGCACATTAATTACAGATTTACATTATAATTAAATGATGAAAAATATATATATATATCTGTAAATACCAATAAAATTAGTACATTAAAGTTGTGAAATTTATCTTAAAGCCTAAAGAAAGGTGAAAAAGAATAAATATATGATCTTGTTACAGTTGATGAACCTACATTGATACATTGTTATCAACCAGAGTTCATCATTTACATTAGGATTCACACTTTTTGTTGTACATTCTATGGATTGAGATAAATTTAAAATACCATGTGTCTAACATTATAGTATCTACAGAGTATATTCCTTGCCCTAAAAATTCTCCAAGCTCTGCTTGTTCATCCTTCACTACTGCCTAACCCTTGGCAACCACTAATCTTTTTCTGTACCACAGTTTTTCATTTTCTAGAACATTATGTAGTTTCAGTCATACAAAATGTAGCCTCTTAAGATTGGCTTCTTTCATTTAGTTATATGATTTTAAGTTTCTTCCATATCTTTTCCCTATATGATACCTCATTTTTTTTTTTATTATTATACTTTAAGTTCTAGGGTACATGTGCACTACATGCAGGTTTGTTACATAAGTATACATGTGCCATGTTGGTGTGCTGCACCCATTAACTTGTCATTTACATTAGGCATATCTCCTAATGCTATCCCTCCCCCCTTCCCCCACCCCACGACAAGCCCTGGTGTGTGATGTTCCCCTTCCTGTGTCCAAGTGTTCTCATTGTTCAATTCCCACCTATGAGTGAGAACATGCGGTGTTTGGTTTTTTGTCCTTGCGATAGTTTGCTGAGAATGATGGTTTCCTGCTTCATCCATGTCCCTACAAAGGACATGAACTCATCCTTTTTTATGGCTGCATAGTATTCCATGGTGTATATGTGCCACATTTTCTTAATCCAGTCTATCATTGTTGCACAATTGGGTTGGTTTCAAGTCTTTGCTATTGTGAATAATGCCACAACACACATACGTGTGCATGTGTCTTTATAGCAATATGATTTATAATCCTTTGGGTATATACCCAGTAATGGGATGGCTGGGTCAAATGGTATTTCTAGTTCTAGATCCTTGAGGAATCGCCACACTGACTTCCACAATGGTTGAACTAGTTTACAGACCCACCAACAGTGTAAAAGTGTTCCTATTTCTCCACATCCTCTCCAGCAACTGTTGTTTCCTGACTTTTTAATGATCGCCATTCCAACTGGTGTGAGATGATATCTCATTGTGGTTTTGATTTGCATTTCTCTGATGGCCAGTGATGATGAGCATTTTTTCATGCGTCTGTTGGCTGCATAAATGTCTTCTTTTGAGAAGTGACTGTTCATAGCCTTCGCCCACTTGTTGATGGGGTTGTTTTTTTTTTTTTTGTAGATTTGTTTGAGTTCTTTGTAGATTCTGGATATTAGCCCTTTGTCAGATGATTAGATTGCAAAATTTTCTTCCATTCTGTAGGTTACCTGTTCACTCTGATGGTAGTTTCTTTTGCTGTGCAGAAGCTCTTGAGTTTAATTAGATCCCATTTGTCAGATTTGGCTTTTATTGCCATTGCTTTTGGTGTTTTAGACATGAAGTCCTTGCCCATGCTTATGTCTTGAACGGTATTGCCTAGGTTTTATTCTAGGGTTTTTATGGTTTTAGGTCTAACATTTAAGTCGTTAATCCATCTTGAAATAATTTTTGTATAAGGTGTAAGGAAGGGATCCATTTCAGCTTTCTACATATGCCTAGCCAGTTTTCCCAGTACTATTTCTTAAATAGGGAATCCTTTCCCCATTTCTTGTTTTTGTCAGGTTTGTCAAAGATCAGATGGTTGTAGATGTGTGGTATTATTTCTGAGGGCTCTGTTCTGTTCCATTTGTCTATATCTCTGTTTTGGTACCATAACCATGCAATGTGCAAAAATCACAAGCATTCTTATACACCAATAACAGACAAACAGAGAGCCAAATCATCGTGAACTCCCGTTCACAATTACTTCAAAGAGAATGAAATACCTGGGAATCTAACTTACAAGGGATGTGAAGGACTTCTTCAAGGAGAACTACAAACCACTGCTCAATGAAATAAAAGAGGATACAAACAAATGGAAGAACATTCCTTGCTCATGGATACGAAGAATCAATATCATGAAAATGGCCATACTGCCCAAGGTAATTTATAGATTCAGTGCCATCCCCATCAAGCTACCAATGACTTTCTCCACAGAATTGGAAAAAACTACTTTAAAGTTCATGTAGAATCAAAAAAGAGCCCGCATTGCCAAGACAATCCTAAGCCAAAAGAACAAAGCTGGAGGCATCACGCTACCTGACTTCAAACTATACTACAGGGCTATGATAACATTTCTTTTTAGTGCTGAATAATATTCCGTTGTGGATGTACCTGGGATTTTTGAAAATGCCCTCCTGTACATATTTTGGATATTTTCCCCAACTATTTTTAAATAAGTGTGAAGGCAAGAACTGTTTTTTTAATTGCACTTTGGCAAACTTTATCTTTGCAAGACTCTTAAAATGGATATAGTCATCTAAAACTTGGAGTGTCTTATAGATCAGTTGTTTTCATATATACTTTGTTTGTTTCTGTATGTTCTATGTGTCATTGAAGAAAATTTCTATCATTTCTTGTTAACTACCACATAAAGTTGATTGTGATTCCTCCACCCATATTCCCTTACAGTTCATGTGTAACCTTGGCATAATTTTTGCTGTTTTGAAACTTAGGAATTGGTGCATTGTTTAAGCTGTAGGAAGATATCTTAGTAATTCTTATTGACATTACTTTTTCTTTTTTTTTTAACTTTATTTTTATTACACTTTAAGTTTTAGGGTACATGTGCACAATGTGCAGGTTAGTTACATATGTATACATGTACCATGCTGGTGTGCTGCACCCATTAACTCGCCATTTAGCATTAGGTATATATCCTAATGCTATCCCTCCCCCCTCCCCCCACCCCACGACAGTCCCCAGAGTGTGATGTTCCCCTTCCTGTGTCCATGTGTTCTCATTGTTCAATTCCCATCTATGAGTGAGAACATGTAGTGTTTGTTTTTTTTGTCCTTGTGATAGTTTACTGAGAATGATGATTTCCAATTTCATCCATCTCCCTACAAAGGACATGAACTCATCATTTTTTACGGCTGCATAGTATTCCACGGTGTATATGTGCCACATTTTCTTAATCCAGTCTATCATTGTTGGATATTTGGCTTGGTTCCAAGTCTTTGCTATTCTGAATCGTGCCACAATAAACATACGTGTGCATGTGTCTTTATAGCAGCATGATTCGTAGTCCTTTGGGTATATACCCAGTAATGGGATGGCTGGGTCAAACGGTATTTCTAGTTCTAGATCCCTGAGGAATCACCACACTGACTTCCACAAGGGTTGAACTAGTTTACAGTCCCGCCAACAGTGTAAAAGTTTTCCTATTTCTCCACATCCTCTCTAGCACCTGTTGTTTCCTGACTTTTTAATGATCGCCATTCTAACTGGTGTGAGATGATATCTCATTGTGGTTTTGATTTGCATTTGTCTGATGGCCAGTGATGGTGAGCATTTTTTCATGTGTCTTTTGGCTGCATAAATGTCTTCTTTTGAGAAGTGTCTGTTCATGTCCTTCGCCCACTTTTTGATGGGGTTGTTTGTTTTTTTTCTTGTAAATTTGTTTGAGTTCATTGTAGATTCTGGATATTAGCCCTTTGTCAGATGAGTAGGTTGTGAAAATTTTCTCCCATTTTTTAGGTTGCCTGTTTACTCTGGTGGTAGTTTCTTTTGCTGTGCAGAAGCTCTTTAGTTTAATTAGGTCCCATTTGTCAATTTTGACTTTTGTTGCCATTGCTTTTGGTGTTTTAGACATGAAATCCTTGCCCATGCCTATGTCCTGAATGGAAATGCCTAGGTTTTCTTCTAGGGTTTTTATGGTTTTGGGTCTAACATTTAGGTCTTTAATCCATCTTGAATTAATTTTTGTATAAGGTGTAAGGAAGGGATCCAGTTTCAGCTTTCTCCATATGGCTAGCCAGTTTTCCCAGCACCATTTATTAAATAGGGAATCCTTTCCCCATTTCTTGTTTTTGTCAGGCTTGTCAAAGATCAGATAGTTGTAGATATGCGGCGTTATTTCTGAGGGCTCTGTTCTGTTCCATTGATCTATATCTCTGTTTTGGTACCAGTACCATGCTGTTTTGGTTACTGTAGCCTTGTAGTATAGTTTGAAGTCAGGTAGCGTGATGCCTCCAGCTTTGTTCTTTTGGCTTAGGATTGACTTGGCTATGTGGGCTCTTTTTTGGTTCCATATGAACTTTAAAGTAGTTTTTTCCAATTCTCTGAAGAAAGCCATTGGTAGCTTGATGGGAATGGAATTGAATCTATAAATTACCTTGTGCACTATGGCCATTTTCAAGATATTGATTCTTCCTACCCATGAGCATGGAATGTTCTTCCATTTGTTTGTATCCTCCTTTATTTCCTTGAGCAGTGGTTTGTAGTTCTCCTTGAAGAGGTCCTTCACATCCTTTGTAAGTTGGATTCCCAGGTATTTTATTCTCTTTGAAGCAATTCTGAATGAGAGTTCACTCATGATTTGGCTCTCTGTTTGTCTGTTATTGGTGTATAAGAATGCTTGTGATTTTTGCACATTGATTTTGTATCCTGAGACTTTGCTGAAGTTGCTTATCAGCTTAAGGAGATTTTGGGCTGAGACAATGGGGTTTTCTAGATATACAATCTTGTCATCTGCAAACAGGGACAATTTGACTTCCTCTTTTCCTAATTGAATACCCTTTATTTCCTTCTCCTGCCTAATTGCCCTGGCCAGAACTTCCAACACTATGTTGAATAGGAGTGGTGAGAGAGGGCATGCCTGTCTTGTGCCATTTTTCAAAGGGAATGCTTCCAGTTTTTACCCATTCAGTATGATATTGGCTGTGGGTCTGTCATAGATAGCTCTTATTATTTTGAGATACGTCCCATCAATACCGAATTTATTGAGAGTTTTTAGCATGAAGGGTTGTTGAATTTTGTCAAAGGCCTTTTCTGCATCTATTGAGATAATCATGTGGTTTTTGTCTTTGGTTCTGTTTATATGCTGGATTACATTTATTGATTTGCATATATTGAACCAGCCTTGCATCCCAGGGATGAAGCCCATTTGATCATGGTGGATACGCTTTTTGATGTGCTGCTGGATTCAGTTTGCCAGTATTTTATTGAGGATTTTTGCATCAATGTTCATCAAGGATATTGGTCTAAAATTCTCTTTTTTGGTTGTGTCTCTGCCCGGCTTTGGTATCAGGATGATGCTGGCCTCATAAAATGAGTTAGGGAGGATTCCCTCTTTTTCTATTGATTGGAATAGTTTCAGAAGGAAGGATACCAGTTCCTCCTTGTACCTCTGGTAGAATTTGGCTGTGAATCCATCTGGTCCTGGACTCTTTTTGGTTGGTAAGCTATTGATTATTGCCACAATTTCAGAGCCTGTTATTGGTCTATTCAGAGATTCAACTTCTTCCTGGTTTAGTCTTGGGAGGGTGTATGTGAGGAGGAATTTATCCATTTCTTCTAGATTTTCTAGTTTATTTGCATAGAGGTGTTTGTAGTATTCTCTGATGGTAGTTTGTATTTCTGTGGGATCGGTGGTGATATCCCCTTTATCATTTTTTATTGCGTCTATTTGATTCTTCTCTCTTTTGCTCTTTATTAGTCTTGCTAGTGGTCTGGCAAATTTGTTTATCCTTTCAAAAAAGCAGCTCCTGGATTCATTAATTTTTGAAGGGTTTTTTGTGTCTCTATTTCCTTCAGTTCTGCTCTGATTTTAGTTATTTCTTGCCTTCTGCTAGCTTTTGAATGTGTTTGCTCTTACTTTTCTAGTTCTTTTAATTGTGATGTTGGGGTGTCAATTTTGAATCTTTCCTGCTTTCTCTTGTGGGCATTTAGGGCTATAAATTTCCCTCTACACACTGCTTTGAATGTGTCCCAGAGATTCTGGTATGTTGTGTCTTTGTTCTCGTTGGTTTCAAAGAGCATCTTTATTTCTGCCTTCATTTCGTTATGTACCCAGTAGTCATTCAGGAGCAAGTTGTTCAGTTTCCATGTAGTTGAGCAGTTTTGAGTGAGTTTCTTAATCCTGAGTTCTAGTTTGTTTGCACTGTGGTCTGAGAGACAGTTTGTTACAATTTGTTCTTTTACATTTACTGAGGAGAGCTTTACTTCCAACTATGTGGTCCATTTTGGAATAGGTGTGGTGTGGTGCTGAAAAAAATGTATATTCTGTTGATTTGGGGTGGAGAGTTCTGTAGATGTCTATTAGGTCCGCTTGGTGCAGAGCTGAGTTCAATTCCTGGGTATCCTTGTTAACTTTCTGTCTCACTGATCTGTCTAATGTTGACAGTGGCGTGTTAAAGTCTCCCATTATTATTGTGTGCGAGTCTAAGTCTGTTTGTAGGTCACTCAGGACTTGCTTCCTGAATCTGGGTGCTCCTGTATTGGGTGCATATATATTTAGGATAGTTAGCTCTTCTTGTTGAATTGATCCGTTTACCATTATGTAATGGCTTTCTTTGTCTCTTTTGATCTTTGTTGGTTTAAAGTCTGTTTTCTCAGAGACTAGGATTGCAACCCCTGCCTTTTTTTGTTTTCCATTTGCTTGGTAGATCTTCCTCCATCCTTTTGTTTTGAGCCAATGTGTGTCTCTGCACGTGAGATGGGTTTCCTGAATACAGCACACTGATGGGTCTTGACTCTTTATCCAATTTGCCAGTCTGTGTCTTTTAATAGGAGCACTTAGTCCATTTACATTTAAAGTTAATATTGTTATGTGTGAATTTGATCCTGTCATTATGATGTTAGGTGGTTATTTTGCTCATTAGTTGATGCAGTTTCTTCCTAGCCTCGATGGTCTTACAATTTGGCATGATTTTGCAGTGGCTGGTACCTGTTTTTCCTTTCCATGTTTAGTGCTTCCTTCAAGAGCTCTTTTAGGGCAGGCCTGGTGGTGACAAAATCTGTCAGCATTTGCTTGTCTGTAAAGGATTTTATTTCTCCTTCACTTATGAAGCTTAGTTTGGCTGGATATGAAACTCAGGGTTGAAAATTCTTTTCTTTAAGAATGTTGAATATTGGCCCCCACTCTCTTCTGGCTTGTAGAGTTTCTGCCCAGAGATCTGCTGTTAGTCTGATGGGCTTCCCTTTGTGGGTAACCCAACCTTTCTCTCTGGCTGCCCTTAACATTTTTTCCTTCATTTCAACTTTGGTGAATCTGACAATTATGTGTCTTGGAGTTGCTCTTCTCGAGGACTATCTTTGTGGCGTTGTCTGTATTTCCTGAATCTGAATGTTGGCCTGCCTTGCTAGATTGGGGAAGTTCTCCTGGATAATATCCTGCAGAGTGTTTTCCAACTTGGTTCCATTCTCCCCGTCACTTTCAGGTACACCAATCAGATGCAGATTTGGTCTTTTCACATAGTCCCATATTTTTGGAGGCTTTGTTCGTTTCTTTTTATTCTTTTTTCTCTAAACTTCCCTTCTCGCTTCATTTCATTCATTTCATCTTCCATCACTGATACCCTTTCTTCCAGTTGATTGCATCAGCTCCTGAGGCTTCTGTATTCTTCACATAGTTCTCGAGCCTTGCTTTCAGCTCCATCAGTTCCTTTAAGCACTTCTCTGTATTGGTTATTCTAGTTATACATTCGTCTCAATTTTTTTCAAAGTTTTTAACTTCTTTGCCTTTGGTTTGAATTTCCTCCTGTAGCTCGCAGTAGATTGATCGTCTGAAGCCTTCTCTCAACTCGTCAAAGTCATTCTCTGTCCAGCTTTGTTCCATTGCTGGTGAGGAACTGCATTCCTTTGGAGGAGGAGTGGCGCTCTGCTTTTTAGTTTCCAGTTTTTCTGCTCTTTTTTTCCCCCATCTTTGTGGCTTTATCTACTTTTCGTCTTTGATGATGGTGATGTACAGATGGGTTTTTGGTGTGGATGTCCTTTCTGTTTATTAGTTTTCCTTCTAACAGACACGACCCTCAGCTGCAGGTTTGTTGGAGTTTGCTAGAGGTCCACTCCAGACCCTGTTTGCCTGGGTAACAGCAGCGGTGGCTGCTGAACAGCGGATTTTTGTGAACCGCGAATGCTGCTGTCTGATCGTTCCTCTGGAAGTTTTGTCTCAGAGGAGTACCAGGCCGTGTGAGGTGTCAGTCTGCCCCTACTGGGGGGTGCCTCCCAGTTAGGCTATTCGGGGGTCAGGGGTCAGGGACCCACTTGAGGAGGCAGTCTGCCCGTTCTCAGATCTCCAGCTGTGTGCTGGGAGAACTGCTGCTCTCTTCAAAGCTGTCAGACAGGGACATTTAAGTCTGCAGAGGTTACTGCTGTCTTTTTGTTTGTCTGTGCCCTGCCCCCAGAGGTGGAGCCTACAGAGGCAGGCAGGCCTCCTTGAGCTGTGGTGGGCTCCACCCAGTTCGAGCTTCCTGGCTGCTTTGTTTACCTAAGCAAGCCTTGGCAATGGCGGGCGCCCCTCCCCCAGCCATGCTGCCGCCTTGCAGTTTGATCTCAGACTGCTGTGCTAGCAATCAGCGAGGCTCTGTGGGCGTAGGACCCTCGGAGCCAGGTGTGGGATATAATCTCCTGGTTCACCGTTTTTTAAGCCCGTTGGAAAAGCGCAGTATTAGGGTGGGAGTGACCCGATTTTCCAGGTGCCGTCTGTCACCCCTTTATTTGACTAGGAAAGGGAACTCCCCTGACCCCTTGCACTTCCCGAGTGAGGCAGTGCATTGCCCTGCTTCAGCTGGCGCACAGCGTGCTGCATCCGCTGTCCTGCACCCACTTTCTGGCACTCCCTAGTGAGATGAACCCGTTACCTCAGATGGAAATGCAGAAATCACCCGTCTTCTTCGTCGCTCACGCTAGGAGCTGTAGATCCGAGCTGTTCCTATTTGGCCATCTTGGCTGCCCTCTGATGTTACATTTTCTTTCCCTGAAAGTCAGGAGAAGGAATATTAGATATGTTTTTGAATAAGCCAGCTTTATGGAAAAAAACGCTAAGTATTTAAAATGTAATTACACTTTGATAAGAATAAATGAATAAAATCTTATTATATAGATTCATGGTAAAAGGAAAGTCTTTATATTTGATTAGTAATGTTTCCTCTATCTTCAGATATGCCTCCTTTCACCACAAACTCAAGACTCAAGAAATTTGTAGGTATATAGCAGATCTAAGACAAATGAAAATCTGGTCGAAGTTCTATTTATCAAACAAAGCACCTATACCTAATTGTCAAGATTGTTTGCTAAGTAAAAGTTAATCTGTATTGATGTACCAGAGAATTGGAATAAGGTACAAAAGACTAAAGGGCACCAGAGAAGATGGTTTGCTTGAACTGAGATTGGCTTTACTCACCCTGCAATGTGTCTTTTGACTGTGTGCATCCTACGTTGTGAGTGACTGGGACATTTGGAGGCTATGCCGTGGAGTCCTACTATGCTGTTGACCATCACCATGTATGGCATTTTGTTGTATGCCGTGTATCCCTTTTCATAATGCTCAATAAAATTGGTGTTAGATGAATCCTATTGTCTGTTGCACTTGATTGCTAAATCAAACCCAAGAACATGGCTGCAGTTTTACAAGTGTACATCGGGTCCAAGGTAAATGAGAATCTGGCCCAGTTACTGATTGATAGAAGGAGAAAAAATTGTAAGTTTTTTTTCACTTGTTTTGAATTTAATTCTAATACAAAATTTAACTTAAATCATAAAAACAAAAAATATTACATGAAACAAAAATCGCTATTAGTAGCAAAAGGTGTGCAGCATATAAAAAGGCAGTATAGATCTAGCTGTTGAAAGATGGGCGGTGGATTCAAATTTTTGCAATATTACTTATTAGCTGTGTGATTTGGGCCATATTACCTAACCACTCTATGCCTCAGTTTCTTTATTTGTAAAGTTAGGTTAATAATAATGACATGTTGGGACTTTTTGAGAATAAAGTGAGATTTTTATAAAAAGTATATATATAACATTGCTTTGTATAGTTATCTATTAGCACATGAAATTAAATCTCTCTAAATAATAAGGATTGTAAGGATTGATGTAGCGTTACAATGGGTAATAAATGACTAATATTAAAAGGTGGGCAATGTGTGTGGGGAATTTATTTTATTCCTTAAATACTTGACTAAATGCAAATACATTTTAAAATCATATTTATTTCTCTAACTTCTATTTAAATGTCAGTATTTTTACCACTTTCTTCTCTGCTTTTCCTCTACTGCTTAAACTTACTCTCTCTAGGACATCCCATTTATGGCTACCATGACCTTAGAAGGTTAAATACTTATCAAAATATTTTCTGTAGCCCAGACTTTTTCCTGAGGACCAGCACCATTTTCCTAATTGACTACTGAAAATTAAAGTCTTAACATTAAACCTTTTGTGTTCACAAATTCAACATTCATAGCTTTGAAGTCTTTGTGTCCTTACTTTTCCTTAAAATTTATCCTTCTGTGCAGTGTCTTCTAACAAATAAAGTTCTGTTCAGGGACATCTCACTTTTAAAACTTACGTTAACTTGTCATTATCTCAAATTACTGTGTTTAGCAGACATTAAAGGATCTTGGAAACCTGGTGTGTGTCACTTTCCCAGCTTCATATTGCATCTTTCTCCATTAGCCTAATGTTCCAACCACAATGCCCATCTTAGCATCTCGTAATTTCTCATGTGCTTCTGTATACCTATTGGAGGTTTTCTCATTCTCTAGTTCTTGGATTGTCCAAGACTACTCATGCCCTAGTTCAAATACTAATGCCATGACCTCACCTATAAAGTCTGGGACGTCTTAGGCAGAGACTCTGTGCCCCTGTAACACCCTTTGCACAATACTGGTATACTGGTGTAAGCCTCTTTGCCCTTGATGTTCTGAAAGATACTGAGTTGCATTTCTCTCTCTCATGAGGTTGCAGCTTTGTGAAGTCAGGAACTGTGTCTTTTTCTCAGTTGTAGTATACTAGTTCATGGAAAAATCACTGTGAGTATTGGATTTTTAAAGTTGAACCAATGAAACAAGCAATGGAAGTTGAAGAGAAATAAATCATCATTATTCATGGGTGGTAATCTTCCAGAGATAATCTTTTGCTTAATATCTAATTATCTGTTAACTCTTGAGCCTCCTGATTCTATAAAATTATTTTTGAGTATTGCTATTTTAGTGTATATGTCCAAGTTCAACTTCATCCACTTTTCATTACTGTATGTATTTATATTGCTATATACACATCATAATTGCCTTTTCCATGTTGATATGCCAGTTTTTTACTAGTGTCTATTATGTCTATCTAGATCTTCATTATTAAACATTTAAATATTTTTTATTGGAATTTGTTATTTAAGAGAATTAGTGATGGCTAATCATAATTTTCTTCTCATTTAACCCAGCTTTTTCTGTTATTCTTTTTCTGTTTATTGTTTATGAATTATATTTAGTGTTGACTTCTTTGCTTTTTTTTTTTTTTTTTTTTACTCAGTTAAGAATTGATATTCAGCATTGGCAGTGGAATTATGATAGTAAAAGTAATTCTTATTTTTTAGTTGCTTCACTGTTATAGATTTTATTTTCAAGAAAAGAATAATTGAGAAACTGTCTAGTAGAAAGTAGGTTTTCTCCAGCATGGTCAGTAATAGTCTGCCAACAAAAGACTAGCCCATAGTCTATACTTTTTTATACTGTATTACTTTTTACCTATTACTTGATTTAATTCTATGTTCCAACATACTTTATACCATATTAGTGACGTAAAGAAATCAAAATATGACTTTGTTGAGTTTTTTATTTTTGTATTAATTGAAGATAAAGTTATTTAATCAATCAGTAGCATTTACAAAGTAATCATTACTAACAACTCAATTATTATTGCCTCCTAAGTAAAAAGGCACATAACTCTTTGCTAAGAGAATTCAGGTATTTGAGAGACAATATTTGACATCAAGATGCTTATGATATATTTTCTATTAAGAATATAAACTCTATAAATCATCATCATCATCATAATTCTGGTTTACTAGTATCTTATTTTATAGTTTATTAATTATCTTCACTTGTGGAGATATGTCATAACATCTTCATAATAACTTGAGGGAGCCATATTATGTCCTTTATGGTCCAATATAGACCTGAAAGGCAGATAAATTTAAGCAACTAATCTGATTTTTATTCAAATCAGAGTGCCGAGGCTGTGGATTAAATCATATCTTTTGATTGAAATGTCCAAGTTATATTATGCAGTTTTTCTTTATTTATAAAACCAGAGGACAATACACTATAGAGTATGTTATTTATACAAACTGAATATCGTAGGTCATATATTATAGCAGTTGAGAGAAAGAAGCTATCTCTATGGCCTGCAGTAGTCATGAAAATTAGCATGGCCTCCAGGAAGGAAGAAAGATAGGAGTTAAGGAGTTGACTTACTGTTTCTCAGCAACCTAGGAAACTATGGTGTACTTGGTTTGATGTAAGGACAGACTAGGTGGGTATACTTAATCTTGACAGTCAAGGTTCTTGGAAAATTTAATTATTTCTCATCACTCAGCCTGGGTACTTGTCCTCTTGTTCTCCATTGTACTAGGAAGAGACCATCATCCTTAAGCATTCCTCACTACACCCATCCAGACAAGAAGGTGAGCTACTTGTGGTCTGACGCGTGTTAAATAGCTTTCTGCTATAAACTTACTTTCTGCTATAGTTTGGATGTGTCTTGTTCCCACTGAAACTCATATTGAAATGTAATTGCCAATGTAATGGTATTGTGAGGTGGTAGGGCCTTTAAGAGGTGTTTGGATCATGAAGGCTCTACCCTCATGAAGGGATTAGTGCAGTTCTCACAGGGCTAGGTTAGTTCTTGTGGTGCTGAGTTAGTTCTTGTGAGAGTAGGTTATTATAAAGAGGTTTGGCCCTCTTCGTTTCTCTTTTGCTTGTGCTTCTTGCCTTTCTGCCATGTTATAACTCAGTATGAAATACTTTACCAGATGTTGCTTCCATGCTCCAAAATTGTGAGCAAAATAAAGTTATTTTCTTATAAATTTATCCTGTCTCAATATTGTTATAGCAACTGAAAATGGACTTTCTCTTACCCAGTGTTAACAATATTTGACCTTTGCCAGATGCATAGTTTGCAAACATTTTCTCCCATTTTGTAGGTTGTCTATTTACTTGGTTGATAGTTTCTTTTGACAGAAAATCAAATACTGCATGTTGTCACTTACAATTGGGAGCAAAATGATAAGAACACATGGACACATAGAGGGGAACAACACTGTAGTATGCCACAGTGTCTCTCTGTGGGGGGTGGGAGGAGGGAGAGGATTAGGAAAAATAACTAAAGGGTACTAGGCTTAATACCTGGGTGATGAAATAACCTGTTCAACAAACCCCCGTGACACAAGTTTACCTGTGTAACAAACCTGCACAAGTACCCCTAAATTTAAAATAAAAGTTTTTAAAAAATTAAAACATTTAACATAAAGAAATAACCAAAAAAGAACAATATTTGAATTCAAGATTTCCTGGGTTTTTCATAGCCTATGTTTTTCTCATATATCATGATGTTAAGTTAGGTTTTCCATCCTGTGTAGTATGCTAACCAAAGAGTTTATTTTTTCAATGAGAAGTTAATTTGGTAATTCAATTTAGTATTTATATTGTTAAAAAATAAAGATGAAAAATGTACATTTCTGATTATGTGATCACTGTCTATTGATGTTTTATTTGGAAATTCACTTAACATTTGTATTATTGGAAGTGGCAAGTCAATTGCCAGAATTGTATTTGTTTCTAGTTTAAAAACCCAATATACATATTATCACCTTTCCTTTTTCCAGGCGTTTAAAATTGCCTGGAATTTTAAAATTACACAAATAGTACATTGTAGCACAAAAATACTCCAATAATACAAAAAATCCATGAAGTAAAGTGTTAAAGTTTATGGCTCCTGCATACATTTATAGAAGAAACTTGACTTTTCTCTTTCCAATAAACAAAAGTAAGCCAATTCTACACTCTTCTGGTGTTAAAGTTTGGTATCTGTCTTTCAGGCCCTTTTTAAAAAATAAAAATGGGCCATTTCTACACATTTTTCTGCATATTGCTTTTATCTCACCTGAGAGACCACCGTCTATATCACCATATGCTGATCTATCCATGTTTGACATTTCTTCTTTCTCTTAATACCCCATATTCAAACCATTAGCAAATCCTGTCCAGTGAATCTTAAAATAGAATTGTTATATGTACTGCTGCTCTTCAAATCCAGGCTTTGTTTCCTTTCCCCTGGACTATTTCACTAACTTTTTTTTTTTTTTTTTGAGACATGGTCTGACTCTATCACTCAGGCTGGAGTGCAGTGGCACAATCTCAGCTCACTGCAACCTCTGCCTCCTGCACTTAAGGGATACTCCCACCTCAGCCTCCTGTGTAGCTGGGACTACAGGCATGTGCCACCACACCTGGCTTATTTTTTTTATTTTTTGTAAAGATGAAGTCTTGCTATGTTGCCTAGGCTGGTCTCAAACTCCTGGGCTCAAGTAATCCACCTGCCTCTACCTCCCAAAGTGCTGGGATTACAGGCATGAGCCACCACACCCAGCCTTCAGTAGCATCTTAACTGCTGTCCCTTCCTCACTTGCCTCAAGACGGCCAGCAGAATGACCCACCTAAATCGTAAGCCAGATCTTGCCATTCCTCATGGCAAAAACTCTACAGTGGTTCAACGTCTTATTAAGAATAAAAGCCAAAATATTCTCAAAAGCCTGCCACAGCTTTGGTGATCTTCCCCAATATCTCTTTGAACTCAGTTCTTAACCACTTCCTCTCTTGCACACTGAGCCCTTGTCACACTGGCCCCTTGCTGTTTATCATATAAGCTGTGCTTGCTCCCAACTTATGTTTTTTGATCCTCTTTCCTCTTCCTTTCATGCTCTTACCCCAGATTTTTTTGTGGCTTGCACCTCAGTCAGGTTTCAAATATCACTACACAGGGAGAAGTGCTTCCTGATTATCTCACATAAAGAACAACTCCCTCATTTACTCATGGCTCTTTTACCTAACCTCACTTTATATTTCTTTAGAGCACTTTTCACCAATGATATTTTTATAAGTTTTAAAAATCCTTTTCTTTACAAACAAGCTATAACCAAATACAAGTTTGTGAAAACAGGAATTACTCTTAAATTTTTACTAATATGCCTTCTACATCTAGAATGCTATCTGGCACATAACAGGTTCTTAATATTTATTGAGTGAATTATTGAATGATTTGACTAATGAGCTACATTAACATCTGTAATATATTTCAAAGTATAGATAAAACATAATTTATCTATTTATTTATTGGAGATCTTTGTCTCTAATATTTCACTGAGCTTTACAGAGCTAGAACAGTGCTCAGTGAACATTCTTGTGATGTATTTATGTAGAACATGTTTCTAACAGTAGAAATGCTGTATCAAAGAATATGAAAATTTTAAATTTGATATGTGCTGACATGATGTCCTCCAAAAAGACACATCACATGTGTCTTTACATTACTGGTATTTTTTGTCTATGGACATATTATATGTCTTTTCATTTATTTGGATTTCCATATAGTTTAACATGAATTTTATTTGTATATGTGCATAGACTTGATATTTATTCATGCTATAGCTTTTCAGTATCCATGCAAGGGATATTTATGGTTTTCATTAATGGATATCTTCTAAGGAAGCAGAGGGAAACAGTTTTTGGTGTGTGAAGAATTTCCACTAAAGTTACAGAAATTAGGTTTGTTTCTGTTTAATATTTGTACTCCTAGTGTTTTCTTAATTCATTTTTGGTAAATTTCAAGACTAATGGCAAAAAATACGATATTAAAAAAAGATACTGTGCTGATGCATTTACAAAAGCAGACAGAAATTTAAACATAAAGGTTGAGGTTGGTACTGTTTATTGAATAATCTTTATTTTAAACTTCACGGATGGAATTCAATGATTTAAAAATATATAATGAACAAAAACTCATTATCCATGTCAGTAAGCCTAATATTTCCTACCTTCTAACGCATTATGCTAATAACTTTTCAGATGAATGCATTTTAATTAAAAACAGTTGTCAGCTGAAAAGCATTACTCACAAGTAGGAACAAATACAAACTGTGTTTTTTGTGATATGAAAAATGATTTGAAGAAATCAACTGAGAAATCATTTGTTGGTAGCTCTGAGGGATAAAAAATGTTTAGAACACATCCTTTTTTATAGTTACGTGAATTTATATTCAGTACGAAATGGAATAAACATGCTCTCTGAATTCCTGAGTAAATATTTCAGCAGATCAGTGTCAAAAGGTTGCTTAATTGAAAAATGTTCCATAGTGTAAAAAGAACATGAGATGAAATTTTAGAGCATCATTTAGTAAGTAAGTATGAATCTCTTCATAAGTATATTCCTAAGCTTTCTGAAAAAGTAACAATCCATACACATAGAGATTGGTAATTAAAAGAAAATTCTCCCTTCATATTCTCCCCTCTTCCAGTAAGTTGTAGAGAAAGCACTCATAAGGGACACATAGGTCATATTAACTAATCCTGATGGATGAATTAGAAAGTTTAAGTGTACCCAGATAGCTATGATCCATTGAATTGACTAAGATACTGTTAATCCAGCAGAATTCATATGGAAACAACACACTTACCCCCAAAGCTGGAATACAATTGTCAGGTTTTTGAGCTTCTGAGTGGAGAACTGATGGACTCAGCTGGTATTTTCATTCCATCTAATTAAAGGTTATGACTTTGGAATAAAAAGATGATATGTGAAGTGAACAGCATGCTACAGAGCTTCAAATTCCTTAAAGAGAGGCTCCTGTCAAACTAGGAGAGACATTTTACAAAGATCAGGAAGCATTTATTTGGCAAGAGAAGTTGATCAGAAAGGCATTAAAATAAAATTTAATAAAAAGAGAAAAAGTTGTCCCAATACACAAATCCTGAGACAGAAGAGAAAAATAAAATATATAAAAAATCTAGGCTGGGTGCAGTCGCTCACTCCTGTAATCCCAGGACTTTGTGGGGCTGAGACGGGTGGATCATGAGGTCCGGAGTTCGAGACCAGCCTGGCCAAGATGGTGAAACCCCGTCTCTACTTAAAATACAAAAATTAGTTGGGCGTGGTGATACGTGCCTGTAGTCCCAGCTACTCGGGAGGCTGAGGCAGGAGAATCGCTTGAACCCAGGAGATGGAGGTTGCAGTGAGCCAAGATTCCACCACTGCACTCCAGCCTGGGTGACAAAAGTGAAACTTGTCTCAAAAATAAATAAATAAAAAATCTGAACCACAGTGATGAGAAAAATTAAAATTGGATGACCTAAAATATTTACAGACTTAACTGAAAGTATATTGAACAAAGCAGGAATGTGCTGAGTGATTCAGAGACTTTTAAAATAAGTGTTTACAAGGAATCATTGAAGAAAATTTGGATAAGAGTAATGGTATTAGTGAATCAAAATACGAGATCCAAAGAAGAGGGATATCTACAAAGTTGCTGAGAATTTGAAGATGAAAAGGAGAAAAATAAGTGTTGACAGTGTTGCATGGCTAAAGATATAACTATGGTAGACAGAGGTTCTCAATTTAATTTTTAAAATTTGGACAAAATAAAGACACAAAATGGGACTTCTCATATCTGGAAACCTTTTTATATATGCAGAAGCAAGCTTTACTTAGTTTTAATAAAACTTTTCAATTTCACAATGTAGATAATTTGTAACTGGGAATATATCAGAGACTCAGAAAATCTTGTAACTGACAAGTATACTAGAAGTTATTAAATTTCAATCAGCTGTTAATTTCTGTCAACTTAGCCCTGATTGGTGTTGTGAAAATAATGGAATCCTTGAGAGTAAATAATCAACTCACATTGGAGTTCTCAGAAGTTAAGAAAACAAGTGGGCTAGGAAAAGTCATAATTTAATTCTGTTAATTTTTAGTTAGCTTGAATAAAGAGAGAGATTCTAATGACCCATGACCCACATGTATTGAAAACATGTTGTTATATGTTTGTTTTTACTTATTTGGCATTGCTTTTTTATTGCCAAATACTATTCAATTATATGACTGTATTACATTTTATTTATGCATTCATCAGGTGATGATATTGGGTTGTTTTCACTACACGTGGAAACTGAAATATTTGACCAAAAGACATAGAGAAAATTTGGTAAAGTTGCGCCTCATAGTAACTAGCTTAAAAGAGTTCCTGAAATCTCAGCAGTGGGAGTTTGTTGGGCTGTACTTTGTATTTTCCAAAAACGTGACTCAACTACTCATTGAATATTAGATTCTTTCTCCATGCTCTACTGTTGTGTCTTGACCAGCCTGGTCAACATGGTGAAACCCCATCTCTACTGAAAATACAAAATTAGCCAGGTGTGGTGGCGCATGCCTGTATTCCCAGCTACTTGGGTGGCTGAGGCAGTAGAATCACTTGAACCCGGGAGGCAGAGATTGCAGTGAGCTGATACCCCACCATTGCATTCCAGCCTGGATGACAAAAGCGAAATTCTGTCCCTAAAGAAAAAAGAAAAAAAAGAACTTGACTTTCAGTTCTGCCATTTGCTATCTCTGACTTTGGGATGTTAGCTCAACTTCCGTAAAACTCAGTCTCCTTATATGTAAAATGTGAATAATAATATTACCTACCTCATAGGATTTTTGTGAGAGCTAAAGGTTATGTTGCATTTAAATCTCTAATACAGTGGTTTTATTCATTCAATAAATACTATTAATAATATTGATTACAATAACAGTCAATGATTTTCATTTACTTGCACTGGTTATTTGCATGGTATTCTTATTGTTAGAGCTTTTATATCACCCCACAGAACCTCTGTACCCATTAACAGTCCTTCATTCCTCCCATCTCGAGAACTAGACAAACGGTAATCTACTTTCTGTTTGTATAGATTTACCTATTCTTGGCATTTTGTATAAATGGAGTCATGCAATATATGTGGTCTTTTGAGTCTGGCTCTTCCACTTAGCGTGGAACTCACCCATGTTGATGAGTGATTCTTTTTACTTAGGACTCACTCATGTTATTGAGTGATTCTTTTTATTGTTTAGTATTCCTTTTTATTCCCAAATACTATTCAATTATATGAATATATCACATTTTATTTATGCATTCATCAGTTGATGACATTGAGTTGTTTTCACTTTTTTCTAGTATGAGTAATGCCGCTGTGAACATTCATGTACAAGTTTTTGTAAAGCGTATGTTTTAAATTCTCTTGAGTACATACCTAAGAATGGAATGCTGGGTCATTTGGTAACTCTGTGTTCAACATCTGAAAAATTTTCCACTGTTTTCTAAAGTGACTGTGCCAGTTTACATTCTCACCAGAAATGCTTGAGTGTTCCAATTGCTCCACATTTTCACCAATACTTGTTATTGTCTAGTGTTTGTTTGTAGGCATCCTAGTAAGTGTGGAGTGGTTTTGTATTTTGGTTTTGATTTGTGTTTCCCTAATGGCTAATGGTGTTGATAGCTTTTCATATGCTAATTAGCCATTTGTCTATTTTCTTTAGAGAAATAGCTATTCAAATTATTTGCCCATTTTAAAATTGGGTTATTTTTATTTTTGTTGTCTAGTTGGCAGAATACTTATATATTCTGGATACAAGTCCTTTATCAAATATATGAATAACAATTTTTTTTTCTATTCTGTAGGTTGTTACTTTCTTCATGGTATAATTTGAAGCACAGATATTTTTACTTTTAAAGTGTAATTAATCTCTTTTTATTATAGTTTTTTCCTTTTGATGTCATATCTAAGAAATCACTGACTAATCCCAAGTGACAAAGATTTACTCCCATAAATTCTTTTAAGATTTTTATAGTTTAGCTTTTATGTTTAAGTCTATGAACCATTTTTCATTAATTTTTGTGTATTGTATAAGGAAGGGGTCTGACTCATTTTTCTGCATGTGGATATCCAGCTGTCCTGTTTTGTTTTTCAGTAATAAATACATTGCTCATGAAACAGAAAAACAAAAAAAAAATCAAAATGAAACATAGAAAAAGACAAAAAGGTGAACCACTTCTGCTTGGAGAGAATAGAGAAAATTTACTTAATATGTAGTATTTGAAGTATTTGAAAGTTTCCCAAAATGTGAATAGAATGGGGATGAGTAGAGAAAAATATGAGGGCAAGAAAATTATAGGCATAGCTGGAAAAGAGAAAGTGCCAAAAAGTTAAAATAACTATTTCATTTTGGCAATAATACACTTTACAGAGAACCTGGAACCTAACCATAAACACACCCTGAGAAAGTGATACAAGTACGAGTAATGTCTTTGAGGAGTGCCTCAGAGTTATTTTACCCTGGAGGCAAATGAGCTGGTGTATTTGTGAACCAGTTCTTTAGAGTACTTTGGTAAGGACTATTTTGAGGTTTGTGGCCTACATTTAGTTGATGTGCTCAGGGTCTGAGATCTGATGCAGAGTGGAAAGTGGTCTTGGAGAATGATTTTTTCTTTATTGGACGTGAGAGCCATTGATGGGTTTGTAGTCAGTGTCCTCATCTTCCTATCTTATTTCTAGGCACATCATGATCTGTTAGCCAATTCCAGAGATCTCTGTGCCTTAGTACTCCCTGGTTGCCACCCAAACTTGGCTTCCCATTTTGCCACTTTTGGCAATTGCATCAACCTTCCCTCTTATAGTTAAGTGTTGCCATCTGACCTCTGCTATTCTTAAACCTCATCATTTCTACTGAAACTAGGGAACGATTTCATAAGCAGATCCTACCCCAATCTTCAAATATAGTCTACAAAGTACAAAAAAGACTGAGTTTTCATGATGGAGTGTTCTCATTAGCACATTTATCTTTTGCTTTAAGGAAGAGTTTGTCTTTAGGACCATCACAGGAACATAGCCAGCTGGTGGATTCTCTAGTGTTGTTTAATAAATCCATGTCACTATGTCTTTGAATCTTTTGACACCGTCATCAAAACTTTATACAGGTATTTTTTAACTCTTCTATTCTAGGTCATTATTTTATCTACATACTTCCAAGAAGCATGCTAATAGCATGTCATAGCTGATTTCTGCTGCTGTTAAATTCTGAGTCATAGGTGAATAATCTCATATCAATCGACTCTGTCTTACCCACCTTCTATCCTTCTCTCCCTTTCCACTAGTCTTGAGATCCATTCCCAAGCATGGTTTCACAGTTCTTGCCAGTTCATATTAGCCAGGCCTTGCAGGTCTTTTGATGAATAATCCCATCCCTTACAATGAAGGGAGAAAACTTCTATAGCTGGATTAAACTGAGAATTGACTCTAATGGTTGGCCTAGAAGTCTTGAGAGGGAAGGAAGAGCTTGAAGAGGGCAGGTTTCATCTTGCCAGACATCTGAGGTAAGGCCTCTGAATGCCCCTCAGGCAAAGGGAGGCTACTGTCCTTTAGCAAGAGTGATTGAGCCACTTTTGTAGGCCCATAGACAGGTTTTAGGGAAATCTGGGGCTCAAGTTCTCAAATATATCTATTCATCTCTATTCTATAACTTAGAACCTTATCCATCTGTCACTTACTTAAGAGATACAATGATACTGCAGATTCATTCTTCTTTGCAGTTTGGTTCATTGCACAGTCAGATCCTGGTCTTGGTTTGCATTCCTATTTGTCTTTTGGGTGCAGGAGAAAAGTGTCTTTATAGATGCTATTATGAAAGCTTTATATTTCACACCATACTCTGAGTTGGAGGTTGGCTAAATTGAGTGTGTTATTTTTTACTTCGCTTAATAAATTGATGGCACTTAACAATAACCACTGTCTTTATAATTTCCTTTTCTATAGAAGAATAACTTTCTCCAATCCTAGATATTTTGCATAAACTAGCACAGCCCTTCTACCTGTGTGATATTTCAGTTTACCACAGGTAAGAATGTTGGCAATTGAGATACTTCAGGATGTTAGCCGTTATCCACCATCCTACTTACCACCAGCAGTGGAGTCCTTGTTATCATTTGGCCAGTGAATAATACAAGCACTAAGATATTTGCTTCCTAGAATAATTTTCATACCAATCGTTTTAGTTGCAGTTTCCCCATAGCTGATGCTGAGATAGGAATTTTAAGTGCAGGTAGTTTATTTGGGAGGTTCAGGGAGCATGGGTTGGGGAGGGGAAGTGATACAGAAAAAGGATGACTGCAATAAAGGGTGCTTTATTAAGCTACTTAACACCATTGATAAGTGGAGCCTAATCCTACCAGGACATTTGAGGAAATCACATAAAACACGTCTCATGTACTAAATTCTATGAATTATTTGCTGAGGGCTTTTTCTCTAGGGATGTTGATTCCTCAGCACTTTCTGACCTGATGTGTACACAGACAGAGAAGCCTTCTGCAGTTTTGTTGGAGAAAAAAACCCAGCCTTCACACAGAGCTGATGTTAGAGCATCCTGAAAGGTCTAAGGAAATGGGCAGAGCTTTGATGGCATCTCCCACAGAACAGTGAAATGAAAGTTAGTTGGTGTCAGACCATGGAGAGCATTGAATGCCATTCAAGGAAATATTTAGACCTGATATTCTCTAAAGCAGAAATGTAACATGATAAGAATTGTGCTTTAGGATAGTTACCCCGAAGTAGTGTGTAGAATGGATGAGAGAAACATGATAAGGATTGTGCTTTAGGGTAGTTACCCCGAAGTAGTGTGTAGAATGGATGAGAGAAACATGATAAGGATTGTGCTTTAGGGTAGTTACCCCGAAGTAGTGTGTAGAATGGATTAGAGAAACATGATAAGGATTGTGCTTTAGGGTAGTTACCCCGAAGTAGTGTGTAGAATGGATGAGAGAAACATGATAAGGATTGTGCTTTAGGGTAGTTACCCCGAAGTAGTGTGTAGAATGGATTAGAGAAACATGATAAGGATTGTGCTTTAGGATAGTTACCCCGAAGTAGTGTGTAGAATGGATTAGAGGAGAGAAGCTGGAGTTGAGAGTGTCATGGAGGAGGAATAACAGTGATGATCTTCATCCTGTTTCCAGTTCTCACTGGGAATTGCTCCCAGTTCTAATACTAAACCCACTTTTAGACGGCTTAACCAGATAACATTCTGAGCCCACTCCATCAAGAGAATTTCAGATAAAGAGATTCCATTTTCAAAAGAATTGAGAATTTAGTCATAGAGTCAGAAAATTTGCACTGTCCCTTTTAAGCTTAAATATTTTTTTTTGTTTTTTTAAGCTAAAACAAATTAGTCTTATTTTCTCAGAAACAGCCTTATTATATAAAGAGAACCAACATTGACCTTGCCTGTGCTTGCTAATTTACCGTACTTGTTTATTCACCTCTAAGTGCCCTTTGAATCCCATTTAGTAATTCCTCATTCTTGGTAGTAGTTTACCACAGACAAAGGAATAGAAATTAGCTGAGTAAGAGAAAAACAAATGAAAAGGAGGGAGCATGCTAGGCACGGTGGCTCAACACCTGTAATCTCAGCACCTTGGGAGTCTGAGGCCCGTGGATCACTTGAGCCCAGGAGTTTGAGACCAGCATGGGAAACATGGTAAAACCCTGTCTCTACAAAAAATACAAAAATTAGCTGGGCATAGTGGCATGTGCCTGTAGTCCCAGCTACTTGGGAGGCTGAGACAGGAGGACTGGAGAATTGCTTGAGCTCAGGATGCAGAGGTTGCAGTGAGCTGTGATAGTGCCATTGCACTCCAGCCTGGATGACAGAGTGAAACTGCGTCCAAAAAAAAAAAAAAGAGGGGCACTAAAGAGAGCACTTTTCTGAATAATCCCAAACCAACTTAAAGGGGTAAAAACTAGGCAAAGAAAACGTTTTCATTTGCTCAGCACTAATCTAGTAATAGTGTATTAATTTGTCATTTTCACATAGAACACCAATAAACCAAAACAAATTAGGCTAACTTGGATTTCCATCCCCTCATGCACAAATTTAATCCGCTACAGATCTTTAGCCATATTTCTGCGACTTACTGTCAAAACCCCTGTTCTTTTCACCTTTCCAATGTTGAGGACTTTGTTACTGAGTCAACTGTCAATAGCCTTTCTTCTTTATTTTGGAGAAATTCTCTATAAATGTATGCTTTTTATTGTTACATTATTCAATGAAAAGACTTCTGTAGGGTTTACCAATTTACAATATATGGCTGGGTATTTCCATATCTACAGTGGAGGCAACTTGAGTCCATTTCCAGAAAACTCATCATCTGTCATGCAGTGGAGCTCTGTTGTCTCCTGCTCCTTAAACAAAAGTGAACAGATATGCCAGAATACAAAGTGGTGGGAATAAATACTGTGGTTTCAGTTGTGATCTCTGCTACACATGTTTATATAAAGTAAATAACATCTGTGGTAATCAGTTTTTATAAAACTCTGGCTTTGAGTAAAATAACAATCATATTTCAAAGATACTATAAACCTATTCTTCAATTTGCCACAATGAGAAAGAAGTTCAGTCTTTTCATGTGCCTTTATCCCAGACATCCAAATCTCTAGAATGGTTTATTTACGTATAAGAAGTAAGATCCAGTAGTCTTTTTAAAATTAAAAATATATTATTTTAAAATTAAAAATAATATATTTTTAATATTTGTGGGTCCTAGTAGGTTTATATATTATGGGTACATGAGATACTTTGACACGGGTATGTAATGCATAGTAATCACATCATGGTAGATGGGGTATCCATCCACCCACTCAGGCATTTGTGTTTTGTGTTTCAAGCCATCCAAGTATGCTCATTCGTTATTTTAAGATGTACAATTATTATTGAAGATCCAGTAGTCTTACCATTCTGTGGAAAAGAGGTGGCCCCTGAGGCTGGAAGGCCCAATCACAGCAGCCTGTTAAAACTGGTTGATTATTTCAGTGCCACATTATCATCATCGGTCTATGCAAGTCCTCTCTTGCCTTTATTTATTATTTAATACTGTTTCCTACTCACATTCCTCTTTGTTCATCTTAGACAACTGTTCTATTTTGTTTGAGGGGTAAACTTTAATTTGTGTGTGTTATTAAACAATGTGAATTGTTTTGTGACTGTGTTATTTTTGTTTTTATAAATAACATTGTACCATAGATCTGATTTTGATCCTTACTATTTTTTTCATCATCTCTTTGTTATACGATCTGCGTTTGTTGCTAGGAGTACATTGACTGTTTTAGCACTGATTGATGCATATGTTTCACTGTTTAGATCCACTATATTTTATTTATCCCTAATGATTATCTCCAATTTCCAGTTACTACAAAACATGCTCTGATGAATGTACGTATCCGTTTCCAGTTATAGACTTGCTAATTATTTCCCTGGGATATGTGTATTTGTGAGTGTGTGTATGCATGTGCACATGGTAGAGTATATGCATACTCAAGTGCTAGCAAATTGCTCTCTGTAATGGCTGCAGAAGTCTACTGTCTTCATCAATAGTATTGTCAAAAGAAAAACTTCAGCTGAATTATATTTAAAGGAGTTTAATTGAGCAATGAACAATTCATGAATCGGGCAGCCCCCAGAATCACAGAAAATTCAGAGAGACTCCAGGGATGCCTTGTGGTCAGAAAAAAAATATAGACAAGTAAGAGAAATGATGTACAGAAATCAGAAGTGAGGTTCAGAAACAGCTAGATTGGTTGCAGGTTGGCATTTGCCTTATTTGAACACAGTTTGAACACTTAGCAGCCTCTGAGTGGTTGAAGTATGGCCTCTGGGATTGGCCTAGACTCAGTTATTGTTACAGGCACATATTCCTAAGTTAGTTTTCAATCTTGTCTGCCTATTAAGCTAGGTTACAGTTCATCTACAAGGACTCAAATATAGAAGTAATGTGTTTTTCTCAGGCCATAGTTAGTTTGCTTTAACACCGTATAAGGCTTCTTACTTACCTACCTCCCTAACAATACTTGAAAAAATTGCTTTTTCATTTTTACCTATCTAATGAGCCTAAAATGTTATTCTAGTGCTGTTTCAGTATCTTTATATTTTAATGAGTTTCTGAATCTTCTCATATACTTGTTATTTCGACTTACTTCTGGAAAATGTCCTTATAACATCTGAGTGTTTTAAAAAATTGGAGAAGCTATCTTGTTATTATCCATTTGCAAAAATTCTTTATGTAGTTTGTATTTTTTCTTACAGATATTAATGCTGCAAATAACATATATAAACCTGTCATCTACCAATTTTATGTATGGTGTTGAGTAGAAATCCTTACTTTTTACATAATGAAATTTACCAATTTTTCTCTTTATATTTTGTACTTCAGATTTTTATTTAAGGAGTTTTATCCAGCCCTCGTTCAGCGACATTTGTTTATACTATGTATTAATGTATAATTTTACCTTTCATATTTAAATCAATATTTTTTGAGGATCAATCTTCTTATAAAGGGTTTGTGTAGAGAGGCAGTTTTATTTTTCTTCATATAGTAAGCCAGTTTGCTACTGAACAGCCAGCATAGTTGCACTGTGATTTTGTATGTGCAATTTATTTGATACTTACTTCTCATGTAAACATGGTCTTGTTTTAGCTCTGTATTCTGTTTCATGGTCTATTTCTCTGTTATTGTGTTAGTGTTTTATTTATTTTATTTTATTACTATGGAATTATAGTATATTATATATCAGTAAGACAGTCATTAATTTAGGATCATTTTATTGAATGAATTAGGTATTCTTGAAATGTTATTCTTTCTGTGAGTTTTAGAATAAGTTTACTGAGTTTTTAAAAAATGTCAAACTGGTATTTTGATTAGAGGTGAATTGAATTTATAGATAAAACTGGGGGAAATTGTTATTTACAGCATTAAAGTATCCCATCATTAATACGGATTACAGTAACCCATCCAAGGGCATCAAATGTGCTTACATTTATTTAGAAAGTCTTGTGAGACCCTTATAGGGAGCCAGCTGGCAAAGCAGAAATGTAGGTTGACAGGGTTCAGTCCTAGTGCCATAGAGCGGAGTACAGAAAAATGCCTCTGAAGCTGAGAGACGATGACTTAATGATTACTCAGATAGGAATTTACTGTTTCTTAAAAATTTGGTTGAATTTATTTAAGTTAACTAGCCTAGAGATTTGGCGTAATTATGTATCTGCTCCCAAAGTAGTTTAAGCAATGTTTTTGTTGTTATTGTTATTACTTTTTATAGGGGAGAGATGTGTGGATTTTTTGTAGTAAATAAGGTTGTTATGTATTTATTGTCACAATTATATGAATTTTCCAGAATTGATTAAGGATATTTTAGTTTTCTATGCTTGGAAACTGTTTTTCTGATGAGATTTATGCTGACACAAGGAAAATGACATATTTTTATGCTCACACAAGGAAAATAACATTCTCTTTTACAGTGCGATTTTTCTACTTTCTCAGGTGTATATAATTATTTATTTTTCTATTAACTTATAAACTATTGCATTTACTTTAAATTTTGTCCTAATATTTACTGTGTTAAGTATGTTAGATCCTTTAAGTATACCGACTTCTAACCTTAGCTTCTTGCCTGTGGGAACCATATTTAATTATGTGTAGCATTTAGCTTAATTCTGTGTCATTCTAATTTTTAACCACTTAGGAAAATAACATTTTCCTTGTGTAAGCATAAAATTTATGAAAAATCTAAACATTCATAAGTCATGAAGAAGAAAGAAAATTCATTGATAATCCCCTCTTTGAAAAATAATTACTTTTGTTTCAGGTTTTGAAGAGAACTTTCCCAGCTTTGTGAGTGTGCTTCTATGCTATGAATACACACACACACACACACACACACACACACACACACACATTTTATGTAACATAGGTTATATAATAAGAAATTATATGGTGCATAATTTTAGATGATATATATTATATACAACTTAATATATTACATTATATAAAATACGATATATTACTGTATGTTTTAAAAATTATTATTACAGTTTACTTATTGTTTTATAATTAAATTTTTCATTTACTGGTATATGATGAATACTTTTCCAAGTCATTGAATGTCTTTTTCACACTGAATTTTACTGACTGTATGATATTCTATCATTTCACTTTTCCACAACTATTTTTCAAACTTTATTATCTCATGATAAAATTCTAGAAGCAGAATTACTAGATCAGTGTCTTAAATAACTTCTTAGAATGTTTACATATGTTGCCAAGTTTTTCATGATTGATTATCATGTACCAATATCTTTTTCTAGAAATCCATTTTAACTGTTTTGGATTATTTTGTTTTAGTTGTTATCTTTTTAACAACATAGAAGTGAGTAACATTTGTGTGTGTGTGTCTGTTTTAATTATTGGAAGTTCCTTTGTTAAGCACTTTGATTTTTGTGATCAAGTTTGGACACAGGAGACTGAGTGCTACTGAGTACTCTGATTAGTAAGTTGAACTTGATGTTCTTGAAGGAACTTTGGAAGGAGAATGGATCTGCAGCTAACATGTAGACTGCAGTTGGATTTTGTTTATTATAAGATCTGGGAGTCTTTATCTTTTAAAAGTGGATATTTAGCAATTATTGTTTGATAATTGACATGTATCCTTTGTCTTCTGTTATGAGCTATTGTATACCTTCTATTTATATGCTTACTATTTTTTTCTCTTCTCTTTATGACTCATTCTGTAATATTTTCTGTAGTTTACAATGTAGTTTTTCTATTATATCGGGTTTATATAATTATTTATTTTCTATTAACTTATAAACTATTACATTTAATTTTTGTTCTAATATTGACTGTGTTAGGTATATGTTAGGTCATTTAAGTGTACTGACTTTGGATATAGACTTCTTGCATGTGGTAACCATATCCAATTATGTGTAGCTTTTAGCTTAATTCTGTGTCCTTTTAATGTTTGACCACTTAGGAAATGTGTATTGCTTTGCTTATTGGATTTAACTGTAAACTTTAAATTGGATTTAAATTGTAAACTTCCATAGAGAAAATGGTAAAAGCACACACACACACACACACACACACACACACACACTTCTGTGTATTTTGAGAGTAGCTTCAAAAAATATTTCATAAATTTTTTTGATAAAATTCTCATTTCTGTCTCTTAAGAATATTGGATTAATCAGAAGTATATATGAGAATTAACATTTAATCATTTTTGTCAAGTACTTAGGTACTTACAATGAACCTAAGTACAAAAGTACCTAAGTACATTGGATCCATGTAATGTATTTCAGAGCTGAAAGATTTATATTCCCAATGTGACCTTAAAACTCTGTGTGATGCATCATAAGGTTCTTTACTGCTGTGCTAACAGCAATTTTAGTTTACTATTCTGTGGAATATAATGTGCAATATTCAGGGATAGATTTTTTTCCTTGAAGTTTGCTAAGCTAATGACTATTAAGCATTGTTATTTAGTTAGCCTCAAATATTCTTTTTCTTTCTTTTCCTTAAGAAAAGATTAATGAAACTTTTTCTAAAGGTTGTTTGAAATGATAGGGTAAGTTTATTATGCTGTCTTTGGCATATTACACAGTAGTGATTGCACCAAATCTACATTAATGCATATGGTTCTTTATAAGCAGTTTTACAGAAAGAATATAGTAAATCTAAATTACACTTTGGGTAATTAATAATTTGTGAAATTAAAAAACAGAATGTAGAAGAAATTCCCAACCTGGGTCAGCAGTTTAAAACAACTCTTCTAACGTCTACTAATTTGATATTCTAAGATAATTTTTAACAATTGGAAATCAGCACCATGGAATTATTATAAAAGAATAATGCCTCCACTTTGAGAATTTTCCCATTATATATGTACTTACATGTTGTGTTTAAGAATCACTAAATAGAAATATGCTATACAAAAATAATATAACCAATTGTAATTTTATTGAAGTCAGATTTTCATATATGGCACCCTATAATTTCTATTGTTAAGTCAATTAATGCAGATAAACCTCATTTGAAGCCATTGGAATGGCTGATGATCATGGATATAATTTCACATGTAGGATTCTGATGTCAAGCAAGCTTTGACCTTCCAAGAACCATTCCTATACAACTGAAATCCTAAATAGAGCTATAATTTTAATTGAAATATGAAGGTCTAATATATTTGGAAAAACCAGGTCAAAACATATATCATTGTGAAGTGTTAAAGCAACATTAATGGTCCAAAATATAACCTAATAAGGTGTGTACAGAATCATAATCTTAACTTAAATGGTTCTCTGCAAATTTTATTTCCATGTTACTTATCTTTAATAAGAAATAACTCTTCTCCAGATTTCTGTGTAAAGATTGTGCTTCTGTACAAACCAACACTCCACAAAATATTTTCTTGTCATGGTCACTGATAAATTTTCTATTAAAAATCTAGTATACGTTGAGTGGTCTTTATCTTAGTGGATCTTTCAGTGTCATTTAATATGCTAAATACTTTCTCCTTCATTAATAATGTCGTTCTATAATGTGTACAGGACATCACACTCTCAGGAGATTTGTCTATCAATGTACATTAACATGTCCAGTTTGAATATTCATTTCATTTATTTCGTATGTGATGTTTATAAGAATTATCAGTTCATAGGTTAATACACTTAAATATTATACCTTTTAGTTAAGTAGAATGTTACTCAGAATCAGGGCTATAGACTTTATTAGTAATTACAGCAAAGATAAGTGATTTTATTGGATCTGTAAATAGCCTCTTTTTATTAAAGTGCTTCTCCATTAAAGGATACTTCCTAAGCAGCCTGAATATTACTTCACCTGTTCAATTCAGCCTCTCTCCTGACACAGACACATATTCTAAATACCGTTTTCCTCTTCTCTGCCTCTTCATACACACACACACACACACACACACACACACACACACACACACACACACACACACACACACCCCGAGCAAGAGAGAGGGAGAAAGTACCTTTTAGTTATAAACCTGAGTTTTCATCCTAACTTATAATTGTGTGCACTAGCATAATGTCCAGTGAGTCATGTGATGTTTGCATGCTTCACCTAAGTCATATGGTATGTCTCTGTTCACCTGAGTCATCCTGGTGTCTTTAAAATGCTATGGCTAGGTTAGGAGATTGCTGAAAGTTTACGTATTTTCCATCTCATGTGATATATAGAATCATGACTTGAGCAGGAGTAGCTCTCCCATTAGTGGAAGCATTCACAGTTGTTTTAGTTATAATTTAAGCTTTCTTATTATTAATTTGTATATTTAACAAATATTAAGAACCGACTGCAATCCCTGGTGTGGGAACATCCTATGGGAGGCTTGTGTGGGAAGCTCTGTGATGAAAAGACAACGTCCTTGTCCTAACAGAGCTTACATTCTACGTAAATTTATCTTGATTCAAAGCCTTCATGTGGTCCAACATAACTTTTCACATACTTTTGGTGTTGATTCCTCTGTTTTCTTTGTAAACTCAGATGAGTCAATTCCCTCCTTTAAATCAACCTCCTCATCCATAAACCAGGATAATATGCTTCATTCTCTATAACTTACAAGAATCAAATTAAATGTGGTTTGTGAGATTATTTTTCTGTGCTTGCTATATTTGGAGGTCCTATGTAACTAGCATAGTATTCATATATTGTTGAACATAAGACATGGTAATTAAGATAAATATTTGCAATCCCTTTATTTATAAATCGTATAAATCTTCAAAGATAATATTTGCAATATTTTATTTATCGTTTAAGTAAGAATCTCAACTTTGTAAACCATTTAAGGCCTTTTGGACATACAGAAGATGAACTGTTTAATAAAGTTAATCTTCAGAATATGTGACAGTTTAATGGGATAATCTATTCCTTCTTAGTAGAAATTATCCTTATTGCCATAATATTTTAATCCTGTTAATAGGAAAAATCCACCAAAAGTAAAAAATTTAATTGTAAAACATACTTAGACTCAGCAGTTGTCTTCCAGATACCCCACTGAATTCTTACCTTTGTTATTAAATATCTTTGTAGTGTTAATAAAAAAGTTTTAAGTTTGCCCAAAGTGAAATAGAAATGTATCTGCATGTGACACATTTTGCTTCTTGTTTTATTCTCCAAAGCTGGTTATCATTTAAATGCAGAGCCTTCACTTTTCTGCTGCAAAAACAGATTTATGTTATTAACTACATGCCTAGCAGCAGAATTCAGAGCACTAATTTTCTAAGTTTATGTCAGTATATTGATACAAAGTGAATATTTAAGTAGTTCTGAGGAAAATGTAATATTAGAATAAGAAGACTTCTTTAACAAGCTTTACTTTGATACAGAATATTAGATACATATGTTTAAAAATTAAGCCACTGCAGAATTACACAATGAGATACCCGTGTACATTCAACAACCTTAGTTTATTTGGCTTATGCAAGGTAAGATGAAGAATGTTTGGAACAAATCACATATGGGCCATTTTGCAACTTTTCATTCTCAGCCATTCTGCATTCTTAATCTTAGAATGAAGTTGAAGATTTTATTTCCCTTTTTGGCTCTCTTTCCCATTTAAATTTAGTTGATTTGGAGGAATAGTTATTGGCATATACTACAAAACATTGAGAACATATTATATAAAAAACCTGGCTAGAAATTATAGATTTATTATGATTTTGTTGTTGTATATTGTTTTAATCTATCTTTAAATTGTCTTTTACTTTTGGGAAAAAAAATCTGAATAATAATATGCTGTATCATTTCCATATTAATTAATCATCTACCAATGTAATGCTAGCTAATTTAAAAATGCATTTGGTCTTTTGGATTCTGTGTCTTTCAAATAGTCACTTGTTATTTTCTATTTTCCATGACTATTCCCCCTTTATATATTTATTATAAATACATTTTGAAGAAAAATAATCAAGAAAAATATTATCTCCAAGTATTTATGTCCTTTTTAGTCTATATCTGGGGTCTGTTAGAAATTGAGGAGGAAATAAATTTACGCCTTAATAGTTTTGGTATTAGAGGACATGGTCTTACAGCATGTAATTAACAAAAATCGATGCAGAAAAGGGAAGAGAGGAAAGAGATTTCAGAAACACACACACACACACACACACATGCACACACACATATTTAGGAAGCACAGGTAAAGACGAAAATGCATTTCCCCAGCAGTCCCAGTCTTCCGTGTTATTACAATACTTCCTTTTCTGTTACCTACTATCAGCATATTTAAGATTGGTTTTAACTGATATTTCATTTCCTTAAATCAGACCAGCCTTGCAGCTGTTTAAGGTCCTAAGGCATCTAGGGTATGACTTCCCCCTCCCTTTTCTCTCTGGGATACAGAGGCGAGCACATTGGTCTGAAGGTAACTGCCCTTTTCTTTTGCTGTGTGTTTTGAGTATTTTATCACGACATACCCTTGCCTTTTGAAAATATAATTAGCTTTCCAATAGTCCATTCTGTGCTAAGAAACAAACTATCTGCTCCTATTTTAAAATTTCAAAATTGATTTTGGAAATAAAAGTTTATATTCCTGTTGAATTCTGAAGATTTTCAGAGGGAAGAAGATATAAATTTGAGAGATTTATGTAAGAACTTTGGATGTATGTGTCCATTTGCCAGCATATTATCTGAATATTCTTTGCCTAGAAAGGCCGTTTGATTGCCTTATTTTGTTTTCCAAGAAAAGAAAGTTATCTGATTCCTCAATGACTGCCAGTTGCTTTAAGAATTAATTTCCTTCTTCTGACTTTCTATACCCAAAAGGAATCCTGTTTTTTGGCCTAGTTTATTTAGCTTGTTATAGAAACAAAAATTCATATGTGGATGGAGAAGGGTTTATAGACAATCCTCAGGCATAAATATTAAATAGATTAATTATCGTTCATAGCTATTCACATTTCCTATCACTTCTAACAAATATTCACTTCAGATGATACAGCCCAAAAACCACTAAGCTATATGCACACACTATTGGCAATTTTAGTCCTGCACCATGTATATCCAGGAAGTAAAACTTCTTACCCTTTTTAAAACAAATATACATATAACTTATTCTTTAGCTGTGAAATGTTTAGATGTACATAAGTTTGGTAATTGTAGCTATTACAGGTTTAAAATAATTCAATCTGTCATTATTATAAATATCTATATCATTATAAATAAATCTGTCATTAAATCTGTACTATTAAGAATCTCTATATTGCTGGGCACAGTAGCTTACGCCTATAATCCCAGCACTTTGGGAGGCTGAGGGGGGCGGATTGCCTGAGGGTTCAGGAGTTCGAGACCAGTCTGGCCAACATGGTGAAACCCTGTCTCTACTAAAAATACAAAAAAATTAGCCAGGCGTGGTGGCATGTACCTGTAATCCCAGCTACTTGGGAGGCTGAGGCAGGGAAATTGCCTGAACCCGGGCGTGGGGGCTGCAGTGAGCTGAGATCACGCCACTGCACTCCAGCTTGGGTGACAAAGTGAGACTCCATATCAAAAAAAAAAAAGAAAAAGAACCTGTATATTATATAATATAAATATTATAGATTCTGTATATTTTATAATATATGATATAATAGATTCTGTATATTATATATAATATAGTGTATACATAATAAATATACATATTAACAGAATCTTTATTATATATACTATGTATATTTAATAAAATATATAAAATATATTATTTATTAATAATACAATCAATATATATAGTAAAATTATATATTTGTGGTATGATTAATAATTATAAATAATGAAATTGTATTTATAATATAAAGCTTTATTATACTTATAATTATAAATAATGTATTAAAATTGTATTATATTTATAGGAATTACAAATAATATAATATTAAAATTATTATATTATTAATTATTGATATATTATTAAATTATTATTATAACAAAATTTTAAAACCTGGCTTTTTGGCCTAGTTTATTTAGCTTGCTATGGAAATGAAAATTTATATGTTGATGGGGAAGGGTTTTTAGAGAACCCTAATATATAAGAATCTGTAAATTATGTATGTCATTATAAATACTTTTGTTATTAAATCTGTACTAAATTGGTCAGTTTGGTCAGGTGCTTGCTTTTACATAATAGGCACTGAACTAAAATATCCCAGTTCCTCTCTTTTTTTTTTAATTTATGTTTTTCATGTAATATTTAAAATATCAATATATAAAATAACTCACCAATATAGAAAGTAGAAAAGAGCTCAGTAAAGCAAAAATCGAATTACACATGCTTCTACAGAATAGAATATCGTGCAAACTACATCTGTTCTTATGTCCTGGATAAAAAGAACAGAGAGAATCATTTTGTCTTATGGTCATTTTATGAATCCTTTTTTTTTTGGATCAAGGAATGACTATATGAGGAAATTTTGCCAGAGTCTCTTGTTCAATGAAAGCTTTTGGTTAAGCAAGAATCAGCTGTCCTTTGACAGGATGCCAGGAGGAATGTCTTAAGATACATATAACAATTTATTCATTCTGAGACGTACATGTTGAATACAGTGTGATAACGTCAATGTGGCCATAGGAGGAAATGAGAACAAGGCCCGGAAAGAAGTTTATTATACTCGTAAGTCCCAGAGAGGGGGTCAGTGCATGCCATTCAGGGCCACACAGGAAGCTCTATGTTTTGGTCAGGTGGTAGAAGACAGGAGTGAGGGGCAATCTAGGCTAGAGCCTTTACTAGGGGTTCTGAGGGAAAGACAGGGCGGAGCGAAGCAAACTTGTTTGCTTAGTTTGAATAATTCCTGTGGAATTTGGGCATTAGGGGTGGTCTATAAGTACCTGATACTTGCCCTCTGATCGATCATCTAGGGCAGGGGAAATATTGGCTTGATGTGTGAGAGTAACACATCATAAGGAAGAGTTTGGGGCTGTACACTTGGGAGGGGCAGGCTTGCATATGAAGCTCCGGGCCCAGCCCTTTGCTATATCTAATAATTGGCTAGCAATGAGAAGTGCAGTTTCTCCACCTATACCATCTCCTCCCAGCAAGCTTTTTAAGAAGTCTTAATGTCACACAATATATGAAGTTAGAAGACCTAGTTTTAATTCTAGTCCATGAAACACTGGGTAATTAATTTTATTCTTGGGTATTGGATTCCTTATTGTTATTATGAAAATAAAAATACCTGTCTTGCTTTATTGGACCAATGAAGACCAAACGAGTTAACATTTGTGAAAAAGTGTTGATGAATATAAATTCAGTATATAAATAGTGGCCTTAAGGATCATTACATCCAAGGTAACCTTGTAGTACATGAAAGAAAGAATTCCTTGGAGTACAAATGATTCTTGCTTAACCAAAACTTCTCATTGAGCAGGACACTTAATTACAAAACTTTTCCATCCATCTCTTTGTCATCCATCTGTCCACTCCTTGATCCAAAAAAGAATTCACAAAATGACTATAGACAGAAGTTCCTTGTTCTACTCATATAGGTCATGAAAACAGAAATTATTTGCGAGATTTTCTTCCCTGCAGAAACATGTATGATTTAATTTGATTTATTTAACTCTTTTCTACATTATATATTAGTATTTTATTGTAAGTTCTACATAAAATTTTTCTTAAAAAGCATACATGTGATTGAGGAGTTGTAATGTTTTGTATTCATTACCTATTATGTAAAAGCTAGCAGCTGACAGAAGTGCAAAATTAATAGCAAAATTAATGACAGGTTTGATAATATACTTTATCCTGTAATTTGTACATTTACTAGGTTTATGCATGTCTAAGTATTTCACAGTTGGATAATAAATTATATGTTTTAAATAGGGGTAGGAACTTTAAGTGGGACAGAACTAAAGTTGTCTAAAAGTGTATGCATATAGCTTAGTTTTATAAATTAATTTCTATTCACTTTCCTCCCTCTGGCTTATTGAATTTTATAATTCTTTATTGTTCAAGTCCAGTGCATGCTTCTTGTCTGAGCCTTCCAAACAACAACTCCAGTTCATGAATGTTGCTGTCCTTTGAACACTTAAAATATTTTACTGTATAAACTATTAGATGGTTACACTTAAACCTGCACTAAAATGTTGTTAATTAACAATTAACAACATTTGAATTAATGCTTATTAACACATGATGTGTAGAGTTGAAAAAGTACTTTATGAAGTCAAAAAAAGGCTTTTAAAGTAAATGTTTACACTAACTACCTAATAATGAAGTAAAACATAGGTTTTTAACTCTTTTTGCTATTAAAGAATAATTCCAGTAATCTTACAGTCCAAATTGGATTTTAAAAAGAATTATGATCATCTTTAGACCCAGGAAGGGAAGCCTCTACTCCATGCTAGAGCTTTAGATGGTCTTGCCCGTTCACTCCTCTGGCTACATTCCTCTTCATGAAGATATGACCTTGAGGGATAAGAAGATATGCCACTTAGATCTTATGGTTTCTTTCTATACCATAGCACAGGTATTCAAGACCCTAGACTTTCTTGCTCAAATGGCCTCAAGTCTACTTTTAGGAGCTTCACAGATTCTTGCTGGGATTCATCCTCCAAAGGACGTACTGTGACACTGGTGTGCTCAGCCTAAGTTGACTGGAGGACTAAAGTTGGCAGCTTTTTGAAACAGGGAAAAGACACAGCTTGTGTATGAGATACTCATATATGCGCATATGTGAAGTCTCTCAGGGTGTGAGATAGAGCTAGAGTCAGGTAAGGGCAAAGAAGTAGGATTAACTGAGGTTAAGAGCTGGCTTTCTATAGGCCACTACATGCTGCCTAGGGTCTTAGGAGTTCAAGTATTTAAAATATGAACCTGGATTGTCAGGTTGTTACGGAAGTATCTTTACAAAGTAGACTAATACTGTATATTTTAAGTTGGGTGTAATTTAAAGAATGGAACTGCAGGCTATTATCTTAAATGAAACAGCTGAGACACAGAAAGACAAATACTGCATGTTCTCATTTATAAGTGGGAGCTAAATAATGTGTACACATAGATGTACACTGTGGAATGATAGACAATGGAGACTTGGAAAGGTGAAAGGGTAAAAGGTGGGTGGATGATGAGAAATTACTTAATGGTGCAATGTGCATTATTCCCATGATGAGTACACTAAAGCCCTGACTTCACCAATATGCAATATATTAGTGTAACAAAATTATACTTGTATTCTATACATTTATACAAGTAACAAAAGATTTATCATTTAAAAATATTAAGGCATGTGGTATGTGAGCTGCCATACTCATATTCTTGCCTTGGGACCCATACTTTTTAGAGACCCTATTTAATTTAATACTTGAAATAATAACTAAAAGGTTAAAATTGACCCCTTGAACAGCATGGAGATTGACCTCTGTGTTATTGAAAATCCATGTATAACATTTGACTGTCCAGAAAAGTTAACTACTAATAGCCTACTGTTGATCAGAAGCCTTGTTGATAACATAAACAGTTGATTAACACATAGTTTCTATGTTATATATTACACATACCGTATTCTTACAATAAAGTAAGCTAGAGAAAAGAAAATGTTATTAATCATAGCTGGGCATGCTGCCTCAGGCCTGTAATCCCAGAAATTTGAGAGGCCAAGGCAGGTGTATCACCTGAGCTCAGGAGTTTGAGACCAGCCTGGGCAACATGGCAAAATCCCATCTCTACCCAAAACACAAAAAATTAGCTGGGCATAGTGGTGCATGCCTGTAGTCCCAGCTACTTTGGAAGCTGAGGTGGAAGGATTTCTTGAGCCTGGGATGTGGAGGTTGCAGTGACCAAAAATTGCGCCACTTTGCTCCAACCTGGGTAACAGAGTGAGACCCTATTTCAGAAAAAGAAAAGAAAATGATAAGGAAGAGAAAATATATTGACTATTCATTAAATGGAAGTGGATGATCATGAAGTGGACTTCATCCTTGTTGTCTTTATGTTGAGTAGGCTGCAGAGAAGGGTAAAGTGGAAGGGTTGGTCTTGCTGTCTCAGAGGTGGCAGAGGCTGAAGAAAATTCATTGTAAGTGGACCTGCATAACTTAAACCTGTGTTCAGGGTTCATCTTTATATATAAATGCAGTATTTCCAAAAGGAAAAGTATGCCTGAAATGTGATATAATTTCTATATCTACTAATGTTATATTTTATGGCAAATTTCATAGGCTTTTAGATCTATATCAATCTTGAATCTGTAGAATCAGATCCAAATTTGTATGTCTAATATATATTACTTTCTATATTCTTGAATAAGATGAAATTTACCAATTATGTCTGTTTTGAGTGTTTTGGTACCTAAGTCTATTGTATTTTAAGTAAAAAAAGAAACATTATTTTTCATCAAACATCACAAACTCAGTGTAAAAAAATATGCATCATTTTGTTATGTATCCTTATGCACTGTATTTGAGAAGAATCACATTTCCGATTATCTGTGTATATTTTGGTACTTCTATATTTCTTGGTTTATATCGGTTGTGATTAGAGAATACATATATTATTTCGCTTCAGACCCTTCTCTCATTCTGAACATCTCCGCAACCGAATGTATTTGTAAACAAGGAAATGTTATAATTTCATAAATGATATTTTCAAACACTTCTTCATATTTGAGTTAAAGTTAATCTCATATTTTCAGAGAGTTAATTTTTTGTTGAAGATGGTTAATGCTCTTTATTAATATGAAGCGATGAATATACTAACTAAAACAGAATTTACTGGGAATAAAATTCTTTTTTTTTTATACATAAAGTTCTAGGGTACATGTGCACAACGTGCAGGTTTGTTACATATGTATATATGTGCCATGTTGGTGTGCTGCACCCATTAACTTGTCATTTACATTAGGCATATCTCCTAATGCTTTCCCTCTCCCCTCCCCCCACCCCACCACAGGCCCCAGTGTGTGATGTTCCCTTCCAGTGTCCAAGTGTTATCATTGTTCATTTCCCACCTGTGAGTGACAACATGTGGTGTTTGGTTTTTTGTCCTTGCAATAGTTTGCTGAGAATGATGGTTTCCAGCTTCATCCATGTCCCTACAAAGGACATGAACACATCGTTTTTTATGGCTGCATGGTATTCCATGGCGTTTATGTGCCACATTTTCTTAATCCAGTCTATCACTGATGGACATTTGGGTTGGTTCCAAGTCTTTGCTATTATGAATAGTGCCACAATAAACATACATGTGCATGTGCCTTTATAGCAGCATGATTTATAATCCTTTGGGTATATACCCAGTAATGGGATGGCTGGGTCAAATGGTATTTCTAGTTCTAGATCCTTAAGGGATCGCCACACTGTCTTCCACAATGGGTGAACTAGTTTACAGTCCCACCAACAGTGTAAAAGTGTTCCTATTTCTCCACATCCTCTCCAGCACCTGTTGTTTCCTGACTTTTTAATGATCGCCATTCTAACTGGTGTGAGATGGTATCTCATTGTGGTTTTGATTTGCATTTCTCTGATGGCCAGTGATGATGAGCATTTTTTCATGTGTCTTTTGGCTGCATAAATATCTTCTTGAGAAGTGTCTGTTCATATCCTTCGCCCACTTGTTGATGGGGTTGTTTGCTTTTTTCTTGTAAATTTGTTTGAGTTCTTTGTAGATTCTGGCTATTAGCCCTTTGTCAGATGAGTAGATTGCAAAATTTTCTCCCATTCTGTAGGTTGCCTGTTCACTCTGATAGTAGTTTCCTTTGCTTTGCAGAAGCTCTTTAGTTTAATTAGATCCCATTTGTCAGTTTTGGCTTTTGTTGCCATTGCTTTTGGTGTTTTAGACAAGAAGTCCTTGCCCATGCCTATGTCCTGAATGGTATTGCCTAGGTTATCTTCCAGGGTTTTTATGGCTTTAGGTCAAACATTTAAGTCTTTAATCCATCTTGAATTAATTTTTGTATAAGGCATAAGGAAGGGATCCAGTTTCAGCTTTCTACATATGGATAGCCAGTTTTCTCAGCACCAGTTATTAAACAGGGAATCCTTTTCCCATTTCTTGTTTATGTCAGGTTTGTCAAAGATCAGATGGTTGTAGATGTGTGGTATTATTTCTGAAGGCTCTGTTCTGTTCCATTGGTCTATATGTCTGTTTTGGTACCAGTACCATGCTGTTTTGGTTACTGTAGCCTTGTAGTATAGTTTGAAGTCAGGTAGCATGATGCCTCCAGCTTGGTTCTTTTGGCTTAGGATTGTCTTGGAAATGCGGGCTCTTTTTTGGTTCCATATGAACTTTAAATTAGTTTTTTCCAATTCTGTGAAGAAAGTCATTGGTAGCTTGATGGGGATGGCATTGAATCTATAAATTACCTTGGGCAGTATGGCCATTTTCATGATATTGATTCTTCCTACCCATGAGCATGGAATGTTCTTCCATTTGTATCCTCTTATTTCATTGAGCAGTGGTTTGTAGTTCTCTTTGAAGAGGTTCTTCACATCCCTTGTAAGTTGGATTCCTAGGTATTTTATTCTCTTTGAAGCAATTGTTAATGGGAGTTCACTCATGATTTGGCACTCTGTTTGTCTGTTATTGGTGTATAAGAATGCTTGTGATTTTTGCTCATTGATTTTATATCCTGAGACTTTGCTGAAGTTGCTTATCAGCTTAAGGAGATTTTGGGCTGAGACAATGGAGTTTTCTAGATATACAATCATGTCATCTGCAAACAGGGACAATTTGACTTCTTCTTTTCCTAATTGCATACTCTTTATTTCTTTCTCCTGCCTGATTGCCCTGGCCAGAACTTCCAACACTATGTTGAATAGGAGTGGTGAGAGATGGCATCCCTGTCTTGTGCCAGTTTTCAAAGGGAATGCTTCCAGTTTTGCCCATTCAGTATGATATTGGCTGTGGGTTTGTCATAAATAGCTCTTATTATTTTGAGATACGTCCCATCAATACCTAATTTATTGAGAGTTTTTAGCGTGAAGGGCTGTTGAATTTTGTCAAAGGCCTTTTCTGCATCTATTGAGATAATCATGTGGTTTTTGTCTTTGTTTCTATTTATGTTCTGGATGTTATTTATTGATTTGTGTATGTTGAACCAGCCTTGCATCCCAGGGATGAAGCCCAGTTGATCATGGTGGATAAGCTTTTTGATGTGCTGCTGGATTTGTTTTGCCAGGATTTTATGGAGGATTTTTGCATCGATGTTCATCAGGGATATTGGTCTAAAATTCTCTTTTTTTGTTGTGTCTGTGCCAGGCTTTGGTATCAAAATGATGCTGGCCTCATAAAATAAGTTAGGGAGGATTCCCTCTTTTTCTATTGATTGGAATAGTTTCAGAAGGAATGGTACCAGCTCCTCCTTGTACCTCTGATAGAATTCTGCTGTGAATCCATCTGGTCCTGGACTTTTTTTGGTTGCTAGGTTATTAATTATTGCTTCAATTTCAGAGCTTGTTATTGGTCTATTCAGAGATTCAACTTCTTCCTGGTTTAGTCTCGGGAGGGTGTATGTATCCAGGAATTTATCCATTTCTTCTAGATTTTCTAGTTTATTTGTGTAGAGCTGTTTATAGTATTCTCTGATGGTGGTTTGTATTTCTGTGGGATCAATGGTAATATCCCTTTATCATTTTTTATTGCATCTATTTGATTCTTCTCTCTTTTCTTCTTTATTAGTCTTGCTAGTGGTGTATCAATTTTGTTGATCTTTTCAAAAAACCAGCCACTGGACTCACTGATTTTTTGAAGGGTTTTTTCTCTGTCTCCTTTAGTTCTTCTCTAATCTTAGTTATTTCTTGCCTTCTGCTAGCTTTTGAATGTGTTTGCTCTTGCTTCTCTAGTTCTTTTAATTGTGATGTTAGGGTGTCAATTTTAGATCTTTCCTGCTTTCTTTTGTGAGCATTTAGTGCTATAAATTTCCCTCTACACACTGCTTTGAATGTGTCCCAGAGATTCTGGTATGATGTGTCTTTGTTCTCATTGGTTTCAAAGAACATCTTTATTTCTGCCTTCATTTCATTATGTACCCAGTAGTCATTCAGGAGCAGGTTGTTCAGTTTCCATGTAGTTGTGTGGTTTTGAGTGAGTTTCTTAATCCTGACCTCTAGTTTCAATTCACTGTGGTCTGAGAGACAGTTTGTTATAATTTCTGTTCTTTTACATTTGCTGAGGAGAGTTTTACTTCCAACTATGTGGTCAATTTTGGAATAAGTGTGATGTGGTGCTGAGAAAAATGTATATTCTATTGATTTGGGTTGGAGACTTCTGTAGACATCTATTAGGTCCGCTTGGTGCAGAGCTGAGTTCAATTCCTGTATATCCTTGTTAACTTTCTGTCTCATTGATCTTTCTAATGTTGACAATGGGATGTTAAAGTTTCCCATTATTATTATGTGGGAGTCTAAGTATCTTTGCAGATCTCTAAGGACTTGCTTTATGAATCTGTGTGCTCCTGTATTAGGTGCATATATATTTAAGATAGTTAGCTCTTCTTGTTGAATTGATCCCTTTACCATTATGTAATGGCCTTCTTTGTCTCTTTTGATCTTTGTTGGTTTAAAGTCTGTTTTATCAGAGACTAGTATTGCAACCCCTGCCTTTTTTTGTTTTCCATTTGCTTGGTAGATCTTCCTCCATCCCTTTATTTTGAGCCTATGTGTGTCTCTGCACATGTGATGGGTCTCCTGAATACAGCACACTGATGGGTCTTGACTCTTTATCCAATTTGCCAGTCTGTGTCTTTTAATTGGAGCATTTAGCCCATTTACATTTAAGGTTAATATTGTTATGTGTGAATTTGATCCTGTCATTATGATGTTAGCTGGTTATTTTGCTCGTTAGTTGATGCAGTTTCTTCCTGGCATCAATGGTCTTTACAATTTGGCATGTTTTTGCAATGGCTGGTACCAGTTGTTCCTTTCCATGTTTAGTGCTTCCTTCAGGAGGTCTTTTAGGGCAGGCCTGGTGTTGACAAAATCTCTCAGCATTTGCTTGTCTGTAAAGCATTTTATTTCTCCTTCACTTTTGAAGCTTAGTTTGGCTGGATATGAAATTCTGGGTTGAAAATTCTTTCCTTTAAAGAATGTTGAATATTGGCCCCCACTCTCTTCGGGCTTGTAGAGTTTCTGCCAAGAGATCAGCTGTTAGTCTGATGGGTTTCCCTTTGTGGGTAGCCCGACTTTTCTCTCTGGCGGCCCTTAACATTTTTTCCTCCATTTCCACTTTGATGAATCTGACAGTTATGTTTCTTGGAGTTGCTCTTCTCGAGGAGTATCTTTATGGCATTCTCTGTATTTCCTGAATTTGAATGTTGGCCTGCCTTGCTAGGTTGAGGAAGTTCTCCTGGATAATATCCTGAAGAGTGTTTTCCAACTTGGTTCCATTCTCCCCATCACTTTCAGGTACACCAATCAGATATAGATTTGGTCTTTTCACATAGTCCCATATTTCTGGGAGGCTTTGTTCATTTCTTTTTACTCTTTTTTCTCTAAACTTCTCTTCTCACTTCTTTTCATTCATTTAGTCTTCAATCACTGATACCCTTTCTTCCAGTTGATCGAATCGGCTACTGAAGCTTGTGCATTCATCTCGTAGTTCTCGCGCCATGGTTTTCAGCTTCATCAGGTCATTTAAGGACTTCTCTGCACGGGTATTCTAGTTAGCCATGCATTTAATCTTTTTTCAAGGTTTTTAGCTTCTTAGCGATGGGTTCTAACTTCCTTCTTTAGCTTGGAGAAGTTTAATTGTCTGAAGCCTTCTTCTCTCAACTTGTCAACGTCATTCTCCTTCCAGCATTATTCCGTTGCTGGTGAGAAGCTGCGTTCCTTTGGAGGGGTAGAGGTGCTCTGATTTTTAGAATTTTCAGCTTTTCTCCTCCGTTTTTCCCCATCTCTGTGGTTTTATCTACCTTTGGTCTTTGATGACGGTGATGTACAGATGGGGCTTTGGTGTGGATGTCCTTTCTGTTTGTTAGTTTTCCTTCCAACAGTCAGGACCCTCAGCTGCAGGTCTGTTGGAGTTTGCTGGAGGTTCACCCCAGACCCTGTTTGCCTGGGTATCAGCAGTGGAGGCTGCAGAACAGCGAATATTGCTGAACATCAAATGTTGCTGCCTGATTGTTCCTCTGGAAGCTTCGTCTCAGAGGGGTACCTGGCCGTGTGAGGTGTCAGTCTGCCCCTATTGGGGGGTGCCTCCCAGTTTGGCTACTCGGGGGTATGGGACCCACTTGAGGAGGCAGTCTGTCCATTCTCAGATCTCAAACTCCGTGCTGGGAGAACCGCTACTCTCTTCAAAGCTGTCAGACAGGGACATTTAAGTCTGCAGAGGTTTCTGCTGTCTTTTGTTTGGCTATGCCCTGCCCCCACATATGGAGTCTACAGAGGCAGGCAGGCCTCCTTGAGCTGGGGTGTGCTCCACCCAGTTCCAGCTTCCCAGCTGCTTTGTTTACCTACTGAAGCCTCAGCAATGGTGGGCGTCCCTCCCCCAGCCTTGCTGCCGCCTTGCAGTTCGATCTCAGACTGCTGTACTAGCAATGAGCGAGGTTCCATGGGTGTGGAACCCTCCAAGCTAGGCGCGGGATATAATCTCCTGGTGTGCCGTTTGCTAAAACCATTGGAAAAGCACAGTATTAGGGTGGGAGTGACCCGATTTTCCATTTGTCATCTGTCACAGCTTTGCTTGGCTATGAAAGGGAGTTCCCTGACCCCTTGCGCTTCCCGGGTGAGGAGATGCTTCGCCCTGCTTTGGCTCACACTCGGTGGGCTGCACCCACTGTCCTGCCCCCACTGTCTGACGAGCCCCAGTGAGATGAACCCAGTACCTCAGTTGGAAAGGCAGACATCACCCATCTTCTGCGTCGCTCACGCTGGGAGCTGTAGACAGAGCTGTTCCTATTCGGCCATCTTGGAAGCACCCCCTGGAATATAATTCTTTACTCTTATATGGGAGAGTGAAGGATGTAGTATAGACATTAATAATAATGTATATGCATTCCCTGAGAAGTGAAATCAATTCTATTTATACATGTATTCAAAATAAAAATCATCATTGGATGAGTACTTTAGATGCTTTCCTATGAGTAAAATACCTAGATTTTTAGACTTTGATTTTGACGGTTTAAAATTATATCATATTTTTTACTATTATCTTGGTTCACAGTTATATTTAGAATGATTATGTTGTGGTTCCAATGAGCTGTGATAGTGCTGGTTTGCCTTTAAGTGTCCTCAGAGTAACATAAGACCCATTATACATTAGGATGAAAGGCATTTAGATGGGAAATTTCATGTATATTCCCATGAGATTTTTGAATCACCCCTGATAAAAAATGTGTGTATTTTGTAAAATTAAATATACAATTCAAAGGAACTCATTGTTTTCTCTGGAAAATGCCCTCTGGATTTCAAGCAAGAAATTTGCAGAAAATATTTTTTGGATAAAGATTGTGTTTAAGTTTGCATGATGGATAATATAAATTATTCTGGAAATTTACAGTTGATAATTAAAAGTACTTTGTGTCATAATAGTCCTATATACTGAGGAAAATAGGCATTCTGTTAGAAACTATACTAATGAAATACAACCAGCCTTGATTTAGTAACTCTCTGTAGCCAGTTAAAATAAGAAACTGCAAACAGAATGTGTTAAATAATCTTATTATAAATAACTGAAGTATGTTATCAACCAATGGAACCCTTATTCACTATAGCAAACCGTTTGTCGTTTTATAAACTATGATGCCTAGCATGTTTTCCCAAAAATGCTGTAAGGTTACCTGAATGTTTTTCTTGTATTGAAAATGATGAATTATAACTATACAAATAAAATGGGGTTATAATCTAAATTTACAGTATAGAAGTATGCAATATTAAATGAATAAGTATTGATAATATAAAGTGCTTTCAGGGTACCCAAATATTTTCATTAAATCCCTTAAAAATGGACAAAGTCTTTCTATGCAATCAAGGGGCAAACTGCTTGTACATAAACATACAGAAGTGAAAATAATCCAGTGATCTAGCTCAGAGTGAAAGCCAATGGGCTTAAAATGCTTAATACTTTTGGTTTGGCTGCTCTCTGACCCTCTGTTCTTATCACCTAATGTGCTTTCAGTGCCCACTTATGCTGTTCCTCAAATATACCTGTTTACTCTTGCCTCAGGTTATTTGTATTTACTGCTTCCTCTTTGCAAGTTTCACTATCTCATCTCTAAGGCAATGCTTAAATGTCACTACCTCAGTAAGGCCTTTTCTAGCCACCTACTTAAAATTATAACCCTCTTCTTAATCTCCTTTCTCCATTTTTCCCCATTGTACTTTCTACCATATTATTTGGTTTTACTCATTTCTACTTTTTAATTGTCTCTCTTCCCTCTAAAGTAAGCTTTATAAAGGCAGAGAGTTTTTGTTCAGCTTGTTAACTGCTATATTTCCAGTGTCCAGGGTATGGGAATGCCTGATAAATATTTATCAAATAAGCCTAAGGCCTTATCCATGTCTGTTTTCTGTTGAAGTAGTCATATAAATATTTAATTGAATATTGGCAAAGAAAACACACTACAATTTGTGGAAAATTGGATATGAGGAAAGATGGGAAACCCGAAGTGCATTTTTTATATATTTAGTTGTTCTGATAAGATAATAGATGCTATTTAATGTTCTTATAGTATGCCAGGAACTATCTGAAGTGCTGTACATGCATTTATCTAATTTACACCTTACAACAACCCTGTGAAACAGATACTATTATCAGCTCCTTTACAGTTGAGGAAACTAGGGATTAAATAAAGTTGTCATGCAATTAATGTATAGGAAGGCAAGACAGGACAGCTGATTCTAGAACCTGTACTTTTAACTAAAGGCTCACGGTTAAAATGCTGTTCCATTGATGCTTTGAATTGCTTCATTTGTATCCTTTTAATTCATTTTTATTTCGGTGAAACAAAAAAATTGTAAGTAATCATTTCTGTTTAATCACTGTGGTTTAAAATCACTTAATTACTTTTTTCCCTTTTTGCAGTGGGATGCCATCACTGAAATGGATGAACATAATAGGCCCATTCACACATACCAGGTATGTAATGTAATGGAACCAAACCAAAACAACTGGCTTCGTACAAACTGGATCTCCCGTGATGCAGCTCAGAAAATTTATGTGGAAATGAAATTCACACTAAGGGATTGTAACAGCATCCCATGGGTCTTGGGGACTTGCAAAGAAACATTTAATCTGTTTTATACGGAATCAGATGAGTCCCATGGAATTAAATTCAAGCCAAACCAGTATATAAAGATCGACACAATTGCTGCTGATGAGAGTTTTACCCAGATGGATTTGGGTGATCGCATCCTCAAACTCAACACTGAAATTCGTGAGGTGGGGCCTATAGAAAGGAAAGGATTTTATCTGGCTTTTCAGGACATTGGGGCATGCATTGCCCTGGTTTCAGTCCGTGTTTTCTACAAGAAGTGCCCCTTCACTGTTCGTAACTTGGCCATGTTTCCTGATACCATTCCAAGGGTTGATTCCTCCTCTTTGGTTGAAGTACGGGGTTCTTGTGTGAAGAGTGCTGAAGAGCGTGACACTCCTAAACTGTATTGTGGAGCTGATGGAGATTGGCTGGTTCCTCTTGGAAGGTGCATCTGCAGTACAGGATATGAAGAAATTGAGGGTTCTTGCCATGGTAAGAAACAAACGTTTAAATAATTTATCTTGCATTTAAATGATTTTAAAAAGTTTTATTTTTTAAATTGACAAATAGTAATTGTACATATTCATGGGTGTGTAGTAATGTTTTGATACATATAATGTATACTGATCAGATCAAAGAAGTTAATATATCCATCATCTCAAACACTGATCTTTTAAAAATGATGATTTATTAAAAGTAAATGTTATACATTTATTTCAAATAATACATTTTTGAGTGGTATACTTGATAATTAATTGTGAAAGCAATTGATTCATATTAACTATAAGAAAATTGCTGTCATTTTTCTCCTGGGAAAGGTGTATGAAAGTGTGCCAAAATGCTTTCATTAAAGTAGTTAAACAATATGAATTGCTGTATCCGCCTAATTTTTGTAAAGGAAAGCAGCATCAACAACAGCAACAAAAAGCAATGAGATTCAAAATAGCGATTTCCCTGGTGTTCACATTTTTACAGTTTATAGAAATACGACATTTAAAGACAGTTAGCAATAATTATTTCTATCATATTGAATTATAATACTTGAATAGTACTTAAATAGAATTATATTTAAATAAATGAGGGATTCATGTATATTTTATTTCAAAAATGTATAAGCTAGTTTATATGGGTATTATGTATGACGTTTGGTGGTTCAATATTGACCTGATCAGAGCTTAATTAATCTTTTGCTATTATTACATAGAATTTTTCACCATATAACACATTAGCTTTTCATTTTAATAGTAGTATTTGTGTGACATCTAATTGTCAGGAAATATTAACATCACAAAATGCTAATTAAGTTTAGAACTATACCTTTCGCATTGTTATAACAATGAAATACCTATAATTTTCATGATGAAACATTTTTCACTTTTTATGTAATTCATTTTATGAAAGTTTATTTACCTAATAAGTATATACATTCAAAAATTTTATATACCCCACAATAAAGAGCATACATTTGATTATATTTAGATATAGGACTCATAATCAAAACACAAATATAGAAAAAAAATTATTTCATGGTAAATAGTAATATACTGGGGATACTTCCCTCTCAATAATAACTTCTTAAGAGGGTGTTTTCTATAGCACAAGCTTGAGTTTATTGATTTCTTTGTTGATGTTATATTCACATTCATTAAAAAGGATGAGAATAGATAAGAAAAACATATCTGTATGCATATAAGGGTCATGGATAATATATGTGAAGTTTTAAAGGTTTTATCTGTTTACACTTGGGTTCTTGACTCTTGAGAAGTTCACTCAAGCTGCCAGTGATGATTATGTTTTGTAACTGGAGAATATTAATATTTGCATGAGAAGTCCATAGTATATATTTTACAAAGCATGAATCAGCTTTCCTGTGCTTTTAATCATTAAATTATGTTTCATTCAAGTTTAGTAATATAGATTATCAATATAGTTTATCAAAAATTTTATTCACTTATAACAAGGATTTATAATGGAGAAAAATTAAACCGTAAATTATCCTGGAGTTAGAATCTAAAGATATTTTACATTGGAAAGTGCATGTATTAGTTTGTTCTCATACTGCTATAAGAACTTCCTGAGACTGGGTAATTTATGAAGGAAAGAGTTTTAAATGGCTCACAGTTCCACAGGCTTAACAGGAAGCACTACTGGAACACCTCAGGAAACTTACAATCATGGCAGAAGGTGAAGGGGAAGCATGTATGCCTTACCCTGGCAGCAGAGGAGAGAGAGAGAGAAAGGGGGAAGTGCCACACACTTTCGAGCAACCAGATCTCATGAGAACTCACTATCATGAGAACAGCAAAAAGGAAGTCCACCCCCATGATTGAATCACTTCCCACGAGGCCCCTCCTCCAGAATTTCAAGATGAGATTTGGGTGGGGACACGGACAAACCATATCAGTGCACTAAAGAAAAATTTATACATACGAATAATTATCCAGTTAAGTGGAGAAGACAATAAGATCTAAGGATAAAATGTATTACACAGAGTAACCATGTAGTTTTTTTGGTACAGACATGTAATATGTGTAATAATCACATCAGTTTTACCATATTTTAAATTAGGTAGAAAGCCATTACTTGGTAAAAATAATACAGTTTTTTAAATATTTGAAGAATTATTTAATCTAATAATTTATGTGATTTGCTATTACTAAATATTTGTATTTCTTTATGGCATTTACCACAAAATTAAAGTAACCAACTGTGATGTCTAGATATTTTTTTACTTAATATGCTTGCTGTGAAATTTTATTCTTATTTGTATGCCTGAGAATTTCTTCTATGATTTGGCAAAGATAGTTTTGGGCAAATGATAAGCAGCATCTGTTTATCTAGAGCTTCTACTTGTGTGTTTTTATGGCTTGTTATCTTTATTATCCTTTATCTGATTGCAGAAACATAAGGGGGTCAGTACAGAACAATTGTTCATCACCTTGTAGTGGATGGCAGAAATTGGGAGAATTAAGTTTGAATTCTATATCTATGGCTTATAAACCTCAAAATCAGGTGTTTTTTTAAAATTTATAAAGTAGTGGTTGTAATCACCTAAAGATGAAATACATATAAAACTATTAACAACAAGCAAACATGCCTGATTCCAATTAAATATAATGAATTGCTATTTAAAAACAAAAGAAATGCCAGAGTGGATGTGGAGACTACATTATTTTAAAGATATATATAGTGCACTACCACCAGTGTTCATTTTATTTATTTTTATTTATTTATTTTTTTAAATTTCTTTTTTATTTTATTTTATTATTATTATACTTTAAGTTTTAGGGTACATGTGCACCATGTGCAGGTTAGTTACATATGTATACATGTGCCATGTTGGTGTGCTGCACCCATTAACTCATCATTTACATTAGGTATTTCTCCTAATGCTATCCCTCCCCCCGCCCCTCACGCCCTGACCAGCCCCAGTGTGTGATGTTATCCGCCCTGTGTCCAAGTGTTCTCATTGTTCAATTCCCACCTATGAGTGAGAACATGCGGTGTTTGATTTTTTGTCCTTGTGATAGTTTACTGAGAATGATGATTTCCAATTTCATCCATCTCCCTACAAAGGGCATGAACTCATCATTTTTTATGGCTGCATAGTATTCCATGGTGTTTATGTGCCACATTTTCTTAATCCAGTCTATCATTGTTGGACATTTGGCTTGGTTCCAAGTCTTTGCTATTGTGAATAGTGCCACAATAAACATATGTGTGCATGTGTCTTTATAGCAACCTGATATATAGTCCTTTGGGTATATACCCAGTAATGGGATGGCTGGGTCAAATGGTATTTCTAGTTCTAGATACCTGAGGAATCGCCACACTGACTTCCACAATGGTTGAACTAGTTTACAGTCCCACCAACAGTATAAAAGTGTTCCTATTTCTCCACATCCTCTCTAGCACCTGTTGTTTCCTGACTTTTTAATGATCGCCATTCTAACTGGTGTGAGATGGTATCTCATTGTGGTTTTGATTTGCATTTCTCTGATGGCCAGTGTTGGTGAGCATTTTTTCATGTGTTTTTTGGCTGCATAAATGTCTTCTTTTGAGAAGTGTCTGTTCATGTCCTTTGCCCACTTTTTGATGGGGTTATTTGTTTTTTTCTTGTAAATTTGAGTTCATTGTAGATTCTGGATATTAGCCCTTTGTCAGATGAGTAGGTTGCAAAAATTTTCTCCCATTTTGTAGGTTGCCTGTTCACTCTGATGGTGGTTTCTTTTGCTGTGCAGAAGCTCTTTAGTTTAATTAGATCCCACTTGTCAATTTTGGCTTCTGTTGCTATTGCTTTTGGTGTTTTAGACAATCCTTGCCCATGCCTATGTTCTGAATGGTAATGCCTAGGTTTTCTTCTAGGGTTTTTATGGTTTTAGGTCTAACGTTTAAGTCTTTAATCCATCTTGAATTAATTTTTGTATAAGGTGTAAGGAAGAGATCCAGTTTCAGCTTTCTACATATGGATAGCCAGTTTTCCCAGCACCATTTATTAAATAGGGAATCCTTTCCCCATTGCTTGTTTTTCTCAGATTTGTCAAAGATCAGATAGTTGTAGATATGCGGCGTTAATTCTGATGGCTCTGTTCTGTTCCATTGATCTATATCTCTGTTTTGGTACCAGTACCATGCTGTTTTGGTTACTGTAGCCTTGTAGTATAGTTTGAAGTCAGGTAGCCTGATGCCTCCAGCTTTGTTCTTTTGGCTTAGGATTGACTTGGCAATGTGGGCTGTTTTTTGGTTCCATATGAACTTTAAAGTAGTTATTTCCAATTCTGTGAAGAAAGTCATTGGTAGCTTGATGGGGATGGCATTGAATCTATAAATTACTTTGGGCAGTATGGCCATTTTCATGATATTGATTCTTCCTACCCATGAGCATGGAATGTTTTTCCATTTGTTTGTGTCCTCTTTTATTTCATTTAGCAGTGGTTTGTAGTTCTCCTTGAAGAGGTCCTTCACTTCCCTTGTAAGTTGGATTCCTAGGTATTGTATTCTCTTTGAAGCAATTGTGAATGGGAGTTCACTCATGATTTGGTTCTCTGATTGTCTGTTATTGGTGTATAAGAATGCTTGTGATTTTTGTACATCGATTTTGTATCCTGAGACTTTGCTGAAGTTGCTTATCAGCTTAAGGAGATTTTGGGCTGAGACAATGGGGTTTTCTAGATATACAATCATGTCATCTGCAAACAAGGACAATTTGACTTCCTCTTTTCCTAATTGAATACCCTTTATTTCCTTCTCCTGCCTGATTGCCCTGGCCAGAACTTCCAACACTATGTTGAATAGGAGTGGTGAGAGAGGGCATCCCTGTCTTGTGCCAGTTTTCAAAGGGAATGCTTCCAGTTTTTGCCCATTCAGTATGATATTGGCTGTGGGTTTGTCATACATAGCTCTTATTATTTTGAGATACAATCCATCAATACCGAATTTATTCAGAGTTTTTAGCATGAAGGATTGTTGAATTTTGTCAAAGGCCTTTTCTGCATCTATTGAGATAATCATGTGGTTGTTGTCTTTGGTTCTGTTTATATGCTGGATTACATTTATTGATTTGCATATATTGAACCAGCCTTGCATCCCAGGGATGAAGCCCAGTTGATCATGGTGGATAAGCTTTTTGATGTGCTGCTGGATTTGGTTTGCCAGTATTTTATTGAGGATTTTTGCATCAATGTTCATCAAGGATATTGGTCTAAGATTCTCTTTTTTGGTTGTGTCTCTGCCCGGCTTTGGTATCAGGATGATGCTGGCCTCATAAAATGAGTTAGGGAGGATTCCCTCTTTTTCTATTGATTGGAATAGTTTCAGAAGGAATGGTACCAGTTCCTCCTTGTACCTCTGGTAGAATTCGGCTGTGAATCCATCTGGTCCTGGACTCTTTTTGTTTGGTAAACTATTGATTATTGCCACAATTTCAGAGCCTGTTATTGGTCTATTCAGAGATTCAACTTCTTCCTGGTTTAGTCTTGGGAGGGTGTATGTGAGGAGGAATTTATCCATTTCTTCTAGATTTTCTAGTTTATTTGCGTAGAGGTGTTTGTAGTATTCTCTGATGGTAGTTTGTATTTCTGTGGGATCGGTGGTGATATCCCCTTTATCATTTTTTATTGCGTCTATTTGATTCCTCTCTCTTTTCTTCTTTATTAATCTTGCTAGCGGTCTGTCAATTTTGTTGATCCTTTCAAAAAACCAGCTCCTGGATTCATTAATTTTTTGAAGGGTTTTTTTGTGTCTCTATTTCCTTCAGTTCTGCTCTGATTTTAGTTATTTCTTGCCTTCTGCTAGCTTTTGAATATGTTTGCTCTTGCTTTTCTAGTTCTTTTAATTGTGATGTTAGGGTGTCAATTTTGGATCTTTCCTGCTTTCTCTTGTGGGCATTTAGTGCTATAAATTTCCCTCTACACACTGCTTTGAATGTGTCCCAGAGATTCTGGTATGTTGTGTCTTTGTTCTCGTTGGTTTCAAAGAACATCTTTATTTCTGCCTTCATTTCATTATGTACCCAGTAGTCATTCAGGAGCAGGTTGTTCAGTTTCCATGTAGTTGAGTGGTTTTGAGTGAGTTTCTTAATCCTGAGTTCTAGTTTCATTGCACTGTGGTCTGAGAGACAGTTTGTTATAATTTCTGTTCTTTTACATTTGCTGAGGAGAGCTTTACTTCCAATATGTGGTCAGTTTTGGAATATGTGTGGTGCTGAAAAAAATGTATATTCTGTTGATTTGGGGTGGAGAGTTCTGTAGATGTCTATTAGATCCACTTGGTGCAGAGCTGAGTTCAATTCCTGGGTATCCTTGTTAACTTTATGTCTCGTTGATCTGTCTAATGTTGACAGTGGGGTGTTAAAGTTTCCCATTATTATTGTGTGGGAGTCTAAGTCTCTTTGTAGGTCACTCAGGACTTGCTTTATGAATCTGGGTGCTCCTGTATTGGGTGCATATATATTTAAGATAGTTAGCTCTTCTTGTTAAATTGATCCCTTTACCATTATGTAATGGCCTTCTTTGTCTCTTTTGATCTTTGTTGGTTTAAAGTCTGTTTTATCAGAGACTAGGATTGTAACACCTGCCTTTTTTTGTTTTCCATTTGCTTGGTAGATCTTCCTCCATCCTTTTGTTTTGAGCCTATGTGTGTCTCTGTAGGTGAGATGGGTTTCCTGAGTACAGCACACTGATGGGTCTTGACTCTTTATCCAATTTGCCAGTCTGTGTCTTTTAATTGGAGCATTTAGTCCATTTACATTTAAAGTTAATATTGTTGTGTGTGAATTTGATCCTGTCATTATGATGTTAGGTGCTTATTTTGCTCATTAGTTGATGCAGTTTCTTCCTAGCCTCGACGGTCTTTACAATTTGGCATGATTTCGCAGTGGCTGGTACTGGTTGTTCCTTTCCATGTTTAGCACTTCCTTCAGGAGCTCTTTTAGGGCAGGCCTGGTGGTGACAAAATCTCTCAGCATTTGCTTGTCTGTAAGGGATTTTATTTCTTCTTCACTTATGAAGCTTAGTTTGGCTGGATATGAAATTCTGTGTTGAGAATTCTTTTCTTTAAGAATGTTGAATATTGGCTCCCACTCTCTTCTGGCTTGTAGAGTTTCTGCCGAGAGATCCACTGTTAGTCTGATGGGCTTCCCTTTGTGGGTAACCCGACCTTTTTCTCTGGCTTCCCTTAACATTTTTTCCTTCATTTCAACTTTGGTGAATCTGACAATTATGTTTCTTGGAGTTGCTCTTCTCAAGGAGTATCTTTGTGGCATTCTCTGTATTTCCTGAATCTGAATGTTGGCCTGCCTTGCTAGATTGGGGAAGTTCTCCTGGATAATATCCTGCAGAGTGTTTTCCAACTTGGTTCCATTCTCCCTGTCACAGAGTACTTACTTTTATGTGTTTTCTTGATGTTGCATGTTGCCCCTTTCTTTCCTCTGATGAGAATTTTATCATTGCTTTTATTGCTACCTATTCATAACTTTTCTCACAAAAAATCTCTGAATTACATATAATCAAAAGGTCAAAGTAATTCAAACTTATATGAAAAAACTATAGTACAAGTAGAAAAGTGACCACATATATAATAAAGAAAAAATGAGTATATCACTATTTTTCTTCTCGTCTATTCTGTGTAAACAATTAATTAATCTACACTATTGATTTTTTTTTAGAGACAGGGCCTTATTCTGTCACCCTGGCTGGAGTGCAATGGTGCGACCATAGCTTATTCCAACCTTGAACTCCTAGGTTCAAGCTGTTCTCCTGCCTTAGCCTCCCAAAGTGCTGTGATTGCAGGGGTGAGCCACTGCTTCCAGCCCCAAACTCTTGGTATTTTTGAGCATTTACGATTTCTTAATAACTTTCTTAAGTGGTAGAGATAAACATAAATAAGGCATATGTTTCTGTTATCCATTGCTATGAGACAAAACAGCCCAAAATTTATTGGCTTAAAACCACAATGATTTATTATTTTTCAGGGCTCAGCTAGATAGTTCTGCTTAATGTAAAATAAACAGCCATCACTCGTGTAGCTGAATTCCACTGGGAGCTTGACTTGAGGTGGAATGTCCAAGATAGCCCCTCATCTTCCAGAGTCTTTCTCTATGTGGCCTCTCATCATTTAGTATCTATCCCAAGCTTTCCTGGAGCGTAGTTGCTGGCTTAAGAGGGAGTTTATTCACATAACCATCTGTAAAATGAGTATCCGAGGAGATAGCACAAGAGTGAATACCTGAAAGTTTATTTATAGGGGACTGCCACCATGACAATATATTATTTTACAGTCTTCTCTCTGGATTCTCCTGATTAATGTCCCTTCGTCATGTGCAAAATCCCACACCCTCCCAAAGGTTTATCTCATTAAGACATCATGTTGAAGTCCAAAATAGCATGTTGAAATCAGTTCCAGATTCAAATGAAGTTTTGTTGCTAAAATCCCTGTTGATCTGCAGAACTAAGAACGTAAAAATAAGTTATTGTTCCCTACACACACAACACACATGGAACAGGGGCAGGATAATTGGAAAATTTTCTCCCATTCCAAAAGGCAGGGAACACAACAGTCACTGGTCCATTGTGATTGTGAAGTGCAGCTGGTGTTTTCAAGGTCCCTGACTGCAGGGGCAGAGGATGTTTTCTGATTAGAGCCCAGTTCTGCTCCCTGTGATTGATTCCCCGTGTCTTTTGGCTTTCTTACTAGTATCTTGCCGCTGCACTCTTAGTCATTCACTCTGTTTATAAGAATTGCCTACGTGCTAGTTGCTAGTTTCAACAGCTGTCTGGAAACCTCTTTAATTTGAACAACAACGTTATGAAGTGGTTTTTCTCTCTTCCAAGCTATCACAGGCAGGATTATTGCCAATTGCTCAGTACATAACATGTGTTGACCTTTTAGTATCCCCATTAACAATTTCTTTACTGATCTTCCAGCCTCTACTCACAGTCTCCATGCTATTCTTCAGCCTCTACCATCTGTTCAATCCCAAAGCAAATATCACAAGTTTTAACTTTTTGTTATGGCAACACCCAATTATTTGCTTACAGTTTCTACAATCTGGAAATCTGGATGAGGTTCACTGGGTCATTCTTTTCCTATCTTATCTGAGGTCACTCATGCAACTGCAGTTATTTGTAGGTTTAACAGAGCTGCATGTCTAAGATGGCTTCACTCATGTATAATGCTTCATCTGTTGTGTTTGAGGTAACGTTGTATACTGTCTAAATCCTGGTAACAATTTTAGTATGTTTTATTTCAGGAAATTATTCTAGTGTTTTTTTTCTTTCTGATATATCGATTCTAAGGAGTTACTCACCTTAGCATTCAAGGAATTGTACATTTTGACCTTGTCCTGTTCTTTTGTAACCTCAGCAAATTCTGTCCACTATTCTGTTTTTTATAACTTTTGAACAATCCGTGTGTTTTTGTATCTCTTAACCTTTTTTCATATTTTACCTAGCTGCTTTTGTACCCTTTTCTTCTTTTTCTGTGATGAAATTGTATTTATTCTTCAAGACCTAACACAAAAGTCATGCCTCTGGGTCTTCACAAAGAAAGTTATTACCACTCTCTCTGTGCTACAATTTGTGCCAATTATTTGTGTATCTGTTTCACTAGGGCTGTCAGATAAAAGAAGTGTACTTAAAAATCACACGATGTGAATGATCACAAAACACTGAGTAGTTAAAAGTGCAGCCTGTTGATGCCCCTGTGGAATGCTCTGTTTCTTCTCATGTCTGTGAAATAGGCAAATTTTCTTGAGGGAGAGTTGTAGTATTTTAGATCTGGAAGGCCTTAGAAAATATTTTTATCCATCATTTTATGAATCAGGACACTAAATTACTGAGAACAGAATTTAATTTCCTGGGGCCACACAGTAGTAACTAATGTTAGATTGAGAACGAAGCCCAGATATGTCTCAATCTGGCCTTTGTGTTGTGTTTCCCATCCACCTATCCCCCATTCTTTTTTTTTTTTTTTTTTTTTTTTTAATGAGACATAGGCTCTCTCTGTCATCAGGCTAGAGTACAGTGGCGCGATCTTGCCTCACTGCAACTTCCGCCTCCTGGGTTCAAGCGATTCTCAAGCCTCAGCCTCCCGAGTAACTGAGATTTGTTGAACAGGATAGTCTCAATCTCCTGACCTCCTGATCTGCCTGCCTCAGCCTCCCAAACTGCTGGGATTACAGGAATGAGCCACTGCTCCTGGCCCCCCCTATTCTTTCTCACTTTCATTTCCTCATTCCAGACATCCATGCCCTCACTTTGATGCTTTAATGTTTCCTGCCTGCCAGACCCAAAGCACAGGAGCCCTAAGTTTCTCATTATTAATTAGGCCTGCTCTGCCTTCTATTTCTCTTCAGGAGCCTAATGTGGACACTGTTGGAGCAGGATTTAAGCATCACTTTTGAAATTCATGCTGCTGAGAATGATGAAAATATATATGGATATGGATTCATCTGGAACTTTGCTTTTAGAGATGATAAACAGGAAAAATTACAGTGAGCTTTAGGGATTTTCGTAATTTGCTTGAATGAATTTGAGACCTCTTGGTCAGCTATGCAACTAAGACACAATAAGCTGATTTAAAATAGAATAAATCTGTATCTAGTCATACTCCATATCTAATGAATGATGTATATTTAAATTGATGTATATTTAAATTGCATTTAAATAACTTGTTATGATATTTTATCCTGAAAGTTGTACTACTGAATGTTTGAATTTGTGATTCCTTTTTGCATATTGTTAAGGCATACTTATATCCAAATTCTAGAAGCACAAAAGAGAGCAGTAGACTTTTAATCTTGTTGTATGAACCAGGCTTAAATAGATAGAAGATTATATTAAGCATGTTTGCTAAAATTTAAAAGCAAACACAAATAAATTGTGTTGCTTTATTATACATAGTAAGCAGTATTTTAGTCTTCTTTCAAATCTCAGCTGATATTTCATAACTATTTTAATTTTATTTCATAGATTCATAATTAAGACTGTCATATTGGGCATGTTGATGTTACAGATTTAACATTGTTTTAATTTATTCTACTTAATGTCAGACTTTTCTAAGGTTTTGAATTTAAAAATAACATTGATTTGCAAAGTATTATGCTAATTTACATAAAATGGTCTTTCAGTTTATATGTCTAGGACTATTTTAGCACTATGGAAGAAATAATTGGAAACAATTAACATGCAAAATTGAACTCAATTTTTGTTTAGTTATACGAGTTCTGAAGTGGCATGAATCCCTAATAAGCTCCTCTTAAACATTAATTTAGGATAAATCTCATTAAGGTAGTGGTACTTGTACTTAGAGATATTAGTTTGTGTTTAAAATTTTAGACCTGCTGAGAATATATATATATATACACACACACATATATATATATACACACATATATATATATATATATCAATAATGCCTTCTTTGAGCCTGTAGGTATCACTCAGTATAACTTAACAAAATACTATTTGTCTATGAAAATTAAAATTGTGAAACACTAGGCATAATTGAAAACCTTTCTTCTGCCTAGAAATATGCTTTAAAACTTTTTTCTAGTAGTGCATTAAAATTCAGAAGGAAAGGATGGTGGCAATTCTCGGACCATTGCATTATTGTTCACAGAGGTGAATGGGATATACAGGGCCTTTAGTGACATGTATTGATTTGATCTCTTGAAGAGTGTTGTTATTAAGGCTTCATGGCACAATCCTCTGCTGCAGTTCAGAAACATTTATGCTGTGTGTTTATGATCTTCTGTCTAATCATGTTATCAGAGATGACTGTGCAAGCAGAGAGCATAAAGAAATTTGAGATACCAGGATTTGCTGGCATTAAATAACGGAGTTTGAGGATATGATGAAAAGCTGAAAGGTAAGATTGGGATCAGAAAAAAAGGGCAGATTTATTGGCCCAGGTAGTATTTTCACTTTCTAAAGATTCTCACACACTAAACTCTTATATTATAACCTTCAATTCCAAACAAAGCAGCTTTTTCATGAAGCAATTCCAGACTTTCATCTATCTTGAGAAGAATATGAAATCAAGAAACCTGAGAAGTATAAAAATAGAAGGTATTATTTCCAAGCAAGAAAGGATAAAGTTGAATAATTACAGGCATACCTCGGACATATTTCACGTTCAGTTCCAGACCACAGCAATAAAGCAAATATCGCAGTAATGCAAGTCACATGAATATTTTGATTTCCCTGTGAATATAAAAGTTATATTTACACTGTATTATTGTCTATTAGGTTTACAATAGCATTGTATCTAAAAACAATGTGCATGCTTAATTTAAAAACACCTTATTGCTAAAAAATGGTTAACGATCATCTGAGCCTTCAGTAAGTCATAATCATTTTGCTGGTGGAGAATCTTGCCTGGATATTGATGGTTGCTGACAGATTAGGGTGGCAGTTGCTGAAGGTTTTGGTATCTGTGGCAATTTCTTAAGATAACCCAACAGTGAAGTTAGCCACATCAGTTGACTCTTTCATGAAAGATGTCTCTGTAGCATGCTAGGTGCTTAATATCATTTTGCCCAGAGTAGAACTTTCAGAATTGGAGTCGGTCCTCTCAAACCCTGCTGCTGCTTTATCAACTAAGTTGAAATAATATTGTAAACATTTTGCTGTCATTTCGGCGATATTCACAGTGTCTTTACTGGGATTAGATTCTGTCCCAAGAAACCACTTTATTTGCTTATCCATGAAGGGCGACTCCTGATGTTTTCAAGTTTTATCATGACATTGCAGCAATTCATTCATATCTTGTCTCTACTTCTGCTTTTTCTCTTGCTATATCCACAACTTCTGCAGTTATTTTTCTGCATTAAAGTCTTGAACCCCTCAACGTTATCCTTGAGGGTAGGTGTTAATTTCTTCAAAACTCCTGTGATTGTTGATTTTTTTTACCTCCTCCCATGAATCGCGGATGTTCTTAATGGTTTCTAGAGTGTTGAGTTCTTGGCAGAGTATTTTCAGTTTACTTTGCCTGGATCCATTGGAGGAATCACTATGGCAGCTATAGCCTTAGAAAATATATTTCTTAAGTCATAAGACTTGAAAGTTGACATTTCTCTGTGATTGATGGACTGCAGAATGGATGTTGTGCTAGCAGATATGAAAACAACATTACTCTTCCTGTGTATCTCCATCAGAGCTTTTGGGTGACCAGGTGCATCATCAGTGATCAGTACTATTTTGAAATCAATCTTATTTTCTGAGCAGTAGGTCTCAACAGCAGGCTTAAAATTCTTCATAAACCATGCTGTCAACAGATGTACTGTCATCAGCCTTTGTTGTTCCATTTGTAGAGCATGGGCAGAGTAGATTTATCATAATTCTTACTGGGTTTAGGATTTTCAGAATGTAAATGGGCATTGACTTCCACTTAAACTCACAAGCTGCATTAGGTCCTAACAAGAGATCCAGCCTGTCCTTTGAAGCTTTGATGCCAGGCAATGACTTCTCCTTTCTAGTTACAAAAGTAGTAGATGGCATCTTCTTCCACTATAGGATTGTTACATCTACATTGAAACCCTAAATGTGGCCACCTTCATCAATGATTTTAGCTCAGTCTTCTGGATAACTTACTGCAGCTTCTACATCATCAGCACTTGCTGCTTTACCTTGCATTATTATCTTACAGAGATGGCTTTTGTCCTTAAACCTTATGAACCAACTGCTGTTGGCTTCCAATTTTTATTTTGCAGCTTCCTCCCCTCACTCAGCCTTCATAGAATTAAAGAGAGTTAGGGTCTTATTCTGGATTAGGCTGTGGCTTAAGGGGATGTTATGGCTGCTTTGACCTTCTGTCCAGATCACTAAAACTCCTTATCAACAATAAGGCTGCTTTGCTTTTTTATTCATGTGTTCACTGGAGTAGCACTTTTTATTCCTTAAATAACTTGTTATTTGCAATCACAACTTGGCTAATTGTGGTGCAAGAAGCTTAGTTTTCACGTGTCTCAGCTTTCAAGGCCTTCCTCACTAAGTTTAATCATTTGTAGCTTTTGATTTTAAGCAAGAGAAGTGTATCTCTTCTTTTCACTTGACCATTTAGAGGTCATTGTAGGATTATTGGCTTAATTTCAATATTGCTGTGTCTCAGAGACCCAAGGAGACAGAGAGAGAAGGGAGAATGGCCAGTGAGTGGAGCAGCTGAAACACACCATATTTATTTATTAAATTTTCTGGCTTATGTGAGTATGGTTTATGGTACACCCCCAAAATAGGGTAGGGACATTGAAAATCACCAATCATATAAAAGTAACATAAAAAATCATTGATAATATCTGTTATGGTGACCTATGATATAGGATCTACATTACATGTAATAAGGATGTAAAAGTTTGAAATATTGCTGGAATTACCAAAATTACCAAAATGTGATACAGAGACATAAAATGAGCACACACTTTTGGAAAAATGGCACCAATAGCCTTGCTTGATGCAAGGTTGCCACAAACCTTCTATGTTTAGAAAATGCAATATCTGCAAAGTGCAATAAAGTTCAATAAAACAAGACATGCCTGTATATTATAGTTTGTTCTTTGTCATGATTTATAAAATAGGTTAAAGTGCAAACCTACTTGAAATTATAATTTTAGCAAATTATTTTACACATATTTAATACCAAGTTTAGTCCATATTTTATTCTGTTAACTTGAAGACTATATTGAAGTCATATTCCTATAGGGCTATAGGGCTGTCCTTAATTTAAAAAGTCAAATTTATGTAAATACATTTACACACATTTCTATGGGAGCATAAATTTATTCACTATCTCTGTACTCTTTCCAGACATGACTTACCATGTTACCCATGTCACCCACTGAAATGGCTCCTTTTCATGTGAATTCTGCCTAGAATTTTAGTTCTACCTTTTAAACAAGTGAAATTAATATGTATATATATGCAATAGTTGGATACATCAATATATAGTAACAGTTTTTGTACCTTTCATTTTGTTTATCATTATCTCCTTTCTTTTGGGTTCAAAAGTATGTCTTTTGGTAGTTCTTTTGATAACGTTCTATGAGCAGTTAAGATTTGTATTTAATGGACATTTAAGAATAGCTTTATTTTTTTCTCTCCCTCTTCAATGATTGTTTATTTAGATGTAGAATACAAGATGATGATGATTTTTCTTCAACATTCTGAAAATGTTATTTCCCTGTCTATGAGAATCTATTATTGGTAATGATCTGCCGACAATTTAATTGTCATTTCTTGAGAGATTATGTATAGGTTCTATATTTTTGGTTTTTAGTTATATCTGGTGTGTCTGGGTGTGGATTTATTTTTTTCCTGCTTTTCATTCTGTGTTTTTAACCTGAGAAAGAGAGAGACAGAGAAAGAGAAAGAGAAAGATTGCTTTCTTTTATTCTGTATTTCTAGAATTTTTATTAAATATGTTTGTTGGAAACTTTCAATTTATCCTCTCTGTCTTTGAAATAATTTTTTGAATATTTAAATCTCAGCAATAATTTCCAGGTTTAGAATTTTCACTTTGACTATGCCTAGTTAAGAGTTTACCTCATCTGTTGAGATATCTTTATCTTCACTAGTTTTAGTTGTTAACTTTTTCGTTCTTACTTTTTGTTTCATTTCTGCCTACTTTGTTACATAATTCTCTTCCTCTTTTATGGTTATTTTATTCTGGATATATTTTAAGGTCCCATTCTAATTGATTTGGATCAAATTAATCTGGTTATTTAGTGTGTTGCCTACATTTTTAAGCATTTGGGTCTATCATGTACTTTGGAATTGCAGTAGGCTGACTTTCTGGAAATTTCATATATTGCTGTCTGATTTCTGTTACTGTGTCATTAGTTTTTTTATTTGAAAAGTTTGTGATTATACCAACCCAGTTCCCTAGGCCTTAAATAGAGAAAATTTAAGGGGCCTAATAAATTTCCCAAAGAATTCAAGTTAGTATTCCTGGTTGACAGGTAGTTCTGCTTCATGCAGTAATTCAGGGATCCAGACTTCTTGCCTTTAGTAAAGCAGACATCTCTTAAAGCCTTGTAGTTGTCTGTATCCAGCTCAGAGATTAGAGCAGATTTATGTCCTTCTTAGTCAACTCATATTTGAAGAGTCACATATCATTTCCTATCACATACCAACAGTGACTGCAGTATGTGGCCACACATAACACAAATAAAGGGAGTTGCTATTAAATGTTGTTCCTAGCTCAGTAGTCACTTTCCACAAACAATTCTCTGCCATGGAAGAGGAAGACCAAATTTTTATGGACATTTGGTCATCTCTGCAACAGTCTGTCACTTCACCAACAAAATATAGATATTGATCCTCATGTATCTGATAATGCACAGTTTTCTCCATCAGGCTCAAATAATCCTTGAACCCCTAAAATGAATAAGCATAACACAGGCTGTCAGAGCTGATTAGCCACCAGTAACTACATCAGAAATGGTCATGGATGACAGAAGAATCTCACAGATAGTGGAGTTGAAGGTCATTGAGAACAATGACACACACGATTTAATCAGTGTCCATATCTTTTGGAGAGCTTCATACTACCTACCCAAAAAGATTTTCCTATTTCTTTTCCTTCCAGCTCTCAACCCAGCTAATTATTGACTGAACCCATCTGTTCCTGGAAATATTAATATATTGTTAAATGTGTCAAGTAGCAACCAAGACAAAGAAATCATAGCTGTTGGCCAGCCTTCCAAATTGTTGCATATTAAAGTTTTACCAAAGCTATTACTATTGTGTAATACAGGTTTTCATCTATCCAAGGCCTCCTGTTACACATCACCTGTCCCCTGATTGCTAAGTTAATGTCACTTATTTTAGAGTTTTGTTATGGGTCTATTCCAATTACCATGTGTGTATGTATGAACACACACACACACACACATATATATATATATAGCCACACATATATATAGCCACTCATATATACCCATATATATGTATACACACACATACACACACACACACGCACGCATATATATATATGTATATGTTGGAGTTAAAATATTATTTAAAAGCTGAGGTAACAGATAAAAATTTCAAAGTCCAGAGCCTTACAATGTAGAAGTTAGTTTCTCATTAACGTTGCAGTCTAAGGTTTGCTTGTTGTTGACGGCTTTCCATCATACACAAAATAAGAGAACTGTGCATTTTTCTTTCTCTAGCTCTGTTATCACCTGTGGATTTGTTGTTACCTGTATCCAATGAGTAGAGCATATATGTATCCAAGAAAGAGAGCATATATAGTATACAAGTACTTCTTAAAAAACTTGCCATAGAAATGACATGTATGTAATCAACAAGGTAAAGGTTTTTAGTGTAAGGTTAAATATTGTCATGTCAAGTAATCAGGGTAATCAGGATTTTTCTTTTTTGAACAGTAGGCAGGTAGTAAGCTAAGTTATATACATATAGTGTATATATCTTAGCAATGTAGATTAAATTTGGGGCCTGATTTTTAGATTTTTAGCTGTGTTTTCTCTGGCTACAAAAGGCAAGACATTTCTTTACAGCCTTCCTAAATCTCTGGTTCTCTGAGGATATTTTGATCTGAAAGATTAAAGCCCGAAGCTTGTTACTTTTTTTTTCTGTAAACTCTCCAGCCCAGTCAGAAATTTCCATATATATATATATATATATATATATGCATGTGTGTTTGTATATATATGTGTGTGTGTGTGTTTCATAAAACTAGATATAAGCCAAACTAAGTATGCCAAATTAAAGTTATTTTTATAAATTCAAACCTTATTCTCTTTATATAGAAATAAATAGTATTCAACTATTTTGAAGAAAGTGTGATTATTTTCATATAGAAACTAAAAATAGCAACAGGAAACATTTGTGGTAAACCTTCTGCAATAACAATTCATACATTATTTGAAGAATAATGTATTTTACATAAGTACATTCAAATTGTTTTTAAGATATCTTGTCTCTTGTAAGAAAATCATCCCGGATGTGGACATAAACTTGGATATAACTTATGGTGATATTGGAGGATATTCTTAATATTTTTGAGTCCTTTGAGACAATAACTTTACAAAACTTAAGAAATTACTGGTGTTCCCAGTTATTCATGTGGCCTTTTTAGGAAATAATACTTTTTGTACTCAGTTTTTTCTTCCTTTTGACATGTGATACTATCAATTGAAAATTTGACTTTTATAAATAGTTCTCCATTATGATATTATGAAAACTTCTAGTAACAAGTTATCATTTTCAATCTGGAATTACTACAAACTATTTTTTTAGAATGAGTATCAATAAATAAGTAAATATTATTACTGGAAATGGTAGTCTCAGTTTTACAGGGAACTGTAGAGTAGTGGTAAATTTAAAGAGATGGAGATGTTCAGTTTCAAGTCACTCTATACAAGGACTATCAGCATGAAAAGAAGCATGCTATACCAACAATAGATGGGAACTTTGGGACTGTGAAAACAAGCTCTACTTTTCTGCAGCAATGGACAGAAAAAAGCATGATTTATTCCCATTATTGGACAGTATCAAAAGTGACTGCCATAAAAAGTGATGAAAACCTCTTGAAAGATGGAAACGCTGTTCTGTTGGACAGAGATAAACAACTGTTGTCTTGGATAGAATTCTTTAACTAGGATTATGGTATATTTGGTCTTTTTTAAAATAAATGACTAATATTCTAATTTCTCTGTTTTATTTCTATTCTTTTTTAAAAGTAAACTACTCTTCAGGATTGGTTATTTTTTACCACCTCATAGTTAAGGAGCCTATATTCTTTATCTCTATGTTTACAATTAAATATTTTTAATAAAATTAAATGTAAAAATTGTGTTAATTTGTAAAACATTGAAGATTCTCTATTAATTTAATAATTGCATTATGACCAGGAGGACTTTCCTCTTGAAGCCTAATTTTATGTGGGTGCATTTATATATAGATTGCTATTATGAACTAATTCACGATGGAGATGAAGTATTAATATTATATGTATATAACTTTTTAAATTAGCCTATAAAATAAATAGCATACCTTACTTATGTAAATATTTTTTATTCATGAGGGTTGTTTTTTTTTTTCAGAAATTCTCTTTCATTTATTGAGGTGACCATAAAATTTTTCTATTTATCTATTCATGAGATATGTTATAATGATATATATTTCCTTAGATGACCAATCTATGGTTTAATGAAGTTAAGTTATTTGGCCTTGATGGATTGTTACCTTAATGTTGAATTCTATGTATTTTCTTTAATTTATTAAAAATTGGGATGAGGAGATTCTGTTGAATGCTATGAAGTATAAATATGTTTTGAGTGACATAAAGAATATAATAGTTATATATACTATGTTCTTGGATAGGAGTTGTAAACAAGTCAGACTCAAAATTCTTACTGTTTTTGCTACTTTGAATTCAGCAAAAACGGTGCTAATTTTTGTATAAAATAACAAATGCATTGCAATATAAAGGAATATTTAAAAAGAACAATAAACTAGAAGAGTATTCCTGGCAGATATTAAAATGTGTTTAAAGGAATATATTTAAAATATATAGTATTAACTTCCAAAGATAAATATTCATCAATGTTACCGAGAAAAGAGGTTAAAAATAGACTAAATTACATGAAGTAGTAAAACAATGGTGAAATTGAGTTTATTAATTAATGAGAAGAATAGACAGATTGTTTAATGCCATGGTTGTTATGTTGTAGGGGTTGATATTGGGGAGGAGAAACAATGATCATTTGGACATAGGGTGAGTATTGCAATTTCTTTTCTTTTTTTTTTTTTGAGACAGTTTCACTCTTGTCGCCCAGGCTGGAGTGCAATAGTGAAATCTCGGTTCACTGCAATCTCTGCCTCCTGGGTTCAAGAGATTCTCCTGCCTCAGCCTCCCAAGTAGCTGGGATTGCAGGTGCACACCACCATGCCCAGCTAATTTTTGTATTTTTAGTGGAGACGGGTTCCGCCATGTTGGCCAGGCTGGTCTTGAACTCCTGACTTCAGGTGATCCTCCCACCTCGGCCTCCCAAAGTGCTGGGATTATAGGCCAGTTTCTTAACTAAGCCCCGAAAGAGTCACTCTCACAGTTAAATGTGAGTTGAATGTTGGAAATTAGCAGCCATTGTACCTTAGTGGAGAGATCTATTTGGGGAAAAGATAATTCCCACAGTTTCTTGTTGCTTTAAAATGAAGCCTAAGGCAAAGTTATAATAAAATGAGGCTTACTTGTAGGATACAAATAAGGATTTTCATGAAAATTTATAACTGTAATGAAGCAATAACTTTTTTAAAATGATTTGCTTTCTTATTTATTTCTTTTTTTCTTTATTTCTTCTTCTTCAAAAAGAGAAGAGGAGATAAATGTGCAGAACATGCAGATTTGTTACATAGGTATGTTTGTGCCATGGTGGTTTGCTGCACCTATTGAACCGTCCTCTAAATTCCTTCCCCTCACCCCCCGCCCCACAACAGGCTGCAGTGTGTGATGTTCCCCTCCCTGTGTCTATGTGTTCTTAATGAATGTTATCCCCCACTTACGAGTGAGAACATGCAGTGTTTGGTTTTCTGTTCCTGTGTTAGTTTGCTGAGGATGAGGGCTTCCAGCTGCATTCGTGTGCCTGCAAAGGACATGGTCTCATTCCTTTTTATGGCTGCATAGTATTCTATGGTGTGTATAGGTACCACGTTTCTGTTATCCAGTCTGTCATTGATGGGCATTTGGTTTGGTTCCATGTCTTTGCTATTGTAAATAGTGCTGCAATAAACATATGCATGCATGTGTCTTTATAGTAGAACGATCCATATTCCCGTGGGTATATACCCAGTAATGGCATTACTGAGTCAAATGGTATTTCTGGTTCTAGATCCTTGAGGAATCGCTATATGTCTTCCATAATGGTTGAACTAATTTACATTCACACCAACAATGTAAAGGCATTCCTATTTCTCCACAGCCTCACCAGCAACTATTGTTTCTTGGCTTTTTAATAATCGCCATTCCGACTGGCATGATAAGGTATCTTATTGTGGTTTTGATGTACATTTCTTTGATGATCAGTGCTGTTGAGCTTTTTTTCATATTTTTATTGACCACATACATTTCTTCTTTTGAGAAGTGTCTGTTTATGTCCTATGCCCACTCTTTGATGGGGTTGTGTGTCTTTTTCTTGTAAATATGTTTAAGTTCCTTGTAAATTCTGGATATTAGACATTTGTGAGATGAGTAAACTGCCAAAATTTTCTCCCATTCTGTAGGTTTCCCATTCACTCTGACGATAGTTAATTTTGATGTTCAGAAGCTCTAGACTAATTAGATCCCATTTATCAATTATGGCTTTTGTTGCAATTGCTTTTGGCATTTTTGTCATGAAGTCTTTGCCCATGCCTATGTCCTGAATGGTATTGCCTAGGTTTTCTTATAGGGTTTTTATGGTTTTGGGTTTTACATTTAAGTAGTTAATCTATCTTGAGTTAATTTTTGTATAAGCTATAAGGAAAGTGTCTGGTTTTTCCAGCACCATTTAATGAATAGGAGATCCTTTCCCCATTGCTTGTTTTTGTCAGGTTTGTAAAGGATCAGATAGATGGTTGTAGATGTGTGGTGTATTTCCGAGGTCTCTGTTCTGATCCTTTGGTCTAGATGTCTGTTTTGGCATCAGTACCATGTGGTTTTGGTTGCTGTAGTCTTGTAGTACAGTTTGATGTCAGGTAGTGTGATGCCTCTAGCTTTGTTCTTTTTGCTTAGGATTGTCTTGGCTATACCAGATCTTCTTTGATTCCATATGAAATTTAAAATGTTTTTTTTTCTAATTTTGTGAAGAATGTCAATGGTAGTCTGATGGGAATAGCATTGAATCTATAAATTACTTTGGGCAGTATGGCCATTTTCACATTATTGAATCTTTGTATCCATGAGGATGGAATGTTTTCCCATTTGTTTACGTTCTCTCTTATTTCCTTGAGCAGTGGTTTGTAGTTCTCCTTGAAGAGGTCCTTCATATCTCTTGTTAGCTGTATTCCTAGGTATATTATTCTCTTTGTAGCGATTGTGAATGGGAGTTCATTCATGATTTGACTGTGCTTGCCTATTGTTGATGTAAAGGAATGCTTGTGAGTTTTGCACATTGATTTTATATTCTGAGACTTTGCTGGAGTTACTTATCAGTTCAAGAGGTTTTTGGGCTGAAATGATGGGGTTTTCTAAATATAAAATCATGTCATCTACAAACAGAGACAACTTGACTTCCTCCCTTCCTATTTGAATACTCTTTATTTCTTTCCCTTACCTGATTGCACTGGCCAGAACTTCCAATACTATGTTGAATAGGTGTGGTGAGAGAGGGCATCCTTGTCTTGTGCCAGTTTTCAAAGGGAATGCTTCCAGCTTTTTGCCCATTTAATGTGATAATGGTTATGAGTTTGTCATAAATAGCTCTTATTATTTTGAGATGTGTTCCATCAATACCTAGTTTATTAAGAGTTTTTAACATGAAGGGATATTGAATTTTACCGAAGGCCTTTTCTGCATCTATTGAGATAATCATTTGGTTTTTGTCTTTGGTTCTATTTATGTGATAGATTACATTTATCGATTTGGGTATGTTGAACCAGCCTTGCATCTCAGGGATGAAGCTGACTTGATCGTGGTGGATAAGTTTGTTGATGTGCTGCTGGATTCGGTTTGCCAGTATTTTATTTGCCAGTATTCAGTTTGCCAGCCTTGCATCTCAGGGATGAAGCTGACTTGATTGTGGTGGATAAGTTTGTTGATGTGCTGCTGGATTCGGTTTGCCAGTATTTTATTGAGGATTTTTGCATCGATGTTCATCAGGGATATTGGCCTGAAGTTTTCTTTTTTTGTTGTGTCTCTTCCTGGTTTTGGTATCAGGATGATGTTGGCTTCATAAAATGAGTTACAGAGGAGTTCCTCCTTTTTAATTGTTTGGAATAATTTCAGAAGGAATGATCCCAGCTCCTCTTTGTATTTCTGGTAGAGTTCAGCTGTGAATCCGTCTAGTCCTGGGCTTTTTTTGGTTGGTAGGCTATTAATTACTGCCTCAATTTAAGAGCTTGTTATTAGTCTATTCAGGGATTCACCTTCTTCCTGTTTTAGTCTTGGTAGGGTGTATGCGTCCAGGAAGTTCTCCATTTCTACTAGATTTTCTAGTTTATGTGCATAGAGATGTTTTTATAGTATTCTCTGATGGTAGTTTGTATTTCTGTGGGGTCAATGGTGATATCCCCTGTATCATTTTTTATTGTGTCCATTTGATTCTTCTCTGTCTTCTTCTTTGTTAGTCTGGCTAGCAGTCTATCTATTTTTTTAATTTTTTCAAAAAAACAGCTCCTGGATTCGTTGATTTTTTGGAATGTTGTTCGTGTCTCTATCTCCTACAGTTCTTCTCTGATCTTAGTTATTTCTTGTCTTCTGTTAACCTTTGGATTAGTTTGCTCTTGCCTCTCTAGCTCTTTTAATTTTGATTTTAGGGTGTCGATTCAAGATCCTTCTAGCTTTCTGATGTGGGCATTTAGTGCTATAAATTTCCCTCTTAACACTGCCTTACCTGTGTCCCAGAGATTCTGGTATGTCATCTCTTTGTTCTCATTGGTTTCAAAGAAGTTGATTTCTGCCTTAATTTCATCATTTACCCAGGAGTCATTCAGGAGCAAGTTGTTCAATTTCCATTAAATTGTGTGGTTTTGAGTGAGTTTCTTAATCCTGAGTTCTAATTTGATTGCACTGTGATCTGAAAGACTGTTTGCTATTATTTCAGTTCTTTTGTATTTGCTGAGGAGTGTTTTACTTCCAATTATGTGGTCAATTTTAGAATAAGTGCCATGTGGCACTGAGAAGAATATATATTCTGTTGTTTTGGGGTGGAGAGTTCTGTAGATGTCTGTTAGGTCCACTTGATCCAGAGCTGAGTTCAAGTCCTAAATATCCTTGTTAATTTTCTGTCTTGTTCATCTGTCTAGTACCGAGAGTGGGGTGTTAAAGTTTTCCACTGTTATTGCATGGGAGTCTAGGTGTCTTTGTAGGTGTCTAAGAACTTGCTTTATGAATCTGTGTCCTCCTGTATTGGTTGCATATATATTCAGAATAGTTAGCTCTTCTTGTTGAATTATTGCCTTTACCATTATGTAATGCCCTTCTTTGTCTTTTTTGATCTTTGTTGGTTTAAAGTCTGTTTTATCAGAGATTAGGATTGCAATCCCTGTTTTTTTTTTTTTTTCTTTCCATTTGCTTGGTAAATTTTCCTCCATCCCTTTATTTTGAGCCTGTGCGTGTCTTTGCACACAAGATGGGTCTCCTGAATACAGAACACCGATGGGTCTTGACTTCTTATCCAAATCGCCAGTCTGTATCTTTTAATTGGGGCATTTAGCCCAGTTACATTTAAGGTTAGTATCATTATGTGTGAATTTGATCCTGTCGTCATGATGCTATTTGGTTATTTTGCATACTAGTTGATGTAGTTTCTTCACAGTGTCTTTGGTCTTTATATTTTGGTATGTTTTTGCAGTGGCTGGTACCAGTTTTTCCTTTCCATATTTAGTGCTTCTTTCAGGAGCTCTTGCAGGGCAGACCTGGTGGTAACAAAGTCCCTGAGCATTTGTTTGTCTGTAAAGGATTTTAGTTCTCCTTTGCTTAAGAAACTTAGTTTGGCTGGATATTAAATTCTTCACTGAAAATTCTTTTCTTTAAGAATGTTGAATATTGGCCCCCCACTCTCTTCTTGCTTGTAGGGTTTCTGCTGAGAAGTCTGCTGTCAGTCTGATGGGCTTCCCTTTGTAGGTAACCTGGCCTTTCTCTCTGGCTGCCCTTAACAGTTTTTTCTTCATTTCGACCTTGGAGAATCTGATGATTATGTGTCTTGCAGATTATGTTCTTGTGGAGTATCTTAATGGTGTTCTCTATATTTTCTGAATTTGCGTGTTGGTCTGTCTTGCTGGGTTGAGGAAGTTCTCCTGGATAATATCCTGAAGTGTGTTTTCCATCATTTCCATTCTCCCTGTCTCCTTCTGGTACTCCAATCAATCATAGGTTCGGTCTTTTTATGAAGTCACATGTTTTTTGGAGGCTTTGTTCATTCTTTTTCATTCTTTTTTCTCTATTCTTGTCTGCATGTCTTATTTCAGTAAAGTAGTCTTCAAACTCTGATAACCTTTCTTCCGCTTGGTCGATTTGGCTGTTGATACTTGTGTATGCTTCATGAAGTTCTTGTGCTGTGTTTTTCAGCCCCATCAGGTTGTTTTATGTTCAAGCTACATAAACTGGTTATTGTAGTTAGCAGTTCCTCTAACCTTTTGTCAAGGTTCTTAGCTTCTTTGAGTTGGGTTAGAACATGCTCTTTTAGCTCATCATAGTTTTTTATTACCCATCTCCTAAAGCCCTACTTCTGTCAATTTATCCATCTTTTTTTTTTTTTCTTTTATTATTATTATTATTATTATTATTATTATACTTTAGGTTTTATGGTACATGTGCGCAATGTGCAGGTAAGTTACATATGTATACATGTGCCATGCTGGTGCGCTGCACCCACCAACTCGTCATCTAGCATTAGGTATATCTCCCAATTTATCCATCTTATCCTCCATCTAGTTCTGTGCCCTTGATGGAGAGATGCTGTAATCATTTGATTGAGAAGAGGCAGTCTGGCCTTTTGGGTTTTCAGCATTTTTTCATTGATTCTCATCTTTGTGAGTTTGTGTAGTTTCGGTCTTTGAGGCTGCTGACCCTTGGATGGGTTTTTTATGGGGGCCCTTTTGTTGTTGCTGTTGTTGATGATGACGTTGTTGTTGTCCCTTTCTGCTTGTTTGGTTTTCTTTCAATAGTCAGGTCCCTCTTCTGTAGGGCTGCTGCAGTTTGTTGGGGATTCACTTCATGCCTTATTCATCTGATTCGCTCCCCTGCCTGGAGATACCATTCAGGGAGGCTGGAGAGCAGCAAAGATGGATGCCTTCTCCTTCTTTTGGCACCTCTGACCTTGAAGGTCACCAACCTGATATCAGTAGGATCACTTCTGTATAGGGTGTCTGACAACCCAATTGAGTGGCACGGGGAACAGGACTCGTTTAATGAAGCACTTTGTCCCTTGGTGGAGAAGGTGTGTTTTGCTGGAGGGAAACCCACTAGTCTGGGCTGCTTGGATTCCTCAGAACTACCAAGAGGAAAGGCTAAGTCTGCTGCTCTGAGAGACCGCGACCACTCCTTCCCCTAGGGGCTAAGGCCCAGGGAGATCCAAATTCTGTCCCTGATCCTCTGGCTGGAGTTATTGGAGATCCTGCAGGGAAGTCCTGCCCACTGAGGAAGGATGGGTCTGGGTTAGACCTTAAGGGGCATTCTGGCTGCATACTGCCACAGCCAGCGTGTTGGGCTGTGGGGACAAGTCTTGGGGCCAAACCATCCAGCCTCCCTGGCTCTGGCAGGGGAAAAGAGCAGCCTAGAGCTATAGAAATGGGTGCTGCCCTTCCCCAATCCAGGGAGCTTAGTGTGGTAGGCAGTTGCCAGTCCTAGTGCTGGTTGCTGCCTCTCTGCCAAGGAGCTCAAAGGGCTTAGACAGCAGGCAGCTGCATCTGGTGCTGGTCGCCCTTCCCCCAAGGAGTTTGGTTGGCTTAAGCAGATTCCAGCTGAGAGGCTGTAAGAATCTGCACATTCCAGGGTTGGGAGGCTACGCCCCGGTGACATGGTTTCATGAGTGGGATCTTTCGATCCATGGGTTACACAGTTCCATGGAAAAAGCACTTACCCTGGCTGGGTAGCATGCTCACTCACCACCTCACTTGGCTGGAGGGAACGGACTCCCCTTCCCCTTGTGGCTCTCAGGTAGGGCACCGCACCACTCTGCTCTTCCTTCTCTCCATGGGTCATGCTAGCCTTCTAGTCAGTTTTGATAAGAGAACCTGGTTACCTTGGTTGCCGTTTAAGGATTCACATGCTTATCATTGGTTTTTTTTTTTTTTTTTTTTTTTTTGATAGGAGCCTCCAAAGGCTGCTGCTTCTAGTTGGCCATCTTGGCCCCACCCCAAAACAGTAACTTTTGAAGAATAAAAGAAAAAGCAGAAGAGAAGCATTACTAAAATATTAAATGGTTACATTTACAGCCAAAATTTGTTTTTGTGTGTGTGTGTGTGTGTGTGTTTTCATTAAGAAGGCATTGTGTTGGTATGAAATGTGGGTTCTGATCAATCAAAGGGAAATTCTAGATTATTTGTAATATCATGTAATAACTTACAGCAGGAATTGGCAGACCATAGCATGATTGCCAACCCCAACCCATTTTTGTAAATAAAATGTTTTGGAATACAGCCAAGTTCATTCATTTACATATTTTCTGTGTCTGCTTTCAAGCTATAGTAGCAGGGTTGAGTAGCTGTGTCAGACACCATATGGCCTACAAAGCTTAAAAGCTTAAAATATTTACTATCTAGTCATTTATGGATAATATTTGCATACCTCTGCCCTATAAGCAAATTAATGCATATCTTAGAAATATAAAGTTATCAAACTTGTTATTTTTTAGCCATATATTAGTGGATAGCATTTTTGTAATTAAACATAGAATAAAACCTCTACTGGAAATATTTCCCTCAAAAGGTAACCATCTTTTTATTCAGTCATTTATCTTTTTTAAAAAAATTATTTTTATTTATTTATTTATTTTGAGGCAGTGTCTCACTCTGTTGCCCAGGCTGGAGTGCAGTGGTGATCTCGGCTCACTGCAACCTCCACCTCCCGGGTTCAAGCGATTCTCCTGCCTCAGCCTCCAAGTAGCTGGGACTACAGGCACATGCCACCATGCTGAGTTATTTATCAAAGCATCTATGCTAAGGAATATACATTCAAAAACATTCAATAGAGGATTTCATATTTATTTGTCTTCGGAAAGAATTTGGTTTTTATTAAGATGCAGAAATATCTGAGAGAGATTATGTTAGTAAAAGATGTAGGGATGTGTATGTGGTATGTGTGCATGTGTGTGTGTATTTTCATAAAGGAGTGTTAGTCAAGTGCTTGCTACTGACTTCTGACCAAACTAAGGTTTGGCTGCATGCCACCTGAAAAGATAAGAAGTAAGGTTTCATGGAAGGAAAGCAGCTTTATTCAAGTGGTGACACCTTGGGAGACGGCCAGACTCAAGTCTCAAAAAGCCATCTTAAATTCTCAGGCGGTATAAGGGGATTTTAAGGGGGAAGGTTGCATGGAAACTGTACAGGAGTGTGCATGGTGCAGGTCTGCTTGTTGTTTTCCACTGCTAGTTTGAGTAACAGACTATCCAGAGGCCTGGCTGGCATCATCTCAGTAGAGGTCAGGTTAGGGATTAACTGCACAACTGTTTCATCTTGAAAGGGAGAAAATTGAAACTGCCATCTCTGCCTCATGTCTGGATTGTTGTAAGATTAGCCTTTGGACATTTCAAGCAAACAGGTAGTTAGATATATGTGTATCAGGAAACAAACAAGGGAGAGATTATCTTTAGAGTAAGCTAGCAAACTGGCTATACTGGTTACATTAGGAGACATTTCTCAAGGACTCTTTTTAATACTAGCTAATTCTCTCATTTTGCATTTTGACTAATTGCCATGACAGACACTAAAAATGTATTTGTGATTTGTTTAACTTTTATTTCTTTTTCAACTTGTATTTTAGATTTAAGGGATACGTGTACAGGTTGGTTTTATGGGTATATTGTGTGACACTAAGGTTTGTGATACAAATGATCCCATCACCCAGGTAGTGAGCATAGTACTCAATAGTTTTTCAACCCTTATCCCCCACCCCGCTCCTTCCTCTAGTAGTTTTCAGTGTCCATTGTTGCCATCTTTATCTACATGAGTACCTAAGATTTAACTCCCACTTATAAGTGAGGACATAGTTACTTATAAGTAAGTATGGTTTTCTGTTTGTGCATTAATTTACTTGGGATAATGGCTTGCTGCCTTATCCATGTTGCAGCAAAGAACATTATTTCTTTCTCTTTTTTATGGCTGCATAGTACTCCATGGTACATATATACCATATTTTCTTTATCTGCTACACAATTGGTGGGCACCTAGGTTGATTCAATGTGTTTGATATTGTGAATAATGCTGTGACGAACTTACAATAATGCTGTGATGTCTTTTTGGTAGAGTGATTGATTTAAAAAATATATATATATGTATATATATATATATATATATATATACACACACACCCGGTAATGGGATTGTTGGATCAAATGGTAGTTTTGTTTTAAGTTCTTTGAGAAACCTACAAACTGCTTTCCACGGTGGCTGAACTAATTTACATTCCCACAACAGTATATAAGTTTTCTCTTATCTTTGCAGCCTCACCAGCATCTGTTTTTGCTTTTTTTTTTGAGACAGGGTCTGACTCTGTCACCCAGGCTGGAGTGCATTGGCATGATCACAGCTCACAGTAGCATTGACATCCCTGACTCTGGGCTCAGATGATCCTCCCATCTCAGCCTCCATGGTAGCTGGAACTACAAGTGTGTGCCACCTGCCCAACTAATTATGTATATTCATATATATATGTATATTCATATATATATATGTATATTCATATATATGTATGTTCATATATATGTATATTCATATATATGTATATTCATATATATTTTATATATGAATATATATATAAAACTAAAATATATATACATAAAATTTATATGTGTGTGTATATATATATATATATATATATATATATATATATATATATTTTTTTTTTTTTTAAGAAACTGGGTTTTGTCTTGTTTCCCAGGCTTGTCTCAAACTCCTGGGTTTAAGCAATCAGCTCCCCTTGGCCTCTCAAATATTGGGATTACAGGCATGAGCCACCACACTGGACTTGTTTTTTTTTTTGACTTTTTAATAATAGCCCTTCTGACTGATTTCAAATGGTATCTCGTTATAGTTTTGATTTACATTTCTCTCATGATTAATGATGTGGAACATTTTTCGTATGTTTCTTGGCTACTTATATGTCTTTTGAGAAGTATCTGTTAGTATATTTGCCCACTTTAATGGGCTTGTTTGTTTATTTATTTATTTATTTATACTTGTTGAATTGTTTTAGTTCTTTACAGATTCTGAATATTAGACCTTTTTCAGATGCATAGTTTGCAAATATACTCTCCCATTCTGTAGGTTGTCTGTTTAGCCTATTGATAATTTCTTTTGCTATGTAGAAGCTCTTTAGCTTAATTAGGCCTCACTTGTCAATTTTTGTTTTTGTTGCAATTGCTTTTGAGGACTTAGTCATAAATTCTTTCTCGAGCCCAGTATTCAGAATGATATTTCTTAGATTTTCTTCTACGATTGTTGTAGTGTGAGGTCTTATATAAACGCGCTTGTTTAAAAAAGTGTGAGTTAATTATTTATATTCTTTGTGTAAAAGTATACACAGCATCAGATTATAAATAAAATTTAAATTATATTTTACTTAGAAATGATAAAAAAAAGATTTTCTGTGAACCATAGACTAAATTTCCAGTAGGTTCTCATTTTTTTCTCTCTACATCTATATTATACTGTGCTTTTAGCAGCCCTAGATATATGTTTATTAAGGTGTGATGGAGGCCTAATATTTACTGTGTACCCACTACATCCTGAAAAACCATGAATTGCCATTAATTATCACAGTCTGTGTCAAACAATACACAAATCCTTGGAACACAGTACTATTTATAATTGTGCTGTTGCTTATATGAAGGGATGTACACTCACATGGAGGCCATAAGTATATATACACTTTGTATACTTAGCTTATTATGTTATGAAATATGTTTAAAATGGGTGTTCTTTGAAATTTTCCCAAAGTTGATAATCTTGAATAAGAATCTTTTTATGAAGATATTTCTAAAATAAGTAATATATTTTATCTGCTTAAGATATAAAGAAGAACCTTTGTTTTCAACCAAAATAATAGTTATATTCAAATTATGAAGCATGTTTTTGCATAGGAGTTTTACGTTTTTGTTTTTGGCATGGGTCTTCAGTAATGCCTCCTGCAAACTCGTCATTGTATATTGTCATTATTTTTGTACTTCTCTTTCTCTCTGCCCTCTCCACCACCCAATCTGTCTCATTTTTTGCGCTTTAAAGAACTGAATTTATGCTGAATGGTGAATATTTTATCATTATGTTTATTTATATTTGAACTTTCTTATACTGTGTACTTGATTAAACTTTCCTGTAAAATGTGACTATATTTTCCCATTTTATACCTCTTGTCTTTTAAGATAGAGATAAACAGATAGAAAGAGATAAAAAGAGAGATAGATAGATCAATAGATAGATATTCAACCCATTCATTCTAATTCATCAAAAGTAAGGATTTGGAAAAATTATTTACCATTAAATATTAAAATGATTTTTTAGAATTTCACTTCCTTCCTTCCTTTCCTTCCTTTCTCCCGCCTTCCCTCCGTCCCTCCCTTCCTCCCTACCTCTCTCCCTCCCTCCCTTCCTTCATTTCTCCCTTTTTCTTTCCTCTCTCCCTTCACCTCCTTCCTTCCTTCCCTCCCACCTTCCTTCTTCCTTTCCTTTCCTTCTTTCCTTCCTTTCTGTTATGGCATAAATATGCAAAACTTGTTTGGAGGAAATGGAGAAAATTATTGCTTAACACATCTCTTCTTCCATTAAAGTTCTTTCTGTATGTGTATACTTGGCATTCTTAGGAAAGGACTGTGATGTTGAAACATAAATTGGCAATGCTTGCAGATATATCATGTAATAATTCTGTACCTGCTAATGAAACATTGAAGAGTCCAGCATTGCATGTGGAATGTTTCTTTAAATGAGTATTACTTCAAAGGGATGATGATCAAAGTATTTAAGAATTCCTAAAGGATCAGAAATTCTTTTTTGAGATAATTTTCCTTAACATAACAATGCATGTTTATTTGCTGTCTGATGGCCATGGGGTAGTGGTATTTCATGAAAAAAATGTCTTAAATTTGCTGTGACAGCCTAGTTTCCCAGAAGATTAGCATATCAAGGTTTGTCTTCTATGTATATTTGTAAGCTAGATAAAAGTGTTAATTCTAATTGAAATGGTTCCTTTAGTAGATTTAATGAACCCTCCACCAACAAGTAAATTAAACTGAAAATTATTGACACAAGTTTTATCGTTGGAGAAGAAAATAATTACCAAAATCATTGTCTCCTCTTGATCAAGTTTAACTGTCTTGTCATAGAAAATTGTAAATTGAAATTAGGAGTAAGGGCCTGTGTGAAAAAAGAAGTAACATTATACAATAAAGTATTGTAGAAGAAAATCTTACTAGTTGCTGAAACCTTATACTGTAAGAAAAAGCAAGGGAAATAGATGTTCAGTTGGTAAAATCAGTATAAAGTAACAACTTAAAATGATTTTGTCCAGCTCTGTCATTAAGTAGGGCCTATAAGCAGTAGGGGAACTTCACCCCAGAAACATATGTGTGTGTTTTCTTTTCCAGAAAGATCCAGGAGTGTTTGGGTTACAGCCAGTTTCATTTCTTAATACAGGAAAATTATGAGGCTCTGTCTGAACTGTCTTTTCAATGTCAAACTAAATATGCTTTTAGAATAAAAGAATAAGTGTTGTAAGGGGAAAAACCCATTAAAACTATTCCCATCTCCAATTTTAATGTTAAAAAGAATATATATACATGATTAATTAAAATAAATTATGTTTGGGAAAGGCTCTGAGTTCACAATGATAATCAAAAGGGACACATTAAAATACAAATATAACAGAGTGGAAGGGGATCAGGAGAGGAGTGAACACCGCTGGTGAGAATAGCACTGGAGAGCGTGATTCCACATCCAGAAGACGCAGCTCCCCACGTATTTGACAAGGCTCCCAGACTCTGAGAGCATTATCAAGTTCACTGGGCTCACAGAAACAGATAATTTATTTAAAAATTAGAAACAAAAACTTCACTAATAGCTGACAATCTCTGGGTGGTGACTTTTTTTAATTATGAGAAAACATTTAAGGAAAATCAGTGCTTTTACATTCCATTTCAGAATTGCTTTGGCTATTTGTTTATTGTCTGTCCTTGTTTACTTGCACTATTTGGCTAACCTGCAGTTGGTTCATTCTTCCATTCTTCATTCTTCCTAAAAAAAAAAATCAAGAGGCTTCATTAATCTTAAAATATAAAAAGAAAATCCCAAAGTGGTGAATGAAACATTGAAGATATGTGTCTTACTAAAGCAGCTTGCTGTAGGTATGGGCTGCATTTTTTGTTTGATACTTTGTATATTCAGATAGTTATTTATATAGAAGTTAAATTCTACAAGCTTCTGGTAATGACTTTAAACAATTAATGTATCTTCCAACAATAAAATCAACAATTCTGATTTTGAATGAAAAAAATCTGAATTTTTGGCAATGATTCAAAGCTTTTTCTCTGAATTTCAAAATTTTTCACAGAATCTCCACTTTAAATTCCCCCCCACTCTGTTAAACTTAACTATAATAATGTGAACATTCCAATTTCAGAAAAAAGTAAATTAAATGTAAAAAGTTCTAATAAGAAAGTTATTTACATTATAAAATATGTATTTACTTTAAAATGTATACAATTCAGTTAAAATCAAGAGGCCAAATGAGACTTATTTATAGTAGCTCTGTTAAGTAATAATGACATAAAATAGACTGTGCTTTAAAGTGTGCAGTTTGGTAAGTTTTGACATATGTCTAGAGCCATGAACCCCCCATCACAACTAAGCAATAAGCGTATCTTTCATTCCCAAATTTTTCCTTACGCACCTATGTAATTCCTCTCTCCTTTCCTTTAGTACAGCCAATAACTATGGCTCTATACATTTGTCTCTTTATGTTGGTTAACTTTTTCTAGAATTATCACAGGCATCTGCAGTATCCAATCTTTTGCCTGCTCTTTAATTCAATATGATTATTTTGCCATTTGTTTGTGTAACTGGATATATCAGTATTCAGTATTAAAAGTTCATTACTTTTAATGCTGAGTAGTAGAGCATTATTTGGATATACCACTAGTTGTTTATCCATTCATTTGCTGATGGACATTTTGGTAGTGTCTTGTTTGTGGCTGTTACAAATAAATTTGTTAAGAACATTTATGGAGGGGCAGAGCAAGATGGCCAAATAGAAGCCTCCAATCATCCCACTACCACAAGGACACCAATTTAACAACTATCTACCCAAAATAAGCACCTTCATAAGAACCAAAAATCAGGTGAGCATTCACAGTACCTAGACTTAATTTCATATCACTGAAAGAGGCACTGGAAGAGGGTAGGATATAGTCCTGATTTACTGATGGCACACCTCTGAGGGTAGGATATAGTCCTGATTTACTGATGGCACACCTCTTCCATTCCCTGGAAGTGGCTGTGTGGCTCAGAGTGAGAATCTGTGCCTGGGAGAGGGACAGTGCAGCAACTGTGAGACATTGCATTGAACTCAGTAGTCCTTTGTAATAGCAGAAAGCAAAACCAGGCTGAACACAGCTGATGCCAGCCTTCAGAAGGAGTATTTAAATCAGCCTCAGTTAGAAGGGAATTGTCCATCCCGGCAGTCAAAAAATTGAGTTCTGGCAAGTCTTACCCCCACATGCTAAAGTGCTTGGGGACCCCAAATAAACAGGAAAGGCAGTCTAGGCCCCAATGACTAAAACTTCTAGGTAAATCTAGGGCTGAACTGGACTCACAGCCAGTGGACTTATGGGGCAAGTGACCTACACAGACACCATTTAGGGTAGTGAAGGGAATGCTCATGCTGCTAGATGTATTGGAGCTCCAATGTATGTTATTTGTAACTTTTCTCTTGCTGCTTTTAGGATCCTTTATCCTTGATCTTTGGGAGTTCGATTGTTAAATGCCTTTAGGTAGTCGTCTTTGGGTTAATCTGCTTGGTGTTCTATAACTTTATTGTATTTGGATATGGACATCTTTTTCTAGGTTGGGGATGTTCTTTGTTGTTATCCCTTTGAATAAACTTTCTACACCTATCTATTTCTCTACCTCTTCTTTAAGGCAAGTAACTGTTAGATTTATTCTTCTGAGGCTATTTTCTAGATCCTGTAGGCATGCTTTACTGTTTCTTATTCTTTTTTTTGGTCTCCTCTATGTGTTTTCAAATAGCCTACCTTCAAGCTCACTAATTCTTCTGTTTGATCAAGTCTGCTATTGAAAGACTCTAATACATTCTTCATTTGTCCATCACATTTTTCAGCTCCAAAATTTCTGCTTGGTTCTTTTAAATTACTTCAATCTACTTGTTAAATTTACCTGATAGAATTCTGAATTTCTTCTCTTTTTCTGTCTCCCATTTATTTTGGGGTCTTTATTTGCATGCATTTTTACCGCTTTATGTATAGGGACCAGCCCCACAGGGTCGGTGGGTCTCTCCCCGTGTGCAGAGATGAGAGAGTGTAGAAATAAAGACACAAGGCAAAGAGATAAAAGAAAAGACAGCTGAGCCCGGGGGACCACTACCACCAAGTTGCAGAGACCGGTAGTGGCCCCAAATGCCAGGCTGCACTGATATTTATTGGATATAAGACAAAGGGGCAAGATAAGGAGAGTGAGCCATCTCCAATGATTGGTAAGGCCATGTGGGTCACGTGTCCACTGGACAGGGGGCCCTTCCCTGCCTGGCAACCGAGGCAGAGAGGGAGAGGAGACAAAGAGAGAAACAACTTACACCATTATTAGAGACTTTTAGTACTTTCACTAATTTTCTACTGCTATCTAGAAGACAGAGCCAGGTGTACAGGATGGAATATGAGGTGGACTAGGAGCATGACCACTGAAGCACAGCATCACAGGGAGACGGTTAGGCCTCCAGATAACTGCAGGCGAGCCTGACTAATGTCAGGTCCTCCAGAAGAGGTGAAGTAGAGTCTTCTCTAAATTCCCCCCGGGGAAAGGGAGACTCCCTTTCCACGTCTGCTAAGTAGCGGGTGTTGTTCCTTGACCCTTATGCTACCCCTAGACCACGGTCCGCCTGGCAGTGGGCGTCTTCCCAGACGCTGGCGTTAACGCTAGGCCAAGGAGCCCTTCTGGTGGCCCTGTCTGGGCATAACAGAAGGCTCACACTCTTGTCTTCTGGTCACTCCTCACTATGTCCCCTCAGCTCCTATCTCTGTATGGCCTGGTTTTTCCTAGGTTATGATTATAGAGCGAGGATTATTATAATATTGGAATAAAGAGTAATTGTTACAAACTAATGATTAATGATATTCATATATAATCATATCTAAGATCTATATCTGGTATAACCATTCTTATTTTATATTTTATTATACTGGAACAGCTCGTGTCCTTGGTCTCTTGCCTCGGCACCTGGGTGGCTTGCCGCCCACATTTATGTTCTTTTATAGTTTATTAATGCTCTGATCATTTTTCTTAGTATTGATACAAGACTTTTCTAATCTTCTGAGTGCTTCTTTCTGTAGCCTTGGGTAATTTTCTCACACATATGTGCTAATCATCACTTGGTCAAGTATTTGAGGAGGCACTCTACAAATTCAGTTTTTTTCTTTTGCCATCACTCTCCTCTCTAGTAATCTATCTCCTGTGAACTCTTTCAGTTCACAGCTGGAGCTGTAACTCCAGCTATGTCTTCTCAACACAAAAAGACTGCCTGTCTCTACCTTGTTTCCTCCCCACTGTGTTGGACCCTGGACACTTTCTTTAGGCATAAGTTGGAGCAATGTTGAGGCTGACTTCATTTTATTCCTTTCTCTTGGGGATTATATGTTTTTCTCCTTTTTTTTTTAGTTGTTTCACCAGTAAGTATATATTTATTCTCTGTAATATCTCTGTGGCCAGAAGTCCTGGTAGAACAGATTTAGTTTATCAGATTTTTAATAAACTCAAGAACATGTATATACACACAATATATACATATATATTATGTATATATAAAACATATACATAATTATTATATTTTTGCTTTTCTTTGTAAGTTTATGTCTATGATGTTTAGTGTGTGATACTTGTATATAGGTGTCATCATTTGAATCATTGGTCCCAGTTTTTCATTTCTCCTTGTATTCATGCTTTTTCCCATACAGCTTTGAAGTTCTTTCCACTTAAGCACAAGTGCTTTTCCAGATTCCTTGACTTTGGCCTTAGCAATAACGTTTGTTTGGGCCAATGGAATATGAGTCTAAGTTGTAGTATGCCAGTTCTGAGCCTACGCCTCAAGTGGCCTAGCTTGTTTTTGCTTGCTCTATTATACCTCTGTCAATACCACGAGCTTTCCTAGTGTTTTCTGGTGCAGACTGAGAGCCCCAACTACATTGAAGATTGAAACCAGCCAAGATCCACAGACTGAAGCAGTTTCCTGCAATGTGCAGGCTAGATCAGATGACCTCAGCGAATCCCCAGAATAAATGATAGAGATGAAAAATATAGATATGTGCGGATTCACTGACAATAAGATGAATAATGCATGCAGAAATTTCACAGATCAGGTCATTATAGCAAAATAATAGGAAAACATGTCATGTAACTTTGGACAAGTAAGAAAAATAATATTTCTAGGGCAGTCCAGTTTACAAAATACTGAAATGGACCTGCAGAGTACCTAAGTCTGTTGGAGCATAGATGAAGAGTCAAGAAAATGCAGGATGGAGAGACAGAGCTATAGCAATGCTAACAAGAATAGAACACTGAGAATTGTAGTTTTGTGGTCAGCAATAGGGGTCATGATGTGACAAATGCTATTATCCAGACTGGAGCACAGTCTCTGTGAGTTACCCAAAAAAGGTTTCACAGGAAGAGATTCCCACTGGTCCAGTACAGTAACTTCTCCTAGCCATTTGAATAAAAATTTACTTGCTAAAGGGGATCTCAAAATATAGACCCACCTTTAGGTTTATTTTTTAAAATTGTTTTTATATAATTTGCATATATTCCCCTTAAGAGTCTGTTCTTAACCCATTTATTATGCCTAGTGATCCGTTATTGGAACGCTAAGCTTGTGGGAGTTATTTATATCCTACTGCTCAAAGTCATCACCAAGGTTTGATTTTTTTTTAAAAAAAGGCAACCTCTGGCATAAATGGGTTAAATCATTGTTGATAAAGTGTTTTCTTCATTTTAATGAATTACAACTTATAAAAAACCTTCAGCATAGGTATCTAAATATTGTGGTCCTTATATTACTCTTAGAATGAAAAGACTTGCAGCCAGAGTGGCCAAACAGGTAACACTACTTTCTCATAATTCATCAGCAAGTTTAAAATATACTGCCAATGTGTTCCTTCCTCTTGATCACTATTAATTTCATAGGTTAAACTTGAACTGTATAGCCTGACAGTTCCACATTTGTGCCCCAACTATTCATTTTCTAAGAAGCAGCTGGTCATTTCTTTTATCTGTCTTTTGCTTCGTTTTATCTTTAAAATAATATCCAAACTCAGGGTCATGGCTCAGGATGACCTCTTCTCCTTCCAGGATCTAGCCCTTGCCTGCCACTACACCTTCATCTCCAACATTGGCCTCACTTCCTGTGACTACGCTGTTACTCACATCACTCATTGTTTAGGACTCTCGAAATTTCTTCCTTTAGGGCCTTTGCATTTGTTGCTTCCTCTGTCTTAAGTATCTCCTCTTCTGTATGAGTCTTCTAGGGCTGCCCTAGCAGAATGCCACAAATTTATGTTTTCACATTTCTGGAGGTGGAAAGTCAAAGATCAGGGTTATGGCAGGGTTAGTTTCTGGTGGGGATGCTGTTCCTTACTTGCAGAAGGCCACATTCTTGCTGTGTCATCACATGGTTTTTCCTCTGTGCTTGTGCACTAGTCACGTCTCTTCTTCTTATCAGGACAACAATCCTATTGGTTTCAGGCCTGAGCCTTATAACCTTATTTAATGTTAATAACCTTTGTAAAAGCCCTATCTCATAATATATCACATTGGGGGTTAGAGTTTCAACCTATGCATTTTGGGGACACAATGTAGTCTATATCACCATGGCTTATCCCTTGCCACTCAGATCATCACATGGTCAATGCCTTTTCATTACTCAGGTGTTATTTCTAATATCATTTCCTTGGAGAGTTCTCCCTCAACTATTGCTTAATCACAGTGTATTGTGACTCTACAGGACATGTCTGACCCTGTTCACTCATCACTAAAATTACTATATACAACCAGAATTGTGCTTGGCACATATAATGAAGCATTGAGAAAACATTTGTTGAATAAATGTTTTCTTCTAATACTGGTTTATGGGCATAACTATTTCTGAATGTGTCCTTTCTCAAAGGTAGACACTTGAGCTTTATGATCCATGGTGTTATCCTAAAAAACAGAACACAATTTTATTATATTAAGTATACCACTGAATATAGCAATTGGTGTCTTGAGGAGTTACAACATGTCATTATTTAAATAGGTTATCATATTTTTTCCAGTAATCACCCCAGCTATATTAAAATGAAACTTCTCCCCTTTTTGTCTCTAGGAAGCATCTTTCTTGACTGTTTCTTGGACAGATGCTATAACTTTTCAACTACTTATTAGTTTATTTCATTATTTATTGATTTTAAAATGCCAATCTCAAATTATACTCAAAGGTTTTTCTACATTTCCCATCTGTGATGACAGCTCTTATAGCTTTAAGAGTACTAGGTTGTGGGTGGGCTTCAAGACATCTCTTTTCACTCCCACTTCTAGATGCCAGGTCCATCTGTGATGTGACAAGAGCGGGTAAATATCTTCTTACTTGACTCAATCAGATTGCAGTCTTCTTTTCCTTGGTTGTTGTCGCTTCTCAGGCTGACACTTACTCCAGATGTCCTCCGCATGGTTGGGCTCCTAATTCCTGTAATTCTGAATGGTCTCCATGTACTTTCTTTTAGAATCACCTAAGAGGTGTTCCACTTCTTGGGTCACTGAAAGAGGTTGGTCAAGATTCAAATGCACTTATTTAATCACTTTATTCTTCGTTAAAATCCAACAAAGACTGATCTTAGCATACCTTTTCTTTGTTTTCTGCCTGAATGAGTATTAGCAGGCCAGCTTGAGCACAGCAGCATTATTTACATCCATCATGCCCAAGAGTAGTTCATATCCTTGCTTCATCAAATAGGAGGACAAGTTATTTACCAGAATTCCTTATCTTAGCACCTCCATCTCTCTGTTGGTCATTGCTTTCATGCCTGGGCAGCAATAAAGTATCTGTGGATCCAATGCCTCACTAACTTTTTTGTTTCTGAGATGGAGTCTCATTCTGTTGCCCAGGCTGGAGTGCAGTGGCGCGATCTTGGCTCACTGAAAGCTCCGCCTCCTGTTTTCAAGCAATTCTCCTGCCTCAGCCTCCTGGGTACCTGGGACTACAGGCACATGCCACCACACCTGGCTAATTTTTTTGTATTTTTAGTAGAGACAGGGTTTCACTGAGTTAGCCAGGATGGTCTCGATCTCCTGACCTCATGATCCGCCTGTCTTGGCCTCCCAAAGTGCTGGGATTACAGGCATGAGCCACCGCTCTCAGCCATTTGTTTTGTCTTTACATCTCTTTTTCAAATTTGAAATTATTTCTCATGAGAGATTGTCCCTAACCAGAATATTATTTCAATTTCAAGTACTTTATTCTTATTTATTTTTATCTTTATAATTTACCTTCTAAGATTTTTTTCATGTTCTTATTTTGCTACTATATATATTTACTTAGTGATATGTTAGATATAATATTAGCAAACAAGACTAATATCTATTATCAGGGAAAATAGGTTTTCAACTTTATAGTATATGACCTTTAGAAGTAAAATGTTAGATTTTTTTTTTACTATTTTACAATGTTTCTTTTAAAACTATTTCCTATTTATATTCATTTAGATTTAAAATCCTCCAATAAGGAAATAACTTATTTTCTTTGCTGAAGAGTTGTAAAATTCAATTATGCATAAAGACAAACATCACCCTGAGTAAAGAATCATCCGTAAGATTAGTGGAATGAATCTGCTGCAACATTTACACTTCATACTCTGAAATTGATTTTTATGCATTTTAATGGAAGCAATATTTTGCATTTGAGTACATTACATAGGAAAATAAAATGTCAAGGCTTATTCCTCACAGAGTTCACAATCTCCGTTTCCGTTTCTGTATTTTTTTCTCTTTTTACTTAGAGGAATTGTTATGAGATGATCTGGTGGTCAGTTCATTTCTCATTCTTTTAGAACAATAATTTGCACATTAAAGTCCTAATACAAATAAATATACCCTATGTTCCCATCTGTTATTCTTACTCTATTGAGACCTAGTATAAGAGTAGAGCAGTAAATGGAATACAGTCTTATTTCTCAACTATATCTTTTTTTCAAATGGCAAAATATATAAATATTTCTCATATGTTTAAATTTTTACTTTTATTCCACTAATGCCCAAATAATACATTGATCTCAGTCATGGGAAGAGGTGGTAAGATAGGATTAATATGTCTTTATTGTAGCTTGCTGTGATTTCATATAAAGAACATGCCATTTTATGACTCTCACTAGTGTAATGAATAAGTAAATTTTTAGCTTTAGAATTAATGCACATACCCTGACATTTTATATCTAATTGATCTGAAAGAAATTCTAAAGAGAGTTAAACACTTTAGGCTCCCAAACATGAAGAATTTGAATAAAGCATGAAAGGAACAGAGAGCTATTTGTTGTTTACTTTATTCTTCGAGAAGCTAAAACTTAGAATCTAAAGCACAGAAGAAAATGTCCCAGTTTTCAAAATCAAGAAATCAAGAATCATGTTTACATGGTTTTTTTAACTCACATTTTCTGTAAGCCAAGTGTTGTATTTAAAGATATTGCATTGAACATATTGGACACAGTTTCTTCCTGCAAAGAGTTAACATTTGCAAAGCTGTTCCCTTATTACTTCCTGGAAATTTTTTTCTTCCCATTTTAGTGTTAGATTATTTTAAGTGACTCTTGATTCTTATTTTTTTACTTGAAAAAATATGGAAAAACAAAACAAAAACAAACTACCATTTAGTGACAAACTATCTGATTTCCAAAAACCTGAAAAATTAAAATAATTTTTGTATAATAATAAACCCATTTAAGAAGTTAGTTATGATTTAATGGAAATGCTGCCTCTGTATATGTAATGTAAAGAGGGGGCAATGTAATTTATTGATGAGGCATGCAGGCTCTGGATTTCAGATTGACTGAGTTCTAAGCTCAGTTTTGCCACTCACAGGGCAAGCTGTTCAACCACTACAATATAGGAGAGAGAGCAATACCTATGTCATGAGATTTTTGTGAGGATTAAATGAGATAATGTACATAGGGATTTAGTAAAGCACCTCTCACTTCGTAAGCACTCACCATTATTATGCAACATTTCAACACTTTTTTAATAAAAAGTAATTTAAAACTATTAGGGAAGAGAGAGACAGGAAGAGAAAAAGAGAGAGAGAGAGAATGAGTAAATAGGATTAATGAAAGAGTTGATTTAAAAAAGTCTCTGATGTTAGTACTTTGGGTAGAAAAATTTTATATTAGTCTTTTGCCAGATGCATAGTTAGTAAAAATTCTGTAGGTTGTCTCTTCATTCTGTTAACAGTTTCTTTTGTTATGCAGAAGCTCTTTAGGTTAATTATATCCTAGTTTTTGCTTTTGTTGTGATTGCTTTCAGTGTCTTCATGAAATCTTTGCCCGTGCCTATGTCCTCAATGGTATTTATGGTTTGGGGTTTTACATTTAAGTCTTTTTTATTTTTTAGAAAGAGTCTCACTGTTTCGCCAGGCTAGTGTGCAGTGGCGCGATCTCTGCTCACTGCAACCTCCACCTCCCAGGTTCAAGCAATTCTTCTGCCTCAGCCTCCTGAGTAGCTGGGACTACAGGTGCACACCACCACACCCAGCTAATCTTTGTATTTTTAGTAGAGATGGGGTTTCACCATGTTGGCCAGGATGGTCTCGATCTCCCTGACCTTGTGATCTGCCCTCCTCAGCCTCCCAAAGTGCTGGGGTTTCAGGTCTGAGCCACCGCACCTGGCCTACATTTAAGTCTTTATCCATCTTGAGTTAATTTTTGTATGTGGTGTAAGGTAGGGGTGCAGTTTCAATCTTCTGCCTATGGCTAGCCAGTTCTCCCAGCACCATTTATTGAATAGGAAATGCTTGCCTTGTTGCTTTTCTTGTTTTTATCAGGTTTGTTGATGTTCAGATAGTTTTAAGTGTGTGGTTTTATTTATGGGTTCTCTATTCTGTCCCATTGGTCTGTGTGTCTGGTTTTTTTTTTTTTACCAGTACCATGCTGTTTTGGTTATTGGAGCACTGTAGTATAGTTTGAAGTGGGGTAGTGTGATGCCTCCACCTTTGTTCTTTTTGCTTCGGATTGCCTTGGCCAATCAGGCTCTTTTTGGTTCCAGATGAATTTTAGAATCGTTTTTTCTAGTTCTTTGAAGAATGTTAATGGTAGTTTAATGGGAATAGCATTGAATCTATAAATTGCTTTGGGCAATGTGGCCATTTTACGAATTGATTCTTCCTATCCATGAGCATGGAATGTTTGTGTCATCTCTTATTTCTTTGAGCAGTGGTTTGTAGTTCTTGTAGAGATCTTTCACCTTTTTACTTAGCTGTATTCCTAAGTATTTTTATCTTTTTTTGTGTGGTAGTTGTGAGTGGCAAATTGTCTGTGACTTGGCTGTAAGTCTAATATCCAGCATCTGTAAAGAACTTAAAGAAATTTACAAGAAAACAACAACCCCATAAAAAATTTGGCAAAGGACATGAATAGACACTTTTCAAAAGAAGACATTCATGTGGCCAGTAGAAAGAAAGCTCAACATCACCAGTAGTTAGAGAAATGCAAATCAAAACTACAAGGAGATACCACCTATCACCAGTCAGAATGGCTACTATTAAGAAGTCAAAAATAACAGATGCTAGCGAGGTTTTGGAGAAAAAGGAAATCGTATTTATACACTGCTGGTGAGAGTGTAAATTAGTTCAACCATTGTGGAAGACCCGTGGTGATTCTTCAAAGACCTAAAGACAAAAATACCATTCAACCCAGTAATCTCATTACTGGGTATATACTCAAAGGAATATCAATCATTCTATTATAAAGTCACATGAATATGTATGTTCATTACAGCACTGTTCACAATAGCAAAGACATGGAATCAATTTAAATGCCCATCAGTGATAGACTGGATAAAGAAAACGTGGTACATGTACACCATGGAATACAATGTAGCCATAAAAAGGAATGCAATTATGTTCTTTGCAAGGATTTGGATGGAGCTGGAGGCCATTATCCTTAGCAAACTAACACAGGAACAGAAAACTAAATACCACCATGTTCTCACTTATAAGTGGGAGCTAAATTATGAGAACACATGGACACATACAGGGGAACAACACACACTGGGGCCTCTCAGAGGGTGGAGGGTTAGAGGAGGGAGAGGATCAGGAATCACAAGTAATGAGTACTAGGCTTAATACCTCGGTGATGAAATAATCTGTACAACAAACCCCCACGACACAAGTTTACCTATGTAATAAAACTGTACCTGTAACCCTAAAATTAAAATGTCAAAAAAAGAGTAGCCACTAGAAGATAAGCCACCTCCAAGAGAAAAAAAGGAAACAAAATGTACTTTTTACAATAGAATGTGTTGATTCTTCTTGAAGAATACTAGTCTCAGTAGGATTTTAGCTATTTTTAGTCTGCTAAGAATTGGCATGAATAAACATTAACAGGTTAATGAAGTCTCTGAAAATAAGTGAATCCAGTTGCTTGTTTAATGTCCCAAACTCAAACTTTTAATGCTTTGTAATAGTCTCAGTTCCTTTTATAACTGCGAGGAAATAGTTTCTTTCCCAGAGGCATACTGCCTTTAAAAAAAATGTCTATTTTTATTAACATCCCTTTGTGGCCGTAACTACTATTAGGTAGTTGGAGTAAATTATCTTACTGATGACCTATTTCTGTTTCTATTAGTTCTTAATCAAGAATGATATGCAATTGGGACACAAATTTTCTTCCTTCAGACTTACTCCAATTTCCCGTATCCTGGTCCCCAAGGTGGAATTGCGTATCTAGAATTCCCTTTAAAACTGTCAATAGCCGAATTTTCCTTTGTTACTGTCTGGCACTTTAAACAACTTTGGCATCATTTAAGAATTTTGTTGTTTTATTTTGAAGTTCCAAAAGTGGAAAATAAAAGCATGTGGAGGGTAGGTTTAACAATACTTGATTGGACCATCTAGAAGTGACTGAAGAAACTGGTATTGTTTATATAGAGAGGAGAAACCCAAAGACTGATTTAGTAACTAGCTATATAGAGGGCAGAACTAAATTGCTGCTTTAATTTCCCTGGTGAATTTGTAGAATTTAACCGCTTTAAATAACAGTTTCCCTATTTGCAAGATGAAGATAATATTTCTGCTTTATGACTGTTTGGGGAGGATTAAATGAGACAATATAGATTAAATAATTGAATATAGTGACTGGTAATAGTAGGAGCTCAATAAAAGTGTCTTCCTTTCTTTTGTCTTCTTTAATAGGTGGTATGATCACCACGAATATCAAAATGGGAAGTTACAGTTGTGATTACTTAAAACATTCAGAAACATTGTCTGCTATGGTGGTTAGCTGTGGAATATCCTTTCTCTTTCTCTTTCCAAGGAAAAAAAATGCAAAATTGATTTTTGAGGAACAAGTACAATGATCTTCACAATCAAATGTTATTTCTAAAAGAGTTTAAAAAGTAATGGTGATGATTTTTCAGTTTATTAAAGCTGGAAAATCATTATTCATGTGCTGTTTATAGATGTTATTTGATTTTAAGATCCTAATAAGATGCTGTAATTAAAAATGGTATAAGTGAAATATGGTTTCTCATTACTACAACTCATTAATAAAATATTTATATTCTTATGGATCATAGCAAAATATAAACATTATGTCATTTGATAATTTTTGTTTAATTCTTGATCTGTTAAGTGTTTTTAAGTCTAAGCTAATCTTTTTGCTTAAAGATGAACATTCACCTCAGAGTTAATATATGTCTTCCTTTTTCTTTTAATCATTGGATATAATAGCTTCATACATTTATAAACAAGAAGGAAATGAAATATTGGAATTTCATAAAATAAAAACAAAAGTTAGAACATCGACTTAAGTATATCAAAATTGGAATTAAAGTTAACAGTTCTTGCAAAATAACAATACAATTCTAATATGCATGGAATAGCCTACTCCACATTTTGACTAAATGTAGAAACAAAAGTTAGTAAATATTATTTTCTTTGTTAAAATATTGAGTTACCTAGATATAAACAGAGTAATTTGGTAAAAATTATTTTCTAAATTCCAGTTTTATTACAGCTTCTAGTAAGATCAAATTATAAAAGTAAAAATTATTATATAATTACATATAAATTACATAAAAATTTTAAAAGTTTAAATCCCCTGTGATGTTTTTAATAAATTTATTTTAATAAAGACCATTTTTAAATTTATTTGAAGATAAATGAGGAAAAGGCCTAAAATAATTTATGTAAGAGAAATACTAATTCTCAATAAGAATTATGCTGAAAGAAAAAAGCTAGAAAAAAATACATACTGAAGCACAAAATAATACATAATGAATGATACATGAATATTTAGAAAATGTAAACTAATCTATTCTGACAGAAAGCAGACCAGTAGTTAACTGGAGCAGAGTATGTAGGGACAGATGAATTGCAAAGAGGAAAAGAAATTAATGGGGGTGATAGTAATATTTTGTAACTCTGCTGTAGTGGTGGTTTCATCAAAATTTATTGAATTGTGTATTCATCAAATTGGCTGCATTTTGCAACAATCATATCTCATCAAATTTTATTTAAAGAACAAGAACGATAGTATCACTTCTTTAGTTTTGAAGTAAATAAAGAAAATGTGAAGGCACTATTTTTATTAACCAATGGATTAAAAAATAAAATGAAAACCAAAAAATTAACAATGCTGGTATCATTGAAATCTATGAAGATGGTGGCAGTATCAGTTGGTCAGACTTTTGGATAAGCAATTTGGTAATGCATCTCCAGGTTCAACAAAAATATCCTTACCCTTTGACATACCAGTTTTGCTCTCATAAAATTGTCAACAGAATGATCCAGAAGGATAAAGTGACATGCAAAAAGACTTTCTTTTCTGAGTAGGTTATTCTAGTAGTTTTGAATCTTAGTCCAGATATTCAGCTGTGCAAAAAAAATCTTTCCTTTCTCCAAATCAGTTGAATCTATTTTTTACGTATTTGCTGAGAAGGTACAAATTTAACTTGAGTTATTACTACTGACTTCACCAAATTGTGCCAAGTTGCTGAAGCCTAACTTAATACCTATGAATCAGGGACACACGTCAAATCATTTGCCATTAGTTCACACTGGACCCCATTCCAGCCTATAGCATTCAGAGATCTGCTATGTTCCTACCACTCTCTGAGAAAGGCGATCTTTGGAGGACATGAGGTACACTCTACCTAGAAGCTAGCCTATTTGGTGTTCCAGGTAGCAATTCCTTTGATATCTTGCCATCACCCAGAGTTAGAGCCACAGAGCACGGCTTATGTCTCCACTACTTCTGTAACCCCTTTAGTCTCTAACTTTTTTCTCCTCCTCTTCCTTAGCCACTAAAGTTCTCCTAACCTCTCTTCCCCTTCCAGAATACCTAGCATAATCTTTTTAGTGAGCTTGGCTACTCCTTAGAACTTGGGTGTAGAGATGTGTGTGGTGCATAATTATTACCTCATAAATTACCCTGCTAAATTTGTTTTAATGAGGAATTTGTAAATGCAAGGAATTAATTAGACAAGTATCTAGTGGATGAAATATTATTGCTAAAATTGAAGAATAGAAGCAGAATGCAAATTTATATTTACTATGAATATGATGTCTTAAGAATCATGTATACTATTTGTTATGATGAGACAAATTATGAGAGTTTTTCCATCGCCATAAACTATAAAGTTGTGTGGGTGTGTGTGTAATTTCTTAAGAAAAATACATGTGTATTATTTAACATACTAATGTATGAGTTGGCCAATTTAAATTCAAAGAGTTAAAGAATACTGATTGATCATAATTATGAGGTCATCCTTATTATGTAAGTTATTCAGGGGAGGAGTGACTGGGAAACTTTGAAGAAAAGTTAAAAATTTCTTAGAAGTGTACCAGTACCTGTACCAAAACAGAGATATAGACCAATGGAATAGAACAGAGCCCTGAGAAATAATGCCACATATCTACAACTATCTGATCTTTGACAAACTTGACAAAAACAAGCAATGGGGAAAGGATTCCCTATTTAATAAATGGTGCTGGGAAAACTGGCTAGCCATATGTAGAAAGCTGAAACTGGATCCCTTCCTTACACCTTATACAAAAATTAATTCAAGATGGATTAAAGACTTACATGCTAGACCTAAAACCATAAAAACCCTGGAAGAAAACCTAGGCAATACCATTCAGGACATAGGCATGAGCAAGGACTTCACGTCTAAAACACCAAAAGCAATGGCAACAAAAGCCAAAATTGACAAATGGGATCTAATTAAACTCAAGAGCTTCTGCACAGCAAAAGAAACTACCATCAGAGTGAACAAGCAACCTACAGAATGGGAGAAAATTTTTTCAACCTACTCATCTGACAAAGGGCTAATATCCAGAATCTACAATGAACTCCAACAAATTTACAAGAAAAAAACAAACAGCCCCATCAAAAAGTGGGCAAAGGACATGAACAGACACTTCTCAAAAGAAGACATTTATGCAGCCAAAAAAATGCACGAAAAAATGCTCGTCATCACTGGCCATCAGAGAAATGCAAATCAAAACCACAATGAGATACCATCTCACACCAGTTAGAATGGCAATCATTAAAAAGTCAGGAAACAACAGGTGCTGGAGAGGATGTGGAGAAATAGGAACACTTTTACACTGTTGGTGGGACTGTAAACTAGTTCAGCCATTGTGGAAGACAGTGTGGCGATTCCTCAGGGATCTAGAAGTAGAAATACCATTTGACCCAGCCATCCCATTACTGGATATATACCCAAAGGACTATAAATCATGCTGCTATAAAGACACATGCACACGTATGTTTATTGCAGCACTATTCACAATAGCAAAGACTTAGAACCAAGCCAAATGTCCAACAATGATAGACTGGATTAAGAAAATGTGGCACATATATACCATGGAATACTATGCAGCCATAAAAAGGATGAGTTCATGTCCTTTGTAGGGACATGGATGAAGCTGGAAACCATCATTCTCAGCAAACTATCGCAAGGACAAAAAACCAAACACCGCATGTTCTCACTCATAGGTGGGAATTGAACAATGAGAACACTTGGACACAGGAAGGGAAACATCACACACCGGGGACTGTTGTGGGGTGGGAGAAGTGGGGAGGGAAAGCATTAGGAGATATACCTAATGCTAAACGACGAGTTACTGGGTGCAGCACACCAACATGGCACATGTATACATATGTAACAAACCTGCACATTGTGCACATGTACCCTAAAACTTTAAGTATAATAATAATAAAATAAAATAAAAAGAATTAAAAAAAAGGATGAGACCCATTATTTTGCTTGTGAGCTAGATCCAAATATGAGTCACTATCTTAACTGTGGCCAGATCCACATATGAAGGTCACAATTCCAATTTTGTGTATTTACTTGTTATGCTCAGTACCTTAAGAGTGGGCTTTTGAAATACGAGGTGATAAAAATATTTACTTTCACCTGTGTGTGTAATCGAGAATTCTAATCTGAACTTCTTGCTGATTCTTGTCATGAAACTCTCTGTACCACCCAAGGAGTTTACACACTATGAGGTACTGTTGTAAAGTTCTGTGAGCTTGGTACAAATATTCAACCACAGACCTTACTTATTGCCCTAAGCCTAGCGATAAAAGGCAAAATATTTTTTAATGGCTGAATCGCAATATAAGATGGACAATCATGCCTGTGAACTGAACTAAAGTATATGTCATAGTCTTGTTTGTGAGCAAAAACTAGGCAGGGAGTTAACACCACTTAAATATTGTGCCAAAATCATGTCACAATGCACTCTTCAGGTAGGGTATGGGAATTAGAGTCACATTAACTGAGTGCTGGACTAGGCAATATGAAACCTTCCCAAATGTGGAAAAAAAGAAGGAAAAAAAAAAAAAGAAGTATACCAGTACCACAACCAAGGAATACAGGCAATCCTGAGCAAGCGGTATTATGAGGAGGCTGCTGGAGACTCGGTACTCTTGGAAAGGTTGTTATGAGATGGCTTAGGGTATAACAATTTAAGCTTTACTATGTGTACCACTTTATTGAAATTGCATTTTTAATCACAATGATTGTAGTTAAAGCATTCTAAGTGTGTACCGATATTAATCAAATTATTAAAGCATTCTAAGTGTGTACTGATATTAATCAAATTATTCTAAGTTGTAAAAAACTTGTAGAAAATAATGTAGACAAAATTTAACCTAGGAAAATTTCCAAACTAATTTTAGTGGTATAGATGAGAAGCTGGTCAGTTGGTCAGCACAAGTAAACAATGAAGTAACACTCTGAATTTATCCACATATATCATGGATCTTTAAGAAAATTCACGTAGAGATATTCAAAACAAATTATTTAAAGATCACTAGTGAGCAAACAAATGAAAACATTCTGGTTTTACTCATAAAAAGTGGTAGCTATATGATAGTGTTTGGCTGATAAGAGTATTAGAATGCTGAACATCCTCTGTAGAAAATTGCACATATTCTTAACCTAATAACAATAAAAGATGATGAGGAATGTCAACTCAGATTTAAAAATGAATCCTTACTTCCTAAAGTGAGAGACAAATAATAAATTAATGTTCATTCTATGGAAATGAAATTGAGATTCAAGTAGACTATGTATTTGATAAGAGCCCCAAATTAAAGCTGTATAGTTCAAGACTATGAAATGATATTATGTCTAATCACCCCCCAAATTATAATACCTCTTTTGTCAAGTAATGAAAGCTTGATATAGAAAAGGATACATCAGGCCGTTGTGGTTTTAGAAGTCAAACAATATTTTCTGAGAATTGTTCTGAGCTAAAACAACAACAACAATAACAAAACCTCAGACTTTGGATTTGAAGGGGTTTACCTTAGTAGTCTGTTTAATTTATTTTTTAAACTTATTGCTGACCACAATCTGCCCATCTGTGTCACATTATAAAATATATTCTAAGTCTGCAGTCTAATTGGGAATGTAACTTTAGGAACATGGGAACTTTAGGGAAAAAGAAACTTTCTTAACAAGGTTGTATTTAAGCATTCTTTACTCAACTGACATAATCAAATTATTTTAACTGATAAAAATGAAAATATAGTAATTTTTGGATTATAGTTTCATGTTTCTATGAAAAACAGTTTGATCTTAGTGATGAATTTTGTACGTTCTGACCTCCAGTGTGATGTTAATGTGAACAGATCTGGGCAAACCAAATTCTGCTTCTGTTCCTTGGGGAGAGTTTTACAATCTTTGCAATTATCAGTGCCATGGCTGTACATTATCACAATCTCAATATTTTCAGTGTTATAGACTTAATATATAAATTTTTTACTGTCCATGAAAACACCATTGTGAGCAGTTTGTTCATCTAATGAATCTCTTTCAATTTCTGTATTGACAAATGTGTTCTTTTGAAGGTTGTATACCTTGCTTAAAGTCACCTCCAACTATAAATTATTTTTTAAAACATCAAGAATTCAGTTGTGTCTGACAGATGGCTTTTTGGATTTTCCTTTACCTGATTGCTTAACATCACACAGGTTTAGGTATTATTTTTAGCATATTGCCTATACCAGTTGTTTTCAAATTAGCATAAGCAGTCTACTGAAATGAATATGTGCACACACCCACATACACATACAGAGTACTGTTTCTATGTTCCAGGTTGAATTGTTCATGGAACTACAATGTATAAATCATGGGAGAGGTCCTCTTGTACTTCCTTTTGAACTTTTCTGAGACCTCAGAGCAATTAAGGTTCCTCACACAACAGTTTGAAAACTTCCTTTATCATTATACTGTTTGGTAAAAATTCTTTTGAAAGAAATAAAATGGTAGCCATATTTTTACATGCAATAGTTCCAGAATATTCTGCCAAACTTCTAAGAATAATTTAAAAGTAGATTTAAATTCTATTCCTTCTTTTTAACACCCTGACTTTGTTTTGCTCTCAATTAAGATTTTAGAGTTTCTCCAAAACTCCTTTTAGAAATAAGTGAAATCCTATTAGAAGCATGTGAAATATTTATATAGGGTCATTATTATAGGTCAAAACCACCCAGTTTTCCTGCAAAGAAGTGCACAAGCACTCCAGCAATTTCCACTGTTATTTTATCTAACTCCTCTCAGCTCCCTTTTCCCCTGTCTTCTTTTTTCTTATGCTATATTAAGTACCTTACCTTTTCTGCAAGTCTCTCACCAGGATGCTTTGCAGATAAAATTTCCCTTTTGTGTAAAATGGGACAGATGAGAAGTAGGTTTTGGTGGTACATAACTTTAATAGACATTAGGACTTTTTACATAGCGCCCTCTTATCATTCTTCTTTTTTTCAATATCTCCTCAACCATATTTTGAAACAGTGATATGCTCCTTCTAGTATTGTAAGTATTGCTTGTTCTTTGATTCTTTGCTATTGAGTATTTCCTTAATGATAAAATTCTTCCCTACTTACAGTTCTATTTTTGAGATTTTGGCCTTCAACATTATAGGATTTTTGTAGCATACTCCATATTTGAAAATAATTTTCTTTATATTTTCAACTTCTTACATGTAAAGACTGATGGTTCTTCATTTATTGTCAGAGATCTCTGCTTCTTGAGTTACCTTGACTTGATAATATATCTTGATATGTTGGTCATTTATAATGTATCTGAATGTTTCTTTGCTATGGTAAAATATATGATAGTGCTTTCATTTAATATTTATTGTATTTTATTAATTAGGGTGTTGTGGATGGAATGTATTTCCCCAAAACTTCCTATGTGGAAATCGGATTCTCAGTGTGATGATATTTGGAGGTGGGGCCTTTAAGAGGTAATTAGGTCATGAAGAAATGAACTCTCATGAATGGGATTAGTGCCCTCATAAAAGAGGCTCCAGAATGCTTCCTTGTCCCATCTGCCTTGTGAGGATACAAGAAGGTAGCCATTTATGAACAAGGAAGCAGACCCTCACCAAATACTGAATATGCCAGTGCCTTGATCTTGTGCTTCTCAGCCTCCAGAACTGTGAAGTATACATTTTTGTTGTTTATAAGCCACTCAGCCTATGATATTTTTATTATAGCTAAAACAGACTAAGGTAAAGTGATTTGAAAAATAAAGTGTGAATTATGTCTTTGATTCTTTAAATCAGTTACTGTCTTGTTCCATTTTTGGTCAATTCCTATTTTATAGAAATAGTATTAGGCCAAAGAGAGGACTAAATATGAAAATGCTTTCAAATGTTTCAAAGAAAGGCATATAATAAACACCAAATAGTATAATAACTATTATTATCCCCATTATTAATGTTGTTATTTTCTTCATGATGAGCAGAGCAAAATCATTATTAAAAACTGAGTTGTGAGTGTTTTTTGCATTTCAATCTTTCTGGCAATTTTCTTACCTAGCTTAAAAAGATGACACTGGCAGCTAAGTCAATTGTCTTTTTCTCCTAACTTGGACGTTCTTCTATTTGAGTCCCTTTGTATGCACAAAGAAGGATTCAATTCAAGGGAGAAGAGTCCTAGTTTTCAAGTGACGTTCTTGAGCTCTGTTCTAGGCAGTACCCTTTGCTGGAGTTTTCCCTTGAACTAATCACTTAACATTTTACATTTACTTTCATCACCATAAAATATGGTTAATAATCTTCCTAGATGATTGTAACAATCTTTAAATGAAAAGGTATATGCAGTGGGCACTTTAGATCCTCTTCCTGTATTTCATTACTGAGCAATTGTACCCATCCCTCAGTGCTGATTGTTGGCTGCTAGTAGCTCACAGCTGCTCCCTTCTCTAAAAGTTGCCATTGACTGGGAGCCACTAGGTCAGTTATGTGACTTGCCGACCCCTGGAGAATTCCATGGCCATTGATGGACTAATATGAGAGGTTCAAAAGATCAGACCCCTTCCTTTTTAAGTATACTAATGAGGCAAAATGTTTGTTTGTTTATTAAAAAAAATTAAAACTACCGTTGACTTAAAAGGTGTATTTGAACAAACTAGATGGTAAATTTCTTAACCAAATTTATTAAAGCAGTTACTATCATTCATATCTATGCTATTTACTAAGAACAAAATGATAATACAAACATGGCCCTTGCCTTCAAGGACCTTATATTTCAATGTGGGAAGTATACACATACACACAAATACAAACATATACAAATCACATTAACTCTTGGAAATTTCTATGACTTACAAAACAGAGGATAACTAGAGGTCTAAACTTAGGGTAGTCAAGAAAGACTTCTTTAAGTAGATGGCGGTTTGACTGAAACCTGAACAAATAATGAAAGGGCTACTAATAAAGTACAACAGCAGAGAGAATATCATCATATGCAGTCTTTTAGGCAGGATATGTTTGACATTTGCAAGAGAATACTGATGTGTCAGCAGTATAGTGAGTAAAGGTGATTGAGGGAAGAGATAAAGTTGAAAAGAAGGTAAGATTACACAAGATTAAATGCCATAGTAGAGAGTTTGAGTTTTGCTCTACATGCAGTGGGAAAACACTAAAGGATCATAAATGCTGAGAGTGGAAGGTGATATAATTTGAAAAGAGGACAGCGGATCATAAGAGGAAAGAAAGGAAGCAGGAAACAAGTTAATCCATTGTCACATACTGGTTGACACATCATACTGGACAGAATAAAGGCAGTGACATACAAGAGGATATATTTCTAAGACAATATTTGTAGATGATTCAATGTGGTAATTCAGGGCATGGAAAATAATGTTTGCAGAAGCATTGAATGTTAGGTAAGAGGAGAAAGTGTGATGAAACAAGGGTATGATGACAAAAGATAGTGAAAAACTAGGAAAAAATGAGTTTCATTGTGAGCATGTTAAATATGAAATTGTAGTGAGGCATTTGTTTATTTATTTATTCATGGAGAGTACCGAACATGTTTAAGGATTGCAATTTTTTATTGATACATAATGTATATATTTTGAGAGTACATGAAATATGTTTATACATTCATATAATGTACAAATACCAACTCAGGGTAATTGGAATATCCTTCATGTTAAATATTTATCTTTTCATTATGCTAGGAACATTCAAATTATTCTCATCTAGCTATGTTGAAATGCATAATATATTATTGTTAACTGTAATAATCCTGCTGCTCTTTTGAACACTAAGTCTTATTTCTTTTATCACAGTGTTTGTTGTTGTAGATTATCAATCCCTCTTCATCCTCTCTTCCTGGGCTATGGTAACCACCAGTCCATTCTCTGTCTTCATGAAGTGCAATTTTTACACTTCAGATTATTAGTGAGAACATGCAATATTTGTCTATCTGTGCTTGGCTTATTTCACTTACCATAGTGACCTACAGTTCCATCCATGTTGTGGCAAATGACATGATTTTATGTATTTTTATGGCTGAATAATAGTCTATTGTGTATATGTGACACATTTTCTTTATCCATTCATTCACTGATAGGCTAATGAGGTTGCTTCCATATCTGATTTAAAGAGCAGAGTTTTCAGGACTAAGTGTGGTAGTCCCATCATCCGCCTTTGTCTCTGGCTGTCCTCAGGAATATTTGTCTCTTCAGACACTTGCAGTGCTTTCTTTGGGTGTAGGCAGGGACCAAACTCCTGTCAGGGAGCCCAGTGGGGAAGCTGGTTGTCTACTTCAGTCTTACTTTTTTTCCAGTGTGGAAATTGTGAGTTGGGGGGAAATGTTCCACCTGCTAGGTGTCAGGCAGATTGGAGGGAAGGGCATCACAGATATGGAAGTCTGATTTCCTTCCTGTGTGTTCAGAGTTTTTTCACTTTTCTGTAGTCCCAGGAACTCTCTTCTTCAAATTTGACTCTCAGATATTTCTGGTGATAATCTAGGCACTGTATATTAGGTTTTGGTTTTCTGTGCAGGGGATTGAAGCCAACTTGCTTTCTTGCTGCTGTATTGAAACTGGAAAACTTCTGCAGTGAGACATTTAAATGAGTTGTACCTAACAGCCTAAATGGGCTGGAAATGTTTATCTTATTATCAACAACATAGACAAAATATGGCAATGGATGTGCTCAGTTAGGGAGGGCAGGAAAACAAGAAGGCCTAAGACTCAACATATAAGTTGGTAAACTGTAAGCATTTAGGAAGAAGGAGACTAGAAAGAAGTTAATAAAGGAGAGAAAATGATAGTGTGGGAAGTATGAAGGGAGAAAAACAATTTAAACATGTTCAACTACATTGAGTGCTGCAAAAAATGTGAGTTAAAATAAAATTTGAGAGTGGTTCATCGGAATTTCAATTTATAGAATTCAGATGACTTTAAAATATAATGTGGAGAGTGGTAGACACAAGCCTGTTGGAGTAGATTGAAGAATGAATGGGAAATGAAGAAGTAAATTAGCATCCATAGAAAAATTATGTAGAAGAGATATAGTTAGTTGGAACAGATTATGAGAGTCATGGAACTTTTTTTTTTAATTGGGAGAAAGTGGAATATTATGGGTATATGTAGTTTTATTTTTAAAATATCTTAATTTGGGGCATTTTACTTTTAGCTTGTAATTTCAAATATTCTGGAGAAATAAGATGGTTTTTCAATGAATGTTTATGTAAAATTTACATGTATTCAGCAGTAAAGAGTTTGAAAACTGACAATTGTTTGCTACAAGTTTACAGCTTTTAATCCTGATGTTTTGTTGCAGCAAGGGGACACTTTGAAGTAAGTTGTTAGGCAGTAACTCCTTGTAATATAATTGGACACTGAGCAAATTGCAGTCTCAAAGCCAGCCCTTGTAACCTTTATATTACTAAGTTCAATAAAAGTGCAGAAGACAATGAAGAAGAAACGTGACTCAGAACTGAGAAAAATAACTGAACAACTTAAAACTGGACCTATCATCCTGTTGTTTGAGACATACTATTGACTCCAGTAAGAAAATTGGTAGTTAAATTGAGTGAGAACCATACCTGCTAATTATAATAATGATAATTATTATGATTAATTATAATGATAATAATTTTGCTATTTATTACAAATACTTATATTTATCAGCACTCAATTCTTGACGTCCACTTGGAATCCTGGATTTAAGCATTCTTAACTCTTATTGCCTTTATTTTAAATAAATTTTAGATACTTTCCCTGTGTGTCTTAAGTCTCAAGTATGGAGAGACACTGAAATATATTCAGCATAAAAGAATTAGTATTATAAAATGGGTTTTCTGAGAAGGACTTTGAATTAATATCCTAAATATAGATCATGTTTCATAACATAAAACAACTTCATTATATCTGAGATTTCATATCAAAATCGGTTTTAAAAGTAAGAAACAAACAAAAGATAATAGGTCTTTATTAAGGTGTGCAAGCCATTTTCAATTTATCATGGCCTTTGGTCTTAACGATAGAAAAGCTTATTATGAATTCTTCATGCTGTGGGAACTTGAATTCCTTGGAGTGTTTTCTATATTATTATTTCAACTCTCTTTCTCTGATCAATCCAAATTGATTTTAACATAGCTATAATGATCCAAGCATTCACATTCTCCCTAGAGATGATTCCTGAAATAAAATAGTTTTATTCTTTGGCTATGTCAAATTCTTCAGAGATAATTTATTTCATAATCTGCAACAGCAAAGCAACGATGCAGCTTTTACCATGGAGTGAGGGAATTAACCATTCACCCTCTCCTTTTACTATGTATGCCCATGGATTCACAATTTTACATATCAGTGGTAAAAATATCGTTAATTCTGATGTTTAGAATTTAATACTGACACTTTTAAAAGGAATGTAACACCGAAGGACCTATTTACTCAAAAATTATAATAATCTTTACCCTTATCCAGACAATCTTTTTCATTTATTTTCTTCCTCCCTAGGTACTTATTTCTACTTTTGCTTGTTTATAAAAGTTTGCGATGAATTAGCATACTGTTTGTAGTTTTTGTTTTTCTTTTGTTTTCTTTCCTCTGTACTAAGAGTCCTAGTCAAAAACAAAGAAATCAATTGTTCCAACTCTGTGGGGTCAATTTTCTCAGTCTTCCTGTGCATTCTCACAGCATTACAGATACACCTTTTTTTAGAGCATTTATCCCCTACTTTCATATGTAATTGCCACTTGACCATTTATTTATCCCTTGAAATCAGATATCTTTCCTGGTTTTGCCAGTCCTTGTCCCTCTGATTTGAAGCCTGGAGTGTATAGATGGAACTGAAAATTTGGGGTCTATTGGACATTATTCCTGGAAGCACTGACTGCTCTCTTGTAATACTGTAAGGTGAATTGTGTCATTTAGGAGGATTTTGCCCTGTTATAACTCAGATATAAACCTCCTATAAAAGGGTGTCCTTTCTATGACTGCCTGCTCCAAAATCCACTTATTTATGTTTGACTGTATTTCAATCCAGATGTTTGCCTTTTTAATTACTGAGTTGGTACCTATACCAACCTGTAGTCTATTCTCACATCGCTGGTAAAAGACTACCTGAGACTGGGTAATTTATAAAGAAAAGAGGGTTAATTTACTCACAGTTCCTCAGGAAGCGTAGCTGGGAGGCCTTAGGAAACTTACAGTCATGGCAGAAGGTGAAGGGGAAGCAGGAAAGTCTTATATGGCCAGAGAAAAAGGGAGAAAGAGTGAAGGGATCTTTTAAACAACCGGATCTCCTGAGAACTCACTCACTATCATGCGAACAGCAAGGGGAAAATCCTCCCCAGTGATCTAATCACCTCCCCTTGGGCCTCTCCTCCAACACTACAAATTACAATTCAACATAAGATTTGGGTAGGGACACAAATCTAAACCATGTCAGTACGTGATACCTCAGTGAGACAAACCTTAATGGCCTTGGTCCTAGAGATATGTCATAGTTATCCAGGGTATAATATCAAAGATCTGGATCCCATTCCTGAGGTAGTGTGTGATAATGTTTGCATGTTTGTCTCTGCCCAAATCTCATGTTGAATTGTAATCCTCAGTGCTAGAACTGGGGCCTGGTAGGAGGTGATTGGGTCCTGGGGGTGGATCCCTTATTAATGGCTTAATGCCGACTCCATGATAGTTCTTATGAGATCTGGTCGTTTAAAAGTATGTGGCACCCTCTCCCACTCGCGCTCTCTCCCTTTTTCCTGCTTTTGCTGTTACATGCCTGCTTCCCCTGCACCTTCCACTGTGATTTTAAGCTTCCAGAGGCCTCATCAGAAGCTGAGCAGATGCCCAGCATCATGCTTCCTGTACAGCCTACAGAACTGTTAGCCAATTCAATTTATTTTCTTTATAAATTACCCAGTCTCGGGTATTTCTTTCTAGCAATGCAAAAATGCCCTCATACAATGTGGTTCTTTGCCCAAATTATTGAAATTTTGAGCACCTAACTCATTGAAGAGGATTGTGCCTATTGCTAATATTTGTTACACATCTCCATGTTTCAGAACTCTCTTAGGACTCAATAATGCTCGGTGCTCGCCTCCCTGTAGATCTAGCCATGGTTCCAACCATTAGAGAACTCCCCTGCTTTCTAGCAGGCAAGGTTACTCAGCAAGAGGGGCTGTGGACTTTTTGAATCTCTCACTAGGCTATGAGTAGAAGAGCATACACTTAGCTTCATCCATATCGGAGCAAGAAGATCAGACATACTACCCCTTGTATAAACAGTTCAAAATAAAATCTTGACCACCACCTAACCAATCACATTCTCTCCAGCAGGCAGTCTAGAGCCTGTTGTGGTGACTTGGCCTAGCACTGTAGCTCCCTGCCAGCTTGATCTCAGCAGGTGAGCCCTTAGAGCAGACTAGGTAGCAGAAAGATAGCTTTAATAACAGAGTGGCAAAGTGAAGCAACTCTCTTACTGCAAACCACTGACTCATATAAGTAATTCTCTGATCTTGTATTTTATCTTTTTTGTTTAATCCTATCATTCCTTTTTTCCCCCAGGAAACAAAGTCTGAACTTTTATGCTTTGTTTTTGAAATCCCTAAATATGTGGAAATTGACTCAGCGGTCTTCCCTTCTGTGTTTCCTGAACCAAAGGAAAGATAAGCTAAGGCCTCAGTCCTAATGTAAGACCAGAGAGAAGATGTAATATCTCAGTGGTAGCTCCACACACAGACCAACTCTCCCTTGATAGGGACAGGTAGTCAGCTGTATATATCCAAACCTGAGCTGCCCATTCTCTCCTTCTGGAACTTTATAAGGCCACATGTCCCAGAAAGGTACCTTAATCCTCTGAGCAGGAATATAATGGACACTTGGAAAACATCAGTGGGTCACTTCATGTATCAGGAACCCTGGAAAACCTTGCCAAGAATAACGGCATTTTCTGTGCTGATGCTCTTTAGGAAATACTAAGAGAACACTAACGGATCTTGTACCAAACTGCAGAAGCTGCAGTGTTACACACCTTTTCAAAGCAGGCTCCACAGCTGGATCACTTCACTTCCACCCTCCCACCCTGGGTGAGCTGCGTAATCTTTAGTTAGGGCTTTTGCTTGTCTGATTCCTCAGTGATCATTGCCTTTTCTAATACTAGTCAAGGTAGGAAGCATCTAAAATTTAGCAAGTATAGAAACCAAAATATTTATTTTAAGATCTATAGAGATATTTCCCAGGGTTTTGAATATATTGTCATACAAAGAAATATATCTGTTCAGCACACTGAGGTCGTCATGCCTCTATTTGTTGCTAGAAGTGATTGACCCCCAGGGCTGCCCCAGACCCTGCCCAAAAGCCCTGATGGCTGAAGGAATTTATCTAACACTGCTTGGAAATCCCAGATATATGCAGAACTAAAATGTTTAGCAGGGCACTCATGGTTCTTCATAGACTATTTTCCTATGTCATCTCTCTCTATTTCTCCAATGTATGGCCTTTCAGCCAATGGATGATCTCCATACAGTCAGTAAAGTTTTATCCTTCGTACATTTGCAGATGATGCTTTCCAAACCTAGAATACCTGCTCAGGCTTTCTATATGTGACAAAGTCCTTTTTATGTTTTAGGATTCAGCCAAATATTATAATCTATCTTTGCAGAAAGATTTAGGCATTCTTTCTTCTGTGTTTCTTCAGCATCTTGTTTATAACACAGCTTTATAATATTTCACATTGGATGTCATTATTTCTTCATTAATCAAACACTCCAAGCAAGAAAATGAAATTAACTTTTGATTAATCAACCTCTATATGCCAGGTATGATGCTTTGTGCTTTTACAGACATGATTGCATTTAACCCTCTATGTTGTGTAAGGCAGGAAGGCTCAAAACCATTTTTGCATAAGAAAATGATAGTTAGAATTATCCTACAACTTTCTTAAGGTGAAACATCTGATAAGTGATGAGGAATGAATTGCTGTTAATGTTCTCAGATTTTACCAACCATGTCCTTCTCATTTACCTGGTTCTTTAAAACCCGGCCTAACATAAAGATACCCATCAAAATGTTTAACAAATAAAAGAGGGAAGGAACAAAATAACACAGGGAAGAAAGGAAACATTGAAGGAGAGGATAAAAAAGAAAGGGATCAATTAACCAAACAACTACATTCTAGGAAAAAAAAATCTCTGGATTTGTATGGAGGACACTGACTCAATTGGCTTCTGACTTTCAAATAATGGTTGAACTGTACATTAGAATACAGAGATATAGTAAATGGAATGAAAAAAGTGGAGGTAAACTATAAAAACTTGGTCACCTCAACTTTTTTTATAACTTAAATTATATGCATTAAGATAAATACAAAGAACTTTGTCTTACTCAAATAAAAATCCATCTTTAGAAAGTCTAAGGAAAAGAACTCTTCTCATATGGATAAATTAGTAGAAGGGAACTTTATTGTGAAGTATTATATCAATTTGAATGTTTAAATTCAAATATGTAGTTATTGATATATTTTAATATCTGGTATTCTATGAGACACTTTGAACTTAGTCTGTAGTTAAATATGGATGCAAATATTTTAATAAACTATGCTGTTTTTAAGACTTTAAGTGATATTTGGTGATCTAAAATATCATCTAGTAAAGATAAAATTCAGTAATGTATAGTTAAAAAACATAGTTTCTCTTTCTCAAATCTAGCATGTTAAAGAAAATATCTGATACTGGTATTTTGTATCATTATGTAGTTCAGTCAAGATTATCTCCCTGACAGATGGCCACGTGCAAAGCTAATTGCAATATGATTAAGAAGGATCGGTATGTCACAAAATGATAAAGTGCCGTAAATAGCATAGAGCAAAAATCACATAATCAACACTTATCTGACATAGTCTTTTTATGAAGTGTACAAAGCTCTAAACTGCTTTACTGATTTCATTTTTTTTTCTTTCCTTCCTGGGAAAGAAAGAAAATTGTTCTTTCTTTCAATAAAAAGAAAGAAAGATTGATTGTTCCTTTTCTAAATAAAAAGAAAGCTAGTTAGATACTCAAAAGAAATCATCATAAGTTACACAAAAATAGATAAATCTCAGAAACTGATATAAGTCATTTCATTGCTTTGGAAATTTTATAAAATATAGTGAAAACTACCAATTCCTCATAGTCCCATTACACAGAGACAACATACTTTGTATGTTTTTTGAAAAGTAGTGATTTTAAAATGATCACGTGTTTGTCAGCAATGTTTGACCACTGCCCTTCTTGAAATGGTGGGTACATATGTAGGTATGTGGGTACATATCATGGTGAGATTTTGTCGCCATTCTTTTTTATTTATTTCATTTTCACAATGTAATAAGAAGCAAAGTAACTAGCTGAGAGTGTTGGAAGGTGGAAATATTGAAGATTTGAAAACATAGTGTAAAACAGATAGCCAGGAGTCTGGAAATGAATGTTCTAGGGAGGTATTAAAGTCCTCAAGACACAGAAAATCTCTATTTTATGCAAATTCCTCTATTGATTAGAAAAAGAGAGATTCTTCCTAACTTATAAAGCTAATAACCTTAACACCTAATCTACACAAGGGTAGTATAAAAAGGAAAAATCAAGCCATTTTTATATTTGAACAAAGACATCATAGTCCTAAAGAAAACAGAAGCTTAAGCACAATGATGTGCAAAAACTAATGCAGCATGACCTGTTTGGATTTATCCCATGGATTGAAGGATATTTTAACATAAAATCTTTTTATATAATTCATCACCTTAGCCGATTAAAGGAGAAATACGATCATCTCAATAGATGCAGAAAATTCCTTTCATAGATTTTAACACCTACCCAAGGTAAAAACTGTTGGCAAAGTAAAAATAGAACACAATGTCCTTAAAACAGTAAAGGATGTATTCAGAAAACATACTTCATTGTGAAAGTTTAGGAGAACTGAAAGACATGACAAGATGCCCACTACCACTACTTTGTTCAGCAATTTGTTTGATGCCCTCATTCTACAGATGGAAAACATTTAAGAATGGAAAGGAAATAAAATTGTTATTTAGAGATATTATTATCTGTATAGAAAATCCAAGATAAGCAATAAGCTATCCAAATCAATAATAGAATTCAGCATATCACTGAACACAACCAATTTACAAAGGCCAGTAGCAATTCTATCTACCAACAAGAAACAATTGAAAATTATAATTGAAAGAAAATTCCATTTAATAATATCATTAAAAAGCATAGGGGCCTAGGAAAAATGTCCTGCAAAAATTGTAGAAAATAATCACAAAACTTTATTAAAAATCAAAAACTAAAACTTAAATTACCATTTACATAGATGAAAAGCTTCAATACTAAAATGGATGAATGTATATAATTAATAAAAAACTAATACATGAATTTTCTAAATGAATAATTCAGTTTAAAATTTTTATTGATAATGTGTTTTTCTCAGTCTTGTTTAGGAAATCCGTATGTACCCTATCATCATAGATAGTATATTCTTTTAAATGTTTTTAAGTATTTGATTTTTATATTCGTTTTTTTATCAACCTGAATTTGAATTTGTATATGGTATAATGATAGGATGTATATGGATTTCTGAAACCTGGCAAGATAAGCTATTAAAAAATACTAAACATATTGATTTATTTAATATTAAATTTCTGTAAGAATAAGAAACCAGGGGCTGGGCGCAGTGGCTCATGCCTGTAATCCCAGCACTTTGGGAGGCCAAGGTGGGTGGATCACGAGGTCAGGAGATCAAGACCATCCTGGCTAACATGGTGAAACCCTGTCTCTACTAAAAATACAAAAAATTAGCCGGGCGTGGTGGTGGGCACCTGTAGTCCCAGCTACTAGGGAGGCTGAGGCAGGAGAATGGCGTGAACCCGGCAGGCGGAGCTTTCAGTGAGCAGAGATCACACCACTGCACTCCAGCCTGGGTGACAGAGTGAGACTCTGTCTCAAAAAAAAAAAAAAAAAAAAAAAAACCAGAAGAGAAGTGGAAATACTATCTACATCTTGTATAAGGGATGGGTAGTTTATATTATGTGCCTGAAGTCTGGAAATAGGAAAACTTTGTACAGATTATCTTTTAAAAATTAAATCTGCAGTGAAATTTGCTTGAAATCTAATATTTGTAAAATATTAATATTTGTAAAATAGTAGTACAGAGTACTAAATAAGTGGATTGTATAACTTCAGTTGGAATGAAAGAAGCAATGAGCATTGGGGTAATAATTGCACTGAAAACCATATCAAGGCATGGGTTATTTTCCTTCTGAAGGAAATACTGGAGAAATGCTATAGTTGATGTCAATTTGAGCAAGACATTTGGCAGTCATTCATAATGGCATTATTGACAAATGAAGTTCCAGGATTGTTCAATAATGGATCAATGTCTACTTTAATAGAATTCTCAAATATATATTATAGAGCTCTACTCATAGAAATATCATGTTTTAGTTTGATCAATACAGTTGATAAACATATAAAACAATTTTGTTAAAATCAAGAAGAATTCAAATATGGAACATGTAAATAATTCAATAAGACAAACATAACATCTGCCCAAGATGAAGATTTATTTTGTTGCTTTAGATAAAGTTCTTGAAAACTAATAGAAAAGCTATGACAAGCATATCAAATCATGCTAAGGCTGAATCTTTTGAGAGAATTATTTTTGACTGGGAGAATAATTCACTAAGAATATAGTAGTTGGGCAGTGGCTCGTTGGAAGGGTAGGGTTTAGTAAACAGGGAGTAGAGTGAAAATGGTTGCAGGTGAAGACACTGCATGTGAACAAAGGCATAGAGGTGAGAAATTGAGATACATCATCACAAATGGCTTAAATGTGACATCTAGGGATCAAATTAAAAGTATCTTGAATGCCATGTTACAGATTTGGGGCTTCATTTATTAAACAATGGAATTGAATGTAATTCAACGTAAAGATTATTCTTGCAGGAGAATGTATGATGTATTACATTAGTGAGAGACATTGTAAGGAAGACAATAATTCTAACAAAATAGAATTTCATTCTGAGCTGTGACATTAGTGATGGGTGGGATTGATGTGAGAAAAACCTCAGGGGTCATTAGATCTCTAATATTTGTACATGGAAAAATTATTAATTTAACCAATATCCGTTGATTGGCAAGTAATGGAGATAAAATAGTGAACAAAACTGTGCAAAATCCCTGCTTTTAAAGACCTTATTTAAATGAGGAGGAGAGAAAGATAATTAACAAAACCCACAAATACAACCTATAATACATTAAAAAACAAATGTTACAGAAAAACGTGAAGCAATGAAGAGAGAATAGGAAGTGTGAAATTTGGGGAGCAGGGGGATGTGCAATTTTATGTAAACTGATCAGAAAAGGCCTCATTCTGAAGATGATATTTAAGTAAAGACATGAAGGAGGTGAGGGAGTCCCCTGGGATATTTTGGAAATAGTCTTTCTTGTTTGAAGGAATGGCAAGAACAAATGTCCTGAGACAGAAGCATGTCAGAAGAACATCAGGGCCAGTGGGGCTTGGGGGATTGAGTGAGTGGGCGACAAAGTCAGAGAGGTACTGGAGTGTACCTCCTATGTAAGGCCAGTGAAATGTAAAGGCTTTGGTTTTTACTTCATGGCACATAAGATACATTGGAGAAATTTGATCAGATAAATGTTATGGTCTGACTTGTTTGTTAACAGCATCTTTCTGGCTACTGTTTTGAAAATAGATTGAATGGAACAAAGAGGAAGCAGTGAGAACAGTTAGGACCTTACTAGAGGAAGCACCTGAGAACAGTGAACGTTATCCTGGCAATTTAATTTGGAGCATATATGACTGTTAATTTGGTGAATCTCATAGAAATATTAGGAAGAATAACAGATTTGTGGTAAAGATAGTAATGCTGGTGTTGGGTCATGTTGAGTTGTTAGTGCAGATAGAGCTTTCGGGTGGATTTAGTAATCCCGTTTTACAAGTCATCTTCACCCAGAGCCTACTGATCAGTACACAAATTATGTGGAAATGTAAGTCTTAGTGAATTTTGGGTCACCATAAAGGAATGAATACCTGAGACTGGGTAATTTACAAAGAAAAAAATGGTTTATTTGGCTCAGGATTCTGATGGCTAGGAATTTCAAGACTGGGCATCTGGTGAGGGCCTCAGGCTATTTCCACTCCTGATGCAAGGCACAGGCGGACTGGGGAGATGCTAGGCTCTTTTTAACAACCAGATCTTTTGAGAACTGATAGAATGAGAACTCACTCACCCTTGAGGGGAGACATTATTCTATTCATGAGGGATGTATCTTCTTGGCTCAAATACCCTCCATTAGGCCCACCACCAACATTGGGGATCAAATTTCAACATGAGGTTTGGCAGAAACAAACATCCAAACTATAGCAATGTGTTTAGCGAAAAACTGTTGAAACTTCAAAGAAAAGAGTGTTAACGGGTAAGAAAAATAACTGTTTTTAAACCATTTGAAAGCTGTCAGACAGAAGACAAGTTAAATATTTTCTTCTGCTAATCTCTCTTTCATTGACAAGTGATCTGAGGCTCTGGACTCAGACCAAGGTGATGTATTATTCAGACAGCCTTGGGCAGGTTAGGATCACAGCATCTCTGAAAAGTTCATGGTGGGAACCCTCCAAATAAGCATTAGATCCAAATGAGATCAGGAAAAGAGAGACACTCTGGATACAAAGCAAATTGTGCCCAAGAAGGCTTGACTAGGAAGAAGATTTGACAAAAGAGGTAAGAAGCAGACATGCCAGAAGTAATTCATCTAACAGTTAGCAGACAGACTCAGTAGTAGCTTTTTGTAGACTCGAGCTACATGTGACTCGGGCTGGGATGTGTGTCAGAAGGTTAAAAGGCACAGCCGGTAAGTAAGCTTAGAAGAGAATGTGAAAGATAAAATTTCAGTTGTATTTCAAAAATATGTTTCCCATAAATAGACTGTGTTGCTTTGAGAGCATTAAAAATACTGATAAACTAAAATGGAGGGCTGCCTATCAGAAATAATTTTTAAATGGGTATTTCAACAGAGATGAGGAAATAGAGTTCATGGTTTCCATGTTATTCTCCAATTCTAAAAATACATGACTGTGAGACTTCTGTATCTTATATTGAGCACAAAGATTGCTTGTGATAGCTGCTGCCTTTTATGATTATTTATTTGTTTATTTTTTAGTTTTTCATAGACTTAAACAGGAGAAACTAAATAATTTCTGTTCTTTTGTTGAGTACTACCCAGGTAGAGAAGTTTACCATGAAATTATGAAATTCTATATTTCAGGCTGATTATTTAGGAATAAAGTAGAGATAAAAATGTGATTCTCAGCATAACCTTGGAATTCAGTCATTAAATTTATATACTAATATCGAACTTGAATTTACTTAGTCCTGGTATGAAGAATTCTTTTGAATGAGGCTTCTATTGAATGAAAATATGGATGTTGTCAGAAAGAATAAGTTTACCCAGGAAACATGTCCAATGATAATATTTTAGACAGGCTTGTCAGGACCCTTAGAGAATTGTGAAAATTGAGAATGGCAATACATACTGGAGGCAATCTATGAAACAATTAATAAGCCATCCATCACTCATTTGTTTAACACTAAATAGTCTCAGTAGTTTTATCTGCTGACAAAACATCTTGTAAACAACCACTGGGACATTAGGATTTGGAAAATGTCACTGGAGAACTGCCTTTTTCTCTAATAAATGGAACAAAGAAATACTTATTAAATCTCCTCCGTAAGGAGATATAGTATGTATGTTTATGTGTGGCCCAGAATTTCTGGTGCTTAAGACTTGACCCCTGCTGTCTAGGAAATGGCTGTTTTGTAGAGAAGGTAAAAATATACAAAATAATTACAAAACCAGGCACTATATGCTCTGTGCCATATGATATACAGTGTTATGCAGAGTCTCATAGTCATGTCACCTACATCAGAATAACCTGGAATACTTTTTAAAAATATCTCTTGACTTTATTCAATCCACATCCATGGAACCAAAAACTGTGTGGAAATTAGGAATGTGTATTTTTTAAACTCATTTGATATTAGATATGTACCCCCAAAGTTACATGATAAGTGTTGCAGTGGTTTTCAGGAGGAAGATTGCTTCCAGTTAATTCTGTGGTTCTCAATCTTGGCTTCACACAGGAATTAGTTGGAAAGCTTCACTGATGCTTAGGTCTCACCCTCGGAGATTCTGATATAATTGTTCCAGATTGCAGCCTGGACACTGATTATTCACAACCAAACATAGTAGATGATGTATTCCAAATTCCAAATGTTATAGTCTGTGTATAAGACCATTCATGATATCATACATCTAATACTCGATCCACAAAACATATTGAACTACTTGAAGACTTCAAAGTCGTGATAATGATGACAATTAAAATAATAGTAATATTCAATATGTATTTCGTTATCATTATGTGCCAACTATAAATTTGTTTATCTTCATGAAACTTCTTTGATATGAATGCTATTATTATTACCATTTTATAGATGAGGAACAGAGACAAAGTGACTTGGCTATGTCTACATGGTTAATAGGTGACCAAACTGGGATTTGAACCCAAGCGTTCTGGTTCTACAGTGCACGCTGTTACATTATGCCACTCATGCCTATACTCTATCTCCCCCATGCCTGCCTCATATGATTGAACTCTGTCATATGTGTTTATATTGACTTGAGATATCTTCCTCTAACCTCTTGCATGATGACTGTTTACCTATTTTCAGTTCATAGTTTAATGCGACTTCCCTACAGGAATTTTTCCCTACTTCCTACTCTGAGGAGTGATGCTTCTATTGCAGTTAGTTGCCAAAGACTTTAATTTTTTTTTTTGTCTGTCCACATTACTGTGTGAGTTCCTTGAAGAAAGAGACTATGCTACATATATTTTTGTAGCTCCCTTAACAATATCTGCAACATAGTCGTCACTCAATATTTGTTGACTAAGTAAATAATTTAATGGAGGAATGCATCATCGAATGTATGGGAAAGTAAAGGTGTGTTTTGGTCTTTTAAGTAAGTTAATTGAACTGGTTTATTAAGAAGTAAAGCCAAAAATATTTCAGAAGCCATTACCAAGCTGCTTTAGTTCCTGACTGGGGTTTGGATTTCATTTTCAGATAGTAGGGGACTATTGAGGATTTTAAGTAAGGGAGTCAGATAATATACCCTGTTTCTACCAATAACACTTGATAAACCCAGGGGACCAGCTACGAAATCCTGTAGACAAGCCTTAAACATCCCAAGCCATCTTGGATACAATGCCATCTCTTATCAGGGGAGGCCTACCTCCATCTAACTGAATACACATTGTGAACTGTGGTGTGGACAGAAATGAGCAAAATGTGAGGGATGAAGGAGTGGTGCTAAGCCCAGTTCCAAGAGGTGAGGTATATATAAAATTAGTTGCAAATGTCCTGCAAAGCATAGCATATTATCTGGCCCTTTACAGAAGTGTGACTGACTGGAAATGTTAAAAGCATAGGGATTAATTAGGAGACTTATGTAGGATATTACAATCTATATGAAGTAATGAAGGTATGAATGAGGTAATAAAGGTATTTTATCATGGAGCCTTTTAAAATTGAATCTATCAAAGTTAATGTTATCTCAGAATAAACGACTGGGAGTATAGAGCATAAAGAAGGGTGAAGGGTTATAGTAAGGGTAGAGGTTCTGTAGAGTACTCACAGGGTTAGCCTGGTCTAGAGAAGGACTAGTAAGTTCAATTCGAGCAGAGCTGTGAGATCAGATGTAGTAGTTGGGAACATGTGCTGGTACTGAGAGAACCAATGGATGATCCAGAATTGGAAAGAATTAAAGAAAGTATATAAATTCCTCTCCTGACCACAGTAGACACTTAAAAATGATTACTAAATTAACTAGACTGGAACTGACAGAAGAATCAAGTGACCTTTAAATCCAGGTAAACTATAGAGAGTAAGGTCCTAAGAACCAAGAAATGTTACGCAAGAATGGGCCTATCTCAAACAGCCTAGGTTCAGGGGAGTAACCTCAGTCAGCCTTAATATGAGCCACTGAGTCCTATACAACTTGCATTTGTAAGACACTAAATGCAGTTTCACATGTTATTTTATTTATATTTCTTACAGAAATCTGATAATGTAGTTTAAGCAGACATTATGCCTTCCATTTTACATTTATCAGAATGAGGGATCATGAGTATCTTCTCAGAGGGAAATTTACCATGTAGCTAACAAAGCTTAACCTTCAGAGTACCTCATTTGCATGTGTCTCTTTCAAAGCCCTGTATCTCTATCTTAGAGAAACCCTCAAATTATGTAATTTCAGGACAAACACAATCTGGATCTTCCCTTGTGTTTCACCTAACCTAGATGGCATTGGGTGGGTCTGTAACATCAGAACCAGGGTTCTTTCTGTTATAACACAGTGTCCACTCTCTGCCTTTGGCGTCATTCATGGCCTAGGTGGTAACCAACACCTAGGGGGCTTACTACATATGAGATGACAAAATTCAAAGCAGCCAGCAAGTGCAAAAAGCATGTTACAAGGAAAGCAGCAGATTCTGACATAACTATCTAACACACACACACACACACACACACACAGATTAAGAAAACCACCTGAATCCCTAAAAAGAGATACTTTATCAAGATTTACAAATTTAATATTTCTTTCGAATGATTTAGTACATGAATGGCTAAAAATAGGTTTCATATTTGCTCTGGTATTCACAAACACCAGACTGCAATTCACAAACATGATTGCTGTGAGACTACTGAAAATGAATATTAGTTATTAGAGAAAAGAAGATGGAGTTGTAACTTGTGAAGAAGGGGCATTCCTCTACTACTCCAATTTATTTTCCCCTTTAAAAGACTTTAATAAATGCATCATTACAGAATGGCATAAAATATGACAAAAAAATCACTAAACTGATTTGTGTAACTGCTTAAATAAGGAGAGGAATAAATGTCCACTGTCTAAGTCATTATGTCATTATGCACTGGAATGAGAAGAAAATCTTTACATTTAGTTTTGAAAAACATCTTGAATATGACAATAATCAACAATAAGAAGAAATATTTCTTATAATTATTGCTTCAAAAAGGTATGCTCAGTAAAATGAAATCCTTTTCTAATTTTTACCTGATACTAAATTTTATTTAGCCTGTTTTATATGTCAATTATGTATTTCTGTATGTACTTAAAGATTCTAGGTTTCATTGTAACTGAGTGATTATCATGGGTACTTTTGTTTTTCTTTATAAACCTTTCCAAGGGTAATGATACCTTCACTTTCTCCCATTGCCTTATCTACCATTTAAAATTTTTGTTACTTTCTTAAAAATTTCCTCCCTTTGGGAAATAATGAGGATGATTCTGCTTAGCTGTGTTTTTGAAAAACTGAGTCTAAATTGTGTAGACTCCTGATTTGTAGTAGTGGAATGGGAACTGGGCCAACACATTTAATTTGCATTTCTCCTAGAAAATGTTGCAGACTAACTCTTAAAAAAGCACCAAATCAGAGATATATTTGAGGCAACTTGCATCAGAATGACCTGGGTTACCTGTTAAATATGAAAGTTACTGTGTTCTAGCCAAAAACCTATTGAACCTGACCCTCTGAGGATGTAGATTAGGGACATGTATTTTTAACAAACAAACTTCCCAAGTGATTCTTATTCACATTAAAGTCTGAGAACACAAGCTTATATATAGCCTACCTCATTTAAGTCCTAGGAGTGTTGCAAATGTATTATGATATAGCTGCAAAGAATAAAAGAATGCTCCTCATCCATAGGGGGAACTTGGGAAATCTTAGCTTAAAAACCTCTACCAATTAAGATTCATGAGTAGAAATGGTTTGTTTATAGAAAGATTTTGCCTGGGTCATTAATTTTTAGGAAGGCTTATAATCTTTTAGGTGTTAGATTCATATGGAAATACACAAGGGTTTGCAGACTGACACTAAAATGAACAGCTGAGTGCTTGAGTGTGGTAGGAGACATTAAGAAAACAGAATGCTTGTTAGATAAAATGTAATGTTGAGGAAAAGCTGTCCTCCAGGCATCTATTTCCTTATAAGACACGTGAAAATGATTTTTCTAATGGCAAATCATGTATACAGTTTTTCAAGACTATAATTATATTAAACAGCATTTTCATATTTTTCCTTTAGCAGCACTCCTTTGATTTCTTTATTTTTAAGTAAAAATAATGTATTTCCTAGGGGATGACAATAATGAAAAGCTTAGTACCTAAAAAATATAGCAAAGGGCAAGCATAGGCACTTTAGAAACTCAGTTTTGCATTTTTAACTTGGGAAGATTTTGATCTGACGTAATAAAATATGGTATTTTAATTTCCAAATGTATTTAATTTTGTACACTTAAAATATATTCTAAACTTACATATTCTATACTTATGATTTGCCTAATATTATTAAAACTTTCTTCTACAAAAGATGTTTAATATTACTGTAACCATAATACCGTCGTTCCAGTACCTTGATGATTTAGAGAAAATCGAGATTAATGCTTTACACAGAATATTAGAATATGTTATTCATCTCGTGACAGCTGATATCATTGCTGGAGTAGACAATACAGCATCGCAAACCTACCTTACATCTATTTGCGCTACTATATAATCTACTGTGTCCGAAAGTCACAATTTACACTTGCTATGTGAACATACTTATTCATACTGCCCCCTTTGCTCTCAAGTATCCTGATTTAGATAAATTATATGCCCACCCTAAATTTGACATCCTTACGTACTTGGAATTACAAGTCCCTTCTCCTATCTAAACATTTTCACAAATCTTCTTTTATCAGCATCCCATGATAGGTAGCAAAATCACAGTCACAAGAGAAGGGAGGAAACTGGTCTTCTAGTTTGACCTTCTCCCTCAGTTTGGAAATGTTTGCACTCACAAGTCACATTACCTCTTGTTGGCTCTTGGCCTCACGTATTGTATAATGCCAGAAGTAGAAAAATGTCCAGATTCATCTGTGCTCCTGGCATCTGGGTAAAAGATGTATTGCTTGGATCTGGACCCAGACTTCACAGAGCCCCTTATCAGTAGTGCATATGAATATAAGATGGTAGAAGTGTTTTAACATAGTGGTTGAGATCTTAGCCTCTGGAGTTAAACAGACCTGGGTTTGCAACCTGGCATCTTCATTTAATCTTTCATTTCTCTATAAAGTGGGAATATTAAAAGTCATTTCTTCATTTCTCGTAGGTCTATTGTGAGGTATTATTGAGACAGGAAATTTTTCATAATACATTACACACAGTACCTATTATTTTGACGGCTACTGCCACCACCACAATTGTTGCTACCAAGACTCTTGCTCCTTTTAAATAAATTATACACTTCCCGTAAGAAAATTTGAGAAATAGTTTTAGTTTAAAAGGATATATGTGGTCATTATTCCTATCTGTTGCCTTGTTCAGGATAAATTGCAGAGTTACATAATCCATTCTTGCATTCAGTCAGCAAATACATACTGGTTAGGTCTAGAAAGAATATAAAGAAAAGAATAGTGGCATGTGTGTGATTTTACTTTGGTTGCCGGGGATATTTCATCACAATTAATTTTAACCATCATCCCACACACTTTCCCTATAAATATCAATATTTAAAATTGATGACTTTGATAACTAAACCTTATTCCATCCTGCCAAATGGAGGAGATATTAGGAAAAATTCTTTGTAACAGCTATACACTGCTGGCCTCTTCCAGGCTTACTCATGTAGCTGCATACAGCACACAGGTTGCCTGGGGATTTGGCTTAGCTGAGGATGCTATGATGGTTAAGTCTCCCTCTTCATGTGGTCTTCTGTCCTCAAAAGAGACTTTGCTTGGTGATAGCAATGTTTCAAGAGGTCAAGCCCCAGAATGAAAGGACAGTCAAACCTCTGCTTGGGTCATGTTTGATGATGTCACATCAGCCAAAGCAAATCACGTGACCAAAGCCATAGTCATTGTGTGAGGCGAATACACAGAGTAAAAGTATCAGGAGAGTTGTCTTATTGAGAGACATCAATAAATGCACCTACTATAACTATCATCATCACAGTTATTATTTTTGATAGAAAGGATATACTCCTAATATGTATATAAGAGTGGGATATTTTGACCAGGCTTTATAGCTGAGCTAGATATTAATTCTTCTACTTCCGCATGAAAGAACTTCCTGTGTTATTTCTAAGAACAGAGGGGAGAATTGAGCATTCTTGTAATGAAGCTTTCATTTAGACCCTTATCCTTTATCATGGGCAGGAACTAAAGTTTCCATCTCTGTACAGAGAGTAAGATGAATCATCTGCTTTTATTCTGTTCTTGGGCCTAATTATACGTTGCATTCTCATTTTTTTCCTAAATAATAATATTGACTTTTATATGGATTTCCTATTTTAATTTAAACAACATTTTCACCACAGTTTTTAGTTGTAAAAAGTGAAAATAATTTATAGTATTTAAGAGCATTGCGGAGAGAAATAGGTAATCAATTTAACTGTCATTCTAAAATTTAATAATCTGTATTTGTTTTTATAAACATTACCACATGTTTACATATACAAAGGTATGCATGTTTATATATAAATATGTGAAAAAATATATATATGTATATAAAGCTAACCAGTGCTTTTTACCTGAAACCTAGAGTAGCTACTATAATCTAAGAGTAAGGAGTTTGTTGTTGTTGTTGTTGTTGTTGTTGAGACAAGTTTTGCTCTTGTTACCCAGGCTGAAGTGCAATGGCGTGATCTCAGCCCACTGCAACCTCTGCCTCCCAGGTTCAAGAGATTCTCCTGCCTCAGCCTCTCAAGAATCTGGGACTACAGGCAGGCACCACCCCCTGGCCCCAGCTAATTTTTGTATTTTTAGTGGAGACGGAATTTCACCATGTTGGCCAGGCTGGTCTTCAACTCCTGACCTCAGATTATCCGCCCGCCTTGGCCTCCCAAAGTGCTGGGATTACAGGTGTGAGCCACCATGCCCGACCTGGAGTAAGGAGTTTTTAATCAAGTTCTTTTATTGTTACTTTCAATATAGGTATTCAAATGATCAAGAAATGATTTTCAATTACTCAGTAGCTTAAATTCTCTTATTAAAGTGAATTTCTCCTTAATCACTTTTTGCCTACAACTGTACTTTGAAAAATATATAAAGATCCGTGAATTAATTCCACTGATTTAAAGAGTGTTCTAAGAGAGGTAGCTGGAACAAGACTTCTTAGTGATTTATCTTATGTCAGTAAGATTGTTTTTATATTTTATATGCAAAGTGATTTATCAGAAACACAAAAGACTCAGACAAATCCTGGAGGGAAAATGTCTTTCTGATCTCAGGTTAACCTCAAGAGCTTGGGTTATTCATTCTACAACTGGGGCAGCAGTGGAGGAGTGGGGAGGACGCAGATTATCTCTGCCTGAACAGCGGAGTCTTTAGATCAAACACCAAAAATAGGAGATGAGGAAAAAGACAAGCCTTAAGTAAAATATACAAAAGCAAAGCAGCTGGAGAATAAGAAAACTATTGTTTTCTTGGATATAGGAGCAAAGAGAGGGACCCCAGAAGAGAGGAAAGCAAATATATGCCTCTTAGTATCTGATTTTCAGAGTCATTGAACTAGGTCTCTGAGAATCAAATTTTTCTTCTCAAATGATTTTTCTTTGTAATAATGCCTATCCAAAATAAAACCAGCTACCTCAAAGGAAAACATACATCTTTCCTTGCATTCCTAATGCTTTGATTGGAAAGGAAATCTCAGACCCCTTAGGGCATTCCTGTCTCTTGGGGATGATTATCATTTTACGATTTGATAAGTGTAAGACACATTGAAATTCCTGCAAGATGTTTGACTAGTATAGAATTTCATGTTTTCAGTCATTAGAATGAATAAATTATTTCAAATATAGTATCATCAAAGGTATTGTAATGTGAGGACACAGGAAAAATTCACTTTTCACCTATGCATTCCTGAGGGCTAAAAAACAAGTTAGATCATCATAAATCAGCTCATATTTTCACCCACACAATTTTGTTGTTGTGAATTTTATTTTTATTCCTGATTTATTTTATTCCTGATCAAGAATTTGGCACCAGATTCATCCTAGATATACATAATATAATAAATATAATAGTAAGTGTAACTTTCAAAAGAATTTATAATAAATATTCATAATTATTCAAATTTATTTCTCAAGTACAAATGTGTTGAGCATATCCATAGTAAAATAAGAGCTAATGGCTGGGTGCAGTGGCTCATGCCTGTAATCCCAGCACTTAGGGATTAGAGGCCGAGGTGGGCGGATCATGAGGTCAGGAGTTCAAGATCAGCCTGGCCAATATGGTGAAACCCCGTCTCTACTAAAAATACAAAAATTAGCCGGGTACGGTGGCATGCGCCTGTAGTCCCAGCTACTTGGGAGGCTGAGGCAGAAGAATCACTTGAACCCAGGAGGCAGAGGTTGCAGACTTTCTTTTTATCATTTAATCTTTTGTTAGATTGTATGCTCTTACCATACACAAGAAAACTGAAGTTAAATAATTAATATGGTATAGAGAGTAACATTTGAATTAATAATATTAAATGCCTTATTATACTCTGAGCTATAATTGAAGGAAACTAAGGTATTACAGAATACATATACAGAATAAAAAGTAATTTCATCATTTTATCAAATGAACATAGATATTACAGTGAGAACTTACTTTTAATTAACAACCATGCTACCTCTCTGAAATTTAGAAACACTAGTTTGTGGCTGATTTGAATGACCCAAATATCAGCTGAGAAAAGTGCCATGAATTTCTTGTTTTGTTTACAAATTTTCTTGTAACACACAAAGAATTACACATTTAAAATGATTCATTAATTAATATGCTACATTATTAAAGAAAGTCAGCTAACACTCAGCCCAAGAACCTAGTTAATAAACCCAAGGATAAAAAGCTTAGCATAGAGAAACAGGTAATGGTGGCATGGGTAGTTCAGAAATGTCAGTAGAATAAAGACTTGCTGAATCTTGGTAACAGACATTACAAAATTAGGTAAAGAAGAGGTAGCGAAAGGTTTTCTTATAGGACCCAAACACCAAGAAATGAGGTGACAGGAATTGTATGTGGTATATAGATTTTATGAGAGGTGGAGTTACATCTGGAGGTGGACATGAATTGTATGCTTAAGAAGAACTAGGCAGGAATGAGAACTATGAAAGTTTTCCTTTAAGCTTAGGACTAAAGTCAGAATGTAGTTGAGACAGAGGTACATACGGGGAAATGGGGCAACATTGAACTGGAGAGCCAGGTGAAGGTGTTACTGCCAGAGAAAGTGGTCATATCCAAGTATACAAAAAGCCACATTCTATACTTTGGGCCCAGAGCCTTTTTCCTCTTGTTCTTGTACGTCAAGTAGATGTTGATCAGCTTAAGCAATTGCAAGGATCAGCCCTGTATTTCTTCAATAATTATAGAATTGGAAATCATAGAAAATAATGTTTGGTTTAAAATGTAAATAACACTACCACTATATGTTTATGGTAAGGTAGGATGGGAAAATAAACTCGGGAAATAGAGGAGGATGAGAAGGTAAAAAGAAATAAGACTGTGCTTTGGATGTCCTATCTCTGAAAGTGGCTATCTCTGAAAGTCACTTAAACAATGGTGCCCTGTAAGAAGCCAAGATAAGGCAGGGAATAGGAAAGAAGAGAGTTTGTTCATTCATTCATTCATTCATTCATTTAACAACTGCTGAAACGCATACTATAGTATGTGCTATTATACTATAGTATGTCCTGGGTGCTGGAAATACAGACATAAAAAGGCACACTATATACCTTCAAGAGGCTCCCAATTTAGTTGGGGAGGTAGATTTGTAAAGAAAGAAAACAAAAATTATATTACAGAAATATTTATAGTATGAATGTGAGAAGATAGGAGACACTAGTTTAGCCTTAGTCCTTGGGGAGTAGAAGAGGGAGAGGAGGTGAAGATTCCCAGTGACTATATAGCTTCATTGTGTCTTGAAGAATGAACAGGGATTACACAATCGTACAAGTGTGTAATGGAGAATGAGTATTATAGGAATACAGAGTGACACATTATTCAGCCTATAGTTGTGATGTAATATAACATGTTTAGGAATTGAAAGTATCACACTGATGGATGTATCAGTCAGGGTCTAATAAGGAGACAGAAACCACATAGTAAATTGGACAGGAAATGTTTATATAAAAATTAATTATAACAGGATTTGAGTAAGAAGAGATTGGCTAATAAGAAGTAAAGAGAACTATAAAGGATGACTAAATAGAAGAAGGCAGAGCCACCACCCCTAAGGCTGAGATAGGGTTCCCGAGATAGAATGGAAAAAAATTTTGTAATCTGAATATCTGACCAAGGTCTAACACCTGGCATCTACAAGGCACTTAAACAAATTTACAAGAAAAAAACCAATAACCCTATTAAGAAGTAGACAAAGGAACACTGATATGGTTTGGCTCTGCCCCAACGCAAATCTCACCTAGAATTGTAGCTTCTATAATTCCCATGTGTTGTGGGAGGGACCCAATGGGAGATAATTGAATCATGTGGGCGGTTCCCCCATACTGTTCTCGTGGTGGTGAATAAGTCTCACGAGATCTGATGGTTTTATAAGGGGAAACCCCTCTTGCTTGGTTCTCATTTTCTCTTGCCTGCCACCATGTAAGGTGTGCCTTTCACCTTCCGCCATGATTGTGAGGCCTCCCCAGCCACATGGAACTGTGAGTCCATTAAACCTCTTTTTCTTTGTAAATTACACAGTTTCAGGTATGTCTTTATCAGCAGTGTGAAAACGGACTAATACAGATGTGAACAGACACTTCTCAAAAGAAGATATACATGTGGCCCACAATTATATGAAAAAAAAGCCTAACATCACTGATCATTAGGTAAATGCAAATCAAAACCACAATTAAATACACTCTCATACCAGTCAGAATGGCTATTACTAAAAAGTCAAAAGCAACAGATGCTGGCAAAGTTGTGGAGAAAAAGGAATGCCTATACACTGTTGGTGGGAGTGTAAATTAGCTCAACCATTGTGGAAGACAGTGTGGCAATTCCTCAAAGACCTAGAGACAGAAATATCATTTGACTCAGCAATCCCATTATTGAGTATATACCCAATGGAATATAAATCATTCTGTTATAAAGATGCATGCATGTGTATGTTCATTGCAGCACTATTCACAATAGCAAAGACATGGAATTAACCCAAATCCCCATCAATGATAGACTGAATAAAGAAAGTGTGGTACATATACACCATGGAATACTATGCAGCCATAAAAAGGAACAAGATAGTGTCCTTTGGAGGAACATGGATGGAGCTGGAATCCATTATCTCCAGCAAACAAATGCAGGAGCAGAAAACCAAACACTGCATGTTCTCACTTATAAGTGGGAGCTGAACAATGAGACCATAGACACAGGGAGGGGAACAGCACACACTTAGGCCTATGGTGGGGAAGAGGGGAGGGAGAGCATCAGGAGAAATAGTTAGTGCATGCTGGGCTTAGTACCTAGGTGATGGCTTGATAGTGCAGCAAGTCACCATGGCATACGTTTACCTATGAAACAAACCTTCACATTCTGTACATGTACTCTGGAATTTAAAATAAAATTTAAAAATAGAAAGGACAGGAGAAGCATAAAAAATAGTTAAATAATTAAAAAAAGAAAACCCTTCGTCTTCTAGTGTCTCTCCAGCATACACTTCTGACAGAGCTTAAAATCATGTCAGCTGGTAAGTAAAAAATATAATTGAATGCCCAAGCTCAATTTTTACAAAACAAGCAATGAAGAATGATTTTGGAGTTCAGGGGCAATGAATTGATAACTGGCACAATGGATTAAAAGGTTCTTGGAAATATTACAAATGGTGTAGGAGAGAAGTCAAGTTCAGATGGTTGTGGACACAGAAGAGACAAGGGCTCAGGAAATTTCGTAGTCCACATTCTGTGATGTATAAGAGAATCTTGGTTCTGGATCCACCATCTTATAAAAATAGGTATCTACTTGCTAAATGTTTGCATACACTTAGACTGTACAGCTAAATCTAAGGAAGAAAACTTGTGTACTGAATTTGTCATGGAGTTAGCTCAGTTTTTCTTTAACTCTCATTTCATATAGAATCCTCAATTTATTAGAACCATGTGTGACAATATGAATATCAAGTTTTATCATTATTTGAGGTAAATAATATAAAGTGATCAATGATTACGCGTATGCTCCTGTCAAATTTTCAGAGAGGCTCACCCTCACCCAAAGATCCTAGCAAGATTATATCCTTGCAGAATGCTCTAAAGAGCCAACTTCTCTTTCTTCCTAATATTTACTTCAATTCATAATAACATATTAATGCACAGTGTTTGATAAAGCCTGTATTCCTCACTAAATTGCAAGCTTCAAGAGATCAGAGACTATTTTTGTTCTCTGTAATTTTCTGAATATATGGCCCAGTGCCTGACACATAGTAGTATGTCAATAATATCCATTTCTTGAATGAATAACTGAACAAATCATTTAGGTTTTGCTGAGATGATCTTGATAACCCAGAAAACCTGTCTTTTCTTATTAGTGCCGTTTAGAGGTAATGACATTTACATTAATGTCCTTTAAGTCGGAAGTACTTCTGATACCAAGTGATACTGGTCAGTGCTTTTCCTATTTATATGTGTTAATTACATATGAGGGTCCACTCCCGTTTTTCTCACAATTGCTGCCTCTGGAGAAAGCTCCTGCACTTCACAGACCACATTTGCTTCATCGTGACTGCTGCTTCAGGATTCTTCCTTCACTGACTGTTCTCAGAAAGCAAATAAATGGGAAGGAGGAAAGACTTGATTAAATTCTCAATTTTTTTCATGGTTGTTTACTGCTCTAACCTATTTAAAACGTATATACTCAATTTAGGTGAAGAATATTTGGGTTTTGAAAAATTTGCTGCCAATAGAAAATATATATCTGCTATGAAAATTAATACCTTAAGCTGTGACTGTCAAAATTCTTTGAACTAATGGGCCTTTACAGAGAGTGCATTATTTAGAATTATTTAAAAGATGCAAACAATGCACGAGGAGACTCATAAAGCTGTAAAATTATTCTAAGCCAGAACAGAATTTCCCTGATCTTTAAAGGGATTTGGCTATTAATTTTTAAATGGTGAACATAGTTGACATTTCAAATTGAATTGTTACTGAAGTAATCACATCGAATCTCTTGGTTGAATGTTCAGAGTCCATGAAATATGCATGTTACCAAATCAAGGCAAAGAGTCTTTCTTCAGATTACATGATTTTTATTTAGATAAAATATTAGATGCCTTTTATTTTAAAATAAAACTATCTCTTAATAGGAAGATGCACTTACTCTTCAAAGAAAACCTGTGTGTAGAACTCAAGGGGTTTGTGCAATGTTTATTCTACAATTCAACTCATTGCATATCCATTGTTTGTGAAAAAGTGAACTGAAAACTGGTAAGACTCGATTTCTGATATCAAGATACTTAGCCTCTGATAGTATTGGGAAAACGCACTATTTCTAGGAAGTGTTACATATCACAAATATTTTCCAAGATCAAACTTCCCAAAGTGTGGTACTGATAACTTTGTTGTCACATTAAATGAGTTTATGTCATACATGAGCCAATATGTTATAATTTTAATTCATTTTTAATTTTGTATTAACTGTCTTCCAATCATATGATACTATTTATTTTTAGTAACTCTATAAAGTTTAATTTTTAAAGAAATATTTGTAAAAGCAACTTGATTTTTTTTAAAAAATCCTATGCAGATGCTCACAACTATAAAATGATTAATGAATGGTGATTAAGAAACAGCGCTAAAAACTCTTTTTAATACAAGTTTACTAGCACTCCTTTTAATATTAATAATACCTTCATGTCAGTGATTTTAGAAGCTCATGATGGGTGTTCAATAAATATTTGTTGAATGAATGAATTAATGAATAATGTGTTTTTAGAAATTTATATTTCTAATAAAATCAAGGAGGGGGTACACCTAGTGCATTTAATTTTTAGTTAGATCTTGGTAATTTGTTTTGAATTAAGAGTGTTTCTTCTACCATAGGCCTGATAGAATATTTGACAACGCCTATTTTTCCAGGAACTTCTATGCCTATTTTCCCAATAGGATCTCCTCAACAGAAACTACACAGAATATAATAAAACATTTACAAAGCAATAACAAAAGTGAAAATTTCTGCAGTAAATACTAGATATAGGGATTACACAATGTATTAATTAAAGGTACTTTTTATATATTTGAATATGAAAATGTCATTTATACTATTGACTTCAGTTATTAAATAGGTCATATGTCCTGAGGTTTTAAGGTTTTAGGAAAGCTAGAGAAGGGAAAGGTTTCATAAAATATTTCCAGGTAAGTCCTGCAGAAGACACACCAGTGTTCCAAATGGGATGAGTTTCTGCTGATAAGACCCAAGAGAAGGAGAGGTTTATCTTACCAAAACAGATGTCAGTGGCTACTACCTTTTCCAATATTTTGCAACAAGCAGCCTCACTGGGGTCTTCTCAGCACAGTAAACACTCAGTCGGCTATTTAGGAACTGTAGAGATTTCAGGACAGAGATTATTTACAGGTATCTGTTTTCATTTTTTTTATTGTTGTTGTTTTAATGATGCTAACTCAAAAGCCAAATTTTACATGCCTGAGCACTAAATGTTCCTTGAGTATGCTCAAATGAGTGCAATAGCAGACAGGACATATCCAGAGATAATTAAAAAGAAAAGAATTATGATGATAAATCAAAGTGATCTAACAGGGGAGGCAGAATATAGAGGCAGACTCCTAGTTGAACAATTTAATAGGTCAAGAGGGAAGTCTCTCTCTCTTTTTTTAATCTGAGATCTCTAAGAATGGTATTTAATGTAATGTGGTTCACCAGAGAGAAGACTTTTTCTTCTTCTTAGTATATCTTTTATTTTGTAAGCCTTTTCCTTTTGTCCTCAGTTATTTTAAGTAAATAATGGTAAATTTCCAAAGTGTTCATTATTTAGTTTTTGTTGCCTGCCAGTGTCCATCTGCCTTAGGCAAAAATTTAAATTGCATACTTTACATCATAAATTCACATCCTATAATCTCTTGAATATTAAATTTGTTTAATATATGTTTACCATGGACTGGATAATACTGTGTTATATCAGTAGTACACAGGTGAGTAAAAAACAATCTGTGTTCTAGGATCTTCAAATTTAGGAGAGGGAAACTAGTATTTTCAAACTTCTATATTTTAGTTTTGAAATGAGAGATGTATAAAGATTGTAATTGAAACATGAAAGCTAGACATTTGGATCTGATGCTGAAAAGAGAAGAGTGAAGTAAGTAGAATCTAGGCGATTATGGAAGAAATGATTGAGACTGAAATTATCAGGAAAATATATATATATATATACCAAAGAGAAGCAATAGTAGGATACAATAGGGAGCCAAGGAGGGAATGGAAGAGAACCCAAGCCAAGTGGCATAAGCGAACTCAGAGAAGATGGCATGTAGTAGCATTACAAGAGGAGCGATTTCCAAGAAGCAGAGGTGTAGAATGAGGACCAAGAATAAGACACTGACAACTTGACCTGATTAAATTAACACTGGAGACAACCATTTCTATAGTAAGGGGAATGGGTTGTGGGAAGAAGGCAGGCTGATTACTGAAATGTGTCAAGAAGAGAGAGGTAAGTAGCACTAGTTCAATAAAGACTCAGGGATAGGCCAGGCACGGTGGCTCATTCCTGTAATCCCAACACTTTGAGAGGCTGAGGCAGGTGAGGATCACTTGAGGCCAGGAGTTCGAGACCAGCCTAGCCAACATGACAAAACTCCATCTCTAATAAAAATACAAAAATTAGCTGGGCGCCATGGCACACACCCGTAATCCCAGTTACTCAGGTGGCTGAGGCAGAGAATCTCTTGAACCTGGGAGGTGGAGGCTTCAGTGAGTAGAGTTCATGACACTGCACTCCAGCCTGGGTGACAGAGCAAGACTCCGTCTCAAAAAAAAAAAAAAAAAAAAAAAAAAAAGGATAAAGAATCGTTTTGGTTTTTGGTTTGTTTAATGGTGGAAAAATTTTACTGAAGTATTTTTATATGAGCTGATAGGCAGAAGCCAACTGAAACAAGAAAGTGGAAAATTCTAAAAGTAAAAGACAGAACAAGGATCAGTGAGGGTTGGGACAGGATCCAGAGTATAAGCAGAGGTGTTTGGTATGAAAGGAAACTTGAGCGCCTTTCTCTGAGATAGGACTATGATAATGGAGGCTTACAGAAAGAAGCTGAAGGGCTGAAATATAGCTGTAAGAAGAGAATAGTCAGCAAGCGACAGATGAATAATTGCCTTTGTCCAGAGCACCCAGAACATGGGTATATGCATTCCCAGTATTAATTGTTGTGTATAAAAAGAAATACTTCTTGACTGAAAATAAGAGAGAGTTTTGAGGAACATGTACACACACACACACACACACACACGTTGCAATGGACTGAATGTTGTACCCCTACCCCACAATTCATGTGTTGAAACCCTAACCCCAGCGTGATAGGAAAGGAGGCCTTGCGAGGGAATTAGATCATGCGGGTAGAACACTCATGACAGGACTAGTGTCCTTATAAAAGAGTAAGAGGCCCCACTCTCTTTCTACCATGTGTGGACATAAGGAGAGATCTCCAGTCCACAACCTGGAAAAGGTCCTTCACCAGAACCTGACTGTATTGACACCCTGATTTCAGACTTCCAGCCTCCAGAAATGTGAGAAATAAATTTCTGTTGTTTATAAGTCACCCAGTACGTGGAAATTTGTTACAGCAGCCCACACTGAGTAAGGCGCACGTGCATATACACACGCACACACACACGCACACATACACACACTTATAGTTGACCCTTGAACGACACTGGGGTTAGAGGTGCTGTTGCCTGCACAGTTGAAAATTCACATGCAACTTGTGACTCCCCCCCAGTTTAACTACTAATAGCCTACTCTTGACCAAAAGCCTTACCAATAATATAAAGTCGATTAACACGTATTTTGTATGATAAATTTATTATATGCTATATTCTTACAGTAAAGTAAGCTAGAGAAGAGACAATGTTATTAAGAAAATCGTAAGCAAACTAGATTTACTATTCATTAAGCGGAAGTGGATCAGCATAAAGTTCTTCATCCTCATTGTCCTCCATTGATAGGCTGAGAAGGAGGAAGAAGGGGAAGGGTTGGTTTTTCTGTCTCAGAGGTGATAGAGTTGGAAGGATATCTGCACATAAGTTGGCCTGCGCAGTTCAAACTTGTATTGTTCAAGGGCCAACTGTATTCTTTACTGAAACCCTAAGGGTGTTGCATATTGTTATTTAGATAAGTCATTACAATTCAAAAATGTGAGGAGAAATTTACTTCTAGAAATTTTACAACCTTGCTTAGGAAAGTAGCTCTAACTCGTCATTAAGAAATAATTCCATTTAAAGATTCACCCAAAGAGCATCTGTATGGCAGTCTAATGATGTAGCATATAACAGCTGTAAACACAATAAAGTGTTTCTGGCAAAATAAACATATATTTTGAATTAAATACAGTATCAAAAATGTTTTTAAATAAATATGCTTATATTAGATGCTCATTCTTAAGTTTGAACATTTAAAGCAGTTACTAATAGGCTATGCTTTATGGTTATTAAATATTATAATTCAACATGTGATTAAAAGGGAAAATAGGAAAAATAAAGTGCATATTAAAAATACGTTTTCTATATATATTAATAGCAAAGGTGTGTTTAAGCAGTGGGACTGGCTTCTGTTTCTCTGACATCCCTAGCTCTTTCAAGCTGTGTGGTCTTGCTCTTCTGTTTCCTTTTCCTGGGAAGCTCTGCCATAGCTGCAGCATGACTGATTCTGTTGTCATTCTTATCTCAGAGCACATGTCAGGAAAAGCTTCCTTGACACTCTGATCTAAAACAGCTTTTCTTCCATTTGACTACTCAGTTGCTCAATAATATCTCTTGGTTTTCTTCAGAGCTTTTGTTATCAACCAAGATTATCTTTGTCATCTATTTGTGTTTTATTTGTTAGTTTATTATTTGTATTCCTAACCTATAATTCTGTAAGGGCAGGTACTGAGTGCCTGGAACATAGTCAGCCCTAAATAAATATTGCTTGATTAATGAATGACCAAAATAAAATAACATATGTATTCTGTATTTTATGGTTGGAAATTATAAAAATATTTGTTTAGTTGGCTAAATGAATTAACATATGCAGATTTTCCCTAACACAGGGAATTGGAGATGGGAGGCCATGAGGGCTACTAATAGCACTCACATTCTCTGAACCAGAGTAACTCAGCCTTGACATCTTGATATACTGGTTTGTCCACATCAGCTATAAGACATATTAAAAGCAATGTAGTTCTCATTATACTCAGTAATGATTTTGAATTATGTAGTGTTCTTACCCTAATATTTTTCTTTTTACAATTTGTAAATAACTTGTACACATTCATGGCAGTGTTCTGTGCATGCTAGGAGCACCTTGTATATGTGCCAATGTACAGAATATTTTGAGAGCTAGTGCTCAAAGTTACCTTTGTTTGTAGGAAAACAGGTGTTCTAGGTAGGCTGAATAACCAAAGCTATAATTTGTTGAGGGAAGAGAAGATGATCAATGTATCTTTATGTCCACAGTGCATTGTCAGTGCCTGATATAGTGAATCTGATCTCAAAATTTTCTATCAAATTTTAAAATTAATTAATAAAGCAGATAAATGGTATTATGTAACTGGCCTAACAAGGCCCTATGTAATGTTTGCCATTTTATAGGGTGATCATAGTGATCATTTTCCCCAAAGTATCCCATCAATAATGTAGGCATCTCCCATGAGAAAAATAGGACTAGATCCCTTGTTTGTCAGTAATTCCAAAAAGGTGAAGAGACTTTCTTAAGCCAATGTCGTGGTTTTTCACAACTTAGGCCATTCTTTGCAAACTTCACATATCTACCACTATTCCTTCTTCAGCTTGCTATTCTTTTGTCCTAAGATAAAAATAACTGAATTAACTGATGTTATTTGTAGGATATGTTTTTTCCTTCCAACACATAAAGATTACATGGGTTGACTTGTGTTTACCATAAAGATGTTGAAGTCCTAATTCTTTTTTAAAAATTTTATTTTAATTTTGTGTTAGTCCGTTTTTATGCTGCTGATAAAGACATAACATATCTTTATCGACTGGGAAGAAAAAGAGGTTTAATTGGACTTACAGTTCCACATGGCTGGGGAGGCCTCAGAATCATGGCGGGAGGTGAAAGGCACTTACGTGCTGGTGGCAAGAGAAAATGAGGAAGAAGCAAAAGCAGAAACCCCTGATAAACCCAGCAGATCTCGTGAGACTTATTCACTATCAGGAGAATAGCTTGAGAAAGACTGGCCCCCATGATTCAATTACCTCTCCCTGGGTCCCTCCCACGACATGTGAGAATTCTGGGAGATATAATTCAAGTTGAGATTTGGGTGGGGACACAGCCAAACCATATCAGGTTATATTTTTTATTTCCATAGGTTTTGAGGAGAACAGGTGGTGTTTGGTTACATAAGTTCTTTAATGATGATTTCGTGAGATTTTGGTGCACCCATCACCCGAGCTCTATACCCTGTACCCAATTTTAGCCTTTTATTCCTCACCCGTCCCGCATTTTCCCCCAAGTCCCCCATGTCTGTTGTGTCATTCTTATGCCTTTGCACCCTCATAGCTTAGTTCCCACTTATGAGTAAGAATATATGGCGTTTGGTTTTGCGTTCCTGAGTTACTTCACTTAAAATAGTGGTCTCCAATTTGATTCAGCAGTTCCACTACTGGCTCTCTACCCAGAGGAAAAGAAGTCATTATACAAAAAAGATACTTGCACATGCATGTTTATAGCAGCACAATTTGCAATTGCAAACATACGGAACCAGCCCAAATGCCCATCAATACATAAGTGGATAAAGAAATATATATACCATGGGATAGCATTCTATGCATAAAAAGGAATGAAATAATGGCATTTGAAATCCTCATTTTTAGTACCTATGAATGTGAACTTATTTAGAAATAGAGTCTTTGCCAATAATGAGGTTAAGATGAGGTTCTTAAGGTGGACCCCAATCCAGTATGACTGGTGTCCTTATGAAAGAGGGAAATTTGAACGTAGACACAGATGCATATTACAGGGAAGACAATGTGAAGACACATGAAGAACATCATCTATAACTAAGAAACTAGGAGGGAGGCACAGAACAGATTCTTTATCACAGCCGTTAGAAGGCACCAACCCTGCCTACATCTTGATATTGGACTTCTAATTTCCAACTGTAAACTACTTAAATAAATTTATTGACTTACAGTGTATGATGGTTTATATGGCAGCCCTACAAAACTAATACAGGGCAAAAACTAACTGAGAATCATGAGTTAGATAATAATAACTGATTTGAGCAATTTAAACATGTCCAGTTGGTATTAGGGCTTCAAATAGAAAAAGATCTTCATTAATGATTAATTTGCAAATCACTTGTTTTTATATAAATCACTCTAGACAAAGTTGAAAAGAATTTCAGGAAATATAATTTGCCCATTACCATAGGTTAACTTTTTGCCTGCCATGTTGACTGTTATCAGTTCCTTCTTAATCTAACCTTAGATTTTCCCATTGGGATGGTACCAGTCAGCAATTAAATTAAATATGAGTTTTTCTAAGTTTCAGGAGCTTACTGAGAGGTGTGTTTTGCTCACAGCATGTGGGTCTTCCACTCCAGGCCTCAGATTAACTTTGACCTAACAAGCTCTGTAACTGCTTGCAGCACAGCACGGCAAAGTGCCCTCTTCTAGTTACCCTTTCTGCTGTTATCCTTTTTATGACGAGAGACTGCTTTCTCCTTTACCTGTGGCACTCTACACCACATGTGACTTAGATTTACAGTCCAAATAAGAAATTACAGATATATGTGTGTACATCTGCCTTATGAGATTTTTAAAAATCAATCAGGACAAGGAATCCATGGGATCCAAATTGTGTATCTTTCATCAAACCCTTTCCTTCATGCCACTCCTTGTTTCTTTCTGATCAATGCCATGTGAAATGAAAAGGATTTCCTTATTAAGCAGTGTCATAACCTCCTTTCTAATTTTTATATAATCTGAATAAATATAATCTAAAGCAAGTGAGCCAAGAGAGACAGTATCCACTTCTTATTTCTACAAAGAAAATTCAGAGATTTTGTCACATCGTGGATTTTGCTTTAACTGCATTCACACAACTTGTGTTAGAATACTACTACTTAGACTGCACAGGGAAAGCTAAATCTAATAATTTATGTTAATACTGTGGCAATCAGTTATTTAAAACTAAATTTGTTAAAACATCAATAACATACTCTTTTTATAAAACAAGATTCAAACAATTCAACAGGATATATATTTCAAAAATTTCTCTTCAATCTTTGTATGATTGTAAAGCATATGATGTAAATTGCTAAGATTTTTTTCATAATTTTTTGCAGAATAGCTTATGCATCTATAAGTATATACAGTATATTACAGATTATTTATAACCCATTTATATTAAGTGTATTAGTCTCTCCTTTGTTAAAACTGTAAATTATTGTTTTAAAACAAAATATGTATGCTAGCTTCAACAAGGAAAATCACTGTTTCACTGTTGGGATAATTTACATTTATTTGAATCCTAGAAAAGTTGTATATTTTTAACGTGTTTATTGGCCATTTTTTAAAAATTTTTTATGAATTGCCTATTCATACCGTTTATTCATTTGCCTACTACTGATTATATATGCTATTTCCATGCAAATTGAAGCATACTGTAAATGTGTACATTTTAAAGTTGGATCCCCTTTCATATAGTTACACATGCCACGTTGCATTTATGGGTGTGCTATCAGTTATTTTGCCAGTCCCTGTCTTGGTGTTCTTGATGGGCATTTAAATTGTTTCCTTTTTTAGTCTATTGCAAATAGAAAATCAACATACTTGCATTGACACTGACATATTTGTGTACATATTTGAGTACTTATGTAGAATATTAATACAATTAAAGTTAGTATGTCAATCAGCACATATATTTTAGATTTTTGATACATATTTTTAATTTACTCTTCTTCAAAATTTGGCAGCAGTTTACACTTGTACCAGCAGTGTAGAAGAGTTTTTCTTTTCCCATACCTTAAGCAACACTCAGGGAGTATTAAATAATATATCCTTGGATAATGTGTTCATTTTAAAATGGTGGTTTAATTAGCAATGTTTTAATTTTTTTAAGTATGAGTAAGATTGATCTTGAGATATTTTTGTTTTTTTCTGTTGTTACTTTTAATGCAACAAAGATTCTCAAACTCCTCATTTGAAAAATGAATCCAATAGAAACATTTTAATTTTATACATAAAATTTTGATTTTAATTTTATACATAAAAGCAAAACAAAATTCCAAGGATATTTTTTGTTCTGACACCATTAAGAAACAGAGATTAATATTATTGCTAAGTCAACAAATAATGGAAACAATAAAGCAGAGCTGCAAAATTTTAGAAATTATTCTTTTCACAACTCTCAGCATTGTTCTCTGAACTCTGGATATCTAAAAACAGTTACTCATATCAAAGGAAACTTCCAATTACCATTTAGTAAATGGAAACAGATCAGAGTTATGCTTTCTCATACATGTCTCCGTGATGGACTAGAGAGTAAAACTGATAACTTTGGAAAAGTTCTCAATGGTACCATGTTATCAGAACTAGTTTTATGATGTAGAATAGTGTCTGCTTTTCTACCATTGTAGGGAGAAAAATTGATTTTCTGGTACTTTTTTTACCAGCAATTAGGACTACTTGCAGCTTCATGCAAAACAATGGAAATGTATTAGTTAGAAGAGAAAAAAAGGGAGTGAAAGAAATTCTGAGAGGCTTAAGTTATACAGAGTAGAAAAGAGATCAGCAAAGGTGAATTTTAAGACATGTAGAATGACATATAGAATGTTTCATATCTAGATTGTTTTTGTCAATTTGAATTTTTTACTCATTCAAAAATAAAGATAATGTTCATATCAATTAATGTATTAGGCAAACTGGATAACTAGATGTCTCATGTTCCAGAATTTTTCCAATTTTGTGTTTAAACTTTGACTTTTGTCATATTTTTACTACTGAAATAATTTGATTTGTTCTGGGGCTTCTGGGTGTGGTGCCATACTTTTATAGGCAATAATGATATGTTTAGCTTCTAGAAAACCTCTAAAGCACTGTAACTTAAATTTTTCTATTTCAGAGTAAATACTAAAGATTTTTCAGCTTGATATGTATCATTATGGGAAACATAGTTTACATGACACCATGTATAGAGGATACATGTATAATGGAAACATGCTGGACATGTCTCCCCTTTTTATTGCAACAAGTATATTAATTATAGACATATCTCATTTCATTGTGCTCACTTAATTGTGCTGCTCAGATACTGCATTTTTTTTTTTTTTTTTACAAATTGAAGGTTGTGGCAATCTTGCATAGAGCCAGTGCGTTGGCTCAATTTTTCAATAGAATGTGTTTACTTGGTGTAATTCTTGCAATGTTTAAAAAATTTTATTATTATTATATCTGTTAGGTGATCTGTGATCAGTGATCTTTGAAATTATGTTGTAATTGTTTGGGGTGTTATGAACCGTTTTCATCAAAGATGGTAAACTTAATCCATAACTGTTGTGTGTATTCTGACTACTCTACCATCTGGCTGTTCACCTTTCTCTCTTCCTCTCCTTGGGGTTGCCTATTCCCTGAGACACAACACTATTGAAATTAGGCCAATTAATTACCCTACAGTGGCCTTTAAGTGTTCAAGTGAAAGGAAGAGTGTCACATCTCTCAGTTTAAATAAAAAGCTATAAATGATTAGGCTTAATGAGGAAGGCATGTCAAAAACCAAAAAAGGCTCAAAGCTAGTCTTCTTGTGCCAGATAGCCAAATTGTGGGTACAGAGGTAAAGTTATTAAAGAAAATTAAAAGTGCTACTCCATTAAACACACAAATGTTAAGAAAGCAAAACAGCCTTATTGCCAATATGGAGACAGTTTTAATGGTCTGGATAAAAGATCAAACCAGCCACAACATTCCATTAAGCCAAAACCTAATTCAGAGAAAGACACTAATTCTCTTTAATTCTGTGAAGGCTGAGAGAGGTAAGGAGGTGACAGAAGAAAAGTTGGAAGTTGACAGAGATTGGTTCATCAGGTTTAAGGATGAAAGTCATGTTCATAGCATAATAATGCAAGGTGAAGCAGCAAGTGCTGATGTAAAAACTGCAGCAAGTTATCCAGAAGATCTAGCTAATATAATGGATGAAGGTAGCTACACTAACAACATATTTTAATTTTAGACAGAACAGCATTGTATTGGAAGAGGATGCTCTCTAGAACTTTTACAGCTAGAGAGAAGTCAATGCCTGACTTTGAAGCTTCAAAGGACAGACTTGACACTGCTGTTAGGGGCTAATGCAGCTTGTAATGTTAAGTGGGAGCCAGTGCTCATTTACTATTCCAAAAATTTTAGGACTCTTAAGAATTATGGTAAATCTTCTCTGCCTGTGCTCTGTAAATGGAGCAACAAAGCCTTGATGACAGCACATCTATTTATAGCATGGTTTACCATGTGGAGAGCTACAGCCCAGAAAAAATGATTCCTCTTAAAATACTACTGCTAATTGACAATGTATCTAGTCACCCAAGAGTTCTGATGGAGATGTACAAGATTAGTGTTGTATTCATGTATACAACATCTATACTATAGCCCATAGATCAAGGAGGGATTTTAACTTTTAATCTTATCATTTAAGAATACATTTTTGCAAGGCTATTGCTGCCCTGGATAGTGATTCTTCTGACGAATCTGGCAAAATAAATCGAAAACCTTCTGGAAAAAGCTCACCATTTTACATGCCACTAAGAATATTTGTAATTTATGGGAGGTGAAAATATAAACATTAATAGAAGTTGGAAGAAGTTGATTCCAAGCCTCTTGGATGAATTTGTGGGGTTCAAGACTTCAGTGGAGAAAGTAACTGCAGATGTTGTGGAAATAGCAAGAGAACTACAATTCAAGTGCAGCTTGAAAATGATAAATGTGAGGTGATGCATATGCTAATTAGCTCGATGTAGCCATTCTACAATATATACATATTTCAAAACAACATGTTATACATGATAAACATATATAATTTTTACTTTTCAATCAAAAAGTAATTAAAAAAACAATTTTTAAAATGATATATGCTTATTTTATAATTGCAAAAAAGCTTCTCAATTTACAAAGATTAACACATAATATTTGGATAAATTTTCTTTCAAAATTTGTACGCAAGTTGAAAAAAATTTTAAGTTGGTATATAAATTTTGTTCCCCAAATTTTATAAAAATGTAATCAGCAATCTTTATATATATATATATATATATATATATATATATATATATATATATACACTTTAAGTTCTAGGGTACATGTGCACAACGTGCGGGCTCATTACATAGGTATACATGTGCCATGCTGGCCCGCTGTACCCATCAACCCATCATTTACATTAGGTATTTCTCCCAATACTATCCCTGCCCCCGCCCCCCCATCCCCCTCCCCCGACAGGCCCCAGTGTGTGATGTTCCCCACCCTTTGTCTGAGTGTTCTCATTGTTCAATTCCCACCTACGAGTCTGTTTGGTTTTCTGTTCTTGTGATAGTTTGCTCAGAATGATGGTTTCCAGCTTCATCCATGTCCCTGCAAAGGACATGAACTCATCCTTTTTTATGGCTGCATAGTATTCCATGGTATGTATGTGCCACATTTTCTTAATCCAATCTATCATTGTTGGACATTTGGATTGGTTCCAAGTCTTTGCTATTGTGAATAGTGTTGCAATAAACATATGTGTGCATGTGTATTTATAGTAGCATGATTTATAATCCTTTGGGTATATACCCAGTAATGGGATTGCTGGGCCAAATGGTATTTCTACCTCTGGATCCTTGAGGAATCGCCACACTGTCTTCCACAATGGTTGAACAAGTTTACACTCCAACCAACAGTGTAATAGTGTTCCTGTTTCTCCACATCCTCTCCGGCAACTATTGTTTCCTGACTTTTTAATGATTGCCATTCTAACTGGTGTGAGATGGTATCTCATTGTGGTTTTGATTTGCATTTCTCTGATGAACAGTGATGATGAGCATTTTTTCACATGTCTGTTGGCTGCATAAATGTCTTCTTTTGAGAAGTGTCTGTTCATATCCTTTGCCCATTTTTTGATGTGGTTGTTTGTTTTTTTTCTTGTAAATTTGTTTAAGTTATTTGTAGATTCTGGATGTTAGCCTTTTTTCAGATGGGTAGATTGCAAAAAATTTCTCCCATTCTGTAGGTTACCTGTTCACTCTGATGGTAGTTTCTTTTGCTGTGCAGAAGCTCTTTTGTTTAATTTGATCCCATTTGTCTATTTTGGCTTTTGTTGCCATTGCTTTTGGTATTTTAGTCATGAAGTCCTTGCCCATGCCTATGTCCTGAATGGTATTGCTTAGGTTTTCTTCTAGGGTTTTTATGGTTTTAGGTCTAACATTTAAGTCTTTAGTCCATCTTGAATTAATTTTTGTATAAGGTGTAAGGAAGGGATCCAGTTTCAGCTTTCTACATGTGGCTGGCCAGCTTTCCCAGCACCATTTATTAAATAGGGAATCCTTTCCCCATTTCTTGTTTTTGTCGGGTTTGTCAAAGATCAGATGGTTGTAGATGTCTGGTGCTATTTCTGAGGCCTCTGTTCTGCTCCATTGGTCTATATCTTAAACAGACACAATCTTGTGATAAAACTTGAATGGATGAGGAGTTCTTCTTATGGATGAGCAAAGAAAGTGGTTTCTTGACATGGAATCTACTACTGGTGAGGCTTCTGTGATCATTGTTGAAACGACAACAAGGAATTTAGAATGTTGCATCAACTTAGTTGACATAGCAGCAGCCATTGTGAAGACAGTGTGGTGATTCCTCAAAGACTTAAAGACAGGAACACCATTGGAACCAGCAGTCCCATTACTGGGTATATACCCAAAGGAATATAAATCATTCTATTACAAAGACACATGCATGCATATGTTCATTGCAACACTATTTACAATAGCAAAGACATGGAATCAACCTAAATGCCCATCAATGTTAGGATAAAGACAATGTGGTAGATATACACCATGGGATAGTGTACAGCCATAAGAAAGAATGAGATCATGTCTTTTTCAGGGACATGGATGGAGTGGGAGACCATTATCCTTAGCAAACTAACACAGGAACAGTAAACCAAATACCACATGTTCTCTCTTAAAAGTGGGAACTAAATGATGAGAACACACGGACACATTGAGGGGACCAAAACACACTTGGGCCTATCAGAGGGTGGAAGGTGGGAGGAGGGAGAGGATCAGGAAAAACAACTAATCGATGCTAGCCTTAATACCTGGGTGATGAAGTAATCTGTACAACAGACCCCTATGACTCAAGTTTACCTGTTTAACAATCCTTCACATGTACCCCTGAATTTAAATTAAAAGTTCGAAAAAAAAAGCAGCCACAGGGTTTGAGAGGGTTGACTTCAGTTTTGGAAAAAGTTATACTGTGGGTAAAATGCTGTCAAATAACATTGAATACTACAAAGAAATTGTTCATGAAAGGAAGAGTCCATTGATGCAGCAAACTTTATTGTCTTATTTTAAGAAATTGCCACAGCCACCCCAACCTTCAGCAGCTACCGTCCTGATCTGTCAGCAACCATCAACGTTGAGGCAAGGCTCTCCACCAGCAAAAAAATTATGACTTCCTGAAGGCTCACATGATTGTTAGTTTTTTTTTTTTTTTGCAATATTTTAAAATTAAGGTATGTAAATTGTTTTCAACATGATGCTATTGCATATTTAATAGAATGCACTATAGTGTAAACATAACGTTAATAAGCACTTAGAAACCAAAGGGTCTGTGTGACTTGCTTTATTGTGAAATGCAGTTTATTGGGGTGGTTTGTTACTGAACCCACGATATCTCCATGGTATGCCTGTAATTTACCAATGCTGCTTATATACTACATTTTGAAAGATAATAACAATGTTCCAATGAATATCTGTATTAGCACTGCACTAACTGAAATAATATAACCTTCCCAGACCTGGTTATAAAATGGATTGCAAAATACTATGGTATTGGAAATAACTTTCAAATCAAGCTGCAACAACTCAGTTTGGAAGTGTGGGGGAGGGAGTTAATGGCAGGATATGGCAGCCATTTCATATATTGGTTTTTTCTTTGTAATGAAACTATTTTCCAAACAAAACTTACCTCAGAAATAAGTAGTTTTTCTCATCAAAAGCTGGAGAACTCTCCAAAAGTGCTTATATGACATAATTAGCATTTTCTCTAACTATTTTTGTGGGAGGCATCTGGAAGAGAATATTCAAAGAGTATATAATGAACCTAAACTCAGGAATGTATAAAATGTGTAACACTTATAAGAACAGAAATTACTATATATGAAGAAATATAGTTGATGACTTCACAAATTAAACTACAAAAAAAAAGCAGCTTACAGTGAGAAATGAATATTCTCACACTGTCAATTTAAGAACATAGTGCTTTATATGTAAAGTATACATGTTTATGACACATACAATGTTTCATATGTATGTGGTTTTTTTGCTTGTTTCAATTTCTTGTTCATTTAAAAATAAAGATAACATACATATTGATATAAATGTTAGCAAAACTGAGTAATTATACATCACGTGTTTCAATTTTTTTGGAATATATAGGATTGATTTGAGCATTTGAGACAAAGCACATAGATGTATGCTAATATACTTTAATAGTTGTATTTACACCATAAGGCGAGAAACAGATTTTAAAAAGTAATGACTCACACTTTTACTAAAACTGGAAGTGCTTTTGTATAGTTTTACACCTACTGATTTTATTAAATGTGGAGATGACTTGCTACAGTTTTGTTTAGTTTTGTTTTCCTCAACATAATGCCATATTCATATATGGAAAGAAAAAGATTTTTGTCAAATTGGCACTAAAAAGATGTAACAAGCAGAATTCAGAATATTCTTGGTCTCAGGAGTTTACACAGATAAGAATGCAGAATTAACGGCTCTATTGAAATTAGGCAGGAACTGATGAAAATTTTAAAATATCTTCCAAAATTTTAGGAAAAATTACAAATAAACTATAACATTACATATGAAGGCTTAAAGATTTTAAAATGTAAAAGGATTTTATAAATTATTTTATTTATTTATTTATTTTTTCTTCTTCTTCTTCTTCTTCTTCTTATTATTATACTTTAGGCTCTATGGTACATGTGCGCAACGTGCAGGTCAGTTACGTATGTATACATGTGCCATGCTGGTGTGCTGCACCCACCAACTCGTCATCTAGCATTAGGTATATCTCCCAATGCTATCCCTCCCCCCTCCCCCCACCACACAACAGTCCCCGAAGTGTGATGTTCCCCTTCCTGTGTCCATGTGTTCTCATTGTTCAATTCCCACCTATGAGTGAGAATATGCGGTGTTTGGTTTTTTGTTCTTGCGATAGTTTACTGAGAATGATGATTTCCAATTTCATCCATGTCCCTACAAAGGACGTGAACTCATCATTTTTTATGGCTGCATAGTATTCCATGGTGTATATGTGCCACATTTTCTTAATCCAGTCTATCATTGTTGGACATTTGGGTTGGTTCCAAGTCTTTGCTATTGTGAATAATGCCGCAATAAACATACGTGTGCATGTGTCTTTATAGCAGCATGATTTATAGTCCTTTGCGTATATACCCAGTAATGGGATGGCTGGGTCAAATGGAATTTCTAGTTCTAGATCCCTGAGGAATTGCCACACTGACTTCCACAAGGGTTGAACTAGTTTACAGTCCCACCAACAGTGTAAAAGTGTTCCTATTTCTCCACATCCTCTCCAGCACATGTTGTTTCCTGACTTTTTAATGATTGCCATTCTAACTGGTGTGAGATGGTATCTCATTGTGGTTTTGATTTGCATTTCTCTGATGGTCAGTGATGATGAGCATTTTTTCATGTGTTTTTTGGCTGCATAAATGTCTTCTTTTGAGAAGTGTCTGTTCATGTCCTTCGCCCACTTTTTGATGGGGTTGTTTGTTTTTTTATTGTAAATTTGTTGGAGTTCATTGTAGATTCTGGATGTTAGCCCTTTGTCAGATGAGTAGCTTGCAAAAATTTTCTCCCATTTTGTAGGCTGCCTGTTCACTCTGATGGTAGTTTCCTTTGCTGTGCAGAAGCTCTTTAGTTTAATTAGATCCCATTTGTCAATTTTGGCTTTTGTTGCCATTGCTTTCGGTGTTTTAGACATGAAGTCCTTGCCCATGCCTATGTCCTGAATGGTATTGCCTAGGTTTTCTTCTAGGGTTTTTATGGTTTTAGGTCTAACATTTAAGTCTTTAATCCATCTTCAATTGATTTTTCTATAAGGTGTAAGGAAGGGATCCAGTTTCAGCTTTCTACATATGGCTAGCCAGTTTTCCCAGCACCATTTATTAAATAGGGAATCCTTTCCCCATTTCTTGTTTTTGTCAGGTTTGTCAAAGATCAGATAGTTGTAGATATGTGGCATTATTTCTGATGGCTCTGTTCTGTTCCATTGATCTATATCTCTGTTTTGGTACCAGTACCATGCTGTTTTGGTTATTGTAGCCTTGTAGTATAGTTTGAAATCAGGTAGCGTGATGCCTCCAGCTTTGTTCTTTTGGCTTAGGATTGACTTGGCGATGCAGGCTCTTTTTTGGTTCCATATGAACTTTAAAGTGGTTTTTTCCAATTCTGTGAAGAAAGTCATTGGTAACTTGATGGGGATGGCATTGAATCTGTAAATTACCTTGGGAAAGATGGCCATTTTCTTGATATTGATTCTTCCTACCCATGAGCATGGAATGTTCTTCCATTTGTTTGTATCCTCTTTTATTTCCTTGAGCAGTGGTTTGTAGTTCTCCTTGAAGAGGTCCTTCACATCCCTTGTAAGTTGAATTCCTAGGTATTTTATTCTCTTTGAAGCAATTGTGAATGGGAGTTCACTCATGATTTGGCTCTCTGTTTGTCTGTTATTGGTGTATAAGAATGCTTGTGATTTTTGTACATTGATTTTGTATCCTGAGACTTTGCTGAAGTTGCTTATCAGCTTAAGGAGATTTTGGGCTGAGACAATGGGGTTTTCTAGACGTACTATCAAGTCATCTGCAAACAGGGACAATTTGACTTCCTCTTTTCCTAATTGAATACCCTTGATTTCCTTCTCTTGCCTAATTGCCCTGGCCAGAACTTCCAACACTATGTTGAATAGAAGTGGTGAGAGAGGGCATCCCTGTCTTGTGCCAGTTTTCAAAGGGAATGCTTCCAGTTTTTGCCCATTCAGTATGATATTGGCTGTGGGTTTGTCATAAATAGCTCTTATTATTTTGAGATACGACCCATCAATACCTAATTTATTGAGAGTTTTTAGCATGAAGGGTTGTTGAATTTTGTCAAAGGCCTTTTCTGCATCTGTTGAGATAATCATGTGGTTTTTGACTTTGGTTCTGTTTATATGCTGGATTACATTTATTGATTTGTGTATATTGAACCAGCCTTGCATCCCAGGGATGAAGCCCACTTGATCATGGTGGATAAGCTTTTTCATGTGCTGCTGGATTCTGTTTGCCAGTATTTTATTGAGGATTTTTGCATCAATGTTCATCAAGGATATTGGTCTAAAATTCTCTTTTTTTGTTGTGTCTCTGCCAGGCTTTGGTATCAGGATGATGCTGGCCTCATAAAATGAGTTAGGGAGGATTCCCTCTTTTTCTATTGATTGGAATAGTTTCAGAAGGAATGGTACCAGCTCCTCCTTGTACCTCTGGTAGAATTTGGCTGTGAACCCATCTGGTCCTGGACTTTTTTTGGTTGGTAAGCTATTGATTATTGCCACAATTTCAGATCCTGTTATTGGTCTATTCAGAGATTCAACTTCTTCCTGGTTTAGTCTTGGGAGGGTGTATGTGTTGAGGAATTTATCCATTTCTTCTAGATTTTGTAGTTTATTTGCGTAGAGGTGTTTGTAATATTCTCTGATGGTAGTTTGTATTTCTGTGGGATCGGTGGTGATATCCCCTTTATCATTTTTTATTGCATCTATTTGATTCTTCTCTCTTTTGCTCTTTATTAGTCTTGCTAGTGGTCTGGCAAATTTGTTTATCCTTTCAAAAAAGCAGCTCCTGGATTCATTAATTTTTTGAAGGGTTTTTTGTGTCTCTATTTCCTTCAGTTCTGCTCTGATTTTAGTTATTTCTTGCCTTCTGCTAGCTTTTGAATGTGTTTGCTCTTGCTTTTCTAGTTCTTTTAATTGTGATGTTAGGGTGTCAATTTTGGATCTTTCCTGCTTTCTCTTGTGGGCATTTAGTGCTATAAATTTCCCTCTACACACTGCTTTGAATGCATCCCAGAGATTCTGGTATGTTGTGTCTTGGTTCTCGTTGGTTTCAAAGAACATCTTTATTTCTGCCTTCATTTCGTTATGTACCCAGTAGTCATTCAGGAGCAGCTTGTTCAGTTTCCACGTAGTTGAGCGGTTTTGAGTGAGATTCTTAATCCTGAGTTCTAGCTTGATTGCACTGTGATCTGAGAGATAGTTTGTTATAATTTCTGTTCTTTTACATTTATTAAGGAGAGCTTTACTTCCAAGTATATGGTCAATTTTGGAATAGGTGTGGTGTGGTGCTGAAAAAAATGTATATTCTGTTGATTTGGGGTGGAGAGTTCTGTAGATGTCTATTAGGTCTGCTTGGTGCAGAGCTGAGTTCAATTCCTGGGTATCCTTGTTGATTTTCTGTTTCGTTGATCTGTCTAATGTTGACAGTGGGGTGTTAAAGTCTCCCATTATTAATGTGTGGGAGTCTAAGTCTCTTTGTAGGTCACTCAGGACTTGCTTTATGAATCTGGGTGCTCCTGTATTGGGTGCATATATATTTAGGATAGTTAGCTCTTCTTGTTGAATTAATCCCTTTACCATTATGTAATGGCCTTCTTTGTCTCTTTTGATCTTTGTTGGTTTAAAGTCTGTTTTATCAGAGACTAGGATTGCAACCCCTGCCTTTTTTTGTTTTCCATTTGCTTGGTAGATCTTCCTCCATCCTTTTATTTTGAGCCTATGTGTGTCTCTGCACGTGAGATGGGTTTCCTGAATACAGCACACTGATGGGTCTTGAGTCTTCATCCAATTTGCCAGTCTGTGTCTTTTAATTGGAGCATTTAGTCCATTTACATTTAAAATTAATATTGTTATGTGTGAATCTAATCCTGTCATTATGATGTTAGCTGGTTATTTTGCTCGTTAGTTGATGCAGTCTCTTCCTAGTCTCGATGGTCTTTACATTTCGGTATGATTTTGCAGTGGCTGGTACTGGTTGTGCCTTTCCATGTTTAGCGCTTCCTTCAGGAGCTCTTTTAGGGCAGGCCTGGTGGTGACAAAATCTCTCAGCATTTGCTTGTCTGTAAAGTATTTTATTTCTCCTTCACTTATGAAGCTTAGTTCGGCAGGATATGAAATTCTGGGTTGAAAATTCTTTTCTTTAAGAATGTTGAATTTTGGCCCCCACTCTCTTCTGGCTTGTAGGGTTTCTGCCAAGAGATCTGCTGTTAGTCTGATGGGCTTCCCTTTGATGGTAACCCGACCTTTCTCTCTGGCTGCCCTTAACATTTTTTCCTTCATTTCAACTTTGGTGAATCTGACAATTATGTGTCTTGGAGTTGCTCTTCTCGAGGAGTATCTTTGTGGCGTTCTCTGTATTTCCTGAATCTGAATGTTGGCCTGCCTTGCTAGATTGGGGAAGTTCTCCTGGATAATATCCTACAGAGTGTTTTCCAACTTGTTTCCATTCTCCCCGTCACTTTCAGGTACACCAATCAGACGTAGATTTGGTCTTTTCACATAGTCCCACATTTCTTGGAGGCTTTGCTCGTTTCTTTTTATTCTTTTTTCTCTAAACTTCCCTTCTCGCTTCATTTCATTCATTTCATCTTCCAGGGCTGATATCCTTTCTTCCATTTGATCGCATTGGCTCCTGAGGCTTCTGCATTCTTCACGTAGTTCTCGAGCCTTGGTTTTCAGCTCCATCAGCTCCTTTAAGCACTTCTCTGTATTGGTTATTCTAGTTATACATTCTTCTAAATTTTTTTCAAAGTTTTCAACTTCTTTGCCTTTGGTTTGAATATCCTCCCGTAGCTCGGAGTAATTTGATCGTCTGAAGCCTTCTTCTCTCAGCTCGTCAAAGTCATTCTCCATCCAGCTTTGTTCCGTTGCTGGTGAGGAACTGCGTTCCTTTGGAGGAGGAGAGGTACTCTGCTTTTTAGAGTTTCCAGTTTTTCTGTTCTGTTTTTTCCCCATCTTTGTGGTTTTATCTACTTTTGGTCTTTGATGATGGTGATGTACAGATGGGTTTTTGGTGCGGATGTCCTTTCTGTTTGTTAGTTTTCCTTCTAACAGACAGGACCCTCAGCTGCAGGTCTGTTGGAGTACCTGGCCGGCCGTGTGAGGTGTCAGTCTGCCCCTGCTGGGGGATGCCTCCCAGTTAGGCTGCTCGGGGGTCAGGGGTCAGGGACCCACTTGAGGAGGCAGTCAGCCCGTTCTCAGATCTGCAGCTGCGTGCTGGGAGAACCACTGCTCTCCTCAGAGCTGTCAGACAGGGACATTTAAGTCTGCAGAGGTTACTGCTGTCTTTTTGTTTGTCTGTGCCCTGCCCCCAGAGGTGGAGCCTACAGAGGCAGGCAGGCCTCCTTGAGCTGTGGTGGGCTCCACCCAGTTCGAGCTTCCTGGCTGCTTTGTTTACCTAAGCGAGCCTGGGCAATGGCGGGCGCCCCTCCCCCAGCCTCGCTGCCGACTTGCTGTTTGATCTCAGACTGCTGTGCTAGCAATCAGCGAGACTCCGTGGGCGTAGGACCCTCTGAGCCAGGTGCAGGCTATACTCTCCTGGGGCACCGTTTCCTAAGCCCGTCGGAAAAGCACAGTATTCGGGTGGGAGTGGCCCGATTTTCCGGGTGCTGTCTGTCACCCCTGGAAAGGGAACTCCCTGACCCCCTGCGCTTCCCGAGTGAGGCAATGCCTCGCCCCTGCTTCGGCTGGCGCACGGTGCACTCACCCACTGACCTGCGCCCACTGTCTGGCACTCCCTAGTGAGATGAACACGGTATCTCAGATGGAAATGCAGAAATCACCCATCTTCTGCGTCGCTCGCGCTGGGAGCTGTAGACCGGAGCTGTTCCTATTCGGCCATCTTGGCTCCTCCCCTATAAATTATTTTAAAATTCCACTCTCTCAATAGAAAATCAGGTAAAGGACAAAAACAGCAGTTCAAATAAACATTTTTTAAAAACTACAGAAAGCTAATGTGCACCATGAAAGTGTTCAAAATCAAATATAAGTTAATACTCAAGGAGATAGCTGTTTATCTCTATTAAACTAATACATCCTTTACAGATGATTATGTGTATTTTTTCTTTCCAGGTTAGATTGAAACAAACTTTCCAGGTTAGATTGACGCACTTACACATTTCTGGTGTAAGTATATATTTTAGCCAGCATATCAGTAGGCCTTCAATGTCAATACACTTTAACCATGTGATTACATTTCTATTCTAAGGATATATGCACACATAAAAATCAGAACTTGCATTCACTATAGTATTATTTAAAAAGAAAAGATAAAATAATCTAGATGTCCAAATATGAGATTATCAACATTATGATATACCATAACAATAATATAATTTTCATGCATCAATTAAAATAATATTTAAAATATTATTATATTTTAAATATAATGTTAGAAAATGCTGATTACATTTTTATAAAATTTGAGGAGCAAAATTTATATACCAACTTAAAATTTTTTTCAACCTGCATACAAATTTTGAAGGAAAATTTATCCAAATATTATGTGTTAATCTTTGTAAATTGAGAAGCTTTTTTGCAATTATAAAATAAGCATATATCATTTTAAAAATTGTCTTTGTTTTTTAATTACTTTTTGATTGAAAAGTAAAAATTATATATGTTTATCATGTATAACATGTTGTTTTGAAATATGTATATATTGTAGAATGGCTACATCGAGCTAATTAGCATATGCATCACCTCACATTTATCATTTTTGTGGTAAGAACACTTAAAATCGCTTTTGCAGTTATGATTTCACATTTTGTACTTTATTTGCAATTTTCAAAAATGAGCGTGTATTACTTTTAATATTGGAAAAACATAAAACTATTACAAAAATTGTTTCTGAATCAGATATGGGATTCACACATGAAGAAAGCAGAAAAATGTGCTAAATAGCCTGTTATTTATTTCATTTGATTTTTATATTATATAAGATCAGAAATGTATAAAAATATATGTTCACTTGATAATTTTTCATAAATATCTTAAATTACCCTGTATCTTTTTTAAAAATTGTTTAGCATGTCAGGGTCAGCTATGCTCAATTTTCCCCCTGCTTTTATTCATCCATATTATGTGTTCTTTGGATTTTGCCCATGCATACACTCCCTTTAAAGTTTTCACTTAAGAAACTTTTAATCAATTCGAAGGCAGTTTATTTGTTGACTTTCACATTAGTATAAAATTCTACTATTTATGCTATTAATTTTATTTAGGGTCTGCCAATCACTTAGAAGAATCAGTGATATGCATGTAACGCCTGTAAAATAAAAATACCCACAAGTATTTAGTCTTTTCTATGGCTTGTGGCACAATCAGTACTGCATGTTTCTTTTTTCTTTTATTTAACAAAACTGCCAGTAAATACGATTAAATATATTCAGTATTGACCAACAACATTTTTCTTACTTTTTAAAATGTAAGCATTAAAGTTTACTATAATCATTTTGAAAGCAGTCTGACTAAATTTATAGCCTCACTTTTTTTTCTCATGCCACAGATATTTCAATTAGAAAATGCTTTGGCTTTATGATATATAATCAAATATCTTTGAGTCCCTAAATTTGTCCATTCTAACTTAATATTCTATCTATAACTCAGATCTACCATGAGAGCAAATTATGTAACCCCAACTAATTTGCCATAAGAATTAACAATTGTGCTTAATCTCCTTCAACTTATTTTAACAAGTGTCTTTTGTTAAGACAGGTGCTGCCTCAAATTCACTTTTCCTGCCCCTGCCATACATCTTTGTGAAACATGTTTCTGCTTCCACTTCCCTGCCTGTGCCTGGCATTCTTCATTTGTGTCTTCATCATAAGTATTTTACAAAACCGTTCTTTAGTGTGGCAGCGATCTCATGGATGATTCCAATATCCCTTTTTGTTTTAGGATTAAGACTACTTATTATTAATAATTGAAGATTACTGACCACTCGTTAGCTTTGATGCTCTTTGGTATTTGCTTTCTGGACAGTCCTTTCTTTTTTATATCACATGCTTATTGTACTCATTGTTTACACCACTTCTGCAAAACCTCTGACATATGGCAGACCAAGACTGATCCTGAGCTTCTTTAGCTTTCTACTTCCACCTACCTTTCTCTATAGCGTTTTTATCAAACTATGTTGATAAATGATTCCCAGGTCTTTTTTTCTACTCCGAATCTTGTTTCTTCTACCCAAATCTGTACTTCTTGTATTCATTATTACCTACAAAGGAATGTTTACCACTACTTCAAATCTTTCTTAAAATATAAATTTCCAGCATTTTCACTTTCAGAAATTTATTCAACACACAGATTGCACAAATTTGCAGGCATATATACACAAAGATAATCACTGGATCATTATTTGTAATAAGTAATGAAAAAATCTGAAAGTTCATTAATGGAAAAATGAGTAAATGAGGTTATTGTATATACATACATGAAATTCTATTCACTAGGAAAAATGACAAGGTAAATCTGAGCTAGAAAGTTGTCAATGATATGAGGCAAAATGAAAAAAATGGGTAACATAACAAACAGTACAGTGAGTTAGCAGATGCATGTCAGACTCTTAAAATGCTTCTTCAAAGGTTTGGATAGGGGTGGTACGTTTATTTCTTAAAGTGTGTGTGTGTGTGTGTGTGTGTGTGTGTATATATACACACACAATATCCCCATGGAAGAACTTTTATCCTACTTTTCATCCATTGCAAAATTTCACAGAAATCTTGGTTATTTTTATGTACAAATTATCACTTGCTAAGTGTATTTGTGTCATATACAACAAAAGTTAGAGCCAAATATCCTTGACTTTGTCCAGCCAATCGTATAGCCCTTATAACACACACAGACATACACACATGCACACAAATACCCATACCTCTACTACCTTGGAATAACACAGACTCCTCTCTATAACTTTGCTTTAATATCATACTAGAAATGCTGTTCTATAGAGTACTTTGCGTTTTGCACACTGCTCAAATTTCTTTCTCACTGGGCCAAATGCAACAACAGGCAAAACTTTAACTTTATCCAGACAGTACCAATCATTGTTTCAGGATACAAAATCAATGTACAAAAATCAGTGACATTTATTTGCACCAATAACATTCAAGCTGAGAGCCAAATCTAGAACACAATCCTATTTACAATAGCCACAAAAAGAGTAAAATACCTAGAAATACAGCTAACTGAGGAGGTGAAGGATTTCTACAAGGATAGTTACAAAACACTGCTGAAAGATATCAGAGACGACACAAACAAATAGAAAAACATCCCAGGCTCATGGACTGGAAGACTCAACATCATTAAAATGGCCGTACTGCCCAAAGGCTACAATAACCGAAACAGCATGATACTGGTACAAAAACATTCTTATTTTAAAACTTCAGTTATCTAAACATTCCAAAAACTACTTGTGAATCAAAAATAATATTTTTAAAAGGTCTTAGAATTTCTTAGCAAAATATTTATTACGTAATTTGATTACACAGAAATACTTTCAGTACTTCAAAATTGTATGAATAGTTGAAGTTTACCATTAAAATATTTTAAGATCACAAGACACATGATTGCTTCAAAATATTCTACTTTGAAATTACATCAAATGACAATTTCTAACCGGATACTGTGCTTAGCTTAATATCGTCAATTAAATAAAAATGTTATAAGGAAATTTTTATTTATCAGAAGGTACCTTATACAAGTTAGATGCACAGTCATAATACAAAACTTATTTCTACCTTTAAACATCATTTCATGAACTCAGTGTTAGGAAATGTATGTCCTCTTCTTGCCAGCTCTACCTTTTTCTCTCAGAAAATCATTGCTTGAGTGAAGAGGTTGAAGAATTCTAACAAAACTGAGTCATAATATCAAACTTGAAGTAATAATGCTGTAATAAACAAAGTGACAGCATATGGCCAACATGCCCATGCACAATGATTATCCTATGTAATGGCTGGATGTGACCTTAAACAAGTTACTTTGGGGGTACTAGAGAATATCAACTGTTCTGTCATATGTCATATATGCTTTATATGAATTAGACGTCACAGTAGCTTAATATATCCTAATATATTGCATTTCACAGATTCACCTTTAACTTATAGACCTTAAACATTTTATCCAAAAGAATTTACTACAAGTACTCAGATAAAATAGAGTAATAGTATGAGGTAAATTTTGCTGCATAATTAGATTTGTTGTTGTTTCACATACACTGTACTATTTATCTTAGGGCTGAGAAATGAAACTGAGCTTTGGTTGGATTTTTGTTTTTACTTCTTAAACTACTTTTCATCTCTTTTCAGTTAATACCTGAGTATGTTTTTCTAATGTCAGTAAAATAAGAAGTTCTTTCATAGAAATTGATGAGATAAAATGGAAAATTCAGATTTGTGAGCTTTTATGTATATGATGTCATTATATATATATATATATACTGAGATGGAGTCTCTTGTCACTCAGGCTGGAGTGCAGTGGCGTGATCTCAGCTCACTGCTACCTCTACCTCCCGGGTTCAAGCGACTCTCTTGCCTCGGCCTCCCAAGTAGCTGGGATTACCCACCCCGGCCACCATACCTGGCTAATTTTTGTATTTTTAGTAGAGATGGGGTTTCACCATGTTGGTCAGGCTGGTCTGGAACTCCTGACCTCAGGATGTCACTATAAATTAATATTATTTTGACCTTTTCTGAAAATTATTGGATTAATGCAATATCATTCATGTAACAGCTGTCAAAGTCTTGAGCTATAATATTGTCCTCATGCTGAAATTTAAAACTTTTGAGTCTAACAAAGACCTCAGCTCCTTCAGTATTTACATTTCATTATAGGTTAGATATGTACTGATCAAGCATTCCTCAAATTATAGTTTACCTTTACTGGACTTACATTTAAAATTCATTAATTTTATGAAATATGGAATTTTAAAACAGCAGAAATATTAAATATATTTCACATATCAAGTTTTTAATAAGTTTTACAATATTAAAATTATTATTTTCCCACTTCGCAGTAATAAACTTAGAAAATGGAAAGGATGTTATGTTACATGGTTTTCAATGAAATATAAATATAAATATACACATAAGCACATATACATACCTATATGCATACATATGTTAATAGTAATTTTTAACATTCATTGGTTATATTTTATTGTTTAACATTTTGCACATCCTAAATGTTAAAATAGATATTTACATAACATTTATTGAATAAATTTATACCACGAGGAGAAATCAAAAGATTTTGTACATGGGAATTTATTATTCTGATGAATATATTTTAATGAAGTATCAATTTACATATCTAAAGAATGTACTAATCTATAATTTATAGATTTTTTAAAAGTTTTTTCCCATTATTGAATTGCATATTATTAAAATTATTTTGAGTAATTAAATCATATGCAATTATCAGTGAAGGAATAAGATTCATTGCTTTTAGTATCCCTGCAAAGCATGTTGAATATGGTCAGATGGAAAAACACGTAAGTTTTGTTTTCCTGTGGGCATGTCACAAAGCAGCCTTGCCTTGAGCCTGGACACTACTCCTGCCAGACAGAAGTTAAACTGCTTTTGTTCAAGAAAGCTAGCCCATGGGAAGGAAAAGATACAGATGGCCTAGAAGAGCAAGGATTCTGCTGCCATGGGTGAAGTGGGTTCCTGGAATTTACAGACAGCTGTGGAGAAGCTTCTGTGCATGGAGCCTCCTCTGTTCTCCCAGACTGCAACAGTCACTAGAGGACCTTGATGGGGATGTTGTGTCTAGACTTCTGATGGGGTTGTGTGTCTCAAGACTGAACCTCAAGTTCAGTACCTTTGGAAGAGCAGCAAGGGTCCCATTGGCTAAATTTAGCATGGGAGAGTAGACATGATGATCAAACCAAAAAGACATGGCTGATGAGAACCTTCCTTGAACTGAAAGCTGATTTCTTTTTCCCCAGATTTATTTACTGCATAAGAAGCCAGAGGCACTTTTTGCCCTTAACAAAAGGGAAAGGGCCACTAGCTAGGCAGGTGGGTGTTCAAAACCACATGAAACAGATAGAAAATGGAAAATACAAAAGGTGCACATTATTTTTCACTTGAGTAATGTAGAGCAAATTTCTACGCATTGAAAGGGCCTTGATAAAGTGGAATGTGTTAACAGCTTCCTCAGAGAGATTGTCTTCTGAAATGACAGTAGTAACTACTTTCCTCTGTCCATTCCTGAGACCAAAGAAGATCTCACTGGCAGAATATCAGGCACTCTGCTAATGAAGTCTCCTTACTGTTCAATGTGATCATTACAACACAGTTCTCATTTATTGAGTACTGATCAGTCCAAAGCAATTTAAAAATATTTGTACCTTCATTTAGCATTAAAATATTTTTCGGCCGGGCACAGTGGCTCACGCCTGTAATCCTAACACTTTGGGAGGCCGAGGAGGGCAGATCACAAGGTCAAGAGATCGAGACCATCTGGCCAACATGGTAAAACCCTGTCTCTACTAAAAATACAAAAATTAGCCAGGTGTGGCGGCGTGCACCTGTAGTCCCAGCTACTCAGGAGGCTGGGACAGGATAATTGCTTGAACCCGGGAGGCAGAGGTTGCAGTGAGCCAAGATTGTGCCACTACACTCCAGCCTGGTGACAGAGCAAGACTCCATCTAAAAAATTAATTAATTAATTAATTCAATAGAAAAAACATGTTAAGGGGGATTAAATCACTTGCTAAAGATACAGTATTAGTAAGCAGGCTCCCAGGGATTGAATGGAAGGGTTATGTGACTGTAATGTCCATACTGGAATTTCAATCATTATAAATTGATGGACAATGAATTAATCTTATCAACTTTTTGGCAAATACTGAGCAAGGATTATTCATGTGAGAAGGTCAGTCTGCCTTCTAGGGACTCATTCTGTCTCCATTCTTAGATACCTAGAGCTGTTTGGTCCCTCAAGTCTGTGGGTTCTCTGGAGAAGCATGTCTGAACTCCAGCTATACAGCCAGAAGGACTTTCATGATTCACTTCTCTTAGTCTTGTTTCTTACCTTCCTGCACCTGAAGACACAGATTTCCTGAGACATACTTTTGTGTTTGATGTTTTCATTTCCCCTGCCTCTACTTTGTTTCCACTGTCTTCTGTTCCTCCTCTTCTTCTGGATTATTCTCCACTTTAGATATCAGTGCCTGCCTGGGAGAGAGCTGGTTTTCTTCATTCCTTTGTACTTTGATCGTCAGCCTCTATGATTTCCTCCCAGTGTCTGTGTCCCTTGATTCCCTCAAATGCTAATAAATGTTGGTCACTCTACCAGTGCTTGGTTGGCTTTACTGCTCAACATTCCATATGGAAAGGGTCCCAGCTAAAAGCAACATCTAGGTGTGATACTCGAGATGCTAAGGAAGTTTGGGAAAAGATTGGGAAAAGAGCATCTTTCTAAGGACAGCATTCAGTATGTTTTATCACCATTAAGACACTAAATAGAAACTGGCTTTAGGGCTGGAGCAGAGTTCTTACTATCTCCTATGCCAAGGTTATTTGCCAAATCTTAAAGAGGATAGGACAGAGAAAGCCAGGAGAGATACTAATGTGGCAGAGTGGTCACTCAGGAAGTTTGGAAACCAGGTTTTACCAATTGGTAGAAAAGTATTTCATACTTTAACAATTTGTGAAGCTGTACCAGTAAGAACTGGCTGAATATAAGGTATAACTCTTACATGTCTGAAAAACAGACAAAAAACTTAATAAATTACTATGGAAAAATAGTTAACTAATATCAAACTTGTTAAGATGCTGAATATTACATGACCTTTTCACAGTTTGCTTTTTTAACATTTGATGACATAACTTAATTTTTAGAAATTAAAACCATACTTGAGTCAAAAGTCTATAGGCTTATTTTTCTTTACTCATTTTTTCTGATGGTGTATCTTTCTGTATTCTTTCTATAATCTTTCTGATGGTGGTATATCAACAATCTGAAATTACTGCAAATTATCTTCCCCCTTGATGTTGCCCTCAAAATGTGGAGAATTCCAAAATCTCAGAAATCTGTCATTTTCCAATTCCACACATTGTTTTCAAAAGGAGCTACTCAAACAAATAGAAATCAAAACAATCTATGCCAGTTCTCCTCTGGATTTGTGTATCAGTAGCTTCAAATCCTATTATATGTAAATCATAATAAAATCTTGACGTTGCTATTCACGTGTTTCCACAGCAGAGCCAGCTTTCACCCTAGGAGTCTCTAGAAGTAGGAAGTGACTTCCCTAGAGCATTTGCTAAGCCCATCAAACTCTAACCACTTTGAAAGTTGAGTGAGTCATTAGTTTTATGACCTATCTAGCTTTAAAAACATGGAAAACTGATGTGATGCTGGTTGAATTGAAAACAAACAGGGAGATTATTTTCACCACTTCCTGAATAAGGGATAAAGCAATATAAATCATGTTGAAATTTTGTCTGTATTTAATTACTGAGTAGTGTACTGCAATTTATACATTAAGTACTAATTATTCTTAATGTAATTATATTTAATTATTATAATTGCTATTCATATATTATGTTCTAATAGAGACATATCATATCGAGGGCCTTTTTCACAAAATTACTATATTCCCTTCATGCTAGAAAACAGAATAGAAAATTTACCTTAATTTAGTTGTAATAAGCTATTTATTTCCTCATGTATTTCAAACTGTTTCAAAATGGATTGTTACTAATTTTTATCTTTTTTATTAGGTTATTTTGACAAGGATGTTTTATAACAAATGCTGGCAACCCTTTGAAATTATAAAATAGAAATAGCATGGATTGTTTGTACATAAATTATGGCTTTATACATTTTATACATTTACTTGTAGATCACACTATTAATTCACATCTTTTTTTCTCCTGCGGGCATTACAGTATAAATAAAAAGGTGGTTAGACATTGTAGTTTTTTGCTCTAAATTTATAATGCATTACAATATATTCAGCTCAATAAGTTTGTAAATTATAGCACATAAGATTTGAAAATTCAAGAAATGGACAGGAAAAGGCAATCTACAGTAACTAAAAAACAAATTCTAATTCATTGCCTCATATGATCTGAATTTAATTTGCTTACATTTCACAAGAGAAACACCTATTTACAGTGTTCTTTTTGATATAGTACATATAAAGCTGAAATATTGTGTTTCAGCTTGGGTAATGGAGTCATTACCTCAATTTTAAACATTCTGTAACCTGAAATTGGGATTTATAATGGACTCATTGGCTGAGCAAAATCACCACAAGTAAAAACGATTTCTAGAAACTTAGAGAGTTGAGATTTATTTTTTAAATTGCTTTTTTTAGATGGAATGAGGAATAATACTCAGGAAAATTTGAAAGCATGTACCTTTAGAACCAAGAAAAATTTACAAATATATGTTGCAGTGAATAAAAGAGTTAGATGTTTTAACACCTGTTTACACTAATAATTACAGTAATAATATTGAACATTTATAGTGTATTTAGCAGGTGCAGCCATTTACCAAAAATTCTATGTGTATTAATTTTCACAAAAGCCTTGTAGTTAAGATATTACTCTTCCCTCTTCCATTTTCCTAAGACAACAGGCACAAACCAACACTGTCCCAAGAAAATTATGTTATGTGATTTCCCATCCTGATCAATTTTCAGACAGTAGAGCATTTTGCAAAATAGGTTTTCCTTTGATGTTCTCTATATGATATGGAAAATTCCATAGTCTCAGAAGTCTTTGCCATTTTCTATGCCATACATTAGCTCAAAAGGGATCCCCCCAAACTAACTGGAAACAATATTAAGACCTACTATGGATCAGAGTATCAATAACCATAAAAACAAAAATATCTGGAGATCAATGTACACTGGATCGCTGTTTTTAAGAGGAGCACATTCCAAACAAATGTAATCCTAAGAATCTGAGTAAATTAGACTAAGTGGAAAAACTGTTTATGTAAAACTATTTGTGGAGATTTTTTGCATAGGAAGTGTATACAGAAGTTCAAAGGCATAGATTCTGTGTCCAAGAGAAAAAAGTTGAATGTAGGGGTCATCATTTAATAACTTTGTGACCCTGAAAAATACACTCAATATTTCAAACCTTCTATTTTCTATTCTGTAAGATTAGGCTAATATCTATGTTAAATAATATTTGTGGTGATTAAAGGGAGAATGACCACATTCTATTTAGTGTGGACTCACTATACATTCATTGAATGTTAGCTGTTTGTTATTATATGAATATATTTATCGTAAAGGCCATGTATTTTTGTTGCTGTGAAGATGACTCTCAGTCTGGTTGTATCTTATCATTGTAGTACTTTAAGAAAAAGAAATGTAAACCTTTGAAAAAGAGAAATACTCAGGCTTCATGTCTGTATCTTCTAAGTTAGAGTTGTAATATCTGGTCTGAACATTTGCTTCTTGGTGGAGGGGTTGGCGTTGTGGAGGGTGATGAGGCCCACTTGCTTTCTGATGGGTTGAGAACCAATGTGATAGGGAACTTGGTGTACTGGAATATCCTCAGTTAAAATTTTGTGTTTTTTTAAATGCTATATTTTGGTTAACAAGGTTTTTTTTTTTTAAAAAAAAAAAGAAAAAAGTTAACATATTATCACCACATGTAACAAAGTAAACAAAAGATAGAACGTTTTCCCTGGGAAAGCACAGCTTTGATTTTACAAATTCTTACCATCTTTACTCTTTTATTTAACAGCGTGTGTGTATACTCAGATCTCATTCTGCACCTGTCATTGTGCTGAGAAATGGGGATATCATAGAGAAGGTTGGAAAGAGAGTGACAACAGGAGGGACAGTTATAGACAAAATGTTAATCAAATAGAGATCACAGTTTTAGTCCTGTCAGTGTATGGATACCCCTCCCTAAACTCCAAATGCACGGCTTCTATAAATTGTCTTGGAGGACTAGGCTTAGGCCTGAGCGAAAATAAGGTGTTTGAGTTTTCCCTCAAATACCAGTTTTGAGGTTTGTTTCTTTCAATGAATGTGGAAGACAAAAGTATATCTATAAATCTGGCTGAGTGAATTAACTCAGCAGGTCTATTATTATTATCATTATCATGATTTGATGAGTTACTAGCATTCTCTTCTTAGGGTATAAAAAAACTACCAATGTTATTGGTACTCTTTTCAACTTGAAGTGTGACTCCTTGATGGAAGAAGCCATATTATAATATTGAACAATTCTATTTAGACCCATCCAGGTACATCAGGAGAACATATGAGTCAACATGGCTCCAAGAATTAGACAAACTTAGATTTCTTCCATGTTTCACTATTTATTGGCTGTTTTAGTTAGAGTTACACAATTGCAAAAAAAAAAAAAAAAGAAAAAAAATCCCAAATATATCTATGGCTTAACTAATAAAAATGCAAAGCAGCTCTCCAACACAACATGATTCAGGGAGCTAGGCCTCTGCCATCTCGTAGCTCCAGCCTTGTATAGGGTCTCAAATCCACTTGGTGGGTATAATAAGAGAACCTGGAGAAGGCTGACTAGCTTATTAAATATCATGACCTGGAAGTGACACAGTCACCTTTATTCATTGGTGAGAACCTACCAACAAACTTATTTGGATAGAAATGGGAGCTGAGAAATATAATCCTTGTTTATACAGCTACTCCCTTGCTGTAAGTCTATAACTTTTGGTGGATATCTAGCCATCTTATCAAGCTAACTATATGACTTTAAAAACTGAAATTCTATCATTCTGATTCCCGATTTAAAAGGGGAGTAAAGCTGGATGCAGTGGCTCACTCCTGTAATCCCAGCACCTTGGGAGGCTGAGGCGGGTGGATCGCTTGAGGTCAGGAGTTCGAGACCAGCCTGGCCAACATGGCGAAACCCCTTCTCTACCAAAAAATACAAAAATTAGCCAGTCATGGTGGCATGCGCCTGTAATCCCAGCTATCCGGGAGGCTGAGGCATGAGAATTGCTTGAACCCGGGAGGCAGAGTTTGCAGTGGGCTGAGATCGTGTAACTGCACTCCAGCCTGGGTGACACAGCAAGACTCCATCTCAAAAAAAAGGAATAAAGATAAAAAGAGAATAATACGCCTGAATGATAGGTAATGAAGATTAACTGAGATAGTGTGCATAATACTTGACATACAATCTAATCATAATATGAATTCTCAATATATGTTAACATGGTGTAATTATTATCATCATGTGATCCATGCTCTGTATAAATGGAATGATCACTTCCTTCTCTGTCTCTTTAGGGTGATGTAATAGTTTTATTCCATTCCTCCCGAATCCTGATTAATCTTATCATTTTATAAAATTACAGCTATTTATGACCTTTTTTAATGAACATTCTTTCCCACAGTAGTAGTAAGACCGAATACTTCCTTTTTGTATCTAGGACCTCTGTCAGGGAAAAATTTCAATTCTGAGATTGAAAATGGCTCTTTTGGATCAGTAACTATATCGCTTCAGATACAGCATGCATAGAGCAAAGGGGTTACCTCTGGGATTGGCTAAGTCATGGCCAGATGATCTTCCATGCTACTGACCCTTACAGCGTTAGAAAACCTATGCTAGTCACAATATAAGGAGTTCACTCTCTGCTATGTAGCGTCAAACTCATATGGCCTTTCAATAAAGTTTCTTTTATTCCCTGTTCTGAAATATATGGTTACTGTTAACATGTGTTATGTTGATTATGTTATATTTAGTTTCATATTTGTAAACCACATAGCTGTTTTTGTTTTCACGTGGAAATTATGAAATGCTAGAGCAAATAATCAGTTTCTCTTATTAGACCCCCTTAACAATAAATATTTCCAAACCATTAAAGAGTGACTTGAGTAGAATTTAATATTCTGGTCATGATATCAAAAGTAAACAGTAACTTTTAATCACTTTCTATTCTCATTATAGCTCCTGTCATAACAAGTATTTTCTCAGTTTTTAACTGGAAGAACAAGCAAGCAACAATTTGACGTCAGTTGTCATCGTCTCTTAAAGATTGTGTTGTCGCATTAGTTTAACTTCAAATCAAAGTGTAGAAATATTAGTGCTAGGCAGCTATTTATCTTGAGTTATTAACATTTCTCAGTTATTAAAATCTGGTTATTTCTTTGAGGTTTCAATGATTGAAATATAAACAAGAAAGAGGTGAAATGTCAAGTGTATCTCATTCTGATTAGTATTATAATTGTAAAGTTCTTTTAGTCTTGCTACATAAACTATTATTTTAGCCTTCACATTTTAAAAGGCTTCAACATTTTCTCAGGGAACATCTGCAGGAAAACAATACTTTGGGGGACAAGAAAAGAAAAGAGGAAAACTAAAGTGCTGAAATGTTAAAGATAAAGAATGTAGCCTTTATTAAATAAATGTGATGTAACAAAATGTGTAAAGGACTTTGGGCAAGGAAACCTGATTTCTAGGTCTGACTTGCCTACTAGGTGTATGATATCTTGAGTAAGGTAACCTATAATTTGGAAGTTTTAGTTTTCTTATCTTTAAGATGGAGAGAAAAATGATCCCCATCGCCTATGATTAGTGTAAGATTTAAAAATTGAATAAGAGAAAAGGGCTGCCATTAAAACTAGTAAATACAGAAAACTGGCAATCTGTTTTTAATTGAAATTATTTTCAACAAAATTAAAAATTTTAATGAAAGAAGCGTAATATTGTTAAAAAGCATCCTGACTTTTTAATGATCGCCATTTTAACTGGTATGAGATGGTATCTCATTGTGGTTTTGGAATTGAACAATGAGAACACTTGGACCCAGGAAGGGGAACATCACACACCGGGGCCTGTCATGGGGTAGGGGGCAAAGAGAGGGATAGCATTAGGAGATATACCTAATGTAAATGACGAGTTAATGGGTGCAGCACACCAACATGGCACATGTATACATAAGTAACAAACCTGCACATTGTGCACATGTACCCTAGGACTTAAAGTATAATAATAAAAAAAAAAAGCATCCTGCTTTCTATTGTTGTGACCACACCCCCCACCTTCCTTTTCAAAATTATGTGGCACGGGCTGATAATGCTTACCATTATTCAAACACTCATCAGACTAATGAAATTCCTGATTTTTACCTGGGCTTATGGCTACTTAAAAATAATGACCACATTTCCTACCCTGCTTTTAAGTGATGTGTGGCCATATGACTAAGTATGTGAGGGAAAGTGGTGTGTGTAACTGGGATATATCCTTAGAGCAGTAGTTCACAAACTTTGTTGTGTATCATCATCACTTGAAGGACTTGTTTAAAAAAAAAAAAAACAAGCAAACAAAAAAACATATGGTTGAATTCCATCCTGGAGTTTTAGATCAGTAAGTCTGGAGAGGAGCTTGAGAATTTTCGTTTCTAGTAAGTTCCTAAATGATGCTGATGCTGCAGCTTAATGATATTATACTTTGAAAACCTCTGCTTTCTTGTTTTGTTTTTCTTCCACTCTAATGTGCAGAACATAAATGTGATGGCTCAGGAAGATTCTAGAACCAAAAGTTTAAGGACCCTGTCCTAGGGATGGTGGATAAGACACATAGGACTGAGGACCTAATATGAAATTCATTAATAGTGATTAAGGTTTTTTGAGCTGGAAGCAGTGGATTTTGATTTCATAATGCTGTAACTTTTAACTTTGGTCTAACAAAGCTATTTTATACGTATCCACATATATGGAGGAAAATGTATTTGCAAAATGTGTATGTGTGTGTTTTAACCTAAGGAAATACATATATATATATACATACACACCCACGCACACACACACATATATATGCATGTCTATATCTATATCTATATAGTTGAGTGCTGAGCTTTTCATAGGAAATATGATTAGTTTAAATATTTAGAGTAGTTTAGAAGTATATTATTGTGTAGCTATATATTTTAAATCTATGAACATTTCACAGAACTACATAAACTTGTTCAAGGGTAATGATTAATAATGAGATTTACTGACTTCATAAGTATTGAGAGTACTTGGCTTTCAAACTCATGCCTTATGACTTTTCTAAACCACTGAATGTAACTCAAAAGAAGAATATAACCTGTCATGGGTTATGCCAGCCTGGGCATTTAAAATCTCAGTGAGACATGGGAGAAAAAAGTCAGTATATTCAGGTATCTTTTACTCAAAGCTAAAGTCATTGGTAAACTTTTGCCTATTTTATATGATTCTTAAATTTTCTTAAGTTTTGAATAATAAGGAGTGGTTTTAATAATAAAAATGTCAATTTTAATTAAAGTTAAAAACCAAAAGTTAGTGCTTAATACAATATAAGGGATATAGTATAATCTTTTTTTATATTCAAATTTAGATCTATAGAGAGCAAAAGACATATGTCAAATAAAGTCTATCATCTGTTAAAAAACTTTCTAAATTATAAGTAACTCAGTGTTAAATGCCCACGTCTCCTAATGTTTCCTCTGTTTTAGTTCCCTACATAGTTTATGAGTTCATAGACATTTACTTAAATAAAAATTCAAATTCCAAAACAAAAAAATCCAATTGGGGGTCATTTCATTAATGTTTATCATTAAAGCAGTAATATTATGATATTATCATATTATGAAAAAAAGAAAAAATATAGTTTAGGCTAAAAGAATTTGAATGTTCCAAACACAAAGAAATGATAAGTATTTAGTAGAGTATTAGCTGATTTATAAAAATGACATATATATGCAATATCATTAATAAAAGAGAAACAAAAATATGTAAATGGAAAATATAAAGAAAAGTATTTTTTTAAGAAATGATATGAAGAAAAATTTAAATAATTGAGCCATCAGGATTGACAACATTGCTATATTTTGCTTCCTGGCAGTCAGAGCTAACAGACATAACCAGTTATTTAATTTATTCTTCCTTTTCTCAGAGATGGAGGAAATATACTACCTTGTAAACAAAACAAAACAAAACACAAGGTTTTACATTGAAAGCGTTGAATTTTTAAAATAGGAAAAACATATTGTGAATCTGAAAATATAAGTTGTAGCTGAATCACCCTTTCAGTGAAGATAAAATCACATTGGTTCTTTTTTTTTTAAATGAAATAATCATATGACACTTTCAGTGTGTAGCTTTATGTAAAAGATAGTTGATTAAAATTTATATCTTCACTGCCAGATTGGAAGACCTTTTGTATGGAAATGCATGCCATATCAAGTGTCATATATGTCTTATGTCAAGCCTGTATCCATAATAGGTACAATAAATGTTTTTTAGTAATTGATGAAATAGCAGAATTTAATGCTAAGAAATGTTTCCTGGTATTTTAATCACATAGCAGATAAATCAGAAGAATGTATGCAGCTAATGTATCCAAAAAGAGAAGTCAAGTAGGCAGTGGTTATTAAATCACATTTCTGGATGTGAGTAATGATGTGGGTGAGAATAATATGATTAATAATGCCACAGTTCTACTCCTATCAAATTAAAATTTTGCAAAAATCGTAGAAAATGAATCTTCCGTTTGAGAATTTGAATTTAGGAAACTTAAGTTATGAGATAAATGAACAATAATGGCACTCACATAATATTTACAACATACCAAGAACTCTTCCAGTGCCTCATATGTTGGAATTAACAAAGTTCTCACAATGACTTTTTGGGTGGTATCATTAATGCTCTCATTTTGTGAATAGCAATGCAGCATATTAAACCCAAGGTCATGTAGCTAGCAAGTGCTGGACCCAGGGATTGGACCAAGTCTGATGCGTGAGTGTATGCTCTAATCAGGCTTTTATTCTATACTTCTAAAACATCCAAACAATTCACTTTATTTTTTGTATCTGATTATTTTAAATTATTTGCATATTATTCAATTTCCAGGACTATTGGAAGTAATAAATTTAATTTAACTTTTGATATGTAGAATTACTGAACTCTGCTTGCTTTTTTATGTAAGCTTTCTTATGTATTAGATCTGAATAGGCAACAGAATTTATGGGAGAACCAAAACCATTCTAGGGAAGATATGGAAAAATAAATTAAAACAGAAGGATTTGAGTACATTTTAAATATGAATGTGATTATGTTATGTGACTAAGATTTATGAAATGTTAACTTATAGTATGTGATTATCTTTACCTAACTTATGATGAAAAAGTAGTTGAACCTCTAAGACTTTTTCAAAATCCTTATGACAAAGAAGTCAGTAAAGTGGAAAAAGGTAACACTTTTTGTTATGAATCAACAAAAATAGGGGTATCTTGAACACTTTGTAGTCTGTATTATAACACTACAATCCACTATGTCAATCAAGCAAAAAGGGATGTAATTGTTATGCTGCTCTGTCCACAGCTGATGAATGTTTGTTGCTATTTGATGGTTGCTAACAAATTGGTGGGTTCTGCTGTCAGCACTGCTCAGAGTACCGTTCTATTAGATTCTCATTAACATAATGATAAAATTAACATTAAGAAAACACTTTCTATAGGAATTTATGAGATTCTATGCAATTAAGCATGTAACAGTGTGGACAGAAAATTTGCAGAAGGCTGTATAATAATGAAAACTTTAAAAATATATTTGTAGTAGTCGGTGACCTGAGACTTTAGACTGTTGATGACTGGCTTGTTGATATGTTAATGTGAAGTAATTATTCCAGTGAATTGAAGCTGAAAGTCAACATGTATGTTGATTAATTTAGTTTAAGCTTCCTTACTGTTAATCACAGTTGAGGTGTCTATTTTCAGCAGAATTATCCAGAACTTTCCCATCAAGGTTTGCCAACCATAAAATCTAAATATTTTTTTCCTGTCAACTTTCTAATTTCTAATTAGGAAATGTTTTGTGACTCTTTAAAATCCTAAACACTTGTTTGTCTTTAAGAACTGATTTTGTGGGTCAGAAATCTGTTAAATATTGCATATAATTTGTCTTTTGATATTCATTAATATTTTCACAATATTTATAAGCATGTTCAGTTATTAAAGGATTAGATATTTCTTCATAAGTACCTCTTACTAATTGATAGTGTATTATGTCAGAAACAATATTATGTGTTTACCAAACCCTGCTTTTTTGCTTTGTGACTCATCCTAATGAAATTTCCCAGCATATCTTATAGCTGAGTGGGATCATGTGACTTGTTTCTGGATACTGGAATGTTGATTAAAGTAGAATATGCCACTTTCTGGTCTTGCTCATTAAAAGGCCTTCCTTATTATCTGCCAAGCTCTCTCCATCTTTCTTCTCACATCCTGATGATGAAAATCTAGTGGAGGACCCCAAAGCCCTGAAGATATGTTGAAGTGTAAGATGGAAGTAACCTAGATCCTGAATGATCATATGGAGCAAAGTCCCACCACTGACTACATTGGATTATGAAGTGAGTGAGAAATAAAACTGTAGTGTTTACACTAATGGGACTTTCTGAGTTTTTGTTATTGCTGTTAGTCTACCTTGACCAATATAGTTGTGCTTAGCACAAAATTGGAAGTTGGAGAAAATTAAAAACAAAGAAGTGTCTCCACCATGTGTATGTGTATTTTTGTAGATAGCAAGTTAAAAGTCACTATACAAGGCCATAGTTTATTTGGGTACTATTGTATTGGCCAAAGCAGCTCTACTATGAATGCAGGAGGAACTAGCAAAACAAAGTTAATAAAGAGAAGCTGTTCTTCACTTTAAAATTTAATTTCATGTCTCTAATCATAATAGAATAAGAAATGCAGTCACCTAGAGATCAAAGCACACAATAAATGTAGTTTATATATATCTGTATGTTTTATATATATAGATATATGGAGCTTAACATTCTCTAAGCAGTTTTGATGACACAATAGTAAAGAGATCAGTTTTTAATGCAATACTATATATTTCTTTCTGATTATCAGGCAGACAGATTAACAAAGAGACATAATAATGACAATCATATTTTGAGTGCTTCTCAGGTGCAACCATAATTTGGATGTATATGGTTGCAACCTATTATATACATTATTCTACTTAATTGCTACTAACTGATTTTAGAGATATTAAACAAAATCAGAGAGGCTAATTTGCCCACATCATGTACCTCTTTAGTACTAAGGCTGAGATTCATCCCTAGGCCCAGCCTCTTGCAGAGATAATATACTGTTCATTGTGTGAGCAGAGAATGGAGTTAGTAAGTAGGAACAAGACAGGATAACTGGGATAACTGAAGGTGCATGTTCCAAATATTTTTCCTTTATTTTAAAAAGTTGAAATAAATTTCAGTTACTCTGAACATTATTAAAGTGATATACCAAGTGTTTCCTATTATTTCCCATTTTCACTTGTTTGGGCTAAAATGTCTGTATATTTTTGACATTATTGTTGTAATTTTTTCTACATATTCTATCCTAATATTAACCACTCCCTGAATATTGTGCTGGAGAAGGTAGTGAGATTTTAAAATAATCATAAATGGAAATAAGATAAATGTTTAAAACAGCATCTCTATTATAGAATAAAATAAAGATTATCAATAAAGCCTATAATTATTTGATAATGAAGTTTAGTATCTGTGAATGTAAAACCATTTTATAATGTATTATGATTCAAATTTTCAACTTAAGGCACATTGTCTCTGATTTGTCATTTTTTACTGTGATGAGTAAATTATCATAACTGTATTTTTGGTCAATTCAAGCTTTTACAGTGAATTTTGAACATATAAATTATTTAATACAGGAATAGGGAAAATGAATCCAATACTCAGAAATAAAAATGAATTAATTAGAACGTATTAGAAGTGAGCTTTGCAGATATCTATTCTAACCACTTCATTTTACAAAGGAAGATTCAGAGACATTGAGGGGCTTTCCTAAAATGTCACTGATAGGATGAAATCAACTACAAAATCTAGTTCCTTTGTCCCCATGATATGCCCGCTCTCTCCAATTTGTTGTTTGTGGGTCTGTGTGGCCCCCGCATACCTTTTGAGTGACTTTATTTAATTTCCAAATAAGTTATAATGGATATTTGACTGGGTGTCATGTTGTTCATGTGGGAATAACCCAAAAGGCCCAGTGTGTCTCCTCCAAATGCCCATTTGGAGTTCCTGTTCATCTCTGATTCATTTAAGCAGGTTTTTCTGTCTAGGCCAGATTCTAGCCTCCAATGTCAGGGATACACCTGAGCACTGAGAAACTTCTTGAAGGTGTAACTTTACTTTTAGATTTCTGTTTAGTAAAATCTAAATAGGCATTTTACTTTTTGGAAATATGTGGATTATCAAACTCTAAAATTCTTTACAACATGACACCTTGATATTTACAAAATCTTCTTGAGTTTAATGCAAAAGATTGATTAAATATCTTATTCTTATTTTAATTTTATTTTTGTTGGATTGTAGTTCTTTAATCAGACAGATCTGTATTCAGTTTCAACTCTACCACTTACTATTTTGACTATTCATTGACAAATATCTTAACTACTCTAAATTTCAGTTTCCTCCCAAATGATAAGGAAACATCTCCCTGTTAGAACTCTTTATCCAAATTGTTTGGCCTATCAACTTGCTCGATCAGTAAAATGTGCCAGAGGTGACATCTGGGACTTTGATGGCTACGTCATCAGAAGCCTTGCCCCTTTTCTCTGGACTTCTTGGTACTCAGACACTCTCTGGAGGCACTGAGCTGCCATATAAGAAACCCTCATAGCTTGTGAGCTGCATGTTGGAGAGCCACATTTAGGTTATCTGTCTGCAGTATCAGATGAGTCCTTTCTTCCAACCGTCCTCAGGAAGACACCAAACATATGAGTGAAGCAATCTTGGATTCTTTATCCCAGACTGTCCATATCAGGCACATAGTGATCTTAGTAAATGCTACATGGAGCAAAGCATTGTTCAGCTGAGTCCTAACCAAACTCCTGACCTACAGAACTGTGAGATACAATAAAATTATTGTTATTTTAAGCCCTTAAATGTGGGTAGGGGGATGGTGTATGACCACAACATTTAGGTCGAAAAAGTATTCCTAAGGCCCAATATAGTGTAAATTTAATGAAGAGCTGTTAAAGGATACAAACATCCAATTATGTACAAATACGATTAAACTTCTATGCTTTTGCTATTGTGAATAGTGCTGCAATGAAAATATACATGCATGTGCCTTCATAGTAGAATGATTTATGCTCTTTTGGGTATATACCCAGTAATGGGATTGCTGGGTTAAATGGTAGTTCTGTTTTTAGCTTTTTGAGGAATCACCATGCTGCTTTCCTCAATAGTTGAACTAATTTACACCCCCACCAGCAAAGTATAAGCATTTCCTTTTCTCCACAACCTCGCCAGCATCTGTTATTTTTTTTTGGCTTCTTAGTAATAGCTATTCTGACTCATGTGAGATGGTATCTTATTGTGGTTTTGGTTTGCATTTCTCTAATTATCCATGATATTGAGCTTTTGTTCATTTGCTTTGTGGCCACATATATGTCTTCCTTTGAAAAGTATCTGTTCGTGTATGTCCTTTACTTAATTTTTAATAGAATCTTTTTGTCTTGTAAATTTATTTACATTTCTTATAGATGCTAGATATTACATCTTTGTCATATGCACAGTGTGCAGAAATTTTCTTCCATTCTATAGGTTGTCTGTTTACTCTATTGATAGTTTCTTTTGCTGTGCAGAAGCTCCTTAGTTTAATTTGGTCCCATTTGTCAATCTTTGCTTTTTTGTGATTGCTTTTGGCATATTTGTCATTGAATCTTTGCCCATTCCTATGGTATTTACCATCCAGAATGGTATTTCCTAGGTTGCCTTTCACAGTTTTCATAGTTCGAGGTTTTAAATTAAAGTCTTTAATCCGAGTTGATTTTTGTATATAGTGTAATGAAGGGATCCAGTTTCAATCTTATGCCTATGGCTAGCCAGTTATCCTAGCACCATTTACTGAATAGGGAGTTCTTTCCCCATTGCGTGTTTCTGTCACCTTTGTCAAAGATCAGATGGTTGCATGTGACATTATTTCTGGTTTGTTTATCCTATTCCATTGGTCTATGTGTCTGTTGTTGTACCAGTACCATGCTGTTTTGGTTAATGTAGCCCTGTAGTATAGATTGAAGTCGGGTTATGTGATGCCTCCAGCTTTGTTCTTTTTGCTTAGAATTTCCTTGGCTATTTGGGCTCTTTTTTGGTTCCATATAAATATTAAAATAGTTTTGTTGTTGTTGTTGTTCTGTGAAAATGTCATTGGTAGTTTGATAGGAATCGCACTGAATCTGTAAATTGCTTTGAGCGGTATGGGCATTTTAACAATTTTGATTTCTCCTATACATGATCATGGAATATTTTCCATTTGTTTGTTTCATCTCTGGTTTCTTTGAGCAGTGTTTTGTAGTTCTCCTTGTAGAGCTCTTTCATCTCCCTGGTTAGCTGTATGCCTAGGTATTTTTTTCTTTTGAGGGTAATTGTGAATGTGTTTGAATTCCTGATTTGGCTCTCAGCTTGGCTATTATTGATATACAGGAATGCTTGTCACTTTAATACATTGATTTTGTATCCTGAAACTTTGCTGAAGTTGTTTATCAGTTGAAGGAACTTTGGGGCCAAGGCTATGGGGTTTTCTAGATATAGAATCATGTCATCTGAAAACAGGTATATTTTAACCTCCTCTCTTCCTATTTGGTTGCCCTTTATTTCTTTCTCTTGCCTGATTGCTCTAGCCAGGACTTACAATACTGTGTTGAATAGGAGTGGTGAGAGAGGGCATCCCTGTCTTACGCCCTTTTCAAGTGTAATGCTTCCAGCGTTTACCCATTCCATAGGATGTTGGCTGCAAGTTTGTCATAGAAGGCTCTTACTATTTCATGATATGTTTCTTCAATACCTAGTTTACTGAGAGTTTTAACAAGAAGAGATGTTTAATTTTATCAAAAGCCTTTTCTGCATCTATTGAGATAATCATGTGGTTTTTTTCTTTAGTTTTGTTTATATGATTAATCATATTTATTTATTTTCATATGTTGTACCAAACTTGCATCCCAGGGATGAAGACTACTTGATCATGGTGGATAAGCTTTTTGATGTGCTACTGGATTCAGTTTGCAAGTATTTAGTCGAGGATTTTTGCGTCAATGTTTATCAAGGATATTGGCCTGAAGCTTTCGGTTTTCATCATGTCTCTGCTAGGTTTTGATAGTAGGATGATGCTGGCCTCATTGAATTAGTTGAGAAATCCTTCCGCCTCAATTTTTGGTAACAATTTCAGTAGGAATGGTATCAGCTCTTCTTTGTACATCAGGTAGAATCCAGCTGTGAATCTGTTTGGTCTTGGGCTTTTTTGGTTGGTAGCTAATTTTTACAAATTCAGTTTCAGAGATCTGTTATTGATCTGTTTAGGGAATCAGTTGCTTCCTGCTTCAGTCTTGACAGGGTGTATGTGTCCAGGAATTCATCTATCTCATCTAGGTTTTCCTGTTTGTGTGCATAAACGCGTTGGTAGTAGTCTCTGATGCTTGCTTGTATTTCTGTGGGGTCAGTGTTAACATCCCCTTTGCCATTTCTAATTGTGTTTATATGGATCTTCTCTCTTTTCTTCTTTACTAGTCTGGCTAGCAGCCTATTTATCTTATTCATTTAAAAAAAACCTCCTCAATTTCTTTGCCTTTGTATGTTTTTTTGTGTCTCAGTCTACAGTTCCACTCTGAATTTGTTTATTATCTTTTGCTGTCTTTAGATTTGGTTTGCTCTTGCTTATCTAGTTCCTTTAGTGGTTATGTTAGGTGGTTAATTTGAGTTCTTTCTAACTCTTTGATGTGGGCATTTATTGCTATAAATGTCCCTCTTAACACTGTCTTAGTTGTGTCCCAGGGATTCTGGTATGTTGTATCTTTGTTCTCATTAGTCTCAAAGAACTTCTTTATTTCCGATTTAATTTCATTATTTATCCAAATGTCATTCAGGAGCAAGTTGTTTAATTTCCATGTAATTGCATGGTTTTGAGCAATTTTTTAAGTCTTGATTTCTGTTTCTATTGGACTGTTGTCCTATAGTGTGTTTGGTACAATTTCAGTTCTTTTGCACTTGCTGAGGATTATTTTCTGTCTGATTGTGTGATCAGTTTTAGAGTATGTGCCATGTGACAATGAGAAGAATGTATATTCTGTTGGTTTTGGGTGGAGAGTTCTGTAGAGGTCCATCAGATCCACTTCATCCTATGTTGAGTTCAGCTCCTGAATATTTTCATTAATTTTCTGCCGTGATGATCTTTCTAAATACTACCAGTGGAATGTTGAAGTCTCTCACTATTATTGTGTGGGAGTCAAAGTCCCTTTGTAGGTCTCTAAGAACTTGTTTTATGAATCTGGGTGCTTCTGTGTTGGGTGCATATGTATTTAGGATAGTTAAGTCTTGTTGAATTGTACCTTTTACCATTATGTGATGCCTTTCTTTGTCTGTTTTCATCTTTGTTGGTTTAATGTCTGTTTTGTCTAAAATTAGGATTGCAACCCCTGCTTTTTTCTGATTTCCGTTTGCTTGGCAGATTTTCCATGATTCCTTTGTTTTGAGCCTAAGGGTGTTACTGCATTTGAGATGGGTCTTTTGAAGACAGGATACCATTGGGAACTAGGATTTTACTAAAGTGTGTATATTAAAAGCAAATTTTTGCCTGCAATAGATACGAAAATGCTTGGAAAGATTAACAGAAATATTAATTTGTTTAGTCATCATAATTATTGTCATTGGCATGATGCTAACTGGCTTAGTATATTGAAGGTATACTACACTGTCTCAGTTTATCCAATGATACTGAGGAAACTCCCTCAGATTAAGGCAAACTCAAACTGATTCAACTTTTTTTTCTATGGTTTCCAAACCCTCAGAGTATCCCCCAATCTCAATTCCAGATTTACAAGCACATCCTTATATTAATATTGCAAATTTTATTATAATATCTCCAAAAATAATAGTGAGCAAATATTGGTGGGGGTGGTTGGAGGAGAGCCCAGGCCGCTGAGCAGCCTGACTCCAGGGGAAAACAACCTTCCTGCTCCATCCCCCTTCTGGCTTCACCATCTGCTGAGAGCTACTTTTACTCAATAAAACATTGTACTCATTTTCCAAGCCCACTTGTGATCCGATTCTTCTGGTACGCCAAGGCGAGAAACCCCAGGATACAGAAAGCCCTTGGTCCTTGTGATAAGGCAGGGGGTCTAACTGAGCTGACTAAGACAAGCCATCTACTGATGGCTAAACTAAAAGAGCACCCTGTAACACAGGCTCACTAAGGCTTACTGCCGAGGAGTCGGAACCCCAAAACCTGCCTGTATGCCTGTGCCCCCCTAGGGGTTTTGAGCAGTGGGGCACTGAAGGCAAGCTACACTCCCATCACATGCCATGCGAGGAGGATAAGGAAATTTTTCTCGTTTCAATAACTTACCAAGTGTATAGAGAAAGGAACAACAACTATTCAGGTATCTGGGATCAGAGTGTTCCAGTTTGACTTGGTGATGGTGGGGTTACCGAAGAAACAAATACAGAAAATTCACCATTCTTGTATCTTCCAATCGGCCAGGATCCTTGATCATTATAGGTATTTAAAGGTTGAATGAATGGTTGAATAAAAGCACTAGTCTCCTACTATTACTACTTTGCAGGTTTCTATATGGATTAATATTTTAATTTTATATATGGTGATTTACAATAAGTGGCATTTTCATTGAGCAGTATTTTATACTGGGAGAAAAATCTGCCTGAATATTCAAGAAGTAAATAGTAGTGAGAAGAGCTGTTTGCATTTTCATCCGCCTTCTTAAACTAGCTTTATACCTGGGGTCCCTGCTTTTATTCCTACTCCCTTTCATAACCGAGTCATCCTGGATGACAATGTCTGTTTATACTTCTGTTATACGTCACTTTCCTCATTTCATTCCTTGGTTGAAGACCATATGTTGTTTCCTGTTGCTTACCGGACTGAGTCTGTACTTATCTACTTTTATTAAAAAGTCTTTCATAAGCTAAGCCTGTTTTCTCTAACTTCCATGAAGACAGTTATTTGTAACTGACTAATTTATAACTTCTAAGTTATTTCTAACTTCATGCTTGTCCCCTATACAAATTGTTTTATCCCTTGTTTGCATGTTTTTAATGTTGTTTCTATTTGTAATGCACATCTCCAATCTTTTTCAGAGTCTTATTTCATGTCCATGTCTTCTGTTAGAATTTACTTGATTCTGATGTATTAGGGAGGCTGAATTTCTAGAGAATAAATATAGCATATGCCACATTATTTATCATTTTTGTAAATGTTACATTTTGTCATGCCTCATTGTTTTTCTGTATTTTATTTCCTCAAATAGATTTTTAAGTTATTTCAGCCTAAGGATCTCATTGTAGTTTTAAAGTGAAATGATGTGTTACATAGCTTAAATATTTTAAAGCATATATTCTTGGGTTTTCAAATGAAACTACATGATACTATTCTAAGTGCTAGAATTGTTATTGTACATAAGGGACCTAAGTTACTCTCACTAAGTTTGGCCTCATTTAAAACATAGCAGGAAACCTTTTCTTGTCTCTGAAACCTTTATAATTCTAGCTGGTACTTTCTAAGTCATGCAGTGCCAACATCGGTAAATTGCATACTAGGTAAAAGCTGTCAGGATGTTACCCACCACAGGAAGTAGTAGAGAAAGAGTGTTAGTGGAAAGTCAGTGGAAAGCTCAGTAAGAAAAGGAACACATGAAGACAATACGCTGGTTATTATCAATAGTTAAAACCAACTGGATAGCAAGTGTTCCCATTTAAAATCAATCAATGGATGCCAAAATAGCTTAGTCAGCATGAACCATTTATATTTGCAGATTTCATTCATTCCAACCCTGGTATGGGATCGGACAGAAAACAACACAGAATGAGCTGCAGCAAATGGCACAATCTTTATTGCATTATATACCCTATAAGATAAGAAAAGGTATCCTGCTATGTTTTAAATGAGGCCAAAGTACAAGGCATTGCCAAGGAAAGTACATAAGAAAAGAACACAATACTTACGTCAAAATGTATGTGTAATGCTTCATTATATGACATTACAGAGTCATGAGATCTAAGAGATGAAGGGACGATTTTTTAGTGACCCAATCCATATGCTTCTGGCAGAAGCTACTGCTTGAGAAGATACAGGCAGAAAATTCATCATCTTACAAGGTAGCCTGTCTCGTTTTTAATAGCTTTATTCTGGTGGACAAGGTAAACATTAACAAGCTAGGAAATTTCTGGCACTGCTGTCATTCTCTTTGGGACCTTGACCTCACTTCCAAATACTTCCAGTTATTCTTGAGAATTTTCAGGGGCTAACATGTGTTCTAATGATTATAGTTTACAGCTACAGTGTTGCAGTCAACATTTACCATTCTTGCTCCAGCTTTCCATGTAGATGTTCAAAGCTATGGTGGTCATCAAATGTTGGAGCCATTCCAGTGGCATGTACAACACTCCAAGGACTGAGCAGAGGGCAGCCAGAGTGACAGATGGCAGGCTATACTCATAACCACCTCTGTATTCTATTGCACTTGCAACAATGTTTTGATATTATTGATTTATTGCCAAGTTTTTCCTATTAATGTAAGATGCTTGAGAGCAAGAAACATGATTTATTTGATTCGGGTTATAAATATTTTTGAATGAATGAGTGATTTTAAGCATTCATCCACAGCCCAAACTATGCAATAATCACTTTCCTTTCAGTGAGTTCTTTTCCTAGAGAAGACTGCCTTGTAAAACATATAAATGGACCTCTCACAGTCTAACTTTTTATAGACATGCATGATCCAAATTTAGGGTGAAGACTGTTTAGGCTTAAGGTGCAATACTTGCTGGATTCGTAAGTTAGTGTTGTTATGAAACACAACTGTCTCTCAGGGGCGTAGTTCAGCCCAGTGGAACTAAATAGAATAAATCTCCTCTACTTGCATGGGAAGGAGAGTTGTGTTAGGGATTTCAACTTCATGAAGACTTTCAAGTTAAATTTTAAAGAAACTTGAATAAAGCAACTGTCAGGAACTGTTGCTTGGAGTGAAAAGTGAAGATGCTAAGAGCTGCTACTTTTTCAGCTTTTATAAATTACAGAGTTGTTTTTGTGCTGGAAGCAGGAAGCTAGGAGCAGCATGGTGAGAAGCACAAAACTCCAAGATGGAGATGTCAAGAAGATGTGCAGCATTCATTTATTCATTAACTGCAGAATATTTATTGACCAACAACAATGTACTATGACAGATGCTGACAGCAGTAAACAAGATGGACAGAGGCTCCTGACCTTATGAAGATATGGCCTAGCAGAGGTTAGACAGAAAGTTACACTTATTCAAATCACTAATGGTAATTGTGACATGTTCAGAAGTGATCATATGCTAACCTAACAATTTCCACCAAAATAATCACCGGGATTGGAAGGGCTGGGTTATATGGGAGGCATCATATCAAGAAGCATTTCATTTTCTATTGATTTAAGGAAATCAATAGAAATGAGAATGAAAAGAAGTATTAAATAACATTGAAATACTCTTTTCTACATTTCTTGCCACTTGGAGAATAAAAGGGTAAATTAACTTTTCAAAAAAATCTTCAGCTATATGGTTTAGATACTTTGCATATTCATTGCATTTTAACACCATTCTGTGAAAAAGATGAAATTATTTTCATTCATAGGGATAAAGTGACTAAAATACTTGTAGATGGGGGTGGATGATGGGCACAAATTACTTAAACATGGTAATGATAGGGCCTCCATAATGGTAATTTACCATTTACATAACTCTCTTTTAGGAGAAATTTCAGGTACCAGCCCAGAGTCATACAGCTAAATGGCAGTCAGAAATCAAACTCAGCTCTGTTTGTTTGTTGTGTCTGATTCACTTTCATTTTAAAAACTATTTTTCTTGCCAAATCACATTGTTCTAGATTTCATTTATTATGATTATTTTTGTTATTGTTTTAATTTAGGAACTCAGAAATGTTAGATTGCCAGTATAACTCCTTCATTTTATTATATTATTTATTTATTTATTTAGAGACAGAGTCTCACTTTGTTGCCCAGGCTGGAGTGCAGTGGTGCAGTCTCTGTTCACTGCAGCCTCTGTCTCCAGGGTTCAAGCGATCCTCCCTCTTCAGCCTCCCAAGTAGCTGGGATTACAAGCATGTGCCACCATACCCAGATGATTTTTGTATTTTTTTTTAGTAGAGATGGGGTTTCACCATGTTGGCCAGGCTGGTCTCAAGCTCCTCACCTCAAGTAATCCACCTGCCTTGGTCTCCCAAAGTGCTGGGGTTATAGGTGTGAGCCACCATGCCTGGCCATCTTTCATTTTAAAAAGGAAAAAATTGGAATTCAGAGAGTTAATGTGACTTGCTCAGAATTTTACAGAAATTAGACCCAAGTTGTCAAAATTTGCAGGAAGTACTACAAAATATATGATTATTACCTATACTAATATTTAAATAGTTTATATCCTAGTGAAAGGCAATATTTTTCTTAGAAATTTTTTCACCATAGGGCTTTAGGAAAAGGTTTAAAAAGAGCTTTACATATGAAAATGATACTGCCTAGTGAGCATCCTCAACTCAGCAAAACTCTCCCAAACTCAGCCAGGGATTAAAGGCTCTGACTTACACACCTAGATGTTTTCATCATGTACAGACTTAGAGGTTATTTTCAACAACAACAATAATTCACTTACAAATGTGGAATTTTCTTATAAAAAATTTGGTTTTTATTCATGAATTTCTTCATTGCATGTTATAAAATATATCCACTGAATTGAGTTTTTAAGATCTATTATTGTGGTGTTCATTTATTGTGTGAATTTTTTTTTGCAATTGTATTTGACATGTACCTGGTTAAGTACTTGTTTTCAGCTTTTAGCATAATAAGCAATATGTGCTATCATAGCTTCAATTTTCCTGCCAAGTAGAGAGTGACAGCTGTGTGGCAATATTTAACGCATATTTTCATCTACGGATAAATTGGAAGGAAGGAAAAACAGCTTCTGGGTGGGCAGGTCACCATCATTTAAATGAATCGTTAAAATTATATTTTTCCCTGAAAACAAAATGTAATTGCTTTTCTGCTTAGATGCACACTGAAAGCCCTTATTTATATTATTGTAACATATTTTCTCACAATTTACAACTTTCTCAAGATCCTTTGGATTTTTTTCATTTTTGTTACTTTCCTCCATTCAAGCAATGTACACTTATATCTTAATAAAGCTTTGTGATATTTACGTAAATTTATTCCTGAAGGACATTGTTCAGTACTCTTCCACATTCATTTGACTGGCACTGAAGGAATTAAAGCCCTACATTGATTGCCACTTAAGGAACATTCTCATGCTCACCTTGAATGCAGAAAGGTTACAGCCTTGGGCTCAGTATTTTTAACGTGCAATATTTTTACTAAATTTCAAAGAAATGAGAAATATTATTTATCTCTTTTTTCATTTGGTAATTGTAGATTTTGCCACTAATTGTAAGACATTTGCCCATCTCCAAGATAGCATGAATGCATTCACTGTGTTTCCAAATTGTGTTGCTGCCTACAACTTAAAATTATCTTAACAATGATTCATGTAGTAATATGAGGTTCATAAAGAGATAGTATTCATTTAATGATTTGCATAAATAAAAACAGAAAGACAAAATTTTCATCTCTGTTTCTTCTGCTCTCAATTTGCTTGTATGTAAGTGATAATTTGGTATTTTATGTGCTGACATGCCTTTATTTTGAGACTTTCATAAGGTTAGCATGGGATAGTAATTTATGTGAAAGCTGTCACTTATTAAAACAGTACAACTATTCAGGAGTTCTGTGATACTCTGAGTAAATCTAATTCCACTTTAGACTTTGATGATGTTATTTGCAATTAAAGATTCTATCTCTGGTGATTATTACTACAATATTTTGGCTTATCTAACCAATCACAAACTTGAGGACATTAGAGAGGGGAAGAAAAGCCAAGTGCTATTTTTCTAGAGTTTACTTAGGTTTAAAAATTTTGTTGTTTCAAAGGTGATAGTTTCTGTTGTATCATAAGTGCATGAAGAAAGTCAATTTTGTATGTGAAGTTTAATCAGCATAGCCTAAGTTTCTGGCTGAAATGATACACTATGGGTGTTTTTTTTTTCTAGCCTAGTATGATTTAATGAAAATTTTAGACTATTTTTTGCCCAAGCAATATTTCTTAGGTCTTTGTTCAGAGGATTCATGTATGGATCTGTGTCTATTGCTAATAGGCTTCTTAATGTATACTCCTTTTAGTTTTTTCCTCCTCTTGAACTTTGTACCACACAGCTGGTATCACTGTCTCCCCTAAATCATTATTATTACCAGTAACTGATAGGATAGTCTCTAAATTTCCTTAATAACTCAGGTATTTCCTTAATAACTCAGGTATTTCCTTAATAACTCAGAATCATTGTTTTTCTATCAGGTCATGTTTGTGAACCTAAGAGTTCAACACTCACTTGTTTTTTCTAGTTTATTGTCCTTATACTTCTAGCATACTTGACTTGTTTTTAGTTACTCATTTCACAAACAGATATTAGTTGGAGTCTCTGCTATGTGTCAGGCCCTCAACTCAACTGCTTCAGCTTCCCTCAGGCTCAACCTTGTCCTATAGATAATCATTTCCCTGACTGGTCATATTTCTGAGTTATTACATTCTGAAAATTACCTATATTACCATTGTCTTCACTGTGATTTATACTGTTTTAGATCAGATTCCTTGGGAAATAGACCCTTAACCAGGATTTGCATTCAAGAAACTTACTGGGAAATCCTCTAGTGAATAACATCTGTGAGGGAGTAAAAGCCATGTAACTGAGCAGAGTGAGATGCAGAATTGAGATGCAATTGCAAAAAAAGACTTTACCCAACCTCCACAGATTGCTCTGAAGCTAAATGGCAGTTCAGAAATGTTCCTAACTGAGGCAAGGAAGGAGCCTCACTGGCTCCTTTCATCGACAAGTCATAGTTGTGGGCTACAGGCTCCACGTTGTGTGAACAGCCATCACTTTGGTCAAGGGCAAGGCCTAAGGAAATACTCAGCTTTGTGTTATCAGCAGGCAACACTCTTTGCAGCTGAAATAATGAAGGCCTGCATCCCCAAGGGGACAACTGGGTGGCATACCAGAGCACCCACAAAAAAATGTCTTTCTTGCCTTTTTCCTTTTTTCACCCAGAAGTAACATTTTTTTTCACTCTCTCTCCCTCCTTCTCTCTCTCTGCCTTCCTTCCCCATAAAGGCTATATTGATTGCATTTGTCATTGTCATGTAAAGAGTTCTTTCAAAAATTGCCTAGTAGCAAGAATGTCCCACAGACTTTTTTCTTATAACTCAGTTATAAAGAAAAGAAAAATGAAAACAATATTTTATGCATATCTAGTGTTATGAGAGATATAATGAGGAATTTGATCACTTTTATAGATTAAGTCTAGTCATTTCCTGTCCTGAATTATAGCAGAAATATTACTAGCTTTGCTTGGGGTATCTTGGGATAGATGGCCAGTTCCTGATCATGATGAGGAGATGGTTACTACCTCTACCATAACATCTGCTGCTATTATGCTATTCATTCAGAATACAAAAGTAAAAATTGGATTTAGCAGAAGTAGTATTATCCCAGAGGAGCCCCTTGGTGAACAAGACCTCTTCTTCTTTATACTTCCGATCATGCCCTTTTAAATCCTAACCACATTTAGGAGAGCTTTCCACGTGAAAGACTTCTAATAATATTTAAGTTTTGTTTACATAAAAATACAACTGAATATTTTTATAGAAATTTAGTAACAACAAATTACTGCTTTATAAATTGTAACAATTTCTTATATTTAAGGACTTTTAATTTCACCAGCAAATATGGCTAAATTTACTGTATCGTTAGAGTTACTTGGTTAAGTTATACATTAGCATTACCTGATTAATATCTCTTCCCATGGTTATGCCACAACAAAATCTTACCGCACTCAAGAACACCTGATTATATAATCGTCAGTGCTTTTTTATTATTTCATGATTTTATTTTGATGTTTCCAGATTTTATATAATTTTATTTTTAAATTGTCTCTTCTTTCAGTAAATATAAAAGAGGATAATCAGTCTCCTAGAGCTTCCCATTTAAGACATATATAGCGTTCTTACTTAGAGCTGTATAGCTTATCATAATTTCCTTCATTAAGGTCATATTAAAGGAAAAATGTCTTTTTTGCTGTGAGTCCACTAATTCACTCAACAACTATTTTGTAGCTTCTGTTGTGTACATAGGAGGGACAAAGATGAATAAGTTGCGTTGTTTTTTCTCTCGACATTCTCACAAGTGTGATCAATGATAATTATATGTAAGCTGATCTAATACAATTGTACAAATGTTCTCTAGTACTGTGAACAGTGCTATTGGCAGCAGTAAAAACAGAACTAACTCTTAAGAGTGGATTTACTGGAAAATAAAGTTATTGAAGGAGTCATATTTGAGCAGATCCTAGATAGACAAGCCTGATTTTGTATCTGCATCATGAGTGTACATGAAAAAGACTTCCAATATAGTTGGAAAATAGGCTGCATGGTGTGTAGCAGACTGTGATAGGACAAAAATTTAAGTCAGCTATCAAAAGGCCTTAAAATAACTTTAGTCTGTATTTAATGGATGGCTATGTAGGGATTTTTGTTTTGTTTTGTTCTGTTTTTGAGAAAGAGGGCAACTTAAATACATCTTTATTTCAGAAAAGAATTTTGGGTCATATTACATAGAACAGATGATCAGTGGGAGCCTAAATGGGAGGGAATATAAATAAACCAAATATGAGACTGTTGAATTAAGAAGAAAGGTAAGGAAAACTATGAGATATAATTATTACCAGTTGAAAGAAAAAAAATGTAGAAGAGGAGAAGTGGGGAATTACTGGAGTGAATGGTGATAGTGTAACTAATGTAAGGTTTGCAGGGGAAGGAACTGAGAGTGGTAGGAAATGTTAATTCACTTTAAAAATGTTGTCACCTTCCATGTGACTTTGGCACAACCAGATCTGTTTATTCTATATGAAGTTGGAAATTTGCATCTGTAACTCAGCATCATAAATATGGAGGCTTCAGCTCCAATAATTGAAAGGATGAGAATGCCCAGAGCAAGAGAGGGAGAGAATGGAGAGAATGAGAATAGAGAGAAAAAGAGTTGGGAATCCGTTATATTTTATGTTTTGTGGATGTATGTCCCTTTATGTAATTGCAGTCATTGCATACGCTCATTTAATATTATGCCCTAAATTCTTTACTCCCTATTGTTATAGAATGAGAAGGCTTTTAGGATGTCAGAGTTAAGAATATTGTGGGGCAAAATAACATATATGATACGTTATTCAAACATATCATCATGTGAAAAGCACTTTTAAACAAAATCACGCTTATATTGCCTAACTGCCTAAAAACAAATCATAATACTTGGAGTGTAGTTTCAACAGGTGATAATTATACGAAAAGCTTTTGATTTTTGTCCCAAAGGCAAACTGAAGATAATTTAGCACTGAGACATTTCTTTTTAATTTCCTTTAATACCTAAGAAGATTTTCTTCTTCAGTGAGAGCATGAATGATAAAGGGAAACAAAAACGAAGAAGCAAATTGTTTGCATGTATCTTCTTTTAAAACACTGGCTAATCCTAAATATTTGGTTTTCAATTAGAGTGTCGTGATCTTTGTTTACTTCCTCTATCTTTATTGAGGTATAGTTCACAAGTAAAATATGTATATTTTTAATGGTATACAATGTGATGTTTTGATATTAGTATACATTTTGAAATGATGACCACAGTAAATGAACATATCTATAACTTCACATAGTTATATCTGTGTGTGTATATGAAAGAATACTTAAGATCTACTCTAAGCAATTTGCAGGTATACAATACAATATTATTAACTATAGTCATCATACTTTACAGTAGATCTCTGGAACTTATTCATCCTAACAAAAACTTTGTACTCTTTATCTACATCTCTCTTTCTTCCACTACCACTGGGAACCACATTATATTCTCTGCTTCTGTGCATTTAAAAAATATTACACATGTAAGTGAGATCATCATGCAGTTCTTGTTTTTCTGTGCCTACTTATTTTACTTAGCATAATGTCCTCCGGGTTCATTCATGTTGTGCAGATGACAAGATTTCTTTCTTTTTTTAGACTGAATATTTTTCCATTATGTATATATACCATTTTTATACATTTATCTGTCAATGAACACTTAGGTTGATTCCATATCTTGGATATTGTGAATAGTGCTGTGATGAACAAGGGAGTGCAATTATCTCTTGGACATATTGATATTATTTCCTTTGGACATATATTTAGAAGTGGGATTGCTGGATCATATGGTAGTTTTATTTTTAATATTTTGAAGGATTTCCTTACCATTTTTCATAATTATTTATTAATTTACATTTCTACCAAAGTGTTCAACAGTTACCTTTTCTCCACATCCTTCCCAGCACTTATCTTTTGTCTTTTTGGTAATAGCCCTTTTAACCATATGAAGTAATATCTCACTATAGTTTTAATTGTTTCTTCCTGATGATCAGTGATGTTGAACATGTTTCATATACCTACTGGCCATTTGTATGTCTTCTTGGAAAGAATATCTTCTGAGATCTTTTGCCCATTTTTAATTGAGTCATTTGTTTTCTTACTATTGAGTTGTTTAAGTTCGTTAGATATTTTGGATATTAACCTCTTATAAGATGTATGGTTTGCAAAATTTTTCTCCATTCTATAGATTTTTTCTTTATTCTGTTGGTTGCTTCCTTTGCAGTGTGCAAGATTATTAGTATGAGGTAATCCCATTTGTCTATTTTTGCTTTTGTCTTTTGTGTTTTTGAGGTCTTAGCTATAAAATATTTGCGTAGACCAATGTCCTAAAAAATTTCCTCTCTGTTTCCTTCTAGTAGTTTTACAGTTTCAGTGTGTTTACATCTTTATTTCACTTTGAGTCGATATTTGTATATTGAGTGAGATAAGGGACTAATTTCATTCTTCTGCATGTTAATTTTCAGTTTTCCCAGCACCATTTGTTAGAGAGATTGTCTTTTCCTCATTGTGTGTTCTTGGCACCTTTGTCAAAGATTGATTAACTGTTAATGAATGGATTTATTTCTGAGTTCGCTGTTGTGTTTCTTTGGTCTATATGTCTGTTTTAATGCCAGTACCATGCTGTTTTGATTACTTTATCTTTGAATCAAGGTTGTGATCTTAGCTGTATTTGTTTGCGAGCAACTGTGCATCTAAATCTCACAAGATTTCTTACACTAGAAATGAATTTGGTCATAAGAAGAAACCAAGTATGAATGGTGCAGCATAATTATTTTATTCTTAAAAAACAAATCAAAATATATTTCTTATATGTGGTAGTTCATATACAAAGAACTCTGTATTATTTTTTGCTATATTCAGTTCCTTTAGTGTTTGGCACAGTGTAATAGTGCAATGAATATCTCTTTAAAATCATCCACTGAAAAGAGAATTATATCTTGTAAACTTTTTGATCTTCAAATACTATTTGAAATAACTAGCCTACTAAGAGTTGAAATTCATTAATTTGAATAAAATCATTAAATGATTATATTTCATTAAGATTTTATTTTTACTGAAGCCAGAGCAACTTTATATACAAAAGGTTATTTCAAAGTCTCCTGGTGCTTTGGACCTTATTTCAGAGCATCTGCCAACTTCTGATTCAGAATGCTATATAATCTGTGTGCATGTTACCAAGACATGTGATTGAATATTATTTGTCTTTTTTTTCATACTTTTCTTTCTGGTTCAGTTTTGGAGCCTTTCATTCATAAATATTCTATAATCAGAATTTATTTTATTTGGAAAACACCTTAAAAACTACCTATCTCGTCAACTGTCTAATGTGTACAGTATATTTGACAAATGTTCCTTCAATCTGTACTTAAACTTTTGGAGACTGATAATTCCCACTTTTTTTGAAATATCTCAATATAAAGATCTTACCTAACATACATCTTCTCTTGCCTAGTCTTAACACATTAGTTCCTTTTCTGTTTTTTGCTAAGTAGTTTCCTCACCATATTCATTTCAGTTTGAGTACCTACTAGGATCCATTTGTATGGGGTAGAACCTGTATATTTAAGAATCACACAAACATGGCTAAAGTCCTATTTCCAGTCTATAGTACCCATGATCTTGGGAAAATTGCTTAACTTCCCTAATATTAAATTTTTGCATCTGTAAATGGTACTAGCAACAAATATAGAGGCTATTGTGAAGATTAAGTTAGAAAGTGGCTAAAATATTCTGTAAAATACTCTCGTAGTTTAACATATTTTCATTTCCTCCTCTGACTTCCTATGTTTACAAGCAGATCGATACCATCTCTTCAAATGTTCTAGATTCTACTAAGTAATATGAAGATTGCATCAGCTTTCTGGCAGTTTTTTGGCCTATTTACTCACAAGGCTCTATCAAGAAAAATTTAAGTCATTTTTGTACAAGAAATGCTAGCCTTCGTATCAATACCATATATATATTTGGGCCCAGCTGGTTAAGCCATGTCTTAGAAATTTATTTAGTCAGCCAGTGTGTTAGCCAGGCTCCCAAATTTGTCTTTTGCCAACTTGATTATCAGTTCCCATTAATCAGTGACAAAACACTGAAACAAAGCAGGACAGGAGCAGACCCAAGCCAGGCTACTAAGAAACTATGCACTAACTCATTACTCTGCACACTTCATTCATACAACTGCTTCCAATTCATCTTACTTTACCAGGATCTAATGGATATTTCTCTAGGTGCGTGTTGCCTACAAAATTATTATGAGGAACACTATCAAATGTCTTGATGAAATAGACAAAATGATTCTACCTGTTTATGCCTCTGGGCGCAGGTTGGTCAGGTCCATCAACTAGTGGGATAGGAGGCAGTGTCTCCATGAAGACCAGAAGCAATAAAAAGCTGAGCACAGAGCAGTCTCAATGCAGCCTCAAAAATCAAAGCCGCAGAAACTTCAGGTACCACTTACAGGAAGAGGGCTAAAATCAAAGGGCAAATCAGTAGCTTAAAAAGAAATGGAATTGGAGAAGATGAGACAGAAAAGCTGGAGGATTCTGAGTGATTACTATGAACGAAGAAATGGAAGTATTAATAGCTTTTTTTTTGCCCTTGTACATGGAGTTGTCTGAACTTACAGAAAAGGCAGGCACAGAATGAACATATAACTGTTACTCATGTTTTTGTATTATTTTAGTTATTTACTTTAATCTGTCAAATGGTTTATGTTAAACTCTGTTGGATGCTTGTTTTTGTACTCTTCTTCTGCAGAAGCTCTGAAATATTCATATGTACTATGTAATTTCATTCAGGATCAGTATAAACCCAGTTTTAAAAATTCACCTTTGCCCTCCTTTTGAATGCTGAGACTCATTTGCTGAATTCCGGAGTTGCAGCCTTGTCTCATTATTTCCCAAAAGTCATTGATAAAATCACATGAAATTTTCTTTGTAACACTGGAATATAGTTTGTGTGAGAAAACTTGAACTAAAGTAGTTAGTTATCTTCTTATGATTCCTTACTCATTTGAAGCTGAGATTCCTTTTGGGTCAAAGTATCTCTTTGGCTCAAAAATTATTCTTTCTACTGATTAACCAAATATGAATTTAGATGCTTCACTTCTTTTTAATTTCATAAAAATTAATACTTTGGTGATGTGTACATACCCTATTTCAAATTTATCATCTGTATATTTTTAAGATAAATCATAACAAAATTCTTTCTCTTCTAGAAACAGTAATTCTTCTTAGAAACTCAGTACAGGTAAGTTTTATAAAACTTGATGTGCAATTTTTTTTTAATTTAAAAGTTTATAAAACTTTGTGTGGCTATTGATTGTACTTAGAGTAACCGACATTTGCATGATTAGGGAAGTACAGAAGCTTAAAAGTTAACCACTTCCTTGGTAATGTAGAAAGACAAGTTGATAATGGACTGAGTCACCACTTCTTCTAGGCAACTGCTAACATGAGGAGTAGGTTTAAAAAATTAAATTTCTCGGAGGAGCCAAGATGGCCGAATAGGAACAGCTCCGGTCTACAGCTCCCAGCGCGAGCGACGCAGAAGACGGGTGATTTCTGCATTTCCATCTGAGGTACCGTGTTCATCTCACTAGGGAGTGCCAGACAGTGGGTGCAGGTCAGTGGGTGAGTGCACCGTGCGCCAGCTGAAGCAGGGGCGAGGCATTGCCTCACTCGGGAAGCGCAAGGGGTCAGGGAGTTCCCCTTCCAGGGGTGACAGACAGCACCTGGAAAATCGGGCCACTCCCACCCGAATACTGTGCTTTTCCGACGGGCTTAGGAAACGGTGCCCCCAGGAGAGTATAGCCCGCACCTGGCTCAGAGGGTCCTACGCCCACGGAGTCTCGCTGATTGCTAGCACAGCAGTCTCAGATCAAACAGCAAGGCGGCAGCGAGGCTGGGGGAGGGGCGCCCGCCATTGCCCAGGCTCGCTTAGGTAAACAAAGCAGCCTGGAAGCTTGATCTGGGTGGAGCCCACCACAGCTCAAGGAGGCCTGCCTGCCTCTGTAGGCTCCACCTCTGGGGGCAGGACACAGACAAACAAAAAGACAGCAGTAACCTCTGCAGACTTAAATGTCCCTGTCTGACAGCTGTGAGGAGAGCAGTGGTTCTCCCAGCACGCAGCTGGAGATCTGAGAACGGGCTGACTGCCTCCTCAAGTGGGTCCCTGACCCCTGACCCCCGAGCAGCCTAACTGGGAGGCACCCCCCAGCAGGGGCAGACTGACACCTCACACGGCCGGCCAGGTACTCCAACAGACCTGCAGCTGAGGGTTCTGTCTGTTAGAAGGAAAACTAACAGAAAGGACATCCACACCAAAAACCCATCTGTACATCACCATCATCAAAGACCAAAAGTAGATAAAACCACAAAGATGGGGAAAAAACAGAGCAGAAAAACTGGAAACTCTAAAAAGCAGAGTACCTCTCCTCCTCCAAAGGAACGCAGTTCCTCACCAGCAACGGAACAAAGCTGGACGGAGAATGACTTTGACGAGCTGAGAGAAGAAGGCTTCAGACGATCAAATTACTCCGAGCTACGGGAGGATATTCAAACCAAAGGCAAAGAAGTTGAAAACTTTGAAAAAAATTTAGAAGAATGTATAACTAGAATAACCAATACAGAGAAGTGCTTAAAGGAGCTGATGGAGCTGAAAACCAAGGCTCGAGAACTACGTGAAGAATGCAGAAGCCTCAGGAGCCGATGCGATCAAATGGAAGAAAGGGTATCAGCCCTGGAAGATGAAATGAATGAAATGAAGCGAGAAGGGAAGTTGAGAGAAAAAAGAATAAAAAGAAACGAGCAAAGCCTCCAAGAAATGTGGGACTATGTGAAAAGACCAAATCTACGTCTGATTGGTGTACCTGAAAGTGACGGGGAGAATGGAAACAAGTTGGAAAACACTCTGCAGGATATTATCCAGGAGAACTTCCCCAATCTAGCAAGGCAGGCCAACATTCAGATTCAGGAAATACAGAGAACGCCACAAAGATACTCCTCAAGAAGAGCAACTCCAAGACACATAATTGTCAGATTCACCAAAGTTGAAATGAAGGAAAAAATGTTAAGGGCAGCCAGAGAGAAAGGTCGGGTTACCATCAAAGGGAAGCCCATCAGACTAACAGCGGATCTCTCGGCAGAAACCCTACAAGCCAGAAGAGAGTGGGGGCCAATATTCAACATTCTTAAAGAAAAGAATTTTCAACCCAGAATTTCATATCCTGCCAAACTAAGCTTCATAAGTGAAGGAGAAATAAAATACTTTACAGACAAGCAAATGCTGAGAGATTTTGTCACCACCAGGCCTGCCCTAAAAGAGCTCCTGAAGGAAGCGCTAAACATGGAAAGGCACAACCGGTACCAGCCACTGCAAAATCATACCGAAATGTAAAGAACATCGAGACTAGGAAGAGACTGCATCAACTAACGAGCAAAATATCCAGCTAACATCATAATGACAGGATCAAATTCACACATAACAATATTAACTTTAAATGTAAATGGACTAAATGCTCCAATTAAAAGACACAGACTGGCAAACTGGATAAAGACTCAAGACCCATCAGTGTGCTGTATTCAGGAAACCCATCTCACGTGCAGAGACACACATAGGCTCAAAATAAAAGGATGGAGGAAGATCTACCAAGCAAATGGAAAACAAAAAAAGGCAGGGGTTGCAATCCTAGTCTCTGATAAAACAGACTTTAAACCAACAAAGATCAAAAGAGACAAAGAAGGCCATTACATAATGGTAAAGGGATTAATTCAACAAGAAGAGCTAACTATCCTAAATATATATGCACCCAATACAGGAGCACCCAGATTCATAAAGCAAGTCCTGAGTGACCTACAAAGAGACTTAGACTCCCACACATTAATAATGGGAGACTTTAACACCCCACTATCAACATTAGACAGATCAACGAGACAGAAAGTCAACAAGGATACCCAGGAATTGAACTCAGCTCTGCACCAAGCAGACCTAATAGACATCTACAGAACTCTCCACCCCAAATCAACAGAATATACATTTTTTTCAGCACCACACCACACCTATTCCAAAATTGACCATATACTTGGAAGTAAAGCTCTCCTCAATAAATGTAAAAGAACAGAAATTATAACAAACTGTCTCTCAGATCACAGTGCAATCAAGCTAGAACTCAGGATTAAGAATCTCACTCAAAACCGCTCAACTACGTGGAAACTGAACAACCTGCTCCTGAATGACTACTGGGTACATAACGAAATGAAGGCAGAAATAAAGATGTTCTTTGAAACCAACGAGAACCAAGACACAACATACCAGAATCTCTGGGATGCATTCAAAGCAGTGTGTAGAGGGAAATTTATAGCACTAAATGCCCACAAGAGAAAGCAGGAAAGATCCAAAATTGACACCCTAACATCACAATTAAAAGAACTAGAAAAGCAAGAGCAAACACATTCAAAAGCTAGCAGAAGGCAAGAAATAACTAAAATCAGAGCAGAACTGAAGGAAATAGAGACACAAAAAACCCTTCAAAAAATAAATGAATCCAGGAGCTGGTTTTTTGAAAGGATCAACAAAATTGATAGACCGCTAGCAAGATTAATAAAGAAAAAAAGAGAGAAGAATCAAATAGATGCAATAAAAAATGATAAAGGGGATATCAGCACCGATCCCACAGAAATACAAACTACCATCAGAGAATATTACAAACACCTCTATGCAAATAAACTAGAAAATCTAGAAGAAATGGATAAATTCCTCAACACATACACCCTCCCAAGACTAAACCAGGAAGAAGTTCAATCTCTGAATAGACCAATAACAGGAGCTGAAATTGTGGCAATAATCAATAGCTTACCAACCAAAAAAAGTCCAGGTCCAGATGGATTCACAGCCGAATTCTACCAGAGGTACAAGGAGGAGCTGGTACCATTCCTTCTGAAACTATTCCAATCAATAGAAAAAGAGGGAATCCTCCCTAACTCATTTTATGAGGCCAGCATCATCCTGATACCAAAGCCTGGCAGAGACACAACAAAAAAAGAGAATTTTAGACCAATATCCTTGATGAACATTGATGCAAAAATCCTCAATAAAATACTGGCAAACAGAATCCAGCAGCACATCAAAAAGCTTATCCACCATGATCAAGTGGGCTTCATCCCTGGGATGCAAGGCTGGTTCAATATACGCAAATCGATAAATGTAATCCAGCATATAAACAGAACCAAAGACAAAAACCACATGATTATCTCAATAGATGCAGAAAAGGCCTTTGACAAAATTCAACAACCCTTCATGCAAAAAACTCTCAATAAATTAGGAATTGATGGGACATATCTCAAAATAATAAGAGCTATTTATGACAAACCCACAGCCAATATCATACTGAATGGCCAAAAACTGGAAGCATTCCCTTTGAAAACTGGCACAAGACAGGGATGCCCTCTCTCACCACTTCTATTCAACATAGTGTTGGAAGTTCTGGCCAGGGCAATTAGGCAGGAGAAGGAAATCAAGGGTATTCAATTAGGAAAAGAGGAAGTCAAATTGTCCCTGTTTGCAGATGACATGATAGTATATCTAGAAAACCCCATTGTCTCAGCCCAAAATCTCCTTAAGCTGATAAGCAACTTCAGCAAAGTCTCAGGATACAAAATCAATGTGCAAAAATCACAAGCATTCTTATACATCAATAACAGACAAACAGAGAGCCAAATCATGAGTGAACTCCCATTCACAATTGCTTCAAAGAGAATAAAATACCTAGGAATCCAACTTACAAGGGATGTGAAAGACCTCTTCAAGGAGAACTACAAACCACTGCTCAAGGAAATAAAAGAGGATACAAACAAATGGAAGAACATTCCATGCTCATGGGTAGGAAGAATCAATATCATGAAAATGGCCATCCTTCCCAAGGTAATTTACAGATTCAATGCCATCCCCATCAAGCTACCAATGACTTTCTTCAAAGAATTGGAAAAAACTACTTTAAAGTTCATATGGAACCAAAAAAGAGCCCGCATCGCCAAGTCAATCCTAAGCCAAAAGAACAAAGCTGGAGGCATCACACTACCTGACTTCAAACTATACTACAAGGCTACAGTAACCAAAACAGCATGGTACTGGTACCAAAACAGAGATATAGATCAATGGAACAGAACAGAGCCGTCAGAAATAATGCCACATATCTACAACTATCTGATCTTTGACAAACCTGACAAAAACAAGAAATGGGGAAAGGATTCCCTATTTAATAAATGGTGTTGGGAAAACTGGTTAGCCATATGTAGAAAGCTGAAACTGGATCCCTTCCTTACACCTTATGCAAAACTCAATTCAAGATGGATTAAAGACTTAAATGTTAGACCTAAAACCATAAAAACCCTAGAAGAAAACCTAGGCATTACCATTCAGGACATAGGCATGGGCAAGGACTTCATGTCTAAAACACCAAAAGCAATGGCAACAAAAGCCAAAATTGACAAATGGGATCTAATTAAACTAAAGAGCTTCTGCACAGCAAAAGAAACTACCATCAGAGTGAACAGGCAACCCACAAAATGGGAGAAAATTTTCGCAACCTACTCATCTGACAAAGGGCTAATATCCAGAATCTACAATGAACTCCAACAAATTTACAAGAAAAAAACAAACAACCCCATCAAAAAGTGGGCGAAGGACATGAACAGACACTTCTCAAAAGAAGACATTTATGCAGCCAAAAAACACATGAAAAAATGCTCACCATCACTGGCCATCAGAGAAATGCAAATCAAAACCACAATGAGATACCATCTCACACCAGTTAGAATGGCAATCATTAAAAAGTCAGGAAACAACAGGTGCTGGAGAGGATGTGGAGAAATAGGAACACTTTTACACTGTTGGTGGGACTGTAAACTAGTTCAACCCTTGTGGAAGTCAGTGTGGCGATTCCTCAGGGATTTAGAACTAGAAATTCCATTCGACCCAGCCATCCCATTACTGGGTATATACCCAAAGGACTATAAATCATGCTGCTATAAAGACACATGCACACGTATGTTTATTGCGGCATTATTCACAATAGCAAAGACTTGGAACCAACCCAAATGTCCAACAATGATAGACTGGATTAAGAAAATGTGGCACATATACACCATGGAATACTATGCAGCCATAAAAAATGATGAGTTCACGTCCTTTGTAGGGACATGGATGAAATTGGAAATCATCATTCTCAGTAAACTATCGCAAGAACAAAAAACCAAACACCGCATATTCTCACTCATAGGTGGGAATTGAACAATGAGAACACATGGACACAGGAAGGGGAACATCACACTTTGGGGACTGTTGTGGGGTGGGGGGAGGGGGGAGGGATAGCATTGGGAGATATACCTAATGCTAGATGACGAGTTGGTGGGTGCAGCGCACCAGCATGGCACATGTATACATATGTAACTTACCTGCACATTGCACACATGTACCATAAAACCTAAAGTATAATAATAATAATAATAATAATAAAAAAAAACAACAACAAAAAAAAGTAAAAAAAAAAAATTAAATTTCTTAGTTAAAAAATGGGTTACTTAAAAGGGTATTACTTACTGTCATGTGTATGTTTTTAAAAATTCCTAGTTCTCTTTTACGTTTGTCTCATAGCTTATCCTTAAGCTGACCAAAATAATTCAAATGTGTTAAAAAGAATGTTATTTTCTAGATCATAATACCATGACTCTATGGTCTGGTGGGATATGTGAATACAACGATGAGTGTGTTTCTTTCCCTTGAGCCAACCAAATAAGGTTTTTGGGCATTCATGCTATATTAAAAGGTGTAAACATAAATAATGTTATAGTGTAAATAAAATAATGTTATAGTGTAAGTAAAAATAAACACTGGCTTCTAAATAACATTTAATATATGAAAACAATTTAATATTAGATGACAAATACTTCTTTTTAATGTTTATTGGTGAAACAGATTCAGAAATGTTATGTCCTGCCAAGATCACACAGCTATTCAGAGAAAACAGAATTAAATAAAATCCATATCCTTTTCAATATAATTAAGTGCTTCAAATGGAAGATATACCAGTTTCTCTCTTCCCACTGTTTCCTAAAGTATGAAACCTGTCAATACCACCCAAACTCATTACTTTAAGAAAGTAGTTTCCAATTATTTTGAGATCAGAATCCTTTAGAGAATCTGGTTACAAAAACTGTGTACCCTTTCTTCAGAAAAATTTACGAATGCCCATTCCCAAGCCACATTTAAGTAGTAACCAGCTGGGCAGTTGTCTAAAATGCTAATGTAAGAGTAGCACTAAAATGACACTAGAAATATGTTGAGATAGAAGAGATTGTCTTACAGGAATTCTTAGAGATAATCTTATATGTAGGTGGAAGTTTTATTTTCAAAAACCTCTTGGGATGGAAGAGGTGAACTCAAAAATTAGGGTTTCCTCTCACTCACATGTCACTTTGGTGTACATTCCTACTTTCTGGTGGATCCAGTTGAACATATTGGACTGCTTCAGATTCCAAATACAAACTGTTTTTGCAAAACCACTTGTCCACTTGGCTGGGTGCCATTGTTACCATGTGATGGAGACCTTGCTCAAAGGCAGACACTCATGGAGCACTATAGGGCTATATAACTGCTTTCCCAAGAGGTTCCATCCAGTTAACTGCAAGATTTAATTTTTACTGAAAGGAGTATGCTAGTGTAGGGCTGTAATCCAGAATAAATGATAAAGGATGACTGTTGCTCCCAGTGTCCCATTTCTTTACTTTTCCTAAAGCAAAGTGATCTGCTCCAGTTCTAAAAACAATGCTGGACAGACATATTGAGAATGTATTGAGGAACACCAAGTCACCAGCCTACACTGCTTTTCAAACTGAATGGGATGCTTAGGTGTCTTGGTCTGGTCCCCCATATTCATCACATATTTTCTACACATTTTCAGGGAATTTATAACCACTTGATGCTTATAGATGTTATTGTATATGTCTTCATTAATTATTCAATGAGAACATACTATGCCAGAAATTAAACTTGTTTACATATGTGCCCTCAATAACAAATACAGTAGAATGATTACCATATTTGATAAATTAGATTTTGGTTAAAATCTAGAATTACTATAAAATTCACACAAAGCCATGATACATATTTTGAAAAAAACACAAAGAATTAGAAACTTCAGTTTGGTCCGCTCTCATTTGAGCTAATCTCAGTTGCTTCTATGGTATCAACAATCGTTGTGCTTGAGGAAGACATCAGCTTGAATTTTGCATGTCTCTGTACATTAACAATATCATCTCAATGACTCATAGTCATAAAATTCCTACAGTTTTCTATTGAATTACATGTATTTTTTAGATATAAGATTGTTTTAATGGATATCAGAATCACCTGTTATACATCATGTTGGTTTGGTAAGCATGGAAATCTATTGATTTTATATGTTCCATTTTTCTACTGAGTAGATAATCCTTTTATAAATCAAAATGTATTTTAATAGAAAGAAAAAAACACTACAAATATCTTTGGGCCGATAAAATTCTCTTGGTATCAGGGAAATTGAGTGATTCATTCCAAGCTTGTACATATTTCATTGCTGAATACTTATTAATGATAAAAAGCTGAAAGAATACAAAAGATTGTATCATCCAGATAGAGAATGTGTTTTTGTCACCAAGAGCCTTAAAAGTCACTTCTGAAGGTGTTAATCATATAGAATTCTTTATATACAAGCCAATGAACATAGAAAATCCATAACCTAATTATGTGATTAAAATATCAAATATAAACACATATGTGTATAAAATATATGTATGATATGTTGATAAGGCAAATCCTGCTATTTTATGAAAAATAAAAGTGGTCATGAGGTTATTTAATGTTGGAGTGTTTGAAAAAATATTTATAATAACACTATTTTGTTTAGATCTCTGTATACAAAGCTTGTCCTTATGCATATGCTAATTTCTTCTCAGAATATTATTTTATCTGATTTATATATAGTTATAACCTATGCTGTTTTTAGGTTTATCAAAGAGAATGCTAATATATGTGATTTTCATTTCATCACTTATCCAAAGGTAAATGAAAATCACAAATTAGGTACAATCTACAATATTTTTGTCAGTTTAAAAATGTAAAATAATAGCACATGTAGTGGTACTATTATTTGTGTTAAACTTGAGTTGAACTGAAGCATTATTTTCTTTAAAAATTCAGTAATGTATTTAAAAATGTACATGTGCTGCCACAATATATTTCCGTGGTTAATTAGTCATGTATACGATAGCCTAGTTTCTCGCCTTTGTTGTGCATTGTATATTAATACTACAAGTAAGGATTTTTCTGCCTTAAGCAGCATTCCAGTTTGGGCTGTGTAATACTAGGATTATTGGCATCAACACCTGTCTTTCCCTTAAATTTAGGGAATTTAAGCCAATAAGCTACTCCTGTAGAATTTTGAAATTAGGAGCATAGAAACTTTGGCAATATATGTGTGGGTCCTGGAAATGTTAAATCATGTAGAGGTGGAGCTGGAACAGCCATTTTCATGAAAGCATATAAATGTTGAGTTAATAGAGAAAACAGTCATCAAAGAGAATCGAAAGGATAGTTTGAATTCATAGAGAGAAAGGGTCAATAGACCGTTGTGGACTAGAGAAACAATGGTACTGAAATCAGTTTGTTTCACTTCACAGAAACCAATTACTAAATTTTCAGGAATTTTTGCATCTGGGGTGGCTTCAAGTGGACAAGTGATTTGAAATCAGCCATAGTGATGTACTTACACCATGGAACTTATGCTCCAAATCAGGGCTTCCTGTCCCTGAGAGTTGTTAAACATTTAGCAGCATACATTGCCACAGAGAGGGAGAGAGAAAGAGAGAAAGAGAGAGAGAGAGAGAGAGAGAGAGAGATCTCCTGAGTAGTTTATCTGATCCTTGACAGCTTCCCAGTTCCCAGCTCTAAATCCATGAGAACCAGCAATGCTTTATTTCTATGGAATGCATTAGTATCCTGTTAATAAACCAACATTTATGTTCTGCTCATTTAGTTCCCACAAAAAATTAATTGCTACAATTCTAATCAGTATAATTGGAAGCAAGGAAACAGGATGGTAACTTATATTCATGTGAAATGCCTTATATGTATATGCTGAAGTTTGTTTCTTTATTGACCCCATATAGTTTAGAATCAATCCCAAATAACATTTAATGCCAACTATGTTGACTCTGTAGCGAGACATCTTTTTCCATATGCATTTCAGTGTTAATCTGATCATCACCAAGAGGAAACTTAGGGAGGAATAAAGACAATAAATTCAGTATCTTAAAAGATATTTGAGTGTTTTATTAAGGATTCTGCATTTTTAAATATAGAGTTGTGATCAATTTTGGCTATCACAGGCATATAGAAAAGTTTGCTCTGAATGATTAGAGAGGCATCCTGTTTAAAGAAAAAAGAAAGAAAGAAAGAAAGAAAGTAAGATGTTAACCTGGATTACCTTTCTCCATTTTTTTCCTAGTCTTGCTCTCACCACTTCCTCTAATATCTTTTAGATTAGAGCGAGGTTAATAAATACCTTTTCAGAAATTACCTTAAACAGACTCGCTGGTGGATGTTATTTTGAGGAGAGGCCACCACTCTTCCTTGTGTCTATCCCATCCCAACCTCAGCAGAGCTTCTAGATATAGAAAAATGCAAAATTCAGTCGTTCTGAGACAGTCCCACTCATCTTGGCAAGACAAATGCAGAAATGTGTGCTCTACCCCAAGAGTTACTAAAGCCTAGTAACACCCACAGGGGATGCTTCTGCCTGTCATTGTTGACCTCAGAAATTTCAAGGTTAGGTATCAAATGCCAGCAAGGGGCATGAGCAGTTCCAGATCTATCTTTTGACTTGCTGGAAGCATAATTACTAAAATACAGTGACTGGCCCACTTTTTTAAGGCCTCACAAATTTTAATTGGGAGCAGCTTGACCCTCCAAGTACCAAAGGAATGATTTTACCTCATAGGAAAAAGTCAAGCAATATTACTTAGAGAAATGCAGGATATCATAAAGGACTCTTACAAACATACGTGCCTTTGGGCTGTCAGATTTAAAGGTAGAAGAAACTAATGCCCTTCTTGTTTTGTGTTATTTAGGAAATGCCACCAGAAGGGACCGTTATTTTCCTCTTTGAACTAAATGTCTGAAGCTGTTTCAGGACAAGCATTAACCTTCAGCTAAGAAAGAATTTATTTAGGATATATATTGAAACACACTTCTATTGATTGTTTCTGGCATATTGCATTAAGTACAGAATATTTCTATAGAAGCAGCTCACTCAGTTCAACAAGGCTGTTTTTTTCCAGTTATGCTAATAGGAAATTGAAATATTCTACTACCATATAAATAGATAGGAATATTTCTATAAAATTTAAGATCACATCTGTTATCAGTATACATATTTTGGATTTCTTTTTCCCTTGAATGGAAGAATAAGTGCAGATATTTACTGAGAGGAAACATGGAGCTGTTTGATTTGTCTCTGGCTTGTAACAATTAAAGCAGATTATTTTTTGGTATCCTAATTTTTCTAAATATAGAATATAGTTACCAGGTTATTCTCTCCTTCTTCCAAGAGAAATTGAAAAATGACTAAAAATTCTTATAATTATGTGGATAAATAAATGATTGAAATAAAATAAATATTTTCAGACAATAGTACTCAAACGTGTTTAATTATTAGTTAAATTACAGGTTGCTGACTAAATAGCCCAGGAGATAGTCTCAAACACACACAACACGCCTCTTTCACTGAATTTCAAACCTAGTTTTAAATGCTTTCAGATTGTTTTAGAGTATTCTTTTTATTGTAATAAGGACATAAGTAAAGACCATTGATGTAGTTTGTCTTTGTAGAAGACTGAGAAATGGCTTCAGTCAGAGGCACACATCCCACTGTGCTTTGGTTTAGTGAATAGATTACAAAATGAGACTTATTCACGATCAAATGGCAAGGAGGCAAGTATTCAAGTCTGTGATTACAAGACAAAAGCCTATCTTGATGCAGGTATGCGATTTGCTGCTACTTTAGAAGGCAATTTTTTTAGCTTTCACAGTATTGCTGGGCTCTTAAACATTTGGAAAGTTACTGCAGTTTCTTTCCTTGACCTAGGCTTGGGATTTATTGATTTAGACCTACTGGCCATATTAACAAGTTATTACCCCCACCTGATTCTAATGGCCAGGGGATTGTAGTTCTCTTGTCTCAGAATCCACAACATGCACTGGCAGCTTGGAGCACAGCCCAGGAAAGCTAACTCCAGGTGTAAGGCTTCAGCCCGCATTCTCCCAGTACAGAAGAAAACAGTAATTTTCCCACTTTTCTGAACAGCAGTTTCAATCCAAAAAGCAAAATGAAAAAGTAAAATTTATCCAAGACTGCTTTATTCTTGGCATTTAGTACAAATGACAATATAACTCCACAAAACTACTTCCAAATAATTACATGAAGAAGCATAGTAAGAAACAATTTATTAACGTGTCACTACTAGATTTCTCCTAGGAATTTAGATATGCCAAACCAAAAGATGACAAATTAATTCCCATTACACTCAAATAAGTTCTACTAGGTTCTTATGAATGTTACATTTGTTCTCCTTTGTACTCTGCACTAAGGAATGATGGAAACTCAGAGCCTTCACCTGTGTTAAAAAAAAAAAGGATTTGAAGTAATAATACAGGAGAACCAAGTTAAATCCATTTGAACTAAAACTAGCATATTAATTCAGTTCTGCAGATGTTTAAATGTCAATATTAGTTTATTAAAAACCACTACAGTAAAAGCATAAAGAAGATGGACCAATGGAAGGAGGCAAAGGGAGAAGGCAAAAAAAAAAAAAAAAAAAAAAAAAAGAACACTTAGATCTAATTGGGAAATGAAAGAAAAAATTAAAACTTAAGAATACAATAACAAACAAGGAAAAAGACTGCAGGGTAGGCAGAAATAACTTTTTCTCACCCATCCTAGATTCATGGCTGAGGTCCCTAGAATGAAAAACAGATTAAGAAGAGAAAAACATACAAATTCATTTAATAAGTTTTACGTGACACAAAAGCCTTCTTAAGGAAATGAAGACCCAAGCAATAGTTAAACTTGTGTGTTTTTATGTTAGGTTTGCTAAGAGTGGACAGCAGTCAAGGAGAAATGTAATTGTACAAAGGGATATGATCTAATGGTAATAAACTGGTAAGGAACTTTGCAAGACCTGCTTTGCTCTGTATTTCTGTGTCTTCACTGATAAGGATGTTCCTTTCCTCCAGGTATAGGGTGGGCACCTCTCAAATGAAACCCTTATGATCTTCTTCAAGGAATGATCAGGAAATTCGTCCTAGGTTTTATAACCTGCTTCATGGGAGAAGGGCTGGGGCAAGAGAATGAACTTCCTGGCTGGGCACTGTGGCTCACGCCTGTAATCTCATCACTTTGGGAGGCCGAGGCGGGCAGATCATCTGAGGTCAGGAGTTCCGAGACCAGCCTGGCCAACATGGCAAAACCCCGTCTCTACTAAAAATACAAAAATTAGCTGGCCGCAGTGGTGCATGCCTGTAGTTCTAGCTACTTATGAGGCTGACACGGCAGACTCCTTTGAACCTGGGAGGCAGAGGTGAGCCGAGATTGCGCCACTGCACTCCGGCCTGGGCGACAGAGCGAGACCATGTCTTAAAAAAAAAAAGAACTATCTGCTTCTCCTGTTTTTCTCAAATTCTTTAGCTTCCAGCATGCCATATTTGGACATAGTGTATCCTGAATCCCATCAGGACCATTCTATGGTGATCTGGATGAAAGAGCTGTGAAATTCAATATTTTTTAGTTTTTTTTATTTTACTGGCTTTAGGAGTACAAATGATTTTTAGTTACATAGATGTACAGAGGTGAAGTCTAAGATTTTAGTGCACCCAGCATCTGAGTAGTGTGCACTGTACCCAGTAGTCATCTTTTATCCCCCTCTCAACCTCCCCACTTCTGAGTCTCCAGTGTCCATTACACCACTCTATATGTCTTTGCATACCCATAGCTCAGCTCCTACTTACAAGTGAGAGCATGCAGTATTTGGTTTTTGATTCCTGAGTTACTTCACTTAAAATAATGCTCTCCAGTACCACCCAAGTTGCTGCAAAAGGCATGATTTTATTCTTTTTTGTGGCTGAGTAGAATTCTATGGTATATATGTACCATATTTTCTTTATTCATCAGTTGGTGGGCAATTAGACTGAATCCATATGTTTGCACTTGTAAATTATGCTGTTATAAACATGCTAGTGTCTTCTTGACATTGTGACTTCTTTTCCTTTGGGTAGGTACCAGTAGTGGGATTGCTGGGTCAAATGTTGGATCTACTTTTAGCTTTTAATTTGCTCTTAGGCCTATCTGTTGGATTATAATACTTGATATTTAGCTTGTTGGGCATAGAAACATTCTAAACTCTAGACACTGAAAAATGTACATTTTTGGGGTTGTTTTTGGAGACAGTGTCTCACTCTGTTGCCCTGTCGCCTATGCTGGAGTGCAGTAGCATGATCTCGGCTCACTGCAACCTCTACCTCCCGGGTTCAAGTGATTCTCATGTGTCAACCTCTTGAGTAGCTGGAACCACAGGCACAGAGCCACCATGCCTGGCTAGTTTTGGTATTTTTAGTAGAGACAGAGTTTTGCTATGTATTTTAGCCAGGCTAGTCTCGAACTCCTGGCCTCAAGTGATCTGCCCGCCTTGGCCTCCCAAAGTGGTAGGATTACAGGCTACCGCTGGTGCCTGACCCCATTTTTAGGTATTTTTACACTTTTCTTTCTTCTACTACCTGAATTTTTATGTCTTTTTTTTTTTTTTGAGACAAGGTCTCCGTTTGTCGCCCAGGCAGAAGTGCAGTGGTGCGACCTCAGCTCTCTGCATCCTCTGCCTCCTAGACCCTAGTGATCCTCCCACCTCAGCCTCCCAAATAGCTGTGACTACAGGTGTGCACCACCACACCCAGCTTATTTATATATTTTTTGTAGAGATGGGATTTCATCATGTTGTCCAGGCTGGTTTAGAACTGCCCATCTTGGCCTCTGAAAGTGCTGGGATTATAGGAGTGAGCCACTGTACCCGGCCTAGTCCTCATTAGAATCACCTGTCTATAGTAACACAGACATCACTTCCTTTGTGTAAAAAGGCACAGTGATGGGGCCAGGTGCAGTGGCTCATGCCTATAATCCCAGCACTTTGGGAGGCGGAGGTGGGCAGATCACGAGGTCAGGAGATCGAGACCATCCTGGCTAACACGGTGAAACCCTGTCTCTACCAAACACACAAAAAAATTAGCCAGGCGTGGTGGCGGGTGCCTGTAGTCCCAGCTACTCAGGAGGCTGAGGCAGGAGAATGGTGTGAACCCAGGATGCAGAGCTTGCAGTGAGCCGAGATCGTGCCACTGCTCTCCAGCCTGGGCAACAGACTCCATCTCAAAAAAACAAAAAAAAAAAAAAACAAGGAGGTATAGTGGTAAATTCGGTGTTAATTATATGCATTACTGTTAAAAACAATTTTTTCTGACACTTGTTAAAACAGTAAGGCAGACTTTATTCAGGATTATAGTAATGGGTGAAGGAATACTGCAGTGGAGTTTTGCAGTAGGAGAGAGAGACTGGGCTCAACTTTGTAGACAAGAAATAAGGGAATTCATAGCCAAGGAGCAGCAGGGTTGGGGAGTTGGTACATGTAAAATTGCTGATCAAGTAGAGTAATTCTTGCTGAACTGACCTATCAGGATTTCCACAAAAGGCAGGTCAGGGTGATCAGACATTACCTGAGAGATAGTGAGAGATGAGGGATTTGGTCAGATATTGAAGACTATCAGATATTGAGGGTGGGGCATTCTGGCTAAACTGATATAGCATTCTTGCTACAATTGGGTTCTTGAGAAAATGCCCTAGTGGAGCTCAAGGAGATTAACTAGAGTTAGGTCAAGGAATAGTCTTTGTCAGTACAAACTAAAATGGAACTTCAAGGTCTCTCATATGATCAAAATAAATATTATTAAGTATCTGTCAAAGTGCATTTTGTTGGTAAAATTATTTCTCTTTTTCTCGGGTGGTGGTAGTGACAGTACATGGAACTATCACTCATTTCTGATATCAGCCTTTGATATTTTCTCTCTTGGATTATGCCCATGTCTACAGTATTCTGGGTATCCTTCCTACATTCTCTTACCATCTCGGGGTTGTTTTTTTCTCTTTTTCTTCATTTTTTCTCTAGTTACCATCTGTCAAACTGGATATCTGTCAAACTGGATTTCTCAATTCTTCTGCATATGGTAGTTAAATCCAATTTGCTTTTATTGTAAATTGGTTTGGTCATAATTCAGGTTTAATCCAGTTTTTATAGGATCATGTTAATGATTTTGTTTTTTAATATCTGTGTTCTATTTAATTATACAAATATTTCTAATTGACACATTTTATGACCGTCCTGAATGCTATTTTTGTCATTTTTCTGCACCTGTTAAAATATATCCATTTCCTTAAACAGACTTTACAACCTGAATTACAAAATTTCCACTTATCCACATCCTAATTTGTTTCCTAGCCTATTGATACATCTTTCCAGTTAGACAAGTTATTTAGCTATTCTCATGCCAATATGCACATTAATTCGTCTGACATTAGGGGAATATTAAGGAATGTAGACTTGAATAATTTGATTACATAAAACTTCTAACAAGACTATGCTCTAGGCTATGTGTACTTTTCTAGATCTGTTAAAAGTGAAAAGTATTTCTCTTATTCTACCGTAATTCACCCTTATTATAAACAAACTATATCCTAGTGAGAAGAGCCAAATTTGTATTTTGGATGATATGTTGCTGAAGAAATTATTATAGTTATAATTATTGTATTGTAACCACTCCTGTGCCATTTAATTGACACAAAGTGATCTTTAATCATTCAGCAGTTAATTCTTTCGTTATTCCATCAGGAAAAATCAATAGCGCAGTTGATTTATGTCTGTAGAAACTCTGATACTTCAGTGGCAGATTAAAATTGCCATAGCAGAGAAGAAAAAGAACTCATATTTAGGAAAGGAAAATCATCTAAATTAATTCCACAAATTCATGCTTTGCTTAGTTTTTAGATATATAATGTAAAATATACAGAAGCCTACATTATATGAATGTATACAGTGGTATGTGTGGAGATTTTTGAAATATAAATGGTAGTAATATATGCACGGGTTCATATAGAAATAAATGGATAGATGATAGAAGATAGAGAGATAGATACCTGATACACCCTTGTCAATATCCCCCAAAGTACTGTATAAAAAATAGGAACAGATCAAGGCGTACTTAGAATATTCCTTAGTCATAACAATGGTTAAATTGAACTATAGCAGTAACAAATGTAAAACAATTGTAATAGGAGTTTTTTTGGTCCCAGATTTGTTAGTAAAATAATAAACAAGTAAGTATCAGGTTTTAGAAAAATCTGTGAATTTTTATTATATTTATTTATTGCATAATATTTATCACAGTTACTTCATTCTTCCAAGAAAGGATAATTATGTACACATGACCTTATTTAGAAGTGGATGGCTAAAAATGACCGAAACAAATGCCTTGTGTGTTATCTAGGCAATCTGCTAGGAAATTGGCCACAGCAGAAAGGCTCAGAAAGTGCCCACTCAGTCCAGACATGCAGAGTAATAAACATTTTCATCTTGCCCTACTGTTATTGCTAAAAATAATAAGCTAGGAAATTTTGATCTTGATCAAAGTGTTTGGCTGTCTATACATTATTATACAGGTTGTATGTTAGCAAGTCAGCCATAGCAGGCAAACAACCTTATATGGTTTCAGTCATAACCTAAATGACCTGCCATGTTAAAAACAAAACCAAACCAAACATAGTATGTCTTCCACTAAGGATGAAAAAAACAGATTAGGTAAATTTAAAGTGTATAAACTTTTAAGTTGTATATATGGCACTAGAATAATGTAATATTACCCATGTGTGAAAAACCTGTGAATGTCATTGTACTATTCAAAGAAGCCAGCCCTCAAATTAGTTTGATAATAAAAACAACAAATATATACATATATATTTTAAAATTACAGCATTCAGATCCTTTGCTTTACAGAGCACTTATCTAGTTTAAAATCAATGCATATATTTATTGATTCATAAAGCAGGTATTTAATGAGCACTTGCAATGTGTCAGGGACTGTTTCAAGGTCTTGTAGACACATACCGTACTTTCCAAGAGAGGCGCTCAGGGTTGATTAAAGTGTTGAATATCAAATGTTATTTTTAAAGTTCTTCTCATATTTGAATTATTTGATATGGGTAGAATCCTAACTTATGGGAGGTGAAAAACTGTAAAACCATTCATTCAACTTAGTCTTTTTAAATATCTTACTCTACTCCTGTATTAAGAAGTCCTGTGTTAGTAAAGTAGATGGCTCCTTACGTGATGATATTTAAGGAGTTATTGACATGGTTTCTTGCTCTTAGCTATTTGCCAGATGCTTGTGTTCCTGCCTGAAAGGACATTATGAAAAAATGTCCTCTAACATCACAGCACACCTTTCAGGGCTTAACACATTAAGCTATTACCAGTTTTATTTTACAATCCTAAAATATTAATTTATCTAATTACTTTACTCAATTGAGAATACAAAGCTGAACAAAGGGACAATTATAGAATATTCCACATCCCCTAAAAAGTGTGGCTCTCAGTAGAAGAATATTGTCCTGTAGTAAAGTAGAATGTAGGCAACCAAAGTAAATTTACAAAAACTAATCGAAGTATGCATTCACCTAGGGCTAAGCTTGCTACTAAATTCGATCTATATAAATTAATAAAATAGAGAAAACAGTCTTTGTCTTTGAGGATATTGAACTCTAGCCACTCAAGGTAACATTTTACTCTCCTGTTACAGCATAACAGTGCTAAAAAATGTCATATGCATATATACAATTTTAAAAAAGAATTTTAAATGAGTCCATAAATGACAGAATGGAAAGTAAAGGATAACTGGTGTTCTTAAGAGCTTCCAGCGGTTGGTAAAGGTTGAGAATTTTCTGATGAGATAGGAGACATAGATCATAGGCGCATGACATCCTATGAGGGTAAGCAGCCAGAGTCATATGACTGAAATAGAGAGGCAGACAAAGTAGGAAAGTAATTTATGTTTGGCCTGAAATACTGGGTTAAGCCATCTATATTTGGTGCAGTCAATGTTTGACAAAAAAAAAAAAGTTGCTCAAAGCTTAAGCAACAAGGTTTTTTAAGATATGTAAATCAATTAAAAACCATTGAAAAAGTAAGTTGATGTAAAAGACTTATAGCCAGATTTTTCAAATGTATTTTGTTCACATATACTTTGTCTTCTGTTTTCCTACAAAAAAATAATTAATCAGAATTTTCAATAAATACTTATTAGAAAAATGTACAGTTGACACAAACATTTAGAATGACTCTAGAGGCCATAAAAGCTTACTTTCAAGTGCTAAGAGGCAGAGTTAAAATTATCATAAAATATCCCCATGTCTAATGCTAACGTGCAAACATAAAGTTACAATATGTTTTGTAAAATATATCTGAATATATAGACCAGGAAATCAGAAATATCTTTCTTGGTGTTTTCTATTCTGGAGTGGCATAATGGTGTTCCCTTTTGTAACTTGTATTAAAATATTTGTGTTAATAATTGATATGTTAACAGTACAAAATGATGAGAATATCATATGACTCCCTATACCACCTAGGAGATAAGAGAAGTCAAAAGTGTCTTCTCCAGTAATTAGTTTAATTTGTTCTCAATAGGGAATTCTAAATTTTATCCTTTTAAGTTTATCAACATAATTCAAGCTGTTGATTGCATAGTAGGTTAATGATATGAGTATGATATATAAAATTATATTAGCAGCTCAGAGGGTGATTTTAGAAAAGTAAACGTATTGGAACTAAAGGAAATTCTTTTTGCCACTGTTTGTTCTCATGAAATTTTAAAAAAAGAGCCTACATAAATGTAACATGCTGCAAAATATGACTACAGAGTCAGAGGTCAGTTAAAAACAAATGAAGAGATTTGATGTAAAGTTTATATTTCATATGCATTGTATTTAGTATCCAAATGAGATTCTCCCACTTAATAAAATATCAACATATGAAAATAGCAACTCTTTCAATATACTATTTCTGAAGCTATATATTTAGATTGCTTCTTTCATTTATTTTTAGTATAATTGCTTTTGAAACTTTAATAAGGCAAATTAGTAGCTCCTAGTTCTAGGTAAATGTGAGAATCATATAGGGAGCCTTTAAAAAGTACTGATATCTATGACCCACACTCAAGAGATTCGGAAGTAATTGATTTTAATAAGTGTTTTGGCTACTGGTATATGTGCAAATCTGCCCAGGTGATCCTTGAGTGCAATCAGGGTTGAGAACAATTGAGAGAAATCAAGGGTCATCTATTCTGAAATATGAGAAAGTACTTTCAAGATCTTCATGTTGGATTTGATTTTGAAGAACTAACCAGGTAAAATCATGATTATTAAAATAATTCCCCTAAATAATACTATTATGCTTATGCTTTATTATTAAAGATGGAAAAAGCAGTAACTATATCTCATTAGAGAAAAAACTATGCATTGTAAGAAAAATGCATCGTTATGATTTTTTTAATTTTCAAATTTACAGATTAAAAAAATCAACGAATAGAGTACTACCAAAATGAATGACAACAGAAATTTCAAGTAATAGCATGGAACAAATTATTATGGCTCAAGCATCTAAATTTAGAGATGTTTATTTTAAAGTTTTTAACATAACTGAGCACATGAATCAAAATTTTAAAATATTTATATTTATTATTTTATAAATTACCAATTTAAAATGTTTAACCAGACAGCTAAGAAAAAAATAAAAGTTGAAAGACATTATGTTTACTGACTTTTCCAAGTGTTTAGCATTATATCATAGCATATGAGATAAAAATGAATATGTCAGTCTTTCTGGCTTTTAACTGTGTCACCAAAATAGAAATGATTAATTCATTTTAATCTCATGTGGACTAAGTTTAATTGGTCCAAAACATACATTTTTGAACTCTATACAAAAATATAGGAAAATATAAATGTCGACTTTTGTTTTTGTATTTAATAAGAAATTAGGAATAAAATTGGCGTTTCTTTTTTCTTTTTTTTTTTTTTAATTGCTTTTCCCTAAAGTCAGCAGAGTGCAGAGAGGTGAAGGGCAGGAAAGACTTTCCCCTCTATCCTCCTAGGTTTGAAAGCTGGGTCTATGAAAGAAACTGACCACAAGGGTGATCAACAAGAAAAATATAAAAATTTCTTAACTATTACTGTGTGCACAGTAGCATCACAGGAAGAAGTGAATACCCAAAATGTGGTAAGATATGAGATCGCATATTCATCTTAATAGAGAAAAGGGAAAGGAATGTAGGTCATCTAGGAGAGAGTAAGTGATTTTTAGGAAAGATGAATGGGCCCTTAGAAGAATAGATGGAAGATATGATAGCTTGTGAGGAAGTTTGTCTAGGTGTGGTGTGAACTTCTAATTTTCTCTCCTCTGATAAGAGTCAATCTTCCCTGCTTGATGAAACTCCCCAGGAGGGGATTTATGACAATTGAGTTCCTTTCAGAGGATCTGTCTTTAGGCAGATAAGAGGAATTCAGTGAAAGCCTTTCCCTGTGTTTGCTGTCTTTCAGGTACTTTCAGCTCAGAATAATTAGTATACCAAAGTGGCATATTGAGATGGCATATTTTGTTTCCTTGAGAGATGATACCTAGATAATACATAAAAACTTGAAAATACACGTATTTCAGTTATGCCCAACTGGCAGGACATGACACAGTGGCACAATGCTCACTTTTAAAGTTAGAATACCAACATTCAGAACTTGGCTTTTGAGTTACAACCTGCGTGAACTTGAGAAAAATCACTTAATTTCTGCAAGCTCATAAATTTCGGCTCCAGTTGAGCTTTCTAATTCTAGAGCCCCAAACCTTACTGATTGTATTTAAACATTGCTCCTGTTGTTTTTCTTTGAACCATCTCCATCTGAAAAACTGGAAAACCATTTTCACTTCAAAAAATTTTGTTGACACACAATAAAAAATTATACTGAAAGTAGAAATGACTACTAAGAATATGTTGCAAGAAGTCTACCTCAGTTTTCATTCAGACATTCTTAAAATATTTAATACACATTGTAAGAGTCTATTAGAGCTATGACTCTCAAACTTTAAAGTGTATTCAAGTCACCCAGGAATAAATGCAGATTCTGATTTGGAGTATTTCCTCTGTAACCTGTAATTCTACAGTGCGAACAAGTTTCCGGGTGATGCCCATACTGCTGGTTCCTGCTACTGCTGGTTCTTGCATCTTATTTGAATGGCAAGATAAAAAAAAAAAAAAGCCAAAAAAGGCTCACAGATTTGGCTATGTAAGTAAGTTAAGTAAGTAGACACTTTGAAGGAAATTCAGGATAAAACTCAACTAGACACTGGATTAAATGCAAAACACACACACACGCGCACGCACCAGCAAGTTAAAACTACAGCAGCAAGCAAGCTATGAGTGGTAAGAATAAAATGGTGTTGTCCTGAGATTGAAGCCAATATCCACGCTGCATTATATAGACAGAGCCTTGGACTTTTACTAAGGTATTGGATCTAAACCTGAAAGTTCTACATTGAAACAGGAACCCTCAAAGCAGGTTAAAGTGGTCTCAATTTGGAAGTACTCCACAGAGAATCATTTGCACGTTCTCTTTCTAAGAAAGCATCCCCACTTATGCCTTTAGGACTCCCACAGATGACATGCAATGAAAGATGAGCTCCTAAATTACAAGTAACAAGAATTAATGGAACTAACCTATTATGAGTCAGCAAAAGCAAAAATCAGCAAATCTAGAGGTGCTAATACCTTGGATGTTATATAAAATATCTGAAGAACTAAATGAGAGATGTAATTTTAAAAAGCATGGTAGAGACTATCACAATAAGACAGTAAAATCCTTTTAAAAATAAAAAGATAAAACTCAACTGCTACGTTTAATAGTGTATTAGAAAAGGCTGAATAAGGAAGTGAAATGGGGCTAGGCATGGTGGCTCACACCTGTAATCCCAGCACTTCGGGAGACCAAGGTAGGAGGATTGCTTAAGCCCAGGAGCTGGAGAGCAGCCTAGGCAACACAGTGAGACCCTGTCTCTACAAAAACAATTAAAAGTAAAAAAGTAGTACTCAAATGTGGTGGCATGTACCTGTAATCCCAGCAACTCAAGAGGTTGAGGTGGGAGGAATGGTTGAGCCTAGGAAATGGAGGCTACAGTGAGCCATGATTACTATTGACAGAAAACTTCACAAAGTTTGAATGCAAGTCATACATGCATAGAATAGTGTCTTTAAAGTGCTAAGAGAAAATAACTGTCAATCTAGTTTTAATTATCCAGCAAAACGATCTTTAAAGTATGATGGTTAAAGATACCTTCATATAAAAATATAAATTTTAACACCAATATTTCTTCACTAACAAAATTCGTCATAGTGTTCTTCAAGAAGATGGTCTATCATATTGGAAAGAAGGACACCCTAAAAGAAAATAACATAAAAATATGCAAATCTCAGTCTCACTCATGATTGTATATAATAACCTACCATCAAAAGAATTTCTGCATCACCGGAAAAGAATCACATCCAGATTATAAGATCCTTTAATATTAAAAAAAAATTTTAAACATAGAAATATTAATATGTAAAAGTAATTAAATGTTATATCTGATAATATACAAATCACATTTATAAATTCAGTTGGGGGACAGGTAGCAAAGACTTGCCATTTTACAAATTATTTGGATGGCTGCAATTTGAAATGCAATCCTCACTGCCTATGGTATATGTTTACAGAGTTCCTGCATCTTATTCTCCTTGTTTGGACCTTAGAGTCTGCCAATTCTTGTACTCCTCCTGCCCCAGATTGCTTACCACATGTTCCATAGATTTTGATTTTACTTGCCAGGAGTATATGCTAGAGTCAAACAGCTTGGATTCAAGTCTAGATTTGAGCTTTGAACTTGAACAAATTACTTTGCCTTTATCTCAGTTAACAGACCTGTAAAATGGATATTATAATTGAGCCTACAAAACTGAAGCTGTTTTGAGGATTAAGTGAGGTAGTACATGCTAATGCTCATAACAGGACCTCATAACAGGAGTATGACAAGTACTCAATATTATTTTCTTTAGACCATCAAGTAATTTATTGATGCCTTTAAGACAAAGAAATTAAGTTAGCAAAATCTTTATAAAACTATATTGCTATTGTTTTGAAAAAAAATTACAGCATTTGCCAAATGTGAATAGAGTAGGTCTAGAAATTGGTTTTGCCAACTTTCAGTCCTTTATCTGTGTCTTCATTAATAATTTAATAATGTTACATGTATACATATGTAACAAACCTGCACATTGTGCACATGTACCCTAGAACTTAAAGTATAATAAAAATAAAAATAAATAAAAATAATTTTTAAAAAACTAGAAAAAAATGTGAGAGAAAAGGTTCAAGATGGCTGACTAGATGCAGCTATGACGTGCCTCTTCCACAGAAAGGAACCAAAATATCACATAAATCTACACAATCAAATAGATCTTCCAAGAGATAACACTGAAATTTAGCAGAGAGATGACAGGAGGCACCAGGGATGAAAAGGGAGGAAGCAGAGCTTCCTGCTTGGACACCAGGACCATTCTCTGGACCCAGATCCAAGGAGTAGGTGAGTGAAGGAACCCCAGGACTTCATATTCTAGCTGCAGACTTCTTCTAACTACAGAAGAGTTTTGCGACCACCCTAGACTTCTAGACTGTCTAAGGAAGCTGCTGGTGACCATGCAGAGCCACTGCTTGAACTCACACAGACCCCGCTGAGCAACTGCAGCAAAGCACAGTTCTGGGAGCCCATCCCCCAAGGCACTGCATCCTGCCCTAAGCTGCTGCTGCTATCTGCCAGGATGAGGAGTGAGCAGGGGCCCAACACTCTCATGCACCTCAAAGACAGCTTCTACTCCCATAGTTGCAGAGCCAAGTGCGTTAGAACCACATAACCCATGCTTGCCTATCCCTCCCGATGCCTGCCTGGTCATTACTGCAGTGGGGGACCCACAGCATAGCCACCATTGCTTCATCTGCATGTTTTAGTGGTGGCCTAGGAGTAATTCACCCCTCCCTATCACAGCCAAAGCTTAAGTCCAACAAGCCAGAGAACAAGTCTGTGGGCCTGGCCCCAGTCCAGGGGCATGGAGATCAGATTTGTGATCTGATCTCAAACCAAGGAGGAGCCTCCACTCTCAGAATACAGAAAATATCATGGTGTGGGTCCCTGTTGTGGCATGGGGGCTGAGTGCCCTTCCATTCACGAGAATGGACTGAGAAGGGTGTGGCCTGATAGTCATGCTGTCTATCACACACAGGGATTCTTGCAGCCTGGAACAGCTCGGGGATCAAAACGTAGACTGCTTGGGAACTAGCCTAACTGTTCTGGCTACTGCCAGTGGCTGGATACCACAGGGAGACCCTCTGGATTTGGGGTGTGAAAACTAGGTGTGTCCCAATGCCACCTGATATGCTGAAAACTCTGGGTCACTGCTCTTCTCTGAGTGGACTCTTGGTGCAAGACAGGTGCCTCTGCCCCTCCCTGGAGGGTTGCCCAAGTGGCCTGGCTGTTGTCCTAACCCCACTGTAATCAGCATTTGCATTCACCAGGTCACAGGCTTGCCTGACCCAGCCCACTCAGCTTTGTCACCTTCAGGCACCTTGGTGGAACATTGTACAAGGACCTCAGAGAGCACCATGGCCCTGCCCATTACCAGGGACACCCCAGAAATTCTCCTGATTAACAAAGGGCAAATAAAAATTTCACTGCCACCTACACAGCTGCCTCTCTCCTACAAGCACCACCTACTGGTGGGGAAGCCAACCTGCACATCCCATTACAACTTCTGACACCATTGTATAGCACTAAGCCAGCTCTTACTCACAAGTACCACATATGGGCTTGTAGAGTGAACTGCACAACCCAATATAATTCCTGCTGACAGAAGTGCAGGGAACAAGATAAGCCTCCCAAGACCTTCACCTCCCCATCTCTTTAGCAGAAAATGAGCCTGCACACACTCACAGTACACAAGTGCTAAAACCTACAAATAACCAGCATTTGAGAAAGCCACTATACTAAGGATATCTATAACCAAGGAATTCATACAGAGACTTGGCCCACTAACAGCACAAAGAGGCAAAGCCAAAGGACCCTACCCAACATGTGCAACAGTCCCACCCTCAGGGGGGAAACAAATCCCTCCCAAACAAAAGAAAATTCAGAAGTAAAAGTGGCAGCTTCTCCAGATGAGAAGAAAACAACATAAGAACTCTGGCACTTAGAAAAATCAGTGTTGCAACACCCCCAAAGGATCACATTAGCTCTGTAGCAGTGGATCCTAACAAAAGTACAATTCTAAAATGAAAAAGAATTCCAAATATGAATTGTAAGGAAGCTCAATGAGATCCAAGAAAACCAACACAAAGAAATAAGAAAAATTTCCACAAATGTTGAAAACCAATACAAAGAAATAAGAAAAAATGATTTAGGATATGAAAGATGAGATAGCTGTTAAAAAAAAGAGAGTTTCTGGAAATGAAAAATTCACTGAGGGAACTTCAAATTACTTTAATTGAAAGCTCTAATAATAAACTATAAAAGACAAAAGAGGTTTTCAGAACTTGAAGGCAAATCTTTTGGATTAACCTAGTCAGATAAATATTAGAAAAAAATATATCTTAAAAAAAAAACAACCTTCAAGAAATATGGGATTATGTAAAGCAACCAAACCTATGAATAATAAGAAATTAAAAGTAAAAGGTTTGGAAAAGTATTTGAGGAAAAATTCAGGATAATTTCCCTGGTCTTGCCAGAGATGTAGAAATCCTGATACAAAAAGCCCAGAGAGCGTATGGAAGATACTTTATAAGATGAACATCACCAAGGCATATGATTATCAGACTATCCAAAGTCAACATGAGAGGAAAAATTTTAAAAACAAAGAGAAGCATCAAAACACCTATAATAGAAATCACATCAGATTAACAGCAGACGTCTCAGGAGAAACCTTGTAAGCCAGAGATCGAGGCCTATCTTCAGGCTTCTTAAAGACAAAAAATGCAAGCCCAGAGTTTTATATTCTGCCAAAATGAGCTTCATAAATGGAAGAGAAACAAAGTATTTCCCAGACAAGCAAATGCTACTGGAATTTGTCACTACTAGACTGGCACTACAAGAAGAGCTCAAAGGAATTCTAAGCATGGAAACAAAAAGACAATACTGGTCATGATAAAAGCACACATAAGTACAAAGCTCACATCCTATAAAGCAGTTACACAAGTGAGACTACAAAGCAACTAGGTAACAACATTATGATAGGTACAAAACCTCACATATCAATATTAACCTTGAAAATAAATGGCCAAGATGCCCCACTTAAAACATACAGACTGGCAAATTGGATTAAAAACATAAGATCCAATCGTTTGCTACCTACAGGAGATCTACCTAACAGGTAAGGACACCCACAAATTCAAAGTAAAGGGATGGAAAAAGACATACCATGCAAGCAAAAAACAATGATGACCAGGAGTAGCTATACATATATCAGATCAAACAGACATTAAATCAACAACAGTAAAAAAGAAAAGACAAAGAGAATGATGGTCATTAAATAATGATAAAGGGTTCAATTCAACAAGAAGATATATCTATCCTAAGTATATATGTATCCAACACTGGCGCACATAGATTTATAAAACAAGTACTAGACTTAAGAAAAGAGATATATAGCCATACAATAATAGTGGGGGATTTTAACACCCCACTGACAGCACTAGAGATATCCTCAAAGCAGAAAATTAGCAAAGGGACTCTGGACTTAAACTGGACTGTAGGCTAAGTGGATTTAATAGACATTTACAGAACGTTTTACCTATCAGCCACAGAATATACATTTTTCTCGCCTGTGCATGGAAGATTCTCCAAAATTGACCATATGCTTAGTCATAAAGCAAGCCTCAATAAAATCAAAAAAATAAAAATAATATCAAATATCTTAAGATCTCAGACCATGGTAGAATAAAATTAGACATCAGTGCACGAGGAGAACACTCAAAACTACACAAAAACATGGAAACTAAACAAATTGCTTCTGAATGACTTTTTGGTAAATGATGAAATTAAATAACAAATCAAAAACTCGAGGGAAAATAGAGATACAACATATCAAAACCTCTGGGAAATGGCAAAAGCAGAGCTAAGAGGAAGGTTTATAGTGTAAAATGCCTACATCAAAAAAAAAAAATACAAAGAACTGAAATTAACCTAATATCGTAACTCAAGGAACTAGAAAAACAAGAACAAATCAAACCCAACACTAGCAGAAGAACAGAAATAACAAAGATCAGAGCACAAATAAATGAGATTGAGACAAAAACAAAAAAAAGATACAAAGGATTAACCCTTTTCTGATTTGCCCCACGAATACTTGCTGGTGGTGCTTGCAGCTGCAGTGTTTGCCCCAAGATAACTTTGCCGTGAAATATCTCACATATATTATTTTTGCATCACTCTACTATATTGACCTTGACAAGACATCATTCTATTTATAGTGTTCTGTTTTTAGTGGTGGTATTTCCATTTACAAACGATAGTAAGTCTTGATGGCTAAAAATGTCAAATCCTAAAAAACAGCATTCCTTTCCATGATGTTAACATCATTCTTGAACAGTTGTTGATCAAAGATTCATTTGTTGAATACAATTTTTCCAAAATAGACAATTCTGATAATTCAGATGATTCTGATGTTAGTTCTGCTTAGAAATAACAACAAGAACAGTTTTTATATTTTATTTTCACATTAAAAATCTGTCAGATTTGCTTCAGGCTCAAAGAGTGTGTTTATGTAAAATTTAATGAGCACTGGCAGCAAGCTGTGCTTTTGGGTTAATGAAATAAAAGGTTGGCTCTTAGGAAACCATAAGCAAAATTGATAGACTGCTAGCTCAATTAGCCAAGAAAATAAGAGAGATTTAAATAAGCACAATAACAAATGATAAAAGTGACGTTACACAGAAATATAAAACATCATCAGAGACTACTACTAGTATGTCTTTGCGTGTAAACTAGAGAACCTAGAGGAAATGAGTAAATTTCTGGAAACATACAACTTTCCAAGATTGAACCATGAAGAAATAGAAATCCTGAACAGACCAATAATAAGTAATGAAATTGAGTCAGTAATAAAACATCTTCCAACAAAAGAAAAGCCCCAGACCAAATGGATTCACAGCCCAATCTTACCAGACCATCTGATTATCTCAATAGACACAGAAAAAGCATTCAATAAAATTCAAAATCTCTTTATGATAAAAACCCTCAACAAAGTAGACATTGAAGGAATAGCCTTCAAAATAATAAAAGCCATCTATGATGAACTCACAGAGAACATCATACTGAATTGAGAAAAGCTGAAATAATTTCCTCTGAGAACCAGAAGAAGACAGGGATGTCCACTGTCACCACTCCTGTTCAACACAGTACTGGATTCCCAGCCAGAGAAGTTAGGCAAGAGAAAGTAAGAAAAGGCAGCCAAATTGGAAAAGAGGAAGTCCAACTTTCTATGCTCATCAATTACGTGAAAAATGGCTTCAGTATCAATGTACAAAAATTAGTAAGATTTCCATACATCAATAATTTTCAAGCTGAGAACCAAAACAACACAATCTCATTAAAAATAGCCACACACACACACACACACACGCACACAAACACACACACACACACACCAAATACCTAGGAATATATTTAACAAAGGAAGTCAAAGATCTCTACAATGTTCACTGTTTGGGTGATGGGTACCTAGAACCCCAAACTTCACCATTATGCCATATATCCATGTAACAAGCCTGTGCCTACACCCCCTGAATCTATAAAAATAATAATAATAGAAAACTATATTCATTGTTGTGTTCTCACAATTGTTAGTAACCATCTGATAACTTCCTTAAAAACATGAAATGCTGTATTTACAAAGTCAATTTTTAGATGCTACCTAAAGTTGGTTATAGATTGTACCATATCTGTATTCTCTTATGTTGATCCAGCAAAAGTAGGAGGTTTTCCTTCTGTCATTTTCCAAATTTTGGTCAGAAACTAATACATCATCTGGAGTGGGTGTTATGAATGCTTATACAACTACCTCAATCTTGCTAAACATGAGATAGTAAAGTAATTGTTTCAATAAGCTCATCAAAAGCTGGTATAATCAAGAAGCAATCTATAGTATTATTGTTGTTCCCCAGGGTCAATGGCTTCCTTCATTTTGTATGATTCCAGAGTTTTCTTGTATCCCATCACCAATAAGTTTTGTAGAACTGTCAACTAAATAACAAACAGAGGGGGAGACTCCTTTTTAAGAGAGAATGATTTTTTAGGAGGAATAGGCATTGCAGTGAGAATATGAGTACCATCATAAGCTATGTGTGTATTCAGGGAGGTAAAAGAAAACAAAAGTTTTTAAAGGAAAAATGAGGATTACATAATTGTTTTGAGATAATTCTCAACTGTCTAGGGGGTTGCTAGACAGATGTCCTGGCAGATGCATAGTTTGTGTAAGGTTGTGATGACCTTTGTGCAAGGTTGTGGTTTTTGCAGTCTTTGTGATAGTTATTTTTATCAAGCATTTGTGTATAACAACCTTCCCTTAATTTCATGGCCTTCCCTAGCTCTGTTTGTGAGGATCTTTAACATAAGTGACTCTATTTTGATTTTGACAACTTTCACAGAACTTTCCATTTTTGTCAGCAGGGTTAGTATAGGTATACTAATTATTGCTTTAATTTAAATTTCCTTCACCAAAAAGAAGTTTGAGTATCTTTTCCTTTTGGAATTGTTTATCTCTATATTTTCTGTTAATATAATTTACACATTTAAAATTTATTTATATTTAGAACTTTACAATTATATGGATCAATAGGGCTTATAACAAAAAGAAAGAAATTCCTATGCACCCCAGCTCATTTTTTACCATATTCCTGAGGCAATTAGTTTCTCTTTTTTCACTTTTTTTTTTCAGTTTTTCATCTGTTCATATCTAAACAAAATTCATAATTTTATTTTAGACATTATATTTATTGGTAGATTAATATATTTAGCTAACTTCCATGCCCCTATTCAATATTTCTGTTGCTACAACACTGTAAATATTGTTCACTGCTGGGAAATAAAATGTACAAGGATATAAAAATGTTTTTTCTTCTACAGTGATTTTATCTTGAAATTAATAATCTTCCTTACATCTTTTTTAGTGTGCTTAATTTTCTTTAAAACATAAGAGTAACTTTTCTAATATATCTTATACTCTATATTTTAATATATTTTTTCATACAGCTAAATGTCTCATATGATTTGTATCTTCTTTTTCTCCTCTGTACACTTTTCTTCTGTGGTTCTCATCTTATCTTTGGTTTTGTTTCTTTCTTAATGTCTGCTGCACAGTTTTTGTCCTGAGACTTCCTTTTGCTTATTCTTGAATTTCTTCTGCCTTTTTCTTATGCAAAATCCCATTTCCAGACCTCATTTAGGAATTATTTTCTATCAATGCTCTCCTATTTTATGGACTACATCTCCTCAAAGCTTCTTGAGCTCTTCAGAAAAATGGTATAGAATATAAGTACTTAAAGTCTTTGAATATCCATGTCTGTGTATATATACAATTGTATATCTAATATAGAGTAAAACATCCCTTTAACTTCATATTAAGGTAATTTTTTCCTTAAATTTTATTTTACTATGTATATTAATTATACATGGCAAATAAAACTATATTGACAGATGTACAATGAAATATAACTCTTTCTAAAGTTTTAACACAAGAGAATTTACTCTAATTTTTCTACATCTGTTTATCATACTTTATATTATGGTCAATATTTTTTATATATTCTATACTTTCAGATTTGATTTTCTGCTTGACCCAAATGGGCTGTATTTTTCTTCCTTTAAATCAGGAGTTTTTTTAATATCCAAAATGTATCTTTAAACTTTATTTAGTTTCTTTTTTTCCTCATACTTTTTTAAATTTTCATTTATCTTGATTTGCCTAGTTTAAATTTTAAAATAGCTTATTTAGCTTTAGGAAATGACAACAGTTAAAAAAAACATTTTAATGCATTGTGCTAACATCCTATTTTATGGTTATTTTACTACTTATTTTTACAACGGGAAAATGTTTTAAATCATTTGTCATTGGAAGAATTTGACAATTCTCAATGAGTCTTGAAATTCTACTGCATAGGTTTTTTATTTTGTGTCATACCACATTTATTGAAAGATTTATTTTTAAATATGAAGTTTTTTTATTAGCTAAAATAGAGAAAAATTATTTTTTATTTTTACAAAGTGTTTTGGGTGCAACATGTAGTTTAAGAGATAGCAAAATGCATCATATAATGAGTTGAGCACTTTCCAACTTCAAGAATGTATTGGTTATAAAATTCTTGTCACCAGACAAAATATCTAGTATTCATATTTACTCTATGAATTTTTTCATAGGGTATTCTTAATGTTTTTAAATTGGTCCATTCTCATATATTAGCAAATTTATCCCCAAATGACATACACACTGCCATATTTTTTTTGAAACTAAATGATTTAGCATATTATTTGATTGCTCCTTTTAAATTATACAATATTGACATCCTATGAAAAATTATTTTAGAATAAAGTACTAATTTTAGCTGACTTCTCTGTAGCTTTAGCAGTGTTGATCTTTCTCGCATTTTATAACCTCCGTCCTTGAATATTGAAGCCTGCATCCTGGTTTCCATGACAAAGTTTTCTTGATTTTATTCTATCCTTCCTTGCCATTCTTTCTTAGTATAGTTTTCTCTGTAGTTTACCTGCACTCATTAATTAAATGTGAATGTTTCTGAGAGTTCCAAAAGCAGCCTGTTTTCTCATTCTCTATGCTGCTGGAGAATATCACTTAGTTTTATTATTTCCAATACTCTCTATATGATAATGTCTCCCAAACCATATCCCCAGCATCTCTCTCCTTAACTGTTTCCAATAATCATAAGACTACTGGGCATCTCTACATTATTTCCTCAGACTCAGGCATCTCAACCCAACCTCTTCAAAACTGAAAGATTTTCACGGCTTCCAACCTTCTTAATCCATGACTCTTGTACTCTCTATATTAGGTAACTCACACCAATAGTTACCTTATCAACTAAGCAGAAATTTTAAAATGATGCCTCCTCTTCTTTTTTTAAAAATTTTTCATGTTCAGTTTTATGCATGTCCTTTAGATTCTACCTTTCTTTGAAAACTCTTCTTTATCTTTAGTTGATAATCTTGTTATTTTGTCTTGATTATACTAACAGTTTTCTAATTGTTTCCTACTTCTGATTCCTTTTACCTCCAGTTCATTCTCTGCGCTACTGCCAGAATACTCTCTAAAATGCAAAGATGTTTAAAAAGAAATGAAAAGAAAAATAATTACAATGTGTGGAGTGATGTAAATTGCTCTTTTAATTAAAAAAATAAATTTTAAAATGCAAATCTTATTTGTCATGCTCTTCCTTGAAATCAGTAGGGAAAACAATCCTCTTTTAACTTCCCATCCTCAATTCAAAAATTGAAAAGATGTTGGCAAAGCATGCTAGCATCATATGCTCAAACCACACTATAGCATTTTCCTCCTTTACCTAAGTTTTCCTTTGCCCACTTCTCCCCCAGTGAAACATAACTCTTTCTACAGAATTTATATTGGATGTTACCTCTTCTGCCTGAGCAGATATATTTTACACAGCTTTCTGATAGAATGAAATGCAGCTAATATTTCTAAAAATAACGAGATTAATTTGGGCACATCTAATTTTGTATAGTCATGAATGTCGGCCTTTGGAGGCCTTATGGTCAAGACATGTCTCAGACATTAACCCCCCATGCAGTTCACTGTGCTCTGTATGATAATTTTATGTTTACTTGACTTTTTTCCTTTCTTAATTAACTATGTCCTCCTGAGAGGAAAGGAACCACATTTTTTTTTCTGCAAAGCACAATGCCAGTCACAAAGTGGCACTACTTACTGATTTAATAAATGAATCTCATCTAGATTACTTTTCTTGTTATAAAGGTGTTTAACTAGTGGAGAAAATTGTATTAAGTCTTTCTGGAAGTACAACGTCCTCCTTTTAGTAAATAAATATAATGTTTGTTTATTTAATTGAGTGATTAGTGGTGCAACAGTTATACATAGGAAAAACTATAAAAACATTCATTAAATTGGTAGTATTAAAAAGCAAATTGTGCAAACCCAGACTGGGAGATGTTCTACAGCATATCTGGTCAGTACTCCCTAAGACTGTCAAGGTCATAAAAATCAAGGAAAGACAGTAACTGTCACAGACTCGGGGTGTTAACAGCTAAAGCATTGTGGTATTCTGGATTCAGTACTAGAAAAGAAACTGGAAAACCGGTGAAATGCAAATAAAGTTTAAAATTTAGATAATGGTAATGTGATAATATCCATTTTTTAGTTTTCACAAATGTAATATGATAATGTACGATGTTAACAATATGGGAAACTAGGTGAGGGGTATATAAGAACTCTAATCTTTGCATATTTTTTGTATGTCTAAAATTATTCAAATCTAAAGTTTATTTATAAAAATGCATTTATGGCTTAACAAAAATTTTATTGTTAACACAGCACAATATACAGGTTTTTTAAACCATATGCACCCAGAGACACTTGTTATGAAAGCATACTTCATATCTTTAAAATGCACATCTTAGGTTGGTCACATGGCTTATGCATGTAATCCCAGCACGTTGGGAGGCTGAGGCAGAAGGATTGCTTGAGGCCAGGAGTTCAAGACCAGCCTGGACAACACAGCAAGACTCCATTTTTACAAAATAAAAATTAAAAATTGGTTGGGTATGGTGGCATGCACCTGTAGTCCTAGCTACTCAGGAGGCTGAAGAGGGAGGATCATTAAGCCCGGGAATTCGAGGCTGCAGCTACAATTATGCCACTGTATTCCAGCCTGGGCAATCAGAGTGAGACCTTGTCTTGAAAAAAATGCATATCTTTTTCAAAAATTTGAGGGAAAGTTAGAATAATTGTTTAAAAATGCACATTTCCTTTTAATATATGCTACTTGCTATAATATTGGTTTTGATTTGAGATGATGTGAATGCTTTTATGATCACACTACTGTGTTAATTCTCTATTTTATATCAAAATTTAAAGAAATTATATTTAAAATGATTTTGCCAAAAATTTTGCATAGAACTCTGACCTTGAAATCAATAGAAATTTAAACTCACTTTTGTCTGTCTGGATATTATGGACCATTTTCAATTTTTATATTTAAAAACCCCTCACAGCAAAATATGTTCTAGCAATTGATCTTTTATCTCTTACAAAAATGAAACATTCCATTTCCTTATATCAGGGGACACATTTGAGGGGTGGGCAAGCATACGTTTGTTTCTTCCTTTCATTAACGTTTTGCCAGAGGGCAAGTGTCAGAGTAGCCACTTTCATATTTTGGCCCCTCTTGCTGAAACTCCTGTAGGGAAATTCTGCACATGGGTTTCTTTGATGGTTCTTTTCATTTTTATCTCATGCTGTGTCTTTGACAGTCAGACTGGCAGTAGGATACAGAAATAAAAGAAGAAGGCTTAAAGAAATGTTATAGCTTCATGCTGTGAATTTAGAAGATGACAGGTTTTTTTGGCTTGCTTTCTCTGGCCCATGACTAAAAGAACTGTCACTAGGTTACAGTGCTAAGAAGAAGTAATGAGAACATATTTTCATGCAGATACCTAGAGGACTTTGATGCACATGGCCTGCCCAAGTCAATCTGAAACTCTGAGGCTAAAAATTGCTGTGGCAGGATCCAAAACCACATGGCTGAGAAGGATGCTTGTCAATCGTCTTTGTACAGTTTTACACAATTGACATATAATAAGCATTTATTAATAATAATGACATGTAAATTTGCCTTTCATGCTATTGCAGCAAGAATCTATCATCTGTCAGTTTGTCTGTCTCCACTGTATAGTATATATAAAGAATATATTCCTTAAAGTAATGATGAATCAGTGTGCTGAATGTGACATTATTTTTTTGTAGAAAGGTGTCTCCCAGTCTTTGTTAGGCAGCAAGGGATTAGATTTCCACTAATGAGAATCCTTAGGGCTATGCAATAGTTAATAATATTTCTAATTGAGAAACTCAAAAATCGCATGTGAAAAAATTTAAAACATGGAATTCTATATGTTTATAACAAATCTTAAGAAATACGTGAAAGTAAAATCACTTAGATTAGAAATAAGGAAGAATCAACCTGTGATGGTTGTAAGATGGTCAAATTTATTATCATTTTAAGTACAAACTTATTTTTAGGTATGATATGCCTAATTTTTAAAGAGTTCCATAATAATTATATGTATTTAAGATTAATATGCTTTCTTTCACCTGACATTTGGTCAGTTTTGTTAATTTTTTTATTAAAAAGTTTAAAAATATATTTGGAAAACAGATTGTAGAATTTAATGATATTACATATGCATACATTCATATTTATTTAAAGGTATATTATAAAAATAACATGGGATGTTGTCATTTACATATTATCATATGCAAATCAAAAAATGAAATTATGAAAATGTAAACTGTGCACCACAAAAGGATAAAATATCTCCTGAATATAATTTTTTTGAAGACCTGTGCAAAGTTAGAGGGAGCACAACCTACACAAGACCACACTCACTTCTGATACCAATTGCAAGTTGGAGATTTCCAAAGACATTCTCAGGTTCATAGATTTACTAGGATTCACAGGATTCTCTGAAAGCTATTATACTCATGGTTATAGTTTATTATAGCTAAAGGATGCAGATTAAAATCAGACAAGAGAATAAATATATAGGATAGTATTATGAAGTGAGTATTTGTTCCCCACATAATCATATTTTGAAATCCTAATTCCTGGTGTTATTTGGATGGTATTAGGATGTGTGGCTTTTGGGAGATAATTAGGTCATATGGTTAGAGCCCTCATGAATGGGATTCTAAGTGTGTTTAGAAAAGAAACCCCAGAGAGTTATTTTGCTTTCTTTTCACCATGTAGGGATAGAATGAGAAGATGATAGCCATCTAGAAACCAGGAAGAGTGCCCTCGCCAGACATCAAATCTGCCAGCATCTTGATCTTATATTTCCCAGCCTCCAGAAGTGTGACAAATATGTTTGTTATTTAAGCCACCCAGTCTATGGTATTCTATTATAGCAGCCTGAACTGACTAAGACGGATAGAGTCCAGCAGAGTTCCAAATGTGGAGCTTCCACTTGTTTTCTCCCCATGGAGTTAGGACAGCATAACTTTCCCAGCATCAGTGGGTGACAGTATACTCATGAGTATTGCCAACTAAGGGAGCTCACCCAAGTTCAGTGTCCAGAGTTTTCACTGTGGCTCCATCACATAGGCGTGATTGATTTTCTCTGTAACTGATCTTGGTCTCTAGCACTTCCAGGTGTATTGGTGACCCAAAGCCCACCCTAAATTACATTGTTGGCATGGCTCAGAGCCCGTCTCCTAAATCACATTGTAAGTGTCTGGCTGATCCAAGACCACCAAAGATATTCCTATCATGCATGACATTACAAGGACTAAGAGATTACCTCCCAGAAGCCAAGGGCAAAGGTCAGATCATATTTTGGATAAGGTTAAATTCTTTACTACACAGGACCTAAGGAGTGTGTGGCCAAGTTCTTTCTGTTTTGCTTTTTAAAAAGGTCAGTTATATCTCAAATTATCTATGAAATAAGGAGAAAAGCTCCTACAGTATTCACAACTCAGAACAAAACACAACTCTGATATTTTAGTTTATTAATAGAATCATAGATTCGTCCTTTTTTCTTAAATATTTTTAATTCTGATATATATGTTATATGTATTATATATTATATATATATGTATATATAAAAAAAACAGATTTTGTCAGGATACTAGGAATTCTTTCTAGAAAGGTTTTAAGCTTTTTTAATTTAGCTTACTGAATTCCATGAATTTAACTCCCATCCTTGAGAAAAGTCCAGAAGTGTTACATTCTGACTTATAGTTCATTCTTGTAGGAAGTCAACATTTCCTTCCTAAGTTATGATGAGCTTTGGTGTAGATGCAATAAAGTAATTATTCTTTCTGTTTGTGTTGAGAAGATGTAATATAGCAAAAAATCCTGTTCTAGTTAAAAAATTGATCTTCAGACTAAATTAAAGCACAGAAACCTGCCATGAATACAGTGATTATTTGAGAGGAATTTTCACTACCACCTCCTAGGTCAGGCCATCTCTATTGGGAGACAATTCTCTATTGATAATGTTTCTATATATCATCTAAGTTTCCTTTGTTTTGGGCTTTTTTGAAGATATTTGTATAGCTAACAGCCTTTTACAAAAGAGATAGTGTCTTCCTCTAGAGTAAAGGACATGTTTGCTTACAGTACAGTAAAATAAAATTAATGTCTTACTCTGCAGCAAAATTTAGGCTACCTTACCTTTTTAACCTTAGCTTTGACCTGTTACAAAAGATTCAAATTCCGCAAGCTCAGGGTTCCGCCCCTGTTCCTCAGTCCACTAAGTATGTGCCTGTCTCTGTGGTAATTGGGACTTGGGAAAACAACATAGGTGCTGATACTCTGGTTCCCTTTATAACTGTGAGTAATGAAGTTATTTGTCTCTGATCCAGGGATCTCATGTCTTCTCCCAATGTTCATGAGACTGCAATAGCCTAATATGTAAGCTTGAAAGCGGTATAAATCTCAGTTCCTTCACAGTTCTTGGTGCTCACCTCCCTTTTCCTTATTCATAGAAAGTGTTTTCTTTTTAGCCTCTCCTCTAATTTCTAACCTCTTTAATTCTTCATAATATGCCACTGTCTGGTTATTCATTCTAATGTTCACTTCTGAGCCAAATCTCATGGCTACCAGTTTTTTCTTGATTAAAGTTTAAACTTTAATTAATTCACTAATTCACTCATTTATCAGATTTTTTAAAGTATTTACTATTTACTACTTAGGAACTTGAGATAAATGGTGAAGAAGTTAGTCATGGAATACTACATGGAACTCTCCAGTACTGGCTTTCTGTACATTCCTTGTCTCATCTTATAATATTGCCTTCAAAGAACCTATGCCCCAGCAAACTTGATTGAGCCTCGAAATAGGCCCTGTTGTTCTCCAAGCCTGTACCTTTATCTATTCCTAAAATACTCTGCTTCTGGATCTCCATCAATTAAAAATGAGTCTGTGCATTATAGCTTCATTTTAATTATGATTTCTTTGTAGTTTTTCCTTTTTAACTCCACTTAGAAGTGATCTTTTGTCTCCTTTCATATGATACTCACATATATTGTAATCATTGAATGCATTCCTTAATTCTGTACCAAACAGTGTCAACTTGAGGAAATATAAAATATTTTGCATACTTTTTAGGTTTTACAGTGCCTTATACATAGTAGGTAATCAATAAAACGAGAATAAGACAGTAAATACAGATATGAGGGGCACCCAAAGCCAAGCCAAGTCAACCAAATGCAATTGATAGAGTTTCTTTCTTCCTTCAGAGCTGGCCATTTGAGCATCAGCACACACCATCAACATAAGGTCTGATGGTCTGAGTTTAACACTATCTGGGTCTTAGTGACCCCATTTTTAATAACTAGGTAAAGATTATAATTATATTTTATGCCATACTGTGAGATGCTTCAGAGTTCCTGACAAATAATAAATAACCTGAAACAGAAATCTAGAAAATGAAATTATTATTACATGAAAATTTTACGCTAAAAATAAAATAATTATTTTAATTTCACTTTAATTAATACAATAAATCTAACTTTGTGGCATCATGAAAATTTCTATAATTTATACTGGTAAGAAAATATGATTATATTATTTTAAATCGGTATTAAGTATGCATCATAGTAATTATATAGTACTTTTATATAATCATATTTAGCGTTTTTATTAATAAATGGAATTTATTGAGTGCTTATTATGTGTCATGCATTATGCTTAATGGTTTACATACAGTAACTTCAAGAGGTAGATATTATTATTTCCACGTGTGATGTGGGAAGAGAAATTAAAGTCAAGAAATGTTAAGTAACATGCCTGGGGACATAAGTAACCTTTAAAAAATAACGCTGTGTATCTACAACTATCTGATCTTTGGCAAACCTGAGAAAAATAAGCAATGGGGAAAGGATTCCCTATTTAATAAATGGTGCCGGGAAAACTGGCTAGCCATATGGAGAAAGCTGAAAGTGGATCCCTTCCTTACACCTTATACAAAAATTAATTCAAGATGGATTAAAGACTTAAATGTTAGACCTAAAACCATAAAAACCCTAGAAGAAAACCTAGGCATTACCATTCAGGACATAGGCATGGCAAGGACTTCATGTCTAAAACACCAAAAGCAATGGCAACAAAAGCCAAAATTGACAAATGGGATCTAATTAAACTAAAGAGCTTCTGCACAGCAAAAGAAACTACCATCAGAGTGAACAGGCAACCTACAAAATGGGAGAAAATTTTCGCAACCTACTCATCTGACAAAGGGCTAATATCCAGAATCTACAATGAACTCCAACAAATTTACAAGAAAAAAACAAACAACCCCATCAAAAAGTGGGCGAAGGACATGAACAGACACTTCTCAAAAGAAGACATTTATGCAGCCAAAAAACACATGAAAAAATGCTCACCATCACTGGCCATCAGAGAAATGCAAATCAAAACCACAATGAGATACCATCTCACACCAGTTAGAATGGCAATCATTAAAAAGTCAGGAAACAACAGGTGCTGGAGAGGATGTGGAGAAATAGGAACACTTTTACACCGTTGGTGGGACTGTAAACTAGTTCAACCATTGTGGAAGTCAGTGTGGCGATTCCTCAGGGATCTAGAACTAGAAATACCATTTGACCCAGCCATCCCATTACTGGGTATATACCCAAAGGACTGTAAATCATGCTGCTATAAAGACACATGCACACGTATGTTTATTGCGGCATTATTCACAATAGCAAAGACATGGAACCAACCCAAATGTCCAACAATGATAGACTGGATTAAGAAAATGTGGCACATATACACCATGGAATACTATGCAGCCATAAAAATGATGAGTTCATGTCCTTTATAGGGACATGGATGAAATTGGAAATCATTATTCTCAGTAAACTATCGCAAGGACAAAAAACCAAACACAGCGTGTTCTCACTCATAGATGGGAATTGAACAATGAGAACACATGGACACAGGAAGGGGAACGTCACACTCTGGGGACTGTTGTGGGGTGGGGGGAGGGGGGAAGGATAGCATTAGGGGATATACCTAATGCTGAAGGACGAGTTAATGGGTGCAGCACACCAGCATGGCACATGTATACATATGTAACTAACCTGCACATTGTGCACGTGTACCCTAAAACTTAAAGTATAATAATAAAAAATAAAATAAAATTAATGGCCATAATGACTGAGAAGCAGGATGCCAAAAATCAGGCTTTAGTTGGAGATTATACTCCTGTACAAAGTTTGTGTTTCACTAAGTGCAATGTCTGACAAGAAGAGCAGAGAAAAGTTATGCTAATACATTGTTTAGGGTTGTTTCTCCCAAGGATTTTAGAATCAGGGAATAAAAATAATAATAGAGTTTATATTAACAGGTGGAGATAAAATTCACTTCTGCAACAGCTCTGTCCCTTTAGCATTTTATAATAAAAATTATTTATGTGAAAAAGTTAATTACAGTAAAACCATTGCAAGTGTAAACTAATATTATTCTTAATAATATATATATTAAATATTTTATATGAGTAATTTTAGATACTTGAACAGAAAAGAAAAATATACAGAACTAACACTGAAATGCATAGAGGAGCAAAATTAAATTATTGTTATTATCTCTGGTTTCTACTACGGGAAGATTCTTTGTGTTCAGTAATATGCAGAATTAGACTTTCCATCTTGCTTTGACCGAGGATTCAACATTTACTTAATATTTACTATCCCTTACTTCAGTTTGGCTGCACAACTAAAGGATTCTTAAAGCCAACAATGAGAATGGTCTTCATGATTACTTCTTTTCATTGCCCATTTTTGTCCCTCTACAGTAAGAGGGCGATAAGAAGGAAAGCCAACTCAATGTCTTTTTCTTCTCATGTGAGACAAAGACAGGGAATTCTAGGATTGATAATTAAAACCATCCTTGAGCAGCATTTTCTTTAATTACTCTTATCCTATGAATTCTCTTCTATTAAAACATTATCTGCCTTGTATTTCATGATGCTATCATGATGCTTTGCTGGTGGCTTTAGAGATTGTACTAGTTAAAAGGGTCATTATCATCTAATTATCATTCTGAGAACCTAAATAGGCACAGGTAATAAAGGGTCACCTCTGTTATACCTAGTAAAAATGTTAAACTAGTGAACTATAGCATACAAAAAGAAAGACTGAGTTTAATTAATATATTGTACATATGGTATACCTATAACTCTGTCAGTCAGACAGCTGGTTTAAATATCTCTTATGTACACTATTCTTCATGAAAAGTCAATGCTTATAACTTCTGATAAGATCAACATCAATATATAGCTTTGGTATATCACAGTTTTTTTCAAAGTGCTTGAGAAGCATTAAGTAACTGATTAGAAATGTAGTTCTGGTCCATCAAATTATGATTCGATAATAGTTTATCCAAAAAAAATCCATTCCTTCCATTTTACCCACTATAATGAAATTACTCCTTGTCATCATTCAACCTTGTATTTTCAAAACGGTTTTAATATAGAAGCAAAGTGATGCCTTTGAAACATTTTCTGAACACAACATGAATCACTTTCTAAAAAATTACAATATGCATATTTTAAATAAGTAATCTACATAGGATCCAACTTTCAAGCATAATTGGTATTTGATGAATGTTTGTTGAATACAAATCTCAGTAATAGAGCTCCAAGGACTAAAAAAAATAGTTACCTAACATTTTTTTCCTTAAAACTTCTGGGAATAATTGATATCTAATAAAATGGTATTTATTTACACCTAAATGTAATTGATTGTGCCATGTGGAATTTCATTAGATTGTATGGACCCTTCCTACTATGAGAGCAACTTTTATATGAAGCAATACTGCATGTGATCAAAATAAAACTTCCACTCCTGGCCCTATCAGAAATTCCAATATGGTCAATTACAGTGAACACTGATACTTCCTAAAAACATGGCAAACTTCGGCCGGGCGCAGTGGCTCACTCCTATAATCCCAGCACGTTGGGAGGCTGAGGCAGGAGGATCACCTGATGTCAGGAGTTCGAAACCAGCCTGCCCAACATGGTGAAATCCCGTCTCTACTGAAAATACAAAATTAGCCCAGTGTGGTGGCGCCTGCCTGTAATGCCAGCTACTCGGGAGGCTGAGGCAGGAGAATCGCTCAAATACAGTAGGCAGAGGTTGCAGCGAGCTGAGATCTTGCCATTGCACCCCAGCCTAGGCAACAAGAGCTAAACTCTGTCTCAAAAAAAAAAAAAAAAAAAAAAATCAGGCTTTGATGGAAACTATTGGAGCGCTGATACATCCAAATTTTCATATATTGGGAAGATATGTCTCGTCTTTTTCCTTAAACAATAATTAATGAATTTTTATTTTCATTTTCTTCTCCTATGTATATTTCTACTATGTACCCTTTAAAATTTGTTTATTTTCTTTTTAAATTGGCAAATAATAATTATATATACTTGTGAGATACAAAGAGATGTTTTGGTGTATTTCCACATTATGAAATGATTAAATCAAGTTCATTAACATATCCATCACCTCACATAATTACCATATTTTTATGATTCAAACATTTCAAATCTCTCTTAGAAATGTTATACATTACATTATTAGTAACTGTAGTCACTGTGCTGTGCAAGAGATCTCAAAAATGTATTCCCTGTGTGTAACTGAAACTTTGTACCCTTTGTCCAGCATTTTCCCCTTCCCACACCTCTAAAAACATTTTATTGCTTGTATAATAATACTATAACATTTATAGTACGATATTGACTACTGTTATGCATCTGTTTAGTCAGATTTTGTGAATATTTAACTCGCTCTATTTTTTTGAAAAGGCTGGTTACACCTTCAAAACCCTCATTTGTGCCCTCTAGACTGTCTGTTCAAGACACAGTGATGAAATTATATCAGATGAAAGATGCCAGAGCCATCTCAATTAGTTTAATTGACTAAAATATGCATACTTTATTCACATTTTAGACCACATTCATCTGAATATATAAATTAGATGGTTATGCAAAGAAACGAACCTAGCTGTTTATATGATTTAGGTAAAATAAAGATTATATTGTATCACACTTTTCTATACATTTTCTCGGGAATTCCAACACTTTGAAGCTTCTATATTATGTGGGGTTTTTTTGCAATAGCTAAGAGATAATTAGAAGATCAATTTTTTTATTATCTTAAAAATAGAATATGTAAACATTAAGTAATTATTCTTTTAAAATGTCGAGAAAGGCAATATTGAGGAAAGAAAAGAAAATTCCAACATTTAATGTTCTATTTTACAATACTAAATGAGGTTATCTTTTCTGTTAGAGTGAAAGAACCTCAAACCAAAACCCCCCAAAAAATGGATTCTGTTCCTTTGCCGTAGCTGTACAGAATCTTCCAGAAGTCATTCAGTTTCTCTGAGACCCATCTTACTCATTGAAAAAGAGTACAGTTATGCTCTTCCCAAATATCTGAACGTTTGTCAGTAAACTTCATGACAAATAATGAATATTGCTAAATACAAAAATATGGTAATTCTGTATATTAGTTTGTTACAGTTACATAACAGATAATCACCAATTTAGCAACTTGAAATACAAATTTATTAACCCACAGTCTTTTTACCCCAGATCCAGGTTGACTTGACTGACATCATTGTTCTGAGTTTTATAAGGCTGAAACTTAAGGGTCATCTGTCTTGGGTTTTACTAGGAAGCTCTGGGGAGAATCTGCTTCCAAGCTCATTTGAGTTGTTGGTAGAATTACTTCCCTGTGGTTGTAGGAATGAGGTCCTGTGAACCTGCTGGCTGTCATCCAGGGACCAATTTTAGCTCCTCGAGGACTCCCAGGCCCTTGCATGTGGGTTCCTACATCTCAGAGCCAGCAACACCACACATATCCTTTTCAAACTTGGAGTTTCTCAACTGCCCCTGCAGCCACCTCTCCCTTCAAGAGGTAAATGAAGCCACCTCTTCTATTCCATCTCTCTTCTGCTTCTGGTTAGAAACAGTTCTCTGCTCATAAGGGCGCATGTGAATAGACTAGGCCAACCAAGATGGATAATCCAGAATAATCTCCCTATATTAATTATATCTGCAAAGTCCCTTTTGCCATATAAGGTAATGTTTTCACAGGTTCCAACCTCATACCGTAATACAAATGTGAAGTTATTTTATCAGCTCTGTAAATGGATATAGAAGAATGAACTTGGGAAATTAAAATAATACTGGTCAGAGTCAAGGGAGTATTCATGTTTAAGACTGGAGTGGCTAAATAGTCTTTTAAATCAGATGTGGGTTTGATCCAGAATCTGATCAGAATGCAGGAAGGAAAGGGACCTGTGTGGTAAATGGCCATACCTGAAGCAGATTTCATATTAAAATTTTAGATACAAATAAATATACTTAACAAAATTTCTCCAAAAATGAAATTTAATAAAATCAATGTTAGGCAGATTAATATGAACGTGCTATATCTTATCTGTAATAATTTACCTTGATTAACAGAGCTATTGATCTCAACTTAAAACAACCCTGATTAGATTGGTCAGTAGATTGTTTAGTGCAGAATATCAGAGATACAATGAAAAAAATATATCAATAAAATTTATTCATTAGCAGATAAATGTTATAGCTGAAACTACGTTTATGCAGTTATGACACAGGCAAATTTGCTTCCATGTAGTTTTTAGTTACTCTGGCATTAATATAAATGCTGTGTGCTTGATATTTCAAGTTACATGATGGAGAAAAGGTCATCTGCACTTTTTACAATTTAAGAACATTGCTTGTTGTAACCTTAACTTCTTTTTAATGTCAGTTTAGTATTTTCTTCTATTTGAGGAAGGGACTAAATAGGGGACCATTTCAATATAGGTATTCCAGTGTTTGAAAATGTATCCCTATTCTCACACACATTTGAAACGTACTTTTTTGGTTAAAGGTGAAGAATTTATCTTAAATGAAAAAATTAGTAATTGAATTTAAGAAGAAAGCCAACTATGTGGTTATTATTTAGCACAGCAACTTTTAGAGTTACCACCATTCTTGCTTAAGAAGTAGAGTTTCATATTGAAGAAGAGTAGAGCTTATTTTTGAGGTATAAAAAGTCATATATCTGTTGTAGGGGATCTGAATGCCTCAGCATCTGTGAAGTAACCTTTAATTTATAGAGAAAGGATTAAGTTTTAGTGTTTTCATTAAGTGCTTCAATCTTAGTAAGTTTAGCTTAATTTTGCCACAAACCTGTCACCATGAAGATTAAGAAGTTTGTTTTATTGTTATCCTGAACATTTGTCTTTATGAAATAACTTATATTCTTATTAAAGTTTCCAAATGTTGGGAAATAGTAAATTCTATTGCTTCCAGATATTATCTGTTTTAAGCACTATTATACAATGAATTTCCAGAGGTTATTTTTGTGATTATTGTTTTCTTTTGGCATAATTTGCTAGAAGAGTCAATATATACCTGAAATAACATTTCTACTTAGCAGTACACATAAATATTCAATTATGTATTTCAACCCCTGAATTTCCTAAGTCCATGTTTAATATACCTTCTGTTGAGAGAGAGAGACAGAGACAGAGACAGAGAGTGATTATAATATATTGATTGGCTCATGTAATTACAGATGCTGAGAAATGTAAAATCTGCAGTCAGCAAGCTGGAGACCCAGGACAGCCTATAGTGTAAATTCCAGTCTGAAAGCCAGAAGGCTCAAGACCCAAGAGGAGCTGATATTTCAGCCTGAGCCCAAAAGTGAGAAAAGACCAGTGTCCCAGCTCAATCAGTAGTAAGGCAGGAGGAGTTCCTTCTTACTCAGACTTTTTGTTGGTTCAGATCTTCAATTGATTAAATCACCCCACCTACATTAGGGAGGGGTATCTTTACTCAGTCTACTGATTCAAATGTTTATCTCATTGAGAAACACATTCACAAACACACCCAGACTAATATTTGGTCAAATGTCTAGGTATTCCATGGCTCAGTCAAGTTGACACAAAAAATTAACCATCACAAATCTACCCCTTGTCAACTTGGCATCCATATGCATCTCCCTAAACCATACTTCTCCAAAAAAGACAATAACAAGGTCATGTTTCCTCCTAACATGATACAGTTACCCTGTGTACAACCAAAAACACACTAATATGTTAGAAGTGGAGATAAGGTCCTGGAATGATGTTAACTCTTCTTGATGTCATGTAACTTACACAATATGAGGTAAAGTTAACACATCTTACTTTACATGATAAGGGAGTAAGGGAGGGAAGAAAATGAAAATATTTGCTTTATCCATCTGTCTGTACACACACACACACACGGACACACACAAATTTATTACAAAATAAGGCGAAAACACTCATGACAACTAGTCCTCATTTCTCTGTAACTGGCCACATGGCCATAGCTGGTGTTTACAACTACCTTCTTCTACTACCTATTCTGTACTCCCTTTGTCTTTAGCAGGCACCTCAAGTGGTCATGGTTCTTTACAAGTGTCAGTCGAGAAAAATGATGAGACAAGTCTTAATCATTTTAGGAGATTTATTTGCCAAAGTTAAGGATGGGCACCAGGGAGACAGGTCTATACCTTTTTCTGGAGATGATTTTGAAGGCTCCAAATTTAAAGGGGAAAGGGTGGGATATTGAGAAGTACACAATTTTCATGTAAGAAGGAGTTGGGGAAAAATAGTCACTTATGTCTTTGTCTGGCTCGGTGAATCTGCATTTTTTACATAGGATGACATAAACCAATAGCGTAGAGGAAAATGCAGGGAATCTGCATTTTACGTAAGATAACATAGACAAATTGGACCAGGGGAACAATCAGATATGCATTTGTGTCTGGAGGGCTGGAGGTGACTGCACCTCTAAAGATAAGCTATCAATTTGCATTGCCATGGTGAAATTCTAACAGCTTGCTAGGAATTTCTTTGTGGGCAAAATATGGGGGCGGCGTGTAGCTTTTTATGTTGTATCCATCTTATTTAGGAATTTAAAGGGGGAGGCAGGTTTGTGTGACCCAGTTCCCAGCTTGACTTTTTCCTTTGGCTAAATGAGTTTGGGGTCCCAAAATTTAATTTCCTTTCACACATGGTAGGGTGATACAAACCTTCATTCATGAATTGCCTGGACCATTATTAGTCCTGCCTGGATTAGGTTAATGTTGTTTTCTAATGACCTTAATCATAGGGCATGGTAATACTAAGAGACACCCTAAAGGATCTCCTGTATTCCAGATATACATTTCCTTACCTTCATTGTGGAGTAGTGTTTCAGTTTTCTCTTGGTAGTCAGGATCAATCCCTCCAGCTAGCACAGTAACTCACTTATTTTTTGAGTCAGAGGCATGAGAAGCACAAAGTGGCCAGGTGGTAGTCTTAACTTCCAGTTCAATGGAATCATCATTACGTATATTGGTGGAAGTATTCCTCTCTTTGGAATTAAGACCGCTAGGCCAGAAGAGCATAAGGTTGCAGGAACCAGAAACAAATATTTTCCTACTGGGTCACTGGGAAAATAGTGAATGGTGCTACTTCTATTTTCATCCCTTGATTCCTAGGCCTGTGAATTATGGCTGCTGGAGAAGCCATACCTTATATTGGACACTGATTCAGAATATATACAGCCTCGGGAAAACCTTCCCCAACCCTGTAAGATATTGCTAACTTGCTGGCACTGTAACTGGGTCTTCAATATGCCCTGCCACTATTCTGTCAAGCCAGCTGCCTCTGGATGATGGGGAACATGTTAAGACCAGTGAATTTCCTGAGCATAGACCCATTGCCATACCTCCTTTGCTGAGTGAGTTTTTGGTCAGAAGCAATGCTGTGTAGAACACTATGATGGTGGATGAGGCATTCTGTAAATCCACAGAAGTTTTGGCAGAAGTATTGCATGTAAGGAATGCAAATATGTATCTACAGTGTGTTATTCCTGTGAGAACAAAATTCTTCCTCTTCTATGATAGAAGTGATGCAATGTAATCAACCTGACACCAGGTAACTAGCTGATCACCCTGAGGAATGGTGCCATATTGGGGACTCAGTGTTTGTCTCAACTGCTGGAATATTGGGAACTCAAGGGTGACGATAGCCAAGTATGCTTTGGTGAATAGAAGTCCATGTTGCTGAATCCATGTATAACCTCCATCCTGCCATCGTGGTTGCTTTGTTCTTGAGCTCATTGGGTAATGACAAGGTGGCTGGGAAAAAAGTCTGACTGGTATCTACAGAATAGGTCATCCTATCCATTTGATTATTAAAATCCTCCTCTGTGAAGGTCATTCTTTGGTGTGCATTCACCTAGGACACAAATATCTTCACTTTTTTTTCTTTTTTTAGACAGAATCTCGCTCTGTCACCCAGTGCTGCACAGCGGAGCGATCTCGGCTCACTACAATCTCGCCTCCCAGGTTCAAGCAATTCTCCTGCCTCAGCCTCCCGAGTAGCTGGGATTACAGGTGCCCCCCACCATGTCTGGCTAATTTTTTTTTATTTTTAGTAGAGACAGGGTTTCATCATGTTGGCCAGGCTGGTTTCGAACTCCTGACCTCAAGTGATCTGCCTGTCTCAGCCTCCCAAAGTGCTAGGATTACAGGCATGAGCCCCCATGTCTGGCCTGTCTTTACATATTTTTACCCATTAAGAGAGGTCTATCCACATGCATCTTCCTTAGATTTCCCTGTCACCAATTTCCCTGTTATCTTCCTTCCAAGTTCCTAATCATCTAGCCACCATTGGCTGTAGCCCATACATTGTGCTACAGAATTGCAAGTCTGGTCATTTCTCCTTTCAAGCAAAGTGAATAATCAGGTTCACTGCCCAGAGTTCTGCTCACTGAGAGGATTCCCCTTCACCAGTGTTTCAGGGCTGTTTCAGAAAGGAGCTTCAGTTCTGTAGCTGTCTACTTTTGAGTGGTGCTTGCATACAGGACCATCTATAAATCAGGTACAGGCTTTTCTTTTGTTTCAAGCAAATGTAGGGTCTCGCTACCCATGAGGCCATAGGTGCAGACAGGAGAGAGAAGGCCATGGAGCAGGAGTGGGGATCATGGGTATTTGAGCCATTTCTTTATGGAACTTACTTACGCATTCAGGGCCTGCTTGGGCTGGATAACGTATTTACTACTTCCATTTGATGATGGAGTGTTGTTTGCGTGCCTAACTTTATGGCTTCATAGGTTAGTTAACACCAAGTGTATTATGAGCATCTCAAATTGCATGGGAACTTGGTGGCCTGTGTTTAAGTGTTCTGTCTCTACTAAGTCCCAATATTAGGCCAAGAGCTGTTTCTCAAAGGGGACTAATTATTTTTAGATGATGCAATGGTTTTGCTCCAAAATCCAAAGGACCTGTACTACAGACCTTTAGGGACCTGTGCTACCCTTCACCTGTAGGAACTTGCCAAAGGCTCTAAACAGCTTCCACTACCACTACCACTGACACTTTAAGCACCATTGAATCTGCTTAATTGTATGGCTCATAGTGGAAGACCAGCTTGCACAGCAATCTGGATCTGTTGTAGAGCCTTCTTTTATTCTTGGCTCCACTCAAAATTAGTGTTTTTCTGGTCACTTGGTAAATGGGTGAGAGTAACACAAATGAGGAGTATGTTGTCTTCAAAATCCAAAGAAGCCCAGAAGGCACTGTGCCTTTTTTTTTTTCCTAGTGGCAGGTGGGGTCAGATGCAACAACTTACCCTTCACCTTAGAAGGGATATCTTGATATGCTCTAAACCACTGGCAGAAAAAAAAGGCCCCTGAATTTTTGTCATATTTATTTATCACTCTGACACAGAAATGTCTTACCAATAAGTCTAAAGTAGTTGCTACTTCTTGCTCACTAGGTCCAGTCAGCATAGTGTCATCAATGTAATGGACCAAAGTGGTATGTTGTGGAAAGGAATTAAATCCTTGTGAACTAAATTATTACATAAGGCTGGAGAGATGATGTATCTCTGCAGTAGGACAGTGAAGGTATATTGCTAGCCTTGCCAGCTGAAAGCACATTGCTTCTGGTGGCCCTTATTGATAGGGATTTAGACAAAGGCATTTGACAAATCAATAGCTGCATATCAGGTACAAAATGAAACCACATCTGCAGCAGCTGCAATTGGAGTCACTACCTGAATAAGCATATGATAATCTACTGTCTTTCTCTAGGATCTGTCTCTCTCCTGCACAGGTCAAATAGTCAAGTTGGTTGCAGATGTGGTTGGAATCACCATCCCTGCATCTTTCAAGTTCTCAATGATGGCACTGACTGCTGCAGTCCCTCTGGGAATGTAGTATTGCTTCTGGTTTACAATTTTCCTAGGTAGAGACAATTCTAGTAGCTTCCATTTGCCCTTTCCCACTGTAATAGATCTCACTCAACAGATAAGGGAACTACTGGGATTCTGCCACCAGCTGAATATATCTGTTGCAATTATGTATTCCTGAACTGTGGAAATAACCAAAGGATGGGATCAGGGATCCAGTGGACCAACTATGGGACAAAACTGAGTGGGAACTCTATTTGCTTATATCCATAAGCCCCTACTCTGACTGGTAGACCATAGCCGTGTGGTGTCCTGGAATTAGTATCAATTCAAAGCCAGTATCCAGTAGTCCCTGGAAGATCGGATTATTCATTTTTCCCAATGCACTCTTACCCTGGTAAAAAGATAGAGATTCCTTTCAGGAAGGGTGAAAGAAAGATTAACTGTAAATTTTTGGCAGCGTTTTGAGGTCCTTCCTCAAGGGTACCCAGCCTCCCCTCATTTAAGGGGTTCTGGGTCTATTTACTGGCTCAAGTCTGGGAATTGATTGAGAGAGCATGACTCTCTGTTTATATGATTCAGGCTTGACTTCTGTTTACTTGACTTGAAACTTAGTGTTAGATATCTATTTTACTTTTAGAAACACTATCAACTAGCCAATGTCATAGTCCTTCTCGACTCAGATTATCTTGATGGCTGCTTCAACTCTGCTGTGCATTACCATAACCCTTCCCACTTTGCCTTTGGTAGTTGAGTGCTGTGTATCAGCCCCCGCTGCCCTGGAACTGATTACTTCCATTGCATTCAGGTTTCCTAATTCAGTAGCCACAGTTTCCACTATAAGGTCTGGCTTACAGATAAGTGAAATCAACGAGCTTTGAAGGATGCTGGGACTCCCCTCACATATTTACTTTTCAAATTATTTATGAAAGATATGTCTTCTGGACTCTCCCATTGTGGGTTCTACTTAAATGACATTAAGACTTAAATGACAAATTCACTCTAATATTCCAATTTCTCTAAGTTTTTAAATCATCTTCTGTCCATTAAACCAAGGCAGGTCTGGCATTACCAACTCACTCATGATGGGTCATCTTTTGATCTGTATTTCAACCAACTAAGCAAACAAACCATTAGAACCCTTTTCCAACTCCCCAAACTACAAAATTTAGTACAAAATCTCTGCTTATTCAGCTCATATCAACAAATTCAGCTTGACTTAACTTTATATTCAAAATTATATTATACTCTTACTATTCATTCCCACACATGTTTCCAGGATTTCTGTCTGTATACATTTAGAAAACTCAGTAGGTCTTTTGGAATATAGGACACCTCCTTAGGAGTCACAATTTGTACCTTGTCTAGTTATAGGTCTAGAAGTAAAGAGGGATAGTGGCGATGGGTCCTGAGGAGGCTTGGCATAAACTTGCAAGGCAGCTGTCCCATGGGAGACCATTACAGTCTCCACAGGCAGTGTAGGGCTAATTCCCTCAGATGGGGATGGAGAGGCAGCTTTCATGGCAGGGAGGCATCTGCCACTGGCAAAGAAGACTCATCAGAATTTAAGAACTCAGTGACCCTGGCTGCATCAGGCCATTCCCACATGACCCCAATTTACAGAATTCCATTTCTTCCCAGTCAGTGCCCTCACTGTAATAGTAGACACCCTGAAAAATCTGGGAGTACACTTGTATTATCATTAAGCCAGTTGAAGGAAGATTGTCTGCATTTGATTTTTAACAATTTCAATTCTGCAGCTACTGGAAATAAAAGTCTTCTTGTGGGTACACACAGATGCCTTCAGGTTATTTTTGTGGTGCATAAACCAGGAATTCCAATTCTTGAGCTTTTCTTTCTCCACTTCTTCCAGTGACAATAGGAGGTAAACAGCCAGTCTCATTATATTTGTTCATATATATTTGACATACATGCCCAAAAATATCCTATGCACTTTCACTCAGATCCTTGCTTCTTATAAGTAGTGGAATTAGGAGTATCACATAGAGATATTTTGCATATTTGTATTGCCAGATTGTGCTAGGGACTATCTATCACTGCTCTCTTTGCTGTTGGAATAGTGTTATTAGCATCTTTAAATCTAATCCTACCATATTATATGCCTCCACATAACCACAGATGGCTAATTTGGACATATATTCAGGCATTAGTAAATGATTAAAATAATAGTATCTCTTACATATCTCATTTTATTTCTTACGTGTTTTATGTAGACTGTTTGATTTCTGCAAGTTTAAACCTCTCATGTTGCTTATTTTTCTCTCCTCTGCTACTTTTTAGTGTTATTATGTCCTTTAAAATTGCAAAAATGAGTAGAGGCTTGGTTTAAATATTATTTAAAATTGTGACTTGGAAATACTGAGTACTTCAGTATTACTCAGATATAACTGAGTAATTCAATTATATCTTCAAATAACTGGTGTTATTTGAAGCTATATTATATTCACATGGCATATATGGTTCCCAGTGGGCAAATGATATTTTGGGAGACAATCTTTTTTTCATGATTAAGTCTTACTTTACTTTCTCTCTCTTCATAACCAATTAATTGTCAGCTTTTATTGGCTCTGCTTTCATGAGGTCACTTACTTATCTTTATTGCTACCACCAGCATCCTATTTGAGGGTCTTATTAACTCTTTCTGGAACCTTTATTTAATGGACTCTTTCTCTTTAATCATTTCTGCCACTGATCCATTATGAGGCCAATTTAATACTGTAAGAACAGAATTCTTATCAATAATCTTTATTTCTCACCACTGCCAACTAAATTGAATATGAAATTCACAGCTTAGTATGTAAGACCCTCCACATCAGGGCCTCATGCTACCATTTCAAACATTTTTGTTACTAGTCTCCTACCTATAGAGGTAGAGAAAAACCAGTCACTTTATTGTTAGTTAAAATGTGTTTTTGTTTTTGCATTTGCATTCCTTTCCTTGTGCTGTCATCCCTGACTGGACTTCTTTACTCCTTTCCTGTAATCTTTTCCTTGGAGATACCACCTATACTCCAAGATTACCTCAAATGTCTTCTCACTCTCCAACAAAATGCAACCTTGCTATTCTCTGAAATTCCACTTCAGGGACTTGTAACATATATAATATTTTCAACATCAGATTATATATATTTTTCATAAATTATTATAAACAGTATACCTTCTGTAAAGTGTAATGACTTACACTTGCAAAGTATATAATAAGCATTTTTAAAATTTACTTAATTGATATCACTATTTGGTGAGCTGCAGGTGGCATTAAGATCATGGGGCAGTGGAAATCAGAGCAAATATATCTACAGTGTCTGGTTCTAAGAGTGAAAAATGTCTGAGCCTGGTAAAGAGCAGAAAAGAGTTAGAGTGTAATGAGCAGAGACAACTCTGGACTAAAGTGGGACAGACTAGAAGTGATTGTTATAGCCTAGGATCATTATCACTCTGACTCTACTGGTTAAGTTTTCTGCAGAAGGAAATAAAGATTTTGCTAGCATGAGTGAGCTCCACTGTGTAGGACAAATTATCTAGAAGGTAGAAGAGATAAGGAGCTTCTCCATATGGGAAGTAGAAGTAAATAAATTCTTATTGGAAATTGAAATGGTATTATATTTTGGTAATTAATGATTTCTTTGAAAGTCTAGTGTTAAGTATTCAATAAAAAATTGCATTGTGTCTTGTCCCTACAAATCAAGTTTGCAATGCAGTCTGACAAATACAGACACTTTTAGTTTCAATTTTGAAAAGAACTACATGACTAGATTTCTGTGTACCTATGAAGATATGATAAATTTTCATATTTTCATATCTCATTTGGAATAGGCTTAGAATATTTAATGGACCACTATGTTTTTTAATATTGAATTTGGGTGATTGTTTTATTGTAGAAGCAATTACTCTTCCAAAGGAAGTTTTAAATTTAATGGAACAAGCATTCGGTAATCTTGTTATTATGTGCAAATATGTAAGTGCTGCTATGAAGGACACTAGATATTGTTCTCAGTTCCAAATACTTACACACTTGAAACAATTAGTTTGATATGAAAATACCTTTATAGTTTTTAAAAAGACCTTACAATGATTAACAAAACATCTATGCTTTCATCCTTTGTAGTCAGGAAAGAAAAGCTGAAAGTATGTACTTGTTTAAAAAAAAAAAAATGACAAATGTGTGTATAATGGCTTCTATGATGTTGTGGGGTGGGGAGACCCTGCCTGTGATCTTACGTATCATGAGTAGGTGATTTATTAAGTTAGGTTGGAAAGTCAAATTAAAATAGAAATCAAAACAGTTTTCTCTCATGGTTGACAAAAATCCATATTTATTCATATTTGGCAGATATTTTAGCGTTTTTGAAGAAACGTTGGAAGAATGTTAAATACAGTGCCTGGGCTACCATACACAGTTGTTTAGTTTGTGGACTGCATAACTCCAAAGGCCCCACATTCCTCAGGATGAACCAGATAATTCCGCAGTGACAAATGCACCCTAAATCGGGGCAGATTATCATAACAATTTTTTGTTTCTTTCTCATGCTGTGTGAGTACTGCTGACCAACTACTGCTCTGCTACATGTCACCTTCATGCCATACTTCTAGGCTAAAGAAGTATCTCCTGTTATCAATTTCTGGTCAGGAAAACAGGGAAAAGGGAACAGTGAAACATAACCAGACTCCTAAAGCTTTTAACCAGAAATAATACAGGAAATTCAGCTTATATTTTATTGGACAAAGGAATTCAAATGACCACAATTCACCAAGGCAGGGACATATAATCTTCCTACAGGATACACCGTAAAATATTGGCAGACATTAATGTGATCTACCAGAGGCACCATTCATATACAATAAGACACAAATGACATCACTCATGTATGCAAAATGCTGTTGTGCCAGGAAGCATCTTTTCTGTTTATTTATATTAAAGCAATACAATATATTATCTGTTTGAATTAAAAAGAAAGAAAAATTCAGACAGATGGAAAATATGGGTTTGATAAGAAATCAAAAGCATGTATTCCCTTCTTTAATACTTCTGAGGATCACTTATCTTTTCATCTACCACCAACCTAAAAGTAAAACACAAAGGGAAACAGATGCCTCAGATGGTGCCCAGCTTTCCTCTACCTCAGAAATTCTACATAGTTCCAGCTTCCTCATAATGAAATCTCAATGATTTCTGTTTCAACTTAGACCCTGAATTTCTATGTTTTCAGCCTCCATAAATATTTATTTTCGTTTTTTTTTTTACTCTACTGTATGTTTAGGTGTGGATATTCATGTTAACTTTTATTTTGAAATAATCCCAATCTAAGTTAATTAGAGAACTGACTTAGACATGTCATTAATTTTGAAGTTCAAAACCCTGAGTATTAATAACAAAGCTAACTAGCTGATAACTCTCTGTGCTTTAAGATATAAGGTGTCATAAAACATTATGTAGGTTCTTTTTAATATTATCAAACTCCAAGTCTTTGCTATTGGGAATAATGCCGCAATAAACATACGTGTGCATGTGTCTTTATAGCAGCATGATTTATAGTCCTTTGGGTATATACCCAGTAATGGGATGGCTGGGTCGAATGGAATTTCTAGTTCTAGATCCCTGAGGAATCGCCACACTGACTTCCACAAGGGTTGAACTAGTTTACAGTCCCACCAACGGTGTAAAAGTGTTCCAATTTCTACACATCCTCTCCAGCACCTGTTGTTTCCTGACTTTTTAATGATTGCCATTCTAACTGGTGTGAGATGGTATCTCATTGTGGTTTTGATTTGCATTTCTCTGATGGCCAGTGATGGTGAGCATTTTTTCATGTGTCTTTTGGCTGCATAAATGTCTTCTTTTGAGAACTGTCTGTTGCGGCATTATTCACAATAGCAAAGACTTGGAACCAACCCAAATGTCCAACAATGATAGACTGGATTAAGAAAATGTGGCACATATACACCATGGAATACTATGCAGCCATAAAAAATGATGAGTTCATGTCCTTTGTAGGGACATGGATGAAATTGGAAATCATCATTCTCAGTAAACTATCGCAAGAACAGAAAACCAAACACCGCATATTCTCACTCATAGGTGGGAATTGAACAATGAGAACACATGGACACAGGAAGGGGAACATCACACTTCAGGGACTGTTGTGGGGTGGGGGGAGGGGGGAGGGATAGCATTGGGAGATATACCTAATGCTAGATGACGAGTTGGTGGGTGCAGCGTACCAGCATGGCACATGTATACATATGTAACTTACCTGCACATTGTGCACATGTACCATAAAACCTAAAGTATAATAATAATAATAATCATCATCATCATAAAAAAAAAAAAATTATCAAACTCTAAAGAATAGTGTTCATAGAGACACTTTGCATGAGGAACAACCTAATTTATCCAAGTCATATTTTTATGTAGCCTATTTAAAATAAACAGTATCTTTAGTATTGATTAATTCTAATGGATAATAGGTTTTCAAAACTAATATTTGGAAGCCAGATATTCTTAAAATAAATAGATAGCTCACCATTTTTATTATTAGTACCATAGCATCCATTTTAATACTCTGAAGTTTTAATTATTTCAGTATTACACAAATTAAGATTTTAGACTTTACCTTTCTCTTTGATTCCATGACTAATCAAGATTTAAAGTAATAAAGATTTCAATATAATTTCATTTTGGATGTATTTAGTAAAGAGAATTCACTTAAGATATTTTTCTTAAGAAAGTAAATATTATTAATTTCATCCTTTTCACATGATGGCATGAATTTTAAAATAATTCTGTTTGTAGTTTTGCTGACATAATGGAAAATATCAATTGTTATAAGGTTATTATAAAATAATTAATTTTTTTACTGTGGCTGAAATGTTATTTGTAAATTCTGACCCCTGCTTTTAAATTCTCAGCAAACATTCTAACTCTAGTTATTTATTCTATAACATTTTGATATGGTTTGGCTCTGTGTTCCCACCCAAATCTCATGGTGAATTGTAATTCCCAATTTTGGAGGTGGGGCCTGGTGGGAGGTGATTAGATCGTGGGGGTGGTTTCTAGTGGTGGAGGACCACCCCCCTAGTGCTGTCTCATGATAGAGTTCTCACGAGATCTGGTTGTTTAAAAGTGTGTAGCACCTTCCCCTTGCACGTGTCCATGTTCTCTTTTTCTCTCTGTGTGTTTCTCTGTGTGTTTCTCTCTCTCTCTTTCTTTCTCTTTCTCTCTCTTTTTCTCTGTTTCTCTCTCTCTGTGTGTGTCTCTCTCTGTCTCTGTCTCTCTCTCTCTCTTTCTCTCTCCTGCTGGCCATGTGAATATGTGCTTGCTTCCCCTTTGCCTTCTACTATGATTATAAGTTTCCTGAGACCTCCCTAGAAACAGAAGCCTGTACAGCCCCAAAGAATGGTCAGCTCATTAAGACCCTTTTCATTATACCCAGTTTCAGGTAGTTCTCTATAGCAGTGGGAGAATGGGCTGATATGGAAAATTGGTGCCAGGAGTGGGTTATTGCTATAAAGATACCTGAAAATATGGAAGCAACTTCGGAAGTAAGCAACGGGCAGGGGTTGGAAGAGCTTGGAGGGATCAGAAAAGACAGGAAGATGAGGAAAAGTTTGGAACTAGAGAGTTATTTATAGCAGTGTGAGAATGGACTAATATACACTCTTTTTTCTAGTACTAGTAGAGTGGCATCTTATATTGGTGTAGGATTATTATACTTAGCAACACTTATGTGTCACATTGGAGACTGTCTTATGCTCTCAGAATGTTCAACGTAGTCAATTTTTCCTTCAGCATTGAAAGAGGTTGTTGTTTCTTCATTTGAGATCTAGGTGAAGTTGTTTGCCTGTGTTTAATGGCCATTAAACCACTAGTTTAGTGTTTAGTTGGATTAAATGCACACATTTTTAAGCACTCAAATCACATTCAATGTAGAATCACATGTGCTGAGGCTAGACGTGTGAAGGTCATGGTAGTTTACCTAAGACACAAGATACAGTAGCAGGTTCTCCACTTTGATTTCCTGTTCAATCTGGAATACACATTCATTCAGTGCAATGGATAGTAGAATTACCTTCAATGCCTAATTATTTAGGCATTCTTTTTACTCTCTTCTTATCCTTCTGCCTTCCTGATCATCTGCCTCTCCCTATCTAGTTAAAGTATTATTAGTATCTTGTATGTATGATGTGGTTCCATTGTAAACTTCTTTAGAGGCTTATTAAAGCCTCTCTTCTACAGGCTCATTTTCTGATATGTCTTCCCATTTCATTTGCAGATGAAAAGAATTATTGTCAAACTAATATAAATTCATAGATACATATTTGCACACTAGTGCTTCATAAAATGCAGCCATTTATATATTGATTCTTGTCTTATTTTTCCTCTTTTTCTCATTTTACCTCACCTTAGTTTTTTCATTTGAATAAATGAATTGCTTTTCCCGCTACTAAAAGTAAAATTTGTAAAGATTTTAACTTTATATGTTTTTACTTTAAGTAGATTTCATACGCAATGCAAAATTTGGATGTGAACAAGCCAAAGTAATAAGTGGGGGTTCAACAATGAGAATGCATGGACACAGGGAGGGGAACATCACACAGTGGTGCTTGTCGGGGGGTTTGGGAAAAGGGAGGGAGCGCATTAGGACAAATACCTAATGCATGTGGGGCTTACAACCTAGATGACGGGTTGATAGATGCAGCAAACCATCATGGCACATGTATGCCTATGTAACAAACCTGCACATTTAGCACATGTATCCCAGAACTTAAAGAAAAAAAAAAGCCAAAGTAGAAGAAAACAATCACTGCTCTAAGAATAAGTGAAGGAGTTCTATATGGAAGGGAATTGAGGAGGGGAACTTAAATTTTAGGTTTTATGGTTGAAGGTAATGAGCAAGTTAAAATTGTTACTATTAGTGCAACTTTATTTGTACACAAAATTGAATCAAGAAATCCATGTTTTATGACTGAAAGACCACTGCTATGAAGCTGCTTTTAATACCTGGGGCATAATCTGCAGGAATGAGCCCATGATGAATGTGAAAGACTGGATAAAGTTGGCAAGTTTAAGGCTTATGCTGAAAAGAGATTAAGAAATATGGGGCCAGGCGTGGTGGCTCACATCTGTAATCCCAGCACTTTGGGAGGCCAAGGTGGGCAGACCACCTGAGGTCAGGAGCTCGAGACCAGCATGGCTACTGTGGCAAAACCTCATCTCTACTAAAAATACAAAAATTACCCAGGCATCATGGTGCATGCCTCTAGTCCCAGCTACTCAGGAGGCTGAGGCAGGAGAATTGCCTGAGCCCAGGAGGCTGAGTTTGCAGTGAGCTGAGATCTTACCACTGCCCTTCCACCTGAGCAACAGAGCGAGCCAGTGTCTCAAAAAAGAAAAATAAAAGAAAAAAAAGAAATATAGGACCAGGTCTGAGAGGAGATAGAGAAATAAATTCCAAGGCGTTATACATATGCACTCTTCATATTGATATACTTTTACTTTTTTGAGAATACAGGTGTTCCTCAAGTTAAGATGGGGTTGCATCCTGGTAAACCTATCGTATGCTGAGGATATTGTAAGCCAAAAGTGTATTTTTGCATACTGAATGTGTATCACTATGAAGTCAAAACATGTATCACCATAAATTCAAAAAATGTAACTTGAACCACTATAAATAGTGGACTGAAAAGGAGTGAGAAACTCACCATTAAGTGTAGGAACTAACCAGGAAAAAATTGTCTTAGAGAAAATGAGACAATTAGAACAAAGATGGTTAGTACCAGCTACAGATTTGTGAGAGATGGACGGCATTGATTTCCCATGGAGTTGAGACAAAACATGTTAAATCAGTGTTTTTCAAATGTTCAAGTGAATGAATGAATGAAAAACATTAAGTATAAGCATTTATTCCAAATGCATAGAAAGAAATTAACTACTATCTAATGAATGAAAAGTGTGAGAAGAAGACAAAGCTTAAACTTTTCTGAATAATGGAATAAGAAAATAGGAAAATTTATGTGTAGGAGAGTAATAATATCATTAGGTAGAATCTGGGGGAGGAAGATGGACAGGAATTGAATCACCTATATTTATAGGAAGCAAGAAATAATGAACATAGAATTAATAAGAATGGAGAAGAAGACAAACATGCAACAGGTATTATAAAGATACAACCAATATGTTCAAAGATAGAACCATCTTAGAAGTAATATGATTTCTGGGTGAGTTTGGAACCACAGCTAGCCCCAAAATTCACCTGTAAGTTATTGGGAGAATGACAGTACAATTACCAGAATTATAGCAAACTAGAGGATGAACAGATTTAGGATGCAGTTAGTGGGGAGGAAGAAAATGATTAGTTCTATTAGAGACATAATAAGCTTAAATACCTGTCAATTAAGACGCCCAGAAGATAATTTGAGAAAAAGCCTATGTCATTTGTGAAAGGCAGAAAACAGGAATCACCAAGAGCCAATCCGGAGTAGAATGAGTTTAGGGATAACCAGAAACCTTGGTAAACTATAGGTTAAAATTATGGAGTAATTACTGAAGAAGAACAATAAGGCTATACTATCATGCAAATCAAAGCAGCAATATCAAGGAGGAAGTGCATTCAACTTTGCTCAATTCAATACTGAGGCAGAGTATTGAGAAAGGCAGTTGATATCTGATTTACTGGTTACCTTTAAGAATATGGTTTTAATGAAATGATGAGGGGAAGCCAGGTTGTAATGGGCTAAAAAGGTGATGGGCGCTGTCTTGAACATGGCATGTATAGACTGATGTTTTCAAAGTTTACAGTGAGACATTGGTTTAAAAGAGCGTATAGTGACCTAAATGGGATTAGGATCAAGAGATGTGAAATATGTAGAAATAATAACTATATCTTACCTATTTTCTATCTCCTCTGGATATATAACTATTTTATATCTCTTGTTGAGTTTTGCACAGTTTCTGACATACAAAGAAGTTTCTTAACATATTTGTTGAATTAATGCATAAATGAGCAAGAAGGCCAGCTGGGAAGCTATTTACTTTTCTATCCAGAATGCTAAAACTCTCATCCCTTGCAACTATTTCAGGAATAGATAGTTCAAGCAAAACTATCTAATTGCACTGTGATTCTTACTCATTCTAAAATCTATTATTGGTACTTGTACATAGAGGAAATATGAAATGCTGAAACACAACTTTAAGCAAATGAAAACTAGTCATACAGTTAGACACAATGCCAAATAGTTTTTTCGGGGGGACTGAATTAGATTCCTTTTTAAGTGTCGCTTCTGGCCCATGAATATGTATCTGTAGGTTTGTGTACATCTGCTTTGATCATAACATTCCAAAAGTGTCATATCCTAAAGTAAAAGAATTGCTCTAAAACTTAGAGATGTACTTACTGTTGTATTCTATCAGTATCTCAACTGGCTTGCTTTGAGTAATAGCATCATCAATCTATTTTTCTGTTGCTCAAATGACCAGTTACAAAGCACAACCAAACTGTTGTAGTTTTAGGAAATCAACAATATTTACACTTTTATTGAGCAAACAGAATGCTATTCATTGCTTTGACCAGGGGTTACTGATGATCTGAAAAGTGATTAATGGTCAGCAACAACAAATTTATTTCAGGAGCTTATAGATTTCCATGGGATGTGATTTTATGCTTTAGTTGACTTGCCATGTTTTGTCATTTTTTTATTACCTCCCATGCCATATACTGTGTAAATATATTAAACTTTTTGAGCTATCTTAGATGTTTTGACTGGATCTCGGCTTACACTTGGACAAGTTAGATAACATACCAACAGTAATAAATGTAAATGTAAAATGTCATAAAGTGCTTTTGAAATGTATTAAAGCTTAAATGTCAAATGGCATGCTAGCATATTTTAGAAATATGATTTACATTAAATGTTTTAAAATATTATTTTAAGACATTTAAACAAATATGAGCTAAAGAACTAGTGGAAATTTCTGTTCATACAAAACATTTCCCAATGCCAGACGGATGTGGAAAAAATATTTAAAATTTTATGAAGTATGTATGTATTAAGTACATCATGGTCGGTAAATAAAGAGACCACTGGACTTGCAACCAGATCATTTAGATTCTAGTCCTAAAATATGCCAGGATAGCAGCAGAGTGGGAACATTTTTTGAAAACTATACTAATTACTATGTATCAGGAAACAGAACATTAACTACAGTCTTAATTCTACAAGTATTTTCAACAAGTTTCCTGTTGTACTTACCTTTATGAAATAATCAGTCTGCTTCTCTTTTAGGTAAGTGGAATCTGTAATGTATACAATAGGTGAAAATAAAAGTACTTTGATTTAAATGTATAGATTTATAATTATTAACTATCCTGCCAAAGTAACAAATGACACGTTTAAGTGTAAACATGTGAGAGATGTATATAGTTATAAAGTACATGAGATGTTTTGACACAGGGATGCAATGTAAAATAAGCCCATCATGGAGAATGGGGTATCTATTTACTCAAGCATTTATCCTTTGAGTTACAAACAATCCAATTACATTATTTATTTTTAAATATTCAATTATTATTAACTACAGTCACCCTATTGTACCATCAAACATTATGTCTTATTCATTCTATTTTTTTTTACCCATTAACCATCGCCTTCTACCTTCCCCCCAGCCCCCGACTACCCTTCCCAGCCTCTGATAACCCATCTTTCTACTCTGTATGTTCATGAGTTCAATTTTTTTTTAAATTTTTAGATCCCACAGATAAGTGAGAACATGTGATGTTTGTCTTTTGTCTTTATGTGCCTGGCTTATTTCACTTAACATAATGATCTCCAGTTTTATCCATGTTATTGCAAACCATTAGATCTCATTCTTTTTTATGGCTGAATAGTACTTCATTGTGTATATGTACTACATTTTCTTTATCCATTCATCTGGTGATGGACATTTAGGTTGCTTCCAAATCTTAGCTATGGTGAGCAGTGCTGCAACAAACATGGGAGTGCAGGTATCTTTTTAATATACTGATTTCCTTTCTTTTGGGTATATTCTTAGCATTAGGATTGCTGGATCATGTGGCAGCTCAATTTTTAGATTTTTGAGGACCCTCTAAACTGTTCTCCATAGTGCTTGCACTAATTTACATTCCCACACAGTATACAAGGGTTCCCTTTACTCCACATCCTTGCCAACATTTGTTACTGCTTGTCTTTTAGATGTAAGCCATTTTAACTGAGGTGAGATGATATCTCATAGTAGTTTTGATTTGCATTTCTGTAATGATCAGTGGTATTGAGCACCAGTGTCTATACCTGTTTGCCATGTGTATGTCTTCTAAGAAATGTCTATTCAAATATTTTGCCCATGTTTTGATCAGATTATTATATTTTTTCCCATAGAGTTGTTTAAGCTCTTTATATATTCTGGTTATCAATTCCTTGTCAGATAGGTAGTTTGCAAATATTTTCTCCCATTCAGTGGGTTGTCTATTCACTTTGTTGATTGTATCTTTGCTGTGAAGAGCCTTTCAACTTGGTGTGATTTCATTTGTCCATTTTTGCTTTGGTTGCCTGTACCTGTGGGGTATTGCTCAAGATATTTTTGCCCAGACCAATATCCTGGAGAGTCTCCCCCAAAGTTTTCTTGTAGTGGTTTCATAGTTTGAGGTCTTAGATTTAAGTATTTAATTTGCTTTGTTTTAACTTTGGTATATGGTGAGAAATAGGGGTCTAGTTTCATTATTTTGCATATGGATATTCAGTATTCCCAGCACCATTTGTTGAAGGACTGTCTTTCCCCCAGTATATGTTCTTAGCATCTTTGTCAAAAAATGAGTTAACTGTAGGTGTGTGGATTTGTTTCTGGGTTCTGTATTATTTTCCACTGGTCTATGTTTCCATTTTCATGCCAGTACCATGCTGTTTTGGTTACTATAGCTCTGTAGCATAACTTGAAGTCAGGTAATGTGATTCCTCCAGATTTGTTCTTTATGCTTAGGATAGTTTTAGATTTTCTGGGTCTTTTGAGATTCCACAGAAATTTTAGGCTTTTTCTATCTCTGAAGGTCATTGGTAGTTTGATAGGAATTGTGTTAGATCTGTGGATTGTTTTGTGTAGTATGGACATTTTAACAATATTGATTCTTCTAACCCATGAACATGGAATATTTTTCAGTTTTTTGTTGTAGTCTTCATTTTCCTTCATCAGTGTTTTATAGTTTTCATTATAGATCTCCTTCATTTCTTTGGTTAATGCCTATGTATTTAATTTTATGTGTGGCTATTGTAAATGTAATTACTTTTCAAAAATTTCTTTTTCACATTATTCACTGTTGGCATATAGGAATGCTATTGATTTTTGTCTGTTGAATTTCTATCCTGCAACTTTACTGAATTTATCACTTCTAATAGTTTTCTTGTGTTTCTTTTCTAAAAGTTTTTATATTAGGTTTTTCCAAATAGAAGATCATATCATCAGCAAACAAGGACAATTTAATTTCTTTATTTTCACTTTAGATGCCCTTTATAACCTTCTCTTTTCTGATTGCTCTAGATAGGCCTTCCAGTACTATGCTGAATAATAGAGGTGACAGTAGGCATCCTTGCCATGTTCCAGATCTTAGAGGAGAGGATTTCACTTTCTGCCCATTCAGTATGATACTAGCTTTGGGTCTGTCATATATGGCTTTTATTATGAAGAGGTGTGTTCTTTCAATACCCAGTTTTTTGAGGATTTTTATCATGAAGTCATGTTGAATTTTATCAATTTTTTTCAGAATCAATAGAAATGATTATGATTATTTTTCATTCTGCTGATGTGACGTATCATGTTGATTTATTTGCATATATTGAACCACCTTTGCATTGCAGGGATAATCCCACTTGGTCATGATGAATGATCTTTCTAATATATTGTTGAATTCAGTTTGCTAATGTTTAGTTGAGGATTTCTTCATCAATATTTGTCAGAGATATTGGCCTGTAGTTTTTCTTGATGTGTCTTAGTCTGGTTTTGGTATTGGGGTAATACTGGGCTCATAGAATGAGTTTGGAATTATTCCCTCCTTCTCTGCTCTTCAGAATAGTTTGAGTAGGATTGGTATTAGTTTCCTTAAGACTGGTAGGGTTCAGCAGTGGACTCATTGGGTCCCAGGCTTTTCTTTACTGGGAGACTTATTTAATAGCTTTGATTTTTATTACTTTTTATTGGTTTGTTGAGGTTTTGTATTTCTTCCTGGTTCAATCTTGGTAGGTTGCATGTATCTAGGAATCTGTTCATTTCTTCCAGGTTTTTCAATTTATTGGCATATAGTTGCTCATAGTAGCCACTAATTATCATTTGAATTTTTGCAGTATTAGTTGTAATGTTTCCTCTTTCATTTCTGATTTTATTTATTTGGATCTTCTCTTTTTTTCTTAGTGTGGCCAAAGGTTTGTCAATTTTGTTTAACTTTTCAAAAAATGAGCTTTCTGTTTCATTGATCTTTTGTATTTTTTTCATTTCAATTTAATTTATTTCAGCTGTGATCTTTACTGTTTCTTTTCTTCTACTAGTTTGGGTTTGGTTTGCTCTTGCATTTCTAGTTCTTTAAGATGCATCATCAGATTGTTTATTTGGAGTTTTCCCTCTTTTTTGATGTAGGCACTTATAGCTATAAATTTTCTTCTGAGTACTGCTTTTGCTTTATCCCATAGGTATTTTATGTTTCCATTATCATTTGATAAAAGAAATTTTTCAGTTTTCTTATTAATTTCTTCATTAACCCACTGTTCATTCTGGAGCATATAGTTTAATTTTCATGTATTTGTATAGTTTCCAAAATTCTTCTTGCTATTAATTTTTAGTTTTATTACATTGTGGTCAGAGAAGATGCTTGATATGATTTCGGTTTTTTGAAGGTTTAAAGACTTGTTTTGTGACCTAACATATGGTCTATCCTTGAGAATGATCCATGTGCTAAGGAAAAGAATCCGTATTCTGAAGCTCTTGGATGAAATGTTCTGTAAATATCAATTATGTGCATTTGATCTATAGAGCAGATTAAGTCTGATGTTTCTTTGTTGATTTTCTGTCCAGAAGATCTGTCCAATGCTGAAAGTGAGGTGTTGAAATCTACAGTTATTATTATATTGGGACCTATCTCTGTCTTTAGCTCTAATAATATTTCCTTTATATATATGCATGCTCCAGTGTTTAGTTCATATATATTTACAATTATGATATCTTTTTGCTGATTCAACCCCTTTATACATCTGGGTGCTCCAGTGTTTGGTTCATATATATTTACAATTATGATATCTTTTTGCTTAATCGACCCCTTTATTATCATATAGGAACTCTGTCTCTTCTTATAGTTTTTGTCTTGAAATCTATTTTTTTCTGAGATAAGTATAGCTACTGTTGCTCCTTTTTGGTTTCTATTGGCATGGAATATCTCTTACCATCTCTTTATTATCAGTCTATATGTGTCTTTATAAGTGAAGTGTGTTTCTTGTAGACAACAGATCAGTGGGTCTTGTTTTTTCATCCATTTAGCCAGTCTATATCTTTTGTTTGGAGAGTTTAGTCCATTTACATTCAATGTTATTATTGATAAGTAAGGACTTAGTCCTGCCATTTTGTTGTTCGTTTTCTGACTGTTTTGTCATCTTCTCTTCTTTGTTTCTTTCCTTCCTGTCTTCCTCAAGTGAAGATGTTTTTACCGGTGATATGACTTAGTTTCCTGCTTTTTGTTTTTATGTTTTGAAGTTACCATTAGGCTTGCAAATACTATCTCATAACCCATTATTTTAACCTGAGATCAATTTAACACTATTTGCATAAACAAACAAACTCAAAGAAAACTAATAAAAATTCTATGCCTTAACTTTTATCACACTGCTTTTTAATTTTTTGTTGTTTCTATTTATATCTTACTGTATTCACTATGTCCTGAAAAGTTGTAATAGTTATTGTTTTTGATTAGTTTATCATTTAGTCTTTCTACATAGATAAGAATAGTTTACACACCACCATTGCAGTGTTATAACATTCTTTGTTTTTTTGTGTACTTAATATTACCAGTGAGTTTTGTACCTTCAGTTGATTATTTATTGCTCATTGATGTCATTTTATTTCTGATTGCAGTGCTCCCTTTAGCATTTCTTGTAGGACAGGTCTAATGTCCATTAAATTCCTCAGCTTTTGTTTGTCAGAGTCTTTATTTCTCCTTTATGTTTGAAGGATATTTTCACCGGGTATACTATTCTATGATTAAAGTTTTTTCCTTCAGCACTCTTCATATGTCTTGCCACTCCCTCCTGTCCTCTATGCTTTCCACAAAGAAGTCGACTGCCAGACATATTGGAGCTCCATTGTATGTTGTTTCTTTTCTCTTGCTGCGTTTAGGAAACTTTCTTTATCTTTGATCTTTGAGAGTTTGATTATTAAATGCCTTGAGGTAGTCTTCTTTGGGTTAAATCTGCTTTGTCTTCTGTGACCTTCTTGTACATGGATATTGATATCTTTCTCTAAAGTTTGGAAGTTCTCTGTTATTATTCCTTTGAATAAACTTTCTACCCCTATCTCTTTTTTACCTCTTCTTTAAGGCCAGTAACTCTGAATTGCTCTTTTCTAGATTCTGTAGAATCTAGAGGCTATTTTCTAGATTCTGTAGATGGTCTTCATGGTTTGTTATTCTTTTCTTTTTCTTTTTTGTCTTCTTTAACTATGTATTTTCAAATAACCTGTCTCCAAGCTCACTAATTCTTTCATCTGCTTGATCCATTCTGCTATTAAAGGACTCAGACACATTCTTCAGTATACCAATTACATGTTTCAGCTCCAGAATTTCTGCTTGATTTTTTAATTATTTCAATCTCTTTATTAAATTTATCTGGTAGAATTCTGAATTCCTTCTCTGTGTTATGTTGTATTTTTTTGAGTTTCCTCAACACAGCTATTTTGAATTCTCTGTCTGAAAAGTCACATATCTCTATTTCTCTCAGGTGCCTTATTTAATTCATTTGATGAATAAACCAGGTCATGATTTCCTGGTTGATGCTAATGCTAGTAGCTGTTCTTCGGTGTCTGGACACTGAATGGTTAGGTATTTATTGTGGTCTTCACTGTTTGGGCTTATTTGTAGTCAGTCTTTTTGGGAAGGCTTTCCAGATATTTGAAAAGACTTGGGTGTTGTTATCTAACTAGTACCTGCTTTAGTGGGGACCTCAGGCCCAGTAATGCTGTGGTTGTTACAGACTTTTAGAGGTACTGCCTTGATGATCTTGGACAAGGTCCAGGAGAATTCTCTGGATTGCTAGGCAGAGACTCTTATTCTCTTTTACTTTCTGCCAAACCTAGTCTCTCTCTCTCTCTCTCTCTCTCTCTCTCTCTCTCTCCTGAACCACTTAAAGCTGGAGGTGGGGTGTTACAATTGCTTCTATGGCCACCACCATTGTAACTGCACTGGGTCAGACATGAAGCCAGCACAGCACTAGGTCTCACACAAGGCATGCTGTAACCACTCCTTGGCTACTGCATATGTTCACTCAAGACCCTGGAGCTTTATAATCAGCAGGTGGCAAAGTCAACCAGGTCTGTTTCCTTCCCTTAAGGTTGGCAAGGTCCCCCAAATTCTGGGTTGGTCCAGATGTGCTGTCTTGGAATCAGGGACAAGAGCCAAAAACCAAGAAGTCTACTTGGTGTTCTATAAGTGCATCTAAGCTGGCACTTAAATCACAAAATGCAATTCTTACCACTCTTCCCTCCCCTTTTCAAAGGCAGAGGAGCGTCAGCTTGTAGCCACCACCAGTTCAGGCCACAAGGAGTACCACCAGACTACCACCAATGTTCCCTTAAGGCCCAAGGTCTCTTGCTTGTCATGAATACTGCCTGACCTGGTACTCACCCTTCAGGGCATTGGGCACTCCTCTGGCCCAGGGCATGTCCAGAAATACCATCCAATAGTCAAGTCCTGGAATATGGGGCCCCAAGAAATCACTTGGTGCTATACCCTGCCATGGTCATACTGGTACCTAAGGTACAAGGCAAAGACCCCTTTACTTTTCTTTCTGCTTTCCCAGGCAGATGGAATTTTGCCCTATAGCCACCACCACTTGTTACGTGCTCAGTCTCACCTGAAACCACCAGGTTTCAGAGGCTCACTGCTGGTTATTCAGGGTCCAAGAGCTCTTCAGTTAGCAGATGATGAATGCTGCCAAGACTGGGTCTTTTCCTTCAAGGTAGCAGGTTTCCCTCTGACCTAGGGTGTGTCTAGAAATGTCATCTGGGAGCTAGGGCCTGGAATGGGAGACTCACAACTCTGACTGGTGCCCTATCCTGCTATGGCTGAGCTGGAATCCTAGATACAAGATAAAGTCCTCTTTACACTTCCCTCTCCTCTCCTTAAGAAGAAGGAAGGGGTCTCTTTTGGAACTGTGATTTGTGCAGCCTGGGGTTAGGGGAGGCTTGATGCCAGCCCTCCCTTGGCTGTCCTAGCTAGCGTCTCAGTATATTAGGAACCCCGCCCCCCAACCCCACCAGGCAACTGTCTCTGGACCTATTTCAGCACTAGGACTCACCTAAGAGTTATAGTCCATATGGCCTAGATTACCTTTCAAGTTTACTTGGAGACACAGAGTGATGTAGCCCTCTGTGATGAGGTTTGCAGGTACTCAAGTTTAGACCACTGAGATCTGCGATTTACCTCTGGCTGGGGTTGGTTTAAATGATCTTTTTGTGGATGGGCACCAGGCGCATTTGGTCTGGTTTTCCCTTCTGCCCTAACAAGATAGCACTGAGTTCATTGTCTCAGAATTGCTATGTCCTTTCTCCCCTAGTGTCCAGAGATGCTCTCCCAACCACATTGCTGCTGCACGGGGTGGAGAAGGGTGGTTTTGGCCATTCAGAAGGGTTTTTTCATCTCTTCAGTGCCTCTTTCAGCAATATGAATTTAAAACCAGGTACTATGAGTGGTCACCTGATTTTTGGTTCTTATGGGGGTGTTTTTTCTCTGTAGATAGTTGTTATCTTGGTGTTCTCATTGCGGGGAATGATCACTGGAGTTTTCTATTTCGCATCTTTCTCTGCCCTCCTCCCTTTCCTTGTTTGTTGACGTTCCCTAGTATGCAAAGTAAGTCATGCATGAACGGTGCACAATAATTCTTATTTTGCTTTGATGTGTTAGTTCTAAAGGATATCAAATAGCAGAAGTGTGTATATATATGTGTGTGTATATATATATGTATATATATGTGTGTGTGTGTGTGCATATATATAAAACTTTTAACCAGGAAAATGTAAATTTAATAAATTTGAAGTTATCTAAAATAGCTTATTTATAATTATTAGAGGATTTGGCCAGTTGATTTTCACACTGAGTTCAGCAGTAGACACACAATGGTTGATGACCTTTTTTAAAAAAGCAAATGGGAACACTAGGTTTATAGCATGGATATCAATTCTATTTAAGGCAAGCTGAAGCTTTTTCTCTTGTGTGTCACCTTCTTTTCGATGGCTTCACTGCACGGTGGGTACTCCAGGGACTGTCACTGTGCTTTTTTGACCTTGACCTCCGAACATTATGATTCATCCAGGAGCAGACACTTGGAACAGCTGAGCCAATTAAATCCCATCTTCTTTAATTTAAACTTGGAATGGAGAAGTATAACTGCCAAAGGTTGTTGCAGATGAATCATTCTGGCGGCCATACCCCAGAGAAAAGATGAACAAACTTGGTGCTTGCTGTTCCAGAAGCTTTTTATTATGTCCCACTGGTTTTTCAAAAAAGTATGCACTACATTTATTTTTCTCATTCTGTCAGTTTGGCTTCTATTTCCTATAACTAAAATAATATTAACTATTATTTCTAATTTGTTCTCATAAAACAATAATTTTAAAAATTTCTGAGAAAAATAATTGTTTCCTGCTGACATTCCATCAGAATGTTGACTTTTATCCACAAATTTATTATAATAATATTATATATAATTATCATAATAAATATGTTTGTTTCATAATATATTATTATACTAATACAGTTGCTTATTTAAAGGGCAACAGTATTGAAAAATTTAAGAAATACACAGAATTTTTAGTTTTACAATGACAGTCTTTACAGATTGGTTCTTTGCAATTGAGTCTTCAGAAACCATAAATTTTTTATTGTTAGCATATCATGGTTTTTCAACTGGAACATAATCAGTATTTTGTCTTTAAGGAGGATTAATGAAGGTGACAGAACTGCATCCTAGTCTTGTGGGAAAACATCAAGAAATCAGTCTAGTTTCAATCAGTCCTGATGATTTTGTGCAGAATAAAGTGACTCCAGGAAGTCTCTTCAAAGAAAGTGAATACCTTTAAGACAGATGATGTTTTCTTAATTGATATTTAAAAAAAGTCTTCACACATAGTTTCATAAAAGAAAGTAGTGTATAACTAGTTCAGTATGTTTTAAATAAGAAAACTGGAATTATGTGAGTGGTAAACATAAGGCCACAGCCTATGTTTTACTGAAAAGTAGGTGGTTGCCTGGAACTCTAAAACCAAGAATAGATAAAGACAAAAATTTGTAATAAAAATGTTTAAACCTGGCCAATCTCTTCTTTGTTTTTTATGGAAGAAGAAAACAGAGATTTTAACTCTACTGTATTTTTTTCTTCTCTTGGGTTTTACTTTATTTTCAAGATTATTTGAAAATGCTTTTTATTTTTAAATAGTGTACATCTCATTTAATTGTTTAGCTTAATTTTATTTAATAACACTGTGCAATTGTAATTCATAAGGGCTTTCAAATATATATCTCTAATTTTCATGTGCCCTAAGTAGTGAATATTTTAAAAGCCCATTTTGTGATGAGAAGGTACAATTGAGTAAAGTCAATGTACTTTTCCAAATATCATCACTCTCCCTGACTCAGGTCTAAAGTAAAAATTAAGTACAATTCCATAACCCTGAAAAAAATGTTAATTATCACTAGATGTGAAATAAATACAAATTAAAATGATGATGTACAATTATAAATTCCACAATATTAGATAATGTGATAGATTGGACAAAAATGAGATTTTATTAAATTATGCTATTGTACATCTACATTTTCTGGCACAACTATATTTTATGACTTAGTGTCATAACTTTAACTCTCAGCTATACATTTTGAAAGTAAAGGAACATCTCATAAAAGTTATTCACATTCTAAACTAATTTATGTAAGAAGAAATAGTTTATTCTAGTTAGATTTTTCTTTGTCAATATCTCATGTCTTCTTTAATTAAATTAAACGTAATGGCCTCACTTTATAATCTTAAAGATGTTAGTCATTATTGGCAGTCTTGATTTTGTGTGTGTGTGGTGTGTGGGTGTGCACACTCATAGATGTTCGTGTTTTCCTGGCCGTAACTTCAGGTAAGATCTTGTCATGTCAGCATTGTAAATTTGTTCAGACTCCAGACCTTCCTTTTTCATTAAATTAACCAATCGATGTCTAAGGCAATCAGTGGATTCTGCAGAAGCTGACCTGCTTTTCGCAGCAGTTCAGCAACAAGATTTGCTCACTTCCTTAGTTCTGTGTTACACTTTAAATTTCATTAGCTGATCTTCCAAAATAATAATGGCTTCATTGTTTCACTGAAAATTTTAAAATCATCATTTAAAGTTTGATTTGATATACATAGTTTTATAGATAGAATTATAAAATCATATACCTGAAATAAGTTTGTATAACATTATTTTTGGAGTTGTACCTTTGCCATGTATTTTTAAAACCACTCTAATGGCTTTAAAACAATTTCTTGAGAATAAGAGAATTATTCTTATGAGAGGTTATCAAGTTTTATTTTAAAGCAATGACAACTAATACATGATTAGAAATAAAAGATTTTCCTTGAGACTTACATTCTGCATCCTGGAAGCAACTTTCCAATCAACAGTTTTCGTGGTTCATGGTTTCATCTTCTAAGGGATTCTTCCTTTCCCTAGATGCTCCCTAGCCATATGTGAAAGTCAAATTTAAAATACGCCATCCTCTACAAAATCAATGTGCAAAAATCACAAGCATTCTTATACACCAATAACAGACAAACAGAGAGCCAAATCATGAGTAAACTCCCATTCACAATTGCTTCAAAGAGAATAAAATACCTAGGAATCCAACTTACAAGGGACGTGAAGGACCTCTTCAAGAAGAACTGCAAACCACTGCTCAATGAAATAAAAGAGGATACAAACAAATGGAAGAACATTCCATGCTCATGGGTAGGAAGACTCAATATCGTGAAAATGGCCATAGTGCCCAAAGTAATTTATAGATTCAATGCCATCCCCATCAAGCTAACAATGACTTTCTTCACAGAATTGGAAAAAACTACTTTAAAGTTCGTATGGAACCAAAAAAGAGCCCTCATTGCCAAGTCAATCCTAAGCCAAAAGAACAAAGCTGGAGGCATCAGGCTACCTGACTTCAAAGTATACTACAAGGCTACAATAACCAAAACAGCATGGTACTGGTACCAAAACAGAGATATAGATCAATGGAACAGAACAGAGCCCTCAGAAATAATGCCACATATCTACAACCATCTGATCTTTGACAAACCTGAGAAAAACAAACAATGGGGAAAGGATTCCCTATTTACTAAATGGTGCTGGGAAAACTGGCTAGCCATATGTAGAAAGCTGAAACTGGATCCCTTCCTTACACCTTATACAAAAATTAATTCAAGATGGATTAAAGACTTAAATGTTAGACCTAAAACCATAAAAACCCTAGAAGAAAACCTAGGCAATACCATTCAGGACATAGGCATGGGCAAGGACTTCATGTCTAAAACACCGAAAGCAATGGCAACAAAAGCCAAAATTGACAAATGGGATCTAATTAAACTAAAGAGCTTCTGCACAGCAAAAGAAACTACCATCAGAGTGAACAGGCAACCTACAGAATGGGAGAAAATTTTTGCAATCTAGTCATCTTACAAAGGGCCAATATCCAGAATCTACAATGAACTCCAACAAATTTACAAGAAAAAAACAAACAACCCCATCAAAAAGTGGGCAAAGGATATGAACAGACACTTCTCAAAAGAAGACATTTATGCAGCCAAAAGACACATGAAAAAATGCTCATCATCACTGGCCATCAGAGAAATGCAAATCAAAACCACAATGAGATACCATCTCACACCAGTTAGAATGATGATCATCAAAAAGTCAGGAAATAACAGGTGCTGGAGAGGATGTGGAGAAATAGGAACACTTTTACACTGTTGGTGGGACTGTAAACTAGTTCAACCCTTGTGGAAGTCAGTGTGGCGATTCCTCAGAGATCTAGAACTAGAAATACGATTTGACCCAGCAATCCCATTACTAGGTATGCACCCAAATGATTATAAATCATGCTGCTATAAAGACACATGCACACGTATGTTTATTGCGGCACTATTCACAATAGCAAAGACTTGGAACCAACCCAAATGTCCAACAATGATAGACTGGGTTAAGAAAATGTGGCACATATACACCATGGAATACTATGCAGCCATAAATAAGGATGAATTCATGTCCTTTGTAGGGACATGGATGAAGCTGGAAACCATCATTCTCAGCAAACTATTGTAAGGACAAAAAACCAAACACTGCATGTTCTAACTCATAGGTGGGAATTGAACAATGAGAACACATGGACACAGGAGGGGAACATCACACACTGGAGCCTGTTGTGGGGTGGGGGGAGGGGGGAGGGATAGCATTTGTAGATATACCTAATGTTAAATGACACGTTACTGGGTGCAGCACACCAACATGGCACATGTATATGTATGTAACTAACCTGCACATTGTGCACATGTACATGTATGTAACTAACCTGCACATTGTGCACATGTACCCTAAAACTTAAAGTATAATAAAAAAAAATATGCCATCCTCAAGAACTAAGCAGCCCTCTCAGCCTTGCTTCCTAGCTATAGAATTTGGGGCCCCAAGTTTTTTTTAAGTTCCTGACTAATCTAATGCAGACTGGTAGCTTTACTGGTACTATTCTCAGAAGTACAGCTCATAACTCTCAAAAACATAATAGTTTTTTCATTTGTTAAAACTAATGTGTTCCATGTACCAGTATCCAAACTCTTAATCTTGTTGAGATATGCCCCTCTCTTAACTTGACTGCCAGTACCTTGATCTTATCAAGCTCCTTGGGAAAGCCATGCTTTTAATATCTTTTCCCTGAACATTTTGTCCAATGAAAAGGATTTACTGGGTGCCAAATGTATCGATTCAAAGTTTTTAATAAAGTCTGTGGTAGCTCAGCCCTTGAGTAAGTTTGTCAACCTTTGCTACTCAAAACATTTCTCAGTGAAAAGAGATGAAAAGCAGTTGGTTCTTTCTACCCTACAAATCATGAATCTTGAGGATCATTCATTTTTGTTTTCCTTTGCAAAAATAGCCATTTTATTTTTGTGACCTCATGACTTCTTACAAGTTTGTCAAATACAGCCAATAGCATTCAAGACACATTAATAACGTTATGTTTCCCACTCTTTTCACCTGTAACTACAAGCTGATTTGCCACATTACCAATTTACCAAATGTTTCAACACTGTATAATATGGGTTGCCATTTTTCCAGCTCTAATAATTATTGTCTTGCCTGGCCTAGAAGACAATATCACACCTTAAAAAATTGTTATAGCAACACCATACTTTTATAACCAATTTCTATCGTAAGTCTTGCATTAACTAAGATATGTTGTCATAAGAAATGACCCAAAATCTCAGTGGTGGCTTACAACAACCAAATTTTATTTCTCGTTCACATTATGTGTTAGCTGTGGGGTTTAGTCCTGTGGCTCTTTTTAATTATGTACTACAGATTTAAGGATCAGTTCTTTTCTGAAATGTGTTTTTCTGAGGCAAAAGAAAAACAGAAAAATTAGAACAATGTGATGGCTCTTGATACTTCTACTTAGGAATGCCATATATAAGCTGGGCACGGTGGCTCACGCCTGTATTCCCAGCACGTTGGGAGGCTGAGGTCACTTGACGTCAGGAGTTGAAGACCAACCTAGTCAATAAGGTGAAACCCCATCTCTACTAAAAATACAAAAATTAGCTGGGTGTGGTGGCAGGCACCTGTAGTCCCAGCTACTTAGGAGGCTGAGGCAGGAGAATCGCTTGAGGCCGGCGGGCAGAGGTTGCAGTGAGCCAAGATTGCAACACTGCACTCCAGCCTGTGCGACTGACTGAGTGAGACTTCGTCTCAAAACGTCAAAAAAAAAAAAAAAAAAAAAAGAGAAAGAAAGGAAAGAAAGAAAGAAAAATGCCATATAGAATTTCTGTCCTCATTACATTGGCAAGACACAGAATCAAGCCTAATGTTAATCAATGAGTACAGAAGGGGAGGTGCAGTCCTCTTAGTTTGGGCAAGAAGTGACTAGGAATAATTATATAATCTTTTACACTCTCCCTAAATATAGGAGGAATGCAAATTAAAACAAGAATGAGACACCATTTGACACATATCTGATTGGCAAAAATCCAGTATGTTGATCATGCCAAAATCAGAACTCTCATTCTCTGCTGTTGAAACTATAAATTGACATAATCTCTTTAGAAAAAAAATTGGGAATGTTTAGTAAAGCTGTGGAGTTTATGATCCAGAAATTTCTTATTTTTCCAGGAAAATATTCCCACATGTATTCCTGATGGCATGTGCAAGGCAGCTCATCACAGCATTATTTTTAATTACAAATAGTGTTCAGCAGCTAAATGGATCAGCAAGTTTTTTTCTTATTTTATTATTATTATACTTTAAGTTTTAGGGTACATGTACACAATATGCAGGTTAGTTACATATGTATACATGTGCCATGCTGGTGTGCTGCACCCATTAACTCATCATTTAGCATTAGGTATATCTCCTAAAGCTATCCCTCCCCCCTCCCCAATCAGCAAATTTTACAAATTATGGCATTTACTTATGATGGGATGCTAAACATCAGTTATAATGAATAAACTGCATCTACATGTACCAGCATGGATAACTCAAGGATTAATGTAAAAAATAAATTTAAAAAATATATTTAAAGTAGACATTAAATTTTAAAACACACAGAAGCATACTATATATTATTTATTTACATGTTTCTATATTGCAAAAGATATAATAACAAGGACAAGAAGGAAACAAATCAAACTAGGGAGAAGAAGTAGCAAAAGAAAGAAGAGGAAATGGAATAAGAAGAAAGGCTTCAAGTATATCTTTAAGATTTTATTTGCTTTAGAAAGAAATAAATACAGCAAACTATTATTATGGAGAAATGTTTTCATTTATTACATCTGGTGTGTGTCACATGTATCATATGTTTGAAATATTTCTTAAATAAAAAATAAAGAATAAGTTACATAACTAATGGTAAATTTGTACTATAAATTTAATCTACATTATGCAAATAAAAACAGCTCCATTTTATGTTAAGTAAAAAAATCATTTAGAGGAAAAATATGTACAGAGTTATAGTATTGCTAAAAGAATTAAACATGAAATTATGTGTTTCCAAGTGGATATACATATGTTTATAAAAGCATATAAAAAAATCTAGAAGAACATAGACTAAATCATTAACAGTGGCTACTGAAGATGAGCAGTTTGGGATTAGGGAAAGAGGCAGGTGACATTTCCTTTAGTTATATTGTCTGAATTTAAAAAATACTATTATTATATTTTATATTTTTATATTATCTTTGCGATAAAAATTGAAAGAGTTGATCATTGAAAGCTCAGTAATGGTGATAGTTATCTGCCACCATGACATTATTACATTTCATTTTGCTGAAGATGATTCTGGAAACTTTACAAGGTGCCCATAAAATCTGGAAATGTAAATATAACATCATCAAGTACAATTTCTGTCTTTAAAAAATAAATAATATTATCTACATTTTCAGGCTTCATTGAAACTTTATGATATGAGATGTGCCAACAAGTATGAGTAAGGATAATCAATATCAAGAAAGGTGTTCTTTAAATACTTATTTTAAATTGTTTGAGAAATAGCCCTTGGAAACATGAGCATTTTTGAAGAACGTAGAATCATGCAGTTCCTAGAAAGTTAGTTCAGCTGAGGGTTTTCTGAAATAAAATTATTTTTGCTTATAGAGAACAAGGAGCAGTAAGATTAAAAACAAGCCTACTGTATTTTTTTGTCATTTTCTCCAAACAAAATTTTAATGCTTTAAAAATGTTTGGAGTATTTTCATGCCATTATTTAGGCTATAAATGGGTAAAGTGCAGTGCAACAGAGTTCTGCTTATATCTCTTTAGAAAGATTTATGTAGCCTTAGAAATGTCCTCTATCTCTTCTCATACTTTTCACCACAGGGTCCTTTAATTGCAGCATTTGTTTTCTCTCCACTTTGGAGATTATACATTATTAGGTTTTTATTCAAGGGAGGCTTACAAACATACTAGGTCTACTTTTCTTCATTTCAAATTGTAGGTCATTATGTGACTATGACTTAGTTCAGAAACTGTATCTTCTACCAAATAAACCATTTCTACTTGTCTAACAAAAATAAAAATGAATATATATAGATATATTTAAATGCATTATGATTGCCCAAAATTTTTACGTGCTATTCTGTGAGCTCAGAATCCCATGCTACAGAATCCCATTTAGATCTCCCTTCTAGTTGGTAACAGTGTATTGGAGATGGATGAGGATCTGAGTCCCCCTGAATGGAAATAACAGAATCTCACATAAGCTGACTCAGCACTATCTATAAGCCATGGATACTTAAAGATAGTGGATACAGTAGGCAGGGTCAGTAGAAACGGCCATGAGAGTTTGGGTAATCCAAATATCCGTAGGGTGTGAGAACATACTACACTTTGAAAGGAACAGTATACAGCAACGACCCTTTACTTGTAGTGATGCTATCATGTCCATCTTTTCACTGTTACCACTTAAGAATTCATTGGCCTGACTTCCAATTGTCAGCATATTTAACTACCAATATATTTATTTTTTGCATGAAGACTTTATCTTGCAGCTGGATTCCAGTTTGTGGACAATTAGTGTTCCTTAGGAACAGCCCTCAATGAATGACCGATGAGAAGCTGGTGTAAAAGCACCCCAACTTCTTTACCCCTTAAGTGGGATAATTCTGAGGTGCATGCCACTCTTACTGTCATAGTTTCCCCAGCTGGATTAAACTGCAGTTACTCATATAGGTAGCTGGCATGAAAACATCCCCTTTATGTGCTGCCTTCGTATCTGGAGGAACCCAAATTAAAATAGCATTATTGCCTTCATTTTTATGATTTTATTATATATGTTTTAATTGACAAATATAAATTATATATATTTATGATATGCAATGTTTTGATATATGTATACATTGTGGAATGACTGAATAAGCTAATTAATATATCCATTATCTCACATACTTATTTTTTGTGGTGTGAACACTTAAAAGTCTATTAGCAATTTTCAAGTGTGTAATATATTGCAAAAGGTGTAAGAACAAGGATGAGAATAATTATTATAGTTACTATGATATACAATATATCTCTTGAATGTATTTTTCCTGTCTAACTGAAATTTCATGTCCCTTGACCAACATATCTCCAGTCTCCTCGCTTCCCTTCCTCTGGTAACTGCCATTGTACTTGTTGTCTTCTGTATCCTAACTTAACTGCTTAGAATAATTTGTAAAGGATTTGACTGCAGTCCAAACTGAGACAAAGAAACCCTTCAGTTAAATGGCACCATATTTTTTATTTTCATGGGTACATAGTAGGTATATATATTTTTGGGGTGCATGAGATATTTTGATTCAGGCATACAATGCCTAATAATTACATCAGGGTAAATGGAGTATCCATCACCTCATGTATTTATCATTTCTTTTGTTACAAACGTTCCAATTATACTCTTTTAGTTATTTTTAAATATACAATAAATTATTATCGACCATAATGACCCTGTTGTGCTATCAAATACTAGATCTTATTCATTCTAGCTAACAATATTTTTCTACCCATTAACCATCACCCCTTCCCTCTCCCGCAGTACCTTCCCAGCCTCTGGTAATGATCATTCTACTCTCTATTTTTGTGAGTTCAATGGTTTTAATTTCTAGCTTCTACAAATGTGTGAGAATATGCCAAATTTGACTCTCTGTGTCTGGCTTATCTCATTTAACATAATGTCCTGCAGTTCCATCTATGTTGTTGCCAGTGACAGAATCTCATTTTCTTTCACGGCTAACTAGTATTCCACTGTGTATATGTACCACATTTCCTTTATCTATTCATCTGTTACCATTAACAGATGAACACTTAGGTTGCTTCCAAATTGTGGAGATTGCAAGTAGTGCTGCGATAAATATGGGAGTGCAGATATGTCTTAGATATACTGATTTCCCTTCTTTTGGGTATATATCTAGAAGTGGGATTGCTGGATCATATGGCTGTTCCATTTTTTAGTTTTTTGAGGAACTTCCAAACAATTCTCCATAGTCACTGTGCTAATTTACATTCCTGCAAGAGCATATGAAGATTCCCTTTTCTCTCCACCCTGACTAGTATTTGTTATTGCCTGTCTTTTGGATAAAAGTTATTTTAACTGGGGTGAGATGATATCTTATTGTATTTTTGATTTGCATTTCTGTGATAATCAATGATGTTGAGCACCTTTTTATATAACTATTTGCCACTCTACGAGTTTTTTTGTTTTTTATTTTGTTTTGTTTCTGACTGAGTCTTGCTATGTTGCCCAGGCTGGAGTGCAGTGGCATGATCTCAGCTCACTGCAACTTCTGCCTCCCAGGTTCAAGCGATTCTGGTGCCTCAGCCTCCTGAGTAGCAGGGATTACAGGCACAGTCATGACACAGGGCTAATTATTTGTTTAGTAGAGACGGGGTTTTGCCATGTTGGCCAGGCTGTTCTCGAACTCCTGGCCTCAAGTGATCCACTTGCCTCGGCCTACGAAGTGCTAGGATTACAGGTGCCTGACCGTCTTCTTTTGAGAAACGTCTACTTAGATATTTTGCCCATTTTTAAACTGGGTTATCAAATTTTCTCCTATAGAGTTGTTTGAACTCCTTATATATACTGGTTATTAATCCTTTATCAATGGTGGTTTGCATATATTTTCTTCTATTCTGTGGGTTGTCTCTTCACTTTGTTGATTGTTTCCTTTACTGTGCAGAAGCTTTTTAACTCAATGTGATTTCATTTGCCCATTTTTGTTTCAGTTGTCTGTGCTTATGGGGTATTACTCAAGAAATTTTGCCCAGGCCAAAGTCTTGGAGTTTCCCCAGTGTTTTCTTTTAGTAGCTTCATAGTTTCAGATCTTAGATTTACATTTTTAATCAATTTTTATTTGATTTTTGTATATGGCAAGAGATAGGGGTGTAGTTTCATTCTTCTGTATATGGATATCCAGTTTTCGCAGCATCAATTATTGAAGACTGTCCTTTCCCCAATATGGGTTCTTGGCACCTTTGTTGAAAATGAGTTCACTGTAGCAGTACGAATTTATTTCTGGGTTCTCTATTCTGTTCCACTGGTCTTCGTGTCTGTTTTTATGCCGACACTATGCTGTTTTGGTTACAATAGTTCTGTAGTATAACTTGGAGTCGGGTAATGTGATTCCTCCAGTTTTATTCTTTTTGCTCAGGATAGCTCTTGCTATTCTAGGTCTTTTGTGCTTTCATATACATTTTAGGCTTATTTTTTCTATTTCTGTGAAGAATGTCATTGGTATTTTGATAGGGATTGCATTAAATCTGTAGATTGCTTTGGGTACCATAAACATTTTAACAATATTTATTCTTCCAACCTATGAACATGGAATATCTTTTCATTTTCTGTGACCTCTTGAGTTTTTTTGCATCAACATTTTACAATTTTCATTGTAGAGATTTTTCATTTGTTTGGTTAAGTTTTTTTTTAGGTACTTTATTTTATTTGTAGCTATTGTAAATGGGATTAATTTCTTGATTTCTTTTTCAGATTGTTTGCTATTGACATATAAGAATACTGCTGATTTTTGTATGTTGACTATGTATTCTGCAACTTTACTGAGTTTATCAGTTCTAATAGTGTTTTTTTGGTGAGTCCTTAAGTTTTTCCCAATATAAGATTATAATATCTGCAAACAAGGATAACTTGACGTTTTTTTTCTGATTTGGTTTTCCTTTATATCTTTCTCTTATCTGATTGCTCTAGGTAGGACTTGCAGTATTATGTTGAGTAACAATGGTGACAGTGGGCATCCTTGTCTTGTTCCCAATCTTAAAGCAGAGGCCTTCAGTATTTTTCCCATACCCACAGTATGACTCTAGCTATAGGTCTGTCATATACAGCTTTTATTATATTTAGGTATGTTTCTTCTAACCCGTTATTTGAGAGTTTTTATCACGAAGGGATATTGTATTTTATCCAATGCTTTTTCAGCATCATTTGAAATGATCACATGTTTTTTGTCTTTCATTCTGTTGATATGATATATCACATTAGTTGATTTCAAAATATTGGACCATCCTTGCATCCTGGGATAAATCCCACTTGATGATTTTGCTTATTTATTCAAAAAAACAACTTTTCATTTTTGTTGATCTTTTGTTTCAATTTTATTTCTTCTCTGATCCTTATTATTTCCTTTCTTCTAATTTTGAGTTTGGTTTGCTCTTGCTTTTCTAGTTCTTTGGTTTGTAGAGTTAGGCTGTTTATTTGAAGTTTTTGTACTTTTTTTGATGCAGGTGCTTATTGCTATCAATCTCTATCTTAGTAGTGATTTCACCATATTCCGTAGGTTTAAATATGTTTTGTTTTCATTTTCATTTTTTTCAAGAAATTTTACAATTTCCATCTTAATTTCTTTTACTCACTGGTCATTAAGGAGCAAATTGTAAAATTTTCATGTGTTTTGATAGTTTCTAATGTTCCTCTGGTTGTTGATTCCTAGTTTTATTCTATTGTGGTCAGAGAAAATACTTGATACGATTTAATTTTTTTGAAATTTCTAATACTTGTTTCATGGCCTAACATATGGTTTATCCTTGAGAATGATCTATGTGCTGGGGAGAAGAATGTGTATTTGCAGCCATTAGGTGAAATGTTCTATAAATATCTATTAGGTCTATTTAATTCTGCAGTGTAGATTGAGTCCACTGTTTGTTGTTGATTTTCTGTCTGGAAGATCTGTCCAATGCTGAAAGTGGTGTGTTGAAGTTGCCATCAATTATTGTATTGGTGTTTTTCCCTCTCTTTAGCTCTAATAATATTTGCTTTATTTATCTGGGTGCTCCAGTGTTGGGTTCATATATATTTACAACTGTTATATCCTCTTACTGAATTGACCCCTTTATCATTGTACAATGACTATCTTTGTTTCTTTTCATAGCCTTTGTTTTGAAATCTATTTTGTCTGACTTAAGTATAGCAACATTTTTGGTTTCCATTAGCATGGAATATGTTTTACCATCCCTTTATTTTCAGTCTATGTGTGGCTTTACACGTGAAGTGTGTTTCTTTTAGGCAAGATATGATTGGGTCTCATTTTTTTTGTTTTGTTTTTTAATCCATTCAGGCATCTTATGTCTTTTGATTGGAAAATTTAGTCAATTTACATTCAATGTTATTATTAATAAGTAAGGACTTACTTCTGCCATTTTGTTATTTGTTTACAGCTTGTTTTGTGGTCTTCTCTTTCTCCCTTTCTTTCCTTCTTTCTGTCTTCCTTTTTATAGAGATGATTTTCTCTGGTGGAATATATTCTTGCTTTTTACTTTTTGTGTAACTGTTGTAAGGTTTTTGATTTGAGATAGCCACGAGGCTTGCAAATAGCATAACTCATTATTTTAAACTGATGACAACCTAACATTTTTTGCAAAAACAAGCAAACAAGCAAAGAGAAGATTAATAAAGACCCTTTATTTTAACTTCATCCCCGGCCCTTTTACCTTTTTGTTGTTTGTGTATATATCTTATTTTATTGTTAATGTCTTGAAAGTGGTAGTTGTTATTTTTGATAGGTTTATATTATCTTTTCGTCTTTCTAGTCAAGATATGAGTAGTTTATACATCACAGTTACAGTGTTATAATATTCTGTGTTTGTCTATGTACTTACCATTACCAGTGATTTTTGTACCTTCAGATGATTGTTGCTTGTTAACATTATTTTCTTTCAGATTGAAGAACTCCCTTTAGCATTTCTTAGTAAGACATGTCTGGTGTTGATGAAATACCTCAGCTTTTGTTTGCCTGGGAAAGTCTTTTATTTCTCTCCATATTTGAATGATATTTTCACTAGATATACTATTTTAGGGTAATAGTTTTTTCTTTAGCACTTTAAATATGTCATGGCAGTCTCTCTTGGCCTGTAAAGTTTCCACTGGGAAGTCTGGTGCCAAATGTATTGGAGTTTTCTTTATGTTATTTGTGTCTTTTTTCTTGATGCTTTTAGGATCTTTTCTTTATCCTTGACTTTTATGAGTTTGATTATTAAATATCCCGAGTTATTCTTATATGAGTTACATATGCTTGGTGTTCTATACCCTTCTTGTGTATTGATACCTTTCTCTAGTTTTGGAAAGTTCTCTGTTAGTATCCCTTTAAATAAACTTTCTACCCAGATTTCTCTCTCTGTCCCTTCTTAAAGGCCAGTAACTCTTAGATTTGCCCTTTTGAGGCTATTTTCTAGATCTTGTAGGCATTCTTCCTTTTTTTTTTTTCTTTTGTCTCCATTTACTGTGTATTTTCAAATAGTCTGCCTTCAAGCTCACTAATTCTTTCTTCTGTTTGATCAGTTCTGATGTTGAGAGACTCATACATTCTTCAATATTTCAATTGAAACTTTCACCTCAAGAATTTCTGCTTGATTTTTAAAAATTATTTCACTCTTTTCAATAAACTTATCTGACAGGATTCTGAATTCTGTCCCTGTGTTATCCTAACTTTTGTCAATCTTCCTCAAAACAGCCATTTTGAATTGTCTGTCTGAAAGATCACATTTCTCTGTCACTCTGTGGTTGATCACTGGTGCCTTATTTAGTTCATTTTGTGAGGTCATGTTTTCCCGGATGGTCCTGATGCTTGTCAATGTCCAGGCATTGAAGAGTTGGGTATTTATTACAGACATTTCAGTCTGGGCTTGTTTGTACCCAACATTCTTGTGAAGGCTATCTAAGAATTCAACGGGAATTGAGTATTGTGATCTGTCTTTGGTACTGCAGCCATATCTACATTATGAGGCACACCAAGCCCAATAATAGTGTGACTCTTTCAGAATTGTAGAAGTCCTGTCTTGGTGGTCTTTGGTAAGGTCCGAATGAATTCTCTGTATTACCAGGCAGAGATTCTTGCTTCTTTCCCTTACCCCAAACAAATGGAATCTTCCTCTTCATGATGAGTTTCCTGGAGCTGGGGAAGGGGTGACACAAGCACCCCTGTAGCCTCCACCACTGGAACTGCATCCAGTCAGACCTGAATCCAGCATAGCAGGGTCTCACCAAGGCTTGCAGTGACTATTGCCTGGCTACCACCAATATTCACTCAGTCCAAGGGCGCTTCACTTAGCAGGTGACAAATCCAGCCAGGCCTATATTCTTCCCTTCAGGGCTGCAAGCTTCCCCTGAGCCCAGCAGATCCAGAAATTCTGCCCAGGAGGCAACATTTGGAATCAGGGACCCCAGGAGGCCGCTTAGTGTTCTACACCACTGTGACTGAGCTGCTACCCAAGCTGCAAGATAAAGTTCCCTTTACTCTTCCCTCTCCTTTCCTCAAACAGAAAATCTCTCCTCATGGCTGCCACAGCTAGGAAGGTACTGGGTCACATCTGAAGTCAGCGTGGCCCTGGGTCTCACCCAATGCCTGCAGCAAATACTGCCTGTCTACCATTGATGTTTACTCAAGGTCCAAGGGCTCTTTAGTCATCACATGGTGGATCCTGCCAAAACTGGGTCCTTCACTTCAAGGTGGTGGGTTCTCTTCTGTCCAAGGGTGTGTCTAGAAATGTCATCTGGGAGCTAGGGCCTGGAATGGGTGCCTCAGGACTCTGCCTAGTGCCCTATTTTACTGTGGCTGAGCTGGTATCCAAGTTGGAAAACAATGTTCTCTCCTTTCCCCTTTCTTTTTCTCAAGCAGAAAGAAGGAGTCTCTCAGAACTCTGAGCTATGCTGCCTGGGGTTGGGGGATGGATGACACAAATACTTTCTTGGCCACTCTGACTTGTGTCTCACTAGGTCACATGCACCCCAAGTCCACTGGCTTCTAGCCCAGCACAGCGCCAAGACTTACCCAGAAATTGCAGTCCTTGTGGTGTAGACTGCCTTTCAAGTTTATGTAGAACCCCACAGCATTTTAGCCCATGGTGGTGGGGCTACCAGGAACTCAGGCTCTGACTCCCAGAATGGACAATTCCCTTCTGGCTAGAGTAGGTCTAAATAACTTCCTCTGTGGGCACCAGCTGAATTATCTCCTGCGTTGCTTTCTACTGTGACAGGCAGCACTGAGTTCCACTGCAAAGTCCCACAATCACTGTGCTCTCCCTTTCCCAAATGCAGATTCTCTCTTAGCACCATGAGCCCCCTGCCAGGAGATGGGAGTGGCTGTCAGGAACTCAAGACTATCTTTTCTACACTGTTCATGCCTCTTTCCTTATGATGTTAAAACCAGGTACTGTGGTCACTCACCTGATTTTTGTTCCTCCAAAGATGTTTTCTTGTGTGAGTCGTTGTTCAATTTCCTGTTCCTGCAGTGGAGACAATCACTATAGGGTTCTGTCTGGCTATCTTGCTCTGCCTCTTCACCAAAAGGCACTTTTAAGGCATTGTGGTATTTGAAAACATCGCTGGAGTGGTTATGACCCATGCAAAAAAAAAAATGTGTGTGACTGAATCCTCCTTGTGCTGATATTTATTCCTAACATACCTTTGATTTTAGATTCAGGTTAGCTCCATATTCTGAAATGCTTCCAGTTCTCACTTCCTGCTTCTGAAGTTTAGGTCCCTCCCAGTTACTACAGACTCCACTTTTGTTGAGTCCGCGCAGACTATGGCATACATAGCACTCTGGATTGCTCAGCAGCTTGTAAAAGGATCTATGAGGATAAGGTACAATTAGTGAGCCCCTTGGTTTGGCCCCTTTAATTCTTGAGATTTTCATTTTTCTTTGGGAACTAAAACCTAAGTGTACATAGTGATAAAAGCTAAATGTAACATAATAAAAATTATCTTATTATTTCTTTCTTTTGCCTAACTGTGTTCTAGAAAAAACAAAGCCATTTGTAATGAAAAATCATTAAAGCAAAAATTCAACATTGAACATGCTAGTGTCTGAACATGCTTTATGTAAGAGTTAAATAAAAATTCAGAAAACAAAACAGTTTTCACTGGCTTAAAGTTTGATGTTTGTATATATATAATTGCCTTCCATGATGATGACTGATTCAGAAGGGTGTGGCATTTACTCAACATGTTCTCATGGCATTCTTTCTCTCCAGTTTCCCAAGTTAGTATAGGGCTTTTATTTTTGAAATTAGTTTGCTTAATTGCACTTGAACAGGGTGAACTGGCCAAATAGAACACCAAGTACCTTGAATGTACTTGTGTTGGCACAGGCATATATGAGATGAGAAAGTCAGAGACGGAGAATTCTCCTAGCATCTCTTCCACCTTAGCCAGTGGCAAATATCTTTTCTGAAAATAATAACAACATGCATTTGGTTTTGATTAATGTTATTAAATTTGTGATGAGCCACAGTTGGAGGTCATGGCTGCCATTTTGTAAAATAGGGTATTGGGGAAGGAAATGAGGTTAGGCAATTTCCTGGGCATGATTTTTCTTAATTTTATTCATAAAGGTAAGAATGCGCTTATAGGACACATTCATGTAATGTAATAATACTTCTCGTCTCTGGCTGTACATTAAAATAACTTGGGGAGCACTGGAGAACTACCCCCTACCTGTTTCAGAGATTCTGATTTAATTGGCCTGACAAACAACCAGGGCATCAGTAGTTGCTAAAGTTCTTCAGGTAATTCTGATTTGCCTGTGGGCATGAGAACCACCCGCATTCCTGAAGACAGCATTTCCTGACTGATAGAGCCTTGAAATTGTATTCTAGTCCTGGCTTCGCCAACTTGAGCAGTCTTAACCTCTGTGAAATTATATAAGTTCTTTAAGAAAACATAGTAATTATTGTAACCAAGCTCTCAAATTCATTCTGCTCTAAGAACCTGGGATTCTAATTATCTCCTTCCAGAAAAAAAAAAAAAAAACAACTAATGTTTAATTACAGATATTAACATATTGTTTAAAATGTAAGAAATATAAATATGAATCAGATATTGTCTTTGACCTTTGGTTATTCACTGGCTATCGTGGGATGCTGGGGGGGTGACAATGAGTTAACTTTAATAGGGTTTCATTAATACAGGTAAATCATGCAAAATAATGGCAGCAATCGTCTTTTAAACAGAGAAGTCTTAATCTCACGAAGAAAGTATGATTTGAGCTTACTCTCAAATAGGGATGTTGCAGGTTATAGAGCAGCATTTGCAACGGCTCTGGAGAGTGCAGAAAATGTTTTGGGAACAAATAGTTAAGGGTGGCCACATTGATTGATCCTATAGACAAGAAGTTATGAAGACTTCCCTGGACCAGATTGTGAATGGTCTTAAACTCAGGCACTCATTCAAGTATAAGAGAAATAGTAAAAGTTTGATAGTGATATTAAAGAGCTTTGCATTTTACATTTTGAGAAATATTTCCCAGTTGCCCTCCAGGCTCCTTCCTGGGTCAGTGCTGCAGGGAGGCTTTAATTGGCAAGTCCGGGAATCAAACTCAAGTCTGAACACAAAATCCATGAGGTCCTTCTTAACCATCAGACCATACGGCCTCAGGCTTTTCATGTATACTATAATGAGAAAAATCCTTTCTACCTTATAACTTTGCTGTGATTGACTGAGATAGTGCATGCATATTTTACTGCATGCTTGATACATATTAAGTGCTCAGTAAATTATATATTTCTGTCCTATGGTGGTTTCAACCTGGGAGACTCTGTACCTGTGTTCCCTCCAGCAATGAAAGCATGCAGACTCAGCATTTTTACCTGTACTGCTTAGTTACATCGTGATTGACAGCCTCCATTACCCAGATTCTTAGTATAATTTCTCAGTCCTCTCATTCAATTTAATTCAATAGTTACTAAAATCTTGCTAGTGCTCAGCAGACCATGTAGATGGCTGTGTATTAGGTATAACAGGATGCAAAAATGAATATGGCATACTGTCTTCATTCCGGGAGCCTGCAATCCAATAGTGAAAATAGATATAGTCATAAATATTTAATACAAGGCCAATGTGGACATAGCTTTGATTGCCTGCTGGAGGCAGAGAAAGGGCAGATGTGAAAATCTGATAGTTCTTTGTAGTTTATTTTTTAATTAGGCCTAAGTAAAATGTTTGGTTTAAGTTGTAAACATTTGACAAAAAGCCTGAGGTACTTTGGTTCAGAAATTACAGATGAATTATAATCAAACTGCATATTAGAAAATAGAGGAAAACATGTCTAAATGCTCAGTTTGTGAATTGTATCTATCTTTCAATAACCATGCAAAATAAAAGCCAATGTATTAGCTTGACAATAGTTCTGCATTTCTACTATGTCCAGCATATCAAAATATGTTACAGAATTCGGTAAAGAAAAATTTATTTCCTCTAATAAATTATCAAACAGTAAGTCTTGTCAGTTTCTCTAACGTGTCTTAACTTCAAATCACTGATGTATTTACTCACTAAACACATCTACAAAAATGGCAATCCTGGAAAATTGTCTTGGGTAGTCTTTTGATTAGCATTGGTTTTTGTTTGTTTCTTCAATTTTATATAATTATTTTTCATAGTTACAGTCAATATAGGAAAATTGAAAGTTACCAGAAGCCTAAAATCTGTTAACAGTTTGTACCAAAACTTGAATTCTTAATTGGGATGCTTTTATCCTGTAAGCAATTTTTGCAGGTCACCTGATTCACATTAGCTAATCTCCTAGAGAAAATTAAACATACGAACATTATTTATTAAAGTGAACATCTCTACAAAATAATATTAATGACTAGAAATCCCTCCGAAAGCAAATATTAAGTCCTTTTTATCCATTTATTAACATTTGTTTTCAAGTTAAATTTCAAGTTAAATTGAATTTCAAGTTAAATTCAAGTATAACATTAAGATATTGTAATTGCAGTGTTTGTATCTTCCATCATACTGCACTGCCTTAGTGTTCTCATCTGTAATGCAGTAATACATATTGAGTAAAGCTAAATCTTGCTTCCAACCTTAATTAAGAAAGTGCTGTTATATGCAGCAACACATAGGCCTTGCATTTCCCAATGCCCAGTGAAGACGTAAATTCCTCACTGCCTGAATTAATGCTGGCACACAGGCACATAAGGACCAGAATCTTCATCACCAGCTCATAATTTTTGATTGCTCATCGTTGGCAAAGTACTCTAACTAGGCACTCTAATGGGCACACACATAACCAAACATGCTGATGATGCTGTTTCTTACATCTGAGGGTTCTGTGTGAGCAAAAGAAGCCTTGAGGAGATACCAGAGTAATGCTGAACATGGCATTTTATGAACTAAGGAAAATTACTGAAAGACTAGAGACATAAATGAATATTGCCCCTCAGATAGAACTCATATATACTCTTCATACCAGAAACTCCTTTTTGATACTCAAAAGGTAGGCTCTCTTTCTGTGAACAAAGATAATATTTATAGTAGAGCTAGGAGGAAGATATTAAAATTGATAACACTCTGAGGAAGCTTGAGGTCAATGCTTTGGTAGGGGCATCCTAAGGGTATCTTGGAGAAAGAATATTAAGGTATATTAAAATCTTTTTTTTTTTTTTTGAGAGATGGAGTCTCACTCTGTCACTCAGGCTAGAGTACAGGCACCATCTTGGCTCACTGCAACCCCTACTTCCTGGACTCAAGTCTCCATGGTACCTGAGGTTATAGGTACCTGCTTCCATGCCTGGCTAATTTTTTTGTATTTTTAGTGGAGACAGGGTTTTGCCATGTTGGCCAGGCTTATCTTGAACGCCTGACCTCAAGTGATCCACCCACCTCGGCCTCCCAAATTGCTGGGATTACAGGCGTAAGCCACCATGCTTGGCCAGATATATGTCTTCTTTAGTGAATAGTAATAACAATTTACCTATAATTGGGCTGGAAGATAGTTGAACCTGTGTTGACTATAGGGGTCATACCCACCAATTCAACAAACGCTTTCTGAGCAAACTTCTATTGCCAAATACTGTTTTATGTACTAGGGAGAAATCGTAAACAACAATGATGTTTTCTGCTCTTGAGAATAGCAGTAAAAAGTAAAGTAAACAAAGTCAACTTATAGTATTATGCTGAATATAGGAACATGTGATATGATAGGAACTTACTGGCTAGAGGATCAGTCTGAAAGCACGGATATCTTTGGGGTAATCCAGAAAGAGCAAGAACACCAGTGTGACTGGCACCAAATGATCATAGAAGAGAGGAGTTGGAGAGGTAGGCAGGGGTCAGCTCTTACAAAACTGCCCTTTGACAATGTGAGGAGTTTGAATTTTATTCTAAGTTTAATGCCATCAATTAGAGGCTTTATTAAGCAGGGTAAGTAAATGTAGACTCTAGAGTCTCTGCTTCTAAGGTTCATTGACGTATTTACAAGATCACTCTGCTCATAGTTTCAAAACTATGTTGTAAGGTGGTAGAGGCAAAAGTAGAAACAGTCATTGGGATAATTCAAGCAAGAAATCAAGGTAATGTGGAGTTGGATATTAGCCATGGAGATGGAGATAAAGGGACAGATTTAACATGTATTTAGGGGTTAGAGCCACAGGAACTCACATAGCGATTTGTCTGCTTGAGGCAATTAGGAGACCACATAAGACTTTTGATGTGAATACAGATTGTTTGTAAGGGTAGAGAAGTTGCCACAAAACAAAGCATCATACCCAATTTTTAACAAAACCATGTAGTGCCTCTGCTACAGAAATAGTATAGGTAGTGCAGATTATAATACATAAAGGATAAGAAAAGACATGGGAGATAAATGCAGAAAAAAACTAATGAAATATTTAAGGGTCAGAAGTCTGTGAGATGATTGTGGTGTGGAGGGAAAAAACAAAAAAACAGTTTGGGAGTCGGGAGTCAGGAGTCTTGAACTCAGAATCCATCTCAAGTACTAATCCAAGGTATAATTCTGAGAAATGAGCTTTATCTTTTGAAAGTCCTGTCTCCTTATTCGTAAAAGAGTGATGTGGAAGAAGATTGTCTCTATAGTCACTAATAGCTTAAAATGTTCATTACCCCTATTAGTCTTTTGCTTTAGAAAAATAAGGGCTGAAAGATGCATGATGAAAGGTTATATAATTATGTGTTCTAAACAACTTTTTTTTGCTAAATGACAATATATTTTAAACTTAGAAGAGTTAAGAACTTAGAAAAGAGTAAATTTTATCCATATGAAATGCAGCAGTGTTTTACTTAAGGAATAGTGAAATTGTGGAATATTTGCCTTAAGTATTGACACAGTTATCCATTCTCCAAATAGTTAATCAATTTCCTATGTACTAGGCTCCAGAAATATAAACATTTTTACATGGTTAGATAAAATCATATATAAATGAATCATTACATAGCACTTACCATGTACTAAGGCCTGAGCACTTTAGAATTATTAATTAATTCTCAAGATAGTTGTACAAGACGAGTATTGTTTTCTTCCGTTCCACAGATGAGAAAAATGAGACTCAGAGAAATTAACTAACTTGTCTAAGGTCACAAAGTTAATAAGTGGATGGGCCAAGATTTGGATCCAGAATTTCTGATTCTAAGGTCTCTGCCCCTAAATGCTATATTATATCTCAGATTTATAAATGAAAGACTGTGTTCTTTCTATGAGAATTTAACGCAGAGAAGAAGTTTCTATATTTTTATAAATTATTCTCCATCATTTTGGGAAAAAACAAAGACACTTAAATCCATGGAAAGGAATTATGAAGTAAAAAGGAAAATTTATAAGTCAAAGACCTTTTATGCATTCAGCAGAGTTGATTGAATAAATAGAACATACAATACAGATTAGTTTACAGAATCCACAGTAGAGTAAGTTTCAAGTGGATTCATTTACAACAGGCATTTTGCCTACTAATCTTTACAATCAGCTGAGTAGAGTAGTTTAGAAGATATGATCTTCCTAAGGGATAAAGGGAGAAGGGGAGAAATGTTTTTGGATATATTTTAGAACTTATATTTTCCATTAAAAATACATAGAAAAATTGGGCAATTATAAGTTTGTAACTGTTGTAAATCTTGGACTTACTTCAAACCATCAACTAAGTTACCACAAAATTAAATTCACTTGTTTTACAAAAACACTCTTATTCCAATCAGTTGGAAAATGTAGAAAGTCTTGTTTCTTCTGGATTACCTTTATGCCACAAAGCAAACATAACCTATTGCTTTTGCTTGTTTTTCTTTGGTTTGATTTCTATCAGGGAATAGAATGTTGAGCATGAAATTTTAGATAAGATCTAAATAGAAAAGTTTAAAATATTGAGTATGAAATTTTAGATAAGATCTGAATAGAAAAGTTTAAAATATTGAGTATGAAATTTTAGATAAGAACAGACGTTGAAAAACTTAAACATGTTTGTTGAATTATAAAGTGCCTTTTCAATTACATGAGATAGAACATATTTATTAAATATAATTATAGTATTATACTATACATTTTAAATTCTATTTTTTGGGAAATGGCAATTCATTTACTATGTACAGATTATCCTTGAACAATATGTGTTTGAACTGCATGGCTCCACTTAGACGTGGATTTTTTTCAACCAAACACAGATCCAAAGCACAATATTCATGGAATGGGAAACCTATGTAAACAGAAGGTTGACTTTTCATATGCACGGGTTTCACATGGCTGACAGTGAGGCTTGAGTATGGGAAGATGGTATACCTAGGGGTCTTGGAATCAATACCCCACTTATACTGAGGGAGGACTATACATGACTGGAATATTTGGTTACATTACAGCTATTTTCCTGACTATTTTGCGTATGGGAGAGTTTCTTTCTTAGCAATGAAAATTTTTGTGGGCTGATTGACCTTAGGTACTTAACTTTTAATCATTGCTCATAATGATCCAGACACCATGCTAAACATGTTACATAAATTACATTATGCATCATCTCAACAGAGAGTTATAATACTATTCTTGTCTCCATTTTACAAAAGAATAAATTCAGATTTACAGGAGTTAAATAACTTACATAAGGCAATATATTTCAGCCAATAGGATTTGAATGTAAGGCTTCTGCATTAAAAGAGGCACACATCCTGTCCACAATGATATGGTCAATGTTATTAAGAATATTAAATATATCTAATAGTTATATCTAAGCCACACTTAAAGTTTATCTTGTTTTTTGCCCTCAGTCTATTTTAAGACTATTTTTAAAATTGTTTATCTTTACAATGCCACTATTTTCTGTTCTCACCTTCGTCGCCTTTGTTTACTGATAAATATTTCTTGTCTGGGTCAATGACTTTGTCTCCTACCTGGTCTCATTGCTTCTTTTCTCACGCTTCTTTAATAAATTTGGTATACTGCCAACAGAATCCATGTATGTAAACTCTTTATCCTTAGTTCAAAAACTTCTGTGTTTAGTATAACTATGGAATCCTTTAGGCTGCCTTATAAGACTCTTGATAACCATACCCTATTAACTACCTTATATATTCCATCTTTATACCATTCACTTTTTGTTTTATTTGAGTTAGTTTCCTCTCTTTATATAGAATTTTGTGATACTCATTTCCATGCTTACATCTATTTGCTCATTCTTCTCATTCTACCTTTCCATAGAAAAGGTCCAAAATGCCTCATCTCCAGGCTAAGAAGCTGATTCGAGCTAAGAAGCTTCGCTGATTCAGCTAAGAAGCTGACTCTACTTGATACTAATTTTTTACCTTGTTGAAACTCCAGGTGTTTATTAATATACCGCCAATTAGTTATTTAATCTCAGTGTCTAATATTATATTATAAGTTGAGGTTTATACTCATTATCTCTTCAGGGACCAGGTTTTATTCAACCTATACCCCCCTACTTCTCTATTAAATCCTGAATGAATAGTAACTACAACTTATTATACATTTATCAAAGTTATTCCACTTCAGAATAATCAAAGATGATTGTACTTGATAATGCGGTATTAGCCAAACAGTTCTTGCGATAACTGTTATTTTTATATTAATTCTGTAGTTTGTAAAAGTGCAAAAATGAAAATTACATATGCTTTCAAATTAAAATATGTAGTCAAACATGAGAGCTGAATATATTCATCAATATAGCAATTTGAGACAAAAGTACTAAAATTGCAGGCTTCAACATAAAAGTGTATATTACAATTTGCAAATAACTCTAAATAGTCAGTTCTTGAATATGGTATTTCTTTGATAATGGATACAGTAAAATGTTATGTTAATTCCAGGTGTCTTTTGCAAGTGTTCTTTCCCCCTTAAAGAATCTGTATCAGAATATAATGTAGCAATGTTGACTGAATATAAAAAACTTGGTTGTATAAGTCAAAGAATATCAAGGGTCACTTTTTTATTTAGTTAGTCATTTATCAGATACTTATTGAACACCTAGTATTTGCAAAGTACGGTCTTAGAGTATGAAAATTTTAATAGAAAGATAGTTTATTCTCACAAGTGCCCACACTCTGATGTTAAGATGGTCAAGGAATCAAACCACTGCAAAACAATCAAATACTTGTGTAATAGCAGCACATGTGATATGCAACAGGAACAGAGAGGAGAGACAAGTTTGTGTATGTTGATAATGCATTTGTCTGGTCCAGTAGATTATTTTACCTCAGTGACTATATTATATTATGGAACATATTATAATATGTTCCAATTTATGGAAATTTGATATGCATATGTATAAAATTGATTAACTGGAGGGTTTGTGTTGCATAAAAGAAGGCCTGCTAAGAATTTTTCTGCTATGTTTAAAATATTTATACATGGATGAACATGTGTAAAAAATGATTTTCACAAAATTTTATGTGTGTACAACTTTTGATTAATGGAATGGATTTATAGCTTTATAATAGAAGACTGTCCTTATGGTTCCAGGTTTTCCAATAGAAACACTTGTTATAGGTTCATGAAATGCTGTAACTGCTTTTACAGAAGAGCTCCTGCTTGCCATGAAAATTGGATTATCCAAGCACCAGCTTTCAGATGATCTGCCTGGGTGAGAAATAGTCATTGGGAAACTCAGGCTCAGGCCAACAGCATTAATATATGGAATGGCTATATAGGGGGATTTAGTATGAGCCAAATCAAGGAACCGTATTCCAATCAGACCCATCACATCTGTAAAATTGACATGCCCTAGTCTATGGTGATTACACAGCCACATAGAGCTATTGTAAGCAAGGCATTAGAAGTTCTGAATCTTGAGTGTCTGCTGTTGCTGCATATAGCATGTCATCCTTGAATGTGCCCTTGTAATCCATGAGAATCTGTCGTATCCAAACCATGCTGAATCAATATAGGTATTCTACTTGTACTGGATAGAAGATGCTGTTCCAGTTGTCTTCAATTCAACATTCCAATGAAATGTTGATCAAAGTTTTGGCAAACTATTTTAAAATATTAATGGAAAGGTGGTAAATCAACTATTTAATTACATGAATAGTTGTTATTCAATATAAAACCCTAATTGCAATAAATAATACAAAATAAAACTCAAAGTATCATTATGAAGTTCAAGCACTACAGCTGTACTGTAAAAATGGAGGGCTGCAGGCTGGGTGCACTAGCTCATGCCTGTAATCCTAGCACTTTGGAAGGCCATGGTGGGTGGATTGCCTGAGCTCAGGAGTTCTAGACCAGCCTGGGCAACATGGTGAAACCCTGTCTCTACTAAAATACAAAAAAATTAGCTGGACATGGTGGTGCATGCCTGTAGCCCCAGTTACTTGGCAGGCTGAGGCACGAGATTTGCTTGAACCCTGGAGGCAGATGTTGCAGTGAGCCGAGATCACACCACTGTACTCCAGCCTGGGTGACAGAGGAAGACTCTGTCTCAATTAAAAAAAAAAAAAAAATGGAGGGCTACATATGGTGGAAATACATTGGAAACATCCATCTAGTTTTCAACCAATGGTTCAATGATACAAATAATCATTTAAACCTTGTATGATAAATACAAACACATATTATGTGAAAACTTACCCATGGGGAAGATGGATTAGATTAAAAAGTTTAGAAATTTTAAGTAATATTGTAGTATATTATCTTTACAATTTTGAAGACAGCAGATAGTGAATATTTTGAATGTCTGCTTTGCTGTTATTCTATAATATTCTCATGTAATTTTGACTAATAAGTGTACATTAACTATGTGTACAAGCAATGATACATTCATATTTGCACCTCTGCTTTGTCTGCAGTATTGTTCCAGTGAATTAGCACACACAGAATACTTAGTATTAAGAGATGCCTCTTTATATGAAATGAGAAATAGGTATTTAGATGAGGATGCATATGATAATTGCAATGGTAGGCTACAGAGGAAAAGATAAATGTGGTAATTATTACCAAGAATGTCTCACGTCACACACACACACAAACACACACACGTATTTGTATAATGAAAAGATGTACCAAAGATTCAGCATAAGAATCAGAGAGACCTGGCTTTGAGAGCCTGGCTTGCTTACGTATCATCTCTGTGACCTTGAGCAACTGCCTGAGCTTTCATCTCCCTTTTTGTAAAATGAGGACATTAATACTCACATCATTGGGTTTTTGTAAGACTTAAATAGAATAAATATATAAAACATCAATTTGTACTGGATGAAAATTGTGATTATTATATTGATTGCCAACATGATTAATAACTTTCTATAAAAATGTATGCTTTCCTTGCTTAGTAAAAATTGTATAGTTATAATTCAATAATTTTTACATTATTTTCCTGTCCTATTCAACTACAGAAATGACACAAAATGTGTGACAGTGGGACATTCAAAATTGTCAGATTGAAAAATAGATTGTAAATTTGTTGCTAAGGCAGCAGAAGATAGGGTTGTCAAACTTTACTGAGGTGTCAGAGTATGTGATACTTTGAGCAGTGATGAGTGAGTTTGGTCAAAATGTCAAATCACACATACAATTCATTCAATTGAATTGAATACAGTTCAATTCTAGGTTGAAAGACGAATATCTTACTTATTTTTTACAAAAATGAGGTGACCACATAAAACATTTTAACGAAATAAAGTTGTGTAATACATTTTTATTTCTAAGTTTTGAATAAAGCAATATTAGTTTCACCTCTTACAAAAAAGAAATATGGTTAAGATAATATAAAACAATTAGTTAAAACCATATATGCCAATTAAATCTTACTAAAGACTGTTTTGTTATAGTAGTTATTTATAATCTGAATATCCTTATTATATTAGTTTGTTCTTACACTGTTACTAATATAAAGAACTGCCAGAGAATGAGTAATTTATAAAGAAAAAATGTTTAATTGACTCACAGTCTGCATGGCTGGAGAGGTCTCAGAAAACTTACAATCATGGAGGAAGGGAAAGGAGAGGCAAGTACCTTCTTCACAAGGTGGCGGGAAAAATGAGAGTGAAGTGAAGAGGAAAGAGCCCCTTATGCAACCTTCAGATCTCATGAGAACTCACTCACCATCACAAGAACAGCATGAGGGAAACCGCCTCCATGATCCTATCACCTCCCACCAGGCCCCTCCCTTGACACGTGGGGATGATGGGGATTACAGTTTGAGATGGGATTTGGGTGAGGACACGGAGCCAAACCGTATCACTCACCAATTATTCTTTAAAAGTGTGATTCACTCCATCACTTCCCTAGATTGCAAAATAAGCACAGTGTTCCAAATATAATGGGTAACTAATGATGAGAACTCGGATTATAGGTTAGAATGGACCTCTGTCTAACTTTTGGCTTTTTCCATATGGCCTTGAGCAAATCTTCCAGTTACTCAGTGCTACATAAAAAAACACCCCCAAATTTAATGACTTAAGACAACACTGATCATCTATTTTGCTCGCAAATCTGTAATATGAGCCAGGATTGGCAAAGGCAGCTCATCTCTGCCCCATGCAGCATCAGCTGGATTGGCAGGAGTGGGGACTGGCGGATCTACATTTTAGATGGGCCCCTCACTTGTCCGGCAAATTGGTGCTGGTTTTCAACCATGAGCTCAGCCAGAGCTATGAGCAAAGAACCTAAATTCTTCTCCACATGGCCATCTCCATGGCTGCTTGGTCTTCCTCCTGCCACATGGGTAGTTTCTAAAAGTAAGCATCCTGAAGAATCAGGTGAAAGCTCTATTACCTTTTATGACCTAGCCTAGGAAATCATATAAAGTCACTTCTACTATAGTCACAAGCACACTAATTTCAAGAGAAGAGAACGGAGGCCTAACAGTTTTGTGCAATGAGTGTCTATAAGAAATTGTCAAAAGAACATATGTTTTGAAAGATATTGTTGGGGCATTTTTTTGGAAAACCATCTGCCACAGTACCTTATTTGATATTACTTAGCTTCAGGTTCCTCATCTTAATAATAAAATGGTATTCACCCTTCTGATCATTTTATACATATGACATTTATTAATCCCTCACAACCACCCGTGAGTTAAGTGCTATCTTTTATTCCCATAGTCTTAGTCAGTTTGGGCTTCTGTAACAAAATATCATAGACTGTGTGGCTTAAACAGCAGAGATGTATTTCTCACAGTTCATAAGGCTGAAAGTCGAAGATGAAGGCACCAGAAGATCTGGTGTCTGGTGAGTACCCTCTTCTTTATTTGCAGATGGCTATCTTCTGCTGTCCTCACATGTAAGAGAGGAGAGAGGTCTGGTTTCTTCATTCCCTTATAAGGGCACTAATCCCACTTAGACTTCCATCCTCATGACCTAATCACTTCCCAAAGTCCCCATCTTCAAATATGATTGCATTGGGGATTTTAGGCTTCAACATACAAATTTTGGGGGGCATACACACACTCAGTCAATAACACCTGTTCTACAGAAGAGAAAACCAATGCACATAAAAATAAGTCACCTTAAATGACAGAGCAAGTAAACTAAAGAAACAGAACTCAAACCCATGTGATCTAGTTTCAAAGGCCACGTTCGTTCTTTATTTACTTTGTAGTTAATTTTTGTAAGAATAACCAAAATATTATATGCAAAGTGCTTATCAAAGTGCCTGGCTCATTCTGAATGTTCAATAATTATAAATGGTTTTGTTGCAGCTATTATTACTAATATATCTTATAGTAAGTTACTGGATGCATTCTTTTTGAAGACATTTTTCTTTATTCATAAAAGCCAATTCAGTCTGACTTAAAGAGTATGCAATGAAGCAATATTGAAAGAAAAGGTGACAAACTGTCATAACTAGATGGTCTACACAAAATAGTGAAACAAAAATAAGAATCTCTGACTAGGGGATAAAAATACTAAATAGTATAGATTCCCTGAGCACATTTTTTAAAACCAAATATGAAGAAAGTAATATTGATGTGGGATTAAGTATGGTTGACTAAAACATATCTGGGAATGTAAAATTAAGTAAAAATCACGTTAGGAGATAAATGTTGGAACATTTAAAGGGTGATCAATATTTATAGAAACAGCATAGTAGCTTCTGTGTTGTATGAGTATTATTACCAGATTATATTCAAAATGGTAATAAAAATTTAGCCTAATCCTAAAAACTGTTGATGTAAGTCTTTTGGTCTACGTATCTTATCTTAACTTCCAGAATAGAAATGCTTACCTTATTCTCACACTAGAAACAGCTATAGAATTGTAACTTTGCTCGTCACTAGCCCCAGACTACTAGACTATTTCTGAGTCTTTTCCAAATAATGCTGTAACCTTGACACTTGTCCATCTCTTAAGTGTATGTGCTTTTTTCAAATCATCTTTAACATATAAATTATAAATCTATGAATGAGAAAAGATGATAAAAGATAAATTGAAGTATAACACTTTCACTTTATGCTTATTAATGGCAACTTACATGAGTTTGCCAGTATGGAAATATATATTCATTTCAGGATATTTGGGAATATGGTGATAGTTTTCCTGTGTGTGTGTATATAACCCCTGTTTCTAAGTTCATGTGTCAAAATACCCACATCAAGAAAAAAACTAACTGAAAACAACAGTATATGATTTCTTTTTTTTTTTATTATTATACTTTAAATTTTAGTGTACATGTGCACAATGTGCAGGTTAGTTACATATGAATACATGTGCCATGCTGGTGTGCCGCACCCATTAACTTGTCATTTAGCATTAGGTATATCCCCTAATGCAATCCCTCCCCCCTCCCCCCACCCCACAACAGTCCCCAGAGTGTGATGTTCCCCTTCCTGTGTCCATGTGTTCTCATTGTTCAATTCCCACCTATGAGTGAGAATATGCGGTGTTTGGTTTTTTGTCCTTGTGATAGTTTACTGAGAATGATGATTTCCAATTTCATCCATGTCCCTACAAAGGACATGAACTCATCATTTTTTATGGCTGCATAGTATTCCATGGTGTATATGTGCCACATTTTCTTAATCCAGTCTATCATTGTTGGACATTTGGGTTGGTTCCAAGTCTTTGCTATTGTGAATAGTGCCGCAATAAGCATATGTGTGCATGTGTCTTTATAGCAGCATGATTTATAGTCCTTTGGGTATATACCCAGTAATGGGATGGCTGGGTCAAATGGTATTTCTAGTTCTAGATCCCTGAGGAATCACCACACTGACTTCCACAATGGTTGAACTAGTTTACAGTCCCACCAACAGTGTAAAAGTGTTCCTATTTCTCCACATCCTCTCCAGCATCTATTGTTTCCTGACTTTTTAATGATTGCCATTCTAACTGGTGTGAGATGGTATCTCATTGTGGTTTTGATTTGCATTTCTCTGATGGCCAGTGATGATGAGCATTTTTTCATGTGTCTTTTGGCTGCATAAATGTCTTCTTTTGAGAAGTGTCTGTTCATATCCTTTGCCCACTTTTTGATGGGGTTGTTTGTTTTTTTCTTGTAAATTTGTTGGAGTTCATTGTAGATTCTGGATATTGGCCCTTTGTCAGATGACTAGATTGCAAAAATTTTCTCCCATTCTGTAGGTTGCCTGTTCACTCTGATGGTAGTTTCTTTTGCTGTGCAGAAGCTCTTTAGTTTAATTAGATCCCATTTGTCAATTTTGGCTTTTGCTGCCATTGCTTTTGGTGTTTTAGACATGAAGTCCTTGCCCATGCCTATGTCCTGAATGGTAATGCCTAGGTTTTCTTCTAGGGTTTTTATGGTTTTAGGTCTAACATTTAAGTCTTTAATCCATCTTGAATTAATTTTTGTATAAGGTGTAAGGAAGGGATCCAGTTTCAGCTTTCTACATATGGCTAGCCAGTTTTCCCAGCACCATTTATTAAATAGGGAATCCTTTCCCCATTGCTTGTTTTTCTCAGGTTTGTCAAAGATCACATAGTTGTAGACAAGCAGCATTATTTCTGAGGGCTCTGTTCTGTTCCATTGATCTATATCTCTGTTTTGGTACCAGTACCATGCTGTTTTGGTTACTGTGGCCTTGTAGTATATTTTGAGGTCAGGTAGCGTGATGCCTCCAGTTTTGTTCTTTTGGCTTAGGATTGACTTGGTGATGTGGGCTCTTTTTTGGTTACATATGAAGTTTAAAGTAGTTTTTTTCCAATTCTGTGAAGAAAGTCATTGGTAGCTTGATGGGGATGGCATTGAATCTATAAATTACCTTGGGCAGTATGGCCATTTTCACGATATTGATTCTTCCTACCCGTGAGCATGGAATGTTCTTCCATTTGTTTGTATCCTCTTTTATTTCATTGAGCAGTGGTTTGTAGTTCTCCTTGAAGAGGTCCTTCACATCCCTTGTAAGTTGGATTCCTAGGCATTTTATTCTCTTTGAAGCAATTGTGAATGGGAGTTCACTCATGATTTGGCTCTCTGTTTGTCTGTTATTGGTGTATAAGAATGCTTGGATTTTTGTACATTGATTTTGTATCCTGAGACTTTGCTGAAGTTGCTTATCAGCTTAAGGAGATTTTGGGCTGAGTCAATGGGGTTTTCTAGATATACAATCATGTCATCTGCAAACAGGGACAATTTGACTTCCTCTTTTCCTAATTGAATACCCTTTATGTCCTTCTCCTGCCTGATTGCCCTAGCCAGAACTTCCAACACTATGTTGAATAGGAGTGGTGAGAGAGGGCATCCCTGTCTTGTGTGAGTTTTCAAAGGGAATGCTTCCGGTTTTTGCCCATTCAGTATGATATTGGCTGTGGGTCTGTCATAGATAGCTCTTATTATTTTGAGATACGTCCCATCAATACCTAATTTATTGAGAGTTTTTAGCATGAAGATTTGTTGAATTTTGTCAAAGACCTTTTCTGCATCTATTGAGATAATCATGTGGTTTTTGTCTTTGGTTCTGTTTATATGCTGGATTACATTTATTGATTTGAGTATATTGAACCAGCCTTGCATCCCAGGGATGAAGCCCACTTGATCATGGTGGATAAGCTTTTTGATGTGCTGCTGGATTCGGTTTGCCAGTATTTTATTGAGGATTTTTGCATCAATGTTCATCAAGGATATTGGTCTAAAATTCTCTTTTTTGGTTGTGTCTCTGCCCGGCTTTGGTATCAGGATGATGCTGGCCTCATAAAATGAGTTAGGGAGGATTCCCTCTTTTTCTATTGATTGGAATAGTTTCAGAAGGAATGGTACCAGTTCCTCCTTGTACCTCTGATAGAATTCGGCTGTGAATGCATCTGGTCCTGGACTCTTTTTGGTTGGTAAGCTATTGATATTGCCACAATGTCAGATCCTCTTATTGGTCTATTCAGAGATTCAAGTTCTTCCTGGTTTAGTCTTGGGAGAGTGTATGTGTCGAGGAATTTATCCATTTCTTCTAGATTTTCTAGTTTATTTTCATAGAGGTGTTTGTATTATTCTCTGATGGTAGTTTGTATGTCTGTGGGATCAGTGGTGATATCCCCTTTATCATTTTTTATTGCATCTATTTGATTGTTCTCTCTTTTCTTCTTTATTAGTCTTGCCAGTGGTATATCAATTTTGTTGATCCTTTCAAAAAAGCAGCTCCTGGATTCATTAATTTTTTGAAGGGTTTTTTGTGTCTCTATTTCCTTTAGTTCTGCTCTGATTTTAGTTATTTCTTGCCTTCTGCTAGCTGTTGAATGTGTTTGCTCTTGCTTTTCTAGTTCTTTTAATTGTGATGTTAGGGTGTCAATTTTGGATCTTTCCTGCTTTCTGTTGTGGGCATTTAGTGCTATAAATTTCCCTCTACACACTGCTTTGAATGTGTCCCAGAGATTCTGGTATGTTGTGTCTTTGTTCTCGTTGGTTACAAAGAACGTCTTTATTTCTGCCTTCATTTCGTTATGTACCCAGTAGTCATTCAGGAGCAGGTTGTTCAGTTTCCATGTAGTTGAGCGGTTTTGAGTGAGTTTCTTGATCCTGAGTTCTAGTTTGATTGCACTGTGGTCTGAGAGACAGTTTGTTAATTTCTGTTCTTTTACATTTGCTGAGGAGAGCTTTACTTCCAACTATGTGGTCAGTTTTGGAATAGGTGTGGTGTGGTGCTGAAAAGAAAGTATATTCTGTTGATTTGGGGTGGAGAGTTCTGTAGATGTCTATTAGGTCCACTTGGTGCAGAGCTGAGTTCAATTCCTGGATATCCTTGTTAACTTTCTGTCTCGTTGATCTGTCTAATGTTGACCGTGGGGTGTTAAAGTCTCCCATTATTATTGTGTGGAAGTCTAAGTCTGTTTGTAGGTCACTCAAGACTTGCTTCATGAATCTGGGTGCTCCTGTATTAGGTGCATGTATATTTAGGATAGTTAGCTTTTCTTGTTGAATTGATCCCTTTACCATTATGTAATGGCCTTCTTTGTCTCTTTTGATCTTTGTTGGTTTAAAGCCTGTTTTATCAGAGACTAGGATTGCAACCTCTGCCTTTTTTTGTTTTCCATTTGCTTGGTAGATCTTCCTCCATCCTTTTATTTTGAGCCTATGTGTGTCTCTGCACGTGAGATGGTTTTCCTGAATACAGCACACTGATGAGTCTTGACTCTTTATCCAATTTGCCAGTCTGTGTCTTTTAATTGGAGCATTTAGTCCATTTACATTTAAAGTTAATATTGTTATGTGTGAATTTGATCCTGTCATTATGATGTTACCTGGTTATTTTGCTCATTAGTTGATGCAGTTTCTTCCTAGTCTCGATGGTCTTTACATTTTGGCATGATTTTGCAGCGGCTGGTACCGGTTGTGCCTTTCCATGTTTAGTGCTTCCTTCAGGAGCTCTTTTAGGGCAGGCCTGGTGGTGACAAAATCTCTCAGCATTTGCTTGTCTGTAAAGTATTTTATTTCTCCTTCACTTATGAAGCTTAGTTTGGCTGCATATGAAATTCTGGTTTGAAAATTCTTTTCTTTAAGAATGTTGAATATTGGCCCCCACTCTCTTCTGGCTTGTAGAGTTTCTGCTGAGAGATCCACTGTTAATCTGATGGGATTCCCTTTGTGGGTAACCCGACCTTTCTCTCTGGCTGCCCTTAACATTTTTTCCTTCATTTCAACTTTGGTAAATCTGACTATTATGTGTCTTGGAGTTGCTCTTCTCGAGGAGTATCTTTGTGGCATTCTCTGTATTTCCTGAATCTGAATGTTGGCCCACCTTGCTAGACTGGGGAAGTTCTCCTGAATAATATCCTGCAGAGTGTTTTCCATCTTGGTTCCATTCTCCCCGTCACTTTCAGGTACACCAATCAGATACAGATTTGGTCTTTTCACATAGTCCCATATTTCTTGGAGGCTTTGTTCGTTTCTTTTTATTCTTTTTTCTCTAAACTTCCCTTCTCGCTTCATTTCATTCATTTCATCTTCCATCACTGATACCCTTTCTTCCAGTTGATCGCGTCAGCTCCTGAGGCTTCTGCATTTTTCACGTAGTTCTCGAGCCTTGGCTTTCAGCTCCATCAGTTCCTTTAAGCACTTCTCTGTATTGGTTATTCTAGTTATACATTCGTCTAAATTTTTTTCAAAGTTTTCAACTTCTTTGCCTTTAGTTTGAATTTCCTCCTGTAGCTCAGAGTAGTTTGATCGTCTGAAGCCTTCTTCTCTCAACTCGTCAAAGTCATTCTCCATCCAACTTTGTTCCGTTGCTGGTGAGGAACTGCATTCCTTTGGAGGAGGAGAGGCACTCTGCTTTTTAGAGTTTCCAGTTTTTCTGCTTTGTTTTTTCCCCGTCTTTGTGGTTTTATCTACTTTTGGTCTTTGATGATGGTGATGTACAGATGGGTTTTTGGTGTGGATGTCCTTTCTGTTTGTTAGTTTTCCTTCTAACAGACAGTACCCTCCACTGCAGATCTATTGGAGTTTGCTAGAGGTCCACTCCAGACCCTGTTTGCCTGGGTATCAGCAGCGGTGTCTGCAGAACCGCGGATTTTCGTGATCCGCGAATGCTGCTGTCTGATCGTTCCTCTGGAAGTTTTGTCTCAGAGGAGTACCTGGGCATGTGAGGTGTCAGTCTGCCCCTACTTGGGGGTGCCTCCCAGTTAGGCTGCTCAGGGATCAGGGGTCAGGGACCCACTTGAGGAGGCAGTCTTCCCATTCTCAGATCTCCAGCTGTGTGCTGGGAGAACCACTGCTCTCCTCAAAGCTGTCAGACAGGGGGGACATTTAAGTCTGCAGAGGTTACTGTTGTCTTTTTGTTTGTCTGTGCCCTGCCCCCAGAGGTGGAGCCTACAGAGGCAGGCAGGCCTTCTTGAGCTGTGGTGGGCTCCACCCAGTTCGAGCTTCCCAGTTGCTTTGTTTACCTAAGCGAGCCTGGGCAATGGCGGGCGCCCCTCCCCCAGCCTCGGTGCCGCCGTGCAGTTTGATCTCAGACTGCTGTGCTAGCAATCAGCAAGACTCCGTGGGCGTAGGACCCTCCGAGCCAGGTGCGAGATATAATCTCCTGGTGCGCCGTTTCCTAAGCCCGTCGGAAAAGCGCAGTATTCGGGTGGGAGTGGCCCGATTTTCCAGGTGCCGTCTGTCACCCCTTTCCTTGACCAGAAAAGGGAACTCCCTGACCCCTTGCATCTCCCGAGTGAGGCAATGCCTCGCCCTGCTTCGGCTGGCACACGGTGCGCTGCACCCACTGTCCTGCGCCCACTGTCTGGCACTCCCTAGTGAGATGAACCCGGTACCTGAGATGGAAATGCAGAAATCACCCGTCTTGTGCGTCGCTCACACTGGGAGCTGTAGACCGGAGCTCTTCCTATTCGGCCATCTTGGCTCCTCCTCCACAACAGTATGTGATTTCTATGTTGATGTCCTCTTCTTTACATAACCAGAAGTTTAAAAATCTGACTGCTTGTCTGATACCTGTGTGCTGGTCTTGGCCTAGTTCTTAAGTCTTTGGCATGTTAAATAGAATAGAATCCACATGTGTGCATTTGGGAGTAAGCTCAAGAGTTCATAAACAAGTTTATGGATTGCTTTTCTAAGCTTCTCTCTCTCTGCATGTTCTCCGGGTGCTTTCTGGTTTCCTGTGGTTTCTCTATAAGATGCCTTGGCAAGAAGGCTGAGGCTTTATTTCGTCCACTCTGCTGTGCCGTTCTGCAACCACGTTCACTTCCAGACCCATGTGAGAGGAGGACAGAGAGAAAAAGAAACACAATGGAGGTTGACCCACCCTCTTGGAACCACAGCTTCAATGAACAAACAAGAAAGTTTACTTTCTTAGAATTTCGACTCCTGTGTTTCCCATTTCTGGCCACCACCACCACCATCACTTTGTGATTGCTTGAGGACTAGGCAAGAGTTAAGGAAGAAAAGAAAAAATGGGCGGGGAATTGCCACATTCCCTCTGAGCATTATGAATTCTGATTCCCACTCCTAAAGCTAAAATGAGCAAGCTTGTCCTGGAGCTGTCTATGGCCTGGTGTCCACTTCCAAGTTTCCAGTTCATTCAGGCCAGAAGACAGTTCAGTGGGAATTAGAAAGATGAATGAGAACAATGGTAAACTTATCATCAGCCCAGCAATACTTCACATTTTGGTCTTCTCCAATGTGCCTACTTCTACTTCGAGTCCTCAAATTGCTGCTTTGTGTATTCTTCCTAGATTTTATAGTTAAGCGGGAGAAAGAGTATGCCATGTGTTTGCTCTATCCTTTCTGGAACAAGAGCATTTTACTCTGATTCGTTGGGATTAAATTGATGTAACTTGCAGTATATTTATGTAGGTCTAATGGTTTTTCTATTTTTTTATTCAATGGGAAGTTCATTAAAGCATTTATCTGATGACAGTAAGAAATTGAAATTAGTACCAGTACTCCTTTACATACATTACCTAATTATAATCTCACGTGTTCTTTGTGTGTCCGTGTGTGTGTGTGTGTGTGTGTGTGTGTGAGAGAGAGAGAGAGAGAGAGAGAGGGAGTCTCACTCTATTGCCCAGGCTGGAGTGCAGTGGTGCAGTCTCAGCTCACTGCAACCTCCGCCTCCCAGGTTCAAGTGATTCTCATGCCTCAGCCTCCCAAGGAGCTGGAATTCCAGGTGCTTGCCACTATGCCTGGCTAATTTTTGTATTTTTAGTAGAGACAGGGTTTCACTATGTTGGCCAGGCTGGTCTGAAACTCCAGACCACAAGTGATTCACCCACCTTAGCTTCCTAAAGTGATAGGGATTACAGTCTTGAGCCACCTCACCTGGCTTCATGTATTCTTTATAGTTCCCATCCTCTGAAGAAAGTTGGATTGAATATTTTGAAGCACAATACTATTGCTATTTGCCCAACAGAAAAACATGGAGTGCCACTGCACTCCAGCCTGGGCAACAAGAGCGAAACTTTGTCTCAAAAAAAAAAAAATGAAAAGAAAATTAGTGATATTTCAATCACTGTATTCATATTTAGTTTGCCTTTAATATATATCTTTCTCTAAAAATTTACTTTGACTTTTGCCATATGTATAACATTTTCATTGTTATTTTAAGCAATCACATGAAGTTTCTCAAATTATAAGCATATTTTGAAATAAAAATTTCAAAACATATTTCAGAAATAAGGATATGTTTGTAATTTGGTTATTCTTAACTGAATATACAAGTTTATTATTTATAGGCTTGGATTTGGTGAATTTGAGAATTTCAGTGGATGCTATGAGGTTATTCAGAAGAAGCAACAGATGTGTGTTTATTCACCCTTACGTTTTGCAGTTTTCTTACGTTTAAATTCCTTAATCTTCCTTGCTTTTGCCAATCACTTGACAACAATATTTATTGTACAGCAGCATCTAGGAAAACATAAATGATACTGTTTTTGCCAGTTTCTTAAAGTTCTTTCAAGAATCCTATTATTTTGAGAAATGATGCAGATCATATATTTTACTGATAAGTCATACAGGTTTATCTAAACTTACAGGCTATTGAACACCATGAAGGAAAAGCAGTCAGTTATATTAATATCAGTTCCTGACACACAAGATGCAATTCAATATTTCATCAAACAATGACAAGCACACAGCATGATATGCTAGCTAGGATTTCTCATGTTATTTTTTTGTCTTCCAGTTCTCTGATAATAAGGATAAGCCTAAAAACACTGCTAACAATATATAGTCTAACCACTCAATTGTGAAGGTATGAGTAGAACATATTATTCATTTCTTATTTTTTGTTTTATTAGAGACATACTTTGTGTGTGTGTGTATGTGACTGAAAGTCACAGTCTTCAGCTGTGTTTCAATCAATACTTCAATATTCTGATTTCAATTTTCTGTGGGTAATGAAATTTCAAACGTCTATAAGGGAAATTGTTTTATAAGATAATTAACATAGTCAGGCATGGTGGCAGGCATCTGTAATTCCAGCTACTCAGGAGGCTGAGGCAGGAGAACTGCTTGAACCCAGGAGGCGGAGGTTGCAGTGAGCTGAGATCGTGCCACTGCACTTCAGTCTGGGCAACAAGAGCAAAACTTCGTCTCAAAAAAAAAAAAGAAAAGAAAAAGAAAATTAGTGATATTTCAATCACAGTATCCATATTTAGTTTGCGTTTAATATGTCTTCTCTAAAAATTGACTTTTGCCATATGTATGACATTTTCATTGTTATTTTAAGCAATCACATAAAGTTTCTGAAATTATAAACATATTTTGAAATAAAAATTTCAAAACATATTTCAGAAATAAGGATATGTTTGTAATTTGATTATTCTTAACTGAATATACTTCCTCCAATTATATGATCTGAAATTTAGGAAGGTAAAAGCTTTTTGTTAAACATAGTTTATTGAACATATTAGTTTACCTCTATGCCTTTTTGACAATTCACTAACAGGAATAAGGGTATATAGAATGTTTACTCTAACAAGAAGAAAGCAAAAGAGAAAGGGAAAAGAAACTACATCAGGTGAGAAAAGTCAATGTCTGTATTAGGTCATGTCTTTATTGCTATAAAGAAGAACCTGAGATGGGTAATTTGTAATGAAAAGAGGTTTAATTGGCTCATGATTCTTCTGGCAGTACAAGCATGGCTCCAGCTTCTGCTTCTGGTGAGGGGCTCAGGAAGCTTCTAATTATGGTAGGAGGAGAAGGGGAGCCTGTACATCACATGGTGTGAGCAGGAGCAAGGGGTGGGGAAGTTGTGGTCCTAGACTTTTAAACAACCTTATCTCGCATGAACTAACTGAGCAACAACTCACTTATAAACAGGGGATGCTTCTAAACCATTCATGAGGAATCCACCTCCATGATTCCGTCATCTCCCACCAGGCCCCACCTCCAACACTGAGAATCACATTTCAACATGAGATTTCAAGAAGACAAATATCCAAACCACATCAATGTCAACAAATTTCAGAAAATGAAAATCAAGTGGAGGATCAATAACTCATGTAGCAATGGAAATTAGTGTGACTACTGCAGGGGGATAGGCCCCTTTCATCTCATGCTTTTCTTTTGGGCATATAGCAAGCAGTGGAATTGTTATATCAAATCGTAGGCCTATGTTCATCTATAGTAAGTACTGCCAAACAGTCCTCTAAAGTGGTAGCACCAACTTAAACTCCTCCAGTGATATTTTACAGTTCATATTGCTCCATATTCTCAGAAACATTTGGTATTGTGTGTTTATTTCATCTTAAGTATTCTGGTACAGGTGGTAGTATTACATTGCACTTTAAAATAAGTTATTTAAATATGTCTTTGAGAAACTAGATATAGTAGATAGGAAAAGGACATTATAGAAGACAGTGAAATATGAAGACAGAAAAATAAGAATTTAGGATGACTCAAGCAGTCTGATTTTTACTTTTGGTCAAGATGGAGTAACTTCTACTATCTGAGATAAGAAAACTCATTTAAAATATGTGGAAAAAACATATTTAAGATATGAGACATCAGATAACCAAGAGATAGTAATTAAAAGAGGAAAGCCCTACAATTTCCCCAACTTACTATTTAGGGTAAATTTTTAGGCCCTGGCACAGGGAGAGAGGACCCTGATAAAACCTTATAAACTCCTTAATGCACTATTAATTGAGAAGACAGATCTGAGAGTTCAGGGAAATCAAGGTAGCAAGATTTCACAACGTCAGTACGACAGAGAAAAGGGCTTTCCAAAAGACAACTCCAGAGAGGTGCAGAGGTTCTCTGTGAGTGCTCACTTAAATTTTACTAATAAAAAAATTCAACAAAGAAGATAAAACAGATCGTAAAAAGTATGTCACTTTTCTAAAATAACATAGGAAAAGAGGAAAATAACAAAGACATGGGACAGATTCAAAGCAAATAGCAAGGTAGAATTAAACCTAAGAATATCAGTAATCACATTAAATATAAATGATCTAAATACCCCAATTAAATGGCATAGATTGTCAAATAGTATTTTTTTACAAGACCCAGGTATGTGCTGCTTCAGAGAAACATACTTTAAATATAAAAATGAAAATACCCTAAAATGAAGAGGTATAAGAAAACTTCTGGGATTGACAGATATATTTGCTATCTTGATTGTGCAAAGTTTTCACAGTTGTGTAGATTTATCACAATACCCAATCGTATGCTTTATTTGAAGTTTTCTGTATGCCAATTATACTTCAGTAAAGCTGTGAGAAAATAATATGGTCCATGTAGGGAGTGGCAAGAAGTATAAAATTTCTGTAGCAGTGGAAGGTGAGTTTGGAAAAATAGATGTGAGTCCATCTCTGGAGGAAATTAAATGCTAATCTCAGTTTGGACTTTATTCTAGAAACCAGGTATTGTCATATTTTTTCTGTGAAAAGCCGTAGAGTATGTACTTTAGACTTTGAAGTCTGAGTCAAAAATCTATAATATCATATACTTATATAATCATTTAAAAATATAAAGGCTGGGTGCAGATGCTCATGCCTATAGTCTCAGCACTTTGGCAGGCTGAGGCAAGGCAGATCACTGAAGCACAGAAGAATGGGACCAGCCTGAACAATATGGCAAAAACCCCTCTCTACAAAAAACACAAAAATTAGCTGGCATGGTGGTGCATGCCTGTAGTCCCAGCTACTTGGGAGGCTGATGTGGGAGGACCACCTGAGCTTGGGAGATGGAGGCTGCAGTAAGCTGTGATCATGCCATTGCACTCTAGCCTGGATGAAAGAGTGAGACCCTATCTTAAAAAAAAAATGTAAAACCATTCTTAGCTTTCAGTCTGTGTATTAGTCCATTTTCATAGTGCTATAAAGAACTGCCTGAGACAAGGTAATTTATAAAAAATAGAGGTTTAATTGGCTCACAATTCAGTATGGCTGGGGAAGCCTTAGGAAACTTACAATTGTGGCGGAAGGCAAAAAGGAAGCAAGGCACCTTTTTCACAAGACGGAAGGAGAAGTGCCTAGCAAAGTAGGAAGAGCCCCTTATAAAACCATCAGATCTTGTAAGAAGTCACTCACTATCATGAGAATAGCATGAGGGAAACCACCCCCATGATTCAATTACATCCACCTGGTCTCTCCCTTGACACATAGGGATTATAGGGATTATAATTCAAGATGAGACTTGGTTGGGGATAAAAAGCCTAACCAAATCATTCTGTCCCTGGCCCTACCCAAATATCATATCCTTTTCACATTATGATACCAATCATGCCTTCCCAACTGTCCCCCAAAGTCATAATTCATTCCAGCATTAACCCAAAATTCCAAGTCCAAAGTCTCATCTGAGAAAAGGCAAGTCCCTTCAACCTATGAGCCTGTAAAATCAAAAGCAAGTGAATTAGTTTCTAGATACAATAGGGGTACAGGCATTGGGTAAATACACCCATTCCAAATGGGAGAAATTGACCAGAACAAAAGGGCTCCAGGCCTTGTGTAAGTCTGAAATCTAGTGTGGCAGTCAAATCTTCAAGCTGCAGAATGATCTCCTTTGACTTCTTGTCTCACTTTCAGGTCACCCTGATGCAAGAGGTGGGCTCCCACAGTCTTGGACAGCTCTACCCCTGTGGCTTTGCAGGGTACAGCTCCACTCCTGGCTGCTTTTATGGGCTGGCATTGAGTGTCTGTGGCTTTTCCAGGCACATGGTGCAGGCTGTCGGTGGTCTACCATTCTGGGGTTTAGTGGATGGTGGCCCTCTTCTCACAGTGCCACTAGGCAGTACCCAAGTGGGGACTCTGTGTGGGTGTTTAAACCCTACATTTTCCCTCTTCATTGCCCATGAGGGCAATGAAGTTCCCTCATGAGGGTTCCCCATGAGGTTCTCCATGAGGGCTCCACCCCTGCATCAGACTTTTGCCATATAATGAAATATTATACTAAATGTTAATCTAGGCATTTCCATACATCCTCTGAAATCTGGGTAGAAACTCCCAAGGCTCAATTCTTGTCTTCTGTGTACCTAAAGGCCCAACAGCACATGGAAGCCACCAATGCTTGGGGGTTGCAACCGCTGAAGCAATGGCCCAAGCTGTACCTTGGCCCCTTTTAGCCATGGCTGAAGCTGGAGTGACTGGGGTGCAGGGTGCCATGTCCCAAGGCTGCACAGGGCAGCTGGGCCCTGAGCCCAGCCCATGAAACCTTTTTTCCCTCCTAGGCCTCTAGGTTTGTGATGGGAAGTGCTGCCGTGAATATCTCTGAAATGCCCTAGAAATATTTTCTCCATTGTCTTGGCAATTAGCATTCAGCTCCTTGTTAGTTATGCAAATTCCTGCAGCCAGCTTTAATTTCTCCCCAGAAAATGGGTTTTTCTTTTCTATTGTATCATCAGGTTGCAAATTTTCAAAAATTTTATGCTCTATTTCCCTTTTAAACATAAGTTCTAATTTCAAACCATCTCTTTGTGAATGTATAAAACTGAATGGTTTTAAGAGCACCCAAGTAACATCTTGAATGCTTTGCTGCTTAGAAATTTCTTCTGCCAGTTACCCTAAATCATCTCTCATGAGTTCAAAGTTCCACAGATCTCTGCGACAGAAGCAAAATGCCACCAGTCTCTTTGCTAAAGCATAGCAAGAGTCACCTTTATTCCAGTGCACAACAAGCTCCTTATCTCCATCTGAGCCCACCTCAGCCTTGACTTAATTGTCCATATCACTATCAGCATTTTGTTCTGAGTCATTCAACAAGCCTCTAGGAAGTTGCAAACTTTCCCACATCTTCCTGTCTTCTTCTGAGCCCTCCAGGTCTCTAGACAGTTCCAAACTTTCCCACATCTTCCTATCTTCTTCTGAGCCCTCCAAACTTTCCAACTTTTGCCTGTTACCCATTTCCAAAGACGCTTCCACACTTTTGGTATCTTTATAGCAGTACCCCACTCTCTTTGGTACCAATTTACTGTATTATTCCATTTTCATACTACTATAAACTAGTATGCCCAAGATTGGGTAATTTATAAAGGAAAGAGGTGTAATTGACCACCAATTTAACATGTCTGGAGAAGCCTCAGGAAATTTACAATCATGGCAGAAGGCAAAGGGGAAGCAAGGGACCTTCTTCACAAGGCAAGAGGAAGGAGAATTGCCTAGAGAAAGGGGAAGAGCCCCTTATAAAACCATCTGATCTTGTGAGAACTCACTCAATATCACAAAGACAGCATGGGGGAAAACACCCCCATGATTCAATTATATCCACCTGGTCTCTCCCTTGACACATGGGGATTATGAGGATTATAATTCAAAATGAGATTTGGGTGGGGACACAAAGCCTAACCAAATCAGTCTGTACAAATCTATGCAGTGGTCTGGTTTTGCAAAAAGGCTAAACTCTTACTATAGACAATAGAGAATAGCATAGCCATATCTACTATTTAGAAATGTAACTTGCAGAAACTGTGGAGTGGATATGAGCAGGGAGAAAGCAGAGACAGGCAGACCTGAGATGAATGCACTATTCCAAAAGATGTAGTGATTTAAATAATAAATCTTTATTATTATGGGGGAAAACTTAAAAGTAGAAATTAAAAAGGTAATGCAGGCTGGCTATGGTGGCTCATGCCTATAATCCCAGCACTTTGGGAGGCCAAGGCAGGCGGATCACAAAGTCACGAGATGGAGACCATCTGGCCAACACAGTGAAACCTGGACTCTACTAAAAATACAAAAATTAGATGGGCATGATGGTGCATGCCTATGAACCCAACTCGGGAGGCTGAGACAGGAGAATCGCTTGAACCAGGGACTTGGAGGTTGTGGTGAGCCGAGATCCTGCCACTGCACTCCAGCCTGGTGACAGAGCAAGACTCTGTCTCAAAAAAAAAAAAAAAAAAAGTAACGATGGTCTGTTCCCAAATAGATTTTTCTAAAGGAAAAAATAATAGAAACCACTTTGTTAGATAACCTGTAACTTTCCAACATGATTCTGTAGAATATAGACATATGTTGGAAAACATTCTTATCTTCACTCGCTTGTTTCTTGAAAGCAAGAAGTTTATACATCCTATAATATAAACAGAAAAATAAGGAAGTAGTAGAGAAGGAAAGAATATATAAGAAAGAAATTTAAAAGTTCTCAAGACATAAGTACTGATATCCCATTTATAACCCAATTCTAACAAAACCTAAGACCACTAATTGAATAGATACACAGAATACTTGTGCAATTATCTCATGTTTGGTATTAGCATTCACCATTTATTTACCTTCATTCCATTTTTACAGTGTTTATAAAAACTAAAGGCTGGGTGCAGTGGCTCATGCCTGTAATCCCAGCACTTTGGGAGGCCGAGGCAGGTGGATCACTCGAGGTCAGGAGTTGGAGACCAGCCTGCCAACATGGTGAAACCCCATCTCTACTGAAATACAAAAATTAGGCAGACGTGGTGATGGATGCCTATAATCCCAGCTAGTCAGGAGGCTGAGGCAGGAGAATTGCTTGATCTGGGAGCAGAGGTTGCAGTGAGCCGAGATCGCACCACTGCACTCCAGCCTGGACAACAGAGCCAGACCCCTTCTCAAAAACAAACAAACAAACAAACAAAAAACTCTAAAACCTAAATATGCCTGAAATATGGTAGGCATTGTGCATACTGTGATGTGTGATATTGAGGCCCATCTCTGGCTTGTGGCAGTTACATAAAGCTGAGATAACACCTGACACAATAGTTGTAATCTAATATGATATGATCTGAGAGTTATATGCTGTATACTATTAATGTGTGCTATATAAGAGAATGTGAGTGCCTCAATAATAATTTTCTAACAACAGAATTCTTTATTTTTAAATGAAATATTATACTAAATGTTAATATCGAAATAGAGAAATATTGAAGTAATCCAAATATATTTTATGAGTTCAAAATTTTTAGGATTTCAAAGGCAAGTTGATGTACAAAAACATTTGAAATCAGGGATAGTTGAAAGTTGCAGCTCTTATATCCAATTTGTATGTGTATTTTTTGCATTAGGAGTAATATCCAAGTTCACATTAATAATAATTTCAAATAGAAAGTTGTTAATAGCTAGGTCATTTTGCAATATTAGAATAATCATTTTTCAGACACAGTTAAAGCACTTTCAAGATATTTACTGTCTGTTTTCATCCCTTACCTATAATACATTAAGCAGAAAACATATAAATCTAAGAAAGATGAATTGTGCCATTATCAGACCATGCATTAAGTAGATATGCATAATCTTCTACAGGAATTTAATTAGCAGAGTACTCACACACTATCCAGTTCAATTAAACAAGTATGTATTGAGGACCTACATTGTGACAAGCACTAAGCACCAGACAAACCTGCTCTTGTGGTGCTTACAGCCATTAAACAGGTAATTACCAAGGTCTAACTAATGCGGAAAAGGCCCAGGTCCTTTGAGAAACTAAATTTGGCCTAAGAAGTCAGAATGGCCCTCTTAAAGAAGTGTGAGCTGAAAGATAAGTGAATCACAGAGTCATTGGGGTTATGAGGAATTGGCAACACACGTGGGTCATGAGGTAGAGATACAATGAAGAGACTTTTCAACAGAGAAGAAGTCTTAAAGCAGGAGAAAGAGCATTGTAAAACCATAGAAATTAAAGGAGATCTTTGGCAATTCATTCCTTTATTTGCCAAATATACCTCATTTGAGGGTCTAATAATGCCTAGCACTGTTCTAGACCCTGGAAATGCATTTTAGAAAACAAAACAAAGAAAAATATCTTCTTTATTGGAGCATACATTTTACTGTGGAATGATTTAAAAATTAAATGCATCATGTATCAGATGTGAAGTTCTTTGGAGAGGGGAGTATAATATGAAATATTGCAGCAGGATGTAGCAGGAAGCAGGGAAGACTTCATTAATCTGGTGATATTTGAACAAAGACCTGATATAAAGGAAGGGTTAAAGCATGCAGATAGCTGAGTAAGAGCAAGTGTTAAAAAAAGCCCTGTTGTGGGAAGGAGCTTTGGGTGTGCAAGATTCTGGAAAAGGCCAGTGTGGCTAGAGCGAAGTGTCTGAAGGAACAAAAGGTAGGAAATGAAAAGCAGAGTCACAGGGGGTGGGAAGCAAAACCATGCAGTGCTTGGGAGGCAGTTATCAAGGCAACAACTTTTACTCTCCGAGGAAGAGAAAGCCAATGGAAGGCTCGAAGTCCAGTCATAATACAGTCTTATACATGTTTTAAGGAGATCATCAGCTACTGGGTTGACCATAAACTGTAGAAGGGCAAAGCCTTAACGGAGAAGGTGCAGGAAGGGAGTATTTTCATCTGATGTGGTTGGAGAAGTAGGCAGGGCCAAATCATGGGCAACATTGTAATCCAAGTTAAATATTTTAAACTTCAACATTAATATGGTGGAAAATTATAAGCATTTTTTAAATAGAAGGATGTAATGAATAGATTTCTGTGTTAAAATTTGGCTATCCAGTATGGTATTCGCTAGCCATGTGAGGTTATTGGGCACTTGAAATGCAGTTAGTTTAAATTGAAATCTGCTAAAGTACATACAGGATTTCAAATACTTTGAGAAAAAAAAAATTTAAAATCCAAGGAATGTAAAATATTTCAATGGTTGATATAATGTTAAAATGATAATATTTTGGATATATTGGGTTAAATAAAATATATTATTAAAATATAATTCCACCTGTTTCTTTTTAGTATTTTAATGTGGCTACTACAAAATTTAAAATTATTTATATGTGTCTCACCTTATATTGCTGTTAGACACAGTGTATTTAGAAGATCACTCTGAAGAATGGATTAAAGTGGGCAAGAATAGTTGCTGAGAGGCTAGTTATTAGACTGTTCTCAAGAACAGTTCGAATATCACTAGCCTATTCTAAATATCTTAGGAGGTGTTCTAAGCATTCTGAAAAGATTCTAAGAAGTAGAAAATTCACAGAAAACGCATCAGATAAGAAATTATTTAAATTCTTGTTTTAGCTACCAAAGAAAATAAATAAAAGGTAACAATGTCTTGCTGCACAAAATTAAGTTATAAGCAAGCTACTTTATATTCTGAACAATGTTTTTGGCTGAAATTTGCATGGCTGATTAAAAGAAGAAAATAATATGCTTATAATTCTTCTTTATGTGTCTTATAGGTTCTACATATGTACATGTAATAAATATCTTTTATATTGTGGTTCTATGGCATACATATTCCTAATTAATTTTAAATGGTCTTATTCTACAGAATAACATTAAAAACCTTTTAAATAATATTTAAAATGTTTTAAATATTACTTTATCTTAAAATAATATTTTAAATACCATTGCAATATTTAGAATGTAAACTCCCCATTTAGATTTATATATTCTCTATAAATTGACTAGTATGTTAGAATTTTAAATATTGTTATAGATTAAAGGTATTATTTAAATTTCAGGTCCAACTTTTTAATTTTTGGCTAATTTTGTTTGTTTGTTTGTTTGTTTGTTTTGAGATGGAGTCTCACTCTGTCACCCAGGCTGGAGTGCAGTGGCGCGATATCGGCTCACTGCAAGCTCCGCCTCCCGGCTTCATGCCATTCTCCTGCCTCAGCCTCCTGAGTAGCTGGGACTACAGGCGCCTGCCACCACACCCAGCTGATTTTTTGTATTTTTAGTAGAGAGGGGGTTTTACCGTGTTAGCCAGAATGGTCTCGATCTCCTGACCTTGTGATCAGCCCGCCTCGGCCTCCCGAAGTGCTGGGATTACAGGCGTGAGCCACCGCGCCCGGCAATTTTGGGCTAATTATTAACAGACCTATCCTGTCGAATATATTCAGTTATTTTAAACTGCATATTTTAGTAGAAAACAATTATTTTATTGGCAAACTGTATAAGGTAGATTTATTGAATATTTTATGATACATTGTCATAACTGCTGTCATAAGTTCACATTTAGTAATTAAATATTTTTAAACAATACTTCAATTATGAAAATGTTAGCGATGTTTCTCATGTATTATTTATGTATTCTGAATTTTCAAAATTTTAGAACAATATTTTAATAACCTTTTTTTGATTGACTATATACTATTTATTTATTAACAAGTTATTGAAGAGACTGTTGTTGTATATATGTGTACCACCACTCATCGTTGATATTGAATAACCAACCTCTTGATAGTAATTTTACTGTGTGGAATTGATAATTTTGCTTCTTTTGAATTACTAGATCATTTATAAAAGTATTATTATGAAAGCAAACATAAACTATCAAAAAATAGAGTTACAGCATATACAAAAGAAAATTTAGCCACTAAGAAAGGTGTCACAGACATACTTTCACCAAATTAGAATTTTCTTCTTTTTTTTTATTTTTTTATTTTATTATTATTATACTTTAAGTTTTAGGGTACATGTGCACAATGTGCAGGTTAGTTACATATGTATACATGTGCCATGCTGGAGTGCTGCACCCATTAACTCGTCATTTAGCATTAGGTATATCTCCTAATGCTATCCCTCCCCCCTCCCCCCACCCCACAACACAGGAAGAGAATTTTCTTCTTGACTACTCAGAAGAACTGAAGGGAAAATAGAATGTAAATACATTTTGAACAGTGTGATTTAATGTTATTTAATGCCATCTCTGAGAACGACACAAAATCATTTTCCTTACTGCTAGTTGTGGGCATCCCCATTCTTAGGTAAGCACTGATATTTTGTGTGCATGTGTGCATGTGCCCGTGTGGGTGTGTGTGTGTGTATGTGTGTATGCTTGAGGTATGATTTTAAAAATTAGCAGCCTCAGCTAAAATATGATTGCATTGTGGTTTTATTAACTCTCAATAACTAATTTCATTTGTTAATCTTAATATATATGTCTTCTCTATGTATGTGTAACACTGCACTCTGAGATCCAATGTGTGTATAAATTAAAGTATGTTGTACATGTACAAATAAAATAATCCTAGCAATAATAACTAAAAAAATGTTTTTTTCTCTTTTTACAGCTTGCAGACCAGGATTCTATAAAGCTTTTGCTGGGAACACAAAATGTTCTAAATGCCCTCCACACAGTTTAACATACATGGAAGCAACTTCTGTCTGTCAGTGTGAAAAGGGTTATTTCCGAGCTGCAAAAGACCCACCTTCTATGGCATGTACCAGTAAGTCTATACATTTTGGATTTGGAAATTCTGTTTCCAACCCTTTTGGTCTTTTCATTCTAAATTTAAAAAATAAGTAAATGTACAAAATCTTGCATTATCAATGCTATTTGTCTGTGATAACAGTCAAGGAAAAAGCTTCTCTCTCTTCTCAGCATAGTTGCTTTTCAACTCTTTGTAAAGAATGTGTTTACTCCTCAAAATTTGTTTTGATTCATGATGTACAAATGCCAGCACTGGTTTGAGGCCCTACAAGTTTTCCTTATCCATAATTTGTCCTTAGGAAATTATAGCAGTTGAAGGCTGCATGAGAAGTTATGAACAAAACTTCCGTTCTTTGCTTCAACCCTTGACCATTTTTAAAGCACATCAATTTAGGACCATATAGTTAACGTGTGAGGGAGATTCCAGAGGAAACTTTAAAAGTCATTGTGTTATTGTTATGTAGAAAAGTTCAAGTTTCCTTGACATTTATCTTTAAAGGCAGATATTTTTGAGTTTTTCCACATTTCACCTCTTACTTTCTCTCCAATATTTTTGGTTAGAAGCAATGGAATGTTAAATCTAAATGTGAGGGTCATTTTAATGCATACACCAATAATTTTAAATGAGTTGTATTCTTCTATTATTAAAATATTGTAAAATATCAGTACATTTAAAAAATAAAAGTGAATATATTAATACATTGCTAAGTTATGCAAAAGTAAAATATCACCCCTTAGATTTTTTTTAAAGTCTTGTTTAATATGTTAACATAAAAACAAAAGCATAATATATAAATTTAGAAAAAGGTAGAGGAGACTTTTTTTTTTTTCGAGACAGAGTTTTGCTCTTGTAGTCCAGGCTGGAGTGCAGTGGCATGATCCCGGCTCACTGCAGCCTCCACCTCCTGGGTTCAAGTGATTCTCCTGCCTCAGCCTCCTGAGTAGCTGGGACTACAGGCATACACCCCCACGCCTGGCTAATTTTCATATTTTTAGTAGAGATGGGGTTTCACCATGTTGGCCAGCCTGGTCTCAAACTCCTGACCTCAGGTGATCCACCTGCCTTGGCCTCCCAAAGTGCTGGGATTACAGGCATGAGCCACTGCCCCTGGCCGAAACTATTTTTTATGAAGAGTTACAGCTTGCAAGGTGACCATCCTGCAGGCTGGGAAATATAGTCTCTGACCAAGACATGCACTTTGAGGGTGGTAAGAATGACAGGGATTTATGCTGAATGAGGTGGTCAAAGACACATATGAAATACGCTATAGGAGTCATAAAATTTATGAAAGCAGAAACGTGCACATGCGCAATGGAGCTTCATGCCTCAGCATGGGACCCATGTACAAAAAATGGCCGTGTTAGCACAACCCAAGGGTGGAGTTTTCAGCCCTCTGATGTCAAAAGGTGAAGCAGAGGACGTAGAAACCCTCACTGAGCATACTCTGGACTGGCCAGAACTACTCCGTGGTTGGTGGTCTCTTATCAGGAAGGAATGCTGGTTAGTTGTTATGTCTAAACCACAAAAAGGGAGGGGCAGCATCAGATAGTTGATATCAGCGGTGCAGTGGGTCCTTAAAAAGGGCTGGCTTCTGTTTAACCCTTAAGGAAGAAAGCTTAATGGTAGTGAAGGAGGGAGGTGTGTCCAGCCTCTCATCTCATCATCATAGTCTCAGTTTTAAGGTTTCTCTGGGGTAAGCTTGGCCATGAGGGGGTCTGTTCAGTCGGTTGTGGAATTCTGATTTTATTTAATTTTTATTTTTATAACAATTGTTTTTGGGGAACGGGTGGTGTTTGGTTGCATGGGGGAAGTTCTTTAGTGGTGATTTCTGAGATTTTGGTGCATCCATCACTTGAGCAGTGTACACTGTACTCAATGTGTAGTCTTTTATCACTCACTACCCTCCCATCCTTCCCCACTGAGTTCCCAAATTCCAGTATATCATTCTTATGTTGTTCCTCCTCATACCTTAGCCACCAGTTATGTGAGAACATATGATGTTTGGTTTTCCATTCCTGAATTACTTCACTTAGAATAATGGTCTCCAACTCCAGGTTGCTGCAAATACCATTATTTTGTTCCTTTTTATTGCTGAGTAGCATTCTATGGTGTGTGTGTGGGTGTGTGTATATGTATATATATATAATGTAAATGTGATATAAATGTTACATATGTATATATATATATGTCACATTTTCTTTATCCACTTATTAGCTGATGGGCATTTGGACTGGTTCCATATTTTTTTGCAATTGCAAATTGTGCTCCTATAAACATGCATGTGCAAGTGTCAAATAATGACATATTTTCCTCTGGGTAGATAGATACCTAATAGGGGGGATTGCTGGATGAAATGATAGTTCTCCTTTTAGTTCTTTAAAGAATCTCCATACTGTTATCCATGGTAGTTGTACTAGTTTACATTCCCACCAGCAGTGTAAGTGTTTGCTTTTCACCATATCCACATCAACATTTATGATTGTTTGATTTCTTAATTATGGCCATTCTTGCAGGAGTAAGGTGGTATTGCATTGTGGTTTTGATTTGCATTTTCTTGATAATTAGTGATGTTGAGCATTTTTTCATGTCTGTTGGCAGTTTGTATATCTTCTTTTGAGAATTGTCTATCCATGTCCTTTGCCAACTTTTTGATGGGATTATTTGGTTTTTTTCTTGCTGATTTGTTTGAGTTCCTTGCAGATTGAATTCCTTTGTTGGATGCATAGTTTGCAAATATTTCCTCCCGCTCTGTGGGTTGTCCATTAACTCTGCTGATTATTTCTTTTGCTGTGTGAAAGCTTTTTAGTTTAATTAGGTCCTATCTATTTGTCTTTGGTTTTCGTTGCATTTGCTTTGGGTTCTTGGTCTTGAACTCTTTGCATAGGCCAATGTCGAGAAGAGTTTTTCTAATGTTATCTTCTAGAATTTTTATGGTTTCAGAACTTAGATTTAAGTCTTTGATCTATATTGATTTGATTTTTGTATAAGGTGAGAGATGAGGATCCAGTCTCATTCTTCTCCATGTGGCTTGCCAATTGTCCCAGCACCATTTGTTGAATAGGGTGTCCTTTCTCCACTTTATGTTTTTGTTTGCTTTTATTTTTATTTATCAGTTACATAAGTCAGATATTAAGGTGAACATTTACCCTTCCTGGTGATGAATTGGTACCAAAATTTTGCTTATTTTATTTACTTCCATAGAAGCAAAACTAGACTTACATAATGTCACATATTTCTTAGAGGCATTTCTTAGAGATGTCCCAATTTTTTAAACTTAACTAATGCAGCTCATAGATTTGTCTGTATTACTATAGACTTCCTTATAAAATATTTTTATGGAACACATTTAATAAAAATGTAATACATTCATTGTTGCTATTCATTAGTAGATGTAATTTTGGCTTTCTGATTGTACATGCTAAGTGACTGCTTTCTTCAGAAAATTACAGCCTAGAAAATTACTACTTGGGTATTTTTTTTCCTGTGAACATATTTTAAATTTATAAATAGCAAAATAAAACTTCTGAATATAATTTCTCACTTATGGAAAAGAGTTTTTAGCAGACAAATCTTCCTATTACTATACATGCAATATTTCTTGCATGGTTACTGAATAGTATTATATATATTATGGACAACATACTACAGCTTAGGTAGTTTGTGATATTTCAAATAGTTACGGTCCTGTCAGGCATGTATCCCTCAAAACCTATGTAGGAAACTGAATGGAGCTTTCTAAGTGTTAGAGGAAAATATCTTTTTATTTTCTTAGGAGGCTATAAATAGAAAATTGGTAAATTGAGGAAATAAGTTCCCATTGACTATACCCTTTAGTAAAGTAGTATAGTCAATAATTGAGAAGGCTTAGTTAGAGTTATTCAGCATGACAAACTAGTCAAAGAAAAATAAATATGGGCTACAACAAGGTCTATGAATGTGATAAGCTTGTCAGTCATTTTTGAATCAGATATGTGTATTTTTCCACTTATTTTATGTCACTTGAATTTGCTATCATTTCTAATTTCCTTTTTTAATGCTTAATATTATAAATTATATTTCAGAAATGCTAGCCTACCTAGTTTATACAAAGTAGAAGCAAAGAAAGGTTTAATTCTGTCATGGCTGGGCAGAATTTTAGACAGGGAACAGCATGCCATTGTTGCTATAGGACAGGAAAAATAATTTTCCTTCTATGCTTCGTTGTTCTTAGTTGAAACAGACTCCAGTAACAAAAGAGATTAGCAAGAGAAAAGCAAACAGTAATTTACTAACATGTACCTCGTGTATACATTGGACATACCTAGGGAATGAGTAAATCTCAATGAGGTAGCTTTGAGTTTAGGTTTAAATACCATCTTCAGCTGCAGCAAAGAAAGAAGAGTTTTGGGTGGCGGAGCAGTAATGGGGAGGTGAAATCACAGTAAACCAGGATAGGATTTGTTATGTTGATTTAAGTCAGTGCCTTCTTCATGGATAAGTGTTTCTAGTGACTTAGTGATCCTTCTCTTCCTGAGAAGACAGAGAGATACACTTACAAATGGAGATTTCCTTTGTAGATATAAATTTTCCATAGAAAAGGGTGATTTCTACTTTGTTTTCAGAGCTGCTACTGTGTCTGCAGTTTCTCAAATAAAATGACTCAAACTAATCCTTACGCCAAAGGGGCATATTTTTGAGTGACGTATTCTGGTCTCCTGTAGCCATATTTTAGGGTGACATATTCTGGTCTCCTCCAGTCATATTTTGGAGGGCATAATTTGATCTCCTACATTGTTATCAGTGATCCAAAGAGAGAACCCCCAAAGAAAAGTGAAATATAGAGCTTTAGTCAAGTTTTCCTAGTCCAGACCCAGGAAGCTTTCTTCTCAAGGCTTCTCTCTGCTACTTCTTTAAGAGCTTACTTACTTTGTTTGGCAAAGACTCAGCTTAGTGCTGAGTTCACTGTCTTTTAAAGCCAGATTTTCTCAGAGCGAATCTTGGTGATGTAGGGGCAAAGGGAAAGCTACTCTTTCCCCCTCTCCGAATGTTTACTGATATGAACTGACAATAGCCAGATTAATAGGAGAAAAATGCGTAGAAATTAATGTGCATAAGCATGGTGGGGGGGCATATAAAACATGAGACTTGTAGAAGGTCCAGATGGTGAGGTTTATATACCCTCTTTGTAGGGGAAAGAAAATGGGGCATGTAGACAATTGGAGGGATAGTAAGTGATTTTTAGGAGAAATGATTGCACCCAAGGAACAATGGCCTGGGAGAAAATTCCTCTGAGGTCTGAGGGAGGTGGTGAAGAAGATGAAGGGTGGAAATTTAGTATGAAGAAAAATAGTGTTATTATGCAGATAAAGTATCTCAGGTAATCCCTAGGAGCTGCCCTCAGAAGAATAGATGAAATGTCTTTCTGGGCTTGGGGGTGACTTATAGTCGTTTCTTTTTTCCAGTGGTTAATTTTTGCTGGTTGTTTGACAAGATTCCTAGGGAAGGGCTTTTAAGACAATGCATTCCTTCTGGATGAAGTTCCCTTAAACGAATAAAGAAGCTTCAGAGAAATCCCCCATTTGTGCCATGGGAATGAAAGATCAGAGCGGTTGACGGGAAAGGTCAGAGAGAGATTTTGGTTTTGAGGTTTATTTCTGAGGCCTTGCAGTTTCCTCTAATTCAAAGAACTCCATATGCCAAAGGACCATATTTTAGGGTGTGATTTTCTGAACCCCAAAAGCATTTATTAGATATGTAAGGTTGGGCAAATTATTTAACTTCTCTTAACTCCAGTGGTACCATCTGTATTGATAACAATACATACCTCATACTGTTGTCACAATGATTTAAATGAGTTAATATTTGAAAAGTGCTAAAAACAGTACCTTGCACATAATGGGTGCTACATAAATGCTTGTTAAATTAAAAAGAAAGCTGTTCTCTTACAATTCATTTTGAAAGAGTGTCTGGTAAGTTAAAATTCAAACTATTAGAAATTTTATGTTGATGCTATTTTGTCAGGTTCACAGCTTCCATCATTTGTATTCCTGCAAACTAAAAACAATAATAATAATATACTGAATGCCTAAGACCTTTTCACAAAATATGTTAAGTCCTGCACCTCTAAGCCTATCATCTGATATTGTTAGCAGTGGCAAATCTAACAGGCCTGCAGCGACTTGATTCCCGCCTCCTCATAGGAAAGAATTTGGCCGAGGGGCATAAGTCAGTATGAGACCAAGGCAAGTTTTAGAACAGGAGTGAAAGTTTATTAAAATGTTTTAAAACAGGAACAAAAGAAAGTACACTTGGAAGAGGGCTAAGCAGGCACCTTGACAGATCCAGCTGCCTCATTTGGCCCTTTACTTGAGGTTATATACATTGGCATGGTTCCGGGGTTTCTGTTTCCTGTCTCCTGATTCTTCCTTTGGGGCCGGCTGTCTTCACGCACAGTGGCCTGCCGGCACTCGGGAGGGGCCATGTGCACAGTGTGTTTACTGAAGTCGTGCACATGTTCACTGGAGTCATTTTTTCTGAGTGTTCCTAGGGGAAGGTCATATACCGGTCAAACTCTGCAATTTTACCTCTTAGGCACCTGCTTGAGCCCACTCGTCCAATTCCTGAGATCTTATTGGTAAGCGGCTGATCACCAGCTTCAGGTGTTTTCTATCTATTGGGAGCCTGCTGTTCCCTGGCACCAGCTGCCACCAATTATTATTTTAGAGAGATAGTTTAACAGCCACCTGACCATCACCTGGTCATTGCCTGACATTCCTGGGGTGGAGGGCCCTCTCCTACCCTGTTCATGTCTGCCTAGCTGCCTACTCCAGCAATATCAGTGAAGTAGTCTGAATCATACTTTGATTAGTATGGAGTGACCCTAGCAGTTATTACAATATATGCAAAAAAAAAAGCAAGTACCATAAACTTCAAAATATTATGTCTTCTAAAACTTAAAAGATGAGATTGTTGGGGAAGAAGATCAGAAAAATGACAAGTTAAGAGGTTGTTGAACAATTACTCTTAAGAGGTTCATGGTAAGTCCAGCAAGATATAGAACTTTTGGGGCCAGGAATCAAACAAGCAGTCACTCTTTCCTGTTTTTCATTAACCACAAAGAGTAGCAATATTTTAATAGATATACATTCTCTCCCTGCTAGATATTGTATTTCTATGAATTTGCCATTATTTATTTCCTTTATTCTTATGGTGTATTTAGATAGGGTTGGAATTTAGATCATCAGTCATTCCCATCACTATCTGGTGTCTTGGTCAATCTTAGCATTTAAAACGGTGCTTTCAGAGAACCTTCCAGGGATTTAAAAGGAAGCATTTTTTGGTTTCAGGAGTAGAGAGAAAAGTAACTAAAAATTTCAAGTGTGTGATGAAACCATTTTGAATGTATGATTAATAAAATGAAGAACTAAAATTGTGGAAATGAGTAAACAAAATATTTGGCCAGTAAATGGCCTAGTAGGTGAAAATTTCATAGATAGGTATAGGAGGTAATCATATAAATGATAAGATTTTAAGGATGCTAAGAAGCCCGGTTCCTTAGTGATTTTCTCAAAACAACAGCAACAAACCTAAAATTTTTCTAGTACAACCCAGCATGAGATTTTACCATTAAGAGTTTTACATATTTCTTTGGGTTTGTAGAGATGGTGTCTTTTTATTTTATAATCCCAATTTATTCACATAAAGATTATTGGGTGTCTCAAATGGCTACAGTCTAAAGAAAATTATGTCTCACATTCAAAGCTAATCCTTCCAATTGTTGGGGGATGATCTGATCTTTCAATTTTCTGTTGGGCCTGGCTGTTTTTGTTTATCTCCTCTACTGAATTTTTGTTTCTGCTAACTCCTTCCTTAGAACTTATAGTATATATTCAAATTTATATTATCAAAAAAACTGTGCCCAGTCCAATTTTTCTCTTCACTAAAACAAATACCTTGGAAAAATCATCGTCATTGGCTATGTCTACTTTTCACTTTTAATTTGCTTTTTACTCTATTGCATTTAGATGTTCCCATTCACTCTACTGCAAGAAGATTTTGTTTCTACTACTTCTAGTAAACTACTACTTCTAGTAAATTCACCAATGATCTTCATTGACATTTTGTATTAGAAACATTTTTTGTCCTGTTATTCATGACACTTACCCTGTTGATCATTCTGTTTTTCTTGCAGTTTCCTGTTCCCTTTTAATCTAAGACATTGCAATCTCCGTTTCACCCTCCTAATTTTCTGATCATTTTGTTTATCACCATTGATGATTCTTCTTCTTTTGCTCACCTGTTAAATATTAAATTTTCCCATGTTCTTTTTATTGCCCTTTTATCTTTTCATATGTTCTCCTTATCTCCCATAATTTCAAATGTCACCTGTAGATAGATGATGCCCATATTTTTATCCATATCTCAGTCTTCTCTCCTGAGGTGCAAAGTCTTCTAGACAACTGATTGTGGGATCTGACAACCTGTATGTCCTATGGAAACCTGCCCGCATCTCTGACCTTATATTATAGCATACTCCCCTTGATTACCAAACTCCTGGACTTCAAAGATGCTGAACTTGTTTTCATTCTCAGTGCCAGCAGTTTCCTCTACTTGAAATGCTCCTTCCTTAGGTTTTATTTTTGCTATTCAGAATCAAATATCAGCTTTTAGGGCAGGCATTTCCTGACTGCCCCCTCAAAATAAAATTATTCGCAGTTACTCCTTTTTATGTCATTGTGCTTTCTTTTTTATAGATTATATCATCTTTGAAAATACTTGGTTTATTTATATACTTGCTTCCTCATTTATTGTCATTCTGTCCACAAGAGACTACAAGGTACCTGGCATATAGTAGACACTAAGAACCTGATGAATGAATAACTAATAATTTCAAGCTCAACCTGAGGTAGCCAGTATTATTGCTTTCTCTCTCAGACTGCTTATCAAGCCTAGCTTTTGTGTCTGTGTCCTGATGAATCATCATCAATCCACCCATCTAAGCCATGAAGCTGAAGTCATAACCCCTACCCCTGACCTCGAAATAGCCTTTCGGTTCTACTTTTTAGCATTTCTTCTATCCATTCCTTCTTGTAAATTCCTGGCCTTATTCTTTTAGTTAAGACTCTCAACTTTCCTTTGGGCTAATTTAACAATCTCCTAGCAACTCTCCTTCCTTTAGTCTTCCATCCTTCCTAAATATCTTCCAAATTATTAGAAAGTATTATTTCTAAAAGAACAACAATAACAATGAAAAACTTTGATCATATCCCCACTGCTGCTTATAGCCTTTCACATCTACAACCCTTCTTTGCCAAAATTATAAGTCAATCTAAGGACATCCAAGGCCCAGGCTTGGTCTGTCTCTCCCTAACCAACTTTAACCTTACCAGGATTTCTCAAACAGTCTGGATCTTAATCCAGTTATTCCAGTTACACAAGTTACATACCTGCAGGTTTGGGTTTCCTTGTTTTTCTTTTTATTGTTGTCGTTGTTGTTTTCTTTATAAAAATTCATTTTGTTTCTTTTGCATTAACTGAAAAATATGTTTTAAAAATTAGGAATAAGAAATTTAAAAAGAAAGCTGAATGTTTTATCTAATATTTTAATCTATTTCGTATCCTCTTAACTTTCTTTCTCAGGTGACTCATTAAATGTATGCTCTGTACTTTAAAGAATGAGCTGTGGAGGACACTCCACACTATTAGGTCTTGGTCAATTAGGGCTGCCTCTGGGAGCAGTTTGGAGTACAGGAGATCCTGCTATCTGCCAAGAAGTCTGTTATCAAAATAACTGTCCAAGGCTTTTCCAGGCCAAAAGGGAAAAATAGTCACTGAGGTTGGAGAAACAAAGTAGGCAAATGAGAGTTATTTTAAAAGTACTTGTCAAGCAGAAAACACAAAGTAGAAGATGGAGAGGAATGAAGTAAGAGTCTAATAGGTGGGTGAGTGAGATGTTAGAAAAAACAAAATCCCATGGTCTTAGCACTTTTACTTTGATGTTTTTCATGTATTTAAATCAATAGAGAAATTGTCTTTTAAAACTATTAAACAGGTGCTGGAAGATTAACGCATTTAACAAACATTTATGTTACCTACTTAGAAAAGTTCAAACATAAAATGTAAGTCATACACATGGGTAATTCTAATGCATACCCTTAGGATTTTGTTTTGTATTGTTTTATCTAAATTTGCAATCAAACAAATACCTATGAGTGAAAACATTTTGCTACAACTTCATTCTTAATACACAGGCAAATATCAAGTCTTTGTGTTTGATATACAGTGACAATGATTGGGAAGAAAGCATAAAACTTGAATTTACATTTGCTCTAAGGCTAACAGTGTAAAGCATGGTTTCTTTAGTGCTGGAATAATTGGCCACTTGAGAAAATTATTATTCTCTCACTCTTACTCTGCGTAGAGCAAATAGTGGTTGAGATGTAGATGGAAAAGTATTCTTTCCTCTTTTCAGCTGCTCTAGCCACATCGCCGCTCCTGGGTATGCTCAGGATGCTCACAATCCAAGTATCCCTGTTCTGCTTGTTATCTCTTCTTCCCCTGCCATCTCTTTACTTTTTTTCTCTTTTTCTTAAATGTAAGTTTTGCATGAAGAAAACCATTTTGGCCCACTTGCTTTTCCAACTCACAACTGAAATTCAAAAGTACAGCTGATTGTTTAGGTGACTCATTGTACAGACAATGCAGCATTCACAATTTTGCAGAGCCTAGAAAGGGAGAAATTGCAACGCTAATTGTTTTTTTTTTTTTTTTTACCTCAAGCATGCTGTTCTATTTTAGACTTGACTTATCATAAAAATAACTTAAATATTCACTTCGTATATTGCAATGCTGTATTTTTAAAATTAAAATGACCCTTACACTACTGAATAGACACTTATATGTAATGAATCCTCGTTTCCCCAATTATAGATTACTGATAGATATCACTTGAGTTTGATGGAGTTGCCTAAACACATATACTTTAATTTATATTTCAGCAGAGGTTCTTTTATCAAATAATCTGGGAGAGTTTCCTCTATAAGAGGAATTATTAAGTGGCCATTTCGCCGATGTTGGAGAATCGAGTTACCACTTGTTGCCAGTATGACTTTATTCCTGACCTCTGCGGTTGTATCTCAGAAAGAATTGTCCCACTCAATATCATCTGTTTGTACAAAACAGATCATTATCAAGAAATCATCCATAATTTGAAACAGAACATCCATAATTATTGCTACAATGTTATGCATTTTGAGGAAAGTTTATTAATTTGCTTGAATTTATTCATTCATTGTTTTGCTTTTCCCTCTGAAATTATGACAGTGCTCGGACTCTTCATATTTCTCTTTCCATTTCTAATGGATGCTTGTCTAAAAGTAATTTACTCAAACATGAAAAAGGCCATATGTCAGTGAGCATGATTTTTTCCATGGTATTAGGGAAACTGGATAATGTTTATCTCAAAAAATCTAAGGCCAGGTCCTCATTATTTTATTTATATTTAAGTGCTCTTTTTCTCATTCATATGATTATGTTTACTTTTACTATTGATCTGCATATCTATAATACATTTCTGTAATTATTACAATTAGTTATTCTATGGACTAATATTGAGGTTTTCTTCCTGCATTGATAAGGATAGTTGATAGCTACCATTTTGGAAATTTCTGAAGCTAAAATTATGTACATGCGCTATGGCATAGAAACTTGAAGATGCAAATGCTTACTTTTCAGGTTTTCAAGTGTCTGGAGAACTGTATTTTGAGAAATTTTTATTCTCTACTAATGGGTAAAGAGATAGTGGCACCTTATTCTCTTATGGGTCTTTATTAGTTAATCTCAGTGCTCATGATATAAACATTCCCTTCTACTTCAAATAATTTCCATGTAATATAGATCTGTTCTTAGTAGCACTGGGCTCTTATAAAAATTATAACCTTGAATTATCTGGTTTACAATACTTGTCAAAATTTGTACTATGTGAAATATAATTCTTAGAGAATTGCACAAAACCATGCATTGCATTCATTTCTTTAGTTAAAACACGTTACCTTTAGTTCAAGCTACATTAGCAGACTTGTGCCTAAGAAAAAAATTACTTCAGTGTAATATGTGCATTATTTGCTAAGTGTCAATCATCTCTTCTATAAAATGGGGATATTAATAACCATTTTACAGGGTTATTGTGATGATTGAGTGAAACAAATTATGTGAAATATTAAGCACACCCCTTACAGTTAGCTATGTTTTTTTCAATACATGCTTGCCAGGTATAAAAGTGATCAGTTCTGACAGACGATAGCAAGGAGTTGTCACGAAGGAGATAAAAACTAAATCAGAATATGAAGGGTGAGTAGGAATTTTTCAGAGAGCAAAAGGCGGTAAAGGCAATTCAGGAACAGTATGTACAAAGGCAAAAGGGAGCAAGAGGCTAAAGAATGGATGGGGGCCTGGTATGAAGACACTTGTAGACAAAGCTGAGAAGTTTAGGTTTTATTCTGGAAATGAATGGTATTTGGTCTATGAGATTTTTTGTTTGCTTGTTTTCTTTAACTATTAATTTTAAAAATAAAATAACTTCTAAAAGTTATCTAAGTCCTGATTGATGGGACTATGAAAACATTAATGCATAACAAGTTTTGTTTTAGACATCAGTTTAATTACTGAAAGTAAGTGCAAGCATATCAAAGATAATCAGAAGCAATCTGTTTTGCTATATGGAATGCAAAAGATTTGAAGTGTGCATACCCCTGAATTTTGAGTAATATTTACTTCGAAAACTTAAGTTTCGGTTGCTCTTCTGTATATAAAATTATTTAAACCCTCTAATAGCATTATTTAAGGGAGTCTCTTATAGGAAGGCAATAATCAGTTACTAATTTGTATGTTTTGAAAATGTGTATTTGATAACACTTTGAAAACAAAAAAACTGTATATGAATACAGTGGACCCTTGAACAATGTAGGGGTTAGGGGCACCAATCCACTCCCCACTTGCTGTTGCAAACCTGCATCTAGCTTTTGGCTCACCCCAAGCTTAACTACTAATAGCCTACTGTTGAACAGAAGGTGTAATGAGAATATAAACAGTTGATTAATATATTTTATATGTTACATATTATATATTGTATTATTACAATAAAGTAAGCAAGAGAAAAGAAAATGTTACTAAGAAAATCATAAAGGAAGATAAAATGTATTCACTATTTATTAAGTGAAAGTGGATCATGATGAAGGTCTTCGCCCTCATTGTCTTCAGGTTGAGTAAGCTGAGGAGGAGGAGAGAAAGAACGGCTTGTTCTTTCTGTCTCAAGGGTGGCAGAGGCAGAAAAAATGGAGGAGGTGAAAGGGGAGGCAGGAGAAGCAGGCACACTTGGTTTAACTTTTATTGAAAAAGATTCCACAATATAAGTAGACCCATGCAGTTCAAAATCCATGTTGTTCAAGGGTCAACTGTACATTTTCATATTTATTTGTCAGATTTTCTATCTATAGGCTGAATATGATATAATAGAGTTTTTAATAATCTAAACAGATAAATACTGGGTGTCATTCTACCACTAATGGACTGCATAACCTTAATGTAATCATTGTCCTTTTCTGAACCTCATTTCTTCATCTGAATATACTGATATGGTTCCTTCCTGTGCTAAGATTGGAGCTCCAGTTTTGTGATTGCCGTTCATTTCCAAATAGAAAATATTTAATAAACAAAACCTACAGATAGAGAAAGAAGTGATTTAGAGAAAGAGAATACGAAATTTATTTACAGATGCTCCTATTAAATACATTTTTTAAAGATTATATAGGACGGAGATGAGATTAACAGTATAATATAGATGTAGATTAAAGATAAAATGAACAGTGAAGATACAAAGGATGAAATGACTTTTAGAGTTTAAAATTTTGTATATATATATATAGAGCTGACAACTTATATTTTCAGTACAATATCAATGTCTGGGGATATGCTTTTTCATCTCTACCTATGTACTTATTTTTCTGTAGTTAATTCTGCAGTCTCACTGATACGTAAAACCATTTACCTAAGCACCTTTAAATGGTTCAGTGTGTTCTTTTAATCTTGTCTTTAACCCAGATTAGCATAGAACTATTTTTCTCTCATTTGTAAACTCAGAAATATGAATAAATTTGTTTTTGTTAATAAACCAAGCTACTACATTCTTGGCAGTCATTAAATTAACAAAGGTAGTAACTTAAGAACTGATTAAATATAGCTTAATAGGCAATTGTCTTTCATGACTTGGTATCTTCAGATATTTCAGTGAAATTTTTATTATTCTTAAGATTTTAAAAAGTACCTCTGCAAACTATAATTAATTATTGACTTAATTGGTGAACAGTCACTTTTCAGCCCATATGAAAAATCCCCCTATCTGTTTATAGGTTTAACATATTTTTATGATTATAAACATGAAACATAAACCTGTACTGATTGATGCGACAACTGAAATATGGCCCTTCAGCTTGTTCTTCTGTGTCAGCCTTTATTTAAGCATGTTCTGCAGAATGCTAGTATTCCTCTAGATGATCCTTGGAAAACAAGATTCTATGAACAAATTTTTGGGAAATGTTGGATTCAACAAAGTGAAGCAAATAGTGTTAATTTTGTTTCCGCATCAGTCCACCAAAAGAGTCTTATTTGAGCAACAAACTGATTTTTGTGTGATATTTCATGGGACTAGAAGTATTGCATAGGACATATTTTGAGAAACACAGTTATGTTTAAAAACAATTTACATTAAAAACTTAAATAAAATAAAACAAAACAAAAATCATAGCACACCTGGCCTCTGCTACTCTGAGAGGAAGATTGGGACCTACCGGGACAGACGTTTTTCTGGTAAGGGAGAGTCAGCCTTGCCATAAGTATCTCATAAGTTTTACTGGTAGAGCACTGTTCCTTTATTCTTTAAAATTATAAAGTAGAAATTCAAATTGAAGCAAAAGAAAAGTGTTTTCTAGTTAAAAAAAAGCTAGTGGAAAATCAAATTGTAGCATAACTAATATAAATTAAGTTGTAGTTTTTAGGTAGTTTATTATATGATGGACTTGAAAAGCAGCTAGTTTCAAATCAGAATAATTGCCTTTTTCTTATGAAGTTAGACTGGAGGGTGAAGACTGGAGATTGCTTTCTTTCTATGTGAATTACTTGTTTCTTTTAAAGAAACAAAATCAACATAAGGAAATACCTGAGAGTTTTCAATACAGATGTCTCCAAAAGTGTTATTGCTGCCATGTTATTTTTTCAATGTGTCACATAATGTTTGTATAATTTATAAATAATAACAAAGCAATCAGGCCACATTCATAAAAGCCCAGTGACACATAATTTAGTTGAATCTGAGGATTAGAATTAATTGTCTCTCTTTGTTCCAAGTTCTAAATCTTAGTAAACGATTCACTGCATGTCATTACAGCTTAATATTTGCATGAAATCACAGTTTAGCTGGCATAATTTAACAGCAATTAAAAAGCTATTTAATCGTCATGCAAATTGGTATGAGGGCTCTTGAGTAAGAAGGGTGTCAGTCTTCTTGTTTTTTTTTTTTTGTTTTTTATTTTAAGTATCTCCAGGCAGACAGTTATATACTTGTAGACACCCATAACATAATTGATAACATTCTTCCAAGAATGAAAATATAAGTGAATAATAATTCATGTTTTCCATTATAAATAAGAGAAAAGAGCAACCATATGAATATGTCATTCTGTAGGAAAACATTATTATGATAATGATAATGAATCTTTATCTCCTAGACGTAAGTCTAGGTTGGAGGTAAAAAGCTACATTTATCCCTGTTCTCTAGTGTATAATCCGCTTCATGTTTGCCTTTCTGAAGGTAGACATTTCTGTAAACCCTATGGAACATGAAATGGCATAAAGCAAGGCACCCAGCAACCTTTTAGAAAAAATGATTCATTGCATTTCTAGGTGATATACCTGTAAGTAGCCGAGGTCCCTTCCTGTTGTACATAGAAAACTATCCAGACTCATTCCAATGAGCCTAGCAGTCCTACACTATATAGCTTCTTCCTGTTCCTTAAATCTTACTTCATGCATTCTCCCTTTGCAGTCTAGCCACAGTGACTTTCTGCCAGTTCCATGGTTGTTTCAAGATCTTTCTGAACAAGAATGGCATACTTTCTATTCCTAATATTTTTCCCACCCCTCTGCATATTCTCCTCACCACCTCCATGAGGCTTTCTCAGAATGTTACCTAAAACAGGGGTCTCCCTGATTGCTTTTATTTCAGCACCTGTCCTTCTAATTTTTGTAATTGCAAACATTATGATTTGAATTTTATTCATCTGCTTACATATATCTAGTCACTCCACCAAAATGTAAATAACGAGAGAAGGAATAATGTCTACCATGTCTTATCTCTGTAAGCCCAAGATCTAATAGAGTATCTGCCACATAGTGGACACTAAATAAAATATTTAATGAATGAATGGCCATAGCTTGAAATCCAAAAGGAGCCTATATCAAAACTTGAATTTATTTCTAGGAGCGAATGTTAGGGAGACATTCCTTTCCACTCTCTAAGCAGATTTTCTTGGTAACAGAAATTAGAGAATTGGTTTAGATTTTTTTAAAAATGAAGCCGTCTAAAATATGGTGTGAATGTTGTTTCACCAGTCATTTATACAGTATATTATTTTTCTAAATATCTCTCATAAGTATAGCCTCTCAGCGTACGAATTCTGTGGTTTTTCACATATAGTACTTAGCGCAGTGTCTGGCTCCTAGAAGACATTCAGGTAATATGTATTCAGTGAACATTATAAAAATGAGGCTTGAAGGACTCAGATAAGTATATAGGATTATTCACACAATTTTAAGGAAAGGCTGGAGTAATTAGCTGCTATTAAGCACTCTACACAGTGTGATCTTTGTGGAAAATAATAAGAAGATTCTCATCCCCTCCTTAGGACTGACTTGGTTTTCAAGGTCTTTATGACAAATAGGAGAATAGTGTGGGTCTCTTTTAGGGCCACACTTAGTTTAAAGGACACACTTACTCGTGTTTAGTAAACTTAATCTAAATGAAAGTCCTGCCATCATTTCTTGTCAGTGGCCCCTTTTTATCCCTTCCATATAATGCTTTTATCACATCAAATTGACAAGAACTTAATAAAAGGTTTTTTGTTGCCTTCAATTTTCATTTCATTTTCCATTTTCCAAATCATCTGTTCACCCTACATTTATGGTCATTTAATCTCAACCTTTGGGAAACAGATTTTCAGTGATTTTCAGAAGTGATGAATGGGGATTTTATCTACATATGAATTATAGTAGGAAGACTGAAAAACTTACGACAGTGTGTTTTGTATATGTATGTTACCTTTTTTTTCAAATTTTGAAAATGGTGATATAATTAATAAGATGTAATTAAAGCCATCACATAATTTAAAATAATTTTTGTTATATATTTTAGTCAAGTTTAAAAGGTGTAATTACCATATGTTTTACAGATATCCTGATTTTTATATTAAATATTGAAATTCATACTCCAAAAATGTATGATATAGATCTTCACTCCTCAAGACTCCTTCTTTACTAGACCTAATGAGCTATTTTAACCATGTGATCATTATAGATCCCATTAGAAAAAGAGTTCAAACTAACATAAAAGAGCAACAAGTGTTTATTAATGAAGTTTTCATTTTAGCACCAAAATTCATTGTCCTATACATGTACATTTGTTTTTTAATTGCTTTTCTCTAGGGCCACCTTCAGCTCCTAGGAATGTGGTTTTTAACATCAATGAAACAGCCCTTATTTTGGAATGGAGCCCACCAAGTGACACAGGAGGGAGAAAAGACCTCACATACAGTGTAATCTGTAAGAAATGTGGCTTAGACACCAGCCAGTGTGAGGACTGTGGTGGAGGACTCCGCTTCATCCCAAGACATACGGGCCTGATCAACAATTCCGTGATAGTACTTGACTTTGTGTCTCACGTGAATTACACCTTTGAAATAGAAGCAATGAATGGAGTTTCTGAGTTGAGTTTTTCTCCCAAGCCATTCACAGCTATTACAGTGACCACGGATCAGGATGGTAAGTTCCACTGCTGTTCTCTCAAAACAGACCCATAATTTCTTTTGATGCATAAATATCCCTCATGGGCCTATGTTTACTGCAGGTGCTATGCAGTCATATACGTTATACACTGCAGAGGTAATGCACTGGTTGTTGTTCTTGTTCTTTCCTAAAACTCAGAAAGATATTTTTATATTACTTCTCAGTAGTATGAATAATAAGATGAAATGCTTCCCTCCACTGTTTATGTACTCATGTATTTTATATAATCATATAACAATATATCTTAATGAGTAAGTCCATATTACTTACCAATAGAAGTCAGAAATCAATAAAATATTAAATGAATTGAATTTCAGTTGCCCCACTTATGCTGCCATCCTTTTTGCATGTCAGATAAAGCAAATAGTAAGAATTTTTTAAATTATAATTCATGTCTATATTATGAAAGCATTCCAACTAATATACTTAATTGTGTTCCACTCTAAGTAGCAGAAAAATTTAGAAATGTGTTCAAATGTCGTCATCTATGTGAAGTTTGTGAAAAGTAGTTAAACTGTTCAGAAATCTGATGAATTCAGCTTAATGTTCTCTTTATAACATAAATTTTTACTATAATATGGTCAGGCGCAAACACTCCTATGATTTTTACAAGTATATACTCTCTTTAATTCCTTCATAACATAATTATATTGCAGACCAGGAAACAGGAAAAGCTTCAGAGATTTTTAAAAACTCCTTTTGAGAAGTGTTCATAAATTATATGGGCACACAAGTTATTGCCTTATAGTAGAAAGTACTGTAAAGGAACACATATATGAGAAAAATTTATAAAGATAAAACTATTTTTATACACTGCATTTGTTTGCTAAGGCAGCCATAACAAATAAGACAGGCTGTGTGGCTTAAGCAACAGACAATTTATTTTCTCATAGCTTTGCGGGCTAGAAGAATCAAGTTGTCAGCTTGTTGATTTCATTCTGAGGCCTGTGTCCTTGGTTTGTAGGTGGCCATCTTTTCCCTTGTTTTCACAAGGTCTGTCCTCCTTATGTCTAATCTCCTAATCTTCTCTTCTTATAAGGACATTAGTCATATTGAATTAGGACCCACTCATATGATCTCATTTTACCTTAATTACTCTTTAAAGACCCCATTTCTAAATGCAATCTCATTCTGAGGTCCTAGGGGTTGTGACTTCGACATATGAATATGTAAAAAGACAATTCCGCGTAATATACACAATGGCAGCATATTTAAAATAAAATACATTGATTTGAATGTGTTGTAATAATACTCAGCAATAAAAATGAAAAAAGTGGCACTATGCACAGTGAAAAGCGTATTTCAAAAGGATGCATTCTGTGTGATTCCACTCATATAATATTCCTAATACAATATAATTACAGATATGGAAAACACATTAGTGGTTGCCAGGGCTTAGAGATTTGGAGGAGGGCAGTGTGGCTATGAAATGGTAAAAGGAGGGAGGACTGTGATGATAGTTGTATATCTTGATTGTGGTGATAGTTACCTGACACTACATACGTGATAAATTGACATGTACTGACAAATGTCATGCACACACACACACACACACACAAGCCCTGTGGATTGGACCAATGTCAATTTCCTAGTGTTCCAAGATATTATACATAAATTCACTTTGCTGATAATCTTCGGAAATACCTCTAATAAATAAAGCACAGCCATATAATATTGTACAGTCATAGTCTTTGTATTTACTATGTAATTTTCCTCTTCGTTTAGCATAGTTCCACATCATAGAATTTGCTTTATGGTTATTCAAAATAGAATTCTCATTTTCTCTTTTCCTCTTTCCTTTAGTATCAACAAAATCTTGTCAAATATACCTTCAATATAAAGTAGATGAGGGTTTTCTGTTCCTCTCTGCTTTAGCAGGTGATTTCGAAGGTTTTTATTGCCACAACCTTATCAAAAAATACAATCTAGTACAACGATTTTTAGCTATAGGGAAAAAAATTTAATTTCTGGACAAAACCAAGATGTCACTTTAAGTAAAATAAATATGTAAATATGCTTACATAATTTCATACATACAGCAGCCTTTCATTCTAGGATTACAAAAGAGTATATTTAGTTCACGTCTCTGCTTATCAAAAGGATAAAATATAAGTTGTTTTTCACTTTTAAAATGGGATAGTTCATTAAAAGTATGTTGTTATATGGAAAAAAGATATATATCAAACATGAACTAAGAGGTGGTATACATATATTGAAACTATATATTCTGGAAGGACAATATCATTAAGCAATTTGTTCCAATAATTTATCTTTTTTGAATATTAAGAAATGATTATTGTTAATTTAATTTGATTTTGTTTTAGATATAAATGTTAAAATAATCAAAATATATTTATATTTTATCTGAAAGTACATAAAGGTCCTAAACCAACTAAAATATTGTCATGTATATACTAATAAAATATTATGACCAGCCTTAAATATAAGCATCTACCTCCATGTCATAATTTTGAGAGATACCAAGAAGACCCCCTCTTCTTGTGCCTGAAATTCTGAAGTTAGAGAATCACATCTGTGAAAATGAAGATACTCCAGGTAAGAGTAATGTTATGACCTATTCAATCTGTGAATCTATCAGATATCCTTTCCATATCCAAAGGAGTCAGAGTGTAGTGTTGAATTTAAAAAGAATTTATACAAACTGAACATTTCAGAACAAACTTTCAACTGATGCCATTTTGTTCCAGCCTTAAATAAAATATTTGTATTGCTTCAAATACAGGAAATAATTTCCCATCACTCCACTTGGAGGATCTTTGGGAATTCTCTTTTAACTGATTTAAGAGGCAATTGCAAAAACTATCTGATAACACTACAATTTCATTGGACTGAGAGGACAAGAGTAAAATGATTTACCTTCTCTGTAGGTTACATATTGTTTTTGTACAAAAATGCAAAAGTGATAAGTGTTATTCATAAACTTTCAATTTATTTAACATATTTTTAGTGTATTCCTTGTGTATGATAGTGAGCCCTCATGTACCTTAACATCTGGTGGGAGGCAGTTAATAAGCAGGTAATTTCATAAATATGTAGTTAGTACTCTAGTAAGTACTGCTAAGGAGAAGCCTAGGATGCTCTGAAGGTATATATTCTCCAAATCTGGAGGATAAGGTGGGGGGCCATCTTACCGAGGAAGGAACATTTAAATTAAGTTCTGTTCTGAGGGATGAATAGAAAGTGATTAGGTAAAATGAGGCTGATATAAGGGAAATAATTCTGAGTAGAAGGAACCAAGCGAAAGTTGGATAATGGAGGAATTAGAGGCTGATCATATGTAAGATAGCATATCATAGAAGTACAGCAGGATTTGGGCAAGGAGCCAAAGAGTTCAACTAAAATTTGGAAAAATGAATGGGTATCTGCTAATAGCTGAAACAAGTTAAAGAATCAGCCACCTGTCAGAAGATGCTGGAATTTTTCCAGGGCCACAAATAGGGAAAAGAAGTCAGACTAATAACATTGCTCATGAGGTCATACTTACATGAGTATGGAAAAAATATTGGAGACCAAAAAATATAGACAGTTATATTATTTTTTCCTACTCTATGTATGCACATTGTGGAACATGAAGATAGATATGAAATAAATTGGCATTGGTTTGCTTTTTCTTTCATGTAGTTGACTGTATGTATATATTTTTTCTCATATTTAAGAAATACTAAGAAAACCACATTAAACAAACCTGGCTTAATTGTTTGCTCTGTTTATAATTAAACAAATGTAAAAAAAAAAGTTTGAAATCACTTAGAACCACTTAGATGTAGTTAGGAGAAACATTCCTTGATTATTCTGAGTGTAGTTTGATAAATAAGATTATGAAGTTAAAACTATGACTTTCATAATAAGGAATCTTTGCAATAAATCTTAATTAACTGACTTCTACAATTCCTAAGATCTATATTTGCAACCTTCTGTTTTCGTAGTTTATGTAAATGGTCTTGAAAGGTGTTTCATTTAGAGAGCAAAACAAGAAAGCAACATGCAGAAGACATTTGATTTTAATCTTCAGTGCATGATAGGAAAACGAAGGTGTGTAGTTCAGTAAAAAGTAATTATTCAGGTTTTAGACAGTAAAGGAAAACGTTAATCATGGATAGTCAACCCAAAACAAATTGTGTTTGTAGATATCCTGACATGTGCAAAAACCTTTAGGGACCATGTTCAAAGTGAAAGACATGGTAAATTACAAACCAATTCTGCTGATATTTGCTAAAGGGTCTTTACAGCAATTATTGTCAGAAGCAAGTTGTCCAATTCATTGGCATCTTAAAAAATACACTCAGCACTCTATCTCTGCCCTTAAGTGACCATTCTGTATAGGCCTGCCTTAGGCTCACACTGTGATTGCAGATTTCATGTACATGCTGTAGCAGGAATAACTAATTAAACTGACATTGAAAATATGTTTAAATCAACAAAAGTCTCTATATATTTATAAACTTGAGATGTCTATTTGGTTTACAGTTCACTGGATTTTCGAAATACAGTCTGTTTCAAATGCCAACCTTTTACATGTTGCTGGAGTAAGTAATTAGGGATAGTGTAAACATTCATTTGTCTTTATATTTGCATCTTAATGTATTTTATCTTTGAACATCTCTCACAGTCCTCACTGTGTTTTCAAAAATGCTCACAGCAAATATTCTTTTAAAAACCTATGCAATACTATTCAAAGTAAAAAAAAAAAAAACAGTGTGAAAGTTTTAAATGCTTACTAAATATACATGAAATACAAGCCAGAGGCATGATAAGTTTTATTGTGTTTATTAAAACAGGCAATAACCCTGACTTTAACTAAGAAAGATGCTGTATTATTTGTATTTTCCATATTTCTTATACATAGGCAAATTCAAAAGCTAGATATATTCAAAAGCTAGATATATTGAAGTATAAAATATCTCTATCTTCAACAAAAGTCTTGTTCCCCTGAAAAGTGCACTGAAAGTTTTATTTATGGAAGAAATGTCAAACTAGCTAATCGTTACTAAATCATGATTAGTAATGATTACATAATGATTATAGTCCAGCCAAATATTAAACTATAATCTAGGTGATTGTAAAATTTGTTTACACTCCTGAGAAACACCAAATTACTTCCAAGTCTAGTATCTTTTTGTGACACACATCTTTCGAGTAATTGAATACTAGAAAAGGACCTCAGACGTTAGAAATTCGTTTGCTGAGAGTTGGTCAGCAACTCTGCTCCCAATCAGCAGCTGTAGGAATTGAACAACTGTTCTCAGACAGTTGTGTAAAACACTACAGTGTCACTATCTCACTGAACAATAATCATATTTTTTAATAATTTGCCTTTCCACCAATATATAAGCTTCTTGAGGGCATGGATGGTGTGTTATTGACTAAGAATATCCTCCATTTACATTGCCTATAACAATAAATCTCTACCCACTGCATTAATAGAGATTGAAGATGGTGTGAGTTAATTTTTCATTTGCTGAATTCATTAAAAAATGTTTATTGACTGTTTAGCTTCTGGCGAGAACTGTTCTGTGTTCTAGGAATATAGCAATAAAGAGAAAAACAATTAACAGTGTTCCTGCTTTTACAGACATTATACTTTAGTGTTAAAAAGTGATAGGTCCCATGAGAAAGAACTAAACAGAATTACGTGATTTGAAAATAAATGGTTAGTTTTATGCAAGGAAACCAAAAACACCTCTATAACTTGACACTTGAGCAGTGTCAATTGAAAAGAAGATCTTTTAACTATATAAAAGAAGACTATTACAGGCAATGGATATAAAAAGGTCAAAGCCTTAAATTCAAGCAGGAATACGTCTGGAAAGTAACAAGAAAGTATTATGGCATATTTATTCTTTAACATATACTAAATTTCATGTTCACTAAATCCTCTGGTGCTATACCTGCATTTTCAACAAAGGATTTAATCAACACTAAACCATCTTTTAATAGCAGTTTTTCTCCATGATCATACATTGCTAAAGAAATGTGTTTAATCCTAAACTTGATTTTGAGCAGTTGGCTTTTAGAGTCGTCAGCTGTTTTCTCCGAGGAATTCTCATTTGTACATTTTGCAGGAAAGGTGACTAAGTATTTTATTTAGCATAAAATAATAAGACCTTATTGCTGTTTTGGTGCCTCTACTACTATATCAACAATTTTAATGGCATTTATCTGTACGAATTAAAAAATAGTCATAGCGATTCTTTAGTAAAATGCTTTAAATCCTGTAAAATTAAACCAGATTAGCAGATATTTAACTAAATTGAAATTAAGCGTGTGCATGATCACATTCTACATAATCTATAGCTATCATATGATATAAGGCTCTACTTTATGGTTAGGCAAATGTCTAACCAACTGGCACATTTTCAATATAGTTCTTTGTTTGAAAATGATGCCAATTTGATTTAATTAACTGAACTCTGCCTACAAAATAAATGAGATAATTTGGATAATTGATTCATTATGTTGTTAATATTTAACACTGGGTTTATTTGTGATATTTGATATTTTCTTTTTTTTTTTTTTTTTTAGACAGGGTCTTACCTTGTCTCCCAGGCTGGAGTGCAGTGGCATGACCTCGGCTGACTGCAACCTCTGCCTCAGCCTCCCAAGTAGCTGGGATTACAGGTGCCCGCCACCATGCCTAGCTAATTTTTTTGTATTTTCAGTAGAGACAGGGTTTCACCATGTTGGCCAGGCTGATCTTGAACTCCTGACCTCATGATCCACCCGCCTCGGCCTCCCAAAGTGTTGGGATTACAGGCGTGAGCCACGGCACCCAGCCATTTGTGATATTTTCTAAAAGCCTCTTTGAAGTAAATATCCGTAAGGATTAAAACAGCATTAATGTGTAAGAATAAAACAAAAGGCCGGGCACGGTGGCTCATGCCTGTAATCCCAGCACTTCAGGAGGCCACGGCAGGCGGATCACAAGGTCAGGAGATCGAGACTGTCTTGGCTAACATAGTGAAACCCCGTCTCTACTAAAACTACAAAAAATTAGCCGGGCGTGGTGGCAGGCACCTGTAGTCCCAGCTACTCGGGAGGCTGAGGCAGGAGAATGGCGTGAACCCCGGAGGCGGAGCTTGCAGTGAGCCGAGATCACGCCACTGCACTCCAGCCTCCGCAACAGAGCGAGACTCCGTCTCAAAAATAAATAAATAAATAGAATAAAACAAAATTATTTTCAAAGTGGACAGATTATTCTGATCATCATTAAAAATATGATTTTCTTCATACTTAAAAATATTTCCATTGCAAAGATTGAAAAACTGATTGCTGACTTTTTAATCAGACGGAAATTCCACAGACCATCATTAGATGAGTGTTTTTTCTTCCATGTATTCCTCTGCACTTTTCTATTTCGTTTAGATTCTAAAACAGTCAATCGTCTACAAATAATTTATGATGTCCAGTGAAAAATAAAAATGCGGGACCCTTTGTTCAAAAAGTAGGAAAAGGGAGCCATAAAAGGTACTAAAATACAATGCTCTTTCTTGCAGTGATTTCTCTTTCTCAACTTGGCACAATGTTTTTTGTTTGCCATTTAATGTCCCTCTAAGTAAAGAAAAAGTAAAATTTCAAATTATTTGCATTAAAATTTAACATTCATCTTTATATTGCTCAGTGACTATTTTAAATGCAAATACAAGAACATTTAACGTATGCGAAAGCATCAAAATATACAAGTCTTTTTTCTGTAGTTGACCCCACATGCACCTCCTGTTCCCAAGTGTGTCTCAAATAGGCCAGAACAGAAAAATATCCGCCAGACTCAGGAAGGTCGGGAAGTAAAAGAGAGGGTCCCTTAAAACACGGTGCCTGCCCAGAGAGGACTCCCTCTGTACCAGGGATACTTGAGCAGAAAAATGATGACACTCCCAGGTTCCCAGGGCCCTGCCTCAGGACTCCAGCTGCCTTTGTCACCCACAATGGGAGACCACCAGGTCTTCAAACCTCCTCCCTGGTGGGTGAGAGACCTGCCTGCATTAAGACGTGAAATCTGCAGAGCAGAAACAGCTGCACACACACAGTCACACACAGACAGACAGACAGACACACACACACACACACACACACAGAGGATGCTCCAGGGTTAGCAGATCCAACCTAGATCCTTTCCATGATGTCCAGATCCCTCACTGGGGAAAATGAATAGGCAACCCAGGAATGTGGGCCTGCCCTCACTGAGGTCAATATATTCACCTAACCCAGGTGGACTATGACAGCAGTCACAGGGCAGGGGTAGGGATTGGAAGACTGCATGACTGAGAGTGGGGGAGTGTGCCAGGGAGAACGCATCCTGTGGATATGGTGACGTAGTGGGAGGCTGAACCTAGATCCTAGAGCCCAGGCATCGTGCTCCCAGCACATGCTCCATTGTCCCATTTGTATTCACTTTAAAAATATGAGTGCAAAGATAAAAATTATTAAGAATTTCAATGGCATTAGCTGAGCATTAAACCCTAAGAGAGCTGGGAGAGCTGCACATCTGCAGAAGCCATGCATTCATGAAGCCAGCCCTGAAAACATTTTATAAAATGGTAATGTCATTGTTTTTCAAATTTACCTGTCTGTGTTACTCAGCAAACCAATATAATCAATGATTCTGACACACTAAATATTGAGCTATCTGTTATGTAGTGGAAAAAAAGATGCCTGTGTGTTTGAGACATGATGATTACTGTGGAGCAGTTAACAGTCTTTTATTCTTTAAGGTTTGGAAGTGAAAGTTTGTCTACATGGAAAAAAAATTAAATATATAATATCTGATTCAATATACATTTTCAAGAACTGACTGCCTGAAATATTACTTAGTACAGAAGCCCTTAAAATATGTATGAAGTAATAAATGATTAAATAGTGATATGACAGGCAGTGAATGTTGACATTTTACTTATTTTTGTGAAAGAAAGCCTACCTGTTTGACCACACATTTATTCTATTAGGCAGTGAGCAAAGCTTTTAGTAATGAAAGATTAAAAATAGAAAAACAAATTGAAAGAGCGTTCCATAATTTAAATAATGCTATTCTAGTTATTTTGACATTCTTTAGGCCTAAGGGTGGATTTCAGTTATCGATATTTTTATGCTTTGCTATATATTGTTATACTTAATCACTTTCAAGATGTGTTCTAAAATATAAAAGTGTTTTTCCCCTCAAAATAATTATGACAGAAATTGAAATTATTTGTATTCATTCTTTTATATTGCAGTTCAGCTTACATATTTCCTAAGTAATCTTTTATTAAAGCAAGTAAATATTATTCCAAGGATGATAGATATATCTATAGTATATAAATAGAAATGTGCTTTATGTTCTTTTTCATTTTGTTTTTTTACAAAAATTATTTATCTTCTGCTGACACTAAATATCTTAAATAGGTATTAGTTTTTACTTTATAATGCTCATATGAATGGATGCCATCCTATTTTAACTTCCTGTTTCAAGGCTTCTTTATATAAATAGTGGATGTTTGGCCATTGTTTATCTGAGTTGTTCAGATTGTATTTTGACCTGTTTATTTAGTAGTTATGCCCCGTATCATAATTTGATATTTTTAAGTTTATTATTTTTTATAAACATAAATATATTGATCAGCTCTAGATAGGGATTGCACATTTAGATTCCTAGAAATTTGGAATAGGTTTCTCATTCTATTTTTATGATAATAAATGTTAATGTACTGAGCAGTTTTGAATATTTAAAATCTTTATCTGCTGTTTTTCTTTAGCTGTTTTACAAAATCTAAGATACTTGTATTAAGAGGTAAACAATTAAATGCTATTTGAAATGCAACTTAAATATATACATATATATGTTTTTCCTTTTTGTTTGTTTGTTTGTTTTTGAGGCAGAGTCTTGCCCTGTCGCCCAGGCTGGAGTGCAGTGGCACGATCTCGGCTCACTGCAACTTCCGCCTCCTGGGTTCAAGCGATTCTCTTGCCTTAGCCTCCCAAGTAGCTGGGACTATAGGCATGTGCCACCAAGCCAGGGTAATTTTTTATATTTTTAATAGAGACGGGGTTTCAGCATGTTAGTCATGATGGTCTCCATCTCCTGACCTCGTGATCCGCCTGCCTCGGCCTCCCAAAGTGCTGGGATTACAGGCGTGAGCCATTGCACCCGGCCTTAATTATATTTAAATTTAAACTATAACTGAAGTGCAAAATTATTTCCTAAAATAAATTATTTTCCACTTTCTGAATTGCATTAACCAAATTCCTACCAGCTCATATTAGTTTTACACTTATAAGGTGATGGTTTTCACATGCTTGAAATAACCTAAAGAGAATGTAGAGTTCAGCTACTAGTCATGAGGCAAGACGCACATATGCCCTTCTCAAATAAATATTATTTTTATCCTATTTCAAAGATCTCTAAGAAATATTTTTAATCCCCATGTATCTTTTAACTGACTCTTTTAAGATGGTCTTCCTAAAATATCTCACCTAAAACCTTCCTGCAACCAGCAGAAATGTTAGTTTATTTAAGAGGAAAAGAGAAAAAATAAATTGCACTTCAGGAGATAGAAGGTCATCATCCCCTGCGTCGTCACTCTTTGTAGACAGGAAGACCATCAGTAGAACATTCTAGTTAGATCATTACTACTTATATCCAATTTGCCAGTTTATCATCGCCAACCACCTTCTTTCACTGTTCTCCAATTCTTTATTTTTAGTAGAATGAAGAAGTGTTCTTCATGAATGTTCACAAATCTTTAAGGGGTCACAAAGGAGTGACAATATATCAGACTAAGAATTTTTCCAGAGGTACATCTTGGATGTGTGTGTGTGTGTGTGTGTGTGTGCATGTTCAAAATAACCTGAAAGCTTCTCAGTTATTCTCTCAACTGAGTGCTATGAAAACGTTAGGTTGCAGAGGAGAAGACTCATCTCCAAAATAAGAATGAGATTCACAAAATTAAGGAGACTTCTTCAAAATCAGAGCACTTTCACCATGGTCATTCTGGCAACAGTTATGGTTCCTCCAGGAAACTGGTTCAGCAAAGGGAAAAAGAAAGCCACTATCCCAAATAATGTGCAGGTAGTGGTGATGAATAAACTTTGAGTTTTAGTTTTCTCTTATCATTCAAACCCTTAACATTTGCCACTCAAACCCTCAAAATAGGGAAGTGTTTATTCCATAAAATCTATGCCTTTTTAAACGTTTATTTTTGTAAAATCCATAAAATGAAATCTATGGTAAAATACTACAGGGTGGTATAGCTTCTTTTATATGACTAAGCTGAACCTAATGCAGACATACTTAAAAACATACAACACATTTTGAAAGACTCAAATAATTAGCACTTTAAATGTAGCATAAATTAAAGAGATTTTTTGCTTATGTCAAATTTTAACAGCATATAGTGAAGATAAAGTTGTAGCAGTTAATGTTAAAATCTCATTAGACACTATTGCCTTAAACTGTTGAATTAATAAAACTATAAAAGTAGATTTTCAGTAAATGACATGCCATGTAATTTATCACTGTTCTAAAAGTAGATATTAGATGTAGCTAATTTATGAAAACTCGTTTAGTTCTTTCTTAAACAAAATTTTTAAAATACACTTAATATAATGTAATTTTTGTCATCCATTTTCAAAATAGAAGAATACATGATAATGGATGAAATGCAAAAAACGATCAAAATGCATTAGGTTTCTGAAGACCTTTTCTTATGATATGGTCTCTTTCCTCATTTATGAAGAGTTAAAGTTTTAATGACCCGTCAAAGCAGAGATCCTCATTCTTCTACTGCAGTCTAGAACTGAATGTCATTCTCTAAACTTTTCACGATGAATGTTTCTATGTTTTATTTCTCTACTAATTTTAATTTTATTCTATATTTTCGTATTTTTTTAAAATGTTCCCTCTCTGGTGTCTCACAATTCCTCTCTGCCTCAAGTGGAAGGAATGAATTAATATATCCGCCTTCATGTGACTTTTTAACCAATTATGGTTCGTCAAGGTGTAAGAAACACCACAGGCAGAGTATGGGAAGAGTTTTCCTTTATTTAACCTAAATTTGTCCAATAGGGACCTGATTTTCAGGAAAAGTATAATTTTAAGGTCAAAAAATGCAAAATCATTGTTGCCTATTTATTCAACAACTAAGACTAATTATGTTTAGGATTTAAGCTAGCCAAACACTCAGATTGTACACTGTCTAAACACAGATATGGCAAGCAGATGGTATTGCTATATGGTATTTTGTATAAAAGAGCTTTATTTAATTTTAATATTCATTTTTCAGTAACTAATCATTTTTCTCATGGTTACATTTCTTCACTGAAATTTTACTTAGTTTTCTGTTTAAAAGTTTTCTTAGGAGATGTGGTGGCAGGTTTCCATAATACTACAAAAATTCAGGGTATTGTGTTTATATAGTGAAATGTCATTTGTTGCTAGGATAATGTAGTTGTTACATAAATATGAACTATAGTGCTGCTCCATTTGGATATGGAAACTTTTTAACATGGATTCTCATCCAGGAATGTCTTCTTAAAACGTGGAATGTATATTTAATCAAAATCAACTAGTGAATAATTAGCTTATGTATCAGAAATTATTTGTGTTTCCTATGAGAGCATAAAAAATTTCTGATTAAAGAAACCGAAGAGATAGTCTTGAAAGAAGTCCTTACCACACAAAGAGATTTAATATAGGATAAAGAATATATCTCAAACTAATGAGAAAGTTCATCAATGAATAAAATTTATTCAGGGAATACTATTATTTAGAATATTCCAAATCAAATCATTAACTAGGAAAATACCCTAAAACAAATTTTAAATGATCAAACAGATATGGTAAAAATAAAATCTTAAGAAGAGGTGCATATAGGTGTGAATATAAATAATGATCAAAGAAGTTATAAAAAAATTACAAAGCAAAAAACATGTGGCTTTAATGGGAATTTCATACATCAAAATTTATTATAAACAAAATGAAAATAAAGAGTAAGCTGGGGAAAATATTTGTAATGAATAAACCGTGGTAAAATTGGCAAAAGACAAGAGCGATCAATTCTCAGAAAAAAGGCAATTACCTAATATGCATTACAAAAAAACCTCACTCTTGCTGCAAGTCAGAGAAATGCAAATTAAAACAGTAATGGTAGGCAATGTTTTTCTCATCAAATTGGACTCGTTGATTTTTCTTTGGAAAATGGTAATGCTCTGACTGCTTAGTGTATGATTTGGTCAAAATCTTCATATCACTGCAGGAGTAACTATAAAATTACATGGTATTGTGTATCTAGCACTTTAAAATTATTATACTCTTTAAATCCACTACTAGGCATTGTCAGTTTTTAGGAACGATAATACGGGTAGAAAAACTGTATGTGTATAGAAAAATATATCATTTATAATAGGGAAGCGTATAAATATCCTAAATGACCGACAGTAAACAATAAATAAAGTGTACTATGTCTGTGAAATGGAATGACAAGTCTAGTGAATGAGAATAATGTTTACAATATTATGTTAAGTGTAGCAGGATTAGAAACCCTATATATACTGTTACCCCAGTTATGTGACAATTGATGTACACACATGGCCATAAGGAAATGAATATTAAATTTATGAAATGTTACCAATGTTTTTCTCTGTGTGGTGTGTTTATAGTTGATTATTTCTGTAAAATTAGTTGCAAAGTCCTTTATGATCTTGTCTTGCTTGTCCTTTCATAACTCCTTATATTTACCCTATCACAGTGCATAACTATACTCTGCATTTCAATTGCATGTCAATATTTTCTATTGGACAGTCAGCAAATGTTAATATCCCCAGGGTCTACCATAGCACCTGTCACATAAAATCTACGCATTAAATATTTGCTAGATAAATTCGGTGATTGTGTATGAGTATATATATATATATATATATACACACACACACACACACATAACATACACACAGACACACACATGCACAGAGTATCTATTATACTCACAGTGGAACCTTTTAAAATTTCAGTGTTATGATACTTTTGCCCCTTGGTGGTAAAGTGCTCACTCAGGACATCAACAATAAGCATTCTGTTTATGGATTCACCATCCTGGAACAGACTTACGGAAGGCATTGTGTTCAGTTGTGCAAACTTAAGCATGAATGCCCTGAAAATATACAGGAAAGATTATTGTTTATTTGCTTTTATGAATCTCTTGGGCCCCAAATTTCATATCCTGTGTACATAGTTTAGTCTGCTGTTTACCATCTGCATACTCATGAATTTAAAACTCATAATTACATTATTTTTTTCCTGTTGAAATGACCAGTGGTTTCGTCATGTATAAAGGTGGGAAACAGCTGGTCAAAATCTGATCACCTCTGTGTTCTAGTACCTAAACTGTTACTATCCGGCTGTGTAAATTCAGTTATTTAATCTCTCCGGACCTCAGATTCTGCATCTACAAAATAAGTATCTTGCATCAGATAACATGATGAGAAAGCAAATACTCAATAGCTGTGTAGTCTTTTCATATTTGCAATCAATCAACATTCTATATCATTCTAAAGACTTTATCTAACAGAAATAAGAAAATAACAGTTTATAAATATGCAAGAACTCTTCTACACCTCCATTAAAAGGACACCTCTCTTAAAGTACTGTTTTAACTTTCCATACATATGGGTCCTGCTAGCGGCTCTACATTGTAATATTTTGAGGTATTCTTGAAATTTTGCTATAGTGACTTAAAGTTGTGCAGTTGTTTTTAGAAGGTAAAGAAGTATCTCAGTAATGCTTCGTCTCATATTAAAGTTTGTATCCTTTCACTCAGAAGAAAATAAAAATCCTTATAGTTTTTGAAAAATAAAAAATACACCACATTAAAAACCTCACTATATCTGGTTCAAGTTGGCATTTGAAAAAAAATCTATGTAAATAGAAATAATTTTAATTCTTTAGGCATAACAATAAGAATATCTTCTCTGCATTTTTTTTCACACTCCACTCTGTCACTTTCAACCTTATCTTTTTTTCTGTTTACCATTTGTTTTTATCATAAATGTATTTCTCAAGATTATGCCTAAGGAAGTTTCTTCAAAGTGATTTAGGTGTATTCTTCATTTCATCACTTAATTCTATGATGCAATACTTTCCAAATAGAATTTTGTCTTACAACAATATAATGTAAGCTTCCATGAGGGATGGATTTTTCTCAATGTATTTTATTGTTTTGCTCACTCTATTCCTGGAGCCTCGAACAATATGACATATAAAGTGGGTGCTCAGTAAATGTTTAATAAACTGAGGAGCAAGCATTTAAGTCATAATGCATGAGTACTCTGTGCTGTCATACAGTAGAAGTAAGAAAGGAAGAGGTAGTGTTGTCTAACTCAAATGCCTTACTTACTCTAATTGAGAAGACAAGGTTAGCAGACCAAAAAAGGCTAGTGAAAAATAAAAGAAAGTATACCTTTTTTTTTTTTTTTTGAGACAGGGTCTCCCTCTGTTGCCAAGGCTGGAGTGCAGTGGCACAATCTCAGCTCACTGCAACCTCTGCCTCCTGGGTTCAAACGATTCTTCCGCCTCAGCCTGCTCAGGACCTGGGATTACAGGCACGTGCCACCACACCCGGCTAATTTTTGTATTTTCAGTAGAGACAGGGTTTCACCATATTGGTCAGGCTGGTCTGGAACTCCCGAACTCAGATGATCAGCCTGCCCAAAGTGCTGGGATTACAGGCGTGAGCCACCGCGCCCAGCCAGAAAGTATATCTTAAGTAACATGTTAAATTATAAGATACAAATTGTAAATGCTTTAGTTTAGAGGAGGAAAGAAAAGCTTAACTAAGCTGGAATAATTCCTGGTGGAGCTTTACCCTAAAGGAAGAATAGCATTTGGGTTGCCCTAACAGAGTGTGGAGACTTGGGATCATAAAGCTATGCAGGGAGAACAAATTTTCACCATTTGTTTCTGTCAGGGTTATAGAAAAGCCAAATTCTTCATGTCCATATCTGAAGAAGCCTTCACTAAGTGAAGATTTACACCACAGTCAGACTTTAATAAGAAAGTTACAGAATCATGCTCGTTCACTTTAGGAGACAATTTGCCCACAGAATTATAGGCTAGGTCTAGTAGCAGTGTTATATTCTGCTTCCTCAAATATGGGCAATGCTGGATAGAGTTTTGAATATCAAAGACGAGATTTCCCAGCAGGATAAGTTTGCTTTTGGGGATTGTTCTTTTAAGGAAGACTTAGCAAAAATAGTTTTCATCTGGGAGCAAATTTACATGGCAGTGTTACAAGATGCACAGTTTTGATCATGATTTATAAACAGCCATTAGGGTACAATACGGTTGTCTTCCCACAGCACCATCTCTGAGCATGAAGCACTTTTTGGTCAAGCCCCTAGGATTTAACTGCAGGGCATTCAGTTATAAAACCGTTTTTCATCGATCTCAGCTGTTGAGAACTTAACTGTAGCTTAGTTTCACTTTGATTTTGAAATCCATAAATGCCAGTCACAGCATTTAGGAACTAAAATCATTGGCACAGGAATTTAAATGAAGAGTGATAAATCAAGGCTGCCAGTGGCTACTGCCTCAGCCAGATGCAAACACCACAACCACAGTGTTGAATAGCTTTGCATGCCTAATTTCAAATTAAGTGTGACAAATTAGGCAGGAAGTTAATTACTATCTTGAAACAAATAGTCTAATGTTGATTGGGAAGGGCATCATAAAGCTGTGTTTTACCTAAACAGGATACCCGGAGGAAATATTAGAAAATAGAGATGTACAAATAATGATTAGTTCAGGTTAAAAACAAAGCAGGGCTGGGGGTGGGCAGCATTTATTATATGACTAGTTGGATGAATCCACGTATATGAAAAAGGACTTCTCTCTAAGGATAGCTTTTCTAGTCTAAGAAAACAAGGAAGTAAATGGACAGATTCATTAGAATCTTGGTACCTATGTGGTAGATGAGGTGAGAGGTTTGAGAGTCAGATACACCATATCTCTATTGCTGTTGACCAGATGTTAGAATGCCTGTCAACTCTTCCCATGGCTAATGTGCTAAAATGAACAATTACACATGAACTTATGGCAGATGTGCTAAAATGAACAATTACGCATGAACTTATGGCAGATGTGCTAAAATGAACGATTACGCATCAAGTTAATGTGACCTTAAAAACCTGGAGATGTTATACATCACAAAATTTTTAACTTGTCTCTCATTTGTTTTTCTCTATTTACATTCCTGGCTTCTATTGTCTTTAGACATTTCTAGGACAACAGCTTTCTCTTTAAGTGACTTCCTACTTGACCTAATGATTTTTAGTGGTGTTTGAGGGAATGTTTCAAGAAAGAACCTGTTCTTTGGAGTTGCAAATGAATTTAAAGAAAGATGTGGTGCAATCTTTATTCAATGGGGTAAAGTCACAAAGCACTTAATTGTCAGATGCTCTTCCAATAATTTATTTATATTAAATCATTAAACAAACCAACCCAATGAGACGCTACTATTGATATTTTCGAGATGAGGAAACTGAGACACAGCAAGACTAAATAAAATGTCAAGATTACATAGTTAATACATGGACAAACTAGAATTTATTAGCAAGGAATCTGAGTCCAAAGAGTGAGCTCTTAACCATTAGGACATTTTGAGACCTGGACCTAGGGAGAGCCACAGTTCTTAGTTATAAAACCCTAGTTATTTAGTCATAAGTTATTCAAACTATTCTTCTTGCTTCTCTACTTATTGCTAGCCAGGAACAAACTTTCATCAAAAAATAAATAATGAAAAGATTAAGATAGCTTTTAACAGACTCTAGAAAATATGATGAGTCATCACAGTCAATTTATGGACTACAGGTGGCTGCTGAGCTATCCTGGGAGTGCATGAGCTTTTCATGTCTCTCACCACAATGTCTTGCCTAAATTGGAGCAGGCTATACATTGAAGGAGGATATCGAAACTCTAAATTACCCTCTGTCTTTATAAAGAAAAAAATGGCCTTTGTTCTTTCATTATATTTGATCTTGATCTTGAAATAAGTATTTTTGCTATTCATCAATATTCATATGTTTATAATATGACACATTTTACAAATGTTAAGGGAAAGTTAAGTTAAAAGATATATTTAATCAAGGAAGACTTCAAATTTAGAATGAATATATTCCCTGGTGAACCTCTACACATGCATATATTTTTTCAATTACAAAAGAAATGTATGCCCAGTCAATCTGGTGTTTTTTGCAGTTGCCCAAACACTCCAGACACATTTCTGCCACAAGACTTTTTGTTACTTCTTTCAGGTCTTTGCTCAAAGTCGTACTTTGGCAAATAAACATTCCATGGCCATTTTATTAAAAATTTGAATTTTTCATATCTACCACTCCTAATTTCATTCTCTGCCTTCCTTTTTTTTAAATATCGTTATCTGCCAACTTACTCATATGTTTATTTTCTGTCTCCCATCAACTTTAATGTGTGCTCCATGTATGCAAGGACTTCTGCCATGTTTACTTGCTATATTCCCTGTGCCTACAATAAAACTTGGCTCATTCTAGGCACCCAGTACCAATTTGTTGAATGTATGAATGCATGAACAGTTGAATAAGTCAATATTCCTTGAAAGTCATGGTTTCATGAAAATAATTTATTGGCCACTTGCTAACTGGCTGATCTAAATATATCTATAATTTAGACTTTATAAAAATCTATAGTAAAACTAGCTATAAATGTCAAATATCTCTTTGGACATTTTACTGTAGTCAATTATTAAAATACTCTGTATAATTAGCATTTTTTATAAAAGGTGATGTTAACTGCTAAGCAGAATCAATATTTATTAACCATACCTACAGTATAATCTGGTTTATAAATGTGTTTCTGGGGAAGACATTATTTTAAAGAAGTGTTTAAAAGTGTTATAATAGCCTATTTAAATAATTCTTACTTTTTTATTAGAAATAAATTCATTGATATATTCTCAGGGTCTAGTATAGTGCCTGGTACCCAAAAGGCATTCATATATATTTGTTCAATAAAGGAATATATGATTAAATAAAGGAATGCACTTTAAATTTTCACGAATTTTTTTACACAGTGCCTTCCAAGTAAAGGGATACACACACACACACACACACACACACACACACACACACACACACACACACACACACACACACACACACACACACCCTGCTAGGCAAATAAGGTCTGCAAACTAACACACAATGCAACTACTTACTTTTCTTAACTTACAATAATATAATAAAAATATATAATAATATAAGCAAGGTGTTGTACTTAGGAAATAGTTTCAATAAAGAATCTAAGAATTTAAATTTATGTATTAATATGCTTATAAAAGTTTAGAATAAAAATATTTTTAAGTCACAGAATTTTGTATGCTTCTATCAAAGCTGTTTTGTAAGTTATACCATCTTTTGTTATAATTGTAATATGCAAAGTTAAAAGAAGAAAAATGATAAGGTGAGGTGTGTGTTGTTAGAGAGGAGAGTATAATGTGTGGCAGGTAAACATGAAACCAAAGGTCTCTGGCTCCTGGTTTTTATTCTAATTCTGTTCATAAATTTGGGTGAATTTGTACATCATTGTAGTTTTCTGTACCAATGCTATTTATTGACATAAACAGAGCAGTTTCAATATTAATTTCATATAAGTATAATGAAGATTTGATAAAGATGCCAGATCTCTTTATGCGTCCCCCTAGAATCTTTTTTCTGTAAAGAGCAAGATAGTAAATATTTTCAGCTGTGCAGGTTATACATTTTCTGTCAGACTACTGAACTCTTTCATTGTAATATGAAAGTGTTACAAGATCTTTGGGGTGCCACTTTCCTTGCTGGAAACCTCTGTGGCCTGTGGTGCCTTTGCCCAAGTTTTGCTCAGGCCCGCTAGGCTCATTCCGTCCACTCAGCCTGGCTGGCTTCCCTTGGCTCATGCTACCAGCCTGGATCCCATGCCTCCAAGGCAGAATGCAAATCAAGCGTGGAGTGGCAAGAAGTGTGTGTGTGAGCATGGGATCCGGCCATTGCGCACAGTTGGACATGCCGGCTGCTTCCACAGGGCAGCTCCAGGTGCCGGCATGGGCACCAGTTCTCTGCAAAGCTGGAACTGTACCAGGTGCACTGCATGTAGCTCCTCCAGCTGGCAGCAGGGAATGTGGTGGTGCATGGAAACTTGGAGACATCAGAAACTGCAGGGACCCAAAGAGGGAGCCACAGCCCTGGATTGGGGAGCTCCCAGGTCTGGACTCCTCAAAGGCCCATAGCTCTTCTTTCCTTCTCTTTGCCCACAATATGGTGATCAAGGAGCATGTTTCAGCCCTGTTTGTGATACAGCTGTTTTAGCCTCGCCATTTGGTGGGTCCCAAGTTCTTGTCCTGTAACTAGGAAGAATGAGGTACACAGAAAAATGGAGGATGAGCAAGGCAAAGAGTAGCTTTATTGAGCAATAGAACAGCTCTGAGGAGACCCACAGTGGGAAGCTCCCTCCATAGCCAGGGTGTTCCCATAGCCAGGTGCCCCTGTCCTAGCAGGGCTAGGAGCTGAACATTCATCGGGACACCCTGGCTATGGAGAGGAGGATTGCTACTCTCTGCTAGGCAGGTCATCCCAAAGAGTGTTCAGGTCTCAGCAGAGAGCGTAGCTCTTCTCTGCTAGGCATGTTGTCCCAATGAGCGTTCAGTTGTCATCAGAGAGGGTAGCTCCTCTCTGCAGCTGGTCATCCTGAGAATTGTCAAGCTATCAGCAGAGAGGTTAGTTCCTCTCTGCAGCTGGTCATCCTGTCGTCTGCTCTGCTCTGGCTAACCCTGGGGCTTTTATGGGCCTCAGAGGGAAGGAAGCGGGCACCAATTCATCCATGGGCAGCCATGAGTGGGCCCAGAAAAGGTACCACAAGTTCCCACTCTGGTCCACGGGACTGGAAGCCCTCCCTGGCCTGAAGGTGGAGCCTCACTGGGGACCCTCAACCTTTGCCCAGGAGCTTGTCTGCCTCCTGCCGTCCTCCATGGCTCCCAGGCTGCCAGCGCCAAGGGGAACCTACAGGCCAGCATGTAGCCGCTGTCACCGCCCCCACCATCGGCTTCTCTCTCATCACTCGTCGATGCCCAAAATCCAGAGGGGTCCGAGGTGGCAAGGGGCTGGTGTGTCAGCACTGCCCCAGCAGGCACATATCCGGCAGGGCTGTGACAGCGCCTGGGTTCAGCCCCAGCCCTCCTGCTCTGAGATGGGAGCGAGGACCAGGAGTAGGGAGATACCAGGCAGCAGGAGCAGACACTCCCGAGCCTGCAGGGGCAGGGGGGCCTTCCCAGGACCCCGACGGTGCAGAGCACAGAGAAGCCCGGGTCCTCTGCCTGGGAGGGTGGTGCTCCCATCCACTTTGTGAGGTGTGCAGGCAGCCCCAGCTGCGGTTCCCCACAGCCTGTGGTGGGGTTCCCACCGCTGCCACTGCTGCTCCTGTAGCCACTCCTGCCACCACCACTTGTGCCTTCCTGTTGCAGCCGGCGCAATGGCAGCAGCGGCTCCGGATGGCCCACTGCTGCCATCAAGGTAGCCCTAGACAATACATAAATGAGTCAGCATGCCTGTGTTCCAATAAAGCTTTATTTATAAAAGCAGGCATTGGGCTGGATTTGTCCCATGGACTGTAGTTTACTACCGCCTGCCCTAGATGATAACAGCTTATGTTCTTAAGTAATTGGATGCTTTTGGTTAATATGCCCATAACTTAAAATCTGAAGAAAAGAAAAGGAAAGATTCTCCAAAGACCTACATGTTTTCTTCATTTAGAAATAAACATTTTGAAATGAGTAGCTGGTAATTTTACTTTTAAACAATCTTAAAGACACCTGAGCATTTAAGGCTTTTAGACTTCATAAAATAATGTGAGGCATTGTTAATCTTAATTAATGTGAAAATGGAAGTATGATCCTTTTTTATGTACATGCATACATAAAATTAAAATAACGTGATTTAAAGAAATTTTAATATAACCTAAACAAAATTCTCCCAACTAGCAGGGGAAAGGTCATAATTTATTATATTTTTCCAGTTCACCGTATTCTAATCTCCATTTTAGGATGAGCAATACAAACTGAATTAAATGTATTGGTGACAAGTAAAATGCTAATATTTCTAATTAAGTTATTTTCATATGAGCATGATTTAAAGAGGATCTCATGTTTAAAAAAAGAGCTCTGGAAAACTAGTAAAGGATGAGCTAAAAGGGTGATACAAATATAATACAAAGAAAAGTGAGAATTAGGAATTTGATATTTTGCTTTTTTTTAAAGGTGGGCCTTTTACTAGAAGTTTCCATGAGATGATTTGCGTTTAGATAAGCTAATTTATATATAAGGTATGTTTATGCTCTACTCTCCATCAGAAATAAATAGGAATAAAGGGGTAGAGTCATCAAATAGAATCAGAGATGGAACTATTGAGATCTGTAGCCAATGTTTTATAACCATACCAGTTTGTTATTTTAATGTTGAAATGTGAGTTTAATCTGCTTTTAAGTGAAAATTAGTTGCCTACACTTTTTGTTATATTGGCTTGCTTATTCAACTTGTGAATATGGATTTCTACCCCTGTGAACATTCTGCTGAGTTGAAAAAGTAACGAACTGTTCAAAAGCCACTTAAACAAACCTGGTATGTTTTCTCTCTTATTTCTCTTATTTTTTTCCAATGGGTCTATCTTGGTGGGAAATCTCTTAATGCTTTTTATGAACACAGATGCATCAGTCCTTCGTGGTCTGAGATACTTTCTTGCACCCACTAAAATAGAAAACTATAATCCAATTTAATATCTGCTTTCATAATGCTTGTCAGAGTCCACCCCTATTAGAATAATAGTTTAAGATCAATAGAAAGGAAGGAAATAAAACAAAAATCTTATTCACCACATCTTTCCTGAGGGTGCAGTATGTGTCATGTAAAAGTCCTTCAAATAAATATTGGTTGACTGACTAAAGGAATGAATGCATAAATGAAAAAAATCTTATGTTTATATTTGCTATCTCTTTCCATTTTATATTTTAAATTTGAAGTTCACTTACTTTAGCCTAGGAAGTTTTGTTCTTATTTTCCTCTCTGACCGAAATGGAAGATGAAGTGATTTAAGTGTAAAAAATCACCTAACATAAAAGCACAGTGGGATAGGGTTAAGTTGGGGAAATTCTAGGCCCAAGAAGGAGTTGTATAAGGATTTCCTCTTTACTCTTTTAACTAGAACAAATATCCTATCCTTATCTTTGTTTTCTGAGCAATCGACATTTCCACAGAATTATGTCTGAAAATGCACGACGAGATAAAGATGAGTAACCTTCTACCAGTTAGCAATGCAATTGGCTGAAAGTAACAGAAAACCTGATTAAGACTTCCTTGAATAAAAAAGAGTTTATTTTTCTCTTATAACAAGAACAAAGGTAGGGTCTTGCTGGAGGTGGTTGAACTATTCAGTGATAATTTAGTGATTTGGGATCTTTCTATATATCTGATTCATCATACAAAGAGTGTTGGATTCCTTTTTCCTGATTGCAAAGATGCCAGCTACACCTCCAGGCAGCATATCTGTTTGCAAGACAGAGAAAAGGATGCATAGTTAAACTGCAATACCAGTTCTTCTGTCTCTTTTCATTAGAAAAGAAAAAGTTTTATCAAACTATAACCAGCAAACTTCTGCTTAGATTCTATTTTTTAGAATTTGGCCCCATAGCTATCTCTAACTGCAAGGCAGGCTGGAAAATCAAGTTTGGTGCATTTCAATCACTATAGGATAAAAGGTCAACAGAAAACAACAATGGGTGTTGAATAAGCTGACCTATAGTGCCTGTCACAATAATCTTTAGCAAGTTTGTTAACTTAACTATTTTAAAAAGAGATTCTGAGAAAATTTATCAATATGAATATTTAAATGAGTTATAAAACAATATTTAGAACATAATTCTATTTCTAAGTTGGAGAAAGCAGCTGGGAGCCTAAATACCAAAAGTTTAGGAATGGCTATCTTGGGGATGTGGAATGATAGATTTTTAAAAGTATTATTTGTATTTTAAAATATTTTACCATAAGATGCTATAGTTTATTAAAAGAACAAAGAATATATTTTCTAGAAAAATGATGTTGGTGATATGATTTACTTGTACTTGAATGTTTAATACAACGATGAATTTAAAAAGTACACAAGTCTGCGTAAGAAGAGCGCTATCTTTAGAGGGAAGATATTTAATATAGTCACAGAAATATTAATGTAAGGATACTAATATTACTGATAGTTTCTTAGTTTATACTATTATGAGTGATTCTTGTTTTCTTTAAATTTTCTCTATTTTTTCTAAAAATTAGCAGTTATAACTTTATTATAACTAGGAAAATAAAATTGAACTCTTGAGTTTCTAACTACATGTTACTTATGGCGTGGGAGAACATTCCCTTTGGGATATTACTGAAGCAGCCATGGCTAGTTCGCTTTAAATAAATGGTTTTGTAAGGAAATCAAAACTCAGAGCAGCATTCCCTGAGAAAGCTAGTGACCCAGGGAGCCACCACTCCCTATTTTCATCAGTTATTCCCAGATTTTAACTACACATACACCAATTGTCCGAAGATATTCACAAGCTAAGTATTGCAGAGGACTGTTGATCATTTCAATTGTTTTTCCCTGTTTCTTCCTCTGTTCTTTCACTTTCCTCTTCATTGTTCCCCTTGCTCTTTATCTTGTTTACTTCTTCTCCATTATCCCATTTGTCAATTACTCCAGGTATCCATGTCTTGATGGCTTCCCTAGATCAAAGTGTCCCTCCCCTTCTCTCACAATTTCTATGGGCTGTTTCTCAACCTTTAACATGCATATGAATCACCTGGAACACCTCTTTAAAATGCACATTCTGATTTCTTACACCTGGGGTGGAGCCTGAGCATCTTCATTTCTAACAAAAATCCCAGGTGTTTCTGATGCTGCTACCCTTTGAGTAGCAAAGTTCTATTGCAATGTTTAACCTTGGCTACACACAAGAACCACTTGGGTAGCTTTAAAAACTAGCACTGATGCCTGGGTCCCTACCCCAGATATTCTGATGTAACACAACTGGAGTATGTCCTGAGCATCAGAATTTTTTTGTTTCCCAGATGAAAACATCATATAATTTTACACAATGACCTAGACTTACTTGCATATCCCTCATTCTCTTCCAACAAAGTCCCAGTTTGTTAAGGATGGAAACAATATATTTTGTATCATTGTATTATTCATATCCTGCTGGATGAATGAAACAAAGTATACAAGAAAAAAAATGGCAAATAATTATTCATGTGGTTGAAGTAATAGAAGAAACTAAACTATGGGTGTTAATTCATAAATTTAGCCAACAATTTGTTTTTATGATATCATTTTGAATTTTGAATTATTTTTGTAATTTTCTTTAATTAAAATGCTCAGGTATTAAAGTTTGTAGATCTTTAAAATCACTACTAATTTCACAATACAGTATATCTTTCATATCTTGAGTTTTTGTTGCCTAGATGTAGTCAATAGGAGTATAATTTTCAGAAAAAGCTAAAAATAATGATCACATTTTAAAATGTCAATATTTAGATTGAATTCACAGAGAAAACAAAGTTACTGTCAAAAATAATTTTTTAAATAATGCAAATATTTTGCAAAAATCTTTACCCCTACTGACTCTGCTACAAACCCTAACACACTTTCTACTTTTCAAGTTCTAGAATATAAAAGAGGGGTCCAATAATATGTTGGTAAAGAATCTCCTTCAGCGTATTGCTTTCATCATTTTTTCCCTTGTAGGTTAAGAAATCTTTTTATCCTCCAAAGACCTCTCTCTGTGCTTAAAGCATGTTAGCAGCCTTGCCAAAAATTAATGATATGTGTAATCTTAGCTTGCTATAGGGTATGTTATTGCATTTGTAATTTTTTTATGCTAGAAGATAATATGCTTCCTCTTATTAAGCAAGTCGGATTTGCCTAAAACAATACAGTCTTCTGAGCAACTCCATTCTGCCTTTTTGACAGATAAGGTTTCAAAGCTTCATAGCATAACTGAATTAGGCCATCTTGCCACAGTCATAACCAGTCAGAAGTGCATCAAGACTGACTGCTTTTATTCAGTTTCTTAACTATTTATACTCAGTAACAAAGTTGCCCAGTTTAGAGGATCTTCATGATATCCTCCAGCACAGTAACTACAAAAGATGTCTCCAGTGCAAACTCAGAATAATTTTTCCTTTTTTAAGCTTCACTCATAGACAAGAAGCACAATATTATGAAGAGTAGATATCATTGTACAACTGAAAGCCTAGAAGTAATTCCCTGAATTCCCAGTCAGAAAGTAGTCTATGGCTTATGGTTTCAGTTGCCCAAACCCTACTGTTGCCTAACTATAGGGGCCATTGAAGAAAAGAAGTATATAGCTCTTCCAGAGTATATCTCATATTTGGGAATCTGGGCACACATTAACCCCTTCACCTGTGACAATTAGAGGTTAATGAGTGATCAAGGACTAAATTGACTAATGTAATTTATATCCAAACAGACATTTCTGAAATAAAAGGGGATGCTGTAATTACATCAGTACACCAGGTGTTAACCTGGATTGTCCTATGCAAACTTACTTATAATTAGCCTGATACACAGGTGAAATGAATGAGCCTCTGAATTTTCACATTTCTGAATATACACCCATACTCACTAAATCCATGAGTTCTCTCCTCACTTTACTGAAACAAATAATTATTAAACGGTATTTTACTGTCCTTTTGTGTGCCTTCTGTCTTCAAATGCCTTTAATTCTTTTTTTTTTTTTTTTTTTTTTTTTTTTTGAGACAGAGTCTCGCTCTGTCACCCAGGCTGGAGTGCAGTGGCACGATCTCGGCTCACTGCAACCTCCGCTCCTGGGTTCAAGCGATTCTCCTGCCTCAGCCTCCTGAATAATTGTGATTACAGGCAAGCACCATCATACCCGGCTAATTTTTGTATTTTTAGTAGAGACGGGGTTTCAGCATGTTGATCAGGCTGGTCTTGAACTCCTGACCTCAGGTGATCTGCCTGCCTTGGCCTCCCAAAGTGCTGGGATTACAGGCGTGAGCCACTGCACCCGGCCTTAAAAATATTTAAAGATAAAAATATACGTTGGAGTTTGTCTTACACTTTATGCAATTTTTAAGTTTTTATACAATTTAAGTTGTAGCAATTAATGTCATAAATAATTTCAGTTTTTCATAGGTAGTCAAAAATTAATGGCCACTTCCTTTTTATTTTTTATTGTATGTAAGGTATACAATATGATTTTTGATATACATATGCATATGAAATGATTACTACAGTTTAAACAAATTTACATCTATCCCCTTCCATGGTTATCATTTATGTGTAGATGGGGGAAAGGTTAAGAGCATCTTCAATCTATTCTTAGCAAATTTTCAGTATACAGTATTATTAACTATAGTCCACATGCTATGTATTAAATATTCTAATGATTTATTTTTCCTACGTAACTACAAATTGTATCCCTTTACTTACTTCTCTCTTTTTCCTCTGTCTCTCCACTCCTGGTAATCCCTGTTCCATTCTCTGTTTCTATTTATTCGGCATTTTTTCAAAAGATTCCACATATAAATGAGATCATACAGCATTTTCCTTTAGGGGTCTGCCTTATTTCATTTAGCATAATGTCCTCCAGGTTCAGCTACTCCGTTTTGTCACAAATGGAAGCATCTCTTTCTTTTCAAAGGCTGAATAATACTCCATTTCATGTGTGTGTGTGTGAGTGTGTGTGTGTACATACATATGCACACAGTCATGCTTTGCTGAATGACAGGGATACACTCTGAGAAATGCAACATAAGGCGATCTCATCATTGTGTGAACATCATCATTTAGTGTACTTACACAAACCTAGATGACATTTTCACTTGCGTCTGTGTGAAGAGACCACCAAACAGGCTTTGTGTGAGCAACAAGGCTATTTATTTCACCTGGGTGCAGGTGGGCTGAGTCCAAAAAGAGAGTCAGCGAAGGGATAGAGGTGGGGCCGTTTTATAAGATTTGGGTAGGTAAAGGAAAATTACAGTGAAAGGGGGGTGTTCTCTGGCAGGCAGGGGTGGGGGTCACAGGGTGCTCAGTGGGGGAGCTTTTGAGCCAGGATGAGCTAGGAAAAGGAATTTCACAAGATAATGTCATCAGTTAAGGCAGGAACAGGCCATTTTCACTTCTTTTGTGGTGGAATGTGATGAGTTAAGGCAGGAATCGGCCATCTGGATGTGTACATGCAAGTCACAGGGGATATGATGGCCTAGCTTGGGTTCAGAGGCCTGACATTCCTGTCTTCTTATATTAATAAAAAAAGTAAAACGAAATAGTGGTAAAATGTTGGGACGGCGAAAATTTTGGGGGGTGGTATGGAGAGATAATGGGTGATGTTTCTCAGGGCTGCTTCTAGCGGGATTAGGGGCGGTGTGAGAACCCAGAGTGGGAGAGATTAAGCTGAAGGAAGATTTTGTGGTAAGGGGTGATATTGTGGGGTTGTTAGAAGAAACATTTGTCATTTAGAATTATTGGTGATGGCCTGGATACAGTTTTGTATGAATTGAAAAACTAAACAAAATAAGAGGAGAAAAACAGGTATTAAAGATCTAAGAATTGGGAGGACCCAGGACATCTAATAAGAGAGTGCCTAAGGAGATTCAGCGTAGTCCTGCCAGCAAAGATTATTTACTTTAAGAGCTAAGAGTGGCAGTTTGGGGATAGCACCAGGAGATATCAGCTGTGATGGCTTGGAGAATCAGTATAAACCGGCAGTGTAAACAAGAGCAGGGCATTTATGAGCAGTTGAGAACGGTGAATAGGAGTATGACTAGACAGAAGATAGTAGGGATGACAATTTTTTTGGGGCACAGTCCAAGTTGATCTGGTGTCTGGAATGAGGCTGGGGCCTAATAAAAAGGAGCGTCCATACAGGAGCTCAAACGCTCTGTACCCTGTAGCATTCTGAGGACAGGCCTGAATTCTGAGAAGGGAAAGTGGTAAAATTATTGTCCAGTCCTTTTTAAGTTGGTGGCTGAGCTTGGTGAGGTGTGCTTTTAAAAGACCATTAGTCCGTTCTACCTTTCCTGAAGACTGAGGACCAAAAGGGATATAAAGGTTTCACTGAATACCAAGAGCCTGAAAAACTGCTTGGCTGATTTGACCAATAAAGGCCGGTCTGCTATTGGACTGTATAGAGGTGGGAAGGCCAAACCGAGGAATTATGTCTGACAGAAGGGAAGAAATGACCACGGTGGCCTTCTCAGACCCTATAGGAAAGGTGTCTACCCATCCAGTGAAATTGTCTACCCAGACTAAGAGGTAGTTTAGTTTTCTGACTCAGGGCATGTGAGCAAAGTCAATTTTTGCTGGGGCAGAATCCCCGAGCTTGATGTGTAGAAAAGGGAGGAGGCCTGAACAATCCCTGAAGGATAGTAGAATAGCAGATGGAACACTGAGAAGTGATTTCCTTGAGGACAGATTTCCACGATGGAAAGGAAATGAGAGGTTCTAAGAGGCAGGCTAGCGGCTTGTAACCTACATGGAAGAGGTTATGAAATGGGCATAGATTCAGAATAAGAATGTATGAATAAGATTGGCGAAATCTAAGAATCTATGAATAAGAATCTGTGAATAAGAATCACAGAATAGAATGGGCCTGTGAGGCTGGAAGGAGATGTTTTCCTTGGTCTAAGAACCATTTGCCTTGTGTGGGAAGAGATTGATAGGTGGAAGTTTCAGCGGGGGAGTAGGCGGGAGTGACCGATGTGAAGGAGAAAAATTGGCCATGAGGGACAGAAGTTGGAAAGTTGGAAAGTTGGAAAGCTAGCTGCTTGTCTAGCCACCTTATCAGCATAAGCGTTGCCTAGAGCAATGGGATCTGACGCCTTTTGATGGCCTTTGCAGTGAATGACTCCAGCTTCCTTTGGAAGTAAAGTGGCCTTGAACAGAGTCTTTATTAAAGAGGCATTAATGATGGAGGACCCTCGCATAGTGAGGAAACCTCTTTCAGCCCATATAACAGCATGGTGGTGCAGAATATGAAAAGCATATTTAGAGGCAGTATAAATATTGATGCGTAGTCCTTTTGCAAGAGTGAGGGCTTGAGTTAAGGCAACTAGTTCAGCTTGCTGAGAGGTAGTGGAGGGGGGCAGAGCGGTAGCCTCAATGATAGATGTGGAAGATGCTATAGCATAGCCTGCCTTTGCTGGTGAGTGACAATTAGGCCTGGTGGAACTGCCATTAATAAACCAAATGTGATCAGGGTGAGGAACAGGAAAGAAGGAAATATGGGGAAATGGGGTGAATGTCAGGTGGATCAGAGACATACAGTCATGAGGGTCAGGTGTGGTATCCAGAATAATGTGGGAGGCTGGATTGAAGTCCCGGCCAGGAACAATGGTAATTGTGGGAGACTCAACACAGAGTGAGTACAGCTGAAGGAGCCGGGGAGCAGAAAGTATATGCATCAGGTATGAGGAAGAAAATAGATTTTGGAAGTTATAAGAACTGTAGAGAGTGAGTTGAGCATAGTTTGTGATTTTTAGGGCCTCTAAAAGTATTAAAGCACCGGCAGCTGCTGCACACAAACATGAGGGCTAGGCTAAAACAGTAAGGTCAAGTTGTTTGGACAGAAAGGCTACAGGGTGTGGTTCTGGCTCCTGTGTAAGAATTCTGACCACACTAACCATGCCTAAGAAGGAAAGGAGTTATTGTTTTGTAGAAGGGATTGAGGTTTGGGAGATTAGTCAGACATGATCAGCAGGGAGAGCACGTGTGTTTTTATGAGAATTATGCCGAGATAGGTAACAGATGAGAATGAAATTTGGGCTTGACTGAAGTAACAGTGGCTATCTGTGAAGCCTCGTGGCAGTACAGCCCAGGTAATTTGCTGAGCCTGATGCGTGTCAGGGTCAGTCTAAGTGAAAGCAAAGAGAGGCTGGGATGAAGGGTGCAAAGGGATGGTAAAGAAAGCATGTTTGAGATCCAGAACAGAAATAATGGGTTGTGGAGGGAGGTATTGAGGATAGGAGAGTATATGGGTTTGGCCTGACGGGCTGGATAGGCAAAACAATTTGGTTGATAAGGTGCATATCCTGAACTAACCTGTAAGGCTTGTCTGGTTCTAGGATAGGTAAAATGGGGGAATTGTAAGGCGAGTTTATAGGCTTTAAAAGTCCATGCTGTAACGGGCGAGTGATAACAGGCTTTAATCCTTTTAAAGCGAGCTGTGGGATGGGATATTGACATTGAGCGGGGTAAGGGTGATTAGGTTTTAATGAGATGGTAAGGGGTGCATGATGTGTCGCTAAGGAGGGAGTAGAGGTATCCCATACTTGTGGGTTAAGGTTGGGGAGATATGAGAGGAGGATGCGAAGGAGGCTTTGAACTGGGGGAAAAGGCGGCAGTGAGGTATGGCTATAGCCTAGGAATAGTCAGGGAAGCAGATAATTTAATTAAAATGTCTCGACCTAATAAGGGAGCTGGGCAGGCGGGGATAACTAAAAAAGAGTGCATAAAAGAATGTTAACCAAGTTGGCACCAGAGTTGGGGAGTTTTAAGAGGTTTAAAGCCTGGCCATCAATACCCACAGCAGTTACGGAGGCAAGGGAAACAGGCCCTTGAAAAGAAGGTAATGTGGAATGGGTAGCCTCCGTATTAAGAAGGTGACGGACTTACCCTCCACTGTGAGAGTTACCCGAAGCCTGGCGTCCATAATGGTCTAGGGGGCTTCCGAGGTGATCAGGCAGTGTCAGTCTTCAGCCTCTAAGCGGAGAAAATCTGGGAAGGAGTCAGTCAGAGAGCCTTGGGTCAGAGTTCCAGGGGCTCTGGGAGTGGCTGCCAGGTGAGTTGAACAGTCCGATTTTCAGTGGGGTCCCGCACAGATAGGACGCGGCTTAGGAGGAATCCCGGGCTGTGGGCATTCCTTGGCCAGGTGGCCAGATTTCCAGTACTTGTAGCAAGCTCCTGGGGGAGGAGGTTCTGGAGGAACACCTGGCCGGCTGCAGTTCAGGCGTTTGGAAGTTTTTGTGTGCTGGAGATGTGGCTGGAGTTTGTCTCATAGTGGAGGCAAGGAATTGCAACTTTTTTTCTATTATTGTACACCTTGAAGGTGAGGTTAACTAAGTCCTGTTGTGGGGTTTGAGGACTGGAATTTAATTTTTGGAACTTTAAAGTTGGGAGCGGATTGGGTAATGTATATTGAGAATAAGACTGCCTTTTGACCTTTTAGGTCTAGGGCTATAAAGCGTCTCAGGGTTGCTGCCAAATGAGCCATGAACTGGGCTGGGTTTTTCATATTTGATGAAAAAGAGCCTAAACACTGATTTGGGAGAGGTCGGATAAAGAAAAAGGAGCATTAACATTGACTATGCCTTTAGCTCCGGCCACCAATTGCTGGGCAGGTGGGGAAGGGCTAGTCACGGAACAAAACGGTAAGCCGGACCAGGTGTGAGGAGGGGAGGTGATAAAAAGATTATAGGGTGGAGGAGCAGAGGCTGAGGAAGAACTGGAACCTAGCTCGGCCTGGCGAGGAGCGGCCTGGGGAGGAGGGGAAAGGTCAGATGGGTCTGTAGGAAAGGAAGAAAGACTCAGCGACCCTTGGGGTTGGGACTGAGGGGACAGGCGAGAGGGAAAGAAGGAGGATTTGGGACGATTCGCATTGGGAACAGAGACTAGGGAGGGAACACTGTGTAAAAGAATGCCTGGATGTCAGGCACCTCAGACTGTTTGCCCATTTTACGACAAGAATTATTTAGATCTTATAGGATGGAAAAATCGAAAAGCGCTGTTTTCTGGCTATTGGGAACCACTGTCGAGTTTGTATTGGGGTCAAGCGGCATTGTAGAAGAAAATAAGGCATTTAGGATTTAGGTCAGGTGTGAGTTGAAGAGGTTTTAAGTTCTTGAGAACACAGGCTAAGGGAGAAGGAGGAGGAATGGAGGGTGGAAGGTTGCCTGCAGTGAAGAAGCCAAGTCCAGAGAAAACAGAGGGTAGAGACACAGAGAGAAGGGGTGGGGAGTGCTTCCCACCCAGAAAAGTGAAGAAGGGGTAGAGACACGGAGAGAAGGGGTCGAGGGGTTTCTTGCCCCCCCAGAAAAGCGGTACTTGCCGCTAAGGGTGAAGGACCAAGACAGGCATCCCCGTGGGGTCAGACACCTCTGAAACGTGGGTGAATAATCAGGCAGGCGAAGACTGTTTTCCCGAGTCCGTGACCGGCGAAGGAGTTTTGGGTTCACAGATAAAATGCATCTCCTTTGTCTCTACCAGAAAAGGAAAGGAACTGAAATTAAGAGAAGGGAGAGATTGAAGTGTGGCGCCAAGATTGAAAGGAGAAAGAAGTTGAGGGATAGTGAGAGAGGTTGGAGAAAAGAATAAAGAGAGGCCACTTACCCGATTTAAAATTGGTGAGATGTTCCTTGGGCTGGTCGGTCTGAGGACCAGAGGTCATAGGTGGATCTTTCTCATGGAGTGAAGAGCAGAATGACGGGATTGATCTCCCAAGGAAGGTCCCCCAATCCGAGTCACAGCACCAAAATTTCACTCGCGTCCCTGTGAAGAGACCACCAAACAGGCTTTGTGTGGGCAACAAGGCCATTTATTTCACCTGGGTGCAGGTGGGCTGAGTCCAAAAAGAGTCAGCGAAGGGAGATAGGGGTGGGGCCGTTTTATAAGATTTGGGTAGGTAAAGGAAAATTACAGTGAAAGCGGGGTGTTCTCTGGCAGGCAGGGGTGGGGGTCACAGGGTGCTCAGTGGGGGAGCTTATGAGCCAGGAAAAGGAATTTTGCAAGGTAATGTCATCAGTTAAGGCAGCAACAGGCCATTTTCACTTCTTTTGTGGTGGAATGTGATGAGTTAAGGCAGGAATGGGCCATCTGGATGTGTACATGCAGGTCACAGGGGATATGATGGCTTAGCTTGGGCTCAGAGGCCTGACAGATATAGCCTACTCTGTATAGGTTATATGGTATAGCCTATTGCTCCTAGGCTACAAACCTGTATAGCTTGTTACTGTACTTAGTACTTTAGGCTATTGTAACAAAATGGTAAATACTTATATATCTAAGCATAGAAAAGATACAATAAAAATACAGTATAAAGGATATAACATGGTACACCTATATAGGGCAATTACGATGAATGGAGCTTATAGAACTGGAATTTGCTTGGACTGGAAGTTGCTCCAAGACAGTGAGTGAGTAAGTAGTGAGTGAATGTGAAGGCCTAGGACATGATTACATGCTACTGATGACTTTATAAACACTGTAGGCTGAGGCTACACCAAATTTATAAAAAGAAATACAGTAATTATGCTACAACAGCTATGATGTCACCAGATGACAGCAATATTTGAGCTCTATTATAATCTTCTAGGACCACTGTCATATGCTGTCTATCATTGACCAAAACATCATTATGCAGCACATGACTGTACTATAATTTCCGTTCATCTGTTGATAGATACTTAAGTTGTTTCTAACTCTTGGCTACTAATGGCCACTTCTTAAAGGATGTTCACTAAGCATGTTTTTCATTTCGTCTCTGATTTTGATTTCTCGTACGTTTCTTTAAAGCAAATATGGTGAAAATTAAAATCAGAGTTTAGACCCAATGACTGCTAGTTTCCTTTATTCTAGTAAATATTATAAATCTATTTGTATGAAAAAAATAACACTACTTTGAAGTTAGGACTAGTCATGTTATGCTGATACTTAAAGATGTTTCCCAAATGCTGATCTTTTAATTGGTAACTAATTGTATACAGGCAGTTCTTTCATTTTTGCATAAAGGTTTCTTAAAAATGTGTTTTAAAGTTTATAAATTGAACAACAGGCTTATACATTATAAGCCTTTGTGTTTTCATCTAGCCATAATGTGTCCTTTGGTGACCCTGCTTGCTACACCAAACTGTCAAGCAAAAAACTGTGCACAGGTTGTCAATTCCAGGAAAGAACTTGAACATGGAGGATAGCAAAGATCATCACTATTTCAGCCACTCAGTATAGAAGTCTCTACACTCTGTCCACTGCATATCAGAATCACCAAGAAAAACACAACACAGTTAAGCACTAGACGGTGCAGTGTGTTACTCAAATACAGGAATAACAGAGTAAGATCAGCTCCTGCAGTGGGTGTAGGTCCCCCGTGGCCAGCAGGTTTCTCTAGGCACCTGATTTAGGGGTATCGGCCTGCACACACCCCTCATGGGCAGCAGCAGAAGGACTTTGACTCACACTCCTCCTCCATGGGAGCTGAGAGTGTGTCTGAGGGCTGCTGACACACATGCTTAAGCAGGACAAAAATACGTACGATTGAAACAGGGCAGGATATTCCCACACAAGGTAATAAGCCCAGTACAGGCTGTGTGGGCTCTTTATCTCTTGGTAGAATGGGTGAAAGACTGTGCACGTGAGACAGCTTTTCACAACAATTATAATCTGTATTACATTGACATAATTTACTAGTGGATTCTTTACAGGCAATTTAGGATGTTTCTTAATTAGTCAAGTCACAAAATGGGAACATACAAATCACTAACTATGAGAAGGGCCGGAACATCCATTTCTAGTTTTGCTTTTACCTCCAATATATTCCAGAGATATTTGTTTGGAAAGAGAAACATGGTATTTTTTAATCTATTGATATTAAAAAATCAATAGATTTATTAAGTGTTCTTTCTGTGACTATTAGAATAAACAAATTACAACCCACCCATCACATACTTTATTAGAACCCGTTTCATGAAAAGTGTGCTATTTTATAAGAAGAAAATATCTCTAACAAGGGTGACTAACTTGTGACTAGATGAAAATTTTAAAATAAGCCATCATAAGCATCTTTTGAGTGCTGTCAGACTGCTCAAGTGAAGAGAATAGGAAATCTATTTAAAAAAAAAAGCAGGTCAGAGCAAGGGAAGTGCAAATTAAAATCAGGTAAGGCTTAAGCAATGTGAAAGAGCATTTTATAAGAAAGTCCAAATCTAGTTACACAATACATCATAGGCAGGAAGCCAAGCAGAGAATCAATCAAACCTGGTTATGATCAAGGTGGATTCAAGGATGGAAGAATATAGAAAAGATTATATATTTAATCTTGATGTTTACTGAAGACATGAATGACATTTTCACTTCCAAATTTTCTTTAGAAAAAGGGTCAGAGATATTAGATCAAACACTGTCCAATTCATAGATACTGCTAATTTTATTAAACAGTAGAAATAACTACCAATAATTATATGCTCCTTAGCATTTCTTTTTTCTTGTTGTTTGTCTGTTTTTGTTTTTTTGAGATAGAGTCTTGCTCTTGTTGCCCAGGCTGGAGTACAGTGATGAGATCTTGGCTCACTGCAATCTCTGCCTCCCAGTTTCAAGCGATTGTCCTGTCCTAGCCTCCCAAGTAGCTAGGATTACAGGCACCTACCACCAGTCTCATCTAATTTTTGTATTTTTAGTAGAGACAGAGTTTTGCCATGTGGCATACTGGTCTCAAACTCCTGACCTAAAGTGATCCACCTGCCTTGGCCTCCCAAAGTGCTGGGAATTACAGGAGTGAGCCACTGCACCTGACCTCCCTAGCATTTTTAAAAAACTGACAGATGAAGTTGTAAAACTGTAGCTTAACTGCTAGATTTCCTTCTCACTCTGTAAAGTAAGGATTGATAATAGTGTTCTCCTTAAATGATTGTTGTAAAGATTAAATGCAATTATATAAATTAATTTCATACAACAGTTCCTGGCATGTGGTAAGTGCTCAAATAATATTATTATTGCTGGTATTTAGAAAACCAAGAAGATTTTAAAGACATACATAGGATCAGCAAGCAAACAAAGGTTGAAACATAAGACTCACTAATTATTGTGTCTCAGCCTTTACTCTGCCATCTGAGTAATCTTTCTCAAAGTACTTCATTTTTCTGAGCCTTTTTTTTTTAATCAACATTTATAAAACTGAGGTTGAACTAGATTATCTCTGTGGTCTCTTCTAGCACACCTATAATTTTTAGAACCTGGTGTGTCAATAATTTGAACATTTGTATAGGGTTGCTGCCTAGCATATATACATTTTTTAAACTATTTTCATATTTATAGTTTCCTTATATACCTCTTTATAAGGTTCTGAATTTTATATATTGTGCAAACATAAGGGCAAATTCCATAACCAAAAATCTTCTGGGATTAACTCTTAAAGGCAGAGTATTGAGTTAAATCTCTATTACCCTTTAATGTGTAACTATGAGCATATTAAACATGTCCCACAAGATAAGCAATTTGACTCTGTATCCCCATCTCAAACAGTAAACCTAGCAGGTGATGTGGTCTATATTTGGCAATTACTCCCTCTGAATAATAGTGAAGTTTTATCTTTTATAAATGCATTTTTATCTACATAGTTCAGTCACTTGGCATTGCTGTACTATTTTTAAATTAAGTAAACTTCTTTGTTATGATTATTTATAATGAGGGAGAGAAGTGTTATCAGATGACACTAGAGAGGTGTCATAAAAAAGGAAAAGAGTTTGATTTACACTTTGTAAAGCTATGACCAGAATTGCAATCATTAATTCAAAGAGTCTGTGTGTGTGTGTGTGTGTGTGCGTGCATGAGCATGTGTGTGTGTGGTGTTTTAAGATCACTGCTTTATTAGAATTAACCCATTTAAATACAGTTAATTGATTACTTCTCTGGGGGAAAAGGAAGCACATATGCCAAAGAGAAGGATGGATCTCAGTTTAATTTGTATTTTAATTTGCATTCATTTTATTTTTATTTTAATTTGCATTTCTCCTTATATGAGTAAATTTAGATATTTTTCATACTGCTAAGGGAGCACAAACCCTCAATCTCCTAATCAAGTGTGCCTATTACGCTGAACAGTCTCTCACTGTGATTCCAGTCATTTTTACACCAAACCACAGAAAATTGCATAGAATACTCAAAAACAATCCTGAAGGGATTATAACACAATGCAAATCACACATGAAATCAACTGAGGTTGTAATAATAATGATATTTTCAACATCATCATTATTACTGTATGTTACATTTATTCAGTGCTTTATATGGACAAGGTATTATTCTAAGGGCTTTACATGTATTAATATATGTAATTCTCACAACGTACCCAGGTACAGTAATAGTTGTTATCCTCATTTCACAGGTGAATGAGCTGAGACACAAGGGAGTTTTTAATAAGTCAGGGTCTACAACTTTAAACTTGGTTGAATTTTTTTACAGTGTTTGTAGTTTAATCCTTTTCAATAATTTAAAAGTTTTTACAAATAAATCAGAAAATGTTAGAAAATATCACCAAATTTTTAATAATGTGGCACACATAATGAGTGTTCAGTAACTGAACACATTGCCCTTTAAAATTACATTCCTTATAATATTTACAGTATCCATATTGCCCAGTTTTTTTATCAAGCTTTTTACAATAGGAAAGACTGATGATGTCAGATAAATGTAAGTATGTTCAATATGTACAGAGAAATGTAAATGTTTTTACATTGAAAGACTGACAATGTCAGAGAAATGTAAATCAAAACCACAATGAGATACCATCTCATGCCACTTAGAGTGGCAATTATTAAAAGTCGAAACAACAGATACTGGCAAGGCTGTGGAGAAATAGGAATGCTTTTACTCTGTTGGTGGGAATGTAAATTAGTTCAATAATTGTGGAAGACAATGCGGCAATTCCTCAAGGATCTAGAACCGGAGATACCATTTGACCCAGCAATCCCATTACTGGGTATATACCCAAAGAAATAGAAATCATTCTTTTATAAAGATACATGCATGCTTATGTTTATTGCAGCACCATTTGCAATAGCAAAGACATGGAATCAACCCAAACACCCATCAGTGACAGACTAGATTAAAAAAATGTGGTCCGTATACACCATGGAATACTGTGTAGCCATAAAAAAGAACGAGATTATGTCTTTTGCAGGGACAATGGATGAAGCTGGAAGTCATTGTCTTCACCAAACTAACACAGGAATAGGAAACCAAACACCATATGTTCTCACTCATAAGTGGGAGCTGAACAATGATAACATATGGACACAGGGAGGGGAACAATACACACTGGGGCCTGTCAGCAGGGCAGGGGAAGGGAGAGCATTAGGATAAATAGCTAATGCATGCCGGGCTTAATATCTAGGTGATGGGTTGATAGGTGCAGCAAACCACCATGACACACGTTTACCTATGTAACCTGCACGTCCTGCACATGTATCCCAGAGCTTAAAATAATATTTTTAAAAAGACTGACAATGTCAGCAAGTACTCTACAGGTCAGTAATTATATAAACAAAGAATAGTACTGGAAAATTAATATTTTAATAACAAATAAACTAAGACATACCACCAAAATCAAAATGCTTTGTTAGATTCTTTGCATTATTCTCTCTTATTGACTTGGTATGTGAATTTTCAAACTGTCAACTTTTTTTAAAAAAAGCATAAAGGTAGGTGATAGTACATTATGTAAAGTGACAAGTTAAAATGAATTTTGAAATTGTTTAGTTCCATTTTATAGTTTAATATTTGAAATATAAATTATTATCTTGCATGCAGTAAGATAAATGGGAATAAATATCTCAAAAATTATGATAAATATTCATTGGATCATGTAACTATGCCAATTTTATCTTAAAAATTTCTTTTATATATTTTTTGAACTTTGTTTTGTGATTACATTGGCAAGGAAAATGATAGGATACAGTTATCTAAACTAGCCTAGATATGGTGATTATAATATTAAATGTTGATTATAATATTAAATGGTGATTATAGAAATGGTGATTATAATATTAAATGTTGTTAAGCAATCTACACATCACACACCGGAGCCTTTTGGGGGGTGAGGGGTAAGGGGAGGGAGAGCATTGGGACAAATAGGTAATGCATTAGGAGCTGAAAACCTAGATGATGGCTCGATGGGTGCAGCAAACCACCATGACACATGTGTACCTATGTAACAAACCTGCACGTTCTGCACATGTATCTCATAACTTAAAGTAAAATAATAATAATGAAAATTATTATCAAGCAATGACATTTAAGTACATTACTTGTGATAATTAAAAAATGTTATAGAGACTAAGTTAAGAATGGCAAAATACTAGGCCTCAATTCAGTCAACAAGAGATACACAATAAAGCAATTTTCTTTATCTCTAAAGATTATAATCCCAGCTGTATCTTTACCTAGAAATATAATAAATTCCATTATATCATAATTCTATTTTCTAGTGCTTAAAGTTTTTTCACAAATTCTGCTATACACATTTCTGTTACCTTTTGCTTAACTCTATGCATAGCAATTAATAGATAATACATGTTTAAATAAATACATTCCTATATCAAAAATGTATTTTTCTACAATTTTTAAGGAAATCTATTTAAAGTTTCCCATCTGTGACATCATAAACCTATTTTGCATAAAAGTATAGTCAATACTTCTTTCTAAACTATATATTTGATTCTTATTGTTTTACTAGCTTTTAAATCTGTGCCCTTTTGTTACTTTTGAATTAAAAATTACTGGAAGTTTCATTTTTAAATTATTATCTTTTTTCCTTTTTTATGCAAAAAGAGAAAGGCTTGTTAGTTTAAGAACAGTAATCCCTCATTTCTCTTCCAATTTTCGATCTTATTCTGAGAACATCTTACTTCTTCCTTTAAAGCTTCACACTTACTTTTGTTTCATTTACCTGTGAGTCCGAGTTTGTGTCTCCACTCCTATTTCTTCTGTTTATAATTTTTAGCCATATGCTTGTTACTACCTCTACTCTACTGAACTGGCTTTTCTAAAAACATCGTCTCCAAACATGCGACTGCTGATTTCATACACTAAGAGTATACTCATTTCTAAAGTGCCAGTTCAGCACTATGGAGTAGAAGTACTGAATAACATGACGTTAAAAATAGTGAACTATCCCAGATTTCATACTGTTGTTATAATAGTGATTCATGACAGTTGCTATTAAGGTGGGAGACAAAAAAATTCCCCAAGGCCATTTGATTCTCCTCCCAATTAATACAAATATATTAAATCTTTAATTTGTACACCAGTGCAATAATTAAAATATTTACATATATCCATCGGAATAGTAAATTATTAAAAATTGAATTATTTAGTTCTAGACGGATAGGTATATACATTCACTATATAACTGACATCTTATATTTTAACATTTTTCTGGTTTATGTGTTTAGCATTTAAATGGTATTGGAACTAGTAGTTTTGGGAAATTTTGACTATATATGTGTCAAAAACTTGTTTAGCCTCTGGGATACCGCCATCTGATAAACTTCTGCTGATAGGCATTGATCCAGACACACTGTGAAATTTCAAATACCACGACTCTTCATCTTTTAAAGATAAATTTAAGAGCCGTTGATGATGATTAAATATTGTTATTTTGTTAAATATTTAATTAGAAAAATGATGAATATAATTAAATAAGTGGAAGACATTGGATTTGTAAGATATTTTGTTTGGCGTATTTATGGTTTTTGGTCATGATTCATAGTTGCAATGTAATAAATGTAACTATCAAACATTAGAACTTAATCCTTCTATTTGACTGTATGTTTGTACCTATTAACCAACCTCTCTTCATTGCTCTCTCCCACTCTTCCTATCCTTTGGTCACTATCATTCTACTCTTTACCTCCATGAGATCAATTTTTTAAACTTCCACATATGAGTGAGAACATGCAATACTAGTCTTTCTGTTTCTGGTTTATCTTATTTAACATAAAGACCATCATTTCTATTGATATTACTGCGTAATTGCTGCACATAATTTTATTTTTTATGGCCAGATAGTGTTCCATTGTGTATATATCATATTTTCTTTATCCATCTATAGATAGACACTAACGTTGATTCCATATATTTGCTGTTGCAAATAGTGCTGCAGTAAACATGGGGTGCAAATATCCTTTTGATATACTGATCTCCTTTACTTTTGATAAATAGCCAGTAGTGGGATTGCTACATCCTATGGTAGTTCTATTCTTACTTTTAGTTTTTTGGTTTTATTTTGAGAAATCTTTATACTGTTTTCTATAATGGCTGCATTAATTTACATTCCCACCAACAGTGTATGACAGTTTCCTTTTCTCCACATCCTCACCAGCATCTACTATTTTTTGTGATTTCATAAATAGTCATTCTAGGGTAAGATGATATCTCACTGTGGTTTTGATTTGCGTTTTCTCAATGATAGGTGATGTTAAACATTCTTTTATATACCTGTTAGCCATTTGTATGTCCTGATTTGAGAAATGTCTGTTTATCCCTTTGGTCCCTTTTGAATGAGATAATTTGGTTTCTTACCACTGAGTTATTTCAGTTCTCTGTATATTCTTTGTTCTTTCTGCTCATTAGTTTCTAGTCAGGTGATTAGTTCAAAAATATTTTCCCCCATTAAACAGTTTGTCTCTATTGATTATTTCCTTTGCTGTGCAGAAGCTTTTTAGCTTAATATACTCTATTACTCCATTTTTTCTTTTGCTGCCTGTGGTTTTAAAGTCTTAACCATAAAACCTTTGGCTAGACCAATGCAATGAAATTTGTTCTTATGTTTTCTCCTAGTATTTGTATATTTTCAAGTGTTACATTTAAGTCCTTAATTCATTTTGAGTTGATTTTTTGTATATGGTGAGAGATAGGGATTTGCATAAGGATATCCAGTTTTCCCAGCACTATTTATTAAAGAAGCTGTCTTTTCCCCAATGTATGTTCCTGGCACCTTTGTTGAAAATCAGGTGGTTGCAAATAGGTGAACTTACTTCTGGATTCTTTATTCCATTCCATTGGTCTATGTGTTTGTCCTTATACCAATTCCATAGTGTTTTGGTACCAAAGCCATATACTACATTTTGAAGTCAGGTCGGTGTGAAGCCTCAAGCTTTTTTTTTTTTTAATTTTGCTCAAGATTGCTTTGGTAACTTGGGCTCTTTTTAAATTCCAAACAAATTTTAAATTTTTTTTTCCTAGTTCTGTGAAAAAAATCACATTGGTATTTTATAGCAATTGAATTGAATTATAGATTGCTCTCGGTAGTATGGTAATTTTAACAAAATTAATTCTTCCAATCCATGAGCATCGGTTGTCTTTCCATTTGTTTGTATCTTTTTCAATCACTTTCGTCAGTGTTTTGTAGTTTTCCTTGTAGAGGTCTTTTACATTCTTGATTAAATTTATTCCCAGGTTTTTTGTTTTTATGCAGCTGTTAAAAAAAAAAGGATTGCCTTCTTCATTTCCTTTTCTGCTAGTTCATTAATAGTGAATAGTCATGCTACTGATTTTTGTATGTTGATTTTATATCCTGCAACTTTACTGAATTTATCAGGTCTCAGAGTCTTTTGGTGGAGTGTTTAGGTCTTTTTATATGTAAAATTATGTCACCTACAAACGGAGACCATTTGACTTCTTTTTTTCCAATTTAGATGACTTTAATTTTTTCTCTTGCCTGATTGCTCTGGCTAGGACTTGGCATCCTTGTCTTGTTCCAGTTCTTAGAGGAAAGGCTTAGCTTCTGCGAGTTCAGTTTGATGTTAGCTGCAGGCTTGTCACAACATCTCTTCATGATAAAAAACTCTTAACAATGGCGTGAACCTGGGAGGCAGAACTTGCAGTGAGCAGAGATGGCGCCGCTGCACTCCAGCCTGGGCGACAGAGCAAGACTCCATCTCAAAAAAGAAAAAAAGAAAAAAACAAAACAAAAAAAACTAGGCAAAGAAGGAGCATACCTTAACATAATAATGGCCTTTGGGCCTACATCCTTTATTATGTTGAGGTATGTTGTTTATGAGGCATGTTCTTTTATGTTTATTGAGAATTTTTATCATGAAGGGATGTTAAATTTTGTCAGATGTTGTTTCTATCTATTGTGATGATCATGTAATTTGTCCTTCATTCTACTGATGTTATGTATCTTGTTTATTAATATGTGTATGTTGAACCACCCTTGCATCCCTGGGATGAATCCCACTTAAATATGCTGTATTACCTTTTTGATGGGCTGTTGGATTCAGTTTGTTAGTATTTTGTTGAGAATTTTGCATCTATGTTCATCATGAATATTGGTCTGTAGTTTTATTTTTTGTTGCATCCTTGTCTGATTTTGGTGTCAGGGTAGTAGTATCAGGGTAATGAGTTAGGAAGAATTCCCTCCTCTGCAATTTTTGGGAATACTTTGAATAGAATTGGTGTTTGTTATTCTTGTAAATGTGGTAGAATATAGCAGTGAAGCCATCCAGTCTGGGGATTTTCTCTGTTAGGAGACGTAAACAAAAAAAAAAAAAAAAAAAAGAAATATAATTTTCAATGCAAGAGTACATGTGCAGGTTTCTTACACGGGTATATTGTGTGATGCTGAGGTTTGGCGTACAAATTATTCCTTCACCCAGGTAGTGAGCATAGTACCCAACAGGCAGTTTTTCAATCCTTGTTCCCTTTCCTTCCTCACCCTCTGTAGTAGTCCCATGTCTTTTGTTGCCATCTTTATGTCCATAAGTATTCAATTTTTAGCTCCCACTTAAAAATGAGAACATGCAATATTTAATTTTCTTTTCCTGTGTAAATTCACTTAGGATAATGGCCTCCAGCTGCATCCATGTTGCTGCAAAGGAGATGATTTCATTCTTTTTCATGACTGCTTAGTATTGCATTACATATATATCACATTTTTCTTTGTCCAGTCCACTGTTTATGAGCACCTATGTTGATACCTTATCTTGCTGTTTTGAATAGTGCTGCAATGAACATATGAGTGCATGTATCTTTTTAGTAGAATGAATTTTGGGGGAATATATACATGTTAATGAGATTGCTGGGTCAGATGGTAGTTCTAAGTTAAGAAATCCCCAAATTTCTCTCCACAGTGGCTGAACTAATTTGCATTCCCAACAATAGTGTATAAGCATTTCCTGTTCTATGCAGCCTCACTAGCATCTGTTGTTTCTTGACTCTTTTATAATGGCCATTCTGACTGGTGTGAGATAGTATCTCATTGTGGTTTTTATTTGCATTTTTCTGGTGATTACTGATGTTGAGCATTTTTTCATATATTTGTGGGGCCACTTGTTACATCTTCTTTTGAGAAGTGTCTGTCCATATCTTTTGCCCACTTTTTAATGGGCATTTTTTTTTTTTTGCTTGTTGATTTGTGTAAGTTTCCTATAGATTATGGATATTAGACTTTTGTCAGATACATAATTTGCAAATATTTTCTCCCATTCTGTATGTTGTCTACTCTGTTGACAGTTACTTTTGCTCTGCAGATGCTCATTAGTTTAATTAGGTCACAAGTCAATTTTTGTTTTTGTTGCAATTGATTTGGAGGCCTTAGTCATAACTTCTTTCCCAAGGCCATGTCCAGAATGCCATTTCCTAGGTTTTCTTCTAGGATTCTTTTAGTTTTAGGTGTTACATTTAAATCTTTAACCCATATTAAGTTGATTTTTGTTTAAGGTGAAAGATAGGCATCCAGTTTCATTCTTCTGCATATGGCTAGCCACCCATCCCAGCACTATTTATTGAATAGTGAGTCCTTTTCCCATTGTTTATTTGTATTGACTTCATCAAAGAACAGATGGCTGAAGTGTACAAATTTATTAGGGGTTCTGTATTCTGTTCCATTGGTCTTTGTGTCTGTTTTTGTACCAGTAGCATACGCTTTTGGTTACAGTAGTATTATATTATTGTTTGAAGTTGGGTAATGTGATGCTTCTGGCTTTATTCTTTTTGCTTAGGATTGTTTTGTCTATTTCAGTTCTTTTTGGTTCCATATGCATTTTATGATAGTTTTTCCTAATTTGGTACTTTTGTAGGAATAACATTGAATCTGTAAGTTGCTTTGGGAAGTATGGCCATTTTAATGATATTGATTCTTCCAATCCATGAGCATGGAATCTCTTTCCATTTGTTTGTGTCATCTCTGATTTCTTTCAGCTGTTTTTTGTAGTTCTGCTTGTGGAGATCCTTCACTTCCTTGGTTAGATGTATTCCTATGTATTTTATTTTTTGTGTGTATGCAGCTACTGTAAATCAGATTGTGTTCTTGATTTGGCTCTCTGCTAGTGGTCTATTGATCTTGTTTATCCTTTCAAAGAACCAACTTTTATTTCTGTTGCTTCTTTGTATGAATTTTTGGATCTCAATTTTGTTTAGTTCTGCACTGATTTTAGTTATTTCTTTTCTTCTGCTAGCTTTGAAGTTAATTTCTTCTTCTTTATCTAGTTTTCCTAGGTGTGATGTTAGATTGTTAATTTGAGATCTTTCTAACTATTTTAGTTGGGCATTTAGTACTGCAAACTTTCGCCTTAACAATGCTTTTGCTGCATTCCAGAGATTTTGGTATGATAGGTCCCGGTTTTCATTTATTTCAAAGAATTTTTCAAATTCTGTGTTAATTTTGTTGTTTACCCAAAAGTCATTCTGGAGTAAGTTGTTTAAATTCCATGTAATTGTGTGGTTTTGAGAGATCTACTTGGTATTGATTTTTATTGGTAGAAATTGGTTGTTAGGATTTCAATTTTTTTGAATTTATTGACACTGATTTGTGTCTAAGTATGTGGTGGATCTTGGAGTGTTTTCCATGTGCAAATGAGAAGAATGTATAGTCTGTGGCTGATGGGTGGAGTTTTCTCTAAATGTCTATTAGGTCTGATTAGTCAAGTGTTGAATTTACATCCAGAATTTCATTGTTAGTTTTCTGCGTTGGTGATCTAACTCTGTTAGTAGGGTATTGAAGCCCGTGTGGGGAGACTTTTTATAACTGATTCCATCTCTGTTTAGGTTTTCTATTTCTTTCTAATTCAATCTTGGTTGGTTGTGTTATCAAAAATTTACCTATTTATCCTAGGTTTTCTGATTTGGTCATGTATAGTTGTTTATCATAGTCTTTGATGACCTTTTGTATTTCTGAGGTATCAGTTGTAATGACTGCTTTTTCGCACTCATTCTAGTTTTTGGGGTCCTTTTTCCTTTAGTTAGTCTAGGTAGTGGTTGATTTATTGATTTTGCTCATCTTTTTTTTTTTTGTTACAAAAAAAAACTTTTTTTTTGTTGATCCTTTGTATTGTGTTATTAGTCTCATTCTTTTTATTTCTGCTATGATCTTTATTGCTTTTCTTCTAACCATTTAGGGTTTAATGTAGTCTTACTTTTTCAGTTCCCTGAGGTTCATGATTAGGATTGTTCACTTGAAGTCTTTCTACTCTTTTAATGTATGCATTTGTGGCTATAAACTTTCCTCTTAGCTGTGCTTTGGCTGGCATGTTGTGTTTTGACTTTCATTTGTTTCAAGATGCTTTTTTTAAATTTCTTTCCTTATTTCTTTATTGACCCAATGGTTAATTGGGAGCATGTTGTTTAATTTCTGTATGTTCATACTGTTTTGAAAGTTTCTCTTGTTAATGATTTCTAGTTTTATTTCATTGTTGTCTGATAAGATAGTTGAGAAGATTTCAATTTTTAAATTATTGTTGAAGCTTGTTTTGTTACCTAACATATAGTCTGTCATGGAGAATATTCCATGTGCTGATGAGACGGATGTGTATTCTACAGCTGTTAGAAAATGGTACTGTAAGTGTCTGTTAGATCCCTCTGGTCATTGTTTCTTTGTTAATTTTCTGTCAGTATGATCTGCCTAATGCTGAGAGTGGGTGTTGAGGTCCCCACCTGTTATGGTGTTGGAGCCAACTTGATATTTATTTTAGGGTTTCCAATATACTACATAGAGTTTGTTCATTCTTTTTTATTCTTTTTCTTATATTTTTGGTCTAAAATAAATATTTGAAAAGATCTGTCTTCATGTTCTGAAATATGTTCTTCTGCTTAATCTATTCTATTTTTGAGGTTCTTAAATTTATGTTTTTGTTTGAGATCTAATATTTGTTTTATGTATCTGAGTCCTCCAGTGTGGGTACATATATATTTAGAATTGGTATGTTCTCTTGTTGTATTGATCCCTTTATTCTATAATGACCTTGTCTCTTTTTACTGTTTTTGACTTAAAGTCTGTTTTATCTGACATAAGTGTCATGGGATCTTTAGGGTGTCAGTTCACCAGCCGGAAACCTCTGTGGCCAGCTGTGCCTCTGCTTAGATTTTGCTTGTGCCTGCTGGGCTTGTTGTGCCTGGCAGGTTGCACTCAGCTTGAGCTACCAGCGTGGATCCCATACCTGCCAAGGGCAAGTCAGGCACAGAGCAGTGAGGGGCATGTGAGCGAACAAGCACAGGGTCCAGCCGCTGTGCACAGCCAGGTGCACCAGCTGCAGCAGGTTGGGCAGCTCCAGGCACCAGCACAAGCACCAGCTTTGTGTGAGGTTGCGGCTGGAGCAGACATACCGCAAGCGGCTTCCACTGTGGGCACCAGTGTCTAGACAAGGGGAACATGGTGGTGCCCGAAAGCTCGGAGATGCCAGGAACCGCAGAGCCCCAAAGAGGGTGTTACAGCGTGTCAGAGCCCTGGCTCAGAGAGCCCCAAGGTCTGGGCTCCTAGAAGGACCACAGCTCTTCTCTCCTTGTCACCCACAATGTGGTGAGTTGGGGAGAGACGTTTCAGCCCTGTTTGTGTTACAGCTCTTTCAATCCCGCCATTTTGCGGGTCCCAAGTTCTTGTCCCGCATTCAAAAGGAATGAGGTATGTGGATAAGTGGAGGGTAAGCAAGGCAGAGAGGAGCCTCATTAAGTGACAGAACAGCTCTCAGGAGACCTGAGGGAGCTCCTTTCCGCAAGCAGGTCGTCCTGACGAGGGTCCAGCTCTCAGTAGAAGAGACCTATGATGGATAGCTCCTTTCCACAGGCAGGTTGTCCCAGCAAGCATCCAGCTCACAACGGAGAGGAGACCTGTGGTGGGTAGCTCCTTTTCACAGGCAGGTCATCCCAGCTAGCGTCCAGCTCTTAGGGGAGAGGACACCCGTGGTAGGTAGTTCCTTTTTGCAGGCAGGTCATCTGGGTGAGCGTCCAGCTCTCAGCAGAGAGGAGACCTGTGGTGGGTAGCTCCTTCCCTCAGGCAGGTCATCTCAGTGAGTGTCCAGCTCTCAGTGAAGAGGAGACCTGTGGTGGGTAGCTCCTTTTTGCAGGCAGGTCATCTCACCGAGCATCCAGTTCTCAGTGAAGAGAAGACCCATGGTGGCTAGCTCCTTTCTTCAGGCAGGTCATCCTGGTGAGCTTCCAGCTCTCAGTGGAGAGCAGATCTGTGGTGGGTAGCTCCTTTTCACAGGCAGGGCATGCCAGCGAGGGTCCAGCTCTCAGTGGAGCAGAGACTCATGGTGGGCAGCTGCTTTCCTCAGCCAGCTCATCCCAGTGAGCGTCCAGCTCTCAGCAGAGAGGAGACCCGTGGTAAGTAGCTCCTTTTCACAGGCAGATCATCCTGGCTAGCGTCCAACTCTCAGCAAAGAGGACATCCATGATGGGTAGTTCTTTTCCATTGGCAGGCAGGCCATCCCAGTGAGTGTCCAGCTCTCAGTGGAGAGGAGACTCATGGTAGGTAGCTCCTTTTGGCAGGCAGGTCATCCTGGCTAGCGTCTAACTCTCAGCAAAGACACCCATGATGGGTAGCTCCTTTCTGTTGGCAGGCAGGTCATCCCAATGAGTGTCCAGCTCTCTGTGGAGAGGAGACCCATGGTGGGGAGCTCCTTTCTACAGGCAGGTCACCCCAAAGAGTCAACGAGACCCAAAGTAGGTAGCTCCATTCATGCAGCAGGTAGTCGTGACATCTGTGTGAGTCTGACTGATTCCAGGGTTTTTATGGGCTCAGAAGGGAGGAAGCCTGTGCTGATTGATCCATGATTGGCCATGGGTGGGCCTGGAAAAAGCCCATAAGTTCCTACTCTGGACTGTGGACTCCACTTGGAATGGGCAGCCCAGGCCCCAGGCTTCAGGTAATTCCTGGCTCGCAGGAGGAGTTTCACTGGGGACCTGCCCCTTCCCACCCAGGAACACAACTGCCTCCTGCTGTCATCAACATGTCCATGGTGCCCTGGCTGTCCATGCCGAGGAGTGCCTGCAAGCCTGTGCCAAGCCACCTTCGGCCTCCTCGGCCTCCCTCCCATGCTCATCAGTGCCCAAAGTACGGGAGTCAGGGACTGAGGTGGCATGGGGCTGACTCAAGCGTGCAAACCACCCAGCTGGGGTGCACCCAGGTTCAGCTACGACATTGCTCCAAAATTGTAGTGGTACCAGGAGCAGGGGGAGGCCAGGGAGCAGGAGCTGGTACTTCCAAGCCTGTGGGAGCAGGAGAGGCTTCCTGGGCCCCAAGAGCACAGGGATGCTCAGGTCGGAGCCACAGCTGGGCAGCTGCAGCTGCACGTGGGAGCGCAGGGCTCCTGCTGCACCAATTCATAGTGGGCAGGGCTCCCACCTTTTCTCAGTCCTCAGTGAATCCACAGAGTGCACAGCCCCCAGCCATGCCTCCCCTACTTCAGCCGGCATCTTTGCAGTGGCCGCTCCAGATGGACAGCTATCATAAGTACAGTCCCTTTCGCTCGCTTGGTTTCTATTTGTGTATAATTAAGATCTTTTTCCATTTCTCTACATTCAGTCTATATATGTCTTTACAAGGGAAGTGAGTGTCTTCTTTGCATGACAAAGTTGTGTCATTTTTAAAATTCTTTCAACCAGTCTATATTTTTTCAGTTGAAAATTTAATCTGTTTACATTTAAAGTTATTATTGATATGTAATTAGTTATTTCTGTTATTTTGTTAATTGCCTTTCATTATTTTGTATTTCTTTTGTTGTTTTTGTCATTGTTTCTCTCATTGTTTATCATTGCAGTTTGGTGATTTTCTGTTACGGTAACATTTGAGTCCCTCCTTATCTTCATTTGTGTGATTGCTCTACCAGTGCATTTTATACATTCATGTATTTTTATAATAATATTGTCCTTTTGTTTCCAAGTGTAGGACTTAAGCATTTATTATCTGGTTGGTCTAGTAGTAGTGAATTCCCTTAGTCTTTGCTTCTCTGGTAAAAACTTTATTTCTCCTTCATTTATGAAGGATAACTTTGCTGGGTATATTATTCTTTCAGAACATTGAATATATTTTTCCATTCTTACATAGCCTATAAGGTTTCTTTAGAGAAATCTGATGTTAGTCTGATGGGGGGGTTCTTAAATATGAATAGATGCTTTTCTCTCACTGTTTTTGGAATTCTCTCTTTGTCTTTGTTGACAGTTTGACTATAATGTATCATGTAGTAGACTTTTTTGGGTAATAGCTATTTGGGGATCTCTGAGTTTCTACATCTGGATGATTAAATATTTTGCTAGACCTCAGAAGTTTTTACCTGTTATTTCAATAAATTGATTTTCTATGACTTTGATCTCCTCCTTACCTTCTGGAATACCCAAAATTTGGATATTTGTTCACTTCATCATGGTCCATATGTCACATAGACTTTTTTCATTCTTTTTTATTCTTCTTCCTTTTTTGTCCGACATAGTAATTTCAAGAGGCTTGTCTTCAGTTCTGAAATTCTTTCTTCTGCTTGATCCAGTCTATTTTTGAAGCTCCAAATGTATTTTTTATTTCATTCATTGAATGCTTCAATTCCCAGATTTCTGTTTGATTCTTTTTTATGATATCTGTCTCTTTGGTAAATTTATCATCCATATCCCTAATTGATATTCTGATTTATTTGTATTGTTTGTTTGTGTTTTTCTTATATGTCACTGAGGTTTCTTAAAATCAATATTTTGAATTCTTTTTTTTTAATTTTATCAATTTATTTTTCATTGTAATCCTTGTAAACATTTCCCTTTTTTTCATGTTTCTTGTCTTTATGTTGTATCTGTGCATCTGGTGCCACAGTCACTTTTTCCAGGTTTTTGGATTGGCTTTCATATGAGAAGACTTTTTACTGAAGATGTGTTGATGGTATTGGCTGCATAGGTCACTTCATTTTAGCTTTGTTTTTTATTTATTCAACTATACACAGAGTCAGTGGTGTCCATGATTTCCTCAGTGTGTTAGTCTGTGGTTTTCACTGGAGGCTGTGGTGAGGTTTTGCTGGGGATGGGGATATCAGGTGGGCCAATGTTTAGGCCCCAGTGGTGGCAGCAGTGGGCCAATCATGCCTATCCTTGGGACCCTGGATGGTGAATGTGGGCACCAGTATTAGCAGGTCTGAGCTAGTTGATTCTTGGATATTCATGCAGCTTTCTCAGATGCCAGCAGTGGAAGTGGTTGGCCAGGCAGCTGTGTGGGTCCTAGGTCCTCTAGACAGTGTATGTGGCATGGACAGTGGCAGTAGCAGTGACAGGACAACCTTTGGGCTCCCTAGTGACTCATACTGTTATTAATGGTGTTTGCAGTGGGCTGGGTGGGCCAGTCCCCAGACCCCCAGGAGGCATATTCAACTAGGTGATGGCTCCAGTGGTAGCAGCAAACCAGGTAGGCCTGTACTCAGGCTCCTGGGAGAAGTGTGCAGATACCAGCAGTGTTGGATAGTCTAGCACTATCCCCAGGACACTAGACAGGGATGGGAGCAGTGCAAGGGAAGGTATGGCTGTTCTGTTTTCTTGTTGATGCAGATGGGTACAGGCTAAGAGCAAAGTGATCCTCATTCCCCTTGAAGAATGCTGAGGTAGCAGCAGCAATGATAGCAGTGGAGAAAGCCAGTTTATAGGGAGCATGCAAGTGCTTAGTAGCCATCCTGCTGAGTGGAGGTGGGTTGCTGTTAGTGGCAATAGACATAAGCAGTTGGCTCTCAGGCTCTGGGGAGTGCACACTTTTATTCCCAGCAGCAGCAGTGGCAGTGGGAATAGCAAAGAAATCTAGTCTTTGGGATGAGTGCAAGTGTACCATGGCCCTGTTGTGAGGGTTAGCAGGATTGCTGTCAATGGCAGCAGTCACAGACAGGCAGGTTTTATGGGGAGCACATACTTTGTCTCTCTTTATCTCAGGGGCAGCCTACTCAGTGCACTCCACCGCCTTTTCTCTGGGGTTCAGGACACTGTATGCTAGAGTGCTAAATATCCAACTGGGCCCATGCAGCATCATCCCACTGTAGTCCTCTGGGTGAACACAGGGGAATATCACTGGGCTCCAGGAATACGGAAAAGCAGGGTCTATTGGGCCCCAGAGAAGAATGCAGTCTGGTGAGGGCTGGGTACTTAAAATGGCAACATAGTGCAGCTGCTTAGGTTTGGGGACTCAGCATGAGCTCTCTCTTTGGAGTAGTCCCATCATGTGGTCTCCAGGCAGGTCCCTAGTCTAGTCAGAGGCCCTGTGAGGGTTGAGAGACTCTCCTGTCACTAGGGTTGTAGGAGTTCACAGTGGAATGTGGACTTCTGGGGATCTCTCAACATTTCACACACTGGGGAGCCACTCCTGGCTCCCAGCCAACACCAGCTGAGTGAGCTGCCTCATTTCCCTCCCCTTCCATGCCTCAGGTATTTCCTGTCATGTCTCTGTTCAATTTCAGTGTTCTCTCTTAAATGCACTATTTTAAGTATGCTTACCTATTCATTATTTTGATTGTTCTTTATGGAAAAGACTAGTTCTTGCTGCCTTCAGTCAGCCATCTTGAAGCCTCCTTCCTTGATTTTTACGTTTGATGTCAATTTTTAGGTGAATCTCTTCTCTAGCTCTAAATTGAATTAAAGAAATATGACTTTGCTTATGGTGATTGTGTAAAACTCATGGAGTTTACATGCTTTACAACAGTCTGTGTAGTATTAATATGAAGGTCCCAGAAGGTAGAAAGTAACAATAAAGTTGGTTTTTCTAGACAATAGCAGTAAAGTCCATATCTCAAGATGGATTAACTATAAAGCATTATATATGGCATACTATATCTTGCCATGGGAATGATATGTTGAAGTATTCATGTTTCTTGCATCCTCTCTGACACCTTAATAAACGACTTGGATTATTATTTTATTTATTTTTTATTTTTTTGAGACAGAGTCTCGCTCTGTCGCCCAGGCTGGAGTGCAGTTGCGTGATCTTGGCTCACTGCAACCTCCACTGCCCTGGTTCAAGTGATTCTCCTGCCTCAGCCTCCCAAGTAGCTGGGACTACAGGCACACACCACCACACCCAGCTAATTTTTGTATTTTTAGTAGAGACAGGGTTTCACCATGTTGGCCAGAATGGTCTCGATCTCTTGACCTCGTGATCTGCCCACCTCGGCCTCCCAAAGTGCTGGGATTACAGGCATGAACCACTGGGCCTGGGTGGGTTATTATTTTAAAGAAATTTTAAATACTACTATATTTTTACTCCTTTTCCAAATCCTTTGATAGATTTTAAATCAAATGCAATGCCAAATTTGCCTTATGTAAGAGTTTAATGTTGTACCAAAACATGATATTTCCATTCCTGTTATTGTCTGTTGTATTTTCCCCAGTAATGGGAATTTCAAACCTAGAGATGAGTGAGTTTCAATAAAGCTTTCTGGTTAATTTCTGTAAGAAATGACAGAGTTAGGACTTCTACACATCCATCTCAATGTGGCTATGATTGCACTTTTCCCCAAGCATATGCATGTGTTAGATAACAATGATTACTAGACCAAAGGAATCATAGCATTTCGTTTCACTCTTAGATGCCTGTTTCTAGGACATGGGAACAACTTAGTAAATAATTAATTACAGTGTGAAGGCTACTCCCTTACTTGATAATTACTTTTAAAAAAGGAACTATACTCCTGGATCCTTCTTTAAATAGTTTTCTTAAACTTAAGCCACACCTAAATTGTCTATAATGTGATAGGAATGCATGATTCAATCTTAATTACCAAATATATAAAACAGAAGAAAATTTTCTGTTAATCCTAAAAAAAAGAAATATTATTTAGTTATTATTTCTTATTTAGTGTATTGTTTAGTAATAAATGTAACCATTATTCACAGTAATTCACACACATATATATTGAAATGTTTTTAGATTGATTTTCTTCTAAAAAATTCCAATCTCTACCAAATCACCATAAATACAAGTATAACCACTGAAATATATTTTCTAAATGTCAAGAAAGAAAATAATCATTAATCTACTTCTAATATATAGGATGTGATTAGGAATTTGAAATTAAAATTCTAACTTTATCAAATTCTTCTTCTTTAACTTGAAAAAATCATTGCATTTTTCCTACTAAATTTTCTGATTTTGAAGTGATTATATTCATTTATTTAATATGCATTATTAAAACACTGCCAGTTGATGATCTTATAAATTTTTTCTCAATGTTTACAAAATAGAATGTTTCTGGATTTGTAATGATATAGTCTACCAAACTTCAGTTTCTCTTAAAATTGAACTCCTTTTGGCTGGACGGTTTTGCACTGATGATCAGGATGTGTGTGTGTGTGTATAGGGGTGTGTGTGTGTGTGTGTGTGTGTTGTATTTTTTAGACCCCATCATTTTCCTATGTAAGCAATATATGGCCATATGAGAGCATATTTCTTAATCATTTAGGTAAACTATTCCTTTTGAAACTCAGGTAAGATAAAAATTAATTTAGGTTGACACCAGATGCTCCAAGGATTAAAGAGCATCGCTTTGTCTAAAACTGGTCCAAAAGGAAATAAATGTGGGAGAGTTTGCTTTCTTTTAAGTTGGAAAGATTTTTTCATATTTCCAAGCTTCCTAGAAGTTCCGAAGCAGCTATCTGAGAGGAATAGATGAGTATCTTTCTTATTGTTGTTTATTTTTATGTGTAAGGAAGTTTTAAGAACACTGAATGTACATCAGCATTAGAGTCATTATAAAGAGAAGATGACGTCCATGATATAGAATATATTTGTAAGATTTGATGATTTTGCTACAAAATTATGCCTATGATTTAATTTTGTTAGTTAAAAAGGAAGTGTATTTCAGGGAATTTGTTTTCTTCTTATAAATTGACAAATCATATGTAAGTTCCTTGAAACCCAGAATAAAAATTGTAAATTAACTTTTCTTAGGTTGTGCCTCAGTTGGTAAGGAAACCTTTAATTCAACATATTTCACAAGGAATGCATGGCCTTTAGAGAATAGGGTGGTTTAACTGAACCTACTGAATAATAGATTGCATACCATTGTTTAATTTATTTGCCACCTGTTTCATTCTTCCAGTATAATAGGAAAATTAGGATTCCTTCACCACATATGAAACATTTTATACTCTGAATGTTCAAAGGTATATTTCAAATCAGATGAAATCTCAAGAGTTGAAATTAAAGATTAACAAGTGTCCATACCTTTCAAGAAGATTAGGTATAAGTTCCATGTTAGATATTTTCCTTTACCATTCTCTTTATTATAATCGCCTTTTATCACAAAAATCCAAACTGAATGGAGAAAAGTCATGCCAAGAATTCCTCAGATCTTCAGTTGTCTTAAAAACAGTAAAAAAAAATTACTTCAGTACTTGAAGTTACATTTTATCTGTCTCAATTAAAAGCCACTGTGCACTTCAATGATAATTGTAATTTTGAATGAAGACAAGAACATCTGTTGGTATCCAAGATAAAGGACAGCATCTTTGTCAGATATTATTCTTGACTTTTGTGTAAAACAGTGCTCATACCCCACCCCAGTCACTCAAAGTGCACCATACAGATAATTATTTTCACTTTATCCACAAAACATGACACGTTTTCACACACAAATGTAGTAGGCAGTGGATCAACCTTGGTAAATTATGGACATGTTTGTGATGATATGTCAAATAAATGGTAGGCATATGACTAGAGTTTTTGCTACCTTATTTTGCAGTTCTAAATACCAGGAGACCTCTAGTCCCATCCCAGAATCAGACGTATTCTGTGAGATGCACTCGGGCATATTTGGATTCACCTGGCCTGTCAAAGGGACAGGGGTCAGGGCAAGAAGTCCAATACACTTGGAACTAGTTTAGAATTGAGAGCTATAGGATACCAGGCTTGAAGCATGACCTTATACGTTCAAGCCATAACAAAAGGAAATTAAAAAAAAAAGTAGTAGTTCTATCTCTGCAAATTCATCCTGGCATTTAGGATTTGCCTCATGAGATTCTCAGTAGCACTGCATCCTGTGAGAATCCTGAAATGATATGCTCCCTCTCATTAAGCTGCACAGAAAACACAGTGCTTCTTGCAGCAGGTGACCTCCAGCCATCCTGATCAATGCCCGTGAGTGAAACTATCTGCCCAGCCCTTGATATTCTCATTTCCAGCTTCTGTTGATCCAAATAGTAGTCCTAGGAACAGCCTTCAGTCCTGGCAATGATCACTTGTGTATCTTCTCCCATTACTTTGAGTTTATCTGATCTTGGCAGGGTATTTAAAAAAGAGAGAATGAGAAATGCTAGGTAGGAAACACATTTTGACTTCAAATATTTTCTATTTTCTCTACTTATTCCACAATCCAGAATGTTTTTCCCTGCTATTTGTCAAATTGTCTTCTAGAATTTACTGAAGGATCACTATGAATTCAGCATGCTGACTAAGCAGATTTAAGTATTACCTCTTTGATCCTTTTTACCTATTTAATATTATTCAATTCATTTAACAAACACGTAGTTCTTACTATGTATCAGGTCGTACTCAAATTGGTTTACCAATATAGACTCATTTATTCTCACAATAGAACTATGAAATAATTATTTTTCCCAAATTAGTGATAAGGAAATTGAAGCAGATAAAGAATAAATAGCTTGTCCATCATGTTCAAACAGCTTGTAAGTATTGGAACCAGGTTTCAAACCCAGACCATCAGGCTCCTAGACTATTCTGTTAGCCATTTGATCCAGTGCTCTTATGCTGTGCCATAATCTGGCAGTTTTCTCACATATTTCTCCTTGCTACTCAGGACATGACCAACAAATATTAATTAAATTAAAGCTTTTATATGAATATCTTTATTTAGACTATTAACTAGTTCACTTAAAAACACTGGCCAAAATAAATGCTACATTTTGATTTTGATTAATGTTTAATTATGAATCTGTTTTTTTCTATAATACTTATAGATCACTCACCTGTATATTGAGCAACACATAGCTTATTTTAATCATATTTGAAGCCACATCACCTAGCAGAGAAAGGGCTTAGAATGTATAATAAAGGCTTGTGGTAGCAATGAATATCTAGTAACTTGCATATGCATAGTACTCTTTTACTACCAATTTTGACTTCTGTTTGCCAGTTAATGTACTTTAAAAGGAAATTGTTGACTACATTTCTTGCTTTCACGTTTATGTTGAAATTTGATGTGGTTGTTGACCTCACATGCATCAAACTTCTGCCAAGTTAAAATCATATTCCCTTTCTCTACAGTGTTTCAGAATAAGGGCTATTGATAATTTGGGCTGTTTTTCTCAATTGCATATACAATTTAATTATTCTTTAGGCAAAAAGAGAATTTAGTATGATGGTTTTATTTTTAAATCTGTTTTATTCTGCACAAAGTAGTTTGAAAGTAGGAAAATGAACGGCTCTTGTCATAATAAAATACTAAAAATAAAGAGTAAAACTTGTTCCTAAACCACTGTATATTATTTTTGTCCATAGAGATTTTCCTAAAGCCTGATATCATTACACAGAGATTTTGTTAGGCAATGATACTTTTAACCTCAGGTGTTTTTTTTTAAATTTATTATTATTATTGTTTTTTTGGTCACAGTCAAAAGTGACTGTGACAATATATACCCTTAAGTGGTATATATTGTCTTTGCATAGGAAAACACCATATCAGGTGGCTTATTACATTAATGATAAGTGCAAACATTTAAAAAATAAATTGTTGGAAATGCAATAACACTGTTTACCTCTCTAATATTTCTGGTTGGTAGACAGTTTGATCTTTGCCTGGAAAGTTAAAGGCACAGCAAGACCTATTACCTTATTTTCAGATAATATTTTATCTTTCCCACTGAAAAAAGGATAATTCCTTAATTGTAATATTCTAGAATTTTCTATATTCAATGGAAATATTTCTCATTTTGGTATAAATTATACTATGCAGTTAGAAAAATTAAGCAATTCACTCAGTATAGCTTTTTTCTGCTATATGACCAAATTTATATAGTCAACTTTTCTAGGAATAAGGCAATAAGTTGTTATTTTTATGTGATAAAAATAATGACTTCCATATAACTTAATGTTGAGGTAAATGGAATATTCACTCAAGTAATGAAACCAAGGAATGAAGAGAAGAGAGAGAGATTTAATTATTAGTGAAATTACCTGCAAAACACTAAAGAAAACTCTTCTAATTTTAAAAAGTGTTAGATAACTCTAAAAAGTAGAATCATTTCATACTGAAACAGTTATAAAAAGATAATTTCAATGATTTTGATGTTGGAAAGATACATATTATAAATATAGAGTCTTAATGCAATCTTAATCCAAATCCAAAGCAAACATTATTTAAAATATGACAAAAATGTGAAATCTCTCTGGAATAATATAAGGACAAAAAAAATAGGCTAAAAGAATTTTGAGAAGGGAAAGATTCAAGGAAAAACTCAGCATTTCAGTTACTAAGTACATAATAGAGAAATTCAAACAAGGTATTAAATAGTATATTAGTCAGAGTTTTCCAGACATAATGAACAGGAGAGCGAGAGCAAGCAAGAGGAGAGAGAATTTATGAATTAATTAGGGAACTTGGCTTACACAATTATGGAGGTTGAGAAGTCCTACAATAGGCTGTCTGCAAGCTGAACACCTTGGAATGCTGGTAGCACCTTTCTGGTAACAAAATATTTGTCGGTACCAGCACAGAGAAATAGAAAGATTACAGAAAGAAACACAGAAATAATTTAAAACAGGGCTAATATATATGAGAATTTCAGGTATGAAAAAGGTGACCTTTCAATTTATTGAATGAAAGATGAGTTATTTTATATATTGTGGTAACTGGGGAACCATTAAAAAAATAAATTTGGATTCATAAGACACAGCTTTTCCCAGACAAAATTACAAATAAATCAGGGTTTAAAATTTTCAGAAAATATAAGGCGATTTTTACGATATTGACTCTTCCTATCCATGAGCATGGAATGTTTTTGCATTTGTTTATGTCCTCTCTTATTTCCTTGAGCAGTGATTTATAGGTCTTCTTGAAGAGGCCCTTCACTTCCCTTGTTAGCTGTATTCCTAGGTATTTTACTGTCTTTGTAGCAGTTGTGAATGGGAGTTCATTTATGATTTGGCTCGCTGCTTGTCTATTGTTGGTGTATAGAAATGCTTGTGATTTTTCCACATTGATTTTGTATCCTGAGACTTTGCTGAAGTTTCTTATCAGCTTAAGGAGCTTTTGGGCTGAGACAATGGGGATTTCTAGACATAGGATAATGTCATCTGCAAACAGAGACAATTTGACTTCCTCTCTTCTTATTTGAATACCCTTTATTTCTTTATCTTGCCTGATTGCTCCAGCCAGAACTTCCAATACTGTATTGAATAAGAGTAGTGAGAAAAGACATCCTTGTCTTGTGCCAGTTTTCAAGGAAAGGGGCAATACTATTCCCATTAAATTACCATTGATGTTCTTCACAAAATTAGGTAAACTACTTTAAAATTCATATGGAACCAAAAAAGAGCTCATATAGCCAAGAAAATCCTAAGCAAAAGAAGAAAGCTGGAGGCATCACACTTTCCAACTTCAAACTATACTACCAGGCTACAGTAACCAGAACAGCATGGTACTGGTACAAAAACAAAAAACCAATGGAACAGAATAGAGATCTCAGAAATAAGACCACACATCTATAGCCATCTGATCTTTGACAAACCTGACAAAAAGAAGCAATGGGGAAAGGATTCCCTATTTAATAAATGGTGCTGGGAAAACTGGCTATCAATATGGAGAAAATTGAAACTGGACCCCTTCCTCATGCCTTATACAAAAATTAACTCAAGATGGATTAAAGACTTAAATGTAAAACCCAAAAAAGCCATAGAAGAAAATGTAGGCAATACCATTCAGGACATAAGCACAGGCAAAGATTTCATGACAGAAACATCAAAAGCAATTGCAACAAAAGCAAAAATTGACAAGTGGGGTCCAATTAAACTAAAGAGCTTCTGCACAGAAAAAGAAACTATCATCAGAGTGAACAGACAGGCTATAGAATGGGAGAAAATGTTTGCAATCTATCCATCTGACAAAGTTCTAATATTTAGAATCTAAAAGGAACTTAAACAAATTTAAAAGAAAAAAACAACCCCATTAAAATTGGGCAAAAGACATGAACAGATACTTCTCAAAAGAAGACATTTATCTGGCCAACAAACATCTGAATAAAAGCTCAACATCACTGATCATTAGAGAAATTCAAATCAAAACCACAATGAGATACCATCTCATGCCAGTCAGCATGGTGATTATTAAAAAGTCAAGAAAAAAACATGCTGGTGAGGCTGTGGAGAAATAGGAAGAGTTTTATACTGTTGGTAGGAATGTAAATTAGTTCAACTATTGTGGCAATTCCTCAAAGACCTAGAACCAGAAATACTACTTGACCCAGCAATCCCATTACTGGATATATATCCAAAGGAATATAAATTATTCTATTATAAAGATACATGCACATGTATGTTCATTACAGCACTATTCACAATAGCAGTGACATAAAATCAACCCAAATGCCCATCAATGATAGACTGGATAAAGAAAATGTGGTACGTATACACCATGGAATACTATGCAGCCGTAAAAAGGAATGATACCATGTCCTTTCCAAGGACATAGATGGAGCTGGAAGCCTTTATCCTCAGCAAACTAACACAACAACAGAAAACCAAATACTACATGTTCTCGCTTATAAGTGGGAACTGAACGATGAGAGCACATGGACACAGGGAGGGGAACAACACACACTGGGCCTGTCGGTGGGGATGGGGGGAGTGAGAGCATTGAAATAAATAGCTAATGCATGTGGGGTTTAATACCTAAGTGATGGGTTGATAAGTACAGTAAACCATCAGGGCATACATTTACCTATGTAACAAATCTACACATCCTGTACATGTATCCCAGAACTTAAAATTAAATTAAATTAAATTTTAAAATTTTCAGAAAATAAAACTATAAAATTGCCTTAAGAAATAAAGGGAAAATATTTTAAATTTTACATAAGCCAACACAAACAAAGTTTAAGGGCAAAGATAAACTAAAATATAGATGATATAGGTATAAGGGAATATATGGATATACAATGACATATATGAGACTCAGAAAATAAAAAGGCTAAAATTTCCCTAAAATCTGAAAAGGTTTTAAGAATCAAGGGAAATAGACATCCATGCATTGCTGATGGCAATGTGAATTGATACCAACGTCATAGGTTGGTACCTATTCCTCTATCGTGTAGGAAGAATACATACAGAAAGACAGTCAAACACATTTATATAAATTATCAGTGCATTGTTTGAAGAGGGGAAACAATGTAATCAACTATGTCAGGGCCCTCCCTTTTTTTTTTTTTTTTTTTTTTTTAATAGTGTTCTTGTTATCTATTGAAATTACCTGAGCATTCTCCGCTTGAGGGTTTTCTTTCCAGGCCTGCCCTTAAGGCACACTACAAGTACTAGGGCATTAGCACTCTGGGAAGACCCCAGCAGAGAGAAATGGAAGTGCGAGGAAAGCATCCCCAGCTTCCTAACCTCAGCAGTCAGTGGTCTCTAACACACCCTGTTCTGCTTTCCTTCCCCTTCCTCTTACTTTCCCATGCCTTTGCAGGGTCCCTCCCAGTGAACCACAGACGCAAGAATCGTCGTCTAGGTATCTGCTTCTCAGGAAACACAACCTAAAATGCTGGATGTACAGGAAACAAGAGGGAAGTTTCTCACAGTAGTTTCTGTTCCTTTCAATATATTACTATTAAAAATTCAAATATCGCATACTAGGAATTGGTTTATAGGACTAGGCACATTCATATCCTGAGCTCTAGGAACTACCTTTTGGAATGTGGGCATCCCCCTAAAATACGGCCTACCAGCTATATAAAAAAAAATTTTTTTTGAAGTAGTTTATTTCCACAAATTACTCATTTGTCACCTACTTTTTTTTTTTTTTTTTTTTACATTTTAGAGAAGCCTTATCCTTAAGCTTTGAGGTCAAATTTTGCTGTTACCTTATGTATTGATTTCATTTCCCTCCGTGTATTTTGTAAATAAAATGTTGGTGACAGTTGCCTAATCTAACATCAAATTGAGCTATGAAGTATTTCTTATAAATTTATTCTAGCAGCCGAGCTCATCTAATTAACTCTTTCTCTGCATATTCCTAACAATGCATTTTATTTTAGAAATATCTGGTTATATCCAGTTATTTAAGGACCTATGGCTTCTGCACATCTTTTCACTACCAGTTTGGATGCCATTTTCCTCAGCCCCGCCCACTCTTCTAGAGATAAGTCAATTTAAACTTCAGGGACTTCAAGAGGTCTCAATTCATGAAATTCCATACAATAGAGCTGGGGTCAGATGCCCCAGATTCAAATTCTAATCTCTCCACTAGTAAGTGGCCTGTAAAAGCACTGTGCACAAATGTAACCTGAACGTGCCTCAGAGGGTCATAGTATTAACTATGAGGAAGACAACGATAATGAGAATGTGTCATTGGGCTATTTTTATCGTGTGTTGTACATGTCAGATTCCCCATCAGAATATAATACATAAATTTACCTGTACTTATCTCAGCTGTCATATGAGCTCTGACAGAACTGAGATACATGTTTTAGTTTTAGTTTGGAGATGCCAGGAAATACTAGTTTTGTCTTTACATTTTCTTGCCTTTTTTTTTTTCTTTAAAGGTGATATCTACTCTTAGAAATCAGATTTATGGCACTTTTTCTGTATTTAAGATGAATCTCCATATCTTCAATAATTTTGTTTCATTTGAAAATATAGTCTGTGTGTTTCAGGCAAAAAACATATATTTATATATACCACATGGGTAGTGTTAAAAGGCATGCTTGAATTTTACATCTGTAAAATTTTACTAATTTCACTAATTATTTTATTCTACATTTCAAACTATCTCTCTCTACCAAGTTGCAAACTGAGATTTTTCAACTGCACATGCTAATCTATATTTATCATAGACAACATAAACTCAGCATTTCCAAAATTTGACTCAAGATATTCTCTTTTCCTCTCCCACCAACCTTTTTTTTTTTGTTCCTTTCATATCCTTTTTCTGTGTTGCTGTCAATACTATACACACAGCCCTCAACCTGGGATCTATCTTTAACTCCTTATATTCATTCATGCTTCCAAAAACTCATCAGTCTTCACCTCTTGATAATTTTACAAATTGTGTTTTAAATTATGTCCCTGCCTTTCCCTTTTCTAATTCCACTCATTTCTTTAACTCAAGCCATGATTATTTCTCATCTGTATGATTATAGTAATCAGCTATAATCCCATTTTCCATTGTTACTCCCCTCAAACTCATCTCTCCCCAAACTGCCTAGGTGAAATTATAATCCTGTAATCATATTCTTTAAAATCTCTCCGTAGGGAACCCACCACCTATAAAAGAAAGATTGGAGTACTCAACATAGCAAGCAAGTTTCTCTGAAATCTTGCCTTTCTATCTCTGTAGACAAATCCTAATGTTCTTCCATTCCTTCTACTTTACAAATTAGTAATACCGAGTAAATTTGTAGCTACTTCTAGCACTATGCTGTTGTTGCCAGTTCACCTATCTGTTCTCTTTGTGCAGAATTTCTTTCACCATCTTATCCCTCTATTAACTCCTAATTATCTTTCAAAAATCCAACTGAAGTTTAACATCTGTGATATCTTCATTGTTCCACACAGAAAAATAAAATGAATACTCCCTCTCTGTACTCTGCAACAGAAACTTCATACACTAACCTCTGCTACAGAATTTATTTCACTATTTTATCACTGGTAGTTTGAATGTCTAACAAACCTACTGTAATATTAGTAAGTTATACATAGCAATTATTCATTATTTGAGCACTACATTCTACCCGAGTATGGCACATCATGTGCACTCAATGAATAATTCTTAATCTGAACTGAACTGTAAACCACAGTACTTTGACTCCTTCAGACCCATGAGGTCAGACATAACTTTCAGTGAAATAAATCACAGCATGTGTGAGTTTAAATCACTATATAAAAGTATATCTCACTTATCCTTTTGATGTTTTGCTTTTGTTATTTTCTACAGGAGAATTAAAAACAAAACCACTGCATAATAACAAAGACAACATATCCTTGAATGATTGATTTATGGGTGTGGTCTTTATTTTGTATATGCTTTCTAAATTCAGTTCAGAAATTATAAAGAAAGCAAGATGTAAAATTTTAGTTAACTTATAAAATGTATTGTAAAACAATTTTTAATATTACTTCTAACACAGTCTGACTATTTTATGTGTTCTAGACACATAAAAATAACATTTAAAGTTATTTTCCCCCAACACTGTCTTAATTTATTGGAAAGAACACTAGACAATTTACTGTTTACTTGTCCATTAAAACTAGGGCAAGGCATTCTTAGTTTCCCAATCGTTTAATTGGTACAATATTGTACAAGAAATTGTTAACGATTCAAATTTAGTAATAGACATTAAAATAATTGGATACCTCCAAAACTAAATACCAACTATTTAGTAATATGTGTTAAGTATTTAAATATAAATGAGGAAGTATAAAACTCTAATATGAAAATGGCTTATTATACTTAGAAAATATTTTTATAACAGAAATCAAATATTTAAGTTAACTATATACTGATAATAGTTACAGAATTAATTTAAAAATTGGTAGTTTACTGGTAACATATTTAAGTACTTCTTACATCTTTAATTATCTTTTTTATTTCTTTATTCCCTAAGCTACTCCACTAATTAGAAGATACGTTTTAGTATAATTTCTGTAATACTCAGTGTAAGTACTCAGAAAAAAGTATAATCAGCAAATACATTTTGACCGAATGAGACCCTGGGGAAAATGTCTAATAAAATTTATGATGAACAAACAAAATGTTTTTAGTAACCACCTTTGTAATTTATAAACAATAAAACAAAATTAAAAGATGAGCATTTTTCAAAGTCATTGATTTAACTATTTACAGTAACCACTATAAGTCATTGAACTACTTTATAATAACTTTGAATTATCAAATAATAACTAACAATAATATTGTGAAGTTTCACAAATACATCTGTGAACACTATTATTTATCCTAAAGATTCATTAATAAATCTTTAAAAAAACAGGTTGATTATATAACTCTTCTGGTTGAAAGACTTCAGTGGCTTTTTTCAAAATAAAGCCAAAATCTTTATCCCTCACTCCCACCCCCACCACTCCTCTCTGAGAACTCTATCTCTTTCTACATTTTCAATACGATATTGGTTAGAAGTGTTTGTATTGCAAATGTCAGAAAAACCCAGCTCAAATAAGTTTATTCAATAAAAGAAATACTTTCTTACAGTGGATTTGCTGGCAGGCAATGAGTGTTGTGAAAGACATTAATGAACACACATCAACTTGAAAAGGAAAAGCCCTTTCAATCTGGAAAAGGCAAGCCTCTACGGACCACTGAGAACCACTAAAATATTTGGGAAAGAGACTAAGATGAAGATGAATTTCATGAAGTATACCTGAGTCTTGAATAATGGGGAAGCTCAATGTAAGCATGATTGATTTTCACCTGTGGGGAATTTGAGAACAACATGTATGATTTTGATCTTCATTATTGCCCTCAAAATTGATACTCAAAAATATGATTATAGGCACAAAAAGAGTCTGGTCACACTACCTTGGTTGTTACTGCTAGTGGTGGTAAATTTGAAGTCAGTTATCTCAAATGAGAGAAAAAGCATTGACATACTCTTCCAGCTTAAACATAGTAAGTCCTCAACAAGTGCTGATCCTCAGATGAATTTTTAATGGATCCTCTCTCAACTAGATTATAACTTAAATTATTGGCATCTAAAGTGTCCATTAAGTGTTTTAAATATATAAGTTATTCCATAAATATTAACTGTTTGTTATTCCTTGAAATAGCTTAAGCAATGAATCTGCCAAACTCTTTGAGATTCATTTGTATGGTACAATGAAGATTACAAAAATCCATGTTCTATGTACAGCTAACCCTGATATCTTTCTTGTAAAGTATCCACTTCCTAACACACAAACAGTAGGTGCCTAGCTATCCTTTCCCACCTGGAGACAGCTTGATCAACCTGATGAGTAACATAGAAGGAGAGGTGGTATTAGGTGCCATGGAACTAGCTGCCTTCCCAATTCTGGTAAGTTAGCGTTTTTTGCAAGTCTGGATGCTGAAGTGCCAAAACTTGAAAAATATTTCCTCTATTTCTCTTCTCCATGCTGAAACATGGAAGTATTGACGGTACATAAAGTCTACTTCTTGAAGACAGGAACTCTCGCAACCTAAAACACTTCTCTTGGATAAAGGTGTTAAAATGGATGAATCCAAGCAAAAGTTCAAATACATCTTTGAAGTTCTGTCATTATCCTGTTACGTTCCCTCTCTAACCTTGTTTGTAGTTCCTCAAGCTCTAGCTATTGTCTCTGGCTGACCTAATCTCTCTAAAGGCTTGACCATACACAGCCTCTTGCACTCTGAACCAAATCATCATTTGGATTACGCTTTCACACACACACACACACACACACGTTTGCTCTGGGTCAATATTTTGATTTGATTTTTGTATGCAGATATCAAGTTGCTCCAGCACCATATACCTTTTCTTTCCCTTTTTGAATTACATTAGCAACTTCAAAGAAATTTAAAAATTCAAATGACTGGATTGTATTTAGAATCTGTTGTATTCCACTGATTCGTTTATCTTTCTTCATTCAATACCACACTGACTTTATTACTGTGACTTTATTATAAGTCTTGAAATCCAAAGGAATATTTCTACAATCTTGGTTCTTCTTTTCGAGATCTGTTTGGCTATTCCAAGTCCTTTACAATTTTTTATTTGTCTTAGAGTAAGATTTTCAAAACAAAACAAAATATATTGTTCAAAACAAAACAAAAATAAACAAAACAACAAAAGAAACACCCACTAGAATTTTGAATGAGAATACACCAGATTTATAACTCAATTTAGGGAGAATTAATATATCAACAATATTTAGTCTTCCAATGACTATAGTTTATTTCTGCGTATACTTAGAGTGTAATTTTTCTTAGCAATGTTTTATATATTTCATGTTGAGATCTCACTCATTTTTATTTAATTTGTTTCTACCTAATGATTCCATTATTTCATTTCCAATTCTTTGTTGCTAGCATATAGAAATACAACAGATTTTTGTACATGAACCTTGTATCCTTCAACTTTACTAGATTCATTTATAAATTCTAAAATGTATAAGATCCTTTTATTTTTTCCCATGTACACAATTATGCCATCTGCAAATAAAGATGGGTGTATATCTTCCTTTCTAATTTTATGCCTTATTATTTTCATGCCCTATTATACCGACTAGGACCTCCAATAAAATAGAGAACAGATGTGGTGATAGTGGACATCCATGTTATAGTCCTGATTTGAATGGAGTGGAGAACACGATTAAGTATGATACAGGTTGAGCATTTTTAATCTGAAAATCTAAAATCCAAAATTCAAAACTTTTTGAGTTCCAACATAATCCTCAAAGAAAATGCACTGGAATATTTTGGATTTCAGGTTTTTCATATTAGGGATGCTCAACCAGTTAAGTATCTGCAAATATTTCAAAATCTAAAGATGTCTGAAATCCAAAACACTTCTGGTCCCAATCATTTTGGATAAGGGATAATCAATCTATATACATATTTTATACATATCCTTTATCGAATTGGATTGAAGAAGTTTCCTCTTATGCATAGTTTTTTTAAAATAAATGGAGTGGGATTTTATCAGTTTCTTTTTCTGCATATATTGATATAATTATACAAATTTTTTTTTCTCTAATATTCTGTGGTCACATTTTTTTTGCTTTTTGAATCCTAACCTGGCATTTCTGGTTTTTGAATGTTAAACCAACATTTTATTTCAGGAAGAAACTCCCAGTTAGTTGTGATATGTAACAAATCCATCATCTCACCAACTTATTTCCTTTGTAGTGAGAATATTAAAAATCTATTATTTTAGCAATGTTTACATATACGTTATTATTAACTGTGGTCACTATGCTTAATAATAGATTACTAAGGCTTATCTTGCCAGTCTATCTGAAACTTTGTACCCTTTGATCAACATCTCTTACTTCTCCGTCCTTCCCTGTCTCCCCTCAGCTGCTGGTTACCAACTCTACTCTCTATTTTGATGAGATCAATATTTTTACATTTTACATATAAGTGAGATTGTATGGTATTTGTGTTCTTTGTCTGGCTTATTTCACTTAGTTTAATGCCCTCCAGTTCTAATTATCTTCTTTTTTAAGACTACATAGTATTCCATTGTATATATACCACATTTTCTTTATCCATTCATCTGTTGATGGATATTTAGGTTCCTTCCATATCCTGGTTATTATGAGTAATGCTGAAATGAACATGGGAGTGCAGACTCCTCTTCATCAAACTGATTTCAGTTCCTTTGGATATATGCTCAGAAGCGGGATTGTTGGGGTAATTCTACTTTTAGGTTTTGAGGAACCTCCGTAGTATTTTCTAAAATACCCGTACTAATTTTCATTCCCCCCAACAGTGTACAAGGGTTCCTTTTTTCCACATCTTTGCCAACACTTGTTATCTTTAGTCTGCTTTTGATACTAGCCATTTTAACAGGTGTGAGGTGATATCTCTTTGTGACTTTAATTTGCATTAATTTGGCAATTAGAGGTTTTGAGCATTTTTCATGTATCTGTTGGACATTTGTATGTCTTCTTTTGAGAAACGCCTGTTGAGATCCTTTGCTCATTTTAAAATCGTTTGTTTTCTTGCTTTTGAGTTGATATGTTCCTTATAATATTTTGACTATTAGCTCCTTAACAGAGGTATTGTTTGCAAATATTTTCTTCTAATCACTGGATTGTCTCTTCACTCTATCCATTATTTCCTTTGCTGTGCAAAAAAAGCTTTTCAGTAGGATGAAATTCGACTTGCCTATTTTTTGCTTTTGTTGCTTATGCTTTTGGAGTCCTATTCAAGAAATCATTGCCCAGACCAATGTCATGGAGCTTTCTTCCTATGTTTTCTTCTAGTACCATTAGTTTCAGGTCTTACATGTAAGTCTTTTATCCAGTTTGAGTTCAGTTTTTATATAATGTTAGTAAGGGTTCAGTTTCATTCTAATGCACGTAAATATCCAGTTTGCCAACACCATTTATTGAAGAGACTGTCCTTTCTCCATTGTGTATTCTTGGCACCTTTGTCAAAAATTAATTGACCGTAAACTTGGTGTTTATTTCTGGGCTTTCTATTCTTTCCTATTGGCCAGTGTATCGTTTTTAGGCCAGTACCTTGCTGTTTTGATTACAGTAGCTTTATAATCAGGGAGTGTGGTGTTCTCAGCTTTGTTCTTTTTGCTTAGGATTGCTTTGGCTATTTGGAGTCTCTTCTGGATCCATATGAATTTTAAAATGCTGCTTTTGTCTAACTAGGAGTATTGCATGAAAGTTGGGGAATGTTAGAATTCAGTAATTGAGAAGAATAATCAAACTCACTAGAAACCATGCTAAGGATTATAATCAATGTCTTAGATTTTCAGCAAGGGATTTTTCATGCTGAATTTTACTTCTTGGTTTAAGGTATCTAAAAGCTGAATAGCTGAAACCACCAGCATCCACTAAAAATCTTCATTCTGAATCACAAGCTCAAATACAAGACAGGTAACATTTTTATAAGCAAGAGAATAAATTCTAAAATGTTTATAAACAGTTGATGGGAAGAAACAAATTAAGTAGAAGAAAGAAATCAAGTAGACATTCGGGAAGTAGAAGGAGTAGGAAGGAAGATAGAAGTTAAGTTGAAGATGGTCAAAATTAGATAATGAAAGGTTGACGAGAAAAGTTTGGAACCCTAGCCTAAACTTATCGACACATACTAGTCATCAATATCACACATATCATATATGCCAAGTCTTCAAATCACTATCACCAGCTGCATCTTTATCTAGCAAGAGGTGTTTCATTGGCAGCACAGAACAAAATACCTCATAGATACAAAGCATTCTACAATGATGAAAATCACCACTTCAAAAGTCAGAGTGTTTTCAACTTCTGGTTGAACACTTACCGTAGCAGAAATAAACAAATCAGTATGGATCTGCCTGGTTGTATTTTAAGAAAAAAAAAGTTCTTTCTGCAGAAGATTGCACATATAGGGATAAATTATAATTCCAATGATCTTTTACTAGTGTTGTAGATGAAATCTTATAGATGCAGATATTTTAAAAACAATATAGGTTGCCATCTAAGAAACTGACACCTAGATATAGCACACTATCCCCTTTCCACTTCATTTTTTTGCGGTTTAAAAATGGGGATCATGGGAAATAAAGTTTGTGTAAAGGAACAGAAAAGACTGCACAGCAATATGCCTGTTGAATTTAATTGTTTCGCATAAAGTCATGGCATAACAGCATAAGATACAATTATACACTTAAATTTCTTGCCCCTCCCTAATAAGATGACTTTTAAATATCTTCACTGATCTCAGAAAAAGAAGTGTGAACAGTGAGTGTGGCCCACTCTGTCATAAAACTTGTCTATGAAGAGAAAGGATGATAGACAAGGGGAAGAAGTAGAATCAAATAATTTGAAATATAGGAGGCATGTTATTTAGATGTAATTTAGCAAACTGATTTACACATGATGTTTCTTAAAAGTGGCTTTGAAAACTGGGGGAAAAGGAGAAACTTTTAGTGAAGTTTTCTTATTGGTGTAAAGTCATATGCACAGAGCTATTCAAACCATAAAAAAGCTTCAGTATATAATTACACCATTTAATTCTTTAACAAGTCTATTAAATGTTTGTTGTTACCATTTCACAGATTTGGAAACTGAGGTTCACACACTGGAAAGCGCAAGAGCCAGTATTTAACTCAGATCTCCTTATTTCACACACTGTGTTCTTCACACCATCATGTGCACCTTTCTATAAGTTTGTATAGAATTTCAAAACAAACTGCAATCAAAATGCTATCCCATAAAGCTATCTTTCATTAAAGTCAGGCCTATTAGAGCTGGGTCTACATAAAAAGGCTTATGGAAATTTATTTGCTCAAACATATAGCTAATGGGTTGTATATAATTAATGATTCTCAAACATTATTTAGAACCCTTAAATTATTGTGTCATATTAAATGATTTTAAAATGAAATAATAATGCAACGATTGACTAAGTTTTATCAAATATATTTCCCTCAAGATATGGGAAAATATGAGCTGTCTTCCTAGCTAGCTATTTCACTTAAACCAAAACAGACAGATCAAGAATTACACAATAATTGGACCAAAATCACTATAGGCTTGCTGAGGAAAAAATAATAATATTGGCAATTGGCAACTTTTATTTTAGAAAATTAAATAAAAAGTCTTAAGATGAAAACACTCTCTGATTAGATGTGCTCATATGCGTTACATTGTGCCCCCTGCCCAGAAACACCAATCAAGAAGATGAAATAAATAGTATTCCAGATGCAAGGAGAAACCTCACAGAGAAGGCATCTTTCCAGGGATTGCTGCGTTTTCTAAAGTGTCATGTGTTATTTATTCTGATGATCCCCTTAAGAGCATAGTGTTATAATCCATACCCTGATGCTATAAAACGTGTTTGATGATTCAGATTCAAGTATATAAATATTGGAATGACCTAGCAAATTTATGTCATTTATTTTTAGATTCAGGTTTCTTTACTTACATCAGAACTATTCACATTTTTCTGCTAAAATGCCAACTCTAATGTGAAATCAACTTTGTTTCTAGTTTGATTTTACAAGTAGTTTTATGTTAACAATTGGATAAATACCAGAAAAATGAGAATTTCCCAAACATTTTGGGAAGTTATCAGTAAAGCTTTCATTAAAGTAAAAATATTTATAATCTAAACAGATTCTTATTGGATTCCAAAAGACAAGAATAGCCCAGATGTTGTTAATTAGCTGTATGATCTTGGAAAATTTTGGTAAACTTTTTGGCCCTCAGTTGTTTCATCTATGAAATGAAAGATATTAATAAATAAATTTTAAAAAGATAATATTTACCTACATACTCTTTGACTCAATATGCTTTTAATTAACTTAATACAATACCAAGTTATAATTACTTAAAACAACACATATATGTCTTTTAAACTTGAATAGTACTTATTGTTGCCATCTCAGGATCGGAAGAGAAAAAAAAAAAAAGAAAATGTGATGATGGAAAGGCCAACTGTGTCACTGTCAGCCCTGTTATGGCTTTCTGCAGGAAAAGTATATCTCCCAAAAGAATATCAACAAAATCCATGATGTCAGTGGTTGGGACTACTGGAGATGACTAGTACTGCGGCACTTTCCTCTCATTCAGTTCTTCTAAGAGTTCAATGATAAGAGATACTACATAACTATAAGTTCTCTTTTGCCCTGATGTGTGACCCAACCACAGGGATGTTTTAATAAACTACAAAAAAAGTGTTGAATTTTAATTCCGTGGCAAACACTATTTTAAACTCATCGTTATCATGGTAGTCATGAAAATAGAGCAACAACATTTATCCTGGAAGTTATAGTTTTATGATCGTTTTCCCATTTCCTTTTTTGTTTCGATACACCCTTCAGATTGGACTGATAGTAGATTGTTTTACAAACTTGTAACTTTGGGCTCTTTTTATAGTCATTATTATGCATGGGTTTTTTTCCTAATTTGTGACTTCGTGAAACTAAATTCTATAATGATGTTAGCTATTGCTAATGTGCAGTCTGACATTCATCCAAAGAATCCTTCAGGACCAATAGTGGGAAATGAGATAATTAAGCATAGAAATTTCTGGGTCTTCTGTGGTTTCTAGAACTGCATGGTGCTGGGCATTCCCAGTGCACAAGGAGACAGGTACAGGGCAACATGGAATCCCAAAGAGCAAGTCACACGGAAGCTGGAGAAGAACTGTTGGTTATAAGGAGTGTTAAGTGGAAAGGGGACCAGAGGATTACATTTGGTTTGCCAGTGAGGAGACTTAAATTGAGGACTTTTAGAAAGTTTTTCTGAAAATTACCTCTTCTTGCATGCAAAGGACCTAAGAGCCAGAGTACTAGGTTTCAGTGTATGGATACATAATTGAGAATTTAGAATCAATTAGGAGCTCAGGTCTGTTTGGGAGAAATACATAAATCTATAGAGGGATCACAGGCTGTAACTGAAACACAATTAAGCCATCATGAAACATTTCCAGAATCATTTTAAAATTGAAAATGTAAAGATGACAACTATAGGAGGACATGTGACCTGGAATTAGAAGACTCCTAAAAAACCTAACCAGAAATCTTCACTGATGAAGAATTTTAGGCTTAGATCATTTAAAGAACTTGCTTAAAACCATCTAGCAATATAAAGGCAGAGATCCAGCTAAATATTCTCCTAATGTCTCAGTTGTTCTAGTTGGAACTTAGCCTCTGGTACCCACCTATCGAACTCTGTGTTTCTTTTCACACTTGGTGTTCTTGAACAGGTAGATTTTAATCACTGTTACCAGTTCTTGATGATATTCTGGCTTCTCTTCTTCTCAGGAAACTGAAACTCTTCTTGTTAAGGTCTCCTATTACCACTCTTTTGCTAATTTAATATATATTTTTCAGTTACTACCTTATTTGACCATGCTGCATGAAACAAAAATCTAATTTAAAAGGAATGATGTGCACAGCAGAGTCTGGATTTCTCACATCCTCCTTAATTCTCTGAACTCACTATTTCTTTATTAAAGAATAAAGAAATACTCTTTATTAAAGAATAAAGAAATATTCTTCATGAGAACATGAGCTGTCCATGGTATTATATAAATATTATAACTAACAGATGGCTTTAAAGTTAACCAACAAAATTGAGTAACTATAATCCTTTGATAAAATATCACAGTTTTGATAACTTCAGTGGTTTCTTTCAAGTGAACATTTATTGAGATTCCTTCTATTTATTGTTACTTATGCAAGTTATTTATGTAAAAAAAAAATGAACAACATTCCAATAGTAGAATTTGTTTCTCAAGAATAATAAATAGAAAAGGGAAGTGACTTCAGTAAGTTGTATGATTTCAAACTTGACAAAATTAAATGATCCAAGGTTGATGTCAATCTGTTCCTTTATATTTAGAGTTCTTAGAGAAATTCTCTTACAATATCGCTTGTACTTTTATCGTGAGAGATACTTCCATATATATAATTTATTCATTTTTTGCTTCAGTTTAAAACCATTTATCTAGTTGTGTCCTCTGTGAAAGAAGAGAATGGTTCAGTTCTTTCCTTGCAGTAAAATCTTAGTTCAATGGTAATTTTAAGATAATTCTAATTTTTATTATTTAATCATTTCAGTATTTTAGACCTTTTCAGCATTGACATGGCATTGTTTTTCCTTTCAAATGTGGAATCAAAAATTTTGTATACTACCTTACTTTTTAAAAGACAGAAAAAAGATCTGGCACAGTGGCTCATGCCTGTAATCCCAGCACTTTGAGAGGCTGAGGTGGGCAGATCATTTGAGGTCGGGAGTTCGAGACCAGCCTGACCAACATGGTGAAAACCCATCTCTACTAAAAATACAAAAAAATTAGCCAAGTATGGTGGCCCACGCCTGTAATCCCAACTACTTGGGAGGCTGAGGCAGGAGAGTCGCTTGAGCCTGGGAAGCAGAGGTTGCAGTGAGCCCAGATTGCATCACTGCACTCCAGCCTGAGCGACAGAGCGAGACTCTGTCTCAAAAAAAACAAAAACAAACAAAAACAAAACAAAACAAAACAAAAAAAACACCAAAAAAAAAAAAACCTAAAAAACCAGGAAAAATATATAAAGCCTCCATTTTTTCTTAATATTACTGAAAGTACTTCTATATCCCGAGCTAGTCTAAAGTATATCTTTTAGGTAAAATTGATGACACAATTAAAACTTTTAAATACTGAGTACCAAGTGCAACTCTACTATTTATGTCATAACTATAGGGGTAGTTTTAGAATTCAGACAAGCAATTAGTTATCTGAAAATGTTTGATGACTGTGGAATATCAATGCATTTCACAAAATCTCACTTTAAAAACTCTCTAAAATCAAGAATTAAAGACCTGCTTAGTTCTCTCCTCTCCCTCTTTCTTTATCTATTTCTTCTCCTCTGTTTTCAATATTCTCTTTCGGTATTGGCATAGGTTTACAAACTTAACCACACACTGTCAGTATCTATTACTCTCAGTATATAAAATTGTATCTTATTTTAGCCAGAGAACACAGAAATAGTCAGTTAGTATAACACAATAAATTTTTATTAGTAAACGAATTCTCTAGGCAAAGACCGGAATATTGTTAAGGTTTTCTACCTTCCGTGACATCCTGCTATGCTATAAACAGATGCATTTTAAGGAATGAAAAATTTGTACTTTTATTTTTTTTCTTTCTGTGTGGTAAAACCTTATTTTTATAAAATATCAGGCAAATCATGAAGAAATGTAATTGGGGGTCTGAAATACACCGGATGACTAACCTCATAGCAAATCTTTTCTGAATGCTCTGGAGTGGAGTAAAGGTTCAAACTTTTTTCTTGAGAGAGGGAATGAGGAACATGATAGCTGCAGAGAAACATTGTTATCATTTCCCTTCCTCCTTCCACAGAGAAATAAAAGGTCTCCTCATCCAAATCATGTTTTAGACTGCATAGGTCCCCAAGACATATGTTTGTGGGAGGTTTGGAAGAGGATCCAGCACAGTCTGTGATTCTGCTGAGGTATAGCAGAAAATTGGGATAGGCAGAGAAATGACACTCCTTTGGACCAAAGTAGATGCTTCTTATTTTCTGGCATTAGAAACCTATTTCTGACCTGGATGGGGCAGCTTATTTACCACATCATTCTGTGTTCTCTGGGGGCAAAAAAAAAAAAAAACAGGATGAATTTAATTACATCCTTGTCAAGAGGTAATTCCATCTCAAAAATTAATTTTCAGTGCTTTGGAGTTACTGCACATTAAAAAATATTGTTACACAAAAAACATGGGTGGCCTGTCACAAACATTATGAAACTATTGACCTTACATAGCTTCATCTGCACAACTATTGATTTTTTTCTGTCTTTATTTTGACATTTCATATGATTTCATCTAAGATTCATCACTGTGGAAATGTCAGGTTTAAGGGTATGCTTTTATTGTTTGGGGAGAGCAATCTTAGAAATCGTTTATTACTTATCTATTTGAGGCAGTAGGCTGGATTCATCAGTGCTGAAATGATTCAGCATCAAGTTATCATACTTATTTTTCCAGAGGCTTCCAGATTGCTCTTTTTTCCCCCAGAAGTAAATTAGGTTGTCACTTTGGGTTTTAGATGCCAATAATTCTTAAAGTGGGCTGTAAAACACTAAGCCCATGAATACTTTTAATTTGAGGTTTTCCTGGGCTCTGAGTGATACAATGATCTCAATTAGTTTCTGCTACTCGGGAAGGTGATGGGAGCAATAATACACACGTTCAAATCAATTACTGGATATTTTCTGAAGTCAATATGCAATTTATTAATGTAATTTTAGCATTTAAATAAATTATCTTGTCCAAATTTTCAAACTAGAGTCTTCCTATTTTCCTTTCTCTCTACCGTTACTATCTTGGGAGACAAATAGAGTTTTAAAAACCCCCAATGGGTCTGTGACCCAAATATCATCTGAAAATCTCTCTCTCTTTTGCTTGGTTAGCTTTTTTAAAATGACATTTACCGTGTGTAAAAAAAAAAAATCCAGGGACTTCTATTGAATTGTGAATAATTTAAGTGTAAATGGACTGACTTTTATTAGTATAAAAATTGGAAGAAGAGTTAACAAATTACTTGTTAACTACAGACTAGCTTCAAAGCAGCCAACAGCTGTTAAAAATCATATTTCCAGGCAGTACAGGCTATCTTAATTTTCAAGCCTCAGCGCAAAATGAAAAGGCGGAGCCCTTTATTCAAATGTTATTAAGAATGTTAAGACAACCGCAAACTTTAAGTGCAAGGCACTTCTAAGCATGAGGTGTGGTGTGACTACACAGGTTTCGTGTTCATGGATCTGGCCCTGTTTCCAGGTCCTAGCTATGAAAATTTAACGTTGTAATTTTATTTGCTGATGAAGAAGAATAGACTTTCTCAAACTACTGGTTTTCCTTTCTAAAGAAAGCAACTTTAAACTGAGATGATCCATATACAGATCACTAAAATGTCATTAGTTAAGTAAAATTAACAAAAAATGTTTAGATGCTAAGCTATGCAAAATACATTTTGCTTGACTATTTGTTATTTAATCCTCTGAATTAGAGAAATATTTTAAATTTTGTATCACTAGCTAAAGTAAAAATGAAATAAAAGACAGTTAATTACATTTCGTCATTCCTATACCCACATTTCCTGTTTATGGAAGGCAAACTCAGAAGCTTCAAGTATCTCTCCATCTGTCAGCAGATGTGCAGAGAAAAGTACTGCTAATGAAAATGGCAGTACACACAAGGTGACCTTTAGAAGTTACCCACTATTCTCAAAATGACACTGCTTTCCATGGCAAATAAGAAACTATGATCTGGGTTTCATGTTTTCAAGCACTGGTTATCAAAGCAGCAATAATTGATTTTAAGGAAAGAAAGCATTACAATATGATTTATATCATTTATTAATGAAACATTTTTCTACTGGCTGGAAAAAAATATTCCTAGGAAATATCATGCTATAAAAAACCAGAAGATTTATTCTGTATGATTCTTGAATTCTAAATATTTGCAGTGATTTAAAACCAAGTCACTGTACTAAAATGCAATTACATTTTTAGTGGCATACTTTTTTCCCTTTTAATTGAATGGAAAAACTAAGACTTTAAAAAAATCTATAATGTTTTAATTATGGTATTTGATTCAATGAGGAACAATCCTCCTAACGAGAGCTGACCTATATAGTGACATTGCCTAGTATATTATTTAATCAAATTTTTCCTTCAATTTCGGCACTTACTACTTCCATTTACATATTCAAAGCAGATGCTTTTATGCTAGCATGTATATTAATGTTAATTGAAGTTATTCAGGTGGATGACAAAGAAAATTGGACCCCTTAGGGTATCCTCTTCCCTTGTAGTTAAAAAAAAAAACTGTATCTAAATTTGAACAAAATACACCACATGTCATTATACATTTTCTAAGCATTTAATCATGCTACTGAGAATGTCTCTGACAAGATATATGTTTCATATGTTTCATCTGACATAATGAATGTGTTTTTTTTTAAAAGTTCTGCATAAATTCTGAAATGTAATTTTGACTATAAAATTATAAGGAAAATATTTTAGTTTATTACTTTTTTGAGAATAATTTTATTCTGACAAAAGAAGTAAATACAAGGTAGGAAAAAGGTATATGCATATAAGAGAAAAAACTAAATAAATTTATAGGTGAAAAACTATTAAACCGATGTGAGTTATCAGTTCATAGAATAAAGCATATATACTTGAGAATGAGGGATGGAAGAATATTAGGGGGGTGGGTGGATACCTCATTTGTCTAATTAATATGTCGAATGATCATGTTTGTATAAATTAGTACTCAGGTCTGTTTCTAAGTCATGGGAGTTTAAAAAGGAAAACACTAAGCTTATGAAACTTGTTAAATATTTAAAGTATTTTGTACTCTACAGAAGACAAAGCTCTAGAAATCTAATTCTATTTAATTCTATATTCAAATCCTCACATAAAAAAACTTTGAGGTCTGATAAAATTGTAAAACATAAATGGTCTCTATTGACTTTAAGCAGAATAAAACTGGAAAGAAAATAAAATCTTCCCCATAATAGCGCCACAGGGAGAAACACAGTTTGAAGGCAAAAGAGAAATTACAGATAGTAATTTTTAGTGGAAATATGAAAAGCTGAAATAGAGCTGAGAAACAATGTAGCAACTGAAAATTACTTATTAAAATAATCAGATTAAATAAGATACTGATGGAAATGTAAGTCTGAATTCAGTTCTCATGTACTTAGTCTATGAACTGAAGCAATTTTTCTCTTAAAAAAAAATGCAGCTTCTTTTGACTGAGTGATCGTCCATAGCAAGCACAGAACCCCAGGGGTTTATAAGAATTTCTAATCCTCTTCCAAAGCATACTTAGAAACCTTATTTTCCCACCCTGTCCCTCACAGACCCTTCACTTTTCCTATGATTGCTTCCTCCTTTTATGCTTATGTAGATTTCCATTTTCCTCTTCTTCAAAGATTCCTGCTTAACAGATATTTTGAGGGGTAACTCAAATGCCACCTCCAATTCTAAGACTCTCTTGAACCTCTCAGAGCAAAGGGGATCTCCCTTCCTCTGAATACATCTAGAAAATTTTTAGTCTTTGGGGACATATTTCTTTCTTCTAACTTGTTTCTTTATGCATATCATTTTCTCTCTGCTACCAGATTCTAAGATTTCTTTGCTTGCTTCCTTGCTTGCTTGCTTTCTGCCTCTCTTTCCTTCTTCTTTCTTTCTTTCTTTCTTTCTCTCTCTTTCTTTCTTTCTCTCTTTCTTTCTCTTTCTTTCTTTCTTTCTTTCTTTCTTTCTTTCTTTCTTTCTTTCTCTCTCTCTCTCTTTCTTTCTTTCTTTCTCTTTCTCTCCTTCTTTCTTTCTCTCTTTCTTTCGATGGAGCTTTGCTCTTGTTGCCCAGGCTGGAGTGCAATAGCACGATCTTGGCTCACTGCAACCTCCACCTCCTGGGTTCAAGCAGTTCTCCTGCCTCAGCCTCCTGAGTAGCTGGGATTATAGACATCTGCCACCACGACCAGCTCATTTTTGCATTTTTAGTAGAGATGGGGTTTCACCATGTTGGTCAGGCTGGTCTCAAACTCCTGACCTCAGGTGATCCACCTGTCTCGGCCTCCCAAAGTGCTAGGATTACAGACGTGAGCTACTGTGCATGGCCCAGATTCTAAGTTTTTTAAAGGAAAAATATATGATGAATTTACACTGATGTGTAAATGTCTTTTGCACATGCACATTCAGGAAATATTTAATAGATAAATGTGAGTCAATGAGTTTTAATATTCCAGTGTTTTCTAACCTCTTTCTAAAGAGCCATCCCATTCTGAACAGTGTTAATCATGGTTCCACACTACTTTGGAGGTAGGCTGGCTGGGCCTAATTCCAGGATTTTATACTCACTGGTGTGTGATCTCAAGCAGAGATCTCACTTAACATCTCTGCCTCAATTTCTTCACCTGTAAAATGGGGATAATAATATAAGGCTTTCATGAGGAATAAATAGGTTAATCCATTACTTTGCTAGGGTTGCCATAATCAAGTACCATCGACTATGTGGCTCAAACAACAGAAATGTATTTCTTGCCTATTTGGAAGTCGGAATTCCACGATAGAGGTGCGAGCAAGTTTGGTTTCTTCTGCCACCTCACCTTGGCTTGCAGATGGCCTTCTTTTCACTGTGTCCTCACTGGTCTTTTCTCTGTGTGTGCACATCCCTGGAGTCACTCTCTATGTAGAAATGTCTTATTTTTATAAGGACAGCAGTGACGTTGGATTAGGGCTCACTCTTATGGCCTCATTTTAACTCAGTCACTTCTTTAAAGGCCTTATCTAGAAATACTCTGAGGTACAGGGGTCTAGGCTTCAACATTTGAATTTTGAAGGGATCTAATTCAGCCCCTAGCATCCATGTAAAGGACATAAAACTGTACCTGGTGCATGATACTCACTCAGTGAGCTTGGAGGTAGTGGTGATGGTATTTCTCTCACTTCAGCCTTGTTTCCTTTGGCTTCTGATAATTTTTGGTATCTTCATCTACTTTTGTCAACAAATATCTCCTTTTTCTTATAATCTAAAATAATTTCAAATTCATACTTCTATGGGCAGCTATCCTATGCCTAGTTACCTTAAAACCAACTTGCTATCTGCTAATCTAACATCTATAAATATTTCATTATGTTTATCTGGAATTTTAACCTTCTAGGAATCTCCTATTTTCTATACTCTGCTTATTAAAAAGGTACTGCATGTTACTTAAGTTGCGAAGCATTTTCCATTACCATAGGGTTATTCAAGAGATAGCAGTGATTGAAATATGATTTAAGTAGTTTGATAGAAATGTGTATCAAATTTCAAATATATTACATGCACAATGTATTGTATGAGAAAGATTGTTACTGATATGAGGTAATAGTGAAATACTGAAAGTTATATTACCTGAGTCACTATATTAAGAATAATTTGTCACTCTCAGGGAATTTCAGATGGCACAAAAAATAAAAAAAAAATCAATTGATAGGCATATTATAATCTATAAATATTTTCATGGAATCCCCTTAATTTAATAATACCAGTGTAGGGTGACTGAGTTTTAATGTACAGATAGACAACAGCAGCTGCTCCTGGTAACATTTTGCAGCATTACATGCAATATTAGAGTAGTTTAGCTTTGAAATTTTAAATCAGCTACCCTTATTCTTCTTTCAGCATACTGGATTAAACAATATAAATCTTATGTTTTTATTCTGAATAACTAGCTTAGTAGTGATTAAGCAAGGGGGAAAATGACTTAATCATGAAAATAACCGGACTAGGAAGAGAAAATCACTCCATCTTCAGAGATTTAACTACCCATTGTCCATTCTTAAGCAAAATTGAATTAACAACATTTCCTTGGAAAACATTTGGAACTTAAGGAGCTTAAACTTTTATAACTTGAAGCAGAAATATGTGCTTTTTACAGAAGTTTCAGCGTTTTAGGCTTCAGTCGAGCAAACGGTCTTGGTAGAAATCGGATGCACACATCATGAAACAGTAAAAACCTTCCCCACCACAAAGAACAAAATGATTCTAAACAAAATATTGAACTGCTGGAATAGTAGAAGGCATGGGAAATATGATGAGGTTTCTAAGAAGTATGATTTGCCTCATTGCAGATCCTCTGAAATTAAATGTGAACAATGTCTTAATTTGCATGAAAACTGCCTAACCAATCCACTGATGCTCCTGAGCACATGTTGTGTAGCAAAGCTTTATGAATTCCAAAAGGAGCTTATATCAGTGATTTTCCCATTATACAGTAGCTTCTCAGTGGTAACTGTAGAGTTCAGTCTTACAAATACTGTGAACAAATCTTTTGCCAATGAAACCACAAGTCTGTTTTATGAGGGAGGTTAAGCCTGAAACCAGTAACCTTTAAACCTTGTCATGTTTAAATTCAGCTCTATTTTGAATTAAACAGGAATGTTTACTGCTGAAAGTAATAAACAGTAAATTACATTATGAAATATAAAAGTACTTTATAATGCAAGCAACCCTCTCTTATATATTTACTAATCTATGCCATATATTGTCTTCATGAGTACAATTCTTATTTTTAATTGACATTTTTATTGAAATGATTGTAGATTCACATGCAAATATAAGAAATAATACAGAGATCCCTCATGTACTTTGTCCTCCAGTTTTCCACTCAATAGTAACATCTTGCAAAACTGTAGTGAAATATTACAACCAGGACATTGACATTGATATAATCCATCAATTTTATTCAACTTTCCCTTCGTTTACTTGTCCTCATTTATATGTGTGTATGTTTGTGTGTGTGTGTGTGTGTGTGTGTAAAGCTTTATAAAATTTTATCACCTATGTATGTTTGCGTATCAAGATACTAGACAGTACCAACACTGCAAAGATCCCCCCATGTTGCTTTTTAATAATCACACCTCTCTTCATCCCCTCTCTTCTGTCACTAAATACTGGAAAACATTAAATTCTCTTCCATTTCTAAAACTTTATCATGTTAAAGATATGAGGTAAATGGAATCATACAGTATATAACTTTCAGATATTTGCTTTTTTCACTCAGCATAATTTGAGGTTCATCGAAGTTGTAGCAGTACTACATTCCTTTTTATTGCTGAATAATATTCCTTGGTATATCTATATATATGTATATGTGTATATATATATGTATATGTGTATATATATGTATATGTGTATATATGTATATGTGTGTGTGTGTGTGTATATATATATATATATACACATATATATACATATATATACACACACACCCTGTTTTGTATAATCATTCGTTGAAGAATGTCTTGGCTATTTCTACTTGTTAGTTATTAAACAAAAAACAGCAATGTACATTTATACACAGGTTTTTGTGTGAACATAAGTTATCATTTCTCTGGGATAAACGCCCAGAAGGAAATTGTTGGGCCTTATGGAAATTGCATGTTTAGGTATATAAGAAACTGTGAAACTAATTTCCAGAGTGCCTGTATCATTTTACATTCTCACAAGCAAAGTATGTGTGATTCAGTTTTTCTGCATCCTTGCCAGAATTTGGTATCATCACTGTTTTTTCTTTTAGCCATTATATTAGGTGGGTAGTATATCTCATTGTGGTTTTAACTTGCATTCTCCTCATGGTTAATGATATTGGACATAATTTCATGTACCTATTTACCCTCCGTATGCATCTTCAGTGAATTGTCTTTTCATATTCTTTTCACATTCTCTAATTCATTGTCTTTTATTTTTTTCACTGCCGAGGTTTGAGAGTTCTTTGTATAATCTAAGTACTACTCATTTGTCAAATACACAGTTTGCAAATATTTTCTCCCAGCCTGTAGCTTTTCTTTTCGTCTTTACTACATCGCCTTTCACAGAGGAAAATGGTTTTAATTTCATGTGGTCTAACTTACCAATTTTACTTTTCTGGATGGTACTCTGATGTCAAGTCAAAGAATTCATTGCTGACTCCTAAATTCTGAAGTTTTTCTACTGTGCTATTTTTCTTTTTTTTTTTTTTATTATACTTTAAGTTCTAGGGTACATGTGCACAATGTGCAGGTTTGTTACATATGTATACACGTGCCATGTTGGTGTGCTGTACCCAGTAACTCGTCGTTTAACATTAGGTATGTCTCCTAATGCTATCCCTCCCCTCTCCCCCACCCCACAACAGGCCCTGGTGTGTGATGTTCCCCTTCCTGTGTCCATGTGTTCTCATTGTTCAATTTCCACCTATGAGTGAGAACATGCAGTGTTTGGTTTTTTTGTCCTTGCGATAGTTTGCTGAGAATGATGGTTTCCAGCTTCATTCATGTCCCTACAAAGGACTTGAACTCATCTTTTTTATGGCTGCATAGTATTCCATGGTGTATATGTACCACATTTTCTTAATCCAGTCTATCATTTTTGGACATTTGGGTTGGTTCCAAGTCTTTGCTATTGTGAATAGTGCCGCAATAAACATACATGTGTATGTATCTTTATAGCAGCATGTTTTATAATCCTTTGGGTATATACCCAGTAATGGGATGGCTGGGTCAAATGGTATTTCTAGTTCTAGATCCCTGAGGAATCACCACACTATCTTCCACAATGGTTGAACTAGTTTACAGTCCCACCAACAGTGTAAAAGTGTTCCTATTTCTCCACATCCTCTCCAGCACCTGTTGTTTCCTGACTTTTTAATGATTGCCATTCTAACTGGTGTGAGATGGTATCTCATTGTGGTTTTTATTTGCATTTCTCTGATGGCCAGTGATGATGAGCATTTTTTCATGTGTCTTTTGGCTGCATAAATGTCTTCTTTTGAGAAGTGTCTGTTCATATCCTTTGCCCACTTTTTGATGGGGTTGTTTGTTTTTTTCTTGTAAATTTGTTGGAATTCATTGTAGATTCTGGATATTGGCCCTTTGTAAGATGACTAGATTGCAAAAATTTTCTCCCATTCTGTAGGTTGCCTGTTCACTCTGATGGTAGTTTATTTTGCTGTGCAGAAGCTCTTTAGTTTAATTAGATCTCATTTGTCAACTGTGGCTTTCCTTGCCATTGCTTTTGGTGTTTTAGTCATGAAGTCCTTGCCCATGCCTATGTCCTGAATGGTATTGCCTAGGTTTTCTTCTAGGGTTTTTCTGGTTTTAGGTCTAACATTTAAGTCTTTAATCCATCTTGAATTAATTTTTGTGTAAGGTGTAAGGAAGGGATCCAGTTTCAGCTTTCTACATATGGCTAGCCAGTTTTCCCAGCACCATTTATTAAAAAGGGAATCCTTTCCCCATTGCTTGTTTTTGTCAAGTTTGTCAAAGATCAGATAGTTGTAGATATGTGACATTATTTCTCAGGGCTCTGTTCTGTTCCATTGGTCTATATCTCTGTTTTGGTACCAGTACCATGCTATTTTGGTTACTGTAGCCTTGTAGTATAGTTTGAAGTCAGGTAGCCTGATGCCTCCAGCTTTGTTCTTTAGGCTTAGGATTGACTTGGCAATGCGGGCTCTTTTGTGGTTCCATATGAACTTTAAAGTAGTTTTTTCCAATTCTGTGAAGGAAGTCATTGGTAGCTTGATGGGGATGGCATTGAATCTATAAATTACCTTGGGCAGTATGGCTATTTTCACGATATTGAGTCTTCCTACCCATGAGCATGGAATGTTCTTCCATTTGTTTGTATCCTCTTTTATTTCATTGAGCAGTTGTTTGTAGTTCTCCTTGAAGAGGTCCTTCACATTCATTGTAAGTTGGATTCCTAGGTATTTAATTCTCTTTGAAGCAGGCAGGAGTTGCAATCCTAGTCTCTGCTAAAACAGACTTTAAACCAACAAAGGTCAAAAGAGACAAAGAAGGCCATTACATAGTGGTAAAGGGATCAATTCAACAAGCAGAGCTAACTATCCCAAATATACATGCACCCAATACAGGAGCACCCAGATTCATAAAGCAACTCCTTAGAGACCTACAAAGTGACTTAGATTCCCAAACAATAATAATGGGAGACTTTAACACCCCACTGTCAACATTAGACAGATCAATGAGACAGAAAGTTAACAAGGATATCCAGGAATTGAACTCAGCTCTGCACCAAGTGGACCTAATAGACATCTACAGAACTCTCCACCCCAAATCAACAGAATATACTTTCTTTTCAGCACCACACCACACCTATTCCAAAACTGACCACATAGTTGGAAGTAAAGCTCTCCTCAGCAAATGAAAAAGAACAGAAATTATGACAAACTGTCTCTCAGACCACAGTGCAATCAAACTAGAACTCAGGATTAAGAAACTCACTCAAAACCACTCAACTACATGGAAACTGAACAACCTGCTCCTGAATGACTACTGGGTACATAATGAAATTAAGGCAGAAATAAAGATGTTCTTTGAAACCAATGAGAACAAAGACACAACATACCAGAATCTGTAGGAGACACATTCAAAGCAGTGTGTAGAGGGAAATTTATAGCACTAAATGCCCACAAGAGAAAGCAGGAAAGATCTAAAATTGACACCCTAACATCACAATTAAAAGAACTAGAGAAGTAAGAGCAAACACATTCAAAAACTAGCAGAAGGCAAGAAATAACTAAGATCAGAGCAGAACTGAAGGAAATAGAGACACAAAAAACCCTTCAAAAAATCAATGAATCCAGGAGCTGGTTTTTTGAAAAGATCAACAAAATTGATAGACCGCTAGCAAGACTAATAAAGAAGAAAAGAGAGAAGAATCAAATAGATGCAATAAAAAATGATAAAGGGGATATCATCACTGATCTCACAGAAATACAAACTACCATCAGAGAATACTATAAACACCTCTGTGCAAATAAACGAGAAAATCTAAACGAAGTGGACAAATTCCTTGACACATACCCCCTCCCAAGACTAAACCAGGAAGAAGTTGAATCTCTGAATAGACCAATAACAGGCTCTGAAATTGAGGCAATAATTAATAGCTTACCAACCAAAAAAAATCCAGGACCAGACAGTTTCACAGCCGAATTCACAGCTGAATTCTACCAGAGGTACAAGGAGGAGCTGGTACCATTCCTTCTGAAACTATTCCAATCAATAGAAAAAGAGGAAATCCTCCCTAACTCATTTTATGAGGCCAGCATCATCCTGATACCAAAGCCGGGCAGAGACACAACAAAAAAAGAGAATTTTAGACCAATATCCTTGATGAACATCGATGCAAAAATCCTCAATAAAATACTGGCAAACCGAATCCAGCAGCACATCAAAAAGCTTATCCACCATGATCAAGTGGGCTTCATCCCTGGGATGCAAGGCTGGTTCAATATATGCAAATCAATAAATGTAATCCAGCATATAAACAGAACCAAAGACAAAAACCACATGATTATCTCAATAGATGCAGAAAAGGCCTTTGACAAAATTCAACAACCTTCATGCTAAAAACTGTCAATAAATTAGGTATTGATGAGACATATCTCAAAATAATAAGAGCTATCTATGACAGACCCACAGCCAATATCATACTGAATGGGCAAAAACTGGAAGCATTCCCTTTGAAAACTGGCACAAGACAGGGATGCCCTCTCTCACCACTCCTATTCAACATATTGTTGGAAGTTCTGGCCGGGGCAATCAGGCAGGAGAAGGAAATCAAGGGTATTCAATTAGGAAAAGAGGAAGTCAAATTGTCCCTGTTTGCAGATGACATGATTGTATATCTAGAAAACCCCATCGTCTCAGCCCAAAATCTCCTTAAGCTGATAGGCAACTCCTGTGCTATTTTTCTAAAAGTTTTATGGTTTTGTGTTCTAAATTTAAGTATATTTACATGTATGTCAGTCTGTAATTCATTTTGAGCTGATATTAGGTTTGAGTCAAGGTTCAGTTTTTTGCCTTTGGATGCTTACTTGTTCCAGCATTATTTGGAGAAAAAGATATAGACTTACTCCACTGAATTACTTTTAAACTTTTGTCAAAAATCACTTAGGCACATCTGTGTGGATCTATTTCTGGATTCTCTATTCTGTTTCATTGATTTATACATCTATAGTCCCTTCAGTACTGCACTGTCTGGATTACTTTACTACAAAGTAAGGCTTAATATCATGTAGATCATTCCTCCCATTTTATTCTTTTTTTTTTTTTGGTCAAGATTTTTTTGACTATTGCAGAGTCTGTCTTTCCATATGAATTTTAGAAAAAGCTTGTCTATGTCTACAGAAAACTTTGTTTTCGGTAGGAAATTGCATTAATCCTATGGCTTAAATTGGGGAAAATTAACATATTTACCATGTTGAGTCTTGCTAGTTATCTGTTTATGAACAGAGTATATCTGTATTTATTTAGATTTTCTTTGATTTCTATTATCAACATTTTATAATTTTCAGCACCTAGATCCTGTACATGTATTGTTGAGTGTATATGTAAGTATTCAATTTTACTTGGAGCAATTGTATATGGTACTGAGTTTCTAATTTTGGTTTATACATGTTTATTGTTAGTATGTAAATATGCAATTGATTTTTATGTGTTGATCGTGTATCCTGCCACTTTGATGAACTCACTTATTCATTTTAGGGGTTTATTTTTGTTTTTGTGTTTTGTATATCCCTTGAGGTTTTTTGTGAAGACAGTCATGTCATCTGCAACCAGAAAGAGTTTTATTTCTTCCTTTACACTCTGTATGGCTTTTCTTTTTTTTTTTTTTTTTTTTTTTTTTTGAGACAGTGTCACACTCTGTTGCCCAGGCTGGAGTGCAGTGGTGCAATCATGGCTCACTGTACCCTTGATCTTCCAGGCTCAAGTGATACTCCCACCTCAGCCTCCGAGTAGCTGGAACTATAGGCACACACCACCACACACAGCTAAATATTTTTAATATTTGCCTTTAGAGATGGAAGACTCACTAAGTTGCTTAGGCTGGTCTTAAACTCCTGGGCTCAAGCAGTTGTCCCTCCTCAGCCTCCCAAAGTGGTGGTATTACAGGCTTGACCTATCATGCCTGGCCCACTCTATATGTTTTTTACCTCTTTTTTTGCTCATTGCAGTGGCTAGAAATTCCAGTACTACATTGAATAATAGTAGCAGAGTAGACATCCTGGCCTTTTTCCTGAACTTATGGAGAAAGCATTCAGTCTTGCACCATCAAAGTGTGATGTTATCTGTATGCTTTCTTATATGCCCTTTATCAAGTTCAGTTAATTTCTCTCCATTTCTAACTTGCTGAGTGCTTTTATCATAAGTGAGTGTTGGATTTTGTCAAATATTTTTTCTGTGTCAATTGATGTAATCATGTTTTTATTTTTTTGCCTGTTGATATATTGGGTTATAGTGTTTGATTTTCAAATGTTGAAACAGCTTTATATATATCGAAGAAATCCCACCTGGTCATAGTATATAACTTTGTTATAGATTGCTTAATTAATTTTTTTAATACTGGGTTAAAGGTCTTTGCATTTATAAGAGATATTGGTCTTCTTTATTTTTTTAACTATATTTTTCTAGTTTTGTATTAGGGTAATGCTGACCTCAATAAATGAGTTAAGAAGCATTCTCTACTCTTAAAAGAAGAGATTTTCTGGAAGAGTTTGTATAAACTTGTTCTTACATAGTTGTTAAAATGTTTAGTAGAATTCCCCAGTGAAATCACTTTGCCTGGACAACTTTTTAATGAAACTTCCTTTTTCTTTTCTTTCTTTCTTTCTTTTTTTTTTTTTTTTGATGAGAGAAAACTTTTCTTTGTCCCCCAGGCTGGGGTGAAATGGCATAATCATAGCTCGCTGCAATCTTGAGATACTGTGCTCAAGCAGTTCTCTCACTTCAGTCTCTCAAGTAGCTGGGACTACAGGTGTGTGTCACCATGCCCAGATAAAAGGGAGATTTTAAATAATTAATTAAACCTCTTTAATAGTTAAATAGCTATCAACATGGTGTGTTTCATCCTTGTTGAGATTTGGTAATTTGTGGTTTTTGAAGAACTGGTCCATTTCTTTAAGTTGTTGAAAATGTAATTCTATTGACTTTTTTCATAGAAACAGCTTTTTGTTTAAGTGATTTCTCTACTGTTTTTCAGTTTTCTGTTGTCTTTCTCCCATTGATTTCTCATTTGATTCCATTATGGTTACAGAATGTGCTCTATATGATTTTAGTTCTTTTAAACCTGTTAAGGTTTGTTTTACGGCCTGTTATATACTCTATCTTTGTGAATAGTCTATGCATGTTTATTAGTCAGTTCAGGCTGTAATAACAAAATACCATAGACCAAGTGGCTTAAACAACAGACATGTGTTTCCACATGGGCTTAATTGTGTCTCCCCAAAATTCATATATTGAGGACCTAACTCCCATTGAGATGGGATCTCCAGAAGGTCATTAGGCTTCATGAGATCATGAGTGTGGGGTACTCATCATGCAATTAGTGCCCTTATAAAAGGAGAAACTACAAAGAGTGTGCTTTCTCTTTTTTTCTTTCTGTCTCTAGATATCTCTATCTCTCTGCCACTTAAGGTTATAGGAAGAAGGCAGCCATCTGCAATACTTGCAATGCATTTGGAATAAACCTGAGATTGGACTTCTTAGCCTCTAGAACAGTGAGGAACAAAAAATTCTGTTTTTTATAAATTAGCCAATCTCAGGCATTTTGCTACAGCAGCACAAAGGAACTAAGACATCTACCAATATTTTGTTCATGAATATTAACATATTCTCTAAGAGGCTAGAAGCCTTCTCCACAGCTCTTCTCTTTTCTTTCTGAGTCCTTGCCAGAATTACCTGTTCCTTTATGGCACTATTGGCTTTTTCAACCATGCACCTCAAAACTTTTCTAGCCTCCATCCCTTACCCAGTTTCAAAGCTGCTTCAATAGTTTTAGTTCTTTGTTACAACAGCCCTCCACTTCTTAGTACAATGACTGTCTTAATTAGCTCAGGCATCCATAACAAAATAGCATAGAGTGAGTGGCTTAATTTATTGCGTTTCTGGAGGCTGGGAAGTACAAGATCAGGATGCTGGCAAATTCAGTTTTTGGTGAGGGTTCTCTTCCTGCTTTGCAGATGGCTGCCTTTTACCTACATCTTCATGTTCTAGGGAGACAGGAAGAGAAAACTCTCTGGTCTCTTCTTATGGAAGCATAATTATATTATGAGGACCCCATCCTCATGACTTAATCTAAAGTAAGGCCACAAATATCACACTGAAGGTTAAATCTTCCAAATGTGAATCTGGGAGGGACACAATTCTGTCCATAGCAGTGTAAACCACCCAACATATTTCACCTTGCCCACTGCCTAGACAGGGCCGATTTATTAAGACAGGGGAATTGCAATAGAGAAAGAGTCATTATGCAGAGCCAGCTGTGTAGGAAGCCAGAATTTTATTATTCCTCAAATCAGTCTCCCCAAGAATTCAGGGATTGGAGTTTTAAGGATAATTTAGTGGCCAGTGAATCAGGAGTTCTGCTTGGTGGGGTCAGAGATGAAATCATAGGGTGTTGAAGCTGTCCTCTTGTGCTGAGCCAGTTCCTGCATGGGAGCCACAAGACCAAATGAGCCAGTTTATCAGTCTGGGTGATGCCAACTGATCTATTGAGTACAAAGTCTGCAAAATATCTCAAGCACTTATCTTAGGTTTTACAATAATGATGTTATCTCCAGGAACAACTTGGAGAGGTTTAGAATCTTGCAGCCTCCAGTTGCATGACTCCTAAAGCACAATTTCTAATCTTGTGGCTAATTTGTTAGTCCTGCAAAGGCAGTCTAGTCCCCAGGCAGAAAGGGGGTTTGGTTTGAGAAAGAGCAGTTATCAGCTTTGTTTCAAAGCTACACTATAAGCTAAGTTCCTCCCAAAGTTAGTTTGGCCTATGCCTAGGAAAGAACAAGGACAGCTTAGAGGTTAGAAACAAGATGTGGAGTTGGTTAGGTCAGATCTCTTTCACTGTAATAATTTTATCAGTTATGATTTTTGCAAGGTGGTTTCAGCTGGATGCTTGAATAAAGAGCATTCTGCTGTCATTATGTGGAATGTTCTCTACATGTCTCCAAGTTTTAGTCATTGATTTCTGTGAAGGAAAGTGGTAGAGCCAATCATGAAATGTGTCTCAGATTTTATCTATGCTGGACCTTAGTTCTGTATTTGGCATAGGACTTATGTATGCCTATATAAATTGTTTGATTCTAACATTCAGAAAGACAAGTACAGTCTCTCTGTTGGGGAGTTTACTGTTATTTCTTCTACTGTTCTGAAGTGCTTACAAAAGTTTTATTTTCATTCTTAGCAAGAATGAGATCCAGGAATCATAATTCTATTGCATTTTTACAAAACTTGTCTAAAAGAGCTCAGAGATGTCTTACTACATGAGCTACATGGAATATTTATTTTATAGGCAGAGAAATTAATGCAGAAAGAAGAATCATGTCTTTCATTGTCACACATTTGAGAGGAAAGGCCCATATATTTAACTCAGGTCTTGGAAATAGGCTGGTGCTTTTCTCCCTCCCAGATTATCTGGGATGCAGCTAAGTTGAACAGTTACTGTAACAGGAAACCAGACTCTGGGATGAAAAAGAGTAGTAAAAAATAGGTGTTTCATAAAACTTACCATTATACAATGTTCTCTCTACATCTCATATAGTACTTTAAAGATACTAGAATATCTAAACATTTAAAATCTTTTATAAAATACGAAGAGAGAGAACCATATCATGTATGAGTTTTGAATCACAGATTGATGGATTTTACTGTTATCACAGAGGATGAAATAGGCAAATTACAGTGTTCCACTTTTACCAGCAGGTGATGTACCTGATCTCTGACTTATTGTAAAGTGAATTTGCAACTTCTTCAAAGTCACTGTTCATTTCAAAGGAAGATTTTCAAATAGTAAATTACATATTTAAAGACCTAAGTGACCTTAAAAATTCTTTTCATTGGTCCCAGGCACTCATTATTTTGTGGAGTGCTAAACTTTAATTGGCCTGACCCATTTACTAAATCATTCTATTTGTCTTCTTAATCGTTCTCACCTTTTCCCTTACTCCCCATTTCACTAGGCTAAAGAATGAAAAGAAATAAAGTGAATATTACTTTTACCATATCAGGATTTATCCAGGAGATATTTTCAAGAAACATAGTATAAAGGATATATGACAAAGCAATATCCATTGCCACAAATATTTTATTGGTATTCATCCAACATTTGTGCTATAAACCTTTCCCACTTATGGTAGTAAGGGGGAAACCTTAGGAATGCCATATATCTACTAATCTTGGATTATAATTGGAAAAATGAGTCCATCAGCCCCGAAAGCTGTATCCTCTAATAGCATGACAACTACAATGCTCAGAAATGTAAGTTTTATTGAAATAAAATTCAAGGGTTTCATTGATAAACTATTAGATTTATCACAGTAATCATATTTATACCATGAAAATTTATCAAGTCACTCACTCCTTTGAAGATGAGCAACTCAGCGGGTGGATGATGTAGCAATTTACTAAGCCAGGGAAGACTAGCAGAGAAACTGTTTTATTTGGCCATGATAAATTAGAGATAACTCTCAGATTTCCAAGTGATGATATCAAATGTGCATTTGTGTATATGAGTTTTGATGTCAGTGGAGAGACTAGAACTGGAGTAGTATGAAGAACTTTCAGATAATGGGTGTGTGTGTGTGTGTGTGTGTGTGTGTGTGTATGTTTTCCACAAACAAGTAAAACTTATTAGCCCTTGAGAGTCTACCCCTTAAAATCCTCTACCCGTGCAATCCTGCCACATTGTACAGTTCTATATATCCATCTCAGACTAGATCCTATGCCAATTACAACCAAACCTGGGTCATAGTCACAGTGTCTGATCACAGTAGGTATGCAATTAAAGCTTGATCAATGAAGACATGAAGTATAATTCCTCAGTCACAAGCCTGGTAATGTATATTGCCCCTAAGATAAGCCCTTTGATACTTGGGGGGTCTTTGAAATGTATCCTTAACCTTAACTCTCTCTCAGCATCTACCCAGATCACCAGATCATATGGCTACATTTTTGTTTATTTTGTATTATCTACCCCTAGAGCTCTTGCTTGAATTCCAAACATGTTCAGCTGTGGTCTTGCTCTGAGGACACTAGACTTCTGTTTCAACTCAAATGAATCATTCTGTAAATCTCAGAAACTAAGATGCTGCCAACCCTATTATAGCTGACTTCAAATATTGCCCCACAGCCTACAAGCTCCAGAAGGCTTGCAAACACACATCATATCACGTAATTGAGATTTGTCACTTGCCCAGTTTGCAAATTTACCGTATCACTTAGGAAACTACTGTTTGAAGTGAGAGTGTTAGTTGCATTACTCAGCCCCCGAAGTCTACTATTGTCAGTATTCTTTTGGTTGCAAGTGATAGAGATGCCAAAAGGGTGAACAAGACTTAGTGGAGGAGTGCCAAAACATTTCATGTGATCAAAAGGCTTCCCACAGAAAAAGGACCTCACATATTGGAACCAGGAACTCAATCACCACCGTGATTGTTTCTCGATCTCTGCCTCTATCATCTTCCCCATCCAGTCTCTACTACTACATTGGCTCATTCCAAGTAGTTGGAAACATGGCTATCTACTGATCTTGTCTTAAGTCATCTCTGCTTAATGATCTTAGAGAAGGGAGAAGCCTGACCTCTCACCATCTTCAGTGATTTATTGATCTTTGATTGTCCTGACTTAGGTAACAGCCACTCTTAGACAAACCTCTTAGTCAAGGGAATGGAGTCATGTAATGGGCAGGCCTACCAGAATCACATGGACTTTGGAGAGAGATAGAGGGTGCAGTTATATGAGGAGCAGATACAGGTATGCAGGACGGATGTAAACAAATACATCTCTAAAGTTCCAGCACACTTCATGGCTGAACCTATTCAAAATCCAGCACTTAGAATCACCAAAGATTGCATCATCCTGGTCTTTGATCCCTTAGGCTTCTGTCTCTTCATCACTCCTTCCTCTTTTATCTTTAATTTACTTTTTACCTTATACTGGAGTGAAGAAATTCAATATTATCTGAGCATTCCTTCCATCATAACGTATTTTACAATGGCAGTAGATTGAAGTATTTTAACAACGTGGGCTTTGGTGTCAGGATAATCTGAGTTTGTCTTTTCCACTTACTATTTTGATCACCCCAGGAAAGTTACCTTGTGTCTCTGTGAAAAAGGGATGCCAATACCTACCTTAGGATAATAGTTAGAATTAAAATATATAAGAAAGGCTTTTCACAAGACTTGGGAAAAAATCAAACCTATGTTGCTACGAGCCTAGGCCACCAAGCAGTAAAATAAACAACACATATGCGAGGCAAATAGAAGTTTACAATAGCTCCTGGGTACTCCACTGTTTATAACCCTTCACTGAAAGAAGCAGCTCACATCCTGAACTGAGCGACAAGGACTGTGAAGTGGACAGGTGGCCTTCAGTGATGTCACAGAAGGGCATAAAACAGAATTGAGCTCTGGTAGCTTAGCTCCCATTGAGATGTTTAAGAACAAAACCTCCTTTCTGCCAAAAAAAAAGTCACAAGCTGGGCCAGAGCCAGCTGGCTTGCCAGAGGGCTTGGGATATATGAAAAACAGTGATAACCTAAATATTTTTTCCAGATGAAATTTCAGAATAGATAAAAAATTTATGAGATGGATATTTATAGTCTGTTAAGGACAGATGCTACAGAAGGTAAGACTCTTATTTCAAACAATGTAGCATGAAGGATTCTGGCTAAATATTGAGTTCTCCAGTGGTAAAAAATATTTTTCAGGCAGTTCTTGACCAAAGGCCTTTGTATATGTAGAAGTTCCTGTTGCTTTTGTACTCCCACAACCACCAGTGGTTGGAGGCATCACTGCCACCATCATTGGAGCTCTGTTGGTGGGATAAGAGCAGGGTGAGTGAGGAGATGGAGGTTTGGTTTATATAAGAGTTTAGTAAAATCATGAAGGACAGAAATTCTTGTTCTCTAATTAATATTCTCAGCCTGTTGGCTTTTACTGTCAGGCTTTTTCCTTCATGAACTCAAAAGAAGCACAGAAGCGTCAATCATCACATTTTCACATAGCCAAGTCCAAAGCCAAGAAAGGGATAGTGGGTGTTTCTCTTATGTATTAGTCTGCTCAGGCTACCATAACAAAATACTCCAGTCTGGGCAGCTAAAACATTTAATTTCCCACAATCCTGAAGGATAGAAGTCCATGATTAAAGTGGCAGCAAATTTGGTTTCTGTTAAGGCCTCTCTTTCCTGACTTGTAGACAGCCACCTTCTTATTGTGTTCTCACTGGGTCTTTCCTCTGTGTTAGCATGGCAAGAGAGCTAGCCCTGGTGTTGCTTCCTCTTCCTATAAGGACATCAGTTCTACTGGATTAGGGCCCCACCCCTATGACCTCATTTACCCCTTATTACCTCTTTATAGATCATTTCTCCAAATACAGTCATGCTGGAGATTAGGGCTTCAATGTACGAATCTGGGGCTGGGGACACAACTCAATCTATGATGCCTTACTCACATCCCTTTTAAAGTGTGAGAAAAAATTTTCCCAGAAGTCTCAATCCATCTTCTCCTCCATTAAGTCATTTACTGGAAAGGGAAATAAAATGGCAACACCTGTTTCCTGGCCAGAGGCCGAGTAGCTTCAGCTTCCTCTTAAGTACCTGAATACCCAAGGAGTGAATGGAATCTGCCTTCATTTGCAAGGAAGGAGAAAATGCTTGTGTGGAGGCAACTGAAAGCATTGGGCACATTGGCTGTCAGAAAAATGCAACTTGGAACTTTAAGAGGTTCTGAGTACTTTAAAGGAAAGGGAAAGAAGGGGCTAAAAAAAGAAAGCAAATTAGAAGAGCTGACTCAATAGCTGGAGTCTCTTGTTATTTTATGGTATTGTGCTCATGCTTTTCTTTCCTTTTTTTTTTTTTTTTTTTTTTAAAGACAGAGTCTTGCTCTGTCGCCAGGCTGGAGTGCAGTGTCACAATCTCGGCTCACTGCAAGCTCAGCCTCCCGGGTTCCAGCGATTCTCCTGCCTCAGCCTCCAGAGTAGCTGGGATTACAGGCGCCCGCCACCATGCCTGGCTAATTTTTGTATTTTTAGTAGAGACAGGGTTTCACCATGTTGGCCAGGATGCTATCGATCTCCTGACCTCGTGATCCACCTGCCTCGGGCTCCCAAAGAGCTGGGATTACTCCTTCACTGCCAATGTTAATATATATTAAGTGTAACCTATTGTAAACATTAGATCATATATATAAAATTCGTTCTTTATAATTCAATGTTTTACATATATAATCAAAAACTTTGGCTTGCTTTGGTGATACAGTAGTTAAGGGAGGTATATTCTCTTTCTCAAAGTACCTCTCTGTGTTCCATGCCTTCATATATTTATATTACCCCAGCAAAATCAGTTTTCCAAAATACATTACTAAGAAAAAGTATATTGACAGATAGAAATTTGCATTTGAGGAGAGGATGAGAAAGACAATTGTGAAGAATGAAGCATTGTAGAACAAAAAAATGTAGACACATATAGAAGGCACATTTTGGATCTGAATACATCAAAGCTATTTTAAGTTTTCTGTAACACAGAAAGAGGAATAGCAGGATATAGAGAGAAACAGACAAAGATAACTGTGGAACTGTGGCTCTTTCAAAAATTTGCCTAAAATTATTATTAAGCAAAGAGCAGTCTTTTTCTCCCTTTTACTTTTGAATTTTCATAGCCCTGTCTTCACAGAACTGGAACTCATAGCAAATATGGCTGCTGTGTGTTTTTATTTTTAAGTAAAAAATACCTCTGATTCCAATTTTTAAGAACAAAATTGAAGAATCATTTATATACAGTAAAGTTCACCTTTTAAATTTTACAGTGTGATGAGTTTTGACAAATGTAATCACTATCATAGTAAAGAAACAGAACACCGTCATCAATTCAAACAAGTTTCTTCTATCCCTTTACAGTCAACCTCCTACCCAAGCTTAGTCCAGGCAGCCAGTGATTTGATTTTTGCCTGTATACTTTTCCCTTTTCCAGAAGGTCATACAAATAGAATCATATGGTGTGTAGCCTCAGGCTTCCACGTGATACCTTTGAGATTTGCTTTGGGCTGAATGTCTGTGTTCCCACAAAATTCATATGTTGAAGCCCTAACCTTCAATGTGGTAGTATTTCCAGACAGAGCATTTAGGAGGTAATTAGGTCATGAAGTGGAGTCCCTTATGATAAGAGATATAAGAAAGCTTGTCTCCTTGCCCTCTCTCTCTCTTTCTCTGTCCCTTTGTCCTATGCCATGGAAAGATAAAATAAGAAGACAGTTGCCTGCAAACCAGAAAGAGGGCCCTAACCCAGTCTCCATATCTATGAGCACCTTAATCTCAGACGTCCAGCCTCCAGAACTGTGAGAAATAAATGTTTATTGTTTAAGCCACCCAGTATATAGTATTTTGTGACAGCAGCCTGAGCTGATTAAGACAGTAATTCGTACAGAGAATTGGAGAAATAGTGTAATAAATATGTAAAACTGTGGAAGCAGCTTTGGAATTGGGTAATGGGTATTGGTTAGAAAAGTTTTGAGGTATGTGCTAGAAAAAGCCAATATTCCTGTGAAGGGAATTTTAAAAGCAATTCTGGTATTGGCTCAAGGTAAAAAGAAGAAAGCTGTAGAGAAAGCCTCTGTCATCTTAGAGGATACATAAATAATTATGTATAGAAAGTTGATTGAAATATGGTTGTCAGAGGCCATTCTGATGAAGTCTCAAACAGAAATGAAGAACATGTTATTAAAAACTTGAGGAGAGGCAATGTTATAAAGTAGCAAAGAACTTGGCTAAATTGTGTTTGTGTTCTGGTGTTCTGTAGTAGGTACAACTTGTGAGGGACGAAGTTGGGTGTTTAGTTGAGATATCTAATCAAGTGTTGAAGCGGCATCTTGGTTTTTTCTGACTGCATATAGTAAAATGAAAAAGGGGAGAAATGAATTGAAGATGGAATTGTTAGGCAAAAATAAATTAGAACTTAAAGATTCTAAACCTGCCTGTCTATATTACAAAAAAGTGAGAGAGTATATTCAGAAGAGAAAACTAAGGGTATGGCAAACCAACCTTTGTTAAGGAGGTTAGTGTGGGTGTGACCATGGACTTAACTGGCCATCTCACCAGAAGCCAAGGATAGAGAGAAAATAAGCCAGCAGAAAGACTACCAGATGGGACTAAAGGAAACAGAGAAAGTGAGACCGAATGAAGGAAAACTGTGAATGTATGCTATCATTGAAGAAAAGGTAAGAAGGACTTCAGAGGTGACTTGGAGATCATCAGAGACACCACCTGGGTGTCAAGAGGGCAGGGTTGGGGCATAGAAAGAGCTACTGCAGGGCTGCCCTACAGAGCAAAGGGAGTGACATAGCCATGCCACACCAGTGGGCCCATAAGACCAAGCATTGAGAGACAAAGAGGATTGTTCTTGAGCCTTAAAGTCTCATGAGATTTGATGTCCTATGTTTTGGACTTGCTGGGGGCCTATTACCTTCCCTTCTCTCTCATTTTTTCCCCTTTGTAGTGGGAATGTCTATCCTATGCCTCTCCCATCATTAGGTTTCAGAAGCACATAACTTGTTTTGTTTCACAGGTTCACAGCTGGAGGGGAGTTTTGACTCAGAATGACTTTTACTTTGAGTCTCACCCATATCTGATTTAGATGATATTTAAATGAGACTTTGGACTTTATATGTTAGGATTGATGCTGGAACGAGTTAAGACTTATGAAATTTGGGGACGAAATGCGTGTGTTTTTTATATGTGAGAAGGACATGAATTACAGGGGACTAGGGTGGAGTGCTATGGCCTGAATTGTGTCCCCCTGCAAAAAAATAAATAATAATAATAATAAAATTGAAGCCTAATCCCTAATGTGATGGTATTTGGAGGTGAGACCTTTGGGAAGTAAGTATATCATGAGGGTAGAACCTTCCTAATGGGATTAGTGCCCTTATAAGAAGAGACACATGAGAGCTTGCTCCCTCTTTTTCTCTCTCTCCTCTCTACCATGTGAGGATACAAGGAGAAGGTAGCCATATGCAAACCAGGAAGAGTGTTCTTACTGGACACCAGATCTGCCAATGCCTTGACCTCAGACTTATACCCCCCAGAACTGTAAGAAATAAACTGCCAAATTGTTTTACAGAGTGGCTTTATCAGTTTGTATTCATATTTGCTGTATATGAGTTCCCAGTTGTTCCATGCCATTGTCAGTACGTGATATTGTCTGTCTTTTCATTTTAAACATTCTAGTAAGTGCGTAGTGGTATCTCCTTATGGATTTAATTTGCATACTCTAATTTGCTAATAATGTTATACAGGCCTTTTTTATTAGCTTGGAAAGAATATCATCAATTCTGTAGAATCTGAGACACAGAGAGAGAGAGGGAGAGAGAGAGAGAAAAGAAGGGAAGAAAGAAATGAAGGAACAAAAGAAGGAAGGAGAAAGAACAGGATTGGATTTTGTGTTACAACCAAATGGTAACTTTGTAGTAAATGTTGGAAGCCTGAGCAAGAGTGTAAATTCTGGATTGCTTACTTCACAGAAGTCAAATTAAAAAGTGAGGCAAAGTAGAGGGAAGGCAAATGAGGGGGGGAAAAAAGTTGGAACCAACATATGTACTATTAGTAAATTATTTCACATGCACGTAACATTGAGAGTATGTCCAAATAAAAGTGAAGCAAGTAAAAGTATCTAGTGAATGTAATTTGCATAAATTCTGACAGTGTGTCACTTAGAATACTGCTTAGAAGATGTTTTGATAAATATTTGGAGGTCAAAACAAACTGCTTAGAAATTGACATCATGGGTCAGGATATAATCATGGAGAAATTGAGATGCAAGCCAAGAATGCAAGGAAAGCAGCAAGAGGAACTCCATGCTGATATGAGATACTTTGCTAAGAATCTTTTATTCCTGCCTTATATCTTCTCCTGTGCCTTTATAAAATACCTGACACATAAAAGGACTCCATAAAAGCATGAAGGAGAGTTTGATGACAACGTGATTCTTAAGGTGGGCTTAAGTGGGCAAGAAATATAAGGGATTCCATGCTTTTCACCAACAGTGTATTGGTCAACTATGCTAAATTACTGGTGGTTGACAAGACATTGACTAGATGACATTTCAATATCCCTGTGAATGCATCAAGTTAATAATTTTTAAGAGAAGGTATTGGATATCTATTTTGAGATTAACACTATATTCTGAATTCCAGAAACATGTATATATGTAAACATATGGTATAACCTTTACTCACAAATTATTTATAATTTAATTAAGATGAAAAAATTGTGAGCATTGTCACAGCTGAGGGATCATTCTTTTAGTAGCTATAGTTGCTTGAAATCTTGAGTAACTGCAAGAAAAGATGAGTTTAGTATGCTTCTCAAAGTATTGATAGATTTTATTGCTGCCTTAATACCCACTGGCATTATGACAGCAGGTCATAACCTTTTTCAAGACTATCTTGAAAAAATTGTCACAAATATTTTATTGATAAAATTTTGTCCCTTAATATACTGTACAAATTCTACCCGTCCTCTCATAAAAGTCTATACTGCATTGGTGGATAACCAGCAAGGCTTCTGATATATATATTTTTTTTTCCAGAGGGGTTGGGGTCTACTATCCTGTTCTTTTACTTTGCATAATCCAGTTCATCAGCTAATGAATTGTAATCTTCCTAAAGTCCTTGTGTTCTTCCCTTCAAAGTCTGCAACCATATGTTAAAATTTTTGAGATGCACAATTTTTATTTAGAGGCTGGACAAAATTAATTTCAAGAGAGGCATTAGCACTGAAGAAAATAGGTACAGAAAAGTGTATTCTGAAACACTTAGCCAGGAAACCAAAATAAAAAGAAAGCTAATTGTACAAAGATTTACTGTTAAAAAGAAACAGATATAATAAATGTCTTCAAACAGATGTAATAAGTGTCTTCAAAGTAGACTTTTATCCTTCTCAGCAGTCCACAGATGATATGATGGTTTCAGGGTACCAGTGGCCCATTACTCTGCCATCCTCAGGACTTCCTTCTCTGGATGCAGAATGGCTACTCCAGCTCCCACCATCACATCCCCATTCCACTGATTAGTAAGGGAAAGGAGGAAAGAAAGTTTACAGGACACTCTTCTGTTTTACAAACATGACCCAATGTGTATACATCAGATGTTCAATTTTTTTTTTTTTTTTTTTGTCAAAACCTAGTCACATAGCTAAATACAGCTTCAAATGAGGCTGGAAAATGTAGTCTTTAGCTGGGATAACAAATGTCTATATTTTAGGACATAGTCATGGACATTATCATGGAGAAATTGAGATGCAATCCAAGTGTAGGGAAGCAGCAAGAGGGATTCCATACACATATGAGGTATTTTTCTGAGAAGCTTTTATTCCTGCCTTATATCTTCTCTTGTGCCTTTGTAAAATGCCTGACACATAAAATAACTCCATAAATGAATGAAGGAGAGTCTGATGATAACTTGAGTCTTCTAGTTGGGCTTATGTGGAGCAAGAAATTGGAAGGATTCCATGATGTTAACCAACATTTTTATTACTGTTGAAAAGAGGAAAAATGGTAATTGGAGAGACCACCAGTTGTCTCTGAAATGTACCATCATATTTAACACCTCCTCTTCCCTTCCTTGGAGATTAAAGGCATCACGAAATCCTGTAGGTTTTATCATCCAGACTTCACTTTCTTCTTTCTCCATCTTCAGTTATTTTAAATTATTAAAATATCTTCATAATTTACTTCACTTTATCCACTTTGGCTTCTTTACAATTAATTCTCTATTTATCAAGGAACGTGATTTTTTCAGTATTCAGATATATTCACCTTATCAATTGATACTAACTTTTCTTAGATATAAAATATACAAACTCCAGTAGGATAAGAACTGTGTTTGTTTTGTTCATTATTACATCTCCTGTACCTATCACAGAGTAAATGTACAAAAAAAATTTGCTAAGCACATTTAACAAATAAATCATTCAATGAATATTTTTTGACTTTGAGTACAGGAGAGAATCATGTATTCACACAGTAATTCTGGGAAAGATAATATAGTATTTGAAAGTGACTCCAATGAACATGAATTTGAGGCTATTTCTCCTAGAAAAAAATCTGGAGGGAGAAAGGGTTATGGTTAAATCAGTTAAGCTAATAGATAAAAGAGCCATAATTCTTAGAGAAAATGTAGTTGTTAGTCATTCCCTTTGACCAGCTTCAGTGTTGCCTCAACTTTCTTAGTGAAATTTTCCATGCCCTTCTGAAGTATTTTGCCAATTAAAAGGACTCTTTCCATAAACTTCAGCATTTCAAAAATGAATTTATCTGGCAAGTACATTTTCACATATAAGAATTAAAGTGCAACATAAATCTTTTGATAGCCATATATCAAGACATCTTTAATTAAAGAAGCCTCAGGTCACAAACATCTACAGTTAATTTACTCTACAGAGTCTTATCTGATTTTCTAAAAATTTACATTGCCAGCGAAACTACTGTCCTTTGTTTAATGCACTTATAAACATTTCCAACTTAATTTTTTGGCAACCCTCTTTTTGTGTTTGTACATGAAATAAAATTATTTTACATACATGCTTTCTATGCTAACATTAGAGAGTAAAATTGTGTGAAAACGACTGCAGGGAATAGAGGAGTACATGATTCCCTATAAAGAATGTAATGCCATAGGCCAAGTATTATGTTTCTAAAATTCTACCTTTATTCTTGACGAATATAAATCCGGTAATAAAGATGACTCTTAGACTGTGTTGCAAATTCAGTTGACAATGATACTCATATTCTGACTCTGGGCTAATTTCTTGAGTTTAAAAATTATTTTTTCTTGTCTAATATAAAAGTTTAAGAGCAAGTGAATGTGCATACATATTAAAACTTGGCAGAAATAAGTATCAGATCTTTATAGATTTAATCTTACTTCCTTCCAAGTTATTTTAAAGCAATCTTGATTCCACATATAAGATGGAGTAGATTTTTTTTTATTACGTAGTAACTTTTTCAGGTTACTTGAGAATAGTTATTATTACTTGAAAAGGTAATTTATCACTATCATATTGAAAAAGCATTTATTAAGCAACTAATTACGTATAACTAGGCTAGGTGAGCACAGTTACAAAATGTAATTAATGAAATTACATAAATACAGGAAACTGAGTTTGGTAAAATATTAAATGTATTAATATCAGGAAGGTTTTTCATCATGCATTGATTGAAGATTTGTCTACTAAGTGTATCACAAGGTAGGTCATGTGGCAGGATAGTCTGGGAGCATAGACAATTGGGATGGGGCTCAGATGAGTAATCATAGGTGTTTTTATTCCATGCAACGGAGTAGTAATCATGGAAGTGAGGGAGTCGACATGATGGCTCTTCTTGGGTTTAGTTAGACTGCTAATATAATTGTACCAAATAGACAATTATCAGAAATAATTAAAATACCTTAACAAATGAGTTCAATATTTCAGCAGCTTTTCATGGTTCTTTCCTAACAAGAGTTCTTTTATACTGCCTGTAAAAATTGTTTATATATCCTGACTTTTATTAAGTACTTATCTGAATATTAAAACATATTTCCTATCACTGCTTCATGTATCCTTAAAATTTATCTGGTATCAATTTCCACACATTATTAAAATCTCCCTTAAATTCATTTTATATCAAAATTCAATTTTAGTCTTATAAAGGTTTTTAATAAAAGTGAACAATATTACCTTTAGTCTTATTTTTTGATCAGGATTTTAGTTTTGAAAAGCATTCAAGTTCCATTAATATAAAAGTAAAAAAAGAAAATCAGAGTTCAGGCTTTTGGGTACAGCCAACTTCAAATATGTGAGTATGCTTTGACAATTATAATCACCAGGTATACTTATGTTTCTCTTCAGGCTAATCAACAACTCCTCACACATTCCATTGTCAGCATCATCAACCCATATTTATTGACACAGAAATATGGAGCATTGTGAAAAACAATAGCAACTCAAAATGATACATAATATCTTCCCCAAGGTATTTAGAATTTTAAGTATGCATTCCCTTTGTGGTTTCAAAGTTGTACAAAAATAAAAGAAGGAGTCATAGAGAGGAAGTATAAAAATTGTGGCAAATATAATTGCTTGCCTACCACACAGCCTTCTCTTTTTCTTATCATAATAAATCCAATTTTGTTCAGCAGCAATGTGCCTGGATCCAAGGAAAGGTATCAGTTTTGCCCAGACTAGTGATCTTCATGAGACTTAGGAAGCTTCAAAGTCTTCATTGAGCAGGAGTTTCTGATCATAGCATCATATGTATTAATCTTGGCCCCTCACAAATGTTCAACATTATGTTCCAGGCGTGATAACAATTTTTAAAAAATGCTGTTGGGTTTATGAATATCTTTTAGGGGGCAGTAACACTCTTAGTTGAGAAACAATAGTCTAAACTATTCATGCTAATCTTGTTTTTTTTTTTCCTTTTTGCCAGTTTTTGGTCTAAGAGGACCAATATGACCTAGTTCTCACGAATGATATGTCAGGGTAAATCCCATGGTTTGCTTCTGGGAAATTTTTAATTTCCTAATGAAAGACATAGCATTGGAGAAAGAGCTTTGTCTTGCTCCTTTTCACTCTTCCAGCTTTGGATATTGTAGAGAAAGAATGAGATATCTGGAATATTAACAGTCATCTTGTGACACTGAAGCAGAAAGCCTGACCATAAAAGGCACTCACACCAAGAATGACAGAGTAGTATAAAACATCCTAGGCCCTGAAAAACATGGTGGAACTGCTGAAACATGCTGGGAAGATTGTAAAGGTTGTTATTGTTTACAGTTTAATTAGCAAAATATTCAGCTACTACAGAGTATCACAATGCAGAACATTTTAAAAGACCTACCCAATGCATTTTGTTATGTTGAATATTTTCTTGCAGACTCCATTCTTGGGAAATTTCACAAATATAATGGTCCTAAGGAGAATATTGTGGGAAGTCCACAATAAAAAGAAAGTAAATTAAAACTATTTATTTTAAGGGTTCATGAAAATAGTATTTTGTGTAGAGCAGATGTAACTTAAAGGATGCCCTAGGGAACACCTCAGCACACATCTAGTCCAGTTGTCATCATTTGCTTCTTTTTTATATATAACAGCCTAATCAAGTGGGACAGTGTCAGCCTGAGCACTTCTATGATATAGTACTTAACAACTTCCAAGGCATCCCATTACATTTTTGGATATCTTTCAGTTTTGAAAATATGCCACATGTTCATTCCAAATCAGGCTCTCTATTGCTACTCCTGCATTGTTTCTACATCTGAAGCCCTAAAGAAAAAAAATATATATAATCTCTTTTTTCTTGCTAACAGGGTCTAATTAGTCAAGGTTAACAATAGGAAGGAAAAGATAACCTGTGGGATGAAATTGAAATATGAGATGTCAGGAAATCCTAATGTGGCATAAATAGTTCTTGCTAAATGACCTTGTACATCTCCTACTCAGCCTATTTGGTCTTCAACTTGCCATCCATTCTTTGCATATTTGGTACTATTAAACCTGCCATCCTCAGGCTGTAAAAATGAACAACACACTCCATATGTTCATAGCTATTTTACAAGGGACCAAAAAAATGGCAGACATCCATCCTTGTGTTCACGCCAAAGTGCAATTTGTCGATTGAAAGATATTAGTTGATACAGTGGAAATGGGCTGGAAAACCTCATTTGGCATGCCAACAGAGCTCTTATACAGTCATCTCAAATTTTAAAAATAGACCATGGCCAACCTTCAACTCTGAAGTGACTTGGATCAGGCTATTTAGTGCTTATAAAACAGTGACTAAACATGTCATCAGACAAATCCTAAGCAATGTGCATGTAGTGTTCCACTAAAACAAATTCTGTTATTTTTGTTATGCTTTCTTTTGTTTGTTACGGAAGAAAATTATTAGCAATCCCAGAAGGATATATTTCAACTTTTGTCAATTTGGGAATACATTGAGGTCTTAAGTTTTATCATATTCAATTTTTGTATGTTGTACGGCGAGGGAAATTATTAATAGGAACAAATTTATATAAAACCATTTCTTCTGTTCCTGAAATAACTCATAATTTTCAATAACAAATAGAAGCAATCTACTGTGATGAATTTTAAATTAAAAATAGAAGTGGATCTTTAACTTGAGGTAATTGAAGTTCCTATCTAGGATTAGAAAATATGATAAAACTGGACTTAATTTTCCTTCAAAAGAATGTTAACTTATATGTCATAAAAGAAAACTTTTTCTTTTGGTTCATAATATCTGGGAGTTGGGGATGTGGAGAGTATAGTTTGGAAGATGAGAGGAGATATTAACCATTACTAATATAGTATAGCTATTATATTATTGGTTTATCATTATAATTAAAGACAGATAGTCACATTTGAAAGAAATGTTTATTAATAAACATACCCCCCATTATTACTGGAACTATGTATAGCATGGGTCATGAAAACAAATTGACAAGAAGAAACCATATAAACGAATACACAGTCTAGAATTTTATTCTATACTTAAGACAATGATCTGGATGGACTTAAGAGTAGATTGAAAATGACCTAAGAGTCAATGAACTTAAAAGTAGACCAGTAGATATTTTTTCAATTTGAAAAACAGAGAACAAAAGGATAGTTTTTTTTAATGACTGGTGCCTCAGGACTTATCATGAGACAATATCGGAAATATATTTGGGTTCAAGGGTGGAACAAGATGGCCAAATAGAACACTCCAGCAATAGTTCCCCCAACAGGAGCACCAAATTGAACAACTGTCTGTACAAGAAAGCACCTTCATAAGAACCAAAAATCAGGTGAGCGATTACAGTCCCTGGTTTTAACATCACATCAAGGCAAGAGGCAGTGAAGAGGGTAGGAAAGACAGTCTTGAATTGCTAACACCACCTTTCTCACATCCATCAGCAACAGTCACATGGCATAGAGAGAGAGTGTGTGCTTGGAGGAGAGAGAGTGCAGTGACTGTGGGCTTTGCATTGGAACTCAGTGCTGCCTTGTCACAGTGGAAAGAAACATGGGGTGGAATTCAGTTGGTGCCCACAAAGGGAACATTTAGATCAGCCCTAGCTAGAGGGGAGGTGTCCATCCCAGCAGTCAGAACCTGAGTTCCAGCTAGCCCCACCACCATGGGCTGAATACCCTAGATTCCCATATAAACTTGAAAGATAGCTAGGCCACGAGGCCTGCAATTCCTAGTGAGGTCTTGGCACTGTGTTGGGCTAGAAGCCAGTGGATTTGGAGTGCACATGACACCAGCCAGGGTGGCGAAGCGGCGAGTGCTTGCATCACCCCTTCCCCATCCCAAGGCAGGGCAGTTCACAGGTCCAGGAGAGACTCCTTCCTTCAGCTTGAGGAGAGGAAAGAGTAAAGAGGATGTTGTCTTGCAACTTGGATACCAGCTTAGGCAAAGTAAAATAGGGCACCAGGCAGACTTCTAAGGCCCCCATCCAGGCCCTAGTTCCTGGATATTTTTAGACATACTCTGCCAGAAGGGATCCCATTGCCTTGAAGGGAAGGACCCAGTCCTGGTGGAATTCATCACCTGACTAAAGGGCCATTGGACCTTGAATAAACATCAGTGGTACCAAGGCAGTACTCACCACAGACCTTGGGTGAGAGCCAGGGCCATGCTGGCTTCAGGTGTGACCCAGCACATTCCCAGTGGTGGGGCCATGGGAAGAGATTTCTTCTGCTTGAGGAAAGGAGAGGGAAGAGTAAAAGAAACTTTGTCTTGCAGCTAGGACACCAGCTCGGCCACAGTGGGATAGGCCATAGTGGGCCACAGACTCCTGTGGCACATTTCTGGATCTGTCCTGCACCAGAGACCCCTGCTGCCATGAAGAGACATAACCAGGCCTGGAATCATTTACCACAAGTTGACTGAAGAGCCCTAGGCCCTTCAGTGAACATCAGCAGTAGTCAGGCAATACTTGTCACAGACCTAGAGTGGTGGGGTCCATGGGAAGAGAATCCTTCTGCATAAGGAAAGAAGGGAGAAGAATGCGAAGTTTTTCTTGGGGCTTGGATGCCAATGTAGCTGAACTAGAATAAAGTCCCAAGTAGATCCCTAAGGTTTCCAACTACAGGCCCTGGCTCCCAGACAGCATTTCTGGACCTACCATGGGCCAGTGGAAAACTTGCACCCCTGAAAGGAGGGAAACGAGCCTGGCTGGATTCACCATCTGCTTACTGAAGAGCCCTTGGACCTTGAGTGAGCATTAGTGTCAGCCAGGCAGTGGTACCTGCAGACCTTGTGCAAGACCCAATACTGTGCTAGCTTCGGGTAAGACTCAGCATAGTCCCAGTGGTGGTGGCCACAGGGGTGCTTATGTTACCCCTCCCCCAGATCCAGGCAGTTCAGCTCAGAGAGAGAGACTCCATTTGTTTGAGGGAAAGTAAGGGAAGAGAACAAGAATCTCTGCCTGGTAATCCAGGGAATTCTTTGATATCTTACTCAAGACCAACAACACAATGCCTCTATGAACCTGCAAGAGTCACAGCGTTGCTAGGCTAGGGGTGACCCCTAATGCACATACAATTGCAGTAACCAAAGATTTAGATCACAACACTGAACTCCCTTTGAATACCTGGAAAACCTACCCAAGAAAGATGAGTACAAACAAGCCCAAACTGTGAAGACTATAATAATACCTAACTCTTCAGTGCCCAAACATTGATGAACATCCACAAGCGTCAAGACCATCCAGGAAACATGACCTCACCAAACAAACTAAATAAGGTAACTGTGACCAATCTGTGACCTTTCAGACAGATAATTCAAAATAGCTGTTTTGAGGAAGCTCAATGAAATTCAAGACAAGACAGAGAAGAAATGCAGAATCCTGTGAGATGAATTTAACAAAAAGATTGAAAATGGAAATTCTGAAGCTGAAAAATATAATTGACATACAAAGAATGCATCAGTCTCTCAACAGCAGAATTGATTAAGCAGAAGAAAGAATGAATGAGCTTGAAGACAGGCTATTTGAAAATACACACAGTCAGAGGATTAAAAAAAAAATTTTAATGAAGCACACCTACAGGATCTAGAAAATAGCCAAAAAAGGGAAAATCAAAGAGTTATTGGCCTTAAAGAGGCAGTAGAGAGAGAGATCGGGGTAGAAAGTTTATTCAAACAAATAATAATGGAGAACTTTCCAAACCTAGAGAAAGATATCAATGTTCAAGTACAAAAAGATTATAGAACACCAAGCAGGTTTAACCCAAATAAGAATATCACAAGGCATTTAGTAATCCAACTCCCAAAGGTCGAGGATACAGAACAGATTCTAAAAGCAGCAAGAGAAAATAAATAACATACAAAGGTGCTCCAATATGTCTGGCAGCAGACTTCTCAGTGGAAACTTTACAGATCAGGAAAGAGTGGATGACATATTTAAAGTGCTGAAGGAAAACAAACAACCTTTTATCCTGGAATCTAGTAAAAATATCCTTCAAACATTCAAACATGAAGGAGAAATAAAGATTTTCTGAGACAAGCAAAAGCTGAGGAGTTTCATCAACACCAGAACTGTCTTACAAGATGGTAAAGAGAGTTCTTCAATCTAAAAGAAGAGAACATTAAGAAGCAGTAAGAAATCACCTGAAGGTACAAGACTCAGCGGTAATAGTAGGTACACAGAGAAACACAGAATATTATAACTGTAACTGTGGTGTGTAAACTACTCATATCTTGATTAGAAAGACTAAAAGATGAACCCATCAAATACAATAATTGCAAAAATGTGAAGACATAGACAATATAATAAGATATAAATAGAAACAAGAAACAGTTCAAAACCAGGAGAGATAAAGTGTAGAGTGTTTGTTAGTTGTCTCTTTTTTCGTTTGTTAGTCCATTTGTTTGTTTTGGCAATCAGGGTTATGTTGTCATCAGTTTAAACTAATGGGTCATAAGATGTTATTTGCAAGCCTCATGATAACCTCAAGTCAAAAAACATACAACAGAAAAAAAATAAAAAGCAAGAAGTTAAAACATACTGCTAGAGAAAATCACCTTCACAGAAAGGAAGATAGGAAGGAAAGGAAAAGGGAAGAAAAGACCACAAAACACCCAGAAAACAAATAACAAAATGGTAGGAGTAAGTCCTTACTTACCAATAACAACATTGAAGGTTAACGGATTAATCTCTTCTCTCAGAAGACATAGATTGGCTGAATGAATGGATTAAAAACAAGACCCAAGATTATATTGCCTACAAGAAAAACACTTAGCCTATAAAGACACACATAGACTGAAAATAAAGGGATGGAGAAAGATATTCCATGCAAATGGAAACACAAAAAAGGGCAGGAGTAGCTATACGTATATCAGACAAAATAGATTTCTAGATTAAAAACTATAAAAAGAGACAAAGAAGGTCATTATATGATGATAAAAGGGTCAATTCAGCAAAAGGATGTAACAATTGTAAATATATGTGTACCCAACACTGGGCCAGGTGAGCACCAGTTGAGTGAGCAAAGCTTCATCTGTATTTACAGCTGTTCCCCATCACTAGCATTACTGCCTGAGCTCTGCCTCCTGTCAGATCAGTGGTAGAATCAGATTCTCATGGGAGTGTGAACCCTATTTTGAACTGCCTACAAGGGATCGAGGTCACAAGCTCCTTATGAGAATTTAAGCCTGATGATCTGTCACTGTCTTCCATCACCCCCACATGGGGCCATCTACTGGCAGGAAAACAAGTTCAGAGCTCCCACTGGTTCTACATTATGATGAGTTGTATAATTATTTCATTATGTATTACAATGCAATATTAATAGAAATAAAGTACAAAATAAATGTAATGTGCTTGAATCATCTGAAAACCATCCCCCTCATCCCCATTCCATGGAAAAATTGCCTTCCATAAAACCAGTCCTTGGTGCGAAAGATGTTGGGGACCACTGTTTTACTATGTCTTATAAGTTTTGGTGTGTTGTATTTTGTTTTGATTCTTCTCTAAGTTTTTCTAATTTCCCTTGTAATTTCTTTCTTGATACATTGATTACTTAAGAATGTGGTGTTTAATTTCCATAAATTTGTGAATTTTCCAGTTTTTCTATTGTTATTGATGTGTAACTTCACCCTATTGTGGTCACAGAAGATACTTTGCATGATAACAATGTTTTCTGATCTGTTGAAACTTAATTTGTGGCCTAACATGTTGGTTTACACTGGAAAATGTCCCAGCTGCACTTGAGACAATTTTATATGCTCCTGTTGTTGCTTACATCTGTTAGATCTAGTAGGTTCATTGTGGTTTAAGCCCTATGTTCTTACTTGCCTTTGGTGTGGTGTTTGTCTCCATTATTGACAATGGGTATTGATGTCTCCAACTAGTATTGTAGAACTATTCCTCCCTTCAATTCTATCAGTTGTTGATTTATATATTTCGATGGTCTGTTGTATGTGTGTAAATACTTACAATTATTATGTCTTCTTGCTGTATTGAAATTTTCATTAGTATATAATGTCCTTCTTTGTCTCTTGTAATGTGTTTTAATTTAAAATCTATTTGGCCTAATTAATATAGCCACCCTTGCTCTCTTTTGGGTAACAGTTGCATGGAATATCTTTTTCCATCTTTTCACTTTCAATCTATATCTTTGGATTTAAATGGAGTCTCTTATAGACAAGGTATAGTTTTGTGTTTTTTGGTTTTCTTTTTAGATGGAGTCTCGCTCTGTCACCTAGGCTGGATTGCAGTGATGTGATCTCGGCTCACTGCAATCTTCACCTCCCAGGTTCAAGCAATTCTCGTGCCTAACACTCTCAAGTAGCTGGGATTACAGGCATGTGCCACCATGCCCGGCTAGTTTCTTTTTAGTAGAGGCCGGGTTTCACCATGTTGGCTAGGCTTGTCTTGAACTCCTGACCTCGGGTGATCCACCCTCCTCAGCCTCCCAAATTGCTGGGATTATAGGCATGAGCCACCGTGCCCAACTAGACAATGTATAGTTGGTAATATGTTTTTATCCATTCTGCCAATCTGTCTTTTTATTGGAGAATTAAATCTATTTACACTTAAAGTAATTAGTAATAAGTAGGAATTTTTAGTTGGCCCTTGAACAACACTGGAGTTATGGGCTCTAACCCCCCATGCAGTTGAAAATTTTTGTATAATTTTGACTCTACAAAACCTTAACTACTAATAGCTTAGTGTTGACTGGGAGCTTTACCAATAACATAAGCAATTAACACATATTTTGTATATTATATGTGTTGTATACTATATTCTAATAATAAAGTAAGCTAGAGAAAATAAAATGCTATTAACCAAATCATAAGGAAGTGAAAATATATTTAGTGTTCCTTAAACGGAAGTGGAACATCATAAAGGTCTTCATCTTGGTCAATTTCACATTGAGTAGGCTGAGGAGAAGAAAGAAGAAGAGGGGATGGTCTTGCTGTCTTAGGCATGGCAGACGCAGAAGATGTGGACGAGGTGGAAAAGGAGACAAGAGAGGCAGAAACATTTTGTGTAACTTTGAAAAAAAATCTGCATAGGAGTGAACCTGAACGGTTCAAACCCGTGTTTTTCAAGGGTCAACTGTACCTCTGTCACTTTTCTATTTGTCTTCTATTTTCCGTATAGTATTTTTCCCTAATTTCCTGCATTATTTTCTTATTTGTGTTGTTTTTTGTAGTGAAATATTTAAATTTCCTCTTCATTTCCTTTTTTGTGTATTTGGTAACTATTTTCTTGGTCGTTATTATGGGCATTACATCTAACATCCTGAAGTTACAACACTCTAATTTGAATTCATACTAGCTTACCTTCAATAACATATAAATCTCTGCCCTTTACAACTTTGCCCCATGCCCTCTTGGTTGTTGATATCACAAAATTACATCTTTATACACTGTATATTCCCAAAATCAAAGTGATAATTTTAATGCATTAGTTTTTAAAGTTACGTAAAAAACTAAATCTGCAATTGCAAACCAAACTTACAATTGTACTCGCTTTTAGAGTAATTATTTATTTTTTTAGTGTATTAGTACTTAAATCAAGTAGAAAACAAAAAGTGGAGTTAGAAACCTTCGTACAATACTTACTTTTATACTTGCACATGTATTTACTTTTATTGAGATTTTTTTTTTCATTTGGCCTCAAGTTACTTACTGTCTAATGTCTTTTCATTTTACCTTGCAGAACTCCTTTAAGCATTTCTTGCAGGGAAGTCTACTCATAATCAGTTGACTCAGGTTTGTTTATCTGAGAATATTTAATTTCTCCCTTACTTTTGAAGGACACTTTCGTCAGATATAGAAATTTTGGATGACAGCTTGTTTTAGGACTTTGAATGTATCATCCCACTGACTTCTGGCCTCCAACGTTTCTGATTAGAAATCTGTTCATAATCTTATTGAGGATAACTTCAATATGATGAGTTCCTTCTCTTTTGCTATTTATAAGATTTTCTCTTTCTTTTGAAATTTTGATTATAATTATAATGTGCCTTGCTATGGCTTTTTTTTTTTTTTTTTGAGTTCATCTTATTTGGATGTATTGAGCTTGGATATTTATGTCCATGTCTTTAATCAAATTTGGGAGATTTTCAGCCTTTATTTCTTTAATTATTCCCTCTGCTCTTTTCTCTGTCTCTTCTTCTGAAACTTCTACATTGCATATATTGATCTGCTTCATGGTGTCATAGTTTGCTTAGGTTCTGTTCACATTTCCTCAACCGTTTTTTTCATTTTGTTCCTCAGACTTGATAATTTCCATTGCCCTATCTTCGAGTTCATGGATTCTTCATCCTCAAATCTGCCTTTGAATCCCTTTAGTTAAGTTTTTATTTCAGTTATTGTATTTTTAGCTCCAGAATTTATTTTTGGTTTATTTTTAGCTTTTTTAAAAATTACTTTCTTGATATTTCCATTTTGTTCAGACTTTTTTTTTTTAATTCTCTGTATTTTCTATTAGTTCTTTGAAAATCTTTTAACAGTTTTTTGTTTGTTTGTTTGTTTAAGTCTTTGTTTAATAGATGTGCCACAGTTATTTTTCAGGGACAGTTTTTGTTGTTGTTTTAATCTTTTGAATGGGTCATATTTCCTTGCTGCTTTGTGTGGGTCATATTTTCTTGCTTCTTTGTATATCTTATGAGTTTCTTGTTCAGAACTTGACATTTGAATCTAATAGTGAGGTAAATCTGAAAATAAGATTCTTCCTTTTAGGGTTTCCTGTTTTTGTTACTGTTTTTTGGTTTGGGTTTTATTTTTTTATTGCTATAGGCCTTCTCTGTGCCAAAGATCAGCATGCAGTATAAACTTAAGGTCTTCTCAGGGCTTTTCTAAGCTTGTGTCTCTCTCTAAGCATGTGTGGTCACTTTCTAATTTTTCCTGTGTCTTTCTCTTTTGTGCTTTTCAATTTTTTGCTTGTCTTTCATGTACGGCTCCCAAAGGAGGAAAAAGAAAAAAATAAATAGGAATAAAAGGTACTACCGCTTTATATCTGGAAGTCATCTTAGCCGAGGGAGGTGTCTTTATCTGTACCTCTGTGATCAGAAGCAGCAACCAGCAATCAGAGCACAGTTCCTGATATTTGGAGGGCAAGGTCTTTTTTGGCCACCCTGGCTCCCACAAGCTGTGTGCAAGCTGCACCAGGAACAAGTGCACAGCTGCCTGCCACAGAGCTGAGAGTGAGGGATGGTTAGCTGCTACTGTGCTAAGATCTGAAATCAACTTCAATTTATCATCTAAACCTACCACTGAATATTGCAATTCTTCAGGACACTTCAGATTTCCAAATTAGTTACATCAGACAGACTCTGCCAGTGCAATTGTTGCCTAGATGGGAAGACAGATTCCTGGTTCTTTCTACTCCACTATCTTTACAGAATTCTCTCTATAATGATATTTGGTATTTTATTTCAGATTTGATGAAAATGTAATTTGAATATTAATTTTAAAATTTATTCAAATATTGTCAATGAACATTGTCAGACATTTTGCAGCATTTCTTTATATTGTTTGAAATTATATGTGATCAGGATAAATTTTATTCCTTTCTTTTTCTTTAATTTTGTGTGTGGTTTGGAGAAGGGATGAAATCATATATCATTGTTTCACACTGGGCATCTAATAAGATTATGACCACATGAATTTTCTTCTGCATTATTTAACTTAAACCACGTTTGGTTAATAGAATTTGAGAAAATAAGATGCATTTAGAAGATAATGTGTGTAACTCTAAATGAAATCAAAGGAATCAACTATATAGGAGATAATCTCACATAATATTTATATAATATAAGGAGAAAAATAATTAAGTAAACAAAAACATTTGTTTTGCTTGTCAACTTTTACTACCTCCCCTCATGCATTCTATGACTACTCAGCTACTGTCGACACTAAAGTGCTTTGACCTATGTTTATGTTGGCTCTATTAGCTCAGTGAAGTATCTCTGTAGGAGACATTACTCAGCTCAATTCCATCAATTGGATGTGCCCTTTTGAGCTGTTTTCCCAATACTGTGATTGTTATGCACCTTGCTGAGTCCTCCATCCAATGGAGATGAAGGACTGCTTTGTTTTTCTACATCTAGTAGGAGCCTCATTCTTTGTAGTGTAAACAACACAAAAATTTCAAAGGCATGCATCATTTATAGCACAAACTAGGCAGCCGGACTCATTAATGTATACACCTAGAGTTGCTGTAACTATCAGTAAGAAACCGTGTTAATAAATAGCTTTGTTTATTTCACCTGCTAGGCTCTAATAGCATCCCAAAATTAATCTTGATCTGACAGTTTGAGTCTTTTGCAAAAATGATCAAGTGATCAAGTCTTTTTAACACACAGAGGTAAACTTCAGTGCTGTGCAGGATGCGAGGTTCAGGAACAGTTGCCATGAATAGCAACAGAAATTTAATATGAATCACACAGTTTGGCTTGTGTCTTAGTCTGTTTTCTGTTGCTTATAACATAATACCTGAAACTGAGTAATTTTAAAATAATTTATTTCTTATAGTTATGGAGGCTGAAAAGTACAAGGTCAAGGGGCCACAGTTCATGAGGGCATTCTTGCTGGTGGTACTCTGCAGAGTATCAAGGTGGAGCAGGGTGCCTTGTGGCAAGGAAGTTGAGCATGCTAGCTGGTATCTGTCTTTTTATAAAGCCCCAGTCCCATGATAACCCATTAATCCATCAACCCATTAATTAATTAATTTGTTAATCTGTGAATGGATTAATCCCTTCATGAGGAAAGAGCTCTCATGACCTAATCACTTCTTAAATGCCCCACTTCTCAATACTGCCACTTTGGGGATTAAATTTCAACATGAGTTTTGAAGGCAATAAACATTAAAACCACAGCAGCTTGATTATATCCACTAACAGATTTTTAAGTCATTACCCTATATCTGAAAGAAATGAGGCAGTGGACCTAAAGGAAATCAGAAAGTTTACCTAAAAACCTGTTTTTATTCATTCAGAAAATATTTCATGAAGATCTAAGATGCACCAGGTTATGTGAGCCACTGAAGGAAAAGTACTAAATAAGTTTGACCTCATCTTTGCCTTTATGAAATGTATATTTTGGTAAAGGAGAAAAACAACTAAGTATACAAATCATTTCATTATGATACAATAAAATACTTCAATGTGGAATGAGAGTGAGTAACTTAGAGATTTACATATGTTTCTCATTTTCACAGAAATCAATGGCCCTAAATAACTTATGATTGAGTTTGATAGAGATTAATATATATAATTTTGATATTCAGTATTGCCAGTCAGCCTATTTATGAGCATGCCCACATGTGAATTATTTTACATTATAGTTCTGTGATGAAAATCACAATACATTATAGCTCAATTTTTATTATTAAAGATAAAACACTTCACATACAATATTTAGAATTAAAATTTAGAAAATGAGAACGTTAAGGTTTTTATAATATCTAATTATTTTACATTTATTATTTATTTATAAATTTAGCCTCTTTATACATTAGACCAAATAGTAATTTAAGAATGTTATATGTATATGTTTATGGGCTAATGAGAGAAAGTGTAACTTTTATTATTTCGGGTTGTTTTATTTAATGTTGGAACCTTAACATATTGTGTTAATGTCATTTAGGTGTACTTTGATTCATGCTATTTTTTGAAAAAATACAGCAACAAGTACCCTGTGGGTTAATTGAATCCATAGTTGAGCATTTACACATTAATTAACTTGAAGGAAAGTTTATTGAAGTATTCAAACTACTGAGTCAAGGTGTCAATTTTATTTTTCTTTTAATCAGATGGTCCAATCTGTGAAAGTGTTTATGGTCCTAGTTAGTAAATTTATTTACTAGTTAATAAACTAGTTAGGAAGTTTATTAAGTGTATTAAGTTTATTAAGATTACTGTAATGCTCCTGAAGAAAGGGAACAAAATCTGTTTGAAATGGAAGTAATTTAATTACTTGTTTATAGAATTTAAGGATAATTTATTATTGTTATACTTTGCAGATTTTGCTTTTTCTAGAAGTGTAATTTACTTAGTATAAGAGATAATGTGGAGGTGTTAATAAGGTTAAGAATTCTCTACATACAACAACAGTTCTTAAACACCACATGTAAGAGTTTTTAATAGAAAATATCAAAAGCCATACTTATGCCACATTGCCCCTGCAATATATATATATATATATCTAAATCTCAGGTGCTGCAGAAACTAAAGTAAATTATTTCTACAGTTTTACAAGTTTATGTATTAATATTTTTTTTCTAAAATCCTAACTAAGTTTTAAGCACCCATTTGAAATGCAGGCTTATGGGGCAACCGCTGGCCTGCAAATTTGAATACCAGGGTTAGACATCTCACAAATTCCCCCTGGTTTACTTATCTCATTATAAAATAATGGGGTAGGTTAATAATTAACTTCAAGTCTCTTTTAGCAAATCAATGTTGTAATCCACAGTGGCATGCCAATTTGCTTTTTCATTTTTGAATTTTATATATTTTACTGTTTAAAAAAGAACCTCTGAATTACATATGGAAAACAGTATGGCAACTCTTCGAAACATTAAAAATATAATTACCATATTATCTAGTAATTCCACTTCTAGATATATACCCAAAATAATTGAAAGCAGAGACTTGAATGGTTATTTGTGTACCAATGTTTGTAACACCAATATTAACAGTAGCCAAAAGAAGGAAGCCACCCAAATGTCCATTAAAAGATGAATGGATAAACAAAAGGTGGTATATACATACAATTGAAAAATATACATCCCTAAAACAGAAGGAAATTCTTACACATGCTACATCACAGATTATCCTTAAGGACAGGAGGCTAAGTGAATTAAGTCACTCACGAAAGGAGAAATGATTTATGATTCCACTTATATGATGTACCTAGAATAGTCAAATTCATAAAGACAGAAAGTAGAATAGTGGTTTCCAAGGGCTGGGAGAGGACAAAATAGGGAGCTCCTGTTTAATGGGTATGAAGTTTCAGTTTGGGAAGATGAACAATGTTCTGGAGATAGACGATAGTGATGGCTACATAGTAGTATAAATGTCCTTAGTGTTACTGAAGTGTATGCTTAAAAATAATTTGAATGGTACATTTATGTTGTGTATATTTTACCATGATAAAAAAGAGTTCTGAATTAGTGGGAAATTTTTGAGAAAAATTACGAGGACACAGAGAAAGCCAGAAGGGAGTCTAATTTTAGCAATTATTTTTTAGGGGATTTTATGCTAATATGGTAGAACCTGTTAGTGTTACCCAAACCAATTTTTTGGAGTTTTAGTTGTCTTTTTTTTAAATATATATTTGACATAAACAGTTATTTTCTCCCCATTCTGTTATAAGTATTTCAGGAGACATCAAGAAAGCAGGGCAAATTTGAGGTATAGATAAAAATAAGGCAGACAATATTCTTTATGTAACACAGTTCCTTAGAATTATGTCACAGCTAGCAAAATTTCAAGGAAAAAAATCTAATCTTCATGATTACAGTCATGTTTTAAAAGAGTATGCAAAACAGTTACAATATAAAAATATAATTTATTTCTATGCAACTCCGGAGACTTGAATTTAAATGAATATTAATTAACATAGTAACTGTAATTATTTGCCCTTAGCAAAATCAAAGGTACCAATTTCTAAAATTAAAAAGTCCTATTTAAATAATGTGTGATTTATTTTAGAATATGTTTGGAATTTACTTTTAAAAGTACATTTTTAAAACTTACTGATTTCTTAAAATTTAGAAAATTATTTTTTGGCAATAACTTGAAGAGATTAGTGAAGCACAAATTGAAGACTTAAATTTGAGGTGTCTAGACCTTTTTAAAAGTATTGTAAGCAACTTTTCCATTCTAAAAACATACCTTCTCTCAGGTTGATTTAGGCTTTAAACAGAAGAGTTAAGATGTTTAAGTTCCAAAAGACTCCGCTGAATCCAAAGGAATAGGAGAATTGCATGTTAAGAAAACACATTATCAATAACTTAGAAACTAGACCTGCTCTACTTGATATACACAATGCAATCACGGAAAATGAAAGATGTAGATATATTCACTCTATAATGATTCAAAAGGCAAATGAATATCTCTTAAATTTTGTGTAAGAAGCTATTATCATAATCATATTCATTTAGAACTTCTACAATATGATGTTGATTTTACTTAGATACATTTTTAAAGACTTTTAAAAAAATTTGGAATAAAGATGTTTCAAAGAGATTAAAGCAGTAGATGAGCCTCAAGTTCTATAATATTCTATTTTATTTCTTCCAAATACTACCCTACAGACATCATTAGCAAAATATTTAAAATATTATGACAGGAAAAATCATAAAGACTTTTTTTTTTTTTTTTTGAGACGGGAGTCTCATTCTGTTGCCGGGCTGGAGTGCTGTGGTGTGATCTCAGCTCACTGCAACCTCTGACTCCCTGGTTCAAGGGATTCTTCTACCTCAGCCTCCTGAGTAGCTGGCACACGCCACCACACCCAGCTAATTTTTGTATTTTTGTATTTTTAGTAGAGACAGAGTTTCACCATGTTGGCCAGGATGGTCTCGATCTCCTGACCTCGTGATCCACCTGCCTTGGCCTCCTAAAGTGCTGGGATTATAGGTGTCAGCCACTGTGCCCAGCCAAGACGTCTTTATAGATTACATTTTTTCACTCATCTATTTGTGGTAAATGGACAAAAGCTCCATCTTTGTGATTTTCATGTAAACAATTCCTGACTGAATTTAAATGAAAGGTAACTTTAGGTTTGTTTCCTTGGTTAATTTTTTTCAGTTAGAACTAGTCTGTTTTGATCATCCCTAGGTTAAGGGGTTTGCTTTGGTTTTCAACAACTTTGTTTTGCAAGATGAAAAAGAATCCTACCCTTTGTGAGGAGTAAGATTCAGCCACTCAATGGAGTAAAACTCTTAACTGCTACAATTCGGATTAAAAATTTATATTGCACCATCAAAATTTCTCTCTCACAACAGTTAGGGAAATATACTCACAATTAAGCAGACTATCTCTATATCAGCCTGAGAAAATTGTGTACGGTATTGTTGTTTTCGCTTATGTTGAGATACCACATAGATTTAAGGTCTTTCTAACTAAAGAAACCTACACGTTGTGATTTTTTGATCCTCTGTATTTCCATCTAAATCTAGATATTCACGTTTTTTCTGACTTTTTCGTATTCTGTGCAGTTTTACGTTCTTGTATACTAATAAAAGCAGTATGTTGGGTGGAACACTTTAATTAATTACTTCAGCAAATATTTATTCAGCATCTACTGTGTATCAGGCAGCATTCGTGGTGCTGACAACAATGCCCTAAGTCAATCCAGAAGGCAACAGTTTAAAATTTTTCAGCTATGGAAGATTTAAGGTTGTAAAACCCTCTTTTAAAATTACATAATAGATTAGATCATTTCAGTAATTAATAGAGGTCCACTGTGGTCATATGTACACGTGTGGAAATGCTACCTCTGAGTAGGTTTATTGTTAATACAATCACTAATTTTAGACTGAATTAATAGCATATCACCATGGAATACACAATTACTGTTTTTTTTCCTCACTTCCCTCTGAAAAGAGGGGAAAGAACAAGGATAAGTAATAATCAGACATGATAGTGAGTAAAGCCAAGAAAAAGTGTATGTTTGGAAAACTTTAAAGAAACAAAGCAATTGATTATGATTATGTACCTACATAGAATATACAAAACCTTGGATTCTAAGTCCAGAAACTTTGGTAAGTGCTACCTCTTGTCCTTGTTTGAAAACGACACAGCCTTAAATTCCTTTATTTCATTGAACTTCATTTCTGTTCCTGTGAAATGAAAGTAAGAAGAGCTGCATTTACTAAGCACTTACCACATGCCAGGAACTATTCTCAGCGCTTTACACGTATTGATTCATTGAATTCTCACAGCACTGCAGGAGGAGATATTACCATCCCCCTATGACAGATGAAGAAATAGTGGTAAATAAATTAGGAACTTGTTCAAAGATACATAGCTGATAAGGAAGGACTCTGAGATTTGAACTCAGTGTGTCTTACTCCAGGACCCATGTACTTAAGCTGTCAGTGATTTTGTGAGGATACACATGAGATAAAAATAAAATAGCTTTGAAATCTATTGTGTTACATACACTAGAGTAATACAGTATTGTATTAATGTGTTAACGATTAATACTTTTTCCTTTTTTTTTATGTGAACCCATTTTTAAAGTAAACAGAGATTAAGGTAGCCCCCTACATCAGCTAAAACCAGGTCACATGCTCAACCCCAGCGCACTCTGCAGCCATATTGGAGAGCAGCAAGGAGAGCAAGGTCCCAGTATCGATTTCCCTGGCTCACCTCCTGCGTGTTATTTCTGGCTGGTCATGTCCCTGGGTGGCCAGTGACTGCTCCTTTCAAGGCAGCTTCTCCCTCTCACTCTTCTTTTGGTTTTTTGCCTAACTGCTTACTCCCTTCTCCTAAGTCCGAAGATGGTAACAGTTGTGCTGGGGGGTTGTTTTTATTTTTATTTTTTTGTAGTTTTCTGTTTCTAGCTTGGAATAAGCCCTGTGGTTCCCTACAACTTGCTCACAACTTTGTAACCTGCCCCTTTTATAAACTCTTCTTAAATTATCCCAATTTGAATATACTATTTCATATTTGTAACCCAATCGGTATGGTATACTTGCTCTTAGGAAGCATTTTGGGGAGTTTCAGATTATATTATCAGGTTGATACAACTAGCCAGACTATCTATATTAAATAAGAAGAATAACAAACTATTCCAGTGAAATGTTTGTCTCTACTTAAGACATAGTGTCCTAAAAAAAGTCAATACATTTAAAATATAGAAGGCCAAAAATAAAAAGTAATATAGTCTGTATAACCACAGGCTGACTTCTTCTATCTTCCTTCCTTATGTAACATAACACTACTTTCACGCTTCTTAAATAATTCATTTGTGCTTTCACAAGTTCAAGCTGCTGACTTCAAAGCTCAAAATTTACATGTTCTTTGTTTGACAACATTACCGTATGTTGGTAAACACTGAACCCATCTGGAATATTGCAAGCCTTTCCCTAATAATATTGTAAAGAATTGAATGCCAGAAACTATCTTTTGTTCTGAGACAAATGTCAGTTAATCTTAACAGGAAAAGCTTTTAATTTCTGTGGTCTTAGTTGTGTTTTATTATTTGAGAAAAGAAAATATGCTAGTCTACACAGACATTAAAATGAGAGACTATGTCATTTCTTTTTCTCTTAAAAGGCATTATGTGAATAATTTTGAAACATATTTAGTTATTTATAAATATATATGATTAATATAACAAAGAAGTCAACAATACTTTATCATGTATAAATTTATTGAATTTGAAAATATAAATGCTTATGCAAAAATAAATATAGCATTTTGTTTTCATGAACCATATTGCATAGCTATTGATTTTCCTTATTAACCTCTGTATACAAAATAGGTCAACCTATCTATCATAACAACCATGTATATGAGTCAAAGCTAATAAAATATATTTATGGTACTTAAATTTGCTACACTTACTTATTGAAGAATTTAACCTGTTTCAATGATGATATATCTTCAGAATGAATGAATTAATGAAATAACATTTAAAAGCCTTTTTGAAATTCCAAATTCATCCATTACCCTCTTTAAGAATCTCTAGACAGGCATGTTGGTAAGCATTTATTACTTCATTTATCCATTTATTATTTGTACATGTAGGTATTAGGTGCTTATTATATGCCACACACAGTCCCAGGTGCTTGTGACAATGATCACCACTATGCCCAAGTGTTGGAAACATACAATAAAAAAGTGAATAATGAATAAATAAAGTATTTACTCCTTGTGATTACTATTATAAGGAAAATAACCTGGTTGCTATGACGTATAGGTTGACCTGTTTTGTATGCAAAGGTTAAAGAAAAAAGATCTGATATCTAAGTTTATTTCTGAAGAATGAGAATAAACCGGCCATATGAACAGCATTCCAAAAACGAGAAGAAACATATGCAATGTCCCTGAGCTGGGAAAAGAGTTTTCCATGTCTTAACAGAGTACACTTATAGTCTGACTACAGTGAATGATGGAACAAAGTGTCATGATATAACAATGAAATTTTGGGCTCCTAGAGGCCAGAACATGCAAGTAATAGATTTGGATTATATTTTAAGTTCTTTTTGGAAGACACTGAAAGTTTCAAATGGGAAGTTACATTAACTTTTTAGAGATGAGTCTAGCAGCTATATGAAGGGGTCAAGTGTGAAAGGACCAGTTACAAGTTCAGTCAAGACGGAAAGGTGGCTTGGACTGGAGTGGTGGCAGTAGAGATATAGAGAAGTGGGTGGAGGCAGATATATTTTGTTAGTAGACCTGACAGGATTTGTTGACAATAGCTTGAATATGTAAGGTTAAAGAAAATGGAGGAGTCCTGGTTAATTCCAAATTTTCGACTTTAGCAACTGGGTAAATGGTTGTTCCAGTTACTGGCATGGGGAAAGCTGTGGAAGCCTCAGAAATGACTGGTTTGGTATGAGCTTCTTGCCTTTAACCTGATATTGCTCTCATCTTGTTTTCCATTCCTTGCTCACGGGACTTCCCTTCTCTTATGTGATCCTTGAGTTTCACTGATTGATACAATGAAACAATTCATGGATGTAATATAATTTATCTGGCTTCTTTATAACATTTATATACTGATCATCAATATATGTCCTTCCTATATTTTGTATGTGGTAAATAATATCTAGACTTATAGCTCCAGTTATTTACCAAATTTAGGAGTATACTACTTTTATTATCAGCCTGCTAATATATAACAACAATCTACCAGATACAAAAAAATCAAAGTTTTCAATCTTTTATTCTTTCCATAAAGATAGTAGCTTTTAAAAAGCAAAATTCTTATATAACATTTTAGTCCCTACAGAATAAGAAATAACTTTTTTATTGATTTGGAATTTAAAGAAAAGCATTAGTGTGATTGATCTACCTCTGCCCTACAATCTCCACCCTCTCTTCACGTTTTTAGCCATGCAGCATTTACAACTGGTATGGTAGCAAAATCAACGCAAATTGAGGTTTGGGTTTATAATTTACTACTTGTGATAACTGAATGGTTCACAAACAGAGACATTACTGCTTCCATTAATGGAGATGATTTGATTCTTCCAAGAGTAACTCATTTTCCTGAAAATTAGCACAAGAAGAAATAATAATTGATTCTTCATTCATTCATTCATTCATTCATTCATTCATTCATCTAGCATATAAGCATGCTTACTGTATGCCAACCATAGAAATATAAATATAAATAAGGAAAGTCCTTGACCACAAAAAATTCTTGTATAACATGGAAAAAGTATGGCTTAACATGTTTGTGTGCTACTTTTTTCCCACCTGTAAATAGCACTACTATATTATGGAGATATCCAGCAAGTTAGCTGTGCTTTATAATATACACACCACATCAGGTCAAAGTATATATGAGAGTGAATTTCAGGGTCCTGTTAGACAATATTCACTAAATGACAAATAATAACAGTATTAGATTAAAAACTATTGAATCTAAAGGAAAAGAGGAAAACATGTAGTGGCTATAATATATTAAAGGTTTTTATTTTATTCTATTTTATTGGTTTTAACATGACAGTGTGCCCAGTTTCATACAGGATGACAAATGAACATTTTCTAGCACCTAATCTGTGCTAAGCTTTGTACTATGTGAATTATAAATGTTATTTGACTTATATCTTTAAAACAATATTATAGGGCTGCAATTATAATCACCATTTTTTCAAAGGAGAATCTAAAGTTCAAAGAGGTAGAATAAGATTAAGAGTTTTTGCAGGATGATGTAGCTAATGAGAGATAGAGCTAGGATATGAGGCAAGAATGTCTGGCTCCAGTCTATTATCAGTCTTCTGACTTATTTCTTCTCTTGGGTACTTGTTGATTTCTGGACTCATAAAAAAAGAGTGGGAGATGAAGAGCCTGGTCCTATCTGCACTGAATTTTGCTGTAGCTAAATATGTTTAATTAGTGCAAGAAGATCCACTTTTTTTTTGAAGGATTCATTGTTCCTAAAGCTTTTTCATTACCAATACAAAATTCAGCATGGCATTTTAGCTAATATGTTTTATGTTAAAATTACAGTAGATGCAATCTTTATGTTAATTTTTACATTTACTTCTTAAAGGTAAGGATATAGACAAAGATGTTGAGAAAGTCAACGCTCATTCATTGTTGGGGTGTTACGGGAAGTCAGGGACCCCCAAACAGAGGGACTGGCTGAAGCCATGGCAGAAGAACATAAATTGTGAAGATTTCATGGACATTTATTAGTTCCCCAAATTAATACTTTTATAGTTTCTTACGCCTGTCTTTACTGCAGTCTCTGAACATAAATTGTGAAGATTTCATGGACGCTTATCACTTCCCCAGTCAATACTCTTGTGATTTCCTATGCCTGTCTTTACTTTAATCTCTGAATCCCATCATCTTCTTAAGCTGAGGATAAATGTCGCCTCAGGATGCTGTGATGATTGTGTTAACTGCACAAATTGTTTAAACAATATGAAATCTGGGCACCTTGAAAAAAGAACAGGATAACAGCGATGTTCAGGGAACAAGGGAGATAACCTTAAAGTCTGGCTGCCTGTGGGCCAGGCGGAACAGAGCCATATTTCTCTCCTTTCAAAAGCAAATAGGAGAAATATCGCTGAATTCTTTTTCTCAGCAAGGAACAGCCCTGAGAAAGAGAATGCGTGCCTAGGGGTAGGCCTCTAAGGTGGTTGCTCTGGGGATGTCTATTTTTTTTTTTTTTTTTTACCATCGTAGATAAAGGATGAAATAAGTCCTGGTCTCCCGTAGCGCTCCCAGGCTTATTAGGATGAGGAAATTCCGGCCTAATAAATTTTGGTCAGACCAGTTGTCTGCTCTCAAATCCTCTCTCCTGAGAAGATGTTATCAATGACAATGCATGCCCGAAACTTCATTAGCAATTTTAATTTTGCCCCGGTCCTGTGATCTTGCCCTGCCTCCTTTTGCCTTGTAATATCTTATTACCTTGTGAAGCATGTGATCTCTGTGACCCACGCCCTATTCATACACTCCCTCCCCTTTTCAAAATCACTGATAAAAACTTGCCGGTTTTACGGCTCGGGGGGCATCACAGAACCTGCCGACATGTGATGTCTCCCCCGGACACCCAGCTTTAAAATTTGTCTCTTTTGTACTCTTTGCCTTTGTTTCTCAGACCGGCTGACACTTAGGGAAAATATAAAAGGACCCGTGTGGAATATTGGGGGCTGAATTTGCCCAGATATTGGGGAGCATGTCAATTTGTACAGTCCCTTTGGTGAGCAATACGAAGATGTGCATATCCTCCACACTATCCATCAGTTCTACTTTCATATTCATACTTTAAACAAAGTATGAGATGTGGACAGAAATGGTCAAGCCAGTATTGGTCTTAATAATTTGAAAATGACCTACAAATTATTTACATATTTTTATAGGAATATGTAAATAACCTCTGTTATTGCCATGCAATAAACTATTATACAGCAATTAAAATGAATGAACCAGATGTGCATGCATTAACACAGGTACATTTGGGAATTTAGAAGTATAACTTTGAATTAAAGACATAATATACATAATATAATCCATTTTAAGTTTAAAAACACTTCAAGCAATACTAAACTACATAATACAATATATGTTATGTTATTACATATCATATATAACATGCATTGTTTAAGTGATCTATCTGTACACTGATAGCAAACGTAGCTGGACTCCAGGTAAATGGTTAATTTGGGAATAAAAAACGAGATAATTTGATCAAGGAGGTTACAAAAGGGACTCTTTCCTGAAAAGTTTGTGTTTTAATTACACAAAATCAGATGCAAACCAAATTTTTCAAATGGTCCCACTTGTTAAAAGTAGGTGATGATGTATGGAGGTCCATTACATTATTGTGCTTTTCTGTTTGTGTATGAAATTTCATAATAAACAGAAGGATGGTACTTGAAATTCTTTTCTTGGAAATATTTTTGTGATTTATATTATAAAACAAATTTGCTTCTCTATTTTTTGTTAGTAATTCCTATTTATGAATTGTAACTTTGGAATGAAAAGTATATTCACAATCCCTCCTAAAAATGTATGTTTTATATGAAGCAACTGTAATAAAATTAGGTACAAACATTTTGGATGAGATACAGTTTTTCATTTCTATTCGTTTTGTAATTTTTAAAATTATCATATATATCATCTCACATTTCTGAAATTCAGCCTTATGATGGCAGCTTAGGCGTGAGATCACAATCACAATAGTCTAAGAATAAGCTGGTGGTATTCCTCTTTTCCACTGAGTCAAGTGGTTGAAAATGTCTAAGTTTCTAGCTACTGTGATTACATTCAATTCTTTGCTAATAAGAAAAGTAAGTCGCTTTAAAAGATAAGGTAAGATTAGAATATTATTCCACAGTCATTTACTTTTGAAGTCAGAAAATTGATACAAGAATGGCGTGTTATTTGAATTCATCAGCCATAAAGTCAGTAACTATTCAGCCTTTTAGGAAGTAGTGTCAGTAATAAGAAATACTGCTTTTGAGATATTACAATGTGATTTGAAAGAGAGAGGTGATCATTTTTAAAGAAAATATCATATGATTCTGAGCTTATCTTTTATTGCTATCTTGCTTTATATTACTAAGAATTCATATATTGTAGTAAATTTTTAAAGCCCTGAACTATCTCATTCTATTCCCTTGTGCAATATAAATTTTTCCCCTTCAAAAACTTCATTTGGTTTGATATGTAAAATTGTTGAAAAATAGTTTATATGAAGCACTTGCTGGATATATAATTCTTATAACAAAAGAAAATTATACTTTTAAAAGGTGGTCTTTCACTTTTGATCTATGACTTTTGTTTTTCACTAGAAGCAAAACTTTTCAAAGCTTTTTCAGAAACCAAAATATGTTCTCCAATTTTATTTTTCTTTACTTAGGAAAATAACAGTTATCTGAACTCCTGTTTCTATCAATACTTCCTATATTAGAATATAGCCTATTGTATGTTTTAAGTGACTAAAGTATAAAGACAAAGCTCCAAACTTCATATACCTCTCCACACCTATTTCTAAATTAATTTCTACTTTCAGCTGCCCACATCCACAGTTGCTAGCCTAACTTCCCTAATCAGCGAGTCTCAAAACTTTTACTCTCCTACCCTTTTGCTTCTGTCATCTTTAACACTCACACCCTTTTACCTACTAATCATGAATCAGTTACCAAATTACCATCTTGTTTTGGTACCTCTTATGATCATTCTTCCGTAGGCCCCGGTGGACTACAGCCTTGGTTACTGCACTAATCTTAATATTCTCCATGATGTCATTCTCTCTTCATCTTGACAAGCCATCTTACACATTAATATCCTTTTTCAGTTTTCATTTTAGATTCAGAGAGTACTTGTGTAGGTTTGTTATAAGGGTATATTGCATAATGCTGAGGTTTAGGGTATGATTGAACCTGTCACCCAGGTAGTCAGCATCACCCAGGTAGTGAGCACAGTACCCAATAGGTAGTTTTTCAACCCTTGTCCTGCCCCTCACTCATCCTTATATTAGTCCCATAGTCCCCAATGTCTATTATTCCCGTCTTTATGCCCATGCGTATCCAGTTTAGCTTCTACTTATAAAAAAGAATGAAATTATGTCCTTTACAACAACACAGATACAGCTGGAGGCCATTATCCTAAACAGAAAAGCAGATACCACATTACTACTTTTTTTACCAAATTTTTCACTACCAGATTTAAATATTTTTCCTATTATTTAATGATACATACAATTTCTGGTTGGCTTTGAAGAATTTGCATGGTTTGGGTCAACACTTCTTATTAGACCTAATGCTTTTATGGGATAAATATTTATTGAAAACCTACTGTGTGTCCAGCCCATACTGGCACTGGGTACACAAAATTAACAAGGCAAAAATGGTTCTTAGTGTGCTACCTTCTTTACTCACTATTTTTCCTATTTCTCCACAAATTAAAGGTTCTCTGTCATTCCCCAGCACAAAACCTGCCAGCTCATGAAGTTTAGAAAACAGAACTATGTTTTCTACATACACTGGTCATCCTATTACAAAGGGCTTTCTTTCTCTCCTTGCAAAATAAAACGGATCATGAAAACACTCCCTCCTACTTCTGTTGTGTCTAATATTAGTCTCTTTCATATCACTGAGAAAATACCGGGAAGAAGAATTTCATAAATTCCATAATTATTAGTGTTTTAAACTCTGTAACTAAATGGTAATTTTACCACATTCTCTTCTTACCAAGGCGAGATGGGGAAAGGGACTGAGATGGCAAAAGCTATTGAGCATTATTTATTTTCAGTTATATTGTATAAAGTGACATCTTCTGCTTAATTTTATTTATTTATGCCACAGACAAATTAATTTTTTTCTAACTATGAAAAGGAGACTTAAGAACATAGTTTATGAAAAAAATGGTCAGTGCATATCCTTGGCAATATAGCTCAGCTTAATTTTTTGAGGAAAATGTATATATCATGTAAATAAATAAAACTGTCTTGAATATTTGAATCCTTACTACAGATATAACATTAATGCTTGAAACTATTAATAATGGAATACTACTCAGCAACTAAAAGGAACTAATGACTAATACATGCCCCAGCATGGATGAATACCAGTTTATTATGTTGAAAGAAAAAGCCCATGAAAAAAGGACTACACACTCTATGATTCATTTATATAGAATTCTAGAAAACACAAACTAACCTATAGTGAAAGAAAGCTTGTCTGGGGACAGTGGTGGAGGAGGAATGGATTACAAATGGGACAAGCCTAATATTTTGCAGGAATACAAATATCCAGTATCTTGAGTACAAGATGATTTCACAGATGAAAACCTTTATGAAAGATCATCAAATTGTCCAACATATGCAGTTGTACCATAAAAGCCCTTACTACACCACTATGCAATCTATGCATTTAACAAAATTATACTTGTATTCCATAAATTTTCACAAATAAAAATAAATAATAAATTTATACAGTTTATCATATGTAAGTTTTACTTCGATTAAATTAAAGGAAGAAACACTAAATTTTAATAATTCACCCTAATAGTAGAGAGTTATCTCATGATAAATGTGATTCCAATTTTCCCTGCAAATGTACAATTTTGTTAAAACTAAAGTACAGAATTACTTTTAAAAGGTAAATTGACCTATATGTGGAAGTATTAAAAATGAAATAGGCAGGCTTCTGACTGTAAGATCATCTGGCTAGTAGAACTGGCTGACCACATGTTCCAGTTTCTCTTTATCTACAAATCACATACAAAAAAAAAAAAAAAACAACAACATACACAGGAATGCAGTCTATTAGGCTAATAGTATGTTATCAGAATCGGAAAATTCTGTAAATCTTTAAGGCAGAAAGAGATGGATTGACTAATCTTATTATTGGCTTCTTTTTCTGAAAGAGAGCTTTCAGCTTTTCCCACTGTCTAATTTTGATTCAGAAATGCAAGTTCTAAACCAGAACACTGGACAGTCACTTCTGCACTGGTGGGTGCTGCTTCAATGAGACAGCAAGATTCCTGCCCAGGTCATTACTTTCTACATTCATTGAGGGATTTATACTCAACAGAAAATTAGAAAGTAAGAGAATAATGCCAAGAAATAATGGATTATGCTGAAGGCAAGGTGAGGGAGACAGAACGTAAGTAATAGTTCATGATTTCATGATGCAGATTCCACATTTTCAGACTCTGCCAAATACACAGGTCATGGGAATATCAGAATATTTAGTAGAACTATATCTGATAAAAAACCATCTGGAATCTGAAAATCCAGGCATATCCACCTGTATTAGCTCAGGGTCTAAGTAAATTAAACCACGACTCACATGGACAAAAGTGGAACAAATATGATTCTCCTGCACTGTGTAATGCCAAATCTTGGAGATAATCCATTAATTGGGAAGTTAACAACAACAAAAGCCATTATGTGACTGATAGGGTTTCACTCTGTGTCCCCACCCAAATCTCATCTTGAATTGTGCTCCCACAATTCCCACGTGTTGTGGGAGGGACTCGATGGGAGATAATTTGAATCATACTGTTCTCATGGTAGTGAATAAATCTCACGAGATCTGATAGTTTTATCAGGGATTTCTGCTTCTGCATATTCCTCATTTTCTCTTGCACCACAACGTATGAAGTGCCTTTTGCCTCCCACCATGATTCTGAGACCTCCCCAGCCGTGTGGAACTGTAAGTCCAATTAAACCTCTTTTCCTTCACAGTCTCAGGCATTTCTTTATCAGTAGCATGAAAACACCAGACTAACACAGTAAACTGGTATCAGTAGAGTAGGCTGTTGCTGAAAAGATACCTGAAAATGTGGAAGTGACTTCGGAACTGGGTAACAAGCAGAGGTTGGAACAGTTTGGAGGACAAGGAAGACATAAAAATATGGGAAAGTTTGGAACTTCCTAGAGACTTGTTAAATGGCTTTGACAAAAATACTGGTAATGAACGGACAATGAAATTCAGGCTGAGTTGGTCTCAGATGGAGATGAGGAACTTGTTGGGAACTGGAGCAAAGGTAACTCTTGTTATGTTTTAGCAAAGAGACTGGCGGCATTTTGCCCTTGCACTACGGATTTGTAGAACTTTGAACCTGGAAGAGATTATTTAGGGTATCTGGCAGAAGAAATTTCTAAGCACCAAAGCTTTCAAGAGGTTACTTGGGTGCTGCTAAAAGCACTTCACTTTAAAAGGGAAAGAGAGCATGAAAGTTTGGAAAATTTGCAGACTGACAATGTGATAGAAAAGAAAATCCCATTTTCTGAGGAGAAATTCCAGCTGCCGGAAGTATTTGCATAAGTAATGAGGAGCCAAACGTTAATCCCCAAGACAATGGGGAAAATGTCTCCAGGGCATGTCAGAGACCTTTGCAGCAGCCTCTCCCTTCACAGACCTGGAGATCTAGAAGGAAAAAATGGTTTTATGGGCAGGGCCCAGGGTCCCCATTCTGTGTGCTGTCTAGGGACTTGTTGCCCTGCGTCCCAGCCCCTTCAGCCATGGCTGAAAGGTGCCACCACAGAGCTCGGGCTGTGGCTTCAGAGGCTGCAAGCCCCAAGCCTTGGCACCTTCCACATGGTTCTGAGGCTGCAGGTGCACAGAGTCAAGAATTGGGGTTTGGGAATCTCTGCCTAGATTTAAGAAAACACATGGAAATGCCTGGATTGTACATTTGCAGGGGAGGGCTCTCGTGGAGAACCTCTACTAGGGCAGTGCAAAAGGGAAATGTGGGGTCGGAGCCCCCACACAGAGTCCCTCCTGGGGCACCACCTGGTGGAGCTGTGAGAAGAGGGCCACCATCCTCCAGACACCAGAATGGTAGATCCACCTACAGCTTGCACTGTGCACCTGGAAAAGCTTCAGACACTCAATGCCAGCCCGTGAAAGCAGCCAGAAGGGAGACTGCCCTTCAAAGCCACAGGAGCAGAGCTGCCCAAGACCATGGGAACCCACCGCTTGCATCTGTGTGACCTGGATGTCAGACCTGGAATCAAAGAAGATCATTTTGGAGCTTTAAAATTTGACTGCCCCATTGGATTTCAGACTTTCATGGGCCTTGCAACCCATTTGTTTTGGCCAATTTCTCCCATTTAGAATGGCTGTATTTGCCCAATACTTGTACCCTCATTGTATCTAGGAAGTAACTAGCTTGCTTTTGATTTTACAGGCTCATAGGCGGAAAGGACTTGCCTTGTCTCAGATGAGACTTTGGACTGAGTACTTTTGGGTTAATGTTGAAATGAGTTAAGACTTTGGGGGACTGTTAGGAAGGCATGATTGGTTTTGAAATGGGAGGACATGAGATCTGGAAGGGCCAGGGTGGAATGTTATGGTTTGGCTCTGTGTCCTCACCCAAATCTCATCTTCAGCTGTACTCCCATAATTGCCACATATTGTGGAGGGACCCAGTGGGAGATAATTTGAATCATGGGGGTGGTTTCCCCCATATTATTCTCAAGGTAGTGAATAAGTCTCACACTATCTGATGGTTTTCGCATCTTCCTCATTTTCTCTTGAAGTGCCTTTCAGCTCCCATCATGATTCTGAGGACTCCCCAGCCATGTGGAACTGTAAGTCCAAGTAAGCCTCTTTTTCTTCCCCGTCTTGTGTATGTCTTTATCAGCAGTGTGAAAACAGACTAATACAATGACCAATTAGAAATGCTTCAGAACTAGGAGAAATAACATAATATAGATAATTGAAGCAGTTCAAACCTCTGAAAATCTTTTTTCTATAGAATCTAGAAACAAATATTATTTAAAGATGTTTAAGATTTTAAAAAGGGCTGGGCATGGTGGCTCATGACAGTAATCCCAACACTTTGGAGGCCGAGGTGGGTGGATCATGAGGTCAGGAGTTTGAGACCAGCCTGACCAACATGGTGAAACCTCATCTCTACTAAAAATACAAAAATTAGCTGGGCAGGGTGGCAAACACCTGTAATCCCAGCTACTCGAGAGGCTGAGATGGGGGAATTGTTTGAATCTGGGAGGCAGAGGATGCAGTGAGCCGAGATCGTGCCATTCCACTCCAGCCTGGGCAAGAGGGTGAGACTCCGTCTCACAAAATAAATAAATAAATAAACAAACAAACAATAAAAAGGATGTACTTTGATCTTAAGGGAGAAAAACCATAAAGTAAAAACTTTATGCTTTTTGGATATTAAATGAGAGATAGATGAACTAATTACAGACATCAGAAAAATGATACATTATAAAGAATTTTAAAAGTTGGCATAAGAGGAAATAACACATAGAAATGACAAATCAAACTAATAATGTGGCAGACAAATTTGCAAAGCTCATCCAGGATTTTCAGAAATAGGAAACGTATTAAAGCAGTGAAACAGGAGCTCATGGGAGATAGAGAACAACTCTAGCATATTGGTGCTCCTTAGGAAGAATCCAGGAGTAGAGACAAAACTGTAATTGAAAACAGACCTTTAATACCTGATCTGTCTGCAGAATTAAAAGATTTTCTGCATTAATGTTTGCCTAGACATGATCTGAAGACATGTTTTGTTTGTTTCAGTGTATATTTATTCAACACAAGGATATTAAAAAATATATCTTACAGATTTTGTGATAGAAAAAAAGTTATTGAAAAAAGAAAAGATAATCAGATCTATACTCGGGTAGAATAAAAACTAAAAGGTGTTCCCTGGACATAGACTTCTTTACCTTCTGGAAGTCACTGACCACTTGAAGAAATGAGTATACATATATGTACCTATGTGTACAATATAGTGCACACAAGATGAGGAATTCACAGAATGCCTAACTCATTACCCATGGATCCCTTTGGGCTTCAGGAACACGGGGTGGTGAGGGGAAAATGTGCCATAAGACTTTCTTGTCTAGACAAGTTGCATTTCTTACGTGAAGAAAATGGAAACAGTCTGAGATATACAATGGATACCCATTTACTCTTAAAGGAAAAAGGTACTTTCTGACACATTTCAGCTATGATGAGGTCAGATTTTAATACTCAAATTGGCTAATCACAGCATATTTAAAAAATGTCATTTGTCTGAGAATCCATTATAAAGAAATAATTCCAGTTGATTTATGTAGCCAAATATCCATCTTAATAATATTGTAATAGTGAAATACTTTTCATTTCCTTTTTAGATATATTATTCTGTCTGAAATCTCCCATAATTAAAACAACATCTGCTTCATCACTTGTCACAATTTCAAAGAGCATTATCTATAATGCATCAGTTTTATTGTAGCATAGTTTTATTTTATTCATGATTGTAAAGGCAACTTTCTCTCACATGGATGCTTTTTCTCTTAAATCTAGTCAACTTTCCTTTCAAGACAGTAGCATTTTCTTCTTGATCTTTATTATTAATTTTAGAGTAAGTTGGCTTTAACATGCCATAGGAATTCTATTAATTTTCAAAAATTTTTAAGCTTGTAGTATAAATATTTGAGTTGGCTTATATTTGAAAAGAAACAAAACACATTTTAATGAAAATACACTTGAGAGCATTTGAGCTAAAAGAAATACATAAAATAAACATTTTCTCAAAATATAGCTATTATATAAAATTTCTGAAAATATTTATTAGCATAATAATGAGAAATAATAGCCTATTTAATTATTATTGATACCTATTATATTCCAAGCACTAAGCTAGTCACTTAACTTCATTAAAGTCACTAAATTGCCTTTAAAAACCCTGTGACATAGACACTATTAGTATTTCCAGTTTATAGATGAGAAAATTAGGCATAGAAAAAATGAGTGAATTGCCAAGAGTTAATCTGCCGAGCCACAATTCAAAGTAAAGAAAATTTGGCTCCAGATTTGACTGTTTTAAATCCTACATTATACACCCCTAGTAGGTAAACCACATCACATGCGGAAAAGTCAAGTAAACGAGACAAATACCCTGCTTCTCTTGATTGCTCTGTCTTCTTCATAAGGACAATTATGTGCACACTCAAAAGCATTTTTTGATTTTCAGCAAGTGAAATTACTAGCAGGTTTAGAGGTTTTGCCAATGTGTACATCATATACAAATGCAACATTTTGTGATGACTTAAAAATGTTAGAGGTATCCTGGAGCATCAAATAATCATGCCTAATTAAATTAAAGAAACTTTTAGTCAGCTGTGAGCTGTGATTATTTTTTGGTTGAGCAGCTTACAATCCTTTCACCATTCAGAGTCCAAGAGACTGCTTAGCACTTAACCTAAACATGGGAAGCACTTAATAAAGAAATTATTCTGTTCTCATTCAGTTATAGATAATTAAATTATGCATTACTTTATTGTTCTTATTTTCTGTAGGCTCTCATATTTGTATTATAACAAAGGTAATATTGATTTACAAATAATGTCAAATGGGATTTTACAAAGTTTAAATATCTATAATGTTAACTATTTAGAAATGTATATTTTAAATGAACTATTGTATGCATGATGAACATGTTTTAAATGAAAGTCTGATAAGTATACAGTATTAGCCAAAGATTTAAATTACAGTAACTGATTTTGACATCCCCAGTAAATGCTAAGAAACATAGCTTTTATAGCAAGTTCATGGAAATGTTCAGATAAAATATTCATGAATTCTCTACTAAAAGAAAAGCCTCTTATGGTCTTGTTTGACAGAGGATGACCTTTTCTTCAATAAGTTCCCATCTTTGCTGTAACTTGGTGTTTGGATGCCCTGCTTAGATGAATAAAACATAGCATTTTGTTCTTTGTGTTTGCTAGTATATGTGATAATTAATAGAAAGGAAGACTTTGAAGTTTTAAATGAAGTAAGTGGGTTGTTTTTTCAAAAGGCATTAAGGAATTTTTGAAGATCAATTTCCCAGCAGAATATTTGTCAAAGCAATTAGGATCCACTCCGACTTGGGTATACCCAGTAGTGCTCAACTGATGTGCTCTTTCACATAACTAAAGCATTTTTAACTTTAGTGATCTGCATTACTCATATAGTCTGCCACCTGATGACTCTTACACAGATGGATCAGCAATTCAGTTATATACAGAAAGAGACTTTATGAAAATACAATCAGTCAAATATACCACAGTTTTCAGTATGTTGAAAACAAAACAAAGGGAAACATGAATTGGATAATTTTAAACCAAATGAACCATATAGAAGCTGTCTAGGTTCAATTTTAGTATTTATGCTTTTAGCTTCAGTCCTTGTATTCTTGAGAAAAAAGAAAGTAGTATCTAATGATAATGTATCTACAGAAAATAATAATAACTAAGGTAGCAAGATGTCATCTACTCATGTCCTGAAGATTTAAAAGTTTGCTAAGATGACCATTTATTCAACCATACCCTTTTAGCAAATAAGGTATCATCTGGTCCCCAAAAAAGTGCCACATTAATTTTTGAAGTCATAGGATACCACCGATGCATTTAATCAGTAATTTACTGAATGGCCTGACTCAGAGTTAGGAGCTGATTGTGTAGTATTGAAAGACTAATTAGGACCTCAGTATGTTGATTTGGAAAATAAGCTGTGGACTTACTAATTTTTTTATAGTGATCTCTCTATAAAAATCTGTTTTTAATAGGGACGTTGACATAGCCTATCCCTGGAAAAGGAGTAATTGCATTCTGATTGTGGGAATTATGTCTATATTCTGCCAAAACTCTCTGATGTATACTGAACATATCCGGAAACACTGAATGAAGGGCATTACCCATATTTGGCTAACAAGTATTTATAGAATTAAAACAAGTAAAATGCCAAATTCATATTATTGGTAATATTCATTGAAAACATGCCCTGAAAATGAAATTCCAGCTTATTGGCATGATTTCTAGCCAAGTATTTTCAGTTAATCAAGTACCAATGGATGACATGAAATTTTTATGTCTATTCACTGATGTACAATTAACATGATCTGGAGAATTCTGAGAAAGTATATTAGTTTGAATAAATGTTTAAACTTCCTAGACTAATCTTCTAGATTAGCATTCCCCCAAAGTATTTCTATAGAGGATTAGTCCTGTAAAATGCTTTTCAAAAAGTGATTCCTTGGTCAATTAAGTTAAGGAAATGTGTGCGGTATATTACTATCCTCACCACATACAAAGTAAAGTAGAACATTAAAAGCTCTGATAATTCCTTCAGTAAGGAAACTTGTTTGGCTTTTTGCAATCTAGTGTCTCCAAAAGGTACTTAACTACAAAATCCTTTACTTGTATAACATTTATTAAAATCCTAAACATCTAATTTTCTGGAAAATGATTTCCAAGGTAGCAAATGCATGTACCAGAGATATTCAATTTTGAAAAATATCTTTGGGAAATATTTGGCAAAACTCTCTCACATATGAAGAAATAAATTGTTTTCTATATGGCATTTCGGTATGTAGAATATGTAAGTTTTTTTCTAGATTTATAATGTTGACTATTGGAAAATCTATAAGGTTAAGTGAAATGGCTCCTTTATGACTATTATAATGTTTATTCAATGTTGTCTTTTGTCCACAACAATAATAACAAGCCAACTATTTTGAGTGCTTGCCATGTGTCAGGCATTAAGTACTTTAAACGAAATAATATACATATTCCTCACAACCTGAATGTTGGATGTGATATTATTATTTCAAGTTCTTAGAAGAAGAAATGAAGGAAACAGAGAAGTTACCTAAAGTGATGACAGTCTCATGACCAGTGAGTAGCAATGCTGGGATTCAGTCCCAAGTAGCCTGGCTTCAAAGCCCCTATGCTTAATTACAGCACTGTGCTGCCATATGTAGTAGAGCCTGGGCTGACTCTTCTGATTCTCCTGCCATCCCCACTCATTTACTCATTTGTAGCTTTAGCCTGTCAATGGTTACTAATATATTTCAATGAAGAGGAAACCTAGTATTATTTCAAAAGTTTGAAACACTTTACTGTCCTCCTGACACATGCCAACATAGCAGTAGTCAATTCAAACTCTTGAGCCTGAGTCAGCAGAATAAACTTTTCAAAGATTAATCTAATATTTTTTCCCAAAGTAGTATTCCAATATACAAAGAATTTATGAATATGGTAATTTTTTTATTTTAGATAACATGAAATAATAGAAACATCGTACTATTTCCCCCTTTTTTGATATTTACAATTTTGCTTGACTCAGCATTTCCCAAACATATTTTAGCATAGAATACTTTCTTCATGGCAAATATATCGACATCTTGAAGAACTCTGTTAAACCCACACTAAGTTTGGTAAATAAAGTACTGAGTTATGAGCCCTGATATGCTGATGAGTGTTTAAAAACTAGCTCTCCCAGGGTAAAAATAATTTTTTAAAGGCCTGATTTGCAGTGTCTACCAAGTTGTAGTATAAATACCTTCATCATGGCTGATTTAAAGCTACCAGACTAAGTTGCTGAACACAGAGTAGGGAAAAGATGGACACAGTAGGTTCTGGCAAACTGATGAGAACTAGATCCAGCTCATCATATCTTTATCAATCTTGACAAAATCTATAATTTCTTCTTTTATAACCATAAAAATTAGTGTCTTTTGATGTGGAGACCATTTTACATAAGAGACCAAGAAAGATATTTAAGAATTATATTCAAGGGTCTTATTTAAGTATCTTTACTTTATGTGGACACATTGAAAAGTCACATTTGAACCAAGTCACTCAATATACTTATGAACCTATAGACCTTCTTCAGAAATTCTAACTTTAAATGCATGTCAAGATAATCTATATCCTAATAACTCTAACTATTTAAATGTATACTCTTATAACAAAAAGATATAACATAATCTAGAATAAAAGGACATAGTATGTACTTAGGGAAAAATTACACAGAGATAATCATAAGGTGAAAAGAGGTAAGAAGTTTAGACCCAGGTTTGTTTCAAAGACTCACTATCTGTAGAGCTTTGCTTCTTAAATTGTGTACCCTATGGTGTTCCTTGTAATGCCTCTAAATATTCCTTTTTCTAAGTGTGTTAGTCCATTCTCAAACTACTATAAAGACATACCTGGGAATGGGTAGTTTACAAAGGAAAGAAGTTTAATATGCCCACAGTTCTATGGGCTGTACAGGCTTCTGCTTCTGGGGAAGCCTCAGGAAACTTACATTCATGGCAGAATGCAAAGGGAAAGTGGGGACATCTTCACAAGGCTGGCAGGAGAGAAAGAGCAAAGGGGGAAGTGCTACACACTTTTAAACAAAAGTGTTAAACAACCAGATCTTGTGAGAACTCATGCACTATCACGAGAACAGCAAGGGGGAAGTCTGCCCTCATGATCCAATCACCTCCTACCAGGCCCCTTCACCAACATTTAAGATTACAATTTGACATGAGATTTGGGTGGGGACAGAGAGGCAAATCATATCATTCCACCCTTGGCCCCTCAAAAATTTCATGTCCTTCTCACATTTCAAAACACAATCATGTTTTTCCAACAGTCCCCCAAAGTTCTAACCTCATTCAAGCATTAACTCAAAAGTCCAAGTCCAAAGTCTCATTTGAGACAAAGTAGCTCCCTTCCACCTACGAGCCTGAGAAATAAAAAAAATCTTAGTTACTTTCCAGAACTGTGAGCTGATTAAACCTTAGTTACTTTCAAGATCTGTGAGCTGATTAAACTTCTTTTCTTCATAAATTACCTAATTTCAGATATGTCATTATAGGAGTGTGAGAATGGGCTAATACAGAAAATTGGCATAAAAGAAACAATAAGGGTACAGACATTGGGTAAATACACCCATTCCAAGAGGGAGAAATTAGCCAAAACAAAGGGGCTACAGGCCCCATGGAAATTCAAAATCCAATAGGGCAGTCATTAAACCTTAAAGTTCTAAAATGGTCTCCTTTGACTCCATGTCTCACATCCAGGGCACACTGATGCAAAAGTTGGGCTCCTACAGCCTTGGGCAGCTCTGTCCCTGTGGCTTTGCAAGGTACAGCCCCCCTCCTCACTGCTTTCACAAGCTGATATTGAGTGTCTGCAGCTTTTCCAGGCACACAGTACAAACTGTCAGTGGGTCTACTCTTCTGGGGTCTGGAAGATGGTGGCCCTCTTCTCACAGCTCCACTATGCAGTGCCCCAGTTGTGACTCTGTGTTGGGGCTCCATCCCAACATTTCCCCTTTGCACTGCCGTAGTAGAGGTTTTCCTTGATGACTCTTCCCCTGCAACAGACTTTCTGCCTGGACATCCAGGTGTTTCCATACATCCTCTGAAATCTAGGCAGACACTCTCTAGTCTCAACTCTTGCCCTCTGTGCATCCACAGTCTTAACACCATGTGGAAGCCACCAAGGCTTGGGGCTTGCACCCCCTGAAGCAATGGCCCAAGTTGTTCCTTGGCCCCCTTTTAGCCGTGGCTGGAGCAGTCATGATGCAGAGCACCATGTCTTGAGGCTGCACAGAGCAGAGGGGCCCTGGACCTGGCCCACAAAACCATTCTTCCCTCCTAGGCCTCCAGGCCTATAATGGAAGGGGCTGCCAAGAAGGTCTCTGAAATGCCTTGAAGGGATTTTCCCTGTTGTCTTGACTATTAACATTTGGCTTCTATTTACTTATGCAAATTTCTGCAGCTAGCTTGAATTACTTCCCAGAAAATGAGTTTTTCTTTTCTACCACATGATGGGGCTGCAAATTTTCCAAACTTTTATGCTCTGCTTCCCTTTTAAATAATAGTTACAATTCAGTTTTTTTTTTTTTTTTTTTGCTTATGCAGTTGAGTGTAAGCTTTTAGAAGCAGCCAGGCAACGCCTTGAATGCCTTGCAGCTTAGAAATTTCTTCTTCAAATACCCCTAAATCATTTCTCTCAAGATCAAAGTTCAACAGATTTTTAGAGCTGGGGCACAATGCTGCAATTTTCTTTGCCAAAGCACAGCAAGAGTGACCTTTGCTCCAGTTCCCAATAAGTTGCTCATCTCCATCTGAAACCACATCAGCCTGCTTTTCACTGTACATATCACTATCAGCATTTTGGTCACAACAATTTAACAAGTCTCTAGGAAGTTCCAAACTGTCCCTCATCTTCCTGTTTTCTTCTGAGCCCTCTAAACTGTTCCAACATTTGCCAGTTACCCAGATCCAAAGCCACTTCCACATTTTCACGTATGTTTATAGAAATTCACCACTCTCATTACCAATTTTCTGTATTAATCCATTCTCACACTCCTATAATGACATATCTGAGATTAGGTAATTTATGAAGAAAAGAGGTTTAATCAGCTTACAGTTCTGCAGGCTGTTCAGGCCTCTGATTCTGGGGAGGCCCTAGGAAACTTACAGTCATAGCAGAAGGTGAAGGGGAAGCACATACATCTTCACATGGCTGGCAGAAGAGAGAGAATGAGGGGGAAGTGCTATACAATGTTAAACAACCAGATCTCATGAGAACTCATGCACAATCATGAGAACAGCACAAATGAAGTCTGCCCCCATGATTCAATCACTTCCTACCAGGCCCCTCCTGCAATATCAAGGATTAGAATTCAACATGAGATTTGTATGTGTACATAAAGCCAAACCATATCACTAAGCTTTCCTTATCCATATCATGAAATGGCTCTTTGATACATGTATTTCAGTCAGTCTTTCTCATGAAAACTTCAGAGACAACAAAACCATCCATGCTTATGCTACTAGCATTGAAACCATGCTTATTGCATTAAAACTGTTGGAGAAGAAAACTTTTTTTTTAAATCTTAGTTCAGTGATTTGGGGGCTGCAAATTAAACTGACAAAAGACAGGTCAGTGAGCAAATAGATTTTTACTTATATATGTACAAAGGTGTTCACAGAGAAATGGGACTCAAGGAGAGAGTTAGGAAGTCAGAATTGGGGGTTTATATACAATCTTAACAAGGAAAGAGGAGAAGAGAACAATTCTTATGGGAAAAAAATGACTTTTAAGAAAGACAAATGGGCCCATAGGAGGATGGGTGAGAGATATGATAATTTTGTGATAATGTCTGTTTAGATGATTTCTTATCCTATTGCTGACTTCTTCTCTTTGGTAACGGGAGGCAATCTTCCTGGCCTACTAAACTGGGGAGGGGATTTATGACAGCTGAATTCTTTGGAAATTCTCTGCTTTTAGGCAGATAAATGAAGTTTGGGGGGAAAAGATCCTCATCACAGATATATTATGGAGCCTTTCAAAATGAATCTGGACAATGACATCTATTAAGTATAGAGGCAGTAGGACAACCAAGAATGCAGGGAGATAGTGACTAAAGTAAGGAAACTGATCTGCACAGCTATTCTGAGGTTTTTCTGCAGCACAGTGTTAGGCCAGGAAACACCATCATTGTGGATATTTGAAAAACAAAATGTCCAGCAATCAGAGGCCATTTGTTAGGTGATAGCTGTTGTGGGTCCATTTTGAGCCTGATAGGTTACTTCTCTTTAAGAAAAGATTTGGCTTCCTTAAGAAGCAGGGGAAGGAACTAACAGGCTACAAGTACAAATCAAAGACAAATTCATACAAATTAGTATATAAATAGTAAAAAACTGACCATTGATTGAAATTGGTCTCTCAATTCAAAGCAGAAAAACGTGATAAGAATTAAAGCAAATGATACAATTCTAAAATTATTAAAGACAGTAGTAGTGCATACACTCAGAATGATGCTCAAAATACTTTAAAACTTTATGGCATAGACATTAGCCAGTTGGAGCAGTACTGGCTGAAAATAGTTGATATGCTATGATGTTGTGTGCTGGTCAGCATTGCACATGTCAGATATTCATATTATCTCATTTTTCAATAACTCCCTTATACCTGACCTAATGTAACTTGAGTGTTTGGAGTTAGATGTTGCTGAATTATAGTATTTATTTTTTGAAATTAATATTACATTATATTTATTTTTCATACCTACTATATAATTTATCATAATTGTAAGAAAACAAATATTTCTTGATTGCATAAACAAACCCTGTACATATATTTGTACAAGGTTTAAAAGGTTTTACAAGGTTTAAAAACATTACATTGAACTTTATGTATTTTTCCTTAGAAATATCATTTAGAACATAAAAAGCAAGATTATATAGCACAACATGTTGCATTTTAAGTAAAGTATGAAAATGTGGCAAAGATTTTCAATGTTATTCATTTTGAATAATAATTAGCACATTGTTGGTTTTAAAATTCTTTGTAATCCTATTAACTTATGCAATAGATGTGAAGCAATGTTATGTTTAACAAAGATGTCACAAAAATCAGGGGAAAAAAATGAAACATATGCCCTGAATGCTTTTGAAGCTACTGTGAGAACATGAAGTCGAAATTATGAGCTAGCAGCCAACACGAGAAAACACAAGCTTCTTCTCTGCATGTAGTAAGCGATTTGTGAACAACAATTACTAACTAGAGCAAATGAGGGGAAAACACAGGGCTCAGCCAGGTGTTGCTTTACCTCAGTGATTTACTCTGCTGTTTGATCAATGATGAGAACAAAATGACCCACATCCTCAGGAAGCCATGAATGTTTCAAGGCAGCTGTGAAAGCACCTGGCTACTTGTCTGACACAAAGACTACGTCCATTAAGGAAGATTCAACATTTATTTCTATGGACTTGAACCAGAAACAATCGCAGTGAATTTTCTGTTGCATTGCATTATTCCTTTAATGAGAGAACAAAAGCAGTTTTTCAGCCCCACTCTGGTGAACTGGCAGGAATACCAGCATCTCCCTGAACCACTGTGACAAGATCATTCAGCATTCCTCAGTAGCCAGCAGTATGAGCACGTTCTCCCTTTCTGTACCTTCTGTAATATATATCCCATAGATAAATGATATATATATTCCAGAAGGAATTTCATATATATATATATATAAAAAATATATATAAAAAATATATATATACACCGTGTGTATATATAAATTATTTTCCCTTTAAACTATTTTCATAAATTATGCATAATATAATTATTCATACACACACATATACATATTGTATTATGTGTATAGCTTCCACTCCCAAAAAGCAATAGAGATAAAAACACAAAAATGCACATTTTAAAAATATTTTATAGCTGGAGTATACAGAAAACATTATATAGAATCTTAGGGTAAGCTGTGATATCCTACAAAATCTATGGAACCCAGCAAAATTTCACCAATTAGAATTTTACTGATCAAGTGTTATTAAACTGTATCTAGGAAAAGGAGATGACAGTTCATGGGATGGAGGCCCTACAAGGGTGATGAGGAAGAATCGGTTTAGAATTAGTGAAAAGGCAATTGATACTGGGGCATTTTCAACCAACAATCAAATCATTCGGAATATTTTTGCTTTTGTTTCCCAATCCGAATAATTTTTAAAATGAAACTGTTAAATAATGGGAAATATTGATAATCCAAGAAACGAACCCAAGGTAGCTTTTACTATCACACAATAGAATCACAGCATAATGTATTTCATTTTTTAAATCAATACTGTATGTTCAAACTTTCACCATTTTGAAATAACCTTTCCTTGTTTTCTGGCATTACTATTATCATTATTACAGTTATCTTTTTTTTACTTTTTTACATTAATTCTACTTTCGTAAAATGGTGGTCATATGCATGGAGTACGTAAATCAATTGGACTGTGCTTATATTGTGTCATAGAGGATTTATAGAACAAAAGTTCAGAGGGCATGACAATTGTCTGGTAAGACCTTAAACAAGTTTTAAACATTTTAAATATAAAAGATAGTCAAATGAAAGCTACCTAATGTGTTTGTGTGGCACCATACTAGGTCCTGTGGGCTGTTCCTATCTTTAAATTTAGCACCGTTGGTACGGTACAGTTCGTAAGTGCTAGACTTCAGTCAGAAGTCTGTTCTTTACATGTTACATAACTTTGGGTAAGTCTTTTCCAGGCTGATCCTATTTCTTCACCTTTAAAATGAGAAGTGCTGTACCTACTAAGTTACAGTGTATATTAAGTGATTCAATGTATGTGAAAGAGCGCGTAGGAAGTAGAAAAGTGCAGCACAATATATTTGTGTATATCCTATAATATAAGGAGGAATAGAAGAGCTTCAGATAAGGGCAGTCAATTGCTGGATTTCATGAGGAATAGAGAGTAAATGTTCTAGGAATTCGGACGTAAAAACCAATTCCATCTGAAGTAATCAAAGAAGCCTTAAGCTAGTCTGGTGTTCTATCTTAAGGTAAAAAATGGTAATTGCTGCTATTTTATCTCATATTATGAATGAAAGTCTTTAAATGGGGACTGTCTTCTAAAATGCCTAATGTTATTCATGGGTTGTTTCGCAGCCCCAAAATATGACTGAAATTTTCTTGTCTGTTTATGCACCTTAGGGATCCAACAGAAAAAGATTTTTTTCTTTCATGAGACATCCAGTAAGCAAATTTATAAAATTTATAGTCTAATTTTCATAAAGCTTCATGGTTTAAAACACTCTTGAAGCCAATGGTCTTTCAGCTAGCTGCCACCGCAATTTTGTGTAGTCACGTGAATTGAAGAATAAGCCACATGTATTACTTTATAGTTATAGCTTATAATAAATATATTCATGTTTGGGCTTTACATTTTGAAAAGTATTAGCATTTTGAATTATATCTTAGAATAAATATTCAGAATATGACATGAGTTAAGATTAGGTTTAGGTAGGCTCTTTGGAATAAAATTATTTTCCCTTTAAACAGTTTTAAAAATTATGAATAATACAATTACTTGTTAAGGTAATTTAAAAATCATTAGCTATTGCACAATTTCAAGATATACTTCTGTTTTGCTCTTCTTACATCTAGTTTTACTAAGCTAGCATGGTAAATTGCTAATGCATTCACATATATATGGGGGTGTGTCTGTGTGTGTGTATATATATATATATATATATGTGCCATCACATATAGGATTTGGGGGTATTGCTATTTACAAAAAAACAGAATCATGTCATATATATTTTTTGTAACTTGTTTTTGACACTTTACATATTATGCTTATTTTTCTATGCCTATATATACATACTTTTTAAAATGTATTAATTTCTTCTGTTTCTAAACTTTTTACAAAATGCAACAATAAAATTTGCATGTAAAGCTTTATCCACTCATACTAAAATATTTTAAAGATTTATATCTGTATAAGCTTTGTTACTTGGCTGCTTCCTTTCCGTAATATTAGTTAAAATGATTTTAGTCATCTACTTATTAATGACTTGTCATATTATTTTAATTTTTACCTTTAAAATAGCTTTTCAATTAGCTCTTTTTTTTTCTGTACCTGGAACATGATGCAAACTTTTTGTTGAAGAAATCAGAAATCAGCTGAGGTCCAGAAGTTACAAACCATATTCAAATATACCTAGGATATTTCTACATTTAAAACCCATTTTTAAATTATCATATGTAATTTGTATAATTGTACAGATCAAATAATAATACTTTTGCCTGGAAGAATTACTAGAAACTAATGTTCTTGATTTTAATATAAACAGATGTTATAAATGAGGAATTTGTTTAATGTTCAGATGAGGTAGGCCAAATGATTGATTTTTCTTTATGGCCAGGCCAACTTTCTGAGATTTGGGAGAATAGCCTATGTTAAATTCCTAGAAAGTACTGGTACAACATATATTCTTTTTACTGAAACGTGACAAGTAATAATAAGGTCAGAAGAATCTCAGAGTGGTCCAATTTGAGGATACTTTTTTCTCTCATTTCAAAGAAACTGAATTTTATAGAATCTGTTATATAAGCAGTTTTTCAAATGCCTCTGGAACTAAATAATAGTCAGTAGATGTGTATGGTGTAAATTACTGAAAACAGCAGCTAAAGACAAGCTTAACAGTGAGCATGTTAAATCACAGTTGTAAGACTTATCAAAGAGAAATTAAAAAGACACAGATTATCCTGACAACTTTAAAGATAACTTGTCTGGTCTCACCTCTGTAAACAAAATATCCACATGCAGAAGAATGAAACTAGATCCCTGTCTCTCACCACTTAATAAAGTCAACTTAAAATGGATTAAAGACGTGAATGTAAAATGTGAAACTATGAAACTACTAAAAGAGAACATAGAGAAAACACTTCAAGACATTGGTCTAGGAAAGGAATTTTTGGATAACATTGCAAAATCCCAGGCAACAAAAACAAAACTAAACAATTGGGATTAGGTCAAACTAAAAAGCTCTGCACAGCAAAGGAAATAATCAACAGAATGTAGAAAAAACCTGCAGTAGGGGAGAAAATGTTTGTAAACTATGAATGTGAAAGGGATTAATAAACAGAATATATAAGGAGCTCAACTCAACACTGTAATGATAATGACCCAAATAATGCAGTTGTTAAATGGGCAAAATATCTGAATAGATATTTCTGAAGAGAAGACATACAAATAGCCAACCTGTATAAGAAAAAATCTTAAACATCATTAATCATCAGGTAAATGCAAATCTAAACCTCAATGAGATATTACCTCACCCAAGTTAGAATGGCTATGATGAAAAAGACAAAAAGTGACAAATGATTGCAAGGATATAGAAAAGGGGGAACTCTTATACACTGTTGGTGGGAATGTAAATTAGTACAGCCATTATGGAAAGCTGTATGGAGATTTTTCAAAAAATTAAAAATAAAACTACCATATAGCTTTCTTGCATAAGGTCATTTGTGCTTACTTTGGGCACACCAGATAATCCAGGCTAATTCCCCACCTCTGAATTCTTAACTTAATAAAAACCGCAAAGCCTCTGCCATAAAAGAACATTCACAGATTCTGGGAATTAAGATGTGATATTTCAGGGCTGTTACTCATTTTAATATTACAGTACAGCTGTCATATTGGTTTAACATACTACAATGTTATTTTCAAATTCAGAAAGAAAAAAAAGGAAGAACATAAAGTACTAACTTGCTGCATATAAGTCTCACATGTATATTTCAAACTCATAACTAGGTTTCAACCACATGCAGGAAATAGATAACAATGTATATTACCATTAAACTCTGATTACAAGAAAAAAACATATAAAAACAAAAGCACAGGAGACAGATATTCTTAGGAACTATTGTGATATCTAAAGCACAGAACATTTAAGAAACATTTCCAAAACAAAATATAGGTCAGAAGTATTTTGAAGCATGTTTTCAGGTTTCAAAAAATGTCAATTAACATGATAAACATGTATCACATCTACAGAATTTCACAGGTAAAATTATCGTGTTTGATTATACTGTCTCCTTCGTGAGCATACACGAAAGAAACACTGTTGTGTGCTTTTGCTTTGCAATTATACCCGTTAGTTCATTAGTAAAGAGAAAGGAAAAAATTATATAGTCTTAAAATTTTGTTCTGATTTGTACTTTCTGGTCTGTATTATTTATTTTATTTCAGTATTATTCTTTATTGACATTTCATTGAGTTTTTTATTATATTTCCCTTAAAACACACCTACACACACACACATTCCTATCCTAAAAGAGGCACAAGGAAGAAAATAAAAGAAAAATGTAAAGAAATAAGGCAGTAGAAAGCATTTTAAAAAGTAAATGAAGAAAGAAAAGAGTAAAGAAGGAAGGCAGGAGCATCTTAGAAAGAAGAGAAAAAAGGAGAGAAAAGAAAAGAATGATAGATGAGGGAAAGTGGAAGAGTTAATTCTATTTATGCTAAAAATTAGAACCTAGGACATAGTTGGAAGTCACAGGAAGACAGTGGTTCCATATGAAAGCTTTTTAAACAACTAGAGGTTTACAAAAAGGAATGGATAGCCTTGTGGAGTAAGGTACTCATTAATGCTGAAGCAAAAAATGGATAAGAAGCTATCAAAGAAGTGTCAAGGGATTTTCTGGTTGCTGGAAAAAAATATATTAAATGGCTTATAAGGTCTATCTTCATACTAAGATTCTATTGTGTAGCATTCAATATTAAGATTTTCATTGTCACAAGCATGTGTATATGAGTGTGCTCTCACTCTCTATCTCACTTTTTCACATACGCATGCATGCACACACACACAATGAGCACGTGCACACGCACACACCCTGATAGGTAAACCTTAATATATGTAGTATGCTTATAGATGATTGAGAATTAGCATTATTTAATACAGTTTTAGAAACATAACTTTATAACCCATATCACAAGTATTGAATTTTCAAAATAATGCATATTTCTATTTATCCATAGTGTGAATTTGAATAATAGTATTAGGAAAATTAAAAAATAACATTTTCAAAGGCAACAAGGATATTTGTGGCATTATTTTATTTTTTGCCTTTAGTTTTGAGCATAGATTTTAATTTTGAACTTATTACACTAAATTGGAATTCATTTTAGGAGAAAATGTAGTAAAAATGTAACTTTTCGATTCTTTTGTGGCACTTTGATTTAATATTAAAATTTACCTTCACATCTCTTCATTAAACAATTGCTCAACTCCTGTGAGGTTTAGCATTCTTATCTTTAAAATAAAGACCGTCTCCATTCCATTGATTTATGAGATTGAAGTAAGATAAATATACATGGTATAAAATAAATATTTAATAAAAATATTGTCTTGAGAGAAAAATAGTTAACTAGACTAATTTAGGATTTCTTCAGGTATCTCCACATAAGCATAAGAAAATAATACTCATCTAACTGTAAATGAGGCCTCTTTTGTTAACTAATTCCCGTGTACATTTTTTTTCTACAAATTTTTGTTACATAGTGTTTGAGAAACTATTGGAAACGTAGTCATCAGAAAGGTTTATATTTAAAACCATTTCAGCTATCTATTCAACAATCTTTTTCTTGAAGGTCAAAGCTAAGATTTTGAAGACTTAAATAAGGATGTATATCAGAAATAAAATTCTGCTGAAGACTATCCTGAATACATAATTCTTACTCAGGGAATATTGCTTGAGCCTTCAAGTTATTCCATCAGCCTCTGATCTGACAAACTCTAGATTTTATTCTCCTGCTTTTTTTTCCCCTGACTTTTTAGCACCAGAGATAAAAATCAATAGTTGCTCTTCTGTGTCCTAAAATCAGTTTTTCTCATATGGAAAATAAATGTATATGCTATATTTTCTGCTTTTTATTCATTACTTCAAGGGTGTTACCACCATATATCAGACTCAAATGTCATATAATCCTGGATTATTAAGAAAAAAATCATTAAATATATTCAAAACTAACTCTTGAGCTTTCATATATGGAAGCCTCATTTTAAAATAAAATTCTATATATTGTTGGCCTCTGTGAAAACAGAAAATCCAGCATTTGGGGGTGTATATTGACCTGTAAATTGTTTCTCTCATCCTCTCCTTTAATTCATTAACCATTTAAAGTGTGTGCTTAATATATATTGATTCAGTTCTTTCATAGTATGTCTCAGAATATCCAAGTTATATTAAGCAGTTTTCTTAATAAAAATTTAACAAAATCAAAACTTTGTGCATGAACTGTAGAAACTCTAATAGGAAAGTATTGGAAATTTCAACATTAGAGGAATGATTTCATAAAGTATACAGAATGGAGTATTTTAGCAATTAAAATAATAATTACAGATACTATTTCAAAATATGGAATTGGATTTAGTACGCATTGTTAAAAATAAATAGAATTATGTAAAATTATGTACATTTTATAACTATGTAAAATATGTATATTAACATATGAAAGGAATGTGCAAAAGCAAAGAGATTTTAGGGTTTAGGACATTTGGATCATGAAATCCATTTTTATTTGTTACTGTTTTATAAAAGTATAGGATGGAACTCGTAAAATTTAGGTGATGTAGGTGTACTATTAATTGCCCACTGGAGAATTGGAAATAGAAAAATAGTACCTATATTTTTCTCAGTAGTCATTCTTTTATGCTGTGGCTATAATTGAATTTCTTTTAAGTTTTGCAAGGATTATAGTGCTGACCTTGAGTGCTAAATCATTATGAAGCAAAATGTAAAACACTGGTAATATTGCTTTAGACATTGTACATTAAACTGAAAATTAACCATAAGATTGTATATATGAAAATGACATTTTCAAAAATTGTAATGAATTGATATGTTTAAATCAACCTCTAATTCGTATGATTTCTCTTTAAAGTTATGATTTATCCATCGAGCATGATTTAATATATTATTACACTATAATTCAAGAATATTAATGCAGCTTCCAACAGGGACAAATTTATTAATGGTGGTTTATTAAGAGCGAATGTGTCTTAATTCAAATGGTAAATTATCTGAGCACTTTTTCTGTTCTTTTTTTAATGAATTGATTGAGATTTAATTACCAAAGTTGAATTGGATACAACTTTATGTAATCATATTTTCATTTAAATATTCTTCATTTGTTATGCCAAAAATAGTACATATGGTTGCTACATAAAGAACATATCTGAAAAACTTATGTTTTCTTTTGAATCACTAAATTGTTTTCTTTTGAATCACTAAATTGTGTTCTTTGGTTACCCAAGAGTAGTTTCTCTGTTTAATGTAATAGTGAGAATGAATTTCCTAAATACATACTTTTTCCACTCATTTTATTCCTTGTCAACATAAAAGTATAATATTTTTGCCTCATGAATTCTTTTTTTATTTTTAATTGATGCATAAAAATGGTATATATTTATAGGGTACAGTGTGATATTTTGATACATGAATACACTGTGTAATGATGAAATCAAGGTAATTAACATATACATCCCCTCAAACAGTAATTTTTTTGTTGGAAACATTCAAAAATCCTGTCTTCTAGCTATTTAAAAATATGCAATAGCTTATTAGCTATAGTCACCTACAGTGCTGTAGAACACTAGAAGTTATTTCTCTTACCTAGCTGTCATTTGGTATTGTTTAGTTAACTTTTCTTTATCCACTTCCCTCCCCTTCCCAGTCTCTAGTAACCATTATTCTATGCTGTACAGTAAGATCAAATATTTTAGCTTTCACAGATGAGTGAGAACATGCAGTACTTATCTTTCTGCGACTTACATATTTCATTTAACATAATGGCCTCCAGGCTCATCCGTGTTGCCATAAAGGACAGAAATTCATTCTTTTTAACAGTGGAATAGTATTCCATTGTGTGTGTTACATATTTTCATTATTTATTCATCTGTGGATGGATACTTTGATTGCTTCCATATCTTGGCCATGGTGAATACTACTGCAATAATTATGATGTGGGGGGCTTAGGGTTGGGGGAATATTTTCCACATACTAATTTCATTTCCTCTCGATATATACCCAGTAGTAGGATATCTGGATTATATGGTAGTTCTATTTTTAGTTTTTGAAAGCCTCCAAACTATTTTTCATAATGACTGCACTAATTTACATTCCCACTGGCAGTGGATGAGTTCCATTTTCTCTGTATCCTTACCAGCACTGGTTATTTATTTTATTTTTGATAATAGCTATCCAAACGGAGTGAGATGGTAGTTTATTGTAATTTTGATTTACATTTTCCTGATGATTAGTGATGATGAGCATTTTTCACATATCGTTAGTCGTTTGTATGTCTTCTTTTCAGAAATGTCTATTTAGATCCTTTGCCCATTGTTAAATAGGATTATTTGTTTTTTGTTGTTGAGTGGTTTGAGTTCCTTGTATAGTCCTTGATATTAATCCATTGTTGAATGAATAGTAGTTTGCAAATATCTTCTCTTGTTTTCCAGGTGTTTGTTGACTCTGTTGATTATTTTCTTTGCTGTTCAGAAGCTTTGGTTTGATATAATCTCATGGGTATTTTTGCTTTTGTTTTTGTTACCTATGGTTTTGAGACCTATTCATAAAATTATTGCCTGGACTAATGTCCTGAGGCATTTCCCTAGTGTTTTCTTTAAATAGTTTTATATTTTTGAGTCTTACATTTAACTCTTTAATCCATTTATGTTGATTTTTGTATACGGTGAGAGATAGGTATCTAGTTTCGTTTTCTTCATGTGGTCGTACAGTTTTCCCAGCATCATTTATTGAAAAGATGCCAAAAACATATATTGAGGAAAGGAATGTATGTTTTTGGCATCTTTGCCAAAAATCAGCTGGCTGCAAATACATAGGTTTATTTCTGTGTTCTCTATTCCGTCACATTGGTATTGAAATGTGTTTCTATGACAGAACCATGCTGCTTTGGTTACTCTGTCTTTGTAATATATTTTGAAGTCAGGCAGTGTGATGTCTCCAGCTTTTGTTTTGTTTTGTTTTTTCCTCAAAACTGCTTCAGTGATTTGATTTTTCTATTTCTGTAAAGAATGTAATTGTTATTTTGATAGGGGTGGTATGGAATCTAGATTGCTTTGGGTGGTATGGTGATTTAACAATACTAATTATTTGAATCCATGAGCATAGCATGTCTTTACATTTATTTGTTTCCTCTTAAAGTTTTTCATCACTGTTTTATAGTTTTTATTATGGAGATTTTTCATCTCCTTGGTTAAATGTATTCCTAGATATGATATTTATTTATTGTTGCAGCTATTTTAAATGGGATTGCCTTGTTGATTTTTTCAGCACATTTATGACTGTTGTATAGAAATGCTACTGATTTTTGTACGTTGATTTTCTATCCTGCAACTTTTCTGAATTTGTTTATTAATTCTAAGAGTTTTTGGTAGAGTCTGTAGGTTTTTCTGTATATAAGATCATGAGATCTGCAATTAGGGAGAATTTTACTTCCTCCTTTCCAATTTGGATACCTTCTGTTTCTTTCTCTTGCTTAATTGTTCTGGCTAGGAATTCCAGTTCTATAATAAATAAAAGAGTGGTAAAAGTAAACGTCCTGGTATTATTTCAGTTCTTAAAGGAAAATCTTTCAACTTTTCCCCATTCAGTATGATGTTGGATGTGTGTTTATCATATATGGCCTTTATTGTGTTGAGGTACATTCCTTCTATACCTAATTTGTAGAAAGTCTATATAATGAAGATATGTTGATTTTTATCAAATGCTTTTTTTTTGCATCTGTTGAGATAATTATATTTTTGTCCTTCATTCTGTTGATGTGATAGTTAAAAATTGGTATTAGTTCTTCTTTAACAGGGTGGTACAATTCACCAGTGAAGCCATTGTTCCTGGTCTTTTCTCTGTTGGGAGACTTTTTATTACTGGTTCTATCATGTTACTCATTATTGGTCTGTTCAGATTTTCTATTTCTTCACTGTACAACCTTGGTAGTTTGTATGTGTTGAAGAATGTATTCATTTCCCCTAGGTTTTCAAATTTGTTGGCATTTTGTGGTTTATAACAGTCTCTAATGATCCTTTGTATTCTTGTGGTATCAGTTATAATGTCTTCTTTTTTGTTTCTGCTTTTATTTATTTGGGTGTTCTTTCTCTTTTTCTTAGTCTAGTTAAAGGTTTGTCAATTTTGTTCCTTTTTTCAAAATATTAATTTCATTGATGTTTTGTATTATTTCATCTCCATTTTGTTTATTTCTGTTCTGATCTTTATTATTTCTTTTTGTCTACTAGTTTTGGGCTTGATTTGTTCTTGCTTTTCTAGTTCCTTTAGATGCATCGTTAGATTTTTTATTTGTAATATTTCTACTTTTTAAATATAGGAACATATTGCTATAAACCTCACTCTTAGTACTGCCTTTTCTATATCTCTTAGGTTTGGGTATGTTTTGTTTCTATTTTCATTTGCTTCAAGAGAATGTGTAATTTCTTTCCTGATTTGTCTATTTGGTAACTCAGAAGCATTTTGTTTAATTTCCACGTGTTTGTGTATTTTTTGAGGTTCATCTTACTGATTTCTAATTTTATTCTATTGTGATCAGAAAAGACACGATATTATTTCAGTTTTTATAAACTTGTTGAGACTTGTTTTGTGGCCTAACATGTGGTCTATTCTGGATATTACTTTTTTGATTTTCTGTCTTGATAAGCTGTCTAATGCTGAGAGTAGGGTGTTGAAGTCCCCAACTGCTATTGTATTGGGGTCTATCTTTCTCTTTAGATCTAATATTTGCTTTATATATCTGGTTGCTGCAGTGTTGAGTGCATATATATTTAAGATTGTTACATCCTCTTGCTAACTTGATTCTTCTATCATTATATAAAAGTCTCTTTAAAGTTTCTGACATAAACTCTATTTTACTTGATTCAAGTATAGCTATTCTTGCTTATTTTTGGCTTGCATTTGAATGGAATGTCTTTTTCCATTCCTTCACTTTCAGTCTATTTGTGTCCTTACAGTGAAATGAGTTTCTTGTAAACAGTACATAGTTAGGTCTTGTTTCTTTAAGCAGTCTTGTTGTGTCTCTACAGTCTATAGTTAGGACTTATTTTAAATAGTGAATTATCTGAGTGCTTTTTCTTATATGCGACATTATTCATTTCTGTTTTAGCTCATGTGACAAACTTTTATTTCCTAGTAACTTCTGTAATTATCTCTCGTTTTAAGAATATATTCTACACCAAAAATAATGTTCCAATTGAACAGCCAGAAAGAGTTTTAAATGTAGTTTCTAAAGACCTTTTTTCCTTAGAAAAGCCAAACTTGTCATTCTCACAAATTTAAGAAAATACTTTGTCCTTAGAACACAAAAGCAACCTTCAGAAATAAAATGCCAAACTTTTAATACTTAAGTCTTTCTTAGAAATTGAAATATGACAGAATCAATTTTTCAAATCTAATTCTCACCTGTGATTGGTACCTTTAAGTAGATTTCTGAAAATGAATTGGAAAGATATAATGAGTTTATAATGTAACTTCTAACTTGGAGTTTTTATTTACCTTAATATATCTGACGTCTTTTATATTTTTTCTCCCTCAGGAGGAAAAAATCTAGTTCTCAATACAACATTGTTACTCATTTGCTTTATAACTTTATATATATATACATATATATAAATATGAAACAGCTTCAAAATTACAATACCAATACTAACATCAACAATATCATTATTAAAACAGTTTAATAATTTTCAAATAAGAAAAAAGTTTTTATTTAATTCTTAAAGCACATCCCATTGATATTTTTGTTAAATCACTGTGTTTAAAGCTATGTTTAACAGTTCACTCTTGGAGGTTATGTCTCCAATTCAATACAGTATTCTTCATTTTATGATTCTGTTAATTTTTCATAATTGTTCTTAAAGTTATTTATTTATTTATTTTGAGACGGAGTCTCGCTCTGTCGCCCAGGCTGGAGTGCAGTGGCACTCTCTCTGCTCACTGCAAACTCTGCCTCCCGGGTTCACGCCATTCTCCTGCCTCAGCCGCCTGAGTAGCTGGGATTACAGGTGCCCGCCACCATGCCTGGCTAATTTTTTTGTATTTTCAGTAGAGACGGGGTTTCACCGTGTTAGCTAGGATGGTCTAGATCTCCTGACCTCGTGATCTGCCCGCCTTGGCCTCCCAAAGTGCTGGGATTACAGGCGTGAGCCACCGCGCCCGGCCTTTTCAAGTTGTTTTTAATCCTTTATAATATTTTTACATTACACAGTAAATTTGCAAGGCAAAATATATTCACAGATGTCCAGTTTCTAACCTTGTAGTGTTTATCCTATTGCCTTTCACCCCCTAAGGGCAACCATTATAATTATTTGTTATTCTTAGGTTTATCCTTACAGCTTTTTTATGCATTTTTCTTCACCTTACTTTCTTCAGTTAAAAATATATTCTGATATAACTCTATTCTAGTGTTTATAGATAGCCATAATTCCTTTTTATAACTTCATAATTCTCTAGTGGATGTAGCATAGTTTTTCAACCACTCCCTTATTGATGGGCATTTAGATTGTTACAATCTTTAGAAATAAATCTCCAGGAATAGTATTGTAAATATGTCACTTTGTGTTGTGCAGTGTATCTCTGAGAGAGATTCCAAAAAGCCAGTGTAAATAAATACATAATTTATGCCTTAAATCTTTAAGCTTCACTTCATAAGAGCTGTATCGTTTTGCATTGCCACCAACAATGTGGTAAAGTGTTTTATCCTATAGCCTAGCCAACAGAGTGTCTTACCAAATTTTTGTACTTTTTTTGTGCCAATCTGTTGTGTGAGAAATGGCATATCAGTGTGTTTTAATTTGGATTTTATTTTTTCTGAATGATTGTTGACTTTTATGTCAAAAACTGCTGTTTTTTTAGAAATTAGAATACTTAAAAAGTATTTTCTAAAAGGTGCAAAGAGAAGAATCTGAGAGATATATATCTTAGTTTTATATTAGAAGCTTAACAGATTATTTTAATTTAGAATTATATGGAAAAATAAAATAGACATGATTCTGAAAATAACTTCTAAAGTTAAATATTTTAATTTTGTCCAATGTCACAGAAACTATGCAAAAGAAATAATCCTCACATTAATAAACAATCATTTATTGCAATTATAAAGCTTATAATATAAACTTTTTTGAAGCCTTAAAATGTCTAGAGGAAAGGGAGAAGCCTATAAATGATCTTGTAATTGCAGTTTGCTTTTTCCTACAGTAGATTAATATTTGATAAAACATACGAGCCAAGCGTATCGTATTTCATGTTATAGTTCAAGACCAAAACCATTTTAAAGAAAAATATCCTCCCCTAATAATACCAAAGATGATGAGTTCTGGCCGTTACTCTTGGAATATTTGAGTTTTTCCTGTGTTCCCTGAGAGTGTTCCTAAATATATTTAATGCCTTATTTGGACTGAATAGAACGTATCCTAAGGCTATCTTATTAATCTGCTTTCAATAAATGGTGTCCTCTTCAACAAGAATTTTATTTTCCTTGGAAGAGAAAATATTAAAGAAAGGATAATGGAAAATGATTCCTGCCAATTAATTCTTAGTTATTTTCTTTCCTTTCAGCACCTTCCCTGATAGGTGTGGTAAGGAAGGACTGGGCATCCCAAAATAGCATTGCCCTATCATGGCAAGCACCTGCTTTTTCCAATGGAGCCATTCTGGACTACGAGATCAAGTACTATGAGAAAGTAGGTCTTATTTGGTGCTTCCTATAAAACTACATATATATGCATATATATGTATATATTGAGCATGTCGTTATACTATATTATTTTATTTTAAACCCTGTTCTTCTTTGGCCTAACCTCATACCTTCTGTTTCTTTGAATCCTCTCTAACTTACTATTCTGCTTGTAAGTTATTAATTAATTTATCTTGTTTTGTGTCAGATTAAAGTAGAAGATGTAAGATGTTCATTTCTGTCATGACCTACTCTAGAGAGTTTTGTAATATTGTAAGAAGTAGTAACTTCTTCGATTTATTCAATTTATAGTTTGGTTGCTATAAGATTGTTTCTAAAATTCAGTTGGGAAGAAATTTTAATATTGAATTACTATAACCTGAAGTGGGTTTTTGTAGCACATATCCTTTGCCAGTGAGTTTAGAGTTACAGTCGGCTATAATATGGAAAGTATTATTTAAGGGATAAATGGAAATAGCATATAAATGAAACGCTTTCTTTACATTCAGGTTAGCTATTTTATTTTATAAGCTAGCAAGATAAATTCAGTTGACAAATCCTTATTTATAATAATGGAACCCTTATTTCCATTTTTGTCATACATTAGTATATTTCCCCGTTATATACTTCATTCTCTTTATTATATTTATGTTCTTTGTGCATTTTTCTTTCATTCCTCACCATTATGATATTCTTGGCATCAATATTACAGCAGACCACATAGTCAATTCTGAAATGTCTTATTATTTTAATACTACTTCTAGAAATATGCAAAGGGAATGTTAAATAAAAATTTTAATGTAAAAATTATATGTAATATCCAGTGGTATATTACAATGAGAAGGAACATCTTGCATTTCTGTTCCTTACTAGAAGCAAAGGAAATCATAAAGGAATTTAGTCTTCCTCTGAAGAAATAGAGGGCAAAAGGAGAAATAGAACTCTACTTTCTTAGTTTGTTTTGCGCTGCTATAACAGAATACCACAGATGGAGTAATTTATAATAAACAGAAATTTATTGGTTTATGGTTCTGGAGACGAAGAAGTCCGAGATCGAGGACTCAGCATCTGGAAAAGAACTTCTTGGTTATTGATCCCACTGTGGGAGGGCAAGGCCAGGGTGAGAGAGAAGCAAAAGGAAGCCAAACTCATCCTTTTATTAGGAGCTTATTTCTGCAATATGAAAGCCACTCCCATGGTGACACCAATCCCGCAAATGAAGCCATAGCCTTCATGGCCTAATCACCTCTTAAAGGTTCCATCTCTTGATTCTGTTATAATAGCAATCAAATTAAAACATAAGCTTGGCGGGGACATTCAAACCATAACACATACCTTCCTCTATTCTACTGCTTCAGAGTTAATCTAGGTTTGATAATGGGAGAGATAACTTAGTAGCATAGCTGTATCCATTTTTTGTTGCTCTAATAATTTCAGCATTATGTAGTCAATAAAAACTATCATTATCTTTAAGTGACATAGATAAATCCATAGCCTAAGAAGGGACAGATTTACTGGGTTTAAATTGGAATACAGATTCTGCAAATTATCCTGGCCAATATGTGCTCAGAAATCTGCTGGGCTAGCCTTTCAAATGTTATGGCCTACAGCACAGTATCACAAGAAAACATATGTTTTCTGTTGACTGGTTTAAGTATATTTTCATACACTCAAAATTTCTGACTATTTAACAAGCAATGTGCATATATATACAAGCAACTTTTCAGAATCAAAATATTTCTCTGTGTTTTATAAGGGTTATATTTTACACATAGAAAATCACTGTCTAATCTTACAGTCATTTATACCTGATATGTTTGAGGATGAAAATGACTTGCAATATTTCTAAGTTAGGATAAATCATACAGATGTAATAGAAAGAGAACCACATTCATCCAATCAAAATTTTATAAATCAATACGATTCTAAAAGATAGTAATTAACATAATATTTACATTCATTCTTATATGTACAACATTTGGCTTTATTACATAGGTTTTATTTTAGTGATGGAATAGGTAATGTTATAAAGGAGTTTATTTTGTAAGAAAATAGCAGTAACCCACTACTAATGGATTAAACATGGAGTTGGAAGTCAAGGATTTCTAATTCATGTTCTGGCTCTGCCTCTCATTACGCTTATGGCCAGGAAAAAGTCAATTAATCCCCCTATGCCTCAGATTTCATATTTATGAAATGGAAATAAAGATATTAACATTTTTGGCAGGTTGTAAAAATTAGGTATAAATAGACCTAAAGATGAATAACTCTAAGTTAGTATAAAAATCACTTAAGCAAGCATTAAGGAAATATTTAGCAAATAATACAACATAGAATCAGAAAATGATAGCATGGGAATTATGTACAAACTAAATAAAATAATTATTCTTTTATACATAGACAATATATAAGCAACCAATCAAAAATGTTAGAATGCTAAAATCTTTCAGAGAGAACATAAAATGATAGCATTGAAATTTTTTACCTACTTTGACTTCAGATTCTAACTGTACATTTTACATATCTGTATCTGTGACATGGTTTCTCATTCCAAGCAAAGATTTATAACTTATAACTATGGAAAATTACAATAGAATTCAGTTTAAAGTGCTAATTTCTTTCTTTATTAGTAATCTAAATATTGTTCAGTAAGGAAAACAAGATAAAAAGAAATATATATATAAACATATTTCATTTTTGGGACACAAATATTCTCTCAGATGTTTATATTTGTATATTATGATGTAGGTATAGAGGAATATAGAATAGAATAAGATGCACACTAGTCTGTTTCAAGTTTTGCCTATTTGGGAGAGTGAGGGAATGAGGTATTTGGACAGAGGCAGGGAAAACAGAGGGAGGTAGCTAGTATAGAAAAATGTGGATGAATGGATGGATCCTAAATAGCTTTAATCTGTGTGTTTAGTAGTTGTCTTCCCAAAAGCAGATCCGGAGACAAGTATTTGTATGCAAATGATTAAGCAAACTCCCAGGGAAACTGACAAAAGAATGGGGCCAGCAATACTGCAAAGGAAGGTGTCAGTCAAACTCAGTGACAATGAAGGAAGCTCTGGGTTCTAAATTATATCTCAGAGTTCATCTTACGAAAACAAAAATCTGGGCTTCTCTACTCTGGCTTTAGTCAGTTATTGGCTACAGCCTTTGGTGTAAGTACATATATAGTGTGCAAAAAAGATTCGTAGGCACTTCCGGTTCTCTGCAGTGGCTCCAGTAGCCCGAGTTTAGGTTCTAAAGAAGGCTACAGGTACAAGCTCTTAAACGCAAAACACATAGAAGCTGGCAAATGGAAACAGAAACAGGTAAAAGTGATCCAAGTTGATTTGCTGGAGCACTATTAAAAAAGGTAGCTAAATTCTTGAAGAACTATTGGAGAATTAATGCTTGGCTCATTGTACTATTTATATACTCTTCAGTCTTTAATATTGGTGCCATGTTGTTAAAAAGTTGCATTTCATTTCAATCAGTTATTTTATATTGCTATACGCATAATTGATCCACAAAATATCCATATTTACACAAGTCTTTGAGGAATTAATGCTGTTTTAAGTTATTATTTCAAATGCATTTTTCTGTAAATCAGGAAAGAAGTTAACCTGCTTGGAATGTGAAGTGTCTACAAATACCTGAGGTTAAACAACGTACTATTGTTATCACTGATAACACTGTTATCAACACTCACTGTTGCTCAGAGAGTGTAATATATTAGAAAAAAAGCACTGGTCTGAGTATTCAAATATTTGAGTTTGGCTCAGATCTTAACTTTTTTAGTTCTATTTTCTCATTTGTAAAATAAGGACCTAGAAAGATCTAGATGTAGGTAATCTTTTACAGTTCTAGCTATTGTCAAATGCTAATGTTTGTGTATGTACTGTTATATAGATAAATTATCTTAATGTTATCCCATCCCTCAGATAACTATGGTTTTTCATTGAAATCTACTGAAATTAAACACACACACACACACACACACACACCTTTTAAAAATACCTCACCATAGAGAGCAGTATTCTTAACATCATAATTATATGTAAAAATTAAGACCCTAGCATTATTCTCTTTCTCTCTGTGTGTGTGATGTGTCTGAGTGTGTTTGTGTGTGTGTGTTTGTGTATTAAGAGTGATATGTGAGAAAGAAAACATATTGCTTTATGGGTTATAATTAGTTAGATATTCCTTATTCAGTTAATTATATTCCCTAATTTTTAGTCACTTTTCTTTTTCATACTCAGTCTTTCATTTTCCTTTAACTCAAGTGAATACAGCTTGACTATGAAAGGCACTTTAAAATAACATGGGAAGTCAAGATAAGTTACAAAACTTTTATTATTTTTTATTTTTTTATTTACTTACTAATACTGCTTTTCTCCAATAGGCTCTCCAGTAGAGCCCATTCTTATAATGAGGGAACTAAGACATCATCTGCTCCCAACTTCTCAGTCTTCCCCTTCAAAACAGTCCAAACCCTCTTCTATTCATATTGAAGAGCAAGTATACCCTTTGTCTTTGTTTGTTTTGTGATGCTATAACATAATATCTGAGACTGGGTGATTTATAAGAAACATAAATTTATTTCTTACAGTTCTAGAGGCTGGGAAGATCAAGGTGCCAGTAGATTTGGTGTCTGGTGAGGGCCCCCTCCTCATTTCCAAGATGGCTCCTTGAATGCCATATCCTCCACAGAGGAGAAATGCTATTCCTCACGCACCAGAAGAGGAGAAAAGCAAAGAGAGGGGAAGGAGAGGGCCATACTTGACTTTTCATAAAGCACCAATCCCACCCAAGAGGGTGTAGCCTTCGTGGCCTAATGATCTCTTAAGGGTTCCACCTATTAATACTGTTACAATGACAATTAAATTTCAAAATGAGGCCGGGCACGGTGGCACATGCCTGTAATCCTAGCACTTTGGGAGGACATTCCAACCATAGCACCCTTCTCTTATCTCTGTTCCCTTCTGTCCTTACCCTTTGTGTTCACATTCTTAATTTTTCTTCCTGTGCCCTCTTTTCTCTTCTCCTCCCTACTTTTCCCTCTTTCCTCTCCTTTTTTTCTCTGCCCAAGCAAGGCACACTTCCTTCTCTTGCTTCTTTGTTATTTCATTATTCTCTTAGTCTGTTTGGGCTACTGTGATAAAAACTAATAAACTATGTGGCTTATACACAATAGACATTTATTTCCCATAGTTTTGGAAAGCGGGAAGTTCAAGGCCAAGGCTCCAGAAGCTTTGGCATTGGGTGAGGTCCTTTTCAGGTTCATAGACAGTGGTTTTCTCACTGTGTCCTCACATGGCAGAAGGGTGTGGGAGTTCTCTGGGGTCTCTTTTATAAGCGCAGTAATCCCATTCATGAGGGCTCCACCCCCGATCACCTAATCATCTCCCAAACACCTCACCTCCTAACACCATGGCCTTGGAGGTGATTATTTCAACATATGAATTTTGGAAGGACATAAACATTCAGACTCTAACAGTTATATTTACCAAAATTAGTCTTAATCAGAGTTATTTATTTGTGGATCTGGACTTCCCCCAGTCGTTTATGAGTCCCTGAAGAAAAGAGTTGATTTCAACCCTCAGTCTTTGCCTAACACAGCTATTTTCTTTCAATAACATTCTAGCTGAATTAGTAAAATTCTCTCTTTGTTCAGATCATTCCCAGGAAATTAAGAAATCATGCAGCCACTGTAAAATTACCTCTAACAATTTTTTTTAAAGGCAGAAAAGAAAGAAAGAAAGCCAGCAAGACTTTCTGTTTCTACCTGTTCATAAGAAAGACCTATACACATATGTCCATCAGCTGAGAGAACATTCTGTTAAGGACAAGAATGTAAGCTCTTGAGGGCAAGGATTTGCTTTGTTCACTTTCTTATCCTTAGTGCTCAGAGAGGCACATAGATGGTAATTAATAGATACCGATTGTTGACCAATTATATGCCAGGTAATCTTTTAAGAGTTTTGCAAGGACTAGCTAATTTACTCCTAACAACAAATGTTTGCGGAAAATATTATTATTCCTCCCATGTTACAGATTAAGAAGCTAAGGCACAAGAAGGTTAAGTATCTTTACCAAAATCACACAGCCAGTAAGTGGGTGTTAAACCTGGCCATCATACCTTACATCACAGCGGATGTCTCAGAAAGTCAGTGCTTTCTGCTGATGCTGATTTTCTAGGTTCCCTGAGGCCAGACACTTCATTACTCTCTCATGTCAATTTCGCATCTGCAAAATGGCAGGAATAAAATATACGTATCTCACCAGGGTGTCGTACAGCTCCCCTAATTATCAACTGGTAGCTCGTTTTGCAAACATGAATCCCCTCATAACAGTTCATTCTTCTCACATCCAGTATTTTAAGACACTGTGACTGTTAAAGTCTTTTTCTCAAAGTGCTCTTGTTCATTTTTATCACAGTCAGCAGTTTTTAGATTTTAAGAAAACTCATCATGAAAAAGGTAGCATTTCTTATATCCAGATGGTCAATAATTATTTATATGAAATGATGAATTAATATAACCTGTCAGTGTTTCACCTAGTTCACAGATTATAGAAAAACTATCTTTGCTTTTTAATTAAAAATAAATAATTTTGTGACACTGAGGACAGTGTATTATTTAAAAAACGTAAGGAGATTTGTGGAAAGCTTTTCATTATGGGAAATATTTTTATCAATCAGGGATGATTTAAAGTAACCTCTTTTAAAAGTAGATTGAAGTCTTGGTGTCTTTTCTGAAAGTTGCATACTCCTCAATATCACACTTTGCACAATAAGTCTTTGTTCTTCCTCCCTAATCCTGTTATTCTACTTTCTTAGTATAGTTTTTCCACAGATAACAACCTAATAATTATCCCTCATTTTTCTAAAGATGGATAATCAGTAACATGCATCTTTGTTTAAAAATACATGAGGCAATTATTGTAGCAATAATCAACATAAGAAAGAAAAACAATCCTTCCTTCTTATATGCTGCTCAATATACATTTCTCATTTTCTTTTGTTGTATTTCCTTTACTTAAGTGTTTGCCCAAGGGAGGAAGAGAATTTTATCTTTACTTCCAGGAAAGCTACTCTTACCTCCATCCATTATTTAGGTACAGAAACATATCTTTGTTCTCTGCCTGTCCCTTCCCCTGTGACCATCTAATTCATACATTTGTAAACCTTAATGTAAACTATCATATAAAGTTAAATGTGGTTATTACACAAGGAACTAAGAAAAGCATGATTGAGGAAAGTGTATATGGATCACATGGGGATCTTGCTGAAATGCAGATTGCAATATATTTGACTGGGCTAATGAGTAGTGTTAGGGGTGGTAACATGAGATTTTGGATTCCTAGCAAACTCCTAAGTGATTCCAGCATTCCTCTGAGTTGTCAGTCTCTAGAAGCCCTACTTTTCCTTCACCTCGTTTAATCAAGTGTTGATAAAGGGGAAAATAATCACAATGATCTCAACATAGACGTGAACTTACATGCTATGTCTCTAGAACTGGCTAGCATCTCTGTAGATTTTACGTGATTTGTAGATGTTTTTGATCTGTAGATATTACATGACATCAGATCTAAAAGTATTAATCTGAAGCAAAATGCAGTAAATAAAGGACCAAGTCAATTCTGGATACAATTCAGTGTATATAGTGGAATCAGAAGTTCCTGAACTGGTAACTAACGTTTTTATGTTTGTTTTTTTTTCCATAATTATTTGTTGCAGTGTCCACTACAGAGAAATTAGATGTGAGTATTTGGTACTAATTAAAACAGCATTACCTGAAAGAAAATGGACAGCAAGGGAATTTACTGATACAAACACTCATTATAAAGGTTTTATATCCAATTTCCATGTTGTTCAGTAAACATCACATTCTCTGTGGAAGCTTGTCTGGCTTAGTAAGCCCAGGGAGGACCATAGTGCCTAGAGCAGAGATTCTCATGGTAGCAAGACTCTGACTGGGGCCAATACTGCATCCACAGCAGCGTCTGTATGGTATATCCTTATCAAATAGGAAGAAACTAAAAATATATTGACAGCAACATTGCAGAGTCTGCAAACACATGAAAATTACAAATATCTACTAACTATACCTCCAAAGTGTCTCCTGTTTTATAAAAGTTATTCTATCTTGGTTTGGTTTGAAGAATGGATTTGTTTAAAATTATAGAAGCTGCATTTAGTGTATTAAAGATTTGTACATCCAAGAAAGAAAAAAATAGTTGGTAAAACTAAGGACTCTGAATAAACTTCATTTAAACTTTTGAATATGCTATAGGGGAAAAGAAACATCTTTCTTTTCTATCTCTAGGCTCATGACTGAGGTCCTTATAAAAACCAATTAAGAAGAGACAAGCCTACAAATTTACTCAATGTGAGTTTTACATAAGCCAGGAGCCTTCAGATATAAAGACCCAAAGAAATAGACAAACCTATGTATTTTTATGCTTAGGTTTGAACAAAAGTGGACAGTTGCACAGAAGTGTGATTAAGCAAAGGGATATGATCCAATGGTAATAAACTCAGGGGGAGTCACTTAACAAGACCTACTGTTCAGTTTGTTTTTTATATATTTGTGTCTTTATAGATAAGGATGTTCTTTCCTCTGGGCATAGGGACAGCACCTCTCAAATGAGGGGCTCTTGACCTGATTTCAGAGGAGGAGGGCAGGAGAAAGTCAAAGGGTGATCTTTCTACTTTTGCTGTTTGCTCAAATTCCAAGGTGCCATATTTGGGGATATAATGTTTTGAACCCCATCAATATCTAAATTTATAGACTGAAATAAAGGTTATGACTATCAAAAGTTTATGTTCTGGTTACAAGAAAACAAAACTCTCTTTCCTACTGCTCAGAGGGCTGGAATTCTTTTGGTGGTATAGAGTCATATTGTAGAATTTCAGTCCCAGCCTGATCTTGTGTACAACTAGGTAAGGCTACATAATTAATCCCACTTCTGCTAAATTGCCATATTTCAGTCAGCTCCAAGTTACACCTTTTAATTCAGTTTCACATTCTAACCTCATATTCAGTTGCTTCCATATTCCTAGTCATACATTTCTGAATTTGCTTCCTCACCACTTTTCCTGAATTCCATGTCTTTATCTCTTTTTCGATGAGGTTCGAATAAATAATCTAAGTTGTTTTCCAATTCTGAACTTCCATGACTGCAGAAGCTTATTTTCATTTTGTTATGCCTTGCTATACAAGGTGATAGAAAAAATCAAATAAGACTAAGGAATGAATGAGACATTTGATGTTTTCAGTGAAAATATGATATATATATAAATTAAAAATGACAGAGAAGTACATAAAAAGATAAGGATGAAACAGTTATTCAATTTCCTCAGCAATCTGGAAATCTACATATACTATCAAGTTTTGCATTTGTAAGAAAAGAGAAAAAATATAAAGCTATTTTTAAGTGATTATTTACTTCTAAAAACTGTCCACTTTCTCTTAAAGAAACTGTACTGTTTGGAGGAAATAAAATAATACAATGTGGGATATACTTGGGGAGTCCAGAGGTTATATTATCTGCAATAGTAAATTATCAGAGATCACAATGTCCCTTTTAAGCATTTGGGCTAATACCCACCAAGAATCAGTGTAGCTTGGGATTATTAGTATTTTTCTTTCTTTTTCTTTTTTTTTTTTTTTAAGAAAATGCCTTCTAGGGAGTAACAAGGACATAAATTCAAAATTCCTCTAAATTTCTGTTCTAGTTTGGTGAAAATCAAAGAAACAAAACTCACAGACACCACTTTTAAAAAATGTAGCATTGCCATGAATTCAAAGTGCAGTCAGCCTTCAAAAAACTACTCTTCCAGCAATGAAAAATGTAAATATAATATTGCTACTTTTGAAAGCCTGTAAAAAAAAAAAGTGACTGAAGCAGGTCTCAACTGATAGAGGTTTATTTTGCCAAGGTTGAGGATGTGCCTGGGGAAAAAATACAGCCATTGGAGCATCTGTGACCTGAGTTTTTTCCAAAGGGGGTTTTGGGAACTTAAGTATTTACAGGGGAAAGAGCAAGCAGGAGGGAGAAAAGGGGAAGGAGGGTAGGAAGTGAGGCAGATAGTTACATTCGTGTGAGGCTCTGATTAGCTCCAATGAATCTACATTTTATGTGTGAAAACAGGGAGTAAAGGAAAAAGTCAATTATACATTGCCTTGGTTAGTAAATCTACATTTTACATAAGATAAACTAAGCCTTTGAAAAGAGAGTGCAATGGAAATGAGGCTACAATACAAGGTTGTGAAATTACAGTTCTCTGTCTGGGAACTAAAGGAAAGCAGTTTTTGCATGGCTCAGTTCCCAAGCTTTACTTTCGCTTTGGCACAGTGAGTTTGGGGTCCTGAGATTATATTTTATTTCACAAGCCAAAAGTACAAGGCAGGCACCTAATTTACTATCCCAAAATGATGAAGGACTAAATACCTAAATACCTAAAGATAAATGTTACTAGTTTTTAAATATAAATTTCAAGATAAGAGCTGCAACTAGATTATGTTGTCTAACCCTTAGCAAGTTTTTCCTTGATAACTGGCCTTACCAAAGAGTTGACTGAGTCACATTCCCTGGAGACAAATGCAAGATTTGTTCATTTCAGATGCAATTAAAAATGATACCATATTTGTGTCTATTCCTTAAACAATCATTACTTAGGGCTACAAGTACAAACATACTTACCAAATCATACATTTACTTTTTTGCTTCTGATACTTCTGATGCTCTACTGCTACTCCCTTCAATCTGAAAATCTTAATAAGAAAATCTATATATTGAACAAAGATGCATTTATTTCTTCCAAGGATATTGAACCTATGAAAAATTGTGAAGTTTATATTAAGAAATTTCCTAAAAATGGTGAGGTAGCTTTTTACTGAGTTGCATTGTTTGACTCCATTTATCTTCAGGAACCATAGTACAGGAAACATATACCCCACAGAGGGTAAGGCAGAGTAGCAACTTACCTTAGTAGCTATCAGAAATTTAGTCGGGTTTCCTTATAGAGATATTCTCCTCCAAGAAATGCTTCTGTAAAAAGTGTATGTATATGTGTGTGTGTGTGTTTGTGTGTGTGTGTGTGTGTGTGTGTGTCTAAACTGTGCATTTTAAAGCACAATTCTTATTAGGCTCTATAGCTTTCAAAATATTATATTATAAAGAAAATGCAATCTTTTAACAGGAATTTTCCTTAAGAAACATCTGAGCGGCTCTGTTCTCCTGCTAATTTGACTTGATTTGCAGATTGTTACTACCAGAGGAGAAGTCTAACATCCAAGATTTGTAGTAGATTCAGCATTAGGAAGTGTGCCCTCTTGGAGAAAGGAAACCCATGTTTATTGTAGGGCCAGGATCTGATTTTGTTGAATAAATCAGAAATAGAATAAAAAATGAGTTGGACGATAAAATGTTTGCACATTTCTAATCCTTGAAACAAATTTTTGGTCTTGAATGTATAGAACAAAATCTTAATACTTCAAATGGATTATGAAAAGACAAAAATAATACTAATATTTACTCAGTGCATTTCATTGATGTTGACTCACATTAAGACAAGCTAATTAGCTGCTAACCAATTGAGAAACGCTGACCTACTTCATTATCAATTAGATTTTAGCCAACTTTCAATTTAATAAGAAACTGTAATAAAAATATAGTTTAATATTGATGGAACACTAAAAGTGGATAGACTGTTGCAATTTCATTTTTCTTCTTTTTCTCATTTAATATTTTGTGGCTCTTTAATGGATTCACATTGATATTTTTGAAATAAGGTATCTGTTAAATAGGAACAAAAATGTACTATAATTTAAAATCATAAACTGATTTAAATCAAATTGAACTGCCTAGTTCTATTATCAGCTCTGTCTCTAACTAGTTGTAGACCTTGGACAAGCCCTTAAACTTCTCTTTGCTTCAATTTCCACTTATTTTTATGCTCCTTTTCAGCTACTGGAGATTCAAAGTAAGTAAATCTCTAGTCATCGTGGATTTTGACAGACCTACATTAGAATTCAGGCTTTGACACTAATTAGCTGTGTGACCAAGGCTTCTATGGGTCTCACAGGCCAACCCTAGGATAATATGAGAGGAGACTGTGTAATGGTGTGAATACCAGAAGGTGGGAACTATTGAGGTCAGTCGTGAAGGCTGACCACCTTATCAAGTGGCTTGGCATCATCTGTGTGCTTTAGTTTGACTTCAACAGAAATTTATCTGGGAAGAAATGAGATACACCTATTTTGAAATGCCCACGGTTTTTAAACAATGCTCTAGACAGTTCATTGATATGACAATTTCCTTTTTTAGAATTTCCCTGCAAGACTGGACTGTGCTGCCCAAAATTCACCATATTAACATTAACTTTATACACACAACAGATCTTTTTTATCTCCAAATAATTGGGTCATATCATTTAAATAGCCAATGTAGGATTTTTCTGTCTCTAAAATAAAATTAAAAACCTAACTAATTTCTCAAGTAAGCAAACTTATGGGGGTATACCCTCCCATTATAAAAGATAAACAGAACAACTTATCCCTTTGGCTTCATATTCAGCTCTAAGAATTTATGTTGTTTTGACACTCGTAACACCTTAATAATTTTTGATAGGTAAAGTAGGCCAGATTCTATGAGAGCAAACTTCCTGTTTTACACAGGGTGAAACGACCTTTGTAAACAATGGAAGTCTTCTCTCCCTATATAATTATTCATAGAAACTAAAGATACATGGGAAAGTAGTTAATATTGTATAAGTACTGAAAACTTCAATTTGTAAAAGAGATTATTAAACTTGATTATATAAACCAACAGAGAGCCTTCTTAGGTAATTAAAATATAAAATATTTAAACTTTTCCTGAGTCAATATTAGTTATAGTATCAAAAACAAATAAATGATGTGCCACATAGCTGTATAAGGAGCCATGGCAAGATAAACAGATCAACTCATAGTATGGAACAATTAGCCACAAAAGGAGCATGAATTTGTGTGTGAGAGAGAAAGTGAAAGAGAGATTTAAATCTTGAATATGCATCCTAGCACAAGTTTTCCTTTTTTTTCTTAAGTCAGGGTTTGGCTCTGTGACCCAGGATGAAGTGTAGGGGCACACTCATGGCTCACTGTAGCCTCAAACTCCTGGGCTCAAGCAATCCTCCTGCTTCAGCCTCCCAGAGTGGCTAAGACTACAGGTGTGTGCCACTACTCACGGCTAAGTTTTGTTTGTTTGTTTGTTTGTTTTTTGTAGAGAGAGAATCTTGCTTTGTTTCGGGAGCTGGTCTCAGATTCCTGGCCTTAAGAAACTCTCCTGTCTCAGCTTTTTTTTTTTTTTTTTTCTTTAAAGAGACAGGGTCTTGCACTGTTGCCCAGGCTGGAGTGCTGTGGCACAATATCAGCTCACTGCAACCTCCAGCTCAAGTGATTCTTCCACCTCAGCTTCCTGAGTAGCTGAAACTACAGGCACATACCACCACACACAGTAAGTTTTTAGTTTTATGTAGAGACAGGGGGGCCTCACTATGTTGCCCAGGCTGGTCCTGAACTTCCGGGCTCAAACAACCTTCCCACCTTGGCCTCTCAAAGTGCTAGAATCACAGGCATGAGCCATAGTGCCTGGCCTTTTTTAAAAATAGTGGTCGGATATAGGGTTGAGTTTTGAAATAGGAAAATTAAATTGAGAAAGGCCATTTCCCAATAATTTTTTATATAGATTTGTATTACTTAATGTATTCAAATAAATATCTTAATAAAGGCATGGTTAAACACTGAGGCATTCCCCTGCTTCAACCAATTCTCTCAACTCTGTGATATTTGGCTCATCTTTTCTAATTGTTAACCAGTACACCTCTTTAAAAAGGAATTTCTTTTAGAAAATGCCTTACTTTCTTAATTTAGATAGGTACTTAACACCCTCAAGAAATGCATCAAACCTTTAAAATTTAGAGAAAAAATAATTACTACAAAAGTGCTCTGGGACTTAAACTATTACAACGAAACTGTTGTAGGTTATTCCCGCATAGTAAGCGATGTATAGTACGCTGCTTCATTTCCCGGCTCTACTATTATTATCCTCATTCCTCAAGGGTAGACTTAAGTGTCTTAGATTCTCAAATGAAAGGGAAAAAAACCTAAGTCTGTATTCTGCTTCAAATACCTAGAAAAAATTATGAGGCTTCTTTGATCAGATATAATTTTTTGCCTTGGAGAGTAAAGCAAAGCCCCTTGCAACAGCCATTATTAATGACACTGATATAATTACTATTTGAAAAAAGGAAATCTGCCCAGAAAAATCAATTAGAAACCACCAAATGTTCCTTGGACTTTTCAGAGAGATTCTATGCCTATTGTCCCTCATGACCTCTCCATTAAGAGACTGGTTGGCTGTATTCCTAATGGTTGCCTTCAATTATTTAGAGAGGACTTCTAAGCTTTTGTATTTCATATTAAAATGGCCTGGAGAGCATTTCCTGATTGACTTACTTGCAGAGCAGAGGGGTCACTCTGGGGAAAACAGAGTAACCTAGGTGGCTTTGCTCTAAAAAGGTAACTCAGAGTCCTCTTCTATTAGGGCAGTTTATCATGCAAACATTGATTCTCATACAATGAAGCAAACAGTGTATGATGACTTTCCTTTCACTGAAAAATTACAGAAAAAAAAAGAATAGTTGAAAGAGTCATTAGAAGTAGTTATCTGTAATCAAAAGCGAGCTTGATTTGTGCATCTGCATTTATCACCTCTTTTGTTTTTAACTTGCCACATTCTACTTCTCTTAACATTATTCTCAACATTAGTGGATCAGTGTCCTCTTATAATCATGCAATATTAATTAGTCTCCAGTTGTAAGAGATGTATTGGTTTGTAATTCTGTCTTATCTATTCCTTTGACACCTTGAAGCTGGTAAAATTTTCTAAAAGATATAGTTGAAGGCAAAATTAGAAATGAAGACAAACTTTATAAAATGGCAGAGAATATCCCAGGCAAGATACATGTTGAGATGAGGGTATGAATTTGTGAAAGGACAAAACAAACTCAAACTGGTCCTGTGTAATGGTTACAAACTTGACCATATATATCCTTTGATTTAAAAATACTACCAGTTTTTTAAAGTCTGTATCAGAAGAGCTTGTTAAAGCACTTGTCTTTGAATTCAGGCATCTGTTTGAAGCAGATCACAAAATGGACATTTCAAATCACAATTCATGTACCGTGTCTGATTTCTATTCCTTTGATAAATTAAATGATCAGTAACAAAGTATCTGTAACACATTAAGCTCCCTGAAAAAATTACTCCAGTGAATTAAAACTCAACAATGTGCCTGCATTCTGCATTCAGAAACATTGGTTGAATTTGTTTGTTGATTTAGTCAGTCATCTTTTAAAAAGCACTTGAGTTTTTTTTTACTTGAGTTTTGCTTCAGAAAAAAATCTAATTTTGTAATTATGGAGTTATATAGTTTGTTGTCAAAATAAATGTTTCTCCATTTCACCTAATTGTCAGAATTTTTTGGACCAGTTTTTAGCCCAAGTATTATAATCTGTGGCATACAAAAATCTAAAACACCTACTTGTCTTTATTATTACAAATCTACACTTCACCTTGTACTAATATTTTGTTTTAATATAGGAAAAAAGTAGAAAGAATAAAGGGAAAGAAAGAGAAGAAACCAAAATGAATTAAATATCCCTATGTGCCAGCTCCTGAGCTACATATTTTTGTGTCAACCTGACAGCAGATCCATAATTATTTCCTTCACACCATGCTGTTTCCTAAAAATTAAATCCAAGACTTTTTGGCAATCTAAAGTTATATTAGAATTTAGAGTTAAATGAAATGCTATGATAAAAATCCTTTGTGGATAAAATTTTAAATAATTAAAGAGATGAAACATTTTCATTTTTGGATTAGGCACTAACCTATGATGGAGTGGTATTTAATATTAATAACTGTGACAAAATGAGAGGATAAGAAGATTCTAGGTAAAGGGAACGTAAGTGTGAAAGTCCAAGGCAAGGAACTTGGCAAGTTGAAGGAAGAGACAGTGTTCTGTGGTTTGAATATAGTAAGGAAGGAGAGATGAGCCTGAAACAGTGAGCAGAGGAAAGCAAAGTACACCATTTCTGTCCTCTTTCCCACATTTAACAAATATTTATTGTACACCTACATGTGTAATGTTTAGCACTAAAGATTCACATTAGGAATGATATTAAAATTTTTAAACAGTATCATATTTGTTTAAATATGCTTAAGATATAATTAACTTATTGAAAATTTATTTTCTTTCATGATTACAAATATCTTTATATCTTTCATCAATATCATTTTAACTTTCAGTTATTTTTCCCCAATCCATCATTCCGGAAACTAATCTAGAAAAATTAACTATTTTATACCTTTTACTCTCTTCTTTCCCTTTTTTAAATGCTCAGATCAAGATAAGGCATTTACAAATATCTTTAACATATTTATAATCATAAAATAATACATTTGATTCATAAATTTTATTCCTCAAAATATTAGTTTGGAATGAATCCAAAACAAAATATAACACCATTTCAAAAGTTAAAATATTCCAGTCAGCATGTGTCCTTGATGAAAAGTATTTCTTAAAACGATTATACGCCTGATATGTCTTTCATTCCATTTAAACATATATGCCATTTGCTAAGTAAATATTTTGCAGGGACAAAAGAGAATTGCAAGTGACTGTACACCTTTCTCTGACCATGTTTGTCTCACCATGTTGGGTTGTAAGTCCTATTGGGAATATATCTGATGTATCTTTGGCCTCCCTGGAGAAAAGTGCTTTTCCTGACACAGTGTAATCACTCAATAAAAATTAGGGAATAAGTGATTGTATGAATGAACGATTTCTTACTCCTGAACTCTCCTACATTTTCTTTTTTTTAATGGAAAAAAAGTGCCGTGTCCAATAGCCTAACTAGAAAGTGATTTATTGGCTTTTACAATAATGCCAGAGTAGGCATTTTGAAAGGCTCTTTCTTTACAAAGTAGGTAGGTATGTGTAAAGCATACTCTTGATGGTAATTTTGTTCTTACAAAACTTAAGGGAGAATTTCAAGGAATTGCCTTCTCATCTCTTGTCCAAAAAAAAAAAAAAAAAAAAAAAATCTGAGCGTGGAGGAGAAAGATGGCTGTCAGTCTGGTGTAGTGAGTTTTCTCTGAGAGCAAATTTCAAAGTGCTCTGAGAACACTACTGTCAGGATCAGAGTCCTGGACCACTAGCCAGGAGGAAGAATTGATTCTGAGACTTTGGTGCTGAGCCAAGGTGCTGAAGGAAAACTGAAGTAGTACCATTCCAGCAGCATACGCTGATTTCTTACAGACGTAGAAGTAAATCCTATCTAGAGAAAAGCTCTCAAAATATAAGACTTAGACACCACAGATTATGATCAGGCAATAATATCACAATCAAAGACTACCAATTACAGGAAAAAACAAAACATGAGTGAATGAGGAGAAATGATCTGCAACAGATTTAGGATCCCAAGCACTTGTGATGCATTAAAGAATCATACATAAAACAACTATGTTTGAAAAGTTTAAAAAATAATAAATGCAGTCAAGAGATTGAGAAAAAGATAAGAAGAATAAGCGGATTGGGGGAAATTAAACTTATAAAATTATATATATAATTATAAGAAAAAACTCAATAAATAGATACACAGTCATATACTATATATATTAATATTTATCAGTATCTACTAATAAATGATACTAATAATTACTAATGAAAAGACATTAAAAAAACTAACAATACTGGACTACATTCTAAGAAAAAGAAAACAGAACAGAGAGCATACAATACTTATATGAATAATGGCTGTGAATTTTCTAGAAGCAAGTATAGCATGTTCAAAATGGGAAAAATAACACATATCTAGAAACTTTATTAGAACTGCAAAGTATAAAGGGGATAGAGAAAGGGGACATTTTAAAAATTAGGCATATAGAAGAAATCACTGACAAAAAAACATGACAACCAGACTTAAAGCAGGTGTCTTACCACAACAGAAAATAGACAGTTGAAAATAGTACCCTCACATTTTTCAACCCAGAATGATATATGCCAAACTATTTTTTCAAGAATAAGGGGAAAATATTGGTGTTTAGAGATAAACAAAAAGAGAGAGTTTGTCACTCGAAGACCTACCATAAAGAAATGAGCATAAATAAGAAGGAAAATGATTCCAAAACGATAGTATAAGAAGCAAGATGTGAATAAATAAAAAAGTAAACATGTACATAAATCTGAAAAAATACCTGTATAAAATAGTATCTTTCAAAAAAAAATAACTCAAATACAAGATAAAATAGCATGCATGAGTCAAAGAATAAGTTGTAAAGGAAATTCAAGTACTTCTAATTGAATGATAATGAAAATATTACATAGCATAGAGTGTGGCATCCAGTATACGCAGGTAATAAATGAACAAGTATAATAAATGCTCTTATTGGAAAATAATGAAGTCAAAAAATTAATGAACCAAGTATCTTACTTAAGAATTTAACAGGGCCAGGTGCTGTGGCTCACACCTGTAATCCCAGCACTTTGGCAAGCCAAGGCAGGCGGATCACCTGAGTTCGGGAGTTTGACACCTGCCTGACCAACATGGAGAAATCCCATCTCTACTAAAAATACAAAATTGCGGGGCGTGGTGGCACATACCTGTAATCCCAGCTACTCAGGAGGCTGAAGCAGGAGAATTGTTTGAACCCAGGAGGTGGAGGTTGCGGTGAGCCAAGATCCTGCCATTGCACTCTAGCCTGGGCAATAAGAGCAAAACTCCATCACAACAAACAAACAAACAAAACGGAAGGGGTCAGGCATGGTGGCTCCCGTCTGTAATCCCAGCACTTTGGGAGGCTGAGGTGGGTGGATCACCTGAGGCCAGGAGTTTGAGACCAGCCTGGCCAACATGGTGGAAACCGCTTCTCTACTAAAAATGCAAAAATCAGCCTGGTGTGGTGGCAGGCACCTGTAATCCCAGCTACTTGGGAGTCTGAGGCAGGAGAATTGCTTGAACCTGGGAGGCGGAGGTTGCAGTGAGGCGAGATCTTGCCACTACAATCCAGCCTGGGCGACAGAGTGAGACTCCCTGTCACACACACACACAAACACAAAAATAAAAAGAATTTAACAGAAGGAATAAAAACAGTAAGTAAGTCTAGGGAAAGTAGGAGAAAACAAATCATTACCACAAGAGCAAAAGTGGCAAAATAAAAAAACAAAGACAAAATAGAGAAAATCAACAAAACCAAAAATTGAAAAAACTGATTGATTACATAAACCTTTCGAAAGATTGATCAAAATTTAGGTTTCTAAATTCAAGAAAGAAGACACTTAGATGATTGAAGTAATTCAAGTTTCTAAAGGCTGAGAAACTTGGAAGCAGCTAGAAATCAACACATGAAATAACCAAAATGGAGACAAGAAAATTCTGTAGATTAAAGTAAAACCTGGGTTGTATTACCAAAAAAAACCCTGATTTTTAGAATACAGAGGAAAAGGAAAGGAAAAGCCTTCTGAAAAATGTCTTTTTGGTTAACTTTGCATGCATTTTTCATGGGTCAATTGATCAACACTAAATATTAAGTTTGTTAATCATTTGTTTGTGTATTCATTTGCTGCGTATGATAGCTCTGTCTGCCAATCTGGGTATTATAAATATTCATAAATCTCTCATATATCATACTTCAAGTTATAATAATGTCACTTGTCCTGTGAACCCTTTGATACATCATTCCATTCAATAAACTGTTTATCCTTTGATTCTTAAAAAAAAAGATAAAAATTGATGAAAATAAAAGAAACAAGAAACTAAAAACTAGGAAGAATAATGGAGATACAGTAACAAATATTATAGAGATTGGAAATATAATGAATTTTCCAAGATCAAATTTATGTAAATTACATGTGAAAACTTACACAAACTAGAAAAAACTTCATACATATATTATTTACTAAATATGAATAAAAAGGAAATAGAAAACTTGCATAATTACTTCACTACTAAATAATTGGAATCAGTGGATAAAAATTGTTCCCAACACTAAGAGCATCTTGCTTAGATGGTTCTTAAGTCATTGTTTTCCCCCAACTTTCAAGGAACCCATCATTTCAAACATATTCAATCTTTTCCTAAGAATGGGGAAAAAAAGAATTTTCTGAAGTGTGTTCCATAAGGCCAGAATAACCTCTTAACTGAATGAGGGCAGTAGGAGAAATAATAACTACAGGTAAATCTTACTCAGAAGCATAGGTACAAAATCCTAAATTAAATGTTAACCAACCAAACCAGCTAAGTTTAGAAAAAAAGACAAACAGACAAAAAAAAAAAATAGGGCCAAATCTGGATTTATTTCAGGAATGTATGAGTATTTTAACAGTAGATAATTTATCAATGTAACTTAACATTCAGCAGATAAAAGGAAAAGGTCCAAATAATCACCTTAATAGATGCAGAAAAGGCATTTGATATATACCGTCTATTCTTGGGTATTATTCTCAGAAATCTAGTAATATGAGATAACTTCTTTAACATAATTCAGATCAAGCAAATAGCCTTCTTAGTGAGGAAATATTACAGTACTTCTCCCAAAACAAGAACTACATAAAAATGTCCATTATCATAGTTTCTACTAAATATTAGAGGATCTCGCCATTTCAATGGGATAAAAATAAAATAAAAGCATATATGTTGTTAAAAAAAACCCACATTATTCCAGATGGTATGACTCTACATAAAAATTTTTCCTGCATGTACATTGAGATTTAAAAAGATTATAGTAAGGTGTCTCGCTCTGCAAATTTCAATGCATTTCTATACATCAGCAGCAAAAGAGAACACATTTTAAAGAAGTTAAATTTACAGTAGCAACTTAATCTGTGAAGTATTTGAGAATAAATCTAAAATAGTTTTCAATATGTACAAAACAATAATAAAACTTTATAGAAAGACATTAAAAACACTCAAATACAGTCCACATTTGTAAATAAGAAAAGCTTATCATAGAAAGATCAGTTTTACCCCAAATGATGTGCAGCTCTAATGTCTAATAAAAATTCTAGCAGATCTTTTTGTGGAAATTGAAAAACTGATTTTAAACTTGATGAGGAAATGAAAAATAGGGAGCCATGAATAACCAGGATACTTTTGATACAAAATAAGTTGAAGTCACATGCCTTGGCAGATACTTTAGAGTTACTCTAAAGTATAGTGCATAACATTGCTGCACAATGAGACAGCAAGACCAATGTATCGTAACAGGATGTTCAGAAACAGACTTGCACATGTGTGGACCTTGAACCTATGGCAGAAGTGGCACTGCAGATCATTAAAAATGTATGGGCTATTCACTAGGTAATAGGTACTGGGTAATGTATATTGGTAGAAAAAAAAAGAAACTAGATTCCCACCTCATATCATTCACAAATTTAAATCCAAGTGTTCTAAGGACAAAATGTGATGGAAAGAACTTTAAAATTTTTGGAAGGAAAATAGAGAATAATCTCCTTTCTCCTTGCAAGGAAAAGATTTCACAAATGAAATGCATGTTCTTACCTTAAAAGAAAAATCGATAATTTTCATTATAGTCATTTTAAGAATACTCTCTCAAAAAACTTTAGATTGTCAAAAGACAAGACAAACTGGGAGAAGATATTTGCCATGCATACAATTAGTAAAGGGGTGTATCCAAAATACATAAAGAAATCCTGTAAAACTATTAGAAAAAGAACAACAAGCCAATCGAAAACCCTATGTAAGATCTGTATGTCAACCTAGGTAAGAAAATGTGCTCAACTTCATTAGTAATAGGGAAACTGCAATTCAACAAGAATACTTAAGTATCAAAATATATATACCCCAACACTGGAGTACCCAGATTCATAAAACAGGTTTTTAGAGACCTCTGAAGAGACTTAGATAATCACATAATAGTGGGAGATTTCAGTATTAGACTGATCGTTGAGGTAGAAAACTTGCAAAGATGTTTGAGACGTAAAATCAGCACTTGACGAAATGGACCTAACAGATATCTACAGAGCATCCACTGAACAACATACATTATTCTCAGCTGTACGTAGCACATACTCTAAAATCGACCAGAAGTTCAGCCATAAAGCAATTCTCAACAAATTACAAAATCAAAAAAGAAAACTCAGTCATATATCCCTGATGAACATAGATGCAAGATTCCACAACAAAACATTAGCAAAGCAAATAAGCACCACATCAAATAGCTAATCCACCATGATCCATTAGGCTTTATTCATGGGATGCAAGGTTGGTTCAACATACACAAATCAATGTGATTCAGTAAATAAAACTAAAAACAAAAACCACATGATCATCTCAGTAGGTGCAAAAAAGGCTTTCAGTAAAATTCAACATCACTTCAAGTTAAAAACACTCAACAAACAAGGCATTGAAGGAACATACCTGAAAATAATAAGTGTCATCTATGACAAAACCACAGTCAACATCATAGTGAATGGGCAAAAGCTGGAAGCATGCCCCTTGAGAACTGGAACAAGACAAGGATGCCTACTCTAACCATGCCTATCCAAAATAGTACTGGAAGTAGTAGCTAGAGTAATCAAGCAAGAGAAAGAAGTAAAAGGCATTCAAAAAAAAAGAGAGGAAGAAAAACTATCTCTCTTCACAGATGATATGATTTTATAGCCAGAAAACCCCATAATCTTTGCCCAAAAGCTCCTAGATCTGATAAAAAATTTCAACAAGTTTCAGTATACAAAATCAATGTGAAAAAATTGGTAACATTTCTATACATGAACATTGTCCAAAATGAGAGTCAAATCAAGAATACAATTCCATTCACAATAGCCACTAAAATAATAAAATTCCTACGAATACGTCTAACCAGGGAGGTGAAAGATCTCTACAATGATAAATATAAAACACTGCTCAAAAAAATCACAGACAACACATACAAATGGAAAAACTATTCATGTACATGGATAGAAGGAATTCTTATTATTAAAATTGCCATACTACCCAAAGCAATCTACATATTCAATGCTATTCCTATCAATCTACCTATGATGTTTTTTACAGAATTAGGAAAAACCTTTCTAAAATTCATATGGAACCAAAAAAGAGACCAAATAGCCATAGCTATTCTAATCCTAAGAAAAAAGAACAAAGCTGGAGGCATCACATTACCTGACTTCAAACTATACTACAAGGCTACAATAACCAAAACAGCATGGTACAGAAACAGATACCTAGACTAATGCAACAGGTTAGAGAACCCAGAAATAAAGCCTCACACCTATGGCCATCTGATCTTCTACAAAGCCAACAAAATCAAGTGATGGGGAAAGGACTCCCTATTCAATCAATGATGCAGAAATAACTGGTTAGTCATACGCAGAAGATTGAAACCAGACCTCTTCTGTATTAGTCTCTTCTCAGGCTGCTAATAAACACATACTTGAGACTGGGTAATTTATAAAGGAAAGAGTTTTAATAGACTCACAGTTCCACATGGCTGGTGAGGCCTCACAATCATGGTGGAAGGCGAATGAGCAGCAAAGTTATGTCTTACATGGCAGCAGGCAAGAGCAAGTTTGTGCATAGGAACTTCCATTTATAAAACCATCAGATCTCCTGAGACTTATTCAGTACCATGAGAACAGTATGGGGAAACTGTCCCCATGATTAAATTATCTCCACCTGGCCCCATCTTTGACACATGGGGATTATTACACGTTAAGGTGAGATTTTGGTGGGGACACAGCCAAACCATATCTTTTCACCCCAGGCCATTCCCAAATCTCATATCCGCACATATCAAAACCAATCATGCCTTCCCTACAGTTCCACAAATCTTAACTCATTTTAGCATTAACTCAAACGATAACGATCACAGTCCAAAGTCTCAGCTGAGAAAAGGCAAGCCCCTTCCGCCTATGAGCGTGAAAATCAAAAGAAAATTAGTGGCCAGGCTTGGTGGTCACACCTGTAATCCCAGCATTTTGGAAGGCCAAGGCAGGCAGATTACCTGAGGTCAGGAGATCAAGACCAGCCTGGCCAACATGGTGAAACCTCATCTCTACTAAAAATACAAAAAAATTAGCCAGGCATCGTGGTGGGTACCTGTAATCCCAGATACTTGGGAGGCTGAGGCAGGAGAATCACTTGAACCCAGGAGGCAGAGGTTGCAGTGAGCCGAGACCACGCCATTGCACTCCAGCTTGGGCAACAAGAATGAAACTCTGTCTCAAAAAAAAAAAAAAAAAGCAAGTTAGTCACTTCCTAGATACAATGGGAGTACAGGTGTTGGGTAAATACACCTGTTCAAATGGGAGAAATTGGCCAAAATGAAGAGGCTACAGGCCAATGCAAGTTCAAAATCGAACGAGGCAGTAATTAAATCTTAAAGCCCCCAAATAATCTCCTTTGACTCCATGTCTCATATCCATGTTATACCAGTGCAAGAGGTGGGCTCCCATGGCCTTAGGCAGCCCTGCCCCTGTGGCTTTGCAGGGTACAGCCCCCTCCTGGCTGCTATCACAGGCTGGCGTTGAGTGCGTGTGACTTTTCCAGGTGCACGATGCAAGCTGTCCGTGCATCTGCCATTCTGGGGTCTGGAGGACAGTGGCGCTATTCTCACAGCTCCACTAGGCAGTGCCCCAGTGGGAACTCTGTGTGGGGGCACCAACCCCACATTTCCCTACCACATTGCTTTAGCAGAGGTTCTTCATGAAGGCTTCATTCCTGCAACACAGCTCTGCCCGGACATCCAGGTGTTTCCATATATCCTCTGAAATATAGGCGGATATTTATAACCTCAATTCTTGACATCTGTGCACCTGCAGGCTCAACACTACGTGAAAGCTTCCAAGGTTTGGGGTTTGCACCCCCACGAAGCCACAACCCGAGCTTGTACATTGGTCCCTTTTAGCCATGGCTGGAGTGGCTGGGATGTAGGGCACCAAGTCCCTAGGCTGCGCACAGCAGAGGGGCCGTGGGCCCAGCCGTGAAAACATTTTTTTCTCCTAGGGCTCTGGGCTTGTGATGAGAGGGACTGCCGGGAAGGTCTCTGGCATGGCCTGGAGACATTTTCCCCATTGTCTTGCTGATTAACATTGGGCTGTTCATTACTTATGCAAATTTCTGCAGGAGGCTTGACTTTCTCCCCAGAAAATTGTTTTTTCTTTTCTGTTGCATTGTCAGGCTACAAATTTTCCAAACTGTTATGCTCTGCTTCCTCTTGAACACTTTGCTGCTTAGAAATTTCTTCTACCAGATACTCTAAATCATCTCTCTCAAGCTCAGAGCTCCACAGATCTCTAGGGCAGGGGCAAAATGCCTCCAGTTTCTTTGTATAGCAAGAGTGACTTTTACTCCAGTTTCCAACACGTTCCTCATCTCTATCTGAGACCACTTCAGCCTGGACTTTATTGTCCATATCACCATACATTTTGATCAAAGCCATTCAGCCAACCTCTAGGAAGTTCCAAACTTTCCCACATCTTCCTGTCTTCTGAGCCCTCTAAACTTTCCAGCCTCTGCCTGTTACCCAGTTCCAAAGTTGCTTCCACATTTTCGAGTATCTTTACACCATCGCCCCATTACCCCATACCAATTTACTGTATTAGTCTGTTCACATGCTGCTAATAAAGACATAGCCAAGATTGGGTAACTTATAAAGGAAACTTATTAACTCACAGTTCTATATAGGTGGGGAGGCCTCACAATCATGGTGGAAGGCAAAGGAGAACCAAAGTATGTCTTACACAGCAGCAGGCAAGAGCAAGCTTGTGCAGGGGAACTCCCATTTATGTAACCATCAAATCTCATGAGACTAATTCACTACCACAAGAACAGTATGGGGGAAACCACCCCCATAATTCAATTATCTCCACCTGGCCCTGTCATTGGCATGTGGGGACTATTACTATTCAGGGTGAGATTTGGGTGGGGACACAGCCAAACCATGTCACCTTCTTTATACCATATACAAAAATCAACTCAAGATGAATTAAAGACTTAAATATGAAACCTAAAACTATAACATTCCTAGAAGAAAACCTAGGAAATACCATTCTGGGCATACACCCTGGCAAAGATTTTATGAGGAAGCCTCCGATAGCAATTGCAACAAAAACATTGTCAAGTGGAACATAATTAAACTAAAGAGCTCCTGCCAAGCAAAAGAAACTATCAACAGAGTAACTAGACAACCTACAGAATGAGAGAATATATTTGCAAACTGTGCATCCAACAAAGGTCTAATATCTAGAATCTATAAGGAACTTACACAAATTAACAGGCAAAAAGCAACCTCATTAAAAAATGACCAAAGGACATGAACAGATACTTCTTAAAAGAAGACATACACATGGCCAAAATTATATAAAATAAGTCAACATCACTAATCTTTGGGAGAAATGCAAATCAAAGCCACAATGAGATACGATCTCACAGCAGTCAGAATGGTTACTATTAAAAAGACAAAAAATAACAGATACTGGCGAGGTTGCAGAGAAAAAGGAACACTTATGCACTGTTGGTGGGAGTGTAATTAAATTAGTTACACTTGTGGAAAGCAGTGTGGTGATTCCTCAAAGAGCTAAAAACAGCTACCATTTGACCCAGCAATCCCATTATTGGATATATACCCAAAGGAATATAAATCATTATATTATAAAGACACATGCATGCTTATGTTCACTGCAGAACCACTCACAATAGCAAAGTCATAGAATCAATCTAAATGACCATTAATAGTAGAGTCAGTAAAAAATTATCGTACATATACACCATGGAACACCATGCAGCCATAAAAAAGAATGAGATCATGTCCTTTCCAGGAACATGGTTGCAACTGGAGGCCATCATCCTTTGCAAACTAATGCAGGAACAGAAAACCAAATATTGCATGTTCTCACTTATAAGTGGGAGCTAAATGATGAGAACACATGGACACGTAGGGGAATAACAGACACTGGGACCTACTGGAGGGTGGAGAGTGGGAGGAGCAAGAGGGCCAGGGAAAGTGACTAATGGGTACTAGGCTTAATACTTCAGTGATTAAATAATCTGTACAACGAACCCCGTGACACAGGTTTACCTGTGTAACAAAACTGCACGTGTCCTTAAACTTAAAGTAAAATTAAAAAAACAAACAAACAAGAAAATGTGGTACATACACACCATGGAATATGAGGCAGCCATAAAAAACAACAAAACCATGTCCTTTGCAGCAACAGGGGTGGAACTCAAGGGCATTATCCTAAGCCAATTAATACAGGAGGAGAAAACCAAATACTGCATGTTCTCACTTATAAGTGGTAGTTAAATGTTAAGTATGCATGACACAAGGAAAGGAACAATAGACACTGGGGCCTACTTGAGGGTTGAGGGTGGGGAGGGTGCTGTCTGTGGGGTACTATGCTTATTACCTGGGTGGTAAAATAATCTATACCCCAAATCCCTGCAACACACAATTTAACTATGTAACAAACCTGTGCATGTATTTCTTGAACCTAAAATAAAAGTTGGAAAGAAAAAAAATATGAATAGTGTATATTAGTGAAATGAATGAACAGGTGGTATTGCCCCAAAATGGTAAGCTTTAGAAATATAATTTAGTCCCAGAAGACTACACGTAATATAAAAATATTTGTAGAAACCTCAAAAACATACGAAACTAAACAATATATTATTTACGTACCTTTAAAGATGTGACAACTCTTATTTTTGTAAGTAAGGAAATGATAAACAAAATCCATGATGGTAAATATCTCTTTGAAAGAGGGAGGAGACTGGATAGGGAAGGAACACGGAAATACAAGTTAAGGAAACTATTAAATTACTATATTAATGTACAATATTGTTTATGGTAGTTCAGAATTTATATCACTTTAGTATATTTTATACTAATATTTCATGAAGATTATATCATGGATCTAGTCTCACTAGATGTTTTACCGCTATAGTTACATGGTCAAATTGATTTGGAAAATGTAGAATATATTTTTATTTCTAGAGTTTCACAGATTACATGGGCATATTAAATGCACAGAGAAAACCTAAACTAAGCAACCTACATATTTTATTTAACTAGGTGTTTTCCAAATACGTTTTCACTCAGTGGCAACGAGGAGAGTGTTCTTCCTTTGAAAGAGGGAACGGGCTACAAGGAGGGTGTTCAGCTACCACACCTTCAAGGATTCACCTGAGGGTTCACCAGAAAGCCCTCATTCTGCCTGAGATCCGGGTACTAGAACCAGACCTTTCTTGCTGAATACAGAAATGCTCAAAAGAGCAGTCTCCTCTTGGGACTCCTAAATGCCTGGCCAAGACTTTCTCAGGCTTGCAGTGCCATCAGAGACATTTTCTACCCAATCCTCCTTCTTTAACTCTCTCTTCTCACAGGCATCCGGCCTGTATTATGGTCTGAAAGAGCTTCCTTGCTTCCTCTCGATTCCTCACCCCTTTGACTTGCACAGGTGTTTCTTTCCATAAATACCTTCTCTTTCGACATCATTTTAGAGTCTGCTCCCGAGAAAACCCAAACTTACACAAGCCATGATTTTTTTTTTCCATAACAACACGTAATTCTTGATAATAGTGTTCCAAGGAAACCCTTTGGGAAATGATTTAAGCCAAACCTTTTCTGAGTTTCCAAACTTGATTGCTGGCAAGTGATGAAATTATAGAAACATAAATGTGGGTTTTAGTTCATCCATACTTTTATAGTAGGAAAATATCATTTTTAAATTATGCATGTATCTTTTTTTCCTTTGAATCCTTTATTCCTTTCCTTCAGAATGAGGGTTATGGAAAATTAATCCCCAGTGGCAGAGTGAATCCCTTAAATTTCTTTTACCAAATAATCTTACCATTCCGATGTGTGGTGTTGTTTATTTCACTGAAGTATGTATTTGAAGCAAGTACTCTAAGGAAGAAACAATATAACAGTAAATATATTTTGTTCTTTTTTAAATATCACATAGTTTTATTTCTTATGTGTTCTTAATCGGTTTTTATAAGGACCTCAGCCATGAGCCTAGAGATAGAAAAGAAAGATGTTTCTTTTCCCCTATAGCATATTCAAAAGTTTAAATGAAGTTTATTCAGAGTCCTTAGTTTTACCAATTATTTTTTCCTTTCTTGGATGTACAAATCTTTAATACACTAAATGCAGCTTCTATAATTTTAAACAAATCCATTCTTCAAACCAAACCAAAGATAGAATAACTTTTATAAAACAGGAGACACTTTAGAGGTATAGTTAGTAGATATTTGTAATTTTCATGTGTTTGCAGACTCTGCAATGTTGCTGTCAATATATTTTTAGTTTCTTCCTATTTGATAAGGATATACCATACAGACGCTGCTGTGGATGCAGTATTGGCCCCAGTCAGAGTCTTGCTACCATGAGAATCTCTGCTCTAGGCACTATGACCCTCCCTGGGCTTACTAAGCCAGACAAGCTTCCACAGAGAATGTGATGTTTGCAGAACAACATGGAAATTCGATATAAAACCTTTATTTTTTTTAAATTAATTTTTAGATATCACATAGTTTTATTTCTAAATGAAATTAAAGAATGAATAACCTTCATATTCAAACTGATGAAAAAATTGGCAGGGTAGATATATTACATTGGGCATTACTAAATATTCTATGCCTCATGAATAACTTATAACCAGAAACATTTTTGACACCCTCATTCTTTGTCAATTTCAAAGAATATTTGAAGTGATTTAATGAATATGGCAACTATGGAAGAAAATAGATTCAACAAACTCATAAAATGAGAGTTTCTAATTTTAAATTAAATACCTAGAAGTGATTTTAGGGGACTAAAATCAGTAATAATTTTTCCGAGGTCAGCAACTAAAATTTCAAAAAATATAAAATATCTTAAGAGTATCATTTATTCACACAATGGTCTTATTAAAGTCTTAAATGACAGATACCTCTGCTAGGTACTATAGATTTTTATTGGAATAATCCTCAAATCCTGGAACCTGAAAACATACCCTACATTGGAATTCATTTTCAAATACTTATGACTAGAATGTATTTAGCTTCAAAACTATAATCTGATTTTCATTCACAATAGTTAAATAATTCTTTTTGATGGGCATTTTCAAATCAAGAAGACTAAATTCATTACTTTAATGAGATAAATTTTAAATGAACCACTTTTTATAAAGCATTCATATTGGATAATTTTTGTAATGCATTTGTCTTAATGCTTTCAAAATGTCCTTTCTCAGAACTCTTGTAAGGGAGGCTGAGTTAACAACCTATTATTATGTACTCCTTACTGAGCTGTTAATAGCTTTACAGTCTCTCAAAGAATACACCTGCTGCTCATAAAAACATTTATGTTGCTACAGAATTTGGCTGTGTTTTAATATCGTGTATTTGTAGTGACCTTGTAGAATCCTTACTGATTCTATATTTTTAGGGAAAAAACAACAATAAAGAACGTTGTCCATTTATTTGAGTATATTAATGGAAAATTATAAAATAATTTGATTAATGTAAGGGTTCTAATATTTGAAAAGTTGGTTTTCAATAATGGTTTCAAATTTCTTGGTAATTTTTTACACTATTTGAGATTGTTTCTATTTTCATTTTTGAAAGTTTGTTATCTCAATTTATATAGTTGAAAAAGAGGTTTATTTTCACATATGTGTATATTTTAATCAGAAACTGATGGCTTAAATTCTATTAGAAATATCAACATTTCCACAGAATAATTGAAAAAAGTAAAAATTGAAATTAATGTAGACCTTTTAAAAACTTTCAGTCAAAAAAATCATAAGTCTATAATGAGAAAATGTAAAATTTTAGTTAAGGCAGTATTCTAAAGTTTGTCATGGTTGAATACAATATAAATTAATTGTTTTTGGCTAGGTTTCAGTTGGCAAAGGCAAATTGTTTCCTGAACCTGTGTTTGATCCTTCCATTTCACACAAGGACATTTAAAGAAGGCAATCAATGCAATGATTATTTCCATATGTCCCTTGATTCTTGTGATTTTTATGGATAAACCACAGCAGGTGGATGAAATCTTTCCATCCTATCTAATTTAGTAATGCGTGAATATATATAGCTATTACAACTCCTGTTATCCACAACTCCTTGGTAATTCTCCTCCTATTTATTGAATTATGCATCATAGCATTTTTCTTTCTCATGTTTAACAAGTTTATACTTTTAAAGACCACCAGATAGTTCTTTTTGTATTTTAAAAAGACCATCAGATGGACTTAGTTCAATTGTTGGTTAGTACAGGAATGAAGGGTTTTATTGCTGTCCACCTTCAACATGGCAAACAGATAGATGTACCTGCCAGATGTATAGTCCTTCTAAGCTCCTAAAACATGCAATAATCAATGATTATTCCAAATCACTATTTTTTACTCTTGAATGTCCAAATGGTTTAATTGTACCTATGAGGGCCACATTAACAACTAGTCAACTGGTCTTATCTACAGAAACAGGCAACTGACTTAAGACTCAAGTTACTGGCTGTATAAAGATAGCTCAAGACACTGATGTTATTCCCACATATAGATCTCAACTGCCCCCTTAATTACCTAAAGTGCCAGACCCCTGGGAATTTCACTGACTTATCCTACCAATTTTCTTGACATGGAATTAAAAGGTGCTGTTGTTCTGGGAGATTAATTTACTAAATAACAAATGCAATTCCATCCTCTAACTCAAGGTATAGTCTATTATTAAAATATTACTTCTTACTCAAAGTGACAAATGTTTCCAGCAACAACACAAATATCTATTTAATTACATTCACAACAGCACTGATAATCATTCTAACATTTAATGAGGATGTCCCAGCTTAGAAATCACTTCAGATGCATTAACATTCGACCCATTACAATATTGCAAGGTGGATAGAACTGAGGTTTTATGTTACTTTTTAGCAAAGCATGCTGTGTCTCAGTAATAAGATGAAGGGCTTATGTTCACCTGTCTTGTAAGTCACAGAAAGAAGCACTGTTTCTTCAAATTTCAATCCAGTGCTTTTATTAATAAAGTGTATTAGTCTGTTCTCATACTGCTATGAAGATACTACCTGAGACTGGGTAATTTATAAAGGAATGAGGTTTAATTGACTCATAGTTCCACAATGGCTGGTGAGGCCTCAGGAAACTTACAATCATGGTGTAAGGCGAAGAAGAAGCAAGGACCTTCTTCCTATGGTGGGAAGAGAGAGAAGAGCCAGGAGCAAAGGGGTAAGAGCCCCTTATAAAACCACCTTGTGTCGTGAGAACTCACTCACTATCACGAGAACCGCATGTGGGAAACCACCCGCATGACCCAATCACCTCCCACTGGGTTTCTTCCTTGACATGTGGGGATTATAGGGATTACAACTGGAGATGAGATTTGGGTGGGGCCACAGAGCCAAACCACATCATAAAGTCATTTAGTTTGCAATACAGAAGATCCTGTTGGAAACTATAAAAGAATTAGAAACCTCAGTTTAAAGCACTGTGAAGCTCATAGTCTTTTCATCTACAGCATAGATATCCTCCTAAACTCAGTATGGTAGTAAAAACTGAAATGGAAATGCAAATAAGGAAAACTGGTTTGGCCTGTTCTCTACAATTTGCCTGTTCTCTATAGTTTGCCTTCACAGATGAGCACAGATATGTAAGTTAATTGTTGTGATAAAAGAAATAACAGTTTCATTCTTCCTAATGAGTCTCTTACCTTACATAGTAAAAAGAGAAGTGAATATGTGTCTTGAGGTCATTAGTGTTATTTGATGAAGACTCAAAATCTCATGAAATACTAACAAAATATAATCTTTTTAAACCTTAATTTTTTTTGGACATACACAAATCTCATTTTAATTGCAAAAGACTTCATTTACAGCACAGTCAATAATGAATCAACAGGAGAGTTGCTGTCTTTGGAACATATGAATGTATAAAAATCCCTTGCAATTCAGGTAGTCGAGATAATAAGGGCATACAAGGAAAGCAATCCTCATTTTTCTGAAAAGTTTTACATTTTAAAAGGTGACTAGGCATACTTGGAAGTTCAAAGCAGTAGGATGTACCTTGCAGGGAAAGAAGGAGGAAAACCCTTTACCATGTTGTTAGACAAATGTATATCAAATATATCCCAATTCCATTTGACAAAGTCAGTTGGATGACCTCCTTGAACCAGGCTAGGGCAGAACACTTAGTAAAAGTGGGCCCTGGGTGGGGATGCGAATCCAGGAGAAGAAGAGCACCAGATCCCCTGCAGTACCAAACACATCTGTTCTACCCTCTAACACGGAAGAGGCACGTCGCCCCATGTCCCTGGACACGGGATACATGAGAACAGTCATCAGATGGTTACTACCCCCAAGGCTTGGTGCTTTCTAATGGTGTTAATTCAGGCCATGGAGAAAATCCTTTCCATCAAACACCTTAAATTTTTTATGTTAGACTAAGTACTTTGAACTTCAGAGGTTCTTATACTATGATTAGAATTGTGACTTATTTCTGTATATAGAATCCATATTATGTCTTACATCTGTGCTTCTCAATATATTACTGAAACAGAAAATATAAAATCTAACATAGGTAATATGTAAATCACTTAGTGACATTTAGCTGTATTGCAATACCTCACATTGGAAGCTGCACTGTGTAATAAATAACAGCATAGAATTTAGAGCTAGACTTCCTAGGTTCAAATCCAAGCCCTACCAGTAATTTATTGAGTGAGCTTGTTATCTGTAAGACTTAATTCGTATAGTAGCTTTAAGAATTTTCTTGGTTTTGAGAGTTCTTCATGCCTACAACATAGTAAGCAGTATGAAAGTGTTCACATTAAAAAAAAAAGTTAACTGCAGTATGTCCTGTTTATACTTTCAATTGATTTATTTTGACGAATTTGACATGTCATTTCAGGCTAAAAAGTCATACATCCTTCCAAAGAACCAGATAATTGTGGTGTTTATTCTGATTAAGTTTTGTGTGTGAAGGCAAAATAGCATCAGCCAATCTAGTGACAAAAAAATAGGATCAGTGAACTGTTCCATATTAGAATTGAGGACTGCAAAATGCAGATTAATGTTTAATCTTGTTCCAGGTATCTATTATTGCATAATTTTTAAGCCAAAATGTAGTGGCTTAAAAATTATAATTCATAAATGTTGTACCTCTTGAATCTATTAGTCAGGTATTCAAACAGGACAGAGCAGAGGCAGCTCATCTCTGCTTCACAATCTGGACCTCAACTGGGAGGGTAAAAAAAACAATGGCTAGTGGCTGGAACACCTGCAGAATGGCTAGGCATCATCTCATCATACTCTTTCTCTCTCTCTCACCTCTCTTTCTTGCCCTTCTTCCCACCCTCCCTACCCCTTATCCTTGCCATCTCTGTCTTTCTAAGGCTTCTCCTCCACATGATTATCTTGGGCTTCCACATAGCGTGGCAGTCTCAGACCAGCCATGCATCTTAGATTGCCATACAGAGCTCCAAGGCAAAAGTTTAAACTGCCAGTTTTCTTTGAGGCTGGGCCAGGAACTGGCAGCTCGTCACTTCTACCCTACTTGGTTGGTCAAATCAGTCATAGACTAGATCAGATTCAAGGAAAGAGAGCACAGATTTGACTTGTCAATGAGAAGAATGTAATAGAATTTACAACCATCTTTATTTTATCATGCTGCTTGATTTTAGGCCTTCATAATATTACATTATTTGCTTTGCTTCTCATTTGTAATAATTTAAAAATATGTGTTTTCAGTACTGGATCAAAACAAATTTGTTAATTTTGAATATGCATGACATCCTAAAAACTTGAAGTCTACTTAGTAGTTGTATTTGTATCTGGAAATATTATAGAGTAAAAAACAGTTAATTCATAAAAGCAAATCAAAAGGTGAGAGAAAAAATAAAGAACAAACTTGTGGGAAGAAAACTTCCACAAATGAGTTTTTTCAGTTTTTTGAATCTGGACCATGCATTGAGTTGAGCCAATGTATTTACAACAATCAATATATACAGATGAAATTATCCAACTTTGAAAATGAGATTTCTGCCTGACCAAGGAAATAGCATCCATTACTCACCCCCAGACCCCTAAATACATGCTCCATGAATATTTAACATGGGCAACATGTGTGACCTCTGCAGAACAGGGCTCTTCACTGCCATGGAGTTATCTTTTACTCTAAATTTAACTTATGGCTTCATCCTAGGTATTTTTCTTTCTTTCCAATTTGATTTTAAAACCAGCTTAGGTTTATGAGTAGATAAATTTGTTCACTCTTTGATAATAATGCAGATTAACATAATGTTTCTGTAAAATGACCTTGCTTTGCCTTGAATTACTCTACTCGCATTTAAAACTATCTGCAGATATTTTCACATTCAAATGTTTAATTTTAAACACCTTATTAGAACTACAAAAACGTTTTGTGTGTGAAAGTGTGGACTTCAGGAAGCCGTCAATTATTACAGTGTATTTATTAGTATTATATTACTTACAGTCGCTCAGTGATGAGATATTTAGTTCCCAGTTATAGTATCTTGACAAGCCTATATTTTATTATAAATCTTGAGGCATACATTTGATATCTTCTGAGGAAATTCAAAATCAGTGATGAAGTTAGATCATTATTTGAAAATATTGGGTTATTTAGAGCATAATAGGATAATTTTCAAGTCAAGACTATATAACTTACTTATAAAGAAGGTTAAAATCTTTATTTTGGGGAGGAGAAACTGGATTTCTTGAATCCTTTGTAGCTTTGTAAATCAATCTTAACAGATATCTGCTTTAGTTTTTGAACAAAACAAATATATCGGTATCAGAATACAATTAAGGCTCACAAACAAATATAAAAAAAATTTAAAGTTCCACCACGGTGACAAAATACATTTAAATGGGAAAAAATGAAAAATAAATAATCAGAAATTGTTTTTTCCCCTGTCCTAAATGAGAGTAAGGAATTCTCATGCTTATATATTTAAATGAATTTCTGCTGCATTTTCAATGCAAGAGGCAGCTCTTGTATTACTGTGTTTTGTAGCTGATTTGGACAAATGTGTGACTTTACATATATTCACAAATGATACTGTTTTTCAGTGAAGACATTCTTGCAAAATAATTTTTCATGTTTTACAGGCAATTTCACTCTAGTGAAAATTTACCATTCTTATCTTTCCTGTTTACTTTAATTCTGTTGGAAACTCTAGCAACCAAAAGACAGTTTTGGATGCCAGTCAACCAGCATTTGCACTCTGGTAATTTCGTCTTCAAAGAATTTTTATCTGCTACCTTTTATTACTCTTAATCTATCCTATAACCCAATTAGCACTACTGTAAAAAAATTCAATGCACTATAGTTCTTAGATAAATTTTATTGTGTATAATTAAGAGATACAACAAGTGTGTTCAACCTGCGGCCCACATGTGGCCCAGGACAGCTTTGAATGCAGCCCAATACAAATTTGTAAACTTTCTTAAACATTATGAGATTTTTTTGTGTGTGTGATTTTTCTTTTTTTTAGCACATCAGCTATCATTAGTGTTGGTGTATTTTATCTGTGGCCCAAGACAGTTCTTCATCCAATGTGGCCAGGGAAGCCAAAAGATTGGGCATCCCTGGTATACAACATGATGTTATAGAATATGCATGATTTTAGAAAGTTACTATAGTGAAGCAAATTAAAATATCCATCATCTAGATTTTTCTTTTTGAAACATATATTATTTCCCCCACTTTTGTTGTTTTTCAATCCGCATCCCAAAATTAGATATAATTAAGCAAAGGACCATGCACGTGTTGCCTTTCTAGTTTCCTGCCACTCCATTCTGCCATGTCGTTATAATGATTTAACTTTGAAAATCTTCAGTTTGACATTTGGAATAGCATTTATATTTGAATAAATCAACATATGTGTATTAATGTTTCCAAAGATACTTAGCGTGTTATTTTCTCTTGGTGGCATTTGTTGCTAAGTTGTGCTAAATTTTATCATCAAAGTTGTTTTTATCTAGCATTTATGTGGCTGTTTTAATACTTGACCTAAACTACTGACATCAGCAGGAATTAGTGAACTCTTCTAAAAATGCTTAAACTAAATGTAATACTCAATTTTTTGGTTGTTGTTTTTGTTTTTGTTTTTGTAGAAACAGGGTCTCACTATATTGCCAAGGCTGGTCTCAAACTCCTGGCCTCAAGTGATTCTTCTGACTCTACCTCCCAAGGTGCTGGGATTACAGGTGTGAGCCACCACACCCAGCCTCAAATTTTCTTATAATGAGTATATTTGTTCCTCTTCATTTTCCCCCTTTCAAGTCATTTTATCTATCCTCAGTACTCCAATAAATATGTATTCTTTAAATGTTTTGCTCTCTGCTATTTATATTTCTGAGTTTTTGCTATCTGTATATTGTTATTACCAAATTTGTACATGATTTTAAAATTCTAGTAGATGATCTAAAACTTTAAGAATGAATGACAAATTTAAAGTCGTTGTTTGACTATGATATACTTTTAACAAATACTATTAAGAAATGTTGGAATTAAGGCACTTTCTTCAGGGCCAAGTATAAAACTTTAAACACTTAATTTTTAGTTGAACATCATTGTAAATATTTATAGAGTGGTAAAGCACAGAAGAAAAATCTGTACTCATCTGTCTACAGGTAGGCTACATGAAGACAGATGGGAAAGTTAAAACTGAATAAATATCAAGACTATGTATTAAAAGATATTTCAGCACAAATCTTAGTTTCTGTATAGCATACTGTTTCATAAAATATTTTTGGCAAGTAAAATCTTGGACATTCTCCACAATGTTCCTAAGAAAACAAGCACGCTATACTGACATGATATTATTACATTTAGGTTGTAGAAGCACTATATGCTAGCAAAAGTAATTTTTCTCATCTCCCATTTGAATTGTCATTAATTTATGCCAACAAATTTTAAATTGCTCTAATAATATTTAAGAATTTAAAAGCTAAACTTATGGAGCAATTAATTCATTTTTTAGTTCAATCAATTGGACAGTATATCATGAGAGCCTACAATATGCTAGGCATACTATATTAAGCAGTTGGAATATAAAGGTTAAAAAGCAAGTAAACACAACATTTTTCAAGACTTGTCACAGCATCTGCAAGATGACCTTAAGGCACAAGCCTATCATTGCCCTGGAATAAATGCACCACCTATTGATAGTTACTCTTAAAAGAAAGAAACAATGCTACATTACACACCTGCTGGATCCTGTAAAACAGTTTTACATATTATTTTGGTTTATCTTACAACAAGCTTGACCCTTTGATATAGGTATAACCTTTCCAGTTTTCATAGATGAACTGACTACACCTAGGACTCTGTTGGTCTCATTCTAGCACCAGTATTTTCAAAAGATCACACTTTAATAAGTAGGCCATTTTCTGTAACAGTAAATATCACCACTATTTCAAGCAGTTCATTATCTATATATAAGTTATCTATTTTATTAAAATCAATTACGAATGTTTAATTCCAGATCAATATTCCTCTATCATCGGTGTACTTCTGTGCCTTCTCCTACTACTGTTCAATATTTAACGTTCAGGAATGCATTAAATATTCATTTTAGGTGAAACAAGGTACACATTGGTAGGAATATATGAAAATAGTCATGAATGCATTTCAAAGTGATTTGGGGTTATCTGTAATTTTGGATTACTGGGAATAATCAAGAGTTGATTGTAGTAAATTATAGTAGTAGAATACTTAATGATACGTCTCCAGAAATGCAGTCAAAAAGTAGTTGTGTACATGGAATAACTACTTCTACATTTTTCTTACTTATACATATTTTGCAATTTTGCCACAACAGTGGCTAATTTTTACCTAAGAAAAACATTTTAGAGCACCCTACCCACTAGCTTAAACCATCAAGGAACTTCTTAACCCTTTCTATTCACCCTCCACCATCAGAAATTTCTTCTTGTACATTTTAATGAATGCGAGAAAAGAAAACAACTCTGTTGGTTGCCAACAACAGAACCCAGCTGCCACTACTATTTAATATTGTCACAATCCAGAATCCAAGGCAGAGTGGAACTTCCCAGCCTCAGAAAGGCAGAAACCAGGAACGCTAAGGTATTCAACTTCAGTGACGTTCCTTCGTCATGGGTTCAGTGAAGTTTCTCATCATGGGTTCATTTACTTAGGAAAAGAATTCTATAGTTATTCTAGCTAGCTCTTGTTTCTGGGACAGTTGGCCAGCCCATCTTACGTTACTGGTAGACTATAGTTAGATCTGGTTATAGGAGAATCAGTGTGAGCTGAAAGCTATCCTAATGTGTGTCCCTATGTCAAAGCAGCAATTTTAGTAGTTCAATTCCCAATGATATGTGACCAGAGCTGCAGTAGGTACACCTTATGTTAAATGGTTTAGCGATTCTTTTGTGGATATCAATCAATTGACATTACTAAATACTGACTATGCATCCAGCATGCCTTTGTTTCATTTTGTTTTGTTTTTTGAGGGAAACGTAAACTACATTTTTCAGGAAATTGCAGCCCACTTGAGGATATATATGGACGCACATCCAATAAGTAGAGAAGGGGACCAAATGGTATAAAATTAAGTGCTAAATTCTGGTTAGAATCAAAGAATTTAAAGATTATTTTATTTAAGATATCTAATTTCCTTACTGTGTAATACCTTTAAAATATTCAAATGCCAGTCTTTTACTTCCTTGGACAGTTTTAATCTGTTGGAAATATAAGGCAAATTTGAGAAATATATAGTCATACCAGAAGATTATAAAACATCTTACAGACACTCTCTAATGAAGAATTTTCTAAAGAGTTTTGTTTCCTCAACTGATATAGCATATTGCTCCTAAAATTCCGAAATTTTACTAATTATTTTTAAACACTTAAAAGCATTCATACATATTGATCTTATATCAAGACAAAAAAATTTCAACAAATTTCCTGTAGCAGAAATAATTATTTGCAAACCATTAACAAAATCAGAGAAATTAAAAAAAACCCACATCTCCAATCTATTTATTTAAAAAATTTTAATGTTATATTAAATAATATATTAAAACATGATAGACAAATTATCAACTATTTAAAATGAAAGACATTAAGATCCTCACATATCTAAAACTGTGAAATGTGACCAGTGCAGGAAAATAAAGTAATTAGAAGGAATGAGCAAGTGTAAAATCTAAAATTAATGAAATAGAATCACTAATATTTGATTTGAAAATCAAAAGCCAGTGTTTTTAAAAGATTGATCAAATAAACAAGCTTGCCTAAAAATAACAGGAAATGTTATTTACGTATGGAAGAGATTTTTAATAAGACAAGACTAGATGTAAATATATATCAATAAATATAAAAGAAATATAATTTTCTGGTAATTATCAAAACTGAATAAGGAGAAGATCTGAATATAGCACAAAATAATTTTAAATGATAGTCAAGTGTCTGCTACCAACATGGTCCATTTCAATTAAGTTTTCAAAGAACAGATAATTCCCATGTTGTGTCAGTTATTGCAGAACATTAATAAGTGGAAAGTTTCACAATCCATTCTCTAAATACAGTATAACCCAAATATTGCCAGATTGAAAAAGAAAACTGTAGGCTGAGATAACTTACAAGTATAAGCTTAAAAATTTTAGCCTGAAATATTATCATATTGAATTCAAAATTACAATAAAAATTCTAATATATTATGAACAAGTGTTAACAGGAAAGGTTTATCTTAGGAATGCAAAGATCGTTCTGCCTAAGTATATACTTTATTGAGGAGAAAAACAAATTCACTTTGCAACAGATAAATTGTTTTATAACATCCATAATTCATTTCACATTTTAAAAACAAAATACAGACAAACAAAACTACAATGGAAGAAGAAAACATCCTCAACTAGACATCTGCCAAAAATGTAAGTCAGACATAATTATATTTAACCGTAACACAATTAGAAGCTGTTTGATTAAAGAAGAAAAGAAAAAGTTTCTGCTTTTACTATTACTTTGCAATATTATGCTAAAGCGTTGCCAGAAGACAAAAAAATACATAAGAAATTTTTTTTGGTTTGCACAGTAAAATATTATAGATGAAGTTATATAGGTCTTACATACTTTTTGTGATATATTTAGGTATTATAAGGTTTCTGTTACTATAGTGACTAAAATATTTAAAATGTAATTGTAACTGGTCATCGCTAGTATACAGGAAAACCACTGATAATTGCATGTTGACTATGTAACTGACTTCTCTTGATTAATTCTAAAATTTTTTTAAGTTAATTCTCTCAGAGTTTCTAAGTAAACATTTCTAACTAGCAGAGAGAAAATGATTTATTTCATTCAATCTTTAGGAGAGACATTTTCTACATATATTAAAAACTGTTATTTTTAAGTTTTGTAAGATAATTAAGTTATGCTTTACAAAGAACATTTTACAAAGAACATATACTTTATGATTTGGCTAGAGTAGAATAAGATTTTCTCCAACTAGCTTTAAAAAAGGAGTAGATTAAAACTTCGGATGAATCAAGGCAACTTAGAAACAAGAATAGAAATGGATGACTTTTTATGACTATAAGCTCTTTTATCATTATTCCTATTTTACAGAAGTGGTATAACTCAGTTCCTGGGTTCACACATAACTTATTCTGGTACTCTATTTTGTAAATCTTGAACTGGGGTGCACTCAGAGTTGATAACTATTCAGGAATTGATTTGTTCTAACTAAATGCTAAAAGAGACTGAAGAGGGCTGGTCATAGTGGTTCACAGCTGTAATTGCAGCACTTTTGGGAGGCCAAGGCCGGGTGGATCACTTGAGGCCAGGAGTTCAAGACCAGCCTGGCCAACATGGTGAAACCCCGTTTCTACTAAAAATACAAAAATTAGCCAAGTGCGGTGGCACGTGCCTGTAGTCACAGCTACTTGGGAGGCTGAGGCAGAAGAATCGCTTGAACCCCAGAGGTTCAGATCACACCACTGCACTCCAGCCTGGTTGACAGAACGAGACTCTGCCTCAGAGAGAGAGACCAAAGAACAAACCAGAATATTCACGTATTAAATATACAGAAGTCTGCCCTTTCCAAGAACAAATATATTTATGTTTGCCCCTACAGAGCTTGAGAATCCACATTAGTAATCAGAAGATTGCAACATCAAAGTAGAGATATGAAAAATATTAAGGACACTTTCAGTCAGAATGTGATGACTATGTGTACCCAGGTAGAACTCATTTTTAAAAGGGCCAGCAAAATAAAGTCCACGGGGTTCAGTGTCTATTTCCTTTGGAAAGTAATTGTTAAATGCTGGCCAAATCTAGTATTCAAACTTTTCTTTTCCCAGAGCCATGTGAAATATCTTCCTTTCATTCAAGTAAAAGACTTTCAGCTTTGCTAATGCCATAGTTTAGGCAATAAGATTTTTTGATAGCCTTTCTAACTTTAGGTTCCTAGGCCCTGCAATTCTTGATTTATCCAGGCAAAATATCTTTCTGCAGATAATAAATCATGTTCTAAATGTGGTTTTAATTCGTTTATTTTTGTTTATTTTGAGAGGATTATCCTGGAAACATCTCCACAGTTTGATGAATGTGAGTGTGTATATTTGTGAGTGTGACAGAGAGGCAGGGTGAGGAAGTCAAACAGAAATGGAGAGAGAGAAAGGATGTAGATGACTTAGATGACTTCTAGCAGAACCATTAATATCCATTTTTTTATATTATTTTGTTTCTCAAACAATCTGTAGCGTCAGTCCTCTAGCCAGTAGAACAAGAGCTTTACCACTGTCTTAATTAAGACATCGCAAAAAAAAAAAAAAAAAAAAAAAAAAGATTTGGATAGTAGAGTACCACATATTAATAGCACTTGCACCTATTCCTGCACTTGCACCTATATTTTCAAATGGGTATGACTTAAAGCCAAGAAGTTACCTTTATACATCAAAACTTCTAAAAGAATCTCCTGGACTTTATTAAACAAATTTTATTCCCGGGCTTGAACGAGAATACTATGTATTCCATGCAAGACTGGGTGATTTATTTGCCTCCTATATTACTTAATATCTGCCTATATGATATAAAATCAATAGAAAATAAAAATAAAGGCAGCCTGCATGGATTTGTTAACCTTAATAGAAAATAATTTTACCTTTGAAATGTGTATTTAAACATTTGGTGTTGAGAATTTTTTCTTCCAATTGAGGAACTAGTTGTTCATATAAACATAGTCTAATGATTAGCCAACAAATCATTACTATGTGGTCCATAAGCTGTGTTAGTTACTTCTAGTGTATAGATAGTTAAGAACATAAAGTGTGGAAAAAACTACTTTGGCTCAGTCTAATCCATAGACATACATACTCTGGACATATTTGCTTAAATGGGGTGTAGTGGAAAAAGCAAAACTTGGATGGAAGCCACTGACAAGTTGTGTGACTTGCTTTGCTAATTTACTTGTTCTTTCTGGACTAGTTTGATCATAGATAAATGGAAATAAAAATATTACCAGTTCTTATTTCACAAGACTATTATGAGGATTAGATTTTAGATGTGTATGAAAACACCTTGTAAATTGTAAAGCTCTACATAAATCATTGTTATTATGATTGTTGTTATATATTTAGATAGATATGTCTAGAAAATAACTTAAAATATAATTTTTATCATATATTTAATCCAATTAATTTAAAATTAAAAATAAAACAAAGAGGTGACACCTTTTAGAAATCCCAATAGGCCCAAAGACTTTAGGAGAAAGCAAACCAGCTAAAAGATGACCACTGTGCTGGCCTATTGAATCTATTCCCATAAATGGAAATGGTAAACCCGAGAGAGGGAGATGAGGAGTGATGACAATGATTCACGGCAGAAGGGAAAACACCTGCATTTCTGACATTAAAAAAAATATCGAATTGAATTGCTAGGTAGAATGTTGGTGATTACGTAAGCTACACCTAACAAAGTGCTCTAGAACCTTATATATACCATGAGATTCAATGAATGTCTGTAGAATGAATGAGTCTTCTAGAGGAGTAAATCAAAACCTAAAAGGTAATTTGCCAGGGTACATAATAGAAGCAGAATCAAGATAATATCCAAGACAGGAGAACTCTAACCTAGAATTCTTTCCATGCTGTCTTCTGTTGATACAGGCCCTGTTATCTCTGACTGTAGAAAAATATAGCCATAGGGTCTGAACACCTGAGCCTATTTGTTTTCACTAAGTTATGGTTTTCAGATTGAATGCTAACAGGTTCCAGACTCTAGCAAGAGGATCCCTTTTAGTTACCATGAAAAGTTGACACCTATAGAGATAAAGCTAAGTTCAGTATTTCAGGTAAATGAAAGGTTCAGTGTGACAATATGATTCCCAGAAAAGCCCTGATTTTCAGCATCTTGGAAGGAGCAGTGCCTAAATGTAAGTGCCAGGGTCTTCCCATGGGAAGAGAACCATAGGTAAAAGTCAACATCTCTAGAGAACAGTATATGCCTGCCCTGTTTGACAGTGCTCTATGTTCACATTATTTGGTTCTGAACTATTTTTTTAAATTTGGATACAAATATGTTTTATTTTAGAAAATGATAGAACTAAAAATGTGTTAAAGTTCATTGCTTCTCAATGATTTTTTCTCACAATTGGTGCTATTTTCTGTGCTCATCCGAGGAGAGGTCATGCAACAAGCTGATTCACTTTCAGCCAACAAGCATTAGTACACAAGATGGCCAGTGCTCTCAGCCAATGAGCATCCACTGCACTATTCACGGTTGAGTGTGCTTTGCAACCCATGCAACTATGCCTTTGGAGGTTCACTTTATACCATTTATTTACTCCCTGATACCATGTCTTAGTCCACAAAAATGTGCAAATAATAGTTCTTGGTCTGCCACAAAGAATTTTTAAAATCATATTTTTAGATATTAATAAGTACTTAGAACTAATTAATAATACATTGTATGAAAACTTATGAAGTATAACTATGGCAGTACTTAGCATGAAATTTTTAAGCTTAAATTATATATTTGAAAGAATGTGCTGATAATCAGTTAAGCATGAAGCATAAGAAGTTAGAAGACAACATATCTAACAAAGTAGAAAGAAGAAAGAAAATTTATAGTAAGAACAGATATCAAATGTAATAGATTAAAAAAAACAATAGAGGGGAAAAAGCCAAAAATGTGTTCAAACCTCTGGAAAGCTTGATCATGAAAAAAAGAAATTATAAAAATAAATAATATTAAGAATGAGAAGAGGAATTTTATCACAGATTCAGCAAAGATGAAAAACAGAACTTTATGAACAATGGAACGTGTTCCCTAGCTAAGTTGAAGATTTACGTGTCATACAGCTAGCAATGCCATCATGGTACAAACTCCAGAAAAGCATGCCAACATACCCTATCTAAACATATTCAAAATTCAACCTGCCAGGATGAAGAAAACATCTCAATTGCTCTGTGGCAAAGCCTGGTCGCTACCTGGTGACAGCACCTTTGAACTGGAGTTGATGCGTCAGCAGAAAGGCAACTGGCCAAAATTCTGGGACGATAGTGTCCTACCTATCCATATCATAGATAAAAGCTAACTTGGTTTCCCAAGAGCTTAAAAACACCAGGAGGAGAGAGGTCTGCCTTGTACTGTGAAGAATTCTTGTGACTGCTTCTTCCTGGACCCTCTTCCTTATCATGTCAGCAAGCTGTAAGATGTAAGACAAGACAGCAGCACTCACCGGTGGTGAGTGATTCGGGCTGAAGAACCCCTTAAGTACACTTCCTACTGTTTGATTTTTATTCCAAGAATTTAGCTACAGGTACACTTTTGTAGGTAACAACAAAAATGCTAAAAGCTGCCTGCAAAAGGTGTCCTTTATTCTCTATAACTTTACTGAATAGGAAGTTACTATTTAGCTATGTTTTGGGGAAGCAACAAGGATAAGATGTGTAATTATCCTGGAGCCATTCTAAGAGTAAACTTTTGAACCATATCTTCTCTCTTTTGGGGTGAGACTAAATGCTTTTTTTGATTGCTTTAAAGTTCTTATCTCAGTCATCATTTCGCATTGTGAAACAGCACTCAAAATGCACCATAACTTTTATGTTGTAGAAATTCTGTGAAAAGTAACATATTCTCCTCTTGTATATGAGATTGAAAAATCCAAATGTCCTAGAAATTCCTGCCAGAAACAATATCTTTTTTCTAATAGTTCACAAGTATTTTTTCTCCACAATATGTGTTTTAAGCCACCTAATTATAAAGGCCTTGATATGAGCAAGCTCCTACATTTAATCCCTAACAGCTCACTGTCACCATCGATGATGTATAGACTTTATTTCCTTGTATTTTATGCTAGGTTGATGAATATTTATTTACTTTCTAATCTTAAAATCACCTAGAGATAAATATAAGTTGCAGTTTTTTGGTTTTGTCTTTTTTTATTTAAAATGTTGCTGTTCTTAACTCAATTTTTTTCTTTGTACTTTATGTTTAATAAGCAGTTTTATTATTTGGGGTATAAATGGCAAATTCTTTAGCTACACACAGAATAACCAAATAGCATATAAAGTTCTGACAGGGAAGGTGATAAAGTTTAAAAATGATCCTTAAGATAAGACTTTTTTCTGAAAAGTAGCTTAAGAGAAATGATTTTCATAGTTCTAAATCTTAAAGCATCACCAGCAAATACATGAAGTTTGACATATTCTCCATATGTGTACATTTTCATAACTTGTCTTGTTAGTTGGGAAGGTCTCCTAAATAACATTGGTTTTCAGGCAAACACTAAATGAAATTTTGATGGGAATATTATAGACAGAATTTAAGCATCAAATGAATGATTCAACTAGTGACCTTGAAAGTCATTTTTCATCTCTGAAAATCTCTAGGTTTATTATGAGAATGGTGGAAATTAACTTGAGGGCCTGTTGACCTAGCTTGACCTATGACTTGTTTACACAAATGCATTTTTTTCCAGATACCCTATTAAAATATCATTGTAAAATTATTGAATAACAACACCATACAAAAACACTGTAGGTTTAATTTGTCCCCACCACCAGCATATTGTGGACAATCTCTTACATGGACAGGTAAAAGGAACTGTCCTGTTTTGAGATAGTGGGCAAGAGAGACCATGTAACAAACCCTGACTGTCTAGATCATCCAGAATGCCCTGGCAAGTTCACTTCTATTTAGTGAAGTGAGATAATTTCACAATTCATGCAAGAGACTGAGAACCAAGCCTCAAGCCCTGCCTCTGATTCTGCAGGTATGGTAAGTCTTTCATGCCTTTCTGTGTCTCCAGTGCTTTTTCATGGGCAGATAATTTTTAAATCTACTTCACAGACACTATGTAACTAGTATATGTTTAAAAATAAACTATAATATTTAGGGGAAGAGTCAATTCTCCCTTACAGGAAAAAATTCATTATTTTATTTCCTAAATTTGACTCAACTTCAGGTTTTACTACTGGGGAAACACTGAATTACAGCACAAAGTAATTGACTCCAGGATAAAAAGATTTCAAACTTTAAAAAACAGTTAATTTATTTCTCCTTTCACCCACAGGTCTACCCACGGATAGCGCCGGCATTTTGGCACTACCTGCGGGTAGAAGTGAGTAGCTGGTACTTGAATTCCCCCACCTTTGCTCCTTGCACTCTGCTGGTGTGGTCTGATCTGATGTGCCCATTTTGCTCAAGATGCAGCTGCCATTCTGTGTAAACATATTCTCACACCACCACCATTTCTTAGAGTTGGGTCAGGAATCTAAATCACCAAAAATACAAGTGCCGTTTATATAAGACTAATCATCTTTCTTAATAAATTTCCAAATAGGACCATATCATATGCATCGTTATGATAAACAGCTAAATGCCAAATTATGGAAAACCATGCTAACACTGTTTTGTAATCAATACTTCTGGTATTCAGAGCATAATTCCTCAGTTAAACTTTGGAATGTTTCTAGGAAACAAAGGTAGAATAACTCTGCTTCATTTCCTTTCTCCTTTTTTTCTGTCCCCCAGGAACATGAGCAGCTGACCTACTCTTCCACAAGGTCCAAGGCCCCCAGTGTCATCATCACAGGTCTCAAGCCAGCCACCAAGTATGTATTTCACATCCGAGTGAGAACTGCGACAGGATACAGTGGCTACAGTCAGAAATTTGAATTTGAAACGGGAGATGAAAGTAAGTTTCACACAAGGATATAACATAAGATGTGAATTTAGTATCATTCCAATTTGACCTGCTATTTTAAAACCAGGTGTCCCAAGTTTTTAATAGCTTGTTTAAATGAGATTTTGTTCATGTAAATACTCATACAGTCATTTCAGTTAATATTTGGTGCTATCATTAAATGCTTTCATGAAATGCCTTACTCTACCACAAAAGTAATGTGGCCAAAATGTGGCCCTTTATGCTATTACACAGAGTCTCTGTGGATGCCTAATAGTTCACCAGTCCTGGCATCATGATATGATCCTAATGAAAAGTTGGGAGAGAATAAAGCCATGAACAAATGGTTTTAGCAATTCAGAATTGTGGAGCTTTGGCCTTTTATCTCAGGTCAATAAAAACAGTGGTCAGGAGATGAACACCACTGACATGCACATTATAAGTTTAAATACAGATGTATGGGCTTCATCAGAAACCCACATTAATTTCGGGGCCTCAACATGCTGAAAACCAAAATGGGAGATGAAGGGAGTGAGATATTCCAATGTCATGTAACATCAACTTTGAGATCTTTTATTCATTCTAAACCCAGCTTTACCAATGAACTCTTTTTGGCCTTCAGAAATCCATCTTACTGCTCTCTTTGTGAGAATGGTAGGGATTGCTTTTGCCAGACATCTTTATGAAAAAGTGTCCAAATATATAAGAAAAATCTGTTTCCATCATTGTTAAAATACTGTATTAATATAATAATTCAATAAAAGTAGATTTATTATAGTAATTCCTTATGGATAACAATAATAATAGCTAGCATTTATTGAGATCCTAAAAATGCCTAAAATGACATGAAATATTTTACATGGAATTGTTCATTCAAACCTTTCAACATCCAGTGAAACAAGTATTATTTTTGTAATTTTACCTATAAGAAAATAGAAACCTAAAGGAGTTGAACAATTTGCCCAAATTTAAGCAACTAGTAAGAAGCTAAGCTAAAATTTGAAATGGAAGTGTATTTTATTCAAAGGCCTATGCTCTTAGCTACTCCACCATCCTACTAAATCTTATCATTTGTATTATTATGAAGTGTTTTTTGTAAGACCATAAAATAGGTCATAGTTTTTCAGTTTATCACTCCCTCAAAATGAAGCTACTTGGGTTTCAGATTCTATGACAGAAGGAATATTTTGTTGTTTTTACATTGATGAACAGTATTCACATGCAAGAACTTCTTTGTTACAATTATATCTAACTACAAAGGGAGAAAGTGCTGATGTATTTAAGTAAGAAGGACCCCAGCTTAGGGAGAATGAGTAAACTAATTAATAAAAAGAATACTTGTGACCTGAGTGTTTATATCAGTAATAGTCATTTAAATTTCTGGTGGAGACTATTGACTTTTTAAGCTAGAGAGAAAATTATTAGTAGTAGAATATTATGATCACAAAACATAGATCCACAATAAAATACATATAAAAATATCAAAAGATTTGTCCCTGTTATGTCTTTTTCACTTTTTTTTTTCCCTGCCCACTTATCAAACCTTAGCCTAGGTATAAAGCTAAGGATACAGTCCAAGGAAAGTTTGGTCCAAGATTGTTGAATTATTGTCTTTTCTAGGCTGTGTTTCTTTTCACAGCCTGGAAAAGTTTAGCTTTTGCATTTTTCTTACTTTATTTCACAGATTTAAAAAATTCACCTAACTTTTAAAGTTTGACATTGTTGAGTATTGCATTTTTAAGTGAGAAATGCACTCTCAGATAAACTCATAGAGCTAAATCTAAATAAGTCATTTGTGTTCATTTGGGACTTCTACAGAAGGTCATTTGGTGTAATACTAACAAAAATTCTGATTTAAATATTAACAGTTTAATTTGGTTTTAACCTCAGATTTCAACTCATTGTACTTTCAGGACAATTTCTTCAGGCGTTATGTAGAATAAAAAGAAAGGTCTCGTACTCACAAGTGACTCAGTACAATTCACTCATTCAACCAACATGTATAGAATATTTAATATGTGCCATACTCGTATGAGGCTCTGGGGATAAAAAATAATATTAAGAGCTAATAGCCTATGCCTTCAAACAAGTTTCAGTCTCTATTTCTGGGGGGAAGATAAAAAATTTAAATAAAAAATACAAGATTAGTGACGTGTACTATCATAAAGATATACAAAGGGTATGGTGACAGCATAGGGAAGATGACTACTAGTTCAGCACACATGAGTGGTGAAAGGTTTCTGGAGGGTGATAGGCTGAGGTTCTTTCTTGGAAGAAGAATAGTCATGGAACAGAAAAAGCATAAAGGCCTCTAACAACATAAAAAACTTAAAGAGCAAATAATTTGGTGTGGCTGTGGTGAGGAGATGCAAATGGTAAAATGGTGGTAGATGAAGGTGGAGAGTTACACAGGGGCCAAACCAAGAGCACTTTTTAGCCATATTAAGGATATTTGCATGTATCCAGAAAATATTCAGGATCCATTGGTGAATTCAAATCCTGGATTAATATGACTAGTAATACATGCAAGACCCTATGCTGAGCAATTTACACATATTACCTCATTTAATTCTGACAAGATTATGCCTCATTTTAGAAACTTGTATAGCTTTACCAGAATCTGATACCTAGTGATTGGAGGTACAAGATTAGAACCCTAGAACTATCTGACAATGGCAGCAGAAGATGGTGAAAACTATGTTCTGAATTAACTGATTCATGAATGCCGCGAAAATGACTTTGATTAAAACCTTGAAGAGACAAAATGTCTGAGAAGAACCTGAAAATAATATATTTGTGTAAACCTGATGTTTGAGAACATAGAATGGCTCCTAAGTCAATTTACAGTCTAAGGGAAATTCATTTAAAGGATCGTTAAAACAAAAACAAAAAAACCTGGTTAGCTTTAAATAGCATTTTCAAAGCCTGCTGTTTATACCCAGGAGAGAATTTCAATGAATAATGCCATAGTAGCATATGGATAGGTTTCCCATAAAATCAAGGATATGATGATGTGAATCCCAGTTGATGGCATCCATCTTTTTCTCTCCATACCCTCCTGGCTCTTCTTTAAATTTTTATAGCCTTTGTTTCTCAAGTAGTGCCGGAATTATTGTGATGTCAGCTTTATTATTAAGTTCTCTCTTGTGTATTCCACTTAATTAACTAACTTTATAATACATTCATAGAGATGAGGTATGGGTTGGAAAGGAGTGATCTCATTTGATGATCTGGTTCAAATTTTTTAAAGTAAGCAAAATTAAGTAGTTTATAATTCAGTTCTTTTTAGCCATACTATTTTACTTTGTTCAACTTTGACTTTGCTAATGATCAAGGCAATAACATAATTATGAAATAATTCCTTTTGAAAATCATAATGCTCTTAACTGGCTACTTGTGCTATAAACACAGTGGCATCTGAAGAAAAATTATGGCGACCCTCTTGCACTTAGAGACCAGTGCTTGGTTCTTTTTCAATATCAAAATATGCTAGTGGAGATTCTCTAACTGGCTGACAAATGCTAAGATTACTAATTATCATTGTTGGCATCATAAAATTAGTCTACTTGAACTAGAGCTATTGGTTTCCCCTCTACCTAAATCTATAAAACAACCTTATTGCATATATGTATGTGGAGGTAGAGATATAGACAGATTGATAGATGGATCAAATTGACTGAACATATTCACTCATATATAGTCAGAAAATTATTTCCTTGTATTTTAATGTTTGCATTTTATGTATCTTCTGATTTCTCGCTGGGCTAAGTGTACAGTTAATATTATGTCCACTAACAGCATTTATTGAGTGCCTGCTGTTTACTGGCCTTATTATTAGGTACTGTACTTGATTGCCCCCTTCCTTTTTTAGAATAGAGTTATCAAAACTACAATAAAATTACAGAATCAGTGGTAAGAAAGTAAGAATATAAAAATACTTCATATGGATTTTCTTGGAAGATAGATGGAAATTAGGTGTTAGAAGCTAGTAAGAATTTTCTCAAGATTAAAATAAAATCTATATTATGCCCCAAAGCATTAACCATAACACATATCCACACACACACACTGGTCAAATACAGTCCTTTTTGGCTTATACAGCTGTAATAGGAAATTTTAACTGCTCGAATTTCTTATTATTTCTGAGCTTATTTTCTGGGCCTTTCACTGCAGAAAAAAATGAGAATCAAAATAAAAATTTGTTGACATCACCAGTAATATTAGCCATAACTTATAAATTGCTTGGTAAAAACATATTTGATACATTTTAACAATAATACTGTTAAATTACACTTACACATTTTAAAAAGTAATAAAATAAAGATAAGGAAATCAAACTCTTGTTTTTATTAAAAACACTAGCAAGATTTATATAACATTAAATTCCATTTTATAGTAGCAGTAAGTAATTTGCATGTGCAGTTTTAAAACCAAAATAAAATGTCTTCTGCTAGATTGTAGCCGGCTTGAACCTTCTGCTTAAATACTGAAAAAATAGCTTGTGAGCTATCAAAAGGGAGCAGAATCCATAGCTTAAAGCCAATTTTTGAAAGAAAATTGGAATTTTACATGTAGTAATTGGCAATGTACCTCTTCCATTGCCTTAATAATTATCTAAATGACCCACAAGAATTAATACATTGCCAACATATAAGCAATGCATTCCTTTTTCCTGAAAAGATTAATTACAGCTTACATTTTAACAACATGTAAATTTAAGTTTTCACCTGTAGGCTGCATAAATCAGTTTTGTAGCACAAAAGCCACATCTGTCAGCATTTTAAAATGTATTATTTACCAAAAGTAATAATGATGGACTAAATTTATAGCACATAAAATAATCATATAAAAATCATTATAATCAACATTAGGAAACCAAACTATAAATAACTACATTATAGTGGGTATTTCAAAATAAAATCTTATGTCATGCCTTATATATTTTTACAAAAAGTGGTATGTAGATACAAATGAATAAATGTAACCACTTAATTATTTTGAAAATATCTGTAAGATTTAGCTGTTTTCATATGGTTGATATGTAAGAAATTTGGTTTGTTTTAACAATTTATAGGTAGGAAATGATCCTAAAAAATAAGATGCAAGATTATGTTTCAGTTTCTTCCTCCCAATACATTTTTATGTCCCCATTTGATGAATTTTTCTAAATTCCATTTGCACACTTAAAAATTCTAAATCATTGCTTATGTTGTATTGAATACAACGTGAATTTCTCAGCAAGATATTAGGTACTCCTCTAAATGTAATCCAAACTGATATCATTTCTATCGATTTCTGCAAGTTAACATATTCTCTGGAAAAATTAGATTATTTGGATGCTTCATGAACAAAATAATCTGTATCTTCATCATATCTAAGATTCTTCTATGACTTCCAACTGGAATATTCGGAAAATGATCACGTTACAAATTGTCACTCTAGCTTACATGCCACTTTCCTGAAATGTTCTTGCCAGTGAGAAATCATCACTTCTTCCTTGGAATTTCTAAATATTTTATTGTTCAAAGGCGTAATTCTTTACTAAGTTGTAAACTTATTGAGATAAAGAACTATAGTCTGTATAGCTGTGTGTCTCAGAAAATGTTTTACACATAGTTAGGTTCCAATATACATGTAATCAAATAAATAAATAAAATATGATTTACAAAAATACTAAAGAATGGTATGTTGCCTACCAGGTCAAAAAGAAAAAGAAATACTAAAATACTAAATATTAATATTAAAATATGAAAGAATAGGATGTTGCCTACCAGTTCAAAAAGAAAGAATCAGATAATTTTATTTGCCATAGGTAAGCAATATTGCTTGCTTTATTTTGGGTAACAAGCTATAACTGGCTTGAGTCATGTAAAAACATAATATATGCAGGTCTTACTACAAATTAATTGTTAATTCTAAATTTGGGGGCGCATTTTAGGTAGGGTAAAATGACGATTTTGTTGTTAACACATTTTCTTCCCTAAACTCTTTTTTAAAAACCTCCATTATGTTTGATCCAGTCTGTTGGTTGAAGCACAATCTGTACTGCTTCAATTACTTAGGATGAAATTAGCTGCATCATTATTAACACCAGCTAGAAATTTTGGAATGATTATTAATGGTAGCACATGAAGCAGAAAGAGGACCAGCTGACCCTGGTGGAGTAATAAAAAAGTTAATTAATCAAGCAGGAGGCAGACTTCATATTTATGAGTCTACCCGGAGGAGGACAAATTCCAGTATATAAGACTTTAATTTGAAGTAATCTCCAATCAATAGCACACTTTCAACACTGGCAGCCGTAGCCATCTAAATGCAAACATCAGTGGGAAAGGGGAGTTTTCTAGCAGTTAGGTTGTCTGAATATAAAGTGGCCTGTCCTATAAGGTAGCGAAGGCCCCTCATAATAAGAATTTGTGCTGAAGCTAATTGGGAACCTGTTTAGCATGTGGTAAAAGAAATCCCTGCTTTGTTTAGGAGGTTGTGATACAAGTTTAATGTAAGTTCAAACATTGAGATTTCATAGCAACATATTTGTGAGTTCTAATTATGTTCCAATCACTTTTTAAAAATCTTTTCTGGTTACTAAAACATGTATAGCCTTTGCAGAAGATACTATTATGCCAATTTTAACAGATCAAGAAAGTAAAGCATAATGAAGTACGGTAACTTAACACTACCCACAGGTAGTAAGCATTGGAATGGGGTTATTATGGCATTAGGCCCTTTTCATACTAATGCTTAGAACCAAAATTGAGTTCCCTTTCTACCCATTCGGTACTTTCACTTTTCTTTTTCACCTTAGTCATTATTTATAATTTTCTACATGATTATTTTTTATTATTACCTCCAATTCATCACCCTCCCTTAATTACTTATATTTTGCCTTAGCATAATGTGTCTTTGAATATAAGCGGATTTTCAGAAGACTATTTATAAATCTCAGTGCATCAAGTTCACAGAGCTGTGCAGTGTTTTCATGCGTATTTCTGGATTAATATACACATGGTAGACCAAGTATAACACTCCAAAGAGGCAAAATAATGCAGTTAGTATGATTTACTTAAATATGCAGGGTCTTGATGAAGAGTAACTATTTGCACAGAAAGTGGAAGTCTCCCTTTAAGAGAGACTGAATTGACAAAAAAAAAAAAAAAAGATATTTTATTTCAATTATGCCTAGATCAAATTAGCATTTTAAATGATGGGAACCAGGCTTATGTACCATAAGACAGATTGAAGACTTTAATATTAAAAATATTAAAGATCATAACTTTGCTAAATGGGCTGGAAAGAAAATCATTAACTATTAACAGGTACTTAGATTTTGTAAAATGTGTATATCAAAGGGCAGTGTTACAGTGTGGCTCATATTTAAAAGAAAAGTAACAACAGTAGATCTATTTCTTAATACAGAAAGTAAGCTTATTTTTAAGGCACTAACATATAGCAACGTATGTAAAATATTATTTCTTTGGTATATAAACCATCATCCCTTGACTGGAAGTTTTTACAAGATCAGGGAACATTTCTTTTGTTTCTTTTTTTAAAAGATTCTCATTTGTGTATGCCGTGTGAATTTGTTCTCTTAGCAAATTTGAGGTAGGCACTACAGTATTATTAACTATAGTCACCATGCTGTACATTAGATTCTTAGAACTTATTCATCTTATAACTGAAGACTTGTAGTCTTTGACTAATATTTCCCCATTTCTTTCTCATTTTTATACCTCTTATATTGCTTTGCATGCACCTGGCAAATAGAAGGCATTCAATGAATTTCATATGAATTAATATTATCCAATAAATACACAATACTCAGTATTTATAAATACTCAATGTTGCTTCAAACACATGTATTTTATTATTCTACCTATATATTTTTAGTATTTTATTTTTGTTTATTTCGTACATATATTAATAACAAGCAGTCTGCTGAATGCTAAGGAAACAAAGGAGATAATGTATGGTCTCTGTCTTCAGGAAGCTTATCACTAAACCACACTAGAGATAAGAGAGTTCCTGATTTATGTCATTCCCAAAGTCTGATTTTAATTTGACTTGATTTGAGATGGATTTTTTTTTTCTATCAGCCATCATATAAATTGCTTGAATTTTTCTTTCAAGCTGTTTGACTTTACAACCTTGAATTCTTAAAGAGAGCAAAAATGTTCCTTAGGTATTTCAAATTGCCCCAAATTTAGTGAAAAATATATTCTCTATGTAACACTTGAAGAGTTAGAGCCATTCTTCAGACTACACAAATCAGCTTTATCGACTTGTATTTTGATGTGGCTTTTCAAAAGTCGTATTTTAGTTGTTAGAAAAACATCAAGGGCAAAGTGAAGAAAACCTAATTTCTCATTATATTAATAACAATATGGAGGCCTATCGAGAACTGCTGGTATGATTCTTAATTGTGGCTGACCTCTCACCCTCATCTGTTGCATGGTCATGCACTAAGCTCAAGTAGGGAATACAAGTATTGTGTTGTTCAGTAAGTGCTGATAGAATGATGTTTTAAAGCATTACGGGAGCTCTAGCTGGTTGTAGAGTATCATAGCGATGATATACAAATGTGGTTCTTACGGGGAAAGGGTAGAAACACATGATGCTGAGACGAAGTTGGCCTTTGGGAAGTCACAGACTGGAAGGATGACATAGCGTGGGGTTTTGGTTCCTGTTATAATTTTATGTCCTGGTCAAACTCTATCCACATGGTAATCCATTATTTTTCAGAGCTGAAAAAAAATCTGAGAATTGAATGAAAGAGTTGTAAAAATGTCCAAGTCAGGTTAAAAGTATTTCATATAAAATATATGAATATTAAATATTATATGTTTATGTCAAAATATAAAAACATAGTTTGAAAGAATTTAATTTGCATGGTGCCACTCTTCAATAAAAATCATTTAAAATTATCTAATGTAACATCTTCTCAATTTGTATTAGCCCAATGCAAAACAGCTGTTTGTGCTTTTTTCACCATAAAGTCACAATACTGAATGGACAAATGTTTATAAAATAAACCCAGCCAGTTCTACAAAGTCCTGTACGAAGAATTAAGAAGCAGCTTAAGGGCCGGCCGCGGTGGCTCACGCCTATAATCCCAGCACTTTGGGAGGCCGAGGCGGGCGGATCACGAGGTCAGGAGATCGAGACCATCCTGGCTAACACAGTGAAACCCCGTCTCTACTAAAAATACAAAAAAATTAGCCGGGCGTGGTGGCGGGCGCCTGCAGTCCCAGCTCCTCGGGAGGCTGAGGCAGGAGAAGGGCGTGAACCCGGGAGGCGGAGCTGGCAGTGAGCCGAGATCGCGCCACCGCACTCCAGCCTGGGTGACAGAGTGAGACTCCGTCTCAAAAAAAAAAAAAAAAAAAGAAGCAGTTTAAGTATTCATGTTACACTTTACTTTTTCAAGGGAAACAGTAGTTCCCTTGAAATTTAAATTGAGTAACAAGAATTCTTGGCAAAATTGCAGGAGCGCTTAAAAGATTTAGCTGTGTGTGCACAAACCCAAGCATGACATGTGTGAGCACATTACTGTACTATAAAGATAGGCAAAGGAGCAGAATACGGCAATCTTACTGCTAGATATAAAATAGCTGATTCACATCAAACAGAATTTCATATTCTCTTATGCTTCTGGAAAACAGCATTCATTTAAAAATTCTCTTGCACTATAGTTTTTTTAAATTAGTTATCTTATATTTGCTGGATGCATAATCAGTGAGCAGACTAAATAATTTTGTCAACAAATAATTTTGGCAATTCCATCAACAATAAACATGGCAATATTACTTACTGAATTTAGCACACATAAGTGTGTGTATATATGTACATATATACACACATTCATATACATAATACATATATTCTGCATTCATATACACTTCCTATTCCCATTTTGAGATAAAAGAATGAAATTATCATTATTTTAAATATTGTTACATAAGTTGTTACCCTTGGAAGTAAAAATAATTTGTTTTAAAATTTGATATAGTTTGTGTTAAATTTAATATGAAGGAGAAAGAGAAGGGCACTTGAGAGGAAGCAGTAAAAGCTAAAGCAAGCAGAAGAATGTTTAATTGTTCAACTTGTTCATTCACCCATTTATTCAATCAAAACATATTAATAAATGGGCCAGATATAGATGTAGGCACTAGGGATTCAAAAACAAAAAAGGATAAACCAGTTCCCTGCTTTCACAACAGCCAGTGCGAAGTTCAGAATATTAAACAAGATTCCAGTAGAAGGCCATGTGTATTGTATACGGGAGCACAAGGAGAAAAATGCAAACAAACGTGACAAGGAAAGCTGCCAAAAGGTAATGTCTTAAAGGAAACTTGAAGGTTAAGTCAAACTTGGCTGTGAAAGTAGGTAGGGGTGCAGTGAGGGTGGAGGGACCAGATGAGAGAATTGGGGAGCTTTTGCTCTCTTTAGGGAGGGACCAGATGAGAGAATTGGGGAGCTTTTTCTCTCTTTAGACAGAACAGTATGTGTGCAAGTATAGAGATCAGAGAGAGCATGGAGCTTTCTAGTAACTGGAAGAATGTCAGTATAGCTAGAACTGTGCTTTTCAAAAAGTGAGCCCTGTGCCAAAGGCATCAGCAACACCTGGGAACACACCAGAGATGCACATTTTTCAGACCTCCCACTAGACTCACTAAATCAGAAACTCTGGGGGTGGGACCCAGCATTCTGTGTTGACAAGCCCTCTGGGTTATTCGGCTGCAAGCTCTGGTTAGAGAACCGGTGTCATCCTCAAATAGCACAAGATTGGCAGCAAGGAATGTGGGGATGATGATCTCAGTACAAGAAACACAAGATATGTGTCTAGTGAGGACCATGCAATGCCATCCTTACCTTGCTACTGAGGCTCAAATTTCCTAGGTTTTTATTTTTCTTCCAGCTGTATGTAGTTTTGGAGACAGGCAATCCAGTCACAGTGAGCTTCCCGTAACTGACTTCCCTGAAACCACTGCGAACACATCTAATTATTTCCTCACCTTCATTTTACCACGCTAAAAATAAAACCTTCCAAATATCTTTTTTCATTGACACTCCTATAGCTCTCATAACTTCCAAATTCCCTAGAGACGATTTTAGCCTTAAAAAATTCACTTACTGAAGGTGCTAGAACCTTGGGAATCATCAGTTTAAATTCTAATACATGTTTGCTCTCTGCCAGCATTTAAGCCTGCATATATCTCTCTGACAGTTCATGTTTGGTCTGTGAACTTTCTGAAGATGCAGTAATTTATGACCTGCTCACCAGAACCTTCTGAGAAAACTGGAGCTAAGGCATCCTAAGTCAAACCTTTCAAGAAAATCCAGACATTAAGTTATCTGGGAAACTTAGTGAATCTAGATAGCATAGGGGTAATGGTGATATGTTAGCAAAGGAAAGTTGGACAACAAAACTAACATGCCATGCAAAGGCACTTGTCTCAGGCTCAGTAACATAGTTGTACATTCTAATTGGTGAAAGAAAAAATGCTACATTCAATTAGGCATCATAGGACTTGGTTTCTTGGCTCATGAGAATTCTCCTCTTTAGAACCATAAATGAAATAAAGCAAACATGCCATATTATCTCCCTTTGCTCTAAAAATGTGAAACTCTCCAGGTATTGGGACCTAAGGAAGGCAATGTAGTTGATTTATGTTTTGGTTTCCTCATGGGAAAACTAGAAATGTATTCATTTGTATGTAGAGTCATTCATTCAAAAATATTCTTGAGATCCCATTCTGTACATACTCAGGCTATAGCAGAAATAGACAAAAATCCCTGCTGTCCTGGAGCTTATATTCTAGAGAGATGAGAAAGACAACAAACAATAAGCAAAACATTTTATATGCAGAGGTGTGGTGTGTTGCCTAGATTTCCCCTTCAGGACCCAACTAGTGGGAGTTCTGCCTGCTGAAAGCTCATAGTTGAAGGCTCATAGCTGCAGACATTGCCCCTGGCCAAAAGAAGCTGCATGCCCCAGGGTCATGCCCTCTGCCTGGGGACAGTCAGAATCCAAGACTCCTCAATGTGATGTACAAAGACCCATGCCCATTGTGTCAATTAAAGACAACCCAGAAGAAGACCAACCCAGCTCCAGCACTCCTTGGGGTCCGCTGAGGTCTTTGCAGCTACCACGTGTGTACTCCCATATGTTTATGCTGCGGTCACTCCCCAGAAAACATGCTGTAAGCCGAGCTCCATTGCAGAATCTGTGTCCCAGTAAACCCCATCTAAGACAGACAATAAGAGATATTCTGGTGAAGAGTAAAGCTGAGAAGGAGGATAGGGAGTATCTGCCTCCTAATGTGAGAAAAGTACTCACTGCAGTATCTGACACAAGTAACACGTGATCGTTCGAAGTTAACTATCACCATAATCCTAACTGCTAATCCAAACTAGGCAACTGGCAAAAACTTCAGGGAGGATGGCCTTACTTTGGTCTTGAAGAAAAGGAAGAACTTATACAAGCAGGAAGAAGAAAGAAAATTTTTATGTTAGCAACTGATTGATGCAATTCAATTTGGCAGGTATTTCGCAGGTAAATTGCAAAAGAGAATTAGCAAAGAGGAATTTTGTGTAAAAGTTCAAGCTTTGTACTTACTTAAACTTGGATTTAAATTTTGACTTGATCACATCTCAAATATGGGACTTTGAATAAGTCAGTTAACAACTTTGTGCCTCAGTTTCCACATCTGGAAAAATGGATGTAAGGATACCACCTACTTTCTAAGGTTCCTGTGGGTATACAGTGATTCAATGCATGTAAAGTACTTAACAACAGAAGAGTATCCAGCTGTCACGTGGTTAGAGCTCAATAAATGATTATTAATACTGATATTATTGTTACTAGTTTTGAATCTTAAATTCCATTCTAACAGCTTCAAAATAGTGTTTAAAAATGTTCTTTACCTTCTTGCATATGGATACCATATAAAAGCAATCAAATCGTTTTCTTATTCTTCTCCTGATATTTTATTTTTTATACCCATGAATTTACTATTAAGATAGTTAGCTAGTTTTGGTGTTAGTTTTTGTTTAATTTATGTAGGTGACATAAAAGAAGGAGTGGAATTCCCCAAGGTATGTTGACCTCCCAGGGCTTAAGCTCTGGACAATTTGACTCAGCTAAAGAAACTCCACGTTTTGACTTCTGAGATACCAAATCTTAGTGAGCACAGTAGGCAAGTCAGGGGGCCTCCATTAGGCCCATTCCAGCAATATCACCTTGTAGATCCAGAACCACTGTCTCTACTGTTTCTATGGTAATCAAATTACTGAGAAGTTGGCCTACTTTTCTTTTAAACACTTAACACATCAAATGTCTCAGTGCAAACAGACAACATAGGACAGTGGTTAGAAGCTCGAACTCAAGAATTGGACTATCTAAGTAAATTCTGGTTCTGTCCTTTCTGATTATGTGACCATGTGCAAGTTAATTAGCCTTTTTGTGCCTCAGTTTCTCCATCTATTAAATGTAGGTAATAATACTACCATTTCATATGATTATTTTGAAGACTAAATGAGTTAACATAAGTGTTTAGAATTATGGAGAACAGAGAAAAGCTCTCAAACGTGTTTTTTAATATGATAACTACCACCCTTCTTGTGAGGGAAACTCCACTGAGTTCAGTATGATTTTTTGGACCATCCTTGCTGTGAATCAGCTGGTACTCACCTACGTAAAGAAAAAAGGAAATAATAAAAAAGAAGTAGAATATAATTCTGGCAAAAGACCTTTCGTAGGACAGCCTCTGTGAAATCCTCCTCTGTTTTCAAGTGGAAATGAGAGGACTTATGTCTCATAGCCACCTACTCCACTATAAATTTTTTAAAATTAAAATAATAGCCATCTCATGAATTTCCTTGCACAGAAATAAGCAACTTACCCGAAAACAAGCTTAGCTATATATTGAAAATCATATTTTTGGCTCAGAATAGGTATTAGGTATGTTATCACTTCTTGAATATAAACACAGAATATCTTGCTTGAAGAAGGATTTCACTTTTCAAATTATTGGATAGACAGTTATGAAAATATTTAAACTTGAATAAAATCACATTTTGTTTACTGAGCATAATAACTGAAAAGAAGGCTACTCCATTCTTTTCTAAGTTATTCCAAGTTATCTGACAAACAGAGCACCAAGTAGGAACACACCAAAAAGACTTGGGGCTTTCTAATTACCTTTGGCACGTGCCTCTTTTTTCTGTCACGTTCTGTGCTGCAGCTCAGAATGCATTTGAATCCTTGTGAATCTTTGACAACTACTTATTGTTTAACAGAATAGTCCCAAACATATATATAACTAATTTAAGTTATTCATGTCACTCAATAGAGATAAGAGAAATATAAGAATAGTCCAAATTTCATGTTTTAAACAAAAAAAGATGAATTTTTTAAAAATTATTATTGTACTTTAAGTTCTAGGGTGTATGTGCACAACGTGCAGGTTTGTTACATATGTATACGTGTGCCATGTTGGTGTGCTGCACCCATTAACTCGTCATTTACATTAGGTATAGCTCCTAATGCTTTTTTAAGCGGTAAGTAGCATGACTTTCCCCATATATATAATAAGATATCTAAATTGGTTTTAATTTTTATAAGGATGCTTTCTCAGAGGAATAAACAGAGGAATAGTGATTTTTTATCTGCATTTCTCCTCCTCCTAAGAGCATTTGAGGCAGTTTAAAATGTATGCACAAAATGTTTAATAGATTAGAACTAAAATAGAAAATTAGGTCCATATACACAAGAGGGAACAAAGTGTCATTCTGATAATCATTACTAGAGATGCACATGTATGTGCCATCTCTGCCTCTGAAATTTCCAGTAACAGCCAGAGAATAGAAAAGTTATCATACACTCATGAAGCACAAATGTTCCAAGAAAGATTTATAGAGGCCATTGAGGAAAATGGCCTCAAGCAGCTTTTTCAACAAATACCAAAGTTTTTTGTTTTTACATGACATTTTCTGACTACAACCTTTGATACAGCCAAGGTAAAGTTTCACTAATTGAAGATGATTTTTCCATGATGGGAGAAAGGAAGGTTACTTAATTCATTCCATGCACACAGACTTTAAAAGACAAACTATACCTAGGAAGTAAATGAAAGGAGTTACCTTTTAAATTTGTTTTCTAAAAATTTTGTCTGTTAGCCAGGAACTTAAAATCAGAATAATCTAATAGGACCCTTTGATTGCAGATATCACATAAACCATGAGCTAGGTTAAGCAAAGAGGAATGAAGAAATGTCCTAGACTAGGCTTCAAAAAAGATTGAGACAAGAAACTGGAAAATTCTCCAAAAGAAAGACAGCTTTTATTCATAATCCGCACAGCCACTCATCTCTGTTTTTTGCTCTAAAGACTAGTTTTACCTGTGTCTATGTTCATTTAGGAAAATATGTCTATGGCTTATAAGTCACATTTCCCTTAGTGTCAACCATGCATGAAAATTGCCAAACTGATTGTGAATCCTAATCCCAAACTCCTGCAAGAGGGAATGTGGTTGGTCCAGTTTGGGTCAGATCTCTGTCAGTAATCCAATGCATATGACTGGGTGCCAGAGACAGGGAGAACAGTCTTCCAAACTCCTGCCCTGTGGGTGGAGGGAGTTTTCAGAGACGGGGCTGAACAGATACCTCAGAGGATGTTTACTAAGAATTTTGAGGTTGGTCTTTAATGAGTGCTTAGAATGTAAATTTTCTACTTTCATATCAATAGATGATACAAATGGTACAAAAATACGGTGAAGCAATAGAGAAGTCCTTCCGCTATAAATGTTGAGAAGCCCAACCAGTATTTTTGCAAAAGTAAAAATAAAACCTCTCCACGTTTACACTAAAATGGGCTGCAGGCAAAGCAAAGATTGTCCTTAGGGAGCAGATATGAATCTGCCCCCACTGTTAGATATAGTCTAGATTGAGAGTTCAGAGTCCCACACCACAGGATACTGTGAAAAAAGATGATTCTGGCCTGGAAATTTTTCAAAGCAGGTGTTGTTGCAAGTCATCAAAAAGAAACCCGAGGAGTAATGCTCCCATGGAAAAAGTTATATTGAACTGCGTAGCTCTGCACTATGCTTTCCTGGATAAGCTATAGAAAAAAAATATGCTTGTATAAAATGGAAATATCTTGTCTCATTGTGTGAAGTTTTGATCAATTGCCTTTTGTCTGCCAAAGAAAATGATTTTCATTTTGATAAAGTCGATGATGCTCAATTCTTTCTGGCAGCAATAGACTAGCAGAATTATTTGTATCCTGAAGTTAATTCTAGTTGTTGAAAATTACACCCATATCATCGGCATGTAGGAAGATGCTTATCTTTCTACCTGCCATGATAGCAAATACCCAGGTAGTCTAAAATCAGTGCCGTATTGTGAAGATACTAGTTAAAAATTAATAAATAAAACACAATACTGTTTTTATATTACATGACAAGGTGAATGGATATGTCAGGAAATGTTCCCTTTCATTTCAGTTTTAGAAAGATATTTACTCCCACATTTGTAGATCCTAATATTAAGCTTCATTTTTTACTTAACTCAATTCCCTAGGCAATGAAGTCAAAATTTTGTGAAAAAATCAATATGCATAAGTAAACAGTCTTATTTTCATCAAAATAATAGTAGTAAATAGTAGGGCAATATTGTGCCAAAAACCTTCTTGCTGCTAATATAAATTATTTAACTTGGAGACCTCACACACATGGCTTAAGGAGAAGCAGGGTGTAAATAATTGAAGAGATGCTGAAAAAATTGATGGAGCCATAGTTTTGTGCTAACATGGGGTTGGCCTTTTTAAAATAGAGTAGTCTCCCATTGAATCTCTCCAGAATTAATCCTGGTGATTGATTAGAGGTTGTTTGAGGTAAATAGTTTGGTGTTCTTCAGAACAGGCTTCAAACAGTGATCCAAAAGCTTCCCTTAGAACTTACTCACTTTCAGGAGATGGTTAAATGAGTTTTGGCATAAAGCAATAGCAGGTCCTAAAGGAAATATACTTGGGTCCATAACGCTAAGAAAAATTGGCAGCTGGCATTGATGGTTAGCTGTGCTTCCATAAATAGTTCTACTGATGCCAAATAAAGGACAACTGTAGCCTCAAATTCATGTTATCATAAACTGTGAAAATTCACTAAAAGCCTTCCACAGGAATTTAGCTCCAGTATTTTGGTGATAATTAGTTTATAATTAGAATAGGTTTCAATTAAGCAAATTATTTCACATTCTAACATGCTGTCTTGCTAAACTTGCCAGAAATGTTGTCTGCCCGTTTGTTTTCTTTTTCATTCTTTGTTTTTGCATCCATGCAATTTTTATTGATACATGAGACCCATTGATATAGGACAGACAGGACTGATTTCCCCCCAAATCTATCCGTCTATTAAAGAAAAATAAATTGGAATATCTCCTGGCACATATGTCAGTCATTCTGTAGAAAAAGGTTGTTTTAGAAAGGTAAGCACATTTCCACTCCATTTCACCCTACGCTTCCAATCCTATCCATCCAGTTACCAGGCAAACAGACTTGGGAGGCTGTGTTTATCATCAAAATCAAAAGACGATAGTAAAGTTAGATAGAAAACATTCAGCTCAAGCAACATAATAAACAATGAGAAGTAACTATACCTCGTTTGGATATATAAAGTCCTGCGTCACCCTGCCCCGTATCAGCATTTACATCCAGTCTAATTATTTTCTCTTGGTTCATTATATTCCATAGGACTCTCCATTTCAAGTGACAAAAATGTACTGGCTTAATGAAAAGTGGGACTTTATTGCCTCAGGTAACTGAAAAGTCAAAGGGGTAGCGTGAGGGTCAGGCCAAATCCAGGCTCTCCAACGATGTCTTCAATGATGTCTCAGTCTCAGTTCTGTTTTCTTCTCTGATGGGTTTGTCTTCAGTATTCTCATGTATTTGCAAGAGTTTATGTCTCTGGTAAAAATGGCAATTTTCATTAAACTAACATCTGCATATACCCTATTCTAGAATCTGAATATTAATAGTAACTTGAGAAAAACTCAAGCATGCTGACTGGAGTCAGTTTCAGTTTAAATTATTATGACCTATTCCTTGCCTATCTCTCCAACTTCCTCTTGTGCATATTGGTATGTGTTCCAGGCATCTCAAAGTACATATAAACTCCTGAAGATGTTGTGCTATTTGTATCTTCGTAGTATTTGTGATGTTTCCTCAAGCTGCGGTGTCCAATATCTACTCACCATGTTGGTGACTTGCAGATTTCTTCGAATCATTCCAGATTTAGTTTAAGAATTACCTTCTTTATAACCTTCCTGTGATTTTTTCTGTGGAGATTACCACTCTCCCCTTCTTGTCCTGTGACCTTCACACATACTTCCATTCTAGCACCAGTGTTTCTGTATTACAACTAAGATCTGCATCTCTATCTTTCTTACTAAAGAGAAATGCTACGAGGAAATCACACTTCAGTTTTCTTCATCTCCCCAAGCTCTATATCACAGTGCTTAGCAAATGGTATTTTTGTTGTTATTGAGTGAATAATGAGTTGGTGAATGAGAATTTCCTCAAGAAATTATTTAGATGTTTTTCTAAATAATTCTGTGTTTTTAAAATCATTTTCTTTAAATATTTTTTCTTTGAAAAATAGACTCCAAATAAATCTAAGTTTATACAGTTCATACAACTTATGAAATTTGTGATCCCTAATGATTATCCATTTCATTACAAAGCTCTTTATCTCAAACCACAGTAACTGTTATATTAAGAAGCTATAACCCCAAGTGCATAGATATGCTCACCAATGTGCAAATATCTACTATTAATATTATGGCACATGCTGAATAGTATTTAAAATTGAGCATCATTGGTTCCAGGTCAGTGATCCAGGGAAGTTGTGAAATTTGTATGGAAATCCTATTTTACACTGGATCTTAAAAGACTTTTTAAAGGATGAAAGATATATGCATGAAGATATAAATATTCTTTGAGAAAAATGTTCTCAAGACCTATCTCAACTGCCAGTAATGATATGAAATACAGACAATTACAAATTACATCTTTGACATTTAGGATGTTGACCGTAGTTTCAGGTGTTTAAATGTCTCAATCATTTTCTTTGTTCTTTGAAATTTGTTACATGAAGCCTACCTATGGTAAGGCATCTTGACCATTCATTAATGAACACAAGAATCTCTTAAAAAAAAAAAAGTCAGAAAATACTTCATTATGCTGCGCTATTTGCCTCTGCTTCTGCCTCTCCATTAAATTGTACCCAAATCACATTTTCCAATTATTCCTGTGTCATCTGGCATTTTTAACTGACAAGTAAATTGAGGTAATCAGGAAGAGTGAATCTCAAAATCTTTGGTGTTTCAGTGTAGCCACAGTTTGATATACTGAATTGTATTGTTTCTGGAGAAGTGGCAGAGGAGTAGAAGAAGGCACAGCTGTGAAATCACTTTTTGAAAAAAAAAAAAAGTATGATCCCTGCTAAGGGCCTCTGCTTCAACAGAAATGATCCATGAGGTTTGTTTCCATCCAGCTGAGAAATCAGTAATCAGCTTACTTGAATAGAAAAAAGAATCTCTTGCTATTCTCTTTTATTTCTAATCTTAGAGATACTTTTCCTTTGGGTAGATAGCATCAAATATTGAATGAATGTAAAAAAAAAAAGTCAGTATAATACTATGTTGACTATATTTACTTTTTTTCAAAGCCTAGACAGGGATATTTAGGAAAAAAATGACCCACATTATTTTCTATTAATCTATTTCTGAATAAATTGTTATTTCTGATCTTATATATATTTTCCTTTGAGTAGATAGCATCAAATATTGAATGAATGTAAAAGAAAGGTATCAGTATAATACTATGTTGACTATTTTTACTTTTTTTCAAAGCCTAGGCAGGGATATTTAGGAAAAAGAAATTTACCCACATTATTTTCTATTAATTTACCTCTGTACATACTGATTTACAAAATACAAATATGTAAGGGAATGTAATGTAAAATTACAACGTGTTTAAGCATTACTATTGACACACAAATCAAGTAAGAAAACTGTTCTTTAGCCAAGGGCATTTTATCCTTATATTTAGAATGTGATTTTTATCTCTTTTTCACAAACAATACACATGTATTAATACCTGTACTATGTATGGCTTATGCTAATCCCTTGTTATATAGAAAGTTGTAACATATTATTCTGCCCTCAAGAGGCTTGTAGTAGAGATGAGTCAAAATACTGAAACTCTCAGGAAATGAATCATTTTGGTAATTTCAGTTTTTGGCCAGGGTTTAATCTTAGAAGTATTATTTTTATAACTTTATAATAGTTTGGAGGCAAATATTTTTTAATCATGCATCCCCAAACTCTTGTCCTTTCAAATAAAATATATTGGACTTATCTCAGTATTTTCTAATTAATATTGAATGATCATATGTATGTACTGAGTTATAAAACATAGTGAATTATTTGATGCTCCTTGAATTTTATAGGGCTATTTGATCCTAAACTCCTGGCTCCTGACTAGTGTACACTTTGGAATCTTGTGTCAGATTTTCATTTTTTCCACCTCTTCCAACAGTCTGACTAGCAGTGTGCAATTCTATTCAACTTTGTCTTTGTAGATGCCTCCCCAACCTATCTTCTAATCTGTTGCCTACTACACTATTTTATGAACTTGGAAATCAATAAATATATATGAAGTAAAACTGTGAGGTATCAAAGCTGTATTACAGTATGTGGACCTCAGTCAGATGCCTTTCTAGAGAATCTTTTTTATTTGTTTTTGTCTTGCTTTCTATCATTCAACTGAATCACATAATTGAGCCTGCTGTCTAGCTGATTTCAAATACATGTGATAATATGGGTACCTGAACTAAGAAAATACAGTGGGAGTTGGAGAGAATGAGAAAGAATCTAAGAAATACTTTAAAATTATAAGGGACAGGACTGATAAACTTGGAAGGCGAAGGAGAGAATTGGATGAGGGCTGAGTCCAAGGTTTCTTGCCTGAACATCTCTGAGAATAGGACATGGGAAAGGGATGATTTTACCTTCTAGGCAATGGGGAATGTTCTCAATATTTTAAAATGTTATTGTGAAGAATAATTATCTGTCCACATAATGTGGATGGATTGTGAAGAGATACTGTGGAAAGGCAACCTAATAGCAAATGATGAAACTAGTCTATTCCTGCGGGGCTGAAGCCTCACAGTAGGCTGTGTCACTGGTAATAGAGGCAGGATGAAAAACTTGACTCTGGACTTGGAGTTGTAGGAAAATGCAAAATCAAGGATAACCCTATGCTTTCAAATCCACGTGGCCCAAATGATAACAATATCATCTACAAAGTCACAAGTTTATGTTCATCTAGAAGATATGTTTCCCCAGCTTTCATTTGTATCTCATACTCTTCTGTCTGCATGAGAATGTGGTGTTGAGAATGTGCAGATTAATTAATCTCCATTATGTGTTGCTAAATTCTCATAAAGTTAAGCCAATTCTGATTTCTATACATGATCTGAAAGGAGAATTTTCCTGTATTGGTTGTCCATAAACTTTAAAACTAATTTACTGGGTATCATCAATTCATGGCTTTGTTGAGATTTGTGCTATGCTTAAAGAAATCATTCTGGTGAAATGATGAAGACAATTTATTTCACTGAGCAGCATTTTTTGTGAGATGCTTTATTTAAAAATTCGTATTAACTACTGTCTTCAATAACTTTAAAAATATGTTCATAACAGAAAAGAGTTAACTTTAAAAATCTATTCCACAGAAAATGACACAGAATACAAATAACAGATTTTACTTTGAAATGTAAATATAAACTAGAATAATCTTGATTACAGGGAGACAAAATCATATGCCTCCATAGAAGAAAATTCTTTGGTTAAAAATAGCCAAATTGCCTTTCTCAACACTTTCCTAAAGATATGAAATCTCTTTTTTAAGTATTTAGATTCCAAGTAAAGCATTTCACTTTTTTTTTCTTTAGATGGAAACAAACCACACTTAATAATGTCATCACAACTTATGCCAAGCGCTGTTGCTCAGTTACAATTTTGCAAATCTTTTTGGATAATTGCTTCCTCTTAAGAAAGTATACTTCTTCCCAAATCGTAGAATGAAATATATCATTTTAATATATCTATCTTTGTCCAAGAATACAACCTCACAATTAAACAAAGGATCATTTCCAATCAGCGAGTCACAAATAAATTTTATTTTACACTATGGATTTCAGTGTGGTTCTTTTTAGGGACAAGTTTGCTTTCAACAGATGCTACTTATGTGAGTAAATGATACATTTTTCTCCTACAAAACTAACGAGAAGTAAACTTCTGCTCAGGATTGAAAAAACTGAATGGATAATGCCATAGACAAGTTTTCATAACAGAGACATTTGTAGCTATACTGTATTTTCATGGAATCCATTTGGCAGATAATTTCATGGTTTGCTTATTTGTTTCTTTAAGTGTCTATTTAAATAAATCAAACTAATGAGATCTCTAGCCAAGGAGGTGATCATCCTGTTCCTCCTCTTACTTCTTCCAACACATTACATTTTCCCAAATTCCCTCTCAGCTCACTCACTGCCAGAGGCTGCTTATTCTTTTCCAACACCGTTCAGTTTCCCTTTTGCAACAATAATTACTTCTATAATTTCTTGTTCAGTGTCTGTCTTCCCCACTGAACTGCAAATCCATGAGCGCAGTAACTGTGTTTTGTTCATCACTGTATACCCTGTGTCTGTGTTAGTGCCTAGCATATACTAGTTGCTCAATAAATATTAATTGTATGAACTAACAAATTCTTAACCTTAGACTCATATTTCTGAGCTTTAATCCACTCAACTTGGTAAAATGTAGCAGTCTGAATTCCCTAGTAGCTTCTACCTCCCAGAAAGCATTGTCTCCAAGCACACAGAATAATTGGATTTTTCTGATTAATGTTGGGTACACTCTCTTCACGTACATTGTATAGCTACACTGATGGTAAATCTTCCTCACATATCAAGGGAAGGGTGGGAATGTGGCTTACTCCTGACCTTTTCTTACCAGAACCATCCAGTGCAAATAATTATTCAACCCACTCACTTAAAGGACTATTTACTACCATGTAGGCTGGACACTGTATTGGTTTCCTAGGACTGTTGAAACAAATTATCACTAAGTCAGTGGCTTAAAACAATATATCACAGCTCTGGAGACCAAAAGCATGCTACCTCCAAGGGTTCTAAGGGAGACTTCTTCCTTTTCTCTTCTTGCTTCTGGTGTCTTATTCTTTGACTTGTGGCTTGCATAACTCATCTCTGCCTTTGTCTTTACATGGCCTTCTCCTCTTTGTCTTCTCCGCTTTTGTCTCTCATAAGGACACTTGTCATTGGATATGGGACAACCTGTTTAATCCAGGATAACCAAGTTTCTTAATTACACCTGCAAGTTCCTTTTTTGAGGGGAGGGGGAAAGGCTGTCACCATTCACCCCACTATGGATATCATAGTGAATATAGTTCCTGCTCTCACTGAATTTGAAATCAAATGAGAAAGACAGATTATAAAAAGTAATTTCAATAAAATGTGATGGTTTTATTGGTAGAAATCTTTTAAGGATCTTGGGGAACATCTGTCTGGGGACCTACGCAAATCCAAACAACCAGAAAAAAAAATGCTTCCCAAATGATAAGATATTCATGGAGGAGTGATTAGAAATTGACCAGATATTAAGAGTGTGGCTCATTGAAGGACTTGGAAGAAATTCAGTATGCTTAGAGAATGATAAGATGTATCTGAAGACATATGCTAGAGCCATTTGTAGACAGCTTTGATAACAAAGTTAAGGGCCTTGTAGTTTATCCTGAGATGAAGTCAGAGCTCTGTGATGGACCAACACTAATATGATAAAATGCAAAAATTATCCCTATCAGGACCAAGCTCCTGAGTGTTTTTATTTCCATATGGCAAATCTTGTTCTTTCCACTATTTTGTTGCAGCCTGTATGGGTAACACAACATCATAGTACAATTGCTCTGAAAGATTGTGACAAGAATGTTTAATTCAACATTATCATTTTACAGACGTGAAATCAAGTTCAAGCAAGGCTATGATTGTTGTAGGGTAACCAAAACCTCTAGATCTAGTTAGTTCTTCTGTTAGGAAAAATGATGGTTTGAAGTACTGGCAATTGCTTGGGCTTGGAGATCGGCAAAAAGAAGTTGGATTGCAGACTTTCCCTTGACAAGATATGTAACCTTGAGAAAGTAATATAACTGTTTAAACTAGGAATGATATTAGTACCTATCAAGACCATTGTGAAGACAATTTTGATAATGAATTGACGCTCATAGTTTCCTATTAAATAAATAATGACTGTTCTTGTTGAAGATGATAATGTTGGTGAGGTTTTTATAATCATCCCAGCCTCATAATCTATAGCATTTTACTCCCAGTAAAATAGTGTTTCATTAAATACTCTAATTAGAAAATAAGAGTATTTAACATATTTATTTTCTAATAAGAGTATTTAACATATTTTATTCTCCACAGAGGAGTGTTTACAGTTCCTAAGTTTAAGAAACAATTATGCAGGAATATGCATTTTTCAAAGGGTCATAACTTAAGATTGTTATCCAATTAAAATTTTTAATTAAAACAAAGTTTATAAATGTAATAACAAGTGTGCAGAAGGAGACATATTTGTAGAATTAGCAGTTTAGTCAGTAATTATGTATGTCAAACAACACCATTTTTTATAAAAAAGTAATCTGATTTTCAAAAGGTACCCAATTACAAAATCTCCCTCTGAATTTTGGACTCAACAAATTATAGCTACCTAACTACTATGAAACTTTATGCCCCTGATTCAAAATTCTTGAATTATTCTGTATATTTTACAGATACAACAGTTTTTAAGTAAATAATGTTTTTTGGGTAAATGCCATCTGCTTTATCTTCAAAAAGATAATGTTTTCTAGAACAACTATTTCTTACATTTTTGTTATTCAATAACTTTCAGTGAGAAAATGTGACATTTTAGAGCACAACATTCATTCCCATGATATCAGTGCTATTTTGAAGATTAGGAGATTCAGTGAAGACCTAATAAAAAACCTTCAGTACATTTTTTATTGGATAAGATGCAACTATTTAACTTGTCTCTGCACAGATAATGAGTGAAAAACTTAACATTGTAGTACATTGCGTGAAAATGTCTTGATTGAATCATAGTGACTAAATTCTAATTCTAAGATTTAATAAATTTCCCTTACTGAAAACTGAACATAAATGACTTCTACTCTTTTGTTTTTATTTACATTTAGATTTTTTGTAAAAGTCTCTAAAATGCTATGACTGGTTTCTTACTGACTTGACAATAGTGTTTAAGGCTTAGACATTCTGCTGTAGATATGTCATTTTTATGAGAATGCTATTACTCTGGATATGAATTCACACATAGTATACTGCATACTTAATTCCCAGAAAAAGATCTACTTCTGTGGAAGCTGTAAAATACTCAAGTTTAATGAGTTATTGTGTTAAGAGATTTCTGCAGTTTGCTTCTCAGTTATACACTTTATTTGATCCAATTTTTTCCAATAACTGATGAGATTAATAGATGTTATTTATTTTCAGTAGTCAAAATAAAAAACAAGTTTAATTTAAGTTAAGGAACATTAAGAGACTGATTGATTTGGTTTTTTAGAATATTGATGATTAACTGAATTATTACTACAAGTTATAGTAAAAAAAATGGAGAAATGAGACAAAACCCTGAAAGACTGAATTCTGGTCATAGTTCTATGTGGGCTTGGGCAATTTCTTTAATTTTTCTGTGCTTCTGTTTTCTTACCTCTATTATTAAGGAATTGCCTATTCCACTCATTGAAAATTATATTTGAGTAAAGCATTATTAATACAAAAAATTAGAAGTGCTAATAAATTAATTGAAATGATATATGTTAAAAGATTCCTGGAAGATTAGTAAAACATGCAGCTCATGTGCTTTTAAGAGACAGTTTTATCAGTGAAAGAAGGAACATGTTGCTACCATATATAATCTAGTGTTTTCTTCAAAAAAGGAAGCTTTTAAATATCATTTTTCCAATTATTGCTGATTAAACATCTAAGCACCCACTATGTATATCCTCGTGCTGTGGAGGTGAGAATCCACAATTTTAGTGTTTGAATTAAGCTCTATGAAGTATAAAGAACATCATTCTTAAAAGGAATTATACAGTAGTCTTTCTACTTTGTGAAAAGAGATGTCAAAACAGTCTATAAAGCCTGGTCTATTGGCCAGTGTTTAAGAGGAAATACAGTGAGCAATTACATAAAACAGAATTCTTTAGCCTATCTGCTGATTTAGTTTTACAGCACTTACGTAATCTTAAAATAAGGGGTACTAAGAATTCATCTACTTTATTGATCTTTTTTGAAGAAAGAGGAGAGGTTTATGTTGTGGGTTATGGCCCCAACTCTTCAGCCCTGGGTCAAAACTCATTTATTTCGGGTTTGCTTCATACGTGTCAAATACTGAAATAAAGGCCAATTATACTGGGCTTGGCATCCGTTATTGTATTTTCTAGTGTAAACTAAATTGTAAAATGGTTTTAATAGTGAAATGTCACCCAGGGAAATTTTAATATTGTATCTCTGTTTCAGCTTCTGACATGGCAGCAGAACAAGGACAGATTCTCGTGATAGCCACCGCCGCTGTTGGCGGATTCACTCTTCTCGTCATCCTCACTTTATTCTTCTTGATCACTGGGAGGTAACTGAAACATACCAGACTATTTCCAAGATTTATGAATAATCACTCTTTTTATACATTGCGTATTCAAATGCTTTTAGATATAACAAAGCACACCTGAGGTCGAGAGGGATCCCAGAAGAATCCACTCTGACAGTGAACCATCATTAGTTCTCTGTTTCAACAGGTCCCTGAATATGGAAAGATCTGAAGATGACTAAAGCTGTTTGAAAGCTATGAATGATGAATTTATAGTCAATAAGTTACTCCATGTTTTTCCTTTACTATAATCAAATTACATCATAAAAAATAATTTTCTTACAAAATATTTTAATGGAAAGTCAGAACAATTTATAGAAAAACTCTTTATAAACCTAGTGTTATAGAAATGTAACATTTTGTCAATTAAATATTGAAACTGTTAGAATTATATTAATTGGTTTTATAAATCCAATATTTCTATACTTCAAAGTAATTTGAATAAAATATAAACTAACAGTAAATTTAACATAACAAAATACCTAAATTTGAATCCTGACTAGCTGGTCCAAGTGCTTCACCTATCAGAACCTTCAGAACCACCCATCAGAACCACCCATCAGAACCAGAAGATAAAATATTCTATCTAGATATCAACAGGGGCAGAAAAGACTACCTCAACAGATTTTTTTATAATCTGAAACACACATCTACTGCAAAATATTGCAGTCGAAATATCACTATCATGATTTAAAACTGCAAAAAGAATGTCAGCCAAACAGTACACACCCACGTTGACTCCAGCTAAAGTACACCAACACTGCCAGAAAACATTGGTACCTCAGAAAGAGCAGAAATAATAAATAGCACCTTCAGTGAACTCAAAACACTATTTGTTTTTAAAACTCTGCTTAGGGACCAATATTTTATTAAAATTTAATCTACTTAAAATTACAGAGGTAGTTTTAATACACATATGAAAAATTGTCTACAATTTTGACAGCACACCAAAAAGTATAGAACTTGACAAGTACTTTGCATGTATCAAGTGTGGGTCCCTGACAAATATACAACTGCTATTCAGTAACAGCGTATTAGATATAGTTGTAATAAACCTCCTTTTATAGAATTTACCAAGGAAAAAAGCAGCATGAATATTCTAATGTCGTTGAGTTAAAAATGATAACTTATTTGTGAAATTAAATGGAAAGAAAGAACTTTACAACTATGTTTACTTAAGTTTTTCATGTATATAAACAGATATAGTAATGGTCTTAGAATTAAGAGAGAGTATTTGGGAGTCTCTAGTTTTGGGAGGTGATTAGCTGATAGAATAATGCTAGCTACAGTAACAAGGGAAAAACAGACATGAAAGAATGCAGGAAATAATGATAAATTCATCTTAATACAAGTACCCATTTGGGCACAACATGTTGCCACCATCAGGCACTGTTGTCCAGCATCCTCTTAGAACCATTTTCCTTTATTTTTAGGGCTAACCTCTGACAGCTATCTGCCATCATCAGAGCTTTGATATAGCTCATCTTTTATAGAGGACAGAAAGCAAATTTTGGAATCTCTAAACCAATTAACCGTTAGGTTGAAGATAAAATGTTCAACACTGCAGCTTATCAAACAAGGCCTACAAAAACTTGAATCACTAGCCAGAATAAAGTGATTATAAAAAATAAACAAAACCCCTAAACATCCTGGTGGAGGTCTAAGTTTTCTGAGAAAGATTAAAATTATTCCCATACTATTTTGGACTATCTGGCAAAGAGAAGGATTACAAGAGAGTTATGGTTAGGGAAAGAGAAAGAGAAAGAGAGAAAGAGAGTAAGAGATGAAGGGAAGGGGAGGGGAGGGGAGGAAGGGAAGGAAGGGAGGGAGGAAAGGAAGGAGAGAAAGAGAGACAGAGAGAGAAAGTTTCAGTGAGGGTTAATGGTTTAAGTTTAAAAAAGAAAGGAAAAAGAAAATAAAAGCATTTTGTTGTATGTAAAGTCACAGTGATAATTTGGTTAAGTTAAAAAAATCAAATTGCCAGTACTTTAGCATTGCTACGTGTTTAGCAAACTTTATTAGGAAAATGTTAAATAGAAGAATAAACCTTACTGTATATTCCTTACCCTCTATAACATTAATGCTGCCAATGCATTTTGAACTGGGGTCACTGATATCTTTATAATACTCTAATTATCATGAAGTTATATACAATTTAAAGAGAATCTGCTTTGGAGCCCAGAAAGTTTATTTAGTTTTTAAAGTACAATGGCATTCCATTGTACTTTAAGGAGCTCTTAACTCCAAAGACACAAATTATATCATGTAACTATACTGTGAAAAAATAGGTATGATGGTTGATTTTGATTCAGAAATATTTTTCTTTTCCATTTTCAAAGTTACTTTGAAGGAGGGAGTAATTTCCTTTCCTTATTATTATACTTTAAGTTCTGGTACCTGTGCACACGTATGTTTATGGAGGGAGTAATTTCTTAAATGTGATTTTATTTAACATCAGTATTGCATTATTTACAATAGAAAAAAATCCTCTGGATGTTTAAAAGAAATTTAATAATGATTCACTATATTGCAAAACTGGATACAGTTATATATATCTTGTAGAACATAAGTTATGGCCTTATTTTTTCATAGAGTATTTCAGTAAACAATGGTTTAAATAGCACATACACATGTGGCAAAGCATTTCATTAAGGCATCAGAAAATATTTCCTTAACACATAAATATGACAAACACAAAAGAAAACATTTCAATCTTTGCAGGCTAAATAAGTATTGCCTAATAAACTTGAGAGTTGGGCTCAAATATTATCTTTATTTGGGATTCCTGGAGCAGAATAGAAATAGCACTTAAAAAGAGAATTTAATGATGAAGAAAAATTTGTGCTAAATTATTTTCAGCTTTCAGTTTCTATGTGTGCCAATTTATATTTTATTAGAAATTGTTTTAACATTCTATGCACTGAAAAGAACAATTTCAATTACATAAAATAGAAAAAAAATATTTTGAAGTATCGCTTAAGCACTTTGGTAGGGGAGCAGTCATTGGAAAATATTCTATGAAAACTGTAAGACATTTCTGAATAAATGCTCAACTTGCCATAGAATTCGAGGCAAAATTCCCATGGAAAGACTGAATTATGTAACACAGACATAATTTGTTTAGCCATTAGAAATTTGATAAACCATCAAATCATATGGATGTTGAAGAATTTACTCATATTGAAGAAATCTTGGGAGCATGGTTATCCAGAGGGAGACTAGAACATGCCTCTACCAAATTCCAAACATTAAAAAATAAAACTGCTGAACCATCCTGCTGTTTAGCAGTGAAAATGGAAGACAGTTGTATACATTTCTGAAATTCTGACTCAAAATACTTTTTTTATTTTGACTTTTATATGACTCTAGCTATTTGACTTATGTGACTTATATTTGACTTATATGACTCTAGCTATTAATAGTCATATAAGGGATGGTTATGGCAGATTATTAAATATTTTCTAAGACTCCTGTCTTTTGAATCCATCTACTTGACAGTATTTTATTCTAGGGCTAATTTCAATGTACATAAAAAACCTTCCATAGAATATTTTCACATTATAAAGATATTTTAAAAGTGGTCTTTATGACAAGAACTTTGTTCATAGATTATATGTATTTTAATTGGTTTTGCTTTGTATCCATCATACTTCTTAAAACAAGTTTTTTTTTAATCTTTTTAAAAGATGTCAGTGGTACATAAAAGCCAAGATGAAGTCAGAAGAGAAGAGAAGAAACCACTTACAGAATGGGCATTGTAAGTAACGCAGTGACTTTCTTTCATTATTTTGTACTGTTCCAGCACTTCAGGAGTCCATTCAAACTGTATCTATTGAGTTGAGAAAAAAAGAAAAAAAAATCACTTCCAACCTTTCAGCATTAAGAATTTTCATCTGGTTTCCAGGTTTGTTGGTGAAAGTTGCACCTGCTTCTCATTAAATAACATTACCTTGTTCCCAATTCTGTTTGCTGGAAAACACAACAGACTGAATTTGCTAAAAATAATAGTTGACTGATTTTATCAAGTTATTTACCACTAACAATCGCTCTAAAACATGAGTTGGTTTTATCTAGTGGAACATTAGACATAGAAATAAATATTAGGGAATCTTTATTCCTTCTTGTAGGGACTGTCTTTTAAATATATAACAAATCAATTTACAATTCATTAATACTAAAAAAGAATATCAGCTCTTTAACTCTTAGAATATGTATGAAATCCTTGGGCTGACTACAAGGTTATATTCATTTGAGAGATCTATTCCCAAGCAACCTATAATTACCACTATAGCTGGTTTGATAATTGACAACTTCTCCTCCTCAACATCCACCTCCACCTCCACCTCCAAATTGCAAACTACTTCAGCAAGACAGTTTTTCTATTGTGAGACACTGAATTAACAAGAAAGGGATGTTCTCTAATTAACCACAGTGTAGAGATAATATGCAAGGCAACTTAACTGTTTTATCTTTTATTTTGAATTGAGCAAAAGATAATAAAGGACATTTCAATCTGTACCACCCTCCGGGAAAGGGAAAGGATTTAAGTGAGGAACTTTTATACAGTAAGTCTGACTCTTACTGAACTGGCAGAGCTGAGAGAACTGATATCTGGCATGGGATAACATGGAAAGGCTGTAAACAGATTGCAGAAACCTGGATCCAGACACCTGGGCTGATGACTTACGCCGGGCAACCTTAAGATTCACTGCAGGGCATTTAGTACTGATATGCAGAGGGAAAAGGTGCTCCTGAGGCATTTATTATCTGTTTTCCAAGAGGCAGGTTAGCATAAACCAAACCAGATGGGCCCAGCATGAAGCGATGAAAATAACTCAAGACAGCCAAGGAGGTAGAAGAAAGTTAACCAACTGATGTTTAAGACGACGTTGATAAGTTTAAATTAGTAACCAGGTATTCAAAATTGGAATTCAGTTTGGTTGTTTATTTTCCTCTTTACTACACATATGTTTATAAGAAAAAAATGTGATGTTTACTGATCTTATTCTATAGAAATGTGTACCACCTTAAATAATTGAATAGTTTAATAGTTAAAACCACGTATGAGTTAATAAATGATGCTTGTTATCTGTGCCTAGCATAATATTATCAACATGACCACATATCTGATTAGATACCACTAATAATTAGTAGTGGCTACTAGGTTTGAGGTTATAGAACTCAGTCTGAAATCACAAATTCTACTAAGTTGTTATAAAAATATCATATGGAATATAAAATAGAGGTACAGACTATCTGTTCTCATTTTCTTCAATGTATACTTTGAGAAGTCAGGGAAAGCATGACATGCTAAAATTAGTGTCAGGTCTGGGTATACCTGGAAATATACTTTTCTGGTGCTAATTTGAGAAATATTAATTTTCTCATGGTCCATATGCAGCACTAAGAAGACAGAAGACAAAATGTGTAAATGAAGGCAATGGGCATAGAAGGACTAAGGAAGCAAATTGCTGCTAATACTGGGCATTTCAGCACCTCCTCTAAACTTTATTACCTTTTGTATGTTTGCTTTTGATTTTTTTGTTTGTTTGTTTTGCAAGGAGAGTCAAACAACAGTTAATGCTGGGTATTATATGGCTTTCAAAATCTAAGAAGCAACAAAACCAAATACCATCCACTCTGCCACAAATTTCACATTGGTCTTTTAATCCCTACTAGTTTGTATTCAATAAAAGCTCTCTGTGTGATTATTGCCTGTAAAACCATACCTAAGATATTTGGAAAAATAGAAAGATATAGAAGAAATGACCTCCTGCCTAGAGATTTAAAATGGAAAATGGAAATGAATGAGCCAGCTTGGTGGCTTGTGCCTGTAGTCCCAGCTACTCAGGAGGCGGAGGCAGGAGGATCACTTGAGCTCAAGAATTCAAGGCCAGCCTGGACAACATAGCAAGACTGCCATTTCTCTAAAAAAAGAAGAGAAATAAGTAAATGAGAAAAACAGAGGGATATTCATGGGCAGAGGCAGTCTATGACTTCTTCGGATACTCACAAATGGACATACAACCACACACTAATGTTTTCTAGCCATCCTTTCTCATCATCCTAACTGCCTGTAGGCTGTGAGTGCTCCATTCTCACCAACGAAGCTCAACAGATACACAACCAATGACCAGATTTTGCCCTTTGATTTCCATCTTTCCCACCAGGATAGACAAGTTGATCCTATTCAGGACTATATGCAGTTAGTCCATGGAAGCTACTACATGAATACAGAAAATGGCCATTATCCCTACTGGCCTTTCTTGTTTCTATGCCATGAAGTCAGTTCTTTACTGCTTGAGGTTTTCTGGAAAAGGGGGAGACCACAGGAATAGGGCATGAGTTCGTGAAACCTACAGCCGTAGAGTACAAAGAGTCCAGGAGGAACCTAATGGGCTTCCTTGCTTTGGAGGGAGGCTTATGCCTCATTTTCCCCATTCCCCAAGCTAGAGCAGATGTGGAATGTTTTGGAAGTATATATAGTGAATGAGTGAGCTGATTAAACATTTTATAGAAATATGAGACATGTGTTTTCTGGAACCTGTCAGCTCACTTTCTAGAAATCCACCAGGTCATTCTACATTAACAGTGAGGTAAATAAATTTTTGACCCTCCTCGTAGTCAAAGCTTTAATATGGGCAGAGAGTGGGACAGGAAGAAAAGAGAGACTTTAAATCATTATCAAGACTGACTATTTCTGTATGTCATTTCCGGTTTTAAATGTTCACAAGATATAGAGCACTGAGATACTCAAACTAAATCAATCGTTTTGTTGTTGTTGTTGCAGTACGCTTCCCCGGAATTAAAACTTACATTGATCCAGATACATATGAAGACCCATCCCTAGCAGTCCATGAATTTGCAAAGGAGATTGATCCCTCAAGAATTCGTATTGAGAGAGTCATTGGGGCAGGTAAATGTCAAATCTACACTTTTGAACAAAAGATTCCTTAATTTCTTTGTAACTGGTTTATCAACATACTATCTTAAATCTTGGCAGTTTTGGTCATTGAAAAGTTTTAACAAGTGAGAAGTAAAGTGATCTTGTATATGTTATTTTTTTTAAGTATATTTAGTGTCCGTTTGTTTCCAAACAATGAGAACATTCACAAAAGTTACTTTTAACATTCTATAGTCTTTTTTTTATAGTAGAGATAAATTACAATGAAACTAGAGTTTTTAGGGGTTTGTCATAAGGTTATAGATTTACTTGAGCACCAACATCTATAGACATACACTATAATTATAATAGTATTTAAAATGATGACCATGAGCCTCTGCAAGACACAGAAAAGTTCTGAGAATCACCAAAGATAAAATTTGGTTCAATGTAGTTTTAGGTCATTTTAATGCAAATTAATATTTCTCCCTATGTAGAATTTTCCAGTCTTAGAACATTTTATTATTCAACTATCCTGAATAAATACAAATTTCTTGTAAATCACCCCACAGGAATTTATGCTGTACATTACTTAAGGCAGAGGCTAAGCCAATGTAACAAAGAGACTCCAGAATACAGATTTATTCCTCTTTCAGATGCTTGACCCAAGGTGAATAGTCCATGCTGGCAGAGGAGCTCTCATTCAGGGGGACTTGCAAGGCCCAAGTTCCTTCTGTTCTTGGCTCTTCCTTCCCCTAGCATGCCATCCTCCTCTAAATGACCAAAGCTGGGTCACCAGTACATCTGCCTTCCTGACTGTGAGAAGGGAAAGGAAATAGTTCTGTCTCTCTGGTTTTGCTTTTAAGGCAATCACCTGAAACTTTGAAACACGGTATTCACATTTCAATGGTCCAAATTACAATAACATGGACACACTTAATTGCTAGAGAGTTTGGAAATGGAATTGCTGACGGCTGCCATGTATGCAGCTAAAATGCATACATTTATGCAGGGGGGCTGCTTTCCTAAAATAGACAAGGGATATTGGATCTTGATGGGGAACATAGGTCTCCTCTAGATGCTGGAGATTTGTTTAATGCTTTGGAAAGAGCAGAACAGATGCAAGCATGGCCATTCCAGCCAGGTGTCATGTCTTTACAAAGGCCAAAAGAAAGCAGTTGATGATCCTCTGTTTCTTTCAAAGTCCTTTTTCCTCCAGAAGGACAAGCTACATAATTTGCAGGGCCCAGTATACCCTGAAATATACAGAATCCCTTGTTAAAAATTTATTAGTTATTTCAAGAAGATGACAACAGAGAACTAAACCAACTACAGGGCACACCTAAACTCAAGGCTCTGTGTGACTGCACAAGTTACATACTCATGAAGCTAATCCTGTTTCCCAGGTACACAGAGAAGTAGAACTACCTCAAGAATTCCAGGCACATTTGCAGAGTTCTTCCTGATTTCACTCCATTCCCTATGTACCATAGATCACCTCATCTCCTGCATGGCTGGGTCTCCCTCTGAAAGCTGCCACAAGGGCCTTTATGTTCATAATCTTTATGTTCTCAGCCGAAGAAGCTGCCTTATCAGAAAGATTAAGGACCTGAAATGGAACCAGATTCTCTGTCTTCTTCCACTGAACAAAGAGCACATCAGCAGGCATAATTGAGAAGAGTGATTGACTTATATTCATCTAGCTTTGGAGTTTGTTTTCTTAAGACAGCAAAGGGATAGAGAAGACAGGAGGTTGGATAATCTCCATTGTACATGATGTTTGGCTTTCTTCTTCTTGCACCTGAGAAAAACTGATACGTCTTTTTATACTGCCTTGTTCAATACTCACATAGATACAGGAGAAGCATTTTCTGTTTTAGCCCTTTGTGCTACAGCATAACAAAATGCCAGTGTCTGAAATCATAATGTTGAGAGATAAAATTAAGTATCTGAAGTATAAACAATAAAAAGAAATTAAATGTTTCTTTTATTTTTAGATATTTTTCAACTAAAATATAAATTTTTCTGTTAAAAAAGTATAATGGATACTGCAAAAGCAAAAAATAACTACTAAAGAGATTATTTTAATTTCATTTTTCCACCTGCTGTCCCTGAACTCTAATAAGTCATAATGGTGTTTATCTCATTTGGCAAAGACAGACTATCTAAACCATGTAGTTATTCCTATAGATTGGGGTCTTTTTAAATCCTTATTGATCTTTGATTGTTTCAGCTTTCAAACAATATGCTAAGGGTCCTTTTACTGTCCATATTCAGAAAAATAACAAAAATAAAACTGGTATGTGAGACAAAAGTATTATAACCTAACTTGCCTCTTTGTGCCCCTGGCCATACTGCTCTGTTAATTTATTCCTTTAGATCATTGTTATAATCCTTTTTATGCTGCTCTAATAGAATGCCTCACACGGGGTAATTTATAATGAACAGAGTTTTTAGGCTCAAGGTCCTGGTGGCTGAAGTCAAGATTGAGGGGCCACATCTGGTGAGGGTCTTCCTGCTGCATCAAGACATGGTGGAAGGCATCACATGGGTGAGGGAGAGAAAAAGGGGGCTGACTTCACCTTTTATAATGAGGCTACTGCATTAATCCAGTCATGAGGGCTGAGCCCTCATGATCTAATTACCTCTTTAAGGTCCCACCTCTAAACACGGTTGTATTAAGGATTAAGTTTCCAGTGTGTGCAGTTGAGGGGACACATTCAAACCATAGCAGTCATGTTTCTAAAACTTTACTTTTGTGAATGTGTGAAGTGTGAATGTATTCCATAGCAGCAGTGTGGACAAAACATTGCTCAAATTGAAGAAGAACCAGTCGTTATGTAACATCTGTGTACCACTGGTTACTTTCCCAATTTGTAACTATAAATACTTTCTTAGATTGTTTTGTATCCTTTATTTTCTTTCCCGGCTATTGATTGTTTCTTCTGGGACTCTATTTCTTCATCATCTTTGTCCGTTAGGTAGTCCCCTTGGAAATGTAAATTAAGTGACTTAAGTGGTAGTCTAGATGCCGGACAGAGGTGAAGTGAGGTAGAGAAGATGAGAGAGGCCAGATATCAGGTTGTGGCAATTGTCAAGTGCAGGATATTCAGGCAGAATTAAGGCATTGACAGTAGGAATGGCAAGGAGTACTTAGATTCACAGTTCGTTGCTGAGGAAAAATATATGAGACCTCCGCCTCTTATAGATGCAAGACCTGCATGCAAAGCAACAGTTAAGATTACTTTTCAGATTTCTAGTTGGAAAAGCACAATATGCAATCATTAAATCTTTCTTAAATGAGTTATCAAAAATAAATGTAAAACAGTCACATTAACATTTTCACAAAAAGCATGATATCACACCTAAGCTGTGACATTTCTTACCACATTCACTGAACAATGTTTGTTAGGTGGCTACTATTTACTTGTAAAAGATAATGTGCCACTTAATCTTTTCCTATTAAATCACTATGCTCATTACAGATATATGTATTCAGGCTGTCTTCCTCAATCTTTGTCCTGAGATTTTCAACTAGTAACCATCAAAATACTGTGCAACTGAACCATAAAAATTTAATTTTTCTGTACATATATTCTTAACATTCTCCATCTTTCCCTATAAATTTCACTGGTTTTTTTTATAAGTTTTCTAGGGTACTTTTTGTGTGTGTGTATCACTATTCTATTTAATACTGGCAGCTTATCTTTGTTCATCAATAACGGCCTGAATTTCCGTGAAAGTGCACATTTCCATTTAAATGAAGTGAGCAGCTCTGTTGCATAGGAGACTATCAAGATCATCTATCTCCTTTGGCTTTTTTGCATTATAAAATGAAATTCTGTGGACAGAGGACTGTAAAACAGAAATTCCCAGGTTAAAATAGCCAAGTCAGATTAGGGGAGAATCATTATTTTATACATATCTTGCAAGATATGAGAAAACGGTAAACAATTTTAATCACGGTCTTGAAAAGGTCATTGAAAGGCTGTCCCTCTTTCAGGGCACTACTAAACCTAAACCAGTATAAGAACAACTTGCCTGGCAGAGTATAATTTTGAAACAGTATTCCATTGAAAAAATGATTCTTGTGTCGCTAAGCCCATAGGGCACCCTTCTTAAATTTGACCTTCCCCCTTTCCCTAGTCTTAATGGAAATACATAATATCTTCCTGTCATTCATATTCTATCCCTTTATCTATACAAAACTCATTATGGCCTCCACTATCAGCCTTCTCTTCTGGCTTAGAGTCACCAAATTTTTTCTCTTCCTAAAATAGTCCAGGAAGTTTTAACTGTTGGTTTCTCAGCAGTTATCTGCAGGTAAAAGAATGTCAGAAGGACAACAAAAAGGATATAAAAGTGAGTGTCAAGCTTAATATTTCGATTCTGTTATTCCATCTTGTTTGAAGTCACATTTCCCCTTGATGCTATACAAGGCCTAATGTTCACTTCATGTGCCTCTCCTAATTCCCCTGCCACCCTCAACCCGGCAGGCCTCTCTTTTCTACTCTAGAATATATTATTTTTTAGTTATCTTAAAGAAACTGTATTTTTGTTTGTCTTTTACATTTGTGTTATGCACTCCTGTAGCATAACAGTGACAAATGTAGGCAATATTTCAGATGTGGTTTCACAATTCTCTTTATATATATTTTTTAAAATCTTGTGTTTATGACTCATTTTCTCTATATTTAGATGAGATGACCTCCTTAGAAATGAGATTCATTCTTGTCCATCAACTTAAAGGATTTATGGTAGAGGTCAGATTCATTTTCTTGTGTATTCTTGAAAACTTTGCATGTTGAGTAGACTGAGAATAAGATCAACAACAGATTTTGGCAAGGCCTTTGTGCCTTTTACTCAATAATTTCATAGCTTTCTAAATCAAATGATGTAATGAAAGATCAGCTTTACCCATTCTCCATCTATATTATGATATGAATGAAAGAGCAAAGAATGAAGCAAGACAGACTCAGATATGAATCACAGCCTTGCTACTAGCTCATTCTGTAAACTTTAGCAATTTAGTTATCGTTCAGAAATTTGGGTCACTCCATGTATAAAGTAGATTTATAATAACAGCTATCTTACAGGATTAATAAAAGGATTAGAAATGACTATTAGATTAAAAAATAAATACAGTTTTTACGTTCAGTTTTGACTGCTGAGATGAATAACACTTATTGCCCAACCCTCAATATACTTCGTGGTATGAATGTCTGCCCATGCAGAATTCAATAGTCAATGCCTTAGGTAACTGGAATAATATTTATGATTTTCAGAGTTAGTTGAAAGTTAGTAATTGAAATGAAATTTTATTTTTGTTACTACGTTGAGTTATATCCATGTCAACAAACTCTTTTTATTTTTAATTAAAGAAACTCAAGGCGGGGCACGGTGGCTCACGCCTGTAATCCCAGCACGTTGGGAGGCCGAGGCGGGTGGATCACGAGGTCAGGAGATCAAGACAATCTTGGCTAACACTGTGAAACCCCGTCTCTATTAAAAAACACAAAAAAATTAGCAGGGCATTGTGGCGGGCGCCTGTAGTCCCAGCTACTCGGGAGGCTGAGGCAAGAGAATGGCATGAACCCGGGAGGCGGAGCTTGCAGTGAGCCGAGATCGCACCACTGCACTCCAGCCTGGGCGAAAAAGCGAGACTCCGTCTTAAAAAAAAAAAAAAGAAAGTCAAAACTTATTTTTTTATATTTAGGAGGTTATATTTGTTAGGGAATGTTTATTTTTTGTTAAAAAACTCAACAAGTCTTAAGATGAGAATCAAAGGAAAAATTATTTAAATATCTTAACGTAAAACTATTCTACAGTAGTCTATCAATTTATTCTTGGTACATCTAAGGAATTAGTAGATTTACTGTCAGGAGCAGGACTGTATATCAATTTAATAGACTTTCAATTAATTTTTGTTAATTTCATGAGTGTGTTTACCTGCATTTCAACACCGTACATCTTATTTGGAACCATTTAGTACACATTTTCTATCTTATATACAGATTTCCAAAACTTGCAAGTTGCCTCATCATAGTCATTGTTTGATAAATGCTTGTTTAATAAATAAATAAAATTCTTAAACTAATTTAAAAAATAATGAGTAAATAAACGAATGACAAAAGGATATAGAATTATTCTAAGTAATGATTTTACATGACTGTTTATCTGGTTACCAACAAAAATCTTAATGAAGTATGACAATATAAAATTAATTGCATAATATGTGCAAATAAAAATAAGAAAAACAAATTCACAGAGGACATTTGGGAATTACAGTTGTTACATTGCTTTATATTAACAATTTACCTGATAGACCAAAATTATAGAATTTATTATATGCCTTTGCATTTATATAATAAAATACAGAATTATACAGAAAATATTACATTGATATTTTATTTTGAATTGAGTTTATGTAACAGGGGAAGTAATTTTGAAGAGTTGTTTATAACTTACAAAGAAGTGATTTTTCAAATTTGTTTTTCTTTTTTTCTTCTAGTTTGTGTATTGCTAAAATATTAGGTGAAATGAAGGAAATTAGATCCCTGTTTTCAAAAGAGTTCTCCAAGGATGTAAGCAAGACTGGGTACATCTTAGAATGATGTTCTTTCTTATGGCTAAGAAACAATAGATGAGAAAGACCCACATATCAACAGCAACAACTTTTAGCCCTTATATTTCTAGAGTATATTAGTTATCTCTTGCTGCATAACAAATTACCCTAAAACTTAAAACAGGAACATTACTATTCACAGTTTCAGTGGCTCAGGATTCAGGAATGGCTTAGCTCCTGCACAGTTGCTTACAAGGTTGCAATCATGGTGTTAGCTGGGACTGTGGTCGCACCTGAAGGTTCAGCTGGGCAAGGATCCACATCCAAACTTACTTATATAGCTGCTGTCAGGATACAGTCCTTTGAGGGTTGTTGCACAGACAGTCTTAATTCCTCACTGCTGTTGGCTGGAGAACATGCTCAGATTCTTACCATGTGGGCTTCTCCAACGTGGCAGCTTGCTTCATCAAAGCCAACAACAGAGTCTGCTAGTAAGACAGAAGTCACAGTGTTTTATAACCTAATCATGGAAGTGACAGCAAATTACCTTTGCACATTCTATTGACTATAAATATGATACTAGACCCTCCCCCCACTGAAGGGAAGGGATCACACAAGAACAGGAATACCAGGATGCAGGGATCATTGGAGACCATCTTAAAAGTTTGCCTACTATGTATAGTATTGTTTCATTATGTTTGGGGCTCTCAGGTGGTCCTAATTAGCCAGCATTCCCAGGAGTCATTTCTCCCTTTCAGTCCAATTCACATCAAAGATGTCAAAGATGAGTCTTAGACACTCTCTGATACTCAAGCAGTTTATTCTGGCAGTGTTCTTGTAAAATGGATAGTGGGGAGCAGACCAATGGCATGGGCCAGGTACAGTTGGAGGGTCAGATGATCAACTGACCAGGAGGGTCTCTGTCTGGAGACTATTCTCAGAGTTTAGGAAATTCCTCCCACTTTCTTATACCTGTATTCAGTGCGGGTCAATTATTACGTGTTTCTTTCATAAAGGGAGTTTAGTCTCTTCTTGTAAGGGTATGCTTATTTTTTTTTTTTAAGGTTTATGAGAGTTGAGATTCTGTCCTGAGATGGCCTTGTGTATAGGGTATCCAGGGTTTTTAGGTCTCATTTTCATAGAGACCCAGTCATCCCCAGGCCTACTTGCATCATACCCCTAAGGACACCTAATGTCAGCCCTGTGAGAAGTTTGAGTAGGCCATAGGACTGCCATTAATCCCACAGCCACCGTGTGTCCGTAGGCAGTGTTTCCAGTAGAGAGCAAGAGTTGTAAGGCCACTTGAGGTCCTGTCTCTGAACTTAATTCTGACACCTACAGTTGATCAAAGCAAGTCACAAAGCCAGACCGATTTAACAAGGTAGAAAGATAGATTTTACCAGTCAATGGGAACAGCAAAATTACATTGCAAAGGGGCATACATGTAGGATAGGGAGGAATTCATGGCCATTTTTTTACAATCTACCACATAGCTGATAGATTTTTTAAGCGAATCATTATTTTATCAAGCTTAATGTGAATAACATTATGAATTTATTTGCTATTTTGTCTCTAAGACTATTTTTGCTTTGCACCGCTAATTAATGATATTAATGTTTTCTTAATACTATTAGTTAATCAGCCTTGGGTTAGGTATTAAAAGGCTTACAAAAAGGAATAATGAGCTGGGCATGGTGGCTCAAACCTGTAATCCCAGCACTTTGGGAGGCCGAGGCGTGCAGATCATTTGAAGTCAGGAGTTTGAGACCAGCCTGGCCAATGTGGTAAAACCCAGTCTCTACTAAAAATACAAAAATTAGCCAGGCATGGTGGTGGGCACCTGTAATCTCAGCTAATCAGAAGGCTGAGGCAGGAGAATCTCTAGAACCAGGGAGGTGGAGATTGCAGTGAACCGAGATAGTGCCACTGCACTCCATCCTGGGTGACAGAGCGAGAGTGAGACTCAGTCTCAACAACAAAAACAAAACAAAACAAAAAAAACCGTGAATAATGGAGCATCTCAGACTCAAGCAGGAAGCTAAGGAAAGTATAATATATAAGGTAGAAAGGAGGAAAGAAAGGACAAGATAGATAATAAGTGAAGAAAACATGCAAATAAATTGTTGTTCAAAGAATGTAAAGATCACTGTATACTGGGAGATCAGATCTCATTAGAAAGACTGAATTAGGCATTTAAATATACTGTTAAAGATAAGGAATGTCAAGCTGTAGAAAAGGTAGTTTAGATAGGAAAAGCATTATAAGTGGTAGAATAAATGGTGTGGAGATTACGAGGAATTTAGGACGTTTTCAAGTATTTAGAGTTTGATGACACTGGATCTTTATTATATCTAATTTCTCTTCAAAACATAAGCTTTTCCTTTTTTTTTTGATGTGAATGTAACTCTAGCCCTGCTTTTTGGCTATGAATAATGGTTAGTGACTTTTTAGTTTGTTGACTTTTTAATGACAAAGTTTAAAGTGATTAAAGAAAAGAGGAAAGATACTTTACTTTTATTGGGCAAAGAAAAGTAAAAAAGAGTATGGATCTGTATGTGTGTGTGCGTGGATACATACATACATGTAAATGTGTTTGTGTTTGTATGTGTGTGTGTGTGTATGTATGTGTGTATTAGCTTCACTGTCATAACAAAATATCACAGATTGGGTGGCTTAAAAGGCACAAATTTATTTTCTCACAGTTCTGGAGGCTGGAGTTTTAGATGGGGTGCCTACACGGTCAGGTTCTGGAGAAGCTGTCTTCTGGATTGCAGAGATCCACCTCCTTGTCCTCACATGGCAGAGAAGGGATGTATCTTCCTCTTCGTATAAGATCACAGTCTTTATCAGATTAGGGCCCTGCTCTGAAAACCTCATTTAGCCTTAATTTCTTCCAAAAGACCATATGTCCAGATGCTGTCACATTGAGAGTTAGAGCATCAATGTATAAATTTTGGGGGACACAATTTAGTCCAGTGTGTGTGTGTGTGTGTGTGTGTGTGTGTGTGTCTGGTGGGTGAGGAAGAAAGCAAGATATTACCTGATCAAAGATTTACTCACTGTTATCCAAGTGTCTGCGTGAGTAAATTTTGAATGAAAGAATAAAAATTGTAAACTCATAAAGGATATGCCTGCTAGGTTTGACTTACTGGGAGAGCTCTGTCTGAACTTAGAGCTGAGTTTAGGCTGAGAGCTAAAGCAAAGTGTCTCATGGTTACCATGTGTACAGAGGATGGTGGAGGCACAGGCAAACAGAGAGAGGAGCAATAGGTCTCCCAGAGTAAAATCTATAAAGATGGTACAATTTCAGTTACTTTTCAGATAATATGCTGATGTGATTGCTGTTAAGACTATAAGAAAGATATCAAAAAATTAATCTGAATGCTAAAAATCAAACTGTTAAATGTGCAGTTGAAGCCTAAGTGCTTAGACCAGGATGTACCTATTGTGGGTTATCTTTGTAGTAGGTTCTTCCAACAGATGTTAGAACCTTTTCTTAAAATCAAGTATTTGACATTTTATCACAACTTTTATTAACATCAGTGTAACTTGTGTATCCACTGTTCCCTGATTACAACGGAAAAGTACCTTAATCTTATCAGGAAATAATATTTGTGTCATAAATAAGGAGGATTTCTTCCCCAAAAGTTATTTCCACCTTTTATAACCAGTTAATCCATCTCTGGTTAGAATCTTATAAATTTTCCTCACAGTAAGTGACACTTTCTAACCTGTCTCATCTTTTCCTGATCTTGTCCCTAAAATTTGGAGTCATTTTATATTTGTTCTTCAAACATCTCATCCACAGGGGGAGAACATTCAGTTTAAATTTTGAGAGCAAGAACTAGCCAATTTACCTTCGTGAGCTGTAATTTCCCTATCTGTGAAATAAAAGTAAAATACCTTTGCTCCTTCATGATTGTTGTGAGAAGCAAATGAGATAAAGTAGATTCTATCTGACCATCCGGCATTTATCAGAACACCACCAATGAAAGGGTTCACTTCCTCCATGATAGCCCGTTCCCTTGGGAACAGTTCCAATAAATCCAGGTTATTTGTGAGTAAAAAAAAAAAAAATGTGCTTCCTTATAACTCGGTACATGATCTTACAACACTGCCTACTGGTACTCGTTCTGCAAAATTGAACTTATACAAAGTAAACCTAATCCTACTTCCACACCACACCATTACCCTTCAAATATTTAAAGAACAACATGTAAACCTCATAAATCTTCTTTGTTCAGCCTGAATTGTCTAAATCTTTTCAACAATTTCCATCTGACATGATGTCTAGATACGTCATCATTCTGGCCACCTTCCTCTGGAGATCTAGAGTTTTTCTCTAAGTCTTTTCCAGAATTAAACCCAATACTCCAAATATTTTCTAATCAATGTGAGAACACAGGGATAGCACATTTCCTGCTGTGCCTCGATTAATGCATCCTGAGTTTGCATTTGCTTTTTGAACAGCTGCCACGCACTGTTGGCATAGGGAGAGCTTACTACCAGCTTATCCCCAGCGGTCTTTCTCAGAGGAGTTTCTATTAAGCCAGGGCTATTTCTATACTTGTCAATTGACTTTGTTACTTTTGAGTGCAATATTATATTTTTATAGGTCCACACTATATATATATGTAAATCATATATATAAATATGAACCATATATATCATATAATTCATATATAAAAATATGAATAGATCTAGATATGTTAAAAATGATCTAGATATGTAATACCTATATAAATTTGTATAGATAGGTAAAGAATGTATATTCTAGAAATATATACTAGAATACATGATATATTCTTTACCTGTCTATACAAATTCTAGTATATATATAATATATGATATAGAATATATGATATATATACTTTACATGTCTATACAAACATTATGTGCTTTTCATATTCCCATTTCATAAATATTGCTATTAAATTTCATCATGTTTCTGTAAGTAAAATTTCTCAACCTGTCCATGTCTTTTTCCATCTCGATTACATCAGCTGGTACAATTATTGTCCTTCTCAGTAACATCTGTGATTTGTTCTGCCTTGCAATTTAGCTGTGTACCCTTATCATAAGAGCTCAGCACTCCCCGTGCAGCAATCATTTCGTATACTCTCTAATTTTCTTCTTCATTGGGACAATTGTTTTTTCATTATTGGAATTCTGTATTTTGTAGATGCCTATCTCTCACTTTTTATAGAATCTCTGATCAAGAAATTGTACCCAATCCATGTGCATTTTTTAACTGCCACTCTGAAGTTTAATGTCTATAGTTATGGCCAGTGCTTTTTCCCTGGACTGTAAATATCTTAAAGTGAAAATGGTCAATTTTTTCTCAAGTTTCCCCACCCCTTGCATTTCATCAGTCTTTATTCAGAACTAAATCAAAATAACAGCTCTGTTGACTTTTTGAAAGATGGACACAGCAGCGAGGCAGGCAATTATGATTTTATAGCTTCTCTCTTATTGCTTTCATGGTGGAGTAAATGAATTCACAGCATGAGAAAGTGTGTTTTGTGAGGATTGATTGAAGCGTGAAGCACATGGACTTTCCATGTGGTCTAATGCAGTTCCTTGTTCACATGGAAACCTCTGATATTCTCTTCCTGCCAAAATCTTTGTCCATGGTTTCCTCCTTGCTTCAGCCTATCAGGAAAAAAAAAAAGTCTGTCTTTACCGTTAATAGCAGGCAAGAATTATTAAACGTTCATCTGCTTGGGATGAGCTTTACATGCATTATTATTTCTTTTATCATCACAACCCTATAAATCACAAGGATCACATATGTCCATTTTACAGATATGAAAGCTAAGATTTAAAGAGATTAAGTTATTTGGTCAAAGTGAACCAGCTTGTAATAGTGAAGCCAGAGTAATCTTATGTTATAGCTCATGCTTTTATTAACCACAACTTCATTACAAATAACCCTTTATATTTATGAAACCATACTTCTATAAGAATATCTTCTTCTGGCGTTTGTACAGTTGATAATTCTGAAACCATCTCCACCTATCTTAGGTGAATTTGGCTGTGTTCCTTGCTTTCATTCTGGCCATCTGTCAGTCTTTCTGTCTGCAGTCACTTTCCAACTCTATGATGTATAGACTGTGTTCTGGCTGCTGATTGAGTCTCTGTGATTTTTAGGCTGAAGGTGAATTACCATTACCAACGTGCATTGATGCACCAAAAGAAAACCAACTGCCTCAGCAGAAGCAACAGTAATGTGAATATTGATTATTGTCATGAAATCATTATTTAGGATAGGATTACAAATTTCCCTCATTTGTAGCATCATTTGCATGTTCTATGTGGCATGTCAATTTATCATCATACCCTGTCAGCCCTGCCTTCAAATATATCCCAGGATCCAACCTCGTTTTACCACTTTGCAACAGCCTCCCTGGCCAACCCACCAACACCTCTCCTAGCCTCCCTTCTTCTACCACTCTGTGGTGTGTTCTCCTAACATGGAACCCTAGAATGGGAAGATCCCTTGGAAATGTAAACCAGATTGTGTCCCTCTCTGCTCAAAACCTGCCAGTCATGATCTGTTCTGGTCAAAGTAAAAGCCTGGCCACCTACTGAGCTGCCTCTTCAATTGCATCTCCACCAACCTTTCCTTCACTCATTGCTCTGGCAACAATGGTGTCATTCTTCCTCAACTTGCCACATGCACTCCTATCTCAAGACCTTTGCACCTGATATTCTGTCTAACTAGGAAGCTCTTAGCTCCAGTAACATCATGGCTCTGTCCCCACTCCCTCACTTCGTCCAACTTCTATGACAATGCAAATTTATCAGAGACCTTTCAGGTCCTTCATAAACTAGCAATTCTCCTTCCTTACTCTCCTTCCCTCTCACCCTGCCTTTATTCCACAGTAATTATTACCAACTGACATGTACATATGTTTTGTTTTTCCTATTGTCTGTCTTCCCCTTTCTCTTTCTAATTCACTGCTGTACCCTAAGCCCTTTAAACACTACTTGATGTGTGGTAGGCACTATATAAATTTTAATTAATGGATACAGAATTTACAAGTGTTTATTTATTAAATGACTTTATTCTCAAAAACCTAGTGTAGGGTTGAGGAGAAGGGAGCAGGATCATAATTCTTCTTATGCATGTGTGGGGTTAATTGCTGTGATGGAATGCTGAAAAGAATGCATCAGACTCTCAGAAAAAAAAATGCAGGCAAGTCTAATTGAATTTTAGGAGAATTACATAGATTGCAATTAAAATGATCACTATAATGTCAGTGTGGAGGAAGGATTTAGATAAGCAGTGATTGACAGCAGATAAACCCATAAGAATTCAGGGATTCATGAGAACAAGGCAACAGAACAAGTCTCAGGTTTTTTACCAGAATGACTGAGGTAAAAAAAAAAAAAAAAAAAAAAAAAAAAAACAGGAGTATTGGGATATTCGACATGTTCAGATAATGTGGAAGAATCAAGGGTTTTCAAGCCAAGAATGGAAGTCTGGTCTCTGCTCTTGTTTGACAAAAATCACTATGCTCTTGATGTATTAAATAACCCTTCTTTACCCCATTATCTATAATTCCTATGAAGACAAGGAATGAACTTAGATTATAACTGATTGGTTGTAACGTACAGCTCTGCCTAGTGAGAAGCAAATCCAAGAGACACAATTGTCCAGTTTCTGAATGTGCATAGCCAATGAAAAGTGGCAAAAAAAATAGCAAAAAAAAAAAAATGGAGTCTGTCCCAAAGCAGGCAGGAATGTCTTGCTTGCCAGAGTTGTACATCAAGTCCAGGAGGCTTTTTTCAGCTCGTTGTTGGGTCATGGGCCCAGTGAAATAATGGGCCATTACCTGACTAAGGAGAAAAAAATAAAGGGGTAGGGAAGAGAGTTAAATTTTATTTTTAAAACAGTAAATTTGAAAGAACAATTAGTGTGAATGTTGTCTTATATTTGATGTATTGGCCTGCTAAGGGTCACTAGTTGGTTGATGGAACAAATGTTTATAGTGCTGGAGATCAGTGGTTCCTTTTTCCTTTACTCTATAACAGTGGTCCCCAACCCCCAGGCTGTGGGCTCCACCCACCTCCTGTCAGATCAGTGGTGACATTGGATTCTCTTAGGAGGACAAACCCTATTGTGAATGTGCATGTGAGGGACCTACGTTGCGTGCTCCTTATGAGAAGCTAATGCCTGATGATCTGAAATAGAACAGATTCATCCTGAAGCTATCCTCCCGCAACCATTCATCTGTGGAAAAATTGTCTTCCGTGAAACCAGTCGCTCATGCCAAAAAGGTTGGGGACCTCCACTCTATAAGATCTAACTGCACTCTGCAAAAGCAGTGATCAAAAGAATTGAAGGATGACAGACTTCCATTACAATTATGGAAACTTTTAATTTATTTCTGTCTTTTTAAAACTTTTAAGCTTTAAGTTAAAATAATGTACACATATATCTTTAGAAAAGATATAAAAACTAAAAGGGCATATAATGGAAAGCACAAGGATGCCATGCCTTCTCTTTACTCCCCATCCAACCTCAATTCTTGTTTGTCTGTGGCAATGATTTTTACCTGATTCTGTTTTTAATTCTGAGTTAGACATTACCTATTGATTTTCTGTTATCATGGATACAGATATAGCTTCCTTACAGCACCCACATCTCCTTTCCTCTCAATATAATTGTTGCCTTTATAATTGATGGTACCTTCATAACTTAAACATTAAAATCTGTATATCTTCTTCCCACAAATATAGGCACTATGTTTTATACTTTGGTAGTTTCTTACCTATAATCAAGATACAAAACATACAGACAGCATATTTTCAAATTATTATACAGTCTTGTGCCACTTAAGAACAAGGGTATGCTCTGAGAAATGCATTATTAGATTACTTCATTGTGGTACAAGCATCATAGAGTGCACTTAACACAAACCGAGATGGCAGCGCCTATTGTACCCTGAAACTATATGGTATAGCCTATTCCTTCTAGGCTACAAAGCTGTAAAGCATACTGCACTGAATACCTTAGGCAATTGTAACACAATGGCAAGTATTTGTGTATCTAAACATAACATCAAAAAGGTATAGTAAAAATGCAGTATAAAAATGTGGTATAAAAGTGCCCTACCTGTGTAGGGCACTTATCGTGAATGAAGCTTGAAGGACTAGAAGTTGCTCTGGCTGAGTCAGTGAGTGAGTAATGTGTGAAAGTGAAGGCCTAGTACCTTCCTGTACACTACTGTATGTAAACTTTATAAACACTGTACACTTAGACTACACTAAATGTATAAAATACAAATTTTTTTCTCCAATAATTAATAAATTTTATTTTATAAACTTTTTAACTTTTTTAACTTCTTGACTCTTTTATAACACTCAGAACAAAGCACGAACACATTGTACAGCCGTACAACAATATTATCTTTATTTATGTTCTTATTCTATAAGCTTTTTCTCTGTAAATTTTGTTTTTAATTTTTAAATTTTTTTGTTACAAACGAAAACACAAACATACACATGAGCTTAGATCTACACAAGATCAGGATCACAAATATTGCTGTCTTCCACCTCCACATCTTTTGTCACACTGGAAGGTCTTTCGGGATGTGGTATGTGTAAGTTCATTCTTACATTCCTATAAATACCTGAGACTGGGTAATTTTATTTTTTTTTAAAAAAAAGAGGTCGAATTGGGTTACAATTCGACAGGTTGTGCAGGAAGCATGATGCTGACACCTGCTCGGCTTCTGGGGAAGACTCAGGAAATATATAGTCATGGTGGAAGGGGAAGGGAGAGCAGGCATGTCACATGGCAGGACAGGAGCAAAATAGAGAGTGGGGGGGCAGGTGCTACATACTTTTAAACAACCAGATCTCACTATTATGAGAATAGCACCAGGGGGATAGTGCTAAACCATTCATGAGAAATCCACACACATAACCCAGTCATGGTTCCACCAGGCCCCGCCTACAACATTGGGGATTATAATTCACCATGAGATCTGGATGGAGAGACAGATCCAAACCACATCATGGTAGCAGATATTATGAAAAAGAGTGTGTTTGTCTCCTGCTAAGGTTCCAAAATGACAGCTATCTTCTGGATATACCTGAATTAATTAATTCTATTATTATCAATGGCTCATTTAAACAAGCTTGAAACCCCTAGTATCTTTTTTAGTTTCATACTTAATCAGTTCAGTAAGGAGTATAGTTAAATTAATTTCTGTAAAACCTTTAAAATGGTAGCTAATTCTTAGCTACTATTATTTTCATATAATAGGAGGCCATAAATAAAAGTATATTAACAAATAGCGATTTTGTTTCTAGTTTTAAAGTGGCTATGCCCAAGCTCAAAGGGTTACCTACCCTTTGTAATATTTTCATAATTTTGAAACCAACGCTTACTATTTGGGATAACAGTTCTGGACTTTAGCTTCCTGTACCTCTCAAAAATGAGGTATATAAGAACATATTCAAAAAATGTAAAAGAAAAATTGATGGTCACAGTACAACCAGAAATTGAGAAATCTGCACATAAGGCAGAAGTTTTGATGTGCTTTCTTTAATAACTTCTATTACCCAAGGAATAAATTGAGTAAAGCTGGAGGATCTGAATGATACAACTTAAAAAATGCTGTCTGATGAATATATAGAGATTGAGTAAAGCTGGAAGATCTGAATGATACAATTTAAAAATTCTATCTTATGAATATATAGAAAGAATAATAAACTCAAATTTGCAGAATAATACTCCCTTTAAGCAGACAAAAAAATTTAATTGATCATGTCCCAGGTCATAAAGCAATTTGTAACAAATTTTAAGGCTGAGATTTTTATAGAATACATTTCTAAACAAAATTAAGTTAGAAATAAATAATAGAACAGTAACTTTAAAAAACAGAGAATTTAAAATATTTTAAAATAACACATGAATTGTTTTCAAAGTAATTAAATAACTCACTTAAATAACTCATGGGTTATTTTAATGTAATTTAGAACATTTCTAGACCTAAATAATAGTGAAAAAAACTACATCTTAAAACTTACAGGGCACAACTAATGTGAGACTTTAGAAGTAAATATATCTAGCCTTAAAATGCTTATTTTAGAAACAAAGAAATGCTGAATATTAAAGAGCTAAGAATCCAGCTTAACAATTTAGAAAAAGAGAAAGGGAATAAAAGAAAGTAGAAGGAAAGAAATGGTAAAAATAAGATCAAAAACAGTAAATGGTGGTCCAGGGTGCACAGGCTTATGCAAACCCACCCCCAAATTCTGAGAGAGATGAGAGGCTGAAGAAAGAGGCTGGCAAGTCCAGTTTCTCAGAAAGGAATATTTAATGGAGACTTACAAATAGAGGCCATATCTGTGTCTTCCATGGAGACAAGACAAGATGATGGATCCTCACGACATTACCCCCTATACCCAGGGCTTAGGTACCACAGAGAAAGGGTATTTGCGATTCGGAAGAGATATGTAGGACAACTGGAGCATGATAACATTGAGGCTGTTTTGACCTAAGAGCAAGATTTACAGTAACTACCTGCTTTTTTTTTTTTTGACAGAGTCTTGCTCTATCGCCCATGCTGGAGTGCAATGGTGCAATCTCGGCTCACTGCAACCTCTGCCTCTTAGGTTCAAGTGTTTCTCCTGCCTCAGCCTCCCAAGTAGCTGAGACTACAGGCGCACACCATCACATCCGGTTAATTTTTGTATTTTTAGTAGAGACGGGGTTTTACCACGTTGGGCAGGCTGGTCTCAAACTCCTGACCTCAGGTGATCCACCCACCTCGGCCTCCTAAAGTGTTGGGATTACAGGTATGAGCCACCGTGCCCAGGCAAGTACCTGCTCTTATACAAGAAACAATAAAACTGGAAATTTTAGTGGCCTTCCCAGAATACACATTAATCAAAAGTCAATATGGGCTGGATGTGGTGGCTCACGCCTGTAATCCCAGCACTTTGGGAGGCCAAGGTGGGTGGATCACAAGGTCAGGAGATCGAGACCATCCTGGCCAACATGGTGAAACCCCATCTCTACTAAAATACAAAAAATTAGCTGGACATGGTGGCGTGCACCTGTAGTCCCAGCCACACGGGAGGCTGAGGCAGGGGAATCGCTTGAACCAGCGAGGTGGAGGTTGCGGTGAGCCGAGATTGTGTCATTACGCTGCAGACTGGTGAGAGAGCAAGACTCTGTCTCAAAAAAAAAAAAAAAAAAAAAAGTCAACATAGTGGATTATTATACAGGATGGATTTGCTTTAGCCTTCACAAATAGAAAACAAAATAACAAGAAAACTAAAATTTGTTTCCTTAAAACACTAATAAAATTTTCAAACTCTGACAAAATAGATCAAGAAAAATATAAGGTAGAAGTAAACAATATTACAGATGAAAAAGGAAAAGAAGATATAACTGCTGATGAAAATATTTAAAAATCAATAGGAAAATACTATAAACATCTTTGTTATAATAAATGTAAAAATTAGATAAAAGAGACAAGTTTTTGGAAAATTATATATTACAAAAACTGACCTCAGGAGAAATAGGAAACTAAATTGTCCTATATTCGTTACATAAATTGTGTCAGTGTTTTTCCCTGCAAAGGAAATTTCAGATCTAGATTTTGAGTTTTTTTGAAAGTTTTACAGAACACATAGTTCCAAAAAACAGATACATCCAATTTTACACAAATTCAAATAATATTAAAATTTTTCTCCCTAGGTAAAACTGTGAGCTGAAAAAGTTTGTTTGACTTACCATTCTCCCTCCTAAAGCATAAACTGTTTATCTAATATTACCTAAGCCTCTTATTTTTTTATGCTCAGTTAGAAACCAGTCCTTTCCTTCTACACTGCACCAAAACACAAAGCATGCACTAAAGCTTGAAGTCACTTTGGGAAATAACTGGTACTAAACAGTCAGAATGCTGTTATTGCTGGAAATCAACTTTTAATGATGAGATTTCAGTGTGTCATAATAAACTGGAGACATATTTGGGAGATATTTCACTTTCACATTCAAACATTGAGGTAAGTCACTAATTTTGTCGCCATTCCCCTATATTAGAGTTTTACAGTCTGATGGCATTAATGACTGTCCAAATTCTCATTTTATGTTAAGTATGAATTTTAAAACATGTCCTTTTAGGAAATACTTATTTAAAAATTCAAAAGTTTCATTATGTTTACATATATATTTCTAAATTTTATAAAATTTTACTTCTTTAGTTATTACTGCTTTTTTATAACAATTGGAAGACTTAAATTTGATAAGTAAAGGAAAATTTCAACTCTCCAGAATGCTGGGAAATGAAATCTCTAAAACAATTCTATGCTGTGGAGCATTTAGGGTTATCCTTTCAATTTCCAAGATTTTAAATATTTTATACAGTTGTTTCCAAAATGTGTTATTTACTTGTCATAAGCTATTAAAATAGTAGAAGATTAATCTTTTTCTAACATAGCAAAGAAAATTCACAATAGCAAAAACTAGAATGAAGAGAAGATCTCACTTGCTGGCCAAATAACTAATACAATTGTTACAGTCTTGCCAATGCACCACAATGTAGCAGTCTCTCATTGTGAAGTATCATGCTGGATGGAGTTCTTTATCTCAGGACCAAGAGAATTAAGGAGTGTGGACACAAAGGCTAAGGTTGGAGCAAAAGTTGTAATAAGTGAGAGGAGAAAGCTCTCTGCAGTGGATAGGGGGCCCAGAAGTGGAAGTGGTTGCCGTTTTTACAGTTGAATGCAAAGGCTTTTATAAGAAAATGATGAGGCCTAGCATCTCATTTGCATAAGAAGCGAATTTCTGTTAGCTCCACCCCAACCTCCTAGTGTGCATGTGGGCCCTTAGCTTGAGTTACTTTATATATCTTTGTTTCCCTTACTGTATATGTGTCAGGGGACAGAGTTTTCCATTGCAGGCATGTCTGAGCAAGTCACCTGTGTAGCCGTTCTTTAGCCAAGCCACACTGTGCAAGTTCTCTCATCTGTGCTTGCAGGCTGTTCTTTTGTTTGAAAGGATTCAACTGAGGACCCACCTAAACTGCCTGCCCGATGGTATATTTTTCTTCCTCCTCTCTCACAATCTCATTTTGGTGTATATCCTTCTAATCTATTTCCTAAGCACAAAGTTTATTTTTTCTTTTCATAAAGTTGAAATTATACCCTATAGTATTTTTACATATATACTTAACACACTTTTATATTCACTTACTAATATATACATTTTCCATGTTATTACATGTAATATAACTTATCTGAACAAATCTGTTTGTAAAAACTTGAAATCAATCCCAATTTTTTTATTATTTATAAACCTGCTTTTTAAAAATATTTTCTTTTTTTAATACATACATTATTTTATTTGATCTGGTTACATGAGGTTACCTTTGTCATCCCCAGAATTTTATAGAGGAAGTTCAATTCAGTCTGAATGGCAGCATCCTCATAGGTGTGTTCACCAAGTAGAGTGGCAAGCGCGTAGACTTGCTAAATCAGTGAGTTTAGATAAGTTATATAATCTCTTTGAAATTCAGGTTTCTCATTTCTTTCGTTTTATTATTATTATACTTTAAGTTCTGGGATACACGTGCAGAACATGCAAGTTTGCTACATATGTATACAGGTGCTGTGGTGGTTTGCTGCACCCATCAACCTGTCATCTACATTAGGTATTTCTCCTAATGCTATTCCTTCCCTAGCCCCCTACTCCCTGACAGGCCCTGATATGTGGTGTTCGCCTCCCTGTGTCCATGTGACCTCATTGTTCAACTGCCACTTATGAGTAAGAACATGTGGTGTTTGGTTTTCTGTTCCTGTGTTAGTTTCCTGAGAATGATGGTTTCCAGCTTCATCCATGTCCCTGCAAAGGACATGAACTCATCCTTTTTTATGGTTGCATAGTATTTCATGGTGTATATGTGCCACATTTTCTTTATCCAGTCTATCATTGATGGGCATTTGGGTTGGTTTTAAGTCTTTGCTATTGTGAACAGTGCTGCAATAAACATATGTGTGCATGTGTCTTTATAGTAGCATGATTTATAATCCTTTGGGCATATAGCCAGTAACGGGATTGCTGGGTCAAATGGTATTTCTGGTTCTAGATCCTTGAGAAATCACCACATTGTCTTCCACAATGGTTGAACTAATTTACACCACCAACAGTGTAAAAGTGTTCCTATTTCTCCACATCCTCTCCAGCATCTGTTGTTTCCTGACTTTTTAATGATCGCCATTCTAACTGGCGTGAGATAGTATCTCATTTTGGTTTTGATTTGCACTTTTCTGATGGCCAGTGATGATGAGCTTTTTTTCATGTGTTTGGCCACATAAATGTCTTCTTTTGAGAAGTGTCTGTTCATATCCTTTGTCCACGTTTTGATGGGGTTGTTTTTTTCTCGTAAATTTGTTGAAGTTCTTTGTAGATTCTGGATATTATCTCTTTGTCAGATGGATAGATTGCAAAAATTTTCTCCCATTCCGTAGGTTGCCTGTTCACTCTGATGATAGTTTCTTTGCTGTGCAGACACTCTTTTAATTTAATTAGATCCCATTTGTCTATTTTGGCTTTTGTTGCCTTGCTTTTGGTGTTTTAGTCATGAAGTCTTTGCGCATGCCCACGTCCTGAATGGTATTGCCTAGGTTTTCTTCTAGAGTTTTTATGGTTTTAGGTCTTATGTTTAAGTCTTTAGTCCATCTTGAGTTAATTTTTGTATAAAGTGTAAGGAAGGGGTCCAGTTTCAGTTTTCTGCATATGGCTAGCCAGTTTTCCCAACACCATTTATTAAATAGGAAATCCTTTCCCCATTGCTTGTTTTTGTAAGGTTTGTCAAAGAACAGATGGTTGAGATGGGTGGAGTTAGTTCTGAGGCCTCTGCTCTGTTCCATTGGTCTATATATCTGTGTTGGTACCAGTACCATGCTGTTTTGGTTACTGTAGCCTTGTAGTATACTTTGAAGTCAGGTAGCATGGTGCCTCCAGCTTTGTTCTTTTTGGTTAGGATTCTCTTGGCTATACGGGCTCTTTTTTAATTCCACATAGTTGTTTCTAATTCTGTGAAGAAAGTCAATGGTAGCTTGATGGGGATAACACTGAATCTATAAATTACTTTGGGAACTATGGCCATTTTCACGATATTGATTCTTCTTATCCATGAGCATGGAATGTTTTTCCATTTGTTTGTGTCCTCTCATTTCCTTGAGCTGTGGTTTGTAGTTATCCTTGAAGAGGTCCTTCACGTCCCTTGTAAGTTGTATTCCTAGGTATTTTATTCCCTTTGTAGCCATGCAAATGGAAATTCACTCATGATTTCACTCTCTGTTTGTCTATTATTGGTGTATAGGAATGCTTGTGATTTTTGCACATTGATTTTGTATCCTGGGACTTTGCTGAAGTTGCTTATCATCTTAAGGAGATTTTGAGCTGAGATGATAGGGTTTTCTAAATATACAATCATGTCATCTGCAAACAGACAACTTGACTTCCTCTCTTCCTATTGAATACCCTTATTTGTTTCTCTTGCCTGAATGCCCTGGCCAGAACTTCCAATATGATGTTGAATAGGAGTGGAGAGAGGGCATCCTTGTCTTGTGCCAGTTATCAAAGGGAATGCTTCCAGCTTTTGCCTATTCAGTATGATATTGGCTGTGGGTTTGTCATAAATAGCTCTTATTATTTTGAGATACGTTCCATCAATACCTAGTTTATTGAGAGTTTTTAGCATGAAGGGGTGTCAAATTTTATCAAAGGCCTTTTCTGCATCTATTGAGATATTCGTGTGGTTTTTCTCATTGGTTCTGTTTATGGGATGGATTATGTTTTTTGATTTGCATATATTGAACCAGCCTTGCATCCCAGGGATGAAGCCGACTTGATAGTGATGGACAGGCTTTTCAATGAGCTGGCAGATTTGTTTTGCCTGTATTTTATTGAGGATTTTTGCATCGATGTTCGTCAGAGATATTGGCCTGAAATTTTCTTTTTTTGTTGTGTCTCCGCCAGGTTTGGGTATCAGGATGATGCTGGCCTCATAAAATCAGTTAGGGAGGAGTCCCTCTTTTTCTGTTTTTTGGAATAGCTTCAGAAGGAATGGTACCATCTCCTCTTTGTATCTCTGGTAGAATTTGGCTGTGAATCTCTCTGGTCCTGGGCTTTTTTTGGTTGGTAGGCTATGAATTACTGCCTCAATTTCAGAACTTGTTATTGATCTTTTCAGAGATTCGAATTCTTCCTGGTTTAGCCTTGGGAGGGTGTATGTGTCTAGGAATTTATCCATTTCTTCTAGATTTTCTAGTTTATTGGTGTTATAGTGTCCTCTGATGATAGTTTGTATTCTGTGGGCTCAGTGGTGATATCTCCTTTATCATTTTTTTATGTGTCTATTTGATTCTTCTCTCTTTCCTTCCTTATTAGTCTGGCTAGTGGTCTATCTATTTTGTTAATCATTTCAAAAAACTGTCCCCTGGATTCACTGATTTTTTGAAGTGTTTTTCATGTCTCTTTCTCCTTCAGTTCTGCTCTGATCTTAGTTATTTCTTGTCTTCTGCCAGCTTTTGAATTTGTTTGCTCTTGCTTCTCTGGTTCTTTTAATTGTGGTGTTAGTGTTTCGATTTTAGATCTTTCCTGCTTTCTCCTGTGGGCATTTAGCGCTATAAATTTCCCTCTAAACACTGCTTTAGCTGTGTCTCAGAGATTCTGGTACATTGTGTCTTTGTTCTCATTGGTTTCAAAGAACTTATTTATTTCTGCCTTAATTTCGTTATTTACCCGGTAGTCATCCAGGAGCAGGTTGCTCAGTTTCCATGTAGTTGTGCGGTTTTGCATGAGTTTCTTAATCCTGAGTTCTAATTTGACTGCACTGTGGTCTGAGAGACAGTTATAATTTCCATTTTTTGCATTTGCTGAGGAGTGTTTTACTTCCAATTATGTAGTCAATTTTAGAGTAAGTGCAATGTGGTGCTGAGAAGAATGTATATTCTATTGATTTGGGGTGGAGAGTTCTGTAGATGTCTGTTAGGTACACTTGGTCTAGAGCTGAGTTCAAGTCCTGAATATCCTTGTTAATTTTCTGTCTAATCGATTTGTCTAACATGAACAGTGGGGTATTGAATCTCTCTCTATTATTGTGTGGGAGTCTGAGTCTCTTCATAGGTCTCCAAGAACTTGTTTTATGAATCTGGGTGCTTCTGTGTTGGGTGCGTGTATATTTAGGATAGTTAGCTCTTCTTATTGCATTGATCCCTTTATTATTAATGCCCTTCTTTGTCTTTTTTGATTTTTGTTGGTTTAAAGTCTGTTTTATCAGAGACTAGGATTGCAACCCTTGCTTGCTTGCTTTTTTTTTTTTTTTCTTTCCATTTGCTTGGTAAATATTCTTCATCCCTTCACTTTGAGCCTGTGTGTTTCTTTGCACAAGAGATGGGTCTCCTGAATACAGCACATGGATGGGTCTTGATTCTTTCTTCTGTTTGCCTGTCTGTGTCTTTTACTGGGGGCATTTAGACAATTTACATTTAAGGGTAATATTTTTATGTGTGAATTTGATCCTGTCATTATGATTCTAGCTGGTTATTTTTTCCATTAGTTGATGCAGTTTCTTCATAGTGTCAATGGTCTTTACAATTTGGTATGTTTTTGCAGTGGCTAGTACCGGTTGTTCCATTCCATGTTTAGTGCTTCCTTCAGGAGCTCTTGTAAGGCAGGCCTGGTGGTGACAAAATCTCTCAGCATTTGCTTGTCTGTAAAGGATTTTATTTCTCCTTTGCTTTTGAAGCTTAGTTTGGCTGGATATGAAATTCTTGGTTGAAAATTCATTTATTTAAGAATGTTGAGTATTGGCCCTCACTGTATTCTGGCTTGTAGAGTTTCTGCAGAAAGATCCACTGTTAGTCTGATGGGCTTCCTTTTGTGAGTAGCCCAACCTTTCTCTCTGGCTGCCCTTAACATTTTTTCCTTCATTTCAGCCTTGGTGAATCTGACGATTATGTGTCTTGGGGTTGCTCTTCTTGAGGAGTATCTTTGTGGTGTTTTTTATGTTTCCTGAATTTGAATTTTGTCCTGTCTTGCTAGGTTGGGGAAGTTCTCCTGGATAATAACTGAAGAGTGTTTTCGAGCTTGGTTCCATTCTCCCCATCACTTTCAGGTACACCAATTAAACATAGGTTTGGTCTTTTCACATAGTCCCATATTTCTTGGAGGCTTTATTCATTCCTTTTCATTATTTTTTCTCTAATCTTGTCTTCACGCTGTATTTCATTAAGTTGATCTTTAATCTCTGATATCATTTCTTCCACTTGATCAATTCGACTGTTGATACTTGTGTACACTTCATGAACTTCTTGTGCTATATTTTTCAACTCCATCAGGTCATTTATGTTCTTCTCTAAACTGGTTATTCTAGTTAGCAATTCCTCTAACCTTTTTTCAAGGTTCTTACCTTCCTTGCATTGGGTTAAAACATGCTCCTTTAGCTCAGAGGAGTTTGTTATTACCCACCTTCTGAAGCCTGCTTCTGCCTATTTGTCAAACTCATTCTCTGTGCAGTTTTGTTCCCTTGCTTGTGATGAGTTGTAATCCTTTGGAAGAGAAGACCCATTCTGGTTTTTGGAATTTTCAGCCTTTTTATGCTGGTTTTTCCTCATCATGGATTTATCTACCTTTGGTCTTTCATGTTGGTGACCTTCTGATAGGGTTTCTGTGTGGACATCCTTTTTGTTGATGTTGATGCTACTCCTTTCTGTTTGTTAGTTTTCCTTCTAGCAGTCAGGCCCCTCTGCTGCAGGTCTGCTGGAGTTTGCTGGAGGTCCACTCCAGAGCCTGTTTGCCTGGGTATCACCAGCAGAGGCTGCAGAACAGCAAACATTGCTGTCTGTTCCTTCCTCTGGAAGCTTCATCCCAGAGGGGCACCTGCCCGATGCCAGCTGGAGCTCTCTTATATGAGGTGTCTGTTGACCCCTCCTGGGAGATGTATCCCAGTCAGGAGGCACAGGGGTTAGGGACCCACTTGAGGAGGCAGTCTGTCCCTTAGCAAAACTTGAGCTCTGTGTTGGGAGATCAACTGCTCTCTTCAGAGCTGGCAGGCAGGGATGTTTAAGTCTGCTGAAGCTGTGCCCACAGCTGCCCCTTCCCCCAGGTGCTCTGTCCCAGGGAGATGGGGATTTTTATCTATAAGCCCCTGACTGGGGCTGCTTCCTTTCTTTCAGGGATGCCGTGCCCAGAGAAGAGGAATCGGAGAGCCAGTCTGGCTACGCAGCTTTGCGGAGCTGTGGTGGGCTCTGCCTAGTTTGCACTTCCCAGCAGCTTTGTTTACATTGTGAAGGTAAAACCACCTACTCAAGCCTTAGTAATGGTGGAAGCCCTTCCCCCACCAAGCTGGAGCATCAGACTGCTATCCTGGGAGTGAGAATTTCAAGCCAGTGGATCTTAGCTTGCTGGGCTCTGTGGGGGTGGGATCCACTGAGCTAGACCACTTGGCTCCATGGTTTCAGCCCCCTTTCCAGGGGAGTGAATGGTTCTGTCTCACTGGCATTCCAGGTGCCACTGGGATATGAAAAAAAACTCCTGCAGCTAGCTCAGTGTCTGCCCAGACAGCTGCCCAGTTTTGTGCTTGAAATCCAGGGCCCTGGTGGTATAGGCACCCAAGGGAATCTCCTGTTCTGCAGGTTGTGAAGACCGTGGGAAAAGTGTAGTGTCTGGGCAGGAATGCAGTGTTCCTCACATCACAGTCCCTCACAGCTTCCCTTGGCTAGGGGAGGGGGTTCCTTGACCCCTTGCGCTTCCCTGGTCAGGCAACACCCCACCCTGCTTTGGCTCACCTTTCGTGGGCTGTACCCACTATCTAACCTGTCCCAGTGAGATGAGCTGGGTACCTCAGTTGGAAATGCAGAAATCACCTGCCTTCTGCGTTGATATTGCTGGGAGCTGCAGACCGGAGCTGTTCCTATTAGGCCGTCTTGCTAGCCCTATAAACCTGCTTTTAGCATTGAATGCCATATGACTAATTATGGTATAACATTTTTACAACCTAAAATTTGTTAAAAATTTTAATCAATTATAGTAATGAACAATAAGCATTTTCATTGCTCTTATTGAAACAAAACCAAAAGAAGTGATGAAATGATTGTGTTCAATGATATATCCAACCTAACAAAAATGCCCAGCACATATTTCATTAGTCCTAACATATTTTTTTTTCTCGTTTAACATCATTGAATTTGGATTGCTTCTTATAATTACCAGCATTTTTAGTTTAATTGATGGCATTATTTCCTTCCTAGAAGGATATATAATAATACTTCAAGATATACGTTGCAATCTAGGACTAGGTGAAACACAATAATCTTAATAAATAAAATAATGAAGCATAAACTTTTCTAAAGTATGATGAATATCTTGTGACAAACAAACTGAGATTTTACCAGAAATAATAAGGTTTACATTAGTGACAACAGAGCTTTAACATGAAAACAAACTTTTTCATATTTATTTTTCTAGTAGGACATCTGCCTGTTATGGTCCTTGGAGAATAAATAAGATCACATTAAAATGTCAACAATTCTCAATCATGGTTTAATTTACAGAGGTATTAGTAATTATCTATGAGTATTTTCTTTCATTTAAGATAAAATGATCTAACAATATAGTTTTATTTGTAAACTTTTAGTATATTAAAACTATGCAAAGTATTTGTTGCTATTAAGGACTAGCATAATATCATTTATAATAAATAGTAATTAAGGACATTCATTTTTAAATCAAAATAATTTGAATATTTTTGGAAAAATGCTTTTTCTCTTATTTTTTATGAAGCACTTTGAACACTATACCTGACAGTCCACTAGCTCCTCTTAGACGTGGCTATCTAAACACAAGCCCTCCAATGCAAATACTGATTATTATTATTTTTTTAAGACAGAGTCTCATTCTGTCACCCAGGCTAGAACGCAGTGGCACCATCTCAGCTCACTGCAACCTCCGCCTCCAGGTTCAAGCGATTCTCCTGTCTCAGCCTCCGGAGTAGCTGGGATTACAGGCGTTGCACCACCACACCCGGCTAATTTTTGTATTTTTAGCAGAGAAAGGATTTTACCATGTTGGCCAGGCTGGTCTCAAACTCCTGACCTCAGATGATCTGCCCGCCTCAGCCTCCGAAAGTGCTGGGATTACAGATGTGAGCCGCCGCGCCCGGCCCAATACTGATTATTTTTATTTCCTGACTAAATTCCAAAATGTCTTATTTTTGCCAGTGCAGACATTCTCCCATACTGGGGTAGATGATATTCTCCCATGGTTGCCTTCTCAATTAACTATTGAAGATGTCTAGTGTGTACTTTCACATGGAGAGTTAAATACCGACACAGATGTCTATCATGAGGACATATGTCCAATCAATCCATATTTCACTAATGTTACATATTTTCATTAAGTAACATTACTACCCATGGTGTTCAATATTATGAACACTAGGGTATTAAAAATAAGACAAAATCCTTGTCCTCAAAAATTTCACAGTGTATATTGGTAGGAATGTAAATCAGTGCAGCCATGGTAGACAACAGTGTGGAAGTTCCTAAATAAATGAAAAATACCACTACCATATGATCCATCAATCCCACCACGGGGTATATATCCAAAGGAAATGATTTCAGTATGTCAAAGAGATATCTGCACTCTCATGTTTATTACAGCACTATTCACAATAGTTTATTCACTATTCACGACAACCAAGATATTGAATCAACTTAAGTGTCCACCAACAGATAAATGGATTTTTTAAAATGTGATGTGGTATATATACACAATAGAATACTATTCAGCCATAGAAAGAAGGAAATCCTGTCATTTGTGACAACATTGATGAATCTAAAGGACACTATGTTAAGTGAAATAAACCAAGCACAGAAGGGTATATACCACATGATGTCACTCATATGTGGAATTAAAAAAGTTGATCTTGTAGAAGTAGAGCATAGAATAGTGGTTTCCAGAGACTGGGGAGGGTTGGGGTGGGAGTGCGTAGGGGGTGAGGGATGGGAAGAGGTTGGCCAATGGGTACAATGTTACAGTTACACAGGAGGAATAAGTTGAGAATGGTGCATGTGCCAATTACCCTGATTTGATCACTATACTACATATATATATATATATACACATGTATGTATATATATACATCATACTATGCCCCATAAATTTGTACAATTATTATGTAGCAATTAGATAAAAAATAAAATTTTAAAATTTCACAATGCACTGGGAGAGAAAAATGAACAGAAAATTACAGCTAAGAGAAATGCCATTAACAGCAAAAGAGAGCTTCAGAGGGTGTTGAGAAATTGTGCTTAAAAGAATGATATAATTCAGCCTAAAATGGAAACTAATATTGAGAATTTACTCTGCACCTAGCCCTATGCCATCCATGAATTACCACAAGTTAGTGGCCTTAAAAAACACACAATTTATTATTTTGCATTTCTCAAAGTCAGAAATCCAAAATCAGATCCACTGGCTAAAATCAGGGTGTTGGCAAAACTGATATCTTTCGAAGTTTTCAGGCAAGAATCTGTTTCCTCCTCTTTTCCAGCCTCTAAAGATGGCCTTCATTCCTTGGCTCATGGCCCTTCTCTGTCTTTGAAGTCAGCAGTATAGTATCTTCAAATTTCCCTCTGACTCTCTTACCTCTATTTTTCTCCTCCCACCTCCTTCTCTGTGTTTCTTGCCTCCCTTTCATATGTACCCTTGTGATTCACTGAGCCTACTTGGATAATTAATGATAATCTTCATATTTCAGGATTATTATACGTCTGTAAAGTCTTTTTTGCTAAACATGATAACATATTCACAGATTTAGTGGATTACAACGTGGACATCTTTGGGGAAGCCATTATCCAACCAACCACAGCTCCATAATGAATTAAGGGATAAAGAAGGAAAAATGGGTTTTCGGAGATTCTCTGGACTGAATTGTGTCCCCCTAGAATTCATGTTTTGAAGCTCTAACTTACAGTGTGACTATGTTTGGAGATAGGATTTTGAGGAAGTAATTAAAGTTAACTGAGGTCATAAGGGTGGGATCCTAATCTGATGATAGGACTGTTAGCCTCATAGAAGAGGAAGAGAGAGATCCCTGTCTCTCCACACTCATGCACCTAGGAGAGGCCATGTGAGGACACAGTGAGAAGGCAGCTGCCTACCAGCCAGGAAGAGAGCTCTTATCAGGAACCAAACTGGCCAGCACCTCCATCTTGCACTTCCCAATCTTCGGAACCTTGAGAAAATAAATGTCTGTTGTTTAAACCACCTAGTCTGTGGTATTTTGTTATGGCGGCCTGAGCAGACTAATACAGCAGATGACAATGAGATGGTCCTTACAAGACTTCCAGGATTCAAGGAAGAAGTCCGAGCTACAAATGTAGATTTGGGATATCACAGCCTAAAGACAATAGTTGGTGGTGATGAAAGACATTAACCTGAGATAGTATGTAGACTGAAAATAGAATATAGCTGAGAACAGAACTATACATCACTAATAATACTACTATCCAATTCTCCAAATGTGCTCAGTAGCCTGATTGTGGGAGGAATGACTAGCAGATGGTTGAATTTGTTTTAGATTTCAATTGCAGGGTGTGTGTGGCCAAAGGGCAAGTGAAAGTGGGCGGTAGCAATAACATAAGCTGCCAGAGACAGTGCTGGGTGTTTTATGTGCCTTTACTTCCTATCATTCTGTTAATCAGATAGTCATATTTTATAGATAAAGGAAACTGAGATTCGAAGACATTGAGTAAGTTTCCCAGGGTCACAAAAAATTATTTTATTACATTTGATTTCTAACAGGATTCTTCTGATGGAAGAAATGGAAAATCAATTTCAACAGTGCATTAAGCAGAGCTAGTTTTGAAATGCGAATGTTTTTTACTCTAAAGTGAAGCTCTTTCAATGTACCTCAAGGGAAGAAACAAGGTGGTATGAGAGGCCATCTGGTAGAGACTGATACACTAGATCACAAAAACATTCTAGGGGTAGATGTATCAGTGAGTTTGAAAAGTTGAAACTCTATGAATAACAGTATTCAATAAGTGAGTAATGTACCGGACTTCATGATTTCAGGTGAAGAGAAAAATTTAATCTCCTTGAGGACAGTGCTATATTTAGAGGCATGCTTTAGTGGAAAAGAATAAAAACTTGTTCAAAAAGAAAAATAAGCTATCTAATGTTTGAAATATGTGTAATTTGAAAAAAAAATGATGTTTTTTCTTAACTCCCTAAGAAATCCTTAACCACTGTATGATAAGAAAGTTAAAAAAAAAAAAAAAAAAAAGACACCTCATTCTCAGGTCTTAAAGAAATACTGCTTCCTGGCCTAGACCTTACGGACCTAGCAATAAAGGATATTCAGAGTGGCATATTTAACATGTTCTTTATGGTATCGGTATAATTTTAAAAGACTTAGTGGTTACATGGAACTTTTTCTAAGACTCACATAGCTTTGCAAATATTTACACATTAATCTGTATCTCTCAAGAAGTAGATAGGTGGTAGATATTTAACCAACTAACAATGATACTAAAGCAAGAAAATGTAAAGCGACTTCCTCTAATGCCACAAAACAGTTAGGGGTGACACCAGAAATAGAAGCCCTAACTTCTAAGATCGTGTCCTGACAAATGCGTTAGTCTACTCCTCCTGCTAACAAGCCTTGTTAAGCATGAGAAATCTTGCATAATATTGAACCTTTCTGTGAAGTTGAATCAGAAGCATTAAAATATCAATTCAGCTGATGTTTGAAACTTGTAAGTTTTCTTTAAAATGTTCACTTTCATATGTAGAAGGTATGCTATATATCAGGAAGAAATCAGACAGAATTCATCATGAGAATACCGGCATTTCATCCTTGAATGACAAGCACTAAATACAGTCGGATGGGTGACTATCCAGATAACATTAATAATAAGAGAATTTACTTTAAGACTTCAAGAGACTAATACACATCCGTCTAGAACTGAATTAAAAATCTAATGTTGTATTTTTTTTCTCTACGTCTCTTCTTTTATAACTCCTTTATATGACATTTTAAAATATTTTTTCTGTTGCCTTTACACAATAGGAAAATGGATTTTGTGCAGTTAAATTAAATAAAAAAGATGAAAGTGAAGACAGGAATGCAAAAGATACTATGCAAATTTTAAAAATGTTAACATATTGGAAAATTTCTTGACTTCTACGTCTCTCCTAGAATATCCCAGCTTTGGGTCAAGAGTTGTTTCCCCCCTCATTCATTCATTTATTTCATTCATGCAACAAATATTAAAAAGATGTTTATTATATACTAGGTGCTGTGGAAACAACAGAAAATAGAGACATTCAAGGCAGAACAAACCATGTCTTCAATGTTAGAAGGTCTTCATGGTTAGTCATGTCTTCATGACTTAGATTACAGTAGATGTGATGGGATCGGGGGAAGTGATGAAATGTGAAGACAGTTAATAAATAAATAGACAAGTTCAAAATGATATTCAAAGATAATTTCAAATAGCCAAAAAGTGCTGTGTGGTAAGTATATTAATACTGTCAAGCCAGAGTCCACTAGGAACACACTACAGTTGAAGAAATTGGGTTTATCACTTACTGAAGCAGGAGAAAATACACACCAGGAAGAACTATAGTGTGTGTCAGTAAGAGGGTGTTAGAAAGAACCAATTATAGAATTTGGGCTTTTGATGGGTGATTTGGAAGAGGGACTAAGGAAGCAGGGGTTTGCTCTAGATTGAATGCTATCAGAAAGCAAAGGCAATTCTATGATTAGATGTCTGGGTTTTTTTTTTTCTTTTTCATAAGTGTTATTTTTAATTAACAATAATTGTATATATTAATGGGATGCAGTGTGATGTTGTAGTAGATGTTCATATTGTAGAATAATTAAATCAAACTAATTAAAAAATTTGTTACTTCACACGCTTATTTTTATGGTGAAAACATTCAAAATCTACTCTTTCAGCAATTTAAAAATATACAATCATTATTATTTATTACAGTTACCATTCTGGGAAAAAGATCATTAAAACTTATTTCTACTGTCTGACTGAAACTTTATATACTTTGATCAACATCTTCCCTTTCCCCATCCCCCTCCCCCCGCCAGAATCTGGTAACCACCATTCTCCTCTCTTCTTCTATTAGTTCAATATTTTTAAATTCCACATCGGAGATCATGTGCTATTTGTCTTACTGTTTCTGGCTTATTTCACTTTCCATAATGTCCTCCATTCCATCCCTGTTGCACAAGTAACAGAATTTCCTTTTTCTTAAGGAGAATAGTACTCCAATGTGTGTATATACACCATGTTTTATTGATCCATTCATCCAATAATAGACACCTAGGTTGCTTCCATATCTTGGCTATTGTGAATAATGCTACAATGAACACTGGAGTGCAGATAGCTCATCAGCATATTGATTTCTATTTCTTTGGGTATATACCAAGAAGTGGGATTGATGGATCATAAAGTAATTCTATTTTCAGTGTCTTGAGGAACCTCCATATCATTTTCCATAATTGCTGTATTCATGTACATTCCTGCCAACAGTGCACAAGGTTTTCCTTTTCTCCACACTCTCATGAACACTTGTTATCTTTTGTGTTTTTGACAATGGCCATTATATCATGTAACATCTCCTTGTGGTTTTAAATTGCATTTTCCTGATAATTAGTTATAATGAGCATTTTTTATTCATATATCTGCTGCCATTTGTATGTCTTCTTTTGAGAAGTGTCTATTGTAAATAGTGCTGCAATAAACATGGTGATTCAGGTATCTTTAGACATATCGATTTTTTTTTTCCTTTGGATAAATATCCAGTAGTGTGATTGCTGGATCATATGGTAGTTCTTTTGTTTGTTTGGCTTTTTTTTTCTTTTTGAGAGATCCTCCATACTGTTTTCCATAGTGGCTATACTAATTTATATTCCCATCAACAGTGCATAAGTGTAACTGTTTTTCTGCATCCTCACCAACACCTATTATTTTTTGTATTTATAATAAAAGCCATTCTAACAGAAGTAAGATGATATTTCTTTGGGGGTTCTGATTTGCATTTTCCTGATAATTAGTGACACTGAGCAATTTTTCTGATAGCTGTTGGCCATTTGTATGTCTTCTTTGCAAAATGTATATGCATATCCTTTGCCCACTTTTTAATGAAATTATTTGTTTTGTTTTTTGGGTTGTTGGAGTTCCTTGTATATTCTGGCTATAGGTCCCATGTCAAGTACATAATTTTCAGATATTTTCTCCCATTCAACAGGTTTTCTCTTCACTCTGTTGATTGTTTCCTTTGCAGTGCAGAGCTTTTTATTTTAAATAGTACCATTTGTCTACTTTTCTTTTTGATGCCTATGCTTTTAAGTACTAAGCCATACAAACTGTGCATAGACCAGGATCCTGAAGTGTGTTCCCTATGTTTTCTTCTGTTAGCTTTATACCTGTGCGTCCCACATTTAAATCTTTAATATCTCTAGAGTTGACTTTTGTATATAGTGAGAGATAGGGGTCCAGTTTCTTTCTTCTGCATATGGATATCCAATTTTATAGCCTCGTTTATTGAAGAGGGTATCTTTTCCCCAATGTATGTTCTTGGCACATCTGTCAAAACTCCGTCAGCTATAAATATGTGGATGTATTTCTACATTCTCTATTCTGTTCCATTGGTCTGTTTTTATAACAATACTATACTGTTTGGCTTAAAATAGTGTTGTATCTTTTGAAGTCAGGTAGCGTGATGCCTTCAGCTTTATTCTTTTGCTCAGGATTGCTTTGGCTATTTGAGCTCTTCTTTAATTCCGTACAAATCGTAAAATGGTTTTTTCTATTTCTGTGACAAATGACATTAGTATTTTGATAGTAATTGCACTGCATCTGTAGACTGCTTTTGGTAGTACGGTCATTTTAACAATATTAATCATTACAATCCATGAGCATGGGATGTCTTTTCATTTGTTTTTGTCTTCCTAAATTTCGTTCATCAGTGTTTTATGATTTTCCTCATAGAGATCTTTTATCTCCTTGGTTAAATTTATACCTAGATATTTTATTTTATACTTTTTAGCTTTTGAAATTACATTTCCTTGTTGATTTTTTTCAGGTAGTTTATTATTGGTGTACAGAAACACTGCTGATTTTTGTATGTTGATTTTGTATCCTGTAATTTTATTAATTTATTTATCTGATCTGAGAGTTTTTTGATGAAATCTTGGTTGGGGTATTTTTGGATATAAGATTATATCATATGCAAAAAGAGATGATTTGATTTCCTTTTTTCCAGTTTGGATGCATTTTTTTTTTTTTTTTTTTTTTTTTTGAGACAGAGTCTTGCTCTGTTGCCCAGGCTGGAGTGCAGTGGTATGATCTCGGTTCACTGCAAGCTCTGCCTCCCAGGTTCATGCCATTCTCCTGCCTCAGCCTCCCAAGTAGCTGGGACTGCAGGCACCCGCCACCAAGCCCGACTAATTTTGTGTGTTCTTAGTAGAGATGAGGTTTCACCATGTTAGCTAGGATGGTCTCGATCTCCCGACCTCATGATTCGCCTGCCTTGGACTCCCAAAGTGCTGGGATTACAGGTGTGAGCCACCACGCCCAGCTGTAGTGCTAATAATTGAGACCTTTCTCAATTTTCGTCTATCAGTGGGTTGTATACATTCAAGTGTTTTTCTGATGGTAGATATCATCCTTTCGTTTCCAGGTGTAGACCTTCCTTAAGTATTGCTTCTAGGGCCAGTGTAACAGTAATTAATTCCCTCGGCTTTTCTTTCTCTGAGAAAACAATGTATTTCTCCTTCATTTATGAAGGATAACTTTGCTAGGTATAGTATCTTTGGCTGCTAGTTTTATGTTTCAGAACTTTGAATATATCATCCTATTCTCTTCTGGCCTGTAAGACTCCTGCTGGAAATCTGCTGTTAGTATGATGGGATTTCCCTTATAAGTGACTAGACACTTTTCTTTTGCTGTTTTCAGAATTTCTTCTTTGCTTTGACTTTTGACAGTTTGACTATAATGTGCCTTGGAGAAGACCGTTTTCATTACATCTATTTGGGGATCTCTAAGCATCCCATGTCTGGTTGTCTAAATCTCTTGCTAAACTTGGGATTAAGTTATTATTTCATTACATAGTTTTCTCTCCCTTCAGTATTGTCTTCACCTTCTGGAACATTGAAAATTTGAATATTTGGTCACTGTATGGTGTCCCATATGTCACATAAGATTTGTTTATTATTTTTTATTGTTTTATCTTTATTTTTGTCAGACTGGTTTTTGTCAAAAGAACTATATTCAAGTTCTAAAATTCTTCTTCTTGATCTAGTCTGTTCTCGAACCTTTTGAATGTATCTTTTTATTTCATTCAATGATTTTTTTTGGTTCCAGGATTTCTGCTTGGTTCTTTTTTATAATATCTATCTCTTTGGTAAATTTCTTTTTCATATCCTGAATTGTTTTTCTGATTTCTTTATATTACTTATCTGTGTTCTATTGTATCTCATTGAGCTTCTTTAATATCATTATTTTTCTCTGATTTTATAAATTTCTTTTTTGTTGGAATTTGTTGCTAGAGAATTATTGTGTTCCTTTGGAGGTGTCATATTTCTTTGCTTTTTCATGTTTCTTGTGTCTTTACATTTATATCTCTGCATCTTGTATAAAAACCATTTGTATTAGTTCGTTATCATGCTGCTAATAAAGACATACCTGAGACTGGGTAATTTATAAAGGAAAGTGGTTTAATTGACTCACAGTTCAGCATGACTGGGGAGGCCTCAGGAAACTTACAACTGTGGTGGAAGAGGAAGTAAATATGTCCTTCTTCGCAAGGCAGCAGGATAGAGAATAATGAGAACCAAGCCAAAAGGGAAGCCTCTTGTACAACCATCAGGTCTCATGAGAACTTACTCACTATCATGAGAACAGCAAGGAAAAACCACCCCCATTATTCAGTTACCTCCCACTGGGTCCCTCCCACGACACATGGGGATTATGGGAACTACAGTTGAAGATGAGATTTGGATTTGGACATAGCAAACCAATATTCAGGCTTCCAGATGGCAAGCTCTGGCCCTGTGGTGGTGGAATTAGGTTGGGTAGGTTTGTACTCACGTTCCCCCCATGGGGCGTGACAGTGCATCCAAATTCAGAGGTTTGGGTGATGTGAGTTTAGGTCTCATGCCCCTGGATACAAGGAGTTGAAAGCTGAAATGGTCAATATGATCTGCGAAAGTGTAGGATAGTGACTACCAAACTGTCCTCTGGGGAGCGGTTTTTAAAAAAAAAAAAAAAAAAAAGACAAGGTTTTGCTCTGTCCCCTGGTCTGGAGTGCAGTGACATGATCATAGTTCACTGCAGCCTCAAACTCCTGGGCTCAAGCAATCCTCTCACCTCAGCCTTCTGAATAGCTGGGACTACCTTTGCCACTACACCCAGTTATTTTTTGTTTTTAAGATGGTCTTACTATGTTGCTCAGTCTGGTCTCAACATCCTTTCCTCAAGTGATCCTCCCACCTCAGCCTCTCAATTAGCTAGGATTACAGGCATGAGCCACCATGCCCAGCTGGGAAGTGTTAGCTGTTGCTCCAAGATCAAACGTTTCGGTAGTGGGAAGGATGCTGAATTTTGTCAAATGCTTTTTCTGTATCTATTGAGATGATGATGATTTCTGTTTCTTTATTCAGTTAATACGTGTGTCATATGTATTGATTTTGGTAAATTGAACCATCTTTGCATCCCAGGGATAAATTCCACTTGACCATGGTGACTGAATATTTTTATGTGCTGTTGAATCTGATTTGCTAGTATTTTGTTGAGTGTTTTTGCATCTACCTTCAAGGATATAGGCTTGTAGTTTTGTTTTCTTATATTGTTCTTGCCTGGCTTCAGTATCAGGGTAATGCTGGCCTTGTAAAATGAGTTTAGAAGTATTCTCTCTTCTTCAAGGGGAGATTTTAAAAAAGAATGGTATTTATTTCTTATTTAAATGTTAGATAAAATTCTGCTGTGAAGTAATAAAGTCTGGGCTTTTCTTTGATGGGAGATTTTTTAGTGTTGATTCAGTTTTATTCCTGGTCTGTTCAAATTTTCTTTTATTTTTCTTAACTTTATCCTGGTAGATTCCATGTTTCTAGGAATTTATCAATTTCTTCTAAATTATCCAATTTATAAGCGTAAAGTTGTTCATAATATTCACTTATGATCCTTTGTGTTTCTGTGGTATCTGTTGGAATATCTCATCTTTCATTTGTGATTTATTTGAGTCTTATCTCTTTTTTTCTTAGTTGCTCTGGTCTGGCAAAGGGTTTGTCAATTTTCCTTATCTTTTCAAAAGAAAACTAGTTGATCTTTTCTATTCTTTCTAATCTCTACTTTATTTACTTCTATTCTGATCTGTATTATTTCCTTCCTTCTGCTAACTTCATGCTTCATTTGTTCTTCGTTTTTTAGTTTCTTGAGATAACATTAAGTGGCTTACTTAAGAACTTTTCTCTTTTGTAATGCAGGCATTTATTACTATAAACTTCCCTCTTAGAACTGCCTTTGGTGCATCCCATAAGTTTAGTATGTTGTATTTTCATTTTCGTTTTTATTTGTCTGAGGATATTTTTAACTTTCATTCTTAATTTCTTCCTTGATCCATTGGTTGTACAGCAGTGTGATGTTTAATCTCCATATATTTGTGAATTTTTCAGAATTTCTCCTTTATTAATTTCTAGTTTAATTCCATTATGGTCAGAAAATATACTTGATATTGATTTCAGCCTTCTTAAATTTATTAAGAATTATTCTGTGGCCTATCATCTATCCTGCAGAATGTTCTGTGTGCACTTGAGAAAAATGTGTATAATGGTGCTGTTGGATGAAACATTCTGTATATACCTGTTAGGTCCATTTTGCATAAAGGGTTTTTGAAGTCCATTCTTTCTCTGCTGATTTCTTGTCTGAATGAACTATCCATTGTTGAAAGTGCAGTATTTAAGTCCCATACTATTACTGTATTATAGTCTATCTCTTCAGATTTATTAATGTTTGCTTTATATATTTAGGTGCTCCAGTGTTAGATGCATATATATTTTAAATGCTTATCTTTTTAATGAACTGACCCTTTTGTTATTATATAATGACCTTCTTTTTCTCTTTTTCCCAATTTTGACTAAAAGGAGGTCATTCTAATATAACGATTATATAAGCATAATCACTCCCACTCTGTACTGATCTAATCTAATACAAGCATAATCACTCCCATGCTCTATTGGTTACCATCTGCCTCTTATTCCATACCTTTGCTGTTAGTCTATATGTGTCCCTAAAGCTAAAATAAGATTTTTGGAGGCAAAATATTGTTGGATCTTGTTTTTTACTCGATTTAAACATTCTTTTAACTGTAGAATATAATCTCTTTACATTTAAAATTATTATGGATAGATATGGGCTTACTATAGGCATTTTGTTAATTTTTTACTGACTGTTTTGTAGTTATTTTGTGTCTTTCTTCCAATCTTACGGTCTTTCTTTGTGATTTGTGTATTTTTGTAGTAATATGCTTTGATTCCTTTCTCTTCATACTTTGTATATCTGCCAGAGGTTTTTCCTTATAGTTATCATGAGGCTTACATAAAACATCTTATAGTTAAAGTATTCTAATTTAAGCTGAAAGTGCCTTAACTACAATTGCATACAAAGACTCTATGCTTATATTTCTCTTCCCTTACACATTTTATGCTATTGATGCAATACTTTATATCTATTTATATTGTATATGCTAACCCATAGTTTATAGCTATAATTGTTTAAATACATTTGTCTTTTAACTATTATGCTAAGTGATTTACATAACCCCTTTACAGTTTTAGTATATTTTCTCAATTTGAGTATATGTTTACCTTTTACTAGTAAGCTTTCTACTTTCATATGTTTTTATATTTTACTTATTTTCCTTTTATTTCAACTCAAAGAATTCCCTTAAGCATTTCTTGTAAGGCCAGTCCCATGATGATGGATTTCCTCAGCTTTTGTTTGTCTTAGAATGTCTTGATCTCATTTTTCATTTGTGAAGGACTGTGTTGCTGGGTGTAGTATGTTTTGTTAACTTATTTTTTAGCACTTTCAATATGTCATGCCACTCCCTCCTGGCTTGCAAGGTTTCTGTTGAGAAGTCATGTATAGTCCTATGGGAGATCATTTTTACGTGTTAAGTTTCTTCTCTTTTGCTGCCATAAAGCTTCTTTGTTTTTCACTTTAATCATTTGATTATAATGTTAAAGTCAGAAACAAAGAAGCTTTAAGGCAGCAAGAATATTGAGTTTATCTCTATTGAGTTTATCTTTCTTGGGGTCCTTTGAGGTTCCTGAATCTGTATGTTCATATCCCTCCCAAGATTTGGGATTTTTTCAAACAGTATTTATTTAAATAAGATTTCTGTCTCTTTGTCTCTCTTCTCCTTTGGATAATCTCATAAATTTTATATTTGTACATTTGATGGTGTCCCATATGTCCCTACACTTTATTCACTCTTTTTTTATCTTTTTTAAATTGCTCTAATTAGCTAATTTCAAATAATCTTTCTTCAAATTCACAATTTCTAATTTTTTGCATGATTGCATCAGCTATTCAAACTATAGAGTTTTTCAATTCTGCCATTGTATCTTCAGCACTAGGATTTCTGTTTGGTTCTTTTCCGCAGTTTCTATATTTTATCAAACTTCTCATTTCATTCATGCATTGTTTTCCTTATTTCTTTTAGTTGTCTATCTGTATTTATTGAACTTCTTTGAGCTTCTTGAAGATGAGCATTTTGAATCCTTTTTCCAGTAATTTGTACATCTCTATTTTGGTGGGGTTGGTTAGTAAAGCCTTGGTTATTTTGGTGGTGTCATGTTTGCTTCATTCTTTGTTATTCATGTAGGCTTGCATTTCTGTCTGCATTTGAAGGAGCTAACTCCTCTTTCACTCTTTATAGAATAGATTTGACAAACTAAAATTTTCTCCTAATAGGTCTGCAGGTTGATAAGATTACCTCTGGGCTCATGATTGAGTGACATTGGATGCAGGTCTTGTGCCTGATAGTGGGTCTACAGTGGAAACTGCAGTTGGCAGGGTTGTTACCAGAGGCTGTGGTTGGTGTGGGTCCCATTTGGTTTCTGGGCAGACTGGACTGTCTCCAGGACCTTGATCTTTGGGTCTGGCTCTGGGATGATGAAGGTCTGCTTCAGGATTCACAGATTGCAGGTCTTTTTCCATGTGCAATGATGGATATGGTTTCCACTGGGTCTCTGGCAGGACTCCTGTTGGATAACTAAATGAGTACCTGTCCTGGCCATACTGTACAAGTTGGTGGCTGAGATGGGCTTAAACTGAGACATAAGATTGTTTCAGGATATACAGCCAAGGCTGAGATCTTTAGCCCTATCTCTGGGGTCATGAATAGGTATGTGTACAGTGGTTTCCTGGGTGAGCAAGCTTGCTTTCAGACTGCAGTTTAAAAAGGTGGGAGCCAATTTATAGGTCCATTTAAAGATCCTCAGTGGGACAGAGGTGAAGGATTCAGCCTGAATGGGCACTGTGGGACATGCCTTCTTGTGAGTGCCCAAGCAGGCCAAGCTTCTCTCAGTCTGAAGACAAAAGGGGTCTGGACCTAAATCCAGTGCCATTTGAGGATCCATTGTGGAACAGAAGTTGGCAAAGCCTGTCAGGGAAACAGACAGACATGTCTCCTGGTGGGATTCCAGCTGGGCAGAATTGCTTCAACACCACAGCTGGGAGGGACTGAAACCAATCTTCAGGGCTATTTTTAAATCTGCTGTGGAACTGATGTTGGCAAGCCTGACCCAGTGGCAGTCGGGGGTGAGAACCCCAACAGATCCCTGTGTGGTCAGGATTGCTCATAGACTGCATCTGAGAGGGGCTAGAGCTGAGATTCAGGGCCCATTTATGGTGTTCTATGGGATGAAGCCCAGAAAGACTGTCCAAGTGCATCTCTAGCAGTTCCTTGCATGGTGGAATAACTTCAGGGCTGTGACAGAAGGGCTGGTGCCTAGAAAGGGTCCCTTCAGAATCTGTTGTGGGATGGAAGTTGTCAAGCCCATTAGCACTGATGAGCTAGTCGCCCTGTGCCATTGGGATTATTCTCAGGCTGTAGTTAAGCAGGGCTACCATCAAGATTCAGGGCCTCTTCAGGACCTACTGTGGGATGGAGGCTGACAGTCTTTAGTGGCACAGATGGATGAGTCTACCAGCAGTTCTTATTGTGGATGGGATTACTCCCAGGCTATGGCAGAGAGGGGCTAGAGCTGAGATAGGGCCCCTTCATGATCTGCTGTAGGACAGAGGCTGCAAGCCTGTCCTGGTGGTATAGATGAGTGAGTCTCTCTCTAGATCCCTGTGTGAGAAATACTAGGCTAGAATTACAGCTAAAGGGAGCTGGAGCCAAGTTACAGGATAGCTTTTGGGTTCACAGACAAAATGGATGGCAAGAAGCAGATGGGTCTATCTGTGAAGCACTAATGTGCATGATTCCTCCCAGCCCTTTGGTGGATGCTTTTGGAAGCAGGCTCAAGGACAAACGGGGCTGTAACTAAACCCTTTGGAAAATGGGTTATTTATGGGTCTGAAGCTGGGTCCATAATTGCTGGGTCTGCCACTTAGGTGCAGGTCTGTACTCTCAAAACAATAATCCCAGATCTTGGGCTCCACTGGGGTTTCACCTCATACCCTAATCCAAGGGCTCCCACAAAGAAATTTTTGATCATGAATGGGTGCAGCATTATTTTTGTGTGTGTGTGGAGTAATACAAGTGGGTGACCACCTATTCTGCCATCTTATCTCATCCCCTAGATATCTGTTTTAATTGCCTCCTCTTTACCCTCTTGGTGAGGGAAGGATTTCATACCTCAAGAGATACCTATAGAGACAGCCAAACACACAGACCCTGCATTGGACAGATGAGATTGATGCATATTTGTTAATCACATAGACTTACAGCCCAGAGGAGGGAGACACCACACACCATGCAGGGCCACATAGGGGTTGCATTTGGGAAAAAAAGTGAACAACCATGGGTATGGGGTGCAGGTTTGGTAATATCAAGAGGGCAGAGTACTCGTTGATACTCTGGAGGATGTGATTGGCTTGTTTGAATAGCTCCACAGGCTGACATGGAACTGAAACTTACTTCTCAGTGATGAGGAAGAACTTGACCTGATCTATTTGATAAGGCAGGTTCTTTGGCTAGGAAACCTTATTTGCAGGAGCAGAGTAGGGAATAATGTTTACTGTAGGGCTATTTATACCCCTTTCAGATGCCCTCAGCTATCACAGAAGCCAATAATATTGGGTCTTAATCTTAGGACTTGCACCATAGTATATTAATGAATCTTAGCTATAGGAAAGGAAGGAAAGATATGAGAATAAAGCTATAGTTGGTTTCTTAAAAGTTGCACTCATTTCAGACAAGAGACAGGATTTCTCGTATTTTTGGGTGGCACAGTGACCTTGCCTTTGTCTGTACTTAGACAAAATTATTAAGTGACCCTACTTTGTCTCATTTTATCATGGTCTCAAAGTAGCCTGAAGTTGGTACTATTTCCAATAGGGGAATAAAATAGCATAGCTCTGAGAGCTGGGCCAAATTCCAAATCTCAGAGGCTGCTATTTTGTTTTTCTTTTTGCAGTTAAAAGGGCCTGTTGGTGCTGGGAAACTAAATCAGATGGGTTGGTCAAGGAAAGTTTTCTGAAAGAGGGATATCAAAGCTCAGCTTTTATCACTAATAAGGAGCCATACACATAGAGAAGAACTGAGGAGAGTAGAGACAGGAGAGGAAGGGAGACAACCTGTGGGAGAGCATTCCTGTCTGAGGGAAACAGCAAGTATGAGCAATGAAACAATTCATCACACCCAAGAGGTGTGAGAAAAACCATCGAGAGCATGGCTCTTTGCTTCAGTGCTCTCTAGGGGTTGGATACGGAGGAAGTACCAGAATCTCAGAACATGGGAAGTAAACTTTTGGAAAGCATCAAAGTGATCCTGATACAGTGGTCCTCCAAGACAGATTGTCCCTCACTGCCTGTACCCTTCCCTCACAGATTTAGTTCAATTATATAGACCTTATATGAAAATCTGAATACTAATTGATGCTTTAATATGACCCTGTATAACACACAACAAAATTGCTTGTCCAAGAATGTTTTACCAACATCCAGGGAGATAGATGGGGTTGTTAGCTAGTGAATGTGCTGTCAGTGGCAGAAGATCAATTATCCTATATATGTTTGTTTTTTCTCTGGAAACTAGATTGTAGTGATTTTTCTAGACCATCTAACATATATTTGAGCAGGGTCTGCATTTCCATTTAATAGTGAAGTATTCCTAGGATATGAGTTTTATCATTCCAACCATCTGTTCATATCCAGTTCATGCATTTGAACACTATTACAATAGTTGGTTTGAAGACACCATTGCTACCAACTGGGAATTTAATATGCCAACACAGGAAAATATTAACGATGATAAACAGCTCAGACAGCAGAGAATAATGGTTACAAGCATGGACTCTGAAGCCAGACAGCCTAGGTTCAAATGACAACACTACCACTTTCTAGTTGTATCCCTGTTAGGTACATTACTTAGCTTACATGCCTCAATTTTCTCACCAACAAATTGGGATAATACTAGTACCTACCTCAAAGGTTTATTGGGAAGAATAAAATATATAGTAATTTCTTAGACCTGACACAGGATAACACTATGTAAGACCTACCTTTGTAATGATGATTACAACTATGTATTGGAAAAGAAAAAAAAGGTAATTAATACAGTATTCCTATAGTTGATGAGTTAATTATGTACTAACCAGTATATGTAAATGTTCACAGATCTTATTGAGGAATAATTCCTATCACTTATGGTTCTATACAGGGCCTCTCCTCTTCCTACAATGTCAATCACATAATAAATCAGTTTTTAGCAAAATCTGAAACTATGCATTTAATTTAAAATATTTTTTTCCTTTCTGCTTGGTATGTCTGATTCATTCAAGCCTACTGTAGATAACAATTTTAATACATTCTGTTACTGAGCTTTTTGGACTTTGCCTAAAGAATACACTAAGAGTCTCAGATCTTTAATTGAGGCAACCGTATTTAGTACCACTGAAATAAGTGTGAAAACAGCTTGATCATGCAAAGCTTGACATGAAGAAAACACCTGCCTGGTGTTAATAAGATACATGAATTTCAGACAACAGAAAACCAAAGAAAATTACCACTTTGTCTATCTTGGTAAAATACCAACAGAATTCTCATTATTTTCGTGACATTCAGAAGTTTATTTGAATTTCTATGAAATGTGAACAGAAAAAATCATATGGATTATGGGCTCATGGCAGGTGAGGGTTTTTAAAATATTGCTGAATTTTTATCCATACTATCAGATTTATTAAGACAAAATAAAAGAAAAAATAAGGAAAAAGTAAATATCTGTTTTGTTCTGGCTGTTCATTAGAACAAACCAGAGTGATCTGAGGATGAATTTCAAGTATCTTAATAGGCCTGGATGTATTGGACATTAGTGTAAACAAACATACCCACTTCTCTTAAAGTTCAGGGTCTCAATAGAAATATGTTGAAAGTTCCTATCAATTGGCACTTTTATGCATAAGAGAAAACCTTTTACTTTCACAAACCTACTTTAGTTGTTTAAGAAAAGGAAAAATCTTAGTAATAATAATACAACGGTCATTAAAGGAATAACTTAGTGCAAATACCATCTTCTGATACTCACCCCTCAGAGTCTTGATCCTAGGCTGTGACATTATCAGAGTTTGCATTGGTCACCAAACAGCTTTGACATGGTATTACCTAAATCACTGCATTATTACAAGCAGAACTGAAAAACTACAACTTCTTTTTTTTCAGTGAAGTAAGGAAATTCATCCTCCAAGAGGTTGAGAGCATCATTAAGAAAAAAGAAGTTATTCTTGTGTTTGTTGCCAAATTTATACAAGATTTATACAACCCCAATATCATATGCACTGAATTATCAGTGGTTTTTGTTTGCTTGCTTCTTTGCTTGTTTGTTTAACACATACAGAATAAATTATCTTGTTAGACTGCTTTCTATTTCTAATGGACATGTGTACACATAATTTTTTGGAAGCAAAGTTATACCTTGTTTCCCTCCTGGTTATTTATTTTACCTAAAAAAATCTTAGTACCTACACCAAAAGATAGTTAATATTCATGCATAGTCAGCATTTAGTTGACTGTGATAAATTGTCAAAAGAAAGGATAATTGAAATCTATTGTACTGCCAAATCTAATTCAATATTCTGTGCTTAAACTTATATTGTGTCTTACAGTTGGCCATAAGTGCTAATAGACCAACTGAAGATATTTTAATTTTAATTTCTTTCATCTTTCCAAAGATTTTCATAACTTAAAACACTGTATGAATAGTACTTTACAGTTTGTAAGCACTTTGACATAAATTGTCACTTTTGATCTTCCCAATATCCTTATGGGAATGAGAGGTTATAGAATTATGAAAGATTTTATTATTCTCACTTTATATATTAATAAATTGGGAATCAATCTTCATATTCTTAAGGAAATGCAGGTAATCAGCTCTAGAAAAATTAAAAGTCTAGAATTTCAAAGTTTGTTGCATGTATTGCATTGCACTGAGAAAACCCATTACCTTTTATCCACAATAACCCCTCCTGTCTCCTTGCTGCCCTGTGTCCATGTCATTCTCTCTACTGTTTCTGGAACTTTGAATGTTTTTCTTCACTTCCCTTACTCCTTTTATGCACCCTGTCTTGAATGTCCCTGCTTCTCTCAAATACCTAAATCCTGCTCATCTCTCAAGGTCTAGCATAAGTTTCATCCCCTCCAGGAAGTCTTCCAGCCCCCACTGTTCTTACTTAACAAATATAGCATTTATGGGAATTTATTAAGTTCTTAAGTGTTTAATTTATGTTCATCTAAATTCTCCTACCAGATTATAAGCACCTGAGAACAGAGACAGAGTCTTATACTTCTTTGAAACTCACAACATTCTAGCACTGGATATAGATATAATAAATGCTTGCTAAATATTTGGTTATTGTTTAATTACCCAGTGGAGACAATGCCGAAACATATCTCATCTTCCTTATCTGCATTTCCATCCATGTGGCTTGTAATTTAGCCTATATAATCACTTACTATGGTGGAGTTCAGTGTGGGTTTTTTCAATACGTTCATACATCAATTGACCCTAACAATTTCTAACTGTCAATGATGCCCAGTCATATGACCTAGGGGATCAAATTAACTACACATGCCTGATGGATTCCCTGAATAGAGTAAACATTTGGGGCATATATCAGCATTGAGAACAGGAACAGGAGACATTGTGCTGTGATTGCGTTTCTATAGAATTACATTAGCATTACCCATTCTGCTAGTCATAATTTCTCAGCAGATCGGGGATATCTATCAATAGTATTTCCTGTGATATAGCACATGAAAATGCATTCCATTATTCATTAGAAGTGTTGCTGATCAAGCATATTATCCTTATAAACTTACTTTTTAAGAAAGAAATGTTTATGTGAAAATAACATACTTAAGAGTCATTATGTGAAAAAAGGATGTCAATGTATGACAGTTTGACTCTTCTGAAATGTAAGTTAATCAAATAACTGCTTTTGTTCATATTTTAAGGTGAATTTGGAGAAGTCTGTAGTGGACGTTTGAAGACACCAGGGAAAAGAGAGATCCCAGTTGCCATTAAAACTTTGAAAGGTGGCCACATGGATCGGCAAAGAAGAGATTTTCTAAGGGAAGCTAGTATCATGGGCCAGTTTGACCATCCAAATATCATTCGCCTAGAAGGTGTTGTCACAAAAAGTAAGTTACTGAGTTTCTTCATTACTTCTTTCACACACCTATCTCAGTTTTTTTTTAAGAAAAGGAAAAATCTTCATAATAATACCACAGTCATTAAAGGAATAACTTAGTTTAGATATCATCACCCCCTCAGAGTCTTGATCCTAGGCTGTGACATTATCAGAGTTTGCATTGGTCACCAAACAGCTTTGACATGGTATTACCTGCAAATCATTCCTAACATAACTTGAAGTAATGAATCAAGAGTAAAGGGTTATGTGTTTTTGTTTTGTTTTGTTTTGTTTTTTGAAATGTCAATAGTAACAGAACAAACACTTTCAGTGTTTTGGGTCATTAAGGTAAAATATTTCTGTTTAGAAATAAATGTCGTATACAAATATAAAATGCTTTACCTGGAGTAAAACTTATAAACAAAAATTCTGCATAGAACCTATATAAATGGCAGTAGAAGTAAATTATTATAATTTATATAAAATGAAAAAAGTTTACAATTCCTCAAGTAAAAATTCTTCTTTCACAGAAATAATGGAACCAAGTTTATTCCTTTGAAAGGAAATATTTTCAAAAATCCAAAATTAGCAATATACTCTAAGAAACAGATTGCTATATATTCACTTTCATTTGAATAATGATAGGGCATAAAATATGACAATATTTCTCATTATTTTATTCGCTAAGAATTATAACATATAAAATCCAATACAGATTTGGCCTTTTAAAAATAACTTCAATCTTTGAGAGAGGCATTTTTCTTTCATAAAAATACATTTATTTTAAAATCTTTTAAATAAAATTGAAACTTTGTGTCATATTTGGAAGCAGGAAAGCATAAAAGCTTACTAAAGAGATGCAATTGACTCTGTGTCTGAAACTCCCTAAGTCCTTCTCACAAGGCATTGTCCAACATGCTAGTCAAAATGAATAGATTACTGACAGCTATAAAAGTTTGGAAGACAGAAAAGAATGCTTCTGGTGACAGATGTTGCAGTGGACTATTACTTTAGTGTCCTTAATGGAGCCTTTCAGTGTTCACGTCATTGTATAGTTTTTTCCCACGTTGATTCTGGGCTTTTCTATGTAACAAACTTTGGCCAATGGGACAGGAGCAAGTGTGATGCAAGTGAAGGCATCTTACATGTTTGTACGTTGGAGCTTGTCCTCTTGCAACACTCTTTCCTGGAACCCAGTCTCTATGCCTAATGAAGGCAATCCATAAGATGAAGCCACATGCAGTACTGCAAAGAAAAGAACTGAGGTGATCCAGCCAATATCCACATGTGAACTCCAAGCAGAATGTCAGCACTGAATGCAGCCTTGTGAGTGAACCATCTCTGATGTTACAACTCCACTACCACTGCTGTTAGATAGCTATAGCTGTGGTTGACACCTTGTGCAGGAAAGGAACCATGCACCTCCATCCCATCAACCCATAAATCACAAAAGATGATTAAATGGTTGTTGTTTTAAGCCACTAAGTTTCAGATGGTTTGTTGCACAGCAATAGATAACCAAACAGATGGACCCCAGTTAGAATTCTGCTCCTGCCACTTAAGAATTATGCAGCTATGGGTAAATTATTTAACATCTCTATCCTTTACTTCCATGTCTGTAAAATGGGACAGGAATGCTGTAAGAATTAAATTTGTCAATGTGTAATACATTTAGCACCCTTTGTGCGTCATTGTAAACCACATTCAATGATATTCTTTATTGGGACTATATGTGCTAGCACTTTATATGTATATGTTACCATTTCATTCTCACAGCAACCCTAATTGATATCATTATCTACATTTTATGGATGAGAAACGAAGGCCCAGGCAGGTTAACTAACCCACATAAGGACCTTTAACCTACAGTATGTGGCATGACCGGTGTTCAAAATGAAGTCTGTCTCACTTTAAAACCCACCCCCCCCCTTTTTTTTTTTTTGCTTTTGGTATATCCCTTTGAATGAGTTTTATACTTTAATTATCTTATTTGAATTGAACAACATTAAATAAATAACAATCTGAATTAAATAACATAATTCTGCCTTTCAGAGTAGGAAAAAAATATTGGGGTAGAGTGATGTTAATTGCCCCTAAAATATAAAATTTGGAAAGAGCCAACTATGCCATAATACCTGGTAAAGATTATGACCTTTAAACAGAGAGACAGAGAGAAGAAATAGATGTTAATTATTTCTTTCATATTTTCTGACTTCCTTGTTATTAATTTAACATGAACATTTCAAGTTATTCCTTCTGTATTATATATCTCTGTCAGGCAAAAGATAATTTTCAAGTTGGGTTATGAACCCTTGCAGAACATTTTAAATCACAATTTAAGCATGATGTTGAAGTGCTCTGATGTGTGTTTATGCATGAAACATCTGGAAATGAGCGTCCAACAATAAATTAAAAGGTTTAAAAAGTGTCATATCTTTATTTTCTTACTTTAATAAATCAAATTATGCCTTTTTCCTATATTCCTATGTGCTTTATTCACATATTCTTATATGTGCATTACACATATATCATTTCTCAATCACAGACACACACACACACACACACACACACACAAAGGAAAAAAAGATGTATATCCCTGTGAAATAGTGAGAATCATTTATCCTACATCAACTAAATATGTTTAATAAGATATTCTGTGGTACTTGCCTGCCAGTTTGAAATGGTTTATTTCACATAAGCATCCAACATAGTGATTGCTTTACAACTCTAAGAATCTCATCTAGAAATGAGACCAGTGACCTCTACTTAGCCACATTTATATGATCTACAAGTCAAGGTTTTTGTTCCATTTCTTAAAAAAAAGAAATAAAATAAAAATCTCATATCTGTTATAGGAAAACGGATTGAGAAAGGGTAGATTCAGTATACTGTTGAGTGGCAATCACCATTATAGCATTAACTTGTTAGAGTGAGCCCCATATAGGGTGGTGTGGAGCTACCAAGGTGGGTTGTAGAGATGGAGAAGGGAATAATCCTCACAAAGATAAATGGGCAGGTTTATATTGTTATCATCTTGACTCAAGTGCTATGGGACTGTTAGAAGAAAGCCAATAAATAAATGAGTGCCTCATTCCCATAAATTCATGGTAATTATTCCAAGATTACCCTTAAGTAGCTAAGAGATAGCTAGCAATTAATGCTCCCAAAGGACTACCCACTGCATAAAAGATAATACTGATGAAGATAAAGATGCAGTATAGGCTTATAAGGGCATGTTTGTAGAGTATCCTGGGATTCTGAGAAATAAATTCATAGACTCTCAGTTGAAAGTAATTCAAAATCTAGACCAAAATCTTCATCAGATTCTTTTACAAATTCTTAATATGCATATTTTTTATCTCATATAGGATTTATCTCTGAGAGACAAGTGTTATAAAGTTCTTGGGAACACTTTGGCTCTCTTTCATATTTGGGCATTATTTTAAACTTAAAAGTTAAATGATTAAAAGCTGTATTATCCAAAAAAATGTGTTTGATAAGAGTTGAACCTATTTGTTTGATATGCATCACAATTTCATTAACCTGTTAAGATACAAGTGATATAAAAAGAGATTGATTGACCTATAACCATATGCTTAGTACATACTTTTTCTCCAAGAAGCAAATAGAAGCCATAAGTTAGAGGACAGACTTGTAGCCATTAATAGCACAGATAATAGCAATTTGTAACAGATAACACATACACCGGTGTCATTAACTATATAACCAACAGAGAAAGAGCTACAGTTCTACAAAAAGGCAAGAACTGTGGTTTAACGATGAAGAAACACTGTGCAGTAACCACACTTCAGAATACTGGGCCCTGCAGTTTGAATTTATGATGATGGAAGAACCAAAAAGAGAAAAAATGAAGTGCCTACCTCCCAGCTTAGACAGCAACAACTAAATTTAGATATGCCAACTGTATCTAAAATAAATCCTAAATCCAGTAAAGAGCAATAGAAACCAATCAGGGTAGCAAACAAATTCCCAAACATAATTTCATTTCATAAAAATATTCCCTAAATATTCCATGAGACAGGATTGAAGTTATAACAGAAAGTGCTGCGCTTGCTCAAAACCCCCTTTAGTACTCAAGAATATTGTGGGTTCCTTCTGGAGAGGCATAGTGGGTCCACATGGGATCTGGGTAAGAGAGTAGATTCAAGCCAGCCAAATACATTTTAGTACTTGCACAAAAACTGCTTCTCTGGTTCCATAATTTTGTTCTGCTTGTTAAGTAATAGGCATTCCCCAAAATTTCTGCTACTGTATTACTGTATTAGCTATGACATCTGCTGCTCTACCTGGTTATATTTGGGCCGGTCCTATAACCACTTTGGGCCTTAATTTTCACCACCACACACAAAAAAATGAAAAGTGCAAATTAGACTAGAAAACATTAAAGGTCACATTTACCTTTAATATTTTGTGATTCCATTTTGTTTTTAAAAGAAGAGTCATGAGATGTTGGTGAGGAAAATTTGTGCCAGTAATAACTTATCACTCCACCTCCAACTTTATTATAACTTCAGGTACGTATTGATGACCCAATAAGAAAATAGAAAAGTTCAGGAAGAAACAAGCAAAGAAAAAAACAGTGCCTTTGATAAAGTTTTCAACTTATAATTTGTAAAGTAGAAAAGTTGTAGGTAAAATTTTTCTGTAAGTAAAGTCAAGGTTGGGATATGTATAATATACATTATATGGGGTAAAATATTCTGTATGTCTGATTTTACTGATATACATTAGATTTTTTTTACCCCTGAGGTTCAGCTCCTCTGCTAGTTAAGGTAGGTTAAGAGTCTATTGGTTTTTGTTCTTCCCCCAAACCCAAGAAACATTTACTGAGTATGAACAGGTATTAGGCCCTATTCCTGATTAAAACCTAGTGATAGAGAAAAGAAGACTCAGTGCTCTTGAGTAGCTTATTTGTTGGCGCCAGTCCACTGGAAGCAACAAATAAGTATGTCATTATTTCCCAATATGGTGTGGCATGTGCTGTTTTGGCTATAATTATTCAATAATTTTTTAATTTATTCATTCAGCAAATATTTATTTAGTGTCCATTTTTCTAGTCATCTTTTTTTTTGTTTGTTTGTTTGTTTGAGATGAAGTTTCACTCTGTCACCCAGGTTGGAGTGCAGTGGCACGATCTTGACTCACTGCAACCTCCACCTCCCAGGTTCAAGCAAGTAGCTGGGATCACAGGTGTATGCCACCAAGTCCAGCTAATTTTTGTATTTTTAGTAGAGACAGGGTTTTACCATATTGGCCAGGCTAGTCTCGAACTCCCAACCTCAAGTGATCCACCTACCTCGGCCTCCCAAAGTGCTGGGATTACAGGCATGAGCCACAGCGCCTGGCCTCTTGTCTCTGTTAATACAGTAATGAAAAAAGACAGAACTAACTGCTAGAGGAGACAAAAAGAAATCTAAATATTTAAATGTAACTTTAGGTAAAGAGCAAAAACCTGAATGCGGGGAGGGAGCAAACCATGCCTAGGTGTGATAGAAGAGTATTCTAGAGAGAGGAAACCACTAGTTCCATACTTTTGTTTTAAGAAAGAATTTGGCATGTTAGAGGAGCACTTAATAAGCAAAGTAATAAGTGTGGATTACATAGTGAAAGGAGAAACTAGGGGCAGACAAAATATAAGGAGGCTAGTGTAGTAATTCAAGTAAAAAATAAGGAGAAAATAGAGTAAAGAAGTCAAGAGAAAAAGAAAGGGATAGATTCTAGATCTATTTCCTAGGTGAAATTAAGACACTTTAGTGACTGCTTGATTGTATAGGGGGAATGAGAATGATGGGACAGTTTCAAATGACTTCCAAGTGAATGGTTTCTATAAGTAAAAAGATGGAGAGGGAATTCTGGAGAAATAACAGATCTAGAGGGAAAATAATGAATTCTTATTTGGACATGCTACGTTTTAGGTGTCTGGGACATTTACTTAAAGACTTCCAGAATGTCCCTGGAGCCTGAGGGGGCTGCAGGTTCAAAATAAGGAGAACTCGATAGATGGCTGATGGTTGGTAGTTGAAGTCATAGGGAGGATGAGATTACCCAGAAGATTGAGGAGAACTAGCATTAAGAGGCCAACTGAAGAAGAGAAGTGTATGAAAAAGACAGAGGAGCAACCTGAAAAGCAAAGGACAGGTTTCTAAGAGTGAGAGAGAGGTCAATAGAATAAAATGAGCTGAGAAACCAACTTAGATGGATTGAGAAGCATCCATTGGATAGAGCAGAGGGCACAGCTCATGAAGCATATCATGGGAGTGGAGGCCAGATGGCAATGGATTTAGAGTGAGATATGTGCACACTGCAATCAGATTCAAAGATGTTAAAATGCAGATTAGATTGTGTTGATTCCTTACTTAAATTCCAAATGTTCAGCATTTTTCAGTTAATCATTCATCTAAGTAATATTTATGAACTGCCTAGCTACTACATACTGGACACTTTCTTTCTTTCTTTCTTTCTTTCTTTCTTTCTTTCTTTCTTTCTTTCTTTCTTTCTTTCTTTTTCTTTCTTTCTTTCCCTATTTTTTGAGAGACAGCCTCCCTCTGTTGCCTAGGCTGGAGGGCAGTCGCAAGATCTGGGCTCACTGCAACCTCTGCCTCCCTGGTTCAAGCGATTCTCCTGCGGCAGCCTCCTGAGTAGCTGGGACTACAGGCACATACCACCATGCCTGCCTAATTTTTGTATTTTTGGTAGAGATAGGGTTTCACCGTGTTGGCCAGACTGGTCTCAAACTCCTGACCTCAAGTGATCCACCTGTCTTGGCCACCAGAAGTGCTAGGATTACAGGCATGAGCCACCACACCTGCCATTCCGGGCACTTTTCTAAGCATTAGGTGTTCAGTGGTGAATAAGAAAGCCAAAGTGCCTGTCATCCTGGGTCAGGTCCCTGAGTCTACCTCCTCTGGTTTCACTGTTCACCATTCTTCTTGAATCCTAGATTGCATTCATGATGAATGACAATGGTGTCTCCAAACTTGCTCCTCATTTCTCCCAGGTTTCTCTTCTTTTTCTAAATCTCCAAGGAGCTGGAAGACAATGTCCCAGGCTGATCCTAAATGGGTACAAAAGTAAATGATTCTGATATGAAAAGGATTGTGGCATCTATACCACTCAGCTTCCTTTTAAGACTGGAGTTAGCAGTCTTCCTTTATTTCAATGATGTGAGAAGCAAGCTCATTTGCTGTGGACAGCAGGACTGAGGACTGAGATGCTTATGAATGTTTGAAGTAGCTCCCGTGAAGAATGTGAAAGAAAGCTGACCAGGAACTAATAGAAAGATTAAGGACATCACTGAGGATTCAGGAACCTGGAAATCATGACAGAAGCTGCTGCCCCAAAAAGCACTGTTATTAATTAGGGAAAGAGTTATAGGATGAAAATGGGAAGAGATTAAATCCAAGGGAAAAGGGAAAACTGGGGGGCAGCAGAAAGAGAAGAAATGGTGATTTTCTGTACTTTCTGTGTTCTTCTACCAACCTTAGTACTTTTTGCTGTTGTTCAAAAAATAAATGGTGATTTACTGTGCTTTCTCTCTTCTACCAACCTTAATACTTTTTGCTGTTGTTCAAGAAAATAAATTATTCTTGTGCAATTTCTAGAGGCTTGATGGATTCTTAGGACATTTACTGGGAACTATTTGCCGTTTGGAATTATAATGTACACATATTGATAAACAGAAAATGAGCTAAGTGTGACTGTCACAGTGACAAGACGACATAGCCTGATGGCCCTGTGTATCACACTCTGTTCAAGCAGGACTAGGGATAATTGGAATCACCAGCTTATTTTCTCTCTTCCAGAGCACACTTCCCTTCTTATAAGAAAAGAATAAACTCTTTCTGTATGCAGGAATAATTTATTGGTTGTCCTTCTAGTGTTTAAATATCTGGGTTTTCTCAAGGTCGTTCATTCAAATCACCTCCCTAGAATTACCTCTAACCTAGTCCCTAGTTCTGTGGTTTTCTCCTGCCCCTAAACTATGCTGCTAATTGTCCGGTAGACTGCACTGTGTAGTAACAGCTGTAAAAAAATCTAGTAACAAGTTTCTCAGTGTGAAGGTATCATTGTAAACTATAAGAGCCAAAAAGAGAAGAGAATATAAATGCACTTTTATACATACATAATGTTTCCTTTTATACTGCTGAATAAAATTGAATAAAGCCATCTAAAGGATGAAATCTTATTGACTTTCAAAGAATAAAAAATTTCTCCCAAATCATTCATGATATGATTTGTTCTAGATAAAGAGTATGATGAATCCAAATTGGGAAGGGCTGTAGATAAACCCATATTACAGTCATGAATTTGCATCCAGGAATTCAGGAGAGTAAGAACCAACCTGCCAGGCTGCAGGATAAGGCAATCAATCATCACTGAGAAATCTTCACCAAGTTTCTAATGGTCTTATATAGGGCTGGATAAAAACCGGTAAAAATCTTCATCACTGAAAATTTAATAGACCCCCTTTTAATGCAATTTCTAGTTAAAAAAAATCCATGAAATTAACAAATGAAAATCTGGTAAGGTCCTCATTTAATCCAATGATGACATTTTAATGCTAGTTTTGTTGTGGTTGCTGCTGCTGTTGTCAGAATGTGTTACCGTGCCATTTTTCAAATTTTCATTTCGGTATAATTTCAGTCTTACAGAAAAAGTTGTAAAAATATTATAGTTCCCATATAACCTTCACTAAGTTTCCCCTGTAATTTTAGTATTTTGCATAATCATAAGATTATTTTCAAAACCAATAAATAAATATTAGTACAGTAGTATTAATTAGGTTGGTGCAAAAGTCATCACGGCTTTGCCATTAAAACTGCAAAAACTTTTGCATCAACCTGATACTAAACTATAGACTTTCATTCAGGTTTTGTCAGGTTTTTCACTAATGTCCTTTTCGCTGCTCCAGGATCCAGTCCAGGATCCCACACTGCATTTTGTTATCACGTCTCATTAGTATTTTCAAATCTGTGACAATTCTTCAACCTTTCCTTGTCTTTTATGACCTTGAAAGCTTTCACATGCACTAATCAGTTATTTTGTAGACTGTCCCTCAGTTTGGGTGTGTCTTGTTTCCTGATGATTAGATTATGGTTATGCATTTTTGGCAGGGATATCACAGAAATTATACACCGTTCTCAGTGCATTGTATCAGGGGGCACATGATGCCCACATGCTTTATTCGTGAGGATGTTAGCATGGAGCACTTGGCTAAGAGAGTATCTTCTAGATTACTACACTATAAAGTTATTTTTCCCTTTTTGTAAAAAATATATATTTCGGGGAGGGATAATTTAGGCTTTGCAAATATCCTATTTCTTCTCAAATTTTGTGCACTAATTTTATCATCCATCCATGATTTTCTTTTGTATTCTAATGTTGATTTTCCTATTTCTCTCTTGCCTTCAGTATTTGTCAATTAGAATTCTTCTCTAAAGAAGAGCTGTATTTCAGATTGTTCTATAAATGGAATTATGAAATATGTAGCCTTTGGATTTGGCTTCATTCTCTTAGCAGAATACATGTGAAATTCATCCATATTTTTTGTTGTTGTGTAATATTCCGTTGTACGCAAGCACCCTAGTTGGTTTTTGCATCCAGTGGTTGAAGGACACCTGGGATGTTTCCAGTTTGGGTGATTATTGATAAAACTTGTTAAACAATCACATACAGGTTTTTATGTAAACATATATAATCATGCACCCCATAACTATTTTATGTCAATGATAGACTGCATATATGATGGTGAAGCCATCGGATTATAATGGAGCTGGAAAACTCCTATCTCCCAGTGACATCCTAGCCATCCTAATATAGTGCAAAGCATTACTCACTTGTTGGTGATGATACTGGTGTAAACAAACATACTGCACTGCTAGGCATGTAAAAGTCTAGCATATACAATTATGCACTGTACATAATGCTTGATAATAAATGACTATGTTACTGGTTTGTGTATTAACTAACTATATATTTTATCATTAATTTCAGAGTGTACTCCTATTTATTAAAAAATGTTTACCATAAAACACTTTGCGGTTTATGCTAGCAGCAGCCTCAGGCATCATGTGTTTACTGCCTCTTGTTTACATCATATTCTCTTGTGCTTGATTTAATCTTGTGTGGTTTTGTTCATCATGGCCCCTAAAGGTGCAAAATCCACTGCTAATGTTGCCAGGAAGAGGCTACATTAAGTGATTGACCTGCAAACCCTAAAGGTGATTAAAGATGAGAAAATTGGAAAATCACTGATAATTGTTGCCCACCAATCAGGCATGTCCCATTCCACCATAGCTATGATCTTGAAGAATGAGAACAAAATGTCAGAATCTGTTAAAGGATCTGCTTCATTGAAGGCAGCAAGACTAACAAAACTTGAAGAAGGGCCATATCAGATGTGAAGAAACTTCTAATGACTCTGGATTGAACACCAGACACAGAAATGTAGCTCCCTCAGCACCCTGATCATCTTGGCCAAAGCAAAAAGTTTGTTTACAATGTTGAAATAAAAGGCTGGTGGGCATGGTGGCACACACCTGTAGTCCCAGCTACTCAGGAGGCTGAGGAAGGAGAATCACTCGAACTCAGGAGGCAGAGGTTGCAGTGAGCCGAGAATCATGCCACTGCACTCCAGCCTGGGTGACAGGGTGAGACTCTGTCTCCAAAATAATAAAATAAATTAAAATAAAATAAAATAAAATAAAATAAAATAAAGTGAAGTCTGGACCCACCTATGTTGAATTTCCTGCTAGCTCTGGGGGCTTAAAAATTCAATAATCGTTATTCATTACATATGTGAAAATGAGAGTGAGTGGTGAGTCTGTGAGTGTTCATGTAAAAGCAGCTGAATAATTTTTGAAAACTCTAGATAAGCTGATTGTGAAGGAAAATTATTTGCCAAAGCAAATCTCCAGTATGGATGAAACCTCTCTATTCTGGAAACAGATGCCAGAAAGGACTTTCATCTGTAGGAGGCCAAGTCAATTCCAGGTTTCAAGGCTTTTAAGGGCAGGATAACAGTCTTGCTGGGGGGAAATGTTGCAGGCTAAAAATCAAAACTTTTTATGATCTGTCACAGTGAGAACCCTAAAGCCTTGAGCATATCAGTAAGCACAGACATCCATTTTACTACAGGGACAATAAGAATATGTGGATGACCCAGTTTCTCTTCCAAGATGCCCTCCTGAATTGCTATTCCAGCAAAATGGAGAAATGCTGTATGGAAATAACATACCTTTCAAGATGTTGCTTATTGTCGATAATGCTCCCGCACATCCTTTTTTTTATTTGTGATCTTCATCCTCATATTAAAGTGGTGTCTCTTCCTCCGAACACCAAATCTTTAATCCAACTAATGATTCAAGGAGTTAATAGCTTTTAAGGCCTATGACCTACGAAGGATTTTTGTTCAGGCTATTGCAGCAACCAAGGAAAACACTGGGAAGACACTGATGCAATTCTGGAAGAATTAAAATATCTCTGACTGCATCGAGAGCCTTGCTTGGGCTTGGGATGATGTCACCAAGAAGTATATGAATGGTACCAGGAAGAAGACACTCATGAATAGAGGGGGAAATCCTGTGTGATATTAAGATGGGGGTATATTAAGATGGTGAGACCATGATCTGTTGAAGACCTACTTTATTTTATTTATTTTGGTCCCTACCATATTGCTAAACACACATTAAGCAGTAAGTATATATAGATGAAGGAAAATGTCGATAAAAGACAAAAAGGAAGGAAAGGAGAGGGAAAGAGTGAAAGGAAAGGAAAGAAATAAGAAAGGAAAGGAAAGAAGGAAGCTAATTTTTCAAGGACTTCAAGCTCAATTCTAAATTTTAACACTTTCTAATGTCAGTCACATTTATATAAAATTAGAAGCTCTTCTCATAATCGTGCTTCTCTATACTTTTGCAATTTCTCCTACCTCTGTGCAGCAATCATATTTTAGCTGTGTTTCTCCTCTGAACTTTTAACTCTCTATATTATAATTATTTAGGTACATGCCTTTATACATAGACCAGAATCAACTTGAAAGTAAGACCACAGCTAATTCATCTTTATATTCCCCCACATTATCTTGTCTGTATCTTGTATTTTATGGCATTCAATCCTAGTTGTGAAATGAATACAGAAATATAGCACAGTATTCTGTTTTCTGGGCCTGAGAACCTTAGTCCACTTGTGATTGAGATAAAGCAACAGAATGATATAAATTCATTGACATTTTCATTAGGTTATATCAACAGTATATCAATAAATATACTGTTGGTATATTTATTCATTTTTCACTCATCACAAATGTCAAACAAAGATATCAGTGATTTTTTTTCTCCTTTCATTTACATGCAATTGCTGTTTCAGGATTCTTAGCCCTGAAAATAATGTATTGACCTTTCCCCTACACATTGACAAGCATGATTCTTTTGAAATAGGTTCAGCTTTTATTCTAGCATAGCCATATATTATATATAACATGCTGTTGTATTTAGTATGGCTCTCCATAAATACAACGAGCTATAGCACCTCTGTGACTTTGTCACTATTTTATATTCCTAATGGCTGAACTATTCCATTACACTGAAATGACAGTACACAGAAATGCCTTCCATTAGCTACAGTTTCTGTGATTTAATGATTTATTTAATATAGACTATATCTCATTGCAAGAAATTCCAGGACATTCTCTGGGGAATACAGGTCTGGAAAGGAAATACAAAGCTACTGGAGGGACGTGAGCAAAGAAAAAGGCTGCTTAAAGAGAAGAAGAATCAAGAGAGAGTATACTGAGATTTCTTAGTTTGTTTCCAAAATGGAGAAACTAGTTATTTCCCTAAAAGAGGATATATAATTAATATAATTAATTCTTATATGTCAGTTAAATAAAGTTGCTAAAACAAAAACAAAAGCTTTCCTCATGTTAACTGTAATGTTCCAAATTATTCTTCTTAAATGAAACAGTGTTCCTAGGTCATAGAGTTGATTGCTGACAGAGTCAGAAAATATTTCACACAAGCTACCTCCACGTAGAGAATGTGGAAGACTGTGTTTATCAAATGATGAAAGTTTTAATTACATAACATGTAAATGTACTATTTTTATAAGATGAAACAAAATAATGCTACTGGTTCTTTGGTATAGTCTCCATATCTTTGCTACAGAAAAAGTCTTAATTGCTAAGGAGGTCCAGCCTTCAGTCTAATTACAGGCATCTACTTCTTTTCCTAATTAAGAAATTGAGAACTAGCCAAGAAAACAGAAAGGAAACACAGGTTGGCAGGGAAGTTGGCCTGAAGGGAGCAAACCTCTTGCTAAATCAAGTTTGAATCCCAGCAATGACTTATAAAGAATCTAGTTCCAAATGGAATGGAATGAGGAGTGTATTTTGTATGTGTTAAAGATATCCCTCTTAAAATAGGCAACTCTCTCTTTTAAAAAAGGACGTATTATTCAGGGACATTATGAGAAAAGCCATGCTGCAGTTTAGAAACTTGATAAGCCAATCATGGAAAGACAAAACAAACCTACTTCAAATGGTAACCTCAGTCGTTAGCATTAAAGAAAGGAATTGCAGTAAATACTAGTTCTGTAATTTCCAAATTTTGTCCATAAAGCACCTCTTCACTGACACAGAAATAATAAAATACAAATATCTAGTTTTAAATTGTGGATACTCTGATTTTGTAAAGTGATAACTTATTAGTTTTTGAAAATGTTTCATAACAATATTTTTCTTCTCTGAATTGAGCCTTGTCTTACAAAACATTGCTCACAATGGTCAGATTAGATACAATTACATGAACTGATTAGAGAACATATTAGTGTCTACTTTGTGATTCACTAGTGTCTTGGATTAAAGAAATATTTCCTAGACAAATGCGACTACCTCAAAATTGCTCATCCTGCCTTCAGTCTTGCCCCTACCACAACCAATTCTTCACTTTTGCAGCCAGATTAATCTTTATACAAAATGTTTTGCAAATTTCTTAGGAAAAACAACAACAAAAATCTAGTCTTCACTTTGGCATATGAGATGATCTGTATCCTGCTTACCTTTCAGATGTGATCTCCCATTCACCCCTGCTAATCCACAATGCCCCAGACCAGCTTTGTGCCTTGTACAAGCCAATCTCTCTGTTGCTTTGGGGCTTTCCTGTGTTCTTGTTGATTGCCCTGACCTTCCCTCATGTCCTCACAAGGCTGTCTTTTAAAAACCTACCTAAATCTAAAGTAGCCCTCCTCCCCAACCCCAGATACTACTTATTTTATATGTTTTGGATAATTTATGAAGAAAAGAGATTTAATTGACTCACAGTTCTGCGTCACTGGGGAGGCCTCAGGAAACTTACAAACATGGCAGAAGGCTAAGGGTAAGCAAGGCACATCTTACATGGCTGCAGGAGAGAGAGAGAGGGAGTGAGGAAGTGCCACACTTTAAAACCATCAGCTATCATGAGAACTCTTCACTATCAAGAGAACAGCATGGGGGAAACCGCCCCCATGATCCAATCACCTCCCATCAGGTTCCTCCCTCAACATGTGGGGATTACAATTTAAGATGAGATTTGGGTGGGGACACAGAGCCAAACCATATCACATTGTATTCTGATGGATGGGATGCTCTGGTCAGGCTGTTACATTGCTCTCCCTAAGGAAGGAGAGACTGACAAGACTAGCTTGGAATCATCATGTGGCATTTCCCAAAAGGAAAGTAATTGATGTCTACTGTATGGCTTTCATAAAAATCTCTAGGAAAACAATTTGTTTGGTTTTGATAGTTATAACTACTTCTGTGTTTGTATGCATAATCTATATAGAACAATAATATAAACTATCAGCCTTGTTTATGATTCATGAAATAACTAAGAGAATGGGAAATAAGTCAAATATTTTATGAAAGAAAATACATTATTAACAGCAACAACTTAGTGTGACCATGGTTGGGTTGTTCATTAACTACAATTTAGTTCTTTTTCAATAGTTGCTTATAAATGGGGCTATGAAAATGAATGGATTTTTTTTTCTTTTTCTTAACTTGTATTTGAACAAAACAAAAAGTATAAGAAGTGAAAATACATCATAAACCTGCTGTTAAAATTATTATTAAAGGTAAAATCTGATTATCCTTCTGCCATCCAGTTCTATTCCCTAGAGCTAACCCTTGTTAATAATTCAGAGATGGACTTCCTAAATTTTCTATAAAGGTATGTAGACACATCTATATCTACACTTATATATTGTTTTATGAACAAAAATGGAATCATGCTATGTAAGTTAGTTGCTTTTTTTTTAAATTTAACAGCTATTTCTTTTAGGTTTGACTATGAGTAACTGAACAACTAGAATCCTGGCTTAAAATAAGAAAGAAACTTGTTTCTTGCTCACATAAAAGTCTAAATGGCAATACAAAGCTTTTTGGTGGGTCCATAATCAGGGGGTGGCCAGGTTCCTTCTATGTCATTTTCCCACTCTTTTCAACATAGAACTTCAAACTCATAGTCCAACATGTTGTCATAGCTCCATCTATCCTGTCCGCCCAACCTCCAGCCTCAGGAGATAGAACACTGTTTGCAGGTTACATTAAGAACAGTTCCTGAAAGCTGTGCTTGAGAACAGCTACAAGGGAGGCTGGGAAATGTAGTCTGTATCATGGTGGTCATGTTTGCTGTTTCTTGCTTTTTGTATGTTCTGATGTTTTGACATCTAAGACTTGCTAAATTTGGAGTGACTGCCCCTCCCAGGGGTTATCTGGGAGGGGCAGTGAATTGTGAATCACACAATTCAAGAGATAACAAGGGGCTCACCTGTGAGTGTGCCTTTCATATGCAAACCACCCCACGCCAAAGCTAATAGGTCCCCAAGCATCTCCTTTACTGAGCTCTAACACACCAAGCTAATATTACCCTGTCCTAATCACCCCAGGTATAGGAAAACTAGGGCCAGCCCCTACACTGTGAAGCCCACTGAAATTATTCAAATTATCCAACCCTAAACCCACTTAGCCTGCTTACACCCTGCTTTACCCATTCCTTCCTGGAAAAAACTGCAAGAGAGGATTTTGTCCAAGTTTTCCCCACACTCTCTGCCTTCTGATCAACCCTGGTGCTTCCTCATGTGACCCTTTTGTTTCTAGAGATCTGTGAATATAAAAACTTCCTTCACGACTGTCGTTTTCAAGTATGTATGTGCATTAGTCTATTACCATGCTGCTAATAAATCCATACCTGAGACTGGGTAATTTACATAGGAAAGAGGTTTAATTCACAGCTCAGCATGGCTGCGGAGGCCTCAGAAAACTTACAGTCGTGACAGGAAGGGGAAGCAAACATGTCCTTCTTCACATGGCACAGCAAGGAGAAGTGCAGAGTGAAGCAGTATGGAAAAGCCCATTATAAAACCATCAGATCTTTTAAGAACTCACTCACTATCTTGAGAACAGCATGAGGGTAACTGCCTCCATGATTCAATTACCTCCACCAGGTCCTTCCCAGGATACATGGGGATTATGGGAACTACAATTCAAGATGAGATTTGGGTGGGGACAGAGCCAAACAATATCAGTGTGTCTTATTATACAGGATCAAACCAAATCCTGAGTGCATTTTAAAACATTACTAGGTAGTGATCATTGTACAACTTTGTAAATGTACTAAAAATCACAGAACTAAATATCCTTTAAAACAGTGGAAGTTTATGGTGTGTGAATTTATATCTCAATTAAAATTTTTAAATAAAACAATGATTTCTCTTAAAGTATAAAAATTAAATAATGGATATTGTGGGGTGATAACCTCTGCTAAAACTGTGTCATTTTCCAGACTAGTATAGTACATACAAATATTTCTCTTTTATTTTTGTGTCTGCCCTCTATTATATGAGTGTATTATCTTTTACTTAACCTTTCAATCTATTGAAACTATGCTATAATTTATATCCAGATCATACTTTTATTATCATAGGATAGATTCATAGAAGTGTAATTCTTGAGTCAAATAATTTGACATCAATTTGTGATTTCACATCACAAAGGTCATGTGATTTTTTTTAAATACTGAAAATTACTTTCCAAAGTGTTGTAGCAATTTAGAATTCTTCTGAAGGAATGAGAGTGCCCATTGATTTTACTTAGCTGTATCTGCTGGATATCATTTTAATATTTTCCAATACAATTTTTTGTAAAAGTACCTGATTATTGTTTTAATTTTTATAACTTGACTATGTGAGATGCCTGGCATTATTTTATATGTTCATTAGCCATTTTCATCTCTTTTTCTGACAATTGCCTGTTTGTGTCCCTAGCTCTTTATTGGCCTGGGATATAGAACCTATTATTAACCAGGGACATTAATATTACCCTACCATCTCTATCTGGAAATGTATAAGATGGTCTCTTTTATCTTATATGTTCCCGATATATGTCTAAGAATATGTCTTTTTAATATTAATTCTGACCAGCTTACCATGTATCCCTGAGAATAGAAAACTCACTTTTTCTCCACTTCAGGGTAGTTTTCTTCAGTTATTTCTTTGAACATTACTCCTCCTCATTTTTATTTCTTTCCTGCCGAAACTCACAGAGTGTGCATGCTAGATATCCTTAATCTATCCCCTTTATATTTCATACCTTCACACAGGAGGTTCCATTCTCCTGTGATTTTAAGGTAGCTTGTGCATATGTTTTAAAATGAGCATTGAGTTTTAAAAATTTTTCTTTAGGATGTTTTCCTTTTTCTTTCTTAATATCTCATTATAATCCTTTAAGAATTCTCATCACACATTTTTCATGACTCATCTATTCTTTAGCTATATTTGCTTTCAAGGAGCCACCTGCTCTGGTGGTTCAGCTCAGTCTCCTTTGATCAACTCCACTTAACTTTTCTTTGTGGACACAAGATGGAGGGTTCCCTAAGTACAGGGGCAGGACAAGTAAAGTAGATCTGGCAATCAATAAGATTAATAAATCTAACATATTAATAAGATTTTCTTTTCTAGTGTTGAACCTTTCTACTGAAACATAGGCATGGGTAGAGGAAGACAGGCCATTTGATTCCTAGGTTCTGCACATGTGAGGTGGATGGAAGATCCTTTTCCAGCTGAAGGCATATTTGTCTCTAGCAGAAATGTCAGGCATTCCCATATCCACAGGCAGCTAGCTGAAACAGAACTTCCCCTCTTATGATATGATCATATACTCAGCTACTGGGCTTCCAAAGACAGTCTCAGGATTGACAGTTTTCATGTCAGTTTCTACCAAAAGAGTCAACCTTCTACCAGGCCCCTAGCTACCTTCCATTCAGTCAATGAGTAAATCTTCTGAGACATTATTGACTGTTTTCCCTTCATGGTTATTTCCTATCTCTCCCAACACTGTGAGTGTTTTGTCTTTTCCCCTTACCCCATTCTCTAAACTTTCTGCTACACCTCCACCCTCTACATACATAATTATCTCTATGCATGCATACACATGTATAAGGAAATATTAATGTGTTTCAGAAAATAAAATAGAAGTAAAGCAATACGCATGTGATAAAATATGTCCAGGCCTTTAAACTCAAGTGCTTTTAGGAAGCAATACAAGGTGTCAATATATATGGACAATCTGCATGTAATATTTGATATATGTTAATTAAAAATAAGTGTCATGGTCCACTTTGTCCCTGGACTTACAAAGAAAATCCAGAGTTAGAACATGAATGTCTTTGTTGTATTGAACATTTCTACACATACTAATGATAAGCCAAAATATATTATTTATACACTTTAAAACATTTGTTTTACAGAATTAAAATAGTGCTTATTGATAACTTATATAAATTGCCAGTAAAGTAACCAATATGTGTGAGACATGCATGCAGTTAAGAACAAAATATATGTCATCATTTAAAAAATATTGGAAATAACAGAATTTATTTTCAATTAATGCATAGCATGCATAAAGATGAATAAGAAACTTTGAGGACTTCAGAGTAAATAGTATAATGATGACAAAAGGAACTTTTCCAAACAGGTAGAATTAAAAGAAACTGCTAGTATTACCAATATTTCACAATACACACAACCAGAATTACAAACTATACATAACCATTAATAAGGGCAAGACAAAAACTTACCTCACTCCCATAATTCTACTGAAATCATAGTGACAGTGCACGAAAGGCAATGCATATGAATCGGCATTGATAATAACAGGAGAGAACTCTAGAGATTTTGATGAATATGTGCAAATAGAAAGTGAATTGTTTTGAATGGGTTGATGAACCAGAAAGGCAGGACATACAGCTCAAAAAATCCACAAGAGAAACAGTTGGGAGCCACTCTTCTAGGAACAAAGAAATTCTGAATCAGCAGACAGAATGGAGCTAAGAAGGCACAAAGAAATCAGAGTGACTGAGTGGAGGAATTTCTACCAAACCTGTGTTGCCTAACCTACTCACTTCTTTCTCATATTTCAGAGCCACTGGAAATGATGGCATATATCCCCAGGGCAAAAGGGGAAGCAGGCTTTCTAAAGAAGTAAATCATGGTACCTGAAAAGCAATAGAGCTAACGTGTATGCTGTCACATAAGAGTGAAGCTTCCTTATTTTTTGCGTGGGTAGACTTGCCTGTGCAAATCCATTAATGCAACCTAAAGTTAAAACTGCCAGCCAACAGCCCTTAGTCAGCTATCTCATTAAGGGATGCAGCTCTAGAGATGGTGAAGAGCCAATAAGGCTTACCAGATTTTGATAAAAATCAAGGCCACAAAAGAAAAGTAACAAGGAGTAAAAACAAAACTAATCACCATAAAATTTATTCAGAAAATGTAAGAAAACCCCTTTAAAAAATTCTATTTGATGTTCTCAAAGAGAGGGGGAAAGATACTGCATCCATAAAATAAGAACAGATTGCCATTAAAAGGAAAAAAACAAAAAAAATTCCAGCCAAACTATCTAGAGTGAGGGTCAAAAAATAAAAACCAAAGAAGAGCTGTTTAAACATGTGCAGGAATAAGAAACTCTGTTTTTCCGAAATCATGATTGAAATAAAAAAAAAAGAATCCATGGAATAGAAAGATTTGGATTTTCAAAGAAGTGGTACATAAGCACAAAGAAAAGAAATTCCAGGAGGATAATCATGCAAAATGCCCTGAGAACGATTGATTTAAATCAGAAATATAGTCTTAGGCCTTCACAAGAGTGTATTTAAATATAAGAACAGTATGGGTTTTGTTCAACAGATAGTGTGATTGTGAAACTAGAGCATCTAAAGGTAGCTACTAGGTACATGTGCTTATTGAGATTTAAATTGAAATTAATAAAACTTAAATACAATTTATAATTTGGTTCCTCAGGCACACTAGCCACATTTCCAGTGCTCAATAGCCACATGTGGCTGGTGGCTACTGTATTGGACAACACAAACATAGAATATTTTCATCATTGCTGAAAATTGGAGTGAACAGCTTTGATCTTGGTGATATGGTGAGCTTATTGCTTTCATTCATTCTTCAAAGAATATTCGTTGAGTAGGTTCATTTTGAAGAAAAGGACAAACTGAGAATATAGCATCTATAATGAATGAGTAAAGGCCTTGTCCTTCTAAGGACTTAACATCTAAGAGAAAGACAATAAACAAATACAGGGATACCTCATTTTTATTGCATGCTGCTTTACTGCTCTTCACAGGTATTGCGTTTTTTACAAACTGAAGGTTTGTGGCAACATTGCACTGAGCAAATCTATCAGTGCCATTTTTTCAACAGTATGCACTGACTTCATATCTCTGTGTCACATTTTGGTAACTCTGGCAATATTTAAATGTATTATTATTATTACATTTTGATATTGATCTGTGACTGACGATCTCTGATGTTACTAGTATAATTGTTTTGGGATGCCATGAACAATGCCCACGTAAGATGGCAAACTTAATTGATCAATGTTGTGTGTGTTCTGAGTGTTCTACCAATCAGCCATTCCCCCATTTCTCTCTCTTCAGGCCTCACTATTCCTTAAGGTGCAATAAGATTGAAGTTAGGTCAATTAATAACCTTACGATGGTCTCTAAGTGTTCAAATGAAAGGAAGAGTCGCATATCTCTCGCGTTTAAATCAAAGCTAGAAATGATTTAGCCCATAAAGCTCAGTGAGGAAGGCATGTAAAAAGCTGAGATTGACTGTAAACTAAGCCTCTTGTGCCAAACAGCCAAGTTGTGAATGCAAAGGGAGTATTTTGAAGAAAAATAAAAGTGCTACTCCATTGAACTCCACAATGAGAAGAAAGTGAAGCAGTCTTATTACTGATAGGGATAAAGTTTTAGTGGTCTGGATAGATCAAACCACAACATTCCCTTAAGCCAAAGTCTGATGGAGAACAAGGCCCTCTCTTCAATTCTATGAGGGCTGAGAGAGCTGAAGAAACTGCCGTCGAAAATTTTAAAGCTACCAGAGATTGCTTTATGAAGTTTAAAGAATGAAACCATCTCTGTAACATAAAAGTGCAAGGCAAAGCAGCAAGTGTTGATATAGAACTGTAGCAAGTTATCCAGAAGATCTAGCTAGGATAATTGATGAAGGTAGCTAAACTAAACAACACATTTTCAATATAGTTGGAACATACTTCTATTGGAAGAAGATTCTTCTAGAAATTTCATAAGTAGAGAGAAGTTAATGTCTGGCTTCAAAGCTTTGAAGTACAGGCTGACTTTCCTGTAGGGGCTAATGCAGCTGGTGACTTTAAAAGGAAGCCAGTTCTCATTTACCATTCTGAAAATCCTAGGGTCCTTGAGAATTATGCTAAATCTACTTTGCCTTTGCTCTCTAAATGAAGCAACAAAGCCTGCATGACAGCACATCTGTTTATAGCATGGTTTACTAAATATTTTAAGGCTACCATTGAGACCTACTGGTCAGAAAAAAAGATTCTTTTCAAAATAGTACTGCTCATTGACAATGCACTTAGTCACCCAAGATCTCTGATGGAGACATACAAGGAGATTAATGTTATTTTCATGCCTGCTTGGAAAACATCCATTCTGCAGCCCATAGATCAAGGAGGAAGTTTTGACTTTCAATGTTATTATTTAGGAAAACTACATTTCATAAAGCTATAGCTGCCTTAGGTAGTAATTTCTCTGATGGATCTGGATAAAGTAAATTGAAAATCTTCTGGAAATGATTCACTATTTTTAGATGCCATTAAGAACATCTGTATTTCATGGGAGGAGGTCAAAATTTCAATGTTAACAGGAGTTTGGAAGAAGTTAATTCCAGCTGTCATAGATGCTTTTGAGGGGTTCAAGACTTCAGTGGAAAAAGTAACTGCAGATGTGGTGGAAATCGCAGGAGAACTAGAATTAGAAGTGGAGCCTGAAGATGGGGCTGAATTATTGTAATCTCGTGATAAAACTTTAATGGACAAGGAGTTACTTCTATGGATGAGCAAAGAAAGTGGTTTCTTGAGGATGAAATCTACACCTAGTGAAGATGCTATGAACATTGTTGACACTGCAACAAACATCAACTTAGTTGTTAACACAGTGGCAGAGTTTGAGAGGAGTGACTCCTGTTTTGAAAGAAGTTCTTTCTACTGTGGGCAAAATGCTGTCAAACAGCATTGATGGTTCAAAGAAATCTATCATGAAAGGAAGAGTCAATCAGTGTGGCTAGCTTTATTGTTGTCTTATTTTCAGAAATTGCCACAGCCACCCCAATGTTTGGATACATCAGCAGCCATCAACATCAAGGCAACACCCTCCACAAGTAAAAAGATTACAACTTTCTGAGGGCTCATATGATCATTAGCAGTTTTTAGCGATAAAGTGTTTTTAATTAAACAAAATACAAAATATGTATTTTGTATTTTTAGGCATAATACTGTTGCACACTTAATAAACTACAGTATACTGCAAACATAACTTTTATATGCACTTGGAAACCAAAAACATTCATTCAACTTGCTTTATTGCAATATTTACTTTATTGCAGTGGTCTGAAACCAAACCCACAGTATCTCTGAGGTATTCTTGTAATACATAATATAATATAATGGATTGACAGCTGCCAAAAGGAAAAACAAAGAAGTATAAAGGTATGTTGAAGGTGAGGGCCGGAAACTATTTGAAGTCGGATGTGAGGAAAGGCTTACCGGAGAATGTGATGTTGGAGGGATGTAGAATGACCTGTGAAAATCTGTGGGAAGTATACTCCATGTAAACAGAAAGTCAAGTAAAAACATCCCTGAGATGGAAAAATGCTGAATGTCCCACAGAACTTCAAGAAGTCTACCGTGGCTGAAACATCCAATAAGAAGCATTGCAGAAGATAAGGTCAGAGACGTAAACAGGAATTAAATCTCATAGGGACATACCAGCAAGGGTTAGGATGTAAAATTTTATCCCAGAGGTGATGGGAAATTTTTGAATGGAGAGTGACATGATCAGATGTATACGTTCAAACCATCACTTTAGCAGTTTTTGTGGCAAATTAATCTTAGGAGTGCAAGAGCAAAGTAAAATTTATCTTTAACAGCTTTAGAAAAGGTAAATATATTTACCAGAAAGTTCCTGGTCCCAATATGGAACAAACTGAAAGTTACAGTGAATGGAGTATAAGAATTAAGCATTATTTACCCTTGAGGTCCGAAACATTCTCCTTTAATGGACAGGTTTAGAGATAGACTTGTACTTCCTTCTCTACAAATTAATTATAATAATAAGTTTTGCAACAAATAATGTTTATTTAAGCCAACTATTACAAATTCTGTTTATTAGTATCAAACGTTTAGAATCACACTATAAGCAAAGAATGGAACAAAATCAACTTAATAGTTACAAATATGAGTTTATACACATTTAAAAGTAATTACATAGCTGATAATTCAGAAGGTGGAGGCTAATAAAGGAACATGAAATGTTTTCATCTCACATAGTGAAATGTTGATGGAGCAATTAATAGAAGTGTGAATATGAAAAGCATTAAGTTAATTAGTAGGGGGAAAACTAAAAATAATTAATAAAACTAATAAGACTCAGGAAGAAGTCAGTAACTTAATAGGGAGTCATTTGATTCTATCTAAATCTGATAAATTAAGAAATACTTGTAAAAGCATATTATTTATTATTATAATAATTCTTACAAGCACAAATCATGAATGTACAAAAAAGTTTACCTTTAAGGAGCAAGAAGTTTACATGGGCTGGTAGACCTTTTCATTGTTGTTTAATACCATTCTGAAGCATTGCATTTATAAGTATGTGCTTGCCATACTTTATAATAGTCATAATAATTCTGTTATGTAAAACTTGTAAACAGAAAATATGTTGTATTGTTGATATCCTATTGTAAACATTACACTTATTTTTTTCTCACAATCAGATTTAAATTGATAGACAAAATACACATTTTAGATGCTAAATTAAAGGGTCGACTTTATTAAGGGTCGACTTTTAAAGAAACAACAAATAACCAAAATTTAGAAATCACAGAGTATTAAAAACCATGACAGATCATGATACAAATTGCCATCCAACATTTTTTTTCCTAAAAGGTAAACAATGTATACAAATGGATTGTATACATGGGAAAAGAAAAGAAGATGTGAATTGTAACATTTTGTTGGGTTTGATAAATATGGAGATTTATTATTAAACATGCAAATCTCTGAGGCTAATGTTAAATTGAAAAACAAGTTGTCAGCAGCTATTATACACTCTAAGGCCAATTGCTACATAATCAGAGGTCATAAGAGAATGAAAGCTTAGGCATGCTTCAAGTAAATATCTGGCATATATAGCACCTCAGTAGCAGAAAAAACTTAAAAATATACCATTCTATTCCCAATGTCAGAAAAGGGAATAGAAAATGAAGGATAGAAGTAACTCTCACCAGCACAGAGATGATATCCACAATATTCAATCCATATACCAAGGGGAAAATGCTTTACAGAGAAGTAATAAAGATCAGAATCAAATCTAAGGAGTTTTCTGCCAAAATAAATAACAACAAGAGAATTTAGTTTCACAAGCACAGAAAGAAAAGGATAAATATCAAAAGGAATCTGAGCCATCAGAACAGCACCTTCAAGGCTCCTACATTAACCAGATGTCATGATTTGTAAAACACATGCTATAAATATTCAAGGAAAATTAGCCCCAAGAAAAAAAAAACAGCAATTGTGCATTTGTAGTAATAACAGCCCTATTATTACAGATGATAATTATAATTTATGATTACAGTTTTTGAAAAGAGGAATCTATGTTAGAATAACTATGTGTATGACAAATTCTGAAGAAAAAGTTTTAAAATTCTGCTTTCTAGATCTGTGACACATCGTAGTCAAGAAGCACTAATGGTAACTGAATATCAAAACGTACCTTGAGTGGATCAAATATTAGTATGATAAAATATTGGAATTCACAAATTATAAATACAAATATATATTTTCTCAAATGTATTAACATTTTAAAATTTCAAGTTCTTGCCACTGAAAAACCTCACAAAGACAGGAAGAGTCTTGATAGAATCTACCAAGTAAATACCAGAAGATAATGTTAGCTCTTGTATTAGTCAGCTTTTTGCATTATTATAAAGGAATACCTGAGACAGGTAACTGATAAAGAAAAGAGATTTAGGCCAGGCGTGGTGGCTCACGCCAGTAATCCCAGCACTTTGGGAGGGTGAGGCAGGTGGATCACAAGGTCAAGAGATCAAGACCATCCTGAGCAACACGGTGAAACCCCGTCTCTACTAAAAATACAAAAATTAGCTGGGTGTGGTGGCGCCTGCCTGTAGTCCCAGCTACTTGGGAGGCTGAGGCAGGACAATTGCTTGAACCCGGGAGGAGGTGGAGGTTGCAGTGAGCCGAGATTATGCCACTGCACTCCAGGCTGGCAGCAGAGCGAGACACCGTCTCAAAAAAAAAAAGGAAAGAGATTTAATTGGCTCAGTTCTGTGACTGCACAAGCATGGCACCAACATCTGTTTGGCTTCTGGTGAGGGTGTCAGGAAGCTTACAATCATGGTGGAAGGTAGCAGGTGCATCATATGGCAAGAGTGGTAGCAACAGATGGGGGAGGTGCCACAATTTTAAACAACCAGATCTTGCATGAACTAACTGAACAAGAACACAGTTATCACCAAGGGGGTGGTGCTAAGCCATTCACAAGGGACATGTCCCCATTACCCAGTCTTCTCCCATCAGGCCCCACCTCCAACATTGGGAATCACATTTTGACATGAGATTTGGAGGCAACAAATATCCAGACTATATCAGTACTCAACCTATCTGGTCAAATCCCTCAATTTCATTGAGAAAACTGAGACTAAAGAATGTTTCTGCTAAAAATCATATACTTGTTGCTAATGCTAGAATTGTATGAATAGTGCTGCTTTGGGATCCAATCTTGGAAAATATTGACTTGAAGTCAACTTTATGTGCTTATTATCCAGGTATATTTACAAAATAAATTTGTCAGGGCTCTGTTAGTGAGAAATGACAGAAACCCAAGTCATGCTCTCTTAATTCAAAGAGAATGTTTTGGCTCCTGTCACTAAAAATCCAGGATCATTTAGCTGCAGGTATGGCTGGATCTAGGATTCTTTGAAAAGACTTTGTTGCTTTCAGTCTATTGGCTCTGCTTTCTTCAATAATGGCTTTACTATCGGGTGAGCTTTTTCTATATGGACGCCTTCTGTATCTTGAGGCTAACCATCTACCCTATTCAATTCCAATGAATAATAGTCTTTGTTCCCTAATAGTTGAAACGAAGTCCTAGAATTGAACCTTATTGGCCTGGCATGTCATAGGTCCGCCTCTGGAACTCAACAGGAATGGAGGAGTAGATTTAAACTCCATCCCTACGAAATAGAAACCACATGAACTGACAGAAGGGAAAAGGTGATTTTTAAGGAAAATCAATGTGCTCTTCCAAGACCACAGCAAAGGCAGATGTCTAGTATTTTCAGTTCATTCATTTTTTATTCTACAAATGATTTCACATCTGACACACTTATTATTGTAGTGTAGAAAGAGCACTGAGAATGGAAACAAGAAGATCTAATTTTATGGCCTTGAGTAAGCTGCTAAGCTTTTCTGAGTCTACTGTCTTCATATGTAAATCATTTTAAAAATACGTTCATCATTGCAATCCTATGAATGATTTGATGAACAAAAAAAAACTTGGCAAATAAAGGCTTGTGTGTCAAAAAATAACTCCAGGCCTGCCACATTGCACAACTTCGGGGGACATCATTCGCATAGAATACAATGGAAAAAAAATCAGCAATGTTATCTATAAAATGGGCTAATAATAGCTCTTTTACAAAGATTTAGCCTGAAAACATTTTGAGAGTGTCAAGCACAGTGTTGGCCACTGTTACGGATTTAATTGTGTGCCCCCAAAAGTTATGTTGATGTCCTCCCCAATACCCCAGAATATGACAAATGAAGTCCTACTGGAGTAAGGTGGGACATTAATCTAATATAACTGGCGTACAAATAAAAATAAAGGAGAGAGACACATATGGAGGAGAGCACCAGGAGAAACATAGGGAAGAGATTGAGGCAGAGATTGGACTGATTTATCCACAATACAAGGAACACTAAGGATTACCTCCTACCCATGAACGTGCAGCCACAAGAGGCAGCTCAGGAAAACAAACTTTATTATACTCACGAGTCCTGAAGACAGGAGGCACAGCAAGCTATGCAGGGCCTCCTGGGAAACTCACCAGGGTGCTCAGGAGGCAGAAGACAGGAGCAAGGAGAAGGTTTAGGCCAGAGTGGGAAACTCATGGCAGAGCAGTGAACAGGTTGGAATTGGCATTTTTAATGATTTTGGTGGGCTTTGGGCTATAAGGGTGGTCCCTTGTTGCCTGGGACCTGGCCCTGGAATGATTAAGAGGAGAAAAGTCATCATTTGGGGTGTATAATCTAGGTAGAGGAGGTTTGGGTCTGGATTGGTTAGTTTACATATCAAAGACTTGCTCTAAGCCTGGGCCCTTTTCTAGCTCCAGGTTTTGGCTAGGCCCTGGAGGGTCAGTCTCTCAATAGCGAGAACGATTTTTCACATGTGAAAAATACTGATTTGTATAATTGTGGCTATTTTACATGAGAATTATAACTAATAAAAATAATGATAAGACAATAAAAAAAACATGTGAAATCATCATAACATGCAAAAAATTTAAAAATACTTATAATATGCTAAATAAATTACATCAATCATCATTTCCAGAATTACAGAGACACACATTTTATTCCTACCTCCATTTTTGCTCTCCTGCAATTCATCCTATGCACTGCCGTAGGAGTGATCTTAATAAAATGCAAAACAGATAACATGACACCCTGGCTTATACATCTTCAAGGTTCCCCACAGATTGATGGAACGAGTCCAAGTTCTTTGGCAGAATATTCAAGGCCCCCATTGATCTGGCACTTGCTTCCTTTCTGGGATCGTTTTTGCTAATTGCTGTGCCTGCTTCAGTTCTATTAAACCATTTAAAGCTCTCAGAGAGCACCATGCTCTTCAGAGCAGCTCCTTATGCCTACAATGCCCTTTTTTTCTTTCCCAGTGGTAAACTATTGCCCTTTTTAGGTTTAATCAAGACTTTTCTCCTCTATGTAGAATCATGAGCTCCTTTTTTTCCCCACTGTAGTCTACTCCAATATCTACTGTTACAAGAAAAGTTATTCATGACACTTGTTTAAGATGGTGAGGCGGATTTTATTCAAGGCGGGTTATGAATGTAGGTATAGGGACCAGTTCCACAGGGGTCTTGCAGTGGGGGAGAGAAATTTGACTTAACTCCAACAAGGAACAGTGGGGATGTACATAGCCAAGGAGCAGAGTGGATGTCATTGGATGGAAACTATTAAGAGGAAACATCAAGGCTAAGAAGTTTCTGGATAAACTGACTTGATAGGATTGTTGCTGAAGACACACCAGGGTAATAAGATATTGAAAACCGTCAGACACCAAGGGTAGGAGATTTTTGCTAAACTGGCTAGTAGGATTTTTGCTCAGACTGCATTCTATAAGAATAGATATGAAGGCCCCAAATCAAGTCAGGCCAGAAAGGGCTTGGGAGCCTACTAAAGTTCTGGTCAAATGAGTGAGTCTTTGTTACCACTATAGCTCCTAAAACACTGTGTTGCTATTATTTTATATGCATTTGTCTTCCCAAGTACTCATAAAGGCAGAGATTCTCCGTGATGTATCTCAACATATAGCACATAATAAGTGTTCAATAAAAGCCTATTAAATTAATGAATAATAAAAAGATAAAGTAATAAATGAATAATCAAATGTTAAAAATAAATAGTGAATGAGCCCAACAGTCTCCCAATGAAGTATTTTACTTAAAAGTTAAGAAATGCTTGATTTTGTATTCATTGGCAGTGATTAAAAGAACAGACTCTAGGGTCAAGTTGCTTGGATTCCTAGCTTAAATTACTTATTTAGGTGACTTTGGGAAATTATTACTTCTCTGCAAAACTCAGTATGTAATAGTTCCTTCTTCATTTGGGTTGTTAGGAAAGCTAACTGAACATATATTTATAATATGAAAATTGTATTGTGAAGAGTAAATGAGAATATGGTTATTACTATATACATTTTCAAAAATACTTTCAATGACAAAAGATTAGAGGCAAAACTTTTGTTTTAATTGAAAGGGATTCTTATTCTTTGTGTCTGCATATATTGAAAACTCTGAGCTTAAATTATGAACAGTATTTGTGTAGTTTCTGGTACTTCAGTTTCTAGGTACACATAAAAATGCATGCATTTGTTGAAAATAACAAAGTGCTTTTTTTCCTGGTTCATGCTGGGCAAATGCTTGCTGCAATCAGTTTTGACACCCATGGCTTTTCTCTCTGTGTATAGGATGAAGACCCAGAGAGCGGTTATGTAAGTCACCATAGTTCTTATTGATTCAAACCTTGTTGAATTTTGCCTAAAAACAAATTTCTCATGTTTAGAATCGACTCACACTGTTGCCAGGTTGTACTACTAATTTTTATTTTTAATTTTATTGCCCTAAGAATGTTTATTTTTATACTACCCAGCTGCCACCAGAGATTTTGTATTCTAACTACATACAATTTTGTTTTACAGTAAGTAGAATAAAAATAATTAAAATAAAATATTCCAAATATGAGGGATTCATAGAAGCAAGTGGCCAGGAAAACTTTATGGGGAAAAAGAGACATGAGTTGGGATTCAGAAGATGCCGGGAATTGGAACAGGCTAGAAGACAGTATGGAAGGCACTCCAGGCCTGGGAAGTGGTGTCAGCAAGTCTAAGGGCAGAGGCATTCCTGTATTTTGGAGGTGGATAACACCTCAATCTGCCTTAAGCATTAGGTTTATATGGGGGAGGAATCAGAATATAAATTTAAAAAGTACTATGGGGCTGGGCGCGGTGGCTCACGCCTGTAATCCCAGCACTTTGGGAAGCCGAGGCAGGTGGATCACGAGGTCAGGAGTTGAACACCAGCCTGGCCAAGATGGTGAAACCCCATCTCTACTAAAAATACAAAAATTAGCCAGGCATGGTGGCAGGCACCTGTAATCCCAGCTACTCTGGAAGCTGAGGCAGAAAATTGCTTGAACCCAGGAGGCAGAGGTTGCAGTGAGCCGAGATCACACCACTGCACTCCAGCCAGGGTGACAGAGTGAGACTCTGTTTCAAAAAAAAAAAAAAAAAAAAGTATTATGGAAGCTTTAAATGTTAAACCATGACATTACAACTCTACACAAAATGAAATAGAAAGTTTTGAAGATTTTTAAGATAATAATGCTGCCTGAAGCAGGTAGTGTGCAGAATTGCTTGGATAAACTAGAGGTTAAGTTCAGGCCTGACTTCAAGGAAATAATCCCCTTCCACCAGCACTGTAGAGTCTAGATACCAGAATGTAGCAATAGGAGGTCATCTTCAGAGTGTGTTGAGAGTGAAAGGGTCAGCAAGAGAAAGCTCAAAATAAAATAGTTCACATTTAGAGTCAGGAAAAAGAGGAGTCTGAAACTGGAAGCCTAAATTCAGGAATGGATTCTGGGATGGACAGAAGAGGGCATATGGTGCTGTTATTGCATATAAACATATCACCTATGTCATGGCAAGGAGTCAGCATTTAGGGCAGTAATATCACTTGTTAAAAAATACTGCTGCTAGGATGGCCTGGAAACTCAATAAGCCCTAATCAGGAAAGAGTAGAAGCAGAGGGACCAATTAGCAGACTCTTGCAGTAGTCAAAATTAAGTGTAATAAGGACCAGAGGTGGCATGGTAGAAAAGAGATTATAGGGGTTGACACAAAGAAGATTCAGGAGAAAAACACTCCTTAAAAAAAAAGTTTTAAAGTTAAAACCCTTTCATTTGAAGCAATTGCATATGTCAGGCAATTTCTCCAAAATTTAAGTGCTAATTGATAGATTCTGAAGCTGTCTTGCAAGGAAGTTCTTGTACCTTTAGAAAAGTCATTCTCTCAGTGACCTGGTTGTTGCATTATCATCTCAAATGCCATTTTTTTCTTATTGTTTCATTACATTGTCACCTTCAAAGGACAAAATTACATGTAAGTCATAAATCTTATTTCCCTAAGACCAAAAGAAAATCTTCCTTGAAACTCATAATGAAACCTCTTTCTTGTTAAATACCACACAACAGACACACGTTAGACCTCAATTCTTCTGTTATTAGACTCACCATGAATTTTCTATTAAATAGCTTTTAATTGAGATCAAACAATAATAACCTACAAAAGAGCAAATTCTCAGTTCACAAAAGACTAATTGCCAAGCTTGCAGCATTTATAAACATCAAGGTCAATGTGAAATGTGGAAGGTCAATGAAACTTGCTGGCAAAGAACCATCATTGCAATGTATAGCACACCATCAGCTTTTCCATATACCTCTACTGCCACTTTCTGTTTATAAAACCATAAGGTTGTTTTGATCCATTTTTACTTTTTTCCCTCAGTCAGCATTGTATGTATATATGCAAGCTATCTTCTTTATCTTGGCAATTTATCTAAAGTAGAAGTTTTCATGGACCAAAAATCTATACTGTTCTGATTAATGCCTGTGTCAACTAAAACACTGATCTCTTTTCTTTTCTTTTTTTTTTTTTTTTTTGAGACGGAGTCTCACTCTGTCGCCCAGGCTGGAGTGCAGTGGCACTATCTCGGCTCACTGCAAGCTCTGCCTCCCGGGTTCACGCCATTCTCCTGCCTCAGCCTCCCGAGTAGCTAGGACTACAGGCACCCACCATCACACCCGGCTGATTTTTTGTATTTTTACTAGAGACGGGGTTTCATGGTGTTAGCCAGGATGGTCTCAATCTCCTGACCTCATGATCCGCCTGCCTCAGCCTCCCAAAGTGCTGGGATTACAGGCATGAGCCACCGCGCCTGGCAATACACTGATCTCTTCGTTGCTCCTTTTTCCTGTTTTTTGTCTTTGTTTTATGCTGATATTTTAACATGTTTATTGGATTATAAGTCACTCTTGGTAATATGAGCCCTTGGTGAGGTAACAGAGTATAATCATAGTAAATGATACTCCACATGGTTCTTGGCCTTCTGATTCTTAGATTTTAAGTCTCAGAAAAGTATACAAGTGTAACGTATTTTTATTTTAGGACTCCTCTGTGCTGTCGTATAGCTGGCTCAGAAGAGACCAACTTTCCTGAGGTGATGTCTTCCTTGTTTCCCCATTGTATGCCTACTATGTGCCAGATAGTATGTTATACCATTTTTATATGTAGTTTTATTAATCCTCAGGCTAATTGTTATAATTTTTTCATTCTCCAAATAAGGAAATTTAAATCAGAAATATTAAGTAACTTATTCAATATCAAACAGCTTGTAGGTGGCAAAGTCATGAGGTGAATTCATGTCTGTCTGACTCCAAAGCTCATGCTCTTTGATTACATTTGGTTGAATTTTTGACTTTCTGTCTACATACATCTTAACAAAATCCATATAAAACATATTTTATCACTATATGTGTGACACTCTCGAATTAAGCAAAAGGCAGGAAAACAGTCAAGTTTCTTAGTAAAGAATAATGCTAAACTCTTATTGCAGCTTTTTGGTAACAACTGTGTCTGCGTTGAATAACTATGTCTCCAAATGACTTGATTTGGTAATTGTTGGATTATTTAAAGTATGGTGTTAATGAGTTTCTCAATCTTCTTCTTACTTGTGTACAAAGAATTCATTATGCCTGATGAGGGCCTGTTAGCAAAAGGAACCTAAAAAAATAAATACGAAGCAGTGTGCCTTTAGATTATATGAAGTCGAGTAAAGCTTTGGTTGCCCACAAGTGCAATAATAGATAGTGGTGTGACCTGGCTAATACAAAAAGGCTAACTGCATTTTAGGTTGCTACAATTTGACAAGAAGACCATTTTTAAAAAATTAAAGAGTTATTTTATAGTCTACTTTGGGCAGTTTACATCTGGTATACAGTGATCAGTTCCAGATTATATATTTTAAGGTTAGCTTTATTAAGGTATAATTTGTCCAAAAGTAAGGTAACCAGTATGATGAGATTTTTAAAATAAGTGTCTGATAGATCAATACATGTTTAGCCTACAGTCAAAAATTTAGGTAGAAAATGGAAAGGAAAAGAATAGGTCTCTTCAGTTATCATTTGTATTGCCACGTGCAAATTCAGAGGGCAAAATTAAGACCAAATGAATGGAAGATAAATTGTTTCCTGAAGACAAATTTTGTATTGATTTAATATTAATCAAGAAAGCCCGGAATAAAACAGGCACAGAACTTAATCACAGGGATGCAAATAGAATAGTTCCAAAATGTCCGGGATGTTCAGGCTCCTCCCATTTCTAAGATCCCTTGCTTGAATGATAGCTATGATATTCTTCTTCCATTTTATCTATTAACATGTATCTGTTATCATGTAATGTGGACCCAGTCACTTTTCACCTTCTTTCTCTTTAAGCAACTCAAAAGAAAGTTTTTATTTCATTGGTTTGAGAAAAAATTGTAATTTCTTCTTGGAGAAATCTAAATTTTATTATCAAGTAGAGAAATGGTTTTGATAACTTATCCTAAAGGCTGAATTTATAAAGTCATTCAGTCAGCAAACATATATTGAGCAGCTAATAGAATGCTGATACCGTAAGTGCAGTGATATGTGGTAGATGAATGAATGAGGCTTAGGGCAGGCCCACTGGATCTATTTGAATAAAAGAAAGTTTCTTAGAGGGAGTAACACTTAAGCAGAGTCTTGAAGGATGAGTAAAATGTGGGTTAGAAAGGCAAAGAAACTGTGTATTATTGGCAGGAAACACATATAAGAAAAAGCTACACAGATTTGAAAGAGAAAAGGCTTATAGACCTATTAGCATTTTCTTACTGTGGATGTCAAAGCTGTGTGAAGCCAGTTTTCAGAGATGTGACCAGAGAGGCTGACAATTGAAATGCAAGCAATAGAGAAAAGGCAAAAGATAGGGAAAAATACTGCAATATTTGTTAAACAAAGACTACTATGAAATTATATAATGAATTCTTACAAACCATTTTTAAAGACCCCACTATATAAAAGTGAGACAAAAATATGAGCAGCTAATTTTCTTAGAACAAATACAATGATTAATGACAATAAGAAAATATATATTCAATTTCACTAGTAGCCAGTGATATGTTAATTAAAACCAAAATTAAATGAAGTTTTGGAAATAATAGACACTAAGGACTCCAAAAACTGGAGGGTGGGAAGGGGAAGAGGGTTGAAAAGCTACCTATTGGGTACTATATTCACTATTTGGGTGATAGGATCACTGCAAGCCCAAACCTCAACATTATGCAATATACCCACTTAACCAACCTACACATGTACCCCCGAATCTAAAATTTAATTTAATGAATAAATACAACACAAAAAACAAAACTAGATCACTTTTTTAACCTATCTAGTAAAAATTGAAGAGAGTGATACTATCTGTGTTAATAAGAGCATAGGAAATTAGAACATTATCATTTACTCTTGATAATAATTTAAATTGATATAGACGTGTGGTACACCATTTGGAAGTATATTTTAAATGCACATATTGTTTAACTCAGGAACTCCATATCTATATAACTATTCTAGATATATATGCAATAACCTAATACTCATCAGGAAGAAAATGGTTGGATAAATTTGTGTGTACATATGTACTAGTGAACATTATGATGCAGTGAAAAGAAAGAGGTAGATTAACATCATGAGAGGTCTCCAAAACATGTAATCAAATTTAAACATTCAAAAGCAAGTTAAGTGCAGTATATACAGAGTAATCTCATTTACTTTAAAAATTCACAAAGCAAAACTATTCATTTCATATCTATGTATATAACCATTCCTGGAGTAAAAAAACATCTGAGAGGTTACACATCAAAATCATGACAGCAGAGGGCTGGCATTAGATGAATGACAAAGGGAATTGTCATTGTTCTAAGCTGTTTAAATGTTAATAATGATAGTTTGTGTATTATAGTGTGATATAAATCATAAGTATTATTTTTAAATCTGTGGGGAGCCTTTGAAAGGTTTTAAGCAGGGAAATCACATAGGCACATTCGCATTTTAGAAATATTTATCTGCCAGCTGAATATAAGGGGGAAATATAAGCACGGAAATTAAATTGGAGACAGGGAAGTCAATAAAAAGTGATGGCAATAATCCAGAGTAAAAAATATAGGTAGACTTATATAAAGCTGTGTAATTGTAGTGAAGACAGAAGAAAGAGAGTGACTAAGAAAGACAAGTTTTCACTACATAGAAACCACAGGACACCACCAGCTGAGATTAGAAGATGACTCTGAGGAACTGGTCTAAATGAACCTCGAGTTTCCAATTTAGCAGCTAGCTAAATGGTCAAGTCTTTTCACGAAGATAAGAAACACAGTGTGGGGAGTGAAGGGGTAGGCTAAGGGAAGTGGGATTCTTAGATCTTTGCTACCCTAAGGAATTTGGGATTTTGAATAGGAAAGTTATCTCAAAATTTTTCTGTGAAATATTTTTTTCCAAGAAAAATTATCTCTTCCCTACAGAAGGGGTTAATGGCAAATGAGCTCTATATAAACATCCTATAAAGCTTCAAGAAATTTCCAGATTTTGTAAAAAGTTGTTTATTCATTTTTTTTTCCTTGATTAGTCCAGGGAGCAGCTACTTCTACTTGTCATGGGTATATTACTATTGTGAAAGAAAGGGTTTATCAATGTCGTCCACTAAAGAGTTACACCCTTGCCACCTCCCTTACATCCCACTCATCAACTGGGCTGGCAGACACTCAAAAGCTGGGAGAATATTTTCTGTCAGGATGGTCTAAGTGCACACTGGCATGTAAGTCTTGACAAGCTTGTATTTTGGGGGTTAGTGATTATTTTTTGTCCTTAAGTTGTCTCAAGGTTGTAGAACTTAAGTGAAAGAAGGATTCCATCCAGGCATGCCAGTTGTTTTTCTAAGTTCAAACCATACCATCTTTATTTAATCTATAGACTTTGTTTTACTGTTAAAAGATGAAAATTAAACCTCATTTGTGTATAAAACGGTGACATTAAAATTAGATTAGAGATGACCCATGGAATGTTTGCACTTATTAATCAGAATTCAACCTTGAAAAAAGAAAAAATTTTCTATTACATAATGGTAGGATGTATAAGACAAAAAAAATGAACTCAGTCACTCATCAGTTTTTAAGTGTGAAAGGTATAATGAACAAGATAACATGACATTGGCCTTTGTGGAAATTACAATAATGGTGAGGTTGTGATAGCAAAAGTGTGGGCTAATGTGGAAGCACATCTCAAAGGCACCCACACTGGTAGAAGGATGACAAAATTGAGGGGACTGTTTTGTTTTTTCTTTTCCATTTATTTATTTAGAGACAAGATCTCACTGTGTCTCCTAAGCTGGATTGCAGTGGTACAATCACGGCCTACTGCAGACTCTGGGCTCAAGCAATCCTCCTGCCTCAGCCTCCCAAAATGCCGGGACTACAGCTGAAAGCCACTGCATCCAGCCTGTTTTTTTCTTTTAAAACTCTTAAAATTTGACTGAAAGTGAAATTGTAAACGTAGAGTTGGCAGTTCTGGAACTAGAAAATAAAATTGCAAAGGAAGAAAAGAAAATTTGCATAAGACTTATCCAAAGTAAACAAATCTAAAGATATTGAGAGAAAAACAAACAGAGAGAAATGTCTTCTACAGTAAAAATTTATTCACTGTTGAAGATGGAATTTTCTTTTAATAGTGAAGGAACACAAGCCATTGATTTGTGAAACTTTCTTTCCTTCCTTTCTCTTTCTTTTCATCATACATCTAAGCATCAGGCATTGAGCTAAGCTTATGAATTAAAAAAAAAAAATCCCCTGTCTTGAGAGAGCTGACAAAAAATTGTTCCCAATTTTTATGCTCTTTCATGTTATCTCCAGGGAGTCAGAGGCAGTGACTCTCCAGGACTCATTACCTATTAAGGCAATGCTCTTAACTGTCAAGGTACCTCATGACATAACCAGTTACAATTTTTATCTCTAGCTATTCACTTCTAAATAATAGGAAAAGCAAAAATCAAGTACAAATTCTCTTAAAAGCAAATTAAGAAGTTGTATGTAAATATCACTCTTAATCTTATCTTTTCCCTTTTTTTTTTTTTTTTTTTTTTTTTTTTAGTGGAAGAGAAGGAAGTAGAGTAATATTTGGGTCTTTGGAAGTTATGTTTCAATGTGACTTCATTTCTCATTCATTTTCTGATGCAGTGACAGACTGAGAACAATCCAGGCAGATGAGTGGCATCTGGGTTGGTGGATAGACTCAGAAATAATTGCCCAGATAGAGTAAAAAGAATAAGCTAGAACAGCCAAAATTACATCCATGAAGTCTGTTTCAAAATCTGAGTATGAGATAGAGTCATCAGAGGATATTGACACAGTTAATTTAGGGACCAGGAATGCTAAGAAAGGAAAAGCCAGACTATCAGCATAGAGTCAGATCCTGTTGTAAGTGACAGAAAACCCCAAATAAAAAGTAGAAAAATTATTCCTTTCACAAATAAGCAACATCCGGAGGTAAGCAATCAACAGCTAGTAGGATAGCTTCATGAACCTCCGAGACCCAAGTTCCTTCGACATACTGAACAGCTGTCTTCAGCACACTGCCCAGGATGGTTGTGTAAGTTGCATTTTTCAAGAAGGAGGAAGGGGTACATATAGTCCCATTTCCTCCTTTCACGGATACTTCCTGGAAATTGCAAACACTACTTCCATTTCCACTCACTGATCACATAGCTTCATCTGGATGCGTAAGAAAGCTGGAAAAATATGGTCTTTATTCTGGCCAGCCATATGGCCCTTAACATCAGGGGTTTTGAAACTGGGATGAAAGAAACAGGTATGGAAAGGCCACTGTCAGTCTCTGCCACCATGAGTTCAGATCATGACTAGAAGTATAGGACTTTCCTCAATCATCAAGTATGAACTGAGATTTTTCCTTTTGGAGGATACCTTGCCATGTACTTTAGGGGCTGATTTGGCCTTTTAAAAAGATTTTTTCAGAGCGAAGATTTTCAAATAGTGGAGATTATTCTTACTTTTTTAACTGGATATGCATCATAAATTTAAAAAATTTCAGGGAACTAAAACTTCTGTTTCATTCAACTGAATTTTTATAACAGTCATACATTTATCTCTTGTGTATCAATGTGTTAAAAATTTGGCGAGTCAATAGTTTTAAATACAGTCACACATACACACATGAATGCGTGCCCTTATGCAACCATTTTTCTTTGGTCTATCAATATATGCCATTAACCTAAAAATTTATCTCCTCTTCACTTTTATTTCATGTTTATTTCTTGACAAGCCTGTTCCACTATCCAGTATTTATCTTTGCCAGCAATTCTTTTCTATAAATACAGTTTGCTAGATTATAGCTAAATCTATACTTAAATACAAACTCTCAGGTGCTGGAGAGGATGTGGAGAAATAGGAACACTTTTACACTGTTGGTGGGACTGTAAACTAGTTCAACCATTGTGGAAGTCAGTATGGCGATTCCTCAGGGATCTAGAACTAGAAATACCATTTGACCCAGCCATCCCATTACTGGGTATATACCCAAAGGACCATAAATCATGCTGCTATAAAGACACATGCACACGCATGTTTACTGCGGCATTATTCACAATAGCAAAGACTTGGAACAAACCCAAATGTCCAACAATGATAGACTGGATTAAGAAAATGTGGCACATATACACCATGGAATACTATGCAGCCATAAAAAATGATGACTTCATGTCCTTTGTAGGGACATGGATGAAATTGGAAATCATCATTCTCAGTAAACTATCGCAAGGACAAAAAACCAAACACTGCATGTTCTCACTCATAGATGGGAATTGAACAATGAGAACCCATGGACACAGGAAGGGGAACATCACACTCTGGGGACTGTTGTGGGTGGGGAGAGGGGAGGGATAGCATTAGGAGATATACCTAATGCTAAATGGCAAGTTAATGGGTGCAGCACACCAGCATGGCACGTGTATACATATGTAACTAACCTGCACATTGTGCACATGTACCCTAAAACTTAAAGTATAATATAATAATAATAATAATAATAATAATAATAATAATAATAAAATTAAATAAATAAATAAATACAAACTCTCTAGGACTTTCTCCAAACTTAAGGTTTGTGATTTGTAATTAAGCAATAATATTGTCACTTGCTTTTTTCTTTCTTGAAAGTACCTAATCTTAGGTATCTGCCCCTTAGTGCTGTAAAGATGTGATTTGAAAAGTAAGTTTAAATGGGGCTTTCTAATTAGGCTGCACTTATTTTTATATTCCCAGCCTTATACCCAGATTACCTGGAAGGTATATATACTCAGTTAAGACACATTCGATCTGAAATCTATATGACTTTGAGTATAAATGGGCACCTCTCAATGATTGAGACTGAGCCAACTGCTCGTTCAGCTGAGGTGAATTAAGTCTTCTAGGGCACCAGTGTGCCATTTAGTAAATTACATCATCCAACACACTAAATGTGCCTCGCATGGGTGAACAGCTTCCTTCCAGGGTGTACTTTCCTCCCCCTCATTCTCCACTGGCCCTACCTGATTGATGTCATAGGGTGATTCATATGACTCAGTATTTACCCACAGCCTCAGACAATAAGACTGCACCATTATTTGCACCACTGCAGAACACATGCGCCAGTATATAAAGGGTAAACGAGAAAGTTATTTTGTTTGGATTTTTTGCAAGTCAAATATAAACAAAAGAGCATCACTATCCTCTAAATTCTGAAACTGTAAAATATACTGTCATATATTGCTTCTCAGCCTTTTGGCTAAGATCAAGTGTAAATTTACCATCATATAGTAAAATGGCTTAGCCCCTTAAAAATATCAATAAACAAGCATCTTTAAAAAAAACTATTAAGACAACAGTATGTACATAAAACATGGCTATTTAAATAGCAATAAAATTGAATATAATACTTTGAAAGCAATAAGATTTTATTTTTCACTTGCAAATACAAATGTTCTTTTAATTTTAACTCAGTCCTATTCTCTTGGATATTAAAACTTCAGACATTTATTGGATCCTGTTTTGGAAACTAACATCTAGGGCATAAAGTAGTTTTTGTGGTGCCATAATTTGCTAAATAATACTTTGAAAGTGGCTGGGTGCCCAAAGAGTCCATGCAGAAATAAAATGCACTCAAACCGCTTCCAAATGTTTTCCTCTCCACATATATTACGTCAGAAGCTGCTGTTTCTCTCACACTGTCACTGTATCTAAGAAGCTATAATCATTCACCACCCCTAGTGGAACATTTTAGCAAACTACTCAAATTTACATCCAAGCCAATGTTTAAAATTAAATTAAAAGCGTGTATGTTAAGTGAACCAATAATCTAATGCTACAAGGGTCTGAAATTGCCTTGGAACTAGCTCTGAAGAATACATTAGGAGGGGTATTTTCAACAATGAACAACACCTGCTTGCTTTTTATCCCTCACTTTTTCTCTTGACTCTCCTTCAACAATATTCTTATGGGACGGGATGTATTTGGGTCCTTATTTTGAACTCAGTTTAATGGCCTTTCAAGGATAGCCTAATGATAAACAGAGTTGAAAATGGTGGCACAGCAAGGGGCTGGAAGATGTGAATGGAGATATTATTCCAGGCAGTCTCAACATGCCCAGTTTTAATGTGACTAAACAGTCATAAAATCAGGCTTCTTTGAGTCTGTTTCCATTTTCTCCCTATTATCAGGAATGAGTGTTGTCTCATATCAGACTTGAAAATTAGGTGAATATAGGCCTCAGTGGCATCCAGCTTACAAAAAGGAATAGCCTCACTAAAAGTTAGAAGTTATTTGAAAGTGTATAATGCCTGCCTCTTTCAAACCCATTTCACACTTATGATCTTATTTGAAAATAGAGCCCAACACACTGTTATTACTTTGCTTCAAGGCCATAGTTGAGGTGAAATTGGCTGGCTCCTATATAGGAGAGTTAGGCCTGCAGAGAATGAATGCTGAGTCAGTCTCTTCCCTCCCCTCATGGAATAGCATCCCTAGCTATGTTCCTCCCTTGTCTTTCATGCTTACATAAGCAGTCCAAATTGCTCCACCCTCAAGATCGTCTCTCTGTCTGTCTCTTAAATACATAAATGAGAAGGCACATATGCAACCCTGGGATAAATGTTGGGGAGGATATGTGTGGCCCATGTCTGGCTGTTTGTATTACTCAGTGTTCACCAATCTGTCTGCAAGTGAAAGAATATATGAGATATCAAGAGGGACTTGACAGGTCAGAACATTTTTAGGACTCAAGTGATATTTTCACTGTCTTGCATGAATGTTGTCATTTTACTTTTAGAAGTTTAAAAGAAGTTTAGAAGCAAAACATGGGTACGTGTGGTAATTCCCATTTTTAAATGTTACCTTTACAATTAACCCCTATATGCAACATACCATGCCAAGTTCTATTGCACGTATTAAAATGAGAAGCTTCTTCAAATAATTTATTGTAAGATACATGAAAAGAAATACCTATACTACAAGTAAAAAATGTGATAATTTTACACATGATAGAGAGAAAAGAGCCACAGAGAAAGGTCTTACTTGGGTCTATTTTGTGCCAGGCACTTTATAAACACTATTTTGTATAATTGTCCTCATAACATCCAATTTCCCACACATTACCAAAATGAGAACTGAGGCTCAGGGAGTTTAAGTGACTTGCATAAGGTCATGCAGCAAGCTATGCACAGCAAAGTTTTGAAGCTGGATCCCCTCTGGCTCCACACCTGTGCTCTTCCCATTGCAGCTTTGCTGCCTCCTGAAGGAGCACAGACAAGGGCAAGATGATTCCAGCAGCAGGCAAATAAAAAGCCTCTTAGAAGAGGTGGCATTTGAGCAGTGTATTTAGAATGAGTCAGGCCAATATGGGGTATTCTTTCTTTGTGCTAGAAGGAGTGAACAACACGTTCAAATAACAGTGAATCTTCCTGTATGTTTGCATTCTTTTTTATATTTTTATTTTATTTTATTTTTGAGACAGAGTTTTGCTCTTGTTGCCCAGGCTGAGGCTGGAGTGCAATGGCACGATCTCAGCTTACTGCAACCTCCACCTCCCGGGATCAAGCAATTCTCCTGCCTCAGCCTCCTGAATAGCTGGGATTGCAGGCATGCGCCACCACGCCTGGATAATTTTGTATTTTTAGTAGAGATGGGGTTTTTCCATATTGGTCAGGCAGGTCTCAAACCCCTGACCTGAGGTGATCTGCCCGCCTCAGCCTCCCAAAGTGCTAGCATTGCAGGTGTGAGCCACCACGCCTGGCCATGAAGCCACTCTTATGTCTTGGTTTTATACTCACTGGTAGGGAGATTTTGGAATTTTTTAACTGAAGAGTGACATAATCTAAACTGGGAGGACTCAGGGAAGCATCCACTGAAGTGTTTACACCATGCACATTTGCAAGTAGAGACATGGAAGGAAATCTCATGTCTTACCTCAAGCAAAAAATAGCTACCTGGAAAAGTGGACATATCTTGCCACCACCACCCTACCACCAGTAACCACTGCATACATGTCATACATTTATCATATGAGAGTGGATATAAAGTCATATTAGGGCCTTGTTTAGTTTCATTTTCTTTGGCTGCTTTCAATTGTTTCAAGACTAATTGTGTTCCCTGATTATCTACAAAACTAATCAAGTAGTGATCATTAAATAGTAACATGGAAATTAACCAAATTATCCTGCCATCTCATCCACACCATATAGATGCCATTTTGACCTGAAAAAGCTGGTATCTTAGCCCTAAATGAAAAATGTTTGATATGTATTAAAACATTTGTTCGTAGATAGTGCTGCCAAGGATGTTATTATATCTGTGAGTAAAACTAAATCCAGAACATTCTCTTTTAAACTTTGTTTATGAGAAAGTGACAATGTGATATAGGTGACAGCAAGACTCACACTAGCAATGAATGGCCAGTCTGGTCTATAGGCAGCTTTGGAAAATTACGAACAGGCAGATGCAGCCTGCTTCATGACCTCTTTATCTAGTGTGCTAAAAGTGCAGACCTCACTTTAATAATGTGACAGATATACCCACAGTTCATGAATATTAAATACATAGCACACTTTGGCTGCAGAGCTAAATAGATCTAGCTCTCACACATGTTGATAAATGCTGCTTAACAACGCCTTAGCTGACTCCTTGGCACCTGAGGTGTAAAACGGTTTTTTAAAAGAACATATAGTTGGCTGGGTGCGGTGGCTCACGCCTGTCATCCCAGCACTTTGGGAGGCCAAGGCGGGCAGATCACAAAGTCAGGAGATCAAGACCATCCTGGCTAACACGGTGAAACCCAGTCTCTACTAAAAATACAAAAAATTAGCTGAGCGTGGTGGCGGGCGCCTGTAGTCCCAGCTACTCAGGAGGCTGAGGCAGGAGAATGGTGTGAACCCAGGAGGCGGAGCTTGCAGTGAGCCGAGATCGTGCCACTGCACTCCAGCCTGGGTGACAGAGTGAGACTCCATCTCAAAAAAAAAAAAATAATAAAATAAATGCTTTGGTATAACTCTAATAAAATATGTACAAGATCTGTATGAGGAAAGCTACAAAACTCTGATGAAACAAATCAAAGAACCAAATAAACAGAAAAATATTCCATGTTCATGGATAAGAAGACTCAATATTATTCAGATGTCACTTCTTCACAAATTGATCAACAGATTCAATGCAATGTCAATCAAAATCCCAGCAAGTTACTTTGTGGATATCAACAAGCTGACTAGAAAGTTTATAGAGAAAGTTTATAAAGAACATGTAGTTTAAAAGTCTGACCTCAGGGAAAAAACAGCTAGGTAGGAATCTGCCAACTAAGGTAGCCTGTATGGTGGCTAATTGGAAGGACATGTTTTTTTCAAGTTCACTCGACCCTTCCATCACTTCTTAGATAAAAGAACTTTAGAATTTTAAAAGTTTTGGAAATTTAGTCTGCCCCTGATCTCTGAACACTGGGTCATCATAAGCATATAAAGTGGAAAGTTCTCAATTTCGTTGAACATTAATAATTATATATATTTTTCATGCTATTTATATTATTTGAGTGTACGTTGTTTTGAAAGCGCTGACATTGAGAAAACTCAGTCTGTTATTTTTACAAAGTCAAACTACCTTTGTATTGTTCATATAAAGATGATTTTAATTCAACTCAATAAATATTACCTTGAGCTCCTACCATGCACAAGATCTGGGACTGAGCATGTCAAGGAGAATAAGACATACACAACTCATTCCTTATGCTTAAGAGTTCACAGCCTAGTGAGAAAGATGATTGTATAAGCTAAAAGTCACCAGCTGGCAGCCCACAGGCTAAAATCATCCAAGAGATGTATTTTATTTGATATCTGCAGTGTTTTTAAAAAACATTTGAGTTCATTGTTATTAGTCAGAGCTTTCACCTTTCAGTACAACAGAATGCCTTTGTCATCAACCAGATATATTTACTTATTGCACCGAACGGACCCTTAAAGGCATTTGAGTTTGGTACCATGAAATTGTAGACAAACAAATATTGCCGCTATGATAGACTTCTGCCTTTATTATAATACCTAAAATTATACGGAGGAACAGAGAAGAGAATAGCAAGTAAGTTCTCTCCAGCTGTGTTAAGCGCGTTTTGACAGGGGAGATGATACCTGCCAAAACCAGAAGGGACTTCCAGACAGAGGAAACATCACGAAGGCATGGAGACATGAAATGGTCTCCATGAAGGAGAAGGAGAAAAATATTTATCCCCACGTATTGAACATTTATTGCCAACCACTAATAGGCAGTTCTCATGTGATTCATGATAAACCAATATGTTTATTATTAGCTCCACTTTTCAAATGAGAAAACTGAATGCAAGAGAAGGTAAATAACTTATCCAAGATTAATCAGTTAGTGAACGGTAGAGTCAGAATTCAAAGTTCTGCCTGACCTCAAACCTAGACATTTTTATTACTAAACATGATGGACGTATTAGCAGATTGTACATTTATTCAGGACGTTTTTTCAGTAATTAAGAGTCCAAGTTCCACTGAATATAAACAGAGGCAAAACCACTGGTCACAGCCTCCACTTGGGGAAAATACATGCTTCACTCAGTGTAGCGAATGGAATAAAAATTATGTAAATAGACTTTTATAGCTTAAAGGAAACTTAGGAAAGTTACAGTCCAAGTTCAGCATTTTGCAGGTGAGAAAATTCAGGCATTTAAAATATTTGCTTTTAAAAAGTCAAAGAACTTCTATTTTAAATACAAATTAAAACCTACCTTTCAATATGTCTTAGTCTTAATCAACTCCAAAATATTTTAATTCTCCTTGCTAGTGCTATAGTTTTAAAATATAATTTACAACAACTGTAATTTTCTGATATGCATTCTACAAATCCAAAGTTTTAAAAATAACTCGGGGAAAAATAGAACATTTATTTGTAAAAGGACTAAAGAAATACCTCATAAAAATCTAGCCATGAAACTGCACTTTTTGCTTCAATACATTTATTGTGTCCTATTTAACAACAAGGGGATGAAATATCTATAGGATTCATATTACAGTTACCTGAAGGATTTTTTTAAGTTAAAAATAAAACAGTAATTGTCATATTATCTTTAATTGTATTTAGTGCTGAACACTCTGGATTGGGGTTAGTGTGCAGGTAAAGAGGAAAATACTAATTTAGTTGTCGGGGCATGTCCAGTTACAAGAATTTAGATAATGGACAAAGTTCTGTGATTGCATCTTTGGATTAGTTTAGTCAGACTCAGTCCCTGAAAATAATATTGTCATATCAAAATTATTTGATTTTCTATTTTTATATTAAAAATGTATGTCATAGGTTAAAAAAAGATGTGGCAATAAATATTTATGGAATAAATTAAGTCAGTGAATGGATAAAAGCATAAATTAGTAAGTTATTCATGAATAGCTATATTTTCACATTCTAAGTGAAATTGAAAATTAGCTCCCTTCCAGCTGTAGAAAGTTGCTCTTGGCCTAGGAAGCAATTGAGCAGGCAGAGTACTTCCTTAGATCCTAGCAAAATATTTGCTTAAGTAGCAATTTGTCACTTTTTATTTGATCATTTATGTATCCACTCACTCAACTTGCATTTATTGAAACCCAAATCTGTGCATCTTCTGGTCACATTAGAGGAGACCACAGGGAACTCCCAGCCGTCCCACCTCATGCATCACAATGAGGCAGTAATAATCCTTTCTTTACCAAAGTAGGCAGAGCAGCATAGTCTGCCCAAGACTGCATGTTATCAGTTAAGGATATGCGAAATAAAGGTCTTCATGGAGTAAAAGATGCATTTTTCCAATGCTTTACATTAAATGTTTCTTATTGTTATTGGTCTTCCTCACTGGTGACATAAACTTATTGAATCTCTAGCCTCATCCGCCATCACAGAAAACAAAGAAGAATTTGCTCAAACAAAACAGGTTTATGGTCTTAGTTCTGTTAGTGAAGGAAATAATGTATAATGTTATAAATTACTATAACTAGGAAAAAAAGAGAGAGGCATGTAGGAAACAAAATACGAGTTACACAAGGAATGGAGGGAAATACACAGTCTGACAAAGTAAGGATAAATGAAATTAGATAGGAGACAGAAGATAGAAAGATGGTAGGTAGGTCAGTAGTTGGATGGATGGATGGATGGATGGATGGATGGATGGATGGATGGATAGATGATGGATGGATGGATGGATAGATAGATAGATAGATAGACAGATGATAGATAAGGTTTGAAGTTTCAGGAATGAGCATTCTTCAGGGAAAGTAGCCCTTGGCATTGCATTAGGTTCAATAGACTAGGTTATCTTTGCACTTTGAAGTTATTCTTACTGTAGCTCAGAGGTACCATAGTTCATCCAAAAACCAGTAAGGGAATGGCTACTATATGTGCCAGTTACAGAACTCAATACTGGATACTCAAGTATAAAGAAAGGGCAGGGTGTGGTGGCACATGCCTGCAATCCCAGCACTTTGGAAAGCCGAGGTGGGCGGATCACCTGAGGTCAGGAGTTGGAGACCAGCCTGGCCAACATAGTAAAACCCTGTCTCTACTAAAAATACAAAAATTAGCCGGACATGGCGGCAGGCACCTGTAATCCCAGCTACTCGGGAAGCTAAGGCAGGAGAATCGCTGGAACCCAGGAAGCAGAATGGCAGTATGCAGTGAGCCAAGATCACCCCTTAGCCTGGGTAACAGGATGAGACTCTGTCTCAAAAAAAAAAAAGAAACCATCTTACTTCTGAATGCATACACTCTATTCTCAGCTCTTCAAATTATTGTTCATGTTCCTATCATTAAATATTTTGGGCCCAAACTCTCTACTGTATAAATACTCATTTGTAAATCATATATATGTTCTGCCTTATTCATTATTGTTTTATGTTTATTATAAAACATACAAAATATAAAATAAGAACAAAATAAAAATATTTCAAATAATATTCACTTTACATATTATTGGTACAAAATTTAACAATTTAGGCCTGACTGGAAGTTCATTTTATTTCAATACTTGATTTCACGTAATAATCACACTACAAACAGGTACAACATACATAAAATGCTACATATTTATGGCCAAGTTTGCTATGATATGGGTGGAATCTGTACTTTTAATAGAGTTCCCAGTGGTTTTTTGTGGCCTCCTCTTTTTAGATACCATCCTTATTTTCACAATGTAGTTGATGAATAACTCATTTTAGGAGTTGAAGAAATTGATTTTCCATATTCTATTTGCTTACTTGGGCCTTTATTATGTGTTTTCTAATGAATATCCAAGGTTGGACACCACTATGTAAGAAAAAACATGGTCTTCTCGGATCACTGTGTTGGGCCAGGTAAAATTAAAGCTTTGCCCTGATTGTTCAAGCCCTTGAAGTAAATTATTTACTTCATTCTTACTTTGGCATTTTTCTCACTGTTTTATTACTTAGATAAGTGATCACCAAAATTCTCTGATCACACACATCTAACAATAAAAATTTTTAAGCAAGTTTTACAGGGGATATTATCAGTATATTTTATTTATAATTTATTTGTATCAATTAGTATGATATTGTATATATTTATAAAAAATAAACATAGCAATTACTAAAGGATGAGGAAAAGCATAAATATAAATGGAATTTTCAGGATTTTCTTTCTACTGCCCATCTTACATGCACTCTGTTGGTATACCCCCCTGCCCAATTCTGGAAAACACTAGTATGAAGTAAACTCATTACTGTACAAGGTGTAACAGAAGAGGACCAAATATAGTAACAAGTAATCTTCCTGCACCACCTCAAACACACATATGTGTGCATGTATTTCAAATTTCCAATTCTAAATTTTCTGTCTTTTATTAAGTCAGTGTATCTATTGTCTACTTATAGATCTTAATGGGTATTTACAAAAATGCAACCTAATGAAAACAATTTGAAGAAGTCATATCTCACTTATATTACAGTGATATTATCCTTACTATTAAACTTTTGCCATCAAAAGTAAATTATTAATATGTAATCTTCAAAGAAGGGAATCTTTTCTATGAGGAGTTTGTATATGTATGTGGGGGAATCTGCATTAGGAAATTTTATCAATTTTATGCTTAAAGGTTTCTTTTTAAAGAAACACTAAGACTGCTAAATAATAACAATGGTTTATATTTATAATCATTTGCTTCATTTAATTCTCATGAACAGCCCACTAAGGTCAGTTATAATTTTCAATTTACAGATGATGAAATTGAAGCATAGTTTAAGCTCATTGTTAGTCTGCTATCTTTTACACAAATGTTTTTTGACAATTTGCCTTCAGAGCTGATTTGTTAAGCACATGTGAAAATTTATTTTCTTTTTTATAATTTCAACTTTTATTTTAGATTAAGGAATACATGTGCGGGTTTGTTTCATATACAAATGTTTAATGATCCTTAATTTACAACATAGAGATATTTAAGGGAGATTGCTACAATATCAAATTTTAAAAGATACTTTGTTTCCCAGAGTTTAAGTCAAGCTTGTCCAACCTGTGGCCTGGGAGCCTCATGTGGCCCAGGGTGGCTTTGAATGTGACCCAACACAAGTTCCTAAAGTTTCTTAAAATATTATGAGGTTGTATTGCGATTTTTTCTTTTTCTTTTTTTTTAGCTCATGATCTCTCATTTGTGTTAGTGTATTTTATGTGTGGCCCAAGACAATTCTTCTTCTAATGTGCCCCATAGAAGCCAAAAGATTGGACACCCCTTGTTACGGATTAAATATATATATTTTAGGATGATTTGAAAAGTAACCAGTTTTCAAAACTACAGCATAACCATGCTGTAGGGGCCAGTTTACTGTAATCAGAATGCTTCCTCGGTTGATCAAGCCAGAGGGAAGCATGCAGGCCATGTCAGCTTCTGCTTTTTTCCCACTGTCTCGTTACATGACCTATTAACTGGCAACCTTTTTAAAGTAATAATAATAATAGTAATTCTTTACTCACGTACAGCGTTTCTCAGTGGGTACTACTAGCATTTTGAGAAATAATTTTTTTTTTGGAGAGATTATACCGGTTATTTCAACAACTTTAGTCTTCCACTCACTAAATACTAGGAATGCCTTTCCTCAGTCCTAATCTGTGACTCTCCCTACTGGGAAATTTATCACGAAAGTGGAGAACTACTGCACTAAGGAGAGAATGGAAATCAGGGTTTTAGAAAAGTGTATGTGAAATGACACATTTTATATCTTGAACTTGTAACGGCTAGAGGAATACTCTTATTACATATAAAATCTAATTTATATTAACAAATACTCCACGGAACATAACTAAAAACAAAATATTCGTGGAAGTGGATATTGCTCCTGCTACACATTTTAGATTTCATTTACTTTTTAGCTACAATATCATTGAATAATAAATTCCACAATCAGTTAAAAGAAAACAGGCAGAGAGAGTTAGCAACTTAAGCAATTGGGAAAACCAGACTAAAACTAATTTATATCAAACCCCAAAACTTAACACCTGGTGGATGAAGAAACAAGGAAATTATAACAAAGAATTGCTGTTTCTCCTGAATAAATTGTGAAAACTTACTTTAGTGTTTCATGCAATCTCTGTTGATATAACTGACCTTAAGGAGAAAAATGATAAGGCATTACTATCACATAATATCTCACCTGAATATATATTCATGTATACCAGTCCTTCTGTTTTGTTTATTTGTTTTTTCAGCTGTGAAAAATGACAGTTCCTTAAGGAAGAGACGCCACAATAGATGAAAGACCTTTTTTACCCATGGTAAAGAAACACAGCAGAGACATTATGAGTGATGCAGGAAGCTTAGGAAAATGAAAGCTGCTATTAACTATGACAGGCTGTCACAACAACAAAAACAGTAATCAATGCAATCATAGCAATAAGATAATATTTGTATTAGTTTCTTTCAAAAAGTTAAAATAATGGGCATCTTTTCTAAGTTAACAGTTTGGATAATGTTGGCAAAAACAGGAAAAACTCAGATAAAAATCTCAATGTGTAACATATTAACATTATCTAGAGCCACTACTCTACATATTTTTGTTTTTCTTCAAATTTCCTTTAATTTCATTTGTATCATTTTTTCTTTGCTCTTCATGACTATGTTATTATGTTTCTTTATGATCTAATATTCTTGAACTGAGTTTCCTATTACTTGGCTTCAATAAATCCATAATCAGCTAAAATTGCATTATTTTGGCTTTTCACAGCATATAATAAAATCTGCATTTGTTGTCATTATTTTCCCTATTGTAACAATACCATTACTCTTGCAACTTTAAGTAAGACTGCTGTATAAATATATGATCACCCCACTTGGTATTCAGTGATGCACCTTCATTAGGAGTGCTATCTCAGAAAATGATGAAACATTGCAATGTGGAAATGCCTTGTGTGGGAAACATTGCACACAGACACATATTAACTTTGTGTTCAGTGATAAACATTCCATGCATTCACAAGGAAGTTTGTTTCACTACTCCTTGTAAGTTACCTCGGAGCACTTTCTGACTTACCACTTGGCATTCTTGCCCTGTCTCTTAATGTTTAAGGGACTCCAGCTCTTCCTGACAGAACCCTACACTAAGGCCCCATAAAATCAACAACAAAACTAGTTTATTCACTGTATTTAATTTTTTTTCTAAGCTTTCTTTAATCCAGTGCACACTGTATGGGCCTCACCTGTTAAAATACACATTGTAACTTTGCTCTTTCATGAAAACATTTCTGAAGATCTAAGAGATGTGAACTTTTCTTTACCAATAACTTTCCCCATGGAAGCAAGATATATATAGTGTACCCAGTTCCTTTAATTCTGACCCAAGTTCAAGGAAGCCTCAAATTTTAACTTATTTTTGGTGGAGAATTTGTGTCAAGATACAGTGAGGTCTCTTCACAAACACAGAACTTGCTAAATCTGAGCATGAAAGGAAAGACCCCAGGATTCAAAATGTGAAGCTATGCAGCCTGAGGCATTTCAGAGTGTTTGAGCGAAATACAGTCCTTACAATCATCAGTGTAACTTGTTTTGTTTTGTTTTGTTTTGGTGGGTCGGGGAGGGTTCTAGTGCAATATTTACCTTTGATTGGCCATATCAGTTACCAGTGATGCCCATTCACTGATAGTGCAAGTGTATTAAATTTTCTTCTGAGTGATTTTAGGATCTTGAAGTTATTAAGACACCAAATTATGATGTTACTATTCCAAAGTGCAGAGTTTCTAACTCATATTCAGAGGATAGCAATCTCCCAAATAAGAATGTATTCGTGATTTATTTTTATTCTAGGGTGGGAAGAGTTTGTCCTGGTAGTCTGCCAACCACGTGGCAGTGACTCCCCTCCTTAGGTCTCAGTTTGTTGGTCTAAAATGAGTGTTTTTAACTAGATGATCTCTACACTGTTATTTCGTTCTGACATTCTTTTATTCTATGATTCATTATATAATTTTATGGATAAATTTCCAAGCCGCTTACTTTTTCTTTACTTTACAATATCCTTCTTAAAAATGAAAAAGCATGTGGTTTTACCTTTGCAAACTCTCATGTCTTGTCCCTAATGGAAAAGTATAACAAATTAATAATTGTGTACATCAATTTTCTTGTCCCTGTTGCAAAAATGTGTAATTACTGCATGATGTAAAAGTTTTCCTTATTTTAAGCACTGTTAGAGATAGACCTAAAGTAAAGTACTGCTCCTGTTGATATAGCATATATCAGATCTTATCGTGGCTATTTTCTGCGTGCCTGTAACTCATGTAGGCATGAATTCTGCAAATAAACAACAGCAATGACTAGCATTATATCCATTTTGGTATTCCATAGCACAGCTTTATGTTCTAAATGTAGGTTTAGAAATTGTATCTAGCACTCTGATGCTTTAATTGTAACTAGTTGAGTAGCTTTCTTTTCAAGAAACTAAGTGGATTTTATAAATTTATGGAGTAAAAAAATGCATTCCATCCCTTTAATTTTATAACTTCTTCGTAAAATTTGATGTCTTTGTTGATTTTAGGTTTTATTACATGTAAATGATCAACGCTTTTCCATAAAGAAGACTTTGATTAATGTCAATTTTTATCTCTTAAAAGGATCCTTCCCGGCCATTGGGGTGGAGGCGTTTTGCCCCAGCTTCCTGAGGGCAGGGTTTTTAAATAGCATCCAGGCCCCGCATCCAGTGCCAGGGGGAGGATCTTTGCCCCCCAGGATTCCTGCTGGTAGGTATTTCAGGTGAAGTTTTCTGCCACCATATACAGCAGTAGGACTGTGCTCATAGTTGACAGGCCCCAAATACAAAATGAATATTGCTTAAATATATTGTGGAAAAGAAATGTAAGTGACTGCTTAAATGCAGAAACCATATTTATAATACTGAATGCTGTGAAAATGGCACAAAGGAAGTGAAAGGACTCTGAGCAACTAATTCGCATAGTGCTGCCTCCTCTTCTGAGAAAATTTTTACTTAAGTAAGAATTAGAGCTTCAGATGCAAAATATGTAACTCAAGAATAAACAAGGATGGACTTCAGACACTTTGCCACTTGGAATTGGCCAGAAAAGTGAATTAAAAACTAAGTGTTCTTGGCAGAAAGAGTAATTTCATAGAGTTCATAGAGAATTAAAGTATCCTTTCATTACGGAAAAAAAATGATTTGAAGAACCAGAAAGTGGCAACCTGAAAGACATATTTTAGAATAAAAATTAATATGCATTTTTCCCTAAAAATGCCAATCTGACCAAAGCCATATTTTATTGAGAGAAACAAAACATAGGATATTGAACATTTAAAAATGCAATTTCAAATTTACTAAAACACTTCGCAGGTTATCCATGGCATGATTGTAATTACAATTTGTTTCTTCCCTGACATTTAGTAAAATATCCAGCTACCTTCCTTCATTGTACCTAAAGGATGCAATCTTACTTTACATTTTATATGTGTCTTAGCAAAACGGAATTCAAATATTGATTCTTGGAGTTTTAAAATCATAATTCTTGTGATTTTTATTGTAACTAATAATAATGATAAAAAATTATTGTTATGACATCAATGTATTCAGGAGAGCTGGCCCAGCCTGCAATGTAATGGGAACACTTCAAAAGACTGGGAAATCCAATAAAAACAAAAATCCCAGCAATGCACATTTCTTGTCCTTGTTAGCATAATTATACCAACAAGTCTTAAGACCATTCTACACTGATACTTTTCCTTTGCTTTTCAATTACTCTTTTCTACTTAATTGAAACATATAAATATGCTTTGATGTCATTTAGCTTCATCACTGGATAATTTATTGATGTGGTTAGATACTTTGTAGCCAAGAATACCACTGAAAGAGCAGAAACCAAAATTACACGAGTTAAAAGATTATAAATTTTCACTTTATTTGGTGTTATATTGCCCTTTTTCTCCTTAGAGACAGAAATGATACCAATTGTACAGAAATTTTGTTGTTGATGATGTTGTTGCAAAAGATTAGAAAGAAAAACTATATAAGCCAAGCTCTCAGAGTTAACTGCAAATATAAACATGTAGCTTTCATATATAATTAATATCTCAGTGACTGGAATTTAGAAGATGAACAGATTGTGTAGAGTTTAATGGCCTCACCCTTAACTCTTAATGACAAGTCTTGGTCAAGTCAGATATGTTTGGCAGAAATGACATTATGAAGTTTAAGAGTGACTTGAATTATTCAACATCACTGTTAGAAAACAAAAAACCTTTGTCATTTAGCTACTGAAAATGACAGAAGCAAGATGATTGTTCTATAACACATACAGAAACAACTTTCCAGAGAGGGATCTAAAAGAACATTTTAGCACTATTCTTCTAGGCTTTAAGCCAAATTTGCCTCGAGCTTTCATAGGAGAGAAAACTCAGTTCAGTTTTCATGACTTACATAGAAATCAGGTGTAACAAAATTGCTTCATAAAAAATGTATAGATCTAAACTTGTCCCTTTTTCCACAAACTGAAATTAACTCAACACACTTTTCCTGGCTTATATCATTTTGATAAGTCATCTCTGTACATTTTGTGTGATACTTTTTGGTAATGACTGCTACTATTTCAAAGAATTTTTTTATCCTTTCTTGTTCAGCTATAGCTTATTTCCCAAAATTTTTTTTATATTTTGTGTAAAGAGGAATGAAGCAGTAATCATGAGAAGTTTTTATTATTTTATATATTTTTAAAAAACTAAAGTATTTCTTTGCCATCTAATAGCTGAATTAATACCCTTCAGATTTCAGACATCAACTTGAGGGCAGCGAGTGGTTTCTCCCATGGCCCATACTATGACACTTTAAACACTCAGCGAAGGTTGATGCCCGCTGGGCAGCAGTAAACTCACTTTCTACCAATTGATTATTGGTCACAGTACTTTAAGGGTCACATAAGACATTTTCTGTATCAGTCAAGAAATTTAAAAACCTGTTCTAGTGCTAATTTAGTTCCCAATTACTTATCATAATCAAATTTAAAAGAGATACATGACTATGTCTTATATATAATAGTTTTGTGCTTCACGTCACACTGTGCTATTAAAGAGCAATATTTCTATAGTACTTACTTTTACACTAACTATAATAACAGATTCATTGAATCATGAGACCCAGAAAGCAGACAAGCCTGAAATTAGTATTTATGCAACAGTTGTCAACTGTTTATAAGTTTCTCATTTCTAAAAAGGTCATAGTAAAGGGTTATTATTCTTAGTTTCAGATGGAGAAAAACACCAGGAAGTATTCGCTGAAAATTGAATAGCAAGTTTATCAATACAGTTAACGGAATGCATTTGTGCAGTAGTCAGTGATACAGGAAGAAATCACAGAAGGCCGGGCGCGGTGGCTCACGCCTGTAATCCCAGCACTTTGGGAGGCCAAGGCAGGTAGATCACCTGAGGTCAGGAGTTAGAGACCAGCCTGGCCAACATGGTGAGTCGCCATCTCTACTAAAAATACAAAAAAATTAGCTGGTCCTGGTGGCGGGCACCTATAATCCCAGCTACTTGGGAGGCTGAGGCAGAGGAATCACTTTATCCCGGGAGGTGGAGGTTGCAGTGAGCCGAGATGGTGGAACTGCACTCCAGCCTGGGCAACAAAAGCGAAACTTCATCTCAAAAAAGAAGAAAAAGGAAATCACAGCAGAGAAGAGGAGTGGAAAGGAGAGGAGACGAAAGGAGAGGAGAGGAGAGAAAGAGAAGGAGAAAAGAGAGGGGAGAATAAAGGAAAGAAGAGAATGGGGAAGGAGAACAGACATTAGAAATGATGTAACTCTAAAATTTTATTTTTTAAAGGAAAGTCTTCCTCCACTATATTTATTACTATTTAAATCAAATTCTACCTCCTTAAAAAGAATGTGTCCCTCTTTTAAATATGTTATCAGACATATTCTCTAAAATAATAAGCTTGCTCTCTTCGCTCCTTGTAGTTATTTCTTTAACTTAATTATGTTGTCAAACAGTATTTGAAAGTGGTTTAGAATATTTTTATATGCCATAGAGTATTGAGTATACATAGTCTTAGACTAGTGGATCACATTATGACAGATTTCACCTCTACTCAAATCCTCTATATTTTTGGCAGTTTGACGTTTGCCATACACAAACAATAGGAGAATAATAAAGCATTAAAAATAAAATTCTGCATTAACAGTGATGGAGTAACATATAGAAATTTCATGAGTTCACTTTTCTCTGTCACTTCTCAGCAATAACTATCTGACATCGTATAGTATCTTAAATCTACATAAAATGCAACCATTACAATGTGTCTCAAAAATTAGACCTACCTATAAGATGTAAAGGCATGTTTATTATTTGCTAATTACTCAGCAAATCATATCTTAAGGTTGAATGTGTTTGTATCTACAAAATTTTAGCTTACTTTTTTTGTCAGTTTTCTATCAGTTGTGAGACTTGATAATATTTTTTACTAATGAAGTAACTCATATATATATATGGATTATATTAGTTTAAGTTATACATTTGAGTTTGGTCTAGCAACAATTCCATATATATCTATGGAATATATATATATATATATGTGTATATATGCCAGATTGGATTATAGATATATAGAGATACATACAGAGAGATAGATAAATATGGAATATATGTATATATAAATATGGAATATATATATATATATATATGGAATAGTTGGGTGACCAAACTCAAATATATATCTTAAACTAATAAGTTTTGTCAATTATAAGAGAAGTCTATGAAAGAGAGAACTAGGAAACAGGCAGCATGTGGGACTTGGAAATAGACAAGCTGTGAGGGAATAAAATCAGTGTTGAATATCTCCCTAAATTTCCTTTGTGGTTAATCGTAGAAGCTCTTTAGTTATTGAAGGAATATTCTTCTGAGGTGCCCTCTCTGTTTGCCTGCCTGTGCTTTAGGTACAATGCTATACGTATAATACCTCTTTTGACATTTTTACTCTGAGCTTCTCTCTGTTTTATGACTTGTGTTAGGTTCAAAGGAAATGGCAAAGATAGCATGAGACTTCCTGTCTGCTGCTCTGAATCAAATAACAGGAAAATTATGAACACATGGGTATTCCAAAACTATATTTGCAATTACTGAGTATATAATGAAGAATAATGTTTAATATTGTTTATTTATTTATCCTTTGGAAAGAGATTTGGATGAGCCTTATACTCAAATACCAAACATTTTGACATCCTCACTGCTATTCTCTGAGTAGCCATGTTAGAAAATGGTTTAACAACCCAGATTTCTATAAACCACATATCCAATAATGTCATTTCTATAGCAAAGGGCATACAGTCCTCAGCCAACATTAAAATGTCTTTACAGTCCACTAACAATGTTTATCAATATTTTCCTTTCCATATTTCATGTGAAATCTTATCTGAAAGTCAGGGAAAATATTGTATTCACTATTATACAGTCAAAAATATTTTTATTCAGAAAGTATATGGCTTAGATGTTATAAATGGAATGTAAGTAAGCCAGGAATGATAAATAAGTTTGAAGCTCTAGAAAATCTAGGATCTGGTGGATATAATATTATCAAGTTTTGATGCATATAGAGGACTGTAGAAAAGTAGTAATGCAAATATATGAGACTAGGTGGCAGACTTTGGAGAAATGTACACTAAGCTAAGGAAAATTGGCATAAACTCAATATGCCAAGGAAAGTCAACAGTGGAAAAGTATATGCATTTTAAATATGATCAAATTGCACTTCAGAAAAATCAAAGTAGATCATTTTATTTCTTCATATTTTCAGACATTCTTTAAAAAGTCAGTACTATTTTTAAATTCACAATTTGGCATTTCAAAATTACTTACTTATGACAAAACAATTTCTATTGACTAAATTCTTCCAATTATTTTTAAGTATTTTTCTTTAGCATATATTTTGTATTTAACAACATATTGTTGTAATAAGTTTATACAACATAAGATACAGTGGCATACTTTTTTTTTTTTTTTTTGAGACAGTTTCGCTGTATCACCCAGGCCGGAGTGCAGTGGCACCACCTCAGCTCACTGCAAGCTCCGCCTCTTGGTTTCACACCATTCTGTCACCTCAGCCTCCCAAGTAGCTGGGACTACAGGAGCCCGCCCCCTGGCCCGGCTAATTTTTTGTATTTTTAGTAGAGATGGGGTTTCACCATGTTAGCCAGGATGGTCTCAATCTTCTGACCTCATGGTCCGCCTGCCTTGGCCTCCCAAAGTGCTGGGATTACAGGCATGAGCCACCGCACCGGGCCCCAGTGGCGTACTTTTTAAGCAAGAGATCTTTAAGGGGGGGAATTTTCTTTTTTAATTGAAGGGTACATATTTTAGACATTTCTGCAGTTGAGAATATTGCTAATTACCCTGGATGAGGTATATGTGAGTGTGTGTACGTACTTACACCAAAACTACTTATAAAGGAAATCTGAAAAACTAGATTAAATATGCAAAGTAAAATCCTGACTAAATCATTCAAAATATAAAATATAATAAAAATGAAATATTTATCTGGATTACTAATTCCTAGTTTCCTTATTCCTTGCCATTTAGATGATATCAAAAACATCAATACAGGCCCTATTTAATACCCATCTGCACAGTTCTCCCTAGAGAGCTCTCCTCCTCTAAAATTTGCGCAGCTGCAGGCTTCAGAAGAAAACATTGCAGATGGCAGCTGTTATAAAACTAGGATGGAGATTCTGAGCCAGGTGTGGGTGAGAGACCAACATTATTGCTATTTCAGGAGTGGGGAGAAGATAGAGAAGATAAGGTCACTGATGGAATGACAAACAGAACACATCGGCAAACCAAAGCACAAAGGAGGGTGACATCAGTGATTGAGTGCCAGTTACACAACTCAACCCCTTTAAAATATTCGCAACACTGTTGGTGCTAGGTCAGAGGAGTATTTTAAAATGTCTGTTTAGGATATACTCTACAACAAATGCAAAGGGAGCTAACCGGATAATGTCAAGGTTGCATTCAGGTGGCTCACTCTTGCTTAAAGTCAGTGGGTTCCAAAGAGCATGTACATCATCCTTTGGTTCTTTGGCTTACTTGAGGAGAAATACACGGTATGTTACAAAATGATATAGAGTTTAAGGAAGGCAAGTTCAAGATATCAATTGGAATAAGAAAAATCAGGATGGGAACATATATAAAATGGAAGGTATAATTTAAACCTTCAAATAACATTCAGTTTATAAAAACTTTATTGCAGAGTTTATGAGTTTAAAGAGTCCTGTGGACTGATGATTCTGATACTGTGGTACAGGTCATGAAATCAGATTCTTTTTGGATTTTATACTTTGTTTCTTGGCCAAAAATGAGACTCCTCATTATAAACCAGGTGAAAACTCAGCCATTATTTAACCTTCGTCCCCAACCCTGATTTTGAAAATGCATTGAAGGCTCTACTCTCTTCCCCAAGAAAATGGACATGTGATCATGTATGTAAGTGTTTACATACAATTTTAGGAAGTCTCTGGACATCCGAAAGTTTGCACACAAAGAACCCCTGGTTCTAAAGAATTCAATGTTCTATATATAAAGTCATACTTAACTGACATAAGTGAGCATCATCTTTGTGTAAGACTAGCAGTGCATTAAAAAAAAAAAAAAGCTGCATGATGCATTTGATATCAAGCTCTTGAGCATTACAAAGAGAATTTCTATTTTTCTCTTGCAAGAAAGACATGAAAAATCTTAAAAGAGCCTTTAAGTAATCTCTAGATTTTTTTAGTAGTTCTTTTTCACTTCTCTATTTTCAGAATTTTTAAATAGTTCTAGCCTTTGGCCTTAACTAAGCCTTCTTATTAGCATAAATGTTTCTTTTATCTTAATATCATTTGAATAAGTTTGAATCTTAAAAATAGATACTCTATATATGTATGGCTATTTAAATTCTCCATTGAGAACATACCTACTCCCTAGAGATCTTCATGTTTTCTTATTACAGATTGTGCCATTTATTTTGGTCCTATTCAAAGAAACTATCAATCAGCACTTTCAAAAGATGCATTCAAAATCATTTTCTTCTTACAAAGAAAAATTCTGAAAATCTTTCCATGGCTTGCTAAGTTAGCTAAGTCTCCATGTAAATCAGTATTTACTATTTGTGCTGATTAGTATTTTTTTGTAAGTGAGTTTTCACCTTAATTGGGAAGATAATAAGAAACTAGGCTGCTCAGCTGTCTCTTCCTCTCCAGAGAACCATGTTGAGCCGCACAGGATAGCCTACATGCCCTCATGGGATGTTGGACCACTTAAAAATATAACTAACATGGAGACAGACCAGCCCTGCTGTAAAACATGTGTTGGCTCAGCCTTCATTGTTTTGCTTTGTAGGACAAATCACATTGGAAGCTGCCCTATGACACCACGTTGGCTTTTCATATTTCTATTCGCAGCGGTCTTAACAGAGAGTGCATTTATCAAAGCTGAACTTTTTAAAAATTAAACATCTTGGAAGAGTTGCAGAAAACATTAAGAAATAAATAGTTACTTGCCTGGTGCGTTGGGGGTGGGGGGAAGGAAAGTAGTCAGTGGTTTAATTATGTCCTATGTATGACTATTTAACAAATGTTTTTGCCATTATAATTAAAATCACTCTGTAAATTACCTACATAGAATACAAGAAATATACTCTGTTTAGGGGTTTATTTTATTTTTAAATTTTCTAATAATTTTCTTTTGACAGTGAATGATACAGAAAAGCAGAAAGCAAAATATTTGAACATTTATTTAATAATAAGACATTTTTCAAGCCAGAAGTAAAGCGTAGCATTTGAAATACCACTGGAAAATACGATGCTTTCTACCAAAAGCTTAGGGACTCTCTTAAAATATTCAGGATGTAGCACTTTCCCTAGTGTCTTCCCCAGAGTTTTTGCAAAAGCATATAACATTGCTGCTCTTAAATGTTCCCATATATGCCTCTTACAACTGAAATTTCAACTGCTAAGCCTTGTCTTTTTAAGCCAAATTTGAGAATATTAATATAATATAAAACAAACTTATTTTTAATGGAACCTTAAGATTATTAATATAAACTGATGTTTGAGAAAGCAAAATCTGAAGGTTTTTTCAGCCAGTGTCCTTAGTACATATTTCCTGTTTGTATAGAACGTTTTACAGCTTTGTAGGCCTTTAAAATCCTGGAATTTCTCAACAAAATATCCCAGGGAGCAACACAGTGCCTAGTTCATAATACCCTTCCAGATGTTTCTAGGATAAGACACGGAGATTTGGAGTAATGCTTTATGCTCCTGAAATTACTAGTGGAGACAAGCATTACTTTGGGGTATAAGGAGATGGCCAAGCATTCAGACTCTGGAGCCAGATTGCCTGGCTTTAAGCCCCTGAGCTGCCAATTGCTCACCGTGTGTCCTTAGGCAAGTTGCTTAAACTCTCAGTGCATCAGTAACCTTACCTGTTAAATTGAGCTAATAATTACACTTGCCACAAGGGTCAATATGAGGATTAAATGAGTTTAAACATGTAAAGCTCATAGAACAGTGCCTAGCACATTGAAGAACTTATAAAAAATTATTCTTACCTACATGCTGATTTAGAGTAGTATCTATTTTTAAATTATACAAATAGATTTTAAAGAAGAAAACCAAGAACTAAAGCAGCATGTAATTATTTATTTGACATGTACTTTAATTTAGTTTTGAACTTAGATATTATATAGTATTTCAAGATATGAAAATTCCTTGCTGTGTTTTTTTTATTGCTTCCTAATAGTAATTCAACTATTAATTATTACGTAGCCACTTCCTTCATAATTTTGGGGAAGCAAAAATCACAAATAATTTCCAAAGATATGCTTTTGATTGTTATATCACCATTACTTTTCTAAATGTGAATGTAATACAAAATCAAGAAAGACATTCTTAAAAACTCATTTGTTATTAAAATTTTTCAATATGGTTAGTATCTTATAGTAAAAACAGTCCAACATGAGGCAAATTTGTCAGTAACTTTCATTGTTAACAAGACACTTTTAGTTAAGAAGAAACCTTTTTGCCTATATGGTAATTTCTAGTAGGAAGAAGGACATCACTGAATATTACTGAGGTCAACTGATGCAGATGGCATGCCACTGCTCTCTGGAACCGGCAGGAAAATCATGTTTTGTTTCTCTAGCCTCACACCTTCCATTTACTCTAACAAATCTAGATTAAGAAATGTTACTATTTTCATAAATGCGGATCACCTCTCCTAATTTTTGCTCAGCTCTTTTATCACTAGATAAAGTATTTTTTCAGCATTTTTCCAAGAGTATTTGGCTTACCACTAAATTTTAAAAAGCAAATGAAATAAATTAAGGGGGAAAATGGAATCGAATCATCATAGTGACTATATAAACTGAGGGTGTTCAAATCGCTCTAAGATTAAAACTGTCAATTCTAGATTAACCATAAAACATGTTACAGGCAAAAATCTGTAAACAGAGTGCAGAAGATGCAACATAGATTGTTAATGGGAATAAGAACCTACTTTTAGCAGATGTTATTGTTAAGAAATTATATGTTATAGTATGTTATTTAAAATAGGAAAATACTCATATAAATTGTTTTACTCTACCCTAAGAGAAACCGTCTTGTTCATTAAAGCAATTTCAAACCTGTCAATTTCAGGCATATACGATTTAAATGGACCTTTGAGACCATCTAGAGAGCTCCTAAATTTACTAACACTAGTCATTTTACTAATGAACCTTATTAGCTCTGCAAACCACTTCTTAGCTTAGGATTCAACATCTAGTCAGGTAACATGTAATACTCAACATATAGCCATTCATTTAATTAGCTGTAATTGGGTGACTCAATATTCAGTATTTGGTTCTATTCTCTGTTTTAAACACATTATCCTTTTCATCTCACCACCCTAAGGAGGAGGCTATAATAATACACCTATATATAATAAAATCAATAATAATGTACAAATGAGGGAATTAAAATATGCCAATGAGAAATATATAATATTCAAATGAGGAAACAGAGACAGTGAGTTGAAAAGTGAGTTATAAAAGGTTACTTGTCCAAAGGGGAAAACCTCTCTAATATCAGGCTAGGTGACTCTAATCTTACAACTTCAACTGTACTGTGCTGGGTGAGCAAAATGTAGAGTAACCAATCATCCTAGTTTGCCTGGGACACAAGAATTTTAGTGCTAAAACTGGAAGTTTACTGCATCATATGAAACATGTAACTAGCAATAATTTTACTTTCACTTAGCCAAAGATGATAAAATAATTTTCATGTCAATACTAATCTGCAATAAAACATAACAATTTTCTATTTTTTTAAACTTTTCGTGACATAGTGTGCAAACATAATAATACAGAAGCAGATACCTATGCACAAAAGGAAAGGAAAGTAGATGGACATCAACATTTTAGTGACAAACATTGTGCTAATTATATATTTTCTCATCCAATTATTTCAAAAAGTTTATGTAGAACATGATATTATTCTTATTTTATAGATGCAAAAACTGAAAGAGCTAAAATAACTTCCCTAAGATCATGCAACTACTAGTTAGTGAAGCTGAAATTTGAATTTTTCTGTCTTCAAAACAATAGTTTTGATAATATAACTAATTTAGGATTAAAAATTATTAATTTGCCATTCTGTTATTTCAGTAAATCTTTTGTAGATCTGGAATTGTTCTTGGAGAACATTCTTATGTGTGTGTTCCTTCTGACATTCAACTCAAAAAATATAAAATTGAATACCTACTCTGTGCCTAGCTCTGTGCTTAGATAGTGACCTTATAGAGAAGAATGGGGCATTTAGTCCTGAGTTCAAGGCCACTTTAGAATGGGAGACAGAAACCTATGTTGTTAACGTTAATACTGTACCATAAGTGTTCTAAAATTGATTGAGATATAAAGGGAGGAGAAAGTAAACAATCAAGACTTCCTAAAACAGAGAAATTCATAGGAGAATTTACAATGGAGATGATATTTAAGCTGCTTTTTTTTTTTAAGTACACGATTTTTGTCAAGTAGAGGTAACAAGAAGGCAGTCTTCCAAAGAAGAGAGGAAGGTACAAGTAAAGTAATATTCAGGAAATTATGAGTCACCGAGAGAAATTGAAAAGGAGCCATAACTTCTTTGCCAAAGCTAAAGTCAAGAAGGGTATTTCCTAGGTTTTCTTCCAGGATTTTTATAGTTTGAGTTCTTACATTTAAATCTTTAATCCATCTTGGGTTAATTTTTGTGTATGGTGAAAAGTAGGAGTCCAGTTTCATTCTTCTGCATATGGCTAGCCCGTTATCCCAGCACCATTTGTTGAGTAGGGAGTCCTTTCACTGTTGCTTGTTTTTGTCAATTTTGTCAGAGATCAGATGGTTAGGGTATGTGGCTGTTTCTGGATTCTCTATTCTTTTCCATTGGTCTATGTGCCTGTTTTTGTACCAGTACCCTGCTGTTTTGGTTACTGTTGCTTTATAGTATAGTTTGAAGTTGGGTAATGAGATACCTCCAGCTTTGTTCTCTTTGCTTACGATTGCCTTTGCTATCTGGGTTCTTTATGGTTCCATATGAATTTTAGAATAATTTATTTCTAATTCTGTGAAAAATGAGGTTGGTAATTTGATGGGAATAACATTGAATCTGTACATTGCTTTGGGCAGTATGGCCATTTAAATGATATCAGTTCTTCCAATTTGTGAGCTTGGAATGTTTTCCCATTTATTCATTTCATTTCTGATTTATTTCAGCAGTGTTTTGTAGTTCTCTTTGTAGACATCTTTCACTTCCTTGATTAGTTGAAAAACAGGAGATATGGGAATAGGGTGAAGTAAAAGATAAAACTAGAAATGAAGGTAGAGAAGAGATTGTAAATGAACTTAATTACCAAGCAATTTAGACTTTAATTCTGCAATAAACAATGCAGTCTCAAAATAGGGGAATGAGGCATTAGCCCTTTATACTAATTGACTGTTTAACTATTTCTAGTGCCCTTCCTATTATACATCCCATGAGAGCAGAGATCTTATATTGATTGATGATATGTCTCCAGAACCCAGAAGAGTACTTGCTACCTAGTAGGCATTTTTAAAAAATTTTTCGTATCACTGAATGTTCAAAAATAATGATTTTGCAAGAGTTAGCTTACAATGGGGAACCAGATAGGAGCAAAGAAAGCAGTAAAATATTATTGAGCAAGAGAAAGCAAAGGCAGAATATGGGCAGTGGCAATAGATTTTATGTAGAATCAACAGAACTTCATAACTTATGAACTAGAAAGGGTTTAATAAAGTGAGAAGTCCAATGTCACAAAAGGGTTTCAAACCTGGGTAACTAGATGAATGGTGATGTTTTAACAACAAAGGATTATAACAGGAAAAGAAAGTTCAAGGGAAATGTTAAAAGTTTGGATTTGAACTGAATGAGGATGAGATGTATTTTAAACCTGATCTGATAATCATCAGGCAACACCGTAAGAGGAAAACAGTTCTTTAATTTGAGTACTTATGTGAATAAAAACAATGATTTAATATAATATAACTGTGTTCAAATGGCATCATCCATATCTTCTGAGTGCCTTAGAGGCATAAGAATATTTCATTTATTATCAAACCCATTTGAGATTATAATTGTAATTCACTATCTCTACAACAGAAATATGGAAGGTAGAAATAGATTAAATAACTGGTCCAAAGAGTCCTGAATTGCAGCTGGGGGAAAAAAATACAGGCACTCTAACTGTCAGTCTAAGTTATCACCACACATTTTATTGCCTGGTAGACAAAATATAAACTTGATAGTATGTTAAATAACTGAATGATTTAAATCTGTAATAGAGTTTTGAGGTTGTTGAGATTTGTTTTGATTCTTCATTTTACTGACTGCACATTAGAAATTGCCAAACTAATAGAGAATACTACATCCAGTACAAACTCATTTCATTACATGAAAATGTTAAATATCTGTTATCCTCTTATTTTCACAAATATTCTCTGAGGCAAAAAAAAAAAAAAAAAAAAACACAAACAAAAAGATTTCACTGGCAAAATACTTTAACCAAGGGTATCTATGGAACATTTAAAGAATTATTTTGTTTTCTTTAACAAGCAGCATGAGAAAAGTGTAGTCTTATGATTATATAGTTTATCCACACCACCTTTATCAAAATCATCATAAGTATTAGGGAACATTTGAAAAATATATATTGGTCAATATTCCCTTAAAGTCTTAATGTAAGAAAATAATTTTTCTTGTCTATAACAGAAAAGGATGATAAGAGGTTTTTGCAACCCATTGTCTCCAGAATATCAGTAACTGATTTCTTAGAGGATCTTCATTCAAATGCAGTTTAAAATATTCATAACCATTTCTGGGATATTTATGAAGGAAAACCTAAGAAATTCACTTTGTGTGACTTGTAGAAGTATCTTTGAAAGTCTCTTAAATCAAATACATGAGACTTGAAAATGATCTGGGGATTTCAAGAATTGACTAATTCAAGAAGCCTGGTTTGTCCACTGACTTTAGTATGATGCAAATACTAAGATGATTCTGTGATATGAGGCAGAAGGGGTGACTGGCTAAAATTGTACAAAAAGAAATAAGGTATAACATTTTGAAAATTTAGAAAGAGATAATAAATTACTTCCCAATATATCTTCCAAGAGCAATAATGCAGTATATAATTTTTATATATTGGAAAAGACCAAAAAACACTGTTGCCAATAGACTTCTCTCACCTAAAACAGATTTAAAGATTAACATCCTAATTTTCATAGTTTCCCCTGTACTTATCTATTTTCTTGATTATAAAATGTAATAATGGATTGTAAAGTTGCTTATAATCGTCACAGTATGACTAGTTTCTTCCCTGTTGAAAACCAAGACAAATTACAGGCTAGATGGAGCAATAGTAAAAAAAAAAAAAATTCCTTAGTTCAATTAACAGCTGTTCTCATTTGATGCTACTACACAAAATACAAAAGATTAAGAGTTCAAATGTGAAACTTCTAATTCACAGGAAACCAGGGAAGTCTTCATTTGATTTTTTATTATTCTTAATGAGAAGATAGATAGAACTTGTTACTGATGAATTTTAAGATTACCTAAAGTATCTCCCAAAGAGTTATAGGTAGAACTAATTTCGAAGTACTGTATATTCACATAGATCAGATCTTGCTGAAATACTCCAGAGTGACTTTCTTAGGAACTATGAAATCAAGAAAAGTTAACTTGTTTTTATGAAGCACCTACTATGATTAGCTCTATGGCAAGTGACCTTGAGAAACCCAGTAAATGAGGATACAAAGCATTATGGGAAAATAAGAAAGAAAAACAACTTAATATAAAAACAGGCACAACATTTCATAGTGTACACAACAGATGTGATGGAAATGCAACTATGAGAAATATCACTGTGAGAGAATTTTAGGCAAGAGGTGTGTTGTATAAATTCTAAGGGAGTGGGGAGAGACGGTGAGATTAGAGAGAGAAGCAAATTGGGAGATTATCCTGGCAGGTGACTACAAAAGTAAAGGAAGAAGGAGACAGGATTAAATAAATACAAGTACTAATAACAACTGCTAAAGCCATGGATACAAAGGCTAGTTAGGAAAGATGAGGTGCATCACTGGAAAGAATTGACTAACAGGGTGAGACTTGGAGCTTTTATCTATAAGTGCTGTCTGAAAGGCACCTATAGCATAAAGGTTAAGATCTCAAACTCTGAGACAGACTACTTGATACTGCCACTTACCAGCTATTTGACTTTAGACAAGTAGTTTAATTTTCTATCCCTCAATTTCCATATCTGCATAAGAAAAATAATTATGGCATGTAGCAATACAAGTGAAATGCTTGCAAGCTCTTTTTATTCTAATAAGACTGGTATTCTTAAGGGAAGGATAAATGTTTGTTAAAGAAAATAAAAACTAAAAGTATTCCTCTGACAGCAACAGTCAAGACAGATTAAAAAGTTGTGACTCCGCAGGCAGGGGAAGAAGACATCAGCCAGTCATTGTAATAACCCAACTTTTCCCATTAACATTCAAAATCCATCATCACTCAAAATGGAATATTGGTCTCAGAATTTTTATATTTAAGTACAAAAATGACCTTTTATTTTCCCCACCTTGCTACCTCAGTGTTTCTATCAGTCTCCTACCTCCAAGCTCTCTGAAACTATAGCCAAATAAAAGATTTCATGATGCACTTTAAGGTTTAAAACCTGAATTTTCTAGATCCCTGCCCACAAGAGTGCTGACAGTTCATTTGACCTCAATAATTGCTGATAAAGTTCTTTATTCATATTTGGGTAAAATTAATGACTTTGAGGAACATTATAGAATATAAGTTAATATTCACTACAAATGGAAAACTTCCTTGGGCTCTAATTTTATGCATGATAAATTGGGAGCTTTATTAATACATTTAACCTTTAGCACATCTTTATTTAAAATATAGATTCAAATGTAAAGTCTAGCATTTACATACATTGTACTAATTCGTAATAGTCACCGTCACCCTTTCTAACCCACAAGGCTTTGAGTTCATAAAAGGAACATGAATTACAATATCTAATATTTCCACCATTGGTACACATCAGTTCTTTCTAGATCTCCTTTGTGTTTGTAAGGAAACACTGTGCATAGTGCAGATTGAAAAGCTAAAAATTCCAACAAGAAGTGAGAAATACAGAAGTAAAAACTAAATATGTCATACATGCTTATTTCAGGTGAATACCATTTCCCCTGCATCTGAAATGAGTTTATCTTTTTAAACTTGGGCAATTGGGCAGAACAAATGCATTCACTTCTTTGAAATAAATCAGTTATTTATGTCGAATATTCTACCTAACAGAGGTGTATTGGGAGCTATAACAGTGTACCAATTGATATGATAAAAAAGGAAAGAAATTATGTTCAGTTTCTGATCTTATCTTCTATACCAGACTACAAAATCAGAGTTACTTACTTTTCATGTACTGCCATCATTGCTCTGTTGATTAAATCTATGTCCAATGAAGACATAATCAGGAACTATTACAAATCCTACAAGCTCTGTAGCATTCATCAATCTAAAATTTTTCTGCTTAAAGGCCCTTAAAATCAGACTATGACCGATGGTTTATAATTTCTTCAAGAGAATTTATGAGTTTCTCCTTTCTGCTTTGCCTTAGGAATATTTCAGAAATGCCCACTCTAATATAAGTCAGGCAAAATTGCTGTACTGCCTTAGAAGTTGTACGACAACTGCAAAAGCAGCTGTAATAACGGCTTAAATCCTGACTTCAGCTTGTTGATTGTTTTCTAAGGAAAAACTAGAGGACAAAAAGAACATAATCTAAACAAGTGATTGCAGGGCTTTAGGAAAAGAAGTACCTAATTCCTTTGTAATTTATATTGTAATTCATGTCCCTTTTATGAACTCAAAAGGAAATAATGCTATAAAGAAATATAGAGGTGCCTATGTATAATATGAACACGTTTATAGAGGCAGGCTGGAAAATGAAATTCCTATTAATAAAATACAAATAATTTAGTTGCCACAGCTGGGTATCTCTTAACTGCAGCACATATTTCTGTAATTGCTCTAATCCATGTGTATTCTCTTGCTCTTTTGCAGGCAGACCAGTAATGATTGTGGTGGAATATATGGAGAATGGATCCCTAGACTCCTTTTTGCGGGTGAGGTGTTCTTTTTCTGATGGCATTTAAATAAGCTATTCTCAGTTCTATATTTAAATCATTTATCATAAATTAATTTTTGCATAATGTTATTCATGGATTTTCTGTGAAGAATAGCAGTGTTTTCTCTAGGGTGCATTTCCCTGATACTGTGATACATTAGAGTGTTACTAAGCGGGGAGGATGTACACTCAATAACGTAACTGATTTCTCCTATAAATTCACTTGCTATATGTGTGTGTATATATATGTGTGTGTGTATACCAAATGATGTTATCATGAGGAAAGATTAAATGAAACTCAATTGCCTCACAGTCATTAATTTTGCTTTATCACATTTAACTATGTAGTATGATATTGCATGCAGTATCTATAATGCTGAACTCCTTAATTGATCTGTATTTACCAACAATGACTCAAGTTCATTTCAGAAAATGTTCTGTCAACTTTGTCCTTCTTCAGTTCATTTGGCTGACTATTCAGAAAACAAAAGGAGGAGGAATAACACTCCTTTAGCAGAGATTTCTTTTACAAAAACATTATTTTTAAAGTTATTGGTCTTTAAAAGTGCAGTATGTACAAAAAGTCATTTATTATAGATAATGATACAAACATAAACTGAGAAGGCACCAGGAAGTTATATTTCAAGGTGTATTTATAATACATTTAAGATTTGAAAAACCATCATGTGCTATGAAAATATTAATTGATAGTGAAAAAAGTGAAATATAAAAAATAACTGCTATAGTAAATATTTTTCATCCCCAGCAAAGGTCATATATTTGCATGTCACTGTATTTTTAATATCTATCTATCTGCCTGTCTATCTATATATCTATATATAACTGTTTTTCTCACTTACAAAATGTCTGGACTTTGCCACTTGGAATGTTACATTATTTTTCTTCTTCATTTTCATGTGAAAATAAAGCATTCACTTCACTTCATTTTTTACCCCATGTTATGTGAATAAGTTCTGTTTGCATTTCATCTTTCTCTCTTGATCTCATTTTCATTTATTTTTCTTGATTCTGGGCCTTCTTCTTCCAACTGCTCTGAATGCTAGCAGTGATGATATATTTATACTCTGACTGGGCTTGATGTCCAGATTCAATCCTAGAAGCTGAATTCAGCAAAATCATCAAGTTATTATAGAGCAATACAGCTCGTGCAGTGTATACTCTCAACCAAGTGTGTTCTGTAAGGTAAAATGAAATTCAGAGGTGTTTGGGAACATGAACTGTTTGTTCTTCTCTGTAGCCATTCTAAAAATGTGTTATTTTATAGCTTGTGTTCATTTATCCTGTTCTAAATTATTTTAGAATAATTTATCAGGACCACCTATGGTACTTGAAATGCTGTATACTTAGTACTTGAAATGCTGTATACTTAATGTCCTTCCATTATGTTTCTTCAAAAACTCATTTTTATCAGATACATATCAAAATGACTCATCATCTAATGATGCTTGGGTTAGGTTGGTTTTCTTTTTATTTTCTTCTTTTTATTTTTGTATCAGCTGTATCCTAAAGCAGAATATAATGGCAAACAATGTAGCAGATACTCAATCTGAATTGCTGCTAAAAATGGATCAAATGACTACCACAAGCAAATAAGGTGGGAAATATTAGCTTCTCACCTAATTTATATATTTTATTCTGTGGAACAATGAATCAATTAAATGTTATAAAGAAACAATAATATGTTATAAATAAAAGATTTACTTCTAAACATCTTACTACATGTTTAGAAGTGTGTATTTTATGCTTTAAATTTTAAAAACTAATATTTTTCAGCTCTTATTATGCACTATGTATGTAAGACATTATCAGAGATTCTGAATACCTATCTCAGCTAATTTTGGCTCTAGTCATGGACTATGTGACCTTGGGCATGGTATCAAATTCTTTGTACCTCTGTTTACTCATCTATAAAATTCTCTGTACCTCTGTTTACTCATCCATCTCATACAATTATTACAAAGATTGATTGTTGTAAAGCTTGTCGAATAGTGTGTGACATATTGCAGGTGGCAGAGCAAGGATTCAAACTCAAGTCTCTATGACTCAAAAAGCCATGCTCTTATGCATTATGAATTCATTTTATTAGGTTGCTTACTACTTTTCCTTGTAAGTCCACTACCGTCTCCTCATGTGGTCTGTGTCCCCTTTGCACATAGAGTTTCTAAAAGTCACATTATTATAATGCAAAAAAAATCAAATGAATGGAAAAATAGGGTCAATACTTCCAACTTACTCTTCTTTAATGTTCTTACCCTTCTTTGTAATCATCTCTCTTCTTAGAAGCTCAAAGTGCTTTACAAACTTTATGTCAACAGCAGATACTCAACTCCCCATGACAAGCAGAAATAAAATATATAAATATATATAGCCCATACATTCTCAAAAGCAAAGCCATTTTTCAAACTACAACTTTAGAACATAATCACAGTTTATGTGAGCACAAGAAGGAGGAAGTGGCTAAGTGCACTATGTAGTAGGGGAGCCATCCGTGGCTCATAATAGCCTTCTGTGCTTACTGGAAGCAGAAATGATTTCCCTTTGGTCTCCCACACTATTTGAAAACTGCTTCAATTTGTTATTTTATTATGAAGGAGTGGTAGCACTACTAAGTACAAGATTACATCTAGTGTCAGTGCTGGTGGCTGGCTGGCTGTCATATTGCACTGGATTCATCAATCTCATACAATTTGGGATCCTTGTGGACATTCTTCCAGATATATATCGGCAGAGGGGCAGTGTAGTCAACTGTGTGTGTGGGCTTCTGTGTGAAAATATAAGTGTGTGTAGAGAAGGGATGTGTGTGTAACCATGTGTATTTTTAATTTTAAAATTGAATACATTCTGACTTAGCAAGCAAATCATCAGCAGCCTGGCTGCCCAGAAGGCACAACTTCCCCAGTGTGCAGATTTTTTAACTTTTCTAAGCCCATTTGGGGATAGTGGTCAAGGTTACACTTAATTCACACTAGTGTATTTTCTCTAATTTCACTAAAATTCAACTGGTGCAAATTAAGTATAACCTTGACCATTATCCCCATACAGGCTTTTTCCAGCTACACATTTGGATTTCATAAATACTTTTTGTGGCACTTACCTGCAAACCACCTACCTCTAAATTTTAGAAATTCCCATTTTAGAACATTCCAATTAGAACTTCCCATCTTTTAGAACAATATTAATTAGCAATCTAAACTAAGTACAGCTATAGAATACTTTAACTTTGAAATGCCACATGTCAACCACAAAAAAATTCCTTTGTTTTATAACATTTGTTGAATGTTAATTTATCATATTGCAAAATTCAGTTATACCAAAATATAATACTAAATATACTACTGGTTTCAGTGCAAGATGGTGTGTTCATGAGAGAAAAGGTATACTTACTTTTTTTTATTTTTGAGACAGAGTCATCTTGCTCTGTCGCCAGGCTGGAGTGCAGTGGCACGATCTAGGCTCACTGCAACCTCTGCCTCCCGGGTTCAAGTGATTCCCCTGCCTCAGCCTCCCAAGTAGCTGGAACTACAGGTGTGCACCACCACACCCAGCTAATTTTTTTTTTTGGTATTTTAGTAGAGACGGGGTTTCATCATGTTGGCCAGGATGATCTCGATTTCCATATCTCATGATCCGCCTGCCTTGGCCTTCCAAAGTGCTGGGATTACAGGCGTGAGCCACTGTGCCTGGCCTATACTTATATTTTTTACAATGCAAATCACTTAGGCAAATAAGAAAGGGGGTCATCTATAAACCAAAAATCTAGGAGAAATTAATAAAGAAAGCAAGAAGGATTTAATTAAGTAAGGAAATCAGCTCAAAATATGCTCAGGGAAAGAGGGCTGGGAGCAAGAAAAGTGAGTAGAAGGTGGTGCTATCAATTGAAATAAATATACAGAGGAAGAACAGGATGGACTGGTAGTTGGAAGGAAATGGTAAGTTTAATTTTGGTCATTTTGCATTTGAGATGTCTGTGGAACATCCACTGAAAATGTTCAGTGGGTGGGGACCAAGATGGCTGACTAGAAGAAGCTATGGTGTGTGGCTCTTACAGAGAGGAATGAAAGAGGTGAATAATACAGAACCTTCAACTGAAACATCCAGTACTTGCACTGGGACTGATCAGGGAAACAGTTTGACCTACAGAGAATGGAGAAAAGAAGGTCAATGACCCACCCAGGAGCAACACAGAGCAACGGGAACCTCCCCTACCCTGGGAAGTAGTTAGTGAATGTGTGACCCCAGGAAACCACACTTCTCCCATGGATTTTTGCAATTCTTGGGTCAGGAGATGCCCCTGTGAACCCACTCCACCAGGGTCTTCAGTCTGATACACAGAACTGTGTGAAGTCCTGGCAGAGAAGCTTTTCAGATTCACAGAGTCCTGGGAGCTTTATATACATGGACTCTGGGGTCCCTGGCAAATGTGACAGCAACTCAGGCAAGGTGATAAGTTGGACTTCCATACATAGCCCTGAAAACGGAGCTGAATCCAGAGGGCAGAGCAGCATCGGTCTGCAGGCCCCACCTCCACAGTACCCTACAGGATAAGACCTACTGGCTTGGAATTCCAGCCAACCCCTGGTGACATTGTTGTACCTACCTGGGACAGGATAGAGTTCCTGGAGGGAGGGGCAGGCCTCCATCTTTATTCTTTGGACAACTTAGCCATTTCAGTCTCTGGGCTTTGGAGAGTCCAAATTGACCAGGGATAGAAGGGATCCCCCAACGCAGCACATCTGCTCTACCAAAACATGTCCAGATTGCCTCTTTAACCAATGTATTCCTCCTCACTGGTGGGGCATCTCAACTGGGGCCTCCAGCCACCCCCTCCTGTGTTCTCCAGCCCAACAGAGATTTGAATTCTCCCTGGTATGGAGAGCCCAGAAAGGGGTGGGCCGCCATCTTTGCTGTCCTGCAACTTAGTGGTTCTAGCTTCCGGGCTTTGGAGAGCCCAAGCTGACCAGGAGCAGAAGCAGTACCCCAGCAGGACACAGCTACTCTACAAAAAAGTGACTGGACTGCTTCTTTAAGAGTGTACCTAATCCCAATCCTCCTGACTGGGTGAGATATCCCAAGCAGGGTCTCCAGCCACCTTCTACAAGTGTGTTGGAACTGGCAACAGATCCATACCTCCCTGGGACAGAGCTCACAGAGGAAGGGCCATCTTTGCAGTTTCACAGCCTTCACTGGTGATACCTTCAGGTACTGGAAAATCCAAGGCAAGCAGGCACTGGAGCAGACCCCCAAAAATTATAGCAGCCCTATAGGAAAGTGGCCAGACCATTAAAAGGAAAAAATAAATAAATCCAAAGGTCAGCAACCTCAAAGATTGAAAATGGAGAAGCCCACAATGATGAGAAAGAATCAGTGCAAGAACACTGAAAACTCAAAAAGCCAGAGTGTCCTCTTTCCTCCAAATGACCACATTACTTCTGCAGCAAGGGTTCAGAACTGGCCTGAGGCTGAGATGGCTGAGATGACAGAATTAGGCTTCCAAATGTGTCTAAGAAAATCTTCACTGAGCTAAAGGAACATGTTCTAACTCAATGCAAGGAAGCTAAAAATCATGATAAAACATTGCAGGAGCTGACAGTCAAAATAGCCAGTATAGAGAACATAACTGAACTGATTGATAGAGCTGAAAAACACAATAAAAGAATTTCATAATGTAATCACAAGTGTTAATAGCAGAATAGACCAGGTAGAGGGAAGAATCTCAGAACTTAAAGATTGGGTTTCTGAAATAACACTGGTAGACAAGAATAGAGAAAAAAAAAATGAAAATGAATAAACAAAACCTCCAAGAAATATAGGATTATGTAAAAAGACCAAATCTACAACCGATTGGTGTACCTGAAAGAGATGAGGAGAATGGAACCAATGTAGAAAACATATTTCAGAATATCATCCATGAGAACTTACCCAACCAAGATAGACAGGCCAAGATTCAAATACAGGAAAGGCAGAGAACCCCAGTAAAATACTTGATGAGAAGATTATCCTCAGGACACATAATCATCAGATTCTCCAAGGTCAAAATACAGGAAAAAATGTTAATGGCAGTCAGAGAGAAGGGCCAGATCACCTACAAAGGGGAGCCCATCAGACTAACAGAGAACCTTTTAGTAGAAACCTTATAAGCCACAAGACACTGGGGGCCAATACTCAACATTGTTAAAGGAAAGAGATTCCAACCCAGAATTTCATATCCATTCAAACTAAGCTTCATAAGAAAAGGGAAATAAGGTCCTTTTCAGACAAGTGAATGCTGAGGGAATTCATCACCACTGGACCTGCCTTATAAGATCTCCTGAAGGAAGCACTAAATGCAGAAAGGAAAAACTATTACCAGCCACAACAAAAAATGCAATGAAATACACAGAACAGTGACACTGTAAATTAACCACATAAACAAGTCTGCAAAATAATTAGCTAGCATCACGATATCAGGATCAAATCCACACATAACAATACTAATCTGAAATGTAAATGGGCTAAGTGCCTCAATTAAAAGATACAAAATGGCAAGCTGGATGAAGAACTAAGATCTATTGATATGCTGTCTTCAAGAGACCCATCTCGCAGTAACACACGTAGGCTCAAAATAAAGGGATGCAGGAATATTTACCAAGCAAATGGACAACAGAAAAAACCAGGGTTGCCATCCCAGTTTTTGACAAAACAGACTTTAAACCAACAAAGATCAAAAAAGACAAAGAAAGATATCACATAATGGTAAAGGGTTCAATTCAACAAGATGAGCTGACTATCCTAAATATATATGCACCAACACAGGAGCACTTAGTTTCATATAGCAAGTTATCAGAGACCTTGAAAGAGACTTAGACTCCCACACAATAATGGTGGAAGACTTTAAAACCCCACTGTGAATATTAGACAGATCATCAAAATAGAAAATTCACAAAGATATTCAGGACCTGAACTCAGCTCTGGATTGAATGGACTTGATAGATATCTAAAGAACTCTCCACTCCAATGCAACAGCATATACATTTTTCTCATCACCACATGGCACTTACTCTAAAATTGATCACATAATTGGAAGTAAAACACTCCTCAGCAAATGCAAAAGAACTGATATCATAACATTCTCTCAGACCACAGCACAATCAAATTGGAACTCAAGACTAAGAAATACACTCAAAACCATACAATTACATGGAAATTGTATAACCTGCTCCTGAATGACTTTTGGGTAAATAATGAAGTTAAGGCAGAAATCAAGAAGTTCCTTGAAACTAATGAGAATAAATATACAATGTGCCAGAATCTCTGGGATACAGCCAAGGCAATGTTAAAAGGGAAATATTTAGCACTAAATGCCCACCTCAAAAATCTGGAAAGAACTCAAGTCATCAACCTAACATCAAAACTAAAAGAATGAGAGAACCAGGAGCAAACAAATCCCAAAGCTAGCAGAGGATGAGAAATAACTAAGATCAGAGCTGAGCTAGAGAGAAATGAAAAATGATTGAAAAGCTCAACAAATCCAGGTGCTGGTTTATTTAAAAATTGACAAAATAGATAGACTGCTAGCTAGACTAATAAAGAAGAAAAGAGAGAAGATTCAAATAACACAATCAGAAATGATAAGGGAGATATTACCCCACAGAAATATAAGCAACAATCAGAGAATACTATAAACACCTCTATTCACATAAATTTGAAAATCTAGAAGAAATTGATAAATTCCTGGACACATGCACCCTCCCAAGACTGAACCAGGAAGAAATTGAATCTCTTAACACACCAATAACAAGTTCTGAAATTAAGGCAATAATAAATAGCTTTCCAACCCATAAAAGCCCAGGACCAGATGGATTCACAGCTGAATTCTACCAGATGTACTAAGAAAAGCTGGTACCATTCCTACTGAAACAATTCTAAAAAATTGAAAAGGAAGGACTCCACCATAACTCATTCTATGAGGCCAGCATCTTCCTGATACCAAAACCTGGCAGAGATACAACAAAAAAGAAAACTGCAGGCCAATATCCTTGCTAAACATCAATGCAAAAATCCTCAACAAAATACTGGCAAACTGAATCCAGCAGCACATCAAAGAGCTTATCCACCATGATCAAGTAGTGGTGATCATCCCCAAGGCGCAAGATTGGTTCAACATATGTAAATCAATAAATGTGATTCATAACATAAACAGAACTAAAAACAAAAACCACATAACTGTCTCAATAGATGCAGAAAAGGCTTTTGATAAAATTCAACTCCTTCATGTTAAAAACTCTCAATAAACTAGGTATTGAAGGAATATGCCTCAAAATAGTAAGAGCCATTTGTGACAAACTGATAGCCAACATCATACTGAATGGGCAAAAGCTGGAAACATTGCCCTTGAAAAAGGGCACAAGACAAGGATGCCCTATCTCACCACTCTTATGCAAAATAGTATGGAAATTCTATTCAGAGCAATCAGACAATAGAAAAAAGAGGGGGGGCATCCGGATAGGAAGAGAGGAAGTCAAACTTATCCCTGTTTGTAGATTACATGATCCTATATCTACAAAAGCCCATTGTCTCAGCCCAAAATTTTCTTAAGCTGATAAGCAACTTCAGCAAACTCTCAGGATACAAAATCAATGTGGAAACATTACGATCATTCCTGTACACCAACAACAGTCAGGCCAATAGCCAAATCACACAGGAACCAAATTCACAATTGCCACAAAAAGAATAAAACACCTAGGAATACATCTAACAAGGGAAGTGAAAGATCTCTACAAAGAAAACTATAAACCACTACACAAAGAAATCAGAGATGACACAAACAAATGGAAAAACTTTCCATGCTCATGGATAGGAAGAATCAATATTGTTAAAATGGCCATACTGCCCAAAGCAATGTATAGATTCAAAGCTATTTCCCTAAAACTACCATTGGCATTCTTCACAGAACTAGAAAGAACTATTTTAACATTCATATGGAACCAACAAAGAACCCAAGTAGTCAAGGCAATCCTAAGCAAAAAGACCAAAGCTGGAGGCATCATGCTACTCAACTTCAAACTATACTACAGGACTACAGTGAGCAAAATAGCATGGTACTGGTACAAGAACAGACACATAGACCAGTGGAACAGAAGAGAGAACACAGAAATAAGACTACACACCTACAGCTATCTAATCCTTGACAAACCTGACAAAAACAAGCAATGAGGAAAAGATTTCTCTATTCAATAAAGGGTACAGGTATAACTGGCTAGCCATATGCAGAAAATTGAAACTGGACACTTTTCTTACACCATATACAGAAATTAACTCAAGAAGGATTAAAGAGTTAAGTGTAAAACCTAAAACTAAAAACCCTGGAAGACAACCTAGGTAATACCATTCAGGAGATAGGCACGGCAAAAAATTTTACAATGAAGATACCAAAATAATTGCAACAAAAGCAAAAATTGACAAATAGAATCTAATCAAACTAAAGAGCTTCTACATAGCAAAAGAAGCTATTAACAGAGTAAATGGACAACCTACAGAATGGGAGAAAACTTCTGCAAACTATGCATCTGACAGAGGTCTAATATCCAGCATATATAAGGAACTTAAACAAATTTACAAGAAAAAAGCAAACAACCCCATTAAAAACTGGACAAAGGACATGAACAGACATGTAAAAGGAGACATACATGTGACCAAGAAGTATATGAAAAAAACTCAGCACCACTGATCATTAGAGAAATGCAAATCAAAACCACAATGAGTTACCATCTCACACCAGTCAGAATGGCTATTATTAAAAAGTCAAAAAATAATAGATACTGGCAAGGTGGTGGAGAAAAAGCAATGGCTATACACTGTTGGTAGCAGTGTAAATTAGTTCAATCATTGTAAAAGACAGTGTGGCAATTCCTCAGAGACCTAAAGACAGAAATAACATTTGACCCAGCAATCCCATTACTGAGTATATACCCAAAGGAATAGAAATCATTCTATTATAAACACACATGCATGCATATGTTCATTGCAACACTATATGAAATTGCAAAGACATGGAATCAACCCAAATGCCCATCAATGATAGACTGGATGAAGAAAATATGGTACATATACACCATGGAATACTATGCAGTCATGAAAAATAGTGAGATCATGTCCTTTGCAGGCACAAGGATGGAACTAGAGGCTGTTATCCTTAGCAAACTAACACGGGAACAGAAACCAAGCACTGCACGTTATCATTTATAAGTGAGAACTAAATGGTGAGAACACAAGGACAACACATAGAAGGGAACAACACACACTGGGGCCTCTCAGAGAGTGGAGGGTGGGGGGAGGGAGAGGATCAGGAAAAATAACTAATGGATGCTAGACTTAATACCCGAAGGGTGAAATAATCTGTACAACAAACCCCCATGACACAACCATTTAAGAAACCTGCACATCCTGCACATGTACCCCTGAACTTAAAATAAAAGTTTTGAATTTCTTTTTTAAAAAAGGAAATGTCCAGACAGCAATTTAAAATACAAATCTGATGCTCAGTGGAAAAATCTTGGCTAAAGTTGAACATCTGGAACTTGGTAGCATAAAGGTAGTTACTAAATGCAAACCATGATATTTCCTAAGAAGAAAGTTGAACCAGGGTGGAACTTTGTGCCATACCAATCTGAAAGGCCCCATGGATGGAATGCCCAAAGGTAACTAGGCAAGAGTGGGCAAAGAGGAAAAAGGAAGGAGAGAAAAACATGAAGTCCCCAAACCCAAGGGAATACAGCTTTTAAGTCAGAAGCATATAACCAATTGTGACAAATTCAGGAGAGGAATTCTGAAAGAAACAGAGAAACATCTATAGGATTTAGCACATAAGAGGGACTCAGTGTTCTCAACAAGAGCGCTTTCAATGGCCTGGTCCCAAGCAGAAGCCAGAATGCAGAGAGCAAAAATGAGAATGAACAACTGACAGGAATTTGTAGGTGGAGATGATTCCTTTGGGAACAGGTGGGTGAGATGTCAAGGCAAGCAATAAATCAAATGCTAGTATGCTAGTAGACCAAAATATAAGAAAAATCAAGGATTTCTGTTCAATTTTTTTATTTTGATAAAATACACATAACATAAAATTTACCATCTTAACCATTTTTAAGTGCACAATTCAGTGGTATTAAGTACATTCATATCATTGTGCAAATATCACCAGTATCCATCTGCAGAACTCTATCTAGCAAAACTGAAATGCTGTACTCATTAAGTAATTAAACTTTCCCACTTCTTTAAAATCATTAAACTCCCCACTTCTCCCTTCCCCCAGTCCCTGGAAAACAGCATTCCGCTGTCTGTCTCTATGAGTTTGACTACTTTTAGTATCTCATATAAGTGAAATCATATAGTATTTGTCTTTTGTGATTGGCTTATTTCACTTAGCATAATGACCTCAAAGTTCAGTCATGTTGAAGTGTATGTCAGAATCTCCTTTCTTTTTAAGGATAAATGATATTCCATTGTATGTACATGCCACATTTTGCTTATCCATTCATCTCTTAATGGATACTTGGATTGCTTTCATGCTTTAGCTATTGTGAAGAATGCTACTATGAGAATAGATGCAATTTGACACCCTACTTTCCATTCATTTGAGTATATATCCAGAAATGGGATTACTGGATAATATTTTAATTCTATTTTTAACTTTTAGGGGAACCACCATACTGTTTTCTGTAGTGGCTATGTCATTTTACATTCCTACCAACAGAGTACAAGAGTTTCAATTCCTCTGTATTCTCACTAACACATGTTATTTTCTGATGTTTTTGTTTGTTTTATGTTTGTTGTTATAATGGCCATTCTGATGGATGTGAAGTGGTGTCTCAATGAAGTTTTAATTTCTGTAATGATTTGTGGTTTTCAGGATCTTTTCAGTGCTTATTGGCCATTTGTATATCTACTTTATAAAAGTATCTATTCAAGTCCATTTTCCATTTTTGAATCAGGTTGCTTGATTTTTTTTGTTGAATTTTAGGAGTTCTCTGTATAGGTTGGATATTATTCCCTTAGGAATGTATGATTTACAAGCATTTTCTCCCATTCTGTGAGTTGCCTTTCTACTCTGCAGATAATGTTTTTTGATGCACAAAAGTTTTTAAGTTTCATGTAGCCCAGTTTGTCAGTTTTTTCTTTTGTTGCCTGTAGCTTTGGTATCATATCTAAGAAATCATTGCCAAATCTAATGTTATGAAGCTTTTGCACTATGTTTTCTTCCAAGAGTTTTATAATTGGAGGTCTTACATTTAGGTCTTTGATGCATTTTGAGTTAATTTTTACATATGTTTTAGGTAAAGATTTAACTTCATCATTTTGCATGTTGATATTCAGCTTTCATGATATTCAGCTTGCATGTTGATATTTCATCATTTATTGAAAAGACTGTACTTTCCAAATTTAATAATCTTGGCACCCTTTTCAAAAATTGTTTGACCATTGTATTAGTCCCTTCCTGCTTGTATAACAATATAACACAGATTGGATAATTCATAAATAATAGAAATTTATTTCTCACAGTTCTAGAAGCTGAGCAGTCCAAGCGTAAGGGTAATGGCTTACTATCTGCTTCCAAGATGGCATTTTCTTGCTGCATTCTCATATGACAGAAGAGACAAAAGCTGTGTCCTCACATGGTGGAAGAGCAGAAGAGCAAAAAGGGCAAAAAGGGGCTAGGACCCTCCTTTCACCCTCTTTTACAATAGCACTAATCCCATTCATGAGGATTGAGTGTTCATGACTTAATCATTTACCAAAAGCCCAACTCTTAATACTATCACATTAGGTATTAGATTCCAGCATATGAATTTGGAAAGGACACATACATTCAAGCCATAGCAGTCATACATGAAAAGGTTTATTTCTGGGCTCTCTAATCTATTCCATTGGTCAATATATGTGTCTTTATGCAAATACCACAATATTTTTGATTATTGTAGCTTTATACTAAGTTTTGAAATCAGGAAATGTGAATCCTCCAGCTTTGCTCTTCTTTATTGGTTATTTAAGGTCCCTTGAAATATAACGTGAATGTGAATTCTAGGGTGGACTTCTGTGTTTCTGCCAAAAAAAAAAGTTGTTGTTGGAATTCTGTTAGTTATATTGAATCGAAGTGGTGAAAGTGCCATCCTGGCCCTGTTCATTATCTCAGAGGAAAAACTTTCAATTTGTAACTGTCGAGTATGATGTTCACTGTGGGTTATATAAACATACATATAGCTTTTATTATGTCAAAGTAATTTTCTTTTATTCCTAGCTTGTTGAGTGTTTTTATCATGAAACTGTGATGAGTTCTGTCAAATTTTTTCTTCTTCACCAATATAGATCATTGTGGAGCTCTTCCCCCTTCATTCAGTTAATATGGTGTATTACATTGACTGACTTTCATATTTGAACCATCCTGACATTCAAATTATTAATTTGAATTAATTCCATTTGGCCATGGTGTATAATACTTTTAATATGCTGCTGAATTCCATTTGCTAGTATTTTCTTGGGGATTTTTTCATGAATGGTTAAGGGATATTGGTCTATAGTAATGTGGGGGTTTTTTGTAGTGTCTTTGTCTGGCTTTAGTATCAAGATAAAGTTCATGGAATGAATCAAAATGTCTCTCTCCTCTTCAATTTTTTAGGATGAAGTTTGAGGAGGATTTGTGTTCATTCTTTAAATGTTTGGTAGACTTCACCCATAAAGCCATTATCATCAGGTCCAAGGATTTTCTTTATCAAGAGATTTTTTATTACTAATTTAATCTTCTTACTAGTTATAGGTCTATTCATGTTTTTTATTTCTTCATCATCTAGTCTTGATAGGTTTTGTGTTCCTAGGAATTTTTCCATTTTATTCAGGTTATCTAATTGTTCCCATATAATCATTTATAGTACTGTCATAGTCCTTTTTATTTCTGTAGAATTGGTAGTAATATTGCACCTTCATTCTGGTTTTAGTAATTTCAGTCTTCTCTTCATTTTCTTGGTCAATCTAGATAAAAGTTTGTTAATTTTGTTGTTCTTTTGGAAGAACCAACTTTTGATTTTGTGGATTTTCTCTATTGTTTTTCTATTCTCTATTTTATTTATCTTTCTTCTAATTTTTATTTCCTTATTTTTGTTACCCTTGGGTTTAGTTTGTTCTTCTCTTGTTCCTTACGTTGTTAAGGTAGGTTGTTGTTTTGAAATCTTCCTCTTTTTCAATACAGACATTTATAGCCACACATTTCCTCCTTGGCTCTGCTTTGGATGTGTGTCCTACAAATTGTAATATGAGGTACTTTCATTTTCAGTAGTCGCTAAGTGTTTTCTAATTTTCTTTGTAATTTCTTCTTTGATCCGTTGGTTGAGAGTTTATTGTTTATACATAAATTTATGGACTTTTCTGTTTTTCTCCTGTTATTTACTTCTTACTTTATCTGTTGTAGTCAAAGAACATACTTTGTATGAAATCTACTATTTGAAATCTCTTGATACTTAAATTTATTGTCTAACATATGGCTTATCAAAGAAAATATTCCACATGAAATTTTGTTCTATTTTTCTTGAGTATAGTGTGTACTTCTGTTAGATCTAGTTGGTTTATTGTGCCGTTCAAGTCCTTTATATTCTTATCTTCTCTCTGGTCGTTCTATTTTTCAGAGTGGGATTTTGAAATGTTTGTCTGTTTCTCCCTTCAATTCTGTCAATTTTTGTTTCATATATTTTGATGGTCTGTTGTTAGTTATGTTAATGTTTGTAATTGTTGTGTCTTAAAATCAAGGGTATTTTTAAAATAGATGACAATTTGACTATGAATACACTGAAAAAGAAGAAGGGGGAATTTAAAAACTTGATAAAACAAAAGATTTAAGGAGATGAAAAGGTATAAAATCAAGGAACCTAGTGGAGGATTGACTTTGGAGAGTAGAAGCCTCCACATCTCCCGAGACGGGAGTGTTGTGACTCTAGATAGCTTTATGAGGAACATGCATAAATTGAAGGAAATGATGCCTGATTCTATTGCATTTCTACACAACGTAGTAGAAGAGTTTTTATGGGAATTTGAGGACAAACTTTCCTTTAAGGTGAATATTTGGAATAATTATTGAAATTAAAAAGAAAAGTAGTAGATCATGAAAATGCTGGACCATGAAGAGCAAGTTCTACTACTGTTTTTTCAAGGCCCCAGCAGGTGCAACCAACCAAAAATCTTTATCAAAGTTATTAATTGTATGCAATGTAAGTATCCAGGAGAGATGATCTTTTGGCCTATTGGCCCAATTATATGTGCTAGTTGTATATATTTTTTCCCCAAACTTGCCAGCCCTCATCTTGGTCCTGGAGAAAAATAATTAACTAATCATGCTGAACATTCAGCTGATGCTGAAGAACATAAATGTGTTATGGCAGTGATGTGCATGCTTATGTGATTTTCTACATGAACACTCAACTCCCCAAATGTAAGAGTGAAGATAATAGACACTATGGTTTGTAGAGCATGTACAAAAGAAAAACAAGGATGCCAAAAGGGAGCTGAGGATGGTAGTGAAGGGATCATTCAGGTAACAGACCATGAGTCCAGGCTAGATAAAGAAGGACATAAAGAGTCTAATAGACTAGAAATAATCGAAAGTATATGGGCTAGAAGTCTTTATTGCATAGACGAGAAAGTATAGTTTTGTATGAGGGTAAGAGAGGAAGGGAAAGAAGAATGTGGCCAGAAAGTAGGGTACTGGCAGTAGTGTGCTAAAGCCAGATCATACCAGTTTGCAAGAGCTGGTTGATAAACTGTTAGTAGCGTAAAATTTGCTATGTTGGGAGTATTTACACCACAGGAATTGGCAAATGCTACAAATCAGGGCTTTCTGGCTTATTTTTCTCTAGAGAGCAGGTTTACCACCGTAATACTAGGTTGATGTTTAAGATTTCTAAAGTGAGGCAGTTTTAGAAATGACAACTTCCAGATGTCCATTTGGGAGTCTGTGGCTGAAGTAAAGATGAGATTAATATACCTAATAAACTAATGTAACTAACATTTACATGTGCTTTCTATGGGTCAGGCATTATTCCAGTCCCATGCATTAGCTCACTTATTGTTTACAACAGCACTGTGAAGTAGTTATTACCACTACCCTCATTTTACCAGTGACAAAACTGAGGCAAGGTAAGTTAGGTGACTTGCCCAATGTCAAACAGCTGATAAATCATTTATTCATCTGTTATGCAAATATGTATTGACAGACTACAGTAGGCCAGGTGCTTTTCTGGATCCTGGAATACAGAAGTAAGCAAAAGAGAAATAAAAAATTTAGGGGGTAGAGAAATAAGAATTCAGCAAAATATATGGTAAGTCAGATGGTATTATTGCTGTGGAGAAAAATAAAGCAGGGAAAAGACAAGTGGAGTTGAGAGTGGGTTTCAGGATTACATTGAGTGGCAGAGAAGGTCTCACTGAAACATGGCATTTGAGTAAAGATTAGAAGAAGGTAAGGGAGCAAATAAAGTGGATACCTGAGGGAAAATATTTCAGGGAAGAGTAATAGCAAGTGCCAGTTCTCTGAAGCAGGGGGCATTTTATTTCTATAGAACTGCAAATAAGTATTTATGCTTGATGAACATAATGCCTGTTTTTCCTAAAACAATGCCAAATTATGCATGTTGTCCCTTCACAATTATTTGCATGAGCCTTTTACTCTGCAGTTAGAATAATACAATATATAGTCACCCTATCATTATGGCTAGAGAGGATTATGTAAGAAGAATGGTAAAAGATAAAGTCAGAGCAGATGGAGACAGAAAGGGAAACATCTCTTGGACAGCAATGATTCTCATATTTGGCTATATATTACAATAATTTAAATTTGAAGACCTTTTAAAAATCTCAAGTTCCAGGCTTTACCCCAGACCAGTGAAATCAAAATCTCTTGGGATGGGACATATGCATCAATATTTGTCAAAAGTTCCCCCAGTTGAGTCCAATATGCAGCCAAGTTGGAAAACTACTGAAATGAGGCATAGCAGGCCACTATAATGACTTTGACTTTTCTCTGAGTACTATGGGAAGCCACTGTAGTCTTTGGAATAGAGGCATAGCACGATGACCTAAGTACTATATTTTATAAGGATCACTCTTGTTGCTGTATTGAGAAGAGACCACAGTGTGGCACAAATAGATGCAGGGAAATTAGGAGGCTTTTGCCATAATCCAGGTAAGAGATAATGATGCTTTAAACTAGGATCGTTGCAGTGGAGTTTATGGGAAATGGTCAAAGTCTATGATGTATGTTAAAAGTAGAGCCAATAGGATTTGCTGATGGATTGGATAAAGTGTATAAAAGAAAGAGAAAATCAAGGACAACATTTACGTACAAAATAAGTTCAATGATAGGCAATAACTGTTTCCTAAGGCTATTGCACTATAGTATTAAATGGCTAATAGACAAAACTCCTAGAACAGTGTCTGCCACATAATCAGGTATTCATAAGGTCATCTATTATTATTATATTTCAGAAGATACCACTAAGAGTCATGAAATTGTCTGTTACTTCCTGATCTGTTTTTTCAGGTGGCTAAAAATAGTTTCAATTTTTACCATTAAAAAATGTAGATATACTTCAGGAATATGAGTATTGAAATAACATATATAAGTGCATATCAGCATTTCAAAAGCAATGTGAGACATTTGAAGATTTTCCTTGAGCAAATGCGAAGCAAATATTAATTTAAAAATTAAAGAGATCTTTTAAATATTTATGTACTCAAATTATAAATCTGGTAAAGATGGCATTTCACCTTATACTAGTTATTTATTAATAATGAGAACTGTATTTTATTAGCACACTTTTCTTGTAAATTGTGTGCATGTGGTTATATTTGTGCTGAGGTAGAAGAGTGAAATTAATCTAAATAACACTCATTTTATATTCAGCAGTGGAAAAGAAGAAAATTGCATTTACCCACCAATAACTGTTTGTCTGTTTATTTATTTATTTATTTGGAGCCTTTGTTGCCCAGGCTGGAGTGTAGTGGCGTGATCATAGTTCACCACAACCTCAAACTCCTGGGCTGGAGATTCTCCCAACTCAGCCTCTCGAATAGCTGGGACCACAGGCATACACCACCGTGCTAGCTAATTTTTTTATTTTTGTAGAGATGGGGTCTTACTATGTTGCCCAGGCTTGTCTCAATCTCCTGGCCTCAAATGATCCTCCTGCTTCAGCCTCCCAAAATGCTGAGATTAGAGATGTGAGCCACCATGCCTGGCCAACTGTTTTTAAGCCATAAAAATTATAGTTGAAACACACTTTAATTACATTTTTAAGAGAAAAATAGGTTAAACTTCATGCAGTAGAATGTTATCATTTACTACACTTGTGTCAGCTTAATGCTAAATACTATTCTAAAAATAATGTGACATCAGACATGCACATATATGAGAGCATGGTGTGCTTAGAACCATGCATATGGTATGGATGAGTGAACATTTTTTTGTAAATTAGGAGTTTCAGCAGCAATATTCAATAGCATGAGTATACCTCTTTAAACATTGTATTAACTGATACCATGAAATTATAATGTATAATTCTCATTAATTCTTCTTTTGCATACAAAACTTGACATTGATCTTTTGATTGTATATAATTTAAAATTATACTTATATATAAAGAAATTCTATGTATTTTTCCTGAATTCCTCTATGGTCACTCCTGTGCCTGTGTTTGTACCATTTATGAGATATTGGATTTACAGAACTGAATATTAAACCCTAAATTTATAATTCTCAACCATGCCCAATAACCAGAATCACCATCTTAGAGAGACTTCACCAGATACATATACAGACACACACAGATATGGTCTGCAAAAGCTTTCCTGGATTATTCTGATATGCTCTAATGATGCTTCATCAAGATGATGGCACTTTGTGACACCCTGCCCCAAATAATAAGTTTAAGTTTAATTTTGACTTTGTATAAATATAGCACACAGTAACTAGTATATATTACTTTCATATAAATCTAAGCAGAAGTTATTTTGAACAAAGCAAATTCAGTAGTAACCTTTGTAAATGAAAGCTATATTATATTCAGATTCATTTTTAGCTCTTAACATGTAATTCTGAAATCCAACCACCATGTTTCACAAATCCATATCTACTTGTGTTCTTCCTAGGTTTTTAGGTGTATTAGAAATGACATTTTTAGTTTTCTTATTATTGAAATTACTGATTTCACTCTTGGTGGCCTGTCTCAACTACAACTAAAAATATAACTGTGCCTAGCAGAAGTTCAAAATGTATGATGACTACAAGAGAAAGATCTTTGAAGGATTTGTTAAGTTAAATTACAATAAGATTTTCAACTGGGAAGACCACAAGAACCAAGACAATTTTCAATAAAAAGGAGATAGTTACTTATTTATTTGGTGGTTATTTTAAAAACAAGAGTGATTTGGTGTTTTCAAATCTATAAATAATCCCAGACATTTCTTTTTCAAATTCAGCATTATTTTATAAAGTCATAGTATAGTCACCTTTTTGATTTAGAAACATATAAAAACTGAAATTTAACTTTAAACTTAAGTTATAGAAGTAATCCTCCAAGGACTGTTTTCTGCAAAGTCATTTATAAATCAATTGTTCAGAACTTAAAATGCATTTTTCCATAAATATTTCTTTTAAAGACATTGCTGAAGTCCCTGGGCAGACTTATAGAAGCCTCTTTAACACAGACTATAGCTAAAAGATGAAACATCCAATAGGAAAGAGGCCTGGAAGTTTCCTTCAAAATGGGGAAAGTGTGTTTCCCTTCCCTCTACGTGATTTGCCCTGGGCAAGAATTTTAAGGAAATTTTTCTATGTGTCTCTACCTATTTCTTCATGTCTTCCTTCCAAGTCCTCAAATATAAAACTTTTATTGTGAGAAATCACATGTGGTAGCACTTCTTCATCCCCTCTTGCCTGAGTTTAGGTCTTTTTCCACCTTATAAAATCACCTGTAACCTGGACTGTCATCCCATCCTAATCTCAGTTTCCATTTTCTCATTGGCACAAATCTTAGCTGGATATAAAGTTAGATTGATTTATGCGAGTATGTGACTCACAAATACTATTCTAATTTCTCCAGATGATTTTTCATCTTTTACTGCATTTGTAAACCCCAAAAAATATTTTAATAGAGGAATTTCAGAGAGCAAAACAAAAATAAGTGGAAATAGGCAGATAATATGGGTGAGGATATTTTTGTACCAAAGGACAATCAGTACCCCAAAAGTCAGATTCTCTGTGTTGTTCTGGCTCTTCAGAGATGCCCATCTTTTGTCTCTTAAGAACCCTTTGCATTTCTGACATCCAGTTTTTTGAGAATGACCTCTAGCAACACAAAAATGGGAACAAGAGGCTTGAAGTGTCCAGTGTTTGCGTACCTTGGTCTTTTGTAAACCATCTAGTAAGGTAAATGTCCTGTGTAGCCATTTTATAGCTCAAGTTAAAGGTTTGGAATTAATAATTTTACAAGGCTTCCACTTAGCCTTCTTTTTTTGTCATTTTGTTTTGAAAGGCTAGTGTCATTTGTTATAATTCATTGTTAGTGAACCAAAAAGGCTTTTGATAATACATATGGACCAAATTTCCATTACTTCATTTTTTAGCTTAAATTGTCATTATCCAATAGTATTTATTGAACCAGATTTGTGAGGAATCTGTGAAATTTGTTTATTGTAGGTACCCATGACACCACATTGTGAAGGGTATCCTCTAAATGTTTGTAGAATCAGTGACATGCAATTTTTGTTAATTCTCCTCAAGAATAGCAGCTTATCATCTACCGGTTATAGTGTCATCTACCATCATATTTAACCTTTTAAGGACACTGAATCACCAGAGTTATCTGCTTTAGTAATGCACATTTTTCAGCAAGAAAGTTTGAGAGCAGTGATTTATATTATGGTCCATAGTTCTTTGACAGTTTCTAAGCTATTTGGTTGGTGGGCTTGACATCAGTGATTCTCCATTGAAGATCTAGAAAGAAATATAGCAGATATCTATATAAGATATTTAGTTCCCTTTTCCTCACTCTTCAGCAAAAATATAAAAATTTTGTAGTAGTCATAATCAGAGTCTTGTCCTCAAAAGTGGAGATGGCTGCCAGTGTAGTCAACACTTCAGTACTTCTTGTTCATTCATGATCCTTGCAGAGAATCTCCTACAGTAAATATGACTTTTCATTAAAAATACTTCAAAAGAATATCTTACCGCATACTGAAAGTTTGAAAAGCTTCACTCCTTTAAGAGAAAAATAAATGAATTCAGTTTAGTTCAATTTAATGAATATCTATTAAATATCCACTGTGCCAGGCAAGGTGCTAGGCCCTGGGATTACAAGGGTGAACAAGACAAGATATGCTCATTGTTCTCAAGATCATGTTCAATCCAGTGGGAGAGACAAACACATACATATTTGGTTTTAGCCAAGGTTTGAGATCTATTTTAGAGACAAAGCCAAGTTGGACCAAGTTTCTCTCTCTATTGCTCTCAAATCACCCTGTTTTGCTTCCCACATTGACTCCTAGCACCTAGAATTACAGTAACTGGCCCATAGGATACTCAGGGAGTGTTGTTAGAAGGAATAAACTGGAGGATTCAGCATGGGCCTCCTGGAAGAGATAATACGTGTCACAAAAAAACTCAGGTGACAAAGACTAGAATGACCTTCCTGGAAGAGGAAACTGTATAAGCAAAACACATTAGATATAAAACAGCATGTTGTAGGGGTGAATTGAGCACATGCAAAAAAAATAAATAAATAAAGCAGAATAAGGGTATGCAACTAAAGATACGAGCAAGGGTCAGGTCTTTGTATTCATGACTAAGACACTGCACTTTATTGTCATTGAAAATCATTGAAGTGTTTAAAGCAAGTCACAGCATAAGATTTGTGTTTTCACAGAAAACTTTGTTAGAAAGTAATGTGATGGCTTCAGAACAGCCTGGCACTCAGATCCTATGTTTGTCATAACCTCAGTCTAAGTACTTGAGCTCAGCCTAAGATGAATGGACACTGAGAGGCTTGAAGTGTATGTAGATACAGTCCATGAAGCAGGGCCTTGACAACCATCGTGAAGTGATTGGGTTACCACATAGACAATGCGACACGTCATTTACTGCTCAGATCTAGGGATGCTGTGTTCTGGTGTCTGAGAGAGTCTGATGGAGCTCTGCAGCTTTTAGAAACAGCAGGCATTATTATGTATAGCTTTCAGAAACCCCTTCCAGTCAGGCTCACCCTTTCTGTCAGTTAGAGGGTGAAATCCATGTTTCTCAGCAGTCACGTTGAGAGAGCAAAAAAAAGAGGGATGAAGACAAACTGAATTCTAGCTACTAATCTCTGAGATGCAGTATATAAATATGCCATATTCACTCTCTTTCATTTGAATCTGCCTTCCTGGGAAGAGACCATATGTCATAAAAAAATTCATAGTTTATTTTAGATTAATCTTCAGTAGGAAGCCCCAAAATATTAAATCTCAGTGCTCTCACATTTTTCTCCTCCCCTCATAAACAATTCGATTCAATTTGAATTAATATTTATCGAGTGCTAACACAATGCATGGCAATATAGTGGATGCTGTAATAGAACTGCTACATAAAGGGATAATACTCATGTCCTACTTTAAGAAAAGGAAGCAGTCTGTTTTATACAAGACAATAGGAACAATATAGCAATAACAACCATTGCACCACAAGATAGGATCAAAAGTTATTTAATTCTGTCACCATTTATTAACCATCTGCCATATTCAAGGAAACCAATATGTCCTAAACCAAACTTGAGGAGGCTATGTTGAGGAAGACCAGAAAAAGGAATATAGATTTTGTTTGAATACGAGAGTTGTGTCATTTGTAGAGAGATAGATTAGTGCTATATACCTCATGTATGAATAAATGGGGCTATTCCTCTCAGCCAGACAGAGGTGAATAGATCCTCATTTATTGATTTATCTGGAGTGTTTTTGTTTGTTTGCTTTTCGTTAAATGACCTTAGAAGTCTTTACACGTTGCTTTATTTTGCCAAATTATGCTACACAAGCTAGCCCAGAATTAGGTAAAATTTGGTTCAGTTGTTTTTCCAAAAACTCCAATAGATAAGAATACAGGCTCTGTCATTAACTGGATTCAAATCCGGACTCCACCACTTACTAGGTTATTAGATCTCTTTGTCCTTCAGTTTCACCATCTACAAGATGAAGATAATCACACTACATTTCCATCACATCAATATTGAGAGAATGAAATAAAATAAGACCTGTAAAGACCTTAGTCTGGGACTGGCTTATCATGTTCAATGAATATTAGCTATTTTTCTCCTATAATAATGTGGAAGAAATTAAGATATGCATTCCCAAAAGCATATAGAACTATTTTTAGAGCTTTTTTTTCATCAAGCCCACATTTTATAAACAGCAGATAGACCAATGGATAGATAGGTGGATCGTGGATAAATAGACAGAAGATTGTAGTGATAGAGAGATAAAATAACACAGGTTGAGTTCCCTGGGAAAATTATAAAAAGATGTGCATGCAGGAACTTTGTTGGGAGGGCTCACAGGATCAGCTTCCTTATTTCTATAGCTTCCAGAGTTTTGGAAGCTGATAGCCCTTAACCGAATCACTCCCTAGGGAATGCTGTTGGCCAAAGAAAGCTACCTCAGCCAAGGCCATGGCCCCTTTACACGAGCATCCTGAATCCAGTGATTGATGTAGGAGAACAGGGGCCCAGTCTTTTTTTCCTCAGTTTGAGCCAACTCTGAGGAGTTATCCAGAACATCCCATAAAATAGATGAAGGCCTTTGGGTGAAGGCACTGAACTGTAACCTGCTGCTGCCCAATCCTGCTTTCTTCTCTTCCTCAGAGGTATTGATGCTGAGAGTGTGTAATCAAAGATCATGATTTAATGAAACTCATAAGATTTACTGCTTCACCAACGACATTCTTAAGAAAAACTAGCTTTTTTTTTTTTAATCTTTCTGTGAGTGCCTGTGTCAGAGAAGAATATGAAAATACTAGTATAGCTTGGTTTGGTGCTACTGACTTGATTCCTGATAAGACTCCTGCAATTTTACCCATCAGAGTTTTGTACCATTTGTGCAAATATCAACCTAGTGAAAAAGGGCAAAAACATGTACTTAGTGCTGTTATGAAAATAATTTTGACCTCATGGACCCCTGAGAATGTCTTGGCCAATGGATTAGAAGTAAATACCCTACATTTATAGTTCTATAAAAGAACATAAAGAAAGTAGTTTAGATTCTTTTAACACAACCAAAATCTTAATTTTAAAATGATACCACTTACCATTATTAGAACCGTTATTACCATGATGATTGAAATGAAAGCAGTTAATCTAAATCTTCAAATGTTGATGACAAAAATATTTTAAGGTTAATTTTTAAAATAACTTGCATAATAGCCAAAAAGTAGAAGTAAGTCAAATATCCATCAACTGATGAATACACAAAAGGAGTAGAAATTATCCAGCACTAAAATGAATAAATTACTGATACATGCTATGATGTGGATGAACCTTGAAAACATACTAGGTGAAAGAAGACAGTCACAAAAGACCACATATTGTATGATTCCATTCAAGAGATATCCAGAATAGGCAAATATATAGAGCTAGGAAGTAGATTACTGGTTGCCCAGGGTGGTGGGAGGAGTTAGGAGAAGTGAGGAGTTATTGTTAGTAAAGATGGGCCTTTTCAGAGGGGATGACGAAAATGTTCTAGAATTGATTTTGGTGATAGTTGTACAACTCAGTGAATAAGGTAAAAACTGAATTGTACACTTTAAAAGATACATTGTATGGTACACAAATTATATTTCAATAAAAGTATTAAAAAACAAATTGGTGCTTTGTGACGCACTCAGCATAGATAGAACATTAAATTTCAGCCTGGTCTGAAGTAACTATTTCTCATCATATATGTAGGAGCATATGTTGAGAAGTGATTTTTCAGGAAAGTGAGAAGGGAATTTTCTGATTCATTAAAATTGCCAAAAAAACACATATAATAACAATAATAACAAGGACTATTATTAAATTAAGTGAGTAGCTGTGCTGTCTGCTTTATATGTGATTCTCCCTGCAATTCTGAGTTAGATGACTCTATTCTCATCATGTAGATAAGGAAACAGACACTCGAGTTTTCAGCTGCCCCATTAACATTCGCTACTACTTTGAAATTCTGCTTGACAAGAATTATGATAGGAGGCAACTCCATTTTTGAATAGGTAAAAAAGCCAACTTTTAAACTTCAGTGTACTTCATTTTAGGTCGAAAGAACTTATACTTTCAATTCCACTCAAAGGTTTCAAGATTCCTAATAGAAGAGTGGTAGGTAGTGTACATGATAGAAGAGGCAGATTTCATCTAATAGTTTACTGTCTAAGAAGATGGATTCGAAACATAAAGAGCTAATAACACCAAAGATTTTCTTTGCCAGGTCATCCTTTATACATTAATTATACAGAAGTGCCGGCTTAAATGGATATTCTTGCTGTAAGTGTGTTTTTTTAAGAGAGGGTTCTTTCCCTTACTCTGCACTTGAGTTGGAAGATATTATCAGAGAGCTATCAGAGAGATAAGTTGATAGAGCAAGACAAAGTTTATTTCATTTGTAGTATAAGCTTATTCATTTACCTGAACAATGAATCATCATTGTATAAGAGACTGTGTCACCATGACAGCTAGGGTCAGATCGTCTCTGTCCTGAAGCTGCACTATGGTTTGAAATCAGATATGTATTCATAAAAACTGCTTTAACTTTTAAAGTTTTTAAATTTCTCTTATTTGTGCTTCTAATATATAACATAAAGCAATATAGCCCTACAATCTACTGCTAGATTTTCATTTTTAATATCATTCATAAATAAATGTTGCCTGATATATAAAAAAAGAATTTTTCATGTTGCTCTGTAACTCCATTAAAGACAACAATCTCCAAATAACTAGGCACAATAATATGCATTATTTTTCACAGTTAAAATATTTTTATTTTTATTTCCTCTAATTTCAAGGGTCTATTTGTATACTATTTATATCTGGTCTTGTTGGTGCATACATTTTGCTCACATAACAATTGGATTTTTTTAACTCTTTAAATTGAAAACATTATTTTAAAATCAAGGTGGAGGGAATAAGATGGGATTGATTACTTAGATGGGATTGATACTAATACCATGCCTGACTCATTCTCCACATCATTTAATTTAATCCTTCCAATCAGGAGCTAAAATAGTCTTGTTTTTCTGTCTATTGCTAACAACTTTTCTATCTTCCCTATATAATGAAAAAAATGGAAAAATCTATTTCTTTTCTGTTTGCTTGTGCTTTTTTTCATTCTTCTGCTGCTTTCCTATACTTGTTTCTTGTTTATACCATCACTTTTTTTTTCCTGAGTCACCTGGTCTGACTACTATTTTTCACAGTATCTCCGGTTATCACACGGGTTTTACCCAGCCCTAGGTTTTGCTGCCCTTCTACCCAGCTGTACAGCTGGTTCAAAGCTCACAGCTATGGAAAGTGGATTCTATTTGTTTGGTAGCCTTTTTTTTGGCAGCCTTTGCTCTTACGTTATTTCACTTTAGTTCTCTCCTATTACCTAAGATTTTGAAATAATTTTGTTCTGAGAGTTAATTTGGTTGATTTCCTTCTGTCCTTTGTTTAGTTGTCCTTCACTACTTCCAGTTAGATTTTCCCTTTTCTTTAAATGTCAAACAAATTATTACTGTTCCTTATGAATATAGTAAATGATCACCAAAGTTGATGCTTATCTTCATTTGATCCAATAAAATAAATGTAAGGATCTTATTTAATACACACACACACTGCATTAAAATAAATCAATTTACACAATTGTGATTCTCTTGCAGAAGCATGATGGCCACTTCACAGTCATCCAGTTGGTCGGAATGCTCCGAGGCATTGCGTCAGGCATGAAGTATCTTTCTGATATGGGTTATGTTCATCGAGACCTAGCGGCTCGGAATATACTGGTCAATAGCAACTTAGTATGCAAAGTTTCTGATTTTGGTCTCTCCAGAGTGCTGGAAGATGATCCAGAAGCTGCTTATACGACAACTGTAAGTTTATATGCCCTTTCCTGATATAGTTTGTTTACTTTTATTGTTTTTAATGTTATTAGAGTAATTCTGTTTCTGCCTTCCTAATTTTCTGCTTATATTTATTCCTTTGCTAATTTGATATCATTATTTAATTGAGAAGTATTTGCTTTGAGTGTCTAGTTTATAACAACAACAACAAAAAAGAAAACACAAATCTTTCGTGCCTGACTGTTTTCTTTCTTTCATTGTCCTGGGACTTTAACATCATGCTTAACGTCCATGTCAAGACTGGATGTTATAACATGGGCTGAAGTATCTTTGATGATTTAATAATTTTCTTTAAATAGAGTTCTGTGTATCTAAATGGTACAATTAATTACTACCTCAGTAACAGTGAGGAACCGGTGATTCTGAAATGACTTTATTTCCAAATGGTTTTGAATGATCTGATCATACTTATAATGAACAAGATGGGTTTCTTTGGAGATATATAAATACACTCTAAACCTTTTCCTAAATGATACTTGGAGAAAATGTGAGCAGAAATGCAAATTTAAAACTTTAGAACCACACTGTCATCCACAAATTATATCAGTTCAATTTGTCCTATGAATATTTACACTATTCATAGTGTAAATATTTCTGACTGTCCTAAACCAATTCATTTCATTGATCTCTTTGGTTATTGTTTTGAGGAATTTGGTCTCAAAGTCTCTGTTGTGCTATCTTCAAGCTACTAATTCGTAAAGTTATATTCTGTTATTTTTTAAGCAAAAATTCACCATTAACTCATTTGGCAGTCAGTTTCAATGAAAAATAAGTCATTAAAGCTACTCAAAAGATTTTTATTATATTCTCATTTTCTCACTTTACACATTTTTGTTTGTTTATTAATATTATTAATTATACTTTAAGTTTTAGGGTACATGTGCACAATGTGCAGGTTAGTTACATATGTATACATGTGCCATGCCGGTGTGCTGCACCCATTAACTCACCATTTAGCATTAGGTATATCTCCTAACGCTATCCCTCCCCCCTCCCCCCACCCCACAACAGGCCCCAGAGTGTGATGTTCCCCTTCCTGTGTCCATGTGTTCTCATTGTTCAATTCCCACCTATGAGTGAGAACATGCGGTGTTTGGTTTTTTGTCCCTGCGATAGTTTACTGAGAATGATGATTTCCAATTTCATCCATGTCCCTACAAAGGACGTGAACTCTTCATTTTTTGTGGCTGCATAGTATTCCATGGTGTATATGTGCCACATCTTCTTAATCCAGTCGATCATTGTTGGACATTTGGGTTGTTTCCAAGTCTTTGCTATTGTGAATAATGCCACAATAAACATACGCGTGCCTGTGTCTTTATAGCAGCATGATTTATAGTCCTTTGGGTATATACCCAGTAATGGGATGGCTGGGTCAAATGGTATTTCTAGTTCTAGGTCCCTGAGGAATCGCCACACTGACTTCCACAATGGTTGAACTAGTTTACAGTCCCACCAACAGTGTAAAAGTGTTCCTATTTCTCCACATCCTCTCCAGCACCTGTTGTTTCCTGACTTTTTAATGATTGCCATTCTAACTGGTGTGAGATGGTATCTCATTGTTGTTTTGATTTGCATCTCTCTGATGGCCAGTGATGATGAGCATTTTTTCATGTGTCTTTTGGCTGCATAAATGTCTTCTTTTGAGAAGTGTCTGTTCATATCCTTTGCCCACTTTTTGATGGGGTTGTTTGTTTTTTTCTTGTAAACTTGTTGGAGTTCATTGTAGATTCTGGATATTAGCCCTTTGTCAGATGAGTAGGTTGCAAAAATTTTCTCCCATTTTGTAGGTTGCCGGTTCACTCTGATGGTAGTTTCTTTTGCCGTGCAGAAGCTCTTTAGTTTAATTAGATCCCATTTGTCAATTTTGGCTTTTGTTGCCATTGCTTTTGATGCGACTTCATTATTGAGTTCTTTTTTATTTCATGCTCTATGAGTTTTTTTGAAACTTTGCTGTATTCAGTTACTCCAGAATAAAATGCAAGTTTAATATTGTGAATGGAATATTTTATGCCTTGCTATATTTGCTTTGTAGAAATGTTATCTATTAATTTACCAATGATATTTTTCACAGTTTCTTCAACAAAGAAATATAGTTCTAAGGAAAATAAATTAACCTCTCATTGTCTGATAAAGTAGCAGTGTAGCAGTATCTATTGATCTTTTAATTTGACCAAAAAGCTTCATAAAAATAAAAGTCTATCAGTTCTGAAAACAATTTGTGCAGTTTAGAAAAAGCAGTATTTTCAACTCCATTTTTAAATTGGAAAATATCATAATTATTTTCATTTTTCTCAAGGCCTTTATTTTCTTTTATCTTTACAAATTTATAACTGAAAACAACTTTTGAAGTTATAGAACAATGAATATAAAATTTTTCCGTTAAGCACATTATTTCTAATGCTGAAGAATAATGTTGAAAAGTGTTATACAAATATTCAAAATGTAATATTTATAAAAATTGCAACAAATACAATCTACTAAAAAATAAAATATGATGGAAAATTACTATACTCTTTGTGGCAGTAAGCCTATATAAATAGACTTGAAACTTAATAAAATAATATTTTAACTGCTTTTTAAAGATAGTAAGCTTATAACTAAATGTAAGATACTGATGAAATTGGCAGATAACTGAAATTTTTATGCATATGCAAGTTTTGTTACAACAAATTTAACAACCAGACTCTAAGCATTTTCTGTCTTATGTGATTCTAAAGACTCTTAGTCCTAGAACAGTGCTGTTTAAAATTTAGATTGGACCCCAGACTTAAATAGCAAATTAGGTAACCAGAATATTAACACTCTAAAAACTGCCTTTGAAAAGCTGTAGATTATGTCTTGATTAAGAAATAAGTCTCTGAATTTAGAAGGTATCAATTAAATGGCAAGTAATAAAATCAGGTGTTTTTTTTTAAGTCTCAGAACTACTTACTGTTCAGAGGACTGACTTTATAACGAACATGGATATTCAGCACTTAAAATAGTAAAGCTCTTGCCTTTAAAGACTTTATACTTAGATAGGTTAGAAGGCTCATGCTGCCTTGCAATTCAATACATTAAGTGTTGTCATGGGGGTCTTAAAAAGAAGTATAGAAGTACCAAAAAGCAGAGGTTGAAGAAGGCTTCACAAAAGGTCAAAATTTGAACCAAATCTTAGGAGAATTTATTAGGCTGACAGGTGGAGGAAAGGTAGTCCAGATGGAGGAAGAAGAAAGTAAAAAGACATGGAAATGCAAAAAAGTGAATGGGCCTATCGATGAAAATTTGGGGCCAGGGGCAATGGAGGGGCCAATTTTCCTGGAATAATGGTAAAGGTACCTGAGTGGCACTCCAAGAAATTTGAAGGTTTTTGTATAGCACTAGGAGACAGACACTGATTTATTTAAACAGGAAATAACAAAAATAGATGCATGTCTTAGCAGATATTATTGGGGCCGGGTGCAGTGGCTTGCGCCTGTTATCCCAGCACTTTGGGAAGCTGAGGCGGGCAGATCACCTGAGGTCAGAAGCTAGAGACCAGCCTGAGCAATATGGAGAAACCCCATCTCTACTGAAAATACAAAAAAAAAAAAAAATTAGCCAGGCATGGTGGCACATGCCTGTAATCCCAGCTACTGGTGAGGCTGAGGCAGGAGAATCGCTTGAACCCAGGAGGCAGAGGTTGCAGTGAACCGAGATCATGCCATTGAACTCCAGCCTGGTCAACAAGAGTGAAACTCCATTTCCAAATAAATAAATAAATAAATAAAAGATATTATTGAAACAGTGTGAAGAAAGGAAGGAGAGTTTGAAGGACAGGAGGACTAGTAGCAGACAGACCAGTTAGGCATTATTGCAATAAACCAGAATGGTCATATGGCTTTAATTAGGGCAACGACAGTTGGAATAAAGAGGAGGGGAGAGAAATAACATAAATTAACATATGTTGTTCATTATATGTTCATTATGATTCAATAACTAATTGGATAGTAATTGTAAGGAAGAAGGAGGATTTAAAGATGGCACTAATATTTCTAGATTGAACAACTGGTTAAATGGAGATGCTGTTAATCAAGACAGAGAATCCCTATTAGAGATGACCTGGCTAGTGGTATTAGATTACAAAGCAAAATTATAACAGAAGATATTCTATTGTAACAAAATTATAATAGACAGATATTCGTCTCAAAGGCAGGATAATGCCAAATGATCATTGGCATTCTGTCGAAACTTTGTTTATAAATTTTAGAGCTTTCTATGAATGTACTTAGCCCCCAAATACTTTTCACATTTCCTCTTAAAAAGAATGAAACAGTTAGAAACCTGCCTACTGAAGATACAAGTCAATTCAAGCAAACCCTGTATAATAAAATACAGAGGAAGAATAGTCATTTATATGAAAAGGATTCTTTGTTTTATAAGAACATATGCATGAAAATAACTTTAAAGAGAAAACTCACTTGATATGTATATATTTTATGTATAATTCAGTTTTTTTAAGTTGTATCTGTATATAACTTTCTTTGAACATATATTTTACCTTAGATGATTTTGACTTTTTCTCTTGCTGTGTAACTATAATTGCTATTTGCGCATTATTTGTAAATGTTTTTTATAATCTGTGTCAGGAAGGATTTGGAGGAAAGAGAGGCTGTGAGGGCTTAAAAACAAGAAGACACGATAGATAAAGTTTGGGTTTTGTGGGGCAGTTGTTGGGGAGAGGTTTGTAATCTTCAAGAAAAAAAATATCCTTAGAACAGTATGCTACATGGAAGCTATCCTTTTCTAATCAGGGGCAGAATAGGCATTTTCCATTAAAATGACTTTGCCAATTTAGAGACCCACAAATCACAGCAAAGAGCAATCAGAACTGATTAAAGAAGATGGTCTGGAAAGATTGTGTGAGCAGTGCGAGTCCAGCTCTGGTTATGGTACTGGACTGGTCCTCATGTGGAAGAGAAACAGAAGGGCCATGGGAGCCAGAGTGGCCGGACCAGAAAGCAATGTGACAAGAGAGTTTACCCTCCAACAGTGAGTCTTTCAGAGCCCCGTTTAAAAATCATATACATGTAATATATAAGACAGTATTGTCCACATTTCAAAATACACTAAAGTAAATGAAGAATGAGATTTACACCTAAATATAAGTAGAAATTCTAATATTTTCTTCTTCAACTTGAGTGTTTTGCATGCCGTGCTCTAGGTCTGACATATTCATTCACTGTGTGCTTTACACAGTTTATTATAGAGCTACCATATTTCAGGCACTATTCTTTGGAGGGCCAATTGTGAAACAGCTTCGCTAATTATCAGTCCCAAAAAAGGACTCCCATTCCATGAGGAAAACAGCAAAAGATCAATCATCACTATGCCAACCACCAGAAACACGAGTCCATATGTACTTATGCCCACTGCATCCTGGGCTACTGTGTAGGTCCACCATGCACTGGTTACCTATTTGCCAAAATCCAGTGAAAGAAAACATATTCACAAGTTATGTGAAATGGGTTTACTTCTTATAGATAATTAGCAAGGGACAGAAGTCTTGGATCCATTGTGTGTGGTTCCTCCAAGGCTGAAGAAAGCTGAACAGGAAAGATGTAGTCTTGATGTGAATGCTCTTACTTTCACAGCTGAGGGACCCTGAAAAGCAGTCCACTCTGGCTTATGTACTTCAGGGGCCACATGACATACTGGGCAAAGCTGTAAAGGACATCTGGCTTCCAGGGAAGAGAGGAACAAAACTCAGTCTGTCCCATGCAGTTCCTTCCCAACTCAAGCTATTCAATTTCCTAGGAGGGACAGGTTTCAGGCAGTTCCTCCCTATCTGAGGATATTGCATTCCCAGCACATTCTACTGTTATTCTTCAGAACTACAAGCAAGAAAGCAAAGAGAGCTGGGTTGGTCCAAGGCCACTCAAAGAACTCTACTGCACCACTAACCAAAAATAAAGGGATTATTGAAAACAGATACATGGCTACACAGGAATAAGACCAAGGGTAAACACATAAGGCATATAATAAAACTCATATATTGTACGGACACCAAGAGTCGACAGCACAGCACGAAAGGCAACAAGAGTTGTAGCAGAAGATTTTTCTGGTATAGTATGTAAGCCCTGAACTAAAATACATCAAGCTTTTTCAAAGGAACTTTAAGATCTGATAATGGCATGAAAACCAGGAAATGTGTATTGTGGGCCAAGATAGAAGGAAATAAATGCACAAAAATAGGATGTAGATGAGAACTGAGGCCTTGTTTTTACATGCCAATTCTATGACGAGATTACAAAGCACTTATGAGAGATTAGTGAATGATTAGGGTCCGCACCTAACAATACATGTATAATTAGTGTTATATGGCTAAATTTATCTGCATAAAAGTTACTGACAGTTCACATTGTTTCCATCTGATTACGTGGTCTCCTGTCCGGTTATAATTTAGGTGCTAAGAAATCACTGCCTTTTCTGAGTTTGACACACATTCACATGGACAACTGTTTTATAACCAGTTCCAGAGGAGGGAGTCTCTCATTTGAATATTGCTAGGCAACCCAGTCTTAAACTTACATTGAAAATGCTAAGCCTCTTTGCTCTCAATTATGGAAATGAGATCCTATTTACCTAAAAAGAACATTAAAAGATATGTTATGGTGCACACTCATCCATTTTAAGAGATAAGTTTCATTTAAAATATAATGGCAGTAAGTGTTCAGATTTTTTTAAAAATTCTCATGAGTAAACTTCTTTTATTAGATTTTGAAGATCAAAGCAAAATAGAAGAATCATTTATTGCAATACTCGTTAAAAATTTTATGAGTCCTTGATTTTAACCTCCAATTGCATCGATTTTGTGTTATCCATAGCAAATTTTGGTTTTGTTTCTTTGACAGCAGCAATTCAGTAGAAATACTTTCTTTGTTGAAATACAGAGCTTCATTATTGACAATATATAATCTGCATAATTACAGTTCTGTTAACATCTTAATTCTGTTTACTTTGCATTCATAGGACCTCTTCCAAACTCTAACACTTAACCTCTGCTTTTCTCCATAAATTCTGAGAAAAGTCAAATTTTCTATCCATCTAAGAAGACATAGCCTACATCCAACATGGAGATAATTATAAAAAATAATGAAGCAGCATGAGGGGAAGGTATTTAATGTGTATTTTAAAGTTGGGAGAGATTCTCCTTCACCTAATTTGGGTGTTTGTGAATTGGCTTGACTTTTTGAAGTTAATTTTTAAGCCTTGAACATGTCCAACTTTAAGAACTTTAAGAATAAATATTTTAACACAAGTGAGATCTGCCTTTAAGTACTTTCATTAACATGAGTAAATGAGATTTGTCTGGAGATCATGCTCAACCTTTTAGTAAAACATACTCAGAACTTTCACTCACTTTGTCTCTTAAATTAAAGGGTTGGTGTAAAAAGTTTGCAGCCAGAAAAAAAAATTAAAGGTTTCAATTACAATTATATAATAACCAATGCACTGAATAAAAGGACTCACACTGAAAAATATTACTGATTTCTTGGATTCTAAAGAATAAAACTTTATCCATTGAAATTCTACCACGGGATTCTCTGTCATCAAGTCACTGGTGGTGGGGCTGACACTGTGCTAAGATACTATATGTGGTAAAATGCATTTTACTCTAACTCTACCGTAGTTCAACTGGACCTAAGCTGAAAAATTACTTATACTCAATTTTTCTTGAAGGCTTGACCAAGCTAAAAATGGAGGGGGTTTGACTGCTTTAGGCACAAAACAGGCACTTAGGTAGAAAATCATGAAACCAACTGTGTTAGTCTGTTTTCTCGCTGCTAATAAAGACATATCTGAGACTGGGTGATTTATAAAGGATAGAGGTTTAATTGACTCACAGTTCCATATGGCTGGGGAGGCCTCACAATCATGGCAGAAATGGAGGAGCAAAGTCACGTCTTACATGGTGACAGGCAAGAGAGAGCATTTGCAGGGGAACTCCCATTTATAAAACCATCACACCTCGTGATGGTCACTACCACGACAACAGTATAGGGGAAACCACCCCATGATTCAATTATCTCCACCTGGCCCCGCCCTTGACATGTGGGGATTATTACAACTCAAGGTGAGATTTGGGTGGGGACACAGCCAAACCATATAATCTACTAACATAGAAAAAGCTACATATAGCAGCATAAATAGAATATAAGAACAAGCTCCTTCAGAGAATTCACTGGGAAATTCAAATAAAAGAAATGGCACTTTTTTAGGCAAACCTCAATTCAGCCACATAAGAATAAAGAAAAGTGAGAAAAATAGCAGCATTATCTGAACGCTATGATGTGAAGATTTAAATAACTTATTGTTCAGTAAAAAAGGTGATAAGTAAATAAACCTTGGAAAAGTGAAAAACAATAAAAATCCAAGCTGGATAAACCAAATTCATCTATTAAGAAAGGAGCTATGCCACTTGGGAAAAAACAACAAAATGACTATTCACACACACACAAAGTAATAGTTCTATGATAGATACTATGCTAGCAGTCAATCAAAACCAGTCAAATGTATTGACCATTATAATTCGCTGATGAGGAAGAAATCGATGCGCCAATACTAGGTTTCCTAAATTCACAGGAAAACAGTACTCTTGCTCCAGCAAATGTTTGATAGATTAATTCATGAAGAGAAAATTTGACAGTTTTTATATACTTTTTTCAATACAAACTTTTTGTAAAGGATACTCTGATCATCTAATACAAAAGATATATTCTTAAAAATTAGTAGTCTCCACATCTTGAGCCCATTTGTCAGAAAGCAAATCCACAACAATGGAGATGGAGGAGCAACACACGTAACAAATGGGAGAGACTATGTGCTAAATGCGTGGTAAGAGTCTTCTCCAATAACTGTTTGAGGTGTGAACACCATAAACATCAGCTTGGATCATAGGCATAGAGACCCAAAATCTTAATATCTTAATGGTGCTTGTCTGGGATGATAGTTTCAGAAGGGCACAAATCTCTTATGAAATATACTGCTTAGGTGCAATGGCAGATGTTAAGCATATGATGGAAAATGGGGATTAATACAATACCAAAGGAAATTACTGCATAAAGAATTATTTCCTGAAAAGTCCTCATCTATGAAGCTTAAGAAACAACAGTTTGTGGTCATTACAGAGTGATTTTTAGTAAAACAAATGAAAAAGATTTTAAGATTATCATACACAAAGGAAAAAATGACTGATAAAATGGTAGCTTCATCAAAAATTTTGAAAATAGAGGGATCCATCTGGCTCAGTCATATGTACTATTAAGAAGGCAAGCCAAGCTTTGAGAAAACCTCTGTATTTTATTTGTACAAATCACATACAAAAAAGAACCTAAAAAACAAAAACAAGAAGTCCTTGTTACATGTAGTAAGCCTTTTGTCTCTTCAATATGTGTTTTAAAGAAGAGGATCTACTCGGGAGGCTGAGGCAGGAGAATTGCTTGGGAGGCAGAGGTTGCAGTGAGCTGAGATCGCGCCACTGCATTCCAGCCTGGGCAACAGTTCAAGACTCCATCTCAAAAAAAAAAAAAAAAAAAAAGGAGAGGACTCTAAGACATAGACCTGGGAAGTCATCATTATTTAACACAAGAGAACACTGAGAAACTCCAACTTTCTTTTCAGCACTCAAGATTTGGTGTGTCACTTGCAAGTGGTTATTTTGTTTCAATTTTGTCCTAAGATAACATTTCCTATAGATTTGTGGTGAGCAAGAAATTTTATCTTTTACATTTTTGAAAGCTTCTCAACACCTACAGTAATATACTACTTAATGGCTTCTTTATTAATTGCTGATAATAAAACCAATAAGAAATAGGTAGAAAGAAAGTGATTGAAATTATAAGAACATTGTCTTTAGTACAATTACATTCATTTCTTCTCTGATATCACTGTTAATCACAACCCACCAATCTGTAAACCTAAAACAATCTTTAATATATTGCAAAAGCAATGAAAAATCTGCAATAGAAAGAAGCAAATGTAGCAAATGTTAAAGCACTTACAATGATGGGTTAGGATATTCACAAGCAGACAAGAAAATTCACAAGCAGAGGGGGAAAGTCTCTAAAAGCATATTGAACACAAAAGGATATCTATAGCCTGGATAAGATCCAATAAAAATGACTTATAAAAATCACAGAATACATAATATTTTAATATTTATAAATATCTGCAATACATCTAGTCCTTCTAGCCTAAGTGCTAATCAGTGAGGAATAATCAAATGCCAGTCACAGTTCTCAAGATATTTTCCATACAGTTTGATGATTAAGAATCTCATGAAATGGCAAGTGCTGTTTGTTCGTGTGTTAGCAACATTCAGCATTGTCTAATTCAGAGAAACTCTCCCTGTTCCCATGATTTTAGAACAAACCCAGACTATATTGATTTACTGAGAGAGATCAATCAGCACATGTCCAGCAAGCAGAGAGTAAAATGTCATTGGCCCATCTTGCTTGTACAGAAAAAAAGACAAAGTAAAACTGTACACAAACATGCTGACTTTATTTTTTTGGTAACTTTTTTTTTTAGGTTCAGAGGATACATGTGCAGGTTTGTCACATGGGTAAATTGGGTGTCACTAGTGTCGCTAAAGTTTGGTGTATGAATGATCCCACCACCCAGGTAGTGAGCACAGAACCAAATAGGTAGTTTTCAACCCTGAACCCACCCCCATCTAGTAGTCCCAAGTGTCTATTTTTCCTTTCTTTATGTCCCTGTTTTGCTCCCACTTAAAAGAACATACCTGCTGACGTCAAATCTAGAGTTTCAAAGATACCAACAGAGGAAATAAAGTCATAACTAATGCTTACTCGCTAGTTTCATCTCTGATGTGAAAAGAATGCTTTTCTCCTTCAACAGTAAACAGCTAAGAAGAAACACATGATAAATACAAGACAAACCACATGAAATCTTCATGGGAAAGCTTACTTATTCCCAGTGTAAAAAGCTTCACATCAATGGCAAATAAAGTGAAAACATTACCAGTTATTTATGCTGTTTGCAACAGATCCTATCGGCTGCCCATTCAACCTCTCTCGTTACTTCTTCCTGGCTGATGAAACCTTGAAATTTGGATATTTACAATGAGCTCAGATCCAAGAAATAAATCAGGATTTATATGTCAGTTATAGTTATACCACTGTCCTTGGACACTTAAGTTTTACACTTTGACCGGTCACTTAAATATAATAGAAGTGAGATGAGGAATTTCTGGGAAAATTTCTAGTTGAAATCTATCAAAAATAGGTTTGAGTGGGGAGCTTTCTAGTACTGGCCCTTTCACTTTCTTTATTGCTTTGAATATGGATTTGGGAGGACATAACGCTTGGAGCTGTGATAGCCCTCTTGCAGGCATGAGGCAGCAAGCCTAAGGATTTAAACCCAATGCTGAGGATGGCCAAGTAGGAAGATCTAAAGAGCCTGGATCTCAGATGAAATTGCTGAATTTCTGCATCAAAACAGAAACTTACTCCTGTTTTTTATTTGTAATTTAATTGTTTTATTTGCTTAAGCATCTGAGTATTGGGTATTATGACTCTATGACTTGTATCTGAAGACATTCTACCTGATATAGTAATCAACAAATATGAAAACTTCCATATTAATAGATAACATAAATAAAAAAATAATAAAATGAGGAGTTTAACGTGTCCCCACAATCACACAAACTAACTAGGTATAAGGATACTATAAACATACAGTTAGTTTGGGGCCCCAATAATCATAATTTATTCATTTTACACATATTCTTAATATTATTAGTCACTAAGTTAGGCCGTGGGGATAAAAGTGCTTAGAGTCTCAAAAGGAAAAAGAGACAAGTATGATTGCATCAAACTAAAAAGCTTCTGAATAACAAAGGAAACAATCAACAAAATGAAAAACAACCTACAGAATGAGAGAAAACACTTGCAAACCATAGTTTTCTGATAAGGAATTAATATGCAAAATATGTAAGGAACTCATACAACTCAATAATAATAATAACCTGGTTAAACATGGGCAAAAGACCTGAATAGGTATTTCTCAGAAGAAGACGTGCAAATGGCCAACAGGTATATGAAAAGGCAGTCAACATCACTAATCGTCATGGAAATGCAAATAAAAGCACAATAAGATATTACTTCATACCTGTTAGAATGGTGATTATCAAAAAGACAAAAAACAGCAAGTGATGGTGAAGATACAGGGAAAAGTGAACCCTTGCACATTGTGCATGGTAATGTAAATTGGTACAGCTATCATGGAAAACAGTCTCGAAGTTCCTCAGAAAATTAAAGATAGAATTACCATATGATTCAGCAATCCCACTTCTAGGTATATAATCAAAGGAAATGAAATCAGCATCTTGAAGAGATTCTGCGCTCCTGTGTGTGCTGCATCAGTATTCAAAATAGCCAAGATATAAAAACAACCTGAATATTTCTTGATGAATGAATGGATAAAGAAAATGTGGTGTGTGAATTATCATTCAGCCCCCAAAAAGAAGAAAATCCTGCCATTTGCAAAACATAGATGAACCTAGAGGACATTATGCTAAATGACATAATCCAGAATCAGAGAGACAAATACAACATGATCTCATTTATATGTAGAATCTAAAACAGTCTCATAGAAGCAGAGTAGAATGGTTGTTGCCAAGAGCTTCAGGGAGAGGGAAATGGGAAGATGTTGGCCAAAGGGTACTAAGTTTTAGTTTGGATGAATATTTCTGGAGAGCTAATACACAATACTAAAGTTAACAATACTATATTGTATGCTAGAAATTTGTTAAGAGGGTAGATCTTAAGTGTTCTCACCAGAAATTTTAAAAAATAAAGGTAAATATGTGAGGTGATAAATATGTTACCTAGCTTGATTGTGGTTATGATTTCACAATGCATATTAAAAACATCAAATTTTATACCTTATATATAGATAATTTTTTGTCAATTATATTCAATAAAACTTAAAAAGCGCTGGGGAGAAAACATTAAATAATCATGCTATTGGATAAGTAATTACAATCGGAGATTCTGTACAACAAATCTGGGAGTACCTACTGTTTTGGTAGGTACTGTTCTGGTCACTGGACATATTCCAATAAGTAAGCTTTCTTCATACAGTTTACAGTCTTGAGGATGGCAGAAATAAAAAATAATTTTTAAAAGATAATCTCAGATAGTGATAAATATTGGATATATAACAAAAAATAAAAGTGAGTAGTTACCTTGAAAGACATGGCCAGTAAATATTTCTTTAATAAAGTTGTCACCTTTGAAGTAAGACCTGAAAATTGTAAGGGTACCAGCCAGGAAAAGATTTGAAGTCAGAATCTTCAAAGATGAGAGAAAAACAAATATAGCTCCTAAGATGAGAACAAGCTTGGCGTATTTTAAAACTAGGAATAAAGCCAGGATGGTTGATACTCTGAGAGGTAGGGGAGAGTGTTAAGGAAACAAAGAAAGAAGAGCCGGATGCTATAGGAACTCAAAGGTCATGGAAAAGAGTAGAAATTATATTCTATCTACAAAAGGAAGCCATTGGAAAATTTTAAGTGGAGGGTGACATATGATTTGTGTTCTAAAGAGCTCATTCTGGCTGTATGTTGAGATTGATTTACAGAGGGGAGGGGAGAGAGACAGCAAAGAGATCCATTTGCACAACCCTAGACAACCTAGGAAATGATGGTGCCTTGGTGTATGCCAGTAAAGAAAATAATGAAGAGTGGTGAAGATACTTGGGATATCTCGTGGCAATAGATCTGCTTGGAGAAAATATATATATTATACATTATATATTTTATATATATATACACACATACATATATATGTTTTTTGTGTATGTTTGGGGGTTTTTTGTTTGTTTGTTTTTCTAGATGAGGAAATTGAGGCCCAAAGAAATGATTTACACAAGTCACACGGCTATTCCATGGAAGACTATGTCAGTTAGCCATTGCAGTAACAATGTTTGGGGAAAGTGCCTGTCCCACAATCAAATCCTCCTTCTTCCCCAGTAGTTTCCACTGCAAATTCTCTTCTGTCATATGCAAACTCCCTTCAGTCTCTCACCTCTGAGACTCTTGCAGAAGGCAATAGATATCGGCAGTTGAAAGTCTTTGAAGGTTGAGAAAAAAAGTGAAAGATCTCATCATTTTTTATGGCTGCATAGTATTCCATGGTGTATATGTGCCACATTTGCTTAATCCAGTCTATCATTGTTGGACATCTGGGTTGGTTCCAAGTCTTTGCTATTGTGAATAGTGCTTCAATAAACATACGTGTGCATGTGTCTTTATAGCAGCATGATTTATAATCCTTTGGGTATATACTCAGTAATGGGATGGCTGGGTCAAATGGTATTTCTAGTTCTAGATCCCTGAGGAATTGAACAATGAGAACACATGGACACAGGAAGTGGAACATCACACACCGGGGCCTGTTGTGGGGTGGGGGGAGGGGGGAGGGATAGCATTAGGAGATATACCTAATGTTAAATGACGAGTTAATGGGTGCAGCACACCAACATGGCACATGTATACATATGTAACAAACCTGCACGTTGTGCACATGTACCCTAAAACTTAAAGTATAATAAAAAAAAAAAAAGAGAAAGATCTCTTAGTCTTTGGTGATAGATGTTACAAATGCAAACATACCTCAAAATGTTATTTTATTTTATTTTTCTTACCAGTCTTTTCAAATTATTCTACAGTCAGTATTGTACTTTTATCGTAAAGGAAAGTATTCTACAGTGAGTATTGTACTTTTATGGTAAAGGAAAGTATTCTACAGTGAGTATTGTACTTTTATGGTAAAGGAAAGAAAACAATATATGTTATAAAACTACAGAAAGAAATAGCTCCTGGCAGAGTTCCAAGGTAGCCTTCTGTTTGGTATATTAAAATTTCTTCTCTCTGGTATTAGTCAGTCGCTAAACAACATGTTTGTTTGTTTTAATACTACTTCTTTAATCAAAAATTTGGCTGGAGGTCACTTCACTAGGCAACATTTATTTTTAAATGAAAGATAAAGAGATTAAGGAAATAAATATTACTACTACTGATTTTTTAAATAGAATTCCGGGCAATATTCCAAGAAACCTCAGATTCTTCCCCAGAGTTTAAAATCTAATACCTATTCCTCAATGTCACCATAGGGCCTACCATGAGCCCTAGAATCAACTTTTCCAAACCTATAAATAATGATTAGGAGATCTGAAGCTAGAGAAAATGCTACAGAATCTTAAAGTGTGTTTTTTAAAGATAAAAAATTTTAAATACTATAAAAATGTATCCATATCCTTATTAAGAAATAAATGCCTTTTTTTTTTTTCATTTACTGTATTTTCCCACCTGGCTATCCGTTGATTGGTCTGTGCTAGCTACTTACTGATCAGGCTTATATAGGTCAAACCTTTGCAGTCATGATTTATTGCAGGAAAGCAAAAGAAAGCCACTGAAAAAATGACTGCAAAGAGCTTTCCTCAAACTCTCCCTTGGGCCTCTCTGTCTCTTCAAGGAACAGCTCTGAATGCATCTATGATCCATCAATATTTTCATATATTCATATCATTCCCTGTTCACATTAACATAAACACACAAAGTTTCGCTGTACCTAGTTTTGCTTCTTTAAACTTGCAATAAGAACAGGGTATTATCATATGAAGCATACACATTACTCAGTTGTTTAACCATCCTCTTAATCAGTGTATAATATGTGTCACAAAAAGGCAGCTGCTAAATGAATTATACATAAAGGTAATGCTTTCTAGATTACGCCTGCCTGTATATATTGCATAATTTAGGTCCTGGTCCTTAATTTTCTTTTTATGGAAGCTGAATCATTACCTTGTTCTTTTAGTAGTCCAAATGTTTGTTTTTCATGTATGCTATAAAAGTAAACTTTTTAAGAGAAGTCAACATTTTAAATTTGTGTTTATAGCATGTATTTTTCTAAAGGCTCTTTTTTTAAGGAAAATTTTCAGGCTGTGTTTCTTAGTTAAGATGAAACTACATTTACTTTTAAAATAATTGCCACTAAGGGAAAAGGATAAATTTGATAGAACCAAGTTGGTTTCTTATATAAAGTAAAAACTAACAAAGAAGTCAAGGAATAAACTATTACACCCTCATCTCCACCCTACCCTCTATAGGTTCCATAATGAAGGCATTTCAGTAGCCCTATATGGATATGCAGTCATTAAGAAATGGAAATATTACAGACATAATATGGTAGAGTAAACAGTAGGTTATAAAGTCAGAGCTGTGATTTTAATCTCAGCTTGGCCATAATTCAGTGAACAGACACGGATCATTAATTTGAAATCCTTGTACCTCGGTTTCCACATCTTGAACAGAATTAATAAAACTGACCACTCTATTTTACAGAATGTTATAAGAACCAACAGGATAATAAATAAGCTCAATTATAGATCCTAGCCACTGTTGAGACTAACAGCATAGGAGTCACCAGAGACACTTATTGAAAAATGCAGATTTCCAGTTTCAGCCCCTGAAATTCATTTTTATTCAGTATGTCTGAGGGAAGAATAGCAAGAATTTCCAATCTGGAAATTCAGATTTTTAATAAACACCCAGGTGATTGTGAAACAGGTTATCTAAGAGTTCCATCTTGATTAACTGCCCTACTACAATCTAGACATATCCAATTATTTCCACCTCCAGCCTTACACATCATTACATAGGACAGAAGTCATAAGCAGGTAAAATAATTGTCAATACAGTGGAAAGGGGGCGAAAATAGGAAGGAAAGAGAGTGAACAATGGGAAGTTAGAGCTGTTCTGGTTACACTAAGCATACTGTACAACATAAATTAATAATTTCCCTGGCGTTATTCTTAGCATTATTTTATTCTATCTCACCCACACACTTTTAGTTTCTATTATAAGATAGTTTTTCATGTAAAACATGCTTTATAATGAAGAGTGAGACTATGAGCCCTGATTTTTTTCTCTGGTGTTCCTTTTGTTGAATTTAGTATTTTCCCTTTTGCTACCTTTTTCTTGAATTTTCTTCTCTTTAATGTATCTATGACAATTACTTGTCTCCAATATAGACCAATGTAGAAATGTATGTCCCTTCCATGGCACTTACTGAGGACCTTAAAATTTTGTGAAAATACTTTAAACTATGATATAACTATAACCTATGGCCAGAACATAGACAACTTTTCTTAGACAGTAATGTCATTCAGTTGCCTCAGGTGCTTAATTTTATCTCAGAGTCTTAAAACAATTACGTATTATTTCAGATTATGCCATTGAAACTTTAATATCTCTAAAGTCAATGGGGTTTTAAGGCACTTGGAAATGATTAGGTTTTGCTTGAACTCCAATATACCTTATGGGAAATAGGAGAAACTGTGGGAATTGCAGTTTCAAGAGTTTTGACCTAGAATATCCCCCTTGTTCGAAGGTGAAATTCATATTCCACATTCAACATTAGAAACTACAGTAATCTCCAGATCACTTTATTAAAACTGCACATGCTGAGGGGGAAAAAAGACAAAAGCATGATAAAACAACACCTTTGCAAAATCATCAAACCATGCTACCAAAGGGTCATGATACATTTGTATAGGTGTGCCCTCTTGTGGTGAATGAATGGAACCCAGGACATTTGGAAAGGGTTCTGAAAATCAGGGAAGAGCAATTTTGATTTTGGTTTTCCTTTCTTAGTTTAATATTGTCTGAGATAGAAAATGTACATATTAATAAGCCATGATAAAACAGGATTTTACTTAGTATGTATATTTATTAAAGCTTAATAAACCTGAACTATTTGCCCAGAGAGGAAGGAGCAAATGAAATTGTCTGCTAGTATTTAACTGCGAAGTTTCCCAGACTTAAATTGGGATTCCAGTAGTGGATTTTAAACTGATTTAGTCAGTGTTTCCATCTATAAAATTTAAGATATAATTAGAAACAAAATCCCAGTAAAAAGATCAAATGTAAAATTAGTAAAAGGAATTATTAAAATGAAAAAAATTTGTGTTTAGAACAAATCAGGTAGAAGAAAGAAAGGAGTAGAGAGAAACTTACGTGGAAAAGAGAATAAAACATGCAGGCTTTTCGGTGACATTTTTAAATGCCAATGCTAAGTTATCTTGCATATGAATGAAATTTATGCTTTTGAGAACATTGAAGAGATGATGAAAATCTCCCACAGGGCAAGAGGGCAACTATGATTTCAGAACAAGGTGTGAGGCAGTGAGAGTTTCTACATATTGGCTCAGTAGCTTGTATCAAATGTCCTATACTTCATAATCTAATTGATACACATGGGGGAAAAAACAGAGAGATACAAACCCAACAACCTGATTGAACTCTAATTAAGGAAGAGAAAAACAGTAAAAGGTTAAACCTGAAGAGAATATTAAAATATAACGTACCACAGTGATTTTCTGTTGTATTGGGAAAGTTACCAGAGGTCATAATAGCAATTGCAGGCACTACTTTGAAAAATAAGTGGTACTTATTATGCTTATATATTAATGAATTTTGAATAAAATGATTATAAATTATTTTCCTGCACTACCACAGATTATGCTTTAATATATATCATCACAGAGTTTAGAACACATTTGTTCAAGTAAGAGCCTCCCATTCTATCACCACCATTACAGTTTATTTAAGTACTAGAAATGACGCAGAAAGATATAAGGCATTTTAGCACCTAGTAGTATCATACAGGAAAGAGTATTGTTCTTATTCTGAAATAGAGAAATGAAATATAAGGAAATCTCCAGAACAGAACATTACCTTTTCTGTGATCGTTTAAATTCTGTTTCTGGCTACATATTCTTATGTGCGTTTTTTTAAAATTTCTACTCTTGAAACCCTATAAAACATTGACAGAAAGGGGATTGTAACAACCATATATAATAGCATTCATTACGCTCCCTTCAGTATTTTGCACTGTTCTCTTGATTTTTTAATATCACTGTATATTCATTTTCACTACCTATCTAGCTTTCAATTTGTGAGATTAATCTAGGTCATATTTTCATCAATATAGTTTCTAATGAAAGTTTTTAAAAACTCATCATGTCTTGCTACTCCCTAGATTGTAGCCATCCTGCCATTCACGTTGGAAAGAAATGAAGTGCAGAGGAATCTGAACTGTGTAATTTGAAAGGTGTTGAGACCAGATTGCAAAATTCCTGTCCCTCAGTGTATGTAGCTTGAATTTAGCTTGCCTGGAACAATCCAAGATAAAAGAGAGGATAAGTGAGGCGGGGCACAATTTATAAGAGACAAACAAGAATGGAATACAAATGTGGCACATTCTGACAGAAATATGCCTCATTAAAACATCATTCTGTGAGCTCGCTTGATTTGCCTGTATTGTGCCCAGAATCTTAGCTGCCATAGCCAGAGAGGGCCCACCAGTACAGACATTGACAGGTGACAATATCTGGAGAGTATTCTTTAATTCTGGATTCATTGTGATGACAAAGGGATTACTTAAAATAGCCTAAACCTATGTTATGAAGATAAAATGAAATAACATTTTGCCATGTATTAAATTAACCATAGGCCTACTCAACATACAAAAAAAATGACATCCTAATATTAAATCCCAATTTCTTCTAATTAAAATTAGTAAAATGTATCTAAGACAGTAGTCTTGTTTTGTTCTAATCTGAATTCTTCCAGTTTTCAATGTCTCTTTTCTATAGCTTGTCATTTTTATAAATACATTTGCTCAAAGTACACTTCAGTTACAGTATTTTCCACTGAATTTCTAAGGTGAAATTTCTAAGGTGAATTACTTCCTATAATAAAGTGGAAAATATTACTTCTCTGCTCTTTTTGTAAATCCAGAAATAACATCTCTTTGTGTGGTGCTGTAGCACCTCCAGTATCTTTCTGAGTCCTCATATTATACACTGCATTTTTCATATAAATGGAAAATATTGAGAGGGATTTTTGGTATTACATTATCAAGGCAGTTTCAGAGTGAAAAGAATTGCAGCTAAGATTGTACTCCCTAACGCTGGTCAGCTTACTTGGAGTTGTCTCAAGTCCCTGTGTTTATCTTAAGAAAGAAATTAATGTAGTTCAACAGCCCCTCTACTGGCTTTGAACACTGCAGAAATTTTATAGAATATTAGCGTTTATGTGGGTGGGGCACTATTACTGAGACATCTTATAATTCATAAAACATCATGGTTTTCAAGATGCAAATTCTTCTGTTTTTAAGTAAAATAATCAGGTTTTGCAGACATTCAGACTAAAAATCCTAGTAGAAATTACATTAACCTAGGCAACTTTTTAAGAACACAAAACTGGGAGAATTGTAAAATTCTGCCTTGAAGTGAAACCAGTTTCTACTTTCAATGGTAATTATTGAATCTTAGGTGGGTATTCTTAAACCAGATAATTAAAAGGAAAATCCTACTTGAGTAAAGGAATCCTGATATTAAAGTTGTAGTGAGGTTTATTTTCATTTCAGTGGTCCTCCTTAAGCATTCCTTCCCAGTCAGAACTTTCTGAATATCTCTTTGGGGCTTACACAAATGTATACAAGCTTGAGGGTTATACCTTTGGATTTCCTCTCATGGATGTCCTGGTAGTCCTCGTATACAAAGTGCATGATTGGCATATACAAAATCAGCACAGCTCTGAGACTGCTGCTCAGCAAATTTGCAAAAAGTGCTTCACTCTCTTGGTGAAAAAGTATCCCTCTTCCCCCAGTATATACTGAAATGTCAAAAGCATTGTTTATGTATGATTTAGGCCACCAACCTATCTGATAGGGCTTCCTTATAGGTCCTGGTGACCCTTTGTAGCTCAAATAAGAGATTGAGGTCTTTTTAGCAGTATGTCAAAACTAAGAGCTGAGGGAAAAAAGAGAAAAGAGAAAAGGTGGAAGAGGAAGGAGGAATAAATACCAAGCCTCCTTTGCTTTAGGCTTAGGTAATCAGCCTATCCGTTTATGTGAATATCTCCTGATTCCCACTTTTAAAATGTTTAGTAAATGCTAATTTAACACGTGAAAAAGACAATAAAGATGAAACACGTTTTAAAACAATATGCAAAATAACTAAGGATTAAGCAAGGTGTAAACTGGAAGATTAAAAAGGGCTTGGAGGTGCCCGAAGAAACGGATTTTTCTTTAGTGAAAATATCTTAGGCCCAGTCACACACCCTGTCCCAGACTGCAGTAAGGACCTCTCACCTGCACCGTTCAGACTGAAGGCGACAAAACAAGCCACCCTCTGAGAGAATGCATCTCGGCTCATCTGCCAGCTCAATTCATCTCTGACAATCCAGAATAAATATTCTCCGCTCCTCCTTCAGCTAATTTCCCTTAGAGAAGAATTTTGTGGGAGACTTGAACTATTTCTTTAATCACAAAATAAAATAATATTTAGGGAATATTTAAAGATGCCTATTTTTGTGGCATACCTCTAGCACCTACTGTTAACAAGTGGAACAAATATTTACTTGAACTAAATATCCACCAACAAAAAAATAGATAAATAAAGTATGCTGTATCTAAGTGACGAGCTATGTAGCAGGCACTGGCAGTATGCTGCCTGGGGCTTTTCATATCCCTTTACCATTTCTGTGTACACAGGCTTCCAATACGCATGTACTGCAACAGTCAGCACCCAGGGCCTTGTCGAGGCCACCCTAAAGGCTGCTGGAACTCACTTTCCCTGCAGGCAACAAGATCTGGGAAGCAACTTGGAATTTACATCTCACCAGGGTCAGTCTTTGACCAATTACTACTAAGGATATGAGGTACAAAGACTTTAGCCCTCTTGCCTCTGAACAACTCTGAGGGGAAATGCAAAAAGAAATACATGAGAATGACAAAGACTAAGTTCAGTGTAGGAAGTATCATGGGGTGGGATCGTGGGGAAGGAAAGAGATCTGGAGAAGGAACCCCTGGGGCTTCAGTTATATTAGAAATATATATTATTAAAGCCAAGAGTTGGAGACATAGTTTATCATCAGATTGGTGTTTATGTGACTTTTGTGTGTTTGAAATAGTTTATAATTTTTTTTGTGGAGCCTTTTTTTATATTTATATATTTTTATTATACTTTAAGTTCTAGGGTACATGTGCACAACGTGCAGGTTTGTTACATATGTATATATGTGCCATGTTGGTGTGCTGCACCCATTAACTCGTCATTTACATTAAGCATATCTCCTAATGCTATCCCTCCCCCCTACCCCTACCCCACAACAGGCCCCAGTGTATGATGTTCCCCTTCCTGTATCCAAGTGTTCTCATTGTTTAATTCCCATCTATGAGTGAGAACATGCGGTGTTTGGTTTTTTGTCCTTGAGATAGTTTGCTGAGAATGATGGTTTCCAGCTTCATCCATGTCCCTACAAAGGACATGAACTCATCATTTTTTATGGCTGCATAGTATTCCATGGTATATATGTGCCACATTTTCTTAATCCAGTCTATCATTGCTGGACATTTGGGTTGGTTCCAAGTCTTTGCTCTTGTGAATAGTGTCACAATAAACATACGTGTGCATGTGTCTTTACAGCAGCATGATTTATAATCCTTTGGGTATATAGCCAGTAATGGGATGGCTGGGTCAAATGGTATTTCTAGTTCTAGATCCCTGAGGAATTACCACACCGTCTTCCACAATGGTTGAACTAGTTTACAGTCCCACCAACAGTGTAAAAGTGTTCCTATTTCTCCACATCCTCTCCAGCACCTGTTGTTTCCTGACTTTTTAATGATCGCCATTCTAACTGGTGTGAGATGGTATCTCATTGTGGTTTTGACTTGCATTTCTCTGATGGCCAGTGATGATGAGCATTTTTTCATGTGTCTTTTGGCTGCATAAATGTCTTCTTTTGAGAAGTGTCTGTTCATATCCTTTGCCCACTTTTTGATGGGGTTGTTTGTTTTTTTCTTGTAAATTTGTTTGAGTTCATTGTAAATTCTGGCTATTAGCCCTTTGTCAGATGAGTAGATTGCAAAAATTTTCTCCCATTTTGTAGGTTGCCTGTTCACTCTGATGGTAGTTTCTTTTGTTGTGCAGAAGCTCTTTAGTTTAATGAGATCCCATTTGTCAATTTTGGCTTTTGTTGCCATTGAAACTGGAAGCATTCCCTTTGAAAACTGGTACAAGACAGGGATGCCCTCTCTCACCACTTCTATTCAACATAGTGTTGGAAGTTCTGGCCAGGGCAATCAGGCAGAAGAAAGAAATAAAGGGTATTCGGTTAGGAAAAGGGGATGTCAAATTGTCCCTGTTTGCAGATGACATGATTGTATATCTAGAAAACCCCATCATCTCAGCCCAAAATCTCCTTAAGCTGATAAGCAACTTCAGCAAAGTCTCAGGATACAAAATCAATGTACAAAAATCACAAGCATTCTTATACACCAATAACAGACAAACAGAGAGCCAAATCATGAGTGAACTCCCATTCACAATTGCTTCAAAGAGAATAAAATACCTAGCAATCCAACTTACAAGGGATGTGAAGGACCTCTTCAAGGAGAACTACAAACCACTGCTCAATGAAATAAAAGAGGATGCAAACAAATGGAAGAACATTCCATGCTCATGGATAGGAAGAATCAATATCGTGAACATGGCCATACTGCCCAAGGTAATTTATAGATTCAATGTCATCCCCATCAAGCTACCAATGACTTTCTTCACAGAATTGGAAAAAACTACTTTAAAGTTCATGTGGAACCAAAAAAGAGCCCTCATTGCCAAGTCAATCCTCAGCCAAAAGAACAAAGCTGGAGGCATTATGCTACCTGACTTCAAACTATACTACAAGGCTACAGTAACCAAAACAGCATGGTACTGGTACCAAAACAGAGATATAGACCAATGGAATAGAACAGAGCCCTCAGAAATAATACCACACATCTACAACTATCTGATCTTTGACAAACCTGACAAAAACAAGAAATGGGGAAAGGATTCCTTATTTAACAAATGGTGCTGGGAAAACTGGCTAGCCATATGTAGAAAGCTGAAACTGGATCCCTTCCTTACACCTTATACAAAAAAGTAATTCAAGATGGATTAAAGACTTAAATGTTAGACCTAAAACCATAAAAACCGTAGAAGAAAACCTAGGCAATACCATTCAGGAGATAGGCATGGGCAAGGACTTCATGTCCAAATAGTTTATAATATTTTTTAAAATAAATTTTTAGAAAGATTGATAAGGCAACAACAATATGCTTGTCACTAAAAGTTCAGACATGTATCAGCATATTAAAAATGTTAAAAAAAAAAAAAAAGATCCAGCCTGTCACAATTGTTCTTTATAGAAGAGTCATGTATCCAAATTTAGAGCCAAACGAAGAAAAGCCCTTAAAACAGAATTCCATGACTACCAATTATTCCACTTCTCCCACTGAGCTCACTTTTCCTGGTTTTGATCTAGCTCATCAATACACACACCTTCCACATGTCTTTCTTCACCTGTCTTCCCAGGCTGAGTCACATGGTCCACCATTTAAAGAATACACATTGGCCAGGCGTGGTGGCTCATGCCTGTAATCCCAGCACTTTGGGAGGCCAATGTGGGCAGATCACGAGGTCAGGGGTTTGAGACCAGTCTGGCCAACATAGTGAAACTCCATCTCTATGAAAAACACAAAAAATTAGCCAGATGTGGTAGTGTGTGCCTGTAATCCCAGCTACTCAGGAGGCTGAGGCAGGAGAATCGCTTGAACCAGGGAGGCAGAGGTTGCAGTGAGCTGAGATCTCGCCATTACACTCCAGCTGGGGAGACAGTTCCAGACTCCATCTCAAAAAAAAAAAAAAAAAAAAAGAATACACATTAATGCCTTGAATCATCTGACGCATTGCCTTGAATTTTGTCCAAATTCAGCCCTAGATAACACATTTTCCCCCTTTGTTTCCGATTCTGTTTCCAGACTCCTGAATGTTGCTGTTTATGTAGCAAAACTCTATGAATTTGAATTATCTACAAACTTGTACAATAGAACTACTGTTTGTAAGCACTTTGAGGAGAGAGATTGTGCTTTTATTGTTATTTCTATCACTGTGTTAGTTTGCTAAGGCTGCCATAACAAAGCACCACAGACTGAGTGGCTTAATCAACAGAATTTATTGTCTCAAAGTTTTAGGGCTAGAAGTCTGAGATCAAGGCCTCTACAGGCTTGGTTTCCTCTGAGAGTTGTGAGAGATAATCTGTTTTCTGTCTCTCTCCTAGTTTCTGGTGGTTTGTTGGCAATCCTTGATGTTCCTTGGCTAGTAGAAGCATCACCTCTATCTCTGCCTTTATGTGTGCATGCCTTTATATGGCATTCTCCTGTGTGCATGTCTCTTTGTCCAAATTTTCCCATTTCATAAGGACACCAGGGATATTGGATTAGAAGCCCACCCTACTTCAGTATGACCTCATTTTAGTGAATTACTTCTACAATGACCCTGTTTCTAAATCAAATCATATTCGGAGGCACTAAGAGTTAAGGACTTTAACATAAGAATTTGAGAGGGCAAAATTCAATCCATAACAACCCCCTATGTCTGAGATCAGAACCAATGAGAGGTTGTCTTTCCTTGATCTAAACACAGCCCTCTGGAGAAGAGGCTTTAGTTTTTTAATTCAATAAATATTTCTTCAGCTCAACTGAAGAATTGTCATTTCTCTTTGGACTTGAGCCCTTTATTTGCATTAGTGTACTGTTGTCATATGTCCTATTCTAAGTAGTTTGTGTTTTAAGTACTTTCTTACCTACCTCTTTTTATTAAACTGGAGAGCATTATTTTCTACACAATGTAGCCTTGGGACACCACCATATTAGTTTCCCTAATGGGTTCTTTTGACTTACAAATGCCAGGTTTATTTTGGCTTGCACATGAAGTTTGATTACATGCATTCATAATTGAGTTTCCCTTGTGGTTTATTAATCAGAACCATCATATCTCAAGATGATAATTAGCTGGCAAGTTGTAGCAAACATATACAAAGTTATTTATAGATATCTCCCACTTTCTCTCTGCATCTTAACATTGTCTAATAAATCATATAACTGTAAAAGTGACTGAATACCCAGACTAAATCTGTTACTTTTATTGAAAATGTGACATTATAGAGTAAGATTCTTAAGCATTTACAATGTCTATGGTTTTAATTAATCTGATGCTCTATAATTTGATTCTTTAATATTTTGAAATGACTTCACAGATATTTTTGCCATTCAGCATGGAAGGGTGTTTGGTTCCACGTTATGAATTTATGTTATACGATATCACCTCAGGAAAGATGTTGCTAAAAATACATAGATACATTTCCATTTTTCCATTTACAATTTAATTTAAACTGTAGAAAAATAAATTATCATACATTTGAACATTTTTATATCTAAGTGCCTTTATGCAAATAAGAAAAAGTGTACTTTGTAGAGAACACCCTGGGCAAACTCTTAAATAACCTGGAAAGCATGGCCTATTGGAAAGTGCAGCAGACTAGTGCCTGACAGATCAAAATTCTATCCCCATTTCTCATATTTGCTCTTTTTCATGGAGCAAATTAGACTAGTGAGTTACCCAGCAGAAGCATCCTGCCTTTTGGAAGCTACTTCTGTTCAAGTCTCTGTTGACTCGTTCATAACTTCTTCGAACTAAAAGAGCAAGACAGTAAATACCCTTGCCTTACAGAGAGAGCGCTAAATGAACTATAAGTTGCTTTGTTAATTTTTCTCACAAGAGAAAGATCACCAAGAGAATGGTCACCAAATTTCTCCCTCAATTTGTGTTATTTTATATTTTTTTGCATTTGCTTTTGGAATTGGTCTATGACAACTCACAAAACGTTTTTGTGGTAGGTAACTATAGCCACCAAAATACTTGAGATGGCTGAGAGTTACCAACTGCCCTCATAATCTTGCTTCAAAGTATAATAAGAGCAAATCAGACCTATTCTGCCTCATATATCGACATTTATTAAACAAATAATAACAAATAAATAAATGAATATTAACAAACAAGTACAAAACCTTCATATAATTTGTTCAATAAAACCTATGACACCCAGATTTTTTTTTATAGGGGATCCTCAAACATCTTGCCTGAAAAAGCATCAAAGAAGCCAAAACAACATCCCAGGGCCAAGATTCTGTAGACTTACTGTCCAAGATGTCAGAAATCCTCAGATTCACTGCTTGAACCGTTGGTTATTATTTGGGGATCAGGATCCCTCCTTCAGATGACCAACTAACCATAGGCTTTTGTGGATTTCTATACCCTGATTATGCAAGAGGAAGAAGTATCTCTAAAATATTTTAGCCAGTTGTCTTGAATACCACTAATTCTACCAGTGAAGGCCTACTTCTAATACCCATTATGCTGACTAAGTATCCACTAATTGGCTGGGCCTGGTGTCTAACACCTGTAATCCCAGCACTTTGGGAGGCCGAGGTGGGCAGATCGCTTGAGGTCAGGAGTTTGAGACCAGCCTGGGCAACATGGCAAAAACCCGTCTCTACTAAAAATACAAAAATTAGCTGGGCATGGTGGAGAGTGCCTGTAGTCCCAGCTCTCGGGAGGCTGAAGCAGGAGAATCACTTGAACCTGGGAGGTAAAGGTTGCAGTGAGCCAAGATGGTGCCACTGCACTCCAGCCTGTGTGACAGAGTGAGACTCTGTCTCACTAAGTCAGCCAATGAAAATCCTTTTCTAACATTCTGACATTCGTTATGCTAATTATTAAAGCTTCTGGTATTGATCCAGTATAAATCGCCAACTCCGTTGTATCAGTCCCTTCTAAGGTCTGGGCTTCCTTTTAGAATGTTAGTGAGTCGTCCAAGTTGTGAGATCCTGAAGGTACACTAACTGTAGGCTCTGAAGTAACTTTCAGTAAATTATAGGCATCATAGCATTATAGCAAATCTCTAAAATACTAAGATCTTTCATATGTGTCCATTATTCTATTGTTGATCTCCTCTTTTACTTTGTTTTTTTTTTTTTTAATATATATACCCATGTTATCCTTTATGTTACCTTGCATTCTCATTTGGCTTCTTCTCTTTTTTCACTGTGTAGATCAGTGTATCAGTAATTATCTTGCATCTCCCAGGAAATAAGCTTTTCTTGTCATGATCTAGAATCATATTTTCTCCAAGAGTAGTCTCTAGACCACCCGTTTAGGAAAAATCTAGGGTACATTGTTAAAAATGCAGACCATGGCCAGGCACGGTGGCACTCACCTGGAGTCCTAGCTTAGGCTGAGAGGGGAGGATTGCTTGAGCTCAGGAGTTCAGGTCCAGCCTGGGCAACATAGTGATATCCCATCTTAAAAAAAAAAAAAAAAAAAGAAGAAGACTTCTGAGGTTGATCTAGAAATCTGCAATTTTTAACAGACACCCCCCACCCCATGATTTTTATACACATTTAAGTTTGAAACCAAATTATATTTTGCTTGTTCCAGTCTAGTAGTAAGAACCCTATTAAGCATAAATCGTTCAAGTTAGTTGTATTTAGTTATTTTTACTTGTTACATCTACTTTTCAGCACATTGTGGAACCTTCATAAATATTCAGCAACTGTAAAGGAAACTCTCAATTATTCAGGTGTGAATTAACAGCTGATGGATAATCCAGGCCCTCAGCTTCTTCTGCCTTTTCCTTAATGCATTTGCCTATTTCTCTGGAGGACAAATCACTCATCTTTTGCAACTTATTAGCAAGTTTGATGAAAGGCCCAGATCAGATTCTAGGCATATTAAAATGTGGTTGGAGGATTTTCTCTTCAATAAATACCCCACCTAAAAGAATCATTTCTTCTATAGATAATGAAGACTTAGCTACAATATCCACCAACCAAACAAGGGCGTAAAAGACTGACTTGACCCATTTGCTGGGAAATAAAAGACCTCAAAATTAGCTTTTTAAGTTACAAGGCATGTTTCTAAATGTCCACATAAAGCACCATAAATATAGCTAGATTATGGAGTGATTAAACACAGGATAAAAAAATGGCTTCCCACAAGAGTTTGAAAATAGCATTGACTGGTATCCTTAGTCAAAATTGGGAAGAAATTTGACAAAAATAGACAAAAGCAACCCTTTCTTCTCAGTTGTAGAAAATACATTTGCCCATCTCTAGTACTCAGGTCAAAAAGGACTTTGCAACTTTTTTTCTTTTATGTCTTCTGACATCTTTCTTTCCATAGAGTTTTCTCAGGTCTCCTAGGATATTATTGCCAAACCCAGGCTAACCTGTTGAATTTATGCAGTAGAACTAATGTTTTAGGACTATTCTTACTCAGTGGAAGACTCTTGCATAGCTGCAACTGTCTGGTTATGCAACACATAGGGCCCAGATCACTCACTGTCAAGTAATTATGGACAAAGCATGGGAATTCATAATGCCTTCAAACAGAAACAAAAATCTGATTTGAAAGATGTCTGATATTTTAATGAATTTTCTGCAGGCAGCATAGCACTCCACTCTAGTCTGTTTACTATCCATATAGGTCCTTTGTAAATCACTGTCATCACACACACTTCTATTTATCTTTCTTTGAAACAGATATTGTGCTGGCTTCTCTAATTTTTTCACTAGACTGCTGCTATTATCTGTACAGGACACCAAGGCCTTCCACAAAGGAGAATTTCACTCATCGGATCTGGGAGCTGTGGAATGGCTAAGGACCTCCACGAACAATCATATTTAAAATATCATAGAGGATCTTCTAGAGAATCTAGATTAGCTTCTGTCAGGATCCTTGGTGGCTCCTATGTGGTGTCAAGTCAGTCACTGACCACACGTATTTTAGTGTATCTCCTAAAGTCTCAGTTATCCCTTCTGTAAAAATGTAACTGTACCCTTCATCTCACTGATGAGGTTCATGCTAAACTTGGCCAGTCTGTATCACAAATAGCTCCCTGTGAGCATAAATAACATTGGCTCAGACCACGAGATTTGAGATATAATGACAAGTTCACAAACAGTCACTTTATCCAATCATCTCCTGCTCCTCTCTCTCTTAATTCTATATTCCCAGGAAGGCTGGAGCAAGTTCATGAAGGGTGGGGGACAGTGAAGGGGAATAATGACAGATGACAAGACGTAGGACTTCTATAATCTGTTCATAAGGAAGTAGTAATTGAGATAAATTCTTATCCAGTCACTGTAATACTTTTTAATCAAGCCTGGTTGGGTCTTTTGTTTGATTGCAGAGTAGCATATGAGAGCTGTGTGTTGGAAAATATGGGTTTGTGAGAGCATATTCAATTAGATTATGCAAATAGCATAGTCCTTGATAGAAGTCAAACATAATATGCTTAATTCACATATTACCTTATTATTCTTTAATATCAAATCTCCTTGCTGTAATCTTGCTATTGTTTGCATGGAAAATGGTACTTTTTTTTTTCTTTATTTGATTATTTATTTTTTTTTTTTAATTTTATTATTATTATACTTTAAGTTTTAGGGTACATGTGCATGACATGCAGGTTTGTTACATATGTATACATGTGCCATGCTGGTATGCTGCACCCATTAACTCGTCATTTAGCATTAGGTATATCTCCTAATGCTATCCCTCCCCACTCCCCCACCCAACAACAGTCCCTGGTGTGTGATGTTCCCCTTCCTGTGCCCATGTGTTCTCATTGTTCAATTCCCACCTATGAGTGAGAACATGTGGTGTTTGGTTTTTTGTCCTTGGGATAGTTTGCTTTGAATGATGGTTTCCAGCTTCATCCATGTCCCTACAAAGGACATGAACTCATCATTTTTTATGGCTGCATAGTATTCCATGGTGTATATGTGCCACATTTTCTTAATCCAGTCTATCATTGTTGGACATTTAGGTTGGTTCCAAGTCTTTGCTATTGTGAATAGTGCCGCTATAAACATATGTGTGCATGTGTCTTTATAGCAACATGATTTATAATCCTTTGGGTATATACCCAGTAATGGGATGGCTGGGTCAAATGATATTTCTAGTTCTAGATCCCTGAGGAATCACCACACTGACTTCCACAATGGTTGAACTAGTTTACAGTCCCACCAACAGTGTAAAAGTGTTCCTATTTCTCCACATCCTCTCCAGCACCTGTTGTTTCCTGACTTTTTAATGATCGCCATTCTAACTGGTGTGAGATGGTATCTCATTGTGGTTTTGATTTGCATTTCTCTGATGGCCAGTGATGATGAGCATTTTTTCATGTGTTTTTTGGCTGCATAAATGTCTTCTTTTGAGAAGTGTCTGTTCATATCCTTTGCCCACTTTTTGATGGGGTTGTTATTTTCTTGTAAATTTGTTTGAGTTCATTGTAGATTCTGGATATTAGCCCTTTGTCAGATGAGTAGGTTGCAAAAATTTTCTCCCATTCTGTAGGTTGCCTGTTCACTCTGATGGTAGTTTCTTTTGTTGTGCAGAAGCTCTTTAGTTTAATTAAATCCCATTTGTCAATTTTGGCTTTTGTTGCCATTGCCTTTGGTGTTTTAGACATGAAGTCCTTGCCCATGCCTATGTCCTGAATGGTATTGCCTAGGTTTTCTTCTACGGTTTTTATGGTTTTAGGTCTAAAGTTTAAGTCTTTAATCCATCTTGAATTAATTTTTGTATAAGGTGTAAGGATGGGATCCAGTTTCAGCTTTCTACATATGGCTAGCCAGTTTTCCCAGCACCATTTGTTAAATAGGGAATCCTTTCCCCATTTCTTGTTTTTGTCAGGTTTGTCAAAGATCAGATAGTTGTAGATATGCGGCATTATTTCTGAGGGCTCTGTTCTGTTCCATTGATCTATATCTCTGTTTTGGTACCAGTACCATGCTGTTTTGGTTACTGTAGCCTTGTAGTATAGTTTGAAGTCAGGTAGCATGATGCCTCCAGCTTTGTTCTTTTGGCTTAGGATTGACTTTTAAAAACCTGTGGCCTTGGATAGACTCAGGCCAAAATAATTTAATGCTCTTTGTTTGTTTGTTTGTTTGTTTTAAGTGTTGTTTGTAAGCAAGAATTATTAAGAAACAGCTGCAGAAGTTTGGGGACAAAAGATGAAATTCCAGTATAGATTTTCAATGTCAAAAAGAAAAAAAAAAAGCAGAAATAGAAGCTATGATGTTGATCATTTTCTAGCCAAAAGGTTTAACCTACTTCTCTATGTACACTGCAAAGCTATTTAGATTCTCATTTCAGTCTGACGCCTTTGACTGCCCCACTGTGGCTGCCGAGAACCTGATTTAGGATACACTATACATTCCTGGATTGCGCAGTCCATCACTGTTCCTGAAAGGATGAGTACTTTGTGCTTTCCAGATGAAAAACAAAAAAGTTTCAAAGAATCTAGTTAAATCCTAAATAAATTTAGACCCAAAATTATATCATTCCTTTCCTGCCCAAAGGGACTAAATTATATAAGTCTTTTTCAATTCCAATTTCAGGATCTGGTTCTTACCTATTAAATCACCCAAAGTGCTTTTACAGTGCTACCAAATAATACTCCAGCTTCTAACTCTAAAGAATGCTGCTTTCTCCTGCATATTTCTTGCCTTCATCATGATAATCCCATGCTTATCTTTCTTTTGTCTTCTCTTCGAACAGTGTTTTGTTATGACCGGTCCTTTTTCCAAACTATTATTAGTTCTGAAAAATGAGTGGTTTTGTTGGCTTTTAAGACCAAGAGTTTATTTTTACTTGTTGGTGGGGGTGGGGGGCGTTGAAGGTGGGGAGAGGAGTTAGGGGAACTTTAGGTGAAAAGGAGAATTGCACTATTAATGAACAACAGTGAAGGTCATGTGGAGTCAAAATAGCCAAATGTATGATGAAGAGTGGAAGTGTCCTGATGTATTTCTACCCTACTGTTCTTTAGTTCTAAAATAAAGGCAAAGTGGAAGGACAGAGAAGAAGGAAAGAAAAAAAGAGAGAAGGGAGAGGGAGGAATGGAGGGAAGGAGAGGAAATAATCCCTTTGAACATATTGGAATGAGTTCTTCTTAAATGCTGGTGAGATGGATTTTATTGTGACCATTTTGCATAAGTGAGTACTCACAAGATCATGTGAGAGCAGAAGTTTATTCCATGCTCTAAAAAGTTGAACTATGTATTTTTTCTTAAAATTGCCTTTGCTGAAATAGGTTTTTCATATTGAAATCTCAGTTTTGATATATTAGCACTCCAAAGTGAAAATGATCTCTAGTAGTGAGAAGGAAATGGAAACTTCACCAGGTAAAACTTCTCCATACCTCATAGTAGAAGTGTGTAGAACTGAGCCTCTTTGAAGCCAAATGCCTGTATATCTGGCCCTAAAATCCCTAGGAGGGCTGCCTATTAATAGAACTCTGTAGAGAATTCTCTTTTTAAATGAAGAAACCTCTTTAAACAATAATTATCCTTACATTACTTTCCCACCAGCAGTTTCTGTTTCCTTTCCTTGAAGTCGGAGTTGAATGTATTTGGTTTGCAAAAATTCAATTCTGAGATATTATTTTGATACCTTCTGTGTGAAAGAGTTTAAAGAAGGGAGGCATAGAGATGGGAAAGGGTAGACTAAAAAAGGAAGAAGCAGAGGCAACTGGTGTTACTCAGGAAGGGGATGGCATGAACGTTCCAGCAAATTCCTGACATAATACAGATGAGAAGAGGAAATAAAATAATTGCTTTGAGTAGATATATCCCCATTCACTTTTCACTTGTGGAAGATGAAGTGAATTCACAGTTGTTAGAATATGAACCTCCTTTGTGATTATCCAGCCAAAGGTTCAGGTTTCCTGCCAGCAGCCTAACCTGATGTGGTGGAAGAGGCCCAAAAGGGTAAGATGAGGTTATTAACTCTACTCCGAGTCATATGTAAGAGCAGATTTACTGTAATTTGAGGACAGCGAACAACCTTTCCCCAAAAGAAGCCCTCTCTATCAGGGTAAACTTTATTCCAAAGACCACTATAAAGCGGGCCATTGACCAAGTCCATCTTTGTCGGAACCTATTTGTCCAGGACTCGATGCGCTTCTGAGGGCATTGAGGAACGGAGGACTCATGCCCCAGTATGGCAGGCCAAGGCCTCCTTAGCCAGCTTTAGCCTGTCATGTATCTGAATGTCTAACAAAAACTGCCTCTTGCTTTCTCAATAATTTTTTAGTTGTAGCTACTATTAGCAGGACTATGTTTTATCCTTGATTTGGATGACATAACTTCTGTAGTAGTATGGCATTAAAGGTTTTCTGGAAAACTCTTTTAAAAAGATTCCAAAGAAAAAAGATGCATTTTGTAAGATAGAGCTGTACTTAAAATGATGTATGTGCAGAATGACAGAAAGAAACCTGAAAGCTAAGCACAACACTATACCAAGAAAAATAAAAACCTAAATGATTAGGTAGTGACTCATTGCCCCAGAAATATCTATGTGAATGGTTATGGAAGCATATTAACAAGGCTGTATTTGTGTTTCCTTTTTAAGTACCTGGAATACATTCTGACCAAGTGTACATATTATCTGAATTCTACTACCCACCTAAGGATTTTAATAAGGCTACATTGGTTACACCTGCTCGTTTTCTAATGCTTCATAAAACAGGCAAGAACAGTTGCAAGTACTTATTTTCAGCAATTCAGTTTTATCCACGTGAACATACATTTTTTAAAGAATATTTGGGTACTTCTTGCCATACAAAATAATTTTCCTATTTAGGAAATAGGACAATTTACCTAATTGTTTTATTAATTAATTATACCTATAGTCTGCCTTTTCAGACTAAAGGAGGTGAAAACAAATATTCTCTAGACACTACTAGCTTCTGCTGGTTTCTGCCAGTGTTGTAGCCCTGTGACTTAGAGGAATCAGGACAATTCAATTACTGAGTTTGAATCAAGTCTTTGAAAGTACAGTACAATGGCTTCTGCTTATTGCAACCACTTTAGGAAATGGTTATTTGAGCCTAATAACTGACTGATTCAATTAAAGGAGACAGGAAAACCATTTGCTGAGGCAGGCATTGTGCTTGTTATTCACTGCTATCATCTAAAGCGCATCTCTGAAATCACAACTTTGTAAGCCAATGGCTCTACATCTTTCCCCTTCTCTGTCTATTTGGAGGCTGTGGCACAAATATCCATTTTTGACTTACTTCATCGGGAATTCTCAGCCAGGAGGTGGAGTGTGCATCTGAATTTGGGGTGAGGTTACATGAGCAATTTGAACAGTACAAGATTCTAATACATCAAGACACACAGCCTTAGGGTGATTTTTGCTCCCAAACAGATGAAAATAACATCTAAGGGGCCTATACTTTGCAGGAAACAAACTAAGAAACAACAGTACATTATTATTCTGTTTATACCTAACAAAACATGTAGAAAGCAATTAGAGACCTGCATCAATTCTGGTTTCATGGTTAAACAAAACACGCAGAACTTGAATGATGATTTAAAGTATCAGAAACCAAACAGTGCCGGGTGCGGTAGCTCACGCCTGTAATTCCAGCACTTGGGAGGCTGAGGCGGGTGGATCACTTGAGGTCAGGAGCTCAAGACCAACCTGGCCACCATGGTGAAACCCCATGTCTACTAAAAATACAAAAAATTAGCCAGGCGGCGTGGTGGGTGTCTGCAATCCCAGCTACTCAGGAGGCTGAGGCAGGAGAATCAGTTGAGCCTGGGAGGTGGAGGTTGCAGTGAGCAGAGATCTTGACACTGCACTCCAGCCTGGGCAACAGAGTGAGACTCCACCTTAATATAAAAAAGTAAATAAATAAAAACCAAATAGAAAGTGACATCCCAAAGAATCTACATAACATAATTCTTGTTTTGGACTTTAAAAGACTAATAGCTAACTTCATCAGCCTAACTTTACAATTGCTTATATGATACATGTGGCAATAATCTTTGATCTGAAACAGTCGTTCCCCATAAACTCTGAATATATATTTATATATCTCATAAGAACAAAACTAATTTTTCCATCAGATCTTTTAATTTAACTTCAAAAATAATTACATAGATAAATTGAATCTTACATCAAAAAATAGACTATAATAGATGTCAGCCTGTAGTCTTTCAAAAAGTAAAAGAATGATTGCCTTTTGCAAATTCTAAAATGTATGCAGGAGTTAAAAAAAAGTGGAGGAATTAAAAGTGACGTGATGTTTGGTATATTCTTAAGGTACAGCTAACAGCATTCCTATTGCATTGGATGTGAGAGAAAATAGGCATGACAGAAAATTCCACGGCTTCCTGGGCAATCTGAAATGGAAGAATGCAGGGAGGAGCAGTCATAGAGGGGGAAAAAATTGCTAAATTTCGGATGTGTTAAGTTTGATGTGCCAAGTGAAAATATTGAGCAGAAAGGCTGGAGTTCAAGGAAGGGATCCACACTAGAGATATGAATTTGGGAGTCACTGACACATCAGTGATATTTAAAGCCATGAGACTGAATGATATTGCCAAGAGAATGAGGAGAGTAGTGCTGGGGCACACCAAGCTGAGAGGCTGAGAATATGAGGAGGAGGATACTGAGAAGGAATTACCAAAGAGGTAGAAAAAGAGCCAGAAATGAATGGTGTCATGGGATCCAAGTGAAGGAGGTATTTCAAAGAGGAAGGAGTTACTGAGGAAGATGGGGACTGAGAACTGACCATTTGATTTAGCAACAAGTAGGTCATTGATGTCTTTGAAGGCATAGATTTGGTGAAGTAATAGAGACAAAGGTTTAACTGGAATGGAAAAATGAGTGTATTCGCCCTGAAACTAGGAAGGATAAATAAGAATTTTGTTATGAAAGTAAGCAGAGAAATGGAGCACTGGTCACCTGAAAAATGAGATCAGTCAAACTTTCTGAAAGGCTTGTGTCCAGGGGAAGGAAAAATAGATGACACAGAAAAAGAAAGACAATCTTACTGAAATTATATCCTTAAGTAGAGAAGAGAGGCTGGAGCATAGTGCACAGTTGGAATGATTGGATTTAGATGGGAGTATAACTGTTTATCTCTAGTATTGGAAGGAAAATAGAGTCTCTGGGTCCAGATGTAGTCATACCATTTTGTTGAAAGTCTCTTCAGATAACTTTTATTTTCTCCATCATGTCGGAGATGTAATCAGCTAAAATCGAGGATGAAGAAGGAGAGGTTTGCAGTTTAGAAGAAAGGATAAGATACGGAATCATCTAGAAGAGTGGGAAAATAAGTGATCTAGGATTTTGCCGTACAATGTGGCAGCCATGAGCCACATATATCTATTGAACACTTGGAAATGTGACTTGAGCAACTGAGGAACTGATTTTTTAATTTAAGTTTAATTAATTTTGATTTTAAAATTGATACTCATTTTTCACTTTTAAAAAACTTTAGGAATGTTTGGAAAAGCTTCAGTGTGTAACTCTGGTTTTTTAATTGCAAATTTTATAAAATCTAAATACAGATCAAGCATTTTTAATGAAAATTTAATATCCAAATTGAGAAGTGCTACATGTGTAAAATACACACCAGATTAACGTTTACATTATATGTTGAAATGATAATATTTAAATATATTAAGTTAACATTGATTTTAATTTTACCTTTTTCTGTTTTTAATGTGCTTGCTAGAAAATTGACAGGATCAATGGATTCCTGGATTTGGTGGAGCTAAAGGATTATTGGGGACATCCTACTAGAATAAGAGATAAAGACAAAATGTGAGGCCAGGCATGGTGGCTCAAGCCTGCAATCCCAGCATTTTGGGAGGCCAAGGTGGGCGGATCACCTGAGGTCAGGAGTTCAAGACCAGACTAGCCAACATGGCGAAACCTTGTCTCTACTAAAAATACAAAAATTAGCCAGGCATGGTGGCAGGCACCTGTAATCCCAGCTGTTTGGGTGGTTGAGGCAGGAGATTGCATGAATCTGGGAGGTGGAGGTTGCAGTGAGCCAAGACCGTGACATTGCACTCCAGCCTGGGCAACAAGAACGAAACTCCATCTTAAAAAAAAAAAGATGTGGTTGTTGGAGAGTAGGCTTCTTGAAACTGAGATTATGGAGGCAATGCAGTTTGGTAATGACAAGGTCCAGAGTATAACCATGGAAGTGAATGACTAATATAAGGCAGAAAAGAAGAGGAGTTAAAAGAACTGTAATTAAACAGGAATGTTATTACACAGATTATAATGGCAATATGAATTAAGGGGACATTAATTCATATTAATGTTCACATTCAGGACAAGATGAAGGCAAAACCCAAAATACCTGAGGTTATTTACTCTTAGGGACTGTATTCCTGGAGGGAGGGACTGTATTCAGTTACTGGAGGGAGGGACTGTAGTCAGATGCAAAGTCTTCAAGAAATGAGGGGTGGTGACTTGGAGTATTGATAGGTGACTATAACAGAGAGGGTAGTGACTGGAAATCTGGTGCCTTGAGGTTCAAAGTAGTATGTTTTAAGATAGGATGTGGGAAATACCTCTCCCAGCCTAGTGTGTATGGCATATAGGACTAAAGAAAACAGCCATGACATGAAAATTGTGCAGAGGAAGATGTGTTCTCAGAGAAAACTTTATTTTTGGTTAACAGTAAGATGAACAAAACTTTAGGGAAAAGACTGATGATGGGCCATGAGGTTCAGAGGGCGCAGTTGGAAGGCTCTCAGATTTGAAGACTACAAAGTAGAAGTTGAGGATGGACCCAGAAGACGAGGGCTTCCTCTGGTGAATGACAGAGCAGGGATAAAGGGCCAATAAGATCTGTTCCTGCTGTTCTTAATGCATATTGTGGAGACAAGGCTGTGACTATTAGGGGTATCTGAAGCCCTTCTTCACTCCTGCTGTGAAAGCAAAGAATCCTAGAAAGGTGATTTAATTATAACTTTATTAGCCTCTTGACCTGAAAGTTTAGAATCTAAATTTAGAGAGGTAAAGTCTTCTATATGATTGTGTTTTTGTAATTTCTGTCAGAACTCTAATAGTTTTGCTTTATATATTTTGATATTGGCTATTTGATATACAAAAATTATGATGATTACTTTTATATGAATAATACAAGCCCTGGTTTCACTTTTGTTTTGATTGTCCTGAAATAGTTTTATATGGGTTTGCATATTTATGCTGCATGAGTCATGTTGTTCTAGATATATGTCTTACCAATAACATAATTAAGTTAGTGTGTACCTTTTTTGTTTGTGCATGAGACCCAATCTGAAAGTCTATCTTTTAATAAAGATTTTAACCCATCTCTATTTACTGTGATAACTATATGCTTAATGTTATTTCTGCCATCTTAGTTTTCCAAATTCTTGTTTTTATGTTCCTGGTTTTGTTATATTAGTCAAAATAATTCTGCTTGTTTATTATTTATTAGTGATTCTTAAGTTGTACATTGCAATTTTTCTACTAATGATTTCCTTCCAATTGCTCTTTAGATGAATTTTTGATCCCTACCCACTCTGAGAATGGAATTTGCCCAGGTTTTACTTCTCTTTCCCCATAGTTGCTAAGAGTTTAGCAAATAATCTGGAATCTATTCAATCTCTTTCCTCATTTCAGTGGGAACTTGGAACACAGAGGGCGTCCCCACACACAGTCAGGTAGTTTCCCTCAGCTGGAAAATAATCATGGAACATAATGAGTAGCATATGAAGTGTGTGGGTTCCTCCAAAGTGCCTAAACCAATAAATTTCTATTTATAATATGTGAAGTACATTCTGTGGTACTGCTAGGCATGAAAACAAGGTTGCAGGAAGTTGTTTAAAAGCATCTTTAAATATCTCATGCCTGATTAATGTACTATAATATGGCACATGCTTAATGAAAGAATCATTAAGGGGAATATAATTAGATGTTTAATTCAGTCCCTAGTCAATAGTTTGTTTTTAAATACACCTAAGAGTAAACAACCTCAGGTATTTTGGGTTTTGCCTTCATCTTGTCCTGAATGTGAATAAAGGGAAACCTGTGGCATGTACATAGCAGGATCAAACACTTTAATATACCAAAATACATTTCCCGGAAAAATTCTTCCCTGGGACACCCTAGAAAGGGTTTTGAATTTAAGTTGTTCAGTATTACACTCTTGGTGATTCACAAAGACACATTAACTTATTAAAGATTCTCAGAAGATCCAGCATGAAGAAACCTGTTTAACCCTTTGTGACCCAAAGCGATTTGACCAGGCAACTTTTTGCTTGCCTTACATAGGCAATTTATTTTCAGTGGAACGTATTTTGGGAAATGCTGCTACACGGTGTTCTGTTGTAAAATAGTTAAAGGAATCACTTTCCCATCTTTAGAGTTACATTTTATTACAGGACTCCCAAAGTACTTCTTATGTCTTTGAGGTCTTATAGAGTTTTAATGAAAATCTCTGTCAATTTTGACTTTGATTTCCCTTTCCTTCTATCCTGCTCAGATCTGCAACAACTCAAATATAAACGTAGTGGTAGGAATGGACTGAGAAATTGGAACCACAGGCATGTGTGCTCAGAATCACTCCTCTTCTCTGATATCTAAGGATTTGGTAACATGCCAGGCTCCTAATGTTCATTCTCTCGTGGCTTATTACGATGCTCTCTCTGAGAGATTCCCATGTGGAAACACACTTACATCAGGCCCAGCCCACAAGCGTACCACCAGCCATTGCTGATGTTCTTTAGGACCTCACTACAAGTGTGTACATGCCTGTCTCTCCGATTAGACTCTCAGTTCCTTGAGGGAGACATCTAATGTCACTTTTATTTATATTTCTCTACTATTTGCAATATAGATACTCAAGTGTGACTAAATGAATGAATCACTCAACAAATGTGAAAAGTGAAAAACAGTTGAGTTTACCAACCTCTCAGTAATTTCAGATTTAGACATTTGACATAAAAATGGCAAGACATGACTTTTACCATATTGTCATGTTTTGAAGAACACTTTACATATCAGTGTCCCTTTGTCTAAGACCAAACTAATGGCAGAGATCATATCCCCAGTGTCAAACCCAGCTTGTGGCACAAACATTTTTTAAATAAATGAATGAAGAGCAAATGAATGTTGGGACTTGGAAATTCTCTCTTTGCCATTCAAATATTTAGCACACAAGGTGTTTAAATGAAAGTGGACATGAAATTAAAAGTACTTTTTACAAAAGTGAACAAGTAAAAAGTCTTCGTACTTTCATGAGTTTCACTTTTGTAATGAAAATCTATCAAGCACTTTTTATAACTGCTCTATCACACACAAGCATAGGAAAATATACAAAATTAACATCAGGGTTAACAAAAGGCAAATAAGTAAAGACAAAAATGATAAGACATTAGATTTGTGGAACAATAAGAAAAAAGCAAGTAGCCAAATAGTGAAAAATAGGAAGAGGAATTTACAGAAGAGGAAATACAAATGACAATAAATATATGAAAAGCTGTTCAAACCTGCTAGTAATCAGAAAAATGCAAACTAAAACAAAACTGTGTTTTCAACCATCAAACTGGCAGAAATTAAAAAGATTTATAATATCCAGAGCTGGCAGGGATAAATGGAAATAAGCACTTTCATACACTGTTGGTAAGAATATAAATTGATAAACCTGTTTTGAAGAACACCTGGCAGTATCTCAAATTTTCAATTTGCAACTTTTAGCCAACAAGGACTCTCTTCTACAGAAATACTTTCACATGAGAATAAAGACTTATGTATCAGATATTGATAGAAGCATTATTTATGATAGAGAAAAATCAAAAGGAAATTAAATATCCTCCTATCAGGAATATTAAATTCATTATTATACATTTATAGCATGGATACTATGCAGCCATTAAGGACAGTGCAGGCTTCAGTGGGTTGACTTTAAAAGATCTCCCAAACATATTATTTAATGAAGAAATTAAAAGCATATTGGAAATTAAAAATTTGAGAATAATACCACCTATATAAATGTATGTATGTTTATTGAATAAACGAATCTGTGACTTAGGCTCTTTAAGCTACCAAAATATGTGGTGCATTGATCCTTTTTTAATACAATACTTCATTATAAATGAAGAAATGGTGCCTTAAAAAGGCAGCATTACATATGCTGAAGCATGATATGCTGAAGCTGGCATGATACTCACTAAACTCAACAGTTGCTACTGATTGGGAGAGGGATGAAGGGGAGCTAATATGTTTTACTCTACTTAGTTCTGTATAATCTGAATCTGTTAACAAAAGTGTATTACATATGTAATTTTAGAAAGATGTCTGCTTCTAGTAACCAGATGGCTTCTTATAGCCATTATATAAGCCTGCTCAGCTTAATATTTATATGCCAAGCTGAAAATTTATAACTGATTAAAGAGATATAAGCAGCATCACACAGTGACTTTTAGAAGCTAAAAGCAGCCAAATTGTTCCTTAAGAATGGAAAGCCCATCTAATTAAGTAATTAAAATTAATTAAGTCTACTCTTTTCCCTCTTGCCTAGTCTGTGGCTTGGATCACCAGTTAAGCTATGAGGCAGTACCCAAACTTCATGTAAAACTCTGATCATCAGTGGAAAGTGAATGAGGTGATGAAAACTGTCATGTCTTTAAACAGGTTGAAGATGAGTAGAGAACTCTGATCCCTCAATAGATCATTTTTCAAATCACCCTTGGAAGCTAAAAATGAAATGATTTAAATGAAGTAAATAATTCATAGAGATTAATAAGGATATCTAGAATTGTTAGTATCGACAACCCACCTGAAACATTCCTTTTTTTTTTTTTTTTTTTTTATAATTGACCCTTCTACTTATTGACATAAAGAACAGACCAATATCTATCAGGCCATACAATTTTACAATGCTGAGCAAGTCATGTCTCAATTTCCTCCATAGACTATGACCCTTCATTGCTCATCTTGAAAATCCTTTTGCAGAAGTAACGATCTCCCTATTACATTGTGGTTGAATCATTTGTGCTCAATAGAGGGTGCATTTAGTTCAAGCAATACATTTTCCAGCAGTGTGGACACTAACACAGAAGCCCACCATGCACAGTGTATATGTCACATGGCTATTTTTCCAGTGAAGGGCACTGAAAAACTAGCTAAGAGCTTATTTTCCTCTTGATCTGTCATCTGTGTACTCTGTGGACAACTTGTCTGTCACTATTCAATTGTTCAAAACAAAATTCATTCTCCCGTATTGGACTATAAGAATTGATAAACAGAGAGATGACCCATCTAGTTACAGCTGAAATGTAACAAATGTCAGTAATTTGCTGTAACCTGATTACATCTTAATAACAAATACCAGCTACAACGAAAACCTTTCTATTTTGAGCGCATTCTAAGAATTGCAGAAAATTTTATAATGCTTTCTTAGATATCATTTTTATTGTATGTACCTGCATTTGTCAGTCAGAAACCTTAGAAAACTGTTTCTCCTTTGAGAATAAAAAGAGGTCTTAAAATGCTTTTGAATTACAATTTTTAATTAAGCTAAATTATTCTAATTTCAGATAACTCAGACTTCATTGGCACCATGCTCCTGTGAATATGTATAATTTTAATTGCATTACAGTGATATTTTAGTTTCCTGACCATTATATTAAAAAAGAGTTGTCTTTTCTGTAGTTGTCTGCCTTATATCATTACACATCCTCTTATATATGCAGTACCACTCATTTAACAAAAATAGTTTCTAGTAATAACTGTTAATTGGGAAAAATTACAGAAAATAAACAGCATAATAACCCCTTATACATTAGTACAGATGTAGTAACTATAAAAAGGATAATCAAATCACCCTCTGAGGTATTCAATTGCTTTTCATATTTGGAATAGAATTAAAGTAACGAAAAATGAAATCTTACAATTTTACAGAGAGGAGAGTGGCTGGCAAAAATAAGCTTGTCATGGTTTAATTTGAAGTTTTCTAGCTTACTAAAAATTTTCTTTTTGAATTCTAGATTCCCTGAAGCATGGCAGGTCTTGGGACAGGGTGGCTTGAGGGTTGATAAATTCGGCTGCTCACCAACCCCACACAAGGCCCATGTATTTCTTTCCATATTTCTCCTTTGCCCTTCTGTATTCGGTTTAGCTCTCTTTCTGGCTGCAAGATGACCGTTGCATTTCTAGTCATCTCACCCAGACTTAACATTTCCAGAGGAAGAAAAGGAATTGTTCATTAAGCTGTCCCAGAAGCACCCCAGCTGACTTCTCATGCTGCATTAGCTGAAGCCCATTCCTAAATCAATCATAGGCAAAGAGAATGGGATTACCACAAAGGATTTTGTGACTATGGCTGTATGGAATAGGGTGATTATTCAACACACTTAGGTTCTGCTTGAAAAGAAGAAATAATAGGTGAATGTCCATTAGATGGATATTAAACAGTAACTGCTACTCCGTTTATGTACTGCTTGTTATATACATGTCTACCTCCCCATGAAAATATACGTTCACTGAGAATGGATGCTACTTTATATCCACATTTGTACGTGCTTAATTCTTTTTCGTGCTCAGCACATGTTTCATATTTAGCAAATATTTTTCAATTAATGAATGGGTAAATTAATGAATATAAGAATAAATAATCATAAGAAAAGAAGCAAATTTACAGTGAAGTTAACAAAGCTTAAGATTTAAAGGCCTTTGGAAAGACCTAGGAAAAGCTTTAGAAATGTGCTCATATGATAATCTACTATTAAAAATTTTACAAAAATAAGACATTTTAACTACAACTGGCCAAATTTGCTGACTCTGTGCTGATTGACTTACCCTCCACCACATTTCTGTAAGTGTTGAAGTGACCATTTTGGAAATTCAGTGACCAGAAAGCTGAGCTAGAGATACATTTATTTGGAATTCAGTGGGACATTTTTGTGTATTTCTCAGTCACTTCCATGTCTAATAATGTTATCGCTACCACTTGGTATAGGAAGGGTTTCCAGAAACACCCATCTGCCCTCCATGCTGAATCACGGCAAAGCGATTTTTAAGAGCCAGAGGTGTTGTGACTGAGCATGCCATAGAGTATCTAGCCATTAAAGAACGTTAGTAGTGAAAGAGAAAGATTGAAAGGGAGGGAGTCAGAAACCAGTCTGTACAAAATTCTTTCAATCATCAGATACGTAAAACTGTAAGCAGAGGATTCAGTTCATATACAGATCCAGTCAAAACAGAAGATCTCTCCTGTGAAAAATATTTTTGATAATGTGATAATACAGCGTGTACAGTTTTAAAAACCCCATACCTTTGTTTTCACCTTTAACAGGTATTGCACGAAACTAGGTGTTATATGAAATGGAATTTCTCAGAATTCCTCTATGTGTAGGACACAAATCTATAGCGATAGTGCTATAGTAAGGTTGCCTATGACAGCTGATAAAGAAATTTGATAGGTTTTCCCAAATTTAGCAACCACAAGAAAAATTTATATGATGTCACTCATAAAAAATAATAAAACAGAAATAAATTTGTCTAGACTACTATTAATAAAACCAAATTTTGACTAACAATTTTGTTATAGAAAATGATACTATAAAACTGTTGTCAAATGAACAGGTGAGCAAAGTCTATGCATCCAAAAATGTAGTCTCAGTGCAAGAACCTAAGATAAGAATAAGAGTTAATTCCTGTTGAATGCTTTCTAAAGACTTTGCATTTATTTATTTCTTTAAATACATTTATCACAACTCCATGAAGAAGTCCCTGTATCAGCAGGATGAGCTAGATTACACTACAGTGTCATATAACCTTCCAAACCTTAGTCGCTATATTTGTAAAGGTTTATTTCTTGCTCGTTCTTCAGATCTTGTAGCTAGAAATTGTACTGTACATGGACATAACGTAGAGACTTAGTATGACAGAGGCCTCCACCATCTGAAATATCTCCAGTCACTGTAACAGGAGGAAAGTGAATGACAGATAGCACATTGACTCTTAAAAACTTTGACTGGAAGTGACACCCATCATTTTCACCTATATTTTGTCGACCAAAGCAAGTCACACGGCCATGCCTAACTTCAAAGTAGTGGGCAAAAACAATCCCTCCATTTACTTAGAAAGAGAAGAACATATATTTGTAAACGGCGAACAATGATTACTACAGGTACTTTTAACACATGGGAATATATAGGAGAACTGAACCATGGAGAAAACCAAGTAACTAGCCAAAGATTACACAATAATCAAATGCAAATCTAAGATTCATATCTAGGATCAAGTCCGCATCTTACTATTATTCTACCTCCTTTGATGTAAATTTTTTGGTAAATCTCTGAGCCCTGGAACGGCAAATGGCATTACACTAAGCCTTATATTCTTGGTGAGAAATTATGATGAGTAACTCAAGCAAGATCTGTACATCTTCTAGTTTAGTGAGCAATGTAGCTTAAACTCTCATTCATTATATTCATTCATCAAACGTTTCTAAAGCACATTTAGAAATTATAAATGAATATAACTATTCATTTGTGATGCATTATTACATCAATTTCACAGAGAAAGATAAGAGAAAGGAACTCTCTAACACTAACTGGAGTTAGGAATTATCTAGAGATTAAAGGGTCAGCTATTGGACATCTAGAAGCTAGAATGACTCACTGCAAATGATCAATAGTCTGCCTTTCCTTCCTTCCTTCTCTCCCTCTTCCCATACTTCTTCCCATCTTCTCTTTCACAAAAATTTATTGCATTCCTGGTAGATGGCAGGTATTAAGAATTGGAGAGATAAACAGAAATAAGATCTATCCCTAGGGAACTCACAATCAGAGCAGTAAATCAGATGCATAAATGCAATATAAGAGTCAATGAGACACTCTCAAAACCTTGTGAAATTCAAACTCTACATATATGCCTGATTTTATAGCACAGGACCAGACTGTAATTTGCCAAGATATGTTTATTACAGTTCTCAGCCTGTGAATTTATTAACATCTCCTCTACTGCATAAGACCTTTTGGTTTCATTCACTGGTATGTTTACAGCAGACAGGCACTATCTTTCCTGGCTTTTGTGCCCACATTTGTTTACACTGACACATGGTGCTATAGCTTGATGCCTAGATAAGATTTCAAGTGTTTTCGCTGAAATCGCCCAGAATAATTGTAAAGAGATGCATTTATAACCATCAGGGAACACTGAATCTTGGAGCCTGTGTTCTTCGGCATCTGTTAGTAAATATCTTACTAGCCTCACCAGCTTTAGGGTATACATTGTTTACTGGTGGCACAGCAAAAAATATCTCCCATATTTTGTGGAGAAAATTCTGTCTGGGTCTCACAGTTCTGAGAGTTGTTTACAGCCAGCTGGTAGAAAGTCTTACTTGCACTTCACCTGCAATGATTTGTGTGTCAGGCTTTTTGTCTCTTATGGTGCATGAAGAGGACAAATGAAAGTCCTTTCCCCTGCAATGTCTTTCCTGCTCATGAAAGTTACTTTTCCAAACTTTAATTACTGGCATGATAGCCTATCTCCATTCTCAGTGTCAGAAGTCTTATTTTGGTTTCTTTTCCAATTACATCTTTTTCAAGTGCTTTATATATTTTAGTCTGCCGTAGATCCTTCACTATAAAAAAAACAATCAAAGATAACATTTGTGCTGTTACAGCAACTGTCTAGAGTCTATTTTATCTCAATCTGTGTCTTCAGTTTTTTCTATAGAAGTACAAGTAGTTATATATTTTTTAACATACTATTGGACATCATGGCTATAATGTCATATTAAAAATGCTAACATTTTGCAAGAAGTTCAAACTGGAAGCAAGGTGTTTTTTTTCCATTGGAAATTGTCAGAGATCGTAATGTGATGAAATATAATAAGCATAGTCTCTATTTCAGAATGAGACGCTGAGGAGTTATGACAAAAGATCAAGGATCAATTAAGTTATTTTTATACTGTATTTTCCTTTCTGGGCATGAAGTACAACTTTCCACATAGTTTCTTTTCCAACAGATGCTATATAATTTTGTTGAAATGATTAATGTAAACAAAACAGATAATTTGTTAAAGCTATTGGTGTAGTAATGCTGCATAACAGGCCACCTCCCAAAATCCTCAGAGGCTGAAAATACAAAGCCTTTATTTCTCATGTGTGAGTCTGCAGGTCCACTATGGCAACTCTACTTAAAATGTCACTTAGGTTCAGGTTTGCTCCATATTTCTCATCTTGGGACCCAGGTTGCAGGAGCAGCAGGTATCTGCAGCATGCCTGTCTGGAGGTACAAGGCAAGAATGCCAAAGTGATTAGCCAAACAATACAAGCACATTAAAGCCCTGGTTGGAAGTGACACATGTTGCTTCCCTTACATTCCATTGGCCAACCAAGTGTCCTGCCAAGCTCCAAGTCAGTGAGGCGGGGAAATATGCTTCATTCCCAGGCAGCAATGGCCAAGTCAGGGAAGAAAAGTAGATAGTATTATTGTGTATTATTGTGTATAATACAACCTACCATAATATCAATTATAACTCTGTCTTCCCTGATGTGATCATTGCCAGTGGAAATTTCTGATTGTGCCTTTCCGTGTATGTCCAGAAAACTACATTTATTTCTTCGAGTATATTTCTTCTGTTATTTGGTATGTAATTTTCTACTTCTACTAGTCTTTCATGCCTTCAACCTAGATCAAAGGTGCTAGAAACTGTGTTTCTAGCACAGTTTAATAGAATTGATATAAAACTACCCAGTAATATTCTTTCTAAATGAGATTATCACTTTTGTTAAAAGTAACATGTACTTGTTCATGTCCTTTGTAGGGACATGGATGAAGCTAGAAACCATCATTCTAAGCAAACTATCGCAGAAAACCAAACACTGCATGTTCTCACTCACAGGTGGGAACTGAACAATGAGAACACATGGACACAGGGCGGGGAACATCACACACTGGGGCCTGTCATAGGGTGGGGGGAGGGGGGAAGGATAGCATTGGGAGATATACCTAATGTAAATGACGAGTTAACAGGTGTAGCACACCAACATGGCACATGTATACATATGTAACAAACTGCACGTTGTGCACATGTACCCTAGAACTTAAAGTATAATAAAAAAAAAGAACTAGAAAAAAAAAGTAACGTACTTCTACCCACTTTGTTTCTAGATGGGATTACACTTTTTTAAAAACTAACTTGTGCTTGGCCTACTTCCAAATATAGGAAAGAAATAATTATTTCATTAAAAAAGTAAAGCCCCTTTCATTCATAAAAGAGCTATCCCCCTAATCCTTTTAAATGTTTTCTGTATTTTTAAGTTTATTATTATTCATTGAGTAAACCAAATGTATAGATTATGCCTATCATTAAAATGCTCAATATAGTTTTACCTTTATTTCTTCAAAATTCTGCTCTCTATAAACTTTGACATGCCTCATATTTGCTGTAATATTTCAAGCACATTGTCAATTTTGCTGGAATTATATCAGCTATAAAGATATTGTAGATATCAGATATTATGTGAAGTAAATGCATTTTGCCAGATAATACCATCTGCACCTAAGGAAATTTGTGAAGTAATATGGAAGTTCACAGAATAATAAGTAAACTTCGATGTTCATATTAGAGATCAGCCTAATAATTTGTGTTCATTCAAACATCTGTGATGTTCGGCTCATTCACGAGTCCCAGGAGATGTGGTACTGCCAATAATCTGTCCTTCCAGTATAATAGAGTATAAGAGCAACATGTGTGTTCAACTCCATCAAAATGGATAATGTGCTGGAAAAAAATGTTAAGTTTGATTTTGGCTAGATATATAAAAATTGATTTTATTTAGAAGGGTAATTTTTTTGGGGGATGGGCTTGCCTATAATGGGGTAGGCAGGCCTCTCTATGGCCCTGAAAGTGAAGCCTCTTTAGCTCTTCCTAGCTCCCACTCCCTGCAATGGCTGAGTGGCCGGGAACCCAGGATCTAGCTCCAGAAGCTGAGTGAGCCCACCTTCCTCATTGCTGCATTTTGTTTTTAACGACAATTAAGATATTATTTACATACCAGAAATGTCAATCATTTAAAGTGTTACCATTTGATGATATTTTTTGTATATTTATAGAGTTGTGCAACTATGACTGTACTCTAATTTTAGAACATTGTCATCACCCCCCCTAAAAATCTCATACCCATTAGCAGTCATTCCCCATCCCCTTCCCACTCTTTCCCATCCCTAGGCAACTACAAATCTTTCTATGTGTTTTCTAATGGTGGACAAATGGGATCACCCAACACATGGTCTTTTGTGACTTGCTTCTTTCGCTACGCATAATGTTTTCAAAGTTTGTCTGTGTTGTAGCATGTATCAATACTTCATTCCTCTTTCTTGCCCAGTAATCTTCCATTGTATGAATATACCACATTTTGTTTATTCATTCATCAGTGATGAACATTTGGGTTGTTTCTGTTTTTTGGCTGTTATGGATAATTTTGCTATTGATCTTCATTTGCAAATTTTTGTGTGGACACATGTTTTTATTTATCTTGGGTATATCCCTAGAAGTGAAATTGCTGACTCATGGTAGAGTTAAACAGGATAACTCTGTGTTTAACTTTTTGAGAAGCTGCTAAATTATTTTCCAAAGTGGCTGCAGTATTTTTATCATCCCACCAGTAAGGGATGAGGGTTCTAATTTCAGGACATCCTGGCTAGCACCTGTTATTGTCTATCTTTTTCATTATAACCATTTCTAATGGGTGTGAAATGGTATCTCATTATGATATTGACTTGCATTTCCCTAATTACTAATGATGTTGAACATTGTATGTGCTTATTAGCCATTCATCTATCTTCTTTGGAACAATGTCTACTTTTCGCCCTTTTTTTTTTTTTTTTTTTGGAGACGGAGTTTCACTCTTGTTGCCCAGGCTGGAGTGCAGTGGCACAATCGAGGCTCACTGCAACTTCCACCTCCTGGGTTCAAACGATTCTCCTGCCTCAGCCTCTCAAGTAGCTGGGATTACAGGCTCACACCACCATGACTGGCTAATTTTTTAGTAGAGACGAGGTTTCGCCATGTTGACCAGGCCGGTCTCGAATTCCTGACCTCAGGTGATCCACCCACCTCCATTTCCCAAAGTGCTGGGATTACAGGTGTGAGCCACCATGCCCAGCCTTGCCCATTTTTTAAATTGAGCTATTTTCTTTTTATGATTGAGTTGTAAGAGTTCTTTATATGTTCTGGATACAAGTCTCTTATCAGATAGTATCTGATTTGTAAATATTATCTTCCATTCTATTGGTTATTATTTTCTTGACAGTTCCATTTGAAACACAGCAGTTTTAATTATTATAAAGTCAATTTTATTTTTTCTTTTACCACTTGTGCTTTCGGTGTTGTGTCTAAGAAACCATTGTCTAATCCAAGGTCACGAAAATTAACTATTGTGTTTTCATCTAAGATTTTTATTGTTTTTAGCTCTTACGTTTAGATCCATGATCCATTTTGAATTAATTATTGCATATGGTATAAGTTAGGAGTCTAATTTTCTTCTACTGCATATGGATATTCAGTTGGCCCACACCATTTGTTGAAAGACTATATTTCCTCCATTGAATTATCTTGGCCCCTTTGTCTAAAATCAATTGACCATAAATATTTATTTATATCCATTAAGTTTTAGACTCTCAATTCTATTCCATTGACTTGTATGACTTTTCTTATGCAGTCCCACAGTGTCTTGATTATTGTGTCTTTGTAGCAAGTTTTAAAGTCTGTTAGTGTGAGCTCACTAGCTTTATTCTTTTTAAAGATTGTTTTAGCCTTTGTGGGCCCCTTGTATCTTCGCTTAACTTTTAAATCAAAATACACAATTATTTCTAGCCCCTTTTTTCTGTTGTTGGTTTTTTTTGCCTGAATTACACATAGCCTAGTAACTGATCTCATAAGTTGAATGAGTGTGGTTAGGGAAAGGGTTATTGACTTCTATAAATATACATGTATTTGCATACTAAAACATCTCCAAGCCTCCAAGCTTTAGATATTGTCGTAAAATTCTTGCTTAAGGAAAAGTATATTTTTGAATTTCATACTCTAATAACCCTAACACCCATTTCATATAGCAACTTATTCATCTGATTGTACTAAAATATCCACTGAAGCAATAGTTGTAAATTAACATTGATGTAAACATGATTAAGTTTGGAAGAGCATAAACCACATGACATCCTGAGCAGAAAAAGGAGAAAATTCACTTTCGGCCCCTTCCAGTATTCTTGCCTTGGACTTTTAAATACAAAAACTTATTTTGTTAGCAAAAGCAACCATTCTCCTAAAACGAGAGAATAACAGTCATGAAAGGATTCACAAAACTAGGGAAATAGTTGCTTATTTTCATGCTTTGACCAACAATCATGGTCTTTCCTTGGATCTGAGTTTATTTTGGCACAGAAGTGCTATGGAGAAGCTTTCATAGTGATCATGGCCCTAAGAAATTAAAAAACTTACATTTATAGCTTTAAAGTTAGAGAATTTACACTATAAAACATGGAATTTATTTTCAGTATCTCTTTTGTTGCATAATTTGTTTTTTATTTAGATTGTGTCCCACTGCAAATATGTTAAGCCAGGTTATTTTCATCTGTCGTTTCTTTTCCTGTTCTTAATAGGTATGCAAAGTTTGTCTGGGTGAATATAATTAATTCCCCTAATCTTATGTAAGTCTTTTTCAATTATAGATTTTTAAGAAGGACTTCTGGAATATGTAATAAACCTTTTGCAAATAATCAGTCTTTGATCAGAATTTTTAAAGACGATCCTTGGAGGGCATTTGAAAAACAAGGTTTTGTTTTTATGTTTTCTGACTCAGGCCTTTTCATGGTACAGTTGCCAGAAATGTCATAAATCTCAAAAAGGCCATTCTTGTCCCAAACCAATTGACCCTTCAGCGCCGAATCCTCAGCTACCTCAGGAGTTGTACTGGACCTCACTGTCATTTCTGAATAATTTATGTGATTTACAGTGCCTTGTAAAAAGCACTGAAACATCTCTCTGTGTGACTCGTTTGCTTTTAATTTATAGTGACATCTTTTCATAGTAGTGGAAACTTGCTGAAAAACTTTTCGGAAACGTTATGTTTTTCATTCATACTCAGATCACCGTGGCTCAGTTTTCAGTGACCTCAATTTTCTGCTCTGTTGTTTTTCAAATTAAAAAATACATATGGGCAGTTTCTTGACAAAGTCACACGTTAAATAACATTACCCATAGATCATTATCCTGTGTGCACTCTGCCATTACCAATGGTTACCTGACCTTTAGAATTAAGGAGAGCATTATGAGCATCTATTGAGATATTAAAAGCTGTAATATTATTAGCATTTCTTAGGGTCAGCTGGAATGTTTACATTGCAGCTATGCTGGTGTCTCGGAGAAGGACATGTGTCGTTGGTAAGTGGCCCTTAACAAGTCCTCATGATGGTCTGATAATAATAAAGAAAGTAAATGAGGAAAATGCTATCTGGTTCAGTGAGATAGGCATCTGTAAAGAAGATTGAGCACATATGAAGTACTATGCCCTACAAAGAACATAAGGAGATGCAGAGGGCCTGGCAGGATGGGTACCTCATCATTTAAATTAGGCAACCAGGAAAAACGCTGAGGATCATCACCTGAACAGGGAGAGGCACATAAATTGTTGGCAGAGAAATTTAGATGTGTGGGTTAAGCAGAGCCAGTACATATTTAAATAAAACAGTTTTCCAATCAGAAGCCTGAAATAAATTAAATTAAATCATATTTAGTCTTCTTCTGAAGGACAATTGTTTCTAGTATTTGAAGAATATAATTAGGATGATTCATTAATGTAATTATCAGCAAAAGTGATTGCATCAAGAACATATGAACCTTGTATGTTTCACTATCGAATTGGGATTTTGTGTGGAAGAAGAAATGATGTAATCCCAGCACTTTGGGAGGCTGAGGCAGGCAGATCACGAGGTCAGGAGATCGAGACCATCCTGGCTGACACGGTGAAACCCCAGCTCTACTAAAAATACAAAAAAATTAGCCGGGCATGGTGGCGGGCGCCTAATCCCAGCTACTCGGGAGGCTGAGGCAGGAGAATGGCATGAACCTGGGAGGCGGAGCTTGCAGTGAGCCCAGATCGTGCCACTGCACTCCAGCATGGGTGACAGAGCGAGACTCTGTCTCAAAAAAAAAAAAAAGACTATTGTTTAGCAAGGTTTCAGTAAGCACTCAATAAATGTTAGCTATTATTATAATCATCATCATCATTATTATTGTTTTCTTCCAGCTGATGGTTGTAATTGTGCTTGGTCAAGTTTAGATTGATTTGCATGAAGCTCTTCATTAAAGGTAATAGAAATAAAGAACTCCTTTGTATCCAGCATATTGTCCCCATACTTGCCCTTTATTTTAGCTATTTAAATCACAAATGGTCCCCTATTAACTTTGATTATTTTATAGCAAACACTTGAACAGTCATCAGAAAACCTAGTTTCTAGTTCTATTCTGCCACTCACTATTGTATGACCTAGAGAGAATCTTATTATTTCTGGGCCACAGTTAGAATAGATGTCTATGAGTCCTTTCCTTTCTTTCTTTTTTTTTTTTTTTTTTTTGAGATGGAGTCTCCCAGTTGTTGGCCTGGGCTGGAATGCAATGGCCTGATCTCGGCTCACTGCAACCTCTGCCTCCCAGGTTCAAGCAATTCTCCTGCCTCAGCCTCCCGAGTAGCTGAGATTACAGGCACCGGCCACCATGGCCGGCTAATTTTTGTATTTTTAGTAGAGATGGGGTTTCACCATGTTGGCCAGGCTGATCTTGAACTCCTGACCTCAGGTGATCCACCTGCCTTGGCCTCCCAGAGTGCTGGGATTACAGGCGTGAGGCACTGCACCCAGCCTATGAGTCCCTTTCATATCTAGTATTCTATGGGGTAGCTCAAGGGGCAAAATTTCAGGAAAAAAGCATTATAGTATATTGCATTCACTTTTAATCTGTCCTTGGAAGTCACTTCACTTCTGCCTCAAGCAAGATCCACATCTTGTTTAAGGGTGTCATTTAAGGGTAGCACTGCAGGCTGCAAAAACTTCCATTGTATAGTGTCAGTGTTGTGGATATCAAACATTTACTAAGGATTAAAAACGTGGCTTAACCTACTTGGAACTAAAATTGAACTTTAAGAAGCTATTCTATAACCGAGCCATAGATACTTGTTGTCTTCAAACTAGATTTTACTATTTGTAGTGCCTTTGACCTTCATGCGAATTCTATAGCAAATAGAATCAACTTTTTTTAACTGTTTATCCCTGGGCAGTACCATCTGATATGAGTGGTATTCCATCAAAATGTGTTTTTTTCCTGAGGAAGTCTTGCTGTAATACATCATCAGCATGACAGCTAGTGTATTACATATTACAATAAAACATCCCCAGAGCAAAGGTACATGTGATGATGAATTATGCTAATATGTTATTGTCATTATGTTATCAGCACTCAGAGAATAATTTAGTGAGATACATCATCAGTGAGAGAATATCTGATTTTGTATTACTCAAAAAATGACACCATCATGGAAAACCACAAGCAGGTTCATTTGATTAATAGGGTTAGTGATATTCTAGTGCCAGAACTCATGTATGGTGGTATATTAAAATGTCCTTTGAAGCTGAAAACAAGTTAAAGAAAGATGAGTCCATGAGGTGAGGTTGTAAAAGCACTGTCAATTTAAATACTATTACTGTAGACAGAGTGTACAGTTAAGTATAAACCAAAAGTCACCCTTGTCTTTTATTCAAACGTTTGACAGTGATTTAGTTCTACTTAATTATCTGTAAGCCTGATAACTTCTTTCAAGAAGCTATCTATTGTAAGACCACCGGTTATGCTATAAATCTACAGTCTACAGGTGACACTTCATTTATTTATTTAAGACGGAGTCTTGCTCTGTCACCAGGCCTGAATGCAGTGGCGCGATCTCAGCTCACTGCAATTTCTGCCTACCAGGTTCAGGAGATTCTCCTGCCTCAGCTTCCCGAGTATCTGGGACTACAGGCATGTGCCACCATGCCCAGCTAATTTTTGTATTTTTAGTAGAGATGGGGTTTTATCATGTTGGCCAAGATGGTCTCGATCTCTTGACCTCGTGATCCCCCTGTTTCGGCCTCCTAAAGTGCTGGGATTACAGGCATAAGCCATCACGCCCAGCCCAGGTGACACTTTATAATGATATGCATTAATGCCCAAAATCACTGAACCAAACCAGACAGATCACTAAACTTTGTTGTTGAGTGACAGCTAATTTATTCAGGATATAAACTGATCACTTTTCTTACAGCATCTTCTTTTGCACAGAACCTTGTACACATTAGGCACTGAAAAGATATTTGCCAAGTTGAATTGATGATTTTTCACATAACTTTCTATATTCAAAATCACAGAAATCACAAGTCTGACACCAAACTTAAATTAGAATAGCCAGACACCATGGATTGCAAATAGAAAACAACTTCATTTTTCCCAGCACTGCTTGTTCCATCACGGTCTCATGAGCTAGTCATTCTGCATCTTGCCGCTGCTTTCCAGCTAAGGTCTCAGACCCATTCATAGTGTGAGGGGCTATGAGAGGGAGAACAGAGAGCAGGATAGATCTTACTCCATTGGTGCTCTCTTGATCTGGCGTTGATGCCCTCTGAGCTTGCTGAGTAACTAAAACTGACTTTTTCTCTCATGGAATTCTTTCACAGGTTCTTTGAGGACCTCCTCCCAATCATTATGCAAGTTTTTCCTCAAGATGTCATAACATTCTGTACCTTTTAGTGCTTATGACTTATGTTTACCTCATTAATCTCTGTTTTCCAGCTATTATTCCCTTCTGTATTGGCATCACCTTACCCTAATAGGCATCTTATACTTTTGGACAAAATCCCTTTGAAAAAAACCTCTAAGCTGGCCCCAACTCATAAGAACCATATCTGATTCACAGAAAATAGATTCTTCTGGCACAGAAGAATGTATTCTTCTAGCAAAAACACAGCTAGATCCTAACATAATAATAATTATAATAACTAACTTTTACTGAGTGTGTACTATGGTCCAAGCATTGCTACATGTATTAACTTATTAAACTTCCTCAAAAGAGGAGGGTAGTAATATTATCCTCATTTTACAGGTGAAGAAACTGAGGCATAGAGAAACTAATTTACCCACTGTGACAAGACCCACTGTTGGGAAAGCCAAGCCTCAACCATTGCTGGCCACAGCTTCAGTGTGCAGGCTCTTTATGATACATAATTGTAAATTTAGTATTAGCACTCAATACAAAATTTAGTTTCAAAACTAGCAAAATATGGTTGTTCATCATTAGAACAGGTACTAATCAATCAGTGCCTCACCTTTAAGCTTTTCCAGGCATAGATTCAAAACAAGTTCATTGTATTTTCCTAAACTTCATCAGTGAATGAAATTTCTCCCCGTGGTCCTATTACAGCTCCTCACTGAATTTGAGATGACGGGCACCACAACACTCAAGCTGTGTTCTCCAAAAATAGTTATTCATATCCCAGCCTTTTCTACCACAGTGATCTGGGTATGGAGCAATGGGTAACAAAACCAGTGTATTAGTTTCATTGTTTTTAAATTTCCTTTTCAAGCCTTGGAATAATGTAGGATAGGTTTATAATTTAGAATACTTGCTTATTATTAGTTTTTCTCTCCTTGGCCTTTTGGAGCCTCTGCCAAAATTGAGACAGAAAGAGTACTATTTTAACATCCTTTAATAAAAATAAAGGACATTTTCTGTAACCCAAAAGGCAAGGAAATGAGAACGTATGGCTTCTAGGAACAAGTGGGATGCTTCTTAGTCCGTCATGAAAACCTTAAAAGATGAATGTGTCACAGACCTCAAGAAATGTTTCAGGGTCATGAAAGGCATTTTTACTTCAGTTGATTTATGTGTGCAATTTCAGCAGGGCAGCCTGTGCTAGAGTGCTTCCAGGGATCCGCTGGTTAGATCATGATGAAGTTGGCATCAACCTGTCACTGTTCAATTTGGCTTGGAGGTGTGTTATCAATTTCTGAAGCATCTAATATACTCGACTGAGCTGACAGGATGTGGCACACTGTGGGTCCCAGCAATCATTTTGTGTCAATCTGTCCCGTAGGTTAGGGTGCTGCTGGCTTTCCTCCCCAAACTGCTTCCACCTAAAACTTCCCAAGATGACTCCCAAAATAGGTTGACTATTCACACTTGTTTTATACTCAGTGCCTGGCCCTAGTTTTATTGGCATGTTAAGAGAAGTGAAGTAAAATATTAATGGTTTTTAAAGACAAAAGCAAGGCATTAAAAGTAGATAGCCGATGTATGTTTTTTGTTTGTTTGTTTGTTTGTTTTTGAGATGGAGTTTCACTCTTGTTGCCCAGGCTGGAGTGCAGTGGCACAATCTTGACTCACTGCAACCTCCGCCTCCCGGGTTCAAGCGATTCTCCTGCCTCAGCCTCCCGAGTACCTGGGATTACAGGCATGCACCACCACGCCCAGCTAATTTTGTATTTTTAGTAGTGATGCGGTTTCTCCATGTTGGTCAGGCTGGTCTGGAACTCCCGATCTCAGGTCTGCCTGCCTTGGCCTCCCAAAGTGCTGGGATTACAGGTGTGAGCCATCGTGACTGGCAGCCAATATGTTTTCTTCATCTACTTACTAATAAAGAAATAGACATGTTCTTCAGAAGAAAGAAATGTGTGGCAATCAAACTGCTTCACAATCTATTTCTTGAATTAAAGGTTTTTTTGTTGGGTTGTTTTTTTTTTTTTTTGTAAAACCATATTTTGCCAACTACAAATTCCTCTTCCTTGTGGGAAGGAAGTTTACCTAAACTTGTCTTCTGTCTCTGAAGGCTGAAAAAGGAAATTCTAGTGCTTAAAAATGTGACACAAAGAATTTCAGGATAACACAATAGAGTTAATGTGTAAAGCTCTGTACATTTATAGAACATTTTTATTCACGGTATTTTATTGCATTTTGACAAAAGGAGAGCAGTATTATATAAAGAAAAAGTACTAGTTGGAACTCTGAAGCCTGCATCTAAATCTTGAATATGGCAATTATCGGGCATGTGGCCCTAGACAATTTTCCTGCTCTTTCTGACCTTCGTTTTCCTTGTCTGAAAATGGTGACAATTATTTTATTAACCATAAGTAAACTGAGTATAGGATCTCTGCCTTATTTATTTTTGTATCTGCAAGTCCTCGCACGGTGCCTGCGAAACAGTGCCTGCCAATAGATTTGTCATGACAAGTAAATATGTCTGTGAAGAATTATTATCTCCCATTTACAGATTAGCAGATTGAAGCTTAAGATGTTTAAATGACCCAGTGTTACACAACCAGTAAGGAAAATGCTATGATCAGCTGTGAGAACAGGATCAAATTCTGGAAATTCTGACATATGTGGAGTCCAAAGCAGAAGCATTAATCACTGTAAAAGAGAATATCCAGATGCATATAGACAAGCAGGGTTCAGAAACACATACTTCTGGTTGTTCCATTGCGATAACTAGTTTGCTCCTCTTCACTTCCTGCAGATACTGACAATTAGTAACAAGTACTATGATGCAGCCCCTCTTGGTGATAAAGAATATGGGACAGGTATAATACATAGTTTCTCATTTTGAAATTCAAAAATGTTTTCATGAGTATATTCTACATAGTGTTCAGCAGATACACTAATATGAAAAAGAAATAATACTAATAATTATTCTTACATGAGCACAACACTGTTGCCAGCACTTTAGGTGCATTCTCTCCTTTAATCCACCCAACAATCCTATAGGTACTGTCATTATCTTCACTTCATAGATGAGAAAATTGAAGTATTGAGAGGTAAAGAAATTTGCTAAAAACCTCAGAGCCCATAAGTTGTGGAGCTGGGATTCAGATGTAAGCAGTGTGGTTCAAGAATCTTAACTCTTAACTTCTGTACTTTACTGCACAGTGTGGTGGGCAGAGAAACGTAGGACACAACAACAGGAATCTGATAAACAGTTCCCAAGTCCAACACAGAAATTAAAACTTAAAACTGAGCAAGAATATAAGGCCTGTATGAATAAGCTATGTTCACAGAATGACCAAGAAATGTCTAGAAAACTTATGAAAATTAACTCCTTTTTAACCACTGTTTCCCTTATGCCACAATTTTCTATAACACATGTTCATATAAGCATTTAACAAAATCTACTTTGTCCGAACTTGCCTAATGACTAGAATAAGTTCCCTGAATTTTCAAGAGATGGCAGAAATATTGATTATTTGGCAATTGCCTCAGCCCAAGTTCCCTGGAAAACAGAACTTCAGAATTTTAAATGGTGGTGCTTTATTTTGGAAGTACAAAACCAGGGCAACTGGATGGAGGGAAAATGGAAGTTTAGCAAGAAAGAATGTGAAGCAATGCCACAACATATTACTATGTTTGCTACTTCTTCATGTGGACCACAAAAAGCACAGCAATTAAGAGATGTGTTCGCTAACCATGAAGAACTTCTCCAAATGGGCTGTATGGAGAAAACATGCTTCAAAACCTTTCATGTATGAAGAAAATGTGCTTCAAAACCACTCATGGAAAGAAGCAAGAAAGATGTTGCTGTAGAACTCTTTTCTGTCTCCTGTTCTCCAGTGACCAAAGTTCGCCATATTATGAATTAATTCCCCCACGCTTCCAAGTTGAATGAAGTGTCTCCTTCGATGACCATATGGGATGCCAGATATCACATTCTTCAGGGCTGTGTCACTGAAGTCCGGAAGTGGTAGAAGTCACAAATTCTGAGCTGCTGGACCTGGCTGGGTAGAGGTGAACCTGGCACTCCCAAGACAAGTGCCCATCAGCTCTCAAGTGTGGAAGTATTATCTAAGAAGCAGATAAAGCTAATGTAAACTGACCCATTATTCCCTAATATTTGTGTAACTTTTAGGAAATCAACTTTAGCTTAGCTGAACAGAATATCTAAAGTCGAGGCCACTAACAAAGAACTATCTCTTTTAAGGTACAACACCACCTAGAGTGTGGGATATGGAGGAAAAAGAAATACACCGCACACACATAGAGTACACATGTAAAATATATGCATATATATGTATTACATAAAATTGCCTTTGATATCACAACATATTCAGTTCTGCATATTATAATCTAATCACAGCCAATAGATGTACAGAGATGTAATTTTCTCTGCAAATTAGATGTGGTTTTTCAGAGCCAGCGTTCCCATCACTGGTAGACCAGTGCAGGCCAACCCTGACACAGCAGGGAAAAGAATGGGAAAGACGTTAGGAAGGAATAGAACATTAGGCAACTCCACACAGGCCAAAGGCCAGAAGGTAGGTAGGTTGTGTCAGAGAGTGAAGAGAAGGATTTCCCTGTTGGTGAGAAGAGCACAGTATCCGGAGCATCTGTCGGTGGGTAATAAGTGGTTGTTCAGGAATGCAAACAATTTTTATACTACGCGTAGTCTAAGGATTTTAGTGTGAAGGATTCCAGTATGAGTTTATTCTAATGGAACCTATAAACCAGATAGAGGAGGACAAATGTCCGTATATGAGAAATGGACAGAGATTGGTCTGAAAGAACCAAGCAGGAGCTAATAGACAAAAGGATACCCACATGGTGATTCAGTGTTCAGTCTTACAGCTTTACAGGCTCCCTGTTTGGAGATAGTAGGGGTCCCAAAGCCTAAGAAAGAGCTTAGTATTGGCTGAATGTTCCATCTTGGGAGGATCAGAGGGCTTTGGGGGCAAGGAGTCAGATTAAAGGGACAGATGAATCATTTAATTACTAAATTTCCTGAATTGGAGTGCGTTAACAGTTATATCCTTTCAGCAAAAAATGTATTAAGCACTTACTATATCTGATATCTAATACATATTTTGCATTAACAACTAATAAAAATTCTATACTCTGTTGTATATTTTGATAGTCTAACATATTATCTTCATCATGGATTATGGATCATATATATGTATATACATATATAATTTCATTTTAAATAGTAAATTGTAATATGAGTACTATTTGCATTTGTCTGACAATTATATACCTACCTTCTTTTTTTATATATATCTACCTTCTTGACTATTGTATAGTATAATTTATACTTGTTGTTTGACATTCAGATTTATCTGTAATCCTTTCTTTCTTCCTTTCCATAACCCCCCAAATGTAATGCAATCAATTCCTTAAATCACAGGTGATAGGAATAAAGTATAGTGATTCCAAGCCATTTCCTCAAATTTCTAAATTGAGTGCCAAGTTGAAAATAATATCAGGTATCTACATTTCCATTTAAATGTTCTCAAAGGTAGCCATTCCTGACAACTGGCAAGAGTATCCTGCTCTGACAGTCTGACCCTTACACTCCCATTAAATATAAAAACAGATCTGAATCTTTCACCCAGTTGTACTGTCAAGGCTAGTGTAACTTGCCTGTCATATAAAGCTCTTTGAATCAGTCTGCCAAGAAAATATGATTGTGGTACAAATTTTAGCATTCAGAAATATTCACTCCCCTTTCACTTACATGGATTTTGAGGGTCAAAGCTATGCATTTTTATCAGGTATTTTATTATCTTTCAACTTTTGTGAAGATCAATGTGTTAGAATAAAGAACTTTTTTCTCCTTTAATGCCAAAGTGATTTGGTATAAGGGAAATACTAATGAGCCTTTATATTACTTATTGAAAGTTCCCATTTGACAAAATGAGAAAGTTTTATGTAAAGGATGGATGCAATCTTTAAATTCCATAATGCTTTTGGAAACTAAGCATGTGGTCAAAATAGAGGAGCACTTAGAAAAGGGATACAAAATATGGAACTTTGAATTTTCTTAGAAACCTGATGCTTCTTCAGCAAAAACAGAAACTAAAACTTCTGACATAAATGTAGCACAGAGAGAAACTTTTTCCCCATTCATTTTAAATCTAATTGTGCTTATTATAATGCCTAATGGTGATGAATGTTTGCATTTTTCTGTTATATAACAGTACTGCAAGTCAATCACTATTTCTCTTATTATCATCATACCAGCGTAACCACTGGTACTTTTAGCAGGTAGCATGCAGGTCATTCCGGCTTCAACCCATGGATTCATTGAATCACTTTTATTTATTTATTTTTTTTACAGGTTAGATTGTAAACTCCATCATTTAACAGAATGAACTATTAAAATGTCTAGGATGTTATCTTAAAACAAACAAAAATCATAAATAAAGAAACCCAACTTGAACAGAGTTAGACTATTGACCCCATTTGATCATCAATAACATGAACACCCACTGTACTAAATGTAAGAAGTCTCTGTTTCCTTAAATTATACAAGTTAATATTTTCTTTTTAAGAGGTACTCAGGGAAGGGAGGGTGAGATCATTTTAGGGCTCGTAAGTCAGGCACTGGCTGAAGTCAGGCAGAAAGCAGTCAGCCCTCGGGAAGCATTTCTGACAGCTACGCTAATGCACTACAGCACTGACATGAAACTTCCTCTAGATTCCTAAAAGAAGCCATTTGGGAAGAGCCTGTTGATAATGCAAAACTGGGCCAAACGGTTCTGGTTGTGGACTGCTAGCAAATGTCTACCCAAGACTAATGGGAAATGACTGACCTCATGTTTCAAATGAAAAATAGGAGTATAGCTATCCTCAAACGAAAGGAGCTTTCCTGCAAATTAGGATGTTATTTTTAAAAACAGCATATTGGATTTAACACCTCAGGTATTTTTCTAAAAGTAGGTATTTTTTTTCTTCTTGAATTCTCAGGGCTCTGCTTAAAGTTCATTTTTGTTTACCAGAAAGGTATGAGAACAAGTTTAATGCTGTAAAAGTTGTTTACTTAGACCAATAATATGACAAACAGAACTGAATAAATAGCAACTTACACATCATATAAAGTTTTCCAGCCAACATTGGCTGTAAAATCACCAGTGAACTAGAAAACAAAACAAAATACAAAAATCAGGCTGAAGTATATAGATGAAAACCACCATATCAAAAGCACAATCACATATATTATCTTGTTTTGTGCCTCAATAATGGATGAAGTTCATGGTAACAGTAACTGCTGTTTTTGATTCCTTGAATTGGTTCAGCAACTTGACCTTGGGTCCATTTAACATTGAGCCCATGTGAAGTCCTTTGCCCTGAGCGAATTTGTTTTCAGGGGGAAAATAGTAAAAATTGGTCATATAGAATTTCATAACTGAGAACACTAAAAAACAACCTTTCTGAGTGAAATTTCTTTCTTTCTCGTGCCCAGTACACATATATATGTGAGAAAGCAAAATGAACAAAACAAAACAAAAACAAAAGTTGAATACTTTTCCTTCTTGCCCTTCAGGTAAACTACTTACACTAGAATTTTTAATATAGACAAAATTATATAAAACATATGAATTAAGTAGGAAAAAGTGGATTGTTTTTTAAATATGGCATTATTAATTTTAAATATCTATGAAAATCTTTATAGTCTAATTAGCAAGTCCTTAGAGGATGTGATGATTAATTGTATGTGTAAACTTGATCAGCCTAAGGGATGCCTGGACATCGGGTAAAACATCATTTCTGGGTGCAACCGTGAGGATGTTGCAGGAAGAAATTAGCATTTGAATCATCAGACAGCAAAGAAGATCTGCCCTCATCAACATGGGTGATGGGTGGGTATCACCCAACCCATCGAGACCTTGGATAGAACAAAAAGGCAGAGGAAGGGTGAATTCTCTTTCTCTTCTGGACCTGGAATATCCATCTTTTCCTCCTCAGACGACAGAGCTCCTGATTCTCAGGCCTTCAAACCCTGACTGAACTATATCATCAGCTTTCTTGGTTTTCCCTCTTGCCGATGGCATATCATGGGACTTCTAGGCCTCCGTAATTATGTGAGCCATTTCTCATAATAAATATCCTCATATATCTGTCCATATCCTATTGGTTCTCCTTCTCTGAAGAACTTGACTGATAGAGTATTTTCCCTAATACATAAATTTAAAGTGAATGTAAATGGTGCTTCTATAGTATGTGATGGTCTTCAAGAAGATAATTTTCTAATTTTTTTTATTATGTTCCTTGTAACTTTTACATGACTAACTTTGACTCTCTATTTAGATTATTTAAAGCAGAGTAAATGGCATCCCATTTTTATCTGTAATATGGGAAATATTAAATCATGACTGAAATAGACATATTTAATGTATAAAAATGTAGTGTCGTGTGAATATTACAGAATTATGAAGTAATGCTACTAACTTTCTAGACACGGCAAGATTTTCTTATCTACTCTCCTATTTTCCTTCTATTTCCCCATCAGCAATCCACAGAGTAGCCAAAGTGATGTAAAATAAAAATAACAAAACCAAACAAAAACAAAAATTTTATCATCCCCTTGCTTAAAGCCTCTCAATGGTGTTCCATTGCCACAAAACAAGGTCCAAATGTTTTTAATGCCCGAGGAAGCTCTTCATGCTCTCTCCCCTGCTTACTTCTCTAGCCTCATCTCTCCTCCTCCTTTATCTCACCTCTTTTCTCCGATTGAACTCAACTTCTCTCAGTATCTCTAAATCTTACATTCTCCTCTCTACCTGGATCAGTCTTCCCTCCCACATTTCCCATCCCCTCCTCTCTCACACCTCTTTCTTTCATCTAACTCTATTCATCTTTCATAAGATTCCAGCCTAGTCTTCATTTTCTCTGGAAGGCTCCCCCGACTCTCCACTATCATGGCGCCTGTCACATTTCATGGCATCGTTTAGAATCGCCTGTTACATGATTAGCACTGTTGTGATTGTACACTACATCTCTAACATCCATTTAACCAATATTAATTGAGCACTTATTATGCTTGGGCTCATTTCTAAGCCCTGAGAAAACATCAAAGAACCAAGCAAACAAAGTCTCTGCCTCAGGGAATTTATACTCTGTACACAGACTGAATATCTGGCAGCAAGAAGTCAGTGAAAGAAAACAGAACAGTAGAGAACAAAAGAAAAAGAACAGATCAAGAAGAGTATGGATTAAAATAAGAAAAAGCCAAGAGACATTCAAGATAAAAATGGAAAGGGCTCTTAGAAATCTGGATTGATCTTTTAAAAGACCTCACTCCACAATTGGATAAGCCCTCTTTTATTTTAAATCATCTTTTGCCACTGGCTTGTGATATCATTTGAAGATGATATAAATTATTTGTCGCTTCTTTCTACTTGCAGCCAAGTACATCCACATACTGTCATGTTATGCCACGCAGTGCTCCAGTGATGTCCTCCAGGAGCCATCTGCTGTCCCCAATGAACAAGGCTTCAGAACCCAAATGATATACTTAAACCTGAGCAAAACAAGCTGGAAGCTTGTTTAAAAACGCATTGCTTTGCCAAAATGTATTCACTGGAAAAATCTGCTATAAAACAGTGAATATATTATGCAAGTAAAATTAGACCTTTCAACCTGCTTGGTATGATGCATGATTGCACACATTTACTGTAGTTGATTCTGCCAGATTTAAAGTGATTTTATTCTTTTTATGAGACATTTAGTGCAAAAGGTCAAAAGAGAGATTTAGGATCCCTGTCATCCTTTTATGTTAGGAAAAAAACACTCATTTACACCACTTTGGATCACAAGATACAAATCTTTAAGCCACAACAAACAAAGTACAATAACAAACAAAAAAGAAATCAAACCAAATTTTGTATAATTTTGCACATAAAAAAAGTGACAGATGCAACCCAGATTATAAAATCTGTTTTGTAGGAATGCGTTTCTAGTGATGGTAACATTGTGAAATCTCACTGCCTGCTATTCTAGTTGTCTAACCAAGCCTTCGCTGACATGGCTATTGCTGCTGTCTCCAACTTCACAATCATCAGTTTTTCTTAGACTCTTAGTGGCAGCAATTTCAGACAACTTGCAATTTCTTGGACATGAGATGCTGTGTCGCCCCTCTGTGCCTCTTACTGTGAACTTTCTGTTTTTTCTGAAGGGGTGTCCTAGTCTTTTTGTCTTACTAGTCAAATTCTGACTTTTTTTTTGTCAGCTCTACCTAAAAAATTACCTCTATTCTGAAGGTTTTTTGCCTCCTCACACAGCTATCCCAAAGAACTGATCCCTCCTTTTTTTTTTTTTTTTTTTTTTTTTTTTTTTGCTGCCAATTGAATCTGGTACAGACTTTTGTTAGATCACTTACCCTCTGTGCTGTTATTATTTATTTACATCAATGTTTCTCTTACTGTAACATGAGCTCCCTGAGGACAAGAAGCATGTCTTCTTTGTGACTCTAGCACCTGGCATGTGAGATGTGTTCAAGAAACTCAAGACTAAGGGAATGAATGAATGAATGCCACCAGTGACCTTCAGTGCCTCTCTAGTGGTACCCTTTTTAAATTGAAAATTTAGACTGAGAAATCCCCGCTTTCTTTTTTTCCTTATCATTAATCAAATTCATAATGATGACTAAAAAGGAACTGAAAATCAAAATGTGATTTCTACTTATATAGTATAGTTCTGAGACTGCCTTTCATTTTACACCACTTTCCTAATTCATCCCAAGTCATCCTCCCAGCAAATAATCAATAAATTTACATTATAATCATAGCACCATACTAAATACTGTGAAGTAGCATTTAGTGAAAAGAAGAATAAAAGACTCTCCAAAACTTTTATAAACTTTCTGGGAGGACAGTACATTCACCTTTTGAAAATTCAAATAACAGTACATAGAGGTTACATGATGCTAGGTGCAAAGTGAGTGAGGCAGACAGTAAGTGTTATAGGCAGGCATAAGAGGAATAATCACTTTGATCATAAACCAGTAAGGATCTGAAGGTTCCATTGGTTTTAGAAATGAGAAAAGTTGAAAATACAGCATGTTGTGTTGGAATAATGGAATGAAGAATAAAGGTTTGTATAAATTTTCTCAACTATGAACCTGAGGATAAGTAAACTGTCTTCTATCTTTTAATCAATTTACCCCAGCTTTAAAACCTACTTAAAATACAATATGATTTGGCTATATGTCCCCACCCAAATCCACCTCCAATTGTTATCCCCACATGTTGAGGGAGGGACCTGGTGGGAGGTGATTGGATCGTGGGACCAGTTTCCCCCATGTTGTTCTCGTGATAGTGAGTGAGTTCTCATGAGATCTGATGGTTTAAAAGTGTTTGGCAGTTCCTCTGTCTCTCTCCTGCCACCATGTAAGATGTGCCTTGCTTTCTCTTCTCCTTCCACCATGATTGTAAGTTTCCTGAGGCCTCCTCAGCCATGTAGAACTGTAAGTCAATTAAACCTCTTTTGTTTTTACCCAGTCTGAGGTAGTTCTTTATAGCAGAATGAAAATGGACTAATACAGAAAATTGGTGCCAACAGTGGGGTACTGCTATAAAGATACCTAAAAATGTGAAAGCAACTTTGGAACTGAATAATGGGCAGAGGTTGGAACACTTTGGAGGGCTCAGAAGGAGACAGGAAGATGTGGGAAAGTTTGGAACTTCCTAGAGACTTGTTGAATGGTTTTGACCAAAATGCTGACAGTGATATGGACAATGAAATCCAAGCTCAGGTGGTCTCAGATGGAGATGAGGAACTTATTGGGAACTGAAGTCACTCTTGCTATGCTTTAGCAAAGAGACCACTGGCATTTTGCCCCTACCCTAGAGATCTGTGTAACTTTGAACTTGAGAGAGATGATTTAGGGTACCTGGCAGAAGAAATTTCTAAGCAGCAAAGCATTAAAGATGTGACCTGGCTTTTTCTGAACAAATACAGTTATATGTGTACACAAAGAGATGGTCTGAAATTGGAACTTACGTTTAAAAGGGAAACAGAGTGTAAAAGTTTGTAAAATTTGGAGCCTGACCTTGTGGTAGAAAAGAAAATCCCATTTTGCGGGGAGAAATTCAAGCTACTAGCTGCAGAAATATGCTTAAGTAAAGAGAGGTCAAATGTTAATTGCCAAGACAATGGGGAAAATGTCTTCAGGTCATTTCAGAGATCTTCATGGCAGTTCTTCCCATCACAGGCCTGGAGGCCTAGGAGTGAAAAGTGGTTTCACTGGCTGGTCCCAGGGCCCCACTGCTCTGTGCAGCCCAATGACTTGGTGCCCCGTGTCCCAGCTGTGCCAGCTCCAGTCATGGCTAAAAGAGGCCAAGGTACAGCTCGGGCCATTGCTTCAGAGGGTGCAAGCATCAGGCCTTGGTGGCTTCCATGTGATATTGGGCCTGCAGGTGTGCAGAAGACAAGAATTGAGCTTTGGGGGCATCTACCTTGATTTCAGAGGATGTATGGAAATGCCTGGATGTCCAGGCAGAAGTCTGTTTCAGGAGCAGAGCCTTCATGGAGAACCTCTACTATGCAATGTGGAGGGAAAATGTGGGGTTGGAGCCCCCACCCATAGTCCCTACTGGGGCACTGCCTGGTGGAGCTGTGAGAAGAGGGACACTATCCTCAAGACCCCAGAGTGTTACATACACCTGGCCCCGTGCAAATCAAAAAAAAAAAAAAAAGCCACAGGCACTCAACGCCAGCCTGTGAAAGCAGCCAGTGGGGCTGTATCCTGCAGAGTCACAGGGGCCGAGCTGCCAAAGGCCTTGGGAGTCCACCTCTTGCATCAGTGTGGCCTGGATGTGAGACATGGAGTCAAAGGAGATTATTTTGGAACTTTAAAATTTAATGACTGCCCTGTTGGGTTTCAGACTTGCATGGGGCCTGTGGTCCCCTTGTTTTGGCCAATTTCTCCCATTCGGAAGTGGAAGATTTACTCAATGCCTGCACCTCCATTGTATCTTGGAAGTAACTAGCTTGTTTTTGATTTTCAGGCTCATAGGTGGAAAGGACTTGCTTGTCCCAGATGAGACTTTGGATTTGGGCTTTTCAGTTAATGCTGGAATGAGTTACAACTTCGAGTGACTATTGGGAACGCATGATTGGTTTTGAAATGTGAAAAGGACATGAGATGTGGGAGGGGCCAGGGTGGATTGATATGGTTTGGCTCTGTGTCCACACATGAATTTCATCTCAAATTGTAATCCCCACATGTCAAGGGAGGGATTTAGTGGGAGGTGATTGGATCTTGGGGGCAGTCTGCCCCATGCTTCACTTCTTGTGATAGTGAGTTCTCATGAAATATGATGGTTTAAAAGTATTTGGCAGATGCTCCCTCACTCTCACTCTCTTCTGCCACCATGTAAGACATGCCTTGCTTCCCCCTCACCTACTGCTGTAATTGTTAAGTTTCCTGAGGCCTTTCCAGCCATGTGGAACTGTGAGTCAATTCAACCCCTTTTGTTTACAAATTACCCAGTCTGAGGTAGTTCTTTATAGCAATATGAAAACAGACTAATACAGAAAATATGAGCATTTTAATAATTCTTTCAGCCAAAGTCTACCTTTAAAATAGATTTATTTGTATTAAACATATTTTGGTATATCCAGCTCTGGGGACTTCCAGACATTTTTCCAAGTTCTCCACCTTTGGGGGTGAGCCCTTCAGCCCCATCCTTTCCCTAGAGTGATGTTCTTCAGTCTTTCAGATGACTGTGCCCTCTTTCCTATTGAGTGTACTTCAGACTGAGTAGCTGACCCCAAACAGACTGCCTCTAAAGATGTCATTCTTCATCTTTTCTCTCCTCCTCAGATGATAGTCAGAGCTAGCCTTTCTGACAATGGTAATTTAAGGTCACTGTTCCATTCTAAACCAATATATCACAACACTACGTGCAATAGCTACAAAAGAAGACCTGCTGCTCAGATATGTTCCAAGAACTGTGGATCTGTCAGGAACAGTCTAACTTAATGTATAAAGAGCCTGTGGACATAACAATGGCACAGGAAGCAACTGAGCTCTGCACTAACACTTTCTGTCTGTTTCCTTAGACAGGAGTGAAGGTTGTTCCCTCTGTTTTAATTCACTGGGGTATTACATATATTAACAAATCATAGAATATTAGACCTTCATATGAACTACAAGATACAAGTCCAGTTCCCTCTATTTACAGAAAAATCTCTAACTTGCCTAAGATCACAAAACAGATTAGAGAAGAAAGAGGGCCAAGAAGCCAGGATTCAGCTCTACCATTGTTTTGTCTCTCTACATTGCATGCTCTTTGTCCAAAACAAGCACCCCAGGATTTATGAGAATCACCCTTGTGTATACTTTGGAGTACTATACAAGTTTTCCATTCTTTTTGAATATTTGTTTTTAAGCAGAGTTTGCAAATACTACTAGTATAAATATAGGTATGCTTCACTTTATGCAATTTATTTTCCTAATGACAGGATCTAAATCTTTTCCTCAAATAATTATCATCCAACCATGGATAGAGATAGATGGTATATCAGTCAGCGATATGGTTTGGCTGTGTCTCCACCCAAATTTCATCTTGAATTCCCACGTGTTGTGGGAGGGACCTGGTGGAAGGTGGTTGAATCGTGGGAGTAGGTCTTTCCCGTGCTGTTCTTGTGATGGTGAATTGGTCTCACAAGATCTGATGGTTTTAAAAATGGGAGTTTCCCTTCACAAGCTCTCTCTCTCTCTCTTTACCTGCTGCCATCCATGTAAGACGTAACTTGCTCCTCCTTGCCTTCCACCATGATTGTGAGGCCTCCCCAGCCATGTGGAACCATGAGTCCTCTAAACCTCTTTCTTTTGTAAATTCCCCAGTCTTGGTTATGTCTTTATCAGAAGCAAGAAAATGGACTAATACAGTCAGGATTCTCCAGAGAAACAGAACCATTAGGAGATATATATATATATATATATATATTTATGGGGATTCATTCCTGTGATTATGGAGGCTGAAAAGTCCCAGGATATGCCATCTGTAAGCTGGAGAACCAGGAAAGCTGATGATATAGTTCAGTTTTAACCCAAAGGCTGAGAAAGGGGCAGGGGCAGGGGAGAACTTGCATAGGTCCCAAAGTCCAAAGTTCTAAGAACCTAGAGTTCTGATGTTCAAGAGCAGCGGAAGATGGATGTCCCAGCTCCAGAAGAGAAAGCAAACTCACCCTTCCTCCACTCTTTTGTTCTATCTGGGCCCTCAGTAGATTGGATGATGCCTGTCCTCAAGGAAAGCTTCTGTACTTGATCTACTGATTCAAATGCTAATGTTTTCCTCCAGAAACACTCTCACAACCACACTAGAAATAATGTTTTACCAGCTATCTGGTCATCCCTCAGGCCAGTCAAGTTGACACATAAAATTAATCATCACAGATGCTATAGGGATTAATCATTGCTTTGTATTAGTATTATTCTTACAGTGCAGTCTGATAAGAAAGCAAAGTACCCACTCTTTAATGTTACACATCAAATTGATACCACTGATATAAAAATGCTTTATAAAACTGTCAAATGTTATACATCTGAAGAGTTATATTTTCATTAAAAATTTAATGTATTAAATATCTCAATATTAACAATTGCCAATGGCCTGGAATAATTAATCTTTCACTCCCCTTTATGATTTATGTTGTACATTTTTTAAAAAGAAAACCCATTACTTTTGTGTTAATTTCCATAGTTCTTTGCCATAAATACTACAAATAAGAAACTTTAAAAATCATTATTTAAAATACACTGGGGAGGGTGGGCTGGGGTAGGTAGTCTTCTGTACAGCTGGGTTTAAAAAAGGGAGAGAGAGAATACCTCAAGAGAGATGTTAGAGAAGAGTACTGCTGTCCAGATAAGAGTGGGAATAGTATTTTTAACTCATTTTAACATATTGTCAGCTATCCCCCTGAGTCTTTACCATGCAGTATATTTTCAAAACCATAATAAGCGATAGGTTGTTTTGAAAAAATTGCCTGTACTGTCAGTAGTGTTTAAGTTATCTAAACTCAGATACAATGACAATTCTCATAATAAAGTACATATTTATTCTCCCACACTACAGTAGCACTGTGTCCTACATTATCTACCTTATAGGATGAAATAGAAAATCCAATTTTACGGATGTCCCCCAGAATAGTGTTACTCACTTAGTGATGTAGCACCTATGTTCTCAGTGAAAGAGAATACTGAGAAATAGATGGCAATGAATTATTTTCAGGAGCAATTTAAGAGGAAGCAGGTGAAAAGAATCCTAATTCTTCAGGGTTTGAATAGCATGATAAGCAGTGTTTTATTACAGGAACAACAAAAAATTAGCATTCACTGAGCTGCTTATACATTTAAACAATGAATAAAAATGCAGTGTAGTTCTAAGTATTCCAAATGAGGAGAGGAGGAGGAGAGTCTTTCCATAGTTAAGAATTTTTTTAGCAAGTAGAAAACAAAGCTGATGATTTAGCTATTCATGTTTATTTGAAATTGTTTCTCATCTGCCCCTATTCTCTATGAAAAATACACTGTAAAACAAATTTCAAAAGTAGATAATTGTGTATTTCATAATCAGATGGAAGGGTAGGGTTAGAGTTAGGGTGGGGGAGGGATAGGGCAGCAACACCGACAGGGCCAGGAAGATAATGGAAATAGGTCAAGTGTGTCTGATGAAAGACTTGGTGAGAGGGTGGAGCAGACGCTCTAGAGAGCCCACGCCCTGTCTAAAGACATTTAGTTTCAGTTTAAGGAAACAAAATAAAAATAACTTAGCCATGAAAAGCCTAAATTCAGACCTTTTTCAACCCAAGGACCAATAGTTGGTGAGCTCTGGGTTCATGAAATATAAAACCCTGAGACTCAGTGAACACCCTCATGAAGGTCCTCAGCACACATAATGAAAACCTGGAACAAGGGATAAAAAATCTCATATAAGATTTTTTAAAAAGTTAGTTTCATATGTTTTTTACCTAAAACAATGCTGTTTACCATCGATTTCTGCAGTGCTTATCAGCTTATACAAATTGGTTATTAAGAACCGATATTTTAAAAATACTGTGCCAAAAAAGGGTTCTTTTGCTTAGGGTAGGAGTGTTTTTAATCTGGCATCTGTGAATCTTGAGACATTGATACAAAATTGTGTGCACCTGCACAATCTCATATGCATGTATGCATGCATGTACGTATGTGACTGTGTCTACATGTGTATTTCAAGGACAAGCGTTTCATAGCTTACCCAGTGTGCCGTGACCTCAGAAAGAGAATAGAAACACACAGGAAAAGCCAGCAATCCAGACGCAATCCTTATCAGGCAAGTCAAGCTGCAGACAGAAGTCTGGCCTGCCAGCATTCAACCATAAATGATATTATATGATGACAGAATTCTACCTGTGAAATATTAAGATGAATAAAACTTGTCTCCAGTCTTGGAAGGGCACTGGCAGGACAATGGCAGGAGTTTAAGCATGGGACCAAACTCACTGGACCAAGACACACAGATTTCCTTGAACTGGGCAAAACAAGGTCTAAATTACTAGAACTGTGTCAGAGACTGTCCATCAGCAGAATTGACTTTGCACCTCTGACTCCTAAAATCTGTTGTTTGAGAAGATCAAACCTAAGCCTGGGCATGGTAGGGGTGAGTTCAGTGATTGCACATGAAGGAATTGAGATGCTGATCTGGGCTAGAAACCAAACGAGTCCAAAAAAAGACAAATTTTGGATACATAATTAAGGAAACAGATAACATTTACTGAGTGTACACTGGGTGCTGGCTGCTAAGAGGTGCTTTGTGTATACCATTTCATTTAATCCACTTAGTAAATGTTATTTAGAAGCCAAAATATGAGACGTTTCTCCTTTGTAACTATAAATGAATTCATTCCACTATTAGCCCTCAAACTTTCTTCAGGTAAAGACAGATATTATCTCCATATTTCAGAAAAGGACAAAACTTTCCAGAGTACCAAAGTTTCCCTAGATTTGTAAATCTCAATAAAGGAGGAATACACATGCCTCTCTGAAAGAGGCTGGGCACGTAGTTTTAAAACACACGCACAATATAATACCGTTTTACAACAATAAATATTGCCAAAACAACAAATAAAATAATTTGTTGATTTGGGAATAGAAACTAGTAAGAGATGTACAAGAGATGGATTTCTTTCTCAAGATCAGTGATTCTCAAGAGTAAGAGGACTATCCCCCTAGTTAGGTTTGTCTGTTCTACCTAGTGAATTTGAGATCATTCTGTGACTTGCTGTGACTTTTTGGGACACCATAGTGAATTAAGGCAGAAGGCCCCAGAATGCTGACCTCTCCACAAAAGCTCCTGAAACGAGACCACCTCTGCCACACATAATCCCACCAACAAGAAATTATGACTTAAAGTCATCCTCCAGTAAGCACATTAATGCCTTCTTTGTCTGACATCAGTAAGACTCGATATGATAAGATTTCCAAATAACCAATGGTTACCCATTAAGAGTTAAAAAATAAAAAGGAAGAAAAAGTCAAAGTCTTGGTTTCAGACCTTTCCAATATATATTATTCATGCTGTTGCCTTCTTAAACACAGTGTTTAAGTTACTTTTCCTCTTGCTTACCCCTCATGATCACCACTGTAACCATGAATTATTGGCCAAGGATGTAACCTAAAGTGTGCTTGCCTCCTTTTCTGTCTGCCATCAGGCTGTCTGCTCACATGGTCTGGGTACCAACTCATGTGGCCTATCTCTTTACAATTTAATGGGAGCTGAGAAATTGTGGGCAAATGTCGAAACTCATTATAGTTTACCATTTTATGGTCATTAATTCAAATCCCTTCATTTTGCAGTTCTGAAATCTAAGGCTCCAGGGATTAAGCCTTGCCCAAGGTCACACAATGAACTATAGTAAAGTTGCATCTTACAATTTGTATTTCAGAAGGAAAAATATCGTTTAGTCAAAATTGCTCTTAAGGATTTTTAAAATTATCCTTTAGTATAATATATACTCACTAATTGAGTACTATAGAGATAGATTGAGAACATAAGAAAAGTCTACAGACAGATTACTGTCTATTCAAAACCTTTACCTTCAAGATAACCATCAAATCCAGTAAATGAGAAATGGAGAGAGACATTTTAAGTGTTCTTGCTTCTCTACAGAATTTTTCCATTTGGTTCCAGTATTAAGCCTCTGTATCCTTAATACATTTCAATTGATTGGTCTTTCCTCTGAAGATTAGAGGCTTATGTAGTAATACTCAGATGTTAAATGCACCTATAATACAACTCCACTCTGGGGATATAGGGTAGACAAAGATATACAAATATGCAGTACTCCTTGTTCCCTCATCAGCACTTTTTCAGCTACAACTACCTACCTACTTATTAGACAACAATCTCTGAATATGACTTGGAAAGCAGGAAAAACACAAAAGGTTTTTATAAACATTTCAGTATCCCTCCAGTTTACTTATTTCCTGCTTTTCTTTTGTTCCCTAAGTTATTAAGCTTGCTCTGTAAGAGAAGTATTAGTAAATGAGAAGCCATTTGAGTTACGTTCAGTCATTTTGATTAGCATCTTTGGTAACTTTTTTCTCTCTCATAAACATATGGTAAAGCAACATGTAATGTTCCAATAATTGTGATTTCAAATCTAAAGTACTATTTGTTCATTCCCGAAACCTGAAGCAAACATCTGGTGGTTAATGCTTTGAGAAAAAAAGTACCTTAGTGCATTACCTCTGTATATGATTCAAGATCATAGGCAAAAATATGTAGATGAGATCAAGCCACGAAAGTTTAAGTTGATCCATTCAATTAAAAAAGGAAAAAGAAAAAACCCAGGTGCTTCTGTGTTTCCTCTAATGTAAGGAATGGAGACTATGCAGTGCCTTAAGGGCTTCTTCCTTTCTGCCTCATCTTGCAATTAGATATAAACTGTATCCCGTATATATCCTCCCATTGGAACAAAAGGTGTGACTGCTTCCCTATCCCTATTCCATGTATGCTCAGAATTATTCCAGTTTGTGCATACCATCAGGTTCATATTATCATGCATTTTGTTAATTAGAATTCTATTTCCTACGTTAAACTTATGTCCCATTTTTTCATGTTTTATTTTAAGATTTATTCCAGTTCATACTTTCCATTTAAAGACAACAGTTGTTGGCCAGGTGTGGTGGCCTGTAATCCCAGCACTTTGGGAGGCCAAGGCAGGTGGATCACTTGAGGTCAGGAGTTCAACATGGATCATCACCATGTTGGTCAGCCTGGCCGACATGGTGAAACCCCGTCTCTACTAAAAACACAAAAAAATTAGCTGGGCATGGTGGCAGGTGCCTGTAATCCCAGCTACTCGGGAGGCTGAGGCAGGAGAATTTCTTGAACCCAGGAGGCAGAAGTTGCTGTGAGCCAAGATTGCGCCGTTGAACTCCAGCCTGGGCAACAAGAGTGAAACTCCATCTCAAAAAGAAAAAAAAAAAAAGGCAACAGTTGAAATAAAATTTGAAATAAAGTTGCACTGTCCATTTTGTAATGTTCATTTTAACAAATTGTTTCGAAAAAAAAATTTTATATAGTGGTAGTGTATTAGTCTGCTAGGGCTGCCATAACAAAACACCACAGACTGGGTGGCTTAAACAATAGGAATTTATTTCTCACAGTTCTAGAGACTGGACGTCCAAGATCAAGGTGCTGACAACCTTGGCTTCTCCTAAGGCCTCACTCTTTGGCTTACAGATAGCTTCTTCTTGAGGATGGCCTCAAATGGCCTTTTCTCTGTGCCTGCATGCCTGATACCTTTTCATCTTCTTATAAGGAAAGGACACAGTCATATTAGACGAGGGCCACATCCTTATAAATTTATTTGATCTTAATTACTTCTTTAAAGACCCTATCTCAAAATATAGTCTCAGTGGGGGTTAAGCCGTCAACGTATGAATTTTAGGGGAACACAATTCAGTTCATAACAGGGAGCAATGCCATTAATCAAATATTCTGTAATACCTTCCCCTTGAAGAAAACAATAAAACCTTATGAAGGAAAGTGATAATGTTGTCACTTATATGTGATATCAAATTATTCAAAATATAAATTTATATGTGAATAATTTGTGTGAAATATCATTTATAGGTGAATGAGTGAATGAACATAAAATAACCATTAACTCTGCTTTTTGACCTATCTTAATAGAACCCACAAAGATTTAGCAAAGGAACAGCCAGGCAGGCTAGCAAGTCATACTTTTACATATTGTTTTCTGGAACAAAGAAAGATCCAGCATGAGAAATGCCAGATGGGACTGCTGCCCTTGCCCTTGTGTATGTTCTCAGGTCAAATTGACAAATTTGGTCTTTGTTCTCTGAAAATGTGGCTTCCATATTGGAAACAAACCTGAATCTTACTTAAATAGCTCAATATGCAGAGCCACAAGACTGAGGCACTTTAGTCACAAACATAATAAAACAAGAATACTCTAGTATTGGTGCACAAATACAAGTAGAGGTATCCTTACCCCCTTGTGAAGATCACACCCATTTTTTAGAACATGACTTTATGTCCAATTGGATCATTTGCAGTGTTCTCATTTCTGAAATTTTTTAGTGCTTTGGATTAGGGTAGATAGATTTAGTAAATAAAAATATAGAGTGCCCAGTTAAGTTTGAATTGCAGATAAACAATGATTTTTTTTAAGTATAAATATGTCTCATATAATATTTGAGATTTACTTATACCAAAAATTTCCCTTGTGGAACATACTTATAATGAAAAATTATTTGTTATTTATCTGAAATACAAATTTAACCACGAGTCCCTTATTTTGTCTGGCTACCCTACTTTGGGTTCAAGAATGAATTTTCTCCCCTTGCAACTCCCTGCCCCCCAACACTCTTAAGCTACTGTCACCAACTTTGTAAATTTAATTCCCCAGTCTTAATTTGGTGCTGCCTTTAACCTCTGCCCCAACGCATGAAAACCTCAGGCTTCAGGCTTCCTTCTATTGGGCTACTTTGATATGTGGTTACAGAATCCCTGTGCTTAAGTATTACATCTTTATATCATATGACAGCATTAGTATACATAAGGTACTTAATAATATGGTGAGAAATTTCTAAACCTTGAAATTTCCAAGCCCTGGGCTCAGTTTGCTCACTTGCAAAATCAGGGGAGTGGATTCAAGGTGTTTTCCCCAAGGTTTCTTCTAACAATTCCATGCTACTAGTCTTTGAGATGAGTGTTCCATTAATGCTCTCATTTGCCTTGTAAAACCTAAATTGTTCCCATTTTGGATGAATCCTCCCCCCCCCCCCCCCCGCATAAGTAGTGTTTACTAAACGTTACTAAATAAGTAGTGTTTACTAAACGTTACTAAATAAGTAGTGTTTACTAAACGTTACTAAATAAGTAATGTTTAGATTACTCAATTAATAGTTTCACCATTAAAGATATTTAACTTAAATTCCTTAAGGGCCAAAGAACACACTTTTCTTCCCACCCCTACTTGCACCAGGCTTTGCACACAGTGGGTGATCAGATTATGTGATCATGATCATGGACAATGTTGAAACAATCCCTTTGTGGTGAGCTCTGACTGTCAAAAATAATTTTTGTTATGAACCTAAGCCATCTCCACGGTTTAAGACAGCAATCTGGGAGCCGCTCATTGTTCTCTTCCGCCATCTAGTGGAGCTAGGGCTGCTTTCGTCCCTTCAACTCGCACTTCGGAGCTGCAGGGATTTTAAAATTGTAAATCAAATGGATGAATTGTTTTATTCTTGTCATTACGGTAAAAAGGGATTTATAGAGTGTTTCAAGAGATAAAAGGTAATAAATGTTAATAAAATTTAAGTGTAACACGATGGCAGACTTTAATTCTTGAACCTTTAGATTAAATTCATACAATTTAATTCCTTTAATATGTTAAAATGTTAAGTTGAAATTGAAGAATAAAAATATAAACTGTATTAAAGTTTTTGAAAGAAAGATTATCCTTTCAAGGTGCGCTTATATACTGGTTAAGAATGTTTTCATATAAAATAAATGTAATCATAGCAGATGTAAAGGAAAGAAAGGGAACAGAATAAAATTCTGGTAAGTATTGAATAGGTAGAGAATGTTTCCATTCTGTATTTAAGCACTTGTCTTCAATTAAGTTAGGGATTATTCTCATTATTATTTATAAATGCAATACAATGTTTAATGAGTGTTGAATGATATTTAGTTCTAATGTCCTATAATCTGGAACTTTCTTCAAATGGCATTATAGAGGGGTTAATTGTGTGAATCTAAAGTAAAAATAAATTTCTCTAATGAATGAAATAAAATATTTCTGAAGTGTGACTTATTACCCATTAAAGCTATTTTTACTGAATAATTATAGGAAATATTTCTGACGTTTTAACATTATTCTGGCTTTCTTTAGATTTTAATTTAAAATGCCAGTGCTATTATGAAGTATTTAGATCTTTCTAATAAAAAATATTTAATTGGAATACCATTTTGTTTTTAATACAATGATAAGCCATCTAAGAAATCTCCAATTTGTTTTCCAGGGTGGAAAAATCCCCATAAGATGGACAGCCCCAGAAGCCATTGCCTACAGAAAATTCTCCTCAGCAAGTGATGCATGGAGCTATGGCATTGTCATGTGGGAGGTCATGTCCTATGGAGAGAGACCTTATTGGGAAATGTCTAACCAAGATGTAAGTGCTACCGATAGTTAAACTGCCATTTTGTGAATGTAAACACATTAGCTTGAGGGGGAAATATGCCTTTTGTCCTCACTCAGATTGGCCTTTATCTTCCTGAGAGCTGCTCATGGTCTATGGCTGAGTTTGAGAAGCTGAGTAACCTTTCACTCTGAGCTGTATTTGGTGTCCTCAGGGACAGCTGCCAGGCTGTGCCATGTGAGTGCCTGATCCACATGTTACATCTGAGATTTCCATGCTTGTTCTAATGAAGTTTGATTGTGTTTGTGCAATAGCCTTGACCTACAAGTAAGACAAAAGAAAGAGTAATGTTTACTTTTTGTTTCTTCCTTAGGGCAATTCAATGCAGCACTGTAAAGAGCAAATTAATTTAGACTAGATATCACTTAGAGGGAAAAAAGTGAATGCTTTCAGGCAATGTATTATCAATATATGCCATCTAGTTCGGTTCTGTTGAGATGCATGACCCCTAATGCCAACTGTTTTGTTTCTATTTTATCTGTAAAACTACTTTGGTGGTTGATACTATAATATTATAGAACAGGAGAATTCACACATTTAACCCCTGTGACCTATCCACAGTGATAGAGACAGTATTCAGAAGATGCAGGTACTCTTACAATGCAAATAAGTGTGCTGTCAGAGCTGACATTATATTTTAAGTTCCCACTTTCTCATCTCAAAATTCAGGCTTTGTCTACTCACCTGTTCTTCTCAAACTGTATGATGGTTTCTGATACAATGGTAATGAGAAATCACCTATAATGTGATTCTGAATGTTCATAGGTGAAAACAAAGGCTACGTAACTATAGATAATCCCTAAACACTATTGCCACATCTCATTTATTTTTGCCAGTTTTAACACAACTTAAGCAACCCACACACACCTCCATACCTCATACTATCCCAATCTCAAGTTGTCCGAGTATCTTAAGGACTTAAACACAGAGAAAATTTATCCTTTTCTAATGTCAGGCATAGATAAGATTGGATTTTGGTTGGCTGGCCATGGCTAGTGTTTCTCCCTGCCATACAGTACTGCTTTTGAAACTGACTCCTTAGTACTGTGGGTGTCTACTGACTCTGTGGAAAATGCTAGGTCCAGAAGCTAACATAGCAGCAGGTTTGAGGCCAAACACACTGCTCAGTCATTGTTCTCCAATCCACAACATCGAACTGCAAAGCCAGTGTGGCTGGGCCCTGCAGAGCATTTGGCCTTAAGGACAAAGTGCATCGTAACCAGCAACCTTTGCTCCACCCCTGCAACACTTAGATTTTTTGGATCTACAGTCTGCTATTCATCAGGGAATCTTATTTGAAGGACCCCTTTGCTCTTCCCTGCCACTGGGCTTTGTTTGGGGCAGTTCCTGACTGCTTTTCTAGTTTTTCCTAAAACTGAATTCCAGAAGCATAAATTTGTTCCTTCACTTTCAAAAGGAACCCATATTTGGAGATTTTGTTTGTTTGTTTGTTTTAACCAGTTACCTTAGGTAGTAAAAGCCCTGGTTTCAGTCACCATAATTCCTCTTCTGCCCTAAACTCAGGATAATGCTTGCCTGCTTGTCCTATTTTAACACAACCAAAATAGGCCATTCAAGCAAATGCCCAGAATAAAAAGTCCTTCTCCTCCAGATGAGTTACAGTCTTCACTGCACAGAAGAGGCTGCACCTCAAGTACCCTCCCTAATTGGTATTCTATTTAGTTCTTGTCTTAACCAGTTCCCAGCAGACTTAAATCAGAGGGCCCAAAACTTTACTAATATACTGGTATCAATAAGAAGTTCTTGAGCATTCATAGGTGGCATATGTATATTTATTTGCAGATTATATACAAGTACTACTGTACTAATATATTCAGTTAAAACTATTTAGTGAATGCCTTCTCCATTCTAGGAACTAGGCTTTCACCAGAGAACAAATATTACATTTGGAAGGGACTGTAAAGTTTATCTAGGCCAATCCCTTTATTGATCATGAAACTGAGGCATAGAGAAGTGACATATTTCCTTAAACTCTCATAGTGGTGACTTATTAATGCTCTTAGAAAATAATTCCAATAAACTTCTAGAATAGGTCATGGGCAAGCAGAAGGGGAATAATTGCATCTTTCACAGTGGTTGTGTTTACAGTCCATGTAGCTCCTCACGTAGGACCAGTGGTTTCTTGCCCTCATGGAGCTTACTTTCTAATGCGAGGGAGACAGACTATAAACAAAATCAATTAGAGACATAGTATATAACATGATAATCACTGCTATGGCGGAAAAAAGCAAGAGAAGAGGATAAGAGATATTGGGGTGTTGATTTAAATATATATATATTGCAAAATATATTCATAAAAGTCATTGTTTTATGGTCATAAAAGTAATAATCATTCTAATTAGACATTCATAAATAATCATTCTTATAATAGGAGGATACAAATAAATATAAAAAGCAATTCCATGATATTTCCTGCCCCGCAGATTATGGCACCACCCATTTAGTAACCATGGCCACCGTTGTGTGGACTATAACTCAACCATGAAAGACACTTAACTTTAAAAATGCCTCACTTTCAATAAGTACAAGAAAGGGGTTAGATGATTTTTAATATTCACTTTAACAGTAACATGCTATGATTTCATAATCTCTGAAAAAATAGTTATTATATTTTTCTCAGCAAATGGAATAAGAAATGATTCATAATATTCTTTTCTGATGTTTAGGACTTTCCCGAATCTCTGCAGAGGTGCCAAGAATTAGATAGGATGTCCACAGAGCAGAAGGACAAATGAAGATACCAGACCACAAGATAGATTTTTTAGGAGAGCAGCTTTTGCCCAAATGTGTAGTTTTCAACATAGACCACAATGTAAATTGTTTTTAATAATTGTAGCCTAAAGCAGTCCAAACCCTGTTGTCCACCATCCTTTCCTGGATCTTGCCCAAAAGTTTGCCCAGCCATTCTGGCCATGTACATTGGTGATCTGTGTCCAAGACGACCATTTTAGAGAGTGATTTTTGTCTATTAAACCTCATTTGGCCACAGAGGCTCTATCTGGAAACTGGAGAAGATGCTGCAGCCAGGAATAGAGTTCCAACATTAAGCTCATTCTCATTCGTTCAGGATTGCCAATGCTCACAGCACAAGGCTGAACTCTTCCTCCACCCAGAGCTTGATTGTTTTTCCACCAGGTAGGGTTTAAGCTGTTGTATTGTCATGGTCTTGACATGCATTACCAAAGAATATTCAAGCAAGAATCTGGGAAAAGGGGAAAAAAGAGGATGGAGGCCTGGGGGGGTGAAAAAAAACCCAAACCTTGAGGTCCTCACATCAATCCAAGACTACAGGAAAATAGTAAGAGCTAAAATCTTTTATGTATCTCGTGAATATTTTTTGCTGCTGCAGTAAAGAGAGTTGAAATTCTGTTTAGCGTCACATATTGGAAGTCAGCATAACTGTGACAGATCCTATAACCAAGATTTTGTTTGGAAGCAGAAATAGCTTAATCAAAAACTTCCCAGCTGCTCTTTCCAAATACTGGCTATTCCCTATCTGTCCTGCATTTCTCATTTATTTGATCAAAATACAGTATTACATTTGACTTTTTCCAAGCAAGGCCTCTTTTAAATGAAAATGTGATAGACAATACAAATTTGACTATGTTCTGTGAGAATATTTTATATTTTTACTACAATTTGGTGAGTTTAACAAGGCTATTCATACAGATCAAAAGGAATGTTACCATGCTTTATGATTTTAAATTAGTTTAAGAAATTTCAGATTGTTTTTATGAGTTTCTCCATTCTGCAGACTGTTGTATATTTTATTACAATGAACAATTCTGAATCTGCAGAATCTGTTTTAGTGAATAATATAATGAGTTTCCCAAAGGTCAGTGGTATTATACTTTAGGGAAAGGAAATGAGGAAAAAAGAGTACACGGAACTAGTCCATAAAAGACCTAACAAAATATAACAGCAGGTGCCATCTGCTTAGCCATTCAGCAGTTAAACATGCGCCAGTCATTAGACCAAATGTGTATGCGGGGTGGGGATGGGGAATTAGAAAATCCAGTTCTCAGTAGGCCAAGCATAGTAGCTCACACATATAATCAATGCTTTGGTAGGCTGAGGCAGGAAGATCACTTCCCAAGAATTCCAGACCAATGTGGGGAATATAGCGAGACCTTGTCTCTACAAAATACAGAAAAAATTAGCTGGGTGTGGTGGCGCACACCTACAGTCATAGTTACTCAGAAGGCTTGAGCCCAAGAGCTCCAGGTGACAGTGAGCCATGATGTGCCACTGTACTCCAGCCTGGTGACAGAGTGAAGTCCTGTATCTTTTTTTTTTTTTTTTAAGGGAAATAAAGTAAAAGAAAATGCAGTTTTCACTCTCAAAGAACCCACTATGTAGGTAATGAGATAAAATTCTGGTATTTTTAAGTCTTATCCCCACTCCCAAATAGAATGTAGGCTCATCAAGGGTAGATTCTGTGCCTTCTACTTGTTTTTTAAATGGAAACAATACTGTGTGAAGACAGTTATTGTTTAATAAATATATATGCCAAGAAAGCTTGCAGACTCTATTTTTCAGGGTTCTTTTGATTACAAATGAAAGAAACATAACCCAAAGTAACATAAGCAAAAATTAGGAAATTTTTGCATCATGAAACTAAGAAGGTGGTTCAGCATTGCTCAATCCAGAGGCTTATGCAGGATTTTTAGTGCTTCGCTAGGTGCATTGACCTCATTCTCTCCTACTGCTAAGTTCTTCGCTGTCTGCTTCTTTACATTCCAGGGCTCAGTATTCCAGCTTTGCAACCCCAGCAAAACGAGACCTTCTTTCTGGGCAAATTCATACACCAGTCCCAGAGGAGATTCTGGCTGGCTTTCTTAGGACCTTGCCCAACACTAAACCAAAACCATGCCAGGGAAATGGATACTATGATTGACCCAGCTAGGTTTATATGCCAGTCTGTGCACTTAGAGGTGGTCAGAGCATTGTAACTGGCAGTTTCCACATAATTACCTCGAGTGAGAGAGGAATTCCCCAATGCTATCAGAAGGTGTATATTACTTTTTTGGTATACATCATTTTCAAGAGCAACTTTATTTACTGCAGTATCAAATGATAGCAAAATATTAACATTATGCATCACTGTATTCTAATGAGGCAGCAGATTATATTGAAAAGACCAGTCAGGCTTTAGAACAAGATCTCTCAACCTTAGCACTATTGACATTTGGGGCCAAAAAATTCTTTGCAGATAAATATGTTACATGCTTTGCAGCACATTTAGCAGCATACTCAGCCACTAAGAAGCAGATGCCAGTAAAACCCTCCCACACTGTGACAACCAAAAATGTCCCAGATGTTGTCCCGTCATCAACATAAGATGGAGGGGAAAATCACCCCCAGTTAAGAGCCACCGCTTTCTAGCCAGAAAGATCTGGGATCGAATCCCAGATCCACAATTCACTAGTCATATAACCTTAGGCAAGTTGTTTAAGCTTTCCGAGATACTGGGTATACTGAGGTCCAAAATACCCAGCTCTGGAATTTGAAAGAATTAGAGATAATATATGTAAAGTATCTGGTACATAGGTGTTTAATCAATGGTATAATAGCTTACATTTTCTGGTCTTACTATGAGCCAAGTATTTTTATATTATTAGCTCATTTAATTTTCAAGATTATTCTCTGATGTAGGTAACCATTATTACTCCCATTTCTAGATAAGATAACTGAGGCTTAGAAAGCACAAGTAGCTTACCCATGGTTACATAGCTGGTTAGTGATAACACCAAAGTTCAGGCCCCCTGCTTACTCCTACATGCATGCTTTTACCCAATAAGCTCTACTGTGGAAGTCTAATTTTCAAAAGAATCTTCATATCACAGTTCTACAAAATGAGATCAAAGCACATTTAATTATGCATGCTGCTCTATCACAAGAGTAGTATTTTTATTGTTTCCTGTTAGCAAAATAGTGTGGATTGACTCCCAGTTGTTTGGAAATATAAATATTTTCTGCAGGATTTTTGTCTTGATGTTAAAAATTTATAAAATGTACCATACCGTTACTATATGTCTTAAAAATATTTAAGGCAGTAGCTTAAAATCAAATTTTAAAGATTGACATATTTAGCCTATTACCAGAAACATTTCACAAGTACCTTGAAAGTGTATAGCCCCTTGCTGTTTTCTAGCATATGAAGATTTTTCTTCTTTTTTATAAGGTATTTCATGGTAATGTTTTATGTTATTTTCATCCAAGTTCAAAATAGTTATTATTTACTACATAATGGAAGTGCATTGTAGTGCTGGAGCTACACACGCTCCAAAGATGATACCAAGGGCACTGTGGTTCTTCCCTCCAACACTTATACCATGTAATGTACTTAACAGAAGAAAATGGAAGCAAAACATGAACAGCAGGCAACATTAAATAACCAAATCCCCACAGAGCTCATATGTAGGGAAAAAAGTAGTGACACTTAAATGAGAGGTGACTTAGCTCAAGCTAATGATCTAAATGTAAGATTGCAGTCTTGGGTTTTGTTTTGTTTTGCTTCTTTCCCCTGACATGATGCTGTTAAAAAATAAAAATCACCTTGAAGCAGTTTGAAGCCCAAATGCCTCCTGGGTATGGTATCATTTAGGCATATGCTAGCTACCAAACTAGTGCAGTTTCTCAAAAAGAGAACTGCTATCAGGGAGCATTTCATTTGAGGTTTACTAGAAAACAGGATGTTTCCTTGGTGTTTTTGTTTTCATTTATTTTTCCCTCCTTGCTTTTCAAATGCTTTTAAATAATAATGAGTTTTGCTTTAGATTGCTTTCTGAAACTCACCTGAGGGGGAAAATATGGAGTTTATCATTAGAGTTTTATTTTTATAGGTGATATGGTCAGAAACAAACTTTTGATCTTAGCTGAATTGATTTGTTTTTTCCAAATTTAAGAAGGAAGAAAATAACCTTTTACTGTACTTCCTGTTTGTCCTCATAATTCTATAACCTTTCTCAATTATGGGTCAGTCCTTCAGCCGAGAATAGTGGATATGTAGAATCCACTTACCTGAAATGCAGCATGATTTTATGACTCAGAGATCCCAGTCATTTCCAATTTTTGTCTCTGATTAGATTTTCCAAACTCTACTTTATTATGTAATGGTCCTTGTGTAATGATCTGTGTAAGACACTACAGTAAATTGCTAAAAGCCCATTTCTATTATTTCAACCTTCCATATTACAGAGGAATTTTAACATTTATTTGAATATGTATTCTACCAAAGGAATTTTCAAAAAGGCCTTCGTTTTCCTAACTTTTCAGTAATTCCTACTGTTGATAAATAGGTTATCGCAGTATTTTAATTAAATACATACTGATTACATGAGTATGATGTACATCTGTTACAGAGGCAAGAATAATAGGGAATATTACGAGATGTAATCAATCATAATTCAAATAAGTTTCAAGGAGAAGAAACCAGTAACCAATACGGTACTACCACAGTATAACTTTCAAGGGAAAATTTTTTTAACTGAATGACCACAAAACTGGAAAATGTGTACATGCCGGTAATATTTTCATAAAAAATTAATTATACCTTTAATTTCTATTTGGAAGAAATATATTTACTAGCTTTAGAACTTATGATTTTTATTCATTTTCATGCTCTTTGGAGCCTTTACAAAGAGAGCATTTTCAAATTCCCTTTTTCTTTGTAGTCATAATCTATTTTTCCATAGCTTTTAGATATTATTAGTGGAGCCAGGAAATGTATTATTTAGAGTTGTCTACTATCTTTCTAAAATCAAAATGATCCACCAGTGAAGAAATCTCATTTTTTCCCAGAGAGTGCTTGGGAAATGGCACTAAGTCTTAAGAGCATCAGCTTCTTAAAGAAAAAAAAAAATAGTCTCAGAAAAGTAGATTTGGAATGTGTCCTCATATTTTCAAAAATGTAATTTGTTGTCCAGGAACTGGCATAGTAAGAAATACCGTGGTGCCCCAAATCTTCCTAGCTTTACTTTACAAGGATATACTCTGGTTCTGTCCGTATTTTTGTCTCAGTATAGAGGTCCATCTAAGCACTTGGAACTCTGTGAGAAATATTCCTTAGAATGGAGGCCAAATCCAGAATTAAATTTACAGAAACTCCAGATCTAGAGATGTTACCAAAGTTCCTACAGACTAAATCTTTGGTTTCAATGACCAGAAACATAGATTTTTTGAGGCGAAATGTACTATTGCAGACAGAGTCCAGTCCTCTTTCCTTTATCAATGAAGAGTCAGAGACTTGCCCAAAGGCAGAGCTTGGTTAGTGACAGCTTAGGACTTCAGTGCAGTTTCAGGCAACTCCTCTAATGTTGTTTCCATGACTTAAACTGAATAAGACTTTAAACTGTTAGGAACAAAGATTTTTTAAATGATAAATCATGTCATCAACAACTTTTTAACATATGAGAGTCCTACATGTTGTTCCTCACTTTGTCCACACATTTAACAATACGAAAAAAGGAGACCTCCTGAAGGACCAACACTTTCCATTTTATATAGGTCCTTGACATGCTATTGTGACTTCCAAAAAGAAAGGATGGAGAATTGTCTTAGGTGTAGGATTTTAAGAAAGTTTTTTTTTTTTTTTAATCTTAAAGCTAAGAAGAAAATCTTAAAAAGAAAATCTTAGGCTAAATGACAAATTAGTCTCTGAAAAAAGTGTTTTCTGTTTCTAAATATTTCATCACTGTAACCCCTTTTTTCTATAATTCTTTTTAATAGTATACCTAATTTCATTTGGCATTTGATTGCTTTTAACTGAGTTATACATTCTGAATGTTGAAAAATATTGAATGAGAAAGTATATTAGTCCATTTTCACACTGCTATGAAGAAATAACCAGAGACTGGGTAATTTATAAAGGAAAGAGGCTTAATGAACTCACAGTTTCTCATGGCTGGGGAGGCCTCACATTCATGGTAGAAGACAAAAAAGGAGTGAAGGCATGTCTTACGTGGTGGTAGGCAAGAAAATATGTGCAGGGGAACTGCCCTTTATAAAACCATCAGATCTCATGGGACTTATTCACTATCACGAGAACAGCACGGGAAAAACACACCCCCATGATTCAATTACCTGCCACTGGGTTCCTCCCACGACATGTGGGGATTGTCGGAGCTACAGTACAAGATGAGATTTGGGTAGGGACACGGCCAATCCATTTCAGAAAGTATAAAATTAAAATTACAAGTGTTATTTACTTACAACCACTTTCCTTCTGCCTTTTTTTTTTTGCTCATGTAGACACAATCTTTATATTGCACACCAGGAAAATACATTACCAGTGTTTTCAGTGTTATTGTATTATGAATATAAATATCCTAATCTTTATAAGTAATCATTATCACAAAAAGTAAGTATAGACTGTGACTCTCTGCTTTGCAATGCCCCTTCTACCTGAAATTATAGGTTTTCCACAAAGATGTGAAGAATATTTAGAAGGAAGATAAAAATAAAATCATTTCACATTCCATTTTCTAGTGTACATTTCAGCCCTTGTTAAATTTTGAGACAGTTTCTTTTTAAAAGACTGTATAAATAACTAAATTCAACGTGCCTCTCTTTTGGAGATACCTAGCAGCCTTATAACATAAAAATGTGATACCCTGCAGAGTCTAAGCAGCCCTTTCTCAATAGTATTGTTCAGAGATGTCTCAATATCTTCTTATTGACTGTCTAATACTTGTTTTCCTTAATATAAGATGTGCATTGCCTTCTTTGATTCAGAAACCATCAAGAAAATTGGAAAACTCATCAGATTCAGCAAGAGCAGAACAGCCTGCTGCGTGCCCCAACTGAGCCTTCTGTTGATTCTAGGTTGTTAAAAATTGTGATGTCACTGTCAGGAAACCGGTATGATCTATTTAGAATAAGCAACCAGGTTTAAGATAATAATTTCTGACAGAATCTAATTCCTTCTAACTTTTCATAAAAATTATCATTGCAGTCATTTTCATATTTTTCACATTATTTTAATTTTCTTCTTACATTATAACCTTGTATAACTCTTCTTCCAAAGGATGACAGCCTACAAATATCATAAAACCGAACTGTTAAAAAATTCTCTCTAGTTAATTATCACCCCTTCGTATCCTAAGACAACAAACCTCAATTAGTCCTTTAGACAAAGCACCCCATATGCTGCTCCCTGTCAGTCCTTAATTAGGGAATCAGAATATACCTCTAAAGCAAAACTTTCCACAAAGAAAATGTTTATGAAGATAAAGGTTAATATAGGATTTCTCAAGCTTCTCCGAAAATTCAGCTTTCATAAATCACATATCTGACAGTTGGCACTCCATTCTTTGACTTGACAAGCATTGTGCTAGATGCTGGGAACACGTGGAACAAAGAAACAGTTGCTGCTCTGGAGGAGCTCAGTTCACCCAAGCTAAGAGACTACAAATGTTTTGTATTGGCTGGAGCCAAGGGTAAAATGGAACACAGCAAAGGTGAGGACTGAGAGCCAGGCACATGGTGAGCCATTGCAGAATTTCAGATGTGGGAGGAACATGATCACAGTTCCACTTCAGTAGGATTACTTTCATTGCATCGTGGGGGATGATTGGTGGAGGAAAAGGAGAAGCAAGGAGACCAATAGGGGGACCTTTGCAGTGATCAAAATGGGAAATAAATCATTTGAAGACAGAATGAAAAAAGATTTAAATTTTATGAAGGCGGTAGAATCAGCATGATGAGTTAATTTTGAGCAACAGGAAAGGCAGAGGCCCAGATGACTCCCTGACCGCTAACTTGAATCACTGGAAGAATGGCAGTACCCTTCCTAAAGGATAAAAATCCCAAAGGAGGAGCGAGTTTAGTTTTGCACAAAATAAATCCAAGATACCTTTATGAAGTGATACATCTATAGGTGATAAATATAGAAATCTGGAGAGAAAGCTGAGCTAGAACTGCAGACATGGAGGCCATAAGCAGATAGGTGATAGTGAAAGCACGGAGTATATAAGTCACACAAAGAGATCTCAAGATCTAATTCTGGGGGAATGAGTCAAGATGTGGTGCAAGACTCAGGACAGATTTCTCTACCACTACTGTGATCGAGAGGCTACCATGATGATAATATTAATCTATTATTCATGAAACTACTTGCTGTGTGATATTGACCCAGTCTTTTAATAAATTTGAGCTTTGGTTTTCTTACCTATGTGTATAATCATACTCAAATAATAAAGTATTTTGAGACCTAAATTAGGTAAACTGTGTTAAAACACCTAGCTCAGAACTTGACACGTAATAAACTCTCAAAGGTATACATGTTGAATCTGAAACCAGAAAGTTCATAGAAAATTGAACTCATCATCACTCCAGCCCCAGGATTGCTTCTTCTCCTCTGTCCTCTCTCTTTACCAACTGACGAAGCCAAAATTATAGAAGTTGTTTGTCTCCTCCCTCTACTTGGCATATCTAATCTCAGCCCAGTCCTGTCAAAACAGTTCACTTCTTGAACACCACAGCCATTGCCTCCACTAAGGCCTGGACCACTGCAAAGCTCCTTCCTGGATCCTTTGACTCCCCAGTGCACTCTCCGCACTGCAGCCACAGTGAGCTTTTCTAAATGGGAAATCTAATATAGTTTACTTTCTAAAATCCTTTTCCCGTTTGCATAAAATCTAAGTTTATATCATGCCAAATCATTGATGATCTCAAGAAATGTAATTTTATGTAAACTCCCAACTTCAAAACTCACCACTCCTTTCTTTGAAGACTATTATAGCCACCTAAATCTACTTGCATTCTAGATCACATCTCCTTTCCTCAACCCACCCACTTGGCCCTGCACCCTTTCACATACCCCTTAAGGTTCAGTTACCTCCTGGGAGAAGGCTTCCTGAGGCTGGGTTAGGTACCTCTCCCACATGCTCCCATAACAGCCTGTTCTATGTGGCACTTCTCATATTCACAGTCCCTGGTCACTCTCAATAGTTAATACAGTTCTTAAAGACAGAGATATACCTGACTTGTTATGTTATCCCTTGAACACAGAATGGTCAATAGTACATATTAAGTGTTTAATATCTATCCATTTGGATGAATAAACTTAAAAATCTGTTAGAAACATATATCTTTTAAGCAATTTTGTGAACTGCTTAAAAAACATAAGTTTCTTCTTTGACTACCTTTGAAGACAATTTTCAGATGGGTGATCTTGGGCAAGTTAAACCTCTTGTTATGATTATTTGTCTGTAAAATGGAGATAACAATTATACCTACCTCATAAAGTTATTGTGAAGATTAAAAGAGTTAATACATGAACGTCGCTTAGAACTGGCCTTGAAAGTACTCAAGAGCTCTCAATAATTGCTAATAATCTGTTTTTATCACTGTCACTCTTGCTGTTATTGTTACTCTTTTCCTATAAGATGGGTCCCTTTGTGTTTGGCACCTGTCATGAGCCAGGGCTCAAGACAGATTTTGCAAGGCTGTAAATTCAAGAATTGAGGAAATTTATAAGCCAGAAGTCAGCAAGAAGAAAAGTCATGAGTCTTCTGATCCTCCCACTGTCCCCACAGAGAGGCTGGGACCACATGCTCTACTGGATGCATTGTGGGTAAAATTTCCAGGCAAGGGAACCTACCCGCTCATCACTCTTACAAGGCATGCATGAGAGCAACTTTGTCAAGAGGCGTAAGCAACCTGCTTAATGCTAAGCATTCTAGATTTGGATGCCAACTGTCTACAAGAGTTGTCTGAAGCTAAGGACCTGGGGCCAATGGAAAATAGTAACCCTCTGGACAGGAGGCAGAAGCCACAAGTCTTACAAGAAGCTGGGTTTAGGTCAAGTACCTACCTCTTAGGGAAGATCAAGCTTCCAGTCTCATCTGGCTCCTTGTCCAGGAAAGCCAGAGTGAGATTATGAGATCATTTTTGGACAAGGCTGCTTGATGCAGCAGTTTTTAAATCAACACTTTCTTCAGAGAGGACTTCAAATGCCATCATGCTTATACTTTGAATCTATTTTGAATAGGTTGAGACAGTAAGTTTTCCAAGAATCTGCTCCTCTATCAAGACAAATCCAAAAATTTCTTCTAATAGCATTTGTTTAGGTCAATAATATTTATTAATGTGTCAGGCAATGTACTAAACGATAAGCATAGAAAATTTAGAAGTATAATTCCTGCTTTCAGGTATGTGCAGCCTTAGAGGAAAGGCAGATGAAAAAATTACAATATAATGTTATGGATGCAATCATACATACATGCACAAGACTCAGAGGCATTAAGAAATGACTCTGTTCAGTTTGAGATTATATTGTGCAAACTATGAAATAAATAATTTTTATTTACCCAGAATATTAAACTTAGGATCCAAGTAAAAACATTGAAGTCCAAATAGCAGATGCCATGACAAAAGATAGCATGGTAATCACTACTAAAATTGTATTGGGTGATAAGAAATTGGAGAGGAAGATGTTATATCATGAGGACTAAAAAGCATTTCTGGGGAGTGGTCAGAGGAAGATGTTGTAAGTTAAAAGGAATTTAGTTCAAATTTCAACCCTGCCACTTACTAGCTATGTGAATTTAGGCAAGTTTCCTTATTCCTCTGAGTCTAAATTGTCTCATTTAAGAAATGGGGATAATAATATCTACCATATTGAGCTATTTTAAGCAGTAAATGAATAAAATATGCAAAGTGCATAGCACATGGTAGATAATAAAGGAAGCTATTTTTTTCTAAGAATATAACCTCACTTGTCACCTATTTTATTCCATGCATTTATAATTAGATAACTGGAAAATTGACTATCAAGCACTCCTAGAGTGGGATTTCAATGTTGTTTTAAAGTGGAATTCTATGCTATTTTTCTTAGTTGCTTCTCTGAGCTATCCACAATAGTTTTGATGCATTGCAAGTGTTTTACACACATCTTGCTTTAATAAAACACGTAACAGAATCTTAAAACCCAAGCCTAGTTGGTAGTGAAAGTAGTCAGAAAGCAAATGAGAAAAATCCTGTTCAGTAACAAAATATAAAGTGAATAGAAAAATGCTAGTATCCTGACAGGCTAAAGTGGTCTGGTCAAAGAGACAATGATGGGATTATGAGAAATTCCCTGTTACTAAAAAAGCTAAAACTTAGCAGTAAAGAGGTTCATGAAGACATATTCTTCCTTTTTTACAAACAGCCTCTAACATAAATTAAGAATGTGTTAGTCATGTCCAATAGTGTAAATTTTAAAATAAATCAAATCGCATTTTTATATTTCTGTTTTTTTGAGAGGGACAGAGGAAGGGGAAATTAAATTTTGCCTGTCTTTAAATATTAGTCTGTTCCTCCGTTTTCCAAACTCAACAATGGTGACAATAAACACTTTCTTTCATCTTTTCCCTGGAGATAAGAATAAATGTTCACATGAATACTTTTGAACATTTTATGAAAACCTAGGCTACATAAATTCAGGGTCAGTATTATCATATTGCTAGGAAGGTGGATCATACACTAAACAGATGAATTTCCTGCCTTATCTTGTGATTTCCTTAAGTACCAAGAAAAATAGTTATTGTTATCTTGTTACTCTTAACTTTGGTATCTTATATAGATTCCTTTCCCGAGAGCTGCACTGTTCCATAGAGTAGCCATTAGACACATGTGGCTATGTACATTTAAATTTAAATTAATTAAAAGTAACTGAAGTTGAAAATTCAGTTTCTTCATTCTAGTAGCTGTATTTCAAGTGCTCACTAACCACATGTGACTGTGTGCTACCACGTTGTAGAGAGGGAACATTTCTGTCATCACAGAAGTTCTGCTGAAGCACACGAGCTCAGAGGACACTCAAGCTAATGCTCCTATTGCCCTATAGCCTTAAGCTAGCCAGTGATAGCATTTTAAGGATTAAATGACCTTAGGAGGTATAGGACTATGACTTCATAATCAGGTCAGTGTCAGACTAAGGGAAAGCTAAATGTAAGAGAATAGTAATTAAATTAATGATGAAGAAAGAACAGATGATGGTTAGAAACAGAGTACACATTGACATTATTATAAAAGGATAAAAAGTGACTCAAGAAATCAGTGCTTCAGCAGAATTTTCTTAAAATTTTTACTTAAGACATTTGTTATATGTTATTTGCACTAAATGCATCAATCACAATGCTGACTTTCTGATGTTTAATTGGGTTTTGAGATGTTCCAGCTAAGTCACACAAAAAATTATTTCTTAAGGTTGTAAGGAACTTAACCTCCTCTATACTGGTAGCACATCTTTAAAACATATTTTCCTCTCATGGGGTGAGCAGATGCTTTGGAGCTACTTGCAATTTTTGTTCACAGCTTTTGTATTTATCCTTATTTAGGTCCTTGTACTCACAAGTAGTTTTCATGCTTACCATTATTTTGGCTTCTTCTGCTTGTATAAAAAGAAATTATAACATAGCATATGTATTACTGCCTAAAAATAAGAGAGTAATCTGTATATGTTTGCATTTAGGTCATTCTGTCCATTGAAGAAGGGTACAGACTTCCAGCTCCCATGGGCTGTCCAGCATCTCTACACCAACTGATGCTCCATTGCTGGCAGAAGGAGAGAAATCACAGACCAAAATTTACTGACATTGTCAGCTTCCTTGACAAACTGATCCGAAATCCCAGTGCCCTTCACACCCTGGTGGAGGACATCCTTGTGTAAGAGGCATAATGTTGAGTTTTTTTCTTCTTGACAATTATGGTTTCTTTCAGGCTATAGATAATAATAACAGGTAGAAAGAAAAAAAATGCCTTGATAACCGTCTAGTTGTTGACTTTGTGGAAACCATATTTCATTTATCAGCTGAAAAAAAGAATTATTAACATTAAAGTTAAAATGGACTCTTTTAAAAAAAGATAACAGATTCCCCTTCCTTTTCTCTCTCTCTAATCTTTCTGAATTATTTTGTTTATATCTTTTCCTGTTTGGGTCTTTGATATTTACATAGCCTTTTAAGATTGATTGATCCTTCCTTAGCTTTAGAAGTAGAGAGAGAGAGAGTGTGTGTGTGTGCGTGTGTGTGTGTGTGTGTGTGCAGCCCCTTTAATATTCTTGCCTATTCTATGTTCTGTTCCTCAATTTGAAATGGCAAGCCAGACAGGGGCAATTTGTGAATCAGCCCAGAGGAAGAATATTTCCTGCTGATATGATCACATCTATCCCTAAATAGATGTCACTCTCCATTCCTAAAACCAGAAAAGAACAGATAACAAGACAAGAAAATGGAGGCGCTCATACACCATTTTGTAAAAGTCAGTAGACTTGAGAAGATCTACTCACCTCCCTGTGAAGAGCAATTATAAGAGGAAGAGTAGAAAAAAAAAGACTATCATCTATTTCTGAAAATATTACATTTTAAATATCATTAAGTTAAAAACATATTTCTTTTTTTAGAAAAAATTGGACTTAGAAATAACCAATGCATATCCAAAGCTCACCTTCTTCACTCAGGGGATGGCTGGGGGCTATTCAGACATTCAACTTCAGATCACAGGTTCAAGCCAGTGCAGGTTTTTAGTGACAGTAAGGCCGAGGCTCTTCAAGGACTATTTGAAACAGACCTCAGTTCACAGCAGAGCACTTAAGAGTTCACCTCTAAATCACTAATTGGCAGCCTCAGTAAAGTGAAGCCAAGCATGAAATAGCTAGAGATTAAACTATTACTCCAGCCCATCTTCCCTAAAGAAGTCCAACACAGGAAGCAGTAAAGGAAGGAAAGGAACTTTGGATTTTATCATGAAAGCAATGGACAGCCATGGAAGGATTTTAAGCAAGGGAATAGCATGATTACATATGCATTTCTGAAAGATCACTCTAGGGATGATTTACACTGTGAGTGCAAAACAGGGAACAGGACTGGAAACAGAAACAGTTTTATGTTTTCAGTAACTAAAGCTAGAAAAGATCAGGGCTTGACTTCTGAAATGGGAATGAGCTTGGGGGTCAGAAGATAAGAGAATTTTATTATTATTATCATTTCCTAATAATATGTAATAATAACATTTATTATTAGGAAAGCCAATGCATCTTAGTCGCTGATTGAATATGGAGGGAGGGAGGAGAAAAAGAATCGAAGATGTTTGTCAAGTTTCTTTCTTATACAAGCTGGCTGATGGTATTACCCCAGAGAGAGGGAGAGGGACAAGTTTTTGGAATAGAAATGAGACCATTTGAACATGCTGAGTTGCAGATGCCTGTGGGACATCTAGACAGTTATATTTATAGGTTGAACCTCAGGTAAAAAGATCTGGGCTAGAGATGTAGATTTGAAGATCATCAGCATATAGATTATAGCTGAAGCTTTAACTGTAGTTAAGATCGCCCACAGAGAGTATAAGGAATGCAAATAAATAGTGGAAAGGATGAAACCCTCTAATTTAAGACATGAACTGAACAAAAAGTACCCAAAGGAAACTGAAAAAGAGAAGCCAGACAAGTAATCAGGAAAACAGGGAAGAGCAGTATCGTAGAAGCCAAAAGAGGAGAGAGTTTCAAGGAGTATAATGTCCAAGCCTTCACAAAATTGCAGTAAAATAAAACATGAAATGTCTCCATTGGATTCAGCAATGAGACATTCAGGTGTGCATGCACAACCTTTGATACAGCATTTTCAATACAGTTGTGTAAGACAGATTACAATAGAGGAAGAGTCAATATGAGCTCAGAGAAAGGAGCAATACATAATACCATTATTTTTTTCAAGAAACCTGTCTCTGATGAGAAAGGAAAGTAGTTAGAGGAAATGTTTCTTGGTTTTTGTTTTTATATGAGTTATTGAGGTGACTTGGTCATGCTATAGTATTGAGGAGAAAGAGCTAGTAGTGAGTCTGCATTAATGGAAGAGGATACTGGCACCTATAAACTGAAATCCTTTAATCTGGGCCCCTTGTTGTGGTATAAGGTTAACAGAATCCACAATCAGTGCCCATCAACAAAGCTGTCTGACTGTGCTATAGCTATAGAAGCAGGCATGTAAAAACCTTCTTTTTAAAGAAAAGCAGATAAAACAATTTCCTCTCTGCTTTTTCAAGATTATGAATGATCATCATATTTGGAAAATATTGATGAAGAATGTAAGATGAGAAAGTGTCAAAAAGTAACAGGGACCCAGAGGTCAAGTCAAGATGAGAGACTGTATCTGAGGGCCAGAGATCTGTGATTTAGTGGGCTGTTCAGCAATCCAGCAGAAGAGCCCCATGAGTGGCAAGCTCTGAGACAGCACTGCCGCACGCAGGCCAAAAGTTGGGTGCTTTATATAAACTTGGCACCTTGATTCAATTCTAAAGTCTGATCTCCGGGAAACCAAATTGAAGTTTTTGTGACTGATTTGCTATCCTTGTTTCTGACAAAGACATACATGATACTGCTTTTGCCATTAATATACTTTTGTTTGAGAAACAAAAAGAATCAGTGTTCTAAGGTTCACATGTCTGAACGTTGATCTGTGTTCTCATTTTCACAGCAGCCTGGATGGGTTCTCCTGCTCCACCCTCTTACCTCCAATACCACCCACCCACTCTGTTCCTGATTCCAGAGAACTGAGACTGTTTAGGGAGAAGAGACACAGTAGATTAAAGGAGAGCAATATTACCTAAAGAATGTCTGGTTTGTTTTATGCTCATAAAACTGTGACACTCCTTCTCTATCTCCCAAATTGCAGAGCCCAGTTGTCTGCCCCAGAGTGATGTTGGATTAACGAAACATGACATATGTAGAATTTCCATCTTTTCTCCTGTATCTCTCAAACCTGAAAAGGAGTCCAGGTGTATAATTCACTGCAACTCTTATTAAATTCTCCTGCACTTTCCTTTTGTGTAGCATCCCCAACCCCCAGATTTCTCTCACACTTATATGCTGATATTACTCTCTCATCTGCTAGGTCCCCATTGTTTTTATTCCATTCTAATTGCTTTTTTCTCAAGACTCACCTGAGAAGCTGTTATCCTTTCTCTTGACAGAGCAGTAAGAGGGGAAGAAATCAAAGTGACAAAGGGATGAGGAAGACCATGAAATCCAGTTTAATAATTTTATACCAACATATTGAAAATGCAATAATTTTATACTAACATATTGGAAATTTCACAAACCTATATCTGCAGTTGTTCCTCTCAAAAGTCAGAGTACCTAAATTGAAAACATGTTGGTCATAGAAGGCTTTCATTATTTGGTGCAGCAGACATTCTTGTGTGTGACACACTCCCATGGAAATATTCAGAGCTCTGTGCAGTTCCCAACATGCTTGCTTTCTCTCCTACTCAAGAAAGTGTAGATATACCACATAAGTGAATGTGGCAGTATTATAAGTATAACCCTAAATCCAACTAACAGTAAAAAACTAATCTGCAGAACCACTCTATTAATATAGGCGGTTATCCTTTCATAAATGTGAATTTCAAACTACCCTCACATTCATTCACTTTACAGTAATGCCTTATAACCGCCTTTCAAATAATTATTTGTAGCTGTCATGTCATGCACAGCCCTTGGGAGAAAGGACCCAGCTTAAGGCCAAGGTTGTGTGTAGAACAGCATCTGGAGCAGTGCCTGGCCATGCACTTTAAAACACCTTTTTCTCCCTCTCCACTAACCCTCAGGACCAACCTTGTAGCTGCTCCCAACCCCAAGTATTTTCCCACTTTGTGGCTTGGTAACTACACGGTGACCCTTCACCCAGTCCTACCTCCCCCACCCTCACCCACATTGTCCTACACATTTGTTCTGCATCGTCTTCAACCCTCGTCCCTGATTACTCCACACACCGAAGTCTACTGAGTGCACCAGGCTGTAGTCAGCTGGTCAGTATCCTTTAGGACAGAGTTTCAATGTAATGGGAAAATAATGCTTTCTTCTAATCCCTGCTCCAGGTCCCCAGCATGTCACTGACAAAGAATTTGACACATTAGGGGCTTCTTGATTATCAGCTCAAATGTGGCATCCCGGGATGGGCAGCAGTTGTCCAATGTTGGCTACCTCAGAAATAATGCTTTGCCCAGGCCAAGACGCCTTATGTACTGTGTATTGTTACTACCCACCAGGCCATAATTAGGGATCTTATGAGACTTTAGCGACTGCAACTACCAGCTTCTGTAGTACATATTAGTCTATCTTGTAACTTTAAAGCACTTAGTTTCCAGTAATATGTGAATCACGAAGGTAGGGAAAAGCCCATACCAATACCATTATTTAGAACCTCTTCTTTAAAAAACTGAATAATGCTGTAAGACTGAATAGTACTATCTCTCTCAATTTAGCGAATTATGCACCAACACTGCTATCTTCTGAAGACAATAACTTCCAACATTTTGATGTAAACTTTTCTACTTATTTTGAGAAGATTTTGTTCAATGCCACATAGGCAATACATAATCAGCATTTGCTAAATTGTTTATCTCTATACACCAAGTCATAGACAACTTGTTTGTTTTTTTTTTTTTTTGATTCTTGTTGCTAGCACTTTTAAATATGCTTTTCATGACAGAGAAATAACTGGCTGGCCAAAACCAATGTTGAAATTGAATAATAAGCAAACTTTTGTGGAAGACAGAATATGAAAGATGGATCAGGAGATTGGAAACTTCTACCTGCCCATTAGAAAAATCTAAATTCAGCCTGGCTCAGTGGCTCACACCTGTAATCCTGACCCTTTGAGAGGCCAAGGTGGCAGGATCACCTGAAGCCAGGAGTTCACCAGCCTGAGCAACAAAATGAGACCCCATCTCTACAAAAAACTAAAAACTAAAATTAGCCAGGCATGGTGGCACATGCCTGTGGTCCCACCTACTCGAGAGACCAAGGTGGGAGGATCACTTGAGCCCAGGACTTCAAGTCTGCCGTGCGCTATGATCATGCCACTACACTCCAGCCTGGGCAACAGAGTGAGACCCCGTATCTAAAAAAAGAGAAAAGAAAAATAGAAAGTTCCCATAAACTGCTGGCACAAGATCTTCATAATATAATGTCAATATCCATATTAATACTGATACAAACTCTTAATATATATTATCAACAATAACTATGACTGCCATTTGTTGAGAGCCTACTATGTGCCAGTTGTGGTCCTAGGGGCTTTTATTGGTTATGTCACTTAATCCTCACTGTTATTATTCCCATCCCTCAGACACGGAAACAGAGACTTAAAGAGGCTAACTTTCCCAAGAGTACACAGCAATAATGAGTAGATCAGGAATCTGAAGGCCACTGACTCCAAGTCCTTGCTCTTTCCAGTATACAACATAGAATCACACAGAAAGGCAAGATGTTTGCTAGTACAACACTGCTTCAAAAATATGATTTTAAGAAAAGGGGGTACATTTTCACATTTCCAGATAGATTTTATCTGGACTAGTCAAACTTCATAGATGGAGTCTATTAAAATTCAAAAAACAATTTTTAGTGGAGAGCAGCCTATTATTTTATGTCCCAGTAGGCAAATACTAGAATGTAGAGAATATGACCTAGTCATGGGAATAAATAGAAAATACATAGTCCATATATCCCCCAAACACCCTCCCACAATGCCCAGCCACTTGAAGAACATTACTTGAAAAAGGAAAGTAGTAATAGCAACAATATAGAGAAATGAGGAAAATATGGCAGTAACATCACATAATTCCAGAATTACATCCTCAGGCATTTCTGTAGATTGAATTTTTCTGGTGCGGGCATAAATACGTTTTGCTTCTTTTTCTCACTATGGCAGATATTACTAATCATCACAACACTCTCCTGCTGAGTCCAGATTCTGCCTTAGTATCCTTCTCATGACCACATTTTGACAACCACTGCCAATGAATTGCAGTTGGCATGTGACATGAGACCTATTTTCTGATCCTGGATTATTTCCTCACAAAAGCAGGCTTTTCTTAAGGTTCAGGGGTCTATTACTCTGGCTGTAGGAACCATGTGCTGGGTACTCTACTGGGAATTATGGGAAATTCTTTATAAGTATTATCCCTACTCTGCATCTGTTCCTCTTAATGTTCAAACATATCTACAACTTTAAATTTTACTTTGAAATTTTAATTTTCATTCCTTCATATTTTTCACTAGTTATCAGCCTTATTATGTTTAAATAATCATATCAATAAAAAACAATTGAAGACTTACTGAAGATAAAAGACTGACAAAAGATAATTAATGTCCTTAGCACTGTGGAGTTAGACTGTTTGAAACAAATATATATTACCCACAAGCACAAAATATCTGTATCTATATTTATATAGTATATTTCTATGCATTTGAAGTTTCATAGCCCTTTGAGTAAAATTACACTTTAAAAATGTTTTAAATATCAAAATTCTTTCATTAATTTAATGTGTTCACATTGAATGTTAGGCTTAATTGCAGAGATGACTTTTTAAAAATATATGATTATGTAAATTCTTCTTCAAATGGCATGTACATAGTGTATGCATGACAAAATTATTTCACGGATTAAGTGAATAGTGTGAAGTGCAGTCCCTGAGTCACGCCATGAGGAACTCATGTAAAAGCAGCCATATTGCATTAAGTCAACGTGCTGTTGTGGCTCTAGGTCTGGTTATAATTGCAGGTGAACCCTTAACCCTATGCTACCCAACTCTACCTATCACTGCCTCTTTCTCCACTCTAAAACTTATAAAGACAGAATAAACATTTTCACAATACAAGGAATAATTTAAATAAACAGCATATTATTTAATAAGTTGACCACTATATCAACAGGTACTTACTCTTCTAGGTTTTTTATTTATTGGAATTAAATGAAAATATTCATCATGAATCAGCCATCATGTTATGGACCAAACTGTTCTGTAGATAATTTAATATTCAAGTCTGAGTCATCACGTATTTAATGAACTCCTATAATGTTTTCAGCATTATGTGAGTGCCTACACAAAAATAGAGAGATGTGTTCCTGCCATCAGGGAGTTTTCACTTATTCTTTAAAAAAAATCTTCTGTCTTATGAATTTTTCCCAAAGAAGTTATTCAATTGAAACAAAAAGAAACATGCTCTAAGACCACATACTCACGTCTACTAAAAGAATGTTTTTAGCAACCTAAGAGTCTAACTTTAGAGAATTAACAAATTATTAAGCATCCACATATAGAATATTAGGCACCCATTTGAATGTGAAGACTGTTGAAACATGGGATACATTCATGAATATGTGAAATGAAGGCAATATAAAATAAAATGGACCCTATCTGTACATTTTTGCTAATCACATATACATGTATGAGCTGGGAAACAAGAAATTGGGCTAGAGTGTAAGAGAAGAAAAGCCTTTAAGCATGTGAGGGTGTCATGTTAAAACAGAATCTTAGCTTGCAATAGTGTTTCTCAAAATATAACCTTTCTTGAATCATTTTAGTATGTCTATTACTATTATATATTTATATGATGAATATAAAACATGGAAAACTTTGCGGATAAAACACTTCTTCTTGCTTTTTAATGGTAGTATTGATACATATTGATGACCTACCTAAGGAATTTCTAAGTTAAAACGCTAGTACTATTGTGAACTCAAAGGGCTCATTAGAGTAAAAACTTCTGGACTCTTACCAGAGCTACTCATTTTTAAACATATTTTATTGTATTGAAATTTTGTATTTATTACTAAACTGTAACATTACCTGTAATACCGATACTCTAGCCCTTTCTATAATCTAAATTAACCATAATTTTACCTGAAATATCCTAATTCTAGCCCCATTCTCATTTTTCTGAGGAAAAAGTTGATCCTTGACCTTCTATTCTACAATAAGTATTTTTTAAAATGTGAGCTGCAGGTTTTGCTGTAAAGATATTTTTCAGGTGGGCAGTACTCACTAATCACCAAATAGCACAAATTTCTACATGCTTAGCAAATAGCAGACTAAATTTATCATTGTACGTGTTTGATAAGAAAGGGCGTTTATTGTTTATTAGGTAATATTCCAGAGAATTCATGTGAGGATAATAGTACCAAGCCCTCGAAGCCAGAAAATAGCAACATTTTTCAACTTCCTTAGAAGATAAGGTGAAAGAAAAGTTATTGCACAGTGGCTGTGAACAATGAGGGGACCCTGACCTTACTAAATCAACTGCCAAGGCAGTCGTATAAAGGCCAAAGAGTAACTAGGTCACTGAAGATGCGTGGAGAGAAAGGGAATTATGGTATTAAAGCGTTCTGGAAGCAAATAGCAGATGCTTTTCAACAAGGGAAATAGGCTATTTAAGTCATTTAACATACAGAATGTCCTTCCATGACCTTTTATAATAAGGACATAAAATTAGCAAGTTACATTTCCACTCACCAAATATATGAAATTGTGAAATTTCAAGAGTGATTCCAGTGTTATCTCAGGAGAAAGAAGTAGAAGTCATCTGACTATGTCGGTGCGTCGAGAATGGCATAGGAGTATGAAGGGAAAGTCACTTTAATACATTCTTTTAATTTTGTTCAGTTTTAATGAACTACTTTGACAAGTATTTAAAAGACAAGAGAGTCACGTTGTTTTGAAATAGGACACTCAATTTTCTAACATGCGGTTTTATTTACGTTAACAAGCAACAAGGATATCCTGGTCATTTTGATATTTAAACTTGGTCAGTGAAGTATGGTATATCCCCTGAAACTGGTCAAATAATTTAGAAAAATGATGCAGAAGCTCTTCTGAATTATCTTACATATTTACAATGCACATTAGAGCAGTGAAAACTCTGAGAAATGCTACAACTTAAAAATCTGCTTCACTGTTTTTGCCATGAAGACCTTTATTATTTTGTATTTTACATATGAATTTTTATTTGACAATATTCATTAGCATAAACACCTCTAGGAAACTTTGAATATACAGCAACAATTCAAGTATTTGTTGGTAGATGCTATGATAGTTTTCCAATCTTTGAACATGACTGATCTTTGTTTTAGGTCAAATCATGAATCATTTTGATGTTAATTAAAATGAAACAGCCCACAATCAAAATAACATTGCAATCTGTAGTACAGGAAAAAAGAATGCAGCTTAACAGCCTCCAAATATGAAATGCAATAGAATTGAGTAGTGTTAAAAAGGACAGAAGTCACTGTTATAGATAACCAGACCCAATATTGACTACAGTGTAATCAATCACAAGGTATATGCATTTAATTTATGTTAATTCCAATTGTATATAAAGAGTACAACCCCACCCTGTAATTTCTGTTCACCCCACCTCCACCTTCAGCTAGACCTCAGTTTAGAAAAAGGTAGGTCAATGTAGTAATAAAAGGAAAACCAAAAAAAAAAAAGACAAGATTAATAATAAACTTCATAAAAGGGGGAAATAAAAAGGAAAACCAAATAAATGAATCCTAGGCCTTCCAAGGGCATCTTTCAGAATCTTCAGGAGTTGTACCATATACAACTTGTGCTCCTAAAAGACTTGGGTCCTGGTGACTTTAGGGTGATTTAAAGGATTTTTAAGGGTAATTTTGATGGTTAGGGAATTTCAGTTTTTACCTTAAGTATCAACCTTAGGACCTAATTCCCATATTATTAGTAGAACAATACCAGGGTTATATAGCATATATATGCCCTTCTGCTTCACAGTAGGGGAATTCTTACTTCACATGGTGTAATCATGTGTGCTTATAGCTTATCAATTGCTAGTTAAAGCTGAAGTAGTTCAAATGTGAATGGCAAAAACATTTTGATAAAATAGTCCAAATATGAACATTAAAATCTATGGCTCTAATTGTCTTTGTAGATTCTTTCATTCTTTAACTTTATAAAACTTTAAAAACAAAGTAAATGAAAGTTGAAATAACTTCAGTATTCCAATAAAAATAACTCAGTGATTCACTTCTAATAAGGAAGTTTTTCATTACTTAGAATATATCGATTTCACTCAAACACTAAATTTTTTTTAAAGATTGTTAATGCTTTACTAGTTAATATAAATTACAGATCTAAAAATTCTTTAAATGATATATTTATTACCCTAGAGCTTTCGTAACACATTTATTACTATAAAAGCACTTTTACCACCAAGTATTTTTTAAAACATGCAAAATATTTTAATGTGTATTTTTATGTAATTATGTAAAGAAACTAATACAATTGATTGTCAGAATGGCTTAAATACACAATTCTGAGTTACTTTTACCAGAATTTATAAGATTAATTCTGTTTTTATTCTCTCTGACTTAAGCTATTATATATAACTATTTCATATATATTGCATATAAATATGTGTATGTAATGTATATATAAGCACATGTATACCCTAGTCTTTCCAAAGTAATACCTTTATACTGTCCCTTGCATCAGATCTGAGAAACAAAAATAAAGATTGCTATATCATTGCCTTTAAGATCCATTTTCTTGTTAACCCAACCTAACATTGATTTTGCGTTGTTTTGTGCCTTATTAATATCTGTGCTTTGGGGACATTACCCTAGCTTGTATGTGTGTAAATCTTATTCATGCAACTGAACTCTGTGACACTAAAAATTACATTTTAACAAATGATAAATTATTATTGAATGTTTGAGAACAGATAAATGGAAGTTTGATCAATGAATTCACCATAAGAAGGAGAACTATCACAGCAAATGTAGAAAAGGACATGGATTCAGCGGTAGGTCAGACAGGGGAAGAATGAACGTCCTGTGGCTACTCTCCTTGTGGGGATAAGAGATGGGCTATTCCTTAAGTTTCAAAACAAAATTTTATGCAAGAGAAAAAAGTATAAGAAGAAGGGGGATTGCAAGATGTGAGTTCTCTCAACATCCGTCATAAAGAAATTAAAAAGAAAAAAAAAGATCAATATAAGGCCCAGTCATAGCAAAAAGCACAAAAAGACAAAAGTGTTCCACCAGATAAGTCACTGATTTGATAAATTATTTTTTAAAGTGACTGATTTGAATAAGATGGAAAATCAGAGGCTTTTAAACGGAGAATAAAAACATTAGATGTAAGAATATTGTAAAAGTAAAAATAAAGTTCCATGATTTATGCTTTATTTGGCTTTTAAATGCTCTCCATGTTTTGTTTTGTTTTGTTTTGTTTTGTTTTCTTACAGAATGCCAGAGTCCCCTGGTGAAGTTCCGGAATATCCTTTGTTTGTCACAGTTGGTGACTGGCTAGATTCTATAAAGATGGGGCAATACAAGAATAACTTCGTGGCAGCAGGGTTTACAACTTTTGACCTGATTTCAAGAATGAGCATTGAGTAAGTGATACTAGGGTTATTACTGTAACGAGATGTCCTGCTGGGGATTATAAGTTCAAATGCTGTATCAAGAACACCTTTCCTTAGGCTAGTGGGTAATTTTCAAGTCTTTCCTCACCATTTCTGACTATCATTCTAGTGGAAGTTGGACATTACACTTCTAGCTATTATTCTTTGAAAGAATATGTTTAATTCAAATAGCTATTTAAAATTTTTAAATGTTTTCTAAAATGCATGTTACTCTCATCCAAATCATAGACTTTATGTCAACTTAATTTTACCTTGGCAGATTATTACTCACATATATTAATATTGCATAATCAGTTTCTATTACCTTCATCAAATAATGCAATATTATCATGTCATTTTCAGAGCTCCTTCTAGATATTATAATGGTCAACCATTTTCCACTATCTCAAAGATTGTCTTTTGCCTACATGCAATGAAAATATTTAACATGTGCTTAAAAGACTAAATTGTTAGTTTGAACCATATTAAATTGCCATTGTTTTAAGACAGTAACGGCAATTTCATACAGTACAACCTAAGGGCATTTTTTCTAGATATCAAAAATCCATGAGAAATCAAATGGAGTTCATATTATACCTTCCATCCTACATAATCACCATTTTGCTAATGCTGTTGCAAATGTATATCATTACCTAAATTATATAGCATTTATGCCTATGAAATATCTGAGTATTACATAAGTACCTGTGTATAAAATTGAAAAATATATATTATTACATCTGAGATTATGTATTCTGTGGATCCAGAGAAAAGGAAAAAAAGAAACAAACTTTTGCTGCTCATTTAAATCTCTGCTTAACAAGTAAGCTACACTATTTTTGGCAACTGTGGCAGAGTGCTTATTTAATATATTTAAGTATTCATTTTATCTTGCATGCTTATCAGATCTAAATGTTCATATTCTGTATCTTTCTCTCTCTCTCTCTCTCTCTCTCTCTTTCTTGCTCTCGCTCTCACTCTTGCTCTCTCCTTTCTCTCAGTGACATTAGAAGAATTGGAGTCATACTCATTGGACACCAGAGACGAATAGTCAGCAGCATACAGACTTTACGTTTACACATGATGCACATACAGGAGAAGGGATTTCATGTATGAAAGTACCACAAGCACCTGTGTTTTGTGCCTCAGCATTTCTAAAATGAACGATATCCTCTCTACTACTCTCTCTTCTGATTCTCCAAACATCACTTCACAAACTGCAGTCTTCTGTTCAGACTATAGGCACACACCTTATGTTTATACTTCCAACCGGGATTTTAAAATCATGCTACATAAATCCGCTCTGAATAACCTGCAAATAAAACCCTGGCCCACTGCAGATTATCGCTACGCAATGGTAAATAACTCAGCATGGATGTGTAATTTTGTATAAGCCGTATATGGGAAGTGTTCACGGACTTAACCTAAAGAAATTTATCCAGGTGGGGCTTCCTTAGTGATGTATGTAGAGTGTGATGGTAGATGAGAAAGAACTAGTTGACCTTTCTTTCATGTTTTGTGATCAAGTAGCTTCCAAACTGACACAAATGTTTCATTTTTAGATAATTATATTCAGCTCTATTGGTTGTATTGTTACTTTATTTTTTAATACTTTAACTGTTGGTGCCTAATATTGTTAGAATTATTTGCAGAAATGATCAGTGATATCATGTAATGAATTTTTGTGAGGTATGACTATGGTGAGAAGGGGTTATTAGGGAGGGAGAAAAAAATACTGTGTTTATAAATCTTCTGAGGCTGGGTTTGTCAATTTTTTAAAAATTAACTTTATAATGTCATACATATTTCATAGTAGGTGGTAGTTTAAAGGCTTTTCACCTCTACTTTTATTTATTTATTTATTTATTTATTTTTACTAACTGTAGTATATTTCTCTACTACCTTATGAAGACCGCTCCTGGAAAGACCAAGGGTGACTTCATTGATCTAATGGCTTTCATAGAGAAAAGCTTGGGATAAATCCATGACTATTTCCTTTGTGCATTGTCACAAGTTTGCAAAAGCAATTATCAAAGCACTGAGAAAATTAGTCATTCTCAGTAGAATTGCTTTGAATAAAATACGTTAGATTATACCCTTAGATTTAATGTAAAATTATTAATTTAATTTAAACAGAACTTTATGATAGATACAGGGTGGCACAAGAAAATAAACAGACTTAGCTGATCATTTGGTATTGGTGCATTTTGCAATTGAAGCGTTCTTATGTTTTCTTTGCAAAAATAGTTACATGAACATGCTGGGCTCTTTTCCACACCTTCTAAGAAATAAGTATGAATACTCCAAAGAGCATATAAACAGATCTTACACATGAGCATAGTGTGTCAACCTGGGTCCAATGTACAGTTACATAAAATTGAGAACACAGCTGTGTTGTTGTCATAATCTTCTGAAAGGCTTAAAAAACAAAGGTAAACATATATTTTAAGTGATTGAAGCTGAGTTGGCTTATCAAAATAGTGCTATATCTTATGAACAAATTAAATTATAAAATCAGCTGCTCCCTGTAAAACTAAAAAAATGACGACTGTTTTAGGTGGAAGAGTAAGTAAAATGTGTTGAGAGAAAAACACAGAGTAGGTTGTCTAAAAATGCTGATTTAATAAATTAGCTTTTGTTGGATCTCAGTGATAATGGTGCCCTACCTACCCACATTCTCAAATTCCTATCTAAATTCATTTTTTGTCATAGTAGTGGTTTGCTTTTTTTTTAAATAAAGGAAACTGTTTTTGTTTTTGTTGTTTGTTTGGTTTTGAGACGGAGGCGTTTTGCTCTTGTTGCCCAGGCTGGACTGCAATGGCGCGATCTTGGCTCACGGCAACCTCTGCCTCCCGGGTTCAAGCGATTCTCCTGCCTCAGCCTCCCGAGTAGCTGGGATTACAGGCGCCTGCCACCACTCCCGGCTAATTTTTGTATTTTTAGTAGAGACGGGGTTTCACCATGTTGGCCAGGCTGCTCGAACTCCTGGCCTCAGGTGATCTGCCTGCCTCAGCCTCTCAAAGTGCTGAGATTACAGGTGTGAACCACTGCTCCTGGCCATTTTTTCTTATATTTAGATTTTGTTGATTGTCCCATTATACTAGACCCTTCTACATATTTTCTTTTGCTGACTTATCTCCTGATTTTTCCCTACCACAGCTTAATCCTTCTCATTTCAAAACAAATGTGTAAAGCAAAGCTAGAAGGAAGAGTCTTTAGATGTTTCTTAAAATATACAAAAAAAGGTAGGGGGCGATGGGAAAATCATCACTTTTTAAGTAAGTGTGCCAGATATAGCTAGCTACATTTTCCAGCCATCAACCTGCATGGTTGTGCATCACTCATAGACTGTCTGCAGTTTGCTTGATACATTTACACAAATCTGGATACATTTAGAAGAAATATAAAATTTCCATATTTACGTATCTTCAAATATATATTAAATAAGAACAGATGTAAAACAGATTAAATTTATTAATCATATATTTATTTTTATAATACAAAAAAGGTATTTAGGAAAATAAGGAATAGAATAATATGGTCTTCCACAGGACTCTGTCGGTACCATCTGTGTACCTTGAAATAAATTCTATTAAGTTATTTAAACTTCTATGGGATGAGCATTCAGTGATTACAAGGTTAAAGTTGTCTATTAAGAATTTTTTCTTTTAAAATGTCTGATGATCCTATTCTACATCTGGTTAATTTGTACTTATTTTTTCTTTCCCTAACATCTTTTTATAGTATCATAAAAGTACCTTTTTGCTTTGTCTCTCATCCCATGTCTCCTTCAAAATTCCTTTTAAATTATAATTTTATTTTTCAGAATGGTAAGCATGATAATCTTAAATGTAACTTTGAACTTCATTATGGTTATGGCAAGATTGAAACATGTGTGCAAGATTAAACAGAAACATTAAAATATAAGGATATCTATTTACTGCCTACCAGTCATGCACCCCATGATCCCAGGAATATTATAATATTCAGGAATATTAACAGTTAAAATGCCAAATTCATCTGAAAATTTTACATGAAACATTTTGAGACTTACTAGTTTACATTTTAGGTAATTACATCTGTTTAATATGCAAAGCATAAAACTTAATTATAAAAAGAAAATAAGTAACTTCCATAAATCACAAGTCTTCAGGAATAATCTCTGATACCTAAAATATGCATATAGACTCATATACCTACTTTATTTTAAACGTCTTGATCTATGCTACTGAGGGGGTATTCTGGATTTTAAAACCAGACAGTCAAAAAATCATTTTCATTTTATTTCTAGATGGTCAATTTTCAGTCTATGGTGAACTCATTATCTCATAGTAGAAGGCATATTTGGAAAAAATGTGAAAACAATGTACAATCAAGGAGAGAGATAAAGTATTTAAATCATTTTAAAAAGCAATCAAATTGCAAAATTTTTGTGGTTTAACACGAATCAAGAATTATAGCACTTTTGCAATGAGTTATAACTGGTGATAAATGTTCTACGTTCCATATGAAAATAAGACATCTTATTTCACTCTGCATTCGTCTTTAAAATCTATCAAAGTATAACCTGAATAAAACTGCCTTCCAGCAACAGCTTTAAAACCTATCTCAGCCCATGAATGGAAAACAAATCCAAATCCGATCCTTGAAAAGCAAAGGCTCTAAAGAAGCTCTTCAGAAGAGATGGTAAAGAATGAATTATTTTACTTATCACCCAACCACATTTCTTAAAAATGTGTTTTGGTGTCTCTTCCTACCAAATTTCTGCTCTACAAGGCAGTCAGTTAAATCTCTCATTTCATAATTTTCACTGTACTAGTTCTTTCTTTTCTCCTCTTTTATTAAATTTTCTAAAACTTTCTCAGCCCTGTTTTTAATTCCCCCATCCTCTCTCTTTATTCCTTTCTCAGCTTCTATCACGCCACACATTATCTCAATCAGCATAAAAAAGGTAGCACAACAAATCTAAAAAGATTGTGTAGATTTCCTTAGAAGCGGCTTGGGGCAGGGGGATGTTGCAAAAGCTATAATATTTTGGGTTCTATCACATAATTGAGAACATTTGTACTCACAGAGGATATGGGTTCTGGCTTTTCCTTAACTTGAAATCAAGTTTTTTGGAAAGTAATTTTGAAATGGATGATGATGATCGTTTCAATTGCTTTAACTAAGGAAGTTTATTATTAATATTTTTAAAAATTAGTATTTTAAGATCAATATCTGTTATTATAAACTCACAATTGGTGTCCATGTCTCTATATATCAAAGAGATTTGAAGCATATGTATCACTTCTTTTAGTATGAGCATCTTAACTTTTCCAATGTCAAATTCTGTGAAGTAGAAGAGATTCATATTACTTTACATTCAATCAACAAATATTTTAATACTTTTTAATATGAAGACTCCAAAAGGTAGAAGAGTTCACTGGGTTAAATGGATGGTATTCTTCCACCAGAATATAAGATACTGAAGTCACCTAACTTTTGGTTTTTATAAGCAATATTTTCAACAATTTTTCAATCTTTATAATGTTCTGCAAAGACAGTATAGATTTTATCTAGTTCAGCTTAACAAATATCTATGGAATATCTCCTATATGCACAAAATTTTACTACAAAGATAAGTTTGGCTGTGCTGTCATTGCTTTCAAGTAACTCTCATTATTAAAATTTAGAGCTTTATTTGCTATGTTTGCTAGGTTGCCATGTCACCGGGGAATAGCACTTTCCGTAGAATATAAAGAAATAAATAGGATCTTCATCCAGTGTGAATTGGATTTGCAATTCCAATTCAAATGGAAAGAAATATTTTGGACCTCAAATTCTCATAGTATTCTTCCAAAACACTCCATAATCCCTCTGGCGGGGGGAGCATACTTCCTGGGTTCTCTAAAACAGTTTCTCTCGTTAACAGTTGATCCTCTTCAAGAGTCACAGATTTTTATTGTCTGATAGCATAGCTATCAGTTCGTATATGGATTCACTACCTCAAAGGTGCCTCCTGTTAGAAAACATTAGCTTTCTTTTCAAGAGCAATTCTGGAGTAATCTCTTGTTCAAGCTTATTCACTCGTTCTAGTAAACATAATAATAGGTATGACCTGCAATGGTAGCATAAAATCCATCCATTTAACAGGGGAAATAGAAGATTACTCCTGACTATAACATATTACTAAGTGAAATGATAGAAATATCTTATATTGTGTAAAAGTAAACACTCCATCTATTTCTTACTGTTAAAAAAAAAATACTGATGAGATGTAGCAAAGATTTCTCAGGATAAAAATTAACTTTTTCTGTTATAAGTGGATGTGTCATAATATACATGTATTCTTGGAAAAAAATTAAAAGATCCAGAAAAAGATACAGGTCATCAAAATGTAGTTTTAACAAATCATCTTTTTCCGAGTAATAAATTAGCTTCAAATTAACAATGAGTTTGTAGAAAATGTATAAAAAATAACATTTATATCTTTTTTTTTTGAGATGGAGTTTCCCTCTTGTTGCCCAGGCTGGAGTGCAATGGCGCAATCTTGGCTCACCACAACCTCCGCTTCCCAGGTTCAAGCAATTCTCCTGCCTCAGCCTCCCGAGTAGCTAGGATTACAGGCATGCGCCACCACGCCCAGCCTATTTTGTATTTTTAGTAGAGACGGGGTTTCTCCATGTTGGTTAGGCTGGTCTCAAACTCCCGACCTCAGATGATCTGCCCGCCTCAGCCTCCCAAAGTGGTGGGATTACAGGCGTGAGCCGCTGTGCTCAGGGAGAAGATTTATAGCTTAATGGAAAGACTTGGATTCTTTGCTCTTAATTCGAAAGAGTTTTTGTTTTATTAGCATTTACTTTTTGAGATTTTACAGTATATTTGGAACTTCTTTAGGTAGCCAGTGGCAATCCAAAATTACACTTTAAAATGAAAAAAAGAGAAAACTTTTCAATTACTAAGGCAGGCAAAGCACTAGGAAATAAATAAACTTTACCTTTTAAAAAGGAATCTGTCAACTGCAAAGTTTGTATATCTCAGTGACATCAAGTGATTTTTGCACTGTCCCATTGAAAGCAAAGTTTCCTTTATTTATTTGTTTATTTATTTTTGAGACGGAGTCTTGCTCTGTCGCCCAGGCTGGAGTGCAGTGGCTCGATCTCGGCTCACTGCTAACTCCGCCTCCCGGGTTCACGCCATTCTCCTGCCTCAGCCTCCCGAGTAGCTGGAACTACAGGCGCCCGCCACCACGCCCGACTAATTTTTTATATTTTTAGTAGAGACAGAGTTTCACCGTGTTAGCCAGGACGGTCTCGATCTCCTGACCCCGTGATCCACCCGCCTCGGCCTCCCAAAGTGGTGGGATTACAGGGGTGAGGCGCCGCGCCCGGCCACAAAGTTTTCTTTTAAACAAAACATGGAAAAGTTCTTGCTTGAACTTTCACACTGATTAATCAAAGTAACAAATCTCTACATCATTAAGAGAACTTTTGATTTGTTTCATTATAGAGAAAGTCTCAAAGAATTCCTTTACCCCTAGACACAACTAATTCATTCCTAAGAATAAAAAAGGTATTAAAGAAAAATCACGTGACAGATGAGGAGGAAAAATAGCTCTTAAATGTTAAAAAAAAAAGATGTGGCTCCTATATTTAATTAAAAAATAAGGTATAAATTAACAACACAATCTTCTCAGGAGTTGTAAACTAGAAAAGTATCAGAATTAGTGAAAATCTTCCCTCAAGTAAAACTGTTCTTACTTGTATTTTCTGCATTATTTGTGACCTCTGGCCATTTTTAATTTGTCATAATAAACTCATTTTTGGTTAGATAGTAAGTTATAATCTCAACAAATCAGAACAACTGAGATACAAGTATAGATAGGGTGCTCTACAAAATAATAAAAGGAGGACAACTCTAATTCAGGATTCCTATTTAGTTAGTAACAGGGTCTCCATCTCATTATCGCCCACTGAAGTGAGAACTACCTTTATCCCAAAATAATACATTATTGTAGAGAAAACTCCAAGGATATAAGAATCATTTTTCATATATTCCATTCAATTGGTATATTTAGGTATTAGTAACTGAGGATAGATATCTTTGTTTCATGAGTTAAATATGAGCTTACATGAGAAGCAAATTGATGTGAACATTTCTCTACAAGTTTTTCCACATTTGTAGCTCATCCTTAGAACAGTCTTAATTTGGCTCTGTTCTATAAAGACTCAATATCATTTAATTTTTCAAAATCATGATAGGGAGAAGAATGCTAATTTGTAAAGATAGGCAAACACTACACTTTTAAGATTTTTACCGTATGTAAAATGTCCTCTTCCACTGCTTTTATAATTAAAAATCTCTTTTCTACCTTTAGTAATTTGTAGGATGAACTGTATGCATTTAGATAGAAATTGCTTTTGTTAAATTTACATTTAAACACATCTTCATTCACTTAGAGAAGCCATAATATAATTCTTCATATTCGTTTATTTTTCAAAGTAGTAACTTTTGCTATCTTTAGAATTCTCGTCTACCCAGTAATATAATTATTAAAGTCATGAGGAAGTTTTTCTTTGACTGTGCATGCTTTATTTATTACCATATTGTTTTTGTCTTCAGAATAAGTCTGCTCAAAATTGTAGCCTTTAGAAGCTCTATAACAAAAATCAATGGCTAATAACTTGCTAACAAACTTGTAACTGAACAAGCTATTTTTTTCTGTCAATGTGATTGATATGCTCATTGTTAAATATAACTTGTTTAAATATCCGTTGGTATATTATCAAGAGCTATTATTGCAATAACCTCAAGTATCTTTAAGACAATGCTGAATATCATATACAGTTAATAAACAATGATTGGGGCTTTTCAAAATTGCTGCTCTGCATGGAAAGTAAGGTTTAATGTGTATAAATGTTTGTCATTGAAGTTTGGAATTTATTTTAATGTACTCTTTCTTCCCATGCTAGATATGTCTTCAAAGAAAAATGTATTAATATATTCATGCTATGCAAAAATATCATTTTGTTCTTACCAAAAAAATGTAGCTTTGATAAAATTTTTTGGTTTTTAGGCCTCTTAGAGTAAAAAAAAATCAAAATGTGAAATGGGAGCATTTTGGGGAGGGAGCAGGACACAATATCTGAGCAGCGTTAACAAATATGAACATGAGTAACACTTGATGTAAAGATTATGGTGTGTGCTTGATTTTGGATACATTATTATTCATTTTGTTAATCACATTCCACCCTGGACTGTGACATTGAAAAACATTGAATATATACAGGATATAAATATCTTTGGGATATTTTACATAAATTATACTTATTTTTAATTTTGTGTACAGTGAAAACTTTGACAGTTTAATTTTGAATTTTGAAGGAATAATTTTTAACAGTCTTTGTTTCTTAAAATGTTAATTATGGTATACCTGCTATAGTAACCTCATTTGTTTAAAAAATCAGAGGCAAAGCAAGAATGCAGAACATGGCAACAGACTAAGTTCCACCAAAATTAAGGAAAACACTAAAAGGTAATACAGTACAAAGAGGGGTTTGTTTTAAAGTTGTTACTTACCTCATTTTAAAAACTGTTAGAAAAGAGTGAATAAAAAGTATGTCACAGTACTCTTATTGGTAATTTTGAAACTAAAGTGCATTTCAAGGAGGGGAATCTCTAATATAAATGAGTACACTAATAGTTGTTAAAATATGTATTGATATATAAAATTAGAAAGAAATGTCATCAAAATATCAAAAATAGGAAAAAGTTAATTTTAAAAATGTTTTGTAATAGAACAAGTCATCAAAATTCTTAACGTTTCCATATTATTAATCCTTTGTTTTCCAAGACATATATAATCAAAGAATTTGCCAAAAAATTCAAATAATAATACATTGAATATTGGACTGCCATAGCACTTTAAACATATTAATAAATTATCCCATGGATAATAAAGAGATTTTTTTCTGGCCATCATTAAATATAAAAATAGTATATATCAAGATGCATAAAAAAGGAACTTACTTGATATCTTCTTTTAGCATCAATTTATCTTTTTAAGCAGTTATATTAATTTTACACATACTCTTAAATGCTTAAAAACATAGTACTTACATATTAATTTTATGTGATATAATATATTTTGATCTCTAAATGCTTATATTCTTTCAAGAAGATTGCCTTCTCTTTCCAGTTGTTTTAAGTATTTTTAAAAAGAGCCATTGTATTTTTTGTATTTCCATTCGGTCTCATTATGCTTGAAAGTTTCCAACTCTCAAAGAAGTTGAAACCAAGTGTCATAGCACACTGGCTAGAAGTTATTCTTTTTGAAGTTATTCTTCTTTTATTTAATGTTAGTCTGATATCCCCTAAAATTTGCTAGAGAAAGCAAACTCTTCCCATGAATGGAAATACAAAATGAAAATTCTCCACTGGATGTTATAAATTCAAAAAAAGAACATATATTTTTTATAGTTACTTCTCACTTCTTACTGCTTATTCAGTTTGTAAAATCTTACCAAGTAGGATACTTCAAACAAGAGTGAAAAGCTACTCCATTTATATGTAATCTGCTTATTTTCTTCAGAGTTTCCAAAAACCTTTGAGAAAACAAAATAATCGTTTTCTCCACCTTACAAGCTTGGTCACTCTACCATTAAATGCAATAATAAGGTATCTATAATATAACAATAAAAAATATCAGTCAAAGCTTAGTGTTTACCTCTTTAAACTATGTAACAAATATAACCATAGCAACAACAAATTAAAGAAGATCATGTCTCCTTACTGGTCCAAAATTGTATAATTCCTAAATTTTCATATATATATATACTGACATACCTTTAAAATATATTTATCTGTAAGTCCATTCACTCCATTCAACTGTTTATTGAACACTACCATGTACCATTGTCCTTTTCTAAGCACTGAGGATACATGGTGACCAAGACAAGCAAAGTCCCTGTCTCATGGAATTGACCTTCTAGTGATAAAGACACACAATGAAGAAATAGTGATGTGCTGTGCTTATAATTAAAAATGTCACATAGCATGACTGTGACTCCTTTAAGCGGTAAAGGAAATCTTCCCCAAGGACATGCCATTTAAACTGATATCTGAAATGCATGAAGGAAGCATCCATGAGAAGATATGGGGGAAGAGCGTTATAAGCAGAGAGAAAATTTAATGAATGAAATTACAAGCAGAGGGGAATAGTTAATGAACGAAAATTTGGAGTGTTGGAGAGTAGAGAACAGTGTTCTTGGTACACTGAAATGAGGCAAAAAGAGGAGAAGGTATACGCATGAGGCTACTGGAGTAATTCAAGCAAAAACGTGGTGGATTCATTACTTCAAGATTTGGAAGGCATCAGTATATACATGCTATTTAAAGTTTGGAAATCACCTAGGAAAAGCCTGTAGAGGTAGGCCTAGGATTGCACTCTATGCTATTCCAATGTTTAATAGGCAGATAATTAGAATTAAACAGAAGAAATGGAGTATCAAGTAAGCTAGAGAAAAAGGAAATGCAGTTGCTCATCTGGATTAAACGCTTTTAAGAAGTCAAGATTAGAACAAAGAAATGTCCATGGGATTTAGCAACATGGAAGTTGTTGTTGTTGATGACCTTGACAAGGTCATCAACTATGAAAATAGTGGAGTCAACTATCAACTATGAAATAGTGGAGTCAAATCCTAACTGACATGGATTAAGGAGAGATGTAAAGGAAGGAGGTGAAATCACTATCTATAAACAACTCTCTCAAAAAGCTTTGATGTAAAGGGAGCAAAAGAAATAGGATAATAGCTGGAGAAAGGAAGTCAAGGAATTGTTTTGTTTTTTAAGGATGCTACAGCATATTATCTACTGATGAAAATGACTTGGCAGACGGGAAAACTGATTATGCAAGAGAGATGATAATTGTAACAAAGGCCTTGAGAGAGAGAGGGGTTGCGATTTAAAGCATAAGTAGGGAGGTTAATTTTTGATAGGTGCCGGAATATAGAACTCCAATGAAAGGAAGGCAGAATGTGTAATGTGCAGATAGGTTGGTATATTTGTGGTAGAAAGGGAAGGATGTCACTCCGTAAGTTTTTTTTTAATTTTACCAAGAATGAGATAAAAGCCAATATGGAGGATGGGAAGGGCGTATAGGTTGGAAGAGACATATGTAAGTAGTTGGATAGTAGGAAAGTGAATATATATTTGATGAAATATTTTAAAGGCATCTTTACTAAATATTTTTGAGACATCTTATTGGAAGACCCGAAACTTTGAATTCTGTGGTTTCCAAGGACTCTGGTAAGAGTCCTTCTTTCCATAATGTAGAGATTGAGAACTTCTCAATGTCATAAATACTGTTTTCCTTATTTTCATCTGTTACAGATTAAAAGGCAGAAACATTTTGTAGCTAATCTGTTAGAATTCAAAGCCTATCAAAATTAAAATTAGCTTAATCCTGAAAGGTGTATATTGCATAATCGACCTGTCACTTTTTTCAAACAGGATTTGGGAGGGCATTGAGGTCCCATGTAAATTTTAAAATAAAAGACAAACAGGAACTAATCTTTTAGTAAAAATTATTTTGTTTTCATATAGGAAAACAATGCCTTCTGTCATTTACGGAAAACACATGGGCAATATGGTTGGTTGTTCATTGTGCCCCTCTATCCTATAGGAAGAATATGATCTTTTAATTGTGCTTGGTCCTTTGTTTCTGGAGATATATATATATGTATATATACCATATGTATATATACATATGTATGTGTGTATGTGTGTATATATATCTCTCTAGGTTGTATGTAATTCAATATGTTGGAATTTAAAGATGCATTATTATTTGGATTTGATGTGAAATTAGATTGTGAATAATGGAATGAGATTGCTCTCCATTTTTTGCTGTTCTAGCATAGCCAAAAATGTAAAGATATAGATGTACATATAAATATGTATTTGATTAAACACTTTAAATTTTAAATGGCCGCATCAAATTTTAAATGGTAGATGATATCAACAATTGCAGTGCACTCAAAATGTTATATAATCTTTGTAGCACAAATCCTGAAGTATATGAAAACTAAATAGCATATTTATATAAAATACCTAGATAACATGTCTAGGTTGAGATATTTAATCCCTCATAGAGCTATATCTGACTAATAAAAAATGACAGCTAAAAATAGTTTCCCTCCCTATAAGTACAAATATGATTTTTAAAGCATCTTTGTAACTTGTCATGAAGCTATTTATTAATTAAGGATTTAACTCTGTACCCATCTGCTCTTACAAAAGGGGAAAAAGATTTATCTATGAGAATAGGGAAGTATAGCACTGTTTTATGTTTTTCTCTTTAGTAATCTATCACCATTTAAAGCTTCAATATATGCCTTCCACTCAGGTTCCTGACACAGCCTACATTCTCTTTTCTCGTTGTAATCACAATATGGTAGAGCGATAAACAAAGTAAAAAGGTGTTAACAATTGAACTGCAATCCTACCTGTTATCTACTTTACTATAGCAGTGAAGTAGTCCAGACTTATTTGAAGGTGGTACTATTTTTATCTTACACAAATCTACTATAATATTAATAACTTTCCATGTAAATTTTCATGTGCTGGCATGCTTACAAGTTAATAGTGTTATAGAATGCTCAGCTCTCAATATGAGGGGTTGTTTGTGGTGAATTGCATAACATATGTCATCTATTTGCTGAAAGAATATGCTGTTTAGCAAACTACCTGCTGAGCAACATAATAAGATTTTTGTACAAGGTACAAATTACTAATTATTGTATTTTATTTTTCTATGATTTCCTAAGAGGCATTATCAGGGTCTTACAGATGGAGTAAGCCTGTTTATTAAAATATCTATTGGCAAATAAAAGTTACAGTTTTGGTGGTGGAATTTGTGACTTTTTTGTATTGTTGTATTCATGCAGATTTAATGCAATTTATTTTTTGGTCTAATAAATCTAGATGCTCTTTAGATAATTTAGTAATTCTGGATGCAAAATCATAGTTGTAAATTTTTTAAATAATGTCATTAGGTTTAGACATAAATTCACAGAAATCACTATAAAAAACTAGTAAATATTTTTGTAGCGATTTTATATTGGAAAATATTTTGTGAGATTCAAGTAAATTAAAGTGTTCATTGCAGAGGCAGTACTGCACAGAAATTGCAGATGAAAAAAGGGTACACATAACATCAACTGTTGAAACACAGCTTTAGACCAATGTTTACACCAAAAACTTGCAGTAAGTTATAAATCAGGGATTATCTATATTCTTTTAAATGTTGCTGGTGAGAAAATAACGCTAAAGTATCCTGAATTAATCAGAACTGTGCTGTGTTCATTGTATCTGACTCTTTTCTTTTTTATAATTTTCTTACTACAGTTCTAAAAGCCAGTATGAAATTAAAACTGGTGAGAAGGTACCTAAAATTATATTCTGTTATGGTTATCTTAAGTGGCTTTAAGAAAATCACGTAGCATTTTTAAAGCTTGTTATTGTCATAATAAAATAAAAAGAGTCAAACTAACTTCTTAAATCAAGCGGAACAATTGTATCTCAGCCTCTGAATGTACCCGTGAGAGGAGTTTCAGTTGACAAAGCACCAAAACAGCAGATTCAACCATATGAAATATTTATATGTATTTATTTTTAATAGAGATGGGGTCTCCAACCTCTGGCCTTCAGAGATCCTCCTGCCTTACTTAGCCTCCCAAAGTGGTGGGATTACAGGGTGAGCCACTGTGCCCAGCCTTTATGTTTTTTGTTTTGTTTTGTTTTTGAGTGTAGGGTCTCACCCTTTTGCCCAGGCCAGAGTGCAATGGCACAATCTCAGCTCACCACAACCTCTGCCTCTCCGGTTCAAGCGATTCTCCTGCCTCAGCCTCCTGAGTAGCTGGGATTTCAGGAACGTGCCACCACACCCGGCTAATTTTTGTATCTTTAGTGGAGATGGGGTTTCACCATGTTGGCCAGGCTGGTCTTGAACTCCTGACCTCGTGATCCCCCTGCTTCAGCCTCCCAAAGTGCTGGGATTACAGGTGTGAGACACCGGGCCTGGCAGCCTTTATGTTTTTTTAAGTTTAATATTTTCAAGGCTAACATTTTTTTCTAGATTATTTAACTGCTTTATTTCATAACATTTATCTCTAGTAATAAGCCATCTATCAACTATACTTATCTAAGATAACGATTTGACCAGCTACATTTTTGTAAAAGAATTATCTATCTGCCTTGGTTTCCTGAAAAGTTGGATGCTCCTCAATATGTCCATTTTATTTCCAGTTTTCACCAAATGTTTTATATTAAGCCAAAAGAGATGAACTCAACCTAGAGGCAGAAAATATCAACTCCAGCAGGAAAAATTGAGTCTGTCCATGAAAGTTTTCTGAAATACAACATTTCGGCCTATCGCTAAGAAAAAAAAAAATGTTATATTTTGGCAGCAAGCACATTAGCGTCCATCTCTTAAAAGTGAGTCACAACACCCAGGCACACAGAAAAGTGTTCAACACAGAAAAGTGTTCCCTGTCAATGCTTTCACGATCAGAAGTTCAGAAGTTAAAGAATCACCACAGTTAGGGTTTGGGTCAATTTTGTTTATACAATAAAAATCTCAAGACAAAAGAAGACAGGACATTATTTATTGAACAATAAACATGTGCCAAACATTTGTATTTCTGTTATCTTTAATACTCAGAACTACCAGATAAGATAAATACTATAGTTTTGAAGGTGAGGATAGAAGCACGGAGAAGGGTAAATTGGGCTAAGACCACACAGTAAGAAAGAATGTATTTCCATACTCCATTTTTACAAGGACATTTATATGTTGATATGCATCCATAGGGTCTTTGTTTTGTTTTTGTCTTTCAACAAGAATCACTAATCCAGAGCCACTTTTGTTTTTTCGCTGTAAAAATGAAATTACATTTGGAAATTTGGAGAAGTGACAAAAGATAAATCACCCCATAATCACACGCTTACAACCATCCCCCCTACCATATTACTTTGAAATAATTCCTTCTAGTCTCTTTTTGCACCCTCCTAATCCATTTTATAGGCCAAATGAATTGACAGGCCAAAGAACAGGCAGTGCAGTAAACATAATACTAGCTAGTTGAAAAGGGTCGCGCGGTGGGGGGCAGGGGGTCGGAAATCCTACACCCATGGCAAACAAACAAACAAAAAAAATGAAGAGATACAAACCCCTATTTGAAGAATGAGGCCATTCACTGGGGGTGAGGTTAGTGGAGTTGGGCAGATTGAAAGGCTAGATCTTTAAAATGACTGCATCTGTAATGTGTCCGTTGGAAAACGCAGGAATAAAAGATGTGGGGAAGGGTATGCTTAAATATTTTCTATTTGAAGACCATTTGTGACTATGACTATAAAATCCAAGTGCAATTTAAGAAGGTGGTCAACTTTAAGTATTGACTATTAATTAATACCTTTCCTGACCACCTGCCGATTTGATTCTGGAGACTGTAATCTACTCACAGGAGATTATGCCTGGTAGAAATCTCTTCGGGAGACCACACAACTAAGAAGCAGGGGTACAGGCATACTTTCTTAGCCGAATAACACCTTTTGACTTTTTACACCAGTTGTCCCCTCTACCTTCCTGTATTAACAGTTTTACCTCTACAGGGACTTAGGGTGGGAGGCCTATCAGGACCCAGAAAAGAGTCGGTGCGATGGGCAACTGGGAACTCCGGAGCACATCTTGCCCCAGGGGGGACAGTGTCGTCTTGCAGTGGTTGCCACCACGCTACGCTGGTGCCCGGTAACGACGCTCTCCGCGCCACACCCAGCGCCAGCCTCTTGGATCCCCAGGAAGACCAGGGCCGAGCGACAAACACGCAGCACACGCGAACGCCAAACGCTTCCCAGAAAGCTGTGCGCGCGCCTACAACTCCCATGATGCTACGCCGGGAACTGCCCGGCTCCTCGCAGGAAATAGGCAGCTCACCCTGCTACCTGTGCACACATTTTTCTTCAATGTATAGTTCCTCGGCGCGCCTCTGGCCTTTTCCCGGAGCTCTTCAATCCCAGCTACAGCACAACGGCTGAATCGCCAGGACCCCCGGGGAGGCGTGGCTTCAGGACCGGAAGAAGCTCCTGTTGCCAAGGGAACGGTGCCTGCCAAGGCGCCTGCTCAGCGACTGATGCACGGACTGCTGCAGAGGCTGCGGGTTTTTCCAACTTCTAGAGACGGCTTTGCTCATTACCAGGCATCCTTCCCATGTAGGCATCGAGAAGAAGGCTGAGGGACCCTCGCACCAGATTTCCATCCCGGAGACCGATACGAGTGCGTCCATTCCTGTTGCCAGCTCCTGCGCCCTCCGGACTAACCTCAAAAACCAGGTATCTCCTCAACCCCGGGTTTTAAAGCCAGCGCCACCCTCTGTCCCCGTCAGTTTTAGAATTCCTCTTTGGTCTTTCCCATGTTTTTCACTCCACGCGTGTAGTTGTTGCTAATGTATGAGAAGTAGAAAAGAAGGTGAGTTATAGAGGCCCTAGAAAACTTACTGAACTGGTTTGGACGAATGTTTGGTTGATGGGTTTTAACAGTGCTCAACTTAGACTCCTGTATTTGGGGTGTGTGTGTGTGTGTGTGTGTGTGTAAGTGTGGTTTAAATTCTGTCATCAAAAACTGAAAGCCGAATAAGAATGTTTATTTGGGGTAATAAAAGTAGGCAACATTTCAATCAACAAACACTTTACAGAGTTTACTAAGTATCATTCGTGGTGTTTTCTCTGGGCTACCACTCTGTCTCTGCAGCTTACCCTCTAAGCTGTTAACTGTGGATAACATCCTAATTCTTCTGGACTTCTCTAGCAATATGTAATCCTTTAGGAAACAGTCTGTCAGACAATAACCAAGAGAATTTGGCTGGTGTGCAAAGAGAGGGTTAAGTAAGATAAGAAACAAGAAAGGAAGATTGGAGCCAGATTGTGAACAACCTTAAAAGCTGTGCTTGGAAGTTTGAAACTACTGGCTTTATTCTGAAAGCCAGTAGTTCTCAATAGTAACTTCACATCAGAAACACTGGGTAGCTTTTAAAACTACAGATGCCCTGATCTCATTTTCAAAAATTCGGATTCAGCAGTTGATTTCAGAGGGCAGCCAGGGTTGAGAATCATGGCTATCAGAGTAGGAAGCTGCAGAAAACAGTTGTATCTCTCGCTGCACACTTAAGACACGATTAACAAATGTTGACTGGCTTCAATTATCTTTTATTTATGCATGCAGAAAGTCAACTTATGGAAGGAAAATTATAACTACTTGAAACGTAGAAGTTTAAAGGCTCTATGATAGTTGTTTATAAAGCAATTTCAATAAATGTGATTACCTCTTTTAGAAAAACTGCCTGCTCTTCTAAATTGTGTGTCCCAAAATATTTCAGTAACAAGTATCAAGTGATAATCCATGGAAAAGTGATGGAAAGTCACAATACAAGGTACTGTGAGAAACGAATATTCAAGCATCAGGCTTTAAACACTCAGTGCTTTATAGTAGATGCTTAAAGGGGGGAAAATGTGAGAAGTTGTCGTTTTTAAAACATAAGTTCTAAATTGTATGAAATGGAGAACAAGATATAAGCATTTATATCAATATGTTTACACAGTAAATAAAGTGAGTAATAGCAAATTTACTTTGAAATCAAATGGTATGTGTGAATTGCTTCATGACATCAGAAGGTTAATTTAAAATAGATTTTACAAATGCTGGTCCTTAAGCTGTAATTTAAAGAAATGGACTGAATAAGATCTGAATCTCTAATACAAGGAGAAAAGTAGATAGAAGTGGCACAAATGGAAGTACCTGAGGTCAAACTCATCCTTGGGGAAAGACAAACGTGGTTCTGTAATAGGCCTCACCTTTTGGCATGGCACTGTTCCATCTCTTCTCTGCACATCACTGAAATTCAGTTTTGAAATTTCTACCCATAATCATGTCCCAAAAGGCCTAAGCAAAATGTTGATTGTGCAGCCTCCTTTTAGATACAGTTGTCTTGGAAGCCTCTTATTGATAAAGTTGCTGCAGCCTCACATCCTTCAAGGTATGGTCTTGCCTGAAATTGTGTGGAATAAAAAGTATTGAAGAAACTGTAATATGACAGATTGCTTATGCAACCTTAGATGGAGATGAGAATAAGTCAATTTAATGAGAATAAAAACATTAGAGAACTAATGTTGGTGAGTAATGAGAAATATTTGGTACACAGATATATTGTAGCAGTTCCTGCAGCAGTTGGGGGCTGGAAAAAGGGATCTATCTCCCTGTCCTTCTACCACAAAGTAATGGTTTGGGGAGCAACGGACCCAAAGTGAGCTCGTTTGAAAAGTTAAGTTTGGAGACCTGAAGTGTAAATTTAACAGTACCTTAGATGAATATGAACAGCCATAAAGTTACCACATAGCAAGTTTTATGTACACAGCAGTTTTATTTGACTTCCAAATACTTCTATTTTTGGATTGCTGATAGTTTTTTTTTTTTTTTAAGTTTGCATTAGAAAGATTTTTTTTTTCAAAGAATCAATACAATTGAACAAGCGAAATGAACACTTTAGGGACAAGTTAACAAAGAAATTTTTAAGATATTTAAAAAACTAAATTAAAATCTACAATCAGTATTTACTTCCTTATTCTATACTAATATGATAAAGTTCTTTTAAAATAGCACTTAGTAGGATGTTTCAGATAAGTAACAGTTAAAAAACAGATATTTAGTAAGGTTCAATACATTGAATGTGTGTGTGTATTTATGCATAACCTTCTTCACAAAGGTATTTGTGGTGACTTACAAAGATGTATGTGTAGGAGAAGGGGAAATAAGGATAAGTATTTCAGGATTCTTTGCTTCTACTGACAGAAAACCCTACTTAAACTGGAAATAAGCAAGCAAAAAAAAAAGTGAATTTATTGTAACTTCATATTATTACAAAATATAACAATGGGGCTGGCTTCTGATAAAGATTTAACAGTGGCTTAAATGATATCACCAAAATCTCAAAATCTGTCTGCTTTTCAGATCTGCCTTCTACTTTCTGAGTTTCAGCATTAGAATACATGAACCCCATTGCCCATTCATTGTTTCAGATTTTCTGGAAAGGCTACGGCCTAATGCTTCCATATTTTCAAGTATCACAATTCACGGACTCCAAATGATACTGAGGCTGACCATGTTTTCTTCTTAAATATTATAAATTACAGAGAGAAATGTTGTTATTTCCAAGGCATTGTTCTGTGTTGCCACCTGTTATAAGCTGCAAATCTGCCTGTCAGTTAAGGCTCCTTTCTAGTAATCAGCTTACACTGTGTTTACTAAGTGCAAAGCTACATTGACATAGTTTTCACACTATTATTATGTGTATTTAAATTATTACCTTTTTTTAATACATGTACCAATATTTTCCATAACTTAAGGTGCCTTTGGGTAATATTTTATTTTTTCTTAATTGCAGCTGGTTTGTAAATATTTGAATCACATTATGGGATTGCTAGACAGACTTTCAATCTTGCTTGGCCTGAAGAAGAAGGAGGTTCATGTTTTGTGCCTTGGGCTAGATAATAGTGGCAAAACAACGATCATTAACAAACTTAAACCTTCAAATGTAAGTATCTTTGTTAGATGCTTTATGTATTTTCTGCCACTAAAGAAAATTAATGTGCAGAATCATGTTATATGACATTAAAACCACATATAATCACATTAAGATATTCTGTTAACCTTTCAGTACCTTTAAGTATCCTCAGCCATAATTTGCAGTATATTTTATACAGTAAATTTTAATTATTAAACTGGAATATTATTTTGAAATGTCTTTTCTTTCAAAAGATCTTCACAAATTTATTGAGTACTTTTAGATGTCATTGCCTTCTTTTTAGTTTCCTCCTTACAGGAGGAGCAAAACAAAGAGAAAGGTGAAACATTTTTATAGGTTCTATGGATAATTAGACAATTTTCGAAAGTATAGTATGCATATTAGTAATAGTAAGCAAGATGATTTTAAGCAATAAGTGTATGGACATATTGTAATAACTGAAAAATATATAAAGCTAGCACATTTAACATGTGATGTTTAAGTTAAAGTCTGCTGCACATAAAGAAAGCCTATCTAATAGTGCTTTCTTAATTTCTGGCACCAATTCCTGAGCCTTTATGTTTAGACAACTCTCCTGCCTTATCAGAAAAACTGACCTCCAGGTCCAGAGATAAGTGATTGGCTTTGCTTTTTTTTTTTTTTTTTTTTTTATGGTAATGGTAACAGCCAAGGAGCCACTTGAAATGGGACTTCTTGAAGGGTTTCAAACCTCTGTCACTCAGTTATAGATGTAGATACAACACTTGCTCCCTTCCTACACCAAGCTCGAGAAGAGTCTCTTGTAAGCTTACATCCACTACTGGAACATTATTTTTAAGGAATTAAATAAAATAAGTACAGAAATATACAATGCTCTGATAGGAAATGCCTTGCAAAAAAATAGTGCCCAACTCATTTTATAGTAAAATTGTCTCATTTTTGTGCATAAAATCAGTTTCTAGGTAAGTAGTTCTTTCCTGGACACAAACTAGTTTTTCATATTAAACTATCTTTATGTTTATGTATTGTTAATGTACTGAGGTTGCTGGCATTTCTAAACTGAATAGGGAAAGAGGGAGGACATTTTAACCTGATCGCTTTTTTCAAGAATCTAGTTTTAGCTGTCATTTTTTTAGAGATAGAATCTATATACCTTTTTCAAAAATTTCAATCTTTATTCCACTCCCCAATATGCATGCTCGCATTGTCACATCATCCAGTTTTTATATCATTTTTTGTTGATACAAATTTAGGGGTTACATGTGATAGTTTGATACATGCATACAATGCATAATAAATCAGAGTCACTGGGATATCCATCAGCTCAAACATTTATCTTTTTTATATGTTCAGAACATTCTAATTCTTCTTTTCTGGCTATTTTGAAATATACAGTAAATTATTGTTAACTATAGTCACCCTACTGAATTATCAAACACTAAGTCTTATTCCTTTATCTAACTGTATTTTTATACCTATTAATGAACCTCTCTCCACCCCTCTCTCCCCCCTACCCTTCCCAGCCTCTGGTAACCACCTACTCTATGTCTCTATGAGATCTACTTTTTTAGATCCCACAAACAAGTGAGAACATGTGACACTTGTCTTTCTGGACCTGGCTTATTTCACTTAACTTAGTGACCTTCAGTTCTCTCCATATTGCTGCAAATGACAGGATTTCAGTCTTTTTTATGGCTCAATAATATTTCATTGTGTATATGTACCAAATTTTCATTAGCCATACATCCACTGATGGACAAAAATGTATTCCATATCTTGGCTATTGTGAATAGTGGTGCTATAAACTTGGGAGTGCAGGTATCTCTTTGATATGTTGATTTCCATTTTTTTGGATGTATTCCCACAGTGAGATTGCTGGATCCTATGGGAGTTCTAGTTTTAGTTTCATGCGGAAACACCATACTGTTTTCCACAGTGGCTACACTAATTTGCATTCCCACCGACAGTCTACGAGAGTTCCCCCTTTTCCACATCTTCACTAGCATTCATTATTTTTTTGCCTTTTTTGATAAAGGCCATTTTAAATGGCGTGAAATAATATCTCATTGTAGTTTGATATATATTTTCCTGATGATTAATGGTGAGCATTTTTTTCATATGCCTGTTGGCCATTTGTCTATATTCTTTTGAGAAATGTCTATTCAGATCTTTTACCCATTTTTTTAGTCAGATTTTTTGTGTTTTGTTTGTTGTTTTTCCTTGCTACTGAATTGAGTTCCTTCTGTATTTTGGTTATTAATCCTTTGTTGAGTGGATATTATGTAAATATTTTGTGTAATTCTGTAGATTATCTCTTCACTTTGTTGATTGTTTCCTTTGCTGTGTAGAAGCTTTGTAGCTTGATATAGTCCCATTTGTCTATTTTTGCTTTTGTTACATGTGCTTCTGAGGTCTTACTGCCCAAATCAGTGTCCTGAAGCATTTTCCCTGTGTTTTCTCCTAGTACATAGTTTTGGGTCTTAGATTTAAGTCTTTAATCGATTTTTATTTGACTTTTGTGTATGGTGGGAGATAGGGGTCTAGTTTCAGTCTTCTACATGTGGTTATCCAGTGTTCCAGCATCATAAGACTATCCTTTTCCCAGTGTATGTTCTTGGATGTCTTTTTGGAAAATGAGTTGGATGTAAATACATGGATTTATTTCTGGCTTCTCTGTTCTCTTCTGTTGGTCTGTGTGTGTGTGTTTATGCCAGAACTATGCTGTTTTGGTTATCATGGCTTTGTAGTATAGTTTGAAGTCAGATAGTGTGGTACCTCCAACTTTGTACTTTTTGTTCAGGATTATTTTGGCTATTTGGGGTCTTTTATGGTTTCATATAAATTTTAGGATTCTTTTTATATTTCTGTGAATGTTATTGTTATTTTGATAGGGATTGCATTGACTCTGTTAATCTCTTCGGGTGGTATAGATATTTTAACAGTGATAATTCTTTCAATCCATGAGCATAGATAGAATAGCTTTTCATGTTTTTGTGTCCTCTTCAATTTCTTTCATCAGTATTTTATAGTTTTAATTGTAGAGATCTTTGGTTGGATTTATTCTTAAGTATTTTATATTTTTTGTAGCTATTATATATGGGATTACTCTCTTGATTTCATTTTCAGATTGTTTGTTCTTGGTGTATATAAATGCTACTGATTTTTATATGTGGACTTTTGTATCCTGAAACTTCACTGAATCTCTTTATCAGTTCTAACAGTATTTTTGGTAGAGTCTTCAGGTTTTTCTAAATATAAGAACATGTCATCTACAAACAGATAATTTGAGTTATTTCTTTCTAATACTGATGACCTTCATTTTTCTTGCCTAATTGCTCTGGCTGGAACTTCTAGTATTGTTTTTGAGTAAAAGTGGTGAAAATGAACATCCTTGTCTTGTTCCAGGTTTAGAGGAAAGGCTTTTAGTTTTTCTCCATTCAGTATATTAGCTCCACCAGTATAATATTAGTATATTAGCCATGGTTTTGTCATTTATTTGACCTTTATTGTTTTGAGGTATGGTTCTTTTAATCCAATTTGTTGAGAGTTTTTGTCATAAAGAGATGTTGAATTTTATCAAAAGTTTTTTCAACGTCTATTTTAAATGGTCATGTGGTTTTGTCCTTGATACTATTAATCTTATGGGCTCGTATATTGATTTGTGTATGTTGAACCATCCTTGTATCCCTGGGATGAATCCTACTGATCATGGTGAATGAACTTTTTAATAGGTTGTTAGATTCAGTTTGCTAGCATTTTGTTGAAGATTTTTGCATCTATGTTCATGAGGGATATTGACCTGTAGTTTTATCATTGTGTTCCTGACTAGTTTCGGTGTCGGATTAATGCCAGCTTTGTAAAATGAGTTTGGAAGTGTTTCCTTCTCTTTACTTTTTGGGATCGTTTGAGTTGAATTAGTATTTGTTTTTTAAATGTTTGGTAGAATTCTATAGTGAAGCCATCAGGTCCTAATATTTTCTTTAATGGGAGACTTTATATTAGTGCTTTGAGCTCCTTACTCATTATTGGCCTGTTCAGGTATTTTATTTTTCCATAGTTCAATCTCAGTAGGTTGAATGTGTCCAGGAATTTATCCACTTCTATGTTATCCAATTTGTTGGCATGTAGTTTTTCATAATAATCTCTAATAATCCCTTGTATTTCTGTGGTATCAGTTGTTATTTCTCGTTCTTAAGTTCTAATTTCATTTATTTGGATCCTCTTTTTTTTTTCCTAGTTTATCTAATGTCTTCTCAATTTTATAATTTCAAAAAGCCAACTTTTTGATTCTTTGATCTTTTGTATGTTTTTAGTCTCACTTTCATTTATTCTTGTTATGATCTTTATTTATTTCCTTCTATTAATTTTGGTTTAGATTTGTTCTTCCTTTTATGGTTGTTCGAGGTGCATCATTGGGTTATGTGAAGGCTTGCTACTTTTTTTTTTTTTTTTTTTTTTTTTTTGAGATGGAGTTTTGCGCTTGTTGCCCAGGCTGGAGTGCAATGGTGTGATCTCAGCTCACCACAACCTCTGCCTTCCGGGTTCAAGTGATTCTCCTGCCTCAGCCTCCCGAGTAGCTGGGATTATAGGCATGCACCACCATGCCCTGCTAATTTTGTATTTTTAGTAGAGATGGGGTTTCTCCATGTTGGTCAGGCTGGTCTCAAACTCCCGACCTCTGGTGATCTGCCCACCTCGGCCTCCCAAAGTGCTGGAATTATGGGTGTGAACCACCACGCCTGGCTGCTACTTTTTTGATGTATGTGTTTATTGCTATAAACTTCTTGGTTAGTACTGGTTTTGCAGTATCCATAGATTTTGGCATGTTGTATTTCCCTTTTCATTTAAGAATGTATTAGTCAGGGTTCTCTAGAGGGACAGAACTAATAGGATAGATATATATAAAGGGGAGTTTCTTAAGTAGTATTAACTCACACAGTCACAAGGCTCCACAATAGTCTGTCTGCAGGCTGAGGAGCAAGGAAGCCAGTCTGAGTCACAAAACTGAAGAACTTGGAGTCCGATGTTCAAGGACAGGAAGCATCCAGCATGGGAGAAAGATGTAGGCTGGGAGGCTAAGCCAGTTTAGCCTTTTCACATTTTTCTGCCTGCTTTATATATTCTGGCCTCACTGGCAGCTGATTAGATGGTACTCAGCCAGATTAAGAGTGGTCTGCCTTTCCCAGCCCACTGACTCAAATATTAATCTCCTTTGGCAGCACCCTTACAGACACACCCAGGATCAATACTTTGCATCACTCAATCCAGTCAAGTTGACACTCAGTATTAACCATCACAGGTCCACCCGTTGTCAATACACATCTCCTGAGATCATACATAATGTTCAAATAAGGACAATAATAAGGTCATAATTATGCCTAACATAATACAACTATCCTTTGTACAACCGGAAATATACCAATCCCCAACCCAAATGCTATTACATAAAGTCAACAGTACTTAAATGCTGAAATGAAGTTAATAAATCTTATGTCACATGATAAAGGAAAAAGAAAATAAAATGAATATATTTTCATAGTACAAGTTTATATGTGCACAAACATGTTTTTAACAAAAGGAGAAAATACTCATGGCAGTTACAGTCTTTGTTTCTGTAACTGGTCACGTGGTCACAGCTAGTATTGATGATTTCCTTCTTCTACTACCTATTCTGTATTCCCTTTGCCTTCAGCAGGCACCTCAGCAGGTACTGTTTTTTGTTTGTTTGTTTGTTTTTCCTGGTGGAGTGACCCAAACCTTCATTCCTGGAGGGTCTGGTCCATATGTAGTCCTGCCGGATTGGGCTGTTGTAGTTTCCATTGACCTGAATCACAGGGCATGGTAATACGAAGAGATGCCCTAATGGATCTCCTATATTCCATACATACTCTTCCTTACCTCCGTTGTGGAGTGATAGTCCGATTTCATCTTGATAGTCCTGGATAGTCACTCCAGCCAACACTGTAACTCCCTTCTTAGCTTGTTGACTTAAAGGTAGGAGGAGCCTGTTCTCCAGATTACTGTTTATATAAATTAGAAAACTCGAGCAGTTCTTTTTGAGTGTAGTGCACCACCTCATGGATCACACTCTCAACCTCACCTCTAGGGGCCCCCCGGGACTTTAGTTATAGGTCTAGAAGCAGGCGGGGGTATTGAGGGTGACTCTTGAGGAGAATCAACATTATCTTGCCTGGCAACTGCCTCAGGGGAGGCCATCACTGTTGTCCCAGGCAGCGCTGGGTTTATCTCCTCCGACAAAGGTGGAAAGGCTGATGGCAGCATGGGTGGGGGAGGGGATGTTGCCACTACTGGGAATGGGGAAGCTGTTTCTTCTGGCAAAACAAGGTTCATCAGAGTTTACAAGCTTGATGTCCCCAGCTTCGTCAGGGTCCTCCCACAAATCCCCATTCCAAGTTGCAGAGTCCCATTCTTTTCCAATCAATGCCCTCACTTTAACAGTAGGCACCTGGCGAGGCTGTGCATGCACCTTTCATTGCAGGTCAGCAACTGATAGAAGAGCTTGTGCCTGTTTTTCCACAATTTCAGCTCTTTCTCTACAGGAGATAAGACTCTCACTCAGGGCAATCTTAGCAGCTTTGAGGCTCAGTATGTGCTTCTGAAGCCGGGGGTTACAATCCCTGAGTTCATAATTTTCTTTCATTACTTTGTCCGGTGAACTTCAGAGCAACCAACCAACTTCATTATGTTCCTTGGTTCTCCACATATAGTCAAAGGTATTATGTATAGAGTCACTAAACTACTTACCTCTCACGAGCAGTGAATCAAGAGTGTCAAATGCATTTATTTTGCATAATTCTCTAAACAGTTCGTGCCAAGGACTATCAGTGTTCTCCATACTATTAAAAGTAGAGTCCTTAGCATTTTGGGGTCTAATCATATTAAGCAGCCAACTCTAGAAACCCCAAAACCAATGAAAGAACTCCATCCTTAACATTCTGTTCCTCTAGAACCACTCCTGGCACCAAAATCTATATTAGTCAGGGTTCTCTAGAAGGGCAGAACTAATAGGATAGATAGATATACATATAAAGGGGAGTTTATTAAGTAGTATTAACTCACATGATCACAGAGTCCCACAATATACCATCTGCAAGCTGAGGAACAAGGAAACCGGTCCGAGCCCCAAAACTGAAGAACTTGAAGTCTGATGTTCAAGGGCAGGAAGCATCCAGCATGGTAGAAAGATGTAGGCTGGGAGGCTAAGCCAACCTAGCCTTTTCAGTTTTTTTTGCCTGCTTTATATATTCTGGCCACTCTGGCAGCTGATTAGATTGTTCCCACCCAGATTAAGGCGATTGTTCCCAGCACACTGACTCAAATGTTAATCTCCCTTAGCAGCACCCTCACAGACACACCCAGGATCAATACTTTGCATCCTTCAATCCAATCAAATTGACACTTAGTATTAACCATCACAAAGAACTTTTGAATTTCCTTCTTAATTTCTTCATTCACCCACTGAATATTAGGAAGCATGTTAATTTCCATGTTTTTATAGTTTCCAAAGTTCTTCTCATTATTGATTTCTAGTTTTATTCCATTGTGGTTAGAAAAGATACTTGATATGATCTCTACCTTTTAAAATTTGTTGAGATTTGTTTTGTTGCCTAACATACGATCTATTTTGGAGAATGTTCCATTTGATGATGAGGATAATGTATATTCTGCAGCTGTTGGATTGAATGTTCCATAAATGTTTATTAGGTCCATTTGGTCTAGAGTTCAGTTTAACTTGGATTTCTTTTGTTGTTGATTTTTCTGTCTGAATGATCTGTCTGTTACTGAGAATGGGGTGTTGAAGTCCTCTGCTGTTATTGTATTGCAGTCTTTCTCACCCTTTAGCTCTATTAATGTTTGGTTAATATATACGGTGTTCCCATGTTGGAGGCACATATATTTACACTTGTTATATTCTCATTCTGAATTTACTCCTTTTTCCTCATATAGTGGTTTACTTTGTCTCTTTTTATAGTCTTTGACTTGTAATCTGTTTTATCTGATATGAGTATAGCTATTCCTGCTGTTTGTTGGTTTTCATTTACATGGAATGTCTTTATCCGTTTTGTTTTCAGCCTGTGTGTATCTTCATAGATGAAATGAGTTTTTTGTGGAAAGCACATAGTTGGGTCTTATTTTTTTTTTAATCTGTTCAGCCACTCTGTGTCTTCTAATTGAAGAATGTAGTTCATTTACATTTAATACTACTACTGATAGGTAAGGACTTACTATTGCCATTTAGTTAATTTTTCTATGGTTGTTTTGTAGCTCCTCTTTTCCTTTCTTCCTTTCTTAAGGGATATTACTTGTGCTAATCTTAGTACTGGATATTTGTTTTTGGCTTTCTGTGGGAGATAGTGAAACCTAATTGCTTCTTGCTTCTACTTCATTTTGGTGATGTTACCTTTATTCTTTTTGTTTATTTATTTATTTATTTTTTTGAGACAGGGTCTGGCTCTGTCACCCAGGCTGGAGTGCAGTGGCACAATCTTGGCTCCTTGCAACCTCCATTTCCCAGGTTCAAGTGATTCTGCTACCTCAGTCTCCTGAGTAGCTGGGATTACAGGCACGCACCACCACACCCCACTACTTTTTTTGTATTTTTAGTAGAGATGAGGTTTCGCCATGTTGGCCAGGCTGGTCTTGAACTCATAACCTGAGGTGATCTACCCCTCTTGCCCTCCCAAAGTGCTGGGATTACAGGCGTGAGCCTCCGTGCCTGGCCACCCTTATTCTTAAAATTTAAAACAATCTAAAATTGTTCAGCTAATAACTTACATATTCATTTGATAACTTGCTTATTAAATTTCTCCCATTATAAATGAGCATAGATTTTTCTCTTCTTCAGCAGTGAATCCTGGATACCTAGAATAATGCTTGGCACTTTGGATGAGTAGATTGATGGATGATTTTTTAATATTTAGTTTTGGCCAGGGGATTATGATTGATATCACCAAGGATATCATTTTTATCAGACTTAATGAAACTAACCAAATAGGATCTCTCTCAGAAATCTTATTCTGTTCCTGTTTATGTTGGTGTATCCTTGAACTGTCTCAGAATGTTTTGTTCCACTAAGGCAATACAATAACCATAGGAGATTTGTTCCAGGACACACGTTCCCACCCACCCCCTTCCACCCTCCTACCTATATAAAATGGTATAGTATTTGCATATAACTTATGCACATCCTCCCGTATACCTTAAATCATCTCTAGATTACTAATAATACTTTAATACAATGTAAATACTGTGTAAATAGTGTTTATTGTATTTATACATTTGTGATATTTTTATTGTTAAATAGTATTGTTATCTTTTTTAAATTATTATTTTCAATTCATGTTGGCTAAATCTGTGGATTTAGAAGCTATAGATACAGAGGGTTGACTGTAATTCCTACACTCTTTGTTTACTTTGTGCCATTCCCTGTCCAGTTTTCAGAATGACCAAATGTATTTGTTCTTGGATAGAGCAGAGGGAGATTGATATTGTAAACTATCTTTTGGAATATGTTGGAGGAAAATGAGTTCCACTTCAGTCTGGAAGCAATACTCACATATCTTGTTCTATCCTGATTAATTTGTGAAGTTTCTTTTTTTTCCTGATTACTTTCTACTAGAACTTTTGAAGTGATGGAAAGAAAAGAAAATTTATGAATTTTATTCCTACAAATAAAATACCAAGTTTCTCTGGAAATAAAAAAGAGTTTGTGAAGAAGTTAGGTGATCGTGGGGACGCTAGGGAAATGTTCTAATTATAATTCAGTGAAGACAGGGTTGCTATTTTAATATACATTTTTTGAGACTTCTTTAAACTTTAGCTTCCTATTTTGTTATTGGTATCTTTTTCCTCATAGTAGTAGCTGATGATTTTTTTCACATGATTGGCACATTTAAAGCCCTTAAAATCAAAATAATGAAGTTGGGGGAACATTAAAACTTAGGAAACTTCTTATTGCAAAGGTTGTTCTGAAATGAAAGAACCCCAAGGTATGAGGCAGGAATCTTAGTAGCAGGAAGTGAATTTTGTCTTACATAAACAAAAATATATTTTTGGAAAAATACTAGGTCAGATCTTGGAATGGATAGAAGGAAAAGGAAAAAGCTAAGTACACAAACTTCAGAAAGGCAAAACAAGGGCAGCTCTGGAGGGCCTTTCTACTAGTGCATTACCATGCTATTAAAGTGACCAAGCTCCAGTGAATTTTGAGCTTCTGTCTTTCCTTGAATTTAAATTTCTCAGAAGTAGACTACCAGAGTGAATGTAATAGTGTGAGGCAAAATTTTCCCTTCTAATATTGTTTTTTTATAAAAGCAACAAGATGAACTGAAGGGGAATTTTTTTTAAAGTTATAGTGACAATATGGGAAGAATTGGGGAAGAGACTGAAATCAGTGAGCATGTAATTATAATAATATCAGACATTTGTTGAGCATTTACTGTGTTGAGTATTTGACATCCATTAGCTTATTTGGTTACCATGATAAGTTTATGAGTAAAGGATAATAATATATTTCACATTTGAGAAAACCGGGCTTAGAAAAATTAAGTAACTTGTTCAAGGTAACAGAGGCAAGTAAGAGCAATTAGGAGGCTGGTACAGTAATTCAAAGCAAGAGATGATAAGGGTCTGAACTAAGTTAGTGAGATAGAACCAAAAAGCTTAGAGAATGATTACATAGAGAATGTAGAAAAAGGGAGGAGTCAATAATAATTTCTAGGCACCTGGATCAGAAAGTAGATATATTTTTATTCAAACAGAGGAATAGTTTTTCTGATGAAAGTGCTAGAGGCATTTAACAAGTTAGATTGTTAGTATAATACATTTTGATTGTCAATGGGATTTGTCAACATGTCTCCTGCTGTACTCTAGCCCCCTTTCAATCTCTTCTCCACACAGAATTCCCTACCATTGCCTTCAAGCCCTTACCTCTCTTACCTCAATATGTCACTCTTTATCTTACCCGATACACTTTAGACATTTAGGCTTTCTGCATTTCCTCAGTGGCAAGTTCCTTCCTTCCTCAGAATCATTGCACTGACAGATTTCTCTGACTGGACTGTTCTTTGTCAATAACTTGTCATGGTTCTTCCCCTCCTGTCATTCACTCCTGGGTCAGATGTCCCCTCCTCAGAGAGACCATTCCTGAGCACTTTTCTTCCATGCCACCTTCCAGCCCCTTTCTGTTGTCTCCCACCCCCAAAACATTTATTTTTGCACTTATCTCTGCTCAAAATTGTGTTCTATTTACGTCTTCTAGCTTGTAAACTCCATGAAGGCAAGAACCATCTACACATGAGGGCAGTCTGGAACATATACAAATTCAATAAGTATGTGTTGAAAGATTAGAAAGTATGCCGGGCACAGTGGCTCACTCCTGTAATCCCAGCACTTTGGGAGGCCAAGGCGGGCAGATCACAAGGTTAGGAGATCGAGACCATCCTGGCTAACAGGGTGAAACCCTGTCTCCACTAAAAATACAAAAAATTAGCCAGGCGTGGTGGCGGGCACCTGTAGTCCCAGCTACTCGGGAGGCTGAGGCAGGAGAATGGTGTGAAGCTGGGAGGTGGAGCTTGCAGTGAGCCGAGATTGTGCCACTGCTCTCCAGCCTGGGTGACAGAGTGAGACTCTATCTCAAAAAAAAAAAAAAAGATTAGAAAGTCCTACGTGTGAACTCAGGGTGACTTATTAAACGACTTATAAAACGCTTATGTCCTTGGTAGCATGCCACAAGCCACAAATGTGAATTAATATTATGCAGATTCATAATTAGCAAACCTTAAACTTCTATAAAGAATTCACACAGAGTGATCCTATTGAAAAAATTATAACTTTGTTAAATCCTGTCATCTCCTTAGTGACAGATTTTAGAAACTGAAAATCTGGATACTTTAATTTGAGGAAAACTCATCTCTGATAATTGTAAATTTCTGAACTTTGTCTTTTCTCTTAAAGGCTCAATCTCAAAATATCCTTCCAACAATAGGATTCAGCATAGAGAAATTCAAATCATCCAGGTAATCCACTTTATCCCTTAACAAAAAAGTTGCTAGTGAAAAATAACAATATTGGGTCTACCTGGTCATTCTTCCTACCCTTAGATAAAGTAATTTGTCGTTTCAGAATCTCATAGGTATTAACGTGTTTCTAACCACTATGGCTGGTTTATTTTTCAGAATTTAGAGTTTAGACAAACTCTGGTAATTTCACTAGCAAAGAAGTTTTTTATGTTATTTATTGCAAAATCGTGTTTATATTAATACATTTATTTCATAGAACTTTTACTTGTAAATTGGCCCATGTTTAATATTGCATATGAAGGGTAATTTCTTTGATTGTAAATAATTTAAAATTTTAAGTAAAAGTTATGCTTTAGTTTATAATGTAGTCATGCTTTGCTTGTTTTTGTAGTTTGTCATTTACAGTGTTTGACATGTCAGGTCAAGGAAGATACAGAAATCTCTGGGAACACTATTATAAGTAAGTACACCTGTGAATATTGCTTAACTAGATGGTTTTATTTTACTAATAATAATGATTAGAAATCCAAAGAATTATATGGCTAGATTGTTTGGCTTTTTTTTTCATGTAATTTATGAACATTTCCTAACTTAAAAAATATGTAATCAGACTCAACATTGTTTGTCAAATGTTTCAAGTCCTTCATGACTTCGGGCCTTTGCATGTACTATTCTCTCTGTTTTTAATGCCCCATTCTATCCTACTTCACTTCAGTTTAAGGTTAACATATTCCTGCTTTAAAATCAGCTAAAAGTCCTCTCCTCTGAAGTTTCACTGTTCTGCCCAGTTATTTTGTCCTTATTAAGTTCACATGGCACTTTGTCCATTTCTCTCTCTCTAATCACACTCACCATGTCGTGAAGTTACGCACCATAGCCGCCTCCCTAGTGGAAGTGTGAACTTCTCAAGGGAAGGGATTATTTATTATTCATATTATTTTTTCAAGACTTAGTATGATGCTCAGCATATAGGCCAGTAAATATTATTGACTAAATTTAGTTAAAAATAACAGTGTTGCCTAACAGTTGATCCATTGTTCTATGAATAATTTGAAACACGCTATTTTTCAGCATATGCAAGTCAGGTGCTCACTAATTTACACTTGGTCCTTCATGTCCTTGGGTTCTGCATTCCTGGATTAAACCAATTGTAAATCAAAAATATTTGGGGGAAAAAATACCATAAAGTTCCAAAAAGCAAAACTTAAATTGCCGTGCACAAACTACTATATTGAAAGCATATGAATGAGGTCATGTGTAGGCATTGTATTAGGTATTATAAGTAATCCAGGGTGACTTAAAGAATATGGAAGAATTTGCATATGTTATATGCAAATACTAAGCCATTTTATATATGAGACTTGAGCATCTGCAGATTTTGGTATTTGAAGGGGATCCTGGAACCAATCCCTCACCAATTCCGAGGGATGACTATACTTCAGACTAATAGCCGTCAAGTTACTAAGACCCAAATGTGTTATACCTTCTGGAGATTTGCATATAGTATTAAAATAAATTCGTTAGCTTCTAATATTGTTAGGACTTCATTTAAGAACAATGTAATTCACTTTTAGAGTCTGAAACTTAAAAACACTATCTCTAAACTCTCTTTTGTCATTATGAACTCCTGCCTTGAAATGGTATGTGATTTTTACCAGATAAGATTTAGATTTAGATTAACTCTTTCCTAATAATGTGAGACCAAACATTAAATGGTATATATTTGGGATATGAACCAGAGGAAATTTATTCAAATTTTTTTTTCAATGAGTCCTTCAATAAATTGAAGGCCTATTTAAATCGTAGGTCCAGAAGACTTCTGAGAGAGAGGGAAAAGAGAGTGCTTCAGATTCGAGGGTTAGTTTGGAAAAGGAAAAGTGGCATGTTTGTGGTGTTCTGCATTAAATTCCTTGGGGAGATGCATTTTATGTGTTTCTTATTTGTTTGTGTGTTTAGGAAACCTGAGTTTTCAGTACAGGATTTTTTAAATTCTTCCTCCAATTAGTTGATAAATAATTCCTTTTAAAAATGGGTTTAGCTACTTTAAAAATACTTTAATTTTAATTACAAAAATATATATAGAGAGAAAATAGTAGTAAAGTAAACTTTGTTTTTATTTGATTTTAACTCCTTTTTTCTTTGTACTGTTTTTGGATGAAATTTATGAATTCTAGAATAGAGTGGTTACATTATAGATTGAATGGAGAATATGATTACTATTGAAAAATCAACAATAAAAGTAAATTTACTTCCCCTATTTTCATACTTTTCTAACTGTGAAACAAAACAAGTACATTTTGATCTATTAGACTGAAAAAGGTTACAAAGATTAAAGTATGCTCTTGTCAAAGTGAGCCACTCCTGTGAGAATGTAATATCTTTTTCAGGGTAATTTATTGATATCTGTTAAAATGAAAAATGTTTATAAACTCCAGCTAGCATTTTTACTTTTAGAAAAGTATTCTATGACCAGGGCTTATGGGCAAAAAATATACATAGAAGGTTGTATGTTAGCATTATTTATAACATTTTTATATCAATTATGTAAAAATGTTACTATAAATATTTATCTTTGCTATAAATATGTACTTACTATGTATAGAAAGAAGAAAGTTCTTAGTGGATTATGCACCAAACCATTAGTAGCATTTATTTTTGGAATAGTAGGATTACAAGGGAAGTTTACTTTCTTTTATTTTTCTTTTCTTTTTTTTTTTTTTCACATCCTCTTTGGTGAAGGCAGACATTTACTTTCTCATCTATATGATGCCATAATGTTAAATATTATATAATTTTTACATATTATTTTTACAATATAAAAAGGTAATAGCATACAAAAATATAAGGAGTACACATTTTTTAAATTTGGAAAATATAGAAGAGAATATTGAAAACATGTTTCCCATAAATCTCACTATTCATAAATTCACCATTGTCAATCTTTTTGGTATCTTTCTTCTCCTTTTGAAATATATAACATATACTTTATATAACTAAGGAAAAAGGAACCATCTAAATTATGTACCATGTATAATTTTGTATCTTGCTTTTTTCAGTTAACATTATGTGGTATGGGTAAATCAGGAAAAACATGCAATGAATATAACTAACAGCTGCCTAATATTTTTTCACACAGCTTTGCCAAAATTTCTTTAACCGTTTCTCTACTCTAGGACATGAAGGCTATTCTCAATTTTTGAAGATTGTAAACAGTCCTTCAGTCAAAATCTTGTTGTATAAATCTTAACCTCAGTTCATGATTCCTTAGAATGAATTTCAGAAACAAAATCACTGGCTCAAAGTGATTGAACATTTTTATAGATCTTGATAGGTATTTCTGATTGTTCTGGTTTCTATATATACTGGTAATGTATGTCTGTGATAATCAGCATTATCCTTTTTTAATGATAGGAGAAAATGGTATATGAAAAGTTTTATTTTGTATATCATTTGATTATTAATCACATTGAAGTTTAAATACTTAATTTATGACTAGAATAAGTGATTTGCAAAAAAAAAGCACAGATGTCCAATAAATATATGAAAAGATATTGAACCTCACTGGCAATTAATGAACTAGATCAAGATAATATGCTGTTAGAATGGCAATTATTGAAAAGAATGATAATAGCCAGTGCTGGCAAAGGAGTGAGAAAAGTACTGAGTCATGTAAATTGATATGGCATTTCTGGAGGACAGTTTGGAAATGTTTTTCTAAAACTTTAAATTATGTATGTAGTCTTAGAAATGTTACTCCTAACATTTAATGTTAGGAGTAAATGTTACTCCTAACATTTCTAATAAATCTTAAAGCATCAGAACTTTTTTAAAAGAAAGGTATGTAGGAGATTTGCCTTAAAGTTTTTCGTAATGATGAAAATTGGAAATAACCTAAAAGTCCAGCAACAAATGTTTGATACAGTATTTGATGACACATCCATGCAGTGCAATAGTTTAGAACATTAAAAGAAGATAGTGCAGAGGAATAATCAGTAATTTTTCAAGTGCCTGTGTGACCCATCAGTGAATCTTTAACTAGTTCAATCACTGGCTATCAGCTTTTAAAAAATCAAATCGACAAAACAGCATGGTACTGGTACCAAAACAGAGATATAGATCAATGGAACAGAACAGAGCCATCAGAAATAATGCCACATATCTACAACCATCTGATCTTTGACAAACCTGAGAAAAACAAGAAATGGGGAAAGGATTCCCTATTTAATAAATGGTGCTGGGAAAACTGGCTAGCCGTAGGTAGAAAGCTGAAACTGGATCCCTTCCTTACACCTTATACAAAAATCAATTCAAGATGGATTAAAGACTTAAATGTTAGACCTAAAACCATAAAAACCCTAGAAGAAAACCTAGGCAATACCATTCAGGACATAGGCATGGGCAAGGACTTCATGTCTAAAACACCAAAAGCAATGGCAACAAAAGCCAAAATTGACAAATGGGATCTAATTAAACTAAAGAGCTTCTGCACAGCAAAGGAAACTACCATCAGAGTGAACAGGCAACCTACAAAATGGGAGAAAATTTTCGCAACCTACTCATCTGACAAAGGGCTAATATCCAGAATCTACAATGAACTCCAACAAATTTACAAGAAAAAAACAAACAACCCCATCAAAAAGTGGGCGAAGGACATGAACAGACACTTCTCAAAAGAAGACATTTATGCGGCCAAAAAACACATGAAAAAATGCTCATCATCACTGGCCATCAGAGAAATGCAAATCAAAACCACAATGAGATACCATCTCACACCAGTTAGAATGGCAATCATTAAAAAGTCAGGAAACAACAGGTGCTGGAGAGGATGTGGAGAAATAGGAACACTTTTACACTGTTGGTGGGACTGTAAACTAGTTCAACCCTTGTGGAAGTCAGTGTGGCGATTCCTCAGGGATCTAGAACTAGAAATTCCATTTGACCCAGCCATCCCATTACTGGGTATATACCCAAAGGACTATAACTCATGCTGCTATAAAGACACATGCACACGTATGTTTATTGCCGCATTATTCACAATAGCAAAGACTTGGAACCAACCCAAATGTCCAACAATGATAGACTGGATTAAGAAAATGTGGCACATATACACCATGGAATACTATGCAGCCATAAAAAATGATGAGTTCATGTCCTTTGTAGGGACATGGATGAAATTGGAAATCATCATTCTCAGTAAACTATCGCAAGAACAAAAAACCAAACACCGCATATTCTCACTCATAGGTGGGAATTGAACAATGAGAACACATGGACACAGGAAGGGGAACATCACACTTCGGGGACTGTTGTGGGGTGGGGGGAGGGGGGAGGGATAGCATTGGGAGATATACCTAATGCTAGATGACGAGTTGGTGGGTGCAGCGCACCAGCATGGCACATGTATACATATGTAACTTACCTGCACATTGGGCACATGTACCATAAAACCTAAAGTATAATAATAATAATAATAAAAGAAAAAATAATAAAATAAAAAAAATAAAAAAAAGAAAATATCTTTATCACTTTTCAAGAAGGAAAAAAACCCCAGACAATCCTATGTTATCTTCTTGACTAAACTGTTTAAAGGTCAAAAAAAAAAAAAAAAAAAAAAAAAAAAAAATCAAATAGAATAAAATAAAAGCTATTTGTAAGTATTTTTTCAGAAGACTTTCACTTAAAATACATCTATATATACCTATGTGTCTACTGTATCTTAATGCAAAATGTATTTCTCACTATGGTTTATGGTAAAAATAATTTATAAAAGTAGTAGTAAAACCATAGTAGTAAAAAAAAAAATCAAGGAAATTTACATATGTATTGCAAAGGCAAGGTGTAATACAGGATTCCATTTTAAATACATATATAGTTTATTCATATGTAATATACACAAAGTGTAGCTTTATACCAAAGTATTAATAATTATTGCATCGGTGTAATAGGGTTATGGTATTTTAACTCATTTCTGATATTTTAATGAAAAAATTACTCATAATTTTTTAAAATTATGAAATAGCAAGTCATTAAATTTACTTTATTATCCAAATGAGAAGATATTTTACATGAAATATGACTAATGGCTAATATATTTATCAGTCATATAAACTAATAAGAAACAACACCAAAAATTCTAATGATATATGGACATAGGACATAAGGAGATAATACTTAGGCTAGGAAATGCCCATGGATAATAAACATGGAAAAATTTATAAGTCAAGCTTTAATTTTTCTTTTTCTTTACATTACACAGAGAAGGCCAAGCTATTATTTTTGTCATTGATAGTAGTGATAGATTAAGAATGGTTGTGGCCAAAGAAGAACTCGATACTCTTCTGAATCATCCAGGTATGTGTGTGTCTTTCAGTCTGTATCTGTTCTTTGGGGTTCATTTATGTGTAATGTTTTGTTTTTTGGGTATTGCTTACACTATGTAATTATCTTTCATTTAAAATTTTTGAATTTAAAACATATATGTTATACAGAATTTATATTTTATGTACATCACCATATTTTGTAAATTTTGCATGTAATGTAAATGTAAAGCATTTTGCAATGTTTTTGGGGTCTCTAACATTTATTTCCTCAAAAATAAAAATTCTCTTTTTTCTGATTACATAAATAATTTGTGCCAATAGCAAAAAAAAAAAAAAATCAAATGGAAAAAGAAAATAAAGATCTGTGTATTTCAATACCCATTAAAATTATTTGTTACCATCTTTTCATGCATTTCTCTATTCGTATCTGAGTTTGTGTGTGTTTAATTACAGCATTTCTTACATATTTATTCACACACACATATACATATATATGTATATATATGTGTATATATATGTGTGTGTATATATATATATACATATATGTGTGTATATATATATACATATATATATGTGTGTATATATATATACACCAAAAATATCTGTAGGGTTGAGGACTGTGGGGACTATCACTGTTATTTACCAAAATGGAATCATATTCTTTACACTCTTCTGCATGTTTCTATTCTCAATTAACACTTAATGATGGATATCCTTCCAAATCAAATGATATATAATTATGTAGTTATTCTTTTTAATGATGCCTAATATGGTTTACTATGAATGTCCCACAGTTTATTTAATCATTCACTTGTTGGTGTATACTTTCCTCCCACCCAAGCCCCCACTACAAACAGTGCTCCAGTAAGTATTGTGGAACTCTGCGTTTCTAGCCTTCCTCATGCCAAAAGCATTTAAATAGCGCTTGTGCTAGGACTTTCAGAAAAGGATGGTGGTTTAAGAGAACTGTGGATTTGTTAGAAATGAAATGGAAATAGTGTGGGGCTTTCTAATAAATGTTACTGCTTAACCACAATATCTTTGGTATTTTTAACAGATGACCTCAAGCTTACTGAAATTTTTGAAAAAAATTATCCGCCCTGTATGTTTTATGTGACTTTTTAATGTTAAAAACTTAGCAGTCTTGGCTGGGCATGGTGGCCCACGCCTGTAATCCCAGCACTTTGGGAGGGGTTACAGGCGGGTGGATTACTTGAGGTCAGGAGTTGGAGACCAGCCTGGCCAACATGGTGAAACCCCGTCTCTACTAAAAATACAGAAATTAGCCAGGCACGTGCACTTGTAATCCCATCTGCTCAGGAGGCTGAAGCAGGAGAATTGCCTGAACCTGGAAGGTGGAGGTTGCAGTGAACTGAGATAGCACCACTGCACTCCAGCCTGGGCAACGGAGGAGACTCCATCTCAAAAAACAAAAAACAAAAAACTTAGCAGTCTTGTATCTAGATTGAGAATGCATTTTTGATTATGTCTTCCTTTCATATTAATCTTTCCAGTTTTTCTGTAAAAAGTGTTGGAATGTTGAGCAGTAAAATGAAATAGTTCCTACAAAATATGCTTCAAATAATGGGGACTTTGATTTCCTCAACTGAAGCCTTGTCTATGGATCTTAATGTACTACTTCCTTTATTTTATGGGATCAATTTCCAAGGGAGGGATTTCTCAGCTAAAGTGTATATGAACTTTTTAAAAAAATTGATGGCCGTAAAAAATCTTTGAATAGCAAAATGTACTGTGAACGGATAAAGACAATGACAGGCTAGGGAAAATATTTGCAACTCATATCATAGCTACAGGGATATTTCTATACTACTTGTGTTTCTAAAAATCAGTAAGAATATAAAAGCTTAATAGAAAATGGGGAAAGGACATATCAGATAAGCCAACAAAAAAGTAAATTTAAACATCTTTTGAATATATGGAAAGATTCTTGGCCTATTACCTATGATATGGAAAATATCAAGAAGTTTCATAGCAGTCTTTTGGCTAGGGGAGTGGAAACACTCATTCTTATACATGGTTGTTGAAGTGTAAATTGATATAATTTTTAAGAGAAAGCAGTTTGGTAATCACTGTCTATCAAAAGAGAAATTTATGTCCTTTGACCCAGCAATTCCACATCTCAAATTTATCCTAAGGACATACTGGCCGGTATACAAAATTACCTATGTACACATTTATTCATTACAGGATTGTTCATAGTTGTAAAGATTGGTAACAGGTATCTCAGTTGGGTTCTGGTTAAATAATAGTACATAGTACTAAAAGAAGAAATATTCCAGAACTGTTAAAATAATGAAGAAGCTGCTCTATATGTACTGATATGGGATCAGATCCAAGATATGTAAATAAATGAAAAGATAAAGGTATAAAGTAATGAGGTTGGCCTGCTATATGAAAATAATATATAATAATTATGTTTGCAAATACATAAAATATTTCTATGAAGATGCCAAGACACTGATGGTATGGGTTGCCTTTTCTACAGAGACCATTGTCCTAGGACAAAGTTAGGAAGGAGATTCTTTTACTGTATGCCATTTTGTATCTTCTGAATTTTGAACTATTTAAATGTATTATCCATTCAAAAAAATGAAAAATGTTTCCAAAATCATGACAAGGTAAAAATATCTTTTAATAATCTAGCTAGTTACTTATTATATTGTGACTGAAAACTTAAATAAGTTTCCAGTTTCTTTTCCTTCTACTTCTGCTTGAAGTTTGCCTCCTTTCTGTTCACAATTAAAAAGGAAACAAAATATTTAATGCTTTTTTGTAGGTACTTCTCTGTAATGCTTATTGAGCTCCCAGTCCCACCTCACCCATCTTTGGTTAAAGCTCCTAACCAGAGGGCAGATGGTCCTAGGAAATATTTTTAAAATTTTGTTATTGCTCAAATACATGCCTAACAGTGTGACAGTATGTGTCTTTGAATGTTTCTGTATGTGTGATATGAAAAAAGATGATTGAAAAAAAATTTCATGGGTTTCAGTACTAAAGATTTGCTGCAAAATGACCTAAAAAGCTGGAAGTGTGATGATGGTCTTATTTTCTCTTTTAGATATTAAACACCGTCGAATTCCAATCTTATTCTTTGCAAATAAAATGGATCTTAGAGATGCAGTGACATCTGTAAAAGTGTCTCAGTTGCTGTGTTTAGAGAACATCAAAGATAAACCCTGGCATATTTGGTAAAGTTTTATATTTACTTTTCACTGTAGCTTTCTGAAAAATATGCAAGCTTCAGAGTTGTTTCTTCTGATCTCATTTTTTAAAAATAAGTGATCAAACATGGTGGGATATAAGCTAAGGATTTTGTTTTATAGAATTGTGGCATTGTAGGTTTTTACAAATATTACTGTTAAAAACCTTTTTCAAATTTTTGGGGGGATAGGAAAATATAAACAACTCTTATAATGGAATAACTTAAAAGCTTACTTACTTACTGACTTCAGCTACACTGATTTCCTTCTGCACATGGAGTCAGCCAAGCACAGTCCCATCTAAGAGCATGTGCACTTGTGTCCCCTCCTTTGAATCATTTTCCAAAATAACTTTCCTGGCTTGCTAGAGTCACTATTACCATGTGACTGCTTTTTTTTTGTTTGTTTGTAGTCTGTCTGCCTATACAGGTGTGTTAACTCCCTGACAGCTGGGGTTTTGTCAGTTTTCTTCACTTTAATAACCCCTACAATAGTCATAGTGCCTGGCATGTAATAGGTACACAATACATATTTGTTAAAATGAATAAATGGAAATGGAAATTTTAAGTTTACTTAGACATCCTAATAAGGTTGAACTCTTAAGTAATTAATGTTGAAATTGTTGTGCATTGTTTGTTTGGAAAACAGTTTCTCATTTAACTCCACTGTGCCTTTCTACCAAAATATTCTAATAAGGATAAACAGAGATTATACATTAGATAGTATTTTAGTGCCTAGCACTACCATCTTAAACTCCCTTCTACCCACCCACCTACCTGTCTCTGCTGTAAGAGGTCCTTTCCATGCCACAGTTTCCCCCTTTTTATAAGAAGGTATCTGTGGGGAAGATTGGAAACAGAAGCAGAGAGATCCACTGCCACAAAAAGGGTGAACTAGAATATGAAACGAGGAAGTCATAGAGTTCAGAAAACAACTTTAGGAACTAGTTTTGGTGCTGAAAGAGTAATAGTAAAGACCTTAGGAAAGCTCTTGAAACTTTCCAGTATTCAGAGCCTCCAGCACCTCTTCCTAGGAGCTAAACCCTGTATATCCCAAGTAAAACCTTCCTTACTCTAGGATCAGAGGAAAAGTTAGTGTCTAATAAATGATTCTTGAGTTGGAATTTGAGGTCCTGTGGTATTTGATAGGTAAAGAATGGTGGGATTTTGGATAAAGAAACATCTTGAGCTAGAGCCTTTATATTTCTCTAAATCATACCTAAATTGATTACTTCTAAAATAGAATAATTTTTAATTTCTGTGTTGTATTAAGTATTGTGACTGCTTGATAGAAAGTGCACGTTTAAAAACATGGATCTAATTAGTAAATAACCATCTTTTCTACTTAAAATAATTAACCATTACATTTTAACAGATTTATTTATTCAATTGTGACATCTCAGTATTTCTCTGTGAGAAAAAAAGTAATACCCTCATGCTTATAAGGATGTAGCATGTTATATTGCCAGTTGCTAGATTTTCTGGATAACTTATAGAAGAAAGCAAAGTGTTTCTTTTAAACATGTGTATAATTGTGACTTCTCCTTAATTCAAATTGGACCTCTTCTCACTAGGTTCAAATTAGTATCTCATTTATTCGTTTTGTTCTTTATTCTTGGCAATATTTTTAAAAGCATGTATAAAATTGAAAATATATTTATCCTTCTTTTTCTATTTTAAATATAAAGGTAACGCTCTCAGTCATACAGAGATAAAATATTATCTGTCTCCTGCCTTGGGTACAAGTAAATTTACTGAGCAATGAAGAGAAGATCCTAGAGAAGTATAGTCTGATAAATTAAAGAAAAATTTAATGTTTTATGTTTGACCATTGTACTAAACATATAGTCAGCTCTGATTTTCAGGGTCTGATTGTTATTCTCCTTCAGATGTGTTCTTTGACTCAATCCCTGGCATCATGATTGTGTGTGTGTGTGTGTGTGTGTGTGTGTGTGTGTGTGTGTGCATGTTGTGTGTATGTATACTTGTTTACCATCTTGTGGGGGAGACAAATAATAAGCAAATAAATGTATAAAATGTCAACTGGGAGGATGAGAAAAAATAAAGTATGATAATAAGAGAAAGAATAATGGGAGTTCCTCCCTCTCTGAGACCTAATTGAAGTTAGAGAGCAATTCATGTGAAGGTTTGGAGGAATAATTGTCCAGATAGAGAGGCCAGTGAGAAAAAAGCCTCTTCTTGGATGAGAATGTACCTGGTGTGTTCCAGGAGCAGCAAGAAGTCCAGGTTGGTTAGAGCAGAGCAATCTAAGGGGAAATTGTAGGAAATGAGGCCACTGAGAAATAACCAGGGGTCATATCACACAAGGCCAAGATTTTTGCTTTATTCTTATTTATTTGAGAGGAAATATAGAATTCAAACATTTGTTAGGAAAAGATGCAGTTTTTAGTAGGGTAATGACACCTACACCAGAGGGGAAGGGTTTCATTGTATTAATTGTTTGGAACTATAGGTGTATGATAAAATTAATATCTTTATCTTTCTTGATTTAAGTGTTTCAGTTACTGATCTCTTACTCTTACCATAGATAATCAGTAATTTGCTTTGAATAATTGTGTATCTCATGTTATTTGTTTCTTTCTTTGTATTTTATAATAATTCTATGATAAGCCATATTCTTAGTCTAACAAGTAATTTCTGGGAGATAATTTTTATTTGGATTAGAATTAAGTTAATTCTTTTAGGTACTTCACTATGCTTTTTAAAGTCATGCCTTCAGCACACTAAAAGGAACCCTAATCATTCAGAAAATATAATTGTATATATTAATTGCTATTATACAATCATATTTTGAAAATAAATGACTAGATCAATAACATGTTACGAGAAACTGTCTGTACCTTTTAAAAAGATTATCTGATCCTCTAAAAATCCTCTGCATTTTATTATTTTAATTTATATACTTAATTATGATTATACATAAAATCTCACAATAACAATTTAAGTTTAGTCTCTCAAGAATGGAAAGACAATGGAAGCACCCTGTTTTAGGTGTTTTATATACATACCTCAAGTATTTAGTTCTCACAATTACCATATGAGGTCAATGATACTATTCCCCCACTTTACAGATGCTAAAACTGAAGACAGAAGAGTTCAATGACCTAGCCAAGCTCCCTCAGCTAATAAGAAAATGATTGAGATCTACCGACTTTTTGTTTTATTCTACCAGCTTACCAAACCCATAATTATGGGTTTTTATCCTAAAGATATCAAATTCCATTTCAAACAAAGTCACGCCATAATATGGTTCTATTATAACTCAAGTCAAGCATTTTTAATAATGAGATTGAACAATTGGAACTGAGCAAAGTAGGATAGTGGACTGTACAAAACTTTTCTACCACTGGAAAAATAAAAAGTATTTGTTTTGTTAATGTCAGTGTAAGAACTAGTCCTAGGATAAAATAACTTTTTTCAAAATCTGTTTATAAATTATAAACATATCTTGTTCCTGAGCACTCAGACTTTTATTTTCTGTTTATTTTCAATTTCAATGCTTAACCAGTTTTGCTCAGATATATGTTGTTATAATGTATTAATTCTCCATATGGCAAAATTGTAATCCTTCATTCTTATAGTTTTGTGATGTAATGAGATGGCTATGTTTCTTATGAATTTTATTTCAGTGCTAGTGATGCCATAAAAGGAGAAGGCTTGCAAGAAGGTGTAGACTGGCTTCAAGGTACATTACAAAATACTGTGTGTCTTCAGCCTTTGTTTCCTTTTTATTCATATTTTAATCTTTTTTTACATTTTATTTTATTATATCATTGCCTTTTTTCCTCTTTCCATTTATTTCTGCTATCAGAAAAAACAATACAGTAAGTATCCAATACCTTGTTCCATTTACTTCTATCACATATTGCTAAAGGATTTATTTACATAAAGTGTTTGAATCTTTACAGTCAATATATATGACACATATAGAAAATAATTTAAACTTACAGCAACAAGTTCCTGTCAGATCTAGTAATAGAAGCACATTTAAATTTTGGGACAAATGTTAGGCCCTACTGTCAATAACTAAAAATAAGTCTGAATGACATGTTTCTTTTAAGAATCATGCTGGCCGGGCACGGTGGCTCACGCCTGTAATCCCAGCACTTTGGGAGGCCGAGGCGGGCGGATCATGAGGTCAGGAGATCGAGGCCAACATGGTGAAACCCTGTCTCTACTAAAAATAGAAAAATTAGCTGGATGTGGTGGTGTACACCTGTAATCCCAGCTACTCGGGAGGCTGAGTCAGGAGAATCATTTGAACCCAGGAGATGGAGGTTGCAGTGAGCCGAGATTGCGCCACAGCACTCCAGCCTGGCAACAAAGCAAGACTCCATCTCAAGAAAAAAAAAAAAAAAAAGAAGAAGAATCATGCTATACTACAGATATAGCTCTATTTATACATAGCATGTATATACAGCTTGTAATACTCATATTTACTATTACAGATACTGATCTTTTATTGATATTTTGTATATTTGCAGTTCTGGTTGCTATTCATCAAAATAGTTATCATAGATTGGTACAGGCTTACTATATTAGGGAATAAATTAACATATATCATTTACCCTAATGGTCTCTCAGCCAAAAGAATGGCTTGAAGCACACAGAGCAGTAGATAGTTGTGAATGAAACCAAGCTCATAGGTTCTTATTGCAGGATCCTAATGGCCAAGTCAGAAATTCCAGTTCTGAGCATAACAACTAGAGATCATTTCTATGGGGAATGTCTCTGCCCTGAACAAGAGTGAATAACAGGATATTATAAATTCTAGCTACAGTCTCATAGTTACAAATTCTTCTACACAAACCTTTTAATGCCAGTTGTGTGTGATTTTTTTTTTTAAATCTTCTTCATGTTGCAAACAATAGCAGGGATATAGCACATATCATGGTAGATCTAAGAGTAGCCTGCCTGCTCATACATCATAGTATTTCTTTTTTTCAAAGTACAAAATGAACATTTCATAAATATTTGTATGTGTTATTGGTAAAATATGGTGATTTAGTTAACTAGACAGACTATTGTACTTCTGTGTCTTTTATGTTTGTGTAGTTATCATAACACCATTAAACTGCAAGGAACATTCAAGTCATATTTCACAATTAGTGACAATCAGGAACCTCTAGTGATTCTCAGAAGAACTAGCGGGATTTTTCTGTGAACCCAGCAACTTAGTTTCTTAGACTGCAGTAGAGAAGTGTTCAAGGCAATGGGGTGGATTTCCACCAGAAACAGGCTACAGAGGAATGTTCCAGAGAAGATACCAGGAGTATGTTTTCAGCCTCATTTCATATTTTACAGAGTGCTTACCATTGCTAACAATGAAGACATAGCATGGATGGAAACCCTATTGTCACTCATGATAACGTAATTCAGAGCACAGTATTTACTGAAAATAGGTTGATAGTCTTCTGGATTTTAAAGTGTGGTTCTCCATCCCTTCTTTTCTGGTTTTATTTTGTCATTAGCAGTTAGCCACTAGGTGTCAGTAGCAATCCAACATCACAATACCAATTGCCAACTCTGATCTTGATACCTAATTTTTGTTTCTTTGACTTTTCTGATCCATCATTATCTGTCTTACCTCCCAAGTCTTTGTAAGGAGGACACATTTTGGAAATACTTTTGTGTCCTTGTTTTTCCATATTACTTTATGTACCCTTTACAATTTTCTGCAAGGTAAGCAGTAGTACCTCTGTTTTATATAGGAAGCATTGAGTGATACTTGAAAAAAAAAAAAAAAAAAACTTAGGCTTTTGAGTCCAGCAAATTTATTCTACTACTTATTAATTTACCTCTCTGTCTGTTAGCTAACATCTGTTACCTTGTGAAGATTTTTTTAATCTGTAAAATTAAAAAAAATGTGTTATATTTTGTACAGATTAAATTAGATACTGTTAAAGTACCTAGCATTAGAAAGCACCCCATAAATGTTAAGTTTACCCTTTTACCTAAACACTCTATTTAAAAAAGGTGGAAACTAAGCCACAGGATAAAAAAGTGTATCATTTGGTTTCAAATAGGAGGTGCTTTGGTTATATTTTCTTTCTTTTGTGTGTGTGTGTGTGTTTTTTTTTTTTTTTTTTTTTGAGATGGAGTTTCACTCTTGTCTCTTGTCACCCAGGCTGGAGGGCAGTGGTATGATCTCTATTTACTGCAACCTCTCAGGTTCAAGTAATTGTCCTGCCTCAGCCTCCTGAGTAGCTGAGATTACAGGTGCCTGCCACCATGCCCAGCTAATTTTTTGTATTTTTAGTAGAGACAGGGTTTCACCGTGTTGGGAAGGCTGGTCTCGAACTCCTGACCTCAGGTGATCCACCCGCCTCAGCCTCCAAAAGTGGTGGGATTACAGGCATGAGCCACCACGCCTGGCCACTTTGGTTATATTTTCTGTGTAATAACAAATAGTTTACATTGTCATATTCCCAACTGTCTCTAGATTTGAAAAGAGACAAAAATCTATTTTTAAAAAATAAATAGCAGTAAATATAGGAGATTAGTTTGTGTTAGCCAAAGTTCTTTATGTGACTGTAGCTGTGAAAGGTATTCTGAATTTATATCTTATTTTGCTTCCAGAATTCTGGAATTTCCTAGTATGACAAACAAGAAGGCCTTTGGTTCATTTGGGGCTAATTTAATCTTATTATTTAAAGTTTAAGGTTGGGGTCGGGAGCAGTGGCTCATGCCAGTAATCCCAGCACTTTGGGTGGTCGAGGTGGACAGATCACTTGAGGACAGGAGTTCGATACCAGCCTGGCCAACATAGTGAAACACTATTGCGACTAAAAATACAGAAAATTAGCCAGGCATGGTGGTGCATGCCTGTAATCCCAGCTGCTAGGGAGGCTTAGAAGTTGCAGTGAGCCGAGATCATGCCGCTGCACTCCAGCCTGGGTAATAGAGCAAGACTGTCTCAAAAAAATTTAAAAATAAAGTTTAAGGTTAGAAGCTTTTTGGTAAAATATTAAATGGCACATGTAATGGCATGATTCTATTGTCTTTGGAAACAGTCTCAATAATCGTGTATGTAGAACAACCCAAAGACAAGAACACTGAATAGACTAGGAAGTATTTTTTAAACTGCCAGAGAATAAACAGAAACTATTGCAGAACTGTAAGTTTTTTTGCCCTGAAACTTTCAAATTAGCACTTTTAAAAAGAAATCTTCCCAAATAACTAATAAAGTATATTCATTTTATTGCTTTGTCTGCATGGAAAAAGTTAATAATGCTCCCTGATGTTAATATTAGACTTACAAACTATGCAGGAGTATTCCAATGAAAGAAGATTGATCAAGTATGCTTAGTTTCATCTCCTCCCCAACTTTCAATAACAGTAAAGAGACTTTTTAAAAAGATATTAATATATAGGGACAAAAAGAAGGGACGTAGTGAAAATGGCAACCAAATTTTGGAAGCTGAATATTTGATCAATGTTGAATTACTTAACAGACCTGAGAAAGCTGAATCTTAAACCAGCAGTGGGGAAAGCTGAAAAGCAGCCTAATTTACATTGCAGATGCAAAGCCTCAGAAATTGGTGGAAATTGAAAATAAGGATGAATGTGGGATGAAAAGAGAAGATATGATTATATATCTTCCCTTTAAGAGAAAATTGAAGGTTTATTCTCTGCAGAGTCAAAGACAGTGTCTCTGGACTAGAAAACCCTAGGTGCACAACTGTCTGGTGGTGCTGAACTGAAAAATGAGGAAAAAAAGTTTTCATGCTGAATATTATAACTCTCTTCTACTGCTCCTATTTCTCCCAGAAAACAATGACAGTAGGCAGGCTATAGGAAGAGTCATCTTTGGGGAATCAGACCAGCCTAAGAGCAAAGATCTAAAGGTATTAATATTGGAGATCCCAAGGAAATGGCTTAGCCAGACGTACTAAAAGGAAGACCACATTTGACAAGCTTCACACACGTTTGCAAATTCCAATCAATTTTTTAGTGTTCACTTATACATAGGAGCAGATGGCAAAGGATGACCAGGCATTTGAGGATGAAAACATGAAATATGGGAATGTGCACAAACAAGAAAAGTGGGTTCGAGTAAGTAGAATTTATATAGAGAGAACATTTCAAAAAACTGTTAAGAGTATCCTCAAAGAGATAAGAGAAGGTGTTACTTTCATGAATAAAGGCAGTAAACTACTTGAAAGGACAGAAAAAAATGAGTTCTTGGAACATAAGAATATAATAGTAGAAATGAAAAATTTAGTTTTAAAAAAGATGATAAAATAGAGGCATACTCCCAGAAAGTAGAGCAGAAAGACAAAGAATAGAAAATTCGAAAGAAAAGAAAGGGGTCATGTTCAGGAGGCCCAATATCCAAATAATAGGAAATTCAGAAAGAGAGAACAGAAAAAAATAGAGGATAGCAAATCCTCGCACAGTATTTTCTAGAACTAAATTGATGAGTTTTCAGTTGACAGGCCTCTCAAGAGCTCAATACAGCGGATAAAAATATTCCCATACCAGCAGATATCATTACTAAAATTCAGTGCTGCAAACAATGGAAGATTCTGCAAACTTCCTGAGAAAAAAAATGAAAGCTTCCTGAGGAAAAAAAGAATAAGAAAACAGAATACATCAGATTTATCAACAGCAACAACTTGGAAGCTGTAAGATAATTGGGAAATGCCTGGAAGAGTCCAAGGAGGGAATAATAGAATTATATACTCAGGCAGTATCAGTGTATTTTGACAGTAGAATAAAGACATCTTCAGCTATACAGCATCTCAAGAATTTACTTTCTATCCTTTTTACTAAGGTAGCCAGAGAAGAATATTTTTCAAAAACAGGAAAATCTTGGTACCAGCATTATCAGAAAAATAAAAGGAAATAAACCAAGAAGAGAAAATCGAGGGATCATGAGACAGGAAAACCAGCACAGAGAGTAGGGGAAGGAATCCCCAGGATATTAATGGAGACCCTAGAATGATAATGAAAGAAGATATTGTAACAAAATGACTGTGGCAGGCATAGAGAAAATGAGTATAGATTCTAGAGTTTTTTATAAGACTCTGTGGAAGAGTTCTTCAAGAAGGCAAAGTAGATGGACTGTGTAATGTACTTCATAGTAATAAAGGTTTAAACTCTGGGAGTGGTGCAATTGATATTAGTGTTAAGTACATACAATTAAATAGATGAGTTGGATGGGAGTGGGAAAGACAATTATTAACTCTAGGAGGGATAAAATATAGAACAGAAGAGGAAAAGTAAATATACCACCTGTCTTAGCTGTGAATAGCATTTACATAGTCATCATATTGACAATGACTATATTAGTGTGTTAGGAGAATGGGGGTATTAGAAGTATTATGAGGGTTGCCTAGGAGCAGCATGGGAGTGTGAGAGCTGATGTCTCATATTACACTGAAGGAAATGATATTTGAAGAAGTAACAATAAAAGTATATTATTTAGAGGTATTATAAGTATTCATCTAAAAGGGAGCTATAAGTAGTTGCCCCTGAAAGGGAAGAATGGAGAAGAAGCAAAGTACTGCTGTTTTGCCTAGAAATCTCATAGAACTAGTTGACTCTATGCGAATGTACAACTTTGATAAAAATAATAACTATAGATGAATTGTGCTTTTAAAAAAGCAGGTGTAGCTGGACCTGGTGCACACTTGTAGTCCCAACTACTAGAGAGGTTCAGGTGGGAGGACCACTTGCACCCAGAAGTTCCAGTACAGCCTGGGCCACATAGCAAGATCCTATCTCTAAAAAATAATAATAACAAAAGCACATATATACATAAGCTTCCAACATGTTGTATAGATTTGACTTAGATTACTTTAGAAAATAGATTTTGCCCTATAGAGATTGATAATTTTTGTTTGTTTTTTGTTATCAGATCAGATCCAGACTGTGAAGACATGAAAAGATAATAGTTGGAAACCTCAGCAATTTTCAATTCAAGGAATCTATCTAAGGCAAACAGAATACTTTACATTTTGTAAAAGATGTTTATGCATCAAAAAATATAATTTTCTGCTTGCATTTATGGACTCTGACCTTTTTAAGAACATAGGACTTCAGGTATGCTAATTTGGCCATTAATTATTTAAAAACTAAATATTCCCTTAAAAGGGCTCCCTAGAATTATCAACTTCTTAGTGAAGGTCTACATTTGATTGTATGTAGAATGTTTAAAAGGCAGTTATAAGCCGTCCCATCCCATCATAATTTATGATATGTTTAATGTATTTTATTTTTTAATTGTCTTTTTAAAAAATTTAGTTTATGACTTTGCAGTATGAATTGTGCTTGTGAAAAAGAACTTTAAGTATTTATAGGGGACCATGGGTAATTAATATATATTCAATTTTTACTATGTGTCACTGTCAATAAAATGTAAAATATAATGTACCAACTAGTGTGCTTTGTTTATGCTGAAAAAAATGCTCTGTTAGTATGGTATTTCGTGTCATACTGTCAAGCATTTGTAAACCATCTGAGACTAAGTTAAGCTGAATTTATTTGTTCAGTGTATGTTGAACATCTCTACACCAACTAGTCAGACATAGTCCTAGGCAATGATGATACGAGGTAAATAAGACATATCCTTATCTTCAGAGAACTTAAAATTTAATGAGGGATAATTTGAGAACCATTCCATGCATAGTATCTAATTTTATTTCATTGGCTGAATGAAAATATTGCATCTTCAGATTAAGAGGTATAAAGTAAATTAATGTTTCACTGTTCAGTAATCATTACTGACATCTTATTTTTCCCTTTTAAATGCCTCCAATTTACCATAGCACTTTGTTAAAATAAATTGTGACTTTTAACTTTTTCATGAACATAACTGCTACATAAATGTTCTTTAGAATTTTAGACATATCTCAGGCACACAAATTATTTCTCACAAATTAGAGAACACTTATAATTGTGAACTCTAAATAGAAACCTTCATTTTAATCACTGAGCAACAGTATATAGAGCAATATTGTTGATCCTGATAAACATTGCGTATAAAGAAAAACTGTAATATACAATATATACCATCTCAAATATGCTTAGCTTTGAAAATGATGAAAATAGAAGGCAAAAGTGAGTAATAAAGATGTTATAGTAACTGCAGTAGTGGTATATGTTTCACAGAGATTTCAATAAAAGCACATAAAGCTATAATAAAAGTTCTATATTCCAGTTTCTCATAGTCCAGAAATAGCAGTGATTTGGCATTTGGCAAATTGAAAGTTACCCAGAAAGTTCCAACGGCTCAGCATCTTAGCTAGTTTACCATCTCTCTTGTAAATTGTTTTAGAGGATACAAAATGAAAATCTCATTAATCTAAAGTTGCTGCAGATATAGGAAGGACATAAGGATGGAAACAATGAATGTAATTCTTTAAAAAACTGATATGCTACAACTATTTTAGGATGGAGAAAGAACTGATTGAGAATTCAAATCCTCACTCACTTACCATAAGGTAGTAATAAAATTAATAATAGTTACTACTATATGATCATTATATTATAAGCAGGTATCACACATACAGAATTTTCATCATTTAATCCTCCCAATAAGCCTATGTGGCAGGTTTTATTATTTCCATTTTATAGATCAGTAAACTGAGGCCTTAAAATGTTATGTAATTTGCCAAAGTTCAAAAAGCTGGTAAGTCTGGTACTAGGATTCAGTACCAAGCAGTCTGTTTTAAGACAGATGATTCAAGAGTATGATAGATATTAGAAATACAGATATATCTGCCAGAATAACAATTGAAATGATAGAAAAGGCTCTTACTTGGGACAGCAACCAGGACAGGGATGGTAGAGGGAAGGTCAGAGACTAGAGACTACTCTTTGCTTTTTTTGTTTTCTTTTTTTTTCTTTTAAAGCTATTAACACTACTCAAATTTTAAACTCTGGATATAAATGACTTTGATAAAAGTCCTTAAAACTATTTTGACATTAAATTATTTGGTATTCCACAAACTACAGTAGCTCATACCTATGCAAATATTTAGAAGAAGGAGAAGTACCCTTTTTCTTTGTTCTCATGATCTCCAAAATCTAGTTTTTAGTCTATAAACATCCATCCCTACTCCACATTTTCATGTAAAGATTATGTAGAAGTAAGTTGGGCAACAGTGTAGTCACAGGATGCCATATAAGTGTGAATAAGCTGAGATTATTGCATTTGTATTTAGCATATTATACAATTAAAATGTATTTTATTAAAGCTGAAGCAAGTTTTCTTTCATGTCTAGACATCAGTGTGTTACAGAGTTTAATTCATTAAGCTCTGTATTTGAATGTAACACCTTGTAAAAATGTTTGAAACTTATCCTCTTGTATGTTAAATATTTAAATATTTGTATATGGCCCTATTCAGCCTGTGCTTTATAAATCATAAAAGAGCTGGGTTTTATATGTTTGTTTTTTATTTCTAAGCTCTCTGTGAAAAAGTTACAAATTGTCTCCTTGTTGTTTAAGATATTTTTTCTTTGTAATTTTTTTATATCATGTTGTGACTTTCATAAATATGTGCAGTTACTCTTGATAATACTTGTCTTAGTCATTTCAGGTTGCTATAACAAAGTACCATAGACTGGGTGGCTTATAAGTGACAGAAATTTATTTCTTACAGCTCTGGAGCTGGAAGTCTGAGATCAGATTACCAGCATGGTTGGGTTCTGGTGAGAGCCGTCTTGGTTGCAGACTGCCATCTTCTTGTATCCTCACATGGCAAAAAGAGGGCAAGAGACCTCTCTGGAGTCTGTTTGATAAGAGCATGAATCCCATTACATCTTTACATAGCTCCTCCCAAAGACCCCACCTCCTACTATCATCACATGTCATCACATAGGGGGTTAGAATTTCAACATAGAAATTTTGGGAGAACACAAACATTCAGTCAGTTGCAATACTTAAGGCAAATTCATCTTGCTTATAACTCTGGTGCATGTGCATTAAAATACTATTGCATTGTAACTGAGTTTGTGCTTATTTTCTGCTTTCTGATTATTCCCTTTGTTCATAAAAATAAATGACTGGTAGTACAAGGTCACCTAAATAAACAGGTTTGTGTACGTCTGCGACTAGAGAGAAATACTATCGTTATTAAGAAATGGTTATTGTGTTTAATTGAATGTTTCAGGTTACTTAGTTATTACATTTTCGTCTTTCTCCGTATGGATGCTCCTGCTCAGCTTCGCCTGCCTCAGAACCTTTATGGCTCTTTCTTCCAATCACTTGATTTCAACGCCAGATTTTGAAGCTTCATCGGCATACTGTGTTAAACAGCTTTTCTGGCAATTTAGAATAAACCAAGACAGATGTCTCCAAATTTCAAATCACCAAGTAATGCTAAAAGTCATCCAGGAGTACTAGATATTTTGAAAATAAAATTTGATTAGAAATATAGTAGGAATGATAAACATAGCTTTTACAATGTGCCCATACTTTGTAAGCACTTTACATATATTCATTTAATTGTCATAAGAACCCTGTGAGGTAAGTATTATCTCTATTATATAGATCAAGTGTCAGTAAACTGCTAACCCATTTTTGTACTGCCTTTAATGTTTATTTTACATTTTTTTTTATTATTATACTTTAAGTTCTAGGGTACATGTGCACAACGTGCAGGTTTGTTACATATGTATACATGCGCCATGTTGGTGTACTGCACCCATTAACTCATTATTTCATTAGGTATATCTCCTAATGCTATCCCTCCCCACTCCCCCCACCCCGTGACAGGCCCCAGTGTGTGATGTTCCCCTTCCTGTGTCCAGGTGTTCTCATTGTTCAATTCCCACCTATGAGTGAGAACATGGGCGGTGTTTGGTTTTTTGTCCTTGCGATAGTTTGCTGAGAATGATGGTTTCCAGCTTCATCCATGTCCCTACAAAGGACATGAACTCATCCTTTTTTATGGCTGCATAGTATTCCATGGTGTATATGTGCCACATTTTCTTAATCCAGTCTATCATTGTTGGACATTTGGGTTGGTTCCAAGTCTTTGCTATTGTGAATAATGCCGCAATAAACATACGTGTGCATGTGTCTTTATAGCAGCATGATTTATAATCCTTTGGGTATATATCCAGTAATGGGATGGCTGGGTCAAATGGTATTTCTAGTTCTAGATCCTTGAGGAATCGCCACACTGACTTCCACAATGGTTGAACTAGTTTACAGTCCCACCAACAGTGTAAAAGTGTTCCTATTTCTCCACATCCTCTCCAGCAACTGTTGTTTCCTGACTTTTTAATGATCGCCATTCTAACTGGTGTGAGATGATATCTCATTGTGGTTTTGATTTGCATTTCTCTGATGACCAGTGATGATGACCATTTTTTCATGTGTCTGTTGGCTGCATAAATATCTTCTTTTGAGAAGTGTCTGTTAATATCCTTCACCCACTTTGTGATGGGGTTGTTTTTTTTCTTGTAAATTTGTTTGAGTTCTTTGTAGATTCTGGCTATTAGCCCTTTGTCAGATGAGTAGATTGCAAAAATTTTCTCCCATTCTGTAGGTTGCCTGTTCACTCTGGTGGTAGTTTCTTTTGCTGTGCAGAAGCTCTTTAGATTAATTAGATCCCATTTGTCAATTTTGGCTTCTGTTGCCATTGCTTTTGGTGTTTTAGACATGAAGTCCTTGCCCATGCCTATGTCCTGAATGGTATTGCCTAGGTTTTCTTCTAGGGTTTTTATGGTTTTAGGTCTAACATTTAAGTCTTTAATCCATCTGGAATTAATTTTTGTATAAGGTGTAAGGAAGGGATCCAGTTTCAGCTTTCTACATATGGCTAGCCAGTTTTCCCAGCACCATTTATTAAATAGGGAATCCTTTCCCCATTTCTTGTTTTTGTCAGGTTTGTCAAAGATCAGATGGTTGTAGATGTGTGGTATTATTTCTGAGGGCTCTGTTCTGTTCCATTGGTCTATATCTCTGTTTTGGTGCCAGTACCATGCTGTTTTGGTTACTATAGCCTTGTAGTATAGTTTGAAGTATTTTACATTTTTAAAGAGTTGTTAGGCCAGGCATGGTGGCTCATCTCTGTAATCCCAGCAGGTAATCGGCCTTTGGGAGGCCGAAGCAGGTGGATTACTTGAGGACAGGCGTTCTAGACTAGCCTGGCCAACATGGGGAAACCTCGTCTCTACTAAAAATACAAAAATTAGCCAGGTGTGGTGGCATGTGCCTGTGGTCCCAGCTACTCAGGAGGCTGAGGCATGAGAATCACTTGAACCCAAGAGGTGGAGGTTGCAGTGAGCCAAGATTGCACTACTGCACTCCAGCCTGGGCGACAGAGTGAGACTCTGTCTCAAAAAAAAAAAAAAAGCAACAGAGACTATGTGTGGCCTGTAAAGCCTAAAACGTATACTGTCTGATGCCTTTTACATAAAAAGTTTGTTGACCCCTGTAACAGATGATAAAGTGAGGCAAGAGATAGCATATTGCAAATACATGGAAGAAACCAGATTTTGAGTCTACAAGATCTGGCTCCGGAATCTGTGTTCTTACCTTTTACATAGCTTCACAGCAAAGCTAAACGTTCTAAATTGCAATAGAACAATTTGAAATTACTTCCTTCTTAAATAATTGTATTAAAAATGAAAAATTAGGTGCAAATGGCTGAAAAGCAATGCTCTTTGAAATTCCTTTAATTTCCCATTAAGTATGAAAAGTATGAAGTCTTGGCCTTCTGGTTTTTGTTCTTCCTTTTCTTTAAATGGGTGGCAAGAGATAAGGCAGATTACGAAGCATCAAATATGTTAACTTTTAAAAGTATAATCACACTTACAAATTGTCCCCAAGCATCTGGCTTGGACTTTCAGATTCCCTGATGATTTTTACCAATATTTTGAGGTAAATGATAGCTACTGTTGATAGTCTTGAAATATATATGTTAGAATATAGTGATGGAAACAAAAATATTTCACGCCAAAATATACTTATCTGGTGTATTTTGAGAAAGCTATGCAGAGGGCCTGCAAACACAAGTAGCCCTACAAAGCTGTCTTTTGTGGGAACGATTTTCTACTGTAGAGAAAATCTGCACTGATGCAGCCAAGCTTTCTCTGAGGCCCTCCCATGTCTGGATCAAGGAAAGATTAACTGAGAGTCTGACACCTTTAACTGAGATTCTGCTATCTGTGAGGTTTCATCTATATAACCAGACAACCTTTGCTAGCCAAGCCTCCTCTTCCCCGCTCCCATAACCTGTCTTGCCACCATAAACTGTTTTGGGTGAAGCTTCTAGCTATTCTTTCTGTAGCCTCAGGATGGTATAAAAACTCCATATGGCCATTTCTTTGAGTTTTTATATTTTGTGTGACTCCTGTGAACATGACTGCACAAAATAAATTTGTACGTCTTTTTTCCTGTTAATCTGTGGACAGATTGGAAAAAATTTAAACTTCCCTGCAGTAGAAACATTTTTATAATTCAATTTGTAGATATGTGTATTTTTGAGTTATGTAACAAGCATAGCTATGGAAAAAATTTAAACTTCCCTGCAGTAGAAACATTTTTATAATTCAATTTGTAGATATGTGTATTTTTGAGTTATGTAACAAGCATAGCTAAGAATGTTTACTTCATTACAGACATTTCATGATCATGCATCAGTGTTCTAAACCTCTGCCATTTACCTAAACGAATAACATGTCCACAAAGGACTAGGCTCAGAATTTGGTCTGTCTCTTATAATCTCTTTGAAAAGTTTATAAATTCTTCCAAATAATTTATGAAGTATCAATGTTATATTACTACAATTGATTTATGTGTCCTCCAATTAAATGTAATCATTACTGTTGGAGTTAAAGCCAGTTTCACATTCACGCCCTTCTTAGGCTCTGTGGGGGGGTGTGTGTGTGTGTATCAGTATGCATGCACCTTCCTAAAGTCATAGCAAGCTCACACTTTGGGGATCACTAACTCTTCCCTGGGACTTTCTTAGGCAGATTTATAGTTATGTCTTGCAAGTATACTATTCCTACCAAGTTTTAGAGTTTTTTAAAAAACATGTTGTTTTTTGTAATTCTTAAATATGATACATCAGCTCTTACCTCTTGCCATTTCTGGGAAGTTTATTATACATTTGATAGTATTTTTAGTGCATTTTTAGATGCTGGGTTATTATTATCTTAAATACTCTCTCTAATTCAGTGAGTTTATAGTTTCACAAAATATCACTTATTGCTTTTCACATTGTAAAACCCCCATACTGTGAATAATTTCATTTTATTTATGCATAGCAGCACAAGATTTTTTAATAACAAATGAAAAGATTTTTAAGACCCTATATTTACATGGTTTCTTGTTAATGTTAAAGTTTGTCTTCTCTAATACGGAATATATCTAACACAGGACTTCGGAAAAAATATTACTGATATGTTTGCTGATTAAAATGAAGTGTGAATCTATATAAAGACAAGAGGCAGTATTTTTCTTCTAATAAGAACTTTAGATATAACAGAGATACTCAATTGTCTATGAGAGGAATGGGTACAAATAGACTATGACTCTTTCTTGAAAGAGATCAGGAAAATCCTGAGGTGGAAGCCTCCACTGATATCGGTACCAACCAAATCATACTAAGTGAGCAGCTTCTTAGTCTTTAGATGAATAAGGCTTTCCCTAAAGTAGAATGAGTATGCAAGCAGCAACTATATTTATTGAGCCTACAATTATATTTCCTTTTGATATAACATTCAAATTACTGTCACCTCAAAGAAGACCTAAATTTGTCTTAAAGATTATACAGTACTCTTTATCTAACTTAATCACATCAGTTTTATATTTATTTAAATTTCTGTCTTCACTCTTAATATATTCTACCTCCCAGAAACAAACTGAGAAAAATGCCTGCATGAGATTATTTCATGACAGAATGAAAAGTTATCATGCTAAGAGTGTCTTATTCTAAGGAAATTTTTATATTCAGTTAACTCATGATTTTGTTTTTTCTTTAGCCCTACTTTAAATTGTTTTTCAAAGGGGCTAAATTTATATTAATGTATAGTCATATATTAAGATAGTATACTAATGAACTGCAATCAGAAAAAAATAATAGTGCATACCTCATTTAATTGAGCATCACTTGATTGTGCTTCACAGATACCCTGTTTTTTACACATTCAAGGTTTGTGACAACCCTGCGTTGAGCAAGTCTATCAGCACCATTTTTCCAACACCTTTTGCTCACATTGTATCTCTGTATCACATTTTGCTAATTCCCACAATATTTAAAACTTCATTATTATTATTATTATATTTGTTAATGATGATCTGTGATCAGTGGTCTTTACTATTGTAATTATTTTGGGGTGCCATGAAACTCAACCGTATAAAACTACAAACTTAATTGATAAATGTGCATGTTCTGACTGCTCTACAAACTAGCCATTCCCTAAGGGTCCTGTGGGATAATAGAAAAAGATTTTTTAATATATGCAATTGGAGGCTCACAGGGATAGGAAAGAAAGAATGGAGCAGAGTAAATTTATGAAGAAATAATAATAGCTGAAAACATCTAGATTAAATGACAGGCATAATTTATAGATTTTAAAAGCTCAGAAACCCCCAAATAGAGTAAATACAAAACAAATAAACTTACATATGGCAAAGCTAATTGCTGAAAACCAAAGAAAATATCAAAAACATCCAGAGGAAAGAAAACCTTATTTATAGAGTAAAAGTGATACAAATAAGTTTCTATACAAACTGATATAAAAAAGTTGATTTTTATTAGAAACTATGCCAAATTCAGTAGTATAGTATCTTTTAAAGTGCTGAAAGAAAAATAAGAAAGTTAATCCAGAATTCTAAGATATGAAACTATGAAAAAATTCTGCAGGGTGGAGAGAAATTACACCAAAGGAAAAGTCTAATTTTCAAGAAGTAATGAAATGATAAATATATGAGTAAATGTAAAAGGCTTTTTAAAAAATACCCATAAAATACATGTGAATGTTTAAGTAAAAGAATAACATTTGTGTGGAGCTAATAATGTACGTAGACATCATACAAATAACATATGATGACTGTAATAAAAAAGGATGGTGAGGGTGATAAAGGACCCAAACAGTTGTAAAACTTCTACATTTTACAAGAATTGATACAATATTAACTCTAATAGACAGTATAAATTAAAGATGCATATTGTAATCCCTAGAGCAACTATTTAAAAATATGGAAAAGAAATATTAAAAAGCCAATACATTAAAATAGAATTTAAGAAATATTCAATTAATCCACATAATAAGGAAAGGGGAGACAAAGGAACAAAACACAGAAGGAAGAAACAGTCCTTAGTACCATTATATCAATACTTGGAATATATTAATTGGATTAAATTCTCCAATTAAAATCAGAAATAAGCAGAATGAATTTTTGAAAAGCATAACTCAACTATCTGCTCTCTGCAAGAAATGCATTTAATATATAAAGATGCAGGCATGTTGTAAGTAAATGTATTAGAAAAGATTACGGAAGCAGTAAGTATAAGAAGGTTTTAGTGCATATATTAATATAAGATAAAATAGACTTCAAAACAAAAAGAATTAACTGAGATAAAGACATTTTATTATGATTCATCACAGATGTGTGTGCATCCAATAACAAAGTTTCAGAATACATAAAGCAGAAATTGACAGATAAAGGGAGAAATAAACAATTTCACAATTACAGTAGGAGATCTAAATACCTCTTCCTGAGCAATTGGTAAAATAACTAGACAAAAAAAAAACAGTACACATAGATGATCTGAATCAGTCAGCCAAATAGACCCAACTCATATGTGTAGAACACTACACCCAACAACTACAACTTCTTTTGAAGTGTAAGACAAACAGTCCAATTTTTAAAAATGGAAAACAAGCTACATAACAGGAAAAAAATCCACAATATATATATATCTGAAAAAGAACTTGCATAATATATAAAGACCTATTATATATCAATAGAAAGAAGCCAACAGCAACAACAAAAATGAGCAAACCACTTGAGTAGATACCTCACAAAAGAATATGGTCAATCAATACTCACAGGAAAAGATGCTTAACATCATTAGTCATGAGGGAGATGCTAATAAAAACTATGATTTGTTACCATTATACACCTGCGAAAATAGCTTCAGTTTTTAAAACTGGTAATATCTTGTGTTGGCAAGAACATGAAATCATTGGATTTCTCACACAATGCTGCTGGAGAATGCAAAATGGTATGTGGCGCCAACCAAGTTACACATCTTTGTAGGGAGGTGACGATAGAGCAGCAGGAGCAGCCTAGCACCAGTTGTTGGAAGCCCCGTAGGATGACGAAGGCATGCACATTGCCTGGCATGGGATGTTGGAGCTTGAGAAGGGTAAAGAGGGCTTCTACACCAGACGTCCAGGGAGGTGGTGGTGGTAACAGGTGATTAGTAACATTTAGCAAGGAAATAATCTAATAATATATTGACAATAATGGGAGTCATCCTCCAGAGTGTAGGAGAAGAGAGTTACAGGTGTGGAAAGAAAACTAGAATGATTGTTGTATTACAGTTGGAGGTATCGGTATGAGCTCATGAATTTCAATGGGTAGAAAGAGAGAGATATAGATACAGAGATAGAGATGCTGTTTGTGTGTATATATCTGTGTATGTGCCTAGGAGCAGTAACTCCAACAGCAATGAGAACACCTGGCACCCACATGTAGGTATCTTGGTTATATTCTCCACTAAAAAGTAGGGCTCTTTGGGAAAATGGCTACTTCCATAACGGAGCAGAAAAAATACAGAATGAGCCTGGAACATTTTGTTTTTCCAGAAAGTTAAAAAATGCTCAAATAATGATGTGGACATAGCAAAAGGACACAAAGACAGTTTGAAGGGGCATTAACTGGCTACACCTGCGACATTTTGAACATCAAAATGAATAAAGATAGTAATGGACTATATAACTCATTGAATGAAATATGAATTTATATATCTATATGATACAAATAAGTGAATAAATGACTAATGGGGAGATAACATTAGAATACCTACAAATAAATGTAGAAAGAATGTTGGAATGAGAAAATCACCATTTGACAATAATTGTAATAATTTATTCAGTCTAGAAACATCAATGGATGCTAAAAATAATAATGAAATGTTGTCAAGGAATGGGATATTTATATAGCTTCAAATTATTTCTCCACAAAATACTAATTACAGAGAGGAAAAAAATAGCTAGCTTACAATTAAGGGAGCTTGCAGACATCACCTTAATCAAGTAATCCAAGTTATCATCTGTGATGGGACAAATTGAAATCATATACCTTAGCTTGGTGTGGTGGCAGACGCCCGTAATCCCAACACTTTGGGAGGTTGAAGCAGGAGGATCACTTGAGCCTAGGAGTTTGAGGCCAGCCTGGGAAACACAGTGAGACCCCATCTCTACAAAGATTCCAAAAATTAGTGGGCTGGGTGGTGCATGCCTAGAGTCCCAGCTACTCAGGAGGCTGAGGTGAGAGGATCACTTGAGCCTGGGAGGTCTAAGGTACAGTGAGCAGAGATTACACTACTGCACTTCAGCCTGTGCAATAGAGTGAGACGCTGTCAGAAAGAAAGAAAAGAAAGAAGGGGAGGGAGGGAAGGAAGGAAAGAAGGAAGGAAGGAAGGGAGGGAGGGAAGAGAGGGAGGGAGGGAGAGAAGAAGGAAGATCATGTACCACCTGACACAATGAGAACAGAGCATTATAGAAAGAAAAGGAAGAAGGATGGAAGGAAGGAAGGAGGAAGGAAGGAAAGAAGGAAGGTGGGTGGAAGGAAGGAAGAGAGAGAGAAAAAGAAAGAGAAAAAGAAAAAGAAAGAAAAAAGAAAGAAAGGAAAGAAACAAAGAAAGAAAGAGAGAAAGAAAAAGAAGAATGAAGAAAGGAAAGAAAGAAGAAAGAAAGAGAAAGAAAGAAAGAATTATGTACCACCTGACACAACGATAACATGGCATTACTTTTGGGATATTGCCAAAAATGTACACAGCCTGAATCTAACCATAAGAAAACACCAGACATTTCCAAATAAAAAGATCCTGCTTCCACCAAAATGTGGCCTGTAAGAGTAAAAAAAGTCCCAGTCATGAAAGTCAAGGAAAGACTGAGGAATTTTTACCGAGTAAAGGAGACAAAAGTGACACAACGACTAAATGTGGTATGTGATTCTGGACTGGATCACTTTGCTAAAAAGAACATTAATGAGATAATTGTCAAAACTTAAATGGAGTCTGCAGATAAGGTGGTAGAATATGTCAACATTAATTTCTTGATTTTGAGAGTAGAATTGCAGTTAGGATTTTAGGAGAATGGTCATGTTTGTAAGAGTTACACATCAGAGTATTCAGGACATCATTTTGACAACATAATTTCAAATGATTCAGGAAAGAAGAGGTTCTTACTATTATTCTTGTGATTTTTCAATAAGTTTGAAATACTTTCAAAATTAAAATATTCAGAAAAAAATTTTATATGAAATAACAATATAGAGAAAATTGAATTTTACATATTGAAGAATTAGAATAAAAGGTAGATGAGTATGTTCAAAAAAGAATGCCTGAAATGGTATTACTCATAAAAATAAACTGCCTGAATAGATTGATAATTGCAACCAATATGGGAAATGTATGTATACTTATTATATAAATTAAGTAATTCTTGAAAGTTGTAGATATATTAGAAAGTACAGTACTGCTACCAATTAAAATAAACACTTTAACTCTTAATAATAAAGATGGACCAAGTGCCTTTTGGGATTTCATAATAGTAATGCTTTCAACCTGCCAACTTTTGAGTGAATTCCAGGTAATAGCTATGAGAAAAGCAGTTCATGTAAGAATGCCACACAGCTGTCAGATTGTTTTGATTCTTGTATACACTTGATTTTAGTCCTAAATTAGATACATGGTTGTTAGTAAGACTTCTCCAGCTTGATTTACTCGTCTAACCTGTCTCAGGCAATAATTGGCAGCTATAAATTAAATTATGTAGGTCACATTAGGATCAGTGCAGCAGTTTCTCCATCTGCCTATTTCTCATACCTTGTCATTGTCATTTACTTTTTAATTATGCAATTATTTTAAAGAAGGTCAAGATAATGCAGCAAAGAGTTCACTTAAAGGTAGTTTCATATTAACATTCCAAAGCCCTTGTATGTTCTTGTATTACACATAGTATTTGATGATTCACAGTGTAGTAGCACTCATTCACTGCCATATTTCCTCACCAAATCAGAAGGCAAGCAAAAATTCTCTTTTTTTGGCCTACTATTGCACTCCTGATCTTTTATACTGCTTTTTGACTAGTGTAATATTCCTAATATAAACGTTTCAATAGATTCAAAATCTGTTAGTGTTTCAACTGGGTTCTGGTTGCAAGTTTTCCATCCATGCTTCTAGAGCTGTGATTTGTGAAATCTGCCCAGGACCCCAGGCACAGCCTGCCCAAATCATATGATTCGGCACTTCTTCCTCCCTTTTCCCAGTATAGGAATAACTTCAGAGATATTACGGGTTCAGTTCCTGACCAGCACAATAAAATGAATATGGCAGTAAAGCAAGTCACATAAACTTTTTGGCTTCCTAGTGCATTCAAAAATTATGTTCATACTATAGTATATTAAGTATGCAACAGCATTATGTCTAAAACCATGATGTACATGTCTTAATTTTAAAAGACTTTATTGCTTAAAAATGTTAATTATTATCTGAGACATCAGCTAACTCTAATCTTTTTGCTATAATAGTAGAAGGTCTTGCTTTCATGTTGATGGCTGCTGACTGGTCAGGGTGGTGGTTGCAAAAGGGTGAGGTGGCTGTGGCAATATCTTAAAAGAAGACAACAACAAAGTTTGCAACATTGACTGACTCTTCCTTTCACAAAATATTTCCCTGTAGTGTGTGATGCTGTTTAACAGCATTTTACCCACAGTAGAACTTCTTTCAAAACTGGAGTCAGTCCTCTCAAACTGTGCCCCTATTTTAACAACTAAGTTTATGCAATATTTGAAATCCTTTGTTGTCATTTCAACAATGTTCACAGCATCTTCACCAAGAGTGAAGTTGTAGATATATTAGAAAATATAGTACTGCTACCAATTAAAATAAACACTTCAACTCTTAATAATAAAGATGGACCAAGTTCCTTTCAGGATTTCATAATAGTAATACTTTCAACCTAACAACTTTTAGCTATGAGAAAAGCAATTCAGATCAGAATGCCACATAGCTGACAGATTGTTTTGATTCTTGCATACACCTGATTTTAGTCCTAAATTAGATATACAGTTATTAGTAAGTACCTACTTTCTTTGCTCATCAGGAGCAACTCCTCATCCATTCAAGTTTTCTCATGAGATTGTAACCACTTAGTCACGTCTTCAAGGTCTGTGTCTAATTCGAGTTCTCTTACTATTTCCAGCACATCTGCAGCTACATCCTCCACTGAAGTCTTGAACCTGTCAATGTCATCCATGAGGATTGGAATCAATCTCTTCCAAACTCCTGTTAATGTTGATATTTTGGCCTTCTCACAGGAATCATGAATTTTTTTGTTGTTTGTTTGTTTTGTTTTTTTGTTTTTTGTTTTTTCGAGACGGAGTCTCGCTCTGTTGCCAGGCTGGAGTGCAGTGGCGCAATCTCAGCTCACTGCAACCTCCACCTCCTGGGTTCAAGTGATTCTCCTGCCTCAGTCTCCTGAGTAGCTGGGACTACAGGCGTGCGCCACCACGCCCAGCTAATATTTGTATTTTTTTTTTTTTTTTTTTTAGTAGTAGAGATGCGGTTTCACCATTTTGGCCAGGATGGTCTCGATCTCCTGACCTCATGATCCGCCCACCTCGGCCTCCCAAAGTGCTGGTATTACAGGCGTGAGCCACTGCGCCCGGCCTCATGAATGTTCTTAATGGCATCTGGAATCCTTTCCAGAAGATTTTCAATGGACATTGCCCGGATCCCTCAGAAGAATCACTATCTATGGCAGCTCTGGCCTTATAAAATGTATTTCTTAAAAAATAAGACTAGAAAGTTGAAGTTACTACTTGATCCATGGGCTGCGCCATAGGTGTTGTATTAGCAAGCGTGTACACAACATTCATCTCCGTGTACATCTCCATCAGAGCTCATGAGTGACTAATTCTGAAAGGATTTTTTTTTTTCCCCCTGAGCAGTAGGTATCAACAATGGGCTTGAAATATTCGGTAAACCATGCTGTAAACAAATGTGTTGTTATCCAGGCTTTGTTGTTCCATTTCTAGAGCACAAGCCGAGTAGATTTAACATAATTTTTAAAGGCCCTAATATTTTCGGAATGGTAAATGAGCATTGGCATCCACTTAAAGTCACCAGCTTGATTAGTCCCTGAGAATCAGCCCGTCCTTTGAGACTTTGAAGCTGGACATTAATTCTCCTCTCAGTAACAGAAGTCCTGGATGGCATCTTCTTCCAATATAGGGCTGTTTCATCTACATTAAGAATCTGTTGTTAGTTAGGTTAGGTGTTAGCCACCTTCATGAATGATCTTTGCTAGATTTTCTGATAACTTGCTGCAGCTTCTACATCAGCATTTGCTGCTTCACCTTCCACTATGATGTTACGGAGATGGCTTCTTTCCGTAAACCTCATGAATCAACCTCTACTAGCTTCCAACTTTTCTTTTCCAGCTTATCTCTCTCAGCCATCATAGAATTGAAGCGAGTTAGGGCTTCGCTCGGAATTAGGATTTGGCCTAAGGGGATGTTGTGGCTTCTATCAAGACTATTAAAACTTTTTCCATATCAGCAATAAGGTTGTTTCACTTTCTTTTCATTTATGTAGTCACTGGAGTAACACTTTTAATTTCCCTCAAGTCTGTCCTTGCATTCACAACATGGCTAACACTGTCTGGCACAGAAGGCCTAGCATTTGACCTGTTTTAGCTTTTGACATGTTTTCCTCACTAAGCTTAATCATTTCTAGCTTTTGATTTAAAGTGAGAGATACGCAAGTGTTTCTTTTACTTGAAACCTTAGCGGCCATTGCAGGGTTATTAATTGCAGGGTTATTAATTGGCCTAATTTCAATATTGTTGTGCCTCAGGAAATACGAAGGCCCAAGGTGAAAGACCAAGGAGAAGGAGAGAGACAGGGTAACGGTAGGTCCACGGAGTAGTCAGAACACATATAGTTATCGCTTAGGTTCACTACATTATATGGATGTGGTTTATGGCACCCCAAAACAATTACAACTGTAATATCAAAGACCTCTGTTCCAGATCCCCATAACAGATATGATAATGATGAATTATTATAATTATTATAAGTTTGAATTATTACAAGAATCTGCAAAGTGTGTCACAGAGACAGGAAATCAGCACATGCTGTTGGAAAAATGGGGCTGATAGACTTGCTCAACACGAGGTTGCCACAAACTTTCAATTCGTAAAAAGCACACTACCTGCAAAGCACAATAAAGTGCTATGAAAGGAGACAAGCCTGTTCATATTTATCACACTGTTTTGTAATCTTGTAACTGTTGCTGAGTTGTATGTTTCTTTCTTTGAAATTGATCTTCTTCCCCTCCCTCTCCCTCTGTCTCCTAGGCTGCAGTGCAATGGTGAGATCTCGGCTCACTGCAACCTCTGCCTCCCAGGTTCAAACAATTCTCCTGCCTCAGCCTTCCGAGTAGCTGGGATTACAGGTGCCCGCCTCCACACCCGGCTAATTTTTGTATTCTTAGTAGAGACGAGACGGGGTTTCACCATGTTGACCAAAGTGGTCCCAAACTCCTGACCTCACGTGATCCACTCACTTCTGCCTCCCAAAGTGCTGGATTACAGGCGTGAGCCACTGCATCTGGCCTGAAAGTGCTCTTCTTGAGGGGAGATCACAGTGGGTATTTCAATTTCCAAATACATGGCCTGGAAGTATTGAATAAATAAACATTATTGGATGGGTGGATGGCTACAAAATAACCTTGTAGATGGAATATTGGGGGTTTTTGTTGTTGTTGTTGTTTCTCAATATATATTCCTCCCACAAACTTCCTTAATCATGTTCAAAGCAGCTAACACAAAAGGAATAAATTCAGGGTCAATGCTTTAGATTCTACCTAGATCTTTATTTTAGAAGTTTTCTTTTTCTTGTTTTTTTTTTTCTTGAAATGTGGAATGACTTATAGACTTTTCTGAAATGTAGACTGATTAGTAGACTTTTCAGAAAATATGTATGTATGTATTTGTTATTTCTCTGACTACCTTCCTGAGCCACTAGGCAAGTGTTCTGCCTGTAGCTATTTGCTAAATTTTATTTAAAGGTACATCTTCAGCATCATGCAATATTGCCATGTAGCAAACCTGCACATGTACCCCCCTTAAATGAATTAATTTTTTAAAGATATATCCTATTCCAAATTAGACTGGGTTTTACTTCAATTACAGAGGTCAAATTTACCTATAGAATACACTTACATGGTGGGAAGTACTGGAATGAAAATGGCAGAACTCAATAAGTTTATTTCCCTCAGACTGCATTGTGGCTGATGCTTTTACAGAGACAGATTTTATATTGTAGTATGGTCAGCTCTTTCATTTGATGATGTATATAATTGGTCATTTGAAGTGGACTTTCTGTTGAGCCAGATGGAGGTAAAACACCATTCCAATTTTTGGCATTACTTAAAGTGAATACCAACTGCATGGTTCATAAAAACAATTTGTTCATTAATTGTCTTCTGTACTCAATAATAAAAGCAGTATGTCAATACATTTACCTGTATGAGAAGTAGACCAAATGACTTATATAGAAACTGACTACTTAGAAGAGCTTATTTGGGGAACCGAAAAGAATAAAAATGAAATAGAAGATAGGACATACAAATGAATGAAAACTTAAGAATGGTTATTAATATGAAATCAATTGAGAATTCTTTTTACTAAAATACCATTCCTTTTGCTTTTTGTTCTTTGCTAAACAGAGTGCTTCTGCAGTGACTAATCAAACCCCATCATAACAGGGGCTTGGATAGAAATTACTGTCCTTTTCAAGTCAAGTACTCAACATCCTTTCCAGTAACTTTTTTGGTTTTTTTTTTTTTTTTTTTTTTTTTGAGACAGGTTCTTGAGGTTCTTGCTCTGTCACCCAGGCTGGAGTGCAGTGGCATGATCATGACTCATTGCAACCTCAACATCCTGGGCTCAAGCAATCCTGCCATCTCAGCCTCCCAAAGAGCTGGGACTATAGGCGCTTGTTACCACACCTGGCTAATGTTTTTCTTTTTCTTTTTAGTAGAGATGAGGTCTTACTATGTTGCATAGGCTGGTCCCAAACTCCTAGGCTCAAGTGATCCTCCTGCCTCTGCCTTCCAAAGTACTGGGATTACAGGTGTGAGACACTATGCCTGGCCTCCAGTAATTTTCAAAGTGAGAAATAATTGTGAAAATGTGACTAAGTACATTAAATAATGGTTATTACATCTTTTTCATGTTGATACGTGTTTTTTTTTTTTTTAAGACATATAGCTAGGCAAGGTGGCTTGTGCCAGTAATCTCAGCTTGGGAGGCTAAGGTGAGGATCACTTGTTCCCAGGAATTCAAGGCTACAATGCAGCAGTGAGCTAAGATCACACTGCACTTTAGCCTGTGCAAAAGAGAGCCCATCTCTAAACCAAAAACAAAACAAAAACAAAAGGACAAATAAAACACATTTTAGTATCTGCAGTCTCATTCATAAAATTTCCAGAGGTCATGGTAAGGGGCAAAACAAAGAAGAAAACCTAACTCCTTGTCTTCTGTTTACCTCTTTTCATAGGTAACTGCTTTTTTCCTTTACCAGTGAAAAGCTGACTAGAAGAGGTGAGGAAGGAATTCAATTGGTAGGATAAACTAATTAAAATATTGCTGTCTGGTTCTTTTGTTCATTATTTGCAAATCCAGTTAAGTTATACTTTAAATAATTTTTTACAGGTCTTTCAAAATGAAAGTGGGGTCATTGAGAAATGTACTTGCCCCATTTTTAAGAAGTAAAAAATCATGTCATCTATAGTAACATTTGGTTTTATAAGCTCCATATGGATTTTTTTTTGCTACTACCTTTAGCAATACTTTTAAATAAATTTTTCTGTAAGTTTGTTAATGATATTTTCTTTCAGAATGGAGTAAGATTTCCATAGATATGTCAAGTTTATGTTCAGCACTATGTTCATCATTTCATCACTCCAAATTATAATCAAAGTGAATAGATTTCTATTTTATTCTATGCAAAGAAAATTCATGTACAGGAAATTACGTTAATCTCATTTTTAGATTAGGTAAAGTTCCCATGTGAAAACTGGTTCATTTTATATGACAGCATGTAGCATTTCCAGCTGCTTTCTCTCCCTAATCAAAACATTTGCTCACAAAAGCAGCTGCCACTATGCCTTGTTTTTAAACCATTTGCAAGAAATCAAACTGAGAACAAAGTATCCATAGTAAGAAAGCTCTAGCTTCTGGGACATGTATAATATAAAACGTCACAATAAGATAAAAAGGAAACCAATTCACAGCCATTTTTTCTGTTTTGTTTGTTTTGCTCCAAAGCTTTGTTTCATAAAGCCCTAAGAAACAAAACTTACAATTAACACTAATATAATGCAGTCTAGAAATTTATAAATAATTGTTCTTTATGGAATACTTTTAAAATTGTATATCAGAAGTGCATATTACAGTGCAGAGTTTATGAAGTCAGATGAAATATTTTGGGAAAACAGAATATAGAGGATGAATTTCTCATCTAATAGTAAATTATTATTCTGAGCCATTATCTACGTCATGCTTATGAAGCTCCATTAATAAAACTTAATATCTTACATATGACCTTATATTTTAGATAGCATTTGACTTAGATAAAAGACACATCACACTGAATTGGTGTGAACAACTGTTTTGGAACATGTTATAATCAGTGTTTGTCAAAGACATGCTACCCCATTTATACATTTTTAAAAGTACAACGTTTCAATATTAGCAAATTTTGTGCTGTTTGAAAGCTATATATTTAATTTTTAATGTTAATGTTATATTTTTGTAAAGGACTGATTTCTCTTTGAAGTATCATCATATCAAAGGGAGAAAAGTGTAAATGTAATTTAGGTCAGACTAACACATTTTACTTAATTTAAGCATTAAAAGATGTGTGTTCGAAAGATCTCAATCTCCACATGTTCTGCAAACAAAAACCAGACAAATACAATAAAACATCATGCATCTGATAGAGTTGGAATAACCAATTACTTAAAAATTTCACCATCTGTTCTCATTGAAGCAGCAAGACAGGCATTTCCCCATGCTACAAACCACGATAATTAGAAAGTAACAATGAGAAATGCTAACATCATTTTTCCCTTTTTTATTTGCTGTGGGAGTTCTTAATGAAAATTTGGGCATATAAACAAAGGAAAAGAGAGGATATTCCCCCCCACTCCACCTCCTAATTGAGTGCTTATATTCACTAATAGCTTTTTGCTGCCCTGGGCAGCATGACACTGCCTCATTTGGCCACGCACAGCTATTATTCTAGGAGGCAGCTAGTGAAGTGCCCCAATCCATCTGCTTGCTTTTTCATGGGCTGGTGCTTTCCTTGATGTTGACAGCTGTCTTAATGTTCCTGGGCCACCTGCCACACAGTAAATACTGTGCTCTAAGATATATACAGAAGTTTATTCCCTGGTGGACTTTTCAGAACAAAAATGCTTAGCATTACTAAACTACTCTTGCAGTTTAAATGCTTCAAGGATCAACACTTTCATTCTATTCGCATACCTTTGAGAATGGTACTTACGTTGTGGGAATGGCAATTCAGTTACAGTGTGATGAACTTCAGGATTTTTCATATATCACACAAGTTATTGAATTACAGTATTATAGGTGGAAATCAGGTGCTAAAAGGAGGCAGAGAAGAAGAGAGCATATTGACAGTTATCTCCTCTAGTGAGCCTTCCAGGAACCCTTCAGATTAAGTTGGGTATCCGTCCTATGTTTCCCATCTTACCCCATTTGCTTATCTTGCCCAATTAAACTTGCTCCTTGATGTTAAGCATTTGGTCTTATCTATCACTGTATCTCTATGTCTAAGAATGAGCATGTATCTGACACATGGTATGCACTAGAGGACATATCCAGATTCTGTGGGATCTGAAGTTTTTACAATTTGGAGGGTCCTCTTTAAAGAAAAAGGATTTAAAAGAAAATTAGATACAAAAATGAATATATTGAGTGAAAACATAAGCCATGCAAATTACCAATTTTAAAAGGTTGACTAGAAAAACAATTTGTTTTCTTACTAAATGCCTTGCACAACTCTATATCACTTTTTTTTCCTATATTTTTGGCAGTGTACTCTTCAATAGCCTTTCATATGACAATAATTTAGCAATATTATTTTCCATAATAATGAAAAGATAATGCAATCTTTCCTGTAGTTCTGTTTCTCTTATTGATAGAAAGGCTGTGTAAACATGCAATACTACACACACACACACACACACACACACACACACAAAGCTTGTGGTACTGCTACAGGTTTGTACCCTACAAACAAGAATTCTGATAAATTCTATTTTACATGGTTTACCTCAACAAGAAAAAATGTTTTGTGTTTACAGCTATAAAAATTATTTTGGGCGGCTGAGGCGGGTGGATTACCTGAGGTCAGGAGTTCGAGACCAGCCTGACCAATATGGTGAAACCCCGTCTCTACTAAAAATACAAAAATTAGCTGGGCATGGTGGCGGGTGCCTGTAGTCCCAGCCACTCGGGAGGCTGAGACAGGAGAATTGCTTGAACCCAGGAGGCGGAGATTTCAGTGAGTCGAAATGGCACCACTGCACCCCAGCCGAGGTGACAGCGCGAGACTCTGTCTCAAAAAAAAAAATTATATATACTGCATTATTGAACATATTATTGCTATGAGAGAAATTACATCAATTGGAGGTAATTCTTCCTGTTGAAACTTTGTCTTCTGATGCCTGGAATAATTTTCCACATGACACCTGATGCTGCTTTACCTTTCAAATCTTGTCTCACCTCTATTACCCACATATTTTCAGTGTCAGAGACCACAGAATATATGTCCTGTGGCTCTGCATCTTGGGTGTAATACTTGGTGAGCTGCGCTACAGACAAATTGGAATTTAAGAAATAACTATACTTTGGAGAGGCCGAAAACCACATAAATATATTCCACTAGGTCCAAACTAAATACATTCCCAACTGAAATTCCCTAGCAGATTCCCAAATGCTCTTGATAACTCTAAGTGGAAAAGAAAATCTAAGTGGACGTCTAAGTGGAAAAAAAAAGAGATTGTGGTCTTAATCACATTAAAATATTTACTTTTGTAAATTTTACAAAACTGGCCATGGATCACATTGCTGAGTTCACACTGGAAGAGACTGTGCCAGCAGGGAGCCAAGAAACTTAAGCCTCATCAGCTTCACTGTAAATGTGCTTCTACTGCAGGCACTCCCTAAACGTCGGGGAATAACTGGATCAATGAATTAATGACACTGCGCTAAATTAGTATCTCTAAGATCCTTACAGCTCTAAAATTTGACATTTTTACAGGCTTCCTAATGTAATCTTAGAATTTAGTATTTAGAAATGTGTTCATATGAGTTCAGGTTATAACAATGTAGGACATATAGAAAACTAATAAGTGCTCAGAAAGCAAATGAAGGAAAATTCAACGGTCATTGTTTTATGACTTTATGCTATTTTGTCATAGATGCAATTTGTCTTAGTGTAAGCATGGCATTATTTGTATTTACCATTCACTTAAGTGCTTTGCTGTGCTACCGAGTGGAGATCAGAGTATTGTTAGATATATTATTAGTTAAAACCATAATTCATTAATTAAATCCTACTGACTCCCACCCATTTTTATTCCAAGAAAAACTTCCTGAATGAAGTACCCTCTGGGTAGGCACTGGGGCCTGGTTTGATCACAGAACAAGTCGGGGACAAATATGATAGTCATTCAATAATACGTTGGGAAGACAAATTATCATCTGGGCCTTTTAGCTGGAAGAAACAGTTTGCTTTATTACTCTCTTTGGGCTTTTTGGTAAGTGGGTCTTCAATGGAGATTCTCTTATAAAATAATAAAGCTAGAATTGGGAACTTGACTTGTCTTATTCTAGTCTATTATCTTAGTCTTTTTCTATTTTCTCAGACTAGGCTCATAGAGAGTAGGAAAAAATTACCAAAGAGTAAAAAAGGATTAATCTTGAGGGATAGATGGAGATGAACCCGATTGATGGAAATGGGGCTGACTGAACTTTAATGGGTTAAATCCTGCCGGAACAAATGAGAGTGAGTACCTTGGCTCTATTACAGTTAGTAGGAGCTGGAGGGCTTCTGGGAGGCAGTGTGGGGAGGCAGGGAGGCTCAACAGCCTCCAGCAGGTGCTGAAAGGACTTGGGGCTTATAGGTATGCAATCTACTCATGCGCAACCTTCTCCTCCAGCACCCGAAAGCCAGAGGGGAGATTACTCCAAGGTTCCCCTCTGCTGTGGACTTTTCATTTTTATCTCATTTACTTGTATACATTTTTTAATGAACAAAAGCCATATCACTTCCTTGATTCCTACTCCAGGGGCAGCTCGCCTTCCAACAAAAACAAAACACCTGGGGTGAATGGGCCTCTCAGTATCTCCTGTACTAGCTGCTAGGGTATGAAAAACCAAGAAAAATCCATACCACTGTACTTAGACTTAAAACAAGTCTTAAGGACCCTTTGGTTCCCAAATTTCAGTGGCATCTGTGTAACGACTGCAAAATATGTTTCAGCATTGACAAGCTTGAGATCATACTTTTTGATCAGTGCCGTTTTTTTTTCTTTCTTTCTTTTTCTTTTATTATTATTATTATTATTAATTATCATTATTATACTTTAGGTTTTATGGTACATGTGCGCAATGTGCAGGTAAGTTACATATGTATACATGTGCCATGCTGGTGCGCTGCAAGAGTTCGCAGGGAAGTACGTAGCGTGGAGTGTAAAAAGTCTGAAGCACAGCGCAGGTAGGAAAAGTCACACCACAGAAAGCCGGCGGAACGCGCCGGGAGGTGGTGACCGCCGGACAGGTGCCCCCTTCTTCCTCCCGCCGCCCGGTTCTGGGCTAACGCGACTTTCGCCCTCAGGGCTGGAGTTGTCTTTGCGGTGGCTGTTTCTTAGCTCCCAGCAAGTCCGGGGCGCCCCGGTACTGCAGTTTGCCAAGTGTTTTCACAAACCTTCGTTCATAAACCTCTTTCAAAAGCCTGAAGAAAACTGTTCCTGTGCTCTGACTGTGGGATAGAAAACACAACGGTCACAGAGAGCGATTGAAGGCAAAGCCCCACAGGGTGCAGCCTGAACTCGTTTGAGCGGGAAGCCCGAGCCTAGCGCCGCACGCTTGGCGACTCCCCTCAGGCTCTCAGGCCGGCGCCTTCGGGGGACCACGTCGCGCCCCGGCGGTGGCGGCTGCGCCCGGCTCAGGGCGGTGCCGCGGCCGCTGGCTCCTCCTCGGGGTGGGGCGGGCCGCGCCGGGCGAGGGCGGGAGGAGGAGCAGCCGCAGCGGCGCGAGGAGCTGCCGCGTGAGGAGCGCGTCGCGTCCGCGCTTCTGCCCGGGAGAGACTGAGCCGCGCCGGCAGCTCGCGTCGAGTCGGTCTGTCCTCGCCGCATCCCGCGGCGCCCGGTCGGGCTCCGGGCAGCGGGCAAAACCTAAGACGTTCCCCGCGGACAGCCCCGGGCCAGCGGCCCCCTCGGGAAATGTCCGGCGGCCGGAGAAGGGGCAGCGCCCCCTGGCACAGCTTCTCCCGGCTCTTCGCTCCCCGAAGTCCTTCCCGGGACAAGGAAGAGGAAGAGGAGGAGAGGCCGGGGAGGAGCCAGCCTCCCGCTCCGGGCCGGTCCGCTGCCAGGTGGGAGTCGCTGAGGGGGTCGCGGGGGGCCCTGCGCATTCTCGCCGGATGAAGGCTCCTGGCCTGACCGCCGGCAGCGGGCTGCTCTTGGGCCGGGCTGCAGTTCGCTCGCCACTTTCTGTTCTCCTTCCTCCATTGCTAAAGTGTCCTCCTCCTTGCCCCGCTCCCGGGCCGCACCGCTCGCCTCTCCTCTGCAGGTGAAGTGCAGGATATGCCCGGCAGCCGGACGCATATCCCCCGATCCCCGCCTGACTCCGCGCTCTTCCTTTCGCACCTTCCCCTGCCCGGACGTGATTGGGGTCCCGTTCCACACACGCTCTGCTCCCCAAGTTCTGTGGCCAAAGCGGTTTCCCCGGCGTCCCGCCTGCAGTAATGGGAAACACTTGTGAGCCGAGCGGAGCCGTAGGCCGGGGGAATCGAGGGCGCGATCCCAGCACCACTTGTATGGGAGGAGATCGGGGCAAAAGTGGAAAAGGTAAAGCTTTGGGGCGTCACCCCCTCAGCTGGTATTTTTGCCATCTTATTTAAATTTTCTCAAAATGATTTTTAAAAGGAATGGTGATAATGCGTTCCCAAGACTTTCACCAAAATGCACTGGACGTGTAAATGACGCCACTCTTGTTTATTTCTCATCTCTCCTAGAAACATCTGCCTCAAGTTCCCAAACAGATTCTGGAAATCAGGTTTCCAGCTGTCTTGGTTTCAGTAATCAAAATGTACCCTTTCTCTGTAATATTTTTGTCTTTCCTTCACTTTCCCATGTTCAAAAATCAAAAATTTGTAGACATGCCTCATTTAAATGCCTGTTTCTGAGTCTTTTCATCCCCCCGAAGAAAGAGGGGTTAAGTAAAATGCAGCTCGCTTTCTTAAACTTATGAGAGGCTTACACTATCTTCTCCCGAGATTGCACTAGAATGACCATTGTCATTAGAAGGACACACTCCAGAAAACCGTGTTTACTTCGGACTCAGTATTTCCTGGTGGGCTTAAAAAAAATGGATAGGAAACAACTGAGAGTGAGCCAGTTCCATTAGTATTCAGATTTTGTGATGTGATTTTAGTCGTTTGTGTGTTCCTTGGTTTCCCCGCTTGTGAAACATTTTCATTATGACCGTCTGTTAATAACATGCCACGTTTCCAAGAAATCTCCTAGGATAATTGAGTGGTTATTCTCCTGGGACGTTTCAGCTATGATTGCTCTGACTGTTGAGAGTTTAAAATTCAAAGTTACACAGTAGTTAAAAATAGTTTTGAAGTCTGACAGATCTCATCCAGGGTGTCAGCTAGTTCTGCTGGTGTGTGCAGACAGCCTGTGGTGCCTGCCACCGCCGTAACGACACTAACAGTCTTGGATAATATGAACGCAGTCTGCAAGGAAATCCCAAGTAGGCGCAGCAAAGTTGGGAACTTGAGAGTCAGTGTTAGAAAGGAGTAAGCAGGTCAACTTCAGGGTCATGTCAGTAATGGCCTGAAATCCTACTTGCCTCTCTGCCCTATTTTGGCTTTTTAAGGCACTTCTCAATTCTAATTTCTTTACTGACTGGAGCTGACCATTCCAGCAACTGGTTCCTTGTTCACCTACCACTTCTCTATTCTCATCATCTCCAGATTGGCACAAACTGTGGCTTTTCAACAATGAAGATTTTAATTGTGCTTATATCAACGCTAATTATGTTCTCATCTTTTTTGGAACTTGCCAGATGTTAGGGGGATAGCAGATGACCCTTTGTGTGGGTGTTTTACTGTTTTAAATGAGCTTAAATCTTTCATTTCGAGGGCATAAACAAACACAAAGACTTTATTGAAAGTTTAATAAAACAAATGGAACCGCTTTATAGTACTGAATGTCCCAGTAACACAACACCCTGATGTTAACAAGATTGGAAACAGAATTGCAATTTGTCACTGTGATCTTATTTCAAAATGAAAGAGTATTTTGGCTATTTCTCTTTGTGGGCATAAAAACTTTTGTCATTATGAGAGCTGGGTATACCTTCTGTAGTGGTGATTTTAGATGAAGAGGAGTCAGTGCAACAGACAATCGGGGTTGGTGTGGTAGGGACATAAAGAGTGAGAAAAAGGGTTCTTTCTCTAGGAGCTATAAGAAGCTGGGAAGACTGCTTGAAAACATTAACATGAATCCCTATCATATGTCTGGCACTTTACGGTTTACAAAGTACTTTAAATAATATTATTAAACATGACCTTTAACCAAACCTATATTATCAATATCCCCATCTTACTGTAAAAAGAAGGGTTAAGGAAACTTACTGAAAGTTACGTAACTACTTTTCAGTCAGAGAACATGTATCAGATGTGCCTACAACTCTGAACATATAATAAAGATTATTTTCTGCATCCTGGCTTTTCGATGTACTTGAAATGCGTTCTCTAAAACCTGTGTTTTGAAGTCTCCTTTTTGCATCCCAGTGTTGATTTGCATGAATTTTTAAATGTAATGTACAAATATAAAACAAGACATAAGTTCCTTAAGAACAGAATTCCTTAACAGTTTCTTAAGTACAAAATTAAAAAATAAACTAAAACATAATTATGAGACCCGTAAAAGTCGAATTTACAACATCCTGAAACTGTTTTTTTGCCTACTCACAAAATGCATACTGGGACAAACACCATGTCTTTGGGGAGCTGCCATGCCTTGATACAGGTCTTCCAATATTTTACTGTTTTGAACCATAGGAAAATCTTTGTTTTTATGATGTGCTGTGATTTATATGGGCTTCAGTTGGTGAGAACACTTCATTATGTATTATTTGTTTGTCACAATTAAAGAAGGCCTATTAGCATCAACACTATTGTATATCCCAACTTAGGCGTAGGCACTGAAATTGCTTGATTGTACTCATATTAGGTGGTTGACCATTTCCAGGAAATGCCTATATTAATTTATTTTAGATGATATAAAAAGGAAAACTGCAATTGAAGTTTTCATAGGAAACTCAAAAACTCCCAGAGTTCTGTGGATCCCAGTTTGAGAATCACTGGTGCAGTGTTAAGCCCAGTTTATAAGCATACAAGGAATGGACTCATTAGAAGTGATAGGGGAGACCAGGAAGTGCTTCCTGGTAGGGATGATTTTAACTGGGTCTTCAAGGAATTGGTGATGTTTCTATACAAAGAGAACTTAGGAAGAGAGGGAATAGGGAACAGGTATTCCGGGAAAAGGTATTCCAGACTGAGCAAAGGCCTGCAAGGGGTTTATGATCTGTTAGGGGCTATATACATTAATGGGACAGAGTGAAAGGAGCAGTAAGAAATTTAGGTTGGAACTGGGTTATAAAGGTCTCTAGACAAAATGTTTGGCTCTAGATTTAAGGCTCAGAGAATTTTTGCAAAAGCCTGTTATACAGATATTGCTGAAATATGAAACTTGGAGGAATTCCTGCCTTATTTTATCTGTTTCAAGAAATGATTGCTCAACTTTGTTTCTTGGCTGTATTATGCATGATGGACCTGTTTAAAATGAGTTCTGTGCAATGTTTGTAACTGTGAAGAGAGATGGTAAGGTGAGAACAGTATTTATCAAGGGCTGACTGTGCACTTACTCCTGGGCTGGGTACTTTTACTTGCAACATATCATGTAAATCTCACACTCAGTGTGAAAGGTTGGTCCACTTATTACCATCTGACAATTGAAGAAACTGAGTTTGGGAGAGTGCTCAGTGATGGATGCTATGGGCGTTTTGAATGGAACAGTTCTTTGAACTGGACTCTTTTGTCCTTTGCAAGATGTTTGGTATCCATGATTCCACACACTAATTGCCAGTAGCATCCTCTGGTCATTGGGATAACTGAAAACTCCTCCACCCAGGTGGGTGGGAAGGAGAGTGGTACCACTCCCAGTGGAGAGTGATTTACCCTAAATCGTGAGAGAAGGTGAGAAGTGACATTTGAACTTAGGTCTCTCTAATGGACTCTAAAGCTCTGGTTCCTTTTTTGACAACATCCTGTCCACCACCCTTCTGAACTCTGCTCCTTCAAAACGTATTTGAATATGTGAGGCAATTGGATTGTTCCTTACTTTGTTCTAGAATGGGTGACACTGTGGCCCATTTCAGATATATTCCTTTTGGCTGTTACTTTGACCAAAGATAGTGTCATTGATGGAAAGAAGGTGAGACAGGATTGCTAGGCCCAAGGTCTAGACACAAGGGCTGTGTCTTCATCTTTGTGTCCCCTTAGTTCAGGTGAGGAGTGACTGTTTGTTGATTGGAGCATTAAAGCACTTGTTAGTAACATTCAGCTAGGGGTGGTGCCCTCCCCAACCTTCAAGGAGGCACTTAGAAACACAGGAAGGTTGTTTTTGCTTGTCACTAGCTGGGAGTATTGAATGGTTGGGGCCAGGCTGCTAATGAGCTGTGGTGTAGGTGGTACTCTGTACTGTCAGAAATGTCAGTAGTACTTCTGATGACCAGCATGGGAGAGCTATTGGCCTTCAGGTTAAACTACCAGTGTTGACCACAGCATCAGTTATGTGAGGAAAGGAAGCTTTGTTTTCTAAATTGTCGTGATGATTGCATTTGTATTGATTTGAAGCACTAAAAATAATTGGTAACTAGTTAGTTGGATAGGAGATACCTGTGTCACATCAGCAGTTCATGCCTTCAGTAGTGAAGATGATGAGAGAATTCCAGAAGTCTTTAGGGGTGTGTATTTTGTCAGAATCTTGTCCCCCTCTGCTCCTCTAGGTTAATTCAAAGCAAAAGCTTACTCTTGGCAGCAGAGTCAAAATATAGCCTGTTGTAGGGTATCAAAAGTCTACCCTTTTCAAGTGATTTCCATCTCTTGGGTTCAATAAGGTGTCTACCAGATGGCTAATTTGGGAATTCTATTTTTTGCTGTGAACATTCCTTGGAAGTGGACTCAATTGTATGCTCTGAAAGTGTTAAAGTTGCAAGGATACCACAAATTGACCTGCAGTAAGTTTATATAATCAGAACTTCTAACTTTATTGACAGTTATAACATTTTTAAGTTTTTTTACTCATCACAGCAGAAAATATGTAAAAAGGGTAATAGCAAGTTTTGTAAAATAAGAGAAAATATTCCCTCAAGACAAAATATTTTCTATCCAAAATTCTGATGAAATATACCAAATTCCAGATATAAGAAATGTTAGTTACCAATTATTAAATAAAATGATAGCAACAAACTGTAGGTGGTTGTAAAATTAAGGAAAACAATCTAGGCTATATGCTGAAAACAAGGAATCAGCATGAAGTAAAAGTTAAGGAGGTAATACTTACTTTGAGTCTGTTCAATCCAAGTGAGTGGCTGCTTTGTGTCCCATATGGTGCAAAGCAATGTGGATATGACCATAAATGAATGACCAAATATGCCTTCATAGAATTCACAAATTAATGGAGGAGATAAAAGTGTACATCTCTGTTCTTAATGTGAACTAAGTATAAACCAAACATGTCTTTGGAGTGTGTGACTTGTTTCGTTCAGAGCATACTTAATGTGTCACGAATGTCATACATTGTATGGGAATTTTAATTGGGCTTTCAAAATATGTTCTCACATTATTAACTTTTCTCCGAGCATGGTTTGGTTGGCTTCCTTTGCCAAGCCAGCATAGTGGGGGAAACATGATAGTCACTGCACCGTCAAGGTGAATGGAAGTGCTGCGCCTTGGTTCTTCTTGCTCTCCTCCTTGACCCTTCAGGCTTTGCAAGTCCTGGGGAGAGGCAGAAAAGTGCATCCCTTCGGGAATCAACATTCCAAAAAAGTGGCAGTGCTTTTTTTTTTTGATGGAAAGAAGTTGAGACAGGATTGCTAGACCCAAGGTCAGGGGCTTTGTCTTCATCTTTGTGTCCCCTTAGTTCAGGTGAGGAGTGACTGTTGATTGGAGCATTAAAAGACTTGTTAGTAACATTCAGCTAGGGGTGGTACCCTCCCCAAACTTCAAGTAGGCACTTAGAAACACCGGGAAGGTTGATGCTGTTAGAGAACAAATCGAAGTTTTTCAACTAGTAATAAGTCATTCTTAGTGTTTATTTGGCAGTTGTACATGGCCAAGTAATGGTACAACTCCATCCAGCAGGACTGTCCCTGAATGTTTAACTTACTCCCAGGAGTTTTTAATTGGAAGTATGCTAAAGCACTGAAACAACAACTTAACCAAATGTGTGTTTGTTTTCTTTTTTCCTAATCAATTAATGATGACAAAAACAAACTAACCTTTATTAAGGCCCTACCCTTTATTAAGGGTACCCTTAGTACCCTTTATTAAGCCCTGAGCTTGGAACTTTAAAAATATCAATTCACTTAATCCTCAGAACAAACGTATGAGAGAGGTATCTTTACTTCCTTTTACAATATATAATTTAAGGCTTCAAGAGGTTCAGTAGGTAATCAGAAGTCTCACAATATTGGTAGTAGAGTCAGGAGTCAAGTTTTCCTTCCTGAATTCAAAGCCTACAACATTATGTAACAGCTTCCTCCGCTTAACTTGGGAAGACTCGTAAAAGAAGGCTGCCCTTAGAAAATGGTTTGGAATGGAAATAAAAGACAATGGCATGTAGCTGGACATCTGCCCAGATGAACTGGGTCAGGGCTATGGACAATCAAGAATTATACTTCTGAGAGTTGGGAGAGGAAAATAAATGCATACATTTATGCAGATTATAGATTTATATTTAAATACAAAGAAAAGGTCAGTCTCCTTCAAAAGGGAGTTTCGGATGGAAACTATAACAAGATACAATATTCTACCTGTTTGATAAGCAAAACTCCAGTTTGATGTGGGGAAGCTGGAACTCTTATACACTGCTAGTGGGAGTGTAAATTGATACACCACTTTGGAGAGAAATTTGACAAGACCTGTCAATATTGCAGATTCACAGACTTAGCATTTCTGATTTCAGGGAATTCCACTGAACATGTACAGTTTGCAAACAGGCCAAAAGTTGCCTATAGAAGTTAGTCATTGCAGCATTGTTTTAATAGCAAAAGATGAAAAATAGAGTAGAATGCCATTCAATTGTGGACTAACTGATAAATCATAGTACATCCATATAGTGAATTATGATGTATCTACCAAAAAGAATAGGAAAGCTTTTTATGTACTGTTAAGGAAATATCTCAAAGATACATGAAGTTAAAAAAAAAAAAAAAAAAAAAAAGCCAGGCGTGGTGGCTCATGCCTGTAATCCCAGCACTTTGGGAGGCCGAGGTGGGTGGATCACCTGATGTCAGGCATTTGAGACCAGCCTGACCAACATGGTGAAATCCCATCTCTACTAAAATACAAAAAAATTAGCCAGGTGTGGTGGTGCTTGCCTGTAATCCCAGCTACTCCAGAGGCTGAGGCAGGAGAATTGCTTGAACCTGGGAGGCAGAGGTTGCAGTGAGCCAAGATCGTACCATTGCGCTCCAGCCTGGGCAACAAGAGTGAAACTCCATCTCAAAAAAAAACTTAAGCTACAACTAATTGTGTATAGTATGCCCCATTTGTATATACAAAAGAAGGGGATATGAAATAAATGTTACTAGTGTTGCATAACTTATTTTGGGGGTATGGGGAACTGAGTGAAGGGATGAGAGGCAGGAGAAAGACTGTCTTATGCCTTTGTACACTTAAAAATTATGTGAATTACCTATTTCATAAAGTAAGAAAAAGATTGGATTAAAATCTGGTGAATATCTGTGGCTAAAAGAAGGAAAAAAAAGAAAACAAGAGAATGTATGATCCTGAGTTGGCAAAAATCCTCCAAAGAGAGAATGCACTACATTAACTTATTCAAATTAGAAAAGTTTCAGTTAAAGATATAAATAAATAGAAGTAGTTTTTGTAATGCAGAGTAACTTGATATTTTGACAGTTTGTACAAGTAGGGGTGAGGCTTTTCTATATTATTAATCTCTAATGTGAAACTGGGTGGAGTTGACACTTGCAGCCACAAATATATCAACATAACTCATTTTTACATGCTCACCTGTCATCCACCTTAACCTCTCCAGTATGACCCAGGACAGATTATTAACCTCAGAGTCTTTAGTGATAAATCAAGGGAGCTGGTTTTCATCTCTAAGGTCTCTCTCAGCTTTAGCTACCAGCCAAAACTCCATGGGCTATTATGTGTGTACAAAATTGATATGCCTTATAAATTAGAAAGATTTATATTTTATTGGAAAAATCACATATGAAAATGCTTTAGTTAATTCTTCCATGTGATCCTAACATTTTGGTTGTTTGATTTGAAAGCTTCACCTGTGTTTAAGAAGAATTAATTTAGCGTCGCTGTGTCAAGCACCAGTCTAGGTCCTGGGAATCCAGCAGTTAACAAGGTGCAGCATTGTCTTTGCCTCAAAGCACTCATGCAGTTTTGTGGGGAAGGCAGATATTGCCCAAATCTTTCTTCTCTCTTGAAATAAGTACCAAAGTAACATGTAGGGGACTGTAGGAGCATTTATCAGATGTGAGCCCATTTTTGAGGCTCTCAGAGGAAACTTTTATTTTTTTTTAAATCTCATTTAAGCTGTTTCTCCTGGAACATGTGTCTAAGTAATGTTTTTCTGTTCTTGATTTATAAACTTTGGACAATATGTATTGACTTCTGGTTATGGTAGATGAGCACTTAGCTATTTTATACGCTTCCACATCTCATTACTCATCCAGCCAAAATAATCATTATAATTGGAAGATTAAATAAACCTGTAGATTTCTATGAATATTTAGCTGTTGTTTTCTGCTAAGCCAAGTGATGTATTATGGTTACTTTCTTTGTGTGATATTTTGTTTTTCATGGAGTAAATTACCTTTTCATTTGCTTATTGCTGCTACTTCTAGGATGCACAAATACATTTATAAAACCACTTTCAGTGCTTTTTTCTACATCATTAAATCACATCTACCAGTTTACCCCATGACTTCCAAGACCTTTCTCTTGGTCTCTGTGTCTTCCTGTAATTTGTATCACCTAGTAGTTCCCAAGCTTGCTGCACTGATCTCTCTACTACTCAGCCCTATGTAAGACCACCTATTTTTGGACCTCATGTATTCCTCTTTCTTGGTTAACTCCCCCTTTTGTTGGCATATATCTAACAAGAAAGGGTACATGTTAGATAATTTTTTTTTAGTTTTTGCACTTCTGAAAATACATTTTTCTACTCTAGTAAATGATAGTTTGGGTATAAATTTATAGACTCAAAATTACTTGCACTCAGATTTCTGAAGACATTTCTCTATTAGTCTTCTCTTTAATTCTGGATTGTTGAGAAATCTGAGGCTAGTACGATTTCTGGACCTATTTTTGTGATTCATTTTTTCTTTGTGAATTTTGAAATCTCTTTTCAGTGTAGACTCTACAAATGCACAGTAATGTACCTTACACAGTGCCTTTTAAATTCATTTTGCTGGACAGTTGGCAAGCTCTTTCACTTGAGAGGCTTATATCTTAACGATTTAGAATGGAGAGTTTGGCTCAAGCTCCCTGTGTGTGGTCTGTGCTTTCTGTACTTTCATTCTTGGTATTCCAGAGTCTGGAGGCTTCTCTTTTTAAAAATTGCTAGGCTCCTGCCAAATGTTATAATTTGGGGATGTGAGTTCACTAAAAAATCAACTGACAAGAGGCAGATTAATAGGAAAAATGACATAGAAATTTATTAGCATGCAGGGGGAAAAAATTGATTACCAAATATCCCACTAGGGTACAGATGCTTATATACCCCACCTCTTAGGAGAGAGGGAAGTGGATGATTTTAGGGGAATAGTAAATGATTTTTGTGGGAACTCATTGGGCTTGAAGAACATAACAAAGGCCTGGGACAAAGTCTGTTGGGCCCACAGAACAGACAGTGGTTTATGACAAAAGTCTGTTGAGATGTTATGACAGACTTCAGTCTTTCTTCTTGTAACATGAGTTCAGTTAATGAAAACTAGGGAAGGGACTAGAGGTAATTGTTTTCTTCTTTGATGGGTCCAAACTTTAAGCAGATAAGAGAACTTCAGAGAACAGAACTTCATTCTGTGCTTTGGGAGAGACAGAGAATCAAAGACAAAAGATGAAGGTGGGGTTCAGAGAGACCTTGAGGCTGCTCAGTTCAGCATGTCAAAGTGCCCTATTTTGGGGTATGGGATTCTGAGTTTTTATCTATTCTTTTTTGTAAAAGAATTATTGATATATAATTATTGTACTGTTTATGAAGTGAGTATATGTGATATTTTGTTACATTCATGCAATGTGTAATGATCAAATCAGGGTTTTTAGGATATCACTTCAGCTTAGCACTTCACTGTTAGAGCGGGGGGGGGGGGGCGGGGATTACCGTTAACAACAGTATACTGTAAAATAGCTAGAAGATAAGATTTGAAATGTTCCCGACACAAAGAAACGATAAAAGTTTTACTTATTCTAAATTATATTTGTGCCTGTTTTTCTCTCCTTCAAAAATCTCATCTGTCCTGAATGCTGTTATTCTTCATCTTTTTTTTTTAACCTTGTAGCTGATTTCTTCTTATTAATTGCTTTACCATCATTTCCATGGGACAGAGTTAAACATGTGTTCATCTATAGTGTTTTGCTAGAAATAGCTAGAAAATCTTTGCAATTATCATTGTTGCCAAACTTTTTAATTCTTTGAGTATAAATTGAACTCCATAACCTAACCTCTCAATGATGGCTATGAGGAAATAATTGCTTGCTTATGGATAGGAAGAATCGATACTGTGAAAATGGCCATACTGACCAAAGTAATTTATAGATTCAATGCTATTGCCATCAAGCTACCATTGACTTTCTTCACAGAATTAGAAAAAAACTACTTTAAATTTCATATGGAACCAAAAAAAAAAAAAAAGAGCCCGTATAGCCAAGACAATCCTGAGCAAAAAGAGCAAAGCTGGAGGCATCATGCTACCTGACTTCAAACCATATTAGAAGGCTACAGTAACCAAACAGCATGGTACTGGCACCAAAACAGATATATAGACCAATGGAACAGAACAGAGGCCCCATAAATAATGCCACACATCTACAACCATCTGATCATTCACAAACCTGACAAAAACAAGCAATGGGGAAAGGATTCCCTATTTAATAAATGGTTTTGGGAAAACTGGCTAGCCATATGCAGAAAACTGAAACTGGACCCCTTCCTTACACTGTGTACAAAAATTAACTCAAGATGGATTAAAGACTTAAATGTAAGACCTAAAACCATAAAAACCCTAGAAGAAAACCTAAGCAATACCATTCAGGACATAGGCATGGACAAAGACTTCCTGACTAAAACACCAAAAGCAATGGCAACAAAAGCCAAAATTGACAAATGGGATCTAATTAAACTAAAGAGCTTCTGCACAGCAAAAGAAGCTATCATCAGAGTGAACAGGCAACCTACAGGATGAGAGAAAATTTTTGCAATCTATCCATCTGACAAAGGGCTAATATCCAGAATCTACAAAGAACTCAAACAAATTTACAAGAAAAAAACAACCCGATCAAAAAGTGCGCAAAGGATATGAACAGACACTTCTCAAAAGAAGACATTTATGTGGCCAATGAACACATTAAAAAAGCTCATCATCACTGGTCATTAGAGAAATGCAAATCAAAACCAAAATGAGATATCATCTCACACGTTGGAATGGTGATCATTAAAACATCAGGAAACAAGAGATACTGGAGAGGATGTGGAGAAATAGGAATGCTTTTACAATGTTGGTGGGAGTGTAAATTAGCTTAACCATTGTGGAAGACAGTGTGGCAATTCCTCAAGGACCTAGAACCGGAAATACCATTTGACCCAGCAATCCCATTACTGGGTATATACCCAAAGGATTATAAATCATTCTACTATAAAGACACATGCACACGTATGTTTATTGCAGCACTGTACACAATAGCAAAGACTTGGAACCAACCCAAATGCCCATCAATGATAGACTGGATAAAGAAAATGTGGCACATATACACCATGGAATACTATGCAGCCATAAAAAAAGATGAGTTCATGTTCTTTGCAGGGACATGAATGAAGCTAGAAACCATCATTCTCAGCAAACTATCACAAGAACAGAAAACCAAACACCACATGTTCTTACTCATAGGTGGGAGCTGAATAATGAGAACACATGGACACAGGGAGGGGAACATCACACACTAGGGCCTGTTGTCGGGTTGTCAGGGGGTGTCTAGGGGAGGGATAGCATTAGGAGAAATACCTAATGTAGATGACAGGTTGATGGGTGCAGCAAACCACCATGGCACCTGTACACCTATGTAACAAACCTGCACGTTCTGGACATGTATCCCAGAACTTAAAAGTATAATAAAAAAAATTGCTAAAAGATTACAAAACAGGTTTTTCGCTGTCATAGTCTGTGTTGTGTGCTATAAAGGAATACCTGAGGGTGGGTAGTTTATAAAGAAAAGGGATTTATTTGGCTCATGATTCTGATGGCTAGAATGTTAAGATCGGGCATCTGCATCTGATGAGGGTGTCAAGCTGCTTCCACTCATGGTGGAAGGTACAGGAATCACTTGGGAAGAAAGGAAACAAGGGGTCAGGAGGTGCCAGATTCTTTTTAACAGCCAGTTTTCCTGGAACTAACAGAGTGAAAAATCACTCACCACCACTCCAGGGAGGGCATTAATCTATTCCTAAGGGATTCATCCCCATGACCCAAATACTTCCTATTGGGCCCCACCTCCAACACTGGGGGTTGAATTTCATCATGAGCTTTGGAGGGGACAGACATCCAAACCATAGCACTTGCATACTTATAAAATCAGATATGCTTTAAAAGTGCTGATTTCACGTAAGGTGTTGGCACTAAAATATAACCCATTGTAGTAGGCAGAATTCCAAGATGGACCCTAGTACAGTTATAGAAAACAGTTAAGGAAAAATATTTTATATGTTCTTTATGACAAACAAGACAAATGGCAATGTTAGAAGTGACATGAAAATGGTATTTGGGTGGTCTCACCAATATTTGTTTTATGTAATTTTTAGAAGATATGTTAGAAATTTTTATCTTTCATATTAAAATGTATACAAAAGTGGTTTCTACTTCAGTGGCAGATCATAAATTTCTTGTAACTACCATGCTTCTTATGACAAAGAATGAAATATTTTGAATTTGGTGTTTTAATAACTGGGGACAAATTAGGTGAGATGTAAACTCTCTTGCCTTTTATTGTCTTGTCAAAGCACAAAGGAGCATTCACAGGATGGAAGGATGGCATTGTGCTTTTTATCATTAAAAGCTGAAAATGTGAACTGTAATAATGGTGTTTCATTGTTCTAAGTAGGCAAATAAAAATTTTTTGGCAATGTTGCATATATTATGATGCAAAAGAATTAACATTAGTTAATATTTGCAGTATTCGTATTTTGTTATTTAATTGCTTGCATTTTTTGCACTCACTTGTTTTTGCTTTTACTTTCATCAACTATGCTACTTTGTATTTTTTCTCTTTTTGATAGTAATATTTGCTTTTACAAAACAGGTATAAAATTATAAGAGGACCAAAAAGCAAAAGCACACTCATAACCCTACCCACTCAGAAACATATATCATTCTTTCAAATGATTCCCTGTGGGGAATATGTCTAAATATGTCCCCACATATTTAGATCCCTGTGTCTAAATATGTCTTCATGTCTAAATATTTTTATACAAGTAAAAGTTCTTCTTCAAGAGTTTGGAACTTGAATTTTTTTCACTTAACAATAGTGCTCTAACATTTCTGACAATAATGTGTATATTTATATGTTGTAAAAATAATTTAAAACCTAATTATTAGAACAACTTAGTCGTGTCATCACTTTTCAGAATCTTGTTTGCATATCTAAATGTGTCTCTACCTACATAGGGTTGTATTCTAATGAGGAGGGCAGAAAATATATAGATTAATATATAATATGCTTTGAAGTAAAAATAAAATGGGCATAATGGAAGTGGTGAGCCTAGGTAGGGTGGTCATGAAAGGTGTCTCTATTGGGTAGCATCTGAGCAAAGACCTAGATGATATCTGGGAGTTGGGCATGAGCAAGTCTGAGGAAAGAACTTTCTGGGCAGAAGGAACATTCACTTAGAAGGTTCTGGGGCACAGTCATGTGGCACAGATGCCAGTGTGGATAGAGACACAGAATTAGAGGAGGAGTGAGTGTTAGTGACATGGTGTTAGTTCATAGTAAGGAGTTGAAATGATGAGTTTACTTTTGGAAAGTATCACTGGGCATGTGTTTATATGTGTGTGTAAATGTGTTTTTATATTCACACATATATTATCTGTTTATCTGTGTCTGGAAAAATTTACAGAGGAGGAAGGATGTCAGTTGGAGGGGAGGTCAGCCAAGATCAGATTCTGGGGAGCTCTGCAAGGGCACAGTCTTGGGTCTCCAGTGCGCTGTCCTCAGGACAATTTGTTGAATGATAAGTGAATGAATGCTCCATTTTAGAAAGCAGCTAAAATACTGTTGTGAGTTCACATCACAGTGAGGGATTCAGGGTATTGAATCTTGGGGGGGTGAGTCAAACATTCAGAATCTGAAGGTTATGAGGTGGACGGAGAACTTGGGGAGAATGGAGCAGTCATTCACAACACATGTATGGTAGACAGCTCAGGCACACCTCAGACGTACTGAAATTCTCACTCTGTAGCCTGTGATTTAACTGTAATTATGGGTCTTATTTTGGGGGCATGAGTTGGGGAACAGGAAATAAGGCAGCCTCAAGGTAGATACATAAATTATAGGAGAGGACGGACATTATAGAGAAAAGGAGTGTCAGAAGTCTCAGACTGTGAAGCAACAGAGCCTCATAATCATGCCTACCTTTCCTCTCTCCTCCTGATTTTTCTCTAGAGTTTTGAAATCATTCAACTGCCAGATGTTTGGACTAAAATACATACTGTTTGAGTGCCTTAAAATTGCAGCTTTTAGTTACCTTTTAATTAGAAGCCCAGAAATAGTACCATAACCACCTGTTTTATATTCTGTTAATAGCCATTAAAAAAAATACAAGTACCACTCTACTGCTGGCAGACACCATTTGTGAATGGACAGTTTTCCAGATGGCGGTTTGGAAATCATTGGTGTGGAACTCTATCTTTTTCCCCATAGCATTGGACCTGCTGGATGGGACTCCAGGCCAGTGCACAAAAGTCAATTTAATCCATAATGTATCTGCAGTATAGCTTTGAACAAAGAAAATTATAGAACTTGTCACGTGAGGCTATGTTTCTAAGAAAAATGTCCCAAAGGTAATGTAGATCCCATGGCTTGAGCAGACCCTTTGGGAGGGTGTGAGGATGAAGTGCTTGCTGTATTTAAGGACCTAAAGGAGGGCTGAGAGGTGGAATCTGAGGGAATAGAGGGCAGGCCCAGAGCGAGCCTCAGTAATTTTGAAATAAGGGACGGTAGACATTTCTGCCTCTTTGTTATAATGCCCTCATACTAGTTTTGATCTAAATTGGTTTCTTGGCCATAGTCTTTCTCATCTGTTACCAGAAAAGCCTCAAGATTAGTCTACCTGTTTTTTTTCCCACCCATTCTTCTGTTGTAGAACACAGCAATGTGGGATTTTAGATCTGACAGAGATCTCATATCAGCTGGTCTGAACCTTTTTAATTTACATAGTTGTAAAATCAGATCCAAAAACGTTCATTTTGCCTGAAGTGCATTTTGTCCTCAAGGTGCTGTCTCTGAAACAGACAAAAGTTCATTCTGAGTTGTTGCAAAGCATTTTACTGCTTATGACAGTGGGAGAGGGAGTGGATAGGTAAAGATCTCGTCTTGTTCTGCATTATTTTTCATTTAGTCTAAGAGAAAGTCTCACCTGGAAGACTGGGGTATTATTTGATCACATTTTAAGGGAAGGATAGATTCTGGCTACTTTTAGAACCTCATCACAGGAGTTGGGTCAGGTGGGCTCTGTGGTGAGGAGGAACGTGCCAGGAAGGAAAGGCCTAAGGTGAGGTAGAAGAGGAGGTGCTGGTGAGTGGACCAGGCTTCTGGAACCAGCAAAGTTTTACAGTAGTTGGGGAAGATAAAATAATGGGGAGATTTGCCCTGATTCTTTTTCCCTGTTCTCAACAGTATTGCTGATTCTTCTACTGTAGACCACACCTCATGTAGTAGAAGTGAAAATCTCAAGTGGGAGGATAATTTCAGGCGGCAACAGTTTTGAACGGGGTTGGAAACAAAAGAGAGAAGGAAAATCGGCCCTGGAAGTGGAGAAATGTCCCTGTGGACAGAGGGTTGGGGTGTGCTGTTTAGATGTAAGGGCATTCCCAAATTAGGGAATACTTTATGTTAAGTGACCTCATATTTGGGGGTGCTCTGAATTGCTGCCAGTGATGGCATTAGCACCAAAGATTGCTTCCTCTCTTGAAATGGCAAGAATTCATAGACTCTGGCATCCATAGAGAAGTAGGCAAGCCTCCAGAAGACGCTTATGGAAGCTGTATCAAGTCTTTACCATTTCCAAATTTTCCTGATGCAGTAACGGTTATGTATGAGAGAAAGTCATAGGAGGAGGAGGTGCCCAACAGGTGTGTTACAGGAGAGGAGGAGAGCTTTACTCTCCCTTAACTGTGCCTCACGCCTCTCCACTGAGCGTACCCTTTGTTTCTGTGAGTCTGTCCTGTGGCCATCCAAGAAGGTGCTTTCTTACCTCATGAGAAATTGACTCTGAAAGAGGCCCAGAAGCTTCCCTTGGGCTCCAGTCTGTGGTATGGACTGAAAAAAGGGGATTTTTTCCTTCCAGGTCCCACCCTGTACTTTCAGTGCTGTATGTGCTCATTAGGGCATCACCTCTTTTCTAGATCGAGAAGCTTTGCTGAACGGCAGTGTTGGAAAATGGGTAGTGTTTTCTGAATAATTGTTACCTAATCTTTAGCCACACTTAACATCTTTAAATAATAAGTGGAGATTCTCCTGGTCATATTTTTCTCTTCCCTCTACAGCTGTCAGTTGTTGATGTCAGCTAAAGATAGAGAGGCTCTCAGACCATTGTTTATGAAGAATGGGGTCAGAGGGCCACCTGCATTAGAACAACCTGGGGTAAAGGGTGATTTGTAGCTCAAAATGTAGATTCCTGGGCCCCGTTCCAATTGGATTCCTTGACAGTCAGGCCCAGAAATCTGTTTGAGAAACATAGATGCCTCAGGTGATTCTGATGCATATAGACATAAGTTCTGAAAGAATGAGGGCAAGGACCTTGTCTGGTTTGTACATTGTGCAACCGCCAGCACCAAGAACGGTGCCTGACACATGTGTGCACTGCTAGTTTGTTGAGTGGGTGAATGAGTTCTTGGGCCCAGTTTTCCACTGCTTATCTGCTGTTGGTTAGGGAATCTTGTTACAATTTAATTTTAAGAAAATAATATCTCTTAAGTGACAGGTTAGGAGCTCTCCTTTATGTAAATTATTTGAAATTTAGAAGGTTAAAGTGACCCTTTTTTTGCATTGCTTATGGAAAATATTTTGTCTGGCACAGAGTCACACAAAGGCTAAATGGCTATATGTTGGATTCGTTTTCAGCCATGGTCCAAATAAAGTTGCTTAAAAAATGAGGCGCTTTTATGTTACATTGACCTTCATATTTGAGCTATTTTGAAAGATTGATTCTTAAAGTTCTGTTAGCTAAGATGAAGCTATTTAGAAATGTAAGGTGGTTTTATTTGTGCGTACATGTGATTTTGAATTCTGCTCTTCACCCCCTGCCGTGAATAAAATGTGTGCTTTCTAAAAATATTCCTAATTGAAATACCCTGGGTCCCAAAGGGGGTTAAATTGTGAGCAAACAATAGGCACAGATTGTTGTCTCTCATGAAGCTTGAGGTGAACATGGTTCTCTTTCCCGGGTATTTATTTTTTAAGAGACTGAAAATAGCACCCCAAGCCTTTTGAGTCCTTTTTGTTTCATTTTATATTTGTACTAAGCAGACATCTGAGTATTCACTGTTTTTGAGTATATAATAGCTACTGTGTTCTCATTTTTTAATGTTTTGTTTTATTTTTAAATCAACTGAAAATGACCTTGTTCTTGTTGAGTAATTTTTTCCCACCAGCTTCACTCCCTACTTAATGGTTTTAGAGAAGTATGTTGTAGGATAGGAATGGCTGGCATATTCTTTCAAGAGACTTATATGCTACCTCCTTAAGAAAAAAAGACTGATGTTATAATTATCTTGTTCCCAATGTAACAGTGTTTTCTGATGAAGGTAAGCAGGCCCAATTGGAAATATGGTTATAGATTTTTTTTTTTTTTTTTTGAGACAGGGTCTCACTGTATCACCCAGGTGGAGTACAGTGGCATCCTGAATAGCTGGGACTACAAACGTGCACCGCCATGCCCAGCCCTTTTTTTTTTTTTTTTTTTTTTGGTCAAGACAAGGTTGCCATGTTGCCCAGTCTGGTCTCGAACTCTTAATCTTAAGCCATCTGCCTGCCTTGGCCTCCCAAAGTATTGGAATTACAGGCCACACCGCACCTGGCCTGGTTATAGATTACTTTTTAAAATTCGTCTAACAAATACTATTTGAGTGTGTTCGTGGTGCCAGGTGGGATGCCAGGCTCTGGGATATAGACATGAATGATACATCTTCTGAATTAATAAGTTTATATTCTTGTTGGGAAGATGGACAACTAGCTGTTAATGATAAAGAGTGGCAAATATGTGGGAGGTATTGCTGCATGCAGTGAGAGCACAAAAAATACAAGTAAAACCAGAACTAAGCTGTAAAGGATTTAGAGTTGATTAGGGTGGGGAAGGGTGTTGCAAGCAGCAGAATAAAGTGATTTGTAGGCATGTAAACTTTGGTGTATTCTAGTAATGTCAAGTGGTTCTGGGTAACAGTTGTATCAGGAGCTAGGGCATGAATAATGTTATCCATGCTAAGAATGTTTCATGTAGAAAAGTGTTGAAATTTTAATAAAAGCAATGATTTTTATCAGTCAACCAAAATTTTAAAATATGTTGTTTGCTTTAAAACTCAACACATTTTAAAATTTTGGTTTAGCAATAAGAATCATGCAACTTAAAGGATGTAAGTGAGAATTTTAAGAAATATCAAGCAGTATTTCTTTTGGTGATTTTAACTTAAATTCTTCCATTGTTTGCTCAATACTTACATGCTGATTTACTGCTGTGTTTTTCTGGAATTTGGGTGTGTGTGTTTGTAGTTTGTACTTGGAAGTAATTACAGCTATTTGAAAAGACTGAATTCTGCCATAATCTTATGAACTTAGCTGCATTTTCTGGAGAGCTTTTATATTAGAAAAGAAACTTACCGTTTTCATTTACAGTCTTAGGCAGTATGTTTATAGAAAACCCTGTAAACACACCAAATAAAGCAGAATTTCAGGAATCTTGAAGCATGAACTAGGAGACTAAAATTAGGTGTTGTATGTTTAGGTAGTTTTTAGGTAGATCATTCAAAATAGATTGTAGTTAGAGAATTCACTTGTCGTCAGCATTCTTCTTAATTATACCCCAAATCTTTATAACATGATCTTTTTACATGTATTTGCCAGTTTGTTTTTGTTAATTTGAGCTTAAATAGACCAAAATCAATTCACATTTACTTTAAAAAAAAAAAACTGAATTGTAAACAGCCTTTTGGCAAAAGATAAAGACTAGTAAAATAGAAAAAAAGAGATAAGAACTTATTCACTTTTAAAGAAGCAATTATGAGACATTCTTTTTATTATTATTATTATTATTATTATTATACTTTAGGTTTGATGGTATGGATTACAATTCTGTATTGTACAATATATTCTATTGTTTTATTCCTGATTTTGTTCCTGAATTGTCCCACAGAATTTTTTATGTGTGTAACACATAGCTCATATATATATATATACACACTTTTTCTATTGACATTTAGAAGCTTTAAGGATCTGTTTAGCGGTATCTGTTTGGTCCATGTGTTTCTGCATGGAGTGTTGGACTTAATGACATTTTAATCCATTGTATTTTCCAGGTGTTCATGATTTATTTTTTGTTTCCATTTTTTGACCATGACCATTGGTTTCTTGGGTACTGTGTGTAATAACATAGACTTTTATGGATAGAAAATCTAAATGGCATAAATCATGTCCTCTCTTTCCATCTGATCTGCTTCGGGACAGCCTTTATTTGATCTGAGCTATTGATACTTCCTCCTCTCCGGGCCTTCACCACCAGTGACCACTATTCAACATCTGGCCCACTCTCAGTCATCCTCCTGCTTATGCTTGTCCCCTCCTTGAAGGGTTCCCACTGCATGTAGGACAAAGGTCAAATTTCGTAACGGGTCAGGCCTGGTCTTCATAGTCTGGTATTCACTAATTTTTGGTCTCAATCTCATCCCTTAGAGGATTACCTCTGTCCTTCACAAGCTCTGTGCTCCAGACTTATATTAAAAGCAAACAAATAAAACTTGGTTTTCAGAAAATGCCCGATTCTCTATTACCACCTGCTTTTGTACCTCCTCTGAGGGTACTTTACTGAGTAGGCAGAATTGGTTGTTCCTTATTTCTTTTATGCTTCGTAGCATTTTGTTCATTTAGCAGTTATAACTCTTACGAAACTGTATTGTTAAGGTGTATGTATTAGTCTCTCCAACTAGACTGAGTTTTGCAAAGAACCTGACGCGCTCATTTTTATATCCTTAAGGCTAAGCACAATCCTTGGCATATGGTAGAGAGTCAATAATCTTTAGAGTGAAGCTACTTAATTTGTCTAGTATTATGAAAGTATGAAAACAGGATAATGTTTGAACAGAGATATAAATATTTAGATCTGGAAGCTGGGTGTAGTGACTCATGCTTGTAATCCCAGCACTTTGGAAGGCCAAGGTTTAGAGGATCACTTAAGGCCAGGAGTTCAAGACCAGCCTGGGCAACATAGTTGAGACCCCCCCATCTCTACAAAAAATGGAATAACTGGGCATGGTAGCATGCATCTGTAGTCCTAAATACTTAGGAGGATGAGCCAGGAGGATTGCTGGAGCCCAGGAGGCTGCAGTGAGCTATGGTTGCGCCACTGCTCTCCAGCCTGGGCAACAGAACAAGACCATCTCTAAAAAAGAAAAAAAAAATCTTAAATGTGTCTTGGGAAAGTAGTTTATAATGACATCCCAAAAGGCATCTGAGGAGGTATCCCAGACTAAAGACAGTTAGAAGTAACTATTTGGGAAATCAGATTTTAAGGTGCCATCTGGAACACGTTTGGGGCTAGATAAACCTACATCTATTTTTGAGTATCCCCAGAATTCACTAGATAGACCTATATGTTTATAGTGATTTGTTGAATAGAAATGCATTCTGTTCCAAATAACACCCAGCATAGGCATTAAAAAAAGATCTGGCTATGGGGAACCTTCACATAAATAATATCTTAGAGTGCTAGCACTTACCAGTGTTATGAAAGTAATACACAGGTGCTCTTTTGTTCAGATATATCATTACTGTGATGTTGATTATCTGTGTAAGAAAATATGAGGCACAATGAGTTCACACAAATATCTGAAGCCTAGATGAACATTTTTGAATGCATTTTTTGAGTTTAGAGATTCAAATCAATATATCCTTGGTATAACATGGTGTATCAGTCTTTGGGCATTGCAGATAAAGGACCTTTCAGTTTGGGTTTAAATATAGAAAACTTTTAGTTTTGTGATTTTCTTTTAATTTCAAAAGAAACTGTGGTTTTTATTTTTCAGTGTTGAAAATGAGCCCATGAGCACAAGTCAGAAAAAGGAAAATGTACTTTCATCAGAAGCAGTAAAGGTATAGTTTTAACTTAATATTATTTTATATCAAGCAAATATCTTAAATTGCTGTTAATTCTTTTTAGATTCTGTCATCTTATTTTACATTTCAAAAAGAGCACTGTATAATTACTTTTTGTGGAAATCCAGCCCAGCTTTGTCGGACACTTGCATCGGGAGGTGGGATGGGAGTCTGGACAGGTGGGAAAGGCTCTGAGAAGGGAGTATACAGAGTGGTGTTCTTGGCTTTGCCACTAACCCAACTGTGTGATCTTCAGCTGAGGCATTTAACTTCTTTGTGTCTTTGTTTGCTAATCTGTAGGTCAGATCACATGACCTCCATGGTCTCTTTTTTCTAGGAAGTTCTGGGATTTATGAGTTTTCTGAAATGTTGCAAAGTAATAGTGCTTTTGGAAGGTAGAAGTTAATAATCTGTTTCTGCATATCATTGCTCTGTGTTAGGTGTGTTTGGTTAGCTTGCATGTCATTCTTGGAACTTCTCTAAGAGGACAAGCACAAAAAGTAGATAAGCTACACACCTACATAGGGGATTCTCCATGAGTAGTTGAAAATCCTTGAAAATCACTAAACCTTTTGATCTCTCTTTTTATTCATAAGCGATTTGATTTTCTAGAAATTTGATGTTTCCAATTTCTAGGTATGTGATCACGTTTTGGTAGCTAACCCACAATCATGGCTGTTGGTCCCAGTTGCTTTCTTTTCACATGATTTGTGACAGTCAAGGAGAAAATTTGAACCTTCTGGGGATTTCAGAATAAATTAGCTTGGTCAGTAGAAAGACTGAAAAGTTATTTCAATTCTTCATTACTGATATGGGCACTTTTTAATATTTTTAAAAACTATATAATGCCCAAGTACATTACACATTATAAAGACAAAGTTGTTTTAATTCTTTATTTCTGCCTTCTCCGTTATAATACAAAAATACTTATTGAAAGGAAAAAATGAAGATCACCTTGCTTTCCTTTCTTCACTCCTTTGTGAGTCTGGTTACTAAATCCTCCTCCTGATGGTTTTATCATGTATCTCACTTAACTTCTCTTCTGCAATCAGTTGTTAGCCAGCCTGCTGGTTTACCATTATATTGGCTCTATAGCTGCTGCTGATTTTTCAGTTTTTACATGCCTTGAGTTTCCCCACTCCAGACTTTTACTTCTAATGCCATAAATGAAACTTGCCCTTGTGTTGTTTCATAGGAAGGCTGTTACTTCTGAGATCTCAAACTTCCAAGTTTCTTTGGTTATCAGCTTTTGTCATTCCATCTCTTAATCCCTTGTTGCCTCTGTACTCACCCTTGACCTTTACTAAACCTTCCTGCTTTCCTTGCTCCCTTCTCTTAGTCTCTGCTTCTTTCCCCATTTAGCCTATACCTGCTGGTTTATTTTAGCTATACTTTCACCTAAATAAATCTTCAGTCTCCAAACTCGGATAAATTCAGCCTCTTATTTCCAATAGTGCTGTTTTCCACCTGCAGAGGCTCTGAAAGTTACATCTTTGTGGATTCAGTAAATATATTTGGCAAATAGAATAGCTGGGCCTCTATGCTAACAATCTTTTCTATCCATTCTTAACATCTAATTTTGAGTGCCGAGGATAATTTTGTTTTGGCATCTAAGCCCCTAAGTAAATACCATGCAGTCATGAAACTGTTTCTCTTGTGATTTGAAGCCTATAGGTTTACTTACATACAGAAACTGCAGTTATCCTGTAATAGAAAGGATACCGTGGCACTTTTTCTGGGGTATCCTGTGCATTTTGGCTCACGTAACTTTTTAAAAAACCTTCTGGAATCTACTGGTAGGATTTCTTCAACCTAGCCACACAGTCCCAGTTGTCCAGGGACTGTTGCTACCAGGCATCATAACAAATATGTATTTTGGTAATGTAAACTAAATTTTATAATGCTTTCTGTGATAAGAGAAAAAATGTGCAGCATTTCCCAGTTGTTCAGAACCATAACAGATTTATGTAAACATAACCTTATATAGTCTTCTTTTGTGTTTGACCTTGAGATACCCACTGATGATGTCAAAGATTGTTGGTTGCAAGACAAGTTTGAACTACAAAAATTAATTGTATTTTTAAACAATTAGAGATTATATTTTTTATTAACTTTGGACACCATTAAATTTTTGATTCTTAAAATACCACTTACATGCTACACAAATTTTGCTATTTTACTAACATCAGTGGCTACTTCTAACATTTATATCTATTTTTCTACTGGAATATGTATTTTATGTTAATAAGGTTTTTATATCTAGCTGGAGATGCTTCTGGAAATTTAGTCCACATTCGATCATTGTCTTGTAGCCTTAAACTCTTGCTTCATTCACATCTACTTTGTGTTATGCCCTGCTCTCTTCTACCTATGTCAGATGAATATTTATCCCTTTCTCCCTTGAAAGGCTAAATTCCCTCAAGCCCCCACCTTGACTACAATGTGCAGTGGTATTGGTGTCCTTGCTTTACTGCCTTTCCTTGGCCCTTGCCTTGACTACTGCTATCCCTCCGTCTTCACTGGCTTCTGATTTGCATCAGGTCTCTGTGTTTCTCTTTAAATATATAAAATTAAAAACAATGTTTTTGTTTTATTTTTGTGAGTCTGGTTGCCTTTCCTTTTGGTCTGTTATTCTACTTCTACCTTTTACCTAAAAATTCCTTATGAAAGTCTGTCTTAAGCATCGTTCAGTTCTTAATGCTTTCTGCTCTGATTCCTGTTTCTCTTTTAGTTCCCTCTGACATGGGAAGCCTGGTACTGTGTCTGGCACATATGTCATGGATGCTCAGTATGTAGTCGCTGATTGAATGAAAGCTATTCCATGAAACCAATTACATTCATGTTCACCAGTGACCTTTTGCTGACCACATTCGGTAACCTTTCCCTAGTTCTCATTCTATTTAACCAGTTGAAACACTTTTTTTTCAAGTCTTTCTCTCCTTTTTAGAAATGTTCTTTGGTTTATCTTTGCTTCTGTGATATTGTCCTGTCTTGGTCCCATCCCTACCTCTGGCTAGTTCCTTCAGTTTCCGTCACTGATTTCTTTTGGCTAAATACTTTTTCGTGAAGATGTTTCTCAAAATCTTCAGTTCTCCTCAGTGTCAGTCCTCTGAAGTAATATCTTCCAATCCTTTGGTGTCATCTTTTGGCTCCTGTGTCTTTACCTGATATCTAGAGCTCCAGACTTGATTATCAATGTTCCAGACATTTCCCTGTGGATGTCCCTTTGATCTCAAATTCAGTTTATCCAAAAGCCTTAATATCTTCGGAGATGTTTTTTCAGTTTTTTTGTTTTTATTTTTTCTTGGGAGTGTTAGTGGTGGAAAGTAGGGAGGATTGTCTTACTGTTTGGGTGAAGGAAGAGCCCTTGGGCTCAACTTCTCTATTTGAAGATTTTCAAGCAAACTCTTAGTTTTAATCCCATGTCTGACACTGCCTTAAGTGGTTCCTAGTGTCTTCAAATCCTAAGTCATTTCAGATTGCCTGTGGGATGATTGTTAGGTTCAGAGTCCCTTTTTGCAGTCACTTAGGTAGAAGCTTTCTCTGCCTCTGTCTGCTTTTGCCTTCTAAACCTTTTCTGAAATCTCTTGCCTGTTATATTCGGCTGTTTTTGCATTGCTATAAAGAAATACCTGAGACTGGGTAATTTATAAAGAAAAGAGGTTTCATTGGCTCACAGTTCTGCAGGCTTTACAGAAAGCATAGCACCAACATCTGCTCAGCTTCTGGTGGAAATCATAGCAGAAGGCAAAGAAGGAGCAGACACGTCACATAGCAAGAGCAGGAGCAAGAGAGAGGGGAAAGCTGCCACACACTTCTAAACAACCAGATCTCACGAGAACTCACTCACTATTGCAAGGACAGCACAAAGCCATCCATGAGGGTTCTGCCCCCATGACCCAGACACCTCCCACCAGGCCCCACCTCCAACATCAGGGATTATATTTCAGTGTGAGGGAACAAACATCCAAACTGTATCACCAGTTATGTCTGTTCTCTTCCTGTCTTTGTACTTATAACTAAAAACAACAACAACAAAAATACCCTTTTGCAGTCATTTTAGAGTATTTTGTTCAAAAGGAAAAAATCAATGTGTGTATTCTATCCACAGTGTTAAACAGAATTTGTATCCCTTTGTATGTAGTTGAAAAAAGCGAATCTCAAATTAAGTCACTTGATACAATTCCCACTGGTAATGAACAGAGGCAAGAGAATTCAGAGGCAGTTATGTACCATGATTCTTCCTATTCGTGTACTGAATTTTTAAGCTATATTCATAAACTTCATTTATCAAAAATAAATCCTATTAAAACATAAAAAGAACAATGGCAGTAAGTCTTTTTCCAGAAATGAACCATGAGCTAAATGAGATTTAATAATCTTATATCTGGACCACAGGTTATAGATTCTCCAACCCAGGCCTCAATATATCGATGATTATTATGCATATTCTCCATAGCTTGGCATCTGCCTTATATAAAATCTACCACTGGTCCCATTTTAGAAGTGCTGCTCATGACTAATCATACAACTTTGGTGAAGGATTTAGCATCTTTTAAGAGGAAGTATTTGGTGTATGCCTGTGATATTCTTGTAAATAAAATGAAATTAATAAGTATCAACTTATTACATATCGATATCAGATATTTATGACACATAACCCTTATTTCTAATAAGTCAATCACTTATTACAAAGAACCACATTTTTTGTTACCACTGTTTAATAATTGATGTGTAGAAATGGAAGAATTGTAGCTCAAGACTATTTCACTGAGGCAGAATGATCACTAATTGTTCTTTACATTAATGCCCGTATTCAGAATACAGAATTCTGTAGTAAGATGAAGATTTTAAATATTTGCGTCTGTTCATATTTTGATTTTATGTAGCTCCTCTTTCCTTATTAGGTTTTCAACTCTTTCTCAGTGAGAGTAAAATGGTAGTCAAATTTAAATGTGTTAAATGTTGTCTTGGTTAGAGGGAAATTAATTACTGAACCAATTTTTAAAATATGTATGGCTTAAGTGTATGCTTGCTATCTTTGTTTGTTTGTTGTTTTTTTTGAGACGGAGTCTTGCTCTGTCATCAGGCTGGAGTGAGTGCAGTGGCGCGATCTCGGCTCACTGAAACCTTCACCTCCTGGGTTCAAGCGATTCTCCTGCCTCACCCTCCCGAGTAGCTGGGACTATAGGCACATGCCACCACGCTCGGCTAACTTTTTGTATTTTTAGTAGAGACAAGGTTTCACTGTGTTAGCCAGGATGGTCTCGATCTTCTGTCCTCGTGATCCGCCTGCCTCAGCCTCCCAAAGTGCTGGGATTGCAGGCATGAGCCACTGCGCCCAGGCTGTTTGTTTTCTAACAGACAGGTCTTGCTATGTCTGGCTGGCCTCAAACTCCTGGGCTCAAGCAATTCGCTCACCTCAGTCTCCTGAGTAGCTGGGACTACAGACAGGCGTACACCATTGCTCCCGGTGCATGCTGTCTTTTTTTTCTCAGCAATGCAAATAGTTGCAGCAGTATCATGTCAGTTTAATGTACAGATTTTTATACGTCTCTTTTTCAAACATAAGAGTGCTCCCACCCCAACAATAGTTGTACCTGCAACCCCGTATATAAATAGATTGCAGCACAGTTTTCCCTGTTGATGGTGGGAATGATTTGCCTGGAGCTTCACAGTCAGCCACTGTTCTCTGCCCCTGCCATTCCTGGCACCTCCTTGGAACAGTTTTGAAATTACATGTGTAATGATGGAAAGAACACAGTCTTTGTAACCAGATATGCCTGGACTTAAATCCTAGATCTTCCAGGTGGTGGCTTGGTAACTTCGGGAAATTTATTTAACCTCTCTGAATCCTGGTTTATTGATCTGTAGTAGGGCGGGTCCTTATTTCATAGAGGTGTTTTAGAATTAACTGAGATATCATGTTAAGTACTGTACAATGCCTGATACAGAGTAGGTACTTGGTAAAATGATTGCCTTCTTGCCGTATAAAGTCTGGCTAAAACTTAGAAATACTGTGAATCTTTGCTTGAAAATGGTGGTGATTTATTCTGGGTGAATAGTATAGAAGGCAGATATTTGAAATGTTGATTCTGCGTAACGTTTGAGAAGAAGGTATATACAGGAAGGCATACCATATTCAACTTTAGCTGGAAGTCAAAATCTTGCCTCTTGATTGCTTCTAAAAAAAAAAGTGAGTGCTATTGGAGTGCCCGAAATGGAAAATGCGCTCTGTGTTACTGTGCTGTCTAGTTGACCAAATGGACTGCCAGGGCTTAAGCCGGTCATTGTGGCTGATGGTAGTCTGGGGACTTGACATCTTGTAGTTATTGAATTGATTGTGTTGTAAGGTATCTGGTTTGATTTGCAGCCACTTCAACTATGGTATACCTGGAATGTTCCTACATTGTGGTATGATGGAATATCTTATCAAAATGGAAACTGAGTATGAAGGATCATGTATGTACTCTAGATTTTTGTGAGAAAATTTGCCTTTACAGGTGTCAGATACTGATTCTGGAACACGAGAGTGAGCGCCAGAAAGCTCTCAGAGAATCAAAAGCATTTATTATTCTGGCGCAGTGCTTTTGCTGAAATACTTATATCATAACAGGAGGGAATGGCTTTCCTGCCATTCCTTTTCTTGTTCCTTTCTCTTCTCTCTTTGTATACCTGCCCTGGTTGATTTGATTTCTGCCTGCATCTTGGCCAGTGGCTAGCTCATATATGTTCCTTTAGCCCAGCATATATCCTGAGCTTCAGGGTGACAGAGCCTGTTATTTCATGGACCTCTCCTCTCAGATGTCTCTGAGTATAAAGTTTGACATACTCAAAGTTGAACTCATTTTATTTTAGCTTCCTGCTATTTCTGGAAGTACCACCACACTACCCAATCTTGACACCTGAGAATGAATCTAGTATTTTATCTCCCTTCCCATTGAACTAAGGCCCATCAACAGCCCTTCCTTCATACGCATACCCATTGATACTGTATAACTCATACTTTTCTTATTTAGATCAGCAATTTCACCCATATTTTTTCTCTGATACATATGAGAGGTAACTGTTTTGGGTCACCTGTGGTTAAGGGCACTTATTTTAATAGTACATATAACTACATCTCTTTATCAAAAATTATATGGATTTGAAAACAGTGAAAGTAACACCCCAGATATAACTTTAATTCTATACCAGAACATTTTTAGAAGGTAAAATTTTAGCTTTTAAAATAATCTTAGTAATAAGTTATTAATTACATCCTAGAACTGATCATAACACTGATGTGTGATGATATAAAAGTTGCAAACAGCTTATTTTAAACTATAACCAGCTGCATTCAGGTAAGGTAGTTGCCTACCTACCTTGCCTGTTGTCATTTTCTAGTGAAAAGAATAACTCTGTGATAACGATCTAATGTTATCTTTGAAGCAAAATTACTTTAACAATAGGAGTATAAACAATTCATCTTTACAAATTTAGTTGTAAAATCCATTTATTGAAAAATATTGACATGAATATGTATCACTACTCACTAAGGAGTTAATCAGACAACCCACCACAACGAAATCCTTTATAAAGGTACTGATTTTGATTTAAGATTTTAGCATCAGCCTGTAATCCCAGCACTTTGGGAGGCTGAGGCAGGTGAATCACTTGAGTTCAGGAAACGGCGACCAGCCTGGCCAACATGGTGAAACCCTGTCTCTATTAAAAATACAAAAATTAGCTGGGCGTGGTGGGCGTGTGCCTGTAATCCCATTTACTTGGGAGGCTGAGGCAGAAGAATGGCTTGAATCTGGGAGGTCGAGGTTTTGGTGAGCCGAGATTGCAGCACTGCACTCCAGCCTGGGTATAAAGCATTTTTCTCAAAATTGTGAATTTCAAGTATTGGTGGTGGAATTTCAACTTTTGGCAAAATTTCCAAGTAATATGTGGCAGCCAGATGTCTTAGTAGAACATTAACTAGAATTATTTAATAAGGAGTGGGTTTTAGTTTGTGAATGCCAAATTTTAGTTACCGTTAATAACTTCAGTAATAATCCTACTCATGATGAAAGTATGTAAGATTATTGTTTACCTACACCCTGTGGTGTCAAGGCAGACATATGATGTTAAGGATATACACTGGAAGAACGTAAATGTAATTTCCGTCCTGGAAAACTTGAACTGTAGAAGGAATTTTCCAGGCAAAGAGAGCAAGGGATAAGTCCCAGCAGTGGGAATAGCATTCTGCAAAGATATACAGTAGTGTGAGAGAAAGAAATGTAGGGAGGGAGAGAGGAAGGAGGAGATAGTGAATGGTAATGCGTGTGAAGACAGTAGGCATTGCAAGCATTGTGAGTGGTAAGAGATGAAATTGGAGAAAGCCGTGGGGGCTATATCCACCAAGATCTTGAAGGCAATGCCAGGGGGCTTGGATTTTATCCTGTTGGCAATGCTCAGCCATTGCAGGGATTTAAGAATGATCATATTTGGCTTCTAGAAGATTGCTGTGGTTTTTGTTTGGAGAACGTAGTGGGGGATAACAGATGTGGAAGCAACAAATCCGGTTAGGCCACCGATAAACACTATTCTAGGGGCGAGGTTATGGTGATGGTGTCCTGATGTTTTCTCTGACTTTAACAAGTGGGAATTTTAAACTTTATAGAAGAAGGAAGAAAGGAGACATAGCATGGCCAAGTTCAGTTTGGAATGTTTTGAGTTTGAGGTCCAATGAAGCATCCAGGTATGGAGATAGATGCCTGGTTGGTAGTTTAGGAGTCTGAGCTAGGGATACAAATCTGAGGATCATCATCTGAATATTTGAGTCTGTGGGCAAGAGATTTCATAAGAGCATGAAGGAAAAGCTGATATAGGCTGGAAATTGGAGGAGCATGTTATATGAGGGATGGCTACAAGAAGTGAACGTGAAAGAGATGGAGAAGAGTATTCAGAGAGTACGAAGGGAAACCTCAGAGTGATGCCATGGAATCTAAAGGAAGAATGGTTTTCAGGAAGAGATTCAGTCTCACATTCTGCAGACACATCATATAAGATCAGGACATAAGAGCAGTCCATTGGAGTGATTAATCATTAGAATGGTGTCCCTGAAAGGTCATGGTTAGGATTATTGGGGAGGTAGCCCAATTGTTGGGACTTAGGAAGTGACTGGGAGTAAAGGAAAAGAAACAGGGAGGGTGGTAACTCCTTTGTAGCGAGGTTAGTAATGAGGACAGAGGAGAAGGCTGTCTCTGGATATACTTTTGAATGGTAGAATCTCACAGAAGGGCCAGATCAGCAACTGAGGTTCCTGAGGGACACCAAGGATTATGAACTGGTGCCCTGCTGAAGGAATTAGCTTTGGGAGGTGGAATTCTCCTTTTATTGCAAGGGCCAGTGAAGGAAGTGGGCTAGATGCTGCTGCTGCTGTTGCTGCTGTAACTGCTGTGATGCAGGTAGAGAAGAGGTGGAGTCAGGACTGTGAAAGAGTGTCTTTCTGAAAAAACAAGGCTTTCTGAGCTCTTCTGAAATACTCTTTCTGATACTCTCTGAGCGAGTGAATGGGATAGTTGAGGGGATGGCTAAAAGGATGCGAGAAAGGTTTGAAATAGCTGCTGTGAAAAATGGGGAAAGGTTGCAGACCAGTTTTGAGCTGAGGCTGTAAATCATGAATGATTGGCACCCTGAATCTGTATAGCTCTGCATATCCCTGCAGATTTTTTAGGTGAGACTCAGTCACCTGTTTGGAAAAGAGAAATCTGGAATTTTCTGGATAGGGGTGACCAAGGAGCAAAAGAAAGAGGCTTTGAGGTAATTGGCCATATTTGAGATCTGGATAGAGAAGATAGGAACATTTTTTGGAACTGAAAGGGACAGAGTAAGAACCAGGACAAAAGCTGTGATGATGTAGGAGAGCTGGTGTGATGGGTACACCTAGGACAATTGGGTAAGGGAGCTGGAAAGATGAGCAGGTGTGAACACTGGGGAATGCCTGAAATGCAGAATCTGAAGCAGTGCAGTTATGGGTCAGGACAAAGGCGAGGGTTAGCCAAAGGGGCAGGGAAGTGGGAAGTGGAAGTGGAGGGCATTGGAGTTGAGAGTGCCAAGGAACCCAGGTGGGGTGGGGAGTCAGAGTGGTCTAAAGGGTTGTACTTGTTATGCACAATGAGGTCAAAGCCTGTGGTAGAAAGGAGGACCAAGCCAGCTGCTAGAGACAGTAAAGGAAGAATTACCTGGCCATTCTGTGTTTTCTACTCAGATGCTTTGAAAAAATTGACACATAAAAATTGACAGATAATCGTACATATCCATGCTGTACTGAGTGATATTTTGATACACATATATAATGTGTAATTATCAAATCAGGGTAATTAGTATGTCCATAACCTCAAACATGTACCATTTCCTAGGAACACTCAATTTTTTTCTTTTAGCTGTTTGAAAATACACAATAAATAATTGTTAACTGTAATTACCCTAAAGTGCTATAGAACTCTTAGAATTTATTCCTTCTATCTAGCTTTAATTTTGTATCCATTAACCAACCTCTTTTTATCCCCCTCTCCTCTACCCTTGCCAACCTCTAGTAACCACCATTCTACCTCTACAAGACCAACTATTTTAGCTTCCATATGTGAGTGAGACCATGCAGTATTTCTTTCTCTGCCTGACTTATTTCATTTGACGTAATGTCCTCCAGGATCGTCTACATTGCTGCGAATGATGGAGTTTCATTCTTTTTTACGGCTGAATAGTATTTCATTGTGTGTACATAAACCACATTTTCTTTTTCCATTTGTCTGTTGATGGACACTTAGATTAATTCCATACTTAGCTGATGTAAATAGTGCTGCAATAAACATGGGCGTGCAGATATCTCTTTGACATACTGATTTCCTTTTCTTTAGATGTATATTTAGAATTGGGATTGCCCGGTCCCATAGTAGTTTATTTTTGGTTTTTGGAGCAACCTCCATACTGTTTTCCATAATGATTGTACCAGTTTATATTTCCACCAACAGTGTATAACAGTTCCCTTTTCTCTACATACTCACCAGCATTTGTTATTTTTTGTCTTTGTGATAATAGCCATTCTAACTGGGGTGTGATACCTCGTTGTGGTTTTGAAGTGCATTTCCTGGATAATTAGCAATGTTGAGCATTTTTCATGTACTTGTTGACTATTTGTGTGTCATCTTTGATAAATGTCTATTCAGATTAATTGCCCATTTTTATTTCTTCAAATTATTTTAATAGTTTGGTAGCACAGGTGGAGTTTGGTTATAGGGATAAGTTCTTTAGTGGTGATTTCTGAGATTTTGGTATAGCCATCACCCAAGCAGTGTACACTGTACCCAGTGTGTAGTCTTTTATCCCTCATTCCCCTCCCACCCTTCCCCCCAAGTCCCCAGAGTCCATTTTTATCATTCTTATGCCTTTGCATCCTCTTAGCTTAGCTTTCACTTATAAGTGAGAACATATGATGTTTGGTTTTCCATTCCTGAGTTACTTCACTTAGAATAATGGTCCCAACTCCATCCAAATTGCTGCAAATGCCCTTATTTCATTCCTTTTTATGGCTGAGTAGTATTCCACGGTATATGTACACACAGACACACACACACATATAATACACACACACACATATAATACACACACACACACACGTTTTCTTTATCCACGTGGTTGATGGGCATTTAGGCTGGTTCCATATTTTTGCAATTGCAAATTGTGCTGCTATAAACATGTGAGTGCAGGTGACTTTTTCATATAATGACTTCTTTTCCTCTGGGTAGATACCCAGTTGTGGGATTGCTGGATAAAATGGTAGATCTACTTTTAGTTGTTTAAGGAATCTCCGTACTATTTTCCATAATGATTGTACTAGTTTACAGTCCCATCAGCAGTGTAAAAGTGTTCTCCTTTCACTGCATCCATGTCAACATCTATAATTTTTTGATTTTTTAATTATGGCCATTTTTTGCCATACTTAAATATTGTGGTATCACAATTGTGGTTTTGATTTGCATTTCCCTGATAATTAGTGATGTTGAGCATTTTTTCACATGTTTTTGTTAGATTTGCTTTTGGGTTCTTAGTGATGAACTCTCTGCCTAAGTCAATGTCTGGAAGAGTCTTATGGATTTTATCTTCTAGAATTATTATGGTTTCAGATCTTACATTTAAGTCTTTGATCCATCTTGAGTTGACTTTTGTATAAGGTGAGAGATGAAGATCCAGTTTCATTCTTTGACATGTGGCTTGCCAATTATCCAAGCACAATTTGTTGAATAGGCTGTCCTTTCCCCCACTTTATTTTTGTATGCTTTGTTGAATATCAGTTGGCTGTATTTGGCTTTATTTCTGGGTTCTCTATTCTGTTCCTTTGGTCAACATGCCTATCTTATACCACTACCATGCTGTTTTGGTAACTATAGCCTTGTAGTGTAGTTTGAAGTCAAGTGATGCCTCCAGATTTGTTTTTTGTTGTTGTTGTTTGTTTGTTTTTTGCTTAGTCTTGCTTTGGCTATGCTTTGGCTATGTGGGCTCTTTTTTGTTCCATATGAATTTTAGGATTCTTTTTTCTAGTTCCATGAAGAATGATGATGGTATTTTGATAGGAATTGCATTGAATCTGTAGATTACTTTTGGCAGTATGGTCGTTTTCACAATATTAATTCTACCCATCCATGAGCATGGGATGTGTTTCCATTTGTTTGTGTCACTGATGATTTCTTTCAGCAGTGTTTTGTAGTTTTCTTTGTAGAGGTCTTTCACCTCCTTTGTTAGGTATACTCCTAAGTATTTTTTTTTTTTTGCAGCTGTTGTAAAATGGATTGAGTTCTTGATTTGTTTCTCAGCTTGGTCGTTATTGGGGTATAGCAGTGCTCCTGATTTGTATACATTGATTTTTTTTATCCTGGAATTTTACTGAATTCATGTATCAGATGTAGAAGCTTTTTGGATGAGTCTTCAGGGTTCTGTAGAAACACAATCATATCATCAGCCAACAGTGACAGTTTGACTTCCCCTTTACGAATTTGGACCCTTAATTTATTTCTCTTATTTGATTGCTCTGGCTAGGACTTCCAGTACTATATTGGATAAGAGTAGTAAGAGTGGCATCCTTATCTTGTTCCAGATCTTAGCAGAAAAGCTTTTAACTTTTCAACATTTACTATGTTGTTACCTGTGGATTTGTCATATATGGCCTTTGTTTCATTGAGATACATTCCTTATATACCTATTTGTTGAGAGTTTTTATCAAGAAGGGATATTAAATTTTATTAAACGTTTTTCTGTTTCAGATGATCAAAAGGTTTTTATCCTTCATTCTGTTGATGTGATGTTTATTGTGTTGTATATGTTGAATTGTCTTTGCATCATTGGGATAAATTCCACTTAATTATGGTATATAATCTTTTTTCTGTGCTGTTGGATTTATTTTGCTAGTATTTTATTGGAGATTTTTGCATCTTGTTATTCTAGGACAATGGCCTGTAGTTTTCTTTTGTGTGTGTTTGTGTGTCCATGTCTGGTTTTGTTATCAGGGTAATGATGGCCTTGCATAATGAATTTTTGAAGAATTCTGTCTCCTTCGATTTGTTGAAATAGTTTGAGAATAATTGGTGTTCTTTAACAGTTTAGTAGAATTCAGCAGTGAGGCTGTGTAGTCTTGGGCTTTTCTTTGTTGGGAGATTTTTTATTACTTATTCAACCTTGGTACTAGTTATTGGTCTGTTCAGGTTTTCTGTTTCTTCTTACTTCAATTTTGGTAGATTGTATATGTCCAGGTATCAGGGAATCTGCCCCGATAGTCACGTAGGTTCTTTTCTATTTTCCTTAAGCATCAGTCGGCTTGAGAAGTAAAGGGACAGAGTACAAAAGAGAGAAATTTTAAAGCTGGGCGTCCAGGGGAGACATCACATGTTGGTAGGTTCCGTGATGCCCCACAAGCTGCAAAAATCAGCAAGTTTTTATTAGGGATTTTCAAAAGGGGAGGGAGTGTGCGAATAGGTGTGGGTCACAGACATTAAGTACTTCACAAGGTAATAGAATATCACAAGACAAGTGGAGGCAGGGCGAGATCACAGGACCACAAGACTGGGGTGAAATTAAAATTGCTAATGAAGTTTTGGGCACCACTGTCATTGATAACATCTTATCAGGAGACAGGGTTTTGAGAGCAACTGGTCTGACCAAAAATTTATTAGGTGGGAATTTCCTCTTCCTAATAAGCCTGGGAGCACTATGGGAGACTGGGGTCTATTTCACCCCTACAGCCTCGACCATAAGATATGGGCACACCTAAGGGGGCCGTTTATAGGCCTATACCCCCAAGCACGTATTCTCTTTACTAGGGATGTTCCTTGCTGAGAAAAAGAATTCAGCGATATTTCTCCCATTTGCTTTTGAAAGAAGAGAAATATGGCTCTGTTCCGCCCAGCTCACCAGTGGTCAGAGTTTAAGGTTATCTCTCTTCTTCCCTGAACAATTGCTGTTATCCTGTTCTTTTTTCAAGGTGCCCAGATTTCATATTGTTTAAACACACATGCTCTACAATTTGTGCAGTTAATGTAATTATCACATGGTCCTGAGGCAACATACATCCTCATCAGCTGACAGGATTAAGAGATTAAAGTAAAGACAGGCATAGGAAATCACAAGGGTATTGATTGGGGACGTGATAAGTGTCCATGAAATCTTTACAATTTATGTTTAGAGATTGCAGTAAAGACAGGCATAAGAAATTATAAAAGTATTAATTTGGGGAACTAATAAATGTCCATGAAATCTTCACAATCCATGTTCTTCTGCCATGGCTTCAGCTGGTCCCTCCGTTTGGGGTCCCTGACTTCCTGCAACATCCAGGAATGTATTCATTTCCTCTAGGTTTTTTTTATTTGTTGGTGTATCATTATTCACAAAAATTTCTGGTGAGCCTTTGTATTATGGTGGTATCAGTCATCATGTCTCCTTTTTCAGTTCTGATTTTACTTGGGTCTTTTCTTTTTTCTTAGTCTAACTAATGGTTTATTAATTTTGTTTTTATAAAAAAACAACTTTATGTTTCATTGCTCTTTTGTATTATACTTTAGTCTGAATGTCATTTATTTCTGCTCTGATTATTGTTTTCTTCTAATTTGGGGGTTGGCTTATTCTTGCTTTGCTAGTTTCTTGAGGTGTACTGTTAGGTTGTTTATTTGAAACAATTTTTTTATTTTGATGTTTGCTGCTATCAGTTTCCCTCTTCTGCTTTTGCTGTACCCTATAGGTTTTTGTATGTTGTATTTCTACTTTCATTTGTCAAAACAAATGTTTTAATTTTCTTCTTTTTTCATCGGTCATTCAGGAGCATGTTGTTTAATTTCCATGTGTTTGTGCAGCTTCCAAAATTTCTTTTGTTATTGATTTCTAATTTTATTTCATTGTGGTCAGAAAAAATACTTTGTATGATTTTGATTTTTTAAAAAATATGTTGAGACTTAATTTGTGGCCTGAAATATGGTGTGTTCTGAAGAATATTCCATTTGCTGATGAGAAAAATGTGTATTCTGTAGCTATTAGATGAAATGTTGTATAAATGTTTGTTAGGTCTATAGTGAAATTTTTATTTATTTATTTATTTGTTATTATTATACTTTAGGTTTTAGGGTACATGTGTGCAATGTGCAGGTTAGTTACATATGTATACATGTGCCATGCTGGTGCGCTGCACCCACTCGTCATTTAGCATTAGGTATATCTCCCAATGCTATCCCTCCCCCCTCCCCCCACCCCACAACAGTCCCCGCAGTGTGATGTTCCCCTTCCTGTGTCAATGTGTTCTCATTGTTCAATTCCCATCTATGAGTGAGAATATGCAGTTTTTGGTTTTTTGTTCTTGCGGTAGTTTACTGAGAATGATGATTTCCAATTTCATCTATGTCCCTACAAAGGACATGAACTCATCATTTTTTTATGGCTGCATAGTATTCCATGGTGTATATGTGCCACATTTTCTTAATCCAGTCTATCATTGTTGGACATTTGGGTTGGTTCCAAGTCTTTGCTATTGTGAATAATGCCACAATAAACATACATGTGCGTGTGTCTTTATAGTAGCATGATTTATAGTCCTTTGGGTATATACCCAGTAATGGGATGGCTGGGTGAAATGGTATTTCTAGTTCTAGATCCCTGAGGAATCACCACACTGACTTCCACAAGGGTTGAACTAGTTTACAGTCCCACCAACAGTGTAAAAGTGTTCCTATTTCTCCACATCCTCTCCAGCACCTGTTGTTTCCTGACTTTTTAATGATTGCCATTCTAACTGGTGTGAGATGGTATCTCATTGTGGTTTTGATTTGCATTTGTCTGATGGCCAGTGATGGTGAGCATTTTTTCATGTGTTTTTTGGCTGCATAAATGTCTTCTTTTGAGAAGTGTCTGTTCATGTCCTTTGCCCACTTTTTTATGGCGTTGTTTGTTTTTTTCTGGTAAATTTGTTTGGGTTCATTGTAGATTCTGGATATTAGCCCTTTGTCAGATGAGTAGGTTGCAAAAATTTTCTCCCATTTTGTAGGTTGCCTGTTCACTGTGATGGTAGTTTCTTTTGCTGTGCAGAAGCTCTTGAGTTTAATTAGATCCCATTTGTCAATTTTGGCTTTTGTTGCCATTGCTTTTGGTGTTTTAGACATGAAGTCCTTGCCCATGCCTATGTCCTGAATGGAAATGCCTAGGTTTTCTTCTAGGGTTTTTATGGTTTTAGGTCTAACGTTTAAGTCTTTAATCCATCTTGAATTGATTTTTGTATAAGGTGTAAGGAAGGGATCCAGTTTCAGCTTTCTACATATGGCTAGCCAGTTTTCCCAGCACCATTTATTAAATAGGGAATCCTTTCCCCATTGCTTGTTTTTCTCAGGTTTGTCAAAGATCAGATAGTTGTAGATATGCAGCGTTATTTCTGACGGCTCTGTTGTGTTCCATTGATCTATATATCTGTTTTGGTACCAGTACCATGCTGTTTTGGTTACTATAGCCTTGTAGTATAGTTTGAAGTCACGTAGTGTGATGCCTCCAGCTTTGTTCTTTTGGCTTAGGATTGACTTGGCAATGTGGGCTCTTTTTTGGTTCCATATGAACTTTAAAGTAGTTTTTTCCAATTCTGTGAAGAAAGTCATTGTTAGCTTGATGGGGATGGCATTGAATCTGTAAATTACCTTGGGCAGTATGGCCATTTTCACGATATTGATTCTTCCTACCCATGAGCATGGAATGTTCTTCCATTTGTTTGTATCCTCTTTTATTTCCTTGAGCAGTGGTTTATAGTTCTCCTTGAAGAGGTCCTTCACGTCCCTTGTAAGTTGGATTCCTAGGTATTTTATTCTCTTTGAAGCAATTGTGAATGGGAGTTCACTCATGATTTGGCTCTCTGTTTGTCTGTTCTTGGTGTATAAGAATGCTTGTGATTTTTGTACATTGATTTTGTATCCTGAGACTTTGCTGAAGTTGCTTATCAGCTTAAGGAGATTTTGGGCTGAGACAATGGGGTTTTCTAGATATACAATCATGTCGTCTGCAAACAGGGACAATTTGACTTCCTCTTTTCCTAATTGAATACCCTTGATTTCCTTCTCCTGCCTAATTGCCCTGACCAGAACTTCCAACACTATGTTGAATAGGAGTGGTGAGAGAGGGCATCCCTGTCTTGTGCCAGTTTTCAAAGGGAATGCTTCCAGTTTTTGCCCATTCAATATGATATTGGCTGTGGGTTTGTCATACGTAGCTCTTATTATTTTGAGATACGTCCCATCAATACCTAATTTATTGAGAGTTTTTAGCATGAAGGGGTGTTGAATTTTGTCAAAGGCCTTTTCTGCATCTATTGAGATAATCATGTGGTTTTTGTCTTTGGTTCTGTTTATATGCTGGATTACATTTATTGATTTGCATATATTGAACCAGCCTTGCATCCCAGGGATGAAGCCCACTTGATCATGGTGGATAAGCTTTTTGATGTGCTGCTGGATTCGGTTTGCCAGTATTTTATTGAGGATTTTTGCATCAATGTTCATCAAGGATATTGGTCTAAAATTCTCTCTTTTGGTTGTGTCTCTGCCCGGCTTTGGTATCAGGATGATGCTGGCCTCATAAAATGAGTTAGGGAGGATTCCCTCTTTTTCTGTTGATTGGAATAGTTTCAGAAGGAATGGTACCAGTTCCTCCTTGTACCTCTGGTAGAATTCGGCTGTGAATCCATCTGGTCCTGGACTCTTTTTGGTTGGTAAGCTATTGATTATTGCCACAATTTCAGCTCCTGTTATTGGTCTATTCAGAGATTCAAGTTCTTCCTGGTTTAGTCTTGGGAGAGTGCATGTGTCGAGGAATTTATCCATTTCTTCTAGATTTTCTAGTTTATTTGCATAGAGGTGTTTGTAGTATTCTCTGATGGTAGTTTGTATTTCTGTGGGGTCCGTGGTGATATCCCCTTTATCATTTTTTATTGCATCTATTTGATTCTTCTCTCTTTTTTTCTTTATTAATCTTGCTAGCGGTCTATCAATTTTGTTGATCCTTTCAAAAAACCAGCTCCTGGATTCATTAATTTTTTGAAGGGTTTTTGTGTCTCTATTTCCTTCAGTTCTGCTCTGATTTTAGTTATTTCTTGCCTTCTGCTAGCTTTTGAATGTGTTTGCTCTTGCTTTTCTAGTTCTTTTAATTGTGATGCTAGGGTGTCAATTTTGGATCTTTCCTGCTTTCTCTTGTGGGCATTTAGTGCTATAAATTTCCCTCTACACACTGCTTTCAATGCATCCCAGAGATTCTGGTATGTTGTGTCTTGGTTCTTGTTGGTTTCAAAGAACATCTTTATTTCTGCCTTCATTTCGTTATGTACCCAGTAGTCATTCAGGAGCAGGTTGTTCAGTTTCCATGTAGTTGAACGGTTTTGAGTGAGATTCTTAATCCTGAGTTCTAGCTTGATTGCACTGTGATCTGAGAGATAGTTTGTTGTAATTTCTGTTCTTTTACATTTACTGAGGAGAGCTTTACTTCCAACTATGTGGTCAATTTTGGAATAGGTGTGGTGTGGTGCTGAGAAGAATGTATATTCTGTTGATTTGGGGTGGAGAGTTCTGTAGATGTCTATTAGGTCTGCTTGGTGCAGACCTGAGTTCAATTCCTGGGTATCCTTGTTGACTTTCTGTCTCATTGATCTGTCTAATGTTGACAGTGGGGTGTTAAAGTCTCCCATTATTAATGTGTGGGAGTCTAAGTCTCTTTGTAGGTCACTCAGGACTTGCTTTATGAATCTGAGTGCTCCTGTATTGGGTGCATATATATTTAGGATAGTTAGCTCTTTTTGTTGAATTGATCCCTTTACCATTATGTAATGGCCTTCTTTGTCTCTTTTGATCTTTGTTGGTTTAAATTCTGTTTTATCAGAGACTAGGATTGCAACCCCTGCCTTTTTTTGTTTTCCATTTGCTTGGTAGATCTTCCTCCATCCTTTTATTTTGAGCCTATGTGTGTCTCTGCACGTGAGATGGGTTTCCTGAATACAGCACACTGATGGGTCTTGAGTCTTTATCCAATTTGCCAGTCTGTGTCTTTTAATTGGAGCATTTAGTCCATTTACATTTAAAGTTAATATTGTTATGTGTGAATTTGATCCTGTCATTATGATGTTAGCTGGTTATTTTGCTCGTTAGTTGATGCAGTCTCTTCCTAGTCTCGATGGTCTTTACATTTTGGCATGATTTTGCAGCGGCTGATACCGGTTGTGCCTTTCCATGTTTAGTGCTTCCTTCAGGAGCTCTTTTAGGGCAGGCCCGGTGGTGACAAAATCTCTCAGCATTTGCTTGTCTGTAAAGTATTTTATTTCTCCTTCACTTACGAAGCTTAGTTTGGCTGGATATGAAATTCTGGGTTGAAAATTCTTTTCTTTAAGAATGTTGAATATTGGCCCCCACTCTCTTCTGGCTTGTAGAGTTTCTGCTGAGAGATCCGCTGTTAGTCTGATGGGCCTCCCTTTGAGGGTAACCCGACCTTTGTCTCTGGCTGCCCTTAACATTTTTTCCTTCATTTCAACTTTGGTGAATCTAACAATTATGTGTCTTGGAGTTGCTCTTCTCGAGGAGTATCTTTGTGGCGTTCTCTGTATTTCCTGAATCTGAATGTTGGCCTGCCTTGCGATTGGGGAAGTTCTCCTGGATTATATCCTGCAGAGTGTTTTCCAACTTGGTTCCATTCTCCCCGTCACTTTCAGGTACACCAATCAGATGTAGATTTGGTCTTTTCACATAGTCCCATATTTCTTGGAGGCTTTGATCGTTTCTTTTTATTCTTTTTTCTCTAAACTTCCCTTCTTGCTTCATTTCATTCATTACGTCTTCCATTGCTGATACCCTTTCTTCCATTTGATTGCATCGGCTCCTGAGGCTTTTGCATTCTTCACGTAGTTCTCGAGCCTTGGTCTTCAGCTCCATCAGCTCCTTTAAGCACTTCTCTGTATTGGTTATTCTAGTTATACATTCTTCTAAATTTTTTTCAAAGTTTTCAACTTCTTTGCCTTTGGTTTGAATATCCTCCGATAGCTCGGAGTAATATGATCGTCTGAAGCCTTCTTCTCTCAGCTGGTCAAAGTCATTCTCTGTCCAGCTTTGTTCCGTTGCTGGTGAGGAACTGCGTTCCTTTGGAAGAGGAGAGGTGCTCTGCTTTTTAGAGTTTCCAGTGTTTCTGCTCTGTTTTTTCCCCATCTTTGTGGTTTTATCTACTTTTGGTCTTTGATGATGGTGATGTACAGATGGGTTTTTGGTGTGGATGTCCTTTCTGTTTGTTAGTTTTCCTTCTGACAGACAGGACCCTCAGCTGCAGGTCTGTTGGAGTACCTGGCCGTGTGAGGTGTCAGTCTGCCCCTGCTGGGGGGTGCCTCCCAGTTGGGCTGCTCAGGGGTGAGGGGTCAGGGACCCACTTGAGGAGGCAGTCAGCTCGTTCTCAGATCTCCAGCTGCGTGCTGGGAGAACCACTGCTCTCTTCAAAGCTGTCAGACAGGTATATTTAAGTCTGCAGAGGTTACTGCTGTATTTTGTTTGTCTATGCCCTGCCCCCAGAGGTGGAGCCTACAGAGGCATGCAGGCCTCCTTGAGCTGTGGTGGGCTCCACCCAGTTCCACTTTCCGGCTGCTTTGTTTACCTAAGCAAGCCTGGACAATGGCGGGCGCCCCTCCCCCAGCCTCGCTGCCACCTTGCAGTTTGATCTCAGACTGCTGTGCTAGCGATCAGCGAGACTCCGTGGGCGTAGGATCCTCTGAGCCAGGTGCCGGATATAATCTCCTGGTGCACCGTTTTTTAAGCCCATCGGAAAAGCGCAGTATTCGGGTGGGAGTGACCCGATTTTCCAGGTGCTGTCTGTCACCCCTTTCTTTGACTAGGAAAGGGAACTCCCTGACCCCTTACGCTTCCCGAGTGAGGCAATGCCTCGCCCTTCTTCGGCTCGCGCACGGTGCGTGCACCCACTGACCTGCGCCCACTGTCTGTCACTCCCTAGTGAGATGAACCCGGTACCTCAGATGGAAATGCAGAAATCACCCGTCTTCTGTGTCGCTCACGCTGGGAGCTGTAGACCGGAGCTGTTCCTATTCGGCCATCTTGGCTCCTCCCCCCTTTCTATAGTGAAATTTAATCTGCGATTTCCTTAAGTTTTTTTTTTTTTTTGGTCTAGATATGTCCAAAGTTGAGAGTGGGATTTTGAAGTTCCCAGCTATTATTATATTGGGATCTAATACTATTTGCTTTATATATCTGAGTGTTCCTGTCTTGAGTGCATGTAGATTTACAGTTGTTACATCGTCTTGTTGAATGGGTCCCTTTATCCTTATATAATGGCCTTCTTTGTCTCTTTTTGCAGTTTTTAACTTGTAGTCTGTTTTTGGCTTCCATTTGTATGGAATATCTTTTTCCGTCCATTTACTTTCATTCTGTGTGTGTCTCTGTATGTGAAGTGAGTTTCTCGTAGGTAGCATATAGTTGAGTCCTATTTTTTTATCCATTCAGCTAATCTATATCTTTTCGTTGGGGAATTTAACCATTTACATTTCCGGTTATTATTGGTAAATAAGGGCTTACTCTTGTCATTTTTTAAAATTATTTTCTGATAATTTCATGTATACATTGTTCCTTTCTTATGGTTTATCTTTGGTGGTTTTCTATCATGATAAGGTTTGATTACTTTATCTCATTTATGTATCTTCTCTATCAGTGAGCTTTATACTTTTGTAGTTTTATGATAGTAGATAATGTTTTGCTTCCAAATGTGGGACACCCTTAAGCATTTCTTTAAAGTCTATCTAGTGGTGATGAATTTTCTCAGTTTTTGTTTGTCTGGAAGGGACTATTTTTCCTTCATTTCTGAGGGATAGCTTTGCTGGGTATGTTTTTAGTTTAGTTTTTTTTTTTTCTTTCAGCAACTTGAATATATCATTCTATTCTTTTCTTGCCAATAAGGTTTCTGCTAAGATATATGCTGTTATTCTGATGGAGATTCCTTTGTATGAGACTTGACATTTTTCTCTATTTTTAGAAATATTTGTTTTTAGAAAATTTGTTGACTTTTGACAGTGTGACTATAATGTGCCTCAGAAAGGACCTTTTGAGGTTGAATCTATTTGGGGACTTTTGAGCTTCCTGGATCTAGATGTCTATATTCTTCCAAGACTTAGAAAGTTTTTAGCTATTATTTCATTAAATAGGTTTTCTGTGCCTTTTCCCATCTCTTTTCCTCCTGGACTTTCCTTATTCCTTTTTATTTTCTGATTGGATCTTTTAAATAAGCCTTTCTTCAAGTTCAGAAGTTTTTTCTGCTTCATCTAATCTATTATTGATACTTTCCATTGTATAGTTTATTCACTGAATTTTTTCAGCTTCAACATTTCTGTTTGGTTCTTTTTTATGACACCTATCTTGTTGACTTTATCATTCATATCATAAATAGTTTTTCTAATTTTATTGAATTGTCTATCTGTATTTTTTTGTATCTTGCTGAATTTACTTAAGATCATTATAATGAATTCCTTTTTAGGCATTTCATAGATTTTCTTTTCTTGATTGTTTGTTACTGGAGAATTATGGTATTTCTTTGTGTTACATTTCTTGCTTTTTCATGTTTCTTGTGTTCCTACATTGTTACTTATGCATCTGGTGGAATAAGTACCTCCTTCAGTTTTATGGAGTAGCTTTTGTAGGGAAAGATTTTTTCTTACAGATGTGATACATGGTGTCTGGCTTTGGATTTGGTTCTAGGTAGGCACAGTAGTGTAGTCACAATATGTTTTTTTTTTGGCTGTCGTCAACATCTGTGAGTGCTTCAGTTGCCTAGACTATGTGGGTCTGTGGAAGCAGTGATATGGCTTTTGTTTTGCTGGGGGCAGTATCATCAGTGACAGTAGTCACCTAACAGTCCTGTTCCCAGTTTCTGAGTGGTGTGTGTATGCCATTCAGCTCCACTGATGAAAGGGGCACAGTCACTGGTAGTGTCAGGCTCCTGGCAGCCTGTTTTTGGGTCCTGTGGTGAGGGTGCACATGTGATGCTTAGCAGTTTCACTGCTCAAGGGGGCAGGGCAACATTATCTACATGTTGATCTTGTTTACTATACGAGGTGCCACAGCACCCACCACATGCTACAGGCTGCTTAAGGAGGTGATAAAATAATGCTAATTAGACCTGCAAAAAAGTTTAGACATCACTAGAATGTAGGTACCATGAAAGCCAAGATTTTGGTACATTTTTCACTATTGCATCTAAATGCCTAGAATAGTATCTTGTTGATTATTTATTGAATAAATCAGTACTTTAAAGTTTACATTGAACCTAACTGCTTTTTTGTTTACCTAGTTTTAGCCTGTTAATTTGGAGCTGCATTCCCCAGAAACATTGTTTCAAATTCTCTGAATTTTGAGAACCCAAATCCTAGTTTCACCTTTTTATCTCTCCTTCAGTTTTTCTCTCCTTTCACTTTACTGAGGTCAGAGCCATTTGTTGGACCGTATTGTCTTTTCACTTAACGGAATTTATAAGGCTTTAGCCACTCTCCTTGCCACTTTACTTGGCAGAGAAAATGTCCTTATCTCCAATGCTAATACTTTGTCTTTATTGTAAGTATTAGAAATTATATTGTTCTCTTCATATCATCACCTCCTTCCTTTCCTTCTGGAACCTGTCATCCATCTCTTTATACCATAGTCACTCCCTTTCCAACAAGTGTAGAGCTGATTCACAAAACAGTAAGTTCTGTCCTGGAACTTAAAATGTATTTTGTCTTTCCTTCCTTCTAGTTAAAAATCTCTGAAAAGGTTTCCCGTCTACTTATGACTATTCCTATTTCCTTGTTAGCTACTCACTGTTTAGCACGTCAAGTTTTGGACTGAACACAACACATGAATTCTTGAACTGTTATGACTGTTTCTCCTGCATTCTTAAGGCTTTTCCATTTCTTCATTTATTACTCTAACAAACATTTGAGCACCTCTTATTATCAGGCATGTTTCAAGGTGGTAGAGATACTGCAGTGAATAAAATAAACAAAAATCGTTGGCCTTGTGGATGTTACATCCTAAAGGAGGAAACACATATTAAATGTTGTAGATGTGTGTTGTGTGTGTATTTACTATAATAGTAAGTATAAGAAGAAAAATAAAACAGAAGGAGGATAGGCAGTTTTACAGTGGAGGGGTCTGCTATTTTAGATCACGTTGAGAGAGTTTTCATTGGTGAGATGGTTTTCAAGTAAAGGTCTGGAGGAGGCGAGAGAGAGTGAGTCATATAGGTATCTGGGGGATGAACATTCTAAGTAGAGAGAAGAGTAAAGGCAAAATTCCCAAGGTGGGTGTGTGCCTGATGTTTCTGAAGACCAGTGAGGAGGATAGTCCTCATCTTTCTTGAGCTCACAGTGGCATTTGGCATTCTTGACTCCTATCTGCCTTTTGAAGTGTTCTTTGTTTCTTTGGAGATCTCTGGTACTCTATAGAGACTAACCTGGTCTGGTTTTGACCTCCTCTATCTCTTTCACTGGTTTCTTCTTTTCACTGTTTTTGCCTCTTAATCTTTTTTTTCCATAGGGATCTTTTGTTGTTTCCTCTTTTTTTCCTGAGCACATTGTATATTGCCAAACTACATTCTTAAATTTTGCCTCTGTTTATCAGACATCTCAACTTGTGTATCACAAGGGACCAAAAATTTCACATTTGACAACTAAATAGTTTGTTGCCCTACCTGCCTCCTACCCAGAGCCCTAATTCTCACCTCCCTTTCTATTTTCCATGTCCATTTTTTTTGGCTTACCTACTCAAATTGTTGTCTAATTTAGAGAACTCAGTTATCTGTGACCATATTATTCCTCACCCACCACTTCTAACTGGTCATCTTATTAAACTCTTTATCTTCTGTGCTCCAATCTTCATCAGCCATATCCCTGCCATAGTAAACATATTTCAAACTTCTGTGTCTTTGTGCATACTATGGCTTGTGTCTAGAATACTCTTAACACTCTTCGAATTAAGCTCAAATGTTATCTTCTATGCAAAGAAGGTTTCTCCACATCCCCACTCGTTAATTATGTCTTCCATTGTGTACATATCTCTTGTAAGCCCGCTTCAGTGATATTAATATAATGATGAGTATGTTATTTGACATAACAAGATGTATTAAATTCTAACACATCAAACAATGCCATGTGCTTACTCAGAAATCCCCTTTGACACCTGTGGGAACAAATTTAAAAATATTGTTTGCTTGCAATCAGTTTGCTGACTTAATAGGTTCTAAACATTTTCTCAACCTTTCATATGCTAAATCTTTTTTAGAGGTTAGTGAAATACTCCTTTATACTAATTTGAACTTAGATCAAAACATGGAATGAGGTGAAAAAATGACATTATAATTATGATGTTCTTGCCTTCTTGAAGATCAGGTTCTTATAAAACATTGTCATGTGAACCTAAAGTTCCCTAAGGTGGTTTTGCCTTGATGTCCTGATCGTTTTCTGACTCACACTCGAGCTTTCCTTTTATAAGGGCTAGTGAGCATAACAGGTGACAGAGACTGTAGGATGGGCATTCTTTTTACAGTTACGTGAGTGAGCATGTTTGGAAGGCAGGGTGAGTTGGCTCATGGGCCTAAAGCTTTTTAGAATCTGGAAATAGTATGAAGTGGAATGCCAACATACTCTTTGATATAGCAGCTCAGTTTTTCCTCATACAGAGTATGCATTAATGTGAGTTTGCTTTACCAGTAACTTAACTATGAGCAGGCAAAATGGACTTCTGCAAGTGTTTGTCTTCAAGAATGCCCAGTGCTATCCATGGTTTGAATTAACATTATGTATCAGGACTTCCTGTTTTACCAGGAAGGGGTCACAAGTGGGCTCTTTCTCTGAACTGAAGTACCATGTTACTGTCTTTTCCTCATCTTCTTGAATAATGTTTCATATTGTGCCAGCTTTATGGGTTAACACAATGCTGAAATGATGAGGTCTGTTGAGGTGTTATTATCTCAAGTACCAAGAATTTGAAATACTCTCCTTTATCTCTGTAATAATAAAGGCTAAATTTAAATACTCATAAGGTTTACTATGGTCTCTTTACGTCTCTCTCCATATTTACCTCTCACTCTTGTCATTTTCATACCCTAACCTCCAGTCATATTAAGCTCCCTTAGGAGCTGACATCTCACTAAACACACACACACATGCATGAGCATCACATAGTCACTTTTTCTGTCCCTTTTAAAGAGTGTACTTCCTCTAGGAAGCATCCCCCAAGTTACCTTCTGTGCTCTCACTTCTACCAAGTCTGGACTAGTTGCTCGTGCTCTGGGTTCCCATGTGTGCAGTACTTCTCCCCTCATGACATTTACCATATAGCTTTTTAAAGGTCATGCTTACTGTGCTCTTCAGTAGATTGTGAACTGCCCAAAGGAACAGAAGCCATTAGTCTTATTCACAAATGTATCCCTGGTGTCTACACAGAATCTGTTTTATAATAGCTTATCAGTCTGTTTCATTATTTAAATACTGATGCTTATTATTGTCTATTTTGTTTTCAAAGATTCGCCAAAGTGAGGACAAAAGGAACCATGCTGAGAAGCCAGTCACTCTTCCAGTGCAGGAAGATCCCAAAAAGGCATATGATCTTTCCAGTTCCACTTCAGATACCAAAATAGGAGAAATTGACAGACAGCCAAAAGAAAGCTTTTTTCAGTTTCTTGGTAACTTATTCAATATCTCGGGAAAATCATCTCTAGGTGAAGCTAAGCAGTCTTCTTTCAAAGATGACCAGGATAAAACTGAGAAAGATTTACAAAATCCCAGTGACCATCATGAAGACGGGATCAAAAGGGAGAGAGAGATTTTCAGTTGCTCCCTAAGAACCCAGACACATCCAACAGAAGAACAAGACTCCAACTCATCCGAACTCTCAGATGCTTTTTCTTTGGATACAACACAAGACAGTGAACAAGAAACCACTAATTTGCTAAAGTAAGTTTAAAATTTCATTGAACCAAAAAAATTGAGCTTTTTGGACCTAGCTTTTGAGCTTTAGCTTTAATCCTAGTAATTGGTGGGATTGGAAAAGATATTCTGTTAGTGCCCCTACTACTGGGTAAAAAAATTGTATGATTCTCTGTACCATACAAGTAATCAATCATGGTACAGAGAACCATACAGGTAATCTAGGGCCTGCTAAATTTGTCTTAGTAAAAGATTTGTTTTTTTCCTGCATGGTAATGTTTTCTGTTGCTTGAATTCTTCCTGTGTCAGGACAGGCAATGTATTCAATATGTGCATTTTCAGGGAAAATGGTCCTCAGGTTTATATTCTTATTCTGTCAATATCTTTGTTCTGTAAACTTTAATTAAAGCAGTTAAGCAATTAAATGGACTCTATTCATGAAACTAGCTTTATGAACCTTTACACAGCTCCAAGAAACTAAAATATTGCTTGAATTGCAGGAGCATTTTACCACCACTTTCTTCATTGTTTGATTAACAAACACACATCTACTTGTTTTTCCTTTTACTCTCAAATGAGGTAGAAGGAATATTTTTTAATTAAGGAATGTTTATAACATTGTTGAGTCCATTCGATATTTTGTGTGACATAAAAGTATTCATTTGTAACTAGTAAGGTTCTGTTTTATTGATTTTACTTTTACCTCTGCTGGAGAATTTATTATTTGAAGAAGCCATCAAAAATATTATAGTCAGATATAAGCACTACCTTATAGTTATACAGTTCTTTATAGTTTCCAGGAAGTTCTTTATAGTTTCCAGGTGTCTTCACATAGGTGCTTTCAGTTAATTCCTCATAGTAAACGTAAGATTTAGGCACAGACCTCTCTTACAGCTCTGTGAAAATTAAATTAGAGTTTGTCCATCAAGAATGATGTTGTGGGGCTTGTTCTACCTGATGTTAAAATATATTGATCCAGCTGTGGTATTTGAAACAGTGTCATACTGATGTAATATTTGCTAGACATTTAAATCGAACAGAGTAGGCAGCCTAGAAATATACTCTTATATGTAACTTGAACCCTAGAATATGATGGCATTATGTGTTCCTCATCTTTGTACTAAAGTAAATTAAGATAGAGTAACAAATGTTAAAAACAATAAAAAAGTTAAAAGCAGCATTTGTACATTTTTATTTTGGTGAGAAATGACTTTCTAAGCATAATAGCAATGGAAGGTATCAATAAAAGGATCAATAGATTAAAATTTATTCCCAATTTGTCCTTGCGACAGTTTACTGTTGTGAGGTGGGGGAAGGGTAGCATTAGGAGATATACCTAATGCTAAATGACGAGTTAATGGGTGCAGCACTCCAGCATGGCACATGTATACATGTGTAACTAACCTGCACATAGTGCACATGAACCCTAAAACTTAAAGTATAATAATAATAATAAAAAAATTATTCCCAATTTTCAAATTCTTTTATGTCAAATAACATAAGCAATAATAAATTTAAATGGAAAATGAGAAAATTATACACAAAAATGACAGAGAATTCTTTGATATGCAATTTAGACACCAACTCACCAATAGAAAAGGCAAACAATGTAAACAAATCTTTCAAATGAAAGAAGTCTAATCTGTTAATAAGTGAAAAAAAGTTTATTTTCATTATCAAGGAAATGCAAACTAAAATGAGAGTTTTTTCCCCTATTAAATTGATAACAATCATAATAAATGATAATACCCTGAGTGAGTCAGAGTTGATAACGCTGACACTCACATACCCTGCTAGGAATGGAGTACAAATTGGTAGCATTTTTTAGAAATTCAATTGGCAATATATATCAAGAGCCTTAAGTTTGTAGGTTATTTCTGATAATGTACAAAGGTGTTCATTCAAACATTATAGGAACATATATTTGGAAACCAATGTCCAACAGCAGAAAAGTGGCTCAATTGTGCTGCATCCATAATATGGGATTACGATTGTCTAAAGCAGTACTATTCAAAGTGTGGTCCTTGGAGCAGCAGCGGCAGCATCACCTGGGACCTCATTAGAAATGCACATTATCTGATCAGATCCACTGAAGCAGAATCTCTGCAGGAGTGGGGCCCAGCAATATTCTAACAACCTCTTTAGATGATTGTTTTGCTTGCTCGCATTTGACATCTAGCATTTTTTTTTAAAATTTATTATTATTATACTTTAGGTTTTAGGGTACATGTGTGCAATGTGCAGGTTAGTTACATATGTATACATGTGCCATGCTGGTGCACTGCACCCACTAACTCGTCATCTAGCATTAGGTATATCTCCCAATGCCATCCCTCCCCCCTCCCCCCATCCCACAACAGTCCCCAGAGTGTGATGATCCCCTTCCTGTGTCCATGTGTTCTCATTGTTCACTTCCCACCTATGAGTGAGAATATGCAGTGTTTGGTTTTTTGTTCTTGCGATCTCACACCAGTTAGAATGGCAATCATTAAAAAGTCAGGAAACAACAGGTGCTGGAGAGGATGTGGAGAAATAGGAACACTTTTACACTGTTGGTGGGACTGTAAACTAGTTCAACCCTTGTGGAAGTCAGTGTGGCGATTCCTCAGGGATCTAGAACTAGAAATTCCATTTGACCCAGCCATCCCATTACTGGGTATATACCCAAAGGACTATAAATCATGCTGCTATAAAGACACATGCACACGGATGTTTATTGCGGCATTATTCACAATAGCAAAGACTTGGAACCAAGCCAAATGTCCAACAGTGGTAGACTGGATTAAGAAAATGTGGCACATACACACCATGGAATACTATGCAGCCATAAAAAATGATGAGTTCATGTCCTTTGTAGGGACATGGATGAAATTGGAAATCATCATTCTCAGTAAACTATCGCAAGAACAAAAAACCAGACATCTAGCATTTTAAAGTAATTTAAAATGGTGATAATTTTGAGGTTGTTATAGGAATTGGGTAGAATAGGAAGTTTGTACTTTTTCTCCTTTGATTTTGATTAGTTAGGTCAGATTTTTTTTCTTTGGTATTAGTTGATTAAAAAGAGAGAGGATACTTTTCCTCTTATTTATTGTTACTAAATAATAACTTGTTAGCAGAATAATTCCTTGTAAATAGAATAATTGCTTAAGGCAATTCTCCAAAATCTCAACAAAGAATGGTGGTTCTTGATTTAGGAGGAAAGGAAAAAACCACCTGACTGCCAGTTTGACTGAGATGCCGGCTTCCTTCAGGCCTAGCTTTGAAAATCCCACAGTTTACCAGGCTTAGAATTACAGTTTCAGCAACTTCCTCCTGACAGCTGTCAATATGCCTAAGAATTATAATTTAGGCCGGGTGCAGTGACTCATACCTCTAATCTCAGCACTTTGGGAGGCCGAGGCAGGCGGATCACCTGAGGTCGAGAGTTCGAGACTAGCCTAACCAACATGGAGAAACCCCGTCTCTACTAAAAATACAAAATTTGCCTGGTGTGGTGGTGCATGCCTGTGATCTCAGCTACTTTGGAGGCTGAGGCAGGAGAATCGCTTGAACCCGGGAGGCGGAGGTTTGCACGCCATTCTCCTGCCTCAGCCTCCTGAGCAGCTGGGACCACAGGCGCCCGCCACCATGCCTGGCTAAGTTTTTGTATTTTTAGTAGAGACAGGGTTTCATTATGCTAGCCAGGGTGGTCTCAATCTCCTGACTTCGGGATCCGCCTGCCTCGGCCTCCCAAAGTGCTGGAATTACAGGCGTGAGCCACCGCGCCCGGCCCATATGTATAGAGAATTCTTTACTCTTAATGATAATTTTGAGAATCTGTATTTTATTTTAAAGTTATTTTGGCTCTGTGATATGAATTATTAAAAGCAATGGTATATTTAAGTTTTTTTTTCATGATCATGAGAATATCTCAAATATAAAATGTTATTTAAAATAAAGAGCTTACAGGGAGAGGATGATTAATGGATATAAAATTACAGCTGGGTCTACATAGGAGGAATAAGTTCTCATGTTCTGTAGTACTGTAGGATGACTATAGTTAACAATAATTGATCATGTATTATCAAACAGCTAGCAGAGGGGACTCTAAATGTTCACAACACAAAATGATAAATGCTTGTGATGGATATGCTAATTTCTCTGAATTGATCATTACACATTGTATACCTGTATCAAAATATCACTCTGTATGCCATAAATATGTACAATTATTACATATCAATTAATAAAAGAGCTTATACTTTTGAAATTACTAGGAGATTTCAGTGTCACATATAAACATTTCAATTTTTTTATATAAGGAGGAATGAATTAACTTAAATTTTTTCATTGCCTTTCTCATGGACGAATGCTCCTACTTAAAAAAAATGAATCAAGGTTTATTAAAAAGGGTTAATAGCTTAAACAAGGTAATAAAATATCCTATACTGTATAACAGATGCCCATTACTATACTATCAAGCATAATTTTCATTATTACCATTAATATAGCTTTCAGACTTTAGACAAGTTATTACAAATTGATTATCCCTTATCTAAAATGCTTGGGACCAGAAGCATTTTAGATTTTTGTCATTTTTTCAGATTTTAGATTTTTTGGGGTGATGTTTGCATAGACATAATGAGAAATCTTGGGGATGGGACCTAAGTCTAAACAAAAAATTCATTTTTGTTTCATTTACATCTTATACACATAGCCTGAATTATTGTAGGAAACTACAATAATTTAAATGATTTGGGGGCATGAAATAAAGTTTGTGTACATTGAACCACCAGAAAGCAAAGGTGCTTGTTGATTTGAGTTATAGATTCTAGATAAGAGACCTTTATCAGATGCATATTTTGCAAATGTTTTCTCCCATTCTGTAGGTTGTCTGTTTACTCTGTTGTTAGTTTCTTTTGCTGTACAGAAGCTCTTTAATTAGGTACTACTTGTCAATTTTTTTGTTGTTGCAGTTGCTTTTGGAGTCTGTCATGAAGTCTTTGCCAAGGCCAGTGTCCAGAATGGTATTTCCTAGGTTTTATTCTAGGGTTTTTATAGTTTCCGGTTTTATATTTAAGTCTTTAGTCCATCTCGAGTTGATTTTTGTATATGGTGAAAGGTAGGGGTCCAGTTTCAATCTTCTGCATATGGCTAGCCCAGTTATCCAAAGGACATAAACAGACACTTCTCAAAAGAAGACACTTGGCCAAATGCTCCATATCACTAATTGTTAGAGAAACGCAAATCAAAACCACAGTAAGGTACCATCTCTCACCAGTTGGAATGGCTATTACCAAAACATCAAAAAACAACATGCTGGTGAGGTTTTGGAGAAAAGAAAACCCTTATACCCTGCTGGTTGGAGTGTAAATTAGTTCAGCCATTGTGGAAAGAAGTGTGGTCACTCCTCAAAGAACTTAAAACAGAATTACCATTTGCCCCAGCAATCCCATTATTGGGTATATAACCAAAGGAATATAAATCATTCTGCCATAAAGACACACGCATATGTCTGTTCATTGCAGCAATATTCACAATAGCAAAGACACGGAATCAACCTAGATGCCCATCAGTGGGGGACTGGATAAAGAAAATGTGGCACATAAACACCATGGAATACTACACAGCAATTAAAAAGAATGAAATCAACAGTGTAAAAGTGTTCCTATTTCTCCACATCCTCTCCAGCACCTGTTGTTTCCTGACTTTTTAATGATCGCCATTCTAACTGGTGTGAGATGGTATCTCATTTTGGTTTTGATTTGCATTTCTCTGATGACCAGTGATGATGAGCATTTTTTCATGTGTCTTTTGGCTACATAAATGTCTTCTTTTGAGAAGTGTCTGTTCATATCCTTTGCCTACTTTTTGATGGGGTTGTTTTTTTCTTGTAAATTTGTTTGACTTCATTGTAGATTCTGGATATTAGCCCTTTGTCAGGTGAGTAGATTGCAAAAATTTTCTCCCATTCTGTAGGGTGCCTGTTCACTCTGATGGTAGTTTCTTTCTGTTGGTGGGACTGTAAACTAGTTCAACCCTTGTGGAAGTCAGTGTGGCGATTCCTCGGGGATCTAGAACTAGAAATACCATTTGACCCAGCCATCCCATTACTGGGTATATACCCAAAGGATTATAAATCATGCTGCTATAAAGACACATGCACACGGATGTTTATTGCGGCACTATTCACGATAGCAAAGACTTGGAACCAACCCAAATGTCCAACAATGATAGACTGGATTAAGAAAATGTGGCACATATACACCATGGAATACTATGCAGCCATAAAAAATGATGAGTTCATGTCCTTTGTAGGGACATGGATGAAGCTGGAAACCATCATTCTCAGCAAACTATCACAAGGACAAAAAACCAAACACCGCATGTTCTCACTCATAGGTGGGAATTGAACAATGAGAACACATGGACACAGGAAGGGGAACATCACACACTGGGGTCTGTTGTGGGGTGGGGGTAGCGGGGAGGGATAGCATTAGGAGATATACCTAATGTTAACTGACGAGTTAATGGGTGCAGCACACCAACATGGCACATGTATACATATGTAACTAACCTGCACATAGTGCACATGTACCCTAAAACTTAAAGTATAATAAAAAAAGAATGAAATCATGTCCTTTGTAGCAACATGGATGGAGTGAGAGACCATTGTCATAATCAAATTAACCCCTTTATGCCTAGTGTTCCATTATTGGAACACTAAGCATGAGGGAGTTCTTTATATCCTACTGCTCAAGGTCATTGCCAAGGTCTGATTTTTCAAACTCAAAAAATTGCAAACTCCCGCATAAAATGCAAGAACAGAAAAAACAAATACTGCATGTTCTTACTTCTAAGTGGGAGCTAAACATTGGATACATGTGGACACAAAGAAGGGAGCAAGAGACACAAGGGCCTATTTGAGTGTGGGAGGAGGATGAGGATTGAAAAACTACCCACTGGGTATTATGCTGATTAGCTGGGTGACGAAATTATCTGCACATAAAACCCCTGTCACGTGCAATTTATCCATTTGACAAACCCTCACATGTACTCCTTGAACCTAAAATAAAAGTTGGAAAGAAGAAAAAATGATAAATTTTCTACTTGTGATATCATGTTGGCGCTCAAAAAGTTTTGGATTTTGGAGCATTTTGGATTTCAGATTTTCGGATTAGGAATGTTCAGCCTGTACTTATTATGTAAAGTGAATTAAAAAAAATCCTCAACAAAAGGCAATGTAAGTGATTTGATCTTCACTTAATAGTTTTGTCATTGTTTTTATATTATAACTGACTATACAGATTTTTTAATATCCATAAAATCTTTATGAAAACATTTGGCAACATTTTAAAATTGTTTTCTGTATATTGTAAGAAGCTACTTTATTGTTGGGTTAATTTTTTTTTAAGTTCTAACTCTATTTTTCACAGGTACATATGCATAATGCTAAACTCTTCTGTGAAAGCTCTTGTGATTTTTTTTTTTTTTGCTTTTCTTTCTGTAGAGAAGTTAAAAAGCCTTTTCCATTATGAGAGAAGATATTGTTTGTAATTTGAAAGGAAATAAATCTTACTGCTAAAAAAAAAAGTAGCTTAGTCAGCTGGGCACAGTGGCTCATGCCTGTAATCCCAGCACTTGGGGAGGCTGAGGTGGGTAGATCACTTGAGGTCAGGAGTTCGAGACCAGCCTGGTCAACATGGTGAAACCCCATCTTTCTCTGCCAAAAACATAAAAAAATTAGCCGAGTGTGGTGGTGCGTGCCTGTAATCACAGCTAATCAGGAGGCTGAGGCGGGAGAATCACTTGAACCCGGGTAGCTAAAGTTGCAGAGCCAAGATCGTGCCACTGCACTCCAGCCTGGGTGACATAGCGAGACTCCATCTCAGAAAAAAATAATAATAATAAAAATTGTCATATTTTCCTAAATGTGAATTAGGTACTTTTGCTGTAAGTCTAGCTATTACTTTCAGGCTGCTATTACAGGATTTTCTTTGAAGAATGATACATGTCTTTGGTTGACCTTTGTAGTATCAAGTGTATCAAATTTATCTAGAATAGAGCATAGCCATATGTGTTACCTAGAGGCTTAATAAACCTTCACATAATAAGTAATTATGTATTGGGCTAAAATCTGTAAAACCTTTTCAGATTTTCAATATGTATGCCTACTTCCTTAAATATTTGAAATTTTTAGATATTTTACTTTTCTTCTTACTGTTCTTTGGATTATGTACCTTTGGTATATAGTGTAAGCTGTAGATCCTTTGTATAATTACAAAATGCATGAAGTTAATACTCCCTTTTCTCTGTTTAGCTTGTGAAAATTCAAATGATATAGAATAAAAATGCGATGGTAACTTCCTTGTGAAAGAAAACTAAGTACAAAATTCTTTTCTTACATATGAATCCTCCTGCTGTTAAATACAATGTGGAGAAAAAGTTTTTTAATTTTTAATTTTCCACCTTCAGCTTATTATTAGTTATATGCTTTTAGGCATTTCTATTTACTAGGGAAAAATTAAAAATTAAAGGACAGCTTTATGTTCTTAAGATTATTTAATTTGCCGGGCATGGTGGCTCACGCCTGTAATCCCAGCACTTTGGGAGGCCGAGGCGGGCGGATCACGAGGTCAGGAGATCGAGACCATGCTGGCTAACATGGTGAAACCCCGTCTCTACTAAAAATACAAAAAAAAATTAGCCAGGCGCGGTGGTGGGCGCCTGTAGTCCCAGCTACTCAGGAGGCTGAGGCAGGAGAATGGCGTGAACCCAGGAGGTGAAGCTTGCAGTGAGCCGAGATAGCGCCACTGCAGTCCGGCCTGGGCGAAAGAGCGAGACTCCAACTCAAAAAAAAAAAAAAAAAGGATTATTTAATTGTGTGGACTCAACTATACCCCATGAAAGAATGATCTAAAACATAATGTTAGCATGACTTAACCTTTTAAAAATGGGAAGTTTTAAAAAAAGGCAGAGGGAGTGTAGCTCATTAGTACCTGAAGGGACTGACTATAATATATGAAGCTGAACTTGTAACTTTGATTTCCTATTCTTTAAATATAGTATAATTGTTTAGTCTAAAGAATGCATGTTTTAATTACAAGTATATAATATTTCTACCTCCAGTGCAGCATATTAGTTAGAAATTTAAACCAGTGCATGTAACTTAATATAAATTAACTTAACCAACTTCTTGAAAGTACTCAGCCCTAAAAAATATAAAACAATGATTCCCACCGCCTACCCTGCAAAGGACCCCAATACCAAAAGGTATTATTATAGTGAGTTGAAATTTAATGGACTTTTTCTGTGGTCTATTATTCTGTGGTCTATTATTGTGGTCTTTTGGATCAAAAGTTGCAGTGATGCAGGATAAAATGCTTTGAGGTTTGATTAAGAAAGAGTTGGTAGTAAGAGGACCTAAATTTACTGTACTAGAATAAATTTCTGATCCTTTTCTCTTATTTCCACTGACCATGAACATTTCTTGGTATTGATTTCTTCAGAATTACTTTTGTGATCTTTTGCAAAAAGAAACATTGTAGCCTGTTGACAGTAGGTTTTAGGTGTGAAATGTTAAAACTTTGAAAAAAAAAACCTGTCATTTTTTTAGACCCTGTATCTTCATATGTTGTTCTGAAAGGCTTTTGTATTTTCTGAATAACTTACATATTTTGATATGGCATTTTACCAATAGCATTCACTTATCTATTTTTGCTTCTTGCCTATTTTCATGGACTGGTTGCCTTATCCAACTTTTTTCTTTCATTGTTTTGTTTTATTTTTATATTCGCCATTCATTCATTCATTCATTCATTCAACTTTTGGGGTTTTGTTGGTAGTTACAAATTAAATGTTTAATCTTATTATCATATAGCTTACTTTGAATAAAACATGATACATTATTAAAATTGATATGAAGTATCACTACATTATGAAGCAGAAAATGTTTGGTACAAAACTTTTTTTTCCATATTGCATGTAACAATAGGAAGATTCATATGTAAGAACAGGATTTTGTACTTAGTTTTCTTACACATAGAAGTTGCCATTGCATTTTTATTAGATATTTATGTCATAGTTGGCTCTGTGCAAGAGGCTTACATAGAGAGATTAATAAAAACAATACATTGGGCTCTGTCTTCATAAGGATTAGATTTTTAAAAAATACCAATAAGGAAAGACCCAAATGTCAAATAATGGTATCTTATCCAAGTTTTGACTTTGTTTCATAACAGTCCTTGATCTAGCCTGAAATTCATGCAGCAACTAAAACCATTTTTGCAACACAAAGCTTTTCTTTATGCATCTCCTTTAGTGCTTTATAATGGACAGTAAAAATAAATGAATATAACTAACATAATTTTTTACAATACTGGTGCATTAGTATTTTAAGGGGCCAGGAGATATATAGGTTGAAATGAATTATTTCAGCTAAAATTTAAGAAGTATTTAAGAGACACAGTTGGTGAAGTTTTTACATGTCAAAAGAGATATACTTTCTCTTTTATCAATTAGACAAATCTAGAATTCTTAATGTAACTGCTTTAAAGTTGGCAATAAAATGTATTTTTTAGGTATTGGAATACTGATAACTGAATTTCTAAATTATTCTTGTGTATTTCACAGTAATGGTTTGGTTAATCATATGTTTAATCAGAAAAAAATCAAGTAGAACACACATCAGATTTTTCTACCATACTGTTTTTTAAAAAATAATTTCAACTTTTATTTTAGAGTTGGGGTGCATATGCAGGTTTATTACATGGAGATAAATTGCATGTTGTGAGGGTTTGGTGTACAGATTATTTCGTCGCCCAGGTAATGGACATAGTACCTGACAGGTAGTATTTTAGTCCTCACCCTCTTCCCATCCTCCCCACTCAATTAGGCCCCAGTGTTTATTGTTCCCTTCTTTGGGTCCATGTGTACTCAACGTTTACCTTCCACTTATATGTGAGAACATATAGTGTTTGGTGTTCCTGCATTAATTCACTTAGGATAATGGCCTCTACTGCATTCATGTTGTTGCAAAGGACACGATTTTCTTCTTTTTTATTGCTGCATAGTATTCAATGGCATATATGTACCACATTTTCTTTATCCAGTCTACCACTGATGGACATCTAGGTTGATTTCATGTTTTTGCTATTGTGGATAGTGCTGTGATGAACATATGAGTGCATGCTATTTTTTATAGTCAGGAAATTGAAAGGTAATTAGAGTTCAAAATTTAAAACATTTTGATTATCACATATAATAATTAAGACATTCTTTTGAAATAGATTACTTAGCAGTAAGTATCATTCCTTTACTTACTCATTAATTCATGAGAAGGTATTAAGCATATACAACTTGCCAAATCTTGTGTGGAACACTTAAAAACAGAAAGATGATTAGGACACAGTACCTTCCCTCAAATAGCCACCAGGCTAGTGGGGAAAATAAATAAGTGGATAGATCTTTATGATTTAATGTGACAAATGTTGTGCTCTGTGCACCCAGAGATCAAAGACTAACTGTCCATCTTAGTAGTAGAGGGATAGGTTTGCAGTGGAAATTATTTGTGTGCTGAGTCTTAGAGGGCATTAGAGTTTCCTTCTGATGCTGGCATTAAAGGGCAGAGAATGATGTGTGTAATTGGCTACAAGATAGTATGGCATGATGTGAGAACTCGTAGTGGTAGATTCACCAAAGGAAATTGGGTGCTGAGAGCATCAGGATCTTTATACTGGGGTTAGTTTTCTATACTTACTCTAGACATCTTTTTTGATTTTTGCATTTGCCCAAGCAGTTTAATACTCACTATACTAAATGAATATTTGAAGAACTGAACACAGAGAATTTTAATGCAGTTTTGTCATTTATTGAGTTAACAAATACATACTGAGTGCTTGCTGTGGGCTAGACATCTTGCCATCTGTTTTTGTTTAAAACGTTTCCAACTTATGTGCTAAACGTTGCTGTTCAAATTCACATCTAAGAGTAAAGGAATAGAAGGTCATTATGATGCTTTAATGTGGTGGAGAAATCAGTGATGTATCCCTAAACTTGTAGTAATATGAGGCCCAAAGTCAATCTGGTTACCTAGAGTCAGACACTCCTTTGAGATTAGAACTAGGACCCAAGGCTTGGACTCATTCTGTTAACCACAGTCAGAGGTATGTATGTAATCAGGTAAGAAGGAGTAATTCTAAGGAGGTCAAACATTCTTCATGCTGCATTGACATTCAGGTGCTGCTTGTTAAATTTTTATTATTTTTAATAAAGATAAATTTAAAGCATTCTAGGATTTACTCCCCAAATTGGTACATATTAAGGGAAGTAGTGTTTAAAAGATGTACTTTTACCACAGTTGCTGGGATTAGTATTAAGTATTATTAATTATATTTCCTGATACTCTCATGCTTTCTTTTTACAGACAAATCGATGGTAAACCAGAGAAGCCTTCAGTAACATATGCAACATATCGGGGCCCAAGACACATTAGGAAATATTTAAAGCAACAGACGGGCTTGGCAACTGTGAATACCTTGGACAGAGAAAATGGAAGTTCTGACTCTAGTACAAGCAGACATATTGACCCTGGAAGTGAGATTGAGGCTGGGATACTGCCACTGTTGTTATCAGCTAGTACAGACTCATCTATGAAAGGAAATCTACTTGAAGGCCCATTAGAAAACTCTGATTGTAGCAAAACAAGTTTCAACAAAGAAAATTCTTTGACAAATAACCCAGAACTGCAGAATATTGCCTCTTCCAATAATCTTTTAAATAAAAATGCTTGGGGGAGTATTGAGAGAAATAGGTCATCCCCTTCTTCTGTGACTAACTCCAGCTACGATGCAGAATCTGACTCACGGCACCATTTAAGTTGTGAACCGGTTTCTCAGACTAACAGGAATTTGGTATGTTCAGCATTGTTCACAGGAAGTAACCATCGCAAAGTCCCTTGCAGCCCAGATTTTCAGAGAGGAACTACAACAGAAAATACGATAAAAGAAAACAGCACTGTGATGAGTAATAGGACATTGGTGCAAAGAGAGGAGCTTGTTGAGCCTCAGGGCCCTGCTATTTCTGATTTCTCTTGTAGTAAATCTGATGGGAGTGACACTACTGAACAGGAAAGTACAAATTTGCCAAGTCCAAATAAATCAATTAGGCATGAAGATCTGCAGTTGCCAGAGAGTGAGTGTTCTGATAAGCAAACCATAGATAACTCATCAAAGCAAGCTGCCACTCACACCAATGTCATTGCTCTTCAGAGACATGCTGTGACAGACACAGAATTTGTAAATGAAGGAAAGAGATTGTATGCCCAAGACTCACAGAAAAATGTGGCCGTTAGAGAAATCAGGCAAGAAACAGAAAGTGCCTCAGCTGGTGAATCCATAGCTTCAAGTCATGTAAAAGCTCCAGAAGATAAAATTGAGTCATTACCCAAAGATACTGACCAATACTTTGAAACCAAAGCCAACAAGCTTGATTTTAGGTCACATGATAAAATTCCTCATATTAGAATGAATAAAAAAGACCTGGCCTCTTTAAATTACATCAGTGAATCAGCAGTTGTAGCATGCTTAGGAAATGAAAATGCATCTGAGTTGAAATTTGAACTTAATAGAAGTCACATTTTAGAAACTCCTCTTGACTCTGAGAGTCCTCAACAAGCTGAAATATCACCTGATGCTAAAACATCTCTTAGCCTTGACTGTAAAAAACTAAATTTCAATATTTTACCTCCTAGCTTTGTTTCTGGAGTTGGGATGCTGAGCAAGTTGGATATTCCTGATTTAATGAATGAGGGTTCTCCTGTGCCTATTGAAACTGGGAATGTCAACATTGTTGGTATTTCCTATCAGCCTAGTAAGTGTAAAGAGGAAAATGTGAAAAACCATGTTGAGGCTGCAGGCAGGAAGAGTCCTCCTCCTTCCTTTTGCCTTGAATATACATCTGCAATTTTTGAATCCAAAGAAGTTCTTTCTAATAGTGAAAAATGCCAGGTTCTTCTAGATTCTGAAGCCAGTGGCCCTCACTTAACTGGGATGGAGCTACTGAGCTTTGACTCTGGAAACCTCTCTAAGGATTGCAGTTCCATTTTATCTCAAGACCCTAATAGAGTAGAGTTAGTGTCTTCAAACACTAAAGCAAATATGAGCATAATAGAGAAGTCTGATTCTCTTTCCTTGGAAGCCAAAACTGCTAACATTTTATCAAAAGCTGAAATTGATGGTCAGAACAATGTTCTTGTGGAGTCACATTCTGGAAGAGGAAAAACTATATCCTTGTCCAAGGTATCTCTTTCAAAAGTGGATCACAGAAACATTTCTCAGGATAAAATGTCTTCTTTTCCATTGAAAATTACCCGTGTTCCAGAAAAGCCTATTTTATCAGAATTAACCTTTCTAGAAGTTGAACAGGGCAAAAGTTTTCAGTCAATTAATCATAATGAGATAGGAGAGAAATGTTCAGATGCTGGCCTTAAGGAGAGTTGCCAAGCTGAGCTTTCTCCTGCTGCCTCCAAATATGAAGATAAACCAGAACCAGAGGTAGATGCCTTAGGCTCTCCTCCTGCTCTTCTTAAAAGTATTATATCTGGGATTTTACCACCTATTCATGATGAAAAAATCAGTAGGCAAATGGCGCAGAATTGTGAAGCTAACACTTGTATAATTCATCAATCTTTGGATATTTGTGGGACTAAAAAGATTTCTGGTCACTCAGAAATGGCGGAACTCAGCTTAACTAATATTTCCCCTAAATTCCAAGAAACTGGCAGCACAAAAGTAAATTCACCTTTTCTGGATTCTGATTCCAGTTTGGAAAAAAATTTTTCTGCATCTGAGGACTCAAGCTTCCTTAATGTACCTTCTGTGCTGAAATCAGAAAAGAAATCCTCATCTTACAGAAAGAAAGAGAACATCCATTTTTTAAATGGTGGTATTGATAGTGTGTCATGTTCCTCTAGTTACCCTGAAGAAGTTAGCATGATAATAAATTCACATAAGCCCCAAAATAATTTGGATTCTTTACAAGTTACCAAAGATCTCACACATGAAGGTACCTCCGTAACTAACCCGTTGTACCCTAACACCTCTTATTTGGAATTTGAAACATCTATCTCAATTGGGACAGAAGTAACCCCATTTCAGGAACATTTTGGGATTTATACTGGGAAGATATCCATTGATTTCCCAACTGCTGCCCAATTTGACAATCCTGTGGAAGCAGAGACTGGAGCAGTTGCTGGGCCTGCGGCGTCAGTTAACAGCTCAGGCCAACAGTGTTCTGAAGCCTTTGCTGAGCACATAGAAGCCAGGAGAAGAGCACATGACCAACTTTTGGACCTCGAAAGTAGTTTACTCAAAAAGGCCGATACATTGATTGGTGAGATTTTTAATTCTGTCAGGGAAGAACTAAAATTCAAACACACAGTGAGTACCTGCCAGGAGCATATAACCATAGAAGGTATAATGAATCTGGGTACCCTGAAAGAAGACATCTCTGAGAAAAACCCATCAGAAGTGACACTAACAGAAATACAACAGACAGAGGGTTTGGAAGAGCAAGGCATGGAAAACATGTCAGAAGTCAAAGAGAAGCCCTGTGTTTCACCAACAGTTGGTGAGAATAGTCTTCTTGTTGATCCTGATAGTATGAATGTGTCTTGTTTTTTAGAAGATAAAGCTAGGGAATTAGTCAATGAGATTATTTATGTAGCCCAAGAAAAATTGAGAAATGATACTTTTGAAGATATTGAGGATACTTGGGATTCTGAACTTCAGGCTAATACTTCAAAAATTCTGAACAGTGATAGTGTTAAGCCGCATGATGTAGTTAGAGAGTTCTTGGTTTCAGAACAGCCAGTAAATCAAAGCACACAAATTAGTGAAAATAAAGTATTAAGTGAATTCTTCTCCATAAGTAACTTAGCTAGTGGCACAGAGTCAATTAAGGGAGGAGAAATTGTTCTCTACCAAAAATCCCCATTTTCTGGAAATGGATCTGGACTGTCTGATAGTATAAATTTGCAGGAATCAGATACGGTTTTACTAGCTGAAGACATGTCACATAAACGGTTAGATAATAGGGTAAAAACACATTTATTTTGCAGTGAGGACTGTAATGAGACAATGGAAATAGAGAATGTGGATAATAACAAAACTGAGACAGAGGATAGAAGAACTCTTGTATTAAATTTCAAATGGCCTCCACTTGTGAATGATGACATCCATGCACCCGGTACATCTAAAAGCAGTTTGTCTGATAGCCTTGTATGTATATCTGAAAAAAACTTGCCAGGACACAGTAAAAACACACCTCTTGCAATGTCAGAAGTAGGGAAAGTACACAAGAAGGATAATGAAATAAATATAGGGAAAATTAAACTTATACCTTCCACGTTAGAAACAGCGAAAGCAAACAAAAAGGATGCGGAATTGAATATTCTCAAATATGAGGCAGTCCCTCCTGTGATAGAAATGGGAAGAATACATAAAATGGATGCTGAATTGAATGTCACGAAAACTGAGCCAAAAGCTAATGTTTTTAAAATGGGAGAAGTATACCAAATGGATGCCGAGAGCTGTATTGAAACAACTGAGGGATCACCTGTCATTTTAAGAATGGAAAAAGCTTATAAGATGAAGGATACTGAAGGGGATATTGGCAAAATTGAGGTGATACCTATTATGCCAGAAGTGAAAAATATCCACCAAAAGGATGCTGAAGGGGATATTGTAAAGACTGAGATGACACCTGTTACAATAGACATGGAAAATATTTACCAAACGCATGCTGAAGGGGATATTGGCAAGACTGGGATGATACCCTTGTCAGAAGTGGAAAATATCTACCGAAAAGATGGTGAAGGGATTAGTGAAAAGGCTGAAGTGATACCCGTTACATTAGCAATGGAAAATGCTTACCAAAAGGATGCTGAAGGGGATATTGGAAAGGCTGAAGTGAAGCCTGTGAGGTTAGAAATGGAAAATACTTACCCAAAGGATACTGAAAGAGATAGTGGCAAAACTGAGGTGATGCCCATTGCATTAGAGGTAGTAAATACTTACCAAAAAAATGCCGAAGGTTATACCAGGAACACTGAGGGGTCTATGTTGAAAATGGAAGCTACTTACCAAAAGACTGCTGAAGAGGTCATTAAGAATACTGAAATAGTACCGTGTGTGTTAAAAGTGAAGGAAGCACACGAGGCAGCACCTGCCCCATTAGAAATGGAAAAAGCATGCAAGAGAGATGTTAAAGAGACTATTGGAGCAACTGTGTCCACACCCTCTGTGATAGAAATGGAAAAAATACCCCCAGAAGATTGTGGTGAGAATATTGGGAAACACAAAGTGTTACCCACAGTGGTAGACATTGAGAAAATACATGGAACAGGACTAGGATTGACCATTAAACAAATGGGGGCCATGCCTCCTGCATTTGAAAGTAAAACACCACAAGAGTATGCTGAAGGGAGTGTTGAAGAAACAAAGGAAGAGCCCACTGAAATAAAGGAAGGCTTGATAGCATGTGAAAATAGACTTCCTACACATTTCAGGGGATATGAATCCCCTACATTAAGTAAGGATTATGAGGGCTACCCAGCCCCAGCAATGCCAGATTTTCAACCTGGGGATACCACAGGAAGACTAGACAAAAGAATGTCTCTTACTGCAATATATGACAGGAGGAGAGAGACAGATTATAGTGGTGAAAAAGAATATAATTTAGCTTTTGTTTCTCAAGATGAACAAGAAAATTCTTCCTTTACTATATTATACGAAGAACCCCTTCAAGAGGAGGACAAGTATGCTTCTGCAGAAGCAAGACAAACACGGTCTGTCTTGTTTCGTGATACATCCCCTGACAGCATGCCTGTTCTGGCATGTGAAAGGTCTGAGAGTAGAACTGACCTTGTCCATCACTTTGAAAAAGGTACTAAATTAGGTGAGACATTTGATAGTGATAGTTCAGAAATGTTCTTATCAGTGGAGGCCAAAAGGTACAAAATTTATCCTTTAGCGTTGTCTCCCATTTATGAGGATGACAGCTCACAGGAGGACATTCTATCCAGTGAGGTTTCACCTGGTCACCATGGCCCCAGGAAATCAAGAGAGAGTGAAAACCAGTCCTCTTCTGTTTTATCCCTTCTCCAGTCAGTGTCAGAGCGTTTAAAGATGAATTTTGATGAAGATGACAGAGAGGCAGCTGATGAGGAAGAAGAGGAGGAGGCAGCAGTATTGCATAAAGGAGATCTGAGAGCTGGAAGCGGGGAGCATGTTACCTTCCAGTTGCCAGATCCTTCCATCACATTTTACCCTGATGACCAGGAAAGCATTGGAATTTCTAAGAATTCATATGTGATGCCAAATGAACCTACTACCTCCAATCTGCAAGTTGGGCTGTGGCCAGAAAAGACCTCATTTCTCCAGAAATCTGACCTTACTTCTAAACTACATTCTTCTTTAAAGAGTGCTTATCATCAGTATCTGCAGACTTCCCAAAGTCATTCCTCAGAAAAAGGAGCCAGATTTGGTGGAATTTTTCAGGAACCAGTGTCAAAGTATTTCCGTGTTCAAGACAACCCAGGCAGATTGAGCCCATTTATAGAGGTAAGTTATTTTGTTTATTATATTAATAATAGTTATTAAAGCTTTGGGTCATGAAATTATCTAAAGGCTTATTAAGAAAAGTCAATGTTTTGGCCAAGCATGGTGGCTCACACCTGTAATCCTGGCACTTTGGGAGGCCGAGGCAGGTGGATCACGAGGTCAGGAGTTCAAGACCAGCCTGGCCAAGATGGTGAAACCTTGTCTCTACTAAAAATAAAAAAAAAAATCAGCCGGGCATGGTGGTGGGCGCCTGTAATCCTAGCTACTGGGGAGGCTGAGGCAGAGAATGGCTTGAACCTGAGAGGCAGAGGTTGCAGTGAGCCAAGATCTCACCAATGCACTCCAGCCTGGGCGACAGAGTGAGACTCCGTCTCAAACAAACAAAACAAAAAAGAAAATGTTTTGAGGTTGTAGAAGTTGTAAAAAGTTTGTTTCATAAAAATATCAGATTTATTCTTTGGTTGAAATATATCATAACTCATGTATTTTAGCTGGACTACTTAGAAAAAAAAATTGCTTGGTCAGAATTTAAAAAGCATAATACTGAAGCAAGGTTATTTTGAAGTCTTTTGCTAATATTTTTCAAACTAAATTAAGTGACAACATTCCAGATTTCTGAAGGTACTGTATGTGGGAAAATTGTCACTTTGCATTTAGCTTATTAGTTTCATGAAAAATCTTTCTGTTAAGTAAAATTTTTAAGTATTTGACAGCAGCTTCTCACTACAACAACTCATGTTGTTGTTAATGCAATGCAGGGCAGTGAGCAACCTAAATCAAACAAAAGAACTGAAAACATTATAGCTGGAAAATGTTTTAAATTCAATTACAGTTTTCTTTGATTTAGAAATATTTAAATATTTAATGTAGAATGCTTATTAAATATGGGACTTTCCTTTCTGGCATTTCCAAGATCATGGTACTTTCAAGATAAAGATACAGGATGTCCAAGGCCTGTATCTTTGCCTTAAACAATCTTCATGGCAAATAGTAATACTCAAAGACCAACCAAAACCTTGCAAAGCAAAGTCATCTTAAAAGAAATGATAGGATTTGAAGAAATATTTCTTTCATGGATCTCCACTGCCTACCAAATCAAGTGGTACCTCTTAACTCTGCATTATAAGGCCCCCAAGTTCTGTTTTGCCAACCTTGTCTCCCCACACTCTGGGTGCACACTCTGTGTTTCCTACCAGTACACTTTTCCCCAGGATAGTTCTCTTCCTAGAATTTCTTTATTCACTATCCCATCACAACCTGCCACATTTTCCACTCACTGAAATATTTTTTTTCAAGATCCCTCAATACCACTTCCTCAGAAAAGCCTCTTTGAACCTCTGTATGCCCTCACCTCCATGCTGGTGCCATTTCCATAACCTAGTGTTTTCCTTGTATTTTACCTGTGAATGTAACTTAGTCCCCTGGCTTAGAAGAGCTATGCAAATATGATCATCTGTTTACCCATTCTAAGCTATGTACTTCTTGAGGGCAGAGACAATGTGTTAATTTCCTATATATTTGTATTTATATCACTTGTATCTAGAGAAGCACCTCGCTCATAATGATCACTAAATATGTGATAAATCAGATACATGACTGCTAAGAAAATGAATTATGCATCTTTTCACCGATGTTTCTTAAAGCTTACTTTTCCACTTTTATTATTTCAGAATGTTGACAAACAAACTCTGAGATGTAACCCAAGACCTGGGAAGGTAAGGATAACTTTCTCAAACTAAGATAAAGGTTAAACATTAGGTAACTTTCAGGCTTGAGGAATTTAATATAAGTGACTTAGAAAATGATTTTATTCAAGGATTTAACATCTAAAGTAACATTTGCTTTTGTATATTTAGGATATTTATTTCTATGTTCTAGGACATTTTAGAATTTAAAATACATTCTAAAAATTAGTTATTGTAACTACTTACTATTTACTGTGTTGCAGATGGTTATCTATGATCTCCATGAAAGTAAATATAAACAAGAAGTCTACTGTAATATTCCTGATGCTACGTCATGGTCTTTTCCAAATGGAGTTCTAATAAAAGTTGTAAGGGGCTGGTAAGAAGTCTCTTAAAATTTTATAGCATATTTTCTTAAATGTGTCTTCTTGCTGTTAATGCTTTTTTTTCTGTTTTTTATTGAAGTCATATTCTCCTTCCTCTACTTTTCGACAGAAGATTTTGAAACATTAGTGTGTTATAACTTAATTGTTCTCTTTATTTACTATGGCATAAAATACAATCTGTTTTTAGTGCTTAAGCCAGTAAGTTGCAAGACCTAATCTATATAATCAATACCATTCTGTAACTGCATTATTAGCAGGATAGATTTGGCAAGTTTGGGTGAATGCTTCAGTTGAATGAAGCATAGCTTTGAAAATGAGTTCAGAATTTGTGGGATGCTGAGGAATGTGAAGGCCACATAGTTAAAGTTGTTTGTATAGCTGACTTGCTCAAGAAGTGAAGGAATCTTTGTATGTTCTAAAAATGAGGGGCAACCCCATCTATTTATTATGGACCATGACCCATGGACATGCTGGAGCCAGAATTTATCTGTCCAGTGTTTAGGCTACCCAGGTCAGCCTTCATGTCTTAAATCATATGGTGTAATCTCGTCTTCATATAATAAAATGGGACATGTGTCCTGTGTTATTCAGCAACAAGAAAATTAGAAGTATAATTCGGAATTGTTGCACTATTGTTTTTTATGCAACTGTATAGTTTTGTATAGACCACATCTATAAAGAGCATACATACATAAATATAGACATAGAAATATATTGTGGTACTATGTTCAGAAAGTATTTTTATTTCCAAGGTATATGCACTTTTATTTTTTCTTTACTATTCGCCTGTACTTAAATTAGCATATATCATTGTTTCAAAAAATAGGGTTATATGCTAATAGCGGAAGATATCCCAGCTTAAAAAATTTAAGTAGTCAAAATGGTCTGTGACTTATATGCCTCATTTCTTAGAAAATTAAATATAACTCATCATTGCATTTCTCTTTGTTTAGCTGGATTTTATATGAGAAACCACATTTCCGAGGTCAGAAATGTGTGCTAGAAGAAGGGGAAAAGGTGTTAAATCGTGACTGGATTCTTCAGAACAGAAGGCATCCACAAAGAAACTTTATATTGGGTTCTCTCAAACGTGTCTTAAAGGTAACAACTGTAGATTTTTCTATTTTTTATTTGATTTTATTTGTCATATAGTAAACCTGTGCTATGGCCTGGCAGTGTTTACAAATCATTGCTAATTTTTGTGCTGTTATTAATCTTCATTATCATATTGATAATCTTTTGAATTTATGCAAATAGAGTGAATGGCAGTTAAAAATATTAACCAGAGGTAATCTAGTTTATAAAATGTTACATGGGCCGGGCGTGGTGGCTCACGCCTGTAATCCCAGCACTTTGGGAGGCTGAGGCGGGCAGATGACCTAAGATTGGGAGTTCGAGACCATCCTGGCCAACATGGTGAAACCCTGTCTCTACTAAAAATACAAAAATTAGCCGGGCGTGGTGGTGCAAGTCTGTAATCCCAGCTACTCTGGAGGCTGAGGCACAAGAATCACTTGAACCCAGGACACGGAGGTTGCAGTCAATCAGGATCGCGCCACTGCACTCCAGCCTGGGTGACAGAGTGAGATTCAGTCTCAAAAAATAATAATAAACATATAAAATGTTACATGATGTACTATATATATTTTTTACAGGATTATACTATTGCTATTAAAATATGCTAATAGGAATAGTATTCTCCTATTATAATAGTATACTATACACTATACTATAATAGTATACTACTATATTAGTATACTACTGTAATAGTATACTACCACTCCTACTGTGATACTCCTAGTAGTATATAATAGTATAGTATTGGCTGGGCACTGTGGTTCACACCTGTAATCCCAGCACTTTGGGAGGCTGAGGTGGGTGGATCACTTGAGGTCGGGAGTTTCAGACCAGACTGGCCAACATGTTGAAACCCTGTCTCTACTAAAAATACAAAAATTAACTAGATGTGATGGTGGGCAGCTATAATCCTAGCTTCCCAGGAGGCTGAGGCAGGAGAATCACTTGAACCTGGAGGGCAGAGGTTGCAGTGAGCTGAGATCATGCCACTGCACTCCAGCCTGGGCGACAGAGCAAGACTCTGTCTCATAATTAATAATAATAATAATAATAGCATCACAGTATTACAGAATACTCCTAATTAGTATACAGTGTTCCTAATTAGAAGTATACTATTCAGGAATCTTAGAGATTCCTTATTGATTTCCAGATATATCTTTTTCTAGTGTAGATTGCTACTACTTAGTATAGACATGTGTGTGCATGCATGTGTGTGTGTTAGGGGAAATAAGGGAGGATTGGAATAGGAAGGGAAGGTATTTTTTATTTTTCTGCTTAGAAAATATTAATACTAAGATGAGAAGGGTCTTCCAATATAATAAAATATTTTGTAAGAAGTTCTGTGGTAGTATAGAGGAGGGGTTAATTAGTGATAAGGACATCTCAGATAAGGACAGAATTCTCCTCACATGTATTCTTAAGATTTCCTTCATAATATGTGATACAATACTCATGTGACAGTAATGGATATATATATAGTTTTCAAGTTATGGATTCATTTATATACATAAAAAGTATAAATTGAGATGAACACTATCATGATGACTTGGATTGTTATTAAACTCTTGACAGTGGTCTATAGCATTCAGAGAAATTAAATATAGCCTACAGAAAAACTCAAGTTATAAAGGTGTCTGCACATATTTTATGTGAATCAATACTGTCTTCAAAACTGTAAGCAAACCTATATTTAACAATATTTGTGTCTGCTTTTGAGCCAATACTGTAGTGTGCACAGGGAATAGAAATACAAGTGAGATATGGTTCCTTACTTCAGGTTGCTTAAAGACTGGGGGAGAGCAGCTGAGTCACATGATTATATGATGTGAGAAGCATTCTCCAGGGCCCTCTGGGCACACAGAAGAAACAACTCACCTTTGGGAAGAGGTGTGTCACCTGGAGGAGGTGGCACCTGTTTGGAATGTTGCAAGGACTAACAGTAGTTAAGCAGTCTGGGAGATATGAGGGAGTTCCTGGCAGAGCCACTTTTGTCAGATACAGAGGTGAGCTTTGGTGGCCTAGTATACTGCAGGGAGATTAAGATGGCTGAAGTGGAGAGAGCAATGTCCATTTTCATTGAAAGATTTAACTGCAGTCAGTTTAGTTCTGCAGATAACCATTTGAGTGCTCACTCGATTAACTCAACTAGAAATTCCTTGAAAAAAATGACTAGTTAGTTCGTAACTGGACTCTTCTAAGATTTCTATCGCTTGTGGTTTTGTACTTTCTCTGTGAAATCAGGCACTATGCCAAGGCCTAGTGGGAAAAAAACGAGTAATATATGGCAAACAGCCACCTCTTTCACCTCCCCCAAAATCAAACAATAAAATCAAACAGATTTAATCTGGTGAGCATAGATATTTGAATGGATATTTGCACGTCCACTATTTGCTTAGAATATATTATAAGAAAGAGTAAGTCAGGCTTGTACTTTTTCTTCCAGTGTTTGTTCTCGGAATCATTTTTTTTTTAGTTGCAGTGTTAGTTCATGTATCTCGCACAGGTTAACAGCTTTTAGTGAGGAAGGAAAATAAAACTATTGAGCATTGAATGGAAGAGGCATAAGCCTTGTTTAAATATTTTACAAAGTAATAACTAGGCATCAAACTGCTTCCTTTTTCCAACGTTGTCAGAATTCTTCCTGTTGATGCTTCACGTTCATGGTGGTTGTTTCCATGACGGATTCACTTCTCCCTATTCTATGCCAACTTTATCTTGTTGAATCATCTTTATATTAGTTGTTACACTGGTGTAGTCAAGACTTTAACGTCCTTTAAAGATAGTTATTTCATGATGTCTTCACTTTAGAGTACACCACCCAAACATTGTTTGTACAACACAATGCAGAGGAAATTTGTTTGTGTGAGACAGTTAGTTACGTATTTTGTTACTGTAACGCAGATCCCTGGGGGGACATTAATATGGAAATGTTTGAAATAATGTTACTAGAACTCTATTATTAATAGCATACAAAAGAGCCTTGAGGATTGACAGGTATAACGAATACCCTCAGTAATCAGTAATTGTAGATTCCAGTTAAGGGTTGTCTTTGTCCCCAGGGAAAATAATTGGGGGTGAAGGTAGTAGTGTGGTGAATCTTGATTCAAGTGCTTTCGTTTATAAAATTAGAATAAATGAATATTGCAAATTACTATGTTTACTGTGTATTTTTTTTTTAAAGATATGACATCTTATGGAAAGATCTGTTGTTAGATGCAGGACTGAGGTATCTTATGTAAGGTAGAGACAAATATATTTTCTTACTGTGTTTGTTAACTGTGATTTTGTTAACTATAACTGTAAAACTGTCTTCATTCTTACTAATTGCCATAATAGTATATTTGCACCAATATATTTGCAAAGTGTAGCAGGACTACGAAAGTATACAAGGAAGCCATATAAACTTAAATTGTTTATTGTTTCTAGGTTACTTTAAAGTGCCCTTCAGTTGCTGGTGTTTGACTTTCTTTGTCCATCAAGAATTACACATATGTTTTGCAAAGCATGCTAGTTCTGTGAATAGCCACCGTGAAGATAGAACTTAACAGTGAAATCTTTTTCAATCAACTAGAGCAAAAATTAGGTTTCTAGTGAAGATAACAGCAAACATATGCCTTCTCATTTTTGTTTATTTTCATTTTTTAGTGATTACACTTTTGCTATTATACTGTTTCCATCTGTGTTGTTGTAGACTTGAATGCTTCTTAGCTTTTCCCTTTTAGAGTACACCACCCAAACATTGTTTGTACAACACAATGTAGAGGAAATTTGTTTGTGTGAGACAGTTAGTTATGTATTTTGTTACTGTAACTCAGATCCCTGGGGGGACATTAATATGGAAGTATTTGAAATAATGTTACTAGAACTCTATTATTAATAGCATACAAAAGAGCCTTGAGGATTGACAGGTGACTGTTCTAAAAATTTCTGCTTATTTTTGAAATGAAACTTTAGAACGAAGTATACTTTTATACTTTAAAGGATGTTTTAGATTATGCTTCTTTAGTATTTTGCATTTTAGAACCAATTTTCTGAAAATGAGATGCATAAACTTGCTTGCTTTTGTATATTAATAAGAATGATTGAGAATTCAGTTGGGGAAAAGTTGAAAAATCAGAATATTATACTTTCAGAATTGCAAAACTTAAATAGCATTGTTCAGTCTCTTATAAATGCCACCTCTGTTATTACATTTACCTATTTTATTAAAGCATATGCATTTGAATCTCACAGTGTCATAGGGGATAATTACTAAAACTTGAGTTGTATCGAGTTCTATCATTAAATACTCATGAGTATTGAGATAGTGTGTTAAGACGGAAGTGTATCTGTAATTTCAGAGAAGGGAAAAAATAATTGTAATTTTGATTCCCTAAGAAGGGATGAGGTCTTTTTTTGAGTTAGAACTTGACTATTAGAAGAGATTTTTGAAAGTAAGTATACAAAGAATTATTTCTTTAGTTGAGATAGGGGAAACATCTGCAAAGCCTACAAAGGCTGGAGTAGAAGTGGAGATAGCATGAAGACCAATATGATTGCAGAGTTGTAGGAAGTTAGTGTGGATCACTAGTTTGGTGTCCTATTATAGAAAGACAAACAGAAACATGAATTTGATGTGCTTGGGTCTGAAGCCAATGAGTTTCTTGAGGAAAGTGATGTTCTAACAAGTTCAGCTGTCTAAAGAGTAGTAGCTAGTGCTTGACTAGTGGTTGTAAGTAGGCCTGTAATCAAAGTTTGGGCCTAACCAAAGGCTGTGACAGTGGAAACATGTAAGAAGAGATATGCACGAGGGAAATTTTTAAGGAAGGTCTCACAGGACAATGGGTGCATAATTTTTTTAAGACTGTGATGGAGTAAAGGGTCAATTTCATAATGCTTTTCTTCTTCAAACCTACTGTGCTAGGAAATGGAGTCCTGCAGGGAGGAAAACAGATTTCCTTAACCCTCACCTCTAATGACTATTTCTTTTGTCAATGTAAATTAGATAAACACTGAAGAGGGTACTGCTTCTCTACTTGTTTTTTTATATCCCCGATGAGATCAGCTTTTATTTAACTCTCTTCCTCCCTTATGGTTTTATTATACTGCTAAGAAGGAAGGCTTACAGACATTTGGCACCCAAATAGTTTGGTAACTCTGAAATCTGAACTCAATTTGGTAACTCTAAGCATTGCTTAATGAAACGAATCTTTAAAAAACAAAGCAGAAACATTGGGACAATAATTTTTCCATAAAACTTATAATTTTTATGTCATTAACAACTTTTTAGGAAAACTTATTTTTTTTAAAAAAAAGGGTGAGGAGAAACAATATTTCCTTTATGTTTTCTTTGTGAAGAAATTCAACTTGATAATAAGAACAGTGTAACTGTATGTCCAGGACATTGAGACTAGACTGTGTGACTCTAGTTGATTTCAAAGCCAAACTATTTTTTTTCAGGACTGCAGCATTCCAGAGATAGAGCTTTTCCCACAATCTGACCCAGCCTGTTGTCCCGTCTGCATACAGAGAGCAGTCCCCAATTTGGAAGAACTGAATATCTCCAAATCTATGTCCTTCACTGTGAAGTCAGGAGTGTACGTATCAGTTCCTTTTTATTATAGTGATTGATGGCCACCAATTTCATATTTCAACAGATGACGTGCATATTTCTAAAGTTTCTAGCTAATGTTTATACTCTCAGTCACCCAAGAAAGACTGCAGGGGTTAAAAGATTCTTTGGATCTAATTAGAGCTTTGATATATGACTCACAGGAGCAGGTATAGAATTCTGAGATGTGGTTCTTGATATATGGATCTATTGTCAACAAATTTTGTGATTGAGAAATAAAAGCATGTCCCTGGCCTAAAATTTTGGAGCCTGAACTATTTCTAGAGTGTCTAAGTTCTAATAGTCACTGACTGCCTCTGTGGTATCAGGCACACATGGCTTTTTTGTTTATGACTCCTCTGTTCCTGAAAGGCAGATGGTGTTACTCTCATATTATATATGAGTGATTTGTCCCAGGCTACTAGCTGGTAAGCATGGATTTGACACTAGGCCTCTCTGGTTCTAGAGGTATCTGTTAGGACTATGGGTCTAAGTTCAGTCTTAGTTCATTCCCAGATTGACTTGACTCCAAACCCGTGGATATCTGGCTCAACATGAAACCCTCTGCTCCCTCACTGTTTTTGTTTACTCTGATGATGGTTGGTATACAATTTTGGGGTCACTGTAGGACAACTTTTTTGTATCCCCCACATGTGAATTAGAACTCGTGGGCAGGCCGGCCATGTGTGGTGGCTCACGCCTGTAATCCCAACACTTTGGGAGGCCAAGGCGGGTGGATCACCTGAGGTCAGGAGTTCGAGACCAGCCTGACCAACATGGAGAAACCCCATCTCTACTAAAAAAATACAAAAAAATTAGCTGGGCATGGTGGCTCATGCCTGTAATCCCAGCTACTAGGGAGGCTGAGGCAGGAGAATCGCTTGAACCCAGAAGGCAGGGGTTGTGGTGAGCTGAGATTGCACCATTGCACTCCAGCCTGGGCAACAAGAGCAAAACTCTGTCTCAAGAAAAAACAACAAAAACAAAAAATAACTCTTGGGTAGGCCAGTAATTGACTGTGTCCATGAGGAATGTCTGTAATTATCAAGCTTAGCTGGAAGATGGGTCTTTTGGGAATCCGATTGCAAATACTGTTCCTTAGGCAGCCAATAGAACTGATATTGATTCTAAAAATGTGGCTCAAAATGTAAAACACCTTGTGGAATCCCTACCTCTGATTGTTCCAGTTTAAAAAAGAATGGAATATAGTGAAATTGATTTTGATTTTCTAATTATTTCCCACTTGAATTAAAGGTGCCACATGTTTTAGGTATCGGAAAAATAAAAGTAATGCCTAATGATTGGAAAACATATTAGACTTATTATAGGACAGATAGCTTATTATAGGATGGATAATGTGTGAATGTAAGTAACATGATAACTATTATTGTTATATAATGTCTGGCTCTCCCTTTGAGTGTGTTTTACTAGTGTAATTCTGTGATGGAGGATTTTGTTTTTTTATTCTGGTAGCCCTTTTTACTTACAGAACCAGACTAAAGCAGTACTATTATACTTTAACTATCTATTTTTATATAGTTGGCTTGCCTACCCAGATATTAATTTTAAGGGACAAGCTACAGTTCTGGAGGAAGACCATGGGCTCTTTGAGATTTCTACAGCAGAAATGAAATCATTACATCCGCTTCAAATGGTAAGCAAATTTAAAAAGAAGCATTCCTTTTCCCAAGTACCCATGAATCCAAAATTAAATAACCGTGATGGTTGCTCATGCATCTCAATCTCAAGTGAATATGTGTACTACTGAATTGGCAAACTATTGTACTGTAGTGCCTTCAGTATTTACAGTATTTCTTTTTTGTTACAAACATTTACTTGAGTGGCAAACTGTTCAATTAAACATTGGCTATGTGATAAACCATTTTTGGTTAGTCCATGCCCTTTAGAAACATAGCCACTAGGACAAACTAAAACATTTTAAGAAATATCACAACGTGGAGTAGCACTTGAAACAAAAAAAACTACAGAATTGGGGTTTTTGTAAGGAAAGAGTTGCTTTTTATGCTGTACAACTTTGAGGTCACAAAGACAGTACATGTGATAAAAAGTGTTGGTAGAACTTGGAAGGTTAGTGTGGTTAGCTCAGTGCTCTAATTTAGAAAGCCCAAATAATTGTAGGGAAGACCTTTGGATTAGCTGGCTAAGAAATCTACTCTGCTGAATGAGATTTCTGAGTTTACTAGCAATACCACTTTTCTTTTTGGGACACTCTGAAGTGGGATTAAATCTTAATTGGTCATGTGTACTCAAGGACTAAAGCTCAGTTTCCTTCCTCCTAGTAGTTGTAATCTGGAAAGTGTATCCTTAAGATTTCTTGCCCCACCTACATTGACGAGGAACACTATAACTTGGTTTTGGCTACTATAGAGTTCTGTACTTAAAGTTTAAAATTTAGGACAATTTAAATTTGACTGGTGTGTAATCTTGACTGATTAGATTTTTATGTAACCTACATATATCACTTTCAGATATTACATTCAAATATTTTAAATATTTACCTGTCTAATATTAAACTCTCTTGTCATCTTAAGGGTGGACTGAAAGTGGAAATGCCCATGAACTTAAAGGTAAGTCTTGAACTGATTTTTGTAGCAGGCTAAAGAGTCTCAGGATTAATATTTATTCCAATAATTTTGAATCATTGGAATAAAAAGTACTTCCACATATGATTATACTTAGCTAATGGATTTTGGGGAGGTGGGAAGTGAATGCACAAAATGTTTGATGAGGGCCCACCCTATGGCTGTGAATGGAGAGTGGGATCAGTCTGCAAAGATGGAGATCTGTACCAGTAAATCAGTCAGACTCACTACATTTCTGCTACAGGGTGGAAAGGTGACAGGTTTGATTTTTGTTTTGAGGGAGGGGACTTGAGATAGCAGCTAGTTATTAAAGTGGAGATATCTAGCAGGTATTTGGGAGTGATGCTCAGGAAGGTGATCAAGGCTGATCAAAAGGAAGTGTAGGTAGCTCTTATCAGGTAGATGGCAGTTTGTAAGTATGAGTATCCAAAGGGAAGAGTAGAGGCAAGGCAATGAAAACAGGTAGCAGTGGTGCCAGGATCAAGCAAATTCAGGGAAAGAAAGGAGGAAACAGAATTACAAGTATGTTTAGAGAGAGAGAGAAGGCAAACCAGTACAGTGATAAAAGATGCAAACAGGCCTGCCTGTAATTAGGTTACAGCACCTCCAGAGGCAGGTATGGAAGCAGGGATTCATTTGTCTTCCTCTTCTCTAAAACAAGACACAACTCCTTCAACTCTCCCATTTCTGGGCTTTCTAATTTATGGAACTGACTTCCATTCTCTCAGCCATATAGATGTAGTCTTTTAAAACTTCTGTATCTGAGTGTGTCTAATATACTTTTGACTGTATGTTGGAATTATACATATTGGAATTTTTAAAAATGCTTGAGCCTGGGCTGCCCTCCCAGAGATACTATATTAGTTTGGGCCGTGGTCAACAATTTCCAAAGAGTCCTAGGTGATTCTGTTTGCAGTCAAGATGTAAAAGATGTACATTAGCTGTGATGCTGTCTGAATGCCTTCTGTCTCAGTCTCCTAGTCTGGTCAATCAGGACTTCAGTTGTGACAGGCTGGATCTTCCTTGGACATTGGCAGTTTGACAGGTTGTAGGCGTATACGAATGGATTGGTAATCACAATTTATAAGTTGTTTGATATTAATTTGTGGCTTTCCCCATCAAATAATTTGTATTTCTTACTGAGTTTGAATGTGGTCAGCATATGTAACATGTATTAAACCCAAATAAAACTTTGTCATTTCAAATATAGTACCCTGTGCAAACCTAACATGGAAAAGTGCAGGATCAGTACTGTATATTGTTTCCCTAATGTTATGAGTTTTTAGTCATAAGGAAGCTATAACCTTTTTGATTTAGTGTTTTTAAGCATGGGGTTTATTTGACAAGATATTGAGTTGACACTTGTGCACAAATTATTCCATTACCCACAAATAGGACCAAGTGAGAGAATGTGGATAAATGCTGTTATCACTTCCTCATACTTAATGCAGCTGGTATTTGAGAAGTAAAAAAACAGCAAAATAGTAAAGGAGAAATACTATTCCAATCCAAATTTGAAGTAAATGCCAGAAATTTGTTGCCGACAATATGTATTGCATCCCCTCAATTTAAATCAAATATCCAATCTTTAGAAATAATATTTTTCAATAATTTCTTATTTTTTAGGAAGTTTTGTATTTAAATTCTAGAATTTGCATGTCTGTTTCTTCTCAATGAATAGTAGGCCGTAGAAGCAGTTAGCGTTGTAAGAAACAGTATGTATTTTTAAAGCCAATAGGTAATTTGTTATTATACCCTGGAATCTCAAGAGAGTTCTTTAGGGGAAGTTCAGTAAGTAGAAGGAAGGTCTATATTAAATTCCGAACACAGGGATATACTTATAAAGATAATTCAAGAATCAGTTAGTTATAAGGCAGTTTACCCTATGAGATGATCCTAGTATTTGGGTGACCAAAACAATGTAATCACCCTCAAGTATATTATTGTAATATGAGAGAAACTTATTATTAAATAAGATATTTTACCCTTATGATGATAAAGACTCACATATGCTTTGTGAATATCCAACGTTGTGCTATACTGTAAGTATACATGAGGGGACTTCAAAAAGTTCATGGAAAAAATGGAATTAAAATATAAAAACAACTATAGACATTATTTTTCATCATAAGCTTCGTCACTGTCAAGACACTTTCGTAAGCAGTCATACCAGCTATTTAGTCCATCCGTAAAGAACTGAGGGTCTTGCAAATTAACTATGTCAATGCAGTCTTTTTTATGTTATTAACTGAAGGAAAATGAGTTCCCTTTAGAGTTTTTGTTAAGATTAGGGGAAAAAAAGAAGCCAGAAGGAGGCAATTCAGGAGCGTAAGGTGGATGCCTAATGATTTCTCAGGGAGACTCTTGGGAAATTGCCCTTGTTTGAGGAGAGAAATTAATGGGAGCATTGCCGTGGTAGAGAATGACTTTCTGGTGAAGCTTCCCTGGGTGTTTTTCTGCTAAAGCTTTGGCTAACTTTTTCAAAACACTTTCATAATAAACAGATGTTGTTCTTTGGCCATCCAGAAAACCAACAAGCAAAATGCCTTGAACATCCCAAAAAACTGTTGCCACAATCCTTGCCATTAACTGGCCTGCTTTTGCTTTGACTGGACCACTTCCACCTTTTGGTAGCCATTGCTTTGATTGTGCTATGTTTTCAGGATCATACGGGTAAAGCCATGTTTCATCTCCTGTTATAATTCTTTGAAGAAATGCTTCAGGATCTTTATCCCATTTGTTTAAATCTTCAGTTGAAAGCTCTGCTCTTATCTGCAGCTGATCAGAGCATAACGGTCTTGGCACCTATAGAAAGAAAAGTTTGCTCAACTTTAATTTTTGAGTCGAAATTGTGCAGGCTGAACCAACTGAGGTATCTGTTGTGTTGGCTATTGTTTCTGCAGTTAATCATCAGTCCTTTTCAATTAGGGTGCAAACAAGATGAATTTTTTTCCTTTTAAATTGACGCGGATGGTCTGCCGATTCGTGCTTCATCTTCAACATCATATCGTCCCTTTTTAAATGAGTTACCTATGTGTAAACTGCTGATTTCCTTGGGGTATTGTCTCCATAAACGTTTTGTAAATCCTTAGTAATTTCACCATTCTCCTACCTAAGCTTCACCATAAATTTGTTTATTCTTGCATCATTTTTAGCAAAATTTGTGTTGCTCTGATAGGGGCTTTTTTCAAACTACTGTTTTGTTCTTAGTACCTTGAACTAGATCCTGTTCAGATGTGTTATAACAAGTTAGTAGGAGTTGATTTTGGTGCAAAAAATTTTGCAATCCCTGCATAGTTTTTTGTAATACACCTTTTCCATGAACTTTTTGAAGTCTCCTCATATTAATTAAAAAAAATAGATAGTAGTCCCTGTACATTTTGTGGTCTTTGGTGTCACTTAAGTAAATATGTATCTATACTAAAATATAAACATGTTAAATAATTTTTCAGGTTATTATTTATGAAAAACCTCACTTCCATGGACAGGCTAAAGAGTTTAGTGAACATATAGATTCTGTTCCTAATTTTTTGAAAAATAATGGAGATTTTCCCAGAATTGGATCAATTCGTGTCATTGGTGGAGTGTGAGTATCATATTTTTAATATTTGCACTAGTAGTCTGTTTTTGAAGGTCAGCACAAAAATGTGCTAAGCAAAGCAAAAATGATTTGTTTTTAATCTAAAAATATATATTCCTTCTGTAATATGGAAAGTAAAAATATTAGTTACTTATAGTTTTCTGTGGACTTTTGTTTGTATTAAAGATTTTGAGACATATTAAATGTAGAAAATAGTTTCTAAAACTGCAGCACCTTGTATTTCTGAACACAGGATAGACTATAAGAATTGCAAGATAAAATTAGGTTTTCACAAGTTATGAACGTGAATGAGAGCCCCAGTTTCTATCCACTATTCTGTTGATCATACTTGACTTATGTACCAAGGACCTTGCCAGTGAGCCTTCCCTTGTTAAAAAAGGATCTGGGTTGTGTGTTTCCAAAGTCAAGGATTTTTGACAGTGGTTGCCCCCCCGGGCTCTGAACTGCTTTTGAGGAAGCTCTCTAGGAACCTCTGGATATAAACCCAAGTGTAACCATCATTGCTACCATCTCAGTCTTAGTCAGCAGTTCCTGGGGCAGAAGCCCCCCAAATCTATGATGGGCCTGGGATGTACCTTTATATTCGTATCCTGGTAGGTGAAACAATGAAGAAGAAACTGTCCTTATTGTTTATTTAGCATTGTCAATGCAATGCTGGAATCCCTCTAGAAACATATTGTCTCTTTGTTGATACACTGGTTATTTTGGAACGTTAGTTTAAGTATCAGTATCTCTTGGTATTTGCATTAACATCATATAATTTTGCTAATAGCTACTCTAGTAAAAGATGCTACTAAAATATTTTATTCACAGAAGTTAAATCAATTGTTTAAGATCACTCAACAGTCTATATTTAGAGAACTAGACTTTGCAATTTCTGGCAGTAAATTAAGTAATAGCCATACTAGTCGCAATAAAAATGTAAGAGATTATATATGCTGGATATGTAGATATATCAATTATTAGTCTGACATATTAATCACTTACTTCCTTGTCCTTCAATTTTAAACATTTATTTGGGTCTTGAAGAACAAATATGGTTTGGATAAACACATTTTTATTGTGTTTATTTGTTATATTGTCTGGTTTGTGAACACACATGTTTCTTGTTAACCCTGCTATAAAATATTTTTGCCTTTTCCTCACTTTGAGATCTAAATGTTTTTCCTATTAACTAGATTGACTTAGGTTAAAACCAATTTTCTGCTGCATAGAAAATTATCTGCTAAAATTCTGTGTGATGTGCATTGTTATTCTCTAAGGTTTTTTTTAAATAGCTGTTTTGTAAAAATCCTAAGTAAACGTAACTTGTAATGCAGGATACAAACTTTCATTTGTCTATGACAACTGCAAGAGAAAGATGTGATGTCCCCATTTAAAGAGGAATAGCTGATTATTTTTTTCACAACTTCTACCATTTTTTAGTTTTGTTGTTTAATTGTATCTGTAGGTAGCATGGACTCCATCCCTGTACCATCTTGAGGAATCTGGGGAAAGTAAAACTAGTGTTTCTTAACTTTTCTCAGATAATACCTATCTTTAAATATACCAGATGGATATATAAATTGAATCTTAATCAAAACTTAGTCTATTAAGAAAAACTGAGTACATGATTATTGGACTGTCATATAATAAATTTGCGAATCTTAATCTATCCTTTAAGGTCTTTTATACCTTTTATTTCTTTTCCCATTCAGATATAAATAAAAGCGTGTTTTGAGTAGCCATACTTATATAAAATAAAGTTTAGAATTTAAAAGTTGTTTTGTGAAATTTATTTTCATATAATTGTTTAAGAATAAAATAATGTTGGTTCATTTACATATTACAGATATACTGAGATGTATAAATAGGTTTATAGGTTTATTCCAATTCATGTGGACCCTCTGCCCCACCATGATACCTATACTTACAGGAAGGGGAGAGGGAGTAACAATTAATGGCTGCTATTTTGTGCCCTATGAAAACAATTATTTGGAATATTTTCTATATCTTCACAACCACAGTAGGAGTGAAGAAAGAAAAAGCAGTAGTAGGCAGCCCTCCTAGGCTTTATTTTGTTAAGCTCCTGAATTTCAAAGTTCTCAACCCTGGAGCTCAGAAATAGTCATCCTTGGAATCTGCGCTATTGGAGGGCATCTCAGCCTATCTACGCAGTGTGGCTAAGGGCAGATTTGAGAAGGCCAACTTGTTTTATGAGCCATCTGTGCCCACATTGCATTATACTGTGGATTAGTTTATAAAAAGGTAAGTTTTATGGAGGAGCTTAATAACTCATGGTATTTATCAGTGTCTTGTACTGATAGTTTTAGATTAGAAATCAAGAAAGTAATGGGACCAACATTTGCCACCTGTAAGTATTTACAGATGTCCTTGTATACATGTAGGGCCCTGAAGCTAATAATAGCTCAGTCGAATTTCTTGGTTCCTCTTTGATAAACCATCTTGTATTTTGTTTTAGAACTGAAGCCTGGTGACAGATTCACTTTATTTAAACCCTGAATAAATGTTTCATGTAAAAATCATTTTGTCATTCCAGAATGGCTTAATTAGTAAAATAAAAATGACTATCTTTGGATCTCTATGTAAATTTGTATCCTTTCTCATTGGCTATATGCACTTTGTATTGTATTTACTTGACACATTGTTCTCTGACCACCTTGCGCTATAGTATCAAGTCACACCACAAACATTTAAAAAGTATTGCTCTGTTGCAGTTCTATAATTAACTTTTTGTTGGGAAAAGCCTCTAAATTATAAAAATTATTGATCTATGAAGCACACACCGTTTGTCTATATAAATGAAACAAAACTAATGTGTTGCTTTTTACAATATGGAGATGAACCACTGTGAGCTTTATCTTGATTGTCTCTGTTTTGCTTTCTTGACTACAGTTTTATTAATGGGTCATTTGGGTGTCCCCTGTATTTCTAGGTGGGTTGCCTATGAAAAAGAACATTTTAAAGGCCAGCAGTTTCTGCTTGAAGAAGGAGACTTTGAAGACAGTAATGCTTGTAGTGCATTAAGTGGCCCTATCTTGTCTTTCCGGTACTTACAAGCTGTGAGTTAGCTTCCTTATCCTTAATTTTCTACCTTTTAAAAAATCTGTTCACAAAAATTGGACATGACTCCTGATAGAATATGAGATTATAAAATATTTCTAACACCCAAGAGCATTAACCTCAACTGCTTATGCAACTTGCCTATTTTTCTTAACTGCCATGATTATTATGGAATTTTTAAAAAATTTTTCACCCATTGTTTCCATAATCATTTTTTGAGTACCTTCTTTGTTAGATGCCAGGAGTGGCCAGACTCAACCCCCACATTTATACAGCAGGCAGTCTGGTAAGGAAGATAGCACTTATATAAATGTTTGGTATTGCTTGGCTATGATTGTATTAAGTACAAAGTACTCAGGGTCCCCAGAAAAAGGTCAGTTGGTCAGTTATCTCCACTTGAATACAGAGGGCTTCATGGAAAAGATGACAGCTGGCTGAAATTTCAAGTTCAAAAAAGAGTTAACCAAGTGAACAAGTTTTAGAACAGGGTGAAGGAAAAAGGTAGGTGCCTGTTTAGCAAGAGATTAACACGTTAATGCGTAAAGTCAAGGTTATAACCCATTGATTCTCAGCTGGGGGTGATTTTACCCCTTAGGGGGCCTTTGGCAGTGTCTGGAGACATTTTGGATTGTCATATCTGGAGCAGTGGTGCTACTGACATCTATAGGGTAGAGGCAACAGTTGCTGCCAAACCCTTACAATGTGAAGGACAGCCCCCAACAACAAAGAATTACAGGGTCTCAAATATTAATAGTGCTGAGATTGAGAAACCCTCGTGTAAGCGAAATTTTGCCATGCTTAGGGAAATGTGGTTAAGTTGGGATGTTAGGGAGAACTTTGGAAAGATGAATCTAAAGCGAGATAATGAAGGGCCATATTGAGGAGTTCAGATTTTTTGTTTTTTTCTTGAGTTGACCATGAACTGTTGATGGATTTTAGGCTTAGTAAGCATGATTACATTAATTGCTTAGAAAGATCTTTCTGGTGACTGTACCAAATGAGTTGGAAACTAATTCTACCTGAAAGAAATATAAAACAGTCCACTGAAGATTAGGCACTGGGATCGCTTGAGCAATAGATAAATAATTTGTGAAATATTTAGTCTACAATTCTAATGCACAAGGGCCATGGGATTTTCTTTATTTAGCCATGTCTTACTTGATATCTAAAAGGTAAGCAAGACAAAGCAAGACAGAGCCTTCTTTATGCTTTAGATCATTGTGACCACGTACACTGAGGAAATCATGGGTCATTATTCAAAGCATCGTCCACCCAGTATTGAACAATTTAAAATTTTCTCCCAGCTTATTTAGAGAAAGTTGGGTGGGGCATTGCTAATGCTAGAAATGTTTAGCACTGAATTTGATGGTGTCTTCTAAAGATGACTTTAACTAAAGCAAGCATAACCAAAGACCAAACCCCAAGTCACTAGTTGAAATCCCCCAGTAGTAGAAAATGTGAAAAGTTATAAATATTGCAACTACATAGCTAAATAATTAGGAGATATTTGATATAGACAGAGGCTATAATACATATTAGAAAAAATAGCAGAAACAAACATGTTAATTACTACTGCAAACAAAAGTTTTGGGCATGTACAAAAATGATGACAGGTCTTTTTTTGTTGTTGTTGAGATGGAGTCTCGCTCTGTGGCCCACGCGGAGTGCAGTGGCACAATCTTGGCTCACTGCAAGCTCCACCTCCCGGGTTCACGCCATTCTCCTGCCTCAGCCTCCTGAGTAGCTGGGACTACAGGCACCCGCCACCACGCCTGGCTAATTTTTTGTATTTTTAGTAGAGATGGGGTTTCACTGTATTAGCTGGGATGGTCTGGATCTCCTGACCTCGTGATCCACCCGCTTCAGCCTCCCAAAGTGCTGGGATTACAGGCATGAGCCACTGCACCCGGCCATTTTTTTTAAAATAATATATAAGTAAAAATACCCTTCAAACAATACCTTCTCTTCTGTTCTCCTTAAATTAGATTTTTAAAAAATTAAAATATTAGTTGTTAGCTCATAGCTAAAGTTGTTATCTGTAATCCTCATAATAATCTTAACATTTATCAAGAACTTACTAATGGCTTTATATGCATATTTATACTAATCTTCACAAAGACTATGAATTGGAGACTCTTATGATTCCTATCTTGGAGATATAGAAACTGATTGTCTAAGAGGTTAAGTACTGTGCCCAAGTGTAGACCTGTGATTTGAGGGCAAGTCTGTCTTACTCTAGAGCCCGTGTGACATTATCCATTTTCCATTGCTCCAAAATGCTTAAACTTAAAAAGTACCTTAACAATAAAAAACTGGATTTCATTCAAAGACTTACTAGCATTTCATTTGTAGCTATAAATATAGGGTCACATTATAGACCGATATACATATATAATAAATATATGACTTTCAGACACTTTATCATTTACGTTTAAGTTCACTAAAATATTTTCAGATGAAATACACTAAAATATCTACCTGTATTTAGACAATATAAAATATATATGTACATATTGTGAAAATGCTTTAAAAACTTGCTTGTCAAATTATACTTAGAAAAATTGTATGTTCCCCAGACATAGCATTATTATTGGAAAGGAGTTCTTAAAGTTCTTGTAGTTGTGACAGCCCTCTATGAGTTAATAGGTAGAGTTGATGTGAGACATTGTTACCCTATACAGAGGCTCAGATGTCTCCAGCCTGGGGAAGAGTAAAGCACTGCATTTAAGATCTCCACTGAAGTAATATAAAATACACTAGAGGACAGATAGAAGAGCTGCACAGACAATACAGTTTTCAAATGTCCTGGCTGCAGTATATGGAACACTCTGGATCTACAAAGGTCAAATACCGGACATGTTCCTTAGGGATAATGTGATCTGTGTCATGGAGTGCTTTGGAGAGGACAACCAGAAATGTGTTCCTAATTCCAAATGAGTCATTCAAATACATTGGAATTGATTTATTTTTATTTTTATTTTTTTAAGGAGAGGACCAAAAGGAATATAGCAGTATTTAGGCTCCAGGGACTAGGGAATTTTTTTCCTTGACTTCCTCAATAACACTTTCTTGGTGTCCTTGTTTTTTCTTAGTTCTATACTAGATTAATTTTATATTTGCTGTTGTTGCGATTTTCAGACCTTATGCCTCTTTTCAGATCTTTGATACCGAGTTGGTATGCAGCGGAGACCATTGTTTCTCCTAAATTAATGGATACATAAGATCTCCACCAATGTTTCATATCACATTGCCCTCTGGAGATTGTAATGCAGGGACTCAGCTGAGAGATTTTATGGAATTTAAAAGTAATCAAATTACTGATCCTTAAGACTTATCTTTGGGCCTGAAGCAATTGCTCAGTGGTGTTCTCTTAGTAGTAGGGAGTACTGTACCTGAGATTCTACTAACTTATGCAAGTGCTTTAAAATATAAAATGGAATACAGTTTTTAAGGTTGTTCATCATTGTTCCTTATTCTCAAGCAGAAGAGCTACATTTAAATCTAGGTGACTTTGGCAGTTACTTAATTGTGTAGAAAAGCAGTGATGGTAGTAATCTAGTAATCTCATAGGGCTTACCCTGGACTTTATTCTGTTCGTTTGTTAAAAACTCTTAATTATATTTAATATTCCATCAAGTAACAGATGAAGTAAAAGGCTTATTAAACCATTTTTTGGACATACTTACATTGTTTATAATTTTTCACTATTGTAAATAATGCATTTTTGCATATAAGTTTCTCACCATTTAGTTCCCTTAGGAGACTTTTCTTAATTCAGAAAGGAATTACAGGGTCAGAGAGTGTGAACAGTTTCTTTTAAAACTATTTTTTAAGTCATTTTCTAAAATAGATGTTTAATCTTGTTTCCATCGGCAATGTTTTGACAAAACGGAACTTTTAGATCTTTCTTTAAGAGATGAAAGTTTTGGGCCAGGCACGGTGGTTCACGCCTGTAATCCTAGCACTTTGGGAGGCTGAGGCGGGTGGATCACGAGGTCAGGAGATCGAGACCATCCTGGCTAACAAACACAGTGAAACCCCATCTCTACTAAAAATACAAAAAATTAGCTGGGCGTGGTGGCGGGTGCCTGTAGTCCCAGCTACTCGGGGGGCTGAGGCAGGAGAATGGTGGGAACCTGGGAGGCAGAGGTTGCAGTGAGCCAAGATCACACCATTGCACTCCAGCCTGGGCAACAAGAGCAAAACTCCTTCTCAAAAAAAAAAAAGGAAAGTTTTTATCTAATTGTTTTAGTTTGAATTTCTTTAATTTACTAATGAAATTAGACATTTGCATATTTGTTATTTTCTCTTTCGTGAGCTGTCTTTGTCTTTTGCCAGTTTATCTATTTGAGTCATAGAGATTTTCTATCTTTGTTTTAAAGGTGTTGACTAACTATAAATTTTTTAAATTTCCTCTCATTTTAATTTTTTAATGAGCATTTTTTGTTAAGCAAATTATATCTATTTTTCCTATTACATTTAAGCTCATAAAATCCTGTCACACATTGCCACAGTACACTATTTACTTTTGTTTCATATAGTTTTTGTTCCTTAGGCACAAGTGAGACTAGTTTCCTTGGCAATTAGTGTTGCTTGTGATAGCCTATAAGTCTCAGCAATTTACTGTTGACAACTTTCTATTTATACAAAAATGTAGTATCTTCCAAATTAAAGTAAATTCAGGCTGATTTTTTCCTTTAAACTATATGGAAGTAATAGCTATAAAATTGTTTCCAGGGCCATCTAAAATTCTTCCTGGAGTTATTTGTGTAAAAATTACCCCATCAGTATGTGATATTTTGCTAATAGCAGTCCATAAAACAGAATATGTATGTTTTCCTAAACTTTCCTCTTTCTCCTTTTAGAATTTTATAGAATCTTCTGTCACACTATTTGAATCTGACCTAGAAAGTGGGAAGTTTATTGACATTACAAATCAGGAAATTTCTGATTTGGAAGAAATTGGCTTTGGCAGTAAAACAAGATCCATTCATGTTAAAAGTGGAGTGTAAGTTGCCTCCTCCTCTAAGAACCTTGAGAGTCTTTGGTATTTAAAATTGTTGTTTGCTCAATTGTATATCACTTGTTTTTATTTTTTTGTTTTTTCTTTTTTCCCTACTAGATGGGTTGCCTACCAGCAAAAGTTCTTCTGTGGAGAACAATACATTTTAGAAAAAGGGAAATACAAATGCTTTTTTGACTGGGGAGGATCAAATAATATAATCATGTCGATACGACCAATCCAACTGGTGAGCGAAGTATGAATATAGCCAATGCTGCATCATGTAATAGTATGCAATTAAATATGTGGAAAACACTTTTTAAAAGTGGAGTTGTTGAATGATGTCATGTGTGTATATAGAAAGAAAATGCAATATCACTTGAATTTCTATAGACTCCATAGACAGTAGTAGATATTAACACATGAATGAGATGGCTTTGTAATTTGATCAGTTCATTCACTTAACAGCATTTATTTAGTGTCTCTGATGTGTTGGACACTATGCTAATCACTGGAGATAAGAATTGAATAAGACTGTCCTGATGGTTCTGTGTCTCCCAGGGGAGATAGATGTATGGACAATTAATGATAGTATGATTAGTGAGAAAATGAAGTGTGTAGGCAGTGCAGGGGAGCAGGGAAAAGGAACAATCAGTGCCTGGGGAATTGCCACAGAATAGGATGTGTTGGTGGATTGAGTGATAGTTTAAAGGATAAAACCAATTTTTCTAGGCAGAAAGGGCATTTCACAAAGAAGGAATAGTCTCCTTGTATGCAAATTCATGAAGTTGTAGAAGAGTGTGGCCAGTTTGGATAATAAACCCTGTAGAACAATAAGAGTGCCCATGAGATAATGTTCAGAAATTCACACTCCTTCTTTGTAATGGGCACTAGGCCATATTTTTCTTCCACCTACAATATTACTTAATATGAATTAGTTATAAATACCAAAATTATTATAAGAGAATTCAGTAGGTTATTTGAGATCCATAGCCAGTTCAAAAAGTCTCATAAATAGGTCAAACCACGAAAAAATTTTTTCAGGCTGGGTGCAGTGGCACAGGGGTGCAATCCTAGCACTTTGGGAGGCCGAGGTAAAACATTGCTAAAGCCTAGTAGTTCGACACCAGCCTGAGCAACACAGTGAGACCTCGTCCCTACAAAATTAAGCAAAATTAACTGGGCACGGTGGCACATGACTGTAGTCCCAGCTACTTGGGAGGCTGAGTTGGGAGGATCGCTTGAGCCCTGAAGATCAAGGGTGCAGTGAGCTGAGACTGTGCCACTGTACCCCAGCCTGGACAACAGAAGAATACTCTGTCTCAAAAAAGAAAAGAAAAGAAAAAAAAATTTTTTTTCAAAGGGTATTTTCAAAACTTTCAAAAAGACAAGATTATATGATTACAATTTTGAAAATGTTTTAATATGTTTTTCAGGAACCACTTGGGATAAATGAACCTCCGCATTTGGTATGTTTAAAAATATTCTTGTAATTGTTAAATTGTTTACTAAAAGCATTTATACCCTTTCTCTCAAATCTTTCTCTTTTCTGCAGATAACTTTTATGTGTCTCTCTGGCAGAGCAGATTACATTGCATTTGGTACCTATGAGCAGAAGAATTCACATCTTTGTCAGTGGTTGTATTAGACTGGGTTTGTCACACTTCCTTTTGTTTTCTCCTGACAGAGCTGTAGCTCTGACCACGTTAGGGTCATTTTGAACTTCTGGCCCTCTTTCTTTCCCATCGTCCATTCTTTCTTCAGTGTCACATTCTTCATGGAATATTATATTTCTCTCTGGAAGAGCAAACTTACCATGGAGAAGTCACGTCTTGGCGTGCTTATTATGTACATGTATTTCTAATACCTATAATCAAATATTTCTGAGCTAGTGAACTTGAAACCGTATATTCATTTCTGCTGTATTAATGGTTTGAAGGGGACTGGACAATACTTTGGAGCCCAACATTTGTTTATTTTCTATTGAGGGCTAAAAATTGTGCCTATTTAACACTTCTAATAAGTCCATAGGTCAGTATTACTCCCATTTACAGATAATAAATCTGAGATTCAGAATTTAAGTAAGTGCCATACACATAACTAGAAGTAGCAAAAGAGACATTTCTAGTATGGACCGCACTTGACAAAATCACATGTTCAGGGTTTTACATCAAAGAAAGACATAATCATGATACGAGCAGTACAACTATAGAAGGAAGAGGGGGTGAGAGACATTGTTTTGTTTTATTTTAAATTGTGGGACTGTAAACTAGTTCAACCCTTGTGGAAGTCAGTGTGGCGATTCCTCAGGGATCTAGAACTAGAAATTCCATTCGACCCAGCCATCCCATTACTGGGTATATACCCAAAGGATTATAAATCATGCTGCTATAAAGACACATGCACACGTATGTTTATTGCCGCATTATTCACAATAGCAAAGACTTGGAACCAACCCAAATGTCCAACAATGATAGACTGGGTTAAGAAAATGTGGCACATATACACCATGGAATACTATGCAGCCATAAAAAATGATGAGTTCATGTCCTTTGTAGGGACATGGATGAAATTGGAAATCATCATTCTCAGTAAACTATCGCAAGAACAAAAAACCAAACACCGCATATTCTCACTCATAGGTGGGAATTGAACAATGAGAACACATGGACACAGGAAGGGGAACATCACACTTCGGGGACTGTTGTGGGGTGGGGGGAGGGGGGAGGGATAGCATTGGGAGATATACCTAATGCTAGATGACGAGTTGGTGGGTGCAGCGCACCAGCATGGCACATGTATACATATGTAACTTACCTGCACATTGTGCACATGTACCATAAAACCTAAAGTATAATAATAATAATAATAATAATAATAAAAGAAAAAAAAAATTCAGAAACATTGTTGTCAAAAAGCCAAATATAGTAATTACTTTTAAATATTTGGCTTTGCTGCCTTTACATAATGCTCAGTGTTTTTCTCTGAATGTGTATGTTTTTCATATTCATGTCAGTGTTTATTTCAGACCAGCTTAGTTTTACCATGTTTGCATTCACAATGCTTTTGGGTTTTATTATTTTCTGATTAGCTCAGGCCTATTGGGAACATTTCCTTTCTGAATATAATTGAGTTGTTGTATTTGGAGACACTTCCTGCCAGATTTTTATTTTGAAATTTTGAAAACTCCCAGCTGTGGATTTTTAAAGTATTTTTTCACATGAATCAAAATAACATGAGTAGATAGAAGAAAGAGAAGTTATTTCAAACTGCACATTTTTTGAGTTCTAAGTACAGATAAAAAGCCTCATTTTTAAAATCTCTGTTTCTCCTGCTCCTACCTCCTTGTTCTTTTTTTATGGACTTCCTTGTTTGGGGCAGATTGCTGGGAGGATTTTCTTGATAGTATTTCCAGTCTAACTTGAAGAGAGGAAGCAGCAGAAAACGCCCAGTGAAATCAGCTCCACTTCATTTTTCTGGGTATGGCTAAGTTATCGCCTTGTGAAACAAGCATTTCTGACAGGTATATGATAGCTGGATATTTGGTAACACATGAACAAAACATTCTTGGTTTACCCAGTATCAAAGGTCTTGTTATTTTCAGTGGACCAATTTTCAGACATTCTTCTTGTTTATACTTACTTAAACAAACAGATCTTGGCTGACACGCTGGTTCCGTTCAATAACTAGAAAGTATTTTCTCTTCAACAGGCAGTAGTTACAACAGTCAGACTGGCAATACAGATGCTGTGTTCAGATGGGTACTAATTTTCCCTGAGGAATAAGGAGGAAGTTTCATTTCAGAGCTCAAGTCAGAGAGGGAATTTTTTTACGCTGGTGATTTTAAGGGGAACCTCAAGCAACCTAAGAGGGGAAAAGCCAGAAAATGTATGTGTATAGGGATTAATATACATTATGAGTGCTATGGTGATTAAAAATATTGTTGCTGACTGTTCTGGAAACATTATGATGAGATATGGCTTATTTGAGATATTGGTGGAACATCACCTTTTATTTTTTAATTTTATTTTTTGTTTTGGGATTAGGAAAGTTTTACTTTGTTTTAATTTTTTGTCTTTATTTCTTCTAAAACAAAAAAACAGCGGGATACATGTACAGAACGTGCAGGTTTGTTATATAGGTATACGCGTGCCATGGTGGTTTGCTGGACCTACTGACCAGTCCTCTAAGTTCCCTCCCCTCACCCCTCACTCCCCAGCAAGCCCTGGTGTGTGTTGTTCCCTTCTCTGTGCCCATATGTTCTCAGTGTTCAACTCCCACTTATGAGTGAGAAAATGCAGAGAACACCACCTTTTATTGAGAAGATTTTTTTTTTTTCTGAAGACTGAAGCTTGGTCACTATGTCTAATTAGCAACTCAAGATATACAGGATCGCTATAGAATTCTTCACCATTAGCAAGTGACATTTTTAAAATTTTTCCCCCAAACAAAACAAAAACCAAACAGAATATGTATTATCTGCATGTCGTCATCATCTCTCTTACAGCAAGTCCTGAATATCTGAAATCTAGCACTAGATTAAATCTTATAACAGTGAATTTAGTTTTCAGAGGAGGTTGTAGTTAGGCATCATTCTCTAGAAATTCTAACCAGTTCTCCCCTTTGACTCAGCCAAGTACCTTTTGTTTCTAGAATCTTTTTAAAGTCCATTTCCAGATATAATTAAATGTTTGGATTTATTTAAATATTGAGCCCCTGTTCCATTTTATGCATGATTCTCACCAAGAAAAGCAACTAGGTATTTTTTTATATTGGATAATTTAGCCTCACTGAATTTTAAAGTGATCACAGGATCTGTAATAATTGTTGTTACTGTTTTCATGTATGAGGGATAGAAAAATGACAGCTTTAGGCAAATACACTAAGATTCACAAGTAGTAAAGAGAAAACACTTCTTTGTGGCACTTTAACCAGATCATTTTTATAGGAGCCAAATCACAGAAATACTTAGGAAGAATTATTTCAGTAAAGAAAGCCTTTATGATTAATAAGGGAAATGAAATCATTGTAGAATATATAACCAATATGAGAAATATATAACACTACAATATGAGAAAGATGTGATGTAATAGAAGAATAAAAATAAGACTTTTCCTTAATAATCAACATATTTCTATGAGGGAGGCTCAAAGGGCTAGGGAAAATCTTATTTAGACAGGGAAGAGTTTCTCATAGAAACTATTTTAGTATTGGAGTAACTAAAATTACATTAAAAATAATGCTGATATTGTAGAGTAAGTGAGCACAGCTTCTGTGTTTTGTCAGTAGTTCATTGCATTTTTAGTTTGTCATATTAAAGATATATATTACCACATATTGTTAGTATATATTATGTGAAAATTATGTAGCAAAAAGAATTTCTGTAAAATCTTCATAATATAGTGGAGATAATTTCTGCACAATACTGGTAGTTCTAAGAAAGAAGTACAATAATACATGTGAAAAGCAAACCAGAGGGATACTTTTTTTCTTTCACTTCCATTTCCAGTTGGGGAGCTGTTAGGGATTGAGCCATACCAACATGGCACAGAAGGATGGGTTTAGTTTGGAAAACACTCATCTCTTATTTGTCAGTTTACCTTGGTTTTAAGCAACCTGAGTTGTTTTGTATATTTGTTATCGATTGTTCTGTAAAGGAAGCCAACATGGTCATTTATCCAGCTAGTTTTTCCAAGGACTGAATTTCTCCAAGGCTCTGTCCTTAATTTCACCAACAGTAGAAACCACAAGTTAATTATTATAATCAGTAAGCTCAGAGTTGGTTTCTGTATGGACGATCCTCAGAACATTATTATGAGAATTGTTCTATTTTGAGGATTGATAAGGTGATCAAAATGAGGCATATTTTTGTAGAACTGGTCTAATTCTGGGTGAATCGTACACCATATCTCATCTAGTCAACTCAGGTAAGCATTTAACCCAGTTTTTAAAGTTTGGACAAAGACTATTTTAACCCATCAAATCAAGAGATACTTTATAACATTATTTCTGCATGTGTATATGAATTTTAATTGATTTTTCTGGGTATGAAGACTGAGACAAAAAACTGGAGGTGGCTACTATATATACCATCTGAAATATGCTTCACCGGCAGTATCAGTAGTCCAGGATTTGATGTTTCGTGGCTTCATTGTGAAAATGTTGAAGTATAAATCTTCAACTCAGCAGTATATAACTAATTAACAAACTGGGAATGTAGTTAGTGAACAAGACAACATGTCTCTCTTCTCATGCGGCTTTTCTTTTATTTTTATTAAGATATTTCTATGCAGGAGAAAGTTCTCTGCATTTTTTGGAGGTTAAAAGTGATTTGCTTTTTAGCCTCACATTTTATACATCTTTAAGTTAAAAAACCTAAGTATGTCTTGGTTTGGACTTCATTTCTTTGCTGTCCTCTGTATCTGCTAGAAGGACTACAACAGAAACTTGCTGGATCACATCTCCTTAAGGCAAGAAGTCCCTTGATGTTTCAATGCTCCAAATACAGTGTGGTTTCACAGTAGGAAGTGGTGTTGTGCAAGCCACAGATGATATGGGGAAGTAGTTTTCTCACCTCCCTGATTTGGACTGATCTTTGATAACAGATCAAGTAAGGTCAGAGCAGAATGAGATAACCAAGAAACAATTCTTCTAAGAAAAGGCCTTTGAGAAGACGAGGGAGGTGAACATTAGCTGCTCAGAAAAACCTTATCCTCGATGACAGCATGAGCAGATGGTTTGTTATGATGTTCTGTGCCCTAGTGCAGGCCTGTCAGTGCAGGGTGGACCTGTGGGCCATGTTGTTCCAATTCTCCAGTGTATTATGAAATTTTTACGGGCTCTTTAATTTTTTTCATTCCTGTTGTAGATTCAAGGCTACTAGAGTTGCAGATTATTATATATCTGGTCTAAAGGGACTTATAGTTGAGATTTCATGGATTTTTCTCGACAAAATTGTCTAAAGTAGAAATGTAGTTGTATATAACTGTAAGCTGCACATTTAAGGTATTCTTATCAGAAAACCAAAGCCTGTAAGCTGAAATACATAACACAGATATCTTTCTTTCTTCACCATAAATCTTCCACTAATCCTGTCATTATTATCTCTTCTGCCATCTGCTCCTGTGCCATCCTGGGCACTCTTAGTACTTGCTTATGGGCATGCGCTCATGCTCTCGTCTTCTTATATTAACTGTGGATCAGGAAGGGCTAGGGAGAGAAGCAGCATACCATGTAGCCTCATACTAATCTAAGCCTCTTTCATGGTTAGCACTAAATTGCTTCTTATTTTATACATCTAGTCTCAACATAGGGCATAATGATTTTTTGAGAGAATAAAGGACCACATGTTAGTGGAGGAAGGACTCTGATGTACTCTTTTTGGTAGAATCGTTTTCTAGGCCTCTCTTCCCACAATTTGGTGGAAGAGAGGCAAGAAAATGGTAAACAAACAGTGACATTCCATTCCTGAAAACATGTAAGAGAGCAAGTTGAAGGAGCATATCATTATCCCTAACATGAATTCATTGATAATAGATAAAACATGAGTCTGATATTTTGCTGCATTTTATAAATTCACGAAATTAAAGGTTTTTATTTGCTCGTGATCATCTAAGACCATTTTTTTTTTCTATTTAACTGTTGTGTTATTGTTCTTGTAGCTCAAAGCATTCAGCAAACCAGGGTTCCAAGGTGAATGTATAGATTTTACAGAAGAAACTTCTGATTTGACTTCACTCATGCCATGTTCTTTTAAAGTTCTTCGAGGTTGGTAAGTATGCTTACTTAGTGGTTTCTGCTGTTATTTAATAACTAATATTTTTTAATTTACAGAGATATATTTTTTGCATGCACAGTGAATCTTTAAAATTTATCTTCAACAGGCATTTTACCTGCTAACTGGTCTATATTAATTTTGCTTAATTTGTATTTTGAGCTATGATGGAATACAGAAAAACAGAATGCTGATTAACCAACTTAGGGAACATTTTGATTTGTCTCTCACTGTGATCTCGGATTATTTCCTAAATATTTTGAATGTTTATATTGTATATTTACCATCTCACATAGTAGAATGCTATAAAAATACCTGGTGTTTTTATTCAAGTAAGACATATTAATCCTAATTTTTTTAACCTTTTAACAAAGTATTCATCATCCCCATTTCACAGATGCAGAAACCAGGTTCAGAGTTAAGGTTTTCCAAGATCACATACCAAACTTCAGACCCATGATTCCTTTGGTCTTTTTTTTTCTCAGCTCTGAATCTGATATTCTTCCAATGGCAACAATATACTGTATATTTTTCACGTGTATATGAAACTACATGTGATTCCCACGGCTAAAATATATTCTACAATTTTTTTATTGTGCTAAAATATACGTAACATAAAATTTACCATTTTAACTATTTTTAACTGTACAGTTCATTGGCATCTCTATGTATCAAACATCTACCTAATAACCTATCAAAGTCTCTCTTTTAAAATATCTTAGGTTTGTCAGTTTTCCTCCTTTCTCCCTTGAATCATTAGCGACCTGGGCCTTCTATTTTTCACTTGAAAAACTTCAGTCTCTTAATTACCCCCTGCTTCAGTGTCATCTTATTTCTAGTGTTTACCCCAAACAAATCACAGTCCAATTATGTGTCCCAAAATCCAGTTTAATATTTTTACTAATGCTTTAATTCCCAGCCATTTTCTAGTACCAGTCCAATCAAGTTCAAACTCTTTCTTTTCCTGACCTTACCATCAACTAGCCTCCTTTCCCTATCCGTTTCCCATCCTATTCTCCTCTCTTCTAACATTTGCTTTCCTCCATACCCTCTATACCAGGGGTCAGCAAACTTTAACTATAAAGAATCAGATAGTGAATATTTTTGACTTTGTGGGTTCCACAGGCTCTGTCCCAGCTACTGTCAACACTGCTATTAGACGTGGCACAAAAGCAGCCATACGCAATACACAAACCAATAGGCACAGCTGCGTTCCAATGAAACAGTATTTATGGACATTGAAATTTTAATTGTATGTAACATTTACATGTCATGAAATAGTCTTCTTTTAAGTTTTTAAGCCCTCTGAAAATGTGAAAACCAGTCTTAGCTTATAGGCTGTTTGACAACAAGCAGTGGGGCAGATTTGGCCCACATGCTGTATAGTTTGCTGACGCGTGTTTCATACCAAAGGTTGGAGGTCTCTGGTAAATCTAGCCAGCAGGTGTCATTTGTTTGGCCTATATGCTAAGTTAAAAAAAAAAGTATTAATACTTACGTTTAGGATATTTTTCAGAAGAAGCTGTTTTCCACCTTCTTTTTAAAAATCAGAAGATTTTACGACTTGGAGAAAGCTTTTGCCTTTGTCAGTAATTAGGTGGTAGTGAGTAGACTGCATATGTGCTTTCCAGCATACCATAATCACCACCACTCCCAATTTTTTTCCACCTGGTACACTACTCGTCTGCATTACCTGTGTGGTCTCCTGCAGGTATATAAGTTTGTGACCCCCGCTTAATAATAATTCAGATATATCCTTTAAGGTTCAGTCCACTCTATTATTTCTGTTCACCTTCTTGATTAACCCTAAATCAAGCAGTCCTTTCCTTCTCCTATTTCCTATAGCTGTTCTGCCTTGAGCCTCCTTGTATTTGTTTTTGTTTATATACTTACCTCTGAAAAGGAAATGAGAGTTTTACATTAAAACACATAAAGTAGGGCAGTATAAGTTAAATAGAGATCTGCAACTCTAATAAGAAATACACACACACACACACACACACACACACACACACACACACCAAGGACCTGAAATAATTTTGTTACTATTATTTGGCTCTGAGTTCCTTCTCCACTAAGATAAAAGAAAATATTTTACAAGATTTAGGATCACTGTCTGTTAATGAGAAGCATTGAAGTTTTTCTGGAGGAAAATGTATTTTTCTTGACACTGAATTCTAGGACAAACTAGTCACACATGTCTCTTCATGTAGGAAATATACAACGGCAGGATAAAAGAATACAAGAACTATGGCCATTGTGTAAGCACCTGGAATGTGTGAGACCCCTGGATTTGAGCCCAGTTCCACCATTTTCTAGCTATATAACTTTAGGCAAAATGAGTCATCTCTCTGAACCTCAGCTTCCTCGTCTGTAAAGGAGGGGTAATAACGGTACCTACCTCAAAGGTTTCTTACAAGGGCTAAAGAAAATAATGCACTAGCTTTATGCCTGGCACACTAGAAACCTTTGATAAGTGTTGATTATGAAATGCGTATTACAGTAGAAGACATGACAGTAAATTATAATGTCACACAGCATTTCTACGGTTATCCAAAGTTAAACTGGTCTAGCAAGAGTGCAGTTCTGGTGATTTTAAAATACAGGGCTAGAACTTAACCACACCAAAACTAAATTAGTAATAGCCATTTAATTTTTCCCTTGGGCTCCTTCTTTTCAAAAGGCTATGTGTTTAGCAATCTTTTGATGAATGCTGTATTGAACATAACTCACTATTGAAGATTCTAAGGGGTTTATTTCTTTTTAAAATTTTCCATTAGTTGTCAGATTTGTAGGTGACAGGTTTTATATACTCTTGTGTGATTTTTTAAAAAAATCTGTCTTCTATACTCATCTAAACTGAATACATTTTTAATTTTTCCCAAAAAGAACTTATAATCTGTTCAGGTACTTAATAATCACCCTCTAATCCCAGAGTGCTATACTTGAAGGCACTAAATAAAAAGAATGTCTTTAGCTTAAAGCGCACATCGCCTTATTTCAAATTTCATCTCTATCATTGAGTAGTTTGAGGAACCATGGGAAAATCACCTTACCTTTCTAATCCTTACTTTTGCTGCCTATAAAAATGAGGATGTTCCTAACTCGTAGAATTATTAAGGACACCATGAAATAGTGTATGTAAAGTGCCTAGCCTAATGCCTGGCGCATCATAAGCAGTTGAGGAATGATAGTGGTAGCTGTTTTTTTAAAGCTGGTATGGTGGTGCTCTGCACCACTTTCTATGCCCTACCCCTACCCCAGTTCCCACAGCATGATGATGAGCCTCTACTGCCAAGTGAATGCAATTTTATTGAATGTCTTACTGCTTGGCTTTTAGCTGGCTCCTCTATTACCAAGAAGACATGTTTGTTAATCACTGTGTGTTAGAAGAAGGCCTCTATGCTGACCTTACTTCCTGCGGTTGCCCAGCATCTAAAGTCAAATCTCTCAAGCCCATTGACTACGTAAGTACTTTGCAAAATGCATACTTATAAGACTCTTTTTCTTGTCCAGTTTAATTACCACCAATGATAATGTGAAGTTGGAAGAAATGATACAAGGAGAAATATAAAAATCTGAAAAATATGAATAATTCATTTGTCAATCGTAAAACTGAGGTTCATTCATGAAATCCAACCAAAATGTAATATTCTCCATTTTTAAAAAAAGCAGAGGTGTAAAACTCAAGAACTAGAATAATGTAGGCCTCAACTCCCCGTTTAATACTTTAATCAATTTGAGTGACATTGGCAAAGTTACTTGGTTTACCTATCTGTAAAAATAAAAATAAAATAATAACAATAGTACTTACAAGGCCATTGGGATATTAAATGAGATGATGCTTATAAAGTGCACAGCATATGGTGAGTTCTCATTTAAATGTTAGCTATTAGTACCATGGTTGTTATTCTTATAGCTGCTTAAGTATAAAAATAACCTGACCACTTTATTATTCTACTAGGTAAGTCACATGACAGTTTGTGTGCTACTAAGGTTAACTATGTTACTTTAAGGCATGGGCCACCACAGGTACTAAATTCAAACCTGTTTTTGGGAACCAGGGCCTGTCTGGTGTGTGAAGAATGATCTGGGTCACCTTTGAGGCCCATATTTATAGAGTAAGTAGCTTTTCCTTTTTACCACATTTATTTAGAATTTCAAATGTGAGATAAATAGGATCACAACTCCAGGACATCAATTCTGGGCCCCTAGTCAATAGGATCTGTGCAGAGGAGGTAGTGACGATCTGGGATACTTTCAAGATATCTAGTTATGACAATTCCTTGGGGATATGTTTGGTCAAAGCTTCAGTTTTACACAGAGCTGATTAGAAACTCTCCATAATAGTTGCAGTGACTCAAACCTTTCTGTCAGAGCTGACTCCAAGGATAATAGCCATACTCAGGATCTTTGATCTCAACCTAAGCAATGTAGTCCTATTTCACAAGGCATTCCTGGATAGAGTATTCTTGGTATCAGACTAATTATAGAGTCTTGGCTGAGAACAAGAATATAAATTGTGTTCTTGGTCTCTCTCAGTGGCTCTGTAGACACCAACACGGAAAGAATAAGTGGCTACTAATAGTTCTTGTCTGTTGGAGGAAAACTGGTTTAAAAAAAAAAGAATGTGATCTGGCAAGTCTGTGCAGTCTTTGATAATGCTGGAAAAGACATTGGAAGGTAGTCCATGTTTACTGGAAAGCAATTTTTTAAACAATTTTTAGTGGCCAAATCAGCAGAAAGATACTTATTTGGTGTTAACTCTAAAAGCAAAAGATAGAGGTCTAAATTTGAAAGTACTACCCTGAAAGGGTTTTGTACAACTCTTAATTCAGTGAACTAAACCAACAAAATTTCTAGGGAGGGCATTTTAGAAGCAGGGTCAAAATTAGTGTTACTATTTTTCTTTGAAGGGTTATAATTCCTTTAGATTCATGAAGTGTAAAATGAAAAATTTGGGATGAAAATAAACAGAGATGTTTTCATGTAAGTTGTCATGTGGAGTTGCATGTCCTTAGTTTTGGTCCTGTTTTTGGTCCTAGTTTTTATCCAGGCAGCATAAGTGAAGGTGCCTATTGGGAAGGACTTGAAATCTATAGACTTTTCACTTCAAGAACTGGTTAAAGAATATATTCAGTTTATGTAAGGGTAGCATGTTAGTTATCTTAATGCCATTCATAATATACTGAAAATATTTAAAACATCTTTTGCGAAGATGTGTTACAGCAGCAGGTGTGTGGGAGGAGCATGAGGGAGTTTGGATATCCGACAAAGATCTGCAAATTGACCTTTGTGAAGACACCTCAACAGGGGTCCCAAAGCCTTAAGTCGATCAGACCCAGGGAGATTGATATGTAAACCAGAAGATCAATTTAGTATTTTGTAATAAGTGGATTCTAGTGACTGGAATCCTCGAAAATTCTGTCCTGGGCACTTTTTCCCCCTCTCTGGAAGAACAAGGGAAACTGAATTAGTCATCAGGAGGTTATTTGTTGAGCATAAGATTTGGGTAAAATAAAGTAGATATCTTGAGATTAGCCTGTAGGCTAATGTTCCTCCTAAAAGAGAGTCCTTTTACTCTCTAGGTCCCAGTTGTTCACACCCTCCAGATTCTGTCTCATTTCCCTGGACAGTGCTAGATACACTACCTATTCTGCTTCTCTGATTCATTCTGATTCTTTCTGTGATTCTCCCCACTATCTTCGTACTTAGGAATTGACATGCCTTTTTTCGTAGATTTCCTAATACTGCTGCCTATGCCACAATCCAGTGTAATTCTGGATTCATTCTAGGAAATGTTTCTGTGTAATTAAGTTGACATTATGTAAGTATGAGGTAATCCTTTGCTTTTGCTTTTGTTAGTTAAAACTGCAGAATTCTAGGGATGTTGCCTGCAGTTGGTATTCCCAGACGTGCTATGGCTTGGTGCTTAAGTGTCACAATGGTATAATATTGAGAAGTCTTAAGACTTCATCTTCATAGAAGATAAGTATATTTTGAAAATGACAGTTTGCTCCAGGCTAACTTCTGTTGGTACAGGTGAAGGTTACATTCTAGAGGGCCATTGACACATGGTTTGCAGTGTTGCAGTCATTTTATAGTGAATGGAGCTAGGAGTGTAGTTCATAGTTCTGCTTCTAACAAATATGACCTGAAGCAAATCTCTTAATTTATCTGTATCTCAGTTAATTCTTCTGTAAAGAAACTGTTAGAACAGGTATTTTCAAATCATGGACAGCCTCCAGTTCTGTTGCAAATAAGTATCCTGGTCATATTTCTAATTGGATATGAAAAAGAATTTATCTGGCTTTAGGATTCACAAGGTCAGAAGGAATAATATCATGTATTAGCTTTCACAACAGTCTCCAGAATCATAGTGGTTTAAAACAAATGTTCATTTCATTTTCATATTTTGTCTCAAAATGGCAAGACAGTTGCATGGCCTCCACTTTAGGCTTGTTAGTTGGCTTTAGATACACTTTTGATATATGCTTTGCATTGGGACCAGGCTAATGGGAGCACCTCCAATTGGGGACATGACTATTTTCATGACAGGGGAAAGAGGGAGCAAGGTCACAATCACAGAGTCACATTTGAAGCTTCTGCTCGGATTCATTTTGCCCACACACACATCATTGTGTCCACTCACATTCTGTTTCCAAAAGCAAGTCATAAGATCAAGCCTGACATAAATGGGGCAGGGGAATAGACTCTCACTTGGGCAGGGATGAAGTTGACAAAGTATATTCAAACAATAATACAATCTACCAGAGATGTATGAATTCATAGAGGTGTTCTCTCTTACTAGATTTTGGAGAAAATGAAAGGAGGTGAAGTTTTAATAATTTATCTCTGCCACTGTAGCAGAGCTAACTTCCTTTTAAAAACCTGAGATTAATTTTTAGTGACAGTCTGGAGGTGGTTTGGTGGCTGTCAAATGAAGTATATGGTAGACAAGTAGAAAAGTCTGCCTCAGAATATGGTCCCCAGTTCTCTTTCAAAATTCATTTAGAATTCTAAAATCATCAGGTAATTTAATATAATCATACTAAGACAGCTATATGTAAGCATCTGGGAAAAATAATAACAAATTAAGTGGCCTAGAATTAGGAAAGTGAACTAAAACCCAGGGTTTTCATCAGGCTCTTCACAGAGATATAATTATATATCTTGAAAAATTACATGACTAATAATAGGCCTAAAGATCTCTCTCAAAACATGGTGAATGGGTTTCTATTGTCTTCTCTTTAAGTTTTTCAGTAGCCTTGGTTTGGTAATGGTTTGACTGCTTAACAGTGATTACAAGAAGACCTTTTAAGATGAAAAACATTGAATATCATGCCTAAGGAAGTTTAAGTGTTTTGTGGGGGCTGAAACCAAAGCCTTCTATATTTAGGAGTAATCATACTGGGTGGAAAAGGGCAATAAAATGATAAAAAAAAAAAAGGCCTAAGATGATGCTTGGGGCATTGGTGTAGAGTTCCATGAATGAAAAACACATCTGATTAGTAATTTTGTAGAAGAAAGTTTAAAGGTATTCCATTTTGCTTTGATCAAAGAAAAATATATCAGGTGGCTGAATTCTTTCTCCCATCTCAGCCTCTGAAGTAGCTGGGACTACAGGTGTGCACCACCATGTCTGGCTAGTTTTTGTGTTTTTTTTGGTTGAGATGGGGTTTCACCGTGTTGCTCAGGCTGGTCTCAAACTCCTGGGCTCAAGGGATCCACCTGCCTCAGCCTCCCAAAGTGCTGGGATTACAGGTGCAAACCACTGCACCATCCAGCTGAATTCTTTATATAAATATCACAAATGCTGCACAATAACACCATTGCTGAAGATGCATTTTATATTTATTCAATCTAAAGTATTGAACATCTGCTCTTTACTAAATACTGTGCTAAGTACTGAATATGAATTAAAAAAGAATTAGATGGCGTAACAAACTCATCAAATCTAAATGTTTTCTTACTCTTGGCCTCTCAAGTGTAGATGTTTCTCAGATACCTATTCTTGGCCTTTCCTCTCCTGTACTTAGAAATTTTCATTATCATAACATCAGCTCTTACCTCCATCAGTGTAGATGATTTGCAGATATCTAGAGTAAGCAGTACTCAGTTATTCCCTGAGCTTCATTCCCAGATTCCACATGGGTCTTCAGCATGTTTTGCCAGCATCCCATTTTCCTTCATAGACTTGTTCTTCTTTTCTGCCCTGTTTCTGTTGAAAGCAATCATCATTACCCCCCTCCCCCACTTTTTTTTAGATAGAGTCTGGCTCTGTCACCTAGGCTGGAGTGCAGTGGCACAATCTTGGCTTACCGCAACCTCCGCCTCCCAAGTTCAAGGAATTCTTGTGCCTCAGCCTCCCAAGTAGCTAGGATTACAGGCACATGCCACCACTCCCAGCTAATTTTTGTATTTTTAGTAGAGATGGGGTTTCACCATGTTGGCCAGGCTGTTCTCAAACTCCTGACCTCAAGGGATCTGCCCGCCTCAGCCTCCCAAAGTGCTGGGATTACAGGTGTGAGCCATCGCACCCAGTCCCATGATATGTCTTAAGCTTTTCCTCTTACCTCCTTTCCATTGCCATGACTAAGTTTAGAGCCTCATTCTGTCTTTCTAAAACTGTTGTGATGGGTACATAACTAATTTTCTTCCTTTGGCCTCTTTCTTTTTCAGTTCTTTTTATTTGCAGCATTGAGCATGTAACCTTCCCATAAAGCCCAGACCATGACATCAGGTCCTACTTTTCCAGTATTATTGCTCAATTGTTTTCATGTATCCTGTTTACAAGCTTTCCCTCCCCGCTCCCAAAACCTTCCTTAAACTTTCTCTATTTTGTGTTTTTACGTGGAAACATAGAATGAAGTTTTTCTTTCCCCTCTCTAAATTCTTTGAGATCTAATTTAAAGGACCTCAATTCTAGGAAGCCTTCAATTATCCTCATTTCTTAAAGTGACTTTTGTCTGCCCTAATATTCTTTCTCTGCATCTCAAGATGCTTTTCACTTTCTCCTTTTCATCACAGTTACTGAAACTGTAAAGCCGTTGAGGGGATGATTTATATTTATTGTAGCTTTGAATTCTGTCACCCTTATGTCCCCTCTACTTAGCACAATGCTATAAAAATATCAAGAGTCCATTATGTAATAAGCCGACTAAATAAACTCATTCATTCATGCCTAAAAATGTATAGGCAGTAGTTGTATAAAGTTCATTCTTCTACTTCAGAGCTCATTCCATAAGAGGGGTTGTACTTTGGACTTACTATAGGTTTATGTCTTATCCATTTACAATATTATAATAATAGCTTTAGAAGTTGGGGGATGGTGGGGAACCTAAGTTAAAAAAATAGTAATTTCCAGCTGCTAGCTATTGATGAAATGCTTTAAAGTCAGACTGGGTATTAAAAGAATAATAGCATATATAGACAGGAGCAAGATACGTGAGAACCTGTTGATTGATCTAAGATGGAGTTAACTGTGACTTTCAGACTATTGCATAAAACATTTAAGCGTTGGACCAGGAGTGTGTGGGGTAACCTATTTTATTGCATTTCCATGGGAGCAGTAGTTAGCTGGTTGCTTCTCTAATTTCTCCACTGGGGCCTCGGAATGGAAGTTTGGCTGCCTTTGAAGTAATAATTGAGCCCTGGCAGCTCCAAGGAGGCAAAACCAAAGAAACATTATAACAAGAGGCTGTAGAAAAACTTCAGATGAAATTAAGACTGTGATGACATAAATGATCTTAAGAAGTAGAATAAGAATTGGCAAGACAATGATTCATTCTGTAGAAGGATACTGAATAAGAGGCACAGCTACAAATAGAGGGAGACTATAAATCCAGCCTCAGAATGAAAGGAAGGAATGAGTTTATAAAGTGTAGAAGACAAAAATTAATTCAAGATGGATTAAAGACTTAAATGTTAGACCTAAAACCATAAAAAACCTTACAAGAAAACCTAGGCAATACCATTCAGGACATAGGCATGGGCAAGGACTTCATGACTAAAACACCAAAAGCAATGGCAACAAAAGCCAGAATTGACAAATGGGATCTAATTAAACTAAAGAGCTTCTGCACAGCAAAAGAAACTACCATCAGAGTGAACAGGCAACCTACAAAATGGGAGAAAATTTTTGCAATCTACCTATCTGACAAAGGGCTAATATCCAGAATCTACAATGAACTCAAACAAATTACAGGAAAAAATCAAACAACCCCATCAAAAAGTGGGCAAAGGATATGAACAGACACTTCTCAAAAGAAGACATTTATGCAGCCAATAGACAAATGAAAAAATGCTCATCATCACTGGCCATCAGAGAAATGCAAATCAAAACCACAGTGAGATACCATCTCACACCAGTTAGAATGACGATCATTAAAAAGTCAGGAAACAACAGGAGCTGGAGAGGATGTGGAGAAATAGGAGCACTTTTACACTGTTGGTGGGACTGTAAACTAGTTCAGCCATTGTGGAAGACAGTGTGGCGATTCCTCAAGGATCTAGAACTAGAAATACCATTTGACCCAGCCATCCCATTACTGGGTATATACCCAAAGGATTATAAATCACGCTACTATAAAGACACATGCACACATACGTTTATTGCGGCACTATTCACAATAGCAAAGACTTGGAACCAACCAAAATGTCCATCAATAATAGACTGAATTAAGAAAATGTGGCACATATATACCATGGAATACTAGGCAGCCATAAAGAAGGATGAGTTCATGTCCTTTGTAGGGACATGGATGAAACTGGAAATCATCATTCTAAGCAAACTGTCGCAAGGACAGTAAACCAAACACCACATGTTCTCACTCATAGGTGGGAATTGAACAATGAGAACACTTGGACACAGGGCAGGGAACATCACACACCAGGGCCTGTCATGGGGTTGGGGGAGTCAGGAGGGATAGCATTAGGAGGAATACCTAATGTAAATGACAAGTTACTGGGTGCAGCACACCACCATGACACATGTATACATATGTAACAAACCTGCATGTTGTGCACATGTACCCTAGAACTTAAAGTATAATAATAAAAAAAAAGTGTAGAAGAATTTGGTTACTATTAAACTTCTTAGCTGAACCTATATATATAGTTAATGGTATTAACTATTATGCACATTTTGAAAATGCAGGCCAACAAAAACTTACAGTAAATATCACACTTCCCAGTGAGGTACCTGAAACAGCACTCTTTAAATTCAGGCAGAAGGCAAAGGTCTCCCTATTACCATTACTATTCAGTATTCTGAAGTTCTATCTAATAAAACAAAAAATTCTAAAAAATAAAATAAGATTAAAACAAAAAAGGAGAAAACAAAACTGGCAAGAGCATTTATGGTGTAAATGATAAATTATTAGGGCTAAAGCACATTTTTAAAAGTTGCAGAGTATAAGATAAATAGCAATTAAACCATAGAAATTAAGGGTACTTAGAAATAAATCTAACACAAGGCAATAAGTTTTTTTCCTAGGAATTTTATAAAAACTCTTGAAGGAAGTAAACATCGAGAGATACAATCTTTTATAGGTAAAAAGACTCAATATTGTAAAGATATGGTCTTCTCCAAATTAATACTGTTTCAGGCAAAACAGTGTTCTCTCCTTTTGAGGGGTAGAGGTGGGGAGTAAAACATGGCAAGCTTATCCTATGATTAATTTGGAAAAGCTAATGGGTCAAAAATCGCCAAGATAATTTTTAAGAACAACATGTAGGGTCACTTATCCTACCAAGTATATACTGCTTTATACAGCAGTAATAATTAGTGGGAATCAGTACAAGGAGAGACAAATGGAACAGAGGAATAGGGTAGCATGGAAACTGACCTATATAGTAATGGAATTTGGAAGATAACAGCATTTCAATGGAGCTATGATGAACTGTTAAATAAATGGTGTTGAGACAATTGACCCATTCCATGGAAAAAGATAGTCAGAATCCTACTTTGCTCCAAACACAAAAATAAGTTCCAGATGGATTAATAACAACCTAAATGTGAAAAGCAGACTTTACAACTTAGAAGAAAATATAGGAATCTACCCTGATGATACTGGAGTAGGATGGATTTCTTCAAACAGAAAAAGCACAAATGAATAAGAAAAAGGTGAAACGCAAATGTATTAGTTTCCATTGCTGATGTAACAAATTACTGTAAACTTATTAGTAGCTTAAGATGACAGATATTTACAGTCTTGCAGTTCCACAAGTCAGAAGTCTGAAACTGGTCTTACTGTGGTAAAATTAAGGTGTTGGCAGTCATTTCATCTGGGAAGCTCTAGGGGAGAACCCATTTCCTTACCTTTTCTAGCTTCTAGAGGCCACCAGCATTCCTTAACTTATGACCTTTCATTTTCAAAGTGCATCACTCTAGTCTCTGCTCTTTATCTGCTATCTCTTACCCTCCTACCTTCCTCTTACAGGGACCCTGGTGGCTACTTTGGGCTTACCTGAGTAATCCAGATGATTGTGCCCATCTCAAGGTCCTTAATTACTAATATCTGTAAAGTACCTCTTGACCATGTTAGGTAACATATTCACCATATTCACAGGTTCTAAGAATTAGGATGTGAACATTTGTGGGGTAGGGAGAGGAGGCAGGCATTAATTAATCAGACTGCCACAGCAAGCCACAGAATATATTTGCAGTCCATATAACCTACAAAGGTTTAGTGTACCGAATATAAGAAGAGCTCTTAGCTGGGTGTGGTGGCTCACATCTGTAATTCCAGTGCTTTGGGAGGCTGACCTGGGAGGACTGCTTGAGTCCAGAAGAGCCTGGACATGGCTGGTCCCTGTCTCTACGAACAAATAAATAAATAATTAGAAGAGCTCTTTCAAACCAATTCAGAAAAATCCACTTCAAAAACCAACAGAGGATATAAATAGGCAGTTTATAAAAGAGGGAAAAATGGCTCAGGACATCCAAAGGATGTTAACCCTCACTACTGATCAAGGAAATACACATTAAAACAATTATGAATAACATTAGCTTACTCTAGCTACAGGCATTTTAAAATCTGAAAATACTAAGGTTTGGCTTAGTTGCAGGGAAGTAAGATTATTCATATATAGCTAGTGGAAGAAGTGTTAATTACAATGGTGGGGCGAATAAGGATGTCTGTTGCAGCTATGATGGATGAAACAAATAACCACACATTCCTATAAGGGAATGAAATATAGTAGTTACAATGAATTGGAGAGCTACATGTATGAAGAGTCAAATTTCAAACACAGTAGGCAAGGAAAGCAGGCTACTAAAGATGTTACAGTAGAATACATTTTCTGTAAATTTTAAAAACAAAAGATGCATAACCATTAATAGAAACAGAAAAACATGAGCTGAAAAGATTTACAACTTGAGCATAGTGGTCACCTCGGGGTGGTGGGAGTTTAAATTCATCTGTATTTGCTATGTTTTATTTATTTTTAAAATTTGATACAAATATAGTAAAATTAAAATGTAATACTTATGGGTTTTAGGTACATGGTCATCTATGTTATTCTTTTTAAAATGTATCATAATTTTTTTTATATAAGAAGAAAACAAAGATCAGTAAGAAAGGTAAATCCATGTTGAAACTGACTTTCTAAACCAAATGAGAGAGGCTCTATGAGAAGGATTATAGTTTACTGGTGAAGAGTTTGGTTTGAGTGTCTTAGAGACCTTCTTGGTTCAAGTCCTGACTCTACCATTAATAACTGTTAGCTGAGTGACCCTGGGCGTGTTTCTGACCACTCATTCTATGAGGCCAGCATCATTCTAATACCAAAACCTGACAGAAACACACGGAGAAACAAAACTTCAGGCCCATATGCCTGATGAACAAAGATGCAAAAATCCTCAACAAAGTACTGGCAAACTGAATCCAGCAGGACATCAAAAAGTTAATCCACCACATCAAGTAGGCTTTATTCCTGGGATGTAAAGTTGGTTCAATAGATACAAATCAATAAATGTGATTTATTAAATAGAACTAAAAACAGAATCCTCATAATTATCTCAATAGAGGCAGAAAAGGCTTTCAATAAAATTCAACATCGCCTAATGATAAGAACCCTCAACAAACTAGGCATTGAAGGAACATATCACAAAATAATAAGAGACATATATGACAAGCCCATTGCCAGCATCATACCGAACGAGTAAAAGCTGCAAGCATTCCCTTGAAAACTGGAACAGGAGAAGGATGCCCACTCTCACCTCTGCTGTTCAACATAGCACTGGAAGTCCTAGCCAGAACAAGCCCACAAGAGAAAGAAGTAAAAGGCATCCAAATAGAAAAAGAGGGAGTCAAGCTATCTCTCTTTACAAATGATATGATTCTATACTTAGAGAACCCCATAGTCTCTGCCCAGAGGGTCCTAGATTTGATAATTAACTTCAGTAATATTTCAGGATACAAAATCAGTGTAGAAAAATCAGTAGCATTTCTATACACCAGTAACGTCCAAGCAGAGAGCCAAATCAAGAATGCAATTCCATTCACAACAGACACAAAGAATAAAATATCTAGGTATACAGCTCACCAGGGAGGTGAAAGATCTCTACAATGAAAATTATAGAACACTGCTGAAAGAACTCAGAGACAACACAAAGGGAAACACTCTATGCTCATGGATAGGAAAAATCAATGTCATTAAAATGGCCATACTACCCAAAGCTATTTACAGATTCAATACTGTTCCTACCAAAGTACCAACATTTTTTCACAGAATTAGAAAAAAGCTGTTCTAAAATTCACATGGGAACCAAAAAAGAGCCCAAATAGCCAAGGCAATCCTAAGCAAAAAGAACAAAGCTGGAGGCATCACGGCACCTGATTTCAAACTATATTACAAGGCTACAGTAACCAAAACAGCATGATACTGGTACAGAAAACAGACACACAGGCCAATGGAAGAGGTTAGAGAACTCAGAAATAAAGCCTCACACCTACAAAAATTTGATCTTTGACAAAGTTGACAAGAATAAACAGTAGGGAAAGGACTCCCTATTCAGTAAATGGTGCTGGAATAATTGGCTAGCCATATGCATAATATTGAAACTGAATCCCTTGCTTTCACCGTTTGCAAAAAACAACTCAAGATGGATTAAAGACTAAAATGTAAAACCTAAAACTGTAAAAAACCCTAGAAGAAAACCTAGGAAATACCATTCTGGATGTGGGCCCTGGCAAAGATTTTATGAGGAAGCCTCCAAAAGGAATTACAACAAAAACAAAAATTGACAAATGGGACCTAACCTAAAGTGCTTCTGCACAGCAAAAGAAATTATCAACAGAGTAAACAGACAATCAGCAGAATGGGAGAAGATATTCACAAACTATGCATTCAACAAAGGTCTAATATCCAGAATCTAAAAGGAACAAATCAACAAGCAAAAAACAAACAACCCCATTAAAAAGGGAGCAAAGGACATGAACAGACACTTCTCAAAAGAAGATATGCATATGGCCAACAAGCATATGAAAAAATGCTCAACATCCCTAATCAGTAGAGAGAGGCAAATCAAATACACAGTGAGATACCATCTCATACAAGTCCAAATGGCTGTTATTAAAAAGTCAACAAATAACAGATGCTAGTGAGATTGTGGAGAAAAGGGAATGTTTACACTGGTTGTAGGAATGTGCATTAGTTCATCCATTGTGGCAAGCAGTTTGGAGATTTCTCAAAGAATGTAGAACTACCATTTGACCTAGCAATTCCATTACTGGGTATATACTCAAAGGAATATAAATCATTCTATCATAAAGACACATGCACATGTATATTCAGGGCAGCACTATTCACAATAGCAAAGACATGGAATCAACCTAGGTACCCACCAGCGTTGGACTGGATAAAGAAAATGTGGTACATAGCCACCATGGAATACTGCGCAGCCATAAAAAAAGCAGAATATCGAATATCATGTTCTTTGCAGCAACATGGATGCAGCTGGAGGCCATTATCTGAAGCTTATTAACACAAGAACAGAAAACCAAATATGTAATGTTTTCAATTATAAGTAGAAGATAAACATTAAATACACATGGACACTATGAAGGGAACAATAAACACCAGGGCCTGCATGAGCAGAGAGGGTGGGAGGAGGGTGAGGATCGAAATACCACCTGTTGGGTACTATGTTCATTACCTGGTGATGAAATAATCTATGCACGAAACCCCTGTGACATGCAATTTATCCATGTAACAACCCTGCACATATACCCCAGAACAGAAAATAAAAGTTGGTAGGAAAAAAAATGAAAAAATACAGTTCTACGATCCCTAAACTGAATGTATTTTGGGATTTAAAGTTTTTCAAATTTTAAACAGTAATATGATTCATGTATGGCCTAAAAGGAAACACACCCAGCAGGGTTCTGGACTGCACCCCTAATTAAACATATTTCTATTCCTATAGTGAAATTTATGCACAGCTACACAAATTGGGTAATATTATAAATATACTTCAATTTATTCAGGTAGAATTTTGTTGACTAGGAAAAAAAATTTTGATTTTAAAGCTTTTTGGATTTCAGAACAATGAATAAGGTATTGTGCATATATATCTATGGATGGATACAGACATAGGTATATAACTTAGAACAATAATTCCCAGCACATATTAAGTGCTATATATGTTAGTTTCTGCTGTTATTGTCACTTAAATTATTTAAATTATTATTTTAGTTGATGGGATGAGGAGGAACAATGAGTTTTGTCTTTTTTTGTATTGAAATTTTCATTTATACAATTTGGTCAAGTATTCTTTTTCTTTGACAACTACATCTTCCTTTTAGAAACTGTATCCTCTTTGCATGATTTAGACTTAATCCGGCAGGAATGTCCTGTTAACTGCTGACATCTAAGAAGAGCCTTTAGCCACAAATGGTTGGCCAGCTTCTAAGTTAACATGGACTAAGGCCAAGACATTTGTAGAGCTCAAACTGTAATCAAATATTTTTTTTTATGCTTGGAAAGTTTGGATTACTGTGTCATCTTCAGTTTTAAAGATTATTAATAGTTGATCTCTCTTCCTATTTTCATGTTAGGGAAATGTATCAGAAAAATATGATTTTAAAATATTAATAGTTCTTCAGTACCCTTTATTTCCAAAAGATTATTAACCACCCCCCATCATCCTGCCCAGGTTGGCACTGTGTTGACTTTCCTAACCTTTAAATACATTTATAATTCAAGTGTACTTATAAATTAAATATTTAAATTAAAATAAAGTAGAAAAAAATCAAAGCTTCAAAACAGTAGATGTTCTCAAATGTAAAATTTGATAGTTGGACCACATAATGATATCCTTTTGTTGTTGTTTATGAGAGGTGGGATATTTTTCCATGTTGGTTTATTAGCTGTGTCTCTTCTTTGGTTAATGCTATTGGCTTACCTTCTTTGCCCATTTGTCCAATAGGTTTCTTAGAGTACCCTTACTAGTTTATATAAGCTGTTAAAATGTTTCAAATATTTTCTGTCATCTTGTACAATTTTTTTCTCAATATCCCTGCATCATTATTTTTAAAAACACAGATGTTTACACATTTTTTGTTCCCTCCATCAACCTTTTTATCTTTTCTTGAGAGAATTGCTAGAACGATGGGATTGAATTTAATGGCGTTTCAGTGACAATACCAGCCTTTTGAAAAATATCTTTGTAGGCATTCTGCAAAAGGAAGAGGAAAAATGTACACAGGTCAATTTTTCTTAGAATAATGCTTAGCATTTAAATTACTTTCTCATAACAGGCCTTTAGATTTTTTTCCCCCTCTGGGATATAAAACAGTTAACATCATGTAACCAGTAAATGCCTTTGATGTAGATGTCTGTTGCTCTTACCCCAGCAAGCTCTTTTCTGGGGAGAGTGCTGCTGATTGTTGACTTGGAGCACTGGCCAGGCTCCTTGCCATCTGCTCTTCCTCACTAATCAGTAACTCAACAAGTAGATGTGTGTAAGAAGGTAAAGTGGAATACTTTCTAAAAATCTTGAGAGTGAAGATGTTGAAAAAAATCCACCAATATAGTCCGGGCTGTGGATTTTTGTTGTCTGCTTACTTTCAGTTTATTTTATAAACTGTTGGGATGCTTCCAATTTATTTTGCAGATAGCAGAAGAGGTGCCTAACCTTGCCTGTGGCCACTCAATAACTCAGTGATTAGAGATGAGTTTTTATTCCTGGTGCAGTCAGTGGTGTCTACTGAGGGAAAATCAATGCTCCTAGGTAGCCTGTCCATCTTAGCTTATGGTCTCACTGCACACAGCAATTGTTACATTCTTTACCAGTATCCTCTAACCCCTAAATCTGTACTGTCCAACACCATAGCACTAGCCACCTGTGGTTATTTAAATTAATTCAATCCCTTGATCACACAAGCCACATGGGGCTAGTGGCTGCCATACTGGAGAGTCCAGATACATAACATTTCTATCACTTCAGGAACTTCTTCTGGAAGATGCTTTAAACTTTCCTTGATCAGCAGACAGTGTTGGCCACATAACGTAAAGAGAAATTTATTCACATATTTCCCGATTTTAAATGGAAATTTCTTGGCATCCTTTTTCTATCTTTCCTTTTATTTCAAAGGTGGAGTTCATCCTTTCCAAAGTGATCTTTTTCCTCATGAACTGATGGGAAGCAATGGATTGTACCTCTCCCTCCTTCCCTGGAACATCCTTTTTGCCTTGCAGTATTCAGCTTCTCTCTATTCCACTACCGCCTTCCACAAAGCATGCTCATAAGCCACTACCCTGTTTCCCTCCTGCTCTTCACCAAATTTTTCTAATAGTCTGTATACCTATTATAGCCTGTACAGTTTCTCACCACTTACTCTTCAGCCTTTACAACCTAGATTTTAACTTCATTTCTGACATAGTGCTGAAACAGCATTCATAGGGTTACTAGCTGCCTTCTGATTGTCAAACCCAAACAGCCTTATCTCAGTCACCCTCTTCCTCGACATGGAAAGAATTTGATGCCATGGGGCAAGTCTTCCTTATAATTCTCTTCCTCCTTCACTTCTACAGTGTAAAGGGGTTCTGTTTTGGCTGTCTTCTCCTGATTCATTTGTTCAGTCACTTCCACCTCCCATGTTTCATCATCGCCCACCTATATATGTCAGTGCAGTTCTAGTTTCCTTGCATTTCCATTTTCTTATCCATGGCTCTAGTTATTACTCAGATTCTGAGAATTCCCAAACCCGACGTCTCTAAACCTGGTCTTTTCCTGGAACTCCAGATCAAAAGGTCCAGTGTATGTTGGACATCACTGTTAAGATTATCCTGCCTCTATCTCAACATTAAGACATCTGGGCATGATTTCCTCTCGATTTCTTTATATATAACAGATTATATCAGCATGTCCTAAGCCATGACTTTTCACATTTTTCCTCACTTACTGATTCCATTTGTTTGCCTTAACTAGCATGTCTGTTTTATCACTGTGATATTAATAGTCTTCCTGGCCATCCCTTACTCCTAACCTTCCCCCAACCCGTTTTAGGTCTGGGTCTATTTTTCTCTGACCTCATATATTGCACCAGTACTGGTGCCGTTATGTCCATTCTCTCTGTTCTTCACTCATACTGTTGTCAGACAGATTTCCTGAAGGCCATTAAAAAATACATATATACAGTGCAAACATGTGTAATAATTACCAACTTAAAATTAATAACACCAATTTAAAATAAATATTCCCATGGTTCAAAAGTCAAAATATACCAAAAGGCACTTAGTGAAAAACTTTGCTCCCACTTGTGCCCTTTATCTTCTCTTATGCAGTCTTCCCAACAGGTAGCCATGGTTACCAGTTTTTTTATTTTTTAGAAAAATTTTAATGTGCGTACAAGCGCATACATATGTATGTGCACAGAAATTTTCCTTCTCTGCAAATGGTAGTATATGAAATATGCTTTTCATACCATCCTTTGTGTTTATTTCTAAAGAATATATCTTGGTGATCTTTCATAAAGAGCTCCTCATTCTTTTTTACAGCTGTATATGATTCTTCTGTGTATGAACCATAATTTACGGTCCTCTCCTGATGGGCATTTAAATCATTCCCCACCCTTCACTGTTCCAAACACTGCTGCAAAGAAAAACTCTTTCATAAGTCATCCTTCTCTTATGCAAGTATAAGCAGGTCCCTTGTGAGGGTCACCGTGAGAGCCTGTTATTTTCTGCCTGTTCATTTATTGTTCTTTGACCCTCCACTGCCCCTGCTGCTAGTGCTTTGCTTCTTATGTACTGAGTTGCAGTTGCTTCAGCCCACTCATAGTCCTTAGTTCAGAAGCCTTCAAGGACTTTCCACTGGGAATAGATCTGTCTCGGTCCTGTCAGTGTGGGAGGAGAAGCAAGCAGTGCAATGCACCATAACAAACTGTGGGAGCACTTGCCGCTGTTTCCTGTTGGGCTGATTTGCTGTTCCCCCAACATGTCCCATGTGTTTCTCTTGCCTTGCTTTGCACAGTGTTTTCCCTCTGTTCACCATCTTCTTTCCAGATCCACTGCATCCTTTGAGACTGAGCTCACAAGCCACCACATCCATGAAGCTTGATTCCTGCTCCCTTCTGCTAAAAATAATCTAGATTTCTACTGAGGACTCTGACACAGCATATCTTCTTCTGCGCTGGATTACATTACAATATCTGTGCAGTTTTAATTTAGCTATTTGTTAGTAATTCCCCAGACACAAGGATAGATGGTGCCTTGTTTTATCATCCCCCCAAAAGTCTCTTAACATGGTGTCTTGCATACATTAATGAATGAAAAAGCAATATTGAGTCTATTCTTGTCTGACATGATGGGTTGAAGAAATACTTTTAACGCAGAAATCACCACCATTCTTGTGCATTTCAGCTTTTTTTTAAATTAAAAATGCCTTTATTCTTCCTCCTAGGAATGTTTTTAAGAGCTTACCACCACAGAGTCTTACATTCCTAGTGACTGCTCCTGTGACCTCCTAGAAATTAGGGTGCCATTCCATATTTATTCTGTTGCCAGCTAAAAGCATTGGCAGGACTAATTATGGTCCATATTACAGTACCACAAGACCTTAATCTGTGATTTGGAATCATGGGTCTCTTTATTATGGCTGTTTTTATTATGAGATTGATTGCTTTTCTGATAACTTGAATTTTAATTTACAAAAAAGTGAATAAAAATTATTAAAATCTAATCTTTCCAGTGCAGTTTTGACTATAGCAACCTTAGAGAGTAAAACAGTAAACTCCATGCATTTAAGACTACAATGGATCCAGGGTACCCTGTGTTCAGACTGGGATGTCACTGAGATATGGCCACTCCTATGGTGACAGTTTCTTTTTCTGCTAATAGGTTTTTGAAGAACCCTCCATCAGCCTTTTTGCTCTGGAGCATTGTGAGGGAAGAGAGTTACATCTAGAAGAGGCTGTGAACTCTGTTCTGAACAAGGACCTGCATTTCTACACCCAGTCTGTGTGGGTAAAAAGTGGACTGTAAGTATGGGAGAAAGGCTTGGTCTGGTTCAGTTACTGTTTTAAGACAGAGTTGCAGAGTTGCAAACCAAGTCCGCTATGTAGTAGTATGCATTCAAGTGGTCTTGAGGAAGAGCCCTTTGGAAGAGAAGGGCTACCATACGGTCACAACATGTGTCATAGAGTAGGTCAGTCAGATGACTTTACCCAGTTGAACTTTCTTTTCAGAAGAAATTTCAATATCCCAGCAACTTTGGTTAAGACAATTTCCTGCTTAAGGCAAGTGACTGCTGGCAAGACCATGTTCGGTGTTGTTTTTTGATTTAATAGCCGTGTATTTCTAGAGCAGTTCCCTCCAGGGTACTCACTTGCCTGTGGACTACACTGGCTGGCCTAGCCTGCCTACCAGTATTGTTGTTCATTTAGGTTATCAGTCAGTCAGGGTAGACCCAGGGGCCTGTGCTTTTACAAATTAGAAAGCTGCCTTTAAGAAAAAATTTAAAATTATGATAGAAATATTAGATATCAATGTGAATATTTAGGACAGAAATGGTGAGAAGCCTGCAAGTGAGGGGCTTTGAAGTTGAAGCTCTGTTTGCTTCCTGGAAAATCTGCCTCTGAATCCAGTTCTGAAGAGTCCGGCATATAAACCAGCCCCTACTCCTGCACTGTTAGTGTTCTGGTAGCAAAAGTCAACTAAAAAAACACACATAGCTCTTGATGGTTAATAAAAAAATGGCTTTAAAAGTTTTTCTATGGCTTTGAAATTCTGTGATAATCAACTGTGCTGGTTTAAATATCTGGGGATAAAGAGAAAGCCAATAATATAAGTGGAGTTGAAAATTAAACTATTACAATAAATGGCTTTTATATTATACACATGTATAATAGCTTAAATTTTCTTCTGCAAAACATTTTAAATCGTTTGATGTTTATTCAAACAAATTGATTTATTCTATCTAAGCATAAGATTCCAATATATTATTTACCAATTAACTGAATTTTACATCCCTGTGATATAGGTCTTTCACAACATTTTAATTCATTTCTTTCCATTTCTGAGTGAAATTGATACTTGACTCACTTCTGAAAACTTCTCACTTTCTTATTTCATTTTTTTCTGGAACACTGGTGCCATTTTATCTTGACATTCTTATTTCTTCTCTTTGGCTTATTAGCCACCTACTCTCACTATTCCAAATTCTCTTTAAGAGAATTGGAACATGGAGTAAGGAACAGTGAAGGCTGCCTAAGGATTTTCATAGGTTACAGAATACTACTTAAAGTACAGCCAGCTTCCCTTGGTGACAAGTTTTAATCCCCATGCTATGCCACATCTTTGATCTGTGATGATGACAGCCATGCTTAAATGCACCATCCCACACAGTTTTCCAACTGTGGAATTCATTTAAATCAATATATAATTAGGTACATTTTCCTAAAATCTTACCTAGATTTTATAACTGAAACTTCCCTGACTGTTTAAAGAATCTGCAGCGGGAGAGGCAGCTAAGCCTGTCCGTGGTCATGCTGACCTGCCTCTCCACCAGTCTGATTGATTAGATTTGTGTAGGAAGGAGGGGTCAAGAATGGGCCATCCATCTCATTCATCTCTCCATAATTTGGCCAAGTCTGATCTTGGTTGTGGGGAGCAGGGAGGACTTTTCTTGGTGGTGGTCAGGTTGAGTCAGTCATCCCTACCCAAGCTTTCATAGCTGTAATACATCAAGCTTTCCTCAGCTCTCCCCTTCTCCTCACAACTTATGCTCAAGTTGGTATCTTTTCCTGCATTAACCTGAAGTACAAGTCCCTAAGGAATATTGCACTTTGTGAGTTTTAGAAGTTTTTAAGCTGAAAGATTGAGGGGCTGAAGTTGCTGCCATAGCAGCACAAGCAACCTTCTGTAGCTTGTGTCCTAAGCCCGGGATGACCCTGTTCCTGAGCTCTGGTCCATCTGATAAGCAGACTACCTTGCCTGCTGCTGGTGCTCTTTGCCTCATCCACAAGGCTTTACCTCCCTTGGTGCAAGCCAGGACAACCCCTGCCACAATTCCAGGTGGTTTATCAAAATAAAGCAAGGCAGCCATCTCATCCTCCACACACTTTCTTAAAGCACTGTGTACACCGACCTTGAGTCCTGCTGAGAATTTCAGGTGCTCTTAGTGACTCCAGCACATTCTCTTTAGTCATCAAGCTTAGTAATCACCTAAGGTGGTGCTCGGCAGACTTTTTCTGCAAAGGGCCAGGTAGTCTTTTCAGTTTGTGGGTCATCTGTCTGTGTCATAACTACTGAAGTTGCTATGGTAGTGCAAGAGCAGCCGTAGCCAATCCTTAAAGCAATGGGCATGACTGTGTTCCATTCAATAAGTCTTGAGACTCTGGACTCCAAACTTGAGACTCAAGTGTACTTTTACACACTTTAATGCTGCCAGAGTTGAAGGCAAGGGTTTCGGGGAGGATTCTCAAAGGAGCTGGGCCTTGAAGAGGGTGATGGAGAACTTCTGTGAACAAATCTAAGAAGTCTTGGTGGCTTTGGGGAAGCTGTGGAGGGAGGAGTGGAAGAAGATATGTCTGGAGAGTTCACTGGAGCCACACTTAGAGGCCCTGAAGGACATGTGATGGTGACTCTAGGGGCAGGAGTGTGATTTTCTGCTGGTTAATAGGAGGTTATGGTCTGCCTTTAAGTGTTATAATGCTATGACAATGTTATCAAAGAAATATAGGATTTCAGAGATGGAGGAAACCTTGAATTCATTTTGGAAGAAAGGAAACCAACATTGTAACTGGAACCCAAATCTTCTGAGTCTAGGCCAGTGGGTTTTCTCCTATACCTCCCTGATTTTTGTTAGGAAAAAATGTGCAGTTTTAAAAGTCTGCAAACCTAGAAGTTTATGAACCCTATAAGGCAAAGTGCAGGTACTTTTGATGAGGGACTGGTTTTTTGTTTTGAAGTACACTATTTTTTTCTTTCTTGTTCTCATAGATGGATAGCTTATGAAGGATCCAATTTCTTGGGAAGACAAATCCTACTCAGGCCTAATGAGATCCCAAACTGGACAGCATTCAGCAGATGGAAAACAATTGGTTCCCTCCGTCCTATGAAGCAGGTAAGGAGAAAAAGAACCGTAAGATTCCAAATAGCTTGCTTTTGTAGTAGAAATGTCATAAACCACAGCATCTAAAATAATGATCATTTAACTTAGTTTGCCATTTACATAGTAGGGGGAGTGAATTAGGATGCGGATATCTTGTACATTTTAACCAATTTGTAAGATTGTATCTAAAGTCAACATTGGATTTCAGTTTTCAGTCCAAAGCCTCATTGGCCATGTTCACGTTTCGTGGAAAACTAAGATACTGTAAGTTCTGTGGCAAACCTTGGTAACAGGAATGAACTTTGATCCTGTACTAGTTTTAATTTCTAAGCATTTGGATATTCCCCTCCCTACTTATATAATACTCAGGATGGATCCTGGCAATTTAATTAAAATAAGTATTTATTGCACACCTACTGCTTGTCAGTCTTCTGTTCAAAAGCTTCCCACTGCACTTAGAATACAATCTACCCCCTACCCCACCTTGCTTCTCTAACCTCATCTTTCACATGGTTGTGTCACAGGCATCAAAGTACAGAGTGGTTTCCCACTAAGACTTTTAACATGGGCTGCACCCTCTGTATCATGTTCTTCCCTCATTCTTTATTTGACTAGTCATCCCTGTAAATTCTACTTAAGTGTCAGGTCCTCAAGAATGCCTCCCCCACCTTCTCTCCCAATCTACATTAGATCATAAAAGACCTGGGCGTTCTTTTTCTACAAAAACACTGTACGCAGTTTATAACCCTAGCGTTGTGGTTGGATCAGGGTCTTTCCCACTCTATAGAAAACCCTGTGAAGTCAAGGACTGTGCATGTTTTGCTCATTGCTCTACCCCTAATGCCTGAAACAATGTCTGGAATATTGTAGGAGCTGAGGAACTATTTGTTTAATGAAGGAATGAATATATCAGTGGATGGATCAATGATATTATGCAAAGTATAATGGAAAATATAAAGATAGATGCGATTTCTGCCAATATTATTAAAGCTTACATTTTTGTTGGGTAAAACATGTCCAACTCAAAGCAGTAACATAAAATGCAAAACAATGCATAATTATCCAAAAGCCACAGGCAGTCCCTGGTTCAGAGAAAAGAAGTATCGACATGTGTAGGAGTAGTGGGGAGGTTTCATGGACGGTGGAAAACCCAAGTGAAACTGTCAGGGGTGTGACGGCCCGTGGATATGGCGTTAGTACCTCTCTCTAATCTCTTTAGAACACTTTCTTGCTTGATTCCAACAACAGTCCTTTGAGGTAGGAATTATTATCCCCACTTTCTAGTCGGAATAACAAGACTCTGAGAGAATAAGGCTCCAACTGGAAAATGGGGATAATGATTCCTACCTGTGACAATAAAAGCACATCAAGTGTCAGAAACAGGATTTGGGCCTAAATCTACTATGCTTTAAAATCTGTGTTCTTAAGCAACCACACTCTACTTTCCATCAGCCTAAGATCAGCACTTAGAGAGTACCACCTATTTCAGGCACTGAGCTGAATAAAGCCTAGTGGATCTAAATGCTAAGGCTCTGATGTTCTGACCTGACACTTATTTAACCCTTACTTAAGTGTTAAATAAATGGTAGCCAATAAAATATTAACCTAATTGGTCTTCTGTCACCCTCTTCACATGCACACGTGCACACACACCATGCTAATCCCACTACTCATGAGTTCTGTTGGTTCAAATCCTGGCTCTGCCATTTGTAAGCAGTGCAGCTTGGTGAGTCACTTCATTTCTTGGCACCTCAGGTTTCTCACTGGTGAAGCAGTGATCACATTGCTTACATCTCATTGCTGTGACGGTTAAATAAGATAATGTATATGAACAGTCTGATATGGCTCTGGTTCATATTACTATGGTAATACACTTATTTTGAAAGTATTTTTTTATTATTATTATTCACAATGTCCCTTAAGATGCTCTTTTGAGGGCTACTGAAACATTAATGGCTTTCCTGGCACAGAGTGTGTGGTAGACGATCTCATGACCTTTACATCTTGCTTATTCCCCACCACTATCGTGTAGAACAGGGAGTAAGCCCACTGAAAAGCCATCCGAAAAAGCAAAGTAGAGATAGGAATTCAGTTTAGCTTTCACTGACTACATAATAATGCTGACCCTCTGTTGTTAGAGACTTTAGTAGCCAAGTTCAACACTGAAAATATGTTCCTCATTTTTTAATGGTGGTTCCTTGTGGGGGAAGAAGGATGTCGCTGCCTATTGTTCAAGATTCTCTGGTAAAGGATAGAACAGCCACCTCTACTTTTACAAGGAAGTTTTTTTTAACAAGAATAGTATGCTATTTTCTTTCATTGTGCTTTAGAAGCTACCTGATTCCTATTCTGATTAAACATTTAATTTCAAAATAATATTTTAATAGATTATTTTTCCTTTTGTTTATTTAGGTCACAATTTTGAAATCCAACAAAGGAATTCTGAGTTTCTAAAATAGTAGTTTGTGGGTCACATTTAAATTTGTGGTAAGGCTGTTGGTACTGCTTTGGTTCTTATTCTTGTTTAGAAATTCAGGACTAATTAAAATGTGATCCTCTTTGAGGCTGGGAATTAGGAAGTCACTAAGGTACTTATAATGTATATCAGTGTTTTTAAGTATAATTACAGAGCAGTCAGACTACAAATGTGTAATAAGGGTAATTAGTACCTTGCCTGAGTTAATTGATTAAAACTGTGATGTTTGGTCCTAAAGTAATTGGAACTCTGTCATCTTTGAAGGTCACGCCTGTTTTCTTATATGTACAAGGGAATTAAAATGTAATAAAGATATACTGAAGCCTCAAGAATTAATAATTGCAGTAGATCAGGCTGAATTATAGACATTTAAGTACACTACTGTGGCACTGTTAATGTTGGAAGTAGGGATTTGAAACATTTAAAACATTTTGCCAAGTAGAGATCTTCTTCGCCTGCTTTAAATGGCCAGATAATTTGTCCTTCTATTGGCTTAAGTGCTGAGAATGTGTATTTCCTTAGGGAGGTTTAATTACCAAAAGTCAGTTGGCTTCACGTTGATCTATCAAGTTTCAAAAACAGTAGACTGTTCATTGGTTCTCTTAGCATATGACCTATTGCATTTACCTAAGCACTTAATGTTTCTTAGCATGAAAGTGCTCTCTTAAGAGACCATTTGTTGTTACTCAGCCAGGGTTCTAATGGGGATGGCAATGAGATGAACCAAAGGTGGGGATGTTGGGTGTCACGTATCTTATTACATTAAGGCTGGAGGCCTAAGTCATAGGGCTGAAATAATGGCTTCTGTTGTGCTTCGATTATGTGCCCTGCCCTTTCATTGTCTTACACTGCCACCTTTGGAATTCGTCTCTTATTCCCTGTGCCTAAGAGCAACTAGTGCATTTCAACATAGGTCTGAGAGCATCCTGGTTAAGAGGAACCTGGCTTCTTTACATCTGTGTTCACCTTATTTGTAAAACTAGGATATAATTGTACTTTCTTAAAAGGTTTTTGTGGTTATTCTGACAAATAACATAATGGCACAGAATGCATTTAGCACACTGCTTACACATACTACGTGTTCAATAAATATTAGCTATTCTCCTTAGAGGCAAGTCCCAGGTTTAATATTTTAAAACTTTTTGTATGTATCTTAAAACTTCCAGGCCAAGGGGATGAAGTCCTTTGTTACACAATTTTTGAGTACCTAAGTATAGTCATTAAACATACATGGTCTCTACTTTTGAAGAAATAAAGGTCTTATATAAACAAATAATCACAGCTACTAGTGCCCTCAGCTATCTGGGTTTTTCAAGACCTCCCAGGGCCAACTTATGGCATTTAGTCATAGCTCCACAGTATGTCTGATTACTTGTCTTTCTGAAGTTGTTAGAAAATCCTTGTAGGTAATACCTTAGCCTTATTCTAACTCCCCTACCTCCCTCAGCACAGCTGGGACACACTATTGAATGAAACTCATCAAGTCAAGTCCCTAATTCTTTACCACCCCACTCCTCGCCACGTGGAATTCTAGTGAAAGAAACTTTTACTTTATGCTGTTCAAAAGGGCACTTGTCACAAAGTGTAATAGAGACTGTACAATTTAAGCTTTATGCTCCACAGCCTAAGGATTTACCATATTAATCTATGCAAATTTACTAAAGGGAATAAGAGTGAAACTGATATAACTAAGATAGTTACCTCTCACTTTCCCTCCCAGCTTTCCTCCTCTGGAAGGATTCATTTCCAGATTCAAAAGTTTATTTCTAAATGGCTGTTTCTCCTGTCATAGCCTGCAGTGTATATCAGAATAAAGAACCGTGCCCAGGATGAATATCTGACAGTCACTGGAAATCTAGCAGACACCAGGGCAACATCTGTGTGCATTTCTCCCTATAGTGGAAAGAATACTCAGATCTGGCACTACTGCCGAGGACTCTTTAAATCCAAGGTAAGCAATCCCACTGATAACAGTACGCCACTTTCTGGTCTCAGTTTTTTGTTTTGAAAACTAGAATCTTGTCAAATCAACTGGCATGATAAAACAGTGCAACTTCTTAGAAATAGGTGTTGATTATAAAAATACTGCCATATATTACTAAAACATTTATATAAAATTGACTTAATTTTTTGAACAAGAAAATCCAGTTTCAATTTTTAAGTAAACACAAAGGTTATCACATATTATGGATATACCTAAGTGATTTTTTTACAACCAATGGTATAAGTCATCAGATCTAAGTTGGACAATGTGCTTTTGTAAGATGTTCCTTACTTGATTGCCCAGATAAAATCAGCCACATCTCTGTGATTCTAAATATGTTGAAACCCTTTCATTTTCAAAGTGTACAAAGAAGCAGTAGAAGAAGAAAGCTGTTATTGGAAGAAGCTTAAAAAATAAAATTTAGGGTTCTTTTCTATGACCCTTCCGTTATGTTTAATGCATTGGGAATAGAACACTACTTTAAAAACATTCAGACTGTGTTTTATTGTATCATCAATGGATTATCTACTTTTTCTCATGCTTCAAAAATGAAAAACATTTAAAAGTAATTATTGTCTGGATATCTTTAGCCCATCATGCAATGTTTTCATAAGAAAACCAAGCTCAACATAATACGTTTTAAGCAAACAGGGATTTAACATTTAATTCCAATTCAGCAAATCTTTATTGAACATCTGTTGTCAGATGTAGACATCCTATTAAAAACAAGTACCTCTATTTCAGTTGGTTTATTTCTGTACCATCTCCTACCCACAGCCATAAAGAAGACATTAAAAAAGGCTTACTGAAATTATACTATATAGTATTTTTTTTAGATAAGACACACACTTCCTGTCTATGATTTGTTTACCTAAGATAAAAGGGACCTAATTCAACTTACTTTAGCAAACATACTACTGCCAATTAATCATTTCTTAACCCTTTTAGGCCAGTGATACATGTCTTGATGTGATTGGTGGCCGGGACACACCTGGAGCTAAAGTAGCTCTATGGACTGAACATGGGCAATTCAGGCAGAAGTGGAGACTGAATAAAAATGGAACTATCAGCTCTTATCTCAGTGATCAACTTGTCCTTGATGTTAAAGGTGGGCCTTTGATGATACCCAATGTTGTGTCCCTGGATATTAGTTTCAGTTCCAAATCTCATTTTGGGTAAAGGGCATCCTTATGTATAAGAGAAATGTTAAGTCATTTAAAATTATGCTTGAAGAAAATTAAGATAGGCAGTTTTACAAACAAAACAATTAGCAGGAAAAGCCAAACAACAAAGCTTAGGGTTTTTGTTCATTAGTACAGCTGTAAAACTTTCATTTGCTCCATGAACTCAGAACAGTTCTAAATTTGAAGCACCATAAACCATAAAATGAATGCCATCTGTTTCTTAGAAACATCTCTAGCTATTTGCCAGGAATTGCCATGGTCCTTAAAAACCCTCAGCTAGAATTTATGGTAGGTATCAATTAACCTTGTTTTTGAATTCAGCAAGGTCAGGGCCAATATTATTCATGGCTGTTGCTTTAATTGGGTTAGTCACAGTTTTGTTGGTGTAGAAACAAAAACACAGTATCTGACATTCAGCCAGAGTTCTCTCAGAGCACTTTGTTCTAAAGAATCACATTAAGGCACGCCGCTTATACAATCATGTATTATACCTTTTAGTATTTCAATTTGAATCATAATAAGGTCCAATTTGAGGTGAATAATGGCTAAGCCTGTTCAAACTCAGCTTCCCATTTCAGACTTCTTTGTAAATGACACATTCATCCACCGAAATGGTGAGCTGAACAGAAGCTTCTGAAAATTGTGAAATTGCTAAGCACCTGCCTGAACAAATAATCTTTTCTTTTGGAATTTCTATTTTAGGAGGAAATTATTGTGACAAGACTCATGTAATTGTAAATCAGCCCTTGGAGGGAGAAGAAACACAGAAATGGGACATTGAAATATTGTGAGAGACTCAACATCCCTAGAAAGAGCGAAGAAGGAAACTCACATCTGTCATTGTCTTGTGGACGTGGAAAGGAAGCTACTGTCCTCACACTCCTGGATCACTGAGCAGAATGAACATTTTCTCCAGCCTCTCAGACTATCGCTCTTAACCATGGAAAAGCTCAAAATATTCTTGCCATTACTCAGTGTTGCTATAAAGAAAATATTATGATGTCTGGGAAAGGTTCTATTCCTGATCTCCAGCTGTGGTGAGCAAGTTTCCTGAAGTGTTTATTTTCTCTCCGATCCACCAAACGTGAATCCTATGCCTGATGGCTCGTTTTTTGGACACTGGTGATGCTATTATCCTGTATTATTTATTAATATCCTACCTAGATGCTTGTATGAGTACAAAGCATAAAGAAACAGATTCCTACAGGTCAAGTCATACTTTTGCAAACAGATGAGTAATTTTTTAGCAACATCTGAAAATATACTAAACTTTCCTAGATAAACTTTAAGGTTTCTATACTGAGGCTTTTATAACGAATGCACCTCATAAGTATTTATACTTGTAACTAACCCCAGGCAGGGACCTCAGCTTTGTTAGGAATAAGGCACAAGCAGTATTTTCTGTAGCTATTGTTTCCTCAGTCCTTCAAACTAAAAAAGTACAAATAACCTGTGGCCAAACTTGCACTGTTACGTGTTAACCAAGACATCCCTTTAGGTGACAGGACTCTACAACAGTGGTTACCTGTCTCCATGTTGACACTTCATCCTAGATTTAAGGAGAGGCATCAATTTTTTGTTTTTAGCCTCAAGAGAAATTTCAAATGTCCAAATTAGAACACAGTAGCATTTGAACCTTGACCTTACCATCTTTTTAAGTAAATGTGGAGTTGATTTCTCTACTAAATAATAGAAACCTCAGTTTTTCACTCCCATTGTAAGTAACTTTTATTTAAGTAAAATCAGGTAGGAAATCACCTTTGACTTAGCTTCCAGTAGTCATTACCACCTTTTACTGCACAATTCACAAGCATTTTTTCCTGCTGAATTGGATTGAAACTTACATTAAGACAGACAACTTTTCCTTTTATCCCCAAGTTTTGCCAGAAAGCAGAAAAATGCTCTATTTTTATAAAGATTAAATTCTCCAATGATATTTAAAAAAATATCAACCTATATGCACTTTAGAATGTAAAATAACAATGACTATTTTAAACTCGAAGACCCACTATTTTGAGTATTTTTTATAGACTTTAAATACTGGGTTTTTTCCTCCTTCAATCTCAGGCTTTTCTCCATCTTTTAAGCAGCCTCTGTAACTCCCTTTTGTCCATAGGTGTTGCGTGCCTCTCATCTGTGGGGCAGTATTATTTAATAAAATTTATCTTACAGGATAACTTTATTTTAATGGGCATGGGCTTGTCTATACACAAAGGTATGTATATTTTCATTGTAAAAAAAAAATTTAAATTTTTTTCTTATTTTAATTGTTTGAAATTTTTCTAGAGCCAAAGAAGCTCTTTAAAGAAGTTGTTTCTTCCAAAGAACAAAGCCAGGTTAATGACATTCAATTCTAAATGACACATTGGAATTGTGCCTTTTCTACCACACTGGATTAAATAAACTTGTCAAAATATGGTTTTGTCATTTTCTGAGACACTTGGTAATTTGCTGTTCTTTCTTTCATGTGCCCGTTAGTACATTTGGCCAACTGACCACCTGTAACAGGGAGGTCTCATGTTAGTAGATACGCAGGTAAGGAAACTTGAATTCATCCTCTCCTCGGCTCAGGTCTTTGCTTTTCTTTTAATATGTGCATATAAAATAGTAGGCATTTGATTCTGCAAAGGCACTAGACTACTTGAATTAAACATTCTGTCCAGAGGGACAATACCAGGCTTTCCTTTTCCTCATCTGTAGTAAGTTTCAGGTCGTTGACAGAAATAGCTGGACTGTTCCAAATTTGCTTCAGTGCATCCAAATGTGACAAAGGGAAGCGAAGTCCATGAGACTGAAAGGATAAATTTATTAGTCAAAATACATGTATACTACTTATGTCACTGAAGTAGCATTTTCTTGTAAATTTATTCTCAATACATCATTATTTTTGATACCCCTCATGAGTATTTTAGATATACTACAATTAGATAACATAAAAGATGCCAACTTCTATATAAAAGGCATCCTAATTTATGTAGTAAGTGATATTAGTAATTTGAAATGTTTTACATTATACCATTCCTATAAGGCTACAGGTCCCAGCTAGTATGTTTTAAAACTGGTGTGCATGTATCACAGAAATGTCTGACTTAATCATCCCCATGCAGGAGCTCTGTGAGTAGTGCAAAATGGTAAGTCCACAGTGCAGCCATAAAAAGCATATTACCTATAAATCAAAAATAATCAATTCTTCCCAACCACCACCCAAGTCACAGGATAGGCATTTGTTTTCAGTTGGAACAAACCTCTGTTTCCTCTTCATTTCCCATCATGTGTATCTCTCTGCTATTCTTTAAGGAATGATAGATGTACACCATCTTTTCTTGAGCTTCATCCTTTGGGGAAAAAATAAATGCATTAGGCCATCAACAACACAACACTGAAGGTGTCAGTACTAGGAAGGTTTTCCAATAGGTCAACACCAAGAAAAATTTTAAAAGCCTTGGTGCTCAAGTGAAATTTATTGAATACTGTAAAGAATCCTTTTGGCAAAAAGTGATGGGTGTGTGCATCCACACAATGTCTATACTTCGTTAGTCACCACAGGTTACTATTTGTATGTGGCAATTAATGGGCATTCTAAGTTGTTAAAGATAAAACAGCTGGAGTGCTACCTGGAAGAGCATCTTCAGGATTTAATGAGAAAGCAATGATTTATGTATCAACTTATCAATGAAATGCTCAGTTTTTTAAATCATACCTGCACTATCTTTTTTGAATCAAAAATATCTGACATTTCTAGGTATAAACTGACAATTTATAATCATGAAGTCATTAACTCCTGAGAAATACCAGCTGTGTGATCGATAAAAAAACTCCATTTCAATTACACTACCCTCCCAAATGGTCCCTATCTCCCTTCACTCCCCGTGTTACACAGTGCAGTTTATTGTCTCTTCCAGAGCCTTTAGTCATTCTTTGTCACCTCTTAGATAAGGGCAAAAAAATCTTAGCCTAGCGTACAATGTCTCAAACTGACTGGTTGTCAGAATCACTATTTTTTTTTTTAGACAGGGATGTAGGAATATGTACTTTTGAGGATGGATATATATATATATGTACATGTATATTCATATATATATATTCCAAGTCTGGCCCTGATGGCTGGAACAATCTGGTTATCGAGACATGTTGAGTGCCCCTCTCATCCCCCTTGATCATTCATGGGATAGCTCCTTAGAGAGCTGATTAGGAGGAATGAGGTGAAGCCATATGGTATGAGATCGTTCCAAGGTCCTTAGGACTGTACAGGGAGCTCTATGAAAACATAAATCCAAAGGCTCCAAGACCAGATGAAACCCAGGAATTTATAATTTTAAAAAGCTTTCCAGTTGACTCCATGATCAGTTAGCCAGTTTGGGGAATCACTGGGCTAGGAAGCAAAGTTACAGAATATAGACTTTGTTCTCCATAATCTACAGGATAGAGTTTAAGGAGATGCAACAATATCCACAAAACCACACAGAAATATAGATCTGCACAGTGTGGAGGACTGGGGCTAAGAAACTCAGGAACGAGGTCTGTGGCTGTCCAAGCAAGAACAGTAAGGCCCAAAGTAGGATGGGACGCAAAGACCAGACATTAATCACCACATAAAGGGAATGAAGGAAGGTTCTGTGAGGATGAGGGCAAGAAAATATGGAATTGGAACTGAGATTTGGTCATCATCTGACCTGAAGAAATGGCATTAAACTGAATGCAGGTGGATTCCCAAAGAAGAAGGGCAGAGACCAGTGGTTAATCTAATAACCTGAGGCCTCTGATGAAAAACACCCTGAGAAGAGAGGAAATCTCCTCCCTCTTGGATACTCACAGATTGATCTTGATCTGGCAGTACTGTGAGGACAATGTGGTCTTTAAACTGCAGTCTCACTACACTGTCCAGCCTCGGTAACTTTCCACCTAGAAAACCCCAAAGAGAGAAAGCCGACCTTCAAAAAAGGAAACAGGCAGATTCAAACTTGCTTACACATACACATAGAAAACACATTTCCTAACAATTTACAGGTGAATCCAAACATGGCATACGCTCCAACTGAAGAATTTGCTTACCCCAACACTGTACTGATATTATAGTTCACATCGTTATGCAGCTCATTCTTACAGTGAAGACAGACACAGAATTAGATAAATAACAATGTAAGCTTATAAGTACAAGAAATATACAAAAATAATACCATCGAAGTACAGTGGCTATCACAGCACATAAGGCTGTGGCGCTTTCTGCACAGACACTCACTCCTCCAGGTTCTGTCCTCTACAAGCTTCTTGCTCAACACGTGGACTCCGGAAGTACTAGCTGAGTTCAAAATTGCACTCCTCCACCAATTATTAGGTGTGTGACCCTGGTCAGTTATTCAGTCTATGTAAGTCAAGACATAGTATCCTACAAAAGCCATCTAATAAAGTCCACAGAAAACTTTTTTTTTTCCAAATTGGATTTAGCTTAGTGGAACAATACCCAATAAAAACAGACTAGCCTTACAGGGTCATCTGCACGGGGAAGGAGTCGTGAGGGATCATCACTTTATTGAGTATAATGCCTAAGATAAGGAAAACACTGAAGTAGTCTGGGCCATAAGCTGGTGCATAAGCAAACTGTTCTGCTAAAGATTAAACCATGTGCTTGTAAAACATCTGCTATTTTGAATAGCTACAATCAAAAACAAATTCTAAGCTTCCTCCAAAGACTATGATAAAAATGTATATAGAATCAGTGTTGGAAGGGACCTTATAGATTATCTATCTCAGTGGTTCTCTCTTGGTCATAATTAAGAGTTTTATTAAAGTTAGTAAAAAATACTCTTTTCACTCAACCCTGAGAAAGAAGAGCAGCCAAAAAGCTGGCCTGGTACTCACAGCTAGGTCTTTGTGTTCTCCTGTTGAACACAGGCAATTCCACAGAATGCTAACATCAGAGATCACTCTGTGACCATGATAGGTCAAAACAAAACACCACCACTCCATACATACTCATGTCTGGACTCAGGCAAGGCAAGAACATATTCCAAACCACAACACTGACCAAACATCCCCCTACTCTGGCTAATGAGTGACCACTTCTGCTTTAGCATTGATAACTTCAGCCTCATACATTCCTCCTGCCTACCAGATAACATTTAGGAGACTTAATCATAGAATCCCTTCCATTTTCTGACAGCATCCAATCCAGAGCAAAGCCCTGCTGCCTTGAACCCTCTCTAAAACCACCTAACGTACACCTGAGTCCTATAAATCTTTTCTAACACCCTTTTACTGAGATGCCCTGCAGTTCTCAATGGTGTGAGGTCTTCCCACTGCAACAAGTCAATAAGTCCAATTTCATCTGAATTCAGGAGTATGTTCTTGGTGGTCTTTGCTATGATACTGACATCATCCATCTGGAAGTCATCAATGACATCATCCATCCAGAAGTATGTTAAATCATTTGCAGCCTAAATCTGTCATAAATTAGGCACCTGTACCTTGGAGAAGGTTGATGATAATCTTGGACATTTCCTGAATCTCACTGGCTGATGGTAACCATTTTACCCATGCTATGATTTGGATGTTTGTCCTATCCAAATCTCATGTTCAAATTTCATCCCCAGTGTGGAGGTGCAGCCTAAGGGGAGGTGTTTGGGTCACATTGTGGGGAGCAGATCCCTCATGAATAGATAATTCCCTGGGGTTGGGGGCGGTGAGTGACTTCTTGTTCCATTAGTTCCCATGACAGCTGGTGTTAGAGAGAGCCTGGCACTTCTCCTCGCTCTTGCTTCCTCTCTCACCATGTGTTCTGCAAATGCCAGCTCCCTTTCCCTTTCCACTGTGATTTAGCCTGTGATTTAGCCTGAGGTTTTCTCCAAATGCAGATACCAGCACCATGCTTCTTGTACAGCCTGTACAGCCTGCAGACCATGAGCCAAATAAACTTCTTTTCTATATAAATTACCCAGCCTCAGGTATTCCTTTAAGCAACACAAACAAAGACAACCCATCCCTGACTTAATTCCAACAAGATTATTTCGATGTTCCAAAATTTTGAAAACTTCCTGAAGACTATGAATACCAGAGTACCTATAAATATACATATTTCTCACCCAAAAGGACAGGACTCTTATTTCCCATCAGGGTGGGACACAAGTTCTTTCCAAATGACTTCTAAGATACAGGTTGCTAAAGGTTGAGTGCAGCACCTCTCGTCTGGCCATATACACTAAGGATGGATGTAGGTCCACATTAACACAAAAGCACTTCATACTTTCCATCTGTTCAAAAAGGAGCCTACTCAGAAAAACCGCAAACATCCTGCATTAGCCTCTGACCACCCAGAAGAAAACAGCAAGCTCCACCTGGTGTTGACAGCTCTGCCCCATCTCCCGCAGAGTAAGGGGGGAGTCTGTGCATAATAAAATCCTTCTTCATGTCTGAGGAAAGCACTTCTTTGGTGCCCTCCAGCCGGTCCGCAAGTGTCCTCAGGAAGCCACTTAATCGTCTTGTTGCAACAGTTGTGGATTCCACCTGCTAGGAACACAGAAGTCAGTCCTGGCCCAGATGCCAGCAGAACTTACTGCCCAGCTCAGTCTCCACAGTAGACTGCAAAACTGCCAGCCACCCGGTATAGACATTAATCCATATCATTCCAAAGGGGAAGGGACAACCTGAGCCCCTAAGAATGATATCTCATCATTTCCTTATAAACACCGTTAATTCTAAGCTGCCTATTGTTTGCAAAAAATTTTCAGAATTTGGCCTAGAAATAGAGATCCTTGGAAATATGGTACAGTCTGAGCTCTGCCTTTTGGAAAGCAGGTCACTGTCCTAAGATGAATGCTTCAGAGGAAGCAACCTTTGTTCAACTCAGCTCTAATCCACTCATCTCAAAACTAATCAAATAACACTCCTGTTTCAAAATGTAATAAAAGAACAGGAGGCCAACGAATACACCGAGGCCAGGATCTCCAGTACAGTGAGTTTCTCTTAACTAGTAGTCTGATGTGTACTAAATCTACAGTTCTCCTGGCCATACTATTCATTTACTCAACCAACATTTTCACACTGCCTGCTACTGCCACTGTGAAATACAGAGCTGTCTGTACAACATCACAGTTCTTTGGATCACCACATAACACACGGCACTCCACTCATTCTGCAAGTCACACAGCTCAGCAGTGCAGCACAGTAGACAAGCCTGGCTCATGTGGGAAGAAGTATCCTGGGGTCCTTAAGGTAGGACTTCAGCTGGCCTGGGCTGCAGCTACCATCCTTCATTCCTACCTGCCTTTACTCCTTACCAGGAGCAGCTGCCGGGGTATGCCGGCCCGTAACTCCACGTCTTCCTTTGCAGCATCAAATACAAGCCCCGAGATGGTATCCAAAAGGAAATCTCCCCATGAACTAGGATATGTACCAAGGGGGAAAAAAAAAGCCAAAACAGTGAGTGCATACGAAATATACATAAAATACTTATTGCTAGTAAAGCCAAAAGTTACAAATTGGATTATGGCTTCCCTGTCCAGGCATTTTGAGTTCCATTAATTGGACATTACTCAGCATGGAAATCTAAGACCTTTATCAACCACCCTGTTTCCTCCCTCCCCATTCCAGACACTCACTTGCAAAGTAAAAAGTGGGAAGCTAGGCTTCAATACTGATTTCTTTTAAAAAAGCTCTCAGAAAATTAACCATAGACTTTCATAAAACAGGAAGTTCAACGGACCAAATTTTTAACAAAAGCATCTATGAGGGGAGATTTGTAGGAAATTTAAACAGTCATTATAGGACCTAAAACCAAATTTTATGTGCAATAAATACAACAGAAATTTGGGGTAACAGCCAGATCTCTGGATTGTGTAATTATTTGAACAGTTGTATGTTACATTTTCCTTGTCACTTACAAGGGATGCTACTCCTGAAGAAAATATCTACCATCAATAATTCCAAAACAATTATGTCTAGCAGTGGTTTTACCAGGGGATAGAAGCCAGTGACTAAAAATAACATCTAGGGACAAACATCCCTATTCAATTACCTTTGCTTTCTCTGGGGTATCTGGAATTGGCTCATTCCTAAGTGTGTGCCAGTGTAAGAAACGCACTCTGTGGGGATGCTCTCTTTAAACATTTCTTAGCTATTTAAAATTTTCCTGTGTCACCAGCAGCTTTCAAATTGCCGGCTAGTGGAAAATGGAAATTCACAGTATGACTTTTACTTCTCACTCAGTAAGCAAAATTAACACTGTTATGCTTCCCTCCCAGAAAAGTTGCAAAGGAGGACAAAAGCCACATGAGAGACACTTTTCCCAAGACATCTACTACCTGGCGGCCTCACTGCTTTGTGACTTAATGTTATATCCAACCCTGCATCTTTAATTGAGTCTCAACCTGGAGGGCACATGCAGATCTCTCAGCACCATAAAATAGGTGCTTCCTTTGCAGGGTTATGTAGGTGGAAGTCATACAGCAACAGCTCATGCAGGAATTTAGTAGAAGTTAAATAGTGCTCCTCTAAGCGTCAGAATAGACATTGGGACTTCCCACAATTTAGGAATATCTCTTGAAGGGTTCACTTTGGTAAAACAACCACATCAACAACATACAGCAGACCCCCAAACACTCCAACAATGCTACCTTGAGAGGTGTTAGGAAGAGGCCCCAAATATTCACCTTTACATGGTACCTGAAGGAGCATTAGGCTCAAAACACAGGATCATTTCTGGGGAGCAATGGCCCTCAAGTCACATCTTCTCATTCTAGCTCCAGCATCACTGACCAAGACACAGGTCAAAATCCAGCCTGGACACATTGATCATGGTACCCACCCACAATCCTAAGCAGGCAACTTCTGTAACTTAGGAAGCTCTTCCCAGCCCCAGCTGAAAAGAGAAGAAATGAATAGGACCCAGGGGCAGCCGGCCAGTTCTTCACTCTTGGGAATGGGAAACAGACAGTGAGTCAGGTCCTTAACAGAAGCAAAAGCTAATAGGGTCAATGAGATAGAGGGAGGTCAGAGCAGCAACTGGTGATGGCCTAATGTTATGAGTAAACAGAAGCTGAAGAAGGAACAGAAGGGAGAAAACACCAGTCGCTAGAAAACCAGTTGGTAGCAGCAAGAGAAATGGAAAAGAGAACTACAGAAAGGGAGTACCTGAGAAACATTAACGATGGGACACCAGCAGATGCACGGATATTCAAAGTGCCAAACTATGTGGTCCAGAACTGCTCTGAATCCAGAATGGACTTCTGATTCCAGCCTCTCTGTAGCCTGGCCTTTCTATAGTTTCTAGGACTTACTGCCTCAAGTGACCGTGCACTTCTTGAGCTGGCTTTGGTGACTTTCTGTCCCTTAAGATGCAAAGAACCTACCTAGCCACAGTGATGAGGGCATTTTTCAAAATGGAAGCCTAATACAAGCTTGGGCCTTCTACTTGTAGGAAAGATAGCACTAAACTAGGGCCAGGCCTCAGCTAATTCCTCCAGTAAGTCTTTTAAATGTAGACGTGAAATTCACACGGAAAAGTCTGAGGAGGAAGCAGAGGTATGCTTACTAACTTGTTTTGCAAGTTCTGGCCTTGAAGGTAGGAGGTGACTTGCCGTCCCTTGGACCTAGAATGTCCTCTCCTACTCTGATCTGCTGACCCACCCCTACTTACTCATCCTTTAAGACTCACTCAGCATTGGTGTCATTTCTGAAGGCTTCCCTAATGCCCCTACTTAGCTAAATGCATTCGTCTATGCTCCAAGAGTCTCCTCCGCAAACCTACAACAGAATTTATCACACCATCTCTTCTCCTACAACCACTTCCAAAGTATAAGCTCTCTCAAAACCTCTTCAATAAAATCCTTGAATTCCCAGCAACAAACACAATGTCTAGTACATATTTGTTTAACACATTAACTCATGACTAGTATTTTTTTTTTTTTTCCCCTGAGACAGAGTCTCGCTTTGTTGCCCAGGCTGGAGTGCAGTGGCGTGATTTGGCTCACTGCAACCTCCACCTCCTGTGTTCAAGTGATTCTCCTGCCTCAACCTCCAGAGTAGCTGGGATTACAGGTGCACACCACCACACTTGGCTAATATTTGTATTTTTTTTTTAGTAGAGACGGGGTTTCACCATGTTGGCCAGGGTGGTCTCAAACTTCTGACCTCAAGCGATCCACCCGCCTCAGCCTCCCAAAGTACTGGGATTACAGGAGTGAGCCACCACACCTGGCCATGATTAGTATTTTTAAATATGATTTGGACCAGCAAGATTGCTGCTTTTTGGATATAACTCACACAGCACTGCCACCCAGTGAGGAGGTACTAGCTGAAATGAACATGATTTTAATTGGAACTGCTGTCAGCACATGCACTTTAGTTCCTGCTGTTCCAGACTGCCTGTCCTACTTTAACTTCATGGACTGTAAAAAGAGAAACCTCAAAGAGACCAAGAGATTTCAATGGGTAGAGTTTCTGTTGGAATAAACATGTTTTAGAAACGAATAGTGGTGATGGTTGCACAAGAGTGTGAATATAATTAATGTCAAACTATGCTTTAAAATGGTTTAAAATGGTATATTTTATGTTCCATATATTTTCTCATATTAAAAAAAAAGAGAGAGAGTATGAGCCCAGCCTGGCATCACTAACACACTGAGGTACCCACAGCTAGTCTCTTTCTTTCCAAACTATAGGACTCTCTATTTGGGCAACGCCCCACGTCCTACATAGAGTCAGGTTCATGATGTCCCCAGGAGCAAGTCCAGAGGGACCAGTCACATACATGGGACATCAAAGGAATGTGGAAGTCAGCAAAGGACAGAAACCCTGGGGTTTGCATAGGAGGTAGGTGCCAACTCCCTCATGTCCCTCCTGAACGTGGCTGCTGCAGGCCAGGACTCAGAGCTGTCCTAGCATGCGCAGCTCGGAGGCAGTGTTTACTTGTTCTGGTAGGTGCTGATGGTCACGTGAGTCGAGTGGGCCAGCCCCGCAGGAGTGTCCGCTTGATGAATGGTTCCTCTGGGAAAGTACAACAAATCACCCGGCTAAAGGAAGGAATAGGAAAGGGGAGAGAAGTTAATACGTATTCCTTCTCAGTCCTCTTTATTTCAGGGAGATAAATATGGGCTTTGAGTCTCAGTTCTCCATTCTAGAAACCACAACCTCAAGGCACAGTCTATATGCTGGGCTCATGTTGTGTGCAGCTAGTCTAGTTTCTCTGTGTCTGTGAGCCTGTCACTGTTAACCATGATCCACAGAGGCTCTCGGTGCCTGAAGTCACTATCTTTTCATTCTCAAGGTGAGACTAGACTCACCTGAGACTACCCTGCCCTGATGCAGGGATCAAGGAAGGTAACATCCTGTGCCTGGGAAGCCTGCTTCCTCCCTCTCGCATGCTTCGGTGGTTAAGAGTAGGAGCTTTAATTTAGAGTCACACAGACACAGCCACTTACTGGCTGATGATCTGGCAATTTACCTGCCCAAAGCCTCAGTTTCTTTATCTGTAAAATGAAGGTTAATAGCCCCAAACATTACAGGATTATTTTGAGGATTAGAGATGCTGCTTCCAAGCTCTTAGGGCAATGATGGGCATGTGATTGGATTATATGATTTTATCCACCAGTCCACCTCCTGATAATTTTTGAGTACTTCTAGGCGCAGGGTCTGTATCTTACCATCTTGTCTTTCCCAGAGCCTACCCTAGCAAAGCACCTAGCACTCAACACAGGCTCAATGAATGTTGGGATGAATTGAAAAACTATACAATCCTTATTTGAACTGAAAAATAAGATGTAATCAAAAATTCATCATTTTCTTGGGCAGCTGAGCCTCCTCTACCGTATTCCAAGTGAGTGGACCAAAACATTCTCCCCAAATTACTCCTGCCCTGAGCTGCCTCCTTCCTAATCCCATTCAGGCCAAAATATTCCATATAGCAGCTACCTATGGAGAAAAGAGGGAATCTTGAGGGCAGCTCATCTTCTCTCTGCAACTACAAGAGGTAGTCTAGTGCAATGGTTAAGACCATGAGCCCTGGAGAAAGAGCTCAAGAAATACCAGCTTAAAAAAAAAATTAAGATTCTCCTCAAAGCAAGAGGAATATATCATGATATATATTCATAAGAGCTCTTAGTTGCAAATTTTCTCTGAATGACAACAAACTGACAGTACTTCAAGTAAATGCTTTACTGATAATTATAACTATCATTTACTGAGTGTCTCTGCCAGCCTGAGTGAGGCTCTCACGTATACAGTCACACGTCACTTAATAATGGGGTTATGTTCTGAGAAAAGTGGTTTGTCACTGTGCAAACATCAAAGTGTACTTACAAATCTAGGTAGTACAGTGTACTACGTACATTACATGGTACAGCCTACTGCTCCTAGGCTCCAAACCTATACAGCATGTGACGGTACTGAATGCTGGAGAAAACTGTAACACAATGGTGTTTGTGTACTTAAATATATGTAAACATGGACAAGTAAAAATACAGTATAAACAATAAAAAATGGTACATCTACACAGGACTGGAAGTTACTCTGGGTGAGCCCATCAGTGATGGTAAGTGAATGGGAGAGCCTAGGGCCCTACTGTACACTTTTATATGACTAGCAAAGAAGTAGGGTTGTTTAGACTAGCATCACCACAAACATGAGTAATGCGTAGCACTACAACATTTTACAATGGCTACAATAACACTAGGTGATAGGAATTTTTCAGCTTCATTATAACCTTATGGGACAACTGCCACATATACAGTCTGTTGTTGACTAAAATGTCAAGTGGCACATGACTATATTTCATTCATTTCATACACATTTGCCCCACCCTCCTGGCTGGAAAAGTAAACATTCTCCCCTACAGCCTCCTGAAGGAATGCAGTACAGCAACCCTAGTGAGACCGCTTTTAGTCTCCTGACCTCCAGAAGCATAAGATAATGAATTTATGTTGTTTTAAACCATTGAGTTTGTGGTAATTTGACAAGAAGCAACAGAAAAACTAAGACAGACATACAGATATTGCCTGTAAAGATTTTTTTTTTTTTTTTGAGACGGAGTTTCATTCTTGTTGCCCAGGCTGGAGTGTAATGGCGTGATCTCGGTCACTGCAACCTCCATCTCCTGGGTTCAAGTGATTCTCCTGCCTCAGTCTCCTGAGTAGCTGGGATTACAGGCACCTGCCACCATGCCCAGCTAATTTTGTATTTTCCCTAGAGATGGGGTTTCTCCACGTTGGTCAGGCTGGTCTCGAACTCCTGACCTCAGGTGATCCACCTGCCTCGGCCTCCCAAAGTGCTGGGATTACAGGCGTGAGCCACCGCACCCCGCCTAAAGATTTATTGTAAAGGAGGCAGCAAAATAATATTTTTCAATCCTCATAGCCTGCAAGGTAAATATTTTGACCTCTGTTTTAATAAAGAGGAAACGGAGACTTGGATGAATAACTTGACCAAGGACATACAGCTAATAAGTGACAGCAGCTGAATTCAAACTCAGATCTGTCAGATCCCTGAGCCACAGAGTGGTGTTTCCATCACAGGGGTGATCTCATCTTGGGAGTCTGGGTCTGCAGATGAACTGAACGGGCTGCCACTGGCGTAGGGGAAAGAAGCGGATAAGGGCTCCAAGACCTCCACTGTCACCCTCCCATGCCTATCCCTTAACCACAGCCACTAAGCCTTTCTATTTCATCTTTGGGCATTGACACAGGTTTCGCCTGAAGAGGCCCACTGCTTAAAAGCTCAAATGTGGGCTGGGCGCGGTGGCTCACGCCTGTAATCCCGGCACTTTGGGAGGTCGAGGCAGGTAGATCACAAGGTCAGGAGTTCGAGACCAGCCTGGCCAACATGGTGAAACCCTGTCTCTACTAAAGATACAAAAAATTAGCCGGGCGTGGTGTCGCGCACCTGTAATCCCAGCTACTCGGGAGGCTGAGGCAGGAGAATCGCTTGAACCCAGGAGGCAGAGGTTGCAGTGAGCTGAAATCACGCCATTGCCCTCCAGCCTGGGTGACAGGGTGAGACTCTGTCTAAAAAAAAAAAAAAAAAAAAAAAAAATGACATGCACATACACACTTGAACAATACTGTACAACATGGTCTTTCTCCATCCAGGAGACTCAGTGCATCTCCTAATGGACTCTGTGTTGACTGTTTAATGGGCATGGCAACAATACAAAGAATCCACACCCTTTACACTTAAAGGCCACTATGAAGCCTGACCTTCTTGGGCAGAGCAAGTAGCCAGGTCATCGGCCTGAGTAACTCAGCCCTGACTTCCGAGACTATAGATGGCTTAGTCTTTAAAGATAACCAACCATGAATCTATGTAAACATGATGCAACAAAAGCAGAAGCTGGCAAACTCTGTGAAGAGCCAAATGGAAAGACAGTACATATTTTTGGTTTGCGGGCCATGGGATCTCTGTGGCAACTAGTCCGCTCTGCTGGAGTAGTGTGAACACAGGACATTAAGGAATGGGTGTGGCTGTGTTCCAATAAACTACTTACAAAAACAGGCAGCAGGCCAGATTTCCTGGCCCATGGGCCACAGTTTGATGACCACTGACTAAAAGCATAAAAAAAACCAGTCAGGTTACCTTTACTGTTGTTTATTTATTTAAGTCTCCTATAATATAGACACCCATCCTAAAAGGCAAGATTGTTTCCCTTAGTTACTGGGAGGTAGGTAAGGATTTTGAAATCAAGAAACATACAAGGCATTGAGTAAGAAACAGACTAATTATAACTTCGAGACACAAGAAAAACAATAAGTATATGCAAATGTGTCAGGCTGGTAGAATCTTTGGAATGGTTTAAAATAACTATTGTTTTATTGCTAAAGGAAATTAAGTTACATGTTTTAAGAAAGAGTATAAAGTTGAATTATGGAACTACTCCTATCCATCTAACGTTCTTTTCCTCAACAACCTCTCCTGCTGGGGACTGGCTATGTTCCCATCGATGTTAACTGCTCAAAGACAGATTTTCTCAGCAGCAAGATGCCAAGGAACATGCACATGATTAAGCCACCTGACTCCCCAGAGAAGGAATCCTCAAGAACTTTCCTGATTACTACTGTTCTGGTAACTGTATGCAGGGGGTACAGAGATAGTCCGCCATATGACCAGGATGAAAATGAGTCACACTGGAATTTTAGCAACAAAAAAAAAAACTAAGGGATCCCTGGCTATGTTCTGCCTAAGCAACTTCCAGCCCTGTGCTGACCATTGTCTTAGATGCGGAGAAGCTGCCCAAGGCCAGAGCTTCCATTTTTCCTCTAGAGGAGTCAGTGGTTCACTGAATTCTCTTTCTTCCTGTTGGACTTGAACTGTACATGAAAACAGGTTATTTGGGAAGTGAACTTAATACTTCCTTAACCCACTTCTCCAAGTGCAAACCACCAAGACTCCTTCAGAAATTACATGTGCTGGCTGACGGCAATGAGGACCACCCTGCCCTGAAACCCAGGGATATATTCCCATGGGGACCATCACACGAACTCTAAACCTTGAGCCTGAACTTGTCTTAGCAACAGAGGAAACCACAATGGCTCTAACAATGAGGTGCCCACAACAGTCATCACATACCTTCAGCATAAACTCATGCACCGGCCTGCCGATCCTTTCCTCGGCCTCCACGCTGTACTCTCGTGCCAGGGGCACAGTGGGGTGGTAGAGGCGCCAGTGTTTCTCTCCCTCCAGCTGCAGGATGAAAACCTAGAGACCCACAAGGCCCAGGAGCATCAGAGAGCTTCCTGACAACTCACACACAAAGTGCTTCTGGACTATTAGCCCTCTAAGGGCTTAGACAAATATACAGGTGAACCGTGAACAACACAGGTTTTTTTTTTATTTATTTTTTATTTTTTAGAGACAGTCTCACTCTGCTGGCCAGGCTGGAGTGCAGTGTCACAATCACAGCTCACTGCAGCCTCTCAAACTCCTGGGTTCCAATGATCCTCTTGCCCTAGCTTCCTGCGTAATTGGGAAGCTGGCATACACCACAGCTCCCAGCTAATTTATCTTTTTTGTAGAGATGGGGTGTCACTTTGTTGCCCAGAATGGTCCTGAACTCCTGGCTTTAAGCAATCCATTCACCTCGGCCTCCCAAAGTGATCACAGGCGTTTGCCACCATGCCTGGCCTAACAGCATGGGAATGAACCGTGCAGGTCCGCTTATATGCTGATTTTTTTCAATAAATATATTGGAAAATTTGGGGGAGATTTGCAACAATTTGAAAAACATAAAAAATATCAAGAATTAAGAATGTCATAAATGCATCAAATATAAAAACATATGTAGATACTAGTCTATCATCTACTACCATAAAATATTCACAAATCTATTACAAAAGGTTAAAATTTATCAAAACTTACCTATACAAATACTTCTAGACCACCATTTGCAGTCAAGAAATGTAAACAAACGTAAAGATGCAATATGGAATAGCTGAACAAAATTAACTTTAGTACATATTGTACTACTGTAATAATTTTGTGCTACCTCCTGTTGCTATTGCTACGAGCTTAAGTGTGATGCTAATTATCTCCACATGAACAGTTCCTCTCTCCAGTGAACTGTGTATCACAGTAAAAAAATGATCTCTCAACAGTTCTTGTGTATTTTTCATCATGTTTAGTGCAACACCTTAAGCCTTGAATAACACCATGGGACCCATATGATGTGCCACTACTGCTACTGCAAGTACTCCCGAGAAACAGAAAAAATTCGTAACATTACAAGAAAAAGTTGAATTGCTTGATGTGTATTGTGGATTAAGGCCTGCAGCTGTGGCTACCCACCATTTCAGATGGACGATTCAGCTTGTAAACAAATGATGTAAACTTACGGTATTGAGAAATACAATACTAAAAATACTTTTCCCTTTCTTATAATTTTCTTAATAACTTTTCTCCAGGTTCCTTCACTGAAGAATAAAGTATATAACACATACAACATACAAAATAAGTGTTAACCAATTTATGCTATCAGTAAGATATCTAGGCAATGGTAGGCTACTAGTAGTTAAGTTTTAGGGGAGTCAAAAGTTACAAGCAGATTTCTGACTGCACAAGGTGCTGGCACCACTAACCCCCACGCTGCACAAGGGTCAAGCGCACAAGTTTTCCGATAAAAAATAAAAATGAAAGATGAGAAATGCATGTCATTCCACAGTTAAACAAAAGTTGCCATTACTGGGTTTTATTTTTAAAAACAGGGAATCGTGAATCCTGACACTGGATATTCATTCTTTTCACTTTCTTAGAGCCTCACTGAGTTGTTTATATCCCACTATCTCATTCCTTTAAATCTTCTATCAGACAGCTGAAAGCCCATAATCTCTGATGGAAAAGCCAAGCTTCAGATATTACTGAATGTCTAAATCCTGAATGTTGAAAGGGCCTGGGCAGATAGGAAAACTTCGAGTTTTTTATTCTTTATTCAGTCAAAGATATTCTATTAAAAATATTAAAAATAACATTTTGTGAAAATGTATTGATGTCAAATTGCTATCAAAGGAGAAAAAGGGGACTTTTTACCAATAACTCTGTGTTTACACCTTATATTAGGACAAAAATAAAACTATGGAATACATAAGCCAAAGAGTTAAATTCTTTTGGAAGCCACATCAGAGTGAAATCAACACTTGTCAAGATGCCAATGCTTAAGTGAAACCATGACCCTCATTCAAGCTGCCCCAAGATTTTCACAAATGGAAAATATATACATACTTTTGGCAGCTACTGAAAAAGAACAAAATGAAAGCAGATGAAGGATTATTTGTGACCTCATCTTATTAAAGACCATACTTTGTGAAATTAAAGGAAAAGCCAAGCACACCTTTCTGTAGATAAATTCAATAAATACTTGTTTCAGAGGAATGTGTGGCTCTTTAAATTAGTAAGGTTGGAAACAAGCTGTCCCTTTGAGACACAGCAGGAAACCAGTTTAGTGGGATTTACTTTAGCCCAACATTTTGATGAAATCAATATCTCCAGAAAACTGCACAGAAAGAGCGAATACAGACCTAAGAGCCTTAGAGAATAATGTGAGCTCACCCTGACAACTCTACTAAACCAGGCTCCCAACAACTCATTCTTCCCAACATGGGGCAATTTTCTCCATCTCTTACCTCGACATCATCATAATGGGGTGGCAGGCCCTGAGATCCTGCAGGAGTTATGTACACATTCGAGCCAACCAAGGAGCCAAAGTAACATTCCAGCTTCTCCTGGATCCTCCAAAGCTCATCCTTTACAAAAAAGGAAAAAAGAAAGGGTCGGGGTGTGGGGGGAGTGAAAAATGTATTAGAAATAAGAGTAAGAGCATGTTCTTGTTCACTTAGGAAGTCTTTACTGCACAACTACTATACACCAGATACTGGGAATTATGCAATGATACAGCCAATACCCATGGTCTCAAAAATCTTCCATTCCAGTGCAGAAACACCATGTAACAGACGTGAACAGATAAAGGGAAGACTGACAAGGTGGGCAATTGGGAGTCCGGAAGGCTTTTAAGCAGGGAAGGACACAATCCAATTTACATTTTTGAAAGCTCACCCTGGTTACTGTGTGAAGAATGCACTGTATGTCATTCTTGGAATGACAGTGGAAGTCAGAGAGACTAGTGAGGAAGCTTCTCAGGCAGCAGCTCAAGCGACAAGTGACTGGGGTGGTAAGAAAGGCAAGGAGGGAGGTAGAAGAGTGGGATGCACTCTAGAAGCAGCACAGACAGGACTTGCTGACAGATTCAATGTAAAGGAGAGGAGTTAAAAAAAAATACTCTTGGGTTTTTGACTTGGGCAATCCGTTCCCCTTTTCATGTAATGAGATGAGAAAAACTTACGAAAAAACAAGTTTTCAGGACAAAAAAAAAAAAGAGTTTTATATTAGGAATGTTAAGTTTGGGATGCTAAGACCCCCCCACATGGAGATGTCTTTAAGTCAGTCTGAAGTCCTGGCAGAAACTAAGGACTGAAGGTTTACACTTGGGAATTGCCTACACAAAATGGATATTTAAAGCAATGGGAACAGAAATGATAACATAGGAAGAAGGTACAAGACAGAGAAGGAATAACAGGCTGGGTAACGTTCCCTCTCTCCACTATCAACTCTTCAGAGCAGACACCAGACTTAGAGGCCTAGCAATGGGCCATATATTCCCATGAGAGAGAAGGAAGTCTGATTTTACCAAGGCTGGTGAGAAGAGAGGAGGGGCAATTAGGCCATGTAGATATTAGCACTTCCTATGTGCCAGGCACTGTCTCCAAGTGCTTCACAAATATTAATTATGCAACCCTCACAATAACCCTGCCTCATAAAGAGGGTACTACCATTATCTTCAGTTTATAGATGAGGAAACTGAGGCATAAGAACATGCAACTAGTAAACGATGGAGCCAGGATTCAAATTCAGGCAGCATGGCTCCAAAGTCCATACCTTTCAGATAATTTAAGAAAACACAAATCACAAAGGACACTAAAGAGACTAAGTTTTAAACATATGAATGTACAGTGCCTGGCACACAGACTGCATGACAACATACTTAAATACTTGCTGAGCAAACCAATGACCACAGCTTGGGAGTCCCTTCTACCACAGGACTGAAAAAGAATCCACTGTATTAAAAATATCAAGTGAGAAAGAACTGGGAAGAATTGGGTCAATATGAAAAAAGACTTTTTTTAAGACACGGTCTTGCTCTGTCACCCAGGCTGAAGCGCAGTGGTGTGATCACAATCACAGTTCACTGCAGCCTCGACATCCCAGGCTTAAATGATCCTCCCATCTCAACCTCCCAAGTAGCTGGGACTGCAGGTGCATGCTACCATGCACGGCTAATTTTTTTCTCATTTTTTTGTAGAGATGGTGGTCTCACTTTGTTGCCCAGGCTGTTGTCAAACTCTTGGATTCAAGTTATCCTCCTGCTCTGGCCTCCCAAAGTGCTGGGATTACAGATGTGAGCCATGGATTTAGCCAAGGACATCTTTACACAGACAACTGGGCTTCTCTATAGATCTCAGAGTTTCTACTTAACACAGAAAAAATAACTGAATGTCATCTGAATAGCTCCAAAGAGTTAACAGAGCTCCAAAAGGGCCTAATCTATTTCAGGGAAAGGCCAGCAGGACCTGGTTCTGTAATTATTTTTATATAGTAACTGGAACCACTTGGAAACCAGGCCTTCTCTCTCTCGGTTTCTCTCTCTGATTGTATGAGACGTCTTTCAGGACTGTATAGGTGATTTTATGGTTCCCGACCCAACTGTCAGGGTAACTAATGAATATGTCTCTTTTCTTCTTAAAGTTTACTGAAAATGCTATCAATGGCACAATTTTTCTATTTCATCTGGACCTTTAGCCTCTGAATCTGCCAACCGTGGCCTACTAGAAGAGATCTGGAGTCAAACCACCTCGGTTCAGGTTATAATTACAAGCAAGGTGACTTCAGTTGTTTATCTTTAAGATAAAGATATTATCACTCCCGCTCAAACACTGTGGTGAACAGCAGAAAACTTATCACAAACCCTATTAAAAATGCGAAGCAGTATACAAGCGATATTGCTTTACTAACATTGACTCAAGCACAAACAAGGCTCCTGAAACCTGTCTTTTCCTTTACCACAGGACTCGATATCCGGCGAGCCCAAGGAGGACCCAGAACAGTGAAAGGGAGAAGGCGGAAGTCTCTCTTCTGGCTGGCTGTAACCTCCTCTCTCCACTGACCTACCCGTCAGAATCAAAACTCAATGCCATGGCTAAAATAGAAGCCCATGTATATGCCTAAAGAAAGGCAAAAGCAAATATATAAAAAGCCCTACTAAATTTCAATACATCTTTCAAAGTATGGTAGGAAAATGCTTTAAATTTGGAGTCAGAAACTCTTATCAGCTTGGAATAGTTATGGAAAGGTCACATCTGTGAACTCCAGTTTTTTCACATATAAAATGGAGTCCACGGCCAGGTGCAGTGGCTCATGCCTGTAATCCCAGCATTTTGGGAGGCTGAGGCAGGTGGATCACAAGGTCAGGAGTTCAAGGCCAGCCTGGCCAACATGGTGAAACCCCATCTCTACTAAAAAAAAAAATACAAAAATTAGCCGGGCATGGTGGCATGCACCTGTAATCCCAGCTACTCAGGAGGCTGAGGCAGGAGAATTGCTTGAACCTGGGAGGTGGAGGTTGTAGTGAGCCGAGATTGTGCCACGGCACTCCAGCCTGGGCAACAGGGCAAGACTCTGTCTCAAAAAAAAAAAAGAAAGAAAGAAAGAAAGAAAAAGAAAATGGAACAAAAGCTGCCCTATTTGAAATGCCTGTTAGAAAGTTCAAAAGTTAAAATATATGAAATTACTTGGTAAACTCTAGCCTGCTATGCAAAATGCAAATAATTGTGGTAATTCCTCTCACCAGGACTTTTAATATATGGATTACTGAAAGCAAGTGCAAACAACTTATTATGGCTCCCTGGTTACCTCCTTACTCGTTTTTAAACTAACTATACTGATAAGCTGTGCACAGTCTGAGACCCAATAAACAAAGGGCTGCATGTTTACTCTAACAGTCTCTCAACCTGGCCAGGAATAAACTGCTTCTAGACTTCCTCTATTCTGATGTTAATATGCCCATTACTAAAGAAACACACACAATGCCAAACCACCTCATAATATAGTACTTAGAATCCAGACTCTAGTGTAAGAGGGTGAGCTCCTATGGCTTATAGGTCTCTCCAGTACGAGTGGTACAAAGAGATTTAAAAAAAAAAAAAAAAAAAAAAAAAGGCCCAGCACAGTGGCTCACGCCTGTAATCCCAGCACTTTGGGAGGCTGAGGCGGGTGGAACACCTGAGGGCAGAAGTTTGAGACCAGCCTGGCCAACATGGCGAAACCCTGTCTCTACTAAAAACACAAAAATTAGCCGGGCATGGTGGTGTGTGCCTGTAATCCCAGCTACTAGGGGGGCTGAGGCAGAAGGATCACTTGAACCCAGGAGGCGGAGGTTGCAGTGAGCTGAGATCGTGCCACCGCACTCCAGCCTGGGCAACAGAGCAAGACTCTGTCTCAAAAAAAAAAAAAAAAAAAAAAAAGGCACATCCTAGTCTGGCCTGAGGGCTGAATTTGGGCTGAGAAAGCTCATTCTTCCTGCTTTAATAAACTCAGCCAGAGCCTAATCAACAAGGCAAAAGAAACAGGTTCTTGGACACTGGAATCCCAGACGAGGAATGTGCAGCACTTAAGTGGATGAGCAGAGAAAAGCCCTGCGGGGGATGATTCTAAAGTAGAGAAATGACAGCCACAGTGGACACCACACATATGCCAAATATCATCTCTCTGCTGGTCTATGACCAAAGCACACGTAATCAAATTCACTGAATTCATTTCTGTGTAGAGTTCTCAGGTTTCTAAAAACCACACTTAAAAGTGCTACTTCTAGTCAAGGACTAGCTCAGCGAGAAGCATTTTATTGACGGTGTCCATATTTTCTGAATTCAAATCATAACTTGGTCTGACAAATGATTTGTAAATTGTTTTTGAGTGCCTAGGCTACAAGGTTAGCATTTCAGGGACATTTCACCTTTGTATGATTGCTTGAGATGGAATAGCTGGAATCAGGACTTGTCTTGAAAAATCTAAGAGCACTCATACTTCATACAGAGTATGAATAGGTTCAAGATCTTTTAGACAAGAAAGAAAGGGAAGGGCATTCACCAGATGAAGCCCAATGGGCTATAACAAGCCACCTCAAGTTAAATCACTGGAAACACTATTGGTAACTGACGACAGAGCCCCAGAAGCCATCAATAAAGCCAGAATCTATTCCTCTCAACATGGAACCTCACAAACCCCTCTCTTTCTCCTCCCACGTTGCCGTTTTGATTTAACAAAGGGTCACAGAAGGGGGTTTCTGAATGGGGATAAAAGTTTATCTAAAATTCAGAACAGCCCCTCACCTATTCTGGGCCATCTGTCATGAGATGAGATACAGATCTCAAACCTTCAGGAAAACAAATTAGCTCATACTAAATCTGCATTTTATAAATGTAGAAACCGAGCATAGAGGAGGCAAATTATTTCCCAAATGTCAATCCCTGATAAATGTCAATCCCTGATTTAAAAATTTGCCAGTCCTCCCTCTGCATTTGCAAAGCAAAGATTTCCTCCACCTATGAAGCCTTACCAGGAGCAGTTCCAGGTACCTCAATGTCACCCATTCGGGTGTTATTAAGGGTGAAGTCTCTTTATTGAACTTGCATCTAGCATGTGATCTGGTCATGGCTCTGAAGCCTCTATTTAGATGCAGGCAGTAAAGGGAGGAAACTTCGGGAAAAAATGATCACCTTGATGCTGTCATGCCTTCAATTACAGTGATGTGACAAACCAAATAGAAATGTCTATCATATAGAAAAACATAAACTGGCTCACAGAACATACTCCTGCAGTTGTAGTGCCACTTTAATAACTTTATAAACTTGTAGTATAGTTAGTTTTGCAGCTCAATGATACCCAACGATGTCTACCCTGAGCTGCTGGAGTTTCTAACAGTCCAACCAAACATAACACATAATCTTAATCCTACTTAGAATGCATTTAGACCAAAGAGGTGCTATCCCTTCTCAAACTGGCAAGAGGCTAACCATCATCAAACTACGTATTCACCCTTGAGCTGATATGTGGCCAAATGTTAGTACTTTAAAATGTATGAGGATTCTGCAATGGGGAAACTGGTTACCTTAAATCTCTGAGGTTGGTGAAGCTGAATCGTTGCCCTTTTCTGATCAAAATCTTTTCTCAGCTGAAGAAAGTGTGCTTTGCCATCTTTATTTAAAACCTTCTTCTTTCCATTGACACACCGGCAGACATTCACATCTCTTCCATAGTACATCCCCCGGCTGCACAGACTCTTCAGATCTGTTAGCTTGAACAGGGACCCGTAGTATGTGGCCAGTGCAGGGTCATCTCTCTGAATGAGAAGGGGCTTCTGCTCCCAGAATTCCTTGAAAAAAGTCTCTGTCTTGATGGGCGAGATTAAACTTTCAAAGAGACTACTGGGACTATCAAAGTTTAAAGCTGAAGGCCCCCCAGCTGCTTCTACCTTCATCTGCTTACAGGGAACCGGTCCCTCTTCCTTCCCACTCCCTGCAGGCTTTGCTTTCTTTGGCATCGTTCGGTCTTCAAGACAAAGCAGTAAGGAAATGCAAACCTACCAAAAGAACAAAACACACATGGTTAGGTTTACAAAGAGTGCCAGCATTGGTGTTAGTGGATTGCGCGCACACACAACTGAATGACCATTACGCCTTCATGAGAACTCTTCATAGGTCAAAGCTACTTCCCCCAGGATAGGAGACAGCCTTAAGCCAATGCCATTTCTTCTAAGATATGATTCAGCCTCAACCACCACTCAGATGACATATTCATCTAAAGAAGAACGTGTTTTTCTTTTGCACAAGCACTATGTCATGGTATTATTTATTAGGCAGTATAATTATCCCAAATAACCCTATTCAACTGTCTCAGCAGCTCCTACTCACAGTTTAGCCTGTGGCCACTGACACAGCAAAGTCAAATATCTTGGATTTGGCTCCCATCAGCATCAGGGCTCACATCTAATTAGATGTACTCTGAGTTACAAACATTCGACTAGAGAACAACTAACAGCTGCCCACTGCCAGGTGCTCCTCACCGCAGCACCACCCCAACTGTTGCGCAGGTCAATCAATGCGCCCTGGACCCGCAGTGTCTCCTGGTGGCTGGAGCAGGCCACTGCCTTCTCCTGTCTCCACTAACCACCTGAACCTGCTCACTTCCAACTCTGAGCTTATTCCTGAAAACTGCCACTTTTATCAGAAACTCCCCTTCGTTTAAAGAAATAAAGCCCCTAAAGGCTGAAAAGTGAAGGCTAAAAGTAGTTTTATCTAAAGTCTTGAAAAAACTATAACTTTTTAACTGAAGATTTTAAATAATACCAGTATCATTAACCCCTAACACAGCACTTCTCCAACTTTAATGTGCACACAGATCGCCTGAGCATCTCAATAAAATGCAGGATATGATTCACTAGCTCCAAGGTGGAGCCTGAGATTCTGCATTTCTAACAGGCTCCCAGGTGATGCTTCTGCTGCTGACACTGCTGAGTAATAGAAGTCACACAGCCAAGCCTTGCAAAGCTCCTTCAGAACTGCCTCCAAACCACAACTATTGATACTTAGAGGGTAGGTCTCCCTCATCTGTTTCCAAGAACTGTAATTCAAATTATTTAAATTTCTCGAGACTGCAAAATTCTATCTTAAAGTCCTTTCCCTCTGGGAAGGGACTCCATCACTTTCAACAGATTCTTAAAGGAGTCCCTATCTCCCGACAAGGTTAAGAACCACTGTACTTATAAAAGACAAAATTTCTCAAAGACTTGTTATTTATAAATGGTACAGTTTCCTACTTTGGTGAGTTATCAGAATTGCAAGAATACTGTTTTCTGTTCTTTTGTCATTATAACTAAGCAGTATTTCAGCTACACTGTAGACTAAGTGGAATTAATGTTCTGGCCTGGGAAGTAAGCATCCTGGAACGATGTGTTGCATACTGTGTGATGTGTTGCCATGTATAAAAGAATCTTTAGAATGAAACCCAGATGTAAACTGAACAAATTAAGAAAGGAAATGTCAAAATACAAAACCCCCTAAACAGCTCAGTTCCTTCAAAAGACCAGGTGCTTTTGATAAGGAAACACAGGACATGGTGGAAGACTAATACAAATTGATACTACAGGAGAGGGGTAAAGCTTGAAGCTTAGAAAAAAAAATAAACTTTACTGTTTAGGACATGTGGTCAGTAAGACACATTTTCTGAAAATGTTTCCTTTAAGTGAAACAGACCAGCTTGAATTCTCAAGGAAAGAATTAAGGCTTCAGGAAGGCACAGCACTGCTAGTACATAGAACTCTCAAGTGATGTAGAAATACAAAGAGATAGAAAAATGGATTCGGGAAGGGGTACTGCTTATGCAGAAGAGGTTCCATAGCGGGCCTGACTGCTATCCTTTGAAAGTGCAGCTTGTGGCCGATGTCTCAGAATTTAAGATTTTGGGAGAGTTTCCACCACCATTAACTGATAGGAGTGGCTCACCATGCCTAAAATGCACAATCATTACAGTTTATACCAACACCTGCTTTCCTCTGGGAGTCTGGAAACGTTGGTATGTGCCAGGCAGGGGTGGCCTAAGTGACCAGCCACCAGTAAAAGCCCTGGACACTGAGTCTCTAACAAGCTTCCCAGATTGGCAACATTTCACAAGTGTTGACACAACTAGTTGCCGGAGCAACTGAACACAGCCAGTGTGACCATTCGAAGACCCTTGGAGCCTTGCACTTGGTGTCCCCAGAACTTCACCCATGTGCCTCTTCCCCTCGCTGACTGTCAGTGCTTGGTATCCTTTCCCTGTAATAAATCAGCTGAGTCCTGCTAGCAAATTGCTGAACTAAGGATGGCCTTGGGGACCACAGCACATTGCTCACGTTTAATTTTTAAAAACTTAGATTGGTTTATTAGGTTTGTATTACTAAAGGCACCCTATAGAGTAATTTTATATTCAGCCACACATCTCTTATCTCTCACAATTGGTCAGTTTAAAATTTATTTAAGGGGAGAGAGCAGCAGGAAGATGCAAACGAAAAGCTTGTTTTCCTTAAGCATAATATATGAATACAGTATAAGCACCTTCACCAGAAAGTGTGGCTAATCAAAGAATGCAAAACACTTAAGCCAAAATAAAATCACTTAAAAGAATCTTTCCCATCTACAATCACTAACAAACCCCAATACTGTATAACAAATGCTTTCCTTAGAATATAAATTTCACTACCCGTACTGCCAGAAGTTACATCATTTGTTTCTCTGTGTTCGTGTTGAAATGATTTGAGGCTCAGTTAATTGGAGCCTAAGCTTAGAGGTTTCTGGGCAAATACACTATTTCTCTGATTCTTACACTACTCATACTGTAAGACAACCATTCCTCTTAACAGCTTTCTAGAGCAGAGGGGAGAACAGATGAAGCATCCTACCACATTAAACATATAAAAGTTTAAGGCACATATCACAATTTCAGAAACAGCAAAAAATAAAACACGTATCTTAGAATCCAATACTATAGTAATTAAAGAAGACAATGCTTTGTCTAGAATAGTACAGCCAACACAATCTTGCCCATAAGCCTTAGAGACCACCCCAATAGGAGTAAATATTTCTATAAAATCACAGAACAGTTTTTGAAGAGCAATTGTTTTCCATTTGAGTTGACTATAAGCATTAAACGTAAAAAGACTAAAAGATTTACAGTTCATACTTTGGTGACTACCCCACAGATAAACCCTGTAAGGAAATCAATGTTGACAACCATACTATAGGCAACAGATAGAGAGTCACTACATTTTAAAGGTATCCTAACCTCCTTTTCTATAATATTTGAGGACATGAAGACGTGAGGAAGCTCTTGAAGGAAAGGATTTGTATATCCCCGGAAACAAGCACGGTGTGGTACATAGGAGGTCCTCAAGAAGTGTTTGCTGAATTTTTCACGTTTTCATCTTTTGTCTGTATACAATTTTGGAGACAAACCACAAAGGCCTTACAAAAACAGTTACGGAAAAAAACAGATGGCTTGTGCAGAGGGGATTATTGTTCTGATTGCAGCTGTCACTTAAGGATTCAACAGTATCGTAAAAGCTAAAAGGCACTTTAGACATCAGTAGTTATTACTAAATCGGGGAGGGAAGTATGAGTTTCTACATCCCCTGGGCAGTTTTACAGAATGTAGTTCAGACTTACCAGCAAGGTTGTTAGCATGCAAATTTCTGGGTCCCTTATCAAGCCCACTGGATTGCCACTTCTCATGGCTGGGGCCCAGAATCTGTATTTACGTAATACGCTCTCTAGATGAATTTTAGGTCCACTAATGGAGGACAACAGTCAAACGCAGCTCAGTTAAACACATGGCTGTCAGAAATTATATATTGCTTGTAACAAGGTTGCCCAGACTGATCTAAAACATTTCTTTTTGGCTCAGAGATATGTTAATCAATCCAGAGGGAAAACTGGTTCTCCTATTGACCTAAAGGAGTGATCAGCAGTTATCTTTTTAGTTTGATTTTAGAGAGGAAACGAACTATACCTCAATATATTTTGGTGACCATGAGGTTACAAAGCTTGATGTCCAGGAGGCAAAAACCAGTACCAGCAGAAGCAGCTGAGTAAGTCAGGTTCCTCCGCTCAAAGATGAGCCCAGTGACATGAAACCCGAGGCACCAGATTTACAGCTAATGAGTGGCGAAATCAGATCCTCTTCCTCCCAGTCTATCCTTCCTGAAAACACTGAATAACCTGGTCTCAGTAACCTGTTGGACAACCCAGCTGTCGGCCAATCGCTGTGGAATTATTTGCTGGTAAATGAATTGGAAGCATACAACGTAATGCAGCTGCCCTTCTCCCCACACACCTGAACTTCAGATTTCACAGCTGTAGAGCGTGTCTCTTAGGCCCGACCTGACGCCCGGCGGCGCAGCCCACGTGGAGGCCGTGCTCGCACAGGCAGTTCTGCCATCACCGGACGGAGGCCGGCAGCACCCTCCTTGCTAAGCCTCCAAAGTTTCCGTGCGCTCGTCACCGGTGTCGCAACCATGAGCAGGCCACGTGTGCGACTCTCCGTGCCCAAGGCTTCCGCGACCCTACCCCTAGATCCGGGCCGCACCCACCCTGCCCCGGTCTGTCTCCGGGGAGGTGGGACGCCTGGGCGCGCGTCCCAGGTCCCGCAACCACAGCGCCGGCCACCGAGGCTTCTCGCCGACCGACAGGTCTCCCAGACCCGCACCCGAGCCCGGGTGCCTAAAGCAGCAGCGCGCGCCCCGCGGGATCGGGCACTACCCGGCCTGCCCCGGCGCTGGGCTGCCCGCGAGAGCGCCCCACTCACCCGGCACGGCCTGTTGCGCGCGGCCGCGAGCCCACTGCGCTGCGACGCAGCGGCTGGAGGCGGGGCGACGTGGGCACGCTCCGGGCGACGCTCCAGCCCCCGCCCCGCCCCGCCCCGCCACGCCGGCCCCTCCGGGCGACGCTCCAGCCCGCGCCCCGCCCTGCCCCGCCGGCCCCGCCCCGCCCCGCCGGCCCCGCCCCGCCCCGCCGGCCCCGCCCCGCCCCGCCGGCCCCGCCCCGCCCCGCCGGCCCCGCCCCGCCCCGCCGGCCCCGCCCCGCCCCGCCGGCCCCGCCCCGCCCCGCCGGCCCCGCCCCGCCCCGCCGGCCCCGCCCCGCCGGCCCGCAAGTGGTGGGAGCCCCAGGGCCTGGCTACCCGGCGGTGTTCCGTGTTCACGCCCGGGCGTTTCTTTAGTCCATATGGAAGGAAATAAATGGCCTTTTTTTTTCCTTTTTTTTTTTTTGGTATGTGAGACACGGTCTCACTCTCGCCCAGGCTGGAGTGCAGTGGTGCGATCTTGGCTCACTGCAACCTCCACCTCCCGGGCTCAAGCGATCCTCCTGCCTCGGCCTCCCAAAGCGCTGGATTATAGGTGTGAGCCACCCACCCCGCTCTCCTTTTTTTTCTAACTTGGGGTGGGAGGAGAGGATTTGGGGGAGCGTTTTGGTGCCACTCCGTTCCTTTTATGAATAGAGAAACGGGCCTGAAGAGGAATACCAGCTGTGCAAGTTTAGGGAGTTGGTGGTCCGGGTTCTCCCATGGCTTTCTTATGGGCTGTGTGGCTACGCAGTGCTCATTTGTACAAGCCGAGTGTCATTTATATCATCTCGCTCCGGGAGAGAGAATCAGTCCTAGTTTTAAAAGATACTGGAAATTCGTTGCGACTATGGCTATAGAAACAAAGAAGAAATACATTTATCTGAGTCCTTTCAGCCTAACACTCCCTGCTTTGGAACATTTGGGTCCGGTCAGGAGGCACAAATGAGTGCGCAGTGAAATCAGTGGCGGGCCTGCGCCTTTCTTTGCTCTGTAGACAGCCAGAGGACCCAGAGGAAGTCGACATTTCATTCCGTCAAGGTGACTGAGACCAGTGGCTGCTTCTAATGGTCAAGTGGCACATGAGCAAGTGGGAACAAAGTACACCCTTGTCTAGTATTTGTCTAAAACTGACAATAATAGGAAGTCTCGAATTGAGTTCTTCCTGGCTGTAAGGCACCACGCTAGGTGTTTCAAATACTCCTCACTTCATCCTCACCACAACCTTGCAATTACCTCCATTTTACAGTTGAGGAAACTGAGTCAGGGGAGGTTAACTAACTTGCACAAGATCACACAGCTAGGAAGATGCAGAAACAAGATTAGAGCCAAACCAGTCAGTCAACTGTTGGTCTTTTTCACATTTTACTAATACTCGTATAACTAGTAAGCTTCCTGGTAGGTTCCAGTTGGAAAAACTCGAGGGTAACATCAAATTTAGCCCTTACAGGGTAAAAAAAAAGTCAACAACGAAAATCTCTAGTTGATATGATATTGGTAATGTACTTTGCTCTTTATTTTGACTGCAAGACATCTACTCAAGATAATATAGAATAATATTGCTGTTCCCAGGATTCAGATAAAGGAAAATTCTCACACGTCCACCACTTGGAAAAGCAGTACTGTTGTAGAAAAAAGTTATAATGTCAACACAAAATACCATTTTCTCAGCATATAAAATGGCCCTAGGATGTCTAACAGAACAAAAGTACATATTGAAGTCAGCTCTGCAGGGGGAAATCATACATCTTGTGTAAGAGTTCCTCTAATGCAAAATTAGTCTATCAGTATGTTCTCTCTGATTTTTTTCATTATAATTCCGATTTCTTAGCATAGCAAGCAAAAAAGTCATGATAGTTCCATCTTCAGACCTAAACAGAGCCCATCATTCCTGTGAAGAAAAGGAGGAGGGGCCAGGTACGGTGGCTCACGCCTGTAATCCCAGGACTTTGGGAGGCTGACGCCGGTGGATCACCTGAGGTCAGAAGTGCAAGACCACCCTGGCCAACATGGTGAAACCCCGTCTCTAACAAAAATACAAAAAAATTACCCAGTCGTGGTGGTGCCTGCCTGTAATCCCAGCTACCCAGGAGGCTGAGGCAGGAGAATTGCTTGAACCAGGGAGGCGGGGTTGCAGTGAGCTGAGATTGCACCACTGCACTCCAGCTTGGGCAACAAGAGCAAAACTCTGTTTTGGAAAAGAAAAAGAAAAAGAAAAAGAGAAAGAAAGTTAGTTTGTGCTTGGGTGGCAAGAGCAAAATTCCATCTAAAGGAAGGAAAGAAGGAAGGGGGGAGAGGGAGGGAGAAAGGAAGGGGGAGGGAGGGAAGGAGGGAGAGGAGGAAGTAAGGGTGTGGTGGGATGGGATGGGAGTGGAGAATGGCTTGCAACCTTGCCTGAGAGGAGGAAGAGGAGGTGAGGAAGTAAGGGTGGCGTGGGATGGGAGTGGAGAATGGTCTGCAACCTTGCCTGGGAGGCTTCTAGAATATATGGCCTTCCTAAATGTATTGTTTCTGGTATTTTTTTTTTTTTTTTTGGAAAAATTCTTCCAGAGGACAAGATGCAGACTGCTATCCAGTCCCCACCATAGGTTCATTTAAAAATCAGTTATTTTGTTTCTGTAATTAATTTCCTCATGAAAACAATGCTGTAGATGGCAGCTGTCAAGATCTGTCCAGAAAAGACTTTAGAAGCCTCCAGATTTCTAATCAATAGACTAGCGCTCCTCCTTTGGATCTGGGGAACAAGATGCCAAGGAGACAGAAGAAAGGAGAGAATTCCCTTCATGTCTTGGCCATAAACCCTGAAACAGACTTGTCCATGAGCCTTGTAAAATAAGTTACATTTCTGCAGAGGTGCTTGACGTTCACACCCTTTGGGTTGCTTTAGTAAAAGACTCTTTTTAGAGCCAAGTTTGTCTTCCTTTTCTGTGGTCTCCTAGGCACTTCTTCCTGTAAAGCTTTTGGTTTTTAGCCGCCTCACTGTGGCTCTGCACCTGTCCAGCCTTGGCATCAGGCTGCAAAATTGCATCCCTGTCCTACTCACACCTCCAGTCACAATGATGCTGGGTGCAAAAAAATCTAAAAATGGTAGTGTGTAAATGTACTTTTTATGGTTATTAGATCTAACTCTGGAGGGGCCAGGTATATGAATTTGGAAAACTCTTTGCTAACGTTCACTTTCCTCATTTATTAAGTAAGATTGCACCAGATGTACTGCGATATCCCTATTGGCACTCAAATTCCATAAGCTTAAGGGTCTGTGCTCCAATTTTCAAAGGGCATTAGAAGAAAAATCAGTCTGATTGGAATTACCATTCAGTCTATAAACATTGAAGAACTTATAAAATGATTAATATTTGTATTTTTGTTTTAAAGCTTTATTTTATAATGCTGCTGTGTCGTATGATTCCAGGAAACATACATTGCTTTAAACTATGTGAGTACTGCCCCCTATGTGTTTGTATTCACTTTGGTCCAGAAAATATCTAAACCATGTCTTTCTTATATATGACTTTAATATTTATGCCACTATATTGGGCTAACTTTTTAATATAAGGAAACAGACACATCAAGGTTAAGTAACTTGCTCAAAAATACATCATTTGATAGTCCATTTTTTTCATTTGTACTGCTATAAGAAAATACCTAAGACTGGGTGGCTTATAAGCAAGAAAAATGGACCTCTCACAGTTTTGGAGGCTTGTTCTCTGGTTCGTAGAGGACACCTTCTAGTTGCATCCTCACATGGTAGAAGTGGCAAGGCAATTCTGTGGGTCCTCTTTATAATCCCATTTATAAGCCTTTACCCTCATGACATAATCTACTCCCAAAGGCCCCACCTTCCAATCACATTGGTGATTCTGTTTCAGTATATGAATCCAGGGTGGGGACAAACATTCAGACCATAGCACCCATACTGCCTATCAAGTAATATTCTTTGGACCTCTGTTTATGTTTCTCCAAAAGTGGTTAATTTCACCTAACTCGGAAAGATGCTGTGAGTTTCAGGTGAGGTGGAGTAAGCAAAAGAGTTTTAAAACTGTAAAATGCTATTCAGCGTGAGAGGCATTACTATTAAATCCCATATGACATCTTGAACATGATTCCATAGAAAGAATTAAATGCAGTTGGGCCTTTTATACATGCATACTTCACTTAATTTACACAATTCATCAAGCAGGGCACCTTCAAATTGATGTCATATCACCATGGGATAATCTTGGGGTCTTAGTACCTTCAGAAAAGTCAAACTTGTTTAAGAATGACCCAGGCCGAGGTCTTTCAAGACTATACTAGTTACGATACAGCTCATAGAACTCAACGTATTTAACTTGATAACAAGCATACCATCACCATTTGAAATTATACTTTGCATATTTATATAACTATGGTTTAAACTCCTTGGGAGCAAGAAATGTGCTTCTTTAATTCTGAGAACTGCAACAGAGTTCTTCACAGAGTAGTTACTCAGTGTTTACAAAATTGAATTGGGTAAGGATTCCTATTTTCTTTTCTTACTTAGAGTCCAGTTTCTTTTACAGCCTGTGCCTATAGGAAAGTTGGTGTTAGGCTGCATGACTTTTCCTAAATGATTCTGCAGACCTCCTTTCTCCAACAACCCAGCACTTGCAGGTGAAAATATGCCTCAGGATTTTCCAATGACTTTTCCTTACAGAGATGTTTTCTTACTTAACATGTTATCATAAATCTTGAAATTGACTTGGCCATGATTCTTATAAAAATATATACTCCTGCATAGGTGCTTTATGCTCATACTCTTTGGGTTGCTTTGTTAAAAAGTAAACAAGCTCCTACTGAAAATGTTTCCTACAAGACTAACAGAATATATATATGGGTCAGGAACCCCCAATATTATGATGCAACATTAGTTTACTTATTTTCCTTTAAAATATCATAATGACCAACTAAAATGACCAACTAAAAATGACCAACTAAGGTAGTACTAGTCAGGTACTGATGGGTCTGTTAATGAAGTTTTTTAAAACTTTCAAGGAAGAGAAAAATATACTTCATATAAACTGTTTCTGAATATAGAAAGGGAAAATAACTGAAAAAGAAAATTACAGACATATGTTATTTATAAACCTAGAGGCCTAACCTTTGGTGAAATAACCTCTGTGGGATTTTGACTTGAAATTTCAGTTGAATCCCCCAAACTGGAAACAATATTATTATTTTTTATTTGTTCAATACTTACCACTTTCCATTTTCCAGGCCCTTTTAAAAAACTGAGTACATAAACTTATTAATACACACAAAAATCTAAAAGGAAGATACTATAACTCTCCAAGTTTTACATGTGAGGAAACTGAGGAACCAGGAAACTAAGTTATTAGCCAAAGGTCATAGAGTAATAGGAGATAGAACCAAGATTTTAACGGATGCCACCTGGCTTTAGAGCAGGGTTTCTTAGCCTTGGTAATATTGACATTTTGATCTGTAATTCTTTGTGTGGGAGACTGTCCCATGCATTGCAGGATGTTTCACAGCATCCCTGGCCTCTACCCACCAAATGCTGGTTGTTCTTCCACCCCTAGTTGAAACACCCTAAATTTATCTAGACATTACCAAATTTCTCCTGGGGGTACCTTCTACCCCGGCTTTTAATCTCACACTATACTGCAGTTAAACAGCACATTTAAATATATTCTCACGAGGAGATGCTAGACATTGCCCTATAGGGCTTACTGAAAAGGCCCAAGACGGTCCTGTGACCATCACTCATATTCAGGCTATATAAAGAGAAGGAAAGTTAGGGGAAATTTGTGGAAGTAGGGAGTTTGGGGAATCGTAGATTTTCAGCCTAGTTGAAATTTCTATAGCATGTCCCTTCCTCCCCTAAGCCAAGTGACAGGGACTCTAGAACCCAGGCAGAGAGGCTTGGGTTCTCTGTGGGAGGGTATCTGACTCATTGCTTACTGAGCTGTAGGATCTGCTGGTCTGCTCTGAGCCTGCTGTCAGATAAGATCCTACTAGGGTTGGAAAGTTCTTGCACCCCGGAGATATGGCCCTGGGAATGTGGAAGCTGCTTCTCACCTGGAATATCCTGAAGAAGGAGTTGGCTGGTGACCTCATCATAGCACTCTGAGGCAAAAAGGCAGTGTGGGAGCAGCCTACTCTCACACAGATTGTCACATCAAGGACCATTGAGCATCTTCTGAGCTGAGTGGTTGCTGTGGAAAGTAGTTAGGCTTGGACAACCTGGAAGGTGACAAAGAGAGTGGCATAGTGTACCAGGAAGCAGTGGGGTCCATTGGCCCAGACAGGAAAAGAGACACAGGGTCTTAGGCAGTCTGTCAGAGATCTCGAGGTTAATTTCAATAAACCCAGTCTCACCTCCAAATCAACCTTCTCCTTGTCAACTAAAGAAAAAGCTAGACTTTCAAAGAATTAAATTAATTTCATTCAGAGTCTTACTGACAATTGCAACCAGGGAGGGCCTTTCAGAGTTCTGTTAGACTGTTCCAAAGCAGTATTTCCACTCATAACTTATACATTAGGTGGTGAAGGTTCTGTGTATGTTCAGAAGTTACATCAAATGTACTCAGAAGTTACATTAGAGCAAAATCTCATCAAAGTTTGGGTGCAAGAGTACATCTGGTTACAGATCACAGAGGTATAATTATTAATCCTGTCAGATGTTATCTTATGGACAGGAAGAGGCAAAAGCTAGGATCATTGAACTTACCTTTTCTAAAAATGCAGTGATTCAGGCAAGAGATGTGGGAATCTGTGCTCGGTTCTGCATACCATCCTCAAGGCATTCTTCCGGAGGGCTGCGCTTGTCACTGAGTCAGGGGTTTCTGAAGGTAGGCTGACAGGCAGAATGAGCAAACATTGCTTTTTCACAGCAAGGGCTATGTGGCTGGCCAGAAGCAGACATGTGTTACTTTATCTCACACCCTGCATCCCTTGAAAGCTTCAACATTTGAATAGCTGTCACCAGGGCCAGCTACATAATTTGTGGGACCTGTTGCAAAATGAAAATACAGAGCCCCTTTTCAAAAGAGTGCCATTAAAGGTACTAAAATATAAAACCATTCCCTTCTTTTGTCTCTCTTTCTTTACTATCAGGGTGGTATCTTTTATTTGCTACTAAGTGCTGTGCTCTACCCCGGTGCAGGAAGGTGAGTGCCGACATTCACAGGCACCCAGGGCCCTGCAGGGCCATTGGGTGCTGCTAAATTAAGAAAAAAAAATTATAAAATTGGAAAGGAAAGAAGACTTTATTTCCCATAAAGGATTATACCCTGCAAGGTGCCCATCCCTCAGGCTGGGAGGCATGCCTCTGGCCAAGACCAAGGAGAGGCACTTTCGAAGGAGCGGGGATGGGGGTAGGACTTTAATGCTTAACCAGTTGGCTAAACCTACATGCCCAGCAGGTTATGGGAAGAGCTATGAATTTTCATAAAGGTGGTCCTGACACTTGCATATTGAACAAATATGCATGACCCATGTTCACTTTGAGATGGAGACTTAACATTTAAATATATTGCAATTAGGCTCTGTATGTCAAGAGGTGTTTTTAGGATGCAAAGCCAGGCAAGTACACAACCTCTGTAAACCGGCCAGAACTAGTCTATGGTTGGTGGTTTTCTTATCAGGAGAAAGTTACTGAAATCAGTCTCTTTTCCAATCAAAGCTGAAGTTATGGCTGGTAGAATAGGAGGTCAGTTAGTTAGTGTACAGTGCTAAGCTACAATTGTTTTAATATTGCTTATCTCAAGGCTAGTACTTGTTTAGCTGCTAGAGAAAAATAAAAACCTTGTGGCAGTTAGAACACAATTTATTTTTCTTTAAGTGCAGGGGTGAGTGACTTAACCCTTGCGTGGCATGGCCTTCGGACCTGTTTATAATTTGATATCTTATTGCCACAGAGTCTGCTCTGTCAGTCTTAAAATCTCTGTTTTGCCATACTTTCAGGTGAGTTGTGTTGAAATCATAAAAGGGAGGGGCATAGAACGAGGCTTTTCTGACCCCCTGTTCCATCATGGATGGACATGAACTCAATTTTAAGGATTTTCTGGGGTCGCTTTCTCCACAGGGAGTTCTTTCAGTAAAGAAGGGGCTTAGCATTTTATTTTTCGATAAGTGCCCACGTGTGTGCAGGAGCACGTGGCCACAGGCTGCTGCGATCTCCCTCCTGCTAGCCACTGGCTCAACACTGCTGTGCCTGGCCAGGGATGGGGACATCAATCTCCCCAACCCTCAGCAGATGGGTGAACACCAACAGATGGCAACCTCTCAGCCAGGACACGCTAATTACTTGGATAGGGAGTGGGCAAGGGGCTTGCTCCAGCCTGGTTGCTCTCCAAACACACTGTAGCACTGACAGCCTAGGGCAGAGTTGGCTGCCACCAGGACCAGCTCCAACTGCTATAGAAAGTGCACCCCATCCCAGCCTTCTCTGCATCTGTGTCTCGCCTCTACCTGGGGCAGCGAGCAGCAGGCCATTGGGCCTGGCAGGAGAGGGGGTTGGGAAAGAGAGGTCCAGAACCATCCCACAGGATGGGACAGTGGCAGAACTGCATGTGCCACACCCAGGTACACGCAGTTTCCTCCCTTCTTCCTTCAGACTTCATTCACAAAACAAATTCAAAGATTAGATTATTAAGAATTTCAAGATGGTGACTCCAAAGCATTAAACCCCAAGGGTGAGGCTCCCGGTGAACTGCTTACTCAGCCATGCCTGCCACCCAGAGAATGGCAACAAACCAAGAGAGCTAAAGTACATATCATTAAGTAAAGAGACTTCTGCCAGTCCTTTCCCTAATCCTCTCCATCCATTCCCTACTCCAAACCCGGTGGAACGAAGGATGGGGGAGAGGTATGTATTAAAGAGCAGATTCTACCTTATTCCTTATTCCTAGGACAGTTTCCTCAGTCCAGGGTTGAGGCCTGAATTAGTTGGGGGTAGGGGTAAGGAAAACACATTAAAATCAGACAAGGCTTTATAAATAACTCATGATATCCCAAAAGCTGTGAGATCGGCCTGAGATGTCAGCAAGAGGCAGAGAAAGAACAGCCAATAGAGCATGTTTGACAGCAATTGGTGAAAAATAAAGCCATTTTCCGTCTGTACCTACTACAAGTTCAGGTTATTTCCATAAAACATGGTTCAGCAATATAATAAATGTATAGCCCACATTAACAAATTAGAACTCACCAGGAATTCCACCAGTACAAGCCATTACATAGAAGGCATAAATGATAATATCATGATAGAATCAAGTAATTCAAATAACTTGAGTAATTTGAAATGGGCTGATTAGTTTTGTCAAGATGGTATGTTGCATTGATAACCAACATGCAATTTGGTGACCAACATGCAATTAATTGCTTTTATTGCAGAGAGGCACATTATCTTTCATACAAATGAGCAATAATCATCTGATTAATATAAACCAGGATGGTATTCCAAATAATCAAATACAGTTTATTCTATTTTCAAATTCAAATCTGCCCTAAAGATATACGCTATGGAACTTGAAGGACATCATTTTGCAGAGCAACCACGTTTTAAACTTCTGTCTTTGTCTTTCTTTTGCCTACTTTTCTTACCTACTTCTAATTCATATTATCTTTAGAAATCATATTCAGTTTTTAAAGTTCCTTTTCACAAAACATTCTCATTCTCTTCTGTCTACGTGAACTGCATATTTATTTACAAGCAATTTAGCTGGTCCCAAGGCTACCTTCCCATTGATTCATGATTTAATTTAGATATAACCTTACCCAAGATACAACCTAATTTAAAATATATATTTTAAGTTACTTTGGGCAGTGCGATTGCTCCAAAAATTTATTTGATGTGTGGGTTTGTGTTTATAACACTTCTTTGAAGTGCAAAATGCTTAAGACACCTGCCTTAATGTTCTCTGATGAAGTAAAAAAAATTATGTAAGTGTAAGTACTTTCTTCTTTACTTAAGATCCCTTGTTGAGTTAGCAAGTTTTGGAAATATTGGAACATATGTGTCAGTTTTAAAGGACACTGGCTTGTACCTCAAACTTCAGAAAGTCTTATTTCACAGTACAAAATGTGTTTCAAAAGAGTTGCTAATGACATTATAATTTCACCTATTTTTGATTGTCTAAGGTAAGGAATGGTCAGCTAGCACCACAATTTTGTAGAAAACCTTTGAAACACTCTTGCAGAAAGTAAGTTTCTATAATGAACTGTGCTGATCCTAGAATTGAGAGTAATAGCAAATCCTTCAAATAACCTAACTGATAATAAAATGTAGTTCGGTCTTTCCTACAACAAACTAAATATCAATATATTAAAAAGAAAACTATTGTAATTTTTTCTCAGTGACTTTGTGAAATCTCTTTTCTACACTTGGCCCCATCATTGACCAAAAATAGCATTATGATTCAGCAGGGGATTGAAAGGAAGGAACAACTGACAATGTTGTTCTGACAGTGCTGAACTTCATCTGAGCCTGTGTGTTCCTGGAAAGTATCAAAGGTTTGGAAATCCCCGCCACATTTTGTATTCTGAGAAATGACCATTCTGCTCTCACATATTCCAAGATCAGACCCACCTCTACCCTTCCCCAGTGAATGTGACTCACTTGCCTACCTGGCTATTTGAAGTGCTTGACCTCCTTCCTTTTCTTTGAGATGTTTCTCATTAATAAATGCCCTTTCTATTGCAATAAACTGAAAAAAAATCATCTTCTTAAATGTCCAGTGCATTTGTTTTTCATGGTTTCTTTAAAAGAGAAAAAAATTATGTTTAAGTTATTTGCTAAATCCAGGAAAGAAAAAATTTGCAGTTGGAAAAGCAAGACACTACAGTGTGATAGAGTGTTTTAAAGCAGTGTTTACAGAGAACGACTAGGTGGCTCCATTCCATAAATGAGGCAGTTGGAATATAACATTGACTGCTTTGCCTAAGGCCTTGCCAAGAAATAACAGCAGCACCAGTACAGAACTGATGTTGAAATAGCAGTTTTCATGTCACTTCTTTCTCTTGCTTCTTTGAGGCTGTTGTTTATTCTCATTGAAATGCTGATCATAATAATGGTTACAGAAATAGATATAAATAAATGTAATTCTTTCTCTCATTCATCTCTATGTTAAAAAAATTGTATGTACAAGGAGGGGTGTGTGTGTGTGATTTGAACAGGCTTGTAAGTGGCACAATAAGGAACAATAGACCTTACTTATGAAGATTAACTCACCTGCAAGGATTAAGACAATGTAGTCACAAGCTGGTTATGATTTTGCAGCAACTCATATGCAAATATTTGCAATCTCAGTTACTCTCTTACTTAGAAAGATGGCAAAGCCTTGCAGCGGTGATAGCAGTCATGGAAAGAAGCAGGTTTTCAATACATAGGACTGCTTTAATGTAAGAATTTTAGACAATGCAGAAACTTCCATTATGAAAAGGGAATGCCAGCAGATATATATATATAAGAAGGTTCTGCTTCATGGGGAAAAATGAACTAAAAATTTAAAAGATTCTTCCATTACAGTAATCTACACCTCAGAGCTTCTAGGCAGACCCATGGGTGAGTCTGACATGGCAGGTTCTAGTTGCAAACATGGATTCTTCTGAAGGAAATAAGTGCAGAAATTTGAATATGGCTAGACATTTCATTTGTATCGAAAATAATTTTACTTCTAAGTGTTCTTTACATTGTTAGTTGCAACCCATTTGTAATAGCATACAATAGGAAATGACAATAATGTCCTACAGGAAGAGATGGGTTAAGTAAACTATGGTACACCCATTCAGTGAACAGCTCTGCAGCATATAGAAATCAGTTTTCAGGAAAAAAGACATGAGAAGTTGTTTATAATGCAGAGAAGAAAATCTGGCTACAAATAGACACTTTCCCCAACACAATGTAAGTTCAATAAGGGAGGAGCCATGTCCATCTTTCGTTACTGTATCCCCAGCAGACAGTGCTTGATGTAAGTGCTTAGATTCATAAACACAACTGTTACAAAAGTGTTCCATTTGAAAAAATGTAAATTATTTACAGAAAACCTCTAAGAATGTACATTAAAATGTGAACTGTTGAATTCTGGGTAGATGATTTTTTTTGCCAGTGGATATTTAAAATTATTTTAATAATGAAGCTTTATTTTCTAACCAGAACAGAAACAATAAAACTAAATTAAAATATATTATTTCATGGGTTTTCCAAAGTAGTTCCTATAAAATAGCCCATTTCTATATTTAGGCAGTTTACAGAGCTAGCTGGCTTCTTCTTAATCGTAGAAAGCAGCTTATTTTCTAAAATCCTTGCATTTTATCCAGGCTTATCCCTCAGTGAACAATCATGCACAGTCTGTTCAGGACTGTGATGAATAAATGAAGTGAAAATCAAAATGAGGTAACTCTTATATGCTGTCTTCACTCTCATATTTTTCAGGTAAACTGTGATTTCACTCTTCTTGGAGTAAGAACCGAACAGAAATCTTGTGGCTCCCGAGGAGAAATGAAGCTAATGGGAACAGCCCTCTCTTCACAGTCTTCACAAGCCACCAATCTCAAGAGAAGAAAACTGGCAAAACTCCTAGGAGCTCATTCCAAATACTCTAATAATTCCCTTAAGCAGTAAACATATTTTCTTTCTCAGTGTTAGACATACATTACTGAAGAATACAATGCCTGTATTGCTAGACATTAACAAAAGTTATATTTGATTGGCTAACAAATGTGCATTAATGCTCCTCCAGAGGAATGCCAAGTGTGTGGGTGTGATAGAGACCCATTCTCCTAGACTAGATTGCCAAATGTATTCAGTGATGTGTTTGATTCAAAACAGGGAAATGAATATGCCCAGGGGAAGCATTCGACATACTGAATGTTATACTTCAAAGTATACGAAAAAAACAGAAAAGCCCAAAGAAGCTGAGTATTGGATGAAGAGAACAGTGTAGATTTATTCTGTTCATTTGTATATTTGTCCCTTTTTAAACATCTGGTTTTGTCAAAATCAGAAATGTAATACAATTGTAGTGCTAGGCCAAATAATAGCTACAAATTCCTGGCCATCTAAAATATTAATCTGTGCTATATTTTGAAAATATAATCCTACCCAAATGCTACTATTAAATCAAGCTTAAAACCCATTAAATAAATGGTTTTTTTAAAGTTTATTTATGGTCTATCTACAATGAAATGGAGAAGCGTTTTAATATATTATATTAGCTCAATTTTGGAGAGTATCCTATAAAAACATAATCCTTGGGAAGTTTCAAAAGAATTGGAAAAGTTGTATTAAGAAAATAGAATGAAGTATCCCAGAGTTAGCCTGCCTGTGAGGGAATTCATAATAGGAAAATAATTTTCCTTTTAATATTTTGTACCCAGGAGGAAGATACTTTTCTAGAACCCTCTGTGATTCACAACAGAGAATCAAAACCAATGTTATTGGTTTAAAAAGCAGAAAGTTTTTGTCTCTTCACCTGGTGAAAAAATAATTCAAATCATTTTGATTTACTTTATGGTGAAATAAAAGGAATTACACTGAAAGTAATACACCATTTAATTTATTTCTCTTAATTCAATCCTAGAAATCAAAAATAGGTACCAGAATATTTCTTATTTCCTGCCAAGGGCTTTTCTTTAAATTGAATCTTGTTCAGAAAATACTCAAAACAAAAGCATGCACACTGCCAATCTGCAAAATGAACACTGATCATAGGAGGTTTTCCTACTTAATAAAAATTTATTTAATACCCACTTGACCTGGTTTACTTGGTTCAACCAAAGATATTAAGGATTACTATGGGATAAATACATTTCATTCAGTTTTTTCACTCAATACGATACCTGGAAGCATCTCCAGTTGTTTGTAAATTGAGAATCCACATCCCTTTGGAGATGTTCTTTTTCTTTCTTTGGTATCCCCCTTTCAGAACTCACACCAGAGAGTGTACCTACCTACATTTTAACATTCGTCACATGTTTTATAGCTCCAGTTCACTGCTCCTGTTGGCGATGCACTTAGAGAAGGCAGGAATGCTATTTCATATTCATTTTTTCAGTACATAACACTTAGTAAAGTGCCTGGCACATGTAGGTGGTCAATAAACATTTGTTGAACAAAGTGATTAATTAAAAACCTCTAAAAAGCTGTGAAAACAATACATGACCTACAAAATGCAAGATGTTATTATTGATGACTGATGTATTAATTTAACACTAGAATGAGAAGAATGAGTGGAAGTTTAGCTTCCCCTCTCCACTTATGCTCACAAATATATGAAACAATATTTTTTATTTATATATATTTATTTATTTTATTTATTTTTTGAGATGCTGTCTCGCTCTGTTGCCCAGGCTAGAGTACAGTGGCTCAGTCTCAGCTCACTGCAACCTCTGCCTCCCACGTTCAAGTGATTCTCCTGCCTCAGCCTCCCGAGTAGCACAGACTACAGGACTGTGCCACCATGCCCATTAATTTTTGTATTTTTAGTAGAGATAGGGTTTCACCATGTTGGCCAGGCTGGTCTTGAACTCCCGACCTCAAATGATCTGCCCGCCTCAGCCTCCCAAAGTGCTGGGATAACAGGCATGAGCCACCGCACCTGGCCTGAAACACTATTTAAATAAGAATAAATACTTGACTGGAGAAGGAGATTGGAGATCCTTCATAGGATTCTCAGCTGTGTGAGTGCAGATGATACTACCTCTATGTGGATGTTCTTGCCTAGGACGGTTGAGCTCTGGTAGATAACCAGGCACTTGGCTGGCACTAAGAAACAAAATATCTTTGAATTATTGTTATAGTCAAGCTTTCTTCCCTAGTTAAATAAAGAACATTTCATTAAGAAAGAAGGAGGGTTCAGATGAAGTAGTTATAAAGCCCTTCCCAATGGAAAACTGTTTTTCCCATAATACACATGCCTATGAGTCTTATTTATGGAGTCAAACTTTTCTAGGACCTAAACTCTTTCTTAGATGTAAATCAGTCAGCTTTCAAATTTTCATTAGGGCAGGAGAGGTGACTCGCTCTTTCCCAGTTCCATCTAGGACTATCCAACTCATATTCAAGAGTTTTGTTTTTAAATATCATCTGGCTTTAAAGTTGTATACATTTGAAATTCCCCTTCATACATATACACCCCAGTAAAACAAATTAAATAAAATATACACAATGGGGAATAAAATCCTAGAATAGGTGTCAATGACATGGTTGTTTTCCAGAATGATTCTACTAACATGTCCTCCTAGGGATTTTCTTCTCTTTATCTGAGATGAATCGGTGCTGGGGCTGCATATCGATTTTCTTCTCATGAAGTCTTCTGAGTTTAGAGAGAGGGAAGTCTGGTCCATGTCAATCTCGCTGTCATGGTAACAACCATCGAAGGCCATGGCTTGAACTGCATCAATATTGTACATCCTAGAAATCTGTCAAAAAAACCTTTTTTAAAGTAGGTCTTGAATATGGTTTTACGAATAGGAATTATAGTAAATAATGTTAATAAAGTTAAATATGATTTATCAGAACAGCAAGATAGGCCAATTGGATTTGTTTTTCAACTTATTTTTTCTCTTTATAGAAAATATAGCAGTATCCTCAGTATATATATATTTTTTGGTCCAAAACTAAAACCATGTCATCTGGTGATCCATTTGTGTTTAAATTGGGGATGGGATAGGGAAAGATTTTAGCTGCTCCATTCAAATGCAAATTAGCCAGGCCTTCCCATTTTTGCTTCAGAGCACCTATAAATGATCGTAACATAGCCCAATTAAACAACATAAAACTGGTTTATTTTTCTGAAGGAGCAAATTGTCAATGCTTTCTGGCTCCAGTGCCTGATTGAATCAAAACTAAAATTTTCTTTAAGGTTTTACTCTGAGGAAGATAGTGGTTCTCACTAGTTTAGAGCAGTGTCTACAAAGCAGCTGTTACTAATTGCTCTTGGAGAAAACAAAATCACTTCTTGATTCATAGGGAATTTCAAAAATGAACAAATAGAGAGAGGCTACTACTGGATGAAATTATTCAGAATTCAAATTGGAGGCTGTGGAATAAATTCTGCCAAAACATGTCTTTGATTTATAGTGATTTAAAAACCTAATATTTTACTGAATTCAAAAGACATGAAGACTATTTTGTGCAGTCAGTGAACTAATCAAGGACACATAATTGAGTTATGTTGTCCCTTTTTTTTTAACTTTTAAATTAAAATTTATTATTATTTTTTATTTATTGAGACAGGTTCTCACTCTATCATCTAGGCTGGAGTGCAGTGGTGTGATTATAGCTCACTGCGCCTTGACCTCCTGGGCTCAAATGATCATTCCCACCTCTGCCTCCTGAGTAGCTGGGACTATAGACACACATCACTACACTAGGCTAATTTTTTTTTCACTCATTCTCTTTTATTTAACTTTAAGCAAGGCCTGATCAGAAAGAAGAGCTCAGAGGAGTGAGGAAACACCAACACCAGGGCATATGATTCATCCAAGGCTCCCCCGACACCAGTTCCAGCCCGGATGGGGCTTGAAGTGGCTTGGAGTGCCCTGCCATGCTGGGGCAATGGAAAGCATGAAAGCCAAACCTTGGGACCCAAAGAGTAATATGTCTGCGAAGGTACCATCACTGTCAGGCACCCCTTGCAGACGGACGCATAATAGATACATCCCCAGAGACAGTATTTTATTTTATTTTTAGTAGAGACGAGGTCCTGTTATGTTGCTGAAGCTGATCTTGAACTCCTGAGCTTAGGCAATCCTTCTGCCTTGGCCTCCGAAAGTGCTGGGATTACAGGCATGAGCTACCGCACCCAGCCAAGAAAGAAAATAGCTATTTTTCCTCTTTCCGAGCAATGGTCAACACCAGGGATACATTTTCCTTAGACCTGCTGTTCTTCCAGTTCTGAGTATCTCGGGGAGAGAGGTGGTTGGAATATGTATATGAACATGATGGTACTGGGTGGTAGTGGTGTGTGGTGGTGGATAGTGATAACGTGAGATGGATGGTGGTGGTAGGTGATGGAGGTGGTCAATGGTGGTGGTGGGTGGTGGGTGGTGGTGGTGGTGAATGGTGGTGGTGGCTGATAGATGGTGGGTAGTGTTGAGTGGTGGTGGTTATGGTGGTGAGTGGTGGTGGCATGTGGTGGTGGGACTGTTGGTGAATGGTGGTGGTAGGTATTGGTGTCTGGTGGTGATGGTAGATGGTGCTCATGATGGTGGTGTTTGGTAGTGGTGGATGGTGGTCATGGTGGGTGGTGGTAAGTGGTGGTGGTGGATGGTGATGGATGACGGTGAGTGGTGGGTGGTAGGTGGTGAATGGTGGTAGTGGTGGATAGTGGTGGTGGGTGGTGAGTAGGGTAGAGGTAGTGAGTGGGGATGGTGGTGGTGGTGGTAGGTGGTGATGGGGGTGGTAGTTGGCAGTGGTCATGGTTGGTGGTGTTGGTAGGTGGTGCATGGTGGTGCGGGTATATGGTAGTGGTGGTGGGTGGTGAGTGGTGGTGATGGTGGTGGATGGTGTTGGTAATGTTATTGGTGGATCGTGGGTGATGGTAGCAGACGGTGGTGTTGGATAATGGTGGTGGGTGATAGTAGGATGTAGTGGTGGTTGATGGTGGTGGGTGGTGGTTAGTAGTGTTAGTGGATGGTGGTGGTGGTGGATGGTGGTGGTGGATGGTGGTGAACAGTGGTTGATGATGGTATTGGGTGGTGGGGATGGCGGTGGTGGATGTGGGGGATGGTGTGGTGGTAGGTGGTGAGTGGTGGTTGGTAGTAAGTGGTGGTCAGTGGGTGAGTGGGTGGTGTGTGGTGGTGTTGGATGGTGGTTAGGGGTAGATGGTGGTAGTGGGTGGTAAGTGATGGGTGGTGAGTGGTGGTGGTGGGTGGTGGGTGGTGGCATTGGTGGATGGTGGTAGAGGGTGGATGGTGCTGGGTGGTGGATGATGGTGGTGGGTGGTGGATGGTAGTAGTAATGGTGGTAGGGGGGTGATGAAAACAAGTTTTGCCTGATTTGTTTTCATAGAGAGGAACTCCATAGCGAGGCCTAACACTCCAGCCCTTTCTCGTCATCCCTTGGTCACTCTACTGTAGCCGTCTGGGAGAAGAAACTGGCATGTTTGGCTCAGTCCCTTTTGAGTCCTCCATTTGGTGTCTGCATTGGTGTCCAGGTCTCTTCTCTGAAATGAAGTAAAGAGATACTGTCCTTCCAGGGATAGGCCTGAACATTCTTGTTTTGCCAGTGACCAAGACAGTGAGTACATTTAAGCTAGTGATGAAATATTAGTGAGCCTTCCTGCTAACAGATCTAAGCAACATTCTCCAAACTGCTTTACCAATAACAAAGATGACATTGTTATATCCACATATCTGGCTCCCACAACTGGCTGCCTCTCTAATACTGGCTTCCAACTCCATATATATAGAGGAGTGTTATTTATTAGCCCCCAAACCCACAGACATTTCTTCTATCCGGCCCCTCCCATTGCATCCTATTTCTTCCAAGGCATCTCATCCTATTGGATTTGTTCCCACTCTTCCTAGTAATACTCCTATTCCCTCAGGGCAGGTGTTCTGGGCACTACTCACAATAAGAACTTCCATTTGTATAGCACTTTATATTTGCAAAGGTTTTAGGCCCTTTTACTATATCACTTGATCATCATAACAGCCCTGTGAAGTAAACGGGGAAGAAATGACACCATTGTGGAAGCACAGAAGGAGTTTAGGAGACAACCTGGAACACAAAGCTGGGATGTGGTGGATTTGGTTTGCCATCAAGACTTTTTTTTTTTTTTTAGATGGAGTCTTATTCTGTCGTCCAGCCTGGAGAGCAGTGGTGCAATCACAGCTCACTGCAACCTCGGCCTCCCAGGTTCAAGCAGTTCTCCTGCTTGAGCCTCCTGAGTAGCTGGAATTACAGGTGCCCACCACACGCCCGGCTAATTTTTGTATTTTTAGTAGACATGGGGTTTCATATGTTGGCCAGGCGGGTCTGGAATTCCTGACCTCAAGAAATCCACCTGCCTCGGCCTCCCAAAGTGCTGGGATTACAGGCGTGAGCCACTGTGCCTGGCCTGCCATCACTTCTTCTGACTTCAATCATTTCTTCATTTTGTCCCACAAAGATATGAATGGCAAATAGGACATTCCTTTGAGATAATTGCATTTATTTGAGATAACTGAGGATGCTTAGAATGGTGGTTTCCAGGGCCTGGGGGGAGAGGAATATGGGAAGTTGCTGTTTGATGGGTATAGAGTTTCAGTTTTGCAAGATGAAAGGGCTCTGGAGATTGGTTGCACCACAATGTGAATATACTTAACACTACTGAACTCCACACTTAAAAACAATTCAGATTGTAAAATCTCAGTTATAGTAATTTTACAATTGAGAAGTGAAAAATAATTTTTAAAATGGAGGATGCTTATTACCTGAAAAGAAGTTCTGCATAGTGGGACACAAAAAGATTTTGTATAATATCAACAACTATAAAACAATCAGGCAGTGAGAACATATGTTGTGTGGCAGGTGGGGGCAGGGAATTGTAGATATTTTTGAGTCAAAGGACTAGAAGGAAGTGAGCCAAAAGTACTTCAGTGCCTATTTCTTGTGTTAGCCACTCCTTGTATAAAAACAAAATAAAACACGAAGAAAATTCTTTCCCTCCTTACACATTTTCCCCGTCACCTTTCACTTCACAGACTATCCAAATCATTGCTATTCAGTATGGGTAATAGATCAACAGCATCAGCATCACCTAGAGCTTATTAGAAATTCATAGTCTCAGGTCCCACCCCAAACCTCCTGAATTAGAGTTTAACGAGCACCCAGGTGATGCCTACGCACCACTGCTGCATACTGCTCTAACAGCTCCTGGTTTCCTTACACCTGCATAGCACTCACTGTGGGTATGTAAGTGACAGGCAAACATAGTCACATGCTGCTAGCAAAGAAATGAAAGCATCTGTAAGAAAACAAAATCAGCTGTTATTAGAGCTTTGACTCAAAGGATGTAAAATCAAAGGATGAAGTGAGCATTCCAGATCTGAATTGCAACGGCGGTTCTGTTGGCGGAGAATCTGTTGGCAAATCACTTCATTTCACTAGAACTCTGCTTCTTCATTTATAAAATAGAGATAATAATCTCTGCAAGATCTATACTGGGGGCTGACATGAAGGTTTGGTGTGAGAAGAGGATATAAAAACACCCTGAAAGTATGAGATGCTCTCAGAAGTAGAAAAAATATTAAATAATGTTTGGTTGCATATAAATGCTCATGTGAAAAAAACCAATGTGAATAGATTTCATTGAAGTTATGGGTATATGTGTATAGATATTCTCTGTATAGGAGGTATATGTATACATATATACTATATGCACATATGTATGTGTGTGTATGTGTGTTTATTCTCTTAAGTGTAGAACTAGAAACAAATGACTCTTATCAGTTAAGTTTCTGAAGTACAATATCTTATGTAAGTTCTTGTAAAAGCAGGAAACTGGTGCCCAAATCCTCTGTGAAATGAAGCAGGTAGAGAGCAATCTATCTACATTTATTAAACAATGTCACAAAAAACATGGATAACATTTAGAGCCCAGAAGGCACCTCATTCCTAGGATACTGTGGGGGGAAGAACCTCCCTTTATGCTCTACCACTCTCCCGAGTGACAAGAAGAGATATATAAATGCTGGCTCTCGATGGAGAGAAACATATCATTTATTGGTTGAGAGCGCACACACAGCCTTTGAAGTCAAGGAGACCCAGAAGCAAAGCCTGATTCCTCTTCGGCTGTGTGACCTTGGCCAAGTTACCACCCAGCTGCATTTATTTCACCTCTGTGAAATGAGGGCGATAAAATACTGACCTTACTATGAGAGTTAACTGACATAATACGTTACATGGTTGGTATGATGCCAATATATAATAAACCCCCATTACATGTTAGCTATTATTATTATCATCATCATCCACTTGAAAGAATGTGGTTTGTATGTCAACCCCTTTTATTCAAAGGGTACAGTTGGGGGAAAGGAGCATATTGAGAGAAATTTTGCACACACAAAAACTCCTGATGAAGGTGAGTGAGGATAAGAAAACAGCCAGCACAGAGCAGAGGGTAAGGTTCAATGTTAAATTGTCACCATACTGTCAACTTGCCTCTTGACAAGCATATGGACTTAATACAAAGGCTTACAACACTGTCAAGAGAGGGCAATAGATAAGGGTAGTCTTTTCTACATTCCCCAAGGGATCTGATAGTCAAAGCAAGGCTGTACCTTTCCTGTCTTCTTGAATTGTTTCCGCTCTTCCACTGTGGTGAGGTAGTTCACAGCTGCGTACTCAATGACTGACAGGAACACAAAGAGGGAGCTGACCCACAGGTACACATCCACAGCCTTGAGGTAGGACACCTGGGGCATGGAGGCGCTCACAGCAGTGATGATTGTGGACATGGTCAGCACTGTGGTGATTCCTGCCATTTGAGAATAGTGGCAAGCTCAGTGATATAGCCATTCATTTCCAGGATCTGGTGCTGAATCACACCAGGGGATGCATTTCTAGAACAATATCAACCTGGTGATCCAAGAGGAGGGAAGGTGTGTGCATGTTGACCAAGTATATATCTTGAGCCTAAACAAACACTCTCATCGGATTTTTCTCTCTTTTTCTTGCCCTCACCCTATTGTCCAGAAGGTTTCCCTTCCTCCATTTAAAGCCTTCACAGAAACCAGAGTCTGACGTTTCTGTTTTTCACCCTCAGATGGGCCTCTTTTAAGCATGCCAGAAAGGTAAACATGTATTCAATTAAAAAATATATTCTAAAATCATTTCCTCTAACCTTTCCCATTCTTTCACAATTTTCATTGTTTATAACCTGTCTTTATGTCTACGTTTAATATTTCTTCCTTCCAGGTAGCTTATTTCTTCTTGAAAGGTCTTTAGTAGCATTCAAGATTGCTATTCTCTATATTATCCTTTCACAGAAAATACTTAAAAAGCCATTGTTATTCTCTTTGTCGATTGTTAATGAAACTACAGTTCCATTGATTCTGAGTATAAGTGTGCTAGTAGGGGTTCAATTCATTGTAAATACTTACTGAGCAACAACTAAATTCCAGTCGCTTTTTCCCCTTCCACTCTCTTCCCCATTCCCCTCCTTTCTCTTCCCTTCCCTCCCCCTCTTCCCTTTCCTTCTCTTCCCTTCTTCTCCCTTTCTGCTGCCTTCCCTCTTCCCTTTCCTTTTTTCCCTTCTTCCTTTTACTTCTTTGTTCTCTGGCATGATCATCAGAGGTAAGAAGATCAAGGTTCCAGGGGAAAAATGGAGAAAGAAGTGACTCTGAGATTTCCTTAATAAAATGCTGGCCATGAGGAGGGCCATTCAATGTCTACACTAATTTCTCAGAGGGATATTGCAAGAGTACCGCCTGGAGAGAAAGTATACTATTGTAAATATTTGAAATGTACACTGGCTGGCATGGTTTTATTTCTTAATTTCCCACCAGGGAGGTGCAAATGGAATCCTTAATGATTTTTATAAGTTGTGAGGACATTGTAATGTCAACAGACAGAGTCTCAAACAGCAGGAAGAGCACTGTGATTTACTCCTAAATGTACAGCCACAGCATGTGGACTGCTTTCAACAACACCTGACTATCCTTTCTGTAATAATTCTGTTAGGCTCTCATCTGAGAGAGCCCCATATCGAACACAATGACAATTCTATAGAGCCATTCTATTTCAAATAAAGTTTTTAGTTCGTATGATCAAGATCAACACAACTTGGCAATTTGACAGTACCATAGGAGGACTTGGAATCTCACCTTCACACTGATTTGAACTCCAGAATAAGAAACCTAAATGCTATTCCAGCTCTTAACATTGAACACAGGCCACTGTCTCATCAAGTCCCAGGTTTCCCCCAACAATGGTACTATCAACGATCTGCATATCAGAGGGTGCTGTCTGTATTCCCTGGCTCTAAAACATACTTGCTACATAAACATGAAGCAAAGAATGAACATGAAGCATGGAATTTTATTAAGCATGGAATTTTTATTAACATTACAGGTATAGCTGAAGCCAAGATTATTAAATAAAACCTGCTTGCTTTTATCAAATATCTACCTACCACATATCTAGGTAAATAATTAGCCACACATAACAGAAAAGAAATAGAAGCTGAGAGTGGCTAAGGGATTCCCCCATATTTTGTCAGAGCAGAGTGCAAATTCTGTTCAGAGTGCAGAATTATGCCAAGAGGCACAAAGAAGACACTGTGCCTTTACTGTGCCATACTGATATTTTCAGTATGCCAGTGTCTTACTCTGTTCAAGATTTCACTAATAGGAAGTGAAGGAATCATGAACTAATATTCCCACTTAGGTGCTAACCTCATTAGTTTGAATTTTTTTTTTTTTTTGAGGTGTAGTTTTGCTCTTGTCCCCCAGGCTGGAGTACAGTGGCACGATCTCGGCTCACTGTAACCTCCGCCTCCTGGGTTCAAGCGATTCTCCTGCCTCAGCCTCCTGAGTAGCTGAGTAGCATGCGCCACCACCTGGGCTAATTTTGTATTTTTAGTAGAGAGGGAGTTTCTCCATGTTGATTAAGCTGGTCTCAAAATCCCAACCTCAGGTGATCTGCCCCCCTTGGCCTCCCAAAATGCTGGGATTACAGGCATGAGCCACCACACCCAGCTAAAAAATTTTTAATGTCTTCTCTTATTGTTTTTTTTAAGATATAAAAGACAGAACTTATTTTTTTTTTCAATGTACAGTAATATGGAGCTTAGTGGACAAAATAAGGATTTTGAACAAACACACAAATGTATATGCCTGATTGGTCTCATCATGTATTTGAAATTGATAACTACTGGGCAAATAAAAAGGAATTGTGCTATCTATATTTGCCAGAAAGCAATAAACTATTAATCATTTTCTTTAAAAGGGTGCTTAATCCAAGTAATTGACAATAGCCTTATTTATTTTAAACCCAGCATTCTAAATTTTCCTTTTTTAAGATGAGCAATAAAAAAAAAAATTAGAGTAGAGAGGAGGGATTGTTGGGTAGGGGGAGTGAATGATGAGAAAACTGAGATGTAAATTCCTAAAGCAATAGAACTTGAAGTCAGGAGTATTATAGCTACATTACATACACTTATTATGTCTTGCGCCACCCCTCAAAAATACATTAATCTTGACAAGTAGTATTCCTTCCAAACCCATTAAAGTTAACATCCCAATAAAGGAGTTTTGAATTATATGAAGCGACCATTTAGTCAAAGGAAGGTCATGTGTTTGGATTAGAAAAATTATCTTCCCCACTACTGATGTTGCTACACATGGTTAGGAAAGTGTTATGAGAAAATATTTAGTCTGACGCTTTGATTCAATTCCCCTGGGCTCTTGCAGCCTCACCATATTAACTTTTAAATGCATGCACGGGGTCTTAAGAACCCTTTAGTCTGGGGGGCATTATTAATCTTTCAGTTTCATTGGCTATTTTTAGCCATGCATGGTGGAGAGTTTTGTTGACTAGTATGATAGCAGCAGGGAAGACAGGCATCACTTATGAAACCACTGAGTTTCTTCACCCCCTCAGTAACTGTGTTGCAGGTAGTTCTTTTGAAGGGAGGGGGTGTTTATATTCACCTTCAAGTGAGTAAAAATATTTTTCATATAGGCCTAGGCAGAAAGAAAATATTACATGATATGAAGGAAAGGAAGGTGGCTTGACATTCCAACATTGCTCTACGACCAGAAACTGACATCCATTTTCTCATGAAGGTGGTGCAAGAGTACAAATAACTGTCATTAGAAATTCTCATAATCTCTGTGATGGTTAAATAAACTGCTCTTATCCAGTTGCCTAAGTACTCACTTTTCCAGCATATGACATATCCTCTGTTAGGAGATGTTTTTTTCTCTGAGAGTGACTACAGGCCTGAAAACTTCGGTTGTCTTCCTCTGCCATATCTGTTTTCCAGTAAAGGAGCCCATTACTTAATTCATTCTATAGAGAATGGCATACCTCATGTAGAGGGATCAAGCAAGAATGATGGAGGCAAAGAAAGAAGGAGGGAAGTGGAAATGAGAGGAGAAAGTATAATGTTTAAATATCCTTGAACAACTTTATAATTGACTCACACTCTCCACACCAAATTGAATGGAGAGACATAATCATATATTTGACCCATCACACATTTCAAGTTATGGTAGCTATTATCTCTTATGAGAATTGCCTAATCACAGTGGATACTTCTATGCTACGCACCCTCTTTTGTTCTTTACCTGAAACATGGCAAATGTGGGAGGGTCTTCACCAGCAAATGAATCATCCTTTATCATTTCCAGTTAGCAACTAAAAATATGGTGGTCTAAACACTGGCAACTTAACAACTACGTACTGAGCATGAACTATGTGCAGGAGGACACTGTGCTACTCACTGAAGGAACAACAACAACAACAAAATGGTAATAGTGATCCTAGTCCTTAAGGAGCTCACATTCTAATAGAGGTCAAAAGATAAGCCACTCCTGTCCCACAGCAAAACATGAAATAGAGGAAGTAAGCTACTTAGGAGGTACAGAAAGTGCCACGTGTTCAAAGATGAGAGAGACCATGTGTGCTTGGAGTCATCACTGAAGGCTTTCGGCCATGTAGAGATGGCAGGACTTTGACAGAGAAAGACAGGTGGGGAGGAGGAGCCAATCATAATGCCGAAGGACACAATTCCAGATTCCATAATTCCAAAGGTTGAAATCCCAAAAGATCAAAATCTCTAAAGTCTAAAATACTAAAAATCACAGTCTTGAAAGATCAAAATACTGAAAATATTGTTCTAAAAATAATTTTGAAAAATTTAAAAGATATTTATTTATATTTTAAAAAGGTAATTTATTTAAGAAACATAAAAAAGACATAACACTTCATAAGCCACTTTACACAGTAAAATAAGGCAATAAAAACACACGTATTTCTGTAAGCATAAACACTCAGGTATACTAACAACAGTTGCACAGGCATAACAGTTATGAGCAGATGAACTATATTGATACAGAAATAGGTCAAAAGGGAAACATATAAATGCATATCACTATGGTGGGTCATTGTGGGCACCCAGCTTTACAACTGTGGTCATCTGAAACACCATGATGAACAACCTAAGTCTTATGAGGATCGATCAAAAACCATGATGGTCCCCCACCACATATGCAGTCACCCAAAGAGCTGAGATCTCATGAAATTTTATCTTTCACAAATGCAGATGTACAAAAAGGACATGTCTTCATTTACTGAGAAAGTTTCAACATTTTTACATACATGCACAATACTTACACACAAAGTTAATGTGATAATGCACTTTCATGGAGCTAAATTTGCAAAAATGCATAATATAAATTAGAACTCTCTAACAGTCTAACTTCTTTATGTCTCTACTACTAGAAATGATGCAAAGATGAAATACATAGCATAGCAAATTTAATATAATTCTGACAATTAAAAATAGTAAAAAAAAACTTAAGAAAAACAGACCAAAAACCAAAAAGAAAATTTCATATATGAAACAGTGTACAACAGCGATAGGTTATAGGCAATTGCATGAAGATAGTGCATAGTAACTGGCCTAACATGATGTAATTATCCTGTGATTGTGATTTTTGAGATTGTAGACTCGAGGGATTTAGACTTTAGGGATTTTGATCTTTCAGGATTTCAGCATTCAGGATTACGGCATTTGGTATTGTGTCGTTTGAGATTATGATCCAAACCAGTATAATGAATTATGTAAACATTTGGAAGATCTCTGTAACTCAGTGAACCAATATTTTCCAAATGACCAATGCATCAGTGAAATATCTATTCAAAGTATAAGATAGACCAATGGATTGTAATCAAAAATATAAGATAGACCAATGGATTGTAATCAAAAGTATAAGACAGACCAATGGATTGTAATCAAAAGTATAAGACAGACCAATGGATTGTAATCAAAAGTATAAGATAGACCAATGGATTGTAATCAAAAGTATAAGATAGACCAATGGATTGTAATCAAAAGTATAAGATAGACCAATGGATTGTAATCAAAAGTATAAGATAGACCAATGGATTGTAATCAAAAGTATAAGATAGACCAATGGATTGTAATCAAAAGTATAAGATAGACCAATGGATTGTAATCTAACAGAGTAGAAAATATTTGTTGACATGGTTTCAGATAGCACATTGCAATTAAACTTTAAGGAACTATCACTTGCTGAGTTTTGGTGTAATGTGAAGGGAGGCTATCCACAATTATCTGGAAAGACTATTAAAATACTACTCCCTTTTCAAACTATGTATCTGATGAGGTCTGATTTCTCCCTATATTTCAACCAAAACCTATTGCAATAGACTGAATGAAGAAACAGAGATAAGAATCCAGCTGCCCTCTATAAAGGTAGACATTAAATATTTGCAAAAATGTTTAAAAATGCCACTCTTCTCACTAAATGTTTTTGTTTTAGAAAAAATAATTATGCTTCATACAATGTTACCATGTTAACTTGTAATGAGTTGATTATTCCTAGTTTTAAGTGAATTAATACCTATTTTCAAATTCTATTTTAACATCTAATATGGCTAATAATGATAGACACGACCCACAGCAACAAAAGCTCTCTAGGGTCCTCGTTAATTTTTAAGAGTATAAATGGGTCCTAAGGCCATAGTTTGAGAATCACTGCCAAAGATTAAGAAGGAAATTGAGGTTTCAATATGAAAGGCTCAACAAACTGGAAGGCCCCGACCAGAATGAGGAAAGTGAAGAGAATAAGTGGCTTCCCTGCTAACCCATTAAAGTAAGTCAGTATTAAGACTCCAACAGTATAATATGAATTAGTTTGAAGGTTCTTTTTTTTCCGTGATGTAAGGGTTTGTCACGAAAAGCTAAATGAGCTTGGGTAATGCATGGGAGAGTGCCTAGAAAGGGAAAAGATAAGATTTAAAAATAAGGCTATTTATGCTTCATACTTTCACTCTCTTTCCTTACTATCATCCAGCTACAGGTCTGTTGGCACAACCGTCATCCCTGAAGTCTGGGTTCCCAAGGAAAGACTCGGTTCTAAACAGGCTGAATGCTTGTAGTACCTGAAGGTAAAGTCCAGTATACACCTGAAAGTACCCAAATGGAACATGCTTACATAGGGACAGTAGTTGGAATTAAAAAGTTTGTTCCATTTGATAAGAGTCAAAAGTGAGCAGATCCTTGGGAGGGAGTTACTCATGCTTAAAGAGTGGAAGAAAAAGCAGGAAAGAGAAACGGAAAAAAAAAAGTCTTCGGGAGTAGAAAAAAACTAGACTAGCGGAGAGTATTGAAAACTAATGCATTGTGTGTGCAGTTGGTTTTATCCAACACTATGGGCCAGGCATCAAGCTAGGCTGTTGACATGATTAAACTAATTAATTCTCCCATTTAATTCTCACAGTGACCTTTAGGAGGTGGTATGAACAATTTCATTTTGCAGATGAGGAAGATGAGGCTGGAACTCTTGACCACTAAAGTTGGTCCTAGATTTGGAGAGGATGCCTAATAATGTCAAATGCTGTGGAGAAGGTGAAGGAAGGAGGCAGAAGAGAAAAGGTAAGTGGGACAGATGAATAGGTATTCATAGGGACCTTCCAGAGAACTGGGCAGCTAAGCATTTGCAAAGAGCTAGGGAAGAAGAGGGCAAAGCATCTTTGAAAAAAAAGTGAGGGTGGTAGGAAGCAAAAGCCTGAGAGGGTAACAGTTTTATAGGAATACTACTGTTCTCTTAAAATAATTTTTTTAAAAAGTGGGAGAGGGACACTTATGATTTGCATGCATTTTACATAAATCTGCATAGCAATTTCCTAACCCTAAGGGAGCAGATGTGGTTGCAAGAAGCAGAGAATTTCAAGGATGTCTTAAAAGTGTTTTAGTGTTCCCAATTCACTCCACCCTTCCATGGAAGTAGCTCTTATTGCTGTCATTTTCACAGTATAGAGCAGAGCAGTCAACTTCAGAAATCTGATTGAAAATCATGTTCATAAACCTTTATAGACTGAGTGCTTTTCTCATTGTGTCTAGAGGGCTGGAAATGTGTCCTTGGTCTTGTGTTTGGGTCTATGCTGCCACACTGCAGTACTGAGGTTAGGGCACCTGCTCTGATGTGAAGAAACAGTTCAAATAATTTAATTACTTATTCAGATGGTATTTTTTCCTTGAAGATATTCAAGTCTCAAATGGTTGTAGCTTGAATATTTTAATAGGGAAAGGAGGTGAGCAAATTGTTAATATTAATAATTTATGTCTTTCAAATGATCTTTTGAAGTATGCATATAATTTGTGAACATTAACTTACAAACCACCCTTTCTGGAATGAATTGTGTGATAATTACAATAATTGTAACAATGATTATAATAATAACAATCTTCTCTCTAGATAGAGCATTACAAATGAAAGAACAAAATCAGATAAAATGAGGGGGCTCTGCCCTGACCAGCAAAAAAGGCAAGTGGGATTATCTCTTGGGTTCTCATTAAGTAACATGTCATCTAAGTGCTTAGCTTGGTATCTTCTACTTTCTAAGATCTCAATAACTGCTAAGTGGGTCTGAAATGGTTCCCATAAATCAGTGTGTGTGACAGAAGCATATAGCATGTTAGACGGTGTAGATAATCACCCCTGTGTAGTGACTTAATGAGGCTGGCAACGTCTCTCCACCTAAAATCTCTTGCCAACTAATATGCCACTGTACCTGAAATTCCACTGTGGTTGATTCTGATTTTGGCCTTTTAGTTAAGTCCTAATTTCTAATCAGTATTCATATTTTCAAATTCAAGCATCCCTTCCACGTTCTTGTTAACCCACCAAGGTAATTTGTTATTAATACACTAAGAGTATAGTGTGAATTAGTTTGAAGGTTTTCCTTTCTGTGATATAAGGGTTTGTCCTGAAAAGCTAAGTGGACTTGTATAATGCATGGGGAGGTTCCCTTAAAAAAGAAAAGAGATAAGCTTTAAAAGTGAGGCTGTTTATGCTTCATAATTTCACCCCCTTTCTTTACTATCACCCAACTGCAGGTCAGTCAGCAAAGACTTCATCCCTAAAATCCGGGTTCCCAAGGAAAGAACTCAATTACAATTTGCCCTTGAGGATGTCAAGATCGATACTGCAACCTGGATGTTCATCTCTGACTATCCCTACTAAACCACCACTCTCTTTTCCTCTCCATGTATGACCCATTTTATTTACCTCCCTTGAACTTTCTCCCATGTTAACATTTTATAAAGATGGGGAAAGATTTACCCAGGGAAACTCTTGCAGGAACAGCTCTTCGGTCAATCCAAAATGAAACCCATGAAAGCATCACCATCAATATGGCTGGGAAATAGGTTTGCAGCACAAAGAAGAAAACATGCCTCCTTAGCACAAAGTTGATGAAAAGCCTATTGTACCAACCTATGGAAAAAAGCCAAAGTTTTCATTAGAGCAAGCTTCCCCTTAGCAACACTGCACTTAGTGAAATGACCTGCTTCTTTAGACTCCAAGCTCTTGGGGACACGGAATTTGACATACTCATCTCCATTTAGTTGGGCCTGGCGCTCCATCAACGTTTGTTCAACCAGCTGAACTGCAGTCTGTTTAATTATTTGACTCAAAGATCCCCTTTAACTTCCAAACCCACAGTTCAGGGATGAATAGTGGTTATATTTTGTGGGATGGCCTCTAAAGATCTTTCTCCACAATATATTGTATTGTGGCGTTTCTGCAAGAGGGAAAGTCTTCAATACATGACCAATAATGGCATAAAAGAGCCAATAAACAATTTATTAGCTATAACAAATGAAAAGAAACATTTTTCTGAATGAAAAGATTCACAGTAGGTACTAGGTCATTGGATTTTGACCTGAGATGGAGACAGCTGGGGATTCAAAGGAGAAAAACAGCATCCATAAGCTAGTTTTATAATTTTAAAGTCTCACAAATACCATAATTTGTGTATGATGAATCTGCAAAAATGTAACCAACTGATGTTTCTTTGCTTCTTATTGAAATTATATAAACTCATGTTGGTAATATTAATTGTGCTAATTAAAAGCACCATTTGTGGTCACATCCACACACACATTTTATTCAGGTTTACCTCTCCCATTGACTACAAGGAAGTTTAAAGCCGAATTTTCAGACATCTACAGGACTTCTCTGAGCACCACTCTTTAATGACCACATACCAGGATATATATAATACCTTATCCTTGTTTTTCTTTTCTCATACATTTCTAATTTATATTACCTTGCTTTATTTCACAATAACTATGTGCTAATCTTGTTAAATCTTTACTAAAATAAGGCAATACACGAGGAAACATGGAAATACATCTTTTGTGAATAAGTAGATTATTTTTTCTATGATAAATGCTGTTTATTTTCAGATAACATTATTCAAAACACAGGGACTATAGGTCAAAAGTTATAAAATAAAAATCATAGGTATTGCAGAGTTGGAAAACCCTTCTGCTAGTCTCAGCAGTAATTTCTTAGAAACCCAAGACGGCAATCCTATTAGATGGATCACTTAAGTACTTAGGCATTTGGCCTAAGAAATACACCTGGCCAACCCACACTGAACTGGCAGACTCTACTCTTAGAATCCTATTCTCAATTAAATACTCATTATCTTTTTCTTCCTTACCTAGTTCTGAGCTTCTAACAGTCAGTTTATGTATGTTCAAGAATACCAAACAATTTTATTACCAGGAGAATAAAATATACATCACATAGTACATTATAAAGTTAAAATATAAATTATTTTTAAGCTTCTCATTGTCTTGTATCACCTATATCACAGCCCTAGTTTATTACTGTGTACCACTGAGCATTTCAGTGATGGCTGTAGAGTACAATAACAGCTCTCTGACCTTACAACTTTATATAACTACTGTGAGGTTAAAAGAAATAAGGAAAACCTGTGAAAAAAATTCAAAAGAAAGACAGTATTAATGTATATGGTTTTCTGTTCATTATTAACTTGAAATAAAATTAGTTAACTGCATCCTTTCTTTATTCATAATTTTCTGAAGAACAGTTGTCTTTTTTTTTGTTGTTGTTGGGTGGCGGCGGGGAGGAGTAACCAGGAAGTAAAACTGTGGCTCTGTCTTGTGGTGTTAGACTGGGGGTGGTATTTTAGTTGAACCTCCAGGTCATGGGGAGTCTATTTCCCTATCAGGAAAGGTGGTGCTGCCTTGGAACGTTGTGGAGCCTTCATTTTGGGTAGTACAATAAAGAGTCTGATTCTATTTTTGATGTTTGACTGCTAAAAGCTCTCAAGCCCAACTTCTCCTTCTGCCCTACATCTGAGCAAGTTAATAAAAAGCCTAAGTCTCCCTTTTCTGGCACCTGTGAAAAGTTCAAACCGTGCATCTTGTCCCACAACAGGCAGCCTTCACCCTAGCTGCACCCCCTAGCTACCATAAAAACTCAAGCCAGTAGCCCCTTCCTGTTCTCTCAAGCCATTTTTCATTTCAGATCTGCTTGGGAGCCTGCCCATCTCTCTCTAGAAAGCCTCATTATGTGAGTAATAAATCACTTCATACCCTTTTGTCATGTGTATGCATCATCAGTTTTGGCATCTAAACTAAATTTTGGATGGGGACAGGTACATCTGCCTCCATCAGTTTGCCATACAGTAGAAAGATGAGGAGTTAATAAAAGAGAGAAAAAGGCTACAGAGTTGGCACCCAGGGAAATGGAGGACTGGGCCAGTATATGGGGAGTCAGTCCCAAGACAAGAATAAAGAAGGTTTTTATACCTAGAGACAGTCACCTTCAATGGCCCTTTGAAAGTAGGCCTTAATACTCTCTATGAAAAGGATCAAGATAATGTAGATGAACATAGGGTGATGATGACAGCTAGTAACTAATATTTATTGAGCCTCTACTATATGGCAGACAACATTCTAAGGTACTTAACTATATGACATCATGTATCCTCACAACCCTATGATGTAGACAGTATTACGAAACCCATTTAAAGATGAGAAAGTTAAGGGTTAGAGAGATTAAGCAACTTGTCCAAGGTCACGTTGCTAATAAAAGATAGAGACAAGGTTTGAACTTACACAGTCTGTTTCTACTGCTTACACATTTAGCCACTAGATTATGCTACGATAAAGAGTAATTATTCAATGCATCCCTTAGGGGCAGGAGTCATTTCTTTTTTCTTTGTAAATTTATAGTGCATGATTTTGAGGATTTTGAGAAAGGGATCAGGAGGCAGCCCTCATCTGCTTGTTAATGTTGCCAGGTCGTGGTGATTTTTGAACAGTGGCAACGGTAGTGGTGAAGGCCAAGAAAAAAAAAACACCCTGTTGTTCAGCTATAAAATGGAAACTAAGGTCCTATAACTATATTTCTGACTCTTATAGCCAGAGTCAGATGTATAGTTTTTCTATATACCTGGGAATGGTGGTTGTGGCTGGTAGTTGTAAGGATAGGAGTGAAGAAAACAAATCAAAAATTATTTTTGAGGAAGCTAAAATATTTAAACAGGAAACTAATCTGAAAAAGACACTTGGGTTTGTCAGAAGATTATGTTTAACGATTCGTGGATAATATGAGGCAGAGCTTTCACATGCTCATGAGCTAAGATAAGTTTCTAAATGTGATCTTTCCGAAACCTAAGGGATGGTTAAATGAACCCAGATATGATTATTAATTTGATATTTGAATACAACTTCCAAAATGCCTCCCTTCTGCATTTTTCCTACCAATCTCTGTCATTAAAAAAAATGGGTATATTGTAACAAATTAAAAAATACAAGTGTTGAAAATCTCTCCAATTTGTACCTGCTTCTCAGAGGTATCTATTGTTAACCTTTCTAGGCTTTTAACACACACACACACGATATGCACACATATGTATATAAACACTCATAAATATGTATAAATACGTTCTTCAATAACAATTATGGGATTTTAAAAATATATTCTTCCATAACTTGCTTTTAAAGAATATTAGTGTATTATGGATAACTCTCCATCTCATGTTACACAAAGCATGTACATTTGAACCTAATTCTAATTTTTTTTCATTTTTCTTAGGAACCAAAATGATATTTGTTAAAAATGTAACTACGTTTGAATGTTAAATATTTGTAAGTTCATTTTAAAATGCAAGCATCTTTGTAAGCAGTAAGTTTTTCCATGCCAGTATTTTCCTGGCTTTAGAGAGATTCTAAAACATGACCAGAAAAAGATAAAAATCAACTAGTGTTGGAGCTGCCTGGTAGGGCTCAAAAAGTCTGACAAGCACAAATAAAATTATGGTAGAGCAAATGGAATGATTTAGTGGTAAAGTCAGAATTTTGAAGTGAAATTTAACTTCTTGTTAGGAAGATGGTTGGATATATGTTAATGGATAGTTGTGCTTCAAAAGCTAAAGAAATGCCATTGTTATTATTGTATATTTTGTATATGTTCTGTGCAGGAGACAATTCTTTTGGATTTCTATGCTTCATATATATTACATTGTATTAGCATTAAACATTGCAAATATCTATTTACAATTTATCATATGTCAAAGTTATTTTTCATTTTAGCAATAGTAAAATGAAAACACATCCTATAAATTATACTTCACATATACCATGGTTCATTGCATACATTCTTTTATTTAAATATTAATTTAATTTAGGATTAACTAAGAACATTAAAAATCCTGATAAATATATGCCTATATTTATTCATATAGAGAAAGACAAAGTGAGAAAAGGAGGAGAAGAAGGAGGAGCAGAAAAATATGCCAAAATAATAATATAGTTTATTTCTATGAGGTAGGATTACAAAGAGATTTTCCTTTAAATTTTTCTGAGGTCTCTTCAAATTATCTAACATTTATTCATTCATTCAATAATTAGCCTTTGAACATCTACTATGAGCCAGGGATATATCAGTGATCAAAACAAATAAATATGTGTTACTTACATAATCAGAAAAGGCAATAAACATGATTAAAATTGAGAGCATCATTTGCTGAATCCCAAGCAATGTAGACAAATAATGGAGTGAAATAGAGAATTTCTTCTGGGTCTAAATAGATAAATAGCTGTTGTTCCTAGAGAATCATTTAACTTCTCTGCAATGTCAACTTCTACTTCTCTCTTAAAGCTGCAGGTTTTAGATAAAAACTTGATAACTACTCTCCAAGATCTAAGAACAGAGTGGAGAATCTTTGAGGAGAAAAGACACCACTAATCAAGGCAGAGTAGGTAAAGCATTCTAGCCAGGACAGCTCTGAAACTCAGGGACAGCTGTTGGCACACTTTCTGGCTGGCCTAAGCATGGCTGCATTGAATCTGAAGTGGCATTTTATATGGATTTGGCCTAAAATGACCCAGAATATTAATATCCAGAAGGGGAATGGCAGTGGAGGGTGAGGAGGGTAGAGGGGAACCGAAGGAGGCTGCTTCCAACTTTAGTCAATGGGGATCACATTTAACTTTAAAAGGTGTCTTGGATAAAAGTTGTCAATTCAGAAATATATCTGTCATAGTAAAGAGTACTATATAGGTCCAATTTTGGATGGGTTTTCTGTTTGGGGCAATGATACACTTTATGGATGGATTCATTTAGCTGATTTTTATTGAGCATCTATCATGTACCAAGAACGTTGGTTTGGTTAGGAAAGCACTGTTTGAGAAGCTGTTTGAACAAAGCTCTGACTGAAATGAGGGAGAAGGGCATAAGAATATTGGGGGAAAGCACTCCAGGCAGAGGGAGGAGAAGGCCAAGCAGAGGCCCTGCAGATGGAATGAGGCGGGCAAGCAAAAAGGCCAGTGTCGGGAGAGTAGCAGGTGGTGAGGGGCAGAGGGAGTGGGTAAGTCCCACATTAGGCAGGAGACTGATCACGTTGAGAAACTTCAATTTGTCGTAAATGTGATGGAAAGACACTGGAAAGTTTAGAACAGGAAAGAATTGTGAACTTTATGTTCCAAAGAGATTACTCTGTCTGCTGTATTGAGACTGGAGAAGTCAAGAATGGAAGCAAGGCATCTAGTTAGAGGTGGCTGCATGAGTGGGAAAGAAACGACATATGGAAAGGTGGAGCTTGCTCCCTGTAAAAGGAGAGGAATGATGGTGCTGGCCAAAGGGGACGCTCGCTTGGATTCCGGCCTTTTCACATGTTGTGGTGCTTTGCAAACAGTAGATGTCCAATAAATGCTGATGAATCACCCATGTAAAATGCTGTACCTGTGCTGCTATAGAACGCTAATCCACTGGATGCACTGAAGTCTTCAATGAAGAACTGAGAAAGGGACATATGCTCTTCAGCATTTAAGGACCTGTTTCCATGTTTCCAGTATAGCATTAGGTCGTCCTCATTGTAGGCATCTAAAACATGAAAATATCAGTCTTGTAAGTGGAATAAGCTCTTGTAAGCTCAATGAGTTCTATAACCATGTCTTATGTGGCTCTGTATCCTTAGTGCCTACTCCAATGACATGTACATATTAGGTGATAAAAATATGTTTGCCAATGGACTAATCAAACACACACTTTTAGGAGGAGGAAAAAGAATCTCTAAAAGTTAGACCCTGATGACTAGTATAGTGTGGATCTTGTGCCCACACAATGAATTGAAACTCCCCAGATAGCTGGTCCCATATTTGTGTGCATTCTCTTAGAGTATTAAGCCAGGCTTCAGAGTGACACCACAGCATCCTCTCACTGTCACAGGCCTGACTCCAGGCTGTTAGTCCCCATTTGTTTTTAGTTTTCTTGGATGAAATTCCAAAACGGGCCAATCTTACAAGAAATTTTCTAAAGTCAAATAGTGGTATGGAAAATTTCGAATGGATCTGGGGTGGAGCATCTGTGGAGTAGACATCTGGTGAGATTTCCAGCATTTTAGACACATTTTCAAGAATTGCAGTCAGCTTTTAAGATCTATCAAAAATAGCTGATTGGTAAAAGTGATTGACAGCTCAGATGCCCTGTGATGAGGCTTTGATTAGGGGGTCTATGTCTAGAGTTAGATTTTTCTAGGGAATCCAAGTCTACTTAATGAAGGATTGTGATTCATCTGGGAATGTGAATTCCAGAGCTTTCCAAATGTGGAAAGTCTGCGTCAGTCTATGTAACAACATTAGCAAGAATAGACTTTTTAGGGAGCTGTTCCTTTATTGTGGAAACTATAGAATATGCAATTATCAAAACACTTTTCCCCTGAACCTTCTCCTTTAACAGACAAACTGCCATCAACCTTCATAAAAAACAGAAACCAAAAAAAAAAAAAAAAAGAACCCACAATTATTTTGGTTTTGGATAAATATACCAGTATTTTAAAATGCTTGTTAAGAGCATGCTTATTTACATGTAAGTATGTGATGGTGTGTTCAAATGATGTGCACTCACTCCACCAGGAAGTGAGACTTACAGCTTTCCAGTTCAAGAGAACAATTTTGAGTGTCAAGAGGAAACCTGCTGAAATCCATAAAGCACATGGCCGAAACCGTTATCCTATAAAAAGAATGAGAAAAAGAAAACTGCAGATCATTTAACCATCTGGCCAAATGAGCATGCAACATTGAAGCTTTCTTACTGTTTGCTGGTTCTGTGTGTCTTTCAAGAATAATGCAAAACAGGCAGCATTATCTTCTGTCCAAATAACACGCAAGGAAGCAAACTCAGGAGGGTAGATGATTTTCTTAAGACACAGAGTCAATGAGTGAATTCAGCTCTCATACCTGCTTCTGTGTTCACCATTTCCTGATCAGCCCCCTCTGTGTTTTCTGGCTCTGATATCTCTAGAAAAACATTCTTCAAAGTGAGAAGACTTTTAAATAGATTTAAATATTTTTTGCTTTCTGGAAGATCCACACATAAATAGTCTGTAGTAACAAAGGGTGGGAATGGTGGCAATAAAAACCTGAAGTTAAAGGTTTCCTTCACAAAGCAAGTTTACCCGAGGATATTCTCTTTCCAGTAGTGAGTGAAAAGCCTGGAGCATTCTTAGTTATAGATCTATGTGCACAATGCATAATTCAGGTAGTATTAAGCCAAAAGGCTTGCATACTGATGAGAATTGTTTTTTCAAATTTTATATCCTCCTAGATTTTCCTAGCTTCAGGCAGAGGCTGCTGCACTATGATCTTGCCTCGAAGTAGAAACTTTGGTACTCACAATAGCAGATCAGGGGTTCATAAAAGGCCCCTGAGCAGGTTTACAAAAAACAAAGGCAACAGATGCTCCTTGGTGCCCTTGAGTTAATCAGAGGAGTAGGGACATTTTATCTTCTTGTGGGCTAATTCTACTGTCAATAGTCGTGCAACAAAACATCAAGCCAAGGATTCATTTTGGTGTATTCCTAGAACTTTAAACCTAGAAAGGACCTTCTGAGGTGTTTCAGTCCATTTCCTTCATAGTACATGTGAGTGACTTAATGACCAAGGAGGCTAGGTGGCTAGCTAGTGTCAGAACCAAGCTGGAACCAGGGGATCTGGCTCTGGGTTTGGATTGGCTCTGCTGTTGGCTGGAAGAGCTGTGCTGACAACAATTTTGAGTTCCTCCTGTGTTAGAGGATCTCCAAGACCACTCTCAGGGTCCATGATTCACTAGAATGACTCGCAGAACCCAGTAAAGCTGTTGTACTCTTGGTTACTTATATTATAATGAAAGGACACAGATGAAAATCAACAGTTAGAAAAGGGGCACAGGGCAGAGTCCAGGAGAGACCAGGAACACATGTCCAGTTGTCCTCTCCTAATGGAGTTATGTGGATGGTGCTTAATTCTCTCAGCAATGATATGTGACAACACCCTGGGGACATTATCAACTAAGGAAGCTCACCCAAGCCTTGGTATCTACACTTTCAACTGAGAGTAGCCACATAGTAATGACTGACCACCCACATGGCTGACCTTAGTCTCCAGCCCCTCCAGAGGTGAAGCTGATATCTAGTGGCTCAAAGTCTCCACTGTAAATCACATTGTTAGCAGAAACTATCTGGCTCAGCCCCCAACCCCAAAGTAAACAAAGATACTCTCATCAGTTAGGATATTCCAAGGGGTTAGAGGTTACCCTGCAACAGCCTGGCAAGGGCCAAATATTTCCTGGAATGTGCAGGGTAAGAAAAATCCACTGAATTAATTATTTACTGGACCTCCCCCCACCAAAATTAATTTAAAACAATTGATTCTTTGTCCAGATAGTGCCGTTCTGCTCCTGATTCCTACTGAGGCTTGACTCCAGTACGTATGAGTCCTATGCTACTCCTGATTTAAAAGTCCTATTGAGGCCAGGCACCATGGCTCACGCCTGTAACCCCAGCACTTTGGGAGGCCAAGGCGGGCAGATCATTTGAGGTCAGGAGTTCGAGGCCAGCCTGGCAAACATGGTGAAACCTTGTCTCTACTAAAAATACAAAAATTAGCTGGGCATGGTGGCGGGCACCTGTGATTCCAGCTACTCAGGAGGCTGAGGCAGGAGAACCACTTGAACCCAGAAGGCAGAGGCTGCAGTGAGCTCAGATTGTGCCACTGCACCCCAGCCTGGGTGACACAGTGAGGCGCTGTTCCTTCCCCTAAACCCCCCCAAAAAACCCATTGAAAGTGATATTTTCCTTTAATTGCAATTTAAAAAACATTGACAGCATTTATAAAATGCCTGGCAACAGCTCTGTGCTGAAGTGGGTAAGGTATTTGTAACAAGCAAAAATAATCTGTATGAGTATCCTACTGCTGCTGTAACAAATTACTACAAATTTTGTGGTTTAATACAACAGAAATTTATTCTCTCACAGATTTGGAGGCTAGAACCCTGAAATCAGTATCATGGAGCTGAAATCAAAGTGTCATAAAGGCCCTTCGCTCTTAGCAGCTCTAGGGGGATAATCCATGTGTCCTATAGCTTCTGGTGGCTGCCAACATTCCTTAACTTATGACCACATTGCCTCCTCTTCTTTTGTATGCATGAAATTTTCCTCTACCTTTCTATTATAAGCTTACTTTTGATTGCATTTAAGTCCCAACCAGATAATCCAGATAATTTTTTCCCTATTTCAAGATCCTTAACTTAATCATGTCTGCAAGGATTCTTTTTTTTTCTTTTTCGGTCATATATGATAAGCTCCACAGGTTCCAGGAATTAGGACATGGATATCTTTTGGGGCATCATTTTTTCACCCTACTTTAGAATTTTTCTAAGGTTTGTAGGACATTTAAAAAAGCTGAGTTGCTTGGGTTTACCAAACATTTTTAGAATTATCCATGATAAGCCACTCAATGTGCACAGAACTCATTTGACTAAAAGAAAATATGGAACATTAAAAAGGGAGGGCTGTTATAGCAAACTGTTGGAATGCACATTTTAGAATTAAAAGAAAAGAAAAAGAGAGCAAATTGCTGTTAGCTTGAATGATAGCCATGCCTTCTCATGAAAAATGAAGGAGACAATTAAGAAAAGTTATTTAGCTAATCCAAGTTTCCAAAACTGTTTGGTGGGGTACCAAGGTGGGGTGGAGTTGGTGAGGAGGAAAACAGGCTTGTTTACCTATAATATTGTGTGCCAGATTTTAGGATTTCCATAATTCAGCTCCATTCTATTTGTCCAACTGACATATACCCAGAGTGGGTATAGTTAGAATAGAAAATCATTTTTTAAAATCTGGATGTTAGAACCAGGGGAAAATCACATCGTATGCTTGTGTCCCAATCTCCAGCAGCATTAACAGACAGCAACATTGTGAGTTTCATCTGAAATGAGCATCATCAGCTTTGGTGCAGATGGCTGCAGTACAAGGAAGCCAAAGGTGATAGGCAGCTTTCCTTACCTGAGACTTAGGAGGACGTTTCCATCAGGGTGTACGCGTAGCATGATATTCTCCATAGTTGTATCATGGATGAAGGATCTTTTAGAGTGGACAAAAAAGATATCAGGCACCCAGATCTTTCTGGTCAATCTGTGATCAAATGTCATGCTTTTGTTTGCTGTGCTAGGAAAGGAGAGCCTCTCGTCTTTCCAGTAATGTCTGAGATAAAAAGTCATTGTAAAGTCCTAGACAGAGAGAAAAAGAGACCAAAAAAACCAGTAGGAATATGGTTCAGGATGACCACTCAACACTATTAGTCCCAGGACTCATTCCTATGGTGTTAATGACTTTTAAGTGAATGGTTAATATTGTAGTTTCAGGTAGATCTAGGATGAAGCTAAGGAGGTTATGCTTTGAGCTTCTCCTTCACATGGAGCCTAGTGAATGTTGAGAATTTCTGGGAGTTATAACAGAATATTCAAGTTGGGGAAGGGGAACCAGGTTATAAATGGGAAGCATTTCTGTGTAAGCATTCTGGTAAATAACCTACAGAGATTTCAGAAGAAAGGAACCTGAAACTTTACTATTTTATTGTCCATTATTTTATTGTGACTTCCTTTTTTATTCTAAATCACTTTTAAAACTGATTTTGTATTGATATTCATGTTATTTTTGTTAAAGAAGTTTTCCCAAATTGAATAAACTATAGTCCCACAAAAACGTGGATACAGTGTTTATTAGAGCTATTCGTGTAAAGCAAGTTGTCAGAAGTCCTGGGACAGAGACAGAATCATCCTCAGCTTGGGAGACAGAAAGCATATTGTGAAATGGTAGTTCTCAAAGTTTAGTGTGCAAAGATTAACTTTTGAAGCTTGTTGAAATGGCACCTTTCCCAGAAGCTGATTCTGATTCAGTGTGGTTCAGGGATTTGAATTGTTACTGTTTATTCTTACACTGTAAGAATGTACTGATGAGAGGAAAAAACTGTACTAGCATTATATTAGAAAAAGTTGATTTAGTTAATTATTTGAGTTTTGTTTGGCTCTCAGATGTTCCAAATATTTGGTTGTTTGAATAGAAACTCCCGCAGCTTCATCCAAATTATTGGCTGTTGGACAATTACAATTTCTTACTTCTTACTATTTTGCAATTGCTTACATCTTACTATTTCACAATTGCTTACTTCTTACTATCTTTTTTTCCAACGATAATCAAATTTTTCTTGAACCAGTGCATATCATAGAACTTTGGCATTTATTATACAAACAAAGGATACATTTCAGTAAACTCTGAATGAGTCACCAATTAATTATGAGCTAGTTTGTCCTAGGTTCAGAATAGAGCTATACTGATTTATGGCTCTGGATTAATCTGGGAACATTAGCCAGGTATAATTTTGAATTAGGGTGAGGGCAAATAAACAGAATGGTTCCTTCATTAACATAATACAAGGAATTGTGTGGGTTACTGCACAGAGTGCCTTAATAAGCATATATTTAGAATTAGATGCTCAGTCTGATCTGAAGTTAACTAGGCAAACATCGAGTTTATGCCGTCAAATAGCAGATGTTGGTGCATGTCTGCGATACAGCAAGTCACCACACGCTGGCACTATCAGGAGCAGGCCAAACAGCATTCTGGGAGGAGGGTGAGACAAAACTTAAATGGATCGAAAGTGAAGTTAGGGTGGACGAGAGAGTAGAAAGATGATAAATGAGAAGCAAAAACAAATAAACAAACCAACAAAAAAACCAACACTAGGGGGAAGGGTGAATCACTGACAATCAGAAAGCATTTTCAAACTGGGCATGTGAACCCAGTCCAGTTTTCTCTGGTACGGACTAGCACAGCTAACCTTATTCAGGAGGTAAAGATGATGTCCAGTTCTGGGTGCTGCTGTTTAGAAAAAATAAGGACTTTAGATGCAAACTGGGTCATTCAGAAATGACTTGGATAATATGCCAGCAGAGGGGAAATAAAAGCTTGTTCTCAGAGCACAACAGGCTTGGGGAAGTATCAGTAAAAGAGCTGCCTTTGGGTAAGAAAGGGGCAAAATCTTCTAAACCAATCTTTTTTGAGTAGCGAGTCCTATTAGTGCTATTCCCTTTTGCAGGAGAATGGCAAATGAATCTTTAAGACTTACATTGAGCTGAAATAAATATTGAATTAGATAATGATAAAGATGAGGCAGACCATTAGCTGAAGAGTTTACAGAGTGAAACAAGGTGTAATGGGTCATAGAAGATTTTGTTTAGACCTTTCTAGAATTTTTATGTGTCCTGAACTTTTCTTTTAGTGATTTGGAGGAATCACTATAAATAAAAATATGAATTAAGGATATAGATGAAAAGATTATTTGATTTTAGTGATTGATATTTTCTAGGTCCCTCCCTCAACAGATCCCTGTTTGTTCACTTTGTCTCTCTCTTTTTATCTTTAATTGCAGTATTTGCATTATTACAAAAATTATACATAGAATCTAAATTTTAAATTTTAACACTCTGAAAATCACTATATAAGCTACAGTTTATGTATCAACAATACTTATTCTAAAGCATATATAAAAACAACTTTTGAAAGTTTTATAAGAACACACATGTAAAATATTCCAGAAAATGGAATGAAATTCAAGGATTCACGTACATAAAAATGGCCATCAAATGAGTACATTGGATAAACAACAAACTAAATCTTTTCAGATAGAAAATGGAGTTTGAAAAGAAAATAACTGAACTTTTCCCAATTCACGGAAGAGCTACTCCTTGGTTTTATTAAAAAACAAACAGAAAACCAGACTGCCATGTTTAAAGTAGAAAATAAAGGACAATAAGCATCTGGATAAGAGCTGTCATCTCAAATGACTCCAAGGACCAAGTGGGCAACTTTAATGAAAGAAGCAGGCTGAATCTAGAGAAAAGCAAGGCACAGGTTCCAGGACAAACTGGAGGGCACAGGCCCCATCTGAAGGCATTCAAACTTTTTTTTTTTTAAGACAGAGTCTCACTCTGCCACCCAGGATTAATTGCAGTGGTGTGATCTTGGGTCAGTACAACCTCCACCTCCCAGGTTCAAGTTATTTTCCTGCCTCAACCTACTGAGTAGCTGGGACTACAGGGATGAGCCACCACACCCGGCTAATTTTTTTGTATTTTCAGTAGAAACAGGGTTTCCTCATGTTGGCCAGGCTGGTCTCGAACTTCTGACCTCAAATGATCTGCCCACCTCGGCCTCCCAAAGTGCTGGGATTATAGGCATGAGCCACTGCTCCTGGCCCAAACATTAAATTGTTTAGTACTTTGGGTAGAATGGAGAGAAAAAACTAAAATTCAAACCAAATACAAAATTGAAACCAAACCTAAACATATTCATAAGCTGCATCTTACTGGTAGGTACTAGTTAGGGCCTTTATCATTAACACCTGAAAGTGGTGTAGTTTTGACAGAAAATGAAAGAGATCCATCTAAAGAGGATGACGGAAAAGATAGCAACTGAGGAGAAAGAAATGAGATGGAAAAAGCAATTTAAATATAAAGACACATAGCCATTAGTAAGAACATGTGGTAGAATTTGGATGTTTGTTCCCTCCAAATATTGTGTTGAAATTTGATACCCAGTGTTGGAGGTGGGGCTTGATGGCAGGTGTATTAGTCCATTTTCACACTGCTATAAAGAACTACCTGAGACTGGCTAATTTATAAAAAAAGAGGTTTAATTGGCTCACAGTTCTGCATGGCTGGGGAGGCCTCACGAAACTTACAACCATGGCAGAAGGCAAAGGGGAAGAAAGCACCTTCTTCACAAGGCAGCAGGAGAGAGAGAGAGCATGTGCAGGGGAAACTGCCACTTTGAAATAATCAGGTCTCATGAGAACTCTCTCACTATCACAAGAACAGCATGGGGGAAACTGCCCCCATGATCCAATCACCTCCCACAGGGTGCCTCCCTCAACATGTCAAGATGAGATTTGGGTGGGGACACAGAGCCAAACCATATCAGGAGGTATTTAGGTCTTGGGGGCAGATCCTTCAGGAATAGCTTGGAGGCATCTTCTTAGTAATGGATGAGTTCTCAATTATTTCCCATGACAGTCTTCTCCCTTCCTCACCCCTGCCACCTGGAGCTGGTTGTTGAAAGAACCTAGTATGTCCCCCACCCCCCATTCCTCCTTCTCTTGCCATGCGATGCCTGTTCCCGTTCACCTTCCACCGTGAGTAGAAGCTTCCTGAGGCCCTCACCAGAAGCAGATGGCGGTGTCATGCTTCTTGTATGGCCTGCAGAACCATGAGCCAAGCAAACCTCTTTTCTTTATAAACTGCCCAGCCTCAGGTATTCCTTTATTGTAACACAAATAGACTAAGACAACAAGGAAACAGGCACCGAAAATTTGAAGCTATAAAGGCACTCTTTATTTGGGATAGAAAAACAAACTGAAAGGGGCTCAACCAAACTCTGAAACTACATTAACAAATTAATAGATCAAGAGTGAGTAAAAAGGAAATATATCTGAAAACAAATATGTACGTGCTCGTATGTATAAGCTAGCAATGGTATTAACTATTCTTTCTTAGAGCAAAAAAACTTGAAAAACCTAAAATCACTTAAATGAAAAATGTCTCTGGTAATTATGTAAACAAGGAAGGTGGTCCTAAATTGGGAATAGAGAAAATAAAATGAAAAATTACGATTGATAATATTAAAACATAAAAATAGCCAAAGTGGTTAAGGGATGGGGAGAAGAAACAGAAAAGCAAGGCATGCAAAATGTCATAAAAGACAGAAAAAAGCTAACAGGAAGCTTGAAGATAACGGATCAGTTTCAAGTTTTATGGATACTTCATAGAGTGAATAATACTCTAGGAAAATACAGATGTTTCATTGCAAAATTAAATAACGGCAGTCTTTTTTAGATTTCTAGAAAAATATAAGGGAGTAGACAAATTTTTAATTAAATTTTTAGTCCCATGAACTAAAAAAATTCTTTGTCCTCTGCTACTGGTTGTCTACAGATAAGCAAAATTAATATCATTTGACATATTTGAAAGCAGGCCATCAATGCTGGTTCAACTGTTTATTATTTTACGGGCAAGGACTCATGATTCAGATTTCATATCGCACATGTAGTACGGTCATCCTTCTGTTTATACAATTGTTCCCAGTTCTTGCTACATAGGTAAATATATCATGATGTTCTACAGTGTTCCACCACTAGAAATCCATTAGAAGGAAAATAGAAGAGTAGAAAAGGAATGAGAATTGTAATCAAGGTTAGAATGAAGTGGATGGAAGAGAGCACAGCAATCATGACCCTGTGATTAAGCAAAGTAGGAGACATAAATAACATACATAATTAAAATGATTTATTAAAATACTAGTGATTTTGACATTGCCGAGTTTCTGTCTTTTCAGAAAAAGAACAATATCCCATGAAGAAACTTACCATGTTAGTCTCTGAAATGCTGTCAATGCTTTCAACATGGACATCTATACCTACTGGCACTGGAGACCCTTCAGAAAGAAGAATGGTTAATATGCTGAGGAATGCATTATTATCATTTTAAAACCATTCAAAACAGAGAGATTAATTCTCTTGGACAGCGACTGAATTACTTTTAAAGTTTTTTTAAACAACAAATTTCTCCATTATTTATTGAATCAGTTATTATATACTCAACTATTATAATAAAGGCACATGTGTAAATAAATGGTATTCTAATAATCATTACTCATTCACTTGGGATCATGTCAATAGTTTCCTCCTCTAGTATAAAAGTAGTGTCTCCAGTTTTTTTTTTTTTTTTAGTTTTTTATTCTTTTTACCTACTAGTGATTTGAAAAGGAAAACTGTTTTGAAAACATGTCTTAAGAGTATGTAGAATTATGTACTCTATATGGTAACGGTCATATCTCACAGTCAGGGAGTGTCATAGAATCCTTGACATGGGCAATGTTGGGACCTTTTCTCTGCTGTCAAAAATATCAGCCTTTTCCATTTGTGCCGTGGTTGGTGGAGTAGAGGAACACAGAAAATTTTATTGAGACTAAAAGTACAGTGCCACACAGGGACACTACAGATCAGATTCAGAAGTGTCCCTTTGCAGATCAGCAGCAACCACAGGCTGCATTTGGGAAGAAGCAAATATCCTTACAAATCCATTTAATGAGAAAATACTGAGAGAAGAATTGGAGCAATTTCAGACAGAGCACTGCTGACACTTGTACAGTTGAGTCACCCAGAATCAGGTTCATGGGCCCAGAAAACCTGAATGACAACCAAGAGAATCCAGACTAGACTGACATTTCCTAGGTACACCTAACAAATGATTTCACCACTTCCAGTGTGAGGCAAAATTGATGTTAGTAACATCAACATTTAGTTTTGTGAGGGAAATTATATGTACATATGTGTTAAAATAATTTATATATTTATATATGTAGTCTTTCATATGTTCTCTTTCCATATAAGCCATTCTCAATTAAACCTTATTGTCTATATAGTTCTGAGTTTTAAAAAATATTTTCAATTATGGTTGAGAAAATATAAATCCTGCCTAAATGGATCCAAGCTGGTTGTTTTAATCGAGATTCAAAGATTTAGGCTGGGCGTGGTGGCTCACGCCTGTTATCCCAGCACTTTGGCAGGCTGAGGTGGACGGATCACTTGAGGACAGGAGTTTGAGTCCAGCTTCACCAACATGGTGAAACCCCGTCTCTACTAAAAATACAAAAATTAGCTGGGCATGATGGTGTGTGCCTGTAATCCCAGCTACTCGGAAGGCTGAGGCATGAATGTTGGGAGGCAGGGGCTGCAGTGAGCTGAGATGGCACCACTGCACTCCAGTCTGGGTGACAGAGCTAGACTGTCTCTCAAAAAAAAAAAAAAAAAAAAAGAAAAAGAAAAAAGAAAAGAAAAGAAAAGAAAGGAAAACAAAAGAAAAGAAGATAAAAGAAACAAAGAAAGATTTAGAGGAGTCAAGCCTGAAAAGCTTCCTTAATGAGGCTGAGGCTACATAATGCCTGGATGTGCTACACGGGACAGGCATGCCTATAATTCGACAGCCCTTTAAATGCATAATACTATAAAAACCCAAGGTATGTCTTGCCAGTCCTGTATCTTTTCTGTGACTGCCCCAGGAGTTAACTGATGTCACCTTCACTTTATTAACAAATTCCCTTTTTTGGATCCTCAAATCCATGCCCTCGGTATCATTTTTTTACTTTGAAGGGTTTCAGGTGGCCAGGCACAGGGATGGCATGCAAATATATTCCTGCTTCAGGCTTCTGGAATACCTCAGTTACATCTTAACTACCATCTTCTTCCTGACATTTAGTCAATTACTATATACCCTATAGTCGATTACTATATATATAGTCAATTACTATATACCCTATAACACTAATTATGACTTTTTTTTTTTTTGAGACAGTTTCACTCTGTCGCCCAGGCTGGAAGGCAGTGGCATGATCTTGGCTCACTGCAACCTCTGCCTCCTGGGTTCAAGCGATTCTTGTGCCTCAGCCTCCTGAGTAGCTGGGATTAGAGGCATGTGCCACCACGCCCAGCTAATTTTGTTCACCACATTGGCTAGGCTGGTCTCAAACTCCTGACCTCAGGTGATCTGCCCGCCTCGGCCTCCTAAAGTGCTGGGATTACAGGCATGATTCACTGCACCTGGCCATATTATGCCAATTCTTAAATAGTGTCTAATGGTGATTTTGATTAAGCATTAACTTGGGAACATCTCACTATTATTCCTTCATAGGGTTGGGCTCTGGTGCTTTTTTATGTGTGTGTGCCTTTTTTCTTGAATTAGTAGAATAACCAAAATAACAATTCATGAAAATATTTTTGCCATGGCTCTACCTGGTATTTTAGATTGAGTAAATCTTCCCAATAATTCCAAAACTCCAAGGGAAGAAAAAATTTGGAAAGGTCTTGGAGGAGCGGCAGAATGTCCCAAATGAAGCTCTAGCATTAAAGTCACTCAGGCTAGAGTTTGAAACCAGCTTCACAATTGTTATGTGAATGAGAGTAAGTAACGTCTCTAAGCTCAGTTTACCTGATTTATAAAATTTGTCTAGTAATACTCACCTTGGAGACTCATTTGAGGACTAGACATAGTACAGTTACTGAACTTAATTTGTAGTCAATAAATGGCATATAATAAATGTTATCACTACTGCAATTAAGCAAAAATATAAACCTGCCCCTTAGGCATGTAAGCTGCTACTCCCAATCCTACGCCATTTAGATAATGAGTCCAATCTTCACCAAAAAGAAAAAAAAAAAAAAGGAAAAGAAAAAGATACAGTGCTTCTCATCACTTATTTATTTTATTTTTTTAAATCAGAGAGCAACTTGCAGTTAGTACCTCACGATTTATAAATAGATCCTAGATGCTGACAACTGTCTCTACGAGCCTGGGGACAGTCTTGTAAAACTACCCTCCAAGGACCTATTCATGCCACTGCTGTCCAAGCACTGGAGCCTAAGGGTTGTTTGAAGGCTGATCTGAGATCGGGGTTAAAACATAGCTTGTTTATTAGGAATGGGTTTCTGGAAATACCTTCGATTTCTTCCTTCCGTCCTCCAAATTTATACTGGTTCTGGTGGGGATAAGCTCTTCCGTTTGCAAGGAAAATGTATGCCCTCAGGTGCCGTCTGGCCTCATTTCTTTTTTCTTTTTCTTTCTTTTTTTTTTTTTTTTTAGAGGTGGAGTCTCACTCAGGCTGGAGTGCAGTGGTGTAATCTCGGCTCACGGCAACCTCCACCTCCTGGGTTCAAGCGATTCTGTGGCCTCAGCCTCCTGAGGAGCTGGGATGACAGGCATGCACTACCACCCCTGGCTAATTTTTTTTGTATTTTTAGTAGAGACGGGGTTTCATCTTGTTGGTCAGGCTGGTCTCGAACTCCTGACCTCAAATGATCCGCCTGCTTCGGCCTCCCAAAGTGCTGGGATTACATGCGTGAACCACTGCGCCAGGCCATCATTTCTGCCTGGTTTGAGCTCCATGTCCCACTGTACCTTATTCATGGGTTTGAGGAACTGTATTACGCTCTAGCATTCTTGAGGATAGAGTAGAGAGTGAGCAGCGTGTAAAGCCAAGATGCAGAATCAGAGTTTGGGAGCCAGATAAAAGCTCCAAAGATCATTCTTTTTACAAAGAAGGAGCTGAGTCAGATAGAAGGTGGCGATAAAGCATATGCATTAAAATCCATGGAACTTGTAGCCATATAAACCCGAGTTAGTGCCAAACTTCTGTAAATACCTCAACTCCTCATGTAATCTGTAAAACAGAACTAAATATACGGTACCTACTTCATAGGGTTGTTGTGATTATGTGAAAGGAAGCTAGTCAAGTCCTTAGCCTAACCCCATTCAGATGTATTAAAACGAACTTACGTGTTATCTATCTATTGGATCAGTAATAAATGTAACAGTGTAAATAATAATTTTTAATTTTATTAATTCAGTACCTAAAGCATTTAAAATATAGTGAAAATTAAATAAACATTAACCATTATGATGATGGTGTTGATTTCTCAGGATAACTAACTAGGTAGTAGCACACACATTTATAATCCTTTTTGTATATGGAAAGATATAGCATCTATTTGGTTTTTATGCAGGCTGGAATAATGAGGGCTAAATAAAAGTTATACATCTGATTTCTATAATGCATTTAAAGTTCATTATATAATGTATCATCTAATCCTTTAATTATAGCCGCTTTGTTAGCTAGAGAGAGCTGATTTTAGCTCCACTTGACACGAGGGAGTGCATACTCAGAGAGGTTACAACACGTGCCTGAAACCCAAAGTTAGTTAATGATAGGAAAGTAGCCAGATCCTTCTGACTCACAGTATAGTCCTCTCCTTTGACAAGCAAAGACTGTGTAAGCAGCTTTTATAACTTTAGCTTTTGTCTTGATTCTGTTGCCAGTATCTGAATACTGAAATGATTTCACTTTGAAGAAACAAAGAAATTATCATCTATAAAACTAAAACAAAAAAGCCCTTAGTTATGGGAGATGTAAAAGGTGGGGAAAACATAAATAAAGAAAACGAGCTGCAATTTATAACCCAAGTTAAACAAAAAGCTCCCCTAAATTTATATCCTCCTGTTTCCACATAATGAGTCAATTAATCTTCTAATGCTTTATAAAAGTAAAAAACACTGCAGTAGCAGCTGGTTTTAATGTTAAAGCTAATTAGGAAAACACATTAAGGCAAGAAAAGTGCTGAAGTTACATTTAGCTCAAGAGGGAAGAAGTATGTGCGTGTGTTTGTGTTGCGGACAAGCATAAAGAAAGAAGATAAATTAAAGCTTGGCTTTTATATTCTGCAGTCTGATTTCCCCAAGGAAGGCAGCCATGAGAACAGAGAAATGGGTCACTGGTGTAAGAAGATGTTCTGACCAAGACAGGCAAGAGAAAGTTAAGGGGTGTATTTCACAGAGCTACCAGACTGACGCTTCTGACTGAATTTATGGATTTTTCTGCTCAAACTGACTAAACACACAAGCCATTTGGACACCATTTCACCCCAGTCTATGACTGTCAGAAAAATTTCTTAATCCTGGGGTGATTTGCCACTTGCCGCTAAGTAGCACATTTCAATTGCATTTTTAATAACCCCACAAAGTCGCCTCGGGAAAGAAAGTATTTTTAAAAAAATGCATTTTCATTTAAAAAAATCTTAAAATGTATCTCTAACAGATCAAGCAGAGTGGAAATTTCGGGTCAATTTCATGTTTTTCTGGAGGGGGGAGGACGAGGTAGGGATGGAGAATGAAGGCATACATGTTTTAAGATAAAAGAGGAGAGTTGACTCTTCATCATCTACAGGAGTGCTTCTCAAACTGTAAGGTTTAGGGGAATCACTGCAGAGTTTTATGTAGAATCCTGAGTTGGGGCCCGTGCATCTGCATTTCTAACTCCCAGGTGATTCTGCGGCTGGTCCATGGACAACTTTGAGTGTCAAAGCCTCTCTAGACCGCTTGGTTCAAGGTCTACATTCAAGGATAGTCATTTTTCTCTCAATCTTTCTTCCTTTCCAAGGCCTCAAATAATCTCCATAAAAACCCTTTCCTCTAGGATAGGAGCGAATTTAATTGAGGAATCTAACCTGACAGGAATTAGGGCAGGTTTTTGAATTCGTGTTGAAAAGAGGACATCAGGTAGAGCTTCCAACTGTGGCTCAGGAGTGGCCAGTTTCAAGCCATTCCTGTGTGACTGGCGCTCCCTGGTGGCCACAAACCCACGGCCAGGCTAATTTATCGACTGAAGATTCCTGCTTGTTACATGGGGTAGGGGAAATACTTTAAAGAGCTTTTATAAAATCACAGGGACTGAGGTACAGAATATCTGCGTAGTAGTTGTAGAGCCTATTATATAAACTTTGGGAAAATTTGGTTGGGGAAACACAGTCTATTGAGAACGGCCGTAAGGAAGATACATAAAAGAAGTAGTGAAGAAAAGTAAAAAAAAGATAAAGAAATAGAGTCTCAGAAGAAAAAAAGGTATTTCTAAAGCTGCTTAATCTCAAGGCTTCTGAAATCTTAAATTATGATTCAATAAGTGTGAAAAATGCTCTGCAAAACAAAAAATTAAACTCACCAGGATTTCATCTGATGCTGATCACCTAATACACTAGCTTTCAAATTGTGATTCTCAGACCAGCAGCATCACCTAGGAATTTGTTAGAAACGCAAATGGTTGGCCCCACCCAGATCTAGCGCGTCAGAGACTCTGGGGGTGGAACCCAGTAAGCTGTGCCTTCAGAACCCCCAGGTGATTCTGATGCTCACCAAAGTTTGAGTCACAAATGTGGTGAAATCAAGGTTAGACCCTTAGAATTGGCCGGGTGTGGTGGCTTACACCTGTAATCCTAGCACTCTGGGAGGCCGAGGTGAGTGGATCACCTGAAGCCAGGAGTTTGAGAACAACCTGACCAACAGGGTGAAACCCTGTCTCTACGAAAACACGCAAAAATTAGCTTGGCCTGGTGGCACGTGCCTGTAATCCTAGCTACTTGGGAGGCTGAGGCTGGAGCATCACTCGAATCCGGGAGGTGGAGGATGCAGTGAGCCGAGATCGCGCCACTGCATGCCAGACGCCAGCACTCCAGCCTGGGTGACAGAGTGAGACTCTGTCTCAAAAAAAAAAAAAAAAAAAAAAGAACTGGAACCAAATGGATTTCAGGAAATTGAAAAAACAAACAACCACCCCCTAAAAAAAAACCCAATCCTCAACATAAGAATATTTAACATATGTTTTTGTTTTGCCTGTTAACAAATTAGTTCTCTGCAGTACCTACATGCCTATTGTCCTTCCCTTGGTCATAACCACATCATGAGAAGAGTATCCCCCGCCCTGAACACTTGTGGTATTCGTTATTCATCAGAAAGCTGTATCCGTTCTACTGCCAGAGGATCTTCTCATCCTCATCCATACTTCCCTCATCTCCACATCTCTAGGATTCTCAAAAGTTGTCAGTTCAGGAATTGTGGAAGTGGAAGGCTCCGTCAATGAAAGAAGAATCAGGATGGATTTAGCTGTAAGCCAGAGAGTTTAACCTGATGATTTCACCATACCCTGTGTATTGTTGGAAAACTTGGTACCCTCAGTGATACAACTATGTGTACATTAATTAGTCTAAGGAGAAGAAAGTCTTTGTTCCAATTATGTACCTGTAATATGAATTTTCATCTTCTTTACCTGCCATCACAACTCAGCTCTATCACCTTCTGTTTTCATGGCCTTGGGCAAATCTCTTAACCTCTCTTAAGACCCAGTTTTCACATTGCAATATTAAGTATCATGACAGTGCCTATTCCATAGGGTCACTGTGAGGATGGAATAAGATAGTACATTAAGGAGTATTCTAACACTGGATCAATTCTAATTGCTAGAAGTGATAAACCATTTTTAAAAGACAGTTCAGCAGAGTACGTTCAGAGGGAGCCATGGCAGTTTCCATACTAGTTCTTCCCCCAAAGCATGGCATTCTAGCCCATAAGAATATTCAATAAGATTTTATAAATAACATGTATCCAATTTAAGGATTTTAGTTAGAAAATAAGTTGGTGTATAGGCAACATATATCCATTCTCTATTTATGGAACACATACTATTTACTACAGTGTGCATAGTAGGCAAATGAGTTTTTTGGTCAATTTAAAATGGATAACTCATCAATTGTTCTCATTAAAGAGAAGGTGATTGTAAAAGCCTTTTTTTGTTTTAAACTGATGGACTTTACTTGTATTTTGGTCTTGTTTTAAATTTTCACTTCCATTTTGACAGTGCAATGGGTTTTGAAATGAATTTTGAGAGGATAATACTCACCTCCAAATCCAGGTCTCATTGCGAAATCGTCGTCCTCTATATGGAGAAGTTGCTCATATTTCTGAGACCGCACTTTGGTCCTGTCATCTTTCTTCATTCTAGTTTCTTGTTTGCTGTTCCCCCAAAGGGAAAAAAAAAACTTTTGAGATACATATGCTTCTGGATATTTTGATTTAGGTTCGCCATCTGTGCTCAACATAGCATGTTCTGAAATACATACATAAAAGCTCATTTTCTCAGTTCATATTAAGCCAAAGAGCTGTCAACATTTGTTCTTTATTATATAAGTGTGGCAAATAAGGTAAACGAAATTTTGGAGCACCTTAAGTGACAAACTCAGTTTGGATTTAATGCACAAACTCGTATTTTTTCTCAGAATACGGTTTTTAGACCTGGAAAATCCCAATTACCTGAGTGGAGGTGATCAAAACTCAGATTAATGGACTCCTGTCCCAGATCAACTAAATCAGTCCCCTAGGAAGCAGGGCCTAGTAATCTGCACCTGAGCAAGCTACCTAGATGGTCGCTGGGGTCACTGAGACTGAACAATCTCTGCACTAAGACAGTGAGAAAATAAAAGGACCGCAAGATTGTAAACAGATGAAGGCAGTGTTTTACAAAGACAAAATAAGCAGAAAATACAGGGTGCAGGCTGAGAGCGCACCAGGCAGAATTCCCATCGGGGTTCTAAAGCCTGAGGGATGGCAATATTTATGCCTGAAGCCAGGTTAAATTGTGAAGTAGGTGATGTCTGTTTTTACCTACAGTTCTCTAGGGCAAAGGAAAGCAGGCAGTGGCCTCTTGGCCCTAGGTGTCCTGATTGGGAATAAGGCCTTGTCTCTCCCTGTGTCAGTGAGCTTGAGCAGGTTGCTGGACCTCCCTGATTTGTTTTCTGCGCTGTGACACCTACTTCTCAGCGATCCTGTGGGTGTGCAGGGGGAATGTCTGTTGTAGCATAGCTCCTTTGTGAGCGACTTGCAGCAGCCTTCAGCCGGATGCGTTGCTCAGCACCTCCTTCCAGAAAAAGGTGGCTGTCATCATCCTCATCATCATTAGCGTCATCATCATCATCATCATTAGCATCATCATCATCATCATCATCATCATCATCATGGCTTTTCTAAAATTAGCCTATTCTGAATAGCTGATATGCTTTTGTATTAATATAAAATATTAATTCACATCGGAAACCAATGTGAATTTTAATATAAGACACGTAGGTGAACTTTCTTACACAATAAAGTGACTTTGATGGGGAGCATTTCAGAATCTGGAGCAGCTGCTAAAAGGAATACATCTTACGGGCACCTGAGATCACCCAGTGTGGTCTTTCAATAGGGAAGTTTCTGGCTGAAACCATCAGAGGTTTACAGATGTATAGTTTATCACTGATAGAAATGCAGAAGCTGGGAAAAGAAATCTGTTTTTGGTAGAAGGCAATGAGTTTTATTTTAAACATGTTAAGCCATTATATCCTATGAATAATTGAACACATACAACTAATTTTTCCAAGGAGCTAGAATTAACTGGAGAAGTTCTTTCAAGGAGCTAGAATGAACTATTTATTTTTAAAAAATAGCAGAAATAGCAGCTAGCTTTTATTAAATGCCTACTATGTTCAAGTCACCAAGCCAAAGTAAACATCTTCATTAGCATACATCCAAATTATGCTCTGTTTGGGCCCTATGCCTAGAGCCTCTGATTCAATAGGTTTGGGGTATGAGAATTTGCATGTATAACAACTTCTCAAGAGATCCACTGGCCTAGAAAATAGTAGACATTTAATAAAAGCTGACTACTTGTTACTATTTTAAGAAAAATGGAAATGTAACTATGAGTGAAAACTCATGAAAATTTGTAAACCCCTTTGGTAATAATCTTTTAATACAGCTAAATGGCATGTCACTAATGTGTCTGCTTAGAAGCATACCTCTCCATGAGATTGAAAAGGATAAATCCTAATTAAGAATCCCAAGAATGCTAAAGACAGAGCCCACTGTGAAATGCTCTCTTGGCAGCGTGCGAAAGCACATGCACCTGTTCTAATTTGAGGGCTCTTCAGGTGCACAATGAGATGTTCCATATTTATCTACTTTTGCCTTTTTTTGTATTTTTTGTACTTTCTGTTTCCCAAAAAGGAACTGTTGCTTAAATACCCTTTTAAAGAATTTTGAAAATCTATATATTCCCCTCACACATATTTAAATAGACATTTACATTTCTTCATCATAAATTTTGAAATTACTCAAATATTGATGATTTCAAATAAAACATATTGTTCCTTTAGGTGTATCCAATGAATCTAAATGTACACATTGTGCATTTAAATATACCTGAACAAGCTTTTTAGAAATCAGAAATTTTATATCATTCTTTTTAAAAAAAAAACTTCTATCTCCATTTTATTTACTTCATATAATTTTATCACTCCATCATGTATCTTTGTAAGAAAAATGTGTAAGCATAGAAATTAACTTTTTTATTTTCTATGACAATTACAAATGGAATAAAACATAGTTTGTATAAATATTGATACTTATTAAAATTAAGAATAAAATTTTATTAAAAATGTATTTATTAATGAACTGATGATTCACTTTCTCCAATTATTCTATGTATCAGCAAATGAGTATTACTCATTGCTGGAATAAAACTCGGTTTTTGCATTAATTCTGTTCTTATTTTTTAATCTTTATAGATGGAAATATTGAGAAAGTTTGTTCATATATGTGGAAGTACATGGAATTTGAAGAAATTTTGTTTCAGTATTCTTTTAACAATGTAACTTAATTACGTAAACTCCTTACTTTTTTTCAAAACTCACACTGTAGAATTTATCTTCAACAATTAGTTTAATGATTTATAACCTGACAAATTAATTAGGTTCTTCCTTCAATTTTGTTAAAAGCAAAAAATAAAGAATTGCCATTAAGAAAAGGATAGCATCATCCACTATCTCAACAACAATATTTGTAATGATCTCTTTGTACCCAGGAACTTTTTAAACGCTGGGGCAATACTCGTAGGATTCAGGAAGAGGGAGAGGGATGCCTGTGTATTGCCAGGTGGGACAGAGCAATCATTAAAAGGAGGTAATAAAGGACACTGCAGGTGATGAGTAGATCAGTTTTAAGAAAGAGGTCAGAGGGAAGTTAAAGATCCAAAAACTGTTTTAAAACTACTCATGTCTGCATGACCCTCAGATACCTCGCATCTACCCTTAGAGTATAATACATTGTACCCCAAGAGGACAGGCACCCTGGTTTGAAGGCCTCTGATGCATACACAGGAAGGTTAATAAAATGAAGGATGAAATAAAACCAAGGAGACAGAAGAAAATTTGCTTAATAAAGGATCACTATATAATGGAGCATCAGATTTAGCTCAGAGTGTTCTAGTCTTATTCTATACACATGTCACTTTAAATCCCTTTGTGTCTTCTCCCCTCTCCCCTATTCTAGAAAAAAATTGATTTCAGTTTAGCAGCTACTGAGAAGAAGCTTTTGGATTTCTTCTGTCTGAGGAGAGGATCTTCTAGGAGTCTGAGTCCTGATGGGATCAGGCAAAGAAATCTCAATTCATGGGAGAGCCTCTCACTGGCATTCCTAATCTTTGTCCTTTCCCACAAAGTATTATGAAGATGGAGAAAGAGTAGGCGTGAGCCTTGGTAATAGGTGTGGTTTTTCTCTTTGAATTAGGGCCTCTTCCTTCCTGGGTCACACAAAGAAAACATATTTCTATGCTCCCTCTTCTCAGTGTCAGAAACTCTACTGTAATTGTGTGACAAAGAAAGTAGAGGTCTGGGAGGAAGGAAAGGCTGGATTCTGAGTGGTCTCAGGGGGACTAAGAGGGTCTTTGAGGAGGACATAGCAGTCAAAGGATTAAAAACTAGAAGCAATTGAGGAAATGGAAATGCACCTAACTCATTCTGCAGCATTGGAGTTTTATAAGTGGAATGATAAAAAATCATCTGACTTGAGTCACACACACTCGGTTGGCCGCCTTATAAAACTGCTTTCCCTGGAGCCTGGAGGTCTATATATTTGATGAGTTAACTAGAATCAGAACTTGAAAAGAACTAGGTCTGACACGAAGAGACTATTTACCCAAGGGAGGACATAATTAATAAGCAAATTTAAAAATATTTAATTGAGGGGGTCAAGAGTGTGATACCAATCAAAGCCATAACTGTCATTTTATATCTATTAAATTAGCAAAAGACAAAAAATAATGTTAGTGTTCCATGCTGTGAAGGATATGATGAGGCCAGGTGCGATGGCTCACACCTGTAATCCCAGCACTTTGGGAGGCAAAGGCGGGCAGATCACTTGAGGTCAGGAGCTCGAGACCAGACTGGCCAACATGGTAAAACCCCATCTCTACTAAAAATACAAAAATTAGCCAGGTGTGGTGGTGGGAGCCTGTAATTTCATATACTCAGGAGGCCGAGGCAGGAGAATCACTCGAACCTGGGAGGCAGAGGTGGCAGTGAGCTGAGATCGTTGCCACTGCACTCCAGCCTGGGTGACAGAGTGAGACTCCGTCTTGGGAAAAAAAAAAAAAAAGGATATGATGAAATCCTTTTCCATTTCGCAGGTGGGAGTATAAATATTGGTAAACTCCCCTAGAAATTCATCTCAAGAACTATAAAAATATTTCATGTGCTTTACTCAATTATTCAATTCCAGAAAAATCATAATTTTCTTGGTAAAGGAAAAAATGAAATGTGTGAGAACATTTATTGCTGTTACTTATAATAGTGCAAACTTGAAAATAAATGTTCAGAAACAAAGGGGATAATTCTTGTCCTTTAATTCAAATTAATAATATGGAGTGATTAAAAATACCATTATGGTGTCTATGAAGCAATGTGAGGAATGCTTAAGTGAAGAAAATACAAAATGGTTTCTGCGCTATTATTTTAAACATGGAAAAACCATGTAGTTTCATGAATAAGGATTAGACGTGAACTTGGAAAAACAAAAGCATAACTGGATTCTAGGTATCTTTTTCCACATAAAAATCCATTATTGCTATTGTTATTTGTATCATAAATTATCTAGAAAAAATTGGACTTGCCATTTAGAATCCTTTCCAAATAAGAATCTGGTCAAAGCTCTCCACCTTATCACTCCATTCTTGTCATTCTAGAAGCATGGCCTCTTGATAACATGGACGTTTTTCTCAGTCAAGCTTCACTGTGAAACAGTGCACACTGAAGCTCAGCTAACTGTTCCAAATAATGTAGGCAAAATTTTAAAAACTTTTTGTAGGCTTATTATTTTTCTTTAGAAAAATACAAAATGAAGCAAAAATGTTCTATTAGGCTACATACATGGATGCAAATCCAAGAAATAAGGTAAAGTAGTGGGAAAATCAATTTGTCCAATTTTTCATCACGAAGAAAACCTTCATGATTCTTGATCCAATGTTTATTTCCAGGCTCTGGATGTTTTTGAAATGTCTTAGAGAAAACGTGGTACATTAGATGTAGTGAATCTTATTAAGGATCTGATTGAACTCCTAACTTCTGAACTCTGGAAATACATGCCTGACTTTATCAATAGCCTGTCTCTTGTAAAGGTAAAAATCTAGGCAGATGAACATTTCTGTGGAAAAGCCAGCCAGAGAGAATGCTTCACTTGAAACATGACAATTCCCACATCTCACTTGGGTCTCTGTCAGATCACAAGCTCAGTGAGGAGGCCTCAGCTTCCCCATCTGTGAAATGAGGAAATTAGACCAGATTAGCAGCTAGTCTGCAGACATTTTTTAAAAATAGTTCACATGGTACATTAACTTGGAAAAATTCAGAGAAAAGCTTGGATTTCTTGCTTCTTTTGAAAAAAATCAGAAAATCTGGCCACACGAGGCTCAAGTTCTCTTACAACAAGAGAAGGCTGTGGGCACGGTGGCTCATGCCTATAATCCCAGCACTTTGGGAGGCCAAGCCTGGAGGATCATTTGAGGCCAGGAGTTTGAGTCCAGCCTGGGCAACATAGAGAGACCCAATCTCTACCAAAAAAATATAAAAGCCAGGTGTAGTGGCACACTCCTGTTGTCCCAGCTACTTGGGAGGTTGAGGTGGGAGGACTACTTGAGCACAGGTGTTTGAGGTTATAGTGAGCTATGATTGGACCACCGCACTCCAGCCTGGGCAACAGAACAAGACGTTTCAGAAAAAAAAAAAAGCTAAAAATTAAAAAACAAACAAAAACGAGAGAAGGCTGAACCTGACAAGCCATTTTCCCTCAGAGGAGCATATACCTTGTAGTTGTAGTCTCTGCCACTCTCTTCTGTCTTGCTTGCAGTAGCATTGGATTTGCCATGCCTGAGAACCTACTGGCATTTACATTAGGTTCATGGTAATGTTTAACAAGTGACTCTTTAGGAAAAAAAGCCCCAGTTTATAGTGTTTTATTTCCATGGTGTAAATACTTCCACTATGGCTGATTTCAGGCTACCAACAACGTGCACGGCGGAGATGTGTCTAGCACATAGTATAGTGTAGTATAGTGTAGTATAGTATAGTATAGTGTAGTGTAGTATAGTATAGTATAGTACAGTAAAGTACAGTATAGTATATTGTAGTATTTCTACCACACAGTTACAATAGACCTAAATAACCTCAAGAGCAACAGATGATAATAAAATGTGGAGAAATCACTGGGAAGTGGTGAGTTTTAAGTATTTGCTACCTTTATTTTAGAAAGGATTTAATTTAATTGCAGGCTTATATAATTTAATTTTTAATAATGTGTGCTTTTAACAGCCAGTTGATAAATTTCCTGAAAACAATTGGCTGTTGCAAGCGAGTTTGAGTAGACTCCAGCACTCTGCTGATTATTTTCAAGGCCAGAGTCAATAAGTTGCTCTTACAGTATTTTTAGCCCCAACCCAGCACTTGCATGTAAATATCACTCAATATAATTGTTGAAAGAATGAATAAATATTCAGTGAGTCTATTTGCTTAATCCTCTTTGCATCATCTGGAAGTAAAATTTCTTCTCTAGGTAAAAGGGGAACATTTTCCACCTGCCATCACTTACTTTATTCACACCTCTCCCTACTTTGCTTTTAGGAAACAAAAGGTATCTTTGAATAAATATTCTTTTAAAGTCTTTAGATTTTGAAAGAAGGGACTCTCTGGATTAAAAAATGAGGTTATATTCTGAATGAAAACAACTAAAAGCAAAACATTTAAGAGCCTTATTGTATAAAAACTGGTCCCAAACAATGCATATATAAATCCCCCTTATAATTTTCAAAGATCATGTCTTCCTTTCATGTTCACTCTATTAGTTCTTTTGCATTACAGGAGAGGGGATTATTAATTAATTAATTAATTACTTAATTATTGGCTCATAATCAGGTTGGGTGTTGGGCAAAGAACTTCACAGTATCTATTCACATACTAAGGTAGGAAGGTAGGAAGACTCCTGGGCCTCTTACTCTAAAAATGACTCTATACAGTAATTACTGTATTTTGGTCAAATGCCCTAAAATCTGCATGACAGAGTGCTTGAGTGACAGCTCAAAAATTGGCTGGCTGTATTACTCTGCTCACTCAGGGAAAATGCCTGGGTTTCATTCTAAGTGGCTACTTCTGGACCAGTGTGATGGTTTATACAATCTCTAGTGCCCTGGAGGGTGTTTCTTTGAAGAACAAAAGAAGCAGATATAAATTTTAATGAATCCCATTCTGGCTTGTGACTCAAAGGAGCACTTCATTTAGGAATATAGAAGTGACAACAAATATGATTGGCCCCACATGACTGAAATCCTGGCATTTCCTATGGGGGAAGTCTGCTTTTGCGTAGGCTCTAAAATTCTTCTTTTCCTTTACATAGGATCTAAAAATGAGGCATTTAACATCAGAAAAAATTTCTACCTCACCACAAAGAACCAATGCTCTTCTCTTTTTCTTTAAATGTCACCTAAAAAATATACATGGTAGATTTTTTTCTGTGGCAACTCTGCCACTGATAGTGGGTTGGTGTGATGAATTAGCTACTATAATCATCTCTCTTCTCCTCATCTAAACATCCACCAGACTGTACAAGTCTACTCTTTGGATGACAGATAATATTTTAAGCAGTGTCTATTGATTTTTAAAATTAGATAAAACATACTATAAAATGTAATAAGCTATCTGAAAAAAAATAGAGTCTTACATTTCCCAAATATTTCCTTAGCTAATTGCTATGACCAAGACTGGGAAAGTGGTTGAAAGGAACAAGACTTCATATCATCTCAGGTCTGGGTCTGGGAGCAGAAGCGTGGAAGGAAAGTATGAGAGGTAGTCCCTGATTTTTATTCGCAGAGCAGGAATCAGTAATCTAGTAACACACCTCTTTTGGTTTTGGTCATTAAACCTGAGACTTCAGAAGATATTTATCAGAATTTTATGTTCTCTTTCCTGATCTTACAGTGAATGCATAATACATATTTAGGATGTGAGAGCAATCTAGCTTAAACATCTGTCACCCCATTGGCTGCCAGCATTGACCAGATGATACTCTCATCTTCATTCCTCAATTTCTCCTTTTGGGTCTTTTTGGAAATATGGTGCTTGGTGAAAAGAGAACTCTTTCTCAAAGACATTATTTGATTATTAAAGGTATATAGGTAGTAGGGTGACAAATCATTCCAGTATGCCTGGGGCTGAAGGGATTCCTGGCAGTTTTAGTACTAAAACCTATAAAGCCCTAGGCAAATTGGTGTATAAACAGGTCACTCTCACAGATAGCTATCTCCCTTACTAGCACATCCAAACATGCTCCTGATTATTGATGGGAAGATAGTAATGATGATGTGTTGATATTCATAATTTGTCAAATGTATGAAAATTATTCTTGAAAGACAAATGGCTTTAATGCCTTTTGATACTATTTCATCAATCCATGAAACTATATACCCTACAAATACTTGACATTAAATGAAGTTGGTGCTTAGACTAATTACTACTCAAAATAAATTTGAAGAAACATTAAACAAGTATTTAATGTATTAGTAATAAATGTATTACTAATTGAAGAAATACATTCTCTGAAAGAGGATCCTTACATGAACCCTTTAACTGTTTTCTCCAAAATAAGCATAAATAAATTTACAAATGTCAGCAAATTCCAAGATATTGCTCTTTCAGGTGTCAAACAGAGGTGATTTATGATGATGCATGAATGCTGTCTCTAGAGACAGACATGGTTACAAAGATGTGCTACCATTAAAGATATGTTTCTAGGTTTCCTGTAGGTCTGAGGCAACTGCTGAAAGAAACTGGGCGGTAATTCCATGGACTGCACTATGAGCATCTTACCAGGTTTGTTTCATTGAAGAGGAGCACCGCTGGTGTGTCATCTTGATGTTAGAAGCAGCACAAACATTTGGTATCAATATGATCCAGATGTAGGTGAAGAAGACTAACTGGAAAGCCAGGACCATCTCTTCCAAAAAAACCCAAAAAGGATGCAGGTGGACGCAACCAATACTGTGATCACGATTTCTTCTTCACGTGTCTTTTAAAAAATAAACAGCATGCCAGGGAAAATGCATTAGGGGGAAAAGAAAGACATTGTCTTCGATGCTGCACTTTGTTTTAGTAGATTAAATTGATTCACATCACTTACAGGTAAATATCTATCTGGATCTTCAGCAATTTGAGGAAAACAAAGAAGATTTTTAAAATTTTCAGTTTACATCCTTTGGTCTCTTTTTCCGGGAAAGGTTTTTAGTGTGATGCTCAATCCATACTCAATAAACCCTCAGCTGCAGTCCTAGGCAAACAAAGAAGTGAGGTTAAGCATTAATCCTCTTAATCCAATGCAATATCATTTAAATATACTTAGTGACTCAGCAAAATAATATGCCTATTGAGAAAAAAGATGATTAATTTAATCTTAATTACACATTTGAAGACCTTTTCCAGTATCTTATGGTTCCTTTTAATCCCCAGAAAGAATCTTTTCCTCCCCAAATGCATACAGACTGCCTTAGCACAGACACAAAATAAAATTATATTTTTTAAGGTAAATAATCATATTTTAAGATGATGGTTTATTTCACTGGTAACAAAAGTGGTTTAATTTAAGGTTTATTTAATAGCAAGCAACCCAGTTAATAAAAATGAACTTAATCCTGGTCAGTGTGCAAAGCACACACTGTCACTGTTAAATTATGGCCACACGCTTTCCTAAAGGTGCCTTGCATACTTAGAGAAAATATTTAAGAAAATATTTCTACTTCACATATGCAAAGCACCAATAAAAGGTCATGTCATTGAAATTAGTCTTCTTCAACTGGACTAGCACAAGGTGAGCAATACAGCAACAGTTGACCTTTTTACTAGGACTTAGGAAGAAAGCCATTTTCTTCCCAGAAATATAGTGTTGTGAGAGAAAGTCTTAAATTTCCTCAAATCGATTTGTGTCCTTGACACCTTCTATTCTGTGTAATTGCTTAATCATACTTATTTCTTTTGGTTTGGGTTATGGCTTCTTTTAGCCCATGCGTTAAAACCTTCTCCTATGTTTCTTAAGCATGTCTTTTCTCTTTAAAATATATTTTTAATATAAAATATTACAAATATACAGAATGATGTAATAAATCCTTGCTTCTCTTCTTAGGCTCGATTTAGTGTTTATAATCATATGCAGTTATACTATTATTGTATATGTATGTATCTATAAATAATGTACAAACTTTTGCATGTTTTAAAACTTTATATAAATGGTGTCATATTCTACTTTTACTACTAAAAGCTACTTTTCTTTCAACATTATGCTTAGGGATTTATTATGTTGACAAATGTGCCTCTAGTTAATTCATTTTAACTGCTATATGGTACTTCAGTATGGATACATAATATTGCATTTATTCGTATTTTTGTTGATGGGCATTGTTTCTTATTTTTCTGTTATAAACAATCCTGCAATAAATTTTTATAAATATTTTCTTGTACACATGTGTAAGTGTCTCTTTAGGGTAAACACCTAGAAGTAAAATGGCTAGGCCGAATAATTTTCACACCTTCAAATTTACTGAGCACAATCATATCGCTCATCAAAGTGCTTGTACCAATTTACTTCCCCACTAGCAGTGAATGAGCGCTCTTATTTCTTAAAATAATTTTTAACATTGGTATTATCAGACTTTTAAATGTTATGTAATTCGATCGGTATTGTAATTTTAATTTCTGTAATGTTTAGAAACGTTGAAGCAATTTCTTCAGGTATTTCTGAGCCAGTAAGCCTTCTTTGAAGAGCCAATGGAAGAAATGTAAGAAAAGTTGCTCATCTTAATCTACTGTCACTTTGGTTGTTAGAAGACTGCACTGTGGTCAAAGTTTGTTTCAGTACCTTCCACCTCAGTGCTCTTATGAGATCCAGGGCACCAACCCCTCGGCCCTAGCACTCTCTATTACCTGGTCCCCTCTTCACTTAGTAAGCAATATCTACACTAACATTTCCCAAAGTACTTCTTGGCTACACTCAGTGGAGCTATTTGGGGCATTTATTTTTCGGAAATATCTGTCAGATCATATGCCTCCTCACTGTCACTTAAATTATGTTAGGATGCCCTGGTGTCTCCTTCTGTATTGCAGGGATGAATCATGATGAGAATCTGTCTGACCTCTTTACTGAATAATCTTTGCTAGACTATCTATATCGCTATAAACATTAGGGAAGAAATAAAAGCAGTTTGTTTTTTGATGATGAATTTTAAGTGGGAAATGGTCTGCATAAAAATAAAAATATGGCAATGGCTTACACTAGAGAGAGTTGGCTTACAGAAAGTCTAAGGGTTTTAGTTCAATTACAAGAAGGCATCTGTCTCTGTTGATGCTGAGTTAGCTCCTTAACCTTATTCCTTTAGAGCTTTCCTTTGCAAGCTCAGTAAGCTTCTTAAGAAAAAAAAAAAAAAAAAAAAAAAGAGAAAAGCACATCTGTCAAAACAGAAAGTGGTAACTACCAGGAAACAAAATGAATCGCAGGGTCACTGGAGAATTTCATAATAGTTTAAGCTCTCCCTTGCATAAATTACCTCCTGTTTACTCTTCTTCCACTCTGATGATGTCAGTCAGCCAGTTTTTATTTCTTTGGCAGGGACATAAAGAGAAAATTTGGAAAGGATGGCCATGTCGCCAATCTTGGGATATGTAGCCATTATTTTGCCTATAAATAGGCAAATTTATAGGCCTATAAATTTCTCTTTAGAGAAAACAAAAGAAAAGCTAAGGTCTTATTTAGGCTGGATCTGACGACAACAACAACAACAAATTCCAAGCTTCTAGAAATTTCCCAATGTGTCTGCAGGATGTCATCTAGGCAAAATATCTTGAGTTGCAAATTGCAGAGTCATAAAATCATGATAGGGAAAGACTTTTGGAAATCATTTAGACAACATTTAATGTCTCTCCTGCTCTCTTTTATGCTGAGGAAGCTAGGACTAGAGAGGTTAAGTGATCAACTAATTTAGTTTTCATATTTACAGTCAAGTGCTGCACAACGACGTTTTGGTCAGTGATGGACCACATATATGACTGTAGTTATCCAATAAGCTAAGGTTAATTTATTATTGAAGAAAGAAAAATATTTTGTATAAATTTAGTATAGCGTAAGTGTACAGTCGACAGTAGTGTACAGTTATGTCTTGGACTTTCACACTCACTCACCCAGAACAACTCACTAACTCACCCAGAACAACTTTCAGTCCTGTTAACTCCATTCATGGTAAGTGCCCTGTACAGTTCATCTTTTATACTGCATTTTAACTGAAACTTTTCTATTTTGTCTATGTTTATGTATGTTTAGATACACAAATACGTACCATTGTGTTACAATTGCCTATAGTATTTGGTATAATAAAGTGCTGTACAGGTTTGTAGCCTAGGAGTAATATCATATAGCATAGATGTGCAGTAGGCTAGACCATAGAGTTTTGTGTAAGTATACTCTACAATGTTTGCACAATGAGGAAATCACGTAACAACGCATTTCTCTGAGTTTTTCGCCGTCATCAAATTGCACATAACTGTTTTGCTCTGATGCATTGGAAATATAACTGGCCATGCCTAGAGCAGCCAGTAGGGGGCATTTGCTATCCTTGCAAAAAGCCTTGCTCTCATCCTGTTTTCTCTCCGGTTCCCAGAATTACCAGATAACCTGTAGATCATCGTTGTTTCATACCCAGTAGACCATCGTTTCCCCCACGACCCTTGTTTCAGTCTCTTATCACATCCTTCCTGGCATACAGAATCAGCTGTGATAGGAGTGAGGACACCTGAAGAATCTTGCTCTCTTTTACAGGCAAGTGGATGACAGCAAAGCAAAGCAGTCTTCATCATCATGTAATAGCGCAAGATCACCACTAGATGGAAGCATAGGATACACATTCTCATCCAAATTACTCTCGTCTCGAATTTGCCTCCTTATGGGAGGAAAACTTTCTTGTGTAGTATTGGTAAATGCAAACTATTCAGCACTTGTAGTGAATAATTTTCACTTACCAATACTGTCAGAATGAACTGAAAAGATTAACGATATAATACCAAATGATTCAGACAAAAAACGCACACACCCCGTTATTGAGGAAAATGTAATTATTTACCTTGAATAATTGACTAATGAGGTTTATTGGTTTCTCTGATTGAACACTAATTTATTTTTAAGATTTCACTTTTTACCTACACTTAAGAACAGCATTTTATTTGTGGGAACGCTAAGAGACAGAGGTGAACATTGTAGAAAAATAAGCTTTCTATTAGAATGAAGTACCCTTTATGAGTAAAGTTTCTAAAGGGCACTAAATAAAACACTAGGGCACATGGCTCTGGGATTGGATATGATACTTACTGCATGATTTTTAAAAAGCTTCTTAAACTTCCTGGGCTTCAATTTCCTCTTCTGTATTCATTAAGCACATGTATGTAGGTGACTTTTGAGATCCCTGAGGAAGCAATAAAACACAGTGGTTAAGAAGAGACAATAGTGATAATCTTTATTGGGATATTTGGTGTCAGATTTTGTGGGTACAAACATCTATTCTTCCATTTACTACTTGTCTGAACATTGAAAATGACCTAAGATTTTTTGTTGAGTCAGTTACTTTATATATAGTTAAGAGGAATAATACTAGGATCTATCTTTTAAGATTAAAGTCAGAATTTATGGGACTGTATGTTTAGCACAATGTTTGGTACATTGAAGATACCATAATCGACAAAATTAATATCAGCTATAATCTTATTCATGTTTATTAATGTAGTATGGTCTTCCAATGTTATGAATTTCATTAAGATTACCAATTAGGTCCCTGTTTTCCAGGATTGAGATTTTGAGTCATCTTTAATAACTCCCTTTCAAAATCTTTCTTTGTTTTTTGCTTCAGAGCTTCTTTTGCATTTTCCTGCCCTTTGTATTTCCATTGCCACCTGACTTTTTTGTCTCTAATATTAATATATCTCCCTGGGCTCCAGTGCTGCCACTGCTATGCATGCACCTACTTTCTGGGCCCTGGTACCATTGAGAAATGTGCCCATCCCCTGGATGCCCAGTCTCAGATAAAACTCCATCTGTGGGAGAAATGGAGAGCAGAAGGGCCCAAGAAACTATTGCTGCTGCCATGGACACCCACAAATTTTGCCATCAAGTGCCCGCATAGTATTTGCTGACACTGACCTCAGCTGATGCAGCTGTCAGAAGTTCATACCAATGCACCACATTAGAGTAGAAGCTGCTGCACCCCATCTGACCAGCACCCTTGTACCCACCTATGGTGAAGATCTTTCCCAACTGAAGCCTATCTGTAAGGTCTGGAAGAGGTAACTCCTCCTTCAAATACACACACATCAAAGCAAGGCTACAATGAACCAGAAAAATCAAGAAAACATGATAACACTAAAGGAATACAAAAAAATCCACTAATGAATCCCTAAGAAATGAAGATCTACAAATTTCCTGAAAAAGAATTAAAAATAATTGTTTAAAACAAGCTCAGCAAGCTACAAAATAACAGATTGGTAACTTAGTGAAATCAGGAAAGTAACATATGAAAAAAATGAGAAGTTGAACAAAGAGATGAAAATCATTAAAAAGAACCAAAGAGCATTTCTGGAGCTAAAGAATACAATGGGTGGAATGAAAAATGCAGAAGAGAGTTTCAACAACACACAGTTAAGCGGAAGAATCTGCAAATTCAAAGAGAGATCATTTAAAATTATCCAGTCAGAGAAGAAAAGAAAAAAATAATGAAAAAGGGTGAAGAAAGCCTATGGGATTTATGGAATACCATCAAGTAAACCAATAAATCCATTATGGAATTTTAAGGAAAACAGAGAGGAAAAGGGAGCAGAAAGCTAATTTAAAAAATAATGACTAAAACCTTCCTAATTTGGGGAAGATTTGGAAATTGTGAATCCAGATTCAGGAATCCCAAATGTTTCCAAATAGGTTCAACTTAAAAGAGAACATACTGAGATACATTGTAATAAAATTTTCAAAAGTTAAGGACAAAGAGACTTTTAAGGGAAGCAACTCATCCTATATAAAGAAAGCCCTGTGGTACCACTAGTGGATTTCTCAGCAGAAACCTTGCAGGCCTGGAGAGAGTGAGATGACATATTTGTAGTACTGAAAGAAAAAAACATACTGATAACCAAAAATACTGTTCCCAGAAAAATTATTCTGTAAAAATGAAGGAGAGATAAAATCTTTCCTTGAGAAAAAAATGAGAGAATTTATCACCATTAGACCTGCCATATAAGAAATACTAAAGAGTATTCTTAATTAAAATGAAAACACATACATACAACCAATGAAGACTAAATCTGAAAATTATAAAGCACTGATGAATGAAAGTAAAGAAGAAACAGATAAATGAAAAGACATCCTTTGACCTTGGATGGGAAGAATTTATATTGTGAAAATGTCCATATTTTCCAAAGGATTCTACAAATTCAGTGCAATCCCTATCAAAATCTCAGTGGCATTCTTTATAGAAATAGAAAATCATTTCAAAATTCATATGAATCTACCAAAGGCCCCAAAGCTATCCTGAGCAAGAACAAAGCTGGAGGCATCACACTTCCTGATTTCAAAATATACTACAAAGCTATAGTAATTAAGACAGTATATTACTGACATAAAACAGACGTATATACCAATGGAACAGAACAGAAAGGTAGAAATAGATCCGTACGTATATGATTAACTGATCTTCCACAGGGTGACACAAACACATAATGGGGAAAGAACAGTCTGTTAAATGAGTAGTATTGGAAAAACTGGATATCCACAAACAGAATGAAATTAGACCTTTATCACACATCATACACAAAATAAACTCAAAATGGATTACATACTTAAACATAAGACCCCAAATCATAAAGCTCTTAGAAGAAAACATAGGCAAAAATATTGACATTGGTCTCAGCAAAGATTTTTGTATATGATCCCAAAGACAAAGGCAACAAAAGCAAAAATGGACAAGTGGGATTGCATCAAACTAAAAACCTCTGTACAGTGAAGAAAACAATCAACAGAGTAAAAAGGCAACCTACTGAATGGGAGGAAATATTTTCAAACCATATATATGATAAGGTTGGAGGTTAATGCCCAAAATATGTAGGGAACTCACACAACTCAGTAATAACAGAACAAATAACCCAGTCAACAGTCAATTATCCTTAATCAAATTGGGAACTCTCCTGCCAACCCAAATAACCCAATAAAAAAATGGGCCAAGGATTTGAATAGATAGTTCTCAAAAGAAGCCATACAAATAGCCAACAGGTATATAAAACAATGCTCAACATCATAATCATCAGGAAAATGGAAATTAAAACTGCAATGAGATATTACCTCATACCTATTAGAATGGCCACCCAGTGGCCATTGTGGCATCTGGGTGATAGTTTGTCTCTTAATTCAGTTCTGAAGGTTTAAGATCTGATCCATGCACACAAAGATTGGAGGTGAGCTAGGAGTTCATAAACAACTTAATGGGGTTGCTTTCCCAATCTCCTCCCTCTCTGAGATCTGCTGAGATCAGCTCAGTCTGGGAGACCCTAACCCAGCGGCACTAGAGGAATTAAAGACACACACACAGAAATATAGAGGTGTGAAGTGGGAAATCAGGGGTCTCACAGCCTTCAGAGCTGAGAGCCCCAAACAGAGATTTACCCACATATTTATTAACAACAAACCAGTCATTAGCATTGCTTCTATAGATATTAAATTAACTAAAAGTATCCCTTAAGGGAAATGAAGGGATGGGTCAAATTAATTGCAGCAGGAACACACCCTTAAGACACAGATCACTCAGGCTTTTGTTTGTGGCTTAAGAATGCCTTTAAGCAGTTTTCCACCCTGTGCGGGCCAAGTGTTCCTTACCCTCATTCCCGTAAACCCACAACCTTCCAGCTTGGACGTTATGGCCATTATGGACATGTTACATTGCTGCAGAGATTTTATTTATGGCCAGTTTTGGGGCCAGTTTATGGCCAGACTTTGGGGGGCTTGCTCCGTACATGTCTCCCTTCTTTGATTTGCAAAGAGATGAAAGCAAAGGCAGCTTTGTCATGGTGAACTACTTCTTGCAGGAATCAGGATCCGCATCTGCAGACTATACAAAGACAAACAGCATAGATTAAAAGCACCATCATCATTGAAATCACAGAGCTTCCAAGTGTTTTTATCCATTTGAATGGGTTACTAGCTGTTAATTTGTCTGCAGCTCCTTCAAGCACTCCAGTTTCTGGCATTAAGGTCAGGTGGGCCTGGGATGCTTTAAATATTTGTTCTTTTAATTTTGCTATATTCTAAAAGAAGTTTGTAGAGTGTCCTTCTAGATGCTTTTTTATTCTTTCCCAAATTTTGATCTTATTAAGAGCATTTAATAGTTTTTACAAATCCTATGTTTAGCTCCTAGAGCGGGCCATATCAGTTGAGGTTGAGGTGCCACTATACCGCCATGGTTCCAGATAATAGGAACTTTTGCCGTACTTATCATTTTTACCATCTGACCGTTTTGTTCAGATCATTTGAACATAGTGTGGCCGTGGCTTGCAGACTGACAGGTGCAATTCAAGCTAAACATCCCCTTAGGGGACCAATTAATAATGATTCCATAGGAATCATTGTGCAGCACCTCTGCCTGTTCTGCAAAGCAATCTTCCTAAACAAGTACGTTCATTTTTTCTAACTGGGTTCAATCCTGTTTACAAATAGGTTTTTGAGGGCGGTATGCCTCAGTTATAGGAGCAGATCATTATGGTAAATACTGAGATCAGAAAGCAAGTGTAACTGTGTCAGAGTGATTGCATCTAGGCATTATTACCAGCCCTTATTGAAGGAATACTCATGGCAGTGGTGATAACCACTATTATAGCTACCATTAAATTATTCATTGTGACTGGTTGTCCCGCTTTCCTCAGGTTTTCTTCTGCCATCTGTGATCTGTCCCCAGGTGGGTGGCTGTGTTTGATGGGTGTTGCTTGTGACAGTTGAGATCCTCCTCAGCATCAGTCTCGACATGGCTGCAACTGGGGGGTCCTCAGGATCCTCCCAGAGTCTCTTCCTTGTCATCTGGCTCATGATAAGTTTTCAGGTGTCTTGTTGGTATCCAACTGGCTGTTGACTTTGGCCTGGAGAAATACAAGCATAATCTCTACCCCAAGTTATTATTTTACCTATTTCCCAACTTTTTGTTATTGGATCTCTCCACCAAATCAGTTTTTTCTGTTTCTGTCTTTGCAGCTGGTTTCTGTAGATGCTGTTCAGCTGCTGATAACATCTGGCCTTTGGGCAGGCTCAAAAAATTTAAAGTTAATAATGCTAGGTTCAGTTTCATCTGTGGGGTTCCATCATTGTTTCTCCTTTTCTGTTTTTGCAACTGCTGTTTTAGGGAGAGATTCATTCTTTCCACTATGGCTTGTCCCTGAGAATTGTATGGGATACCGTTAATGTGTTTAATATCCCACATAGAGAAAAATGTAGCTAGAGCTTGGCTAGTATAGCCTGGGGCATTATCTGTTTTAATAGAAGCTGAAATGCCCATCACCGCAAAACACTGCAAAAGATGATGCTTAACACAGGCAGAAGACCCTCCTGTTTGGCATGTAGCCCAAAGTGAGAAAAGGTGTCCACATATACATGTACATAAGCTAGTCTCCCAAACGAGGGAACATGTGTGACATCCATTTGCCAAATAGAGTTAGGTTCTAGTCCTCAGGGATTAACTCCTCCTGTAAAAGATAAGGAATGTACCATTTGGCAAGTTCGGCATCGCTGGATAATAGCTTTAGCTTCTTTCCAGGTAATGCTGTATCTGCGTTTGAGACCAGAGGCATTAACATAAGTTAAATTGTGAAAGTGTCTAGCATTAGATATTGCATTAGCAACTAGGTGATCAGCCATTTGATTCCCTTCAGTCAAAGGTCCTGGAAGAGGTGTATGAGCTCTAATGTGGGTGATGTAAAAAGGGTGCATTCTACTCCTAACTGCTGTTTGCAGTTGGGTAAATAAAGTCATCAGTTGTTCATCTGTATGAAATCATAACTGAGCATTTTCAATTAACTGTGTGGAGTGAACCATGTATGAAGAATCAGAAATCACATTAATAGGCATATCAAAAGCAATCAATATCTCAATTACAGCTACAAGCTCCACTTTTTGAGCTGAAGTATAGGCCTCTGAAAAACTTTACTTTTTGAGCCAGAATAAGAAGCTTTACCATTACTAGACCCATCTGTAAAAACATTCTCAGCAACTTCAATTGGTTTAAATGGTTATTTTAGGGAGAATCCAATTAGTTAATTTCAAAAACTGAAACAGCTTCGTTTTAGGAAAATGATGATCAAGAATACCCACAAAGTCAGCTAAATGGGTTTGCCAAGTAAGACTATTTATAAAAGCTTGCTGTATTTGTGCCTTTGTGAGAGGGACAATAATTTTTCCAGGGTCATATCCATGTAATTTAACAATCCAAGTTCTCCCAATCCCTATCATAGTAGCAATTTGATCTAAATAAGGAGCTAGAGTCCATGAATCAGTATGTGGAAGAAAAAGCCACTCTACTAAGTCCTGTTCTTGGACAATAACACCAGTAGGTGAATGCTGAGTTGAAAAGATTAGCAAACCTAGAGTCTTCTCTGGATCTATTCTATTTATCTGAGCTTTATGGATTTGCTTCTCAATCAGTTGTAACTCTGTCTCAGCCTCTTTTGTTAATTGCTGAGGGCTAGTGAGACTAGGATTTCCTCTAAGGATAGAAAACAGATTACTCATGGCATAGGTAGGAATGCCCAGAGCGGGTCTTATCCAATTAATATCCCTTAGTAATTTCTGAAAATCATTTAATGTTTTTAATTTATCCCTACATATGGTTACTTTCTGTGGCACAATGGTAGTGTCATTTACTAATGTCCCCAAGTAGGAGTAAGGAGTAGTAGTAGTCTGAAATTTGTCAGGAGCTATAATTAAACCAGTGCAAGAAATCGAATTTTGCAAGTGATCATAACATTGGAGTAATATTTCTCAAGTGGGGGCAGCACAAATTATATCATCCCTATAGTGAATAATGTAACACTGAAAATTTTTTACGAGTAGGTTCAATTGCTTGCCCCACATACGTGTGGCAAATAGATTGTTTAACATGCCCTGTGGCAACACTTTCCAATGATGTTTAGCAGGCTGCAGGTTGTTTACTTCAGGAATTGTAAATGCAAACCATTCACAGTCTTGCTCAGCTAAAGGGATAGTAAAGAAACAGTCTTTTAAATCTATGAGTATTAAAGGCCAATTTTTTGGAATTATAGCAGGAGAAGGCAATCCTGGCTGTAATGCTCCCATAGGTTGTATAACTGAATTGATGGCTCTTAAGTCAGTTAACATTCTCCATTTTCCTGATTTTTTCTTAATTATGAAAACTGGAGGATTCCAAGGAGAAAATGTTGGATCTATGTGCCCATTTTCTAACTGTTCAGCAACTAATTTCTCTAAAGCCTCCAGTTTTTCTTTACCTAGTGGCCATCATTCTACCCAAATTGGCTTATCTGTTAACCATTTTAAAGGTATAGGTTTTGGAGGCTTAACAATGGCTGCCATCAAAATTTTTTTCCTAATCTTTGGCGGGAACTTTGTTTTTCTGCTTGAAGTGGTTCTCTCAAACCTTGCAAGTTTTTTTCTAGTCCCGTACCATGGACATGCCCCATTTCATGCATTATATGTTGACTTTGAGGGCTATATAATTGTTCTGGAATTAGAACTTGTGCTCCCCATTGTTGTAATAATTCTCTCCCCCATAAATTTATAGGTACAGAAGTTATAATTGGTTGAATAGTCCCAGGTTGTCCATCCGGCCCCTCACAATGCAACATATAACTACTTTGATATATTTCAGCGGCTTTACCAACTACAACTATGTTAAATTGAGTGGGCTGAATTGGCCACATGGACCGCCAGTGCTGTGAAATGTCTGCTCCTGTATCTACCAAACCTTTAAATTTCTTTCCTTGAATAGTTATTTCACAGATAGGACATTTATCGGTAATTTGATTTACCCAATAAGCTGCTTTGCCTTGTTTATTTGTGCTTCCAAATCCTCCTGTTCATTTAATTTCACTTTTCCCATTCCCACATACGGCACAATCAGGAGCTGTGCTATACACTGTCCTGGCTCTGCTTTCCAGGGAACAGAAGTCGATATAACAATTTGAATTTCCCCATTGCAATCTGAATCAATGACTCCTGTATGTATTTGTATGCCTTTTAAACTTACATTAGACCTTCCTAAAAGTAATCCTATAGTCCCTGCTGGCAAGTGTTCACAGACTCCTGTCGGGACCTTTTGCGGGGGTTTGCCAGGCAGAAGACTCACAGCTTTTGTGCAGCATAAATCTGCGGCAGTACCGGCTGTGGTGGGGGACAGACATTGTATGGGGTGAGGGAATGGCCTGAGCCAGAAATGCCCTGGTTTAGAATGGGGTCTGGGACAGGCCCCTCATGGAGTTTCCCGAAATTGGGTTCCCTTCTTTTTCAAATTTAGAGTGACACTGACTAATCCAGTGTTTTCCTTTTTTCATTTTGGACATATTCCAGGCTCAACAGTTTTCTTTTTTCCCCTATCTGGTAGTCTGACTTGCTGATTTTTTCTACATTGTTTTTTAGTATGACCATGCTTCCCACAGTTAAAACAAGCTCCAGGAAATGGAGTATTTCCTTTATCCACTCTCAGTCCTGCCATTGCCTCTGCCAACAATGCAGATTACCTCCAATACCATCACAGGCCTTTATGCAGATTACCTCCAATACCATCACAGGCCTTGATATAATCAACTAAATGTGCTTTTCCTCTGATAGGTCACAGAGCAGCCTGGCAATTGGGATTAGCATTGTCGAAAGCTAATAACTGCAACACTATATCCTGAGCAGTTGAATCTCCAATCATCTTTTTAAGAGACTTCTGTAACCGAGCTATAAAATCAACATAGGGTTCTCTGGGTCCCTGTTTTATAGCACTAAAGGAAGGGTATTGTTCCCCACCTGAAGTGATTTTTTCCAAACTCTAATGCATACTCTTCTAAGCTGTTCTATGGCATCATCCTGCATGACCAGTTGTGCATGTAAACCAGCCCAGCTGCCAACCCCCAAAAGTTGGTCTGCAGTTATATTAATTTGAGGTTGGACCTGGGCATTGTGAGTAGCCTGAATGGAAGCTTCATCTGCCCACCAAGTTTTAAATTGTAAGAACTGAGCAGGAGTTGGACAAGCTCAAGTAACAGTGTCCCAGTCAGTAGGAATCATCCAACTGGAAACAGTAACATTCTTTAACAGTCCCATTACAAAAGGAGAACCTGGTCCATACTGACTTATTGCTTGTTTTAATTCTTTGAGTAACTTAAAAGGAAAAGGCTTAAATGTAGCTATAATATTTCCCTCTTGATCTGGGGGGTGTATTCTAACAGGGAACTGCCAAGCCTCTAAATCACCCTCTTGTCTAGCTTGCTGAATTCCTGCATGAATAGAACTAAGAGCGGTTGCTTGAGGCGCTGCTCCAACAGTCACTAGGGCAACTACTTTTTGCCCAGTGTCCTCCGGAAAAGAAAGATCTGGGGGGTCATTTTCTTCAAAATAATAATGACGGGGTGCAGAAGGGTAGGGATAAACCTCTCCTTCATTGCTTTAGCTTTAGCTGGCAAATAAACATACTCTGTAACCTCTTCTCTTACTTTGCTATACTCTTGTTCTTCCTCCTCATCATCAGCGTGAAAAAGTTCCAAGGTGAAATGAACCAGACCCCACACTTGTCCCATTGTTACCCTGATGCTTCTGAGCTCCCCTTCTTACTCACCACGGGGATTGCTTTGAGAGTACTCAGGTGTCCTCCAGCTAGTTTTCCATTCCAACCATCGCTCCAGTGACCCTGCGACCTGGATTCGAGCCCACAAGAATGGACACCACTTGCCGAGACCAGCTCAGTCTGGGAGACCCTAACTCAGCAGCGCTAGAGGAATTAAAGACACACGCAGAAATATAGAGGTGTGAAGTGGGAAATCAGGGGTCTCACAGCCTTCAGAGCTGAGAGCCCCAAACAGAGATTTACCCACGTATTTATTAACAGCAAATCAGTCATTAGCATTGTTTCTATAGATATTAAATTAACTAAAAGTATCCCTTAAGGGAAATGAAGGGATGGCCAAATTAATTGCAGCAGGAACATGCCCTTAAGACACAGATCGCTCAGGTTTTGTTTGTGGCTTAAGAATGCCTTTAAGCAGTTTTCCACCCTGAGTGGGCCAGGTGTTCCTCACCCTCATTTCCGTAAACCCACAACCTTCCAGCTTGGTCATTATGGCCATTATGGACATGTTACATTGCTGCAGAGATTTTATTTATGGCCAGTTTTGGGGCCAGTTTATGGCCAGACTTTGCAGAGCTTGCTCCCAACAGAGATCTCCCTCTAATTTCCCAATTTCCTGGACCCCTCTTTTCTTTTCTGTGACAAGAAAACTGAGACTTTTATTATTTGATGTGCATCTTCATTTGGGGCCAAGTGGCTAAAGGTAACAGGTGTTATCATCTTTTATGACAGAAAAATGACATTTCTTCAGTATTGTCTAAAGTTAAACTTTGTGCAGTGATATACTAAAGGCTAGATTGTAGAATTGATTTTCTTATGTGGTAGCAATGAGGAGGATTCATTATTCACGGGAAATTTTAAAAGAATAATAAAATTGATCAAAAGTAGTCCTGGTTTTTATTATCATCAATTTCCAGCAATTAAAAAATGTCAGTAATAAAATACCCATCCCTAAAAAAGTATTTTGTTAGTTTAAGTTTCAAAACATTGCTACACTTCCTATTGAGAATTACTCCTATGTATTGTGTTTCAATTTTGAATGTTTTATTGCATAAACACAGTAAACATTACATTCTGTTTAGAATTTTATTCAGAGAACTTCCAGCTTTACATCTGCTCTAGTCCCATGAGAATTCAGCTATATGAACTCCTTTTAAGAGTAAATTCTTAACAGTTTGGAATTATTTTGGTTGCATTTCTGTGTCTCCAATACCACTGGTATTACATATTCCTACATTTAGGTGTTGGAATAAAAATAATGATAGCACATTGATTATAGAGCTAAATAGAATTTGAGTTACTTTGATTCTGTCATTGTATAGGATAACTTCAAATGTTATTTGCATTTAAAATTTACAACTGCAAATTAGAATGCAAATTGAAAGGTGTAATGTTTTTGTTTGGAAAGTGTGTATTTTAGTTCTTCAATCAACTATAAGTGAAACTATTGATGAACCTAGTTATGGCATCTATTGTATATCAATATGTAAAGAAGACAAATTTTGGGAAAATCACTGACAAATTTGCAAAAGTGAGACATGAAAACAGAGATTAATATTAATGATCACTGTGACAGATCAAAATGTGAATGTATTAGTTTTCTGTAAAAAAATGTAATTAAAGGAATTAATCTGTTGCTTTTTCATGTTTATACCGTAATTTAAAAAATTTAGTAGCATAATATGAAGTCCAATAAATGAAAATTGTCATTGTTTGCATTCTTTTCCTGATCATTATTTGTTTTATTTTATTTTGTGATTATTACTGAGGATATTTTTGTGATATAGAGGAGTTGTTAAGAAATCATCAACTACATCTGTCAAATAAGCTACTTATGCTACTGACTCTATTTATCCCATGAAATAGCAATTGCTCTCTTTTAGGTAAAAAACCCAGGGAAATGAGGGCATATGTCCACTGAAAGACAAATTCATACTTATATTATTAAAAATAACCAAATACTGGAAACAACCCAAATGCCCATCATCAAGAGGGTGGATAAACTGTGATGTTTTCACAAAATGGACTACAGCATGATAGTAAATTTATTAAACTAATGGTACACAATGACATGGATAAATCTCAAAAACATTATACAGAGTCTAATAAGCCAGCCACAAACACCTACTATAAAGTTTTGTTTACAAAAACAGGCAACACTACTATGACAAAAAAAATCTACATTTACAAATGATTTTCTATAAAATAGCTTGATTTACTCTTGGTCGACCTTATCCTCTCATGAATATATTCAGCTCATAGCATTTTTTTTCTTCCAGATATAGCTAAAAATAAAAAAGCCAAAGAATGAATCTGGTTTCCATTGACCTCTTAGTAGATGAATGGCTACATGATTCCTCTTATAGAGCAGTCTGATCCACCCATATGCCCCCTAAGACATATTCCTTAAGATATTCTTATGACCATCCCATATAAATTTTGCTCTCTTAATCTATCCATTCTTCCGTCCATGATAGTTTGCATTTAAACAAAATTCTACCTTCCTCCTCTCTTGCTTCTTCTATTTTCTTCCTCACCTCCTTCCTCCTGAATTTCTCAAATATTAATCTTTTATATTTCAGGACTTTTTGACCATGCAGATGGGCATTGCTCTGTTCTTGTATTATTCAAGTTGTTTTTTATTTTTTTTTTCGGTCCTCACATTCATGTTTATCTTCTTCAAGGCATTCCAGAAAGGCATGCTATACCTTGCACAACTCTAAAATTACCTGAAAATGTCTTTTTTCAGACTCTTCTGATGCCTAGGACTTCACGTCCTCTGTGTCCCCCAGAGACTTCAAATTCCAGAAGACTGATTAAAACCTGAAATGAAGATTGACTTTTATTTATTCAGGACATGAATAACCATTTTTCCGGTAATTGATATATTTTATTTTTTCTGATTACTAAGAATTATATATTTGCCAATCTTATTAGCAAATCCAACAAAAAGGCCTAAAATAATTTAGTTGACCTGATAAAATGATAGCTTCCTTTCCTTTCCTTCTCTTTTCCTCCCATATATTGAGTATAATGTTTCATTGAAAAGAACAACTTGATACATTGTTCCAGCTATGTCTCACTATCTAGCAAGATACACCAACATTTAGAGCTTAAAAGACAATTTACTTTTGTATCTCATATTTCTTTCGGTTAACATAGCTGTGTAGCATGCTGTTGAAGTCAGGCTTTTCCTGGAGCTACAGTCATCTTAGGGGGCTCCTGGGCTAGAGGTCAAGATGGCTCACTCATATGGCTGGCAGTAGCTATTATCTAGTAGCTCAACTTGGGCTTAGACTAGAGTGCCTGTATGTTACCTCTTCACATATCCTGAGTTTCTTAAAGTATGCAAGTTTGAATCTAAGTGTTAGCATCAAGAGACTGAAGCAGAAGTGGAAGACCTAACTGTGGAAGTCCCACCAAATAACCTTGGCTGCATTCCATTGGTAAAGCAAGTCATTAAGCTCAGACTAAATTTAAGGGGAGGGGATTTAAACTTCCCCTGTTAATGGGGGAGTGAGAAGGCCACATTGCTAAGGAACATGTAAGATAGAACATATTGTTGCAGTCATATCTTGGAAAGTAAAATCTCTCATGCCTACTATTTTTAAAAATGAAGACCCAGTGAATTACTTTATGACAGTTTAACAAGGCTATTACTTTTTCTAGTAATTAGCAGTGATAGTGAGTTGAATAGGTATGAAACCACAGAGCCTAGGACAGGGCCTGGCATATGGCAGGTGCTTAAATAAATACAGGCTTGATAAAGGAAACACATAATCTTAGTTGTTTTAAATGTAATCTTAGTTGTTTTAAATGCATTGATGTAAGATTTATGCATATTATAACCTTAGAGTGGGTAGAGAATTTATTTATTTTCCAGACACATAAATATATGTCAGGCACTTGTGAAGAGTTACCCTGTGCACTGAGTACCAATTTGTCAGTCTGGTGAGACAGAACACCTAAATATACTATAAATTCCATGAAGCTAATTTGTTACTTGCAGATAGTTATAAAGGGACCACAGAAGGCTCGGATTCATGATGAGCCAGTCTCCCAAGTCTCAGGAAATCTTCCCAGACTGAGTGGAGTATTGTCTGTGCATGCCCTGCTTGCACCACAGCTGAGAGACCCTAGAAAGAAGCCTGCCCTGGTTTTATATACTGGGAGATTATATGAATTGCTGAGACAAAGCCTTGAAGGATGTCCTGTTTCTGGGAGGGACTGGAACAGAACCAGGTTGTTCCAGCAGGTTCCTCCTTATTTCAGGATGAGGCACACCCAGCATTTCTACAGTTATCCATGAGACCTACAAGCAAGGAAAGGGAGAGAACTAGGTTGTTTCAAAGCCACCTGGAGAACTATCTGGCAATATTTGTATCACGTTAAAATATTATCTCATTTAAGTTAACATAAACCAGGTGGGGTAGGTACTAATCTTTAGATTTTGAATTATTCTTTCTTCTTAATAAGAAAGTCTCACTCATATTTAAATATTACTTCAAGGTTTTTAAGTGGTGCTCATCTGAATGATTTTATCCTTTCAACAGCTTTGGAAAGATGGAAGGGAGGTAGTGTTTCCTTCCTTTACAAGGGAGGCAGCCTAGAGAAGTAGAAAAATACAAGATTTCAAATCTGAAGCCTTGTTATTTTACCTAAGTCTCCATTGAAGCTAAAAGAGACCACAACAGACTCCAGTAAAACTGCTAGTGCTAAAAGACAAACAAAAATGAGTGTTTGTTTCTAATTTAACTGGGGACTGCTTTAATTTCTTCCATGTAAAATGGGGATAATAATATGCACTCATCTGTATGTTGAGCTAATCAAGTGATTCAATGTATGTGAAAGTATTAATTCATTACAGAGTGTACTTTCAAATCAATGTATAAACACAAGTTTTTATGTTTATGAGCAAGTTAAGATCTGAGTTTCCCAAAGTTACATAACCAACAAATGTTCAAGCCAATGGGAGAATCACTGTCATAAACTGAATTGTCACATTTAGCCAATATGACCACTTTAGAAATATTTTCATTATTATCATCGTAACGTGAGAAACGTCAGGAGCTCCAATACTATTGAGAAGCTAAGATATTTTACATGCATAAATGTTGTTGAAAGTTAAATGTAAAACTGCAATAAATAGATTATAATAATTTTTAATAAAGAAATACATATATATTTTAAAAATAGCCTCAGGAGATGTAAAAAACATTTATCTGTAAAATTCTTCTATAGAAGAAAGGCTTCAAAAAGTAGCATTGCCTAAAATCAATGTTTTTGTGGTAAGGAATAATTTGACCATTAAGGATAGAAAAAAATTTCTACAAAGTATGAGAAACAGGAATCATAAATCAGATAAAATTTGAAGCAATTTGCAACTTAATTGCTTCACCTCTTTCAAAGAAGACTCCAGACCATAGTCTACTATATAATACACATGAAGAAATATTCGTTGGCTGAAGGATTAAGCAATTCCAAACAATCTTTCCTTAATACTATGTTAACATTTTGACTACATATAAGAAGGAAGTTGAGCTTTGGGGGACTTGGAGAAGCAGCTGTGAACTTCTGGCAAGGTCAAGGAAATCTAAACAATATTTAGACATTTGCTTTAAATTTCTATTTCTTCTTTTTATGATAAATTTTAAAACATTTTGCCATATTTTTTCTCTTTTCATTGTTGTGTTAAGTCATGCCAGCTAAAAAATGTAAAACACATTATAGAATTTTAAAGTTACCATTTAAACTCTGCAATGCCATAATTGATTCTGGCAAGGATCATCAAATGATGCTAAAAATCTTAGCTAAAAAATTGATGGGTCAAATGGTATTTCTGATTCTAGATCCTTGAGGAATCGCCACACTGTCTTCCACAATGGTTGAACTAGTTTACAGTCCCATCACCCGGGCACACGTATACCTATGTAACAAACCTGCATGTTATGCACACGTATTCCAGAACTTAAAGTAAAATAAAAAAAAGAGAAGGTTCTTGAGCTTTGCATTAAAGATGTCTAGTTGAACATATATTCACATATTTTGTCTGTTCTCTCAAGATAACAACAACAAAAAAGTGTAAACCTACAACAACAAGGAGACTGGGAGGAGAGAGGTGTGTGAGAGGGAGGAAAGAGAGAGAGAAAAAAATGATGGGGACCTGTATGTTCTCAAAGTGCCAAAGTATAATGTAATTAACTACTTGCTCTATGTAAGGGACAAACCATAACGCTATGGTAGGAAGATCTGGCTGTTACCGCAGTAAACCAGGGATCGGGTTTAGCCTCATTGTTAGTGAGACAGACAGACATTATGTGCTTCCTGATGCAAAGCACTGTGAAGGAATGGCATCTTCTACATAGTATATTGTTAAAAAATGTTTAATCAAGCCTTTGAATATGATTTTCACTGGGAAAAGAAAAATACAGGAATTAGGAAAACAAGTTAAAGAATGCATATATATTTTTTAATTTATTTATTATTATTATTATTATTATACTTTAGGTTTTATGGTACATGTGCGCAATGTGCAGGTAAGTTACATATGTATACATGTGCCATGCTGGTGCGCTGCACCCACTAACTCGTCATCTAGCATTAGGTATATCTCCCAATGCTATCCCTCCCCCCTCCCTCCACCCCACAACAGTCCCCGAAGTGTGATGTTCCCCTTCCTGTGTCCATGTGTTCTCATTGTTCAATTCCCTCCTATGAGTGAGAATATGCGGTGTTTGGTTTTTTGTTCTTGCGATAGTTTACTGAGAATGATGATTTCCAATTTCATCCATGTCCCTACAAAGGACATGAACTCATCATTTTTTATGGCTGCATAGTATTCCATGGTGTATATGTGCCACATTTTCTTAATCCAGTCTATCATTGTTGGACATTTGGGTTGGTTCCAAGTCTTTGCTATTGTAAATAATGCGGCAATAAACATACATGTGCATGTGTCTTTATAGCAGCATGATTTGTAGTCCTTTGGGTATATACCCAGTAATGAGATGGCTGGGTCAAATGGTGCTGGGTCGAATGGAATTTCTAGTTCTAGATCCCTGAGGAATCGCCACACTGACTTCCACAAGGGTTGAACTAGTTTACAGTCCCACCAACAGTGTAAAAGTGTTCCTATTTCTCCACATCCTCTCCAGCACCTGTTGTTTCCTGACTTTTTAATGATTGCCATTAAAGAATGCATATTAATCCAGAATGGGAAACATTTCACCAGTCAATTTTATAATTGGCCCAGTCTCTCCAAAATGTCATTTTCATTAAAAATAAAAAAAGGAAAGGAAGAGGAAAGAAATGAGACTGTTCTGGGTCAAAAGAGTCTTGATAGAGACAACAAATGCAATGTGATGCTGTAAAAGATAAGAAACAAATGGAGAAATTGGAATATATACTAGTTATAAGATAGTGTTGAGAGAATACTGTTAATTTTGTCAGATGTCAATATGGTACTATGGTTAGGAAGAAAAATGTCATTTTTGAAAAGATGCAGCCTGGAGTGTTTAGTTGTGAAATGTCACGATGTCTGTTATTTTTATTAAAATGTTAAATGTTTCTCTTTAAAACATGCTATACCTATAGTTTTTGTCCTTCTAGAAGATGTGCCTCATTTGCTTAACCTAAATCACTATTTTCTGGTCTCCATGACAACTCACAGATGGCTTGAGTTGGTTGTAAAAGTTATTTTGTGTACAGAGTTAAGTTGTTATTGTCAAGAATTTGGCAAATCAACAGCACATATCTCGATTTTCTCACTCAGAATACGATTCTCTTACAAAAGAGCATTGCTGCTTTCCTTGTGAATAATTAAAATAAATCACAGAAGTAACTGGCTGGGCACAGTAGCTCATGCCTCTAGTCCCAGCACTCTGGGAGGCCGAGACGGGGGGGGGATCACCAGAGGTCAGGAGTTCGAGACCAGGCTGGCCAACATGATGAAACGGTATCTCTACTAAAAGTACAAAAATTAGCCTTGAGTAGTGGCTTACATCTGTGGTCCTAGCTACTCAGGAGGCTGAGGCAGGGGAATTGCTTGAACCGAGTAAGCCGAGGTTACAGTTAGCTGAGATTGTGTCACTGCACTCCAGCCTGGGAGACAGAGTGAGACTCCAAGAAATGAAGTCACCACCATTTAATGATTCCTTACCTATCTATCAAGTACAGGGGTGAGGGCTTGACATTCATCCTGTCATTTGATTCTTGCACCAACTTTGTAAGTGCACATTATTAACTTTATTTCACAAGTGAGGAAACCAAGGTTTAGACATTTTAAGTTATTTGACCAAAGTCTCAGAAGCAAAGCCACCAAAACTGCCTTTTCCAAAGTCTGTGCTCTTAATCAGCTTTGCTATTTTTCCTTCCCCATGTCTATAAACAGACACTCCAATTTTAGTGAATATACCCACAGTGAACCTTGATGACGTTAAACATGGTTTTAATTGTTAAAGTAACTTTCTGATAAATTGCAATATCTGGCATGGAACATGAACATCCTTTTTTTTTAAAAAAAATTATGTTGGCTTTTTTTTTTACACATTTGCTTTTCCAGATAAATTAGAATTTTCTAGACAAATTACCTCCCTATGATTTTGTATAAAATTATATGAAATTTATGTTTATTTGTGAAAGTTAAGTTTTAATAGATTGAGCTTTCCTATTCAGCCAAAATTATGGAATTTTATACATTATGCCACTTACATATGGGAAAATGCTCAACATCACTAATTATCAGGGAAATGCAAATCAAAACCACAATGCGATATCACCTCACTCCTGCAAGAATAAAAAAAAATAAATTAATGTTGGCCTGGATGTGGTGAAAACAGAACACTTTTACACTGTTGATGGGAATGCAAACTAATGCAAACACTATGGAAAACAGCGTGGAAATTCCTTAAAAAATTAAAAGTAGGCCACGCGCGGTGGCTCATGCCTGTAATCCCAGAACTTTTGGAGGTCGAGTGGGGTGGATCATGAGGTCAAGAGATCGAGACCATCCTGGGCAACATGGTGAAACCCCGTCTCTACTAAAAATACAAAAAATTAGCCGGGTGTGGGCACACCTGTAGTCCCAGCTACTTGGGAAGCTGAGGCAGTGTCAACCCAGGAGGCAGAGCTTGCAGAGAGCCGAGATGGTGCCACTACACTCCAGCCTGGGTGACAGAGCAAGACTCCGTCTCAAAAAAAAAAAAAAAAAAGAAAAAATTAAAAGTAGATCTGCCATTTGATCCAGCAATCCCACTACTAGGTATCTACCCAAAGGAAAAGAAGCCATTATATGAAAAAGATACTTGCACACACATGTTTATAGTAGCACAATTTGCAGTTGCAAAAATGTGGAACCAGCCCAAATGCCCATCAATCAACAAGTGGATAAAGAAAATGTGAGATAGATAGATAGATATAACGGAATACTACTCAGCCATAAGAAAGAATGAAAGAATGGCATTTGCAGCAACCTGGATGGAATTGCAGACTATTATTCTAGGTGAAGTAACTCAGGAATGGAAAACCAAACATTGTATGTTCTCACTCATATGAGGGAGCTAAGCTATGAGGACACAAAGGCATAAGAACGATTCATTGGACTTTGGGGACTCGGGGGAAAGTGTTGGTGGTGGCGAGGGATAAAAGACTACACATTGGGTACAGGTTACACATTACACTGCTTGTGTGATGGGTGCACCAATATCTCAGAAATCACCACTAAAGAACTTATTCATGTAACCAAACAACAACTGTTCCCCAAAACCAATGGAAATAAAAAAATTTAAAAATTAAAAATCCCAATCATTCTATGTATTTTTACTGTTGTCAGAACTGTGTTTTTCACTAACCCTAAAACTTTTCCTTAAATTTTCCATTATTGTGCCTTAATTTTGAGTTAACAAAGCAGAAGCTTTGAGAAAACGAGTTTCAGGCCTGCACAGACTTGGGAAGTGAAGATTTTAGCTACAGTTATACAGAATTGGTGACTAGTTAACAGAAATAAAAATATGTCAAGTTGTAACACATGCTGGCTGGCCTTGTCATTAAACCTTAAGAGTTGTAAATCTAATACTTGTAAATATTCCCTTGAATGGTTGTATACTTAGGCCTACTGTTTTATAAGTAGGTAGTTCCTGCTTTAGATCAAGAAGGCAGGGATTTGAATACATAAAACATATTTTATGTCCAGAATTATGCAAAGTTTGTCATTAAAGACATGCACTGATGATGCAGACATATTTTTTCACCCTGTGTTTCCACAGGATCTCGTTTAGTTTCCTTTTCATTTACTTTCCAGGTTTATAAAACTCATGGATACACTTTTAGCTTGAGGCTTTTTCTGCATTGCCTTACCTATGTTTATGTTAGTCATTGTCTATTAATTTGGTTAATCCTTTCTCCCCATTTAATTTGCTATTTAAATAAAATTTATAATTTACTATTTAACTTATCATTTAAATTGAATCCAGATATTCAAAACACTGGCCATTCTTTCTACTATGATGTTTTTGTAATGTTTTATTCCACCTTCCCTGTGTTAGTCCCATTTGTAATACCAAGAAAATCAGATCATTTTTTGTTCTAGAAAGATAAAAAAAAAATTCCTGAAAGAGTAAGAAAATACACTTTTGAACCCGAAACAAAGTCTCATTTTCTAAGATTTTGGCATAAAATATACCGCGTACCTTTTGCTCTTGAAACACTTCATTGTTAATATATTCAATTTTAAGGTACTTATGAGTGGCAGGCTATGGGACTAGTTAGTTGTTGTCTAGAATCTCCTCTATAACCCTCAAGAAATAATGTATATTTTTAAAAAATCTTACCATTTTTTCAGTGTACAATATACAATTTCTTACATTGATCAATTTATTAACTCATTATTGATTTTGTGATTTTCACTGCTTTTATACAAATTTTTTCTTTTATGATCATTGTAGTTTCTTATACCCAAGTCCTGTTTGCCTTACTGAAAAAGAATTCTGAGAAGGGCAGAAGCAAAAGCTTCCTCATGTGCAGTGCTCACCTGCTCTCTGTCTGTTTGTTCTATAGCACTGTCTTCTTCACGTATGGGTGCCCTGGGTCTGGCCCAGATTAACAGTGGAATAAAATGTATTTTCCATTCTACATGATTATAATTGCTCTGCAAACTCCTTTATTTACAGTATGAAAAACAAAGAAGTTTTAGGTACACTGAGAACAATGAATGATAAAGAAATATTTTTGGAGAACACTTTCATAATTCTTTCCATTTCCTCTCTGTTAAAATAAATCGTAATAATTGTTTTGTGTTTTACACATAGTAGGCACACAATATGTTATTAAGTGAATGAATAAAACAATTTAGACTAAATATTCTTGTCTTAGTTATAAATTATTCTGATCATTAAAATAGTTAATGAGCATTTAAGGACAGACACCACTTACTCATTTTTGTTGTTGTTTCAAGTACATACTCAAGGATGAAGTTCAAACTGAAATTATAATACCACATTACTGTTTTTGTAAGATGAAGGAAACACAAGAGTTCATTCATCTTACAAAGACTCAGTAACATCTTTCTAACATGAATGAAATACGTGAAATACAGACATACATGTTTTAAAACTTACTTGCAGTTATTTAAAGGAAGACCCCACCTATATAATTTAAAAAGTGTTCAAAGTATTCATGCACTTCTAAATAATTCTTGAGCAAGGCATTTTTCAAACTTTCTCTTTAGTAGATATTTATAATGATATATCAGAATGCAAATAAAAATAATACTGTTAGGCCAAATATGACAACATATATCCTCTTAAAACATTTAAAGCTAAGATTTCCATTTGGTTTAAAAGCAATTTTGAAAAGTAACATGTTTCATTGCCTCCACTGAAAGATATGTAAATATAACAACAAAAATACTAAAAGTAATTCAAATTTCTGCAATATAGTTAGAAAATTTCTGAGTTCTTCTAAAACTTTTACTTTTTAATTTATTGAGTAGTCCTACTGAGCACTTCATTCCTGACACCCATATCCTATCTGAATAGTGTTTTCTGGCATTGACACCTGCCTGAACCAGCAGGTGTGCTTGATCAACTGTCAGTTAAATATATTAAGCTAATTTTTTTTCTTACCTACATTGTATAAATATTCTATCTGGCCCTTTCATGAGTAGGCAAACTTTGACCTCCTTACTTTTATTACTTAGACTCTTAAGAATACTCAAGAGAGTATTCTCTTGAGAAAATACTCAAGAAAGATTTTTCCATATGCATAATACATTGCTTTTACCCTGGCTTTAAAAAAAAAGTGAAGAAATGGCAGTTTGTTGAATAATATAACCCAAAGCCCCAAATGAGGCACACTGGCTTTAGGAATAGTTTGTTAGGGTTCAGTTTTTTCAGAACCCGGTTCCTCTCATTGCATCTGAGCTGTGCCTTCTGCTGTGTGGACTCCATTTTAAGCAGGTGTACCCTGTGGCTGCAGAATCTCTGCAGGAGTTCCTGTCACCATCTCTCTACAGTCAACCCCAGCAACAAAGTGTTCTAATTTTATATGTAATATGCCATACAGGCTGATTAGTCTTGCCTACATAGGGGTCATATGTCAATATATAACCTTTCTCTCTCATCATTACACCTATATTATTTCAAGAAAAATCCCCACTGATTTGGGTTGAGACCTAGAGACCAGAGTACTATATTCTACATGCTTTCCTCAGCTAGATTCACATAGGGCAGGACTGACATCCTCAACTCACCCAGAGGAAAACAGCCACAGGCAGCTCTATAGTCAATGGGGACAATAGTTTTGCAAATATTAAACAATGGAAATTAATTTCTTATTTTAACATTTTTTTTCATAGTTTCTGAGGTGGGAAAAATCTAGTACTTGACCTTTTAACAAGATAGCCTGAAGAGCAGACTTTTAAATTATTTATGTCCGAGTCCTGAATCATGTCCCTTAAAGAGGCAGTTCATTGGCTGAGCAGAAATCCCAAATCACAGAGCTGTACTGATCGGTTAGTTAATTAGGGCACTCCCAGGTGAGAAATGTTGAAGACTGGCAGACACTAACTTCCATTGTTTATCCAAGTCTGTTGGCACAATCTGTGGTTTGACTTTTAGAGGTGTTAGTGCAATTCTCTCACAATCTCCCAGCTCCACTTTAGAATGCCTGCACCTTAGTTACCTCAGTTTCTTTCATACAAACTTAATTACCTCTGAAGCATGAATTCCCCTTTGCCAGGTAACCTAACATATTCACAGGTTCTGGGAATTAGGATGTGTACATCTGTGGCAGGAGCATAATTTCGTCCATCAAAGGTAGACTTGGAAAAGAGTGTGTTTTGTCCAGATTCCAATTTATGGCACTAGAAATCATTTCTGGCTCTGCTCCTTCCTTACCTGGCTATCTCAAAGTAAACTTGGTTTGCAAAGTATGTAGGCAGCAGACCCTTGAAGGTTAAGCTTTAGGGGCTGGTCCCCATCACCATCTTGCATGGCCAGGACCTGCAAATTCCTGCAGTGACAGAAAGAAGCCAAGAGACTCACTCATGCAAGAGGTGAGTTGGGACACGTAGGTGGAGGACATAACAGAGACCCTGAGGGGTGACCACATCAATGAGACCCAAGTCAGAATCAGAACAGTGTTGGAGGGTAGCTGGTACCCTACCCATACTAGTTGACCAGATCAATAGTTCCAACAGGCACTGACTTTGGCTGTAAAAGCTGGCACCATGCCAAGCCCAGAAGAGTCACATGGTATTAGTAGGACAAAGACCTTCACTTTACTCCCAACAGATTACATGCCTTTCCCTGCTCCATATTCTCATATTCATCTCAGAGGTTTACATGAAAAAATTAAAATTAGTCAAATTAATTTTCTGTCATTTAGAGCATGACAGCTCTTGCTATATCTATTCCACGAACTGCTTAACAAAATCATTGATTAGAATCACAGACTCAGGTCATCTCCAGGCTGAGGTCATGACCCATGAGAGAATGGATGGGAAGTAATAGGATAAGGGACAATCGACTAACCCCTCTTCTTAAACTCTGGAATTTTGGAGGTTGTTTTCACTGAGAAAAGCCCAAGTCCAATAGTGATAACTCAGTTCATAAGTGATGGCCTGGGGCATGCTGTACAGACTAGGAGTGGGAGGACATATTCAGAGTCCCTAGCTGAGTCAGAAAGAGAACCTGCAGCTTGTCACACAGGAGCCAAGGCCAACATGAGAGATCCTGGCAGATTGGGAAGGGACATCACATGAATCGTGCAAGAATCAGCTCATCCACCTGTTTCCACACCAGCTAGGCAACTGAGGCAGAGATGGAACTACAACTTGAAAGTGAACATGAGCATATGAGAGAGGAGAAAGAGAAGAAAGGATTGAGGAGACAGCCTACACTTTCTGACAACGTTACAAAGATTACTGCTCAGCCTCCAGTGGGTCCACCCTATGCTCATACCTACACAAGGGAGGCCCTGCTGAACATGTAGCTGGAATTCCTGAGACAGGGATGCATTATACTGTGGATGGAGGGAGTTTCCTAGTAGGAGAAAAGACTTTCATCCAGTAACCAATTTTACTTAGCCAAACTACAACAGAACATAGTAGAAAATTCAATTCAGGTCTTCTAGAAGCAAGATAAGCAAACTTAGCAAACTTGAGTCCATTCAAAAGACTCTTACTCTTACCCTAAAAAACAGTAAGAGTCTTTTGAATGGACTCATGTTTACTAAGGCCAGAAAGTAATGGGGAGGAAGATGATGAAAAGTATTAATTTTCTTTTATCAGTTGCCTCTCTGAGTATAGAGCTGGTTCCACAGTTTGCATAAGGGTTCTATCTGTCTGGGAATATATTTTAAATTGTTGTAGAAGTAATGCAAAGAGAAAAAAAGGAATTCCTCTTCTGACTTCAAAAACAGGAATTTGTCTTGAAAGAATATTACATTATTTTACACAGCATTTTAGTATATTAAGAAATGGACTGGAAGTCTTAGAGATCAGAGTTCTATACTGTAAATATGGCTATGTCTCCTAGGCTAAGGCTGGCTTCTTCATGGTACAAGGAGAATACCAAGTAAGAGAACTAACTAAAGAGCTTCTGCACAGCAAAAGAAACTACTTTCAGAGTGAACAGGCAACCTGCAAAATCGGAGAAAATTTTCTCAACCTACTCATCTGACAAAGGGCTAATATCCAGAATCTACAACAAACTCAAACAAATTTACAAGAAAAAAACAAACAACCCCATCAAAAAGTGGGCAAAGGACATGAACAGACACTTCTCAAAAGAAGACATTTATGCAGCCAAAAAACACATGAAAAAATGCTCACCATCACTGGCCATCAGAGAAATGCAAATCAAAACCAAAATGAGATACCATCTCACACCAGTTAGAATGGCGATCATTAAAAAGTCAGGAAACAACAGGTGCTGGAGAGGATGTGGAGAAACAGGAATACTTTTACACTGTTGGTGGGACTGTAAACTATTTCAGCCATTGTGGGAGTCAGTGTGGCGATTCCTCAAGGATCTAGAACTAGAAATACCATTTGACTCAGCCATCCCATTACTGGGTATATACCCAAAGGACTATAAATCATGCTGCTATAAAGACACATGCACATGTATGTTTATTGTGGCACTATTCACAATAGCAAAGACTTGGAACCAACACAGATGTCCAACAGTGATAGACTGGATTAAGAAAATGTGGCACATATACACCATGGAATACTATGCAGCCATAAAAAATGATGAGTTCATGTCCTTTGTAGGGACATGGATGAAATTGGAAATCATCATTCTCAGTAAACTATCACAAGGAGAAAAAACCAAACACCGCATGTTCTCGCTCATAGGTGGGAATTGAACAATGAGAACACATGGACACAGGAAGGGGAACATCACACTCTGGGGACTGTTGTGGGGTGGGGGGAGGGGGGAGGGATAACTTTAGGAGATATACCTAATGCTAAATGACCAGTTAATGGGTGCAGCACACCAGCATGGCACATGTATACATATGTAACTAACCTGCACATTGTGCACATGTACCCTAAAACTTAAAGTATAATAAGAATAAAATTAAAAAAAATGAGCCCATATTTTCTCACTTAGTGGTGAGGGGAGAAGAGTAAGTAGATAGAGAGCAAAGGGAAGCAGTCAGGTAACTGTATCCCAATTTTGTTCTTACAAGCTACAATTTGGAGTTCCAGAGGTTTGTAGATAGTTTTAATAGAGCCTGAGGGAGGGAAGACTTTTAGCCAGAGTCTTGTTTTAGAGTGTAGAAAGGAACCAGTCTTTCCTGCATAATGCTGGAGCATGGCCTGCAGCATGGCCAGGCAGAGGGTGGCCTAGAAGTTTTCCCCTCTCTGTGGGTTGTGATGGGACCAGGAGCCCCAGAGTATCACTGAAGGGAGCACTCAGGCTGTATGTGACCTTCTATTTGGGTGATATATGAAATTCCTTGAATTGATAGGTAATTTAATTTGCTCTTATGTAGCTCTCACTGAACTCAGGTATTTATTTCTTATGCAACTCCACACTGCTCTAAAACTGAATTTTAAATGAAAAAACCCTAGTTTTGTGCTTTCACTATTTACAAAACAAAATTCAGCACTATATAACATTTCCTCCATACCCTTGAGCAATATCTTTGGAGATGATTTTCAAGTTACTATAGTGCTGCAGAGCAGGAAGCCTTTGACTTGGAAGCCATGAACAAACCATAAAAATCCACAAAGAATGAAATGTACCCATTTATAGAGGGAGACTCATGGACGTTTTCATTTGCAAAATGTTAGAGGCAACCTTTGCAACTCAAGAGGGCTGTTGTGTAAATATACTTTTTTTCTTTCAGATTCTGTGACTTAACACTTTTCAAATAGTCTAGTTCTTGAAAGTGGTTAAAGCATCTCAGATAAAATCAGGTCATAGGTTTCCCTGGCATTTAAAGGATTTGCAAATTCCTGTGGTCTTTTTTAGAACAAGCAGCTCTATCTAAAAATAGACCATCAAAGGCTTCTACGTTAGTCTGTTCTCACACTGCTATAAAGAACTACCTGAGACTGAGTAATTTATGAAGAAAAGGCATTTAATCACCTCACAGTTCTGCAGGCTTAACAGAAAGCATGACTGGGAGGCCTCAGGAAACTTACAATCATGATGGAAGGGAAGCAAGCACCTCCTTCACTGGTGGCAGGAGAGGGAGAAAGCAAAGGGGGAAGCGCTACACACTTTTAAACAACCAGATCTCGTGAGAACTCATTCACTATCATGACAGCAGCAAGGGGGAATTCGGCCCCCATGATTCAGTCACCTCCCACCAGGCCTCTCCTGCAACACGTGGGGATTACAATTTGACATGAAATTTGTGTGGCGACACAGAGCCAAACCATATCAGCTTCCCATGAGAACTATGAGGTCTGTCAGTTTCAGTTACTTGAAAAGTTTTTTATCTGAGAGAGACATCTGTCATTTTTGTTGCAATATCAGCGGTTACTGCTGCTCTCAGAGACTCAAAGTTGGCAATGATGTTGATTCCCATAATATCCTATTTATTTTTTCATTCCAGTCTAGACAACCACACACTTAGCCATATTGTAGTGCCTATTGCTATTGTTCTGCCAGATGTGTTATGCTTAATAGAACACTTTAATACCATATTTGGTGTGAGATATGTGGTTACTGATGTGAAAATGTATTATTTTCAATACAGATCATGAATAAGGATCAGAAGCATTTTACATTCACCTGAGATGTCAACAGTGTACATTGACAGTGTTGCCCCAGGGTTATGCTAACTCTTCTACTCTGTGTCTAAAGGAAACTTTGTTTGCTGGACATTTTGCAGAACAGCAGTCTAGCCCATTGTGTTGCTGATATCATGTGAATTGGACCTGGAGGGTACTCTGGATAAGTGACCTTGTAAATTGCATGTGCTCCAGGAAATGACAGATAAAACCAAGAAAAACTGTATATTGGGAGCATGTAATTATTACATGTGACAAAAATAACATATTTTAAAGAAGTTATTGGTACCTAGACAAAGAACAGTCACAGCTGGATTTGATGGAGAGAAGAGGATGTCACCTGGAGATCCTAGCTTTTGTTGAGATGGAGACTAGATGGGAGTTGGGTTTGACTCCCTTGGGGAGAGGCTGAGAGTGTCTTATGTGTGGAGAGAGGTTGAAACAGGCACATGATGATCAGAGTAGAAGAAACTTAGCTAATCACCAAGTCCACTTTTTTTCTTTCTACACACACAGTCTCCCTGTTCAGTTAACTGTGGTCATATGATTAAGTTTAGAATTGGTAGTGGCATACATCACCTACATTTCTGGCTAATAAGCACCTCATATCTTGAACCCTCTGTAAACATTCTTTCTCCAGCTTAACCCAGATGAGAACACAAACATTTCAGGAAGACCTGTGTGGAAAATGCTTGAGTGACAAGATGAAGGATTCTAAAACTCTGAATCACCAAATGGAGTAGAATAGTCTTTCAATCACGATCATGTGCTTGATACTTTGCATGAAGGAAAACTAAATTATTATGTCAATTCACTAAGAGAGTGGGGATTTTCTGTATATGCAGTTACTGTTACAGTAATTAGTGCACAGGTACAACGTCCAAAACCCCTCAACTCTGTATAAGTATTGGATTTCTTTTTCAGTATAGGGAAATGGATATTTAGGCTTAAGAATTTTAGTTGTTATCCTATGTGCAGTGAGAAGTTACTTATATGTTGTAAGTGGGAAGAATGTGTTCGTGTGTTGGTGGTGAAAAGACATTCTGGTGTTAGTGTGGAAAACAGATGGGATGATGGTGTTAGAAGATGCAGATAGTGTAGTTAGAAGGTTATTTAATACACTAAAGCAATAGAGGAATGTATCTTGGATTTTGAGGATAAAGGGGGAAATGAAAAGAAATAGTTGGATTTAAGAAATCTTTAAAAGATAAAATCTGGAAGACTTGACAATGGTTGAAACAATGGAGGTGAGGGTAAGTTTAGTGTCAAAGATATGTCCCTGGTTTATGGCTTGCATAAATGTTTGTGGGGTGACCCTATCCTCGGGACAGGGAACACTGAAAGATTACTGGGTTTGGGGGTAAAATAGGGGAAGATCTTAGTCTCAGCTTTGGACATATTAACTCTAAGGTAAATTTGGGATTTCCAGATGGAAATCAAGTTAATTAGGTAGTTGGGTTGTGGCACCATTAAGAGAAATAGGGGGAAGGGAAACAAGCTTATTATAAATTCTATTTAATGATATTTTATAAACATGCCCCAACAGGGAACCCTAGGGACACAATGTGTAGTTCCGATTGTTATAACTAGTTGTTTATGACTGACTTGGTGATTAGCTCACAATGCCCTGTAGAACAACTTTGACTCATCCCACTGGGAATCCTTTGGAAACATTGAGGGAATTTAATTTTTTTTTTAAAGAACGGATTTGAAAATAGAAGATAGAAATGCCATCTCCTTCCAGTTTGGAATTTTCAAGGAAAATTGATACACTACTAATACTGCTTCATCTCGGTACATTTTGTTTCTTCCAGACAAAGAGCATATTTTGTTTCCCAATGTTTCATAGGAACTGGGTGAGAGTGCAGAGATTTTCATAATTTTTATTATTTTAGCTTTGCAATTTGTCTGTAACATAAAATGTCTAAGTAAGAAATTAAAATCCTACACAAGATTTTTAAAAATAATTGACAACCAAAATATGAACAGACAGAAGTAAATACCCTTTTGAACATGTATATTTCAGTTAGAATTTTTACAGTGGAGGTAACACAATTGTTGAGAAGTTTTTAAACAAACTTCGATTAGCAGAAAAATGAAAAATTTAAGTAATAATAAGAAAAATCCAACATAGAGCTTATTTTATAACACGAAAAGTTTTCTCAATTAAGATGTAAGCTATGAAACTAAAATATAACTTATTTGTAATTTTTCAGAATAGGAAATTCTGGCTTAAGGTTTATTTGACTGAGTATAATAAAAATTCTTTAATTCCATGGAATTGTGGGAATATGGGCTGAAGTCACTAGAGTTAACTTCAATAGACTCCTTGTGTCTCCTTATGTCTTCTATAACTTAAGAAAAATTCACAAACTTACTCATTCTTGGCTAAATTATACATTGCAGGAACTAAAACTAGAAATATCAATAATTCAGTTACTTGAGATTATAAGGAAAATTGAGCCAGTTTATTCTGGGCAAAGATCTTTTATAGTTCTTAATTATTAACATGTGCTTTTGGATCTGTTGTATATGCTAGGGCTCTCTGTGAGTGTATATTTAAAAATAAAAATCCTAAAACGAATTCATTCTTCATTTATTTTCAGTAAAGATAATATCACATCTTACAACTGTTATTTATGCTACTATTTGATTCTTAGAAAATTAGCCTTTATTTATATTTTTAAATTATACAAACCCAGTTTTTCAAATATTCCTCATAGTAAAAAAATTTATGTTCCCTAAGTATTATGAGGCATGACTATAGAATTATGAAAAAAAATTTTATATGTGAAAATGCCAGAACAATTTATTCATTTTTCTTCTCAAGGTAATCTAGAAGGTCTATATTCATGAGAAAACCTCCTTTTGAAGTTCTTTTAGAGACTATATATCAATCACACACATTCACAAAAATCTCTTTACTTCATGAAAACACTAAATGTTATATTCATAGCAGTGATAAAAAATAAAGTATAAAAGAATAAATTTAATAAGAACATTACAGAAATTACAAAAATTCTAAAATTTCTAAAAATTCTGTTACTCTATTTGAATCTCTATCTTATATAATTACAGATAACTTTGGAGTATTAAAAAATTCTATCTACTCTCAATGCGCAAAAGTTTTTTCCATTGATAATATTCAAAATACCACGCGAATTTGCCTGAATGTTATTTCTGCATTTAAGCAATACGTAGGTACAAAAACTTAGAGATTATAGACCCCTAATTTTACATTGAAATTTTCAGTGACAAAACATCTCCTTTAAAAGGCAACAAGGTTTTATTGCTCTTGATTCTTTTTTCCACTATGACATGTTAGAGACTGTTCTTTTATACATCCCTTCATATATATATGTAGACACATGTACATACATATGTTTACATAACTTTATGTTAAAGAGATAATAACATACATGCTGTTTTTCTTGTGGAACTCTTATTTTGATTTATCCCTCTTGCTCTCTCCTCCACTTCCCCTAATCCGGCATCTACTCCCGTATTACATAAACCAGTGCTACTAATTTAGTATCCATTATCCACATTTTTCTCCATGCAAAGAGAGATTTAAAAGTGCAATTCTTGTTTTACAATAATGAAATTATATTGTTTTCACTCATAGGTATCTTGCTCTTCTCATATCTACACATTGTGGTAATTCTCCATTCAATTGGTATTTTTATGCCTGAATTTTATTCCACAGTATGAATGTACTGTGATTTATCCAACCATTTCACTGTGGATGTGTCTGGTCTTTGCCACTGTGAACAATAATGCATTGGATATTTTTTGTATATTTATATTTGAGTAGTGGTACTTTTATTTCTAGGTGGTATACATTAAAAATGGTAAATCAAAGGGTATATATATGTTTTATAAAATTAATGAGAGTATATAAAATTGCTTTTCAAAAAGACTGTTGCAATAAATATTTCCATCAGTAATATATGAAAATATTACTTTTCTCACCTCAGTTAGTAGCGGGTATTTTATTCATTTTAATTTCTGCTAATCTGATACATGAAAATAAAGATGTGTGTGTGTGTGTCTGTGTGTGTGTATGTGTGTGTGTGTGTGTGTGTCTATGACATAGAAATTTGGGTATCTTTTCATTTCATTTTTTGGTCATTTTCATTTGTTAAATTTATTAACTTGCTTATTCATATCATTTACTCATTCTTCTTTCAGATACTTTGCCATTTGCTTATCTATTTTTAGTTTTTATTATAGACATACATCTGTATCTTTCATATCCATTATAAAATATGTTTTCTAATTTATTATATGCCTTTTGATTCTGATAGATACTCTTCTGCTATGCATTAAAATTATATAGGAGCTATGTATTTATTCTGGCTTTCTTTCTTTGAATAAGAATTTCTCAAATCTCTAAGTTACATTAAATTTCTTAGAAAATATTTGTGGTATGAGGTAGAGCCTAACATTATTTACTTCCAGAGAAATAGCCAACAGTGCCAGTATCATTCATTAAATCAGTCATTCTTTTCCTTCTGTATTGAAATATATTTGTTTTATGCCAAATTCCTCTATGTATTGAAATATATTTCTGACCTCTCTATCCTATTGTGCTGATCCTCTTGTCTATTCTTATCCCAATATCTTAATATTTTGATTATTATGGCTTTATATTATAGCTCAATAGCAGTTAAAGTACTCAACTATTCTTACTATTTAGTATTTTCTTGGGGAAAATGGCAATGTTTTTCTTTCATATGAACTTTAAGATAAGTATATGCAGTTGTAGAAAAAACCCTGTTAGATTGAAAAAGATTTGTACTAAGTTTACATGTCACTTTGGATAGATTATGATTTTAAAACTTTTTATAATGGATAATTTTGAATGTATATTATTATAGAGAAGTAAGCCAGGTGCGGTGACTTATGCCAGTAATCCTAGAACTTTGGGAAGCTGAAGTGAGAGGATTTTCGAGCCCAGGAGGCTGAGGCTGCAGTCAGCCATGATAGCAGCATTGCACTCCAGCCTGGGTGAGAGAGGAAGACTCTGTCTCAAAATAACGAAACAAAACAAAATAAAAGTGGACAAATAAGGGTAAAAATTTAAAACTAATAAAACAAGAAGCATCTCTTGGGAATCAGTCACACCTAAAATGTCATCATTGTTATGACTCTTTTGTGACTATATTCTCTCTTCTTTCGTTTTAGTGATTGGCCAGGTCACACATGGCAGAAGAAAATAAGACTCTGGTGACTCACTTTGTCCTCACAGGACTTACAGATCATCCAGGGCTGCAGGTGCCCCTGTTCCTGGTGTTCTTGGTCATCTACCTCATCACCCTGGTGGGCAACCTTGGCCTGATGGCTCTCATCTGGAAGGACCCCCACCTTCACACCCCCATGTACTTATTTCTTGGCAGTTTAGCCTTTGCAGATGCATGCACTTCACCCTCTGTGACTCCTAAGATGCTTATCAATTTTTTATCAAAGAATCATATGCCATCCCTGGCTGAGTGTGCCACCCAGTTTTACTTTTTTGGTTCCAATGCAACCACAGAATGCTTCCTGCTGGTAGCGATGGCCTATGACCGCTGTGTAGCCATATGCAATCCCTTGCTTTATCCAGTGGTGATGTCCAATAGCCTCTGTACTCAGTTTATAGGTATTTCATATTTTATTGGTTTTCTGCATTCAGCGATTCATGTGGGTTTGTTATTTAGATTAACTTTCTGCAGGTCCAATATTATACATTATTTCTACTGTGAAATTTTACAGCTGTTCAAAATTTCTTGCACCAATCCTACAGTTAATATACTTCTGATTTTCATCTTTTCAGCATTTATACAAGTCTTCACTTTTATGACACTGATCGTCTCTTACTCCTATATTATCTCTGCCATCCTGAAAAAGAAGTCTGAGAAGGGTAGAAGCAAAGCCTTTTCCACTTGCAGTGCCCATCTGCTCTCTGTCTCTTTGTTCTACGGCACTCTCTTCTTCATGTATGTGAGTCCTAGGTCTGGATCAGCTGCAGATCAGGCCAAAATGTATTCTTTATTTTACACAATAATAATTCCTTTACTAAATCCTTTTATTTACAGCCTAAGGAACAAAGAGGTTATAGATGCCCTGAGAAGAATCATGAAGAAATAAATAGTTGTCAGACAACATTCAAACCATTTCTTCTTTATATTCTGCTGAGAAAACCCCAAGCCCTGTAGATTAGGACTAGTGGTCAGGGTGGTCCCTGAGCTCTGTGTAAAGGATCTCAGCTTCATATTATGTTTACTTGGATATGGATCCAGTGAAAGTCTGGTAACGTTTCCCAAAATTAGCTTATTTAGGAACGTTGTGCTTCATTTTAATCTGAGCATTTAGCTTTTGCAAAATAGCTATTTGCTAGGGACTTCCAAAGTTATAGGTAGTAACTGGCAATTTTACTGAGAAATATTTATAGTTGCACAAGAAAGACATAATTTTATCAGGATTATTTTTAACAAAATCCAAGCTATTATACCATATTACCTTGAAAAGAAAAGGGAGCAGTTGAATTGTAGTTGTTTCCCCCAGTTTGAGAGGCTCCTGAGGCATGGACATCTAGACAGGCAGGTTATATTGCTGGGATTGGTGTGAACTGATTGCTGATCTAAAATGTTCCCAAGTATATTATATCAGGTTTTAAGATTGTTTATTATATAAAGTATATTTTATGGAATGCAGCTGTACTGAAAAGTGGAGGTGAGGCAAACATACCTCCAGGAGCTAGGTGACAAGCAAGTTACTTAAGCTAAGAGACACTAGACCCTGCACTTTTCTTGTGCTAATTTGAGCTGTACTTATTTCAGTTTGCATTCAGTTATTGAAACTTGGGCAGTTGTGTCTGGGTATCCAAGACCTCTGTAATGCTGCTGCTTTGCATTATTTGGTATTCTTGCTTAAAGCTAAATAAACTTGGGTAATAAACATGGCTAAATAAACACTGGGTAAGTGTGATTGTCATTGTACACTTGAAACTTACTACGGTGGTCCAATGATTAAATGACGCTCATACAGAAGGATGGATAGGGAAAATCTTTTGAGACTTTAGTGCTGGGATGGCTGCTAACTTATTCTTGGTTTGTGGTAGTGAAAGATTTTTGAGGCAAATTTTGGGGGACAAATCTCATCAATGGAATTTAGATGATTTAGCTTCAAAGCTCTACTATTAAGCAAAATTAATTAATAAAAAAGGCAAATGGAAAATAGCTATATTTCTTGATTGTTATCAGTGATATTAGCACAATGGAAATTCTATCAGAAGAACACAAAAATTAGACTTGACTTATAAGAGGTGAGGAAAATATGAAAATAGAAGATGAGCTGTAACATGTTTTGCTGGAAATCTGGCAGAGATTATATTTACTTGTCAACTAGAAGTCACTTAGTGTGACCACTGACTTTTCAAGAGGTGTGAGGACAAGGCCAGATGACCACAGAAACTAGGAGGTACTGTTAAATAATTGAAGCATTTTGCCAACAGATAAACACTGGAAACCTGATGAGGTTTTGTTAGTCTGGATGCTCAGACTGTGTGTTCAAGGAAGTAATATTTTAAAGATAAGGAATCCATTCAGTTTGAATGGAATTATATGGCCAGCCTATATAAACTTTAGTATACATTTCTCATTCCCAATTATGATACACAATAGTTAAAGTAAAAATCCAACAAGCTTGCCTGCCCAATTCTTCCTCTTAATGGTAGATGAAGGATCCCTGCAGAGATAGTAGAAATATTCTAATGCAGACACTTTAGGTTGATTATAGATATAACATATAATTACTCTTAATGGAAAATGCCTTTAACACAAACTATGATAAATGCAGTGATAAGGACAGTTCATGATGCTTGGTACCCTTACATAATCTTCCTTTTATTAGAATATAATACTATACAGACGGCCATGACAAACATGTTAGCAAGCTGCTACTCTTGGATCTTGATGACAGAAGAAAGGTATGTAATATTTAAAAGGAAAGAAATGATCAAAAATGGTCTAGCTATGTGGAATTATTTTGGTGGCTAATAAAAGCAGTATGAAAAGGAAATAAACTGATGAAGGTGCTGTATAAAATATAGTGGTGAATTGTTACTGGCTAGGAGGTGGAAAACTCTTGGTACTTTGGACGACCATGCTTGCCTCACTGAACAAACTCGTCGAGTTTGTTCTATTTACTCCTGTTTGGGATATGTCAAAGAGTACTGGGAAAATAAAGTGGGTAAGCAAGGTGCAGAGGATACCTCTGTTAAGGCAATAGAATTTTTAAAAAGTTAAAATCTACTTACAAAATTTCAGCAGAGAAATCTAAAGATGTACACTTGTTCTAACTTAAATGGCTTTGGGGTGGTGAACAGAGTTTCCAGGGATTACCAGAAGCTGGAACACAATATATTGAGATACCAGCAAAAGGCAGAGAGGGCAACATTAAGGACGAAGATAAAACTTTGAGGATAATGTGATGCTGTCATAATAGGTACCAGAGCTGTATTAAATAACAAGTTGGAAAATATGAAAGTAAGAATGCCCTGTAGAAATGTCACCTCTACACAAGTGTCTTATTGGATTTGATGTTATGTGAATAGAGAGATTCACCATTGCCTGCTGATTTCTAATCAGGTATCAATTGAGCATGTCTGTACCCATTTCTAATTTGACATACAAATGAGAACCTTTAGAATTGTGCAAATTTTCCTCTGCAGTGATAATTAAGCAAAACCAGATCTCAGGAGGACAATGACAAATTTCTGCTTTGATTAAAAAGATAGTAGAAACAGGAATATTAATCCCTATCAACTAATTATATAAAAGTCCTGTCTGGTCTCTAGGGAAAAAGACAGTTCATGAAGACTAACCATAGACTACTGAGGACTAAATAAGATCCTTCTTCTGATGATATTCTCTGTGCCATGAATGGTAAAAGTCGTTCAAGAAGTATAGCAAACTAAAGGTGACTGGCTACTATAGAGCTGGCCAAGGATTTTTATTTTCATTCCAATTTCAGAAGAAAGTAAAACAATTTGCTTCTTTTTGTAAAGCCTGCAATACACATTTAAGATAATTAATTTTTCCAGTATAGACATGTATCTTGGCTAGGTAAGATCTAGACTTGATTCCTATAAGAGAAAATTAGTTTATTACATTGATAATATTATGATAATTTATCTTTCAGAGGAACTAAGAAATTAAAGACTTAAGAACTGTGATGACACATATGACTAACCCAAAGTGGCTAATCAACCTCATTAAACTATAGGGCCTTGCACAATCTGTAAAATTTTAGGGAATAATTTTGACTGGAATCACAATAGACATTCTACACACAACAGAATAAATTGCTGTCTTTGCAGCCCTGATGGATAAGAAGAGGACTATCTGCGTGTTGGTGAGTGCATTTATTGCACTTGAACATTTTATGAAGCCCCATATTGAGTTACTCAAAAGAAATCTGAGTTTTAATGAAGTCAGGAAAAACCACGAACTTTGAGACTTACAATCTATATTCCAAACAGTCTTTCTAGAACCACATCATCCATCATCCTAAAGTCCAAATGAATTTAAAAGTGTCTGTACAGCTGGAGTCCCTGGCAAACATCAACATTACCAAACAATGACACCATCAGGAATTTGGAATTTTTAATTACTTGATGTGCAGCAACGAAAAGCCTTCTTGAAAGACAAGTGTAGGCCTGTTATTAGGCCTTGGTGGAAATAGCGCCCTCCATGGAAACACAGCAAATAATATTATTTTATTTTATTATTTATTGTTTGTTTGTTTCACTTTTTAAAAGAGCAGTTTTAGGTTTATAGCAAAATTGAAAAGAAGGTACAGAGATTTCCTGTATACCAGACACACGCATTATCCTGCATTATCAACACCCCCAACAGAGTAGCACATTCATTTCAGCTGATATGCCTATGTTGACATACCATAGGCACCCAAAGTCCATAGTTTACATTAGGGCTCAATCTTGGTTTTGTGCATTCTATGTGTTTGGACAAATGTATAATAACATGTACCCACTATACTAGCATCATATAGAATAAACCTGAGATAACTATTGTGTTATGAGCAATGTCAAATACATGTTTTAAAAAACCTGAGGCAAGTCAACAAAAGTCATTGATTAAATGAAAAGTATATATAGGAATATCCACTGATGATGGCTCTAGGGGAGTGCTTCATATTCGTGACCAGTTTTCAGCACTGCCACTGGGACTGAATATAAGACACCCCAAGGAGATACTAGCTGTTAGTACTGAATAATCTGAACCTTATAATTATTCCCCTGCTATAGAAAAGCATGCTACCTGGTTTATCAACAGAAGATCCAGAATTGAAGGACAAGATGCATTTTGAAAATCTGTAGTTACTTACTCCAAAAATAAAGGATAAGATCTTGGTTGAAGAATGTAGAAGTAAATATATACAATGGGCAGAATAAGGGTAGGGTATAAGAGCCTTCGCAGTCTTATCTGGTGGATCAAAATTTGATTTTCTCCTCATTTTCTGTTGAAATTAAGAAATATTTTGATTTATTTTAAATATTAAGAAAACCTTGCTTTCCTGAGATAAACCTGACTTGGTCATAATGTATTATTATTTTTATATGTGGTTGTATATTATTTATTAATGTTTTTATTAGGGATATCTAAATTTGAGATCATGAGGTATATCAGAATTTCTTTGTCTTTGTCTGGTTTTGATATGAGATGTTTCTGGCCTTCGAGTAAAAGTGTTCCCTACTCCTTCATTTTCTTAAAATGTTTGTGTAGGATGACTATTTTTTCCTTAAGTATTTGTTAAAATTTGCCAGTAGCTATTTGTTTTATGATGAGAATTTATATATTTCAGCTAGATGATTAAATTATTGTAATATTTTAGTATAATAATATTCCCTTTTTCAAATGTTTGTAGTATCCTTAATGATGTTCCTCTTTCATTCCTGGCATTGGTAGCTTATTTTTCCTCTTTTTAAAAATAGTTATTCTAGTAAGAGTCTCATCATTATTTTTGACCTTTTCAAGGAAATAGTTTTTAGTTTATTAATTTTTTTCAATTGTTTTTATTCCATTTTATTGACTTATTTATTTACTATTTCCTTCCTTTACCTTATTTTGGGCTTAATTTGCTTTTTCACTTTTTAACTTCTTAGAGAGTAAATGTAGATAAATGACTTTAGACCTTTGTTCTTTTTCCATATAAATATTTAAAGCTATACATTTCCATTTAGGTGCCACTTTTATCTGTATTGTATATTTGATATATTGTATTTTTATTTTCATTCAATTCAAAATGTTTTCTATGTGTAAGACCTTTAAACTGAACAATTCACCCAATAATAATGCAAATTCTTTGAAGTGCACATGGTACATTCACAATATAGACTACAAAATTGGCCATTAAATAATCCCAGTAGATTTTAAAGGATTGAAATAATACAAAGTGTGTTCTCTGACAACAATGGAATTAAATCAGAAATGAATAACAGATATTTGGAAAATCTCCATCTATTCAGAAATTAATGGACACACTTCTAAATAACCCATGGGGGAAAGAAGAAATCTAAAGAAAAATTATTTATATGTCCCCAACAATTTTGTATGTTGAAGTCCTAAACTCCAATTTGATAGTATTTGGAGGTGGAGCCTTTGAGAGGCAATGAGGTTTAGATGAGGTCATGAGAGCAGGGCTTTCCTGATAGGATTAGTGTCCTTATAAGAGAAGATACTGAAGCTTGCTCTCTTTCTCTCTGCCCTGTGAGGACACAGTGAGAAGCTACCATCTGCAAGCCAGGAAGAGAGCCCTTACCAGAATCCCAATCAAGAACTTACAGCCTTCAAGCTGAGAAAATTAATTTCGGTTGTTTAACACACCCAGTCTATGTTATTTTTTAATGACAGACTGAGAAAACTGATACCTATCTCATGCAATTCTTGAAATTCTTTTAAAAAATTTGTTTCACTCACCTTTGTTCCATCTTACTCTTTTCTTGTATTCTTTTGTATTATTGATTTTTTAGCATTCAATTTTATCTCTACTTTTAGCTTACTAGTTAAACCTCTTTTTAAATAGTTGCTCTCTGTTTAAAATATACAGTCAATTTTTCACAGTCTGCCTTCAAATAATATTTCTTCCTATGTGTAATGTAAGGACTTTATAACTGTGTGCCTCTGTCCTTTTTGTCTTTTTATTATTTTTGTCACATATTTAATTTCTACATGTTATGATTTTCACATGTATTTTCACATGTTATTACTTGTGCTTTAAGGAGTCATTTATTTAGAAAGGCATTAAAAACAGAAAAATATTCACATATTTACCCATTTTTTTCTTCATTTCTTTGTGTAAACTCAAATTTCCATCTGCTTTCAATTATTTTCCCTTTTATTTTTGAAAGATATTTTCACTGAGGAAAGTCTTCTACAGTTCCTTTTTGCTCTCAGCACTTTTATTTTTTTATTCTGTTGTTTTCAGCTTGGAAAATTTTGACAAGAAATCCATTATTTTTATTTTTTCTGTTTAAGATGTGTTTTTTTCTGGATATTTTTCATATTTTGTCTTTCAGAAATTTAATTATGATGTGCCTTGGTGTAGTTTTATTTGTGCTTATGTTGTTTGGAGTTAATTGACCTTTGATCTCCTAATTTTAGTTTAAAATTTGCAAAATTTTTGGCCATTATTTCTTCAGCAATATTTTTGTCCATTACTTTCCTTCTGGAATATGAATTTCATTATGTTGTACCAGCTGATATTGACCAACAATGAGACTCTATTAATCTATTTTCAAACTTCTACAAATCTTTTTATGCTTCATGTTGGATTGTTTATATTGCCATTTTTTCAAGTTCACTAATCCTTTTTTGTTTCTGCAGAGGCTAACCTTCTCTTAACCCTATCCAGGAAAATTTTAATATAAAATATGGCCTTTTTCATCTCTAGAAATTCCATTTGATTCTTCTTTATGTTTTTTATTTCTCTTCTTATTATGCTGACTTTTATTATATTGTTTTATAATAGCTGTTTTAATATGCTTGCCTGTCAATTCATCATTTCTGCCGGTTTAGCGTCTTTCTATTGATTGCATTTTCTTCTGATAATGTATCATGGTTTTCTACCTCTAAGTTGTCTAGAAATTTTTAATTGGAGTTTTGACATTATACATTTGGAAATTATTCTGGCAGGCAGTTACATTTTTGCATGTAAACTTACCCCTTTCAAGATTGTTTTTCAGGTTTTATTTGGTGAGTCTGTATTATCTTTAGAGCTAATTTAGCTCCATTACTTAGGCTTAGTCCTTCTGGGGTGTCTAATGAATGTCCCATGTATTCAAGGGTGTCTCTAAACTCTGATTATTGGTAACATGAAAAATTCATGCCTGTGTTATCTACTTGAATTTTTTAACTTACAGATACTGAGTTACTTTTTTTGCCCCCAGTTGTTTGCTTTTCCACTGAAGTTTTATTCATATGAAGATAGATGTTTAGACAAAACCTTATGTGTACCTTTATGCAGACCTATGTAGTGCTTTGTTTGCATAGCTTTCTCTTTTTTAGTACTTTTGTAAATTCTAGCTACAACAACTTCTCTTAGCTGAAGTCATTGTCTCCTCCTGTCAGCAAGATTGTCAGTTCTGTTTGTGTTCCTATTACTTAAGACACAGTCTGGAAATTGTCTCCAGGCAGAAATCTGAGGCAATTATAGCATTCACCTCATATATTCTCAGGGTTCACAGCTGTTCTCTTCTGCCTATTGTACACTATCTGAAAACAATAGTTGTTTTCTGTATTTCGTCCAATCTTCTATTGTTTACAGTGGAAGTGCAAGTCCCATAGGCATTACTTTTCCACTGAGGGAAATGGAAGTATAAGACAACGTTTTTTATCACTTATCTCTGATTAAAATCTTCTAATACTTCTTTTAGGCTATCCAAAGAGTCTGCATTTCTTAGTGTAGCATAAAGATTCATAAAGAAACCAAGCAAATTCTTCATACCTGCATTAAATATGTAATTTACTAGTTCTATAACTTTGCTCCTATTCTTCCTTTCTTCCTCAAGGAAAATGCTTCATCTTTATACTTTTCTAAACTGTGTCCATTACAATTACAATACAGCATGAATTCTGAAAGTGATCAGTTGCCTCTTTGAGCTTAATTTTGTTATTTATGTTAATTTGTTAATTTAGTTAATCATCCATGCAATTACTGAAGAAAAGTTATGATACATCTAACCACAATTTTTATTTTCAAGGAGTTCAGCCTAGGGGAGGAAATAGATTTATAAAAATAGTGACTGTAATAGAGATTAAAAATGCTGCAAAAGAACCAAGTACAGGCATAGAAGTGGTGCAGGAAAGAGTATTGCTCAACTCTTACATGGAGATAATGGGGAAGAATAAAAAATAACTTGCTAGAATCAGTGGCACTGAGGCAGAACTGGAAGCATAAGAGAGTTATAAGGTGTCCGCCAGATACTCATTTCAGAATGAGGGAGCACAATATGTAAAAATAGTGCTCTAAGTTTGAATCTGCAAGTGTTTAAATATAGACGGAACACAGGGAGAGAAGGAGACGGGAGTATCAGAGATAAGACTGGAGATGTAAGAAGGATTAGACAATGGGAAACCATTTATGCCATGATAATGAGTTGGACTTTATTATAGGTAAATGTGGTACCAAGGAAAGGTTATGAATTACTGATTAATAGCCATTATAAAATCTGGAACATTTTGTGCCATAATTCAATATATATTCTTAGCCAGGGGTAGTGGCAGGCACCTGTAATCCCAGCTACTCGGGAGGCTGAGGCAGGAGAATCACTTGAACTTGGGAGACAGAGGTTGCAGTGAGCCGATATCGCACCACTGCACTCCAGCCAGGGTGACAGAGTGACTTCATCTCAAAAACCAAACCAACTAACAAAAAACAATACATATTCAATATACAACATTCAATATATATTCAATATTCAACAATATTTTGGCCATTACTCTCTTTCTGGGATATCAATTGCATATATATATATCTGATGATAGCATGGAAAATAAATTGAAAATAAGGTAAGATTGGAGATCAATAGAACAATAAGGATATAATTACAAATTATTGAAAATGTGTTTCCCTGAATTTCTGGAAATTCTGGTCTATTGAATATGTCTGGATTTATATGTTGCCATTGAAAAGGTCCTATGCCAACCTGGTTTTGTATTCTTTGCCTGAAAGCCCAGAGGGTATTTGTTTTACTTTATAACTTAATAGCTTTTAATGCTATGTTTCAAATTAATTGTTTCCCTTAATTTTCACAGGTGCATAGGTGCATAAGAAACTTACTGATATGTAGATTCATATTTTTTTATTTCTAGAAAATCTCATAATTTTAGTAATAATTCTATTTCATTGAATACTTTTTCAGAAACTCTAATTACATATATGTTGGATTTTATTCACCTGTAAGTGATATCAATCAGTTTTTCTCTGATAACTTTTTCTTTGTTTTCAGTTTTATATTTCTCACTTAGCTGTTTGTATGACTTTTCTTTTTTGTTGTTGCATTTAGGTCCCAGAAGATGGTTACATTTTTTCACATTTGAATTGTTTTAAGTCTGCCAGGCCCTATTTCTCCATGGGTTTTATATTTCATTCAAGTGGCAATCCAACACAATTTTCATCCACTTCATGAAATCGATCACATCTTTCTCAAGATCATTTCACACTAAAGTTAAGCATGTTTACTGTATCAGAAAATTAGTGGGTGAGATATTGGAACAATGGCTGAAGATAGACACTAGAGTGAAGCACGGAGAAATGGTTAAGGGGAAAGTAATTCTACAAGTGGTTGGTTCACTTAGGAATATTTGCGTTCTGACAATTCTTACTTGCCTAGACAGCATTGTCACTTCAGGAACTGGCATATTGAATGACATGATAACGTGAATCTTCCTGTTGACTCATCAGTTAATATCATAACTTTACCTCATTATATATACAAAAAATTAACATTTGAGCTAATTTGTAGGTATTTCTATTTTCATTACAATAGGTTTTGGGTGAACAGGTGGTATTTGGTTACATTGGTAAGTTCTTTTGTGGTGATTTCTGAGATTTTGATGCACCCATCACCGGAGTAGTATACACTGTAACCAGTGTGTTGTCTTTTATCCTTCACTCCCCTCTCACCCTTCCACCTGAGTCCCTTAAGTCCATTGTATCATTCTTACACCTTTGCATCCTCATAGCTTAGTTCTCACTTATAAATAAGAACATATGATGTTTGGCCTTCCATTCCTGAGTTACTTCACTTAGAATAATGGTTTCCAACTTCCAATTCAGGTTGCTGGAAATGACATCATTTTTTCCTCTTTTCATGGTTGAAGTATTCAATGGTATATGTTTTCTTTATTCCTTGATTGATGGGCATTTGGGCTGGTTCCATATTTTTGGAATTGCTAATTGTGCTGCTGTAAACGTGTGTGCAAGTGTCTTTTTTATATAATGACTTCTTTTCCTCTGGGTAGATATGCAGTAGTGAGGTTGCTGGATCAAATGGTAGATTGACTTTTAGTTCTTTAAGGAATCTCCATACTGTTTTCCATAGTGGTTGTACTGTTTACAATCCCACCAGCAATGCATAAGTGTTCTCTTTTCACCACATCCATGCCAACATCTAATATTTTTGATTTTTAAATTATGGCCATTCCTGCAGGAGTAAGGTGGCATCACAATGTGGTTTTAATTTGCATTTCCCTGATAATTAGTGATGCTGAACATTTTTTCTTATGTTTATTAGTCATTTGTATATCTTCTTTTGAGAATGATCTATTTCATCCTTAGCCCACTTTTTGTTGGGATTATTTATTTTTTTCTCTTGCTTATTTGGAGTTCTTTGTAGATTTGAAGTATTAGTCTTTTGTTGGATGCAAATTTGTGAAAAATTTTCTCCCACTCTGTGAGTTGTCTGTTTAGGCTGCTAATTACTTTTTTGCTGTGCAGAATCTTTTTAGTTTAATTACGTCCCATCTGTTTATCTTTGTTTTTGTTGCATTTGCTTTTGGGTTATTGGTCATGAAGTCTTTGCCTATGCCAACATCTAGAAAGATTTTTCTGATGTTATCTTCTAGAATTTTTATAGTTTCAGGTCTTAGATTTGAGTCTTTGATGTATCTGGACTTGATTTTTGTATAAGGCAAGAGGTGAGGATCCAGTTTCAATCTTCTACATGTGGCTAGCCAATTATCCCAGCACCATTTGTTGAATAGGATGTCCTTTCCCCACTTTATGTTTTTCTTTGCTTTGTTGAAGATCAATGGGCTGTAAGTATTTGGCTTTATTTCTGGGTTCTCCATTTCATTCCATCGGTCTATGGGCTTATTTTTATATCAGTACTGTACTGTTTTGGTGGCTATAGCCTTACAGTATAGTTGGAAGTTGGGTCATGTGATGCCTCTAGGTTTGTTCCTTTTGCTTTGGCTATGCAAACTCTTTCTTGGCTCCATATACATTTTAGGATTGTTTTTTCTGGTTTTGTGAAGAGTGATGGTGGTATTTTGATGGGAATTGCATTGAATTTGTAGATTGCTTTTGGCAGTATGGTATTTTCACGATATTGATTCTACATATCCATGAGCACGGGATATGTTTTCATTTGTTTGTGTTGTCTATGATTTCCTTCAGCAGTGTTTTGAAGTTTTCCTTGTAGAGGTCTTTCACATACTTGGTTAGGTACGTTCCTAAGTAGTTTTTTTTTTTTTTGGCAGCTATTGTGAAAGGGATTGAATTCTTGATTTGATTCTTGGCTTGGTCACTGTTGGTGTATAGCAGAGCTACTGGTTTGTGTACATTAATTTTGTATCTTGAAACTTTGCTTAATGCATTTATCAGTTCTAAAAGCTTTTTGGATGAGTCTTTAAGGTTTTCTAGGTATATGATCATATCATCAGCAAACAGCAACAGTTTGACTTCCTCTTTACTAATTTGGATGCCCTTTATTTCTTTCTCTTGTGTGATTGCTCTGGCTAGGACTTCCAGTACTATATTGAATAGGAGTGGTGAAAGTGGGCATCCTTGTCTTGTTCCAGTTCTCAGGGGGAATGCTTTCAACTTTTCCCCATTCAGTATAATGTTGGCTGTGGGTTTGTCATAGATGGTGTTTATTATGTTAAGGTATGTCCCTTCTATGCCAAGTTCTTGATTTGATTCTCAGCTTGGTTACTGTTGGTGTATCGCAGAGCTACTGATTTATGCACATTAATCTTGTATCCTGAAATTTGCTGAACTTTCTTAATGTTTCTATTATTTATTTATGCATTAAAATGACCAAAATTTAGTGGTTCTTCAGCAATCTAATTATTATCTCTCACAATTCTATGGTCTGACCAGGGTCAGCAGGGCGGTCGCCAGTTGGTCTGCAGTCATCTGAGGTCACGATTGGTCTGGATTTTCCGAGATGACTCATTCACAAATCTGGTACATTGTTGAAGATGGCTAGAAGACTGGGCTCAGCTGAGAGGTTAAGATTTTTTAGCCTCCCTTTCTCTATGTATAGTTTCAGAACCTCTCTCACCATGTGATTTATCTGGCAGGATAACCTAACTTTAGATGAAGGCTCAGAGCTCCACAAAAGGCTAGTGGAAGCAACTTCTTAAGCTTGGACTGGCACAACGTAGCTTTTGCCACATAAAACACCCTTGGAGCAGGACATAATTGTAACACAGTTATAATTGTGTAACAATATAAAATATTAATAATGTATTATTAATAACTGTTGCAATATATTGTTTAAAGAGAGTCATTGAGAACCCCATTGGGGCTCTCAAAACATAAATGCCAGGAGATGCGGTTTGCAGGAACCGTCTTTGGAAAGTGGCTACTACATTCAATTTCTTTTAATATGTTTCAGTCAAATCTAGTTTTCCTTGGCACCTAATAATTGTCTTTATTTCTTAGAATAGTTTTGTCTTCTTTAATTATTTCCTGAACTTTTTCACATCTATATTTTAATCTTTTAGCTCATATCTGTTCTTAGTTTTAGAAGTTTTGATTTGAGGTTTTATTTAAAAATATCTGCTTGTTTAAGATGTTCAATTTTAGTTTGTGTCCTGTGTTACAATTATCCCTGCTCCATGGATGTTTTTAGGAGGAACAATATTCCTAAGCAGAAAGAAATGTATTGGGTTTTTTATTTTATAATTTATTTTTTTCTTTTAACACTTACCATGGGCATTCTCAGTTGCTTTCCGGCAATTTAAAATGTAAAATTTTTCAGGATCATCAATTACATTTATAGATAGACATGTATGAGTGGTTTGGATAGTTAACGAAATTTTGTTTGTTTTTATTTTATTTTGGTTTTGGTTTATCAGATATTTCTTCTATAGTGAAATGAAAGTTTCAAATTTTGGGGACCTTTCTTGGAGAAAATTTTAAAGTGTCTTCTAATTTTGATTGTCTTTTGTTTCTTTGGGACACTTAATTTCCTTTTTTTCTTTTACTCCCAAGCCTAAGAAGGGTTTCTCCCTCTTCTGTGTTCCCCCTTCCACAGAGGTTGAGCTTTCAGAGAGACTGCTTGTTTTACTCCTGTATACTCCCATGTCTCTTTCTTTTGATAGCTCATAGCCTTTGCTCTTTCTTATCAAGTTTTCTGTATTCCCTTCACTTAGGATGTAACTTCCTATTTCTCAGAGTGATTTTTGGGTTCTGCTACTTTGAGGCTTTAGTTCTTCTCTTCTTTTATTCTGTAGGCTCCATCTTCTCTTTAGTCTGGTCCAGTCTCCAGAGTAGATGTTTGGGCATAATTTACTGCTTATCTGTAAATTGAAGTTTATACTATTCTGTCTTCTAGTTATACTAAAGGTGTTTTGGAGGGATATATTTGTTCTTGTTCATCAATAAAGTTTTTGCTTTTTGTTTTTCCAATTTAAGGATGTGTGGAGAGATTTGGATTTTGCCAGTTTCCATTATCTTATGGAAACCATATGGATACAAATGATTAATTTGATTTTAAGAGCCACCATTATTTACTTTTTAATAAAATAGGGTACAAAAATAAATATCTACTGAGTCCATCATTTTAAAATCTCTGGATTAGAAGCATAGTATGGAGGTGAGTCAAATCTATTTAAAAAGCTTGGGACAGAAATGACTATTTTCTTCCAACAGGTAATAATGGTTGGAATAATTTTGACCTTCAGAGACCTTCGTATTTTAATAAAGATTTTTTACAGCAATATAGGGACCATAAAGACCTCCTTACCTGCTTGATTATCTGGACAGAAATGGTGTCAAGTCCCATTTTTTTAAAAATCATTTCTCACATCTTTGTCAACTATGATATATGCTATTGCTAAACCCAATGGCTAGGCTATTGATAGACTTCTATAGACTACTTGACGATTTGTGAATCTAGCTTTTATTCCACAGAAATTCTACTTTGCCAGCAGCCAGCATAATATTTTGTTCTTTTTTTTTTTGTTTTTTTGTTTTTTTTGAGACAGGGTCTTGTTCTGTCACCCAGGCTGAGTGCAATGGTGCAATCTCGACTCACTGCAACCTCCGCCTTCCAGGTTTAAATGATTCTCCTGCCTCAGCTTCCTGAGTAACTGGAACTACAGACGTGAGCCACCATACCTGGTAATTTTTGTAATTTTAGTAAAGGTGGGGATTCACCAGATTGGCCAGGCTTGTCTCGAACTTCTGACCTCAATTGATCCACTCGCCTCGGCCTCCCAAAGTGCTGAGATTACAGGCGTGGACCACCGCGCCTGTCTTGCCAGTATAACGTTAAATACATCAGGCACTGTTAACAAAGAGGCATAATACTAAATCAATACTATGTTAATGTTCTTATTGGGGTTCTTATTTGCTTATGGATAAGCAAAACCTAATGTCAGTATAATATTAAAGCCCAAGCTAAGGCTGAAGAAGTAAAACTTGCCAATCTTCTCATAAAACTTAAATCTTCAAACAATGTCATATTTGGATTCTGCAGCAAGATTGATTCACGTCTTCTATACTTTAGATAAATATTTATCCATCCTGATACACAAGGATATCATTAGCTTGCCAACATGTTTATGTTGGGTATCACAGTGCAATCACAGAGGACTGATCACCATAAACAAAGAAGCAACCACTGTTTCTGTTTAGGGTAATATGAAACGAACACTAAACATAGGCAGGGAAGACAGATGGAACAGTTGAAAATTCGCAAATGTAAACACTTCTTTAGGACAAATTAGCTGCTACCAGATTTCACAGTTATCTGTTTAATTGTCAATACTGTGTGTAGTTTCATTTTATTAACTAATTCTTGGAGCATTAAAGATGATAAATTATCATGTATTCAATAAGGGGAATTAAAGTAAGTTGGGGATAAGCAAGACAAAACCTACTCTTTCCTAGTTTGATGAATGGTGAAGCTGGATTTTTACATATGTAAAAATATAATTTTTACATATGTTTTTAAATGGCTTAGAGAATATTGAAACAAGTTTTTCTGGGGGCAGTTAGCTTCCCTTTGTAGAGACCTCGGGTCAGTATCCAAGGTGGGTAAATGAATGAGAACAGGCTGACCCAGGGAAACCAGGTGGTTCTATTGAGGAGGAGATGCTGACACAAGAGAGCTTCTCCTTCCATGTAAGCCCATTGAAATCTTTTAGGGACTAAGGATGAAGGTGACTATGATGACTGAAATGCAGCCTGAGGTCAAGCTCTCTGTCACACCAGCCTTGAAAGTGATCACGTCTGTTCCTATGGAAAAAAACTTAATAAGTTGCCTTGAGAATGGTAGTCATTTGTGGTGACAAGAAATGACCCAAGGGAAATTTGCAGAAGTTTGGTGACAGGAAATTAGATAGCATTTTCACTAAATAACTTTCCAACTCTCGTATGAGGAGCAGTGGACGTTATTAGTAAGTAGGCCTTTCCATCAGTCCTCAAAACATCTTCTCTAAATGAGTACTGGGCTGACAACGAGAGACTATGCCAAGATTTCAATTATATAGGGTTTTGTTTAATTCATATGAAGAAGCCTTTCAACACTTATTAATCCTAATTCAAATCATGTTCTTGTCAGCTGGAGATGATCAGTTTCTTCTGATGTCAGTGTGATGTCAACGTCAGAATCTCTCACCCAACTGTAAGGTGAATTGATGGCATTAGTCTGCTAACTCCTAAAATATATTTGGAAATGACCAGTTCCCAATCTGTAATATTCATACTTTCAAGTTTCTTCTTATTATTATTGGTTTCAGAAACCATCTCAATCCTTTGAGTCACCAGTGTGACTTTCTCCAAAGTTTCAAAACTGAACCACGTGAGAAATACTTCCAAGAAATAAGAAAGTCAAACAATGTTTAATATTGGTATCTGCAATTTGCTCTGTCAAGTTTAAGAAGAAATCATGACAGGTTTATTTGTCTTTCTGCAACTTTCAACAAGAGAACAGAGAGAAGAAAAATAACATAATAAAAATATATTACACATATTCTAGACCATTGCACATTAAAAAAATCCCCTATGATGTTGCTTTATTTGATCTTGATACATTTTGTTCACTCCCTAATATTTTACACACACCTCATATTTTTCATAAATCTTCTCTAAGATATATAGGAGGGAAAGGCATAATATTTATTCTAAACTGTTCTCATCTCATGCTCAGATGAGTGGTTACCTAATTTTTTTTGCAAAATATCCCACATCCAGCATCCCATATCCAATAAATTGAGAAAAATTTATTTAACAGAGAAACTTAGTAAGAACAATGGAAGACAATGGCATTTGAGCTGGCTACTTCATGCATCCCCTCATGCACATTTGTGTTGCAGAAGACCTATTCCAACGGGCTGAAGAGCTGAGTGGCAACTGTCATTTCTCCCAGCTCTCTGGAGTAGAAGAGCTATCCAAGTAGATCTGGCAATGAAGAAATATTGGCAGATTCCATTTCTCTCAGCTCCATGCAGCAGCAGATTATATGGCGGCAGTTGGAGAGAGTGAGTAATGGATAGGTAGGTATAAAGAGATAAAGTTACCAGGCATGGTGGCTCATGCCTGTAATCCCAGCACTTTGGGAGGCTGAGGTGGGTGGATCACCTAAGGTCAGGAGTTCGAGACGAGCCTAACCAAGGTGGTGAAACCCTGTCTCTACTAAAAATGCAAAAATTAGCTGGATGTGGTGGTGGGTGCATGTAATCCCAGCTGCTTGGGAGGCTGAGGCAGGAGAATCGCTAGAACCCGGGAGGCAGAGGTTCCAGTGAGTTGAGATCATGCCATTGCACTGCAGCCTGGGGGACAGAGTGAGACTCCGTATCAAAAAAACAGAAAGATAAAATTTATGACTTAGCAATGGTTGATCCATAGATTTGAAGAGGAGTTCAACGTCAAGGATATCTTCCTGTTTATGGCTTGAATAACTGTCTAGTGGTGTTATTCCCCAAGATAAAAAACACTGAAAGATAACTGGGGATTCCAAATTTGGACATGGTGAATCTAATGTTCCTTTTAGACTTCCAAAAGGACATGTCAAGGAGATATTTGGATGATGGCATTGTAAATGAAAACAAGAGAAAAGAAAACAAACATTTCCTAAAGTCTGTTCATTGATATTCTGTATAGATGTCTGTACAGTATTCCCTTTGGATTACAAGTAGAGTTTTTAGTTGTTGCAGCTAGTTGCAGGGTAAAATGATGATTAAATCACAATGCCCAGTAGATTGAACTTAACTTTATCCTACAGGGAATCCTTTGGAAGTGTAAAGGGAATATCTTCCTTTCCTTTTCCTTTGGTTTTAAACAAAAACAAGTTTGGAAATAAAATACATATTATCTCCACTCATTTTGAAATTACTGGTTAAATTCAGTGTGTAAGTAACAATTACCTCATTTCTGCTTTTTTTAAGCTACTTTAGAAAATGTATCACTTTCCAATTTCCCAGTGTTTTTGTGGGAACTTGATGACAGTATAGTGATTTCTGCAGTTTCTATTATTTATCGTTTTGCAATTTGTCTTTAGGTGATAATGAGGTATCTATATAAGAAACTAAAATTTCAGTGAGGCATTGAGATTTTCTCAACCAACCATAAAAACCTAGACAGATGGGACAGGATGTCTTTCTGTAGAGAAGACAAATTTCTCACAAAGTTTCACAAATAATATAGTTTAATAGAAGAAGGAAGTAAATGGGAAGACATTATAATAAAAATGATTAAACAGCTTTGAAATTTATTTTATAATATAGAGAGTTTAGAGCTGAGACACAAGCTATGCAGATTGTTATCTATGTGATTTGTGGTTTTGCAGAATGTAAATAATTGTAGCCTTTGAGTTAGTGGCTGTCTATAATACCTAGATTTTTAAATATCATGGAATCATGAGAGTAAAAGCTAAAGTCAATAAATACAGCTAGCATTATCTCCTTTACCCCAACTTGAAGGTATTTCTTTCATCTTCTTCTTAAGGAAAAAATTCCCAAACCTTACTACTTCTTGGCTTCATTATACCGAATTCATGAAATGAGACTAGAAATATCTATTATTTGGTGACTTGGATTGCAAAGAAAGTGAAGCCATTTTATTTAGGACAAAATCTCCACTTTGGAAAGAAAATTATATTTCCTTAATATAACCTATTTTCAGCAAATATACTCCAGTGAAACTGTTAGGTTTGGTGTATTATAACAGGGATCCTTATGGGTAAGTGTTTAGTTTTTTAAACTTATTAAACCTTTTGTTCAGCTTAGTGAAGATGGAGAATAACAACTTATCATTGTTCCTACTGTTTAAATAAACTAAATTCGTCTAATTCATTCTGGTATTACATTTCTATTTATTATAAATATGGCTATGAAATTATGAAATTGTTTTCTTCAATGAATGTTATAATTTATTTCAACTCAATTTTTGTGTTAAATATATCTTTGTTTCTCTTTCAAGGAACAAAGGAGATTATATGGTCATTTCAAAATATTTGGGAAATTCTACTCTAGGTATTTTTTCAGAGATAGTTTATAACCAAGTCATAGAAGAAAATCAATCTTATTACTTCATGAAAATATCAGATACCATATTCATAATAGCAATAAAACCTATGAAACCCTTATGAGTAAAATTTAGTAAGAAAAGTGTTGAAAGTATATGAAAAAACTATGAAAACAACAACAACTATACTTGGATCTATCTTACATAATTTCCAGATATTTTTGACTATTTCAAAAAATCATTCCTGCTCTCAACAGTTGTCTATTACCAAATATTTAAATGTAAATTATCATGAAACATAAAAGATCATTAATAGATATTTTCTAAGAAAAATTTACAGATTATTTATTACTAATTTTACATTAGAACTAACAATGCCAAATATTCCTTACTAAAGGTAAAAATAGCATTTTATTATTCTTATTTCCACTAACATGCAGGTAATCATCATTTTGTATACATTTACCCCAAAACATTTGGGAACCTCTACACTGGAAATTCTTTCAAAGATAGTTTATAAGTTACAGAAAAAAATTAATCTTTATCTATGTTCATATCATATTTATTTATATTTATAAACAAAAAATTAAAAATAATATAAATGGAACTACGTAATTTATACTTCTTTCTATTTTGATTTTTTTACTTAATAATGCATTGAGAAAACGCTCCGATTTTTAATGGGTACAGCTCAAATCCATTTTCTTTATATCTGAAGACTATTCCACAGTCAGACTGTACCATAATTTATTCAGTCATTCTATAATTGATGAGTATTCTTTTTGTTTCCTGGCTTTGCCTTCATGAACGATGCTTTATTAGGTATCCTTGTGTTTCACGTTTGTGTCTGGTGACAATATTTCTAGAATATATATCCAGAAGTGAGATTGTTAGATCAAAGATATATAAATTACTAATTTTTATAGATAATGTCAGCTTTGAAAGGCAGCTAAAATTTATGTCCGTTATTTTAGATTTCTTTTTCACCTTTCTATCATCAGTAGATATTATTTCTCATTTTACTTTTTTGTTTATTTGACAAGCAAAAATGATGCAGCAATTTAAAAAATATCCTTATTTATTAAGGAGGTTGAACATTGTTTCATATATTTATTGGGTTTTTTTAACATATTTATATAGTCATGGTAAACATATCTGTTCATATTTTTCATCCATTTTTTTCATTGGGTTGTCTACTTGTTCCTGCCAAGTTGTAAGAGAGTATATGTGTTGTGTATATGTTTTTATAAGTATTAATGCAAATTACGTTACAGATATTTTTCCAACATGTTTTGTCCTTTCCCATTGTTTATGAATTCTTTTGCCATGCCATAAAAATTAGGTAGCTATGCCTATATTCAATGATTAGCCTAATTCTCTTTCTCATGCAATGGTTTTGGATTTGCATCTTTTTCCATTGCAATGGTCTTCCACATGGTTTTAATATTCCCTCTGGAGGGTGGTAGAATATGCCACACCAAAATACGCCACTTTGGCAGATGGATTATTTTGAGCTAAAAGTACATAAAGAAACAGCAGATGGAAGAAGGGCATTCTAATTTCACCTCTTCTTCCTCAAAACAGGCGATTAAAAATTCCCATGTAAAAGATGCCCTCCCTGTACCAGAAGAAATGAAACATTATTTTCATTTTTTAATGAATTCTATCCAAGAGAATTCTATACAAACAACGCTTGTTAAAATAATTCTAATCTTCCTTTTACCTCGCTACATAATTTAGCTGCTTTTCCACAATTGCTTCTCTTTGTTCAACCTGGTATGAAAGCCTTTAGGTTTTGCCACATGTTCAGGTCTTCATTTACTTATGAGGACTTTTATGTTATGTAAAACTTCTATACATTTGTATGCTTTTCTCTTCTGAATCTGGCTTATGTCCATCTGATTCTCAGGCCAGCTGAAAACGCTGAGAGAGTAGAGGCAAAATTTTGCTTCCCCTACACCTCAAATATATGCATTCATTTCAGTATTTTCCAGTTTTAGTGTCAAATACCTAAACACACACTTTGTAAACAGATTTTACTAAGGGATGTAAGTTAGACTTTAAAAACCGTTAATTTAATGGGAAACTCAAAGGTATAAATACAATAAAATGCCACCGCTTTGTGTTATCTTTAGTGATTGCCTTTGTAACATGTTTTCTTATTACAGTGATGAGTATGGATATATCAGAGGGAAATAAGACTCTTGTGACAGAGTTTGGTCTCACAGGACTTACGGATCGACCATGGCTGCACGTCCTCTTCTTTGTTGTGTTTTTGATGGTCTATCTCATCACCATGGTGGGCAACCTTGGACTGATAGTTCTAATTTGGAAGGACCCCCGTCTTCACATGCCCATGTACTTATTCCTTGGTGGTTTAGCCTTTTCAGATGCTTGTACTTCAACCTCTGTAACCCCTAGGATGCTGGTCAATTTCTTAGACAAGACTGCAATGATATCCCTAGCTGAGTGCATCACCCAGTTTTACTTTTTTGCTTCCAGAGCAACTACAGAATGCTTCCTCCTGCTGGTGTTGGCCTATGACCGCTGTGTAGCCACATGTAATCCCTTGCTTTATCCAGCGGCGATGTCCAACGAACTCAGCGCTCAGTTGATAAGCATTTCATATGTAATGGGTTTCCTGCATCCCCTGGTTCATGTGAGTTGACTATTGCGACTAACTTTCTGCAGGTTTAACATAATACATTATTTCTACTGTGAAGTTTTACAACTGTTCAAAATTTCATGCAATGATCCATCTATTAACGCACTAATGATATTTATTTTTGGTCCTTTTATACAAATATCCACTTTAACGACTATCATAATCTCTTATACTCGTGTGCTCTTTGATATTCTGAAAAAAAAAAGTCTGAAAAGGGCAGAAGCAAAGCCTTCTCCGCATGCAGCGCCCATCTGCTTTCTGTCTCATTGTGCTATGGAACTCTGATCTTCATGTATGTGCGTCCTGCATCTGGCTTAGCTGAAGAGCAAGACAAAGTGTATTCTCTGTTTTACACGATTGTAATTCCCCTGCTAAACCCATTTATTTACAGCTTGAGAAATAAAGAAGTCATGCATGCACTGAGAAGAGTTATAAGGAAGTAAACAGTTCCAAAGGGAAATGTCAAATCATTTATTTTTTCACCCTTTGCATAAACAAGTCAACAAGTCTTGTGGTTAGCCATGGCTCTGCCATTTCATCAGAGGGCTAGTGGTCAGGGTGGTCACTGAGCACTATGTGAAGAAACCCAGCTTTGTACAATGTTTACTTGGATTTGGGTCCAATTGAAGTGTCTTCACATCATCCATGGTTGATTTCTTTAAAAACATTTTACTTCCTTGTTTTCTGAACATTTAATCTTTGAAAATTTATTATTTTCCAGGGACCCTACACCTAAATTCCATTGAATAACCGACAATAATTGAAACCGTTATATAAGTGCCACTTAGTTCACAATCCTAGTTTACTGCACTAGGCTCTGTGATACTCTACCATACAAGAATAAAATGATGAAAACTCAGAGTCTTCCAGAAAAATTGTTCCAGAAATAAAAGTGACAAATAGTAATAAAAATTAAAAATTTAAAAAATGCTGTTTTTTTAAATTTTTTTATTATTTATTTATTATTATTATACTTTAAGTTTTAGGGTACATGTGCACAATGTGCAGGTTAGTTACATATGTATACATGTGCCATGCTGGTGCACTGCACCCACTAACTCGTCATCTAGCATTAGGTATATCTTCCAATGTTATCCCTCCCGCTTTCCCCCACCCCACAACAGTCCCCAGAGTGTGATGTTCCCCTTCCTGTGTCCATGTGTTCTCATTGTTCAATTCCTACCTATGAGTGAGAATATGTGGTGTTTGGTTTTTTATTCTTGCGATAGTTTACTGAGAATGATGGTTTCTAGCTTCATCCATATCCCTGCAAAGGACACGAACTCATCATTTTTTATGGCTGCATAGTATTCCATGGTGTATATGTGCCACATTTCTTAATCCAGTCTGTCATTGATGAACATTTGGGTTGGTTCCAAGTCTTTGCTATTGTGAATAGTGCCGCAATAAACATATGAGTGCATGTGTCTTTATAGTAGCATGATTTATAATCCTTTGGATGGTAATAGGATCGCTGGGTCAAATGGTATTTCTAGTTCTAGATCATTGAGGAATCGCCACACTGTCTTCCACAATGGTTGAACTAATTTACAGTCTCACCAACAGTTTAAAAGCATTCCTATTTCTCCACATCCCCTCCAGCTTCTGTTGTTTCCTGACTTTTTAATGATCACCATTCTAACTGGTGTGAGATGGTATCTCATTGTGGTTTTGATTTACATTTCTCTGATGACCAGTGATGATGAGCATTTTTTAATGTCTTTTGGCTGCATAAATGTCTTCTTTTGAGAAGTGTCTGTTCATACCCTTTGCCCACTTTTTGATGGGGTTGTTTGTTTTTTTCTTGTAAATTTGTTTAAGTTCTATGTAGATTCTGGATATTAATCCTTTGTCAGATGGGTAGATTGCAAAAACGTCCCATTCTGTAGGTTGCCTGTTCACTCTGATGATAGTTCATTTTGCTGTGCAGAAGCTCTTTAGTTTAATGAGATCCCATTTGTCTATTTTGGCTTTTGTTGCCATTGCTTTTGCTGTTTTAGTCATGAAGTCTTTGCCTATGTCTATGTCCTGAATAGTATTGCCTAGGTTTTCTTCTAGGGTTTTTATAGTTTTACATATGACATTTAAGTCTTTAATCCATCTTGGGTTAATTTTTGTGTAAAGTGTAAGGAAGGGATCCAGTTTCAGCTTTCTACGTATGGCTAGCCAGTTTTCCCAGCACCATTTATTACATAGGGAATCCTTTCCCCATTGCTTGTTTTTGTCAAAGATCAGATGGTTGTAGATGTGTGGTATTATTTCTGAGGCCTCTGTTATGTTCCATTTTTCTATATATCTGTTTTGGTACCAGTACCATGCTGTTTTGGTTACTGTAGCCTTGTAGTATAGTTTGAAGTCAGGTATGTGATGCTTCCAGCTTTGTTCTTTTTGCTTAGGATTGTCTTGGCTATGCAGGCTCTTTTTTGGTTCCATATGAAATTTAAAGTAGTTTTTTTCTAATTCTGTGAAGAAAGTCATTGGTAGCTTGATGGGGATGGCATTGAATTTATAAATTACCTTGGGAAGTATGGCCATTTTCACGATATTGATTCTATCCATGAGCATGGAATGTTCATCCATTTGTTCATGTCCTCTTTTATTTCATTGAGCAGTGGTTTGTAGTTCTCCTTGAAGAGGTCCTTCACATCCCTGTAAGTTGGATTCCTAGGTATTTTATTCTCTTTGTAGAAATTGTGAATGGGAGTTCGCTCATGATTTGGCTGTTTGTCTGTTGTGTATAGGAATGCTTGTGATTTTTGCACACTGATTTTGTATCCTGAGACTTTGCTGAAGTTGCTCATCAGCTTAAGGAGATTTTGGGCTGAGACGATGGGGTTTTCTAAATATACAATCATGTCTCTGCAAACAGAGACAATTTGACTTCCTCTTTTCCTAATTGAATACTCTTTATTTCTTTCTCTTGCCTGATTGCCCTGGCCAGAACTTCCAGCACTATATTGAATAGGAGTGGTGAGAGAGGGCATCCTTGTCCTGTGTCTGTTTTCAAAGGGAATGCTTCCAGTTTTTGCCCATTCAGTAAGATGTTGGCTGTGGGTTTGTCATAAATAGCTCTTGTTTTCAGATACGTTCCATCAATACCTAGTTTATTGAGAGTTTTTAGCATGAAGGCTGTTCAATTTTGTCAAAGGCCTTTTCTGCATCTATTGAGATAATCATGTGGTTTTTGTCATTGGTTCTGTTTATGTGATGGATTATGTTTTTTGATTTGTGTATGTTGAACCAGTCTTGCATCCCAGGGGTGAAGCCGACTTGATTGTGGTGGATAAGCTTTTTGATGTGCTGCTGGATTTAGTTTGCCAGTATTTTATTGATGATTTTTGCATTAATGTTCATCAGGGATATTGGCCTAAAATTCTGTTTTTTTGTTGTGTCTCTGCCAGGCTTTGGTATCAGGATGATGCTGGCCTCATAAAATGAATTAGGGAGGATTCCCTCTTTTTCTATTGATTGGAATAGTTTCAGGAGTGGTACCAGCTCCTCTTTGTACCTCTGGTAGAATTCGGCTGTGAATCCAACTGGTCCTGGACTTTTTTTGGTTGGTAGACTATTAATTATTGCCTCAATTTCAGCTCCTGTTTTGGTCTATTCAGAGATTCAGCTTCTTCCTGGTTTAGTCTTGGGAGGGTGTATGTGACCAGGAATTTATCCATTTCTTCTAGATTTTCTAGTTTATTTGCTTAGAGGTGTTTATAGTATTCTCTGATGGTAGTTTGTATTTCTGTGGGATCAGTGGTGATATCCCCTTTATCATTTTTTATTGAATCTATTTGATTCTTCTCTCTTTTCTTCTTTATTAGTCTGGCTAGTGGTCTATCTATTTTGTTGATAGTTTCAAAAAACCAGCTCCTGGATTCATTGATTTTTTGAAGGCTTTTCTGTGTCTCTATCTCCTTTAGTTCTGCTCTGATCTTAGTTGTTTCTTGCCTTCTGCTAGCTTTTGAATTTGTTTGCTCTTGCTTCTCTAGTTCTTTTAGTTGTGATGTTAGGGTGTCGATTTTGTTTTTTTATTTTTATTTATTTATTTTTTTGAGACAGAGTCTTGCTCTGTCGCCCAGGCTGGAGCACAGTGGCATGATCTCGGTTTACTGCAACCTCTCCCACCCGGGTTCAAGTGATTCTCCTGCCTCAGCCTCCTGAGTAGCTGGGACTTACAGGCATGCATCACTATGCCTAGCTAATTTTTGTATTTTTAGTAGATACAGGGTTTCACCATATTGGTTGGCCAGGATGGTCTGGATCTCTTGAACTCGTGATCCACCTGCCTTGGCCTCCCAAAGGGCTGGGATTACAGGTGTGAGCCACTGCGCCTGGCCTAGGGTGTCAATTTTAGATCTTTCCTGCTTTATCTTGTGGGCATTTAGTGCTATAAATTTCCCTCTACACACTGCTTTAAATGTGTCCCAGAGATTGTGGTACATTGTCTCTTTGTTCTCATTGGTTTCAAAGAATATCTTTATTTCTGCTTTCATTTTGTTATTTACCCAGTAGTCATTCAGGAGCAGGTTGTTCAGTTTTGATGTAGTTATGTGGTTTTGAGTGAGTTTATCAATCCTGAGTTCTAATTTGATTGCACTGTGGTCTGAGAGATAGTTTGTTGTGATTTCTGTTCTTTTACATTTTCTGAGGAGTGTTTTACTTCCAATTATGTGGTCAATTTTAGACTAAGTGTAATGTGGTGCTGAGAAGAATGTATATTCTGTTGATTTGGGGTGGAGGGTTCTGTAGATGTCTATTAGGTCCACTTGGACCAGAGCTGAGTTCAAGTCCTGGCTATCCTTCTGTCTCATTGATCATCAGTCTAATATTGACAGTGGGGTGTTAAACTCTCCTATTAATATTGTGTGGCAGTCTAAGTCTCCTTGTAGGTCTCTAAGGACTTGCTTTATGAATTGAGTGCTCCTGTATTGGGTGCGTATATATTTAGGATAGTTAGCTTTTCTTGTTGAATTGATCCATTTACCATTACGTGTGGCCTTCTTTGTCTCTTTTGATCTTTGTCAGTTTAAAGTCCATTTTATCAGAGAGTAAGATGGCAACCCTTGCTTTTTTTTTTTTTTTTGCTTTCCATTTGCTTGGTAGATCTTCCTCCATCCCTTTATTTTCATCCTATGTGTATCCCTGCACGTGAGAGAGGTCTCCTGAATACAGTACACCAATGGGTCTTGACTCTTTTTCTAATCTGCGAGTCTGTGTCTTTTAATTGGAGCATTTAGCCCATTTACATTTAAGGTTAATATTTTTATGTGTGAATTTGATCCTGTCATTAGGATGTTAGCTGGTTATTTTGCCCATTAATTGATCCAGTTTCTTCATAGTGTCAGTGACGTTTACCATTTGGCATGTTTTTGCAGTGGCTGGTACCGGTTGTTCCTTTCCATGTTTAGTGCTTCTTTCAGGAACTCTTGTAAGGCAGGCGTGGTGGTGACAAAATCTCTCAGCATTTGCTCGTCTGTAAAGATTTTATTTCTCCTTCACTTATGAAGTTTAGTTTGGCTGGATATGAGATTCTGGGTTAAAAATTCTTTTCTTTAAAAATGTTGAATATTGGCCCCCACTCTCTTCTGGCTTGTAGAGTTTCTGCTGAGAGATCCGCTGTTAGTGTGATGGGCTTCCCTTTGTGGGTAACCTGACCTTTCTCTCTGGCTGCCCTTAACATTTTTTCTTTCATTTCAACCTTGGTGAATCTGACAGTTATGTGTCTTGGGGTTGCTCTTCTCAAGGAGTACCCTTGTGGTGTTCTCTGTATTTCCTGAATTTGAATGTTGGCCTGCCTTGCTATGTTAGGGAAGTTCTCCTGGATAATATCCTGAAGAGTGTTTTCTAACTTGGTTCTATTCTCCCTGTCACTTTCTGGTACACCAATCAAATGTATATTTGGTCTTTTCACATAGTCCATATTTCTTGGAGGCTTTGCTCATTTCTTTTCAGTCTTTTTTCTCTAATATTGTCTTCTCACTTTACTTCATTAATTTGATCTTCTATCACTGATATCCTTTCTTTCACTTGATTAAATCGGCTATTGAAGCTTGTGCATGCATCACGAAGTTCTTGTGCTGTGGTTTTCAGCTCTGTCAGGTCATTGCAGGTCTTTTCTACACTGTTTATTCTAGTTAGCCATTCGTCTAACCTTTTTTCAAGGATTTTAGCTCCCTTGTGATGTGTTAGAACATGCTTCTTTAGCTCGGAGAAGTTTGTTATTACCGACCTTTTGAAGCCTACTTCTGTCAACTTGTCAAACACGTTCTCCATCCAGTTTTGTTCCCTTATTGGTGAGGACTGCAATCCTTTGGAGGAGAAGAGGTACTCTGGTTTTTGGAATTTTCAGCTTTTCTGGTCTGATTCTTCCCCATATTTGTGGTTTTATCTACCTTTGGTCTTGATGGTGACCTACAGATGGGGTTTTGGTGTGGATGTCCTTTTTGTTGATGTTGATGCTGTTCCTTTCTGTTTGTTAGTTTTCCTCCTAGCAGTCAGGCCCCTCAGCTGCAGGTCTGTTGGAGTTTGCTGGCGGTCCACTCCAGACTCTATTTGCCTGGGTATCACCAGCAGAGGCTGAAGAATAGCAAATATTGCTGCCTGATTCGTCCTCTGGAAGCTTTGTCCCAGAGGGGCACCCACCTGTTTGAGGTGTCTGTAGGCCCCTCCTGGGAAGTGTCTCCCAGTCAGGCTACACAGGGGGTCAGGCTCAAGACAGACTTGAGGAGGCAGTCCGTCTGTTCTCGGAGCTCAAACGCCATGTTGAGAGAACCATTATTCTCTTCAGAGCTGTCAGACAGGGTTGTTTTTGTCTGCAGAAGCTGTCTGCTGCCTTTTGGTCTATGCCCTGCCCCCAGAGGTGGAATCTAGAGAGGCAGTAATCCTTGCTGAGCTGTGGCAGGCTCCACCCAGTTAAAGCTTCCGGCCACTTTGTTTATACTGTGAGCTATTCAAGCCTCAGCAATGGCGGACTCTCCTCCCCACATCAAGCTGCAGTGTCACAGGTTGATCTCAGATGGCTGTGCTAGTAGTGAGCAAGGCTCTGTGGGCATGGGACCCACCAAGCCAGGCATTGGAGGGTATGTCCTGGTCTGCTCGTTGTTAAAACCATGGGAAAAGCACAGTATTTGGTCAAGAGTGTACCATCTCTCCAGGTACAGCCTGTCACGGCTTCCCTTGGCTAGGAGAGGGAAATCCCCTGACCTCTTGCACTTCCTGGATGAAGTGATGCCCCGCCCTGATTTGGCTCACCCTCCATGGGCTGCACCCACCGTCCAACCAGTCCCAATGAGATGAACCAGGTAGCTCAGTTGGAAATGCAGAAATCACCCATCTTCTGTGTCCGTCTCACTGGGAGCTGCAGACTGGAGCTCTTCCTATTCGGCCATCTTGGAAGCAACTCGAATGTATTTTCTTTAGGAATATTATTGGCATCATGGAGATTCTGATTAAATTTCCCTCCTTGGTGGTTAACTTAACAATGACTATATAAGTTATAATTAATTTGCTATTACATTTTTAAAAAATTTTGAATTAGGGCCCTATTCCTATAATTTGTTGTTGATGGTCTGTTATAATCTCTTAAGTTCTTGTTATCATTTGACAAGAAATAAATTTATTTCCACTTGTACCTGTCTCAACCTTAAATTTTTTTTTTAGTTTGAGTGGCATTACATGTTTCTAATTTCTGCAGTGATACTTTATGACTGCATTGTTAAAACTACAACTGATTACTACATTCTTATTAACCTTCTAGTGGATATAATGTTAGCAAATACTTTGTTTTAAACTAACCATAATACTGTTATTTAATGCAGCAAAATTAATAACAGTTGTTGGATATTATTTAATGTCAGTCTGTGTTCAATATTCCCAATTTGCCTGAAAAATTTTGTTCTTTGGTTGAACCAGGATTTAAACAAGATGTGCACATTGTATTTATATTATGGTTTTTAATAGTTCCACTTTTAGTGATATTCACTGCTGGCCGTTCAGATGTTGTCATTGCAAGCCTTCCATTATTGTGTTCTCTATCAACCCAAAACAAAATGATTTTAATGATTATTGGTTAGATCTTTTATTTCATCAGAGGTTGCAAAATGGGAATTCCCCAAGTGTATTATTCTTCTGCATTTGTTAGCTATAATTCTTCTACAAAGGAGAACTTTCTCTCGTGAATTTGGATTTCTGAAGTATGGTTCATGAAAGAGAGGCAGAATAAATTCCTGATTCTTTCCCTTCACTTATCTATTTTCAAAACATTTAGCTAGAGCTGTAGCAACTTCTCAAGGTGACCAATGAGGTTTATTTGTTTTTTTTCATTTGTTTAGAGGAGGTGTTACTATAAACTCAAAAATTTTAGTATATTTGATGTGATTAATCAATTGCAATAATTATACTTTTAAAGCTTAAATTATTACATAAAAGGAATTGCTTTAAGTTAGTTCCTGTGTCTTCTTTGGCCTTTTACACCATAGATTGGTTTTGCATGTTTTTGAACTTAGTATTATGGGAATCATGTGGTATGAAATACTTTAGATTGTGTCTAATATTTGGCTATTTCATTCAATGCTGTTGTGTAAATTCTGGTCAATGTGTTCTGGTACACAGGTATACACATTTTTGTTGGGCATATATGTAGGAATAAAACTTAAGTATCATAAAGTGTGCTTATTTTCAATATTTGGAGATATTACATTATCTATAAAAATCTGTACTCATCATCTTAGTTTATTAGCTGTTGCTTTGAATATCAATGATTCTTTGAGGGAAAAACAGGTTAACTACTTTAGTCTCCCTTCTCTTCTGGATCTTCGCTCCATAATTGCCTTGCTGATCACTGATCCCTATAGACCAATTATTTCATAATATTTTGTCCAGCTTTTCTGTTTTTTACAGGAGGAAAAACAATCTACTCTGCCATTGCTATAAGCAGATATTATAATTTTTAAAGATAGTTATTTTTTGTTTCTGTTCCCTAATATTTTAAGATTTCTCCTATAATTTTGTGTGTGTGTGTGTGTGTGTGTGTGTGTGTGAGACAGGGTCTCACTCTGTTGCTCAGGCTGGAGTGCAGTAGTGTAATCCCGACTCACTGCAACCTCTACCTCCAAGTTCAAGTGATTATCCTGCCTCAGCCTCCCGAGTAGCTGGAACTACAGGCATGCACCACCATGCCTATCTAATTTTTGTATTTTTAGTAGAGACTGGGTTTTGCCATGTTGGCCAGGCTGGTCTCAAACTCCTGACCTCAAGTGACCCACTAGCCCCAACCTCCCAAAGTGCTGGGATTACAGGCATGAGCCACCACATCCAGCCTTTCCTATAATATTTTAAAAACATGATTTACTAGTAAATTTTTAATTTGTGCAAACTTTGTCAGAGTTGATATTATTTTCTTTTTCTTATAACTTCTTTTATTTCTATTTTTTAATTTTAGATTCAGGGGTACAGGTGCAGATTTGCTACATGGCTATACTGTGTGATGCTGAGGTTTGAGCTTCTAATGATCCCCATCCATCACCTACGTAGTGAACATAGTACCCAACAGGTAATTTTTCAATCCTTGCCTCCTTCTCTCCTTCTCTCCTTTTGGAATCCCCAGTGTTTATTTTCACCATCTTTGTGTCTGTGTGTACCCGATGTTTAGCTCCCTCTTATAAGTGAGAACATGTGGTATTTTGTTTTCTGTCTCTGCGTTAGTTTGTTTAGGATAATGACCTCTAGCTCCATCCATGTTGCTACAAAGGACATGATTTCATTTCTTTTTATGACTGTATAGTATTCCATGGTGTATATATACTACATTTTCTTTATCCAATTCAGATTTTATATCATTTTCTTAAAATTATTTGAAAAATTTAATCCTTTCTCTATGTTGTGGAATAATGGCATTGAAATGGTCTTATCCTTAAAATTTTGGTAACATTTTCCTGTAAAACCATCTTTTCTTGGCAATTTATTTTTACAAAGACTTGAGAGAGATTTCTCTAATTTTCCTGTCAAAATAGGCATTTTGATTTTTGTCTCTAATAGGGTCAAGTTTGGTGAGTTATATTCTTTTATTAAATTGTCAATTTTTTTCTAGGTTTACAAATTTATCTGCCTAGAATTGGACAAAGATTTTGTGTATGAAATTTGCACAAAACAGAGCTACCCACAGACAATACATTTTCCCTCCTCAGTAAGTGAGTCTTAATCACTATGCTCTAAGTATTTCTCAGAGGAAATCTTTGCAGCTCAAGAGAGCTGTAATAAATTCCCATATTTGTTGGACATTTGGGCTTTTAGTATCTTGTAACTGGTCATATTTTGTTGTATTTTCTGCTATGACTAAGGCAGTGAAAGGGAAAATTTTGTAACCCTTGCTGGTAATAATCAGACTTGGTAACTCTCACGGCCTGCTTTCAGAAGACATACTGTCGATTAGTTGGAGATTTCAGGGCTTCCATTTGGTTTCATGAACTCTGTTAGCTTCACTCACTGAGTATGTGTCCCTTCTCTCACCAGGCTGGCATGCCACACAGAAATGCAATGGGTCTGGAGATAAACTGGATGCTTGGACACTTTTAAAAGAGAACTCTTAATTTTTATAGTAAGATTTTTTAAAAAGCAATAAACTCATTTTTTTCTCAGCAACATTGCATATGTGAGTCACAAATGAAATTCTGATTTTTAACTTCAACTCCTAGATTTATCTTATTGTCAAAAAATATCGGAATCATTCACCTGAAAAACCTGTTAATTACACTAGGCAAAAACTTTGTGTAGAATATTATTGAGTGTGAGGGAGGGGACATGTGGGCCTAAGGGTTTTGATTTTCCTTATAAGAGTCTTTCAAAGTTGTTTGAGAGTTTAAGTAGAGATGCTGTGATGGGTCTGAGCAGTAGTGACATCAGCAATCTGGCATTTTGCCAAGATGACATTGGCTCAAATGTAGAGATTAGCAGGAGGACATGTTAGAAAAACACGTGGATTATTAAAAGGTCATTTAAGTATTCCAGACAGGTGACGGTTTTCTTGAATTTGGAGAGCAGTTGATGGTTTCATGAGACATTAAAGAGATAAAACAATGCGCTTGACAATGGCTTGATATCAGTTTAAGGGAGAGTTTTTTCTGTACGGTTGGTTTCCTCACAGTGAAACCTGAAAACACAAAGTGCGTGGTTTTAGTTGTTATACTTGCATTTACCTGGGGTGATTCATTGATTAGCTCATAATGCCCAGTAGAAAAACTTTGCCTTTATCCTACAGGGAATCTATTGGTACCTTTCACTGAGGGAATTCCCCACTGCTTCTTTTTTTCCCCATAAATAGATTTTAAAAAGAGTACAAAATGTATCTTTTTGCTGTGGATATTTCCAAGGAAAATCTTTGCACAGTAACAATCACTTCAGCCTGCACCTTCCATTTTTCTTCATTTTAAGGATTTTAGGTGGAGTTGCAGTAGTAGATGTGAAAGCAATGGTGAATTCATCAGTTTGGCAATTTATAAAGATGACTCTGGCCCTAATCTATGGTATAGGAAATATAGGTATTTTTCTATTTTTTTTTCTCAAGGAAACCACCAGCTTTCCTTCAGGAAAACTACCACCTTCTCAATCTTCAAAAGACTTACAGAAACTGAGTGGACACCTGAATCTGTCTAATTTTCACTATTTGCAGTCTGTCAATTTGCCTGTTTAAAAATAAAATATCCAGGTAAGAAATGAAAATCCTGGTAACCATGTGAAATTTTCTGTTTTCTTTCATGATAGACAGTTTTTGATGCCTACCATAAATACTAGGTTTTACTGCTGAAACATACACATTAAGATTTCTTTTTAATAGTAAACTTCGAATAATACAAGAAAGAGACAAATGAAAAATATAATAATGACTGAAAAGTTTCAGAGGTAATTTCATGCTGTAGAAACTTCCCTTTGTCAATATATGAACAATTAAATTATGCTGTTCAAGCTTCCTTGTTTTTTCATAGAATAATGAGAAGATGAGATAAAGTCATCAATGATAAATTTCTTAGGCTCCTTAATTCCAAACTAATAGGGAGATACATATGGAGATTTCATTTATCTATCTATCTATCTATCTATCTATCTATCTATCTATCTATCTAGTTTATCTAATCTATCATATCTATATCTATCATCTATCTCTATCTATCTATCTATCTATCTAGCTAGCTAGCTAGCTAGCTATCATCTATCTATCTAATTATCCATCTACTTTATCTAATCTATTATCTGTGTATCTATCTATCTATATTAAGGGAAAAGATTCAAAATACTTGATAGTTCTTGACCTAATTATCCAAATTGGAAATATCAATTATGGGCTGGGATTGAAAAGAAAGCTGGTCAGGCTCACTCAGAACACAACCTCCACTTTGGAAACTAAATGATGGGTCCATAGACTAAATTTTAGCTGAGACATGTCAATCAGTCTTCTTGCTGCTTGTGTTGTGTTTCCAGGGCTCCTTGGGAATATATACTTTCAAAGACAGATTTTTAAAACAAATATTCTCTCATTCTGTTCTCAGTGAAGATGGGAAATAACAACTCATCCTCCTTCTTAATGTGGACCTATTAAGAAAAAATTGCCTTTGGATATATTTTAAACAAATCCAATTTTAATCAACAGGTAAATTTCAAAAATGTATTTTAATCAACAAGAATTATGTGTATACAATTGTGTTATTCATTTTATTTTGAGAAACAACTAAATGTAAACACTAAATTATAGGTGCATTTTCTGCTTCTAGGTAATCTAAGACGCTTTCTATTCACCTCCAAATATCTTCAGATTTTTTCACTTAGATTTTCTTTAAGACAAAGTTTATAGTCACAGAACAAAATCAAACAAATTTCTTAAAAAATAACATCAAATATTCCATATATAATATTGACAAAAATTATACAATATTTAGCAATGTATCCAAAAGGTACTTGGATATGAAGAAAACTATTAAAACTTATACTTGATAACTTATTTATTTACCAACATTTTGACTACTCCCCTGCAAAAAATCACTCTTAATGGTTGGAGTCAGATACCACTGAGAATATTTAAAAGAATTTGCTACATAATCAAAAAAAATTGTGTGAGATACAGTTTTACAAAAAAATTGTTATTAATTTCTATTTTTTATTAAAATTTGTATTGCTGCCCACTAAGTACAGTAATAGTATTGTTATTCTTGTTTTGCTCCATTTCTCTTCCTCTCTATTAACAAGCTTATGCATATTCTTTAATGTAAAGCTTTATACATATAAAGAGATATATAATTGCATAAATAGGGTGATAACATATTTTGTTTTTATTACACCCTTTTTTAGGGGGACTGCTTATCTCTCTCATCTCCCTTATTCTCTCCTCTTCCTATACTCAGACAAGAAACATTAACAATATAATTTCATCCAATGTTTATGTTCATGTGGTTATATGCAAATAGGTGTGTGTGTTCACAGATACACATAGAATAAAACTTTTTAACAATTTATTATCTGTTAATGTGATCAAAACATAACCATTTCTCTACATCAGGCTTTTCTCACTTTACTAACAATTTTGGAAGTTTCTGAGTCAACTGGTAGAGCTGTAACTCACTTTTAAATGGCTGACACAATTTTGATTAGGATGATTACATCAGGATTTGTTCAACCTTTGCTTCATCCTGATTGGTTTTTATATTATTGCTAGTCTTTTGCCACCATGAATAATGTTTTGGTAGATCTCTCTTCCTATGAAGTGATGTTATTGCTCTAGAATAGATTACAGGCATGGATTGCTGAGTTGAAAGGTATGTGTATTTTTACTTAAAAACAAGTCAAATTTTATTTAAAAGACTTAGTAATTTATTTTCACCATTAAGTGTGAGAGCAATCTTTTCCAAATTCCTGCAAGCAGCAAATGTTGCTAACCTGAGGAGTGAAAAAGTTATATTTTATTGTTACTTTGTTAGTACATCATATATGCTGGAAAAGTTGAGCATTATTTTCCTAACTTTATTAGATATTTTAAAATATTTTCAGTGACTTGCCTTTTACTTCCTTTTTAATTTTTCTATGAATTATTTAACTTTTCTAATCAATTAGTAAGATTTCTTTGTATGTGACTAGCTACTAATTTTTATCTATCATATTTACTGTAAATATTTTTTCCAAACTTGTATTCACCTTTTACCTAGTAAGAGATTTGTCACATACTACGTATTCATGAAATTAAAAATTAGATTAAATATGCCTATATCTTTCTTATAATTTATGGGATTCCTGTCTTGGTTGGGTAATTAAATTATATTTATTTCATTAATTTTCTTAGAATTTTTAAATTGCTTATTTATTTATTTATTGTTTTTTGAGATGGAGTCTTGCTCCGTCACCCAGGTTGGAGTGTAGTGGCACAATCTCGGCTCACTGCAACAATCACCTCCTGGGTTCAAGTGATTCTCCTGTCTCAGCCTCCCGAGTAGCTGGGATTACAAGTGTGCACCACCATGCATTGCTAATTTTTTTTTTTTTTTTTTTTTTTTAGTAGAGACGGGATTTCACCATGTTGGCCAGGCTGGTTTTGAACTCTTGATCTCAAGTGATCCTCCCACCTTGGCCTCCCAAAGAGCTGGGATTACAGTCATGAGCCACTGTGCCCAACCTAAATTGCTCTTTTAATTTTTACTTTCAAGTGCTTGATCTATTACAATTTTAAAATCAGGTATGAGAGAGAGAACTATTCTTACTTTATTTCCAGATAGATAGACACTTATTTACACTTGTACTATATATTGAATAAATCATTTTTTTCTCAATGATTCATCACCCATGCAATATACTAAATTTATATATATACTTGAAACTATCTCCCAGAGTCCTTATTTTGTTTTATTATTATATTTTTCTATTTCTAATCATGTCTTATTCTATGGAATGTCTTTATGTTTTAACACTACTGCACACTGTACTATTCATACTGTTCATATTGTCGCTTCAACTATTGTTATTTATTTAATTATAAAAAAATCAGCAAAAATATGAATTTATCTTTTATAATTTTAATGACATTTTATTATATCTTTAATATATTATTTCATTTAATTTTAACATCTCGTGTGTATTAGAATTTCCAAGATAATACTCCATAATAATGGTCATAGTGAGCATTTGAACCAGTTTTTAATGTGAAAGGAGCTTTATTACTTAGAACATGTGTGCTCATTTAACAACATTTAGCATATTAAAATAGCTTATTCTATTTCAATTTAAAGTTTTTAAATTAGAAGATGATCATTAAATTGCAATAAAATTGTTCACATTAAACAGTAAACCCACTTCTTTTATACTAGCAATGAAAGTCTTACTATATACATGTTTCTAATTTTTAGAATCAGTTTTCCAAACACTTATCATTTGGAAAGAATATTTACTGAAGGGTAAAGGGATACATAAACAAGGAAGATGCATTCCTTTTTTCAAGTAAAATGTGACTACTTTCATCATCTTTTATGACTGTGTTCTTCACTTACTTTTTCATTGCAGTGATCAGCATGAGTGGGTATAATGGAAACAAATAAGACACAGATTAAGAACTTCGTCCTCCAAGGACTTACAGATCATCCAGAGCTGCAGGCGCCCCTGTTCCTGGTGTTCTTGGTGATCTACTTTATCACCATGGTGGGCAACCTTGGCCTGATGGCTCTCATCTGGAAGGATCCCCACCTTCACACCCCCATGTACTTATCCCTTGGCAGTTTAGCCTTTGCAGATGCATGCACTTCACCCTCTGTGACTCCCAAGATGCTTGTACATTTTTTATCTAAGAATCATATGATATCCCTGGTTGGGTGCATGATCCAGTTTTATATTTTTGCTTCCAGTGCAAACACAGAATGTTTCCTTCTGGTAGTGATGGCCTATGACCGTTATATGGCCATATGTAACCCTTTGCTTTATCCTCTAGTGATGTCCAATATCTTCTGCATTCAATTATTAGGTGTTTCATTTATTATTGGTTTTTTTCATTCTATAATGCATGTGGGTTTGTTATTTCGATTAACTTTCTGCAAGTCCAATGTAATACATTATTTCTACTGTGATATTTTACAACTGTTTAAAATTTCCTGTACTGACCCTGGAGTTAATATGCTCCTGGTTTTTGTATTTTCAGTCTTTATACAATCTTTCACTTTTATGACTATCATCATCTCTTACTCCTATGTCCTCTTGGCCATCCTGAAAAAGAAGTCTGAGAAGGGTAGAAGGAAAGCCTCTCCACTTGCAGTGCCCATCTGCTTTCTGTCTCTTTGTTCTACGGCACTCTCTTCTTCATGTATGTGCGTCCTGGGTCTGGATCAGCTGCAGATCAGGACAAAATGTATTCTTTATTTTACACGATAATAATTCCTCTGGTAAATCCTTTTATTTACAGTCTGAGGAATAAAGAGGTCATAGGTGCATTGAAGAGAATAATAAATAAATAAACAGTTTTTAAGGCAAATTTCCAACTTCTTCTTTTTAAACTTTGCAAAAATAGGGGGCCTCGAGTTATACAAATTAGCCTTGGCTTTACAATTTTAACAGAAGGTTGGTGTCCATGAGAGTTTCTGAGTGCTGCGTGATGAGAGTCTGCTCCAATAGAGATTTGCTTCAATGGAAAGGGGCCTTCATGTCACACAAAACTGAATTCCTTGTAAAATTCTTTCATGAAGAATAGAAAATCCTTTCTTTTAACTGAGCATTTAGAATTTAAGTGTTTACTTTGCAAATTCCTACTAGATTAGATATAGTAGTTTATAATTTTTCTGTGGCAGAAATTTGACTATTTCTTTTTTGGGTTTGTTATGACTGATCCCGAACAACTGTCCAGAGCCTGTGTTTTGAAAGTCTTGCTGCTTTTCAACTATTCAGAGACTCAGGTAAAGTGACTTCTTGGAGGAAGCTGCCCTTGAAGAGAAAACTTTCTTTGTAGTGAAGAAAAGTGTAGACTGTAGAACACTTGGTTATGTATCCCTTTAGACTTGGTAGAATTTAGGAGTAATGGAAAACGAGATAAAATAAAAAGTAGACTGTGGAATAAAAGTATGGCTTAAATTTGTGAGAACACAAGTACACCTTACCGGGGAAATTATAAGCAATAGTACTATTCAAGATTTTGTGGATTTTGGAAGATTTCAGGCTATGTGACCTCAAGAATTAATGGTCGGCTGTACTATATTTATGTACACTTAGTGTAGCAAAAACTCAGAAATTGTGTAATCACTATTCTTACAATTTCTTCAATTTTTATTATTCAAGTAAAACTATTTACTACTGCCTTTACACAATATAACATGTCTTCATTTGAGTAAGTGCCACTGTGGAATGGTTCTGATTTCTGAAATGCTTTTTAAAGGCCTTCAATATAATCTTTACTTTTCTGTCATTGACCATTCTGTAAGGAATGTATAGTGACTTTGTTGACAGAAGCAAAGTCTATGGACATAGGAACAGATAGTTTGTTGTTAGCGTATAGAAAAGCAACTGATTTCTGTATGTTCATTTTGTATCCTGCAACATCACTGAATTTGTATCAGTTTTAATAGTTTTTGGTGAAGTCATTAGAATTTTTCATGCAAAAGATCATGTAATCTGCAAAGAGAGACAATTGTCTTTCTCTCCTTCCAACTCAAATGCCTTTTATTTGTCATTTTTCTTGCCAAATTGCTCAGGTTTGAACTTCCAGTACTATGTTGAACAGAAATAGTGACAGTGGGCAATCTTGTTTTGCTCCTGATTTTGAAGGAAAATCTTTCAGCTTTTATTACTGAGTATGATAGCTGTGAGCTTATCATATGGATTTTATTAGGCAGAGGTACATTTCTTGTATACCTAATTTGTTGAGAGTTTTTATCATGAAAGGATGGTGAGTTTTGTCAAATGCTTTTTTCACGTCTATTGAGATAGTCCTATGGTGTGTTGTCCTTCATTCTGTTAGTGTGGCATTTCACATTCATTGATTTGCACACTTTGAAACATTCTTGCATCTAAAGAACCAATCACACTTGATCATGATGTATGATGTTCCTTTTGTTGTATTAAATTTGGTTTGCCAATATTTTATTGAGAAGTTTGCATCTATGTTTATCAGAGATATTGGCCTGTAATTTTCTTTTCCTGTCCAGCTTCAGAGTTGTAGTTCAGAATGATTCTGGCCTTGTGAACAAGTTTGGAAGTATTCTTTCCTCTTTAATTTTCAGAAGAGTTTGAGAAGGATTGGTATTAATTCTTCTTTAAACGTTTTGTAGAATTCACCAATGATGCCATCTGATCCTGGGCTTTTTTTGTTAGGAGGGTTCTGATTACCAATTCTACCTTCTCACTCATTTTTGGTATGTTCAGGTTGCCTATTCATTATTCTCTTTTGGCTAGTTGTATGTGTCTAGGAATTTACCCATTTCTTCTAGGTTATCCATTTTTTTGGCAAATAAGTGCTCATAATAATCTCTTATGATCCTTTGTCTTTCTTTAAAATTAATTGTAATGTCTCCTCTTTCATTTCTTTATTTTATTTGTGTCTTTTTCCTTTGTTAGGTTTGTCAAATTTTAAAATCTTTTTAAAACACCAATCTTTGACCATTTCTATGTTTTTTTCTTGACTCCATTTCACTTATTTCTGCTCTTATCTTTACTATTGCTGTTGTCTTCCTTCTGCTAACTTTTGTTTGTCTTTCCTTTTCTAGTTCCTTTTGGTGTAAATTAGATTGCTTATTTGAGGTCTGCCTCAATGGAGGCACCTACTGCGATAAACTTCTTGCTCAGAACTGCTTTTGCTGCCTCCAGAAGTTTTGGGATGTTGTATTGCCATTGTCATTTTATCTCAAGATACTTTTAAATTTCCCTTTTGGTTTTTCCTTTAATGCATTGGTTTTTCTGGAATGTGTTATTTAATTTCTATGTACTAATGACTTTTCAATTTTCCTCTCTGTTTTGATTTCTAGTTTCATATCATTGTGACCAGAAAAAAACACAATATAATTTCAATCTTCTTAATTTTGTTAAGACTTGTTTTGTGGCCTAAAATATGATCTATCTTGATGAATGTTCTATGTGTACTTAAGAAGAATGTATATTCTGCTACTTTGTATGGAATGTTCGATATATGTCTGTCCACCTAGTCTAAAGTGTAATTTAGGTCTAAAGTTTCTTTACTGATTTTCTGTCCCAATGCTCTATCCATTGTTGGAAGTTGGATATTAAATTCCCTACTATCATTGTATTCTGTGTATTTCTCTCTTTACTTCTGTTAACTGTATTTTTAGGTGTGCCAGTGTTGGGTGCATGTATAATTGTTATATCTTCATGATGGATTGACCTCTTTATCACTATATAGTACCCTTCTTTATCTTGCTACAATTTTGACTCAAAGTATATTTGGTCTCATATATGTATAGCAATCTGTTTTCTTTTGGTTTCCTTTTTCATTAAATATCTGTTTCCATTCCTTCACTTGCAGCCTGTAACTGTCCTTAAAGCTAAAGTGAATCTTCAGTGGGCTCAGTGGTTCATGTCTGTAATCCAAGGACTTTGGGAGACTTGGGCAGAAGGATTGCTTGAGGGTAGGAATTTGAGACCACCATGGGCAGCATAGCAAGACCCTGTCTCTACAAAAAATTAAAATATTAGCCAGATGTGGTGGCATGCACCTGTAGTCCCAGCTACTTGTAGGCTGAGGTAAGAGCAGTGCTTGAGCCCAGGAGTTCAAGCCTGCATTGAGTTATGATTGTGCCACTGAGCTCCAGTTTGGGTGACGGAGTGAGACCCTGTCTCTAAACAAACAAGTAAATTAAGTCTCTTATAGCTAGCATATAGTAGCGTCATATCTTTTATCCATTCAGCCACTCTACGTCTTTTGATGGGAAAATTTAAACTATTTTCATTTAAAGTAATTATTGATAGGTAATAATTATTGATGACATTTTATTAATTTTTTTCTTGTTGATTTTCAGGTCCTTTGTTTCTTCTTCCTCTTTCAGTGTCTTGCCTTGTGCTTTGTTGTTGTGTGTAGTGATATACTTTGATTCTATTCTTTTGGTGTGTCTTCAATTTGTTTTAATTTTGTGGTTACCAGAAGACTTACATAAAATATTTTCTAGTTACAATAGTGAGACAGCCAAGTATAAAGGGGTCCCCAGAGAACCTCTGACCCGTCTGCATTAAGAAGAATGCCCACTGGGGTGGAGCCTTGGGAAGTCTGTGTCCGTTTGCAGAAGGAAGGAGTCTGGCCCCTCCTCTTCCTGGGTGGAAACTGAGATTTAATCTATGAGGCAAGAAGCCTATACTAGCAGGACTGTCACTCTGCTGAGAGTCCCTGTTTCTCCCTTTCTTCCTTTTCACCCAATAAATTCCATTTTTCTCACCCTTCAAAGACCTGGCTCTTAGCTGAACTAAAGAGAAAGTCCTACAATAGCTTTGGCACCCAGAAAGTGGGGCTTGAGAAGGAGTGAGTGAAATGGGGACTCAAAACCTCTCACTGTTGCTTCTGAGCCTTTTGGTCCCAACTATGGCATTCCTCTTCTTTTTTTCCGGACAGTAACAGTGCCTATTTTTTCTTTTATAATACCTGAGCTCCCCAAAGGACACAGGTGTGCATGCAGGCCAGTTGGATGGGCAGCTCTCTGCTCCCCTTTCCCTACCAGCTGGGGTGCATGGCCATGTCTGCCACATGTGTGCATGGTGTCCAACATTCACACAGGGCGTGAATGAGCCACAGTGGCTGCCTGGGCCCCAAGGCGCCTCGAGTGACTATCTAGCACTCTGTGCCATGCACCCAAGGAGTTTTCTCCTCCTTTGGCCACAGGGACGTCAGCTCTGTCCCACAGCAATTAAGCTTTTTTCCTCGGTGGAGGAACCAATTGCATAAAAATCAGAAGTTCTTCCTCAGGCTTGTTTAAATTGTTTTGTTTTTGTTCCCTTTTTCCACTCTGTCAGCAGTTAACTTTCAAACAAGGTTTTCTTTTTAGAAGATGTTTTACTAAGCTAGGAATGATAAGGATCACTGTTTATATTCTCTATAAACTTTTAATTGTGAAAAAGTATTTGTGAGGCTGGTCTTAAGCTGTAGCCAATCTGGTATGCTTTGCACATCTCTATGGTTTGTAGCAAACTTAGCTGCAGGCTTCCATCTTATTTTACATCCTAGGGGTGTGGCTTGTAACCCTCGAGCAAGGCTTTGTTTTGCAATCCTGCCTTAGAGAATGAGTCCTTTCTGGTTTTATATCTGCATGTTTTCCTAGCCCTGTCTCTTAAAGGGCTCATGGGTTTTCTTCTGCCTGTCTGTGTAGCTGTATGTGTTTTGTGTGTGTTTTCTATAAAAAGAGCTGTAATTAATTGGCCTAAAGGAAGACAGTTCTTGGATCAAATTTTTTTAAAGGGAATATAAAATCTCTGGTATCTTTCAGTTCATATTGCTTTAAACTTTGAGAAATAAAAACAACAGCCTTAAAGATTATTGGTAAAATGCAGATGCCATCAAAATGTAAATAGATGTACTAAATTATGCAGGCCAGATGCAAGGTTTTAAGTGTTTTAAGGTTATAACTGCTTTTTAGGTTTTGAGAACTATCTGACTTGCCTTCCTCACAACTGGTAAGGCCTGGGGACATACAGAAATAACCACACTCTTAATTATGCTGCAAGGAGTCAAACCTTGGCTGTACCTAGCATAGAATTAGAACGACTTACCAGGTTTTATATTAAAGTTGAAATTTCTAGTAGTTTCCATTATAATATGTAATTGAAACTACTGGAAATAGATTTACATGTGAGGTGTGTAAGAATGGTAAAATGTGCTTTTAATAAGATTATAAGAAGACACAAAATTGTAAATTCTTAAAGGATTGTTTTAAATTGCATAAGATAAAGCTAAAAGTTCAAGCAATTTGGTGGAAGGATTGTAAAATTAATCTTGCAAAAAAAATTTCATGTGTGAACATATTGGCTAAATTCAAAAAAGTTATATGGTTTTTCTGTAAATTGAGCATTGAAATAAAAGCACAACAAGGTTTTCTTAAGGCACTAATCTGCTCTTTAGCAAAATTTTTACAGGGTTATAAAAGGTTTTTGCTTCTTTTTTTTTTTTTGAGTTGGAGTTTCCCTCTGTTGTGCAGGCTGGAGTGCGGTGGCACAATCTTGGCTCTCTGCAAACTCTTCCTCCCAGTTCAAGCGATTCTCCTACCTCAGCCTCCTGAGTAGCTGGGATTACAGGCACCTGCCCCCATGCCTAGTTAATTTTTTGTACTTTTGGTAGAGATGGGTTTTCATCATGTTGGCCAGGCTTGTCTCAAACTCCTGACCTTAAGTGATCCACCCGCCTCAGTCTCCCAAAGTGCTGGGATTACAGGCATGAGCCACCATGCCCAGTCTAAAGGTTTTTGCTTCTTTAAAATCTGAGTCATCATTCTGGCAAAATAAATAATTTTTGATAATCTGGAATTCTATTTCATAACATCAAGTGTTTTAACCCTCTAACATATTTAATAGGCTTCCCAAAATCAAACTTAAGTTTCAAAATTGTCTTTCCTGATACTGTTTCAGAGACTCCAGAAAGGCCCTTGCAGTATCCAGAAAAGAGATGTAAACAGAATTATTTGACATGTTTAGGTTCACAGGATTGCCAAAATGGTGTTCAATCCTCTTTAGGTTATATTTTGGTAAATAATAATAATATATGTTTCAAAATTGCATGGGATTTCTAAAATTCTGATGTCCAAGTATATGCTATGAATCATAATTAAGGTTATTAAGTTATTGTAAGACATGGAGATAACCAAACTTCTTTGTCAGTTGTGTTTCTAACTATAACTACCCTGGACATTTTGTTATTCACAGACAATTGTTGTCTTGTTCTAATTCATTTCAAAAGATGGTTTATAATGAGCTACAGAACTTTGACAGGTGCTCTCAATACAGGTTTCTGATACCTTTGGAGACTGTGACATTGGAATAAAGAAAAATTTACAGGAGTCATGAAGAGCTGAAATGTTCACAAATATCAAGTGAATCGAGAACTACATGGACTGAACTGAGAAAGCTAAAGAATCTTTTTGGCTTTTGCTTGGAAAATTGCTGATCCTTATTTTGTTTCTCAGAGTCAAGGAAACTTATTTTGAACTATTTACAGCCTTTAATAATTGAGTAGGTATACTCCCATGAACCAACTTTGGAGCATATTTGTCTTTTTCTCTGCCTGGTTCCTCCAGAATTTGGAAACTATCTGAGAGTATTCTTAACTTATGGCAATATATATTTGTAGTTTAATAAGAATCCATTTTTCTTTTGCAACAGGATGCAATTGGAGAAACTGGTTATTTTACCAAGGCTTTGACTGGAAGGGTGTTGTTCCTTTTAAGGAGTCAATCTCAACTTGCAGAGCTGATAAACCCCCCTTGGGGATGCGGGGTGGAAACTGGCCTCATACCCTTGCCTACATAGTCCCTGTACTGGGTTTCTGACCTGTGATCAGTAAAGAATGTCACTTTCCAGCAGGCCTAGGAGCTCCAAGTTTATCTTGGGATCTTAAGAAGAGAAGATCACTCAGTTCACAGGTATTTGAGGATAAAAACCCATGGCTGGGCTCAACTTTAATAGGTCTTATCTGAGACTCCTTGTGGAACAGAGTTACATCAAAGCCAGTCTAAAAGGCCTATGTAGAAATGATTACTCTTGCTGCACTTTATGCAGATAATCAGGCCAAGTATAAGACTAAAGTCTATTTTGCAAATCACTCAGTCCTATGATGACATAGTTTTTTCTTAACAAAAATGAGAACTGGAGGGACTTATCATACATTTGTCATTAAATTCTAAACTTATTAGTTGTTACTAAGTTTTTGCCTACATTTTAGACTAACCCTGCTTATTCCTGTTAACCAACCAGCAATCTCTGGCTGCAGATCAGAAAGAACAAGAGGGATGGGTAATGTAAAAATCTACATCAATATTCTAGTTCTGAGCAATTATCCTGCAAATCCTGCCAGGTGATGGGAATACACATCATGTCCATCACCTGGAGGTTTCCTTTTTAAGAAAGTGAGACCAAGAGAGCTAACCAAAACCAAGTAAAATACACCTAAATCCTAGCAAGCATAACTATAGCCACCAGTTATCTGGATGTGTCACAAGACATCCTTTTCTCTCTCTTTTTGGAGGAGGACTCAGTTCCACAGTTTCATCTGAGCATTCAGCTTTTGATAAGGAATTCATGCAACAACCCGCCTCCACCTGCCCGAGACACATTTTTGTCCCAAACTCAATTCCAAGCTTCGGGTAAAAACCCAAGGAAGGAAAACTGGATCTAAGTGATCCAGAGGCAGACAAAAACAGTGGTTAAAAGGAACAGTGCAAGTGAGAATGGGTAATTCCTGCTGATTAATCCAGACCTCCCATTTCATGGATAAAGGTCTTGCTAATATCCATGGAATAAATGAGGTCTAGGGAAATCCAAGGCTACTGACAGTAGGTGGGATAGAGACATAGGAGAGAGTGGATAATTCTTATTCTCTAGGTCCTCCCTGCTTCATGAGTGCAAGCCAGTTTGGCATCCATGGTGGCACCTGCCAAGGTTGCCGGGACTTGGGGATGCCAGGACAGAAGAGGGAAAGAGGATGCTCTTCCTTCTCTCCCTCATGTACCTCAGGTGTCTGCTAGGGAGTGATGGGAACCAGGGATGCCTGCTTCCCTCTTTCTAGATGGGTAGTAATTTATCTTCAGTCTGTACCTCTTTTGAATGTATCCTGAACCCCTGGAACTCCTTTGAAAAGCACCTTATTTTATCCTTTCTCCTCCTCTGCCCTCTCTTCACTGATAGACAATTGTGTCTCCATGCTATGAGACACTCCCCTCAGATGCATCCTCCAGACTGGAAAGAGTTAATTTCCCAAACCTTAAACTGGTTTGCTTAGGTTTGGGCTCAGAGGAAGGGAACATGCCAGCAAAAGGGTAAATTTTTTTTTCCATTTGGGCTTTTGGCCTCCCTCTCCCAGTGTAAACTGGCAAAAGGCCTTGGGATTTTTAAGCTGTTCTTACCCCTTCCCTTGTTTCATTTTGATAAATGTTTTCTCATAACTTGGTTTGTCTCTTCTTGCCTTCAGGCTGTCAAACTCCAAATGGTCATGCAACCAGAGCCTCAGTTGATGGCTTAGTCTGCTGGGAATCCTTAGATAGGCCTGTGAGGAAGATTTGACTGATGTTTCCTCAAAACAGCACCCCCTGTCAGCAGGAAGCAGTTAAGATGGATCTTTGTCCTTATCCTTACCCTGATTCTAATGGTAGTTAGATGTACTTCTTTTCAGGGGGCAATGAGACAGCCATGTATAAAGGGGTCCCCAGGAACCTCTGACCAGCCTAAGCTCTGGGAATAATGTGCACCAGGGTGGGGCCTCGAGAAGTTTGCACCTGTTTACAGCCCGGAGGAGCTTGGCCCTTCCTTTTCCTGGGTGGAACCTGGGATTCAATCTGTGAGGTGGAAAGCCTATACTAGCAGGATTTTTGCTTGGCTGAGACTCCAGAGCAAGAGTCCCTGTTTTCCCTTTTTTTTTCCCTTTTACCCAATAAATTCCATTTTTCTCATCCTTCAAAGTGTCTGTGAGCCTAATATTTCATGGCCATATGACAAGGACCTGGCTCTTAGCTGAACTAAGGAGAAAAGACCTACAGCAATAGTATATTTTAAACTGATAATATCTCAACCCCAATTACACAGGAAAGTTCTACAAGTTTTTCTGTCTCCTCTCCACATTTTATGTTGTTTATATAGTGAGTTACATCTTTTTATATTGTGTGTCCATTGACAAAATATTTGGCTCTAGATATTTTTAATACTTTTTTCTTTTGACCTCTATATTGAATTAGAAATTGCTCTTTATTTGCTTTAAGTACTATATACCTTCATTTTTGAGTATTCTGTATGTGATTATTTTTACTACTGCATTTTATAATTTCATATGCTTTAATGTTAATAGTTAGCATTCTTTTGTTTCAGCTTAAGAACTCCCTTTACCATTTTTGAAAGACAGGGCTAGTGGTGATGAATTTCCTCAGCTTTTGGTTATCTGAGAAAGTCTTTAACTGTCCTTCATTTATTAGAGATAACTTTACTAGATACAGTAAAGTTTCTGTAGCTAGTAAATACAGAAATTGCATTTACTAGTTTCTATTTACTGTAAATACAGAAACGGTATTTACTGTATTTACTATGACACTAGATACAGTATTCATGGTTGACAATTTTTATTTCACCACTTTAAATATACCATCCTATTCTCCTTTGGCCACAAGGTTTCTGCTGATAAATTCACTGATATCCTCATGAATTTTCCGTGGTATGTGACAAGTTGCTTTTCTCTTGCTGCTTTCAAAATTCTTTCTTAGTCTTTGACTTTTGACTATTTGATTATAATGTGTTTCAGTGAAGACCTCTTTTGATTTCATCTGTTTGGGGACTTTTGAGGTAAAATAATATGGATATTCATATCTTTCTCCAAATTTGGGAAATTTTCAGCTATTATTTATTCAAATAAATGTTCTGTCCCTTTCTCCTTTTTTTCTGCTTGACTCCCATAATGCTGATATTGGTTCACTTGATGATGTTCAATAAGTTCTGTAGGCTATTTTTACTCTTTCATCCTGATTTTTTTGGGAGCAGGGAACAGGTGCACTTGTGGAGCGGGTAACACGTGCACTTGTTGCAGCAGTGGTGCCAGTGACTGATTTGTGGATTTGTACACATCATTTACAGAATCAAGTTGTAGGTCTCTTGGCCTTGCTGCAATGACTTAGCCCTAGGGGGATGGGATGCAACACTGGCATGAATCCAATGATGCCAGGACACAATGGAGGCAAGAGCCCCATGGATGGGGTGCAATAGCATTGCAGCCCCAGGGATAGCAGGTCATAACTGGAAGTCAGGCACCTGAGGGCGGGCACACAACAGTTGTAGTGCAATGGGGTCTAAAGCAATGGAAGCATGGTACTCATGAGGGTGAATCGAAGCTCTGAGTCAATACTGGAGCATTCATCTTTAAGGGTATTTTAGAGAACTAACAACTATTGACATTCTCTAGTGTTTATACCCTCTAAACTGGTGACTCTAAAATTGTCAAATTAGGTCCCTCAGTCTAAAATTCATCAAGCCTTTACCTAGAAGCAAGGGAAATCTTGAATTCCTAATATAAGTAACATGCAAGGGATAGCACTTATAGTATACCAACCAAAGTATAATATACTCCTGGCAAAAAGTCCCAGATTCCAGGAATAAAGAGAGTATCTATAAACTTCCAGACAGAGAGACCAGTTATTAACAGAGAAAGGTAAATACAGTAATATCTGACTTTCTATATGTTGCACTGAAAGTACAGAAAATGGGGCCAGATTTATAAACTATTGAGGGAAAAATAAGGGCTTCTATGAATAGTATTGAGACAAGTGTTTGCAGAGGGATTGTGAATGGCTGTTCAGGCTGTGTGCGCTGTTCAATTCAAAAGCACTATTCACAGACACAATAGTGTGTTTCTGGCTGCCCTGTGTATAAGACACCAAAAGTAATGAACCAATGGATGATGATAATGTGACTAGGAATTGCTTTATAAGTGTTAGTTAGAGATGAAGACTATAACAAAAATTAGATAACATTCCATTACCATTTTAAAGGTATTTGGCAAAAATCAGAGAAGATTCTCTTTCAATTAAGAGGGCATGTGTAAGTAGGTGTATGTATAAACTGTATACTATGACTCACTTTGAAACACTGTTTTTCAATTTCTTAAGCCTGTAAAAGCCAGTTTTATCATTTCTTTGATGACTTATGGAAAAACCAGAACTTCAGTTTTTTTGAGGATTGCTATAGTATCACTAGTGTTGAAGAGTTCATGAAATATGAGCCACAGATCACATTGCCCATTGATTCATATTGATTTCCTATCATGGATACTGTCTGTGTCCACCAATATTTTCTCTAATACTACATCTGAAGCTGAGGGCATGCTCTGATGGCTGAAGTCATTATACCCTCTCTAAGACAGATTATAAGAGCTAGAAAATGAATGCTCCTCATAGAATCTCTCCTAGACTGCCTATAAAAAAGTAACTAATAGGAATTAGTTCATAAATGCTACCAATTTTTTGCTCTTTGGTTGAGATAAATTTAAATTTCATGCACTACACTGGCTCCCTTTTTTTTTAATTAAGCTGTTTGCCTACAATTGTAACTTGGCTGATAAATTACCATTTAGTGGGTGCATTCCATTTCCTGTCTTACTTCACTTTTTCACTTATCAACTTTTCAAAAATAAATTACTTGTACTCAAATAATGTCTCAGGATTTTCTTCTGGTAGAACACAAACTAATATACCTCTGTTACCCTAAGTTAGAGTTGAATGTTTTATAGAGGAACCAAGTACAACTATGAATCCTGTTTTAATGACATAATGATTACTTTCACAGAAATATTATTGGTTGAGTGGTGACTCACTATTTTGGAAAGGTCTTGTCTATCCAGATGTTATTTAGATCTAAGAAGAATCTTAAAGTAGTTCATTCTTCTACCTCATACCTTTAAGGGCGTGCCCTATTACTACCAAAGTTGAAAGTCAATGTCCATTTTAACTTCATATCTCAAATATATACTTCAGCTATTAAAAAAGAATTTTAGATTTTCATAATTCAGGACATACTATTTGTTTTTTAAAGTATTATTTATATTAATTTTTACTGTCCTACACACAATGACCAGATTTCAATTTAAAACAGTAAAATAAACAACAAAAGAGCAAGAAAGAACCCAAAGTAAAAAGAAAAAGCAGTCAAAAGAACCAGTCTCAGATATAACTCAGAAACTGGAACTATCAGTCATGGAATTTAAAATGATTATGATTGATATGTTAAAGTTCTCATGTATGAACTGATAAAGAATTTCAGAGAGAGATGGAAAGTATTTTTGGAAAGTCAAGCAAAAATGCTAGAATTTTTTAAAAATATAACAGGAAGACAGATGAAAAGAATGCCTTTGGTGATATCATCAGTAAATTATACACAGCAGAGAAAAGAACAGTGAACCTGAATATAGATCAACAGATATTATCAAAATTAAACAAAAAAAAAGTAAAACCAAAATGGAACCTTCAGGTATCACGAAAGAATATCAAGTCATCTAAAGTATGTGTTATTAAAATCTTAAAGGAGAAGGGAGAGAGGCAGAAGAAATATTTGAAGATGTGATTGCCGTGAATTTTTCAAAAATAATGAAAGGAATCAAACTAAAGATCTGAAAAGCTCATACAACCTCAAGCACGATAAATACCAAAACAAACATATATCAGGAACAAATACAAATCTCGGATACATTTTGTTGAATTGTCTAAGAAGCAAAGATAAAAAGAAAAGTTTGAGGGGCCAGAGGAAAAAAAGAAAGTACACAAGCCAGATGGATTGAGTAACATTTCAAACTGGGTGGAGGAAAAACATGCCAACAGAGAATTCTATACTCAGCAAAAGATGCCTTCCAGTTTCTCCATGGTGAGACATGTGACTTTGAATTTTGCCTTGTCGGCCCCACTAGATGATGGAGGCTATGGATCAGGATGGTGGAAGCTGGGCTTACTTGATTTCTGACCTGGCTGGGCTTCCAATAAATAGCGTGTCTCCCTGCCTCTCCTCCCTTCATCTCAAAGGATCAGAAAGTGGGCAGAGTTTGGGTGGACACTGAGGTATGGGGGATTCCCAGTGTTCTATGCTATGTGAGTTCTGCACAGGAATGGCATATTGCGCACCTCAGATTGGAATAGGGCTGGTAACCCATAGTGGCTAGAGACCTCTAAGCCCAAGGGCTAGGCCAGGGTCAGGGTTGACAGCAGCCCTGACTGGGCATCCCCTACACTTCAGCTCTGTTCCCCTGGTGTTGTGAACAAGGAAAAGCTGAAGGAAAAGCCAAGACATCAAAACTCTGTGGAAAGATCTGAAGCAATTTACCGAATTCCTGAAGCAGAAGAGTATCGCCTGCAGGAAGGTGTTCAGCTAAATAAACATCTGCTGTATTGAAGCTCTGCAGCTTAGTTTTAAAAACACGTGTAAGCTGTGGCCCCTGCTGAAGAAGTTGATGGAGAGACAATAAAAAAAATTAGAGGATATGCAAAACAAAACCATCCTAAAGCAGGCTCTAGAGAGAAAGCAGGTGAGCACCAAGATTCAAATGATCAGGATTTAGAAGCACATGGTCTGAGTGTGGCTCTGTAATTGGTGCCAGAAAGGCACCAAGCAGTGAGTATTCGCAATGAGAAGACTTTGAGGCCACTGAGTATCCTTTCACAAGACCAGTGTGCTTTCCTCTGATACCTTAGCCTCATTTTGGTACTTCAAACTATGGGGACCATCACATCAATACTCTGTACTTCTCAGTTCTTTTCACTCTTAAATGTAAAGCAGTCCCCTCTGTCTTGGACACCACTCTGAGCTCTCTCATGCATTCAGACTCCTCAATAAGAGAGGGTGTGGGACAGGAGAAAGGGGAGAAGCTGAGGAAACAAGACCTTGGGATTTGCCACAGAAATTTTGGGATTAAGCTATTGATTCACTAAAGACGAATTTGGGAACACAAAAAGTGGCTGTAGGGAGTTTTAGGGAAACTGGTTGGAAAGAAGGTAAAGGCCAATGTTGTTCTTGATTTTAATCCCAACGTTACTTATCACTTTTTTCTTAAATAATGAAGCCTGGGAAAACAAGGAAAAAGAAATGAAACAAAGACATTTAAGACAAAGCTGAAAAAATGTATTAGCATTAGACACTTAGGGTAAAAGAAAACCATGAAAGGAAGTTTTTCAGGCAGAAAGAATATGAAACCAAAGAGAAACTTTGTGCTACACAAAGAAATAAAGATATCTGAAAATCATTAAAATTAAGGTTCATATAGAAAATATTATTCTTATTATAAATTAATTTAAAAGATAATTGAATGTCCAAAAGAGTAGTAACATATTGTGTCTTTATAGTACAGGTGAAAGTAAAATATATAACAACATGGCATGAAAGGTTGGGGGGAAGAATAATGAGTATACTGCTTTTAGGTTATTATACTACTTATGTGGGTGGTATAATATTATTTGAAGGTAGATTTTGATTAATTAAAATGATGTATTGCATACACATAGAACACCACCAAAAAATAAACAACATATAAATAATAAACCACATATGAAGATAAAATGAAAAAAATTTATATTAATCCAAAGTCAGGCAGGAAAACAGGAAAAAGTGAACAAAAGACAGATGGAATAGATAGAAAAAAAGCACCTAGCAAGATGATAGCTTTTAACCTTGCATATCAATATATTTATTAGATATAAATGATATAAATACACCAAATGAAAGACAGATTGTCAGGTTGAATGTAAAAGCAAAATCTAACTATAAATTTTTGAGAATACTTTTAATATAAAGACATTAATTAGAATTAAAAGAATGAAGAAAGACATATGATGCAAACACTAATAAAAAAAGCTGAGGTGGTTATCAAACAAAATAGACTTCAGGACAAGGAATATTACCAGAGATAAAGAGAGACATTGCAAATTAATAAAGATCACTACAGACCAAATGAACTTAATAAAGGTATACAGGACTTTTCATTTAACAGCTAAAAATACACATTTTTTACAAGTGCAAAAGAACATACTTTAGGATAGCTCCCTTAGTAGGTCAAAAAACAAGTCTCAACAAATTTAAGAAGATTAAATCATATCAAGTGTCTTTTAAAACCACAATGTAATTAAACAAGTAATTAATAAAAAGAAAATTCAAAACTTCACAAATATGTGGAAACAAGAACCACCACTGAACCAAAAAGGGTATCAAGAGAGAATTTTAAAAAAATATTTTAAAAACAAACTAGCCCAAAGTCAACAGAATGAAGAAAATAATAAAGATCAGGGACAAACTAATAAAATAGAGACTAGAAGAAAAACAATATAAAATATCAGCAAAAGAGTTTACTTTCTGAAAAGATAGATGAAATCAACATAACTTTAGCTAATCTAAGACACAAAAAAAGAAGACTCAAATTAAAAAAAGATAAATGAAAGAAGAGACATTTCAATTGATACTGCAGAGAAAAGGATCACAACAGACTATGACCAATTACTTGTTAACAAATAGGATAATTGAAAATAAATGGATAAATTTCTGAAAAATGTACAACTTACCAAGACTAAATCATGAATAAATTAAAGCAATAATGAATTAAAGATTAAATCAGTAAAACAATCCCATAAAAGAAAAACGCAGGGCCTGATGATTTCACTGCTGAATTATGCCAAAAATTTAAATAAGAATGAATACCAATTTTTCTCAACTCTTTCAAACAATTGAGGAAAAAGGACCAACACTTCAAAATACATTATACAAGTTCTGTGTCACTCTGATTCCAAAGCCAGACAAGCACACTGCAGGAAAAAGAAAATACAGGCCAATATCCTTTATGAAATTGCAAAATAGATGCAAAAACCCTCAACAAAATGCAAGCAAACAAAATTCAGCAGCACAATATAAAGATCATTCACCGTGACCAAGTGGGATTTAGCCATATGATGCAAGGATGCTTCAAAATATGTAAATCAAATAATACGATATACCATATTAACAGAATAAAAGGAAAAATCATATAATCATCTCAGTAGATGCAGAACAAGTATTTGACAAAATTTACTATTCTTTCATGAAATTCCTCTAAAAAAATGGAGGTAGAAAGAATGCACCACAACACAATAAAATCCATATATAAAAAGCACACAGATAACATCACACAAACTGAAAGTTTTTAACCTAAAATGAGGAACAAGACAAGAATGCCTATTCTCACCAATTCCACTCAATATATTACTGGAAGTCCTAGCCAGAACAATTAGACAAGAAAATAAAATAAAAGGCATCCACATTAGGAAGAAGGAAGTTAAATGGTCTCTCTCTGCAGATGACATAATTTTATATATACAAACCCCCAAAATTTTTACCCCAAAACTGCTAGAAATTATTTTAAAATTCAGTAAAATTGCAGGATGCAAAACCAGCATACAAAAAGCAATTTAATTTCTTTATATGAACAATAATCTATAAGAAAAATAAATCAAGAAAACAATTCTTTTATGGCAGCATCAAAAAAAGAATAAAATACTTAGAAAATGATTAAATAAATTAAATTTTGATAGCAACAAAAAGAATAAAATACTTAGAAATAAATTTAATAAGAGGAAAAAATTTGTACACTGAAAACTGTAAATATTGCTGAAATAAATTGAAAAAAGAAGTAAATGGAAAGACAACTCATTTTCATGTATTGAAAGAACAATTATTGTTAAAATGCCTATACTATCCAAAGTGATCTACAGATTTCATGCAATTCTTGTCATAATTTCAATGATATTTATAAAGAAAGAGAAAAAAATCCTAAAATTTTATTCGAACCCAAAATGACCACAAATAGCCAAAGCAATCTTGAGGAAAAACAGAGTCATAGGCACCACACTACCTGATTTCAAAATCTACTATGAGGCTAAAATAAAATGGCATTTATCTGTTGTACTGTCATAAAAACAGGCACATAGGCCAGAACTGAGAAGTTAGAAATAAATTTGCAAATTTTTGACAAAGGCACACACACACACACACACACAATGGAAAAACGATAGTCTCTTCAATAAATGTTGTTTGGAAAACTGTATATCCACATGCAGAAAAATACAATTAGACCCTCATCTCACACCACATACAAAAATCAACTCAAAGGGGATTAAAAATTTAAATATGAGACCTAGGATTAAAGATTTAAATGTAAGACCTGAAGTGGTAAAACTACTGGAAGAAAACATAGGGGGAAAGGTCATGACATTGGTCTGAGCAGTGATTTTTTTGGATATGACTCCCAAATCACAGCCAACAAAAGTGAAAACAGACAAGTGGGATTACATCAAACTAAAGAGATTTTGCGTAGCACAGGAAATAATTAAGAATGAAGAGACAACCTAAAATGGGAGGAAATATTTGCAGAGCATACATCTGATAAGGGGTAATATCCAAAATATATAAGAAAGTCAAACAATTCAATAACAAGAATACACATAACCTGATTTTAAAAATGGGCAAAGGACTTGAACAGACATTTCTCAAAAGACTTGCAAATGGCCAACAACTACATAAAAACAATGCTCAACATTACTAATCATTAGAGAAATGCAAGTTAAACCAGAAGGAGATATCGTCTCATGCCTGTTAGAATGGCTATTATCAAAAAGATGAAAGATAACAAACACTGGTAAAAATGTGAGAAAAGGGAAGCTTTGTATACTGTTGCTGGGAATATAAATTAGTAGAGCTATCATGGAAAACCATATGCATACCTAAAAAAACTACAAACAGAACTACCATGTGACCCAATAATCTCACTACTGCGTATACATTCAAAGGATATAGAATCATATGTTAAAGAGACATTAGCATTTCTATGTTAATTGCAGCATTACTCACAACTGCCAAGATATGCAATCAACTTAAGCACTCATCAACTGATAAATAGAGAAACTGTGGCATATATACACAATGGAATATTATTCTGTCTCAAAAAAAGGAAATCTTGTAATTTTGGCAACATGGGTAAACCTGTAGGACATTATAGTAAGTGAAATAAGCCAGGGACAGAACAACAAATATCACATGTTCTCACTTACATGTGGAATCTGAAAAAGTTGAATTAAAAAATGCAGAGAGTAAAATAGTGGTTACTAGAGGCTGGAGATAAGGAGATTGGAGAGATACTGGTTAAAGAATACCAAATTTCAGTTGGACAGGAGGAATAAATTCAAGAAATCAATTATACATTGCAATGATTATAGTTAGTAACAATATATTATATACTTGAAAATTCCTAAGAAAGTAGATTTTAAGTGTTCTCATCACAAAAAAAAAAGCTATGTGGGGTAATGTATATGTTAATTAGATTAATTTAGCCATTTTACAAGGTATACATATATCAAAACCTCACACGAAAGCAAAAGGTTGGGAGCTGCAGAGCTGATGGTATAGACCTCACTCCTAGTCTGAGGGCCTGAGAATGAGGCGCATAAAGGGCAGTGGAAGAACAATATCTCTGTTCAGTCAGTCAGGAAGAAAGCAAATTCAAATTCAATCTTCCTCTGCCTTTTAGTTCCATTTGAGCCCAGAACAGATTGGATAATTCCCACCTTCACTGGGGAGTGCCATCTGCTTTATTCAGACCACTAATTCAAATGTTAATATCTATTGGAAACACCCTCAAGACACCCAGAGATAATGTTTAACCAGATATCTGGGAATCCCTTGGCCAAGTCAAGGTGACACAGAGAGATCCATTACTTGTCTCCCTATTGTCGACTTGGCACCCACATGCATCTTCTCAAACCACAGTAAATGACTGAATAAATACAAAAATGTCACAATTCTGGCTAGCATAATGAAACTATCCTGCATAAAACTCACTGAACACCTCCAGAAGAGGACATTAAGTCTTTAGGTATTATTTGCTCTCCTTGAACTCTGGAAAGTGAAATTGCCAGATGTAAAATTAGCAGTACTTAAAAACCATGATATAAAAATATATTTTATGTTACATGATAAAGGACCATGAAAGGAAAGAAAACAAAGGTATTTTCTATGTATGCAGAAGTGTATACAAACATATATTAATAACAAAAAAGGAGGAAATGCTCCTGACAATTATAGTCTTCATTTATTATTATTCTTGACAAAACTGGGTTAGTATTAGCCTTACCTGGATTAGGTTGTTGAAGTTTCTTAATGACCTTAATCACAAGAACTGATAATACTGAGAGATCCCTTAAGGGAGCTTCTGTATTACAGGCATACTCTTCTTTACCTCTGCTGTGGAGTAGTAGCCCTATTTCTCCTTGATTGTCAGTATCAATCACTCCACTCAGCATAGTCATTTGTTTATTTGCCTGTTGATTCAGAGGAATAAAGAGACCAAAGTGGCCTGGTGGCAGTCTTAACTTCCAGCTCAATGGAATCACCATTGTACCTCCTAGTATAAATATTCTCCTTTTGGAGCTAAGATTTTTAGGAGAGAAGAGGATAAGAGTGCAGTAACAAGAAGCAAAATTTTCTAGTGGGTCACTAGAGGTGGTGAATGGTGTCACTCCCATTTCCACCATTTCCATTTCTGGACCCATGAATCCAGCTCATAAGAGAAGTAGCAACGTATATTGAATGTGAATCCAGATAATATATGGCATTCCGCAGAACCTTGCTCAGCCCTGCAAATGATTACCACCTAATTGGTGCTATAAACGAGTCCTCAAAAAGTCATTTCACTATTCTATTCTACTTGCTGCTTCAGGATGGTGGGGAACATAGTAACATCGTAAGACCAGTGAATTCCATGAACTTGGTCCCATTGCTCCAATTCATTTGCTGTGAAGTGAGTTCCTTAATCACGAGGTATGTTGTGTGGAATACCATGACATTCAAGAAGAAATTCTGTAGGTCCATGGATGGTAGCTTCAACAGAAGCATTGTGCATAGAGAAGCCATTTCTGTATCCAGAGTGAGTATCTATTCTATTAGGAACAAAACACTGCTTCTTTCATGATAGAAACAGTCCAATGTAATCAACTTGACATCTAGTTTAATGATTACGGATTGAGGACTCAGTGTTGGCTTCTTTTTCTGGTTGATTGAGCACCTCACAGTGGCCCTAGACAGGTTGCTTTGGTAATTGGAAATCCACGTAGCTAAGCCCAGGCAAACCTCCATCCCTATCACTATAGCCACTTGAGGCTAACTGGTATCATAGAATGGGTCATTCTATCTTCTTGATTATTAAAATTCTCCTCAGCTGGGGATTTTAATAATCAAGAGGATACACTGGTGAACATCCATATGAGCTACAAACACTGTCTTTAGTCCATTTGTGCTGCTATAGCAGAATACCACAAAGACAGTAATTTACAGGAAACAAAAATGTGCTTTTTCAGAGTTCTGGAGGGTAGGAGGTCAAAGACCAAGATGCCAAGATGTCATCAGACTGGATTTTCTGGTGAGGACTGTGATCTGCTTCCAAAATAGGTCCTTCTTGCTGCATCCTCTGGAGGTGGAGAAACACTGCATCCTTACGTGGTCGAAGGTGGAAGGGCAAGCAAATTGAAGCCTCTTTTATAAGGTCCTTAATACCATTGAAAATCGAAGGATCCCTGATGACCTAATTACCTCTTAAATTTACAACATTTAGGAGGTAATTTAAAAGGTACATCACATTGGTTGTTAAGTTTCAATACCTTAATTTTGGAGGTAAAACGAACAATAGCATACTGCTCACGGCCTCCCAAAATTCATGTCCTTTTCATATGCAGAATACATTAAATTCTATCTCAATAGCCCAAAAAGTTTTAGCTCATGTTAGCATTAACTCAAAAGTCTAAAGTCTCATCAAGGTATCAACTAAATCAGGTATGAGTAAGAACTAAAGGTATGTTTCATTTTGAGGTAAATTACTTTCTAGCTATAAGCTTGTGAAATCAAACAAGTTACATGCTTTCAAAATACATGATGGGCCAAGCACAGAACAAATATTTAAATTCCAAAAGAGAGAAATAGAAAAGAAGGAATAACAGGTCTCAAGTAAGTCCAAAACCCAACAGTGCAAACAACATTAAATCTTAAAGCTTCAGTATACCCTTGATGTTATGTCCCACTTTCCAAATACACCATGTTAGGGGTTGCATCAATAAGGCTCCTGGTTCCTTGCTTCTCTGGCTTTTTTGAGTGCATCTTACACTGCAGCTCCTATGGATTGCAGTCCAGTGCCTGTAGTTCTCCCAGGATGCCACTGTAGCTAGCAGCTATACAGGTCTGAGGTCTTCTGGCAGCTCTGTTTCCACAGATCTACTGAAAATTGCCCCACTTGGGAGTCTCTGTGGGGGCTCTGACCCTGTGACAGGTCTCTGCTTGGGTGTTGAGATTATCTGAGGCATCCTCTGAAATCTAGGTGGAGAAATCCATGTGCCCGTTCTGCATGCTTGTGAATAAGCATCACATGAATCTCACCAAGGCTTACCAATTCTGCACTGCGGGGCAGTAGTTTGAGCTGCAGGTGGGCCCAACCTGAGACACAACTCAGCTGGCAAAGGAGTTCTGTGTCATAATGCAGAGAGCAGAGACTTGAGGTGGCCCTAGGCAGTGAGTTCCAAGTTCCCCTCAAGGTCCTGGCACTCTGGGACTGTAATACACATGACAGGCTTGAAGATCTCTAAAATACCTTTGGAGTCATTTTCCCATTGTCTTGATGAATAGCACTTGGTTTCCTTCTTTTTATATTAATATCGTGATCAAACAATTACTTGGCCACACCATTGACTTTCTTTTTGAAACATACTTTATTATTCTTTACATGGCCAGGCTGAAAATTTTCTAAATCTTTACATTCTCCTTCCTTTTTGATTACAAACCTCATCTTTTAATAGCTCCTCTCTCCTTACATTTTACTATAAGCCATTAAGAGAAGCCATGCAACAACCCTCAACACTTTGCTGCTTATAGATTTTTTCTACCAAATATTATAATTCATCGCACTTAAGATTTGCCTTCCACAAAGTCCTAAGTAAGACACGGACACAATTCAGCCAAGTACTTTGCCACTTTATATCAAGGAGAGTGTTTCCTCTAATTTCCAATAAGATAGTCCTCATTTCCATCTAAGACATCATCAGAATATTTTTTATCATCCATATTTCTACCCACATTCTGTTCATGACCACTCTAGTAATCTCTAAGAAGAACGAGGCTTTCCCTACCGCTCTTCTCTTGTGAATTCTAACCAGACTTGTCCTTAATGCTTCATTCCTGAAAAATACAGGCTTTTTCCATCATTCACTTCAGAACTGCTATAGCCTCCACTCATTACCTCTTTCCAAGACACTTCCACACTTTAGGTATTTGTTATAGGAACACTCCACTTCTTGGTACCTATTTCTGTCTTGGCCTATTTGTGCTGCTATAACAGAATGCCAGAGACTACATATTTATAAATGATGAAAATTTATTTTATTATAGCTCTAGGAGCTGGTATTTTCAAGATCCAGATGCTGACAGGTTTGGTTGTCTTGTAGGGGTCCCTTCCCTACTTCTAAGATGGTGCCTTGAAAACTCTTCTGGAGGAGAGGAACACTGGGTTCTCATGTGGTGAAAGGCAGAAGAGCAAGGAAACTGAAGGCTGTGTGAAACCTTTTTTATAAGGGCTTTAAGCCCATCAACAAGGAAAGAAGCCCTTATGACCTAAGCACCTACTAAAGGCCCCACCTCTTAATACTGTCACATGGGCCATTGTTTCAACACCTGAATTTTGGAGGGGAAACATTCAAGCCATAGCAGATAGCTACATAATTTATACCCAGTTAGAGACATCTCTCCAAGCACCTTCTCTCAAATATCCTTTTCACCAGTATTCTAATTATGTTCCTTCCAAGTCCCTGATCATCCAGCCTAACCATTAGCCATAGCCTATAAATTGATACATAATCACACATTTATTTATTTCTCCTTTTAAGCAAATTGGACAACCAAGTACATCAGTTAGGATTTTTCTAACTGGGAGGATTTCCCTTCACCACTGTCCTTCGGAAATGTCCCAGAAAGGAGCTGTACTGCTGCAGCCACCTGCCTGAATATGGTGCACAACCATTTGTATCCAGGTCTGAGTCTTCTCTTCCACTGTCAATTGATTATAAGAAACTCCCTATGAAGCTATTGCTGAAGGCTTGCAGAGATAAGGCAGTGTAGCATAAGTAGGGACCATGAGCATTTGGGACACTTCTTCATATAATTTACCTTTGCGTTAGTCTGTTCTTGCATTACTATAAAGAAATATCAGAGACTGGGTAATTTATAATGAGAAGAGGTTTAATGGACTCACAGTTGCACAGTCTGTACAGGAAGCATGGTTGAGGGGGCCTCAGGAAACTTACAATCATGGGGGAAGCTGAAGGGGAAGCATGTATGTTGTACATGTCCAGAGAAGGAGGAAGAGAGAGAAGGGAGGAGGTGCTACACACTTTTAAACAACCAGATTTTGTGAGAACTCACTATCATGAGAACCGAAAGGGGGAAGTTTGCCCCTATGATCCAATCACCACTTACCTGGACCCTCTCCAACATTGGGGATTGGAATTCAACGTGAAATTTGGGTAGAGCAGCAAATCCAAACCATATCACCATCCATGATCCAAGTGCAGGCGATTTTATTTCTTTAATAAATACTTTTGCTGTCAAGAAAGGTACATGTCACTATTTAAATATGAAATATAAATATTACTAGTAGGTAAATTAGGTTTTATTTTTTGAATGGATGCTCCTTAACATGTTATTCTGTTAATACTTTAAAGAAGACTCTGAACATGCTATCACCATTTTCAAAATCGTTCAATAATACTTCATTGGTTTTCCTGTAAGTTGGGGTAAAGAACATATTCTTGAACTACCCGACGAGGTCCCACCCATGCTGGCCTCTCTGAACACACTTGGTCCTTCCTGCTTCTCTCTTTGCATACCAGCCACATTTATTATTTGTTGTTTCTTCAATGATCAAGGCTCTCTGATAATCTAGGTTTTCCCATCATGAAGACCTGTTGAATGGCAAATGTTCACAGGCATTGCTTTGTTAAAAATAAAGGCTCTTGAGAGACCCACCCCAGAACTACTGAAACAGAATCTGCGTTTTGACAACATCACTAGGAAAGTCATAGGCATTACAGTTTGAGAAGCACAGACCTAGGACACCTCCCACTGCAAGCCACTCCCTGGCTTTGTTTTACATTTGCTCTTTGTCTTCTTCCTAGTAAAGTTTCCCATTGGATTTTAGTTTATAATGGGGGATCTACATATATGTCTAAAATTTGCATGTCTGAAATTTGCATGGGAAGGACAACTGTATTTGAGGTTGCTCCCAAAGAGGATCTAGAACTTTGGCCTTATTCAAATTATGTTTTGGTTACTTCAAACAAGGCTATACTAATTAAAGCACTAACAGTAAATTTTACATATAAACTAAAGTTTGAACAAATATGCCAGAAGTGACATCCATGGTGGTAAATAGTAACATAAAGTGTTATTTCAATTGTTAAAACTAGAAGTGTCTACCATGAAATGGTTTGTGATTCCAGAAGTCTGTAATGCCCTTGGGGACAACCTGAACTTACACTTGTGCAAATGCACAATGCCCATTAGAACAGCTTCAATTTGTCCTACAGGGAGTCCTCTGACACTGTTATGAGAATTTCAGTTTTTCACTCCTTCCTCTTCTGGCAAAAGACCCCAGTGGCACAACTGGGTCATTTACATGCTCAAAGCATATTTAATAAACAACGTTTTTCTATGCTTGGAAAAAGAAACCTTCAAAAAGAATGAGTATGCAATGAATGGCTACCTGTGTTATTGACATTGCTGTGCTACTGTATGTATTTTTTTTTAGAAAGCACAACACGTTTAAAGGATATCCACAATTTCCTTCAATATATGGGTAAGGAAGAAATAACCTCTCTAATTTTTATTATAATTTATAGAAATGTTGATAATGCCATTTAATTCATTAAAATTTTAGAAATTAAATTAAAAGCTGTCATAATAGCAAGTCAGAAACTGGATGACTCTGACTGGACCATTTTTATATTTCAGTTTTATGACTGTAACATGGATAAAGAGTTATAAGAGTGAATTGTTCCTTTAATATTTTACTATTTTGTTAATCTTGTTTATATAAATTAGGGCATTAAACAACTAAAACTTGGTTTAAAGATTCAGATCATAATGATTCTTAGAATTATTTCTTGGAATTATTCTCATATAAATACCCATTCCTTTGAATTAACCACATTCTCCAATTAAAACTTTTAAGGTGAGTCACTTACATATTAACTCCTGTATCCCTACACTCATGTTTGACAATAACTTGAGAGCTCACACTGTAAATTTTATTGATGTGAATAAAGGTTGCATTAAGTAGAGTCCTGGTATTTTGGCTTTGGCTGCCTTGAAACCAATATCTTTTGTCCCTCTCTCCATATTCCAAATGTAGGATCAGTGTATTTAACTGGCCATCCTAGATCATGTCCCTTCACTTTAGATGTAAGAAAAATGGAAAATGAGTTTCTAGTTCTTTTGCCATTAGGTTACCTCTGACAGCCACTATGACTTCGATGGCAAAAAAGGAGATCACACCTTGACCATTTACAGGACATATGTCCACTTTGTTACCTCCTTAATATAACTTGCTCAAGTTGATTTTCTTGCCATTCTTTTTGGTTCTTTTTTACTCTCCAAGGATGCATCATTTTTAACTATGCCTTTGACTGCCTTTGACTACCACAATGAATCCAAGTAATCATTTCTATTGAGCTCTAATAGGCTCATATTACTGATTGGAACATATCTAGTTGTCCAGATGATGCTCACTCCAAAAACTTGTCAGCACACCTGAGTTCTCAATGTTTGATGTCCATTTTCCCAGTCACCAAGGGGGACTCCTCTCTCCTTCACTGACCACTTACTTCCTACAAAATATGTCACAGAATACTACAGACTCTACATTCTGAATTCTTTAGAATCTATTTCTTTGTCTTAATGTCTCTTTCAATGTCATATCTCACAAAGACTATACATTTAACACGCATTTGAATCCCCCGGAGGGTGTTTTCAAAATGCAGATCCCTAGTCCTAATTCCTTAAATAACTTCTACATTAAAACCTCATAACATTTTTCATAAAAACTCACTCAGATAATTTTTATGTGTAATGTGATTTGGGATTGCCTGGGCCTTACTAACAAGTTTCCAATTAATATCCCTGAGTACAGTTTCCTCTTCTTGCAGCGTATTTTCTACACTATCAAAAACTAAAGTAAAAAAAAATTAGGATGTAATTTCCCATCTTAAAATTTTTGGCATATGCTTATTGTATGAAGAATAAAGGTTAAGATTCTTCACATGGCATTTATTTTATTTATTTTTAATTCAGACCCTTCAAAAATCTTTCCTGTTGGCATTGTATCATATGCCAGTCACACAATTTTTCTACTGCACTCAATAGTGTCCATATAAATGTAGTGCATAGAGAGAATGCCTCTCGTTTTACCTAAATCTGCTAATTACTGCACAGTTTCAAACCAAAATATATCATTTTTTCATTTCTTTATTGCAACAAATAGAGATTCATCAGCTATAAGACTGATCAAAAAATTGGAGAGGGTTCTGATCAATTTAGGGTTTACTTCAACACCTCTTCCCCAATTTCAACTCATAATGTCATTGCAAATGTTCCCTTTCATTTGTTGCATTTTATTTTAGAGGACATGCTGTGAGGACATGGAAGAGGAAAATGCAACATTTCTGACAGAGTTTGTTCTCACAGGATTTTTATATCAACCGCAGTGGAAAATACCCCTGTTCCTGGCATTCTTGGTAATATATCTCATCACCATCATGGGGAATCTTGGTCTGATTGCTGTCATCTGGAAAGACCCTCACCTTCATATCTCAATGTACTTACTCCTCGGGAATTTAGCTTTTGTGGATGCTTGGATATCATCCACAGTGACCCCAAAGATGCTGACGACCTTCTTAGCTAAGAGTAAGATGCTATCTCTCTCTGAATGCAAGATACAGTTGTTTTCCTTTGTAACCACTGTAACCACAGAACGTTTTCTCTTGGCAACAATGGCGTATGATCGCTCTGTAGCCATATGCAGACCTTTACTTTATCCAGCCATTATGACCAATGAACTATGCATTCAGCTATTAGTCTTGTCATTTGTAGGTGGCCTCCTTCATGCTTTAATCCATGAAGCTTTTTTATTCAGATTAACCTTCTGTAATTCCAACACAATACAACACTTTTACTGTGACATTATCCCATTACTAAAGATTTCCTGTACTGATTCCTCTATTAACTTTCTAATGGTTTTTATTTTTGCAGGTTCTGTTCAAGTTTTTACCATTGGAACTATTCTCATATCTTATACACTTATCCTCTTTACAATCTTAAAAAAGAAGTCTATCAAAGGGATACAAAAAGCTGTCTCCACCTGTGGAGCTCATCTCTTATCTGTATCTTTATACTATGGCCCCCTTGCCTTCAAATATCTGGGCTCTGTATCCCCACAAGCTGATGACCAAGATATGATGGAGTCTCTATTTTACACTGTCATAGTTCCTTTATTAAATCCCATGATCTACAGCCTGAGAAACAAGCAAGTAATAGATGCATTCACAAAAATGTTCAAAAGAAATGTTTAGATCTCATACAATCTCTCTTCTCTATTTACTAAAATTGTCCCAAGATTGTGCAAGATAGAGGTGTCTATGTCTTGCCAGCATTCAAAGATGATGCAAAGTCCTAGCACTTTAATGACCTAAGGTTTTAGTACCTATTAAACTAATAAATATATTCCTAATGTTATTCAATAGCATTTAAGAAATTTTAATCATGTTCTTATCATAATTGAATAATATTAGCAGAAAGCAAATAAAAATATTTTACAAAGTTGTATGTTATTCAGTGTGGCTTTATAAATACATTAAATGCTAAAATAGTCTAGGTCATCTAATAAGGACTTGAGTATAAGTGCAGTAAAAATAGTGACTGACCATCTCTTTTTAATTTGGCCATGTTAGGACCTTTAATAAATAATCTCATATTAGACTTTAATCTTTAATTAGACATCATAGCCTCTCCAGGCTAACTCTCCAGGCTATGATGTCATGCTAAGAACATACCATTTGTCTTAACCTGCAATATTCATAAATTTAGGTAAATTCATCTGTACTCAAAAGAGGTCCTAAAAAGGCTTTTCAATTCCCTGGGCCTTCTAGAAAGTGACCTTCCTCTCAGCCAGTAAGGCTGGAAAGCTGTGAGCAGATATCAGGCCAGTTTTTCTTGAGAAACTTTCTATAGTTTGATTTGATGGGCCCATCCAAATCTCATGTTGAAGTCTGAAACAAATGTTGGAGGTGAAACACAATGGAGGTATGTGGGTCAAGGGAGGGAATTCCTAGTGAATGGTGATGCCGTTCTCATGGTAATGGATGAATTCTCACATTCTTTGTTTCCTTGATTGGCTGGTTTTTAAAAAGAGCCTGGCTTCTCCCCACTTCTCTCTTGCTTCCTCTCTCACCATGTGATCACTGCACATGACAGCTCCACTAACCTGCTGCTATGACTGAAGCAGGCTGAAACCCCTATCAGTAGCTGATGTTGGCACTATGCTTCTTGTACAGCCTGCAGAATTGTGAGCCAAATAATTCTCTCTTCTATGTAGATTACCCAGCCTCAAGTATTTCTTCATAGGAACTCTAAATGGACAAAGGCAGGTCTTAATTTGCTCCATGAAGTTAATTCCTAGTTCTATAAAACTGTCCAGTCATTTCTAATTCTATTCTTATTCTCAAATATGACATTCCAATCAAAGTTCTGGAAACATAACCAATGTTTTCCAATGTGTTGTGTCATAAGGAGAGCAGACTCTTAATAAACTTTTCCAAATACCTACATTGCCATGAAAATAAGAATATTTAGTGATAGTTTCTGATTTCAGGATAGATCGGCTAAGGAGAAAAAAATGTAAATATGTTCATTCTATTTATAAAGGATATACTTGAACAAATTACTAATAAAGGTGATTTAAATCTTGTTCAATATTGTGATTTTATAGTTATCAGAAATCTCTACTTGTCAGAACCCTTTCCACGTATATGTTGAGATTTTATATCACAGCTGCTTCCAAAAACTTTTATGACAGCATCAGTGGAAAACAATAAACTCTCAGTGAATTACAAAAAATGTTTAAATGGCCAGGGTTACAGATTTGTTAAGAGTTTGTTAAGAGTTTATTACAATGCAATTTACATAAAATTTTGTCATTGTGTTCCATACAACATAATGAGACAATAATTAGAATTATAACTGATCACAATATTTTAGAACATCAGAGTTCTAGAAAAATAATAAAATTCTAGAGTATGTATATTAATCACATATATTTCTAAGAATGTAAACATTGCAACAAATAATGTAAACATTGCTTTTATTGGACAATACATCTCATTCAATTTCACATATCAAATAAGCCTTATTAGCTTAACATCTCTCTCTTTAAAAAAGATAAAACAAATTATCTTTAGCTATTCTAGGGGCTCATCTGGGAAATCCCAAAGTCAATTGAGGTAAAAAAGAACTCAATTTAGAATTTTATTTGGGGAAGTTTGTTAAAAATATCAAATGACTTAAATAATTGGTTAAATATAGTCACAAATTGAAAGAATACCAAAATGACAAAGATTTCAAAGGCAAATAGAAAAACTTATGTTATTGTGAAAAAAACAAAAAAGTTAGCTCTTTTAATATTGAGAAAACTCAGTTTTCTTAAGTAATCAAATACCAGCTAAAGATAATATGGATCACAGAACATCGTCTTGATAAAACATAAAATCTTTTTGTTTCACAGGCCAAGTACTTAAAGGGCCAAGAGAAAACTTAACCAGTGTCTAGTAAGAGCAGACCAACACGTTGTTAAAACTTCGTGATTTTAATTGAAAAGATGAAATTATATTTTTGATTAGTTTAGTTTTAATATTAAGATTCATTTTAAAAACACATAATAACTTGAATTCTGGCAACTTAACTGCAAAAGATTCTCTTTCACTTCCAACTTTCTGCATTCATTTGGTTTTTGTCTTTCATCATCTATTCTGAAACAACTTTTAGCTATCATCCAAACTAGACAATATTACTCCACTTAAAAAAAAAACAACACATATCCTCATACCTGGTGGCTTTTCTTATAAAAAACATTTCTTACTTTACTTGCTTACTTTGCATACAGGGTTGTTTCTCATGTTCTTTAGCAGTTTTAATTACCATACATTAACTAGAATTCTCAATCCTCAGTAACTTTATTTTCTAGGATTTTGTATCCTGAAAATCTACTGAATATTTTTATCAGTTCTTATGGTTTTTTAAGGGGAGTATTCAGGTTTTTTGAATAGAAGATCATATCAACTGAAAACAAGGATAATTTGATTTCTTCCTTTTCAATTTGGAGACCCTTTCTTTCTCTCATCTGCTCTAGCTAGGACTTCCAGTACTATTACATAACAGTGGCAAAAGCGGGCATCCTTGTCATTTTCAAGATCTGAGAGAAAAGCCTTTTAATTATTCCCCATTCAGTATGACACTAGCTGTGGGTCTGTTGTATATGGTTTTCACTATATTGAGGTATGTTCCTTCTATACCCACTTGCATGAGGTTTTTATCATAAAGGGATATTTTACTTTATTAAATATTTTTTCAGCATCAATTGAAATAATCATATTGTTTTTGTCCTCATTCTGTTGATATGATGTATCACATTGATTGATTTGTGTATGTTGAACCACCTTTGCATCCCTGGGATAAATCCCACTTGGTCATGATGAATGATCTTTGTCACATATTTTTCAATTTGGTTTGCTTGTATTTTGTTGAGAATGTTTGTATCAATAGTCATCAGAGATATTCTCCTGTTAATTTTTTTTTTGATATCTGGTTTTGGTATGAAGGTAATACTGGCCTTGTCAAATGAGTTTGGAAGTATTCCTTCCTCCTTTATTTTTTGAAATAGTTTGAGTAGGATTAGTATTAGTTCTCTTTAAATGTTTGGTAGAATTTGGCAGTGAAGCCATCAGGTCTCAGGCTTTTCTTTACTCGAAGACTTTGTATTATGGCTTCAATATTGTTACTTGTTATAGGTCTGTTCAGATTTTGAATTTCTTCCTGGTTCAATTTTGGTAAGTTGTATGTGTCTAGGAATTTGTTCATTTCTTCCAGGTTTTCTAATTTATTGGTGTATATATATAGTTGCTCATAGTAGGCACTAATAATCCCTTGAAATTCTGCAATATCAGTTGCAATGTCTCCTTTTTCATTTCTGACTTTATTTATTTGAATCCTCTCTCTTTTTTCCTTAGTTTGGCTAAAGATTTGTAAATTTTGTTTAAGTTTTTTAAAAAACCAACTTTTTGTTTCATTAGTCTTTTGTATTTTTTGCACTTCAATTTCATTTATTTCTGCTCTAATCTTTATCATTTCTTTTCTTCTATTAATTTTGGGTTAGTTTGCTCTTGCTTTTCCAGTTCTTTAAGATGCATCATTAAATTGTTTATTTGAAGTTTTTCCTCTCATTTGATGTAGGCAATCATAGCGATAACCTTCCTTCTTAGTACTGCATTTGGTATTTCAGACAGGTTTTGGTATGTTGTGTTTCCACTATCATTTGTTTCAAGAAATTTTGTGATTTCCTTTTTAATTTCTGCATTGACTCACTGGTCACTCAGGAGCATATTGTTTCTTTTCCATGTGATTGTATAGTTTCCAGAATTCCTCCTGATGTTTAAGTTCTAGTTTTACTCCATAGTGTTCAGAATAGATACTTGATATTATTTCAATGTTTTGAATATTTTAAAACATGTTTTGTAACCTAACATATGGTCTATTCTTGTCAATAATGTATGTGGTGAGGAAAGAATGTATATTCTGCAGCTGTTAGGTGAAATGTTCTGTAAATATCTATTAGATTCATTTGGTCTATAGTGCAGATTAACTTCAATGTTTCTTTGATGATGTTCTGTCTGGAAAATAGTGCTGAAAATGGGGTATCATAATCCCCAGCTATTATTGTATTGGGGCCTAGCTCTTTCTTTAATATTTTTTGCTTTGTATATGTGGGTCTCCTCTGTTGGGTGCATATATATTTAAAATTGTTATATCTTCTTGATGAATTGACCCTTTTATCACTATATAATAACCCTCTTCATCGCTTCGTATAGTGTTGTCTTAAAATCTATTTTGTCCAATATAAGTATAGATACTCCTGCTCTTTTTTTTGTTTTTTTATGGAGGGATGAAGTATCTTTGTTTGTCTATTTGTTTTTAGTCTATGTGTGTCTTTATAGGTAAGATGTGTGTTTTGTAGGCAACAGATCAACGGGTCTTGTTTCTTTATCCATTCAGCCACTTCATGTCTCTTGATTGGAGAGTTTAGTTAATTTACATTCAATGTCATTATTGATAAGTAAGGACCTACTTCAGCCATCTTATTTGTTTTTTGGTTGTTTTGTTGTCTTCTCTTCCTTCTTGTCTTCCTTTAGTGTAGGTGATTTGCTCTGGTGATATGATTTATACACTTGCCTCTTATTTTTGGTGTATCCATTGTATGTTTTTGGTTTGAGGTTAACATGTCTTGCAACTACTAGCTTATAACCCATTACATTAAGCTGATAACAGCATAATACTTCATATAAGCAAACAAACAAGAAGAAAGCTAGTAAGAACTCTGCCTTAACTTCATCTCTCTGCCTTTTAAAATTTTGTTTCTGTTTATATCTTATTGTACTATGTCTTGAAAAGTTGATGTAGTTATTATTTTTGATTGTTTCATTGTTAAGTCTTTCTGTTTAGGATTAGAATTGTTTAAATGCCATAATTACAGTGTTATCCTATTCTGTGTTTTTCTGTGTACTTACTATTACCAGTAAGTTTTGTACCTTCAGGTGATTATTTATTGCTCATTAATGTTCTTTTTTTTCTGATTGAAGTACTCTCTCTAGCATTTCTTGTAGGATGGGCCCGGTATTGATGAAATATTTTGTTTGTCTGGGAAAGTCTTTATTTCTCCTTCACTCTTGAAGGATATTTTCATCAGATAAACTATTCTAGAGCAAAAGTTATTTTTCCTTCAGTACTTTCAATGTGTCATACCACTCTCTCCTGTTTGTAAGATTTGCACTGAAAAGTTTGCTGCCAGATGTATTGGAGCTCCATTGTATGTTATTTGTTTCTTTTCTCTTGCTGCTTTTAGGATCCTTTCTTTATTCTTGATTTTTGAGTGAGTATTAAATGCCTTGAAGCAGTCATCTTTGGGTTAAATCTGCTTGTTGTTCTATAACCTTCTTATACTTGAATATTGATATCTTTCTCCAGGTTTGGGAAGTTCTCTATTATTATCTCTCTGAGTAAACTTCCTAGTGCTATCTCTTTCTCTACCTCCTCTTTTAGGCCAATAACAGATTTGCCCTTCTGAGGATGTTTTCTAGATCCTGTCAGTGTGTTTCATTGTTTTTTTCTTTTGTCTCCTCTGACTGTGTATTTTTTTTTCTTTTTGAGATGGAGTCTTGCTCTGTTGCCCAGGCTGGAGTGCAGTGGCATGATCTCAGCTCACTGCAGCCACCACCCTCCAGGTTCAAGTGATTCTCCTGCCTTGCCCTCCTGAGTATCTGGGATCACAGGCATGCTCCACCACACTTGGCTAGTTTTGTATTTTTAGTGGAGACAGCATTTCACCATGTTGGCCAGACTGGTCTTGAACTCCTGACCACAAGCGATCCACCCACCTCGGCCTTCCAAACTGCCGGGATGACAAGCATGAGCCATCAAGTCTGACCCCCGAATGTATTTTCAAATAGCCTGTTTTCAATTCTTTTTTCTGCTCGATCCATTTTGCTATTAAAGGGCTCTAATGCATTCTTCAGTATGCCAGTTGCATTTTCCAGCTCCAAATTTTTTGTCTGATTATTTTTATTTCATTCAATCTCTTTGTTAAATTTCACTGATATCATTCTGAATTCCTTCTTTGTGTTATTTTGAGTTTCTTTGAGTTTCCTCAACACAGTTATTTTCAATTCTCTGTCTGAGAGCTTCCATATCTCTATTTCTGCAGGATTGGTTCCCTGGTGCCTTATTTGGATCATTCGGTGAGGTCATGTTTTCCTTATTAGTGTTCATGCTAGTAGATATTCTTTCGTCTCTGGGCATTGAAGAGTTAGGTATTTATTGTTATCTTCATTGTCTGGGCTTCTTTGTACCCATTCTTCTTGGGGAGGCTTTCTAGATGTTTGAAAAGATTTGAGTGTTGTGATCTAAGCTATATCAGTTTTATGGGGCACCTGAAGCCCAGTAACACTGTGGTTCTTGTGGTCTTGTAAAGGTACCACCTAGAGGGTCTTGAACAAGATTTGGCATAATTTACTGGATTACCAGGCAGAAACTCTTGTTCTCTTCCCTTACTTTCTCCCAAACAAAAGATCTCTCTCTATCTCTATTCTGAGACATTTGGAGTTGGGGATGGAGTGACCCAAGCACTCCTGTGGCCACCACTTTTAGGACTGCACTATGTGAGACTTGAAGCCAGCACAGTACCAGGTCTTGCCCAAGGCCTTCTTTAATTACTCCTTTGCTACCACCTATGTTCCCTCAAGCTCCTGGGGCTCTTCAATCAGCAGATGGCAAATCCACTTAGGCTTGTGTCCTTCCCTTCAGGGTTGCCAGTTCCCCCAGGTCCTGGGAGGGTCCACAGTTGCCATCCAGGAGCCAGGTACTAGAGGCAAAAATCTTAGAAGTCTACCTGGTGTTCTATTGTATGTGACTGAGCTGGTATTTAAACCACAAGACACAGTCCTTCCCTCTTTTCTCTCCCCTTTCCAAAGGCATAACCACCTCACCCCATGACCACAACTACAGGCTCATGGGCAGTACTACCAGATTACTGCCAATATTCCCTTAAGGCCTAAGGGCTTTTAAGTCAGCTGTGTGTTTAGGCAATCCACCCACCTCGGCCTCCCAAAGTGCTGGGATTACAGGCGTGGACCACGGCCTAAAGTCAAGAGTTGGAGACCAGCCTGACCAACATGGTGAAACCCTGTCTCTACTAAAAATACAGAAACTAGCTAGGTGTGGTGGCAGGTGCCTGTAATCCCAGCTACTCAGGAGGCTGAGGCAGGAGAATCACTTGAACCCAGGAGGCAGAGGTTGCAGCGAGCTGAGATCGTGCCACTGCACTCCAGTCTGGGCAAAAAGAGTGAAACTCTGTTTTGAAATAAATAAATAAATAAATAAATAGTCAGCTGTGGTGAGTGCTGCCTGCCCTAAGATTTACCAGGGCAGTGAGTCCCTCTTCAGGCCAGGTCTTATTCAGAAATCCTGTCCAGGAGCCAAGTCCTGGAATCAGGAACCCCAATAACCCACTTGGGGTGCTCAACCCCCATGGCTGAACCAGTGCCTAAGGTACAAACCAAATCCCCTTTACTTTTTCCTATGCTTTTCTCAAGCAGAGGGAGTCTCATCCCATAACCACCACAGCTTGGAATGTGCTGAGTCTCACCTGAAGCCAGAAGTCTCAGAGTCTCTCCCAAGGCCCTCAGTATAGTACTGAGGCTGCTGGTTATTTACAGCCCAAAGGCTCTTCTGTTAGCAGGTGATGGAGTCTTGTCAGGACTGGGTTCCTCCTTTCAGGGCAGTGGATTCTCTTCTGGCCAAGGGTGTGTCTAGAAATTTCATCTGGGAGCTAGGACCTGGAAAGGGGGCCCAGTAACTCTTACTGGTGCCCTATCTTTCTGTGGCTGAGCTAGTATCCAGGATGCATGACACAGTCGTCCTCACTTTTACCTGTCTTCTTCTTAAGTGAAAGGAAAGAATCCCTTTTGGATGCACAAGCTGTGCAGCCTGGGGTTAGTGTAGGGGCAAGGCTGACACTGCCTTACCCTTTGCCCACTGTGGCCGATGTCTCAGTAGGTGATATGTCTCCCCAGTCCACTGACTCTGGATCCAGCCAGCACTAGGACTTGCCTAGGATCTTCAGTGCTTGTGGCCTAGAATTCCTGTCAAATTTATTTAGTGCCCCAGAGCACTTTCGCTTGTGGTGGTTAGGATTGCAGGCACTCAAATTCTAACCTCTGGGATCAGCAATTTCCCTCTGGCTAGGGCTGGTTTAAATGTTTTCTCTATAAGGAGGCATCTGCTAAGTTTGGTTCAGTTTTCAGCTCTAATAGGACAGCACTGAGTTCAAAAATTGCTGTGCTCTCCCTCCCCAAGCACACAGAAACACTTTCTGCATCAGGCTGACAGTGCTGATGGGTTGGGGAGGGGTAATTTTGGAGATTCAAAACTTTTTTTTTTAACTTCTTTATTGACTTTTTCAGTGATACAAGGTTAAAACCAGGTACTGTGGTGCTCACCTGATTTTTGGTTCTTATAAAGGTGCTTTTCTTGTGTAGACAGTTGTTAAATTGAGGTCCTTGTGAGGGGATGGTCAGTGGAGCCTTTTATTGTGCCATCTTGCTCCACTTGCTAGTCCTGATTCACTTGTTCCTAACAATTATGTGTGCATTAGTCATGAAAATTCCATGAGACAGTAGACATAGCTAGCCAACATCTCACATTATTTTTTGTTAATTATATTTACAGCACATGCATGTCAATCATGAAAGCAAAAACCTAAAAGTCAAGTACATGAGTTTTTTGTTTTACTGATGTGCTTGATTTATATGAAGTAAACATGAATTTTCATATTTTGTGTTAGGCTAAACATCAGATAAAGATAACCTAAACTTATTTGACTAGTAAACCCATGTTGAATGGAAGTTGTGTTCTTGTATTATATTTAATGCTAAAAACTCTAGAGATGTCTATTTTAATTAAACCAGCAAATTTAAAATAGCTTTTATTTACCAGAGATTATCCTAGACCATGTGAACTTGAAAAATATTTTGGTTAGTTTTTGTTGTTCTAAGAGTTTAAGGAATTCTTAGTTTATATAAGTATATATTATTCTACAAGCTAGTTAAATAGAGTTCAAATACAATTTAATTTTGGCAATATCATCTAGAGTTAGAAAAGTGTCATGCATAAAAACATACATAGACATACATAAATTACAGAAAGAAGCGAATCTTATAGTGTTTATCCTAAAACTGTAGCCATGTGTCACGTATAATAATGCTGAACTCACTAGTTTATAGAAGAATACCTAGACTTGAACTGTGTTTCTGGTGGTTGGAACAAGTTAAGATGTCTTGCCCAGTTGACTAAAGCTTTTTACTAATACTTGTGGAAAATATTTTTACTATTTTTCTCTTGCCCAACTTACAAATACCTCTTTTTTTTTTCAAACGTGTCATCTTCTTGAAATTTGCATATAGATTTTTAACCTGTCTACCCTCATGCCCTAGCACAGACAGGCTAGGAGATTTATATAACAAAGGCACAATGCTTAGAATTCAGGCTTAAGTACAGTCGTCTGTGAAAACAAAAAAATTAAAAATGTGTTGGCAAAAACCGAGTTAAGACAAAATAACCAAGATAAACACCTTAAAAAGGTCAGATTTGTGGTGTAGATTGAATCAATTCTTTCTCCATTATTTAGTGATTTAGTTCTCCATCTCTTTCTGGACCAGAAAGGAAGATATCCTAAAAATGGAAATTCCTTTAAATTTCTCTTCTAATACTATCTTAAAATAACCAGCTTGAAATAGTCCTTATGCCAGAGAGGCAAAATATTTCGGGTATTAATTTGGCCAGATCGTTAGCTTCCCAATCCTTTGTTTAGTAATTAGATCAATGAATTCAGCGTGGATCCTGTTAATAAATAGGACTAGTATTTTCTGTGCCTGCACTCAACATGGATTGACCAGAATGTTTTACAAATAGTATTTCTAATCTTTCCTTAGAGTCAAAGACTAGTTCATCCTTGTTTCTTTACAAGATTGCATGACAGACCAGTGAGTTGTCGATGAAACAATTTGAGGGTGGATTCTAAGAGGCTATTTGTTATTTTCCCAGCACTTTTTGTCTTTCTCTGGAAGACTGAGGGTTAAATCTTTGCTATGTATCTTAGGTACCACACATTTTGCTTCTGCTACCAGCTTCACCAGCTTCCAGTATCATTTGAATAAATTGGTGAAGATCAGGGAGTCCCAGATCATGTGATCCAAGAAGAATTCAAAATTTCACAGAAAATTTCTGGGGCTTTTGTTTGGAACAGGTGATAGCAGCAGGAGGCAGACAAATTCATAGGCAGACAGGGGAAGGTCCCTGATGAAACCCCACCTTCAGACCAAAGACGGATTAAAGCCTGAAATCCAAGCTACAAGTCTCAGATAAATCCATGGACTAGATTGAGAACCTCTCTTCCCATTTGGTGCACTTTCCTGGGATTGATCCTCACCCTTCACCTATTTTACAAATAACTACCCTTCCCTAATTGGTTTTTTACACTGTCATGCCCACCTTTGGGTGGTGACTTTAGCCTTTTTTGCATACTCACAAACCTATCAGCATGCACTCCCCCATTCTGAGCCCATAAAATAACTGGACTCAGCTACACTTAGGGACTACCCACCTATGGGTGAGAGAAGAGAGACCATCTGACTTCAGGTAAGGGGGTGCCCAACTCAGGTCCACCTCTCCACTAAGAGCTGTTTGTCACTCAATAAAACTCTTCACCTGGTGCACCCATCGGCTGTCAGCATAACCTCATTCTTCTTGGATATGAGACAAGAACTAGGGACTTGCTCAATGCAGGTATGAAAAAGCCTGTAAGACTATAGTCCTCTGCTCCTGCCAGCACTCAGTGGCTGCCCCTTGCAATGGGAAGTAGAGGCAGGGCCAGACCCAGCCCCAGGGCTGCAGGCCATAGCAGGGCAATGAAACTGACAGAGCTGTTAACATGCCCCATTTTTTGGGCTGTGGACGGCAGGACAAAAAGAGTTATTAGCATGCTGTAACACTCACTCTGGGGCTTCAGGGAATCTCTGTTCAGGTGCCATCACATTCCCCTTGTCCAGATGCTGGCTCCTAAGGTGGACACAGGTCACAGCACACCTGGCCCAGCTGCAGGCTAAGCACGGATTCTGTGGCGAGTGTAGGATCCAGGCAGGAGGGCAAGGCAAGCACAGCCCACCAGGCTGAGTGGGTGGGGTGTCTCCTGCAGCAAGCCCAGGACCCAAGCAAGGCCCAGGCATGGGTGTCACTGGCTGCAGAGGTCTCTGGCTGGTGAAGTGACAGAGAAAACAATCCTGCATCACAAGGACATTTTTCACCATTGCTTTGAGCCAGATTTTGACCAACCTGTAAAAGTAGTTAAAGAAGGCAGGCCTAGGATGGGCACAGTGGCTCACAACTGTAATCCCAGCACTTTGGGAGGCCAAGGCGAGCAGATCACCTGAGGTCAGGAGTTCAAGACTGGCCTGGCCAACATGAAGAAACTCTGCCTCTACTAAAAATACAAAAAAATTAGCCAAGTGTGGTGACACATGCCTGTAATCCCAGCTACTCAGGAAGCTGAAGCAGGAGAATTGCTTGAATCCAGGAGGTGGAGGTTGCAGTGAGCCGAGACTGCACCACTGGACTCCAGCCTGGGTAAGAGAGTGAGACTCTGTCTCAAAAAAAAAAAAAAAGGGCAGGCAGGCCTGGTTAATCGGAGAAACTGACTTTATAAGGCATTTGTCTAGTTTCTTCTTATTATTAGGAGTGAAAAACATAACTGAGCAAATGTTTAGTAGATTCAGGGTTATGAGGTAAGGGATAATCCCCTGCAATATAGATGAAACTATCTTTGCAAAAATGATGACAATGAGAAAAATCTCACATAGGAAAATTATGACAGTGAATCTGACATAAGAAAATGAGACACTGCATCTAACCTTCAAGCTACCCTTCTTCATTCCTGCATGTAGGCTGAACTAACTTTGGGATCAATTTAGTTTAAGTTGAACTAGTTTATAGTTTCAACAAAGATGATAAATGCCCATCACAAAAACCCCCTCCTTCCTTGGGAACCAAACCACCTTTGTAAAACTAACCAATTAGCCAACGTAAGGTACAGGGAATTAGGCCAAGGCAGACATCTAGGCCTGCATGAGTTTGGAGCACAGGCATATAACTCCACTTGTTATATAACCTGTTTGTATAAGCTCATACTTGGCTTGGAGCCACTATTGTTTGGGGTATAACTGCCCTGCTGACACTGCACGGACTCAGCTTGCATGCACCTGGAGAGAGAGTAACACTACTGACCCCTGTAAGGGAGAGCCAGTTGCCTTGAAGTTTGGCAAGAGGGAGCTAGGAACCAGCTTGTGCCCAGAGTGAAAGAGTTAAGCTGCTCTCCCCATAAAGAGAGAGGCCAGGGAGTGCAGCTGCAGGCACAGGGGCGGTAGGAGCTGCAGAGCCAGAGCAGACAGTTGACGTAAAGACAGACAGTGTAAGACAGCTGCTGATCAGAGAGCTGCTGAATAAAACTACATTTCACCCACCTACACCACCCCGCCGAGTGTCTTTCAGCTATCTGCCACCCACCCACACCCCTCGGACCTCAGCATGGGCTGGAACCTAACCCTGGGCATGACATTTAGCATAGTCGTGGACCTAACCACCATAAAGTTAGAAATTATGGCACAGGAGTCTTGCAGCCAGAGGCTGCAAGGTTCCTAACCTCCCCAATTGCTCCTATGATAACATTTTTATTATAAAACATACCTACAGCATGAACTGGGTGGTGATAAATTGCAAGATTGCTTTGTCTAGTAAAATTTCTCATCAGATACCAGCTTATCTGGAAGCTAAGGTGTTATATCTGGAATTTAAGCTGTTGTTCGCATGAGGAGGACAACTTCACTTGGTGTTGGCTTCTGAAGCAAATCTTGATCTTTGGCCTTATTAAAATCATGTTTTAACTAGCTCGGGTAAGACCATGCTAATCAAAGCGTTCAGAGCATCCAATTTTATATATAAACTAAGGTTTGCATAAAATGTCAGAAGCATCGCTTGTGGAAAATAGTGGCATCAAGTGTAATTTCAATTGTAAAAATCAGAACTAGCTACAGTGACTTAAAGTTTACCATTCTGAGCTTTGTAATACCCTGTAGGATAATCTGGATTTCTCATACACATCTAAATCCACAATGCCCAGTTGAAAATCTTCACTTCACCCTATAGGGAATCCTAGGGTGTTCTTAGGGGAATTTCAGTTCTCCACACCATCCTCTCCTGGCAAAAATAAAGAGATACAATTGGTGAACACTTGTATTGAAAGCAAATTTATGTTAACAACATTTTCCTAAGATTGAAAATGAAGCCCCCATAATGAATCAGTGTGCAAAGAATTCCTACCTGTGTTATTGTCATTTCTGTTCTATTATGCATTTTTCTATGCTTTAGAAAGCCTAACACTGTTGAAGGATCTCTGTAATTTCTTATAATATTGGTAAGAGAGAAATTATTTTTTCATATTATTATTAATGAAAGTCTAAAATGTTATTTAATTTATAATAATTTTGTATTTGGTTTACAGCATACCAAAATTACCAGGGGCAAATGGAACAAAAGAAGTGAATAATCTTCCTATTTTATTATCTAGATAACCAAAATAACTAAAATCTATGTCTAAAATCTTATCTAAAATCTAGATAAGCAAAATAACTATAAAATAAAATTTTGAACCCTTATATATTATCTTTTAAACCCAACTCTAATGACTATGTAAGATAAATTCTGGATAACTAGAACATTAAATGCTTTAAAACTGGGTTTAAAGCTTTAATTCATTTCTATGGTTATATAAGAAATCTTTCTGATGATTCTGACATAAAAGTTTATTCTGTGTAGTCAACATTTCTGATTAAAACTTTTAAGATCTGTTAATTAAATATTAACTCCTCTATATCATCACCACCTACGGCAATAATTTCATTGATCATATTAAATATAGGCATATAAATAAATACATAAAATTAGTACATAGAAATAAATGTATTTTTATTGAGTATTTTATTTATAAATAATACTAGTAATACTAATTCACATATATATATCTCAGAAAATATGCAGCAAATATACTTCCCCTACCTTTTTTGACATTTATAATTTTAAAAAGTACCTGCATAAATTGACTTTGAGAATGTTTGATTATATTGTTAATTGGGTTTGAAAGGTATAAACCAATTATATAAAAATTTACTTAACAAGCGGAATTATTGCCCTTTGTTCTTTATATAGTCTGTCTCAGCATCCCTCCTTTGGTTTATTTAATTCTGCTAAAAAACAAGCAATCAAACAAAATGCTGATGGAGAATAAAGTGCTCTCAATATCAGCAAGATTTCTTGAGAAATTTCATTTTAAGCTCCATAATAAGATATAGCAACATTTGAATATGGAATAAACTTTCAGACAGTGCCAATATAGTCATGAACAGTGGAAAATATATGGGTAAAATTTCAAGTAAAAGTCTCTATCATACACAAATTCCATAGGAAAACAAACTATCTTTTTAAAAGAGAAAGTGAAAATACTCTCAGAGCTCTGTCATATTCATGAACATCAGAGTTAATGCACACATTTAACCCAAGCTTCTGAGCTTTTCCCTTTATTTGCCTCTATGTATCTCCAAGACTTCCTATCTCTTTTTTGGCTTGTCTTTTTTGCACTTACCCATCTATGGCATGACTAGTCTCTCCCTATTTTTCTTCCTACTTCTTATTTTATTTTCACCCACACAAATCTCCCTTTCCACTTTTTCTCCTCTAAATATCTTGCTGTCCTCTGTCTTGTCTATATTTTCTTTTGAGAACTTTTCTTAAATATTCTACAGAAGAAAAAATATTAAACTAGTCTATGAGCAGCAGACAAATGCTAACCATTCGCCACATTTCATAGAGTACTCTTATTTCATTACCTCACTGTTTCGCCATTTGTTTCCCATTCATGTCTTATTTGCTGAACTTTATTCTATTACATAAGGGAAACCGCTCTCTCTAAAGCCACTAAAAATCATGTACTTTCTCAGTACAGTGATTTTCCTTCACTTCTTGTCCTACTACACCATTTATTTTGGCATTTGGCCCTGTACTTCACTTTGTCATTCTTTGTATCTTTCCTCTCTTTATGTCCCCAACACTCAACTCTCTAGTTTCCCTCCTGCTTCTTCCCTTGATCCTTCTGTTCAATATCCTTTTCTGTTCTCTCCCTCATCTCTCTTTTGAACATCCAGGTTTTGGGGGGCTGCAACAGGAAATAAGTTATTGAATAGATATTGAGTTTAACATATAAATGCTAGGAAAGTTGGAGAAATTCACTGGAAAACAATGGCAGGAACAGAAGGAAGCAAGGCAGTGGTCAACAGCCAAAATTCTGTTCCAACAGCAGCTTCATGAGTGTGATTGTTTCTGCTGTTGAACTGCCAATGACACAGCTTATATTATCTGTACCATTGTTTTTTAAATGCAGGATGCATGTTCTGAGATCTTGATATTTTTGCTTCAACTGCCTTTGTACTAATTTTTTTTTAATTGACCATGTACATTTGTCTCCATTTCTCTATATCCAAATCAAGGTTGAGTGGGTTGGATTACACATATCAAAGTCAAATCCTTTGTCTGCCACTAAGATCCATGTGGGAGAGAAAAAAGTATCAGATGTTGACCATCCAATAAATGACATCCATTCCCTATATTACCTTTCAATATAACTCCTCCAGTTGTTTTTCTTTTTTTTTTTTTTTAAATGTCAACTTTTATTTTAGATATAGAGAGAATATATGCAGGCTTGTTACATGGGTATATTGCATGCAGTTAGTGAGCAGAGTACCCAATAGTTTTTCCATCCATTCTCCCCTCCCTCTCCCTTGTACTAGTCGAAAGTGTCTATTGTTCTCATGTTTATGTCCATGTGTGTTCAATGTTTAGCCCCACTTGTAAATAAGAACATGTGTCATTTGGTTTTCTGCTCCTGTGTTGGTTTGCTTTGGATTATGGCCTCCAGCTGCATCCATGCTGCTGCAAAGTACATGATTTCGTTCTTTGTTATGACTGAGCAGTATTCCATCTTGTATATGTACCACATTTTAAAAATCCAATCCACCCCTGCTGGACACCTAGATTGATTCCATGTGTTTACCATTGTGAATAGTGTAGCAATGAACATAGGAGTGCATGTGACTTTAACAACCAAGACAGCATGGTATTGGTACAAAAACAGACACATAGACCAATGGAACAGAGTAGCAAACTGAGAAATTAAGCCACACACTTGGAACAATCTTATCTTCAACAAGGCTGACAAAAAACAAGCAATAGAGAAAGGATCCCCTATTCAGTAAATGGTGCTGGGATGGCGGCTAGCCATATGTGGAAGAATGAAACTGAATCCTTTCCTTTCACCATATACAAAAATTTATTCAAGATGGATTAAATATTTAAATGTAAGACCTCAAAATGTAAAAATCCTAGACGAAAATCTAGGAAGTATTCTTCTCAACATCAGCCTTAGCAAAGAATTTTCAGCTAAGTCCTCAGAAGCAATTGCAATGAAAACAAAAATTGACAAGTGTGACCTAATTAAACTAAAGAACTTCTGCACAGCAAAAGAAATCATCAATAGAGAGTACACAGACAACCTACAGAATGACAGAAAATATTTGCAAACTATGCATCCAATAAAGATCTGATATCCAGAATCTATAAGGAACTTAAACAAATCAGCAAGCAAAAAAATGTAACCCTATTAACAAATAAGCAAAGGACATGAACAGATCCTTCTCCAAAGAAGACATACAGGCAGTCAACACATATAAAAAAATGCTCATCATTAATCATCAGAGGAATGCAAATCAAAATCACAATGAGAAACCATTTCACACCAGTCATCATGGCTATTATTAAAAAACAAAACATGCTGATGAGGCTGTGGAGAAAAGCAAATGCTTATACACTGTTGGTAGAAATACTTTAGTTCAGCCACTGTGCAAAGCAGCCTGGAGATTTCTCAACAACTTGAAACAAAGCTACCATTTGACCCAACAATCCCATTACTGGGTATATACCCAAAGGAAATTAGGTCATTATACTATGAAGTATTTTTGGTGCTATGCTTTGCTTTTCTTAATGTACTCTCCAATAGGTAAGACATCCATTACTATGACTTCAACTACTCCAATGACTCTCAAGTTATTTCTATCACTCTAATAGAATTGTATTACTAATACTAAACATCTCACCTACATGTTCAAGGCATGCTCACACTGCCAACTTGTCAATGCCCATGAGTTCTCAGTCTCTATTTTGAATGACAATCTACCTACTCACAAACTGACTCCTTTTTCCTTCACTGAATACTACTTTTCTATCAAATATGTGACTAAGTCCTAGTGACACTACTTTCTGAATGCTTTAGAATCTATTTCTTCATCCTCATTATTTGCAAGATTATAATACACATGGACTGGGCACTTGCAAACTTAAAATCCAAAGCCCCCCATCAACAGAACGAACCCCCTCTTGGCCAAAAGGTCTCCAGAAAAACTGTAAAAACTTAGTTCCCAGCCATGACAGGGTGGGAAGTCAGATGTGCCTTGTTATGCTTCCTCTGTTTTGCAGTTTAGATATGACAACTGACCAGTATTAATGTTAAGATAGAGATTATAAGACTGACAGAACATATTCTTTGTGACAATAAGATTCCAAATTATAAACAGAACTTAAGGCCACACCAGGCAAGGTTTAAGTCAGGCACCTCTACACTTAAAGAATAAACTGTGTTCTAACTGCCACAAGGTTTTCCTTTTTCTCTAGCAGCTGAACAGTCACTGGCCTCAAGACAAGCAAGATTAAAACAATTTGCAGCTGCACCAGATGCTCAGTAACTGAACCCCTGCTACGAGACATAACTACAGCTTTTATTGGACAAGAGACTGATGTCAGTAACTTTCTCCAGATAAGAAGAAAACTGACAATGGACTGGTTCTGGCTGGTTTACAGAGACAGTGCATTTATGTGCCTTCATGTCCTGAGAAGATTTTTTGATGTATAGGGCCTAACTGTAACACATTTAAATGTTATCTCCACTCCAGTGTGAACATGGGTTGTATGTTACATACATGTTTGTTCAATATGCATGTGCCAAGACTACCTTCATGAATACTCATAGATCCTCCCGTAACCTGTTGAATATGTATATTTAGCCAACTTATTTAGCCTAAAGCTCCTACCTCAAGCCCTCCTCCTTTGATGTGCCTGTCTCTGGTCTTGGCCAGAGGCATGCTTCCCAGTCTACTTGATGGCCACGTTGCAGGCTGTAACCCCTTACAAGAAATAAGTCTTCTGTCCTTTTCTAAATTTACAAATAGTGATTTTCTTAAGTTAACACACATTACATGCATTTCTGTCATCTGCATTTTAAAAGTAGATTATTTGATCACATTTTTAGAATTAAAATGATTGCATTTATTTTGATTTCTTATATTTCCCAAAACAGTTTCCATCTATTACAGGAATATGAAAGAAAATTAAAAGGGTATTGTAATAAGAGTATGTTTTTCTATCAACTTCCCTCCCCCACTATTTGCTTTATAAGTCTTAGTGAATGCTCTTTTACATTTACTGCATTTCATTTCAGGGATGTCGAACGAGGACATGGAACAGGATAATGCAACATTGCTGACAGAGTTTGTTCTCACAGGACTTACATATCAGCCAGAGTGGAAAATGCCCCTCTTCTTGGTGTTCTTGGTGATCTATCTCAACACTATTGTGTGGAACCTTAGTCTGATTGCTCTTATCTGGAATGACCCACAACTTCACATCCCCATGTACTTATTTCTTGGGAGTTTAGCCTTTGTCGATGCTTGGATATCTTCCACAGTAACTCCTAAAATGTTGGTTAATTTCTTGGCCAAAAACAGGATGATATCTGTCTGAATGCATGATTCAATTTTTTTCCTTTGCATTTGGTGGAACTACAGAATGTTTTCTCTTGGCAACAATGGCATATGATCGCTATATAGCCATATGCAAACCTTTACTATATCCAGTGATTATGAACAATTCACTATGCATACGGCTGTTAGCCTTCTCATTTTTAGGTGGCTTCCTCCATGCCTTAATTCATGAAGTCCTTATATTCAGATTAACCTTCTGCAATTCCAACATAATACATCATTTTTACTGTGATATTATACCACTGTTTGTGATTTCCTGTACTGACCCTTCTATTAATTTTCTAATGGTTTTTATTTTGTCTGGCTCAATTCAGGTATTCACCATTGTGACAGTTCTTAATTCTTACACATTTGCTCTTTTCACAGTCCTAAAAAAGAAGTCTGTTAGAGGTGTAAGGAAAGCCTTTTCCACCTGTGGAGCCCATCTCTTATCTGTTTCTTTATATTATGGCCCACTTCTCTTCATGTATGTGCGCCCTGCATCTCCACAAGCAGATGACCAAGATATGATAGACTCTCTATTTTATACAATCGTAATTCCTTTGCTAAATCCCATTATCTACAGTCTGAGAAATAAACAAGTAATAGATTCATTCACAAAAATGGTAAAAAGAAATGTTTAGATCTCATAGTAATATCTGTCATTTTTAGTAAAAAGAATTTTGCAGTTAGATAAGGTGTTTCGTTAAGTGTTCAGTTATTGTAATTATAATTGTTTTAGCATTTTAATGACTTAAGGTTTTATACCTAATAAACTCCTTGAAATATTTATATATGTTATTCAAAAGCATCCAAGGAACTTTAACCTGGTGTTCATGTCATATTAGATAATTAAAGCAGAAAACAAATGAAAACATTTATAGGTTTAAATACCCTTCATGTGGCTTTATAAATGCCTTAAGTGTTAAGCAATGTAGTTCTCTCAAAAGTATTTGAGTAGGAAATATAATACAGCTGACAGAATTGTATAGTCTGGAAACATCACATTTAACTGGATTGTGGTGGCAGATTTGTGTTTGGTTGAGCGATAAAGATCTCAGGAATCAGCTGTCCCTCAAAAGGTCTTTTACTCTAGATTATTGGAATTGGGGAACTTCACTTCTTATAAGAATTTAACTCATATATCACTTGAAGCAGTAAATAGAATGGGAAATGCAATCATAAAATGAGAAGTGAGTTACAACTGTCAAGGCAAGGCCAAACTCTAAGAGGGTACTTTTATCTCTATTCATTTCTATGAGTAATAAGAGGCAACTTGCCTCTCTTTACTTACAATGCCTTCAGAGGCCTTTTACAGTTGTATTTGAATGATACTGGAAAACATGAAAAGATTCACATTGCTAATGAATTCAGAAAGCTAACAGATAATTTAAAAATTAAGTTAGCATGGATGTAGAGAAGAAAAATGCCAGAATAGAAAGTAAATGGTATCAATTTTTCTAGCATTAAAAAAAATGAAAACAATAAGAAAAGGAAATCAGTAATATTTCCATAATTATAAGCATTTGTTATGGATAGAAAGTGGCCTTAAATGCATATTACCAAAGATCAAATAAAGCTAAAATGATATGATCTCATCGTGTCCAGTAGGTGGCTGGGAAAGGTGTGAAAATAAGCAAGAGTATGGATGTTTTGTGACTCAGAAGTCCTTAAATTTTACCTTTCCTCACACTACATCCTCTTGCTGTATTATGAGTGATCCATCTTCAGGTCACCCCTACTCTTCCTCTTTCAACACTAAAATTTCATCTATATCCCTATTTATATAATTTCATCTACATTCCTATTTATATCACCCAGGTCCCCAACCTGAAACAACTCACCTGTCTGTTTTGCAAGACTTTAGTTAGTATCTCCCTTATCCTTTTATAGTCTCTTATTTCCTAAACAATGCTGCCAGATAATTTGTGCATTTAAGTTTAATTAAGTCATGTCATACTTAATTAACTTTTAATGGATTGTCATTGCTAGCAGATTATATACATATGTGGTACATATATCTATATATGAATATATACATATGGATATGTTTGTTTATATGTCTGTACAGATTGTATAATATGCATATATATTACTCAACTAGTATTTATTCACCCTGAATTATTTGAGATCTTTTGCAAAAAAACTTCTTGGTTTAACTCTGGAGACTCTTCCTCCACAATTCTCTTAGTGGAACCTGTGTTGCAGCCAAAGTGAGTTACCAGGAGACTTCTGTACACTCCTTACTCTGTCAGGTGCATGTTTTCTTTCATATAGCTCTCTCCACAGAGAATCCCTACTACTGCAACTCACCTCTAAGTCACTTGCGTTTGAAATGATAACTTTCTTCAAGGTGTGTATGAAATGTTACCATTTTATAAAACTTTCATCCACAAAGCTTTTTCTGCTTACCTGGAAGAGGATGGGAGTGTTCACTCATTTAAAACAATTAGCACTTTATTTATGCTTCTTTTAAAAAAAATTCAACTTTTAAGTTCAGGGATGCAGGATGTGCTGGTTTGTTACGTAGGTAAATGTGTGGCATGGTGGTTTGCTGTACAGATCATCCTGTCACCCAGGTATTAAGCCCAGCGTCCGTCAGCTATTCTTCCTGACCCTCTCCCTCCTCCCACCCCCACCCTTCAACTGGTCCCAGTGTGTGTTGTTCCCCGCCGTATGTCCATGTGTTCTCACCATTCAGCTTCCACTTTAAAGTGAGGACATGCTGTCTTTGATTTTCTGGTCCTGTGCTAGTTTGCTAAGAATAATAGCCTCCAGCTCCATACATGTCCCTGCAAATGACAAGATCCCATTCCTTTTTATGTTTATATAGCATTCCATGATAAATATATACCACATTTTCTTTATCCAGTCTATCATTGATGAGCATTAGGCTGATCCCATGTCTTTGCTACTGTGAATAATGCGGCGTGAACATATGTGTGCATGTGTCTTTAAAATAAAAGGATTTACATTCCTTTGGGTATATACACAGTAATGGGATTGCTGGGTCAAATGATATTTCTACCTCTACGTCTCTAAGAAATTGTCACACTGTCTTCCACAATAGTTGAACTAATTTACACTCCCACCAACAGTGAATCAGCATTCCTTTTTCTCCACAACCTCACCAGCATCTGGTGTTTTTGTTGACTTTTTAATAATAGCCATTCTGACTGATGCAAGATGGTATCTCATTGTGGTTTTAATTTGCATTTCTCTAATGATCAGTGATGTCGAGTTTTTTTTCATATGTTTGTTGTTTGCATGTGTGTCTTCTTTTGAGAGGTGTCTGTTCATGTCCTTTGTCCACTTTTTAATGCGGTTGTTTGTTTTTGTCTTGTAAATATGTTTAAGTTTCTTATAGATGTTAGATGTTAGACCTTTGTCAGATGCACACATTGCAAAAATTTTCTCACATTCTTAGGTGGTCTCTTTACCCTGTGTTGATAGTTTCTTCTGCTGTGCAGAAGCTCTTTTGTTCAATCAGATCTTATTTGTCAATTTTTGCTTTTGTTGCAATTGCTTTTGGTGTCTTCATCATAAAATCTTTGCCCATGCCTATGTCGTGAATGGTATTGCCTAGGTATTCTTCTAGGGTTTTTATAGTTTGGAGTTTTACATTTAAGACTTTGATCCTTCTTGAGTTGATTTTTGTATATGTTGTAAAGCAGGAGTCCATTTTCAATTTTCTGCATATGGCTAGCTAGTCCTCTTAACACCACTTATTAAATAAGGAATCCTTTCCCTGTTGCTTGTTTTTGTCAGGTTTGTGGAAGACCAGATGGTTGTAGGTGTGTGGTCTTATTTCTAGGTTCTCTATTCTGTTCTATTGGTCTATGTATGTGTTCTTGTATCAGTACCATGCTGTTTTGGGTAATGTAGCCCTGTAGTATAGTTTGAAGTTGGGTAGCATGATGGCTCCAGCTTTGTTCTTTTCGCTTGGGATGGCCTTGGCTATTCAGGCCCTTTTTTAGTTCCATATGAATTTTAAAATAGTTTTTTCTAGTTCTTTGAAGAATCTAATGATAGGAATAGCATTGAATCTATAAATTGCTTTGAGTGGTATGGCCATTTTAATGATATTGGTTCTTCCTATCCATGAGCATGGAATGTCTTTCCATTTGTTTGTGTCATTTCTGATTTCTTTGAGAAGTGTTTTGTAGTTCTCCTTGTAGAGCTCTTTCACATCCCTGGTTAGCTGTATTCTTAGGTATATCATTATTTTGTGGCAATTTTGAATGGAAGTGTATTCACGACTTGGCTCTAGGCTTGTCTGTTGGTGTATAGGAATGCTAGTGATTGTTGCACATTGATGTTGTATCCTGAGAATTTGCTGAAGTTGCTTATCAGCTTAAGAAGCTTTTCGGCTGAGACAATGAGTTTTCCAGATATAAGATCTTATCATCTGCAAACAAAGATAGTTTGACTTCCTCTCTTCCTATTTGAATACCTTTATTTCTTTCTCTTGACTGATTGCCCTGGTAAGAACTTTCAATATTTTGTTGAATAGGAGTGGTGAGAGAGGCCAACCTTGTCTTATGCCAGTTTTCAAGAGGAGTGCTTCCAGGTTTTATCCATTTAGTACAATATTGACTGTGGGTTTGTCATATATGGCTCTTATTATTTTAAGGCTTGATGCTTCAATACTTAGCTTATTGAGAGTTTTTAACATGAATGGATGTTGAAATTTATTGAAGGCTTTTTCTGCATCTTTTGAGATAATCATGTAGTTTATGTCTTCAGTTCTGTTTATGTGATAAATCACATTTTTTGATTTGCCTGTGTTTAGCCAAACTTACATCCCAGGGTTGAAGCCTACTTGATAGTGGTGAATAAACTTTTAGATGTGCTGGTGGATTCAGTTTGCCAGTATTTTGTTGAGATTTTTGCATTGATGTTCATCAAGGATGTTGGCCTGAAGTTTTCTTTTTTTGTTGTACCTCTGCCAGGTTTTGGTATCAGGATGATGCTGGCCTCATAGAATGAGTTAGGGAAGAGTCCCTTCTTCTTCTTCTTCTTTTTTTTTTTTTTTTTTTTTTTTGAGATAGAGTCTCGCCCTACTGCCCAGGTTGGAGTGCAATGGCACAACCTCGGCTCACTGCAATCTCTGCCTCCCGGGTTCAAATGATTCTCCTACCTCAGCCTCCCAAATAGGTGGGATTATAGGCACCCACCACCAGGCCCAGCTAATTTTTGTATTTTTAGTAGATACAGGGTTTCACCATGTTGGCCAGGCTGGTGATGAACTCCTGACCCCATGATCTGCCTGCCTTGGCCTCCCAAAGTGCGGGGATTACAGGTGTGAGCCACCACAGCCCTTCTTCACAATTAAAAAAAAAAAATAGTTTCAGTAGGAATGGTACAGCCTTTTTTTTCCCACCCGTCTGGTACAATTAAGCTGTGAATCTGTCTGGTTCTGGGATTTTTTTGGTTGGTATGGTATTTACTACTGCCTCAATTTTAGAACTCATTATTGGTCTATTCATGGATTTAATTTCTTCCTGGTTCAGTCTTGTAAGTGTGCAGATGTCCAGGAATATATCTATTTCTTCTAGATTTTCTAGTTTATGTCCAGAGGTGTTCATAATATCCTCTGATGGTTATTTGGACTTCTGTGGGGTCAGTGGTAATATCCCCCTTATCATTTCTGATTGTGTTTATTTGAATATTCTCTCTTTTCTTTATTAGTCTGGCTAATGGTCTATCTATTTTATTAATTTTCTCAAAAAAATCAGCTCTTGGTTTGTTAATCTTTTGAAAGGTTTTTCATGTCTCTATCTCCTTCAGTTCTGCTCTTGTCTTGGTTATTTCTTGTCTTCCGCCAGCTTTGGGGTTTATTTGCTCTTGGTTCTCTAGTTGTTTTAGTCATGATGTTAGGTTGTTAACTTGAGATATTTCTAGCTTTTTGATGTGAGCATTTAGTGCTGTAAATTTTTCTCTTAAAACTGCTTTAATTTCATCCCAGAGATTCTGATACATTGTATCTTTGTACTCATTAGTTTCAAAGAACTTCTTGATTTCTGCCTTAATTTCATTTATTTACTCAAAGGTGATTCAGGAGCAGGTTGTTCAATTTTCTTGTAGTTGTATGATTTTGAGTGAATTTCTTAAGCTTGAGTTCTAATTTAATAGTGCTATTATCTGAGAGACTGTTATGATTTCAGTTCTTCTGCATTTGCTGAAGAGTGTTTTGCTTCCAATTGTGTGATCAATTTTAGAGGAAGTGCCATGTGGCAATAAGAAGAATGTATATTCTGTTGTTTTGGGGTGGAGAGTTCTGTAGACATCTATTAGGTCCACTTGATCCAGAGCTGAGTTCAGGTCCTGAATATCTTTGTTAAATTTCTGTCAGAATGACCTGTCTAATATTGTTAGTGGGGTGTTAAAGTCTCCCACTATTGTTGTGTGGGAGTCTAAATGTCCTTGAAGGTTTCTAAGAACTTGCTTTATGAATCTGGGTGCTCCTGTATTGAGTGCATATATATTTAAGATAGTTAGCTCTTCTTGTTGAATTGAACCTTTCACTATTATGTATGGCTTTCTTTATCTTTTTTAATCTTTGTTGGTTTAAAGTTTGTTTTGTCAGAAACTAGGATTGTAACCACTGGTTTGTTCTTTTTCATTTGCTTGGTAAATTTTCCTCCATCCCTTTATTTTGAGACTATGTGTATCTTTGCATGTGAGATGGGTCTCCTGAAGACAACATACAAATGGATCTTGGTTCTTTATCTAGCTTGCCATTCTGTGTCTTTTAATTGGGCCATTTAGTCCCTTTACATTTAAGGTTAGTATTGTTATGTGTGGATTTGATCCTGTCATCATGATGCTAGCTTGGTGTTTTACAGGCTTGTTTATATGGTTGCTTCATAGTGTCACTGCTCTGTGTACTTCAGTATGTTTTTTGTAGTGGCTGGTGAGAGCTTTTTCTTTCCATATTTAGTGCTTCCTTCAGGAGCTCTTGTAAGTCAGGCCTGGCTGAAATGAATTCCTTCAGCATTTTCTTCTTTGAAAAGGATCTTATTTCTTCTTCACTGATTAAGCTTAGTTTGGCTGGATATGAAATTCTGGGTTGGAATTTCTTTTCCTTAAGAATGTTGATTATTGACCCATATATCTTCTGCCTTGTGGGGTTTCCACTGAGAGATTCACTGTTAGTCTGATGGGCTTTCCTTTGTAGGTGACCTAACCTTTCTTTCTGTCTGCCTTTAACATTTTTTCTTTCATTTGGACTTTGGAGAATCTGATGATTATGTGTCTCAGGGATTATCTTCTCATGTGGTATCTTACCAGGGTTCTCTGCATTTCCTGAATTTGAATGTTGACCTGTCTAGCCAGGTTGGGGAAGTTTTTCTGGATGATATTCTGAAATATGTTTTCTGAGTTGGTTCCCTTCTCCATGTCTCTTTTGAGTACCTCAATCAGGTGTAGATTCAGTCCCTTACATAATCCCATCCCATATTTCTTTGAGGTTTTGTTTATTCCTTTTCATTCTTTTTTCTCTATTCTTGTCTGCCTGTTTTATTTCAGAAAGATAGTCTTCGAGCTCTGAGATTTTTTTCTCCACTTGGTCTATTCTGCTGTCAATACTTGTGATTGCATTGTGAAGTTCTTGTAGTGTGTTTTTCAGCTATATCAGGTCAGTTATATTTCTGTTTGTACTGGCTATTTTGCCTGTCACCACCTGCATCATTTTATCATGATTCTTAGCTTTCTTGCATTGGGCTATAATGTGCTCCCTTAGCTCAGTGAAGTTCATTTTTATCTACATTCTGAAATCTTCTTCTGTCATTTCCATCATCTCAACTTCAGCTCCATTCCGAATCCTTGCTAGAGTCATTTGGAGGAAACGGTGCTCTCTGGCTTTTTCAGTTTTCAGTGTTTCTGTGCTGATTCTTTCTCATCATTGTGGGCTTGTCTAACTTCAATATTAGAGGTTGCTGACCTTTGGATGGGATTTTTGTGTTTTGTTGTTGTTGTTGTTTGTTTTTCTTTTAACAGTCTGGCCATTCTTCTGTAGGGCTGCTGCAGTTTGCTGGGGGGTCCACTCCAGACCCTAGTCACTGCAGTTTTTCTAGTACCTGGAGGTATCACCAGTGAAGGCTGTAAAATAGCAAAAATGGCAACCTGCCCCTTCCTCTGGGATTTCTGTCCCAGGGGAATACTGACCTGTTGCCAGCCTGAACGCACCTGTAGGAGGTGGCTGGAGACTCCAGTTGAGAGGTCTCACCCAGTCAGGAGGAACAGGATCAGGGACCTGCTTAAAGAAGCAGTCTAGCTACATTTTGGCAGAGCAGCTGTGCTGTGTTGGGGACCCCTTAAGCCCCTGATCACTTTGGGCTCTCCAAGGCCTGCAAGCTGGACTGGGTGAAATGCCCAAACAGCAAAGGCATTGGCTCACCTTGCCCCCTCAGCACTCCATCTCAGGGAGAAATTAGAACTCTGTCAGCCGTAGAACATGGGTAGGGGTGGCTGGAGGCCCTGGCTGGGAGGATCTGCCCAGCAAAGAGGAATGGATCAGGGTCCCATTTAAAGAAGCAGTGTTGCCACACCTCAACATAAGAGCTGTGTCATGCTGGAGAACTGCCTCTGCCTTGATCAGCTTGGACTTTCCAAAGCCCACAGGCTGGAATGGCTGAGTTGTCCAAACAACAAAGGTGGCAGCTTGCCCTTCCGCCCAGGAAGTGTGTCCCAGGGAGAGATCAGAGTTCTGTCCAAAGAATATGGGCAGGCATGGCTTGAGGCCCCGGCTGGGAGGTTCCAGCCAGTGAGGAATGATGGATTGGGGTCCCACTTAAAGAAGTAGTCTGGCCATGTTTTGTTAAAGAAGCTGTGTTGTGCTGAGAAGTCTCTTCCTTGTCTGGACCCTTTGGACTCTCCAAAGCCTGCAGGCTGGAATAGCTGAGTTGTCCAAACAGCAAAGATGGTGGCCTTCCCTTCCCTTCCTCTGGGGACTCTGTCCTGTCTCAGTCAGGCTCTACCTTATTGCCAGTGGCTGGCTGGAATTCTAAGCTAGTCTTATCTTGTGAGGTGCCATGGAAGTAGGGCCCACATACTGACGCTGATTGGCCCCCTGGATTCAGCTCCCTTCCTAGGGATATGTATGAACCTCTCACCTTGCCTGAGTTGCAGTTGGGGATCCCAGAGCCATCGTATGTAAAGCTCCTGGGTCTCTGTGTGTGCTTGAGCAGCTGCTCTGCTGAGACTCCACACAGCCCTGGGTGTCGGACCCAAGTCCCTGGTGGAGTGGGCTCACAAGGGGATCTTCTGATCTGAAGGTTGCACTGTGACTTCCCAGGGTTGCACATTCCCTCCCTGCTTCCCTTGGTTGGGAGGTGGGTGTTCCCTTGGTGCCATATCACCGTCACTCCTGGGGAGGCCATCGCCCTGCCCAACTTTTCTTTATTCTTTGTGGGTTGAGTTGTTTGCCTGATCAGTCCCAGTGCAAGTACCTGAATATCCCAGTTGAAGGTGCTATGTTCACTTGATCCTTTCATTCCTCTCCGTGACTGCAACACACTGCAGCTGCTTCTAATCTGCCATCTTGGTCCCCTCCTTATTTATTCTTCTTAAGCTACATTTGGCTTTCTATTTATTGTCTTAAAGATCTTTTACATTACAAATCAGAAGTCCTACTACGTTTTCTTTCTTTTGCTATGAGAGACTCAATGGCTTACATACATGGTGCCCAAAATAAGTACTTGTGAAATATTTGTGAAATTAAATAGAAACCAACAGTACAAATGTGTAAAATACAGTGAATTATTCTTGCTTTCCTTTTCATGAGGATTGACTCTTTGTATAGACTATGAAGAATATCATGGAGAAGCTATTCAATCTTAAAAATTGAACGATATAAAACATATAAATGTTTAAAACAAAATTCATTATTTTATATTTGCAGAGCTCTGCTCACAAAATTAGACCAGATCATTTGCCCTCTTTTTGTTCCCCAGAGAGGTGCCTGCTAAGTGGCAGGAAACAGAGCTAATGGATTACAGTATAGCTGCTTTTATTTTTACTTCCCAGAAAATCCATGTTATTGCATATGTTTATAGTTTATTGATTTTTATTGCTGTATAACATTCTTATTGTACTTATGGTTTTCAGTCAATTATCTATATTTTGCTTGTTTGTTCACTGTTATGACTCAAAGACAAGATCGGTAATATTAATACAAGCATCTGGTGTCTCTTCTGTCATTTTAAAGGCCTAGTTCCGCAGTTGGCTTTTCTTTGAATGAAAAGGTAGAAAACAAACTATGAGTACATGGGCAGGGTATACAGCATCACAAGTCTTACTTTAGATGGGGTCGGGGGCAGGGGAAATAGAACAGGCAATTGGGAGCTCTGAAGAGCTCAGACTTTCTCTGCAGCCTTGTCCTGTACATTTTTAGTTAAAAAATGTATCTGCTCTGGCATGTCCTTCAGTATAATCCTATTTTATGCCTTCAAGAAATTCACCAAAATTGATCATCCATTGATATAATCTCATTCTCACTTCTGTTATAGATTTATTCCTTTTAGTGCATTATTTTTGTATTTGGTGGGATATTAGAAAATAGATAAATTATACACTTGAGGAGACCCCCCCCATTTTGGACAAGATATTCTTCTGTATTTTTTAAAAAGAAATTATAGAAATACATATGTATTATTTAATAGTATTTAGACATAAAGAATAATATCATATTGAAATTTCATATGTTGCCTATAACACTGCTCATGTTGGGTTGAAAGCATCCCATGGAACTACCAATAGTTCCACCAATAGTGGAAATACTCTTTATTATGAAGATGTATTTTTTACTTAATCTTGACATTTAAGTATACATAGTTCTCTCTTTCTCTCTCCTCTCTCTCTCTCTCTATATATATAATATACACACTATATGCATATACATATATAGTCTCTCTGTGTCTCTCTCTATACATATTTGTTTACTTATTGTCTTATAATGTCTTCTACTGTTCATGAGACTGCTGACAAAATTATCCTATACAGTGCTCAAAGAAACAATATAATTAGAATTTAGATAAAAGCACACAGCAATAAAAACTAGAAGAGCATTGTTGTAAGCCTGGGAATTTGGAATTTCCAGCCTTTGCTTTTTCCTTTCATCACTAGTTTGATAGTTAGATGTAAAATTCAATATGACATCTGTTGCAAAGGATGAAGTATTGTGGTGTTTTTAAAATACTTTTTCTTGGGAATTGCTATTGACTGACAATAGCCAATCAAAACTCTATTGTCTCATTTCAGTAAGGGTAACAGGAGGGACCTATGTTTATCAGAAAAAAATGTGTAGCTGGAATCAAGCTTTGGAAGAATTTTCTCAAAACATTTAACCTACAGAGGAGGTGAAGCAAGATGGCTGAATAGAAGCCTCCAATGATCATTCTCCCCAAAGGAACACCAAATTGAACAACTATCCACATTAAAAAGACATCTTCAGGTTGGGCACAGTGGCTTACGCCTGTAATCCCAGCAATTTGAGAGGCCAAGTAGGGCGGATCACGAGGTCAGGAGATCAAGACCATCCTGGCTAACATGGTGAAACCCCATCTCTACTAAAAATACAAAAAAAAATTAGCCGGGTGTGGTGGCGGGCACTTGTAGTCCCAGTTACTTGGGAAGCTGAGGAAGGAGAATGGTGTGAACCCTGGAGGTAGAGCTTGCAGTGAGCTGAGATCGTGCCACTGCACTCCAGCCTGGGTGACAGAGTGAGACTCCATCTCAAAAAAAAAAAAAGGAAAACAAACAAACAAACAAAAAAACCCTTCATAAGAACCAAAATTCTGGTGAGTAATCATAGTGTCTGGTTACAACTTCATAAGGCAAGGAGAGAGGATACGTGTGCTTAGGGGAGGGAGAGAACACTGATTGTGGGACTTTTCATTGGAACTCTGTGCTGTCCTGTCAGAGGGGAAAGCAACACCAGGCAGAACTCAGTGCCCGCAGGGGAAACATTTAGACCAGTCATAGCCAGCAGGGAATTGCTCACCCCAACAGTTGGTACCTGAGTTCTGGCAAGCCTTGACATTACAGTCTAAAGTGCTCTGTTATCTTAAATAAACTTGAAAGGCAGTCTAGGCCACAAGGACCATAATTCCTGGGCAAGTCCTACTGCTGTGTTAGGCTAAGAGCCAGTGGACCTGAGGGGCATGCAACCTAGTGAGACACCAGCTGCAGTGACCAGGCAAGTGCTTGTGCCACTTCTACCCCAACTCCAGGTTGTACATTCTTGCAGATCCAGGAATGACTGCAAATCCAGGAATCATTCCTTCCTTCCACTTGAGGAGAAGAAAGGAAAAAGTAAAGAGGACTTTGATCTGCAATTTGGATACCAGCTCAATCAGAGTAGGATAGGGCACCAGGAGGCCCCAATTCCAGGTCCCAGTTCCTGGATGACATTTCTAGACATACCCTGGGCTAGAAAGAAAACTGCTGCCTTGAAGGGAAGAACCCAGTCCTGGCAGGATTCATCCCTTGCTATTTAAAGTGCTCTTGGGCCCTGAATAGTCATCAGTGGTACCCAGGCAGTACTTACCATGGGCCTTGGGTAAGACTCAGAGATGTGCTGGTTTCAGGTGTGACCCATTACATTCACAGCTGTGGTGGCTATAGTGGAACACGCCTTCTGCTTGAGAAAAAAAAAAGGAAGACTAAACGAGACTTTGTCTTGCAGCTTAGGTAGCAGTTTGGCCACAGTGGGATAGAGTACTAAGCAGGATCTTGTGGTCTCTGAGTCTAGGCTTTGGCTGTTGGATGGCATTTCTGGTCCTTTATCAGCCAGAGGGATACCCACTGCTCTGAAAGAGAGTCCCAGACTTGGCAGCATTCACCACAAGCTGGCTAATGAGCCTTTGCGTTTGGATTGAACATTAGCAGTAGCCAGGCAGTACTCATCATGGGACTGGGGCAGTAGTAGCCATGAGGAGAGACCCCTCTAATTGTAGAGAAAGAATAGTGAGAAAGACTTTGTCTTGTGGCTTGGGTGCAAGTTCAGCCACAGAACAGAGAACCAGGTAAATTCTTAAGGTTTCTGACTCTAGGTCCTGGCTCCTACACGGCATCTATGAGTCCACCTGTGGATGAGGGAAACTCGCTGCTCTGAAGGGAAGGAAAAAATACTGGAGGTCTTTGCCACCTGCTCATTGTAAAGCTCTAAGGCCTTGAGTGAACATAGGCAGTAGACAGGTAGTGGTTACCGTGGGCCTTGATTATGACCCAGTGCTGTGCTGGCTTCAGTTCTAACCCAGCACAGCCCCAGTGGTGTATGTCACCCAAACCCCAGCTTCAGGCAGCTCAGCACAGTGACAGAGACATCATTTGTTTCAGATAAAGTAAGGGAAGAGAACAAGAGTCTCTACCAGATAACCCAGGGAATTCTTCCAGCTCTTATCCAAGACCACTAAGGTTTCACCTCTTTGACTCTGTGAGAACCACAGTGTTACCTGGCTTGGATTGCCTCTTAATACAGCTATGGCTGTAGTGACCAAAAACTTAGATTAAAACACCCAAGTTCCTTCAAATACCCATAAAGTCTTCTGAAGAAGGATGAGTGCAAATAAGCCCAGACTGCAAAGACAATAATAAATAACAGACATTGAAAGACATCCACAAGCTTCAAGACAATCCAGAAAAACATGACATACCAAATGAATTAAGTAAGACACCAGGAGTCCATCCAGGAGAAGCAGAGATATGTGACCTTTCAAACAGTGAATTCAAAATAGCTGCTTTGAGGAAACTCCACAAATTTCAAGATAACACACAAAAAAAGACTCAGAATCCAGTCAGATAAATTTAACAAAGAGACTGAAATAATTCAAAAGAATCAAGCAGAAATTCTGGAGCTGAAAAATGCAATTGAAATAAATAGCAGAACTGATCAAGCATAAGAAAGTATTAATGAGCTTGAAGACAGGATATTTGAAAATACACCATCAGAGGAGATGAAAGAAAAAAAAATACAAAAGAATGAAGCATGCCTAAAAGATCTAGAAAATAGCCTTAATAGAGCAAATCTAAGAGGTATTGGCCTTAAGGAGTAGGTAAAAAGAGAGAGAGGGGTAGAAAGTTTACTCAAAGGGATAATAACAGAGAACTTCTCAAACCTACAGAAAGATATCAATATCCAAGTATAAGAAGGTTATAGAACACCAAATATATTTAAACTAAAGAAGCCTACCTAAAGACATTTAACCATCAAACTCCCTAAGGTCAAAAATAAGCAAAGAATTCTAAAAGCAGCAAGAGAAAATTTAAAAAATAACATACAATGGAGCTCTGATATGTCTTGCAGCAGACTTTTCAGTAGAAACCTTACAGGCCGGGAGAGAGTAGCATGACATACTTGAAGTGCTGAAGAAAAAAAGCTTTTATCTTAGAATAATATAAACAGTGAAGATATCCTTCAAACATGAAGGAGAAATAATGATTTTCCCAGACAAACAAAAGTTGAGGGAGTTCACCAACATCAGACCTGTCCTATAATAAATGCTAAAGGGAGTTCTTCAATCTGACAGAAAAGAACATTAATGAGCAATAAGAAATCATGTGAAGATACAAGACTCACTGGTAATAGTAAGTACACAGAGAAACATAGAACAACACTGTAATTATGGCATATAAACTACTCACATCTTGAATAGAAAGACTAAATATGAAGTGATCAATAATCATAACTACAACTTTTCAAGACATAGTACAATAAGATATAAATAAAAAGAACAAAAAGTTGAAAAGTGGGGAGATAAAGTTAAAGTGTAGAATTGTATTTGTTTATCTTTGTTGATTTGTTTGTTTGCCTATGCAATCAGTGTTAATTTATCATTAGTTTAACGGGTTATAAGATAGTATTGGCAAGCTTCATGGCAATCTCAAATCACAAAACCTATGCCAAATACACAAAAAAATAAAAATCAGAAATTAAAACATGCCACCAAAGAAAAATCACCTTCACTAAATGGAAAACAAGAAGGAAGAAAAGAAGACCACCAAAAAAACCAGAAAACAAATAACAAAATGGCAAGAGTAACACCATACTTATGAATAATAACATTCAGTTTAAATAGACTAAATTCTCCAATCAAAAGATATATAGTGACTGAATAGATTTTTTAAAAAAAGACCCAATGATCTGTTGCATACAGGAAACACACCTCACCTATAAAGACACACATAGATTGAAAATAATGGGATGGAAAAAGACATTGCATGCAAATGGAAACAAAAAAAAGGAGGAATAGCTATAGTTATATCAGACAACATAGATTTTAAGGCAAAAAGCATAAAAGGGTACTAAGAAAGTTATTATGTGATGATAAAGAGGTCAACTCAGCAAGAAGACATAATTATTGTAAATATATATGCAGTCAACACTAGAGCACTCAGACATATAAAGCAAATATTACTAGAACTGAAGAGAGAGATAGACCCCAATGTAATAATAGCTGGAGACTTCAACATCCCACTTTCAGCACTGGACAGATCTTTCAGACACTAAATCAACAAAGAAACATTAAATGTGATTTGCACTGTAGACCAAATGGACTTAATAGATATTTGCAGAACCTTTCATCCAACACAGTTGCAGAATACACATTATTCTCCTATGCACATAGATCACTCTCAAGGATAGACTATATGTTATGGCACAAAACAAGTCTCAAAGAATTTTTAAAACATGAAATAGTATCAAGTATCATCTCTTAATGTAATGGAATAAAACTAGAAGCCAATAACAAGAGGAACTTTGGAAACTATACAAACACATAGAAATTAAACAATATGTACCTGAATGACCAGTAAGTCAATGAACAAAATTGAAAATTTTCTTGAAACAAAAACGAAAATGCAACATACCAAAACCTATGAGATGCAGCAAAATTGGTACTAAGAAAGCTTATAGCCATAAGTGCCTACATACAAAAACATAGAAAAACTTCAAATAAACAACCGAACAATGCATCCTAAAGAATCAGAAAAGCAAGAACAAACCAAATCCAAAATTAGTAGATGGAAATAAACAATAAAAATTAGAGCAGAAATAAATGAAACAGAAAAAAGGAAAGCAATGCAAAAATCAAGGAAATGAAAAGTTGGCTTTTTGGAAGGATAAACAAAATTGACAAACCATTAGCCAGACTACTTAAGAAAAAAAGACAGAAAACCCAAATAAATAAAATCAGAGATGAAAAAGGACACATTACAATTGATACCACAGAAATGCAAATGATTATTAGGGACTACTATGAGTAACCATATGTAAATAAATTTGAGAATGTAGAAGAAATGGATAAAGTCCTAGATACATACAGCCTCCCAAGATTGAACCATGCAGAAATCCAAAACGTGAACAGACCAATAGCAAGTAAGGAGATTGAAGCTTTAATAAGAAGTCTCCAAGCAAAGAAAAGCCAGTCAGATAAATTTAACAAAGAGACTGAAATAAAAAAGAATCAAGCAGAAATTCTGGAGTTGAAAAATGCAATTAAAATAATAAAGATTATGTCAGAATCTCTTAATAACAGAACTGATGGAGCATAAGAAACTATTAGTGAGCTTGAAGATAGGATATTTGAAAATATACAGTCAATTGGCTTCATTGCTGAATTTTACCAAATATCTAAAGAATAACTTAACATCAATCCTCCTAAAACTACCCCAAAAAAATAGAGCTGGAAGGAATACTTCCAACCTCATTCTACAAGGCCATTATTACTTTGCTACCAAAGCCAGACAAAGACATATCAAAAAAAGAAGACTACAGGCCAATATTCCTGATGAACATTCATGCAAAAATTCACAAAATAGTAGCAAACTGAATTCAACATCACATTAAAAAAATCATTCATCATGGCCAAGTTGGATTTATCCCAGGGATGTAAGGATGGTTTGGCATATGCATATCAATCAATGTGATATATCATATCAACAGAATAAAAGACAAAACCCATATGATCATTTGAATTGATGCAGAATAAACATTTGATAAAATTCAATACCCTTTATGATTAAAAACCCTCAAAAAACTGGATATAGAAGAAACATATCTCAACATAATAAAAGCCATAGATGAAAGACCCACAGCTAGTATCATACTAAATGGGGAATAACTAAAAGCCTTTTTTCTAATATCTGGAAAATGACAGGGATGCCCACTTTTACCACTTTTAGTCAACATAGTACTAGAAGTCCTAGCTAGAGCAATCAGACAAGAGAAAGAAATAAAGGGTATCCAAATTGGAAAGGAAGAAGTCAAATTATTCCTGTTTGCAGATGATATGATCTTATATTTGGATGAACCTAAAGACTCCACCAAAAATCTATGAGAACTGATCAACAAATTCAATAAAGTTGCAGGATACAAAATCAACATACAAAAAATCAGTAGCATTTCTATATACTAACAGTGAACAATCTGAAAAAAAAATTAATTCCATTTACAATAGCCACACATAAAATTTAATACCTAGGAATTAACTTCACCAAAAAAGTGAAAGATCTCTGTAAAGAAAACTATAAAACACTGATGAAAGAAATTGAAGATGACACCAAAAAATGGAAATATTGGAAGAATCAATATTGTTAAAATTGTCTATACTACCTAAAGCAAACTACAGATTCAATGTAATGCCTATCAAAATACCAACGACATTCTTCACAGGAATAGAAAAAATCAATCCTAACGTTTGAATGGAACCATGAAAGACTCAGAATATACAAAGCTGTCCTGAACAAAAAGAACAAAACTGGAAGAATCACAGTAACTGACTTCAAATTATACTACAGATCTATAATAACCAAAACAGCATGGTACTAGCATAAAAATACTCACATAGACCAATTGAACAAAATAGAGAACCCAGAAACAAATTCATACATCTACATACAATGAACTCATTTTCAACAAAGGTGCCAAACACATACACTGAGGAAAGGATAGTCTCTTCAATAAATGGTGCTGGGAAAACTGGATATTCATATGCAGAAATTGAAACTAGACCCCTGTCTCTCACCATATACAAAAGTCAAAATGGACTGAAGACTGAACTAGAATACTTGAAACTATGAAACTACTACAAGAAAACAATGGGCAGCACATTAGACTGGGCAAAGAGTTCTTGAGTAATACCCCAAAAGCAGACGCAATCAAAGCAAAATGGACAAATGGAATAATATCAAGTTAGAAAGCTTCTGCACAGCAAACAATCAACAAAGTGAAGAGACAACCCACAGAATGGGAGAAAATATTTGCAAACTACCTATCTGACAATGTATTAATAATCAGAATACATAAGAAACCCAAACAACTAATAGGAAAAAAAATCTAATAACCTGATTAAAAATCAGCAAAAGATATGATACACATTTCTCAAAAGAAGACATACAAATCACTAACATATATATGAAAAGATGGTCAATATCAATGATCGTCAGAGAAATGCAAATCAAAACTACGATGAGATAACATCTTACTCCAGTTAAAATGGCTTATATCCAAATGATAGGCAGTGAGAAATGCTGGTTAGGGTGTGTAGAAAAGGAAACTGTCATATACTGTTGTTAGGAATGTAAATTAGTACAAGCACTGTGAGACAGCTTGGAGGTTCCTCAAGAAACTAAAAATGGAACTACCATATGACCCAGCAATCCCACTGCTAGGTATATAGCCAAAAAAAAAAAGAAAGAAAGAAAAGAAAACCAGTATATAGAAGAGATATCCGCACTCCCATGTTTACTGCAGCACTATTCACAATAGTCAAGATTTGCAACCTAAGTTCCATCGACAGATGAATGGATAAAGCAAATGTGCTACATATACACAATAGAGTACTATTCAGCCATTAAAAAGTATGCTCCTTTCATTTGCAACAACATGGATAAAACTGGAGATCTTTATGTTAAGTAAAGTAAGTCAGGCACAGAAAGACAAACTTTGCATGTTCTCACTTATTTGTGGGAGCTAAAAATTAAAACATTGAACTCATGGAGATAGAGTAGAAGAATGTTTACCAGAGGTTAGTAAAGATGGTAGGCAGGAAGGAGTGGTTACGGTTAATGGGTACAAAAATATAGTTAAGTAGAATGAATAAGATGTAGTATTTGATAGCACAACGTTGTGACTACAGTCAACAATAACTTATTGTACATTTAAAAATAACGAGTATAATTGGATTGTTTGTAACACAAAGAACGAATAAATGCTTGAGGCAATTGATAACCCATTTACCCTGATCTGATTACTATGAATTGTATGCCTCTATTAAAATATCTCATTTACCCCATAAATATATACCACCTACTATGTACCCACAAAATTATTTTAAAGTTTTTTAAATGTTCATCTATAAGATGTGCACTTGCTATAATGGTATGATAATTACCACATCTACTAAAGTATCTTCTACATGAGACTTGTTTGATGGCAATAGATAATGGTAACATCATGATATCCCCCTTTATCCTTCTAGGTAGTTTGCACAGCAGCCTAGACCTGTTGCAGAACCTCCTTGTATTCTGAGCCTCAATCAAACCAGCAACTTGTTGGGTTATTGGTTAAATGGGCCAGAGTAACACACTCCAATTAGGAACATGTTGTCTCCAAAATTCAAAGAACCTATTAAGGCTTTATGCGTCTTTTTAGCCTGCAGGATAGGTTTGATGGAACAACTTTTCCTTCACTTTAGAAGGGATAGCTTAACATGCCCCACACCACTGGACCCCTAGGAATTTCACTGAAATATAAAGCCCCTGAATATTTGTGAAATTTATTTCCAACTCTCTGGCATGCAAATGTGTTACCAATAAGTCTTGAGTAGTTGCTATTTCTTGCTTAATAGGACAATCAGCATGTCACCAGAATAATCAGCACAATGTCTTCAGTATATCATCAGCGGAATATCTCGTGGAAAAGAAAGAGGATCAAGGTCCCGAATATTTGCCACTCATATGTCCGACAAAAGAATTGTATCCGGAATATACAACAAGCTCTCAAAATCAATGAAAAGAAACCTAATAACCCAATTTTATTAAATAAGGAAAATATTTTAACAGAATAAACTTCACCAAAAATAATACAGGTATGCCAAATAAGGTCATAAATACATGCTGGATCATTAGTCATCTTGGAAATGCAAATTAAAACCTCAATGAGATGCTATGAGCCACGTATTTAAATTAACAAATTTGAAAAGATTATTTATACTGAAAACAATGACGCAGACCTTTGGTAGCAAAAACTAGGCAACAAGTTAGGAGATAATTACATAAAATTTAAAGGGGTAGTTAATTTAAATCAAATTTTGGTTGGGTGAATAGCTAACTCGGCACATTGTATTGTTTACTCCACCTTTCTGTGGCACATTCACAGTTACTTTGCTTCTATATATGCAATTTTATTCTGTATATTTCTTTTCACTAGAAAAATTCTAAGAAAGTCAGATAATTCATTAATAAATCTACCAAAAGATATGCCCTTTGCTTTCTCTCATCTTGCTAGTGGAGATTACAGTTTTTAAAAAGTTAAATGTGTAGGTTGTTACTTATCACTATCTAAATGTCAAAAATAAGGACATTTTTACTTTTCTGAATAAATGCTCATTGACAAGTTTTTATGTTAATTCTCAAAAACAAAATCTGAACATATTACTACCACAATCACAATCTCTCAATAGTTTTCCTCCAAACTGGGATTAAAGAACAAAGTCTCCGACCTAGTCTCCAAACCCTGGGCAATCCCACTCATACTGCTTCTTTGGCCACATTTGGCTCCTTTCTGCTTCTGTCTTTGATTGCCAGCCACATTTGTCATTTTTTGTTTCTCCAGTGATCTAGGTTCTCTTATAATCTAGGCCCTCCAAAGATGATCGTTGTGTGGAAGGCAGGTGTCCATAGGCATCACTCAGACAGGAAGATTGCTTTTTTTTCTTTCTTTCTTTTTGAGACAGGGTCACTCTGTAGCCCAGGAGATCTCGGCTCACTGCAACCTCTGCCTCCTGGATTCAAGCAATTCTTGTGTCTCAGCCTTTCAAGTAGCTGGAATTACAGGCACGCACCATCACACCCAGCTAATTTTTTTTTTTTTTTTTTTTTTGAGATGGAGTTTTGCTCTGGTTGCCCAGGCTGGAGTGCAATGGCACAATCTCTGCTCACTACAACCTCCGCCTCCTGGGTTCAATTGATTCTCCTGCCTCAGCCTCCCAAGTAGCTGGGATTACAGGCATGCGCCACCACGCCCACGCCTGGCTACTTTTTTGCACTTTTAGTAGAGACGGAGTTTCTCCATGTTGGTCAGGCTTGTCTCAAGCTCCTGACCTCAGGTGATCCGCCCACCTTGGCCTCCCGAAGTGCTGGAATTACAGGTGTGAGCCACCATGCCTGGCCTTTTTTTTTTTTTTTTTGGTGTTTTTAGTAAAGACGGGAGTTTCACCATGTTGGCCAGGCTAGTCTCATATGGCCTCAAATGATCCTTCTGCCTCGGCCTCCCAAAGTGCTGGGATTACAGGCGTGAGTCACCATGCAGGCCTAAACAGGATGACTCTTGAGCCCCACCTCAGAACTACTGAAACAGAATCTGCATTTTAACAATGTCTCCAGGAAATTCATAGGCATTGAAATTTGGGAAGCACAGATCTATGCCCCCTCCACAGAGGTCCTTTGTCTTTTATTTTCTTTGCTCCTCCCCCTATCTTTTGCCTAGAAAAATTTCTCCTCAGACTTTATCTTAAATTTGGGGAGCTAGGTATATGTCTGGAATTTGAGCTGCAGTTTGCATGAAGAGGACAACTTGGTGTTTGCTTCTGGAAGGAATTTAGATCTTTGGTTTTATTAAAATCACGTTTTCATTAACTCAGATGAGACCATACTAACCAAAGAACTCAGAGCATTAAATTATGTAAGTAAACCAAAGTTTGTACAAATATGTCAGTAGTGTCATCTGTGGTTAAAAAAAAAAAATTGGCATAAAGTATAATTTTAATTCTGAAAACTAGAATTGTCTACAATAAATCGATGTTTATGATTCTAAAGTCTGTAATCCCCTGTGGAACAATTTGAACTTTTCATACATGTCCAATCCTACAATGCCCAGTAGAACCACTAAGTTTGTCCTTAAGGGGATGCTCAAGCTCTCTTGGGGCAATTTCAGTTCTCCACTTTTTCCTGTTTTGGCAAAAGTGCACAGTTGTACAATTAGTTGACTCTAGAGTTCAAGGAAAATTTATACACATGTTTCTTCAACTTAGGAAATGAAACCTCTGAAATGAATTGGTGTGCCAAGATTGCTACCTATGTTTTTGTCATTTTAGTGCTATAATTGTGTTTATTTCTACTTTAGAAAACCTAACACTTTTAAAGGATCTCCACAATTTCTTCCAAGATATGGGTAAGAGTAAAAGGATTTCTATAGTATTTATTATTCTTTAGGTAGAAAGTTTAAAATTTGTTTAATAATAATTTAAGATTAGGTTTACAAGATGTCAGAATAGGTAGATATGAAAAGTATTAGTGAATTATCTGCAAACATTATTTTTACAATTAAAGACTGTTCCCTACTTCTCTAGCAGTTAGAAAATAAAAATAATAATAAAGCCTGAACAAGCAAAATAGCTGTAATACTGATTTGCTCCCTTCAATGATGTTTTATTACCTTGTTAGCCTAATTACAGTGACTTTATAAGGTAAGTTTTGGTGAACCAGAACAACTTAAAACGGAGTTTAAAGATTCAATTATAATGATCACTATATAAGATATCCTTTTGTTGATTCTGATAAAATAATCTATTGTTTAATTAAATACATATTATGATTAAAACTTTTAAGGTGTCATTTAATACTTAGATTTTTACCCACTTTTGAAAATAATTTCATTGAGTATTTATATTTATGTATGTGCAGAAAATACATATAAATGCAGAAAAGTGTCCCTCCAATGCTTTTTCCATATTTATGACTTAAAAAGTATCCACACACAAATAGAATTTGAGATTTTCAATTATTTTTCTATTGAGATTGCGTGAACGGAGCCCCATTTAATTTAATTTAATTTAATTCCAAATTAAAATACATCTGAAATCACTGAAATTATTGTTGTTGGTTATTTATATAGCCTGTTTCAGGTTGCAGTCCTGGCTCAATATTATCTTGCTAAAAAAAAATTGTTGGAGAAGAAAGTGCTCTCAAGTAAAGCCAGCAGAATTCCTAAAGTCAGTTCTAACCACTAGAATAACAAAGACAAAGTAACTTATATATGGAAAGAACTTTTAGACAGTGCTAGTGTATCTATGAACAAAACAAAGTTTGTAAGTAAAATTTAAAATTGGATCTTGTTTTCATACAAAAAGACCATAGGAAACTAAAGTTTGAATTTTGAGTAACAGTAAAGAAAAAATTCCTAGAATTCACATCTAATTCACATCTTTTAATGAACTTTAGGGTTAAAACATCTATTTACCTCCAATCCTCTGTCTTTCTCTGATACTTCCTCTCTTCTTATTCTTTGGCTTTCCAACACTCAGCTTTCCAGCTTCTTTTCTGCTTCTCTTGTCTTTTCTACATTCATTCATATATGCCTTTTTTGTTTTCTATTTTTCTCTTTTTTATTTTCTTTTCACTACCCAGATTTTCTTTTCCACTTCTCTGGTTCCTTTCCTCCTCTCCCTGCCTTCCTTTCTTCTCCTTACTTTTGAAAATTTTTATTAAAAAGGCTTACGGAAAACATCTATCTTTAAGTTCAGGGGTACATGTGCAGGTTTGTTACATAGGTAAACTTGTGTCATTTGGGTTTGTTGTACAGATTATTTCATCACCCAGGTATTAAGCCTAGTACCCATTAGTTATTATATTTTTCCAGGTCCTCTCCCTCCTCTAACCCTCCACCCTCCGACAGGCCCCAGTGTGTGTTGTTCACCTCTATGTGTCCATGTGTTTTCATGATTTAGCTCCCACTTATAAGTGAGAATATGCAGTATTTGGTTTTTGGTTCCTGTGTTAGTTTACCAAGGATAATGGCCTCCAGTTCCATCCATGTCACTGCAAAGGACATGATCTCCTTTTTATGGCTGCATAGTATTCCATCGTGTATATGTATCACATTTTCTTTATCCAGTCTGTCATTGATGGGCTGGATTCCATCATTGATTCCATATCTTTGATATTGTGAACAGTGTTGCAGTGGGCATACACATGCATGAGTCTTTATCATAGAACAATTTATATTCCTTTGGATACATACCCAGTAATGGGATTGTTAGGTCGAATAGTATTTCTGTCTTTAGGTTTTTGAGGAAGCACCACTATGTCTTCAACAATAGTTGGACTAATTTATTTATATTTCTACAACAGTAGGCAAATGGTAAATGTTGTTCGCATTACTTGGAGTGCTCTAGTTCATTCCCCTCATTGTTGTGCCATTTGTTTCCCATTCACTTCTTATTTTTTTCTGACTTTAATTCTATCAGAAAATGCAAACTGCTCTCACTGAAGCCACTAACAATCTCTAATTTCCACAATCAGTGATCTCTATTCATATTTAGTCCAACCAGAGCATTTCTTTTGGCATTTTGCCCTGTAGTTTGTCCTTCTTGAGTATATTTCCTCTCTTTATGTCTACAACATTCAGCTTTCCAGTTTCCCTCCTGCTTCTTTGATCACTCTGCTCAATATTTTTTTCTGATATCGCCCTTGTCTCTTTGTTTGAGCCAGGACTCTTGGTTGTATTGGGCAATGAGTTTATGGAATGGAAAGCTATCTAAAATAGAAATGCCAGGGAAGTTGGAAGAATCAGCTGTAAAAATGGGCAGGAACAGAATGAAATAAGACAGCCAGTCAACAGCCCAAATCATGTCCCAATACTAGCTCAACAAAAGCTCCCGATGTCGTGGTTAAAATTTCAAATGCCACAGCTCACACTGTCAGTTCCATTGTTGTGTGCGGATGCTTTTGTCAGAGTCTTGATATTGCTGCTTTGACTGCTTTTGCATAAAAAATTCTCTTTGATCCCTGTTCCTTTGTTTTCCACCTTCCAAATTCCAAATCTATGTTGGTGGGTTTGGCTGGCCAAACCTAGTCAACTAGAGTGAGCTGGCCTCACTCTACGTGCAAGAAGGATGGAAAAGTAAGTTTCTAGCTCTAGAATGGGTAGTATTCTTTCTCAGCCACCAAGATTCATGTGGTGGAAAAGAGGACCAGGGGCTGGCCATCTAATAAATGACATGTAAAGTGGATACACTTTATAACCTGTTCAATATAATTTAAATGTATTGCCTCTCTGTTCCTCTTTTATGTTTGTCACACCCTCCAATGCATAGGACATCTATAACTATGCCTTAAACTACCCCCAATGCCTCTCATATCATTATTTTTATTAAGTTCTAGTAGAGTCACATCTCTAAGTACATCTCACCTGGATGTTCAGAGACTGCTCCTTCCCCATATCTGCCAACGAACCTGAGTTCTCAATCTCATTTTGAATCACCAAATGACTCCTCTTTATTTCAGTGACTATTCTCTTCCCATCTAATATATCATAGAGCCCTGTTGACTCTACATTCTGAATTCTTTTCAATCTATTTCTTTGTCTTTGTCATCACTTCCTTATCACACATGAAGTAGGTACTTTGTATGCATTTGAATCACATGAATAGCATTTTCTTAAAAATATGTATTCCTAGACCTCATTCTTGAGCTACAGAATTTAATAGTAATCCCTCATGTTCTATATTTTGGTAAGAAAGTTCCCCAGACAATTCTGATATGTAATCTGGCTTGGGATTCCTTTGCAATAGAAACAGCTTCTGGATTAGTATCTCTGACTGCAGGTTCCCTTCCTTGCAGCCTATTTTCTATAACACCAATTATTTAACTTAAAATACATCTTACATGCCACTGTCTGTCTTAAAATTTTAAATTCATGACTATTTCCTGAAGAATAAAGTTCAAAGTCCTTCACATGGCTTTTAACTCTTTTTGCATTTCTAACCTTACAAAGATCTTTTCCCTTGACCTTGTATCCCTGTCTCAGACACAGAAATTTTGTACCATACTCCAGTGTCCACATAAATTAATCACATCTATAGGATGCCTCTATTTTTGCTTAAATATGTTTATTCATGCACATTCTATTATTGGGCAAAATTCACATAGATTCTTGTCTATTTTCCCTAAGTGTCGGCTGGTCTGAGAAATAAAGGGACAGAGTACAAAAGAGAAAAATTTTAAAGCTGGGTGTCCGGGGGAGACATCACATGTCGGCAGGTTCTGTGATGCCCCCTGAGCCGTAAAACCAGCAAGTTTTTATTGGTGATTTTCAAAAAGGGGAGGGAGTGTACAAATAGGGTGTGGGTCACAGAGCTCACATGCTTCACAAGATAATGCTTCACAAGGCAAATGGAAGGCAGGGCAAGATCACAGGACCACAGGACCAGGGCGAAATTAAAATTGCTAATGAAGTTTCGGGCATGCTTTGTCATTGATAACATCTTATCAGGAGATAGGGTTTGAGAGCAGACAGCCGGTCTGACCAAAATTTATTAGCCGGGAATTTCCTCATCCTAATAAGCCTGGGAGCGCTACGGGAGACCGGGGCTTATTTCATCCCACAGCTGTGACCGTAAAAGACAGCCACCCCCAAAGCAGCCATTTTAGAAGCCTCCCCTCAGAGACGCATTCTCTTTCTCAGGGATGTTCCTTGCTGAGAAAAAGAATTCAGCAATATGTCTCCCATTTGCTTTTGAAAGAAGAGAAATATGGCTCTGTTCCGCCTGGCTCACCGGCAGTCAGAGTTTAAGGTTATCTCTGTTGTTCCCTGAACACTGCTGTCATCCTGTTCTTTTATCAAGGTGCCCAGATTACATATTGTTCAAACACACATGCTCTACAAACAATTTGTGCAGTTAATGCAATCATCACGGGGTCCTGAGGCGACATACATCCTCCTCAGCCTGTGAAGATGATGGGATTAAGAGATTAAAGTAAAGACGGCATAGGAAATCACAAGGGTATTGATTAGGGAAGTGATAAGTGTCCATGAAATCTTCACAATTTATGTTCAGAGATTGCAGTAAAGACAGGCGTAAGAAATTATAAAAGTATTAATTTGAGGAACTAATAAATGTCTATGAAATCTTCACAATTTATATTCTCCTGCCACGGCTTCAGCTGGTCCCTCCGTTCAGGGTCCCTGACTTCCTGAAACATTCTATAAACTCAAATAATTGCATTTTTCCACCTCTTCAATTCCCCTACTATAGTTTTCATCAGCACAGTGTAATAAATACATGAAGAGGACATTCTGATGAATGTATGATTTTATTTTAACTCTTCTCCTCCAGTATTCACTTTATAAATCCTTATTGAATATTCTTTTTATATTTATTTCAGTTCACTCAGGGTACATCCAATGAGGACATGGATGAGGAAAATGCAACATTGCTGACAGAGTTTGTTCTCACAGGACTTACATATCAATCAGAGTGGAAAATAGCCCTGTTCCTGGCATTCTTGGTAATATATCTCATCACCATCATGGGAAATCTTGGTCTGATTGCTGTCATCTGGAACGACTCACACCTTCACATTCCAATGTACTTATTCCTTGGGAGTTTAGCCTTTGTGGATGCTTGGTTATCATCCTCAGTGACCCCTAAGATGCTGATCAGCTTCTTAGCTAAGAGTAAGATGATATCTCTCTCTGAATGCAAGATACAATTGTTTTCCTTTGGAATCAGTGCAACCACAGAATGTTTTCTCTTGGCAACAATGGCGTATGATCGCTATGTAGCCATATGCAAACTTTTACTTTATCCAGCCATTATGACCAATGGACTATGCATCTGGCTATTAGTCTTGTCATTTATAGGTGGCTTTCTTCATGCCTTAATTCATGAAGGTATTTTATTCAGATTAACCTTCTGTAATTCCAACATAATACATCACTTTTACTGTGACATTATCCCATTGTTAAAGATTTCCTGTACTGACCCTTCTATTAATTTTTTAATGCTTTTTATTTTGTCTGGTTCAATACAGGTATTCACTATTTCGACTGTTCTTGTCTCTTATACATTTGTCCTCTTTACAATCTTAAAAAAAAAAAGTCTGTCAAAGACATAAGGAAAGCCTTTTCCACCTGTGGAGCCCATCTCTTATCTGTCTCTTTATACTATGGCCCCCTTCTCTTCATGTATGTGTGCCCTGCATCTCCACAAGCAGATGATCAAGATATGGTGGAGTCTCTATTTTACACTGTCATAATTCCTTTCTTAAATCCCATGATCTACAGCCTGAGAAATAAGCAAGTCATAGATTCACTGACAAAAACATTAAAAGGAAATGTTTAGATCTCATACTGGAATGTACTCTCTATTTAAAGTCACGTAATCATGCAGGCTAGATGTCGGTATATGTTAGTGTATGTTTAAAGTTTTTTGCATTTACAATTGTCCTAACTTTTTAACGACTCAAGTCTTTAGTATCTAATAAATTCCTTAAGATATTTGTATATATTATTGAAAAGCATACAAGAAAATTTTGTCAACTGTTCATGACATACTAGATTAGAGCAGAAAAAAAATAAAAACATTTTACAGGTTTCTTGCTCTTCAATGTGGCTTTATAAATGGATCAAGTGCTACAATAGTAGATCCTTTAATAACAACTTGAGTATGATGTCTTTGTTACTAATACAGGTTTATAAGCTGGAGATTCATAGCACAATTCCTCCATAGAACAAGTTTGTGTTTGCATGAACCCAAGCAAATCTCATGAATTCAGCTAACCATCACAAAGTGTTTTATTCCACTTTATTGGGAAATGGTTAATTTCTTCTCTTGTAGAGATTCAATTCACATATCATAGACAGAAATGAACAGAAATAGGAAACTGTGAGAGGATTCTCTTAGTTCAGTGTGCTTCTGTGAGTGAGGAGAGGCCAGTTGCTTCTCCCTGTTTGTGATGCCTTCTAAGAACATTTCCAGCTGTGTTTGTATGTTTGCTGGCAGCCTGAAAACCTTTACTAATTTGGAAAGCTAACAGACTAGACTTAATAATTAAGTTGAGATGAGTGCAGAGAAAAAAAAAACAGAAGTGGCAGCATAAGAATTAAATGGTCTAAATTTTCCCTGAATTAAAAAGAAAGGAACCTTGTAAGATCAAGAAATCAGTGATATTTATAGGTTATATTACAAGGAATATAGTGTAATTATATTACATGTAATTATAATGTAATTATATTGTAATGTAATTATAATGTAATTATATTCCTTGAAAATTAGCGACTTTATGCCTTTGCAGGGACATGGATGGAGCTGGAGGCCATTATCCTTAGCAAACTAACACAGGAAGAGAAAAACAAATAACACATGTTCTCACTTAGAAGTGGGGACTAAATGATGAGAACTTTATATAATAAAATTATAGCTAGGCCAGCCCGGGCAACATAGGAAGACCCCATCTCTAAAACAAAAATTTAAAACTAGCCAGGCATGGTTGTGTGCACCTGTGGTCTCAGCAAGTTGGGAGACTGAGGCAGGAGGATCCCTTGAGTCCAGAAGGTGGAGGCTGCAGTGAGCTATGATCATGCCACTGCACTCCAGCCTGGACAACAGAGTGAGACACTGTTTCAGGAAAAAAGCACAGATAAAGTTATTATATATTTTGTCATACTGCACAGAGGTTAATAGAAAAGACATGAAAATGAGCAAGAGTTTGGATATTCTGTTGCTGAAAGGTCCTTGATAGCTTTCCTCAAACTCAATGTTCTTTAAATATAATGAGTGATTCATCTTTAGGTCATCCTTGCCCTTATTCTCTTCACACTTGAAATTCTGTAAGTTCATGCTGGTACCACTCAGGTCCCCACCCCAAAACATACTCAGCTGTGTGTTTTGCAAAACTCAAGTTTCTTATCTTTTCCATCTGGCTCTTACTGTCTTACCTTCTAAGCACTGTAGCCAGATAATTTTTCATAAACAAGATGCTCATTGAATCATATTCCTCTTTGCTACCAGATTATATGCATATAAGGTATATGTTCCTAGAGCTGAATAAAGTCACGTACTGAATAATGACATTTTGATTGCATATGGGATGGTGGTGCCATAAGATTACAATGGAGCTGAAAAACTCCTATCACGTAGTGACATCAGAGCCATCATTATGTCATAGGACAACACATCACTCATGTGTTTGTGGTGAGCCTGGTGTATACAAATCTGCACTGTCAGTCATATAAAAGTATAACTCACATATTTATATTTATATGACTGTCAGTCATATAAAAGTATAGCTCATATATAAAAGTATAGCTCATATATTTATCCATAATAATACTTGATAGTGACAATAAGCAACTGCTTATTTATATATTTATTATAGAAATATATATTTATATACAATAATATATAAATATATTTATTATATATTTATAATATATATTATTTATTATAAATATATAATAGAAATATTTATAATATATAAAAATATAATATGTAAAAATTATATGTTTATAATATATAAAAATATAATATATAAAAATATATAAATATTTATAATATATAAAAAATTTATAATAGATTTAATAAAATTTATATAAATATATATTATAATATAGATTTATATAAAATTTATACAAATATATATTATAATATAGATTTATATATATTTTATATAAATCTATATTATAATATATATTTATATAAATTTTATTAAATCTATTATAATATAGATTTATATAAAATATTATATATATTTATATAAAATTTATATAAAAATATATTATAATATATTTATACAAAATTTATATAAAATATATTATAATATATTTATATAAAATATTATATATTTATATAAAATTTATATAAAAATATATATTAATATATAATATATAATTATATATAATATATAAGCAACTACTTATTTATATATTTATTATACTATTAATCATTATTTTAGAGTATACGCCTTCTAATTATATAAAAAAGTTAACTATAAAACAGTCTCAGGCAGGTCCTTCAGGATATATTCCAGAAGAAGGCATCGTTGTCATAGGAGATGAGAGCTACATACATGTTATTTCCCCTAAAGACCTTCCAGTGGCACAAGATGTCATGATCTCGACCCTAACTAGGCCTAAGCTAATGTGTGTGTTTGTGTCTTAGTTTTTAATAAAACGTTTTAAAAATAAAAAATTTAATAAAAATTCTAAAAATAGAAAAAAGCTTATAGAATAGAATTTAAAGAAAAATATTGTTGTATAGCTGTACAACATGTTTGCCTTTTAAGCTAAGTATTATTACAAAAAAGTCAGAAAGTTTTAAAAAGTTTAAAAATTTATAAGGCAAAAACATTACAGTAAGCTCAGTTAATTTAATTTTGAAGAAAGAAAAAATGTTGAAATAAATTTAAGGTAGCCTACATGTACAGCGTTTATAAAATAAAGGCCACATTAGTGGACAGAAATGTCCTAGGCCTTCACATTAACTCATCACTTACTCACTGACTCACCCAGAACTACTTCCAATCCTGCAAGCTCCATTTCTTGTAAGTTGTACAATTTTTAAACTTTTATGTGTTTTTTTTTTTGCTCTACCTTCTATATGTGTGGATATATTTAGATATACAAATACTTACCATTGTATTACAATTGCCTACAATATTCAGTATAGTAACATGATGTACAGGTTTGTAGCCCAGGAGCAATAGGTGATACCATATAGCCTAGGTGTGTGGGCAATACCATCTAGATTTTTTGTAAGTACACTCTAGGATGTTTTCACAATGACAAAATCATTTACTTCTTGCAAGAACACTATAGGATGTAATCATAATGACAAATTTCTCACAATGTATTCCCATCATGAAGCGATGCATGATTGCATGTAACTATCCATATGTTCAATTGTTAATTTGTATGTACAGATTTTATGATATACATATAGATACACATACACATAAAAATATATAAATATAAAATCTAAAATAAATAAGTGTGATATACAGTCATCCTTCTGTATCCCTGGGGCTTCTGGATCTGTGGGGGATCTAGCACTGCCCTCGGATACCAAAATTTATGGATGCTCAAGTCCCTAATATCAAATGGCATAGCATTTTGCATATAACCTCTGCAAATCCTCCTATGTACTTAAATCATATCTAGATTACTTAAAATGCCTAACACAATGTTGAAGGGGCCCAGCCCCTCCACACCTGTGGGTATTTCTCATCAGGTGGGATGAGAGACTGAGAAAAGAAATACGACACAGAGACAAAGTATAGAGAAAGAACTGTGGGCCCAGGGGACAGGCGCTCAGCATACAGAGGACCTGCACTGGCATCAGTCTCTGAGTTCCCTCAGTATTTATTGATTACTATTTTCACTATCTCAGCAAGGGGAAAGTGGCAGGAGAACAGGGTGAAAGTGGGGTGAAGGTCAGCAAGAAAACATGTGAGCAAAGGAATCTGTGTCACAAGTAATTTCAAGGGAAGGTACTATGCCTGGATGTGCACGTAGGCCAGATTTATGCTTTTCTCCACCCAAACATCTCAGTGTAGTAAAGAATAACAGAGGAGCATTGCCACCAGCATGTCTCGCCTCCAGCCACAGGGTGGTTTTCTCCTGTCTCAGAATAGAACAAATGTACAATCGGTTTTATACCGAGACATTCCGTTCCCAGGGGCATGCAGGAGACAGAGGCCTTCCTCTTATCTCAACCGCAAGAGGCCTTCCTTTTTTACTAATCCTGTGTCGGGATGAGGATGTCGGGCTGAGGGATGGTCAGGTGTTTCCCGTCCCACAAGGCCATATCTCAGGCTATCTTCGTGGGGAGAAACCTTGGACAATACCCGGCTTTCCTGGGCAGAGGTTCCTGTGGCTTTCCACAGTGCATTGTGCCCCTGGTTAATTGAGAATGGAGAATGGTGATGACTTTTACCAAGCATACTGCCTGTAAGCATACCGTTAACAAGGCACATCCTGCACAGCCCTAGATCCCTTAAGCCTTGATTCCATACAACACGTTTCTGTGACACAAGTTTGGGGGTAAAGTTACAGATTAACAGCATCTCAAGGCAAAACAATTGTTCAGGGTACAGATCAAAATGGAGTTTCTTATGTCTTCCTTTTCTACATAGACACAGTAACAGTCTGATCTCTCTTTCTTTTCCCTACACAATGTAATCGCTAAGTAAATAGTTGTTATACTGTATTGTTTAGCAAACAGTGACCAAAACCAACAGTCTGTACATATTTAGTAAAGATGCAATTATTTTTTCTTGAATAGTTTTGATCCACAATTGTTTAAATCCACAAATGCAAAACCAACAGATACACAGAGCCAACTATATGTGCGTGTCTTTTTGTGTGTGTGTGTTTATAGATGATAGATAGATCTTTGTCACACTGCATTTGCTCACCCTGACATTGAGTTCATTTCCAATGAAACCTTGGTTTAACTGGAGTCTCCTCCTCTACAGTTGTCCTAATGGAATCTGTGTTGTAGCCAAAATCAGTTATTGAGAGACTTCTGGACATACTTTAGTCTCTCAGGTACATGCTTTTTCTCAGATAGGTCCATCCACAGAGAAACTTTCCTCTGCTGACTGCGTCCATCCTCATTTACAATTGAAAATGGCACTCTTTCTTCAAGATCTATCTCAAATGTTCCTACTAACGCATTTGAAATATTTAGCAATTTTTTTCTTCTTTTAAGGCCAAAATTGTCCTTGCATAGTATTTATTTTTGGCCCAAAGGATCTTGTAGATTACAATATATAGTCTAACTACTCTTTCTGTATTTTGCAGTGTGTAGACAGTGGCCTATTCACATAAGGGCCTAAATAAGCATTTATGAAATATTTATGAAATTAAAATGAAACTGACAGCACAAATTCCTAGAATGCAGTAAGAGTGCATCAGTTTTTTTTAAACTTGATATGAGCCCAAGGAGATTACTGAGCCTGGGATGTCTGCTGCAGGCAACTTGCCTTATGTTTCCTTCATGACTATTGAAAATATTATACACCTAGATAAATTATTTATATTCTTATTACTAGGATTGGCTTCTGGGATAGAGTAGGAGAAAGTATCAAGGGGAAGCTATTCAGTTAGATGTTTGGTGTAAAGGATAAAAATATATAAATATTTAAAATAAATATTATTCTACATTTGTGGACATCCAGTTAACAAAATCATCTACCCTCTTTTTGTTCTCCCAAAGAATCCCTCCAAACTCCAGGAAACAGAGTGAATGGAACACTTCAACTGCTATTACTCCTTCCCTTAGAGAATCCATGTTATTACATGTGTCTGTAGCTTTTCTAAAAATTTTTATTGCTGTGTAATATTTTCAATGTACTGATGGTTTCCTGTGAATTATCTATCTTTTTGGTGGCTTGTTCATTGTTATAATCCAAACATTACCTTGGTAACATGAGTATCTGATGTCCATTTTTTTTTTTTTTTTTTTTTTGCCATTTTAAAGGTCTAGTTCCCTGATTGGCCTTTTTCTTCAATGAAAAGGTGGACGTCAAGCTAAGAGCATGTGGCAAGGTGTGTAGCAGGTTAAACCATACTTTAGGTTGTATGAGTATGAAAGAGGTCCTCTCAGAAACTCAGACTTCTTCTGAAGCCTTTTTCTTGTACACGTCTAGCCTACAGGTACTTGTTCTCTGGTTTGCCCTTGAATATAATTCCAACTAATTCATGTCTTCCTGACACAAATTATTTCTTTATAGATATAATCTTTTTTGTCATTTCAAGAGATGTTAGGAAAGAATTAAAATATATATCTGTTATAAGCTATACTCCAAGTCTGAGGACCTGAGAACCAGGAGTGCTGAGGGAAGGAGAAAATCAGTGTGCCAGCTCAGTCAGCCAGAGAGCAAATTTGACCTGCCCTTGTCTTTTTATGCCATTCAGGCCCTAAATAAATTGACTGATGCCCTCTCACACTGAGGAGAGCCATCTGCTTTACTCAGTCCACCAGTTCAAATGCAAGTGTCTGCTAGAAATACCCTCACAGACGCACCCAGAAATAAGGTTTAACCAGATATCTGGGCATCTCTGGCTTTGTCAAGTTAACGCATAAAATCATCCCCTGTCCACCACTTGTCAATGCATCTTCCCCAAGATTGGAGGTAAAGATCTTTGTCAATATTTACTCTTTCCTTTAATATCTGGGAACTAAAATATTATGATGCAAAATTAACAATAGTTAAAAACTTTGATATAGTCAATACATCTTATGTTACATGATAAAGAAATAATCGAAGAAAGAACACAAGGACTTTTACTATATACACACACAAACACAAATGCGTTCAAAACAAACAGAAAATACTCGTGCCAATTATATTCTTTATTTCTTTAACTGTTCACATGGTCAAAGCTGGTATATGTAACCTTCTTCCATTACCCATACTTTATTCTGATTGCTTTTAGTAAGCACTTCAGCTGGTCATGGTTCTTCACCTGGTATAGTGACCCAAATCTCAACCACCCTAGCCAGCACAGTTACTTCTTTTTTTTGCCTGAGAATTCAGAGAAATGATGAACCTAAAGTGGCCAGGTGGTGGTATGAACTTTCACTTTGATGGAATTGCTGTTCTGTCTCCTAGTGGAACATTCCTTCCTCTGGACTAAGACCTCTAGGCCAGGAGAAAAATAAGGTCGGGGGACCAGAAGCAAAAATTTTGCTAACAAGATCATTAGGGCTAATAGTGAGTGGCCCACTCTCATTTTCACCAGTTCCTTTCCTGGGCCCAAGCGTCCTATGATAGAAACAGCACCATATATAGGATTCTAATTCAGAGCATGTACAGTGTTTTGGAAAACTTTGTCCCAGCCCTATCAGGTACTGTCACATCTCTGATGTGACAATACCATGCTGTTAATGGTCTTTAAAAAGCCATTTACTTTTTTCATCAAATTAGTGGCTTTGGGATAGTAGAGAACATGGCAGGCCTAGTGTACTCCAAGAAAATGGGTTCAGTGTTTCACCTCTTTTGCTGTGAAGTGAGTTCCTTGATCAAAAGCAATGCTATGGGAAATACCATGAGGTGTGTAAATACTCTGTAAGTCCAAGGGCAGTAGTTTTGACAAAAGCATTGGTGTGTGGGAGGCAAATGTGTATCCAAAGCAAGCAGCTTTTTTTTTTTTGAGACAGAGTTTCACTCTCATTGCCCAGGCTGGAGTGCAATGGCGCGATCTTGGCTCACCGCGACCTCTGCCTACTGGGTTCAAGCGATTCTCCTGCCTCAGCCTCCTGCATAACTGGGATTACAGGCACGTGCCACCACGCCCGGCTAATTTTGTATTTTTAGTAGAGACGGGATTTCTCCATGTTGGTCAGGCTGGTCTTGAACTCCCGACCTCGGGTGGTCCGCCGCCCTCGGCCTCCCAAAGTGCTGGGATTACAGGCGTGAGCCACCGTGCCCAGCCACAAGTAGCTTTTTTAGTAACAACAAAACACTGACTCTTCCTTTTTGAGAGTGGTCTAATGTAATCAGCCTGACATCAGGTAGCTGGCTGATCACCCTGGTGAATGGTGACAAATTGATGACTCTCTTGATATCCATTGCTAGGAAATTAGACACTCAGCAGTGACCATGTTCAGTACAAACTTGGTGAGTGAAAGTCCATGTTTCTGAGACCTTGTCTATCCTCCATTCCTGCCACCATGGCCACTGTGTTCATGAGTCAATTGAGTGTTGATGGGGGTGGATGGAGAAAGTGGATTTCTGATGTCCACAGAATACATCATTCTATCCATATGATTACTGTCCTTCTCTGTTGGGGTCATCCTTTTGTTGGAATTCACATAGCATACAAATATTTATACATTTTTTGCCAATTCAGAGATGTCTATCCACATACCTCTTTCCCAAATTTCCTTGTTACCAAATTTCCAATTATTCCTCTCCCATGTTCCTGAACATCCAACCAACCATTGGCCACATCCCACAGGCCAACACATAATCACAAGTCTTACTATTTCTCCTTCCAAGAAAAGTAAGTGACCAAGTGCACCACTCTAAGTTCTGTACACTGAGAGGATTTCCCTTCATCACTCTCTTTCAGACATGTCCTAGAAAGGGTGTCCAGTGATGCAGCTGTGCATTTTCTGGGGTGTCTGCATATCCTATAGAAATGTCTGTATCTAGGCTCCAGTCTTCTCTTCCTCTTTCAAATGCTCACAGAGAACAACTCAGGACTCCATTGGTACAAGCCAAGAGAGAAAAGGCAGTGTAGTAGAAGTGGGGACCATGTGCATTTGGGCCATTTTTTATGTAATACACTTTTATCCTCAGAGCCTGCTTAGACCCAATCATGTATATACCACTGCTATTTGATGTTAGAGTGTTGCTGTGTATGCTCAGTTTTACAGCTTATTGGGTCAGAAAACACTCCGTTCATGATTTGCAGCTCATGTCACATAGTAAATTGGTGGTCCATAGTTAAGTGTTCAGTCTCTACTAATGCCCAGCCAGTAGCAGAGCAAGAGCTGTTTCTCAAAAGAAAAATAGTTATCTGTGAAGGATGGCAAGGTTTTGCTTCAAAATTCAAAGGGCTTGTGCTGTGATCCATCAGTAGAGGCATGTCAACGTCTCCAGACAGCATCCCTTTCTGCCTCTCACCCTTCCAGTATCATTAGATCTGTGGGATCATATGGCTCAAGAGGCAGAGCATCTCCCACAGCTGCCCAGACCAGCCTTTCCTTTTTCGTACCTTTTTCAAAACTCACAGCTTTTCAGGTCACTAGGTAAGTGGAATAAAGTAATACAACCAAATGGGAAATATGTTAATTCTAGAATCCAAAAGGGCCCAGTAGAATATGTTTCTCTCATTTGATTGTAGGAAGAGCCAGATTTCACTTTAAAAGGGATATCATCATATGTTTCACACCACTGGAGCCCTGGAAATTTTACCAAGGTAGAAGTCTCCTGATTTTTGTCAGATTAATTTCCCATCCTTTGTTACATAAACGTCTTACCAATAAGTCCAGAGTAGTCACTATTCTTGCTCATTAGGTACAATCACCATAATGTCATCATTGTAATGAATCAGTGTGAAACCTTGTTGTTGAAGGTAGGCAATCACGAAGAAATATTTACACATTCCGTATCTGTTAAGAGACTTGTATCCAGAATATATGAAGAATTCTCAAAACTAAATAATAAAACAAATAATTTAATTGAAATATAAACAAAAGGATTATGCAGACACTTCACCAATGAAAACAAACAAATGTCAAATAAGGACAGAAAAGGATGCTCGCTGTCATTAGTTACCAGGGAAATGCAAATTAAAACCACCGTGAGATGCCATGACCCAATCATTTGAAAGCCAAAATTGAAAAGTCTACCTATTGTGTCAGTGCAGCACTATAGTGCTTTTGTACTCACAGATAGGCAACAAAATGAGTTAGGAGGTAATTATACAAAATTTAAGAGGGCAATACATTTAAGTCAAGTTTTGGTCATGTTAAAAGCTACCTCTGCACATCACGCTGCTTACTCCACACTTCTGCAGATGTTTCACATGGACTCCTCTTTATTATTTTCTTCTGCTTCTTTGTGTTTCACTAGCAAAATCTTAAGAAAGGAGGATAATTGATTAATGAGTCTACCATAAAACATGCCCTATGCTTTCTCCCACTGTCTTGCCAGCCATAACCCAAGTTTAGATTGAACATTTTTTATTGTAGAGATAGTTACATATCATTATTCATTTATAAAATCTAAATGTCACAAATGAGTAAACTAAGTTTTATTTTTCTAAGTGAATGTTTGCTGAATAGTTTGTTAAAGATAAAAATGTGAATCTAAACATGTTACCACTATACTTACAATTTCTCCACAGTTTTCCTTTCTTCGTGTAAAGAACAAAGTCCCTGACCAACTCCCAAGTGCTATGCAGGCCCATTCATACCACCTCCCTGGCCTCATCTGGCTCCTCCCTGCTTCTCTCTCTCATTGTCAGTCACATTTATAATTTTTTGTTTCTCAATGATCTAGCCTCTCTGATAATCTAAGTCCTCAATGATGAAGGCCTTGTGGATAGCAGGCATCACTTTTTAGACAAGAAGATTCTGAGCCCCATGCCAGAACTACTGAAACCAAATATGCATTTTAACAAGATCTCCAAAATACGTACAGGCATTGAAATTTGGGGAACAGAGGCCTAGGGCACCTCCCACTGTGGTCTTTGTTTTCTCTTTCTCTTTGATCTTTGCTAATAAGATTTTTCATCAGATTTCAACTCAAAGTTGGGAACTAGAGATACGTCTGGAATTTAATTGGCAGTTTTCATGAGGACACTTTCATTTGGAGTTGGCTCCTGAGGGCAATCTAGACTTTCGGCCTTATTAAAATCATAATTTGATTAACTCAGACAAGACCGCCTAATCAAAGACCACAGGGAGAGGAATACTATATATAATCTGAGGTTTACATAAACACGTGAGAAGTGTCTTCTATGGTAGAAAATAGTGGCACAAAGTGCAATTTCAGTTTCAATTGTTAAACTAGACCTGTATACAATGACTTGATGTTTATGGTTTCAAAGTCTATAATGCCCAGTGGGATAGCCTGGACTTCTTATACACATTCAAATCTATAATGCCCAGTAATACATCTTAACTTGCCCTAAAGGGAACCCCTGGGTGCTGTTAGAGGAGTTTCAGTTCTCTACTCCTCCCTCTTCTATCAAAAGCACATGGTAGTACATGCAATTGGTTGACTCTTCCACTTGAAGCAAATTTATATAAATGACATTTCTGTGAATGTGGGAAATGAAGCCTCCGTAGCAAATTTATGTGCAAAGAATTGCTACCTGTGTTATTGTCATTCCTGTGCTGTTGTATTTTTTCTACTTTAGAAAACCTAATACTTGTAAAGGATTTTGACAATTTCTTTCAAGATATGGGTAAGACAGAAATGATTTATATAATATTTGTTATTCTTTACATATAAGATTGAAAATGCTGTTTAATTTATAGTAAATTTAGATTGGGTTTACAAGATGCCAAAATAGCCAGATGTAAGACATCAAAGCTATTAGTGAATTATCTATTTTATTTTCATGAAATAAAATCTGAATATGCAAAATAAATGCAAAGGTAAATTAATTTCTCTAATTATATTTTCTCACCTGTTACTTTCACTATAATGACTTTTTAAGAGATGTGGTGGTGAACTAGAACTTTAAACAATTTAAAACTGGGTTTAAAGACTTGGGTCCTAATGCTTCTTATATGGAAATCTTTCTGATGACTTTATAAAAAGACTCATTCTGTATCATAAATCACAACTCTGGTTAACACTTTTAGCTAAGTCATTTAAATATTAACTCTTCTATCCTTCCATCCACTTCTTACTATTATTTTATTGATTATTTAATATATAGTGGAAAATATGCAGAAAATACACCTTCACTACTCTAATACTATTTCCAATATTTATGACATAATAAATAATCCCAAATAGAATGAATTAAAGAATTCTCAATTATTTACTGATTTGGGATTATATGGAAGAAAACGTATTCCAAATAAAAATACGTTTAGCAACTGGAATTATCAGCACTGCTTATTATATCCTGAGTAAGATTCAAGGCTTTGGCTCAACTTTCTTTTGCTAATAAAAATGGGGGAGAAAAAGTTACTTTCAAGTAAAACCAGCAGAATTACTAGAAAAAGTCTGTTTTAATAACTAATCACAATGAAAACCTTTTAAATATGGAAAGAACTTTCAGATAATGCTAATATATTAATAAACAACTTTAAGTTTGTAAAGTAAAACTTAAAGTCAGATCTCCCTTTCAAACACAAATTCTGCTCAGAAAATGAACTTTGAAATTTGAATTAAAAGAGAAGAAAAGATTCCCAGAGTTGATACTTTAACACCAAAGTTAGTGATACAGGAGCTAAAAAGAAATTATTTAGGCAGACAGTGAGGGTAAAGGAGTCCTGGGCAAGGCTTCCTGTTTAATAAAAAAGCAGCCCCCAAATCGTTGCTTTTCTAACAAAGAGCAGCCTGAAATATCAAGCTGCAAAGATAGATAAGCAACCTGGAAGCTTGCATAGATAAATGCTGGCAGCTGTGCCCATAGGAATAGGCTATCTGGGGGCCAGCCATGTTCAACATGGAGCTGCCATCTTCCATTTTCTTTGCTTTTCTTTGTCACCACATGTGCAGTCAGGGAGTAGGCAACATGGTCAGCCAGGTAGAGAACTTATATACATAGTAAAAGATTAGGGTGGGGCGGCCAGCTTATTTGCGGGCTATCCAAACAGCACACCTGGCCTGACCAATCTCTCGTGCCCTGTGTAAATTGGACGCTGCCTCCTCAAGCTCGTCTACAAAACCCTGCGCACTTAACCATGAAACTGGCAACCCATTTTTCTCCGGGACCCCTCTCTGTGCAGAGAGCTCTTCTCTTTCTTTTGCTTATTAAACTTCCACTCTTAACTTCACTCTGGTGTGTCCGAATCCTTGTTTTCCTTGGCGTGAGGCAACAAACCTCAGATATTACCCCAGACAAACAATGCCGCTTCATTAGGATAAATATTTATCTTAAAGCCTTTGAGGCTTTCCATTTTTTTCCACTTCAGTCTTTTTCTGGTACTTCCCCTCTCCTTCTCTGGCTTGTCTTTCCTGCACTTTTTCATTTACGACCCCACAATTCTCTGCTTATTTCTCTGTTCTCCATCTTGTTTTCTTCTCACCTACTTAAATTCTCTTTCCACTTCTCTGTCCCCTTTCTCCTTTAAATGTATTCCTCTTCTCTCTTCTTTTGAAAACTTTTATTAAATTGTTCTATGGGAAATTCTTTTTTACATTTGTCTATGGGCAGTAAAAACATGCCAACCATTCTTCACATGTCATGGAGCATTCGGTAGCATTTTCCACTGTTTCCCATTTATTTTGAATTACTCTCTGACCTTAACTCTGACACAAGTGCTCTACTAACATCACTAAAAATCTTTTAATTTTCACACTCGAAGATCTCTGCTCACTCCTTGTCTTGCTGTAGCATTTTTTTTGGCATTTAGCCCTGTACTATATTTTGTCCTTCTTGAATATCATTCCCTCTTTATGTCTACAACTCTTAGCTTTCCAGTTTCCCTCCCACTGCTCTGATCACTTCCTTCAGTATTCTTTTCTGGTCTCTTTGTTGTCTCTCTTTTGTTTGAGCCAGGATTCTCAGTTACCAACAGGAAGTAAGTTTATTACATGGAAATCTGTCTAAAATAGAAATGCTAAGGAAGTTGGAGGATCAGCTGGAAAAATAGGCAGAAACAGAAGGAAGCAAGACAGCCAGTCAACAGATAAAACCATGTTCCAACACTAGCTGATAAGGGCTGTTCTTACTGCTGCTGAACTTGGGTGCCACAGCCTCCACTGCCGATGCCCCTGTTGCCAAAGTCAAGCATGCATTAGCTGGAGTCTTGTCATTGCTGCCTTTGCTACCAAATTCTCTTTTGTTCCTGTACCTTCATCTTCCCTCTCCAAATTGCAAAACTGTGGAGGGCTGGTTTTTAAACCGTCTTTGCAGAAATTATAACAGTAAGAAAATTATGGCAGTAAAAGAGATCTGATCCAACCCACCTTCCATTACGCCTTTCCCTTAATTATTCCTGGGCTTTTGGGCTGAACTAACTTTGACAGACATTTAGTTTATAGTTTAAATGATAATAGGCCTTCCCCAAAACTCAACAATCTTTGTAAAGCTAATGAAAGGCCCTCAGGTTGGGGGAGGAAAGGAATCTGAATTCTGCTAAGGTATAGACATAAATGATTGCCAACCATTCCTGCAAATAACATCAGTATTGTAGATTGGCCTTTTGAGATATCTTTTCAGGTTTTTTTGCATGTCTGACACCCACGGCTCCACCTGGACACACCAACCCCTCTCCTGTGGCCCCATCCAGAGTGATTCAATGCTCAGGAGGACAGCTTCAAACCCCTACGATTTCATCTCTGACCCAACACATCAGCAGTAAGCACCTGTTACCTGGCCACCCCCACTCCTTCCCCCAAACTGCCATTGAAAATCCCCTAACTACAGGCCTTTGGGGAGATTCATCTGGGTACTAACTGTCTCCCACGTGGTGTAGCTGGCCTGATGTCTATTAAACTCTTCCTTTACTGCAATGCCATCATCTCTGTGAATTGATTTTGTTTGTGCAGCAAACAGGAAGAACCCCTCTGGCAGTTACAGTTTGACTGGCCAAACTCAGATTGAGTGTTTCATTCTAGGTGCAAGATAAATGTGAAAGTGTGTTTCTAGCTCTCTGGTTTCTAGAATGGCTGGTAACTTCTTCCCACCACCAAGACACATGTAGACGAAAAAAGGATGGCTAATAATTCTAATAAATGAGGCATATACATATTATCACCTCTGTAATACAACTCCCTTGAGTTTTTCCTTCCTCTTTGTGTACTCTCCAATTGCCGGGTCTTCCATAATGATGCCTTCATCTACTCCAAACCAGTCATTATTTCTAGTAAGTTCCAGTAAACTCATACTACTAAGTTCATCTGACCTGGATATTCAGATGATTCTCTGTTTGAAATGCTTGTTCCCATGCTGTAAAGAAATAGCACTTGAACATACATTTAATTTATTTAGTAAGACCATTTTTACTTCCTGCAGAAAGGGTACACTCACCAGCAGTTCTGCCACAAGAGTACACCAAACTAAGGAGACACGTACTGACGCATCCACCCTACTGCTGTGTCCAGTTTCCATTGGCTGGAACAGGACCTCACATTCTGTATTTGTCCCAATTGGCTAGCAACTTAGAACTTTTTAAAAGAGGCAAAGGTAGAGGAGAACAAAGAAAGGAGGAAGTCACTTGTGGAATGTTGAGAAAGGTAAAAACACTTTTAAGTAAGGAAGAGGAACAGGCTATGACCTAATGCTTGCTTGGACCAGTATAAGTATGCCAGGGCAAATATTTAGGCTAAATTGTGGGAGCTAAGAACATAAAGTACATTGATTTCTTTATTATGGCTAGCAGATATTTAAGAATGTTAGCACAGGTCTTTGAATACATTTTGCTTCTAAGAGAAGTTACTATTTATTCCTAATTAGATGCTGAGGAAAGTCTTTGAAGAGGAACCTCTGCTTTACTTTTTACATTCTCCTTCCACAAATTTGCCAATGCATCTGAGCTCTCAATCTGCATTTTTGATGGCCATCTGCCCAGCCCATATAATTCCATTCTCCTTCATTGGTCACCCCCTACATATCCAAAATGTCATTAAGTCCTTATGACACTACATTTTAAATTCTTTTGAATCTATTGCCTTGTCCTCCTTATCACCCCCAAAGTCATATCACACAAGGACTAAGCACTTTGCATGCATTTGAGTCACTTGGGGAGCATGCTAAAAATGGAGACTTTTAGGCCTCCTTGTTGAACTACTATTTCTACAATAATACCTTATAACCCATATTTTGCACAAAAAAGGTACCCAGTTTATTCTGATATATAATCTTGTTTGAGACACATTGGACAATAGGAACTAAGTTTCCTTGTTAGTGTCCCTGATTCCAGTTTCCCTTTCCTGAAGGCTATTTGGCACAGTAAAAGGTATTTAATTTTTAAAAATTTAGGTTTTACCAAGGTGGCCAACTAGATGGAGCCGAAGTGCTGCTCCCACAGGAAAAGACAATGATTTCAACTATACCAACATAATTTGAACAGATTATTTGCAGAGAAAATGCCAAATATGGATACAGAAAAGATGCAGTTGCTGAGGCTGAAGAGGGAGGGAGCTGGGTGGGAACTCCTCATGGGATGCCTGAATGTTATAACTGGTTCCCAGCCCTGAACGGCACCTGAGGAAGGGGTGCGTGAGGGGACTGGAAGACTGCCCACTCTCACCACAAACCTCTGGGATCCTACTACAGGGGACCCACACCCCTAGGATGTGTGAGCTGGCAAGGGGGATCTCTCAGAGATTAGATGGAGCAGAGCACCGTTAGCTCCAGCAGAACCCAGTCATGAAAGCCCACCAGCCAAGGCTGCCTGTCTGCCTCTGCGAAAGTCTAGCCCGAGGTAACCACTGGGAGAAAGCAGGGCCTGCTTCCCCATGGGCCTGGGGCACATGTGTTCTGTAGGCTGACTGAGCACCAGACCCTCCCAGAGCCCCTGCCTGGCTGCCCAGAAGGAGCAGGTACACAGTGCAACCTCCGCTACCCAGCCTAGATGTTTTGCTCCACCTGAGTGTGTTCCAGCTGGGAGCCATTGCCATTCCGCACCACACCTGGAACCCAACCCTGAGCATCCGAAGGAGGGAGCTGAGAACAGGTCCTGGCACCCCAAGGATGTGGCTTGTGGCTCAGGAGTGCCAAGGTGGAATCTGTGCTTTGCATTTGAATGGAGGAGGATCCCACACTGTCGGAAGACTGAGAGGGCTGAGTTGCACAGATTCGAAGGCTGGTGTGGGACCTAGCTGTGTCTGCCTCCACAGGGCTGGTCCGGTGAGGATTTGGCCTATCTCCTTACCTGGCCTCTCCCTAAGGGAGACCCATGGCCTGAAAGACTTAACAACAACAATTACAACAACAGAAATCTTAGGCACAGTGCCAGCAATCGGAGGTGACTCCCCAAGGCCCACGAGCAGACCTGGTGAGGGGATCACAGCTCTTGCCTTGCACCACAGAACAGATAAAAAAACGTGAAGATACACAAAGGAACTGCATGACTAAAGCCTGTTTACTGTCCATTGCCTTCAGGCGCCATCTGCTGGATCACATCCCTAACCACACCACCAAAAATTACTATTTTCCCTCCCGGAGAAACCAAGAGCAAGAATTCAACAACAGAGATCCTATTCAGAGCCTTAGCCCTCTGAAAACTTCCAGAAACTAAGCCAACTGACTATACTCAGTTTATACCAAAATTAAAGGAATACCACCACTTCCAGATGATAAATAATTAGTACATGAACTCTGGCAATTCAAAAAGCCAGAATGTCCCCTTACCTCCAAATGACCTTACTATCTCCCCAGAAATGATTCTTAACTAGCCTAAATTGTCTGAAATGATCATACATTGAATTCATAATCTGAATGGCAAGGAAACTTATCTAGATTGAGAGAACATTGAAACTCAATCCAAAGAAGCCAAGGAATCCAGTAAAATGATTCAAGAGCTAAAGGATGAAATCCCCATTTTAAGAAGGACCCAAAGTAAACTTCTGGAGCTGAAAAATTCACTATGAGAATTTCATAATATAATTGAAAGTATTGCCAGCAAAACAGATCCAGCTGAGGAAAGAATCTCAGAGCTCAAAGACTGGGTCTTTGAATCAACTCAGTCAGACAAAAATAAAGCAAAAAGAATTAAGAAAAATGAACGAAACCTCCAAGACATATGGATTATGTAATAGACCAAATCTACAACTCATCAGCATTCCTGAGAGAAGGAGAGAGAATAAGCAACTTTGAAAAATATACTTGAGGAGATAGTCCATGAAAACTTTCCTAATCTCACCAAAGAAGTTGACATGCAAATCCAAGAAATACAGAGAATCCCAGCCAGATACTGTACAAGATGACAATCCCCAAGACACACAGTTATCAGATTCACTAAAATCAATGCAAAAGAAATCATCTTAAAGTCAGCCAGAGATAAGCAGTAGGTCACCTACAGAAGGGACAGCATCAGGCTAGCAGCAGACCTCTGGGTAGAAACCTTACAAGCCAGAAGAGACTGAGGACCTATTTTCAGTGTCTGTAAAGAAAAGAAATTCTAACCAAGAATTTCATATCCTGACAAACTAAGCTTCATAACTGAAGAGAAATAAAATCCTCTCTGACAAGCAAATGCCAAGGTAATATATTTAAACTAGACCAGCCTTACAAGAGATCCTTAAGGGAGTGCTAAACATGGATTTGAAAGAATGACACCAGTTACCACAAAAGCACACTTAAACACATAGCCCACAGGCACTGTAAAGCAACTGCACAATAAAGTTTAAATAGCAATCAGCTAACAAAACCATGATAGGTTCAAAATCACACATACCAATACTAACCTTGAATGTAAATGTGCTAAACACCCCACTGAAAAGACACAGAGTGGCAGGTTGAATTAAAAGTCAAAATCCAACCATCTCTTGTCTTCAAGAGACCCATCTTACAGGTAATGACACCCACAGGCTCAAATTAAAAGGGCAGAGTAAGAGCTACCATGCCAACAGAAAACAAAACAAAAAAAGAGCAGGAGTTGTTATTCTTATATCACATAAAACAGACTTTAAACCAATAAAAGTTAAGAAAGAGAGTGAAGGGCATTGTATAATGATAAAAGGTACAAACCAACAAGAAGCCTTACCTAGTCTAAATATGTATGCACCCAACATTGGGCATCCAGATTCATAAGAAACTTCTTCTTGGCCTACAAAAACACTTAGACAATCACACAATAATAGTGGGAGACTTCAACACCCTCATTGAAAGTGTTAGATCATCAAGCAAAAAGCAAGCAAAGAAACTCTGGACTTAAACTGAAAACTTGACCAATTAGACCTAATAGACATCTATAGAATATTTCACTCAAAAACCACAGAGTATACATTCTTCTCGTCTGCACATGGAACATATTCTAAGATCAACTATATACTCTGTCATAAAGCAAACCTCAATAAACCAAAAAAATGAAATCGTACAAAGTGTACTCTTGGACAACAGTGCAATAAAAAGATAAATCAGTACTAAAAAGATCTCTCAAAATGACACAAATATCTGGAAATTAAACAACTTACTCCTGAAAAATTCTTGGGTGAACATCAAAATTAAAGCAGAAATAAGAAGTTCTTTAAAATAAATGAAAATAGAGACACAACTTACCAAAATCACTGGGATCCAACCAAAAAGTTTACAGCCTTAAATGCCTTCATCAAGAAGTCAGAAAGATCTCAAATTAACAATCTAACTTTGCACCTAAAGGAACTAGAAAAACAAGAACAAACCAATTCCAAAGCCAGCACAAGAAAATAAGTAAGTGAAATTAGAGAACTTAATGAAATTGGGATGCAAAAATCCACACAAAAGGTCAATGAAACCAAGAGTTCATTCTTCAGATGAATAATTAAGATTAATAGACCCCTAACTAGATTAACAAAGAAAAAGAGAAGATCCAAGTAAGCACAATCAGAAACGACAACATCAAATAAAATCACACACTGTCTTTCGTGTAGCATTTGTGGTCTGGACAAGGTAGGGTTAGAGTGTAGGAGCCTTAACATTTCAGACCTGGCCTTCAGCTTTTCTTCACCCACAAAGCATGCTTATCTTTTACTATTATCAGTTATTAAAAAATTCAGTTTGGTTCTGGTTAGCTTGTATTCAAACCATAGTCCTGGGATATGGAAACCAAGGTTATTCTTTGTCAATCTTTATTATGTATCAGGCATTGTTCTGGAAAAATGAAATCACCTGGAAAATGGAAAAAACTGGAAAAATGAAATCACCATTATTTTTTAAATGGAGAAGATACAGGAGAAATATTAGGGGGTGGCAATTATAGAGAAGCTCAGGTTTGGCCCCGAAAAAAATTGAGATGCCTATTAGACATTTACATAGAGATGTAAAGCAGGCAACTGAATATACTAATTAATATGGTGGATTTGCTAATCTATAATCGAGGAGCTAGTTTCTGTTTTTCTCACTGCAGAACTTAAAAACAATGAAAGTTTTCTACTCGTCTCATTTAAATCAGATCAATCTGCCTTTGAAAGTAATCTGATCTAGTCCAAGATAAACCCAAAGCATCTAAAAAAAGAAATCCCGGTATAAACCTAATATAAAGATTGAAGGTGTTGGGAATATCAGGATTAAACATGGAATCTTCCTACTTTCAGTCCCACACCTGAAGACAGAAGAAAAAAAAAAAAAGAATGAGCGTGAGAGTTCTAAGAAAAGCAACCAACAAAAAGACTAGGGAGAGAGACAGGAGATGAGGAAAAGAGAACTATTTAATTCAGTACAAGTGCTAGAGCTAGAGATTGGGAAAGAGAAAAAGGGGTTTAAAAGGGAAGAAAAGAGTCAGTCACTTTCTAATGCCTTTTACCCACTAAAGTTCCCTACTACATTAAAAGTGAAAAGAAATCAAGGCTTTCATTCATGAAATTTAGGATAATGGCTTCTTCCAGTTTCTTTCAATCTATTCATTATCTCAAAGTTTGCTATTAGAAGCTAATCCCTAATATTTAATACTGATTTTTCATGTATTATAAATATAAATAAATAGCTTCAACAAATCTGAAAAAGGGGACCCAGAGACTCTTCTCTTATTTTATTATGAAATGAAGGGGAGGGGTATCTTCATTTATTTCTCAGAACAGAAATGACTAAAATATTTCTTTTTTTGAGATTATCATCATTAGTCTTTGAAAAAATGATCCATCCACTGAGAGTCACTGGGGACAGTATCCTGGCTAATACTGTAATTCACTTGTTAACCCTGGACATCCATAGAAAATTAACACTCTCTGTTCAAAGTAACATAGTGAATCTGAGAGTCTTCACTAGAGACCTTATTAAAAGTTTGATGCTTAGAGACTGGGAATTGGGAAACTTCTGTAATTGCAAATATGTATGCATAATTTACATGCAATACTCAGCAGCCATTATTAGGGAATCAGTAGGGATTTCTTAGGAAAGGTAATATTGCTGTCATCAAATGAGAACACTGTTTAAGTAATACTGAGGAGACCCAAGAGTCAATCTTGACATGAAGGAAAGAGGATTTCTTCTCTACTCAGGCACTGAGCCAAGCTGACTGCACATTCACACACCTTCATCTGCTATCAAGCTCACTAGAGCAAGATGCTAGCGATAATGGCTGTTCTCTGAAATTTCCTGTAACTCTACTCTGTTCATTCTAATTCTTAGCACTTATTCTTTTCCCCCACAATATCTAGCTCCATGCTCTATTGCACACCTTACTGGAGAGCCCTTAGATGTGGTAGGGGATCTAACCAAATCTCCAAAGGAGTGGTCTTATTTTCCTTATCTGAATCCAAAGCTGATCACAGATTACGTTAATTGAAACTTGTATCAAGAGTTCATTAGTACGTCTAATTACAGCCCCCATGCCCTAATCTCCCTGAACTTATTACATACAAGAAATGGGCAGGGCAGCAGTAGCCTCAATTATCAATTATGGCAAAAGACAGCGCTGAAATACATAAACTCTAGGCTTAGACTCCTGGGTTTTGAAGTCTGGCTCTGCCACTTACTAACCATATAACCGTGACTAAATCAGAAACTCACTGTGCCTCTTTCTTCATTTGTAAATGGGGAGGGGGTGAGAATAATACCACTAGCTGTAGAACTCTGTTATGAAGATGTACAAGGGTGACCATTGTGAACTATTTAGGGCAGAGTCTGGCAAATAGAGCCCAGTAAATGCTAGTCAGAACACTCTAATATTCTTGAACTGAATATTAGAAGCCTTCTTGAAAGCACACACTTATTCCAGGTCAGAGAAGAGGCTAATGACAAATGTACTTGGACTTGTGGAATCTTTCATTATATATAGGTATTGAACACTCTGGTGCATAAGCAGGTTCTTTTATGACTTTCTAGAATGTTGGAGCACTTTTTAAATTTCAGCTTTTATTTTAGATACAGGGGGTACATGTGCAGGTTTTTTACCTGAGGATATTGTATGATGCTGAGGTTTGGGGTATGAATTTGTCACCTAGGTAGTGAGCATAGCACTTGATAGGTTAGCTTTTCAATCCATACTCCTCTTCTTCCCTCCCCACTGACATTATTTTTTTCCTTGTTTGGCATTTCGTTCATTTACCTGACAGACTCATTTGTTTTTCTTTTTTTTTTTTTTTTTTGAGATAGAGTCTGGCTCTGTTGACCAGGCTGGAGTGCAGTGGCATGATCTCGGCTCACTGCAACCTCCGTCTCTCAGGCTCAAGCAATTCTCCTGCCTCAGCCTCCCAAGTAGCTGGGATTACAGGCGTGTGCCACCACGCCCAGCTAATTTTTGTATCTTTAGTAGAGATGGGGTTTCACTATGTTGGCCAGGCTGGTCTCGAACTCCTGACCTCAGGTAATCTGCCCACCTCAGCCTCCCAAAGTGCTGGGATTACAGGCATGAGCCACTGTACCCGGCTGACAGATCCATTCTTAAATGAGCCATAGGTTCAGGTCATCCAAAAGGGGTTAGAGCAGTGCCATCTCCAAGCCACTCTCAATAAATAAAATTTAATTTCTATTTAATATAAAAATAAAAATTACAAATACAATGCATAAAAAATTATGTAAACAAAAAACATAGCCTGATGAATTATTGGGGAGTCAAAACTTATGTAATAATCTTAAATATCAAGAGATGGAACATTTGGTGCCCTCTAAAACTGTGTGTATTTTTAAATTGCAACCTCATTCCTTGCCTTATCATCTGCCAAAAATTACATTTTTCTTTCCTCATTTCTAATTCTTACACATTTTACTTATTTTTCTTTTCTTTTTGTCTTATTGAATTGACTAGAATATTTAGTATAACACCGAAGTGATAAAAGCAGGCATTCTCGTGTCATACGTGATCTCAAAAGGAAAAATTCAAAGTTTTACTATTCAGGTGATATTTTCTATAAGTCTTTGGTACTTAATTTTATTAAATAATGTATTTTCTATTAGAAGTTATTAATAATTTTATCATATAAAGGTTACTAAATGTGTCCAACACTTTTTTGCATATTTTCATTTAATTTATTAAGGGGGCAAAGTATAGTAATACGTTTTCAAACACCAAAGCAGCCTTGGAAGAAACCATGTTGGCCATATTATAGTTTTTGTATAATGCAAGATTCAGTCTGCTGATCTTTAAGTATTTTAATGTATATGTTCAGAAATGAGACTTTCCTGTAAATTTTCTCTCTCATAACTAGGTTGTGGAAACCTCATAAAATTTTGGAGGAGTCTATTCTCTTTTTGCATTTCTGTTTTCTGCCAGTTTTAGTTTTACGATCTATGGGGAAAAGGTTGTAGACTTCTAAATGGCATCATGTTCCTCCATTTAGAGACTTGCATTAGCAATTAAGTCAGCTTGTTTTGCCCTGGCGGAGAGAGAATCATAGAGTTTACACCTTTTAGAAGTTGGTATTGACAGCCATTTTAGAGGTTCTATTGACAGTACCAAAGACAAGGCTGCAAACCCCTCATAGATACAATATATTCCTCTAGAGACAACCATTCTCCTTTTGTCAGTGATCTAGTGTTACTGGAATGTGTCTTTGGCATTACCCATTATAAAACAGGCATTTGGGGTATTAGAATTATTTGATTGCTTTTAGTTGTGAAAGCTGGCTCCACCACAGTACACTAACAGACTAGTCATTTACTCCTGAAGGAACTGTATCTAGCTTCAGTAGACTTATGAACCCAAAATCACACTAGATGAAAAGGTACAGCTCAGTTGTAGAGCATTTGATTACAAAATCACACTAGTCAGTGCTGAGGACTGGGGGGCACTGGGAGTCAGCATGAACCTTTTGCCAAAGACTCTAGTCATTTTGTGTTAGGATCATATGGCCATTATGGCACTGCTTAAGATACAGCCCTCTCTGAGGCTCTCAAAGCAAGTTTTTGTTCTGTACTCAATTTAAATATAGATTTACGTTTGCTCCCTTTATGTATCTGAACTAATAAGAACCTCATATGTACTAATATATCCATGTACTAATGCAAAAATCCAAATAGTCACACAAAGCATATGGCCTCTTTGTTATCAGTAAGGTTGCTAATAGTAGAATTTGAAATGTATCTCATGATCTCAGCCCTTAACTAATTGAGCTGGATTTTATATTTGAACTGGATTAATAGATGATTTTCAGTTACTCAATTCATATATCAGGTTTGAAGTCTAGTACTATTTTTATGCCAAAGCTAGACAAAGACATCACAGGAAAGAAAAACTACAGACCAATATTTACATTGGACATAATCATAAAAATCTTTAACAAAATACTAACATATTAAATCCAGTATAATACACCATGTATTAAAGTATAATACACCATGATGAAGTGAGGCCTATCAAAGAAATATCAGAACATTTAATATCTGAAAATCAAATCAATTAACATAATATAATATACTAACAGAATAAAGGCAAGAGACTATATTAATATCTTAGTAGATGCATTAGAGAGTATTTGACAAAATTCAAAATATGTTTATAATAAAAATTCTTAGCAAACTAAGAATAGAAGAAGACGTCCTCAATCTGATGAAGTTCACCTATAAAAAAATATACAGCCAAGACCATACTTCATAGTGAAAGAGCAAATGATTTTTACCTAAGATCAGAAATATTCTCGTTACTTTTATTCATTAGTGTACTCAAGGTCTTAGTGCTATAAGGCAATGAAGAGAAACAAATGTAGATCGGAAAGAAAGAAGTTAAACTATCTTTATTCACATATTACATAATTGCTTAAGTAGAAATTATATAAGATATATAAAACTAGTAAGTTAATTTAATGTCACAATACAGTATAAACAAAAATCAACTATTTCTACATATTAGCAACAGAAAATGAAATTAAAAATAGAACACCATTCATAACAGCATATAAAAGTAGAAGACATAGTATATTTAATAACAGATGTGCAAAATCTGGTACACTTAAAACTACAAAAATTGCTTAGGAAAATCAAGTAATATCAAAATAAAAATGTTGAAAGACTTAGTGTTGTTGGGATGGCAAGTCTTGTGAAATTGATCTGTAGATTCAAGGCATCCTAGTCAAATACCCAACGGGCTTTTTACAGAAGTAGAAAAACTGATTCTAAAATTTATATACCATTTGATTTTAAGACTTACTCTATAGCTACAATAATCATTGCTACTGCAATAAGGAAAAACACACATGTATTTTAATGGAATAGGATAGCTTCCTGCAATAAATATACATTCATATTGTCAATTGATTTTTTACAAAGGCGCCATGGTAATTCAATAGAGAAAGGATATACATTCCAATAAATAGTACTGGGATAACTGAATATTCAGCTGGAAAAAAACCTAGCCTTGAAATTTTACTCACTTTGTGGCCAAAAATGAATTCAAAATGGATAATGTTACCCTCATCTGATCACTATACATTGTATATATCAAAACATCACTATGTACTCCATAAATATGTATAATTACCACGTGTCAAGTAAAAAAAAAATAAAAAATGGATGATGAATTCAAAAAACATAGGAGCCCAAATCATAAAACTTTTAGAAGACAATATAGTAGAATATCTTTGTGATGTTATTAAGAAAATATTTTAAATAGGACAGAAAAACATAAAAGATAAGAGAAAAAATGTTAAGTTGGGTTAAATTGGACTTCATCAAAATTAAAAATTTTGTTGAAAGATTACATTAAACATATAAAAAATATAAAAAGTCAAGTCACAGATTACAAAATATATATCTGACAATGAGTTTGTAACCCAAAAATATAGAAAATTTTTATAACTCAATACCAGAAGGCCAAATAAACAAAAACACATGGGCAAAAGAGTTGAACAGACGCTTCATAAAAGAAGATATAGGAGAAGCCAAAAAGCACTTGAAAAGATCCTCAACCCCTTGCTCATTAGGACTATGAAAAATTAGAGCCACCATTAGATATCACTATACACCCACCAGAATAGCTAAAATTAAGGTCCGATAATAACAAGTGCTGATACTAATGTGGAGAAACTGGAATCTCCACATAATTCTGAAAATGCAAAACTAGGACAGCCACTTTGTAAAACAAGTAGCCACTTACAATGTATACTAAATATAAATTTACCACACAAACCAACAATCCCACTTCTTGGTGCGTTACCAAGAAAAATGAAAGATTATTTCCACACAAAAACTTGCATCTGTATGCAGATAGTAGTTTTATTCACAATAGCCCCAAATTGAAAACAACCGAAATATCCTTTCACTGGTACATGGATAAGCAAATTGTAGCATGCCACACATACAGTGGAATATTACTGTGGTAGTCAGAATCCAGTCAGGGCAGGGGAACCACTCAGTAATTTTAATAGGGAATTTTTGCAAAAAAGAATCCCCAACTGCTAACAAGAGGTTAGCCTTTAAAAGGGGATAAAAGAGAATGCTAAAAATACCCTAGGGCTGAGGGACAGTTCCTAAGGGAGGAACAAACTTGGAAAGGATCTTCCTCAAGACTGTGAATCAGGTGTCTCTGGAGAGTGTATGTCTGCTACCTACTGGATGGTAAAGAAATTTGCCGGGTTGTGCAGGTCAGAGCTTGTCAGCAACCTTTGATTGAGGCTGGTGTGGCAGGAATTGCAAGCTGAGACCAGGAATGAGAGGCACCTTTCTTCCAGGGAGCTGGTGGACCAGAGAACCATACTGTGTGAGAAGGACGTCACAGGCAAGGTTGACAAAAGTTACTGGATGGGAGTGTAATTGCATGTCCGTCATGCATGTCACTGGAAAGTGTGCCATGGGAGCAAAAGGAGTAGCTCTTCACATCCAGTAAGAGAATTCCTTTTTTCCTAAAGTATATTTAAAGTGTATTTTACTGGTAAAACTTAATATTTTGCCAGCTGAGAAAGGAATGTCAACAGGGTTCAGCTCTAGTATCATAAAGCAGAGAAATTAAGGGAGAATTTGAAACTGAGAAGCCTAGTCTATCACTTTGGCTATTCAGCTTCCACGTGCACCTTACTATGTGCATTTGGACAACTGTACAGCAATAAGGCAACTCTATATCTCTGCCTGACAAGATAGGAGAAGAGATACCATCCCAAAAGTCATTGTATTTGTTGCCAGCTTTATTAATTACTCTTAAAATTCAGTCATGGTCCCATTGAATATTCTTTTGCCTAAAGACTAAATGGGAAAGTTTTCTTCCAACAGTTTCTATGTAAAAGATTAATGAGAAAAAGAGAGAAGAAAATGGTTAGCATATACAAATAAACACATAGGTATAACACTGATATGGTTTGGCTATGTCCCCACCCGAATCTCATCTTGAATTCCCACGTGTTGTGGGAGGAACCCGATGGGAGGTAATTGAGTCATGGGGGCAAGTCTTTCCCATGCTGTTCTCATGATAGTAAATAAGTCTCACGAGATCTTATGGTTTTAAAGAGAGGCATTCCCCTGCACAAGCGCTCTCACTTTTTGCCTGCCGCCATCTACGTAAGATGTGACTTTCTCCTCCTTGTTTTTTGCCATGATTGTAAGGCTTCTCCAGCCACATGGAGCTGTAAGTCCAATTAAACCTCTTTCTTTTGTAAATTGCTCATTCTGGGGTATGTCTTTATCAGCGTTTATCAATGAACTAATACAACACATAGAAAGACAATGGGTAAAGACACTAGTCTTCATTTCTGTAATTGGTCATGAGGCTAAAGTTGATATCTGTGACCTTTTCCTTTCGCTACACATTCTAAGTCTCCCTTGCCGTCAAACAAAACCTCAGCTAGTTGGAATTCTTTTCCTGGTGGAATGCTGTAAACCTTAATTTCCAAGGGGTCTGAGTCTTTAATAGCCATTCATTTATTTGGTGGCTGGAATATTCCATTAAAATTTACTATAAGGAAGGAAATGCTATGAGCAGCCCCAGAGAATCTCATGTGTTTCAAAATAGCTATCTCTGTCTCCATTGTGGAGTAGTAATTCAATTTTCTCTACTAAACAGAATCAATTACTCAAGTCAGTATAATAACCCTTTAATTTACTTGTTGGTTCAGTAGTATGAAGAACCCAAAATGGTAGGACAACAGTCTCAATTTCTAGTTCAATGGAAGCATTGTTTCATCCCTGATGGAAGCATTTCCTTCTTGGAGACCAAGACCTCCAAAATACCAGAGCTTAGTTGCCAGAACAAAATTCCAAAATACTGTGTGTAGGTTATTTGGGAAAACAGTGAGAGGACCTGCCCATTTGTGATTCTATCCAATTATTTCTGGACTCATGTATTTCCGGCTATGGGGAAATTGCACTATATAACAGAATTTAATTAAAAGAATATAATCAATCATGTAAGACAAAATTTCATACTTTGAGGGTGTTGTCTCCAATTTATTATGTAACCGAGTCTTCAGAAAGAACTGAATCTTTCATGTAGGCCTGTTGCTTCCAGGTAATGGAGTAAGACAAGTTAATTTTATGGTCATGAGCCCACTGCTATACTTCCTTTGAACTGCTTAATCACAAGAGGCTGTGAGAAGAGGGGATGCTTATACACTGTTGGTGGGAATACATTAGTTCAGCCACTGTGGAAAGCAATTTGGAGATTTCTCAAAGAACTTAAAACAGAGCCTACCATTTGACCAGCAATCCCATAAATGGGGTTCTTTCTCCAAAAGAAAAAAAAACAGTTCTACCAAAAAGACATATGCACTTGTATGTTCATCACAGCACTGTTCACAATAGCAAAGGCATAGAATCAACCTAGGTACCCACCAACAATGGACTGATAAAGAAAATATGGTACATATATACCATGGAATACGACACAGCTGTAAAGAACAAAATTATGTATTTGCAGCAATGTGGATGTAACTGGAGGCCTCAGCATCGGACAGTATACCCATATAACAAACCTGCACATGAATCCCCTGAATCAAAAATAAAAGTTGAAATTATAAAAATAAATAAATAAAATAAAAATGCAAAAATATGGCATGCTTATTTTGTAATATTCAAATTATATAAACAGGTAGAGAGTAAAAATAGAAAAGCTCCTCTTATATCCCCACATCTCCTTCTAACTCCATGTACAAAATTACTGTTAACATTTTATTTTTCAAGTTTTTCACTATGTAAAGATATAATTTTATATCATTTATATATATAATCTATACACACACAACTTTTTAAACCCAAATTGAATCATATGCTCTTGTTCAGTAGCTTGCTTTACTTACCGAACAGTATATCAAATACATCTTTCCAAGTGAGTTCATATAAATCCTTTCATTTTATATTTTATTGTAATAAATAAATATATTTAGTATTTTCAGGAATCTTCATCCTTTTTTTCATAGTGGCTGCACCATTTTAAATTCCCACCAACAGCACGAAAGGGTTCCTTTTTTCTCCACATTCTTGCCAATACTTTAAAAAAAAAAGTCATCCTAAAAGGTGTAAGGTGACAGTGTGGTTTTGATTTTCATTTCCTTGATAATTACTGAAGTTGAGGGCATTTTTATCTACCTGTTGGCCATTTGTATGTCCTCTTTGGAGAAATATGTTCTTTCTCAATATTTTAAACAGGTTATTTGTTTTTTTCTGTTTTTGAATTGAAGGAATTCCTTCAACTGATAGTTTGGATATTAACCCGTTATCTCCTATATGGTTCACAAATATTTTCTCCCATTTTGTAGGCTGAATTTTCAGTCTGTTAATTTTTTTTAATATGCAGAAACTTTTTTTAGTATGATGTAGTCTCACCTTTTTGTTTTTGCTTTAGTTGCCTGTGCTTTTCGTGTCATAGCCAAGAAATCATTGCAAAGACCAATGCCATGAAGCTTTTCCCCTGTGTTTTCTTCTAGGAATTTTACAGTTTCTGGTCTTACATCTAAGTATTTAATTCATTTTGAGTTGATTTTTGTGGATGGTTTAAGATAAGGGTCCAATTTCTTTTCTTTCTTTCTTTTATTTTTATTTCTTTTTGAACAGAGTAGCCCTCTGTCACCCAGGATGGTGTGCAGTAGTGCAATCATGGCTCACCGCAACCTCTGCCTCCCGAGCTCACTCCCACCTCAGCCCCCTGAGTAGCTGGAACTACAGGCATGTGCCACCATGCCCAACTAAGTTTTGTATTTTTGGTAAAGATGGGGTTTTGCTATGCCCAGGCTGGTCTCTAACTCCTGGGATCAAGCAACCCGCCTGCCTTGGCCTCCCAAAGTGTTGGGAGTACAGGTGTACGCCATGGCACCCAGACAGGGTTTAATTTTATTCTTAAGCATGTGGATATCCAGTTTTCCCAAAACCATATGTATAACAGACTATGCTCTGCCAACTGTGTATTTTGGCACCATTGTTGAAGATCCATTGCCTGTATCGGTGTGGTTTCATTTCTAGGCCCTCTATTTTGTTGCATTGGTCTATTTGTTTTTCCTTATGCCAATACCATACCCTTTTAATAGCTGTAGGTTCATAATATGTATTGAAATCAGGAAGTGTGATGTCTCCAGCTTTGTTCTTTTTTCTCTTGACTTTTTTGGTTATTCTTGGTCCTTTGGGCTTCCATATGTATTTTAGGATTAATTTTTCTATTTCTGTAAAAATGCCATTGGGATTTTGACAAAGATTGTATCAAATCTGTAAATAACTCTGGATAATATAAATATTTTTAAAATATCATGTCATTCAGTCTATGAACACAAGATGTCATTCCTTTTATTTGTGTCTTCTTTAATTTCTTTTATCAATGTTTTGTAGTTTTGAGTGTACAAGTCTTTTATCTTCTTAGGTTTATATTTAATTGTTTTATTATTTTGGATGCTATAGTAAATGAGATTATTTTATTAATTTCCTTTTCAGATAATTCATTGTTAGCATAGAGAAATACAGCTGGTGTTTTACGTAGGTTTTGTAATCTGCAACTTTCTGAATTCATTTATTAGTTCTAAAAGGTTTTCGGTAGAATCTTTGGGGTTTTATACTGTATAATTATGTCATCTGCAAACAGAGATAATTTTACTCCTTTTCTAATTTGGATGCTTTTTATTTCTTTCCCTCTCCTAATTGCTCTGGCTAAGACTTCTACTACTATATTGAATAGAAGAGGAGAGAGTGGGCATCCTTTTCTTGTTCCCAATATTAGAGGAACAGCTTTCAGCTTTTCACCACTGAATATGATGTTAGCTGTGGACCTTTCATATACTTTTTATTATAATTCTTTATTTTGTTGAAGTAATTTCCTTCTATCCTGAGTTTTTTGAGAGTTTTTACCCTGAAAATATGCTTAATTTTGTCGCATGTTTTTTCTGCATCTATTGACATGATCATGTGATTTTTCTTCTTTGTTCTACCAATATGGTTTATCACATTAATTGATTTTTGTATGTTGAACCATCCTTGCATCCCAGGGATAAATGTCACTTGGTCACAGTGTATGGTCCTTTAAATATGTTATTGAATTCGGTTTGCTAGTGTATGGTTGAGGAGTTTTACATCAATGTTTCCCAGCAATATTGGCCTGCAGCTTTTCTTTCTTGTATTGTTTCTGTCTGGATTTGGTATTAGAGTAATACTGGCCTGATATGAGTTTAGAAGTGTTTCCTTCTCTCTGATTTTTGGAAAAGATTGAGAAGGACTGGCATTAGTTATTCTTTAAACAGTTGGTAGAATTCATCAGTGATGCTATCTGGTCCTGGGTTTTTTTTTGTTGTTGTTGTTGTTAAAAGATTTTTGATTACTGATTCAATTTCTTTATTTGTTATAGGTCTGTACAGACTTTTCATTTCTTCATGATTCACTCTTGGTAGGTTGTATGTTTGTAGAAACTTATCCATTCCTTCTAAGTTATCAAATTTATATATGTGAAATTGTTCATAGTAGTCTCATGATCTTTTTGTATTTCTGTGGCATCAGTTTTAAAGTCTCCTCTTTCATTTACATTTTATTTGTCTTCACGCTCCCATTTTCTTCTTTTAGTAAGCCTAGCTAAAGTTTTCTCAGTTGGGTTGTCTTTTCAGAAAACCAACACTTAGTGCCTTGAGCAGCCCCCAGAGAAATCAGAAAATTGAACATGTAGTATAGTTCTTATCTTACTTCCCCAGCGAGAACCTGGGAGCTAGAGGATTCTCCCTAATCATAGTGCTGTGCCAGGGGCAGGGATTATGGCAAGAGGCTGTCTCGAACTTTCCTACTGGCTTCAATGTGGCAGTTTTATACTTGCCTGGGCTACAGAAACCTCTCAACTAGTTTCTGGATTTCTTACAAAGGAAATTGGTCTGTGTATTGTTGTTGAATCTGTGTGTCCATGAGGAGGGTCTAGGGCTTCCTGTTGTGCCCTCTTGCTGACATCCCATCAGACTATGATTTCAGTTAAGAGGCAAAGACCTGTATATGCCATTTCACTACTGTAAGCACTCTAGTGCACTGAGAATCTATCCCACACCACAGACTTTGTAGTCATTATTGGCCAAATGAACTAGCTAGTTGGATTTCCAAGGCACATGCTTCAATTGCTACTACAGGTGTTAGCTTGATTAACTGTGAGGTTATTAAGCTATGAATTAGCATCAGCCATTATCAGCCTGGCGTAGTGACTCATGCCTATAGTCCCAGCACTTTGAGAAGCTGAGGCAGGAAGATCACCTGAGGTCTGGAGTTCAAGAGCAGCCTAGACAACATGGTAAAACCCCATCTCTACTAAAAATACAAGAATTATCTGGGTCTGGTGGTGCATGCCTGTAATCTTGGCTACTTGGGAGGCTGAAGCAGCAGAATCACTTGAACCCAGGAGGCGGAGGATGAAGTGAGCCAGGATTGCGCCAGTGCACTCCAGCCTGGGCAAAAGAGTGAGACCCTGTCTCAAAACAACAACAACAACAACAACAAACCAGCCATTGTTAAAGATCTCAGTCTCAGCACAGGGCTCAAGCCCAAGGGTCAAATCTGTTCCATAATCCCATATTGAGAAGTCTATCATCTTGGACAGTTCCCAGCACCAAATCTGAATCAGTAAGTTTTCAGTTAGAAAACAGAGGTGAAGTTAGGGGACAGGAGGAAATTAAAAGAGAACGCTAAATAATAGCCTGCGGTTGAGAAAGCATACCCAAAGAAGAGACAAACTTAGAGGCAAAACTTCCTTCCCACCGTTGAGATCCAGACCTTGTTGGAGAGAGCAAGACCTGCAGATTACTGTATGGCGAAGTGTGCTGGGTCCCCTTGTACCAGAGCTCATCTAAAGTCAGCTGGCTGAGGCAAGCAAAGACGACGCTGTGGGCCAGGATTGCCAATTGGTAAGCCTATAACAGAGGTGATTTTAGCAACAAAATTTGTTGGAGGGTGAGAGTCACTGAGTATTCCTGATGCATGCCACAGGTAGCCACGGGTAGTTCGGTTACTGCAGCAAAAAGAGAGGAAGTGCAAGAAAACTAGAGAACCCTCATTGTCCTGCAGTGTCTCTCCAGCGCCCTCTACTGACAAAGTTTGTCATGGTGCCATCCAAAGACGTGTTCCCTTGGAGCCAGCTCCAGCAAGTGTGGTTGGTAAAGGATAGTCGTACTCGGCAAGGAAAAGCAACAAGTTACTGATACATTCCACAATATGGATGAATTTTGAAGGAGTAGGCTAAATAAAAGACGCAAGAGACTATAAACCGTATGTTTCCATTTTTATAAAATTCTAGAAAAGACAAACCTATAGTGACAGACATGATTAATGGGTGCCTGGAACCAAATTAGGGGCAGAGATTGACTGCGAAGAAACATTTGAGAACTTTTTGAGATGATTAAAATGTCCTAAAGTTTGGCTATGATAGTGGCACAACTGCACACAGTTTCTAAAACTTACCAAATTGTGCTTTTAAGATGGAATGAATTTACTACACATAAATTATATCTCAGTAAAGCCTCAAAAATAATTCCTAGTGCTTTTTAGTCTTCCCTAAGCTGCTTTATTTCTTTAAACTCTTTGGACTCATTAATTTCATTCTTAAAAATTTGCCATGGCTGTTAATCTTTTCATCTGTCAGATTTGTTTACCAGCCCATGTGCTTTCTAATAAGGATTAACTCCAAGGCATCTACGTGCCTCAACAGGGCCAATTTTTTTTTTTTTGCATGAAGAATTTTAGAAATGAGACTCACTGATTAAACTCAGACTGCAATTGCTACCGAAGGGTTACTTTTTTATCCTCTGAGAATACACCCGCAACACTATCTTTCTGTAATCAGATGGCCTTTCAATGCTTTCCAGTGCAAAATGTTTATTTTGTTGATATTGTTTGGCCTTTCCACGTATATAAAACAAATCTTGTGGTTACTCATTGAGAGCCTGAAGTGATAATTTACCAGAACATATGCAACACACCTAGACACTAGCATGGCTTTGTTGACTGTAAGAGTTCTAAATAAGAGAAAAGTCTCAATTATTTATCGACCAGGCAAGACAATAACTGATGCCTAGGTGGAAAATTTAAGAAAAGTGTTACCATCTGTCAATTAAGATAAGGTCCAACTGATTATTCTTAGTTAACCAAATTTAGTCATGGGACTTATTCTCTAGGTTATGCCTAGGCCAGATACAAAGTAGATTCCTAATGTCTCCTAGCATAATTATTTCCTATGGAAATAATTTAAAAAACTGAATAAATGAGGAAGACAAAGGCTATATATTCACAGCTTGCTATAGCCAGAGAGTCAGCCACCATCACTTGTGTTTTGCCACAGACTCAAATGCAGACAGAGGAGTGGAAAAAAAGCAAGATTTCATGTGTGCCTTGATTTGAGGCTGTTGCCATGGGGAAGCTGTAGCCATGCTAACTAGATTGGGACAGCCTATGTAATGTGACTGATGAGGGGTGCATATTTGGTATTCTCCGGATCATCCTAAATTGGAAGTGAAAACAAAAATTAGAAAGCTGACATTTATTAATCAAGTCCTGATCATTTCCAGCTGATCGTTACAAAAGTTACTGTGTAGCTTCCTGAATTGTTACTAAAAATAGCAATCTGGTTTCCTGCCAGTCTGACTTATGGCTGGGTGACTTCCTAGGCTGTTTATTGTAGACAAGTGGTTGGTTTCCTAGAAGGGTTACTGTAGGTTCAGAATCCAGAGTTCTATTTAACAATATAAAAAAATAATATATTATAGTGCTTAAGAGCACAGACTCTGGACTCTGGAGTAAAACCCACTGGGTTCAAATACTGTTTTTTTCCACTTACTGGGTAAGGAACCTGAGGTGGTTTCTCAACATCTCTGTGCATTTGCTTCCTCATCTACAAAACTCAAATATAACCTACTGTACAGGACTATTATAAAGGTTAAATGAGTTAGTAAACTTAATTTCTTAGAAGAGTGCCTGGAGAAATGCAACTGTTTGATAAATGCCAACTATCATTATGCCCTTATCATTTAATGATTTTACAAATTTAATTTAACTAAACGATAAAATGTTAAGAAGCCCAGGAGGGACTTCATAATGACTGACGGGAGGCACCACTCAGCAGCCTCCTTCAAAATAAAGAACTAAAATAGTGAGTAGATAATTACATTTCGAATAGTATATCTAAGAGATAATGCTGGAATTCAGTAGAGAAGTGACAGGAGGAAACACATGAGGTACCAAAGGAGAGGGAAGCAAGCCAGACAGCTTTGTCTGGAGAGGCCATACATGACAAGTCCATAGCTAACATCATACAGAATGGAAAAAAGCTGAAAGCCTTTCCCCTAAGAATTGCAACAAGATAAGGATGCTCATTTTCAGCACCCCTATTTAACATAATACTAAGCCCAGCACATGAACCCAGGAACTTAAAATAAAAACTAAAATTAAAAATTTTTGAAAACCCGTAATACTAGAAGTCCTAGCCAGAACAATAAGACAAGAGAAGGAGATAAAAGGCATCCATATTGTAAAGAGGATGTAAAATTGGCCTTCTTTGCAGATGACAGGATCTAATATTTAGAAAACCCTGAAGACTTCACCAAAAAGCACTTAGATCTGATCAACGAGTTTGGTAAAGTTGTAGGATACAAACTCAACAGACAAAAATTAGTAGCATTTCTATACACCAATAACAAACTAACTGAAAAAGAAATCAAGAGGAGAATCTTACAAACAATAGCTACAAGAAACATAAAATACCTAAGAATAAATTTAATCAAGGAGGCAAAAGATCTCTACAAAGAAAACTACAAAATACTGATGAAAGAAATTAAAGAGGACACAAATAAAGGAAAAGACACCTCACGCTCATGGATTAAAAAAACTAATATTGTTGAAATTACCATACTACTAAAGCAATCCACAGCTTAAATGCAATTCCTATCAAAATACCAATGACATTTTTCACAAAAATGGAAAAAACAATTCTAAAATTTGTATGGAACCAAAAGAGAGCCCAAATAGCCAAAGCAATCCTGAGAGGAAAAAAAATAATGTAAAAGCTGGAGGCATCACATTACCAGACTTCAAAATCTATTACAAGGCTATCACAACCAAAAAGCATGGTATTGGTATAAAAAAACAGATGTACAGATGAATGGAACTGACTAGAGAACCAGAATTAAGCTCATGTATTTAGAGCCAATTGATTTTCAATAAAGGTGCCAAGAACATACATTTGGAAAAGGGCACCCTCTTCAATGAACGGTCCTTGGAAAACTGAATATCCGTATTCAGAGGAATAAAACTAGACCCCTGTCTCTCATCATATACAAAAGTCAACTCAAAATGGATTAAAAACTTAAAGGTAACACATAGGGTTACCTATGTTAACTCCAGTAACTCCAGGACATAGGTCTGCACTAAGATTTTATGGCCAAAACCCCAAAAGCACAGGCAGCAAAACCAAAAATAGACAAATGGGTCACATCTAAGTATAAAGCTTCTGCATAGCAAAGTAACCAATCAACAAAGTGAAGAGATAACTTGTTGAATGGGAGAATATATTTGCAAACTATTTATCCATCAAAGAAATAATATCCAGAATATTCAAGAAACTCAAGCAACCCTACAAGAAAAAGCCATTAAAAAGTGGGCAAAGAATTTGAATACATCCTTAAAAGAAGACGTACAAATGGCCAACAGGTATATTTTTAAAATGCTCAACATCACTAATCATCAAGGAAATTCAAATCAAAACCACAGTGAGATAGAATCTTATCCCAGCGAGACTCGCCATTATCAAAAAGACAAAAATAACAGATACTGCCAAAAATATAGAGAAAAGGGAAGTCTTATACACTGTTAGTGGGAATGTAAATTAGAACTGTTTTCCATTATGGAAAACAGTATGGAGGTTTCTCAGAAAACTAAAAATAGAATTACCATACAATCCAGGAATCCCACTACTGGGTATTTTTCCAAAGGAAAGAAAATCAGTATATCAGAGGGATATCTATGCCCTCATTTGTATTGCAGCACTATTAACAATAGCTATGGAATCAACCTAAGTGTCCATTAATGGCTGAATGGTTAAATAAAATGTGGTATATTTATACAATGGAATACTATTTGGTCATAAAAGGGAAAGAAATTCTGTTCTTCGCGGTAACGCGGCTGGAACTGGAGCTCATTATGTTGAATAAAATAAACCAGACACAGAAAAAGAAATATTGCATGTGCTTATTCATATGCGGGAGATAAAAAAAACATTGATATTATAAAGGTAGAGAGTATGATAGTTACCAGAGTCTGGAAAGAAATTGGGGAATGCAGGGGATGAAGAGAGGTTGATTAAAGGGTACTAACATATAGTCAGATAGAATGAATAAGTTCTAATGTTCAATAGTAGAACAGGGTGGCTATAGTTGACAACAATGTATCACATATTTCAAGATAGCTAGAAATGAGGACTTGAAGTGCTCTTAACACATTGAAATAAATGCTCAGGGTGATGGATATCCTAAAAATCTTGACTTGATCATTAAGTATTTTTTATGCATGTAAGAAAATATCACATGTACCCCATAACTATGAAAAAATATTATGTATCAATTAAAATTGTTTAAGTTAAAAAGGTTACTACTCATGTTATTTAGTTAAAAGTGAAAATTAAAGCAATTTATCTCTAGAGAAATGCTTATTCTTCCTTAGTAAAGATACCTACACTAGACTAAAAAATAGTGGAAATAATGCAGAAAAGAAATGTGGCAACAAAGTAAAATGTGTTTATTTATCATTAAAAAACTTTCATGATGAATCAATGAATAGAACAAGTAGAGGTATTACTCCATTTGAAAATAACTGTTTTCACCATTGATAGGCAAGGTTTTACAGCAAAGAAACTGACACCAGGAGTGCATGAAATGCATGTCACTGATGCGATTAGTTTTTTAAAATACATATGATATTTAAAATACTAGAAACTTTATGATATCTTACAATGAGTGACCACATGCCGCATGGAAGTTCACTGGGAATCATGTCAATACCTAAAAGAATTGCTGAAATTAGGATGAATTATATATTTTTCTTCTAATAAAAGATAGGTTTTCTAAATTTGCTAATCCATTCTCTGATGATAAGTAGCTATTCAACAAATATTTTTAAATGATTAAAACCTTTATTCTGTCCTTTAATGTCAGTTTGATATTTAACTAAGTGAACTGTAACTACTATCAATATGAAATCATGCAACACGGATAAAATCTTGAAAACATGTTTAGGATGCTTCTATGTATCTTCATATAATACTCTGGGCAAAAATTATCTGATAACATACTAAAAACTCTCATGTTTGCTTATTTTTTAAAAAATTTGCAAAAGAAATGTTTCCACCTTCATAAAAATAGTCCACGTATTTTAAGAGAAATTTGAACTTGTTTTTCAAATTTAAAAATTCAGCACTTTTTAATCTGCTTATAAAACAACTTACTGACATCAGAGAATACGGTAATTTACTGGCTAAATATCAGGCAAGCCTTTAAATTCGTGTCTAGTATTTAAAACAAAGTGCCATAATTTTGTAAAAGTACCCAAGGATGTACTTTTATTTTAAGGAATGTGTGCATGTGAGGAAAGGAAGAAAAGAGGATCTAAGAGAAAACATGGAGAAAGAACAGCCAGAGATGTAGCAATAAACAAGTATTAAATCACAGAAGCCTGAGAAGCAAATATGCTTCAGAGTGTGGTCAATGGTGCCAAATCATAAAATTAATTAATTAAGATAATAATTTTTAAAAAAATGCTTTAGGTGTAGTAATTAGGAGTTGAGTAGTGATCTTGATGGGAAAGTGGCGATGAGAACCTTCAACTCCTTCCTGTCATGAGCCCAGACTCTGGCTACTCTGGTTCACTCTCCATTCACTAAATATGCTTTGTGCTTTCAAGTTTCCATGCTTTTACTTTTAATCATGCTGCTCCTTCAACCTGTAATTCTTTGCCACACATTCTTCTTGCCTATTGAAATTTAATTTATCCTTCAGGAATCATGAGAAATGTCATTTTGTATAATGTCGTTCCTTAGTTCTCTGAGTCCTTCTTTGTGTTCCCATATACCTTGTTTGTAGTTAAGTTTGTAATACTTAACTCAGCCTGAGTTTCTGTATTATATCGTTATATAAGTGATTTTACCCTCTAGATTGGGAGCTCTCTGAGGGCAGGATTATTTCTTTTTATCTATTCAGGTTTCTGCCCAACCTCACTCCTACCACATACACCCTCCTTGTCCAATGTCTGATTCCATGACTTCTCTATTGTAGTCACTCTATAATGTTGAAGTTAATTTAATTGAAATTTCTGCAAGCAATTCAATAAACATTCGTCGAGGGCCTACATTATGTGGAACTATGAGGGGTTTGCCATGTGGAAAACCAAAAAGAAAATCAATCTATCTGAGAATAAACAAAACTTGCACATGAAGAACAGCTGAATGAACATAGGAGTGAAGCACAATTAAGAGCTCTTTGCACCACACAAACAGTCATTATCTTGTAGATCAGAAAGTTGAGGATGTCTGCATAATAGGAATCAGATCTCATAAAAATTGAGTAGGATTTGGATAGAAGAATAAATCAAAGAGGGCATTTCATGTGAAGAGTAGATTCTGAGTAAATATTTTGAGGTCAAGGTTAAACTCTAGTGCCTCAAGGAATAGATAAGTGATGGGCATGTCTCTGGAGATGGATTCTTAAAGGTGAATGGTAGAAAATAAAGTCTTAAGTGATATAAGCCCTCTGTATGGAGCCCTTGGAGTACCAAGATAAAAGACAAAAACTTGGTTTGAAGACTAATGAGGAGCCAAAAACATTTCTAATGCATAAGAGCATATCTACACACTAGAGAAAAGATGAGGATAGGAGGCCAATTAACAAGTAAGTTATCTTATGATGATGGCATTCATTATGGTAATAGTTTTGTGGGTGTATACTTATGTCCCAATTTATTGAGTTGTATACATTATATGTGTATAGCTTTTTGCACATAAATCATACCTCAATTAAGCTTTCTAAAGTTACCTTATGACACATAAATGAAACTAAAGAACATAATGTCAGACTTATTTCAGAGGATAAATATACGAGATTTGGCCAGATTAATTTGGAGAGCAAAAGAAAGCAATACAACCCTGGGTGATCCTGCCACATTTTTGCCTCTTGTCCACACATACAAATCTCTCTTCAAATCTTGTTTAACTTCCACCCCAAGATTTTAATGTAAATCTTTTTCTCTCCATCGTAGTTTTCAGATAATCAAGGGGTGTGTGGGTGTGTGTGTGTCTGTGTGGGTGTGTGTGTGTCTGTGTTGTGTGTGTGTGTGTGTGTAAGAGAAAGAGAGAGATTCCAAGTATGTGAAAAATCAAGATGAACCTTAAGCTGTTTTTAGTGATTTTGATTTAACTTCCGAATCTCAAAATGCATCCATCTTTACGTGCTGTGTGATTTACTGGTGCTGGGGGAACCATGCTCATCAGATTAGAGTCTCTGCAGAAACACTGATGCCAATGCCGAGGAAGTCCCTTTAGAATAGAAAACTTTAACTTTGCCTGAGACTTACATAATTATTGTCACTGACTTATTGGTAGAGAGTGTCCCGGAGTTTTATAATTTATTCCCTAATGATTTAAAAACCAATATTTTTATTCTTAATTTCCCTACAAAGAAAAAACATCAGGTAACCAGTCAGCTACTATAAAATGTTTCTCAGTGAACTCAAAATATAAGGACTGATTTCTAATTTATTTACATTATAGTATTAAAATGCAGAATATAAATTTTCTAAAAAACTTCAGTATTTTAATTGTTTTTAAATTTTAGCCACTTAATAACTTTCTTTGTCTCTAAAGTGAAGACATTATAGAAAGCCATAAGGACACACAGTAAGTGGGTAAGTCTGACCTATTCTTTGTTCAAAAGTACCATAATTTTATTAACAAATATGCAGATAAGGCTGACAATGACCTGTACAATAATTCTGGGATGTATAGTAAAATTAATTTTTTATTCAGTTGAGAAATTATATTTTACATTGGAGAAGAGAAAATGAGTTTTTACTCATTATATTCTGATATATCATCTATATAAAATAATAATTATTGATAATAAAATCCATTTTTCCATAGTCCACATGAAAAATCTTTTAGGTTGATTTTCCATTACATATTACCAAAATAATGATAAAGAACAGTCTTTTATATTTTTACAAAATTAAAATATAATTCTGAAGGATTTTTAAAAAGAGTTATAGACCTAAAATATAAAGGACATTTTATGGTATTCATTTGATTACAAGCCTCTGGTGATAAAACTCCAGAAAACCTCATTATATTATGTGAGTGAATAGAAAAGCAAAATTTTAAATTTGATGTAAACAAAAGTAAGAAACAGAGAAAACCTAACCAAAATATGTTTCTAAAACAATGCATTGGCCAGGCGCAGTGGCTCACACCTGTAATCCCAACACTTTGGGAGGCCGAGACGGGCGGATCACCTGATCTCAGGAGTTCAAGACCAGCCTGACCAACATGCTGAAACCCCGTCTCTACTAAAAATACAAAATTAACCGGGCATGGTGGCTCATGCCTGTAATCCCAGCTACTCAGGAGCCTGAGGCAGGAGAATTGCTTGAACCCGGGAGGCGGAGGTTGCAGTGAGCCGAGATTGCACCATTGCACTCCAGCCTGGGCAACGAGAGTGAAACTTCGTCTCAAAAATAAAATAAAATAAAATAAAAATGCACTTTGAATTAACTATTGTAGGCTCTTCTCCAAAATTGTCTATTTGGATTATGCTGTGGCTAAAGACCTTTAGAAACTTCTAGAAGAAAAGAGAGTTAATTTTATTATCCCTTAAAACTCATGTTTTTTCTGCAGCTGAAATATTTTAATGTTATAGTTGCCAAATTATAATAACTATATAATAAATTCAGGTAATCATTAAACTCAAATAAATATATAGCCAGTTAAGAGTAGATAATGAGTTTGTAAATTTAAATAAATTTAAAGCTTAAGTAAATAAATGGAGACCCTACATGGAACTCACCGAAAATGAAGACATTAGTTTCTATGAGAGATGTTTGAGTGAATAAAAAATAGGTATTTACCATGAAGAATATTCACATTGTGAGTGGGGGCTTTGCAACCAAATCTTACAATGTTAGACAGGCATGTAAAACTCTTAAAACCAGATACAGAAAAGTATTAGGATAAATGAATAATTTCCTTGGGAAATTTGTCATATCAAGATTGGAACAGTATCTAGAATATGTTGAAATGAACATAAAAACGATATCCAATACAATTATTAAGAACACCTATAGATGTTTCATATTCTTATCCTCTCTAAAAGGATGAGTAGATATTTCTTTTTTTTTTTTTTCTTAAGACGGAGTCTTGCTCTGTTGCCCAGGCTGGAGTGCAGTGGCGAGATCTCAGCTCACTGCAAGCTCCACCTCCTAGTTCAAGTGATTCTCCTGCATCAGCCTTGTGAGTAGCTGAGATTACAGGTGGGCACCACCACATCCAGCTAGTTTTTGTATTTTTAATAGAGACGGGGTTTCACCATGTTGGTCAGGCTTGTCTCGAACTCCTGACCTCGTGATCTGCCCGCCTCAGCCTCCCCAAGTGCTGGGATTACAGGCATGAGCCACCGCGCCCAGCCTGATATTTCTTAAAATATGCATTGGTGATCTTATCTGGAAGGGGTTACTAAGCTAGCAAAAGCATTCTTCAAACTCACTGTGTTTGTGTGCAGTCTTTAAAATGTAGGCATTTAAAATGCCTAAAGAGTAATTCATTTTAAGCATCACATTGATCCAATAGGATGTGATTTAAAACTTGTTTATTTTTTTCCTGAAGGAAAAGATACCATAAGAAAATGTCTTTTAATTTTGGAAATGGAAAATTATATGTACTGACCATAAATTTTACATCAGCATAGGATAATTCGTGCAGATAAAGCTTTCCTGCCCTAGGAATTCACACAGATATTTTCAGACAAGCCCTGTTTACACAATCCATGATACATTTTTTTCTCACTTGATTTGACTTACAGTGAGTGTGCTAGTGTTCAGGGGATGGCACAGGATGATTTGAAGACGACTTTCTTCCCTTTTGTATACAGGGAAATTAGAGGGTGAAAATTAGAAACATTCTGCTTTAGAATCTCAATTAAATTTCTTTACAATTTATGTCTCTGCAGAGAAGCCAGGAATGGCTAAGGAAAATCACTCCTTAGCAGCTGAGTTTATCTTCATAGGATTTACAAATTATCCAGAGCTGAAGACGCTTCTGTTTGTGGTGTTCTCTGCCATCTATCTGGTCACCATGGTGGGGAATCTTGGTCTGGTGGCATTAATTTATGTAAAGCATCATCTTCACACACCAATGTACATCTTTCTGGGCAACCTGGCTCTGATGGATTCCTGCTGTTCCTGTGCTGTTACCCCCAAGATGTTAGAGAATTTCTTTTCTGAGGATAGAATTATTTCCCTGTATGAATGTATGGCACAATTTTATTTTCTCTGTCTTGCTGAAACCACAGACTGCTTTCTTCTGGCGGCAATGGCCTATGACCGCTATGTGGCCATATGCCACCCACTGCAGTACCACACCATGATGTCCAAGACGCTCTGCATTCGGATGACGACAGGTGCCTTCATAGCTGGAAACCTGCATTCCATGATTCATGTAGGGCTTCTATTAAGGTTAACTTTCTGCAGGTCTAATAAAATTGACCACTTTTTCTGTGATATTCTTCCACTGTATAGACTCTCCTGTACAGATCCTTCTATTAATGAACTAATGATATATATCTTTTCAATACCAATTCAAATCTTTACCATTGCTACTGTCTTGATCTCTTACCTCTGCATCCTTTTGACTGTTTTCAAAATGAAATCCAAGGAGGGAAGAGGTAAAGCATTTTCTACCTGTGCATCCCACTTTCTCTCTGTCTCAATATTTTACATTTGTCTTCTCATGTATATTCGACCATTTGAAGAAGGAGATAAAGATATACCAGTGGCAATATTTTATACAATAGTAATCCCATTACTAAACCCTTTTATTTATAGTCTGAGAAATAAGGAGGTGATAAATGTTCTTAAAAAAATTATGAGGAATTATAACATTCTTAAACAAACTTGCTCTATAGCAAATTGATTTTTAATTTATTAAAATGCTTTCATAAATAGGGAACATAGAAAAATTAATATGTGATTTTACACAAAATGTAAGCTTCTAAATCATTAGGCTGTTTGTTTAAAAAATATATCAATGGAATTTCAAAATTGTTTGACAAATCTTTATCCAAATTCCACAACCAGAATGAATCGGGGAAACTCACTGGTAACTGTTATTACTACCTTTCATGACTCTCGTGGAATTGTCAGAGAGTATTATCCTAAACCTCAATTAATCAACATAGCATGAAAGTTAAATGTCTAAATGTGTAGAAGAGTCTTCTTTGATTAATGTTTCCTAGTTAATGGAAGACATTATATCCAATCCTATGTAGAGTGTTTGAAACATTTAAAATTTCCTGGCAGAAAAGTGAAATGATAGTTTTCTTTCAGAAAACTGACCTGACAGACACATGTGGATTACTTTAGAGTGGAAAAGACTAGAAGCAAACTAACTGCAGTAATTTATTTTTAAGGTAATGAAGTTTTATTTAGATAAGATTCCAAGAATGAAAAAAAAAAAAGAAAAAGAACACACACACATATACACAGACATATACAGACACAGACACAGACACACACATACACACACGCAAAGAGGCTCACCCACAAAATATTCTATTTTGCAGAATAATTAATCATGACTTATAACAAATTGGACAGAGTAGATTAAGGTCTACTTTAGCCAGAAGCATAATTAAGGTCCTTTTCATTCTTGAAGGCATCAACCATGTTATTTGCTATGTATTATAGAACTACAGTTTACATATTAAACACTCATTAAACATTTTAAAACATATTAATAATGACATTGTTTTATTTTTGAGTAATGGTAAACTGTACCAATATTTTATGTGTTTATTGACCATTTTTACTTTTATGAATTGTCATTTTTGCTTTGTCTGTTTTATTTCTTATTTATATCATTGTTTACAGAGAAAAGACACCACAACTATTTGTGGCAAATAATTCCTCTGTGGGTTGATAGTATTTGTTTCTGATATTTATAAACATTTTAATTTAATATACTCATATTTACTTATTTTTTCTATGATCTCTTTCATGCATTTCATCCAGAATTTCTTTTTTAATCCAGTCTACTATTAACCAATATTTCCTTTTCTCCTTTTCTTATTTCTCTTCTTCTCCTTCTCCTTATTTTCCTCCTCCTTCCTTTTCTAATATTTTAAATTTTTGCAACTTGACTCTTGATTCTTCCTGGAATTTATTTAGTATATGGCATATTAAAGATATAACTTTATTTGACTGTTTCTCTAAAATATATTTATAAACTAATTTAATTCAAATAAACACTCAGGATAACTTCTTTGGGAACCTGGCAAAATGAATTTAAAATTTTTTCATATTCTAGATTTTTCTAGAAAATAAAAAAAGACCTTATGTGTTATATATTAAAATATATGATAAAATTCCAATAATGATAACAGTTTGGTTTTAAATCAAGAATCAATAAACAAACCAACAGAACAAATCAGATTGTTCAAAAGTAAACTCTCATATAAAATGAGAAGGGCATCACAAATAACAAGGAAATAAAGGATTGTCAGTAGCCCTGGGTCAACTGGGTAACTATCTCTTCCATTTGTGTTAAAATGTATATCTCCCTGTCATTTAGATATATATTTATAGACAAAATTTGTATTTCCTTCATTTTTCATAGTTTGATTTTTAATATACAGCACCCAACTGGGATTTATTTTATAATGTTATAAAGTGAGAATTAAAATTTGATTTATGGCTCACCAGTAGTCCCAGAAACATTTATTGACAAACTAACTGATTTCTTATGCCTCCTTTTTGTACATTTATGCTCATACATTCACATGTACATGCATACACAGAGAGGTCTATTTCTAGCCCGTTTGTACAACAAAAACAAGACCGTTCTAGTTCGTACACTTCTGTCCCACGAGGGAAGATGGACATTTTAAAAGGCAATCAAACTAAAAAGCTATAAGTTATAATTGAGGAAGACTCTGCTGCTTCTACCTAAAGTCTATTGTTAGGGTTCTACAACATTTATATATAAAATATCTATTCACTCTATTCTTTCTTTCTATGTGACCTTATCTATTTTTTTGGCTTTTAATTTCATCAATATGAAGATGGCTCAGAATGTATATTTCCAGCTCTGATATCCTCCCTGCTCTCCAGACTCACATGTGCAACTGCCTACTTCACATAATTACTTAAATGTTGCAAAGAGATCGCAAATTCAACATGATCAAAGCACAAGTCTTGAATTTCCCACTAAACGTTGTCCTCCCCTGGTCTTCTCCATTATGATGGTCACATCCTCCAACCAGTTGGGCAAGGCAGAAATTAAGAGAGCCCCACACAACTCTCTCTCCTATCACAACCAAACTTTCATGATATCTGTCAACTTAGTCTCTGAAGTCTATTTTAAATGTGCCAAATCTCTCCACTTACACCACCTGTACATAATTTCATCTCTCATCTGAACAATATCATTAGCTTCAAACTCGTCTCTGTGCTTTTGCTCCTTTATATTTATTTTTTATATATATTTATAATACGATTTAAAAATAGTACTAAAATGTGAATTCCAAAAACTACAGTCTCTTGCCTACCATGACTTAGGTGTTTAATCCACAACAACCTTCTAATTTTTTAAACGATTTCTCTGAAAATTTATCCTTATATTTCTCAGTATCAGTTTTAGTCATATTAATCAATTTCCCATTATGGTAAATGAATATTAAGTTATTTATTAAACACCTCCCCTTCCCTTCATCCTTGATGATATAATTTTTTTTTTTTTTTGAGATGGAATGTCACTCTGTTGGCCAGGCTGGAGTGCAGTGGCATGATATCGGCTCATTGCAACCTCTGCCTCCCAGGTTCAAGCAATTCTCCTGCCTCAGTCTCCCGAGTAGCCAGGACCGCAAGCACATACCTCTGTGCCCAGCTAATTTTTTATATTTGTTTCTAGAGACGGGGGTTTCACCATGTTGACCAGGCTGGTCTTGAACTCTTGACCTCATGATCTGCCTGCTTCAGCCTCCCAAAGTGCTGGGATTACAGGCGTGAGCCACTGTGCCCGGCCCCAACAAAATTTTTTATACTTCAATAACCACTTTTTATGAGGGACATGCAAATACAAGAACTAGTTTACCATGCTTATATTTCTTTTTCTTTATACCTGTAAATTTTTTTAAAGTTAATAAAAACTTTATATTCCTATTTGCTCATTCACATCCATTATGTATCCATCAAATTAATCAACCATATTAAATAATCATGAGTTCTTTTTTTACCCTGGAGACTTCTTTTCTGGTGGCCTCCACCCTCCTGCTCCAGTCTGGACAATTTGCTCTCTAGACCTAATATTCAGCCGTCCTGCTGAGACTTTTATTTTCTGATTTCCTGTTTTAAGTAACTCAGTATTCAAGCTCTCCATCTTTCTCTTAATTGTTCATTCCCTCTTTTTGCTGACTGCTCTTTGGCAATTTTTTCCACATATGATTAATAATTTGATTTCTTTAAAATTCTAGGTTATAAATAATTTTTTTTCTGAACTCTGAAGCTATGCTTCCTTTATACTCTAGCATGATCTGTTGCTTTGGAGAAATTGCATGTTATTCTAATTCCCATTCTATTGTTTACCTGGAAACATTTAGAATATTTTCTTTATCTCTGACTTTATGAAGTATCAGAATGAAAAAATTTAGCAATGTTGTCATCAGTTTTTCTAGATAGTAGTGGAGTCTTGTTTCACTTGTTCTTCCCTGCTTAGCTGTCTTTTCTTTTCCTTTCCTTTGCCTTCTCTCCCTCTTTTCTTTCCTCCCTTCTTCCCTCCCTTTTTTTTGTCTCTAAAAATTCAAAGTTTTACTTCCTTAATTAAGGCAATCCTGAATGTACAAGACAGATAAAATTACATAGAAAGAGGAGAATAAATTACCAGTTTTCAGAATCATAAATGTTTTCTTAATGACTGTGAAAACATTAACAATTTAAAAGTTGCCATTATGAACTCAGCTTTGTTTTCTGGAAAAGTCTTTATTTCTCCCTCATGTTTGAAGGATATTTTTACTGGAAACACTATTCCAGGGTAAAACTTTTTTTCCTTCAGCACTTCAAATATGTCATTCTGCTCTGTCTTGGTCCTAAGGTTTTCTCTGAAAAGTCTGTTGCCACACCTATTGGATTTCCATTGTATGTTATTTGTTTCTTTTTGCTTGCTGCTTTTAAGGATCTTTTTTTTAATCCTTGACCTATGGGAATTTGATTATTCAGTGCTTTGAGATAGTCGTCTTTGGTTTAAATCTGCTTGGTGTTCTGTAACCTTCTTGTAATTAGATATTGATATATTTCCCTAGGTTTGATATGTTCTCTGTTATCCTTTTGAATAAACTATCTACCCCATCTCTTTCTGTATTCCTTTTTAAGTCAATAACTCTTAGATTTGCCCTTTTGAAGTTGTTTTCCAGATCCTGTTGGTGTACTTCATTATTTTTATTATTTTTTTTTTACTTTTCTCTCCTCTGACTGTACATTTTTAAATGGCCTGTCTTCAAGCTCACTAATTCTTTTTCTGCTTGATCAATTCTGCTATTAAAGGACTCTAATGCATTTTTTAGCATGCCAATTTCATTTTTCAGCTTCAGAATTTCTGCTTTTTTAAAATTGTTTGAATCTGTTTGTTAAATTTTTCTGATAGAATTCTGAATTCCTTCTCTGCATTATCTTGAATTTCTTTGCATTTCCTCAACACAGCTACTTTGAATTCTCTATCTGAAAGGTCACATATCTCTGTTTCTCCAGGATTGGTTCCTGGTGCCTTATTTTGTTAATTTGGTGGGGTCATGATTTCCTGGATGGTGTTTATGCTACTAGATGTTTGTCAGTGTCTGGGCATTGAAGAGTTAGGTATATTGTAGTCTTTACCAGTCTGGGCTTGTTGGTACCAGTACTCCTTGAAAAGGCTTTACAGATATCTACGAGGACATGGATGTTTTGATATAAGTTTTATCTGCTTTAGAGGACACCCTAAGCCCACTAATGCTGTGGTTCTTGCAGACTTGTAGAGATATCACCTTGATGGTCTTGGACAATATCCAGAAGAGTTCTCTGAATTACCAGACAGAGACTCTTGTTCTCTTCCCTTGCTTTCCTCAAACAGATGGAGTCTCTCTCCCTCTCAGTTCTGAACTTGAAGTTGGGGATAGGGTGACACAAGAATCCCTGTGGCCACCACCACTAGGACTGTGCTGAGTCAGACCTAAAGCCAGCACAGCCCTGGGTCTCACCCAAGGCCTGATGTAACAACCCCCTGGCTACTTTTGTTTGCTCAAGGTCCTGGGGCTCTACAATCAACAGATGGCAGCACAAGCCAGGCCTGTGTCTTTCCCTTCAGGGTGATGATTTCCCCTAGGCTCTTAGACAGTTTTAGAGGTGCTGGTCCTGGGAGGGTTGAGAGGTGCTGTTCAAAAGCCAGGGACTGGAGTCAACAACTTTAGAAGTCTACCTGGTATTCTATTGTTCTGATGCTAAACTGAAACTCAAATCACAAGATACAGTTCTTCTCACTTTTCTCTCCCCTTTTTAAAGGCAGAGGAGCCTCACTCTGTGGCTACCACCACCACAGGCCCATGGGGAATACTGCCAGACTACTGTTGATATTCTCTTAAGGCCCAAGGGCTTTGAAGTCACCTTGTGGTAAATGCTGCTTGGCCTGGGACTCACCCTTCTGGTCAGTGGGTTCCTCTCTGGCCCAGAGAAGGTCCAGAAATGCCATTCAAGAACCAAGTTCTAGAATCAGGGACCCCAAGAGCCCACTTCATGCTTTACCCACCTGTGGCCAAGCTGACACTTAAGCTGCAAGACAAATCCCCTTACTTTTCTCTCAGCTTTTCTCAAGCAGAAAAAAATCTTGCCCCATAGCTGCCACAGCCAGAAATGTGTTGAGTCTCACCTGAAGTCTGCAAATCTCACCTGAAGTCTGCCAGTCTCACAGTCTCACCCAAGGCCTTTGATGTGTACCTGTGTATCGCTGCTGGCATTTAGGGCCCAACTGCACTTCAGTTTGTTGATGATGAATGCTGCCACGGCTGGCAGCATTCCTTTAAAATCCTTCCTTTAAAGGTAGTGGATTCCCTTCTGGCCCAGGATGTGTCTAGGAATGTCATCCAGGAACCAGGCCCTGGAAAAAAGCCTGACCAGTGCACTAACTTGCGTGGCTGGGTTGGTATTTAAGATGCAAGACAAAGTCCCCCTTATTCTTCCCTCTCCTCTCCTCAAGTGGAAGAAAGGAATCTCTTTTAGAGCCATGAGCTGTGCAGCCTGGGGTTAGTGGAGGGGTGATGATGCCAGCACTCCCTTATCCATCCTGACTGGTGTCTGAGTAGGTTGTGTGACCCCCCCATTCCACTGCCTCTGAGCCAAGTTCAGCACTAGGACTTGCCTCCTAGTTTCAGTCCTTGTGGCCTAGACATCCTTTCAAATTTATTAAGGTCCCCATAGCACTTTAGCCTGTGGTGGCAAGGCTTGTGGGAACTCAAGTTCTGACCACTGGGATCCACGACTCTCCTCTGGCTAGTGCTAGTTTAAATGCTCCCTCTGAGGGCAGGCATCAACTGTGTTGGTCTGGTTTTGCTTTCTGTTATAACAGGTCATCACTGAGTTCAATGCCTCACAATAGTTTCACTCTTCTTCTCCCCAAGACACAACAATGTTCTCTGTACCAAGCTACTGCCTTGAGAGAGGTGTGTGTGTGGAGGAGGGGTGGCATTGACACTTCAAGAGTGTTTTTTCTATCTCTTCAGAGCCTCTTTCAGTGGCATAAAGTTAAAACCAGGTACTCAGTGTACTCACCTGATATTTTGTTCTAATGAAGGTGCTTTTTTGTTAGATAGTTGTTAAATTTGTGTCCTTGGGAAAGGTTGATGATCAAGGAAGCCTCTTATTCTACCATCTTGCTTCTAAATACTTACTTTGAGGTTACAAATGGATTCAGAGTTCAATTACTTACCCTAGGAAATAGTTGTCACATTGTAAGTAGTTATAATTTTCAACAAATACTGGAATGGAAGTCAGCGTATATAAGTTACTTCCACTCAAAATTTGTGAAAAATTTCTGGAATCTTGAGCATAATCTTGCAAATCAGTCATATTCTAAGTTTGAAACTATTAATCCCTTTTACATCAACACTATCTGTGAGAAGTAAATTGCATGTTTGAATATTATTCTCAACTTCCTTTGAATTCGTTCAAAAGATTATATTGAATATGGATTCACATGGGATTTTTATGTTCTAATGAAGAAAATTTTTATATTTACTGATGGAAATTTTAATTTTAAATTTAAATGTTTTAATTAAAATTTTAAAAATTTTCTCTCAAGTTCTCAGAAATAGAGTATCTGTACGATGGTGATTTTTCTACCTCTGGTAGAAAATAAGTCTATTTTTACTGAAATGCCTATGGATTTAAATTTTTCATGTAGTTTGCTTAATTGCTCATCATATACGACAGTGCCATTTCTGACTGTATTGATTAAATCAAGTTGTTTTTCACCCTAGTATTATTTCTTGTCTTATTTGTTAGAAATTCCACCAATCTGCAGTGATTTCAATGAATGTTGTCGGTGTGTTCATAGCATTCACAGAAAGAGATGCTCATCGTGCATAAGTGAGGCAGAAAGTAGTGAAAATTCCTAATAGCTAAACAAAAATATCTATTCATCACTTAAAAGTACAAACAGGAAGAAAACTAATTTATACACCTATCTGCGAGGCACTACTAGGCTTTTTATATATGTCAACTACCAATTAGGCCTTAATTCTTATACATTTCCTCAGTAGAAATCTCATATCTTGAAATCCTGAGTATCTTGCCCAAATTCATTCAGCTCATCTGGATAGAGGTAGACTTTGAGTCAATATTGCCTTTTCTTTACATCCTTTGGAGTTTAGAAAAAGGATAACTTTTGTTTCTTTAATCTTTTCTATTCTTTTATTGTCAAATTCATTTATTTTGCTCCAAGCTTATTTCTTTTCTTCTAATAATTTTTGATCTGATTTTCTGTTGCTTTTCTAGGTCTTTAAGATACATCATTAAGTAATTTATGTGAGGTCTTTCTACTTTTTTGATATAGCCATTTATTGCTATAAACTTTCCTCTTACCCAACTTTTGCTGTATCCCATGGGTTTTGATACATTGTGTTCCCATTTTTATTTATTTTGAGAAATTTCTAAATTTTCCTTTTAATTTCTTCGTTCATTCAATGGTTGTTTAGGACCACATTGTTTAATTTTCATTTGTTCATATAGTTTCCAAAGTTCGTCTTGTTATTGATTTCTTGTCTTATTCCATTGTGGTCGGAATATATACTTAATATAACTTCTTTAAAAAAATTGAGACTTGTTTTTTGGCCTAATGTGTGGTCTAAGCTTGAGAATGTTCCATGTGTTGAGGAGGAGAATATGTAATTTGCAAGCTGTTAGATAAAATATTCTGTAAATGTCTATTAGGTCCATTTGATCTACAGTGCAGTTAAATCTGATATTTCTTTGCTAATTTTACGTTTAGATGGTGTGTCCAATTCTGGGATAGGGCGTTGAGGTCCCAGCTATTATTATATCTGTCTTTAGCTTGAATAATATCTTCTTTATTGCTTCTAATGCTCCAGCATTGGGTGCATATATATTTACAATTGTTATATCCTCTTGCTGAATTAACCCTTTTCTCATTAAATAATAGCCTTCTTTGTCTCTAATTATAGTTTTTGTCTTCAAATATATTTTATCTTATATAAATATAGCTACTCCTGCTTTATTTGGTTCCTATTTCATAAAATATCTTTTTCCATTTCTTAAATTTTAGTCTATGTGTGTCTTTATAGGTGCAGTGAATTTCTTGTAGGCAGCATATGGTTGGGCCTTGGGTTTTTTTGTTTTTTGTTTTTTTTAATTCAGTCACATCTTTTTCTGGAAGAATTTAGACTATTTATACTCAATTTTATTATTGATAGTAAGAATTACACTGTTATTTTATTATTTGTTTTTTAGTTGTTTTGTTGGTTCTCTAATTTTTATTTATTTATTCCTATTTTTCTTTGTGTAAAAGTGATTTTTCTCGGGTGATATGTTTACATTTCTTCCTTTTATTTTTTTTCATATATTTTATAGGTATTTTTGGATGTTACCAGGAGGCTTGCAAATAATATTCTATAACCAATTATTTCAAACTCATGACAACTTAACTATGATTACAAAGAAACAAACAAAAAACAAAAAGAAAAGTAAAAAACTCTAGTCTTCAATTCCATTTCTCCTGCCTTTTGACTTTTTGTTATCTCTATTTATATCTTTTTATCTAGTCTATCTCTTTAAAAGTTGTTGTAGCTATTTTTTTTTTATTGATTTGTCTTTTAGTCTTCCCACTAAAGGTATACCTAGTTTTACAAATTGCAATTACAGTGTTAGAGAATTTTGTATTTCTCTGTGTTACTATTACTGGTGAGTTTTATGCCTTCAGATGATTTCTTGTTGCTTGTTAAGGTACTTTTTGTTTAGACTGAAGAACTCCTTTTAAAATTTCTTATAAGACAGGTCTAGTATTGATAAAATATTTTAGCTTTCGTTTGTCTAGGAAAGGGTTTATTTCTCCTTCATGTTTGAATGATAATTTAATGAACATACTATTCTAAGTTGGAATTTTTGTTTCATCACTTTGAACATTTCATCCCACTCCTTTCTAGTCTGTACGGTTTCCTATGAGAAGCTTGATGCCGGATATATCAAAGCTCTTCTAATATTTTATTTGCTTCTTTTCTCTTGCTGTTTTTAGGGTCTTTTCTTTATCTTGATCTTTGAGAATTTGATTGTCATCTGCCTTAACGTAGTCTTATTTGGGTTGAATCTTTTGAGGTTCCTTAACCTTCTTGTACCTAGATATTTGTGTCTTTCTCTAAGTTTGAAAAGTTCTTGCTGTTATTTTTTAAATAAACTTTCTACCCCATCTGTCTCTCTACATCACCTTTAAAGCCAATAACTCTTAGATTTACCCCTTTGTGGCTATGTTCTTAATCTTACAGGCATGCTTAAGGAAAAATAATTTTATTTAAGAAAAAGTATTATATGGTCAGTTTTGCTTTGCTTAGGAAAACAAAAACTGAGATAATTTTTTTAAATTAAGGTTATTACATCAATGTATTTTCCCGTATGTTCTTTTAAGTCATTGTAACATTGAGTTACAGGGTTTTAACTCCTGGGTCTAAAAATGACACAGAGTCCTGCTAAATCTTAAACACTGACAGCAATTAAAGCCTCACCTTCAGGCCCCACAGAAGATGACAATCAAAATAAACTGCATTCCTGAGACACGGCAAAAAATAAGCTATTCAATTCCTCAAAACCCAGGCCAAGGACTATTGCAGAAGAAGTGGGAGCATAAGATTGTAAGGGCCAATTTTGAAAGATAAAATAAGTTCCATTTCTCTATAAATTAATCATTAGTATAGAAGACACAGTGATGCAAAACCAGTATATAGACTCCCATGTCAGATGAATAAGATTTTTTTGAAACATTAACCAACTCCTTAATAAAGGTTATAAAAGGCTTATGGAAGGTATATTTTATAATCAAAATTAAATTTTATTGATTGCTTACAAAATTTTGAAAAACAAATGTAATTGGCTTCATGCTGTTTTTAATTAGAATTTTTAGTTAGAAAATTAAGTCTCCTTGCTCAAAGAATGAAGGTTATTACTTTTTTGGAAATCCTTGAATTATCACTTTGGTTAAATGACTTTATAATGACCTGTAATCTTATTTTGTAATATCAAGTGTTTAAAACCTTTTATATTTGACAAACTTTCCAAAATAAAATTATAAATTATGTCTTTTTGTAATCTAATTAATCTTTTAAGACATTAGGTTCCCTAAAGTCCAAAAAAAATGACATAGTTTGGCTTACTGTGTATAAAAATTATACAGGAAGCATTGTCAAATATGAAATGGTGTTTGGTTTTCTTTGGGCTGTATTTGTATAAATATGTTATTAGTATGTGTTCCAAAATTATAGGAAACTCCTGTAATTCTGATATAACTTATTGTACATTATCAGTAATAATCATAATTATTATGTTAAAATTATTGTGAACCACAGATATAACAAATTTCCTTGTCAATTGTGTCTTTTGACTATGATTGCCTTATAAGTTTTTTTTCATCCACAGACAATTGTTCTTGGAGTGTTCTTGGACATGATTGTCTCATTTTGGTCCTCTTTAGAAGGTAGCTTTATAATCAGCTATAAAACTCCAACAGGTGCTCTTAAATGCAGGTTTCTGATAACTTTGGAGATTGTGACATCAGAATAGAGGAAAAACTCTCAGGACTCATGGAGAGCTGAAATGTTCATGGGTGGGGGTAGGGAGGCTTGCTTTGAGCTGTCTCAGCCTTACTGGATGGAACTAATGTATTTCTTACATATTGATTGCTGTCTCATGTCTCCCTAAAATATATAAAACCAAGCTGTGCCCCGACCATCTTTGGCACATGTCATCAGGACTTCCTGAGGCTGTGTCATGGGTGCATCCTCAACCTTGGAAAAATAAACTTTCTAAATTGACTGAGACCTGTCTCACATTTTGGGGTTTTTCAGATAAGTTAAGGGAGACTCCGCTGGGTTACCAGGAAACATCACTTGCTCTCTTCTCTCTATTTTCTGCAAACAGAAGGAGTATCTCTTCACCCCGGGCTGCCTAGAGTTGGAGGAGGGGTGATAGGTGCACCCTTGTGGCCAGCACAGCTGGCACTGTGCAGGGTTGCACCTGGGTCTGCAGCCACTACTACCTGGCTTCAACTGATATTTATTCAAGGCTCTAGACCACATTAGTCAGCAGGTGGCAAATTCTGCCCGGACTGGGTTCATCCCATCAGGACAGTGAATTTTCTTCTGGCCCAGGGTGGGTCTAGAAATGTCATTCAGGAGCAAAGACCTAGAATCCAGGGCTTCAGGAATCTGCCTGGTGCTTTCTTTTACTGGAGCTGAGCTGGTATCCATGTTGTAGGCCATAGTCCTCCACATCTTTCCCTCTCCATCCACCAAGCAGGAGTCTCTCCTGGAACTGCACTGCCTGGAGTTGGGGAGAGGTAATACAGGTGAGCCCTTGACCACTACAGCTGGTGTCACACTTGGTTACACCATATGTTCTCTGCCTCCAAGTGTATCACCAGAGCTTACCCTAAACCATAGACCTTGTGGCCTGACTAGCACTCAAATTTTTTCCAGGTCCCAGACCACCTTAGCAAGCAAATGGTGAAGCCAAGACTCAAGTTTTTACCACTGAAGCAGGGAATCTCCCTCTATCTAGTCCAGGGCTTGTTGGAATGCTTCTTCTGTGTGAGCTGGCAGAATTCTGCTCTGTGCTATATTCCATTGTGACAGGGCAGCACTGAGTTCCAGTGCAAAGTTCCACAATCACTTCACTCTCCCTCCCCCAAGCATGCACACAGATTCTCTCTCCCATGCTATGCTACCTGCAGTTGAGGGAGAGGTAGTATAGACAATGCAGGTCTTTACTTCCCAAGTTCTTCAGTGCCTCTTTTCTTAATACTATGTTTAAACCAGGTGCCGAGGTAACTCACTCAATTTTTTGTTCCTATGAAGGTACTTTTTTGTGTGGATAGGTGTTTAATTTAGTGTTTGTGTGGAGAGACAGTCACTGGAGGACTCTATTTGGTCATCTTGCTCTACCTCCCTCTACTTTTACTTTATTGATTTTGTACCTCAAATCATTCCAATTTTGGCCACTGAAGCTATTTCCCTCACCTCCTGTGTGCTTTTGACAAACACCCATAATTGTGTATATGGGATGTGTTTTTGTTGGTTTATTTTTGGCACTTTTTTATTGGCTGCTAGTATAATTCGTATATTTCCTGCAGCATTCCTAGAATCAGCTATTTCTTTCAGAAGCCCTGGATTTTTGTAATTGGAGGATGGTATTAGAAACCAGATCTGGGTGATAGATGTGCTGACTGCTCCTAGAATATTATCGCTCCTAGGTGCTCTCAGCTGGCAGAGTGAGCATATATGTCTTCTTGCTGCTCCACATTCTTGCCAATAATTGATATTTAATTTCTTATTGTAACCATTCTAAGTATCTACTTATTGTTTTAATTTGCAATTGCCTAATGAAAAATAATGTTGAACATCTTCTCATGTTCTTATTTGCCTTCTTTATATCTTCTTTGGTCAGATGTTTGTTCAGATCTCTTACCCTTTTTTTTTTTGAGATGGAGTTTTGCTCTTGTCACCCAGGCTGGAGTACAATGGCACGATCTCGGCTCACTGCAACCTCTGCCTCCCAGGTTCAAGCAATTCTCCTGCCTCAGCCTCCCAAGTAGCTGGGATTACAGGCATGCACCACCTCGCCCAGCTCATTTTTTCTATTTTTAGTAGAGATGGGGTTTCTCCACGTTGGTCAGGCTGGTCTTGAACTCCCTGACCTCAGGTGATCCATCCGCCTCAGCCTCCCAAAGTGCTGGGATTACAGGCGTGAGCCACTGCGCCCGGCTACCTTTTTTTTAAATTGGATTGTTTCTTTGCTTATTGTTGAATTTTATATTATGTATACAAATCCTTCACTAGAAATGTGTTTGTTAAAGTTTACTTAGAGTCTACGGCTTATCTTTTTATACTCATAAAAGTGTCTTTCTCAGAGAAGACGTTTTAAATTTTAATATAACTTAAACTTACCTATTTTTTTTTCTTTTATGGATTGTGCTGTTGGTGTTGTATCTAAAATTCATGAGCATACTGAACAGCATCTAAATTTTCTCCTATGTTTTCTTCTGGAAGTTTTATAGTTCTAGTTTTACATTTTAGACTTATAATCCACTTTGAGTCAGCACTTGTGAAATATGGATGGTGTATGTCTAGGCTTACATTATTTGAATATGAACATTCAAGTGTTCCAGCACCATTTGTGTAAAGATCATCCTTTATTGAAATGCCTTTGTTAGTTTGTCAAGGATTACTTGACTATAATTATGTGGGCCTATTATGGTCCGTCTGTTCTCTTATCTTAAACTTGTGTGTATTCTTTAATAATACCATGGTGTACTGATTACCTTAGCTTTATAGAAGTCTTGAGATCTGGTAGTGTGAGTGTTCCAACCTTGTTCTTCTTCAGTGTTGTGTTGGCTATGCTAGTCTTTTGTTTTCTCATATAAACTTTAGAATAATATTTTTAATTATGAATAATGCTACTCTGAACATTTGTGTAGAATTTTGTGTATGAGCAAGTGTTTTCATTTCCCTTGGGTACATACTAGGAGTGAAATTGCTGGGTCATATGTCAACTCTGTTTACTTCTTGAGGAAATGTTTGACTGCTTTCCAAAGTAGCTGCAGTGTTGTATATTCCCAATAGCAATATATGATTCTTCCAATTTTGCCACATCTTCAACATCTGTTATTGTCTTTCTTATTATAGCCATTAGAGTTCATGTAAACTGGTATCTCATTGTGGTTTTGATTTGCAATTCTTTGATGGCTAATAATGTTGAGCATCTTGTTATGTACTATTAGCTATTCACATCTCTTCTTTGGAAAAACAACTACTCAGATCCTTTGACATTTTTATAAAGAAGTAACTTGTAATTTTATTATTAAGTGCTAAGAGATGTTTATTAATTATAGATATATTTCCCTTATCAAACATATGATTTTCATATATTTTATCCTATTCCATTGGTTGTCTTTTATTTTCTTGATGGCATTCTCTGAGGTAAAGTTTCTAATTTTGATGAAGTCTAGTCTATTTTTGATATGTCACTTATGCTCTTGGAGTCATATTTAAGAAAATGTTGCAAAATCCAAGGCCACAAATATTTATATCTGTGTTTATTCTAACACATTATAGTTTTAGTTTACAAATGGGGTCCAAACTCATTTTTTACATGTAGATTCCCTGCTGTTCCACACAATTTGTTGAGGAGACTATTCTTTCCCAACTGATTTATACTTCCATCCTTACACTAGTGCCAAACTGTTTTGATGATTTTAGATTTTTAATCATTTTGAAATCAGGAAATGTGAATCCCCTAGCTTTATTTTTATTATTAAAGAAATAGACTAATAAACCAATGGAAAAGAATAGAAGCCCACAGATAAACCCGTGCATATATAATCAAAAATCTTCACAAGGGCATGAAGAATATGCACTGGGGAAAGGATAATCTACACAATGACCAATGTCTGGAAAAGTAGATATGCACATGCACAAGAATAAAATTGGACTCTTAGGTTACATCATAAACGAAAATCAGCTCAAAATGGATTAAAGACTTAAACCTGAAACTGTAAAACTCCTTAAAAATAACAAATAAGTTCCTTGATTATTTTTAAAAATCACACCAAAATCTCAAGCAAGAAAAACAAGTGAACAAACAGAATACATCAAATTAAAAACTGTCTGCACAGCAAAAAAAAAGAAAGAAAAAGAAAAAAGAGATTAACAAAATGAAAAGGCAAACTACCAAGTGGACGAAAATACTTGCCTACCATGATTCAATAAGAGATTGTCTAAAATATATAAGTAATCATACAAGTCAATAGGAAATAAACAAGCCAATTTAAAAACAGAAAAAGGACCTCCAAAGATATTTTTCCAAAGAGCATACATGAATGTCCAGCAAGTGTAAGAAAAGGTGCTCAGGCAAGGGGTGGTAGCTCACACCTATAATCCCAACACTTTGGGAGGCCAAGTGGGGAGGATTGCTTGAGGCTAGGAGTTCAAGATCATCCTGGACAACATGGAGAGATCTGGTCTCTACAATAAATTTTAAAAATTAGTGTTTGTGGTGGGATGTGCCTGTAGTTCCAGCTACTCAAGCTATTCAAGAGCCTGAGACAGGAGGATGCCTTGAGTCCAGGAGTTTGAGGCTATAATGAGTTGTGATTACACCACTTTGCTCCAACCTGGGTGACAGAGCAAGAGCCTATTTCAAAAAGAAAGAAAAAAAAGAAAGAAAGAAAGAAGAAAGAAAGAAAGAAAGAAAGAAAGAGAAAGAAAGGAAGGAAGGAAAAAGAGAGAGAAAAGGAAGAAAGGAGGAAAAAGGAAAGGGAGAGAAAGGGGAACAGGAAGGGAAGGGAAAAGAAAGGAAAGGGAAAAGGGAAGGGAAGGGTGGTCAGTCAATATCACTAACTCTCCAGGAAGTGCAAATCAAAACCATGGTGAGACATCACCTAACACCTGTTAAAATTGCTATTATAAAAAAGACAAGAGATAACAAGTGTTGATGAAGATGAGGAGAAAGGAGAACCTTTGCACATGGTTGGTGAAAATAAAAATTGGTATAGCCATTATGTAAAACAGTAAGAATTTCCTCACAATATTAGAAATAGAACTACCGAATGACCCAGTAATCCCACTTCTGAATATTTATTCAAAGGAAATGAAAATCAAAATCATAAAGAAATACCTGCATTCTCATGGTCAAAGGGGAGGGGAGGGGAAGGGAGGGGAGGGGAGGGGAGGAGGGGGAGGGGAGGAGAGGGGAGGGAAGGGGACAAGGAAAGAAAAAGAAGGGGAAAGGGAAAGAAAGGAAGGAGGAAAGGGGAAAGGAATAGAAAAGAAAGGAAAGAAAAGGGAAAAGGGAAAAGAAAAGAGAAAGAAAAGAAAAGAAAGAAAAAAGAAAAGAAAAGGCGCTCAATATTACCTCCCCCCATTCATTGATCAGTCCTCCTGCTCCAGTCCAGACAGGCTGCACTCTAGACCCGATGCTCAGCCTTCCAGCAGAGACTTCCCTTTTGCTGATTTCCCTGTTAGATATTCTGTTTCCAAACTCTCCATCTTCCTCTTCATGGTTCATTCCATCATTTTACTAAGAAATCTTGACGGGCTCTTTGGCAGCCTTTTTTCACACGCGATTTATATTTTAATTTGTGTGGAAATCTAAATTTGAAATAATTTTTCTTCTGCACTCTGAAGGCATTTTTCTTTTATAGTCTAGCATGCTGTGTTGCTTTTGAGAAATTGCATGGGGGGAGGAGCCAAGATGGCCGAATAGGAACAGCTCCGGTCTACAGCTCCCAGCGCGAGCGACGCAGAAGACGGGTGATTTCTGCATTTCCATCTGAGGTACCGTGTTCATCTCACTAGGGAGTGCCAGACAGTGGGCGCAGGTCAGTGGGTGAGCGCACCGTGCGCCAGCTGAAGCAGGGGCAAGGCATTGCCTCACTCGGGAAGCGCAAGGGGTCAGGGAGTTCCCCTTCCAGGGGTGACAGACGGTACCTGGAAAATCAGGCCACTCCCACCCGAATACTGTGCTTTTCCGACGGGCTTAGGAAACGGTGCCCCAGGAGAGTATAGCCCGCACCTGGCTCAGAGGGTCCTACGCCCACGGAGTCTCGCTGATTGCTAGCACAGCAGTCTGAGATCAAACAGCAAGTCGGCAGTGAGGCTGGGGGAGGGGCGCCCGCCATTGCCCAGGCTCCCTTAGGTAAACAAAGCAGCCTGGAAGCTTGAACTGGGTGGAGCCCACCACAGCTCAAGGAGGCCTGCCTGCCTCTGTAGGCTCCACCTCTGGGGGCAGGACACAGACAAACAAAAAGACAGCAGTAACCTCTGCAGACTTAAATGTCCCTGTCTGACAGCTGTGAGGAGAGCAGTGGTTCTCCCAGCACGCAGCTGGAGATCTGAGAACGGGCTGACTGCCTCCTCAAGTGGGTCCCTGACCCCTGACCCCCGAGCAGCCTAACTGGGAGGCACCCCCCAGCAGGGGCAGACTGACACCTCACACGGCCGGCCAGGTACTCCAACAGACCTGCAGCTGAGGGTTCTGTCTGTTAGAAGGAAAACTAACAGAAAAGACATCCACACCAAAAACCCATCTGTACATCACCATCATCAAAGACCAAAAGTAGATAAAACCACAAAGATGGGGAAAAAACAGAGCAGAAAAACTGGAAACTCTAAAAACCAGAGTACCTCTCCTCCTCCAAAGGAACGCAGTTCCTCACCAGCAACGGAACAAAGCTGGACGGAGAATGACTTTGACGAGCTGAGAGAAGAAGGCTTCAGACGATCAAATTACTCCGAGCTACGGGAGGATATTCAAACCAAAGGCAAAGAAGTTGAAAACTTTGAAAAAAATTTAGAAGAATGTATAACTAGAATAACCAATACAGAGAAGTGCTTAAAGGAGCTGATGGAGCTGAAAACCAAGGCTCGAGAACTACGTGAAGAATGCAGAAGCCTCAGGAGCCGATGCGATCAAATGGAAGAAAGGGTATCAGCCCTGGAAGATGAAATGAATGAAATGAAGCGAGAAGGGAAGTTTAGAGAAAAAAGAATAAAAAGAAACGAGCAAAGCCTCCAAGAAATGTGGGACTATGTGAAAAGACCAAATCTACATCTGATTGGTGTACCTGAAAGTGACAGGGAGAATGGAAACAAGTTGGAAAACACTCTGCAGGATATTATCCAGGAGAACTTCCCCAATCTAGCAAGGCAGGCCAACATTCAGATTCAGGAAATACAGAGAACGCCACAAAGATACTCCTCGAGAAGAGCAACTCCAAGACACATAATTGTCAGATTCACCAAAGTTGAAATGAAGGAAAAAATGTTAAGGGCAGCCAGAGAGAAAGGTCGGGTTACCATCAAAGGGAAGCCCATCAGACTCACAGCGGATCTCTCGGCAGAAACTATACAAGCCAGAAGAGAGTGGGGGCCAATATTCAACATTCTTAAAGAAAAGAATTTTCAACCGAGAATTTCATATCCTGCCAAACTAAGCTTCATAAGTGAAGGAGAAATAAAATACTTTACAGACAAGCAAATGCTGAGAGATTTTGTCACCACCAGGCCTGCCCTAAAAGAGCTCCTGAAGGAAGCGCTAAACATGGAAAGGCACAACCGGTACCAGCCACTGCAAAATCATACCGAAATGTAAAGAACGTCGAGACTAGGAAAAGACTGCATCAACTAACGAGCAAAATATTCAGCTAACATCATAATGACAGGATCACATTCACACATAACAATATTAACTTTAAATGTAAATGGACTAAATGCTCCAATTAAAAGACACAGACTGGCAAATTGGATAAAGACTCAAGACCCATCAGTGTGCTGTATTCAGGAAACCCATCTCACGTGCAGAGACACACATAGGCTCAAAATAAAAGGATGGAGGAAGATCTACCAAGCAAATGGAAAACAAAAAAAGGCAGGGGTTGCAATCCTAGTCTCTGATAAAACAGACTTTAAACCAACAAAGATCAAAAGAGACAAAGAAGGCCATTACATAATGGTAAAGGGATTAATTCAACAAGAAGAGCTAACTATCCTAAATATATATGCACCCAATACAGGAGCACCCAGATTCATAAAGCAAGTCCTGAGTGACCTACAAAGAGACTTAGACTCCCACACATTAATAATGGGAGACTTTAACACCCCACTATCAACGTTAGACAGATCAACGAGACAGAAAGTCAACAAGGATACCCAGGAATTGAACTCAGCTCTGCACCAAGTGGACCTAATAGACATCTACAGAACTCTCCACCCCAAATCAACAGAATATACATTTTTTTCAGCACCACACCACACCTATTCCAAAATTGACCATATACTTGGAAGTAAAGCTCTCCTCAATAAATGTAAAAGAACAGAAATTGTAACAAACTGTCTCTCAGATCACAGTGCAATCAAGCTAGAACTCAGGATTAAGAATCTCACTCAAAATCGCTCAACTACGTGGAAACTGAACAACCTGCTCCTGAATGACTACTGGGTACATAACGAAATGAAGGCAGAAATAAAGATGTTCTTTGAAACCAACGAGAACCAAGACACAACATACCAGAATCTCTGGGATGCATTCAAAGCAGTGTGTAGAGGGAAATTTATAGCACTAAATGCCCACAAGAGAAAGCAGGAAAGATCCAAAATTGACACCCTAACATCACAATTAAAAGAACTCGAAAAGCAAGAGCAAATACATTCAAAAGCTAGCAGAAGGCAAGAAATAACTAAAATCAGAGCAGAACTGAAGGAAATAGAGACACAAAAAACCCTTCAAAAAATCAATGAATCCAGGAGCTGGTTTTTTGAAAGGATCAACAAAATTTATAGACCGCTAGCAAGGTTAATAAAGAAAAAAAGAGAGAAGAATCAAATAGATGCAATAAAAAATGATAAAGGGGATATCACCACTGATCCCACAGAAATACAAACTACCATCAGAGAATATTACAAACACCTCTATGCAAATAAACTAGAAAATCTAGAAGAAATGGATAAATTCCTCAACACATACACCCTCCCAAGACTAAACCAGGAAGAAGTTGAATCTCTGAATAGACCAATAACAGGAGCTGAAATTGTGGCAATAATCAATAGCTTACCAACCAAAAAAAGTCCAGGTCCAGATGGATTCACAGCCGAATTCTACCAGAGGTACAAGGAGGAGCTGGTACCATTCCTTCTGAAACTATTCCAATCAATAGAAAAAGAGGGAATCCTCCCTAACTCATTTTATGAGGCCAGCATCATCCTGATACCAAAGCCTGGCAGAGACACAACAAAAAAAGAGAATTTTAGACCAATATCCTTGATGAACATTGATGCAAAAATCCTCAATAAAATACTGGCAAACAGAATCCAGCAGCACATCAAAAAGCTTATCCACCATGATCAAGTGGGCTTCATCCCTGGGATGCAAGGCTGGTTCAATATACGCAAATCAATAAATGTAATCCAGCATATAAACAGAACGAAAGACAAAAACCACATGATTATCTCAATAGATGCAGAAAAGGCCTTTGACAAAATTCAACAACCCTTCATGCTAAAAACTCTCAATAAATTAGGAATTGATGGGACGTATCTCAAAATAATAAGAGCTATTTATGACAAACCCACAGCCAATATCATACTGAATGGGCAAAAACTGGAAGCATTCCCTTTGAAAACTGGCACAAGACAGGGATGCCCTCTCTCACCACTTCTATTCAACATAGTGTTGGAAGTTCTGGCCAGAGCAATTAGGCAGGAGAAGGAAATCAAGGGTATTCAATTAGGAAAAGAGGAAGTCAAATTGTCCCTGTTTGCAGATGACATGATAGTATATCTAGAAAACCCCATTGTCTCAGCCCAAAATCTCCTTAAGCTGATAAGCAACTTCAGCAAAGTCTCAGGATACAAAATCAATGTGCAAAAATCACAAGCATTCTTATACATCAATAACAGACAAACAGAGAGCCAAATCATGAGTGAACTCCCATTCACAATTGCTTCAAAGAGAATAAAATACCTAGGAATCCAACTTACAAGGGATGTGAAAGACCTCTTCAAGGAGAACTACAAACCACTGCTCAAGGAAATAAAAGAGGATACAAACAAATGGAAGAACATTCCATGCTCATGGGTAGGAAGAATCAATATCATGAAAATGGCCATCCTTCCCAAGGTAATTTACAGATTCAATGCCATCCCCATCAAGCTACCAATGACTTTCTTCACAGAATTGGAAAAAACTACTCTAAAGTTCATATGGAACCAAAAAAGAGCCCGCATCGCCAAGTCAATCCTAAGCCAAAAGAACAAAGCTGGAGGCATCACACTACCTGACTTCAAACTATACTACAAGGCTACAGTAACCAAAACAGCATGGTACTGGTACCAAAACAGAGATATAGATCAATGGAACAGAACAGAGCCGTCAGAAATAATGCCACATATCTACAAGTATCTGATCTTTGACAAACCTGACAAAAACAAGAAATGGGGAAAGGATTCCCTATTTAATAAATGGTGCTGGGAAAACTGGCTAGCCATATGTAGAAAGCTGAAACTGGATCCCTTCCTTACACCTTATACAAAAATCAATTCAAGATGGATTAAAGACTTAAATGTTAGACCTAAAACCATAAAAACCCTAGAAGAAAACCTGGGCATTACCATTCAGGACATAGGCATGGGCAAGGACTTCATGTCTAAAACAACAAAAGCAATGGCAACAAAAGCCAAAATTGACAAATGGGATCTAATTAAACTAAAGAGCTTCTGCACAGCAAAGGAAACTACCATCAGAGTGAACAGGCAACCTACAAAATGGGAGAAAATTTTTGCAACCTACTCATCTGACAAAGGGCTAATATCCAGAATCTACAATGAACTCCAACAAATTTACAAGAAAAAAACAAACAACCCCATCAAAAAGTGGGCGAAGGACATGAACAGACACTTCTCAAAAGAAGACATTTATGCAGCCAAAAAACACATGAAAAAATGCTCACCATCACTGGCCATCAGAGAAATGCAAATCAAAACCACAATGAGATACCATCTCACACCAGTAGAATGGCAATCATTAAAAAGTCAGGAAACAACAGGTGCTGGAGAGGATGTGGAGAAATAGGAACACTTTTACACTGTTGGTGGGACTGTAAACTAGTTCAACCATTGTGGAAGTCAGTGTGGCGATTCCTCAGGGATCTAGAACTAGAAATTCCATTCAACCCAGCCATCCCATTACTGGGTATATACCCAAAGGACTATAAATCATGCTGCTATAAAGACACATGCACACGTATGTTTATTGCGGCATTATTCACAATAGCAAAGACTTGGAACCAACCCAAATGTCCAACAATGATAGACTGGATTAAGAAAATGTGGCACATATACACCATGGAATACTATGCAGCCATAAAAAATGATGAGTTCACGTCCTTTGTAGGGACATGGATGAAATTGGAAATCATCATTCTCAGTAAACTATCGCAAGAACAAAAAACCAAACACTGCATATTCTCACTCATAGGTGGGAATTGAACAATGAGAACACATGGACACAGGAAGGGGAACATCACACTCTGGGGACTGTTGTGGGGTGGGGGGAGGGGGGAGGGATAGCATTGGGAGATATACCTAATGCTAGATGACGAGTTGGTGGGTGCAGCGCACCAGCATGGCACATGTATACATATGTAACTTACCTGCACATTGCGCACATGTACCATAAAACCTAAAGTATAATAATAATAATAATAATAAAAGAAAAAAAAAAAGAGAAATTGCATGTTATTCTCATTCCCATTTCTTGATTATCTCTCTGGAAACATTAAGGAGATTTTCTTTATCCCAGGCTTAATGGCATCTCAGAATGAATATCTTTGGCATTTAAAAAAATTAATTTTTCTAGGTAGTGTTGAATTCCTTGCATCTGTCCTCCTTCCCTGCCTAGCTCTATTTTTTCCTGTTTTGTCTTTACTTTTTTTACTCTTTCTTTCCTTTCCCATGTCTTTCGTTTTCTTTTCCTCTTTTTCTCCTTTCTTTCTCTCTCTCTTTTTTTTTTTTTTTTTTTGAGGCGGAGTCTCGCTCTGTCGCCCAGGCTGGAGTGCAGTGGCGCGATCTCGGCTCACTGCAAGCTCCGCTTCCCGGGGTTCACGCCATTCTCCTGCCTCAGCCTCCCGAGTAGCTGGGACTACAGGCACTCGCCACCACGCCTGGCTAATTTTTTGTATTTTTAGTAGAGATGGGGTTCACCATGTTAGCCAGGATGGTCTCGATCTCCTGACCTCGTGATCCACCCGCCTCAGCCTCCCAAAGTGCTGGGATTACAGGCGTGAGCCACCGCGCCCGGCCTTTCTTTCTCTCTTACTCTTTACAAATTCAGTTTTATTTTCTCAGTGAATACAAACCTGAGAGCGCCAAATAGATACAATCCACATTAAAAAGCAGAATAAATAAACCTGTCAGTTTTCAGAATAATAAGTGTTGTCTAATAGCCTATGAAGATTATTAATATTTTCAAAATTATCACTATGAATTCATAGATTTTAACGTTATCAACTTAATAAATTATAATTATTATTCTTTGACCGATAGGACCTCAAATCAAAAATACCATATTGGTTTCTCAGTCCTTCGGATATGACCTCAGTAGTCTCTGACAGATTTCTTGTTGTCTAGTACAGATGTCAAGGCTGACAAAGTGAGACTGTGTCTCAAAAAAAAAAGAAAAAGATGTCTAGGCTACTCATGTGTATTTGTTTTCTGCCTCACAATGGGATATTAGATATTTTTCCAGAGGCCAAAAGTAATAATTTTCACAGTTTTCTGGTTTGTAATTTCTGTTTCTTTTTTTAAAAAAGAAACAAACATTCCAAACACAAATATACACACTCTTATTTCCCCTTCCTTCTTACTCATAAGACCGTGTGTGTGTGTGTGTGTGTGTGTGTGTGTGTGCATCCAAACACATATTGTGCCTTGATTTTGACTTTTGCTCTTCATGTTTATTTTTTTTTTACTTTACAACATAACCTGTAAATTGTTACATATCAGTAGGTATTAATATTTTCCTTTGTAACACTCACATAGTACTCCACTGTGCATTTATTCAACTGTTTTTATATCTGTAGATACAGAGGTTCTTTCCAATACTTTATCTGATACATCTCAATCATCACTTTATTTGTAACTTTTTGACTCTCCTTTGTTTTAGCTACATCTCTTGTACAAAGTATACAGCTGGATTTTTTTTTTTGAAGCAAGTCTGAAAATATCTTTCTTGTAATAGTTTAGTTGAATTCATTTTTATTAACTTCAATGACTGACATGTTTAGTCCAAATTCTATCATATTATTTCATTTAATATTTATCAATGATGTTATATTTACTGTTTATTTATATCTTGTTTTATATGATTTGTATTTCTCCTGGTATTTCAGACAGTTTGCATTTTTGTTTTAGTTATCTTTACATTCACACTTTTATTACATACTCACTCTTCTGTGTCTATAATGCTATTTTTGGTTTCTCTGCTTTAAATATTTTTTGACTACCACTAGTACTTATATGACAGTCAGTGAGATTGTTCTATTTTAGCTTTCTCTCTTTACCTCTATTTATTTTGTTTTTACTTTTCATTTACTTTTTTATTATGATGAATGACCTACAGAGATTTAAGATTTACAGAGGAATCACAAAGATGGTATGGAGAGCTTTTATGTAGACTTCATCCAAGTTGCCTAATTTGAACATCTTACATAATCATTACACACTTATCAAAACTAAGATGTTAATATTGTTGTAGTACCATTAACTAAAATATAGGCTTTATTTTGAACTTGAGATTTTTCCACTAACATCATTTTCCTGTTTTGGGATCCTATTAGGAAGCCAAAGTTGTCAACTCTTCTTAGATTCCTCTGATCTATGACAGGTTCCTCTGTCTTTTCTTGTCATTCATGCCTTTGACACTTTTGAAGAGTACTGGCTACATATTTCATACAATGTCCTTTAGTTTTGGTTTGTCTGATATTTGTTCATGATTAGGCTTTTGTTAGGGATTTAAGGGAAGAATATCACAGAATGGAAGTGTCTTTCTCGTTGTATCATATCTGAGGGTACATGATATCAACATGATTTGCTACCGGTTTTGTTAGCCTGTATCATTTGGTTAAAGAAAGGTCTGCTACTTCATTCATTACATGTAAGACACTAATTCCAGGCTGCACTCAAGGGGATAGGAACTATGCTCTATCACCTAGAAATAGAACTATCAAATAATTTGTGAAAAAATTATAACAACACCCCAATATTTAAAGAACATATTGGGGAGATACATTGAAACTATACTGGCTGATCTTGTTTTATCCACTGGCTGATCTTGTTTTCAATAATTATAACTGTGATGCTCTAATGCTATTTTCTATTTCTCTGATTCTTTCCATATGTATAAATTGGAAAGTATAGCTTTGCTAGGTGTAAAATTCTTGGCACACACATTGTGTTTGAGTTTGTTGAAAATATTGATCCACAGTTATCTTACTTTGCATGTTACTGTTAGGAAGTCAGATACCAGTTTGATTTTCTTTCCTTGGAAGTGAGTTTGTATTTTCATATGAAGGTGCATATGATTTTTCTTTATCTTAAAGTCTAACATTTTTATTAGGATATATATTTGAGCTCACTATTCTGGATGATTTATGACAAGTATGTTTCAATAGGCAGATTCAGGTCTTCTGTTATTTCCCAAAGTTTCTTAGATTATCATTTAAAATATTATTTCTTCTCCATTTTCTTCCTTTTTGGAAACTCCAATTTTATGTGTTGTGTATTGCCCTTGCTAATCTCATAGGCTGATCAGGTTGACTTTAATTCTTATTACTTTTTGTGTTTATTTTTATTCCCCTAGTAGTTTTATTTTCTCTCTTCAACAACCCTTATATAAATTGTAGAATCTCTTACTCCTTGAACATCTTAAAATTCAGTATTAGTTTTTTAAAATAATTGCATCTGTTTCTCCAATTTATCTTTTACATTTAGCCAGTTCCCATTTTATATATTTCTTCTTGTCCATCTCTGTTCTAATTTTTTACTTTACATAAAAGATGATTTTACCTATCAGGAAATACATGCTTAAATATAATGAATTCAGGTTGTGGCATTGCATCAGTTTTTCTCTCTATGGTTAGTTTCTTTAAAAAATTTTTTATCAAATGGAATGCTTTGATTTTCATTTTCTATCTTCTTTTAATATTATTTTTGTGTGGATGTAGTCTATTTTTTTCTGTTTGTTTTGAAATGCCTTTTTTTAATGATAGCTTATTCTATCAGGGATAAGGGAATAATATATTTTGAAAGCCATTAGTTTGGGACACTATCCTTTGCTGGTACAGTGACGATATATTTTAATATATGGCTTATCTATGAGGGTTATAAATTGCATCTTCTGATCTTGTAATTTTCTATTTTGGGTGTAGCAAATTGTTTAATCTACAGTCTCTAGGAAACAGACTCTGAGATGGAGATGTACATGTAAAAACTTGTTGAGGAATATCCTCAGGCCTGTATTTATTAAGGAAAGAATAGCTGACTGTAGTCACAACAAAAGCCTTAGCCACTACTGTGGGGAAGTGAGGATTTTGGATGTCCCTTCAGAGACACATTGCATTAGGGGTAGGCATTCTGGAATTTACACCTCCCATGAATAGTCATTGGTTGCAAGCTGTCCCCAAGGAAGAGATACAACTTTGATAAGTCAGCTCTCTTCAGCTAAGGCCATTTCCTAGCAAGGGACTCAGTTGACAACTGTTAGCTGCTAACACTCTTGCAACATTTTTCTGTGAGCAGACTAACATCTTATGAAACTTGCTCCCATCATCTTCTAATCTCTGTCTCAGTGCTGTAATCAATTTAACCCTGTTACCTTGTTACCCTTTCCTGACAGTGATGAAGACCATAGTTGTATAAATATGGTATTGCAGTTGTTGACCTCTTGCATTGATTTACAAGACATTTTATTAAACAATCCTGAGTTAATGCTTTTTGTTTATGGATCTTATGCCAAAAATGCAAAAAGAAAATACCAAGCAGGATATGCTGTGACAACTCAATGTGAACTAATAGAAAAATGTAACTCTTTCCCCAATTTAAGTCAGCCCAAAAGGCAGAGCTATAAGTTCTCACTTGGATCTGTCAGATATCTAAGGGCAAATCAGTCAACATTTCTACAGATAGTAGATATATTTTGGTGTAGTTTATAAGTTTGGTATACTATGAAAAGAAAGAGGGTTCCTAACCTTTGGTGGAACCCCCACCAAAAATGCACCCCAAGTAGATGAGTGTCTTTCTGCTATTTTGCTGCCTTCATAAATGGTTATTAAAATGGAAGGCCACACCCATAAAACTGAACCTGGATACCAAGAAAATGCCCTAGAAGTCTTTCATACTAAATAAACTAGTACTGATACCACCGAGATGTTTGAATGAAAAACAATTTGAATGGACTCCACAAAATTGATCCAAATTCTATGATAATTTGTTTAATAAACAATGCTACGAACCTGAATCAGCAAAACAAACAAAATTGGCTCTTAAAAGAATGAAATTTAATATTAAATAGGAACTGACTGACAGCCTGAACCACTGCTTCGTTCTCCCAAAGTCTTTAAAACTACTGCTATTAAAAGCCCTATCTATACTCCTTAACTCTCCATAGTGTAGAGAAAATGGTCCAAATTTTGAAGAGTATCGGTGAGGTGATAATAGCTCTTGGATTGAAAAACTGGTTTATAACCAAAGTCCAGTTACAGATGGAACATCTCCACCACCCACTAGACCAGTGGAGCATCTACAGATGGATTTCGTGCAGTTGCCACTCTCAATGGCTTATCAATATGGTCTTGTAATTGTATTTTGTTCTCAGGATGAATTGCAGCCTTTCCATGCATAAAGACCAGCTCCATAACAGTAGCAAATTAAATTACTATGGGGAATACATAGCCCATATGGAGCATTCCTGGAGAATTTTCCAGCAATAAGGGAACTCCTTTTACTGGAAAAATTATTAAACAATGAAATAAAGTTTTACAAGTACGATGGCACTACCATGGTCCTTATCATCCCTAGTCTTCTGGAAAAATTGAATGAAAAGATTATATCTTAAATCTAAGTTGCCTAAACTAACAAAATAATCTGGATTGCCTTGGCCAAAACTTTTACCACTGGCCTTAGTTGCAATCAGATCTGTGCTGAAAAGCACATGCTAACAGCTTACACAATAGTAACAAGACCTGTGCCCTTAATTATAGAACCTCATGTATCTCTTATACTTCTAAACTCTATATGACTAGGTATTGCAACATCTTGATGCCTTATGGCCAAGAATATTTCCACCAAGTAAAGGAAGCTTTCTGTGACCCACTGACTGATGACCAGGCCTTCCACAATATAGAACCTGAAGACTGGGTCTTTTAGAAATGACACCAAATAAAGACTGCTCTTGAGTCTCATTGGAATCAATCATAACACGTTCTTATCCTCACTCATACTTCGGTAAAACTTCAGGACTTCAAGACTTGGGTTCCAGTCTCTCAGCTCAAAAGGGTTCCTCGAGATTGTTGGAACTGTATGCAACCTGGAGATCTCAAAGTAAAACTGACCAGGGAGATCTCTCCCCAGAAGAAGATGGTATCCTTGAGGTGAACAGATTTTTAAAGATCATGGATCAAAAACCTCCTCCCTGGCCCCTCATGGAGCTCCGATCTTCTTTTCTCTTTTGCTTCTCACTTTTTCTTTCCATGTGTGCATTGCAAAATAATGCTATAATTGAAATTTTATAGTTCGTAGTTTCAGCAGAGATTTTAACTAAATGCTGGGTTTGCCATGGCAAATCCAAATCAATACATGAGGAAAAGAATGTTCTAATCCATTCTGTAGCTGATTTTACCAGAATCCCAAATTTGACCATCTGTTTAGATTGCACTACTGATCTACTTTATAGAGTTCAAGACACATTAATTCTTTTTAAAACTTTCTTAATTGATACATAATAATTGTACATATTTGTGGGGTAAATGTGATATTTTGCTATACACATAGACTGTGTGATGATCAATCCAGGGTATTTGGGTGCCCAACACCTTGAGCGTTTATCATTTGTTTGTGTTGAAACATGTCAAATCTTCTCTTCTAGCTATTTTAAAATATATAATAAATTATTGTTAACTATATTCACCCTATTGTGCTAACAAACACTAGAGCATTTTTTCTGTCTAACTGTATGTTTGTATCTATTAACCAACCTCTCTTTATCCTCCACTCCACTCTTCCCAGCCTCTGGTGGCTATCATTCTGCTCTCTACTTCCATGAAAATCAACTTTTTTAACTTCTACATATCAGTGAGAACATGTGATATTTGTCTTTCTGCACCTGGATTATTTCACTTAACATAATGACCTCTGATTCCATCCATGTTGCTGCAAATAATGGGATTTCCTTCTTTTTAGTGGCTGAATAGTATTCCATTGTGTGTATGTACCACATTTGCTTTATCCATTCATCCCTTGATGGACATTTAGGTTGAATCCATATCTTGGCTATCATGAATAGTGCTGCAATAAACATGGGGTGCAAGTATCCCTTTGATATACTGATTTCTTTTCCTTTAAAGAAATATCCAAAGTAGGAATGCTGGATCATATAATAGTTCTATTTTTAGTTTTCTGAGAAGCCTTCTTACTGTTTTTCACATATATTTCATGTGAATGTACTAATTTACATTCTACCAACAGCGTAAAAGAGTTCCCTTTTCTCTGCTTCTTTGCCTACATTTGAATAAGCGTGGTGTCAGCGGGCATGCTTATCTTGTTCCAGATGTTACAGGAAAGACTTTCAGCTTTCCCCCGTTCAGTATAGTGTTAGCTGTGTATTAACTGTGAGTTTGTCACATATGGCCTTTATTAGGTTTATGTAATGTCCCTCGTATGTCTAAGAGTTTTTATCTCGAGGAGATATTGAATTTTATCAGATGCTTTTTGGCATCTATTAAAATGATCATGTATTTTGTCTTTTATTCTGTTGATAAGTTGTATCATGTTCCATGATGTGCATGTGTTAAACATCTTTGCATCACTGGGCTATATCCCACCTAAGCATGGTATATTATATTTTTGATGTGTTGTTGGACTTAGCATTCTAGTATTTTGTTGAGGATTTTTGAGTCTATCTTCATCAGGGGTATTTGTTTCTACTTTTTTATAGTGTCTGTCTGTTTTTGGTACCAGAGGAACTCTTACTTCTTGTCATAAGTTAAGCCAGAATTGAAATATCAGATCCTCTGACAATAGTCTAAGGGAAATATGCAACAGAAAGGAAAGCTTAAATAAAACTCTTTGCAAGAATGCCTATCGAGCTACATTTTGATAGCCTCTCAATAAGTAACAACTCAGTATCAGTCCTTGGTTAGAAATTGCCAATGTCTTTATTCCAACAAATGGCTCCATAAATAATTCTTAGTAGCACTGTCAGGGTACACATTTTTATCTGTGGAAGTTTTAACAAGCAATCATATGCATGGGCCACTCCATGGCTTAACAAATGGAGAATGAAAAACCCATGCAGACTAGTGCCGCTGTCACTTCATAACAAACCAGAAAATAAGCATTGGTCCTCTCCTCTAAACTTAAACTATAGATAAAAAGGGAACTTACCAGCAGGTATCAATCCCACTGGGTGTTTCCACGGCTTCAACTAGTATAAATAAAATTTGTCTTTCACATTAGCTGGTATAACTGATTCCACAACTAAGGCTATAGCTGACAAATAAAAATCTCTAAATTCTCTAGCTCAAGTTGTTTTAATTGCTTTAGATTATTTGTTGGCTAAACAAGGAGGCATCTCTGCAATGGCTAATATTTCTTGTTATACCTGGATAAACACATCTGGTGTTGTAAAAATTCAATTACAAAAAAATTAATAAACAAGCCATCTAGTTAAGACAGGTTAAATTCTCCTCTGGTTCATTCTTTGATTTATTTGATTGTAGTCGGTTTGGTTCTTTGGGGGCTTGGCTAAGAAGCATACTTTAATTTCTTTGTATTATTCTCTTAATAGTAACCATTCTAATCTCCCTGGTATGCTGCGTCCTCTCAAGAACCTTAAGTGCATGCTCATAACCATCAACAATACACCAGATTATCTTGTTGCCGTGAGAACAAGGAACAAGATAAACAGCACAAGATAAGTTTACTCAATGAACCTGACATCATGACTTATGAATTCCATGCTGAAACAAAGGTCAACCAGCCACAATTGTGACAGTCACACACACACACCCAGGTTTTGGCCAATCATTAATAAATAAGAGGCTGATCAGAAGGGAGGACTTATTAAAATAATTTAATAGTATGCCTTTAGCCTAAGGTGGATCCTGAGACCTGGGTTCCCATGGAAGCAAACCAAAATCTAATGTGAATGTGTTTGTCATTAAGTGACTAACTTTGAGAAAGTAAAACTTAAGTGCAACCAATCAGAAACCATCAAATAACCTCTAATTACATAACTAGGGATTGTCCACCTAGGTAATTCAAATAAGGCAATTATATTGCTGTAACAAATTGATCTTTTTTTTTTTTTTTTTTTTTTTGCTTTCCTTCTCCATTCATCCTATAAAGCTTTTCTTTTGAGTATCCCCAGTAGACCCCCAACCACAATCCTTGGTTGGATGATGCCAGATTCATAATTTGCAATTTGTTCAAATAGCCTCAAAAGGACTAATGTGACTCAATTTAAGTTTTTTAAGTTTTCCATGAATTCCACCTCTCTTCCAACTTCATATATCTCTCCTATCATAGGTCTGCTAAGTCATATTGCCCAAATGTCAGGACTACTTAAGCCACAGCTTGAACTATGGAGAGCCTTTTCTGTCCTGGAACCCACTCAAAACTGTCATTATTCTCCCATTTAGACAGATGTGTCTATGAGTAGGATTTTTACAACTGTGTCAGACATTAAGAAAAGTTTTGGAAAATTTTTAAATAAGTCCTTAAATTACTGCATTACACTGCTAGACTAAGATTTTAAGAATAATAAGCCACATATCACACTAATTTTGCTGAATATAAAATTATTATTACTTTAATAATAGTGTCTTGTTAAACAATATTTTCTATCATCACTAAATAAAATTTTTAAATTTAATTATTTTATTTAATCTTGTACTTTCTAAATATTTATTTTTGGTGTACTATACATAATAATTTAGTACAGGGACGTCTATTTAATATTTACATAAGAATGTATATATTTAAGATGTACTCCAAATGATTTTACTGATATGAATGTACAATAAAAATGGTTGTAAATCCCCCCTCTAGTGAAGCCACAAGAGTATACAACAGTTAAAAAATAAGAGTAAATGAGACAATCTAGGGAGAATTCTAGAATAAAAGAAGTAGGCCAAGAATACAACAGAGGGGAATAGAAGCATCATTAAGGGGAAAGAGAGAAACATGGCCCAGCCTCAAAGACTGAGATGAGAAAGTGAGGAAGATAGAACCAGTGAGTATTATCACAGAAGCCAGAGGTAAAGGGACTTTCAATAGCACCAAACAGTACAGCTTGGTTAGGAAGATAGGTAGATGTTCTTTGAAGGTGACATTTAGAGTTCATTGCGATCTTACTCAGAGAAAAGTTTTAGTGAAATGGTGAGGGCAGAAACCATAAGTTGCAGGGATCTAAGTAGAACAATTTGTAACCTAACTGCCCAATCCCCTTATATTGCTTATGAGTTCTTGTAAGATTCAGCCACCCTAGTTTACAAACCATTTTTTGATTAGCTCTTGTGCCTTCAAAATTCCAGACTTTTGTGATATGATTCTCTCACCTCTTCCTCTTCTTCATTCTCTCTGCCTATTATAATCCTACTAATTTTGCAAAGTTTATCTCAAATGACACTTCCATTGAGAAATCTTTCTTTATTCCTCGGGTCACTGTGCACTTTTTTCTTTATATTTTTATAAAACTTATTTACCCTTTTTTTGGCCAGGTGCGGTGGCTCACACCTGTAATCCCAGCACTTTGGGAGGCCGAGGCAGGTGGATCATTTGAGGTCAAGAGTTCGAGAACAGCCTGGCCAACATGGTGAAACCCTGTCTCTACTAAATATACAAAAAAATTAGCTGGGTGTGGTGGCATATGCCTGTAGTCCCAGCTATTTGGGAGGCTGAGGCAAGAGAATCGCTTGAACCCAGCAGGCAGAGGTTGCAGTGAGCTGAGATGACACTACTGCAATCCAGCCTGGGAGACAGAGTGAGGCTCCGTCTCAAAAAAATAAAAACAAAAACAAAAACAAAAAACGTATTTTTTTTTTTTATATCACAGCCTGAATTATACTCTAGTTAGCAATCTATGTGTCTTTCTTCCCAACTAGATTATGAGCTTCTTGTCAGGAGCCATTTTTATCTAAGAAGTTCTTATCCCCACCCTGTTCATACCCTAGTCCCCCTATGCCAATTGTCTTTTTTCCACTGCCCTGTATGTTGTAAGTACTTAATAAAGGAAAAATAAAACTGAAATTTTAACAATCAATGTAGTAAGTATGAATTGAGGGTCTGAGGATCTAGCTCAGTTTGCTACAAAGTGCCCAAAAGATTTATGAATTGGTCTGTGACTTGACCATATTTAATCAAGATTTACACAATCATGGGACATACTACTCACACCTTATTAAGTGACAAGTATATTATAAAGTAGATAAGTATTGTGTATTTCAAGAAGAAGAAAAATCAATTTGATTTCAAAGATTAAGAAAGGCTGCAAGATCTTCTTTGAACTCAACTATTGACATGGAAAACAGAGAGAAGCTGTTTTAGATAAGAGAAACATTACTAGCAAATTAATTGAAGCAAATGCACAAGGAACAAGGAAGGGAGCACATGGCCAAGTTTGTTGAGATAAGAAGGAGAAAACAAGTTGATGATAAGATACAGAAAACAATGGGATATCTAGAACACCGAAATAAGAAAAATTGATTTGGTTTGAAAAGTAATGGGGAATTTTATAAATTCTTGAGCAGTGCAGTATTATTTTTCCCCCTTTCTTTCAACAAGTGCTCAATTAGCACTAAAGAGTGCCAGACACAGCCAGGAGTGGTGGCTCACGCCTGTAATCCCAGCACTTTGGGAGGCCGAGGCGGGTGGATCACGAGGTCAGGAGATCGAGACCATCCTGGCTAACACGGTGAAACCCCGTCTCTACTAAAAATACAAAAAATTAGCCGGGCGTGGTGGCGGGTGCCTGTAGTCCCAGCTACTGGGGAGGCTGAGGCAGGAGAATGGAGTGAACCCCGGGGAGCGGGGCCTGCAGTGAACCGAGATCGCGCCACTGCACTCCAGCCTGGGCGACAGCGAGACTCCGTCTCAAAGAAAAAAAAAAAAAAGAGTGCTAGACACTATTCAAGATATTCGAAATACAGGATTGAATGTGTCAAAGAAACCCCTTCCCTTTAAGCCTATATGCTAATGATAGTGATGGGACAGGAGTGACCGATTATAGACATCCTAACAAATATATAGTATATTGAGGAGTGAAGTGTGAAGAAGGAAACAACAGGATAAAGGACAGCTGATATGAGCAGAAAAGACAGTATAGCAATCTCAATAATTCATATGGGGAGCCAGATAATAATAATATCAAAGTTTCCCTGAGGGCATTGTAGGGTGTGGGAACAAATTCACCTCACAGAGTGAAGAAGTTGATGACCCTGGCAGCACTTTCTACACTTTCTTGGATCCTCTTTAAATACTAATTATTTTCTACAAAGCGTATTAGTCACACTTCCCCCGGTAACAGGTCAAACCAGCCTGAGACTATTTTCTGCCTGTTTTATCTTGTATGTTCAGAATAGTGAATAAAATTGTAAAAATGAGATCGGTTTCATATGAATCAGCAAGATGATCATCAAACAGATTTTAGTGAAGGTCATTTGTTTTGACCTCATTATCTCACAAGACATCTTTAATTAATTTCAAGTGGTTTATATGTTTTTAGGACTGAGTCCACAGAATTCCAGTGATGTCAGTACAGAGAAATCCCTTTAGGATTTGGTGGAAAACTTTAACTTTGCAGTGTAACAGATATAATTATCAACACTGACCTACTAGTAGTCTCCTAGATTTTCATTCTTTTAATCCCAAATGTTTTAGAAGCCAAGGTTTATATTCTTTAATTTTATGAAAACCACATCATAAAGCTGTTACAAAGCTCTTCTCAGTAAAATCTAGTTAAGAGAAGTGTGCTAACTTATTTTTACTTCTAATTTTAGCAACCATAAATCTCTGAATTATTTAGTACCTCTGAATTATTTAGTATCTTTTATTGTTCTTAAATTTCAGCTTTTTTCTAATCTTTCTAGCACTTTTCAAAATTGAATGCTATGAAGAACTAGGATGAGACAATACTGCAATTTGTCTGACTTACTGATTGTAACATAGAATTTCAAAACACATAGGTAAAGTTACAAAGAAATTCTGTTAAATAATTTAGGCATGTACATAGAAAGTTATTGCTAACTTAACTGACTACATGGCTTACATTTATTATTTTAAAACAAATTAATAAAATAGTCAGCCCATGCTTTTGTTTTAATATTTTGAATATAAAAATATGTCTATTTTTACCATAGAACTTACATGATTCGAATTATCAGTCAGTATGTCCTAATGAATCACTATGTAGGGAAAGGAAACAGCCTTTTAAAGCAAAGCAAAATTTGACTTCAAAAATCCTATTAAGATTTAAAGGATTTTCTCTTTTTTCCTAAGTGCTAGAAAGCTATAGTATAAAGGTAAGCTTGCTTTTACTTAGTAGCTTTTAATCTGCTATAGTATACTTCAGAAAATTATATAAGATTTTCTTATATAAGAAATTTATATAATTTCTTATTATATAAATTATATATTTATTTATATATAAATAATTTATTCTTATATAAATTATATAATTTATATAATTTCTTATATAAGAAAATCTTATATAATTTTCTGAAGAAACAGAAAAATGGTAGAAAAGAGTCAATTTAGATAAAAGAAAGACACCTAAAATTTTATGTAATGATTTTATATATTTCTTTGTAGACTTTTCTTTAAAGCTAATAGTCTGTAGAAACCAAAGAATCATTAAGGATCGTTAGTAGAATTCATAAAGCAGCTTTACTCATTCCAGGTCATCAGCGTGGAGCTAATACTGAAATTAATACTGCCTTTTCCCCCATAGTATTTTACAGCTCTTTTCACAGAAGTGTAAATCACAACTAACCTCAAAATGCTTACAATATAAGAAAATTGTATAGACTTACATTTTTAAAAAGCAATGTATATATAGGCAAGAAATTCTGAACTGTGTGGAGTATATAAGAGAGGGTCTACCTTTCGGAAGATGGAAATCTGTGTGGCCTGGGGCAATTAGTTAAAACTTTAAGTAGCATTACATAAAAAGTATTCCTTATCAAAAGGAGGAAGGATTTAGGCATTTAGGAGAAAATCAACAGGAATAATAGAATGGATAGAGTCAATGTTTATGAAAATGGGTGTGATACTGGGGAAAGGGATGAGACAAGTGATAATCTATGGATGTTTATTTCTTTAAATTTCCAAGATAATTTTCTTTAAAGATAAATATTTTCCTCCTCAGTTCTTAGTGAATTTTATGCAGTTCCTAAGATATAAATTTAACACATCTGTTATGTGCTTTTTTAAAACATTCAGTCTACTGGAAGAATATATAAAAATTATTTTCTTGGAGAGAGATATGTGTGTGTGCATGTGTATATATATATATATATATAGCCCCATATAATATATATATTCTATATTATATGACATATACATATATTATAAATTTGTTTTAAGGAGGATCTTCAATACGAAACTGACAGTGAAATTATTTGAGAACAATGAACCAGATATGGGTCCCCTAGTTTTTTATGCTATCCTTGCATACATTTATAAAGATGAACCATTTCCAATTTAAGCATCTTCCCTGGAATTAGCAAAATATCCTTGTGAATCCTAAGGGTCAGAGCTTGAGGTCATAGGCACTGACACTTTAGGAGAACAAATGTCACCCAGAAGTATGTGAGGATGTATTTAGAAACAGCAGGGGAAATATGACAAAGAAATTCCTCTACTTGTTGTAAAAAGGAAAAAAATTGAAGGAACAATAATATGCTCTCAATTACAATCAATTACAATATTATAACCCCTCATTCATATCTCAACAGACAAGGTGGAGATGAATGAGGAGAATCACTCCTTGACAGCTGAGTTCATCCTCACAGGATTTACATATCATCCAAAGCTGAAGACTGTTCTGTTTGTGGTGTTCTTTGCCATCTATCTGATCGCCATGGTGGGGAACATTGGTTTGGTGGCATTGATTTATATAGAGCATCGTCTTCACACACCAATGTACATATTTCTGGGCAACCTGGCTCTGATGGATTCCTGCTGTTCCTCTGCTATTACTCCCAAGATGTTAGAGAACTTCTTTTCTGCAGACAAAAGGATTACCCTGTATGAATGTATGGCACAATTTTATTTTCTCTGTCTTGCTGAAACTACAGACTGCTTTCTTCTGGCAGCAATGGCCTATGACCGCTACGTGGCCATATGCAACCCACTGCAGTGCCACACCGTGATGTCCAAGACACTCTGCACTCAGATGACTGCAGGAGCCTACCTAGCTGGCAACCTGCATCCCATGATCGAAGTAGGGTTTCTGCTGAGGTTAACTTTCTGTGGGTCTCATCAAATCAGTCACTTTTTCTGTGATGTTCTTCCATTATATAGACTTTCTTGTATTGACACTTATATCAATGAATTGGTGTTATTTATCTTGGCAGGGTCAATTCAAATCTTTACTATTACTATAGTCTTAGTCTCTTATTTCTACAGCCTTTTCACAATATTTACAATGAAATCCAAGGAGGGAAGAAGCAAAGCTTTATCTACTTGTGCATCTCACTTTCTCTCTGTGTCAGTATTCTATGGTTATTCCCTTCTCTTCATGTAGGCTCGACCAGGTGCAGTTAATGAAGGGGATAAAGATATACCTGTTGCTAGATTTTATACTTTAGTCATTCCTTTATTAAATCCTTTTATTTATAGCCTAAGAAATAAGGAAGTAATAAATATTATGAAAAAAATTATGAAGAAAAGAAAATTTTGTAACGTTCTGAAACAAGTGTCATCCCCTCTGGAAAACTGATTTCAATTTGATAATACTTTATTTTAAATCAAGGGATAGTGAGGCAGTGGACAAGGCCACTTTGAATATAAAATATTAAATTATTTAAAAATAATGATATATGAGTTCAAAATGTTCAGAAAGGAGAAATTCCTGTAAAATATACTTCAAAATCTAAGCTACTAGGGTTCATCAAAAGTGAACTAAATTATTCATGAAGTCTCAGATTGTGTCAGAGTGTAATTAGTTACAATTTTCAGCAAATCCAACAGATACTAGGAATAAATGTCAGTACATATAACGGTAGTGTGCATTTACTATTGTTGGCAAATTTCTGGAATCTTAAAGCATAATTTTACAAACTCAGGCACATTCCAAGTTCTCAAACATTAGTCCCTTTTTAAGCAGAATCATCTGTGAGAAGTAAATTGTCTGTTTGAATTTGATTCTAACTTTTTTTGAGTTCTTTCAAGAGATTGCTTGAAAAACTATTCATGCAGAATATGTATTCTCTAATCAATAATATTTTCATATTTAGTGTTAGTCATTAGTCATTTTACATTCTCAGGTTCTATGAAACAGAGTACCTGTATTGATTTCTTTTCCCTTTCTATAATGCCATAATTTTTAAAATGTATTTCTGGGCTTGGCACAGTAATCTGGGCTAATGCCTCTAATCCTAGCACTTCCAGAGGCCAAGGCAGGTAGATCACCTGAGGTCAGGAGTTTGAAACTAGCCTGGCCAGCATAGTGAAACCTCATCTCTACTAAAAATATTTTTAAAATTAGCCAGGCGTGGTGCATCCCTGTAATCTCGACTACGCAGGAGGCTGAAGCAGGAGGATTGCTTGAACCCTGGAGGCAGAGGTTGCAGTGAGCTGAGATCAGGCCACTGCACTCTAGCTTTGGTGTCAGAGTGAGACTCTGCCTCAAAAACTATATACAAATAAATAAAAAGTGCGTTTCTGTGTCATTCACTCTCAACTCTTAGTAACACTGAATCCCAGACATCTATTGATGGAAGAGTTTGTGACTTATATGGAGCCAGTGAGACAGAAAAGGTGATTTTTTCCTGAAAAATGAGTTTTCTTATTTTAAAAGAGATCCACAAAAAATAGTCTTTCTCTCTCTAAATGTTATGGTATGTGGATATGAAACCCAGCAGAGCCAATTCCCTTTCACCATCAAGAGGAAAACCAGCCTGGGGTTGTAGTCAATACTCAAATGAGAGCATAGCTGAAGAAATTACACAGAAATAGACCCAAAATCTCTGGAGTAAACGATCTCTTCTGACTGCATAATCCAATAGACCTTCTTATCTTTTAAGCTTATTTGGCAAAGATGTTTTATTCATGACTGAATAAATACTAACGGATACATTCCTGCTTCTTGACTATCATATTTGTCTCTTTATATTCTATTTTAAATTAATCCTCAGGTGATCTTTTAGTTTTCAAATAACATTTCAGTGGTATCCATTTTACTGTTCACCAAATTTATTAGGTGTTTTACTCTTATTACTATTTTAATTTCTAATAACCTTACTTTAAAAAAAATGAGGGACAGAGAAATTTCTTGTCTATAGAAGTACAATGGTAGAGCTCAGGAACCAAACCCAGGCTATCTGGCTCCAGAATCCATGGTCTTAACCACTAAGTCATACTGTACATAGCACAAACTAAAAGCAGGAGAGGAAACATTTTAACAATCTTAGCTGTGAAGTTGGCAGAGAAGTAGGGCAGAGACTCAAAAGAGATATGGATCAAAGACATTTACCTCCAAATTTATTTTGAAAAATTTCAAACCTACAGAAAAGTTGAAAAAAGTATATGATTAATATTCATATACTTCTTTTAGCCAATTAAGCAATCAAACAATTGTTAACAATTATTGAACAATTGTTAACATTTTACAATACTTGCCTATCACCAAATGTGTATATAGGTATGTAATACCTATATACACACTTATAATACATATATACATCAATGTAATACAAATGTACATATATATTACATGTCCATATGGATATTATACAAATGATACATACACACATAAATATATACTTACAAAACATATATACATACAGTTAATGCATATATACATAGATACATTTTTTAATAATCAAAACATCTAAATGGGGCACTGGCTTGTTATTAGCAGTTCCACCAACCTGAACTACTTTAATTGTAAATTATTGATGGGCTCACAGCAATAACAAAACACTAAGATGCTGTTAGACATAAATGGTGCAGAAAATAGGGATTCCAAGCATCTAAACAACATTTATTTATTAAATACACAAATACAAAAAAAATTTACTGAGAAATTGCTATCTTGCTATGCACTAAGATAGTGTCAAAGAAAACCAGAGCAGGACAAAAGTTAAAGTGCTAAATGCAAAGTTTATTCAGGACTATTGCCATGGGGCAGAAAAACCCCAGTGTAGAGGTGAGCTTCATTTCAAATGCAGCATGGAAAAGGGAGGTCTTATAGCCAAGAAGCAGGGGGTGGCCAGCGAATGAAAAATTATTAAGAAGAGACATCAAATCTAGGGGGAATTCTGGCTGAACCAATCAAGAAGGATTTATTTATTCTTCTATTTATTTATATTTGAGATAAATAAATCACGTTGTCACCCATGCTGGAGTGCAGTGGTATGATCATAGCCCACTGAATCCATAGCACCTGAATCCTAACAGGATTTTTGCTGAAGGCAAGCCAGAGTATTCAGATACCAAGAATGGGAAGTGAAGAATTTTGATCAGATATAGAAGGTCATCAGATATTGAGGATGGCAGGATTCTTGCTAAATTGTCTTTCTGCATTATTTACTAGAACTACATTTTACAAGAGAGTACACAAGTCAGCCTAAGAGAAAGTTCAGAAGCCTGACTCTAGTTTGTTCAAGGGAAAAAGAGGCATTGTTCCCTTAAGTTTATTTCTCCTCTAGTTTGCTCATTTATGACTAGCAAAACCATCTGCTGGTACCTGGTGCAGGTTGCTAATTGTATTGTGAGATCAATGAGACATTTAATGAGAGGGATACCCATAAAGAAAAACAGAATGATAAAGGTTAGAGGCTGCTCGGCTGGGTTTTTTTCCTTCCAAGAAGGAAGCTTAGAAGCAGTGTTAGCACACCTCTCCCACTTGAAAGGACAGAATAGCATGTAGAGATTTATACTGTGAACTTTTTTCAAGAAGCAACACAGGAACTTAACAAGAAAACTGAAAGAAGCACAGGCTGTTTGAAAGAAGTGGCAGGCTACAGCCTACACTGTGAAACAGCCAAAAAACTCTAAGTCCCCAAAGTGTGAGAAGGGGAGAGACTGCCTCCAGGATATGCATCCCCATCAGGGAACCTGAAATCCAGGCCATGGGGGAAGGCTTTACCCTACCCAGAGCTGGGACTGATTTAGGGAATAGTGAGAAATATAAAAGTAGAGGCAGTAGTGGAAAGCACCTTGCAGGCATTCCCAATCTCTAGCATGGACTGAGGGAAACCATTCATTCCTTATTGTATCTCACAGGAACTCAAGGAAGTCAGCCAAGTAGCTCAGGCAGTGGTCACAGGTTGAAAGAAGACCCCAGTTGAATTTTGGGATATAATATTGAGTGGAAGCAAACTCCGTTGGCCAGAACTCAGGGAGCAAGTGGGAAGTACACTGCAGCCATGAGTGCAGGAGCCAGGCTGCCAAGGCTGCCTGGAGCTTAGCTCAGTGCTGCTAGCAGAACACTTCAGGAGTGAGAACAACTTTGCCAACTGTGTGGGATCTGGGTGAGGCTTACTGCCACCTGCTACTCTCCACTCTCTGTGCAAACTTTCTTCTGTGCAACAGAGGCAGTGACACTCCCCTCTGGAGCATTACCCCAGCAGCCTAATAAATGCCCTCTGACCCTCAGAGAGGCTGCAGCTTGCCACTCATGTGGAGAGTCAGAGCACAGCCCCAACCTGGCTGTGCCCCTCCACCCTCCCTGGTAGTGTAACACAAATGACAGAAACATTTAGGAGATTTATGGCCCTGCCCATCACCTAAGAAACCAGAATATCTCCTCTGGGCAAAGCAGGGAAAGCTCAAATCCTGCTACTATTACAGGAGCAGGTACTCTTTGGCAAGTGCTACCTCCTGGCTGGAGGCCAGCCAACACAGTCCACTACAGCATCTCTAGATAGAACAAGACTGTGCCCAGAAATGAGAAAACTGGTAGCTGACCTCAACTACCACCATTGCCTGCAACACACTGGCTAACCAGGATGTCTGAGTCTGTCCACATGCCCAGTTCACTACCATCATAATCAACATTCAAGAAAAACAACTCACTAAGGCTATCTATAATCAAGGATTCTCACAGAGTCTACATCACTCCCCTGCCACTCCCATCACAGCCGGTACTGGTACCAACTGCTGTGGTTTTGAGGAAAGGTAACATCACTAGAACCCTTATAGACTTCCCCCAGCACCAGCCTGGAGTATAGAAGCCCCACCGGGTGGTTAGACCCAGAAGGACAATCACTATAGTCTGGTTCTCAGGAACTCATACTCCTAGGGTATGGGAGAGAGCACCTCATCAATGGAACACCCCATGGGACAAAAGAATCCAGTTCTTCTGGGTAAATATCTGTCTCAAAATGCAACCATGTCAACATTTCCCTGGTCAGCTTTTTTTTCTGTAATTCCATATAATGTTCAACTAGTATGAAATCTGTGCATATTGGAACCACCCAATGCCAAGACTGCCTACACTTACTTTTGAACTGATTGTCTAGGTTCATAATAAAGAAGTCCCTACCTACCATGAAGGACCCTGACGCAAAGAAGACAAAATTCTCAACAGAATCAGAAGCATCTCTATAAAAATTCTATTATTTCCTTAACTTGAGTTATTAAAATACCTGGGACAAAAGAATCTGGATGTCAAGACTTAAATCGCAGATTTTTCCACTGGTGGGAAGTTTGTTTCAGCAGAGACACAATTGCTGTGCTGGGCTCAGTAGGGAAATTCTGCAGCTCTACTCCAACAGTCAGGCAGCCTTGGTGCTCATGAAAGATCTTACAGAAGGGGAATTCTTTCCTTCCTTTTCCACCACTGCAGACACAGCTGGGGCTTCTCCTATGGGAGCTCAGCATGGGTGCACCTATAGAGAGTCCTCCTGGAACACTTCAGAGTACTGCATTCCCACAGAAGGAGCACTCCCAAGGTTCATGTTTGCATGAGAGGCAGAGTCACAATTTCTTTCTATTTGGAATATCAACATCCTTACAGATGAAAAGAGGTGCCTCTCTTGGGACACGAGTGAGTCTTGGAGGTGGATAGCTTTACTGCTGGCCTCGTGGAAGAACTGAATTGGCTCCCATCCTTCTCCCTGATAAGACCTCAGTGTGTCTAATTGAGAGCTCCTTCAGCCACCTTCATCAAGGCTAGGACCTTTGCACACCATTGGGTATTGCATTTATCCATATGCTTTAGCTACAACCTGTTCCTACCCAGGGACACCTCCCCTACTGACCTGAAGCCTGAACCATCAACTCAGTAAATAAAATACTGGGGGTAAATTAAATAAATTAAAAAGTACATACCATGGGGGAATGAGATAAACTTCAACAGACCTCTGCCATTCCAATTCTATAGGAGATAGTGAACTTGCCCACACACTGAGTACATTGCTACTACAACTAATATCTGAGGAAGCCGTCATACAAAGACTATAATCAAGGAACTCAAACAGAGCCTTCACCTCTAAAAGCACCATCAAGAACAAAATTAGGGTAAAAAGAAAACTATAAACATTAAAGTCACATCCCTAAGGGAGAAAAAATGAAATTTTAGAAAAAGTCAAATCAAAAATAAATTCAAGAACACTTAGAAGAAATAGTCTACCCAAATAAGAAAGAACAAGAGGAGTAATTCTGGTAATAAATATGACAAAACAAGGTTCTATAACATTCTAAAAAGATTCCCCAGTAATGAATCCAAACCAAAATAAAATTGTTGAAATATCACATAAAGAATTCAGAAAGTCAATTATTAAGCTACTCAAGGAGATACTACAGAAAGGTGAAGACCAACATAAAGAAAATTTTAAAAAATTCAGGATAGAAATTGAAAAGTTCTAGAGAAATAGACATCATGAAGAAAAACCAATCGGAAGTTCTGAAAATGAAAAACTCATTTAGGGAATTACAAAATGCAGTGGAAAGTTTCAACTATAGACTAGAACAAGTAGAAGAAAGAATCTCAAAACTGAAAGCCAAAGATTTGTAATTAACCCAATCAGACAAATATAAGGAAAAATGAAACAAAAGAAATTAACAAAGTCTCAAAGAAATATGAGATTATGTAAAACAGCTAACCCTAACAATAATCAGTGTCCCTGAGGGAAAAGAGATGGCTTAAAATTTAGAAAACTTACTTCAGGGAATAATTGAGGAAAACTTCCCTGGCCTTGCTGGAGGTTTAGAAATCCAAATACAACAAGCTCAAAGAACTCCTGGGAAATTCACTGCAAAAAGATTATCACCAAGGCACATAGTCATTGTACTATCTAAAGTCAACATGAAGGAAAGTATACTAAGAGCTGGGAGAAAAAAGCATCAGGTAACTTATAGAGGAAAATCTATCAGACTAACAGCAGACTTCTCAGCAGAAACCTTACAAGCTAAAAGGTATTGGGGTTCTATCTTTAGTCTTCTTAAACAGAATAACTGTCAGTCAAGAATTTTTGAATCCAGCAAAATAAGTTACTTTCATAAATGAAAGAAAAAGTTATTTTTCAAACAAATGCTGAGGTAATTTGCTATTACCAAACCAGCACTACAATAAATGCTAAAAGGAGTTTTAAATCTTGAAACAAAAGCTTGATATGCACCAAAATAGAACCTCTTGAAAGCATAAAACTCAGAAAAAAAAGTATGTAGGTAACAATGAACATGATGAATAGATCAGTACCTAACATCTCAATATTAACATTAAATGTAAATGGCCTAAATGCTCCACTTAAAAGATACAGAATGGCAAAATGTATACAAAATCACAAACCAAATATCTGCTGTCTTCAAGAAGCTCACCTAACACATAAGGATTCATATAAACTCAAGGTAAAGGGGTGGAAAAAGATATTCCATGCAAATAAAAACCAAAAGAGAGCGGGAGTAGATATTCTTATATCAAACAAAACAGAATTTAAAGCAACAACAGTAAAAAAAAAAATGGGGCAAAGAAGGTTATTATGTAATGGTAAAAGGGTCAATCCAACAAGAATATATTACAATCATAAATTTACATGCACCTAACACTGGAGCTCCCAGATGTATAAAACAATTGCTACTAGACCTAAGACATGAGATTGGCAGCAACAAAATAATAGTGTGGGACTTTACTATTCCACTGACAGCACTAGACATATATTGAGACAGAAAGTCAACAAAGAAATAATGGATTTAGTCTGGGCATGGTGGCTCACACCTGTAATCCCAGCACTTTGGGAGGCTGAGAGGGGCAGATCACCTGAGGTCAGGAGTTTGAGATCAGCCTGGGCAACATGGTGAAACTCTGTCTCTACTAATAATACAAAAATTAGCTGGACATGGTAGTGGGTACATGTAATCCCAGCTATTCAGGAGACTGAGCAGGAGAATCACTTGAACCTGAAAAGTAGAAGTTGTAGGGAGCTGAGATCGTGCCACTGCACCCCAACCTGGGAGACAGAGTGAGACTCCATCTCAAAACAAAAGAAAAAAGAAACAAGAAACAATGGACTTCAACTACACTCTAGAATAGGTGGATTTAACAGATATTTACAGAACATTCTACCCAACAACTGCAGAATATATATTCTTCTCATAAGCACATGGAACATTCTCCAAAAGAGATCATACAATAGTCACAAAACAAGTCTAATACATATAAGAGAATTGAAATTATATCAAGTATCTTCTCAGATTACAGGGGAATAAAACTAAAAACCAGCCAGGAGGAGCCAAGATGGCTGAATAGAAAGAGCTCCGGTCTACAGCTCCCAGCGTGAGCAACGCAGAAGACGGGTGATTTCTGCATTTCCATCTGAGATACCAGGTTCATCTCACTAGGGAGTGCCAGACAGTGGGCGCAGGTCAGTGGGTGCGCGCACCATGCGTGAGCCGAAGAAGGGTGAGGCATTGCCTCACTCAGGAAGTGCAAGGGGTCAGGGAGTTCCCTTTCCTGGTCAAAGAAAGGGGTGACAGACGGCACCTGGAAAATTGGGTCACTCCCACCCGAATACTGCGCTTTTCTGAGGGGCTTAAAAAATGGCGCACCAGGAGATTATACCCCGCACCTGGCTCAGAGGGTCCTATGCCCATGGAGTCTCGCTGATTGCTAGCACAGCAGTCTGAGATCAAACTGCAAGGCGGCAGCGAGCCTGGGGAGGGGTGCCCGCCATTGCCCAGGCTTGCTTAGGTAAACAAAGCAACTGGGAAGCTCGAACTGGGTGGAGCCCACCACAGCTCAAGGAGGCCTGCCTGCCTCTGTAGGCTCCACCTCTGGGGGCAGGGCACAGACAAACAAAAAGACAGCAGTAACCTCTGCAGACTTAAATGTCCCTGTCTGACAGCTTTGAGGGGAGCAGTGGTTCTCCCAGCAAGCAGCTGGAGATCTGAGAATGGGCAGAATGCCTCCTCAAGTGGGTCCCTGACCCCGACCCCTGAGCAGCCTAACTGGGAGGCACCCCCAAGCAGGGACAGACTGACACCTCACACGGCCCGGTACTCCAACAGACCTGCAGCTGACGGTCCTGTCTGTTAGAAGAAAAACTAATAAACAGAAAGGACATCCACACCAAAAACCCATCTGTACATCACCATCATCAAAGACCAAAAGTAGATAAAACCACAAAGATGGGGAAAAAACAGAGCAGAAAAACTGGAAACTCTAAAAAGCAGAGTGCCTCTCCTCCTCCAAAGGAACGGAGTTCCTCACCAGCAATGGAACAAAGCTGGATGGAGAATGACTTTGACAAGCTGAGAGAAGAAGTCTTCAGATGATCAAATTACTCCGAGCTATGGGAAGATATTCAAACCAAAGGCAAAGAAGTTGAAAACTTTGAAAAAAATTTACAAGAATGTACAACTAGAATAACCAATACAGAGAAGTGCTTAAAGGAGCTGATGGAGCTGAAAACCAAGGCTCGAGAGCTACATGAATAATGCAGAAGCCTCAGGAGCCGATGTGATCAAATGGAAGAAAGGGTATCAGCAATGGAAGATGAAATGAATGAAATGAAGCGAGAAGGGAAGTTTAGAGAAAAAAGAATAAAAAGAAACGAGCAAAGCCTCCAAGAAATGTGGGAATATGTGAAAAGTCCAAATCTACATCTGATTGGTGTACCTGAAAGTGACGGGGAGAATGGAACCAAGTTGGAAAACACTCTGCAGGATATTATCCAGGAGAACTTCCCCAATCTAGCAAGGCAGGCCAACATTCAGATTCAGGAAATACAGAGAATGCCACAAAGATACTCCTCGAGAAGAGCAACTCCAAGACACATAATTGTCAGATTCACCAAAGTTGAAATGAAGGAAAAAATGTTAAGGGCAGCCAGAGGGAAAGGTCGGGTTACCCTCAAAGGGAGGCCCATCAGACTAACAGTGGATCTCTCAGCAGAAACTCTACAAGCCAGAAGAGAGTGGGGGCCAATATTCAACATTCTTAAAGAAAAGAATTTTCAACCCAGAATTTCATATCCAGCCAAACTAAGCTTCATAAGTGAAGGAGAAATAAAATACTTTACACACAAGCAAATGCTGAGAGATTTTGTCACCACCAGGCCTGCCCTAAAAGAGCTCCTGAAGGAAGTACTAGACATGGAAAGGAACAACCGTTACTAGCCACTGCAAAAACATGCCAAATTGCAAAGACCGTCAACCCTAGGAAGAAACTGCATCAACTAACAAGCAAAATAACCAGCTAACATCAAATGACAGGATCAAATTCACACATAATAATATTAACTTTAAATGTAAATGGGCTAAATGCTCCAATTAAAAGACACAGACTGGCAAATTGGATAAAGAGTCAAGACCGATCAGTGTGCTGTATTCAGGAAACCCATCTCATGTGCAGAGACACACATAGGCTCAAAATAATGGGATGGAGAAAGATCTACCAAGCAAATGGAAAACAAAAAAAGGCAGGGGTTGCAAACCTAGTCTCTGATAAAACAGACTTTAAACCAACAAAGATCAAAAGAGACAAAGAAGGCCATTCCATAATGGTAAAGGGATCAATTCAACAAGAAGAGCTAAGTATCCTAAATATATATGCACCCAATAAAGGAGCACCCAGATTCATGAAGCAAGTCCTGAGTGACCTACAAAGAGACTTAGACTCCCACACATTAATAATGGGAGACTTTAACACCCCACTGGCAACATTAGACAGATCAACGAGACAGAAAGTCAACAAGGATATCCAGGAATTGAACTCAACTCTGCACCAAGGGGACCTAATAGACATCTACAGAACTCTCCACCCAAAATCAACAGAATACACATTTTTTTCAGCACCACACCACACCTATTCCAAAATTGACCACATACTTGGAAGTAAAGCTCTCCTCAGTAAATGTAAAAGAACAGAAATTATAACAAACTATCTCTTGGATCACAGTGCAATCAAGATAGAACTCAGGATTAAGAATCTCACTCAAAACCGCTCAACTACATGGAAACTGAACAACCTGCTCCTGAATGACTACTGGGTACATAACAAAATGAAGGCAGAAATAAAGATGTTCTTTGAAACCAATAAGAACCAAGACACAACATACCAGAATCTCTGGGATGCATTCAAAGCAGTGTGTAGAGGGAAATTTATAGCACTAAATGCCCACAAGAGAAAGCAGGAAAGATCCAAAATTGACACCCTAACATCACAATTAAAAGAACTCAAAAAGCAAGAGCAAACACATTCAAAAGCTAGCAGAAGGCAAGAAATAATGAAGATCAGAGCAGAACTGAAGGAAATAGAGACACAAAAAACCCTTCAAAAAATTAATGAATCCAGGAACTGGTTTTTTGAAAGGATCAACAAAATTGATAGACCGCTAGCAAGATTAATAAAGAAAAAAAGAGAGAGGAATCAAATAGATGCAACAAAAAATGATAAAGGGGATATCACCACCGATGCCACAGAAATACAAAGTACCATCAGAGAATACTACAAACACATCTATTCAAATAAACTAGAAAATCTAGAAGAAATGGATAAATTCCTCAACACATACACTCTCCCAAGACTAAACCAGGAAGAAGTTGAATCTCTGAATAGACCAATAACAGGAGCTGAAATTGTGGCAATAATCAATAGCTTACCAACCAAAAAGAGTCCAGGACCAGATGGATTCACAGCCGAATTGTACCAGAGGTACAAGGAGGAACTCATACCATTCCTTCTGAAACTATTCCAATCAATAGAAAAAGAGGGAATCCTCCCTAACTCATTTTATGAGGCCAGCATCATCCTGATGCCAAAGCCTGGCAGAGACACAACCAAAAAAGAGAACTTTAGACCAATATCCTTGATGAACATTGATGCAAAAATCCTCAATAAAATACTGGCAAACCGAATCCAGCAGCACATCAAAAAGCTTATCCACCATGATCAAGTGGGCTTCATCCCTGGGATGCAAGTCTGGTTCAATATATGCAAATCAATAAATGTAATCCAGCATATAAACAGAACCAAAGACAAAAACCACATAATTATCTCAATAGATGCAGAAAAGGCTTTTGACAAAATTCAACAACCCTTCATGCTAAAAACTCTCAATAAATTAGGTATTGATGGGACATATCTCAAAATAATAAGAGCTATCTATGACAAACCCACAGCCAATATCATACTGAATGGGCAAAAACTGGAAGCATTCCCTTTGAAAACTGGCACAAGACAGAGATGCCCTCTCTCACCACTCCTATTCAACATAGTGTTGGAAGTTCTGGTCAGGGCAATGAGGCAGGAGAAGGAAATCAAGGGTATTCAGTTAGGAAAAGAGGAAGTCAAATTGTCCCTGTTTGCAGACGACATGATTGTATATCTAGAAAACCCCATCATCTCAGCCCAAAATCTCCTTGAGCTGATAAGCAACTTCAGCAAAGTCTCAGGATACAAAATCAATGTACAGAAATCACAAGTATTCTTATACACCAGCAACAGACAAACAGAGAGCCAAATCATGAGTGAACTCCCATTCACAATTGCTTCAAAGAGAATAAAATACCTAGGAATCCAACTTACAAGGGACGTGAAGGACCTCTTCAAGGAGAACTACAAACCACTGCTCAATGAAATAAAAGAGGATACAAAGAAATGGAAGAACATTCCATGCTCATTGGTAGGAAGAATCAATATCGTGAAAATGGCCATACTGCCCAAGGTAATTTACATATTCAATGCCATCCCCATCAAGCTACCAATGATTTCCTCACAGCATTGGAAAAAACTACTTTAAAGTTCATATGGAACCAACAAAGAGCCCGCATCACCAAGTCAATCCTAAGCCAAAAGAACAAAGCTGGAGGCATCATGCTACCTGACTTCAAACTATACTACAAGGCTACAGTAACCAAAACAGCATGGTACTGGTACCAAAACAGATATATAGATCAATGGAACAGAACAGAGCCCTCAGAAATAACACCGCATATCTACAACTATCTGATCTTTGACAAACCTGAGAAAAACAAGCAATGGGGAAAGGATTCCCTATTTAATAAATGGTGCTGGGAAAACTGGCTAGCCATATGGAGAAAGCTGAAACTGGATCCCTTCCTTACACCTTATACAAAAATCAATTCAAGATGGATTAAAGACTTAAACGTTAGAACTAAAACCATAAAAACCCTAGAAGAAAACCGAGGCATTACCGTTCAGTACGTAGGCATGGGCAAGGACTTCATGTCTAAAACACCAAAAGCAATGGCAACAAAAGCCAAAATTGACAAATGGGATCTAATTAAACTCAAGAGCTTCTGCACAGCAAAAGAAACTACCATCAGAGTGAACAGGCAACCTACAAAATGTGAGAAAATTTTTGCAACCTACTAATCCGACAAAGGGCTAATATCCAGAATCTACAATGAACTCAAACAAATTTACAAGAAAAAAACAAACAACACCATCAAAAAGTAGGCAAAGGACATGAACAGACACTTCTCAAAAGAAGACATTTATGCAGCCAAAAAACACATGAAAAAATGCTCACCATCACTGGCCATTAGAGAAATGCAAATCAAAACCACAGTGAGACACCATCTCACACCAGTTAGAATGGCAATCATTAAAAAGTCAGGAAACAACAGGTGCTGGAGAGGATGTGGAGAAATAGGAACACTTTTACACTGTTGGTGGGACTGTAAACTAGTTCAACCCTTGTGGAAGTCAGTGTGGCGATTCCTCAGGGATCTAGAACCAGAAATTCCATTTGACCCAGCAATCCCATTACTGGGTATATACCCAAAGGACTAGAAATCAAGCTGCTATAAAGACACATGCACACGTATGTTTATTGCGGCATTATTCACAATAGCAAAGACTTGGAACCAACCCAAATGTCCAAGAATGATAGACTGGATTAAGAAAATGTGGCACATATACACCATGGAATACTATGCAGCCATAAAAAATGATGAGTTCACGTCCTTTGTAGGGACATGGATGAAATTGGAAATCATCATTCTCAGTAAACTATCACAAGAACAAAAAACCAAACACCGCATATTCTCACTCATAGGTGGGAATTGAACAATGAGAACACATGGACACAGGAAGGGGAACATCACACTCTGGGGACTGTTGTGGGGTGAGGGGAGGGGGGAGGGACAGCATTAGGAGATATACCTAATGCTAGATGACGAGTTAGTGGGTGCAGCACACCAGCATGGCACATGTATACATATGTAACTAACCTGCACATTGCGCTCATGTACCCTAAAACCTAATATATAATAATTAATTAATTAATTAATTTGAAAAAACTCTAGAAGCCAACTCCAAAAGGAATAGTCAAAACTGTACAAATATTTGGAAACTAAATAATTTTCTCCTGAATGATTTTTGGATCAGCAATGAAATCAAGATGGAAATTTTAAATTATTTAAACTAAATAATAATAGTGACAAAAGTTATCAAAACCTCTGGGATACAGCAAAAGCAGTGCTAAGAGGAAAGTTCATAGCATTAAATGCCTACCTCAAAAAAGTCTTGAAGAGCATAAATTGACAACCTAATGTCACACCTCAAGGAAGTAAGAACAAAGTAAACCCAAAGGCAACAGAAGAAACAAAGTTCAGAGCAGAACAAGATGAAATTGAAACAAAAAAGTACAAAAGATAAATGAAACAAAAAGGTGATTCTTTAAAAAGGCAACAAAAATTTATAGATTGACAATTGGCCAGATTAACCAAGAAGAGAGAAGATCCAAATAAACTCAGTTAGAAATTGCAACCAGTACCACAGAAATATGAAAGATCATTTAAGCCTGCTATGAATGCCTTTATGTGCACAAACTAGAAAATCTAGAGGAAATGAATAAATTCTTGGAAACATACAACACTCTTAATTAAATTAGGAATAAATAGAAACCCTGAACAGATCAACAACAAGCAGCAAGATTAACTCAGTACTAAAAAAAAAATACTAATAAAAAAAATTCAAGAACCAGATGGATTCACAGCTGAATTCTACCAAGCAATCAAAGAATGGTTGGTACCAATCCCACTGAAACTACTCCAAAAGATTGAGAAAGAGGGAATCCTCCCTAAATAATTCTGTGAAGCCAGTATTACCCTAATACCCAAAGCAGGAGAGGACATAACAACAACAACAACAACAACAACAACAAAACTACAGACCAATATCCCAGATGAACATAGATGCAAAAATCCTCAACAAAATACTAAATATCTGAATCCAACAGCACAGCAAAAAGATTATACCCCATGATCACATGGGCTTCATCCTGGGGTGAAGAGATGGCTTAACATACAGAAGTCAATAAATGTGATACATCACATAAACACTATTAAAAACAAAAATCATGTGATCATCTCAATAGATGCAGAAATAGCATTCTATCAGATCCAGCATCACTTTATGATAAAAACCCTCAATAAAGTAGTTATATCAGATTGCTGCAAAAGGTAATTGCTGTTTTGCCATTAAAAGTAATGGCAAAAAAACACAATTTACTTTTGCACCAACCTAGTAGAAGGGACTTATCTCAAAAATGGTGAGCCATTGATTTGAGAGCAGCTGTGATGTTGTCCATGGCCATGATGAATTGGATAAGTAATGACTAAATGATCCTGTTGTTGAGTCTAACTTTTTCAGCCAGGTGGTAGATTCCTAGGAATGGTACCCAAATGGTGGCAAACATTTCTGAAAATGTAATAAGATCATGAAAGGAACTTGGCCTTGCTCTATAGCTGTTTTTCCTAAATTGTCTCCTTAGGAACTGAGATCAGCTACAAAAATACCTCTGAGTTTCTGAAAACTTTATTGTTCCAATAGTGAGAATTAGGTAAACTGGAGAAGGTGGGTGATAGATCAATAAAAGAAGGAAATTGTAGAAAATCAAGCAACATAAAGGGATTAGTAAAATTGGTAAGAAAAGAAGATCTAGTTCAGTAGGTCAGTTAAAGACAATAAGCATAGGTTCCACAGACAAAATAAGAAACATCAGGAGCTAGCAAATGTTCATAAAAATAATTATCTGATATCTTATGGTGACAATAGGATACAAATTTTGAGGGTGTAGAAAGGGCTTATTGGATGTGGTCTACATGCAGCTGGCTTGGGTCAGAGAAATTAGGCTGGGAGGGGGAATGAGATCATTTCAATTTACATTATGGATATCCTAGGAATCTATAGTGGCTTCGAGGCTTTATATTGGACTTAGTGACAACTAGATAAATGTACAGACAAATACTCATTGCCAAAATGAAGATTGCATTATTAGACCACGGCAGCTCTCACCATGGGCCTCTGGAGCCCCAGCAGGAGGAGACCCCTTAAAAAGTAGCTGGGGCAGCAAGCCAGCTGAGGTAAAGCCCAGAGGGTTTAGTTCAGTAGCATCTGTATCAGAGCATATTCAGGGAGGTCCATCCCCCTAGGCTAGACTTGCTCCCATAGGAGACTTTAGACCTAGGGGAATTTTCAGACCTGATATCCACAGGGCCGTCTTGCCCATCAGATGAGACTGGTCTGACCTGAGCACCCCTTGGTCTGCTGGCTTCTCCCAGGGCCACAGCCTGGCCATGTCTGCTTGCAGGACAGTCTTGGGTACCTGGGGGCCTACATTAGAGCTTCTCTTCTTGTAGACTGCGCATGACCAGTGGCAAGCCCCAGTGAAGTGACCACTATATCCATGCATTAGTCTGCCCACTCCCTTCCCATACTGCAGCTTCCTCCAGGCCCACAGCGACTCCCCACATCACTTTGCTGGCACACATCTGCACAGGTGGGTTTTACTTCATTGCCCCACCAGCACATGGAAGTGCAGTTTGCCTCTCCATTACCAACCACCATTGCAGATGGAGCCTTGGCAGGCCCAGAGGCAGCAACCATTGCCCTGTCAGCACCCTGCACTTGTACTAACACTGCAAAGAGAACAGCAGATCCTCCCCCAACCTGAATGATTGCTCCTGCTTTTGAGGCACAGGGAAAGCACCCAGACCTGCACCCACAAGCACCCTGCCCCCAAGCCAACACCACCTTCAATGCAATCACACACACTGTAAAGTTAGGGGGAGGCTCCCCATCTTCCCCCCCAGCTGCATTTCCTCTGCCACTGTGGTAAGTACCTTCAGGGAAGCAGGCACCCCAGCACCAACTATCACTCTGTCACAGCTGCACCTCAGCAACCCCCCACCAACTGCAGTGGATCCAAACCTTGAGGAGCCAAAGTTGGGACCAATACTAGTCCTCCAGAGTTAGAGCACACAGTTCAGGAGTTGGGAGCTGAGCATTGGCCCCCTAAAATCACCCAGAAATGAAGCCAGTTGGCCGAATCCACCTTATACCACAAACTAACCCTCAAGGTTATCAATAGGATAAAAGGAAAAACAAACATCCAAAGGCCAGCAATTTCAAAGATTAAAAGTAGATAAGCCCACAAAGATGAAAATGAATCAGCACAAAAATGCTCAAAATTCAAAAAGCCAGAGTGCCTTCTTTTCTCCAAATTATCACATCACCTCTCCAGTAAGAGTTCTGAACCAGAATGAGATGGCTGAAATGACAGAAATAGAATTCAGAATATGGATAGGAAACAAGATCATTGAGCTAAAGGAGTATATTAAAACCCAATGCAAGGAAGTTAAAAAATCATGAGAAACAATGTAGGAGGTGACAGACAAAATAGATAGTATAGAAAAAATGTAGCTGGCCTGATAGAGCTGAAAAACACATCTACAAGAATTTCATAATGCAATCACAGATATTATTAGCAGAATAGACAAAGCAGAGGAAAGAATCTTAGAAATTGAAGACTAGCTTTCTGAAATAAGAAAGTCAGACAAGAATAGAGAAAAAAGAATACCTCATTGACGTTCCTAAAAGAGATGGGTAGAATGGATGCAACCAGCAAAACATATTCCAGGATATCATCCATGAGAAATTCTCCAATCCAACTACAGAGGCCAATATTCAAATTCAGGAAATGCAGGCAACCCCAGTAAAATACTTTACAATAAGATCATCCCAAAGACACACAATCATCTCTAAGGTCAAAATGAAAGAAAATATATTAAAGGCAACTGGAGATGAAGGTCAGGTCACCTAAAAAGGGAAGCCCTTCAGACTAACAGTGGACCTCTCAGTTGAAACCCTACAAGCTAGAAGAGAGTGGAGGCCAATATCAATATTCTTTAAAAAAGAAATTCCAATTCAGAGTTTCATATCCAGCCAAACTAAGCTTCATAAGAGAAGAAAAAATAAAATCCTTTTCAGATAAACAAATTCTGATGGAATTGTTTACCACTAGACCTGTCTTACAAGAGCTCCTGAAAGAAGCACTAAATATGGAAAGGAAAGACCATTACCACCTACTACAAAAACACACTGAAGTATAGAAATCAGTGACACTATAAAGCAATAACATTAACAAGTCTGCAAAATAATCCTCTAACATCATGATGGTAAGATCTAATCCACACATATCAATACTAACCTTGAATGTAAATGGGTAAAATGCCCCAATTAAAAGACACACAGTGGCAAGATGGATAAAGAACCAAGATCCATTGTTATGCTGTCTTCAAGAGACCAGTGTTATATGTAATAATACACATAGGCTCAAAATAAAGGGAGGAAAATGTGCCAAGCCAATGGAAAACAGAAAAAAAGTAGGGGTTACAATCCTAGTTTCGGACAAAACAGACATGAAGCCAATAAAGATAAAAAAAGGCAAAAAAAGGGCATTACACAATGGTAAAGGGTTCAATCAAACAAGACAACCTAACTAACTTAAATATATATGGACTCAACACAGGAGCACAGATTTATAAAGCAAGTGCTTCAAGTCCTTCAAAGAGACTTAGACTCTCACACAATAATAGTGGGAGACTTTAACATCCCATTGACAATATGATACAGATCATTGAGACAGAAAATTAAAAATCATCAAGACAGAAAATTAACAAAAATATTTAGGACCTCAACTCAGCACTAAATCAAATGGACATGATATATATATACAGAATTCTCCACCCAAAAATAACAGAATATACATTTTTCTCATCACCACATGACACGCACCCTAAAATTGATAACATAATCAGAAGTTAAAAACTCCTCAGCAAATGCAAAAGAGCTAAAATCATAACAAACAATTTCTTGGACCACAGTGCAATCAAATTAGAAATCAAGACTAAGAAATTCACTCAAAATGATACAGTTACATGGAAGTTGAATAATCTGCTCTTGAAGTACTTTTGGGACAAGAAATTAAGGCAGAAGTCCAAAAGTTATTCAAAACTAATGAGAACAAAGAGACAATGTACCAAATCTCTGGGACACCGCTAAGGCAGTGTTAAGAGATAAATTTATAGCACTAAATGACTGTATCAAAAGTTAGAAAGATCTCAAGTTAACAACCTATCATTACAACTAAAAGAACTAGAGAACCAAGAGCAAACAAATCCCAAAGCTAGCAGAAGATAAGAAATAAACAAAATCAGAGCTGAACGGAAGGAAATTTAGACACACACAAAAAAGCCATTCGAAAAAACCAATGAATCCAGGAGGTGATTTTTTGAAAAAAAATTAATAAAATAGATAGACAGCTAGCTAGATTAATAAAGGAAAAAAGAGAAGACTCAAATAAACACAATGAGAAATGACCAGGGGAATATTACTACTGACACCACAGAAATACAACAAACATCAGTGAATATTATGAACACCTCCATGCACATAAACTAGAAATTATAGAAGAAATGGATAAATTCCTGGACACATACACCCTCTCAAGAATGACCCAGGAAGAAATTGAATCTCTGAACAGACCAATAACAAGGTCAAAATTTGAGTCAGTAATAAATAGCCTACCAACAAAAAAAGACTAGGACCAGATGGAGTCACAGCTGAATCCTACCAGATGTACAAAGAAGAGCTGGTATCATTCCTGCTGAAACCAGTGCAAAAAATTGAGGAGGAGGGACTACTCCCTAACTCATTCTATGAGGCCAGCATCAACCTGATGACAAAACTTGGTAGAGATACAAAAAAAAAAAAAAAAAAGAACAAAGAAAAACTTCAGGCTAATATTCTTGATGAACATTGATGCAAAAATCCTCAACAAAATACTGGCAAACCAAATACAGCAGCACATCAAAAAGCTTATCAAGTAGGCTTCATCCCTGGGACACAAGTCTGGTTCAACATACTCAAATCAATAAATATGATTCATTACATAAACAGAACTAAAGAAAAAAAATGCACGATTATCTCAATAGATGCAGAAAAAGGTTTTTGATAAAATTCAACATCTTTTTTGTGTTAAAAAACTTTCAAGAAACTGGATATTGAAAGAATGTACCACAAAATACTAAGAGCCATCTATGAAAAGCCCACAGACAATATCATACTGAAAGGGAAAACGCTAGAAGCATTCCCCTTGAAAATCGGCACCAGACAAAGATGCCCACTCTCACCACTACTATTCAATACAGTATTAGGAGTCCTGGACATAACAATCAGAAAAGAGAAAAAAATAAAACACATCCAAATAGGAAAAGAGGAAGTCAAACTATCACTGTTTGCAGACTACATGATTCTATATCAAGAAAGCCCCAGAGTCTAAGCCCAAAAGCTTCTTTAGCTGATAAACAACTTCGGCAAAGTCTCAGGATACAAAATCAATGTACAAAAATCACAAGCATTCTGATACACCAACAATAGTCAATTCAAGAGCCAAATCAGGAATGCAATCTCATTCAAAATTGCCACAGAAAGAACACAATACCTATCAATGAAGCTAATCAGGGAGGTAAAAGATCTCTACAGGAACTAAAAAACACTGGTCAAAGAAATCAGAGATGACACAAATGAATGGAAAGGCATTCCATGCTCATAGATAGGAAGAATCAATATCATAAAAATGGTCTTATAGCCCAAAGCAATTTATAGATTCAATGCTATTACTATCATTTGATTCTTCACAGAACTAGAAGAAAACATTTTAAAATTCATAGGGAACTGCAAAAGAGCCTGACTAGCAAAGGCAATTCTAATCAAAAATAACAAAACTGGAGGCATCACACTACCCAAATTCAAACTATACTACAGGGCTGTAGTAACCAAAACAGCATGGTACTGGTACAAGACCAGAAACATAAACCAACGGAACAGAATAAAGGATGCCTGAATCAGACCACACACCTACAACCATCTGATCTTTGACAGATCTGACAAAAACAGGCAACAGGGAAAGGATTCCTTATTCAGTAAATGGTGCTGGGATAACTGGGTAATCATATACGGAAAATTGAGCCTGGGCTCCTTCCTCACACCACATGCAAAAATTAATATGGATTAAAAACTTAAATGCAAAACCCAAAACTATAAAAATTCTGGAAGACAACTTAGGCAGTACCATTCAGGATATAGGAATGAGCAAAGGTTTCATGATGAAGACACTGAAAGCAATTGCAACTAAAGCAAAAAATTGACAAATGGTATCTGATTAAAAGAGCTTCTGCACAGCAAAAGAAACTACCAACAGAGTAAACAGGCAACCTACAAAAGGGGAGAAAATTTTTACAATCTATGCATCTGACAAAGGTCTAATATACAGCATCTATAAGGAACTTAAACAAATTTGCAAAAAAAATTAAAAAGTGGGCAAAAGACATAAATGGACACTTCTGAAAAGAAGACACATGTGGCCAAAAATAATAGGAAAAAAAGCTCAGCATCACTGGTCATTAGAAAAACACAAATCAAAACCTCAATGAGATACCATCTCACACTGATTAGAATGGCTATTACTTAAAAGTCAAAAAGCAACAGATGCTGGCAAGGTTGTGGAGAAAAAAGTATGCTTTGACACTGTTGGTGGGAGTGTAAATTAGTTCAACATTGTGGAAGACAGTGTGACAATTCATCAAAGACCTAGAGGCAGAAATACTATTTGATCCAGCAATCCCAATACTGAGTATATACCCAAAGTGATATAAATTGTTCTATTAAAAACATGCACATGTATGTTCACTGCAGCACTGTTCACAATAGCAAAGATGTGGAATCAACCTATATTTCCATCAATGATAGAAGAAAGTAGAGGGAATCAAAGAAGTCAGTCCAGCTGAGCTCCACCTGGAGCCAGGAAGAATTCCCCATTGTGGAGAAAAGATAAATGAGAGATCCCCAGCAGTCCACATTCCCACTGTAGATGCCTGAAATGATATCTTTTTTTAAGGTGCATATGAAATGTTACCCATCCCATGAAGCTTTTCCTGATTATCTGGAAAAATATAGGAACGTTCACTCATTTTAAACAATTCGTAGTTTATTTATGCTTCTTTTTTAAAATGTTCAACTTGTATTTTAAGTTTAGGGGTACATGTGCAGGACATGCAGGTTTGTTACATAGGTAAATGTGTGTCATTGTGGTTTGCTGCCCAGATTATCCCCATCATCCAGGTATTAAGCCTAGCATCCACTAGCTATTCTTCCTGATCCTCTCCCTCCTCCCACCTCCCACCCTCTGACAGGCCCCAGTGTGTGTGTTTTTTCCCCCGTGTGTCCATGTGTTCTCATCCTTTAGCTCCCTCTTGTAAGTGAGAACATGTGGTATTTGGTGTTCTGTTCCTGCATTAGCCTTCTAAGGTTAATGGCCTCCAGCTCCATCCATGTTCCTGCAAAGAACAAGATCTCATTCCGGGGCTGTATAGTATTCCATAGTATACATGTACCACATTTTTGTTTATTCAGTCTATCATTGATGATAGAACTCCTCAGCCCTCATGGGCTCTGAGACTAGTATTAGGAGCTGCCTGGAGTCCATGGCAGTCCAATAATATTATCAAGTATTGTTTCAGACAGTGCATTCATGACAGATCTCACACATCCCTCAAAACCAAGCAGCTGTAGTAAAACCCCACCCCCAGCAGCAGAGCTGACTTGCACCTCCATGCACCTTTAGGATGCCTGGGTATGGGCCTCTCTGCATATCATCTAGGTGCCTGAGGACAGGTCCACCTCATCCACTGCCATTAATGTCATCATGTTCCATCTGGGGTCCTGAAAGACGTGCCCAGCTTGCCACTGCTGCTGCCACCTATACATGTTGTCTGAGGACCTGGGAATTGATCCACCCTAACCACCACTGGAGATACCTGCCAGCACCTTTAAGTACCTCTGTGCAATGTTTTCACTACAAATAAACATCATTTTATAGAGGTAAACAATAAAAAAGAAAAAGGAACAAAGAATATACAAAATAATCAGAAAACAATGAAAAAAATGACAGAAGTAAGATCTCCTCTATCATCAAAAACCTTGAATGTGAACAATTTATATTCCCAAATTAAAAGATATAGTCTGGCCAAACGGATGGTGACAGTTTGGAAGTGTGTCCCCACCTAAATCTCATGAGGAAATGTAACCCCCAATGTTGAATGTGGGTTCTGGTGTGGGGTGGTTGAATCTTGGGGGAAATTTTCTCATGAATGGTTTATCAACATCCGTCTTTGTACTGTCTTCATAACAGTGAGTGAGTTCCCATGAAATCTGATCATTTAAAAGTGTGTAGCATCTCTGCCACTCACTCTCTTACTTCTGCTCCCACCATGAGAGAGGCCTGCTCCCTCTTCACCTTCTGCCATGATTGCAAGCTTCCTGAGGCCTCCCCAGAAGCAGGTGCTGGTATTATGCTTCCTGTACAGCCTTCAGAATCATGAGTGAATTAAACCTCTTTTCTTTTAAATTACCCAGTCTCAGATATTTTTTATAGCAGTACAAGAATGAACTAATAGAGATGGGGAAAAAATTATATCCTGCCTTTAAGAAACTCACTTCACCTGCAAAGATATACAAGGACTGAAAGTGAAGGGATGGGAAAAATATTTCATGCAAATGGAAACAAAAAGCATGCAAGAGAAGCTATATTTATAACAGACAAAATTGAAATTCAGTCAGAAGAACATGAAAAGAGACAAAGAGGGCACTATATTATGATAAAAAATGAATTCATCAGAGATATATCACAATTCAAATGTATATACACCCAAAATTGCAGAACTCAGATATACAAAGCAAATATAATTAGAACCACTGAGAGAGACCCCAATAAAATAATAGTTTGAGATTTCAACATCCAATTTTCAATATTGGACAGATCATCTAGACAGAAAATTGACAAAGAAACATTGGATTTAAACTTCACTTTAGATCAAATGAACCTAACAAACATTTACAGAATATTTCTCCCAACAGCTACAGCATACACGTTTTTCTCTTCATCACATGGAACACTTTTCAGGCTAGGCAATATGTTAGGCCACAAAAAAAAACTTCAACAAAAGTTGTTTAAAAAATCACATCAAGTAACTTTGAGAATATAATAGAATAAAATTCAATATTAACAAGAGGGACTTTGGAAACTTAACAAATACATAGAAATTAAACAACATGTTCCTGAATGACCACTGAGTCAAAGAAGAAATTACAAAGAAAATTAAAAAAAATTAGCAACAAATACAAATGAAAATGCAGAAACAGAAAATAAAATACCCTGAATTCTCACTTATAAGTGGGAGCTAAACATTGAATACACATAGACGTAAAGATGAGAACAATAAACACTGGAGAATACAAGTGAGGAGGAGAGAGGGAGAGAACGAGGGCTGAAAAACTTCATCTTGGGTACTTGAGATGGATTCATTCTTACTCCAAACTTCAGCATCATGCAAGCAATATACCTTTGTAACAAACCTGCACATGTGCCCCCGAATCTATAACAAAAATTGAATAAAATCCAAAATATATTGAAACTAGTGGGATATAATCAATGCAGAATTTTGAGGGATGTTTATACCAATAAATTACAACACTAAAACAATTGAAATGTTTCAAATAAACAACCCAACAACACACTTCAAGAGCTAGAAAAGCAAAACCAAAATTAGTAGAAGAAAAGAAATAATAAAGAGCAAAGAACAGTAAACAAAATAGAAGACAGAATGAAAAGTATATTGTTGGAAAAGATAAAATTAATATACTATTAGCTATACTAACCAGCAATAAAGAGAGAAGACTCAAATAAATAAAATCAGAAGTGAAAAAGGTGGCAACTTATATCACAGAACTACAAAGGGTTGTTAGAGATAATTAAAAACAAACATATCTTTTTTGTGTAATTTTTTTTTCTTTTTTCTTATTATACTTTAAGTTCTAGGGTACTGGTGTACAACGTGCAGGTTTGCTACATATGTATACATGTGCCATGTTTGTGTGCTGCACTCATTAACTCGTCATTTACATTAGGTATATCTCCTAATGCTATCCCTCCCCCATCCCCCTATTCCATGACAGGCCCCAGTGTGTGATGTCCCCACCCTGTGTCCAAACGTTATTGTTCAATTCCCACCTATGAGTGAGAACATGCAGTGTTTGGTTTTCTGTCCTTGCAAGAGTTTGCTCAGAATGATGATTTCCAGCTTCATCCATGTCCTTGCAAAAGACGTGAACTCATCCTTTTTTATGGCTGCATAGTATTCCATGGTGTATATGTGCCACATTTTCTTAATCCAGTCTATCATTGATGGATATTTGGGTTGGTTCCAAGTCTTTGCTATTGTGAATACTGCTGCAATAAACATACATGTGCATATGTTTTTATAGTAGCATGAATTATAATCCTTTGGGTATATACCCAGTAATGGGATCACTGGGTCAAATGGTATTTGTAGTTTTAGGTCCTTGAGGAATCACCACACTGTCTTCTACAATGGTTGAACTAGTTTACAGTCCCACCAGCAGTGTAAAAGTGTTCCTATTTCTCCACATCCTCTTCAGCATCTGTTGTTTCCAGACTTTTTAATGATCGCCATTCTAACTGGTGTGAGATGGTATCTCATTGTGGTTTTGATTTGCATTACTCTGATGACCAGTGATGATGAACATTTTTTCATGCATCTGTTGGCTTCATAAATGTCTTCTTTTGAAAAGTGTTTATTCATATTCTTTGTGCACTTTTTGATGGAGTTGTTTGATTTTTTTCTTGTAAATTTGTTTAAGTTCTTTGTAGATTCTGGATATTAGCCCTTTGTCAGATGGGTAGATTGCAAAAGTTTTCTCCCATTCTGTAGGTTGCTTGTTCACTGTGATGGTAGTTTCTTTTGCTGTGCAGAAGCTCTTTAGTTTAATTAGATCCCATTTGTCAATTTTGGCTTTTGTTGCCATTGCTTTTGGTGTTTTAGACATGAAGTCCTTGCCCATGCCTATGTCCTGAATGGTATTGCCTAGGTTTTCTTCTAGGGTTTTTATGGTTTTAGGTCTAATATTTAAGTCTTTAATCCATCTTGAATTAATTTTTGTATAAGGTGTAAGAAAGGAATCCAGTTTCAGCTTTCTACATATGGCTAGCCAGTTTTCCCAGCACCATTTATTAAATAGGGAATCCTTTCCCCATTTCTGGTTTTTGTCAGGTTTGTCAAATATCAGATGGTTGTAGATGTGTGGTGTTATTTCTGAGGCCTCTGTTCTGTTTCGTTGGTCTATGTCTCTGTTTTGGTCCCAGTAGCATGCTGTTTTGGTTACTGTAGCCTTGTAGTATAGTTTGAAGTCAGGTAGCATGATGCCTCCAGCTTTGTTCTTTTTGCTTAGGATTGTCTTGGCAATGTGAGCCCTTTTTTGGTTCCATATGAACTTTAAAGTAGTTATTTCCAATTCTGTGAAGAAAGTCATTTGTAGTTTCATGGTGATGGCATTGAGTCTATAAATTAACTTGGGCAGTATGTCCATTTTCACAATATTGATTCTTCCTATCCATGAGCATGGAATGTTCTTCCATTTCAAACAAACATATCTTACAAATTAGAAACTCTGAGGAAATGGATAAATTACAGGATAGGATACAAACTACAAGGATTGAATCAGGAAGGAATTAGAAAACCTGAAGAAATCAATAATGAGTGAGGAGATCGAGTCAATAATAAAAATCTTCCCCACCAAAAATGTCAAGAACAGATGGCTTCACTTCTGAATTCTACCAAACATATATAGAAGACATAACATGTATAAACTTCTCAAAGTATTCCCCAAAATTTGAAGGACAGGGAATTCTTTATACATTGTTCTATGAATCAAGCATTATCCCAATACCAACCCAGACAAGAACACACCACCACCAAAATAAAAACAAGCCAAACCAAACACAAAGGCCAGTACAGGCCAATATCCCTTCTGAACATAGGTACAAAATTCATTTTTAAAAAATCACCAAAGTAACTCCAATAACACATCAAAAAGATAATGCACCATGATCAAGTGGAATTTATCTCAGGGATACAAGGATGATTAAACATAGGCAAATCAATAAATGTGATGCATCATACCAACAACTAGAGAACAACTGATCATTTCATTTGATTCAGAAAATGCATTTAATAAAATTCCCTTTGTGATTGAAACTCTCTACAAATTATACATAGAAGGAACTTACTTTAACATAATAAAGGCTATATATGATAAACCCACTTCTAGCATCATACTGAATGAGGAGAATCTGGAGCCATTCCTTAAGAACAAAAACAAGGATGACCGCTTTTCCCACTCTAATTCAACATGGTACTGCAAGTCCTAGCAAAAGCAATGAGAAAAGAGAAAGAAATAATGGTATTCAAATTGGAAAAGTGGGAGTCAAATTATTTCTCTCTGCAGATGGCATGGTCTTATATATAGAAAAATCTAAAACTTCACAACAAAACTTTTGGAACTGTGAACAAATTCAGTAAAGTTTTGGGATACAAATTTAATAGAAAAAATTAGTAGCATGCCTATTCACCGTAATTAACTACATGAAAGGGAAATTAAGAAAGAAATCCCATTTACAATAGCTTCAAAAAGTAAGAATAAATGTAAACAAGAAGGTGAAAATTCTCTATAAGAAAAACTATAAAACATTGATGAAAGTTGAAGAGGACACAAACAAATGGAAAGATGATCCATGCTCATGGGTTGGAAAAATTGATATTGTTAACATGATCAAACTACCCAAAGTAATCAACAGACTCATTGCAATCCCTATCAAAATACAAAAGATATTCTTTACAAAAATAGTACAGGCAATCCTAAAACTTGTCTGGAACCACAAAATAACTTGAATAGCCAAAGCAATTTGATTAAAAAGAACAAAGCTTTAGGCCTTACACTACCTGACCTCAAAATATACTACAAATCTTTAGTAATCAAGACATCATGGCATTGGTATAAAAGCAGACACATAAACCAATGAAACAGAATAAAGAACTTAAAATAAATCCACATATTGACAACCAACCGATACTTGACAAAGGTGCCAAGAACATACACTGGGGAAAATATATCCTCTTTAACAAATATTGCTAGGAAAACTGGATATCCATATGCAGAAAAATAAACCTAGACTCCATACTCACATCATATACAAAAATCAACTCAAAATGTGTGAACAACTAAAATGTAACACTCAAACTTATTTTTAAAAAGCTAGAAGAAAGCATAGGGAAAAACACTTCAGGATATTTGCAAAGATTTTATGGTTAAGACTTCAAATGCACACATAGTTAAAAAAATAAAGAAATGGGCAGAAAAGCTGAAAATCTTCTGCACAGCAAAGGAAAGGACATAATCTACCAAGTGAAGAGACATCTGTGGAATGGGAGGAAATATTTGCAAACTATATATCTGACAGAAGACCAATATCAAGCATATACAAAGAACTCAAACAAAAATACAGCAAAAACCAATAATCTCATTAAAAAGTGGGCAAAAGATTTGAATAAACATTTCTCAAAAGAAGATATCCAAATGGCCAAAAGGTATAAGATAAAGTACTCAATATCACTAGTTATCAAGGAAATGAAAACCAAAACTACAATGAGATATCATCTAATCCCAGTTAAAATGGCTGTTATCAAAAAGACAAGAAATAACGCTTGCAGATAAAAATGTGGAGAAGTGGGAACTCTTACATATTGCTACAGGAAATTGAAATTAGTACAGCCATTATAGAAAACAATATGAGAGTTTCTCAAAACCTAAAAATCTGACTACCATGTGTTCCAACAATCTCACTACTGGACATGTATCCTAAGGAAAAGAAAAGAGTATATCAGAGGGATATACTATTTTAGGATTGCCTGTACTGTTTTTGTAACGGATATCTTACACTCATATGTTTATTGCAGCACTATTCACAAAAGCCAAGGTATTGTATCAACCTATGCACCCATCAATGGATGAATAAAGAAAATGTGGGGAGATCATAGGATCATGGTGGATGGGAAGCAGGACTAGATTGCAGCTCTGACTCAGACAGACAGAGCAGTGTGTGGAGGCCTGCATCATGAATTTTTGCTCTGGAATGACTGCAGGAATAAATCAGGAAATCTGAGAGGACCCACAGACCCTCTGAAGGAAGTGGATTGCTCCTGCAGGACTCAGGATATACCCCATATTCTGTGAGTGCCCAAACTGTAAAAGTGGGAAAGGAAGATTGTCCACCCCAGAACACACACCCCCACTGGGGAAACTGAAGGTCTAGATTATGGGAGGAGATTCTGACCTTAACTGGAACTGAATCAATTTAGAGAGCTGAGCAAAATACAGGAGTAGAGGAAGCAGCAGGAAAAGCCCTGTGACCTTGCTGGGTCACCTAGCAAACCATTTCTGCCTGGCCTCACAGGTGTCCTTTGGAAGGGCAGCCAGAGGTACTGGGAAAAGTCCACTGGGAGAAGGAAATCTCCACTGAACTTTGGAACAATTTGTACTGATCGAGAAGTCTCCTGGCCAGAACTCAGTGGAGGGCATGAATCTGGTGTGCAGACTCCACAGGCAGAGGAAGAAGGTAAGCCATACTTGCTTTTGCAGCTGGGAGGCAGGCAGCCTGGAGCAAGTTCTCAGCCTTGCTTACCCACTGCCTGGAAACAGACTTGTTGCTGTTGGTGGGAGCACAGAGGGAGTGAGACTGGCCCTTTGGATTGCGTGGGAGCTGGATAAGTCCTGTGACTGATGGCTTTCCCTCACTTCCCGGACAACCAGCAAGACACAGTAGAGACAGCCATAATTCTCCTAGGAACATAACTCAAGTGACCTGGGAACCTCACCCCTATCCCCCACAGCAGCCACAGCAAGACCCACCCAAGGAGAATCTGAGCTCAGACATGCCAAGCCCTGCTCCCACCCATGGTCATTCCCTTCCCACCCTGGTAACTGAAGACAAAGATCATATACTCTTGGGAATTCTAGGGACCCACCTACCACCTGTTCCTCCCCATACTACTACAGCTGATGGTCTCTGGAAAGTACCACTTCCCGGCAGGAAGCCAACCAGCACAAAAATAGTGCATTAAACCACCAAAGCTAAGAACCCTCACAAAGTTCATTTCACCCCCATGCCACCTCCACTTGAATGGGTTCTGGTATCCATGGCTGAGAGACCCATAGACAGTTTACATCAAGGACTGTGCAGACAACCCCCAGTACCAGCCTGGAGCCTGGTAGACTTGCTGGATGGCTAGATCCAGAAGAGAGACAACAATCACTACAGCTCAGCTCTCAGAAAGCCACATCCATAGGAAAAGGAGGAGAGTACTACATCAAGGGAACATGCCAGGGGACAAAAGAATCTGAACAACAGCCTTCAGCCCTAGACCTTTCCTCTGACAGAGCCAGAGGAAACTGGAAAAGAAACCAGAAAACCAACTCTGGTAATATGACAAAACAAGGTTCTTTAACACCACCCAAAAATTGCACTAGCTCACCGTCAATGGATCCAAACCAAGAAGAAATCCCTAATTTACCTGAAAAAGAATTCAGGAGGTTAGTTATTAAGCTAATCAGGGAGACATCAGAGAAAGATGAAGGCCAATGTAAGGGGAAAAAAAAGATATCAGAAGTGAAGAGAGAAATATTCAACAAAGTAGATAGCATAAATAAAAAACAATCAAAACTTTAGGAAACAATGGACACACTTACAGAAATGCAAAATGCTGTGGAAAGTCTCAGCAATATAATCAAACAAGTAGAAGAAGGAAATTCAGAGTTTGAAGAAAAGGTCTTTGAATTAATCCAATCCAACAAAGACAAAGAAAAAAGAATAAGAAAATATGAACAAAGCCTCCAAGAAGTCTGGAATTATGTTAAATGACCAAACCTAAGAATAATTGGTATTCCTGAGGAAGAATAGAAATCTAAGAGTTTGGAAAATATATTTGGGGGAATAATCAAGGAAAACTTCTCCCGCTTTGCTAGAGACCTAGACATCCAAATATAAGAAGCACAAATTCAATGCAAAAAGATCATCACCTAGGTAAATTGTCATCAGGTTATCTAAAGTTAGGATGAAGGAAAGAAACTTAAGAGCTGTAAGATGAAAGCACCAGGTAACCTATAAAGGAAAATCTATCAGATTAACAGTTGGTTTCTCAGAAGAAACTCTACAAGCTTGAGGACATTGGGGCCCTATCTTTAGCCTCCTCAAACAAAACAATTATCAGCTAAGAATTTTGTATCCAGAAAAACTTTCATATATAAAGGAAAGATACAGTCATTTTCAGACAAACGAATGCTGACAGAATTCACCACTACCAAGCCACCACTATGAGAACTGCTAAAAGGAGCTCTAAATCTTGAAACAAATCCTGGAAACACATCAAAACCAAACCTTTTTAGGTATAAATCTCACAGAACCTATAACACAAAAATACAATTTAAAAAACAAAATTGTAAAAATACAATTAAAACAAAAAACCAAGGTACACAGAAAACAAATAGAACAATGAATGGAGTGGTACCTCACATGTCAATGCTAACATTGAATGTAAATGGCCTAAATGCTCTACTTAAAAGATACAGAATTGCAGAATGGATAAGAATTCACCAACCCAACTATCTGCTGCCTTCAAAAGACTCACCTAGCACATAAGGACTCACATAACTCACATAAACTTAAGATAAAGGGGTGGAAAAAGACATTTCATATAAATGGACACTAAAAGTGAGCAGGAGTAGCTATTCTTATATCACACAAAACAAACTTTAAAGCCAGAGCAGTTTTTAAAAAAAAGACAAAGAGGGACATTATATAATGATAAAAGGCCTTGTCCAACAGGAAAATATCACAATCCTTGTCCAATGGGAAAATTTCACAATCTTAAACATATATGCACCTAATACTGGAGCTCCCAAATTTATAAAACAATTACTAATAGACCTAAGAAATGAGATAGACAGCAACACAATAATATTATCGTGTTGGTAATAATAGGGCACTTCAATACTCCACTGACCACACTAGACAGGTCATCAAGACAGAAAGTCAACAAAGAAACAATAGATTTAAACTATACCCTGGAAAAAATGGATTTAACAGATACAAACAGAACATTCCATCCAACAACCACAGAATATACATTCTATTCAACAGTCACTGGAACTTTCTTCAAGATAGACCATATGATAGGCCACAAAATGAGCCTCAATAAATTTTAAAAAGTTGAAATTACATCAAGCACTCTCTCAGACCACAGTGGAATAAAGCTGGAACTCAACTCCAAAAGGAACCTTCAAAACCATGCAAATAGATGGAAATTAAATAATCTGCTCCTGAATGATCATTGGGTCAAAAGTGAAATCAAGATGGAAATTTAAAAATTATTTGAACTGAATGACAATAGGGACACAACCTATCAACACCTCTGGGTTAGAGCAAAGGCAGTTCTAAGAGGAAAGTTCATAGCCCTAAACACGTACATTGAAGTGTCTGAAGGAGCACAGACAATCTAAGGCCACACCTCAAGGAACTAGAGAAACAAGAACAAACCAAACCCAAACCCAGCAGAAGAAAGGAAATAACCAAGATAAGAGCAGAACTAAATGAAATTGAAACAACAAAAATTACAAAAGATAAATGAAATGAAAGCTAGTTCTTTGAAAAGATAAATAAAATTGATAGACCATTAGCAAAAATAACCAATAAAAGAGAGAAAATCCAAATAAGTTCAATAAGAAATGAAACAGGAAATATTACAACTGACATCACAGAAATATAAAAGATCATTCAAAGCTACTATGTATGTTTTTTTTGCACACAAACTAGAAAACCTAGAAAAGATGGATAAATTCCTGGAAAGATGCAACCCTCCTAGATTAAATAAAAAAGAATTTGATACCCTGAAAACACCAATAACAAACAGCAAATTTGAAATGGTAATTTAAAAATTACCAACAAAAAAAAGGTCCAGAGCCAGACAGATTCATAACAGAACTCTACCAGATATTCAGTGAAAAATTGGTACCAATCTATTGACACTATTACACAAGATAGAGAAAGGGGGAACCTCCCTAGATCATTTTATGAAGCCAGTATTGCCCTAACACAAAAACCAGGAAAGGATATAAACAAGAAAGAAAACCACAGACCAATATCCCTGATGAACACAGGTGCTAAAATCCTTAACAAAAGACTGGCTAACAGAATCCAACAACATATCAAAAAGATAATCTACCATAAGCAAGTGGATTTTACATTAGGGATGCGGGGATGGTTTAACATATGCAACTCAATAAATGTGGTATACCACATTAACAGAATTAAAAACAAAAATTATATAATCATCTTGATTGATGCAGAAAAAGCATTAAAAAAATCCAGCATCTGTTTATGATTAAAACTCATCAAACTTGGCATACAAGGGATATATCTCAATGTAATAAAAGCCATCTATGACAAAGCCACAGTCAACATAATACTGAATGGGGATAACTTGAAAGCATTCCCTCTGAGAACTGGAACAAGACAAGGATGCCCACTCTCACCACTCCTCTCCAACCTAGTACTGAAAGTCCTAGCCAGGGCAATCAAACAAGAGAAATAAATAAAGGGCATCTGAATCAGTAAAGAGGAAGTCAAACTGTTGCTGTTTGCTGATTATATGACTGTTTGTCTAGAAAACCCTGAAGACTCCTCCTAGAACTGATTAAAAAAAAAAAATTCAGCTTCTAGAACTGATAAAAGAATTCAGCAAAGTTTCTGGATAGAAAATTAATGTACACAAATCAGTAGCTCTTCTGCACAACAACAGCAACAGAGCTGAGATTCAAATTGTGAACTCAACTCCTCTTACAATAGCTGGAAAAAAAAAAATTCAGAATTTACCTAACCAAGGAGGTGAAAGACCTCTACAAGGAAAACTACAAAAACTCTGTCAAAAGCAATCATAGACAACACAAACAAATGAAAACACATCACATGCTTATGGATGGATAGAATCAATATTGTGAAAATGAACATACTGCCAAAAGCAATCTACAAATTCAATGCAATTACCATCAAAATACCACCATCATGCTTCACAGAATTAGAAAAAAGCAATTTTAAAATTCATATGAAACCAAAAAAGAACCCACATAGCCAAAGCAAGACTAAGCAAAAAGAACAAATCTGGAAGCATCACATTACCTGATTTCAAACTATATTATAAGACCATAGTCACCAAAACAGCATGGTACTGGTATAAAAATAGGTACACAAACCAATGAAACAGAATAGAGAATCCAGAAATAAACCCAAATACTTACAGCCAACTGATCTTTGACAAAGCAAAGAAAAACATAAAGTGGGGAAAGGACACCCTATTCAACAAATGGTGCTGGGATAATTGGCTAGCCACATGTAGGAGAATGAATCTGAATCCTCATCTCTCACTTTATACAAAAGATTTGGTCTTAAATCTAAGACCAAAACTATAAAAATGCTAGATAACACTGGAAAAACACTTCTAGACATTGGCTTTGGCAAGGATTTCATGACTGAGGACCCAACAGCAAATGCAATAAAAACCAAAGATAAATAGATGGGACCTAATTAAGCTAAAGAGCTTTTCCACAGCAAAAGGAACAGTCAAGATAGTAAACAGACAACCCATAAAGTGAGAGAAAATCTTCACAATCTATACACTTGGCAAAGGACTAATATCCAGAATCTACAACAAACTCAAACAAATCAGCAAGAAAAAAACAAACAAACAATCCCATCAGAAAGTGGGCTAAGGACATGAATAAACAATTCTCAAAAGAAGATATACAAATGGCCAAAAAAAATATGAAAAATGCTCAACATCACTAATAATCAGGGAAATGCAAATCAAAACCACAATGTGATACCGCATTGCTCCTGCAAGAATGGTCATAATCAAAAAGCAAAAAATAGTAGATGTTGGTGTGGATGCAGTGAACAGGAAACACTTCTACACTGCTGGTGGGAATGTAAACTAGTACAACCACTATGGAAAATGGTGTGGTGATTCCTTAAAGAACTAAAAGTAGAACTACCATTTGAACCAGCAATCCCACTATTGGGTATCTACCAGAGGAAAAGAAGTCATTATACAAAAAGATACTTGTACACGCATGTTTATAGCAGCACAATTCACAACTGCAAAATCATGGAACCAACCCAAATGCCCATCAATCAAGGAATGGATAGAGAAACTGTGAGAGATATATATATATATACACACACACACACACAAACACACAAACACACACACACACACACACAAAGGAATACTATTTAGCCATAAAAAGGACTGAATTCATGGCATTCACAGTGACCTGGATGACACTGGAAACTATTATTCTAAGTGAAGTAACTCAGGAATGGAAAACCAAACATCGTATGTTCTCACTCATAAGTGGGAGCTAAGCTATGAGGATGCAAAAGCATAAGAATGACACAGTGGACTTGGGGACTCAGGGGGAAAGAGTGGGAAGGAGGTGAGGGATAAAGGAGTAAAAAAAGGGTGCAGTGTATACTGCTCGGTTGATGAGTGCACCAAAATCTCACAAATCACTGCTAAAGAATTTACTCATGTAACCAAACACCACCTGTTCCCTAATAACCTGCAGAAATAAAAAAAAAAAGTGCATCTTTTACTATTTGCTAATGCAAATGGCATAGTAAATTTGCAAATTACATTCCATTCTTATTTGCAGTGGCTGACACGAATGTAAAAATCTCTTTATTACTAAAAAAATGTGGTATATATACACAATGGAATACTATTCAGCCATTAAAAAAAGAATAAAATCAGTTTTCTGGGCTTCAAGATGCCTTCTCCACTAAGAAGAACCAAAATAGTGAGTAGATAATAACACTTTGAATACATTGTCCAAGAGAGAATATTAGAATTCAAGAGAAAAGTGACAGAAAACACCTAAAGAAGGGAAAAAGAGTGAAGCAAGCCAGCCTGCTCAGCTGGAATCAGCTGGGAGCCAGAAGAGACTTCCTGACACAGGGAAAAGTTTAAGTGAGAGGGCCTCCAGTGGTACACATTCCTGCTGTGGACTCCTGCAAGCCCAGCCACAGGAGAATCCCTTGATCCTTGCAGACCCTGAAGCTGACACAAGGAGCTGCTGGAAAACTATGCAATGGCACTGCTTCAGAGAGGGAGCTTATATTGTGTTCTACACACTCCCTGAGACCTAAGGTTCCATTTACACTGTACTAGGGCCCAGAGGTGCTGGAGCTGAGGCACAAGCAAAGCATGGACTGCTCCCACTGGAACTGAACTTTGAGTGAGATGTGAGCTGACACAGCTGGCGCTGAGGCATAAGCAAGGCATGGGCATCGGATACCACTGTATGGACTAAGGCATGAACAAGTTGTGGGCTACTGTCTCTGGCTGAGGCTTGAATGTGACACATGCTGGCCTAGACAGCCACCACCAAAGGCACCTCCTGCCACCTCCTGGGTGGCAGTGCCACAGTGAAGCCACTGCTGCCTCTCACCTGAGCACTGTCAGGTGTTTGGGGATAGCCCCATTCCTTAATACCATAGCTGGCACATACATCATAGAGGTCCCAAATCATAGAGGTCCCAAGGACAAGCCCACTGAGCTCAGCTTCACTCCCCCTATGCCACAGCATGCAATCTGGGGACCTGGAGATTTCCCAGCCCAGTCTACCAATGTTGACACCTGAGCACTCTTCCTGGGGTACTATGGTGGGCCTATCACCCTGCCACCACCACCACAGCTGGCACCTACCTGCTCATGTCACACGCAGGCCTAATTATTATTTCACCAACCACATCACAACCACTGACAACACAACTGCTTACCACTCTGGAACCAGCAGCTTGTCTTGCCACTGCTGCTGCCATCACCCATGCCACACCAACTGCTCAGAGGCCCAAAAACTTACCCACTAACTGACTCACCACTATCACTATCCAATCCAAGCTAGCTACCCGAGGAGCCAAGTACTGGGCCATCTGGACCCACTAACACTGGTGTCCCATGTCACCCTGGGGCCCAAGGACAGGCTTGCTTGGCCAACTGCTGTCACCACTGGGGCTTGAAAACTAGCCCACCTGTTGTCCCAGTACCCAGCAAACCTTTATCACAGCCTCTACTAATAACCACAATCTAAACCACCAAGGAAATCACAGATATCACTGAAACTGTTCACTGCCAAAAAACAAACCAACCAACAAACAAATTATACAAAGACAACACTACTGCAAGCAAGCATCCAGAAGCAAAGCCATAGATAAATCTTCAAGAAAAAGTTCTCCACAATAAAAGCAAATTTAAAAATGGGAAGAAGTGAATGTTACATTAGATGCCCAGATATCAATATAAGGACTGAGGAAACATTAACAAGCAAGAAAATATGAAACCTCCAAAGGGAAAAATAATAATTCTCCAGCCAGAAATTTCAACCAAAAGCAAATTTAAGAAATCCCAGAAAAATAATTCAAAATACTGATTTTTCAGAAGCCCATGAAATACAAGATAATTCTGAAAAACAACACAAAGAAATAAAAAAGCCAATTTAAGATATAAATGAGAAATTTACCAAAGAGATAAATATCATAGCAGAAAACCAAACAGAAATTCTGGAATTGAAGAATTCGTTGAATGAAATACAAAACACATTTGAAAGTCTCAACAATAGACTACATCAAGCAGAAAAGAAAATCTTAAAATTTAAAGACAGTTTTTTGAAATAACATAGATAAAAATAAAGAAAAGTGGAAGAAGAATGAGCTAATCCTACATGACATATGGGACACCCCATAAAGGAACCAAAATTTGAATTTTTGAAGTCCCAGAAGACAAAGAGAAAATGAGAAGGTTAGAAAACCTGTTTAACCAAATAATAGATGAAAACTTCCCAAGTCTAACAAGATACAGGAGCCTCAAAGATCCCCAGATACAATACAAAAAGGTCTTCTCCATGGCACACTATAGTCGAAGTCAAAGACAGAGAATACTAAAGACAGCAAGAGATAAACATCTAGTCTAGTCATCAATAAAGAAACTCCCTTTAGACTAACAGTGAACCTCTCAGCAGAAACATTATAGGCTAAAAGAGAATGAAATAATATATTCAAAGTGCTGAAAGAAAAAAAACTGGCAGCCAAGAGTACTATACCCAGCAAAATTATCCATCATAAATGAAGAAGAAATAAAGTTTTTTCCAGATAAGAAATGGCTGAGGGAATTTATCACTACTATACCCATTCTAAAAGAAATGTTAAAGGGAGTTGTACACCTGGAAGCAAAAGAAGAGTATCTACTATCATGAAAACACAAGGAAATATAAAAACCACAGGTAGAGCAAACACATGAACAAGAAAGAGAAAAGAATAAAATGTCACCACTACTGAAGACTATTAAACCATGATAAGAAACAATAAAAGAAAAATAAGGAAATAATACACAAAACCACCAAAAACTATATGATAAGAATAAACCCTCACATGTCAATAACTTTGAACGTAAATGGATTAAACCTTCAACTTAAAAATATTAATTGGCTAAATGGATTTTTAAAAAATGATCTAACCATACACTGCAAATGAGAAACTTCCCTTACCAGGGAAGAAATACACAGATTGAAGGTAAAGGGACAAAAGAAGATAGGTTTTCAAATCCATATGCACTATACACAAGAGCAAAGATATGGAATAAACCCAAGTGTCCATAAATGGATGAATACATAAAGAAAATGTAGTGTATATGTACATAATGGAGTACTATTCAGCCATACAAAACAAGAAAATCATGTCATTGCAGCAACACAAATGGAACTGGAGGTCACTAAGTTAAATGAAATAAACTAGGCACAGAAAGAACAATACCACATGTTCTCACTCATATGTGGTAACTAAAAAATTGATGTTATGAAGGTAGAAAATAGAGTGATAGACACCAGAGGCTGGAGAAGTGTTTGGGTGGCAGGGGGCAATGAAGAGAGATTGATTAATGGGTATAAACACATAGTTAAATGAAAAAATATGTTTTACTGGTTGACAGCAACTAGGATGATTATGGTTATCAATGATGCCTTTTATATTTCAACATAGCTAGATAGAGAACTTGAAATGTTATCAACCCATTGAAATAATAAATAGTTAAGATGATTGATATTACAAATACACTAACTTGATCATTATGTATTCTGTGTATGTAAAAAAAATACATGAATCCCATAAATATGCATAATATATGTATTAATAAATGAAAAACTAAAAATTTTTTAAGAATGAAATTATATCATTGGCAGCAAAATGAATGTAACTGGAGGTCATTATGGTAAGTGACATAAGCCAGGCATAGAAAGACAAATATCACATTTTCATTCACATGCAGGAGCTAAAAATGTTGTTCTCATGAAGGTGGAGAGTAGAATGATGGTACTGGAGATAGGAAGTCTTTGAGAGAATGAAAAGAGGTTGGTTACTCTTATAAAGAAACAGTTAAATAGAAAGAATAAGCACTAGTGTTCAATAGCATAATAAGGTGACTATAGTTAACAATAATTTTTTGTATATTTCAAAATAGCTAGAAGAAAAGATTTGAAATTTTCCTAACACAAGTCATAAATGTTTGAGGTGATTTATATACTAATTATCTTTATTTTATCATTACACATTGTATTCATGTATCAAAATATCACATGTACCCCATAAAATATGTTTGATTATTATGTATCAATAATTTTTTAAAAGAAATAAAGAGATGGGGGCATCCAGGTAGGTCTTGTTCCATGGTCTTGGGCAGAAAGTAATTACCTTGTAAAGATATCTACTAGTTCTGAGGTTCTTAAAGTAACTGTCTTTCTGTAGCCTTTGTCTGCTTTGGGAAACTCCTAGTAGAGCCTCAGTTGAGGTTTCCAGTTCGAATATTTATACATGTGTCATGTTGGTGTGCTGCACCCATTTACTCATCATTTAGCATTAGATATCTCTCCTAATGCCATACCTCCCCCAACCTCCCACCCCACAACAGTCCCAGGAGTGTGATGTTCCCCTTCCTGTGTCCATGTGTTCTCACTGTTCAATCCCCACCTATGACTGAGAACATGTGGTGTTTGGTTTTTTGTCCTTGTGATAGTTTCCTGAGAATGATGGTTTCCAGCTTCATCCATGTCCCTACAAAGGACATGAACTCATCATTTTTTATGGCTGCATAGTATTCCATGGTGTATATGTGCCACATTTTCTTAATCCACTCTATCATTGTTGGACATTTGGGTTGGTTCCAAGGCTTTGCTATTGTGAATAGTGCCAGAATAAACATATGTGTGCATGTGTCTTTATAACAGCATGATATATAATCCTTTGGGTATACACCCAGTAATGGGATGCCTGGGTCGAATGGAATTTCTAGTTCTAGATCCCTGAGGAATCGCCACACTGACTTCCACAATGGTTGAACTAGTTTACAGTCCCACCAGCAGTGTAAAAATTTTCCTATTTCTCCACATCCTCTCCAGCACCTGTTGTTTCCTGAATTTTAATGATCTCCATTCTAACTGGTGTGAGATGGTATCTCATTGTGGTTTTGATTTGCATTTCTCTGATGGCCAGTGATGATGAGCATTTTTTCATGTGTTTTTTGCCTGCATAAATGTCTTCTTTTGTGAAGTGTCTGTTCATATCCTTCACCCACTTTTTGATGGGGTTGTTTGTTTTTTTCTTGTAAATTTGTTTGAGTTCATTGTAGATTCTGGATATTAGCCCTTTGTCAGATGAGTAGGTTGTGAAAATTTTCTCTCATTTTGTAGGTTGCCTGTTCACTCTGATGGTAGTTTCTTTTGCTGTGCAGAAGCTCTTTAGTTTAATTAGATCCTGTTTGTCAATTTTGGCTTTTGTTGCCATTGCTTTTGGTATTTTAGACATGAAGCTCTTGCCCATGCCTATGTCCTGAATGGTATTGTTTAGGTTTTCTTCTGTAGTTTTTATGGTTTTAGGTCTAACATGTAAGTCTTTAATCCATCTTGAATTGATTTTTGTATAAGGTGTAAGGAAGGGATCCAGTTTCAGCTTTCTCCATATGGCTAGCCAGTTTTCCCAGCACTATTTATTAAATAGGGAATCCTTTCCCCATTTCTCATTTTTCTCAGGTTTTTCAAAGATCAGATAGTTGTAGATATGTGGCGTTATTTCTGAGGGCTCTGTTCTGTTCCATTGGCCCATATCTCTGTTTTGGTACCAGTACCATGCTGTTTTGGTTACTGTAGCCTTGTAGTATAGTTTGAAGTCAGGTAGCGTGATGCCTCCAGCTTTGTTCTTTTGGCTTAGGATTGACTTGGTGATGTGGGCTCTTTTTGGGTTCCATATGAACTTTAAAGTAGTTATTTCCAATTCTGTGAAGGAAGTCATTGGTAGCTTGATGGGGATGGCATTGAATCTATAAATTACTTTGGGCAGTATGGCCACTTTCACAATATTGATTCTTCCTACCCATGAGCATGGAATGTTCTTCCATTTGTTTGTATCCTCTTTTATTTCATTGAGCAGTGGTTTGTAGTTCTCCTTGAAGAGGTCCTTCACATCCCTTGTAAGTTGGAGTCCTAGGTATTTTATTCTCTTTGAAGCAATTGTGAATGGGAGTTCACTCATGATTTGCCTCTCCGTTTGTCTGTTATTGGTGTATAAGAATGTTTGTGATTTTTGCACATTGAGTTTGTACCCTGAGACTTTGCTGAAGTTGCTTATCAGCTTAAGGAGATTTTGGGCTGAGACAATGGGGTTTTCTAGATATACAATCATGTCATCTGCAAACAGGGACAATTTGACTTCCTCTTTTCCTAATTGAATGCCCTTTATTTCCTTCTCCTGCCTGATTTCCCAGGCCAGAACTTCCAACAGTATGTTGAATAGGAGTGGTAAGAGAGAGCATCCCTGTCTTGTGCCAGTTTTCAAAGGGAATGCTTCCAGTTTTTTTCCATTCAGTATGATATTGGCTGTGGGTTTGTCACAGATATTTCTTATTATTTTGAGATATGTCCCATCAATACCTAATTTATTGAGAGTTTTTAGCATGAAGTGTTGTTGAATTTTGTCAAAGGCTTTTCTGCATCTATTGAGATAATCATGTGGTTTTTGTCTTTGGTTCTGTTTATATGCTGGATTATGTTTATTGATTTGCATATGTTGAACCAGCCTTGCATCCCAGGGATGAAACCCACTTGGTCATGGTGGATATGCTTTTTGATGTGCGGCTGGATTTGGTTTCCCAGTATTTTATTGAGGATTGTTGGATCAATGTTCATCAAGGATATTGGTCTAAAATTCTCTTTTTTTTGGTTGTATCTCTGCCAGGATTTGGTATCAAGATGATGCTGGCCACATAAAATGAGTTACAGAGGATTCCCTCTTTTTCTATTGATTGGAATAGTTTCAGAAGGAATGGTACCAGCTCCTTCTTGTACCCTGGTAGAATTCGGCTGTGATTCCATCTGGTCCTGGAGTTTTTTTTGGTTGGTAAGCTATTAATTATTGCCTCAATTTCAGAGCCTGTTATTGTTCTATTCAGAGATTCAACTTCCTGGCTTAGTCTTGGGAGGGTGTACGTGTCGAGGAATTTATCCATTTCTTGTAGATTTTCTAGTTTATTTGCATAGAGGTGTATTCTCTGATGGTAGTTTGTATTCCCGTAGGGTCGGTGGTGATATCCCCTTTGTCATTTTTTATTGCGTCTATTTGATTCTTCTCTCTTTTCTTCTTTATTAGTCTTTCTAGCGGTCTATCAATTTTGTTGATCTTTTCAAAAAACCAGCTCCTGGATTCATTGATTTTTTGAAGGGTTTTTTGTGTCTCTATTTCCTTCAGTTCTGCTCTGATATTCATTATTTCTTGCCTTCTGCTAGCTTTTGAATGTGTTGGCTCTTGCTTCTCTAGTTCTTTTAATTGTGATGTTAGGGTGTCCATTTTAGATCTTTCCTGCTTTCTCTTGTGGGCATTTAGTGCTATAAATTTCCCTCTACACACTGCTTTGAATGTGTCCCAGAGATTCTGGTATGTTGTGTCTTTGTTCTCGTTGGTTTCAAAGAACATCTTTATTTCTGCCTTCATTTCGTTATGTACCCAGTAGTCATTCAGAAGCAGGTTGTTCAGTTTCCATGTAGTTGAGCAGTTTTGAGTAAGTTTCTTAATCCTGAGTTCTAGTTTGATTGCACTGTGGTCTGAGAGACAGTTTGTTATAATTTCTGTTCTTTTACATTTGCTGAGGAGTGCTTTACTTCCAAGTATGTGGTCAATTTTGGAATAGGTGTGGTGTGGTGCTGAAAAAAATGTATGTTCTGTTGATTTCGGGTGGAGAGTTCTGTAGATGTCTATTAGGTCTGCTTGGTACAGAGCTGAGTTCAATTCCTGGATATCCTTGTTAACTTTCTGTCTCCTTGATCTGTCTAATGTTGACAGTGGGGTGTTAAAGTCTCCCAATATTATTGTGTGGGAGTCTAAGTCTCTTTGTAGGTCACTCAGGACTTGCTTTATGAATCTGGGTGCTCCTTTATTGGGTGCATATATATTTAGAATAGTTAGCTCTTCTTGTTGAATTGGTCCCTTTACCATTATGGAATGGCCTTCTTTGTCTCTTTTGATCTTTGTTGGTTTAAAGTCTGTTTTATCAGAGACTAGGATTGCAACCCCTGCCTTTTTTTGTTTTCCATTTTCTTGGTAGATCTTCCTCCACCCTTTTATTTTGAGCCTATGTGTGTCTCTACACACTGATGGGTCTCGAGTCTTTATCCAATTTGCCAGTCTGTGTCTTTTAATTGGAGCATTTAGCCCATTTACATTTAAAGTTAATATTGTTATGTGTGAATTTGATCCTGTCATTATGATGTTAGCTGGTTATTTTGCTTGTTAGTTGATGCAGTTTCTTCCTAGGGTTGATGGTCTTTGCAATTTGGCATGTTTTTGCAGTGGCCAGTAGCAGTTGTTCCTTTCCGTGTTTAGTACTTCCTTCAGGAGCTCTTTTAGGGCAGGCCTGGTGGTGACAAAATCTCTCAGCATTTGCTTGTCTGTAAAGGATTTTATTTCTCCTTCACTTATGAAGCTTAGTTTGGCTGGATATGAAATTCTGGGTTGAAAATTCTTTTCTTTAAGAATGTTGAATATTGGCCCCCACTCTCTTCTGGCTTGTAGAGTTTCTGCCTAGAAATCAGCTGTTAGTCTGATGGGCTTCCCTTTGTGGGTAACCTGACCTTTCTCTCTGGCTGCCCTTAACCTTTTTTCCTTCATTTCAGCTTTGGTGAATCTGACAGTTATGTGTCTTAGAGTTGCTCTTCTCAAGGAGTATCTTTGTGGTGTTTTCTGTATTTCCTGAATTTGAACATTGGCCTGCCTTGTTAGATTGGGGAAGTTCTCCTGGATAATATCCTGCAGAGTGTTTTCCAACTTGGTTCCGTTCTCCCTGTCACTTTCAGGTACACCAATCAGATGTAGATTTGGTCTTTTCACATAGTCCCATATTTCTTGGAGACTTTGTTCATTTCTTTTTATTCTTTTTTCTCTAAACTTCTCTTCTCAATTCATTTCATTCATTTCATCTTCCATCGCAGATACCCTTTCTTCCAGTTGATTGCATCAGCTACTGAGGCTTGTGCATTCATCATGTAGTCCTTGTGCCATGGTTTGCAGCTCCATCAGGTCCTTTAAAGACTTCTCTGCATTGGTTATTCTAGTTAGCCATTCGTCTAATTTTTTTTCAAGGTTTTTAACTTCTTTGCCATGGGTTTAAACTTCCTCCTTTAGCTCGGAGTAGTTTGATCTTCTGAAACCTTCTTCTCTCAACTCATCAAAGTCATTCTCTGTCCAGCTTTGTTCCATTGCAGGTGAGGAGCTGTGTTCCTTTGGAGGAGCAGAGACACTCTGATTTTTAGAGTTTCTGGTTTTTCTGCTCTGTTTTTTCCCCATCTTTGTTGTTTTATCTACCTTTAATCTTTGATGATGGTGATGTACAGATGGGTTTTTGGGTGGATGTCCTTTCTGTTTGTTAGTTTTCCTTCTAACAGTCAGGACCCTCAGCTGCAGGTCTGTTGGAGTTTGCTAGAGGTCCACTCCAGACCCTGTTTGCCTGGGTATCAGCAGCAGTGGCTGCAGAACAGTAGACATTGGTGAACAACAAATGCTGCTGCCTGGTCATTCCTCTGTAAGTTTTGTCTCAGAGGAGTACCCAGCCATGTGAAATGTCAGTCCACCCCTACTGGGGGTTGCCTCCCAGTTAGGCTACTCAGGGGTCAGGGACCCACTTGAGGCGGCAGTCTGCCCATTCTCAGATCTCAAGCTGCGTGCTGGGAGAACCACTACTCTCTTCAAAGCTGTCAGACAGGGACATTTAAGTCTGCAGAGGTTACCGCTGCCTTTTTGTTTGTCTGTGCCCTGCCCCCAGAGTTGGAGCCTACAGAGGCAGGCAGGACTCCTTGAGCTGTGGTGGGCTCCACCCAGTTGGAGCTTCCTGGCTGCTTTGTTTACCTACTCAAGCCTCAGCAATGGGGGGCACCCCTCTCCAGCCTTGCTGCTGCCTTGCAGTTTGATCTCAGACTGCTGTGCTAGCAATGAGTGAGGCTCCATGGGCATAAGACCCTCCAAGCCAGGTGTGGGATATAATCTCCTGGTATGCCATTTGTTAAGCCCATTGGAAAAGTGCAGTATTAGGGTGGGAGTGACCTGATTTTCCAGGTGCCATCTGTCACTCCTTTATTTGACTAGGAAAGGGAATTCCCTGACCCTTCCCATGTGAGACAATGCCTCACCCTGCTTCGGCTCATGCACAGTGCACTGCACCCACTGTCCTGCACCCACTGTCTGGCACTCCCCAGTGAGATGAACCCGGTACCTCAGTCAGAAATCCAGAAATCACCCATCTTCTGCATTGCTCATGCTGGGAGCTGTAGACTGGAGCTGTTCCTTTTTGGCCATCTTCTCTTATATTTCTTTAGTTGTTAAGCATAAATCTAAGGTTAAACACCCTGTAATTTGGTACCTGTGCTAGCCCAAATAAAACAGCATAATGTCCTTTTCTTCTGAACTCAAGAATAGTTTTCCTACAGTGGCATTTCCAGAAGACCAGATTGCTTCCTTGTAAATTGAGTAATTGTTGATCAGGAAGCTCTAAAATGAAGACAGTCCTGACTTGTTGATTATAGAATTTAGTATATTTTATTAACCCTTGATAGCATCTAAAAATGTCAGATAGAGTTAGGTTAAAGTCCTCCATTAGCCAAGATAAATAATCCTCATGGGATTTCCCATGATAATTCCAAAAGTGATCATCTTATGACTCATGTTTATGGTAAGTCCAATTCCTTAGCTAGTTTAGTCTGTTTGGTCTTGAGAATCCCATTGGCTGCTTCTGTGTCTCCTGATGGCTGAGCATGATAGGGGCAGTGGAGTCTTTGAGTACTGTGTGTTGTGTTTTCTATTTCCTATATAATTCTACCAATAAAATGTTAGCTTAGAGTTGGTAGAATTGGTAGAGAGGATACCCAAAGTTGGGAACATTTATTACAGAAAAACTTTGGCAACAGATATTTCTGGGGCATTTTAGCAAGGAAAAAACCTCTAGCTATTTAAAACACATGTAGGCCAGAGTGAGTACATACTGCTTTCTGTCTCAGTCCATTTGCATTGATAGGCATGAATATCTATGGCTGAGTGATTTATAAAGAAAATAGGTTTTGGAGATTTTTTGCTGGAGATGGTAGACTAGAAGTTTTTCCAACATGGCTCACTCATTTAGAAGAAACAAAACCCTCTGTAGAGATCCATACTTTGAACTTTTATCCAGGGAGAAACACAGAAGAGCAAAATAAAACTTCTGAGACTGGTATAGAGAAGACGAGTGGATAGCTTGTGCAGCCAGGTCTGGCTGAAAATGGTGAATCCCCATTATGGGGGAGGGAGGATGAACGTCTCTCTGTGATCCAACTTCTAACGAGGGAATCATGCAGTTCAGTTCACAAGAGAGCATCTTGATCCTCCCAAGCCCTGGATCTAACTTAGAAAGCAGACTACAAACTGTGAGAAAGAACAACTCAAGGAACCATCTCACTCACTTTCCCAGGTCTGAGGGCTGATTGTTGGATGCCATTCTTGCTCTTAGCTCATAGCAAGTTGTGCAGGATTCTTCAGGCTAACAATGGTGGTAGCCATTGGCATGAGAGAGACTTGGGTCAAAGATTAGAGAGCTAGGACTTGAGGTGGGAGGGGCTCCCACAGCTAGAACTGAGAAATGAGTGTAGTATGGACATTAGCTGCTTGTGTGAGAACTGGTATCCCCTTTTCACAGAATTGAAGGAGGAGGAACTTGCTGGGGAGGCATGATTTTAACCCAGGCAGTGAGTTCTGTGACCCAGAGCAGCCTTGTGGAGTGAAAGCAAACTCCCATGACTAAATGTCCCAACTTGCTGCCATAGTTGTAGCAGGGGATTAAATCTTGAAGGGTCTGTGGCAAGAGAGGCAAGTAGGTCCAATTCCTACTTGTTAGGATGTGGTGTCAGGATCTCCATCCCCCATGTGACACATCAGTGCAGTAGCAGTCACTCTGCTCTTTGCCTAGATATTTCTTCAGGAAGCCTGAGGACTGTCTCCCAATCACCATCAGGGCCAGTACTTGTACCTGCCAATGGGGGGCTCAAGTGCAGGCTTCGTGTATTAGTCCATTCTTGCATTGCTATAAAGAACTACCTGTGATTTGGTAATTTATGAAGAAGAGATTTAATTGCTGACAGTTCTGCACGCTGTACAGGTAGCATGGCTGGGGAGGCCTCAAGAAACTTTCAATCATGTCAGAAGGCAAAAGGGGAATCAGGTATGTCTTTACATAGTGGAGCAGGTGAGAGAGAAGCAGCTGGTGGTACACACTTTTAAGCAACCCGATCTCTTGAGAACTCTACTACAGGTCAGCATTAAAGGGATGTGCTAAATAATTAGAAAATACTCCCATGATCCAATCATGTCCAACACTGGGTATTACAATTAAACATGAAATTTGGGTAGCAACACAGAACCAAACTATATCATTCTGCCCTTGGCCCCTCCAAAATCTCATGTCCTTCTCATATTTCAAAACACAATCATGCTTTCCCAACAGTCCACCAGTCTTAACTCATTCCAGCATTAACTCAAAAGTCTGTAGTCCAAAGTCTCATCTGAGATAAGGCAAGTTCCTTCCACCCATGAGCCTGTAAAATCAGAAGCAAAGCCAAATGGTCCTAGTCAACATACATCATGGTCACACCTTAAAAAACAAAAAGTCCCACCCCAACAAAAGTAAACTCAAAATAAGAAAAAGCAACTATTTCTCCAGATGCACAGAAATCAGTATAATAAAACAGAAAACACAAGAAAGCAAGCTATTACAACACTTCCAAGGGAACACAGTAATTCTCTAGCAATGGAACCTAAAAAGGAGAAACCCTTGAAACATCAGAAAAAGAATTCAAAATACTAGTTTTAAAGAAGCTTTTAAATCTGAAAAACAATACAAAGAAATTTTTTAAAAATCAATTAAGAATATGAACAAGAAATTTACCAAGGAGATGAATATCTTTAAAATACATTAGCAAGAGAAAAGCATCTAGTCACCTGTACAGGAAATCTCATCAGACTAAAAACCAAATTCTTAGAAAAAAACTTAGAAGCCAGAATAAAATAGGATGCTATTATCAAAGTGCAAAAGAAAAAAGAAAACTGTAAGCCAAGAATTTTATATCCAGCTGGAAGAAGTTTCATAAAGAAGGAAAAATACAGTCTTTCCCAGACAAGCAAACACTGAAGGAATTTGTCACCACTAGGCTGGTCCCACCAGAAATGTTAAAAAGGGTTCTAAACATGGGAACAAAAGGTTGATATTCACCATCTTAAAAACACGAAAGTATAAAACTCACAGGTCTTATAAAGCAACCACACAAAAGAGAAAGAAAAAGGAATCAATGCTCACACTTCAGAATTCCACTAAGCCACAAAGGCAGAGAAAAAAGGAAGAAATAAAAAATTTATAAAATAACTAGATAACTATTAACAATGTGACAGAAACCACATCTCACATATCAAAATTAACCTTGAATGTAAGTGGATTAAATATTCCAATTAAAAGGTATAGATTGGTGTAATGAGTAAAAAACCATGATCCAACTATATGCTTCTTACAGGAAACTCAACTTATTCATAAAGACACATATAGACTGAAAGTAAGGGGATGGAAAAAAATATCCCATGTAACTGGAAACCAAGTGAGCAGGAATAGCTATGCTTATATCACGTAAACCAAGCTTTAAATCCAAAGCAGTAAAAAAAAAAAAAAAACAGGCTCAGATGTTCATTGTATAATCATAAAGGCATCAACTCAGCAAGAGGACATAATAGTCCTGAATATATATGCACCCAGCACTGGAACACTGATTCATAAAGCAAATATTACTAGACCTAAAGAGAGAGATAAACAACAATACACTAATCGTGGGAGACTTTAACACCCTACTTACAGTACTAGACAGATCTTCAAAAAATGAATTAACAAAAAATAAATAAACTAAAATTAGACTTTAGACCAAATGGAACTAAGAGACATTTACAGAACATTCAATGAAATGAAAAGTTGGTTCTTTGAAAGGTAAACAAAATTGACCACTAGTAAGACTAAACAAGAAAAGTAAAGAAACAAATAAAATCAGACATGAAAAAGGAGATATTACAGCTGATACTAGTGAAATGCAAAAGATCATCAGAGACTATAAGGAACAACTATACATTCACAAAGTAGAAAACCTAGAGGAAATAGATAAACTCCTGGAAACATGCAACTTCCCAAGATTGAGCCAGAAAGAGATGGAAACCCTGAAGAGTTACATTACCTGTTGGGGTGATCAGGCCCAACACAAGGTCCTGGGGGCTACAAAGTCTGGTGGGGTCAAAAGAATGAGAAAAGACAAGTTAAGAGTGCATAAAATGGGTCCAGGGGGCCAGCACTAGATTGGAGGCTGCGAAGGCCCCAAGTTCTGGGAGGCCACACTATTTGTTGGTGATCAAACAAAGAAGCAGGTGGTGAGGACATGAGGGTAAACAGGTGAGGGCATGAGGACGTGGGGGTAGAAAGGCAGTGGTGCATTAAGCATAGCTGTGATGGTTTAGCATTTTCTTTGATGCATATAGAATATGCTCTGCTGCTTGAGATAATAGAGAACATGTTTACAAGTAAGAAGCAAGAAACCAACAAGTCTGTGCACATTCCAGAGATTATGAGGGGTTTTATGCCCTGAGTCCTGGGTTCCATTCAAGCCACAAGGGGTTTTATGCCATGGGCTTAGATTTGTGGTGCAGCAGGGCAGCCTTCCACCGTTTGGCGTGGTGTTCCAAAGGCCACGAGGGGTTTTAGACCCTGGACCCCGGATATCTTCCAAGACTCTTTTACATTATGACAGACAAGCTAGTCCTGCCTCAGCTCTTCTACCAACACGTGTCCCTTTTCTTTTTCACAAAACTGCCACAACTATCATTGCTTGTTCCCGGTGGCGGCTTTCTCTCCAGACGCAGCTTCCACATCTGCAGACTATATAAAGACAAACAACACAGATTAAAAGCACAATCATCATTGAAATCACAGTCTCCAGGTGTCTTGATCCATTTTAGTGGGTTAATAGCTGCTAATCCATCTGCAGCTCCTTCAAGCACTTTAGTTCCTGGCATTAGTGTCAGATGTGCCTGAGAGGCTTGAAATATTTCTTCCTTTAGTTTTGCAACATCCAAAGATAAATTTCCAGTATGACCTTTTAAACGTTTCTTAACTTTTTTCCACTCATGCTCTGTTTCATTACACAGATGAGGAGTAATGTAAAAACCAGAGGTATTTCAATCACATTGCATTTGAATTTTACTTTTTAAACTTATAGTACCATCTCCCATTCAAATTACTGTTTGATGGAGATTGTTAATTTGGTTAACTATTTTTTTATTTTTTTGAGTTTGAGAGTTCCATAATTTTGTGGAATTCTTTTGCCACTTATTGACAAATTTAACAGTTTTCACAGATGAATGTAGAGCCACATCAGCTATTGCAGTAGTAGTAGTAACAGCAATGAGGCCAATTATAGCAACTATGAGAGCAACTATAAATCTTTTTCAATGGGATAAAAGTTTTTTAAGGATTTCAGTTACTATATGAATGGAAGGAGATGCCTCCCACGGTCCATTTAAAGACGTAGGGATCCAGATTCCTTCCCTGGCTTTAATTATTAGGATAGTCTAATTTTTATTAAAAGTTGAGTTAATGCAGGTAAACAAACAACATTCAGGGTAGGAAACAAAGTCTGTTTTCTCTTGCCTGAATTTGAACTTCATCAGCCCACCAAGTTTTAAACTGCAAGTACTGAGATGGACTAATGGCTTGTTTAAATTCCTTTAATAACTTAAATATAGCCCAATTAGCTATATTCTGTGTCTGTGCACATTCCAGAGGCTACAAGGGGTTTTATGCCCTGAGTCCTGGGTTCCACCCAAGCCACAAGGGGTTTTATGCCCTGGGCTTAGATCTGTGGTGCGGCAGGGCAGCCTTCCACCGTTTGGCACAGAGCTTGGTGTTCCAAAGGCCATGAGGGGTTTTAGACCCTGGACCCCAGACATCTTCCAAGACTCTTTCACATTATGACAGACAAGCTAGTCCTGCCTCAGCTCTTCTAACAACATTATCTGACTTGACTTCAAACTATACTACAAGGGTATAGTAACCAAAACATCATGGTACTGGCATAAAAATAGATATATAGATCAATGGAATAGAATAGAGAATTCAGAAGTAAAGCCACACACCTATAGCCAACTGACCTTTGACAAAGTTGACAAGAACATACACTGGGGAAAGGACATTCTTTTCAATAAATGATGCTGGGAAAATTGAACTACCATATGCGAAAGAACGAAACTGGCTTCTTTCTCTCACCCTGTACAAAAACCAACTCAAGATTAATTACAGACCTAAATATAAGACCTGAAGCTATGAGAAAACCAGAAGAAAATCTAGGGAAAATTCTTCAGGACCTTGGTCTAGGCAAATAATTCATGACTAAAAGCTCAAAAGCACAAAGAGCAAAAACAAAAATAGACAAATGAGACTTAATTAAACTAAAAAGCTTCTGCACAGCAAAAGAAATAATCAACAGATTGAATAGACAACCTACAGAATGAGAGAAAATATTTGCAAACTATGCATTTGACAGGGGACTAATATCCAGTATTTCTAAGGAACTCAATTCAACAACTAAATACAACTAAAATAAAATGAAATAAAAATAATCTCATTAAAAAGTGGGCCAAGGATATTAATAGACATGCTTCAAAATAAGACATACAAATGGCCAGCAGACATATGAAAAAATGTTCAACATCACTAAGCATCACAGAAATGAAAATTAAAACCACAATGATATATCATCCTATACCAATCAGATCTCTATTCTACTGTTAAAAAGACTAAAAATTACAGATGGTGAGGGTGAAAAGAAGAGAATGCTTATTAAACTATTGGTGAGGATGTAAATTAGTACAATCTTGTTTGTTTGCTTGATTGTTTGGAGACAGGGTCTCATTCTATCACACAGGCTAGAGTGCAGTAGCGCTATCACAGCTCACTGCAGCCTTGACCTCCTGGGCTCAATCCATCCAGTAGCTGGGACCACAAGTGTGCACCACCACATCCAGCTAACTTTTTTTATTTTTGTTGAGACAGGGTCTCACTATGTTACCCAGGCAGGTCTCAAACTCTTTGGTACAAACAATTCTATCTCAGCCTCCCAAAGTGCTGGGATTACAGACATGAGGCACAGTGCTCAGCTAACTAGTACAATCTTTATGAAAAACTGTAGGAAGATTTTTCAAAGGACTGAAAATAGAACTACCATTCAATCCAGCAATCCCACTATCAGGTATCTACTCAAAGATAAAGAAATCATTATCTCAAAAAAATACCTGCCCTCATGTCTTTATCACAGCACTATTCACAATAGCAAAGATAGGGAATCACCCTAAATATTCAGTCCAACAACAGATTATGGATAAAGAAAATGTGGTATATATACAAAATAGTCTACCATTCAGACACAAAAAAGAATGAAATCATGTATTTTGCAGCAACATGGATGGAATTGGAGGTAATTATCTTAAGCGTGAAACAGCTCAGAAGCAGAAAGACAAATACGGCATGGTCTTATAAGCAGAAGCTAAATAATGTGTATACCTGGACATACAGTGTGGACTGTCAGACATCAGAGACTGGGAAGGGTGACAGGAGATACAGGGGGGTAGATGATGAGAAATTATTTATGGGTACAATGTACATTATTTAGGCAGTGGATACACTAAAAGCCCAGACTTCACCACTGTGCAATATAGCTGTGTAACAAAATTGCACTTGTATCCCTTACATTTACACAAATATAAAAGAAAAAAACGTTTATTTAGCTCACAGTTCTGCAGGCTGTACAAGAAGCCTGGCACCAGCATTTGGTTCTCGTGGGGGCTTCAGGAAGCTTCCACTCATGTAAGAAGGTAAAGGAGAGCCAGTGTGTCACATGGTGAGAAAAGGAGCAAAAAAGAGGAGGGAGATGCCAGGCTCTTCTTAACAATAAGTTCTCACAGGAACTAATAGAGTAAAAACTCACTCATTACTGTGAGCTCCTGCTGAGGTAGGAGCCATCAACACAAACTTGAACAAGGGGGCTTTCTGATAAACTTAGCCATGAACATCTTGGCACCAAGATGTTCATGAAGGATCTGCCCGTATGACCAAAACACCTCCACTAGGTACCAACTCCAAACTGAGGATCAAATTTCAACATCTTATTTGGAGATGACAAATATCTATACTATATCATTAACCTTGTGCTTTTGGTAATTGGATAAGATCTATTTGCAAGTGAAAGAAGTTTCCAGGGGAAACACTTCCCTTCCTTGCCCCACATGACAGTTTTTCCAGCGTTATGGTTCTGGCAGATGAGTCAAGTGTGGCAATGACTTGGTCCAAATGAAGCTAAAGAGTGCAAACCACTACTTATCTAATATATCTCCCATTTTGTCCTTTCTGTGGTGGGTCACGTTAAGTAAACCATAACAAAAACTTGGGAGATAAACTTAGAAGACTTCGCAGTTACTCCTTGCCCTTTTACTTGTTTTGGCATGAATAGGAAGAACATGTCCTTTGAACATTACCTCAAAAGCATAATGGACACCAGAGATATCTAGGGTATTATAGTCTAGCCTTAGACCCATTAGCTAAAGTATATCCTTGTTGCCTGCAAGCCATGGCCATAAATGTAGAAGCTACTGTGTGGCCACCTTGGTGTTTCCATGGCCCACCCAAGTGAATGAAACATTTGACTTTCACCTATACAATTGTTTTCTGTGTCGGAAGCTGTTATTTTCTTCATGGCAATTTCTTTTATTATTTTCTTAGCAGGTGTCCAAAGAACTATTTCAAATGAGGGTGAATAATCCCACTGGGAGTCTAGGGCCTTGAAGTGAGACCCAAAGGCATAATATCAAGGCTTAGAAACCACCTGAATGTCTTGGGTAATTGGGGAAAAAGCTGATAATTTAGCATATTTATCAACCAATCCATTTCTCCAGGCCTCGTTGGAATTTTTTGTCCGTCTTTTAAAATATAGCACTCTGCTGGGGGTAATAGCATTATCTCTAAGAGTTCTGCTATTTGGGTTCCATTTTTGACTGAGATGCCAGCTGCTGTCATGAATCCTCTCTGTTTCCATAACATGCCAATGTCATGTACTATCCAAAGGAAGAGTGGTTATCACAATAAATGTTAACCTTCATTCCCTGTGCTCTTATGCAAGCCCAAGTAAAAGCAATTAGCAGCCACTTGGGCTGATTTAAAATTTGGTGACACAATCATCACAGTGGCAGCAGGAGCCCGAGGTGGCATGGAAAAACCTGGCATGGACATGGTAACTGAGATGATGGTGCCTGAGGCACCCATCTGGCCCCACAACTGCATAGAGGCTGAAGCTTCAGTGGGGATGGTGGCCAAGGACTCCTGCACCACTTGAGGCAGCCTGCTACTGGCCTCAGCCCAGTCCCCTGGCTCAGGCCTTGGTCAGCAACAGTGAGGATGTGGGAAGCAGCACAGAGAGAGAGTTGGTGGACCTGAAGGTCCTCTGGAACAAAACCAAACACAACATGAAGTTCCCCTTGGACAGCACAAGCTCCAAGCTAAAAGAGAAAATTCACTTGATTACAGGTCTTCCACCTGCCATGCAGAAAGTCATATGTAAGGGACTGGTCCCCAAGTACAAGATATTGAGAATAGGACATTGAGTATAAGACCCATTGAGAGAAATAAAAGTGACCAGTAGGTTCAAGATCATGGTGGTTGGCTCCACAATGCAGTGTTTAAGCAGTAAACCCACCCAAAGATACTACACAGTGGATGCAAATGTCAGAAAGAACAAGAAGGAGCCTCTCTGCAGGCAGAAACAACACAGATAAGTGTTAAATAAAGGAAAACCTGAAGATATGATCTGTTAGGTGTGCCCAGGAATCCTTCCAACACTACCCCTGTCTGGCATGTACAATTAGTCTGGGGGAAAAGTGAGATTCACTTAAGCTTGAACAAGGCCAGATCAGCACTAAAGTTTCCTGGAGAGAAGCAAACATGCCTAATTCACCTGTTTCTGGCCAACACTGTAGGTATTCAGAGTTCAAGGGCAGATTGAGAAACTGCCCATGGGCTTCATTAAAAATGTGGTCAGTGAACCTAGGGTCATTAACACTACAACATGGTGATATTTCAGTAGGGTCCCGCAGGAGCCTCTTACTGCTGGATTCCAACTCAATATGTTGGTGCAATCAAAAACACTGTGTTGGGAAAATGACAGTGTTTTTGAAAGCACTTTCACTGCTGGCTCAGGAGACTGACCAAAGTGAAGGATATTGCCAGGAAACATCTGCAGTGTCCCTGGATATCAGAGCTCTGGAACTTTGTTAAAAAAAAAAAATCCATATTCAATCTAAGATGATGTGATGACTGCAGCCAGTGGTGATGTACTTACACCATCAGCTTAATTTTATCTTGAAATCCTGTTCCCTTTCTTGCTGACTGCCAATCTGACCGCTTAATACCATTTTAAAAGCAACATAACAGAAATCAATAAAACTGAATTCTGAGAAAAAGTTTAAATACAAATTAAGTTTGACAAAGCATGATATTCAAGAGATTTATATTGATCAGTGACAGCTTATAGGGCGTGGCAAGTCCCATCGTGCCTTCTGAGGTAGGAGCCATCAACACAAACTTGAACAAGGGGGCTTTCTGATAAACTTAGCCCAGAATAAGGTAATGATCTAGTGTTAGTGACATAATTGTGAGGTTTCTCATCAGTTGGTAAAGGAAGCAAGTGGCAAGGTTAAGGTTTTAAAAGTGATGTACAGTGATGTGGGAGGGGGAGAATTTTGAAGTTTCATAAGAGATCAGTAGAGATGCAGAAAAGTGTTGTGCTTTATTAATAATTGGATCTTGGACAAATTTGGTGGTTGTGGCCATGGCTTGCAGACAACAAGGATATACCTTAGCTAATGGGTCTAAGGCTAGACTATAATACCCTAGATATCTCTGGTGTCCATTATGCTTTTGAGATAACGCTCAAAGGATATGTTCTTCCCATTCATGCAAAAACAAGTAAAAGGGCAGGGAGTAATTAGGAAGTCTAAGAGTGAGAGGTGAAAGTAGAGAGTCCTTAAAGTTTTCCAAAGAATCTGATTAGAGGGTCCCAGGCTACTGGGTTTGGGGATAAATCCCTCATCACTGGTCATAAAGAGTGAGGCAGTCATACAGAAATTAGGTATTTATTTTACAATATGCCACAAGACCTCCCAACATTTTCTATTTTCATTTTGTTTCAGGGAGATAAAAGTGATTAGCAGGAGAGACTCAGCCTGATGATTTTACTTGAAGATGAAATATCATGACCTGGATATTTAACACACAGTTGCCAGGCACGGTAACTCATGCCTGTAATACCAGCACTTCAGGACGCTGGGACGGGCAGATTGTTTGATGTCAGCAGTTTGAGACCAGCCTGACAAACATGGCAAAACCCTGTCGCTACTAAAAATGCAAAAAAATTAGGCAGGCATTGTGGTGCGTACCTGTAGGTCCACCTTCTAGGGAGGCTGAGGCAGGAGAATCACTTGAACCAGGGAGGCAGAGGTTGCAATGAGCTGAGATCATGCCACTGCACTCCAGCCTGGGTGACAGAATAAGACTTTGTCTCAAAAAAGAAACAAACAAACTATATATATACACATATATATTTATATACATATATATTTTTATATATGTATATATATTTATATATGTGTATATATATTACAAAATATAAAATAAAAACAGTGAGCATAATTGAATTTTTTCTCTAGCAACTTTTTGACCTTTGTTTTGCTAAAGCCTAAAGAAGGTATTTCTCCTTGTGGTTTAGTGGTAGCCGAAGGCACTGGACATTTACTTCCCTGGAAGAGAGGGAACAATCTTTGATGTGGAGGGTACTCAGTGGTTGTTGTTTTTTTCTTGAGGTCTGGAGGATCCCAGGCACAGATATTGTTTTCCATATAATATCAGCAAGTGTCTAAATCAATAGGAGCCAGTGATTTTGGAGCTTCCTGTGAGTTTAAATTCTCAGGTTGTTTTAACTGTTTCATTTGCGATGCCATAAGCTCGTGGTGTGTGGTTTCCAATCTTTCTGAAATACTATTTACATAATGCTAGACTAATGTGCAGAACTCAGTTGTGTTTTAATTTTGCCAATTAATATAATTTTTCTTTAATGCATCATGGATCTCCAGTCTGAGACCATTTACAAAGCTGGTGGGCAGAGCAGTAACTGTCAAGTAAGTCAGTTCCAGCTTTAAGTGTTCTTCCCATGTTATCTATAGTTGAAGACGGTAGCAAGTTTCATCCTTTAGTTGCTTATAATTTTGGATATGTAAGCAATCAATTTTGGTTGGATAGACTTGAGAGATGGCTGCTAGTAACTTTTCTCTTACTTGCCTCATTCTCTGATGAAAATCAGTGATAGGCCAATATCCTTGAAGGTCTTCAGAGATGGTGGTCCATTTGGCTTTTTCAAACCAAAGGGAGGCATCTCCAGGTCCAACCAGTAGATGGATAAGTTGTGATAAGTGAAGGAATCTTAGAGAGTTTCCCCTGAGAAATATTCTAAATTGTTTAATAAATCTTTCCCTTTCCTTCTGGGGTCAGAAAGTCCTTAGCGATGGCACATAATTTGAATCAAGACCTATGTTTAAATGTAATTTCTTCTGTTAACTTTGCTTGAGAACATGTACCAGCCTCACTCTTGTCATTATCAGCAAGAGATGGAAGCCCAGTGAACCTTATGATTACAGAGAATTCAGGGGCTGGCGATGCAGCTGGTAAGGGACATTCTGGGAGAAATTGATACAAAAGAAAGTGGAAAGGGGAGGGTGGAAGAGTTGTGCGGGCTCTAGGAAGTTTATCAGCTTGGACATTTTTTTCTGGGGATGTTGTCTAATAGCTTCAGTAGTTTGAGTAAGATTTGAATGATTTAGCCATTTTTTGCCTTCTTCATACCAGGCAAAATATGTAGGCCAATGTGCATCTGAAATTTGTGTTTTGTTTTGCTCTGGGACTCCCTTTCAGGGAAAGCAGGATCCAATAGAGAAAAGAGAAAAACTAGAGAGGCCTCACAGAGAGCCAGGAAGAAAGACATTAAGCCTAGCGAAGCAGGGAATAATAATTCTCACTCTGAACAAGGAGGCAGGAAGCCCTTCCAGCCTAGGAGGCACCTTTCAAAAGAAGCCCGAGACTCTAACCCAGCTTCAGAGAGTATACTCAAAATCTTAATAATCAAAATTTGTCCTCACCATGCATCAGTGGACATTTATCTGGAGCAATGGATTTTGGAGTTGGGCTCACTATCAAGTACCTGAATGAGCAAGCAGACAGTCTGGAGACAAAGGTCCTGGTGTGTGCTGAGAGGTCCTGTTGCCACATCTGAGAATCCAGTGGTAGTTCTGATCCAGATCTGCATCTCAGCACCAAAAACTGTCAAAGAAAAGCAGCCAGACAAGTAAAGTGGTGAAGACAAATTTTATTCAGGACTATTACAGTAGGGAGAGAGAGACCCTATTATAGAACTGAGCTCCAATATGGCAAGGACAAGTGGGGATTTGTAGCCAAGGAATAGGGGGTTTCATGGATGGAAAATTACTAAGACGACATATCAAGTATATGGAGAATTCTGGCTGAATAAGCCAACCTACCAGGATTCCTGCTGAGGGCAGGCCAAGATGATCAGATATCAGGGGTAAGGAGTGAAACAATTTGATCAGATATCAAAGGTGATTGGGTATTGAGAGTGGGGGATTCTTGGTGAACTGTCTTAGCAGCATTATTTTCTATAACTGGATTTTACAAAGAAGTCACAGATGGGCCTAGAAGAAGGCTTAGAAGTGGCCTAAAGTTTGGCCAAGTGAAGAATCTTTGTCACTGGACTTTCCATATATATTACCTACCAATTAGCTAGGCATTATTTTTTATGCTTTTCCTCAATAAAAGTCTCATACTTTGAAACATTTAGTGACTTATCAGAGGCATCTATTTTATTATTTAGCATATCTATTAAGCTTTTTACTCAACCACATTTTAATTTCTAAAAAAACACTTTTAAAAATTAAGGTACAGAAAGATTTTACAATTTGTCCACAGAAATACAAAGGTGGAGCTCAGGAATCAAGCCCAGGCTGCTTGCCTCCAGAATTTTGATTCTTAATCACTAAGTCACAGTATATACAACATTAAAAAGTGTAGCATGAGAAGAAAACTTTTCCAGAAGCTAACCTGTGAAATGGGCAGGCAGATAGCACAGAAATTCAAGAGAGATATGGATCAATAACATTTTCCCTTGAATTTATTTAGAAAAAATTAAAACCTACTGAAAAGCCTAGAGAATTATACAATTAATACCGATTTTTGGTTTTTCAACCAACTAAACATTTAAACAATTGTTAAATAGTTGTTAACAGTTGGACACTTTTAACAACTCACCACATTTGCCTATCTACAAATATGTATATACATATATATAATACATAATACATATATAGTTAATATCAGGATACTTTATCAATAAATAATGTATATCTCAAAAGAACAAAGACATTTTCTACATAGTCATCATATCAGTATTATCCCAAAGAAATTAAACATCACTAATATGTATTTTACATTTGAATTTTCCCCAATAATCCCAGAATTGTTCCCTATAGCAGTTTATCTTTTAATTAAATATTCAATTACTGGTCACTATTTGCTTTTAGTTATTATTATATTTTAGTCCCCTTCGATCTAGAGAATTATCTTACCTATTTTTTTCCTTCAATGGCATTTAAGTTTTCAAGTATTTTGGTCAGACATGTTATAAAATATCCTGCAATGTATATTTTTCTGATGTTTCCTCATAATTTGATTCATTCAGGTCAAATAATTATGGCTATATAGGTAGGCTGTATTTTCCCTTTTGCATCACAAGAGATTCATAACATCAGTTTTTCTTCTTACTGGATGCTGAGTTTGATAACTTGGTCAAGGCAGTGTCCATCAGATCTTTTCATGAAAAGATAACTTATTTCCTTACTAATTAAAATCTAATTTGTAGAGTTTGATGCATTGATATTGTGTGAATTTACTGTTCTCAATAATTTTTTATAAATGGTGTTAGCACCCATTGAAAATTCTTGCATGAATCAAAATATTACCTTTGAGGATATAAAAATTGAGAAATGTTTCCAGTTGCTATCTGGATTCATTCTAAAAAGTAGAACTTTATCTCCAAGCCCTTTTCAATAAATAAACAGCCTCAGATTTATAGAAAATTACAAAGATAATACAGAGAGTTCCCGTATATCACACAGCTGTTACCCTTTTTATTAGCATCTTAATTAGTATGGTATATGTTTTACAGTTCATGAACCAACAATGATCCATTGTTATGAACAATAAAGTCCATGCTTTATTGCTCAGATTTCTATAGTTTACACCTAATGTCGTTCTTCTGTTCCAGGATCCTATCTAAGATCCACATTATATTTATTCATGTGTCTTTTTAGCTTCTCTTGGCTGTGACAGTTTCTCTGCCACTCCTTGTTTTTGATCACCTTGCAAGTTCTGAGGAGTAATAGTCAGGCATTTTATAGAATGTCACTTAATTGGAATTTCTCTGATATTTTTCTCATAGTTAGACTAGAGTTATGGGTTTAGGGGATAAAGACTATGAACAAACTGCCATTCTTATCACATTGTATCAATGGTAAATATTATTGTCATGACTCATAACTCTTGATGTTGACTATGACCACCTGGCTAAGGCAGTTTTTGCCAGTTTTCTCTACCATAAACTCAACTGATTCTCCCCTTTCCAACTTTTACTTTTTGGAATGAAGTAACTACAAACAAAACACACTTAAGGAATGGAGAGTTTATACATCAACTCTTTGAAGGCAAAATATTTACATAAATCAGTTGAAATTCTTGTACAGAATATTTGCTTATTCAACCTATTTGTTTACTTATTCAATCATTTATTGACATTAGTAATGATGCACAATATTTATTCTATAACTTGAGCATATCCAAATATTACTTCCTTAATTTTGTTGATCAAATCATGTAATCTTTGGCTACTGGAAGCTGTTTCCAGTGGTTCCTGCACATATACACGTCATTGTATATGTCCCTGTACATATACAGGTCATTGTGTATATATTGGGTTGTATTTTTTTGTTGTTGTTGTTAGCATTGGGCTTTTCTTAAAAGAGGCTCTCTTTACTTTTGGCAGGTAAAAACTGAAGTTCAGTCACTTAACACAGGATAAAAAAATAAGTCCAGTTATATTGGTAACAAAAGGACAACACGTTTTCTTCAAAATCACTGTGTCTGATTTGTCTCTGTGCTTGGTCCTGGTCATCTGGTATGTTCTTCCCTGGAATTTTGTTTTCAATGGGATGATTGTCTTCAGGGCAAAAAAAAGTTTATCACACTCTAGTTCTAGCTGTATGTATTTTATTCATTTATGTACATGTGCCCCTACCCTGTCTTGCTCCATTTTTTTTACTGCATTCCTATTGAAATATGGATTAAAATCCTCCTCCCAAGTTCTATTTATAGGGTTGGGGTTTTTTAGCACCTTTTCATTTTGTCATTGCAAGATGCTCCAGACTCATACTGTATATTTCTTGCTCCATTGCTAGAATCAGCCAAAGAACTCTAGTTCCTTTTATTGAAGAATGGTATTAGAAACCAAGATCTGGGTAATAGGTGTGTTCATTGCTTCTTCTGTATCATTGTTTCTAGGCCCTCTCAGCTGGCAGACTGAAGATATGTATGTGTGTGCCTCTTGCTTCACATCCTCATTAGCATTTTGTATTTTAAGTATTATTGGATTTTGTCTAGTGTCTTTTCATATGCTTGTTTCCCATCTGTATATCTTATTTTGTTAGATGCCTATTCCTATATTTTGGTCCTTTTAAATTTGGATTATTTATTTGCTTATTGTTGAGTTTTAGTCATTCTTTGTATGTATTGAATACAAGTTCTTCATCAAAAATGTGTATTACAAATTTCATCTCTAAGTCTGCAGCTTGCCTTTTCATACTCTTGAAAGTGTCTTTCTCATAGCAGAAGTTTTTATTTTACTATACTAAACATCAATTTTTTTCTTTTATAGATTATGCTTTTGGCATTGTATCTAAAACTCATGATCACACCAAAGATTACCTAAATTTTCTCCTATCTTTCTTCTGGAAGCTTATAGTTTTAGTTTTACATTTAGATCTATGATCCATTTTGACTTAATGTTTGAGAATTATGTATGATGTATATCTAGCTTTATAGTTTTTGCATATGGATATCTAATTGTTCCAGCACCATTTGTTGAAAGGCCATCTTTATTCAATAGGTTGCCTTTGCTCCTCTGTCAGAGATCAACTGACTACATTTGTGTGAGTCAATTATGAGCTGTCTATGCTGTTCCCTTGACCTCTGTGTTTATTCTTTCAGAAATACTATGTTATCTTGATTACTGCAGCTACATAGTGAATCTTGAAATCAGTAGTGTGATTTCCTTCAACTTTGTTCTTCTTCAGTGTTGTGTTGGCTATACTTGTCATTTTTTTTTTTTTTTGAGACAGAGTCTCCCTCTGTCCCCCAGGCTGGAGTGCAGTGGTGCAATCTCGGCTCACTGCAAGCTCCATCTCCCAGGTTCACACCATTCTCCTGCCTCAGCCTCTCTGAGTAGCCAGGACTACAGGAGCCCGCCACCACGCCCGGCTAATTTTTTGTATTTTTAGTAGAGACTGGGGTTTCACCGAGGTCTTGATCTCCTGACTTCATGATCTGCCTGCCTCGGCCTCCCAAAGTGCTGGAATTACAAGCAGGAGCCACCATGCCTGGCCGGCTATACCTGTCTTTAAGCTTTCATTGTAAGCTTTAGCATTAGTTGGTCAATTATGAATAATGTTGCTCTGAATATTTGCATACAACTTTGCATATGGACATATCTTTTCATTTCTCTTAGGTATTAAGGTAGGACTGTTATTGCTGGGTTTTATGGTAACTCTGTGTTTAGCTTTTTGAGGAACAGCTTGACTGTGTTTCAAAGTAGCTGAACCATTTTACATTCCCAAGAGTGCGTGAGGGTTCCAATTTTGCCACATCCTCACCAAGACTTGTTATTTTCTGTCTTTTTATTATAGTTATTATATTTCATGTGAAGTGGTGTCACATTGGGTTTTGATTTGCATTTCCTTGATGTTTAATAATGCTGAGCATCTTCCATGTACTATTTGAAATTTGTATAACTTCTTTGGAGAAGTAATTATTCAGATCCTTTGCCAACTTTTAAACAGGGTAATTTGAGGTTTGATTATTGAGTGATAAGAGTTCTTTATATATTCTAGATAAAACCCTCTTCTCATATATGTGATTTTCATATATCTTCTCCAAATCTAGTAATGTCCTTTGCTTTCTTGCTGGTATCCTCTGAAGCAAAAATATTCCTAATTTTGATGAAATCTCACCTATTTTTGATATTTTGCCTGTGCTTTTGGTGTCATATTTAAGAAACTGTGGCATAACACAATGTCACAATATTTATACTTATTTTTATTAGAGCTTATAGTTTTATCTATTACATTTAGGTATTTGAGCCATTTGAGCTAATTTTTGTGTATGTTTTGAAATAGGGGTTCAATTTCATTCTTTTGTATGTGAATATCCATATTTTCTCCTCAGAAAAATTTCTGAGACTACACTCCCAAGCTTGGTGGTGGGAACAGTGGCCTCCTTCTCTGTGAGTGACATCCCTGCTTTAGGAGTAGGCATTGGGTGTGGACCATAGCCTCTTATTTTCTAAGCTTGGCTTCCCAGTGTGGAACCTCTGCCTTACCAATGAGCTGGGGGCAAAAGTGATTGTTGTCTCTGCATTATTGTCATGCCATGCCTAAGGTATAGCTTCTACCCTATGAATGGGTAGCAGAAGGAATCCCCCAAACTTTTGCTCACACTTACCTGAAATTTAGCTTCTGTAACACTTACAAAGAGATATATAGAACTAAGTAAAAAGTACAAAAATAAACCCAAACTTCTTTAAAAATTATCAATATGATAAAGATCTAATTCAAACGATGGTGTTGGGCCAACTAGGCTGTCATTAAACAATATAGTTGGATCCTTACTTGTGGCAGGTCAGGTTTCCATTAGCAACCAGGTGGTTAGTTTCCATTACCCTTTACTATAATTTTGATGAATGAATAAGTTAAATAAAGAACTGGAGAAACTGGTGCCTGAGTATGAGGACTGGAATGTGAAAACAAACCCATTAAGATCCCACCTGGGTTTTCTCAGACCCTGAGGTCTGATTGAATAGTAATAGCATTCTTACACATACACCTGGTTCTGTCTTAAGATTAAGAAACTAAGACTCTAGAGAAAGCTTTCCAGACCCCAGACCCCCTAGTTAAAGATTAGACATAGATTGAATGAAACACTTCTGCTTGTAGGTGTAATCCCGCACATAGCATGGAGCATAAGTACCAGAAAAAAACTTGTTCTCACTCATAGATGGGAATTGAACAATGAGAACACATGGACACAGGAAGGGGAACATCACACTCTAGGGACTGTTGTGGGGTGGGGGGAGGGGGGAGGGATAGCATTAGGAGATATACCTAATGCTAAATGAAAAGTTAATGGGTGCAGCACACCAGCATGGCACACGTATACATATGTAACTAACCTGCACATTGTGCACATGTACCCTAAAACTTAAAGTATAATAATAATAAAATAAAATAAAATAAAAAAACTTATAACTTTGAGATGGTCTGGTGAGTTACTCTGACCTTCTCCCTGTAACTGGTTGCAGAAATAAACTCCCTTCTTTCCTAGTTTGTCTACATCTCATTATTAGACCTCGAGAACAAGCAGCTGGACCTTCCTCTGTCAGGGAACATACTCACAATTTACACCAACATATATTTTATGTAAACTAAAAATATAAGACTCAAAATTAAAGACAAATAAAAGAAATAATCTTGGGGAAAAAGAGGGCTTTATTAACACCAAAGCCAGAAGTCATAAATAGAAATAATTAATGTATATGATTCTCTTAAACACGCGCTGTTTACCCTCAATCTATTTCTCAGCTTCCCCTTCTATTTCTCGGCTTCCCCTGGTCAGTTTTGTATCACAATCAAATTGCCTTTGTATGCTATATTTCCCAGAATTTCTTTCAAATGGCTTCTGGCTAGATTTTCCCAGTGGCAGACACTAATAAGAAATTGGAGAGTGGAGGATATAAGCCACAATATTTCTTCACTCTTTGTCTGCTATAGGCAGTGTCTCTAGCACTTAGCTGTATCCCCAGAGTGATTCCAGCTTCTGCAGAATAACCTCTCCTATGGACAGAATTCTGAGTTCTGTTAACACCAGTCCTCCCAGTAGGAGCTTATCACGGGTTACCTTGTTTGACTTTTTGCTTTTCCCACCCTTTGTAATAGTTTCCTGAATTGCATTTTCTCTATTTAAATAGTTGGCAAGGGCTCCGTTTTCCTGAGTATACCCTGATACAGTGATAATGTAAAACTTTAAAACTTTTATATGTAAAAAAAAAAAAAAACAGTTAACAGACAAATAATATTATAAGAAAAATATATATTCAGGACATTTATGGGAGAAAGGGAAATATTAACACCTTTGATGTATAAGAGGCTCTTAACACATTGTGATGAAAAAGGCAAACATTTGAATAAAAGGAAAGATCAATAGACATTTCTCAAAGAAGAAATACAAATGGCAAACAAGTTTTGGGGTTCTATCTATTTTATTTTTCTGAAGCAAGGAAAAAGAAGAAATATCAGTGTGGCAAAAACTACAAAGGATGATGTTAGTCAGTTTATTGATGGTGTAATGGGACAGAGACTTTTCCCAGATTAACTCAGTCTTTCTGGAGAGCACTTTAGCAAAGTAGATCAAAAGCCTTTACAATGTTCATACACTTTGATCCAAATATTTCATTTCTATTAGACTAGAGAGCAAGGATATATTTAATGGATATTAATTAGTAGCTTATTTATGATAGAAAAATTGAATTAAGCCACATACCCATTAAAAGGGAATGAATTTAAAATAGTGGCATATATTATGTTTAATTATATAATTTTTCCTTGCTGATAGGGACAGATTTGTCTAATATGTTAAGTTAAAACACTCTTTCCAATATGATTCCAAGTTTCTAAAACAATAGGAGAAATAATTCTGGAAAGATATAATTAAAATATCAATAATACTTATTTTTAGTTAGCCACCAAGTGTGAATATTTCATAGATTTTTAAGTTTTTTTATGTATTTCTGACTGTGTTTTCTTTTGTTTCATTTTTCCTATGCATGGTGTATAAAAGTTACAATTTTATGATAAAAACTTTTCATCTGAAAAAATGTAAATACATAAGGAACTGGTAAATACTGGCTTTCTTTCTTCTGTCCATAAAGCTACCTTCACCTACTGTTTTTAATGCCAGTGTCAGAGTGACATGTCCAGACAGATCAGGCAGCTTGAATCGGAATCCAGTCCTCTGGTTTGAAAGCCAGCTTGAGTCAATGTGATGGAATCAGTGTCTTGTTCATTTTTTAAAAGAGGGGCTGGACTGTTTCTCCCAAACACTGTGGGTACGAAATGGCCAATCATAGCCATCCCACTTTATCCTCTACAGAAGTGCTTTGATCCTGGGCTCAATTAGAGCTTCAGCAAGATTCTAGAGTGGTGAGTAATAAAATCAAGCAACAGGTTATAACCAGCTCAAGAACTTCCAGATACACCTACACAAGGGGAAGTGAGACTAGGTAGGAGAACAAAAGGGAGAATAGAAGTGGAGAGCATCCGTAAGTAGAGAGAGATGTACAGAAGGTGGAGAAATGGGAGGTAGTAGGGATAGACATAGAGATGGGAAGAGGGAAAATGGAAAAGAAGGTGAGGCAGAAGAAAAGGATATATAAAATGAAGAAAGTGCTGTACATTAGAGGATGTCAACAACTAAGGTGATTATATTACACAAGTGGATAAATAACAATTCGTTGATACACAGAAGATTTTTATACTATATCCCAAGTGTATTATATCATAATTTTTAAAAATACATAAAGACTCAGCTGTAAACTCAGGGTGTGATGGCTGAAAACGCCTTGGTAATTAAAGAGTTGAGTCAGAGAGAATCCATTCATGCTAATTGGAAGCAAAGTAAAAACAAATAAATAAGAAAACAAAAAAACAGAAAATAAAAATTATGGCTTCTTCCAAAAACAATATCACATGGAAATCCCTTTTCAGTCTTTCACCTCAGGCTTGGATGTTATCATCACCATCAAGTTTATAAATATAAATAACTATATATTTATATTTGTATATTAATATATCAATATTGCTATTTTATATCTATATAAATATAAATAAAAGATTCTAATATAGATTACCAAAATACATTAAACAGCCCAGTTTATAGGTGCTTCTTTCTGTTTTTTTTTTTATTTTTACTCCAGACTAGAAAAAAAATTGAAGATTTTCTTGGGTACTGCTCTTGGAAAAGAAATTAAGCTCACTGAGAATTATTAAATCTGTGTATGACTTGGCTAATTTTAACTTTAACTGGTTAGCTGGGGAGATTTGCTTATTAAATTAATAATATTCACTGAAAGTTTTAGTAAACCTGAATGTCCTCACTGGAGACTTTATTAAAAGTTTGGCCCCTCAGAGATTGGGAATTGGACAAGTTCCATAACTGTAAAGAGGTTGTGTTTCCTTTGTAAGCAATGCACAATGGATATTATTAGGAACTAGACAGGGATTTCTGGTAAAGATACATTAGTGAGACAGAATGAGAAAAGCATTTGAATTGAGTCATCCCTTTGGGCCAGAGACATCATTAGCCAGCAGAGCTGAAGTTTACTCTTTGAGGATCACATTTTTATTATATGAAACAGAGAACCCTAGAAAATCTCTCCAGAAAGCTGATTTTTTAAAATAATTTATTTTATTTAAAAAAAAAAACAAAACCCTACAACAATCTAACGTCAGAAAAATTACCCTAGTGCCGTGTCTCCAAGGTAATCTATATCAAAGGTTTATTTCGTCAAGTATCTCTGCACTCTTCAGCTTTAAAATGGTATAGCCCCTTTAGTGAAGGACCTTGAATTGGTTTTGGCCTGAATTCCTTCTAGCACCATCACATTGTAATAATTTAGTCAATAACTATTCCTTGCTCTTCTTCTCTTATATAATGTTGTGAGGGCTTTCAACTACAAAAGCACTCAGTAACAACCATAATGGCTGCTTTTATAGAGAACTTATGATTTTTACAAATATCATTTAATAAAACCCCCACAACAAAACCCCAAAGTTTCACTTTCAAAGAGATAACAAGACAGTTGGGTAAGTAAGGGTTGAATAAGAAAATGTAAAAAAACAGTGCTGGTGAATATGTTTTCCGGTCCAGTCTTACTTTGAGTTTCTCCAAAAGCAGACTTTGAGAAAAGGATAGGGGTGCAAGTAGTTTATGTGGTTAGTAATTCAAGATGCACAATGAGCATGAAGAAGTGAGATAGAGGAAGGAGGAAAACCCATGAATGCATTAATGAGCAGGTTACATCTATAAGAAATCAGGGACCTTCTGAAAGACTTAAAAACACACGTCAACATTTTTCACCTTGGAGCGAGAAAGTCAAAGTCAAAGTACATATCCACTGACCACCCCCGCCTCCCCTTTTTTTTGAAACAGAGTCTCACTCTGTTGCCCAGGCTGGAGTGCAGTGGCTGTAATCTCGGCTCACTGCAACCTGCACCTCCCAGGTTCATGCGATTCTCCTGCCTCAGCGTCCCGAGTACCTGGGACCACAGATTTGCGCCACCAGGCCAGACTGGTTTTGTGTATTTTTAGTAGAGATGGGGTTCTGCTGTATTGGCCAGGCTGTTCCAAAACTCCTGACCTCGGGTAATCCCCCTGCCTCAGCCTCCCAAAGTGCTGGAATTACAGGTGTGAGCCACTGCGCCCAGCCCCAGCCCCCATTTTTATTGGTTGAGGGTCATTCCCTCAGTGTTAAATTTCTGATGATGTCATCCTTGCCCTTTCCAAAGCGAAGTGAAATTGCATGGCCAGAGTAAACTAAAGAGCTTCTGCATGGCAAAAGAAACTATCATGAGTGAACAGACATCCTACAAAACAGGAGAAAATTTTTGCAATCTACCCATCTGACAAAGGGCTAATATCCAAAATCTACAAGGAACTTAAACAAATTTACAAGAAAAAACAAACAACCCCATCAAAAAGTAGGCAAAAGATTGAACAGACACTTCCCAAAAGAAGACATTTATGCAGCCAACAAACATATGAAAAAAGCTCAACACCGCTGATCATTAGAGAAATGCACATCAGAACCACAATAGATACCATCTCCCACCAGTCAGAATAGGGATTATTAAAAAGTCAAGAAACAATAGATGCTAGTGAGGCTGTGGAGAAATAGGACCGCTTTTACATTGTTGATGGGAATGTAAATTAGTTCAACCACTGTGGAAGACAGTGTGGCAATTCCTTAATGATATAGAACCAGAAATCCCATTACTGGGTATATACACAAAGAAATATAAATCATTCTACTATAAAGACACATCCACATGTATGTTTACTGCAGCACTATTCACAATAGCAAAGACATGGAAACCAACCCAAATGCCCATCAATGATAGACTGGATAAAGAAAATGTGGTACATATACACCATGGAATACTATGCAGCCATAAAAAAGAACAAGATCATGTCCTTTGCAGGGACATGGATGAAGCTGGAAGCCATCATCTTCAGCAAACTAACACAGGAACAGAAAACCAAACACTGCATGTTCTCACTTATGAGTGGGAGTTGAACAATGAGAACACATGGTCACAGGGAGGGGAACAACACACACTTGGGCCTGTTAGGGGGTGGGGGGTGGGGGATGAGGGGAGGGAACCTAGATGATAGGTTAATAGGTGCAGCAAACCACCAGGGCACAAGTGTACCTGCAAGTTCTGCCTGGAACTTAAAAAAAAAAAAAGGCACAAAAAGCCTTAGTCAATTTGTACAGGAACTGTGTGCGTGTGACCCACAGAGTAGGTCCAGGGGCAAAAGGCAGGGCAAGTGTGGAGCTTTTCAAAATCATCCATGGAAACTGCTTTTTCCAAACTCCTCTTATTTTTGATATTTTGACCTCCTCCCACCAATCATGAATGTTCCTAATGGCATTTAGAATTATAAATTCTTTCCAGAAAGTTTAATTTAATTTTCTCAGATCCATCCAAAGAATCACTAATTATGGCACCTATCACCTTATGAAATATATTTCTTATATAATAAGACTAGAAAGTCAAAATTACTACTTGATTCACAGGCTGCAGAATGGATGTTGTGTTACCAGATATGAAAACAACATTAATCTCCTTATACATCTCTATCAAAGATCTAGGGTGAACAGGCGTATTGTCAATGAGCAATAATATTTTGAAATAAGTCAGTTTTTTTTTTTGAGCAATAGGTCTCAACAATGGGCTTACAAAATTGAGTAAACCATGCTGTAAATAGGTGTGCTGTCACCTCAGTTTTGTTTTTTTATTTCTCCATATAAGCAGTAAGGCTGTTTTGCTCATCATTTGTGTGTTCACTAGAGAAAAACTTTTAATTTCTTTTGCATTTGCAGCTTGGCTAACTGACACAAGAGGCATAGCCTTCTTCCTATCTCAGCTTTTGACATGACTTCCTCAATAAGCTTAATCATTTCTAGTTTACAATTTAAAGTGAGAGATGTGTGACTCTTTTACTTGATCACTTAGAGTCCATCATGGGGTTGTTAGCTGGCCTAATTTCAATATTTTTTTGGCTCAGGGAGTAGAGAGGCCCAAGAAGAGAGAGAGAGAAGTGAGAGAACAGCTGATCAGTGGAATAGTCAGAACATACACAACATTTATTAATTGTCTGCTGTCTTATAAGAGTGCAGTTTGTAGCACCCCAAAACAATTATGATAGTAACATCAAAGATCACTGATCACAGACTATCATAACAGAGTGAATAATAATGAAAAGTTTTGCAATATTATGACACTTACAAAACCATGACATAGAGACAGAAAGTGAGCACATGTTGTTGGAAAGATGGTACGGATAGACTTGTTTGACACAGGGTTGTCACAAATCTTCAATTTGTAAAAAAAAAACAATATCTGTGAAGTATAATAAAGTGAAATGCAATAAAATGTGATATACCTATGTATAAAATGGATGTAAGCAAGACAGACAAAGAACCATCACATGCAGCAGTATTGTAATACTGCAGAAATGAGACAATACAGAAATGATTCTCGGCCAGGCGTGGTGGCTCATGCCTGTAATCCCAGCACTTTGGGAGGCCGAGGCAGGTGGATCACGAGGTCAGGAGATTGAGATCATCCTGGCTAACACGGTGAAACCCCATCTCTACTAAAAAAATACAAAAAAAAAAATTAGCCAGGAGTGGTGGCAGGCACCTGTACTCCCAGCTACTAGGGAGGCTGAGGGAGGAGAATGGCCTGAACCCGGGAGGTGGAGCTTGCAGTGAGCCGAGAATGCACCACTGCACACCAGCCTTGGAAACAGAGTGAGACTCCATCTCAAAAAAAAAAAAAAGAAATGATTCTCAAACATTTTTGTGTTTTTTATAATACACTTTAAATATTAGCTATTTTAGCACCATTATCTAAAACATGAAGACACAAGAGCATTAAATAAGACGTCAATAATTCCAACAAAATTACTACTATAGTATAATAACATTTTATAATGTCTATAAAAGTATCCATGATTAATGAAATCTTTTCTTTATTGTCCCTCATAGTGTTTCTGTCTTAACAGAACTGCTCACTGATATGACCAAGCTCTCTTACGTATTTATGAGACAGAATTTTAATATTTTTGGTACCAGTTCAATGTTATGGTACTGAACAATGTTTGTTATAGTATTTTATAGCCCTGAATTACATGAGATGAAAATCACAGGATACAGACATGAACAACAACACAAGTGACTAGAATGAGAGACGTTTATTAGAGAAGAATCCATGGAACTTGATGACAACTTGATAATAAGTTGGATACAGGGAGTGAGGATAATGGCAGCGCCATAGATGATAGTATGGAGCCTGGAGAAGTTGAATGTCTTCCCATTGGTCTTAGTATACACTTGGGAGTCTTGAGCCTGGACTATAAAACCCTATGATATCTGACCCTGACTCCTGTTCTAGCCCCATTTGCTGCTACTATTCCCATAATTCACACTGACTTCTCAGTTCCCAGAACACACTAAGCTACTTCCCAACTCAAAGCCTCCAAATGCTATCTTCATGCTATTTAATCCAGTTGTCATGATTTATTTAATGTGTCTCTCTCCACCACTAGATGATAAGCCCAATGAGGGAAGAGTCCATGCTTGACTTGCTCACTGCCCATCTCAAGAGAGTAGCACAATGCATGGCACATAGCAAGCAGCTGATGCTCTTTGTTGAATAAAGGCACAAAAGAATGAGTGAACAAACAGATTCTACAACCTGGAATGCTGTTTCTCTCTCTGCTTTCCTTGCTATCTGGTTCACTACAAAGTACACCCCAGCCTCACCTTATGTGAGCATCCTCAGGGATGCCCTTTCTGACTCATCTCTTACATTCTGTGACAGACTAGTCAGGAAGAAAATTTCTTTTATTGGACAAAGTAATTTCCCTTTCAAGCATGGTGAATTTGAGGCAATAATTAGATATTATGGGACTATCCCACATATCCAACATGATTAGGGCTGCAAATGAAGATTTGAGAACCAGCTGCATCCAGCTATGAGTTAATGTTTTCTAAGAGAAAAGAGATGCTCAGAGATGAAACAAATGCCCATGTTGAGATGGAAAGAAACCATTTTAATAATGAGAGAATGTTTAAGCTGTTCAGTATTTTAGAGAGGAAAGGATAAAAAGTTCTGGAAAGATCATTTGACTTGATGAATAGGTCACTACAGGGTCCAGTTTTTGCAAAATGATGGGAACAAAAGTTGGGTTGCAGATTGTTAATAAGAGCAGCATGTATAGACTCTTTTTTAAGAAGTTTAATGTTAAAAATTTAGAGAAATGAGTCAGGAACTAAAGAATTGACAGTGCAGTCAATTAAGGTTTTCCAAAATATGGCAGAACTACCCAGTTTCAGGGGAAAAAATACCTATTACAGAGGCGAAGGCTGAAGTCAGTTGAACATTTTGACCACTCACTTCTTCTAGGATATACTATCTCCTTGATTTTTACCACACTACCCTATCTCTCCTCTTCTCCCATTTGCTCTCTTTCTTCTCTTTCTTTTATCCTCCCTTTCCACTCCTTTCCAAGACAAGTAAGTGCTGTCCAACTGGTAGCACTAGCCATGTGGCTACTGAGTGCCTAAGATGTATATAGTCTGAATTACAATGTGTTCTAACTGTGATATACCCACCAGATTTCTAAAGCTAGGTGAGATAAAAGTAAAGTAAAATATCCTATTAATTTTTTACATTATTACATGTTGAAATGATAATTTTTTTATATATTAAGTTAAATAAACATATTAAAATTAATTAATTTCACATTTTTATTATTTTTTAATTAGGTTACTAGAAGATATTAAATTACATATGTAGCTTACATTGTAGTTCTATTGGACAGCATTGCTCTAGATTTTCTTATCTATACATTCTCCCTAGGCTTCAGACACCACCTCTAAATAATTGATACGCAAATACATATCTTCATATGAAACACATTCAGACAACATTGCTATGCCTCAAACCTTCTATACATCTTCTTTTAGAAGTCTCAGGAAAAGGAAATGTGGCTCACACCTGTAATCCCAGGGCTTTGGGAGGCTGAGGTGGGAGGATCACTTGGGGCCAGAAGTTCCAGATCAGCCTGGACAACATAGTGAGATCCAGTTTCTTAAAAAAAATTTTTTTTTTTTTTTTTCCTTTCTGGGTAGGGTCGGGTTTAATATGGATTCCTTCCTTCAGATTAATAGCAAAATCTTTATATGAAGCTTTTAAGGGAACTGAGGAACAACCTCTAACATGGACTAATGATATGAAACATGCTCTAAACACTTTTAAACAGGCTTTAATCTCAGCCCCAGCCCTAGCCTTACCAGATCTGACTAAGCCTTTCTTTTTGTATGTACACAAACAAAAGGGAATCGCTTTGGAAGTCTTAGCCCAAGATCTGGAGCCCTCTAAGTGCCCTACAGAATATGTTTCTTTTTTTTTTTAATTTATGAAGTATTTATTGATGATTCTTGGGTGTTTCTCGGAGAGGGGGATATGGCAGGGTCATAGGATAATAGTGGAGAGAAGGTCAGCAGATAAACACATGAACAAAGGTCTCTGGTTTTCCTAGGCAGAGGACCCTGCGGCCTTCTGCAGTGTTTGTGCCCCTGGGTACTTGAGATTAGGGAGTGGTGATGACTCTTAAAGAGCATGCTGCCTTCAAGCATCTGTTTAACAAAGCACATCTCCCACCGCCCTTAATCCATTTAACCCTGAGTTGACACAGCACATGTTTCAGAGAGCAGGGGGCTGGGGGAAAGGCCATAGATCAACAGCATCCTAAGGCAGAAGAATTTCTCCTAGTCAGAACAAAATGGAGTCTCCTATGCCCACCTCCTTCTACACAGACACAGCAACAATCTGATCTCTCCTTCCTTTCCCCACACTTCCCCCCCTTCTTTTCAACAAAACCGCCCTCGTCCTCATGGCCTGCTCCTGATGGTTGCTGTCTCTTCGGAGCTGTTGGGTACACCTCCCAGACAGGGCGGCCGGGCAGAGGCGCTCCTCACCTCCCAGATGGGGCAGCCAGGCAGAGGCTCTCCTCACTTCCTCCCAGATGGGGTGGCGGGGCAGAGGCGCTCCTCACTTCCCAGACGGGGTGGCCAGGCAGAGGTGCTCCTCACTTCCCAGATGGGGTGGCGGGGCAGAGGCGCTCCTCACTTCCCAGATGGGGCGGCCAGGCAGAGGTGCTCCTCACTTCCTCCCAGATGGGGTGGCAGCCAGGCAGAGGTGCTCCTCACTTCCCAGATGGGGCGGCCAGGCAGAGGCGCTCCTCACTTCTTCCCAGACGGGGTGGCGGCCGGGCAGAGGCGCTCCTCACTTCCCAGACAGGGTGGCAGCCGGGCAGAGGCGCTCCTCACTTCCCAGACGGGGTGGCAGCCGGGCAGAGGCGCTCCTCATTTCCTCCCAGACGGGGTGGTGGCCGGGCAGAGGCGCTCCTCACCTCCCAGATGGGGCGGCCGGGCAGAGGTGCTCCTCATCTCCCAGTTGGGGCAGCTGGGCAGAGGTGCTCCTCACTTCCTCCCAGACGGGGTGGTGGCTGGGCAGAGGCACTCCTCACCTCCCAGATGGGGCGGCCGGGCAGAGGCGCTCCTCACTTCCCAGATGGGGTGGCGGCCGGGCAGAGGCACTCCTCACCTCCCAGACGGGGCGGCTGGGCAGAGGCGCTCCTCACCTCCCAGATGGGGTGGCCGGGCAGAGGCACTCCTCACCTCCCAGACGGGGCGGCCGGGCAGAGGCACTCCTCACCTCCCAGACGGGGCGGCCGGGCAGAGGTGCTCCTCACTTCCCATATGGGGTGGCGGCCGGGCAGAGGCGCTCCTCACCTCCCAGACGGGGCGGCTGGGCAGAGGCGCTCCTCACCTCCCAGATGGGGTGGCCAGGCAGAGGCGCTCCTCACTTCCCATACGGGGTGGCGGCTGGGCAGAGGCGCTCCTCACTTCCCAGATGGGGCAGCCGGGCAGAGGCTCTCCTCACTTCCTCCCAGACGGGGTGGCGGCCAGGCAGAGGCACTCCTCACTTCCCAGACGGGGTGGACGGGCAGAGGCTCTCCTCACTTCCTCCCAGATGGGGTGGCGGCCAGGCAGAGGCACTCCTCACTTCCCAGACAGGGTGGACGGGCAGAGGCGCTCCTCACTTCCCAGATGGGGCGGCTGGGCAGAGGTGCTCCTCACCTCCCAGATGGAGTGGCCAGGCAGAGGCGCTCCTCACTTCCCAGATGGGGCGGCCGGGCAGAGGTGCTCCTCATCTCCCAGACGGGGCAGCCGGGCAGAGGCGCTCCTCACCTCCCAGAGGGGGTGGCCGGGCAGAGGCGCTCCTCACTTCCTCCCAGACGGGGTGGCAGCTGGGCAGAGGCACTCCTCACCTCCCAGACGGGGTGGCCGGGCAGAGGCGCTCCTCACTTCCCAGACGTTGAGCGACTGGGCAGAGGCGCTCCTCACTTCCCAGATGGGTCAGCTGGGCAGAGGCACTCCTCACATCCCAGACGATGGGCAGCCAGGCAGAGATGTTCCTCACTTCCTATACAGGATGGCGGCCGGGCAGAGGCGCTCCTCACTTCCCAGATGGGGCGGCTGGGCAGAGGGGCTGTTCACATCCCAGACGATGGGCAGCCAGGCAGAGACACTCCTCACTTCCTAGACGGGGTGGTGGCGGGGCAGAGGCTGTAATCTTAGCACTTTAAGAGGCCAAGGCAGGAGGCTGGTAGGTGGAGGTTGTAGCGAGCCAAGATCACGCCACTGCACTCCAGCCTGAGCACCATTGAGCATTGAGTGAGCGAGACTCCGTCTGCAATCCCAGCACCTCGGGAGGCCGAGGCAGGCAGATCACTGGAGGCCAGGAGCTGGAGACCAGCCCGGTCAACACGGCGAAACCCCATCTCCACCAAAAATACAAAAACCATTCAGGCGTGGTGGCGTGCGCCTGCAATCCCAGGCACTCGGCAGGCCGAGGCAGGAGAGTCACAGGAGCCCGAGGCAGGGAGGCTGCAGCGAGCCGAGATCACGGCAGTACAGTCCAGCTTCAGCAACAGAGGGAGACCGAAGAAGTGAGAGGGAGACCGAAGAAGGAGAGGGAGAGGGAGAGGGAGAGCAAAATATTTTTTATAATTAGCTGAGCGTGGTGATGTGCACCTAGCTCCTTGGGAGGCTGAGGTGGGAGGATTGCTTAAGCCCAGGAGTTGAAGGTAAAAGTGAGCTATTATTATACCTCTGCAATCCAGCCTGGGTGACAGAACAAAACACTGCCTCTTAAAAAAAAAAAATGTACCTCAGGGTCAGGAAATTCCCTTTCCTAGTCAAAGAAAGGGGTGACAGACGGCACCTGGAAAATCGGGTCACTCCCACCCTAATACTGCACTTTTCCAATGGTCTTAGCAAACAGCACACCAGGAGATTATATCCTGCACCTGGCTTGGAGGGTCCTACGCCCACGGAGCCTCGCTCATTGCTAGCACAGCAGTCTGAGATCAAACTGCAAGGCGGCAGTGAGGCTGGGGGAGGGGTGCCCCCCATTGCCAAGGCTTGAGTAGGTAAACAAAGCAGCCAGGAAGCTCCAACTGGGTGGAGCCCACCACAGCTCAAGGAGTCCTGCCTGCCTCTGTGGGCTCCACCTCTGGGGGCAGGGCACAGTCAAACAAAAAGACAGCAGTAACTTCTGCAGACTTAAATGTCCCTGTCTGACAGCTTTGAAGAGAGTAGTGGTTCTCCCAGCATGCAGCTGGACATCTGAGAACGGACAGACTGCCTCCTCAAGTGGGTCCCTGAACCCAAGTAGCCTAACTGGGAGGCACCCACCAGTAGGGGCGGACTGACACCTTACATGGCCGGGTACTCCTGAGACAAAACTTCCAGAGGAACGATCAGGCAGCAACATCTGCTGTTCACCAATATCCGCTGTTCTGCAGCCTCTGCTGCTGATACCCATGCAAATAGGGTCTGGAAAGGACCTCCAGCAAACTCCAACAGACCTGAACCTGAGGGTCCTGACTGTTAGAAGGAAAACTAACAAATAGAAAGGACATCCACACCAAAACCCCATCTGTACATCACCATCATCAAAGACCAAAGGTAGATAAAACCACAAAGAAGGGGAAAAAAAAGAGCAGAAAAACTGGAAACTCTAAAACCAGAGTACCTCTCCTCCTCCAAAGGAACGCAGCTCCTCACCAGCAATAGAACAAAGCTGGACAGAGAATGACTTTGACGAGTTGAGAGAAGAAGGCTTCAGATGATCAAACTACTCCGAGCTAAAGGAGGAAGTTCGAACCCATGGCAAAGAAGTTAAAAACCTTGAAAAGAAATTAGATGAATGGCTAACTAGAAAAACCAAGGCAAAGAAGTTCTTAAAGGACCTGATGGAGCTGAAAACCATGGCACGAGAACTACGTGATGAATGCACAAGCCTCGGTAGCTGATTTGATCAACTGGAAGAAAGGGTATCAGTGATTGAAGATCAAATGAATGAAATGAAGCGAGAAGAGAAGTTTAGAGAAAAAAGAATAAAAAGAAATGAACAAAGTCTCCAAGAAATATGGGACTATGTGAAAAGACCAAATCTATGTCTGATTGGTGTACCTGAAAGTGACAGGAGAATGGAACCCAGTTGGAAAACACTCTGCAGGATATTATCCAGGAGAACTTCCCCAATCTAGCAAGGCAGGCCAACATTCAGATTCAGGAAATACAGAGAATGCCACAAAGATACTCCTTGAGAAGAGCAATGCCAAGACACATAATTGTCAGATTCACCAAAGTTGAAATGAAGGAAAAAATGTTAAGGGCAGCCAGAGAGAAAGCTCGGGTTACCCACAAAGGGAAGCCCATTAGACTAACAGCTGATCTCTCAGCAGAAACTCTACAAGCCAGAAGAGAGTGGGGGCCAATATTCAACATTCTTAAAGAAAAGAATTTTCAACCCAGAATTTCATATCTAGCCAAACTAAGCTTCATAAATGAAGGAGAAATAAAATACTTTACACACAAGCAAATGCTGAGAGATTTTGTCACCACCAGGCCTGCCCTAAAAGAGCTCCTGAAGGAGGCACTAAACATGGAAAGGAACAACCAGTATCAGCCACTGCAAAAACATGCCAAATTGCAAAGACCATTGAGACTAGGAAGAAACTGCATCAACTAACGAGCAAAATAACCAGCTAACATCATAATGACAGGATCAAATTCACACATAAAAATATTAACCTTAAATGTAAATGGACTAAATGCTCCAATTAATAGACACAGACAAGCAAATTGATAAAGAGTCAAGACCCATCAGTGTGCTATATTCAGGAAACCCATCTCATGTGCAGAGACACACACAGGCTCAAAATAAAGGGATGGAGGAAGATCTACCAAGCAAATGGAAAACAAAAAAAGGCAGGGGTTGCAATCCTAGTCTCTGATAAAACAGGCTTTAAACCAACAAAGATGAAAAGAGACAAAGAAGGCCATTCCATAATGGTAAAGGGATCAATTCAACAAGAAGAGCTAAGTATCCTAAATATATATGCACCCAATACAGAAGCACCCAGATTCATAAAGCAAGTCTGTAGAGACCTACAGACTTAGACTCCCACACAATAACAATGGGAGACTTTAACACCCCACTGTCAACATTAGACAGATCAACGAGACAGAAAGTTAACAAGAATACAGGAATTGAACTCAACTCTGCACCAAACAGACATCTACAGAACTCTCCACCCCAAATCAATAGAATATACATTATTCTCAGCACCACACCACACTTATTCCAAAATTGACCACATAGTTGGAAGTAAAGCACTCCTCAGCAAATGTAAAAGAACAGAAATTATAACAAACTGTCGCTCGGACCACAGTGCAATCAAACTAGAACTCAGGATTAAGAAATTCACTCAAAATCGCTCAACTACATGGAAACTGAACAACCTGCTCCTGAATGACTACTGGGTACATAACGAAAGAAAGGCAGAAATAAAGATGTTCTTTGAAACCAACAAGAACAAAGACGCAACATACCAGAATCTCTGGGACACATTCAAAGCAGTGTGTAGAGGGAAATTTATAGCACTAAATGCCCACAAGAGAAAGCAGGAAAGATCTAAAATTGACACTCTAACATCACAATTAAAAGAACTAGAGAAGCAAGAGCAAACACATTCAAAAGCTAGCAAAAGGTAAGAAATAACTAAGATCAGAACAAAACTGAAGGAAATACAGACACAAAAAACCCTTCAAAAAATCAATGAATCCAGGAGCTGGTTTTTTGAAAAGATCAACAAAATTGATAGACTGCTAGAAAGACTAATAAATAAGAAAAGAGAGAAGAATCAAATAGACACAATAAAAAATGATAGCGGGGCTATCACCACAGATCCCACAGAAATAAAAAATACCATCACAGAATACTATAAACACCTCTATGCAAATAAACTAGAAAATCTAGAAGAAATGGATAAATTCCTTGACACATACACCCTCCCAAGACTAAACCAGGAAGAAGTTGAATCTCTGAATAGACCAATAACAGGCTCTGAAATTGAGGCAATAATTAATAGCTTACCAATCAAAAACAATCCAGGACCAGATGGATTCACAGCCTAATTCTACCAGAGGTACAAGGAGGAACTGGTACCATTCCTTCTGAAATTATTCCAATCAATAGAAAAAGAGGGAATCCTCCCTAACTCATTTTATGAGGCCAGCATCATCCTGATACTAAACTTGGCAGAGATACAACAAAAAAAGAGAATTTTAGACCAATATCCCTCATGAACATTGATGCAAAAATCCTCAACAAAATACTGACAAACTGAATCCAGCAGCACATCAAGAAGCTTATCAACCATGATCAAGTGGGCTTCATCCCTGGGATGCAAGGCTGGTTCAACGTATGCAAATCAATAAACATAATCCAGCATATAAATAGAACCAATGACAAAAACCACATGATTATCACAATAGATGCAGAAAAGGCCTTTGACAAAATTCAACACCTCTTCATGCTAAAAACTCTCAATAAATTAGGTATTGATGGGACGTATCTCAAAATAATAAGAGCTATCTATGACAAACCCACAGCCAATATCATACTGAATGGGCAAAAACTGGAAGCATTCCCTTTGAAAACTGGCACAAGACAGGGATGCCCTCTCTCACCACTCCTATTCAACATAGTGTTGGAAGTTCTGGCCAGGGCAATCAGACAGGAGAAGGAAATAAAGGGTATTCAATTAGAAAAAGAGGAAGTCAAATTGCCCCTGTTTGCAGATGACATGATTGTATATCTAGAAAACCCCATTGTCTCAGCCCAAAATCTCCTTAAGCTGATAAGCAACTTCAGCAAAGTCTCAGGATACAAACTCAATGTGCAAAAATCACAAACATTCTTATACACCAAGAACAGACAAACAGAGAGCCAAATCATGAGTGAACTCCCATTCACAATTGCTTCAAACAGAATAAAATACCTGGGAATCCAACTTACAAGGGATGTGAAGTACCTCTTCAAGGAGAACTATAAACCACTGCTCAGTGAAATAAAAGAGGATACAAACAAATGGAAGAACATTCCATGCTCAAGGGTAGGAAGAATCAATATCGTGAAAATGGCCATACTGCCCAAGGTAATTTATAGATTTAATGCCATCCCCATCAAGCTACCAATGACTTTCTTCACAGAATTGGAAAAAACTACTTTAAAGTTCATATGGTACCAAAAAAGAACCCGCATCTCCAAGTCAATCCTAAGCCAAAAGAACAAAGCTGGAGGCATCACACTACCTGACTTCAAACTATACTACAAGGCTACAGTAACCAAAACAGCATGGTACTGGTACCAAAACAGAGATATAGACCAATGGAACAGAACAGAGCCCTCAGAAATAATGCTGCATATCTACAACCATCTGATCTTTGACAAACCTGAGAAAAACAAGAAATGGGGAAAGGATTCCCTATTTAATAAATGGTGCTAGGAAAACTGGCTAGCCACATGTAGAAAGCTGAAACTGGATCCCTTTCTTACACTTTATACAAAAATTAATTCAAGATGGATTAAAGACTTACATGTTAGACCTGAAACTATAAAAACCCTAGAAGAAAACCTAGGCAATACCATTTAGGACATAGGCATGGACAAGGACTTCATATCTAAAACACCAAAAGCGATGGCAACAAAAGCCAAAATTGACAAATGGGATCTAATTAAACTAAAGAGCTTCTGCACAGCAAAAGAAACTACCATCAGAGTGAACAGACAACCTACAGAATGGGAGAAAATTTTTTCAATCTACTCATCTGACAAAGGGCTAATAGCCAGAATCTACAATGAACTCCAACAAATTTACAAGAAAAAAAACAAACAGCACCATCAAAAAGTGAGCGAAGGATGTGAACAGACACTTCTCAAAAGAAGACATTCATGCAGCCAAAAGACACATGAAAAAATGCTCATCATCACTGGCCATCAGAGAAATGCAAATCAAAACCACAATGAGATACCATCTCACACCAGTTAGAATGGCAATCATTAAAAAGTCAGGAAACAACAGATGCTGGTGAGGATGTGGAGAAATAGGAACACTTTTACACTGTTGGTGGGACTGTAATCTAGTTCAACCATTGTGGAAGTCAGTGTGGCGATTCCTCAGGGATCTTGAACTAGGAATACCATTGACCCAGCGATCCCATTACTGGGTATATACCCAAAGGATTATAAATCGTGCTACTATAAAGACACATGCACACCTATTTTTATTGCAGCACTATTCACAATAACAAAGACTTGGAACCAAGCCAAATGTCCAACAATGATAGACTGGATTAAGAAAATGTGGCACATATATACCACGGAATACTATGCAGCCATAAAAAATGATGGGTTCATGTCCTTTGTAGGGACATGGATGAAGCTGGAAACCATCATTCTCAGCAAACTATCACAAGAACAAAAAACCAAACACTGCATGTTCTCACTCATAGGTGGGAATTGAACAATGAGAACACATGGACACAGGAAGGGGAACATCACACACCAGGGCCTGTTGTGGGGTGGGTGGAGAGGGGAGGGATAGCATTGGGAGATATACCTAATGTTAAATGATGTGTTGATGGGTGCAGCACACCAACATGACACGTGTATACATATGTAACTAACCTGCACGTTGTGCACATGTACCCTAAAACTTCAAGTATAATAATTAAAAAAAATGTACCTCATACTCAGCATGTGTGAAATCAAACTTATTTCCTGCTGTTCTCCTTCTTCAAACCTAATCCTGTTCCATGGTCCAGTCTATGTGAGTGTCATCAACATCCTCTTACATAAGCCAGAATTTTAGACCCTTCTTTGAACTCCTGAGCTCAGAGAATCTGCCCACCTCGGCCTCCCAAAATGCTGGGATTACTGGCTGAGCCACTGCTCCTGGCCCAGATTTTTTACAAAATGAGAATCTAATTATGTCAGCCTTCTTTATCAAAACCTTGCATGAGTTCTCATTGCTCTTAGAATAAAGACCCAAATTATTAACATTGTTTACAATACCACATATTATCTCTTCCCTGTTCACCTCTCTTGCACAATTTTCCCCAACTCTCTTTGCCTAACTGACCCTCTTTCAGTACCTTGAACTTGCCATGTTCCCTCCAGAAATAAGGCCTTTATTATATAGGTTCTCCTCACAACTCACTCACTCTACCCTACCCTGGTAACTTCTCTTCAGCCTCCAGATTTCAGCTCAGTTATCACTTCTTCAAGGAAATCTTTCTGTTAAGCACCCCCTGCAACCCGACTGTGACTCACCATAAGTAATAATGGTGATAGTGAGAACATTTAGCATTTATCAAGCACTTAGTATGTAATAGGCTCTTTTCTAGCGCTTTTCACATAATAATGTAGTAAATCTTTAAAACTATCTTTTTTAGTCTCCTTTTTTGGAACATGATTCATTATAATATACATTATTCTATGAGAAAATTAAAGCTCAGAGAGGTTAAGTAATTTTCCCAAGAGCAGCTAGAAAGTGATAGAGTTAAGATACAAAATTAGGCATCCTGATTCCAGATTTCATGGGGTTAACTGCTACATTATATGATCTTTTCAGACTAGGCTACACCTCTTTATTACAAGTTTTAGATCTCCAGGGATCTTCATAATAGAGAAGTTGTAATTTCACCGCATTTGGGTGATTGGTTAAAGTCTTTGTTTTATGCCTTGCCCCAAATTCTTTAAGGGGAGGTGCAGATACCATACTACTTTTGTTTATTGCTTAATCATGGTGCCTAGAATTGTGGCTGGCATAAAGTAGACATGTAATATATTTGGGGGAAAGGATACAAAATAAATGTATGCGTATATGAAAGAAGAAAGAACGAACGGAACGAAGGAAAGAAAAAAGTGAAAGAAAGCGGGTTCCATGTCTCTAGTTATGAATTTCTCTATTGAGCACAGCTTGGTCTACCACATTCTGTCTGGGTTCCTACATCTGCCTTAGGCTATCTGACTTTTACTCTGCCTACAATAAAATCAGACATCCTTTCTCGTATGTACCTAATGAGTTTAGAACTTCTCCTGAGCAACTACTTGATTATGAATAGCTGATTCATTTAATATTTATTTCAGGCAGAAAATATCAAAATTGTATCACCATTGAGTAATTTACCCATCACATAATTACAAATACCAAGTTCTCTAATACATCCTACATCCAGCAAGACTGGAGACTGCTTTTCATTCCTCTAAAACTTCATGGGCTTTTATGCCTCTGGCATTTTGCTTGTCATTCCATTTCCAACTCTTCTTTGCTGAGAAAATTTCTACATATCTTTCAAGGTCAAGATTAAATGTAATCTCCCAGTCTTACACAGATGCTAAGCTTAATTGTAGGATATTTTCATATGATTATACTATTAAAGATATGGTTATAACCTTGTTATTAAGGTTGGACTCTCCCCTGAAGAGTTGGCCATTCCTAGTGTCAGTTACACAGGGGAAGAGCTAAGCCCTAAACAACAAAAAGGGGTGAGTCTCCTGGCTGCTCTTCTGTCCCTCAGACTCTCAGGAATGGATCTCTGGAGCTAAGGTATGCCAGATGACTAGGAAAAGGCAGCATCTGTCTTTCAGACGTAGATATGGAGATGGGTAAGGAGGTGTCACTATAGTGAACCATAAGCACAAGATGAGCAACTTAGTCATATAAACCAGATTATCACGATCAGCAGGTTTCATACTATTAATATTTCAACACCCTGACCTGTCACAATTGGTTATGAGATGTATCACAACTAAAGTGTTACTAATAACACTAATAACCGTAGTTGAAATATGACTAACTTTTTAAAAAGTAAGTAGAGTGGGCCAAGCGTGGTGGCTCACACCTGTAATCCCAGCCCTTAGGGAGCCCAAGGGGGGTGGATCACGACATCAGGAGATCAAGACCATCCTGTCCAATCTGGTGAAACCCTGTCTCTACCAAAAAATACAAAAATTAGCCAGGTGTGGTGGCGCATGCCTGTAGTCCCAGCTACTGGGGAGGCTGAGGCAGGGGAATTGCTTGAACCCGGGAAGAGGAGGTTGCAGTGAGCTGAGATACCACCACTGCACACCAGCCTGGCGACAGAGCGAGACTCCATCTCCGGGGGGGAAAAAAAGTAAGTAGAGTGGATTCCAGATTACTTCAATGATACCTTCCTCACTCCTCTGCAAAACAATGTGCTCTCTTTGGGAGAAAATGAAGAGGAATCAGAGCCAGCTAGCTAGCTAGCTAGCTAGCGGGCAATTGTTCAAAACCTAGGGGGCACATGGGAGTATGTCATAAAGTCATGTCACCTGCCAGCTTGCCAGCTTTCTAAGTAGGGTGAAAGGATTAAGTAAGAACTGTTCTAGGCCGGGTGCAGTGGCTCATGCCTGTAATCCCAGCACTTTGGGAGGCCAAGGTGGACAGATCACGAGGTCAGGAGATCGAGACCATCCTGGCCAACACGATGAAATTCCGTCTCTACTAAAAAAAAAAAATACAAAAAATTAGCCGGGCTTGGTGGTGGGCACCTGTAGTCCCAGCTACTTGGGAGGCTGAGGCAGGAGAATGGCGTGAACCCAGGAGGCGGAGCTTGCAGTGAGCCGAGATCGCGCCACTGGACTCCAGCCTGGGTGACAGAGCAAGACTCCGTCTCAAAATAATAATAATAATAATAATAATAATAAAAGAAGAAGAAGAAGAACCGTTCTTCTAGTTGTATATTACTGAATTTTGTTTCCAGTGCTTATCTCCTAGATCTAGTAAATGATCCTTCCTACTCTTCTTTGCTACAGGGGATCATCTGGGCCAGAGTGAATGTGAATGGAAGAGCAAGCAGTACCTTCTTGCGGTCACCATGGTTTGGGCAGCAGTTGTGACTACTTCCCCAAGGGAAAAACAAATATCTGGGAAAAGGTTTGGAGGTTATAAGGCCCATGACTCCTTTCACATGGAGATTTGGTCTCTACTGCAAAATTAAAAGTGTTATTTTATTATGGAAAATGAAATTATTTTTACAGAAAGATTTTCTTAACTCCCCCAGGCAAGTTAAGTCATACCCCATCTGTCCTCCCATAGTTAGGAATGTGTGATAGTATCGATTTTATCACTTTGCATTCTAATTACTTGTTTACATGAACACTTCCCCAGTACATTGAGAAGTCACAGCAAGCAGGGATTTGGCCTCACACTGCCTTGAATTACTATTTCTTATGGTCACTATGCTTGGCATTGGAATAAGAACCAGCAAATATTTAATTTTATTTAATTTTTAAGTTCAGGGGTACATGTACAGCTTTGTTATATAGGTAAACTTGTGTTATGGGGGTTTGTTGTACAGATTATTTCATCACCCAGGTGTAAACCTAGTACCCATTGGTTATTTTTCCTGATCTTTTTCCACCTCCTACTCTCCACACTTCACCTTCCAATAGACCCCAACGTGTGTTGTTCCCCTATACATATCCATGTGTTCTCATCATTTAGCTCCCACTTATAAGTGAGAACATATGGTACTTGGTTTTCTGTTCCTACATTTAGTTTGCTAAGGATAATGGCCTCCAGGTCCATCCATGTCTCTGCAAAGGAATGAACTCATTTTTTATGGCTGCATAGTATTCCATGGCATATATGTACCACATTTCCTTTATCCAGTCTACCATTCATGGGAATTTAGGTTAATTCCATGTTTTTACTATTGTTAATAGTGCTACAATGAACATACATGTGCAGGTTAATGATAGAAAAATTTATATTAGCTCAGGTATATACCCAGTAATGGGATTGCTGGGTCAAATGGTGTTTCTGTCTCTTGGTCTTTGAGGAATTTTCACACTGTCTTCCACAAAGGTTGAACTAATTTACACTCCCACGAACAATGTAAAAGTGTTCCTTTTTCTCCACAACCTCTCCAGCATCCTTGTTTTTTGACTTTTTAATAACAACTATTCTGACTGGTGTGAGATGGTATGTCATTGTGGTTTTGATTTGCATTTCTCTGATGATCAGTGATGGTTAGCTTATTTTCATATGCTTGTTGACCTCATGTATATCTTCTCTTGAAAAGTGTCTGTTCATGTCCTTTGCCCACTTTTTAATGGGTTTGTTTTTCTCTCATAAATTTGTTTAAGTTCCTTATAGAAGTTGGATATTAGACCTTTGTCAGATGCATAGTTTGCAAATATTTTCTCCCATTCTGTAGGTTTTCTGTTCACTCTACTGATGGTTTCTTTTGCTGTGCAGAAGCCCTTTAGTTTAATTAGATCCCATTTGTCAATTTTTGCTTTTGCTTTTAGCATCTTTGTCATGAAATCTTTGCCTGTTCCTATGTCCAGAATGGTATTGCCCAGATTGTCTTTCAGGATTTTTGTAGTTTTGGGTTTTACATTTAAGTCTTTAATCCACCTTGAGTTGATTTTTGTATATGGTTTAAGGAAGGTGTCCAGCTTCAGTCTTCTGCATGTGGCTAGCCAGTTTTCCCAGCACCATATATTGAATAAGGAGTCCTTTCCCCATTCCTTGTTTTGGTCAGTTTTGTTCAAGATCAGATAGTTGTAGGTGTGGCCTTATTTCTGGGTTCTTTACTCTGTTCCATTAGTCTCTATATCTGTTTTTGTACCAGTACCATGCTGTTTTGGTCACTGTAGTCCTATAGTATAATTTGATGTCAGATAGCATGATGCCTCCAGCTTTGTTATTTTTGCTTAGGATTGCCTTGTCTAATTAGGCTCTTTTTTGGTTCCATGTGAATTTTAAAATGGTTTTTTTCTAGTTCTGTGAAGAATGTCAATGGCAGTTTAATGGGAATAGCATTGAATCTATAAATTGCTTTGGACAGTATGGCCATTTTAACAATATTAATTTTTCCTATCCATGAAAATGGATTTTTTTTATTTGTTTGTGTCATCTTTGATTTCTTTGAGCAGCGTTTTGTAGTTCTCTTTGTGGAGCTCTTTCACCTGCCTGGTTAGATGTATTCCTAGATATGTTACTCTTTTTATGGCAGTTGTGAATGGGATTTGGTTCTTGGCTTGACTGTTGGTGTATAGAAGTGTTAGTGATTTTAGCACATTGATTTTGTATCCTGAGACTCTACTGAAGTTACCAGCTTAAAGAGCTTTTGGGCAAACACGATCAGAAAAGAAAACCAATATTCATTACATTCAATTTGAGTTCTTGTTGTTGTTTTATAACAATCTCAGTTTAAAGCTCTTTTATTTCATAGGTTTAATCTTTTGTGGTACATAAAAGGCACTCAATATAATATTTGTTGATTGATTTCTTATCTATGTCATATTAACATGCAAAATGTAGAATAAAGAATAAAGTAATGAGTCAAACACAAAGTTGTTTTCCTGAAACTCAGATTTAATGGAGTCAGAACCTTGACAAATTTATTCAAGACCAACTAAAGAAATGTCAAGCTCTATAATTTCGCATTCTGGCTTCATCTGCTTTAGGGTACTTCCTGTAACTTCTATACCACTGAATTTTCCTCCCACCAGGCCATTGCTAGACATTGTGGTCTAGTCTAAACCACAGAGACCCAGAGGGCTCTTGGCCAGTCACCCTACTCTTTTCTACCTTCTTACTGCACCTAGATGATCTCATTCAGTTCTAGCCCTTTATATGTGCTGATAACCTCTAATCTGCAGCCTTGTCTTTTATATTCAATTGCCTATTTGACATCCCCACTCAGGTATCTGATAGGTATCTCAAACACAATATGGATAAAGTAGAACTCATATTTTTACCTCACCACTTCCCCAGAGAGATTATTCCTCTTCCAATCTCCTTCAACTCAATAAATGCTTCTGGATCCACTTTCTTAAAAATTGACACAATGTTCCTTTTTAAAATGTAATAAGAGTGTGCCATTTCTCTGCTTTAAAAATCTCTCATTTGACAGGCAGAATAACGGCCACCCAAAGATAACCTCATTCTAATCCCAGGAAACTGCAGTGTGTTGCAGATGGAATTAAGTGGCTAATCAGCTAACCTTAAAATAAAAAAATTATCCAGATGGGCCCAAAATAATACTTTACGTGTTGAAGACAGAAGTAGAAGAGTTTAAATCAAAGTGATACAGTGTGAAATTTTTTTTTTTTTTTTTTTTTACTTAAGCCATTCACTTGGGCTGGAAAATGTGAAAAAAATTTAACCAATCATTTCGGGGTTTGAAGATGGAAGGGGGCCTATGAGCCAAGCAATAAGAGCGACTCTAGAATCTAGGAAAAGATAAGAATGTAAATTTCTCACCAGAGCTTCCAAAACAGAACTCAGCCCTGCTAACATCTTGGTTTTAGTTCAGTGAGACATATTTCAGACTTCTAATCCCCAGAACAGTGAAGTAATAAATTTTTGTTGTTTTAAACTACTGAGTTTGTGATAATTTGTTAGGGCAGCAATAGGAAACTAATATACTCTCCCACTGCTTCTCATTTGCTCTAAAAATAAAATACAAATTTCATAATCTATGTTACAAACCCAAAAAGATCAAGTCTCCAATCCCATCACCAACTACTGTGGTCTGTCTTTTATGGGTTCCTCAAATATGCATAGGTGATTTCTGCCTTGAGGAATTTTCACTACCTCTCCTCCATAACCTACCGTGTTCATCTGCCGTGGCTGACTTCTTCCTACTCATGTCTCAGCTTGACTGCTCACCTTTTTCCTATACATGTTTTCTAATCATTGTATCTAAAGTAACTCCTAGGCATTCTTTATCACATCCACCCTATCTTACCTCCAGCATAGCACTTAGTAATTTCTGCTTTTTTCTTCTTCATGTATTTATTTATATATGCTTGCCTGCTCCCCTTGATTAGAATGTAAGTTCCATGAGAACAGAATCAATAATTATGATGGTAACAAGTAGGCACCGTATAGTATTTACTACATGAATGCATGAATAAATGATACAATAAGTGGAAGCTGATTTGTAGTTCTGAATATGAGGACTTTTCATAATTTTAAAGAAAGCATAAAAATTTTCATAAATTTGTAGGAAAATCAGAGTAACAAGAAATTAGTTACATGATTCTTTTCACTGACTCCTATGAATCTTTCCACTGACCCTACATAGTTTCCTGGGTAGGAGCAATATTCATCATTCTTCCATTGTTCCTTTGGTGGAGGTTTTCCCCCAGTAAATCCGGATAAGCTCTCCTAAACAAATGGACACTTGAAATTTGTGGGCAATCAATTAATCAGTAGGAGTCATAGCACCATAAATGGGCCGGGTGTGGTGGCTCATGCCTGTAATCCCAGTACTTTGGGAGGCCAAGGCGGGCAGATCACCTGAGGTCAGGAGTTCGAGACCAGCCTGATCAACAGGGAGAAACCCCCGTCTCTACTTAAAATACAAAATTAGCCAGGCATGGTGGTGCATGTCTGTAATCCCAGCTACTCGGGAAGCTGAGGCAGGAGAATCACTTGAACCTGGGAGGCAGATGTTGCAGTGAGCCGAGATCACGCCACTGCACTCTAGCCTGGGCAACAAGAGCGAAACTCCATCAAAAAAAAAAAGAAACAAACATACAAATAAAAACACACGTCAAAATGATAGCAGAGTCCTGAAAGAGGGATGGTATTATGAGGAAAGAAGGCTTTCATGCAGCTGCTTCTGGATTTGGAAGAAATTTTCTGAAGTTTATCTTAGTGACTAAGGTATAAAGTTAGCAACATTATGAATAAAACGTCAAAGGAAGATTCTGCAAATTAAATACTGCTATTAAAAAGAGGTGGGAAAGGTGCCGCTTTCATCTTATTATCACAGCAAGCAATCTCCTCTCTGAGGCCCTCAATCCTAGCTCAGTTCCCACTTTCTCCATGAAGCCTTGGCTGACCACTGCAGTGGGGATTTTTTCTTCCCACTAAGGATCTTATGTTCAGATTGGTGGTAAGGATAAATAGTATAAACTCAAATGAATAAAAATTAAAACATTTCTGTTTTCTTTAAATCTTAAGTTCCAGGAAACGTGTAGGACGTGCAGGTTTATTACATAGGTAAATGTGTGCCCAAAACATGGCTCTTAAAATTTGTTTAGAAATTGGAATTTGCCTTACTCTTTAGGTCTCAAAGGAGTAAGGTCTGTGATGTTCAGAGGATTACGTCTCTCAGACTGTGCTCTTCCAATTTAGTAGGTCTCTGATGTTCAAAGGATTAGGTCTCTCAGGCTATGCTCTGAAGTCAATGCCAGCTAAATCCCTTTAGAATTATTTCGAACATCCGAACCATTCTCTACCGGTGACATAAATATTGGCATCAACCTCTTTGTAAAACTATTCTCCTAAGTGATCAAGAAGACAGAGTTTAATTGCAGGATCTACTTTAAAAACTGTTAACAGGCAACCAACTGGCCCCTTTAAAACTCTTATCAGGGAAAATTCAGGTGAGAAAGAATTTAAAACTTATTTTTGCTAGAAATATTAATCACATGAAACATTTCTTTCTCTAAGTTATTTAAGGTTTTTTTCTTAAAACTCTAATTTTTCAATGTTTTAAGCTCTTTAAATTATTTCTAAATCTAAAGTCTATTGTGTAAGCTTTAGACAAATGACTATCATTCATTTGTATCAGTTCTGAATTCAACAGAAGCCTAAATTTATACCAAGAGATAAAAGCACACTTTTATAGTAATAACAGAATACATTAATGAAGACTTTGAAACTTATGTGAATAATGTAGTTTGTCCTATTACTTATAAACTTGATGAAATGAATTATTAACCTCTACAATGAAACAGTGTTTAAAATTTTTGTGTTGGGCATTCTTATGTATTAAACAAATTATATAAGTAAGAACTATAATTTCAAACCAGTCTTTCAAATCCCAATATAATTTTGGGGAATGTTCCAGTTTCTTTTTGATTCTTAGAGAAATAAAATATCAATGTAAAATTTATTTCTATCTGACCAATGGACAACTGGGTGAACTGAAGGAAATTTTATATTATATAACTTCAAGCTGGCAAGGGCAAGGCAGTTAATGAAAAATTTATTCAAATTACATAAGTTTCAAATGTTATTTTAAAAATATTGATCTTAAAGATACATCAGCTGGGTGCGGTGGCTCATGCCTGTAATCTCAGCACTTTGGGAGGCTGAGGCAGGAGGATCCCTTGAGGTCAGGAGTTTGAGACCAGCCTAGCCAACATGATGAAACCCCGCCTCTACTAAAAATACAAAAAATAAATAGCCAAGTGGGTGGCGCATGCCTGTAATTTCATACTTGGTAGGCAGAGGCAGGAGAATCCCTTGAACCTGGGAAGTGGAGGTTGCAGTGAGCCAAGATTGTACCTCTGCACTCCAGCCTGGGCAACACAGTATAGACCCTGTTTCAAAAAATAAACTTTTTAAAATATATATATATATACACCATCTTCAAGTAATCTGAGATTTGAAAGTTAGTAATACTTTCAGAAACCAAAAAGAAGAGATCTTTTTATATCTTTCCAAAATGGTTTTCCTCTGTTCCCAAACTTCGGAGTATAGTTGTGGTCAATGAATATCCAGAAAACTGTCTATCTAGAAATATCTAGGAGGGTCAGTTAACCTTTCAAAGCAAGTAGGTAGCATAAAGCAGGCATCCAATGACTATCAGCTCAATTAATACATGATTCCCAAAGTAACAAAGATAAATAAGGTAGATTGAAACAAAATGCTCCCCAATAGGTAAGAACTCTTTGTCTATAAGTACATATAATGAGTAGATAATGAAAGTTTTTAAAATATCCCAAAATGTTAATAAATGTGAACACCCTAGAATCTAGGAATACAATGAAAACACATGACATTTGAAAGAGTAAAATTGACACCAAAGATATATTGCTTCCATAGAGGAGGTGACCTTAAGATTGCATTACCACATGATGTGAACATATGCCTGAATAGTTTGAGATGCAGGATTGCCAGCAAATTACTATTATTTATAACTGGTGATGCCATTATCATAAAAGTGGAGTAGGCAGTTGCTCAGTGAATCCATTGTAACATTATTCACAGTAGAATTGTAAAATGCAGAAAACATTAGTTAAATTCCCATGATTATTGTGCACTTAATCAAGTTATAAAACACTGCAGACCTAAGAGCATGCCATTTTATTTACTTAATAAAAAATTTCTTTCCTGATTATTGAAGCAATAGCCATTGCAGACAATTTGAAATGGAGGAAAATATAAAGCAGAAAAATAATTGACCTCTAATTTTTATTGCATATAAAAAACTAGTAATATTTTGATGTATTGTCATGCTATTTTTTTAACCTTCATATGTAAGCATTTATTTCGAAATTGCAATTATTTTGTTTATAAAACTTTTTATTTTGTTTTTTTACATAACGTATTTCTATTTTATCATTACAATAATCTTCAAGGTAAACAGCATTTTTAATGATTGTCAATATGCCATCTTGTGAATGATTCACATTTATTTCATCATAACTGACTAAATAGTTATACCACCACTTTTGGGTGTTTTGAATTTTTTATGATTATGAATGAAATTAGAATGGACATCATTTTATGTCAATCTTTGTGGGAGAATCTAATTATTTCTTTCTGGTCAATTCATTATTATTGGCCAAAGGATGTGAATGTTTAAGAGTTTCTTTAATTTATTACAAATTATTTTCCAACAATTGCACCAATTTTAGATAACACTATATATTATCATTTCTTTTTAAAAACATCTTGCCATTTTAATAGGCAAAATAAATATAGCCTCATAGCTATTTCAAATTATGTTTCTCTGATTAGTAATGAAGTTAAAAATTTTTAATTTGTAAAAAATTATATTTCCTTCAGATTTTTCTGTTCCTGCCATTGACAGGAACAGTGATTATTTGTACTGATTCCTTCCTAAAATACAACTAGAGAAACAATATCCTATTTATTCCAGTCTCCCAGTTTTTGTTTGATGCTTAATTTTTATTTATGATTTTTGACATATATAAATAAATTCGTCAATTTTTAACCTTTTTCTTGAATTTTTGATAGCATTTAAATTTCATGCGCACATGAATAATTTTAAATTGTATGCATAAATTGTATTATAAATAACCTGGATGGTTTCTAGTGTAGGCATTTTTTCTCATTTCCCCTAATCTCTCTGTCTCCTCCCCACTTCTGTCCACATCCCTTTTCCTCCCCACCCCAGAGGGGTAAAAATACCTTAAAAATAGCCTGCTTCCAAAGCATGTTATGTTTAAGTGTACACTCCAGTAGTATTTGAGATAGTTAATTACTAAGAATATACAACTGAAAATAGGCATTTAAATTTTTTATTGTGGTAGGAAATACATAAAATTTATCATCTTAGCCATATTTGAGTGTAGTTCAATAGAATTAAGTACATTTGCAATGTTGTATTAATACAGCTATCACCACTACTCATCCAGAACTTTATCTTCCCAAACTGAAACTGTAACCATTAAGAAATAGCTCCCTGTTCCCACCTCCCACTGACAACCACCACTCTATATTCTGTCTTTATAAATTTGACTAGTATAGGTACCTGTAAATGGAATAATAGAATCTTTGTCCTTTTTTGACTGGCTTACTTCAATTAGCATTATGTCTCCAAGGTTGATCCATGTTGTAACATGTCAGAATTGCTTCCCTATTTAGGGTTGAATAATGTTCCATTATATGTATATACCACCATTTATTTATTCATCATCCTTGGACATTTGGGTTGTTTCCACCTTTTGACTATTATGAATAATGCTGCTATTAACATTGGCATATAAAAATACTCTTTTAAACAACATTGTTAATCAGTACATATATACTCATTGAAATTTTGGGGAATGTTGATACTAATTGCTGACATTTAAATTATGGATCAGCTTTACTTAACCCATAAGAGAAGTGTTGTTCTCTGGATCTTTCTGTCAAGACCTCAAAAGCCACCTTTGTGAAGATAATCTGATGTCTTTCTTCCTCAAAATGTGCTGGAAATATTCACAATAGCAGAGACATGGAATCAACCTAAATGCCCATCAACAATTAACTGGATAAAGAAAATGTGGTACATACACAGCATGGAATACTATGCAGCCATAAGAAAGAATGAGATCATGTCCTTTGTAGCAACATGGACAGAGCTGGAGGCCATTATCCTAAGCAAACTAATGGAGGAACAGAAAACCAGGTATTGCATGTTCTCACTTATAAGTGAGAGCTAAACACTGAGTACACATGAACAGAAAGAATGGAACGACAGACAGTGGGGCCTACTTGACAGTGGAGGGTGGAAGGACAGAAAGACTGAAAAACTACTATTAGGTACTATTAAAATGGTTTAAAAATGATTTTAAAAGGTGCTGAAAATATATTTTATCACTAGCCAAAGAGGTAATTCCTTTATGGAAATTCATTCTCCCCATGAATGGGGCATGCACCAAAGTCCAGGCAACATGAGGAAACATTGTGGAAGATGCTCTCCTTCCTTTAAGCCAAAGAGACCTCAATAATTGTGGCATATTATAAATTAGTGCCTTCTTTCTCCACATTTTTTCAGACAAGTCAGGAATGGCTGAAGAAAATCATACCATGAAGAATGAGTTTATCCTCACAGGATTTACAGATCACCCTGAGCTGAAGACTCTGCTGTTTGTGGTGTTCTTTGCCATCTATCTGATCACCGTGGTGGGGAATATTGGTTTGGTGGCACTGATATTTACATACTGTCAGCTTCACACACCAATGTACATCTTTCTGGGAAACCTGGCTCTTGTGGATTCTTGCTGTGCCTGTGCCATTACCCCCAAAATGTTAGAGAACTTCTTTTCTGAGAACAAAAGGATTTCCTTCTATGAGTGTGCAGTCCAGTTTTATTTTCTTTGCACTGTGGAAACTGCAGACTGCTTTCTTCTGGCAGCAATGGCCTATGACCGCTATGTGGCCATATGCAGCCCACTGCAGTACCACATCATGATGTCCAAGAAACTCTGCATTCAGATGACCACAGGGGCCTTCATAGCTGGAAATCTGCATTCCATGATTCATGTAGGGCTTGTATTTAGGTTAGTTTTCTGTGGATCGAATCACATCAAACACTTTTACTGTGATATTCTTCCCTTGTATAGACTCTCTTGTGTTGATCCTTATATCAATGAACTGGTTCTATTCATCTTCTCAGGTTCAGTTCAAGTCTTTACCATAGGTAGTGTCTTAATATCTTATCTCTATATTCTTCTTACTATTTTCAAAATGAAATCCAAAGAGGGAAGGGCCAAAGCTTTTTCTACCTGTGCATCCCACTTTTTGTCAGTTTCATTATTCTATGGATCTCTTTTCTTCATGTACATTAGACCAAATTTGCTTGAAGAAGGGGATAAAGATATACCAGCTGCAATTTTATTTACAATAGTAGTTCCCTTACTAAATCCTTTCATTTATAGCCTGAGAAATAGGGAAGTAATAAGTGTCTTAAGAAAAATTCTGATGAAGAAATAATCTCAAGAAAGATGGAAACAAGTGACATCTACTATAGCTTAATGATTTAAATGCAGCAAAAACTTCCATGTGAAATTACACAGGGGAAATGCACAAATTATAAGTAAAATTTTAATATATAAGAATACATTCAAATTAAGTGGCAAGAGGTAAGGGTAAAATATACAAAAAAAGAGTAAACTGTGGTAAATCTTAATTCAAAATAACAAAAATGAAATTCTAATTTTGAACTCATTCAAGTAACAATGTAGTATGTTATCAAGCTCTTGGTCTGTGTTGGCATCAGGGATGATAAGCATCCAAAAGAACACAGCAAAACTGGAAGTTACAAGTTCAAAGGACCATTCCATTAAGCATTGATAACCAGATAAGCTATTTTAATAGCTTAGAGCATGAGCATTATGGTTAAAGTGAAAGAGTTTAAGATTATGTGATGGTCAACCAGTAAAATCACTTACATCCATGAGCAACAAAATCGTGGCAAGCAAATTTTGAGAAATCAATTTTAATAGCATTATGGGGACATTGCTGTAGTTAGAAAGGAAGTATTAGGAAAACAAAGGTGTCAAATAATAGTGAATATCAGATTTCCAAATTTAAATTATTACCGAGTTAAATATTAAACACAGAATGTCAATTTTCAAGACAAGCTACATTAAGAGAGTTCTATCTACTCCCATATCTACCTGCATAAAGATACCATAACATAAACTTCCAGAAAAGCAGTTCAAACCTCATGTAGGATTTGAAGAGCTTCTTTGTCAGTGAGTTAGGCTCAATGTCTCTGTGATCCTACTTGAGAGGTGAGGAAAGGTTTCAACAATAGAGACATTACCCTGGGTATATTATATATAGAAATGTAAAACGTAGCATTGTTAAACTGTAGGTAGAGCTTATCTAAATTTTTTTTCTTTTCACTATTGCAAAACCTGAAGTTGGGATTGTGGGTAGAGTAATGACCTTAATGTGATATCATTTTAAAAATTACTTTCCTTATTCACTCAACATATATTTATTGAAATCCTGCTATAGGTAGGCATTGTTCTGGGTGCTGGGCCATATCAGTTACAAAAAATGCCAGTTTTTCCATCTTCTTAAAGAATAGAATGTTGCCACAATTTTTGTTACTAACTTCTGGATTAAGAAAGACCTATGTCACATAATAGAAAAAAAATCTCCCTTCCACCTCTTGCTCTGAGGACCTGTCTAAATTCCCAGAAAGCAATTGTCAAGTGCTCCAGGTTAGCCAGCCACCAGAGGCTGGCATCACAGGAAAAATCAATATGCTGAGTCTGTACAGAAAAAGTAATAGGAGAGCAGATGAATTTCCAATTCCCTAACTCATCAATGCAAAAATATAACCACCTAGTTTTTCTTTGTAACCTCCAAGAAAATCTAACCTAGTTCATTCCAATTATACTTGGACATGTGAAGATCTTGTTTGTTTCAAATTAAATTCCATCAATTTAGGATTTACCCAACACTACCTACATCCTTCCTTCATCGCATATAAATGTATAGGTCCTTGCCTGGTATCATGGCACTAAGCACAGGTGCCAGATTATATATGAGCTCTGTCCAAGCTATGATTCTCTGAGATATTTGAGCCTATTTGACCCTCTGGTTATTTCTTCATGCCACCATCACTTCAGGTGTCTACGTCGATGTCTACTCCTCAGGCTACATCGATTTTCAGCTAAAATATCTATTTATCCAACCCACAAGGCTTTGGGTTGGCTGGCTCTCTCTTACTCTTCATCTGCTAATTTCTGAGTAAATTCTCTTAAACTCTTCCCAGTGGGTCCAGGAAATGTTGAAATGCATCATTTTTGCACTTCCGATGCTACACAATACCAGTATGATGTAGGATTTTGAAAGCTTACATGGGTCCCTTTTGAAGGTCCCTTTTGCACACAAGTCACCAAACCTCCCTGAGCAATTGTCACCCCACTTCCATGCCAGGACACCCCCTAGGAATTGAAACCACAGAACCTTTTCCAGGCAACACGAACTCTTCCCTTCTTGATGTTGCTTTTTTTCCCAACTGACTGAATCCTTAATTCTACGATAATACTCAGTTTTCACATCATTACAAATGTTTCCCGAATGTACTTTTATGGAATAAAATTGGACTCAGAAATGAGATTCTGTCTTAGTCTATTCTCTCTGTCTGGAATATCAAAGGTATGCTCAGAAATAAAAAAAAAGTGAGGGATAACACTGTTTTATGGCTCTGGCCTCCTTTTCTTATATCAATAAATATGAACTGCCCTGGTTACTGTCTGAAACGGCAGGCATAGTTATTGAGTAAGACAGAATTACAGGCAGGCTTTATCTGAGAATTACAGGTTATGGGAGAAAAATGTCTGATAAAATGAATATTTTAAAATCTCAGCTCATTTTATAGTATGCATAGGAAAACAGACATGTTTAAGACAATATTTTGAAAAATAAAATTAAAAATTATAAATATTTTATCTCATCCTTAATCAAAGTTTAGTTATAATTACAAATGTGTACATAATTTTTTTAAAATTTTAAAAAGAGTAAATCAAATATAGAGGATTTTCCTTGGTATTATTTTTCAGAAAATGAAAGTATGAAAATTCAAAACAACCTTTATTTAACTTTTTACTTCAAGGAATAATAGTAATTATAATAATAATAATAATAGACTGATTTTTAAAAAAAACAGTGACACTACAGGGGCATCACTTCTTTATTGTACAAATTTTTCTCTTTTGAATTTGTTTATATTTTTCTCATTTGTTCTTTTTTCACATTTTAATTGTTTTATGTCTGCAAGGACCTACTTGTCAATAGGGCTTTACATTTCATTCAAGTGGCTATCCAACACAATTTTCATCCACTTCATGAAATCGATCACATCTTTCTCAAGATCATTTCACACTAAAGTTCAAGCATGTTTACTGTATCAGAAAATTAGTGGGTGAGATATTGGAACAATGGCCGAAGATAGACACTAGAGTGAAGCATGGAGAAATGGTTAAGGGGAAAGTAATTCTAGAAGTGGTTGGTTCACTTAGGAACATTTGAGTTCTGACAATTCTTACTTGCCTAGACAGCATTGTCACTTCAGGAACTGACATATTGAATGACATGATAACGTGAATCTCCTTGTTGACTCATCAGTTAATATCATAACTTTACCTCATTATGTGTAAAAGATTAACACGTGTTAATTTATAGGTATTTCTATTTTATTTTTATTTCAATAGGTATTGGGGGAACAGGTGGTATTTGGTTACATTGATAAGTTCTTTAGTGGTGATTTCTGAGATTTTGATGCACCCATCACTGGAGCACTGTACACTGTACACAATGTGTAGTCTTTTATCCTTCACTTCCCTCCCAGCCTTCCACCTGAGTCCCTTAAGTCCATTGTATCATTCGTATTCCTTTGCATCCTCATAGCTTAGCTCCCGCTTATAAGTGAGAACATACGATGCTTGGTTTTCCATTCCTGAGTTACTTCACTTAGAATAATGGTCTTCAACTCCATTCAGGTTGCTGCGAATACCATTATTTGTTTCCTTTTTATGGCTCAGTAGTATTCAATGGTATACATTTTCTTTATTCATTGATTGATGGGCATTTGGGCTGTTTCCATATTTTTGCAGTTGTGAATTGTGCCGCTATAAATGTGTGTGCAAGTGTCTTTTTTATATAATGACTTCTTTTCCTCTGGGTGGATACGCAGTAGTGGGATTGCTAGATCAAATGGTAGATCTACTTTTAGTTCATTAGGGAATCTCCATACTGTTTTCCATAGTGGTTGTACTAGTTTACAATCCTACCAGCAGTGCATAAGTGTTTCCTTTTCACCACATCCATGCCAACATCTAATATTTTTTATTTTTGAATTATGGGCAGTCTTGCAGGAGTAAGGTATTATCCCAATGTGGTTTTAATTTGCATTTGCCTGATAATTAGTGATGTCAAGCATTTTTTCATATGTTTGTTGGCCATTTTTATATCTTCTTTTGAGAATTATCTATTCCTTAGCCCACTTTAATGGTATTATTTGTTTTTTTCTTGCTGATTCATTTGAGTTCTTTGTAGATTTTGGATATTAGTCCTTTGTCGGATGCAAAGTTGTGAAAATTTTCTCCCACTCTGTGGGTTGTCTGTTTGGGCTGCTGATTATTTCTTTTGCTGTGCAGAAGATTTTAGTTTAATTAAGTCCCATCTATTTATCTGTATTTTTGTTGCATTTGCTTTGGGTTCTTGGTCATGATGTCTTTGCCTAAGCCAACATCTAGAAGGATTTTTCTGATGTTATCTTCTAGAATCGAATTTTTAGAGTTTCAGATCTCAGATTTAAGTCTTTGATGCATCTTGACTTGATTTTTGTATAAGGCAAGAGATGAAGATCCAGTTTAATCTTCTACATGTGGCTTGCCAGTTAACCCAGCACCATTTGTTGAATAGGGTGTCCTTTCCCCACTTTATGTTTTTCTTTGCTTTGTCAAAGATCAGTTGGCTATAAGTATTTGGCATTATTTCTGGGTTCTCCATTTTGTTCCATTGGTCTATGTGTTTATTTTCATACTAGTACCATTCTGTTTTGGTGTCTATAGCCTTATAGTATAGTTTGAATTCAGATATTGTGATGCCTCCAAGTTTATTCCTTTTGCTTAGTCTTGCTTTGGTTATGCCAGCTCTTTCTTGGATCTGTATGAATTTTAGCATTGTTTTTTCTAATTTTGTAAAGAATGATGGTGGTATTTTGACGGGAATTGCATTGAGTTTGTAGACTGCTTTTGGCAGTATGGTCATTTTCACAATATTGATTCTATCCATCCATGAGGATGGGATGTGTTTCCATTTATTTGTGTCATCTGTGATTTCTTTCAGCAGTGTTTTGCAGTTTTGTAGAGGTCTTTCACCTCCTTGTTAAGTATATTCCTACGTGTTTGTTTGTTTGTTTTGTTTTGTTTTTCTTTTTGCTATTATAAAAGAGGTTGAGTTCTTGATTTGAGTTTCATCTTCATCGCTGTCAGTGTATAGCAGTGCTACTGATTTGTGTACGTTAATTTTGTATCCCGAAATATTACTGAATTCATTTATAAGACCTAGGTACTTTTTGGAGGAGTCTTTAGGGTTTTCTAGGTATATGATCACATCATCAGTGAACAGCAACAGTTTGACTTCCTCTTTACTGATTTGGATGTCCGTTATTTATTTCTCTTATCTGATTGCTCTGGCTAGAACTCCTAGTACTATGTTGAATAGAAGTGGTGAATGTCGGCAACCTTGTCTTGTTCCAGCTCTCAGGGGAATTCTTCCAACTTTTCCTCATTCAGTATAATGTTGGCTCTGGGTTTGTCATAGGTGACTTTTATTACCTTAAGGTATGTCTCTTCTATGCCGATTTTGCTTAGGGTTTTAATAATAAAGGGATGCTGGATTTTGTCAAATGCTTTTTCTGCATCTATTGAGATGATCGTGAGTTATGTTTTTAATTTTGTTTCTGTGATGTCTCACATTAATTGACTTGCATATGTCAAACCATTTCTGCATCCCTGGTATAAAACCCACTTGATCATGGTGGATTATCTTTTGATATACTGTCGGATTTGGTCAGCTAATATTTTGTTGAGGATTTTTGCATCTATGTTCATCGTGGATATTGGTCTGTAATTTTCTTTTTTTTTCTTTTTGTTATGTCCTTTCCTGGTTTGGGTATTAGGATGATAGTGGCTCCATAGAATGATTTAGGGAGGATTCCTTCTTTCTTTATCTTTTGGAACAGTTCCAATAAGATGGGAAGCAATTCTTTGAATGTCTGATGAAATTCAGCTGTGAATCCATCTGGTCCTGGACTTTTTGTTGTTGGCAATTTTTTAATTACCATTTTAATAACACTGATTCTCATTGGTCTCTTTGGAGTTTCTATGTCCCTGGTTTTATCTAAGAGGGTTATATATTTCCAGGAATTTATCTATCGCCTCTAGGCTTTCTAGTTTGTGCATGTGAAAATGTTCATAGTACCCTTGAATGATGTTTTGTATTTCTGTGGTATCGGTTGTAATATCTCCCATTTCATTTCTAATTAGCTTATTTAGATCTCTCTTCTTTTCTTGGTTAATCTCACTAACAGTCAATCAATTTCATTTGTCTTTTCAAAGAACCAGCTTTTTGTTTCATTTATCTTTTGTATTTTTTGTTATTGTTTCAATTTCATTTATTTCTGCTCTGATCTTGGTTATTTCCGCTCTGATCTTGGTTATTTCCTTTCTTCTTGTGGGTTTGGGCTTTGTTTGTTCTTGTTTCTCTAGTTCCTTGAGGTGTGACCTTAAATTGTCTATGTGTGCTCTTTCAGACTTTTTGATGTAGGTATTTAATGCTATGATCAGTCCTCTTAGGACTGCTTTTGCTGAATCTCAGAAGTTTTGATAGGTTGTGTCACTATTATTGTTCAGTTCAAATAATTTTTTAATTTCCATCTTCATTTCATTGTTAACCCAACAATCATTCAGTAGCAGGTTATTTACTTTCCATGTACTTGCATGGTTTTGAGGGTACCTTTTGGAGTTGATTTCCTATTTTATTCCACTGTGGTCTGAGATAGTACTTGATATATTCTCTATTTCCTTAAATTTATTGAGACTTGTGTTGTGGCCTATCATATGGTCTATCTTGGAGAATATTTCATGTGCCAATGAATAGAATGTATATTCTGCAGTTGTTGAGTGGAATGCTATGTAAATATCTGTGAAGTCCATGTGTTCTAGGGTATATTTTAAGTCCATTTTTTCTTTGTTGACTCTCTGCCTTGATGACCTGTCCAGTGCTGCCAGTAGAGTATTGAAGTCCCCCACTATTATTGTGTTGTCATCTATCTCATTTCTTAGGTATAGTAGTAATTGTTTTATAAATTTTGGAGCTCCAGTGTTAGGTGCATAAACATCTGGATTGTGATATTTTCCTGTTGAACTAGTCCTTTTATCATTATATAATGTCCCTCCTTGTCTTTTTTTACCTGTTGTGGCTTTGAAGTCTATTTTTTTTTTTTTTTATTATTGTTTTTTTTGGAGATGGAGTTTCGCTCTTGTTACCCAGGCTGGAGTGCAATGACACGATCTCGGCTCACCACAACCTCCACCTCCCGGGTTTGAGTGATTCTCCTTCCTCAGCCTCCCGAGTAGCTGGGATTACAGGCATGTGCCACCACGCCCAGCTAATTTTGTATTTTTAGTAGAGACTGGGTTTCTCCATGTTGGTCAGGCTGGTCTCGAACTCCCGACCTTAGGTGATCTACCTGCCTCGGCCTCCCAAAGTGCTGGGATTACACACGAGCCACTGCGCCCAGCCAACAAGGATATTTACTTATTTTACTTGTTTATTTTCTATACCCCAATGTATGCAGTGAATACTGCCTTTTTTTTTTTTCTTTTATTATTATTATTATTATTATTATTATTATACTTTAGGTTTTATGGTACATGTGCGCAATGTGCAGGTAAGTTACATATGTATACATGTGCCATGCTGGTGCGCTGCACCCACCAACTCGTCATCTAGCATTAGGTATATCTCCCAATGCTATCCCTCCCCCCTCCCCCCACCCCACAACAGTCCCCAGAGTGTGATGTTCCCCTTCCTGTGTCCATGTGTTCTCATTGTTCAATTCCCACCTATGAGTGAGAATATGCGGTGTTTGGTTTTTTGTTCTTGCGATAGTTTACTGAGAATGATGATTTCCAATTTCATCCATGTCCCTACAAAGGACGTGAACTCATCATTTTTTATGGCTGCATAGTATTCCATGGTGTATATGTGCCACATTTTCTTAATCCAGTCTATCATTGTTGGACATTTGGGTTGGTTCCAAGTCTTTGCTATTGTGAATAATGCCGCAATAAACATACGTGTGCATGTGTCTTTATAGCAGCATGATTTATAGTCCTTTGGGTATATACCCAGTAATGGGATGGCTGGGTCGAATGGAATTTCTAGCTCTAGATCCCTGAGGAATCGCCACACTGACTTCCACAAGGGTTGAACTAGTTTACAGTCCCACCAACAGTGTAAAAGTGTTCCTATTTCTCCACATCCTCTCCAGCACCTGTTGTTTCCTGACTTTTTAATGATTGCCATTCTAACTGGTGTGAGATGGTATCTCATTGTGGTTTTGATTTGCATTTCTCTGATGGCCAGTGATGGTGAGCATTTTTTCATGTGTTTTTTGGCTGCATAAATGTCTTCTTTTGAGAAGTGTCTGTTCATGTCCTTCGCCCACTTTTTGATGGGGTTGTTTGTTTTTTTCTTGTAAATTTGTTGGAGTTCATTGTAGATTCTGGATATTAGCCCTTTGTCAGATGAGTAGGTTGCGAAAATTTTCTCCCATTTTGTAGGTTGCCTGTTCACTCTGATGGTAGTTTCTTTTGCTGTGCAGAAGCTCTTGAGTTTAATTAGATCCCATTTGTCAATTTTGGCTTTTGTTGCCATTGCTTTTGGTGTTTTAGACATGAAGTCCTTGCCCATGCCTATGTCCTGAATGGTAATGCCTAGGTTTTCTTCTAGGGTTTTTATGGTTTTAGGTCTAACAGTTAAGTCTTTAATCCATCTTGAATTGATTTTTGTGTAAGGTGTAAGGAAGGGATCCAGTTTCAGCTTTCTACATATGGCTAGCCGGTTTTCCCAGCACCATTTATTAAATAGGGAATCCTTTCCCCATTTCTTGTTTTTCTCAGGTTTGTCAAAGATCAGATACTTGTAGATATGTGGCATTATTTCTGACGGCTCTATTCTGTTCCATTGATCTATATCTCTGTTTTGGTACCAGTACCATGCTGTTTTGGTTACTGTAGCCTTGTAGTATAGTTTGAAGTCAGGTAGTGTGATGCCTCCAGCTTTGTTCTTTTGTCTTAGGATTGACTTGGCGATGCGGGCTCTTTTTTGGTTCCATATGAACTTTAAAGTAGTTTTTTCCAATTCTGTGAAGAAAGTCATTGGTAGCTTGATGGGGATGGCATTGAATCTGTAAATTACCTTGGGAAGGATGGCCATTTTCATGATATTGATTCTTCCTACCCATGAGCATGGAATGTTCTTCCATTTGTTTGTATCCTCTTTTATTTCCTTGAGCAGTGGTTTGTAGTTCTCCTTGAAGAGGTCCTTCACATCCCTTGTAAGTTGGATTCCTAGGTATTTTATTCTCTTTGAAGCAATTGTGAATGGGAGTTCACTCATGATTTGGCTCTCTGTTTGTCTGTTATTGATGTATAAGAATGCTTGTGATTTTTGCACATTGATTTTGTATCCTGAGACTTTGCTGAAGTTGCTTATCAGCTTAAGGAGATTTTGGGCTGAGACAATGGGGTTTTCTAGATATACTATCATGTCATCTGCAAACAGGGACAATTTGATTTCCTCTTTTCCTAATTGAATACCCTTTATTTCCTTCTCCTGCCTAATTGCCCTGGCCAGAACTTCCAACACTATGTTGAATAGAAGTGGTGAGAGAGGGCATCCCTGTCTTGTGCCAGTTTTCAAAGGGAATGCTTCCAGTTTTTGCCCATTCAGTATGATATTGGCTGTGGGTTTGTCATAAATAGCTCTTATTATTTTGAGATACGTCCCATCAATTCCTAATTTATTGAGAGTTTTTAGCATGAAGCGTTGTTGAATTTTGTCAAAGGCCTTTTCTGCATCTATTGAGATAATCATGTGGTTTTTGTCTTTGGTTCTGTTTATATGCTGGATTACATTTATTGATTTGCATATATTGAACCAGCCTTGCATCCCAGGGATGAAGCCCACTTGATCATGGTGGATAAGCTTTTTGATGTGCTGCTGGATTCTGTTTGCCAGTATTTTATTGAGGATTTTTGCATCAATGTTCATCAAGGATATTGGTCTAAAATTCTCTTTTTTTGTTGTGTCTCTGCCAGGCTTTGGTATCAGGATGATGCTGGCCTCATAAAATGAGTTAGGGAGGATTCCCTCTTTTTCTATTGATTGGAATAGTTTCAGAAGGAATGGTACCAGCTCCTCCTTGTACCTCTGGTAGAATTCGGCTGTGAATCCATCTGGACCTGGACTTTTTTTGGTTGGTAAGCTATTGATTATTGCCACAATTTCAGCTCCTGTTATTGGTCTATTCAGAGATTCAACTTCTTCCTGGTTTAGTCTTGGGAGGGTGTATGTGTTGAGGAATTTATCCATTTCTTCTAGATTTTCTAGTTTATTTGCATAGAGGTGTTTGTAATATTCTCTGATGGTAGTTTGTATTTCTGTGGGATCGGTGGTGATATCCCCTTTATCATTTTTTATTGCATCTATTTGATTCTTCTCTCTTTTTTTCTTTATTAATCTTGCTAGCGGTCTATCAATTTTGTTGATCCTTTCAAAAAACCAGCTCCTGGATTCATTAATTTTTTGAAGGGTTTTTTGTGTCTCTATTTCCTTCAGTTCTGCTCTGATTTTAGTTATTTCTTGCCTTCTGCTAGCTTTTGAATGTGTTTGCTCTTGCTTTTCTAGTTCTTTTAATTGTGATGTTAGGGTGTCAATTTTGGATCTTTCCTGCTTTCTCTTGTGGGCATTTAGTGCTATAAATTTCCCTCTACACACTGCTTTGAATGCATCCCAGAGATTCTGGTATGTTGTGTCTTGGTTCTCGTTGGTTTCAAAGAACATCTTTATTTCTGCCTTCATTTCGTTATGTACCCAGTAGTCATTCAGAAGCAGGTTGTTCAGTTTCCACGTAGTTGAGCGGTTTTGAGTGAGATTCTTAATCCTGAGTTCTAGCTTGATTGCACTGTGATCTGAGAGACAGTTTGTTACCATTTCTGTTCTTTTACATTTATTGAGGAGAGCTTTACTTCCAAGTATATGGTCAATTTTGGAATAGGTGTGGTGTGGTGCTGAAAAAAATGTATAGTCTGTTGATTTGGGGTGGAGAGTTCTGTAGATGTCTATTAGGTCCGCTTGGTGCAGAGCTGAGTTCAATTCCTGGGTATCCTTGTTGACTTTCTGTCTCGTTGATCTGTCTAATGTTGATAGTGGGGTGTTAAAGTCTCCCATTATTAATGTGTGGGAGTCTAAGTCTCTTTGTAGGTCACTCAGGACTTGCTTTATGAATCTGGGTGCTCCTGTATTGGGTGCATATATATTTAGGATAGTTAGCTCTTCTTGTTGAATTAATCCCTTTACCATTACGTAATGGCCTTCTTTGTCTCTTTTGATCTTTGTTGGTTTAAAGTCTGTTTTATCAGAGACTAGGATTGCAACCCCTGCCTTTTTTTGTTTTCCATTTGCTTGGTAGATCTTCCTCCATCCTTTTATTTTGAGCCTATGTGTGTCTCTGCATGTGAGATGGGTTTCCTGAATACAGCACACTGATGGGTCTTGAGTCTTTATCCAGTTTGCCAGTCTGTGTCTTTTAATTGGAGCATTTAGTCCATTTACATTTAAAGTTAATATTGTTATGTGTGAATGAAGTCTATTTTGTCTGATATAAGAATACCTATTCCTGCTTGGTTTTCATGTCCTTTTGCATGGAATATATTTTTCCACTCCTTTACCTTAAGTTTATGTGAGTCCTTATGTGTTAGGTGAATCTCTTGAAGGCAGCAGATATTTGGTTGGTGAATTCTTATCCATTCTGCCATTCTGTATCTTTTAAATGCAGCATTTATGCCATTTATATTCCATGTTATTATTGAGATGTGAGGTACTATTCTATTCAAAGTGCTAGTTGTTGTCTGAATTCCTTGGGGTTTTTTTCATTGTGTTATTGTTTTCTAGCCCCTGAGAGATTTATGCTTTAAGGAGGTTCTATTTTGATGTATTTCAGGTTTTATGTCAAGATTTAGAACTCCTTTTAGCAGTTCTTGTAGTGCTGGCATGGAATTGGCAAATTCCCTCAGCATTTGTTTGTCTAAAAAAGACAGTATCTTTTTTTCCCATTCCTTTTATTATTATTATTATTATACTTTATGTTCGGGAATACATGTGCAGAATGTGCAGGTGTGTTGCATAGATACACACTTGCCATGGTGGTTTGCTGCACCCATCAACCTGTCATCTACATTAGGTATTTCTTCTAATGCTATCCCTCCCCTAGCCCCCCAACCCCTGACAGGCCTCACTATGTGCTGTTCCCCTCCCTGTGCCCATGTGTTCTCATTTTTGAACTCCCACTTGTGAGTGAGAACATGTAGTGTTTGGTTTTCTGTTCCTGTGTTAGTTTGTTGAGAATGATGGTTTCCAGCTTCATCCATGTCCTGGCAAAGGACATGAACTCACCTTTTTTATGGCTGCATAGTATTCCATGGTGTCTATGTGCCACATTTTCTTTATCCACTCTATCATTGATGGGCATTTGGGTTGGTTCCAAGTCTTTGCTATTGTGAATAGTACTGCAATAGACATATACATGTGTATGCATGTGTCTTTATAGTAGAATAATTTATAATCCTTTGGGTATATTCCCAGTAATAGGATTGCTGGGTCAAATGGCATTTCTGGTTCTAGATCCTTGAGGAATTGCCACACTGTCTTCCACAATGGTTGAACTAATTTACACTCCCACCAACAGTGTAAAAGTGTTCCTATTTCTCCGCATCCTCTCCAGCACCTGTTGTTCCCTGACTTTTTAATGCCCACCATTCTAACTGGCATGAGATGATATCTCATTGTGGTTTTGATTTGGATTTCTCTAATGACCAGTAACGATGAACTTTTTTTCATGTTTGTTGGCCACATAAATGTCTTCTTTTTGAGAAGTATCGGTTCATATCCTTTACCCACTTTTTGATGGGGTTGTTTGTTTTTTTTCTTGTAAATTTGTTTAAGTTCCTTGTAGGTTCTGGATATTAGCCCTTTGTCAGATGGAGAGATTGCAAAAATTTTCTCCCATTCTGTAGGTTGCCTGCTCATTCTGATGATAGTTTCTTTTGCTGTGCAGATGCTCTTTAGTTTAATTACATCTCATTTGTTAATTTGGTGTTTGTTGCCATTGCTTTTGGTGTTTTAGTCATGAAGCCTTTGCCCATGCCTATGTCCTGAATGGTATTGCTTAGGAATTCTTCTGGGTATCATTTTAAGGTTTTAGGTCTTATGTTTATGACTTTAATCCATCTTGAGTTAATTTTTGTATAAGGTGTAAGGAAGGGGTCCAGTTTCAGTTTTGTGCATATGACTAGCCAGTTTTCCCAACACCATTTATTAAATAGGGAACCCTTTCCTCCTTGCTTGTTTTTGTCAAGTTTGTCAAAGAGCAGATGGTTGTAGATGTGTGTGTGGCATTATTTCTGATGCCTCTATTCTGTTCCATTGTTCTACATAACCATTTTGGTACCAGTACCATGCTGTTTTGGTTACTGTAGCCTTATAGTATAGTTTCAAGTCAGGTAGTGTGATGCCTCCAGCTTTGTTCTTTTTGCTTAGGATTGTCTTGGCTATGCGGGCTCTTTTTTGGTTCCATATGAAATTTAATGTAGTTTTTTCTAATTCTATGAGGAGTCATTGGTAGCTTGATGGGGATAGCACTAAATCTAGAAATTACTTTGGGCATTATGGCCATTTTCATGATATTGATCCTTCTTATCCATGAGCATGGAATGTTTTTCCATTTGTTTGTGTTCTCTCTTACTTCCTTGAGCAGTAATTTGTAGTTCTCCTTGAAGAGGTCCTTTACATGCCTTTTAAGTTGTATTTCTATGTATTTTATTCTCTTTGTAGCCATTGTAAATGGGAGTTCACTCATGATTTGGCTCTCTGTTTGTCTGTTATTGGTATATAGGAATGCTTGTGATTTTTGCACATTGATTTGTATCCTGAGACTTTGCTGAAGTTGCATATCATCTTAAGAAGATTTAGGGCTAAGATGATGGGGTTTTCTAAATATACAATCATGTCATCTCAAAACAGAGACAATTTGACTTCCTCTCTTGCTATTTGAATACCCTTTATTTCTTTCTCTTGCCTGATTGCCCTGGCCAGAACTTCCAATACTATGTTGAGTAGGAGTAGTGAGAGAGGCCATCCTTGTCTTGTGCTGGTTTTCAAAGGGAATGCTTCCAGCTTTTGCCCATTCAGTATGATATTGGCTGCAGGTTTGTCAAAAATAGCTCTTATTGAGATATGTTCCATCAATACCTAATTTATTGGGAGTTTTTAGCATGAAGAGGTGTTGAATTTTGTCAAACGCCTTTTCTTCATCTATTGAGATAATCATGTGGTTTTTGTCATTGGTTCTGTTTATGTGATGGATTACATTTATTGATATGCATATGTTGAACCAGCCTTGTATCCCAGGGATGAAGCCAACTTGATCATGTTGGATAAGCTTTTTGATGTGCTGCTGGATTTGGTTTGCCAGTATTTTATTGAGGATTTTCACATTGAGGTTCATCAGGGATATTGGCCTGAAATTTTTTTTATTTATTTTTTGTTGTATCTCTGCCAGGTTTTGGTATCAGGAGGATGCTGGCCTCATAATGAATTAGGGAGGAGTCCCTCTTTTTCTATTGTTTGGAATAGTTTCAGAAGGAATGGTACTAAGGCTGGTAGAATTAGGCTGTGAATCCATCTGATCCTGGGCTTCTTTTGGTTGGTAGGCTATTAATTACTGCCTCAGTTTCAGAACTTGTTATTGGTCTATTCAGGGATACAAGTTTGTGCTGGTTTAGTTTTGGGAGGGCGTATGTGTCTAGGAATTTATCCATTTCTTCTAGATTTTCTAGTTTATTTGCATAGAGGTGTTTTTAATATTCTCTGATGGTAGTTTTTATTTCTGTGGGATCAGTGGTGATATCCCCTTCATCATTTTTTATTGTGTCTATTTTATTCTTCTCTATTTCTCCTTTATTAGTCTGGCTGGTGATCTACCTATTTTGTTAATCTTTTCAAAAAACCAGCTCTTCGATTCATTCATTTTTTAAGGGTTTTTCGTGTCTCTATCTCCTTCTGTTCTCCTCTGATCTTAGTTATATCTTGTCTTCTGCTAGCGTTTGAATTTGTTTGCTCTTGCTTCTCTAGTTATTTTAATTGTAATGTTAGGATGTTGAGTTTAGATCTTTCCTGCTTTCTCCTGTGGGCATTTAGTGCTATAAATTTCCCTCTAAAACACCGCTTTAGCTGTGTCTCAGAGATTCTGGTACACTGTGTCTTTGTTCTCATTGGTTTCAAAGAACTTATTTATTTCTGCCTTAATTTCGTTATTTACCCAGTAGTCATTCAGGAGCAGGTTGTTCAGTTTCCATTTAGTCGTGTGGTTTTGAGTGAGTGATTTCCATTCTTTTGCATTTGCTAAGGAGTGTTTTACTTCCAATTACATGGTAGATTTTAGAATAAGTGCTATGTGGTGCTGAGAAGAATGTATATTCTCTTGATTTGGGGTGGAGAATTCTGTAGATGTCCATTAGGTCCGCTTGGTCCAGAGCTGAGTTCAAGTCTTGAATATCCTTGGTAATTTTCAAGACAGTATCTTTCCTTCATTTATGAAGATTAGTTTTGCTGGACATAAAATTCTTGGCTGATAACTGTTTTAAGGAGGCTAAAGGTAGGACCCCAATCCCTTCTAGCATGAAGGATTTATGCTGACAAATCTGCTGTTAATCTGATAGATTTTCCTGTATAGGTTACCTGATGCTTTTGCCTCATAGCTCTTAATATTCTTTCCTTCATCTTAACTTTAAATATCCAGATGAATGTGTGCCTAGGTGATGAAGTGTTTTTGTGATGAACTTCCAGGGTGTTCTTTTAGCTTCTTGTATTTGAATGTCTAGATCTCTAGCAAGGCTAGGGAAATTTTTCTGGATTATTCCCTCAAATAAGTTTTCCAAACTTTTAGATTTCTCTTCTTCCTCAGGAACAGCAATTATTCTTAGGTTCTGTCCCTTAACATAATCACATACTTCTTGGAGGCTTTGGTCATTTCTCATTTATTCCTTTAGTTTTGTCAGATTCAAAGCCGTGTTCAAAGACAATTCAAAAGCCTTGTCTTCAAGCTCTGAAGTTCTTTCTTTGACTTGTTTAATTCTATTTTTGAAAGTTTCCAGTGTATTTTGCATTTCTCTAAGTGTGTCTTTCATTTCTATAAGTTGTGATTGTTTTTTATTTATGCTACCTATATCTCTGGAGATTTTTCATCCATATCCTGTATTATTTTTTAATTTCTTTAAGTTAAAGAAATTAACTTACTCTGGTGCCACCTTGAATAGCTTAATAATCGACCTTCTGAATTCTTTTTCTGGCAATTCAGAGATTTCTTCTGGGTTTGGATCCATTGCTGGTGAGCTAGTGTGATCTTTTGGGGGTGTTAAAGAACCTTGCTTTGTCATATTACCAGAATTGTTTTTCTGGTTTCTTCTTATCTGAGTAGACTATATCAAATAAAAGATCTGGGGTTCAAGAGCTGCTATTCAGATTCCTTTGTCCCACAGGGTGATCACTTGATGTGGTGCTCTCCCCCTTCCCTTAGGGATGGGGCTTCCTGAGATTTGGACTGCAGTGGATGTCATTGCTTTTCTGGGTCTAGCCATCCAGCAGCACTACTGAGCTCTGGGCTGTTACTGAAGAGTGTCTGCAAGGAGTCCTGTCATGTGATCCATCTTCAAGTCTCTCAGCTGTGGATACCAGCACCTGCACCAGTGGTGGTAGCAAGGGAATGAAGTAGACTCTTTGAGGGTCCATGGTGGTAGTTTCTAGTGTGCTGGTTTTCTTGAATGGTGGTTGTGCTAGCAGTGAAGTTGTTACCTGGACAGACTCAGGACCTCTGGTTAGCCAGGATGTTTCGGTGGTGGAATTAGCTGTTGTTTTCTCCTTTCTTGAAGCAGGGTTTTTCTTTTATGAGTTGATATAATGGTTTGAGTGTGTTGGCCTCCAGCCAGGAGATGGCACTTTCAAGACAGCATCAGCTGCAGTAGTATAGGGGAGATACAAGCTTGCTCTAATGTCACTTGGATAAATATTTGGGTTTCTCAAGCGATGGACAGGGCCATAGAGCTCCCAAAAGATAGTATATTTTTTCTTTGGCTATCAGAGTGGGTAAAGGAAGACCATCAAGTGGGGTCAGGGTTAGTGGTGTCTGAGCTCAGACTCTCCTTGGGTGGGACTTGCTGCAGCTGCTGTGGATGATGGGGGTGTGGTTCTCAGGCCAATGGAGCTATGTTCCCAGGGGCATAATGGCTGCCTCTGTTGCATCATACAGGTTCTCAGGGAAGTGGGAGAAAGTTGGCAATGACAAGCCTCACTCGTCTCCTATGCAGCCAGCAAGGCCAGTCTGAATCCCACCATGCCCCACCAATAGCACCTAGTTTATATCCAGGCAGCCAATGAGCAGTGCTGGGATATTGCCCCAGGCTACATGCTTTCTAGCTGAGAAAGCAAGCAGGGCTTTCAGGCCCCACCCCTCCTTACCTGCCACAGCTTCTGTGCTCCTGTCTGTACTTCCCATTCCCTCCACCCTGGATTCTGCCCAGGAAAATATGCACTCAGTCAAAATTATTACAAAGTTCAGCTGAAAGTTTTCTTCTACCTGTCCTTCCCCAATTCCACTGGCAGCCCTACCCAATGACTTCAGTGAGATAAAGTCAGAAATGGCTTCCCTGGGAACCTGGAGTGCCTACAGAGCTTTTTCAGTACTTCTTCTACTTTTATATTTTGTTCAGCTCTCTAAATTCCTTTCAGCTCTAGGTAAGGTTAAATCCTTCTTCCATGATCTGGGTTTTCAGGTTCCCCAGTGAGGATGTGAGGATGTGTGTTAGGAGGTGGACCTTCCCCACTCACACTTTGGGCACTCACAGTTTTTCAGCTGTTTCACAAAGTTTGCATCAGCAAGCCACTTCTTTCAAAAAGTCAGTGAATTCTTTCAGTTTTCCTCGTATGTTCCTGTGCTAGTTCTTGGAGTTCTTGGACTCACTATGTGAGTCTCCACATGCTGTTCTGTCCATCCAAGAGGGAGCTGCAAGTTAGTCCTGCCTCCTGTCTGCCATTTTTTCAAAAAAGAAAAATTAATTTGTAGAAATTTTTAATGTTGCTAAGCACTTTCTTTTTACATTTTAATTATTGAGGTATTACCTAAATCCTAATATGCCATTTCCTGTCATCCAGGATGAATTGCTAACTATCTGGGTATCCAAAGTTTGGTAGACTAGAGAATATTTATTTTATACATTCATCTCTGGGGACACCATTTATCTCCCTTCCACAGATCATGCCCCTTCAGATCATATTAGTCTTCAATTCCTACACATTACCAGCTCAGGAAAAGTGCTCTAAAGTTGACACTGTTTATTTGTACAAGTCTGCTTTATCAGTAAGCCTATTTCAACACATAATTTTATTTTATTTTATTATTTATTTATTTATTTTGAGACAGAGTCTCACTCTGTTGCCCAGGCTGGAGAGCAGTGGTGTGATCTTGGCTCACTGCAACCTCTGCCTCCTGGGTTCAAATAATTATCCTGCCTCAGCCTCCCAAGTAGCTGGGATTACAAGTGCCTGACTAATTTTTGTATTTTTAGGAGAGACAGGGTTTCACCATTTTTTCCAGGCTGGTCTCAAACTCCTGACCTCAAGTGATCCACCTGCCTCGGCCTCCCAAAGTGCTGGGATTACAGGCGCGAGCCACATTGCCCAGCTAACACATAATTTTAAATGTTGGGTCATAAGTGATGCTGATTAAACATTTGAGAAGTAGAATGTAATAGCTATGGCCCATTCAACTCTAGAGTCATACTAACTGTTGAAATATTAATTTTTCAGTTTAATATAACTCTCAGGTAGTAATTGTAATATATTAAGATGGGATTGTATTAAGATTATATACAGGAGAAGAAAAAAGTTATATGTATTACTCGGAAATTGTTTCTGTATCAGAGCAATATCTATATCAGGTCAATAAGGTCTTTTATTGACCTTATTCTACCTTTTGATGTGTCAGCCTTGCATGTCTTTCAAAGATTTAAAACTGATATTATGATGAATTATTTCTATCATTTGAAATCTCATAAATGTGTTTATTTAAATAAAATTAAAAATAAATAATAAAATTTTAACTATTTGAAAATATAATTTTCTATTTCTTTTTCAAAGGGAATAGCCTTGTTAGTGGGCTGGACTTATTCCTTTCTTCAAAAGATACGTACCAAATTATAGCAAGAAAAAATGTATGCAGTGATACAAAAACAACAAAAATATACAATAAATTAACTATCTGTATTCAAAAGATATCTCATGTGCATATACATAATACATATATTCATAATTTAGTTCCATTTTCTGTAGCTCTTGAGTCACAAGTAGAAGAGGTTATATTTTCCTACAAACATTTATATTGTCCTGATACTACCAAAATGTATTCATCCTCCTTCGTCCTTGGTAGTTAATAAATAACCCAATTTCAAAACTTCAGAAAACTGAATTTTAAAGATAATTTTTAAAATAATTGTAAAAACTTTAAGACTCTATAATGACAATTTGTTTTTTAATATTTCTTAAAGAAACATTTACTAATTATTCATTCTATTAAACATTAAACATGCAGCCTGCAACTTATACCTGAATCTTTGCATGTTGGCTCTGGTAGTAGCAAAGATCAGTCATTTTTATTTCTTCAAAATTTATCTTAGGCTAAGCTTCTGGTTTCTGCTGCTCTTTTGCTGTCTATACTTCTTACAGTGCTAAGTTGGATAAGTTCAGAGTATTATATGGTACAAATATTTTTCCACATGGCCTCTTCTCACCTTCCCTGGGGATAACATATAAATGGCAATTCTAATTTTCTCCTAAGACTGATGTAAAATATCACTCCTTTCTTATTATGCTATCTCACTATTTCCCTGTTTACTGTTTTTCCATTAATTTAATCAATTCAGAAGACTTTTTCTTTCATTTTTATTTTTTCCATATGTGCAAGATCTATTCCTCTATTCAGCCAACCCACTTCTGAGGTTTGCAATATGTGAAGCATTAAGGTAGGTGCTGAGTTAAAACAAAAATTAAATAAGACCTAGTGTCAACTTCAAAGAGTAAAACTTGTACTCAAGAAGCTAAAATGTTTTAGACTAACCCATATGAAACCTTTCTGTTAACCAAAAAAAATGGTATAATACTGGCAATTTGATGGCTTGTCAAAATATATTTTTTCACAAATAATTCCAATACGAGGCATGAGCATCAAACTTTTCTTAAACCTAGAATCTCATTAAAATATCTTTGAGATATTCCATAAGCAGTTTGGCCCTCAGCCTTTGCTGACAGTTTCAGCAGATCCTTCATGCAGACTTTAAGTTCTGCCTCACCTCTCTCTCTAGAGGGGCTTAATCAAGTAGATGCCATACTAGAAATGAAAAATATATTCTCCTTCTTATGCCAAACCCATCTCTCTCAAAACTAATTGTCAGTGATTGGATTTCAAGAGCAATAAGATGTTAGATAGAGTTTAGTGTGTGGATGTTTAATAGGGAATGCTCTTGGAGTCAATTCTTATGGAAGGGATGAAAAAAAAAGGATTTGGTAGCTAGAGGAATTCAATACAATAGACACTTGACAGACTGAATCAACCCCACAGGAGTCCTGGACATAGAAGGGCTTCCTAGATCTCACGGGAAAACAAGCAAACTTTTTTTTTTAAAAAAAAAGGAAGGAAAGAAAATACTTTGAGAAAAAAAGACAAATCAGACAACAAAATAAAATTTCCAAAAGTAATCATATCACAAACAAATTAAAAATTTGTAGCATTCAAAATACAAGAATAGAAGCAATATAAAAGTGAAACTTAATATTAAAAAATTTGAAATGTTATATTTTAAAAAGCAGATTTTTAAAAAAAATTAAGAATTAGAAGATAAAGCTTAGAGATAGACCAAAATGGTGAAATAAGACTTTTTAGTGTTTGTCTCCTAGGAGAAACATCTATTAGAACAACTATCCATGCGTGAAAATACCTTCACAAGAACTAAGGAAACCAGGTTGAAAGTTACAGAACATGGGCATAAAACAGAAATAAGACAGATTAAAGAGAGTAAAAAGGACAATTCCATATGACTCATGTCATGCCCTCCCAACACATACCTATGCCTGCATAGCACAGCTATGAGAGAGGTAGACTCTGCTTGGGGAAAGGAGATTGAAATAATCACCCAAATTTACTATGGATGCAAGCGCCTGGCCATCCCCTGTGACCTCAGATTCCCACCCAGTACACAGGAGCTGAGCCTCCAGGCTGGCCTCATTTGCTTATTGCCTCTCATTCCAAGGTCTCAGACCTATCCCAGAACCATGCCAGCCCTTGCAGACCCAGGTGAGACCAGCACCCACAGCCCATGGATTCAGGCTCATCCCTGTGCCATGCCCCCATTTGTAGTCCCACACTTCAGGCTGACATCCATGACAGGTTGGCCTCTGCAACTTCAGGCTCCAGGTAAGTATGCAGGGACCCAGGTATCAGGCCAAACCTGAAGCCCTAGACTGCAGGCCCACCACATCCAAAGGCCAGCTCCTGTGGCCCCAAGCTTCAAGCTGACCCCTGTGACAGACCTGTTTGCAAAACCCGTGACTCCAGCCCAACCTCCTACAGACCCAGGTTCCATGCCCAACCCAGTTCCAGGATAACACCTGCAGCTCCATGGAGTAAGCTGACATCCAGAGCCCCAGGACACAGAATAACCCAACATCCAGGCAAAACCCTGTAGCCCAACAATGCAGGCAATTCCTCATGGATCCAAGATCCTGACCCATCCCAGTGAACACTAGCTGCCAGCCAACCTGCCAAGAACTCCAACAGTAAGTCCACCCACCCATGAACTCCACCAAATGGCCTAACAAGAATCTCTAGACTGGTTGACTTCTGAAGGGCATCTCCTGCTGAAGCCAGTTGGTGAACACTGAAATAGGTGCCTACTTCTTCAAATGTGCAGACACTAATACGTAGCCACAAGGAACACGAACAATCAGGGAAATGAGACACCAACCAAGGAACAAAATAAAGCACCAATAACTGGACCCTAAAGAAATGGATACTTACGAACTGCCTAAAAAGAATGAAAATAATAAAGAAGCTTAGTAAGATGCAAGAGAACACAGATAAACAAATAAATGTAATAACAAAATCAATAAATAAAATTAGAAACTTAAAGAAATAGAAACCATTAAAAAGAGCCAAACAGGAATTCTGGAGCTTTAGATGACTTCATGAAAAATCCATAAAGAGTTCAACAGCAGACTCAATCAAGTAAAACAATGAATTAGTGAGCTTGAAGAAAAGTCATTGGAGATCACCCAGTCAGAGAAACAGAGGGCAAAAATAATGAAAAAGAGGGAAAAAGTCTATGAAAATTATGAGACATCATCAAGTGAACCAATATATACATTATGGAAGATCCAGAAGTGTCAGCAAAAAAGAATGAGACAGAAAGCTAATTTAGAAAAATAATGATGAAAAAATTCTCAAATCTGAAGAAGGGAATAAACATCCAAATCCATGAATCCCAAAGAACCCTAAATACATTAAGTATATGGAAATCTGCACTAAGACACATTATATTAAAATGCTCAAAAAGTCAAAGACAAACCTAGAATTTTGATGGCAGCAAGAGAAAAGCAATTTGTTATATGCAAGAGAAGCCAAATTAGACTATCAGTAGATTTCCCAGAGATATTATTTCAGGCCAGAAGAGAGTGAGTGATACATTCAAAGTGCTGAAAGGATAAAACCACCAACAAAGAATACTATACTCAGCAAGATGTCCTTCAGAAATAGAGAGGAGATAATAACTTTTTCAGACAAAAAAAAAAAAAAAAAAGCCTAAGTGCTAAAAGGAGTTTTTCAACTTGAAACTAATGAATGCTATCTAACAACATGAAAATATATGAATGTATAAAGCTCACTGTGAATAAGAATATAATCAAATCTGGAATACTCTCATTCTGTAAAGGTGATACACAAATCACATTTAACTATAGTATGAAGTTAAAAAATAAAAGGATAAATATAACTGTAGCTACTATAATTTAGGTTTGGATACACAAAATATAAAGTAAGTAAATTGTAACATTGACAACATAAAGTGTGAGGGGAGAAGTAAATAAAACATATAGTTTTTGTATGCAGTCAAAGCTAAGTTGTCATCAGCTTAAACTCATCGGCTATAAGATATTTTATGTACACCTCATGGTAAGTACACACACACACACACACACACACACACACACACAAAACAACAACAACTGCAGCCCTGCAGCAGATACATAAAAGATAAAGAGAAGAAATTAAAGCATACCAGCACAAAAAAAAATCATTAAATTACAAAGGAAGATGACAAGAGAAGAGGAATGAAGTGAAGGAATTACAATATAATTAGAAGACAACTAAAAAATCATAGTAGTAAGTCCTTACCTATCAATAATTACTTAATTATTGACCTTAAAGAGAGAAAGAGTGGCTATACTTCTATCAGACAAATTAGACTTTAAGTCAAAAACTGATATAAAACACAAAGAAGGTCATTATATAATGTTAAAGAAGTCACTTCGACAAAATGATGTAACAATTATAAATATATATATACCAATCTTGACACACTTAAATATATATAACACAAATCTAACAGAACTGAATGAAGAAATAGATAGCAATATAATAATAGTGAGGGACTTCAATACCCCACTTTCAACAATGGACAGGTAATTAAGACAAAAAATCAATAAAGAAACAGTAGACATTAACAACACTATAGACCACAGGAACCTAGTAGACATATACAGAATATTTCAACCAACAGCAGTAGCATACTTGAGCAGTATTATTTTTTTCCAAGTGCACATGAAACATTTTCCAGGATAGATTATATGTTAGGTCACCAAACAAGTCTTTAAAAGTTCAAGAAAATTGAAATAATATCAAGTGTCCTTTCCAACAGCATCCAGAAAACAATGACAGGAAGAAAATTGGAAAATCCACACAAACACGTAGGAATTAAATTACACACTCCTAAGCATCCAATAGGAAAAAGAGAAAATCAAAAGAGAAATAAAAACATATCTGGAGACAAATGAAAATGGAAACTACATACCTAAACATATAGGATGCAGCAAAAGCAGTTCTAAGAGAGAAGTTTATAGCAATAAATGCCAATATTAACACAGAATAAAGATCTCAAATAAAAATCGTAAGTTTACATCTCGAGGAACTAGAACAAAATAATAGATATCAGATCATCAGTAAATAAAACAAAAACTAGAAAAAAATATTAAATATTAATGAAACTGAGTTGTTTTTGAAAAGATAAATCAAGAAACCTTTAGCTAGACTAAGAAAAATAAAAAGAAGACTCACAAAAATAAAATTATAAATAAAAGAGGAGACATTACAACTGGTATCATGAAAATACAAAGCATCAAAAGAGACTGTTATGAATGATTATATATATATAAACAAATTGGTTAACCTAGAAGAAATGGATATATAAGTCTTAGGAGCATAACATTTACCAAGCCTGAATCATAAAGAAATAATCTCAACAGATCAATAACAAGTAAAGAGATAGAATCAGTAATCAGAAAACTTACAACGAAAAAAGTCCGCAAATTGATAGCTTCATTGGTGAGTTCTAGGAAAAATATAAAGAACGATTAATGCTAATTTTTCTCAAACTTTTCAAAAAAATTAAAGAGAGGGAAATATTCCAAACACAGTTTATGAGCCCAGCATTATACTGGTAAAAGCAAGATTGGGACTTTTCAGGGAAAAAAAAAAATTACAAGGCTACTCTCCCAGACTAACATAGACACAAAAGTCCTCCACAAAATACTAGCAAACTGAATACCACAGCACATTAAAAGGGTCACAAACCAAGATTAAGTGCGATTTTCCCCTGGGATGCAAAGAAGATTGACATACTAATCAACGAATATGATATACCACATTAACAGAATGAAAGAATTTAAAAAAATCATCTCAATATATGCAGAAAAGCATTTGACAAAATTCAACATGCTTTCATATGATAAAAACTCTCAACAGATTAGGTATAGATGAATTGTACCTAAAAATAATAAAGGCCATATAGAACAAACCCAGAGGTAACATCATACTCAGCATGGAAAACTAAAAGCTTTTTCTGAAAGATAAAAAAACAAGACAAGAATGTCTACCCTCACTACCTGTATGCAAAATAGAACTGGAAGTCCTAGCCAGAGACATTAGGCAAGAAAACCAATAAAATATATTTATATTGGAAAGGAAGAAGTAACATTTTCTGTATTTGAAGGTGACATAGTTTTAAGTATTGAAAATCTTAATGACTCCACCAAAAAACCATTAGAATTACTAAATTATTCCATAAATTTGCAGGATACAAAATCAACATACAAAAATTACTATTTCTATATAATAGTAACAACAAAGTATCTGAAAAAGAAACCAAGAAAATAATCTCATTTAAAATAACATTAAATGAAAATAGAATACTTAAGAATAAATTTAACCAGTGAGGCAAAAAATCTGTACACTGAAAGCTATTAAACATTGATAAAAGAGATTGAAGACACAAATAAAACAAAAGGCATCCCATGTTTATGTATCAGAAGAATTAATATTGTGAAAATGTCCATACAACTCAAAACTATCTGCAGATTCAATGAAATATTAAAATTTTAACAACATTTTTCACAGAAATAGAAAACTTTATTAAATTACAATGGAACCATAAAAAATTTCAAATTACAAAAGCAGTGTAAAGCAAAAAGATCAAAACTGGCCCCATTTCAAAATTTACTACAAAACAGCATAGTACTGACATTCCACACATAAACCAGTAGAATAGCATAGAAAGCCCAGAAATAAATCCATGCATTTAAGATCAAATTGCTGTTTAATGAAATTGCAAAGAACATACAATGGGGAAAGGACAGTCCTCTATTCAATGTGTTGGGAAACGTAAATACCCACATGAAGAAAAATAAAGTTAAACCATTATTTCGTACTATTTTCCAAAATCAACTCAAAATGTTATTACTTAAATGTAGAACCTGAAACCATAAAGTTATTAGGAGAAAATATAGGAAAAAAGCTTCCTGACATTGGTCTAGATGATAATTTTTTCGATATAACCTTTAACTCACAGACAACAAAAGCAAAAATAGATAGATAGGACTACATTAAACTAAAAAGCTGCTGCACAGCAAAGGAAGCATGCATACAATGAAGGGAAACCCACAAAATGGGAGAAAATATTTGCAAACCACACATCTGATAAGGGATTAATATCCAAAATACATAAGGAACCCAAATAACTCAATAGTAAGAAAACAACTTGATTTTACAAGTGGACAAAGGACCTGAATAGACATTTCTCAAAAGAATGAATAATGGATATATAAAACATTGCTCAACATCACTATCATCAGATACACGCAAGTTATAAACCAAGAGATATGACCTTCCATCTATCAGAATGACTATCATTGAAGAGACAGAAGATAGCAAGTGTTGGTGAGGATATGGAGAAAGTGGAATCCTTGCACACTGTTAATGGTAATTAAAATTAATACAGCCATTGTGAAAAACATATAGAGGCAAATCTAAACAATTAAAAATAGAACTTCCATATTAACCAGCAATCTCATTACTGGGTATATATTCAAACGAAATGAAATCAATATGTCAAAAAAAATCTACACTCCTATAACCATGTAGCATTATCTATAATAGCCAAGATATGGAATCAACCTAAGTGTTCATCAACAAATGAATTAATAAGGAAAACATCATAAATATACCCAGTGAAATACTATTCTGCTTAAAATGGAAGAAAATTCTGTCATTTGCAACAACATGGATGAACCTGGAGGACATGAGGTTAAGGGAAATAAGCCAGACACAGAAAGACAAGTACCATATGATCTGATTATATGTGGAATCTAAAAATAGTCAAACTCATAGAGCAGAGTACAGCAGAGTGGTTATGAACGGTTGGACAGTGAAGTGGGTAGATATTGCTCAAATGATTCAAACTTTTAGTTAGACTGAAGGAATTAGTTCAGGAGACTTTTGTACAATATGGTGATTATAGTTAAAACAATGTATTGATTTCTTGAAAATATTTGAGTATAAATTTTAAATGATATGACTCACACAAAAATAATAAGTGTTTAGGCAATACATGTTAATGAACCTGATTTGGCCATTCCACAATAAATACATATATTAACCCATCATGTTGTATGCCATAAGCATATGCAATTTTTATGAGCCAATTAAAAAATATATTTAAAAAATTACAGTAAGGCCAGAGCTCCTGAAATAAAATACTATCACTAACCAAAGAAAAAAATATGGAGAATGTGTTAATTTCCAAACTCTGCTCACAAAAAGCAATCTCCCCTCTAAGGCAACCAATCCTGGTTTCCAATTCCTCCATGAAGCCTTTGCTGACCTCTCCAGTATGAATGTTTTTTCCCACTAAGGATTTTATATTCAGATTGATGATAAGGATAAGTGGTATAAACTCAAATGAATGGAAATCAAAATATGGCCCTTAAAATTTGTTTATTAATCAGCTTTTGGCTTATTCTCCAGGTCTCAAAGGATATGCTAATTAATCCAATTTAGTATGTTTGTAATGTTCGGAAGATTAAGTCTCTTAGGCTATACTTTGATGTCAATGCTAAATAAATCCTCTTAGAATTATTTTGAATAGTTGGGTCATTCTCTACAACAACATAAATATTAACATTGATCTCCCTGTGCATATATTCTCCTAAATGATCAAGAAGATAGTTTCATTGCTGCATCTAATTTAAAAACTAATACCAGGCAACCAACTGGTCTCTATATAACTCTTGTCAGGAAAATCGAGGTGAGAATTTAACACTTATTATTAAATTAGAAACTAGAGAAATTAATATCCTGAAACATTTTTTCTTTGAGTTATTTATGGTTTTCTTTTTCCTTATGTTTCTAATTTTTCAATTTTTTCAGATTCTTATCTTCTTTTTCTAAATCTAAAGTCTATTGTGTAAACTCTAGACAATTTACTATCATTCATTTGTATCACTTATGAATTCAAGAGGAGCCTACACTGATCCAAAAATAAATAAGAGTATACTTTTGTAGTAATAACAGAATACATTAGGGAAGATTTTTAAAGTTCTTTAAATGATGTGGTAACCTCTACAATGAAATAGTGTTGAAAATGTTTGTATTGGGCATTCCCTATGTATTAAAAAAAATTATTTGAGCAAGGACTATAATTTCAAACCAATCTTTTAAACCCCCAATATAATTTTAGGGAGTGTTCTTGTTTCTCTTTCGATTCTTAGAGAAATCAAATACCAATATAAACCTTATGTCTGTTTAATTTACTATAATCAACTGAGAATACTGAAGGAAATCTTATGTTATGTGACTTTAAACTGGCAAGGGTAACCAGTTAATTAAAAAGTATTCAAATTATATTTATATACATTTCAAAGTTCATTTTAAAATATTGTTTCTAAAGATATCATCCCCCAAATAATCTGATATTTAAAAGTCAGCAGTATTTTCAGGAAACTAAAATAGAAGAGGTCTTTCTATGTCTCTCCAAAACATTTTCTCTGTTCCTGAAATTTGGAGTGTACTTGTGGTCAATAACTATCCAGAAAATTATCAATCTGTAAATATCTAGAACAGTCTCAACTACATTTTAAAGAAAGTAACATAAACCAGGCATCCGATATCAGGACAATGCATATATGCTTCCAAACGTAACTATAATAAATGAAGGTAGATTGAAATAAAACATGCTCCAACAGATTAGAACTCCATGTTTAAGGACATACCTAAGGGGTTAGTAATGGAAGTTTTAAAAATATTCTCAAATTTGAACAAATGTGATCATCATAGAATCTAGGAACACCATAGAATCATGATGTTCAAAAGAGTAAAAGTTGACACTAAGGTGATACTGCTTTCACAGGTAAAGGACTGTAAGAATGCATCACCACAAGATGCGAACATATCCCTTAATGTTTTGAGATACATGCAAGACTGTCAGCAAATAATTATTGTAACTACCAATGTCATCATCATGAGAATGAAGCAGGCACTTGTTCAGTAAGTGCATTCTGATGTTCTCCACTGTAGATTTGTAAAGTGCAGAAAACCTTAGTTGAATCCCCAATGATTTTTATGGACTTATCAAAGTATAAAACATAGCAGATCTAAGAGTATGTCATTTTATGTACTTAATAAAGGTTGTTTTCTGAATATGAGGAACAGTTATTATAGAAAATTTAAAATAGAGAAAAATATAAAGAGGAAAAAATGACCAATAATTTTTATTACATAGCAAAAACTAGTAAAAACATTTTGATGTGCTTCTGTACTACCTTCTATTACATTTACATGTAAACATTTATTCGGTAATGCCGGTTATACTGCATGTAAAACTTTTTATTTTGTTTTTATGCAATATTTTTGTGTCTGTTTTATTATAATAGATATTAAAGCTAAACACCATTTAAAATACTTGTCAGTATACATTCATGTGGATGGTTCATGTTTATTTAATCATACTGGTTAACTAACTGGCTACCATTTAGGTGTTTAAATTTTTCACTATTATGAGTGAGATTATAATGAACATCATTATATGTACATATTTTCTTGTTTTAGTTATTTCTTTTTGACAGATTTATTTTTACTGGTCAAAAGGTATGAACTTTAAGAGTTTCTTTAATCTGTTACCAAATTATTTTCTAATCATTACACCAATTTATACAATTACCAAGATTGCAATTGGGTTGCCATTTTACTGTATTCTAGATAACACTCAATATTATCAGTTTTTTAAATCTTATTTTTGCAGGCAAAATAAATATAGCTTCATAGGCGTTTCTGAATGATGTTTCTCTGATTAGCAATAAAATCAAACATTTTTAATTTATTTAAAAAGGTTTTTTTCTTTGAGATTTTTCTATTCCTGGGCTTTACCTATTTTCTAGTAATTATTCCTACTCAATTGTATGAGATTTTATAGAACAAAGGTACAGAAACTTTATCAAATTTACTGCAGATAATCTCCCAGTTTGTGTTTGACATTTTATTCATAATTTTTTGATATGTAGTTAGACAATTGAATATATTTTTAACTCTTAGGATTTCTCCAATTGCTTTTAATAGCATTAATTTCTTTATGCACAGAAGTAGTTTTACTCATAGTATCATTAGTAACATAGGAGGCTTTTTTGTTTTGGTTTGGTTTTTTTGAGACAGGGTCTCACTGTGTCACCCAGGCTGGAGTGCAGTGATGCTATTATGGCTCACTGCAGCCGCCATCTCTCAGGATCAATGAATCCTCTCACCTCAGCCTCCCCAGTAGCTGGCTCTACAGGAGCATGTCACAATGCCCTGGTAATTTTATATACTTTAATTTTTTTTTTTTAAGAGACAGGGCCTCATTATGTTGCCCAGGCTGGTCTGGAACTCCTGGATTCAAGCGAGCCTCCCTCCTCAGCCTCCTGAAGTGCCGGGGTTACAGGCATAAGCCAATGTGCTGGCCAGACTTTTTAAATACAGCCTTTTGTTTTTTCTCCCAGCTTCCATCCATAACACTTTTACTCCCCAACTCCCAGGAATATAAATATCTTGTAAATATTCCCTTTTCCCCTAGAGCATCTTATTTTTAAGTGTATATTCCACCAGTATTGGAGATGGTAATTTGCTGAAATAGGCAGATTAAAATAGTAATTTAAAAATATTTTTATTGGGGTAAATTATACACAACATAACACTTATCATTTTAGTCATATTTAAGTGTACAGTTCAGTGGTATTAAGTGCATTAAGTGCATTAACATTGTTGTGCAATGATCACCATCATTTATCTCTAGAACTTTTTCATCTTCCCAAACAGAAACACTGTACCCATTAAACAATAGCTCCCAGTAGACCCCTTCCCCTGGCAACTACCATTCAACTTTCTGTCTCTGTAAGTTTGACTACTCTAGCTTTCTCATGTAATTGGAATCATACAATATTTGTCCTTTTGTGTCTGGCTTATTTCAGTCAGCATTTTGTCCTCAAGGTTAATCCATGTTGTAACATGTATGAGAATTTCAATCCTTTATAAGACTGAGTAATATTCCATCACAATTTATTTATCCATTCACCTGTCCATGAACATTTGGGTTGTTATTACCTTTTTGCTATTGAAGATAACGCTGTTAACATTAGTGTACAAAAATAGTCTTTTAAACACATCGTTAACCGCTACATATACAAACATTGAAATTGGGAACACTGGTACCAATTACTGACACTTAAATTACGAATCAGCTTTACCTACACTATATAGAGAAGTTCTGTGCTCTGAATATTTCTCTCAAGACCTCAAAAGCCATCCTTGTGCACCCAGTCAGATGTTTTTTCCAAATATGCTAGAAGCATGTTCAACCAATAACCACAAAGGTAGTAGCCTCAGGAGACTCATTCTCGCAGTGAATTCGGCATGCACCAAATTCCAGGCAACATGAGGAAACATTGTGGAAGATGCTCTCCTTCCTTGCTAAAGAGACCTCAATAATTGCGGCATATTATAAATTAGTGCCTTATTCCTCTACAATTTTTTTCAGAGAGTCAGGAATGGCTGAAGAAAATCATACCATGAAAAATGAGTTTATCCTCACAGGATTTACAGATCACCCTGAGCTGAAGACTCTGCTGTTTGTGGTGTTCTTTGCCATCTATCTGATCACCGTGGTGGGGAATATTGGTTTGGTGGCACTGATATTTACACACCGTCAGCTTCACACACCAATGTACATCTTTCTGGGAAACCTGGCTCTTGTGGATTCTTGCTGTGCCTGTGCCATTACCCCCAAAATGTTAGAGAACTTCTTTTCTGAGAACAAAAGGATTTCCTTCTATGAGTGTGCAGTACAGTTTTATTTTCTTTGCACTGTGGAAACTGCAGACTGCTTTCTTCTGGCAGCAATGGCCTATGACCGCTATGTGGCCATATGCAGCCCACTGCAGTACCACATCATGATGTCCAAGAAACTCTGCATTCAGATGACCACAGGGGCCTTCATAGCTGGAAATCTGCATTCCATGATTCATGTAGGGCTTGTATTTAGGTTAGTTTTCTGTGGATCGAATCACATCAAACACTTTTACTGTGATATTCTTCCCTTGTATAGACTCTCCTGTGTTGACCCTTTCATCAATGAACTGGTTCTATTCATCTTCTCAGGTTCAATTCAAGTCTTTACCATAGGTAGTGTCTTAATATCTTATCTCTATATTCTTCTTACTATTTTCAGAATGAAATCCAAAGAGGGAAGGGCCAAAGCCTTTTCTACTTGTGCATCCCACTTTTCATCAGTTTCATTATTCTATGGATCTATTTTTTTCATATACATTAGACCGAATTTGCTTGAAGAAGGAGGTAATGATATACCAGCTGCTATTTTATTTACAATAGTAGTTCCCTTACTAAATCCTTTCATTTATAGTCTGAGAAACAAGGAAGTAATAAGTGTCTTAAGAAAAATTCTGCTGAACGTAAAATCTCAAGAAAGTGTGAAAAAATGACATCTATCCTAGCTTAATGGTTTAATGCTCAAAAAACTTCTAAATAAAATTACACAGAGGAAGTGTACTAATTGTATACAAAATATTAAAACATATCAAAATACAATCAAATTAAGCAGAAATATGTGACAGGGAAAATTCATGGAAAGGAGTGAACTGTGCTAAATCTTTACTCAGAATTTAAAAGCACATCCAGACATTGAATTCATTCAAGCAGCAATGTAGAAAGCCACCATGTCTATAGACTGCGTTAGCATCAATGACGATCAACACCCAAAACAAGAGCAAAACTACCAGTTACAAATATAAAAAGCCATTCCATTTACAAAGTGGGCTTTGATAACCAGCCCACTCTACAGCTTACAACATGTGCATTACAGTCAAGTGTTTAAGATCATGTGAACAGTCAACCAACGAAATCACTTACATCCATGAACAACAAAAATGGCAAGTGAATTTTAAGGAAGAAAATGTAATAGCGTGTGGGGGACATTACTGTAGTTAGAATGAGGTAGTCAGGAAGTGATTGTGCCAATAAAAATGAATATTATATTTCTATATTGAAGTTGTTGTTAAATGATTTAAACATTTAAATAATTAAAATCAGAATGTCAAATTTCAAGACAGGTTACATTAAATTTTATTTACTCCAAAACCTACATGCATAAAGATACCGTATCATAACGTTCTAGACAAACATTTCAAACTTCATGTAGATCTGAAGAGCCCTTCATTGTCAGTGAGTCAGGCTAAACTTCTCTGTGCCCATTCCTGAGAGGTGAGGAAGGGGTTAAACAATGGAGACACAACATTTGGGAATATTATATACAAACATGTAAAAAAGTGTGATTGTTGAACTGTGGACGGGGCTTATCTCAAATATTTTCTTTTATTCCTTCACCATTGCAAAACTTAAAGTTGTTTAATATGGATAGAACCTAATAATCTTATGTGACATCATTAAAGAGATACTTTCCAATTACTCGCTCTACATATATTTATTGAGATTCTGCTATGTGCAAGCACTGTTCTAGATGCTGAGACATATTAATGACCAAGACACCACTCTTTTCATCTTCTTAAATAATAGAACATTGCCATTATTTTAATTACTAACTTCTGGAACAAGGAGGACCCATAACAAGTAACAGAAAAATTCTCCCTTCCACCTCCTCTCTTGATGCTCTGTGGTTACATCTAAATTTCCAGAAGGCAATTGTCAGATTGCAGTGGGCCTCAAGCTAGCCAGCCACCAGAGGCTGGCATTACATGGAAAATCAGCATGCTGAGTCTATATAGAAAAAGGAGTAGAAAACAGATATATTTCTAGATATAATTCCCTAAATCATGAATGCAAAACTATAAAAATGTAGTGTATATTTGTAACCTCCAAGAAAACCTAACCTAGTTCATTCCAATTATACTCAGACATTTCAGTATTTCCTTGCCTGTTTCAAATTTAAACCCCATCAGTTGAGCTTTTGCCTAATGCACTTCCATCAGCATCACCAAATGTACTTGGATACTTACTATGCGTCCATCCTGTGCTAAGCTGTATATACACATTACCTCATCTAACCCTCATAAATCCTGTGAGAGAATTGCAATTATTATCCCATGTGACAGGTGAGAATATGAAGTACAGTATGGTTGAGTCACTTGTTCAGTGACCCACAGAAGTCTGCATGACCTGAACCCCAGGCTGCCTAACTACAAAAACTACATTCTCAATTATTACATAAGAAATCACAAAAGGTCACCCAGAGATTGCACAGAATTGTTCATCCTACGCAATGCAGAACAGCATAGTGTTCTTTGGACAATTAATTTTAAGAGATTTAAATATCAGGAGAATTTTTATTTAAAATTTTTATTAAAAATTTTTATAAAAGCAAAATTTGACTTTTCTTGAAAAAGTGGCAACAATTCTTATGTCACCTCCCTGGCCCCTCTGAACATTTAAATTTATAACTTTGCATCTTTGCATTAAAAACTACTGCCTCTCATCATACTTCATTATTTCAGTGCTTACTTACAGTAAAAATATTTACCAAGTTGTAGTTGTGAATTATAAAATATGCTGATTTGAACAATTTCTCAATATTTCAGCTTACCTTTTATAGTGAAAACATTAAAAAAAAGAAATGACCAAAAAGTTCCAGAAGGGATAATTTATTAATTCGTTTGCAGTCAATATATAGCGGGTTAAGAAAATGCAAAAATAACAATAAATAAATAAGCTAAATACAGAATTTGTTGGGCACCTAATGAAATGGTGGTGTGTTTTGGGGGTGTGTATTTCTGCTAGATGCCATTTCACTATGCATTAAGTATGCAAGGCAGGATTCAACTAGTACCAGGAGGAAAGATGGGAAATTTTGACCTGTTTGTTATACACCAGAGCGGAAAAACTGGGAAGAAATACTCAACCTACAAGAAAAATAAATAGATGTAACCAGAAGAAGCTTTACATTTTAAATGCCTGCATTGACTTCTTCCCTGGTTTCCTGAGTCCAGCTAGGTCAATTTTATAATAAGAGGCCCCAATTTTCATCTTCACAGAGATTGCATCTGTTGGTTGCATCGTCCATGAGTGGAAAATTTACAGTTCAAAGAAAAAATAAGGGTTTGGAGATCATCTTCACTGGAGAAGAAAAGAAGATGAAAAAAAGGATGCAGTTCATTTTAAGTTCTGAGGGTGGAAGTAGATTTGAGGGTGATTTCTGGGAAGTAGATTTGTCTTTTCCTCCAGGGAATAATCAAGGTTCTTCCCAAATCCCTACAACCTCTTTCCTCTTCTCCTACTTGGGCTTCCCTGTTTGCACGCATGCGTGTGCAGGAATGGCTGTGTGCCTGGACTCAGCTCCAGCTGGAAGCATGCTCTCCTTTGTCACTGTTGGAGAAATTCAACAGTACAGAGATATAGTTGATGACTTGATGAAAGGGCTGCACCTTTAAGCCATAGATGCAGCCCTTTTGTCAAGTCATCAACTGCGTTTTTGTACTGAAGTTAACAAAAAAAGAGATAAAATATTAATTGTTCCTTTAAACCTTAAGAAAACCTTAAAAGAAAAAAATAAGCCAAATACATTATTTTAAAAAAGAAAATCTTATACAGTAAACAGTTAACTGTTGAGCTGTACATTCCTTATAAAAAAATTATTCAGTTTTATTGGACGGGAGATATAGGTATGAACTTGATAGAGATATGGTAGAATAATAATCAATATAATTCATTTTAAGCAAATATATTTTACTAAATATGGTTATTGACCAACCCTTTTTATTAACTATAAACTTGCTATTTTATTTGGTTTGAATTAGCTTCATCTCTGCATGATAATTTTATGTTTTGCTTTTGTTGATGAATCAACATCAATCCCAGGGAACAGAGAGAACAGATACCAGTTAGTCCTGCTTAAGGTGTTAACAATAAAGGTAGCTCCCTTTTCATAAAGGAAAGAAAGCCAAATACTAATGTGGGAAAGTACGTATTATCAAATTAGTATGATAACTTTGGAGAAATGAGTCATATACCGATATGACTTACAGGTCTATTTTGTTTGATGCTCCCTTTAGAAGATAAGGATAAAATAATACATATGAAATAAAGGAAAACTGACTGAGATAAAAACCACAAAATTTCTACTGGGAGAATAACTTACTGGGGATTTTTTTAAACATGACTTTATACAGAGATATGTATCTATGGTGAACTAGTTCTTCATAAAACCAGAGAATTAACATGAGAAGTAAACAACAGCCTTTTGGCTATGATGCCTGATGGGCATGTTAGGACATCCTAACCTGAATGCAGGCGTCGGAGATTACTGGTATACCATTTAAGATGGGCGGCCAGGGGTGGGGAGGAGACATGTTTTGAATGTTTGCAATCAATCTGAATATAGACTAAATGAGTTACTGTAGGTTACCACAAGTGGGGATAACAGGGCAGGGAAAATTTATTTACTCATGCCTGGAAGGCAAATATGTATAGATTAACCCAATGTGTAGGTCAAGTAATGTAATATGAGGGGCACCTAAACTATTCTAATCAAAATATTTCTCCAACTCTATAGCAAGTACATATTGCACTATTAGAATACTAAATTGAGGCAAACATGATGAATAGATTTTATCTTTCCTGCCAAATGAGTAAGAGGATGATTGATTGGACTCAGAAATGAAATGTGTTATGCTTCCCTATTTTTACAAAATTATTTATTTTTAAAACAAATGTGGCGGCATATAGTCCACCTTATTTGTGCAGGGAGTGGGGCGGTCTGTGTCTCAGAGTCTATTAAATGCATGACACCAACTGAAGTGCTCAAAAACTATATTAAGAAAGAAAGGCAAGCAGGTAAGAAGCATGAAAGACAAGAAGTAAAAAATTAAGATTAAGGTCTTGAAAGTCCAAGTGTCAAAATGGCAAAAACTTTGGGAGGTGTAACTCATTGTCTCAGTAGCACAAATCAATTAATCTACATTGCTTGCTCTCCAACAAGAAACAGCCTAGATGAATGAGGCAAATATCAAGGAAGCCATTAATTCTCAGAAATCAAGACCGGATAATGTCCCAAACTGAGGTTCCTGGAAGACTGGGGGCAGCTGGGTTCATAGGAAGAGGCGGTTCTAAAAGTGGGTGGGAGGAGGACCCTCATACAAGCTCTATTTCTTAGTTTCATGTTGGCTGAACTAGGAGTGTGACTCTCCAAAAACCCCATTACCTGAGCACTCTCAGTCTCACACTGTCACCAAAAAAAAAAAAAAAGTAAGACTGAAATGTATAATGATGAGAATTCTTGCAGAGAGGCAGGCAATGAGCACCAAAGAGATAAAATCTGGTATAATTTCCTCAGCAATCTGACGGCTGTTCACCTTTACTGCTGCTCTTCCTTGCATCCTCATCCCCTCCTGTAAAGCATGTCTTCTTTCATCCCAGCAGAGTATGTATTGAGTTAGTTCCCCTTAACATGGTGTATTAGTCCGTTTTCACGCTGCTGATGAAGACATACTCAAGACTGGAAAATTTACAAAAGAAAGCGGTTTAATGGACTTACAGTACCACATGGCTGGGGAGGCCTCACAATCAGGGTGGAAGGTGAAATGCACTTCTTACATGGCAATGGCAGTGGCAAGAGAGAGAGAGTTTGTGCAGGGAAACTCCCATTTTTAAAACAAACAGATCTCATGAGACTCATTTATTATCATGAGAACAGTGCAGGAAAGACCTGCTCCCATAATTCAATCACCTGCCACTGGGTTCCTCCCACAACACATGGGAATTGTGAGTTACAATTCAAGATGAGATTTGAGTGGGGACACAGCCAAACCATATCACATGGGTAATGATAAAGGGCTACACACACACAGTCAAAATAATTACATAGGCACAATCCCTGCTTCTTAGAAATGTATCTAATGCAGGCTATTAAAAAAGAAAATAAAATGGTATAGTATATTTATAGCACATTTAATATAATTGACTAACAGTAAACCTATAGAACCTTATCCTTCACAATACTTCCCTTCTCAATTTTTTCTTCTATTTAACTTCATATTTAAATACATAACCCTTATTTAAAGGGAAATTACTATTTTTGAGATAGAAAGATTTATTACTGTCCTTGAGAAAATATACACCAAAAAAGTAACTTATTTGTTTAAGGACTGATAGAAAACAATGAAGCTGAAAATGTAATAATTATGAGTATGACTATGTACTTTTACATTTGAAAAATGTGTATTATGGATAACCAAATAATTAGTTCATAGACAACGAAATGCCAGTGGCATAATCTAAATATATTTATTCATTCATCCATCATTCAATAAATACTTACTGTGCATTTTTAAAATACACCACACACTATGAGTAAAGTCAGCCAAGATTTCTTCTCTCATGGGTCTTACAGAAGTCCTGAGAGGAAGATGTTAAACTAAAATCATTACAATTTAATAAATGTTTAAGATTTATGTGCAATTTCTCCTGACATCTCAATTTAGTTTTATCAGAAGCTCCACATTCCAAATTAAGACACCAGACTCCTGTGCAGGATTTTCAGAGAGTGGTTTAAAAACCTATCTTGTGACCTTTGACTCATTATTCCCCTCAACTATTTATAAGTCTTGGGAATTAATCAGAATTTGGAGAATTCAGACACAGACATTCTCTAGAAAGACTTATAGGCTTTCCTCTAGTCCCACCCATTGCAATGAAGAGGCTTGGCCCCGCTCACTCTACTTACCCAGTTGAGAGGGTCTTTACTCAGAGTTTGATACATGTCCCCTGGAGTTTGGAAAACCTATGGAAGAGTATATGACTCCCCTTTGAGGGGTCCAAAGGTGAAAGGGCTTGATTAGACAGCCCTGAAATAGTGAGACCTCAAGGTGAGTTGAGAGAGACCTGCATTCCCACTGTTCATTGATCCTTCATGATTCTTTTGGGTTAAAAGTCTTCCTAAGAGAAGGAGCTGGCCTGGGGTCCTAGTAAAAGAGAACTCTTCTTTTTAAAAAAGTTTTTAGAGACAAGATCTCACTCTGTCACCCAGGCTAAGATCATAGCTCACTGCAACCTCAAATTTTGGGCTCAAGCGATCCTCCTGCCTTAGCCTCCCCAGTAGCAGGAACAGGCATGTGCCACCATGCCTATTTTTTAAATTTTTTATAGAGACGAAGTCTTGCCATGTTGCTCAGGCTGGTCTGAAACTTCTGGCCTCAAGTGATCCTTCTGCCTCAACCTCCCAAAGTACTGGGATTACAGACATGAGCCACTGTGTCCAGACCCAAAGAGAATTCTTCAATGTGGTCCCAACAGAGGGGAACCAGCCTGCCAGGAATGGGATTGAAGGGCAGCCCGATGAAGGACAGATATTGATTTTACATGTTAGCAAAGCTGCAGTCTGAAGATCTGCAGAGGGAAAGTCTCTGAGAAACTCACAGAATGGCTCTAAAAAGAGAAAGAGCCTGCATTATGCATGGGCCCTCCATGGCTCCAGGTTCAGATGATAACAGTACCAGCCACAATCAAAATATACTTTGCCCTAATCTACTCTCCCACTGGTTTGACCATAGAGAGGTCAGAAACAGTCAGTGACTGAGGACAGAGAGAAGAGGCTGAGAAAGCCTCCTTCCCCACTTTGGGCCTCCCAACGACAGGCAAACCGAAGCTAAGAGAGAGAAGAGTTTTAACATTGAATAGTGAGTTTTTATACTTCCCTAATTGAACTGGAGTGTGATTATTAGACTGACTTTTTAGTGCTCCTCTACCTCAAAAGGGATTACTTCATTAATTTTTTTTTTTTTTGGTAATTTTTTGTAGAGACAAAGGCCAGGCTGGTCTGAAACTCCTGGCCTCATGCCATCCTCTCACCTCAGCCTCCCAAAGAAGTGGAATTATAGGCATGAACCATCGTGCCTGGCTAATTAATTATTAAATGACTAAAAAACCTACCTTAGATCTTATGGAGGTATAGAAAAAATGGATCTACAGAGTCTCAAAGGAGTAGTAGCAAGTGGAATCACTCTTATATTTAGACTTAACTGTCTACTGCTGTCAATAACTACCTCATTCAGGAACTTCACAATGCGATGAAATGTAAGAGAACTAACCCAAAATAGATAATTAGGGAAACTTGACTGAAGAAGCAAAAATTAAGTTTTGGTCTGAAAAATAAGGGTTACCAGAGTAAAAGGAGTGGGACACAGGAGTGTAAAGCTCAGAAAAAGCTATTCAGAAAAAGGGGGAAAAAAACCGTGAGAAAGCCTGTGGTAGGAAACAGCATTGTTGCAGATACTGTGGCTACATAACAAATGACCCCAAAACATAGCAGCATAAAACAACAATTCATTTTATTTCTATCAGTTCTATAGGTTGATTGAGCTCAGCTAGTTGGTTCTTTATTAGAGTCTCACAAGGATGTAGTAAGATAATAGCTGTGGCTGAAGTCCTCTGAAGGCTTGTTAAGGCTGGACATCCAGGATGGCTCCTGCATATGGCTGGAAATGATGTTGGCTGTCAGCTGGGAGCTTAGCTTGGGATTTCAGCTGGAGCATCTACACAGGACCCTTCCATGTGGCCTGGACTTCACAGCATGGTATCTGGGTTTGGAGAGGGAGTGTTCTAAGACTGAGTGTTCCAAGAAAACTGGTTTAAGGACACATGATCTTTATGACCTCATGAGAAGAGTGTCATTTCAGGCACAATCTATTGGTCAAAACCATCACAAGCCAGCCTAGATTCAAGAGGATGGGAATCTCAATGCAAGATTGATCAAAGGATTTTAAGGCCATGTTTTTAAACTACCATAGGCATGGCCCACTGGAAAAACTAAAAGGTCAGTGTGCCTGAAGTATAGAAATTGCCAATGAGTTTGTAAGGCCATTTAAAGAGCTTGGAAGCTATCCTCAGAGTCATGGGATGAAATTAAAAGATTATTGAGAAATGAGTAATTATCAAGGATAATGTAGAAGATCATTAAAATTATTCATGGAGCCAAGAATCTGAGTAATTTCCTATGGAAAGAAATAAATTATTGCTTGTTAAGAATCTACTTTTAATCAAGACAAGCTCCACTATAGTAGTCAAGACACATTGCATAATATTGGGCAGATTTGGGGGTAACCAGGCCAGATTGGAAATGTATGGTAAAGTTTCCTCTTCATGAAAAGTTACCTTTTGATGAATGTGCATTTGAAATAAGAGCCCTCTTCATTTTGAGGTTTGTTAAAGTATTTATGTTCCCCTCCATTCATCTCTTTTTTTTTTTTTGAGATGGAGTCTCGCTCTTTCGCCCAGGCTGGACTGCAGTGGCGCTATCTCAGCTCACTGCAAGCTCCACCTCCCGGGTTCACGCCATTCTCCTGCCTCAGCCTGCCAAGTAGCTGGGACTACAGGCGCCTGCCACCGCACCTGGCTAATTTTTTGTATTTTTAGTAGAGACGGGGTTTCACCGTGTTAGCCAGGATGGTCTCTATCTCCTGACCTTGTGATCCGCCCACCTCGACCTCCCAAAGTGCTGGGATTACAGGCATGAGCCACCACACCCGGCCTCATTTCTTAAACTTACAACTAACAATACTCGATTTCATTGTAGAATTTTACTTCATAGTTTAAATACAGATTAGGATACATTTATTTCACCAAACTTTGCCAACGGTGGTCAGCTTTGAATTTTTATCTTCTATGTCAACAAAAGTCTTTAAACATTTTCTAGTATAAGCACTTTATATGAAGTGAACAAAAATCACAAAAGCCTATGTGATTGGGTAAAATTGTGGATGTGATATCACAATAGACAAACAACCAAACTCTCATCTTCTTCCAGCTCCAGGGCAAGAAGTGGAGGAGGTGTAAATCTCAAAATTACCTTGAAGGACCCATTACATGGCCTAGTCTCTCCAAGGTGTTCAATTTGAGCTCTAGTCTATCAACTCTAATTTTTCCCTAGTTCATCTAGTTTCATGTATATATTTTACAATGCAGCTTTCTAATAATTTCAAGGATTATAACTCAGAAGCCACTCTCTCATTTATTGAGGGACTATTCTTTGCAAGGCAATGTGGAAGATGTTGGAAGGATACAAAGATTAAATAGGCAACAAGTTCTAGTAGGAAGGTTGATATGCACAACAATCACTGTTATACAAAAAGTAGAAAGTGGCAAAAGCAGCAAGAAGGGGGTTACTCCGAATGCTACAGGGATGCAGAAGAGCAAGACATTTGAGATGAGTCTCCAGTTATTTCAACTGGTAAAGAAGTGGTCATGATTTTTGAAACTGGAATTGCAGTGAAGTGGTATAGATCAAGATTTGAGTATGTGGAGAATAGCGTTCCATAAATAAAGACAATATAAGATGAATCACAGATATAAGAAAGTCCAAACGTAACAATGACTATGACTAAAGTATAGGAGAGGAACAGGAGAAAATGATCCAAAGATAGAGCTAGACAATGTTACAGCTTTGATGTTAGACAAAATCTAGACTTTATTCTAGATTGCTTTTGTAAGCAGTAGAGAGTTGTTGATGGTTTTGGGGTAAAAGGTTGATGCGATATTATCTATGCTTTAGCAAATTAGGCTGGCAGGATGTGTAAAATGGGTTTCGGGTGAGCTAGTTAGTGGCAAAGAGACCAGCAGAGAGTCTACTGTCATCATCCAGGAAGGAACCTGAACTAAGGTGACTAGACAGGAGAGTTTCAGTGAGATAGGCATTACTGAAATAGAATAAAAAAATCTTGATAACTAATTGGATATAGAAGGCCAGGGAACAGAAGGAGTCAAAGATGATGTCAACATTAAAAGTCTAGTTGATGGGAAAACATGTAAAACAAATGAGAATTGGTGCAGTTATGAGAAGACAAATGAGTATAAATTTAAACATATTACATTTTAGGTATCATGAAAATATTCAAATGAAGTTGCCTTGAAGGCACCTAGGAATTTGGACTTGGAGTTTAGGGAGAAGGCAGGGCTGGGGATTTGAAATCATCTGACGATTAATAACACTTACCGTTGATTGAAAGCTTAAATTGTACCAGACTCCATGCTAAGCACTTTACATATATTACCTTACAAGCCTCACGGTGAACGTGAAAAATAGGCATTATTATCCTACTGAGACCTAAAGAATGACAGAACTTGCCCAGAGTTTCTCAACTAGTAAAAAGAACTGGGATTGCAAACGGATCTGTTTAAATCCAGAGTAGTTCTGTGGATGTTAAAGTCAAGAATTAATTACAGAGTAGCTCTACTTGTTCAGCTAGAATAATGCCTAATGCATAGGAGGGGGTCCACACCTAACTTTCTGTGGTGAAGAGGGAGAGGCCACAGCACTCTCCACTCAAAGGCTCAAGGCCTTTCCCTCCCTTTCCTTCCCCCAGGTATCTTATTTCAAATGCTTGGGGGTTGGGAGTTTTAGGTGGAGGGTACAAGGCCTGGGATAAATGGTTAAGATGACAAACTGGGTACTGCTGCTCTAAATTAGTCCTTGAGGGCTGCATTAGTCAGGGTTTTCTAGAGGGACAGAACTAATAGGATAGATGTTTATATAAAGGGGAGTTTATTAAGTATTGACCCACATGATCACAGGGTGAGGTCCCACAATAGGCCGTCTGCAAGCTGAGGAGCAAGGAAGGCAGTTAGGGAAGCCGACAGTGCAGCTTTCAGTCGGTAGTCAAAGGTCCAAGAGTCCCATAGCTGGAGAACTTGGAGTCCAGTGTTCAAGGACAGGAAGCACCCAACACAGGAGAAAGAGGGAAGCCAGAAGACTCAGTCAGTCTAGTCTTTCCACATTCTTCTGCATGCTTTTTATTCTGGCTGTCCTTGTAGCTGATTCAATTGTGCCCACCCAGACTGAGGGTGGATGTGCCTCTCCCAGTCCACTGACTCCAATGTTAATATCCTTTGGCAATACCCTCAAAGACACACCCAGGAACAATACTTTGCATCCTTCAATCCAATCAAGTTGACACTTAATATTAACCATTACAAGGGTGTTTTAGCACCAAGTGTTGGAACTCTCTCTAGAATTTTTTAGATAATGTCTTATCTTTCACATCTTTGAATCCTCCTTTGAGTCCATGGTAACAAGTGCCACTTGGCATCTTGTTAAGTGCTCATGAATAATACCCACCATTACTCAGCAGTGGAACCATGGTGTGGATCCCTGAAATCTACTTCCACCCTCAGAACTTAAAATGAACCATCCAAGTCTAATTGGATTGCATGTGGTAGAGGCTGATTTCAGGAGCCTGCAAACAAGCTGCAGGAATCCAAGTTCTTCCACTTCCCTCAATGGACCTGAGTCCAATTTTAAACAACATAAAGACAGTGCTATGGTTTGAAAGTTTGCCCCTTCCAAAACACATGTCAAAATTCAATTACCATTGTAACACTATTAGGAGGTGGGACCTTTGAGAGGTGATTAGGCCATGAGGGCTCCACCCTCATGGATGGAATTGGTACAGTTTGGCCCTCTCTCACCCTCTTTGCCGTTCTACTCTTCTCCCATGTGAGGAACAGTTTTCCTCTCCTCTGAAGCATGAAGCATGCAAAGTGTTGTCTTGGAATCAGAATTGCCAAATCTGCTGGCATCTTGGACTTTCCAGCCTCCAGAACCATAAAAAATAAATTTCTATTATTTATAAATTACTCAGTCTCAGGTATTCTGTTATAGAATCACAAATGGACTAATAGAAAGGTTTTTGATGCATTTATCTTGCTTTACCAATAGCACAATCATTGAAAGGCCAAAAGTTCCACCCCACTGCTGTCCTACTTGAAAAAAAGGATTAAAATGTGAGTTTTAAAAGCAAAAATTCTTCCACCTTGAGAGGCTTGTATGGCTAAAAAGCCCATGTAATGAAGCTCTTTCTGTTTTGAAACAAACCTTCACTGGAAACAGAAGACTTCCCCAATAATGTAACACCAGCCCCAGTTCTAATCCCCATTGGAGTGTAGCCTTGTGGTAAACCCCAACAGCTCAGAGTCCCGCATGCCCTAGAGCTGGACCACACAGGGCAAGCAAAGGCTGCCTCCTTCCCATGCACTGCATTAATGTCCAAATAATAGTACCAAACACTTTTTGAGCTCTTATGTTTCCAAAGGTGTTCTAACCACTTGCACATATACCTTCTTATTTAACCATCACAAAAACCTATTGAGGCAGATAATGTCCCATTTTATAGATAATGCTATTATATGTTCATCCTCAGAATTTCTAGCTTGGGTAGAAGTTAACATCAATCACTCATGCATGCCTCTTTCCTTCCTAGTTCTAACCAAGAGTATGAACACAATGAATTGATAAGCAGACAGGGATCAGAATATTCACTTTCTTTATAGAGGCCTAATGACCTCAAATTACAGGGTCCCTGAAAGTACCGGATTAGAGAAAATAATTTGGAATTGAAGCCAAAACAAACAAGGCTTCCTATTACATCCCGCCAAATCTGAACCTGAGAACCGGGGTGCACTGGATCTGCAGGGCAGACTCTTCATACGCATCTCCAACTACCAGAGGTGGGATGGATTGGGACCTGTCACAAAGAGCCAGTCAACAGAAGAGTGTGGAAAGCACAGTAGAGAAATGGCTTTTAGAAGGCAGACACCAAGCCAGGTCTGTTTACTCCACAGCCCACTCTTTCATAATCTGCCTAGGAGAGAGAGAATCCTATTTCTTGCTTTTAAAGATAGCTTTCTTTAAAAAGATTCCACTGGAATCACTTGGAAAGGTTTTAAAAATTTCAATGACCCGACCATAGCCCAGGCCAACTAAATCAGATTCTCTCGAATGAAAACATTTAAGTTCTCCAGGAAATTCCAATGTGCGGCCTAGGCTAAGAGCCACCACTTTATAGGCTTGGCAACCCCAACCCCTCATAATGCAGTCAGTCATAACTAGCAGTTTTTGAGTGATTACTTTATCCTAAGCAATTTACATAATCCTCATCACAACTCTAAGAGACACATGATAAAGCATTTCACAGATGGGAAAAGGGGTGTTTGGAAAAAGGCTAAGAGACAAAAGACAGACCTGGGATTATAAAGCTCATATTCTGTTTCCCAAGCTAAATACTTAACCACCATATACCATGCTGCTCCTTGGGGATGCCCTGATTCCAGCAACCTCTGCAGCCAGATAATACATTCTTCTTTTATATAGAGAAGCAAATAAGGCTGGGAGATACTACAAGAGTTGACTCCAGTATTCCCTTCTAAAAGAGAGCATAAACTCCTTCCTTGGAAGTTAAGCAGGAAGAATAAAGGTTTCCAACAACTAACATTTGTAGAGACTTGGAAAATGTGTGGCAGGGTGTTAAAAGATCAATTATTAGAGATGCTTAGAATTACAAAGCAGTTGAAGTCAAACAGCATAATTTTTTATAGAATCAACTTAGTAGTTCTGAACAGCCATGATTGATATCTTAAGATTAAGAAAACTGGACAGCACAGTCTATGAAGATAGGGCTAAGGATTGTGAAGGCAGGTGTCATGGGAAATTATGGGAGCAAGAGAACCAAAGATGTTTGTGAACATATAATGACAATACAAGCTAAGGGGGGAAAAATGAACAAAATGCGGAAGACTGGGAGGGACTGAAAGCCTGCAGGGCAGGTGAGGTAAAGCTCACATACTGAGACACTAACACTGGACCAGTAAAGATGACACATTACTTAGTAACTCAGATATTTTAAAAGGTGTACGGCAGAAAGAAAATTCTCATTTCACATTTCTAAACCTTTGCAAATATACAAAGTAATATAAATTGGATCTTGCTTTTATAGAAGTTTGCTGAAAGTATGTAAATATTTACATGTCAAATAATATATATTTGTATACATGTAATGCTAGTAATAGAAATTCTGGCACTGAAGGGAATGTAATCACTCTATGCTAACTTCTTCTATAGGGCAAATAATAATTCTGTTACTCCTTTTACAATTGAGTATTTTCACATCATGAATTTGCAAGATGATGGCATATAATTTGGCCCCAGGGAAGAATGTATCTTATTACGATGGAGTATAAGAACACCTGATGAGCAATAGAAAAATAATTTAGATCCGTTTCCTTGTTTATTCCTCGCTTTTCAAGGTATGAATCATTGTTCCCTTTGAGAAGAGTGCTGAAAGGAGGACAAAAGCCTCCACCCATCTGTGCTAGGACACAGCTGCATCAAGCTTGTAAAATAACAATTTGCATCTTCAGAGGTGCACCCATTAACTGCTCTTTTAGCTGCTAGAGAATTTCAGAAAGTTTTGCAATCAGGCAGCGTGCAGTGGCTCACGCCTGTCATCCCAGCACTTTGGGAGGCCAAGGTGGGTGAGTCACTTGAGGTCAGGAGTTTGAGACCAGCCTAGCCAACATGGTGAAATCCCGTCTCTAATAAAAATACAAAAGTTGCTGGGCATGGTGGCACACACCTGTAATCCCAGCTACTCCATAGGCTGAGGCAGCAGAATCCCTTGAACCCAGGAGGCAGAGGTTGCAGTGAGCCAAGACTGGGCCACTGCACTCCAACCTGGGTGACAGAGTGAGACTCCATTTCACAAAAAAGAAAGTTTTTCAATCAGCAAAATTAGGTTAACAGGTTTTCATTTTTGGTGAAAGTTTATATGAAGGCTAAGTATTAACATGACCTGATCTATATATGTTATAGTCAATTGAACATGACAGGGTCTATAGGTTTTAACTGTGCTAGTCTGCAATTTGGTGATATTTCTGGAATGGAAAAACAAACTAAATTGATATGGTTTGTGATCATCTCATTCTTCTCAAATCACATGACTAAATGAGTTCACCTAGGAGTGATTGTCAACCCTATCCTAACCTTAATGCACGTGTGCATGTGCACACACACAACTACAGCAGGTAAAATTTTAACACATTCCCATTAGATTATGAATTTGAAATCCTAGTGTAATATGATGCAGACAGAAGGCACACTAAGTGTTATCTGAATAAATTCTTCTAGAATTCCTTTTTTGTTGTTGTTGTGCCAAATTGTGCTTTATGGCTACACTTAATAAATTTTGAAATGAGTCTTTTGCTAAAAATCATAGAGGATATTTACCCACATCATTTAGTTAGCAGCTATAAAATTAAGGTCTTAAAACACATTTGTTAAATTGCCACAAAATTCATTCTGAGGCCAGGTGTGGTGGCCCATGCCTGTAATCCCAGCACTTTGAGAGGCCGAGGTGGGTGGATCGCCTGAGGTCGAGAGTTCGAGGCCAGCCTGGCCGACATGGGGAAACCCCATCTCTACTAAAAATACAAAATTAGCTGGGCATGGTGGCACATGCCTATAATCCCAGCTACTCGGGAGGCTGAGGCAGAAGAATCGCTTGAACCCGGGAGGCGAAGGTTGTGATGAGCCAAGATCGCACCATTGCATTCCAGCCTGGGCAACAAGAGTGAAACTCCGTCTCAAAAAAAAAAAAAAATTTCATTCTGAAAAATCTGAAAATTGAATTTTTTACTTTGGGGGTTGCTTTCAAAGATTAAATTTAATAGGTTTTGCCTTGCCACTGATTTTATCTATTAGGTTGATCAAAAATGGTTGAATATCAGCAGTTTCATATGGTTCAACCTGATTAGAATCAGTTTCACATTAAATGAAACAATACAGCTCTATATATTCCGAAGAAAAAAAGTCTTTGCAGGAAAGATAACCTCAGCTACCCTGCAACATGCTAAAAATACCAACTACAATGCAGCACCAGGGGTTACGGTGCTAGCTTCCCATGTAACTCTGGAGCATTAAGAGGCAGGGACATTGTTTAAAATAACTGACCAATACAAAAATGTCATGCTGCCAAAACTTTCTTATCCCATTCCCAAAGGTGCTTTGTTTGTTCATTTAGCTTTTCTCTTTTCCACCTTCCACAGAAGAGGCTGAAGGGTAATGAATCTTCAAGAATTAAGATTAGATAGAAACCTGAGTAACCAGCCATTTCACAGGCAGTAATTGGCTACAGAGTAATGCTGACTTTGTCCTAAGTCAGAAGCTGACTTGGTTATTTACTACAGAACACAAACATCCACAGTCACTAAATGACTTTACTGAAAACTAGCCACATTAAGTATGACATGCAGAGATAACAAAACTACTTTTGAGAACATAGTTTAAAATTCTGAAAAATAAAAGATAAAGATTTTCTTATTTCTAATAGGGGGAAGGGGTTCCCACATTTTCCGGAAGATAAAACAAGAGACCCAAACACAGGACGTAACGACAGCCCTGTACAGCAAGATGCACTTTCCACAGACAACCACAGAGATTCCCTCCACTTCTTTATCCTAAAGTGTTGAGATTTAAATCAATTCAGACACTCTATATACAATTGAGTCTCTTTTCATTTTCAATTTTATTTTTTAAAAAAGACATTGAGGTTATGGTAAGAAATTACGAAGTTACATTTTTTTTAATCTGTCAATTGCTACAGTAGTGGAATAAATAAATAAGATTTTTTAAAGTTCAATGTTTATAGACATACTTATAAAAAAATGACTGAATTAGAAGACATTAAATAATGTTGATACACACCAGGAAGGGATTTAGGCAAGGAAAGGCACATCATATTACCACAAGAAATAAAGACCATAGTTGGAGGTTAATGGACAGCCAGAACTTTAGATCTTGTGGTAGGTTTCCCAGCTCTGGAGGGTCATTATGGTGAAACGTTCTTTATGGTACTGGGCTGGAATAAATAAATAGCAGTTGGGGAATTTTACTTTGTAACTGTAATATAATGTTAAAAAGAAAGCACACTTTTAATAACCCTGGTATGTGAAGAGGAAAGAAAAAAAATCCAAAACAATTTGGTGGTACTGAAAATCTTATGGAGAGTTAAAAATAATATTAATCCTTGCCTGGCTGAACTGGAATTCTTGCAGTTACAAAGTTAAAATTTCAAGTAAACACTGTATTTTTCACTTTTTGTAGACAGACACAGTGCAGATACAAACAGCTGCCATATCTCACCTCAGATGAAGCTATGTGTCAATGCTTAGGGAAAATGATCTTAGATAATTTCCCAATTTTATAGAGCTTAAATCTTTGAAAATAGCACTAATACTGCTGGCTGACTGGCTATCTACAACAGCAAAGTGAACATAAAGTTTTGACGATGAGAGGTTTCCCAAAGAAACTAATATAGAGTTTTTAGTTGAACGGATACAGTTACTTTAGTTTTACTGAAAAGTCTAACAGACATCAGCACAACTTGTTTTGGGTCACATTCCTACTGCCAATTTTCTTTCATAAATTTGTGTCAAGTCTCTATCCATTTCTTTCTGTCTAGATCTAGATTAGTTTATTTGAAAGATGGCATCGCTTAAAGTAAACCACATAAATTTTAGTGGTATTAAGTGTGTATTTAGTGGTGAATGTGTATAAATAAAATAGATTTTCATAATAAAATGGTATATCCACAAATAAAATAAAAATTAAAAACAATTGAGAGGTGGGGAAAATATCAGTATTATTTTAAAAAAATAAAAATGGCAATTGTAAAGCAGGCAGTTTCTTGCTCATGCCACGCGATATGCCTTCATTAAGGTGTACTCTTTCCGGTTGGTGTGAGCAGCCCAGATGAAGAGAGCAGAAGCCATGAACTGTAAGGGAGCTGAGACACAAGCCAGGCAGAAGGACCATCCAAATTCACCGGATACATTGTCAGGGAGCTCTAGTTTCTGGTGGAGTAGTTCAATTCCAGCAACATAACAACTTACTGAGCCCAGTGTACACAGACCTTGGGGGAAAATTTAGAAAACAAAACAAAACATGGCTGGGTAAAAGCACAGTAAAGAGCTTTTCAGGCAGTGTGACAGGGCAGTTAATACATGAACATTTAAGATTTGTAACTCTTTGGTCCCTAAAGAGACAGGAAGAAGCTTAAAGGTAAGTATGATGACAAAACCTACCTGCAAGGAGATGGAGAATGCCCGTGGCAATGGTGGGATATAAGCTTCGGCAAATGCAAGCACAAAGTCCGATCAAAGCCCCAAAGCACATCAAACCTAAACTCACAAAAGGTAAAAGGAACTGGCAACGCCAAAGATCTGATTTTTTAAAAAGAGAGAAAAGAAATGTTACCGTGATTTCAGACCATTTTCCCCGCAACGGCAATTTCTTTCATATTCTAATTAGATCTTTTCTCAAAAAGTGAGAAAGTATTTTAACATTGAGGCCTCTTTTCTAAAGCACATTATTCAAAAAGATGCTACTCTTGTCCTGATAAAAGTAAAAGGACACTAACAGGTAGTAGCAATTACTGAGGGTTCACTATGTTCCATGCTGTTTGTCTACACATTTTCTGTATTAATCCTCCCAACAACCCTAGAAAGTAGGTACAGTCAGCCCTCCATATCTGCAGGTTTTGCATCCGCAGATTCAACTAACCAAGGGTTAAAAATATTCAGAAAAAAAAAATAATGATACAAATTTACAAATATATAGTATAACAACTGTTTACATAGCATTTATATTGTGTTGGGTATTATAAGCAATCTAAAGATGATTTAAAGTATACAGGAGGATTGTGTAGGTTATATGCTAATACTATGCCATTTTATATAAGGGACTTTATCAACCTTGGAATTAGCAGGGGGTCCTGAATCCAATCCCCCATAGCTACAGCTGTATTATTATTAATTCCATTTTGTAATTAAGGAAACTGAGGCAAGAGTCATAAATAACTTGTAAAAATAACACAGTAAGTGGTAGAGCCAGGATTTGATACAAAAATCAGTCTGACTCTACCTACCAACAATCTCTAGGTCTTTATAGGATCTAAAGGCCATAACAACAAGTAAATTAATGATAATTATAAATGACCTGTCTTATAGGGCTGTTGAAAGAATATACATAAAGCATAAAGCAGAGAATCTAAAGGTAGTTTTAATTATCATAAATCTCTCATCAACATGGGAAGAAAACCTGATGACCTCACAAAACATGCCATTCCATTTTCCAATAATATTCATTATTAGAAATGCATTCATATCAGTCTTGACCAAACTTTACCTTTTGGTGCTGGTTCTGCTTTCTGGAACTTCTTAAGTGTTTTTCTAACTTACTTTCTTTCAAACTCTCCTAGTAATAAACTGCTTGCTACACATTCTCTTTATAAAACTGAATACCTACATCTTATTCAACCTTTTCTCTTACAACATGGTCATTCTTCTGGGCAAGTCCCTATAGCCCTGAAAACTGAGGCTCAAATCTGAAGACAGTATTTCATGGGCTGCCTGACCATCAAGGGATAGACTGTTCCTAATAAATACTTTCATCTTTTTTGACATCTACCCTTTTGTTACTATCACCTAAGACTGGATAAACACTTTTGACAGGCCTGACAACTCACTGACTCATTTAGAGCTTGCAGTCAACTTTTTTCACATATACTTATCTGAACTCAAGCAGTGTAAAGTGTTTAATTCAAATATAGGAATTTATAAGTTATCCCAACTAAATTTCCTTTTATTAAACAGGCCCATTAATAACATCTTTTGAAGGTCTAGATCCCATCATCCAATGAAGTAGCTGCCCCTGTCAACTTCAAATCATCTGAAATTTGGTAAGCATGTATCCACCTTCTAAAATATCAACAGAATACACATCACTGATACTATTAGATATTTTATTTCACGCTGGCACAATCTACTAACTCATCTTATTCCAAAAACATAGTCCAAAAAGAGACAAATAAAATTATCTTTGTTCCCCCAACTGTCCTGGTGAAATCAAAGTACTCACAGGTCCTAAGTAGATCAATCCCGCTATTGTGGTTTCCGGGATCAACAAATTTCTCCATGAACTGCTCAGTTAGTGTGAAACTCACACATTTTGTGACCACATCAAATGACTCTGGAACAAGAACAATTGCCTGTTGTTTTAATTATAAACATTTAACAAAAATCTCTTTCAGTAATTATTCTCTGAAGTAAAAAGTAAATGATGTTTCCAGAGGGGTCAGCAACTTCTCTGGCTCTGACTGACACACAGGTTTCATAGATGTGCAATGGATGCCACTGGTTCTCAGTGGCATGCTGAAGACATAGGCACAAGGAAGAAAAATAAAGTAGAAGCAGTAAAATGAATGGCAGAATAGCTATGTAGAAAGCCTAGGAAGAAGGGGAGGGAACAAAGACCGAAATAAATAGGAATGTTGATCTTCTCATCCAACTCTGCTTTACCAACCATATCCCCATCTCAGGGAATGCCAAATCCACACTTCCAGTTCCTCAGACCAGAAACTTTAGAGTAATTCTTGTACCTTTACACTCCATCAGGAAATCTCAGGAATTCTTCCTTCAAACTATGTCCAGAACCCAGCTGCTGCTCAGTGCTACCATTCTGGTGTGAGTCATAATCATCACTTAACCTGAATTACTTCTATAGCCTCCTAACCATAGTCTTCTAGCTTCCACCTTTGTCTGCTGCCTCTGTTCTCACAACAGCCAGGGTGACCAGATCATGGCTCAGCATTGTACTTGGAGTCAACACCAAAGTTCTCATTATGCCTGGAGTCCTCCAGGATTTGCCCCAGTCCTGCTCCCAAAGTAGGTCTTTAACAGCATACCCAACTTCCCATCTCTCCCTCCATTCCGAATATTTCAGGCATGCTCCCGCCATAGGGCCTTTGCAGTAGATGTCCTTTCCAACCTAAATGACTTCCTCCCCATTTACCCATATGGCCAACTCTTTCGTCTAGTCTTTAACTACATTCTTTACTCAAGTGGTGTCTTCTCAATGAGACCTACCTTAAGTACCCTATTGAAAATCATAACCTATGGCCACCAATATTCCTTTTCCCACATATTTCCAAATCCCTTTTGTGTTCTATTTTGCCATTGCACATGTCATCTTTTAACATACTAAATAATTATTTATTCTGTTTATACTGTTATATTCTGTTCACTGCCTGTCATCCTTTATTAGAATGCTAGCTCCCCAGGAGTAAGGATTTTGTTCTCTTTCCTGATGTTCTCCCAGCTAAGAGGCCCTGGAACATGGAGACATGCAATAAATTATTTGTTTAATGAATGACTAAATGGTAACACTCCAATTCCAACTCCAATATCAGTATCAAGTGCTCCTGTAACCTCGTAAGTCAAACTGAACATTTTACAATGAATTTTAACCAACTTTCCCTCCTTTCCTTCCAAATTATCTCCTTTTTTTTTTCCAGATACAGTGACATATTATCATCCTTTTGATATATCGTAACTCAAGCCTGCTCTGCTATGATTTGAATACAATGCTTCCCCACTAAGGGGCCAACAGAAGTAGTCATAAATAAACTGTAAAGTTGTTCCTTACAAAGAGTTCTAAAGCTACCATTTTAATAACTGGAAATTAAAATCTTTAAGTGTTAAATAAGAATGCCTGCAAAATAAACCTGAAAAACTTAGTTTTTTTTTTTTTTTTTACTTTTGTAATAAATTTCTTAACCTACCAACTCTGCATCAAGATTGTTGTAAAACAGTCTCATAATTACACAGATTTAAATGTAGAGCTGGTCAAATTATATCCTCTAAGACATAGGGGCAAATGATAGATATGTATCATAATACAGCTAACCCATAAAAGGACAATTTGTTGAGTTGATTTTTGATGGTAGTCCTTTTACTAGTTACCAAATATTTTTAAAAGTCTTTCGATTTACTTTTCCAACTATTTCTTTATGACATGTGTTAGAATAACGAAAAGTATTTTAATGAGTGAGTAAATAAGAAAAAAAATTTTAATGGCTTTCCAAAGATAAGAAAAGTTCCTCATCCAGCCAATACTGATGAGTACCATGGTAATGCAAAGAAGCTGGGAAGAGAAGGCGGTAGAAAGAGAAGATACACATGATTTACTTATTTAAGGAGAGAGAGAACCAACAAACCTGCTTGCATGTAATTGGGCAATCATTAGGTCGTTTTGTCTATTATTAACCAGGTAAAGAAGAGAGAAGTTAAAATAAGAGAAATACCTGTCCTTTCTGGTGGGCTATACCAATGCATGTTTTTGGGTATGGTGATACACCGTCTCCACAATCCCACTGTACCATTGTATCGAAAAAGTGCATCATTATAAGTCTTTTCATCTGCCTCATCACTAATGAATTCATCCCAGATGCTTTTATTCAAATCACTGGAATTTTCTTGAACTGGACTTCGATATTCATACCAGAAGTCTGTGCCAATGGAGGCTGCCATGTAGATGGTGGAAATGAGGCTAAGCACACAAGCAATTACAAATGCTGTAGCAAAACGGTTATCCATTCTGGCATTCAGACTGCTCTGTTTAAAAGTTGAAGAAAGAAAAGTTAGACTTTACGGACAAATAAGAAAGATTATTTTGAATTATTCCAAATGCACCCTTTACCCAATTCCCCATCCCTTCGTACATATAACCATTAACAATTTTTTTAGAAAGCAAGCATGTTTTTAATTAAGCTTAAAACAAAACTCATTCTCATAAAAGTACTTATTGAATGCTCACATACCCAGGATGCTACGGAGACAGAGGTCTTGTTCTCTAGTCTATCACCTGCATACTAAAACAGACAACACTGAAATGGACATACACATTACAGATACAAACAATAGACATGCCCATGGTCAGCAGTGTACCGTGCACACATTTTAAATTACAGACTGAATTTCTGCACAAGCTGCAGAGGAGTAAGTGTTCGGGTTTGAGTGTTAAAAAGGCACAGGAAAAAGAAGCAGTGGAAATTGGCTTCTCCCAGTTTCCTCTGAAGAGGGAAGCCTCCTAAAACAAAGGTAAGAGTCAGGAGCCATACGGAAAACAGAGTTGAAGATGTTTGTTAACCCCGAGGGAAAGGTTGTTCTAGGTGTATAAAATAGCAAAGAGAACAATAACATGTAATAATGCTGGATAGCAATCTCTCCCTAATCCATTAAAGCTAAGCCAAATGCTTCACTCCTATCTACTCTCCCTATTCCTTATACTTCTGAACCTCCTCAACAGAAATCTTGCTCTCTCCCTATATCCTAAGTGCAACATATGTCCGCAAAAACTAAATGATCCCTCCTCAGCCAGACAGAAAACTCTCAAAATATCAACACTCCCCAGGCGTGGACAGGGCTCAACGGCAGTAGTAAATGGCCGCGGTAAAATGACTCAAGGCGGATCGCGCTGAGTCAAATACTACACGGCAAGTATACACCGTGACCGCACCGAACACCTTACAAAGGTGCAGGAAAACAGACTCGCAAACTGGGGTTGCTGAGTTTGGAAAATGGGAAGTGACTCCGGAAAGATAAGGGCAATGACAACGATAACTCAAAAAGTTGGATTTGTATTTTGATTTTTTAAAAATCCCCCCTTCATCCTGGTGCTCTCAAATGACCTTAAAGGGTCCCAGCACTAGGAACGGCGGTTCGTCCAAGCCGGACGCCTGGAGCGGTCACCTCCCGGGCCTCACGGCGGGGCCGCAGAAGGCCAGGGCTGGGGCGGGGCAGCCGTGCTCGGCCCCGGGCCAGGGTCTCCCGGTACCCGACCAGGCCCCGCCCTAGAGGGCTCGGCCCAGGGACAAACCCGCCGCTCGGAACCCGCCCAGTCCCGACCACGCCCGGGAAGGGGCCCCCTCTTCAAACCGCCGGGAACATCGAACTGCGACGCGACCCCCGCCTGGCGACGCAGGTCCCGCTCACTCACCGCCCATCCTCCTGCTCCGCCAGCTTCACCCTCTAGCTCGGACCACAGCACCCTACTCTCCCCGCGCCTCCTCTGACGCACTTCCCTGCAGAGCCCGCCCCCTCCATAACTCCCGCGCCTCCGCCCGCCCCCACTCCGGGCCGGGCCGCGGCCCGGGGCCGAGGGGCCTTGTGGGAGTTGTAGGAGGGACAGACTGAAAGATGTCTGAGGCGGCGATAGGCATTCCCGGCGCCGCGCGCGGTGCATTGTGGGAGATGTAGTTCAGCTCCTCAGGGCAAGCCGGTACGCAGAAGGGAAGTCTAGGCTGTTGGATTCTTGCATTTTAGGGAGGAAGGGAAAATGGTCCAGAAAGTAAAGCGGTCCTGTTTCCGGTCACCTCGAGTCAATGACCGTGACTTGTATAACTTAGGTCTGACTTTTAGGCCTGTGCTTTCCCTATCACACCACCCTGCCTCTAGATCTAAGTATAAATGAACAAAAATGGGATTCTACTTGTGAAACGTTGACCCATTTTATTTCCCTCTCCCAGAATCCCTCCCATTGGAGCAGAGCATCCTTCTGGTTTTATTGCATAAGTTTAGGCTAAGAAGTATGTGACCTAGCAGACAGTATCCATCAAGAATGTAATGACATTATTTGGGTTTCATAAAATGTTTGTAGCTGCCTTCTTTTTATGACAAGTGATACTAGTTTTCTATTGCAGCAATGTTGTTCCTTTTAAATTTTTTTCATTTAATTCAAAAACTATTAAGTTAATAATACTGAGGATACCAGATATGTCAAAAAATGAATAAAAAATTGTGCGTATAGTAGGAAAAGGACTGAAATTTGGGGAACATCACTCAAGCAGATAAGGTCATGGACAGCATTGGAGATTGCAGATGATGTGTGGCACAGGGGCAACAATGATTCTGAACCCTCAGATTTAACACAGAAATTCATGGACAGGAAGCAGAGACATCTTAACAATAACATGAGTGGAACTATTAACGTGGCCTGGGACCAGCAAATGGTGGATTTCTCAACAGTAACCGATAAAGAAAGCTGACTCAAGGACCAGAGGGGCTCTTAAACCCCCACCCTGTCCCCTTATGCCTTGTAATTTAGCACAGGAGAAAGATGGGAGCTTCAAGTTGATATTAGATTTCTACCACTTTTACAGATTAAAGGCATGATATGTTTCTCTATCTGTAGTTACATTTCTTTCACCTGAGTGGGTGAAACTGATATTCATATGCAGCACATAATAAGGTAGTAGCCAAATATATTCAAACATGACTCTGGATTTTCATATACAGCGTATAATCAAAATTTGTCAGAGGTACCAACTAGAGAAAGTGGCGGAGGGGCACAGGCAAATTGTCAATGTGTGGTAAGACGCATAAATGCCTTTATACTCCAGGAAATATCTTCATCCATTGGCCTTCATTAGAAATCCCCTATTTTCCGCAGGGCGTGGTGGCTCACGCCTGTAATCCCAGCACTTTGGGAGGCCTAGGCGGCGGGTCATGAGGTCGGGAGATCGAGACCATCCTGGCTAACACGGTGAAACCCTGTCTCTACTAAAAATACAAAAAAATTAGCCAGGCGTGTTGGTGGGCGCTTGTAGTCTCAGCTACTTGGGAGGCTGAGGCAGGAGAATGGCGTGAACCCAGGAGGCGGAGGTTGCAGTGAGCCAAGATCACGCCACTGCACTCCAGCCTGGGCGACAGAACAAGACTCCGCCTCAAAAAAAGAAATTCCCCACTTTCGGATTTACCTCTCCACTGAGATCATGTGGTCAGTAAACCAGGCAAAAGAGAAATTTAAAGGGGAGAGAAGAAACAACTTCAGTCTACAGATAAAGGAACTAGAGAGAGTAACTGACTTGGTAGCAAACTTGGATATTAGAGTAACTGACTACCATGGTAACACACTTGAATATACTCGTTTTGTGACTTTGGAGAATTAGCCTTCTTTAAGTCTCCGTTGTCTTTTCTCCAAAATATGGATGTTGACAGTAGCATCTATCCCACATGATCATTGTGAAGACTGAGAAAATACATATAAACGCCCAGCACAGGACCTGAGGCTTAGGAAAGAATCATTAAATTATTAGTATTTGCAAATATTTGTTGAATATAATATTTGAGTAAGCTTAGTGAGAACAGTTTTTTTTGTGTTTTGTTTTGTTTTGTTTTTTTGTATTCTAATACAGTTCAAATCAGTGTGGCTGGTTCATTTCAACTCCCTCACTACCAAACTAGGAGGCAGGGACTGGCTTCAGTTTCTCTGCCTTCTCTTTGTCACTGACGACCAGGGTATAAAGATATCTGCTGCATCGAACTTTAAACTTCACATTGTCCTTATTTTTCTTGATCTTGACAGATTCAGCATCCTTTCGCTGGGCTGTGAACAGAAAGTCCTGAATTTCCTCAATTTTCGGAAGCATGGCGACGAGGCACGCAGGGAGCAGGCGCGGACCGGGAAAAAAAGGACGGAAAAAGACAGACAGCTTTCAAAGCTCCTGGATGAACCCTAGAGGCTACCCCTAAATGGAGATAAGCCATTTGTAGAGAGAGGTGTTCCTGCTCGCTTCAGCAGGTTTGAGAAGCTCTGGACTAACCACCAAATGACTAGGAAAGATTTGCCAGGGCTGGTATTTTGGGCATCCTTGTTTAGCCCTGCTCAGGAGATTCCCAGGCCTGGGATCGTCATGACTCAGGAGGTGGATGTTTCTGGGAAGACTTGCAAAGGAGTAGGATACTTGCACCTTTCAAGTCTTCAGAATGCCTAGAAAACACTCAGGACGCATTTCACTGACCAACCTAGTGTGAACCTGGAGGTGTCCACGTGTTTGCAGTTTTGATCATTCTGAGAGAGGACCTGAACGGCCTCTTCACACCCAGTTTCACCAACCACACAACCGTATTTCTGGTTTATCTCTGCATCTTTGGTGTTTCCTAATTTCTATTTATGCTTGCTTGTTGTATGAGTAGGTAAAATAAATCCTTAATTAATTAATGGAGCTAAATTTCTACTTCTGCTTCTTACTCTGCTGTTTGAGAAACGGTAGCTAGCCTCATATTTTCACAAATATGAAAGATGATTTTGTGCAACCATGTAGAGATTATGGAATTTAGGTTTAAAAGCAAAGTTAAATGAGGCATCTAGCTTAACTTGTTAAAGATGGTTCTAGTTTCAACCTGAAGGCATTATAGTTATAGTACATTTAAAATAAAACCAATAACTGAAAATCTAGATACTCAGATGTTGTAACTTGTTTTTATTATGTACTTATGAAACAACTCTTCACACTAGAATTTCCATCAATACTAAATTCCCCAATACATTTAATATTTTATTTTTAATTGCACATTTTTAGGAATTAAAAGTTATATCTACATTATAAGATATATTTACATTATGTTTCTTCATGTAATTTTTTTTCCTGTGTTGTTTTCCTTGTGAACTTTGGAGTTCAGAAAGGAAGAAAATGGGAATACGTACAATTCTGGGTTCCAACCAAAAACCATTTTTAAAAATGTACCTATCTTTGAATTTCCTTGCACCCATTCACTGTAGAACAATAACAGAATCAAGATCAAGGCAAATAGAAAAGTGCATCTAAAATGCCTCCTTTTTTTTTTAGTAATTCCTGTAAAGTGCCACATATAATAAAAAACTATAATTTTTAGATGCCCATGCTTCTGAAAGACAGTGAATGAGCCATATGTAAATGAGAAGTTTAAGTTTAAATTATCCTTTATTTAAAAATTGTCAATGGATCTTTGGTTAATGACCCCTTTCTGGACCCTAGGGTCCTCATTAGTAAAATAGTTGTACTAATGATCATTAATACCACTTGAAGCTCTAAAATTTTACAGTTTATAATTCTACTGGAAGAAGAATAATGCAACTACAAAATATGGTTTTTCATAGATCCACAGCATTAGAGTTTCATTGCAGAATTCATATACCCTATACCTCAAGCCTAGGCAATGTACTAGAAGCAGAGATAGTGGCAAATGTAGATTGCAAAGAAAAGGAGGAAGACTATGTGCATTCTGATTTGAAAAGATACCAAAAAACAGCCCTTGCTATATTAAAGACTAACAGTAATTATGAAGGTAAAATTATGGAAGGAAACTTTTCTGATTTCTTCTAATTGAGACTTATTAGTATAGAGTTATGAGTATGAATTGTGGGCCTCCCAAAAATAACTTTTCAAAAAATCTTATTGCAGATAAGAAACTAATATAATCAATTAATTTAATTATTAATAAACTTAAGAGTCTTCATTGAGAGAGTCCTCTTCTCATCACTGTCCGTCATACTTATTATGAGGCCATGATAATGATATTTTTCACATTTATTGGTTTGCAAGTTGCTTCTGATTCAACAAGATGTGCCAAGTGAAAACATTAGCATAAGTTGACAAAAAATGTGCTGCATTAACTTAGAAACATCTCTTCATATTAGTTTATGATGTGACAAAGATCCCAGGATTAAATAGAAAATGGAAGCTGTCTAAGAAGTTTGTGAAAAGTCCCTACTCTGCGGAAATAACTCAAAACTCAAGCATGATTCATCCCAGATCTACAATCGTTTATTGACCATTTATTGCTTGACAGACACTCTGCTGGATGCCAAGGACACCAACATAAATAAACATAATTTTTGTTATGCACAACCTAAATTCAGATTAAACCTACTATTTCGAAGAAACCTAAAGTATATATTCCTAGAATAGTAACATCATTTTTATCTATATAAGTATTAGTTACCAATAGAAATAACCCAGTAAATTAAGTGGGGGGTCCTCATAATAGTGAATACATGCCACTTAATTTGGCATGATGTGATATTACATTATATAGTACTAAATTCTCCAAGTTAACTGAGAATTTAAAAATAAAAATAAACTCCTAGAGTATAAACAGTATAATCATTTTTCTTAAACTTAACTATTTGACTTTGCACTTTATGATACTTGTAAGAAATGGACAAGATAATGTATCTAACAAGTGAATATATAATGACACTGTTTGACCGATGAGATTATTGAGAAATAATTAGTTGCTTCATGCTCTTTGCCATTTATTCTGGGACATATCAGCAGAGCATGTGTGAATCAAAGGCTTTGTATCCAGGGATTTCTTTCTTCTGTGCTATATGCATGTAATCTAATGAGTCTCCACCTGATATGGTGGTTGACAGGGAAGAGGCTGAAGTAATATAATCATAAATTCAATAAGCCTAATTGGGGTGGCTCTATTATTAAATCTTCAGCCTGCTTGTGAAGCAGAGGCTGCAAGCCACAGCAAATAATAATGGATTCGCTCAAGCAGACGTTTCAGTAGAGAAAACCTTTCTCTGTCTTCATCTTCAACACCTGAACCAGTTCTGAGCATAACTCTGGAATTGGAACATAGAATAAGTAGGGCCTGGAAATCTAAATTAATTCCTCAAATTTTGTGATATTCAGACTAAAAGACTTCCACAAATTTCAAATTTTGAGATAACTTTTAAGTCTTTTTTAAAAATTAGTCAAAATAATAACAAAGCATAATATATAATGTTGGTTAACTTATATAAATTAGAACAGTGATTCTAAACTTCAGTGTGTATAAGAATCACCTCGAATGCTTGTTAAATATAAAGTCCTAGACTTCTTCCCCAATGATTCTGACTGAAGACATCTAGAATAGGGTCTGGCAAGCTACAGCTTAGCAGGTGTCCCTGATGACTCTAATCTGGGTAATACGATCTGGCATCCACAGGTTCAAAACAATGGCTTTAAGAGTCCTAAAAGAACTTTAATTGGGTAACTTCTGTATGCTAGAGGCCAGTCCAGAGATAATGAATGGACTCCGTCTTCAGGTTGCTCATTATCAGCTCCAGGGGTCAGATACAAAGACAACTAACAGTGTGAAAAGAGATAAGTACTTTGTAACCAGTATTTTTAAAGTTCTTAGGAAATACAAAGGAAGAAGCAGTTATTTCTGCCAGGAGTCAGGGAGGAAAGTTGAGCGTTATTTTCTGAGAAAAAAAAATTCCAAAGAGGTGGCATATATGCCCTAATTCAGTTACTAATACTTACATCTTATTCTTTTTTTTTTTTTGCCATCATTCTGTTTACATTGACTTTTCATATGTTTATGGAACCCAGTGTTGCTTTTGAGTTTTGATCTATGTGTAGGTGTCTGTTTTATTGTTAGTATCTTCATGTTTATTTTAAAGAACACTCAAAGTCCTAAAATTGACCATTGCACCAGCTTATTTACAACCCCACTTTAGCCAGCTTTATTGTGGATTATGTCTTGTACTAGCATTGTACTCTGAGGTACTAAAAGACTGGCACTATGCTATGTGACCGTTTTTGGCTTAAAACATTTAATTTGTTTTCTGATTTGGGTACAAAGATGCTGTTGATCCACGGGGGGTATTCTCACATTGTAGCATTCTACCATTAAATATCATACTTCAAAGTGGCCATATATGATAAAGCAAACTATTTTATCTACAACTGCTTCAATAGTTTGCTGAGGAAATCGGATTTGAGATAGTTTACATCAGCAGTCCAGCAACTTTTGAAATTTGAAAAAAAAAATTTAAGGGATACAGAATGAATGTGCAGCCAAATATTTTCCTCTACAGTATGAGCATGAACTCTTTTTCCATTTTATAATACCTTTATGTTGAATTCTTGAGACATATCAAAGGATTAAAAAAAAGAAGAAAAACCGTAGACCCAGAATCAACCTTATTTTCTCAAATGCCAAAAGAACTTATGGTTGTAGGGTACAGAATTCTAATATTAAAATTTCAGTGCACTTAAAGAATATATATGATTAGTACTAAACACACAGGCCCACAGATATAGATGATGTGTTTAAATATTCTGTATTACCCTATTAATCTTTTTCGAGTAAATATTGTCCTCCTTCAATTTTTGACAAAATGAATTATTCTATTAAATAATTAAAGCCTACCCAGTGGGAAAGATTTCTGTCCCAGAAATGTCAAAGCGGTTAATTAGTTTCTCTGATCTGTAGTCTATATTTAGTAAAGAATATGCCCTCCATGAAATTAAATGAATTGCGCACAGCAGCCAGGGACACAGGAGAAGGCAGGCTCAGGCCCACAAATCAACTCCAGAGTGACTGCTGGGACTGTCCCAGGTCAGAGGAGCCTTCATCCTTCCCTCACCTCAGCTTACTTGCCTAAGACTCAAGTGACACTAGACCATATCAGGAGGAAGAGGGAAGGAGGACGTACAACCGGCAGGATGATTCTTTTTAATATACTAATTACTGAAGAAATAACGATTGAGCAGGGCCAGGCTTGGTGGCCCATGCCTGTAATCCCAGCATTTTGGGAAGCCAAGGCAGGTAGATCGCTCAAGCTCAGGAGTTCCTGACCAGCCTGGGCAACATGGTGAAAACCCGTCTCTACAAAGAATGCAAAAATTAGTTGGGCATGGTGGTGCATGCCTGTAGTCTTAGACAGTCAGGAGGCTGAGATGGGAGGATTGCATGGGCCTGGCAGTGAGCTGTGTTCAAGACACTGCACTCCAGCCTGGGTGACAAAGTGAGACCCTAGTGAGACCCTGTCTCAAAAATTAAACAAACAAACGAAAAAACAACTTAACAAAGGGCTTCAAATGTTTAATGACTATATTTTCATCTACAAACATACATTTTTCTATGAATAGCAATATCAACCTGAAACTAGAATTCTGAGATTAAATAAGATAGGAGAGAAGGAGAGTGCAAGAGAGCCTTGAGTCACTTTGGCCAGTAAAGAGCTGAAATAAATGGAGTCCGTTTCAAAATGTGTTGTATTTTACTATGGTCATCATAACATAAAAGGAAACATATGAGAGAAAAATGGGATAGAATTCTTTCTGTTTTAGCCTGTTCCCCAAGTGTTTTAAATGTACTAAAAAATCTTCCCTTTTATAGTGTCCATGCTGCGCCTCCATTATGATGTCGCTTATAGGTATATCTGTTGCCAGATCAGCAATCAGCAATTCCAAAAGTGATGTTCACTTCTGTGTGGAGGTACCAGAAGGCCATGGCTCAGAAGCTAAAAAATCAGTGCTACACAGGTGTGGTGTAATGAAGAGAAGATCAGAGGGGATCCAGAGTCTGATGAAGTGTATTTGAGGGTTAGTAGGGAGAAAATCTCCTAATCAATGATGTTAATGCTTAACAAAAGGGAACTTCACTGGTTGAATTACAATAGCAGGTAGGAGGGTAAAAATAGCAATTTGAGATTTTTAAACCTGTGTTTGTAAGTTACATAAATAACAACAATACCTGAAGTTAGACCCCAATGAATTCATTTCTGCTAGTTATGCTGGATAACAAAAAGAATTTTCTGAATCAAACCTAATAAACTACCATTTCCAAAGCACCAACTATGTGCAAGATGCTATGCTAGTTGTAGTGGAAAATTTAAAATAATAATAATAAGAGCACAAAACGTGGTCCCAGTCTTTGGGGGATTTTTAAAAACTTATGAAACAGGATTGATTACATGTCAAATGAAAGAGCCACATAGATGGGGAGACTCTCATGCCCTAATTGGAATCATGTTGTTTGACGTAGTTGTAGACTGGTATGATTTGGGGAACTTTTCATTCACTCTTTACACAATGAAAGACTAGTTTTCTTCCTAGTTCACCAACACAGTAAATAAAAAGAATACATCATTGTTGCCTTACAATTCTAAAAGCAGAACAGTATCTTCTATGTGAAACAGAAGACTAGATCAAAATAAATTTCAGTGCCAAAAGCAAAGGAGGTCTTTAAGGGAAGTGAAAAAATCAAGTTAATTCACTTCTTAATTACTGGCCTTAAAGAAATAAATTGAATATCTTGAAAAAAGAACTCAAAAAGCACCTCAGTTTCACGAGCAAATGCAAATTAAAAAAACCACAACCACAACCAACCAACACCAATCAGAGTGGTGCTCCTTGTGTGCCCTTTCTGAGGATTGGTAGAAACTGCATTTTTTAATCTCGGCTTTCATGTTTGTCCAAGATCTTTAAAGGGAGGGGAAAAAAGAGAGAGAGAGGCAGGCACTGTATAAAAGAAGCTCCCTTGAGGTTTCTAAAATTTATACAAAAACATCATATGTAAGGAAACTCACCAGATTTGGCATCTGCTCTTTGGTGATGGACCCAGAAGAAACTTCAGTTTATCTGGATTATTACTATGCTACGAGCCCAAACTCTGACATCAGGGAGACCCACTCCCATGTTCCTTACACCTCTGTCTTCCTTCCAGTCTTTTACACAGCTGTGTTCCTGACTGGAGTGCTGGGGAACCTTGTTCTCATGGGAGCGTTGCATTTCAAACCCGGCAGCCGAAGACTGATCGACATCTTTATCATCAATCTAGCTGCCTCTGACTTCATTTTCCTTGTCACATTGCCTCTCTGGGTGGATAAAGAAGCATCTTTAGGACTGTGGAGGACGGGCTCCTTCCTGTGCAAAGGGAGCTCCTACATGATCTCCGTCAATATGCACTGCAGTGTCCTCCTGCTCACTTGCATGAGTGTTGACCGCTACCTGGCCATTGTGTGGCCAGCCGTATCCAGGAAATTCAGAAGGACAGACTGTGCATATGTAGTCTGTGCCAGCATCTGGTTTATCTCCTGCCTGCTGGGGTTACCTACTCTTCTGTCCAGGGAGCTCACGCTGATTGATGATAAGCCATACTGTGCAGAGAAAAAGGCAACTCCAATTAAACTCATATGGTCCCTGGTGGCCTTAATTTTCACCTTTTTTGTCCCTTTGTTGAGCATTGTGACCTGCTACTGTTGCATTGCAAGGAAGCTGTGTGCCCATTACCAGCAGTCAGGAAAGCACAACAAAAAGCTGAAGAAATCTATAAAGATCATCTTTATTGTCGTGGCAGCCTTTCTTGTCTCCTGGCTGCCCTTCAATACTTTCAAGCTCCTGGCCATTATCTCTGGGTTGCAGCAGGAACACTATCTTCCCTCAGCCATTCTTCAGCTTGGTATGGAGGTGAGTGGACCCTTGGCATTTGCCAACAGCTGTGTCAACCCTTTCATTTACTATATCTTCGACAGCTACATCCGCCGGGCCATTGTCCACTGCTTGTGCCCTTGCCTGAAAAACTATGACTTTGGGAATAGCACTGAGACATCAGATAGTCACCTCACTAAGGCTCTCTCAACCTTCATTCATGCAGAAGATTTTGCCAGGAGGAGGAAGAGGTCTGTGTCACTCTAAAGGGAACTGTGACATTTCAAGCTCTGTTGGTGGGTTTAGGAGTTAATTTTTGTCAGCAACAAAGAAAGAAGTGTTAATGATAGGATTCACGTTGTTTCATAGATGCAAGGAAGAGTTCATTTTTAAAGAGAGGACTGAAAAATCCCTGTGTTGTGGATATAATTAGGCCATGTGCTGTTTTCTCAGCTGAGCAGCCTTCTTTGACCCTTGCCAATCAAGTCCACCAGACAAAATCCAATACCCATCTGTCCTTGAACTCTTGGATAAAGGCTCCTGCTTGAACCAGTCCCTTTCTTCACGATTGTTAATGCACATTTGGGCCTTTCCTTTCTCAAAAACCGTGGTAACTTCATCCCCACCACCCTTCATACTGGACTCCAAATTGGACTACATTTAAATGATTCTGCCTACTTTCATCTGATGAGAAATGCAGTAACAATGCAGGTAACAAAAATATAACATACCTGCACTGTGCAATTAATTGTTTCTGAGTTACTAAGCTAGATTCTGACCTCAATCTTTAAAGCTTTGTATAGTGATTCTTCATCATCTCCCAACATTGTGCTTCATCCTATGCCTATTCACAATGGCTTTGGACTGGCAAAAAAAAAAACTCATGGGGATTTTGTATTGTGTTTATGATTTGGGACTTACTTTATCATATGGTCTTCTAGTATTTTAACACATCAGCATATGGCAGGATTCAACCTCTGTTTGCTTTATAAGATATTGATAAAAATGTATCTCATTCATAATGGTGTAGCAACTACTTTTTAATGGGGTTTTACTATGCTCTTTTGTTTTCATTGCCTTTATAAATTAGGATTTGACTTTGCTTTAATTAGATGTTTTTAATTACCCAGTTATCTAGTTATCAAATGAAAATGCTATTACTAATATAATTGGAACTCATCAAATGCTTAGCTGTACCCCGATGCAGATTATCATTTTGTATTTTAATTAAAATGTTAGTGCTACACATTCCCTGTAGTATCATTTGCTTGGTACCTATAATTTCAAGATAAGATCCAGTAATATAGGGAGACAGGCTGCTCTGTATTCAGCCGAAGTAGAAAATCTCTAACGAAGATCTCACTAGTATTTTATATATTTTTTTCCATACCCAGAAACCTTCTTGAATTCCTTTACCCAATAAATATTTATTGAGTCAATTTGTACCTATATTCCTTTTGAAGACTTTGATGTGAAAAACATGTTAATTAGTGGCAACCACAAAAGAGTCTGCAGCAGCAAGCATGCTATTGTAAACGTCTTTTGATTCAAGGGAAAGTGGGTTATGTTTTTACCTCCACTGTTGACTTGGATGAATTACCATTTTACTTCTAAATATCAGATTTGAAAATCAGAAAAAATTTAGAATCCTTTCAAAGACTAGCCAATTTAATTTCATCTCATGTGTCTTTCACATTAAGAGAAACCTCAAATATCAGACATCTCCTTGTAGCCTAATTAGATGCTGAAAATACAGTTTTTGGTTTTATAAATTGGCTAACTTGTTAATTTTTCTTAAACTGTTATTAAATAAAAATATAATTTCCTTACATAAGTATTCTTCTGGACTATATTAATTTCTAACAACATATTAATATTAATACTAATTCTAATAACCTTTTAGTAAATTATTATGGTTACAGAAAAAAAGGCCATGTAAATAATAACAAATAAATATTCTTGGAAAACTTCAAAACTAAATTCAATGCAATTGAATAGATCTCCGAAAGTTAAACAAAAACAAAATACAGAAGGTAGAAGACACATATTTCTTTAAAACAAATCAGCAAAAGCACTGTTACTAATCATGAAAGTTACTGTCTTTAAAAAATACTGCCTTTAAAAAAATAGCGAATCAATCAGCTAAGTTATTGGTTGGGAAAGGAGAAAACCTGTGCTATTAATTTTAGCTTCACCCTTAATGTTGTGATACTAATAAGGTCATTTTAATCTTTCATACCTAAATGTAGTTGGTAATATCTATGTCTATAGAATTATCAAGGATACTGTAAAAATAATAAATATAAATAAAGTTTTAAATGTGGAGTAAAAAGTTACTTTATAAAGTGATTTGATTTCTATTATTAATTATTGACTACTCCTTACAAATTTTCAAACTAACATCAAATAATACTTAATCATTCTCATTTTTAAAATATTGAGATTTTATTTCTACTTCTTCACTTTAATTTTGCTAAGAATATTTAAAATAACACCAAATAAAAATATGTATTATTGGTTTTTTAGTACTTTAAATAGATATAATAATTGTAGGCTTTAATAAAATCTTAGTTTATTTTATATTCATAATGTACCAGTTGTGAAAGAAAAAAATAGATATAATTTTGTAGGTAGTATAACTCTAATAGAAAAAAGTTCAAAGCTTGATTAAGTTCACATGTTATTTTGTCATATATGGATTCTGCTGGTATGAAATGTAATTTACATTATAATAGCATTAAAAAGTTTATTACAAATTAGTTGTCTGACATTTTGCATATTTTTAAAACCACAGGCTGGGTGCAGTGGCTCATGCCTGTAATCCTAGCACTTTGGGAGGCCGAGGCAGGCGGATTACAAGGTCAGGAGTTCGAGACCAGCCTGACCAATATAGTGAAACCCCGTCTCTACTAAAAATACAAAAAATTAACCGGGCATGGTGGCAGGCACCTATAATCCCAGCTACTCATGAGGCTGAGGCAAGAGAATCGCTTGAACCCAGGAGGCGGAGGTTGCAGTGAGCCAAGATTGCGCCATTGCACACCAGCCCAGGTGACAGTGCCAGACTCTGTCTCAAAAAAAAATAATAATAATAATAATAATATTTCTTCATTTTTAATTTGAACAATTTCTATTTCTATACATATGTAGATATTCTACATATACATATACACACAGATATACATAGAATCACAGACTCATATTTATACCTTTTCATTATTTTTATTACCTGAATTAAACTAGCCTAAAGGCTATTTTGTGATAATTTAATGTCATTAAAGAACAAATCAACACATGGCCAAGAATTTCCGGAAAATTACCCTTTCATCCTAACACAATCATGCCTTGCCAGTTATATCCAAAGTTAGGAAAACAAAATAAAATTTTTACAATTCAGAGTAATACACAAGGAAATCACTACAGGTTAACATTATTTGTTGTCATTTGCATAAGTAGTCCAAAGTTACTGCGAGGATGTAAATGACAAATATAAAAAGATAGTGATGTCTCAAGCATTTCTCAAATCACTTTTTTAAACTTACCCCAGAAAAGCTCTCCATTAAATCCTAGGTAATGTGTTGTCTGATAGTTTATAATTAATTTTAGGTTGAAACTAACCTGATATTCCTGGGAGTCCCTTAACCTGTCCACTCTTAACAAGTCAAAATCACTTCTGTAGTGAAAAGTTTTAACAGCAGTCTTAAAGGGAAGCTATGTGCGTGACTGAGAACGGACTATTACTAGGGGTCACAAGTTAATTTTTAAATAGATGCAGAAATGCACAGTATGGTGGTAAGGTGAGTGGAAAAAAATCTTCCTCTGTGATTCATCTTGACTCCTCAAATCACTCTCTATTCTACCTAGAGATCTCAGAAGTGAGAAATGACTTGTCAAATGTGCATGCCACAAAGAACCTGTTTTCCTACAGAGCTCATTCATAAAAGCTGAGCAAAACTAAAAGAATTACAAATTTGCTTCTAAAACCAGACCATTGGTGTAACCTGCCAGCAAGATAATGGCTCCAGCCCCATTAGAGAAAGAGGTGCCACAGGAGAAAAAGCAAGAGGGTAATTTTAACTACCAAAATATTTGCGAACAGTTACTGACTAATGCGAGTTCCTTTTGTCTTTCACGGAGTTTGATGTGGATTGGATTTTCCCCTGCAAATGCCGGTTATTATTTAAAGGTTTTTTTTTTTTGAGCCAACAGTCTTTGTTTTTATCAATTTTAGAAGTAAACAATTATGACTAGACTTTACATATAAGTGTACAGGGAAAAACAAATGTGCCACTGACTTGATTTTATATTGCAAATGTAAAAATCCACCCTAGGGTGAGTTACACTCATTGGTTCTTGTTATCTTTGTCATTTCCTTAATAGAGCTATATTTCCTAAACATATATGACAAGTGGAAATTGCATCCTAAGATAAACCTATGCATTGAAAACAAAATCCAAAACAAAAAAACGCTATTTTAAATATCCAAAGTATCAAACTATTCATAAAGGTTCTTATGACAAGGTAAATGGTAGTGAAATGTAAATTTACATAAAATGTTCATTGTTCACCTAAAAGTAGGGGGAAAGTATTCTGCTAGTTGGGCAGACATTATTAAACTAAAAAATTTCTGGTTTATATATATAAGCACCAAATTTCTAAGATCCAAAGGTACTTTCAAATTACAGTGAAACTTTCTGAGTTAGCTGCATATGCTTAAGGATCTATGATAAAATATTCACATTATTATTAAAATTATCTGCCAACCTAGTAAAGGATGTTCATCAATTTGGTATTATTCGGTGATTTTTCTTATTTGCTAATTAAATATATGTAATAATTAACTAGTTTTCTAACACTTCCATGTTAGAGAGAGTTAAACATCATCTATGAGTATCTCATGTTTGTCAACATTGATAGGAGATTTAACATTTTTACTTGCTAGGTCCTATCAATTCTGATTTAAAATATTTTATTTCTGTGTTTCTATTAGTTCAAAATAAAACAAAAAAGTACTCCTGCCTAGCATATTTGTGATCTGTATACTATAAATGCACTCTTTCGTTTGCTCTTAATTATATACAAAACAGGAGATATAAACTACTATTGTGATGTTTATGCAGAAATTAAAATTTTGTGCATCAAAAATTACATATGACTGGAGACTTTATTTTTAATTTAAAAAGATCTGTGGCAAAGTCTTCAGCAAGCAATACTGCTCTTTTCCTTACAGAGTATATATAGACCCTTTGTATTTCATAACCATCCATTGTAAAACCTTCACAAATCCCTAAATTTGCCAACTTCAATACAGCATATAATGTACTTCATACAAATTGAATAAAATGTAATGTTTTCAGAGCTATTGCGAAATGTATAAAAAGAAAAGTTGAAAGGAGATATCTATCCTAAGTGTTTGGCCTGACTCACTAGTTAAGTGACTCATTCCGCATCACCTCATAGGTCAGTGGTTTAAATGTCTGCTTTTTATGTCACACAACTGTGGAGTTTCAGCCAAAATCTCAAACATCAAACTGTGAATGCAAAATGTCTATCGTACACAATGCACTATGACAACCATAAAAATTGTTAAATCTTTTTATTGTAACTGGTGGATTCTAAAACAGGCATATTGCAGTTACACATTCACAAAATATCTTTTTTTCTCTTTTTTTTTTTTTTTTGAGATGGAGTCTCACTCATTCTGTCATCCAGGTTGGAGTGCAGAGGCGCGATCTTGACTCACTGCAACCTCCGCCTCCAGGGTTCAAGTGATTCTCCTGCCTCAGCCTCCCGAGTAGCTGGATTACAGGCATGCGCCACTATGCCAGGCTCCTTTTTTTTTTTTTTTTTTTTTTGGTATTTTTAGCAGATATGGAGTTTCACCATTTTGGCCAGGCTGGTCTCAAACTCCTGACCTCAAGTGATCCACCCACCTTGGCCTCCCAAAGTTCTGGGATTACAGGCATGAGCCACTGCACCCAGCCTTTCTTTCTCTTATACACATACAAAAACACACAAACATACTGTATACAGTTGCAGCTGAAAAGCATCTGTTGAATGTTGCTCTTAATATTCAGACTGAAGTACTTGAGATGAATATAACTATTTTATCCACTGACAAAATATAGAATACAAGAAAGGAGAAAATAAAGCAAAGAAAAAGCATAGTAAATAAAAAACACAAAATAAAAGGGCATATGTATGCATAAATATATCAGCAATTACAAAAAGCATATAAATGGATTGAAATTTCTACTAAAAAGTTGAACAAGGCTGGACGTAGTGACTCAGGCCTGTAATCCCAGAACTTTGGGAGGACAAGATGGGAGGATCACTTGAGGCTAAGAGTTTGAGACCAGCCTGGTCAACACAGTGAGACCCCATCTCTATGTAAAAAAAAAAAAAAAAAAGGTTGAGGCCGGGCGTGATGGCTCACGCCTATAATCCCAGTACTTTGGGAGGCCAAGGCAGGTGGATCACCTGAGGCTGCAAGTTCCAGACCAGCCTGACCAACAAGGAGAAACCCCTGTCTTTACTAAAAATACAAAATTAGCTGGGCATGGTGCCAAATGCCTGTAATCCCAACTACTCAGGAGGCTGAGGCAGGAGAATCGCTTGAAGCTGGGAGGTGGAGGTTGCGGTGAGCTGAGATCACACCATTGCACTCCAGCCTGGGCAACAAGAGCGAAATTCCATCTCAAAAAAAAAAAAAAAAAAAAGGTTGAACAAATATATATATATATATTTGTATTTGTTCACAATAAATACATATAGTGATATATGTATATCACTTTATTCGACTCTATAGGAGTTAAAAAGGTAGAAGCAGAACTTGTTTCTCGTGGAGTTTAGAATCCACATAGTTGCTTATTTTTTTTAATCAGAGAATGAAATTGTGACACCCAAGAAGAGCTTGGTATATACAATGAAAATTACAAGTCAAATAACTTTCCTTGGTCTTTTCCAACGTTTAGGAGAAGCCCATACTTAGTCCATATACAAGTCACTTATGTAATTGTCATTTTGATATGGTTATTTCCTAAACATTGTTACATTTCCTTAAAATGTTCACATTAGCATCCTCAAATGAAAATGCTATCATTGTCTTTATAGATGTTAAGACTCTCGAGTCTTAAAAATCTTTAAGACTTTAAAAGTATAGACTCATTATTTTAAACACAAGAACACATCTGGAACAGCATTAGGTTTACATTTATTTCCAAATGACAAACTAAAAAAAGTATGCAAAGCAAAGTAGGTAACTCTACATGAACCTTGCCCAGCACAGTGATTTAATGAGATGCCCTTTCATTTGCCCTTGAGTTAGAGCAAAAGCAAAACTGACAACTCAGGTGGAGAAGTGGTAAATGAGAAACGAAACTTGGCCTGTGGTTTCATGTTTAAAGCAAAAATACAGATTCAGAGCACTTGAAGATAGATGAGAATGGCTACCTTATTTCTAATAAAAAAGATGTTTATGCAACTCAGACCTGACTTGTGTATGTTAATAGAAATAGCTTAAACATCAGAAAATTAGTAAAGAATTGAGTAAAAGTCAATTCAGAACTGTATAACTTAGTCCTCAGGATTTCAAATCAATGTGTCTTTCCTATAATAATTCAAACGTAGAAAAGAATACTGCCAAAAAGTTTGTAAATTTATATTTAGCATGATACATAATATTAAAAAAAACAAAATATGGTTTTACCTATTAAACTGACAAAGAGTGAAACATTAAATACTAAGGCTGACCAGGATTGGGTCTGCGGGTGTGAGGGAAGCTTATTGAGTGTAAATTGATTAAGCTTTGTAGAAAAAATTTAGAAACCTATATCAAAAGCAATTCCACTTCTAAGATTTTGCCCTAAAAAATCATTACGGCCAGGTGAAAAGATATATGCACGTGTATTTTTATTGCAGCATAGTTCATAAAAGCAGAAAAGTGAAAACAATCTAAATGTCCAAATTGGCTGAGTAAATTAAAGTTCATGTACTTTCTTACAATGGAATACTATGCAGTCTTTAAAAATACTGTACCATATACTGAAGTGGAAAGACCTTAATAATAAATCCAATGAAATTAAGGGAAAAAAGCAGACTACAAAACTATATCTATAGGATGACCACATTATTTGTGACTATTTTATTCATATATGAATGCAAAAATACTGGAACCCTATACAGCAAAATGTTAACTTTGTGAAGTTACAAGTGATTTTTATATTTATTATTACTTGTATTTTCCAAAAACAACATGCATTAATTTTGTAGTAATAAAAAAGGCTAAAATTTAGTTTAGGCTTTCAATGAAGTACACAAGATAAAAACAGTAGCTAAATTTATTATAAAACATCATTTCTGAGTTGTAGGTCCTCTAGTTTTTCAATTACTGTGTTTCTGATCTGTGAGTATAATCCCTACATTGGCCTTGAAACCTCCCTTAGTAATCATCTGTTTCTTTCTAGGATGACCCTCTGTTTCCTTTACATGTACCCAATTCCTTAAAAGCAACAGTTGTAGAACTGCTATGCATTTAAAATTTGAAAATGGTGGTGAACATTTCAGCATGCAGGCAGGACCTTTATTTTCCCATAATGTCTCTTAGCACAGCAACTACTGCATCCTGCATAGTGACTCATCTGGTGCCATGTCTGTCCACCAGGTAGGAAGAGAGCTCCCTCCACCCTGGGGGTAGGGGAACAGAAGAAGCCACATCTTCATTTTTGTGTAGCCATATGTTTGACTTCTTCCATATCAAGCACTCATCATTGTTGAACTAAACTGAATATGCTAGAAAATCTCACCATTGGTTAAAATGAAAATGAAAAACATTTGCAAGTGCTAAATATTACATTTTTATATTCATATTTTTGCTTGAATGTCTTTTGCTTCTGATATGCTGTAACTATGAGGGACAGGGAGTCTATTACAGTCACAGGTCATCAGGAACAATCTTGCCACTGTCCTTTAACTTTTTTGATCATTCCAGCTGTATTTGACTAGAGAAATAAGTGATGCAATATCCTTTACTTCAGCCCTTTCTTGGTGTAACATTGATTTTCTATTTAAATGGAAGACTTTTATGAATACAGGTCCAATATGACTAGTAACCAAAAATAGTGATTTCTAATCATTGTGTGATAGTCAGGAGTTCCACCAGCTATTGCCAGGGTATTATAAATCTTTCCACAAACTCAAACATATATTCTGCATTAGATAATAAGTAACTTATATGACTATGCACTTTTGAGAGAGAGTGAGAGTGGGATTATGAAGTCAAACAATTGATCAGAAGATAACTTCTATAAAGGCTGTTGCTGTGTTTTGAATGCCCCTGCCAAAACTCATGTTGAAATTTGGGAGGTGATTGGGCCAAGAGGGCTCTGCCCTCCTAAATGGATTAATTCCATCATTGCAGGAGTGGTTTAATCATCATAGGAGTGGGCTAGTTATCACAGGAGTACTATCCTCTTTTTCTTTTGCTCTCTCACCCTTCCATCTTTCTCACTTCCGCCATGGGATGACTATCACCAGGCACTGGTGCCATGCTCTTGTACTTACAGAACTGTGAGCCAAATAAACTTCTTTTCTTTATAAATGACCTAGTCTTTAGTATTCTGTTATAGCAGCAGAAAATGAACTAAGAAAACTGATACCAAGAAGTATCAGTTGCCATAAGCAATATCTGAAAATATGGAAGTGGCCTTGGAACTGGGTAATGGATAGAGGCTAAAAGAATTTGAGGAGTAGGCTGGAAAAAGCATAGGTTGCTGTGGATGGACATTAAGGGTGATTCTGATGAGGGCTCAGAAGAAGACCACAGAACTAGTAAGAGCCCGAATGAATCTTCTTAGAAATTACTTATGTGGTCGTGACCAGAATGTTGATACAAATGTAGACAGCAAAGGCTATTCTGCTGAGATCTCAGAGAGAAATTAAGAACAAGGTGTTGGAAACTGGAGTAAAGGCCATTAGTGTTAAAAAGTAGGAGCCAGGGGTGGTGGCTCATGCCTGTAATCCCAGAATTACACTCAAGAGGATCACTGAGGTCAGAAGTTCAAGACCAGCCTGGCCAACATGGTGAAACCCCCATCTCTACTAAAATACAAAAATTAGCTGGACGTGGTGGCCTGCCCCTGGAATCCCAGCTTCTCGGGAGGCTGAGCCTGGAAGGCAGAGGTTGCAGTGAACCTCGGGAGGAGAGTGAACCTCCTGAACCTCGGGAGGAGAATTGCTTGAACCTGGGAGGCAGAGGTTGCAGTGAGTTGAGATCGCGCCATTGCACTCCAGCCTGGGCAACAGAGTGAGACTCCATCTCAAAAAATAAAATTTTTTTAAAAAAGAAAGTAGGAAAGACCCTGGCAGAATTGTGTCTATGTTCTAGGACTTTATGAAATGCAGAACTTAAAAGAGTGATAAACTAGAATATCTGGTGGAAGAAATATCTAAGCAGTAAAGCATTCAGGCTGCTACAAGTTTACTTCTAACTGCATACTGGAATGACTTACAGATGAAATTGATAATTAAAAGAGAATTAGAACATAAAGACAGAAAATTCACAGACTGGCTAGGTAAAGTGTGAAAACGTGTGTTTGGGAGACAGTATTAAGGATGTATTCTTAAAAAGAGATTAATATGGATACAAAGAAGCCAAGTGCTTTCATTAAAACAGTGAGAGAAAGACCCCAAAGGCCCTTCAGAGATCTTTAAGGCTATACTTCCCCATCACAGGTAAGAATCATTTCAGGAGATGGACCCAGGGCTCCCTACACAGGCTCGTTGCCAAGAGCCACCTTGGGACTCTGATCCCCACATTCTGGTGCATCATTCTTTGGCTGCCCCAGTTGTGACTCAAGTGGCTCAGCCCCACTGCTCCAGAAGGTACAAGCCATAAGCTTTGGCAATGCCCATGTGGTATTTAGTCTGTAAGCATGAAGAATGCAAGAGCTGTGAGGCATGACTGCCTCCATTTAGGTTTCAAAGTGTAATGCCTGGTGGAGCTGTGGAAGTGGAGTGAACCCCAAGATTACAGAACTGTAGGATACCAGTGTGAAACTCCAGCCTGAGACAGCTAAAGCATGGGCTGAGCCCAGCAAAGTCATAGGGACCGGGCTGTCAGAGGCCTTGGGAGCCCAATTCCCACCTCACTGTGCCCAGGATGCAGGACATGGAGCCAAAGAAGACTATTCTCTAAATTTAAGACTTAATGTTGCTTTCCCTGCAGGGTTTTGGACTTGCTTGGGACCAGTTACCCCTTCTTTCCTGCTTCTCTCTTTTGGAATGGAAATGTCTATTCTATGCCTATCTCACCATTGTATTGTGGAAGTAGATTACTTGTTTTCATTTCACAGGCTCACAGCTGGAGAGTATTAGCCTCAAGATAAATTGTAGGATGATTGTCACCCTTATCTGATTTAGATGAGACTTTTGAGTTGATGCCAGAATGAGTTGAGACTTTGAGGGCTATTAAGATGGAATGAATGTATTTTGTACATAAGAATAAGATGAATTTTGGGGCAACAGGGATGAAGTGCTGTGGTGTAAGTGTCCCTACCAAAACTCATGTTGAAATTTAATTGCCACTATGACAGTGCTGAGAGGTGGGACCTTTAGGAGGTGATTGGGTCGGAGGCTCCACCCCTATGAATGAATTAATGCCATTATTATGGTAATAGGTTAGTTATCATGCGACTTTGGCTGTCTGTTTCCCTTTCTTTTGCCCTTCCACCTTCTGCTCTTCTGTCATAGGATGACCCTCATCAGATACCAGCACCATGCTCTTGGATTTCCTAGCTTCCAGAACCATGAGCCAAACAAACTTCTTTAGTATATAAATTACCTAATCTGTGATATTCTGTTACAGCAGCAGAAAATGAAATAAGATAGATGTCAAAATGCTATTCTGAATAATTTTCCCTTGCTGGCACTTCCTAAAAAGAACAGAGTTATCTCAACTATCATGATATAAAATCTTTAAATCATCAATTCATAATTTTTGTTATGACTTAACTGTTACCATTGGGAGGGTAAGATAGCATTGTGGTTAAAGAACACTGACAGACCTGAATTTGCCATTTATTAGCTATGGAAGATGAGCAAGTTTCATAACTTTCCTGAGCCTGATTTCTCTCTATAAAATAGGAACAATTATACTTGCTTTAGAAAACAGTAGTACCTCTAATTAACTAAGATGAAAATGTAAGGAATTCGGCAAATTACCTGGTACATACTAAGAGTTTAATAAGTGATAGTTGAGAAACATTCCCATTTTATAGATGAAGATAATAGCCTTCAGAGGAATCATTTCACATAATTATTAATGTAATGAACCAGAAATGAAACCCCAATTTCAGTTAAGCTCAGACCTACGTAATCGCAAAGCTCATGGCCTTTCCACTTCACTGTATTCTTTTCTGATTCCCAGATTTTCTCTTTCTCTCTCTCCCCACTACCTTTGCCTAATTGCAATAATTTTCACTCAAATTATTTTTCTTATTTTTTCCAAAGCAAATATCTCAAACAAATCCTTTGGCTATTCACAATTAATATTAAAAAAAGATGCTTCTTGAGGGAAGAGGAAGTCCATTTTATTAAAAATATAACTTTTTCTAAAAACTGTAACATGTTTTCTTTTCTGTTATATAATCTCTTAATTGTGATCTATCACAAATGGCATTTTCTATCCTACTGATGGCCACTTGAAGCCTGTAGTTGATTCAAAAGTATGTTGCACATAGGAAATGGACAGTTATCTATTTTGCTCAATGTAACACCCAAGTCCACACTAAAGCACGAATGCTATGACACCTATGACAGTGTCCTTCACCAGAAAACGTTTTTTAGAAAGAGTAGATATGGCTTGAACCCGGGAGGCGAAGGCTGCAGTTAGCCAAGATTGTGTCACTGCACTCCAGCCTGGGCAACAGAGCAACACCCCGTCTCAAAAAAATTAAAACCAAGAAAATGGTAGATATGTACTAAATTCTATTATCTCATTTTCTCTATCCCTTAAAATTTTTCTGGTCACAGATTTCTTATATATCTATGGCGACAAAGAAAGAAAAGTAAATTCAATCCCAAATCTCACACTCCAGATTTTGTGCCTGTGACATATGGAACCTAAACTGACATTAGGAGTTTAAACTTTTACCATCTTCTTTATTAAATGTTACTTGTTGAGACAATGAGTTGCTCTGGGCATGTGCAGAAGAAATTTGGTAGACAATGCTCTTGTCTTTCTGGAACTTCATTTACACTTTTGGAAGGCACATTTGTGTTAATGATTTCCTTGTTTGAATAGCAACTCCCAATTGTAGTTTTAAGAGACAAGGGTTTCTCTATGTAGTACATTATAAACTGCCCCAAACATAGAAACTTGATTTAAAGTTTCTTTAAGTAAGAAACAACATTTTCTGTGTATCACTTTTAAGAGAAGTTAAGGATGTTATGAGGTAAAATAATGAGTTAATAATCATTGACCCACAACCAAAGAGAAAAATTAAACATAATTTTGAATAAGAGAACATGATACTAGAGTATTAATCCTAACATTTATTTTTAACATTAAGGAGTAATTATCCCAGCTTACTTTATTTAGGAAATATATTAAAATGTTAACAATGGCTGTTCTAGGTAGTAGAACCAAGGACAAATTGTTTTTATCCTTAATTTGTTTTTCTTCATATTTTTCTGAATATTTTACATGTTCTATAATGAGTATGTACTTTTTAAAAATGTTAAAGGCTGCTAAAATAAATGTCATGCATCACATAAAACAAATATTATTTTATTTTATATTTATCTATTATATAAAATATAAATATATAATATGTATTTTGTATATTTATTATATTACAATAATATGTACAAGTTTTGCCTTTTCCTTCAAAGTCAAAATAAGAATTTTTTAAATGTCATGTCCAAGTTTAAGTTTAACATCCATGACTTTGATATAATTTAAGTTCTGAAAAAATTATGTAAATTAAAGCTCAATCAAATAATATTTGTTCTCATATCAAACACAGCAAATCATTGTTTTGATTCAAAGCTTCAAGTTTACTTTTACTAAATTGACTTGTCTATTAAATCAAAGGTCAATTTAATTTGTTTATGTAGACACAACTTTTATTTTATTTTAAAATATTTCAACTTTTAAATTAAGTGTAATTTAGAATTGGTGGGACAGAATATTACTTTGAGTTTTACTGTTCATTCCAAATGTTCTATTCTAAAATATTTGCAAAGAGCATGATATTTTATAAAACTACAAAGATTTTTAAAGTAAAATATTTCTAGAATAAAATTTTTATTTAAGCAGACATAAGACGAAAATGTTGACTTTAAATGCTTTCGCTTTCCCTCGGGTTTACCTAGAAAGTTTTCTAGCTTCAAGGATGTCTGAAGATTGCTCACTAAACAGTCAAGGAAGGAGAACCACCGGTCTGACATCAATTTTCCTTTATAATGGTACAGTTTTGTTACAAGAAAAATGCACAGGGCAGTTGACTTGCACCAAGTATCTGTAATTCTCATTGCAATGATTTCTAAAAATTGAAATTAAAAACAAAACCTATGTTTATGGAGTATTTATTTAGCACCTGGGAACTGTTAAATCATTCACATATATTATCTCAATTGAATTCACAAAACGACCTGTGAAAAACAATCTGGGTACCCAGTTCTCCTCCCTTCCCTCTTTTCTCCCCGTGCAAATCAGACCTCAGTCTGAGGGCTCTCCCCATCTCTTCTAGCTCCCTCCCCCACTTCTTGCCTAATCCCATTTTGGGGTCTTCTGTGCAAACCTGGGCTAACATATATAGAACAATTTTTTTTTTCCTGAGAGAATATAAATTTTCTGAAGGTTCAAACATCTTTTTGAGAAATGCTTTCAAGTATGACAAAGACATAGCATACTATACAACGGAATGATAAGTGTTTTGTACATTTTCATGCTACTAAAGTCAAATATTAAGCAAAGTAGAGAATTGTAAAAATGTGCCCCTAATGTGTCTCTTGGTTAACTGGCTTTATAAAATAGTCCTCAATGACTCCTTAGGCTGTATAGGTAATAATTTTTAATACATAAATACGACTAATATCATTACTATTACTAGTGTTTATTTTTTAAATAAACACTAGTTTAAAGTTATTGACTTTTCCACTATTTCCAAACTTTTTTTCCTATTTCCCTGGAAAATTACAATGAGGAATGCCTTAAAAATAATAAGCTGGGGCCGGCCACAGTGGCTCACACCTGTAATCCCAGCACCTTGGGAGGCCGAGGCAGGTGGATCACCTGAGGTCAGGAGTTCGAGACCAGCCTGGCCAACATGGCGAAACCCTGTCTCTACTAAAAAAAAAAAATACAAAAATGAGCCAGGTGTGGTGGCTGGCGCCTGTAATCGCAGCTACTCGGGAGGCTGAGGCAGGAGAATCGCTTGAAATCGAGAAGCAGAGGTTGCAGTGAGCCAAGATCACACCATTGCATTCCAGCCTGGGTGACAAGAGCGAAACTCCATCTCAATAATAATAATGATAATGATAACAATAATAATAATGAGCTGGGTACAGTGGCGTATCTGTAGTCCCAGTTACTAGGGAGGCTGAAAGCAGGAGGACTGCATGAGCTAGGAGTTCAAGATCAGCCTGGACAACGTGGCTAGTTCCCCTTACTAAGTAAAAAAAAGGGGGGTAAAGTTAAAAAATATATAATATGATAGTATGATAGAGTGGAAAACATAAAGGCTTTAGAATTAGAAAAACTGAGTTTGAAACCATAACAGCCTACCACTAGCAAAGTCTGTGAGACCTTCGACAAGTTATTAACATTTTTCTCCTTCAGTTTTCATATCTGTAAAATGAAAATAACATTATTTAACTTGGGGTTATTGAAAACTCAGTAAGTGAGGCGACTTCTGTAGGTCTTACAAGTAATGTTTGTTTTTATTTTATATTCTTTTTTGGCCCTGTATGCACTGAGACAGATCTATAAATATTCAAAAATGAATTTTGATTTAAAGATAATTTAATTGCAGAGACAATGTTTATCAAGCTGTTGTTGGAGGAATATATATAAACTATATATAACATACATTAGGCATGATATATACTTACCCACATATACAGACCTATTAGAACCAGAGTACTCATCTGTGGCTAATAAATTTATTTTAGCCTCTGGGCAACAAATTTTATAAATTGTATTTCAGAACTATTTTTGTTAAAAGCATTATGAATGCATTTTTATCTATATCCAGTGCTATAACAGAAAACACATTTAGAAAGATAAGATCATTCATCCCTATACCTGTGGCTCTTTTTCCTTAGAAGTTTCTCTTAGTAAAGTTTTTCATCTGAGTTGATTAATGTAGATGTGTATATACATACAACTATATCAGAAATTATATATAAAGAGGAGGAGGGGGACTTAGGGATCTACTTAGCCATTGGTTTTGCTCTGAAGATAGGAGAAAATGCTAGCTTTAGACAAGAAGTTCTCTCTTCAAAGGTCAAGAACTTTTCTTAACTTTGATAGCTCTGGCAACTTGTTCAGAAAAATCTACAAATCTAGATCTGCAAATGTTTGAAATGCTCCATCAGACAGACCAAAAATTCAAAATACTACAAACACTCACGGCCTGTAGAAAAAGATAATCTATATTATTCTTTCCTCTTGCCTATAATTTTAGTGCCTGCAACCCTGCCCTCTGGGATGATCAACTGATTTGGGCGAGATGGATAAAGGAGGACAAAGAAAGGGGTGGGAGGTAGGAAACAGCATCATCATTGTCGCTGATTTCCCATTTATTTTAGTAAAAAAATTTGTCCTCTGAGGTTTTTGTATCTAAGATGACAAGCCAGGTAAAAACCTGAGAGATTGGGTAGACTTTTCAGGAAGTGTTATAGTAGCAGGTGAAACCCTGGAGAAAAACCCATACCTGTGAGGGCATTTGAACCTGTGGGAGTGGGGAAGTGGGAATGACCTGTGTCTACTACTCCCTTCCTCTCTCTCCATCCTTGGGTAACCTGGCCAATGGCAGCTGCCAGAAATGAATGACTTCAGCCACTGAACCATCCTTAGGCAAATGAATGGCTTCCATCTTAACTCTAATTTTCCTTTAGCCAATTCTGTTTTTGTGCCTCCTGAGTTCTCGTTAAGGTCAAAACAACATTAGTGGTTTTTAAGGTGTTAAGTTGGTTGTCTTTTTCTCACATTTTACGTGCAAAACACAGAAAATGAGAAACAACAAGAAATCCCTCATGGTCTTAAAAACAATCTATTTGAAAATTCAGTGTGCAGATCCAGTTAAATTTAGACTTAAATTCAGTTAAATTTAACGTGCCAAATTTCAAATGGAAATTTGGTTCTCTGTATTTTAAAATTTGTAACAACTGCTTACAATATTCTGTTTAAAACATATCACAATGTACATGATAGAATTAAAGGGTCATTTATATAAATTGTTATAGACTACAGCATAAACATTGTTTTCAGAGGAATTGTTAAAATCATCTAATCCAATCCACTCATTTTTAAAATGAGAAAACTAAGAGAAATGGAGAGTCTATTCAGAAGCAAAATCACATTGTGGTTTTAAAAAAAAATTCAGCTGGCACATGTGGGTACAAGTATAAAAGTTGTTAAAATATATTGATATATTTCTGCTTCAGTTGGTAAATTGCCACTGCCCTGTGTCCTCTGAGTGCCCCACTCTATCATGGTCTTCTGTCACCTTCCCTAGTAGATTCTGGACCCTTCAATATAGCAACTAAGGAGTTAACACCTTGCAAACAAGAGACCCTTGGGAGCCAGGCTTCTCCACTGAGAGCCAGGTCCTTTCAGATTGGTTGATTGCATAAACATGCAGACAGATAAATAGTTTTTGGTATCTCCCTTGCATGCAGTCAATGGCAGAAATTTAAATAATCAATGGTGGTGGAAACTTGCCAGTTGACCCAGCATCCATTCTCATGCTTTCATTTTTCTCAAAATAATTCAGGACTCCCTACTCTTACCCTAGGCAGTCATCTATCTGGTCTTTCTCATGCAACTCACGTGTTTTTGTAAAAGTTGAACCCACTCTTAGCCTCCTGGCAAAGCCTTGATAGACTTCACTATAAGGTGGGCATGTGACCAACCAACAAGGCTGTTTGGAATGCCAAGACAGCATTGCTCTCTCTTCCTCTGTGCCCTATTGAAGCCACCCTATTAAACAAGGGAGGCAGACTTAGAATAAGGTTTACACGGTTGACTGTAAAGAGAAAAGACAAATACAAAACTAAGCAAAATGAAACAAAACGAAACATAAAAATGGAGTCCTTGTTGGCATGACTGAGCTTCTAGATTAACCAACCTACACCTGAGCCTTCCAAATAACTGCACATATACTCTTCTTTTGTTATTTAAGCCTGTTTGAGTTGAATTTTCTTTTACTTGAAATCCTAAGGGACTTACCTTATAAACTAGTTCCCCACCAAAGCTTTGCCAAGATTCTCTAATACAATCCTTTAGTTATATAATAAGGTAAAATTTCCCTAAATATGTTCTGAAAAGTACTAATTCCAAGAGAAATTAATAATTATGGTCCTGGAGAGGAACAGCTCAATAAACAGAGTTGGATAGACAGACCTGGATTATTTAACAAAGATTTGTGGTATACGCAAAACATGATTTTTATTTATTATTCCCATTCTATCCTTTTAAAATTTATTCATTAGGGCACTCTTCTTCTGCCCTTGCCTGAAGAATTTGGCAGGTCCATTGACTTTTCTTCTTACTCTTTGGGAAGAGCTTTGAAGCATAAAACACAGTGTCAATTTCGTTCTTTCCTTCCTCTCACTATTCACCTACTCACCAGCTGCTCAAAGAAAGGTGGAGTGGGGGTAAGGTTACCAGATTTAGTCAATAGAAATACAAGATGCCTAGTTAAATTTGAATTTAAATGAATAGTAAATGATTTTTTAGTATAAGTATGTCCCAAAGATTATTTCTCCATCTGAAATTCAAATTTAACTGAGAGCCTTATATTTTTTCTGATAACCTTAGGTGAGGCAGAGAGGAAAGGTAAGGGGATTTGGTTTGTTGAGCAACTTCCTGTTCTTTGGGCATGGCAGATAGCGAAGGTTATACAGTTGAGCCAAGTTTAAGGGTTCTTTGAACATCCCATCATAAGAGACATCTCCAGCATCAACTCTCAAGACTTAAATGATACTCCTCATTCCCCAGGATGCCCACCCCTCTTCAGCCTCTGGTCCACCAGCAGAGGGACTATACACCAGTTACTACCCCCCATCACCAACCCTTGGTTCACAGGCAACAATGAAGCATCTTTGCCCCCATGCAAAGTGGATTCCTGGCCTGATCATCTTTGCCCCCATGCAACATTGCCAAAGCATCTTTGTCCCCACGCAACAGTAAATTCCTGGCCTGACCATCAAAGTCCTAATGAACCAACTTTTGCATTTAGACTTTTCAGGAGAGAATCAACTTGTCTAGAGTGCTCTGGCATACTGCAAACACACTTAAGCTCTTTAAGAGTAGTCCCACGGAAGCCCCTGCCAACTTGCTGGGCTTGGTGTAGGAGACAGTAACTTTCCAAAATGGAAAAAACTGAGGCCCCATAGCACAGCTACTAGTTACTTTTAAGGAAAGCTCACAAAAACCCTCTCTTTATTCTCTGAAGGGATCCAAGAGTTTGGAATCCATTCCCAGATATTATGCTTGTACCATCTGCATATTGTGACTTAGCAACTTACTTGAGATTTTTGCATTATTTTATCTTTATGCCTTGTTGAAATTTCAATTTTAACATTCTGTTATATAGCTTTCTTTTCTGGGAAAATTCTCACAACTTTTAATATAGCATGACTAAAGCAAACCTGAAGGAGAGCTGAACTGCCTTCCTAGACTGGCTGTCTCACGCATGACCTCTACTATTTGCTGAAAATATCCTCCCTATAACAAAATAATGGCAGGAATTTTAGGGGACTGGATTATTTTAAGATTCCTGGTGAAACCACAGTCCCCAAACCATACCTTGAAAAAATTCTTGCAAGAGTTAAAAACATTTCCCCCTTATTGTATTCTTCTAATCTCCCATCTCATTCTACAAAACTCCTCCACGGAGGCCTTTCCTCCTCAGGCTTCTTATCTAAGTAGTGCCACGTGTCAAGCCCAAGGTCCCTGAATAGAAAGATTAGACTGGGGAAAACAGGAGTATGGCTTTCATGGGATCTGGGACCTATAATAACCTCTAACTATGAAGTTTAGGTGACAGGCTTCCTCATCCGGCTACAAAGACCTCAGTTTCTTAGGTGTGAAAGGAGGAAGTTGAACTACATAGTTTCAAACGACCTCTCCAACCTGAAAAACGTATGACTTTGATTCTAAATTCATAAGGGAGTAGGACATGGATGCTGCAATAGTCTTATACCTTAGGTTAATTCTAAGAATTAAAAGAACTTTCACTGAAAGGAGAGTGACACTGACGAAGGTAGAAAGTTTTTGTGGTAGCTTCCTAAGGAAAATGTGGCAGAATTAAATGATCCTACTCGGAAATAGAGAAGTAAGACTTGTAACTACAGCAGACCAAGCCATTCCCAGGCAGTGGATCTCACCGGGCAAGCAGAGACCTTGGCGTCTCTCACTGTACCTGGGCCACTTTCCATAGTCCATGCTCTGCCAGTGTTACTGAAACACCAGGGGTTTGGTCTAGGTCCTGCCGCTCACAGCACAGAAAGTCAATCACTGAGATAATGGTTATTGCCAAGGAAGAAGACTTTAATCAAGTGCTATAGCCTAGGAGATGGGAGGTCAGTCTCATATTCATCTCCCTGACTGACTAAAATTAGGACTTTATATAGCAGGAAAGAAGTGTAACTATGTATGGAAAAACAGGAACTTGGGAGGGATAAGGGTGCAATCATGATGAATGAGGGGCCCTGAGTCTCAGTGTCTGGATGCTATGATCTGGTGAGTTTCAGTTCTTTCATACTTTTTGAGAGGGCTAGGGGTCATATCCTCAGGAAGAAACACAGATAAAACAAATGTAAGTTTCAAGCTTTAAGAAGAGAAGGGACAATTTCTATGTTTATCCAAAATAACTGTCTATGAAACTATTGGGTGAGTTTCACCAAGTTTGAGTCCAAAGCCTATCTCAAGTCAGGTAATCCATTAATGGAAATGGAATCTCTCTCTCTCTCGCTCTCTCTCTCTAATTGTACAAAACTCTTAGATTACACTAAAAATGCCTCATATTCTTTCGTGGTATTAGGTGATGTATCAGGATCCCAGGAGGCAACAGACAGCTTGCCAAAATTAATCAAAGGGTGCTTTCCAAAGGGGATCACAAGAGATAGTGCAGCAGCTTGGGGTTTGTAACAACAAAACTTTTATCTATGTCCAAAAAGAAGAAGAAAGAGCAGTTCTAAGCCCCTGAAAGAAGACAGTGTGCTGCCCTCTCCACATTTCTCTAGAGAAGGCTTCCAACTTGAAGCAGCCCCACAGGGAAAGTGCCAAAATAAGTAGCCGTGAAGCCAGTAAAAGACATTTTGAAGTCATCCCAGTTCTTGCTAGCTGAAGTACTTTCCAAAGCAATTCTCTTAATGCTTACAGTTCATTGAAAGTGTATCCTCACTGAGGAGAAGCCAGAGGCAGAAAATTCTTCCGGCAATGCACATGCAAAACAACACTGACTTTCTGATGTGGGTTAGGTGTGAGTACAATCTTAATCTAAAATGACTCCTTAAATATGCTCCTCTACCTGAGATTAAGGTACTGGGGAAAAAAACATTCTGAAAGTTTGCTACTTGTTATTCTTTCTAATTAAATACAGGAAAACCTTATTTTTCTTTGGATACACTCAGTGTAAATAAAATTAACTCATGGACCAAATTCCTAGATTTAAACTGGAAGGAAGGAAGCTCTAGAGCCCTATCTTAAATTCCCAGCATTGTTTCAGAAGGCCACTGGAGTCAAACTTTCATAGCCTTAGCGTAGAGTTGTTTCATCTGAGGACCTTCTCGTGTGTCCTGCTCTATCCAGTATATTTCTTCATTTAAAAACTTCAGTTAGATCTTTTCTCTTAATTGCATTTTTATCCAAAAGAATAAGCCAAATTCCTGCAAGGTTTAGGAAATATATGGCAAAGTACTGGACTAGTGAATATATGGCAAAGTACTTCCTCACTTCACACCCATACTCAGAACAGATGTGGCTAATTAACTGTTTCCAGTTCTTGGAAATTGTAAAATATGGTAGTGAGTTTCTCTGTCAACAAATTCTCTGTTGGCCAAAGGAAGTAGCTTCTGCGTCCTTCCTCTTTTAGTACCTTCAGGCCTTTCAAAGTGCTATTAATATATACTATAAAAGCTTTGTTAGGATCTATGTAATAAATCATTACCTCATATAAATAGATCATTCCCTGTAATTAACCTTTTACCAGCATTACTAATCAATTATGCTTCTCTTTCTTATCTGCTCCTGTTAATCTTGTAACATTCCGTATGTTAAGAAGAAATCATAACTAATTAACATTTATCCTTTAGGTAGGCCAGGCTACTTACTAAAAATACTCTGCAAAACAGTTGTCTTCTTATGGTTTACTGTTTACAACCTGAGCCAGAATCCTTCCACTTCCGAGTAAGACTGGGGTTCAACTGAGGTGGGGAGCACATCAAACGAGGGGGTACTTCATTCCCTCCTTGTCTAATGCTTTAAGACTAATCAAATCAAATTCTGTAATACTAAAGTTGGAAAAGAACTCTCTTGATGCTTAAGATAAGTAATTTTTAAGACAATGTAAATACACTTTAATGAAAGGAAAGAAAAAACGGAAAAAAGACAATGTAATACACTTAGAACAAAAGACTTGTCATACACAATACCTAACAAAAAAGATTAGCTTCAAGAGAATGTAGATAATTGCACGATGGTAGATTTTATCTTTCACTCATTTGTTCAACAAACATTAACCATTACCAAGCCAAACACTTGCCAGATACTGTTTTAGGCATTGTATATAGGCTCATCCCAGACTTTAAAAATTGTCTGGAGAGTAACCACCAGGTTGCCATACATAATATCCCTGGATTGGTCTAAAACAGGTAGGATTTGGGTGGATGAATTGTAAATCTGATCCAGTTTGGCATTTTTTATAATCTAATAACAATTCATTGTGTATATTGATTTAAGAAAATATAGAAACATAATACTACCTAATGGAAACCCTTTGATCTGAGTGATAAAGAATTTGTATAAATAGACAAAAATAAACACCCAGACTGAAGTCCTACCTGTTCACTTGATTAAAATTGTATCTCTTTAAAAGATGGATACTTTGGCCAAATAGGTGGCTTTTTCTGTTCTATGTTCTGAGCTACACCAGTTTCTCCAATATCAAAGTTTCCTTTTCCACCACCTTAATTCACCATCCTGCTGTCCAAAGCTCATAACTTCAGAGCTTCACTTTGTCCCCAGACTTATACGCTGAATTCTAGTGAACCAGAAAGAATGCTCATAGAATACAATTAGTGACTAAACAATTCCAAAATGCTATTGGTTTGCTTTCTTTCTAGACGATGTACTTAGAAGAACAATAATAAAGTTTCAAAGGGACCAAAATCTTTCTTCCTGCTCCTCTCACATGAATCACCACCTCCTTTGCAAACAAGTGATTATTTACAAAGCTTGTTTAAAAAGTAGTTTAGGCTTGCATTTCATTTAGAATTGCTCTATTGCTCCGTATTGTTTTCTCCTATGATTTAAGAATAGTTTTATTGTACATATCTTTACAAATATTTAAAACAAAGAGAATTATTGTAGTTTAAAAAATAGAAAAATGGGGCCAGGTGCGGTGGCTCATGCCTGTAATCCCAGCACTTTGGAAGGCTGAAGCGGACGGATCACCTAAGGTCGAGAGTTTGAGACCAGCCTGACAAACTTGGAGAAACCCCATCTCTACTAAAAATACAAAATCAGCAGGGCATGGCGGCACATGCCTGTAACCCCAGCTACTCGGGAGGCTGAGGCAGGAGAATCGCTTGAACCCAGGAGGCGGAGGTTGCGGTGAGCTGAGATGGCGCCATTGCACTCCAGCATGGGCAACAAAAGTGAAACTCCATCTCAAAAAAAAAAAATAGAAAAGAAAAAGAAAAAGAAAAACAACAGAGGAAAAAACATGGCATGGGTTATGAAAACAGTTATCGAAACAAAAGATTATCTCAGGTGAAAAAAGGAAATTGACAGTGCTACATAAGCAAAAAGATCTCAGATTGTACTTGTTGACCAGGAGGTAACTGGTAATTAGGAGAGTAAACATTTCTGCCCTCATCTACTATGCAAAACTACATTGTCTTTTCATAAAATTTTGCAGAATCTTACCTTAAAGGGGAAGATCACAGGTTACTACATCACTGCTTTTTTATTCAAACTAAAAATCATACTTCAGTGTTTTTAAAAAGTTAAATGAAATCCAGAAAGCCAAATAAAAGGCCAATAGAGAAAAAGAGAAGGAAGCCAGATGCATGCCTGTATTTCTGGAAGGAGAGTTTCTGAAAGGCTTTTTTTTGAAACCTCCTTAGCTAGAGCTAAGGTTTGAGGTTAGCTGAGCATCGCGTGCCATTCTTGAAGGGTCCTAGGCACTGACTCATTTGCTTTATCATTTCTCATAAAAACAAGAGGTGGCAGCCATCACCAGAGAGCAAAGGGGTAACTTGGTGACTGATCTCGTTACTGAACTAAGGAGAGCACTCACACGCAAGGTTCAGAACCTCCCCACACCCAGAGAAACTCTGCCAGTTCATAGAAAAGAAGTTATTTCCACCCAAGAAGACAAGTGGCAACTGGAAACAGATGTGAAGAAAATAAGAATAAACACCTTTTTCAGAAATATAACAACTGTAACAAATAATCAGTTTTTCTAGCTCCCACCGGTACACCATGCTCTCAACTATATACTGCAAGTTAAGACAGAAGTGATCACGGTTCTGTATTTTTAAATTCTCTCGCTTTCTAAATACATCACTTCACTTTTAACAGTCCAAAGAGCTCTTTATAATTTACTTCCTCTAAGGTAAATTTAGGTGCAATTTTAATAGACTGGTAGGGGCAAATGCCTCATGCCCACCCAAAGTGTTGAGGAATGAGTGATGGACACAGTGAGCCAGGAGAAGCACAAAGTGATCAGTGCCCTGTGGGAAATAATGGGAATGGGAATGTCACAGATTTCTTCTTTTCTGGGTCACTGGGGCATGCCTTTTGATTGAGCATAACACAGATTAATGTCATCGCCTGTAGGTTTTGGAAGGAAATTGCAACAACTTTGGTTGATCACTTACTGGAGACGGGGAGAGACAGATACTTTTCTACTTTACAAACATATCTATTTCAATCCTTAAAACGACCAGGAGAATAAATATTTTTATTCCAATTTTAGAATAAGAAAGTGGACACATGGAGTTAATAGAAAAGGAGAGTAAAAATGATGGAATCCAGGCAGACTGGCCCCATTGTCAATCTGGAGTCTGAATGTTTCAAAAGCACATCTGTCTTTTTTGTGACCAATAACCAGCATTTTTGTATAACTATAATTAGTGAAGCATGTCCTCATATATTATCTCAATTTATCCTCATTAAAGCACAGATAGAATGTGCTATTCTTAAGCTTGTTACTCAGGTGAGAAAAACGAGTTTCAGGGAATTCTCAAGATCACTCATCCAGGAAGTGATAGAGCCACCACCAGAACCCAAATCTTGTGCCTTCAAATCAAATCCTCTCCTCTTTCAGTTTTGCCTCTCACCTCTCATCTCCACTCCCATCCTCTTATGATTCATGGGAAGGTTGTGAGCTGCTGTAGACTCTCACACCCACTTGCAAGCTGAACTGGAGCTTTAGCCTGTCAGCTATAGAGCTTCCTTGTAGTACTTGAATCTTTAATCAGTTATTTGCACCTTAATATGACAAAGGATATGAGATGAGGTTTTTTGGTGACACATTGTAATAACCCAAAGTTGTTAGTTTACATTAGGGCTCACTCCTGGTGTTGTATATTCTATGGGTTGGGACAAAGGCATAATGACATATATCCACCATTACAGTATCATACAGAATAGTTTCACTGCCCTAAAAATCCTCTGTGTGCCACCTATTAACCCCCCCTACTCCCCACAACCACTCATTTTTTTACTCTGAGATGAGTTTTTAACGGTAGGAAAAAAAATGAAAATTTGAACAAACAGAAATACAGAAGATGAGGGCATTTAGTACTTAAAATATGTGGGGTTATGTGGGTGGGAGAACTGAAGATCTAAGGAGAAACTGCAACTTTGTAAGTGAATTAGAGACACATCTTTCTCTTCCCCACCCATCCTCACATCTTGATAAAGACTCAGATCAGTGGTTTGCAAACATTTTTTTAAATTTAATTTAATTTTATTTTAAGTTCTGGGATACACGTGCAGGATGTGCAGGTTTGTTACACAGGTAAATATGTGCCACAGTGGTTTGCTGCGTCTGTCAACCCATCACCTAGGTATTATGCCCAGCCTGTGTTAGTTATTTTATCCTGATGCTCTGACAGGCTCTGACAGGCCCCAGTGTGTGTTGTTCCCCTCCTTGTGTACATGTGTTCAAAAACCCTATCTTGAAGTCAAAGCTTACATATATATACATCACATATTAGGTAAGAACATAATTGACATAAATTTGTGTTTGAATAAAAGCATAGCTATTTTAATCAGATTTATAGTCCTATATGTACTTCAGCATTCACTTCAGCTGTTTGGAAAAAAAGAAAAAAAGAACAAAATAAGAAGCTGGATCTCTCTCAACCCTTATGTCAAAATACATTTCTGGTGCAGTGATGTGCTAGAGTTGGCATGTATCAGCTGGCAAGAGCCAACTGTGCACATCTTTCCCTAACTCTGTGTTCAGTGAAGTCACATGAGCAGCTTGAAATTGGACATGATGGGAGTATTTACACTTTGGAAATTGGCAAATACTACAATTCAGAGCTTTTTGTTGTTGTTTTGAGAGCCAATTTTGTAGTCATTGCTACTGGTAGGAAAAAACTGGTATCTTATTAACTCAGAAGATAACATAGGAGTTTTCCTTTGAATATTTCCCAGTATGGTAGGGAAAGCTTTATAAAATCTAAAATCTTTTTCTAAAAGATACATTTTACACAAACACATAGACCAATGGAACAGAATACAGAACTCAGAAATAAGACTGCACATCTACAACCATCTGATTGTCGACAAACCTGACAAAAACAAACAACGGGAAAAGGGTCTCTATTTAATAAATGGTGCTGGGAGAACTGGCTAGCCATATGCAGAAAATTGAAACTGGACCCCTTCCTTGTACCTTATACAAAATTAAAACTCAAGACGGATTAAAGATTCAAATGTAAAACCCAAAACGATAAAAATCTTAGAAGAAAATCAAGGCAATACCATTCAGGACATAAGCACAGGCAAAGATTTCATGGTGAAAACAGCAAAAGCAATTGCAACAAAAGCAAAAATTGAAAAATGGGATCTAATTGAACTAAAGAGCTTCTGCACAGCAAAAGGAATTATCATTAGAGTGAACAGACAACCTACAGAATGAGAGAAAATTTTTGCAATCTATCCGATGGACAAAGGTCTAATATCAAGAGTCAACAAGGAACTTAAACAAATTTGCAAGAAAAAAATAAACAACTCTTTTTAAAGGTGGGCAAAGGACACGAATAGACACTTCTCAAAAGAAGACATTCATGCAGCCAACAACATATGAATAAAAGCTCAAAATCACCTATCATTAGAGAAATGCAAATCAAAACCATAATAGGACACAATTTCATGCAAGTCAGAGTAGCGATTACTAAAAAGTCAAGAAACAACAGATTCTGGTGAGGTTGCTGAGAAAAAGGAACACTTTTACACTGTTGGTGGGAATGTAAATTATTTCATCCATGTGGAAGACAGTGTGGCAATTCCTCAAACATCTAGAAGCAGAAATACCATTTGACCCAGCAATCCCACTACTGGGTATATACCCAAAGGAAAATAAATCATTCTATTTTAAAAATACATGCATGCGTGTGTTTATTGCAGCAGTATTCACAATAGCAAAGACATGGAATTAACCCAAATGCCCATCAATGATAGACTGGATAAAGAAAATGTGATATATATACACCATGCAATACTATGCAGCCATAAAAAGGAATAAGATCATATCATTTGCAGGGACATGGATGGAGCTGGAAGCCGTTATACTCAGAAAACTAATGCAAGAACAGAAAACTAAGCACTGCATGTTCTCACTTATAAGTGGGAGCCAAATGATGAGAACACACGGACACACGGTGGGGAACAACACATGTTGGGGTGTGTCGTGGGGGCAGAGGGAGGGAGAGCATCAGGAATAATAACTAATAGATGTTGGGCTTAACACTTAGGTGATAGGTTGATCTGTGCAGCAAACCACCATGGCACACGTTTACCTATATAACAAACCTGTACATCCTCCACATGTACCCCAGAACTTAAAATAAAAATTGATGAAAAAATAAAAGATACATTTTACTACAAAAAGTAAACATTTTCTGCCCTAAAAAGATATATAAACTATGTTACAATAAAAATTTCAAAACGGGGAAAAACATGCATACTTATAAAAAAAGGGCAAATTTTCTTATTATACAAAAAGCTCTAATAGGAAAAAGATCAATTCAATATAAAGCGAGTAAAGACATAAATTGGCAGTTAACAGAAATATAAATTGTCAATGAATATTTTATAAATGCTCAACCTCCTGCATAACTAAGTCCAAGTTGGAAAAAAAAAACTTTTTTAAAAGTTATAAAATGGCAAAATTATAGTGTGAGCTTCAATGTTGAGGGTAGGTATGGGGAAGCCCACTCATTCACTGTGGGACACTGTTAAATTAAATTGCATATTATTAAGTGAAATTTAAAATTCACATTCTTTTCAACTATTTTCAATTTTATTCCTAAGAATTTGTTTTACAGACTTTTGTATTCTCACAAAAATAAGTAGACGTGGATGATCATTGTGACATTGTTTGTCTATTAGTTATCTACTCCTGTGCTTAAAAATTACCCCAAAACTTACAAGTTTAAAGTCATAATAGACATCATTATCTCATAGAGTTTCTGTGTCTCGGTTATTGGAGAGCAATTTAGTTGAGTGGCTGTTTCATGGGGTTGTAGTCAACATGTTGACAGAGACTGCAGTCATCTCAAAGTCTTTCTGGGGCTGGAAGATCCAATTCCAATTTGACTTGTGGGCTAACAAGTTGCAAGAGGGCCAAGCTCCTCACCCCTTGCCTCCCAATATAACTGTTGGAGGATCTTCATGATAAGTTAACTGGCATCACCCAGAATGAGTAATTCAAGAAAATACAAGGCAGAGGCCACTATGCTTTTTATAACCTAGTCGTAGAAGTCATATGTTGCCATTTGCACAATGTCTTCTTGTTACACAGGACAGCCTAATTCAATGAGGGAAGGGAATACACAAGGAGATAATGCTCATTGGGGGCCATCTTTTGAGACTGTCTGCCACAGTTTGGAAGGACAAAAAAAACAAAGAAAGGAAAAGTATCGTAATATCCATTGATAAAGTACTGGGTAAATAAATTTTTAACCTTAATTAAATGTTATAGTGCATTTAATATAGTAATTAAATGTTATAGAGCTTTTAATATATATTTAATATGTAATATAAAAGTATAAGGTGTTTATTAAAAAGAAGGAAGCAGCCTAAATGTGTTGCTATGGAAAAATGCCCAAAATACACTAAAGTATATAAAGCACATATTTATATATTTATTATATGACTCCCTCAATATTTTTATAAAAATAGACATTTATGCATAGTTATATGCATAAGAGTGAGAAATTTCCTCAAAGATTTATAAGGAGATCTATCAGTGGGTGGTGAAACCTGGGGGTGAGATAGTGGTAGGGATATATAACTTTTTATTTTATGCTGTGTACTTATACTAGTAATGTTTGAAAAAAAGTTACAATGAAAATATATTACATTTATAATATTTAAAACTAGCAAAATTATGCTCCACAGAGCTCTACAGGACACATAGCCAAAGGGGAATATCATTTGAGCCAAGCTCAGACAGACTTCTCCCTGACTATCTCCTGCTCAGAGGAGCTGAGTATGTAGGCAGGAGAAACATACGTTGGTTTTCTGAATAGAGAACTGAGAGCTACCCAATCTCTAGTCTTCAGCCTTTGCAAAGCTGGATTAACAAGATGGTAATTATCCCAAAAGTAGAATTCTATTGTGGCACATTTCTCCCTATTCTGAAGCCATAGGGTCCATCAGAGAATCAGGAAGCTGAGAATCTGCAGGGATGGCAGGGTGTGCAGTCGGCAGCAGTTACACAGCATCACACCACAATGGAAAACCTCTCAGCAACTTGGTGTCAGCAAAACTCAGCTCCAGTGGATTTCCAAAGCATCCACTACTATTATAGCAAAGCCAGGGCATCTGAACACCTGTCTTAGAAGATTTTCAGGAACTGTAGCAGCTGGGAATTGAGTGAGCACTCTTGATGGATTACCTTGAAGTGATGGAGACCCAGGTTAGCCCATGCTCAGATGATTACAAGGCCAAGTTGGGGGTTTGAACCCTCAAAAGAAATCCTCCACTGAGTTGAGGAAAAGGATAGCTGAGAATTGTCTGCAGCAAGAAACCACAAAACCTCTGAGTCATAGAGCTTTAAAGGAAGCCTTCTAATAGCTTGTATCAAAATGCAAATAATATAATGATAAGAATTACACAGATGCAGTTAACATTTATTGAAGACTTATTTTTCATCTACTAATTATACTCATTTTGTAGATGAAAAAGATGAGAATTGGAGAAATTAGGCAATCTTCCCAAGGATATTACACATCCTTCAAAATTCTCAGTTTTAACAAATGATTCAAAAATGTCTTTTTAAAAAAATGAAAGTTTGATCAAACATTTTAAGAACTTCTGAAACATTTCTGCACAAGACAGTTTAAAAACCACTGCTTTGCTGTTTAACCACTGGAACCAGTAGGTGGAATTTATGGAAAGGTAGATTTCTGTTCAATATAAAATATAAATTTATTCATAACTAAATTATCCAATTATTAAATGAAATTTTCTGAGGGATAGTTAAGTTCTCCATCACTGGAAATGTTCAAGCAGAATCACTATTATTACCTGTTAGGTATATTAGAAGTGTGAGCAGCATACAATTGGATTTCCTTCCAAAACTAAGATCTGATGTTCTCTGAGAAGAGGCTTCACTTTTCTTTCTTTCTTTCTTTTTCTTTGTTCTTTCTTTCTTTCCTTTCTTTCTTTCTTTTCTTTCTTCTTTCTTTTCTTTTCTTTCTTTCTTTCTTTCATTCCTTTATTTTCTTTCTTCTTTCTTTTCTTTCTTTCCCTCTTTTCTGTCTTTCTCTCCTTCTTTTCTTTCTTTCTTCTTTTTTTCTTTCTTTCTTTTTTTTTTTCTTGAGATGGAGTCTCGCTCTGTCGCCCAGGCTGGAGTGCAGTGGCACGATCTTTGCTCACTGCAACTTCCGCCTCCCAGGTTCAAGTGATTTTCCTGCCTCAGCCTCCTGAGTAGCTGGGACAGGCACGTGCCACCAAGTGCAGCTAACTTTTGTATTTTTAGCAGAGACGGGGTTCCACCATGTTGGCCAGGCTAGTCTCAAATTCCTGACCTCAGATGATCCATCTGCTTCAGCCTCCCAAAGCGCTGGGATTACAGGTGTGAGCCACCGTGCCTGGCATTCACTTTGTTATTTCTCAGGTTAAATTGAGTCAAAACTTCTGATTACAGAAGGCTGAACTAAGTATATTTCCTGAAATTTTGGAGTTTTAATAGTAATAGTAAACATGTATAAAGCACTTACTATGTGCTTGGCACTGTTTTAATTGCTTTACATTTGTTAACATAGGTTATCTTTTCTACTGTCCTATTGAGGTATGTATTATTTATACAGAATTACATTGAATTCTAACCTCAAAATCTAGCTACCAAGTCCATGTTCTTCAGCAGTTTGTGATATTTATGCTACATATAGTGATACAGTTGCAAGTATATGACCCTACAAATGGATAAGAGTTTAGTGAAAACACTGCAAATAAATGAATAAACAGATGCAGGAAGTGGTTTGTTGCATAATAGGGAGTTTTTATCCATGTTTCTATAGTTGTGTCACCAAACCACAGGTTGGTACTTTGAAAAAAATCAGTGCTATAAAAGCTTTCATATCGTTAACATTCCTTAATTCTGAACTCAGTAAAAGCTTAATCAAAGATGGTATTAGGAGAATATGAGTTCTCTAGCATTTTTTATTTGTTTGTTTCCATAACTATAGGATTTGTTTTCAAAGAGTAACAACCATAAGACATTTACAGTTCCTTTCTTGAATGCAAATAATGGTTAGGGGCTGGAGTCACCTAAACTGTGAGACAAGGTATTGATTCATATTGAACTTTCATAATTCTGGTTCAGAGTGATGTCAGAGGCCAGACTATTTATTTATTTATTTATTTTTTTTTTTTTGTGGCAGGGTCCCTCTCTGTCGCCCGGGCTGGAGTGCAGTTGCGTGATCTCAGCTTACTGCAACCTCCGCCTCCCAGGCTCAAGTGATTCTCGTGCCTCAGCCTCCCAAGTAGCTGGGATTACAGGCACATGCCGCCACACCTGGCTAGCTTTTGTATTTTTAGCAGAGACTAAACAGGGTTTCACCATGTTGGCCAGGCTCGTCTCAAACTCCTGGTCGCGAGTGATCCGCCTGCCTTGGCCTCCCAAAGTGTTGGGATTGCAGGTGTGAGCCATGGCACCCAGCCCAGACTACTTTTTCTCAACACTTGGCTCTGTGGGGGTGAGCAAAAGCTTCAACCCTCCACACCTCAGTTTTCTCATGCATGCAATGAGAATAACTTCCTCGGGGTTATTTCAGATATTGACTAAGTTAACTTAAGTAATTTTAGAACACTGTCTGGCACCCTCAGTGTTGGGTATTAGCACTAGCTGGTGTGAAGAGAGATAGAGCATCTAAATGTAAATTTAAGTTTACAAAGAGATAAATAATTTGACTGAGTGTTATGTGAGAGTCAGGTGACAGTTACAGATACCAAATATACCTGGGTTTAAAGAGAGGTGTGACTGTTACGGGTGGCAGTGTTGTGGCCCACAGGGGCAGACTCTCAGGGTGAGGATACTTGAGCAGGGCGAGGAAATGTATTATTTTGTTCACCTTTGATGTGGCCCACATTCAAATGCTTCACAAGTACAACGTTCTCAGCTAAGCTAAGGTGGTCTTCAATATGCACTTGATCACAACGGAAAAAAAAAAAAACAAAGAATGAAAAAGTTAAACAACAGGTGGGAAGTCAATGCTGAATAAAAAATTAAAATACACAGAAGTTAACATGTTATTTCCTTCCTAAATAAAACACATGTGCATGTGAAAATACATGTATAATATTCTGATATATTTATAAATACCTGTCCTTGAATTGTTTTTCATTTCTCCTCATCAAATTACTGAATTTTCCTAGCTTAAAAATTATTATTTTTGATTTTGACTAGAGAAAGTGAAAGGCAATTTACTGACACATCTATCTATATTACATAAACATACATGCTCACATATACTTTCCACGGGGACGGGAAGAATCATGATGTGAAAATGACTAAACTCTTTCTCTCTGACTGATCTAGTCTCCTCTTCTTTCTACCTTTAAAGTGCTGAACAGTCATTTGCCCAGCTTTCTATGTATCAAATATCTGATTGTTTTTTTTAATGTCTTCACTGTGTCTTTAACTGATTTCCTGAATACCTAATGTCCACATAACACTTAACAGCTTGTAAAACTCTTTCCCACATGTTATTTTATTGACTTCCCACAGTAATTTTTGGAGGTACACATTACTCATTCTCTTTTACAGAGGAGTTAAGAGTAGAGTCTGTGTGATGTCCCCCAAATCACACAGCTGTGACTGGTCTGAAATATGGGCTCAGGTTGTATGGGAATACTACCAAAGATTTCAGAAATGATCGTTATGCATTTACGGGTCCTCTGGTGCCTGGTTATAAAGTAAAAGGGTGAACAATTCAGATTTATATTTGAATCTCTGTCTATAAAGTTTTTTTGTGTTACAGCCACTTGTCTTACTTTTATTTCATTTTTGTTTTTTTTTCTCTTCTATCTGAAAGAAAGCTAGAGAGTTACTTCCCCTTGCAAGCTTCAAAAACCTGCCAGGCAGAGACTGATTCCCACAACCCCTCTCTGTGGTCTGGGCTTCAGGGAACAAGAAGTAGAGTGGCGGACCACATTCTTCCTCTAGTAGCAGAGACACACTGGACCACTGGGTCCTGGGAAACTTTTCCCAGGGACTGTCTTTATTGGTCCACTCTCACCACAATAACACACACTCAAACAAGCACTCACGTAACCCTGTATACAGCTACATCAGCACCCAGAAAATGTGGCCTAATGTAGCAAAGGTAATTCCTACCGTAAAGTCCTTTAGCAGAAATGGTTCACGATGGGCCTATAATAATGTAAGGAATTTTTACAAAGAGCCAGGGGTAGGGCACAGGGAGAGGGTGGGGAAGGGCCATTAGGGGAGATGTAAGCAGGACACTTAAGATGGACCAGGAACTTATTCGAAAGCAGTAGTTAACAACCAGAAGGGAGAAGAATTTCACCCAACCCAGGAAATAGGAACCCGTGGCCTAACGACCCCTTGGGAATCCTGAGTCTTTAGCGGAAGGTGTGAGAAAAAAGGAGTAAAGTGAAGTATAACTGAAGCTTCAGGAATTAGAGAAAATGGAAAGCGTGCATGTAGGAAGGAAAAGAAAGACAAGGTGGAGGTTAAAGGCAAGTTGCAGGTTTTAGTGGCATGGTGATTAATTTTATGTCAACATGGTGGGGCCATAGTGCCCAGATATGTGGTCAAACGTTATTCTGGATGTTTCTGTAAGAGTGTTTTGGATGAGACTAACATTTAAATAAGTGGACTTTGAGGAAAGCAGTTTGCCCTTTATAAAGTGGGTGGGCCTCATCCAGTCAGTGGATGTTCTAAACAGAACAAAAGACTGACCTTCCTGAGCAAGAGAGAATTCTGGCAGCAGGCATGAACTGCAGATTTGGGACTTGCCTGTCGCTATATTCACCAATTCCTTAAATAAAGCTATATACAGACATACACACATGCATCCTGTTGGTTCTGTTTCTCTGGAAAACCCTAACTATCACAAGCAGGCTGTGGTCATCAAGCTACATACGGAGGGATATGAAGCTGGTGAACAAAAAACAGGGATATAGCAGGAAGCCAAACTGCGGCTCTATTAGGCAAGCATTTGGACACTGACCTTGCTCTTGGCCTCATCTTAATTTCCCACCATTAGTTTCCCTTTGTCAACTTTTCTTATTTTTAATTGAATTCATCTCATTATATTTTATGCATTATTGTATATGTCACCTTAAGTCCTTTCTGGGACAAATTAGAAGTATAAATAAATAGATTATCGTCATTTGGAGCAATTATGTAAGACTAGATTTAGATTCTCTACAAATAAAGAACAGACATGAATTACACAAATCAAGAAAAAATGATGAAGAGATATAGATGATAAATGACATAAAATTTAAAAGATGTGCAGTAGAAATCCAAGTGTGTATGCAAGGGAAAGTAGTTTAGTCATAGGATAGAAAGTATTGAGATTAATCAAGAGGCTAAAACATCAAACCACAGAGATATAAGCAAGAAGCAAAAACTCTTCATTTAAAAAAAAAGTTTACAAATCAAAGAAAATGCATTTTGTGTTAGTATGCCCACCTAAATTTTTTGAACATTATGTAATTAAAATATTTTCTGATGGGAGAAATTAAAAGGTTCAAGAATGAAGATGTACGAGGTCATGAAAACATAATGCTGTGTTCTCTTTGTAGAGTAAGACTTCTTACTCTAAAACAATTCTGAACTAATAAAAATTCAGGTGTACTTTTGCCCTATGTCAATAAGATGAGTTGATGGGCTTTTTGACTTTACCTAAGATTATAGCAAAGCACTAATAAATTGAAGAACAACAGCAGTTAACTTAGACTTTCACACCACAAAAGCAGAGTAAGAATGAGAGGACTCCACCCCAGCTACCCACACAAGAACCGGGCCAGGGTAAAAATCAAACTCTGTTGTGGCCTGAGACACAGGGTTTGATTTTTACCCTGGCCAGGTTCTTGTGTGGGTAGCTGGGGTGGAGCTACCCACACAACAGGAACAACATTGAGAGGAAGCCCAAAGATTTCAGGGAGAAGCATTCTTCAACTTGTTACCCATTTTTCCTAAACAGAAAGTGTCCTTCAGTCTCATGCTTTGCTTATCCCTGTGGTATTTACACCAAGCAGACCATGAAGTGATGACGCTGTGGTGGCAGCACAAAAAAACTACGTTGGAGTTTTGAAGCATTGATAGCATTTCCTTCAAATTGTCACTAAAATTTAATTTGAAGAAAATAAGGTAGAGCTGTAAAAACCAGAATATGCTTTTCTTTTAGTGTCTTTCTATACAAACAGAAATATACCCAAGTTCCTCTGGAACTCATGAGACATCTTCATGATTGAGCCAGAGGGCTGCTGTGTTTAGAAAACATAACCCTAGACACAGTGATCAGTGATTTAAATGTAACTTCTCAACTCTCAAGCAAAAACTTGAAAAAGGTCACACATCTGAACCATTGTCCAGCACCCACTTTATAAAATACCTTCCCCTATACCTTGAAGTGTACAAAATCTGTGACTTAGTTTGCATTTTATAAACAATAGTTTTACTTATTATTAATATAGACAGAAAAGACATTTGGGCACCATGTATAAAGTTCTATGAATCTTTAAGAATAATTGGAACCTGTTAAAGAATACTTTTCTCAGAACATATCTTACTTCTTAAAGTTAAAACTAGTTAGAAGATAACGTGTATTTTATTCAGCTCAACAGTGAGGTCAAAAACAGGAAGAGGTCTTTAAGAACAGTGGTAATTGTAATGGCAACACATGATAAAAACTAAAGTAACAGAATGGAAAGTTTTTTCTAATAAGAAGCATCTATATGATAAAAATATGCACAATTAAAATGTTTTGAGGGCTTAAAAATCCATGGCCTTTACTCTTTAATATTTTTATTAATCTAATAAATAAAATCAGTTAAACAATCAAATAGTAGTAACAGGTTATGACAAAACCCAGCAATTCCCTTTCCATTTCTATTCATCCCAACCCTGCTGCCCAAAAGCAACAACTTTTAAATCTTTTTGATCTTTCTATTTACCTCTGTATTTCAAAGTTTAATCTCTTATCTGTTCTATTATATATTAATTAGAAGCCTGCCTGTCTGTGGTCTCTTTACTTATTTTTTCTCTTTCTCTTATATTTGGAGATTTTTCCTCAAATATCTGATGACCCTGGCTATCTATTATTCTTTCTAATGTTTTCTCATTGATTCAAGTCATTTTGTTTGCTCTTATTTTTATTATAAGTTCTAGGGTACATGTGCACAACGTGCAGGTTTATTACACAGGTATACATGCGCCATGTTAGTTTTGCTGCACCCATCAACTCATAATTTACATTAGGTATTTCCCCTAACGCTATCCCTCTCCCAGCCTCCTACCTCCCAACAGGCACCGGTGTGTGACGTTCCCCTCCCTGTGTCCAAGTGTTCTCATTGTTCAACTCCCACCTATGAGGGAGAACATGCAGTGTTTGGTTTTCTGCCCTTGTGATGTTTTGCTGAGAATGATGGTTTCCAGCTTCATCCATGTCCCTGCAAAGGTCATGAACTCATTCTTTTTTATGGCTGCATAGTATTCCATGGTGTGTATGTGCCACATTTTCTTTATCCATTCTATCATTGAGGGACATTTGGGTTGGTTCCAAGTCTTTGCTTTGTGAATAATGCCGCAATAAACATACATGTGCATGTGTCTTTATAGTAGCATGATTTATAATCCTTTGGGTATATACCCAGTAATGGGATAGCTGGGTCAAATGGTATTTCTAGTTCTAGATCCTTGAGGAATCGCCACACTGTCTTCCACGATGGTTGAACTAATTTACACTCCCACCAACAGTGCAAAAGCATTCCTACTTCTCCACATCCTCTCCAGCATCTGTTGTTTCCTGACTTTTTAATGATTGCCATTCTAACTGGTGTGAGATGGTATCTCATTATGGTTTTGATTTGCATTTCTCTGATGACCAGTGATGAGCATTTTTTCATATGTCTGTTGGCTGCATAAATGTCTTCTTTTGAGAAGTGTCTGTTCATATCCTTTGCCCACTTTTTGATGGGGTTGTTTTTTTCTTGTAAATTTTTTTAAGTTCTTTGTAAATTCTGGATATTAGCCCTTTGTCAGATGGATAGATTGTAAAAATTTTCTCCCATTCTGTAGGTTGCCTGTTCACTCTGATGGTAGTTTCTTTTGCTGTGTAGAAGCTCTTTGTTTTAATTAGATCCTATTTGTCTATTTTGGCTTTTGTTGCCATTGTTTTTGGTGTTTTAGTCGTGAAGTCTTTGCCCATGCCTATATCCTGAATGGTATTGCCTTGGTTTTCTTCTAGGGTTTTTACAGCTTTAGGTCTTACATTTAAGTCTTTAATCCATCTTGAGTTAATTTTTGTATAAGGTGTAAGGAAGGGATCCAGTTTTAGCTTTCTACATATAGCTATCCTTGGCTATCTATTCTCATAAAGAGGCACTAAGAAGCAATTGGAAGCTCTGGGAGGAAATTAGGGGCAAAGAAAAGAGCGAATAATTTTGTAGTGAAAATATTAAAGCCTCCAGCAGTATTTTTTTTTTCTCTAGAACTATTCATTATCTATTTGGGAAAAAAAAAAAAAAAAAAGCCCTTGAATCTCCTGCCCAGCTGGAGACCAAGTTCCCATAAAGAAACGGGGCAGCTGAATCGCTAGAGCCCTCAGTCAGTAGCTCACTTGCTCACTTTCAAGAAATCCCGTATTTCCAGCCCCAGTCAATTATCTGCCTTTGAAAGGTTTAAATAACAGGGGGAGATGCTTAAGGCATAAGAAAGAAAACAGTGACTATTCAATATTCTATATGCAATATGATTTAACTACATTAAAATGTGCATAAAATAGCTAGAAAGAAACACACCAAAATTTTGGGTATTTATGGTTATTTCTGAGTGGTGGAATAAAATGTAATTATATCCTTAATACCGTTGTTTATTTTCCAAGATTTCCACAAAGCATACACACTAATTTAAATATGTGGGAAAAAATACTTGATTTTTAAAGAAACACATATCAGGATGCCAACAAGAAAACCCACAGAAGTGATTGTTAGTATCAGAGTAAGAGTTTTTCTGATCCTATCTTAAAAGATTTTAATTAAATACTTGATATACACATTAATATTTATAAAATATGAGTAAGATACTAAGAAATATTCTATTAATATATTGAAATGTTGAAATGGCCACTTGTATATCAGAATCCAGCTGTAGAACACTACTAAGAACTTTGAAGCCATCTGTGAATCCTGCCTCAGTTCCATTCTCCATTCACCTGAATTTGGTATTTGTCATTAGCTTTTCATTAGTTTTATCACTTATGTGTATCTTTAAATAGCCTATGGCCTAGCTTTGCATCTTTTGAATTTTATACAAATGGAACCACATTGCATGTATTGTTCTGCAGGTTATTTTATCTTCACTCAATATCTGTGATATTCATCCATATTAATTTTCCCAGTTCTATAATTTATATACACATAACATGAGTCTAGGGCATTTCATTTTATTAATATACCAGAATTTATTTATCTATTCTTCCATTTATTAAACTTGGTTTGCTTCTAGATTTTGTCATTGCAAACAATTTTACCTCTTCTTTTCTAATCTTTGTATTTCTAATTCTTTCTCTTGTCTAAACTTATTAGCTTAGCATCTCTAATACAATATTGAATAATAGTAGTGATACTGAAGATCCTTATCTTGTTTCTGCCTGCTAATTTCTCTTTTTCCTTTTCTTCAGTTTGCTTGGTTGTCTTGTAAAATTTCTTGATTGAGAAATAGTTTATTTTCATTTTTTCTTCTTTATCAATATAAATATTTAAACCTTTAAGAAAACACTGTATTAGTTATGTCTCATAGGGTGTATATTATATTATCAGTATTTCCTAGATATGAGTAATTTTGGTTTATATTTCCTCTCTGATCCAAGACTGGGCTAAGAAAAAAAGCTGTTTTAATTTACAAGATGTTGGAGTTTTTAGTTTTTTATTTGCTTGTTCATTTTTGTCTTATTGTATTATGATTAGAGAATGTTGTCAGTATAATTTCTGTTTTTTAAAATTTCTTATGGAGTTTGTAATTTAAAAGAGAATTTTGTCAATTTTTATGAATGTCCCTAGGTACTTGGAAGGGTTGTCTCTATTTTCAGGGTTCAGAGTTCAAAATATATATAAGTTAGAGATACTTTGTTACTCATGTAATTTAGGTCTTCTACATCTTTAATATGCTTCCCCTGGCTTGCTCTGTCAGGTACTAAGTGAAATAATTCAACAGCTTCAAGTGTGCATCAGTCTAGCTCCTCCAGTGGATTTTTTTCTCCTTGTGAATATAGTTATGTACTTTGGTCCATTGATATTTATACCTTTTTACATTCGCATTTTAAGTACCCTTTTCTTATGTTATGCTTTTAGATGTGAATTCCATGATGGCAGGTATGAGTATCATAACTCCTTCATTTTTTTAAGTTTGCACTTGCCTGGTATAGCTATCGTTTTTTACTTTCTGAAGCATTTTGTCTTAAAGGTATCTCTTTTATATAGCATCTATTTCTTTATGGTTCCACTTGAAATATTTTAACAGTATGTTATGATACTTTTATTTATTGACATGTATGTCATTTTTTATTTATTGATAGGATGGGTATGTTTGCTATAGCTTTATCATACGGTTCTTGTTGTTTTCTAAATTTGTAGTTTAAAGTCTCTCACTTTAGTTTGGTTTATATTTCTAGTCTACTGATTACCTTTACTATATTGTATTTAACATCTTCATTCTCCATTTCTTTAGACAGTGTCCATAGTTTTCTCTAAAACCAATGGGAAATTAGCATCCTTTCACTTCCTGCCCTGTAACTCTGGCCAGAGGCAAGAAGCCAAGCTTTATGGTCATTATATTCTTTCTTTGGTTTATCAAGACATTCCGCTTTCTTCTCCACTTTCATTTTTAGTCCATCAAATTGTAAAAGCGTATACACTATTTGAATAAGCAATTTTTCAATTACAAGCTGCTGATTTTTTACACCCAAAATGTGCTTGCTTATTTGTGAAATACCCACGTAATTAGATCAATTTATTGTAGACATAATGAAGTCACACACAAACAGAGCTTTTGAAATGATAAAAATGTTTTCTTACCTTTCTTCACTGAATCACACACACCCCCTGGGGTATAGACTCTAAATTGAATACACACATTTAGATGAATAGCCCTCAATCTTTTTAGAATTGTGTTTCCTCTGAGAGTCAAATTAACATTATTCACTCTCAGACAAAAATGTTCACATTTTCTCAGGCAACTCACAGTTCAGAGATGGCCAAGGAACTCAGATGCTAAGCATTTAGACATTCAACATTACTGGAATTATAGACATTGCCAACTTCAGAATCTCCCAATCATAAAGTGAGACATGAAACACAGTGGAGACATTTGACAAGACATAAACAGCATAGTCAAATTAGCCATGCTTGATTAAATATGTAATAACTCCTTTAGATAATCTGTCCAACAACAGCATAGTTCAACAAGAGCCAGATTTCAGATAATTCTCTCATTTCTCTCCTTTGCCTCTCCTCTTTTTCTGTCCTGTTCTCCACCTCTTCTCTCTTGTTTCTCCTTCTTCCTCCAGGCACTTTTTCATTCTCCCTCCTCCTTCCTCGCTTTTCTTTACTTTCTCCTCCTCCGCTCCCCACCAAAAAAACAAACAAAAAAACCCCTGCAGATTAGATTTTCTGCTCCACCTACTGGTTCTTTGAAGAATCTCATATTCTTGAGAAACTGGAGACACTACCTGGTATGTTAATGGAAATAATTTTATCATCTAAATTTTAGTATCTGAGAAGACCTTGATAATGTATAGACTAGGATCATTTTTAAGTGTTAACTTAAATCCCAATTTATCAAACATACTAACATAGAGTATAGAATATGTTAACATCTTCTATTTGGAAACAACTATTGTAATATTTGAGCCTTTATTACAATCACATCCCACTTGTCTCTTTAAATTTCCTTCCTCCTATTCTATTTGTTCAGATAGCTGCTTCTCAGCTGTTTTTCCTGATACCTCATCCCATGTTCATTTCTCTGCCCCCAGTTCGGTCTGTGATGCTCTTTTATTACACTGCATGCACTTCCTTGGGTGGCTTACCTTCTTCCACTTCTTCAACTACCACTTTTACAAAATTGGTAGACTTGTGTTTCTAGACTGAGCTCTCCTGAGTTCACATCTCTAAATACTGGTACAGGCAGCTTGCAAGCATTTCAAGCACCTCAAAACTGCTCTTCTCATTTTTGTTAATGACATTTAATCTGCTTCAATTATCTATTGCTGTTTAGCAAACCACTCCAAGCTTAATGACATATAACAGCAACCATTTTATCACGCTCACAGATTCTACGAGTCAGGAATTCTGATAGGGCACAGCAGCGATGGTTTGTCTTTGCTCCACACACGAGGGCACGTCAGCTGAAGACTGCCTCTTGCTGTTTGGGGAGATACCATATCTCCCACACATTACTAAGATGAAGAGTCGGGGTGGGTGGCAGAGAGGTAAAGATGAAAGTAGGTCCTTATTTTTGCTTCTTAGGAATACATTATTTTTAAGCACCACACTCACGTTGAATAGCATATAAGATCAAGTACACATTAAAAAACAAAAAGTACTTTCAGCAGAATTTGTATTGAGGTAGTTTTTTGGTTTTTTTTTTTTTTTTTTTTTTTTTTTTTGAGACAGAGTTTCGCGCCATCGTGCAGGCTGGAGTGCAGTGGCACGATCTTGGCTCACTGCACTCCCTGCCTCCCAGATTCAAGCGATTCTCCTGCCTCAGCCTCCTGAGCTGGGATTACAGGTGCCCATCACCACGCCTGGCTAATTTTTGTATTTTTAGTAGAGATGGGGTTTCACCATGTTGGCCAGGCTGGTCTTGAACTCCTGACCTCAGGTGATCCACCCACCTTGGCCTCCCAAAGTGCTGGGATTACAGGCATGAACCACCATGCCCAGCCTGTATTCAGGTAGTATTAATTTAAATGTTCTTTGAGGACATCTGAACTAGTTATTTTTAATAAACTACAGTTTGAACTACAAGAAATTGATGAATTTCCATATTATACTAATGATTAGAAGAATGTCAAGCAGCAGGTGTGGAACAGATTCTAAAAGCCTGTCTGCCTCATCAAGTCAGAAAGCGGAAGCAACCTTGACCAGATCTGAGCATAGATAAATTGCTATAAAGACTTTTATTTATGAAAGCATTATTCACTTGCTATTACATAAGAGGCGTTCAGCCAGTACAGCTTTGTGAACTTTGATACCTCTCAACCATCTCATAAGAAAACACATCCATGACAGAGTCAATGTTGCAACTCTAAATGACTGCAAAGTCAGTTTACTTTCCTAGGTGGCTGTATTTACATCAACCCATTGAAACCATGATGGGTTAGATTATGACAAGTTTTATGTTCAAACACATTTTGAAATATGAAGAGATTAACAGTAAAATGATTATTGAAAATACTGTTTGAATGAGCTTAGCATCTAGAATAGAGCTGGCTACACTGATTGGAAGAGGAAATGCAGTTCAACTACCTTGCTCTGCTGGTATATGTTAGTGAATATCCAGTATAAAACCACTTGTAGGCCGGGCACGGTGGCTCATGCCTGTAATCCCAGCACTTTGGGAGGCCGAGGCGGGTGGATCACCTGAGGCAGGATTTCAAGACCAGCCTGGCCAACATAGTGAAACCTTGTCTCTACTAAAAAAACACAAAAAATTAGCCGGGTGTGCTGGCTCATGCCTGTAATCCCAGCACTTTGGGAGGCTGAGGCGGGTGGATCACCTGAGGTCAGGATTTCAAGACCAGCCTGGCCAACATGGTGAAATCTTGTCTCTACTAAAAAAATACAAAAAATTAGCCGGGTGTGCTGGCTCATGCCTGTAATCCCAGCTACTCGGGAGGCTGAGGCAAGAGAATCGCTTGAACCCAGAAGGCGGAGGTTGCGGTGAGCCAGGATCGCACCATTGCACTTCAGCCTGGGCGACAAGAGTGAAACTCTGCCTCAAAAAAAAAAAAAAAAAAAAAACACTTGAAGAAACAGGTCTGTCAGTGCATTATTCTGTTTTCATACTGCTATGAAGAACTGCCTGAGACTGAATAATTTATAAAGGAAAGAGGTTTAATTGACTCAGTTCAGCATGGCTGGTAGGCCTCAGGAAACTTATTATCATGGCAGAAGGCAAAAGGGAAGCAAGGCACCTTCTTCACAAGGCGGCAGGAAGGAGAAGTGCCAAGCAAAGGAGGGAAGAGCCCCTTATAAAACTATCAGATCCTGTGAGAACTCACTCACTACCACGAGAACAGCATGGGGGTGGTTTACCCCCATGATTCAATTACCTCCACCTGGTCTCGCCCTTGACACCTGGGGATTTGGGGGATTACAATTCCAGGTAAGATTTGGGTGGGGACACAAACCCTAACCATATCAGTGAGGTTTTATGTTGTACAACTTACGACTTGATTTCAGGTAACAGTACAAGGGAATTTAGTCAAGCCATTTACAAATGTCTAAGCATCGCTACTTCAATGTGCTAATTTAGGTTTATTATGAAATTGGATTGTTATGTGTTTCTTTGGGAAGAAAGATGAAATTTTAAAATGTGAGATTTCAAATACATAATTCATACTTGTGGCAGGGATAATACAATACATCCTTGAAAACAATTTCTAAATGGGCTTTTAGAGATACTGGGAACTTCTGTTTTCACAGACTAGGAATAAGACAGTTACACAGACAACTAAACAACACTAAGCTTGATACTACAATATACTGCAAAACAGTGTTGGAAAACAAAGGTTAACACATCATTCACTGGGTAGCAGGTACTATAAATAAGGAAAGATCCACCTTCAATATTTTGTAATAAGTGGGATATGGATTGAATAACTGTAAATAGAATATGTTCAGAGCAACACTAAAAGTAAAATGTGCTGAAAGGGTAGAAGAGATCGACTCCAAGGAAGGTTTCTTGAAGATTTAAAACGGGCATGGAAGGATGAGCGGGCGCATAAGACATTCCAAGCAGAGATAGCAGCAGCCTGAGAAAAGGCCAGAGGGGGTATAATTTGGGGGAAGTTCAGGAAAAGTGGTGAGTGGTGAGTATATGGTCTGAGACTGAAGTGCACAGAGAAATGTAGAAGATAAATCTGAAACACGAGGTAGGGTTTAAATGGTGGATTGCTTGAATGTCAGACTGACTTTAGAATTCTGTCCGGAGAGGAGATTCTTTGACTATTTCAGCAGGGTGGTGATAATGGGACCTAGGAAAATAATTCTGAAGAGAGGGAAAGGTCAGAGTGCCCAGAGGCAGGGAGAGCATTGCAAAAGTTCAGATGAGAAAGTATGTGAGACTAAAGTAGGGTGGTGGCAAAGGGCAGAGGAAGGAAACCAGGAGTCATTTCAAAGGGGGACTCAACAGGAACTGTTAGGGTAATGTGGAGGGTTAAGAGTCCAATCTATTTCATGGTTTTGAGTGTGGAAGGCTGTGTGGAGGTTTTGAAGATGACTGGGATCCAATTTCCTTCCACTCGAATCTGGAACTGGCCTTAATGACAGACTTGTCAGGAGTCCAGTGGAATGTGGAGAAAATGACACTACATAACCTCAGTGTTTAGAACAGAAAACCACCACACTGCCTTTGCCTTGTTCCATGGAATTCATGTTCTGAGCCACCCATAGGCAATGCAGCCTGCAGTCCAAGATGAGCTGAGCCTTTGAGTCATCCTCACCTATGTACAGACATGCAAGTCAAAAACCTGCAGAAGATTCCTGCCTCTAAATATTGTAACAGCAAAAGACACATGGAAGGATAAGTCATAAAGAAACATTTGGCTTTTCAAATCTTGTACTCCTTAGCATGCAGAAGCACTTATCTCAAATACTCAGCTGACTAGGAGGGTCAGCAGAGTACAGTGATGAACAGAAAATAGTGGTTAAAAATTTGCTCCAGAGAATTTCCATCTCTCCCTTCCAGACACCCTTTATTACCATGAATCTGCATGCATAAGACAGTTAGGTGTTCAGGTCATTTGGAGGTGCACTGTGGTGTTCAGGTAGACTGAATTAACACCAGTAAGAATTTGAAAGAGAAATTCACTTTGAATAATAGTAGGATGATCTATTTTCCAGTAGTTATGCAATTCTTTTCAGACATAGCCTAATCCATAGTAGAAATGCATGGTTATTGAAGAACTGAAAACAAATGCACAGAAAAATTTTATCTTCATTTACCCGCCATAGCTTTAAACACAACTAAACTGGCTAGCATTTTAGCATTATATCATCATTATGTAGTGATTTCCTATTTTTTAAAAGCTAAACTGAGGTTGATCTGAACATTTGTTCCTATATGCCTATATTGTTTTTTCCTAGTATTGGCTTTATTGAAGTATTATTCACATATACAATAAAATTCCATGATTTTAAGTTCAGTGAATTTTGATAAATGTATATACAGTCTAATAACCATCACCACAATCAAGATGTAAAACATTTAAATCACCTCAAAATACTCTTTTGTTCCCTTTCACAAACCTGCATCCCCTAGCCCCTGCCATCCATTGATCTGCTTTCTGTCATTAAAGCTTTGCTTTTTCTACGTTTTCTTACAATGTAGTCATATAGTAAGTACTTTTATGTGTGGCTTTCACTTGCCATAATGCTTCTGATGTTCACCCATGTTACTGTCATTAGCAATAATTATTCCTTTTCATTGCTTAGTATTTTAATATATGCATATATCACAAGTTATCTGCTCACCTGCTGTTAGCCATTTGAGTTGTTTCTAATTTTCGACTATTGAATAAAGCTGCTATGACCATTGAGTACAAAACTTGTATTTTTCTTGAGTAAAATACCTAGGAATGAGGAACTATGGCATTAGTGTAGCTGAGCCTTGAACAACACAGGTTTGAACAGTTTTGCTTCTTCACAGATTTTCTTCCACCTCTGCCACCCTTGAGAGAGCAAGACCTACTCTTCCTCTTACTACTCCCACTAAGCTTACCCAACATGAAGACAATGAGGAGAAAGACCTTTACGATGATCCACTTCCACCTAATGAATAGCAAATATATCTTCTTTCTTATGATTTCCTTAATAACATTTTCATTTCTTTAGCTTGTAAGAAAAGTATATAATACATATAACATAAAACGTGTGAATTGACTATGTTATTGGTCAGGCTACCAGTCAACAGTAGGCTATTAGTGATTAAGCTTTGGGAGAGTCAAAAGTTATACAAGGATTTGAAACTGCGTGCGGTAAGGAGGAGTTGGGGCCCTTAGCCCTAATGTTGTTCAAGGATCAACTGTACTGAGAAATATTTGCGTTTTCCTATATTATCCTGGTAACAAAAAATATAAATATTTCTTAGTCTTATTTCATAATAAAATTTATTAGCAGATCTGTTGTAAGTCAGTTGAAGAATCCATACATTTTCCAGCCCTAAAAAGGCCACACACAATCACAAACATTCAACGTGTCCCAAGATAATGATATGTATGAGATGCTGTTCCTTATAAACTTTATTATGAAGCAAATAAAGTAATACACTCATAATATATGAACAAAGAAGTCATACATTGAGAATCCTGTTGTGATGTTAAGAGCAAAGAGCTGCAGAATCTATAATATAAAAAAGAGGACATTTTCAACGTGTCCATTTTCCTAAGAAATGTGTGTATGAAATGCCTCCAAGTTTCTCATACTATATATATTTGCTTTAAAGAAGGAAATAATTTCTCATTTCATTTTCCAAATGAGAAACATTGCCTAAATTCATGACATCCCTAGGATTATTCTTAGTCTCAACTTCCACATGGAGATGTCTGAAATAGAAAACTTTAAGTATCAGAATTCAGGGATGTAAGCTTTCACATTCAAAAGTGCAGAGAATCCCAACATTAACAAACAATGGTTCCACAAAAATCAAAATTACAACTTAGACATCCCTTAAATAATAGTAATGTCACTTTAGAGTTTACAAACTACAGAAATAACTGAATTGTAACACATGCAGAAATTAAGAATATTTCAAGTGCTTCCAAATACCTATTAGAAAAATGTGTATCTACTTGACAATATTATGTTCTCTGGAGAAAGATATATAAAGATTACATCAGAGACTTCAGTATTGACAAAGTAAAATTTTTACCTTCAAGTTGCATTCTAAAATTACTATGAAGTCTCAACTTCACTGAATTAATGAAAATAAAATATATTTCACTACAGATTTTTGTGGCAGAAAGGAAAACTTTAAAAAATACATGGAACAAAAACAAGATGAGGTTTCCTGATACACATAATACTATTTACATTCCCTTATCTCAATACTTGGAAACTCAATGTCCTATTTTGTAAACTAGTCATATAAAATGACACTAAAATTATAAATGAGGTTTAATCAATTGACTCTGACAATCTGCCATCTCATCATTCATCACCGACAGCATTCAAAACATGTTATCACCTGCCCACGAGGTAGGGTGCAGAGTGGAGAAGACTAAGGCATGGGTAACTGCCACACAGTGGCAAAGTGCCGACCAGCGGCATGGAGAGCACACATCCTGTGCCCTCCAAACCCCTGCACAGCCACTCTGCCTGCATCAACGCACCCAGTCCCTTGGATGGCGTAGAACTTCCAGAATTTCAGCTTCTTTGGAATTCTCTGAGGGTGAATGCATGTACTCCCATCTATGCATGTCCAAAACAAAAGCAAAAAGATCATAAAAAATAATGACACACATACCTCTTTACTTAAAATAAATGAAAAATAAAATCCTAAGAATAAAAAAAAAAGCCTTATACTTCTTTGTTTCTACTGTGCCTGATGTGCCTTGTACCAACTTGACCTTTAAAAAAACTATTTGCCAAACAAATAGTTGCTTAATAAGTCTTGGGTATGCTTTGGCTAACATTAATATCCCAGAGCCAAAATACACCTTTAATATAAACCAGGGTTTCATAAAGTGTAGAACCTCAGGTGATCCACGGGCAAACTTTCTTTAGCTTAATACTTATGCATACCTCTTCTCAGAAAAACAAATAGGCAGAGAAGGTCCATCTCACCTCCTAGCCACCAGGACTCAGCCTGTGTTCTCTCTCCCTCTAGTCTCTCCTTGCCCTCACAGAATTGTGGCATTCACCATGGTACCACTTAAAATACCCAATTTGATTTGCCTTATTTGACTGTGATTTTCTTATAAAATCAGCAAAGTCAAAACTAACAAAGACCTAGGTATGATATCTGCGGTGTTAACTTTCATATTTTGTGCGTTTTTGGGAATTGGGAGTGTAGGGATAACTACAAACTATAAAATGAGTCATCTCCTTACCGGGCAGTTAGAGGTAAAGACATCAAGATACTTTCAATTCTGGATCCTGGAGTGAAGAGGCCAAACTTTGTGCCCCGATCATACAGCAGATTAAATTCTACATACCTGCCATAAATACATCAAATAACATTAAGGGCCAGCTCAATAAAATCTTAAGACTAACCCATAACAAATACTTAAAAAGGGGTGGGTTCCTCCCCCCAGTTCCCATCAGCTGGAACTGGCACAGAGGACACCAGCCTACAGCCCATTGAGAGCTCTCCATCTGGACAGGCAGAAATAAAAGGGTATTCAACCCACCAAACAATAGAATATAGATTCTGCCCCAACATAGAGCAGTCACAATACAAGGTTATGTTTTCCCATAAGTAAACAGAATTGACATTGACACAAAGCTGAGAAGTTTAAAGCACAACAATTAAGAAAAAGAAATGCCTCCCTTCTCAGGATAACCCAGCTCTTTCTGGCCTTCCTCATAATCTGGAATGTTTCGGAGTCAAAGATTTCATTTCGCTGCCTGTAACTCACAAGTACTACTACTAGGATGGCGTAAAAGTTCTGATCTGAAAGGCCAACTACAGCTAACCATAATCTATTAATAATGGACTACGATATTCTATATATTCCTCTTTCTTAAAGTAGTTAATTGCATTAATAAGCAGTCATATAATTCAGTCTCTCTGCAGATTAACAGCAATCATAATAAAAGGTAGTGTTGAGTTGCAGTGTTTTCATTTTTTTTTTTTTTTAAATACCCTTAGCATCAACCAAAACTTGGTTCAGTATATTAACTGCCCTAGTCAGATCTGGACTCCATCCAGTTTAAAACCCTGCATCTGCCTTTAACATAGGATGTAAAAGGGTCTCCTGCTCCGATTTCAAAAGGACAATTTCTACTACTCAAAAGAATTTAGACTGATACATAATCTGGAAAGTTCAATAAACAGTGCCCCTTTCAGATCATTTCTTACCTTATTCAGAAATTACTCCCTTGGTCTAAACTTCACTCACATATTCTTACCTGTTGGTTACTGTCTTGATGCCCATCTATAGCAAAATAGTCTCTAGATTCCCATAATAATTTTTTCTTTTCTTTTCTTTTTTTTTTTTTTTTTTTTTGAGATGGAGTCTCACACTGTCGCACAGGCCGGAGTGCAGTGATGCGATCTCAGCTCACTGCAAGCTCTGCCTCCCGGGTTCACCCATTCTCCTGCCTCAGTCCCCCAAGTAGCTGGGACTATAGGCACCCCCCACCATGCCTGGCTAATTTTTTGTATTTTTAGTAGAAACGGGGTCTCACCGGGTTAGCCAGGATGGTCTTGATCTCCTGACCTCATGATCCGCCTGCCTCGGCCTCCCAAAGTGCTAGGATTATAGGCATGAGCCACCGCGCCTGGCCCACAATACTTTAATTTTTTAAAAGCACCTTTTGTATGTGGAACTTGTCAAAAGCCCTGCAAAAGTTAAAGAATTTTATCTATGCTCCCTTTCTAACTCTCACCATTTATCACTGACTTTTATGTACAAAAAACTATTTAATACTTTCTTATGTCTGTTTCAAAAAATAATTTAAGTGAATCTTCTGAATCCTTTTCTAAGACCATGGAAAATAATTTCATCTTTTGGCTACCTTTTTCACCTGATATTATCTTTCTGAAACATCTCTCTAAGGGATGGGTATGGTTCTCTAGTTTATATTGATGTATTTGAAGACCTATCGCAGAGACCCTTGTAAAGATTCCTAAATGAATATTCTGTTGGATCCCTTCCTTTATTGAGTGAACGATGCCCCTTTCTCTACATTGGACTCTCTACCTCCCACCAAGTTGCACTTAGATCTGATCTTTCTTTTTTAATAAAAAATTTCCATCTCCTATTCCTGGTATAGATCTGATATTCTATATATTCTTCTTTCTTAAAGTAGTTAATTGCATTAATAAGCAGTCATATAATTCAGTCTCTCTGCAGATTAATAGCAATCATAATAAAAGGTAGTGTTGAGTTGCAGCATTTTCATATTTTTTTAAAAATAATATTATTTAATCTTTTCTGATCCTTTCCATACATCTGTCCTCTCTGGGGTGCCTATAAGTTAGGGACTTTAACCAATCCCTTCAATTTAACTAATGCCTAAATTTTATCCTGTTTCCCTTTCCCAGAATACAACGAACAAATAAGTTAAAGGCCTTTAATTTCTGTTTTCCTATGAAAAGGATAACTGTAAGACTGACATTCAAGATCTGGGGGAGGATAGCAGTAACTGTGGGCAAGAAACTGGATGAGATTGCCAAATAAGAGACTGTAAAGTCAAAAGGGAACGAGACTGACTGCTGAAAGGGAGACCTGTGTTTGGACAGGGTGAAGTCAAGGCAAAGTGGATAACAGTAAGTGAAAAGGATACACATAACTGGTCATGACTGCAGTATTAGAAACCAAAGACAGTGTTGATAGCCCCAGAGAAGAGCTGGAGTTATCGTAGGCCCCAGAGTTTATTGCCATCTTAAGGCCCAGAGATAAGGGAGGCAGAAAGAAGTGTGTGACTGTTCTTTGAAGAACAGGCACACACCATACCATAGAAAATTAATCTAATACCCCACAGTTCTGTCTATCTCATGACACCAGACATGCAATGATACACACACAACGACTTTCAGAATGATGTGCCATCAAACGATGTATAAAAAACAAAACCGCAAAACAAACCATCACTCCCGTCTATGAAGTTTTAAAGGATTCACTTAATTAGTATTGACAAAATCTGCCAAGTTTTGCCTATGAAATCTTGTGCAAAACTAGAATACTTTACTTTGCACAGAGTTCTAAATTGTCCTCTTGGGTATGTCTTCGCCACTAAACTATGAGGTTCTTTTTGGCAGGTCCATGTTACGGCCACCTGGTAACCAAGATAGTGCCTCATCACAGGGGCCCCAAAATAAATATCAAGTGAAAGAAGGAAAGAGTGGTAAAGGTATATTCAATAACTTATGGAAACAAACAAAAAACATGTTCCAAAATAGATGCATTCTTTAAGAAATTTCTAAAAATTTACTCTCATGTTTTTCAAGTTAATAAATGGGAACCAGATAGCATAGGCAGTCATAAGAAAGGATATACACAAATGTTTATCTTTAGACTGGAAACATTATTTAAGTTGACCTCTTTAAGGCAAAAGCTTTACCTCTTTAGTACCCAAAGCTTCTTCTGCCTAACACAGAATTAACGTCAATGAGAAAATCCATTTTATAGCCATGTTTCAGTAGTATACAGGCATTTAAGGTGGCAATGAGAAACTGATTGGGGCCAGCAGGCTGTATAACTTGGAGTGGATTTACAAGTACACCGTGGCTGGAGACAGCCTCAGACTGGACACCCCACTGAGCTCACCAGGCTCACTGCACAGAACAGGGTGGTTAAAGTGAGTATCATGGTAAGAAGCACAAACCTGCTTCAGCTGCTTAACTTTAGGCACTGCACAGACTATAAGTTTTGAGGTCATTTTGACCCAGTTCCAAATCTGAGATCTTAAATTTACCAGCTGTGTCTCTTGGGCAACAGACTTAACTTTCTGAAAAAAGATGATTACACCTATCTTACAGGTTTGTTGAAAAACATCAGATACAAAATGCCTAATGTAGAGGCCGGCAAAATTTCTGAAATTATTTCCATTAAAATAACTTCCGTGAAATCTTTAAGATGAAGGAAAAAAGGTGTGATTCCAAATTTACAAAGCAGCAAAGACATTAAATGATGTCTACATCTTGACATATGGCTGGAGGGTATTACTAGAAGACTAAGAGAAATCAGCAGAATTAAATTCATTAAGTACTTACTACATGCCTACTGTGAGTCTCGAATGTATAGATAAATTAAATAAACTTTGCTATAATTATATTACTTTACACAATGTCTTTTAATTCACTTAATATTCATCTAGCTATGAAAAGAAATTAACACAACTATTACAAAGTATCTGACAACACAACACCCGCTATTATTAAGAGCTGCTCCACCTCCCCCACTTAGCCATGAAAGAATTCGTTCTCCAGTCACTTACCGTCCTCTTCTGAGCTGCTGCCACAGCTTCTCCTGGGGGGTGAATGAGTCATCACAGTGCTTTTTCACAAGGGGAATATAAGAAGGAACTACAGCCCTGGCACAGCTCTGTACAAAGCGAAACACCTCCTCCTTGGATGGAGAGTCAAGATCATCAAAAAAGATACCACCAATGCCCCGCCGCTCTCCACGATGGGCTATAAAGAAGTAATCGTCACACCTGGAAAACACAGCAGCGCCAAACCAGGGATCAAATGGAAAAAAGAGACATGAAAATCAATGTGAGCCTTTCAGGTTATAGCACTATCCTCAACTAATGTCAGGATGGTGTCCTTACTTGCTGTCCAACTATGAAAATGAAATGAGGACTTTAGACAGATTTTTTGCAGATATCACCAAGGTAGAAAATGCTTATCCTCTTTTTTTTTTGAGACGGACTCTCGCTCTGTCCCCCAGGCTGAAGTGCAGTGGCGCGATCTCGGCTCACTGCAAGCTCCGCCTCCCGGGTTCACACCACTCTCCTGCCTCAGCCTCCCAAGTAGCTGGGACTACAGGCGCCCACCACCACACCCGGCTAATTTTTTGTATTTTTAGTAGAGACGGGGTTCACCATGTTAGCCAGGATGGTCTCGATTTCCTGACCTCGTGATCCACCCGCCTCGGCCTCCCAAAGTGCTGGGATTACAGGCGTGAGCCACCGCGCCTGGCTGAAAATGCATATCCTCTTATTTTCAAAGCAACCAGGCAATTTCACACAAGTCTCTGTAAAGGATGTGAAACTCTAAGAACTTTAGTGAAAAGAGAAACAGTCCAATATCGACACTGTATTTCTTGGAATAAGCTGCTGCCTTCGGAAGCACTGCTGCTTTTGTAGGAGGCAGGAGGACAGGAATCTTCCACTAACAATGACACCAACCATGGTGCAAATCCAAGCTCTCTTGAGTGAGTTCTTTATTCACCAAAGGAAGGTACTATAAACAATCTCTCAGGTCTCTTTCAGCAATAAAATCTGATGGTTCTATAGCATGAAAGACAGAGGGAAAAGTTGGTGGAAAAAAAAGTTCAGGTAATATCTTTTATTATTTCATATGTCATATCAGACATATGAAAGTTTACCCTGTGAGGCAGCACATAAAACTATTAATCTGTTCTTGAGTCTTTTCCCCTCTATGACTACTAGAACAGGTTTCCTAAGAAGCCATTTCCTGGGCCAGGCGCAGTGGCTCACACCTGTAATCCCAGCACTTTGGGAGGCCGAGGCGGGCAGATCACGAGGTCAGGAGATCGAGACCATCCTGGCTAACACGGTGAAACCCCATCTCCACTAAAAACACAAAAAATTAGCCAGGTGTAGTGGTGGGCACCTGTAGTCCCAGCTACTCGGGAGGCTGAGGCAGGAGAATGGGGTGAACCCGGGAGGCAGAGCTTGCAGTGAGCTGAGATCGCACCACTGCACTCCAGCCTGGGCGACAGAGTGAGACTCCATCTCAAAACAAACAAACAAACAAACAAAAAAGAAGCCATTTCCTAACTGTTAAACTTGTAAAATAGTTTATATCCTAAAAGTAGTTCTTTTGATAATCTCTGCATAAGGGTCCTTAAATAGAAAAACATGTTCAAACAAAAACTAAAAGCTATTTAAAACGTTACCTTAAATACAGCTTCAATTGCTTAAACAACAACAAAAAACAATAGATGCAAATCCCTAGAACTGACGCATCGGTAGAATTCACCTTAATCGTGACTTGTTGGCCTTCTTTATATGCACATTTTATTAACATAGTCTAAAAAAGTATATCTGAGCAAGGTTGTAAAGTCAGTTTTTAACCCAAATCATACTATTTCAAAATCTCTCTTCAAAACATTATAAAATTAAGTGATCTACTTATTTCCTAGTCGGTGTTCCGTTGCTTACAACAGAATAGCTGAAACTGCATAATTTATAAATAAAAGGAACTTATTTCTTAAGTTATGGAAGCTGAGAAGTCCAAGGTTGAGGGGCTTCATCTAGTATGAGTGTTCTTGCTGGTGGGGTCTCTGCAGAGTCCTGAGGCAGCGCACATCATCACATGGCGGGGGGCTGAACGTGCTAGCTCAGGTCTCTTCTTATAAAGCCACCAGTCCCACTCCCATAAATTTAACCCATTAATGCATGAATGGATTAATCCATCCATCAGGGCTCTGCCCAATCACCTCTTAAAGGCCCCAGCTCTTAATACTGCCAGATTGGGGGTTAAATTTCGACATGAGTTTTGGAGGGGACAAATATTCAAACCAAAGCATTTATACTAAAAACTTCTTTTTAACTAGCTAGCATCCTAGATATTGTATTACCTAACACTGCTTAAAGTCATCTCAGTAATAGCTAGAAAAAGGAACCAAAAAAGAGAACTGTCTACTCTGTTAGTCCTCCTGGAAGGATGCTAAGTTCTGAGAGAGAGGAAAAAACAAACAACCAGTATCTGCATGCATCCATGGCTGTGTAGTTTTCAGCAGTAATGTTAAATCAAGAGGAGAATATTCAAATGTTTCATCTTTCCTGACGATTTTAAAGCTGAACTCCATACTCTTGCATAAATGATATTAACATTCCACAACTATTAGCTCTAAAAACAAAGCAAAAAGACAAAAAGTCTTTCTGTCCTTCCTTTTTCAAGAATGCCAATTAGCTCTAAGCAGAATTGAGTACATCACCCATATTCCAAACAATTTGTGCCAAGATTCCATTTGATGATAACAAATATTCTGGGTCTTCTCCCAACTTTTGTTTGTTTGTTTTCTTATCATTAGAATTTCTTTAACAAATTCTCTAATTCTTCTTTCTCCTTGGCCAAAATCTCTGGTATGTTGGCATCTCCCTCTAGTGGTTCTCCAACCCTTCCCATGCCCTTAGACATTCCCAAGTCAACATCAGGAATAATAATTCTCATCTGGAATGAGAATTTAACAACCCACTCTAGATTAAAAAGCCTCTCATTCTCAAGCATAGATCACCTTATAGTTTATAGTCTACCATTCTAAATCACTTGGAATAAAAAGATGTTACGACTCAATTTATATTATAATATTCCTAAGTAAATAATTTAATACAACCACTTAAAACTAGTATTCTAATTCTTCTGATGAGCAAAGTAAGAAAACTAGTTCCATTTTCATAAGCAGAAGAGGGTATTTAGTGACATAATAGTTGCCTTCAGAAGGAATAGAATGTAATTTTGGGGTCATGAAAGTTCGGTAACTTTACCTACCATTTTTTAAATTTGGGGTAGAGATCTGGACCATGCTGATCACAAGCCTCCTTTAGAGTTCTGTGAAAATGGACAGCGTCTTCTTGATTCAAATATGTTGGAGTGAGGTCACATCCACCACCAAACCACCACTGCTTGTTGCCTACCAAATCAAGACATGGGATTCTAATGTGGACTTTTGAGATTCAGCATTACTGGCTCTATTAGGAAACTTAATTTAGCAGCTTAATTTATTCAGCATAAAATGGATGACAATAAAAAAAATTTTAACTGATTTTAGCTCTGAAGACCAGTAAGGCCTAGGCAGAAAAAAAGAGGTAAAAGCAGCCAGGCAAGGTGGCTCATGCCTGTAATCCCAGCACTTTGAGAGGCCCAGGCGGGCAGATCGCCTGAGGTCAGGAGTTCGAGACCAACCTGGCCAATATGGTGAAACCTCGTTGCTAATAAAAATACAAAAAATAGCCAGGCGTGGTGGCCACCTATAATCCCAGCTACTCGGGAGGCTAAGGCAGGAGAATCGCTTGAACCCAGGAGGTGGAGGTTGCAGTGAGCTGAGATTGCGCCACTGCACTCCAGCCTGGGCAACAAGAGTGAGACTCCATCTCAAAAAACAAAATAAAACAAAACAACAACAAAAAAGAAGAAAGGAAGAAAGGAAGGAAGGAAGGAAAGAAGGAAAGAAGGAAGGAAGGAAGGAAGAAAAAAGAAAGAAAGAAAGAGAAAGCGTGGAACTTGCAAGGAATGATATGCAGGGCAGTGAATGATAAAACAGTACGCTGGTGGATCAGGAAGTGGATTGCAACTCTGGCTGTATATGAGAATCACATGAGGAGCTTAAAATAGCTCTTCTAGATCACAATAAACACACAAACACACACACACACACACACACATCTCTGGCCCAGGAATCTGTAGTTTATAAAACTCCCCAGGAGATTCTGACACTCCTTGTATTAAGAACCACTGCCAACCCCTCCCCTTTCCTAGAAAGTGTAAAAACACTTGCTGAGGTAACTTACCACTTGAGAATAACTGTTTCATGTGCTCACAGGTCCATGAGTTGTCAATACCAGTTACCAACTTTAAACATAAAAGGTTGAACCAAGCTGAATGGCTTCAAAATGAAAAGTTAAAGCAGTGACTTTAAATGCCATCACCTACAGAGACACCAATAAGAATAGGTGTGGCACTGCACATGTACTCTGACATGTGGTATCAGATAAAAGACAGGCTGGAACTACGGGCACAGGAGGCATGATCAACTGCATCCCATTTTAAACCCACTGCTAATGCCCTGGTGACTAGCAAAGCTATGCATATGTAAAATATTTTCCAAAAGCAAGTTCTCTATTTCAACTTAACCTCGTACATAAGGTGTTCCTTCAGATGTAACGAATTTATGTTTGCAAAGAATTCTGGGTGCACACTGAAGTTCAGGTTCATTCCTTCTATGTTGGAGGAAATATGGGAAGGTTAGAGTCAGTCAATACCATTCTTTTTTTTTTTTTTTTTTTTTTTTGAGACGGAGTCTCGCTCTGTCACCCAGGCTGGAGTGCAGTGGCACAATCTCCGCTCACTGCAACCACCACCTCCCAGGTTCAAGTGATTCTTCCACCTTAGCCGCCCGAGTAGCTGGGACTACAGGTGTGTGCCAGTACACCCAGCTAAGTTTTTGTATTTTTAGTAGAGGGGGTTTCACCATGTTGGCCAGGCTGGTCTCGAACTCCTGACCTCAAGTGATCTGCTCACCTCAGCCTCCCAAAGTGCTGGGATTACAGGCATGAGCCACCATGCCTGGCCCCATTCATACTTGTCATGTCTCAGGCATAATCCATTGCACTTGCCAAGAAATTGCATTTATATGCCTCCTGAAAGACCTAATTAAGACTACTCTTTCTCACTTTTAGATGTTATGCCCTCTTATCTGTTTTAAAATGCACATTTTGCACAACAGTACTTTCCATAGCTCCTGAGACCCTTACCATCAGCTTCTTCTACTTCAAAGTATCTGTAGTTGAAATGGATAGTAGGAGCATGAGGATTCTTGGGGTGGATAACAGAGCTCACGCCCATAGCACAAAATGGCAATTTACCTGGAAAGTAAAATACGAGTAGTGAGCTATATTCAGTTACCTTGAATGGCTTGATACAATTTAACTCTAATATGATTTCTAAGTCAATTCTCAAAAGCTGCTTTTTAATTTGTCTCTTAAAAACATAATTTTAAAAAAGTATTTGTCAACATGCAGCATATGAACCCAAATGGCTTTTTTCAGAAGCAATATTTATTTTATAAATAAAACTTGTGGGCAAAATAAGGTTTGCAGGGACTATTAGAGACTATCAAGACTGTCTGATTTACCATCTTTAGTCTTCAGAACTTTTCCTCTGCTTCTCATTTGTTTTGCAGCTTCCTCTGAAAGATTTCCATGAACAACAGAAATGCTCACCCCAGCCTTTTCGAAAACACACCCATCTTGAAGTACACAGCTGATGCCGCCACCTCCTGTGTATAGAAATGTAAAAAAGGAGAGAATGTAAGAGTACGTGCAAAACAGAATGCAACCCTTGCATGAAGATGGTTATTTTCCCATTTCCCAAATCTTTTATATCAGTGTATTTATCATTTTATGTACAATACAATTAGATAACTAGCTTAGCTTTATGACATATGCTATTAATATTGGGCAAACACTGGACCTTCTCATATCACTAAACTGAATATTTCTTCAACATTCTCCTGCCATCATCTAAAATAAATCACTGGAATATTCTCCCTTCAGATTCTACTGTTCAGAATGGCATCTATCAGTTATGACATATGAGAGAAAGCTAAGGTTAAAAATAGGAATGGGTAGACTTGAAGGGTGTTCTATTATTACTGAATTTAAGAGATCAATAATGTTTCAAAAATTTCTTTCTCAGTGGGCTGCTTGCCTTTTAATTTACAAGCAATTAAGAAACAGTAGGTAAACTTTGAAGGGATTCAGAACCTTAGAGTGAGTGAGATGCACATTAGTATTCACGTGTATCAGCCTTACTAATTTTTTTTCTTAAGGTACTAGGGTCACTGCAAGGGCAATGTTTCATGAAAGTTCATGTTTGGCTTGTTTTATTTCTAAGAACATTTAGGACTGGATGGGACATAAGATGATCCAGTACAACCCTCATATATTCCAAATGAGAAAACTGAGGACCAGAGGGACAAACATCTTATCCAAGATCAAACTGCTGACAAGTGGCTGCAAAAATTTGTCTAAATCCTGTCTATGCTTCAGACAATATTCTAAGCACTTCACGTATATTCCATTCATATATGTATGGAGATATATATATGGAGATATATAGATATGGAGATATATATATGGAGATATATAGATACGGAAATATATATATATATGGAGATATATAGATACGGAGATATATATATGGAGATATATAGACATGGAGATATATATATGGAGATGAAATATATAGATATGGAGATATATATATGGAGATGAGAGATATATATGGAGAGATATATATGGAGATATATATATGGAGATATAGATATGGAGATATATATATATGGAGATATATATATGGAGATATATATATATGGAGATATATATATGGAGATATATATATATGGAGATATATATATGGAGATATATATATATGGAGATATATATATGGACATATATATATATGGAGATATATATATGGACATATATATATATGGAGATATATATATGGACATATATATATATGGAGATATATATATATGGAGATATATATATGGAGATAGATATATATATGGAGATATATATATATGGAGATAGATATATATGGAGATATATATATGGAGATTATATATATGGAGATATATATATATGGGTAGTATGAGGATTAAATGAGATGAAATATATATATATATCATAGATCAGAAAACAGCCATAAAAAAGTAACTTCTGAGGATCACACAGCTGGTCTAGTACTTGAGGTTGTGTCCTGGTTCAGTGGTCTTTGCTTGAAAAGATGGAGAAACTAGACTGAACTTCATTTAACATAGATGTGGCAGTATCACAGCTCAAAATCTGCCAGTGAGAAGCTGCTGTTGTATTTCCAGCTAGGAAAAGTCAGGAATCCTTCAGGTTTCCACTCAAGATGTGGGGTTTCACTGTATGGGCAACAACATGGTCATGAATGTATGCCTCTATAAGAACTGGGTTTTGATGCTCAAGTATTTTGATAGTGGAAGAGAAGATTTTCCTAGCAGGAAATCTGATGCGTGCATTTGGTAGTGCCACTGAGAAACCAATCAAATATATCTTGTGCAACAGTAAAAAGAAGTGGGAAGATTCTGACACCATGACATCCTGGCTGGAGGAGTTTAGCCGACACTTAGCGCACAGGAGATGAGTTCTTTCCATCTCCTAAAGAGGAAAAAGGGCAAATTCACCCAGAGAAGGAGACAAAATGTGTTCCATAATCTATTGAAATTTATGTTCAATAACGAACTTTGGACATCTAAGCTTGTTAGTTGCAAATACCCCTTAAGAGTTCTACAAAAAAAATGCTGCTATGGAATTGCAAAGATTTTGAAATGCAGTACTACAGTGACAGCTGATCCGGGTCCATACCTGCAAGCAGAGGGCTGGTGACCCTTTCGTGTCCATCTTTTTATTAGCGGCCTCTCTGTGGGTACCCCCTACCTACCCCATCCCATATTGTGAACTATTATATTTTCTGTCTGCAACCTGGAACCTGACCCTTTTTTCCCGTCTCCACCTCCCGCCAGGGGCCGGCCTCCTTACCTTCCTTCCTCTCCCACCGGTCCACAGAAAAGCTGGCGCCCCCGTCTACCTGTGCCAGAGCCTGGCACACCTGGGCCTGGGTCTCCAGGATCAGCAGTTCCATCTTGGTCTTCATGTCGCCCGGCCTCCTTCGCAGCTCGCCCAGGTCGGTCACAGGCGGAGCCATGAAGCTGCTGCAGCGGCAGGCCAGCTCATCCTCTTCCTCCGGCCTCCCCAGCGAAGTGGCTCGCGTCCCCGAGCTCTTGGGCACCATCTCCGCCCGCTGCACATGCCCGAAGGCGGCGGCGGCCAACCCCACCAACCCCGCCAGCGCCGCGGCCCGCCCTGTCCCCACCCAGGGGCCGCCTCTCGCCGTCGAGCCGTGCCCCAGCCCGCGGCTCTGCTCCGTGCCAGCCGGGCCAGCGGGGCGGCAGATGCGTCCGGCTGCGCTGCGTTGGGACCAGGCTCGGAGCCCTCCACCGCTACATTGGGACCAGGCGCGGAGCCCTCCACCGCTACATTGGGACCAGGCGCGGAGCCCTCCGCAGCCGCCCCGTGCCACGCGCCAGCAGGGGCCTGTGCTCAGCCTCCCCAGCTGCAAGGCCATGTTCCCGCACTATCACCCGGAGCAGTGCCTGTGTCCCAGAGCCCGGCGTTTGAGCCCCGACCCAGACCACCAGAGGACTGAGCCGGCGAGCCGCACAGGCGGAAAGAACCTTTCGGGAAGAGCCGCTGCAGCGTCGGGCTCCGGCGGCGGGGGCGGGAAGTGGGGCGCGCTGGGAGCTGGGAGCTGTAGTTCCGGCTCCTATCGCCGCCTGCAGCGTCCCGGCGGCGGGGGCGGGAAGTGGGGCGCGCTGGGAGCTGTAGTTCCGGCTCCTATCGCCGCCTGCAGCGTCCCGGCGGCGGGGGCAGGAAGTGGGGCGCGCTGGGAGCTGTAGTTCCGGCTCCTATCGCCGCGAGCTGTAGTTCCGGCTCCTATCGCCGCCTGCAGCGCCCCTGCGCGGGGCGGGAGATAAGAACCCGACGCGCCCAGAAGGGCTGGTCCGAAGGGAAGAGAGCGGGGCGGGGACGGTGCTGTGGAAGCGACCGGAGAGATAAAAAAGGCTTTCTTGTACAACCTCGGGTCGGCCGTTTACTCAGCCAAGGAGAGAAGATAGAGTAGGGCTGGGAGGCTGAGGGCGGACTGGGGCGGAAATGTGGCAGAGATCCCAGTCCCGCTTACATTTTCAAACAGGGTTTGCAGAATACAGAGCCTGGCTCAGGATCTGTAGATTATAGACACGCCCTTCGCCCGGGGTCCTGGTCCTCTAGAGTTTTTAGAGGGGATGGGCAGGCTGGGAAACTCCTTGCTTAAGGACGGTTTTCTAAAGAGAGTGGGAGAAGCTAGTAATGGACTCGGAAGAGAATCTAGAAGACTTTCTGTGATCGAGTCCACATCACAGTTCTGTCCTTAAGATTTCCCCAGGCTGGGGCCGGGCGCGGTGGCTCACGCCTGTAATCCTAGCACTTTGGAAGGCCGAGGCGGGCGGATCACATGAGGTCAGAAGTTCGAGACCAGCCTGGCCAACATGGTGAAACCCTGTCTCTACTAAAAATACAAAAAAAAAAAAAAAAAAAAGCCGGGCGTGGCAGCGTGCGCCTGTAGGCTCAGCTACTCGGGAGGCTGAGGCAGGAGAATCGCTTGAACCCGGGAGGCAGAGGTTGTAGTGAGCCGAGATCGCACCACTGCACTCCAGCCTGGCTGACAGAGTAGGACTCTGTCTCAGAAAAAAAAAAAAAAACAAAAAACAAAAAAAAAAGGTTTCCCCAGGCCTTGCTTCTATAGTGCCTACTTGATTATTTTAGAAAAAGGAAAAGCAACGTGACTGTTTTGGTTAACCAGTAGAAAATTCCTGACTTGGTGTGTTTTGGTGATTAACAAATAAGAATCTAAAAAATAGTTATTCTACTACTGTAGGGTGCTCCCAAATATTGCTCACATTTAATACTTACAACAACTGCTATAAACTAGGCAGGGCAAATATCCTCACTTCCTCCCACTCTGTCTCCCTTCCCCCACCCTTTAAAGAAATGAGGAAAGAAGCTAACAGATTTGACAGGCAGGTCTTTGTCTCCCCTGTAACCATACCACAGCTCCATGGTTCCTGGACGTAAAAGTGTGAGAACTATTGTCATGGGCTAATTTGTCCCATAAGTCTCCGGGATGATTTTAATTTCTAGTAGTAGATAATAATTTAAGCCACTGGTAGCTTTTCCAACAAGTGTTTTCTTAGTGGCAGGATGCACTGATGGAACTTCAATGGCTTTTGAGTCAGACCAATTGGCATGTTATCCACACACAACTGCACCTGGCAGCTCTCACACTGGGACATGATGTTAGCAAGGTGGGTGTGCTTGCCCAAGCCTCACCACTGTGAATCTGAAAAGTAAAGGCTTGAATTGAGAAGTGACTAAGCTACTTTTAGGGAAGAAAAACAATTAGCTTTTGGTCATAGTGCAACCTGCCAGGAGGCCAAGTTAGAAACAGAGGAAAGGAAATAAGAATTGTCATTGTAGGAAGGGTTGATGGCCTCTACTGGATGCCTGTGATGGGGTTGGGCTGGGCCTGGTGATGATAAATGAACCTCATCAAATGAAAAGGAACCTCCCTGGTACGTTTATTTGTAAGAAACCCCCTCATTATTGCTCTAATTCTGCCAAAAATACCCATAAAGTTAGTAAAGCCCATAAAGTTAGTTAAAGCTAAGTAAGAACAGACTGTTTTGAACATTTGCCCGGTCACAAAGGCTGATCCTGAGCAAATTGCATACTAGATTCCAGGTTTCCATCCCTCTCATCCTTAGCCTCTCTATACGAAGGGCCTCACTCCTTTCTTCCTCTGGTTCCTAGCACCCTCCCTACTGACAACCTGTTATTCAATGCTTAAGAAAGGCTTCAATAACTTCGTTAGTATGAGTTTAAATCACCTTTCTGGAGGTTCAAATTGTTCCCAAGTGGGATACTTATATTTAAGTTGTATTTGTCGGTATGGGGGGGGCGAAAAAAGACATCACCTATCTAAGTAATTTCTTACATCAGAAAACTAGTTGGGACAAATAAAAAGTTTCTAATAAGTTGTAGCAAGTAAGGTGTAAAGTAGAAGTTCTTGTCTGTTTTTTAGCTTAGTTTCTTGCATTGCTTTCCAACTATTTTTTATGTGACCCTATCCCAAAAATGATTCTGACTGGCCTTATAGGTATTAGTACATAAACATCATTTTTCAAACTCCACATGCTTCTCAAAATCCTTACGAACTTTTCCTTCTCCTAAAGCCCTGTTGAACATAACTTACTTTAGGCCTGCTGGTGCATATTAGAGAGAGTTCTAATGTTTATCCCTCTGGTAGCTTTACTGCCTTCTAACAACATACACACACCCCCCCCCCGGAATTCTCACTATTTTTACTAAACTATACTATTTTCGACAATTATAAAATTCTGAAAGCCAAAGTTAATAAGTGTATTACCAAATTCACTCAGTTCTGTTGTTTTCAGATAGACACAGAAACTCAGGCTAATTAGTGACAAAATATTGCTGAAAATCTGTGTTTGCGTTGGCACCCTTCTGCCCAACTCATCAGAAATTGTGGTGGGGTGATGGGAGGGGTGGTAAGATTACCAAGGATGTAGAATTTTTAAAATGTTAACTCATTTTTTTCTCCTAGAATTTGTATTTTAAACTTTTAGGTCTGTAGTAGCAAATGCTTACATAGATTATTAAAATAATTGGTTCTTAAAGCTGTTTATATGTATAGTCTAAATATCCAATGCAATTTAGTGTTGTCAACTTGCTTTTTCTTTAACTGGTGTAATTTTAAAATTATTTTTTCACAAAGGTATAGATACCATTTCAGGGAGGTTTTATGAAAGGGACTAACTCATGGTACCTATCCTTTCAGTCCCTGTGACTTCTCCCTAATTCTTCCCTATAGTAATATTGATATAATGTCTGGAGTTGCAGCAACCATTTTGTGACTAAGACTCTGAAAGTCCCATGTAAAAGTTTGCAGAGCAGTCGGAAAGAAGGAACCTTGGTCCTGATGACATCCATGAGAAGTTACACCAGCACTGGGCCACTAACCTTTGAACTTCTTGTTATATGAGAAAAAATGATTTAAAGAACCGTCTGCCAGGTGTTTTGTTGCAGCTTAAGCCTTTCTTATATAGACTGTTTCCCACCTTGGTTCAAATACCTACGCTGGGACCAACCAATAAAAAATAGCCATGAGTGAAAAACTGGGATCATATAAGAACATGGACGTTCCCGTTAGTGTTTTGGGGCAGGGAAGTTGGAGAGTATGTGGGATATTTCTAGAGAAAGGGAAATGTGATGAGCAGAAAGTACCATAAATGCCCACCAGAGGGAGAAATTTTTGAATATGATTCTAGGGTTTTGAGCCTACATATCTAAGATTAACAAAAATAGGGAACTTAGAAGAACTAGCAGGTACAGGGCAGGAGTTTACAGGGAGGACAGGAGATAATCAGTTTGATAGAGACAATTATTAATAGAAGTATTCCCACCAGTTTAGCTAAAGCTCTCTGGCTGTTCCATTTGCCCAGGTACAGGAGCTTCCTGGCCACTCCATCCCTTCAGTATAAAATGCTCTTACCATACATTCTCAGAGTCTTAAAAATGTTATGGGCCAACCAAAAAGGTGAGTCATTTGAGAAGATGCTGAGGACAAAGTGTTGGGATATATATAGGTGTTCCTCCTGTGAGGCAATCAAAGAACAATGGATATTTGGTACATATTTAATGGTCCTCATCAGGCAGCAATAAGAAAGATATTTAATGTTGTTCCTGTACCTGCCTCCATGATGCTTTCAGGGCACTTGCAACCAGTGGTACTTGCTCAAGAAACATAAAGCTACTTCCACTCATGTCATTGAGAGTTCATCTCCTCTGGTGGACTGGAATACTCTCTTGAAAAATACACATTTAAGACCTTTTACTTTAGACCCATATCAATATCTATGTAAACCTGGGAGTCAAAAATCAATTCCCTTTGTTCTCTGCATCTATCTAGAGTGATCTTTTCCCCCATGTCTAACTCTTTAGCCTGGGCCAGGACCTATTTCTGGAATTAATGAGGTTGAATGAATGCAGGAGGAGGGAAAAGCTCATTTGAAATATTCTCTTACTGCACACTTACTGCAGACATGTTGAACTTGAGACATTAGTAGCTATATAAATGGAAACATGAGGCCAGAAAGGGATGAGGGCTGGAGAGATAGATTTTTGAGATACCCATAGTGCTGGGATGATGAGCTCATTCAGAAGAACTCTTACAACTAAAATATAAAGGGCTCAATGTCAGAACATGGGACAACAGTCACATTTAGGGACAAAAAGCAAGAAGTCTTGAGGCCTTCAGTGTGATGGTGATGTCACAGAAACATGGAGGGAGACAGCACCAAAGAGGAGAGTGTGGTCAGCAGGCAGAAAGCTTTACTCTCTGATCATCCAGAGAACAGAAGTACCGAGTAGAGGCTATGGGAAATTATGAAGTCACTGGCTGCCTTTGAAACAAGAGTTTCGGAAAACCTGTTGGGGTGGCAGCTGAAATGAAAGAACATATAGAACAACAGTAGCTCAGGGTGGGAAGTTGTGATGTTGATCTTTTATTTGGAGTGGAAGTCTAGAGCATGGTTCTGTTTGTTTTTGCTTAAGGAAGTGAGGCAACAGAGAGAACTAAAAATACAAGAATATGTGCCACTCAGAGACCTCATGGTCAGACTCAAAGTTTGTTTTATTTTCTTCTCTTCCCAAATTGCACCATTCAGGCTGCATTCAAGGAGTATAAAGGTCAAGGGGAACGAGAAAGAGGATTGAGCAAAGGAATAGCCATTTGGGGTTCTAATATATGTACCTTCAATGGATCTGGCTTGCTTTCTCCAAATATTTGTCCTCACCTTCATTCTAACCAGCACTCAGGCAGCCTTCCTGTGTAAAACAGCAACTCAACTATAATTGAAGGGTTATGAGAACTTTGTAGGGTAACTACCCTTGGTCAAACTGAGTCCCAAATCATTTATTCTTTCTATAGACATTTACTTAGCACCTTCTACGTGCTAGGTTCCAATCAACCCCATAAGGTAGACAGGACCATTATTGTCACTGCTCACATGATAGATTAGAAAACTGAAGCTTAGATGGGTTTAGTGACAGACCAAGTCTAGACCTTGTCTGTAAGGCTCTATTGATGTTACAACACTGCTCTTCATCTGACCCAGAGTCATTGTATGCTAATACAATGTCAATAACATTTACTAAACACCCGCACCTTACTAGGAACTTCAGGACACACAGAGGAGCTGCCAGCCTTTCCCATCCTTCTAGGAAAAAAGGATTCCATTTGAGCCACCAAATCATCTCTTCAAATGAACTATTACATATGCAGTACTCACTTCACATGGTTCTGTGGGACCATGACAGTGACCTTGCAAGCAGAAGCCAGTCATATCATTCTTAATAATAAATAGGAAGAAATTAGGATTGTTAGGTGATCTTTAATATATACATACTTTTTGAGACAGAGTCTCGCTCTGTTGCCCAGGATGGAGTGCAGTGGCGCGATCTCAGCTCACTGCAACCTCCGCCTCCCAGGTTCAAGTGATTCTCCTGTCTCAGCTTCCCAAGTAGCTGGGATTACAGGCACAAGCTGCCAAGCCTGGCTAATTTTTGTATTTTAGTGGAGACGGGGTTTCACCGTGTTGCCCAGGCTGGTCTCGAACTCCTGAGTTCAGGCAATCCACCCACCTCAGCCTCCCAAAGTGCTAGGATTACAGGCATGAGCCACCACACCCAGCCGTGATCTTTAATTTAATTTTTAATAGAAACATTAAAAACTAAGTTACTATAGGTTGTAGATGAAAAACAGTAAAACTAATTTGGTTGGTGCACTGTAATTTAAAACATTAGAAACATTGAGAATGAATGTTTTTATTTCTTCACACTTCTATAGAGTAGTTTGAACAGTGCTTCCCTTCTTTTTCTTATTGTATAACTGAAGATATGAAGCAAGAATCTTTTCTATGCCTCAGTGAATTGTCAGACTTTCTAAGTCTGGATCAGCTTTCAACATTTGATCCTTTGTGCCTTCAGTGTTGTGAAATATTCCACTAGTTTCTTTAATGTGAAATGGGTTTTTTCTTTTTTTTTTTTTTTTTTTTGTGGCATCACTTCCTCTGAAATATCTTCATCCAACACAAACACTTTCCTCATGTATGTCAGTAAGTTTGCCTTCACTAAGTTCCTGTGATGGTTAATTTTCTGGGTCAAATGTGCTGGGCTATAGTGCCCAGATATTTGGTCAAACATTATTCCAGATGTTTTTGTGAGGAAATTAACATTTAAGTTAGTAGACTTGAAGTGAAGCAGATTGTCCTCCAAAATGTAAGTGGGCCTCATCCAATCAGTTGAAGGTCTGAATACAACGATAGACTGATTTCCCCTGAGCAAGAAGGAATTTTGCAAATTCTGCCACCAGATGGCCTTCGGACTTGAACTGCTACATCAGTTATTCCCTGGATTTCTTCTGGCCCACCCTGCAGATTTTGGACTTTCCGGCCTCCATAATCCTTAAAATCAATCAACCAATTCCTCTCTGTCTCCATATATGTAAATACATATACATTCTATTGGTTCTGTTTCTCTGGAGAACCTTGACTAATCCCATTCTTCTGGGTGAATATCTAAGTGCCTCAAAAGGCAACAATGTTAACATTGCCCTGGTTAGCTATTTTTTCAGTAATTCCATTTAGGTTCAACTAGAATTTCACTTCCAGTTTTGTTGCTTTCTGTTTCTTTGCTGCACTTTCATCTTTGTTGACCAATTCCCTCTTTCAATGATCCATTTTTGTAAAATGCCACATGCGTTTATCATGGGGCAACAAAGAAACAACATAGCTACACACTTTGCATAAATTGTGCATAAACTGAATAACAGATGGGCACTGACCAATCACCAACAGACTTTGAAAAAAAGTAACATGATTGGTCATGAACATGATGCATATGTGTTATTTATGTAGTGATTTGTGGACTGAAGAGTTAGCACCAGATTTGTACTTTGCACAATTACCCACAGTTATTTAATGTGGTAACTGAAATTTGAACTCTGTTGGGGAGCTGGTGATGTTTAACCAAATCATGATAACGAAATGAAATTTGTGTCTCTTGGAACCATGAAATGCCATGACTGCCTACATTTACTTTTGAACTGATTGCCTAGGTTCATAATAAAGAAGTCCCTACCTACCATGAAGGACCATGAACCAAAGAAAACAAGGTTCTCAACAGAATCAGCAGCATCTCTATAAAAATTCTATTATTTTCTGAACTTGAATTCTTAAAATACTAGAGACTTATTTTTCTGCCTATTTTCTGTGAATAATTGACACTTGTAGAATCACATAAAAATATACAAACAGAAGAAATGGTTTGTGACAGAGACAGCTAGTTGCCCAACAAAAATCCATTTTTCTCTTCTTACTTTAATAATCATTCTCCAGGTTCCAATGGAGCATATAGCAGCTTCAGCTAGCAGCTATAGTAGAGCAGAATACTTCCACTACACTCATATCCCCTCTTGAAGCTTATGATCAAATCCTGGCCAGTAGGATGTGAATAAAACTATTGTGTGTCACTTCTGAGTTTATTCTTAAAAGGAATAAATGTGCTTCCTCTGGCCTTTTTGCTACTGGCCAGGATACAGCTGTGAAGGCAGGAAGTGGAACAGCCACTTTGAACCCAGAAATAAAATCTGTGTGTTGAGTGAGGATGACAGAGCAACACTATGCATCTTGGACTATGACTCTGGAAAGTTCAATCAGACAGAATGAACTTCACTCTTGTTTCAGCCACTGAATTTTGGGGTCTTTTGTTATAAACACTTAATTATAACCTGATAAATACATGAATAGAATCCTTTCTGAGAATAACCAATAGCCTAACATAGTAACATAGGAAGTTTACGCACATCACACTAAATAGTGGATGGATTATCTCTATTCTAACTTTCACTTAAAGATGACAGGAAGAAAGACTGAGGGCCTCAAGTGTAATGGCATTGCCTTATGAGGGAATAAACTGAGAGGGGCCCACTGAAGACAATTAATGGTCTAGTGCAACCAACACAGAAAGGATGGATAAAACCTGCCTCTTGCAGAGTGGACGTGATGTTTTTCACTTAGCATTTATTGTGCACTAAGGCTATGAACCTCCATTCTTAACCACCAGCTGTATTGGGAAGGGGGGCCTCCAATATTTAAATTGAATTTCTAGGAGCTATTGGGGTCTAACGAGAGAGATAGTGTTTATGGCAATGCTGTTTTTATAGAATTCGTGTCAAAAATAAATTTAAGGTGGTACAAACCAGTTTAGTCATTGACATGAATATAATTTATTCAACTACAACCATTGAAATACATGCATCATGAAATTTGGCTCTTTTTTACAGAGCACATTAGAAAACATGATACATCAACAAATGTGTAACACTCACGTGTGTACACTAGAGGGCACTCACCTTCTACTAATTTGCAAACCAGCATCTAGAAGAATCACCCTGGGATCTTGTTAAAAATGTTTCAAGGTTGTAGAGGAGCCCGTGAACCTGCTTTTTAATGGTATACTCTCTAAATGCATAGTTAAGGGAATGGCTCATGGAGTCTGATGGCCAGGGTTTGAAAACTGGCTTTGCCATTTGTGAACTTAGGCAATTAGGTAACCTCCCTGTGCCTGGATTTCCTCATCCATTGGATGAAGTTAGAAATAACATTTCCCTCTTAGGGTAGTTGTGATGATTAGATAAGTTAACTTAGAACACAACTAGTGCCTAGCAATATATATTAGCTCTATTATTATAAGTATTATTTTTAATAATCATATTTATTGATTGTAGAGCAGGGGACCTTAGAGCCACTCTTGAGAAATACAGAACTATTTAAAAAATTTAAAAAGGGGCCGGGTACGGTGGCTGACCCTGTAATCCTAGCACTTTGGCAGGCCAAGGTAGGAGTTTTGCTTGAGGCCTAGAGTTCGAGACCCCTGTAAGCAACATAGAAAGACCTCAACTCTACTAAAAAATAAATAAATTAGTCAGATGTGGTGGTGTATGCCTGTAGTCCCAGCTTCAGGAGGCTGAAGCAGGAGGATTGCTCGTGTCCAGGAGTTCAAGGCTGCATTGAGCTATGATTGCTCCACTGCACTCCAGTCTGAGTGACAGAATGAGACTCTGACTCAATCAATCAATCAATAAATAAAGAAGGATCCTCTTAATAGTGAGTATCCAGTCAGGCCAAAACCTCATGTTCTGACTCTTAGCTACGGTGATAATGGAATGGCAGAAGCAAAAATTGCAGAACGGAAAATGGAGCGAAATGAGGCTGGTCTTTTTATGCTCTGTTAAAGAGCTTGTACATTATTCATAAGTACATAGAAATCCATCAAAAGGCATTAAAGCAGAAGATGGCATAATGAGGTTTATATCTGAGATAGATTATTTTGGAAGTGAAATGGGGGAGGGTGGGAGGCAAGTGAAGAGGCTGGAGGCAGTATATCGAGGAGCTCAGATAGATGTAATGCTGCTCCTTTTCCAACCAAGAAAGGGTTTCCAGAAAACTTTAGGATTATCCACATCAATGACTCACAATAATTTGAACATTATAAATCCTTCCTTCTTTGGAGTTCAAACTAGAGCTCAAGCTTGTAATACAGTACTCTGCCTCAACCACAACCCCTGATTTATACACACATATACAATAGAGTACCTGGCAGGCATCCTCCCTAGGTTTTGAGCAGCAGGTCCTGCAAGGAGAACTCCTGCGAACTATGCAGTCACCAAAGAAGAACTGGACTGTTCACTGTAGCACCAGAAGCTGAGAAGGGGGTACATCCAGCATCTCACCTGGTGATCCTGTAGATAGATGTTGGGGTAGATTTTCAGGAACTGTGGCAGCTTTTAAGTGTTTGACCTAAGAAATACTGAAATAAACTTCAGTTCTGCTTATCATGCCAGTAGCTGCCACAGGGATGGGAGAGGCTAGAGGAAGAGAGGTGATCTAGGGTGCTGCTCTCCTTGACTCTGCCTAGAATTCTGATGCCATTCTGATACCATTATCAGCACCATGGAAAATAACTATATGAGTATTTTCTCCAGTACCTGAGGAGTGAGTATGAATGATGTCATAAGAAAGGAATTCATTCCTGGGGGTCCCTCTGCCAGGAGCAGTTCCTACTTATGTACTCAGCCAAGTCTTATGTATCATCCACATTTCTAATCTTTCAGCTGAAAACATACAAAATGTAAACAGTGAAACAGCTCTTCCTTCTGTTAGAGTTTTTGAGATTGCAGAATCATGGGATATTGTCTTAGACTGTTTAGAGCTAAAAGGAACCTTACTCCAGTGGTTCTCAGACTTGATTTAGTATGAGATCTCTTTAAATAAAGTCTTATGAAGAAGTCCAACTCCTATGTGAACAGAAAGCAGAGCTGCTTTTGTTGCAGGAGTGTTCTGGCTGGGCAATGACTCTCCTGTTTGTCAGCCTCTAACACAGGATTATCTGAGTCTCTTCTTTGAACCCCTAGGACCAAGAAGAGCTAAGTCTGAAAGTCATGATTAAATGAATTCCTCCATTTTACAGAGGACAAAAATGAGTCCCAGACGGTTAACAATTAATTTAGTAGAGTGAAGTAGAGTGAAAGACCCTTAGGGAGGGTGCATAGAAATAAGCTGAAGGTCACTTGTTCAAATTAATGGTAGAGAATAGAGATTAGAGATATTTAGGATCTAGGCTCACCGTATCCTCCGCCTCCCAGGTTCAAGCGATTCTCCTGCCTCAGCCTCCCGAGTAGCTGGGATTATAGGCATGCACCACCAAACACAGCTAATTTTGTATTTTTAGTAGAGATGGGTTTTCTCCATGTTGGTTAGGCTGGTCTCAAACTTCGGACCCCAGGTGATCTGCCCACCTCGGCCTCCCAAAGTGCTGGGATTACAGGCATGAGCCGCCATGCCCGGCTGAGAAGAAGGTTTAATTTAGATCCAGAGAAGGATTTCCAATAGAAATGAATACAAACCTTTGGAACTTGGAAGTCTCTGGCCTGGAATCTGTTCAACGTAGCAAAGCTGCATATCTGTCTAGAGAGAATGAAAACTAGTTTTAATTACAGCCTTATATTCAGGTGGAGACTATCAACCAGCTGTTAGTCACCATCATCTTTGGCATTATCAAACATCGATTAAAGGTCTTTACAAGTTAGACACAAAGGCGCTTTTCCTTCTGGACACAGTTTTTGCAGATCCATAGTTTAGACAGACAACAACATGGTGATTTTCTGATGACTTATGGGAGGAACATTACCCAGTTCCAAACTTTTTCTCTTTCCCCTCTGTCGAAAATTAAACTCAAAACTTACTTGGTTCAGGAAATGTCTACCCACGGGACTCTACTTACCATTGTAGCAACTTTTATTCTTAATTTACTTTGTTGAACCTCTGTTCCTCACCTGTAAGATAGGAATAAGAAAATTTCTCACTGTTTTTGTATGAAAAAAAGGAAACAAGCTATCTTAGCTGTTTAGCACAGTGCCTGACACTTAGTAATTATCTAAAAACTTTTAGTTTCTCCTGTGACGTGAATCTCGGATGACTTATTAATTTGACTCAGTCAATTTTTTTTTTTATTTGACGGAGTCTTGCTCTGTCGCCCGGGCTGGAGTGCAGTGGCGCAATCTCGGCTCACTGCAACCTCTGCCTCCCAGGTTCAAGAGACTCTCCTGCCTCAGCCTCCTGAGTAGCTGGGACTACAGGCACATCCCACCACACCCAGCTAATTTCTGTATTTTTAGTAGATACGGAGTTTCACCATGTTGGCCAGGATGGTCTTGATTTCTTGACCTTGTGATCCGCCTGCCTCGGCCTCCCAAAGTGCTGGGATTACAGGCGTAAGCCACCACGCCTGGCTGACTCAGTCAAATATTCTATCAAAATAAGAAATTTTCTTATTATTCCTATCTTACCGGTGCGTAACAGAGGTTCAGCAAAGTAAATTGAGAATAAAAGTTGCTACAGCGGCAAGTGGAATCAGGTGGGTAGACATTTCCTGACCTGTTAAGTTTTGAGTTTAATTTTCAACACAGAGGGGAAACAGAAAAAGTTTGGAACTGGCTAATGTTCCTCCCATGAGTCATCGGAAAATTGCCATGTTGTTGTCTGTCTAAACTATGGATCTGCAAAGAATTTGAAAAAGATCAAATTTCTCTTTATCTTCCCATCTTTTCTTTTAGAATCCACTCTAATTTCTAGGCCCTGTTACTTTTTGTTTCATCCATTCCTCCCTTTTTTTCTTTTATTCTGGAATAATAACAACGTTAACTGATGATATAAAGAAAGTGGAGACTAAAGTTGACACCCATATTCAACACCGTAGTTTACCTTTAGTTACAAAGCTTTTAGAATTTCTTTTCCTAAAACATTCACATTTCTTTTCTTTTTTTTTTTTTTTTTTTTTTTTTTTTTGAGACAGGGTGTTACTCTGTTGCGCAGGCTGGAGTGCAGTGGTGCAATCTTGGCTTACTGCAACCTCCGCCTCCCAGGTCAATCAATTCTCCTGCCTCAGCCTCGCACATAAGTAGGATTATAGGCGCCCACCACCACACCCAGCTAATTTTGTATTTTTAGTAAAGATGGTGTTTCTCCATGTTGACCAGGGTGGTCTTGAACTCCTAACCTTAGGAGTTCACCAGCCTCGGCCTCCCAAAGTGCTGGGATTACAGGTGTGAGCATCATGCCCAGCCAACATTCACATTTCAAATGCTTCTTTCATCTTTAGATGGTTAGAAAACATCTTTTATCTTAATTAATAAATTCTATAGCTTTGACCAAGGGTAACTATCTCTGAAGATAAACTTATGGTCAATCCAGATGAGCGAAAATTTACCCATGTTATTCAAGTGGAAATTCCAGAACTGAAAAATTCAATATCTGAAATGAAAAGTTTGAAGATGCACTTAACAACAGATTCAAGATTTCAGAAGAAATCTGGAGATTGAGGTTCTTGAGATTGAGAACAAATCAACAGAAATTATCTAATCAATATAATAAAGAAGAATAAAAGATTGAGATAAGAATGGACAAAGCCTCAATGACATGTGGGACAATATCAAGAGATCTATATATCCTTGTAGTCACAGAGAGAGAGAGAGAGAAAAATGGGGGACTGGGGCAGATAAAATATTTGAAGAGATAATGGCTCCAATCCCTCCAAATTTGGTGGAAAACACCAGTTTACAAATATAAGAAGCTCAACAAACACCAACAAGGATAAATACAAAGAAAATCACACCTTGGAATATTATAGTCAACCTCATAACCACCAAAGATAAAGAGAAAAGCTTGGAAGCAACCAAAGATGAAGGACACGTTCATACAAAAGGAAAAATAATATGCACAATGGTTGACTTCTGATGGAGGCCAGAAGACAATGGAATGACACACCCAGAGTCCTAAGAGAAAAACAAATCTATCAACCCAGAATTCTATATCCACTGAAAATATTCCTCAAAAATTAAGGTAAAATGAAGACATTTTTTCAGATTTAAAAAAGTTGAAGGAATTAATCACTTTCAGACTATAAAAAATGACTTTTTTTATAATTGTTTTGAAAAACAACCAAATGCTTAAAGCTAAAATAACAAAAATGTGTGACTGATTTCATAACATATGTGTGTATGTATGTATATATATACATATATATATAATGACAATAATAGCACAAAGAATGAGTGAGGGAGGAGGCATACTGGATTATTCTGTTGTAAAGTTCTTAACTGTATATAAAGTAACTGTATATATAAAGTATATACTGTATCTATAAAGTATATACAGTATATATGGTATGTACTGTATCTATAAAGTATATACGGTATATATGGTATGTACTGTATCTATAAAGTATATACGGTATATATGGTATGTACTGTATCTGTAAAGTATATACGGTATATATGGTATGTACTGTATCTCTAAAGTATATACGGTATATATGGTATGTACCGTATCTCTAAAGTATATACGGTATATATGGTATGTACCGTATCTATAAAGTATATACGGTATATATGGTATGTACCGTATCTATAAAGTATATACGGTATATATGGTATGTACCGTATCTGTAAAGTATATACGGTATATATGGTATGTACCGTATCTGTAAAGTATATACGGTATATATGGTATGTACCGTATCTGTAAAGTATATACGGTATATATGGTATGTACCGTATCTGTAAAGTATATACGGTATATATGGTATGTACCGTATCTATAAAGTATATACGGTATATATGGTATGTACCGTATCTATAAAGTATATACGGTATATATGGTATGTACTGTATCTGTAAAGTATATACGGTATATATGGTATGTACTGTATCTGTAAAGTATATACGGTATATATGGTATGTACTGTGTCTATAAAGTATATACGGTATATATGGTATGTACTGTATCTATAAAGTATATACGGTATATATGGTATGTACTGTATCTATAAAGTATATACGGTATATATGGTATGTACTGTATCTATAAAGTATATACGGTATATATGGTATGTACTGTATCTGTAAAGTATATACGGTATATATGGTATGTACTGTATCTATAAAGTATATACGGTATATATGGTATGTACTGTATCTATAAAGTATATACGGTATATATGGTATGTACTGTATCTGTAAAGTATATACGGTATATATGGTATGTACTGTATCTATAAAGTATATACGGTATATATGGTATGTACTGTATCTATAAAGTATATACGGTATATATGGTATGTACTGTATCTGTAAAGTATATACGGTATATATGGTATGTACTGTATCTGTAAAGTATATACGGTATATATGGTATGTACTGTATCTATAAAGTATATACGGTATATATGGTATGTACTGTGTCTATAAAGTATATACGGTATATATGGTATGTACTGTATCTATAAAGTATATACGGTATATATGGTATGTACTGTATCTATAAAGTATATACGGTATATATGGTATGTACTGTATATATAAAGTATATACGGTATATATGGTATGTACTGTATATACAGTATATAACTGTATATAAAGTAACACAATACTAATTCTAAGTAGACCATGATAATTTAAGGATCAATACTGTAATCACTAGAACAACCACTTTAGAAAACAAACAGCTAAATACACAGTAGATAAATGAAGATAGAATACTAAAAACAATTTGATTAATTCAAAGGAAGGAATAGAGGAGTAAAGACATGGAAGAAACAGAAATCAAATAGCAAGATGACACTTCTCAATCATTTCAAATAGTAGAAAGGAACAGCTCCCTTTTCTGAACCCCTAATCATTCTCACAAATTTTTTTTTACATTATACCTTGCATGATAAGTATTTGTTTACTATTTTTTTCCTCCTACTAAAGTTCCTCGAGGATTAGTACTGTGGTAAAATAGAAGAAGAGATGAAAACTACACAGACCTTGAAATTCACTAGCAATTCAATTTAAAGGTCTTCTAGAAGTCTTGTTTGCTCCTATTTGGAGAAAAAAACCATAAGTAGCCAAGAGTAGGTTCAAGCAATTTTACAATTTCTTGTCATATTTCAAATAAATTTTTTGCCTCCTGACCTATTGATCTAATCATTTCCACATAGTCCCAACTGATCAAGAGGTCACCATAAACTACATCTAAATCAGATAGCAAAGAAGTTTCTTATTGATGAGGGCCAATTCCAATTAGACATAGTTGCTTTAATGTCAGCCATGGGTATTGTATGGGAGTGGGAAGTGACAGCATGACTGGTGTATATGATAATCTCAATTTCAGGTGTGATGGCGCTAATGTTTACTGTGACCAAAATTCCAGAACAATCCTATAAGTAAGTATGTGCTTAGTTATCACACATGTGTTCAAATCTGGGAATCAGGAAACAGATGATTATACTTAGGATAATAGTATTTACTTGAATTAGCATGGAAGTTCCTAAAAACAGTCTTCTTCAAAAGTTTATCAGTATTTCAGTGTCCATAATCATTCTTCAAATGATGAGATAAAACTTGCTAATTTTGGTCCAAGAGTAAGTGAACTCACTCGATTATTACTATTGATTGTTCTAGTAAGTGCTCCCTAGAGAAGTAGTTTGTAAATAAACACTTTGGAAAAAGTAATGTTTTTATTTGTAGCCTCGATAACCTAGGTATAGATCTATTGAATGTTTTAACGGTAGAAGTTCTTTTTTAGTCCCTTAACTTTCATGCCATATTTTAAAAATCAAAATAAATGAGTTTGCTATTGACTACATAAAAATTTTTAAAATGAATTTATCCTCCTTAAAGCTTACTAAGATGAAAAACTAACTCTAAAGTCATAACCAAATGTTATACAATGTGAGAAAATCAGAATACCCAAAACTAAAACCAGAAAATTAGTATTCATTTCACTCACACTCAAATATCCTTTTACTCAATGTCTAGCTAGTTCCATTACATTTTTCAAAAATTCTGCCACAGAAGCAGCCAATAACTCTATCAATGTTCATCATCAGGCTTCTGATCAGAGGAGTATCCAGAAGTCATTTTCTAATTCCATTTAAAAAAATAAAGCAAATAATTTTCCTTGAAATTTAATTTGCTCTTGAGAGTCTGATTTTTAAAACCTTATAATCATATGACTCAATGTTCAAAATATGAAATCATCTAAATGTTATGCTTTTCTCTAAAAACACAAAAAGGATAGATGCAAATATGAAAAACAACTCATTTTCATCAAAAGAAGAAAGGGATTACTAAAAAACAGCATGAATGTTTGCTTTTTTTTGACACTACAAGTCTCACTTTCTTTGAACTCCTTTTGTACTTACAATTAATACAGTTTATAAGTTACTTTTGATTTTTACACATAAAAGATTTATTAACAATTATATGAAGATGTAATTCACATACTATACAATTCACCCATTTAAAATATATAAGTATCTGTTAAGTCCATTTGTTTTATGGTATAGTTTAAGTCCATCGTTTCTTTGTTGACTTTCTGTCTTGATGACCTGTCTAGTGCTGTCAGTGGAGTATTGAAGTACCCCACTATTATTGTGTTGCTATCTCATTTCTTAGGTCTAGTAGTAACTGTTTTATAAATTTGGGAGCTCCAGTGTTTGGTGCATATATATTTAAGATTGTGATATTTTCCTGTTGGACTAGTCCTTTTATCATTATATAATGTCCTTCTTTGTCTTTTTTGACTGCTGTTGCTTAAAAGTTTGTTTTGTCTCATGTAAGAATGGCTACTACTGCTTGCTTTTGGTGTCCATTTGCATGGAATATCTTTTTCCGTCCCTTTACCTTAAGTTTATGTGAGTCCTTATGTGTTAGGAGAGCCTCTTGAAGATGGCAGATACTTGGTTGGTGAATTCTTATTTATTCTGCCATTCTGTATCTTTCAAGTGGAGCATTTAGGCCATTTATTAATACATTCAACGTTAGTATTGAGATGTGAGGTACTATTCTATTCATTGTGTTATCTGTTGCCTGAATACCTTGTTGCTGTTGTTGTTTTATTGTGTTTTTGTTTTATAAGTCCTGTGAGATTTATGCTTTAGGGAGGTTCTATTTTGGTGTATTTCAAGGATTTGTTTCAAGATTTAGAGCTGCTTTTAGCAGTTCTTGTAGTGCTGGCTTGGTAGTGATGAATTCTCTCAGCACTTGTTTATTCATTTATAAAGATTAGTTTTGCTGGATACAATATTCTTGGCTGATAATGGTTTTGTTTAAGGAGGCTAAAAATAGGACCCCAATCCCTTCTAATTTGTAGGGTTTCTGTGAAGAAATTAGCCATTAATCTGACAGGTTTTTCTTTATAGGCTACCTACTGATTTTGCCTGACAGCTCTTAAGATTATTTTCTTTGTCTTGATTTTAGATAACCTGATGACTATGTGCCTAGGTGATGATCTTTTTGCAATGAATTTCCCAGGTGTTCTTTGAGTTTCTTGTATTTGGATGTCTAGATTTCTAGCAAGGCCAGGGAAGTTTTCCTCAAATATTCCCTAAAATAAGTTTTCCAAACTTTTAGATATCTCTCTCTTTTGGGGAACACCAATTATTCTCGGGTTTGGTCATTTAACATAATCTCAAACTTCTTGGAGGCTTTGTTCATTTTTTAAATTCTTTTTTCTTTGTCTTTGTTGGAGTGGGTTGATTCAAAAGCCTTGTCTTCCAGCTCTGAACTATTTTCTTCTACTTGTTCAATTTTATTGCTGAGAATTTCCAGTGTATTTTGCATTTTTCTAAGTGTGTTCTTCATTTCCAGAAGTTGTGATTTTTTTTTATTTATGCCATCTACTTCTCTGGAAATTTTTCCATCCATGTCCTGTGACATTTTTAAGATTTCTTTAAGTTGATATTCACCTTTCTCTGGTGCCTCCTTAAATAGCTTAATAATCGACCTTCTGGGCCGGGCATGGTGGCTCATGCCTGTAATCCCAGCACTTTGGGAGGTCAAGGCGGGCAGATCACCTGAGGTCAGGAGTTTGAGACCAGCCTGGCCAACATGGCAAAACCCTGTTTCTACTAAAAATACAATAATTAGCCGGGTGTTGTGGCGTGTGCCTGTAGTCCCAGCTACTCAGGAGGCTGAGGCAGGATAATCACTTGAAGCCGGGAGGCAAAGGTTGAAGTGAGCCAAGATTGCACCACTGCACTCCAGCCTGGGGAACAGAGCGAGACATCGTCTCAATAAAATAAAATAAAATAAAATAAAATAATAAAATAAATCAACCTTCTGAATTCTTTCCCCGGCAATTCAGAGATTTCTTCTTGGTTTGGATCCATTGCTGGTGAGCTGGTATGATCTTCTGGGGGTGATTAAAAAAAAACCAAAACCTTGTTTTGTCATGTTACTAGAATTGTTTTTCTGGTTCTTTCTTATTTGGGTAGACTATGTAGAGGGTAGATCTGGGACTCAAGGGCTGCTGTTAAGATTCTTTTGTCCCACAGTGTGCTCCCTTGATGCGGTGCTGTTCCCTCTTCCCCTAGGGATGGGGCTTCCCGAGAGCTTAATGGCAGTGATTGTTATTTCTTTTCTGGGTCTCGCCACCTAGTGGAGCTTCCAAGTTCTGGGCCGGTACCGGGAGTGTCGGCAAAGGGTGCTGTGATGTGATCTCTCTTCAGGTCTTTCAGCAGCAATAGTATAGGGAGGATCCAAGTTTGCCCTAGGGTTGTCTGGATAAGTTTTGTGTTGGTTGGCCTCCAGCCAGGAGGTGGCGCTTACAAGAGAGCATCAGCTGTAGGTAGTATAGGGAAGGAGGATACAGGCTTTCCCTAGTGACACCTGGATAAGGATTTGGGTTTCTCACGTGGTGGGTGGGGCCGTAGAGCTCCCGACAGAGTATGTTCTTTATCTCTGGCTACCAGGGTGGGTTGAGAAAGACCATCAGTTTGGGGTAGGGTTAGGGGTGTCTGAGCTCAAACTCTCCTTGGGCGGGGCTTGCTGCAGCTGCTGTAGGGGATGAGGGTGTGGTTCTCAGTCCAATGGAGTTATGTTCCCAGGGCAATTATGGCTGGCTGTGCTGTGTCATGCAGTTCACCAGGGAAGTCGGGGAAAGCTAGTGGTCACAGGCCTTACCCAGTTCCCACACAGCCGGAAAGGCCAGTCTCACTCCCACCCTGCCCCCACAACAGCACCAAGTTTATAGCCAGGCCGCCAGTGAGCAGGGCTGAGAACTTGTCCCAGGCTGCAAGCCCCTCCACTGAGAACGAAAGCAGAGCTTTCAGGTTTCATGCCTCCCCGCCTGCCGCAGCTTCTGTGCTGAGTCTGCACTCTCAGTTCCTCCCTTTCTCCGGGTTCCATCCCAAAAACGTCACATTGGGTTGAAATTGTTACAAAGCTCAGCTGGAAGTTTCCTACTCCCTGTGGTCTTTCCCCAGTTTCACAGGCAGCCCTCCCTAAGGACCCCTGTGAGCAAAGTCAGAAATGGCTTTCCTGGGGACCGAGAGTGCCCACAGTGCTCTTCCTGCTGCTTAGAAGTAGAGACCCCTGTATTTCGCTGGCTCTCTAAATTTGTCTCAGCTCCAGGTAAGGTCAAATACTTCTCTCATGATTTGGGCCTTCAGGTTCCCCAGTGAGAATGTGTGTTTGGGGGCAGACGATCCCCCTTTCATACAAACTTTGGGCACTCACAGTTTCTCAGCTGTCTCATGGAACCTGCAGCGCCAATCCACTTCCTTTACAGAGTCTGTGGATTCTCTCGGCACTCCTGATACATTCCTATGGTAGTTCTTAGAGCAAAAGTTTGCAGTGAGTCTCCACATGCTGCTCTGTCCATCCAAGCGAGAACTGCAAGTTAGTCCTGCCTCCTATCTGCCATTTTTTGGGTACCATTATTTTTTAATATATTACGATTGAAGGGAACTGGTAAAGAAAACATAGGATTTCTCTGCATTATTTCTTACAACTACATGTTAATCACAATTATGTAAAAATAAAATACAATTTAAAAAACAAACTCCTAGCAAAGTAGGGATAGATGAGAACTTCCAAATTTGATTTAAAAAAATAGTTCTAAAATACATACAACAAACACTATACTTCATATGAAAATATTAAAAGTTTTTCTTCAATATCATGAACAAGACAAGTACCTGTTCTCACCACTTTTATCCAGCACTCTATTAGAAGTTCTAGCTAGTGCAATAAAGCAAGATAATGACATAAAAATTATAAGGTCAGGAAAAGAATAATTAAAACTGTCAGTATTCACAGATAACATGGCTATACATGTGAAACTTCCAAAAAAAGGAGAGAGAATTTTTTAATTAATAAATGCATTTGCTAAGCTATTGGATGCAGAGTCAATACATAAAAATAAATTCCATATGCTAGAAAAAAATTTGAATATGTCATTTTCAATCTAATCAAATAACATTAAATCCTTCAAAGGTTTCTATCACCTCACCAAGTAAAGAACCACAGCCAAATGAGGGACTTGCTGAGGCAAAGGGAATATTGGAGGTAGAGTGGAAGAAGGTAGTTACAAATACCAGCTATGACCACATGACCAGTTACCAAAACCAGAACTGTAATTGTCATATTTCCTGATTTTTGTTATAAATACATTTGTGTATGTGTACAAAGCAAATATTTTTCCTTTCTTATCACCTTATCATGTAGCATAAGATATACTGACTTTATATCATAGAATTTAAGTATTATTAACGTTGCATCATAGTGTTTAAGTTACAGGACATCAAGAAGAGTAAACATCAGCCAAAGACTTTACATCTTCTTCTGGGGAAAGGATTGATGCATTTTCAGTTGTACCCACATAATTCCATACCTCATGTTAGGTAGAGGTATAACCTTGTCCTTATTTGAAGATTAAGTATGGTTTAGGAGATGGATGTGAGCGCCAAGGTGACAAGGAGTGAGCTTGTGATGGTTAATTTTCTGTATCAACCCTTCTGGGCCACAGTGTCTGGATAGTTCGTCAAACATTATTCTGGATATTTCCAAAAAGGTGTTTGTGGATGAGATCAACATTTAAATTGGTGGATTTTGAATAAAGCAGATTGTCTTCCATAATGTGGGTTGGGTTTGTACAATTAGTTGAAAGCCTTAATAGAAAAAACAACTGACTTCCCCCAAACAAAAGGGATTCTGTCAGAAAGTGGTCTTCACGCTTGAACTGCAACATGGACTCTTCCTGGCTGTTTGTGGGGCAGGTAGAAGAGGGACAATGGGGGAACTGTACTTTCTGCTCAGTATTTCTGTGAACCTAAACACTTCTGTAAAAAATAAAGTCTATTTAAAAAGGAAAATAATACCTTTCTAACATTATGAAGAAACACAATAAAGGCTTAGAAAAAGGGAGGCTGGTTAAAAGGTTAATTCAATGAAGTAATAAGGGTTTTAGCTGAGATAAGCTATAAGAAGTTGGTGAATATACCTCCTAACTTTTTTTTTTTGAGATGGAGTCTTGCACTGTCACCCAGGCTGGAGTGCAATGGCGCAATCTTGGCTCACGGCAACCTCCACCTCTCGGGTTCAAGTAATTCTGCCTCAGCCTCCTGAGCAGCTGGGATTACAGGCATATGCCACCATGCCTGGCTAATTTTTGTATTTTTAGTAGAGACAGGGTTTCGCCATGTTGGCAAGGCTGGTCTTGAACTCCTGACCTCAAGTGATCTGCCCACCTTGACCTCCCAAAGTGCTGGAATTACAGATGTGAGCCACCGTGCCCAGCCTCCTCTTAACCTTTCTAATGCTATTTAACTGTCTGCCTTTTAACGGTGAGAAGAAAGACAAATTTAGCCTTATCCTTTTCTGAATTGATGAAAATTAATTTCGAATTGCCGACCTACTAATTAACAAATTTCAGACATATTTATAATGGAAACAATGCTACAACTGAAATAGCACAAGTTTCATATGTATTGACTTAAAGCATGGCAATAACTTTTGTTTATTGATGGACTCTATATTTTTAAATAACTGTGACTAGTTCCACATTACCAACAGTAATGCTAATACCTTGAGACACAAAAATACGGTAATAAGAAGTTATCTTTATTATTATTTTTTAAAATCGTTATTTAAAGTCATATGGTTGTATGTGTAAACATTCCAAAAGAATTACAGGTATTTTTAGAATTTGTAAGTATATTAACAAAGATACTAAATGTGAAGTCAATATACAAAAATCAATTCTATACACTAGCCAAAAAATAAAAAAATAAAATATGCCATTTACAACATAATCAAATAATGTTAAACACTTAGAGATATATAACACAAAATGTAAGGCCTCTACATAAAAAACTATAAGCTTTATTGTGACAAATTAAGGACGATCAAGTAAATTAGAGAATATAAGACAAATAGATTTTTAAATCAATATTATAAAAATGTCAACTTCTGGAATTGACCCATGGAGCCAATATAATCCTAGCCAAAATCTCAGTAAGTTGTTTTTGTTGTTATTAAGAAACAGACAAGCTGATGATATCATTTATATCGAGGCAAGTATAGTCAAGTCACTGTTAAAGAAGAACACCAGAAGAGAATTTGCTCTACTGAGTACCAAGTCCTATTGTAAAGCTACAGAAATTAAGAGTGTAGTACTGGCACAAAAACACAGTCAGACTATTGAAACAGACTAAAAAATGCAGAAACAGACTATGCAATTGTGACAAAAGTAACTGCAGAACAATGGGTAAAGATGGTTTCTTTAATAAATAATGCCAGGCCAATGTGTTAATTTTCTATAGCTTTGTGACAAATAACCACGAACTTAATGGTTTAAAACAGTATCAGTTTACTATTTTAGTGTTAGGTCAGAAGTATAGCACAGGTCTCACAGGGCTAATACCAAGTGTTCGTAGAGCTCTGTTGTTTTCTGGAGGTTTTAGGAGTGAATTATTTCCTTGCTATTTCCAACTTCTAAAGACCACTCACGTTCCCACCATGTGCCACACTGGATAATGACCCCTTTCTCCATCTTCACAGTGAGCAATGTTACATCTCTCTGTCATTCCCTAGTCACAGTCCCCTCTTACTACAGCGTGAAATTGTTCTTCCATGTTAAGGACCCGTTTAATTAGATTGGGTCCACTGACATGATCTAAGATAATCTCCTTATCTCGAGATCACATCTGTCAAGTCTTCTTTGCCATGAAAGGTAACATATTCACAGTCTCCAGTGATCAGGACATGGACACCTTTGTGGGGCGATCGTTCTGCCTAGCACAGTCAATTATACATTCCTGTGTAAAAAATAGGAAACATTTCTCTATCTCTCAACACACACAAAAATCAGTTCCCGATGGACTGTAACTCTCAATGTGAGGGTGAAAAATAAAGGTTTAGAAGATATAGAAGGGTGTCTTCATGACATTGGGGTGGTGAAGAATTTCATAGCCAGAATACAAAAAACAAAACAAAACAAAAAACAAAAACAAACACACACCCTTAAGATTGAGAAATTGACCTAGATTAAAATTAAGAACTTCTTTTTATTAAAAGATTCCATTAAAAAGTGAAATGAAAGCCACAGAGTGAGAGAAGGCATGTGGAGCAAATATCATCAATGAAGGACTGTGTCTAATTTTGGGATCCCCTAGAAGCGGGGGCTGAGAAAAGGGCTGTGTGCAGGAGCTTCCAGAGATTCTGGTATGCTTATACTTCACAATTCAAATTAACAGAAAACAAAAGGGAAAAATATGGTCTTACATGTAATAGTTAACATTTACTAAATGCTTTCTATGTGCAAAGCCTACTTCTAAGCATTATTTTGTGCATTGATTCTCTTAACACCTCAATCAGGCCGAAGAAGTGGGGACACTTATGATTCCTACTGCAGAGGAAGTTGAGTTACAGACTAGTTAGTGTCCTAAAGTGGTAAGTATGGTTTGTGAAAGCAGGGATTTTTGTCTATTTCATTTGCTGCTGCACTCCTAGTGCCCAGAAAATTGCCTTGAAGAGAACACAAAGAAAGGATTCAAACCCAGACTGTCTCTGGAAAAGGCTACATTCTTAACCATGGCATTACATAGCTCATAATATCACTCATTCATTTAAAATCTCCTATTCAGATCCAAGCTATAAAAATGAAGGTAATAAAAGTATAGGAAAATAAAAAATAATCACAAAATTTCATCCATTAATCTAGATTTCTTAGAGGAAAGGAGGGTGAGAGAAATCAAAGACCTGAAGAATGTTTTAAAATACTTCTCTTCCCCACCAGGTTTATTTAAGATCACATTCCTTTTGCTTCCAGCCAGCATTTTAGCCCTTGCCAATGAACTTCACAGATTACAGAAACCCACCTTCATCACTCTTCTCCCAACACCTTAACCTAATACCCGCATGACCCTTTTCCAGGTGAAGGACATGTTGGTGTTGGCTGTTAGTTCAGCAGTCCTGTTTCCAGCCACTGGGTTGTATTAAGCTGAAATCAAAACCAAAATACATATTCCTCTAAGATGCAGACAGCCAGGGTTTTCACACTGAATACTGAGCATTTTTTCCTCAGCAGTCCAGGAACTCCAGGAGTTCAAGGATGCTGACCAAGAAATGAGCGTCCAAACTATCAATCATTATAGAAGTGTCTTGTTGACGTTGGTGGTGGTGGCAGTGGGGAGACGTTTGAAACAGAGGTAGAAAGGTTCATGCAATAGTGTACCCCTATTTTAAGAGATGATTACCAGTATAAGTTTATAGAATATGGACACTAAATCCTCTTTTTAGATGTCACAATTTCCCTTCTGTTGGGAGATGGCCATGTTGTATTTTGATGGGTGAGGGAAATATTCAAATTATTATTCATAATTTTTCATTAAAATGTGCATTTAAATGGATAACAAACCAACATTTGTCAATTGAAGTGGCTATTACAGTGACTTTAGATAAAAGTTTTTGGTATTTGTGATTATGTCTCCAGAGAAACCACACAGTCTAAAATACTAACAATTTTCAATTTCCTATTCATTTTATTTTCCGTGAAATATACTTATGTATATATATCCATCATCATATGAAATTAATATGCTTGTTTATTGCTATTTCATTGAGCCTAGTGAAAGTGAATTATATGTAGTTTTCTTAGAATGTGTTAAGCTTATATACAGTAATCTTTCATTCAGTCACAAAACTATGTTCATTTTGAAAGCTCTAATTTCACACGCTTTTATTAGGAATATATATAATAAAGTTCCAGGCTGTAGAGAATAATTTAGAAGAAACATAGGCATATTTAGAGGACTAAGAAATAAATTTCAATATTGTACATAGGAGTATTTACTATTTATCAAATTGAATATTTTGTTTACTATATTTTCATTTTTTAATATAGATGAGTTCATAAGTATCACTAAATGCATTTTAAATTTTTGTATCCTAATAGTTCTTTTCATATTTTAACATTAACAAATCAGAAAAAGAAAGCATTTATTTGAATACAATGAGAAAAATGATATATTAGAAAGAACCTGGATTTTTAGAGTCAAAGCTGGATGAGTTCAAATATTGACTCTGCCACTAACTAGCTGTGCAACTGTAGGTGAGTAACTTGACCTCTCTTAGATTTTGTTTTTCACCGTCACAAAAGGAGTAATAGCAGCTGCCTAGCAAGGTTGTTGAAAATGATTTTATGCATCAATTTTTTCAACACTTAAGCATTTCTAAATCTTACAACTCTATAACACAAGCATTGAAATAAATAAACCTCTCCTTCACCCAGTTATCCTACGGTTGTCAATGTCTCAAAAATGTAGTGCCAAAATTAAAATATAAACATAACAAAAATGTGACACCTGAAATAAAATACAAATATGACAAAATAGTAGGCAAAACCTTCTCAAGTCCTTATTTATCTCTTATTACCATGTAGCACTGGTCACCTACTTCTGAGAGGCCCTAGGTATAAGTGTGTGTTAGATGGCTGGACCCTTAGAATATGAGTCACTGCATGGTTACAACAGGATGAGCATCTCTTAGAATCCGGTCACTAAACTGCTTCTTGAAAAATGAACAACAGCCCTGAAGCTTCAGAAGAGGCTCACCTCCAGAGTCCTCTGCTGCTAAAAGGAGGACTGGTTAGACCTGGGCAAGACCAATGTAATCACCAAAACCAATGCCCATCAGCAGATCCAGAAGGTGACCAAAGATGGCCTGAACACCAGCAAGCCTGTGACTGTTCATTCTAGGATTGATGCCAGAAAAATACCTTGGTCCCCTGAAAGGGCAGCCATATAAGTGAAGGTAAGCAAAAGGGGACTGTCAATGCTTGACTGCCTAAGAAGTTAACTTGAATGTGAAGGATGAGATTTCTGCACCTGCTGCTCAGAAAATGCTGTGGATCTAGTTTAACCCCACGTGTTTCATAGCCCATACTTGAACACAAAAGGAAATGTGTTCAAAAACAAGTGGATTCTCGTGGAACATGTCTACATGCTGAAGGCCTACAAGGGCTTCTAGCTGACTAGGCTGAGGCTCACAGGCCTAAGTTCAAAGCAGCAAGTAAGTACCATGAGGAGCATCTCCAGACCAAGAAGGAGGAAATCATCAAGGCTAAATCAAGAAATAAATAATAAATAAATAATCCCCTCTCGTCTGTATATAGTGGCTTCATCAATTATATAAATCGATCATTCAATAAAACAAGTCTATCTACCTGAGAAGGAAAAAAATGAATTGCATTTGCTTTTCTGTCAACTCTCTGGTCATATTGACCAGTCAACCAAGAAAAATCCAGGTCATTTTAACATGAACTACTGTTTAATAAGATATCCTCTTTCTATTGATAAGACACTGATTTACCAATCTGAAATATAGGATTCTTTTTTTTGGGGGGGGACAGAGTCTTGCTCTGTCACCCAGGCTAGAGTGCAGTGGTGAAATCTCGGCTCACTGCAAGCTCCGCCTCCTGGGTTCATACCATTCTCCTTGCCTCAGCCTACCAAGTAGCTGGGACTACAGGCACCCGCCACCACGCCCGGCTAACATATATATATATATATATATATATATTTTTTTTTTTTTGTATTTTTAGTAGAGACAGGGTTTCGCCGCGTTAGCCGGGCTGGTCTCAATCTCCTAATCTTGTGATCTGCCCACCTTGGCCTCCTACAGTGCTGAGATTATAGGTGTGAGGCACCGCACCTGGCTGAAATATAGGATTTTATGTTTATTTTTACTTATGTTTAATGATATTAACTTTAGCCTATTTGGTTTAACCTGTCAAGTTCTGTTGACCTTGTTTCTGTCACTCAGCATGCTAATTAGTCCTTTCAGATTTGTGAAATTTTTACATCTAATTAGATGTTAAAACTCAATGCAGCTAAATTTGTCGCTTAGAAAAAAGGACACAACTGATGCAATGCCTTATATCATATCACCAAAACTTTTGCTAAATTATTCCCAATCCAGTAAATAGCCTTCTTTGATTCTCAGATGCCAGTTGGCCTATGTTATCATCCAGCGCAAATGTCTGCATCTTGCCATGAAGGTATCATTAAAGTCTTTAGTTGTATTTTGGCATTTCCCTCCAGTATTCTTTAAACATTACCAGTAGCACTTCCCAAGTCACTTCTGGAAGTCATTATTTCAACCAAAGAAGAAAGCTCACTTAGACCTGGACGTGTATCCTGATGTAAATCATCTAGACACTTTTGTTTGGTACTACCCTACCTGGACTTCTCTTCTACTGTATTTATGTTTCTCTGTTAATATCTGAGGGAGCTTTGTTTACATATGATTCTCTCTGTTATACAACTCCAGTTGCTCTGCTTTCTCTCCCTCCTTGGTAAATGTTGCACTTTTTGTCTTATTAGTGTCTGTCTCCCTCCCTACCTTGTTCTTCTTGGTCAAAAATTTTCCCTCTTCTAGCCCTACCGTATACTTCTCTCTTCAAAACTCTTTTTGTTGGTCTTAGCTTTAAAAATACATATATATTACCTGAACACACATGAAAGTTTATATTTTCTGATATTCCTTTTTTTTTTTTGAGACAGAGTGTCGCTGTTGTCACCCAGGCCAGAGTGCAGTGGCACCATCTTGGCTCACTGCAACGTCCACCTCCCAGGCTCAAGCACTTCTCCTGCCTCAGCCCCCCAAGGAGCTGGGACTACAGGTGCGCCCCACCAGGCCCGGCCAATTTTTTGTATTTTTAGTAGAGTTGGGGTTTTGCCATGTTGGCCAGTCTGGTCTGGAACTTCTGGCCTCAAGTGATCTGCCCATCTGGGCTTCCCAAACTGCTGGGAATACAGGCGTGAGCTGCCGCACCTGGCCTATGTGGAGCTTCTATTAAGGAAAGGCATGGTGCTAATTCTCTAGAAAAGGCATTTGTTAGGTTCCTTTTTCAAAATGAAAAAAATATATATATGATTATAAAAGTCTGCAAAATATGGAAAAGAGAAAAGGAAAAAAGTCACCTGTAAATATACCATAATAGCACACTGTTACTGATGTTGATGATGTGGTTGTTACTGATGTTGATGATGTGGTTTTTTCCATTCTTTTTTTTTTTTTTTTTTGAGACAGAGTTTTGCTCTTGTTGCCCAGTATGGAGTGCAGCGGCTCAATCTCAACTCACTGCAACCTCCACCGCCCGGGTTCAAGTGATTTTCCTGCCTCAGGCCTCCTGAGTAGCTGGGATTACAGGTGCCCACCACCACGCCCGGCTAATTTTTTGTATTTTTAGTAGAGACGGGGTTTCATCATGTTGGCCAGGTTGGTCTCAAACTCCTGACCTCAGGTGATCCACCCGCCTTGGCCTACCAAAGTGCAGGGATTACGGGCGTGAGCCACCACACCCGGCCCCATTCTTTTTTTCTACAAGTTGCTAAGGTTGGTCTTAAGTGTTTAGATAGCAATATTTCTTAATAACGTCTAACCACAAGAACAGCGTGTTTGTTCCTTTGTGCTGCCGTACAGGAATACCTGTGGCTGTGTAATTTATAAAGAAAAGAGGTTTATTTGGCTGATAGTTCTGCAGCCTGTACAAGAAGCATGGTGAGGGTCTCAAGAAGTTTTACTCATTGTGGAAGGCAAGGGGAGCCAGCATGTCACATGGCAAGAGGGGGAGCAAGATTGAGAGCAGAGGGAGGTCCCAGAGCCTTTTTAACAATCAGATCTCCCATGGAGTCATTACCACGGGGAAGGCACCAAGCCATTCATGAGGGATCCACCCCCATGACCCAGACAGCTCTCAGTAGGCCCCACCTCCAACACTGAAGATCAAATTTCAATGAGATTTGGAGGAACAAATATCCAAACCATATCCAACAGGGATAGTTTATTCATATGTATCCAGCACTGTGTTTGGCCCAGGGGGAATGATAGAATCCTGGAATGTCTACATGGAAGAATACAATAGATCACCCAGAAATAGCCAAACTCTCATAACATGTCCCAGCAAGTAAAATCTATATCTTTCAGATTTACTATCTTGTAGATTTAATAGTAACAGTAATAATTCAGATTTCATTGACACTTGTTCATCTGCTCACATAGGATCCTAATCACCTTAAAATTTCCCCCAATTTTGGAGGAAGTTCAGGTAATGTTTTACATATACTATGAAAAAAAAACAGTTAATTATCTAATGAGTTACCACTTCTTTCCTCTTCACCTGCTGTAACCTCATAGGCGGGATACTGCAGAGTGCCCTGGAGCTGCTGCCTCCCCAGAGTTGCTGCCATGAAGGTCCTATGAGCTCTCACATGCCAAGGCAGTACAGGGGTCTGTGGAAAAGAAACAGACTGTTCTCCTTTCCTCTCCTATTACAGGGTCCACTGGTAGTGCCATTTCTGTCTTATGGAATTTTTACTGAAACAACTTTTTAGGAATGTACTTAAACACTTACTACTCAAAGTGTAGTCCATGGACCAACAGCATTCGGCAGCATTGTTAGAAATGCAGAATCTCAGGCCTCCATAATCAGAATCTGCATTTTAACAACAGCCCCAGGTGATTCATATGCAAGTTACTCTTGAGAAGCACTGACTCAAAGCACCTCTCTCTTCTTGGGACTAAGGCATTAAATTCAATTGGGGACAAGAGCAGTCAGGAAACAAAAGTTCCCAGGAGGCTGCCTCACTCCTCACTGCCTCAAGAGATAGACTTCGGTGACCTGCCACTTCTAATGAGGTTCAAGCAGACTCGGCTTAGGCTCAAACTAGGAATCCACCAGATACATGAGAAATCTTGCTCTTTACTTACACATGAAATATATTTTTATTTAATCAACATTGTTTCAGCATGTATTATTTACAAAATACTCCATTATGGGTTGTACATATACCAAAACAAGTGAAACAGTCTTTGCCCTCAAAGGATGCAAATTAAGATGTATGTTGGGGCAGGTGGGGACCTTTGGGATATAGTAAAAGGAGGGGGCCAAAATGTTCCCAGCTGGAACAGTCTTCTGTAGTTTGGAGAAACCACTAACACCTCTCATATTTATAGCCTATGTAGGCTTGTTTTCCAGGTGGAATGCCCATCTTCTGTCTCCATTTCTCTATGTTCTTGTTTACTTTCCAAGGCCAATTTAAAATGCCAATTTATTAATAAAACCTGCCCTATTCCCCTCAGCTAATAATGGTGTTGACATCTCAGAACTCCCATCATATCCCACCTTAAGATCAATTATGTGTGTTGAGGTCTTATGGAGAAAGGAGGGAGATGTAATGGTACCTCATAGACAAAATGCATTTTAGCCGGTCTTAGATTCGCCATGGGATCCAACATGTGGTGCCATAATAGTTTTTGAAGAAAGAAAAAAAAATTAAAGGTAATGCATCCTTTCTGTTAATGCCTCACTACTCAGGAAATATATCAGCCTTCTCAAACCACAATCAGAGAGAAGAAGTGAGAAAACACTGAACACTGACTGGGATAGTAAGAGCACTAACCCCCTTTTTCTTCACTGTTTTCTCTGGTTTGATTGGTTCTTTCATCTAGAAACAGTGTCCTCATTGGTAGATTAGTAGCTGTTAATCTCAGCTGAATGGAATTTCAGCTTATAAGAAGTGGGCTGGCTATATTCCTATTAGTATTTAAGAAGTCCCTTACCTTAGTGGGTGGTACTTTTTATGGCTGGGTTTCCCTAAAGCTGAGATGGAATATGAAATCCACGGTCCCTTCTCTGAAGAATGTGGAGTTGCTATTAACCGAGTAGCATCTTATGAGCTGCATATCAGTGATGCTTACTTATCCATGGTTAGTATGGGTTCTTGAGCAACTGAGAGGGAGGTTTTAGCTCTGCTCTGGGTGATAATATATCTTCTGTCTTCTTAATAATAGTGCTTATGGCCATATTGGTAGTTGGATACCAGATGAAACAGCAACTCAGTGGTTGGGATATTGCTGCTCTGTGGCCCTATATTAAAAGCTACGGGCTTTGATAGGGGAAGTTACAGTTCTTTCCAGTGTGTTCTGAAAACTACATGGGCATCAAACACTGGTGACAGACTGAATAAACAATTTTATACCTGTATGCTATTAATTTATGCTAGATTTCTGTCATATCTACACAATTAAAGGATGTAAGTGCTAGCATCTAAGTTCAAAACTATGACCCTTGAAGAAGCCATAAGAGCAAGACATTAGGCACCAGCATATTAGGATCTGGATGGCTGATCTTTGAGGTAGACTAGGTTCTGGGGGACAGCCAGAGCCTTCTGGAAGTCAAAGAACAAACAGGACCCAAGACTGACCAAAGAAGGCCTCTTCCTGGACAACCACTGAGACAACAAAGTGAGTTTGTGTGCAATTCAGGTCTTAAAACTATTTTACCTCATCCTCAGCCTCCCCCTTTTCTTACATTTGACCAGGCCTGTTATTACAGTGAAGATATGAGAATGCCTCCTTTTGCCAAGTTCTTCTCGGAGCAGGCTGAGCTGAAAAGGGAGCATGCAAAGCAGTTCCTAAGATATCTAAGAAAACGTGAGGGTATTATCTGCCTTCCAGTTATTAAGGTGAATGTCAAACTTTGTTTTGACTTCTGTGGGGCCTTTGCCAGGTCTAGAGAATTAAACTGATTAGTTGCTACCTAACATTTTAGGTTACTCATGTTCCTACATGGGCTTCTTAGCAACTAACTGACTCTGAAAGCAAGTATATGTCAACATCATTTGGGGTAAATTTTAGCCACTAAATGCTTGTTTGGCTTGTCTTAATGAGCGTCACAAAGTTTGGTCGCTGGGTTGTCAGCATCACCTGGGGACTCACTAGAAATGCAAATTTGTGGATCTCACCCCAGACACAGGCCCAAAGAGCTACAGCTTAACAAGCTCTCCAGATGATCCTAATGGTATGTGTAGTTTGAGAAGCGCTACTCTAATGCCTTCTTCCCAGAGGTTGTTAGCATCCTATTTCAGATTGTTAATCTAATTCAGGTACATGTTCAGGTATTTAATATGGCTGTCTCTTCAAAGTAGTAAAACAAACTTTTTTTGTTTGGGCACACGCTCCAAGGAAACAACCTGAGCCTTAGTTGGGACTATTACCTCCAGGAACATCCCTAATTTTCCTAAGGTGGTTGTTTTGGTTGTTTTTTAACTTCTGCTTTATGAAGAGAAGTAAATGTGTGCTAATGAGAGAGGGACCACCATCATAGAATTCCAAAGCTAATGGAATACTTGTATGTGTACCTGTGCTAGTAGTACCCTTGCTCTGTAGCACATTAAAATCACCTGGGAATCTTTTAAAACTCATGATGCCCATGTTGCATCCCATGCCAATTAAGTCACAGTGTCTACGATTGAGAGCCAAGTATTAATATTTAAGATTTTCAGCTGATTCCATTGCACCTCAAAGTTTGGAGACCATTACACTATGCAAACCTAGTCATGGCCCTATGCAGGAAGCAGAATGCAACAAAACTGTGCCTGAAGTAAAAAAGTGACTCTCCTGTTCCTCTTCAACAGAGGCCCAACATAGATAACTGGGGAAATGGCTTACAAGCCCTGAAGTTTGCTGTGCAGTTGGAGAACACATTAACCAATGTCCTACAAGATCTGAAAATCACAGCTACTAAGGATGATGAAACTGGTGTAAGTAGTTAACTGGTTCTGACAAACAGTGTCATCTTTCACTTCTGGATTATGATTTGCTTCTGGGAAAGGGGACCAAGGCAATAGATCACCCAACATATGTTTGTTTCCCTGGAAGGAAGTCTGGGAACTTATTTCTAGGAGTAGTTCGGGAGTGGGGAGATAGCTGTCCTGGTGAAGAAAAGTGAAACTTAGTGTATGGTGAAAACATCTTCCTAGGAGTAATGCACTCTGTAAAATTAAGTAAAACAATGGTTCTGTTACTGTTGGCTTGTAAATATCCTAAACCAGAAATGCTTAAGTTTTACTGAGCACAAGAATCACTTGGAGTGCTTACTAAAACACACTTCTAGGGCTCACTCCCAAAAGTTGTTTATTGGGTTGGTTTTGTATAGGTCTCAAGAATGTATTTCTAACAAATCTAGGTGGTGATACTGCTGGCTGATGGCCACAGTTTGAGAACCACTGTTCTAGATTGTTACTGCAAAAGTAGATGTTAATGGTGACCTATTACAATACAGACTTCTCTGAAGTCTTCCTGGTTATTGGTAAGCACTCTACCTCAAAGTGATAACTTCTTTCTAACTTCCTAGCTTCTCAGGAAGTCAAAGTGAAGAAAATGGGCCTAGTTACAATAGTTCTCAACTCTAGACACATGTTGGACTCAGTGAGGAGCTCTGAAATGGTACAAATGCTCGAACATTATGCCAGATCACTTACATTTTAATCTTTAGGAATGAGGTCTGGGCAGCTACTCAAAATCTCTATGTGATTCAAATAATCAGGATTCAAAACCATTGCAGTAGTAGCCTGTTAAAGTAACCTGTACTTTTGATAAGACAACCTAATACTCATATCCATTGAAAGTAGGTGCTTGTATTCACCTGAAGCTCTTGAATATCTTAGATCAGTGCTGCTGGATCATCAATATGCATATGAATCACCTAGTCTTTCTTAAAATTCAGAGGCTGGTTTAGTAAATCTGGAGTAGAGCCTGAGATTTTGAATTTCTGACACGCTCTCAGGACGGCTGGTCCCTGGGCTTCAATTTAGGTAGATTCTTGTTGCAGACATGGTCCTCAATGTGGGTGCTTCCCTGTTCTATTTCTATAGCTCATAGACTTCGTAAAGGAGTTCATAGACAAACAGACAGCAAGCATAGCTTTTCTGGAATACCATCAGAAGCTATTAGAAGAGTCCCTCCAGCAGAAAGGCCTGTCTGAAAAGTCTGCTGAGTCTGCTGAGACATCAGTTGAAGAGACTTAACTTCTGAAGGCAGCAGCACAGCAAGTCTTGCCATTGTAGTGATCTCAGAGTCAGCTACTTAAGAGTCTTGGTCAGTTCCACTTGCCTGAAGACTGCTTTCCTTTTTATCTAGTTTCCTAATCCTCTTTGCTGTGCATGCAAATAAATCTGCTTTGCATTATAACTATGTGTAAAAATATTGGTAGAGCTAGCCCTTCCAGTGCTCCAATAGCAATGTGGGATTGGTATAAAAAGCTTCCTGAGACAGTGGGTGTGTTAGGCTAAAAAAAAAAAAACTTCTGTCTACCATGCCCCCACCTTACCTTAGCACCCAGAGTCAGGATTTGGTAAATGCAAGCAGTACAAGTGGATATACTAGAAATCAAGTAGTGAAACCTTAAGTCTCAATGTTCTCCTCTTATTTGTATATGTACTTTAAGTATACAATATAATAGGGGTTACTTCATGTTAAACGCAGAGCTAAGATTGAAAACAATTCTTGGTCTAGGAAGGGTGGCCTTCACCTGAAGGATGGTGCAGTGCCATTTCATAGCCAAGGTAGGTGTAGGCAACAGGAGGGTACACAGAGGCAATTAATGCATTGCAGCCAAGTGTGTGGATGCCCCTATCCATTCCACTGTAAGCCAATTAGCAGCTACTAGGGTAATTACTTTCAAGAGCAAAGAATGAGCAAACAAGCTTGAGTCAGGCTTCTCAGGGCCTCGTGTGACTAGTACCCTCTAGGAAGAAATAGGGGCTCTATAGGATTGTGCACTGGCTCCAAAACTTACTAACTCCTTGGCCTTGAGTTTATACCTCTTCATTGCCTCAGTTTGGTCATCTGTAAAGTGGGGTGTATTAGTCAGTGTTCTCTAGAGGACAGAACTAATGGAATAGGTATACATAAAGGAGAGTTTATCAAGTATTAACCCACACAATCACAAGGTCCCACAATAGGCTGTCTGCAGGCTGAGGAGCAAGGAGAGCCAGTCTGAGTTCCGAAACTGAAGAAATTGGAGTTGACATCTGGTATAGCACCTACAATTGGAGTCACCACATGGTTAAGCTTACGATAATCCGCTGTCATTCTCCAAGATCCATCTGTCTTCTGCACAGGCCAAATGGGAGAGTTGAATGGAGATGTGATGGGAATCACCACCCCTGCGTCTTTCAAGTCCTGGATGGTGGCATTCATCTCCGCAGTCCCTCCAGGGATGAGATATGATTTTTGATTTACTATTTTTCTAGGTAGAAGGAGTTCTAATGGCTTCCATTTGGCCTTTCCCACCACAATAGCTCTCATCCTACCATTCAAGGAGCCAATGTGGGCATTCTGCCAGCTGCTAAGTATGTCTACGCCAATTATGCATTCTGGCACTGGGGAAGTGACCACAGGATGAGTCTGGGGACCCACTGGACCCACTGTAAGTTGGACCTGAGCTAAAACTCCATTAATTACCTGACTTTTGCTGGAGGACCACAGTGACGTTTTGAGTCCCCTGGAATCAATGTCACCTCAGAGCCAGTGTCCAGTAGTCTCCAAAATGTCTGATCATTTCCCTTTTCCCAATGCACAGTTACCCTGGTAAAAGGCTGTAAGTCTCCTTGGGAGGGAAGGGAGAAAGGTTCACTCCATAGTCGGTAATATAGTGGGTCCTTCCTCAAGGGCACCCAGCCTCCGCTTCATTTAAGGGGTTCCAGGTCCATAAACTGGCTCAAGTCTGGAAATTGAGGGGTTGTGATTCTGTTTTCATAATTCAAATTAGTCTTTTGTCCATTCAACCTAGAAGGTTTTTGCTTGCATAAATGAAGTAGGAATGCAGTAAGCTTCCTATCAATTTCACTTTTAGGAACACCGTGATTAATTAGCCAATGCCTGAGCTCTGTACAGTCAGACTATTCTGATTGCCACTTTGCTTCTGCTGTGCATTACGGTAGCTAGGCCTACCTTGCCTTTGACAGTTTAGTGCCGCCACCTGCCCCCTGCCACCTTGGGATTCAATTATTCTCGTATTTAATTTTGTAGTAGAGGGACTGTGGTTCCCACTATTAGATCTGACATAAAGAAAAGAGCAATTACAGGGCTCTTCAAAGATGTAGGTGCTGCCCTCGCAAATCTATTTTGCAAGGCATTGGTCAAAGGTATCTTCTGGACCCTCCCAGCTGTGATGAGTAGGTCTAAAGCGACTAATCCATTCCACCATCCTACTCTCCCTAAGCCTTTCCATCCCTTCCTCTACATTAACCCAAGGGGGATCAGGCACTTCCAGCTTACTCACAGTGGGCCATCTTTTAATCCATACTTCAGCTAACAAAGCAAATAAGCTTTTAGAACCTCTTTTAACTCCCTGAGCTACAACATTGAGTGCAGAGTCCCTACTTAGTGGGCCCAAATTAATAAATTTAGCCTGATCCAACTCTATGTTCCTTCCAGCATTATCCCATACCCTTAATATCCATTTCCATGCCTGTTCTCCAGATTTGTTTATATAAATTGGAAAATTTAAGCAGTTCTTTTGAGAGTAGCATACCTCCTCATGGGTCACACTCTCAACCTCACCTCTAGGGGTCTCCAGGACTTTAGTTATAAGTCTAGAAGCAAACAGGGGTGTTGGGGGTGACCCCTGAGGAGAATCAACGTTATCTTGCCTGGCAACTGCCTCAGGGGATGCTACCACTGTTGCCTCAGGCAGCACAGGGTTTATCTCAGACAAAGGTGGAAAGGCTGATGGCAGCATGGGTGGGGGAGGCGATGTTGCCACTACTGGGAATGGGGAAGCTGTCTAATGAAAAAAGTTTCATTAGAGCTTACAAGCTCAGTATCCCCAGCTTCATCAGGGTCCTCCCACATGTCCCCATTCCATATTGCAGGGTCCCATTCTTTTCCAATAAATACCCTCACTTTAACAGTAGACACCTGGCTGTGCATGTACCTTTCATTGCAGGTCAGCCACTCACATAAGAGCTTGTCTGTCTGTCTAGAATTTCAACTTTTTCTCTACAGGAGATAAGACTCTCACTCAGGCAATCTTAGCAGATTTGAGGCTCAGTATCTGCTTCTGAAGCCGGGATATAGAATTCCTGAGTTCATTTTCTTTAATCACTTTGTCCACTGAACTTAGGAGCAACCAACCAGCTTCATTATGTTCCTTGGTTCTCCACATATAGTCAAAGGTATTATGTATAGAGTCACTGAACTCCTTGCCTCTCACGAGCAATGAATCAGGAGTGTCAAATGCATTTATTTTGTATAACTCTCTAAACAGTTCATGCCAAGGACTATCAGTGTTCTCCATACTATTGGAAGTAGAGTCCTTAGCATTCTGGGGTCTAATCAGCCAACTCCAGAAACCCAAAGTCAATGAAAGAACTTCATCCTTAATATTCTTTTCCTCTAGAACTACCCCTGTCTCGGTACGAAAATCTGTATTAGTCAGGGTTCTCTAAAGGGACAGAACTAATGGAATAGGTATGTGTATAAAGGGGAGTTTATTAAGTATTAACCCACATAATCACAAGGTCCCATGATAGGCCGTCTGCGGGCTGAGGAGCAAGAAGAGCCAGTATGAATTCCAAAACTGAAGAACTTGGAGTCTGATGTTCGGGGGCAGGAAACATTCAGCATGGGAGAAAGATGTAGGCTGGGAGGCTAGGTCAGTCTCTATTTTCACATTTTTCTGCCTGCTTATATTCTAGCTGAGCCGGCAGCTGTACATTGTGCCCACCCAGATTAAGGGTGGGTCTGTCTTTCCCAGCCCACTGACTCAAATGTTAATTTCCTTTGGCAACACCCTCACAGACACATCCAGGATCAATACTTTGTGTCTTTCAGTCCAATCAAGTTGGCACTCAGTATTAACCATCACATGGGGTTAATAGTACTTTATAAAGTTAACAAAAGGATAAGTACATTAATGAATATGAAGTGTCTAGAATAGCACATGCTCAAATTTTGTATTCTGTTAGTAATAAATAGTGCTTCTACTTAAACTTGAGGAAAGCCAAAACATAACAGAAGCATTTCCAATAAGAAAACGCATCACTAGAATTGAGGCAGAATCTTTTTTGGGGGGAGACAAAGTCTCACTCTTGTCACCCACGCTGGAGTACAATGGCGCGATCTCGGCTCAATGCAACCTCTGCCTCCCAGGTTCTAGCGATTCTCCTGCCTCAGCCTCCTAAGTAGCTGAGATAAGAGGTGTGCACCACACCCAGTTAATTTTGTATTTTTAATAGAGACAGGGTTTCACCATGTTAGCCAGTCTGCTCTCGAAATCCTGACCTCAGGTGATCCACCCTCCTTGGCCATCCAAAGTGCTGGGATTACAGAGGCAGAATCTTAAAAGATTGAATATCTTTAGACAGAAAGGAGTATCTTGTTTGAAATAGAAACAAGTGGTTCTAAGAATGGACCTATTAGATATCTTGGAAAAAATCAAGTTAACAAATGGACTGAATATTCAAATAAACACAATCAAACAAGTGACCTAGAAGTAATCTCAGAAATTGTCAGCCAAAAGAATTTAAAAATGGTATTTAAAATGTTATAAAATGGAGTTCTAACAAAAATATCTAATTGAAGCTTCAGCAAGAAAGAGAAACTGACAAAATATTAAACTCACTGTAGTATAATTTTAGAGCATCAACAATGAGAATGCTCTCCATAAAAGATATTACTTACAAAGAATGCAAAACTGACAAATTAATAGGAGCTTTCTCAATACTAGCAGCAAAAAGCAAATGGAAAACATCTTTACATGCTGGTAAGTTGGGTGAATCATAACAAGTAAGGGAAGAATGGGACTATTTAGATATACAACAATTAAGAAAGCTTATAGAAGCTTGCAACCTACAGAAGACATTCACTATCAATATCATGGGTTTCCTCTACCTGCAGGCCCAAAGTAGGCTGGCTGATATTAACCAACCTTGTATAATTCTTATGCCTTAGTAATTCTAGTGGCAAAGGGCATGTCTCCAGGTGAAAGTCAGCAATGTAACTAACATTTTTACCTCCCTCTTCACACCTTTCTGCAACTTTCCTGAGAATTAGTGCCATGGTGAGCTTCTGTCACCATTGAATAATTACTAGTTTACAAAGTACTCTTGAATAAATGTCTCACTTGTATACTTATTATGACCACACTAATTTATATCTAATTTTATACTTATTAATGAATATTAGACATTCACATTAAAATCAGGAGTAAAACAACATTGCTTTATTCTAATACTATTGAATGTTTTCTGGAAGTTCTCAAGCAGAGTTTCTCAACCTCAGCACTACTGACAATTTAAGCCAGATGACTCTTTGTTGTGGGGGGATGTCCTGCGTATTGTGAGATGTTTACTAGTATCCTTGGCCTTTACCTACCAGATAGTACCTCCCCCAGTGTGACAACCAAAAAAAGTCTCCAGATGTTGCCAAATGTCTCTTGAAAGGTAAAATCCACTTTTGAGAACTACTCTTGAGAATCACTATTCTAGATAATGCAATAGAAAATTGGCATTATAGATATATTTGTTTGCAAAAAGACTGATTTATTTAACATAACTAGAACTGAGAAACTATTACAACTTACAGGAAAGTTTAATAAAGTTGCTGGATATAGAATAAACAGCTACAACAATAAAAGGAGAAAACAGTTTTTAAAAAATCGTATAATATCCACAAATAAGAATACATATGAATAAGCCTAACAAATCCAGTTGGGAACCTATGTAAGTAAAACGTTTCCTAGAGGAGATGAAAGCTTTATATAATAGAACAAAGACAGATTAAGTATTATGAAGATGATATGTCCAAAATAAATAGAACTAAAGCAATTTTGGTCATAATCCCAACAGAATTTTGAGGGCCTAGACAAATTAATGCTAAAGAATTAATAAACTTCAATCATGGGGAAAAACATGGAGACACACAGAAAACTTAACATCATTAGTTATGGGAAAATGCAAACCCAAACCACAATGAGATACCTCTACATATTCATCAGAATGACTGCATTTCAAATGACTGCCAACACCATATGTTGGCAACTTGGTAAAGCACCTGAAGCTTTCACACATTGTTGGTGAGAATGTAAAATTATATAACCGCTTTGGAAAAAGTTATGACACTTTCTTGTAAAACTAAGCATATACCTATTAATACTTCATGAACCAGGAGCCCTCTCCTGTATATCATACAAGAAAAATGGAAGTATGTGTTCACAAAATGATTTGTATAGAGTGTTCAGTAGCTTTATAATAACTAAAAAATGGAAATAGCCTATCAATAGGAGAATGGATAAACAAATTGTACTATATTTGTAAAATAAGTATATTCATCCATATTCATAGAGCTATGAAAAAATACCCAAAGGGATGGGCATGGTGGCTCATGCCTGTAATCCCAGCATTTTGGGAGGCCGAGGTGGCCAGATCACCTGAGGCCAAGAGTTTGGGACCAGCCTGGCCAACATGGTGAAACTTCATCTCTACGAAAAATTCAAAAATAGCCAGGTGTGGTGGTGGGCACTTGTAATCCCAACTACTTGGGAGGCTAAGGCACAAGAATTGCTTGAACCCAGGAGGTGGAGGTTGCAGTGAGCCGAGATCATGCCACTGCATTCCAGCCTGAGTGACAGAGCAAGACTCTGTCTCAAAAAAAAAAAAAAAAAGAGTGGGTAATTTATAAAGAAAAAGAGGTTTAAAGGACTCACATTTCCACACAGCTAGAGAAGCCTCACAATCATGGTGGAAGGCAAAGGAGGAACAAAGTCATGTCTACATGATGGTAGTCAAGAGAGCATGTGTTAGGTTATAAAACCATCAAATCTCATGAAACTGATTCACTATCACAAAAGTACGAGAAAAACCCGCCCCCCCATGATTCAATTACCTCCCACCAGGTCCCTCCCATGACACGTAGGGACCATGGGTGCTACAATTCAAGCTGAGATTTGGGTGGGCACATAGCCAAACCATATCAATAGGATACCACTCAGTAATAAAAAGGAGTCAACTACAGATACAACATGGAAGAATATTAAAAACATGCTGAAAGAAAGAATTTTATACTAACAAGTACATACTTTAGAGTTCCATTTACATGAAATTCTAGAACATAAAATAATTCTGTAAAGGAAAACGTCAGAACAATGGCTATCTTGGAGAGGCAAGGATTGACTAAGAAGGGGTATGAGTGACCTCTCTGGGGTGATGGTAATGTTCTATATCTTGACATGATTAAGTTGCATAAACTGGTCAGAACATGAAACTGTTCCAACAGTTTTTTTTTAATGATTAAATTATTGGGCTTATGGGATAGCAGATATAAAACAACTTGCTGAATAGTTGAAACTGAAGCTGTACCTCAAAGAGTAAGAAACAAATAACTAACAAATACTTGAGTTTGCAGGAGGGCAGATAAGAAATAACTTGCTGAAACACTGAAACTCCCTCCACTTGTGAGATTTCAAAAACTGGCTGAAATTGGTTGGAACGAATATGGTCAACTGGAGTTTGCACAGAATGAGCTTGCTGACCTCACCTCCTGAATTTCCACTGTGTGGTTCACTTGATCTTAGCCAAAAGGCCAAGAAGCGATCCACTATGTGTTTCATGCTAACTACACCTGAATTTGCACATGCAGTCCATGAGGTAGCATGAGATAACTGTGCATGCCTTAGAACTTTCTACACCTTGCCTTTTCTTCCATCAGTCACCTACTAATCCCAGAATCCACTTCCTAAGCCTTTTCTAATAAAATTACTGCCTGAAAGCCAGAACAAGGAGACAAATTTGAGCTGGACTCCTCTCTCAGCAGAAACCTTAAAGGCCAGGAGAAAATTGGGTTATATATTCAAAGTATTGAAAGAAATAGCCAAAAACACTGTATCCAGCAAAGGTATTCTTCATAAATGAAGGAGAAATCTTTCTCAGGAGGCAAAAACAGAATTCATCACTATTATACCACCCTATAAGAAACTCACTGATAAAGCAAACACACAAATGAGGGAAAGGACTCAAATGTTACCACTTCAGAAAATCATCAAACTGCAAGGATAGTCAATAAGAGAAAGAAAGGAACAAATGATATACAAAACCAGTAAACAATTAGCAAAATGACAGGAATAAGTCCTCACATATCAATAATCTTAAATGCAAATAAATGTTCCACTTAAAAGATGTAGACTGGCTGAGTGAATTATTTTTTTCAATTTCACAACTATATGCTGCCTACAAGAAATTCACTTCACCTGTAAAGACACAGATAGATAGAAAATAAAGAGACGGAAAAAGACATTCCCTACAAGCGGAAACCAAAAGCAAGCAGGAGTAGCCATACTTCTACTAAATATAGCACACTTTAAGTCAAAAACAGCAAAAAGATACAAAGAAGGTCATTATATAATGATAAAGGTATCAATTCAGCAAGAGGATATAACAATTCTAAATATGTATGCACCCAACACTAGAGCACCCAGATATATATAGCAAGTTAGATTGCGAGGGAGAGATAGATTCCATTACAATACTAGTTGGGAAATTTAACCCCCTACTCTCAGCCTTAGACAGATCGTCTAGACAGAAAAGCAACAAAGGAACATTAGTTTTAAACTGCACTTAGACCAAATGGAACTAACAAGCATCTACACAACGTTTTATCCAACAGCTGCAGAATACACATTCTTCTCATCAGCCCATGCAACATTAGGACGGTACATAAGTTACATCTGTAAAAACAAGTATCAGCAAATTTTTAAAAATTTGTTGTATATCATATCAATAAAATGAAATCGTAACAAGCATCTTCTCAGACCACAGTGGAGAAAAACTAGAAATCAATAACAAGTGGAACTTTGGAAACTGTACAAATGGGTAGAAACTGAACAACATGGGCTGGGTGCAGTGGCTCACACCTATAATCCCAGCACTTTGTGAGGCTGAGGCAGGTGGATTACGAGGTCAGGAGTTCGAGACCAGCCTGGCCAATATGGTGAAACCCTGTCTCTGTTAAAAATACAAAAAATTAGCCGGGTGTGGTGGCGGGTGCCTGTAATCCCAGAAGAAAAAAGGAACATTATGAATATAGCAGATTTTTTCCATGTTAAGATGAAATTATAAATAATTATGCCATTAAAACATTAAAACTTAAATAACATATAATAATAATAAACAATACATAAGTTGTCAAATTGACTCAAGAAAAGGTAACCTAGCATAATTTATAAGGTTATTATTATTTCAATAGTTTGGGGAGAACAGATGGTAGTTCGTTGCATGAATAAGTTCTTTAGTGATAATTTCTGAGATTTTGGTGTACTCATTACCCAAGCAGTGTACGCTGCACCCAATGTGTAGTCTTTTATCCCTCACTCCACTCCCACCCTTCCCCCTGAATCCCCAAATTCCATTATATCATTCTTATGCCTTTGCATCTTCACAGCTTATCTCCTGCTTATAAGTGAGAACATACAATGTTTGATTTTTTCATTCCTGAGTTACTTCACTTAAATTAATGGTCTTCAACTCCAACCAAGTGGCTGAGAATGGCTGAGTCGTGTTTTATTTTATATATATATGTGTATATACACACACACATACACACACACACACACACACACACACTTTTCCTCTGGGTAGATACTCAGTAGTGGGATTGCTAGATTAAATGGTAGTTCTACTTTCAGTTCTTTAAGACATTTCCATATTGTTTTTCAAAGTAGTTATACTAGTTTACATTACAACCAGTAGTGTAAAAATGTTCTTTTTTTACCACATCCACAGTAACAACTATTTTTTTTTTATTTTTAAACTATGGTCTTTCTGCAGGAGTAAGGTGATATTGCATTGTAGTTTTTGATTTGCATTTCCCCGATAATTAGTGATATTGAGCATTTTTTCATATGTTTGTTGGCCATTTGTATATCTTCTTTTGAGAACTGTCGATTTGTGTCCTTTGCCCAGTTTTTAATGGTATTATTTGTTTTTTTCTTGCTAATTTCTTTGAGTTCCTTGTAGATTCTGGATATTAGTCCTTTGTCAGATGCATAGTTAGCAAATATTTTCTCCCACTCTGTTGGTTATCTGTTTACTCTACTGATTATTTCTTTTTTCGGTGAAGAAGTTTTTAGTGTAATTATTAATAGGTCCTGTCTATTTATCTTTATCTTTTCTATAATTTAGCTTAATTATTAATAGGCCACATCTATTTATCCTTGTTTTTGTTACATTTGCTTTTGGGTTCCTGGTCATGAACTCTTTCCCTAAGCTAATGTCTAGAAGGGTTTTTTCAATGTTATCTTCTAGAATTTTTATGGTTTCAGGTCTTATATTTAAGTCTTTGATCCATCTTGAGTTGATTTTTGTATAAAGTGAGAGATGAGGATCCAGCCTCATTCTTCCACATATGGCTTGTCAATTGCCCCAGCACCATTTGTTGAATGGGGTGTCCTTTCCCTACTTTATGTTTGCTTTGTTGAAGATCAGGTGCTGTAAATATTTGGCTTTACTTCTGGGTTCTCTATTCTGTCTCGTTGGTTTATGTGCCTATTTTTATACAACTACCATGCTGTTTTGGTAACTATAGCCTTGTACTATAGTTTGAAATCAGGTAATGTGATGCCTCCAAATTTCTTCTTTTTGCTTTGTCTTACTTTGGCTATGGGGGGTCTTTTTCGGTTTCATATGAATTTTAGAATTTTTTTTCTGGTTTTGTGGAGAATTATATTTTGATGGAATTGCGTTGAATTTGTAGATTGCTTTTGGCAGTATGGTCATTTTTACAATATTGATTCTACCCATCCATGAGCTTGGGATGTGTTTCCATTTGTTTGTGTCACTGATGATTTCTTTCAGCAGTGTTTTGTAGTTTTCCTTGTAGAGATCTTTTACCTCTTTGGTTAGGTATATTCCCAAGTTTTTTGGTTTGTTTTTTTTTTTTTTCTTTTTGCAGCTGTCATGAAAGGGGTTGAGTTCTTGATCTGATTCTTAGCTCGGTCATTGTTGGTGTATAGCCATGCCATTTATTTGTCTACATTGATTTTGTATCCTGAAACTACTTAATTCCTGTATCAGATGTAGGAGCTTTTTGGATGAGTCTTTAGGGTTTTCTAGGTATATGATTATATCACTGGCAAAGAGTGACAGTTTGACTTCCTCTTTATTGATTTGGATGCCTTTTCTTTCTTTCTCTTGTCTGACTGCTCTGGCTAGGACTTCCAGTATTATGTTGAGTAGAAGTGGTGAAAGTGGGCATCCTTGTCTTGTTCCAGTTCTCAGGAGAATGCTTTCAACTTTTCCCATTCAGTATAATGTTGGCTGTGGGTTTGTAATAAATGGCTTTTATTACCTTGAGGTATTTCCCTTCTAGGCCAAATTTGCTGAGGGTTTTAATCATAAACCATGCTGGATTTTGTCAAATGCTTTTTTTTAATCTATTGAGATGATCATATTATTTTTGTTTTTAATTCTGTTTATGTGAGGTATCACATTTATTGACTTCCATATATGAAATTATCCCTGCATCCCTGGTATGAAATCCACTTGATCATCATGTATTATCTTTTTGATATCCTGTTGGATTTGGTTAGCTAGTATTTTGTTGAGGATTTTTGCATCTATGTTTATCAGGGATATTGGTCTGTAGTTTTCCTTTTTTGTTATGTCCTTTTCTGGTTTTGGTATTAGGGTGATACTGGCTTCACAGAATGATTTAGGAAGGGTTCCTCCTTTCCCTATCTTTTGGAATAGCTTCAGTAGGACTTGTACCAATTCTTCTTTGAATGCCTGATAGAATTCAGCTGTGAATCTATCTGTTCCTGGACTTTTTTGTTGGCAATTTTTAAATTACTGTTTCAATCACGTTACTTGTTATTGGTATATTCAGAGTTTCTGTTTCTTCCAATTTAATCTAGAAGGGTTGTATATTTTTAGGAATTTATCCATCTCCTCTAGACTTTCTAGTTTTTGTGCATAAAGGTATTCATGGTAGCCTTGAATTACCTTTTGTATTTCTGTGGTATCGATTGTAATTTTACCATTTTGTTTCTAATTGAGTTTATTTGGATCTTTTCTCTTCTCGGTTAATCGTAGTAATGGCCTATCAATTTTGTTTTTCTTTTCAAAGAATCACATTTTTGTTTCATTTGTCTCTTTTTTTATTTAATTTCATTTATTTCTGTTCTGATCTCTCTTATTTCTTTTCTTCTGCTGGGTTTGAGTTTGTTCTTTTTTCTCTAGACCTTGAGGTGTGACCTTAAGTTGTCTATTTGTGTTCTTTCAGACTTTTTGATATAGGCATTTAACGCTATGAACTTTCTCTTGCAGGGCTCTTTCCATGTGCCAGAGAGTTTAATAAGCTCTGTCACTATTATCATTCATTTCAAAAATGTTTTAAATTTCCATCTTGACTTCACTGTTGACCCAAAGATCATTCAGGAACAGACTATTTAATTTCCATGTATTTGTATAGTTTTAAGGGTTCCTTTTGGAGTTAATTTCCAATTTTATTCTACTGTGGTATGAAAGAGTACTTGATATAATTTTAATTTTCTTAAATTTATTGAGACTTGTTTTGTGGCCTAACATATGGTGTGTCTTAAAGATTATTCTATGTGCTGATGAAAAGAATGTATATTGTGCAGTTGTGCAGTTCAATGTTCTGTAAGTGTTAAATCCATTTGTTCTAGAGTATAGTTTAAGTACATTGTTTCTTTGTTGACTTTCTGTATTGTTGATCTGTCTAGTGCCATCAGTGGAGTACTGAAGTCCCCCACAATTATTGTGTTGCCATCTATGTCATTTCTTATGTCTAGTAATAATTGTTTTATAAATTTGGGAGCTCCAGTGTTCAGTGCATATGTATTTAGAATTGTGATATTTTCCTGTGGGACTGATCCTTTCATCATTATATAATGGTACTCTTTGTCTTTTTTAACCGTTATTGCTTTACAGTCAGTTTTGTATGATATAAAAATAGCTACTCCTGCTCACATTTGGTTTCCATTTGTGTGGAATATCTTTTTCCATCCCTTTACCTTAAGTTTATATGAGTCCTTACGCATTAGGTGAGTCTTTTGAAGACAGCAGATACTGTGGGATTTTTATCCATTCTGCCATTCTGTATCTTTTAAGTGGAGCACTTAGGCAATTTACATGTAACGTTAGCACTGAGATGTGAGGTACTGTTTTGTTCATTGCCATAGTTGTTGCCCGAATACCTTCGGTTTTTTCTTTGTGTTATTATTTTATAGGCCCTGTGAGATTTATGTTTTAAGGAGGTTCTATTTTGGTGTATTTTGAAGTTTTGTTTCAAGATTTAGAACTCCTTTTAGCATTCTTTGTTTGTTTGTTTGTTTGTTTGGTTTTTGGAGACAGTCACACTCTGTTGCCCAGGCTAGAGTGCAGGGGCATGATCTCAGCTCACTGCAAACTTTGCCTCCCGGGCTCAAACAATTCTCTTGCCTCAGCCTCTGGAGTAGCTGGGATTACAGATGCCTGCCACCACACCCAGCTAATTTATGTATCTTTAGTAGAGACAGGGTTTCACCATTTTGGCCAGGTGGGCAGGTTGGTCTCACTGGCCTCAAATGATCCACCTGCCTTGGCCTCCCAGAGTGCTGGGATTACAAGCATAAGCCACCATGCCCAGCTCCTTTTAGCCTTTCTTGTAGTGCTGGCTTGGTAGTGGTGAATTCTCTCTGCATTTGTTTGTCTGAAAAAGACTTTTTCTCTCCGTTATTTATGAAGCTTAGTTTTGCTGGATACAAAATTCTTGCTGACAGTTATTTTGTTTGAGGATGCTGAAGATAGGACCCCAATCCCTTCTGTCTTGCAGGGTTTCTGCTGAGAATTCTGATGTTAATCTGATAGGTTTTCCTTTATAGGTTACCTGATGTTTTTGCCTCACAGCTCTTTAAATTTTTGTCTTGACTGCAGATAACCTGATGACTATGTGCCTGAATGATGATCTTTTTGTGATGAATTTCCTGAGTGTTCTTTGAGCTTCTTGTATTTGGATGTCTAGATCGCTAGCAAGACCAGGAAATTTTCTAAATTATTCCCTCAAATAAGTTTTCCAAAGTTTTTTATTTCTCTTCTACCTCAGGAACACCAACTATTCTTAGGTTTGGCCATTTAACATAATCTCAGATTGCCTTGGAAGCTTTGTTCATTTTTTGCAAATTCTATTTTCTTTGTCTTTGTCAGATTGCAGCAGGACGAGGCCCAGACAAAACCTCTCAGACACCGAGTTGTAGAAGGAAGGGCTTTATTCAGCTGGGAGCATCGGCAAGCTACTGCCTTAAAATCCAAGCTCCCCGAATGCACAATTTCTGTCCCTTTTAAGGGCTCACAACACTAAAGATTTCACATGAAAGGGTCGCGATTGATTTGAGCAAGCAGGTGGTACATGACAGGGGCTGCATGTACCGGTGGTCAGAGAGAAACAGAACAGGGCAGGGAGTTTCACAATGTTCTTCTATACAATGTCTGGAATCTATGAATAACATTGGTTTCTAAGTTATGAGTTGACTTTTAACTACTGGGTTTAGGTCAGGCAGGCCCAGGCCTTGTTTTGGGCCTGGCGCTCGGCTGCCTGTCTTTGGTTTTACTTCCTTGTTATTTTTTCTTAAAATAGGTACTGAGTATAAAAAAATATAAAACAATATAAAACAATATGAGAGGGTCTCTCTCTTCCCTCAAGATTTGGTTAATTTGAAAGCCCTGTCTTTGAGCTCTGATGTTTTTTCTTTATTTGTTTGATTATATTGCTGAAACTCATTTCCAGAAGTTGTGATTGTTTTTATGATATATATTTCTCAGGAGCATTTTTCATCCATATCCTGTATTTTTTTTTAATTTCTTTAAGTTGGTTTTCACCTTTCTCTGGTATGTCCTTGAATAGCTTAATAATCAACCTTCTAAATTCTTTATCTGGCAATTCAAAGATTTCTTGTTGGTTTGGATCCATTGATGGGGAGCTAGTGTGGTCTTTTGGGTGTGTTATAGAAACTTATTTTTATAATATTACCAGAATTATTTTCCTGATTCCTTCTCATTTGGGTAAACTATTTCGGTGGAAAAATCTGGAGCTGAAGTGTTGCTGTTCAGATTCTTTGGTCCCATGGGGTGTTCCCTTGATGTGTTGCACTCCCCATTTCCTTAGGGATGGGGCTTCCTGCAAGCCAGACTGCAATGATTGTTATTGCTCTTCTGGGTCTAGCCACCCAGCAGGACTTCCAAGCTCTGGGCTGGTGCTGGGGAATGTCTGTAAAGAGTCTTGTGGTGTGACCTGTCTTCAGGTCTCAGTATCAGTCCATTTTTACACTGCTATAAAGAACTACCTGAGACTGAGTAATTTATGAAAAAAGAGGTTTAGGGCAGGTGTGGTGGCTCAAGCCTGCAATCCCAGCACTTTGGGATGCTGAGGCAGGCGGATCACTTTAGGTCAGGAGTTGAAGACCAGCTTGGCCAACGTGGTGAAACCCCATCTCTACTAAAAATACAAAAATTAGCAGGCCATGGTGGCACACACCTGTAATCCCAGCTACTTGGTAGGCTGAGGCACGAGAATTACTTGAACCTGGGAGGTGGAGGTTGCAGTGAGCCAAGGTTGTGCTACTGCACTACAGCCTGGGCGACAAAGCAAGACTGTGTCTGAAAAAAAGGAAAGAAAAGAGATTTAGTTGACTCACAGTCCTGCAGGCTGTACAGAAGCATGGCTGGGAGGCCTCAGGAAACTTACAATCATGGCAGAAGGTGAAGGGGAAGCAAGCACATCTTACTATGGGAGAGCAGGAGAGAAAAAGAGAATAAAGGGGAAGTGCCACACACATTTAAACCATCAGATCTAATGAGAACGTACTCACTGTCATGAGAACAGCAAGTGGAAAATCCACTTTCATGATCCAATCATCTCTCACCAGGCCCCTTCCCTCATATGTGGGGATTACAATTTGACACGAGATTTGGGTGGGGACACAGAGCCAAACCATATCAGTCTCCCAGCCACGGATACCAGCATCTGCTCTGGTGGAGGTGGCAGGGGAGAGAAGTAGACTCAGAGTCCTTGGCTGTAGATAGGTTTAGTGTGCTGGCTTTCTCCAATGCTGGTTATGCTAACAGTGAAATTGTCACGTGGACAGACTCAGGGCCACTGGTTATGCAGGATGTTGTAGACTGTGGAATTAGTTGTTGTTTAATCCTTATTTGGAGCAGGGTTATTCTCTCATGAGTTGCTGTAATGTCATGAGTTGGTTGGCCTCCAGCCAGGAGGTGGCACTTTAGAGAGAGCACCAGCTCTTGATAGTAGAAAGGGGATATAAGCTTGCCCTAAGTTGCCCAGGATAAGTATTTGGGTTTCTCAGGTGATGGGTGGGTCATAAAGCTTCCAAGAGTTTATGTCTTTTGTGATCGGCTACCAGGGTGGATAGAGAAATACCATATAGTTGGGGCAGGGGTAGGCTTGTCTGAGCTCAGACTCTCCTTGGGAAGGGCTTGCCATGCCACTTTGAGGGATTGGGGAGTGGTTCTTGGGCCAGTGGGGTTATGTTCTAGAGGGGATTATAGCTGCCTCTGTCACCAGGGAAGTGGGGGAAAGCCAGTAGCAGCAGGCCATACCCACTTCCCACACAGTTGGTGAGGCTGGTTTCACTCCTGCAGTGTCCCGCTCACAGTGCCAGGTATATCTCCAGGAAGCCTGCACGTGGGACTCAGACCTAGCCCCAGGCTATAAATTTCCCCACTGAGAAAGCAAGCACAGCTTCCAGGCCATACCCATCCTCGTCTGCCCACACTGTCGGTGACGACTCCTGCTCTCCCTTCTGCATCAGTTCCTGTTCACACCAGATTCTGCTCAAGAGAGTTTGCACCCAGTCAAAATTAGCACACATTTCAGTTGGAACTTCTTTCACCCTGTGACCCCTCCCAAATTCTGCTGGCTGCCTTCCCCCAGGTCCCCTGTGAGATACAGCCAGGGATGGTTCCCCTGGGCTTGAGCTGGAGACGGGGAGTGCCTACAAGGCTCTTCCCACTGTGCTTCTACTTTTATATTTCATTCTAAATCTGTTTCAGCTCTAGGTAAAGTTAAATTCTTCTCCTGTAATCTGGATTTTCAAGTTCCCCAGTGGCAACATGTGTTTGGAGGCAGGTTTCCCCACACCTCACACTTTGGGACTCGGTGTTTCATCTGTCTTGAAGAATTTGCAGCAGCCTGCAGGTTCTTTCGAAGGATCTGTGAATTATTTTGGTTTCCCTGGTACACTCCTGAAGTGGTTCCTGGATCAAATGTCCATGGTGTTAGTGTCCACACACTGTTCTGTCCATCCAAGTGGAAGCTGCACATCAGCCCTGTCTCCTACCACCATCTTCCTTGTCTGCCAGGTCACAAACTTTTCCTATAAAGTTATTATTGATTGAAATAAAAACCCAAAAAGGACAGAAGTAGAACTATTAAATACAAATATTACAATGCAAAAATCAAATTAAATACAAAGAGAAATGTAGCAGTGTATAAAGGTCAGTCCATTTTGATAAATAAAATATAACTCAAGAATAGAAGTTTCAGCAATACACAACATTGTGAGATTATTGAGGAGAGGCTTATAGGTGGTCATTTAATAATCACAATCATTTATTTTTATTGTTTATTTTTTATTTATTTTTTATTTTTTGAGACAGAGTCACACTCTGTCACCCAGGCTGGAGTAGAATGGCATGATCTCGGCTCACTACAACCTCTGCCTCCTGGGTTAAAGCGATTCTCTTGCCTCAGTCTACTGACTAGCTGGGATTACAGGTGCCCACCAGCACACCCCGCTAATTGTATTTTTAGTAGAGATGGGGTTTCACCATGTTGGCCAGGCTGGTCTCGAACTCCTGATCTTAAGTGATCCGCCCGCCTCAGCCTCCCAAAGTGCTGGGATTACAGGCATAAGCCACCGCACCCAGCTTCATTTCTGATTTTTAAAGCTCTTAGCAAACTAGAAATAGATGGAGAGACTTGAGCCTAATAAAGAATCCTTATCAAGAACCTACATCACATGTGGTGAAACTTTAAAGGCATTCTCACTGAAGTCTGGAACAAGGCAAGGGTTCCTGTTATAACTACTTTGTTTAATTTTATCCTGGAAATCTTGCCAATACAACAAAATTAAATATAAAGAAAACTTCTGATAGGTTTGTGTCATCTGCTTGGTGCTGAATATTTCTACTACTCCTCCCGAAATAATTCAAATTTTAAAAGGGACAACAACAAAGACAAATACCCACAAAACATAACTTTTATGAAACTAAGAGACAGAAAAAAATCCTGCAAACTCAAATTACAGATGCACCAAAAGCAACTGCTATCAGCCGAACTGGGGCAGAAAACCAGAGGAGTACGATGGATGTGGTGAAGAACAGGGAGGTCATCTGTCAATACTGGCATATGTGTAAACATTCACTGTCAAATAAACAATTATCTATGACTATTATATTTTACTGTGGATTTATTATAGTCTTTCCTCTTTCCCTTCCCAGCGTGAACTCTTCTTTGCCTAGTATACTGCTTTCTTTGAAATGGAAATCCTAACCTTTCATTCATCCATCTTTTTACACTTTTAGTCAGAATGATATTTTACTTTTAGTGTAATTTTATAAATGGTAAATGAAGCATATTTATACTTACCAGTATGACAGATATTCAGGTGTATTTTGTCACATTACTCTATGTTATTTTTATTATTGTATGCACAGTATTAAGAGTACAGAACATACAGGTAAACACTAAGACCAAATGTATTAGTCTTCTGGGACTGCCATAACAAAATACCGCAGTTTGGATGGCTTTCTCACAGTTCTGGAAGCTAGAAGTCAGGTGTCAGCAGGTTTGGTATTTCCTGCGGCATTTCCTTGGCTTCAGAGGGCTGCCTTCTCAATGTGTCCTCACCTGGCCTTTGCTTTGTGTGTGCACACATTTCTGGTGTCCCTCCTTGTGTCCAGATTTCCTCTTCTTATAAGGACTCCAGTCAGGTTGGATTAGGGCTCACCTAAAATGCTCATTTTAACTTAATTACCCCTTGAAAGGCGCTACTTCCAAATACTGTTACATTCTGAGATACTGGACTTTAATATATGAATTTTGTGAGAACACAAGTCAGCCAATAACAAATGATAATTTTGTTGACTAAAATTGAGTAGTGAAAGCTAGGGAGAAAGGTGAGGAGGAAGAAGTTAAAAGGTAATTCATGTGATGCTAGTAGAAATCGATGGATACTGTCTGAAACAAAAGAGGTTAAGGGTACTATATAAATTTCTCATTATAAATGCAGACACTAGATTAAAAATATCATAAAAACAACAATTTTAAAAAGCCTCTATAGTATGAAAGTTTATATAATACAATGTTCATATTTACATTGTATTTTCCAAACTTTATATTAGACCTTGTTTTAGTCCTAGTTCTATTTATAGGTATGAGGGGACTTCAGGAAGTTCATGAAAAAAGGAAATAAAAATATAAAATATAAACTTTATTTTATATTTCTCAACATAAGCCCCATCAAGTCCAAGACACTTTCACAAGCAATGATACCAGCCATCATCTAATCCATCCCTAAAGAACTGACAGTCCTGGGAATTTAACCATGCAGTGTTTTTTTTTGTTTTTGTTTTTGCTTTTTTGTTTTTTTACATTATTAACTGAAGAAGAATGGGTGCCCTTTAAAGACCTCTTTTGTTTTTGTTGTTGTTGGTTGTTGTTGTTGTTGTTGTTGAGACGGAGTTTCACTCACGTCGCCCAGGCTGGAGGGCAGCAGCGTGATCTTGGCTTACTGCAATCTCCGCCTCCCAGGTTCAAATTATTCTCCTGCCTCAGCCTCCCGAGTAGCTGGGATTACAGGCACCCACCACCATGCCCAGTTAATTTTTGCATTTTTAGTAGAAACAGGGTTTCACCATGTTGGCCAGGCTGGTCTCGAACTCCTGACCTTGTGATCTGCCCATCTCGGCCTCCCAAAGCGCTGAGATTACAGGCATGAGCCACCGTGCCCGGCCCTAAAGACTTCTTAAGATTACAAAACAAAAAGTAGTCAGAAAGAGCCAAATAAAGGATGGTAAGGTGGATTTGCCTAATAATTTCCCATCAAGAGTCTCACAAAATTGCTCTGTTTGATGACAGCAATAAGCAGGAATATTGTTGTGGTGAAGGACTCTCAGGTGAAGCTTTCCTGGGCATCTTTCTGCTAAAGCTTTGGCTATCATTCTTAAAACACTGTCATAATAAGCAGATGTTATCATTCTTTGGCTCTTCAGAAGATTCACAAGTGAAATGCCTTGAGCATCCCAAAAAATGTTTGCCATGACCTTTGCTCTTGACCAGTCTGCTTTTGTGTGACTGGACCACTTCTACTTCTTGGTAGCCATTGCTTTGATATTGCTTTGTCTTCAGGATCATATTGGTAGATCCAAATTTTAAGTCCTGTTACAATTCTTCAAAGAAACACTTCAGGATCTTGACTTTACTTGTTTAAAATTTCCATCGAAAGGCCTGCTCTTGTCTACAGCTGATCTGGGTGCAAGGGTTTTGGCATCCATTGGGTGGAAAGTCTGTTCAATTTTTCAATCAATTGTGTAAGATAAACCAATTGAGATGTCCATGGTGTTAGCAGTTCTTTCTGCAGTTAATCATTGGTCCTCTTTAATTAGAACACAAACTTTTTCCTTGAAAATTGGTGTGGATGTTCAGCCACTATGGGCTTCATCCTCAATTTCATCTCATCCCTTCTTAAATCAAGTTATCTATTCATAAACTGCAAACTTATTTGGGGCATTGTCCTCAAACTTTTTGTAAAGCAAGAATGATGTCACCATTATTTACCAAATCTGATCATAAATTTGATGTTTTTTCTTGCTTCAAGTTTAGCAGAATCCATGTTACTCTGATAGGGGTTCTTTTTAAACTGATGTATTAGTGCCTCAAACTAAGATCCTGTTCAGAGACGTTAGTACAAGTTTATTTCGTTGCAAAATCATATTGAAATCTAGGCAGAGTTTTTTATAATATGCATTTTCCATAAATTTTTTGAAGACCCCTCATATATTCAATGTTTATCTCAGTCCTTTTGCAGAGGTTACTCTGATCATCTTATGGTTGGGTTAATCTTACACTCTGGGAGATGATTCAGTAAGATCTAATGTGAACAATATTTCCTGAGTCCTTGAATTTGTAGAAATGTTTCTCTGTGGCTGGGTGCAGTGGCTCATGCCTGTAATCCCAGCACTTTGGGAGGCTGAGGCAGGCAGATCACGAGGTCAAAAGTTCCAGACCAGCCTGGCCAACATAGTAAAACTCTGTCTCTACTAAAAAAAAAAAAAAGAAAAAACAACTAGCTGGGCATGGTGGTGGACGCCTGTAATCCCAGCTACTCTGGAGGCTAAGGTAGGAGAATCGCTGCTTGAACCAGGGAGGCAGAGGTTGCAGTGAGCCGAGATCGTGCCATTGCACTCCAGCCTGGGAGACAGTGCAATACTCTGTCTCGAAGAAAAAAAGGAAAAAAAAAATGTTTGCCCTGTAGCCTTGACACTTGAAGAACAGCTTGGTTGGATTTTAAATCCTTGGCTCAAATTTTCCACTTCCATTAGCATTGACTATAGCTGTGCCATCTTGGCCTCTTTCCCTTAGAAAAGACACAATGTTTTTTGCCCAGATGCCCAAAGTTTGTTACTAATATTAGTAGGACATGTCTAGCGTTCGTAAGATATGTTATAAGTAGGATATATCTACTAACCAATGTTACTAGCTTTGATATTGATAATTCTGGGACAGATTTATCAGATCTTGGATATAGCATCTAATATAAAGATTCAAATCTGCTGGGCATGGTGACTCACGCCTGTAATCCCAGCACTTTGGGACGCCGAGGCAGGTGGATCCCCTGAGGTCAGAAGTTCAAGACCAGCCTGGTCAACATGGTGAAACTCCATCTCTACTAAATATACAAAAATCAGCTGGGCATGGTGGTGGGTGCCTGTAATCCCAGCTACTCAGGAGGCTGAGGCAGGAGAATCACTTGAACCCGGGAGGCAGAGGTTGCAGTGAGCCGTGATCGTGCCATTGCGCTCCAACCTGGGCAACAAGAGCGAAACTTCATTCCAAAAAAAAAAAAAAAATTTTGAAAAGATTTAAAACCTACTTTAAGAATACTTTCTAATGTTTGTTTTCTATTCTTCTGGATTTTCTCTGGAGAAACTACAATTACTAATATTTTAGATCATTTATTGTCTTTTATAACTTTCACTTTCTCTCTTTAAAAATTATTTTTGCTTCTCTTTCATTTCCTTCACTTTTCCCATATGTATACTGCGTTTTGCTGTGCTTTCTGTGGTGTCTGTTTTCCTATATGACCCTTGTAATTTAGTCTTTACTTATGAAATGATTCTGTTTCTCTAATTTCTTTCCTAAATTTTACCAATTACCATTTCATATCCTTGTATTGACTGACCATTACCTTCTGTTGACTGGCCATGACTTTTCTTTCTTTTCTTTTTTTTTTTTTGGACATATCTTCTCTGAGATCTTTTTTGTTTGTTTGTTTGTTTTCCTCCCTTACTGCAATTACATCATATTTTCTCCTTTATGCATGTTGAAATATTGTGTTACAATTTTTCTCTGCTTTGGAGCAATATTTTGTTAGCAAGTATTCTTAGTCCTCAGGGAAGTTTTGTGTCTATTTTTAGTTCCTTTTTTGCCCTTTTAATTTCCTAGAATATCTTTCTTTGGATGTTCTAGTTACACAATTACTTTGTCAATTATATTTGAAGGAGTTGACATTTTTTCAGCTGAAAGAAGGATCTCTTGAAGTGAGGGAAGGAGTAGCTTTTCCAGTTTCTCAGCTCAAGAGCTCACTTCAGGTAACAGGCCTCACCTGAATTGCAGATCTTAACTTCCTCACAGAAGCTCCTGCAATTAGTTCCACACTACTACAGTTCCTTCATGACCTCCAGGGAAGAAGCTACCTTCATCAGCGGATCCTGTTCCAAACTTCCACTAACTTCTCCCTCTTATAAGTGCTATTTTCTTGAATCTATCACTTCTGGTTGCCTCCTCACCCAAACACATTCTAACCCTTCTATCTTCAACTCTCCCATTGCACCTGCTGTCTTCAATTACAGCAGTCTCACTGAGGATGAGGCCCCATTCTTTTGGGAGTGCATATTCACTGTTGATTTCTCAGACCTTCCACTTCTAAAACTTTTTGGTACATCCTGTTCTTAAACACACCTGCAATGCTCTTGTGGCTTTTTATACCAAAACTGCTAAATTCAGATGTCAAAAACAGTTATCACCTGGAATACACAAAGGAAGGGAGGTTCAGAAGAGAGAAACAATTAGTCATAAAACACAAACAATAAAACATATACTTTCTACATGTGAGCAATTCCTCTTGAGGGCAAAATCCATACCCTTTGTCCAACAAAAAGGGCCCATGAACAGGACTGGATGTGACAGAAGGCCCCTCTGGAACCAGTTAAGTGCATAAATGCAAAGAGACAAGGCTCATAAAGAATCATGAAAATAAAATTGAAGAAGGCTAGTTGATTTTCTGACTGTGGAAAAGAAAGATAAAGCATTAGAAAAATAAAAATCTTTCAGCATAGATTGTTATCCTGTTATCCTACAGGAAATTCTTGCAAATAGATGATCCAGAAATCTCTAACTCAAACAACAATGACAGGAGGAGGAAGAAGAAGAATGAAGAAGAAGAGGAAAAGAAAAAGAGAAGAAAAGGGGGAGAAGAAGAAGGAGGAAGAAAAGGATGAGGAGGAGGAAAAGAAGAAGAGAAGAGGAGGAGTAGAAGGAGGAGAAGGAGGAGGAGAAATGGCGTGACATCTATATAGGTAGTATTAAAGAAAAACGGAGAAAATTAAGCACAATTTATTAACATATAAGGAATACTTTAACATGGAACAGATGAAAACTATAAACAAATATTTTAACTTTAGCCATTTTGTGAGTGTGTAGTATATCCCATTGTAGTTTAATTTCCATTTCCCTATGACTCTGAAAAGAAAATATTTAAAACTGTTAGAAAATTATATAGGCAAGGCCAGGCATGTTGGCTCACACCTGTAATCTCAGGCCTTTGGGAGGTCAAGGCAGGTGGATCGCTTGAGTTCAAGAGTCCAAGACCCGCCTGGGCAACATGGTGAAACCCGGTTTCTACAAAAAATACAAAAATTATCTGGGTATGGTGGCAGGCACCTGTAGTCCCAGCTGCTAGGAAGGCTGAGGTGGGAAGACTGCTTGAGCCTAGGAGGCCAAGGTCACAGCAAGCCATGAGCATGCTAGCCTGGGTTACAGAGCGATACCCTATTTAAAAAAAAAAAGAAAAAAAGAAGAGAGAGAAAGAAAGAAAGAAAGAAAGAAAGATTATGTAGGCAAATATGCCGTGGTCCTCTATGGGAACAGAACTGAGTCTGACTATGAAGAAAATAATCTCACTGCAATCTCTTGGAAGGGCAACACAAAGCACTGAAGACCCTCCAGCAAACTGCTTGTTATGAAAAGATTACTGGGCCACAGCTTGGAGGTTTGCTTGTGTTTGCAGATAGCTTTATTACCACTATCATTGTGTTCATTTTAATACTAAGAGAAACAAGAGCAGTTATGTCTTTGCAAATAATTTATCTGTGCCTCTGGTTAATTTCCAGTAATATGATGTTACCAGTAGAAAGTAATTTCCTTAAAACGTTGCAGAGAGACAGCTTCTTACACATCAGAAACAAAATTGTTGGATTTTGTACCTTTTCCGTCATACTAAATCAGTTCAATTAAACAAGTTATTGAGCACCATTTATTCATCATGGGATTCTATTCATCTAGAAGATGGGAATACAAAGTTAAAATAGGCCTTGCCATCAAGACATACATAATATAATAGAGAACACATATATATATTTGCAAAGAACTAGAATTCTGTTTGGTAAATGCAATAGTAAAAGCCTATGTGAGGCAGAGAGGAGCATAGAGCAGCGTGACCAATTGTGCCCGGTTAGCGATGGGTGCGCAGCATAAAAAAGCTCCTGAGTAGGGTTAAATGAATAACCCAGAGGTCAGTTGGATGGGATTGAGGGATCAAGCATTTCAGGCTTAGCCAATGGCATTGAGTCAGATCAGGAAGTGCGTGTCATGCCGTCTTAACATGCTTGAGTTTCATTCCTTAAGAAATGAGAAGGCTGGGTGCCGTGGCTCACACCTGTAATCCCAGCACTTTGGGAGGCTGAGCCATGGGATCTCTCGAGCCCAGAGTTTGAGACCAGCCTAGGCAACATAGCAAAACCCAGTCTCTACTAAAAGTAGAAAAATTAGCCGGGTGTGATGGTGTGCACCTGTAGTCCCAGCTACTTGGGAGGATCACCTGAGCCCAGGAAGCAGAGGTTGCAGTGAGCCAAGGTCGTGCCACTGCACTCCAGCCTGGGTGACAGAGAAAGACCCTGTCTCAAAAAAAAAAGAGAGACAGCAACGCAAGGAGTTTTAAACATAGACATGATTTGATCAGATGTGCCACTTATTAGATGACACAATCTGTCATAGCACAGTAGCTGATGGATTGGAGTCAGAGGTCAAGAATAGACACTAGGGGCTGGGCTCAGTGGCTCACACTTGTAATCCCAGCATTTTGGTAGGCCTAGGAAGGAGGAGCACTTGAACCCAGGAGTTTGGAGGTTGCAGTGAGCCATGATTGTGCCACTGCACTCCAACCTGCACAACAGAACAAGACCCCACCTCCAAAAAAAAAAATGGGTGACTAGGGTTCAACTGCAGTGGTTCAGTGGGAAAATAGTGCTGGCAGTGGAGCGAAAGGAAAAGACAGATTCAAATTATGTATTCTAGGCCTCATCAGTAGGATCTTGTGATTTATTAAAAGTCAAGGATCCTTGAGTGTAAAATCTTTTTTTTTTCTTTCTTAAAGACTTTTTCAGTCGTAGAAAAACCAAGACAACTTATATTCAATTGTGGAGGAAATGGACTGCTTCATGCAGTACCTTATAGGAGGCAGTGCTTCACCATTTTCACACACTGTACACCACATGGCCACTCAGTTCTATCAGTTCACCAAGAGGTAATCAGAATCCAGTAGACTGACTTGTCAAGCTGGTCAAATGCAAGTGACTTATAAATTGGAATTCCATTGTGTTCATTTACAATAAATACTAAGCCCAATTACAGAATTTACCCAATATTGTCACATGGTTCTCCCTTTTTCCTATTAAAAAAAATAATAAACTAGCATTCAGAAGATTGTATGTTTAGCAGACTCTGAGAATAATGTTTCCAAATGTCTGAAAAATGTTAATCTTCTGGATGCAAGAATAAGACATTGGGCCGGGCATGGTGGCTCATGCCTGTAATCCCAACACGTTTGGAGGCCAAGGCAGGAGGATCATCTGAGGTCAGGAGTTCAAGACCAGCCTGGCCAACATGGTAAAACCCTGTCTCTACTAAAATTACAAAAATTAGCTGGGTGTGGTGGCGGGTGCCTGTAATCCCAGCTACTTGGGAGGCTGAGGCAGGAGAATTGTTTGAACCTGGGAGGCAGAAGTTGCAGCGAGCCAAGATGGCCACACTGCACTACAGCCTAGGTGACAGAGTAAGACCCTGTCTAAAAAAAAAAAAAAGAAGAAGAAGAAGAAGAAGACATTGGAACTCAAGATTTCTTGAAACTTCTCAAAACAACAAATGATTTGTAAAATGCTTCCAACATTCTTCATATTCTTTTCTTCCTATTACGAATAGCTAAAATTGTTTAATAAATAAAAAGTTATATATTTTAAAGCACTTACAAATAAGTAAATCCTATAGCAAATATTCAAACTCTGGTAAACACCAATGAACATTAATGACTTATATTTAAGCAACATGACACTCAAATCTTGTAGCAAGATTAATAGCACTACACAGAATCACATGGAAAATGCCAATCTAAGGACTTACTTTCTTGCTACACTTGTTATTTCTTGGAACACCACTGGTAGGATTTATAGAAAGTATACTGCGTATTTGAAGTTATTAATTTTTTTTTATTTTTAGGCATGGCTCACTTTTAGTAGCAGACAGGGCCACAAATTTACGCTTACACCATGGCAACAGCTACAAATAAAACGGCCTGATTAGCTCCACCCAGCCCTTGTCTCATTTCCAGATAGGTCAGTCTTAACTTCTGACTCCATGAGTAAATATTTCCTGTGTCTGCTCTTACATGACCACAACAGATCCCCTTCTCTATGTTGGTAGTTAAGCTTTAATTATAATATTTTATGAAAAACACTGATCAGAGTGGAAAATGCATTTCTTAGGGCCCACTACTCTGTTTGAAAATTATAATGCAAGTGTTTATCAATGTGAGTTAGACTCAAATACCACTTACTTATCAACTACTATGCAATGGACATAATGATCAATGCCAATGGTTCAGTGCTCACTTCTTAGATCAGAGAAAATGAAATCAAAACCCACTCTCTTTTCATTCCTAGTAACACACTTCAAATTTAAAAATAATTGTATAAACTTGAATTTCCATTGTCATGTTTGTTTAATGTTCCCACATGATTTGAATAAATTTTGGTCAATACTGGTTCTCTCTCACACTCTCTCACATTGCTTTCACTCATCCATTTCATCTCAAATTCTGATGGTTAGGACTTTGTTAAATATGATGTAGGTTAATAGTATTCAAACTTTTGCTCACAAATTTATTAAAACTATTTTGTAAAAATATGTGCCTCCATCACACATTTCAAAGTTAATGTCTAAATTTTTTATCATAACTTTATAGTTGTAAAGGACATAATTTTCAGTAGATTGTAAAAATTTACATTTTAAAATAAAACTGTCAATCATTGTTTTAAACATATTCAATGAGATTTATTTATTTATTTTTTATTTTTTTCTGATGGAGTCTCGCTCTGTGGCCCAGGCTGGAGTGCAATGGCGTGATCTCGGCCCAGTGCAACCTCCGCCTCTTGGGTCCAAGCGATTCTCCTGTCTCAGCCTCCCTAGTAGCTGGGATTACAGGCGCCTGCCACCTCATCCGGCTAACTTTTGTATTTTTAGTAGAGACAGGGTTTCGCCATGTTGACCAGGCTTGTCTCAAACTCCTGACCTCAGGTGATCCGCCTGCCTTGGCCTCCCAAAGTGCTGGGATTACAGGCATGTGCCACTGCACCCGGCCTATTTATTTATTTTTGAGACAGGGTCTTACTCTGTCTCCCAGGCTGGAAGTGCAGTGGTGCAATTACGGTTCAGCACAGCCTCAAACTCCAGGGCTCAAGTAATCCTCCCACCTCCGCCTCTGAGTAGCTGGGACTATAGACATGCACCCCTACACCTGGCTAATTTTTGTAGAAATGGGGTTTCGCTATGTTGCTGAGGCTGCTCTTGAACTACTGGGCTCAAGCAATCCTCCCGCCTCAGCCACCTGTTATAGGTGTGAACCATCGCGCCTGGCTTCCAGTGAAATTTAAATGCATAATGATTCGATATAAATGTTCATTCCTATAAAAATATACAAACTAGTCTTCCATGTTGCCCAGAGCAGAACTTGTTTTGTAACAATTTATACGAAAACATCATGAATCCCAAAGCCCTTGATATTCTGCAGGTAAAAGAGGAGTTGTGCCTGTTCCTTCCCGCAGGAGCTCATTTAAGTACAGATGGAATAATGTGACAGACAAGTGGACCACAAACACAGTATCACTAATCATCAGAAAAATGCAAATCAGGGCCGGGGTGGGGGTGGGGGGAGAGTCGACCTGGCTGTGCAGGCTCCGGGTGACTGCTGGCGGCCTGGGCCTGCTGCGAGATGGTGATCTTTGACGTGGAAGGGTAAGGCCCCGGCGCGCCGGGGTTGTCAGCCCCTTGAAATAGGGAATCGTGTCTTACTCGTCTTTGTATCCCCAGTGTCTAGCAGTTCCTGATACATAGTTTTAGCTGAATTTTGGGACAGGGCCACTGCTTCACCAAGGTCTGATACTAGTGATAACCACAGTGGAAGTTTGCAGTTATAGGTAAGTGTTTCTAGTGCCAAACTTAAAAGAAGAAAGAACTGGTTCAGAACAGCAATATATACAGAAGTAATTGTAGATGGAGAAATTAGGAAAACAGCAAAATCCAGTAGTTCTTCTAATCCAAAATGGGATGAACAGCTAACTGTAAATGTTATGCAACAGACTACATTGGAATTTCGAGTTTGGAGTCATCACAATTTAAAAGCTTAATTAGGAAATGCAACGATAGATTTGAAACAAGCTCTATTGATACACAATAGAAAATTGGAAAGAGTGAAAGAACAATTAAAACTTTCCTTGGAAAACAAGAATGGCATAGCACAAACTGGTGAATTGACAGTTGTGCTTGATGGATTGGTGATTGAGCAAGAAAATATAACAAACTGCAGCTCATCTCCAACCATAGAAATACAGCAAAATGGTGATGCCTTACATGAAAATGGAGAGCCTTCAGCAACGACAACTGCCAGGTTGGCTGCTAAAGGCACGAATGGAATAGATAATCATGTACCTACAAGCACTCTAGTCCAAAACTCATGCTGCTCGTATGTAGTTAATGGAGACAACATACGTTCATCTCCGTCTCAGGTTGCTGCCAGACCCAAAAATACACCAGCTCCAAAACCACTCACATCTGAGCCTGCCGATGACACTGTTAATGGAGAATCATCCTTATTTGCACCAACTGATAATGCTTCTGTCATGGGTATTCCAGCAGTGTCTGAAGAAAATGCCTTGTCTCCAAATTGCACTAGTACTACTGTTGAAGATCCTCCAGTTCAAGAAATACTGACTTCCTCAGAAAACAATGAATGTATTCCTTCTACCACTGCAGAATTGGGATCTGAATCTAGAAGTATATTAGACCCTGACACCTCTAACTCTGGAAGTAGTTCTGCTTTTGAAGCTGCCAAATCAAGACAGCCAGGTGGGTGTATGGATCCTGTATAGCAGGAGTCTGGGAATGCCAACACAGAAACCTTGACATCAGAGTGGGAACAAAGAAAATATCCTCATGGTAGAACCTATTATGTGGATCACAATACTTGAACTACCACATGGGAGAGACCACAACCTTTACCTTCAGGTGGGGAAAGAAGAGTTGATGATTGTGGAAGAGTTTATTATGTGGATCATAACACCAGAACAACAACGTGGCAGCAGCCTACCATGGAATCGGTCAGAAATTTTGAACAGTGGCAATCTCAGCGGAACCAACTGCAGGGAGCTATGCAACAGTTTAACCAACGATACCTCTATTCGGCTTCAATGTTAGCTGCAGAAAATGACCCTTATGGACCTTTGCCACCAGGCTGGGAAAAAAGAGTGGATTCAACAGACAGGGTTTACTTTGTGAATCATAATACAAAAACAACCCAGTGGGAAGATCTAAGAACTCAAGGCTTACAGAATGAAGAACCTCTGCCAGAAGGCTGGGAAATTAGATATACTCGTGAAGGTGTAAGGTACTTTGTTAATCATAACGCAAGAACAACAACATTCAAAGATCCTCGCAATGGGAAGTCATCTGTAACTAAAGGTGGTCCACAAATTGATTATGAACACAGCTTTAGGCGGAAACTTGCTCACTTCCATTATTTGTGCCAGTCTAATGCACTACCCAGTCACGTAGAGATCAATGTGTCCCGGCAGACATTGTTTGAAGATTCCTTCCAACAGATTATGGCATTAAAACCTTATGACTTGAGGAGGTGCTTATATGTAATATTTAGAGGAGAAGAAGGACTTGATTATGGTGGCCTAGCAAGAGAATGGCTTTTCTTGCTTTCACATGAAGTTTTGAACACAATGTATTGCTTATTTGAGTATGCAGGGAAGAACAACTATTGCCTGCAGATAAATCCAGCATCAACCATTAATCCAGACCATCTTTCATACTTCTGTTTCATTGGTCGTTTTATTGCCACGGCACTATTTCATGGAAAGTTTATCGATACTGATTTCTCTTTACCATTCTACAAGCGTATGTTAAGTGAAAAACTTACTATTAAGGATTTGGAATCTATTGATACTGAATTTTATAACTCCCTTATCTGGATAAGAGATAACAACATTGAAGAATGTGGCTTAGAACCGTACTTTTCTGTTGACATGGAGAGTTGGGGAAAAGTTACCTTACATGACCCGAAGTTGGGAGTTTCCAATATTCTGGTGACTGAGGAGAACAAAGATGAATATATTGGTTTAATGACAGAATGGCATTTTTCTCGAGGAGTACAAGAACAGACCAAAACTTTCCTTGATGGTTTTAATGGAGTTGTTCCTCGTCAGCGGCTACAGTACTTCGATGAAAAAGATTTAGAGGTTATGTTGTGAGGCACGCAGGAGGCTGACTTGGCAGATTGGCAGAGAAATACTCTTTATCAACATTATACAAGAAACAGCAAGCAAATCATTCGGTTTCGGCAGTTTGTGAAAGAGACAGACAATGAAGTAAGAATGCTACTATCGCAGTTCGTCACTGGAACCTGCCGGTTATCTCTAGGAGGATTTGCTGAGCTCATGGGAAGTAATGGGACTCAAAAGTTTTGCATTGAAAAAGTTGGCAAAGACACTTGGTTACCAAGAAGCCATACGTGTTTTAATCTCTTGGATCTACCACCATATAAGATTTACAAACAACTAAAGGAAAAACTTCTTTTTGCAATAGAAGAGACAGAGGGATTTGGACAAGAATGAATGTGGCTTCTTATTTTGGAGGAGCTCTTGCATTTAAATACCCCGACCAAGAAAAATTGCACAGATAGTGTATATAAGCTGTTCACTCCGTACAGTGAATTTTCCGAACCTCTCAAAGTATGTTTTCCATTCTTCCACAGAAATATGCAAAACATATATCATCCTTTTCTACTTTATTTATTGTTCCCTTGAAATGATTGACCAGGAAAAAGATCATCCTTAAATTTTGAAGCAAGTGAGAGACTTTATTAAAAATACGTATGTATCTATATAAGCATATATGATAGTGGCTCTAGGTTTATAGAGCTCCAAGTATATTAAACATGACAGCCATTCATTCATAAAGATCTGGATTTGCCTTACCTTGTTAATATTATCTAGGGGAAAAAGTGCAAATTGCTCCATGTTCTTCTCTCCCTTATGTAACATCTCTTGAGGGTGTTTAGTTGCATGGCAGTTCAGGAAGGTATTAAGGGCTTAGGCCAAATCTTACTTTGAGTATGTTTTAAAAAAAATGCTGCTGGCTTTTCTGAAGATAGGTGCTTGAACCTGTCAGTTTGTTTTAAATAAATACAATGGTTGAAAATTTTTCTCTCACTGTTACATCAGTAATATTGTCAAAGTAATGGATAAAACCATAACTTACACATGAAAGTCATATACTAGATCCGATACTGTTTAGTTTATTATCGAAGGATTCAATGAGTAGCATAGAAGTTTGTTTACATGTTACTTTGAGATGCTAGGTATTTGTGGAATTAAAAAGAATCAGGCACTTTTGTACTTTGTTTTAAAATCTGTGATGTTTTACTAATTTAATTCATAATAAATTGATGCAATTTAATACTTAGGTATGTAGAAAAGGTAATGTCAACTCTGCCACTTGTTTTGTGTTCAAAATTTTGGTTTTATGAAGCCAGATGGATTGAAGAGTTACATGAGCATTTGAATGTTCTAATATGAGGCTAATGATTTTCTGTTAGTGTTTGAATATCTTCATTCCTCTCAAATTCATAACAGTTCTATTTATCTGAATTAAATAAGCATGTTAAAAAAAGAAGTGACATTTATCAGCCTCTGGAATTCAGAGCTGTTCTTTTCTTATGTTTATATCTTTGCAAGGCATAGATGAGCTGAAGCCTCCATTTTGTAGGTATTCCATAAAATCTTATGGCGCTTTGTGGCTTGCGGGAAAGACTAACCGCCAACAAACAACATAGGTAGATATCACAAAACAGTAAAAAGGATAAAAACAATACATTTGGTAGAATCAAAGTACTTACGGATGGATAGAATATTGACCAAATGGGAAGAACTGAAAGCTGGAATAAATTGTAATGTCTTCTGTTCCAAAAATGAGGAAGATTATGCCTTCCTTTCTTTTTCTTAATATTTCAAATAGATACTTCACATAACTCAGCATAACTCATCAATTCCGTATTGCAATAAAATTAGTCCATACCTAAATTTTCATTTCTCTTTTGGATCAGAACAACAACAACAAACTATAATAGCTAAATATTTCAAAGAACAGTACCAAAGCAAGGGAAATTACATTGATACAGACACATGTATATCATGCTGGCAGTGTTTTAAATACATTCCATATTTTTTGGAAATAACTTTTTTATCACATATTTGTGTAGTATTTTCAATTATTTTTCTTGGCTTTGGAAGTCACATTTTGTTGAAATTAATAAGGCATTTACTAGTGGGGCTAGTTTTTGTTCAAAGATCCTGAGATGGTATCAGTTACTGACAGGTAATCTATCTCAACATTTTATAGAAACAGAGCAATTTCAATGGAAAAGTATTAGGAGATCTAAGCCTGATAGTTTTTGTAGTAAATTTTGTTTGTTAAATTTTAAACTTCTAATTCTCTAACTTATTTTAAAATTTACAAAATGGTTTCAAGAAAAAAGACCAAATCTTAATACATCTCTATAGTACTTAACTGAATTAGAAACCCAGCAAAAATAAAGTACAAGATTTCATGATATTATTATATGGCTATGTTCTTTCAAATTAGTCCTGAAACAAAAGGAAATAATTTTCCTCCACTGTATCATTAGCTGCCCTGTCTGCCTACCTCTGACCTTTGCTGGTGACCTGCAGTTCTGGCTGGAAAGGGGAGAAAAAGCAAGTAGAAATTTTCAGTTCAGGGCTGGTCCTTATAAAATTTGTCTTTCTGTGCCTCTCAGCAGCTAGCTTACTTGCTCTCTCTCTCTCTTTCCTCTTTCTCTTTCTCTCTTTCTTTTTTCCTTCCTTCCTTCCTTCCCTCCTTCTTTCCTTCCTCCTTTCCTTTTCTTTCTTTTCTTTTCTTCCTTTCTTTCTCTCTTTCTTTCTTTTCTCTCTGTTTCTCTCTCTCCTTCCTTCTTTCATTCCTTCCTCCTTCCTTCCTTCCTTTCTCTCTCTTTCATTCATTCGTTTGTTCCTTTGTTCGTTCTTCACTGTCACCCAGGCTGAAGTGCAGTGGAACAATCATAGCTCACTACATCTTCGACCTCCCAGGCTCAAGTGATCCTCCTGCCTCAGCCTCTCAAGTGGCAGGGACTACAGGCATGCACTATCAATCACACTCAGCTAATTTTCTTTTTTTTCTTTTTTTGTGGAGATAGGGTCTCACTCTATTGCCCAGGCTGGTCTTGAACTCCTGGCCTCAAGCAATTCTCCCACCTCATCCTCCCCAAGTGCTGGGATTACAGGCATGAGCCAGTGTGCTTGGCCAGCATATTTTATTTTCTTAAAAGAGGCTCATATCCTTAATTCCCATAAGAACTTGAACTCATTGTTAATGATATCCTAGGTTGGGTCAGGCAAAAAACTTCATACTATAGCAGATGACATGGAACAAAAGTCCTGATGGGAAGCTCAGTTCCACCAACGACTTTTGGCAAGTCCTGTTACCTTTAGGATCAAAGTTCTCACCTCTAAGAGGGGGAGGAGGGTGGCTGGCTTATCAATTCTAAACCTCATTTCTCCTGTAACACACATAACAGATGATCATGTCTATGAACAAAAAACACTCACTGAGGAAACCCAAAACATTTCCCAAGATATAAAGCAAAGAGCAAGGAGATATTTTTATGTTCTTGACAGTTTTGTTTTAACATAATGTGAGGGGTTACATAATACTTCACTGAGAGCCAAATAAAAGAACAGCAAATGAATTTTATTTCCTTCTAGTAAAGTAGTATAATGGTTTATGTACACCAGTTTGGTTTGACATGGCATTCCAAAAAGCACTTATGAGCTTATAAGTAAATAAAATTGCTATTTATTTCACAAGGAAAAAAATGGGCCTAACTAAATTCTAATTTTTTTCTTAATTTTTTAAATTTTTGTGGGTACATAGTTCATGTATATATTTATGGGGTACAAGAGATGTTTTGATACAGGCATTCAGTGTGACATAAGCACATCATGAAAAATAGGGTGTTCATCCCCTCAAGCATTTATCCTTTGAGTTACAAACAATTCAACTGTACTCTTTAAGTTATTTTAAATAAATTCTTAAATGTTTAAAAAATGAATTTTGATATTTTAATATTCTCTACCCCAAGATAAACTAAATTGAGCAGATTTATGTGTTGGCATATTTAATATTCTGATATGTGTGACTTTCTTTTCTTTTTTCTTTGAGAGGGAGTCTTGCTCTGTTGCCCAGGTGGGAGTGCAGTGGCACGATCTCGGCTCACTGCAACCTCCGGTTCAAGCGATTCTCCTGCCTCAGCCTGGGATTACAGGCTCCCGCCACCATACCTGGCTAATTTGGGTATTTTTAGTAGGGATGGGGTTTCACCATGTTGGTCAGGCTGGTCTCAAACTGCTGACCTCAAGTGATCCACCTGCCTCCGCCTCTCAAAGTGCTGGGATTACTGGCCTGAGCCACTGAGCCAGACCGTGACTTGTTTTTTTTGTTTTTTTTTTTTTTGAGACGGAATGTCACTCTTTCGCCCAGGCCGGAGTCTCGCTCTTTTGCCCAGGCCAGAGTGCAGTGGTGCTGTCTCCGCTCACTGCAAGCTCTGTCTCCCAGGTTCACGCCTTTCTCCTGCCTCAGCCTCCCGAGTAGCTGGGACTGCAGGCGCCCGCCACCACGCCTGGCTAATTTTTTTTGTATTTTTAGTAGAGACGGGGTTTCACCGTGTTAGCCAGGATGGTCTCGATCTCCTGACCTTGTGATCCGCCTGCCTCGGCCTCCCAAAATGCTGGGATTACAGGCGTCAGCCACCGTGCCCGGCCGTGACTTTCTAATAGGATAAGGGAGCACACAGCAGTTACTCCCTGGATCAGCGTCCTGAGACAACAGTTTGGGAAAAGCTTGTGAAGTGCTAAGAACCTAAGATTTGGAGCTAGAGACCTGTGGCTTGGTCCTGATTCTTCCACTCACTGTGTGATCTTCGGCAAATCACCTGACTTCTGAGGTTTCAGCTTTATCATATGTAATCACTGATAATTACACTGTACCTCTAGAGACTGTAGTGAAACAAAAGAAGCTAGTAATTTCTTAATGACTAACGTTGTTGGTGATAAATGCTGTCATTAGGACCTTTTCTTTCCAGTTTTTACTAGAAAGACAGACTCTTATTTCTACTATAAACAGACCCAGCCTGATACCACATCTGAAATATCCTCCTACTGATCTGGAATCATGAAAATATTCCCAGTACTAAATGTTTAATTCCATTTAATGAACACGTATTAACCATTTCCTTTATACTATGAAATACATGATATAAGAATAAGACATCATTTTAGCCTTTGAATTTCTTACAATCCAATTGCCACAATTTACTCTGCAGTCTTAATTTAAACTCCTCAATGCTAATGCAAAAGTTATATTAATTTCACCCCGCCTTTTTTTTGGCAAATTCTTATTTAAATATATAGAATGAAGATACGGCCAAATAATAAATATAGATGGGCATTTGTACCAACATTCTACACAATTTGTAACTGCATTTAGGAAATGAGATAAGCCATGCTTTTAATATTTTCAGTATTGTCTTAATTACTTGGGGAAGTTATAATCAGCTTTAAAACAACAAGGAAAGAAGAAATTGTACTGCAAACAGGAAAAAAATAAATGTAAGAGAGAAAAGTAAGGGAAGCAGTTCATTGTTTTTATTTAGAAAAGTTGTAAAAGCATGTTTCATTCTGGTTTAACTGAGAGTTAGCAGTATTTCATCTTTTTAATATATTTTGACAAAAGTTATGTATGTTTTTGATGTACAACACGATGTTTTGATATATGTATACATTGTGGAATGGCCAATTCAAGCTAATTAACATACATATTATTTTACTTTTTTGTGGTGAAAATACTTAAAATCTACCCTCTTAACAATTTCAAGTATACAATACATTGTTAACTATAGCCATCATGTTTTACAACAAACTTTGGGTCTAACTGAAACTTTACACCTTTGATCATCTCTACAACCTCCTCCGAAGTCCCTTGAAACCACCATTCTAGCCTCTGTCTAGTCTCTGGTCTATGAGTCTGACAATTCTGCATATAAGGGAGATCATGTGGTATTTGTCTTTCTGTGTCTGACATTTCCCTTAACATAATATTCTCTAGGTTTACCCTTGTTGCAAATGACAGGATTTTATTATTTTTGAAAGCTAAATAATATCCCATTGTGTATATTGTCCATTCATCCACTGATAGATAGAATACTTAAGTTGATCCGTTAGCTTGGCTATGGTGAATAATGCCACAGTGAACGTGAGAGTGCAGAAACTAATTTCATTTAGTGGAATTGCTGGATTATATGGTAGTTCTAGTTTTAATTTTTTGAGCAAACTTCATAGTTTTTTTCACAATGGCTGTACTAATTAACATTTCCACCAACAGTGTAGAAGGGTTCCCTTTTCTCCACATCCTCACCAACATTCGTTATCATTTGTCTTTTTGATAATAGACATTCTAACGGGTATGAGATTATATCTCATTGCAGTTTTAGTTTGCATTTCCCTGATGATTACTGATGTTGAGCATTTTTTCATATACCTGTTGTTTGTAAGTATTCTTTTGAGAAATGTGTATTCAAATCCTTTCCCCATTTCTTAATCAGGTTATTTGTTTTTTATTATTGAGTTGTTTGAGTTCCTTATATATTCTCTTTCAATCTCTCAAAATATATTATTGAACTGTACTCACCTATTTTTGGACTATGATTGACTGCAGGTAACTAAACCATGGAAAGCAAAACTGCAGCAGATAAGGAGGGACTACTGTACTCAATAGTGAAGAATTGAAAGCTTTTCCTCTAAGACCAGGAACAAGCAAGGATGTCCACTCCTGCCACTTTTATTCAACATAATACTGGAAATCCTAGGCAGAGCAATTAAGTAAGAAAAAGAAATAAAAGGTATCCAGGCCAGGCATGGTGGAAGCCAGGCGAGGTGGTTCACACATATAATCCCAGCACTTTGGGGGGCCAAGGCAGAGAGTTTGAGACCAGCCTGGCCAACATGGCGAAACCTCGTCTCTATTATAAATACAAAAATTAGCTGGGTGTGGTAGTGTACACCTGTAGCCCCAGCTACTGGGAAGGCTGAGGCAGGAGAATTGCCTGAACCTGGGAGGTAGAGGTTGCAGTGAGCTGAGATCATGCCATTGTACTCCAGCCTGGGAAACAGAGTGAGACTCCATTTCAAAAAAAAAAAAGTTAAATTGTCTCTGTAGATGACATGGTTTTATGGTTTTATGTATAGAAAACCCTAAAGTCTCCACCAAAAAAACTGTTAGAGCTGATAAAGGAATTCAGTCCTGTTTCAGGATACAAAAATTAACATAAAAAGCAGCATGTCTATATACTGACAAACCATTTGAAAAAAGTTAAGAGAATAATTTCATAATACCAAAAAAAACCCTTAGGAATAAATTTAACAAGAAAGTGAAAGACTGAAACCTATAAAACATTGATAAAAGAAATTTTAAAAGACACAAATAATTGAAATGGTATCCCTTGTCCATGGATTAGAAGAATTAATAATGTGAAAATATCCATGCTACTCAAAGTAATAGAGAGATTCAATACAATCCCTATGAAAATTCCAATGACATTTTTCACAGAAATATAAAAACAATCCTAAAAGTCATATGGAACCACAAAAGACTCCGAATAGCCAAACCAATCTTGTGCCAAAAGAACAAGGATAGAACAACACTCTGTGATTTCAAAATCTACTATAAAGCTATGAGAATCAAAATAGCATGATGCTGGCATAAAAACAGACACATAGACCAATGGAACAGAATACAGAGTCCAGAAATATTTCATCTTTAAAATATTAACTTTTGGCCAGGCGCAGTGGCTCACGCCTGTAATCCCAGCACCTCAGGAGTCTGAGGCGGGTGGATCACGAGGTCAAGAGATCAAGACCATCCTAGCCAACATGGTGAAAACCCATCTCTACTAAAAATACAAAAATTAGCTAGGCATGGTGGTGTGTGCCTGTAGTCCCAGCTTCTTGGGAGGCTGAGGAACGAGAATCTCATGAACCCGGGAGACGGAGGTTGCAGTGAGCAGAGATTGCACCACTGCATTCCAGCCTGGCAACAAAGTGAGACTCCGTCTCAATAATAAATAAATAAGATAAAATAATAAAATATTAACTTTTATGAAACTTCCTATTACACAGGGGAGAAATAAGAAATACTAATTGAGCTTTTCTAAAATTATAGAATATATCATGGATATTAGACATTCAAATACTTATGTTAAATCAACATAGGAGCTGGAAAGACCAATAAGATAAGTGTGAACTCAAGAGTTGCCACTGGCATAAAAATTGATGCACTATTTCTAGCAATATATAAGCAAGAACCCTAAAAAGTTTGTAGCTTCAACTTTATAATCCCAGTATTAGAAATTTAAATAATAAAAGCTTTATTTATATACCTTTGTAAAAAGTGGCATTTGTAAGAGCAAAGCCCTTGAAACAATCTGATCGTGTAGCAGCCACACAATGGCTGATTAAACGACACGTGTCATGAGGAAATTTGTGAAACCACTAACAACACAAATACAAGATTGTAGAAAAGTGAATGCAAAACTATCTTAAGTACAAACAAGGGTAAAGTGATTATAACTAGGCAAAGCCAATGCATGCATGTATACAACTGGAGAAGCTATGTAGAGATATAAATAATTCTTTAATATGAAAGCATTTGTTTATTTTAACAGCTTAGCGAGATGTAATTTACATGTCATAAAATTCATCTGTTTAAAGTGTGCTATTCAATGGTTTTAAGTACATATATAGAATGCTCAGTTTTAGAAATGACTGAAACTTTTTTTTTTTTTGGTGAGACAGGGTCTCCCTCTCTCACCCAGACAGGAGTGCGTTGGTGTGATCTTGGCTCATCGCAACCTCTGCCTCCCAGGCTCAAGTGATTCTCCTGCCTCAGCCTCCCGTGTAGCTGGGATTACAGGTGCGCGCCACTACCACCCGGCTAATTTGTGTATTTTTAGTAGAGACGGGGTTTCACCATGTTGGCCAGGATGGTCTCCAACCCCTGACTGCAAATGATCCACCCAAAGTGCTGGAGTGCTGGAGGCATGAGCCACGGCGCCCAGCCAACTTTTCTTTTCTTTTTTGAGACAGAGTCTCTCTCTGTTGCTGATGCTGGAGTGCAGTGGTGTGATCTCGGCTCACTGCAACCTCTGCCTCCCGGGTTCAAGCCATTCTTCTGCCTCAGCCTCCTGAGTAGCTGGGATTACAGGCGCGCACCACCATGCCTGGCTAATTTTTTTTTTTTTTTTAGTAGAGACGGGGTTTCACCATGTTGTTCAGGCTGGTCTCAAATTCCTGACCCCGTGATTTGCCGCCTCGGCCTCCCAAAGTGCTGGGATTACAGGCATGAGCCACTGTACCCGGTCCCCAACTTTTAAGATGAGGCAAGAGATCAGTAGATCTAATTGCCTGGTACAAAGAGGACTCATATTTGAATTTGTTTAAGATCTACTGAAAAATTATTGCTACTGTGTCCATGTAGTGAACATAATTCCAAATACTATGTTTGGATCTAATATCCAAATAGATATCAAGCCAGTCCAACGAGATTTTTTTTTTTTTAATCTGAGTCCATTACTGGCAGTAGATTTCCTCTTTATTTCCCAGATCACATAAGGTTTGTATTCTGTCCCAACTGGTCCCAGCAAATTTAAATCCACTATGTCTAATGTCACTTCTAGAGCCTACAGTCTCTCATACATTCTGCTTTGTTAGGAAGAAGGAAGCAACATGATATAGTTGGTTTTATCTTAAGAAAAAATGTGGAATGATGATAAACACACAGGCTTTGGATTTACACTTGGATTTGAACTCAAGCTCTGCTATTTGTTATGTACTCTGAGGCTTACCTGCCCCAGTTACCTCGTCTATAAAATAGGGCTAATGTCACTTATTTGCAGGGTGGTAATTGACCTGATAAATATTAAGCACTTAGCACAATAGCTGGAATGTTGGTGAGGCTCATTCCCTGGAGTAACTACTATGATGATAAATCCCTGATTAGTTAGCACAGAGCCACATACACTGGAGCTTTGTTTCCCAGACCACACCAACCATGAGAAAACCATATAGAGGCATGAATTACAATTAAATAATTATTTCTGCACCCCTCCCTTTTCCTGGGACTCTCACTGTGGCAAACACCATTGCAGAACAGAGCGGATGCTCCACACACCTCCTCCTTGGTTGTCTGTGCATGTCCACAGAGCTGTCCTGCATCAACAGTGCCGCCGCTACTCATTTTCCTCTAGCACTGATGACCTGTCTCACCAAAGTGCCATCCTCATCCCAAGTATATGGTTCTGCTTTTTCCCATTCATAACTTTTGGAAAACTTCAAAAGATGGTCTTGTTCCTTGGGGGAATAACCCAGCCACACCAGCTGTGATTACAGAATCAAGTTAAACTTCTCTACTGGCTTGGCAGGAGCCTCACCAACCTACTTGCTGGAAATTTCCACACCTGCACACATACACATCTGCTCAAACTATACCCCAAACATTTTTGAGATTTTCCCAAAGTATTTTGGTTATAAACCCCTCAGGTTCTTTCGACAGAATTCCTGTAACTACATGTGCATATATATGTGTGTGATTGTGTGTTTTCTTCTTAGATGTGAACCCAAACATTTTTTTTTTTCCTGCTCTAAAGAGGTTTGGCAAGGTTTTGACCATTGAGAGCCTGAGCTTCACTTTTGCCAAAAAAAAGAAAAAAAAGAAAAAAGTTGAGGGCTTTGTTTTCAAAAACCTAGAATGGGCCAGGCACAGTAGCTCACACCTGTAATCCTAGCACTTTGGGAAACTGATGTGGGTGGATTGTTTGAGTCCAGGAGTTTGAGACCAGCCTGGGAAACATGGCAAAACCCCATCTCTTCAAAAAATACAAAAAAAAAAAAAAAAAGCTGGATGTGGTGGTGCACGCCTGTAGTCCCAGCTCCTTGGGAGGCTGAGGTGGGAGGATAACCTGAGCTCAGAAGGTCAAGGTTGCAGTGAGCCAAAATCGTGCCACTGCACTCCAGCCTGGGCAAAAAACAGAATGAGACCCTGTCTCAATAAATAAATACACAAAAAATCAACAACAACAACAACAAAAAACTAGAATGGAGTCTAGGAGCTGGGTTGTTTGAAAAGGTCAGGGTTCCATGGGTTGAGAGGGAAAGGAGTGGCCTGTACTTGAGGAAGGGGAGTGGTGGAAATCTTTTTGCACAACCTCAATGTGGTGCAGCTATGCGGGCATCCCCTAGGTGAGAACAGGCAGTGGGGCTGCCCAGTTCGCACACAGGGGATGCCCACATAGCTGCACCACATTGAGGTTTCTGATTGTAAAGTTTAGTGTAGAATGCATTGTTCAGTTTGGAAAATGAACATTTTCACAGTAACAAATATAGAGTCAAGATCAGCAGTTCATCCTTAAATTACCAAAAGCCCTAGGATTCCTGTAGAATTGTCAGTTAAAATTAAGATTTTCTACCACGTAAAAATTATATTTTCTTCCACCTTTGATGGGTGTTGTTGGGGAAGGGAGGTCAGATTGATTTTATTTGGAAAATAAAATAATGTTACATTTTCTTTACTTTGAGTGCCTGGAATAAATCACTCTGGTTACTCTCCCATTTCAGCTTCATTCAACTCATAGCAAGGATTCCTACGCTTGCTGAGAAGTACCCTTGGCTTCCCTATTATTTTGAGAAGTTGCATTCTCAAGGGATTATCTGGAAAGCAAAGACAGATTTATATAAAATTGATTATTTTTCTTTGGAGTTTACGTGATTAGATTCAACCATCTAGATTATTAAAATAGTTATTGTCTGAAAAGACAATGTGTGAACTCTGAAGCAAACTAAAACTATATACATACGGTGCAGAAAACAGAAGTTTTGGAGACAAAAAAACAGCCTTTGCCACCTTGGACAAGTTGTTTACTCTCTCTAAGGCTTGGTGTTTTCAACTGTAAAATAAAAAAGTTAAGTATATTTTTCATGAGGTGATGGTGAAGAAGAAAACAAATACATACTTAAAGGGACATAGGCTTCAAGAAATGCTCATTTTATTCTCTGTCATAGCCAAAATGGTTTCTTTTGATCTCCCTTTTTAACAAATCTTATTGATATATACACAGAAAAGACTACCATAGGCATAGAATTTGATGAATTATCACAGAAAGAACATATCCTAATAATCACCGTAATATCAAGAACTAGGACATCCCAATGTCAGGGAAGCCCCTCCTGTGTCCCTTCTGATCATTACCTCCTCTACCTCATCCCCTAATGTAAACAATCTCCAGACTTCTATCATTTAGTTTTGCTTGATTTTAAAATTTAATACATATTGAATCATATAGTCTATATCATTCTGTATCTGGCTTCTTTCACTTACCATTATGTTGGTAAAATTCACTCTGATTTTGCACTAAACAGGGGTTTGTTCATGTTCATTGTTGAAGAGTTTTTCCATTGTTTGAATGTGCCATATTATATTTATCCTTTCTTATGTTGGTGAGCATTCATGTTGTTTCCAGACTTGAGCTATTATACATAGTACTGTGTGACAATTTGTATGTATGTGCATGCATTTCTGCTGGGAATATGAATAGGATCCAAATTGCTGGATCACGTGTTATGTGCAGGTACAGCTTTAGTATATGCTGCCATAGTTTTCCAAGTTGCTGTGCCAATTTTCTCTCTCAAACAAGTATATGAGTTCCTTTTGTTCCACATCTCTGCACTTGGTATTTATAATTTTAAGTTTTAGCCATTCTGCTAGAGATAGATAGATTACTATTTCACCGGGCTTTGATTTACATTTAGCTATCTTCTTTTGTGAAGTGTCTGCTCAAATGTCTTTTGAGCATTTTTTTTACTTGGTTATGTGTGGTTTTTCTTTTTAAGGATTTCTTTATATATAACCCTTCTTACTCTGTGGTTTGCCTAGTAACTATACTAAAAATGTCTTCTGATTGAAAAGAAAGTTTCCAAGTCTAACGTGGCCCAATTTGTCTATCTTGTTTTTGTTTGTTAGTGCTTTCACCATGCTTAAGAAATCATTCTTACTCCAAGATCATGATAATATTCTCATGTGCTTTCTTTTAAAAGCTTTGCATTTTAACCCTTATATTTGGTATAAATCCACCTGGAACTGATTTTTTAACATGGTGTTAAAAAGGGGTCAGGATTCACTTTCTTTCTCCATATGGAGATCCAATAGACGTAGCACCTTCTATTTGTAAAGAATATTGTTTCCTCACTTCTTTGCAGAGCCACCTTTCTCACTAATTCAGTTCTGTATGAGTCTGTTCAGATTCTCTATTTCATTCCAGTAGTCAATTGTTTATTCTTAACTATTGTAACATTATGGTAAGTATTCATATTTAGTACTGTAACTTCTACAACTCTTATTTTTCTTCAAGATTACCTTGGCTCTTCTTGTCTCCTGCATTGCTATACGCATTTTAGTATTAGCTTGTGAATTTTTTCACAAAATCTGCTTGGGCTTTCATTGAAATTGCATTAGATCTATAGATGTATAGAACTATTTAGGATGTATTCTACATATTAAAAATGTTGTCTTCTAATCCATGAACATGGGTTTTCTTCTATGTTTCTACATATATCTTCTTTAATTATGCTCAATAATGCTTTTTTTTTTTTTTTTTTGAGACAGAATCTCACTCTGTCACCCAGGCTGGAGTGCAGTGTCATGATCTTGGCACACTGCAACCTCCACCTCCTGAGTTCAAGCAGTTGTCCTGCCTCAGCCTCCCAAGTAGCAGGGATTACAGGTGCCTGTCACCACATCCAGTTAATTTTTTAATTTTTAGTAGAGTCGGGGTTTCACCATGTTGGTCAGGCTGTTCTCAAACTCTTGGCCTCAAGTGATCCACCAGCCTTGGCCTCCCAAACTGCTGGGATTACAGGTGTGAGCCACCACAACTGGCCTCAATAATGCTTTATGGTTTGTGTAGAGAACCTACATTTCATTACATTATATCTAGATTTTGCTGTTTTGATGCTATTGAAAATGTTAATTTCTCAAGTCTTTAGTATTAAAAAATATAGATTTATGTATATTGGCATGTATTCAGTAATCTTACAGATTCACTTATTAATTTTAATAGTTCACCTATAGATCCTTTTGGGTTTTTTGTACACACTAACAATTATTTATTTCTTCCATTCCAATGCTTACAACTTTTTTTCTTGATGTATTGCACAAGCTGGTTCCTCCAGAATAATGTTTAACAGAAATGATGGTAGCAGGCATTCTTGTTTTATTTGTGAAATTGGGGGAGAGATTTCAATATTTCACCATTAAGCATGATGTTTGTGGTAAGTTTTTTTAAGGCATCTTTATCGGATAGTCCTTTTTTATCCCTAATTTTGTAAGAATTTTTATAATGGATAAACATTGACTTTTTAAACTTTTATTTTAAGTTCTTGGGTACATGTGCAGGATGTGCAGGTTTGTTACATAGGTAAACGTGTTCCATGGGGGTTTGTAGTACTGATTACTTCATCACCTTGGTATTAAGCCTAGTATCCATTAGTTATTTTTCCTGATTGTCTCCCTCCTCCCAGCCTCTATCCTCCAATAGGCCCAAGTATGTGTTGTTCGCCTCTATGTGTTTGTGAGTTCTCATCATTTAGGTCCCGCTTTTAAGTAAGAACATATGGTATTCGATTTTCTGTTCCTGTGTTAGTTTGCTATGGTTAATGGCCTTCAGCTCCATCCATGTCCCTGCAAAGAACATGATCTCATTCCTTTTTATGTCTGCATAGTATTCCATGGTGTATATGTACCACATTTTCTTTATCCAGTCTATCGTTGATGGACATTTAAGTTGATTCCATGTCTTTGATATTGCAAATAGTGCTGCAATGAACATACACATGCATGTCTTTATACTAGAATGATTTATATCCCTTTGGTTATATACCCAGTAATGAGATTGCTGGGTCAAATGGTATCTCTAACTTTAGGTCTTTGAGGAGTTGCCATACTGTCTTCCACAATGGTTAAACTAATTTATACTTCCACCAACAGTGTATAAGCGTACCTTTTTCTCCACAACCTTACCAGCATCTGTTTTTTTTTTTTTTTTTATTAATAGCCATTCTGACTGGTGTGAAATGGTATCTAATTGTGATTTTGATTTGCATTTCTCTAATGATCAGTGTTAAGCTTTTTTTCATGTGCTTGTTGGCCACATGTATGTCTTCTGTTGAGAAGTGTCTGTTCATGTCCTTTACCTACTTTTTAATAGGAATGTTTGTTTTTTTCTTCTAAATTTTATTTAAGTTCCTTATTAGACCTTTGTCAGATCCATAGATGGCAAAATTTTCTCCCATTATGTAGGTCATCTGTTTGCTCTGTTGATTGTTTCTCTTGTCGAGTAAAGCTCTTTAGTTTAATTAGATCCTCTTTGTCAGTTTTTGCTTTTGTTGCAATTGCTTTGGACATCTTCAGCATGAAATCTTTGCCCGTGCCTATGTTCAGAATGGTATTGCCTAAGTAGTCTCTCAGGGTTTTTATAGTTTTGGGTTTTACATTTAAGTCTTTAATTCATCTTGAGTTAGTTTTTGTATATGGTGTAAGGAAGGGGTCAAGTTTCAATTTTATGCATATGGCTAGCCAGTTATCCCAGCATCATTTATTGAATAGAAAATCCTTTCCCCATTGCTTGTATTTGTCAAGTTTGTCAAAGAAGAATAAGCACTGAAATTTTATCTCATGTTTTTTTGTTTCTATTAAATTATTATATTATTTATCTATCTTCTCTTCTCGTTTAATGTAGTGAAATCCATTGGCAGATTTTTCTTTAATGCCAAACTAACCTTGAGCTCCTGGAATACATCTGTACCTGTTCATGACTTATTGTCATATATACATATATAAAACAATATATATGACAAAAGATATGTATATGACAAGACTATATATATATAACATTTTATTTAGGATTATTGCATCGATGACTATCCTATAATGTCATTTTCTTGTTGAGTCTTTCTCCAATTTAATATTAAAGTTGTGTTTGTCTCATAAAATGAGTTGGGAAGAGTCACCTCTTTCTCTACTCTCTTGAATGGTCCTGTTTCTTCCTTAAGTGATTTGGAAGAATTTCCTATTGAAGTGTGTGGGCCTGGAATTTTATTTTTATAATTTTAATTACAGATTCTATGTTGACATAGGATTGTTTATACTTTTTGTTTTGTATTGTATACATTTTGGTCAGTTTTGATTTTCTTAGAATTTGTCTATTTCATTCAAGTTTCCAAATTTGTTGGCATAATGTTATTTAAAACATCCTCTTATGGTGTTTCTAATAGTCATTGAATTTGTAGTGTTTTTTTCATTGTTGATATAATTTATGACTTATTACTCTTTTCCAGATTAATTTTTCCAGGAATTTATCAATGTTTTTACTCCTTCCAAAGAACCAAACTTTGAGTATATTGATCTTCTCTGTAATAAAATTTATTTGTATTTCATTAATTTCTACTTTTATCTTGGTTATTTTCTTTCTAGTTTCAATGGGTTTAATTTACAGTTCTTTTTTTAACCTCTCGAGCAGGACATTTAGATAATCTATAGATATTTTTAAAAACAAACCCAAAACTTACAATGGACATTTTAAATATTTTCACTTAAAGCTATAAATTGTTCTTTTAAGCATGAGTTTTCATCCAATTAAGTTTCAATAGTCTGTATTTTCACTCTAATTCAGTTTAAATATTTCTATATTTTATTGTGATTATTTTGATACATACACTATTTAGAATTATATTGCTTAATTTTCAAGTATTTGGAAATTTTCTACTTTGTTTCTTTTAATTCTCTTTTCTAAGTCAACTTTATTGAGACATAATTTAACATAAGTGTACTGATTTTAAGTATATAAGACAAATGTATGTGCCTATTTAGCCACCAACAAATCCAAGATACTGTACTCTGCCATCTACCCTAAAATGTTCCCTCATGACCTTTTGCAATCAATTCCCATACCTCTGACCCCAGGCAAACACTATTGTTGTTTCTGTCACTACAGATTCAGATTTGCTTACTTTAGAATTTCATATAAATGGAATCATACAGAATGTTATCTTTTGTTGTCTGAATTATTTTGTCAACAAATGTTTTTGAGATTCATCTATTTTTGTTGTGGGTATCATCAGTTTGTTACCATTTATGGCTGAGAAATATTCCATTGTATGTATATGCCACAATTTATTAATTCATTCACCTGTTGATAAGCATTTGGATTTTTCTGGCTTGGGACTTTTTGAATAAAGCTTACATGAGCATTAGTGAATATATATTAGTATATTCCTTTCTGTGCACATACACTTCCATTTCTCTTGGTTAATGTGAAATCCCTGGGTGAGATGGTGTTTACTAATTACTTAGTAATTATGAAACCCTTTTCCAAATTGATCGTACCATTTTTTATTCCCACTACATTAGAGTTCCAGCTGCTTTACATCCTAATACTTGGTATTGTCAACCCTTTTAATTTTAATCATTCTAATTGTTTTACAGTGGTATATAATTGTTTTTAATTTATATTTCTTGTGATGACTAGTGATGATGAGCATTTTGCATGTACTTGGTCATTTCTATATATTCTTTTGTGAAATGTCTATTCAAATCATGTGCACATATTTTAAACTCAGGTTGTTTGGCCTCTTATTATTCAGTTGCAAATATTCATTTTATATTATCGTCTCTTATTTTCTTAATGATGTCTTTTGAAGACTAGATGTTTTTTATTTTAATGAAGTCCAGTTTATAATTTTTATTTTTTATACCTAGTGTATTTTGTGTATCATATAAGGGAACTTAGCCTACCAAAGATAACAAAGGTCCTATATTTTCTATAAAAATTTTCTAAATTTTCCTTTTACATTTAGTTGTATAGTCCATTTTGAGTTAATCTTTGTCTATGAAGTGAGGTATGGGTTAAGGCTTTTTTAAACCCTAATTATCTTTTGGTTACTGTTTTTTTTTTCTGAATTGTGTTCAGAGAATATCTTCTGTATAATTTCAATTTGTTAGAATTTGTTAAAAGTTCATTTGTGGCCTATGATATTATCAATTTTGATAAATGTTCTATGTACATGTGAAAAGAATGTATGTTCCATAGCTATGGGTTACAATGCTGTTCAAATGTTCTGAATGTCTACTTTTTTTATTGCTTCATCAGTTATTGAGAGATTTGTGTTAAGATTTTCTATCATGATTGTGGATATGCTTGATTGTTTTTTTTAGTTTGGTATGGTTTTGCTTTAAATATTTTGAAGGCTTTTTGGTTAATATTCTGTCATTTAGAATATTGTATCTTATGGTGGATTAATTTTTTTATCATTTGTAATGTCCTGTATCTCTAAGTAAATGTTTTTACCTACATTATCTGATATTAGTGTACCAGTGCTGTTTTGTTTAGTGTCTGCATGGTTGTATGTTTCCATTCTTTTACTTTTAATCTTTGTGCTTTTTTTTTTTTTTTTTTGAGACAGGATCTCACTCTGTCACCCAGATTAGAAGGCAGTGGCGCTATCACTGCTAACTGCAGCCTTGACCTCTTGGGCTGAGTTAATTCTCCTACCTCAGCCTCCAAAGTAGATGGGACTACAGGCATGCAACACCATGCCTGGCTGATTTTTTGTATTTTCTGTAGAAACAAGATTTTGCCACATTGTCCAGGCTGTTCTTGAACTCCTGGGCTCAAGCAATCTGCTGGCCTCGGCGTCCCAAAATACTAGGATTACAGACCCGAGCCTGGCCTTTTGTGCATTCTTATATTTAAAATGTGTCTCTTATAAGTACCACATAGTACTGTTATTATCAGGTCTGACAATGATTGTTTTTTAATTAGAATATTTACTCTGGTAATATTTGATATAATTTCTGATATTTAGGGGTTTAAATTGAGTGTTGATTCTCTGTGTGTCTTTCTCTTGCTCTTTCTCTTCCTTTGTTCCTTCTTCCATTCCTCTCTTACAGCCTTTTGAATTAACTGGACACTTTATTATTTTATTTTTCAACTCTTTTAGCTTGTTACACATTTTTTTTACTATTCTCTTAGTTGTTACTCTAGAGATTACTATGTGCATTCTAACCTGTTAAAATCTGATATAAAGTAGTACTTTTATATTACTTCCAAAAAAATGCAACATTCATGAAGCACATTAAGACCATTTATCCTTCTATCTTTTGTGACTTTTGTGCTATTGTTGTGGATTTTGCTCCTGCATATATTTCAAACCCACATATTATTATTGTTTATATATTTCATATTTTTAGATTTACTCATATACTTATCCTTTCTGTTGTCCTTTATTTCATGCTATTGCTTTGTGATTTTTATATGGAACCATGTACCTTCTGACTAAAGAACTCCAATTAGTATTTTTTTCGTGTGAATCTATTAGTAAATAATTATGTTTTTTTAATCTCAAAAATCTTCATTTCACCTTTACTTTACAAAAATATTTCTAACAGATGTAGAATCCTAGTACAGTTATTTTCTTTTAGCTTTGACCTTATATTAATAGATGTAATTTTGATGTTTATGGCTTACTTTCTTTTGTTAAGAATTCAAGTGTCAGTCTTCTTGCTGCTTTTGAAGATTATACTCCTTTTTCCTCCAGTTTGTATTAACATTTCCTCTTTGCCTTTGATTTTTAGCAGTCTTGGTATGATACACTTATATGTTGTTTTCTCTGTATTGAATTTGCGTGGGATTTATGACTTCCTGAATTTATGCCTTGATGTTTTGTAAAATTCTGCTGTTTTATTCTTCAAATTTTGTCTCTATTTCATACATCTCTTGTTCATTACTTTCTTCTCTTCATCATCCCCCTTCTCCTCCTCCTCTTTCTTCTGATTTTAGGATTTCAATTGCATATATATTAAATATTTTCACTATTTCCCATCTTTTATCTTTTTTAAATTACTTTTTATATTTTTCTTTCTATTTTCTCTGTGTGCTTTGTACTGAATATTTTCTTCCATCTATATTCCAATTTACTAATGCTTTCATTGACTGCTTCTAATCTGCTTTTATTAACTTTTTAATTTTAGTTATTATAGATTTTTTCAGTTCTAGAATTACCATTTGAAGAATTTTTAGATTTTTTTAATTGTATGCTGAAATTTTCCATCTTGTCATCTGATTTCTAGAACATATTAATATCAGTTATTTTAAAGTCCATGTACAACGATTTCAATATTTGAATCTTCAATGGGTATATTTTTATAACCTATTTGTACTGTTGATTTTGAGTTCTGTGGTCTCATCTCCTGATATGCCTAGTAATTTTTTACTGACAACTCGACAGTGTATATGATAAATTGTACAGATATTTTAACATTCTAGATAATATTATCTTCCAGAGATAATTCACTTTTGCTTAAAAGTTAGGTAAAAGGAACATTAATTTTAACTCGACCAGCAATTTAGTTGTTTCTAGAGTTACAACTAAAAACTACTACACACTTTAAGAAAAGAAAAAAATAAACTCTGCTGTCTTTCAAAGATCTTATTAAAGTAATATAAAGCATTAACCCCATATGCCACTAACATCTAAACGTAGCTAAAAACTAGTTGACGTTATCCTCACAGTACAACTAATGAGTCACCAAGAGGTCAGGTTCTCACCTACAGCAATAAATTGACCCATATCTATATATTGACTCCTCACATAAGTTCAGTAGATGTTTTCAATGTCTAATTGCATATAATTTATTCAGATTAATCACTAACTGTATCATTCATCTTACAGAAATTCCCATTATGACTAAGGTACTAATCATGAGTAGGGCCATAAAAAAGGTGATTAATCTCCTCTTTAAAATACAGCGAAGTTGCCGGGCACAGTGACTCATGCCTATACTCCCAGCACTTTGGGAGGCTGAGGTGGGCGGATCACCTGAGGTCGGGAGTTCGAGACCAGCCTGACCAACACGGAGAAACCCTGCCTCAACTAAACATGCCAAATTAGCTAGGCATGGTGGTGCACACCTGTAATCCCAGCTACTTGGGAGGCTGAGGCAGGAGAATCATTTGAACCTGGGAGACAAAGGTTGCAGTGAGCCGAGATCACACCATTACACTCCAGCCTGGGCAATAAGAACGAAACTCCATCTCAAAAAAAAAAAAAAAAAAAGTGTATATGTATATATATATATATATATATGTATATATATATAGCGGAGTTGGTGTGGCTGACAAGACAGATCCAGTCTGCAGCTCCCAGCAAGATCAACACAAAAGGTGGGTGATTTCTGCATTTCCAACTGAGGTACCTGGCTCATCTCACTGGAACTGGTTAGACGTTGAGTGCAACCCGCAGAGGGTAAGCCAAAGCAGGGTGGGGCGTTGCCTCACCCAGGAAGTGCTAGGGGTCAGGGAACTCCCTTCCTTAGCCAACGGAAGCCGTGAGGGACCGTGCCATGAGGAATGGTGCATTCCAGCCTGAATACTATGCTTTTCCCATAGTTTTCGCAACCCGCAGACCAGGAGATTCCCTCGGGTGCCTATACCACCAGGGCCCTGGGTTTCAAGCACAAAACTGGGCAGCCATTTGGGCAGATACCAAGAGTTTGTTTGTTTTTCTGTTGTTTTTTGTTTTGTTTTGTTTTATGTGTGTGTGTGTGTACTCTAGTGGCATCTGGAATGCCAGCAAGATAGAACCTTTCACTCACCTGGAAGGTGAGCTGAAGCCAGGGAGCCAAGTGGTCTAGCTCAGCAAATCCCACCCCGATGGAGCCCAGCAAGCTAAGATCCACCAGCTTGAAATTCTCGCTGTCAGCACAGCAGTCTGAAGTTGACCTGGGATGCTCAAGCTTGGTAAGGGGAGGGGCGACCACCATTACTGAGGCTTAAGTAGGCAGTTTTCCCCTCACAGTGTAAACAAAGCCAGTGGGAAGTTCGAACTGGGCGGAACACACCACAGCTTGGCAAAGCCACTGTAGCCAGACTGCCTGTCTAGATTCCTGTTAGGCTTATAGATAAAATTCCCATCTCCCTGGCACAGAGCACCTGGGGGAAGGGGCGGCTGTGGGTGCAGCTTCAGCAGGCTTAAACTTTCTTGCCAGCTGGCTCTGAAGAGAGCAACAGATATCCCAGCACAACATTCAAGCTCTGAAAAGGGACAGGCTGCCTCCTCATGTCAGCCCCTGACCTCCTTGCCTCCTGACTGGGAGATACCTCCCAGCAGGGGTTGACAGACACCTCATACAGGAGAGCTCTGGCTGGCATCTGGTGGGTGCCCCTCTTGGACGAAGCTTCCAGAGGAAGGAACAGGCAGCAATCTTTGCTGTTCTGCAGCCTCTGCTGGTGATACCCAGGCAAACAGGGTCTGTAGTGGACCTCCAGCAAACTCCAGCAGACCTGCAGCAGAGGGGCCTGTAGAAAGAAAACTAACAAACAAACAGAAAGGAATAGCAACAACATCAACAAAAAGAACGTCCACACAAAAACCCCATCCGAAGGTCACCAACATCAAAGACCACAGGTAGATAAATCCACAAAGATTAGACAAAACCAGTGTAAAAAGGCTGAAAATTCCAAAAACTAGAATGCCTCTTCTCTTCCAAAAGATCACAACTCCTCGCCAGCAAGGGAACAAAACTGGACGGAGAATGAATTTGAAGAATTGACAGAAGTAGGCTTCAGAAGGTGAGTAATGACAAACTCCTCCAAGCTAAAGGAGCATGTTCTAACACAATGCAAGGAAGCTAAGAACCTTGAAAAAAGGTTGGAGGAATTGCTAACTAGAATAACTAATTTAGAGAAGAACATAAATGACCTGATGGAGCTGAAAAACATAGCACAAGAACTTTGTGAAGCATACACAAGTATCAGTAGCTGAATGGATCAAGCAGAAGAAAGGATATCAGAGATTGAAGATCAACTTAATGAAGTGTGAAGACAAGATTAGAGAAAAAAGAATGAAAAGGAACAACCAAAACCTCCAAGAAATGTGGGACTATGTGAAAAGACCAAACCTACATTTGATTGGTGTGCCTGAAAGTGACGGGGAGAATGGAATCAAGTTGGAAAACACTCTTCAGGATATTATCCAGGAGAACTTCCCCAACCTAGCAAGACAGGCCAACATTCAAATTCAGGAAATACAGAGAACACCACAAAGATACTCCTTGAGAAGAGCAACCCCAAGACACATAATCTTCACATTCACCAAGGTTGAAATGAAGGATAAAATGTTAAGGGCAGCCAGAGAGAAAGATCGGGTTACCCACAGAGGGAAGCCCATCAGACTAACAGCAGATCTCTCTGCAGAAACCCTACAAGCCAGAAGAGAGTGGGGGCCAATATTCAACATTCTTAAAGAAAAGAATTTTCAACACAGAATTTCATATCCAGCCAAACTAAGCTTCATAAGCAAAGGAGAAATAAAATCCTTTACAGACAGGCTAATGCTGAGAGATTTTGTCACCACCAGGCCTACCTTGCAAGAGCTCCTGAAGGAAGCATTAAATATGGAAAGGAAAAACCAGTACCAGCCACTGCAAAAACATATCAAATTGTAAAGACCATCGACACTATGAAGAAACTGCATCAAGTAATGGGCAAAATAACCAGCTAGGATCATAATGACAGGATCAAATTTACACATAACAATGTTAACCTTAAATGTAAATGAGCTAAATGCCCCAATTAAAAAACACAGACTGGCAAATTGGATAGACAGTCAAGGCCCATCGGTGTGCTATATTCAGGAGACCCATCTCACATGCAAAGACATGCATACCAATGCAAAGAGATGGTAAACATTTACCAAGCAAATGGAAAGCAAAAAAAAGCAGGGGTTGCAATCCTAATCTCTGATAAAACAGACTTTAAAGCAACAAATATCCAAAAAGACAAAGAAGGGCATTAATGGTAAAGGAATCAATGCAACAAGAAGAGCTAACTATCCTAAATATATATGCACCCGATACAGGAGCATGCAGATTCATAAAGGAAGTTCTTAGAGCCCTACAAAGAGACTTAGACTCCACACAATAATACTGGGAGACTTTCACCCCACTGTCAATATTAGACAGATCAATGAGACAAAAAATTAACAAGGATATTCAGGACTTGAACTCAGCTCTGGACCAAGCAGACCTAATAGACATCTACAGAACTCTCCACCCCAAATCAACAGAATATACATTCTTCTCAGCACCACACCACACTTATTGTAAAACTGGCCAAATAATTGAAAGTAAAACACTCCTCAGCAAATGCAAAAGAATGGAAATCATAACAGTCTTTCAGATCACAGTCCAGTCAAATTAGAACTCAGGATTAAGAAACTCACACAAAACCGTACAACTACGTGGAAATTAAACAACCTGCTCCTGAATGACTACTGAGTAAATAACAAAATTAAAGCAGAAAGAAATAAGTTCTTTGAAACCAATGAGAACAAAGACACAACATACCAGAATCTCTGGGACACAGCTAAAGTAGGGTTTAGAGGAAAATTTATAATACTAAATGTCCACAGGAGAAAGCAGGAAAGATTTAAAATGGAAACCCTAACATCACAATTAAAATAACTAGAGAAGCCAGAGCAAACAAATTCAAAAGCTAGCAGAAGACAAGAAATAACTAAGATCAGAGCAGAACTGAAGGAGATAAGAGACACGAAAAACCCTTCAAAAAATCAATGAATCCAGAAGCTGGTTTTTTGAAAAGATTAACAAAATAGACCATTAGCCAGACTAATAAAGAAGAAAAGAGTGAACAGTCAAATAGACACAATAAAAAATGATAAAGGGGACATCACCACTGATCCCACAGATATACAAACTACCATCGAGAATACTATAAACACCTCTACGCAAATAAACTAGAAAATTTAGAAGAAATGGATAAATTCCTGGACACGTACACCCTCCCAAGACTAAACCAAGAAGTCGAATCCCTGAATAGACCAGTAACAAGTTCTGAAATTGTGGCAGTAAATAATAGCCTATCAACCAAAAAAAGCTCAGGACCAGATGGATTCACAGCCGAATTCTATCAGAGGTACAAAGAGGAGCTGGTATCTTTCCTTCTGAAACTATTCCAAACAATAGAAAAAGAGGGACTCCTCCCTAACTCATTTTATGAGGCCAGCATCATCCTGATACCAAAACCTGGCAAATAAACAACAAAAAAAGAAAATTTCAGGCCAATATCCCTGATGAACATCCATGCAAAAATACTCAATAAAATACTGGCAAACCAAATCCAGCAGCGCAGCAAAATCTTATCTACCATGATTAAGTCGCCTTCATCCCTGGGATGCAAGGCTGGTTCAACATACGCAAATCAATAAACATAATCTATCACATAAACAGAACCAATGACAAAAAATACAGGATTATCTCAATAGACGCAGAAAAGGCCTTTGACAAAATTCAACACCTCTTCATGCTAAAAACTCTCAATAAACTAGGTATTGATGGATGTATCTCAAAATAAGAAGAGCTATTTATGACAAACCCAAGCCAATATCATACTGAATGCGCAAAAACTGGAGGCATTCCCTTTGAAAACGGCACAAGACAATGATGCCATCTCTCACCACTCCTATTCAACATAGTATTGGAAGTTCTGGCCAGGGCAATCAGGCAAGACAAAGAAATGAAGGGTATTTAAATAGGAAAAGAGGAAGTCAAATTGTCTCTGTTTGCAGATGACATGATTTTATATTTGGAAAACTCCATCATCTCAACCCAAAATCTCCTTAAGCTCATAATCAACTTCAGCAAAGTTTCAGGATACAAAATCAATGTGGAAAAATCACAAGCAATCCTACACACCAATAACAGAGAGCCAAATCATGAGTGAACTCCCATTCACAATTGCTACTAAGAGAATATAATACCTAGTAATACAACTTACAAGGGATGTGAAGGACCTCTTTGAGGAGAACTACAAACCACTGCTCAAGGAAATAAGAGAGGACACAAACAAATGAAAAAACATTCCATGCTCGTGGATACGAAGAATCAATATCATGAAAATGGCCATACTGCCTGAAGTAATGATAGATTCAGTGTGATCTCCATCAAGCTACCATTGACTTTCTTCACAGAATTGGAAAAAACTACTTTAAACTTCATATGGAACCAAAAAAGAACTGGCATAGCCAAGACAATCCTAAGCAAAAAGAACAAAACTGGAAGCATCACGCTACCTGACTTCAAACTACACTACAAGTTTACAGTAACCAGAACAGCATGGTACTGGTACCAAAACAGATATATAGACCAATGGAACAGAACAGAGGCCTCAGAAATAACACTATACATCTACAACCATCTGATCTTTGACAAACCTGACAAAAACAAGCCATGGGGAAAGGATTCCCTATTTAATAAATGGTGTTGGGGAAACTGGCTACCCATATGCAGAAAACTGAAACTGGGCACCTTCCATACACCTTATACAAAAATTAACTCAAGATGGATTAAAACTTTAAGTGTAAAACCCAAAACCATAAAAATCCTAGAAGAAAACCTAGGAAATACCATTCAGGACATAGGCATGGGCAATGACTTCATGACTAAAACACCAAAAGCAATGGCAACAAAAGCCAAAATTGACAAATGAGATCTAATTAAACTAAAGAGCTTCTGCACAGCAAAACAAACTATCATCAGAGTGAACAGGCAACCTACAGAATGGGAGAAAAATTTTTGCAATCTATCCATCTGACAAAGGGCTAATATCCAGAATCTACAAAGAACTTAAACAAATTTACAAGAAAAAAACAAACAACCCCCATCAAAAAGTGGGCAAAGGATATGAACAGAAACTTCTCAAAAGAAGACATTTATGTGGCCAACAAACATATGAAAAAAAGCTCATTATCACTGGTCATTAGAGAAATGCAAATCAAAACCATAATGAGGTACCATCTCACGCCAGTTAGAATGGCGATCATTAAAAAGTCAGGAAACAACAGATGCTGGAAAGGATGTGGAGAAATAGGGATGCTTTTACACTGTTGGTGGGAGTGTAAATTAGTTCAACCATTGTGGAATACAGTGTGACAATTCCTCAAAGATCTAGAAGCAGAAATACCATTTGACCCAGCAATCCTATTACTAGGTGTATATCCAAAGGATTATAAATCATTCTACTATAAAGACACATGCACGTATGTTTACTGCAGCACTATTCACAATAGCAAAAACTTGGAACTAACCCAAATGCCCATCAATGATAGACTGGATAAAGAAAATGTGGCACATATATACCATGGAATACTGTGCAGCCATAAAAAAAGATGAGTTCATGTCCTTTGCAGGGACATGGATGAAGTTGGAAACCATCATTCTCAGCAAACTAACACAGGAACAGAAAACCAAACACCACATGTTCTCACTCATAAGTGGGAGTTGAACAATGAGAACACATGGACACAGGGAGGAGAACATCACACACCAGGGCCTGTCGGGGGATAGGGGTCTAGGGGAGGGATAGCATTAGGAGAAATACCTAATGTAGATGATGAGTTGATGGGTGCAGCAAACCACCATGGCACTTGTATACCTATGTAACAAACCTGCACATTCTGCACATGTATCCCAGAACTTAAAGTATAATATATATGTGTGTGTATACATATCCGCTATATATATGTATATGTACATATACATATATATCCGCTATATATGTGTATGTATACACACACATATATCCACTATATATGTATATATACACATATATACATATAGGTACGTATGTAATATGTATGTGTACATATGTAATATGTATGTGTATTTCTACATACATACATATTACATATGTAATATGTGTATATGTATATATGTACATGTGTACTATACATGTATACATATATGTACATATGTACTGTATGCATATGTACTATATGTGTATATACATATATGTACATCTGTGTGTATATACATATATGTATATCTGTGTGTATATACATATATGTATATCTGTGTGTATATACATATATGTATATCTGTGTGTATATACATATATGTATATCTGTGTGTATATACATATATGTATATCTGTGTGTATATACGTGTGTATATCTGTGTGTATATATATGTAGGTACGTGTGTGTATATACATGTAGGTACGTGTGTGTATATACATGTAGGTAACGTGTGTGTATACACATATAGGTACATGTGTGTATATGTGCGTGTATATACACATAGGTACATCTGTGTATATGTGCGTGTATATACATATAGGTACATAAGTGTATATATGTGGGTATATATACATATATAGCAGATATATATATTATATATTATATATATGGAAATATATATATAATATATATAACGGAGTTTCTTTTTCTCCTATAATATGTAGTGGAAAACAAGAAAAATTTAAAAATCAATTTTTAAAAAATTCAGTCTTAAGACTAAATTTTTTCGTCAGGTAGTGTGCACTCAGCTTCAAGTAACAATACACTGCTAAAGTAGCTTTAAAGACAGGAAAAGTCTGGAACCAGGAAGTACGGAGAAAAATATTTCCAAGTTTATTAGAGCAGTTCAGCAATTTCATTAGGAGGTGGGGCCTTCCTCACACCCTCCTTGGTATATTGGCTCTGTACCTTCATACTTGCAGGATGGCTCTCCCCTCCAAGATGAGACATATGACAATATTTGGGCCCCCAAAATCTATCAGATTTTATAACCTGCATCTATACATATTGTACCAGAAGCATTTATTCCATAGTAAGTCTTTTGAACTTTTATTTATTTTTATTTTTATTTATATATTTATTTATTGAGAAGGAGTCTTGCTCTGTCGCCAGGCTGGAGTGCCGTGGCGCGATCTCGGCTCATTGCAACCTTCGTCTCACAGCATCAAGCGATTCTCCTGCCTCAGCCTCCTGAGTAGCTGGGACTACAGGCGCGTGCACTCATGCCCGGCTAATTTTTTTGTATTTTTAGTAGAGACGGGGTTTCACTGTGTTAGCCAGGATGGTCTCAATCTCCTGAACTCTCGTGATCCGCCCACCTCGGCCTCCCAAAGTGCTGGGATTACAGGGTGAGCAACCGCGCCTGGCTATTTATTTATTTTTGAGACAGAGTTTGGCTCTTGTTGCCCAGGCTGGAGTGCAGTGGCGTGATCTCGGCTCACTGCAACCTCCACCTTCAAGTGATTCTCCTGCCTCAGCCTTCTGAGTAGCTGGGATTACAGGTGTGTGCCACCATGCCCAGGTATTTTTTTTAAATATTTATTTATTTATTTAATTATTTATGGGCATGAGCCACCACACCCGGCCTCAACTTTCATTTTAAATGGTGATACATATTCCATACCGAAAAAAAAAAAAAAAAAGAAAGAAGGAAAGAAAGGTCGGGCACAGTGGCTCATGCCAGTAATCCCAGCACTTTGGGAGTCCGAGGCTGGTGGATCACCTGAGGTCAGGAGTCCAAGACCAGCCGGACCAACATGGTGAAACCCCGTCTCTACTAAAAAATACAAAAATTAGCTGTGCATGGTGGCAGGTGCCTGTAATTCCAGCTACTCAGGAGGCTGAGGCATGAGAATTGCTTGAACCTGGGAGGAGGAGGTTGCAGTAAGCCAGTATCGTGCCACTGCATTTCAGCCTGGTCTACAGAGTAAGACTCCATTTCAAAAAACCAAAACAACAACAACAAAAAAGAAAAGAAAGAAAGAGAAAAACAAACCACACACCATATAATTGGATAGGCCCAGTGCCTCATTCCCGTAATCCTAGCATTTTGGTGGTCAAGGCAGGAGGATCACTTGAGTCTGGGAGTTACCACCTTGAGCAACATAGAGAGACCTGGTCTCTAATAAAAATAAAATTAGGCTAGCATGGTGACTCATGCCTGTAGTCCCAGCTATCTGGGAGGCTGAGGCACAGGAGAATAGTTTGAGCCCAGGAGTTTGAGGTTTCAATGAGCTATGATCACATCATTGTACTCTAGCCTGGGCAACAGAGTGAGACTCTGTCTTAAAAAACCAAAAACTGTAGTTGACTTAACATAATAAACAGCGTTCCTTTCATTTATGGAATACCTGGGTATTAAGAAATATATACTAGAGGCTTTACACAAACACCTCTAATCCTTAAAACAATCTTGCAAGGTAGCAATTATCATTCTGATTTTACAAATGAGAAAACTTAAACTCAGCTTAAAACTTATCTGATATTTCTGCTAGTAAGTTGCAGAACAGGGAATTTGAGCCCAGATATATCTGATTTCCAAACCAGCAGTCATAATGATATTTAACACTGGGGGTGGGTGGGCCGGGTAGGGAGAAATCAAAGCCCAAAGGAATAGGCAAATTCATAACTCATAAACATAGAATTAGTTGGCCAGGCACGGTGGCTCACGCCTGTAATCCCAGCACTTTGGGAGGCCGAGGCGGGCGGATCATGAGGTCAGGAGATCGAGACCATCCTGGCTAACACGGTGAAACCCATCTCTACTAAAAATACAAAAAATTAGCTGGGCCTGGTGGCGGGCACCTGTAGTCCCAGCTACTCGGGAGGCTGAGGCAGGAGAATGGCGTGAACCCGGGAGGCGGAACTTGCAGTGAGCCGAGATCGCGCCACTGCGCTCCAGCCTGGGCGACAGAGTGAGACTCCATCTCAAAAAAAAAAAAAAAAAAAAAAAACACCAAAAAAAACCCAACATAGAATTAGCTAAGCTTATTATTGAAAAAAAAAAACCACACACACACAAAAAACCTGAATTCTTATAAGAAGTCAGCAAATGGCTACAAAGCTATGAGAATATTCAGATCTATTTATAACCTACAGTTCATCATTGCATTTTTAGTAGACAGTAAGCAATTATTCAGTTTGCATCAGTAGCTATGTTGAGCTTACTCTGACATCCTGTTTTCCATACCTCTTGATCAGGCTTACTGGCATTTTGTTCTTCATAATTCTTTGTCAGCACTTCCTACAGTTGTCCAACACTATCTAGCACATACAATTAGTCACATTTGTCAACAGTCCTCAGTAAGGTTAGATTAAGTTCAATTTCTCATGGCACCCATATAAAAAGCTCCTGGTTTGACTTTTCTATAGCACAATAAATTTCACTAGCCAATAGAAAATTCTGTGAAATATATGTAAATGCGTATATATGTGTGTATATATATGTGAGTGTAGTACTTCTTGTGGTAGGTTTAGTCTGTATCCTCAAATAGGTGACAATCAAACATTTTTTTTTGTTCTAAAGGCATCAAGAAGGCTATACAGAGGCCGGTTGTGGCAGCTAACACCTGTAATCCCAGCACTTTGGGAGGCCAAGGCGGGTGGATCACTCGAGGTCAAGAATTTGAGACTACCCTGGCCAACATGGCAAAACCCTGTCTCCATAAAAATACAAAAATTAGGCGTGGTGGTGCATCCCTATAGACCTCGCTACCTGGGGGGCTGAAGCAGGAGAATCACTTGAACCCGGGAGGCAGAGGTTGCAGTGAGCCGAGATCGCGCCACTTCACTCCAGCCTGGGCGACAGAGCAAGACTGTCTCAAAACAAACAAACAAAATGGCTATACAGTGTCTATAGGTGTTAGCAGTTAAATGGAATACATGGATAAAAAAGGAAAAATAAGAAGGAGGGAAGCAGTGAAAGAAGGAAGAAAGAACTGTATACATAGGGCAAGGGAAAGGGACAGACAGTGTGTCACTATTGTGAATTCTGCTGGACAGAATAAATTCTAGAACAGACTGGGAAACAGCACACGGCAAATGTTTCTGTCCTGCCAACAGGACTAGCAGAGACTAAGCCAAACTGCTGTCACTGATTGCATCACTGCAGGTTGTCACGGATTGCATTACTGCGGTTTCTCTTCTCTGAGGACACTTTTTTCTCTCCTCTCCACCCAGGGACTTGGACACTTGATTTCAAATTCTCCCAACAGTTTCAGGCTCTTTAGGCCCAGTCTCACTTATTTGCCTACCCACTTCCAGGACGTGTTCCAAAGGGCTTTACCAATATACCCCTCATATCGAAGACCAGCCCCATCTCTGGTTTTCTCTTCTCCCCATGTCATTCCTGCCTATGGCATGGGTGGTTCTGGGAGAAAGGTGACATAAACAGGTTCCCTCCGGACTCAACACAGCACAGCCAAATAGGAAATGATGTTGGCAGCTTTCCTTGTGAGGTCAGTCACTGAAAAGTGCTGACAGTCTGGCAGGTGGGAAATCAGAGTCCCTGAGAGAGCAGGAAACACTCACCGAGCTTCTCAGCCTCCTTTTTTTGCCCTCTGCTATGGCTATCTGAAGATGTCCTAGGGTCAGTGAACAAGAAAGTTCTCCCCAGTCGGTCTGGCCAGACCAAAGTAATATTTTGGATTAAGCTTCATGACATTTATTTGTCCCATCCTGAAACAACCCTCTGGGAGGGAGAGGGGAATTCATAAATTTACTTTAGTTTGATTTTTGTGACTAACAAGAAAGTGGTATTTTACCTTTTTTTCCATTCTAGATTGCTAATGTGCTCACTTTTAGCACCTTGTTAATAATATATAAGATTTATTTACCCCATCTTCATTTACTCATCATCTTTCTCCTGTCTTAAATAAACCCCACACTTGGAGCATATAAATTTACACAGTTTATTTTAAAAGAACAGACTTTGAAGACCTACAGATCTGGTTTTCATACTGGCTCCCACGTGTCTTAGCAGAGTGACATTGGACAAGCTGGTCAACTTCTTTCAATATCGCTCAGTTGTTTCATCACCAAAATGAAGGTTATGATGTCTACCTCAGAGGGTTCTTAAGATTGAAGAGAAAGATCTCCATCAAGTGAAAGGCAAGGAGTAACTGAGTAGAAATATCCATTCCCTTTCCCCTCTCTTTAACCCATCAGACCAAAAGAATTTAGCATTTTTTGTTTGTTTGTTTGTTTTTTTAACAAGTTGTGAACTCAGCAAATCTGAGACAGGTCTCAGTTTATTTAGAAAGTTGATTTTGCCAAGGTTGAGGACATGCCCGTAGCACAGCCTCAGGAAATCCTAATGACATGTGCCAAAGGTGGTCAGGGCACAGCTTGGTTTTACACATTTAGGGAGACAGGAAGCATCAATCAATATGTGTAAGAAGTACATTGGTTCCGTCTGGAAAGGCGGGGCAACTTGAAGCAAAGGCAGGAAGACCGGAAGCGGGGAGGGAGCTCCAGGTCACAGATAAGTGATACACAAATGGTTACATTCTTTTGAGTTTCTGATTAGCCTCTCCAAAGGAGATATGCATCTATCTCAGTGAGCAGAGGAGTGACTTTGACTAGAATGGGAGGCAGCAATAAACATACGTGTGCATGTGTCTTTATAGCAGCATGATTTATAGTCCTTTGGGTATATACCCAGTAATGGGATGGCTGGGTCGAATGGAATTTCTAGTTCTAGATCCCTGAGGAATCGCCACACTGACTTCCACAAGGGTTGACGTAGTTTACAGTCCCACCAACAGTGTAAAAGTGTTCCTATTTCTCCACATCCTCTCCAGCACCTGTCGTTTCCTGACTTTTTAATGATCGCCATTCTAACTGGTGTGAGATGGTATCTCATTGTGGTTTTGATTTGCATTTCTCTGATGGCCAGTGATGATGAGCATTTTTTCATGTGTTTTTTGGCTGCATAAATGTCTTCTTTTGAGAAATGTCTGTTCATGTCCTTCGCCCACTTTTTGATGGGGTTGTTTGTTTTTTTTCTTGTAAATTTGTTTGAGTTCATTGTAGATTCTGGATATTAGCCTTTGTCAGATGAGTAGGTTGCGAAAATTTTCTCCCATTTTGTAGGTTGCCTGTTCACTCTGATGGTAGTTTCCTTTGCTGTGCAGAAGCTCTTTAGTTTAATTAGATCCCATTTGTCAATTTTGGCTTTTGTTGCCATTGCTTTTGGTGTTTTAGTCATGAAGTCCTTGCCCATGCCTATGTCCTGAATGGTAATGCCTAGGTTTTCTTCTAGGGTTTTTATGGTTTTAGGTCTAACATTTAAGTCTTTAATCCATCTTGAATTGACTTTTGTATAAGGTGTAAGGAAGGGATCCAGTTTCAGCTTTCTACATATGGCTAGCCAGTTTTCCCAGCACCATTTATTAAATAGGGAATCCTTTCCCCATTTCTTGTTTTTCTCAGGTTTGTCAAAGATCAGATAGTTGTAGATATGTGTTATTCACAATAGCAAAGACTTGGAACCAACCCAAATGTCCAACAATGATAGACTGGATTAAGAAAATGTGGCACATATACACCATGGAATACTATGCAGCCATAAAAAATGATGAGTTCATGTCCTTTGTAGGGACATGGATGAAATTGGAAATCATCATTCTCAGTAAACTATCACAAGAACAAAAAACCAAACACTGCATATTCTCACTCATAGGTGGGAATTGAACAATGAGAACACATGGACACAGGAAGGGGAACATCACACTTCGGGGACTGTTGTGGGGTGGGGGGAGGGGGGAGGGATAGCATTGGGAGATATACCTAATGCTAGATGATGAGTTAGTGGGTGCAGCGCACCAGCATGGCACATGTATACATATGTAACTTACCTGCACATTGTGCACATGTACCATAAAACCTAAAGTATAATAATAAAAAAAAATTAAAAAAATAAAAAATAAAAAATAAACAAAAAAAGGAAGGGGGCAAAAAAAAGAATGGGAGGCAGCTTTGCCCTAAGCAGTTCCCAGCTTGACTTTTCCTTAGTGATTTTGGGGGCCCAAGATATTTTCATTTCACAAATTCAACAAATGCTTTGAAGTATTAAAACATTATCACTACTCTTAAAGAGCTGATAATTTAGTTGGGGATATAATGCTAAGTCACTGGAACAGTAAAAGACCAATTCAAGAGTGGTTATTAAGTAATCAATTATGTGTGATTTGGATTATTTAACTAAAATTAAATAAGAAAAGAAAAAAATAGATTGAAGTTTTCTGTCAAGTAGACTTTCCTCTTATAGGATCTTGTAGGCATTCCGTGAAGTGAGAAATAAGTATAGGTTGAGGTTAATTATATGAACATATTAATTTATATTTGTCCTTATTAAACATAGACTGACAGGTATACTTGGTGACAAAATCCCACGAATCCCCAAACTCTCTCAAAAAAAAAAAAAAAAAACTCTAAAAATCCATGTTAGAGGCCGGGCACTGTGGCTCATGCCTGTAATCCCAGCACTTTGGGAGGCCAAGGTAGGTGGATCACCTGAGGTCAGGAGTTCAAGACCAGCCTGGACAGCATGGTGAAACCCATCTCTACTAAAAATACAAAAATTAGCCGGGTGGTGGCGCAGGCCTGTAATTCTGTAATCCCGGTTACTCAGGAGGATGAGGCAGGAGAATCACTTGAACCCGGAGGCAGAGGTTGCAGTGAACCAAGATCTCGCCACTGCACTCCATCCTGGGTGACAGAATGAAAAAAAAAATCCACATTAGAATTCATCTGTCCTTCCAATCCTCTTATAAATCTATAACACTTTTCTCCTAACTTGTGCCTATCATGATGATTATAAAAGTATTTTACATAAAAATTTTCCCCTGCTTACTCATACAGTCAGTAAGATTCCATCAGAAATTTATGAAATAAGAATTTCCCAGCTCCCTTCTACTTCCACTTACCAAAGAAGCAGAAATTCTATCAAATATCAGGAATAATTTTTTTAATGCAAATTCCTCTTTGAAACCCTTTGACCCTCAGGAGATTTAAATTCTATGAGGTGAAAAAGAGAACATAGCAGACCTTTAAAACAGTAGATGAGAAATGTTTGCATTTCTGAAAGAATTTTCATATGACTCATGAGTCATCTTCTTCCTCTTTTGCCGCCTAATACAAATTCAGGATGTTATTTATTGTCTCTATAAAAACTATTTTTTCCATATATCTCTGGATAATTCTTTTGCCACAACCTAAGGGGTTATGATACTTTTCAAGAATCAAAGTATTAAGTGTGGCAAAAAGACTAGTATCCTCTGGACAGAAACCAAATAAGCTCACTCAAAATTAAAGAACAGAGCAAAAGAACTTTCATGTTTTTCATGCCAGATACTGTTCAAAACATCTCATAATTAGCTCATTCAGTCCTCACAACTGTCCTAGGCATAGGGTAGGTATAAATGGCCTCATTTTGTAGATGAGAAAAATGGGGTGAGAGAAATGAAGTCATTTACCCAAGGTCACAGTGCCAGAAAATGGCAGAACCAGGATTCTAACAGGAAGTTGGACTCAAAACCTAAATGAATATCCCCAAACCAGAATTTCATAAGCACTGGTGAATTCTGAGCAAGCATAGGAGAATCTTTATTTAGTATAATTAAAGAATGGCGAATTCTATTAGGCCAGAAATTCCTTTCTATGACAATGCATTACTGTAAACCTCTCTTTAAACTCATCTACTTCCTTTTCTTATAAATTTCATATGTATATTTATATACAAATTATATATAAACAAAAGCAACATGATGTGTATGTGCATGTATATGTATGTAGATAGATAGATAGATAGATAGATAGAGGAATTGGCTCACATGAATATGGAGGTTGGCAAATCCAAAATCTGCAGGTTGGGCCAGCAGGCTGGAGACCAGGGGAGAGTTAACGGTGCAGTTCACTACTGAAGGCCATCTTCTGGAAAATTCTCCCTTCTCTGGGGAAACTATTGTTTTGTTCTATTGAAGTAATTGGATGAGGCCTACTCACACTATGGAGAGCAAGCTGCTGCACTCAAAGTCCACTAATTTAAATGCTATTTTCATCCATACCCCCCTACCCAGAAATATCCAGAATAATGTTTGATCACATATCTGAGCAGTGTGACCCAGCCAAGTTAACACATAAAATTAACTATCATATATATATGATAAATATATATATATGTACACATACACGTACCTCATATATAACCCCTCTCTATATAAACTTTTCATAAAGGAAAGGTGATATTTTTGTAGTATCTTAGGAATTATGAATAGGAACATTTGAAATCACTGTTGAAGGGCTAAACACATAGAAAGCATTGGATCAAATTCTGTACTGACCACCAGACATAACCAGGAATTTAGATTCATGAATAACTTCTGACTATTAGCTTTTCTTGTGATTCATTACTTTCTCCTAAAGCTTGAGGGCAAACAAAACAAAAATCAGGTTAATCAAATAAAATGATACATTTCTTCCTATGAATTATCTAATTTATCTATTTGTCTGTCGGTTCATCTATCTATTGAGACTTAGAAGAAGGTCTACGTTCTACCTCAGCCAGAACTGGAAATAGGGCAGACTGGATAACACATGCTGGCTTCTTTGCTTTCCAAAAAGAGAATGACCAGACCTCCCAATACCCCACTTAAAAATTATGTACAAATGACTTAGTTAAAGTGATGCAATTTTTCCAAAATGTTGTGGGTAGACTTGATGATGAGGAAATTATCTAAATACTGCTGCAAACAATCTCTAAAGCGTACACCAGACAATCCATTTGAGTGCAAGTAGAATATGCTGTATTAGGATATATGCATTCTCTTTATATGTAGTTTTAGTTTAAAATATTTTAAAAATTTATATTGACACTTCCCTTATGATTGTCAGCCAATCGCCTGTCATGTACAATGTGAAAAAGGTCCTAAGGGACAAGTAGAAGATACACAATGACAATGGGTTGATAACAGCACCATTGCTCATTGGTTTGCTATATATTGCAGAACACAGGTGCCTTGTTAAGTGAATTTACATATTTTGGCTCTGATTTTAACCTAACTAGTCCTCCCAAAATGGGTAGGTGACTAAAAAATCTATTGCAGCAAAGAATTGAAGGTGTTAATAATGCATGTACAAGGGAACAATTAGAAAACTGCGGGGCTAACACTTTTATTCCTGCCATAAGCTGTTGCCAGAAACACTAAAATTACCAAGAATATTATTTGAAATATCTATTTATATACATTATCATTATGATAGGTGGTTAATATACAAAATGATTTTTTTTTTGAGATAGAGTCTCACTCTGTTGCCCAGGCTGGAGTGCTGTGGCACGGTCTCAGCTCACTGCAACCTCCTCCTCCTGGGTTCAAGCAATTCTCCTCCTCAGCCTCCCGAGTAGCTGGGATTACAGGCACCTGCCACCAAGCCTGGCTAATTTTTGTATTTCTAGTAGAGACAGGGTCTCACCATGTTGACCAGGCTGGTCTCGAACTCCTGACCTCATGATCCACCTGCCTCAGCCTCCCAAAGTGCTAGGATTACACGTGTGAGCCACTGCGCCCCGCCACAAAATAAATTTTAGAACTACTACTTTAAAATATTTCATGTTGTTGGATGGGCGTGGTGGCTCACGCCTGTAATCCCAGCACTTTGGGAGGCCAAGGCGGGTGGATCATGAGGTCAGGAGTTCAAGACCATCCTGGCTAACAAGGTGAAACCCCGTCTCTACTAAAAATACAAAAATTAGCCGGGCGTGGGGGTTGGTGCCGGTAATCCCAGCTACCTGGGAGGCTGGGGCAGGAGAATCTCTTGAACCTGGGAGGCGGAGGTTGCAGTGAGCTGAGACAGTACCACTGCACTGCACTCCATCCTGGGCAACAGAGTGAGACTCTGTCCCCCCCCAAAAACAAAACAAAACAAAAAAAAACCAAAAAACCATGTTATCGATAAATTGCAAAAGTGGCCACAAATTCTATCTATCCCTGTATGCTTATCCATTCACAATGTGACTTTGCAACTACTCCCATGAAGAGGTAAATTCTGTTCTATTCCTTGAATCTGAGTTTGACCATGTGGACAAAGAAATAGTTGTAAAAATTATACAAGAAGACTTAAACAGATATTTCAATGTTTATTGAAATAATCCTGTCCCTGCTTCATCATTGTATATCACATGTATTGGGGCAGATAATTCGTCTTTTTAGTTCATTGGCTTCTAAAACTAGAAGAACAATATCTGAAGAGACTCGTCTGATCTGATTTAGATTACAAGATCCCAAACCATTATTAGTTGAGACTGTGGTGCAAGGATCTCATCTGCAGAAGGAATCGTTTCAGGCCTAGATCACTTTGCCTCTAAACATAACAGTCTCCCCCTTGCAAACCCACAGGGAGTACCTGCTGGAGGACAAGAGATGTGTGTCCCAACCACCCCTGTCACCCAGCCAACAGCTGATCAACCCTCAGGAGCAGAGCTGTCAGAGCAAGTTTTACCTGCTCAGAGGAACTCTGAACTAAATGAGCCAGTTGAGAAAAGCATCCAATTGATCCCAGCCAAAATAGTTGATTTAAAAATTATAAAATAAACGTAACTGTTATTCCAGGCAAATGAGTTGGCTAGAGGGTGGTTTGTCTACTTGTCTGTGTCTACACCAGTTGGATACTAAAATTCAATATAGCTTGATATCTGCTGAGGCAAATCTCTCCCCACCATACACACGTTTTCCTTCAGAAGAGTCGTGGGGCTATTCTTGGCTTTTTTTTTTTTCAGCTCTATACATTTTGAATGAGCTTATCAAGTACAGTGGAACCAAAAAATACCCTGTTGAAATTTTCGTTGGAATTGTGTTAAATCTATAGATACATTTAGAGGAACTGGCATATTTTTATGTTGACTCTTTCTATCCATAAATATGTCTCCATTATTTAAGCATTCTTTGGTTTCTTCTAATAAACTTTTGCAATGTACTACATAAACACGTCATACATCTTCTACTTTTCCAAATGATTGTGGCAGGTGTATCAAAGTGCAAATGATTCTTATTAATTGTAATAATTTGTCTGTGGGTGTCTGAAACTTTTCCCCTCCCTCCCTCCCTTCCTTCCTTTTTTTTTTTTTTTTGGAGACACTATCTCACTCTGTCACAACACAAGCTGGAGTGCAGTGGTGATAGAATCCCAGCTCACTGCAGCCTCGACCTCCTAGGCTCAAGCTATCCTCCTGCCTCAGCCTCTTGAGTAGCTGAGACTACAGCACCATCATGCCTGGATTTTTTCTTTCCTTCTTTTTTTTTTTTTTTTTTTTGAGTCGGAGTCTCGCTCTGTCACCCAGGCTGGAGTGCAGTGGTGTGATCTTGGCTCACTGCAACCTCTGCCTCCCTGGTTCAAGTGATTCTCCTTCCTCAGCCTCCCAAGTAGCTGGGACTACAGGTGTGTGCCACCACGCCCGGCTAATTTTTTCTATTTTTAGTAGAGATGGGGTTTCACCGTGTTAGCCAAGATGGTCTCGATCTCCTGACCTTGTGATCTGCCTGCCTCGGCCTCCCAAAGTGCTGGGATTACAGGCGTGAGCCACTGCACCCGGCCTTCTTTCTTTTTTTTTTACTTTTTGTAGAGACAGGGCCTCAATATGTTGCCCAGGCTGGTCTCAAACTCCTGAATCCAATAGGTCTTTCTGCCTCAGCCTCCTGCAGTGCTGGGATTACAGGCATGAGACACCATGCCCCTGGCAAAATTTTCTATGTAGACAATAATCTAGAGAAAATAGCTTTCTCTCTCTCTCTTCCCATTACACTTGATAATGGATGAGTCCAAAGTAACAACTGCAAATATAAGAGGAAGCAGAAGGGAAAGAAAAGAAATGAAGCCAAAGTGCCCTTTTCTTCCACTATAAATTTGCAAATCTGAAGCAGACTGAGGAAGGAGTAGCTACTTGGGTAAGAATTTCAGTTTTGATGTTACAACTGCAGGGAATAAAGGTAAATTATATTAGATGAGACCGAACTTGTATTTTCTAGGAACAATTGTAAAATCTCTGGCACAATGGAACATTTCTCTCTTAAATGTTTCAATCAATAAAAATAACTTAAGCCTTAAAAAAAGAAGTATAACACATATTTAATGTTGCTCTGGCATGGCAAGCAAACTGAGGTAGTCATAAAAGCCAAAAAAAATCAAAGTAAAAGTGGGAAATCTAAGTAACCAAAAAGCAAAGCCAGCATTTGCCTGAGGACACATTCAGACCCCTCCAACCCCCACCCACACCCAACGACTCTGAGTCTCTTCTTTCATGAATGCTCAATTCTGGTGACATAAAGCCCAGTTCTGGTGACATAAAGCCCAGTTCTGGTGACATAAAGCTTCCACCAACTTTGGAAGTCTAGTTGGACGACTTCCTGCATAAAGCTGGTAGATGAATAATTGTCTCCAAAAATGTCCATGTCTTAATTCCCAGAACCTACAAATATGTGGTTACATGGAGAGGGAGAATTTAGTCTGCAGATAAAATTAAGGTTGCTAATCAGCTGACTTTAAGATAAACAGATTATCCTGGATTACCCAGTGGACTCAGTGTAAGCAGAAGGACTCTAAGTGTGGAAAAGGGAGGAAGAAGGTCAAGAGTCAGAGAGATTTGAAGATGCTCTGCTGCTGACTTTGAAGATGGAGGAAAAGCCTATGATCCAAGGAATGCACGTGGCCTTTAAAAACTGTGGAAGGCAAGGAAGCAGATTGCCCAGTACAGCCTCCAGAAGCAATGCAGACTTGCCAACACTGATTTCAGCCCAGACTCCTAACTTTTAGAACCATAAGATTATAAATTTGCATTGTTACTAACCACTACATTGGTGATAATTTGTTACAACAGCAATACAAAAGTAATACAGAGCCCAAAGGGATAATATATCTTCAATACAGAAATGTTGGGGGAAATTATGGTTATGAAGAAAATAGAATAATTTTTATAATACATGTTAAGATGGGGCCAGGTGTGGTGGCTCACGCCTGTAATCCTGGCACTTTGGGAGGTCTAGGTGGTTGGATCAAAAAGTCAAGAGTTTCTGACTGCCTGGCCAACATGGTGAAACCCTGTCTCTACTAAAAATACAAAAATAGCTGGGCATGGTGGTGCATGACTGTAATTCCAGCTACTCGGGAGGCTGAGGCAGGAGACTCACTTGAACCCGGGAGGCGGAGGTTGCAGTGAGCCAAGATCGCGCCATTGCACTCCAGCCTAGGCAACAGAGAAAGACGCCGTCTCGAAAAAAAAAAAAAAGAAAGAAAAGTTAAGATGGAACACACAAAAACATATCCAACCTACTCAGGAGTTCAAAGCACTCTTACTAATTGAATTTGATCTGATGAAGTTAAAAGTGTCATCTGCCTCTGAGAAAGGCAGGGCAAGATACATTAACAATTAAATTTACCGGAAAAGGAAGAGCTGAGTCACTATGCCTGAAGCATGAGAATATCTTCATTCTGCGGAATTCATGATCTTATAAACAGAAGTAGATGCCCTTCCCAGCAATGAGTTCCTTCCTATCTTCGAGATGCTTTGATCATGCGTCCCAAATGGAAGAAATGGTTTTTGTAAGTTAAGGAAATAATTTCAATTTTATGACATTCAAAATATGAATTATGAGGGTTATTTGGGGAACAGACCACTGAAGTTCACAAAGTAAAAAAATCCAGGCCAGGCACAATGGCTCACACCTGTAACCCCAGCACTTTGGGATGCTGAGGTGGGCGGATCACCTGAGGTCAGGAGTTTGCGACCGGCCGGGCCAACATAGTGAAACCCCGTCTCTACTAAAAATACAAAAATTAGCCGGGCATGGTGGCAGATTCCTGTAATCCCAGCTACTTGGGAGGCTGAGGCAGGAGAATCGTTTGAACCCGGGAGGTGGAGGTTGCAGTGAGCCAAGACTGCACCATTGTACTCCAGCCTGGGCAACAATAGTGAAACTCCATCTCAAAAAAAAAAAAAAAATCCAGGACTCCTTCTGAGTCTTTTTTTAAAAGTGCTAAAAGTGCTACTGCTTCTACACATGAGAAGCGTTACATCTTTTTTTTTTTTTTTTTAGACAGAGTTTTACTCTTGTTGTCCAGGCTGGAGTGCAATGGCACCATCTTGCCTCACTACAACCACCACCTCCTGGGTTCAGCAATTCTCCTGCTTCAGCCTCCTGAGTAGCTGAGATTACAGACGTCCACCACCGCGCCCGGCTAATTTTTTGTATTTTTAGTAGAGACGTGATTTCATCATGTTGGCCAGGCTGGTCTTGAACTCCTGACCTCAGGTGATCCACCGCCCCCGGCCTCGTTAGATCTTCTTTTAAGTCCATGGACCTTTGATATCACAGTAGTGACTTTACAGTTTAATATTTTTCTTTCAAAGTTTGAGTGTCTATGCCCTGTGTTTCAGAAAACTTTGGCTAAAGAAAAGATTTTGTGGTGGGAGGTGTACTGACTTCAAATCACTGAAGAAAAGGCAATTTAGTTGGCCGAATGGTAGCTATGTTTGAAATGTCTCAGTGCTGAGTGAGGAAAGGAGCTGAAGATAAGGGTGTTACCAGAGGACCATAACATTGGCTTAACCCAGGGCTGTGAGACAGCAAATTTTCTTCCCTTTTTAGTGTTCTTACTCTTTCTATTTTTTTTTTGAGATGGAGTCTCACTCTGTCACCCAGGCTGGAGTGCAGTGGCGCGATCTCGGCTCACTGCAACCTCCGCTGCCTCCCGGGTTCAAGCGGTTCTCTTGCCTCAGCCTCCTGAGTAGTTGGGATCATAGGCGAGCGCCACCATGCCTGGCTAATTTTTGGATTTTTAGTAGAGACGGGGTTTCACCATGTTGGTCAGGCTGGTCTCAAACTCTTGACCTCGTGATCTGCCCGCCTCCATCTCTCAAAGTGCTGGGATTACAGGCATGAGCCACCACGCCCGGCCTTAGTGCTCTTACTCTTTACCTCTGCCCCTTGCTAAAGACTCAGGAACTGAGTACTGCCAGCCTTGTATCCTCCACAGCTACTCCAAGCACTACCTTAGCTATGGATATCTTACTTCCCATCCTTGCATCTCATCAAATCTCACCTGTTAAGATGTTCTAATTTCCGTGCTTCCACTTCCAGCTTTTTTTTTTTTTTTTTTTTGAGATGGAGTTTCGCTTTTGTCACCCAGGCTGGAGTGCAATGGCGCGATCTCGGCTCACCGCAACCTCCGCCTCCTGCGTTCAAGCGATTCTCCTACCTCGGCTTCCTGAGTAGCTGGGATTACAGGCAAGCACCACCACGCCCGGCTAATTTTCTATTTTTTTTTTTTTTTAGTAGAGACGGTGTTTCACCATGTTGGCCAGACTGGTCTTGAACTACCGACCTCAGGTGATCTGCCCGCCTCGGCCTCCCAAAGTGCTGGGATTACAGGTGTGAGCAACTGCGCCTGGCCTCACTTCCAGCTATTCTTATTGGGAAGGAGCTCATCACATATGTAATATTCTACAATTCTGGAATTTTCCTTCTCTCACAGAAGAGAATAATGATCCGATGACTTGGTTTTTCTCCTCAAAATGTCCATCCCTTCTCTCACAGAAGAGAATGATGATCCGATGACTTGGTTTTTCTCCTCAAAATGTCCATCCATTGGCTGGGCACAGTGGCTCATGCCTGTAATCCCAGGAGTTTGGGAGGCTGAGGTGGGCGGATCACCTGAGGTCAGGAGTTCGAGACCAGCCTTGCCAACATGGTGAAACCCCATCTGTACTTAAAATACAAAAATTAGCCAGGCATGGTGGCAGGTGCCTGTAGTCCCAGCTACTCGGGAGGCTGAGGCAGGAGAATTGCTTGAAGCCGGGAGGTGGATGTTGCAGTGAGCTGAGATCATGCCATTGCACTCCAGCCTGGGGGACAGAATAAGACTTCGTCTCAAAAAAAAAAAAAAAAAAAAAATGACCATCCATTGACCCAAGAAGTGTTTTCTCCTGTCCCTGTCAAATCAGTTTCATACATTCATGTTGAATGTTAGCAATGAAGGTGAAACCTGGGAGGTGGAGGAGAAAGGAATGAAGTTAAGCTAACCTTCAAAATAAGCAGATAAGACGATTTTGGAAATTGAGGACAAATGAAAGGTGCTAGAATAAAGTGGAGGTAAGATAATTGGGGAAGAGGGAAAAAAGGTAAACGGGTTGCTGCCGGGGGTTGGTAAAGAATCAACTTTAATATATTTTCAAAAGCACAAAAATTAGAACATAATTCTATTTTTCCTACTAAATAGATATTTGGTCTGCGCTTCTATGGATGAGACTGTATGCATGGACTGGACCATATAGGTCAGAGGGTAAAAGGGTTACACACTAAGTTTAGGGTGACCAACTTGTATCAGTTTTCGTAGGACTTCCCCAACGTTAGCACTGAAATTTCACATCCAGGGAACTCCTTCAGTCTTTGTCAAACTGGGATGGTTGTTTACGCTAAGTTGTTAGTGACTAATAATGGCTCCATGTGTTACATTTTCTGGGAGAATAGTAAGCTCTTGGTTTTCATAAGAAAGGCTTAGAGGATGAAGAAACTATTGTGACATTTGACTTTCAGTGATGTCCATAGAAATATTATCTTTAGTTGAAATGCAAACACTTATATTTTACATACCCACAAGTGGTTCTTGGGATTCTAATTCTAGAATCTGAATTTCTCTTTCTCCTGCTTGCAAGAGAAGACAAATATAGTACTCAGAAAAAGAGACAGTCTCGGGGGAAATTTAGTGGAAAAGAAGGAGGTGGAGGAAGAGGAAGAAGTGAAAGGAAAGAAGAAGGGCTCGAAGAAGAATAAAATTTAAGTGCATGTGTGTCTATAAGGGAGAAACTCTCTTCTCTAAAAAAGAAGTTGTTGGGTGGAGATGATTCTATCCTCCAGGGGATATTTAGCAACGTCTGGAGATATTTTTGGTTGTGACAACTGGAAGGAGGGCACTACCGGCATCTAGTGGGTCAGTTGCTACAGGGCAAGAATGCTGCTAAACATCCTACAATGCACAGGAAAGCCTTTCGCAATAAAGATCTAGCCCAAAGTGTCAATAATGCCAAGGTTGAGAAATCCTGACCTAAAGAATGCATCATTAATAATGGACTAATAGACATCAGAAAAAATGTATAGGATGAGGACTGAGGACACAGCCTCCCTATCTGTCCTTAAATCATACCATATATAGAGTGATGCTAAAAAAATGATTTTCAAGGGTCTAAAATGGTAGTGTTAGCATATAAATAGAATGCTAAAAGAACATCAGCAAAAAGCAGGAAATAGGTGTCAATTTTTTATTTAGCTGCCCATGTCTCAGATAAAGTACTTGATGTAGAAAATAACAATACTTTTCTCCAAGGTTTTCCAATGTTAGGACAAAGGGAAGTATCCCAATTTACCCAGAATCTGTAAGACACTGCCGAACTGGAATTGAATCAGCAATTAGGAGAGGTGAACTTTGCCTTATGAACATTAGAATCAGCCAATTTAGTCACTCAACAAGCATATTCTTTCATGCCAGGATTCTTGAGGAAACTGGGGATGCAAAGATGAACATGATACACTGAAGGTACAAAAAATATAATTCTTTACTGAAGGTGAGAATTGTGTCATGGGAGCACAGCCAAGGAAAGACTCATTCTGCTTGAAGAAGGTGTCTCAGAACAGGTAAAATTCTACCCGGCCCCTGAAAGATGAGTAGTAAATAACCCATCAGCGACAGGGCAAGATAAGGACAATCCTGGCCAAGGCTGCAGTGAGTGCAAATCATGGGGGCTTTAAAGAGGGGTAGACCTTGACATTTGAGCAACTCATCTTTGCAGCTAGATTTCATGGAGAAAAGAAAGAAGTGATTGTGTATCAGATGTCAAGAAAAAGACTACCATAATGCCTACATGTTGTCCTCTCAAGTCAAACAGCATATACATTCTCCCCCATGCCCATCATTGTCCTCTCCCAACTCAGAGGCTTAGACCACATGTCCCCCTCTCTCTGCCTATTCAAGGTCCCTGCAAATATCCCTTAGACCAAAGAGATGCTTCTGTGCTTGCACTACCAATAGTTTATGTCATTTAACGTTCATTTGTAACTCTGTTAGGGTGGCTGCATCTCCTGAGTATAAATTGTATCCTTGCCCATCTATGTCATGAACTTTCCAAAAGATGGACCAGATATATATGGCTTGAAGCTCCCAAGGACATATTGCCACATCCCTGGCAATCATATATACAGACTAAATGTTGGTGAGTTAATATTATAAGAACACTGTTGGTGTCGACAAAATGGAAAAGGAAACTTAAGTCTGAAACAATTTGGTGCTCTGCTGAAGTGTTATTTCAAAAAGAAAAAGAAATCATTCTTCTAGAAGTGGGATTAGTAAAGCTTACGTATTTAGTACCTGACACAAACTGGACACTCAATAAATATTTGTCCCATAAGTAAAATATCATATTTTATTGCCCAAGTTGAGTTGATGTTAATGGTTAGATTGCTTACTCTACAGGTCATCTCACTCTTCAAATCAACAATCTACTCCTGTGTTTCTGCTTTCAACCCACAAAGGCAATAATCAATTGCCGTGATACTCTCTTACATTCCCCAAAATGTATGATCACATGAACCTACTGCTAAGCCTCCAGTAGGTTTTACCTCAGTTACCAATAGAAAATAGGTAACAAGGCCAGGCGAGATGGCTCACGCCTGTAATCCCAGGACTTTAGGAGGCCGAGGCTGGCAGATCACCTGAGGTTGGGAGTTCGAGACCAGCCTGACCAACATGGACAAACCCCGTCTCTACTAAAAATACAAAATTAGCCAGGCATGGTAGTGCATGCCTGTAATCCCAGCTACTCGGGAGGCTGAGACAGGAGTATCACTTGAACCCGGGAGGCGGAAGTTGCCATAGGCCGAGATCGCACCATCACACTCCAGCCTGGGCAACAAGAGTGAAACTCCATCTCCAAAAAAAAGGAAAATAGATAACAGATAGTGTATTGAAAATACATAAAGTCCCTATCACAGTTTGTGACATATTGTAGGTGCTCAATGAAAGGTGGCTATTATAACTTATCTTGTTACTATGGAACCCGATGGTCACAATTCTCCCAAACGTGTGTGTGCATGTGTGTGTGTTACACACCTACCCAGAAAGGGCAATTATGCAGTCAGCGATCATCTGCTCAGTACATGTTCTTTAGAAAATCTTCTGACACTTCCCCCTAGAATCATTTCACTAATCAGTGCCACTATTTAATATTGCCATAATCCCTTGTCCCTTATTTCAATGACAGTATTTTTCTTTGTCCAGAGATTTCCTGTTCAGACTTGATTGCTGTTTTGTACTGCAGTTATTCTGTATATGTATAACAGAATCGACCTGCAAAATATAAGTAATATCATATTTTCAGAACCAGCCATTAAACACTGATTAAATAATAAAACTTACATTTTTCTTATCATTAAAAAACACATGGGGCTAGGCATGGTGGCTCATGCCTGTAATCCCAGCACTTTGGGTGGCTGAGGTGGGAGCAATCCCTTGAGTCCAAGAATTCGAGACCAGCCTGGGCAACACAACCCCATCTCTAAAAAAAGAAAAAAAATCGTATAAAAAATAAAAAGTAAAAAAAGAAAAAATTACTAAACAAAGAAACAAACAAAATATGGTAGCACATATTGTAATGCCAAAGGTTCTTGCCTTAGCCACACCAAAGAATTAGTGTGGCGGCTGCCCGCAGCGAGTGATGGAGACACGGACCAAGAAAAAGCCTACAGCTTTATTGAGCAGAGTTACAATACAAAGCTTCCACAGCGTGGAAGCGGTCCCCAGCGGGTAGCCAGAGTTAGATTATGCAGTTGCCTTTTAAACTCTTTAAGGCGGGAAATACGTGCCTGCGGAGGGAAGATGTTACCAGAGCAGAAACAAAGGCAGTAAATTATTTTGTGATGTGTTTTAGATTTTGAGGAAAACCAGAATTGCAACTTAGGTTTTATCTACTTTATGACCTCGCAGCGGCATGGCAAAAGAGACAGGATCTCACAGGACTTTACAAAGTATGTTTACAAGGAATTGGAATTAGGAGCATAGATAAGGTCCGCTGGTCACAGAAAACAGGCATTTAACATTCCTTTTAGTTTTAGGGGAGGGGGAAGAGAGAGAGGGAGAGAGGACACAGGGAAACTTACAGCAAAATTTTTGCTGTTTATAGCTTTCTTGGGGAAGAAAACACATGCACAAATCCTGGTGTTAGGAATATTTTAAGCATATATCTTCAATATTATTCATCCAGGACCGAAGTAAGTCCTGATGCAGGAAATGAGTGAGTTTCACAGTTTTCTGAGCCCCTACTTGACCCAGGAAGCCCAGCTGGAACCTCCTCTCAATATTATAGATATCTATACCAGTCATGCAAAAATAAATAGGTGGATGGGTTTCTTTGCTTTGAACTGAGAAATACTATGGTTAAAAAGCTTCAAGTGTTAATAACCTTACTTGCTTTCATTATATACAGTACTATCTAGGCCTTCAGCGGTGAGATAATCTGGTAACTGGTCACAGGCTATAAATCCTAAGGCCAAGGAAATAACAATTTACTGCAGGCTACCAGATCAGACAAAAAACAAAAACAAAAAACACGTAACAGGGAACGTATCATACTCCAGGACCCAGCTAGTACCAAGGCCAGCAGAAATTTGGGTGCAGTCCTGGCTAACCCCAAAGCCCATGATCCTTCTCTTATTCTTGCCCCCCACTGCCTCTGGAAGGCAGAATGCAGTGTGTGAATGACTCCTGAAACCCACTCTTCTCACTCAATATTGGGAACCTCATTTGTTATTCTATCAGGACTATGCAAGGAGGTAAGGCTTCAAAGAATCAGTCCAAAAAGAAATTTCCAACATCTCCTATACATATGCAGATACTTGGAGACTAGAAGGTAGGCAGTTTGTTGCACATCTATAAATAACATTGACCCTGGTCAACCATTTTCCACAGACAACTCTTTTGGTGCTGACTTCAAGTAGTGGTTTTGTGTAGTCTCATGTTGGTTTCTGGCTAGTTCAAGATGAGATGGACAATTTTACAGTTAAGGAGGTGGGGGCGGCGGGGGGTGGATATCACTGTCTTCCTCCTTCCTCAGGGCTTGTCAGACCAGTTGGAAGGGGATGAACCTGTCAGTTGCTGGAAGCAATTTTCAGGCCATGTGGACTGTAGAAAGGGTTTTAATCAATCCGGTATTTCCTAGTGCTGACTCTCTCCGTGGCCAAACTTGGCCCAGCTAAATTCCTCACTTCCCTGGGGGCTTCCCTTTCTTAAGGAGATAACTCTCTTTTGATTTAGCCAAGGCTAGGCTCAGGTGTGGGGAAGGAAGTCTTTAAATAATTTGTATTTTAATTAAAGGAGGAAGTAAAACAAAAGAAAAACAACAACAACAACAACAAAAAAAACAAGAGGAAAAGCCAGCTGTTTTCTGCAAACCTTTGACACAACAGCTGTGCACTCTTCTCCTGCTCCAGTAGAAACTGGCTTCCTCCCCAACCCTGAATGTTGCTTTTCTAGTCTCCTTAGCTTATCCCAATGGCTGTGACCTTGCCACTATCATTTCACCTATAAGTAAGATTCTGAGATATGCTAAGTGAGCTCAGAGACAGCTTGTTCAGTTCTTCACTCGGCTATGATCAAAGCTATGCTTTTCACATAATAGCCATAATATATAACACTTTATAAACACAACCTCATTTAATCCTCAAAGTTACCCAGTGAGGAAGATTGTATTATTATCCTCATTTCACAGGTGATGAAAGTGAGATGTAGGTCCTATGTCCGAGTCACCTAACTTCAAAACCTATTCCATAAATCAGAGGATCACAAAAAGTCTTCACATCAGAAGGGTGCTTGGTCAAAAACATAGATTTCCAGGCAGCCAACTCCGAGATTCTGACTGAGTAAATGTGGAGTGAAGCCCAGTAATCTGTTTTTTAACAAATGTCTCTGTTGAAGCAAGAGTTTAAATCTTTACCATGCTACTCTATAATTTTGTATATTCTGCTTGGCACAGCCCTTTCTCAATTCTTAGTTCTAATTAATCACTCCTTCCACTGGGTTCCTCTTCTCATGCCTAGTGCAGCAGGAACCACATTGTGTTAAAATCAGCTCTCTTTTTCTTTTTTTTTTTTTTAGACAGAGTCTCTCTGTCGCCCAGGCTGGAGTGCAGTGGCACGATCTCTGCTCACTGCAATTCCTGCCTCCAGGTTCAAGTGATTCTCGTGCCTCAGCCTCCCAAAAAGCTGGAACTACAGGCGTCTGCCACCACGCCCGGCTAATTTTTGTATTTTTAGTAGAGACAGGGTTTCACCCTGTTGGTCAAGCTGGTCTCGAACACCTGACCTCAAGCAATCCACCCACCTCAGCCTCCTAAAGTGTTGGGATTAAAGGTGTGAGCCACCACGCCCGGCCAAAATGAGCTCTTTTTATGTCTGTCTCCCTGACTAGATGGGGAGCTACTTGATGTCCAGGATCCTGTTTCTTCTTTCTTTTTCCTGGGTTGCTCATTCCATTGATCTTTACGTAGCTGGGTTCTCCTCATCATTTAGACATCAACTTGAAAGTTCCCTCCTCAGAGAAGTCTGTTCTGATAACACAAGCAAGAAGCCCTCCAGTCAATTCTCTGTCATATCCCATTTCCTCATCCAGTGTAAAGCACAGTCCTTAGCACAGCAGGTGCTCAACTGCAACTGGATTACCCAAATGCAGCTTAAATACATTCTTAGGGCACCAAAAACAGAGGCATCAAAAGAACTTTTTTTAAGTTAAAAAGTGGTTATTTTTAAACTACAGAAAAAGTCATCTGAAAATTATCAGGATCTTGCTGGTCTCCCACTTACATTAGGGACTAGTATTATTTTTATACAGAATTACATATTGAGTATGGACTCTATAACATTTTTGAACTTTGAGTCTCTAAAGGTTTTAATCTGGCACTCTGCATAGTACCGGCTTATCAATATCTTTGTTTTCCAAAACATATTGAAAATAAGTTGTATGGGTATCATTATCCAGTCTTATCTCGAAGAGGTTAAAAAACAAAAAAGAAGAGAAAAAACATTGAACTGATTTTTTATTTTATTTTTGAGACGGAGTCTCGCTCTGTCGCCCAGGCTGGAGTGCAGTGGTGCAATCTCGGCTCACTGCAAGCTCCGCCTCCCGGGTTCACGCCATTCTCCTGCCTCAGCCTCCCGAGTAGCTGGGACTACAGGCGCCCGCCGCCACGCCTGACTAATTTTTTGTATTTTTAGTAGAGATGGGGTTTCACCGTGTTAGCCAGGATGGTCTGGATCTCCTGACCTTGTGATCCGCCCGCCTCAGCCTCCCAAAGTGCTGGGATTACAGGCGTGAGCCACTGCACCCGTCCCGAACTGATTTTTTAGAATCCTTCCTGAATTTGAGCATTTTACTGGGAATAGAATATTAGACTAATAAATTGAGCACTACACAAAGCCCAAAGAGTATGTCCTTTCCTTGCAAAAAGCCTCTTGAGCATTAAAGAATCAACTCTCCAGAGGTTTAATTCAGGCAAGACCCTCGCCATGATGAGCTCACTTCATTTTTCTTACTCATGAAACATGGGAACCCAACTAGATAACCTGTAAGATGTGGACCACCTAAGCATTAGACTATTCTACCTTGAGACGTAAAAAAAAAAACAGTGCCTGACTCAAGATTTTTTTTACCAGAAACTCTTCTTCCCCTGATTAAAGTGACTCATCATTCTATGAAAGAAAGAAATGATCCGGCATTATTCATACTCCTTAGGGTCCCATTTGCTTTTCTGCTGGGGCTTGAGTTTGTCTCATATGAGACTAGCCTTTGATTTTCTGCATTCTTTAGGATAAATTTAGATGGCACTGGGCTCCATATCCACAGCCGCCAGCATGGTCCAAGCCACTGTCATCTCTTGCCTCAGGTCCTGCAGTAGTCTCCAGACTGGCTTTTCTGCTTCCACTCTTGCATCATTGTAATTCTTTCTCCATGTAGACCCCAGAGTGATTTTTAAAAAAATATGTCAGATTCACTCACTCCTTGCTTAAAATATTTTAATTACTTCCTTTCCCATTTAGAATCAAATCCAAATTCCTTACCCTTGCCTTTGAGGCCCTGCGTGATGAACGATCTAGCTCCTACCTCCTCTTAGGCTTCCTTGCCCATTACGCTCCCCTCCCCTCGTATGATATGCTCCAGCCAGACCGATCTGCTGGTTCTTCCCTGCACATGCCAGGCTCATTCGTACTATTATAAATAAAGTTTCAGTGCCGCAAAAGAAATAGGACTTGAATATAAAATTTTCTTTTTAATTCTCAGCAAGACAACGTACTTCTATAGAAGGGTGTGCCCTTACAGATGGAGCAATGGTGAGCACACATTTGGACAAGGGAGGGGAAGGGGTTCTTATCCCTGAGGCACGTGGTCCCTGCTGCTGTATCGTTCCCCTATTGGCTTGGGTTAGACTGCACAGGCTAAACTAATTCCAATTGGCTAATTTAAAGAGAGGGACAGGGTGAGTGGTTTGGCGGGAAAAATGGTTATGGCAGAGCAGGAAATCAGAGTAAGTCAGGGTGGAGAATGAGCAGGTAATCGGAATGAGTCAGGGTGGAGCAGGTAATGGAAAAAGGTTGCTTTACGAGGAAGTTAAGTTTAAAAGTAGAAGGCAAAGAATTGAACATACTGACATACTGATTCTTTGAAGAGAAATTTAGAACTCATATCTAACAGTACCTGGAGAGTGTGCATGAGCCATTCCCTCTGCCTGAATTGTTCTGCATAGCAGGTCCAGCAGTTGAATGTATGTTTTAAAATGTGCTCAGGATTTGTTTAAATCAGGTATAGTAAGACACGCAGACATGGAAATGACTGCCATGAAGAAAGAAGTTTTTACACTTGCAGGTTCCTAGAAACAGGAGGTAAGCCCCGAAGGCCCACAAAGGAAAGCACCAGGATCAGTCCGGAGGCAGAGGGAGCAGAAGGAAAATGTGGCAAGAGCCTTTATTGCGTTTTGCAACGAAAGGAATAAGGTCAAGGTAGGGCAAGCAGCTTAGAATTGTCTAGTTTTAATAATGTCAGTGGGCTCTGGGGGTGTAGTGGCCGTCCCGAGTTGCCTGGTACCTGGCCCCAAGATGATTAGAGCTGGGGAATATCGGGCAGGAGAGTCCTTATAGAGGAGGCAGGGGAAGTGTGGACTCCAGTTTGAGTAGTTTGCATATGAAAAGCATGCTCCCTTTATCTCTAAGAATTAGCTCTTCCTGAGAAGAGCTATCCCTCCCCAGTTACCAAGGCCCCAGTTGCCAGCACATCAAACACACACACACACACACACACACAAATAAAAAAATACAGTGAATATAGTTTAGTCCTATAAACTCCATATAGGTAATTGAAATACAGGTGCAGACTTCTGGAAACCATCACCTTCTAACTGGAAGAGGGCCTGGACAGGAATACCTCTTCTTTTCCCATTGTCTTGGACTTCATAAAGTTTAACTTGATATTCTTCCCTAGACTGGGAAATGACAAATCAAATGTTATTGCTCTTCTCAGTTTTTATTTTTATTTATTTAGCGACAGTGTCACTTGCCAATCTCCCCAGTTTTTAATAAAGAAATCCTTGTAAATATGTTGTCTTTTACCAATATTCTCAATAAATTTTGGCAAGGATGTGACACCAAATGAAACTATTCTTTTCAGATGTAAATGGAGGCAGAGGTCCTGTAAATTCTTTAAAGAGAAGCAATGTGAGAAGAGAAAATCATGTCACTATCATCTGTGAATAGCTGTCCCTTTCTGGAATCTGAACTAGGCCATCAAACTGTATTAACTCATCTGAATTCAAAATAAGGATGAGATGGAGGGGCTAGAAAAGAAAATGAAGGAGTGAGAGGCCTAAGAAGATTGTGAGGGTATTTAGGGGAATATGGTTCAAAAAGGAGAACAGCTCTCTTTTCCATATAAGGGAAGAAAGTCTGTTAAATAATCTTTTGCTGCAGTCTCCATTAATTTGTTGTTGCCATTGACCCATTTTTCTATCTCTTGGTTGAATTTTTGCAATAGCAAAAGAACCAGCTTATCAATATATATTGAGAGTTTAGTATAATACTTGAAAATTTTGATATCATAGAATCTTAGAGTTGTAGGCGTTGTAGGAATTACAGAATTACTCATTTACCTATGCAGGAATTAATTCTGAAAGATAGTTATATAGTTAATACAGGTGATGTATTCTATTGCTGGACCCTTCATAGTATTAATTGTAATGGATAAAAACATAGCCCTTTCATGATATAGTTTGATTCAAAGATAAAATTGGAAAGATTTTTCCCCATGTTTTACTCAAGAGAAAAAAATGAATCCGAAGTTTTGTCTAATAGGGTCTCTCACCTGAAAATCACATCAGTAATTTTCATTCATAATTATTTCTCAAAGCCAGCGTTTTGGTAAGAGCATAGAGAGCCTGTGGTTGACTTCTGATGAGAGGTTTGTCAGGATTCTGTGCCACCAGTTGTGTATGCAAGATACTTTTCAGGCTGTAAGAAGGGGAAGAATATCATGATTGACTTTAACATTGAATGTACTTGAATATACTACATATAAACATACTACATGACATATTTTATTATTATTCCAGGTTTGGATAATCTAGCAGCTCATTTACCTCATCATGTATCCAGATCCTTTCTGTCTGTTTTCCTCAGATGCTGGCTTCGTCCTCAGGTCCTTGGCTGTTTCAAGGTAGATGCCACATCTTCAGGCGTCACATTCTTGCCCACTGATATCTCACAGCTGGAAGAGAAAAGAGTGCAGCCACATCCCTCATTTATTTTATATTTTTAATTTTTGAGACATGGCTGTGTTGCCCAGGCTGGAATGCAGTGGTGTGATCTCGGCTCACTGCAGCCTCGACCTCCCAGGCTCAGGTGATCCTCCCATCTTAGCCTCCCAAGTAGCTGGGACTACAGATGCATGTCAACATGCCCGGCCAATTTTTGTATTTTTTGTAGAGATGGGATTTTGCCATGTTGCCCAGGCTGGTCTCAGACACCTGGGCTCAAGTGATCTGCCGGCCTCGGCCTCCCAAAGTGCTGAGATTATAGGCGTGAGCCACTAAACCCAGCTTCATTTATCTTTTTAAGAGATAAGAAAAACCTTTCCAAAGCCTTTCCTCCCCTATGTCATCAGCAAGAATTGTGCCACACGTCCATCCTTACTAATGTCCATTGTCCTAACCAATGACAAAGGCAATGGTTGTCATGATTGGCTCAAACCAATCCTGATTTACACCCTTGGGGTGAGAGAAAAGCCCAGCCTCCTTTAAAGTTTACAGCCCACTCATCATGAAAATATTTGGGCTCCTATTAACAAAAGTGAAGAGGAAAATGGACAAAGTAGATACCCCACAAAGAAGGCAGTGTGTTTTGACAGTGAGTGGTGCACAGAGAAGGGTTTATATTGTACTCAAAAAATTAAGGAAATCATTATTAATCAAAATTTCTTTCAAATATGGAGATAAAAGTTATTTCTGTCATTTCCACTTAGGCTTGGGTATTTTTCTGGATAGAAGTAAAATAAGTCTAATTTCTTATTATTGTGTCAATATCAAAGCACTATATATCTATATCTATCTAAAGATATCTAAAGATATAGATATATAGATATTTTGAGATAGGTTCTTGCTATGTTGCCCTGGCTGGAGTGCAGTGGCGGGATCTTGGCTCACTGCAACCTCCATCTCCAGGATTCAAGCAATTCTCATGCCTGAGCCTCCCGCTAGCTGGGACAACAGGTGCATACCACCACACCCAGCTAATTTATGTTTTTTTTTTTTTTTTTTTTTTTAATGAGACGGAGTCTCTGTTGCCTAGGCTGGAGTGCAGTGGCGCTATCTCGGCTCACTGCAACCTCTGCCTCCTGGGTTCATGCCATTCTCCTGCCTCAGCCTCCCGAGTGGCTGGGATTACAGGCACCCGCCACCACGCCCGGCTACTTTTTTGTATTTTTAGCAGAGGTGGGGTTTCACCAAGTTAGCCAGGATGGTCTCGATCTCCTGACCTCATGATCTGCCCACCTTGGCCTCCCAAAGTGCTGGGATTACAGGCGTGAGCCACCGCGTCCGGCCTAATTTATGTATTTTTTGAAGAGACAGGGTTTCGCTATGTTGGCCAGGCTGGTCTCAAACTCCTGGCCTCAAGAGATCCACCAGCCTAGGCCTCCCAAAGTGTTGGGATTACAGGCGTGAGCCACTGTGCCTGGCTGAAGCACGATATTTAAATATTGCTCCTCCTTGACTCCCAGGCCTTTTCCCCCCAATCTCCTCAGCCCTTCCTCATGGTTTCCAAATTCATCGCTATGTCTGCTCCTGGCATAACCCTCATCTCTTCAACTCCCAACCGATGACATGAAACTCAACTTTCAAGGCTTAGCTCTGGAAAGCCTTTCCAAAGGCCTTATGGCAGTAAGTACTCCATGTTCTGTTTGTAGTCCTCTCTAGTTCCTCCTCTATGCCCACACTACTTGAACTCCTTATGCCAGTCAGTGTGCCAAAAACTTTATCAATAACCTTATTTAGTCTTCACTAGAACCCTATGGTACAGATATTAATTTTCTCAGCTTCATAAGTGACAAAATTGAGGCAAACACAGATGAGTAATTTGCTTAGGTCATAAGGTTTATAAATCGTGGGGCCAAGATTCAAAGCCAAATCATAAGACTCCAGAGTCCTGGCTCATTAGCACCACACTCTACATCTTCAGCATGTTCTTACCCATATCCCCAGAGTTATCCTTGCCCTAAGTCTGGCTCTGTGTATCACTATGTCTGGTGCACAGGGAATGCTTCACAAATGTTTGTCAAGTGAATGAATGATTCATGGTTATTCTCTATACTCTTCCATATAACACCATTAATCAATGTCCTCCTGAAAATATGCCCAGAAAACACTACCCCAAGTTTGTTTTTTTTTTTTTGGTTTTTTTTTTTTTTTTTTGAGACGGAGTCTCGCTCTGTTGCCCGGGCCAGAGTGCAGTAGCATGATGTCAGCTCACTGCAATCTCCACCTCCTGGATTCAAGTGATTCTCCTACCTCAGCCTCCCGAGTAGCTGGGAGTATAGGCACGCACCACCACGCCCCACTAATTTTTGTATTTTTAGTAGACACTGGGGTCTCACCATGTAGGACAAGCTGGTCTCGAACTACTGACCTCAAATGATCCACCCACCTCGGCCTTCTAAAGTGCTAGGATTATAGGTGTGAGCCACCATGCTTGGCACCCCCCAAGAGTTTTTTGATAGAACAAAATAAATAGCATATGTAGAAAAATAATTCCTCCCTCCACCCACAAAGATGTCTACATCCTAATACCCAGAAACTGTGAATACATCACCTTACACAGCAAAAGGAATTTTGCAGATGTGATTAAGTGAAGAATCTTGAGATGGGAAGATGATCCTGGATGATCTGGATGGGCCCAATGTAATCACAAAGTCCTGAGAAAAAGGAAGCAGGACAGACAGTCAGAGAATGAGATCTGATGACAAAAAGGAAGCAGGACAGACAGCCAGAGAAGGAGATCTGATGAGGGAAGCAGGGGCTGCAGTCAGAGAACTCTTTCTCTAAAGACACCGTGCTGCTGACCTTGAAGGTGGACAAAGGGGCCAAGAGCCAAGGGATACAGGTAGCCTTTAAAAGCTGAAGAAGGCAGGGAAAAAATTGCCCCCAAGGGCCTCCAGAAGGGAACATAGCCTTTCTGACACCTTGATTTCAGACATCTGACCTCCAGGACTAAAAGAAAAATTAATTTGTGTTGTTTTAAACCACTGAGTTTGTGATACTTTGTTACAGCAGCAGCAGAAGGAAAATACAGTATAGATACTTTCTTTTTTGACTTGGTTATGATGTTTCTATTTATAACTCTGTTTATGAGTATAGTCCTCTTGATACTGGGCACACTGAATTTTCAGACCTCAAATAGATTCTTCTGAAAATATAAATTCTCTCCATGTTCATTTTGCTTTTCTCATTTAAAATCACTTAGTTGACATCTGTCTCCTCATGTTGCCAAATTCCTCTGGACTGTTACCACCATCATTGTCCCTGTTGTTTGCTCTCATTGATGCTGTCTCTTTTTTTTTTTTTAAGACCCAGTTTCACTCTTGTTGCCCACGTTGTAGTGCAGTGGCGCCATCTCGGCTCACTTCAACCTCTGCCTCCTGGGTTCAAGAAATTCTCCTGCCTCAGCCTCCTGAGTAGCTGGGATTACAGGCGCTCACCACCATGCCTGGCTAATCTTTTGTATTTTTTGTAGAGACAAGTTTTCATCATGTTGGCCAGGCTGGTCTCCAACTCCTGACCTCAGGTGATCCACCCACCTCAGCCTCCCAAAGTGCAGGCATTACAGGCATGAGCCACTGCGCCCAGCCTGATGCTGTCTTAAAAGGAGTTTGCAATAAGGCACAGTGCCTCACGTCTATAATCGTCTTAAAAGGAGTTTGCAATAAGGCACGGTGCCTCACGTCTATAATCCTAGCACTCTGGAAGGCTGAGGCAGGATGATCGCTTGAGCTCAAGAATCCAAGAACAGCCTGGGCAACATAGTGAGACCTCATCGCTACAATTTTTTTTTTTTTTTTAATTAGCCGGGCATGGTGGCGCATGCCTGTAGCCCCAGCTACTCAGGTGGCTGAGGCAGGAGGATCACTTGAGCCTTGGAAGTTGAGGCTGCAGAAAGAAAAAAGGAGTTTGCCTCCCTACATTAAAGCAGTGGCCTTGAGGCCTCATCATGAAGTCCAGCATTATACTACTGGTCACAGATGTGGTCACAACTTTTTAATATCTAAATTTCTAAAACATCTGTCTATGAGATTAAACAAAGAGAGTGATATCAAGTCAAATAACAAAGCATTTCAACCTCAAAGTATTTTGGATTCTGATAATCAGTGATAGATGGAGGCTTTGGGCTTCAAGTTAATAGATTGTTGCACTGAGGACATGAAATATTTATTACTGTATTTAGTTTTGTCTTTCTCCTTATAACTTTGCATTTTCTAAATAACCTAGGCTTGTTATTCATCCTGTGAAACAGAGATATTATCTGCCTCACAATCTTCCAATAATTATTTTAACTTTTAAGTTGGTATATTTAATCCTTTAAACTATGATTTTTAAAGTGTGGCCCCTGAACTGGCAGCATCAGCAACTTCTGGGAGCCTGTTAACAGTACAAAGTCTCATATCCCACTTTAATCCTACAGAATCAGAAACCCTAGGGAGGCATCAGTGATCCATGCTATGGCTTCGAGCTATGTTAGGTGGTATGAATCAGAGTGTCCGAGCACTGAAGATTTTTTTGGAATGCCATTTCACATCTCAGTGGCTGAGAATCCTCAGATAGAATCGTTCTTCTGGCAAATCTTGGGTACATGCATGCTTTATTTAAAGCAAAGATAAGGCAATACTAGTAAAGAAAAATTAAGAAAAAAAGAGACAATTCTGCATAAAGCAAATCACCAGTGCCATCTTTCCTGATGTACCTAGGAAGTTGTGTCCTCTTTTCTATTAATTCTGTTGATGTCTAACAGTTGCAATATGCTGAAATAGTATTAGTCTGCATATCTGCTATGGTCTGAATGTCTGTGTTTCCCCCAAACATGTTGTACCTAGTCCTCAATGCAATAGTATTAAGAGGTGGGGTTAGGAGGTGATTAGGTCATGAGGGAAGAGCCTTATAAGAGATTAATTCCCTTATCAAAGAGGCCTCAGAGAGTTGGTTGGCCCCTTGCACGAGGGGAAGACAAAGAAGTTGCCATCTATGAGAAAGCAAGCCTTCTCCAGACACTAAATCTGCCAGCACCCTGATCTTGGACTTATCGGCTTCTAGAACTATAAGAAATAAATGTTTTTTGTTTACAAGCTACCCAGTTTATGGTATTTTGTTATAGCAGCTTGAATGAACAATGTCTGCAAGCATCATCAAGATAGGGAATCTGTCTGTTCACCACTGTATTCTCTGAACCTAGCTCAATGCATGACACATATGAATCTCAGTAAATATTTTTAGTTTCAATGCCTATTTTCCTCATATCACCTCCCAAGGCAGAAACTCCATCTAGAACTCTGTATGTCCAGTGCCTACAATGCCACTGTGCTGGACACATAGGTTCTCATGAAACATGTAAAGCAATAAATTAATGAAGGCATGATACACATATCAAATATCATTCCAATATTCAGTTCACATTCTGATGTACTATCAAGTTGTGCTGGAAATAAGTAGACATAGGTTGATGCCAAAGGAATTTCTGTTGCACTAAGACTTTGATTGTAAAAGTATTTAATGCTAGAGAATTTACATTGCACAAGCTGCTTCTATAGAAATGAGAAAAGCCAGCAGGCAAAATAATAGAAAATTATTTCAGACATTTATCTGGATTTGGACCAGAATCTATTTTATTATGCATGAACTAAAACATAAATACTTATACAATAAAATATTAGAAAATGCTGGATGGGTGCGGCGACTCATGCCTGTAATCCCAGCACTTTGGAAGGCTGAGGTGGGTGTATCACTTGAAGTCAGGAGTTCAAGACCAGCTTGGCCAATGTGGTGAAACCCCATCTCTACTAAAAATACAAAAATTAGCCAGGCGTGGTGGCATGCACCTGTAATCCCAGCTATTCAGGAGGCTGAGGCAGAAGAATGTCTAGAACCCAGGAGGTGGAGGTTCCAGTGATCCGAGATCATGCCATCGCATTCCAACCTAGGCAACAGAGCGAGACTCTGTCAAAAAAAAAAAAAAAGGAAATGCTGATAGATGTATGGTTTCAAAAATACAGTGATGATTTTATATTAAACCTGTCACTGCACGTTTGCCATGCAATTTTCTTCTAAATATATTTCTAGAGCTGGGTGCGGTGGCTCACACCCATAATCCCAGTACTTTGTGAAGCCAGCTCGAGAGGATTGCTTGAGGCCAGATATTTAAGACCAGCTTGAGCAACATAGCAAGACTCCCTCTCTACAAAAAAAAAAAAGAAATAAATAAGTAAAGACAGATAGATAGATAGACAGACAGACACACAGATAGATAGATATGCGGTGTGTGGTAGTGTTATCCCTTAGTCCTAGATAGTCAGGAGGCTGACACAGGAGGATTGTTTGAGCCCAGAAGTTGAGCTTGCAATGAATAACTGTGCCATTGACTCCAGCTCTGTCTCTAAAATAAATTAATAGATTGATAAATAAATTCCTAATGAAATAAAGTGACTTTCATCTTTAACCCTTTATAGTCACAGTTGATTTTATCAAAGATCCCAGCTGTTGGTTCTCTGACTGGATATATACAGACCCAAATCTACAGGAATTGGTTTTTTTATTGTTGTTTTAATTTGCTTTGGGAGATAGAGATAGGAGATTATGATAGAATACTGAATAAAAAAGTCTTTGACACAAAAACAAACTTGTTTAGATCTGTTTAACATTTAAGGAAAGTTAAACACCTTTCCTTTTTGCTGTTTTTACCTGGTTCTTTAATATGCTAATATGTACTGAATATGGCCTGGAGGCAGGGGTGTGGGAGGCGAGGTTAGCACTCAATGTTGTTTGCGAGATATCCTTTGTTCTTAGAACTCAGATTAGCATCTCCCAGCACGATAAAATTTGGAAAAGGCTACTCAATTCCTAAAGTAGTGAATCTTTTCCGAAATAACATTTACAAAGAAGGGAAACCGTAAGGTCTGGGCTGCTGCATCAGACAGTTTTTTACTTAATAGGCCATTCCCAGATCTTTCTTTTTAAGGATAGTAAGAAAAGCACAATTTTTACTAGGAAAAAAATGAAAATGTAATGACAAACTTGAAATTTAGTCTTAACGTTTAAAAAAAAGTAATGACATGAATTAGTTACTTGTTATCAATATTTCATCAAACTGCAGAAAGTTGGGAATTAAGTTATATCTGTTCTCCTCAGTTAAAATTTTTATTTTTATGTCAGAGTCAATTGAGAGGGTTCCTAAAAGAGCACTGGATCCCCCACTTCTGTCAGGTGAGTTTGTGTGTCTTTGCGTTGGACCCACGGAGACCTAGGTTTGCCTCTGGTTCTGTCCTTGACTGTTTCTGCTCTCATCATATTACCTCAGTAATACCTAACTACCAGATTTGTTGCTATTAGATATGATAATGAATGCAAAATCCTCCCTCCCCCCTTTTGAGATGGAGTCTTGCTCTGTTGGCAGACTGGAGTGCTGTGGTACGATCTCAGCTCACTGTAACCTCCGACTCCCTGGTTCAAGCGATTCTCCTGCCTCAGCCTCCCAAGTAGCTTGGATTACAGGCACACGCCACCACGCCCAGGTAATTTTTGTATTTTTAGTAGAGATGAGGTTTCACCCTGTTGGCCAGGATGGTCTCGAACTCCTGACCTCATGATCCGCCTGCCTCGGCCTCCCAAATTGCTGGGATTACAGGCTTGAGCCACCATGCCTGGCCTTTTTTTTCCCCCCCTGCTTCATCTGACTTCTTGTCTGTTGAGGGCTTTCATATACTTGGGGCAGCCATATTTTGCCTTGTGTTAATAGATGACTGTTAAACAGGAATTAGTCTTAAATCTCTTTATGTTCCCACATATATCCCTGCTGTAAATATTTATCACTCCTCCATCTCAAGAAGGTAACAGAGCTTTGGTGTTCTGTCGGCTCAGTGATTTTTTGGTTACAGAATAAAAACTAAAAGTCACCAGATATCCAGAAGACAGCTCAACTTGTTTCTTTTGTTTAAAAATCTTAGACTGATTGAGTCAGAGAAGCAGGATTCCACTGTTGTGCTTCGTTTTAGGGGAATGAGTGTGGCGAGGTGGAAGAGGCAGGTTATTCTAGAGAGAAAGAGAAAAGAAACCTAAGGAGAGAGAGTTTGGGCGACTAGCCCAAGACTGAGAAGTAGAATGGTGAGTTGTGGATCCTTGGGATAGCATCGCACAGATCCCAGCTCTAGGTGACCTCACACAGGGAATGGGAATGAACACTACGGGAGGGGAAGCACAAGTGAAACAGAGATAAAGCGATCGACAAGATGACCTTTGAAGACTCTTTCTGGACACCATTATATATTAGACTGTAAGCGGCCAGGCATGGTGGCTCACACCCGTGATCCCACTACACTGGGAGGCCAAGCGGAGGATCACTTGAAGCCAAGAGGTGGAGACCAGCCTGGGCTACATAGTGAGACTTTGTCTCTACAAAAAATAAATAGCCAGTGTGGTGGGCACCTGTAGTCCCAGCTATTCAGGAGGCTGAGGTGGAAGGATCACTTGAGCCCAGGAATTGGACGCTACAGTCAGCTACGATTGTGTTATTCATTATACTCCAGCCTGGGTGACAGAGCAAGACCGTCTCTAAAAATTTTATAAAATAAAAATAAAAAATTTGCTCTCTCTCGAGGTTGGGAGGAGAGAGACACAGAGAGAGACAGAGAGAGAGAGAGAGAGGGAGAGACAGAGAGAGGGAGAGACAGAGAGAGAGAGAGAGCGAGCACCTCTAGAGCGCCTCTAGAGAGAGCAAGCAATAATTTCTTTTTATTTTCCTGCTGGTAAACTGTACTCCTAGCACCTAGAACTATAGTACCTGGCAAAGAGTAGGCACTAAGTAAAGATGTATTTAATGATTGAATATGAAGTATGTTAATGACATGAAGGAGGAAAGTTCAAGTAAGATGAGAAAAAGGAGAGGTTAGGATGACTGAGGTTTCATAGTGGGAGAAAAAGCATTATCACCAATAAAAATGTAAGTTAAATGGCTGGCTGAGCTGGAAGCCTAAAGAGTTTAGCTTTACATTGGGAACAGATAAACACATGTTGAACCGAATGTTCAGCAGGCAACTGGAGATACAAGACTAAGACTTAAGAAAGTAGTCAGAGCTAGGAATAGAAGACTCGCTAGTCCCTCAATAGAAGTTGGGTAATGAATCCTTGAGAGATCTCAGATACAGAATAAGTGTTGGAGGTGGGCGGTACTGAACTGGAAGGGACATGCACCTTTTCTGAAGTGATGTTCAAATGAACCTGTGAATAATCCTGGGGTTAAGTAAAATTTAGGAACAACTTCCAAATCTTTAGTATTGGTGTGTTACTGTTTTTCAGCCTGTGGATTAGAGTTTTGTCTATCTGAGACATTGTCAGTAAGCAGGACTCTTCACTATCAAGGGCCCAGGAAGAATCAAAATATTCAACTTTGTAGTCTATAGCCAGTAAAATCTTTTATCACTTATACAAAATATTGTGGGTCCAAAGTCCAGGACCCATTTGATTTTGTTAAAATGCATTAATTTATTACGTGGTAAGCACAGACATACAATTAAATTCTGCTTACATCCTTCCCTTTCTCCAAAGAGCACAAATTATATGTGTTCTTTTTTAGTTCTTAGGCATGGATTCATAAGACCCTTCATTTTCTGGGATAATAAAAAATTATAATGATGATTGAAGTTATCAGTATTTACCACTTTTGAAGCATTGCAGATAGCTGTTTGGATGGTCAGTACATCACCAAATGGTTAACATACTCGTCACAAGTAACAGTCACTGCCGTTAATGAATAGGATTTGGAAAACTTTTGCCAACATGGCACTTTTGAGTACAAAAAGTAAATTAAAAGGTTTACAAGAAGATACAGTAAAAACAAACAAAAACTGTAGTAAAACAGATTAGTCGTCAGAATCACTGGGAAAAAATAGCCAATTTAAATCTTTCTTTGTACTTCTATTTCAGATGTTCACAACTCTTAGTTTGGGTTACTACAGCAAAGTACCATAGACTTTGCGTGGCTTGGAAACTGTGGATATTTTAGTTCCAGAGGCTGGAAGTCTGAGATCATGGCTGAGCTCTGCTGAAGATCCTCTTCGAGGCTGCAGACTGCCATCTTCTTGTCGCATCCTCACATGATAGAAGGAGTTTGAGACAGATCTTTGGGGCCCTTTTTATAAGGGCATTATTCTCAGTCATGAGTGCTCCACCCTCATGACCTAACTACCTCCCAAAGGGCCCACTTCCTAATACCATCACGGGGACGAATGAAAGGTTAGGATTTCAATGTATGAATTTTTGGGGAACACATTCAGTTCATCGCAAGATGTTCCCTGTATGTATGGCTCTTTAATTATTAATGCTGTTTCTCTTGTATTCATAATGTTCTGTAGTATAATAAACAGTTCCCCATAAGAAGCAGAAATGAAGAACTGAAGTACTGGTTTTGCATGCTCCTAGGGAGCTGCTAAACATATTTCTCCTATGAGCCTGATGCCATTAGTTACTGCTTCTGCCACTACAGTTACCTTAAAAATTGGATCCATCCCCGAAGAGTGAGTGGAAGAGATCATTGACTCAGCTAGGAGGAATGATGCCTGTGGTCCTGAAGAAAGTTTTCAGTAATCTACATTCTACATATCCCTGAAGAAAACATTATGGTGTTTGAGAACCAGAACTGAAACAATGGGAACTGGAAATGACTGCAATTCCATTTCAGTTGACAGCTTGATACTCATTCACAAAAGGCTAAGGCTTCACAGGATTCACATTAAATTTATTATGGCTATAAATGTTTTCCTGGAATGTCACATTGTAGAATAATAGGTATTAATTTTTCTCATTTCATTTCTTGAACAGAAAGGCACTATGTCCCAGTTTTGACACATATTAGCTCTAGATCCTTGAACAAATTATGAAACTTCTCTGAGTCTTCAATTCCTCATCTAGAAAATGGGGATAATGATAGCCCTCAGGGTTGATGTGTGTAATAAACAATATAATCTATAGAAAATCTCCTAGCATCTAAAGGGATATAGCAAATATGAACTCACATGTGAGGTTTTTTTTTTCTTTCGTTTTTTTTTTCTTTCTTTTTTTTTTTCCTATTCTCTTGGTGCCACTCTGTTTACTTCCAGGTGTAATGACCAAAAGCTGAGAGAGGGCCCCCAGTGTGCATGGGTGGCAATTCCTTGTGTATTCCCCAGCATGAAGTTTGTATCCTATTAGTGTCTCAGCTTGACAAGCCACTCTAAGTATCCTTATAATGATGAGAGAATTCCCTGCAAATTTGGGGGTAGATGAGTTCTTTTAATTCTGAGGATGAGAATAAATAGCCAAAGTACTGTAACTATTAAGATCCTAATGATAATCGCGCACAGACCCCTTTACAATATCAGCTGTTGTCACAACTTCTCAGAAAAATAATTGATCTCCCTTCCCCAACAAGTAAAAGTCAATTTGATATCTCTAAGCAATTGCATGTAAAACTTTCTAAGTATAAAATGCTTTGAAAAAAATTTTTTCAGCTACAAAGTCAATGGGTGCTTATTGTGAAAATGAAGCATTTGGAAATATTTTTACAAACATTCACATGAAGTTGCTTTAAGTCCAGCTCTGTAAACCCCCCAAAACGAGACAAAGGTGTAAGCTAAAAAGGTTAAGCATAACTAATGAATTAAGTGTATACCTAAAGTAAAGCTATTTGTAATACTTTGACAGAATTATTAGTGATGAGACTCTGAAGCAGAAATGAGGAGAAAAGCTTCACAGACATATGGGAAGGGTGAGATACCTCCCTCCTCTCCTGAAAGGGGGGCCCATCAACTCGTACAGTAGTTCAGGCTTCTAGTCCTTCCCATAATCAAATAAGAGCTCTGAGGAAGCTGCCTTGCCCCAAGCTGCCATTATTTTGTAGATTGCCCCCACACAACTCCAGGAAGAGCTCCCACCATCTTTGAGTCTGTGTTGGCAACCGCTCAGCAACCGGAAGCTTTCCTCCTGTGTTGACCAAGGTAGCTAGGAGTCAACTAAGAGAGCTCCTCTTTTCCACCCCTACATTGCTACACTGCTTGTTGACTTGAGGCCAAAATGTCTTCTAAGGAGAAAAGTTACGGAACTTTAATTAGGGTTTTGAAATTCAAACCCTAAACAACCTTGTAAATTTGATAGCAATCACCAAATTGCCCTCTAAAAAGGAAGCAGCACTTTACAATTCCATAAACAGTTTTCTGACACCTTTTAACAAAATTGTATCTCATTAATTTTTTTAGTTTCAGCCAATCTTATTTCTCATTTTTTTAAGTAGTGTTATTATAAAAGGACACAAATTTTTGCATATGGTTGTAAACTATTTGTTCTTTCTTTTCTTTTCTTTTCTTTTTTTTTTTTTTTTTTTGAAGGCAGAATCTCACTTTGCCGCCCAGGCTGGAGTGCAGTGGCAAGATCTCGGCTCACTGCAACCCCTGCCTCCCAGGTTCAAGCAATTCTCTTGCCTCAGCCTCCCTAGTACCTGGCATTACAGGTGCCCGCCATCATGCCTGGCTAATTTTTGTATTTTTAGTAGAGACGGGGTTTCGCCATGTTGGCCAGGCTGGTCTCGAACTCCTGACCTTAGGGGATCTGCCCGCCTTGGCCTCCCAAAGTGCTGGGATTACAGGCGTGAGCCACCGCACCTGGCCCTTGTATTTATTATATGAATTGCTTGTTTATGGCTTGTGTTCTATTTTAAAATAGGGGTTTTTTTGGTACTGATCCATAGGCATTTTTTTTAAACATACTCTGGATATTCTCCCTTTAAAAAAATACATTGCAATTATTTTCTGTCAGTTGCCCTATTTACGGTTTCCACTGTACAGATGTTCTACATGTTCAGGAGTTTGGGATGAACTTATCCCCAGTCCCACCATCCCACTTCCCCTCACCCTCCAGCCTGTGGTAAAAGAGACTGAGCAACGAAGACCCCTGAAACTTTGACAAAACTGGTAGAATATGAGGACATCATCATTTATGAAGTTGCAAATAAGCTTCCTGGTAGACTTGACTTCCTTTTTTGTACAGTCACAATAGTGGGAAAATCATCATAATGGATATTTACATATGCAAAAATGTAGCTGAGACTCTAGTCTGAAATAGAGATTTTGGAGAAGTATGACTCTGCTTAATGCAACTAAACTGCTTTTTGCTAATGTGATACATTTTCTACACTGTGGACAGTCATTGCTCTAAGTCAGGATTTAGACTGCTTAGGCAATGTGGCTTATTATTATTATTTTTTTTTTTGAGACGGAATCTCGCTTGTAGCCCAGGCTGGAGTGCAGTGGCAGGATCTCGGCTCACTGCAGCCTCTGCCTCCCAGGCTCAAGCAATTCTTCTGCCTCAGCCTCCTGAGTAGCTGGGATTACAGGCGTGTGCCACCACACCCAGCTAATTTTTGTATTTTTAGTAGAGTCGGGGTTTCATCGTGTTGGTCAGGCTGGTCTCTAACTCCTGACCTCGTGATCCAACCACCTCGGCCTCCCAAAGTGCTGGGATTACAGGCGTGAGCCACCGCGCCCGACCCACTGTGGCTTATTATTTTTGAGATGCACATGTTCTTTAAATAATTGCTTATAGGAGATAAAACTCCAAGACAGCCAGAAGACTGCACTGGCAGGATTTTCTCCTTGAGTTGGAGGAAGGATTGTATGTAAAAACGATTAGCTTGGTCAAGCTCAGTCACGAGCTAGATGGTGTTTAAAACTGAACTCAATGTTCTCTGACCAATGTGTCAAATTAAAAAAAAAAATTGAACTCGACCTTGAAAACTGTTTTTAAAAGGAAACCTTTTGAACATCATGTACTGTAAAAGAAAAAAATTTTTTAAAGTTTTAAAAATTATTCTAAGAGGATGTTGTAAGAAAGTGGCCTCATGCCACTTTATAGGTAGCTCCAGTCCTGGGGTTCACCTACTACAATCTGATCTGATTGTCTTGCTGAGAGCACACACTTATGAGTAGGTCTCTTCTACAAGGAGTAGACATTCTTGCCATCAATCATGGCAGAAAAGGCTGTACTTCGCACAGAACAGGAGAATTTAGAAGGCAGGCCCTACAATGGGGATGAGGAGGAAATACTTTGGTCTATTCTAGAGTGCACATTTAGTGCTGAATGGCCTCCCATGGTAATGTGGGGAACCTGGCCTCTACCTGTCACTGGTGCGCAGAGGCGACAGTCTATGAAACAATAGCATTTATTTTAAAGAGACTGCACCACCATAATAAAAAAACAAACCTAGCAAAACAGGCCCAGCCCTATATGTACACTGCCTGAAAATTATAATTTTAGGGGCCTTTGAAAGACCTTGCATGTCCCAAGAGTCCTCTCCTTCTTTGTGGTTTTTCCCCTCCCAGCTTATTAGAAGAAATCTACCAAAAGGCCAAATTAAATATACATATATTGGGAGAGTATTTTCTCCAAAACAATGACCAAACACACTAACCCAGAGAGGACTAAAAACTTTTAATTCCATCACACTACTTAAGCCTTTGTCAGTATCCACAGGAATATAAAATATTTACATAATAGCAATCATGTGCCCATACAATAATATATCTTGAATTTTTAAAAATTAATGTTACACTGATCAAAAGCTCCTCCCATCACAGAGAGTTACATAGCGGCGATATCTCAGGAAGAAGAATGATTTTGGCCTCAGGTGCCTTCCTTTGAGTCACAGCTCCAATGTAGGCAGTACAGCCCTAGACCACCTGACTCTGTTCCTTCCTTTCTGCCATGACTGGCTTGCAGGGTGAGTGAGAGGAACAGACACAATGCATGGTGAGTGGCTGACTCATGGTGGGCAATGACTGGTAGTTAATATTTTTAGTGTTATTTTTAAAGTCAACATTTTACTTCCTGAACTGATGGTTTTGGGGGCAAGCACTGTGCCAAGCGTTCTTTACAACAGAGACTGTTTTAATCCTAATCACCCTTCAAGAATAGCTGTATTATCTCACTTTACACCTGACAAAAAGTGAAGCTCACTGTGGTGATGCCACTTGCCTAAAATCACACAGCAGGTCAGCAGAAGAGGCACCTTTTGAACTAGGTTGCGGTCGACAGTAGTCACTACTGGCCACTACCAAATATGAAACACAAACATCACCTCAGAACAGCAGATAGCCTCTCTCCTTAGCACACTGCTTTGCAGATTCAAGAAGTCCAGAAGGCCAGAGTGGATGAGGTGAAATACAGTTTTAGTTTCTAAGATCATGAACAAGAGGTCAGTGAAGAACACAGGAGAAATTAAAAGAGCAAAGTAAACCTCAACACCAACTAGTTCAGATAGACAAATTCCCTAAAACTCTTTCACTATCCTGATGTCTCAAGAGCCACGTTTAAAATTACAAAATCTGTGTGGGTTATGTCAAAGGCAATCTGTAGAAAGGGCAAAGAATATGAATTATCTGAACCCAATGAGTTTTTGTTTTTTTTTTTTTTGAGACGGAGGCTCGCTGTGTCGCCCAAGCTGGAGTGCAGTGGCGTCATCTCAGCTCACTGCAACTTCTACCTCCCGGGTTCAAGCGATTCTTCTGCCCCAGCTTCCTGAGTAGCTGAGATTACAGGAGCGCACCACCACGCCCGGCTAATTTTTGTATTTTTAGGAGAGACGGGGTTTCACCACGTTGGTCAGGCTGATCTGGAACTCCTGACTTCGTGATCCGCCCGCCTCGGCCTCCCAAAGTGCTGGGATTACAGGTGTGAGCCACCGCGCCCGGCCTTTTTTTTTTTTTTTTTTTTTTTAAAGTAAGGTTGGGAAAACAACAAATGGTACCTCCTAGGGCTGTTATTACAATTAAGACAAATATCAGAGCACTTTGGGAGGTGGAGGCGAGCGGATCATTTGAGGTCAGGAGTTTGAAACCAGCCTGGCCAACATAAATGAAACCTCATCTCTACTAAAAATACAAAAATTAGCTGGGCGTGGTCATCCCAGCCTGTAATCCCAGCTACTCGGGAGGCTGAGGCAGGAGAGTCGCTTGAGCCCAGGAGGCAGAGGTTGCAGTGAGCCAAGATCATGCCCCTGTACCCCAGCCTGGGCGACAAAGCGAGATTCTGTCTCAAAAAAAAAGAAAAAAAAAAAAGACAGACAAATACCAGAAAGCCCATCACAGATGAAGGACTTTGTTCCAGTTCGTGACACATTGCCAACTTTGAATTACATCCAAGTCCGTGGGGCTTCTCTCTGGGGTCAATTGATCGCACGTGATTACACTGCTCAGGGCCCAAAGGTTGGAGCTATGACTTGAATGTTTCTAGACAAGGAATTATTGGACAAACACATTTTAAAAAGTATTCAGAGCCATCCAAGTAAGAGGACATTAATAACGTAGGGTTTTTCCTATGGAGACAAAAGAAAACGCAAAAAGCACGTTCCACCTTCGTTCTCCCTAAAGTAATTATCTCCTTCAAAAGATAAAAAGTACGAACACATTTGCCCTTGAAGGGCAGAGCCCCGGAATTCTGGAGCTCTCTGAACACCCCTCCCCTTCTGATAGGGACCAAACCTTGTGCTGAGCCTGTGCCACCGTCAGTCCGCGGCGCCACAAGCCTCGGTGTTTACTGCTGCCGCCTGCCGGGCGGGGAAGGGGGGACCCGGCCACCCCTCACTTCAGCTCCTGCAGCTTCGCAAACAAACCCGGGCGGGATGGGAGTGTCTCCTGATAGGGACCAAACCTTCTGCTGAGCCTGTGTCACAGCCAGTCCGCGGCGCCACAAGCCTCGGTGTTTACTGCTGCCGCCTGCCGGGCGGGCGGGGAAGGGGGGACCCGGCCACCCCTCACTTCAGCTCCTGCAGCTTCCCAAACAAACCCGGGCGGGATGGGAGTGTCTCCTGATAGGGACCAAACCTTGTGCTGAGCCTGTGTCACCGTCAGTCCGCGGCGCCACAAGCCTCGGTGTTTACTGCTGCCGCCTGCCGGGCGGGGAAGGGGGGACCCGGCCACCCCTCACTTCAGCTCCTGCAGCTTCGCAAACAAACCCGGGCGGGATGGGAGTGTCTCCTGATAGGGACCAAACCTTCTGCTGAGCCTGTGTCACCGTCAGTCCGCGGCGCCACAAGCCTCGGTGTTTACTGCTGCCGCCTGCCGGCCGGGCGGGGAAGGGGGGACCCGGCCACCCCTCACTTCAGCTCCTGCAGCTTCGCAAACAAACCCGGGCGGGATGGGAGTGTCTTCTTGGCCGTGGAAATCGATCCTCCTACCTTGTCCTGAAGCCGCCCGCCGCCTTTCCTCGTCCCTCCCTTCGCGGTGATTTTCCGGTCCCGGCGCCCGGCGAGGGCGCGCGGCTGGTGTCCGCCCCGCCCGAAAGGTAGGAGCTCGGCTGTGCTCCCGCCTCGCCCCCACGCCTCACCCCGGGGAGGCCCGCAGTCTCCCACCGCTTTGCACCTTCCTCCTCGAATGTGGGGGCGGCCGCGGCCACCGTGCAACTGGCGCCAGCCGCGGAGCAGGAGGAGCTTCCCGCGAGTCCGGAGGCGCTCGGCGCAGTCGCCCGGGATCGGGGCTGGCGGGAGCCTGGGACTCGGGGCAGCGCCGCTCCCTCCTCCGCTCGCCCGCCAGATCCGGGAGAAGGAATCGTGCCCGCGCCGCCTTCCTGTGGTCTCTGCCGGCCCCGGGCTCCTGCGGCCCGATGCGGAGGCGCCTCGAGACAGGCAGCAGCCGGCTGGAGCGAGCGGCGCGGGCGGGCTGAGAGCGGCGGCGCCCCGGGTCGCGGAGCCGGGTGCGCCTCTGCGGTCGTCGCTCCTGGGCCTCGGCGGGTCACTCCTGCCGGCCGGCTTCGCTGCGGGTTCGCATTGCCCGGGTGAGGGAGACTTGCGGGTGCGGGGAGACCGGTCCTGGGCCGGGGTCTGTGCTGCCGGGACCCTCCGGCTTTGCAGCCTCTGCGGCTCGGGGTCGGGGGTGGGGACACGGAGCGCTGTCTGCCCCCCACATATCCCGCCGGTACCGAGGCGGTGGCGGGCGGAGGCGGAAAGGAGCCACGGGCGCTGGGACCCGCGAGCAGCCGGCGCCGCAGCCACCGCCGAGGGGGCGCCCGGGGATCCTGGAGCCCCAGTGAAGGGCGCGAGGGGCGCGCAGCCTCGCGGGTCAGCCCGGGAGCCCTGGGGGCCGAGATAATCCGCTCTTGGACCCTCTGTTGTCGAATCGCCGGCGAGGCTGTGCAATTGGGAAGCCGAGAGGAGTGTCCAGCTCCTCGTTCACTGTTGTTTTCTTGTAAAAGGGTCTGTGCGCGAGGAGGGTGGAGGGGTCTGGAAGGTTCTGGTCTCTTACCGTATAAAGTTTTTCGAGAAACCCTTTTTCCCTCCACAATAGAACTAGACCTAACAAAACAAGCACCGAGGCAGTTTAGGAGAAAGGAGGACGGTGAGTAAATTGCAGTGTTTGGGCTGCTGTTAATTTTCAAGATAAGGGAGAAGCAACTTGTCATTTTGCGGCCGCCGGCTCCGGAGATCCCTGCAATCTCAAGCCTCTTTCTTGTGTGCTGTTATTTTGGCTTAAAAGAAAACCTATAAAAAGCGACGCCCAGAAACCAAAAACAAACCCAAAGCACCTTCTTTTAGGATTTTTCAGTAGCGAGGGTTGGCGGGGACGGTGGGGAGGAGAAGGCGGGGGAGAAGAGGTTGCTGTTGAAAGGTAATGTTGAAAAACTGTGTGGGGTAGGGATGAAAATAACATGGTAACTGCTAGTGTATCAGAAATCACACCGAGTCTAAACTCGCAAGTCCCATTTGCCTTACGAGGACCAGCTGGGTGCCACGAGTAGGTGGATAGTTAAGGAAACTGTAGATCGGCTGAAAGCTCCTCGTGGTCTGTGGTCTCGTGTCCACGCTGACCTTTGAGCCTCGTAACTCTTCGGGTCTTCAGCGGCCGCCTCTTTTAGGCTAGCCCAAATGTTTGACTTTCCAGTCCTCAATCTTCCTCACCTAGCTGCAGACCATAAAACTGTCTTTTTATTTACAGGGAGATGTTAAATATTTGGGAAGATCTGCTCAGGCTGCCAGGTTATTTTCCGTTTGAAAGCATGCCGATTTGACATTTGCAAGTTGGTTTATGTTGCTTCCTTTTTGTTTCACTAAGAACGCTTTTCATACCAAGATCTGCGAAAAAAGATGCCCTTAGACTGTTATTTAGTTTATTGTCTCTGAGTAAGGCCAAATTCCACAGAGGGTCTTTGGATAATGGCAACTTTGCTTATAAGAAGATAATTTTTCTAGAAAGTGTTGCCTTGGTCTGGTTTCCTAAGCTGTTCTCGTGGAAAGACTGGGAGGGGAGATCTTCATTCCTTGTGATGTCGCTTTCCTTGAATTGTATTTTTACTATAGTTCCTCAATGTCTCAGTCCCAGATTGCACCATACGTTGTTTGCATGGTGCAGTAAAATGGGACTGCAATTTTGACTACATTTCAGTAGATTTGTTGGAGATAGTTTGTTCTTATGCCCTAAGTCAATAATACTAGTAAAAAAACCTTTGAGGCTCAAGAGTAGACAGTATTGACAGAATAATACCATTAAGAGACATACCATTTAAAAACATTAGTCTGTCTCCTGTGAAATTGTAAATCGTAGGTGTTCTCATTCAGTGGCAGACGACTGGATTTCACAGCAGTTTTCTTGTGTTGGAGACATTTCTGTGTTCCCCATCATGTGGAACCTTATGGGAGAAGAAGTGAGTAATGCCATGTTTCCCACATTTCCCTGATAAGCATCATCTGCTAACCATGCAGACTGCCAGATGGCTTCCATGGAAATTGTGCTTCCATCCAGGAGTGGCGACCAGAGATCTGTTTAGCATGCATTTTAGGTGATGCTTATTGAGAAGGTGAAGGAAGCATGGAACTCCTATTTGGCACCCACTCTGATTTTTGGTGTGTTTTCATATGCTATTTTATTTAATCTTCCTGACAAAACTCCTGCAAGAAAGGAATTTTTAGCCCCATTTTATAGCTTAAAAAACCAAGATTGCCTTAGGTTGAGTTGGAGTGGCTCACATAAAGGTTTGACTCTACTTCTGCCTACACCATCCCAGGAATCCTCTGTAGTATACATTCTGCACAAATTCTTCCCTTTCCTGTGCATATCTTTCTCCTTTGCCTGGCATATCCTCCATTTATATATACCTTGGTCTGAATATGCCTTTCTAGTTATCCCCAGGCTGGGCTTCTTGAATAGGTGGTCTGTGTACTTTGCCTTCCTTGTGACAGCTTTAGACTTTCACCAGTCAGGCACCTTCTATCTTCTGCACATCTCTGGTGTGTCACTTAGGTGAGCAGGGTCTGGCGAAATCTAGAAGTTTATGCTGTCTTCAATGGGCATATTCCAAAAGTTCTTTCCTTTCTGAATACATTTTCACTGAAGCTATATGTTACCTGGAAGAAGTTTTCCCAGGGTTACATCCCCACCCTCACAGTTGAAATGAAACATTCTCTCCTGTCTGTCCCAACTGTGATGGATGATAGCACGCATCACACATCACAGTTTCCAATTTAACCCTTAGGGGTTAAAATAGATTTTGATTTGGAGTGAACTTGATGCATGGAATAGAATGTATACATTGGACATTATAGTGTTTTGGTAGGAAATTGTATTTCCAATTCCATTTCAGGGTGTCAGAAACACAATTCTCTCACCATTGTGGGGCAGCTGGAGTTCTTTCCCCTGATGGTGACACCTCAGCACTGAATCAGCTGCAGTGTCTCAGACTTGGTCAGGAACTTGACTGTTGTAACATCAGGCTAAGAAGTGCTGAGATTCTGGCAGTGAGGTTATGAAAGTAAAAGATAACAGGATCAGTAAGACCTGGTTTTCTTCCTTGTGCCCATGTTTCTTTTTCTTGGAGAGCTTTTGGTCATCTAGGGGGATTGTCCAGTTTACCTTTTTACTGCCACAAACTTTTGTATCTGACCAGGGGCTTTCCTCTTCCTGGACCGCTGAGATAGAGGGAAAGGAAAGCACCTAGCCCTTAGGAGATTTTCTTAAAAACATTGAAAACCTGAGTGAAAAGTTATCTTCTCCCCCATTCTCTCTTTCCCCTTCTTATATGCTTAGCCTAAGACAAAGTATACAGATAGCATCATTGCATATTTTGCAGTGTATTTAGTGCTGGGCTTTGAAAGATGGTTTAAACATTGATTTTTTATTTGGTTGGGAATGGAAAGATCTTTAGGACATGATGAGAACAAGGCCCCCAGAAGAGGAGATGGCAAGGAAGCTGGAGATTCCTCCAGAGGTGGCAGGGTTATTCTCATCTTCCACAGGTTGTGGAAGCAGGCCTGGAATTGTTATGGCTGTGGGTCAGAGTCACTGTGCTGAAAGATGGGGGAAACAAGGGAGCAGAAAGTGTTTTTTTCAGTGGACTTTGGGTGATATTCCATGTGGTCATCCATGAGGTGGGACTTCCGTAACGGTCAACCAACATTCACTGAGTGTCCACCATGTAACAAGAGACGTTCTTGTGGGTGGGGGTGGGAGCGTGCTGTGTTGGACACAGCAAAGCCCCTGCTCTTACAGAGCTTATGTTTTATGGGAGACAGAGTCAATAAACGAGATACAAATACGTGAGGCATGAGTGAATTTGGGTTGTTTGAGAAACAGAAGGTGCAGTGTGAGAAGAGAGTGGTTAAGACAACATGTAGTTAAAGAAGAGTGCAAAAGAGGGAGTGGGAGGAGGTATAGTCAGTAAAATAGGAAGGCAGATTTTGTGGAGTTTGTATTCTAGTTAAAATGGCATGCTTGGAGATTTTTGATGAGAGCCTAATTCAGTCTTCACCCAGTCATGACGGGCTTTCCTGTCTCTTCTTTTTCTTTCTTTTTGAGGTGGACTCTTGCTCTGTCACCCAGGCTGGAGTGCAGTGGCTCGATCGCCGCTCACTGAAACCTCTGCCTCCTGAATTTAAGTGATTCTCCTGTCTCAGCCTCCCAAGTAGCTGGGATTACAGGCATGCACCACCACACCTGGCTATTTTTTGTATTTTTTTAGTAGCGATGGGGTTTCGCCATGTTGGCCAGGCTGGCCTTGAACTCCTGAATTCAGGTGATCTGCCCACTTCGGCCTCCTAAAGTGTTGGGATTATAGGCGTGAGCCACCACACGCGGCCCTTTCCTGTCTCTCTGTTTCTCTTTCTCTCTCACACATAAACACACAAATTTCTACTCTTAATTGCCTTTTTTTCTTCCTACTAATTGTCCATAACTGATTTCCCCTCTCTTTTCCCTAGGGCAGAGCACAGGAATATCACAAAGACAGGCAGAGCTCAGAGATGCCTATACAGTATTCCTTTTATCCTCTTGTCCTTTGATTTCAGGATGTCTCATCATCACCACTCTATTTAGTATCTAGGGAGGCTTGGCACAATTTTTAGAGAGAAAATTATTTTTGAGATTCTTTGGCCCATTGTTAACTCACATACTTAACTAACATACAAAACAACTAAATTTTGGCTTTTCTGATTAACACAGTGGCATAAAACCTGAAACCTCAGGAGACCTGTCTCACATTCAGTGATATCCAAAGGCTGAAAGTAAAGGGATGGAGAAAAGTCTGGCAAGCAAATGGAAAACAGGAAAAAGCAGAGGTTGCTATTCTAATTTTAGACAAAACAGACTTTAAACCAACAAAAACCACAAAAGACAAAGATAGTGATATGGTTTGGATCTGTGTCCCCACCCAAATCTCGTATTCTATTGTAATCCTCAGTGTTGGAGGTGGGGCCTGGGGCCTGCTGGGAGGTGATTGGATCATGGCGGGCAGTTTCTAATCGTTTAACACCTTCCCCCTGGGTGCTGTTCTTGTGATACTGAGTTCTCACAAGATCTGGTTGTTTAGCCACGCACCCCCCACCCACCCCCACCTTTCCTCCTGCTCTAATTATGTAAGATGTGCCTGCTTCCCCTTCACTTCACCTTTTGCCAGGAGACTTCTGTGAGTTTCCTTAGGCCTCCCAGCCATGCTTTCCGTACAGCCTGAAGAACTGTGAGCCAATTAAACCTCTTTTTATATTACCTAGTCTCAGGTATTTCTTTCTTTCTTTTTTTTTTGGATAGGGTCTCACTCTGTTGAACAAGCTGAAATGCAGTGGCACAATCATTGTTCACTGCAGCCTCAGCCTCATGGGCACAAGCAATCTTACCATCTCAGCCTCCTAGGTAGCCGGGACTGCAGATACACACCGCCACACCCCGCTGATTTTTAAAAAAATTATTTGTAGAGACAGGGTCTCACTGAGTTGCCCAGTCTAGTCTTGAACTTCTCGGCTCAAGCAATCTTCCTGCTTCGGCCTCCCAAAGTGTCGGGATTACAGGCATAAGCCACTGTGCCCAAACTCAGGTATTTCTTTATAGCAGTGTGAGAATGAACTAATACAGATGGGCATTATATAATGGTAAAGGGTTCAATTCAACAGGAAGACCTAACTATCCAAAATATGTATGCAGCCAACACAGGAGCACCCAGATTCACAAAGTAAGACCTATGAAGAGACTTAGATTTCCACACAATAACAGTGGGAGACTTTAACACCCCACTGGCAGTATTAGACACATAATCAAGGCCAAAAGCTAACAAAGATATTCAGGACCTGAACTTGACAGAATGTACCTAATAGACATCTACAGAACTCTCCACCACAAAATGACAGAGTATCCATTCTTCTCATCTGCACGTGGCACGTACTCTAAAACCAACCACACAAATGGATACAAAACAATCCTCGGCAAATTCAAAAAAAACAAAATCATACCAACCACACTCTCAGACCACAACGCAATAAAAATAGAAATCAATACTAAGAAAATAACTCAAAACCATACAATTATATGAAAATTAAAGAACTTGCTCCTGAATGACTTTTTGGAAAACAGTGAAATTAAGGCAGAAATCAAAACGTTCTTTGAAACTAATCAGAACAAAGATACAGTATACCAGATCTCTGGGACACAGCTAAAGCACTGCTAAGAGGGAAGTTTATAGTGCTAAATGCCTACATCAAAAATTCAAAAAGATCCCAAATTAACAACCTAACATCACATCTAGAGAAACTAGAGGAACAAGAGCTAACCAAGCCTAAAGCTAGCAGAAGACGAGAAATAACCAGTAGCAGACTTGACTTGAAGGAAATTGAGACAAAACAAAAACCAAAAAAAAAAAAAAAAAAACCCATGCAAAATGCCATATAAACACAGACCTCTTGTCTTTGAGCTGATTCTATGAAATCACCTTTCCCATACCATTAGATTTTAGTCTTAAGAGGTATCAGCCTGTTGCTTCTGACCTCTTAGTGGGGTTTTCAGCTTCGGAAATATTCCATTACAAATATTTAGGCAGGAAACCTAGAAGGAAGTCTCAAATGCTTTTATTAAAATCTTATGCAACTCTAATATGTAAGAGTCCTTAATGTATTAAGGGGTGGAGGAAGCAGATATAGGGAATGTGTACATTTTCTGTGGTTAGCATAGGGCCAAAGATTAAAAGGAGATTGTAGATTTTATTTTTTTAATTCCCTCTTTTTTGTGGCTAACTCATTGCATTTAAAAACTGTAAGATGGGTTATCCAGTTGCATTTAGATGAGAGCAGTGAGGTGATAGATAATCCAGGCATTCAAGTAGGGTACAAATGGATTTTTCAACTACATTTTAGAACAGCAATTAAATGTAATTTATAATCTTATTTAATTGATAGATTGTGATAGTTAAAGGAGTTTTCTGTTGTAGGTGATCTTGTGAGATAAAGGACATTGCTGTCAAAATATTTTTAATATTTAAAGCCAATATTTCAGGTAGATGTCAAAGTGATTTAGCTAATTATTCTTGTTTTATCCCAGCTACGCTACAATTAAATGACAAATAATTGGATTTTTTTGATAAACGGGATGTAAGGAGATAAGTGTGTTTCTGATCATCAAGTAACTATAAATATTTTGCACATACTGTATTTTTTGGAGGACAAATCTCTGGCTCTCTTATTGCAAAAAACTTTTTTTTTTTTTTTTACAAATTTGATGTGTATGGTTCTTCTGCTTTAGTCATAGAATAAAAAATCATATTCTTACAAAAATCTTATAGTCAAGCTCTCTAATTATGACCATCAATATTCCTGGACATATACCTTTCATAATAACCTTCCTCAAGCATGATTTTCATTATTTTTTTCCTGCTCAAAAATCCAGAGAATTTCTCCCACTGATTTTTGAAGTTTTCTGCCATCTCATGTTGCTAACTTTCTTTTTATTGTCCTGTTTGACCCTGTAGCCACGCAGGTCTCGGGCTGTTCTTTGACACTCATTGCCATTTTCCTTCCCCTTCACACTCTCCCATCTAAGCCAGATTATAACATGTGTTCAGTTTCCAGCTTCATGACTTATCACTGCATGACTCTGAACAAATAACCTAACTTCTCTGAGCCTTACTTTCCTTATCTATAAATTTGAAATAATATCCACATCACAGTAATTGTGATAATGAAAAACATACAAATATTTGAGCATAGTTTCTGCCAAATATCAAATATTTAATCAGTGTTATCTGCCACTGTTACTATTATAACTCTGTTTTTATAGCTATTATGACAATTCTATTCTTCCTCAATTAGTTAAAAATTGACTTTCCCCAGAAAGCCTTTCTGATTGGTCTTATATACGTCTAATTTTGTCTCAAGTCTGTTTCCCCTTAGCACCTGGCTTCCCTTTGGACTATGTTAATCTACCTATGTTATTGTATTTCTTTCATCATTCTTCAGTGAATAGCAACAAATACTTGGCATCTATCATGTGCCAAGTACTCTGCTATTATAAAGGGATCCATGGGCATATAGTAGAGGGATTCAGTGTGTGTGTGTGTGTGTGTGTGTGTGTGTGTGTGTGTGAGCATGCATGTATGTACATATGCTTTTAAGTGGAGTTAGGGAAAGAAAATCTGTAGGTTGAATAGAGCTACGAATTTTTCAGAATAAACTAGGCTTAAGGAGCAAAAACCATTCTCTCCAAATGTCCTTGAAAAAACTTAACATTTTAAAATCTGAGATGTGTTTTTTTTTATGGTTCAAAACATAGGAGCACTGTAGTTATCTCTGATCTTGAAACAGCTTTACTTATGCTTTCTTGGACTCCTGTTCATCATCCAGATGCAGGGTAGAGAGAGAAAGGGAAGTCCTCCTTGAAGGACAGAATCCCAACAGATTATTCCAATTTATATCGGGGAGTGGGAATGTTGTGGGAGGGGAATTGGGGGGCGGGGTGAGAGGAGAGGGAGAACATTCCGGGCAGCAGGAACAGTATGACCAAAGGGGCTGAGACATGAAACAGTGCCAAGAAGGATTGGGAAGTGCACAAAGTTTGGTGTTACTAGAGCACAATGTCAAGAGTCAAGCATTTCAGGAGATGAGGCAGGACAGGCCGTAGGAGCCAGTTGGATCAGACTTAGAGGCTTATGGCTTATATATTTATATCTCTCTATAAGGCACTTAGGGAGGTAGGTCTATATAAACTATTTATAACAGGTAAATTCTACATGTTGCTTCTAAACTTGGACTTGGGGCTTACAATATGGCATGTAATACATTCCTTCCAATTGCTGTTTTCACCAGAATATGATGAAAACATTAGTTAAGGTAATATATAATTGATAATTAGCACTCTCACTTTTAATAACTTGAGTGTTTGAAGGATAGAAATGTGAAGTGTCATTTGTGACTTTTGAGGCGGGGGATTCTGTATGAAGTTTGATAGTAGAGATGGGCTTTGACGGGATTGAGACATCCAATGAGAAGAGTCAAGAGGATCACTACAAATGTGTGGCCTTGAACCTTTCAGTACCTTCTTCATATATTTTACACAGTAGAAAGCCAAGTGCTTTCTATTCACAGCTTCATTTTCCGCAATTATGTGTATGATAATGAACAAATACATTTTCATCAATATTTGGTTTGTATTTCTTTGTTGGCATTGCAATTAAGTTTTGGCTTCCTTCCCCTCTCCACTCCTTTGATTTGATATATCATGTGTTATTCATAGCTTATGCAATATCTGATGTTAATATTTAGCTCTAAAAAATTTTACATTTTTACCATGGAATACTATGCAGCCATAAAAAATGATGAGTTCATGTCCTTTGTAGGGACATGGATGAAATTGGAAATCATCATTCTCAGTAAACTATCGCAAAAACAAAAAACCAAACACCGCATATTCTCACTCATAGGTGGGAATTGAACAATGAGAACACATGGACACAGGAAGGGGAACATCACACTTCGGGGACTGTTGTGGGGTGGGGGGAGGGGGGAGGGATAGCATTGGGAGATAGACCTAATGCTAGATGACGAGTTAGTGGGTGCAGCACACCAACATGGCACATGTATACATATGTAACTAACCTGTACATTGCGCACATGTACCCTGAAACCTAAAGTATAATAATAATAAATAAATTTAAAAAAAAATTTTTACATTTTTACTCCAAAAATATGTTTTCTAAGTTTGAGTGTTGTCCAGTAGATTTTAACTCTGTCTTTTTGTGGTGTTTCCTCTTCCTTGGAAATTAAGCATTAGGACCCAAAACACCCTAACCACAAGAGCTTAAAATTCCCAGAGAAGAATTAGATGTGAAAGAAACAACTCTGTAACTTACTTGAACTTTAATTAGCCTGAAAGTGGAATGTCAGGGAGAAGTCTGCAAGGAGGCTAGGAAAACAGAGCAAAGCAGAATATCAGCATATTTCCAGCACTGTGCAGGGGAGATCATACCCTTATTGAGGGGTCCATGCTTACTAAACAACTTTTTAATTATCACTCATGGATTTGCCTGTAGAAGTTGCCAATCTAATGGTTCAAATATACAGACTTCTTGGCCCTTATATTTTTGTTTTTCTTTCTTTCTTTTTTTTTTTTTTTCTTTTTGAGATGGAGTTTTGCTCTTGTTGCCCAGGCTGGGGTGCAGTGGTGTGATCTCAGCTCACTGCAACCTCTGCCTCTGGGGTTTAAGCGATTCTCCTGCCTCAGCCTCCCAAGTAGCTGGGATTACAGGCACCCGCCACCAAGCCTACCTAATTTTTGTATTTTTAGTAGAGACGGGGTTTCACCATGTTGGTCAGGTTGGTCTCGAACTCCTGACCTCAGGTGATCCCACCCCCCTTGGCTTCCCAAAGTCCTAGGATTACAGGTGTGAGCCACTGCGCCTGTGAACTTACCTGTTTTTTATTTTGGGCTGAGTTTCTGGTGTTAGGGGAATCACAAGGACAGTACTGTTGTGAAGTCCCCAGAGTGATTCTCTAGGCTCAGGCCAGTTCCTGTGTTCTTGCTTTGGGACCTAGGGACTCTGCTGGTGGCATTTCTTTCAAATCCTCTTAGCACAGACTGTCCTTTGGTCTTTAATGTCCTCAGCCTAGCGTGGATGTACATTCTTCAACTGTCCCTTTCTTTTCTGTTCAGAAGCAGTGGAATATTGCTAGCAACTATGGGAAAGTCTTCAAGACATTTTTAAAAATCAACTTTCAGAAGTTTAGGTAATCCTAGTTTTGGTTTCTGGTCTATTTGACATTCTTAATTCTCTTGTTAAGCCTCTTTCAGCTTCTAGCTCCTGTTGTTTATACTGGGAAGTATTTTGCCCTTGGAGGAGGGAGTTTTAGGCTAATTATATATTCTATATAATGCACATTTTATATAATTGAAAAAATATAAAACAGTACACTTTGTGGTTCAGAGGTCAGGGATAGGGCAAGGGGTTATGTGTATGTTATGTTTTATTGTCTGTGTTTAAATGTGTGACTACGTGAGCTTGCCTTTAGTACATCCATACTCTCTCGGCTCAGACAGTCCTTACACCCTGAGATTTCATGGCACATGATAAATGGGTATAATTATCTGTGATGGATGGTTGGCTGGATAGATGGATGAGATAGGATGGATGGATGGATGGATGGATGGATGGATGAGATGGGCTGAGATGGATGGATACATGGATATATGAATAGATGAACAAATGATAGGGCTGCTCCATCTGCTTGGTCAGTTTTCTCACTAAACTATTATACTAGTGATATGAATTTCAGTTGATTTCAGGGGTGCCTCCTGAAGCTTGGAAGCGTTTTCCTAAGCCCAGGAGGATTTCTTAAGCTTCAGAGATCTAGAAGTGATAACTCCTTAGCTTGGCTATGGAATGTACTAAAATATTGTTCTAGTAGTTTGTGAAAGTGAGGCCAAACAGACTCCATTGTAACCCTCAGTGTACTGGGGTAATGTTTTTCATTGGGAGCCCAGATTTTTTTTTTTAAAATTTTCCTTCTTGGGGATTGTGTACACTTCTGTAGAAGATACTTTTCTTCTCCCCTCTGCCCCAGAAGAGAAATGCCCTTCGAATTTTGTATTGTATTTTCTAGACTGGGTTGTTTTATAATAAGAATAATGTCATCAGTAAATAGTTATCCATCTTTTGAAAGATCTACCTTTTAATGTTTTCTCAGATTCTTCTTTATAGAAAATAACGTTAACAGTGTAAGAATTCCATACATGAGTCTTCACATTTTTGTCAGTGAAAACAGAATTATTTTTTAATTTTTAAAAATTATGCAGTATTATTTATTTTATTTTAATTTCCTTATTGTTACATATTACATGTACATATTTTGGGGGCATATGTTATAGTTTGATACATTCATATAATCACATCAGGATAATTAGGATATTTGAGTCTTCACATATTTGTAAACTAGATTTCAGTTTACACTTGATAATAAACCTTGTTACAATGTCTTTGAGGTAACATTTGCCATTTGTGTAAGTAGATCATTGTTTATAGTCACATCATTTATAAGTCTAACCACTTCAAGATTAAAGACCAGGCTCATTCATGCTCTGTTTAATAGTCCCATTTATCAGACATTGTCTCTGGTACGTGGTAGGCACTTCACAGTCCCTTGATTCTAAAAACAATGTGGTAACCTTCCTGTAAAGTTGTGACTTGGATTATTTTCTGGCCAGAACACAGAACAAAGCATTCCAGAGAAACCTTGGTTTGTTTATCTACTTTCTTCAATGCGCTCATTTTTTCAGCCCTGTCAGTGTGGTTATCAGGAGGAGAAATTGGTTGTAAGAAGACTATTTTCTGCATCTACTTTCTCTTCAATATGTTTTGTTTTCAACAGCGTTATTATAGAGTCACATAAACTGGAAATCTTTTTCTGTTTTGTTTCCTTTTTCAGAGATTCATAGTGTTTTAAATATCTAGGTATCTTCAGATGACTTGAACTACCAAAGGTTTATGTTACATGACTTAATCTACCAAAAACATGTTTATGTTTTAGAAAAAAATTCTATTTAAAAATGAAATGACAATTCTAAAGTATTTCTAGCAATTTGTACGATTCACTAGCTTAGTAAACTGTTTTTACCAGATTGGCAAAAAGTGATTTGGCTCCAAAATGACATTTAGATAATCAAGTCTCTGAAAACAACCTAATTTCTACTCCAAGGAATGTACAAATTTGTGATGTATTTGTTTGATAGAATAGAGCATTTAAAAAGAATGAACCAGATCTTTAGGCACCATATGGATAGACCTAAAAATTAAAAATATAGAGTGATAAACACAAATTTCAGAATATTATGTATTTGCTATTCAAATGTTAACCACTTAAAACAATATCATATACCCTATAATGTTTATGAATATGTGTGTGTGGGTATGTGTTTATATGTGTGTATATATAAAAAGGGGACTGACTATGTATCAAATCCATGATACTAGGAGGAGAGGAATGGGGGTAGGGAAGGGACCATAAATTAGTTTAAAAATATCTTTCAGAAGAGATGGTTATTTTTGGTAATGAGCTCATGGGCATTTATTAAATTAACATTTGGACCTCTATTAATGTTTTTGTGATAAATATGCATAATATTTCCTAATGAAATAGATCACAACTAGGAGCCATACATTTATCAAGATTCTGGGAATGAGACTGAAGCTATTGTTAGGCACACCTAATACTTCATGATGTCATTCTGTGCAAATTGAAAATTAACAGAATGAATTTTGAACATGAGGAAAGCTTCAAGTTGATCTCACTCTTGTGAAGCTGTAGTAGCCTACAGGTTGGGAATAAGGACCCTGGCAGCAAACTGCCTAAGACCAAAGCAGCCTTGATACCTTTTAGCTTAAGACCTTGGGCAAGTCATTTAACTTCTCTAGGTCTCAGTCTCCTTTTCTGTAGAGTCAGAATAGTAGTGCATATCTCCGTCTCAGTGCTATTATGGGGATTATATGAGTTTGTGCCTGTGAAACCTGGAATGTAGTAAGTGTGCAAAAAAGATTAGCTATTATTTTCTTTTCTTATTTGTATTTATTTATTTTTTTGAGACAGAGTCTCTCTCTGTCTCCCATGCTGGAGTGCAGTGGTGAGATCTCAGCTCACTGCAACCTCTGCCTCCGGGTTCAAGCGATTCTCTTGCCTCAGCCTCCTGAGTAGCTGGGATTACAGGCACCTGCCACCATGCCTGGCTAATTTTTTGTATTTTTCGTAGAGATGGGGTTTTGCCATGTTGGCCAGGCTGGTCTCGAACTCCTGACCTCAGGTGATCTGCCTGCCTTGGCCTCCCAAAGTGCTGGGATTACAGGCGTGAGCCACCGCGCCCGGCCTGCGCTATTATTATTTTCATCACCGCCCCTGCTGTCTGCAGCCTCAGTTCTTTGAGTGTACCATTTTCATTCTCACCTCAGAATCTTTGCAAATGCTTCTTCCTCTGCCTGGAATGTTCTTTCTTTCTACCCTGTCTTATCTGATTAACTCCTCTTCATCCTTCAGAGACACTTCCTGTCCTTCCCTATCTGGATCAGTCCCTCGTCACCCTACAGTTGGAACTTGATGATTACTTGTGAACTACTTGTTAATTTCTGCCTTTCTTGATGAACTGTAAACTGTTTTTCTTCTTCGCTGCTGTATCTCCAAAGCCTAAAACAGTGTCTGGCACAGAGTAGTTAGTGAGAAATTCTTTATTGAAGTAATCAACAAAGTTACTATAGAAGGTGAAAACATTCAGAGTTAAATTTACCGAGAAATGATTTTGAAATTCACTTTGCCTTAAGGATCAATCCACTGGTTTTAGGAAATAAATCTAGGATTGTTTGATTTCATAAAAAAATCTACGATATGTATTGATTTATTTGTAATAATTATAAGTTGCCCTAAATTAAGATTCACCTCATATTTGTAACTTAGCTCTAGGAAATCATCTGATTGATAGTGGTATATGTGTTGTCACATTTTCATTTGCTGTGGAGAGCAGGAGAGATTCAACACGGGAATTTTAAGGTTTGATATATGCTCATCTGATTGTTCACCCTTAAGCTAACTCATTTCTTTCTTCTAAAAATAGCAGAAAAGGTAAGGGAAAAAAATCAGATTGTAGAGGATATTTCCTAAGGGCCAGAATAATCCAGGCTTATTCAGAATAAATTGGCATAATAAGTATTTGAAAACAGAACTTTCAAATATCAGATGAAATGTTATTTATAACTTTTAAGCAAACTAAAACAGTAAACTCTTTGGAAGGGGGACTTTTAGAATCAGGAAAGACAGAAACTTGTTCCCCCTTAGTTGTAGTTTTATTTACTCTGGGAGAAAAACATAAGAATGCTTTCAAGTGTAAGGAAGGGCTGTGGATTCAGATATCAGCATACTGCTCCAAGAAAGACATCAGAGAGTTTTGAACTGATTGAAAGCCCAAATCTATTAGATCAGTTGAGGAGCAGAGCAAAATATGACCAAGCAATAAACGAGTACCTTCAAAGCTTTTAAGAAATTCTTATAGTTTGTATAGGTGGTTGGGAGGTGAAATTCCAGGGCTAGGAATATAATGTAAAGCCCTACAATGAAAAAGAAGACTGCAAATTGTGGCCTTAGGGGACTTTCCCTGCCCCGTTCAGAGACACATGATTTTTTTTAACAGAAATCCCTGGAAAAATTACTTTAGAGCCATGTTTTCTTGCATCCTGCACTTTCATTAATGGTACTATACTGAAATCACAAATTCATTCATTCTTTTCTTCATCAGAGCACATTTACTTAGTTCTAAGTACTTTCCAAGCTCATAAGAATAAGGTCACCATTCTTCTATGGAAGTGAAACATCTCTTCTTTAGAATTGTGCAAAATTAATTACTGGTTGGGGTATGACCTTGGGGGTATAGGACACAACATGTTTTTGGACATTTGAATGTGTGGACTCACAAAACCCTGCTAATAACCACTTAACCTATTTATTAATCATCTGCCTCAAAATCAGGGCTGAAGACTTTTGCAATAATGTAGTTAGAAGACTCTGTACAGTGACCATACTTTGGGAAACCCTGGTTTAAATAACATTCTAATGTTCCTGTTCACCCTACATTCTTGCCACTCAAAGCAGGGGCTTCAGACTAGCAGCACTGGCATATTTTTTTTTGCATCATTTGGGAGCTTGCTGGAAATGCAGATAACCAGGCCCTGCCCTAGACCTGCTGACTCAGAATCAGCAACTTAACAGGATGCTCAGGTGATGCCAGTGGCTATTAAAGTTTGTTAAGCACTGCTCTGCACACTCCTGCCAAATGGACTTTAGAACATACTAGTAATGTGTGACCCACTTTCCAAGAATGCATCCTGTATTAGGCAGTCCAAATATTAGCAAGGTCTTCCTAGTACTGAGCTCAAACTTAACTCCTTGAATTTTGCATGCGCTGGCCTTGGCATAACTGCTTGGTAGCCATCAGAACCAGGCAAAATCCTCTTCAGCCTCCCAGGTTCAAGGAATTCTCCCTGCCTTATCCTCCTGAGTAGTTGGGATTACAGGTGCCCGCCACTACACCTGGCTAATTTTTGTATTTTTCATAGAGACGAGGTTTTGCCATGTTGGCTAGGCTGGTCTCCAACTCCTGACCTCAGGCAATCCTCCTGCCTTGGCCTCCCAAAGTGCTGGGATTACAGGTGTGAGCCACTGCGCTCGTCCCAGACTGAATAATCTTAAAAGGACCCTTCCAACTTTAAAATTGTGATGGATTCTTTAGTAATAAATAATAGTGGATAGAAGATGATAGAAACTCAGGAACTGTACTTTCTATACATTTAAGGAGAGAATAATGCTGAGGCACAAATATATCATGATCCATAATTTCTTTAGGTTCAAAATTTTGTCCCATGGTGAAGACTTCTCTAATAGTAGGCATTAAACAGCACTCCTTTGCTTTTCTCTTGATTTCTAAATGGGTTTGCTACTTAACACTTCAAAAGTGAAATGTATATAGAGATATATGAAAATAAGCACTTTCAGTTTCTTTGAAAATTGAAACATTTATGTACTTAAAAAAATTCTCTGTAATCTACAATTCAGCACATCAGCTGATTTTGTTTTTCTTTAATGCCTTTCAGTACAGTACATTCTCATTTAATGTCATTAATAGGTTTTTGGAAACTACAACCTTAAGCAAAGCATTTTTGTTCATTGTCATTTTATTATTGATGAAAAAAATTAGTTTTGGTGTACCTTACTTTGCTTAAAGTCATAGTTTCCAAGAACTTATGAACAGTAAGTGAGGATTTACTATAAGGTGTTACATACACATATATCTAACAAATGGAAATAATCTTCAGGTAGTCAACTTTTAAAAATTTTATTTCTTTGGTAAAATCTATTTTTTATGTTACTATATGATTTTCATAATCAAGCATAATTATTTCCCTGTTTAAGAAATATTAGAGTTCGTAAATGGCTTATGAAATAAAATATTTGCCAATTTTAAGGTATTTGTTTTCTAAGAATTTTTAAAAATAAATATATTCTAACAGAGACCATAGCAGCAGAAAAACCCTACCTTCATCCTCTTAAGGTCCCAGCTGGGTCCAAGAATTAAATTGACATAAGTTAGATTAACAGGAGAAAAGCATGCACATTTATTTTACAAGTTTTATATGGCATGGGAGCCCTCATAAAGAAGTAAAGACGCAAAGAAGCAGTTAGAGCCAGTTACGGGCATGGCTCATTTTATTGTATTTCATAGATATTGTGCTTTTTACACATTGAAGGTTTGTGGCCACACTTTGTCCAATAAGCCTATTGGTACCATTTTCCCAACAGTATGTGCTCACTTCTTACCATTGTGTTACATCTTGGTAATCTTAATATTTCAAATTTTTTCAGTATTATTATATCTGTTACAGTGATCTATGATCACTGATCTTTTTATAAAATATATAATTTTTTTCTTTCTTTTTAAATTTTATTTATTTATTTATTTTATTTTGTTGAGACAGAGTCTCGCTGTGTTGCCCAGGCTGGAGTGCAGTGACACCGTCTCGGCTCACTGCAACCTCTGCCTCCCAGGTTCATGCCATTCTCCTGCCTCAACCTTAGGAGTAGGTGGGACTACAGGTACCCACCACCACGCCCGGCTAAGTTTTTGTATTTTAAGTAGAGACAGGGTTTCACCATGTTAGCCAGGATGGTCTCGATCTCCTGACCTCGTGATCTGCCTGCCTTGGCTTCCCAAAGTGCTGGATTACAGGCGTGAGCCACCGCGCCCAGCTGGTCACTGATCTTTGATGTTACTATTGTAATTGTTTTGGGACACCACAAACTACACCCCTATAAGACAGTCAACTTAATCTATAAATGTTTATGTGTTCTGAATGGACCACCAACCAGTTTTTTCCCTGTTTTTCTTCCTCCCCTTGGGCTTCCGTATTCTCTGAGACACAACAATATTGAAATTAGTCCAATTAATAATCCTCCAATAGCCTCTAAGTGTTCAAGTGAAAGGATGAGTTGCACATCTCTCACTTTAAATCAAAAGCTAGTAGTGATTAAGCTTAGTGAGGAAAGCATGTTGAAAGCCCATACAGACCAGAAACTATGCCTCTTGAGATAGTTAACCAAGTTGTGAATGCATAGGAAAAGTTCTTGAAGGAAATTACAAGTGCTTCTCCAGTGAATACACAAATGGTAAAGTGAAAGCCTTATTGATGATATATAGAGAGTATTAGTGGTCTGAATAGAACATCAAACAAGCCACAAAATTTTCTTGAGCCAAAGCCTGACCCAAACAAGGCTCTAACTCTTTTCCATGAAGACTAAGGGAACCTGCAGAAGAAAAGTTGGAAGTCATGAGGTTTGAGGAAAGAAACTGTTTCCATAACACAAAAGTGCAAGGTGAAGAAGCAAGTGTTAAAGAAGAGGCTGCAACAAATTATCCAGATCTAGCTAAGATAAATGATGAAGGTGGCTACACTGAACAATAAATTTTCATTGCAGACAAACAGTCTTCTGGTGGAAGAAGATGCCTTCTAGGACTTTTATAGCTAGAGAGGAGAAGTCAATGCCTGGCTTCAAAGCTTCAAAGGGCTGGCTGACCCTCTTGTTAGGGGCGAATGCAGCTGGTGACTTTTAAGTTGAAGCCAGTACTCATTTACCATGCCAAAAATCCTACAACCCTTACAAATTATGCTAAATCAGCCAAGTGTGGTAGCTCACGCCTGTAATCCCAGCATTTGGGAGGCCAAGGCAGGAGGATCACTTGAGCACAGGAGTTTGAGACCAGCCTGGGAATCATAGGGAGAACCCATCTATTAAAAAATAATTGCCCTAAATCTAGTCGGCCTGTGTGCTATAAAGGAACAGCATGGTTTACTGAAGAGTTTAAGCCAGTTATTGAGACCTGCTGCTTAGAAGAAAAACATTGTTTTCAAAATATTATTGCTCTACAGTGCACCTAATTACCCAAGAGCTCTGGTGGTGTTGCATGAGGAGTTTAATGTTGTTTTCATGCCTGCTAAAACAACGTCTGTGCTGCAGTCTATGAATCAAGGAATAATTTCAACATTCAAGTCTTATTATTTAAGAAATATAGTTTGTAAAGCTCTAGGTGCCACAGATAGTGACCCCTCTGATGGATGTGGGTAAAGTAAATTCAAAGCCTTCTGGAAAGAATTCACCATTCTATATGCCATTAAGAACATTTGTGATTCATGGGAGGTCAAAATACCCACTTTAACAGAAGTTTGGAAGAAGTTGATTACACCTCTCATGGATGACTTTGAGGGCTTCCAGATTGTAGTGGAGGAGGAAACTGCAGATGTGATGGGAATAGCAAGAGAACTAGAATTAGCAGTAGAGCCTGAAGAAGTGACTGAATTGTTACAAACTCATAATAAAACTTTAATGAATGAGGATTGCTTCTTATGCAGGAGCAAAGAAAGTGATTCCTTGAGATGAAATAAACTCCTAGTGAGATTGCTCTGAACTTTGTTGAAATGACAACAAAGGGTTAGGAATAGTAGATAAATTTAGTTGATAAAACAGTGGCAGGGTTTGAGAGGACTGACTAATTTTGAAAGAAGTTCTGTGGCTAAACTGCTATCAAAGAGCATTGCATGATACAGAGAAATCTTTCGTGAAGGGAAATGTCAGTTGACACAGCAAACGTCATTGTTTTATTTTAAGACATTGTCACAGCCACCCCAACCTTTAGCAACCACCAGCCTGATAAGCACTCAGCCATAAGCACTGAGTCAAGATCATCCACTAGCAAAAAGATTATAAGTCAATGAAGGCTCATATGATCATTAGCATTTTTAGCAGTAAAATATTTTAAAATTAAGATACGCACGTTGTTTTTTAGACACAACGCTATTACTGCACACTATAGACAGTTGTATAAACATAACTTACATCCATTGGGAAACTGAAGAATTTGTGACTTGCTTTATTGTGATATTTGCTTTATTGCAGTGGTCTGGAACTGAACATGCAATATCTCTTCAGTGTGTCTGAACTTATTTTTTATTTATTTGTTTTTTTTTTTTTTTTTTTTTTGAGACAGAGTCTTGCTCTGTCGCCCAGGCTGGAGTGCAGTGGCACAATCTCAGCTCATTGCAACCTCCGTCTCCCGGTTCAAGCAATTCTCCTGCCTCAGCTTCCCGAGTAGCTGGGACTACAGGTACCTGCCACTGCTCCTGACTGATTTTTTGTCTTTTTAGTAGAGACTGGGTTTCACCATGTTAGCCAGGATGGTCTCGATCTCCTGATCTCGTGATCCACCCGCCTCGGCCTCCCAAAGTGCTGGGATTACAGGCGTGAGCCACTGTGCCTGGCCTGAACTTATATACTAGATTGAACATAATAAACTGTGAAAATGCAGCTAAATTGTGTGGGGAGGCTTAAACGATAAGAGTTATTTCAACAAGCTCTGTCTCAACATCTTGTCTTTGAAGATAAGGATGTTGCCATTTTTTCTAGTATAGGGAGGGTATCTTCCATGTGGGAATTTCATTTTCTGCTTTTAAGAAACAGCACAAGGGTTAATGAGATATTCATGCAGCTTCTATTTTTCAAGTGCCTTTAACTTAAATAGGCAAAATACTGGAATATTAATACCATAATAATGGACTTAATATACCCCATAAACCATGCTGTTCTTTTATAGCACACAGGCAGAGTAGATTTAGCATAATTGTTTTTAACGTCTTAAAGAGCATGCATTTTGTGTGTGCGTGTCTGTGTGTGTGTGTTAGTCTTGTGTAAAAATAGCGGTAGCAAGAGAGGTTTGAGATTTTTTTCAAATTTTTTTTTTTTTTTTTTAGAAAGTAGCCCACGGCACATTTTTAAACTAGTTGTTCTAATACTTCACCCACACTTCTTTTTCCCTCACTTTCTTCTAGATATTTTTATTCTTCTTGATCTCCTCCTCATTCTCCTCTCTCCTTCTGTCCCTTCCTCTTCTAATGATTTTCAGAGAAATAGCTACTTCTCTCACCTCACCTCTGCATTTCAAAATAAAGCTGTGTGTATGTGTGGAGAGAAGCTGGAAAAGAAGACAGATGGTTCTTTCATTACCAGGTTACTTGGGATTAATTGAGCTGGGTATGTTATTATTTTTAAGGAGACTGAGCTGGGTCCTTTGGAAAGCCAGTTCTGAAAGGCAGACAGTAATGTAATATGTACTGTTGGATTTTTTGTTTTGTTTTTGTGTTTGGTAATTTCATCATCCTGTAAAGCATTTTTTAGGAGATCAGAAGTGAGTTTACTAAAATGGCGTTTTCCTTAAAGTTTTTAAAATGACTTTACATTTTTCTGGGGCAGCTGAACCATTCTTAGAAACATACTATCTTTATGTTTTATTTCAGCATTTGCAAGTGAGGAAGCAGCACAACCCTGGGTCTTAGATAATTTCTAACAGAGAGGCCCCAGCAATTCAGCAGGCAGCGTCCTGAGTCTTTGGCAGCCTGGTCCCTCTTTAGCAAATTCTCCACCTTTGCCAACAGAGGGTCTTTAGGACACAGATTCTTAAAAGTGCAGGTAAGCAAAGGCAACACCACCATTGTCTCAAATTGCTTAAATGTAAACTTGAGCACTTGTAATGTTCTTATACAATGTTTCTCTTGTGGGTGATGTTAAAATCCCCTCTTCTATGAATACAGGTGCCTGCTATTTTTTCTCTTACTAGTTTTGCAGGCTGGGAGCCTATAAGACTGCTAATGTAACCCATGACCCTTCAGCATATCCCACAGTTGAGCTATGAGAGTCTTAAATATTATTTTTATTCTCAATTGAATGGGACTTCTTTGGGACTCTTCTTAACCAATACATAAGTGAGGAGTAAGAAAACTCTTAAAATTAGAACATTATATGCATCACAAATATTATAGAAATTCTGCTGTTAACCAGCTTTATATTGGGCAAGAGGGTTTCCCTCTTTGGGCCTTGTTTTCTCAATAGAATTAATTCCAGTTCTCTCTCTGTCTTTAAGTGCAACAATTAATGATAGTTTCATTAAAGTACCTTCTAATTTTTTAGGCTGATTTTTCTTACTTTTTTGGAATCCTATGCACAGATTTCAGACATCAATGTATAACTTTATTCTGAAAAAAGATCTAGTTTTCAGATGTCTACCAGGAATGAACTACATGTTTTACCCATGAATATATGCAGGCACTCAATGATTTATTAAGGTTCATCAGCGAATGATTATTCTAGCAAATTTGTTTGGAGATCTTTTTGGGAAAGACACTTAATGACTGATAACATTATGCTTTAGTAGTGCTGGCCAATATGGACACTCATAATGGTCTTGTGATTTAGTCCTAGGGAACCTCTTAAGCTCTTGCTTGTTCCCACTGAGATTGCTCATGAGGGTTTCAAAGTCCTTCCCCAGCATGGTCCTTAGCCACTGGACTTGCAGAACTCTTGAGGACCTGAATCAAGGCTGGAGGTAGGGCTGGATCCTCAGGTTTTATTGCCAGCAACACCTCAATTTAGTGGAACCTGGACTGTAATCATCTTGATGATTTGTAAAGCTGTTTTTCTTGTCAATCTTTACCGTTTCTGGCATCAAAAAGATGGAAGTATTTTGAGAGTCTTTGTGATGCTCCTGGACTCTAGTACGTGCTTGGGTTCAAGTCCCAGCTCTGTCACTTACGATTTGGGTATCCCGGGGGAAGTTATAACTTCTATGTGCTTTGGTGTCTTTATCTGTATGATAGGGATGACGATAAAGCCTTTCGTAAAGGTTGGTTTTGAGGATTAAAATAAGTCTATGTCTAAAGCATTTAGAACTGTTCTATCACATAAGTGTTTAGTTAATTTTAACTGCTTTTTCTTTTTTTTTTTTTTTTTTGAGACGGAGTCTTGCTCTGTTGCCCAGGCTGGAGTGCAGTGGCGCGATTTTGGCTCACTGCAACCTCTGCCTCCCGGGTTCAAGTGATTCTCCTGCCTCAGCTTCCCAAGTAGCTGGGACTACAGGCAGGCACCACCATGTCCAGCTAATTTTTGTATTTTTTAGTAGAGCGGGGTTTCACTATATGTTGGCCAGGCTGGTTTCGAGCTCCTGACCTCTAGTGACCCACCTGCCTTGGCCTCCCAAAGTGCTGGGATTACAGGCATGAGCCACCATGCCCGGCCCTAATTTTAACTGTTTTTATTGGCACCTGTCGCACAGTGTTTATTCTTCTGTCCTTATTCTCTAGCCTAGGGTGAGAAAAATTCCAGTCTTTATCCTTACCTTGTTAAACATTGCTTGAGTCACCATGGTATTTGCTTCAACACCTAGGACACAATATCTGAATCCTTCTCAACATTATAATGGATCCAAATGAGAATGAAACCTATTTCATGAAACCTGTTTGCCAACTCAGATTATTTATGGAGTTCTTGATTTTTATTTTTTTGCTCCAAAACATAAATTTGAAATGTTGTTTACAAATCTGAGTTTTTTGTTTGTTTTTACTAAATTTCAGAGTAGTTTTATTATGAAAAGCATAAAAAAGATATGGTTTCTATAGCCAGAAATAGGGTCTAATTCTAAGATGAGTTTTGTCAGTGAATTGTTACTATTTTGAATGCCTTTCACTTTATATTCAAAAGCAGATGAGTAAAGCTTCCTGTCACAGATACTTTAAGATGTTAAAATGATTGTGCAGCAATAATAGCACAGTAATGGAAACTTAATTTTTTGAGGCTATTATTAGCACACAATCATGAGTTCTTTAGCATCTCTACTGGGACATTAGGAAGCTAATTTTTTAGGGAGGCCTTGGTGCATGGGAAGCTAATACTTCACTAATTTTAAAAGAAGAATTAAAACAAGATTAGGAGAGTCTTTACCATGTGCCAGATACTTACCTAAGTATTTTATATTTACTACTTGTAATAGCTCTATTAGGAAGTATTATTATTTCTTATTTTACAGCCAAGGAAGCTGAAGTATAAAAAGATTAGGCAGATTCCCAGGGTGATACAACTCATCAGAGGAAGAGCTGAGACTCAAACTCAGGGGGTCTGATTGCCAAACAAACAATCTTAACACCCAATTATGCTACTACCTACAAAGAATAAATTGCCAATGAATTATTAAGACCAAATCATGGAAGTCTTAAATACCAGGCAAAGTGACAAGATGAGAGCCGCACTTTGAGGATTTTATGCCAAGTACAGCGTGTGGGCTGGTTTAAAGGGAAGAAAGATTAGAGATCATTGCTAGTAGCTAAGGTGAGAAGTAATGAGGACATGGGTTTAGGAAACAGGATTAAGATAACAGCTTGAAAACACCTGTATTTAGGTGGACAGAGGAAAAGGAAATCTAGAAACACAGGCAGAGAAGTAGAGGAGGGAGGCCGTGTAGTGCCACCCAAGGGGAGATTCTGGAACTGAAAACCATAGAGATCAGAGAGGACTGGAACAAAAACAAAGATGAGTGGGTTTGGAGATAGTAATTCATTTATTCATTTATTGACTTTTTTACTCATGAAATAAGTAAATATTATTATGCACCCATAATGTGACAGGAATTATGCTGGAGGGGAACCCATGTAAAATGTTCTTCTTTATTACCAACTTTGCTACTTATTAGCAAGATAGCCTTTGACAAGTTTTTTTTTGTTTTGTTTTAAACTTTTCAAAATCCTGGCTGCCTCTTCTGTAGTATGATACATAAGTCCTCACTGTGTCTAAATGCCCCCAACTCTTGCGGTCTTCCCAGCTCTAAGATCTGTAATTCTTGGGTTCAAGTTGTAAATTGCAATAATTGGAAATGTTGTAAATATGTGGCCAGTGATTCAGTTGGCACTTAGGTGAATCAGAAGGAGATGCAAGATAAGGTGTGTGTCCTATAGGTGTAATGTGAATGGAGGAATCTTACATATTTTCCCTCAAAAATACCGGTAGTGTCATACTGACATTATAGTAGATGGAAGGATGAGACTGAAAATAATACAGGAAAGATAGTGTCCAGGGAATTAAAAAAAAACAAAAACAAACAAACAAAAACCCCCCGCAAACATTCCCTAGAGTGGTGAGGGAAATTTTTCTCAAAGCCACTTATTTTCAAAGGGAATCTGACTAGTTTCTTCAGAGAAACTTCTGTTGATTGAAAACTTTCAAAGGTCAAGCCCTAAAGACTCTTAAAAGATGTAGCATAAAACTTAGAATGAGCTGCCAGTTCCCCTCAAAAACTGTTTTCTGTGAAGCCCTGATCTTCTCGGCTGGATACAATTCTTTTTTTCTCTGACCTTCTCCAGCAGTGCTTCTCAAACACACAGATCACATGGGGTTCGCCAAAATCCACTTGACTCAGTGGATCAAAGGTTGGAGCTGAGACTCTGCAGCTCTACCAACTTCCCAGGTGAAGCCAGTACTGCTGGTCCATGGACCACACTTTGAATAACAGAGGTGTAAAATAGTTTGCTTTAATTCTCATAGCAGATAATGGAAATAATTTTGAAACAGTGTAACATCTCCTTCACAAGACTGTGAGCTCTATTCTCCATATCCTAAAGTCGAGTACATACACATTATGAAATGCTTGATATTAATAGATAAGAGATTCTTACCTCGGTCAGTGATTCGTATTATTCAATAGCAGTAATAATTTGAATTGGTATAGGTAGGGCTTTTTTTTAAACTGAGATAAGCACCAGCATGCAATATAACTGAGATAGGCACCAGAATGCAATATAAAGTTTTCATATAAAGTTAAACGTGTTTACTATATGGCCCATGAAAACATATATCCACCCAAGAAGTTGCACTTGAATGTTTAATCCAGCTTTATTTGCAATAACCAAAAATTGCAAAGAAACCAAATGTATATTGCCTGGTGAACTGATAAATAAATTGTGGTATGACCATACAATGGGATGCTATTTAGCAACAAAAAGGAATGAACTCCTGGTACAAGCAACAACTTGAGCATTTTTAAAAAAAGTATTATGTTAATTGAAAGAAGTCAGAAGTAAGATATATATTATATGATTCAATTTCTATGAAATTTTAGAAAAGCAAAACTATAGTGATAGAAGTTAGAGACCAGGCTGGACAGTATAGTGAGACCCTGTCTCAAAAAAAGGAAAAAAATGAATAAAGCCGATTTTAAAAATTAGACACAGGCTGGGCATGGTGGCTCGTGCCTGTAATCCCAGCACTTTGGGAGGCCAAGGTGGGTGGATCACTTGAGGTTAGGAGTTCGAGACCAGCCTGGCCAACATGGCAAAACCCCATCTCTATTAAAAATACAAAGAATTAGCTGGGCATGGTGGCACGTGCCTGTAATCCCAGCTACTTGGGAGGCTGAAGCAGGAGAAATTGCTTGAACCTGGGTGGTGGAGTTGCAGTGAGCCAAGATCGTATCACTACACTTCAGCCTGGGCAACAGAGCAAGACTCCATCTCAAAAAAAAAAAAAAACAAAAAAAAACAAAAAACAAAAAACGTAGCCACAGTCTTCAACCTGTTAACAACATCTAATGCTTCTTGGAAGCTGATATCTTATTAGCAGGATGTTAATATGAGAATACAGGGACAATTTTTACTTTAAGAGAATAAATGGGCATGGAAAGAAAATGTGAATAAACAGTAGGAACAAAAGAAGTTCCCTAAAAGCTTACTTGTGTACTTGCAATGGACCTGAGTTTGAAGAGAGAGCCCTTGAAAACAGGAACTCCAGTTCTTTTATTTTTAGCATCCCATATAGTTGCTATTAGCTGAATGATTTTAGTGTGTCCCGCTGTGCTATTAAAGAAGAAAATTCTGCTGAGAAGTCATTTCTCTCCTTTTTATATTCTTTGCAGTGAGTACACCCCACTTTCAGGAGAGGATCTGGTCATCTGCTTTGGCAGAGGGCTTATCTTTAATTAAGTGAAAAGGTATGTCTGTATGTGCTAAGGATGATATCTGGTGAAAGCACTGGCTTTGTTGAAAAGCTGAAAGAGAAGGGTGTGTGTGCATATGCATGTAGGAACCAGCTTCATATCATTGTATTAGCAGAAGAGTTGGGGGAGGAGAGAGAAAGAAAGTTAGTTATACATGTTCCCTTTCTGCAATGCAGAAAGAAAATAGTTATATTCTTAGAAGTCAGTCAAAATGTATACAGCTGATCTAATTTGTTGAAATTACACAACTCAATATTTTTGGAGGGGGGCATAAATCAGATTGTCTGTTAATTTACTCAGCAATGTCAGAGTTTTTTCTTACCTTGTATTAAATAGCATTTGTTTATAACTTCAGATTAAATTTAGCCTTTTCATTGTAATATTGTATGTTTAAAAAATCTATATGTGCTGTTTTTTATTTCTTTAATTATGGCCTATTGGAGAATTTCTTCATCCTTCTAGCAGAAAATCCCATCAGCCAGACTACTGATTCCTTAAGATTTCTCTCTTTAATTATGAGATTAATAGCTTTTCATATTATATTTCTAAATAAGTGTGTTTGATAAATGCATAATTTAATGTGTATCATCCCCTTGTTTTATTTTTAAAAGATATTATTAAATGATTATTTCACAGTTCATGCTCTTAAAAATATGGTTATTATAGTTTTCTATAAGCCACAATTTAAAAGTGTGGGCTTTGAAATCAGATCTCAGTTTGAATTCTGGCCAGTGTTCTGGGTATTAAACATATCTAGCATGGGGATGAAAATATCCATGATTTCATCCTTATGTGAAAAAGGGCTTAGTACTGTGCTGGCCATTTAGTAAGTGGTTAATAAACTGTGCTATCATTTACATGATCATCGCTGCCAGAGGTTGTAGATCCTTGGGATATGAATGAAGCTGCTCTCACGTTTGGACTATGTAATTAGTAATAAGGACCAAACCTAAAAGAGAGGTAGTAAATGAATTGAGGAGGACTGAGGCCTTTCCATTCGTCACTGTGGAGTCCTGTACGTTTACATTAAGGCTTAGGTTATATGGAGATGGCTGGGTCTGTGAGGCTTAGGCTTAGGGGACCTATGAGGCTGGACCAAAAAAAATCTAGACATTAATGCATGGCTAGAGTTGGAGGTTCTGTTGTAGATTTGCTCATGTGGGCATGTGACTGCAGATTATAATCACAAACTGAGTAATAAGTACAAAGAGGAAGGAAGGCAGGATGTGAAATCCGTTGGCCATGTTCCACACAGTCTGGAGTTTATGTCAGTGTGAGCTGAGGACCAGCAGAGACTAGGATGGATGAGGGCCTGTCCAGGGGCTGAATGGACACAGGTGTCAGCACGGCCACCTGGTAAAGGTATGGAGGTGAGCCATGAACAAGGTTACCTGCTTAAGGGGAAGGTTGTGGCTGAAATCTGGATGCTGCTGAGATATTAGACATTAGGTGCCCACAGGCTGTGTGGAGGTAGATGGGGGATATGCTTCTCTTATTTGCACAAAGATGTGAGTTACTGAACAGCAGCATGTTGGGTGTGAGAAGAGACCTAGTAGTAGAAAAAGTAGGATGTCTGCCACTGAGGAAGCAGGAAACAGAAGGGTGCCTCACCCCAGAGTGGATGGGGACATGGTTTAGGATCCTAGTGACTAAAAAAAAAAAAAAAAAAAAATTGGAAGTTTGGCTGCAGAGCTGCTAGGGTGACTAGGAAAGAGAAGAACGCAGACATTGGAAAAGTATAGTATAGTTTAAGTACCCAGCAGCAGGAACCCAGGTCCAGTGGATGAGATGACAAAGATCACTACTGGATCCACAGGAACCTGACCCAACTGTTGAGCTGCTAGTCGAGGGCTCCTCAGACTCTTTCCGTGGGTCAGAATCAGTCCCAGTGCCTGGGGTGGCTGGGCTTGCAGATGGGCATTAGGAAGCACCTGCTTCCAGATTGAAACGGAACTGGGGATGGAGGAGACAGGCAGGTGAGGTTTGTGTGTGCTCGGCATCTGGAATAGAGAACGCCAAGGGTCTTTCTTCCTTGGTGTTGCATATTGACTGAGGTACCCACCGGGTTTTTCTATTAGGTTGGTTTTAAATGACAAAAACCACAATTACTTTTGCACTAACCTAATGCTTGATAAGTAGAACAATGTTTCTAGAATTATTGCTGAACATGCTTTTTTCTAGCTGGTTGGAGAAGCAAGCTCCCTTTGGTTTGAGAAAGCATTAGGAGAGTCTAAAAAAAAACCTGACATTTTTTCAATTGTTTCTCCATAGAGTTTGTTTTGTTTTCATAAACAATGCTAGCATGGTTGGGAGGAGCAGAACTGGGAACAGGGTTGGGAGTAACAGGCTTTTATTTCAGCTGAGTTTGAATCAAAAGTATTATAAGCTTTATCTCCATTTCATCAATTACTAGAATTGATATTGCTTAAAGAGCTTGCAGGATTGTCAAGTTGGAGAAATGTTCAGTAATGTTTAGTCTGGTAGCAAGTGGGGCCTGTGCTCACTTGTGAAAGCTCACATCTAGGGGGAGGTAGTATAACGCATGGGCTGTGGCCTGATAGAGACAGATTTGAGTCCTCGTTCTGCTACTTGTCGGCTCAACAAAGTCGTTGCTTCTCCCAGAGTTTTGGTTTCCTCCTCTATAAAATAGGAATTGTAAGTCTTCTACTTCTTTTGCAAGGTGGTTGTCAGGATGTCATGAGGTAATACACCAAAAGCAATTATCACATGCTTTGGCACAGGCTAAGCACTCATACATCTTAATGCTTCTAATCAGTTGTTATTCATTGAGCATTTACCACGTGCTAGGCATTTAGGGTAAAAAAAAAAAAATGATACAAAGCATCTAGTTATGGGATCTGTATCTGTTACAGTCTCTGTATTTCAGAAATTCTTCCATGGTTCTATTGTATGTCTTAGAGCAGTGATTCTCAAAATTTAGTGTGCATAAGAATCAAATTGGTGGATGCTGTTTAAATGCACATTCCTGAGCCCCAGAGATTCAGATTAAGTAGAGGCTCAGGAGTGTGCATGTTAACAAGTCCCCGGCCTGGTGCAGACTCTTGAGCCTGCCCTAGAGTCACCTCCTTTCACCAATATCTGAATTTACCCATCTAGACTTCAACATACCAATGGAACACCATTAGGAATTTTCAGATTAGAATGATCTCTTTTAGATTTGCCTTGTGCTTTTTATCTTGAGAGACAGGATAACACCAGGAATGGAACTCTGAGAAAGAAATGATCGAACCGTAAATCTATTTCTGTCTTCCTTAAACTATGTGACCTCAGACAACTCAACCTTATGAACTTTCAGTTTCCCTCATTCATCAAGAAGACAACACCTGCACACCCATCTTAACAAGCTTATTTTGAGCCTCAAATGGAGGGATGGACATATAAAAGATTTTTTATGAACTTTAATGCTCCACTCAAAATATGCTTTTGCTATTAAAGCAAAGTGAAACTGTTGTCAAGATTGAGTTTAATTTGGCATATATAGGTTAGTTATACATGGGTTACATGTCTTAGTTGGAGAATGTGTGAACATTTGTCCTCTGCCAATGAGTCCTTCTCTCCCTTGCCATCCTCTACCCACATTTTTGTAAAGGATGTTTTAGGGATCCTGATTTTAGGAGCATCTGCAGCCACAAAGCTGGCATTGGTCCTTTTTAATGTCAAGATCTTGAAAACTCTTTGTTTTGGTAATCAAAGCTATATTAAAGGGCCTTACGTCTTTTTAAAAGCAGATAACCTCTTAAATTCTGTTTTTTCTTTGAATGTTTTTGCTCAAAGCAAAATGCTCTTCCACTTATAGAATATAATTAGATAATTGGTTTATTTGTGGAAGCTTTTTCCTGTGAGCAAGCAGAGGAACCATGTTTATCACAAGGATATCCTGGCTGGCCCGTGTCCTTTGCAACTTAAATACTGAAGCTGTGAATTGTACATGAAATACGAGAGTGCCTTAACTTCCTAAATGTTTTTCAGGTGGTGTATGCAGTCGCTGTTCAAGAGTGGGTTCGTTTTATTGTTTGAAAACAGAGCATTCTCTCACACTTCTTCGTTTTTAATTAGACCACATATTAGTGAATGAAAAACAACAAAACAATAACATAAGTCTTGCTTACCCATACCTCCTCCGTGTTCTGTAAAATAATACAAAAATTGCCTAAAGAGTATGTTTTGGAGAATACATAGGAATTTTGACTCGTAAATACTGACTTCTTTCCCTAGACCTTCATATACTGTCTTAGATGTAAATACATTAAAAAATTTGCTGATACTGTTAAGTTTTATCCTTGTTGGATCTTTGCATAAATGTCATTCGTTGTTTTTTTTTGTTTTTTTTTGTGAGATGGAGTCTCACTCTGTTGCACAGGCTGGAGTACAGTGGCGTGATCTCGGCTCACTGCAACCTCTGCCTCTTGGGGTCAAGCAATTCTCTGCCTTAGCCTCCTGAATAGGTGGGATTGCAGGTGCCCGCCATCACGCCTGGCTAATTTTTTTGCATTTTTAGTAGAGACGGGGTTTCACCATCTTGGCCAGGTTGGTATTGAACTCCTGACCTAGTGATCCACCTGCCTCGGCCTCCCAAAGTGCTGGGATTACAAGCGTGAGCCACCGCGCCCGGCCAAATGATGTTATTCTTAGTGGAGCCTTAAATGTTTAATTTGAGCATTTAATAAGATGTTCATCACTATTTTGGCCCATGGTAAACTGCCTTCCAGGACAGTCTAATAACCCAAAGAGGTAGATGGTGTGTTCTCACTTGTAAACACGTGAGGACCCTCAGGTCAGAAGAGGTAGACTGATTTACCTTAGGCTCCCCACACCATATGTAGAGTTAGGCTGTGAATCTTGTCTTCTGATTTCCAACCGGTGTTGACTCTTCACAGGGATTATGTATACCTGATTAGAAGTATGTGTAAACTAAAGTTTGCTCATTAACTTGCTTATTTATTTGCTTTCTCCTGACATAGTTTTCATTTCTAACTAATTTAGAATAGTGGCATGTGGGGGTGGTGACTGTATTAATAGCAGCGAGAAGCAACAGCTGACAGCAAGGGAGGAGTGAAAAGCAACTCAACCAGATAATCATGCCAGTTTAGGACTGCTTAGCAAATAGCCCCACACACCCATTAGCTGCAGAGGGTTTCAACTGTAAGAAAGCCCAGAACGATTATATTTGTTGAGCTGACCCCATATTATCAAGAAAAGTTTAAATTATGTTTAGTATATTCTACTTATGAAGGCAAAGGGAGTGGTTTATTTTAAGATTTCCATTTGAACATATTTACCATTAAAAAGAAGGCAATGCCACATTATTTGGAAATTTATTCAATCAGACTCCCAGGTTCTATACTGCATCACCGTGATTGAGGTTAATAGGCATGGATAGGAGTGAAAGGAGTGGCACATGCAATTGTTTAGATGAACTACAAACTTGATAAGGGAGACAGAGAAGCAGTATACCTGTTTAAAGTCACAGGCATTGAAATAGGTCTATTATGGAACCATATGTTAAATTTGTCTTTTACATTTAATTACATAACACAGTGGAAACTTTTCCTTTTTTCCTTCGAAGCAAAAGAGAAAACTAAACATGTTTTATAGGTTTTTAAAATATATTCTATAAAGGCTTTTTTTGCACTTACATTTTAGAGAGGATTGTGTCAAGGTTTTTGTCTGTCTGCAAATGTGTAATGAACAATATCGTCAATTTAATACAAAACAAGCAAGTAGCTGAATATACCTGAACTATGATGTGGAAAAATCAAATGGGTGGATCTAAAAGTATATAAAAATTGAGGATGAGGGAAATACTTTTTCAGTAGCTTTTTTCCTCAGTTTTTAAAAATTGGAAAAATGACTTGTAAACATTATAATGTATACCACTTTAACATCATTTCAAGCACTGAAGAAATGAAATATTCACAGCTTAAGGCATCTATTTACTTCTACTGAGAGAGAAAATAGATAGGTTTTAATGTTTGTGAAAAAAGTTTTGGATATGGAATAGATGTGTAAAATTTTATTCTGGAGAAATTCTTTCTTTCTTACCTAACATGAGAAAGTAGTAGGGAGGCCCCTACCTTTGAGACCATGGAACTGTTTATTGGCCTAAACATACATTATGTTGTGCTTATTGATAAAAGGAGAGACAGAAAAAACATTATCTTTCTGCACGTTTAGTGAGTATTTCCAAAATTACATGCCCACATCATTTTTTTCTATAGTTCCTTTTGTATATTTTTTCCAATAATGCTTATATTTGAGCCATTGTGAAAATCCATTTGTATAACAACCTGGCCTTTGCTTTGGACTTCATTCCTTGTGTTTCAGGTGAGCCAGCCATGAGAGGGTATCTTGTGGCCATATTCCTGAGTGCTGTCTTCCTCTATTATGTACTGCATTGCATATTATGGGGAACGAATGTCTATTGGTAAGTTTCATTTTGTTATTTAAAAATAACTCTCAACCTAGTCTTTCACACAAATCCACAAATTACAGTAGAGGGTCCTATTAAAAAAACTTGTACCATTGTAACATTTTGAATATTTTCTTGCTTTCCATTGTAAATTGGGGTTTTACCATTCCAGTATCCTATAGATTGTATCTGGAACAATTTTAAAGTTGACAAGCAACACCTACTTTCTATTGACTTCCCAGTGAAGCCATAGTGTTAACCATCTTTGGGTTATAACATTCTTTCTTTATGCTATAGATCATCTCCTTGAGTTAATGGAGTAATTACTGGGCTCAGTGGTACTTAACTTTTGGAACCTAAAATGCTTGCATAAGAGATTATTGATAAAATATAGATATTACATATGGTTTCCTTTGTTTAAAAATATTTGGTGAACGATGACATATGTATCTTCTGAAATAGCTTTGACTTGAAATACCACATATAAAACTTTGAAGAGGCACAGATAGTTTTACTGAAGAGAAAGCCTCTGTAATAGGGATTTTAACCTTCTCATTGTCAGTCCTTTGGCTAGGAAAAAAGTTTTGATGACCTTTAAATCCCAAACAGGTGGCAGTACATAATTATGCTAAAATAAATCACATAACTTCCTTAGACAAAGAATCAGTATTTTTTGCCAGTGTTTCATAGTAGATCTTAGATCATGTTTCTAACTTGTGCTTACTCGATGAAAAAAAGCTGATGCTTCTGCATTTGATTTCATTACTGGTTGATTGAAAAATAATTGTAATGCTTTTCATGGAAGGAAGTTAGGCAAATGGCCACTGGAAAAAACCTAATGCCAGGTGGGTAGTTTTGGCCCTAAAGTTTTAGGCTTTGGACCCAAATATCGGGCTAGAGAATTTTGAAGTCTGATTATGTACTAAATGAGGACTACATCAAGGGGATCTATCCCTACATCTTTGCCACATTCTCTGTCCTACCCTTAGTAGTAGAAGACAAAAATAGAAGAGAAAGCAAAAAGCTTACTAGATTGCTGCTTTCCTACAAATCCTATTGTTGGTCACAGGGAACATGATAAAGAAGGTGATGAAAAGGATCTAAATCAGCAGTCTTTTGTCATCAGGGTTGACGTGACCATGTCACTCCTCAGCTAACACATTACTATAGTCACAGCAAGTACCTTGGGATATTAGCTCAGACAGTTGTTTGTGCAATGAACTTGCTTCCTTTAAAATGATTTAAGAAATATAATTGTGTTTTTCTTTTAAAAAGTCACCCAAAGGTTGTCTTCACAATATCCTAAAACTGTTTTCTATGTTTTAATGACTTTAGAAATCAAATAATATCTTCATGTTATCCTCCAAATATAATTGAGATGTTTTGGTCTAGTGTGCTGGTCCACCATATTTATGTATCTTCCTTATGTATAAATCAAGGAGTCCTTGCCATTGTGATATTCACAAAATATGTTTTCCTGCGTAAGGAGTTTACTAGCCTCGTAGTTCAGAAACCTAGCAGTTCTAACTATGGAGATTTTGTACCCACAAAAATGGAAAATTGTGTCTGTCCATGAAGGGTTTAGGATATTTCCTTCATTTTGAATTCTGCTGAGTATAGAAGAAAACTGATTAGTTTTTAAATACAAATTCTTCACATAACTGATGATCATTAATAATTGTATTAAGCTGTTTTCCTCTTTCCCAGCTAAGTCTGGATCCTGCCGTCCACCACCCCTTTATTTTCCTTGTTGTGCTCTGTCATGGTTCACAATACCCTTTTAAATTGTGGAGACAAGTACTCCATTCAGGAGCACACAAGGGCCTAACTTATGCCAAGAATAGAGAAGAGTTAGAAATGACTCTCAATAGTGTGATTTGTAGAGTCCCCCGGATCGCAAGGCAAGGGTCTATGGAACCTGCTCAGGTCAGGTGTTTCTGTGGTGTTCGCTGCCGGTGTGCGTCAGCAGATGTGGCAGGTAAATGGCCACTTGCCCTTGGGGTGAGTTTGGGTTTCTCCAGCTTTCAGGACTTCTAAAAAGTGAGCCTGGTTGCAGCTTCTACAATGCAGTAATCCTGGCCCTTCTCTGAAGGTCCTTTGAATCATTGCTCTTGGAATCACTTCTGGGTTGCTCATCACCTCAGCCTTTCCACCCTCCCTTCCCTTACATCCATGAATCTCAGGTGTGTGTAGGGCTTGGAGAAGGTACTGGCAAACCTCAAGAGGTGCAGGGAGTATTTTTGTTTGCTGCCATAGAACCTCTCAGTGGTGGCATGAATGAGTTCCCAGGGCATTTGCTTCCCTTTGGGCAGGGTTCCCGGTTCTGGTTTCTGACTGACATTATTTTTGTCTCATAGGGTGGCACCTGTGGAAATGAAACGGAGAAATAAGATCCAGCCTTGTTTATCAAAGCCAGCTTTTGCCTCTCTGCTGAGGTAAAAATATACCAGAAAAACCTGTGGCATACAAAATATTCCAAATATGCTTGTAATCATTTTCCACACTTGTTTATTTTTTTAATGCAAATCTTAGCAGTATAAAGTGGACACCCCATATTTAAGGAAGAGCTTGAATATCCTGTCTCTTTTTGTGCTTTTAGTCAGAGCTCTGCATATATTTTAAGAAAAGGCATTGAGGAACTCAATCAAACCAGTATTCTTTTCACACAGGTGAGGCTAGAGAGGTCTATTCGTGTTTGATTATAAAAAAGCGAATTGTTCTTTAGGGTTTTATTTTTCCCCCTTGTTGCTCCCATGTTATTTTCCACCCTTATTATTTTGTGGCGTCTCCTTCCTTGCCTCTAGGTTAAACTTTTTGAGTAGAGATTTTCCCTTTTATTAACTTTTAATGAACTACATAGAATGCAAATAATGATTAATCTACATAAAATGTCAATGATTGTTGATTATGGCTCTTGGGCTTTGTAAAGAATTTACTCTTCTATTCACATATGTTCTTTTCCTCCATCACTTTAACTTTGACAGATTGCTGGTGAAAATGCTCTAGATAACAAGAAATAAAAATCTGTTCTAGGCATGTTTAATTGGGTAAAACAGGCACAATCTGTTCAGCATTTTTTCTATGAAGCATTAAAAATTCATTTTTTTTCTATTGTCTTTTATTACTGCACCTTGTTATTACTGGTTTTTAACTCTTTGGGGCTACAGATCCCTTTATAATCAATCAACTCTCTGGAAAACTGCAAATAGATAAGACTTTTTCGGATATGATTCCAAGTGTGCTATGGCTGCTTGTAGTCTTTCCAGGGGTGTGCATCCAGTGAGGACCCACTGCAAAACTGGAATAGTGTTTTAAACTTTTTTGAACATGACTCAGGAAGAAATACATTTTACTTGGGATCTAGTGCGAACACATGTAATAAGAAAAAAAAAGAATTTTTACCTTTACTACTCCAGATATACTGTGTTCTGTTCCATTCACTTTTTAAAAAGATGCTGATCATGACTCACAAAATTGATTTTATGAGCCACATACGGGTTGCAGAACACAGGTTAAAATGCTACTCTAGAATTAAGATACTCCATAACTTTAGTGAAAAAAGATATCCTTTCCTTTCTGAGAAAACCCAAAAGGGTTAAAGTATTTGTGCAAGATTATTCAGCAAGTATGTAAGTCTACAGTGTAAGTGACAGGTAGATTTATGTTTGTCATGTGGACAGTACTCTCTGAGGGAAGTCCCCTAGAGTGTACTTGAGGCCACTTTCTCAGAAACAGAAAAGACAGCAGCAATCTGGAGAAGCTCTTCTGGGAAACCTGGAGCTTTTATCTTCAGTGTTATAAAGAGAACATCTTTCCTTATAATTAGGCTTGGGTGTGGATTTCGGCTTTGTCATTTATGGGATAGTGACCCCAGACTTGTCGTAGCTGATTCAACTTCACATATATGGTACTTTTAAATTTAGAAATAGCTTAGCATCAGCACTTTTATAATATTACTTTGTTTTTTCCTATATATGGCTATTATTTTATCACTTGCTGTTGGTTTGTTTTTGTTTTGTTTTTACTTCCTGAGTTGTAACATAATTTTCATCTTAGTAGCTGCAAAGTGTTTTCATTTCAGTTGTGTAGTTCCATTGAGTACTCCATTCTATGCAATATTTCAGCACGGTTTAAAGTTATTTTTAAAAATTAGAAAAAATTATACATTTTCATATAGCCAGTATAATGATATGAATTATATGCTATACTTACTTTTAGTTTTGATTTTAAAAGCTTGCAAATATAGTAGGTATTTGGCAAAATCATTCTTTATCCTTTCCTTCCAGGTTTCATCAGTTTCACCCTTTTCTGTGTGCAGCTGATTTTAGAAAGATTGCTTCCTTGTATGGTAGCGATAAGTTTGATTTGCCCTATGGGATGAGAACATCAGGTCAGTAGTATTATTCTTATCTGGTTCTGTTAAATTTGAGTGGTGTTTGATGAGAATGGCATGTTAATATAATTTTAAGGGCTTTTATTCTTTCTGCTTCCTAATGATTTCCAGTGGATATGATTTTGGGATGGAATGAAATGAATTACATTTTAAAATATAAATTCGCACTCCTTTTGAGGCAGTATAGAACCAAAGGATAACAGGGGTAGATTTGTTGTTGAGAAACGACGTTTTACATTTGCTCTGCTGCCATGTGATCCGTGTAAGTTCTGGTGCCTTACTTTATTCTGATTTATAATTAGCAGGAAAACCTGAGGGTTAGCTTCCTCCTAGCTTCCCATGGCTTCTTTTTACCTGTGAGTTTTATCTCATCAGCGATTCTTATCTCCTCAAGCAATCTTTTAATTTAACCAGTGGATATTTTATTTTTGTTAAGTTTAGAGATAATTATTCCATTTTCTAATGATAAAATACTTTCCCTTCTGCTTGTTGATAAGTGATTGGCCCTATATGGCATTAAGTTCTAGATTTTTGAGGGATCATAAAAGCCCAAGGTAACAAGCCTACAGCATTGTGAGTCAGATTTTGCTTATTCAACTGATCCTGTGAGGGCGGGCGTTGTATTTTTTGTTTTATTTTTTATTTTAAAACTATTTTGCAGAGAATTTGAGAATTTAATTGAGTTAAACTTACTATTTCTATTCTAACATCAATTTCAGAATCATGTGCTATTTTAAAATTATATGATTGTTTTTCAGGTTAAATGTGTTGTTTTTTGGGGAGGTTTTCGAAAGTGTCTTTAGAGCATTTACCATTTTGAATGGGCCTGCTGAGTAATGCTGGCTAATTGCAGTTGTATCATTAATTTTTCACAGAATAAATCAATGTGGCCATGCTGGTTGGAAATGGGTTTGTGGTGGAGGGAGTAAGGTGGTTTACTAAGTACTAAAAAGACATGATTATCCTTTTATTCATAACACTCCATTTGTTTTCTAGCGGAATATTTTCGACTTGCTCTTTCAAAACTGCAGAGTTGTGATCTCTTTGATGAGTTTGACAAGTGAGTTTATTTCCTTACTTCTAGTCTGGCTTTTAGCTTCAGCTAAAGTGGTTCAAAATATATACCCCAAGAAATGTAAGATGTATTTACTCAGGAAAATTTCATAGCATTTGTGCATAACAAAAATTTCTAGTAGTAATTTGACACTTAAAAACCTACACAATTAATTTAGATGCTCCATAACTGGTTGGCTCAAAAGTTTGCAGAGTCTTGATGATGATCAACACTGGTCCCAAATCAGGACATTTTTAACCTACATTCATTTTCTTCTAAGTTGTTCCTACTTAAGAATTAGTTCACCCCCTGCTAATCAGCTCATGGCCTCCCTTTACAGGCTGTTTCCCATACTTTTCCATGCATCCTCCAAACTACTGATGAGATTCTTTCTGTTTCACTTCTTAAGGAGATTATTAGATTTTGGAAGCAGCTCTCTTCTTTTTTAATCAGAATTATATTTTAAGGATAAATATACTTGCTTTGATGTTTTCTGACTACAAAAGTAATTTAGATTTTAGGCAATTTTGTCATTAAATAACCCCATATAAATTGAATTGCCAAAAATAGACTTCTTCACTGTTGGGCTTATTTTACAGAGGTAGGTTTATTTCACAAAGTTTCAAGCCACACTTTAGAATTTGGCCAGGGTGCCAGTGTGATAATATGGGTAGTCTACAGAGGTCAGGCCTCCATTAAAAAGGAAAATGGCAGAAATTACCCTCTTGCCCAAGAGAATAGGATGCAGAGAGTGGGGGTAGCGGATAGAGGTCTGAAAGTGTAGACAGAGTTTGCCGTAAGAGCAGTGTTAGATTTTGTCCAGGTTTATCTCATTTTTCTCTGTTGGAGACCAAGATGCTTGAAGTGAAGTGTGTATTTGTGTAATGTGTATTGGTTCATTTCAGTGTTTTATAATTTAAAACTATGCCATCAACCTAATCCATTTTAATTTTGATTGCATATCAACAGCAACCATACATTTTTTCAAGCCCCAAATTGATGTAGCTCTGATTTGTAGAATATTGTTTTTGCAGACCTTTCACATATGTGCTTTATGTTGATTCTCTCTAATTCTGTAAGTTTCTGGAGAAACTGAGGCTAGGTACACAGTTTGTTACACTTGGTAAATGCCAGACCCAGGATGTGAACCTAGATAGTTCAACTCCAGTGCCTGGATGTCTGAGTTAAGAGTAATAAAGGTGGCCGGGTGCTGTGGCTGATGCCTGCAATCCCCTAGCACTTTGGGAAGCTGAGGCAGGCAGATCGTGAGGTCGGAGTTCGAGACCAGCCTAGCCAACATAGTGAAACCCAGTATCTACTAAAAATACAAAAATTAGCCTGGCATGGTGGCGCATGCCTGTAGTCCCAGCTAGTTGGGAGGCTGAGGCAGGAGAATTGCTTGAACCAGGGAGGCGGAGGTTGCAGTGAGCCGAGGTCCACCACTGTACTCCAGCTTGGGCGACAGAGTGAGACTTTGTCTCAAAAAAAAAAAGATAATTGTGAATCCTTGCAGCAATTATCTGCAAATATTTGTAAAGATGCATGACTCTATACATGCAAGCTACTGTCAGGATTCTGGAGGATATATGACTAGAAGTTTTGTTCTTGCCTAGTTTTTATCTAAGAACTAGACTGTGCTTTATTTAGTTGCTTTCATAACCCCTTGTCCCACAGGTGTTCATCTGTTTGTGTATGCCTCCATTGGGCTAATTTTTCTCTTCTTGCTGACTTGGTCTTGCATTTCCTGCCCCTTTCCTCCTGTCACCGGAATCTCCCCATACCTCACCATCATGCTAAGTTCATTTCTTAGCATTACCTTTGTTGGGAGAGAAGTAGAGTGTAGTTGGTGAGGAGGGATTGAAAATCATGCTGACTGCAGGAGTCCTTTAGTCTGAAGTTGCCAAGAGTCTGAAGTGAAGTAAATGTATAGTCAGAGACTCTAGATAAAGAGTGAATGGCAAATAACGCTGTAGGATCCTGGGTTAGCATTGCTGAATTGTGTGTTCGACCTGGGCAAACCTTAGAGTATTTCGAAAATAGGTAAGAATATATTTATGACACCATTATCTTCTATTTGCATAGCACTTTTCAGAGGGGTTCACATGTAGTATTAAATTTTGCCTATATTTTAAGTGAGTCGTTCTATCTTTATCATGTGCCCAGTGTACAACACATAGAAAAAAACAAACCAGGCTATGCCTGAGCAATACATTTTTAGTAAACTCCAGAAAGGCAGAATGGACTGAATTGCCTGAATGCTGCCTCTGAGTCAGCTTAGTTCCTCAAGTGACCTTGTGTAGTTCTCATTTATCTTCTCAGCCTGGGAATAAAGCTCTAGAAGAAAGATGTCTGAGAACAGTCTTTCTTTCTCAGGCAGATAATTTAGACTGCCTTTGGCAGGAGAGTCCTCCCTGAGCCCCTGGCTTGTGGATTTGTGAGCTGGGTCCACACGTCCAAGGAGGAAGGTATTGATATTTAGGCTGGCTTGTCCTTCATCATGGGTCTGTAGGTCAGAGAGTAGGAGCTGAGGTAGAGAAGGATTACTTTCAAGTTACTTTCCTCCTTTTTCTGCTTTCTTTACTGATATTTATATAATTGCTGGCCTTGCTCTGTGCTCATTTTTTCCTACCTGTGCTCTAGAAGGTGCTTGACGTATTTTGAGTTGTAACAGCTAAGCACATTATTTTCCTTGCTTTTTATTCTCCTTCCATCCTCTTTGTCCCTTCTAGAAAGGGTCAGATGTTGTTGCTGTTGTTTCAAATCTGAATCCTTCTACCAGATATAAGTTGTTGTTTTGTCAGATATCCCGTCCGGCTTGTATGATGCCCTCAGTTGGGATAGATTCCACTGTGAATGGGAAAACTCAAAATATCAGTTGTGATTGTAAGAAGGAAGTTTTCCTTTTGTCCAGTTTTCATGTAAATGAACTCTGCAAATAAACTTTCCAGGGCTGGTTCTGTGAGCATCAGGGACCAAGGCTACTTCTCTATCTTGATGCCACCATTCCTAAATATACAGCTTGTTCCTTCTGGTCCGGTATGATGGCTGGAGTTCCACCAATCACGCCTACCTCCCTGCCAGCCAGGAGGAGGAAAGGGCGAAGGGCATACCCCAACCCTTTAAGACATGCCTTCTTCTTTAAGGACATCTCCCAGAAATCCCGTATAACACTTCCTTACCTTGAATGATGTGCTGGAACCAGTTGGTACCAACTTGTGAGAGCTGTATCTCTTTGTATTCAGCTCCATATTTAGTGCCATCAAGGTGAAAGCTTGAAATAGCCAAGGTGAGAGTATTCGTACCATGGGAATTGGCAAACATTACAAATCAGGGCTTTGCCCATTCATACTCCTCCGCCTCCCCCAGAACTGATTGTTAAACATTGACTAGCAACCACTGTTTGCATCCCATTGGATAGGACTCCATCACAAGGCCACCCCTAGCTGGAATGTGGACCGGAAAATGTAGTTTGTATTCCAGGTGACTGTGTGCTCACCTTTAAAAACAAACGTGATTTTAACAGATGAAGGAAACAAGATTATTGGGGAACAAACAGCTGTCTTTACCAATATTCTGCATCATTTCCCTGGTCCCCATCTGTTTTTATGCCTGGTCACTTTCAGGATTCTGAAGTAAAATATCTGACTCTGCTCTCTAACAACTGAGTTCAGTGCATCTTTTTTATCTGCAGCTGCTACTGATTTCTCATGGACACAGGCTCTTCTCTTTATTCTCCAAAGCATAGGCAACATAAGGTGACTAAGTTTAACAAACTTCACTGAAGACTGAGGATTTTTTAAGAGAATTGCATCACAGAAAAGGAATACTAAAAATATGACCACATTCCAAGGCCCTAATCCTTCCTGGCTGTCCATGTAGCTCCTTAGCACCAGTCTGCCCCCTAGTCCTAAGGATTATTGCTTTCTCCTCAGTGGAAGTACATCCTCACACAGCTAGAAACAGCAGCAACCCTAAATTATCAAATCTCAGCTCCCACTTAAAATGCACAGACAAGCTCCCCATCCCCAACCACCAACATTCCTTCTGAAAGCATGCCAAGTTTTATGAAGAATGCTTTAGTCCTGCAGCACAGGTGGTTATATAGTAACTAGACATAAATATCTTACCTAACTAAAGCACCTGTGTCAAGTTAGTTGCCTGCTAAATGGACAAGGATTTGTAAAAGCTGCCTGGTTGCTCTCTGAAGCGGCATCCATTATGTCAGCATCAGCAAAGCTGGGTTAGATTGGCTACCAGCCAGGCCAGGAGCATATCTTTAGAAAACTTAAAAAAGAATTAGACATTAGTGGTGTATTTATTAAAAAGAGTCCTAACTCTATACGGAATATCAATGTCTGCCTCCCTACATTTTGCAGAGTTTCTTTACATTGCAGGATTTTTAGCAAGGAGAGCTTGAGGATGAGGAGAAGTTGTGATTCTACATCAACAGAGTGAATCATTTGTGGTGAATATGCAGAAGCAGCCCCTGCCTGCTTTCTAGCATCTGCTGTGGTCAGATGTTGGGTAAAGGTATAGATGCCTCAGTACTTTTGCCAAAGGAAATGGTCTCTTCCATCAGACAGTAACATACAAGACCTAAGTGATTCCCTTACTTCACAAAAGAGCAAACTGAGATCAGAGAGGTCAGATTACTACACCAAGGTCCTAAGAGGTGCTAAGCAGAGGAGCCAGAACTAGCAACCAGGTCTCCAACTACAGTTCCTTGTGTAGTTTGAGGATCTTCTGGCTGCAAGTAATAGTCTTCACTAGGAGTGATTTAAACTAAGTGGACATTTATTATCTCCTTTATTGTGTAGACATGTGGATTCAGGTCTGCATATTTGTGGTTCCAGCTTGCAGTGTGGGGCTGCTTATGGCTGTACAGACTGTGGATTGCACAACTCCAGGGAGTACCGATTCATTCATATAGTGATCTGAATGGTGCTCCCTGACATTGGACTGTGTACAACTTGCACACATGTTTGGAGTGGCCCTGGTTGGGGGATTGAATTAGTGGCTCAGTGATGTGTAGCCGCTCTAACTTTTTATTATCATGTGTCAATGTCTAAGCAGAAAGGAAGAAGTGAGTAATGAAGTATCCTGTTCACATGATTCTTTTGGCAGCAGCAAAATCTCTTCCAAAAGCATCTAATAGACTTCCCTGATATCTTATTGCCCAGGGATGGGTCACATGGCTATGTCTAGATGAAACATTGGCAGAGGCAATGAGCTCACTATTGTAGGCTTAGGAAAGCAGGGATCTGCTAGCAAGGCACATGGGGTAATGGGTGTTGGGAATGTGAGCGGTATGATTTGCCATAGATTGTTACACTGAAGGTACAGTCATGTGTTTTAATGTACATGATGGTATTGAAGAGAAAATGCATGTCCAAAAGCATTTGTAAAATAAAACACATCGTAGATCATTTGAAATGGGCAACTCAAGTTTGCTTGCTCTATACTGATTGTGTTTAATGTTTCCCTCTGCATAAGGTAATGACTCTTCCAGCTTTTGCCTGACTTTATGAGAAACACACCTTTCACCTGGGGGAAGTGTAATCTCTTACTACCACTGCTTTAGCAGCTTTCCAGATTTTCCATTAACAGGTTCAGGAACCCTGGAATTATTTTGTTTTCTGGGTAAGCAGTTTAGAGCATATGCATTTTCCTACGTGTTTCCAGGGTGGTTGGAGGAGTAAAAGGTAATTGCTTCTCCAAACACGAAGTAGGGAAATAACCTCCATATACTTAATGTAACAACCAAACTTTATTCTAAAAATGCACAGCCTGTGAATCAGGAAGTGTTGTAGATGGGAGGATACAGAGATATAAATGAACTATTCTTTTCTCTAGGGACTCACAATTTACTGCAGCTATTTCTACATGAAAGTTATGTTAATTAAATATGTGAAGTTTTACAGTCACCCAAAGGACACTGAAAGTCATTGTTCCACACATAAAAAGGCAGAGGAAGCCAGAATCACAAGCCAAATGGATGAAGTCAAGGAGAGAATGAATCAGTCCTTTCAGAGTGTGGGGTACTTGCTAGAGAGTGAGGGAAGCAATGAGTAACGAGGAGTGTGATTCAGACAGCTTATCTGTACCATTCCATACTTCCCAGAGCCTTGGTGGTACTACGAATACTAGCTGTAGATAAAGTGTTATTGCCAAAGAGTAGTCGTAGGGATGCCCTCAAAAGAGTTTCTACGTGATTCTCAGAAAAATGCGTACATCTTTGCAATATCATTTACCAGGAGGAAAAGTGGACTTTCATTGATAAGGTTTCCTTTCAAAAGCATTGGCATGATTTCCTATAGTAAAGGCCCTTCTCTCTTTCTGTTTGTCCCCTATAAGCTGACAGGAAAAAAAAGTAGAAAGTGAAACTCCTAAAAATATGGTGACGTAGAGCTGTAAAGAATCTTTGGAATGGGCGTTCTAAATGAGGCAATGTCTATGTTATTTCTTCCTGTTTTTTAAAAGTCCTTGGACTGCTGGGACCATAAGTAGGAGAGGCTGAATATGAGGAATTGCCCTGCAGAAGAGATCTGCCTGAAACCCTAGACCCCTCTTTTTTCTTGGCTTGTAGGGTATGTGGGAGGAGGTCCAGGACCTTGAGTCTGAGTGATGACCAGTGATAATGGCACATGTATATGACAGATGGTAGCTACTCTTACCGTGATACTCTTTGGGGCATGCATTATCTAGGGCTTGATGACCATCTGTAACTCAGTGTGATAGAGTGGAAACTTCTGTGAACACTGAGGTCTAAGCTATCAGTTCATTGTTGAGCAATGTTATATAACTGACTGCGTCTAAGACTGAGCTCAGTCAATCCCATTACTGGGTATATACCCAAAAGATTATAAATCATTATACTAGATAGACATTATACTATATAGACTTTATACTATATGCACATGTATGTTTATTGCAGCACTGTTCACAATAGCAAAGACTTGGAACCAACCCAAATGCCCATCAATGATAGATTGAATAAAGAAAATGTGGCACATAGACACCATGGAATACTATGCAGCCATAAAAAAGAATGAGTTCATGTCCTTTGCAGGGACATGGATGAAGCTGGAAACTATCATTCTCAGCAAACTAACACAGGAACAGAAAACCAAACACCGCATGTTCTCACTCATAAGTGGGAGGTGAACAATGAGAACACATGGACACAGGGAGGAGAACATCACACACCAGGGCCTGTTGCGGGGTTGGGGGCTAGGGGAGGGATAGCATTAGGAGAACTACCTAATGTAGATGACGTGTTGATGGGTGCAGCAAACCACCATGGCACTTGTATATGTAACAAACCTGCACGTTCTGCACATGTATCCTAGAACTTAAAGTATATATAAAAAAATAGACTGAGCTGAGTAACCTTTCCAGGGTCAACTTTAGATATTTGGCTTGTGGGTCAGGAGTCTTTTATAGAGGATAGGGGCCCTGGTGGTATGCTGGTGGCTTGTTGGCCTTTGCCCCAGCATGTTCTGTGTAGTTGGAGTCAGGTAGCCCAGTGTCAGACTGGGAACTCCAGGCCAGGATGGATGCAGGAGCCCCTGAGGCACCTGGGCTCAGGGCGAGGCAGCCCCTTCTCTTGACAGAGGATTGGCCTACAGCCTTCATTGGATGGAGAGGATTAGACTAGATACCATCTGTAGATATTCCCCCTCTACCCCTATGCAGGTTATCTCACGGGAACAGCTGTTATTTCAATCCTGTCTGTTCTTAGCCATGCCTTCCCCAGTGCCCAGCCTTGCTTAGCATTCCTAGTGGAGATGGAGCCAGCTTTAGGAGGTGTAGCCTCTGATCTGAATTAAACTGACCCTGAGGTTATGGAAAGGGCAAGCAAGCTGTGAGTGTGAGAATCGCCCCCTGCTATAGCGCATTCATGGGATGATTTGGGGAGGATAATGGCAATAATACCCTGAGAGGAAAGGGTTTTGAATATTCAGCAGCTCCCATCTCGGCCATACTACATGGCCCCACAGCAGAGAGCCTTTGATAAAGTTGGCTTTCTAGAATAGGGATTGAAGTCAAACTTGCTTGTAAAAGCATCTAGAGTTATGTTATTTTCTTATTTAGAAACAGAGAGCCCAGGACCATGAGGCTTCCGCCTGCTGGACAGCAAGGACTTCCAGTAGCTTCTCAGCTGTTTTCCCGGTCACTTTCAGAAGCAAGGCTGCTATAGCTAATTGATGTATGAAAGATGTAATTACAGCCATTGATAGGGAAAATATCAGCAATATGATGCACTTGGAAACTCAGAAAAAAGTCAAAAGGCTGTACCATGACTCTCACAGTAGCCAGATCTGAATATAAAATCTAGTCTCTTCTGGTGATGGAGAAAAGGAAGTGTCATCCATACAAGATGAATTTACGCTCGGAACCCCAGGAGGTCCCGCACGTAGGAAGTGCCTGCAATCCAAGTACCATGCTCTTTACTGCCTCTCCTGCTTCCAGCACTGTCCCTGGGGTCATCCAAACCAGTACAGCAACCCAGCTGGCCTCTCTTCTTCTGAAAACATCTCCAACTTCAACAATACCTTGAGATACCATATTGCTAGTATTTCAAAAACTGCTGCCAGCAGGGAGGAGGCCAATGGCATGCCCATAGATCATGTTCAGCCTCCAAGTGGCCTCATCATCAACAAAGAATCTGAAGTTTACAAGATGCTTCAGGAGAAACAGGAGTTGAATGAACCCCTGAAACAGTCCACCTCTCTCCTGATTTTGCAGGAAATCCTGGAGTCTGAGATAAAAGGGGATCTCAACAACCCTCAGGATTCAGAAGTGTTAAAACTCCTGACCCTAAGTGGCTGCATCAATTGGAAATGCTCAGAAGGTGCCCATGTGTGACAAATGCGGTCCTGGCATTGTAGGCATGTTTGTAAAGCTGCGGGGACCATCATCCCCTCCCTGAATCTTACGTGTGCACTGATTGTGACACTCACCCAAAAGAGAAGGGTTTTTTTTTTTTTTTTTTTCTCCCATCAAATCTACTGTGAAGAGCATGCCCAGGAGCAAGTCACGCCACCTGGGGGTACGATGTGGTCATCATGTTCCCCAAGTGATCCAGCAGACCTGCACTGACCACTGTTCTCCACCCAGCCTCTGCTGCAGCTTGTTCTCTAAATGTGCTGGCCTTGTCTCTTGAAAGTTCTGTACATATTCCCCCAACCCCCCCCCCCCAACCCGCTTACCTTGGTTTTATCCCTGCTCATTGAACCTTGAGTCCCCTGTCTTGGTTAACTGACTCACACTGACTGTGTGGTGCCTGCCCACTTTTACAATGAAGGGCAAACTGTTTTTGTTCAGTGTCCCCTTGCCGGCAACACTGTGTACCTTCCTTCCCTCAGTTCTTCTCTGCTACAAATGGACATCAGCCACATTTGAACCAAATCAAATACAATATGTCTGACATTTATTTCATTTTTGCTCAATCTATAGACTCCCAGAAAAAAGAAATTAAAAAAAACAAAGAAAATTTAAATGAACAAACAGACCCTTTTGGAACCCACTGTGACATGAGACGTGTCCACAAGGAGAGGTTTCAGGCACACACTGAAGGAGCATCTGCTGGACAGTCCTCCCCGCCCCCAAGTCCTTACCAAACTGTGCCACTGGTACTTATTTTTCTTGACTGATTAGGTAGACACTGATTTAGGCATGACTCTTTAATATTTGAGAGCCTAGAGCTTCCAATTAAAATGTTAAAAGTATTTTTTAAATTTTAAACCTTACAATCAGATGAACTGTACTACTCAAAAAAGGTAAATTTAATGAATATAGGAGTGTGTACATCATCTCCTGTTTACCTGACAAAGCCAATGCTTGGCTCTTTTAAACAGTTTCCGAATTCTCACATTCTCCATGTTTCCATGTTCTACAGTGTTTGTACAGTTTAGCTACTCATTGACTTCCTAAAAGCCTTAAGGTCTTGAGTTCATCTGGTCTGCCAATTTTATGGGTCTCAGGGAAACAGTGTTCTCTTTAGACTTCCCATGCCATGAGGGCCCTGGAAGGATAGCCTCAACAACTTTCCCTTCTGTGGTTTTGTTCCCTAGCGGGCAAGGACAGAGTCTATTTTGTCATTTCTCCAGGCCTGCCTGGGTGAGGGTAAGAGCTGGGAGAGAGATGGACCAGCAACACGGAGTTCCCCTTTGTGTTCTACTTTAAAGCTCTTTGCCAGGAACACCACATGAACTTTTAGTTTGTATTGGTTAAGCTCCAAGGACCAGTCCATGTTTGGGGAATTGAAGTGAGCATGGGCAGGGTACAGAAAACTGCACTTTTTTCACCAGATTCCAAACTGTCCATCTCCACACTTACGCAGCAGAGAGCCAGAGGTAGAATCTTCGAGGAGTGGGTGATGCTGGCAAAAAATGTAGACCTGCATAATGTAAAACACACATGCAGGGTCCTATATGGAGGTGTGTTTCACAGTCTCAAGTTCTGGATCCACATGCTAGTTGCACTTTGGAGTATGACTTTAAAATGTTACATAATAGATTTCTGAACCTCTTTCTTCATTTGTATACTGGGAATATCAGGCTTACTTATCTCAGTAGGTGGGTATGAGAATCAAATGAGAGAACGTGTATGGGCTGATAATAGTTGCTGACAATGATATGCTCTTCCTCTAGAATGTTACTCATGGAATCATTTATCTTTTTAATACAGCTCTAGACTTGTAAGTTGCAGTTGGTTCTTTTTCTACTTGCGCAACAAGTGGAATTTGGCACTGGGTTTCTGACAGTATGCATGGATTCTTAGAATCAGTTTTGTAAAAGATGGCTCAATCTCTCACTTGTCCATCTGTCCAACAGCATACCCTGTAAAAAGTGTGTGGTGGTTGGTAATGGAGGAGTTTTGAAGAATAAGACATTAGGAGAAAAAATCGACTCCTATGATGTAATAATAAGGTAAATATATTTTCTATTTGCTACCCTAGAATTGTTTCAAAAGAATATGGTTTCTTACCTTAATACAGCTGTGTTTTGAAAGGAAGGGGAGATGTTTCCATTTTTTTTTTTTTTTTATTGCACAACCTTCTCTCTTGGTTGTTGGCTAGAGTTAGACCTAGATTTCAGGTTACTCATTTAGCAAATATTTGTTAAGTCTCCTTAGTTCCTTAGTATGCCAGCATGCTTCTAGCCACAGGAGAGAGATAGCAGTGGATAAGAACAATGTTTGTGCTCCCTGTGGAGGGAAGAAAATGAGTAATTAAATATATAAAAATAATAAATGCCACACATAATTTAAAAAGGATATAACAGAGAATCTTTGAATGGCTCCTTTGTAATGATTGACCACTTTGAGAAAGAGACATCTAAGCAGGGCCCAAGTGACCACGCAGCAACAGCCATATGAAGATTATGGTAGAGCAGTCCAGGCAGAAAGGATGTTTGCTGCAGGGCCTCAGGAGGAGATGATCCTGAGTTTGAGAGGAGTAGCAAAGAAACCCAGTGAAGCTGGAAAGTAGCAGGCAGCGGGAGAGTGGTGCAATTGGAAGCTGAAGCTGTGAGCAAAGATCAGGCTGCATAGGACTTTGTAAGCTAGGATTAGAAACTTGGATTTTAAGTACAACAGGAAGCTTTTAAAGGGTTTTAAGCAAGAGAACAACGCAGTCTAGTTATGTCTTAAATATTCTGGCTGTGGCATGGACAATGGAATGTGAGGGACAAGGGTGGAAATGAAGAGGCCAATTAGGTTGCTGTATTCGGGTATAATATGATGGTGGCTTGGGACAGGATTGTCATAGGAGAGGAAGAGTTATGTGGACTGACTGCAGATGTGTTTTAGACACAGAGCTATCAGGATTAGTTGCGGTATTAGATGTGAAGAGTAATGAGAATAAAGAAATCAAGGATGCCTCCTACTCTGTTTTCAGCTTAGGAGATTGGCTGGAGAGTGGTATCATTTATTAAGTTGGGGAAGACTGGTATAGGAGGAGGTTTAGAGGAAAACCATTATATGAACATGTTAGATTTGAGATGCTTATTAGATTTGCAGTGGGTATGTCGAGTAGGCAGTTGGATAAACAGGTTAAAATCTTGATGGTGTGTGGCCTATAAGCTGTATTTAAACCATGGACTGGGTGAGATTTCCCAAGGAGAGACTGAGAGAGAGAGAAGAGAGTGAGGCTGAGCCTCGGAGAACTCAAAATGTAGAGGTTGAGCAAAGAAAAAGGAATGTGTAAAAAAGATGAAGAAGATCCACCAGTGAGGTAAGAAGAAAATCGGGAGAAAGTGATCACAGAAGCCAAGAGAGCAAAGTGTTCCAGGACAGAAGGAGTGACCAGCTGTGTCCCAGTGCTGGTGAGAGGTCATGGAAGATAAGGACAGAGTGGTGACCATTGGACTGGTGACCTGAAGCCCATTGACACTCCCAATAAAAGCAGGCTTAGAGGCGTGATGTGGCAAGAAGCCCAGCTGGACTAGGTCGAAGAGAGAATGCAGAGAATGTACACCTGAATGTACAGATGAAGATATAGAGAAACCAATGTAGTCCAGAGATTTTGCTTCAAAGAGGAGTTGAGAAATCAGATGGCAGTTGGAGTTTTTTTTGTTTTCTTCTTTTGAAGAGATTGGAGACACTATAGTATATGGGTTAACTGGTGGAAACGAGAAAGAGATTGGTGTGGTAAAAGAGAGGGGAAGGGGGTTCAGAACACAGGTGTGGTTAATGTTTCGTAATGGAAAGGAGAGCCAGGATTGTGGTTACAACTACCAAGAGTCCCTCTGATGTAGTGAAGGGAAAATACAGACCTTTCTATCTCTATTTAGTGAAAGGTCGAGATAAGGTCATCATCTGGGATAAGTGTGTGTGTGTGTGTGTGTTAGGAGTAGCTATGAATAGTTTAAAGAATGGCAAAGTTAGCATACTGAGGCAATACATTAGGATGGTTTGGCAGTGTTGGGGGTTTTGAGGGGTTACAAGCTGCCTAGGGTTTCTGCATGGTGAGGTCACCTTATTATCTGTTTACTATCCATTTTGAGGAAGCTGTGATAATTTACCTACAAAACAATTTTGAAGCAATCACAGGTTTCTCTACCCATAATTGTCTAAATCTGATAATTTAGAGCCACAGGAAGCCCTTGCAGGAAAATATCGTGGGTACAACATTTTGAAAGTCATCTCAAGTGTTAATAAGTCTGTTCGTCTTATATTACATAGAATCAGTAGCAAAGGGCAAAACAGTATTTATCCTCCTTGGGGACACTGTTTTGGAAACAAAGCATTTCTTTTTTTATAGCATGCCTTCATAATGTGTGCATAAATAGTGCATGTTCAATGTTGGCTTTCAGCATACACAAACCCAACAGTAGATCCTTTGTGGTTCTTTAGTTTACTCTAGCAATAGACATTCATTTGGTTGTGCTTGAATATAATATAGCAAATTTATATTGTTAACCTTATTTCAGAGTACAACAATTTTGATGGGTCTTTAAACCAACTTAAATGTGATTCTTCTTACCTGTCAGTCACACACATCCATGTGCTACATGACTGTGTGGCTTTGAGCAAGTAATTTTCTCTCCAGGTGTTTGTCCTCCAAGTTCTCTTTCAACTCTGGTATCCTGTGGCTCTGTGTTCCCATTTTTTTTTTTTTTTAATTTAGTCTTCAGTTCCCCTGGAGGTAAGACTGAATTATCATTGACTTCACAATTAATTTTCAAATACAAATGAACATTTCTGCCTTTGATCAACCAACTATTTCATGAAAAGGAATCATCTCCTTGGCCATTATGTGTGAAAGATTGATCTATTGCTTTGTGGCTTCAGAGCACAGGATAAAAGGCTGATGTTTGTCCAACTCTGAAACCTCTGAGAACTGTGATGGAAATGGCACATACTACACTTGGTCTACACATCTTGTATGTTTTACTATCCACAGAATGAATAATGGTCCTGTTTTAGGACATGAAGAAGAAGTTGGGAGAAGGACAACCTTCCGACTTTTTTATCCAGAATCTGTTTTTTCAGATCCTATTCACAATGACCCTAATACGACAGTGATTCTCACTGCTTTTAAGCCACATGATTTAAGGTGGCTGTTGGAATTGTTGATGGGTGACAAAATAGTAAGTAGGCAAAATTGTTCTGCCTTCAGATTACCTTTAGTGCCTTTTTTCCTTAAAAAACAGACAGCCACACTGTTCTATTCTCTGTATTTTTACTTTCAGAACACTAATGGTTTTTGGAAGAAACCAGCCTTAAATCTGATTTATAAACCTTATCAAATCCGAATATTAGATCCTTTCATTATCAGAACAGCAGCTTATGAACTGCTTCATTTTCCAAAAGTGTTTCCCAAAAATCAGGTATGTATTTATCTCTGCATGGTTTCAAACTACAGATCTGGCTGAGGTAGGATAGAGGGTCCTGGGAACTCTCAGAAACTGTATGAGAACCACAGCTCACGAGATGATTTCTGAGGGCCATCTGTGAATTAGTAAAAGTAGTTATCTATGGATATTATCTTTATGTTTTTCATTTATGTTGCAAGGAAATGTAATTTTAAGTTGGGTTTTTTTTCCTGCCCTTGTAGGGCCTTCCTGGGGTCTCTTTGTACATGCCGAAACAATTTATCTTTCATAACTCTGTCTTCAGTGTTCTGCAGTGAGGAGAGTCTGACTGGGTGGGCTGACGGGCAGGCTTGTGCTCAGAGTAGCTGGCCTGGCTTCAGGACAAGTGTGTGGCTTTGCAGGCTAAAAAGAACTGTCTGAGATGCTCTGATAAAAATATCACAGGAAAGCCAGAGGAAAGGTGAGGAAGGACAATAAAGTAGTCCAGAAACATTTCTGTGGTCAGAGGAAATGTTGGCATTAAATTCTCAAGAAATGGTAGTTACAGCAATATTGAAAGAGTTCTTGAAACTTCAAAATGAAATCTCATTGACTTTCACTCCTGTTTGCCTTCTTTCCCTAGAAAACAATACTCTAGACCCATACAGTGGCAGAGATATTTTTCACCGGAAGCTTGAGTAACTGTATAACATGATACCTTGGTTGAAATGAGTTTTCCCCCCTTCTTAAAGTAGGGAAAAATCCAAAGAAATAAATATACATCATGTATTTTCATTTCATTTCATGTATTTTCATTATGTATATTTAGCATGATAAAAATTGTGATTAAGAAATTCAAAAGTGTTATATGCTGAAAACAAATGTTAGTGTTGTACACTGAAAATAAAGGAATATTAAAAGTCAGAAAGGAAGTCACCATTCTTGTCTCTTCCCTCTACAACCCATGTAATCTCTCAAGCTTTTCTACCTTTTATGTGCTTCCAGACTATTTGCTATGCATTCATAAACACATACCCTTTTTGCTTGCTCAGTATAATTATGATTATACCATAGGTATTGTTGTTATTTTTTTTCCCTTTATTTAACTCTTCCCCTATTTATAGACACTCAGATATATCCAACATTTTCTTCTCTTTAAATAATGTAGCAGTACATGTGTTTATAGGGGTTTTCTGCCCATTTGTTGGATTTCTGTAGGATAGACTTCTGGAAGTGGAATGCTCAAGTCAAAAAGCATACAAGTTTTAAATTTAAACCTGACTTCCTAGTAATTTTGAGGGTAAAGGACAGCTTCTGAATGTGTGTTTTGTGACTTTTCAGTTCCTATATTCCTAAGTGAAATATGATCAGGTATATCTCTTGCTTCTTCATTTTAGGTAATATCTTTAATTCCAAAAGCACAGGAAGACCCTGAGCATACTTAGTGATGACATTAGAACTAGCTGTAGCTACATCAAAGTCCCAGTAGGACATGGTGTCCCAGAAACCAAATGCTGTATTTCAACAGAAGTCAGCCGTGTCGGATGCTGTCCAGAGGTTGAATGTAAATAATAAACCCTGGTTTTAGAAACATGGAGGTCATATTGGTGATATATATTGACAACAAGAAAGAAGGAAAAAGCCTGCTTGAATTGGGTTGAAGAGAACCTGGGACATGAGCAAGCAGCAACAAATCTTTAGTGGACTTTTTGCTAGAACAAGGATCGGAGAAATGAAGCAGTAGTTGGAAGATGATATAGGATCAAAGAAGCGTGTTTTGTTTATTTTTGGTCTGTGTATATGCTGAAGGGAATGGTTCAGCAGAAAGAAACACTGATGATGAGGGGAGAAAGTAGATAAGTACAGAAGTAAAACTGTTGAGAAGTGATATGGGATAAAATATACACTAGTGAAAAGTTGCTGGAGTTACATCTCATCCATTGTAAGAGGAATAAGCACCGCAAATATGAGTAACGATACAGGTAAGATGGTAGATTTGGAGTTGGGATGATGAAGTCACTCTTTTGACTGCTTTTGTTTCCTTAAAAAAATAAAGATTAAATAGTCAAATTAGGAAGGAGACTAGGGCTGTTGGAGGATACAAAATTATAAATTCTCATCTTGGAGAGTAGGAATGGAAATTTACTAGTCAAACATAACTGGATTGCTGGGCATACTTAATGCCTGTTTGAGGGTTGGGTCATAAATTCAACATTCAACCAGGTAAGCATATTTTTCTCTTGCCCTATTCTGTTGCTGGGGTGTGGGTACAGGGTGACTGCCGTGCTTATTCCTCTTATAAGAGTTGGTCAGGTGGTAATATAGGTTCTGTGGGTGATGGCTGCAGAAGGGCTTGTCTACATAAAGGAATGGTTATAAAGACGGATGAAAGACTCTTAAGATGTGAAGAACGGAAGTAGAAGACATGAAAAGGGGCAAGGAGAAGGAAAAAGTAATGGGATCAATGAGGCTGAATGACTCCTAGGTTACAAGGGTATATAGGATAAAGAAAAGTTTATGCTGAAGGCAGTTAATGCTTTCGGACAAGTTTGCCTCCTGGAATTGATTTGATTTGATTGTGCTTCTTCGATTTTTTTTCTTTTCCTCACAATCATAGTAAGTCATATGTAATTTTAATGGGAACTGTAAGAAACACTTTATTGAAAGTGTTATGTAAAAAGCTTAAGATGTATCTTGTTTTTTGCTTTGAAGGCCATCTCAGTGAGAATTACAATTTTTGAAAGCCAAAACCCTCTTGTCAAATATCTATCACACTGGTTTTCAAGATATATGTAAGATAAGGAAAGACGATGCTTGGTTTTTCTTTCTAAAAATATAATGGTGCAGTTGAGATTGTGATATTGCTATGTGTGCATTTGGAATATTTATTTTCTAGTCAGATACTGTTACAATTTGTCATTGAAGTACTAGATTAGCCTTTCCCTAGAGTTAGTTTAAATGGTGAGTATAAAATATAGCTATTCGAAGGAGAATTTATATGAAGTCTTTTATCATGATTCCATCCATTTGCAAATTAAGCTGTCCTTACATTTCATACATGTGTTCAAAATTCCCAGGCTTTGCTTTTGCCATAAGGAGCCTGACTCATCATGTTTTTGTATTTTTTAAATCAATACAGCAACATTCTCTTCCTTAAGCCTCACAGTATTCTTTCATGGGATAGTTGTCCTCTGGGCTAATATCACAGCTATATTTTATTTTAAAGATTTCCTAAGATTTTAGTCACAGTTTATATTTTTTTTAGAGTTAAGGTATATATGCATACTCTTTGGGGCTTGAGCCTTATAATGAGAGTTTAATTATTTCTCTCCTTATTAAATGTTTAGAAATCCCTGTTTTATATGATTCAGCCAACAAAATATGCTTTGGTAACAAGTAGCTCCTTTTGCTTAAAAAATTCTTTTTCATTCCCTCCCCCAGAAACCTAAACACCCAACAACAGGAATTATTGCCATCACACTGGCGTTTTACATATGTCACGAAGTTCACCTAGCTGGTTTTAAATACAACTTTTCTGACCTCAAGAGTCCTTTGCACTACTATGGGAATGCCACCATGTCTTTGATGAATAAGGTAATATACGTATGCTTTGGACTAATCTTTGAGGGATGGAAAGCCCATATTTTCTCTTCTCACATTCATTTTACTGAGGGACTGGGTTTTGAGGGGTTGAGGGCTTGATGGGGATTACAGGGCTACCAAGGGTTGTAACTAGAACTCATGTTCAGGATCATTTTACTACAGCATCAAATCCCAATTTATGGGCCTCATGGTTATTGCCAAGCATCATCAAACCCATATAAGTACAGAACCTTACTTTAGATATTATATCATATTTGCACTATTGAAATTCAGGCAACCTGCTGTGTTTGAGATATTAAAATTCACCTTGCATTGCTATGCTTAATTATTCTCATTTGTTTTTAAGTAGACAAGATGGTGTAGAATATTTTAACCCTACAAGAGAATCTTCATGATCAAAAAGGTTACCAACTTTCATACTGGATCACACTTCTCTTGAATAGGGATTAATAGTGAGGATTTGTATTTTATTTATTTTTTTAACAATTTTAGTTTAAATTTTTTTTTCTTTTTTTTTTTTTTTGAGACAGAGTCTCACTCTGTCGCCCAGGCTGGAGTGCAGTGGCATGATCTCAGCTCACTGCAACCTTCGCCCCGCAGGTTGAAGTGATTCTCCTGCTTCAGTCTCTCTAGTTTCTGGGATAACAGGGGCCCGACACCACGCCCGGCTAATTTTTTTTTTGTATTTTTGTAGAGATGAGTTTTTGCCATGTTGGCCAGGCTGGTCTTGAACTCCTGGCCTCATGTGATCTGCCCGCCTTAGCCTCCCAGAGTGCTGGGATTACAGGCATGAGCCACTGTGCCTGGCTAAGGATTTGTAATTTACTTGACTGGGAAGGAGTTTCCTAGTTTTCTAATTCTAACTTAAATTAGTACTGCACCACAAGTGATGGGATTAAAATGTTATCTGTATACTTTTAATATTGAAATATTACTTGATAAAAAGTATATGGATGTATCTCATGAAATCGGTCCCCTTGAATCACCCCACTATATAAGCTGAGGAAGTGGTATAAATCAGGTTAGATTTAGTATTGTCTTTTGTCCCTCCCCTCGACCTTCTGTCCCCACCACGTAAGACAAGCACTTAAGTATTTCAAGAATGAGGTGCCCCAACAGACTTTGGATCAGGCTTTCTCCTCAGCCCTAAACTTTCCTGTAGCACTTGTGGTATTTCAAGTGTCATCTAAAGAGCAGAATATTAAAACAACTTCCTCAGGAAGAAAAGCTGGATATTCATGTATAGAACAGTAATTTTTAACACATCTTAAACTGAACCAGGCATTATAATGGTTTCTTATCTCCAGACTGATTTTTTTTTGTTTCTTTTTAAACTGAGCTCTAGGGGCTTCTTCCATTAAAGTGAACAACTCAAAATTTTGGTCTCCAGATTTGTATTGTACCATGATTCGGTCTACCAGGGTTTGATATGAAGGAGTCTTACTTACGTGAGAGGTGAAATGGAAAGAGTGGGCTGTAGGGAAAGCTTTTGCACAAGCACCAGCAAGGAAAGTAATTTAAAAGACTTATCAAAAGTTAAAAGTACATGCAACCCGTTACTTAACATTCAAGTTCTTTATTCAAAATTTTTTAGATATAAATTATCCCACTGGTGCTGCTAATACTTTGAGATTGGGAAAGATGGTAATTGTATTTTTCTTCTTTAGAACGCGTATCACAATGTGACTGCAGAGCAGCTCTTTTTGAAGGACATTATGGAAAAAAACCTTGTAATCAACTTGACTCAAGATTGACTCTACAGACTCAGAAGATGATGCTAACAGTGTTAGTTTTATTTTTGTACTGCAATTTTTAGTTTAAAATATGTTGGATGCACTCGTCAAATAATTATGTATATTGTCTGTTGCTGCCTGGTGATTCATAACCACCAGCTTAATTTCTGTGAATACTGTATATTTAACTTATGAAAACCAAGAAATGTTAAGATATCAGGAAAATAAGTTTTGATTGTTTTTAAAATAAGCTAGTTTTCTGAGGTGTTTTCACATGTCTTTTTATAGTTACTTCATCTTAGATTTTTGAAGGGATATGACTTCCTACTAAGGATTTAGTTTACCACAATAATTCTGACTACAATAAGACATTTTGAGAAGTATATTTGGCTACTGTAAACACGGCTGGTGGAAAATCACATGATTGTGGCTTGATGTGACAAGCCGAAACCACTTGGCTCTGGAAATCTAAGTTCATACTGGTTTAATTAAGCTCTCCCCTGACAACCCCCCGAATTAAATGAACCATGATTGTGAAGAGTAATTTGGTACAATGAAGGCAGTGTTTTTAAGTTAAAGGAAATGGGCTAAACATAAAGTTCTTATTAGATAAGTAAATAACTAAAGAATACAATTACTAAACTCTGATGGCTTTGTATTATTTTAACTTTATACAATGAAGCTAAGCTAGGCAAGCTCAAGAAGGAAAAAAAAATCTTGAACATTATTTTTTTTTGCCTGACTTATTCATTAAATTTTGAAGGTTTTCCACTTGAAGTAAATTAGGAAAGGTAAAGAAGATAATAGAACAAGTAAACACTTAAGAAAAGTCAAGCTGAGGCCGGGCATGGTGGCTCACACCTGTAATTCTAACACTTTGGGAGGCCGAGGGAGGCAGCTGGATTGCCTGAACTCAGGAGTTCAAGACCAGCCTGGCCAACATGGAGAAACCTCATCTCTACTAAAATACAAAATAATTAGCTGGGCATGGTGGTACGCGCTGTAGTCCCAGCTACTCGGGAGGCTGAGGCACGAGAATTGCTTGAGCCCGGGAGGCAGAGGTTGCAGTGAGCCGAGATCGCGCCACTGCACTCCAGCCTGGGTGGCAGAGCGAAGCTGTCTTCTAAAAAATATAAAAAGTGAAGCTGGCATTTTTGGATTTAAATGGTACAAAAAGAATATCTCATTTTCCCATGATTAAAGCTAATCTTCAGACGGAAAGCTTGCCTGGCTACCTAGGGTGCACCAGAGAATCTGATCCAATGCAAGCCAGTCAATCCTACAAATGTGGTGAGCTAGTCTCCCTTCCTGTATTTTAATAAATGTAACCAAAGGCCACCTGGAGGTAGGGGAATGAGAGATGAAGGAACAGAACAATAGAGATTATAAGGATGGAACTAAAAGTTGTCAGAACAGGTGTGAGCTGAAGAAAGAAAGAATTACTCTCTTTTGAACAATAAATACAATTGGGAAACACTGGAAAACCATGGCTTGATTGATTGATTGATTACTGACAACCAACCTGCCTCTAAAGAGGGTGTATAAAGGGTGAAATACATTAGATTTGGCTCAGAAACAGAATGCAGTACTTATAAAGCAGGATAAAGGGGAGAATAGTAGTAGCTGATCTAACCCAGATCAGACATTATGAATACCAGCATATGTTTACAGAATGCCACAGTTTTGATTCTTCTTATAACTTTGAGGTGCAAAAGGAAGGTACCAGAACTGGAATCACATGTAATCAGTGTGATTTTCCCCTCATACCACATACCCATAGGCTGCAGTGTGGCTGCTGAAGTTCAGTTGATATAAAGTAAATCAGGCTTCAAAAAGGATGGTGCTGTGGGTACACAAGGACATAAAGATGGGAACGATAGACACTGAGGACTGCGGCGGGGGGAGCGAGGGGAAGGCAAGGGCTGAAAGACTATGTATTGGGTACTATGCTTACAACCTGGATGATGGGATCATTCATACCACAAACCTCAGTATCACACAATATACCCATGTAACAAACCTGCACTCTGCACATGTACCCTTAGAATCTAAAATAAAAGTTGAAATTATTCTTTAAAAAAAAGGATGGCGCTGGTCATAGAAAAAGTCAAGGTAAAAACCAACAGTGGCATTTTCAAATGTTGCTGGAAGCACAATATTGGCCATAAATTAGGTTAAAATGGAAGAATCTGGCATTTTATAGTATAAGGAAAAGCTACAAACCTCAAGGTTGTTTTATTTAAACCAAATAATCTGAGCAAGACATATATACAATTTATTAAAAACAAATGAACACATTAAAATTTCACTATTTTACAATCTAAATTCTAGCAACATATACAAATACTGAGTGACTACAGTACATGCCGAGGTAAGAAAAGTACATTCTGGGAGAATATCACTGACGCTCAAACCATTTTTATTTCCAATATGTATTTCACTACATGTTTGTTTCCACTTTTCCCAGTGCCACAAAAAAAAAACAACACACACACACACACACAAGTTGGATTACATGAGAATTGGTGCCACAGTTGACTTTAAAGCATTTTAATAACCATCCAACTCTTCGATTTTGCAGTTTAGGGACTTCAAGTTCAGAACCAAAAAGCAGAGAATCGTTTCATGTGACATGATGTTTCTATAGACCTCTTGCTCTCTAGGTGACAGTGCAGAGCCAGGGCAAAGGTGTTTAAGCTTTGTCACTTTCCACAGCTTTGTGGCCACATTCATATTTAGATAAGCTCGGACTCTGCTCCCCTCTTCTGGAGATGGGGAGAGGCAAGTGTGTATGTGTTGTCATGCTTACTGCATTAATTCTTCACTCGAACCGTTTACATCAGCGAATAAACCCATTGTTCAATGCAAAGTGCAAACAGTGAAACATGAACTTAAATAAACTGGACTAGACCCATCACATCCAACAGGATCTATTTAGATTTACAGCATTTAATAAAGTATAAGTCAGAATTCACAATATCTTAAACTGTGCTGTTTCCTAAGATCAAGTAACAGCCAAGTCAGTGTAATTTTATGAAACCTATAATGGCCACATTTGTTGTGTCTCCGGTGTATTTCTATAACTGCATTAACAGGAAGAAACTTAATCCAATACACCAGTGACTTTGAGTCTTAAATGTTGCAAGCAAAGGATAAAAATTCAAGGGAATTTTGTCAGATAAGGTTACTTTCACATTTTCAGTTGTTACTTGATTGTCTCCAAAGCTGTATATGTATCAGACATACAAATGTAGTAAAAAAAACAAAAACAAATAGAAAACCTCTACTATAAAAACCAATGAACTAAAAAGAAGTACAAAGCAGAAAAACCATTTGAATCAGGCTCAGCTCTTCATCTGGAAAGTAAAGTTTATATAAAAGTAGTAAAAACTAGATATTTTATAAAAATTATTGGTAGTTCAAGGATAGCACAGTGGCAATATGAATCGAGTCTTAAAATATGCATCATTTCAGAAAACACTTGCCTCTCTTAAAAAAAAAACAGCCCAAAACTAAACAACAACAAAAACCTCCAGGAAAAAACAATCAGGTATACACAATTAACACAAGAATAGCAAATTTCTTTGGGAAAATGAAATAGTTACCAAAAACATCTGTCTTAAAGCTTCAAACAGGTATATTACTTGAGGAAAAGTATATTCTCCGTGTACTAAGGATGAATTAAAAAATCAACTGGTTTGCTCTCTTCCCACCTGAAAAGGGATGACTGCATTAATACATGTGCTTTACATCCATATATGTTTTAATAAAAGTCTACCATCTATGTCTTTTGTTTCAAACATTTTGAAACAAAATATGTATTGATTCTTCAATGAATGAAATCGTGCCTCAAAGTTTGGAGAAGGAAAAGCCAGTGAAAATAAGGCCAACAAAACCATACCACAAAAGGACAGGAAGCCTGCAGAAATAAACAGTTCTCTTTCTGAAGCAATGTTTTAGAATACTGATATAATTCATGGAAACAAGAAAACAAATACTGTTCATCTTTATTCAAATTGAGTGAATTCTGGCAACATCATAATCTGGTGGCTCAGGCCAACAGAAGTGACTAGAACTTTATGGAAAAGTACTGTTCAACATTAAATCTATAAACAAAGGTTTATGGAAGAGGGAATGTCAAATTTATATATTTTTATCATATGATGAGCTGCTCATGTCGTCTTGCCAGTCTGAAGGCTTTTAAAGATGGTTTTACATTGTTGGCTAATAAATTACAGATGATTTCTATTTTGCCATGTCTAAAACTAGCTCTGGGCAGGTATGAACAAGTGGTGTCATGGAAGCTGCCAGGAAGTATCAAAAACAAGGCAAGAATATTCATTTGCTAGGAAGCTATAATGTCTGTTCCCTAGGTGACATACAGGACTACTCAAACCTCTTACCACACAAAGTGCACGATCACGCAGTCCTGAAAAATACACGTTAGGTTTATATTTTGTGTAACAGTTTATGGAAAACTGAAATGAAAAATTATTTTTTCTGACTAAAAATATAAAATACCTTGAGACTCAAGAAAAATGTATATGTTTGTGAATGTATAAAACCAAAAAGGACAAATTCTGGTTACTTTTTGAAGAGGTAATTTATATTACTTCTGAGTGAATAATTTTGCCTTTCACTGTGATAAATATAAGTGGGTCATGTTTACAGTATTCCCTTAGAAGCCTTCAACTTTTCGTAACTCTCCTAGGAAAAATCCCATTGCAAATAAAGTTGGGGGTGGGAGAAGAATCTCCTTTAAAGCTTTCAAATCATAAAGTTGTTCCTGTTTACACATAGAGGAGCATACTTAAAAGACATGAAGGGATCTGAATTCATGAGACTAAGGCAAGCATCACTCATCAGAAATACTCAAACGTTTTATAAACACAAGAATGGGGCAAGTCACCAAGGGCCTCAAGTGGAACACGCAAGGATGAGACCAGGCCATATACTGTGAAGCATTAAAGCTCTAAAGAGTGTCACAAAGTGAAAAAGCAATCCCCCTGCTCATTACAAGTCAGAGAATCCCAGCTATATAGATCTTAAGATGGATAAGTGGATATGGCTGCAATCAAAACAATGCTCATATCACTAATTATTAAAAAAAAATCCAGAAAAGAATATAGGAATAGAAGAGGAAATCATGATAGTACCCATCTTTCACAAACAGACTAGAATTTCAAGCCATTAGGTATTTCAAGAACAGTACCGTGCGTTATTGCCAGTCAGGCTTACAGAGCCATCTCGAGTTCATTAATGTACCTGCAGCATTGGTAATAAATACTCTCAGTGATTTTTAATTTCTCTGAAGTGCATTATAGGGAGCTTTTTCTGTATTAAAAATAGTGTTCTACAGTAGTATCAAACAGGACATTTGAAATTTAACAGGTGAGCAGTAACTGTGCCACCATAACACCTTAAAGCAAGATGGCAAGATTAGTAGTTTCCTGTACCTCAGTCACCACATTTTCCCCAACCACTTCAGTGACAGTTACATAATACATTCTATATATTACTACCACTAATAATTAAAAAAAAAAAAAAAGGCCATGTGCTTTAAAACGATGCTTTGTAAAAAGCAGCATCACCTTCAAAGGATTTCTTTAAAAACATCACATTCCCCATCCCTTCCTGCTCCTGATACTTCCTGTGTGCTCTGTGGCACTTGGTACACCAATTCATCTGGGGCAGGTGGACCTGGCTTCCCACCTTTCGGGGTATCATACTGGGCCTGGGCTGAGGAGCAGCTGTCAGTCCTGGAGAGAAGTGTATTGTAAGTTCCCACTAGTGGGGGAGGTTGGTTCCCCATAGCTTTGAAAGTGGATGTGGAGGGCAGACCAACTGAAGCTGTGGGGTGCCCTGACATGTCCATGATGATTGGGGTTGCATACTCAGGCCCCGTAATTGGGAGTGGTTCAGCATAGGCATGATAAACTTCCTGCCCTGGTGAGTTGTAAGGATCTAGGTCTGCATAGCCTGCTTCTTTTCCTTCTTCTGGTTTAAAGGTAGATCTCTGATGAAGTGTACCAACAATTCCTCCTACCAGTGGCTGAGCATACTCTGTGGATATCACAAAACAACAGAAAAGTCATTTTACTAGTAAAGAGATTGCATAATTTAGGGTGGCAGCTGCAGATTACACTAAAAGCACATTCTTTAGGGTACTTTTGTTGCCATCAATACTTAATCTGCAAGAACTTTGAAAATTAAAATTAAACATACTGTCTAGTACTTCTCATAGTAATAATATACCAGAAAGTCTCCTTCATGTAATTTTGCATATAGAATTTTCATATATGTTCTTTAGATTTACAGACAAAATATTTCTTTACTGAATATTTCATTTCTGAATTATTTTCAGAATATTTCATTGGAAAAGAAACACTCAGTTACTGGAATAAATATTAATCTTGAAAAATAATTTCAGAGATTTTTTTGAAATATTAGGAAATATTTAAAATAAGTATGTACTAGGCTAAGAGGATAAACACTGTAAGGCTTCTTCTGTCTTTCCCGCTCTCCTCTCAACATCTCGGGTCTCCCCACAAGCCTCAGTTAACATACATAATGCCCAGAGTCTTTAGAAATCAATGTCCCAACTTTACAGACAGAACATCCGAGATACAGAAATGACTCTCTGAAGAGTCACCTTTTAAAAAAGTGGTTCTACCTTTAGGAAACAATTCGTAACATGAAACGGATCAAAGAACTGTAAATCCCAAAGCACTTTATAGCAAACCTAAGCAGTTTCTCCCTCTGCCTGGTACCAGAAGGCTGCAACATAGTTACCTGCAGAGTCAGCCTGCAGCACTGTGGTGACTTCTCTTGGACTCAGGTGATTAACTTCACTGCTGCTATAGCGAACTGGGGTTTCCTCATGGTCCACTGCTTTTGCAGGAAAAAACTGCTTCATTCCTTTCCACCAACCTTCATTGTGACGGTAAGCCAAAGAGACCATTAAATAAAAACCTGTATCTCAAACAGTAGTATCAAGAGAGAAATCCTGTTGCATTTAAGCCATTTCTATAACAAATATCTCTACAAAGTTGCCTTTATAATCCAACTTTTTTTTTTTTTTTTTTTTTGCTGTGATAGACTATCCAGCACCAAGCAGTACATGGTAGAAATCTCTACCAAACACATGCAGGCAAATCACTGTGAGGATAGTACAGCCAGATACAGTATCTATTTTAAGGGTGGCTTTAATTACTTTTTTCCCAAAAAATATTTTCCAAGATCTACCCTGGGGCACTAGCTGCCCTTTTCTATCCTAGCCACAGCAGTGAACTCTCCTGGCTCCTAAGAGCTGATCCAGTAGTGAGATTGGGAAGTGAGAGACTGGTAGGGGGGCCCCTTTGGTGTCACTTGCAGCAATTCAGATGACAACTCATCATGGGAGACCTCCTAATTCCTAAACTGCTGGACTCCACTTGGTGAATAACCATGGCAGAGGACAAACACACACTGTGTCCTGGAGACCACAGTCTTGTTTCTTACTCAGTGTTCGCATGGGCCACAGAAAGCCGGTCTCCTCATGAGAAACAGATACACAGGACAAACTACACAAGTTTTCCAGAAGAAAAAGAACAGAGCTTGTTTTAAGAAATTTGTACTTTTCATTTCATTACTTATGAATTACAAGAGATTTTGCAGAAGGGTAAAAATGGTGAGAACTGAAGAGTAATGCCATTGTTCTAACAGTGTCGCGGAGTTCACCTGGGCCTGAGAATGACTCTTTTTTCACTACTGCCCCCTGTAGGGGAGGGACATCCCTCTGATAGAAATGAGATGCAAAGACCATGTGAGTTACCTGCCCGGTCCCAGTAAGGTAAATCATAGGTGCCTTCAGTTTTTTTCTTTCTGGAAAAATACAGAAGAGAAGTTAGCAAATAGAGTAAATTCACTGGTAAGCCTGCTCCCCCTACCCCACAACAGGCCCTGGTATGTGATATTCCCCTTCCTGTGTCCAAGTGTTCTCATTGTTCAATTCCCACCTATGAGTGAGAACATGTGGTGTTTGGTTTTTTGTCCTTGGGACAGTTTGCTGAGAATGATGGTTTCCAGCTTCCTCCATGTCCCTACAAAGGACATGAACTCATCATTTTTTATGGCTGCATAGTATTCCATGGTATATATGTGCCACATTTTCTTAATCCAGTCTATCACTGTTGGACATTTGGGTTGGTTCCAAGTCTTTGCTATTTTGAATAATGCTGCCATGAACATATGTGTGCATGTGTCTCTATAGCAGCATTAATCCTTTCGGTATATACCCAGTAATGGGATGGCTGGGTCAAATGGTATTTCTAGTTCTAGATCCCTGAGGAATCACCACACTGACTTCCACAATGGTTGAACTAGTTTACAGTCCTATCAACAGTGTAAAAATGTTCCTATTTCTCCACATCCTCTCCAGCACCTGTTGTTTCCTCACTTTTTAATGATCACCATTCTAACTGGTATGAGATGGTAACTCATTGTGGTTTTGATTTGCATTTCTCTGACGGCCAGTGATGATGAGCATTTTTTCATGTGTTTGTTGGCTGCATAAATGTCTTCTTTTGAGAAGTATCTGTTCATATCCTTCGCCCACTTGTTGATGGGGTTATTTGTTTTTTTTCTTGTAAATTTGTTTGAGTTCTTTGTAGATTCTGGGTATTAGCCCTTTGTCAGATAAGTAGATTGCAAAAATTTTCTCCCATTCTGTAGGTTGCCTGCTCACTCTGATGGTAGTTTCTTTTGCTGTGCAGAAGCTCTTTAGTTTAATTGGATCCCATTTGTCAATTCTGGCTTTTGTTGCCATTGCTTTTGGTGTTTTAGACATGAAGTCCATGCCTGTGTCCTGAATGGTATTGCCTAGGTTTTCTTCTAGGGTTTTTATGGTTTTAGGTCTAACATTTAAGTCTTTAATCCATCTTGAATTGATTTTTGTATAAGGTGTAAGGAAGGGATCCAGTTTCAGCTTTCTACATATGGCTAGCCAGTTTTCCCAGCACCATTTATTAAATAGGGAATCCTTTCACCATTTCTTCTTTTTGTCAGGTTTGTCAAAGATCAGATGGTTGTAGATGTGTGGTATTATTTCTGAGGGCTCTGTTCTATTCCATTGGTCTATATCTCTGTTTTGGTCCCAGTACCATGCTGTTTTGGTTACTGTAGCCTTGTAGTATAGTTTGAAGTCAGGTAACGTGATACCTCCAGCTTTGTTCTTTTGGCTTAGGATTGTCTTGGCAATGTGGGCTCTTTTTTGGTTCCATATGAACTTTAATGTAGTTTTTTCCAATTCTGTGAAGAAAGTCATTGGTAGCTTGATGGGGATGGCATTGAATCTATAAATTACCTTGGGAAGTATGGCCATTTTCATGATATTGATTCTTCCTATCCATGAGCATGGAAAGTTCTTCCATTTGTTTGTGTCCTCTTTTATTTCATTGAGCAGTGGTTTGTAGTTCTCCTTGAAGAGGTCCTTCACATCCCTTGTAAGCTGGATTCCTAGGTATTTTATTCTCTTTGAAGCAATTGTGAATGGGAGTTCACTCATGATTTGGCTCTCTGTTTGTCTGTTATTGGTGTATAAGAATGCTTGTGATTTTTGCGCATTGATTTTGTACCCTGAGACTTCACTGAAGTTGCTTAACAGCTTAAGAAGATTTTGGGCGGAGACGATGAGGTTTTCTAAATACACAATCATGTTATCTGCAAACAGGGACAAACTGACTTCTTCTTTTCCTAACTGAATACCCTTTATTTCTTTCTCTTGCCTGATCGCCCTGGCCAGAACTTCCAACACTATGTTGAATAGGAGTGGTGAGAGAGGGCATCCCTGTCTTGTGCCAGTTTTCAAAGGGAATGCTTCCAGTTTTTGCCCATTCAGTATGATATTGGCTGTGGGTTTGTCATACATAGCTCTTATTATTTTGGGATAAGTCCCATCAATACCTAATTTATTGAGAGTTTTTAGCATGAAGGGCTGTTGAATTTCGTCAAAGGCCTTTTCTGCATCTGTTGAGATAATCATGTAGTTTTTGTCTTTGGTTCTGTTTATATGCTGGGTTACGTTTATTTATTTGTGTATATTGAACCAGCCTTGCATCCCAGGGATGAAGCCCACTTGATCATGGTGGATAAGCTTTTTGATGTGCTGCTGGATTCGGTTTGCCAGTATTTTATTGAGGATTTTTGCGTTGATGTTCATCAGGGATATTGGTCTAAAATTCTCTTTTTTGGTTGTGTCTCTGCCAGGCTTTTGTATCAGGATGATGCTGGCCTCATAAAATGAGTTAGGGAGGACTCCCTCTTTTTCTATTGATTGGAATAGTTTCAGAAGGAATGGTACCAGCTCTTCCTTGTACCTCTGGTAGAATTCGGCTGTGAATCCGTCTGGTCCTGGACTTTTTTCGTTGGTAGGCTATTAATTATTGCCTCAATTTCAGAGCCTGTTATTGGTCTATTCAGGGATTCAACTTCTTCCTGGTTTAGTCTTGGGAGGGTGTATGTGTCTAGGAATTTATCCATTTCTTCTAGATTTTCTAGTTTATTTGCGTAGAGGTTTTTATAGTATTCTCTGATGGTAGTTTGTATTTCTGTGGGATCGGTGGTGATATTCCCTTTATCATTTTTTATTGTGTCTATTTGATTCTTCTCTCTTTTCTTCTTTATTAGTCTTGCTAGCAGTCTATCAATTTTGTTGATCTTTTCAAAAAACCAGCTCCTGGATTCACTGATTTCTTGAAGGGTTTTTTTGTGTCTCTATCTCCTTCAGTTCTGCTCTGATCTTAGTTATTTCTGGCCTTCTGCAGCTTTTGAATGTGTTTGCTCTTGCTTCTGTAGTTCTTTTAATTGTGATGTTAGGGTGTCCATTTTAGAACTTTCCTGCTTTCTCTTGTGGGCATTTAGTGCTATAAATTTCCCTCTACACACTGCTTTGAATGTGTCCCAGAGATTCTAGTATGTTGTGTCTTTGTTCTCATTGGTTTCAAAGAATATCTTTATTTCTGCCTTCATTTCCTTATGTACCCAGTAGTCATTCAGGAGCAGGTTGTTCAGTTTCCATGTAGTTGAGAGGTTTTGAATGAGTTTCTTAATCCCGAGCTCTAGTTTGATTGCACTGTGGTCTGAGAGACAGTTTATCATAATTTCTGTTCTTTTACATTTGCTGATGAGTGCTTTACTTTCAACTATGTGGTCAATTAAAAATATGGAAAGCTTCACGAATTTGCGTGTCATCCTTGCACAGGGGCCATGCTAATCTTCTCTGTATCGTTCCAATTTTAGTATATGTGCTGCCGAAGTGAGCACCACAAATGTGGTTTTCATAAAAAGCCCAAGCCATGTGCTTTTCCTACTAGGAAACATTCTCCAGTATAAGACTATATTTTTGATACTAAATGCATCCTCATTTTAAAGCATAGGTATACTTATTTCATTATTTCAAAGTACAGTATAATATAAAATTTGTGAAAAAGATAATAGGTGTTGAAGATGTTAATGAAACACTTGAATGGAAAAGAAATAATAAAATATACTGATTAAACACCTTTCTCTCTGAAAATGCTCTAATCATCATATGATTTAGAAATAAAAAAATAAATAAATCATCTTTTCTAAATAGAAGTTAGATGCCCTATATGACTAGGACAACAAATTTATGGCATCAATATTAGCCATAGGTTGTACTATAAAGGATTTTATACACATAAGTGACAAAGCTTCCGGTTACTTATTCATCACATATGAAGTGCTTAGAATTAGCTCTGGATTCAATAAGCTGCAGCTGTTTTTATTATCATTCTCTTCCTCCCTATTTTCCACAGCACATTAATGGTATCTGCTCCTTTACTCCTTGTCATAAAGCCACTCATCAGTGATTTCAACTACATTCCTAACAGTAACTTCATTTCTCCAGCTTAGATCGTGTCCTTAACACCAGGTGTGTGGTCGAATTGCCTCAGGAGTCTGGATGTCCACAGGGTCCTTTCAACACTATCCCAAACTGACCTCAGGCTCTGTCTGACTCCTGCCCTCTCAACAGCAGCACTCCTCAGTCCTCCCCCTCACACCCTGTGCTTTAATAACAGTGAGTCATACTTTATTTATTATGTGTTCAGAGCAGCAGTGGGTAAGAGCACGATCTCTCAAGTCTGGTCCAAAACTCCCCTCTGCCTATGTACTAGCCGAGTGACCTTGGGCAAGTTATTTATGTTGTGTCTCATTTTCTCCTTCTGTAAAATGGGGCTTATTATAGTGCCTGCTTCGTAGATTGTTTGAGGATTAAATTAATTAATACAGGTATTTAGAATAATTTGCGTAGAGGTGCATGTTGTCAAGACTGGGCATGTGGTGATAACTGCAGAAGCTTTTGCAGATACACAAAAGCTTGTTATACTATTCATTCCATCTGTGTAGAGATGTGAAATTTTCCTAAATTTTTAAATCACTAAAAATTGAAAATAGAAAATACAGGTATTTAGAATAATTATGTAGAATAGTGACTAAGATTAGCCTTCAATTTTCTATAAAAATTAGCTACTGCTGCTGCGGGCCTCACCACTACTATCACTGTTGTTGCTAAGTTCCTTAAATGCATCATACTCTCTCCTCTTTGGAATTTCCTAAAGTCCTTTCCTTTCCCTATTGTTCTCATACTAATCTGCTGTGTCTCTGCTTAGACAGCCTGCTCATGAAGCTGGGATCCACTAGCTTCCTCCCATGGTATATATTCTATGGTTGGTGTTACAGCTGGGAGTTTTTTTTGCATTGCATCCGTTCCTAATCTGTAAGCTTTGGCGTTCATCACTGGAATCCCCAGCACATGGCTCAATACTTGACACAGGGTAACAACCAAGTATTCAAATATTTGTTGCATGGCTGAACAAATGAAGTCATTTTCATTCTCCACCAAAACTGTCCCTCCTGCTCTGTTATCTCAACTCATGACACCTCTACTGGTCTAACTGCACAAGCCAGAAACCTCAGATTCCTCCTGTATCACTTCTTCCTTACTAGACAACTAGTCATACAACCTGTCAATGCTACTGGGAAACATCTCCACTCCATCTCTTCTCCCTTTCCTAGAATCAGTGTGTTATGTGCCTGCCTGGCCTCAGTGGTTTCCTAACTCATCTTGCTAAGTCTCTCAGCCTCTCTCCTCTTCAATCTACCCTTCAAAACTGCCCCCATCTTTGTACAATCATCTGACAATATCACCTCTTTACTTGACACTCAAGTGACTTTCCATCTATAGAATAAAATCTAAATTTCTCTCTTCCAGAAAAGCCTTTCCTGATCCAGGCCCAGACTGCACCTCTATGGTTATTTCTCAGGACTCTCCCACGCCAAGCGTACATGCAATGACTCACTATTTTGCCTACATTCCGTATCTCTGTGCCTTCACTAAAACAATTTGCTCAGGTTGGGCCATTCTCTACTGCTATGGTCTGAATATTTGCATCTCTCCAAAATTCATATGTTGAAATCCTAACCCCCATTAGAAAGTGGGGCTTTGGTAAGTGATTAGGTCATGAAGGCAGAGTCCTCATGAATGGGATTGGTGCCCTTACAGGAAAGGCCTGAGAGAGCTTGTTTATCCCTTCCACCATGAGAGGATCGGGCAAGAAAGCACTGTTGATGAATGAGCCAGACGGCAGGCCCTCACTAGTCATCGCATCTGCAGTGTTTTGATCTTGGACTTCTCAGCCTCCAGAACTGTGAGAAATCAATTCTATTATTTATAAGTCAGCCAGGTTATGGTATTTTCTTATAGCATCCCGAACAAAGACATCTACCTTCCTCTATCTAGCCAACTACAACTCCTTTAAGGCAAAGCAAGCCAAACTTGAGGATTCCCCTTTCCTGAAGAAAAAACTTCAGTTAGTTCTCATGATTCATAACTCATCAAACCACATGATATAGTTCCTTGTTAGTCAACCCTGCTAAACACTTCAGAGAAAGGAATTGTGTCTCATTCTTTAAGTAAATGTAACTATCATGTGTCAGAAATTGTTCATATTAATGTACATATCCCAGTGTATAATGCAGAACTTGATACAAAAAAGGTACTTAGTAACTGATTGTGGAATTGAACTTACTTATTTTTAATGGGAATAAAGGAGAAGCATGAAATTTTCATTTTAATAACTACCTTAACTCTCACTCTCAAACAGGTAAACATTTTGTGTGTAGTTCATCTTCTATATTTAGCTTCTACTTCACATTTGGTAGTTTTGGACTCAGGTGAACTAGTTATGTACTAACCTGTTTCTCCAGTGCCAAGCACACACTAATATGAGAATGAGAGTAGTGAGGACCATGACCAGCACAGGGACAAGAACTGCAGCCAGCGCTACATCTGAAGTTACAAGGACAAAAACAGACAAACAAAAGCCATATTAACACCAAAGGCAGAAATCACTAGGGAGAATTAACCACATCATCTTTCAACATTTTTCTACCTCACAGAAATACCATAAACGTTATTTGTCAAGACTGGGCATGTGGTGGTAACTGAAGAAGCTTTTGCAGATACACAAAAGCCTGTTACACTATTCATTCCATCTGTGTAGAGATGTGAAATTTTCCTAAATTTTTAAATCACTAAAATGAAATTGAAAGACAAATGAAAAATTGGGAAAATATATTTTCTACATATGAGAAGAGTTACTGTAAATAATTATTATATTGTAGGGCATTACAAGTCAAATCCAAACACTTAAGAGAAAAATCAGTAGAGATTAACTAGCAATACATTAAAAAATACAAGTAACCATTAAATATGTTAGCTTCACTAGTAATCAAAGAAATACAAGTTAAACAACCAACACAAAAAAAGTTAAAACAACAAAATACTACTTTTGCTAATCAAAGTGGCAACTATTTAAAACAACAACTAAATTGATGAACAGGCTACCAGGAAACAGTTATTTTTTAATGGAAATATAAACTGATACTATCTCACTGATTGGCATTTTTGGGCAATATGTACAAAAATCTATTGGCAATTCCATTCCTAGAATTTATTCTCAGAAACTAAAAAAAGATGCATCCTTAAAGATGTTCTCCCTGTTTCTGCAGAAGAGTGAAAAATTGGAAATAATCCAAATGCCCAAAAATGAGAAGGAATAAATCATGGTATCCTCCTTACAAGAGAAAATAATCCAGCAATTGAAATGATGTTACATCATAATGGCAAAACATTCATATATATATATGGGAAGGTAACAATGTGGTGTTAAGAAAGTCAATTGGAAATGTGTGTGTGAACAGGTCAGAAGCCAGCATAATGCTGGAACTGGGAGAGATTTAGGGATCATTTAATCCCCTAATTTCACTCCAGAGATAAGGAATTCTGGGCCCAGATATAGAAAATGATCTGCCTAAGGTCACTTGGGATATTAGTTTGTCGCTCAACCCCCTACCTGCCATGAAGATGATAATAGCAGCACCTGCTGATATTTACTGGGGGCTCAGAGCCAGACACTGCAATGAGTCTAACCTGCAGCATCTTTATTCCTTAAAACAACTGTATCCAAAAGAGAGAAAGAGGCTGAAGATATAGGAGAGGGAGAGGATAATCAGTAAGATCGGGTCTGTGAGAGGTGGATGGAGGGGAACCAGGGCACAGGTGATATAATCAGCCTTGGGCAACATAAGGAAGCCCCCTTTTCACTGCAGTGAACAGAGGATACAGATAGGTTTGTAGCCTCCACAAAAAGGGAGTTTCACTGGAAGGAAACTCCCTACTTTCTCTGTGAAGTTGGAGTGGTAACTGAGAGTGGGTGAAGATATCTGGGTGAAAGGTTTGAAAATAAGGGGAACATTTAAAATAGCTACAGCTGAGAACAGACAGAAGAGCTACTGCAGCCTTTCAGAAGGACAGCCAGCTGGTGCCACGGGCCCCCCTGAGGGAGGACCTGGAAACTACAGAGGCACAAATCTCACTATGACATAATCTTTTCCATGAAATCACTCTCAGCCTGGCTGTAAAAATGGAGAAGTCCATAAACAGAAATAATGACTTAGACTAGAAAGCACTCAGAATTCACAACGGTAAGTGTGTTTTTTTCCGTAAGATTAGTGAGACAAGAGAAGATAATCAAGTTTAGATGGATGCTGTGTGATTTAATCAGAGGCTTTAAAACATCTTCTTAGGTTCAAAAAATAAATTTATATACTACCATCCCCCCAAAAAAGAGACAGGAGGTCTTTGAGAAGACCAACTCATTCTTTGTTATTCTTTTTGGGCATACAGGGATCCTAATTCTGGAAGGAAATTATTTAACTAAGGACTCTTTTTCGCCTTCAGGTTCTGAGATGCAATCAGATTTTAAGATGAGCAACACTTTTCAGTGACTGATCTCCATCTAGGCACGTGGTCTGGGATTCTGCCTAAGTACATGCCTTCTGACAACTGGTAAGCAGTTAAAAGATGCTGAGATCTCCTGCCTCTGAGAACTCTTGATTCTCTCTAGCTCTACCTGTAGCACGAGAAAGTAATTCGTCTTTATGAAAATGCTTCAGAAGATGGGAAAGAAACCAACATGGGGAAAGTCAGAGAAAGTTATCTGAATCCAGGCAAACTTTCAAAAAATGAGAATGACTGAAGTTCTATGTGGCACAAATTACTTTGGATGAACTGCTTTCTCTCTCTGCACTTTCCTGAAAACAAGTAAGCTTTTTATGTGAGAACCCTGATACTTAGTCTACTATGACATTGACACTTTTTTTAATTCAATTGAAATTTTGTTTTTCAACAACTAGTAAGACTACTACGTTTTATATATTTTGAGGCCTTATTTATCACTGATAACAAAACTTGAAAGTAAATTCTAATAAATTTGTATTTATAATCTTAAAAAATATAATTGCAAACACTTAAAAAGAGACCAAAGTTTTTTTTTATGAATATGTTAACTCAGAGTATTTTTAAACAATTATTAGTTTCTACTAAAAGTTCTGTTTTTATTTTCCCCTGTTTGCCATCAAGTTCCCTATCCATTAAATTAATATATTATCAAGGGAAACAAGTTTGTTTCCTGCTATGATTTCAGTTATTTCTAGAAAATATTGTATTTCTAAGCCTGAGAGTCAACATGTTTAGCTGTAAGGAAAAATAAATCACAAGAGGCGGCCTGCAACACCATGGCCTTCTCTAAATATTTAAAGAGCAATTCTACATGGCAGCAGAGACTACAACTTAGATCAATGCAGTCTTTTCCTATGAAAAAAAATAATTTTTTTTTTTGCTATACTTAAAAACTATAGTTGGAAGAAAATAAACTGAAGGTTTAAAAATGCCCGTGAAAACTTTAGTTAAAAACAAAACAATACTATGTACTAGGCGTTCATTTCCATGTTTGCATACCTTTGGTTACATTTGGAGTTACGGTAGTATTTTTGATATCAGGACTGGCAGTTGTTTGTTCTGTCTGTGCAGGAAATTCATTGCTACTGCGAGGTTGTAGTGGTTGCGTAAATTTTGGGGCACGACCTTTAAAAAAGTTTCAAAAGCTCTTTACTTTTTAATCTGTACCAACTTGATTAACATAAACTTATCTGATAATGCTTTTCATATATTTTTGGAAAGTTGCGCCATAAATCCAAGGAATATCAAATTCTCACATTAAAAACAGGCATACCTTTGGCTATTTTTGGAGGGGCTGTAGTGTTTTTGAGGTCATTGCTGTTCCGAGGAGGTGGAGGTTGAGTAAGTTTTGGAGGACGACCTTGAAAAATGGTTTAGAAAAATTTAAACATTTTGTTTTTAAAAATCATAACTAAAAATAGTAATGCTAAATGTCTTCAATATTTCCTAAAGTATTTAATTCTGCAGAATAATTTTAACTCTCAGAGAGAAATATATTGGAAGGATAAATATTATACTCTGCAATAAATGCACAAATATGCCAGGATTTCTCAGTTTTTAAATAATTAAATCATCTGAAAATAATCTTAGGAAGAAGAATAATGGGGTGGAAAGTGATGTTGAATGCTAAAGCTATAAAGGAGTCATCCATATTTTGATATAGTACTTATTCAATTCATTTAATAATTATTTATGGAGGGCCAACGATGTGTCAGGCATTGTGGTAGCCTTTGGGGGTACAAAAGTAAACAGTATATTAAAATGTATAATATTGAGATAAATTATTCTTGCTTTAAATGTATTGTTACAATCTTTTATGCTTATGTTAAACAAATATTACAGTATATGAGACCTGATTTAAAATTATTAGGATTGAGACTAAATTTGGAAAGTGATCTCATTTACATTATCTCATGAATGATGCTATTTCTTCTTCCACTTATAATTTTGGAAACCATTCTGATAAGTAACTTTTTAATATGGTAACCATTTATTTTTTTAACATCCGTTTAAGAAGATATTGTAATTAGAGTTTAACCAGAAAAACACTCACATTATTAATTACTCTCTCTGAGAACAGCAAAACCATTTTAAATTGGCAATCCAGTAAAAATAACATATCTTAAACACACTGTCTCTTTACCTTTAGGAATAAACTGACATCCAAGCAGCTCCATTTTCATGGCAATTTTCTGCTGCCATTGGGTAGGATTCACTCTAATAAAACGTGCAATAATTGGTGGTAAAAAGTTATTACGCACATCCTGGTGATAATCTTTGTTTCCTTGAAATATCTTTAAAAAAACAACAACAAATTGGTACTTCAAATCAATAGAGGTCAGGGCTAAATTTCTCCACTTAAACATGTTTTTGTTCTTTGCTCTAGGCCTTAAATTACATCTGTAAAGTATGACAATAAGGATTAATTTTTAAGAAAATAATCATAATTTGGAAAACTATTAAGATGCTGCACATTTTTATCAAAAGTTTATAAAAGAAAAATATTTAATATAGAAATGATTTTAAGATGATTTAAGAACTTAACAAGAGGGCTAACTTGGCATTTGGGTAAAAGGTTTCAAATCCAGTGAGACAATTTATCCTATTAATAAATTAGTAACTCTAGTCCTGTGGAATTACCAACTATTTAAATATATTAATTTTTATTTTTAAAGTAAAACAAAATTGATCATGCCAGGTCTTAGGGGAAATATTTTGCTTGTGTACTTTTCATAATTTTTCTCTCAACAGGCTGAAGGTGAACATATACTAAGGAACATATACTAACAAACATAACAGATATATACCTCCACCTACTGGATAAACTGCATAAAGACAGTTCTCCTATTATCCCGGTTTTCGTTCCATGCTGCTATTTAAACTAGAAGTGACTTTGAAATGCTATTTTATGCTTAAATTATTAATTATTTTTAGAGATAGAGTCTTCCTCTGTCATCCAAGGAATGCACTGGCGGGATCATAGCACAATACAGCCTAGAACTCCTGGGCTCAAAAGATCCTCCCACCTCAGCCTCCTGAGTAGCTAGGACTACAGAGGCACATGCCAACATGTGTGGCAATATTTACTTATTTATTTAGAAAAGAGGTCTCGCTTTGTTGCCCAGGCTAGTGTGCAGTGGCGCAATCTTGGCTTACTGCAGCCTCTTCCTCCCAAGTTCAAGCAACTCTCCTGCCTCAGCCTCCTGAGTAGCTGGGATTACAGGTGTACACCAACACGCCCAGCTAATTTTTGTATTTTTAGTAGAGACAGGGTTTTACCATGTTGACCTCAAGGCATCCACCTGCCTCAGCCTCCCAAAGTGCTGAGATTTAAATCAAAGTGGTGATTTTTTATTTTTGTAGAAAGGGGTCTTGCTATGCTGCTCAGGCTGGTCTCAAACTCCTGTCCTCAAGTATACTCACGCCTAGACCTCCCCCAAAATGCTGGAATTACAGGTGTGAGCTACCACGCCTAGCCTGTGACTAATTTAATGCTTGTAACTAAATAGCAACAAATGCATTATAAAAATAATCCCTAGGTAAAAATATGAGTTTAGGTGAGTCTCATTCCCTTAACTACTTCAAGCAAATAATGATAGTATCTTACAATGGACCAGCACTTAATTATTTATAAAACATTTTAATGTAACTAATTCAGACAACCCTATGAAATAGGAGGACACAGGAATCTGTAAGTGGATTGCACAGCTAGTCAATGACAGGGCAGCAACTTGACTCTGGGTCTTCTGACTTAAGTATGGCCTCCAATAAGCTAAAAAGAGCCCTGTTTGTTCTCTAGGTCAGATCAACTAAAGGTAGTTTCTAAAGACCATTAATAAGCATATATTGCCTAAAATCAAAGTGATTTTTTTTCTAATCAGCTAAGGTGAGATTAAGTAAATGTTTAAATTCTCAATCAAGCTATTTCCAAGTATTGTGGCTCTATTTCTTTTCGGCTAATTCACTTGGCATTAGACTATAAATCTCGAAAGATGTGTTAATATCCTTCATTTCCTAAAAAGTTTGTTTTGCAGTTACAATAACTTCCATACTAGTGAGCTCCCGTGATTTCCTCAGATATTACTCTGAAATAAAATGAAAGGCAATTATTTTCATTCTTACTATATTAGTGGAACAGGGACGATAACAAATCATTACTTTAACACATAAAAACTATCTTTAAGATATTCCTCTATATTGCTGTCTCGATTTTATAAAAACTGAGTAAAAAAGATTTGCTATAGTCAACCTATGAGCATTTACTGAGAATCCTCATGTACAGAAGTATATGAGGTGTCATGAAGAGAAAATGGATATGGTTGCTACAGTTCCCACCCTCAAGAAACTTAAATTTTATTGATTACCACACATAAATATGACATAATGTTAGAAAGTGATACATTATGAAAACAAATTGTGTATATATATATATAAATCCCATTTTCTGAAAACAAAACCAAATGCAGTCTCTGTACTCATGCACATGTGCAGGCTCAGAAAAGGGGTAAAATGAATACACCAATTACCCTTGAGTTGGAGGTGATGAGGGAGCAGATGGACTTATATGAGTGGGAAAGACTGTTAATTCATACAATTCAATGTGAGGGTTTGCATTTCTGACCATGAGAGTAATGGATTCGATTTATTGTTCAGCCCTATACATACCTGAGAAACTGGATAACATATATGAAACAATGGTTCTCAGACTCTGGACAACAGGCTGCCTTGGGCAATAATGACCGAGAGAAGGGAAACAAATAAGGTGAGCCCTGCTATTTATTGCCCCAGTACTGTCTGTAGAGAGTTTCCAGGCCACAGTGCAGGGAGAGAGATCCCTAACAGAGCCTGCTGGCCTCACTGAGTTGCGGAGACAGAGCTGAGAGTGGGAGGCCAACAAGGTAGCTAGAATTTGTAGGCAGAGATTAGGAGAGAAGAGAGCTATAAAGATAGAGTGAGAGAGAGAGAGAGAGACACTTCTAGAATATATAAGGAGTTTTCCCTTAAATCTTCAGCTGCATGTAAAGAAATGACCTATGGCCAGTAAAAGAAACACTGGAAGGAGTCAGCAGGACAAGTCTCAGAGCTCCCTAGGTCTGGGAATTCCTTACACTGCCAACAGGTAGAACAGAGAAACCTCATAATACATGGGACGCTGCAGTGAGTACTTAGAACAGTATTTTCTCAGTGGTGGAGAAAAATAAGAAAACTAAAGGCTGTCCAGGTCCTGCCTAATGAAGTTTAAAAGCAAGCCTTGAAAATATCACATTGTTTCCAATAGCTTAACTACATCCCAGAATAAAGCTCAAAAATATTTAAGTGAATAATAACAACAAAAAACCCCAGCACCAAACAATGTAACACAATGTCTGGCATCCAATAAAAAAAATTCAGGCAGGTAAAATATGATCCATAATGTCAATCAACATAAAAAGACCCATATATGACATAGGATAACATTAGCAGATGAGGATATTAAAAGAGCTATTATATATGCTCCATGTTCCAGAGATAGAGAAAAGCATGAGCATGTAAAGACACATTGGAGACTATCTTAAAACTCCCAAACTGAACATCTAGAGGTGAAAAATACAGTATCAGAGATAAAAATACATTGGATGGGATTAACAGATTAGACATTTCAGAAGAACAGATTAGTGAACTTGAAGACAAAACAGAAAACTTTCAAACTAAAACACAAAGAGAAAAAGACTGAAAAAAATAAAGAACGGAGCATTGGTGAATGGTGAGATACCTTCAACGGTCATAATATTCATAAAATTAGAATTGGGGAAGGGAAATATTTGAAAAAAAAAAGAACTACAATTTTCTAAATTTGATGCAAATCATAACCTACAGATCCAAAAAGCTCAAAGAACTACACACACACAAAAAAGAAGAAAAATATAAAAAAGCCACATCAATCAAACTGCTTAAAACAAATGATAAAAAGAAAACCTTAAAAGGAGCCACAGAAAAAAAGACATATCACATATTGAGGAACAGAGATAATAGCAGAATTCTTGTCAAAAACAATGCAAGCCAGCAAACAGCAGACAACGTATTTCAATTATTGAAAGGAAAAACCAAAAAAACAAAAACAAAAAAACCACTGATCAACCCAGATTTCTATACTTAGAGAAATTACCATTCAAAAATGAATGCAACAATCTTTTTCAGAAATATCATTTAATGTTGTTAGAAGTTTTTATAGTATAAGCCTGAACAATTCTTAACATTTCAAAAATTTCGCTATATTCCACAAGCAAAATAAATGTGATACAAATAAATATGGATGTGGTAGGAATAAAGAGTAGTCAAGTTTAGGGGCATGAAGTAGAAGGTATGTATGGAGACAGTATTGTTATTTTCTTTAACAGGTAGAGGCTCACCAAAGATGAAGTTCATGTGACGCCAAGTAGAAGAGAAGAAAGAGGCCTTGAATAAAAGTGGAGGAGTTAAGATGCATGTGAAAGATAATGAGCCCCTGGAGGTTTTTGAACAAAGAGATGAGAAAAGTAGTAATTGAAGACTTTTTAGCAAATCATACATGATAAAAAACAAAAATATATAATCAAAATCAAACTCATAGGAAAGTTTGAAAAAATGTCATCATCGTTTTAGTTCTTTTTTTTCCACTTTGAGACAGAGTCTCCCTCTGTCGCCCAGGCTGGATTGCTGTGGAGTGATCACAGCTCACTGCAGCCTCAACCTCCTGGGTTCAGGTGATTCTCCCACCTCAGCCTCCCAGGAAGCTGGGACTACAGGCATGCGCCACCATGCCTGGCTAATTTTCTGTATTTTTAGTGGAGATGGCGTGTTGTCATGTTGCCCAGGCTGGTCTCAAACTCCTGAGCTCAAGCAATCCCAAAGTGCTGCGATTACAGGAGTGAGCCATCATGCTCAGCCCCATAGTTTCGGTACCGATGGGAGACATCTATCTTCCTTAGGCACAAGGACTCCTCCAATTAAAGATCAAAGGGATACACATCTGATAAGATCCATCTCTGCCTGCTCCCCACCCCTTATCATTTCTTCTGGCTTATTCCAGCATCTTCATAATTTGTTGCTAACTAAAACAAAGATTCCATAATTATAATTAGATGCTAGAGCAATTCTTCATGTAAGAAAAAACAGAAGTTTCCCAAGATGAAAGTTGGTGAGATGATCTTCAGATGAATTTTCGTCTCTAATATCTTATAATTTAATGCACGTTGGCTTTCAGCTTTTTTCTTTTTTTACTTCTTGCCTACAGAGTAGAAATCTGGGAACAAAGGCTGTCCATCATCTGGTGAATTGAAAAAAGCTTCATAAAAATAAGAAATTATGAGGTCCCTTTTAGACTTTCTTAATAAAGTGTCTAAACAATTCAATTAAAAATGCAATGACAAAAATCAGAAAAGTACTCACCGTTACAGTCACCAAAAGGAACCTAGAACTACTGAGAATTTTCTAAAGTCAGTAGAGTAAGGCCAATAACACTACTTAAAATAACCACAAGAGGGTAGTATAAGACATTCTAAACTTCTACATCTCTTTTATACAGAAGAGCTCTGTGACTTTTGGCAACCACCCATTTTAAAAATGCTTTTTAAAAATATCTTGGTAATCATTTTACCTTATCTTGCTCCACACCAGGCTCTCTGTACACAGTCCATTTCTGCCCATCATCACTGTACAGGATTCTGTAGGCAGACACATAGTAATTGTGCTCCACCATGGTGGATCCAGTGGTTATAATGCCTGGGGAATGAAGAGTTGCTTTCATTAATAATGCACACGGTCTGATTCCCTAAGTTTGTTCAGCATCAAAGTATAAACACTTGAAATGCACAGCTCGAACATTTCTAATTATGGCTCATTTCCATATCCAAGTGCATGTTTTCATCATAACCATTACTAAATCCTTGGCCTTATTCCCTTGGAGAGATAGATAGATAGGAAGAATTGTGAGTGTGCATTAAGTAAAGAACTATTCTGTTTTGGTGTCTTGTGTTTATAATGTCATAAAATAGATTTTGACTACTGGGTAAGATGACTTCCTGGGAATGAACAGATTAAAGATGATTACTGGTATTATTTACAGTACCAAAACAAAATAAAATTTTAACAAAATTAAACCAATCCCAACCAATTATTCTGGCCATTTGCTAAATTCCCCTAAATTAAATTTATACTCTCCACATGTGGAAAATTGATGATCTCATCATTTGAAATGGACTCCTTTAACATAAATTTCTCTTAATGACCATAAGAGACCATTATTTTAGATGTCTCAAGACCACTCTACTGAAACACTACCTTAAAAAAGAGTCTCATTACAATGGAAACAAAAAGCTATTACGAATTAAATACTGTAATGGTTAATACTGAGTGTCAACTTGATTGAAGGATGAAAAGTATTGTTCCCGGGTATGTCTGTGAGGGTGTTGCTAGAGGAGATTAACATTTGAGTCAGTGGACTGGGAAAGGCAGACCCACCCTCAATCTGGGTTGGCACCATTTAATCAGCATCAGCACGGCCAGAATAAAAAAAGGCAGAAGAAAACATGAAAAGACTAAACTGGCATAAGTCTCCTGGCCTACATCTTTCTCCCATGCTGGATGCTTCCTGCCCTTGAACATCAGACTTCAAGTTCTTAGCTTTGGGACTTTCGGACCTTTGACCATAGACTGAAAGCTGCACTGTCAGCTTCCCTACTTTTGAGGTTTTGGGACTTGGAATGGCTTCCTTGCTCCTTAGCTTGCAGATGGCCTACTGTGGGACTTCACTTTGTGATCATGTGAGCCAATACACCTTAATAAATTCCCCTTTATATATACATCTGTCCTATTAGTTGTGTCCTTTTAGAGAACCCTGACCAACACAAATAACTCCTTTTCTCTGCCATGTTTCATAAAATGTGTCTCCAGTAATATTAACTTCAGTGAAGAAAATATAAAACCATATAATTAAAATTTTAATGCCTTAATTTTCTCTGAAAATCTTAGATGTTACCAGTTTTTCAAATAAAATAAGTGTTACAAATTGCTCTAGAAAATTTTTATCTCTTAACCTGTTATTTTCTTTTCCTTATTCAAATCTATTTGTAACCACTGGTATTCATCAGTGGCAAAAGCAGCCCAAGGCGGTCCAGGTTTTTTCAGCCTGGCTTTTTCGGGTTTCCAACTATTCTCTTGCCCTGTGTGGTCAGTCCACTCCAGCACAGATGATGCTGTTATTTGAGGATCCGCGATCACACCAGACTCCATCCCCAGTGTTCCATAACAACCTGAAACAAAAGACTAAATTTGGTTTCCAGGTATAATTTCAAAATGCATGTAGACCTGCTCACTGAAAACTTTCTATTCCATCTTTAATTAACATACACTACGCTAATAATACACTGTAACAGAGAAATGTCAAAACTAGGCAAGTGTTTCTTGGGCATATGTCTTTGTGTATCATTAGGAAACCTACAAACATGCTCATTTACAAGCATGACTGTTAGTTTAATGGAGATACGTTATCTTCTCCCTGGGATGCTCTTCCCAAAAAACTGAGTAACTCACTCCTTTACCTCCTTCAGGCTTTTGGTCTATGTTGCATTCTCCCTGAGGTCTTCCCTGGGAGGAAGCCCTTCCCAACTTCAATCCAGTCCTCCTTATTTTCCTACATCTTTTATCATATTGTAAACAGTACATTATAAACAATTACTTATTCATTGCTTATCATCAATCTCTCACTACTAGAATGTAAGCTCCAGGAAGGCAGGAGTTTTTTCACTTTAACTCTACTCTATCACTCGAACCAGAGCAATGCCTGGCACATAAAGAGAAGGTGCTCAGTAAATATTTTCTGTTGAACGAATTGATTACTTCTTCAGACAAGTTCAAAAGTCATCTTTCTTAAGGAACCTTCCTTGCTTACATGACCATTTCTCTACAAATACAGAACTTCCAATTTGCTCTATTCATTATATTATTAGATAACTATCTTACCTCATAGTGCTATTATGACAACTAAATGAGAAAGTACAATAAATCAGCAACTGACACAGTGCCTAACAGTGTTCAAAAAATATTAATTATATAAATAAAAAATGATAACGTCCATAAAAGGCTTACCACTTGTCTTAAATGTAAAAAGACTTGTAGATAAGTGTCCCCTGAAAGAGAGAAGGGTTTTTTTTGGTGATACTCACATAACACATGATTGCCCCATATTTAGTGAAACTTTTTCTTTTGATTTGGTTCCCCCCACCCAACAAAAGAACCAAGAAGACTGTGTGGCTAAAAATTAGACAACTAATATTGTTCCTAGGAAAAAAGTCTCATTTCCAAGCAGGGCAACTTCTGAAATCAGCATAAACAACTTTCTCTACCAGTATCTAGCACCCAGGTTCATATGTGATTGTGCAAAAGTTCTCTATGTAATCTTTAATATGTACTTCTTTTTCATAATTTATTTACTCATTGTTTACTGTCGATCTCTCCCTACTTTATTTCATGAAATAAATGGATTTTTAACACTTTTCTGTGGCAAATGCTTTTGATGAAAATACACTAAAAGGTCTAATTCTCAGAGAATGAGGCTCAAGTTTTTTCGGATAAACATGAGAAAAGTTGGGTACTAATAGATTTATTTTTCATTTTTTTTTTTAGAAGAAATCAACATCTCATGGAAGAAGTTTCAGTGTACACTCCTGCCTTTAGTCTAACATACAAACCATTACAAGAGGATGCAATTTATCCCTGTTTTCTTTTTTATAGTATGAAAGAGAGAATTCACACACACTAAATCTTTCTAAAGGTATAACATGGTAAAGGAATGAAAGGGTCTGCATAAAATAATCTAGAAAAAAAAAAAAAAGAAGGGAAGGTAGTTGAATCTATACCAGTGATGGGCAAATGACTGCCCATGCATGGCCTGTTTTGTATGGGCAGTGAGTTAAGAATTAAGAGCTGTAAATAAAACAGAAAAAGAATAAGCTGCAGAGACATGTGGCCTGTAAAGCCTAAAATATTTATTAGCTGGATCTTTACAGAACAAGTCTGCTGAATCCTGTTGTATACCAATCTGGATATGGATGATGCTTGTGTCTTCTGAATGAAAATTGGCCTAGGACCTCTGAAGAAAAGCTGGTTTCAATTAGGCTTAGTGTTGTCTGAAAGACTGAGCATATCTAAGAGACAAAATTTATAAAAACAGATTGCTAACACTGCATTTCTATTTAATGTTTCAACTTCTGCTTTTGATGCCTACCCTATGTTTTATAAAACAGTAGAACACTATAGTTACCATGAAAATACATCCTTAAAATATTCTCTTAGAATGAAAGGAAGATTCACATAATGCTTATGATGTAACACTTTATGTCAAATTTAAATTTATATTTAAAGTATTTCAATTATCTTGAATCCCCATGTGCTATAAGGAACACAGTAGTTAAGCCTTTCAATCTGTAAAATAAATAAAGATTTGGCAACAAACTTCTAGACTCTTATGTAGACTTTTTTTTAGCACTTAGAAAAGACAGAAGAAACACATTACTCTTCCAAATGACTACATTTTTGAAGAACAATAAGCTAAAGTAGTACAACACCGCCTGTACTCTTCAAAATATGCAGACACTGGCTGGGCACAGTGGGTCACGTCTGTAATCCCAGCACTTTCAGTGGCCGAAGCGGGTGGATCACGAGGTCAGGAGTTCGAGACCAGCCTGGCCAACAAGGTGAAACCCTGTCTCTACTAAAAATACAAAAGTTAGCCAGGCGTGGTGCCACACACCTGTAATCCCAGCTACTTGGGAGGCTGAGACCAGAGAATCGCTTGAAACCAGAAGGCAAGAGGTTGCAGTAAGCCGAGATCACGCCACTGTACTCCAGCCTGGGCAATGAGAGCGAAACTCTGTTTCAAACAAAACAAAACAAAACAAAAAAACAGACACTGAGCACACAAATGTGAGTGCTTACTGCCTAAATGTTCTTTCATGAACACCATTAACCGTGATACTGCTGAGATCTAGCTAGTTCTTAGCCCGATGCTACCCAGAATGCTAATTATATATAGCATATATTTTTAAAATTGCATATATACTTACACCACGGATGTGACGTTGTTAGCCAAAGAACTTTCATAATATGGGATACCTTTACTAATTACAACACTGATTTGGCCGCCCAACGTGTTTGACACTACTCCTGCATGCACACCAGCCATGCACAATGGCGAGGACTTAAGGAAGGGAAAAAGAAAAGATGCATTTTTAATTTTCTCTTAATAATTCATAAACAAGACACTCTACTTCCTCGAGAAATCAGTTAATCTAAGCAGTTTCTTCATAAGCTTCATAAACAAAAATAGATTATTGGCACTGTAACACAACAGTTTTAGCAGAAGAAAAAGAATAAAACACATATTACTAAAAAATGTCTTAAAAAGGTAAAAGGTGAGGATATATGATTAACACACCTCTAACTACTCTGGAGTTCTAAAAAAATAAAGTTATATCACAATTTTCAAATAAGTTTATATCTGGCTTACATCTCTATATCCATGAGGAATTGTTCCAGATATCTCAGCAAAAGGAAGCAGACAACCAGCTGGGCAGTACTTACTGAGAAATGAAAACAAGCAAAAGGTTACATAATGCTATATTTTACAGGGAAAAAAGCAACCTCCCAAAAATATCACAGACACATTTTTCAGTTCAAGGTGAATACCATAATCTCACTACCCTCAAAGACTCACCAGTTCTTTTTTTTTGACACGGAGTTTCACTCTTGTCGCCCAGGCTGGAGTGCAATGGCACCTTCTTGGCTCACTGCAACCTCTGCCTCCTGGGTCTCAGAGATTTTCCTGCCTCAGCCTCCCGAGTAGCTGGGATTACAGGTGCATACCACCACACCTGGCTAATTTTTGTATTTTTAGTAGAGATGGGGTTTCACCATGTTGGCCAGGCTGGTCTCAAACTCCTGACCTCAGGTGATCTGCCCACCTCGGCCTCCCAAAGTGCTGGGATTTCAGGCGTGAATGACTGTGCCCGGCCAGGACCACCAGTTCTAAAAAGCCGTTTCAGACTTTCTTCCATCCATATATATATATATATAATGTGTCTTTACTCACACATTTGAAACATTTTTTTGTCTTATTATATACTGCCTTGATTATTTTATTTCATAATGAATGGTAGACATGTTTCTACTATAAAACCTACTCAACAAATTTAAGAGCTACATGATATTCTATTCTGTGGATATGCCATAATACATTGTACCAACCCTCTATTGATCCAATTTAAGCTGTATTAAAAGAGGTGCATTCATTCACGCTGCTACCCATCCACCCAACACATTCATTTGAGGGTCTATTAGGCTGTCTGTTGAGTGTAGGGCGGTACTAGGCACTGGGTTTGCAAAAGTCAAACAGACAAATATTGCCCCTGTCCTCACTGACTTTATATTCCAGTGGTAGAGGACATTAAACCAATACTTACACAAAGAATTGATTTTGATTCTGCTATGAAGAAAAGTCACGCTGAAATAACCGGAAGAAATCTAACTTAATACAAGTAACACAATAATTCAGTAAACTTAATGAATTGCCAGGTAGCACCCTAAGTGCTTTAGGTAATCCATGTAAGAACCCTATGGAGGAGATGCTAGTGTTGTCCTCATTTTAGGAAACAGGGAAATTAAGGAACTGTATGCCCATTCACACAGCTAGCAGGTAGCAAATGGGCTCTGGAGTCCATGCTCTTATGCAGGACTCTGTACTGCCCCCAGTCAGGGAATGGGGGTGGCAGGATGGGGCTCTTAGGAAGTGAAGGCTCAGCAGTGAGCTAAGGGGTGTCACTAGAACAAGTGGTGGGAAATGCACACTAGTCAGAGGGATGAGCACAGCACGAGGCAGGATGGCCTGGTGCGTGTCTGGAAGTGAGGACGGCAGTGCAAGTAGGTGCCAGAGAGCAAAACTAAGGTTAGTTAGAGAGAAGACTGGACAGATGGGCAGGTAATGCAGGAGACTTGTGGGCTATGGTGAAGAGTATGGAATATATTTCTAAGTAAAAATAGGAAGCCAGTAAAGGATTTTGGCAGCTTACATACATAATCTGATTAGTATTTTTAAAAAAGATTATTCTGGCTCCTGGGAAGAAAAGAGATAGCAAGGAATCATGAGTGGAGGCTGGGACGCCATTAGGCGATAGTACAGCAGCCCCGGACAGGGATAATGGGAGCTTGGATTTGTTGTGGCAGATCATGGAGCTGGAGAGTGGCACGAGCACAGCTGACCCTCTGCCAGGGCTGTCTACCATACACTGATGCTAGGGTTACCCCAGCTAACGTCCCCCTCAAATGCTGAAGAGGGCACCCTTCCCACATAGAACCATTCTTGATTAAGAATGGTTCTTAATCAAATCTTAAAATTAAGGGTCTTGGGGGGAAGTGGTAGTAAGTTCGGAAAAGTTAGTAAGATGGCTCTTGAAAGATGAGAATGATTTGCCAAGCAGAGAGGAGGCAAGTGGTTCCTGGTAGAAGCTCTGTGAGCTCAGAGCAGTATAAATAACTCAGAGTCATTTCAATATGGAGAACATAAGATGAGACTGGAAAAATGGCCTGAGGACTGCTTGTGAAAGAACCAGAAGACCAGGTTAAGGAAACCTGGACAACTGTTTTTTTATCATAATAAGTAGTTTCTCAAGATTTTTAAGCAGGGAAATGATCAGATATGTATTTTGAAAACAACTTGGCAGCAGTGTGAATGGCAGCCAGCAAACAGAAATAGGAACTCGATTAGAAGTTGTCTAGGCAAGAGATAAAGGCATAAAGAAGAGAAATAGTAGAAATGGTACTTGAATAACAACACTGCAGAATTCTATAACAGCCAAAATCAAGCTCTTTCAATTTTTTGAAAAAAGATAAATAACTTTTCAACTTTTACTAGAAGTTTTGCTGGATTTTGAAAAGCAACTAGTTCTACTTTCAAAGCATATTAAAATGATACTTTCATTTTGCAGATCTAAACGCTACAATAAAAGCAAAATGTAAACATGCAACTAAATGGCTTTATGCTTTAAGTAAGCTCTAATTTATTGAAGTCTCGGAACAATGATATGTACCACACGATATACATTAACCCTAAGAGTATACAGAATGAAAATGAAGAAGTGAATGAAGAGTAACATTTAAGCAAAAAAAAAAAAAAAAAAAAAAAAAAAAGTCACAAATATAATCATACCTGAACTCAGGTTCCAAAAAATTGGATGCAGTGTCCAAACAAGTAATTAGATCTAGAAAAACAAAAATAAAAAACTGATTCCATTAATATACAGGATTACCTTGCTGAAACTCCAAGTGTCTCAGAATCCCAAACTGTACTACTGTAATTTTCAAAAATCTCAATGGCACTGTCAAGGTGGTACTAAAAACTTTACCAACTTTTGTTAATCACAATTTCTTTCTGATATTAAGTTTCTTGATTTTTGGAGCAATGTCTCCTCAATACTGTTTACTACATCACCTCAGGAAGTCACATACCATATACACATGAATATGTATATGTGTATTTATATATATATATATATATATTTAGAACATGCATAGATAAGTAAAATTTATAGCTTTAAAGTGGTTTCTGTAAAATACAGATACCCACACACACAAATATTTCTTGGTTATTATATAACTAAAAATGATCCTTTGCTGTTTGCACATAAGGAAAACAATGACAAAGAAAGTGAGTTAATTTTATGGCTCTAACTATTAATAACTGCTAATTAAAATCTGGTCCAGAGACAGGACTGGTGCATCAGCATCTTCTGGAAATTTAGTAGAAATTCAAATTCTTGAACTCCATCCAGACTTACAGAATCTCTGGCGGTGGTGCCCAAAAATCTGTTTTAACAAGTCCTCTCGGTAATTTCTTAAGCACACGGAAGTTGGAGTAGCATTACTCTAAAGAAACAAAACTTCTAAAATTTAACATTTTCTGCCTAGAAACCAATACATCTGAGCAAGAGCTAATCTGCCTCTAATTAAGACCAAGTTCATAGGCTATGTAAAAAGTGGCTTTGGTTAAAAAACAAAAAACAAAACAAAAAAACACACCATTTCAATGGCTTCCTTCTCCTCTTAGGATAGACAGCAAAGCCTTCAACACAGCCTACAGAGTCTTAAAGTGCTGGCCTTGTCTTACTCTGCAGTCTTGTGTGTACCTGCCTTGGCTTCTTGCCACTCCAGCCTTGTTTTGGTCCCCTGGCACAAGCTGCTCTCTTGACTTGGAAGGCTTTCCCACTACTCCTTAGCCTAGCTGATTCCTCTCTAAGAGCTCAGCTTCACTGCCACTTCCTCAGAGAAGCTGTCCCTCAGCTTCACAAGTCAAATTCCTTTAGCACACAGTAGGCACTTGAGTTTTGTTTGTTTTAATAAACGGATGACTATTCTGTGTTGTCAAAGGTAATGTGTTATGTTAATATGTAAGCCTGACTTGTTGATGTAATTATAGATTTATAAGCAAAATCACTCTATAAAGCCTAGTCCCCGGACAGAGCCTGAGGCTGTTTGTCCTCACCTTTGTATTTCCAGTAGCAATAACAGCATATGGTATACAGGAGACTTATTTATTGAATCAATGGATGAATAAAAGTTTCTGATCATTAGCATGTTTGGCTAAGTCCAGTTATTTACTAATCTGCAGGGAAGAAAACCTGGAAGAAGACCCCAAGGCAATCACAGAAGTAAGTGATTTTACATATAAACGCTTGATTAAAGAACCGTGTCAAGGGTAGCCAATATACTGATGGAGATAGCACCTAGCACACTGAACAGTATGTAAATATTTGTTAAATTAATGGTTACCACAGCAAGCACATGATAATCGATCATTTTATTCTATAATTCTGAAGAAATTTTGTGTTTACTATTCAACTAAAACGTGTCTTGAACTAGAGCTTAATAACTGTGTTGTATCAGTAGGAAAGGGGTATTTTCAAGGCAACTGTATAAATTAATATTTATAAACCACAGGCATTTGAATGACAAGCTAAATCTGTGCTTTAGGAATTTAATAGGATAGATGCCTAAATAGGGGTTCACTACCACCCAGCTGACCAACCAGAAGAGCAGGCAAATTGAATTACCAGTACTCTAGTTATTCCTGTCAATCTTTGCCCAGCATCAACAAGAATCAATTTTCCACTTTCTGCTCCACCAAAAAAAATTCCGACTTCTAAGATTAGAAGTTGAATTTCTAAGATTAATAGCCTGGGATGAAAGGTACTGTGTGGTCCAATATGGCACTTAAACCACAAGAAGACTGCCAGCTGGCCCTATTATCTTCCAGCCACATGCCAGAAATCTGGTCAACTATGGATTATTTGATCAGAACAGGGCTTTGGTTGTAAGTCCATGCAGTGCTGAGACTCCAAAACTATGCCATGCAAATGTGCAACTCACTAAACTTGCTCTCAGATTCCATGGAAGTTCAAAAGAGCTCTCAAGGAGAAAATAAGAATTCAAAATGGACAGCTACAAGGAGAGCCAAGAAGACTGAAGACAAAGAAAGCCTTAAGTACACACTTTGACCTTTACAACTCTACACAAAGGCAAAGAAAACAACATCACATAAAGCAGGCAATTAAGAAGCTTTAAAATGTCTTTCTTAAAAGTTTTTCCCAAGTAAACAGCCTTCCAGAAAACTGTCATTACTACAAATGCTCCCAGCTAATAAGAACACAGCCTAGCTCCAAAAAAATCCATCTGCCCCAGAGATTTCTGATAGCAATGTATAAGTCATCATAATCAAAGGAACAGAATTGAAAGTCTAGAAATAAACCCTCGAATTTATAGTCAACTGAGTTTCAACAAGGGTGCCAAGACAATTCAATGGGGGGAAGAATTATCTTTTAGACAAATGATGCTGAGACAACTGGATATCCACCAAACAAACAAATGAATTGGACTCATACCTCACACCACATACAAAATAAAGTGGATCTAAACTCAACAGCTGAAACTATAAAATTTTTAGAAAAAAATATATGAGAATATCACAACTCTGGATTAAGCAGTGATTTCTTAGATAAAACACCAAAAGCACAAGAAAACAAAAATAAATTGAAGTTCATCAAGATTAAAAGCTTTTGTACTTCACAGGACACCATTAAGAAAAAGAAAGCACACAGAATGGGAGAAAACATTTACAAATGATATATCAATGAAAACAGATGTATCTAATATCCAGAATACATAAAGAATATTATTATGTGGCATTAAAAAGGCAAAGGAACCAACTTAAAAACAGACAATGGATATGAACAGACATTTCTCCAAAGAAGATATACAAATGGCCAATAGGCACATAAAAAGATGCTCAATATCATTAGCCACCAGGGAAATGAAAATTAAAATCACAGTGAGACACCACCATACACCCATTAGGATGGCGAAAATAAAAAAGATATAACAAGCACTGGCAAAAATGTGGAGAAACTGGAGTCTTTATGCAGTACTAGTAAAATTGTAAAATGGTGCAACTGTTTTGGAAAATGGTTTGGCAGTTCCTTAAAATATTAAACAAAGAGTTAGCATATGACCCAGAAATCCCACTACTAGGTATATGCCCAAGAGAATTAAAAACCTATGTCCCCACCAATATTTGTACACAAAAGTTCATCAACTGATGAATGGATGGATAAACAAAATGGGGTGTATATACATACAATGGAATATTATTTGGCCATAAAAAGAAATGAAGCACTGATTCATGCTACAACATGGATAAACTTTGAAAATATGCTAGTCACAAAAGACCACATACTATATGATACATTAATATGAAATGTCTCGAATAGGCAAGTCTATAGCAATAAAAAGTAGATTCGTGGTTTCCTAGGACTGTAGGAGGTTAAGAGGAGAGAAATGGGGAATAACTGCTACTAACTAAGGAATTTCCTTTGGGGTGATAAATATGTTCTAAAATTGACTATGGTGATGACTGCACAACTCTGAATACACTGAAAAATCAAAGAATTGTATACACAGATATTTTATTATTTGATTTCAACTTTTATTTTAGATACAGGGTACATGTGTAGGTTTGTTCCATAGGTATACTGCATGGTGCTCAGGTTTGGGGTACAGACCCCACCACCAAGAGAGTGAGCATAGTACCCAACAGGTAGTTTTCCTTTTAACTTTGTTTTAGGTTCAGGGGTATATGCGCAGGATTGTTATATAGGTAAACTTGTGTCATGGGGGTTTGCTGTATCTTTTGTCATCTAGGTACTAAGCCTAGTTAGCATTCCACAGTTATTGTTTCTGTTCCTCTCCCTCCTCCCACCCTCCAGTAGGCCTCAGTGTCAATTGTTCCCCTTTATGTGTCCATGTGTTACATTTAGCTGCCACTTAAAAGTAAGAACATGTAGTATTTGGTTTTCTCTTCCTGTGAGGTTAATGGCCTCCAGTTCCCTCCATGTCCCTGCAAAGGGCATAATCTCATTCTTTTTTATGACTGCATAGTATTCCATAGTGTATATGTACATTTTCTTTATCCAGTCTACCATTAATGGACATTTAGGTTGACTCCATGTCTTTGCTATTGTAAATACTGCTGCAATGAACAATATGAGTGCAATTTATATTCCTTTGGGTATATACCCAGTAATGGGATTACTAGGTCAAATGGTGGCCCTGCTTTTAGCGCTCTGAGCAATCACCACTGGTTTCCACAATGGTTGAATTTACACTCCCACCAACAGCGTGTAACTGTTCCCTTTTCTCCACAATCTCATTAGCATATTATTTTTTTACTTTTTAACAATAGCCATTCTGACTGGTATGAGATGGTATCTCATTGTGGTTTTGATTTGTATTTCTCTAATGATATTGAGCTTTTTTTCTTATGCTTATTGGCCACATGTGTGTCTTCTTTGGAAAAGTGTCTGCTCATGTTCTTTACCTGCTTTTTAACGTTTCTTTTTTCTTGTAAACTTAAGTTCCTTATCGATGTTGGATATCAGACCTTTGCAAATATTTTCTCCCCATTCTGTAGGTTGTCTGTTTACTCTGTTGATAGTTTCTTTTGCTGTACAGAAGCTCTTAATTTTAATTAGATCCTATTTGTCAATTTTTGCTTTTGCTGTGATTGCTTTTGGTGTCTTCATCATGAAATCTTTGCCAGTTCCTATGACCAGAATGCTATTGCCTACATTGTCTTCCAGGGTTTTTATAGTTTTGAGATTTACATTTAAGTGTTTAATCTATCTTGAGTTGATTTTTGTATATGGTATAAGGAAGGGGTCCAGCTTCAATCTTCTGCATATGGCTAGCCAGTTATCCCAGCACCATTTATTAAATAGGCAGTCCTTTCTACATTGTTTATTTTTGTTAGCTTTGTCAATGATTAGGTGGTTGCAGATATGTGGCCTTATTTCTGTGCTCTCTATTCTGTTCTATTGGTCTACACACCTATTTTTGTACCAGTACCATGCTGTTTTGGTTACTGTAGCCCTGCAGTACAGTTTGAAGTCAGGTAATATGATTCCTCCAGCTTTTTTCTTTTTGTTTAAGATTGCCTTGGCTATTTGGGCTCCTTTTTGTTTCCATATGAATTCTAAAGTAGTTTTTTTCTAGTTCTGTGAAGAATGTCATTGGAAGTTTGATGGCAATTTCATTGAATCTGTACATCGCTTTGGGCAGAATGGCCACTTTTATGATAATGATTCCTCCAATTCATGAGCATGGCATGTTTTTCCATTTGTTTGTGTCACCTCTGATTTCTTTGAGCAGTGTTTTGTAATTCCTGTTGTAGAGATCATTCACCTCCCTGATTAGCTGCATTCCTAGGTATTTTATTCTTTTTGTAGCAATTGTGAATGGGATTGTGTTCTTGATTTGGCTCTTGGCTTGACTGTTTTTGGTGTATAGAAATGCTAGTAATTTTTTTTTTTTTTTTGAGATGGAGTCTTGCTCTGTTGCCCAGGCTGGAGTGCAGTGCAGTGGCGTGATCTTGGCTCACTGCAACCTCCGCCTCCCGGGTAGCTGGGATTACAGGCACACGCCACCATGCCGAGCTAATTTTTTTTTTTTTTTTTTTTTTTTTGGTATTTTTAGTAGAGACGGGGTTTCATCATGTCGGCCAGGCTCATCACCAACTCCTGACCTCAAGTGATCCACCCACCTTGGCCTCCAAAGTGCTGTGATTACAGGCATGAGCCACTGCTCTTGGCCCTTCCCTCTTCTTTATTAATCTAGCTAGTGGCCTATCATTAATTTTTTTCAAAAAACCAATTCCTTGATTTGTTGACCTTTTGAATGTTTTCCTGCATCTCACTGTCCTTCAGGTTGAGCTGATTTTGGTTATACATATTCTGCTAGCTTTAGGGTTGGTTTGCTCTTACTTTTCTAGTTCTTTTAGTTGTGATGTTAGGTTAATTTGAGATCTAACTTTTTTATGTGAGCCTTTAGTGCTATAAATTTCTCTTGTAACAATGCCTTAGCTGCGTCCCAGAGATTCTGGAATGTTGTATCTTTGTTCTCATTAGTTTCAAAGAACTTCTTGATTTTTGCCTTAATTTCATTATTTACTCCAAAGTTATTCTGGAGCATTTCCATGTAATTGCATGGTTTTAGCCATTTTTTTTTAGTTTTGATTTCTATTTTTATTGCACTGTGGTCTGAGAGTGTGTCTGGTACGGTTTTGGTTCTTTTGCATCTGCTGATTGTTTTATGTCCGATTATGTGGTCATTTTTAGAGTATGTGTCATGTGGCGATCAGAAGAATGTATTTTCTGTTGGCTTTGGGTAGAGAGTTCTGTAGAGGTCTATCAAATACATTTGGTCCAGTGTTGAGTTTAGGTCCTGAATATCTTTGTTAATTTTCTGCTTAGATGATCTGTCTAATACTGTCAGTGGAGTGTTAAAGTCTCCCACTATTATTGTGTGGGAGCCTAAGTCTCTTTTTAGGTTTCTAAGAACTTGCTTTATGAATCTGGGTGCTCCTGTGTTGAGTGCATATATATTTAGAATAGTTAGGTCTTCTTGTTGAATTGAATGCCTTACATTAGGTAATGCCCTTGTCTTTTTTTGAGCTTTGTTGGTTTAAAGTCTGTTTTGTCTGAAATTAGGGTTGCAATGCCTGCATTTTTCTGACTTCCATTTGCTTGTTAGATTTTCCTCCATCCCTTTATTTTGAGCCTATGGATGTCACTGCATGTGAGATGGGTTCCTGAAGATGGCATATCATTGGGTCTTGCTTTTTTATTCAGCTTGTCACTCTATGCCTTTTTAAATAGGGCATTTGGGCTATTTACATTCAAGGTTAGTATTGATATGTGTGCATATGATCCTGTCATTGTGTTGTTGGCTGATTATTATGCTGGCTCGTTTGTGTGGATCCTTTATAGTGTCACTGGTGTGTGTACTTGAGTGTATTTTCCTAGTGGTGTTTTAATGGTTTTTCTTTTCCATATTTAGTGCTAGCTTCAAGATGTCTTGAAAGGTGGGTCTGGTGGTAATGAACTCGCTTAGCATTTGCTTATCTGAAAAGAATCTTATTTCTCCTTTGCTGAGGAAGCTTAGTTTGGCTGGTTATGAAATTCTTGAAGATTTTTTTCCTTTAAGAATGTCAAATATAGGTCCCCAATCTCTTCCAGTTTGCAGGGTTTCAGCTGAGAGGTATGTTGCTAGCCTGATGGGGTTCCCTTTGTTGGTGACCTGCCCTTTCTCTCTAGCTGCCCTCAACATTCTTTTATTTAGACATTGGAAAATCTGATGATTATGTGACTTGGAGAGATCTTGTGTAGAATCTTGCAGGGGTTCTCTGTATTTCCTGAATTTGACTGTTGGCCTCTCTAGCTAGGCTGGGTAAGTTTTCATGGATGATATCCTGAAATATGTTTTCCAAGTTGTTTGCTTTCTCCCCATCCAATTCAGGGATATCAATGATTTGCAGATTTGGCCTCTTTATTTAATCCCTTATTTCTTAGAGGTTTTATTCATTCCTTTTCATTCTTTTTTTCGTTACTTTTGTCTGACTTTCTTATTTCAGAGAGCCAGTCTTCAAGTTCCAAGATTCTTTCCTCAGCTTGGTCTATTCTGCTGTTAATACTTGCAACTGGGTTGTGAAATTCTTGTAGTGTGTTTTTCAGCTTTATCAGGTCAGTTAGATTCTTTTTTGCACTGGCTATTTTATCTGTCAGCTCCTGTATTGTTTCATTGTTAATTCTTAGTTTCCTTGAATTGGGTTTTGCCATTCTCCTGAACCTCGATGCTCTTCATTCCTGTGCATATTCTGAATTGTATTTCTGTCATTTCAGCCAACTCAGCCTGGTTAAGAACCCTCACTGGTGAACTAGTGCAATTGTTAGGAGGACATAAGACACTCTGGCCATTTGAATTGCTGAAGTTCTTGTGTTAGTTCTTTCTCATCTCTGTGTATGGGTGTTTCTTTAACTGCTGGGCTATCTCTAATTGAAGTGGTCAGGTGGGGGCACAGTGGTTGTGCTGGAGTCCCAGGTCACGCAGCCCTGTCCAGTGAGGAGAAGTGAGGACCAGGATCTACATGGAGAACTGTCTGACCACTTCTCTGTGAGATGAGTACTGTGCTGGGGGTTCAGACCAGCCTTCAGTCCCATGGACTCTCCAGAGCCTGGAAACAGCAAAGGTGAGGGTTGCAAGGCAGGGAAGATGGAAACACCACCCTTCCACTGGGAGCTCCGTCCCAGGTTGCTGCAGAGCTGCTACTGGCTCCAAAGTCCTAGTGAAGGGAGGCTGGAAACCCAAGCCTGGAGGACCTGCCCAGTGAGGAGATATGGGAGTGGGGACCCATGTAAGAAACAGTCTGGCCACTTTTCCATGACTACTGCAGTAAATTAGGGGCCTGCTCTGGTCCCCAGTCACCTCGGATTTTCCAGCACCACTTCCCTGGGCGGGGGAGGCTCCTCTGGCCCTGTGTCACTCCTGAGTGGGTGGTTGTCCTGCTTTGCTTTTTTCCATTCTCTGTGAGTTGAGTTGTTTTCTTGATGAATCCCAGTTTGTGTACCTGGGTGTTCCAGTTGAAGTGCTATATTTACTTGCCCCTTCTATTTCTTTCCATGAAGGCGGCACACACTAGCTGTTTTTAGTTGGTCACCTTCACCAACCCCCCGAATTGTATATTTTAAATAAGTGAATTGTATGGTGTGTGAATTATAACTTAGTAAGACTGTTATAAAATAAAAAGAAACTATCATAGAATAACAATGTCCTTTCATATGTAGCATATCTGTATTGTTGGGTGAAATAAAGCCTAGTAAAAGAGCCAGGGCTGGCAGTTTGTTCATTTATTCATTCAGCTTATATTTAATAAGCATGTATTATGACCAGGTGTCATTCTAGGCACCAGAGATAAAACAAAGAACCACCAGATAAAAATTCCTTCATATAGGGAGTATACCTCTGGGTGGGGTGGGGGAGGTAAAAGACAATGTGAGTAAGAAAAAAATACTGTGTTAGAATGTGTATTGTACTTTAGAAAAATAATGAGAACAAGGAAGTTTTAAAAAGTTAGGGAGTTACAATTTTAAGTACAGTGGTCAGATCAGGCATCACTGTGAAGATGACATTTAAGTAAAACTCTAAAATCGGTGAGGGAGTGAGGTGTGAGGTATTTGAATCTGAGAATAGGCAGTGGGAATCAAAGGCCCCGTATGGAAATGTGCTCAGCATGTTTGAGGCCACAGTAGACAAGTAAAAGATGAAGTCAGATGAGTAATGGGAAGCTGAATGCTAGAGCATCTTGAAGATAAGGATAGTTGGTAGAGTGAGATGAAACTGACCACTGAATTCAGAGTAGACTGAAGGGGAAAAACGGCAAAAACAAAGGTAAGAAATTTATTGCCGTAATTGAGGTAAAAGTTGGAACCTGAAATAGAGTGGTAGTGGTAGAGCTGTCAAGATGTAGTCAGATTCTGGTACATGTATATATATATTCGAAGAATTGGCAGCTGAATATGAAGCTTGAGAAAAAAAGAGGAGTCAAAAATACACTAAAGTTTCTGGACTGAGCAACTTAAAAGATGAACTTAGTACATGTGAAGTGCTTAGACTATAATAAATACTGAGAAAACACTTATCTTGCTGGATCTACTTTGATGTGTCCTATAATACTAGAAAAATCAGTGATATGTTCAAAGTACCAGGCAGTATATAATTTACATTTCTTTTTCCTTGCTCTGTCACCCAGGCTAGAGTGCAGTGGCATGATCCTAGCTCACTGCAGCCTCAAGTTCCTGGTCTCAAGCAATCCTCCACCTCAGCCTCCCAAGTAGCTAAAACTACAGGCGTGTGCCACTACACCCAACTAATTTTTTAAATTGTTGGTAAAGATGGGGGTCTCACTACCTTTCTGGTCTGGAACTCCCAGCCTCAAGTAATCCTCCCACGTCAACCTCCCAAACTGTTGAGAAGACACGTGTGAGCCACCATGCCTGGTATTTGCTACGTTTTAAACTGACAGCCTCTGCATAGAATTTTATTCTGGTAATTTTAATCAAACAATACATACAAATGACTATTAACACATTACTGCACGAAGTATCACATATATGGTACACTTCATTTGAGTGTTGTAGATACAGCGATGGCAGTAGTAAACAGAATGCCCTCAGGGATTCTGCTGAAGCAAACTGGTATTCCCTCTTTTTCTGTATAGCCCCCAAAAGAACATCTTCAGTGTTGAATATACACTAGTCTTCACAGTAGAGTTTAACCCAAAGGAAGTATAACCATAGTATCTGTAAAAAGAGTTTCTATCCTTCCCCATTACCTGCCTTCCCTAATCCTAGAGGGCTGTCCAGAGGAGGCAGATCTCAGATGGGGCTCTGAAGGCAGGATAATGTGATTGTGAGAAAGAGCAGGAGAGAATACAAATGTGAAGGCAAGTCAATAATCAAGAACAGCCTGAGGAATGTCAGGTTTTCTGAAGACACCAACATCAGATTTTCTAAGACAGTTGCAAACTTAGTTAGCTATATTATCTGCCATAACTGATATATACATTAAAAAAAAAAAGTACAATTAAAAACATTTTCGACACATAATAACTGCAAAGGCTAGAGAACTTTGTAACTGTTGCATGAAATATTTAAACTTGAAATCTTATGTTGACCCATATATAATACCATGAAAATATATTTTATGTTAACAAATGAATCAAAAAATATCAGCACATTGGTTACTATCATAGAAATATATTTGATTGACAGTGTTGGCTATTTCTGAGATTGTAGGGTTGCAAAATATATTTATTTAGATTTTCCTTCAATTAATACTGTTTTGTATTCTAGACTGAATTGGAAAAAGACCCTCAGTAGTGTCAGTAGCCATCACTTACCACAATATAGTTGGTATAAAGCCAACTATATTTGCTGTAAACATTTTTGCACAGTTGAACTCAAGTGCCTATATTTATTCTAACTCAAGAAAGTGGCCAGGCACGGTGGGTCACGCCTGTAATCCCAGCGCTTTGGGAGGCCGAGGCAGGTGGATCATGAGGTCAGGAGATCGAGACCATCCTGGCTAACACGGTGAAACACCGTCTCTACCAAAAAAAAAAAAAATACAACAAATTAGCCGGGCATGGTGGTGTGTGCCTGTAGTCCCAGCTACTTGGGAGGCTGAGGCAGGAGAATCGCTTGAACCCGGGAGGCGGAGGCTGCAGTGAGCTGAGATCGTGCCACTGTACTCCAGCCCGAGTGACAGAGCAAAACTCCGTCTCAAAAAAGAAAGCACAGAAGTACTATTCCTAAGTTACTGTATTATTTACTAGAAATAAGAAAATATACGCGGAAACAAGAAAATGTACACCTATACATTCTTCTCTCTTATGTGATCTAAAATTATTTAAATAACCAATTTCCAAGAGCCTTAAACAATATGTGGTCTTGCTTTCATAATTCTCATCTTGTCAATAGCCTTGCATCGTAGATACACGAACAGCTACTCTGTTCAAGCGCTAAAGGATGTAGGATAAGCCTGGTCTTCTGCTAAATTCTCCTGACAATATTATTGTCAGGAGACAATTCCTTGCCTCTATTATAGGAATCTGGCATTGATTTTTAGCATCTGCAATTCTGTTAGAGAAATTTACATATATAGTATAGTACAACATAATTTATAGTGATTCAGAGCCAATTAACATTTACTAAGTACCAGACACTATACTAGGTATTTTACCTCTTCTCTCCTTTTACATACTGAGAGTGGACACTAAACCTTATGTTTCTCTTAGGAATATAACAATGTCATCTATGAAAGCAGAGTCCACAGTAGAAGCCCGGAAAAAATTTTCTCAGATGAAAATAATTAATGCTTTCTTATGGATGATATAAAGCATAGCTCAGTTGCCTAAGCAATAAACTATGTAGTCAAACAGGCTATAAGCTACATATGGTTAACTGGATCAAATCAAACTCCTTATCTAAATCTCCATACACTAAAAAATGAATACAAAACATTAAAATATAGCATAATTATTCTGTGACCTACACAGTATCTAGGAAGCTAATAAATACATTAGTATTTATCAACAGTGAAGGACAGTGCCACTGTACAGCACAGGACAGCACAAACACATATGTAGAATCTCCTCAGCACTCCTAATATGCCAAAAAAATTAAAAACATAGAAAACATTAAAATCATTAAGATGCTCTTCAGGTTTATCTAACAGCTTGGAATAAACTCTATCCTGTAATGTGAATTGCCTCTTCAGGTTAACACCAGCTTAACAGATTAAGTGTTTAATTTCTCTTTCTCTGCAAAATTGGTAACACTTTGTTCGTCAGCACCTTTGTTCTACAAATTGACACCAAACTACAAATATTCTTCTGCGTGTTAATTATATTATACATACAAACATTATACATACTCATTTGTGTGGAAATAAAAGCATATCTAAAGATAGGAATGTAAACTGAAACTTCATTAATAAAATCTTACTAAGTTTAATAGTATCAGAGTTTTAAAATGTTTGCCAGATACAGGAACCAAAATTTGGAACCCAATATAAAAATAACAAATAGGAACCTAGCCAATTGTAGTACTGGAAACAAAACAGATTCTATAAAATTACTGTACAGTTAAGAAGGCAAACAATCTAAGGAATTCACACTCTATTTTCAAAGCCGAAAACATTCCATGCAGGAAAAAAATAACCGGTTACACAAATTTGGACTCTGCTAGAAAGGAATTATCTAGTCAGCCCTGTGTTTCATTTACAAACTGATAAAATCTGATGTAAGAATGAAAAAATGGCAAATATTTGCAAAAATGATGTGATTAAAAATGCAGCAAATATTTTTTATACTATTGGTGTTAATTCTAAAAATAATCCATCATATAGCAATGATAATCTTGTGAAATGGGAATATTTTCCAGGCTCAGCTGTTCACAAGTCTTAAGTGCAACTGTCATCACATTCTAAGGGGTGGCAGACAATGAATGAACATGTGTTTATGCATTCCAATTAGGAACTATATTAATATCTACATTATTACACATGAAATTTTAAACTATTTACTATTTCTGCCCTCCAAAATAAAGGCAAACTTTAGACTGACCACTACAAAATTCCAAGTTGGTGAAATCTAAAGTAGTAAGATTCAGTATTATGTTTTAAGTGACAATTTCATGTTCTCCAAAAAGAATACCAGGATCACCACTTTGCAGTCATGCATGTACACACACACACCCCAATTATGGTACATATGAATAAATGCTGTCTTGAAGGACTTGAAGCTTTCAATGCAAATGTATATATTTCTTTTGAGTTCACTGTTTTCTAACTACAACTTAAAAAAATCATCACCCAGAACCATTCTACAAACGTCCAGTTCCTCCTAGAAACTGGTCATTGTTGAACAGATTCAAAAACAGAAATTTAGATCATCTATAAAATTCATTTTATTTTTCAATTCCAATGACAACTGCTGTTTTTAAATCTACTTTTCAGAATAAAATGTCAGTACCATTTATTATTATTATTATTATTATTTTGGGACAGAGTTTCATTCTTATTGCCCAGGTTGGAGTGCAGTAATGCAATCTTGGCTCACTGCAACCTCCGCCTCCTGGGTACAAATGATTCTCCTGCCTCAGCCTCCTGAGTAGCTGGGATTACAGGCACCCACCACCACGCCCAGCTAATTTTTTATATTTTTAGTAAAGACAGGTTTTCATCATGCTGGCCAGGCTTGTCTTGAACTACTGACCTCAGATGACCCACCCGCCTCAGCCTCCCAAAGTGCTGGGATTACAAGCGTGAACCACCACGCCTGGCCACATTTATTATTATACTAAATTAAAAGATCCAAGTTACCTGAGTCTGGACCTTAGTGTGGTAGGTTCTGCCTCACTCAGTAACACCAGCAGTAACTCAGGAGTTTCTATAGAACTTCTAAACAGGGGTTGCCAATATAAAAGCCCAAGATACCACAAAGGTCCACATACATGTTCAAATTTTCAGAAAGTCTGGCCGTGGTAGATGAAAACTGATTAACAGTATTTATTATAGTTCACTGTCTGGAGAATAGACTATTAGAGAGAATACCTATTATGAGGACTATAGATGTGGTTGTTTGTATAAGGAAGTATTTAGTGGCTGCTTCTGTGGAACGGTTGAAATTTGTTGAGATTATGCTACTTTAGAGTAGAAATATCAGTCCTCTCGTAGTTGTTGGAAGTCTTGATTCATATTTCTATATATCAAATTGCTTGAGGAAATGGGAACTTTTCCTTTCACTATCTTTCAAAAATGAGGTTTATAGGTGAAAATGGAAAAAGATAACTGGTAATGAAAAAAGCTGAAAACTATTGCTCAAAGATCATTAAAAATAGCAGAGAGGGGGAAAAAAGCTTTATTAAAAATTTAATGAAAACTAGAAACAAAAGTGGAAGAGGACTCCAGGTAGAGAGCACAAGATACAACCTGGGCATTACTGTAGTTCAGAGCTTTACCCAAGAGGGCTTCCTAATGCTCAAAGACTCTTCCTAGAGCTTAAATTCCACCAAGATAAACTCTAATTCATTGAAATGTTCCCTATAGAAGATATGTCTGACTCTACAGTCTTTACAAACTGGCATAATTCTAGTTACATTTATAACGAGACCTCTTAATTCAATCATCTCTGCTTTGGCTCCTCGGACAGCCTCTTAATGGGCCTCTCTACATTTATTCTTACTTTTATTTGACCCGCTCTTCACAGAGCAGGGAAAACTGCATAAGCAAAAACATAAATCCAGTCACACCACTTCTCTCTTCTTAACAGCTTCCATGCACTCTTAGGAAAAAGCTCCAACGCTTACATTTTCTATAAGGTTCAGAATAATGAAGCCTACTCTCCCCCAGCCCAATCTACTCCAGCTACTCTGGCTTTCTTTTCCAGTTCTCCCAGAGCTCTTCTCTATCATCAGGTTTTTGCACCTGCTGTTCCCTTCTGTAGAATGTTTTTCCTTCCTTGTCTGCCTGGAAACTCTAATCCTTCACTTCTCAGCTTAAAAGTGACTTCCTCAGGAAAACTCTGCTTTTTATCAATCTTCCACTCCCCACACACCTCTGGCCCCTATCACTTGGTGATTCTTTCACCATACTTTATTTCATAGTTGCAATTAAGTATTCGTTTAACGTCTTTTTCCAACCCTATACTGCAAGTCCCATGAAGGTGTGATTGTGTCTTATGTACTGCTGTTTCCTTGGTGCCAAGTATAGGGCAGGAAATAAGGAATCAAAAGGAATAGATTTTTATAATGGGCTCTTGCACAAGGTAATGAGAATTAGTCTATCTCACGCAAAATCATGACTCTATCAACGACACATACTATAACACAAGTCATCTTGAGAGCCTAACAAATGAAGTAGCTGATGAAGCAATATTTTTCACAATCTTTTCATTCCCAAATACTCTTAAATCTTCAACTAGACTTCTAGGCTAGGGACATGTAGCTAGGCTCCTTGAAAATATTTATGGAATTCATTGTGGCAGTTAAGTTTCCTGGATAAAAATACACTGAGGACCTCAACCAAAGCCAAGCAACCTTCAAATGAATGAGTCATTATAAGAAATTGTGATCAAAAAGCCACTCAAGAAGAAGTAATAAGAAATTCAACCAGTGTTCTCTTGAATATAGTTCAGGCAATTCATTCTAGTTCAGATAAAACAAATGCTTGATGGATGGGATAAAGACATGCAAAAAATAGTAAGATTTCAGGAGCTGTTAAATGAGATTTCCCAAGATAATTATGACTTTGGAAAGTTTTAGTATCAAGAAATTCTTGATTAAGGTGGTTGTTTCAAAAGTCTTTGGAAGCTAAGATTCATCTAAAATAGAATATAGCCATTTGAAATTTGGTAGAGAGGTTTGTAAGCTACACAACATACTGATTCTTTTATCTGAGGTCATAGCCAATTCTTAAGTAAATTTAATGCAGGACATTAAGGTTTCTGTGGGCCAAAAAGCCTCATAATTTAAATATCTAATATGAGAACATTTTTTTAAAAAAAACAGGATACTTATTTTCCAGAAACCTTCAACTTGATAAATAACAGAGAAAAGCAAAAATATGAATCAAAATAAATATTTTAACCTGATATTAAGATTAAGAAACTTAATGAAAATAAGAAGCAAATTAACTTTATTTTCTATTCTCTCACCTATCAACCCAAGACTTTCAATAAGTAAAACTTAAAGGACGGTAATCCATTATCATCTCACTTGTGTTCTCCACATTACTTTTTCGGTGGTAGGGGTGGGGAACACGTGTATGCATGTGTACAGTGGTAGAAGGGGGGAAACTAACATTGTATGTGTCTGCTATGTCATGAGCCTACAAACAGTACACATGTTTTTATTAGATTCAGTCCTCACAACGAATCCATTCAAAGATACAACTCACAGCAGTGAAATGACTGGCCAGAGGTTAGCCAGCTAGCACGTGGCAGAGGCAGGGATACCAAGAGTCCTTTCCACATCACACTGCCTATTCCAGGGATACCAAGAGTCCTTTCCACAACATCACAATGACTAAGTTTTCCTGGTTCTGTCGAAAATATTAATTGTTCATTTGGCATAATGTTTCTAGTTCTTTTCTATTATTTCATCCAAATGAATTTTCCTTCTCATTTACTATGAAAGATTTTGTTAGCCTTCACACCTTGCCCTATTGCTTATAAACTAAGGAAAGGCAGGTTCCTCCACACAGAACAGTTCTCTCCTCTACCACTTTCTATATGAAACTTCCAATAAGACATATCATGTTTATCTCAAGCCCACCATAGCTGAGGAGGAATCGCTTGCTTTCCCCTATAATTCCCAGTGCCCATCATTCTCACAACTAGGAGGTTCTTGAGAATCTCCTCATTTATACAATATGAAGTAAAAGCCAATTTAAACTTTTAAGTGGTAACTTAATTCAATGCTGAATATCAAAATAATCAACTTTTAAAAATTTAAATGATTGTTTTGACATATTCTTGTACTAGCAACATTTATTAAACTTTCTCATCATGGTACCCCTATATAGCAGGGGGAAATGAACACATCCCACAGCAGCTAAAACACATGAGAGAGTTCATGCAGGTCTTGCATTTTATCTTAGAGATTCAGGTAAATTTTGGATTCTATTCTATTTAATAATCTTTTGTTTTTAAACTTTTAAGTTTGGGGTACTTGTGCAGGTTTGTTCCTAAGTAAGCTTGCGTCATGGGGGCTTGTTTTACAGATTATTTTATCATCCAGGTATTAAGCCTGGTGTCCATTAGTTATTTCTCCTGATGCTCTCCCACCTCCCACCCTCCCAAAAGCCTCAGTGTGTGTTGTTCCCCTGTATATGTCCATGTGTTTTCATAATTTAGCTCCTACTTATAAGTGAAAACATGCAGTATTTGGTTTTCTGTTCCTGCATTAATTAGTTTGCTAAAGATAAGGGCTTCCAGCTCCATCCATGTCCCTGCAAAGAACATCTCGTTCTTTTTCATGGCTGCATAGTATTCCATGGTATATATGTACAAAACTTTCTTTATCCAGTCTATCACTGATGGGCATTTAAGGTGAGTCTAAGTCTTTGCTATTGAACAGCTGTGCAATGAACATACACATGCATATGTCTTTATGATAGAATAATTTATATTCCTTTGGGTATATATCCAGTAATGGGATTGCTGGGTTGAATGGTATTTCTGTCTTTAGGTCTTTGAGGAATTGCCACACCGTCTTCCACAACGGCTGAACTGACTTACACTCCCACAAACAGTGTATATTGTTTCTTTTTCTCCACAACCTCACCAGCATCTGAATAACCTTGTTTTTAATTTTCCCCCTTTACATCACATTTTCCTCCTAAACATTAGCAATTTAGAAATACCCCATGTTTATTTCATGCTGTCTCAGCACTCCTCAGGTACTCCTGGGGATGTGAGATCTTATTCTTTGAAAATAATGGTAGTATGGTCTTTAACACAGCACTATGAAGTGCTAAACTGTGAATAATAATGTTTTAAATTGATATAAAACATTTCAATAATTTATAAATTTTAAAAATGTTATCATAGGCCGGGTGCAGTAGCTCACACCTGTAATCCCAGCACTTTGGAAGGCCGAGCCAGGCGGATCACCTGGGGTCAGGAGTTCGAGACCAGCCTGGCCAACATGTAGAAACCCCATCTCTACTAAAAATACAAAATTAGCTGGGCATGGTGGTGCATGCCTGTAATCCCAGCTACTCGGGAGGCTGGGACAGGAGAATCGCTTGAACCCAGGAGGTGGAGGTTGTGGTGAGCCGAGATCGCACCACTGCACTCCAGCCCGGGCAACAAGAGGAAAACTCTGTCTCAAAAAAAAAAAAAAGTTATTATAGCTCGTGTTCCTATCTTATAAAAATAAAAAAAATCAGTATTTCAGCAGTATTTCTTTTACTAAGGAAAGGGAAGTAATGTTTACGTACTTTTATTTTTGGAACTTTGAAACTGATCTCACCTTATTTGTCAAATTTATATATGTGCTATTAATTGTTCAGTCTTTCTGCTCTATTCCAATTTCAGAAAACAGGTACTTAAAAAAAGCATTTTATTTTTGTTGTTAGATATTACAAACTGTAGGAGCCATTGCATACGGTGAAAATTACCTTGTTTATCTATAACAGAGTATGAGGCCAAAAATCCGCGTCCAGAAACATGGATTCCACTCATGAACAGCAATGTGATTTCATTGCCTTTTGATTCAATTGAATGGTTCATCTGCAACCCCAGACCACAGTATTTGCCTAGGAATGAAACAAAAGCAGATTATTTGGTGTGACTCTCATGAAGTCAATAATATTTGCAACGTAGATAACAGAATCAGAATAATATACCAAGCTGGCTATTAAATTAGTATAGAATAATGACTAAAATGTTTAATGATTACAAATCATATTGCTCTTGAGGAAAAAAATGACAAGTAATATCTATTCAAATGATTCAAAAGGAAAAGCAGTACATGCATCACTGAACTTATAAAGATTGATTTCCTGTGAAAGACATGTATACTCTTTCAAAACAATAATGAGGGACTAAAAAAATAATTAATAAAATATTTCATCCAGGCAGGTGGCTCACAAATGAATTGATGGTTAATTAGTAGTATTCTTAACGTGCTTCCCTCAAACCCCTTAGATTCCAGCCTCAGGTCATCCCTCAAGCCTTTTTTTGGACCTACTCAATTTTACTTCTGAGGGTTGTTGGATTTCTAGTTAATCTCTTTAGGTGATCATATCTGATCCCATGGCTTTAACTATGATCTGACAACTCACAAGCTTAACCTTCCATCCACAGCTTTTTCCTTGAATGTCAGATGCATATATAAAACTGTGTTTTATACTAAATTTCATCCTTTAATGTCTATCACAGGGGTGCCTCATCTTTTGGCCTCCCTGGGCCACAGTGGAAAAAGACTTATCTTGGGCCACACATAAAATGCATTAACATTAATGACAGCTTTTGGGCACAATCAATCAATCAACCAATAAACAAACATAAATAAATAAATCACAAAAAAACTCATAATGTTTTAAGAAAGTTTACGAATTTCTGTTGGGCGGCATTCAAAGCTGTCCTGGGCCACATGCAGCCTGCAGGCCACAGGTTGGACAAGCTTGGTCTATCAGATATATAAAAAACAACATATCCTCAGTACAGATCTAAGATACTAAGATAAAAAGGAAGAAGAAGAAAAATTAAAGCAAGACACACACTAATAAATAATAAAAATTGATTTTCTTATGAGCTTGTAGTAAGAAAGCCTGAATAAGGACTTCCAAAAATGTTTTAAGCTATGGCAACATCACTTGAATAAGAGTAATGTGGACTTCCAAGGATATTATTTTCAAGGATGATACTTGATCTTATGAGTAGTGAATTCTAAGGAATTGACAAACAAAACCAAACCAAACCTCTCTAGAACTAGTAAAGAAACTTAGCTAAGTCACAGGATCCATAGACAAAAATCAACTGCATTTCCATATATGCTAGTGCAATCTGAAATGAAATTTTTAAAACTCCATCCATAATAGCATCAAAAAAGTTAAAAAACTTAGGAATAAAATTGCTTTAAAAAGTTCAAAATCAGTATATCTCAAAATAATAAGAGCTATTTATGACAAACCCACAGCCAGTATCATACTGAATGGGCAAAAACTGGAAGCATTCCCTTTGAAACCTGCACAAGAAAAGGATGCCCTCTCTCACCACTCCTATTAACATAGTATTGGAAGTTCTGGTCAGGGCAATCAGGCAAGAGAAAGAAATAAAGGGTATTCAAACAGGAAGCGAGGAAGTAAAATTGTGTTTGTTTGCAGATGACATGACTGTATATTGAGAAAACCCCATTGTCTCAGCCCAAAATCTCCTTAAGCTGATAGACAACTTCAGCAAAGTCTCAGCATACAAAATCAATGTGAAAAAATCACAAGCATTCCTATACACCAATAACAGACAGAGAGCCAAATCATGAGAGAACTCCCATTCACAATTGCTACAAAGAGAATAAAATACCTAGGAATATAACTTACAAGGGATGTGAAGGACCTCTTCAAGGAGAACTACAAACCACTGCTCAAGAAATAATGCCACATATCTACAACTATCTGATCTTTGACAAACCTGACAAAAACAAGAAATGGGGAAAGGATTCCCTATTTAATAAATGGTGCTGGGAAAACTGGCTAGCCATATGTAGAAAGCTGAAACTGGATCCCTTCCTTACACCTTATACAAAAATCAATTCAAGATGGATTAAAGACTTAAACGTTGGACCTAAAACCATAAAAACCCTAGAAGGAAACCCAGGCATTACCATTCAGGACATAGGCATGGGCAAGGACTTCATGTCTAAAACACCAAAAGCAATGGCAACAAAAGCCAAAATTGACAAATGGGATCTAATTAAACTAAAGAGCTTCTGCACAGCAAAGGAAACTACCATCAGAGTGAACAGGCAACCTACAAAATGGGAGAAAATTTTTGCAACCTACTCATCTGACAAAGGGCTAATATCCAGAATCTACAATGAACTCCAGCAAGTTTACAAGAAAAAAACAAACAACCCCATCAAAAAGTGGGCAAAGGACATGAACAAACACTTCTCAAAAGAAGACATTTATGCAGCCAAAAAACACATGAAAAAATGCTCACCAACACTGGCCATCAGAGAAATGCAAATCAAAACCACAATGAGATACCATCTCACACCAGTTAGAATGGCAATCATTAAAAAGTCAGGAGACGACAGGTGCTGGAGAGGATGTGGAGAAATAGGAACACTTTTACACTGTTGGTGGGACTGTAAACTAGTTCAACCCTTGTGGAAGTCAGTGTGGCGATTCCTCAGGGATCTAGAACTAGAAATTCCATTCGACCCAACCATCCCATTACTGGGTATATACCCAAAGGACTATAAATCATGCTGCTATAAAGACACATGCACACGTATGTTTACTGCGGCATTATTCACAATAGCAAAGACTTGGAACCAACCCAAATGTCCAACAATGACAGACTGGATTAAGAAATGTGGCACATATACACCATGGAATACTATGCAGCCATAAAAAATGATGAGTTCACGTCCTTTGTAGGGACATGGATGAAATTGGAAATCATCATTCTCAGTAAACTATCGCAAGAACAAAAAACCAAACACCGCATATTCTCACTCATAGGTGGGAATTGAACAATGAGAACACATGGACACAGGAAGGGGAACATCACACTTCGGGGACTGTTGTGGGGTGGGGGGAGGGGGGAGGGATAGCATTGGCAGATATACCTAATGCTAGTGGGTGCAGCGCACCAGCATGGCACATGTATACATATGTAACTTACCCGCACATTGCGCACATGTACCATAAAACCTAAAGTATAATAATAATAATAATAATAATAAAATAAAAAATAAATAAAAATAAATAAATAAAAAATAAAGTCTGTTGTGTAATGATAGCCTTTACAGTAGAATCTGCTAGAAAGCCTATTATGAGGGATACATTTCTAGTTATTGCCTATTTTATTCTAAACCGTGGAAAAAGGACCTAACAAATGATGTCCTTTTAGAAAAGTGAAGGCCCCCTGACAATGTTCTCTTTAACCCATGATGTGGGTTAAGAGGAGTTTTTACTGATTATGAGGAAATGTATGTACAATTAAAGTTTTTCACCTACAAAAAAAAAAAAAAAAAAAAAAAAGAAAATAAGAGAGGATACAAATGGAAAAACATTCCATGCTCGTGGATAGGAAGAATCAATATCATGAAAATGGCCACAATGCCCAAATGTATAGATTCAGTGCCATCCCCATCAAGCTACCATTGACTTTCTTCACAGAACTAGAAAAAACTACTTTAAATTTCATATGGAACCAAAAAAGAATCCATGTAGCCAAGACATTCCTAAGCAAAAAGAACAAAGCTGGAGGCATCACGCTACCTGACTTCAAACTATACAAGGCTACAGCAACCAAAACAGCATGGTACTGGTACCAAAACAGGTATCTAGACCAATGGAACAGAACAGAGGCCTCAGAAATAACACTACACATCTACAACCATTTGATCTTTGACAAACCTGACAAAAACAAGCAATGGGGAAAGGGTTCCCTATTTAATAAATGCTGTTGGGAAAACTGGCTAGCTAGCCATATGCAGAAAACTGAAACCGGGCCCCTTCCTCACACCTTATACAAAAATTAACTCAAGATGGATTAAAGACTTAAACGTAAGACCTAAAACCATAAAAACCCTAGAAGAAAACCTAGGCAATACCATTCAGGACATAGGCATGGGCCAAGACTTCATGACTAAAACACCAAAAGCAATGGCAACAAAAGCCAAAACTGACAAATGGAATCTAATTAAACAAAAAGGCTGTACCAATTTATTCCCCCTCTCCCAGCAGTACTGGTGATCAAGAAACTGGTAACTTGTTATTTTCTTGATTAACTTTTCCAATGCGTGTTTAGTTGTAAAATTTCCTCTAGTATGTGATCTTTTAATGCTTCTAGGATATTTTTCTTTTTTTTTTTTTTTTTAACGGAGTCTCGCTCTGTCACCAGGCTGGAGTACAGTGGCGTGATCTTGGCTCACTGCAACCTCTGCCTCCCGGGTTCAAGCAATTCTCCTGTCTCAGCCTCCCAAGTAGCTGGGATTACAGGCGCACACCAACATGCCCGGCTAATTTTTGTATTTCTATTAGAGACAGGGTTTCACCATATTTGCCAGGCTGGTCTTGAACTCCTGACCTGTGGTGGTCCACTCACTTCGGCCTCCCAAAGTGATGGGATTACAGGCGTGAGCCACTGCACCCAGCCTTCTAGGGTATTTCTTACCAGGATTCCCTGTCAGTTTTATTTTTAACTACTTTTATGTTACGTATATGGCAAAAGGGAGATTTTTCTGTGTAAGCCTGAACTAATCAGGTAGGCCCATTAAAAGCACATTGTTTTCTCAGGTTGCAGAACTGGAAATAAGAGAGACACATGCCAGGTGGCCTGGAAGAATGCAAACATCTATGTAGCAACTTGCCTATCAGGGCCATTGCAAGTCACCTCTAGAAACTTGCAGCAGTCCCTGGCCAACAGTTACCAGGAAAATGGGGACCTCAGTTTTACAACTGCAATGAACTGAATTCTGCCAACAACTAGTACACTTGGAAGAGAACTGTGAGCCCCAGATGAGAAACGTATTCCCAGCTAACACCTTAATTTCAGCCTGGTGGGACCCTGAGCAGAGAATTTAGTCATGCCATGCAATGCCCAGACTTCAGATCCATGGGAACTGAGATGATAAAACTGCGCTGTTTTAAGTTGCTAGGCTTGTGATAATTTATTATGAAGCAAAATAAAACAGAATACAACCAGGAATTTAGTGTACAGTCCAAGAATATTGTGCTTTTGGATAACTGAATTTGATAGAGGCATGGAGGAGAAGTTAGAATTGATGGCTCAGGACCCGAATCAGCCCACAGGCCTCTTGGACTATATAGTTCTGGGCTATACTCTCCTTCAAAAATGTTTAAATTAGGTGTTAAAGTTCTCAAAATCTGGAAACTTAACATAAATTCCGAATTTCCAACTTCTCTTAAGAAATCACAAGGGAAAAAGGAAATCTAAGCCAGTTTTCTAAGTGGTTGTCCTTAAGTAGCAGCTACCCCCTTTGAAAAAGAAAGTCACACTCCAGTTTGCCACAGCCCTATCACTCCACAATGCCCCCAGTCCTGAAGCTCAGCTATCATTTATCATCATGGCTATGCTGTTATTTTTCATATGCCTAGGCCATTCACTCCTTTATTTCATCTGTCTAGACCCTGTTGGCAGTGAGTTTGTAGCCACTTGTACAGACTATAGAGACCTTATGGTCACCATGCCTCTTCTGATGTCCACATCAACCACAGTAGATGAAGAACAGCAATAAATTAAGCTCTAGAAGGGGTTAAATGGAAACATTCTGTATTCAAAAGAGTGGAGACAGTGCATCTGACTCTGATAAACCAGAAGTATAGTTAATATTGTTACAAAACTTGAGAAATCTTATTTATGTTCTCAATTAAATGGAAGCTCATTCAACTTCCTGAGGTGTGCCACGGAACAATGCTCTCCTTAGGAAACTGCAACTTAGAAGGATGAACCAGAAGGTAGAGAGTTACTTGCTAGAACAAAAGCACATCAGCTCTGTCCACTTTCAGTAGAGGGAAATGAAGCTTGCTTAAAGAGCATCAGTCCTAATTTACAAACTTATTTAAGAACAGGTTTTTTTGTTTTGTTTTGTTTTTTTTTTTTGTAACTAGTATAGAGCATCTCCAGTCTCAAAAACAAAATTTGGAATTCTCAAAGGAACTCATTTATTGAAACCGTGAATATCCAGGCACTAAGCCAGGCAGGAACCGGGGGTTTGGTGACGGAATGAGAGGCAGTGATGCCCTCAGAAAGCTTAGTGTAGTGGGACAAATCAAATGTATAGCTGAATCCTCTAAGGTACAGAAGAGGCTATTATAGCACCTGAACAATATTTACCATAGATGCTATCATTAAATAACTTCCATCAGTAGTTTCTTTAAGAAGTCTGGCTTTGAGGACCATTGTCTTACGCTTGGTGGGCCAGAGTGAGGTGGAGATGTACAAATTAACCCCCTGACTTGGAGTGGTTGAGTGTTCTCTTTTTGAATGTCTAAAATGTCTTCCCATAATCATTTCTCTTATACTGTGAATAAGCTGTCCTTTTGGCTGGATTTAGCCTTAGTTTTAGCTGCTTCAGCAAAGACTTGCCTGCAGAAGATAATGATAGAAAGGTATAGCTCTAATTTCTTTTTAAACAATTAGACTATTGGGTATATATTTAAAATGGGACATAACAGATATTTACTAGGTTTAAAAGGGATTTAGCAATATTACTAAAAATGAATTTGCCTCTCCTTCTAAAATATAGTGGTTTTAGAAAAGTATTTTAAATTATGTTTTTCTACAACATATCATAGTCATTGTACATCTTGATTTTAGAAAAGTGGCTATTTTGGTGTTATTCTTCTTAAGCAGCAGATTTGATATCTGCACATTTTAAAGTGAATAAACGCTGCAAGGGAAAAATGTACCTTGACACTTTGACTCCTACCTCACCCAACACAGATAAAAATCAATTCTGGATGGATTGAGGATAATATTAGAAACAAATCCAATAAGGCTTTAAGTGGGAAACTTTGAGAACAGCTTCACGACCTAGAAATGGGCAAAAATTTCTTAAACAGAATACAAAAAGTACTAACCATAAAATAATTAGTAAACGCAAACTACATAAAATTAATGTCTATTTATCATAAGATACCAGTAAGGGAGTAAAATGGCAGGCCATAGCAATGCAGAAAATATGTGTACTACATCTAAAAAGAACCCAGTACCCGAATATATGCAGAAACCCAACAAATGAATAAGAAAAAGATCTCCCAATAGAGAATATGCATGAAAATGTAAACAGATTCTTTATAAACAAAGATATTCAAATGGATAATAAATGTATGAAAAGAGCACAGTATCATCAGCTACCAAGGAAATACAAAGCAAAGTATGTATAACGTGCCATCAGTACACACACACCAGAACAGTTAACATGGAGAAAAGCAGAGAATGGTAACCGGAACTCTTATACACTGGTAGTGGGTATAAAATAGTACAGCCACAAAAACATTTGGCAATAACTGCTAAAGCTGAACATATGCAACCCAGTGATCCAGCAAATCCTCTTCTACATATAGAAATGTCTACTTACGTACATCTTCAACATAAAAAAGTGTCAGTTTTACCACACTCACACCAACATAACATTAAAATTTTAATATTTTTTATGAATTCAAAAGTCAGGAAAAAAATGTAGTTTTAAAACTTTGCATTTCTTTGATTGTAAGCATAGCTGCCTCCTCTAAAATCCTTTCAGAACTGTAGCTCAGACAAAAGAGCACATAGGTTTTTACCACTATCTACAATGGTAACCAAACGGTCTTGATAGAAAAATTTATAGCATTCAGATGGGCTAAAACATTCATCAGGTAATATCAAAATTCCCCATCGAAATTTTCCAAGTGGGCTTTCCTTCTCTCTTATGAAATTTCTACTTTAGTAAAGGACTTTAAGAGTTATCTTTTGGAAAACAAGCCAACTCTGTAAAGAAGAGAGCTTCACATTCTATTTCTTAATAAAACATCTTGAAAAGGTAGTGATTCAAGGTCCTAGCTCTTACTAAGTTGACAGATTCTTTCAGTATAGCTGGCAGTTTCTTATGCCAAGTATGCTAATACAAAAAGCAATGAGTCATAATAATGTGAAGACTTCAGCAAAACCAGATGTGGTGCCAAGCATCACAGATGAGACATTCATAGAATGACATTCATAGAATATCAAGAAATTTCTTTAAAGCTTTTCTGAAAAAATATACTCTTCACTACTCAGGAGATGTCAAAACCTTTTAATATTCACTTAAAAGGCTCACAAATAAGAATTCTTGGATGGGGGCAGGATCTCACAGGAGAGTAAGTTCCCTCCAGTTAAATGTTGAGAAATGGACAGTTGTCAATTCCTCAATAATCTGCCTCAAAACCTCAGAGGAAACATTTAGGATACTGAAAGAACGAAACAAAACAACAAATATATATGCAATCTCTCCCAAACTACAGTCTCTCTCAGAAGAAAAAAAAGAAAAAACTATATTAACAAAGAGGCCTATTATGAGCTACAAAGCTTATAAACCACTGCAAACTGCCAGCCCTATCCACAGAAATACAGAGGTACAATGTTAATCTACTTTAAAATACACAGTATAAAAAGAAAACAAAAAATGGGAGTCCCTAAAATTTAGTTTATGAAAACCCTCTCCCCCTATAAAAACAGTGACAGAAGGAAACTACAGCACAACACTCCAAAGTTAATTAAATGTCCTCAAACATTTGGGATATGATAAAACATCTTGAAGCATAAATTCAGAAACTAGGGGCAGAAATGGACAAAAAAGCAGAAAGAAATGAGAGTTGGTTGACCTCAGGAAAGAAATACAGAAAAAGACAAAAGTATACCAAAAATGAAGAATTAAGACCACATTATAAACTGCACAAGGAATTACAGATTCTAATGAAAACATAACGAATGTTGAAAAGAAGAAAAAAAACAGACTAAAAAGAATATTTAAAAAGTAAAAAGGATCAGTGAGAATGTGGCTGAAATGAAAGGGGATATAACGTCAAAGAAGATTCAATTGATGTATAAGTGTGTCCGGAATTGGTGAGTTCTTGGTCTCACTGACTTCAAGAATGAAGCCGCAGACCCTCGCAGTGAGTGTTACAGTTCTTAAAGATGGCGTGTCCGTAGTTTGTTCTTTCTGATGTTTGGATGTGTTCGGAGTTTCTTCCCTCTTGTGGGTTCACGGTCTCGCTGGCTTCAGGAGTGAAGCTGCAGACCTTCGCGGTGAGTGTTACAGCTCATAAAGGCAGTGTGGACCCAAAGAGTGAGCAGTAGCAAGATTTATTGCAAAGAGCGAAAGAACAAAGCTTCCACAGTGTAGAAAGGGACCCGAGCTGGGTTGCCACTGCTGGCTCCGGCAGCCTGCTTTTATTCTCTTATCTGGCCCAACCCACATCCTGCTGATTGGCCCATTTTACAGAGAGCCGATTGGTCCATTTTACAGAGAGCTGATTGGTCCATTTTGACAGAGTGCCGATTGGTGCGTTTACAATCCCTGAGCTAGACACAAAAGTTCTCCACGTCTCCACTAGATTAGCTAGATACAGAGTGTTGATTGGTGCATTCACAAACCCTGAGCTAGACGCAGGGTGCTGATTGGTGTGTTTACAAACCTTGAGCTAGATACAGAGTGCCAATTGGTGTATTTACAATCCCTTAGCTAGACATAAAGGTTCTCCATGTCCCCACTAGAGTAGCTAGATACAGAGTGTCGATTGGTGCATTCACAAACCCTGAGCTAGACACAGGGTGCTGATTGGTGTCTTTACAAAACTTGAGGTAGATACAGAGTGCCGATTGGTGTATTTACAATCCCTTAGCTAGACATAAAGGTTCTCCAAGTCCCCACCAGACTCAGGAGCCCAGCTGGCTTCACCCAGTGGATCCCGCACCAGGGCTGCAGGTGGAGCTGCCTGTCAGTCCCGTGCTGTGCGCCCGCACTCCTCAGCCCTTGGGTGGTCAATGGGACTGGGCGCCGTGGAGCAGGGGGCAGTGCTTGTTGGGGAGGCTCAGGCCACGCAGGAGCCCACGGCGGGGGGCAGGCTCAGGCATGGCGGGCTACAGGTCCCAAGCCCTGCCCTGCGGGGAGGCAGCTAAGGCCCAGCGAAAAGTCAAGCACAGCAGCTGCTGGCCCAGGTGCTAAGCCCCACACTGCCTGGGGCTGGGGGGCCCGCCGAGCCCATGCCCAACCGGAACTCGTACTGGCCCTCAAGCGCCGTGTGCAGCCCCAGTTCCCACCTGCGCCTCTCCCTCCACACCTCCCCGCAAGCTAAGGGAGCCAGCTCCGGCCTTGGCCAGCCCAGGAAGGGGCTCCCACAGTGCAGCGGCAGGCTGAAGGGCTCCTCAAGTGCCGCCAAAGTGGGAGCCCAGGCAGAGGAGGCGCCGAGAGGGAGCAAGACCTGTGAGGGCTGCCAGCACGCTGTCACCTCTCATAAGTATTAAAAATAAATACACAAAATAATGGAACAAATATTAACATTAAAAAATAGTCATATAGGATTACCTCAAACTAAAATGCTTTTGCATAGCAAAGAAAACAATCAACAGAGTGAAAAGACAGAGAAAGAGAAAATACCTGCAAACCATATATCTGGTAAGGGGTTAATACCACAAACATACGAGGTCAAACAACTCAAAAGCAAGAAAACAAGTAACTTTAAAAATGAAAAAAGACCTAAGTAGATATTTTTCAGAAAAAGTTTGTGAAAACAATCCCCTCCCCTATTATACAAATAGCCAACAGATATATGAAAAAATGTTCTGGGTCCTCCGTCCCAAGATGGCCAAACAGGAACAGCTCCAGTCTACAGCTCCCAGTGTGAGCAACGCAGAAAATGGGTGATTTCTGCATTTCCAACTGAGGTACCGGCATCACCTCACCTGGGAAACATGTGGGGCCAGGGAATTCCCTTTCCTAACCAAGGGAAGGGGTGACAGATGGCATCTGGAAAATCGGGTCACTTCCACCCTAATACTGCGCTTTTCCAATGGTCTTAGCAAACGGCACACCAGGAGATTACATCCCATGCCTGGCTCGGAGGGTCCTATGCCAACGGAGCCTCACTCATTGCTAGCACAGCAGTCTGAGATCGAACTGCAAGGCGGCAGGAGGCTGGGGAAGGAGAGCCCACCATTGCTGAGGGTTGAGTAGGTAAACAAAGGGGCCAGGAAGCTCGAACTGGGTGGAGCCCAACACAGCTCAAGGAGGCCTGCCTGCCTCTGTAGACTCCACCTCTGGGGGCAGGGCATAGCCAAACAAAAGGCAGCAAAAACCTCTGGAGATTTAAATGTCCCTGTCTGACAGCTTTGAAGACAGTAGTGGTTCTCCCAGCATGGAGTCTGAGATCTGAGAACAGACAGACTGCCTCCTCAAGTGGGCCCCTGACCCCCAAGTAGCCTAACTGGGAGGCACACCCCAGTAGGGGCAGACTGACACCTCACATGGGCGGGTACCCCTCTGAGACGAAGCTTCCAGAGGAACGATCAGGCAGCAACATTTGCTGTTCAGCAATATTCACTATTCTGCAGCCTCCACTGCTGATAGCCAGGCAAACAGGGTCTGGAGTGGACCTCCAGTAAACTCCAACAGACCTGCAACTGAGGGATATGACTGTTAAAAGGAAAATTAACAAACAGAAAGGACATCCACACCAAAACCCCATCTGTACGTCACCATCATCAAAGACCAAAGGTAGATAAAACCACAAAGATGGGGAAAAAACAGAGCAGAAAAGCTGAAAATTCTAAAAATCAGAGTACCTCTCCCGAACACAGCTCCTCGCCAGCAACGGAACAAAGCTGGACGGAGAATGACTTTGACGAGTTGAGAGAAGAAGGCTTCAGACGATCAAACTTCTCTGAGCTAAAGGAGGAAGTCTGAACACAACACAAAGAAGCTAAAAACCTTGAAAAAAGATTAGACGAATGGCTAACTAGTATAACCAGTGTAGAGAAGTCCTTAAATGACCTGATGGAGCTGAAAACCATGGCACGAGAACTACGTGACGAATGCACAAGCTTCAGTAGACGATTCAATCAACTGGAAGAAAGGGTATCAGTGATGGAAGATCAAATGAATGAAATGAAGAGAGAAGAGAAGTTTAGAGAAAAAAGACTAAAAAGAAACAAACAAAGCCTCCAAGAAATATGGGATTATGTGAAAAGACCAAATCTACGTCTCACTGGTGTACCTGAAAGTGACGGGCAGAATGGAACCAAGTTGGAAAACACTCTGCAGGATATTATCCAGGAGAACTTCCCCAACCTAGCAAGGCAGGCCAACATTCAAATTCAGGAAATACAGAGAACATCACAAAGATACTCCTCGAGAAGAGCAACCCCAAGACACATAATTGTCAGATTCACAAAAGTTGAAATGAAGGAAAAAATGATAAGGGAAGCCAGAGAGAAAGGATGGGTTACCCACAAAGGGAAGCCCATCAGACTAACAGCAGATCTTTCAGCAGAAACTCTACAAGCCAGAAGAGAGTGGGGGCCAATATTCAACATTCTTAAAGAAAAGAATTTTCAACCCAGAATTTCATATCCAGCCAAACTAAGCTTCATAAGTGAAGGACAAATAAAATACTTTACAGACAAGCAAATGCTGAGAGATTTTGTCACCAGGAGGTCTACCCTAAAAGAGCTCCTGAAGGAAGCACTAAAAATGGAAAGGAACAACCGATACCAGCCACTGCAAAAACATGACAAATTGTAAAAGAACATCAATGCTTGGAAGAAACTGCATCAACTAACAAGCAAAATAACCAGCTAACATCATAATGACAGGATCAAATTCACACATAACAATATTAACCTTAAATGTAAATGGGATAAATGCTCCAATTAAAAGACACAGACTGGCAAATTGGATAAAGAATTGAGACCCATCAGTGTGCTGTATTCAGGAGACCCATCTCACGTGCAGAGACACACATAGGCTCAAAATAGGAGACCCACCTCATGTGCAGAGACACACATAGGCTCAAAATAAGGGGATGGAGGAAGATCTACCAAGCAAACGGAAACCACAAAAAGGCAGGGGTTGCAATCCTAGTCTCTGATAAAACAGACTTTAAACCAACAAAGATCAAAAGAGACAAAAAAGGCCATTACATAATGATAAAGGGATCAATTCAACAAGAAGAGCTAACTATCTTAAATATATAGCACCCAATACAGGAGCACCCAGATTCATAAAGCAAGTCCTTAGAGATCTACAAAAAGACTTAGACTCCCACACAATAATAATGGGAGACTTTTAACACCCCACTGTCAGCATTACACAGATCAATGAGACAGAAAGTTAACAAGAATATCCAAGAATTGAACTTAGCTCTGCACCAAGCAGACCTAATAGACATCTACAGAACTCTCCACCCTAAATCAACAGAATATACATTCTTCTCAGCACCACATTGCACTTATTCCAAAATTGACCACATAGTTGGAAGTAAAGCACTCCTCAGCAAATATAAAAGAACAGAAATTATAACAAACTGTCTCTCAGACCACAGTACAATCAAACTAGAACTCAGGATTAAGAAACTCACTCAAAACTGCTCAACAACGTGGAAACTGAACAACCTGCTCCTGAATGACTACTGGGTACATAACGAAATGAAGGCAGAAATAAAGATGTTCCTTGAAACCAATGAAAACAAAGACACAACATACCAGAATCTCTGGGACACATTTAAAGCAGTGTGTAGAGGGAAATTTATAGCACTAAATGCCCACAAAAGAAAGCAGGCAAGATCTAAAATGGACACCCTAACATCACAATTAAAAGAACTAGAGAAGCAAGAGCAAACACATTCAAAAGCTAGCAGAAGGCAAGAATTAACTAACTAAGATCAGAGAAGAACTGAAGGAGATAGAGACACAAAAAAACCTTCAAAAAATCAATGAATCCAGGTGATGGTTTTTTGAAAAGATCAACAAAATTGATAGACCGCTAACAAGACTAATAAAGAAGAAAAGAGAGAAGAATCAAATAGACACAATAAAAAATGATAAAGGGGATACCACCACTGATCTCACAGAGATACAAACTACCATCAGATAATACTATAAACACCCCTATGCAAATAAACTAGAAAATCTAGAAGAAATGGATAAGTTCCTGGACACGTACACCCTCCCAAGACTAAACCAGGAAGAAGTTGAATCTCTGAATAGACCAATAACAGGCTCTGAAATTGAGGCAATAATAGCCTACCAACGAAAAAAAGTCCAGGACCAGACGGATTCACAGCCAAATTCTACCAGAGGTACAAGGAGGAACTGGTACCATTCCTTCTGAAACTATTCCAATCAACAGAAAAAGAGGGAATCCTCCCTAACTCATTTTATGAGGCCAGCGTCATCCTGATACCAAAGCCTGGCAGAGACACAACAAAAAAACAGAATTTTAGACCAATATCCCTGATGAACATCAATGCAAAAATCCTCAATAAAATACTGGCAAACTGAATCCAGCAGCACATCAAAAAGCTTATCCACCATGATCAAGTGGGCTTCATCCCTGGGATGCAAGGCTGGTTCAATATACGCAAATCAATAAACGAAATCCAGCATATAAACAGAACCAAATACAAAAACTACGATTATCTCAATAGATGCAGAAAAGGCCTTTGACAAAATTCAACAGCGCTTCACGCTAAAAACTCTCAATCAATTATGTATTCATGAGACGTATCTCAAAATAATAAGAGCTATTTATGACAAACCCACAGCCAATATCACACTGAATGGGCAAAAACTGGAAGCATTCCCTTTGAAAACCGGCACAAGACAGGGATGCCCTCTCTCATCACTCCTATTCCATACAGTGTTCGAAGTTCTGGCCAGGGCAATCGGGCAGGAGAAAGAAATAAAGGGTATTCAGTTAGGAAAAGAGGAAGTCAAATTGTCCCTGTTTGCAGATAACATGATTGTATATTTAGAAAATCCCACTGTCTCACCCCAAAATCTCTTTAAGCTGGTAAGCAACTTCAGCAAAGTCTCAGGATACAAAATCAATGTGCAAAAATCATAAGCATTCTTATATACCAATAACAGACAAACAGAGAGCCAAATCATGAGTGAACTCCCATTCACAATTGCTTCAAAGAGAATAAAATACCTAGGAATCCAACTTACAAGGGATGTGAAGGGCCTCTTCAAAGAGAACTACAAACCACTGTTCAACAAAATAAAAGAGGTAAACAAATGGAAGAACATTCCATGCTCATGGATAGGAAGAATCAGTATCGTGAAAATGGCCATACTGCCCAAGGTAGTTTATAGATTCAATGCCATCCCCATCAAGCTACCAATGACTTTCTTCACAGAACTGGAAAAAACTGCTTTAAAGTTCATATGGAACCAAAAAAGAGCCGCATTGCCAAGTCAATCCTAAGCCAGAAGAACAAAGCTGGAGGCATCACGTTACCTGACTTCAAACTATACATGTACCAAACTATACATGTACCAAAACAGCATGGTACTGGGACCAAAACAGAGATATAGACCAATGGAACAGAACAGAGCCCTCAGAAATAATACCACACATCTACAACCATCTGATCTTTGACAAACCTTACAAAAAGAAGAAATGGGGAAAGGATTCCCTATTTAATAAATGGTGCTGGGAAAACTGGCTAGCCATATGTAGAAAGCTGAAACTGGATCCCTTCCTTACACCTTATACAAAAATTAATTCAAGATGGATTAAAGACTTAAATGTTAGACCTAAAACCATAAAAACCCTAGAAGAAAACCTAGGCAATACCATTCAGGACATACGCATGGGACTTCATGTCTAAAACACCAAGAGCAATGGCAACAAAAGCCAAAATTGACAAATGGGATCTAATTAAACTAAAGAGCTTCTGCACAGTAAAAGAAACTACCATCAGAGTGAACAGGCAACCTACAGAATGGGAGAAAAATTTTGCAATCTACTCATCTGACAAAGGGCTAATATCCAGAATCTACAAAGAACTCAAACAAATTTACAAGAAAAAAAACAAATAACCCCATCAACAAGTGGGCAAAGGATATGAACAGACACTTCTCAAAAGAAGACATTTATGCAGCCAAAAGACACATGAAAAAATGTTCATCACTGGCCATCAGAGAAATGCAAATCAAAACCACAATGAGATACCACCTCACACCAGTTAGAATGGCGATCATTAAAAAGTCAAGAAATAACAGGTGCTGGAGAGGTTGTGGAGAAATAGGAACACTTTTACACTGTTGGTGGGACTGTAAACTAGTTCAACCATTGTGGAATTCAGTGTGGTGATTCCTCAGGGATCTAGAACTAAAAATACCATTTGATCCAGCCATCCGATTACTGGGTATATACCCAAAGGATTATAAATCATGTTGCTATAAAGGCACATGTGCACATATGTTTACTGTGGCACTATTCACAATAGCAAAGACTTGGAACCAACCCAGATGTCCATCAATGATAGCCTGGATTAAGAAAATGTGGCATATATACACCATGGAATACTACGCAACCATAAAAAAGGATGAGTTCATGTCCTTTGTAGGGACATGGATGAAGCTGGAAACCATCATTCTCAGCAAACTATGGCAAGGACAAAAAACCAAACACCACATGCTCTTACTCATAGGTGGGAACTGAACAATGAGAACACTTGAACACAGGAAGGGGAACATCACACACTGCGGTCTGTTGTGGGATGAAGGCAGTGGGGAGAGAAAGCATTAGGAGATATACCTAATGTAAATGACGAGTTAATGGGTGCAGCACACCAACATGGCTCATGCATACATATGTAACAAACCTGCACATTGTGCACATGTATCCTAGAACTTAATAATAAAAAAAAGAAAAAATGTTCTGCACCATCAAACACCAAGGGAATGAAAATAAAACCACAATGAGATATCACCTCACACTTCCTAGAATGGCTATTATCAAAAAGACAAGTGTTGACAAGAATGTGGAGAAAATGGTACACTTCTACACTATTGGTGGGAATCTAAATTAGTATAGCTGTTATGAAAACCAGGATGGAAGTTCCTCAAAAAATTAAAAATAGAACTACCATATGATCCAGTAATTCTACTACTGGGTATTCATATCCAAAGAAAATGAAATCAGTATGTTGAAAAGATATCTACACTCCCATGTTCACTGCTGCATTATTCACAATAGCCAAGATATGGAATCAATCTAAATGTCCATCAGTAGATGAATGGATAAAGGAAATGTGGTATATGAACACAACAGAGTACTATTAAGCCTATATTAAAAAAAAAAGAAACCCTGACATTTCTACCAACATGGATGAAACTGGAGGATATGATGTTAAGCGAAATAAGCAAGGCATAGAAAGACAAATACTACATGATCTCACTCACATGTAGAATCTAAAAAAGACAAACTCACAGAAGCAGAGAGTAGAATGGGTTGAAGGGGGATTTGGAGGGATGAGCTGGAGAGATGTTGGTCAAGGGACACAAAAACTTCAGTTATACAGGAGTGATAAGTTAAAAAGAACCACTGTATAACCGTGTATTGTATAGTTAAAAATTGCTAAGAGATTTTTTAAGTGTTCTCACCACAAAAATGTTAAGTACGTGAGGTAATGCATTTATTAGTCTGACTGACCCATTCTACAATGTATACACATATGAAAACATAATGTACATCATATACACAATTTTCTTTTTTTATATATATATTTTGTATTATACTTTAAGTTCTAGGGTACATGTGCACAATGTGCAGGTTACATATGTATACATGTGCCATGTTGGTGTGCTGCACCCATTAACTCATCATTTACATTAGGTATATCTCCTAATGCTATCCCTCCTCCCTCCCCCTACCCCACGACAGGCACCGGTGTATTGATGTTCCCCTTCCTGTGTCCAACTGTTCTCACTGTTCAATTCCCACCTATGAGTGAGAACATGCGGTATTTGGTTTTTTGTCCTTGCGATAGTTTGCTGAGAATGATGGTTTCCAGCTTCATCCATGTCCCTACGAAGGACATGAACTCATCCTTTTTTATGGCTGCATAGTATTCCATGGTGTGTATGTACCACATTTTCTTAATCCAGTCTATCACTGATGGACATCTGGGTTGGTTCCAAGTCTTTGCTATTGTGAATAGTGCTGCAATAAACATATGTGTGCATGTGTCTTTATAGCAACATGATTTATAATCCTTTGGGTATATACCCAGTAATGGGATGGCTGGGTCAAATGGTATTTCTAGTTCCAGATCCCTGAGGAATCACTACACTGAATTCCACAATGGTTGAACTAGTTTACAGTCCCACCAACAGTGTAAAAGTGTTCCTATTTCTCCACAACCTCTCCAGCACCTGTTATTTCTTGACTTTTTAATGATCGCCATTCTAACTGGTGTGAGGTGGTATCTCATTGTGGTTTTGATTTGCATTTCTCTGATGGCCAGTGATGATGAACATTTTTTCATGTGTCTTTTGGCTGCATAAATGTCTTCTTTTGAGAAGTGTCTGTTCATATCCTTTGCCCACTTGTTGATGGGGTTGTTTTTTTCTTGTAAATTTGTTTGAGTTCTTTGTAGATTCTGGATATTAGCCCTTTGTCAGATGAGTAGATTGCAAAATTTTTCTCCCATTCTGTAGGTTGCCTGTTCACTCTGATGGTAGTTTCTTTTACTGTGCAGAAGCTCTTTAGTTTAATTAGATCCCATTTGTCAATTTTGGCTTTTGTTGCCATTGCTTTTGGTGTTTTAGACATGAAGTCCCATGCGTATGTCCTGAATGGTATTGCCTAGGTTTTCTTCTAGGGTTTTTATGGTTTTAGGTCTAACATTTAAGTCTTTAATCCATCTTGAATTAATTTTTGTATAAGGTGTAAGGAAGGGATCCAGTTTCAGCTTTCTACATATGGCTAGCCAGTTTTCCCAGCACCATTTATTAAACAGGGAATCCTTTCCCCATTTCTTCTTTTTGTAAGGTTTGTCAAAGATCAGATGGTTGTAGATGTGTGGTATTATTTCTGAGGGCTCTGTTCTGTTCCATTGGTCTATATCTCTGTTTTGGTCCCAGTACCATGCTGTTTTGGTTACTGTAGCCTTGTAGTATAGTTTGAAGTCAGGTAGTGTGATGCCTCCAGCTTTGTTCTTTGGCTTAGGATTGACTTGGCAATGCCGGCTCTTTTTTGGTTCCATATGAACTTTAAAGTAGTTTTTTCCAATTCTGTGAAGAAAATCATTGGTAGCTTGATGGGCATGGCATTGAATCTATAAATTACCTTGGGCAGTATGGCCATTTTCACGATATTGATTCTTCCTATCCATGAGCATGGAATGTTCTTCCAGTTGTTTGTGTCCTCTTTTATTTTGTTGAGCAGTGGTTTGTAGTTCTCCTTGAAGAGGTCCTTCACAGCCCTTGTAAGTTGGATTCCTAGGTATTTTATAAAATATGTACAATTTTCATGTCACTTAAAAAATCATTAAATAGGAAGTATTAAAACTATAATCCAAGACAATTTTCTAGAAATAAAGGAAGACTTGAATTTACATACTGAAAGAGTCCACCGGATACCAGTGAAAACCCGTAATGATCAACTTCAACACATATCCTTAGAAAACTAATAGACTTTAAAGGTAAAGAAAAAAATCCTCATGGTCACTGTACAAAAACCAAATACCTTATAACGGCAAAAAAGTTCAATTGTCATCAGACTTCTCAAAAAACAAAAGGAAGTAAGGGAATCATGGAAAAGCATTTTTTTAACTCAAAAGAAATAAGATTTGTTTTTGTTGTTTTTTGTTTTGAGACGGAGTCTCGCTCTGTCACCCAGGCTGGAGTGCAGTGGCACAATCTTGGCTCACTGCAAGCTCCGCCTCCCAGGTTCATGCCATTCTCCTGCCTCAGCCTCCTGCATAGCTGGGACTACAGGCGCCCGCCACCGCGCCCAGCTAATTTTTTTTGTATTTTCAGTAGAGACGAGGTTTCACCTTGTTAGCCAGGATGCTCTCCATCTCCTGACTTCGTGATCCGCCCGCCTCGGCCTCCCAAAGTGCTGGGATTACAGGTGTAAGCCACCGTGCCCGACCAGAAATAACATTTGAATCCAAGATTTAGATACTATCGAGCAGCCCCCTCAAGCCTAAAGGCCATAAAAAATTTGCAAAGTAAGCAGTTTTAAACATGCAAAATCTGCACCATAAGCCCTTCTTAAGGAATCAACCTATTCAAAGATGAACTTCATCCAAACAATAGACTAGTGGGAGGACTTGAGGAAAAAGACTGACAGTGATCATTTATTATATTTAATTATAGATCTAGAAAAGTTACAGATGGGATTGAAGAATTAGAAGATATGATACATGCTGTGTGTTATGAATGTGTATTCTGAGAGTGCTATGATTTGGATGTGGTTTGTCCCCATCAAATCTCATGTTGAAATTTATTTATATTATTTTTTTAAATTTTCAATAGCTTCAGGGGTACAAGTAGTTTTGGTTACACAGATAAATTTTATAGTGGTGAAATCTGAGCTTTTAGTGTACCCATCACCCAAATAGTGTACAGTGTACCCAACAGGTGATTTTTTAATCCCTTACCACCCTCCCCCTTTCTGAGTCTCCGATGTCCATTACAGCATTCTGTATGCTGTTATTTATCCACAAGGTTAGTCCCCCCTTGTAAGTGAGAACATGTGGTACTTGGTTTTCTGTTCCTGAGTTACTTTACTTAGGATAATGACCCCCAGTTCTATCCAAGGTGCTGCAAAGACATTATTTCATTCTTTTTAAAGGCTGAGTAGTATTCCACTGTGTCTCTATGTGTACATCATATATATATAACATTTTCTTTATCCACTCATTGGTTTGATGGACTCTTAGGTTGGTTCCGTATCTTTTCCATCATGAATTCTACTATGATAAACATACTAGTGCAGGTATCTTTTTGACATAATGACATATTTTCCTTTGGGCAGATATCAGTAGTGAGACTGCTGAACTGAATGGTAGATCTGTTAGTTCTTTGATAAATTTCCATACTGTTTTCCATAGAGGTTGAACTAATTTACATTCTCACCAACAGTGTATAAGTGTTCCCTGTCTGTGCCAACATCTATTGTTTTGTGACTTCTTAATGGCCATTCTGACTAGGGCAAAGTGGTATCTTACTGCAGTTTTAATTTGCATTTCTGTGATGACTAGTGATATTGAGCATTTTTCATATGTTAGTCTTTTGTGTATCTTCTTTTGAGAAATGTCTGTTCATGTTGTTTGTCTACTTTTTAATGGGATTAATTATTTATTTTCTTGCTAATGTGAGTTCCTTGTAGATTACAGACATTAGTCCTTTGTCAGATGTATAGTTTACAAATATTTTCTCCCATTCTGTAGGTTCTCTATTTACTCTGCTGATTCTCTCTTTTGCTGTACAAAGCTTTTTAGTTTGAGTCCCATTTATTTATTTTTGTTGCATTTGCTCTGTCTTTTACCCATAAATTCTCTGCCTATGCCAATATCCAGAATTTTTCCTAGGGTTTCTTCTAAAATTGTTATGGTTTCAGGTCTTACATTTGACCCTTTTCCTGTTTTCAAAACAAAGGTGTGGCTTGCTGCCAGCGCTCATTTAATTTTACATAAACACGTTCTTTGAGGCTGAAGCAAATCTGACTGATAGCCAATGTGAAAATAAAATATAAAAACTGTTCTTGGAGTTATTTCTAAACAGAACTAACATCAGAATTGTCTGAATCATCAGAATCATCTATTTCAGAAAAACTGAATTCATGAAACGAATCTTTGGCCAACAACTTTTCAAGAACAATGTTAACATCATGTGTAGGAATGCTGTTTTCTAAGATTTGACATTTTCAGTGGTTGAGATTTTATTTTGTAAGTGGAAATACCGCTACTAAAAATGGAGTGCTATAAATAGGATAATGTATTTTGTTCCCAAAGTTGATATACTAGAGCAATGCAAAAATAATAATCATAGGGTGCTATTTTGTGGCAAATTTACTTTGGGGTAAATGATGCAGCCGCAAGTGCCACTGGCGAGTATTCCCAGAGCAAATGGGGAAAGGGTTAAGTCTTTAATCCATCTTGAGTAATTTTTGTAGACGGTGAGAGATAGGGAACCAGTTTCATTCTTCTGTGTATGGCTATCCAATTTTCCAGCACCACCGAATGAATAGGGTGTCCTTTCCCCCACTGTATGTTTCAGTCTGCTTTGTCAAAGATCAATTGGTTGTAGGTATTTGGCTTTATATCTGGGTTCTCTATTCTGTTTCATTGGTATATGTGTCTATTTTTATACCAGTTGTCATACTGTGTTGATTACTGTAGCCTTGCAGTATAACTTAAAGATAGCTAATGTGATGCCCCCAGATTTCTTTTGTTTGCTCAGGACTGCTTTTGCTATTCAGGATTTTTGGTGTTATTTGAATTTAGGATTTTATTTTCTAATTCTGAGAAAAATGGTGTTTTTGGCAGGATATGATGGCACACGCCTGTAGTTCCAACTGCTTGGGAGGCTAAGGCAGGAGGCTGAGGCTGAAGTGAGCCAAGATTGCACAACTGCACTCCAGACTGGGTGACAGAGTAAGAAGGAAAGGAAAGGGAAAGGGAAAGGGAAGGAAGAGAGAGAGAGAGAGAAATAAAGAGAGAAAGAAAGAGAGAGAGAGAGAGAGAAAGAGAAAGAAAGAAAGAGAAAGAAAAAAAGAGAAAAGGAAAGAGAAACAAAGAAAGAAAGGCAGGCAGGCAGGCACACACTGGTGGTATTTTGATAGGAACTCTATTGAATCTGTAGATTGTTTTGGGCAGTATGGTCATTTTCACAGTATTGAGTCTTTTAATTCATGAGCATAGGAGGTTTTCTATTTGTTTGTATCATCTATGATTTCTTTCATCAGTGTTTTGCAGTTCTATGTGTAGAGATCTTTCACCTCTTTGGTTACGTGTATTTCTAGGGTTTTTTTTTTTTCCTTTTTTTGCAACAATTGTAAATGGGACTGAGTTCTTGATTTGATTCTCAGTTTGGTCATTATTGGTATATAGCAGTAGTACTGATGTGTGTATGGTGATTTTGTAACCTGACACTTTACAGATTCATTTATCCAATCTAGGAGATTTTGGAGGAGTCTTTAGAATTTTCAAGGTATAAGATCACATCATCAGCAAACAGCGATAGCTTGACTTCTCTTTTCTAACTTAGATGCCCCTTCTTTCTTTCTCTTGCCTGACTGTTCTAGCTAGAATTTCCAGTACTACATTGAATAAAAGTGGTAGAAGTGGGCATTCTTGTCTTGTTCCAGTTCTTAGGAAGAATGCTTTCAGTTTTTCCTCATTCAGTATGTTGGCGGTGAGTTCGTCATATACGGCTTTTATTATTTTAAGGTATGTTCTTTCTGTGCCTACTTTGTTGAGGATTTTTATCATGAAGGGATGCTGAATTTCATCAAATGCTTTTTCTTCATCTATTGAAATGATTTTTTTTTTGTTTTTAATTATATTTACGTGGTGAATCACATTTGTTGATTTGCATATGTTGAACCATCCTTGCATTCCTGGTATGAAACCCACTTGATGCTGAATTATCTTGTTGATATACTACTGATTCTGGTTTGCTAGAATTCTGTTGAGGATTTTTGCGCCTATGTTCATTAGGAATATTGGTCTGCAGTTTTCCTTGTTTGTTGTGTCTTTTCCCGGCTTTGGTATCAGGGTGATACTGGGTTCATAGAAAGAATTAGGGAGGATTCCGTCTTTCTCCATCTTTTAGAATAGTTTCAGTAGAATTGATATCAGTTCTTCTTTGCATGTCTGGTAAAATTCAGCTGTGAATCCATCTGGTCCTAGGCATTTGTTGTTGTTGTTGTCGTTGGGAGATTTTTTTATTACTGATTCAATCTCACTACTTATTACTTGGTCCATTCAGGATTTGTTTCTTCCTGATTCAAACTTGTGGGGTTGTGTGTTTCTAGGAATTTATCCATTTCCTCTAGACTTTCTAGTTTGTGCACACAGACATATTCACGGTAGTCTTAGATCATCTTTTCCAATGTTCTACACATTCAGAGAAACTTTCTAATAATAAACTACAGAAATGATCTCTGAAAGTATAGTCTTCATGTTGAAGTTTAACTGCCAGCATGATAGTATTGGAAAGTGGGGCCTAATGGGAGTTGTTTGGGTCATGGGGCCAGATCTCTCATAAATTGATTAATGCCATCTCATGGGAGTGAGTTCTCACTCTAACAGGACTGGATTAGTTACCATGACAGTGGGTTGTTATAAAGCAAGTCAGCCTCCTCGGTCCCCTCTTTCTCTGCACAAGCCCCTTTCCCTTCCAGTTTCCTCCATGAGTTGAAGCAGCACAAAACCTTTATCAGATGAGCTGTCCACTCTTGCACTTTTCAGCCACCAGAATTATGAACCAAATAAACCTCTTTTCTTTATAAAACATCCAGCTTCAGTCTGTTGTAGCCACACTAAACAGAATAAAACAGAGGAAACTGGGTACAGAAAGAAGGGGAAAGAAGTCTAGTTCATTGAATGTTTTACAGGCAATAGGTAGAAAATAAAGAATACCATTAAAAATGGACAAATCGGATAGCAAATGATTAAGACAATAGGGACCACAGGCATTTTAAAAAGTATAAATTGAAAAGCAGCACCTAGAACAAAACTATAAAGCTTACCAAACACGAAAAGACACTTAAAAAAACCCAGAAGGACAGAAAACAATGTAGAAAAAATAAACACAACAAATATAATACACATAACTTCAAAAGATATGGAAGAGTTAAAATGTATCAGTTATAAATAAATGCAAATGGATTTAACTTAAGACATTAAAAAATATTTGCAATTTGGCTCATAAAGACCCAAAAATATGCAATATACAAGAAACACACCCAAAACAAAGTGATTCAGAAAGGCTAAAAATAAAGTGATGGGCACAGACAGACACAGCAGGATAATGAAAACAATAAGGAATAAATAGGAGGGTATGTGTGTGATACTGGTGTCAAACAAAGGAGAATTCAAACTAAAAAGTAATATATGATGGGTAGGAAACCTTTAAATGTAAGAAGTCATAATTTAAAATGGAGATATTAGAATTATGAATATCTAGCCGACACAACACAGCAACTTTATAAAAGCAAAACCTCCAGGAGACAGCAGAGAAAGAACCACACCAAATAGGAGATCAAATAGATAAAATAAGAATATAGAAGACCGAAACAGCAAAATAAAGACAGATATTTCAAACGCATATCAAACTTTTTACAGTAGAGAGTAAACCTTCTCAAGTATATATAGAATATTCACAAAAAACTGGTCATACATTAGCTTATAAAGTAGAAATTTTACAATGCTGACTATAATGCAATAAAATTATACATTATTAGCAATAATAAAGAAAGGTCCTTCCAATTAGAAATAAACCTATTAAACAATTTTTGGGTAAAAGAAAAACATAAACCAAAATTTAAAAATTCCTAAATAATGATATAATTGACCCATATTAATCAGTGATATCATTCTTAAGGATGTGATCAAAGTAAAATTCATAGGCTTAGATATTTTTATCAATAAAAATGAAAGAAAAAGTGAATTAAATTCCTAGCTAAAACTAATAGTTAACAAAGTAAAAAAAAAAATTTAAATCATGAAAATAGAGATTAATAATGTAGACAACAGAAAAACAATAGCTCTAATAAATTGAGATTCATTTTTTGGAAAAATTTAACAGAATAGGCATGCCCCTAGCTAATTTAATGAAAAAAGAGGGTGGGAAGCATAAATATGTAAAATAAGAAATGACAGGAGGGAAATAACTATTGGAAAAACACGGAAATAACCATTTTAATAAATGTAAGATTCTATTTTACAGACATCATGGCAAATATATTAGATCACCTAGGTGAATGGGTAATTTACCAGGCAAGTACAGTTTATTACAATTGGACCCATTAGAGGTAGAAAGCTCAAACAGACCAATTTCCTGAGAAGAAACAGAGAATGTCATTAAGGAAGCATCCTATCAAAAACGCACCAGGCTAAGATAGTTTCACAGAGTGAAACCTTCAAAAACTAGATTGTTCAAATTCTCTGTAAATTTTTCCAGAGAACTAAAAAGAAAGGAAAACTTCATATTTCTTTTTATTTACATGTATAATATCAATACCTAAGCCTGATAAAGAAAATGCAAAGTAAATTACAAATTAATCTCACATCAATATTTATGCAAAAATACTAATAAAATATTAGGAAACATAATCCAATGCCACATTAAAAGAATGCCACACCATAACCAAGAGATATTTATTCCAACAATGCACAGTTATTTCAATATTAGGGAACCCATTAATATAATACACTATACCAATAGATTTAGATAGAAAAACCGTATCATTACCTCCATAGATGCTAAAAAAGCTTTTCAACAAAATTCAATAATCTTTCTTGATAACAACACTTAACAGAAATCAGTGGATACTTCCTATTATGGACCAGATACTGGTACGCCCCCCAAAATTAATTGCTGTTGAAGTCCCAACTCTTAATATGACTAGAGTTGGAGTTAGGCTCTTTAGAGAGGTAATTAAAATTAAATGGTTTTAGTTTTCCTAAGGTGGGGCGCTGATCCAACAGGATTAGTGTCCTTATAAGAAGAGACATGAGAGAACCTGCTGTTTCTCTCTCCTCATCCCTCCAACCTCATCATGTGAGGACACAGAAAGAAGGTGGCCATCTACAAGCCAGGAAGAGAGCTCTCACCAGAAACTGAATTGCTTGGCATCTTGATATGGGACTTCTAGTCTCCAAAATTCTGAGAAAGTAAACTGCTGTTTTTTTAAGTCACTCGGTCTATAGATTTTGTTATGGCAACCTGAGCTCAGACACTTTAAATTTCCACTAAGATAAGGAACCCGGAAAGGATGCTCATTCTCTCCACTACTGTTTAACGTAGTCCTGGACTGGAGGTATTAGCCAATACAATTAGATAAAAGAATCAACCATAGGCATAAGAATTGGAAAAAAAGGAAGTAAAACTATCTCTATCTACAGATGTGATTGTATATCTGAAAATCCCTAGAAAGTGAATGATAAAACTAACTGAAATAATTTTAAAAACTCAGTAAAACAGCAGAAAAAAATCAACATACAGAAATACAATCTTCACATAATTAGGAACCCGTTACAGGATATAATAGCAAAACAAAAACACCTCCATCTCCATTGCAACAAAGCAGATAAGATGTTAAGGATTAAGTTTAACAAAAAATGTGTAAACCCTACATGAGAAAAAGTTTAAAACAATCTTAAAGACAACAAAAGTAGATGTGAAGAAAGGAGAAAAAAAGAGAGCTCTTGGTTTTGAACATGATAACTCAACATCATAAAGTTAATTTATAAACAGCACAATGTCAATAAAAACACCAACGAGCTTTTTTATGGAATTAGATAAGCTGATACTAAACTTCACATGGATAAACAAACAGGCAGGAAGAGCCAGGAAAACACTAAAAATGAACGTTTCTGAAAGGAGACTAAGCCCTATCAGGCATTAACACACACCATAAAGCCTCTGAAAGCCTTTACAAAACAGTCACATTCTGGTATGTGGATAGATACATCTGTAGAGTGCAACCCAAAGTCCAGAAATAGACCCAAGCACATACAGAACTGCAGTATATGATAAAGGCAGTATTTCAAACCACTGGGACAAAGATAAACTTTTAAATGCATGGTGATGGGACAAGTGGTTAGTCAAATGGAAAACACAATGAGATCTATACTTCATGCCATACAAAAGAAAAAAACCCCGATGTACCACGGATCTAAATATAAAAAATGAAATCATATAATCCCACTATGAAAAAAATGGGTAAATTTATCTTTAGTTGGGATATAGGAAGAAGCTTTCTAAGTAGGACTTAGAATCTAAATGCAATTTAAAAAAAGACTAATTAATCTAACTATTAATACATTTTTAAAAGTTTGCATGGTTGAAAAAAAGTACCATAAACAAAGTCAAAAGACAACTGGCAAATTAGGAAAAATTATTTGTAGCATATACCACTATTATGTTTATAGACTAATATCCCTAAAAGATAATGAGAAGTCCTAAAACCTGAGAGAAACAAAGACCAAGAAAACTTGACAGATGGGCAAATGGTGTGTGCCTGTCATCCCAGCTACTCAGGGGGCTGAGGTGAAATGATTGCTTGAGCCCAGGGGTTCGAGGCCAGCCTGGGCAATATAGAAAGACCTGTCTTTAAAAATAAAAAAAAAACTTGACAGAAAAACGGGCAAAAGACAAGAAGAGATAAAAAGTAAAAAAAAAAAAAAAAAAAAAAAAAAAAAAGCCATCAACATATGGGAAAAAAACAGTTCAATTTCACTCATAGTAAGAGAAATGCAAATTACAACTATACTGAACACTATTTATCATTATCAATTGGCAAAACTTAAAAGATATGACAACACACTTTGTTGGGAAGGCTGTGGAAAACAAGCATTTTTATGCTATGGAAATGCAAACTGGTATAACTTCCAATTTGGCAATGTCTAACAAAGTATATAATTTACCTTTTGACTCAGCAATCACTTCAGGAATCTACACCAAAGTCACCTCTAAGAATACAAAAATAGTTTGTAATTGTAAAATATTGAAAGCAACCAATACAACCATTCATAAAAGAGTGATTAAATAAACTATGATACATCCACATGATGGAGTTCTATATTGCTTAAAAAGAATGAGGACTATCTCTACAAAATGATGCACAGTGATTTCCAGAAAACATTGATAGGGAGGGAGAAAGCAAAGTACAAAAGAATATTGAAAGAATGTTAAAGTTCGTATAAGAAAGGAGAAAACAGAAAATATAAATGTCATTTGTATAAAGAAGTACAGAAAAGATAAAACAAAGACTAATGCAATTGGTTAGCTACAGGGAGCGAGTGGAGATGGGGTTAAAAGGATAGAAGAAATGCACTGTAAAGGTGACGAATGTCACTTATCTACCTTTTTGTACAGTTTTAACTTTGAGAATCATGTTAATGTTTAACATATTCAACAAAAAAGAAAGAAAACCAACAAGGATAAAGAAAAAACCTATAATGGAAGATGAACAGAAAGACATGAACCAAACCATATTTCAAATGAGTAACATAACCACAATGAAGGGCAGGTGGTGGTGGAGTAAGAACCAGCCCAAAGAATTTTTTAATGTAGTATTTAGACTCTAAGTCCTCAGGTACGAATTCTAGGTAGCAGGCTTCTTTCAGTTCGAGTTATGGGTTAGCAATTCTAAAACTATTTTCTGGTTATAGCACTGAACAAGTAAGTAAATACATTACAGGTAATGGGAGCAAGATTTCTCACTGTCAGACAAATGAGTTAGAAAGAAAAATAGGAAAAGGATAGAATGAACCCTATAATGTTGCATTAGTATTAAAGGTATCAGCATAAACTCATGCTCTTTAATACAAGCAGATAAATATAAAAAGATATAACACAGGTACATGTACATTCATATGTATATACAAATGTCTGTTTACTAAATCTGTCTGTTGATAGGGCATATGGTAGCTCATTGGTCTAAACCTAGCAACCAGACATTCATTTCTAATACCATTCTCCACTAAAAAGAACCAGGGTTGCCTGAAGAAATGGCTGATTCTAGGGCTGGAGCAGGGCAAGCACAAGATAAACCTAGAATATCCTGTGCCGGAATATAAAGAAGTACTCAAATAATGATGAGGACATCACCAAAGGACATAGGAGCTAGCGTGAAAAGGCTCCCACTGGAGATTTGGGACAATCTGAGCACCAAAATAATGACAGGAAAGGGTGATAAGTGATGGCCTAACACAGGAATCCATTGACTTCACACTGATATAAACAAACAAATGGGAGAGAAGGGAAAGATCCTGTTTTTAGTAGGAAAAAAAACCTAATAAATACAGAAGGAATAATGAAATTAGAAAATAATAATTGATTCATACAAGATTAATATGTCCCAAATCTAGTGGGTATAAGTTTGATGAGTAACAGGATATTTCCAACATTTCAAAGAGTCTCCCAATCAGACATGTATTGGTTATGAAGAGCAGCATAGCTGCAGTGTAGAAAACTGGGAGACATCACCTTAGCCAAAATATCAAAGTTAATAGCACCAGAAATGGGACAAATCAATCTCATGTGCCATGATATGATACAATGAGAACATCGCATCTGTGGTATTCTTGCCAAAAGTCACTGGAATCTAATAATGAGGAAGCATCAGACAAACATCCCACGAAATAATTAGCCCATATACTTCAAATGTGAACAACAGAAACACAGAGAGACCAACGAACTCTCTTCTCCTTTAATGCTTGTTTTCTAAGGGGGCAGTGAGAAAACATGATATAGGGGGAAAAAAAAGATTCAGTGGTATTATCACTGAAATCTTGATGCCCACAATGTATTTGTTTCTATCCTGTAATTCTCTGCAGACCTATCTTAACCAGAATGTTAAATGACTATTCTTGAACTATCTTTATTTCTCTGCAATATGTTAAGAAACTTTTCTACCATTAACCATAGGCTGCTACCAAATGGAGGACCAGTGGGTATATGGTAGGTGTGATGGCGGAAGGGTGGGTACAAACTGAAGCCCAACAGGAACCATCATCACTCAGGCCCCTTGACCTTTCTGCAGCTTTCCATTCACCCATGAGGAGACTAGGAAAAAGCAATGGAAATAAGGGAAAGCTGAGATTTATTAAATACCTATTACACACCAAACACCGCAAAGTATTACTTCTTTTAATCTTCAGACCGTATAGAAAGTGACTATGAAGTCTGGGCAGGTTCAACACTTTGTAGAAAAAGGACTCTCAGCAAGTAACTCCTGGAGCTTTGACTAGAACTCAGCGAGCAATTTGAAACCGGTGCTCAGAATCTTCCCCACGCCACTCTTCCACTCTACCAACAGTGCCACTATGTATTATCTAAATATATAACTCTCTTGTCTTATTTTAACAAAACCACTTTTCTTTATTGGAATTTTCAAAATTACACAAAAGTAGAAAGAAGAGGGTGTAACAATTCCCATCTGCCCATTACTCAGCTTCACCAATGTGCCCTTGTTTCTATCCTTCTCCCTATTTCTTAAATACTTAAAAATAAATCCTAGACATTTGAACTTGAGAATGTCTCTAACAAATTAGAACTTAAAAATAATTTTAACATTATTACATCTAAAACAGTCATTCTTTACCATCACTGAATGCCCAATGCTTGAAATTTCTCTGATAATCTTTTTTTCTTTTTTTGAGATGGAGTCTTGCTCTGTCACCCAGGCGGGAGTGCAGTGGATCGATCTTGGCTCACTGCAAGCTCCATCTCCCGGGTTCACGCCATTCTCCTGCCTCAGCCTCCCAAGTAGCTGGGACTACAGGCACCTGCCACCACACCTGGCTCATTTTTTTGTATCTTCAGTAGAGGCGGGGTTTCACCATGTTAGCCAGGATGGTCTCGATCTCCTGACCTCGTGATCCGCCCACCTCGGTCTGATAATCTTAAAAATATTTTCTTTCAGTGGTTAGCTTGAATCAAGATCCAAGCAAAGTCTACATATTATTTTAGGAAGATATGTAGCAATGTAGAACAGTTCCCTTCCCCCTCCTCCTATTTTTTTAAAATGCTATGTATATGTTGAAGAAACTAGGTCATTTGTTCTACAGAATTTCTCATATCCTTAATTTAGTCCTTACACTCAGTAGAATGTATTTCTCTATCTCCCTTATTTCCTGTAAAGTGTTAGAGGGGTGACCAAACTGTGGTTCACTTTTCCTCACTGTTGCTTAAAGAATGCTCAGGTGGTACTGTCTGCTCCCTACTGCATGTGCAGGAGACATTTACTATCCAGTTATCTTCTATTAGTGTTAATATCACAGTAAGTTTTTCTACATCCTCAGGCGATTTGTATTCCTAAAACTTTGTTCAACACCATATATTCATGCAATACGCACGTGGTGCTCAAACCACCAGGTTAATCAAGAGGTAATTGAGAAGCACCAAAGTTTATCAATCAGCAGCCTGGGAGACAGGGCAGGAATTTTTCCTCTGGTAGATAAGAGGCCAAAAAGTAAAGAAGAGATGAAGGATTTCACTAGAGATGGAGAGGAAAACAGAGGATGAACATAGCATGGTATTTAAACAACAGTATACTGGATTCCTATTATAGTTCTGAAGGATATTTTACACACTGGAACCAAAAAATGTTTCTAAATAAACTCACAGAGAATTCCTAATTTTGTAATGTTAGTTCACCCAAAAAGCCTTACAAATTTTTCCACCTTTCTTGCTTAAGAAAGGTACTGATGCCTAAATCAAAGGTTTTTAACCTTGACTGCAAGAGATTTTCCCAGGAAGCGTTTAAGATACTGAGGCCTGGGTTCCACCTAATCAATTCTGATTCAACTGGTCTAGGATGGTAACTGGGTTTATGGTATTGTTTACTACTTAGGTGGCTCTAATATGCAGCTATAACTGAGAACCACTGCTCTTAATCAAGAACAACAACAATGGCCACTACCATTTACTAGGCATACATTATGTCTTAGGTGCTGTTTACTTTTCTAAGCACGTTACACATACTAGTTCATTCCCTGTATTTTTTACAAGAGAAAAAATGGAGTGGTCAGGTAATCCGGCCAAAGTCACACAGCAAGCTGATGAGAGTTATGCTTTAATCCCAGGAAGTTTGGATCCAAAACCCTTGCTTTTAATCACCATGCTATACTGTCTCCTAAGCATTAATTATACTTGTATTCTTCAATTGCAAATAAAACTATGAAAGGAAAACATTTTTAAAAATGAGATAATTGGCTTGGTGCAGTGGCTTACGCCTGTAATCCTAGCACTTTGGGAGGCCGAGGTGAGTGGATCACCTGAGGTCGGAGTTTGAGACCAGCCTGGCCAACAGCCTGGCCACCATGGTGAAACCCTGTCTCTACTAAAAATCCAAAAAAAATTAGCTGGGTATGGTGGCGAGCGCCTGTAAACAGCTACTTGGGAGGCTGAGGCAGGAGGATAGCTTGAACCCAGGAGGCGGAGATTGCAGTGAGCCAGAATTGCGCCATTGCCCTCCAGCCTGGGCTACAAAAGCGAGACTCTGTCTCAAAAAAAAAAACAAAAACAAAAACAAAACAAAACAAAACAAAAAAAAAAAACAGAGAGAGAATTAACTTCCTCCTTCTTAGTAGTACAGTGGCATCTTGGGCAAGTGTACCAATATGTGCTTATTAGAAAAGTAAATAAAGTAAACAGACAAGAATCTTCTCTTCCCAAAAGATTCAAATTCAAAATTTTTACACATATTCAATAATTTCCCACATAGCACCTTATGTAGTATGGTTATTTAATGTTAATATCAAAAAATACATCACTGAGTCGATGATGTATTTACATGTACATTTACAAAAAAAGTCCTACCTATTTCAGTTCTGCTGACTCCAATTCCATTATAAATTCTCAAGTAATTAAAGTGACAAGAATCAGAATCTTCAATGTCAAAGTCACCAAATTTGATGCGAACTCTCTCTCCCATCTTTACACGGATCTCCCATTCACAAACAGTGCTGTTGGGATAGGTCTGTGGGTAGTTTATGGATGTAAGGGTTCCACTCTCAGGGCCTAGTACAGTGTGTCCACATCCATCACCTTTAAAAAAAGTGAAAAGAATGATAAATTATTCTCACATATTTTACTTCCTCTGTAACGATTTTTTGTAAAGATTTAAAAATATGTATGACATCAAATATTTTATACCACCCATACTTTCTATTTTAATTTTTTTAATGGACAAATAATTGTACATACTCATGGGGTTCACAGTGATGTTCTGATACATATGACATATAGTGATCAGGGCAGTTAGCAAATGCATCATCTCAAACATTTATCACTTGTGTTACCTGAAACTACATAATTTTGTTAACTATAGCCATCCTGCAGTGGTAGATTCCTCCTATCTAGCTGTAACTTTGTATCCTTTAACAAATCACAAGACCTGACATTGTTCTTAGTATATCTATTGACAGGAGCCAAGAGAAGACAAGTTAGGTCAAAATAATCAATGGTTACTTATATAATTTATAAGTTCAAGGAGATTTCAATTCTGAACAAATAAAAGTAAATATAAATTAGTAGTCACTAAATATACATATACATGTTATAATAAATCCAATCTTCAAAAGAAGAGCAACTTAGAGTAATTGTTCAAAAAGTGAATGTAAAATATAAAAATGTGATCAGCTTCATCTGTTTACAAATCATGAACCAAAATATCTGTGAGAAGCTGAATGACAGCTTTTTTTTTTTACTTTTTAAAAGTTATACAAGTTCTGGGGTACACGTGTAAAACGTGCAGGTTACACAGGTATACATGTGCCATGTTGGTTTGCTGTGCCCATCAACCCGTCATCTACATTAGGTATTTCTCCTAATGCTATCCCTTCCCCAGCCCCCCAGCCTCTGACAGGCCCGGGTGTGTGATATTCCCCTCCCTGTGTACATGTGTTCTCATTGTTCAACCCCCACTTATGAGTGAGAACATGTGGTGTTTGGTTTTCTGTCCTTGTGATAATTTGCTGAGAATGATGGTTTCCAGCTTCATCCATGTCCCTACAAAGGACATGAACTCATCCTTTTTTATGGCTACATAGTATTCCATGGTGTATATGTGCCACGTTTTCTTTATTCAGTCTATTACTGATGTACACTTGAGTTAGTTCCAAGTCTTTGCTATTGTGAATAGTGCCGCAATAAACATACGTGTGCATGTGTTCTTATAGTAGCATGATTTATGATCCTTTGGGTATACGCCCAGTAATGGGATGGCTGGGTCAAATGATATTTCTAGTTCTAGATCCTTGAGGAATCGCCACACTGTCTTCCACAGTGGTTGAATGAATTTACACTCCCAACAGTGTAATAGCATTCCTATTTTTCCACATCCTCTCCAGCATCTGTTGTTTCCTGACTTTTTAATGATCACCATTCTAACTGGCATGAGATAGTATCTCATTGTGGTTTTGATCTGCATTTCTCTAATGACCAGTGATGACGAGCATTTTTTTCATATGTCTGTTGGCGGCATAAATGTCAAGAAGTTGAATGATTTCTAAAAATACTATGTACGAAAGATTATGCAGATTACTGACTGTATTACAGACTACAAGGCACTCCTTCTTGAAATTATTAAAGCAATATTTAATGAAGTTTAATTCTATATTTACTGAAATTTAACTTTTTAGTAGTTCCTCCTGCACACCTTATTTTTTCCCTATAGAATAAGGAGAAGTAAAATTAAAGATTTGAAAAAATGACCTTTATATATTGGCAGCAGCATTATTTGCTCCAGAAATTTATTCAGCAGCTAAATACAGAAACTTAGTTAACAACATGTTTGTAAAAATGAAATATTTGCATTCTTTATCATAAAGTTTGTATTTTGTTTTTACTGAGCACCCAGAAGGAAAAATTAATGATCATTTAGGAGTTTCCGCAGCTGCTCCAACTGTACTGTTCAGCATTCCGTAACAATGAGATTCAAATAAATCTCTTTCTAGTAGGATGATGAATATATGCTTTTAAAATAACAGCATTTTGTCCTTCAAAACAGTTATTTATAAATCACCTTTTGGAATAGTACAGCACTTACACAAAAACTATACTAAAAGTGACACTGCTGAGTTCCAAACTCAATATGGACACAGAGGGCTGTAACAGAACTTTCTACTATGTTATTTTTAAGAACAAATGTAGTGCTAATATTTGCTAGAAAAGACAAAAGCTTTCAAAAGCCTATGAATAAGAACTTCATATAGTATTTAGTAAGTGGTGGATGCTAAATAAATGTTTATTAATTGAGTAAGGAAACTGTACATTAATCTATGAAAAAGTAATTTCAAATTAGCCTCAAAACTAACTTTAATGATGGAACAACTTTGTACCTAAATTCTTATGACAATACTTAAAAATCGTATCCTTGGCTGATAAAGAAATGCTATTGTTGAATCCATATTAGTATTGCTCCTTAGTCTACTTTTAAAGGTCAGTACTAGAAATCTGGCTTTCTGAACAAGTATCTCTCACACAAAGCTTAGTTTTTAATCAACATTAAATTTTAGCTATCTTCTATACTTGCTTTCATTTCATACACAAGAACTAGGCATAGCAACTCAGTACAAAAATATATAAGGGCAGAATGTAATAAACATGTGGATTTTTGTGCAATATATCCACTGGTCTTTTGCAAATATAAAATGTAGGATGTTACACAGTCCATAAAAAAAAAAAAAACCACAAATTTCCCCTGAAACTGGCATGAAAATACCTTGAATATCTCTGCTGGATAACATCTAAATTAAAAACAAAGGGATACAAAAAAACTACTGTGAAAATAAATGAATTGTAAGATAAATAACTCTTAAACAATCACTAACATTTTTCCTCAGAGGAAAAAACTACCACCCTAAGACAGAGTTTCTAACATTATAAAACTAGTCTGAAATGCCCTTACTACTGAAAAGATGAAAACATTCTTCCCATAGGTGGTTCAATCTTCAAAAAATAACCACTGAATAAACGAAATAACTCAAAATATAAATGCACGTTCTTTAGTAAATAGAAACAAAGGCAGCTTTTTAGGTGATTGAAAGTGTAGATGAATTTCAGAAACTCAAGAATTTTCTATTAACAGCTGAATCTACGACTTTGTAGTGGCAGATTGTCACACTTAAGGTATTCCCCGTAGGCTATTATTCAACTTACGGTTGTCATTTAAAAATGATTTTTACAAAGAGTACACGCAGAGTGTTAGGAGTAATTTTTAGACATCTTATGCTCATGTTTGATTCTCAATAAATACACAAAACATTTACTGCCCTTTCCAACATGAAGGATAATTTCTACAAAAGTTAACAAAAGAAATACTAACTGATGAAAAACAGGACTTTGCATGCATGCTGATGAAGAAAATAATTACAGAGTTGTCTTTTTTCATAACCTTGTGTAGGGGGAGGGCAGGAACAGTCCACAAGTAACGTGCCAAGAATGTTCTAAAATATGTGATGGAGTTCAGAGCTTCCTCCTCTTGCAAGCAAGATGATATGCACCAGAAACTAAAGTTAACAACAGGTCTCCAATCTACAGCAATGAACAAATCTGAATGTTTTGTATCTCAAAAAATATTTGACAAGTTTAACCTGACTGGATAAATAGCTTAACTAAGCACCTACTGCTATGAAGTGTATGTTCAGAATACTCCAGTTCAAAAGGGAAGGCTAGGCATATACACATGTTTTTTGCTTATTCCAAAAGAAATACCTGTTACATCATGACCCTATACACTCTCGCATGCACGCTCATGACCCATTAAAATACTTCATGACCCCTAATGTGTCCCCAACTGCAATCTGAAAAACACTGTGCTAGGCATGCAAAGGTCTTAACATTGAATTTGCAAATCAAGGAAAGACCTCGTTCTCATTTTCACCCCTAAATTAGAAATGTGTTTCCAGTTTATTTTTACAGTTCTTAAAAGTAAAGCCTATTCCACCAAGATACTTAAAATACAACAAAATATTTAAAAGTAGAACTAAAATTGGGAAAACATTCTTGATCAACCAATTATGTAATACACTTAGAGCAGTGATTCTCAGAAGGTGGGTTGCAGGGCAGAGGAGAAGAGGACCCCACAGAAGCAATTTTACCTCCCATTTGGCAGTGTCTTGAGACAATTTTGGTTGTCACAACTGGAGGGGGAGGGGTGTTATTGGCATCTAGTAGGTAAAGGCCAGAAAAGCTGCTAAAACATCTTATCATGCACAGGAAGAGTCCCTCAGAACAAAGAATGATCAACCTTAATAGTGAATAGTGCTGAGGTTAAGTGCTGACTTAGAGTTAAAGCTAGAAAATCTCAGAAAAAAGATCTGTTTTAGCTCTTGGCTGGGTTCCATTTGGCCCAAAGGGTAATGCTGTTCTATTCACTAAGAGACTGGTTTCCCCCCAAAGATCAGCAGTTATACTAAAGAGTTTTATATTCTGACTTTCCAATTTTAAAAAAAGTAAATGGAATGTTTTATTTTTCTTTACGTTAAAGAAAAATATTCTTTTTATTAGTCTACAGACCTCAAATGATACGTATTTTTTCTGGGTCAGGAGCTCTTAACATTAGGAGGGAAAGGGAGCTAACAGTAATCATCTCTGACTGCTATTAATTCTGAGTAGCTTTGTACACTGGGAAGAATAATGATCTGTGACCAGGCTACACCACCTACCATTATTCCTTCTCATAATGCAGAATTGACAAAAAGTATAACTACCATTGGAAAAAACAACGTTCAGAGCACCAATCCATACATTCTCACCAACTCCAACTTCACTAACTTTCTCCTTCTCCAAACTCCATCAGCACTATTCACTGACAGGTTCTCTTTTTCATCTTCCTCCTTGACATGGTCTCCACCAGACTATAACTGATCAAAAAGGATAGAAGCCTGTTAACCTAATTTTTGAATTTTAATTTTATTTCAGCTAAGAAAAAACACTGGAATTTAATCTTACTGCTTCTTTGTTTGGCTGCACATTTATCTAGGGAATTACTCATAGAACATGTGCTCACTTCCTCTGAAGAGTGTAAGGTCAGATGTGTTAAGCCAGACACAAATTTTGATATTATTCCAGGAAAAAAGCCTTTTTTTTTTTTTTTTTTTTTTTTTACTACTTATCCCTAGAAAAAAGAGAAAGAAAATTAAACATATTTAAGTGATAATGAATTATTGCAACAAAGAATGCATGCTTTTTTAGGCTACTCTAATTAAACTCCAAATCAAGTGTGTTTTTTGTTTAAGTATGTGCTTGTGATGCTGATTCCATATGACTTTCCAGCCACCCCCAGATTTTAGCCATATCACTACTGATAAATTACATTAATTATATTCTTATATATACATTACTGAATTTTAATAATATGAACATTGTGATTTCCAAAATTATTTCCTTTAACAGCAAATACAAATGCAGTATACACTTGCACAAATACGCCAAAAATGGAGAGCAAAGGTTTAAACTTTTCCAGTGAGTTTTCAAGGTTTTTTTTTTGGTGAACTGGTGAGTCTGACTATACTTGCTCTAAATGACTGTCACTTTGGTCACGTAATACATCTGTGAGATCTTAAAATGAGAAAGCATGGAGCTTTTACGAAACAGAAAAGTGTTCAGAAGAGTAAGTTGCAACTGTTAACTAACATATCTGATCTCATTTGGTTACAATAAAGTTTTTATTATTTGGTACTGTAAATTTTTAGACCAGAAGTACTATATCAACCTTGTAATTGTGAAGTTTGTTAAGGTGCATCACTACAAATCTCAGATAATTCAAATACTACTCTAATTTCACTTAATTTTTTAATGTCCCCTTTAACCCTGGTAATTTTCCTTGTTCTGAAGTTTTGTCTGAAATTAATACAGCGACTCTAGTTTTCTTTAGTGTTCACAAGGTATATCTTTCTCCATCCCTACAGTTTTTAAATTGTGGTAAAATATATATAACATAAATTTAGTATTTTAAATATATTTCGCTTTTTAAAGCAGTTTTAGGTTCATAATAAAACTGAATAGAAAGAACAGATATTTGTCATATATCCCTTGCCCCTACACTTGCATAGCCTCCATCATTATTAACATTCCTGACTAAACTGATATATTTGTTACAATTGATGAATCTACACTGATACATCGTTATCACCCTGAGTTCACAGTTCATATTAGGGTTCACTCCTGGTGTACATTCTATAGGTCTAGACAAATATATGACATGTACCCACCACTATAGTATCATACAGAGTAGTTCCACTGCCCTAAAATCCCATGTTCCACCTGCTCATCTCTACCTCCCCCAAAACCCTGGTAACCACTGATCTTTTTAGGGTCTCCCTAGTTTTGCCTTTTCCAGAGCATCAAACAGTTGGAATCATATAGTTTGTAGCCTTTTCAGGTTGGCTGCTTTCACTTAGTAGAATGTATTTGTTTCCTCTATGGTTTTTTGTGGCTTGATAGCTCATTTATTTAATTTTTAAAATACTGCATAAGATGCACATGCATTCAGAGTCCAAAGAGGGTCAATGTAACAATTTTTTTAAAAAGACATTGCCCCCAGCTTCATTCTTTTTAAGCTCAAACTCATCTCTGCATGTGTGATAATCTACAAAACTGAATAACATGAAGGAATGTGAGCTATATATAAATCCTCTTCAACTCCACCATGCACATACTCTACCTAGAATGCAACGGTAATACACACTGGAGTCATACAATCATTTTAAATGTCCTCTCTACCACTCACTATGACCTTGAAAAGGTTACTTATTGCTGCTAAATCACCGTTTTGCCAGGGGTAAAATGGGAATATTAACAATTCGAGCTACCAAGGTTAAGACTTAAACGACATACCATATGAAAACAACTGGTGTCAAGGTCCTAAGCCATAACAATGTGCTCAATAAATATTTGTGAGTACTATTATTGTCATAAAAGACCAGAACAGCTTTTGCCCATTGTTTATTGACCCAGTACACTTGGCTACAATCTGGCTAAAGTTAAGAGAACAATGGCACATTATTTTAGGAAATTTAAATTTATAGCAGCTTTAAAGCTTCTAGTGTCTTGTAGAAAGTATAAATTTATGAGAAAGTAATGCTCACCAATCAACCCAATGACCTCTACTGCAGTTCAGTAACTCACTCTCAGGACCACAACCTGGACTTTATTTTTGCCGTTATTGGAAACTACTTCCAACTCTGAAATCTTAAAAACTTTAACATCTCGCTCTTCTGGTTACAGTCTCCTGACCTCTCAGCTCTCTTACACCCACTGCATACTTTCTGCGAACTGGATTTCTCTCTCTTTTCTCTCCATATGTTAAGCTGATCCTGGCCTCATTTCTTTCTCTACCTAGTCTGGGCCTCACGTCCAATATATTAACTACACTCTTTCTGATACCTTCGCTTTCTAGCCACTGTATTCTTCTTGAGCATATATGTGCCTGGCAAAAGCTCCACCCTAGATCATTAAATAATTTCTCTTTGTCAAAGAGTTGAGCACTATAGAGAGAGATAAAACTCACAAAACCCAGGGGATGAGTGTCATCAGATAGTAATGGGTTCCAGCCTCAGATGGGCACTCAAAGCCTCTCAGTTTTCTCTTATTTGGTGGTACTCAAAGTCAAATCAATGTTAGAATCACTTACAGGCTAATTAAAGGTTCTCAGGCTCCTATTTCCACCTCCATGGATTCTAACAAGTATGTCAGAAAGATGACCTGAAACTTGGAAATAGGGTAAAAAAAAAAAGTGTGCAGCACATCCTTTAAATGTCATAAAAAGCAAAAGCCACTCAAAGTTATAGGGCAAAATAATTACCACCTGCTATTTAATGCTGATTAAAGGTTGCAGTCTTGGTTGCATGTTAACTTACAGATTGCTGTTTGGTAAAGATGCACATAATTTCTGTATAGTTGAAAAAATAACCTATAGGTAAAAGTTTAAGGCTTTGTTGGCCATTAATCAGTTTTGGCCATCTAATGCAGCAATCATATCCTAACATTGCCTATAAACACCTAGCTTCTCAAATACTCTATGGACAGTTTTAACATTTTACTGATTCCCTCATTAATGAATGAGCTGAACAAAATATTTGGTGTGTTCATCTTATATTTGCAAGACAACTGATTTTGCCTTTTTTGCAAATTATAACCTGTAATTGTAGCTCTTCAGTGGGGCCTTGGATCTGCAGTTTTACAAGCTTTAAAACACTAAGGGTAACAACTAAAAACACACAAAACCTCCTTCCACATGGTGTCCCCTCACCACCCCCATCTACCATCTTTTTTCTGACTTTTTCCTTCTTGTACATGGATTTCTTTAGTTGCCTATGCTTGATGTCTTCTTTGCCTCCTTTTCTAATGTCAATGCACTGCAATTCACGTTCAAGACTGTTGTGGGTTGAATTGTGTCCCTCAAAAAGATACATGTTCAAGTCCTAATTTTTGGTACCTACAAATGTGACCTTACCTGGAAACTGGATTTTGCAAATGTAATCAAGTTAAAATGAGGTCCTTCTGGATTTAGGGTAGGCCCTAATCCAACAACTGGTGTTTTCTAAGAGGAGGAAAGTTTAGACAGAGATGCAGGGAGAACCACATGTAACCACAGAGGCACAGACTGGAGTGATATATTACAAGCCAAGCAATGCTAAGAGCTGCAATCACCAAAAAGCTAGAAAGAGATAAGGATCCTACCTTAGAGTCTTAGGAAAGAGCATGGCCCTCTGCACACCCTACTGTCAGAATTCTAGCCTCCATAACTGTGAGACGATAAATTTAAGTCAACTAAGTTTGTGGTACTTTGTTACAGCTGCCCTAGGAAACACACAGATCTACATATTCAATGAAACTCGTCACTAAAGCAGTCAGTTTCTGAGCTGCCAAAAGCTAATGGAGAATTTTCCATCCTTATCTTTTGTTACCTTCTGCAGCATCTGGCATTGCTGGCACTTCCTTCTCTCGCTTCCTTCATATCTTCCCTCCCTCCTTCTTAAATCTCTCCTCCCATGTCTTAATTCCTTTAACCCTCCAACTGCATCTCGCAGACACCTTAACTGTATGTAACCTTGTTACTACCAGCTGTTGATGTTGCTGTTCTTCAGAGTTCTTTCCCCACTCTGTATTCTATGTGAGCAATCTACTCCTTGACTTCAGTTACCACTAAATGGAGAAAGCTCCAAAGTCTTCAATCTTATCTATATACATACTAAGCGCTTTTGCTCAGAAGTTCCACAGCATTTGAAACTCCATATGTCCTACGCATTCAATGAACAACCTCCACATGTCCAGCAGTGTGCTACTAGGTATTAGGAACAACAGTAAAAATGTCAGATAAGACCCTTGTCCTTACAGAGTTTACAATATAGGGAGTAAGACAAACACAGAGTCATTCCACGGATGATGAGTATTAAAGGGAAGTAATGAGTGCTTCAGTGTGAGTGTGAGAGTGTGTGTGTGTGTGTGACGGACAGACGGAGAGGGAGAGAGAGAGAGGGAGAGAGAGAGCGGGGGGGGGAGAGAGAGAGAGAAAGAAAAAGAAAGAAAGAAAGAAAAGAAAAAGAAAGAAAGAAAGAAAGAGAAAAGCAAGCAAGCAAGCAAGCAAGCAGCTAGGTAGAAATCCTGGTGAATGAGAGAAGTGGAAAGCAGAAAGAGGAAGAAGATTCCAGAAAGAAAAATCTCAATATTAAACTGACTTGGCTCTCTCAAATTTAACTAATCATTATATTTTATACTTTCTATCTCCTTAGCAGTTCTAAATTTAGTCCCTCTGAACAAGTGCAGGCCCTTGCAAAGTTCTCTAATAGGTTTCCCCACTTTCTATCTTTTCTCCCTCTAATCCACTGTCCACACTCCAGCCAGAGTTTCTTAAATACTAACTGGGTCATGCAGGTCCCTTATTTAGAGATCCTTTAACTGTTTTCCACTGATGATACAACAAAGTTCAAATGCTTCAGCCAGGATCCAAAGGCTATCATAATCGGGCCCCTGATTCCCTTTCTGGTCTCATCTCTTCACTTTTCCCACAACCTCTTTGTTCCACAGTCCTGAACTATAGGTGACTCCCCACGTGCTCCACGTTCTCACCTCTGTGCCACTGCACTTGACATTCCACTCTGCCAAGAATAACGTCCCTCCTCCTTTTATCCACCTAGCAAATACCTATTCAATGTTATTTTCTTTGTGAAACCTTTCTGAAGCTCCTGGTGTTTCTCCCTATTTCCATAATAATATCTTTCTGTACTTAATATGCCTAATTATGCATATTTATGTCAGGTTACCATATCAACCTACAAAATTTGGTTAGAAAGGCAATGCATTCTATTCACCTTTATAAGCATACACACAGAAATAAAACATACAAGGCTCTTAGCACATGCTGTTGAATGAGAAATAAGCCTAAACTAATTGTTATGGTAGACAACTAACACATTAGAAAGTACATAGGCTTTAGGAGTCCAACAGACTTAGATTCAAATTCTAGACATGCCAGTTTTCAAGCTCCTGGACACTTAACCTCCATAAGCTTACATACCCTAACCAGTATACTGGTGAGGATGCAACTACCTCACGGATGAGGATACCACCACCCATCTCCCAAGATAAATGTAAAGGTTCAATAAGAACTTCTTTAAAATACAGTGGACTCTTTATGAATGTAACACTCTTTCTCCTAGAAGAGGATGCCTCTGTTTATCTAGTACCCCGCCTTATCCTTCTCTGGAACGTGCTCTGCAGTTCCCCAACAGTTTTAACATGACCTCATGCCCCCTGGTTATTTGACTGGTCCAAGGGTGGGTACTGAATCACACTGGGCCAACGTGAGGGCCAACTCACCCTTTCCTGGACCTTGTACAATAGGGAAAATACAGAATTTCTCCGTCTTAAAACTGTAAGCCTTCGGGATTGCCAGCAGCCATGATTCCTTCCATAAAGAGAAAGCCAGACTGAAGCAAGAGGGAAGAACTAAGCTGAGTCCTTGGTTCCTGAAGTCTAGCTGCATTCCTGCCTTCCCCTCTCTATCCTCCCAATAGTTTCTCCTTCTGCCTTAATCAGATACGGATTTCTGTTCTCTATAACCTCAAAGGTCCTAACTAAAATACTCTTCCTCCATGCATGCAACACAATGTCCACCTCACATCCAGACCTATAAAGCTGGCTTTTAGGATGCCAAGAGTAGACAGAAACAAAGGTATGTCAGGAAAGAAGAGATAAAATGATCTGAGATGGTGGGGATCAAAAAACACTGAAGCACATCAACAGGCAGAAGGCTGAAGAGGCAGAGCAAAGGTCAAAAAGGAGAGCACAGAACTCATATTAAGGTTTGGGTGGGCTGGAGACAGTCATGCCTTTCTGTCACATTCCTCTATCGCATGCTCTGACTCCTCTCACCGAGCTGGGGGTGGAACAATAATTGGGGATAAAGGGAAGAGGGATGGAAAAGTGAGTCTTAGTGGAAAGGAAACATATAAAAATGGAAATTTTAACTGCAGAGTAAAGTGAAACAAAATTTTCTTTCACATATTGATTCATTCATTGAACAAAAATTTACTTGCTACCCAGATTCAATCCCAGCCCTCGTTACAGTCTAAAAAGAAAGATGAGTTACATATTTTAAAATATTTAGAGTAGTAACGGGATGTCAAGTTCAACAAGGCTATTATTTAAATCCAGGTATGTCCAAGTCCAAAGCCTCCAGATTTTCAAAGACCACTGTAGTAAGAAAAAAAAAAAAAAAAAAAAAGAAACTAATAATAAAGATAGGCAAAGCTGCTTGGTTTTTCAAACTAAAACAAAAACCAAAACAAACAAAAATGTGACAGTGTAAATGACAGTTTCAGTAAAGCAGAAACAAAACCCTTGCTTTTTTATTGCAAGGGTTAAAAAATAAATTAATAATTTAACAAATATCTGCTGTGTGCCAGTCACTAAGAAAATATACAGCACAAATGTAGACTACCATTTAGAAAGCTCGTCACTGAAAAAAGCAGAGATACAAGGTACCACAAAGCATTGAAAAGAGATATGTAAAAGCCAGTGGCATTTTGAGCATGTTTCCAGATATAAAGTAAAAGTGCCATAAAAGTGTAAAGCATACCAAAACAAAATTCACATTCCCCAATGTAGCAGTGCTCTGATAAAGAGGAAGAGGACAAGGTTTCAGGCAGGAGGAAGTCATACTGTGCAAGGATTAGGAGCAGGGCAGGAGTTCGGCTGTACAAATCAGCTTTACAAAGTGAGATAGTCTGCTAAGCAGTAATCCCCACTTGTGACTTGATTAGCCAGATCTCATTTGTGGCAGATCTAATCATGATGACCACACTACTTAATCTTGTAACTATGAGCTATCCAGAACCAGAGAAAGCAGATAGTGGGGATTATCACATGGGCCCAAGTTTGGGAACTGTCCAAGATCAGGGAAAGGGCACTGTTGAGATGATGGATCTGGGGTGCCTGAGCTGAGAAGAGATAACCAAACCTAGTGACAGACAAATGAACCAGGTGAAAGAGGAAGCACCTGAGGCTAATGTCAGGCCTAACACTGCAGCTATAAACTCCTCAGTCTGCCCCTCAATGGGAAGTCCTCCACAATACGTTCCAGCCTCCATTTCTCATTACTTTTCTATTACACCAGATTAGTGAAGCTACCTGAATGCTCCCCAGGAACACCCACTGGCAAGAAAAAGGAGACAGGCAACTACTAGAACAAAAACTAGGGGGATTTTTATAATATTGGAGATGCCTATTGAAGTCAGAAGCTGAAAGCGTGCAAAGGAGAAAGTTTGCCCAAATTGCTGGCACTGATTTAAGCTGTCACCGTTGTTAAGGATGACCCATCTGAGGGGAGCAGAGCTTTCTAAGTAGTAGCCATGTCTATGTTCAGAATTTCAGCTTGAAAGACTCCTCTCATAGTCAAGGGTGTGCAGCAAAGGGCTCTTCCTCCTGGGAAGAGGTGGGACTGGGAAAAGCTGGGAAGACTGTTAGGCTCTGAGCAAACAGGTAGTAAGGGTCAAGACATGGCTCTGTTCCCGGCTCCTGAACTGACCACTAATTTATGGGGATTAGGCAAAGGACAACAGCATGAAGTGCATGCCGGTGCCCAGGGATGAACCAAATAATGTGGTTAGGGTAGCAGATTAACTCTAGAAATGGGGTTTTTAATTCACATAATTTGAATGACAGACACTATGATAAGTATTAGAAATAAGAAAATGAATAAAACTCTCTCCACTGGCAGGAATAAATACTTAGAATACAGTGTGGAATGTATTATCTGGAGATGAGTGTGTAGGGACTGTTCGAGAACTCTTCATAAAGGGATGATACCCAAGAAGGGTTTTGAAGGCTGATCGAGAGTTTACCGAGAAGACAAGGAAAGTAAGAGCATTTCAAGTAGAGGAAACTGCATATATAAAGAGGTTAGTATAGGGAACAAGGTAAAATGGCATGAAATTATATCTTAGAAGAATAAAATTAGCTCAGTCTCATATCTGAACTATACAGTGTGAGAAGTGCTGGCATTAGATTAAGTCAGAGTGAAAGGGAGGGACCAGACTGTGAAAAAAATTACATATATGATATGCAAAGGAGTTTGGACAGTATCTTATAGATGATAAAGGGGCTGCTGGCAACACTATGGAAGTCATTAACACAGCTCCAAGAGGAAAATGCCCCAGCATGTGGTACCATGCCTGGCCCACAGTAACCAACCAACAAATGTTTTTCCAATAACTGGGCAGACACAGGGCAAGAAGCAAACAGTGGAGCACGACCAGAATGAGTTTTGCTACTCATTCTAAAAGGGTGGGCTTTCACACTCCCACTTTCCTGACTCCCCATGTTCTAGTCTTATGATCTTACTCTTCAAATATCTGCTGTTCCTTGTGGACAAGAAACCTACCAACCTTCAAAGCTTACCGCTCTAAAACCACTTTATCAGTGAGGCATCTCCTACTTCTCCAGGAGTTGTGAGCTCTTTCTGCCTTATACAACCTTCTTATAACCTTCCTTGATTATTATTATAGTAGGCGTCTCCTGCTTCTCCAGGAGTGGTGAGTTCTCTCTGCCTTACATAATCTTCTGATATCCTTCCTTGGTTATTATAATATATATTCCAACTTGAATTACTTTCTCAGACTGTAGGTTCTCTGAAGACAAAACAATGTTTTACTCTTCTCTGAATGTCTCAGGACTATACTGAGGTACATGCACACTCTCTTGAGAGTTCACAGTTGGTACCCCTTCATACTGATAGTTCTTAACGAAGAATGATAAGGAGTGCCAATGTCTTCTCTTTGATCCCAGGCGATTCAGTTTTGAAGGCAAGGTTGCACACACCCTACTCAACAAAAGCCTTGCAGGGAATTCTGGGCCATTCTCCTTAAAAACCAGTTGAGGGAACATGCATCTTGGGATTCTCCCATAATTCAAGTAGCAAATCAAAGTTTTTCTTTCAACTACACACCCATCAGGGTGCACGTTCAGCTGGTGAATGTTTTAGTAGCCCTTGGAAATCATCCAGTATCTCATCAGCTTCAATGGGTACTGCACTGGCACTCATTAGATACTAGTTTATTTGAATATCTGTATTTTCTGTCCTTATAGGTTATACTAATTTAACCCAAATAATGAACTGAAAAATTCGCATATTTGTTTCTAAACGTTTTGAACTGAAATACTTTCTCAAAGATTTTTCTCCAGAATGAAGAATTCAATTAAATACAATAACAGCTCTGAACAATATAGTAATTACTTTATAAATACTGAATGTCTTATGATAAAATTTTGCATTTTGAAATTTTTGTTTTACTGTATTTTGTAGGTAGGCTTATGTGTGCTAAATTAGCCTGTAAGTTAATTTTAAATGAACACACTATTAAAATTATAACTACATAAGATTATGCAGGTATGTGAATATGTAATAGAAAGGAAAATTAAAAATTATAAGTCGATGGATTAGTAGAACTGTGGATAATCATCTACATTTTTAGTTTTAAGTAATAATCGTTGTTATCCATACAATATTTTAAAATAAATACAAAGTCCTATGGCCATAAGGTTGTTATAAAGAAAACCGAATCCAGGAGCCACATCAGAAAAATTGCCAAATTGTCTCACTTCATATTTCAACAATCACACTTAGCAAATATCACTATCTTTATGAAGCTTTTCCTTATCCTTCTACTGTTAGGTCATCATTCCATATCCTTCCAAATATATCAAGAAGTGGAAGCAGAAACTGTCTACCTGTATGCATTCAATTAATGTCCAACATTACTACCTGAGCTTCACTTCCCAGTGTCACTTTGCTAAGTGTAGTCCTAAATTTAAATTCTACTCCTATGTAAATCTAGCCCTTTCCCATATACATGATCTATTAACTTTTGGAAATTAATTTATTTGTCATTTTAATTCCAGTACTGGTATTTTACTTATGCCAATTCCACCATTTTAAGATATTTTTACATGTTTGTCTTTAAAATGAAGCTCAGATGTTCAAATGGAATTATCAACTATCCCCAGGGAAAATAATATGTTCTTTTTGTTTCTAACACTGAGAAATCTACCTATAATTTACCTGCAATCTTACAATCAATTTTTCATTTACAAGTTTCAAAAATGTGGTGTTTCAATCTGATCATTCACACGTGTGGAATGTGTGCTGTTTCTAATTTTCATTTTGTAAAATTAATTAGAAATATAGCAGAAAAGGATGCTTTGATTAATTTGCTTCTGAACAAAACTGGATAAAAGCCCCAATGTTTTATCAGACAAAGAAAAGACAACGGAAATTTCTAAATTAACCTAATGTCAATGTGAAAAATAATTACAAATGTTTATTTGCAGAGAGAAATAAGTTTTTATTTTCTGGCAACTCACAAATATTGTTCAAAAATACTTCCCTGCATCACAAGCAAATCAAGGCATTCCTTGACAGAATATAAACTTTTTCACATATTGGTTCCAAATATGTTCAAATAACTGAAACATCCTTTTTAAGAATGAACCTGATTTGTTTCAGATTAAATTAGCAAAGAAAAACTAACATCTTCACAACATGTTATATATTAATAGGCCCAAACAAATCAGGCTTAATGGTTTTTAAGAATTAATTCCCTGATATTTTACCATGTTCAAATTACATTCTAACCAAGAAAGTAGGCAAGCCTTCCAGGATACAAATGAGGAAGCTGAGCTCCTGATATGAAGTAACCCAAATTCCTAGAGTCATAATAGAAACCAGAGACCTAAAATCATAGTAGACCATCAACTTCCTATAAATTTAATACAACAGCAAATATGCTACCAGCATAAGTTTCACCAATTTAATTTTTTTTGAGATGTACATTTTACAGAAAAAAAGTTTTCAATAAAAAAGATTTCAAAGACCAACTTCTTGATATCCAACTTAGAACTCTACACAAATACAAGCCATCTGTGAAACATCAACATAATAAATAGAGGTAAACAGAATACATTTATAAATTTATAAGTGAAACACAACTGGTTAAAATACATCTGTTGTGAAAAGTCGGTAAGTTTTCAAACTAATGATACATTTTATTCGGAGCCAAATAAAAAGAAAGGTCATTGTGAACAGAAAATCTATTGAGGAATAGCTATGTATGACATTAATTGGAATGAAGGTAATATATTCTGCTATTTCAAAATGATGTCAGAAAGAAAAAAGACACTGAAGCACATTTCTACCTCTCCATACTAGATGCATTTCTACCTTCAGTTGTCAAATGAAGAAAAAAAATCTATCAAAGAAACCTTTTTTGCAGTTTAATTTTTATTCTGACTATATGCGAATTACAGAAAATTTGGAAAAGTATAAAGAAATATCCCACAATTTTACCACCAAAAGACAAAAACTGTCAACAGTTTATTTCCTTCCAGTCTTCAGACTTCTTATAGAGTAAAAACTCTACCTTGTAGCTGAACATTAAAACGTGTACAAATCCCATTAAAAATTCTAAAGGTGTTTTAAACAGACTTCTTTTCAGGTTATGTGAGGGAATATCAGTAGACCCTAAAGAACATCTGTTAGACTGGGAAGACAGGCTTAAAAGGAATTCCACCACAGGCTGCTTTAGGGTCCTTTGAGTAAAAAATTTAATTTTTAAAAATGAGGAAATTCAAGTCTCAAATAATTCTGAGTTTTCAGATGATGTATACGTAATTAGCTCTTAATTTATCAACTTAGTAAGATCGAGATTAATGATGATCATTTATAGCTATTTTAAGTTTTTCCCTTTGCAAAATTCCTGCATACTATCAGTTCATTTATAGTAAGCTATGAGATAGGTATGCATTCTCATCTTAATGATGTAGAAAACTGAGGTACAAAGAGATTAAATATTAAATGAGTTAGCAAAATTTACCCAAGTAATTTAGAAGAACAGAACTAAAAAAAAAATTCTTTTAATTATCAGAATCATTTCTATTTATGTTGATGTTTACATAAGATGACACTGTTAAAGAGAAATGTATTTGTTAAAATGTTCTGGTAAAAAAATTATATTAAACCTTAAAAAATGAAGTAATGTTGCATGTCTGATTAGACTGGCTTTTTTTTGACACAGTCTCGCTCTGTCGCCAGGCTGGAGTGCAGTGGCACGATCGCTGCAACCTCCGCCTCCCGGGTTCAAGCGATTCCCCTGCGTCAGCCTCCTGAGTACCTGGGACTACAGGCATGCACCACCACGCCCGGCTAATTTTTTGTATTTTAGGAGAGACGGGGTTTCACCATGTTGGTCAGGATGGTCTCGATCTCCTGACCTCGTGATCCGCCCGCCTCAGCCTCCCAAAGTGCTGGGATTACAGGTGTGAGCCACCGCGCCCGGTAGACTGGCCATTTCTAAAAACAAGGCAATCCCTCATTTGGAAGGGAGACATGTAACTGATTCTATACTGTTTCAAGATTTTTTTTAATAACATGATACAAACACTATCAGATCCAGAAACAAGCAAAACAGAGTACTCTGCCTATGGAATAATATGCCCTCCTGCATCAAGGTACCTTATATTCTTTGTGTCTCAATTTCCTTACGTTTGAACTGGGATAACAATAACTATCTCAGCTGATTGTAGTGAAGATTCAAGGAGTTAATAAACCCAAACCACTTAGTCTAGTTGTTCCCGCCACAAAGTAAGCCCTAAGTATTAGCCATATATAAGCCTGTTTTCCCCTCTACCAGGAGGGAAATACATCTCTACAATGGAAAGAAGGATTTCACATTTTAATATATTAAATGCTGATGATGTTCAGTAATTTTAGAAGACGATCTAACTAAAACCTAAATGCTAAGCATCTAAATTTTGAGTTACTCTATATAGAAATGTGTCTAGATATAAGGGGTCAGTTTGCCAAATACGTTTTTTCCTTATAGTTACAGAGATTATATTTCTACATGCCTGTCAAGGTTCGGCATCTTCTTAATGACAGGCCATGATTCCATACTTTACTGAAAACCATGAGAGCAACATAAAGCTGGGCTTAAAGGTAGAGAACAATTTTCTTTTTAAAAAACTCTCTTCCTAGGAATAAGTAACAATCCAATCCTTATCCTTCCCACTGCAATAAAATGGAAAATGCAATGGAAAAATCTGTTCAAAAACTGATGCCAAACTGATTCAAAAAGTGTGGTACACTACGGGAAAATAGTACTAAAGGGGAAAAAAAATCACCCTGCATTCTCTTTCCATTATGATAACTATTTAATAAACAGTTTTGCTTGTTTCTGGAACAGGTTTTTCAAGGATTGTAGGTGGAAAAAAAAAAAGTTTTGTCACTTTCTGGAAAGGCTTACCTTTTTAATGTGGAAAGCTTCACTTGGGCAAATTAGCATAGCGTTGGGTCAGACCCAGTGTTTGACCAAGGCAGTCTAGACCACTAGCCTCAATGATGGATTGTAAAGAACACGTTCTGAATCCAAGACTCAGAGATAAGCAGAAACTATTCCATTCGCTTCAGAACCCGGGCTCTTTCACAAAGGATGATAATCACCACCACTTACCTTTAATAGGCTTAAGATGCTATTTAATTAACCTGCCTTCCTACAGTGTCCATCCATCGGTGCAGCTTAACTTTAGGGGTCATTATCTCCAAAGGTTCTTTTTCCTCCCCAAAATTTTCCCCAGAAGGACCTAATATCAACGAGGCTTTCATAGCAGGGTCTCACGTCCCCCTTTCAGAAAAATAAATGGCCTTGCCAAAAAGTAAAGCCGCGCCAACTTGGGGGACAGACGGGCAAGAGCCTGCCTTTGCAACTCAACCCTGTGAGTACGCAGCCAGGTCTGGCCACGCACGAAAGCGCACCGCGCCTCCCTGCAGCGTCTGCAGATTCGTTCAGCGGCCAAGAGACCCGATGCCCCGACGGAGGTTCCCCCGCCGCTCACTCCCCTGGGACCACTCACCTTGCTGGGCTCCAGCGTCCTCGAGCAGCAGGAGCAGGACAAGTAAGAGCAGGAGGAACAGAGGCATGGAGAAGGAGGAGGAGTTGGAGCAGGGAGGGAGGGAGCGGGAGAGGGGGAGCGCGGCCCAGGCGGGGGCGGCGGCCGCGGCCCGGACTTGGGGACACTGCAGGCAGCGCCTGGCTCTCACCACCGCCCGGCTAGCCATCGCGGCGGCCGGCAGTCCGCCTGCATAGTGCGGGTGACCCGGCAGCCCCGCGCGCCTCTGGCTGCGGCACCCGACCAAAAGACGGCGGCAGCGGCGGGAGAACGAGAGGCAGCCCTCGCCTCACCCCAAGCCGGGACCCTTCCGCCCCTCACCCCGCTTTCACCTACTCCTCCTTCGTCCTTTCCCTCCGCTCCCCGCGCCGAGACCCCAGGCCGGAGCGCAGGGGAGGGGAGGGAAGGAGGCGGAGTCCTCGAGCCGCGGAGGGCGGCCGCGGCGGAGCTAAGGGCCGCGCCTTCCGCGCCGCGCTCCTCAGCAGGGTCGCCGCTCGCCGCGCTCGCCCGCGGCTCCGGCTAGCTGGCAGGCAGGCCCGCAGCCTGCTCCCTCGCGCTCCCTCTCACGCGCGCGGCCACGCCCCCTCGGGGCCGCAGCCAATCCTCGGCCAGCTCTGGTCCGTCTCCTTCAGTGAAACCCAATCAGCATGCTCGCTCCTCTGTCGACCCGCTAGTTCTCCGGCCCATTCCTCGAGCTCCACCGCCCCTTATCTGCCTCTTCCAATCCCCTTCGGCCTTTGGAGGCGTCCCACCCGCCTCCTCCAATCCGGGTCCCGCCCTCAAGCTTCGGATCCCCGCGGCCCCCTCCCGGCCCGGGCGCCTGTTATTGTTGGGACCGCAGCCCAAACTGATCCCGCAGAGGCGGCAGCTAGCTCGTCAGTGACTTCCGGGACGTCCCCCATCCCGCGCTCCCTGCTCCTCAGGCCCAGCTTGCTCCTTGCTCCTTGCTCCTCACTCCTCCGACGCACATCAGACCACTGGCAGGGGGTGGGAAACCTGGATCCTAGGTTGTTTTAGCTGGGAGCTGAGTCTAAGGGACTTTTTTTTTTTTTTTTTTTTTTTTTTTTTAATGGCAGAGTGGCTTGTTTTGTTAAAACTGCCGCCAGTTGTTGCAACAGCTCCGAGTTACAATAATAGATGCAGTGTTCAGTTTTTAATATATGTGTTCCCTGTTTTCTCTGCCCCTTTTATGGCGGGGGGTGGGGGACAAAAAAGTGTAAAACAAGATCCGTGCCGCAAAGGCAATTTAAACCTAACGTCCCAACCTTCATTCAGCCATTCTACAAGGAGTTGTTGAGCACCTGCTATCTATCTACAGAAATCTTGAAATGTGGAACAGGGATGGAAATATAGCATGCAAGTCAGAATGAAGTAAGTGCTAATTAGAGTCACAAGCAGTTTGATGGAGACTGTAAGCCTATGGAACGACAAAAAGAATTTTGGGAAAGAGGAATGCAGAGGTCTACGCAGTGATTTATTTTAGAGAGAAGAGAGTGGCCATCTAGGATGTTTTTAACAGCAGCCCCTAAAAGGACAATGGTGTCATTAACAAATACAAAAAACTGCTAAGGTGGAACAAGTTGTGTGGGAAAGTAAGTTAATTTTGGACGTATTGAATTTGAGATGCCAACTTAGATAATAAGTGAAGCTATGTAACAGGCAGATGGATATTTTAGTCGAAAGCTCAGATTGAGTGCTTTGAAATTATGGCTCTGGGAGTCATACATAGCCATACATGTATACATATACATATGTTTACATAGTCATACATAGATGTGATATTCAAAAACATGGAAGGGACTGATATCCTTAAATGAAAGTCTAAGTTGGAAAGGACTTTGGAGGTCGTATTTTTCAACTCCCCTGCATATTTCTCATACAATAATCTCTTTAACCAAATGTATTCAATTAGCATTTATTAAATGTCTAAGAAACCCTATTATGCTCTAAGCCATTGTGGGCATTGGCATAAAAAGTTTACTGAGAAGAGCTTACATTCTGGAGGAGGAGGTGACATGTAAACAAACCTATTGTTATTAGTGCCGTGTTAGAGGTGTGGACTGGTGCCACAATACCACAGTGAAAGGAGTTCAAAAAAACCCGTCACAGTTTGAAATGCCAGTGTCTTGAATAAGAAACTAAAGTGAAAAAGGTGATCTCAGGCCAGAGGCAAAATAGGCTGGGTCACAGGCTCAATAGGGAATGGTGTTGATGGAGCTGGATTGACTACTGCTGACGTAATGGGAGGAACTGGAGACTAGTCTGGAAAAGTTAGGAGGGGCAAGATGTAAGGCAAGCTAAGAGTCAAGATTTTATTTTGTATCACTGGAAAATAACTAAAGGGTTCTAAGAAAGAATGACATTGTCAGTTTTTTTTTTTTTTTTTTGAGATGGAGTTTTGCTCTTGTTGCCCAGGCTGGAGTACAATGGGATGATCTCGGTTCACTGCAACCTCTGCCTCCCGGGTTCAAGCAATTCCTCTGCCTCAGTCTCCCTAGTAGCTGGGATTACAGGCATGTGCCACCACACCTGGCTAATTTTGTATTTTTAGTAGAGCTGGGGTTTCTCCATGTTGGTCAGGCTGGTCTCGAACTCGCAACCTCAGGTGATCCGCCCGCCTCAGCCTCCCAAAGTGGTGGGATTCCAGGCGTGAGCCATCGCGCCCAGTCATTATCAGGTTTTTATTGTAAAAACCCCAATCAGCCAGTAGAGTGAGGAATACATTCGTGTAAGAGCAAGACTGGAGGCCAGGGAGAGCCAGTCTGCAGTTAAAGGGAGTGATGGTGAGTTTTTAGTGCATTAAAAGTGGGCTTGGGAAGGGGGGACCAACTAGGGGAGTATTTTTGAACTTAGTGACTGATTACATGTGGAGTGTAAGGAGTTGAGGAAGTCTTCAGGTTTCTGGTAGAAGGTGATGTCTTTCCCACAGTAAGGAGTACAAGAAGGAGAATTGGTTTGGTTGGATAAAGAAGTAGAAGTTAAAAATCATAAATTCAGAATTGAACCTATCAAACATGATGTGCTAATGTGGCAAGCAGTCAGTCATGAAATAAGATTTCTAGAAATAGTGCCTGAGACAACCTATTTCGTGTTGAATCCCTCCTTTCATAGGACCATTGAAAGAGAAGCTTGAGGTCACAGACGTGGTGGCAGAGCAAGGTAGTATGAATCTTAGCCTGGCATTCTATTGACTACATAGAACTGTGGCAGAGGCAGAGAATTCACCTAAGAACTAGCACAGTTATGGAGCATTTCTGGAAGAGGCAAAATTTGGTCTCTAGCAACCCCTACCCCTTTAATACAGCAGGAAAAGATCCAAACTACATACCTATATAGCAAGAGGAAGGAACACTTATATTTCTCATCACTGTTTTACTTACTGTCTGGTGTTTTAAAGTGTTGTTAAAAGTAGAGACTAGAGAGGTGAAGAGGTTCTAAATTAGGTCACTGGCAGGGAAAAAGAGAGGGAGGTGGGAGCAAGTTGGAGTTATATTTAAAGTAGCAAAATCAGAAGGTCTTAGTGACTGATGCCATTTGACTATTTCTGTGTTATTTTATGCCTCAGCTTCCAGAGTTTTGCTTTGGAAGACAGGGTCTGGAAGTCTGGCTAGAGAACATTTGTGGTGCCCCCTATTGGTTTATGTATATAGGAAATTACAAATATAGCACAGATGTGGGAGAGGATTGATGCTGTTGCACCCGTATTCTCTCTTTACTTCTGATTAGCGTCTCTCTACTGAGTTGCCAAACAATGACAGAAGGCTGCTCTGAAATGATCAAAATTTTCTCCTGGGACCTTACACCAAAGGAATATAACAGGCGTTCATTTCTAAGACAATGCCTAGGTAAAGTGGAATTCTAGTTATATTACCTTTCTTATTCTCTGCATGCTGCTCTAGACAACTTTGTCATGATCCTTGCTTCTGGGGACTTGGTTTATTTGGGGAATGACATCTTATGAGGCAGTGGGAGCAATACTTGTCCAGGACCATTTTACCTATGCAACCCAGATGCATAACCCAGGGGCAGAACTGGGGATTCTAATCAAGTCTCAAAGTGGGTAGGTTTGGAGAGGGCCATCATTGTAGCAGATAGAGGCTCCCAGAAGCTACAGTTCCTCCACAAGGCAAGCCCAGGTTCTGGCTTCTTTTTACAGGGTTTCAAAAGTGTGTATTATTTTATTGTATTTCTGGTTGTTTACTCTACATTAAGATATTTAAAAATAAAAATAGATTCTCAACCTAAATTTTAATTTACCAACTCTTTCTCCTCTTTTTATCTTTTCTCTCTCTTCCTCTTTTTTCTCATTCTTTATTTCATGTTTCTTAATCAGTAAAGAATGGAAGAATAGGCCAGGCGCGGTGGCTTACACCTGTAATCCCAGCACTTTGGGAGGCCGAAGCGGGAGGTTCACGAGGTCAGGAGATCGAGACCATCCTGGCTAACACGGTGAAACCCTGTCTCTACTAAAAATACAAAAAATTAGCCGGGCATGGTGGCGGTTGCCTGTAGTCCCAGCTACTCGGGAGGCTGAGGCAGGAGAATGGTGTGAACTCGTGAGGCAGAGCTTGCAGTGAGCCGAGATCACTCCACCGCACTCCAGCCTGGGTGACAGAGCAAGACTCCCTCTCAAAAATAAAAATAAAAAAATAAAAAAATAAAAAAAGGCCGGGCACAGTGGCTCATGCCTGTAATCCCAGCACTTTGGGAGGCCGAGGCAGGCGGATCACAAGGTCAGGAGATCGAGACCCTCCTGGCTAACATCGTGAAACCCCGTCTCTACTTAAAATACAAAAAATTAGCCGGGCGTGGTGGTGGCGGGTGCCTGTAGTCCCAGCTACTCGGGAGGCCGAGGCAGGAGAATGGCATGGACCCAGGAGGTGGAGCTTGCAGTGAGCCGAGATGCACCACTGCACTCCAGCCTGGGTGACAGAGCGAAACTCCGTCTCATTAAAAAAAAAAAAAAAAAAAGGAAGAATGAAGAAAATCAAATTAATCTATAGAGAAAAGGGGAAATATAAAAAGAATAGTTACATTTTACTATTCCTAGTTTCAAATGAATCCAAGCTCAGCCAACTGCTAAGGAAATTAGAATGTAGGAAAAGAACCTGGGGGCTGGTGCCTTTGTTTCTGTCTGTGCAGAAACATCTGGGTTTCAATGGAATGATACAGTGAGAATCATTTGGCACCCATCATTGCTATTAAATGTCTGTTAGCATTAATGAAACAAAAGAGGCTCATTAAAATGGTGTTTATACTGGAAACCTTAGGAGGATGGGATGTAATGAGTCATTGGTGATCTTCCAGTGGGGTAGGAGAGAAAGAAGACTGTGGCAGTTCTGGGGAAATACTTCAAACGTCAAAGACCAGAGCCTTAAGATCTGGTTACTGTACTCGCAGGAGCATTTTCTTTGTGCTGTTGACTGTTTGGGAAAATGTTTACAGCCAACTTTGCTGCTAAGTGTCTGAATTCCACTGAAGACACTTTCTGTGTACAGAAGTGGTTTGCATACATTTTTCTCTTTATCTTGTATGCTTTTTTCAGTTACTTATTTCAGTCAACTCTCCTAAGTTTATTACTCATATTTTCTTAATATTTATAAACTTTTTAAAAGATATTTGTTATAGCAAATTTAAGGCAAAAGTGCCAGAAATCTAATTTATTATAGAAGGTATTTAATTTCTGCCAGTGGATGATAATGTTAAATACTTCTCTTAAAAGATTAACATTTGTGTATATCAGCAACATGACTAACTTTTAGCATTTTCCATTTGCATCTTCATCTACTGCAACCATCTTACTCTCTTTCTCTCTCTCCATCTCTTGCCCCAGTCTCTCTCACACTCTTGGTTTTTCTAGGAACTTTAGGAAATTAACCAATTCATTTTCTTATGGGTCATGACAAGACGGCTTCAGTCTAGTATTTTATCTCTGATGGAGATTACAAAGGATTTTAGTAAAAGCATGTGAAAACTGCCTTCCATAACATTATTATCATGCCTGGAAATTAGGAAATTAATTATACATGGATGGTTAACATAGCAGTAAAATGTGAATAGTGACCATGCTAGTATATCTGAGATAATATGATTTAGGTAACCTGCAGGCCTCCCCTGCTATATGCCTGTATCCTTTCCTGTGGGACTTTTGCTGGCAACACAGTTGAGAATTAGGTGTACAGAGTTGAAATGCTCTTTGGATTCTGAGAAATTAAGTTTTGTGAGATAATGGAAACAGCCCTAGATAAGACTCTTGTATACAATTTCTGCTTGAAAGTGCTATATAACCTCCAGCAAGGCTCCTAATCTCTCTAGGCCTCAGTTTCCTTGCCTGTAACAGAAAATGATTGGATTCTGTTCTAAATCTGAAGTTTGATAATACTTCCAAATTTTCTTTATTCACATCTCCCTTTCATCTCACGCCAAATTCTGAGTCTTCAGTTCCCAGATTTCTACCTAATGAGGAGGGAAAAGAACCAAAAGCTGATAACTACAGAATTGGTCTCTGGGAAATAATTGTCTTTGCCGAACACCAGTGCACCTTAAAGGGTGTGTTTGATTTGGAAAGTAATCCTCAGGTCCCCTAACTGCATCCCAGCAATGTCTTTATGAATGGAGGCTACATGAATAGCCCCAGTTTTATTCTGTGAAAGAAGCGAACAGAACCTTGGACAGGCAGGGTAACCTTTTCAGAGAGTAGATGGGGCCGGGTCAGAGGAAATAAAGCTAGTTAGCAACTTGGCAGGAAGCTGGAGCTTCAGAGATATAAGAAATATAATTTCCCACTCATTTCAATGCAAAGATGCTTTAAAAATAGGGATATCTAATAAATAATTTCAAGGTGTTTGCTATATATGCTATACTGTAATCTTCCTCTTGCCTTCCTTCCAAACTCTCCGTTAAGTTTACTACAATCACAGCCTTGATTGGGGGAGACTTTGGGCACTGTGAGTGGAGGACATGCCTATTTCCACATAAACAAGGGCAGCATCAGCAGGTGGTGAAATGAAAGCATGGATCAAGGATTCAGAGGAAGCAGAAGACTACTATAACTAAAGGTTTTGAGAAACTTAAATCTTCACACCACTCCCCACTCTCTTGATAAGAAACTAGGTTCCCATCCCTATATAAGTCAGGATGTTTGAACCATAGCAAGCTAGAGGATTTGGAATCATCCAGGCAAGTGACATCGTTAGCATTAGGATAAGCAAATAATAATATAATAATTCAAATTTTTATTTTCTAAGAACGAAGAGAATAGAATTGAAATTGGGTGCTCACTTTGGTGGCACATATACTAAAACTGGAACAATACAGAGATGATTAGCATGGCCCCTGCACAAGGATGGTACGCAAATTTGTAAGCATTCCATATTTTTCAAGTCTGCAAAATAACCAGCTAGCATCATGATGACAAGATCAAATCCACACATAAAAACACCAACCATAAATGTAAATGGGCTAAATGCCCCAATTAAAAGACACAGAATGGCAAGCTGGATAAAGAACCAAGACCCATCGGTATGTTGTCTTCAAGAGATCCATCTCAGATGCAAAGATACACATAGGCTCAAAATAAGAGGATGGAGGAAAATTTACCAAGCAAATGGAAAACAGAAAAAAGCAGGGGTTGCAATCCTAGTTTCTGACAAAATAGACTTTAAACCAACAAAGATTAAAAAAAAAGACAAAGACATTACATAATGGTAAAGTGTTCAATTCAGCAAGAAGAGCTAACTCTCCTGAGTATATATGTACCCAATACAGGAGCACCCAGAATCATAAAGCAAGTTCTTAGAGACCTTCAAAGAGACTTAGACTCCCACACAATAATAGTGGGAGATTTTAACACCCCACTAACAATAGTAGACAGATCATTCAGATAGAAAATTAACAAAGATATTCAGGACCTGAATTCATTTCTGGGTCAAGTGGACCTGATAGATATCTGCAGAACTCTCCACCTAAAAACAACAGAATATGTATTCTTCTCATTGCCACATGGCACTTACTCTAAAGTAGACCACATAATCAGAAGTAAAACACTCCTCAGCAAATGCAAAAGAACTGAAATCATAAACAGTCTCTAAAACCACCATGCAATCAAATTGGAACTCAAGATTAAGAAATTCACTCAAAACCACACAACTACATGGAAATTGAACAACCTGCTCCTGAATGATTCTTGGGTAAATAATGAAATCAAGGCAGAAAACAAGAAGTTCTTTGAAACTAATGAGAAGGAAGAAACAATGAACCAGAATCTCTGGGATACAGTGAAAGCAATGTTAAGAGGAAAACTTACAGCACTAAATGCCCACATCAAAAAGCTAGAAAGATGTCAAGTTAACAACCTAATATTACAACTGAAGGAACTAGAGAACCAAGAGCAAACAAATCCCAAAGCTAGCAGAAGACAAGAAATAAGCAAGATCAGAACTGAACTGAAGGAGTTAGAGACACAAAAAACACATTAAAAAAATCCAGGAGGTGGTTTTGTGAAAAAATTAACAAAATAGATAGACTGCTAGCAAGACTAATGAAGAAAGGAGAGAAGATTCAAAGAAACACAATTGGAAGTGATAAGAGGGCTATCACCAATGGCCCCACAGAAATACAAACAATCATCAGAGAATACTATCAACACCTCTATGCATATAAACTAGAAAATCTAGAAGAAACTGATGAACTTCTGAACACATACCCCCAATCCCATAACTGAACCAGGAAGAATTCGAATCCCTGAATAGACTAATAATGAATCCTGAAATTGAGGCAGTAATAAATAGATTACTAACCAAAAAAAGTCCAGAACCAGATGGATTCACAGCCAAATTCTACCATAGGCACAAAGAATTGGTACCATTTGTACTGAAACTATTCCAAAGAATTGAAAAGGAGGGACTCTTCCCTAACGCATTCTATGACATCAGCATTAACCTGATGCCAAAACCTGGCAGTGATAGAACAAAAAAAGAAATCTTCAGGCCAATATCCTTGATAAGAATCAATGCAAAAACCCTCAATAAAATACTAGCAAACTGAATCCAGCAGCACATCAAAAAGCTCATCCACCATGATCAAATATGGAACCCAAAAAGAGACCAAATAGCCAAGACAAACCTAAGCAAAAAGAACAAAGCTGGAGGCATCAAAAACCAGAGGTTTTGAGAAACTTAAATCTTCACACCACTCCCCACTCTCTTGGGAAACTAGGTTCCCATCCCTATATAAGTCAGGATGTTTGAACCATAGCAAGCTAGAGAATTTGGAATCATCCAGGCAAGTGACATCTTTCGCACTAGGATAAGCAAATAATAATAATTCAAATTTTTATTTTCTAAGAATGAAGAATAGGCTTCATCTCAGGGATTCAAGGTTGGTTCAACATATGCAAATCAGTAAATGTGATTCATCACATAAACTACATGATCATCTCAAGAAATGCATACAATAGCTTAAATAAAATTCAACATCCTTTCATGTTAAAAAATCTCAATAAACTAGGTATTGAAGGAACATGTCTCAAAATAATAAGAGCCTTGTAGGACAAACCCACAGCCAATATCTTACTGAATGGGTAAAAGTTGGAAGCATTCCCCTTGAAAACTAATGCAAGACAAGGATGTCCTCTTTCACCACACCTGTTCAACATAGTGTTGGAAGTTCTGACCAGGCAATCAGACAAGAGAAAGAAATAAAGGGTATTCAATTGGAAGAGAGGAAGTCACACTGTCTCTGTTTGCAGGTGACATGATCCTATATTTAGAAAACCCAGTTGTCTCAGCCCAAAACTTCTTAAGCTGATAAACAACTTCAGCAAATTCTCAGGATACAAAATCAATTTGCAAAAATCACAAGCATTCTTATGCACCAGCAGGCAAGCAGAGAACCAAATCACGAATGAACTCCCATTCAAAATTGCCACAAAAAGAATAAAATACCTAGGAATGCAGCTAACGATGGATGTGAAGGACCTCTTCAAGGAGAATTACAAACCACTGCTCAAAGAAATCAGAAATGACACAAACAAATGGAAAAACATTTCATGCTCATGGATAGGAAGAATCAGTATGAAAATGGCCACACTGCCCAAAGCAATTTATAGATTCAATGCTATTCCCATTAAACTATCATTGACATTCTTCACAGAATTAGAAAAAAAAAAAACTGTTTTAAAGGTCATATGGAACCCAAAAAGAGACCAAATAGCCAAGACAATCCTAAGCAAAAACAAAGCTGGAGGCATCATGCTACCTGGCTGCAAAATATACTACAAGACTACAGTGACAAAACAGCATGGTACTGGTACAAGAACAGACACATAGAGCAATGGAAGAGAATAGAGAACCCAGAAATAAGACTGCACACCTAGAACCAGCTGATCTTCAACAAACTTGACAAAAACGAGCAATAGAGAAAGGATTTCCTATTTAACAAATGATGCTAGGAGAACTAACTGGCTAACCATATGAAGAAAACTGAAACTGGACCCTTTTCTTACACCATATACAAAAATCAACTCAAGATGGATTAAAGACAATCATAAAACCCAAAATTATAAAAACCCTAGAAGAAAATCTAGGCAATACCATTTAGGACATAAGCATGGGCAAAGATTTCATAAAGAAAATGCCAAAAGCAATTACAACAAAAGCAAAGATTGACAAATGGGATCTAATTAAACGAAAGAGCTTCTGCACAGCAAAAGAAACTATTATCAGAGTGAACAGACAACCTATAGAATGGGAGAAAATTTTTGCAAACTACCCATCTGACAAATGTCTAACATCCAGCATCGACAAGGTACTTAAATAAATTTACAAGAAAAAAGCAAACAAGCTCATTAAAAAGTGGGCAAAGGACATGAACAGACCCTTCTCAAAAGAAGACATGCGACTGAGCACAGTGGCTCATGCCTGCAATCCCAGCACTTTGGGAGGCCAAGGCGGGCAGATCACGAGGTCAGGAGATCGAGACCATCCTGGCTAACACGGTGAAACCCCGTCTCTACTAAAAATACAAAAAATTAGCTGGGTGTGGTGGCGGGCACCTGTAGTCCCAGCTACTTGGGAGGCTGAGGCAGGAGAATGGTGTGAACCTGGGAGGTGGAGCTTGCAGCAGTGAGCAGCCGAGATCGCGCCACTGCACTCCAGCCTGGGCAACAGAGTGAGACTCCGTCTCAAAAAAAAAAAAAAAAAGAAGAAAGCTCAACATTACTAATCATTAGAGAAATGCAAATCAAAACCATAATGAGATACCATCTTATGCCTGTCAAAATGGTTATCATTAAAAAGTCAAGAAACAACAGATGCTGGCAAGGTTGTGGAGAAAAAGGAACACTTTTACACTGTTGGTGGGAGTGTAAATGAGTTCAACCGTTGTGGAAGACAGTGTGGTGATTCCTCAAAGACCTAGAGACAGAAATATCACTTCACTCAGCAATCTCATTACTGCGTATATATACCCAGAGAAATAGATCATTCTGTTATAAAGATACATGTGTGCATATGTTCATTGCAGCTTTATTCATAATAGCAAAGACTTGTAATCAACCTAAATGTCCATCAATGATAGACTAGATAAAGAAAATGTGGTTACATATGTACCATGGAATACTGTGCAGCCATAAAAAGGAATGAGATCATCTTCTTTGCAGGGACGTGGATGGAGCTGGAAGCCATTATCCTAATGCAGGAACAGAAAACCAAATACCACATGTTCTCATTTATAAGTGGGAACTGAATGATGAGAACACATGGACACATAGTGGGGAACAACGCACACTGGGGCCTGTCGGAGGGTGGGGGTGGGAGGAGGGAGAGGGTCAGGAAGAATAGCTAATGGATGCTGCACTTAACACCTAGGTCATGGGACTATCTGTACAGCAAACCACCATGGCACACATTTACCTATGTAACAAACCTGCATATCCTGCACAGGTACCCCTGAACTTAAAATAAAAGTTGGAAAAAAAGATATTTAAAAGGAATGTTTTTAATATTAAAAAATAGAAATTGGGATTTTTTAATGCATAGATCTCTTCTTTTAACCAGCCTTTTTGAATCCTTTAATTAAACTTTAAGATATTTGTTTAATAAGTTAATAGAATAGGAAGCAATATTTTAAATAATAGCAAGCCTTTGGAAACTCACTATTTAGCAGGAATACTTAAGATTTTTAAAACAAAGAAATGTATCATTTTCTTTGTATCACATTCACAGACTAGCTATGTTCGCCTCCCTAACACAATAAGATATAAATGAGATGAAGAATATATTATACATTTTCATTTAAACAAAGCTTTTTATTTTTGTCATTCTATTAACCATGGTTTGTGAAATGATAGATAGTGGACTAAGAGAAATAATATATTATTCAGATTAACCTGACTTTCCATGAGCTTCTGCATTAATAATCAGGTTTTAATATAAGTATTACATTGACTGACATACACTATCATTTTGTTCATAGTTAACATACTGCACAAAAGTGAAGATGTGAGAGATTCTTCTGAAGGATTGATTGCAGACCAAAGTAATTCCTAGGAGAGAAACAAAGGAGAATATAATTTCCCTGACTTAGCTATTTTTTCTTTTAATTGTAAAAAACTGTTCATGCCTAGTGCTTATACAATTCTGAATTTAAAAGAACGATTTTTAAACCACATATCTGGCATTATTTGTTGGTGATCTCTCTAAATCAATGCTTGATTCCAAAGATATGTAGATTCATTTTGTGAATATAATCAGTATATTTGATGCACATTGCTTATCCTACTGCGTTGACCTAAGTGGAGGGTAAGAGCATGGCCTTCATAAAAATCATAAATTACTGAGTCACAAAAAGTCATGTAGTAACAAAATTCATGGATTTCCTTCTTATTTGGGACCTTATTTGGAAGGCACTCAATTATTAACAGCCCCATCTAATGACAAAATCTATTTGTTTAGCTGTTTGATTTGAAATATTAAGCTTTTTCCACCTAAAATCAATTACCAGACAAAAGTTAATTCAGGATTCACTTTAGTCTTTTTGTCATTTACTATTATTCTCATATTAATAAATAACTAATATTAAGAAAGTACATCATTATTATAACATCAATATATTCACCCATAGATATATTCACTCTAGATACTGTTAATCATATATGTATGCAATTAATTAAATCACTTACAAAATAGTATGCTCACCAGAAAGCCACGATGAATCAGCCCTCAGATTTTATTTTAATAATAACTGCAACACTGTGTATAATTGAAATTCTCTCCAACTGAACAAACTGACACAACCATTCATGCATTCTTATTGCAGCCATCAATTTAGACAAATTATAGTTATACATGGCCCAGAATGAAATGTTTAACACCATCTGTGCCCTAATGGAGAAAAAATGAAATGAACAAGCCATGTTTGAATATGTGTTAAAATATTACACTCAAATCCCATCTGTGATCAAATTTTCTCTTCTAAAAGTTATTTCTCAACTTATATATTATATATTATGTATATTATGCATTTAAACAATGTAAATTCTTCTTTATCAAGATTTTTTCCCTGGTCTTCTAATTTTCATAATTGTGGGTCTAATTTCATTCTGTTATGTAAAATAAACCCCACCTTTATTTTTCCAACCCAAATGATACCAGAGATAGCTAATATTAATGAAAGGTAGAGTGAGTAGCTGCTAAATATCTTCTTTTAAAAATTGCCTTTATGGACTTGATGTAGTTAATAAATGACAAGAAACTGTATTTTGGAGAATATAATATGAATTGTCACTATGGATATATTGAGAATGTAAAATGTCTTTGGAAAAAAAGCAAAGCAGCTGAAAATTCTACATCCTGAACAATGAATGTTAATTTTAAAAATCAGGTTTCCAAACTGATTAAAAACAAGCTGCATTAAAATTATTATGGTAAAGTTTTTGGCCTGTAGAGTAAAATGAGCTGCTCTACTGAGATGGTAAGTACCAACAGAATCACCTGCTGGGGATTTTAAAAGTCCTGATAGCCCCTAATAGCACCTGTGGCCTCCTTGCATAGTGGTGGGAAAAATATTGAGAACCAATTGGTTGGAAGACTTAATTATGGCAACCATGTTGTGTAAATTCATCAGGGGCTTTGGCTTTGTCAAATTTACATTAAAAAATTCTATATGTCTTTTTCTGCCAACTAAGCTTTTGTGCATCCTGGGCTACATATCATCCGTATTCCTTCTCCTTTGCTGTAGGAATCTAAATGAAACACTTTGATCCATTAATAGAATGTAGCTGACCCAGTGCCCTCTCTGTCACAATGTTGATTCACGGCCACAAGGAGCAATGGGCAGCAAGCCAGGCTGCAGATAGTGTCTAAACCGCAGCAACAGGTCAAACGTGATGCTTGCTTAATGGGCTCATCTGTCTTGAGCAAACAGATCGCCCATCACAGTGGGTACGGGATTCTTGTTGTAGGAATTAGTTGCACACAATTTCCTCAGGATACCTCAGAAAGCTGTTGGTGACCCAGATGAGGTATTCTCTTGTAGCAAATGAAGAATCATATACTGTAATACTGGGTCACCTCCAATGCTCAGCAACCCTGGCCAGAAGAGAAGGAGAGGGGGCTTCATGATTAGTGAGCGTCAACCTCTGCTGGACATTTCCCCGACATGTATTATTGATGTCTCATGGCATCTCAGTGAGGCGAGTATAATTACCCACAACTATGGGCGCACTGGTTCAGTGATTAGGCTAGGTCTCACTGGGTTGAGACTCCAGGTCTGTCTAATGTGAGCGCATGTGATTTTTTCCACTTGACCACACTGCCTCCATGTTGTTTTGGAAATTTTGCTTGCATCAATCAAAGTTCTTTCCAAAGCTTATTACCAACAGGAAACAAGGTAAATACCTAATAAAAGTGCATTTTTTTGGTCATAAAATTGTGATTTGGTACAAATGGCTGTTTTGTAAACGATGTTAGTGAATACTCATTTTATCTCTTGTATTTTCTAACATTTCATTTAAAAATTAAAGTGTTGAATATTTTGAAAGACATACAAGCCCAGTCCTGGAGTTTAGCTCGGGTTGAATTTTGTGTTTAGAGAACATATCAGCATTCCTCAACTTTACCTAATATAGTCTCCCAAACCTCAAAGAATCTGAGACATTAATTTCTAGATAATTATGGGGGATTAACCACAAATGTTTATTCCCTCTTCCTGCCCTAAAAATGATGTTACAGTGACAGAAGAAGAATTAAAAAGGTATGTGTCAATGAGGACAAGAGCTACAGTTTTATAAGTTGAGGGAATATCAGGAAGAAGGGCTAGAATTTGAGAATCAGAGCTGAAAATGAGGCTGGAAAGCAAATAAATGAATGTCTATATATTAAACTTTTTCCATCCTACTTTCACAATAGACCAGGCCATAGTGTGTACTTAAAAAATAAATAGGCTGTTCTGAAATTTCACTGAGATTCTGGAACATCCTGCATGCCAGTACTATTCACACTGCTTAATTTTGGTCTTGAGCCTGCCATGAGTTCCAGTGTGCCAGGCTTGATCAGTGGATACTTCCATCCTGTATCCCTGCAGTCTGAAGACCCCATTTGCATTTTAGCAGCTACTTTCTTGGTGGGCAAGAGCATGTACTGACTTGGTGCCAAGCTAGTCGAGAAACAGCAGGCTCATTTTTACTAAGCCAGTTTGTCCACATAAAAACATAAAATTTTCTGAGTAATAATACTAGAATGTCACAACAAAGTGAACTGGGTCCTGATGGCATTTCTTCTCAACCACTGGTGGATCTTAGTATAACCCTTCACTACTGGCAACTTTAGTGGCCGCAACATCGTTTTTACTCCATGACGGTTGCTAAATTCTGAAGATCAGAGATGTATTAATTTTCCTTGCTTTTGGAACCACATAGATGACTCTGGAATTATAGCTCTCCCTCCCCCGCCACCCCATGAAAGTTGGATGAAACCTTCCAATAGCACCCAGTAATTGATAGCTTCTAGAGGAGACAGTATCACCCAAATCTTGTTCACTCTAGGCAGTAGGCTCAATAATTGCTTTGGATATGGCAAGTTAACATCTTCACCTTTTTGTGAATCTACTATCTCTGCTCTGGAAGCATACAACTGCCCTTCTGGCAGCACACCATCATCTTCAGGGACATAAAATCCAGCCCCAGGCACCTCAGAGCCACAGAGAGCCACAAGGGTCCAGAACTTCTTGTGGAAGATGGTAGGAGACTTTAAAAGAACGTTTTATTGAAAAGACTTTGTTATGAGTTGGTACAATAGTCTCTTTCAGGGATACTGAGTATGGAGTTACAGTACGACTGTTATTCCCTATTCCCTAATTTAATTAAATAAACCTTAAGCAATTTTTAAAATGTCTAACATATTGTCTTCAATACTCTAGTAGAAAATAAATATGAATAAGTAATGACTCTTCCTTGAAGAAATTTATTAGAGATGATTAGATAACCATCCAAATATATATAATACAAAGTAGAGTCCAGTGCACACCAGGAAATAGGTATAGATGTAATGGATGGAGATATTGCATTTTATTGGAAGGATCTGGAAAGCTTCATAGAGGAGGCCATGAAGAATGGACAGGATTTTAGTAAGCTGAAAGTTTAGGACACTATCAAAGAAGCAAATGACATGGACAAAAGCATGAAGGTAGATACATACAAAGTATTGTCTTAGGAGTTACTAGCTACCATGAAAAGTATATTAATTTTTTCAGCTCTCAACAGCTGTCAAAATATTATTTAGCTCGCTTTGATTCCTCATTTGCATTTTAATTCAACCATCTCTGACCTTTCTGTCAGAGAAACATTTTATTTCTCCGTTTAGTTTCAGCAAGGAAAGTAAAACTTGAAGACATTGTAATTTGGGAGTATAATGTAAATGTGAATTTTTTATTTGTACCTACTTTCTGTGAAAGAGTTTGGAATATACTAGTACATCTTTATTTTCCATGGTGACTTAAAAGATGTCTGTTTTAGTGATATAAAGATCATAATAATTGCAATCTCTTTGATTATCCTTGCCCGCTATATAACATGTAACGGTCCTTAATTGCACTCCTTGTCAAGTGAAAAAGTATTATACAAAGGAAGTGATACAGCCTGTGAACTGGTAAGTGTAGGAACTTTGTGAATTGTTCCACAGTGCGGAAGCATCCTTAATGAATCTTTGCTCACTGCTTTATCTGCCTTATTTTGAAAATGCAGTGTATGACTTACTTTTTTCTTTGACTGTGGGATGAAGTGATTACTCTTCTTCAAAGTTAACCAGGTAATTAATACCATAGAATTGTTTGCACATAACTCTGAAGAAAAATCCTGAACATATCATCTGAATTATTGTACAGATGGGTTTCAGAAAAGAAATTTAATTAATGGAAAATTTATATAAAAAATTAGGTCAATGTGCAGGCACATGGGAGCTGAGACAATGCTAGTCTTGAGACTGCCACATATGCTAATGCACTGTTAAATTCTAGGGAATGGCATTCATGTGTAGTCTAATGGAGGGAATGAAATTTCTGTTGCTGGGTAGTGCACAACCTGCATGGCCATACAAGGCAACCCTGTCCATTCTTTGGGTTGTCTTTTGTTTTGCTTATTGTGGCTGAAGAGTCTCTTTGCCAAGTTTCCCTGTGTTTGTCTTCTGTCTTTCCTCTGGCTCTTACTTTTCCTGGGGCATGGCAATGGGATTCATTGGCAGCTCTGTTATCTTGGGCTGTCTTCAGCTGTGTCCCTGACTCCCTAGATTACACTGAACACTGGCATTCATATACCCACAGTCTTTGTTAAGAATTAGTAGGGAAAGTTTCTTTGTGTTGCCATTTTTTTTATCTTCTGGATGTCAAGGTCTTCCCCTGTCTATGAGTTTTTATTCAGGGAGAATCGTATTTTGTCTTTTTGTCCCTGTATTAGGGTGACTATATAATATATTGTCCAATCAGAGACACTTTGAGATATATGGTCATCCTAATATAAAGGCACAAAAAGCAAACGTGATTGTCTCAAAAGGAGCTCTTGCTAATAGCACTGGAATACCAAGTATAAACTGGGACTTTTCTGGGGACTTTGGGTCATCTAATCTCTGACCCTTTTTCTTACAACTGATATGCAGTAGATTTATACCATAAAGGGCAGATACTAGAGTTCTGTAATATTTTCATTCAGTAAGTAAATAGTCATTGTCCTGTTTTCCCCAAGTGTGCCCTCACCACTGTGGCTCTTCCTCTACAGATCTCCTTACTGTCTAGCATCTAATCTGGCAACCTGTAGCATGGTTGGAGGATTCTAGGCCCCTGCACAAGGGCTGAGGTTGGCATCTGATAAGGACCTGTGCTATACCAGTTACTAAATAATTTTGATATTACCCTAGTATTTTCTATCTACAAAGCCCCACTTTTCTCTGTAACTTTGTCATTCTATTAAGGTCTAGCCCCAGAACTGTGAAGACACTCAAGCTTTAGTTTGCTATTTCATTCCTACATACATGTGTGCCATATCCAATTTTCTAGGTGTTATTTGTGTACATATAATAAATACCAAGCTATTTTTTGATGCAAGGAGAAGGTATTTGATTTTGTTATCAACATCACAGAACTGCAATATGATTAAATTTACTGTAAGCAAGCAGCTTTGAAAAAAGAGCTCTGTCTCTTGTCACAATCTCAGCATTGTAGAAGATTGTTTCTGTCTTTGATTCTACTCCCCTGACTGGAATGTGGAGAAGATGACTAGTTATATAAACAAGATTAGAAAAACTAGAGGAGTGTTTCAAAGAGGCACTAAAACAGATAATGTTTAGATAACTAAAAAGAAGGTAGAAAACTATTGTGTCTTTTGCTTAAAAATCATATGCCAAAATATTTTCAGTTATTGGGTCAAATTAAGATCTTCCCAGAAGCAACAGAGGAAAAGAAAAAGAATGAGATGAAACAAAAAACTCCCCTTTTTAGGAGCATTAATTTTAAAAAAGGGTGAAATACTCCCCTCCCATAGGGCAAGTGTGAATTGAAGGATGAGCTTTAGATCAAAAGTTGATATTTTCATGGCTTTATATAAATGTGAGATCTGAAATTTTTAAAATGCTAAGAGGCAATTGACAAAAGCTTCTTTGGGAAGTTAGTATCTTTTTTGTAATGCACAGAACTAAATAAGGGGAAGACAGAAGGTCTAGGGATGTGGTGAAGCTGTGGAAAGAGCATTATAATCTAGAGTCAGGAGGGCCTGGGTTCAAATCCCAATTCTGCCCTTTGGTAACTAATGTCTTTGTAGAATGACTTCCTCATCTTAGAACAACATAAATATTCCTTTCCCTATGAAGTTGTTGTCAACATTTAGCAATTTAATGTAGGCAAAATACCTACTATCAACCTTACTCCATAGTAAACACTTAATAAATCTGCACTTCAGAATCTGGAATATTTTGATGCAAACTGCAGAAACTAAGGAGTAGCCTAAGGCAAAGAGAAAGGAAAGGTCAGTGTGACCTGAAAACTGGATGGGTCTGTATATGTCAAGGTCTGTGGAGTGTGTGGAGAGCTGAAAGAAGAGTACACAATATAGGAAGCAGAAAGAAACCCCACTCAGAACCCACAAGTACTTTCAAATGCTCTCTATACCACTTTAGGTTATGAACAACTTGGGAGGATGAGGAGAATAATCTGTAGCCCTCTCATGGCTAGATCTGCTGTGCTGCTATCTCTATAGACCCCACTATGACTATGTGAAGGTGCTTCTTCCAACATTTCAGACAGAAAGCTAGGCAAATGTCTACTCTACTCTTGGAACTCAAAGAGAAACCTGAGAGGAATTCTGTGAGTCTGTCCTTGCTACTATACTGTTTGCCTTTTGATCAATCACTCAGGTTACTGCATAGACAGCATAGTATTCTAATCTGCAGAAAATACAATGCTGGGGGAAATAGCTGAACACAAAATAATAGCCGGAAACACTTGTCTAGTGCTCACTATATCCACTCTTCTATGTGATTTACATAAATTAGTTCATTTGATTCTTATTTCACAGATGAGGAATGGTGCATTGAGACATCAAGTCACTTGCCCAAAGCCACATAGCAAGGAAATGATAGAGTTAAGTTTTGAGCCCGAGTAGACTGGATCTAAAGTACATGCTCTTAATCATTATGTATTGAAGGCCTTTAGCATGATCTAATAGAATGGATTCTTTAGATTTCCTAAAACAAGGGATAGAAAATGACAGTGGGAAGGGGGTGACTATATAATGGTCTATATAAAAAAGAACAAGGCTTTTTAGTTGGTTGTAATCTGGATTTGAACAGCAGATAAATAAGCTGCTTCTAAGAAGGAAGCAGTCTTCTGACCAAAAAAACTATGGTTCAGGAGACAGAAAGTGAATATTTTATCATACTCTAACTACTTTGACCCATAGGACTATGCTGGAATACTTTAAGTCTGCTGTCAGAGTTCATGATGAATTTTGTCAGGCTCAAGATGTCTAGGACATTTGCCAACATTTTCTTCAGTCCAGTGACCACTTCTCATGACGGGAGACAAAAGCTTGGCAAGGAGGTCATGTAATGCCAGCTTTCAGATATTCCAAGAATCATCACAAGGAAGAGGCATAGATTGTGAGGTTACAGAGTTAATATCTTAAGATCAGAAAGAATCATCTAAATACTCAAAGTCTTCAAAATGTTCAAAGACAATAGTCAAGGCTACCTCATTAAATAGTGAGCTCTCAGGCAATAGAAGTTTCAAGTATTTGAATCACGATTTGTTGAACAGCCTATTTGTTGGAAAATTATATCAATTAGGATGCCATTCCAACAAGACTGTTTTAAGAATCTTTACAAAGATAGGTTAGCCCCCCCAAAATGTCTCTCACACAGTTGTTAACTAGAAAATACCAAATTAGTATAGGCTTTTCAAAACTCTTATTAGTACATACTGACGGGCAATATTACAAACAAAATATGAAAGAATAATATTTATGATGAAACATAAACTGCTTAATACGCGTTTTGGAAAAATCTTGGAAACTCAATTTCAAATGAATGTTTTCCTGCCACTTTACTGTTTTTGAGTGCTGTCTTTGGGGAAATATTGCAATAAATAAAAGTGGGAAAGTTAAGTGGCTGAGCACCCTGTCAAGATGTCCTGTACAGCAAGTGCACTTGTGATAAGTGCAGAAGGGAGAAAAGGTTAATGTAATCAGAGAAATGCGTTCTGGGTCACCCTAAAGAACATGTCTTGTGAGTCATCTGTGTTCACATTTCTTTGAACTTTATCTATCCTAACGGAGATGAAGCAATTACATAGACATAATGTCTTACCCTTTTAGTACAATGCATTCTGCATTCCTCAACCCATTCATCATCATCAGTGATATTTGTATTCAATGCTGTCATGCAGAGCTAGCTGCCAACAATTATTAAAAAGAAAGCCATAAGGTCATACATTTAGGAGATAAAGCAAAACTAATTATTACAATGTGTACTATGAAGACATCAATCCATTAAGGGGAAAAATCACTAAGCTCCTCAAAGATACTTTTGCATCAAGGATTATCTTGTATTCAGAGACCTAAAGTAAATGAAGTGATTATCTGTCACTTGTAGTTCCTCCTCTCTGAAATGAAATCCACAATGACTGTGGCATTGCTGCATAGCAACTTCCCTCTCTCTTTATGCTCACCATTTTACCTATATTCTCACTGGTTAATTTCTCTGGACTTTCCTTATTACCTGCTTTTATCCTTCAAAAGCAAACAATAAAAATATTCTCAGAGGCCAGGTGTGGTGGTTCATGCCTGTAATCCCAGCACTTTGGGTGGCCACAGTGTTAGTACTATTCTTCCCAGCTTCTTAGACAAAGAAAGGGGCTGTTTTAAATATATATATTTTCTTTTTCTTCTGTTTTACATCTCCTTTCTCCCTCTTCCTCCTCCTCCCCATCTCCTCATGCCCCGCTCATCTTCCGCCTTCCTTTCTCTCCTCCTTTTCTCCTTCTTCTCTTCCTACCTGCCCCTCCTCTTCTTTCTCCTTTCTTCTCCTCCTTCTCTTCCTTATCCAACTTCTTCCTCTCCCCACTCCATGATTACCTTGAAAATGAAGTTTTTGATCCGAATCAGTTTTCCGATGCCACTGATAAAATAGCATGTACATAGTGCTTGCTATTTGCAGAGCAGTGTTCTAAAGGCATTACATATATTGACTGATTTAATCTTCTCAACAACCCTAGGAGATAGGCAGTATTGATAAATCCTTTCATAGAAGAAAAACTGAAATATCAAGAAGTTACATAATTTGCCATTGGTCACATGGCTAATGAGGTCCGATATGGTTTGGATCTGTGTCCCTACCCAAATCTCACCTTGAATTGTAATAATCCCCATGTTTTAAGGGTGGGATCAGGTGGAGATAATTGAATCATGGATTCGGTTTTCCCCCGGCTGTTCTCATGATACTGAGTGAGTTCTCACGAGATCTGATGGTTTTAAAAGGGGCTTTCCTTCACTCGACTCTCATTCTCTCTGCTGCTGCCTTGTGAAGAGGTGCCTTCTGCCATGATTGTAAGTTTCATGAGTCCTCCCCAGCCATGCGGAACTGCGAGTTAATTCAACCTCTTTCCTTTATGAATTTCCCAGTCTCAGGTATTTCTTCATAGCAGCTTGAGAACAGACTAATACAAGGTCTGAGCATAGCACTGTGATTGAAAGTCCATGCCTGAACCATTAATATGCACCACTCCTCTAACTCTAGGGTCTTCCAGAGCAGCGATTTCCTTAGAGACTAAGGAAGAAGGAAATTAACATATACTGATTCCCTAATTTATCCCAGGCCCTCCCACGTGTTGTATAGCTAGATCTCTGCAACAATACTACAAATCAGGCATTATTATCTCTGCTTTACAAACAAAGTTAAAAACATTGTCCAATGTCGCACTGTGAGCCACAAAAACAGATTTTCATGTAGGTGATTCTGTAAGGTACGCTCTTTAGAACATACTAGAGTATGGCCTGTAACTAGAGATGCAACAAGTAGCCTCTATCTGAGGCCTCGTCTTTGGCATTATCTTCATGCTCATTCTGATATTTGTGTCTAAATAACCTCTTGGATACTCTAGAAGACTTGAACTACCTAGTCAAGGCTGCATCTGCCTCCTTTAACCTGGTCTTAAGAATTTACTGTCTGGCCATGGTGGTTCACGCCTGTAATCCCAGCACTTTGGGAGGCCAATGCGGGCAGATCACCTAATGTCAGGAGTTTGAGACCAGCCTGGCCAACATGGGGAAACCGCATCTGTACTAAAAATACAAAAATTAGCTGGGAATGATGATGCGCATCTATAATATTCTCAGCTACTCTGGAGGCTGAGGGAGAATTGCTTGAACCCGGGAGGCAGAGGTCACGGTGAGCCGAGATCGCACAAATGCACTCCCAGCTGGGTGACATGGCGAGACTCCACCTCAAAAAAAAAGGGAAGAATTTATTTTTTATTTTTATTTTTGTTTTTTTAATTTTGAGTCAGGGTCTCATTCTGTCATCTAGGCTGAAGTGGAGTGGTGTGATCATGGCTCACTGCAGCCTCGACCTCCTGAAATCAAGCCGTCTTCCTACCTCAGCCTGCCATGTAGCTGGGACTACAGGTGTACACCACCACGCCTGGATAATTTTTGTATTTTTTGTAGATTTGGGCATCTCCCTATGTTGGCCGGGCTGGTCTTGAATTCCTCAGCTCTAGCAGTTCTCCCACTTTGGCTTCCCAAAATGCTGGGATTATAGGTGTGAGCTACTGTGCTAAGCCAATAATTCATTTTTTTAATCTAGAAGACTCACAAGGCCTCATCTGGTCCTGACTCTGATATACACCACAAGTTTTTGTCTTTCTTTGTTACCCCAATTCCTAAAATGAGATATTGAGAAGCAATACTTAAAGGAGAACCATATGTATCAAATTCTAAGAATTATTAGATTGAACCACAGGAGACTAATGCTTTTGTGTATTACATAAGTAAAACAGTATAATTTCATATGGGTCAACATCATTTAAGTTTTATATTCCCCATTTTTATTTCCACTTTTGTAAAAATAATTATAGAAAATATACTATTTTTAAGGTAAACATAATCTTATTATCAAGGAAAAATTACCGGGATGTTTTATATAATTTTATTTCTTATATAAGTCATAAGTGTGAATCAAACAACCCTGGCAGCTAGTGTCTGCCATGCTGCTACATCGTAAAGGAAACTTTAAAAAATACAATCAGTTCCATGAAAATAAAAATATCATATATCCAAATATATGGAATGCATGAAATCAGTGCTGAGAGGGAAATTAATAGCACTAAATGCTTACTTTAGAAAATAAAAGTTCTCAAATTAATAATTGAACTTTCTATCTAAAGAAACTGGAAAAACAATAGCTAGATACTCCCCCGACAAGCAGAAGATGGAAGTAATACAAATAAGAACAGAATCAATAATCTTGAAAACAGAAAAACAATAGAGAAAATCAGTGAAGCAAAGAACTGGCTATTTGTAAAGGTCAACAGAATTGATATACCTCTAAAAGACTAAAAACATTTAAAAAGAGAAAATTTAAATTACTCATATTAAGAATGAAACAGGGTGTGTGATTATAGACCTTTTAGACATCATAAAAGTAGTAAGTAAATATTACAAACAATTCTACACGTAAACTTGACAGTTTGTTGAAATGAATAAATGCCTCAAAAAGCACAAACTACCAGAACTCACTCAATATGAAATATATAATCTGAATAGCTCCATTACTATTAAATAATTTGTATTTATAATTTAACCTTCTCCTTCACCCCCAAAAACCTTCCAGGCACAGACAGTTGCACTGGTGAATTCTTCCAGGCTTTTAAAGGATAACTAATATTAATTCTATAAAACCTCTTCCAGAAAATAGAAGAGAGAACACTTTCCAATTCATTTTATGTGATCAGTACTAATTTGATGCCAAAATCTGGCAAAGACATTACAAGAAAAAAAGTAAACTATGAAGCAATATTCCACATGAACATATACACAATACTCAATAAAATATTAGTAAATTGAATTCAGCCATATGTAAAAGAGTCGTGATCAACAACTGCGTGAGGTTAATTACATGAATGCCAAGTTGATTTAATGTTTAAAAATAAATCAATTTAATTCATTATGTTAGAGACTAAAAGGAAAACCACATGATCATAACAATTGACACAGCAAAAGCATTTGAAAAATTTAATATTCACATTCATGAGTTTTATATTTTAAAAAATTCATTTTCAATATTTATGAGTTTTATAAAAACTCAGCAAACTCAGACTATAAGGGAATATACTTAACCTGATAAAAGGCATCTATAAAAATGGCAAACCTAATTTAATACTTAGTTGTGAAAGACGAAATGCTTTCCAGAAAAAAAGTAAGAACGTTTAATCTCAACTCTTCTATTCAACAATGTACTAAAAGTTCTAGTTATTGCAATAAGACGAGTAAAAGAAATTAGGCCAATCGAGCCAAGATAGCCAATTAGAAGCAGGTGTGGTCTGTGGCATTCACAGAGAGGAATGATGAAAGAGGAGAGTGAATTCAGCACCTTCAACTGAAATATCCAGGTTCTTGCACTGGGACTGACCAGGCAAACAATCCAACCCACAAAGAACAAAGAAAACTAGGGAGCTGGTGGGACAATGGCCCAACTGGGAGTGGCACCGAGAGGAACCCCCAACCCCAGCCAAGGGAAGTGGTAGGTGATTATGCAACCTGGACTGGGAAACCATGCTTCTCCCATGGACCTTTGCAATCCATGGATCAGGAGATTCCCTCATGAGCCCACACCACCAGGGCCTTGAGTCTGATACACAGAGCTGTGTGGAGTCTCGGCAGAGCAGCTGTTCAGGCATAGACAGAGGCCCAGGAGTTTTACATTCTCCCACCCCAGGATTCCTGTCAAGGTGCGAAATCCATCCATACATATGCTTAGGAAGGGGGCTAAATCCAGGGAGCCAAGCAGTGTCATTCTGAGGGCCCCACTCCCATGGAACCTCGTAAGTTAAGACCCACTGGTTTGGAATCCCAACCTGCCAATGGCAGTGGGTTGGAGTCTGCCTGAGATGGGTCTGAGGTCCTGTGTGGAGGGGTGACCACTATCTCTGACTATCTCTGTAGTTCTGTTGATTCAGCCACTCCAGCCTGCCAGCTATGGAGAATACAGGTGATCAGATGAGGATGGGTCCTTTACAACACAGTACAGCTGCCTTGCCAGAGCAAAGCCAGACTGCTTCTTTAAGTGGGACCCCAATCCATTCTTTCTTACTGGCAGGACCTCCCTGTGGGGGCTTCAACCATGCCAGCAAGAGTTCTATGGACAGAGCTCTGATCTTTCCCTGGGAGGAAGTCCGCAGAAGGTGGGGCAGCTGCCATTTCTGCAGTTCGGTTCACTTAGTTGTTTCAGTCTGCTGGCTGTGGAGAATACAGATGGTCTGGATGAGGAAGGGTCCACCACAATGCAGCACAGCTACCTTTCCAGATGGTGGCCAGACTGCTTTTTTTGAGACAGAGTCTCGCTCTGTCACCCAGGCTGGAGTGCAGAGGCGCGATCTCAGCTCACTGCAAGCTCCTCCTCCTGGGTTCAGGTCATTCTCCTGCCTCAGCCTCGCGAGTAGCTGGGACTACAGGCGCTTGCCACCGCGCCCTGCTAATTTTTTTGTATTTTTAGTAGAGACAGGGTTTCACCTTGGTCTCGATCTCCAGACCTCTTGATCTGCCCTCCAAGTGGGATCCTGATCCATTCCTCCTCACTGGGCAGGATCACCTTGCAGGGGCTTCAGCCACTCCAGCCAGGGTTCTACAGATAAAGCTCTGATCTCTCCCTGGGATGGAGTTCCCGGGGGAAGGGCTGCCACCATCTCTGTGGTTCTGTTGATTCAGCTGCTCCAGCATGCAGGCTGTGGAGAATACAGGCTGTCTGGACAAGGAAGGGTCTCCCAGAGTGCAGCACAACTGCTCTACCAAAAAGCAGTCAGACTGCTTCTTTGGATAAGTCACTGATTCTGTTCCTCCTGACTGGGTAAGACCTCCCAGTGGTGGTCTCCAGCAACCTCCTGATGCATGTGGGTTGGCAACAGGTCAGAACCCCCCCGGGATGGAACTTCCACAGGAAGGAGCTGGCTACTATCTTTGCTGTTTTAAAGGCTTCACTGGTGATAAGTCCAGGTATGGGAAAAAAACAAGGCAACTGGGATCTGGACCAGACCCCCAGCAAACTTCAGCAGACCTATGATAGAATGGCCTGACGGTTATTATAAAAGAAAAACAAACACACAAACAGAAAACAACAGCATTTAAAAAATCCCACAAAAACCTTATTCAAATGTTAGCAACCTCAAAGATCAAAGGTAGATAAGCCTACAAAGATGAGAAATAATCAACACAAAAATGCTGAAAACTGAAAAAACCAGAGTGCTTCTTCTCGAAATGATTGCAACACCTCTCCAGGAAGGGCACAGAACGGGACTGAGGCTGAGATGGCTGAATTAACAGAAAGTAAGCTTCAGAAAGTGAGTAATAACAAACTTTGCTAAGCTAAAGGAGCATGTTATAATGTAATGCAAACAAGCTAAGAATCATGATAAAACATTACAGCAGCTGATAGCCAGAATAGCCAGTTTAGAGAGAAACATAACCAACCTGATGGAGCTGAAAAATGCAACACAAGAAATTCATAACGCAATCATAAGCATCAATAGCAGAATAGACCAAGCAGAGAAAAGAATCTCAGAGCTTGAAGGTTATCTTTCTGAAATAAGATAGACAGACAAGAATAGGGAAAAAATAATTAAAAGGAATGAACAAAACCTCTGAGAAATATGGGATTATGTAAAGAGACTGAACCTATGGCTCACTGGGATACCTGAAAGAGACAGGGAAAATGAAAACAAGTTGGAAAACATACTTCAGGATATCATCCAAGAGAACTTCCCCAATTTAGCAAGACAGGGTAACATTCAAATTTGGGAAATGCAGAGAACCCCAGTCAGATACTCCATGAGAAGATCAACCCCAAGACAAATAACCATCAGACTCTCCAAGGTTGAAATGAAAGAAAAAATGTTAAGAACAGCCAGAGAGAAAGGACTGTTCACCTACAAAAGGAGACACATCATACTAAAAGCAGAACTCTCAATGGAAACCCTACAAGCCAAAAAGATTGGGGAGCAATATTCAGCATTGTTAAAGAAAATGATTTCCAACCCAGAATTTCATATCTGGCTGAACAATAGTTCATAAGCAAAGGAGAAATAAGATTTTTTTCAGACAAGCAAATGCTGAGGGAATTTGTCACCACGGGGCCTGCCTTGCAAGAGCTCTTGAAGGAAGCACTAAATATGGAAAGGAAAAACCATTACCAGCTACTACAAAAACACACTGAAATACATGAGCCAGTGACACTATGAAGCAACCACATAAACAAGTCCTTAAAATAACCACATAACCAAGTCTTTAAAATAACCAGCTAGCATCATGATGACAGGATCAAATTCACACATAACAATACTAAATGTAATGTAAATGGGCTAAATGCCCCAATTAAAAGACACAAAATAGCAGCTGGATAATGAGCCAAGATGCCATTGGTATTCTGTCTTCAGGAGACCCATCTCACGTGCAAAGCACACATATGCTCAAAATAAAGGGATGGAGAAAAATTTACCAAGTAAATGGAAAACAGAGAAAAGCAGGGGTTGCAATACTACCTTCTGACAGAACAGACTTTAAACCAACAAAGATTAAAAGAAGACAAAGAAGAGCATTACATAATGGAAAAGGGTTCAATTCAAGAAGAAGAGCTGACTCTCCTAAACGGACTCAATACAGGAGCACCCAGATTCATAAAGAAAGTTCCTAGAGACCTAAAAAGAGATTTAGACTCCAACACCATACTAGTAGGAGAATTTAACACGCCACTGACAATATTCGATCATTGAGACAGAAAATTAACAAAGGTATTCAGAACCTCAACTCGGCTTTGGATCAAGTGGATGTGATAGATATCTACAGAACTCTCCACATAATGGAGACCATATTTTCCAATGTGAACATATTGGTAACATAATCAGAAGTAAAACATTCCTCAGCAAATGCAAAATAACTGAGATAATAATAAACAGTCTCTCAGACCATCATGCAATCAAATTAGAATTCAAGATTAGGAAATTCTCTAAAACCACACAACTACATGGAAATTGAACAACCTGCTCCTGAGTGATTCTTGGGTAAATAATGAAACTAAGGCAGAAAACAAAAAGTTCTTCGAAACTAATAAGAACAAAGAGACAACATACCAAAATCTTTGGGATGCAACTAAGCAGTGTTTTTTAATTTAATTTAATTTTATTTTATTTTATTTTATTTTGTATATTTTTATTATACATTAAGTTCTAGGGTACATGTGCACAATGTGCAGGTTTGTTACATATGTATACATATACCATGTTGGTGTGCTGTACCTATTAACTCGTCATTTACATTAGGTATATCTCCTAATGCTTTCCCTCCCCGCTCCCCCCATCCCACAACAGGCCCCAGTGTGTGAGGTTCCACTTCCTGTGTCCAAGTGTTCTCATTGCTCAATTCCCACCTATGAGTGAGAACATGTGGTGTTTGGTTTTTTGTCCTTGCGATAGTTTGCTGAGAATGATGGTTTCCAGCTTCATCCATGTCCCTGCAAAGGACATGAACTCATCATTTTTTATGGCTGCATAGTATTCCATGGTGTATATGTGCCACATTTTCTTAATCCAGTCTATCATTGTTGGACATTTGGGTTGGTTCCAAGTCTTTGCTATTGTGAATAGTGCCGCAATAAACAGACATGTGCATGTGTCTTTATAGCAGCATAATTTATAATCTTTGGGTATATACCCAGTAATGGGATGGCTGGGTCAAATGGTATTTCTAGTTCCAGATCCCTGAGGAATCGCCACACTGTCTTCCACAATGGTGGAACTAGTTTACAGTCCCACCAACAGTGTAAAAGTATTCCTATTTCTCCACATCCTCTCCAGCACCTGTTGTTTCCTGACTTTTTAATGATCGCCATTCTAACTGGTGTGAGATGGTATCTCATTGTGGTTTTGATTTGTATTTCTCTGATGGCCAGTGATGATGAGCATTTTTTCATGTGTCTTTTGGCTGCATAAATGTCCTCTTTTGAGAAGTATCTGTTCATATCCTTTGCCCACTTGATGATGGGGTTGTTTGTTTTTTTCTTGTAAATTTGTTTGAGTTCTTTGTAGATTCTGGATATTAGCCCTTTGTCAGATGAGTAGATTGCAAAAATTTTCTCCCATTCTGTAGGTTGCCTGCTCACTCTGATGGTAGTTTCTTTTGCTGTGCAGAAGCTCTTTAGTTTAATTAGATCCCATTTGTCAATTTTGGCTTTTGTTGCCATTGCTTTTGGTGTTTTAGACATGAAGTCCATGCCTGTGTCCTGAATGGTATTGCCTAGGTCTTCTTCTAGGGTTTTTATGGTTTTAGGTCTAACATTTAAGTCTTTAATCCATCTTGAATTGATTTTTGTATAAGGTGTAAGGAAGGGATCCAGTTTCAGCTTTCTACATATGGCTAGCCAGTTTTCCCAGCACCATTTGTTAAACAGGGAATCCTTTCCCCATTTCTTCTTTTTGTCAGGTTTGTCAAAGATCAGATAGTTGTAGATGTGTAGTATTATTTCTGAGGGGTCTGTTCTGTTCCACTGGTCTGTATCTCTGTTTTGGTCCCAGTACCATGCTGTTTTGGTTACTGTAGCCTTGTAGCATAGTTTGAAGTCAGGTAGCGTGATGCCTCCAGCTTTGTTCTTTTGGCTTAGGATTGACTTGGCAATGTGGGCTCTTTTTTGGTTCCATATGAACTTTAAAGTAGTTTTTTCCAATTCTGTGAAGAAAGTCATTGGTAGCTTGATGGGGATGACATTGAATCTATAAATTACCTTGGGAAGTATGGCTATTTTCGTGATATTGATTCTTCCTAGCGGTGTTAAGAGGGAAATTTATAGCACTAAGTGCCCACATCAAAAGCTAGAAAGAGGTCTAGTTAACAACCTAACATCACAACTAAATGAGTTAAAAAATCAACAGCAAACAAACCCCAAAGCTAGCAGAAGGCAAGAAATAACCATGATCAGAGATGAACTGAATGAGATAGAGACACAAAAAAACCATTCAAAAAATCAACAAATCCTGGAGGTGTTTTTTTTGAAAAAAATGATAAAATAGATTGCCACTAGCTAGGCTAATAAAGAAAAAAGAGAGATGATTCAAATAAATACAATCAGAAATGATAAAGGGAATATCACCACTGACCCCACAGAAATAATAACAACCATCAGAGAATACTATAAATACCTCTATGCACAGAAACTAAAAAATCTAAGAGAAATGAATAAATACCAGACACACACACCCTCCCAAGATTGAGGCAGAAAGAAACTGAATCCCCAAATAGACCAATATTGAGTTCTGAAATTGCGGCAGTAATAAATACCCTACCAACCAAAAAAGCACAGGGCCAGGTGGATTCACAGCTGAATTCTACTAGAGGTACAAAGAAAAGCTGGTACCATTTCTACTGAAACTATTCCAAAGAATTGAAAAAGAGGCACTCCTCCCTAACTCATTCTGTGAGGCCAGCATCATCCTGATACCAAAACCTGGCAGACATACAACAAAAAAAGAAAACTTTAGGCCAACATCCTTGATGAACATCGATGCAAAAATCCTCAGTAAAATACTGGCAAACCGAATCCAGCAGCACATCAAAAAGCTTATCCACTACGATCAAGTAGGCTTCATTCCTGGGATGCAAGTTTGGTTTAACATATGCAAATCAATAAATGCGATACATCACATAGACTGAACTCAAGACAGAAACCACATGATCATCTCAATAGATGCAGAAAAGGGCTTTGATAAAATGTAACATCCTTTCATGTTAAAAACTCTCAATAAACTAGATATTAAGGGAACATACCTCAAAATAATAAGATCATATATGACAAACTGAAAGCCAATATCACACTGAATGTGCAAAAGCTGGAAGCATTTCCTTGAAGACTGGCAAAAGACAATGATGCCCTCTCTCACTACTCCTATTCAACATAGTATTGGGAGTTCTGGCCAGGGCAATCAAAGAAGAGAAAGAAATGAGGAAGATTCAAATAGGAAAAGAGGAAGTAAAGTTATCTTTGTTTGCAGATGAATTTCATATTTGGCCAAACTAAGCTTCATAAGTAAAGGAGAAATGAAATCCTTTTCAGACAAGCAAATGCTAAGGGAATTCATTACCACTAGACCTGCCTGATAAGAAGTCCTAAAGGGAGTGCTAAACAGAAATTAAAGAACAATACGTGCCACCACAAAACACCCTTAAGTACATAGCCCATTGGTACTACAAAGGAATTAGGCAATCAAGTCTACATAACAACCAGCTAACAGCATGATGACAGAATCAAATCCTCACATATCAATATTGACCTTGAGTGTAAATTGGCTAAATGTGTAATTTAAAAGGCATAGAGTGGCAAGTTGAGTAAAGAAGCAAGACCCAACTGTCTGCTGTATTCAAGAGGCTCATCTCACAAGTAACAACACCCATAGGCTCAAAGTAAAGGGATGGAGAAAGATCTATCAGGCAAACCGAAAACAAAATAGAGCAGGCATTGCTATTCTTATATCAGATATAACAGGCTTTAAGCCAGCAATGATCAAAAAGGACAAAGAAGAATATTGCAAAAATATAAAGGGTTCAATACAACAAGAAGATTTTACTAGCCTAAATATATACACACCCAATATTAGAGCAATCAGATTTATAAAACAAGTCCTTAGAGATCTACAAAAGGATTTAGACAAACACACAATAATAGTGGGGAATTTCAATACCCCACTGACAGCGTCAGACAGATCATTGAGGCAGAAAACTAACAAAGATATTTGGAACTTAAACTCAACATTGACCAGTTGGACCTGGACATTTACAGAACACTCCACCCAACAACAACAGAATATACATTCTTCTTATCTGCACATGGCACATACTTTAAGATTGACCATATGGTCAGCCATAAAGCAAGTGTCAACAAATTTAAAAAAAACACTGAAATCATACCAACTACAGTCTTGAATCACAGCTGAATAAAAATAGAGATCAATACTAAGAAGATCTATTAAAACTATACAATTATTTGGAAGTTAAACAACCTGCTCCTAAATGACTTTTGGGTAAAGAACAAAATTGAGGAAGAAATCAAAACATTTTTGGAAACTAATGAAAATAGACACAATATATCAGACTATTTGGGACACAGATAACACAGTGTTAAGAAGAAAGTTTATAGTTCTAAACATCTACATTAAGAAGTTACAAAGATCTCAAATGAACAACCTAGTATTGCACCTACCAATTTTAGGAACAAGAAAAACAAGAACAAACCAACCCCAAAGCAAGCAGAATATAAGAAATAACAAAAATCAGAGCTGAACTCAATAAAATTGAAATGCAAAAATTTATATAGAAGATCAAGAAACCCAAAAGTTGTTTCTTCTAAACATTAAACACGATTGATAGATGGCTAGTTCAATTAATGAAGACAAAAAGAGAGAACACATTCAGAAAAGAAAAAAGTGACCATAAAAACAAACCTGCAGAAACACAAAAATATCCTCAGAGACTATTATGAAAACCTCCATGCATACAAACTAGAAAACTTAGAAGAAATAAACTATTGGAAACACACAACCTCCCAAGATTGAACCAGAAAGAAATTAAAATGCTGAACAGGGTGATAACAAGTTCCAAAACTGAATGAGTTATAAAAAGCCTACCAACCAAAAAAAAAAAAAAACAAAAAAAAAAAACAAAAAGCCCTGGACTTGGACCAGACAGATTCACAGCTCAATTCTACCTGATATACAAAAGGAGAGCAGTTACCAATTTTACTGAAACTATTCCAAAACATCGAGGAAGAGGAGGGACTCCTACCTAACTCTTTCTATGATGCTAAAATCATCCTGCTACCAAATCCAGCAAAGACACAATGATAAAAGAAAACTTCAGGCCAGTGTCCCTGATGAACATAGAAGTAAAAATTCTCAACAAAATACTAGCAAACTGAATCCAGCAGCACATCAAAATGTTAATTCACCACTGTTATGTAGGCTTTAATCCTGGGATGTAAGATTGATTCAACATATGCAAATCAATAAATGTGATGCATCACATAAACAGAACTAAAAACAAAAACCACATGATCATATCACTGGATGCAGAAAAAGCATTTGATAAAAATCAACACCCTTCATGTTAATAACTCTCAGCAAATCGGGCATTGAAGAAATATACCTCGAAGTGGTAAGAGCAGTCTATGACAGACTCACAGCCAACGTCACCGAAGGGGTGAGATCTGGAAGCATTCTCCCTTGAGAACTGGAACAAAACAAGATGCCTACTCTCACCACTCCTGTTCAATATAGCACTGAAAGTCCTAGCAGGAGCAATCAGTCAAGAGAAAGAAAGAAAAGGCATCCAAATACGAAGTGAGGAAGTCAAACTATCACTCTTCACTGATGATATGATTCTATACCAAAAACCCCATAGACTTTACCAGAAGGATCCTAGATATGATAAAGAACTTTAGTAAAGTTTCAGGATACAAAAGTCAATATACAAAAATTAGTAGCATTTCTATATACTAATAACATCCACATTGAGATCCTAATCAAGAATGCAATTCCATTCACAATAGCCACAAAAAGGAGAAAATACCTCAGAATACCTCTAACCAAGGAGGTGAAAAATCTCTACAACAAGAATTACAAAATGATGCTGACAGAAATCAGGAAATACACAAATGGAAAAACATTCCATACTCATGGAGAGGAAAAATCAATATTGTTAAAATGGCCATACTGTCCAAAGCAATTTACAGATTCAGTGCTACTCCCATCAAGCTACCAAAACCATTTTAACAGAATTAGAAAAAACTAAAATTCACATGGAACCAAAAAAGAGCCTGAGTCACCAAAGCAATCCTAAGCAGAACAAAGCCAAAGACATCACATTATCCAACTTTAAAGTATACTACAGGGCTACAGTAACCAAAGTAGCGTTGGAAGTAGTACAATAACAGACACATAGACCAATTGAACAGGATAGAAAACTCGAATATTAATAAACCCATACACTAAAAACCACGTGATCTCTGACAAAGTTAACAACAAATAATGGGGAAAGGACTCCCTATTTAATAAATAGTGCTGGGATAACTGGGTTAACCATATGTATAAGATTGAAACTAGACCTCTTCCTTTCACTATTTACAAAAAGTAACTCAAGATGGATTAAATACTTAAATGTAAAACCTAAAACAATAAAAACTCTAAAAGAAAATCTAGTAAATACCATTCTGGACATCAACCTTGGCAAATAATTTATGATTAAGTCCCCAAAAGCAATTGCAACAGAAACAAAAATTGACAAGTGGGGCCTAATTAAACTAAAGAGCATCTGCACACTAAAAAAAAAAAAAAAAAAAACTATCAACAGAGTAAATGACCAACAAAATGGAAGAAAATATTCACAAACTATGCATCTAACAAATATCTAATATCTAATATAAGGTACTTAAGCAATTCAAGAAACAAAAATGAAATAACTTTATTAAAAATGGGCAAAGAACATGAACAGACACTTCTCAAGACATACATATAATCAATAAATATATGAAAAATGCTCATCATCACTAATTATTAGAGGAATGCAAATCAAAACCACAATGAGACACCATCTTATACCAGTTAGAACACCTATTATCAAAAAGTCGTACAACAGATGCTGTCCAGGTTGCAGAAAAATGGGAACACTTATACACTGCTGGTGAGAATATAAATTAGTTCAGCCACTATGGGATCACTCTGGCAGTTTCTCAAAGCACTGAAAACAGAATTACTGTTTGACCCAGCCATCCCACTACTGGCTGTATACCCAAGGGAAAATAAATCATTTTACCAAAAAGACACACTCATATGTTCATCACAGCACTATTCACAATAGCAAAGACATGGGATCAACTTAGATGCCCATCAGTGGTAGAGTGGATAAAGAAAATATATACCACGAAATACTACACAGCCATAAAAAAGAACAAAATCATGTCCTTTGCAGCAACACGTATGCAGCCGGAGGCCATTACACTAAGTGAACTAACACAGGAACAGAAAACCAAATACTACATGTTTTCACTTATAAGTGAGAGCTAAACATTGAATACATATGAATACAAAGATGTGAATAATAGACACTAGGGACTGCTCAAGAGGGGAAGGTGGGTTGGGGGCACAGGTTGGAAGGCTACCTATCGAGTACTATGCTCACTACTTGGGTGACAAGATCATTTATACACCAAGCTTCAGTAACACACAATTTACCCATGCGACAAACCTGCACATGTACCCCTGGAACAAGAAGAACAAGAATAAGAAGAACAGGAAGGAGAGGGAGAAGGAGAAGAGAAAGAGAAGAAGAGGAGCATTAATTCTAAAAGAAAATATTGATAAATTGGATTCCAAACAATTAAAAACTTCTGCTTTGTGAAAGACACCATTAAGAGAATGAAAAGACGAGATACAATCTGGAAGAAAATATTTGCAAATTACGTATCTAACATCCAATAATACTCCAAACTCAACAATAAGAAAACAACTCGATTTAAAAATTAACAAAATATGTGAACAGATATTTTAACAAAGATATATAGATGACAAATAACCACAAGAAAAATGTCAGTATCACTAGCCATTAGGATAATCCAAATTAAATCCACAATGGAATCCAGCTACACATATATTAGAAAGACCACTATTTTTGAAAAACAATGGACAATTTCAAGTGCTGACAAGGATGCAGAACAATTAGAACTTTCATACACATTGATCAGAATGTAAAATGGCACAGCCACTTTGAAAGAGAGTTTTGCAGTTTCTTAAAAAGTTACATATATGTTTACTATATGACCTAGGAATCTCACTCCTACAGATGAGAGAAATGAAAACTTAGGTTTATGCAAACACATATGAAAGTAAAAGCTTACATTTACACAAAAAACCTGTACCTCAATGTTTATAGCAGTTGTATTCACAATCACTCCAAATTGGGAAATAACCCAGATGCCTTTAAACAGGTGAATAGATTAACTGAGCTACATCAATACAATGGAATGCTACTCAACATAAAAAGGAATGAACTATTGCTATAACAACATGATGAATCTCAAAGCCATGCTGAGTGAAAATGCCAGTCATAAAATATAACACATTTATGAGTTTACTCATACCACATTCTAGAAAAAGCAAACTATATGGATATAAACACATCAGTGATTGCCAGGATGTAGGGAATGGCATATGGTTTGACTATGAAAGTACAGAGGTTTTTGGTGTGATGGAACTGTTCTGTATCCTGACTGTGGTCCCAAGGGTGGTCACAAATCTATACATGTGTTAAAACCTATACAACTCCACCTAAAAAGATCAATTTTTCTGTATATAAATTTTAAAATAATTTTTAAATCTTAAAAAATCATTGCAAGTATAAAATTATCACATAAAAATATGGAAGATCTAGTATAAGTTTCTGTAGAAATGTAGATGAAGTTCAGATTGGTTCCTGTAATTTAGAGATTATTTACTATAGCCAGTTTTCATATCCATAAATCATTCAAATATAATTTAGAGGTCCTAGAGCTAATGCAAATTACCTTGACTTTGGGAAATTCATTAATTTTCTTCAGATTCAGCATCTTCATTTTAAAAATAAGCCATTGTCCTGGTTTACTATTAAAATTACTTTTTTGGGCTCAATCTGTAACTTTCTCTGAGAAAAAGTTTCATAAGATCTCATAAGTAGAAGGTGATTTAATCCAATTCCCTGCAAATACATAAATCCTTATACACATTCCTGATAGGATGCTGTCCAGATATAATTGGCCAGATGTGTTTATCATTGTCACATCTAAACAAATGGCTACTCTTGGGTTAATCATTACAGATAATAAATGTATATTTAATAGAAATAATTAAATTAATATTTAACTTTTGTCATTTTATAGCAATGTATATTCCCACCAATACTAGTAAGAGAAAAACCTGTGGTCTTAAAATCACCATGGTATGCATCCATGTTCATAGCAGCGTTATTCACAATAGCCAAAGAGTGGAAGCAACCTAAGTGTCCATTGACAAATAGATAAACAAAATGTGTTATATACACAAAATGGAATATTACTCAGCCTTAAAAAGGAAGAAAATTCTAATACATGCTATAACATGGATAAACCCAGAGACATTATGCAAATGAAATAGCCAGAAAAAAGAAAAAATATTGTGTGATTTTACTCATATGAGTTATCTATAGTAGTCAAATTCATAGAGACAGAACAAAGAATAGTGGTTGCCAGGAAGAAGAGGGAGGGGAAATGGAGAGTTGTTGTTTAATGAGCATAGAGTTTTTAGTATTACAAAATGAGAAAAGTTCTGGAGATTGGTTGCACAACAATGTGAAAGTACTTAACACTACTCTACACTTATAAAATGTATTATCTAACCATTTTTGTGTATTTTACCACAACTAAAAACCACTATGGTAAATATTATAGTAATATGTATCTGTGATGGTTAATTTTATGTGTCAACTTGTCTGGGCCAAAGAGTGCTCAGATATTTGGTTAAATCTTACTCTGAGTCTATCTCTCTGTAAGGCTGTCTGTGGATGAGATTAACATTTGACTCGATGGACTGAATAAAGGAGATGGTCCTCCCCAATGTGGGTGGGCCTTATCCAGTCCATTGAAGGCCTGAAAGAACAAAAGACTGAGAAAAAAGAATTAATTCTCTCCTTCTCCCTGTCTTTGTGCTGGGACATCGTAGGTCTTCTCCTGCCTGTACACTTGGACTTGGACTGGAATTTACATCATGGACTCCCTGGGTTCTGAGGTCTTTGGATGGTAGATCTTGAGACTTCTCAGGTTCCCTAACTGCATGAGTGAATTATTTATAATAATTATTAAATAATTAATAAGTATTTTCTATTGGTTCTGTTTCTCTGGAGAGCCTTGACTAATAGTATATCTATTTGTTTTCTTTTTTTAAAGGATAACTTGCTTAAAGTGTTGGGGTCATGTTTTGAAGTGTTTGATGCATATTGTCAAGTGTCCGTAGAAACACTATAGCAATTTACACTCCTACAGCAATGTTAAAAAAGAAAGTGCCCATTTTCCCACACTTTGGCCAGGACTGGGTATTATCATTTGTGTTTGAATTTCACTAGCCGTTTTCCCCCCTCTTCTTTCCTTAGCTGGACACGAGGCTGCTTGCAATAAAGATTTCTTCTTTGCATCTCTTGTAGCTAGATGTGGCAATATAACCAAGCAATGAGATCTACAAAGAAGTGATCTGTGCAGTTTCTGGAATGTTTTCCCTAAGTGAACGACATGTCCTCTTTCCTCCATATTTGTCTCTGCTACTCAAAATGTAAATGTATCTGATGATCCAACAGCCATTTTGGACCATGGTTTCCACAAAGAGAGAAAGGACCTAAGTCCGTGACACCTGAACCCGTACTATGAACTTTGAACTCTCTGTCCCTAGAATATTGACAGAGAAATACATTTCTAACTTGTTTAATCTACTTGCAGCTATATTTATTCTTACTCATACATCATTCTTTTTAGTCTTTATAGTATAGGTGAAAAATAAAATTTTATTTTTGTTACACATAGCTCTCTTGTCATCTGTTTGGAAGTTATAATTTTTGGAGCGTTACTCCTGCTTTTAGCTAAGCAAAGAAGAAAACACATGAAGAGATTTTCCTTCTTTTTATATCTGAGGTGACATATTGCTAGGGTTCTTCTAAATATGAAAGAGTAAATTTGTTAATACCACATTTCTTTTTAATTCAGAGATTGAAAGATAGGGTTGCTCAGATCAACAGATATTTATTGACCTATTCTATTCAATTGATACTTGAATGTCTAGATTTTAATAGAAACGAATTTCAGAGTTAGAGAACTTTAATAATGATAAAAAATCAAGGTGTGTCAGATCTTGCTGATTTCTTCAATAAAATAGAAGCAACTGAAATTAGAAACTGGATCTAATATTTCTGGTGAATTTAAGCCTTTTACTTTTTCAGGTGGGGGTGAGGAAGAAGCATAGCAAAACTATGAAATCTCAGTTTTTTTTTTTTTTTTTTTTTTTTTTGAGACAGAGTCTCGCTCTGTCGCCCAGGCTGGAGTGCAGTGGCACTATCTTGGTTCACTGCAGGCTCCACTTCCCGGGTTCTCCTGCCTCAGCCTCCCGAGTAGCTGGGACTGCAGGCGCCCGCCACCATGCCTGGCTAATTTTTTGTATTTTTAGTAGAGACGGGGTTTCACTGTGTTAGCCAGGATGGTCTCGATCTCCTAACCTCGTGATCCGCCTGCCTCGGCCTCCCAAAGTGCTGGGATTACAGGCGTGAGCCACTTTCAAACTTTAGTGTGCATCATAAACATATGAAGAGATTTGTTAAAAACAAAGATTGCTGGTTCCCATGTGTCCAGATTTGTTTGGTCACATTCTCTTTGGACAGACGGAATGGAAGAATAAACAGTTCTGGTGTACAGCCGGCTCGTTATTTCAGGTATAGCACTGCCATTTTGTGATAACTGCAGAGTCAAGGTTCTAGGCAAAATACTCGAAAGGAAACAGAAATGGCAAGAAGGAGAGTGCACTGCACTTCTTTAAAGTCACCGCTTAGTTTTCTTTTAGGCCCTTGGACTGATTTTCACTAAACAGGCTAGTTTCTTTAAATTTAAACTTTTGCTTATTCCCATGGTAGAAGCATCACATAAGACCCAGTCTCTACTTTGGTGTATCCAGGCACCTCTCTCCTTTCAGCATTAGAGGGTGAAGCCACATGCCCTCATCTAAATCCCTGAGAGTTCATAATGCAAGTATGTCACAGTGTTCTTGGAGAAAACCTCTATTACAGATATTCTTCTTGGCTACATTTCAGCAACATGAGAATTGCTTTAACGGTTATTCCTGATTCCACCAAACTCCTCACCTGTCTTTATAATAAAATAACTTTGAATTTTAATATATGTGATTAAAAACAAATTTTCAGCTACAGGATCAGTTTATGCATGAGGTTTCATAACTGTTCCGTTTCCTTTCAAGAAGGTATGGTGTGTTGTTAATATTTAACTTGGTGTTTATCCATTCTGGTGCTTTATCCTTAATTATCAAGTTGTCTTATTGGTTGTCATTTCTATGAAGTAGAGCTTTTTCCAGATAAAACACATCTGAGTGGAATGTTTTCATCTTCCCATCTCAAACTCTGCAGCCAGGATAATAGCAAAAGGATAGATGAGATATAATCCCAATTTATAGAAGCAATATACCGTATGAGTTGGAGATCTTAAATATCCTGTGAAAAAGATAAGGACATAAATTAGGAAGGAGTTTAAAAATTCTTTGATTTAGCCATTTTGTTTTACAGATTTTTAAAAACTCTGAGATTCAGAGAGGTTAGATGACTTGCTCAAGGTCACACAACTAAGCTAGTGACTGAGGCAGTAATAGAAATAGGCCTCCTGGAGCTTTGTAAAGTCAATATTAAATAAAATGAACTAAATCCTAGCATTTCCAAATGTCTACAGAGTATTACAATTCCTTTAGGCCTATTTGATGGGAGTTTGAAAAAATTTATACAGACATATTTTGGAAAGGAAAATATTACACTGCAGGAATTAGGTACTGATGTACTTCCAAGGACTTCATTAAAATGTTTGATTTAAATCAAGAAAAACTGATTATTAGTGATGTATTCCTGCTGATTTATGAGGAGCTGTAAGTAAGTAATACAGGGTGAAGGGATGATGATAAAGACACAGGTGAGATAAGTGGCCCACCTGGAATGTAAATATGTGTGGTGGTCTATGTGAATATGTTTGGAAAAAGCCTTTTTTTTTTTAAATAACTTTCTCAACATTTAACATTCTCAGTTTCTCAATGTCTGCGTTTATTGTTCAGACTTTTATTTTTCTTCATTCTATATTGTTTCCACTGTGGTCTTATGACACCTAGGACAAATACTAGCATGATGATTATAATATATTTTTATGACAAATTAGTGTTCTTTCAATTGAATATAATTAATAGTAATGAATGCATTTTATTTATTTATTTTTTTGAGACATAGTCTCACTGTGTTGCCCAGTCTGGACTACAGTGGTACAATCTCCGCTGACTGCAACCTTGCCTCCCAGGTTCAAATGATTCTCCTGCCTTACCCTCCTGAGTAGCTGGGACTACAGGCATGCGCCACCATGCCCGGCTAATTTTTGTGTTTTTAGTAAAGATGCCGTTTCACCATGTTGGCCAGGCTGGTCTTGAACTCCTGATCTCAAGTGATCCACTCACTTTGGCTTCCGAAAGTGCTAGGATTACAGGCATGAGCCACCATGCCTAACAATGAATGCATTTTTTAAAACATTTAAAATATTAATTCTTATTTTTTGAGTTGAGTTATAGAGAATACTCAGGTTGCTAAAACATTGGCTAAAAATTTGGCTTTAAATAGCTAGTTTTTATCTTGACAAGTTTGTGGTTATTCTACTACGTGGCTGAATGAACTCAGGGCAAAAGCAACTAGTCAGTTATGCCAAATTCATTAAATTCAGTTGGCCAACATGCTAGTTTGGTTAGATAAAAGCACAATCAAATCAGATGGCAAGAATGAGAAATATTGGTGCTTGATCTACTCAATGTTTTATTTGTAAGTTTGAACACAACACTGAGAGGGAAACCTCCAAGAGAATGCCAGAAAAGCATCTTCTCTGCTCTCATCTTATCTCTTTGCTTGGCTCCATTTGTCTCTGTGCTTTGGAACCATGTGGGTGAGGAAAATTCACTTCCTTTCCTGTCTGTGACTAAGAAAAGAATCAAGCTCATTATCTTTAGTCTGCTCCAAAATTGTGAATCAGATTAGACTATGAAAAATAGCGATAACAGCTATGACTGTTCCAGAAAAGGAATTATATTAAAGCTCATATGTTGTCTTTTTATGTTTGATTCTTTGCCTAGAGAGAAATGATTAATAACTATAAGATCTAACATGTGTTTTATGTTTACTATATATAAGTACTGCTTAATACTACCTAATAGTATATATCGCTTATTATTAATATTTCCATTTTACAGATAAAGTAATAAATACAGAGTGAGGTTAAGCTACTTGCTTAAGAATTAAACAGCTCATAATTGGGCATAGCTGGATTTAAATGCAAATCTTAATCATTCTGCTCTTCTTCCTCTTAATTAGAGCTCGGTTTAGAAATATTCAAAAAGAAAGCAATCTGTGTTACTCAAAACAAATTACTCACAGAAATTAAAAGCCCATGCAAAATGAGAAATTTAACAGATGCCTTGAGATATTAATCCATCTGGTTGTTTGGAAACAAGAATTGTAATTATAGCTTCCATAAACAACCACCTCAGGCTATCTGAGAAATACATAGATAGAAAACATTTTATGAGATAACCTAGTACATTCTTTGTCTTCAACCCATGTGATGACTAGAATGACAATCTTGAAAGTCATTTGAATTATTGGGATCTTTTTTCAATAAGTATTTCTTTGTTAATATTATAAACAGTTTAAATAATTTTAAGATATAGTTCTTATCTTCATGAAATATACTGTTAGGAACACTAAAATTCTCATTATACATTAGATAAACATGTATAATCACATAATTATATTTTGTTAATTACTGCAATGAATAATACACACGGCAAACCCTTGCAATCTCCAAACTTTTCTAGGTGTATTTAAATAGGGGTAGAACAACATGGAATAGGCATTAGAAGTTTCATGAAGGAGGTGAGCTTGAGCTAGGAATAAAATGCTGGGTAAAATTTAGAGGGTGGCGAAGCCAGCATACAAAGTGGGAGGTAGGACCAGGTTGATATGTTCTAAGAGACAGTGAAAAGACCACTGTGGCTAGGACAAAGCAGTTGTAAGAAATAGCTGAGTGGGTAAAGTTAGGTCATAGGCTTAGGAGTTTGTAATACATTTTATAGCAGTATGGAATTATGAGAAGCTTTAATGAGATGTTGATATAGTTTGAGCATGTGTCCCCACCAAATCTTATGTCCAATTGTAATCCCCAGTGTTGGGGATAGGGCCTGGTGGGAGGTAGCTGGATCATGGGGGTGGTTTTCTCATGAATGGTTTATCACCATCCCTCTTGGTACTGTTCTTACAACAGTGAGTGAGTTCTCATTAAATATGGCCACTTAAAAGTGTGTAGCACCTCTCTGCTCTCTCTCTCTTGCTTCTGCTCCTGCTTATGTGAGACACCTGCTCCCTCTTTGCCTTACACCATGAGTGGAAGCTTCCTGAGGCATCCCCAAAAGCAGGAGCTGCTGTGGTTCTTGTATAGCCTGCAGAACCATGAGCCAATTAAACCTCTTTTCTTTATAAATTACCCAGTCTTAGGTATTTCTTTATAGCAATGTGAGAACAGATTAATGCAGATATTGAAGTGTTTTAGGATGGCAGTAGCAAAGTGATGGAGAATGGACTGTAAAAGGACAATCTCAGTTTAGGAGAATGTCTAAGAGTCTGGTGTATAAACCCTGGTATGGAATAGGAGGTGTGAAATAGGATGGCTTCTTCTGCCTCCTAACAGGGAGTCAGTTAAGCTAACTAATGTCAGTGCTCTTCCCTGGGGTGGTTGGAATAAGATGGAGCTGGAACAAATGTATCTCAAGAAATAAGAGTTCCAGAGCTCACAATCAAAAAGTCAAATCCATTCTCAGGTTATAAGGACAAGAAGGAGGCTGAGGAAGGATTGGATTCCTTTGATTAAAGGAATCCAAGTAAAGGCAAGATTTGGCCAAGAGGTTAGGAGCTAGTATGGGAATGAAGTGAGAAGGTTGAAGGAAGGACCACGGTTTTCCTATAATAAGGGCTAGATTATCTAAAGCTCTTTCTAAGGGATGCCAGTCCCATGGTCTATCAGTTAGTCATTCTGAGCAGAGGATGCTTCTGGATTCAGTTAGCTTGTATTTTGTTGAGGATTTTTGAATCTGTGTTCATCAGGGTATTGGTCTGTAGTTTTCCGTTTTTTGTTATGTCCCTTCGTGGTTTTGGTATTAGGGTGATACTGGCTTCATAGAATGATTTAGGGAGGATTGCCTCTTTCTGTATCTTTTAGAATAGTTACAGTAAGATTCATACCAATTCTTCTTTGAATGTCTGATAGAATTCAGCTGTGAATCCATCTGGTCCTGGGCATTTTTTGTTGTTGTTCTTGGCAAATTTTAATTTCTGTTTCAACCTCACACTTGTTATTGGTCTGTTCAGAGTTTCTATTTTTCCTGATTTAATCTAGGATGGTAGTATATTTCCAGAAACTAATCCAACTCCTCAAGGTTTTCATGTTTGTATGTGTGAAGGTATTCACAGTAGCCTTGAATTATCTTTTGTATTTCTGTGGTATCAGTTGTAGTATCTCAAATTTCATTTCTAATTGAGCTTATTTGGATCCTCTCTCATCTTTTCTTGGTTAATCTTGCTAACAATCAATTTTGTTTATCTTTTCAAAGACCCAGTTTTTGATCATTTATCTTTTGTATTTTTTGTTTGATTCTTTCCATTTTATTTAGTTCTATTATGATCTTTATTTATTTTATTCTGCTGGGTTTGTTCTTTTTCCTCTAGTTCCTTGAGGTGTGGCCTTAGATTGTCTATTTGTGTTCTTTTGACTTTTTGATGTAGGTGTTTAATATTGTGAACTTTCCTCTGACTACTGCACTTCCTGTATCCTAGAGGTTTTGATAGGTTGTGTAACTATTATAGTTCAGTTACATGAATTTTTAAATTTCCATCTTGATTTCATTGTTGACCCAATGATCATTCAGGAGCATGTTATTTAATTTCCATGTATTTGCGTGGTTTTGAGGGTTCCTTTTGGAGTTGATTTCCAATTCTATTCCCCTGTGGTCTGAGAGAGTAGTTGATAAAATTTCCTTTTTTTTTTTTTTTTTTTTTTTTTTTTTGAGACAGAGTCTCACTCTGTCACCCAGGCTGGAGTGCCGTGGCACGATCTTGGCTCACTGCAACCTCTGCCTCCTGGGTTAAAGAGATTCTCCTGCCATCAGCCTCCCAAGTAGCTGGGATTACAGGCATGTCTGGCTAATTTTGTATTTTTAGTAGAGACATGGTTCCACTATGTTGATCAGGCTGGTCTGAAACTCCTGAACTCAGGTGATCCAACTGCCTTGGCCTCCCAAAGTGCTGGGATTACAGGCATGAGCCACTGTGCACAGCCACTGTTGTTACTTTAAAGTCTGTTTTGTCTGATATAAGAATAGCTACTCCTGCTTGCTTTTGGTTCCCATTTGCATGGAATATCTTTTTTCACCCCTTTACCTTAAGTTTATGTGAGTTCTGATGTGTTAGGTGAGTCTCTTGAAGACAGCAGATACTTGGTTGGTAAATTTTTACCCATTCTGCCATTCTGTATCTTTTAATTGGAGCATTTAGGCCATTTACATTCAGCATTAGTATTAACGTAAGTTACTGTTCTATTCATCATGCTAGTCACTGCCTTAATACCTTTTTTTCATTTTATAGGCCCTGTGAGATTTATGCTTTAAGGAGGTTCTATTTTGATGTATTTCAAGATTTTGTTTTAAGATTTAGAGCTCCTTTTAGCATTTCCCATAAGGCTGACTTGGTAGTGTCAAATTCTGTCAGCATTTGTTTGTCTGAAAAAATACTTTGTCTCTCTTCCATTTATGAAGTTTAGTTGTGCTGTATACAAAATTTTTGGCTGACAATTTTTTTTGTTTCAGGAGGCTGAAGATAGGACCTCAATTCCTTCTGGCTTGTAGGGTTTGTGCTGAGAAATCTGCTGTTAATCTGATAGGTTTTGTTAGTAGGTTACCTGATGCTTTTGTCTCACAGCTCTGAAGATTCTTTCCTTCATCCTGACTTTAGATAACCCAATGACTATATGCCTAGGTGATGATATTTTTGCAATGAATTTTCCAGTTGTTCTTTGAGCTTCTTGTATTTGGATATCTAGATCTCCAGCAAGGCCAGGGAAGTTTTTCTCAATTTTTCCCTCAAATAAGCTTTCCAAACTTTTAGATTTCTCTTCTTCCTCAGGAACATCAATTATTCTTAGTTTTGGCCATTTAACATAATTCCAAATTTGTTGGAGGCTTTGTTCATTTTTTAAATTCTTTTTCTTTGTCTTTGTCTGATTGGATTAATTCAAAACCCTTGTCTTCCATTTATGCTGCCAACAAATATACGAAAAAAAGCTCATCATAACTGGTCATTAGAGAAATGCAAATTAAAACCACAATGAGATACCATCTCACGCCAGTTAGAATGGCAATCATTAACAAGTCAGGAAACAACTGATGCTGGAGAGGATGTGGAGAAATAGGAGCAATTTTACTCTGTTGGTGGGAGTGTAAATTAGGTCAACCATTGTGGAAGACAGTGTGGCAATTCCTCAAGGATCTAGAATTAGAAATACCATTTGATCCAGCAATCCCATTACTGGGTATATACCCAAAGGATTATAAATCATTCTACTATAAAGACACATACACATGTATGTTTATTGCAGCACTATTCATAATAGCAAAGACTTGGAACCAACCCAAATGCCCATCAATTATAGACTGGATAAAGAAAATGTGGCACATATACACCATGGAATACTATGCAGCCATAAAAAAATGAGTTCTTGTCCTTTGCAGGGACATGGATGAAGCTGGAAACCATCATTCTCAGCAAACTAACACAGGAACAGAAAACCAAACACCACATGTTCTCACTCATAAGTGGGAGTTGAACAATGAGAACACATGAACACAGGGAGGGGAACATCACACACCAGGGCCTGTCGGGGGGTTGGGGGCAGGGAGAGGGAGAGCATTAGGAGATGCTATGTAGATGAGGGGTTGATGGGTGCGCAAACCACCATGGCACATGTATGCCTATGTAACAAACCTGCATGTTCTGCACATGTATCCTAGCACTTAAAGTGTAATAATAGTAATAAAAGCCTTGTCTTCAAACTCTGAACTTCTTTCTACTTGTTCTAGTCTATTGTTGAAACTTTCCAATGGATTTTGTATTTTTCTAAGTGTGTGTTTCATTTCCAGAAGTTATTATTTTTTTTAAAGATATCTACTTTTCTGGAGAATTTTTCATCCATAACCTGTAATTTAAAAAATTTCTTTAAAGTGCTTTTCACCTTTCTCTGGTATCACCTTGAGTAGATTAATAATCAACCTTCTGAATACTTGGCAATTCAGATATTTGTTCTTGGTTTGAATTCACTGCTGGGGAGCTAGTGTGATCTTTTGGGAGTGTTATAGAATGCTGTTTTGTCATATTACCAGAATTTCTTTTCTAGTTCCTTCTCATTTGGGTAGACTATTTCAGTGGAAAGGTCTGGAACTCAGGGCCTACTGTTCAGTTTCTTTTGTCCCATGGGGTGATCCCTCAGTGTGGTACACTCCCCCTTTCCCTAGAGATGGGGCTTCCTGAGAGCTGGACTGCAGTGAGTCTCAAACTCCTGAACTCAGGTGATCCACCTGCCTTGGCCTCCCAAAGTGCTGGGATTACAGGCATGAGCCACTGTGCACAGCCACTGTTGTTACTTTAAAGTCTGTTTTGTCTGATATAAGAATAGCTACTCCTGCTTGCTTTTGGTTCCCATTTGCACTGGGTCTAGCCACCCAGTGGAGCTACCAGGATCCGAGCTGGTGCTAGGGAATGTCTGCAAAGAGTCCTGTGACGTGATCCATCTTCAGGTCTCCCAGCTGTGTAAACTAGCACCTGCTCTGATGGAGGTAGCAGGGGAGTGAAGCAGACTCTGTGAGAATCCTTGGTTGTACATATGTTTAGTGTGCTGGCTCTCTCAAATTCTGGTTATGCTAGCATTGAAGTTGTCACATTGACAGACGCAGGACCTCTGGTTAGCCAGGATGCTGGAGTCAGTGGTATTACCTGTTTTCTCCTTCCTGGGAGCAAGGTTACTCTGTAATGAGTTGCTATAGTGGCTTGAGTTGGTTTGACTTCAGCCAGGAGTTGGTGCTTTCAAGAGAGTACCAGCTGCAGTAGTAGTAGAGTGATATAAGCTTGCCCTAAGTTGGCCAGGGTAAGCAGTCTCAGGTGATGAGTGAGGCCATAAGCTTCCAAGAGTTTACGTCTTTTGTGTTCAGCTATTAGGGTGAGTAGAGAAATACCATCAGGTGGGGCAGGGTTAGGTGGGTCTGAGCTCAGAGTCTCCTTGGGCAGGGCTTGCTGCAGCCACTGTTGCAGATGGGAGGGTGTTTCTCAGGCCAATGGGTTATGTTCCAGAAGGGATCATGGCTGCCTGTGCTGTGCCATGTAGTTTTCCAGGGAAGTAGGGGATAGCTGGTAGTGAAAGGCCTTACCCAGCTCCCACACAGTTGGCAAGGCTTGTTTTACTCCCACAGTGTCCTGCTAATAGCATCAAGTTTATATCCAGGCAGCCTGCCTCAGGCGGTAAGCTTCCCCGCTGAGAAAGCCAGCATGGCTTTCAGGCCTCACTGCTCCCCATCTGCCTACAATGTTGGCGGTGACTCTTCTGCTCATATCTGTAGCAGTTCTGATCCACTCCTCAGATTCTGCTCAAGAAAGTTTGTGCCCCGTTGAAATTATTGCAAAGTTCAGTTAGAAGCTTCTTTCACCCTGTGACCCTTCCCTAATTCTGCTGGCTGCCTTCCCTGAGGGCTCCTGTGAGATATCATCAGGGATGGCTTCCCTGGGCTCAAGCTGGAGACTGGGAGTGTCTACAAGGCTCCTCCCACTGTGCTTCTACTTTTATATTTCAGGCAGCTCTCTAGATCTGTTTCAGCTCTAGGTAAGGTTAAATCCTTCTCCCATGATCTGGATTTTCAGATTCGCCAGTGATGATACGTGTTTGGAGGCAGCTTCCCTACTCTCAGACTTTGGGATCTTATAGTTTTTTGTCTGTTTTGCAGAATTTGCTGTGGTGTGCCACTTCTTTCAGGGATTCGTGAATTTTTTCAGTTTTCCTGGTGTAATAGTTAATACTGAATGTCAACTTGATTGGATTGAGGGATGCAAAGTATTAATCCTGGGTGTGTCTGTGTGAGTGTTGCCAAAAGAGATTCACATTTGAGTCAGTGGGCTGGAGGAAGGCAGATCCACCCTTAATCTGGTGGGCACAATCTAATCAGCTTTCAGTGAATATAAAGCAGGCAGAAAAAAATGAAAAGGAGAGGCGGATCTGGCCTCCCAGCCTACATCTTTCTCCTGTGCTGGATGCTTCCTACCCTTGAACATCAGACTCCAAGTTCTTCAGTTTTGGGACTCGGATTGGCTCTCCTTGCTCTTCAGCTTGCAGACAGCCTATTGTGGGACCTTGTAATTGTGTAAGTTAATATATAATAAACACCCCTTTACATGTGTAACTTGCACTCTATCTATGTATCTATGTATCTATCTATCTATCTATCTCCTATTAGTTTTGTCCTTCTAAGAGAACCCTGACTAATATACCTGGAATGTTCCTGAGGTGGTTCTTGAAGCAAAATTTCACGTGTGAGTCTCCACATGCTGTTCTAGACACCCAAGTGGGAGCTACACTTAGCCCTTTCTCCTATCCACCATCTTCTTCCCCCTCAGAAAATTTGTCCTTCAAATCTGAATATTGACTGTGTGCAGAGAAGGACAGGGATAGTCTGCTATTAGATTTTTTCAGTCTACCATGAGTAAATGAATGACCATAAAAACTAAGATGATAAAACAAAGAGATCCATAAAGGATCAGAATATTTTCTTTAGCAACACTTGGTTAAGCTTTTTAATCAAATCTCCACCAAGGAAGTGGCATTAACATCAGGACCAAGGAAACACATTCAATATTATTTTTAGTTTGTAATATATGTATTTATGTTTATAAATTAATAAAATTATAATCTTAGTATTCTTTTAACACTTTGAGAGATGTGAGATTATGAGCTAAAGCTATTGGATTGTTAACAGGCTTTCAGCAAGTTGAGCAGCCCCTGGCTCATTTGCATCTTGGTTTTTTTCTCATTAATTTGAGCACAGGGAATACTTAAAAAAACATTTTAGAGTCAATCACAGAAATATAATCTAAAATTAAATCATATTTTTTTTCTCTATGTGAAAAAGACCAAAACAATATCAATACATCCTAACCAGTCTGTTTTCTCTGGAGGATAAATCTGCTTACAAAATAGCCATACATTCCATCTTGTTCTTATTATAGTTTAAGTCATGTAATGAACTGTGAAAAGAATGTTACATGCCAGTATACCCTGTCCTCATACTAAACAGCTTTGGAGCACACTGCAGTAAATGTCAGTTTGTCATTCCTTGTTTAAAGGCTGATTCTTGTGGTTCCTTTGAGGTATCCAACTACACTTTAATGCCATTAAGTCATTATTTGTGTCCTCTTTTAGAACTGTTGAGTACCTTCAAATGTACGTCAGTTTTTAGCATAAACCCTCATATGTTGTAAATTTATAGAATTCTATGTTTTAAATAAAAATATGAAATTAAATTTATGAATTGTCTGCTCAGTGTGCAAAGCAGCATGACACATTTCAATTGTGCTGATTTCACTGACCAACTTGGTAGTAAGGTGTGAAGCTGGTGTAAGAATTTTCTAAAATCAAAACAAAACCTCCTGATCTGGATGTGCCTTTCTTGATGGATTAGCTATTTAGGGGAACAGCTCCAAGAAAGCCAGATGAGTAACATGCATGTCCAAGATGACAGAAGTATGTGAATCATTTCTACAAAAGTGGAGCCTGCCCCACTAGTCTTGCAAACATTCAGGGCCGATTTTATATGGGATGAATGAAAACACTTGTGCCTTGCTGGCCCAGAGTGAGAGCTGCAAGTTACAATGCAACATTTGCCACTACAAAGTTTCTTTGTTAGAAATTCTTATTTATTGAACAATTTAGCTACATACCCAGGATTGTGTTGGACCCCTGGGGGTGAGTCATATATAGTGATTAGTCAAGATGAGATCTCATAGGAAGTGTCTGTAGACCATTTGGATTTATAGGAATGAGAAAAAATGACCTAGGCGAAAAATTAGCAGAGAATCAAGGAATAAGCAAGGGAGAGTGTCTGCTGGTGAATGAGAGGCCCATGGGAGATATTTGGTCTTCTTGTCTTTGTGCTTTTTAAAATTAGTAGAGGGAAATTACTAGTTGCCTCCAACATAAATTCAACCTCTATGAGGAAAATATATTAAGCTGGAAAATCAGTTATTCCCCACCTCCAACAAGACTGAATTAGTTGGCATCAATAGTGCACACACTTGTCCAGGAGTAAATTTTTGAACTTGTGTGCATCCATCTTATTTTAATAACTAAAATGAGGGAATGGGTGCCTGAAATACAAACATTATCAACTTAAATTATAGAAAAAAAGAAAAAGAACGTTGAAACACTTCTATATAAATCAGAATCAATGGCACTTTTTCCAATGATTATTTTTTCTAAAATCTTTTAAATTACAAATGTAAACGTTCTAGAAATCACACTGCATTGCCCATCTTTCTTTACTGACTACCTAGAAATGCAAAAGTTTGGAGTTTATGAAAATTCTGTCTTTGATCTAATATCATGTGGTGATTTCTCAGAGGGAAATATGATTCTATATTTTTTAAAATAAAAAAGTTAATAAACCCTCTGAAAATTGATCAATGATCAGCAGTTAACTCTGGAAGAGAGACATCCCTTAATGGATCTACAGAACACTGAATAAATAATATATCCTGCAGTGGAAATATTACAGTAAAATAGTTCCATATGAAGCATAATTTCATTGTTCGAGAAAATCAGAAAGAAATGGCCTCATGGGGGAAATCAAGGTTTGGCAGATAGCTTTTAATTAATGCAACAAATTTTAATAATATACCTCATTTATAAAGTGTTTTCTATGTAACAAACATGGTGCTAATATTTCACATGCTGTGTACCAGGCACTGTGCAAAATGCTTCTCATTTAATTATCACAGTGATACTATGAGGTAGGTGCAGTTATTACTATGCCCATTTTGTAGGTGAGTAAACTGAGATTATAAAAGTTTGAGTTACTTACTCAAGGTCATATAGTAATTATTTACAACTATACCTGACTAGCTCCAAAGCATGTGCATAATGCAATGTTATAGAAATTGGAGCAATAAAATCCCTCATTTATAAAAGCAAACAAATATTTGAAGAAAATTTATTCAAACTAAGCAAAGTTTGATTCCAGTTCAAGGCTGCTTACATCAAGACTGCTCAACATCATTATTTTTGGGAATCATATTCCACACAGAATATAGTTATTTGTAAGAATTATGGGCGGGACGTGGTGGCTCATGCCTGTAATGCCAGCACTTTGGGAGGCTGAGGTGGGTGGATCATGAGGTCAGGAGGTAGAGACCATCCTGGCCAACATCGTGAAACTCCGTCTCTACTAAAAATACAAAAATTAGCTGGATGTGGTGGTGCACGCATGTAGTCCCAGCTACTCAGGAGGCTGAGGCAGGAGAATCGCTTGAACCCGGGAGGCAGAGGTTGCAGTGAGCCGAGATGGCGCCAAGGCACTGCAGCCTGGTGACAGAGTGAGACTCCATCTCAAACAAACAAACAAACAAAGAAACAAACACACAAAAAAGAATTATGGCTGGGTACAGTGGCTCACACCTGTAATCCCAGCACTTTGTGAGGCCAAGATAGGAGGACTGCTTGAGCCCAGAAGTTTGCGAGGAACCTGTGCAAAATAGGGAGACCCCATCTCTACAAAAAATTGGAAAAAAAAATTAGCCAAACATGGTGACTTGCACCTGCAGTCCCAGCTACTTGGGAGGCTGAGGTGGGAAGATTGCTTGATCCGGGAGGATTGCTTTAGCCCAGTAGGTAGGGGCTGCAGTGAGCTGTGATCACACCACTGCACTCCAGCCTGGGTGACAAACACAAATAAATAAAATCATTTATTGTGCCTCTTTCCTTCTTCCCTTCTTCCTTTTTCTCTTCTTCACACTCATGTCATCATCCTCATCAACAATAAACATTCTTGATTTCAAGAGTCATTTAGGTGAATATTTTTCTAAAGTTTGAATTCTCCTTACAATGTTCCCATCTAGTGATTATTTCCCATAAAGGAAAATTTCTCCCTGTTGGTTCTGTCAGTTCCATTTTTGAACTATTCTGACAATGAGAATGTGTTTCTTATTAATTAATTTTTATATGTACTAGTTGACCTTACTGATTGGAAAAAAATGTTGTTTCAAAGTAGGAATTATTTTAAATTTAGCTGGACACCACACAAGGACCTAAATGGAACACAGATACCAGATTGGAACAGTTTAGTGAGTACCATCATTGCAACAGGAAACAAGTCATATAAAAAGGAGCATAACTTGGAAACAAATGACAGAAGTTAAGCTGCCAGAAGTCAAACAAGCAGTAAATAGCTTAACTTCTCTGAGCCTTCAATTTCTTCACCTGTAAAATCATGAAAAAAATTAATCTAGAAATTAGAGGGCTAATTTGATAAACTAGGAGGTATTATTGGGAACAATCAGATAATATTAAATTAATTATGAAAAGTTGACAAACAGTATGTGTACTCATTATTTTGCATAAGTAAATTAAAATAAGTGTATAGAAAAAGCTCTGGAAAAACCCACAGTACACCAGAGTGGGTAACACTGGATGTCTTTGGTCAGGTTGAGTGCATGGCTCACCCCTACACTAAACAAATATTTATTATGTTTATACAATATGGCTCTTTTGATATGAATGTTCCAACTTTCCACATTAAAGACAGTTCAAAGCAGAAATACTTTTTGAAAGTCAATTAAAAGTAAAACATGCTTTTATTTCCTCTACTCTTGCCAAATTCTGAAAAAGCAGACCAAAATGAATAAGAGGGCAAACTCACCAAAATTTACAATGAACAAGACGTCAAATACTGAAAATATTCATTTTTTTGGTTAAATACTAAGATTAAATTATAGTGTTGACCAACTTGCTTTTACTTATATTGTTTGCAAAATACTATTTGTAGTCAAAGTATGTAGGTTTCTTGTCAAAAGTTGCCTAGTGTTATGTCTTTGAAAGACCTTTTTACCTAAATGTTTGGAAAGCAAAAATGCTTTTGCTTAGACTCCTTGGAAGAGATAATCATTGTAACTTTGGGAATATAACAGCCTCCTTAGGGTTGATATCTGGGGTCCTTCCCATCAGAGGGATGTTGCAAAAAATATGAAGAAGCATTTCATGTTGTTCACATAAATGTTGGGAAGGCTTTTTCTTGATACAATTTGTATCATGCAGAGCCTTCTCTCTCCATAGGTAAAGAGTGGGGCTCAGATAAGGGATACTATGTAGTGCTACATAGACCTAGTCCTTTAATAGCCTTTGGCTTGAGGGCTGTTTTGCCAGAAGACCTTACATACTCAGTGATATCAATTGTGGGGTGTTTTAAAGACAGTCATATTAGCTTGCCAGTTAATTTTATTTTGTTAGAAGTTTGTTTTTATTTTTATTTTGAAATTTCCAATTTGATCATTTACATTGACAAGATTAACAGTTACTGCCTGTAGAAGAACTGTTTACTAGCATAATAGATGTAAAAACCAGGCATTTGATGAACCAGTGGTATTGGGAACATTCAGATAAAATCAAGAAAAAAAAAAGAGATTTTATTGAGAAGAGACAGGTCTTCTCAGAGGATCAATTGAAGTTAGGACCATGTAATGAAACTAGAGAAGATGAAGTTGTGGTACACAGAAAAGTGTATGGGGTGTCAGAATTCCTGAGTTTGAGGCTAGTCTGTCACAATTGTGACCTCAGACAAGTCATTTAACTTCCTTGCCCACAAGTTTTCTTATTTCTTAAGTATGAATAATAATAACAGATGGATTCCCTACCCACGGTAGGGTTGACTCTAATAAGACACTTTTCTCCCAGGTGATTGAAGGGAAGGCTAGAGGTTGGAGATGTAAGCTAAGTTGATGGAAATGGCTAAGAGACTCTTAAATCTGTGTATCTAATATTCAGTTGTAATTGTTTTTAACATTGCTGTCACCTTAACCCATTGGTACACTGTGCAATATGCACAAAGGCATTGTATGAGTGGGGTTAATTTTGTGAAAATCTCACAGATACTATGTCTGAGTTATCTGGTTTGGAATAGGGACAGCATATATAAAACCTCAAGATGGTCCATAATTTAAAATGGAACAAGGAGCTGGGACCAGATGTAACTGAAAAGCCAGCCACCCTACTCCCCATGGTGCCACTGATAAGAGTGACATTTGTTTCCTTTGTCTCCCCCTGTAAGATCTTTATTAGCAGAGACCTTGGCATTTTTTGCACTTCCTGCTTTGTCAATAAAGTATGAAACACATAATAGAATTGGCCATTTTCATGGATAAAAACAATTCAGGTATACAATGTGACAGAGGTTCAGTTTTATTTTACATATTTGTCCCAACCTCTATCACTAGAGATAAATCTCAAGTTTGCAATTAAAGCCTTGTTCACAATTAATATTTCCTGTCACTTGTTGGTAGAAACTAATAGGATAGCTATGAGCAACTGAATAAAAATATAGTTGAGATAATACAGTGAATGATGGTCTAGGTGGTTTATTTGGGCAGAAAAACTCTTACTTTGAGAAAAATCCAGATGGGTGTTTTTGTTTAACATTAATTCACATAGTGCTTAATGTTGTTTGATATAATTGTTTACTACTTTGATACCATCTAGGCTTCATTACTTGTTTTTTTTGACAGGGGCTTTTGGATGTTGTTTTGCTGAATTTCTCTAAGCAGCAGTTTATAAGAAAAGCTATAAGACTAATGAATATAAACTTCCTCCAGTGATGTGAGCAGATAGAAACTGTGGGAAAGAGACCTATAAAGAATGCAGTGCTGGTTAAATTGAGCCCAGGCTCTCCTCTACCCCCAATACTTACAGCTACAAGAATTCAAGGGACACATAAATGTATTGAAGCAATTTGGCCTAGAATTCTACAATATGCTCAATAAATAATATTTGTCATCTGCTATATAAAAAGCATATTATTGGGCACAGAGTTTAAAAGCAAATATGAGCAAAACATGGTCCTGTAAATAATCTAGACTCAAAATTATAATCTAGACTCAAAATTTAGTTTATAATGTAGGCATTGAATTAATAATATCACAAAATGCCCTAAGAGAAGCTCAAATAATGAGCTACAAGATTCAGAGGAGGACATGCCATTTCTGGTGGCTTGATCTGGGGACATGAGATTTTAGTTGTGCCTTGAGGTTGGATTGGATTTAATAGCTGAACACAGAAAGGAAGATGAAGTGGGAGAGAATCTCAATAGAGCGAATGACACTTGTTTGCATCTAAAATATCTCATTGATTTGCTTTTGACCATCACTGTTACTGTATTCATCAATACCTTAGTTACTTCTTACATATTCTATGGCAACTGCCTCCTTAACAAGTCTCATTGCCTTGCCTCTTCTGATTTATCCTTGGAAATATATTGCCACATATGTTATTCTACTACTAAAACACATTCAATAGCTTCTCATTGTATTGATTAAGTCCATTTACAAGGCCCTTCATAACCTGGCCCAATTCTACCAGTGGTGATTTTGTACCCCAGAGAACATTAACAATGCAATATCTGGAGACATTTTCAGTTGTCACAACTCAGGGGAGGGTGCTCCCTGCATCCAACAGGAGAGGTCAGGGATGCTGTTAAATAGTCTATAAAGCACAGAATAGCCTCCCCTCACAACAAGGAATTATCTGGCCCAAATGTCAATAGTGCTTAGGTTAAGAAACCTTGGTTTATATAGCAATTCAATTGTGTAATTATAACAACAAATACAACAGATTTTGGTAGAGACCACTGACTCTTAACAAACATAAAATTTAACTAGTGGCTATATAATCCCATGGGTAAGCAGGAAAATAATCTTTTAGCTATAAGTATTTAGCATGTCCTACATGTTAGCTAATATATTTATACAGGCAGGTAGTGCCATGTTTAACCTTGAGTGTTGTTTTAGTGGGTGTTAAGTAAGGCAGCTTTTACAAAAGTTGTATTTTCCTGAACAAACTACCTATCTTTCATTGTTGGACATTTGCATATCCCTTTGCTGTTCTCCCAGCTGGCAAACTTATGTGTATCTTTCAAGCCTCAGCTTAAATATCACATTCAAGCAGAAACTTGCCCCTGCTGTTTATGCAATCATTTGGCCTAACCATTTCTTAATACCTCACCTACAATATACTTCACAGAGAATTGTAATCATCTACAGTGTATGTTTCTTCTACAGTTAGAGCACACTCTTTGAAGAAAGGGTTCATGTTTTCATCTTTGCATCCCCACTACTTATAATAGTATCTGGCACATAAATAAGCAACCAATATATGTTGACTTAGTAAATAAATGGGGAGGGATGAAAAAATGATATGTATCCTAGAGACAGGGAATAGTCTGTTTTGGATGAAAAAGAAGGCATGAATAAAAGAATAGTAAAATATCAGACTGCAAAGATTTTTGTGAGTTACATTATTGAATGCTTTCAAAGCCTGGACTTAGTAGTTTATTCAGGAGGATTTAGAGAAAATAGAATGTGTTTTTCTATTAAGAGGTGACATAAAGTGAGATGGTAGAAACATTAATCTGGTGGAGGTATTAGAAAGTATTTGGTAATTACAAAGCATTTAGTCATTTAATAAAAATGTATATGGGCTTATATAAATATTGTGGTTTTTAGTGCTTTAGAGAGCATGTGAACTCAATCTGGGGTCACTCCCAAGCCTAGAAGAGAATGAGAAGGAGGCAGTAGAATATCATTATACTCATAGTACTTGTCCCAGGGGATCCATGTATTCTGCTGAAGAGTGGGAGTAGTTCAAAATGGAGAAATGGGGAAACCATGACAAACAGTCTGGATAATCATTAGAAATGATTAAAGTCAGGCTGCCCTAGATTGAAGAGTGTGTGCCTCTGCTCACAGGTATGCTTTTTTTTTTTTTTTTTTTTTTTGGTACATTCCATGGTGGGCATTGCTATTTGTATCTAGGTTATCTTAGAAGAATCTGGTAGCTCTTTTTTCTGCCCACTCAACTTTTCCATCTTCCTTTTCATAGCTACAATATTTCCTTTCCTTTGGCAGACTCCTCTCTTCTTTACATGGTCCTGGTACACATATTGATCATTGCATTCCTATCCTTTACCTTCCCAGGCACATAGTTGAATACATGAATCAGGCTGAGCCATTCGCGGTACCACATCCACTAGAACAGTTATTATTGACAGCAGTGTACTTATCAACTAAACAAAGCCAATCAGAATTATTCCCCAGAACTTTACAGTGGGAGGTAGATAGGAATGACTTTCTCATGCTTAGCATGCAACCTGTAAGAATGTGGATCTGAATTGTCAGTGGCCATCATTTCATGCATGGAGTGAGACTGCACAGAGTAGAAAATAAAGAAGCCAAACACAAAGAGAAGCAGAGAACAACAGCATCATGGTATTCCTGAGGCCCCTGACTCAGTCCCTGAATCACTGGTCTCTGTGGCTTCTAAGTTTATGATCTATCTCAGTGTGCTTCCTAACCAGATGAGTCAACTCGTTTCTCTTTTTCTTTCCATTAATTTGTGTTGGGTTGTGGTCATATGCAACCAAAGGGATCTTAACTAATAGAATTACCCCTTACCTAAGGATATAATAATGCAGGGGTGCAGGCATCTAGCAGTAGTCTGGGATCTGAAATATCAGCTTTTATGCTATACACACATTTCCCTCAGTATTCATTGGCGATGCAAAGTTAGGAATAATTCACCTTGGTTCTCTACCATCTCTAAATTTCCCCTCAAAATCCAGCAAAATTATTAAAAATCTAAAAATGAAAGCTTTAAATTCTAATAGCAAAAGAGTTCAAATCATTTAAAATATGAACAGACGTTTTCTCTTCCTTTATATTACCTCAGCAGTGACTCAGAGTGTGTATACATCCTAATGTAGTCTGCCCATTAGGTCCAGATGAGGCTTCCCTTATTGAGACACTTAACAACCACAAAGATAGGTTTTCTTCCAGTATCCCCACTCCCCAATAGGCAATGATGAACAAAAAGGACAGGATAACAGCAGAACCCACTCTGATTTGGGGAGGGGGAGAAGGGAGACAGCCAGTGGTCATTAGGCTGTGGAAGTTTTGAAATCCAACTGAGTAGACATTGGGAGTAGACTCTGGGTTGAGAGAGCTTCCTTAATTTTTTAGGCTGTGATGCTGTTTATAGGAGGCATCTCTTTGTCTATAGATGTTTGCAGGATGTATCCTTTTTTCTTCTTCAGTGGATCTGAAGTGGATATTGGAGGTACATGCCCTCCTTGGGTGCTGAATAGCTTTCTCAGGCCATTCACATGAAAACAGCTTGGAGGTTCAAGTCTTGCTTTCAATCAAATGCTTTTTTGGTCACGTTCCAGTATTTTTGGCAATGCAATCTATCAAGAGTAGGCTTTTGATCTGTATATCACAAGTAAATTTTACATACCAGTAATCACACTAAAAGCTGCTTTCAAAATAGGATTTTCAGATCTGCTTTATTTCTGTGCTTCTTCATACACGCGCCTTGCTTTTTTGAGGCTATCTTGGGGCTGTTGAGCTTAAATGGGAAGATTATACCCTTAATCTGAATTTGCCTGGAAGCACTTGAATGAACTAAAACTTTTTCTTGGGTATTTGTCACTCAAAGCCTTTTTAGTCCTGTTTCTTACTTTTGAGGTATAGAAGCAGTTGACGTTCCAGCTTGAAAGTCCCTGAATTTCTGGTCTTTCCCTACAAATTATCTTCCAGTCTGCTTTCCCACGGTCAATTCTTTCTGAGTTTATTTAAGAGCCACCAATGCGCAGTACTAACGTTCTATTTTCTACCCTTGTCTCTAAACTCCTGGCTCAATACCCATATGAGCTGACTTCCAAGTCACTGCATATGATGGTTTTGTCAAATATTTCACCACTGAAAAACACATCTCATTGTCATTTCAGCTGCTGATATCAGTTTCCTTGATGCTCATTACCCACTAAGCAAATTCATATGTTTTAGGTTGTTTTTATACCAACACCTCATATTTAGGTACTAGTTTTCTTATTAGGATAATTAATGCTAGCTGCCACAACAGACATTCTGAAATATCAGTGCTTATACAACAAAGCTTGGATCTTGTTTACACTGCATGCTCAGAGGAGTTGGTGGACATGATGATCCATGTAGCTACTCAGGAAACCAGGCTAATGGAGCTACACCACTGGGAACACCTGGAGTTTGAGGTCCCCCTGGCACAGGAAGAGAAGGATGAAGTTACACACTAATTTCCAACTCCTGGAGTTATAAACAAATAGCTTTTCTATTCATGGTCTATTTGCCTTAACTAGTCACCGGACTGTAACCTAATTGCAAGCGAGGTTGGGAAACACAGGGAGCATATGGAATAGTCAGTGAGTCCTGTCTCTGTCCCTGGAAACTACTGTGGGAATATAAAGATGTAAGAGGAAGACTAAGCATTAGCCAGGAATATCCTGGAAGGAAAGTATCAGGTAGTAATTAGTTATGTTCAACAAACATTTCCAGTTCTTTTCTCCAGCATGCTGTACTTCTCTATTTTCCTGGAGGTGGATTGGTCGTGTGCTTTGGTCATTCATTACTTTGGGCAATGAAAGGTGAACAGAATGAAATGTATTTCTTCCAGGTGGACTCCCTAAGCAATTTGTTGAGTACTAACTTTCCATCTGCCTCAATGACCAGTGGTGTTCCAATGACAGAGGTTGCTGCATTAGCCTGGGGACAAAAGCGAGCATGACAGGAAGCAGAAACTCAGCCAAATCACACAGACATGTAGTGACAATGTGAAATAAGTCCCAGTTTCAAGTCTCTGGGATGTGCATGGCTGTTTATCAGCAAAACAGGTTTCATTCCACTGTGACTGATATTACATGTTTTCATCTTTGTTTCTTTAATACTAGGGACTCAACAAATGACTGTTGAAGGGATTTTTAAGTGACTACTCTGCTTGTTTTACTACTATTTCCCTTGTGTACCTTGGTATCTCTTATTAGCAATGATGTTCCCAAGCAATATAAACAAATTTTCTAATAGTTCCCTGGATAGAATTCAAGCCAGTAGCCATTCACAACCTGGAGCTATAATGAAGAATATGAGCAGGGCCACCCATGGCTTCTCTTAGCCTTACTTTCAAAGCAACATTCTCTCTGCAAGTGAATTTTAGCAGACTGTCTTTCAAATACAAACCCTTTCATTACTTCTCTTTCTCATTTTCTCTCTCCTTTCCTTCTTGCCTCAATATTATCCTTCCTTCATTTTTTGGGGAGGAAAATTATTTCTTCATTATGATAACAGCACAATGCATATTAGAGTATTCTTAGGAAATATAAAGTGGCTTGATTTTACTTTTGGATTTAATTATAGGTAGAATTATAATGGAAAATTCACTAGGCTTGGATTCAGGAAATCTAGGTTTAAATTCTGTCTCTGCTACTTACTAGCTGTGGAAATTTAGTTAATTTATTCATCTGCAAAATGGGGCTAATAGGTGCTGGCTCTTCCACAGTGTTGTTATGAAAATAAAAATATAATAAAATATGATGGTTGTAACGGCTGTTTTAATATCACCATAAACACCAGAGGTACTGTTATCATAGAACGTTTTTTTCCATAACTTTTGCTTGTTTTTATTAAGTGCTTTTAAACTTGAGGAAACCCATGAGACAGACTTATCTGATTTCAAACTGTATTGATTCTCTACACTTGTCTGCTCTGTACAGGAGTTTAAGCACAATCATCTAAGAAGAAGCTTGGTTAAGGCAACTTTTTTTTTTTTTTTTTTTTTTTTTGAGATGGAGTTTCGCTCTCATTGCCCAGGCTGGAGTGCAATGATGCGATCTCGGCTCACCGCAACCTCCACCTCCCAGGTTCAAGCAGTTCTCCTGCCTCAGCCTCCCAAGTAGCTGGGATTACAGGCATGCACCACCATGCCTGGCTAATGTTGTATTTTTAGTAGAGACAGGGATTCTCCATGTTGAGGCTGGTCTCGAACTCCTGACCTCAGGTGATCCGCCCGCCTCGGCCTCCCAAAGTGCTGGGATTACAGGCATGAGCCACTGTGCCTGGCCAAGGCAACATTTTTTAAGAACAGCCTTTTACCTGCCAATTTGGGGTAAAAAACACATTGACTGAAATTTAAATATGGGATTTACTCAATCCAAAGAGATTTCGGCTTTTGAACTTCATACAGCAACAAAAAGATAAAATGGAAACGATTGAATCTGCACAAAGTTATGAGAACTCTTTGAGTTTAAATAGATAACAAGCGAAATTATGTTTACCAATAATTTTGATATTTACTTTCAATTCTTCTGACTAGGGAACTGGCAAAACTTATAGGTAGGTTGTGCTTGAAAGAACTGTGACTAGTAGTTCCTTCCTGTTGCTTTCCTGGTTCTCTTCTCTTTTGTTGTACCATTTTGAATCATCCAATGACTTTTGTGATCCTTGCTGTTGATGACCCACCAGTGTACCAAATGGTTTTTTGTTGTTGTTTTGATTTGGCTTGTTTTTTGTTTTTCGTTTTTTTTTTTTTGCAATTTAAAGGAATTTTCAGTCTTTACAAAGTAATTTTCTCAAACATTTTAAATAGAGTTCTTATGTATGGTTATTTTTAAAGAACTAAGCATTGCTGTTCTTAATTTCATATAATTCAAGGGAGATAGGTCAGATCACTTCTCTTGCCTCCTCAATCACTCTCAACTCTTCTATATCTTGTTTTCTGCCAGACAGGTTGACTCATGTGGACCACATCATAGGTTCCCACACCCTTTTCATTCCTACTGAGTTTGGCCAGTTTGCCAATGGGGAGCCCTGGCAGTAGATTGGAGGGAAGGGGAGTGAGGCCCCAGCACCCCTGCTGCAAGGTCTCTTCCTACTGGCTGTGTCTCTCCCACAGAATGTTGATTCCTGTAAGGCAGTAGGCATGACTCTGTGGATTCCTGTACTATGTCTGCCCCTCTTAATAGCTTAGGTATTAGGCTATTACTAATCCTTGGATGTATGGTTCCCATAATCCACATCTTTGCAAATAGTCTCTTTGTAAATAAACCCTCATGAAATTATTCTATTTTGAACTACACCATCTGTTTTCTCTTGGGATTGTAAGTAATTCAGTGGATGTCTCCGTTTGGATCTACTCTCCATGTTCCTACTTTCTCTTTTATTGTTGCTGTTGTTGTTGGCACTTTATGGGTATATGATGTCTGCTATGCATGCCCTTTCTGTGTATTTTTTCTATTTAGCATGATGTGTCTTTGTGTTCTCCGCCTTTATGTTCTCCGCCAAATGAGTGCTGTAATTTTCACATCTGTAATGTGTTTCTTTTTTCCTTTTATTTTAAAATAATAAAAAACCTACAAAGAATTAGCAAAGCTAGATTTAAGAGCTTTTTGATTCTGAACAATTTGAGCTAAGTTCTTGGTAAGAAGCCCCATAACTTCAAATACCTTAGTGAATATTTTATACAAATAAGTAGTTTTCTGTATAACCACTTAAACATTATCAAATCAGGAAATTAAGAAGGATTCACTATTATTACCTAAATCACAAATATCATTCAACTTTTTGCCAATTATCCCAATAATTTCCTTAAAAATAATTTAGTCCAAGATCACATGTTACAGTCAGCTGTTGTGTTTCTATTGTCTCCTTTATCAGGAACAGTTCCTCAGTCTCTTTTCACTTTCATGACCTGGACTTTTTATCACATTAGTCACCAAATCTGATTTATCTAATGTTTCTTTATTATTAGATTCAAGTTGTGCTTCTCCTAGGGCTGGAATACCACAGTAATGATTTTGTGTTCTTCTTGTTGCATCCAATTAGATGGCACATGCTTTCAATTTGTCCCATTACTGATGATGTTAACTTTAATAATTTGTTTAGGTGGTGTCTGCCAGATTTCTCCACTGTACAGTCACTGTTTTCTTCCTTATATTTAATAAGCATTTTGTGAATAGTTAAGCCTATGTAATATTTCATTTCTTATCAAACTTACATTTGGTAATTTTAGTATCTGTTGACATTTTTTGGCTGAATTAATTATTACTATGATGGTTGCCAGCTAGTTATCTTCTAATTTTACCATTTCTTCTGCATTTATTAGTTGGCATTCTACTGCAATAATTTATTCCTTCCAATTTATTTTTTTACTTATTTATTCATATCAGTATGGAGGTATAAATTCCTGTTTTATTCAGTAGGTTATTATTCATTCTGAGGCTTGGATTGTCCCAGATTCACCAGTGGGAGCTATTCCAAACTGGCTTTCATAATTGTTTGACCATTTCCTTGATATATTAAATAAAACATTCAGGCTCATCTTTAATTTTTCCTGCTCTCACCCTGAAGTTAGCCATTTCTCTGAGGAGCACTGGTTCCTTTTAGTGAAGAATTGTTTTTAGAAATCAAGATCTGGCACTGGTATGCTCACTGGTTTGGAAGTGTTATTGTATCCAGAGTCTGTCAATGGATAGAGCTAGGTAATATATGTAGGCATGTGTTTTTTATACATGCATACATTCACCAGTACATTAAATATCTATTTTTTCTTGTGGTACAAAATTTTTTTTGAGGTACAAAAAGAACTACCTCAAAATTTAGTGCTTAAAACATGGACATTAATTACTTCGCAGTTTTATCCAGAATTCAGAGGGCATGGTTCTGGCTCCATGACTCTCGTAAAGTTTCAGTCAAGATGTGGCCTAAGGCTTGACTAAGGCTGGGGGATCCATGTTCACAGTGGGTCACTCACATGTCTGAAGAGTCAGGGCTGGTTATTGGCTGGAGGCCTCATTTCCTCACGTCGTTGACCTCTCCATAGAGCTGCTTGAGTGTCTCATAAAATGGTGTCTGGTTTCCCCCAGAGGGATAGCCAGGAAGAAGCCAGAATGTCTTTTATGGCCTGGTCTCAAAGTCTCACTTTGTCATTTTCACAGTATACTATTGCTTACACGGGTCGACCCTGTTTAGTATGGGAGGTGTCTACACAGAAGTCTGAATACCTTGAGGCAAGAAAAATTGGGGACCATTTTAGAGACAGGCTACCACAATATCTATATTTACTTCTTTATCTCTATTTTGATATCATTCTATCTATGCACTTATCTATCAATTGATAAAAACTATGAGTTCATATCAATACCTTGAAATCCAATCCAACACCACAGGATTCATTCCAGTTTTTGCTTTTTTCATGACAATGAGAAAGCTGGTTCCCATTATGCTCATATACAGGTTGAGTATCTCTTATTCAGAATGCCTGGGACCAGAAGTGTTTCAGATTTCATATTTTTTTGGATTGTGAAATATTTGCATTATACTTACTAGGTGAACATCTGAAGTCTGAAAATTCAAAATCTGAAATCCTGTAATGAGCATTTCTTTTGAGCATCATGTTGGCACTAAAAACTTCAGAATTTTGGAGTTTTTACTTTTGGATTTGGGGTGCTCAACCTGTATTCTTACTTATTTATTTATTTTTTTGAGATGGAGTCTCGCTCTGTTGCCCAGGCTGGAGTGCAGTGGCACGATCTCGGCTCACTGCAAGCTCCGCCTCCCAGGTTCACGCCATTCTCCTGCCTCAGCCTCCCGAGTAGCTGGGACTACAGGCGCCCGCCACCAAGCCAGGCTGATTTTTTGTATTTTTAGTAGAGACGGCATTTCACTGTGTTAGCCAGGATGGTCTCGATCTCCTGACCTCGTGATCCGCCCGCCTCAACCTCTCAAAGTGCTGGGATTACAGGCGTGAGCCACCGCACCCGGCCTCATCCTGTATTCTTAATCTCCTGGTCCTATGCTCAGCTACTGCTACCCCTTCATGGGGACTCTTACCCAGTGGTAGGCCACTGTAGTCTCACTTCCCTCCTACCCCATATGGACTAGTAGCTCACTAAGACCCCACCTAATGGTTTTTGAATTGAATTATTCAGGAAGGAAGCTAAGTAGGTATGACTGTTTTTTGTTTCGAATTATGGCAATGTGAAGGTTTTATTATACTTATATTTGGACTAGGGAAACTTCTACCTTTAGTCTAAACTGAAAAATGCTCCTCACATCTATCCAGAGGTCTGAGAACTCTGTCACATTTTCTGTGTAGATGGGTCAGGCATTTACTCCCTTTGTGAACAGTTGCTTATTTAACCTGTCAAGGATATTTTATGTAGGCTACATCTACATCTTCTTACTGCCATTTCCTCCTTTCCCTTCCCTTCATTTTCCTCTCATTTCTTTCCTCTTCACTTCCTACAGCATTCATACACTCCCATTTTTTAGCTGCCTTTGCATAAAACTTATTACTGAGATTTATTAGCACACTCAAAGACATTGCTTGTTTTCATAGTAGCACCCAAGTTATTAATTGTATGGTGATAAAAAATCAAATCTCGGCCAGGCATGGTGGCTCACACCTGTAATCCCAGCACTTTGGGAGGCTGAGGTGGGCAGATCATGAGGTCAGGAGTTCGAGACCAGCCTGGCCAATACGGTGAAACCCTGTCTCTACTAAGAATACAAAAATTAGCCAGGTGTGGTGGCACGCATCTGTAGTCCCAGCTACTGGGGAGGCTGAGGCAGAAGAATAGCTTGAACCTGAGTGGGACGGAGGTTGCAGTGAGCCAAGATCACACCACTGCACTCTAGCCTGGATGACAGAGTGAGACTCCATCTCAAACATAAATAAATAATAATAAATAAATAAATAAATCAAATCTCCATTGATGCTTCATTTTAAAAAAGAATACATTAGAATGACCTTTCACATTTTAGCCCTTTATTGCAAATAAAAGTGCTTTGAGAACATGGCAATAGAATTTTTGAAAATGTCACCATTATTTTTAAGTCTCTGTTGAAGAACTTACTAGCGATCTAAGGACTTCAATTTCAGAATAAGAAATTTGAAGAAGTGAGGCAAGATTTCCAACACACTAAAAATGATTATCCCAACAATATACCTTCTCTAAATTACATGCTGATGAATCATACAAACTATTATTCCTACTTCGATCCTTTCATCTCCCCAGGAAGTTAGGGTGATTTACTAGATGAGACATTTCCTAATGGTTATGAGACAGAGGTTCTTGACATATCAGAGGAGCATAATCATTGATGAGCATGATATTTAGTCATAATGTCCTCTAACATAAAGAAAGATAATGGGCCTTTTTTTGCAAGATGTGAACTTGGAGATTGGGCTTGGTTGAATCACCCACATAATTGAATGAGGTTTGGGGACTTTGTATATGAGTTTTTTTCCTCTATTCATAGAAATATCAGTTTGTTATACCCCGTCTGTGGAATGATGTATGGCAGGGGTTACAACACACATGTTAGAGTCAGGGGACTGACACCTCTGAGCTAAAAATTTCTTACATCTTACTTGAGAATAAGATGTAGAGGAAGTCAGTAGAAGGACAGCCCACAGAGTGTGCACATGGGGGAATTCATGCTCAGTAGGTAGCCAGGGAAATATGGGCAAATTGTACTTAGTACACTTCATGGTCCCTGAGGTTAACGTTACACAAAGCTAATATGTAATGTCAGTTTTGTGCTGTGTAGAATTCACCATGCCTTATAAAATGGCCTACATTTTTTTGAGTAAGGCAAATGCCAAATTTTATCTAAAGTAATTCTTTAGAAAAATCATTTCAGCAAATTAGGCAAAGGATGAAGTAAGCAACCATAAAAGATAAACACTTTAAAATGTGATGAGTGGCACTTTAGAGGAGCACAGAAAAATTCCTAGATAACATAGCATGACAAAATTAACCACATAATAGAATATCGGGAGTTTCCAGATACCACTTTTATCCTGGGCTTCTGATTAAGTCTATGTACTAAGATTTTAAGAAATTAAACTAAAACTGGCTTTTGATAATGGTTCCTTCTGATTTTAAGAAGATAGAAAGCAGCAGTTCTCCAATATGAATTTTGACATACATTTTCTTCATCTAGTTACCCTAATTTTAGTTTTTCTGGATGCATTATTAAATGTGTTTTGAAGGGCAACGTAAAGAAAATACAAAAGGACCGAATGAATTATGATCTCACTCTGGGGGAGGGAAGGATTGGACGGGAATCTAAATCCCAGAGGTTCTTTCCCAGGAGTCATCATGGAAAAATTAAACACACACACACACACACACACACACACACACAGAGACAGAGAGAGAGAGAGGGAGGTTGGTTTCACTGTACTTTCAACAAGTCCGTCATTCTCTGTTTCCTTGAGTATGTGTTCATTATTTCACTTTTCTTTATAAGAGAACTAAAAGGAACAAAGTTAATGGAATTTCCAAATAAGATCTGCAAATGGTTAACAAAACAAAAATTTTAAAAATATATATTAAAATTGCTCTGTTTATGAAAAGAATCTTTTCTTAACAGGAAAGAAAACTATAATACATAGTTTAGCAGAAGGAGAATTCCATAGGAACAAAATCATTAGCGTTTTTTAACCTTGGAATGAGAGTTTGTCATTATCTTTCAAAGTATGAAACCAAAGTTTTCTATTTCCCAGTAAAATTTTTTTTGTGGCACAAAAATATTATTGGTCATTATAGCAAAGATTTATTGTCTTGTCTCTAGCCTTGGTTACTCCATCTTCTCATAACACCACCTTCATTTTCCTTAAGATATAATCTTTCACAGTTTATGTGGTATGGCTGGGGTGGACTCTCCCTCCCCCTTAGCTGTGAGACCCGAGCTTGACCAATCAACACATCCTATTCACCGGTCACAGTGATTGGTTCAGAGATTATCATGTGACCCAATTTAGGCCAATGAGAATTCTTCTGAAACTCAGTTGTACATGTGGGTAATAAGTTTTTCACTGCGATTTTTAGCTGTAGGATGATGAAGGAGGCCTGCAGGTACTGGGAACCACCACACAGGCAGAACCAGGCTGAAAATAGAGGTAGCAAAGAAGGAAGTGCTGTTAAGGGGAAGAAAAAGACTGAGTGCTAAGGGCCATATTTAATTTCTTTCACAGAACAGTTTTTTTTTTTTAAGGATTAGGTTGACTTTTTTTTTTTTTTTTTGAGATGGAGTCTTGCTCTGTCGCCCAGGCTGGAGTGCAGTGGCTCGATCTCGGCTCACTGCAAGCTCCGCCTCCCGGGTTCACGCCATTCTCCTGCCTCAGCCTCCCGAGTAGCTGGGACTACGGGCGCCCACCACCACGCCCGGCTAATTTTTTGTATTTTTAGTAGAGATGGGGTTTCACCGTGTTAGCCAGGATGGTCTCGATCTCCTGACCTCGTGATCCGCCCGTCTCGGCCTCCCAAAGTTCTGGGATTACAGGCGTGAGCCACTGCGCCCGGCCTAGGTTGACTTTTTTACAAAATAATTAGCAGATGGCAAATATGGGCTACATGTAATGTCAATATTGATTGTAAAGCAATAAGTAGTCAATTCATACTGAAGTTTTAAACCTTTTTGCCTTAACCTATGTGGATTTTTACAATTTAATTAACTAAAACATTTTAATACTTATTATGGACTAGTCACCATTTTAAACACTTTAGCAAAAGCAGCCCACTTAATCCTCAAAATAATCCCTTGGTATAGAAATTACTGACATCTTTATTTTACCATGGAGAAAGATGAGGCTCAGAGAGGTTATGTAACTTGCCCAAGATCTGGTCAAGAACTGGTTAATTAATAAGAACAGAAATGTATTTCTCACAGTTTTAGAAGCTGGGAAGTCCAAGATCAAGGTGCTGGCATTTGATGAGAGCCTTCTTGCTGTGTCCTCACATGATGAAAGGCAGAAGGCTAACAGAGGGATGAACTCCCCAAGCAGACCGTTTTATAAAGGCACGTAATCCCATTCACAAGGAAGGAGCCCTCATGGCCTAATCTTAAAGCACCTGTTTAAGGTTTAGGCTCCACCTTCTAATATTGTCACATTGGCAACACCTGAATTTTGGAGGAAACACATTTAAACCATAGCATCTACCTCTGGAGGTTATTCTGAGGATTTCAAATGGCAGTACCTAAATGGCATGTAGCAAAGTATACTAATTTAACTATTATTATGGATAAATCTCATCCTTTTTTGTTATATCTTATGCATGATTTTTTTTATTTATATTCCCCTTCTCAATATGTATGACTATTCTGCTGTCATTAAACCAGTGCTTTTATTATTTTCTCAAAAGTCCATTCTTTTAATTAAGTTCAGCCTTTTAATCATCTCTTATCCTAATTTGTTCTCCCAGTTGTTACAGGCTTTTCTTTTGGAACAACAAATAAAAGGATGGGATACAGAAAAAATGAAGTCCTTGACCCACCTTTTTGTCTCTGTCTTTAGAGAACTAACCTTTAGATACCCAGTCATTTCCTGTTCCCATAGAAGTTGAGGGATATTGGTGTCATGTTTGTTCAGCACTTTAAACCATCTTCTTTGGGAGGGACTGGACTACTAACTATTTGTTGGTGAGTTGCCTCTGATCTCATAATTACAAATAGGAAGCCAGTGTAAATGTTAGCTCAGTTTTCAAGGGCAAAGGCCAAGAATCAATCACATTAAATATAATTTAAAAATTCTGCTAAAAACAAGCAATGAGGAAAGGATTTTCTATTTAACAAATGGTTCTGGGAGAACTGGCTAGCCATATGCAGAAAATTGAAACTGGACCCCTTCCTTACACCTTATACAAAAATTAACTCAAGATGGATTAAAGACTTACATGTAAAACCCAAAACTATAAAAACCCTAGAAGAAAATCTAGGCAATACCATTAAGGACATAGGCATGGGCAAAGATATCATGATGACATTGCCAAAAGCAATTGCAACCAAAGCAAAAATTGACAAATGGGTTCTAATTAAACTAAAGAGCTTCTCTGCACAGCAAAAGAAACTATCATCAGAGACAACAGGCAACCTACAGAGTGGGAGAAGATTTTTGCAATCTATCCATCTGACAAAGGTCTAATATCCAGAATCTACAAGGAACTTAAACAAATTTACAAGAAAAAAAAACCAACCCCATTAAAAACTGGGCAAAGGACATGAACAGGCACTTCTCAAAAGAAGACATTCATGCTCCCAACAAACATATGAAGAAAAGTTCAACATCACTATCATTAGAGAAATGCAAATTAAAACCACAATGAGATACCATCTCACACCAGTCAGAATGGTGATTATTAAAAAGTCAAGAAACCACAGATGCTGGTGAGGCTGTGGAGAAATAGGAACAATTTTACACTGTTGATGGGAGTGTAAATTAGTTCAACCATTGTGGAAGATGGTGTGGTGATTCCTCAAAGATCTAGAACCAGAAATACCATTTGACCCAGCAATCCAATTACTGGGTATATACCTAAAGGAATAGAAATCATTCTATTACAAAGATGCATGCACACGTATGTTCACTGCAGGACTAGTCACAATAGCAAAGATATGGAATCAACCCAAATGCCCATCAATGATAGACTGGATAAAGGAAATGTGGTACATACACACCACAGAATACTATGCAGCCATCAAAGGGAACGAGATCATGTTCTTTGCAGGGACATGGATGGAGCTGGAATCCATTATCTTTAGCAAACTAATGCAGGAGCAGAAAACCAACCATTTAATCTCACTTATAAGTGGGAACTGAACAATGAGAACACGTGGACACAGGGAAGGGAACAATACACACTGGGGCCTGTTGGGAGGGTGGAATCGGGGGAAGGGGTGCATTAGGAAAAACAGCTAATGCATCTTGGGCTTAATACCTAAGTGATGGGTTGATAGGTGCAGCAAACCACCGTGGCACACGTTTACCTATGTAGCAAACTTGCACATCCTGCACGTGTACTCCAGAACTTAAAAAATTCTGCTGCTCTGAATGACTAATATGAAGTATTTAACAATATATAATAATACAATACTGTTGGCAAATCTGTGCAGAGGCAAAGCGTTATAGATTGTGGTTGTTTAGTTCCTGTGCATTGTGGGTCACAAGCAGCCAAACTAAGTGCTTCAGAATATTTCCCTAAACTCAGTCCAGGGTTGGACACTTTGCACTCACAGAGAAAAAACAAAATTGGCTTTTTCCCTTCCCCAGCTCTGAGAAAAAGATCTGATCTACTCCAGAAGGAAGGCTTATGGTAATTATAAGTAGTCAATTGAGTACTGAATTATACCCATTGTTTTAGTCAGCCTGGGCTGCCATAACAAAATACCATAGACTAGTGACTTAAACAAGAACAATTTCTCACAGTTCTGGAGGCTGGATGTCTGAGATCAGGGTGCCCAAGTGGTTGGGTTCTGGTGAGGACCACTTCCTAGCATGCAGATAGTTGCCTTCTTTCTGTGTCCTCACATGGCAGAGATAGAGTGAGCTCTTGTCCCTCTCTCTTCTTATAAGGAAAATAATCTCATCATGTGGACCTCACCTTCAAGACCTCATCTAAACCTAATTACCTTCGAAAGGCCTCACCTCCAAATATTATCACATTGAGGGGTAGGGGTTCAACATAAGTTTTGGTGGGGGACACAGATATTCAGTTCATAGGACTCACCTTTCTCCTCTTATGATTTTCTTAGAGCAGGAGTGAACGTTTATTTAAAAGCTTTAGAGCAGGAATGAAAGGAAGTAAAATAGACTTGGAAGAGGACTAAGTGGGTGCCTTGAGAGAGTCAAGTGTGTGGTTTGCCTTGGGGTTTTATATGTCGGCATGCTTCCGGGTTTTTTTTTTTTTTTTTTGGAAACGGAGTCTTGCTCTGTCACTCAGGCTGGAGTGCAGGGGCGCGGTCTCAGCTCACTGCAAGCTCTGCCTCCCGGGTTCACGCCATTCTCCTGCCTCAGCCTCCCGACTAGCTGGGACTACAGGCGCCCGCCACCACGCCTGGCTAATTTTTTTTTATTTTTTAGTAGAGACGGGGTTTCGCAGTGTCAGCCAGGATGGTCTCGATCTCCTGACCTCGTGATCCACCCGCCTCGGCCTCCCGAAGCGCTGTGATTACAGGCGTGAGCCACCGCGCCCGGCCAGGGGGTCTTACATCCCTTCTCCCTGATTCTTCTTGTGACTTTCTATAGAAATCAGCTGTCGAGATCAATTTGAATATAATTATATTCTACCATAATTGCATATGAACTTAAAAGTTTACTTCCTCTGAACTTTAAATCAAAGTCATTATTAAAATTACTCAGTTCTAACATTTAATGACCTAACTAGATCTTGGAGTTGGACTGAAGAAAATTGACCTAATATCTTTTTTGTCCTTAAATATTAAATTTAGTATCTTATATTTTCTCATGTAGTTAAGAAATATTAAAAGAAAATACTTTCACTTGAGTGTTTCATCTCATTGCTAACAAGAAATATTATGAAATGAACATCACTCTTTCCTCTGAGGAATTCTGTAGCCATTACTGGAGGCAGGATGTGGTGTTAGATGGACAAACATGACCTCATGATCCCTCTGCTAATGTGAATCTTTGTGAAAAATTAAGCATAGTTTTTAAACAATCGGTTTAAGGTTTAAGTGCATTGAGGTAGATAAAATGGGATCACCACCCTGCCTCAACTTGGCACCAAGTTGTCTTTGAAACCATGAGTCATCCTTCCTCTTACAAAGTGAAAATGCTCTTAAACAACTCGTTGCTTAGTGGCTCAGAAATAATTTTGAAAAACTGATGACAATGCCCTCAATTATTTTGTGAAGACAACAAACTCCTCTGATTTTTCCAAATGTGAGGGGTCTTTTCTAAGTCTTTGTGGGTTTTTTTAGACCATGAGCTGGCATAGATTTTTTTTTTTTTTTTTGATTGGGGTGTTGTCTTGGATGTGAGGTTTTAATTTTCATGGACAAGACTCTTGGGTCTCCAGATGCCTTAAAATGGAATCATTAGTGAATTAAAATAATGTAGCTCTCCAGAGTATGATTTGCTTCAGCTTGCTACGTTGTTCAACTCTGAGAAATAAGATGAAGCAGTAGCTTAAGATGAAAACTTTCAATCTGCAGTAATGTGTTTACAGACCTATTGTTTCAATAGAAAGAAAACAGAGGTCAGAGAGAGTTGCTTAACTTACTCAAACAAAAATTAAATACACACACACATAGACACACACACACAAATATACACATCCTATTTTGTTAAGGACAATGAGGAGTTTCAAAGTGACTTAATTATTCTCTGTGGGTCAATAAATTTATTTATTTTACCTATCTCATCTCTCCTTTTTTTTGGCAATTGACAGATTACTTCATGGAACCGTGATATAATTTGGATAGTAACAGATTTTATAGATTAATGAAGTAAGTCTGTGGTAAGATGTGAATTACTTTTTATAAAAACAAGTGATCCATGTACCACCAGAAAAATAGACTAGCAGAAGACATCTAGTAGTATATATTATACTCACCAATGTGATAGCCTAAACAAACACAACCTACCCAGAGTGATGCAGTATTACAGCCAGTCAGTATGTCAGGGCTGTGGTGAAGCTGGGGAGAAATGATGTGTGGAGATTCAAAAAGCAAGGTAAATTCTACCATTGTCAAAAATTTATCAGTAGGAGCTCAGGGAAAGGAATCATATCCTGTGAAGTACATTTCCAGGTGTAAGACATGGTCCTACATCCCAGATGGGCTAGACTACTAAGAAGGTAACCAAAGCAAGAACTTAAACACAGAGAGTAGAACAGGGGTTGAGTTACCAAACAGGTGTCAACTGGGTTTTACCAACAGGGCAGAAGCTCCACTCCACCAGTCAGTCAGTCAGTCAGTCAGTCAATCAGCAAACATTTATTGTCTATGTGTATGCCACCAATATATTAGATTCTAGGGCATAAAATAAAGTAAGATATAGTTGCTGTCCTTTAATTGCTCACAGTTAGAGACTAGGATACAAGTTCAAGACCTGTCTAGGAGCGAGAGTCACAGGATGATGAATGCTAGAATAGAGAATCAACGTGATTTACATCTTTTCTGCCAAATGTCAGAATTGGTCTTAGAGATGGGGTATAAGGGATGGAGTCTGCAAATGGGGATCCAGTAATTCTATTTATGGGTAAACGAAGGTTGTGGAAGTCAGGAGGAGTAAGGGCCTGCCTCTTCTGGAACAGCATATGCAAGAACATAGAGATGGCATTTTCAAGTCTTGGCAGATATTTCCTTGCTCTGAATCCTATCATAGCTTGAAGAGAGCAGGTGAAGGGCTATGAACAGTTGTAGTTCTCTTTTGCTCTCAGCAAACAGGGACTTCACACATTTTAGTTAATCTGAAGATCAAAGAATATCATGGGAGAAAATATGTTAAAAGCAAAACAATCCTTTTGAAATTGTGGGAAACCATCCGAGGAAAGACAAACATGTTTTTCCTCTATTAGATCATTTCTCTAGAAAGGAAAATCTTGATGATTTACTTACCTTCTAAGTGATTTTTAAATAATTAGTACCCATATGCGATTTCTGTCTTTATTTCATTATGACACTTTCTTGAAACCTATTGTTTACCTGAATTCTAAGGATGCTACCAAAACAAATTTGTTATCTTACATCCTATGGGATAAGGTTATAAAACAATGTAACCAATATTAGCAGATTTCCTTATTCCAGTCTTCCAAATTTTGAGTTTAGGTCATTGTTAAGGGGTCTATTAGGAAGCATGCAGTCAACTCTGACCTAGGAATCAGGAAATTGGGTTTCAATCCTGTCTTTCCCTTTCTTGCTGTGTGACATTGGCCAAATCTCTTAATGGGAATTGGTTTCCTCATCTCCAAAATGCTTAGTTCATGCAGATGTTATAAATCTTAAATGAAATGATGAGGACATTAATACCAATACTTCAGGTTGGAATCTACAACCTCTCCAAATGCCATCCCACCTTTCCCTCAGCCTCATTCCCACATGATTCCTCTACATATCCTCCTCCTCAGCAAAACAAGAAAACATTTGATTGACCCTGGGCACTCTTGTTTAGAACGTTTCCCTTCTATTTTCATTCAGGAACACTTTTATTATTTCCCACTACCTAGAAAATAATGAATGAGGATACAAAGCGACTTTTCTCACTTGTTTTCTTGATGAGTCTGGTCCAAGTAGAGGAGCTGGTTACCTTTTTTCTGAAGCATCTGACTTTGGCTTTAGCCAAAATTTAACATTTGTTTCTCTCTCTTTTTTCCTTAGTTTGGGCAGATCAGAAAGAGTGGTTTTAATAGGGTACTTTACAGTTAGCAACTTACTTGAAGAGCTTCTATGTTAAAATTAGTGCTTCTGTCAGAAATAGATAAAACATTTAAAATGTCTAGAAATATTTCAGTTTATTTCGAATTATTGAGGGACTAATGGGTTATTCTCCATCAAAGTTCCTCAGGGACATACTGCTCTAATTACATGTATTGATTATTCTATTTTTCTGTATGCTTCTTAAGTAGTAATGATTTTTTCCAGAATATGCCTCTCTTATGTTTAATTGTTAATAAATATGTTACTAACAAAGTAAAATTATTTATTGAGAATCACAATTATGTACCAGATATTTAAAATAATATCGGTATGACTAGCCCCATTATAGAATATTAATCAAAGTTCAGAAAGGCTAAGTAAATTATCCAAGTTCAACCATAAATATTATTTTCCTGTTGGGGTTCAAGCACAAGTCTACCTTACTCTAAAATGCAAACTTTTTCTATAATACCTTGAGGCAAACTTCAAATTATAACCTCAAAATGCTTGACTTACCTGTCTTAAATGAGGAGATATTTTTGTCTCCTGGGCTTGACACATACTTGGTGCTCAATGAATATAGAATAAGTGAAGAAATGAGTCACACTTATACCCAAAAAGAGCTGTGTGTATATTTTAGAAAGACACTAGAAGCTCTTGGGAGCATGTGGGCAGTTGTGGCTGCTCCTGAGCTGACACTAACTGCTCATGACTCCTCTGTGGGAGAAGTAGGTGGTTTCCTAGAGGAAGAAGTTTGGGTAATGAAGCCACAGAGATTTGCTGATACATTTGCTAGGCACAACTTCTGGTCATTTAGAAAGCTATTTTGTGGCTTCATCAATAAGGTATTCCCCAGCTGTGTTACTCCTTCGCATTGTCATCTCTTCCCCTGGAATTGAAGGCTTCCTGGTCCGAGGCAAGGAAAATTATTCCCTCACTGCCAACCCTGATCTCTGGCTGCAGTAATGACCAGAGGAAGTAAGTAATATCGGGGAATCAATTTTTTTTGTATGGCATGGGATATAACTAATCCTTTGATTCTGAAATGTCATTGGTGTGTAAGATTATCTGAGCATTCTCAGTAATAATGGGTACTACTGTTTGCAGAAATTAACAGATGGAAGCTGAAGTTCTCATTACCTGGGAGTTATATTTTCTTTCATGAATAGTTTATTATTTTCTGATTATAAAATAATATATAGGTGTTAAAGAATATAATAAAGAGAAAAGTTGAAAGAAGAGAAAAATATGATTTAAAATTTTACCACATTAAATAAGACCACTATTGCTAACATTTTGGTAGATTTTTCTACTACCCCTGGCATTTTTTGGTAGTTGATATTATATTATACATATAAGTTTTACTTCTTTTTTTGTCTGTTCACTTAGTATTCTGTGAATACTTTTCTAAGTGATTAAAAATGTAAAAACTCTTCTAGATAATTTTTTACTTGATGTTATAGTTACCCTCAATGTTACTGTAAAGGCTCTTAAATATAAATGCATAATGATTATATACAATGTTCTTTTCTATAAATTAGCCATATCTGTCCAAGTCACATACCTTGTTATTCATAGAACTAAGATTAGAAACAATTTGCTCTTATTAAACTAAAGGAATAAACAAAGTAAATTTTCTTGGTTTAGTTTTTTCACATTCTTGATGAAGGCTAATATTAAAAATAAAATTGGGATTTTGATTAAAATTAAAATTATGTACTCTTAAAGAAGTGCTTCACTTAGTATATTCAGTCATTTTTTTCAAGGTTCCCACACGATCATTCTGTTTTTAACGAGCTGAATGCAAGGAAAGAACAATGCCAATAGTATTCTCTACTGGGATTTATTTTGCCTGTTAAAGAATACATCACCTTTGTGTCTGTATCAAATGGAATAGAAGCAGATTTTTACTGACAAATGATATAATATTATGGCATCTGCTATAGGTTTATAGAACTGGGTTATGTTGTGGTTTTAATTATAACAATTTGATGTATAGTTTGAGTATGAACACTGAGATCTCCCCTTCCAAACTTTTCTTGTCATTTTTTACAGATGAAGAAATAAGAATGTGGAAGCACAATCATTTGTCCGAGGTCACAGAGGGAGATGATTACACAGCTGGAATGTAAGCCTCAGTACTTTACTGAATCCTTGGCTTTGTCCATGGGCCCAGCTACAGGCATAAAGCTTTTCTCTTCCCCAGCAGTGACTTCGAGTACCAGCTTTCAGATTTATTTGACATTGAATCTAAGCTTTGTGACCAGTATTTAGCAGGAGAAGAAGGGGAGGAATTACTTATCCTTTGGCATACATTAGCATGCAAATAAATCCTTTCTCTGCATTGTGGAAGGGTCTGATATTATCACATATACAATGTATCTTTTATCAATGGTCTTGAATACAAATATTACTTTGAAGAATCCAGATTTAGAGGCCTTCTCCAAACATTTGCATTGTTTCTTTTCCTTAGGATCAGAACTTCCACCTATTGTCATTTTAAGAAAAAAGATCATGAATTAATTTATTCATTATTTACACCCTTATATTCTCTCCCAAATGTTTTAATATGGCTTACATTGTATACATGTACACAATAAATCTTTATATTTAAATAAGTTATAATCACAGAATGAGAATATTATTACAACCACTCATTCAAATAGCTTGATTATATCATTGAGCTTTTCTTTTAGTTCTGGGTTTTTTGCTGTCTAGTTTAAATCAGAATGGCATCTGATTTAATTAATGGAAACCTGAGTTTATTTGATTAATGGAAACAAGATGATTTCAAGTGTGATACACTTTTTCTGTACTAATGTTTAAGATACATTTATTACAACTGGCCACTTCATAATGGGCCATAAGCATTGTTTAAAGACAATGGCTACTACTGTTTGAAAGCTAAGGAAAGATCCAATGCTACCAGATGTATATTGGCTGAGAAATGATCAGCTGAAACTACAGGCTGAAATGCTGTACGAGGTAGGCAATAAAATTAGAGAATGTTTGCCGAACCCACTAAGCAGCAAAGAGGACCCAGCTTAGAAGTAATGTAAATTTTAAAGGTCCTTACCAGTGGCAAGCTAATTTGAAATATTAGAAGTCATTATTTGTTTTATGTTTCTCTCTCTAGCAGTATAGTTTTTAACCGGCTTGTAAGAGCTCTTTTGTTAGTAATGATATCGACCCTTCTTCTCTAAATTAGTTGTTTGCTTATTTATAATTTCTGAATTTTTCTCAAACATAACAGTGATTCTGATGCAGTGGTTCTCAATCAGAGGTAGTTTTGTACGCCAAGGGACATTTTGGCAATGTCTGGAGACATTTTTGGTTGTCAGAACTAAGAGGACTGTGCTCTGGGCATTTAGTGGTTAGAGGACAAGAGTGCTGCTAAACATCCTATAATGGACAGGGTGTCACCCACAACAAAGAAGTATCCAACTCCAAATGTCAATAATGCTGCAGCTGAAAAACCCTGGTCTAAGGACTCATCATCCTGGTGTATTTTTTTTTTTCCAGTGGTTCGGAAGAATGTGAAGAATTCTGCCAGAATTTTTCAAGATATTCCAAGTACCTATTTATTTTATAATCCTTGAAGACTTACTAGGTACCCATAAACTGGTTGAGGAAAGCCAGTTTCAAAATAAATATGAAATCATGTTTATTTTTCTCTGATTAATCAAGGTCATCATGTTTTTAGATGCCCTGCAAAGAAAACTGGTCAAAATGTAAGACTGACCCTCACATTAAATCATCCAAACTAGTAACACTCCTCTAAAAGGCTTCCCTCTTGGAACATTCTTGACTTTCACATAATCAGTAGGCAACCTCCTTAGTCAAGGAGTCCTCTCTAACTGGCAAACCTATCATTTGGAAGAAGAATCTTTTCTTCCTCCTTGCTGGCTTTAGTTTCAGACAGCTAATTACAAGTCCTTGTTCCTCCATGACCTAGACCTGTGACTTAAGGCAAATTACAATACCTTTTATTCATGCCTAATTTTATTTAAAGATTTGAAAACTGTATTGCAATATAACTGACATACAATAAATTGCACAAGGTGTACAATTTAATATGTTTGGATATATGTATACACTTAAAAAACTTCACCACAATGAAGATAACAAACATATTCATTACCTACAATGAAGATAAAGAACATATTCATCACCTGCAAAAGCTTCATTCGCCCCTTTGTAATACCTTCCATTTGTCCCTCCCTGCCTCCTCTCCTTGTTCACAAGCAACTACTCATTTGCTTTCTGTCACTATAGATTAGTTTGCATTTTAAAAGAATTTTATAAACAGGAAGAGTCATACAAAATGTCTTAGGGAATTTTTTTCACTCAGTATAATTATTTCAAGATGTATTCCTGTTGTTGAGTGTATCAATAGTTATTTTTACACTCAGTAGAATTCTGTTGTATGGATAAACCCCAATTTATTTATCCATTCACCTAGTGGTAGACATTAGGATATGATACTTTTTCTTTCATAAAGTTTTTCACTATCTCTTGATGTTTACTTTTGTAAATGACTGTTTTTCTGAGTGCACTGAGTGATAACCAAGCAAAACTCTTTGAAAATCTCAAACAAAACTCTTTGAAAATCTACCCACCAAAAATATTGCTGAAATATAAAGTTTTTGTGAAATTTGACACCTCACTTTGGACCTCAAAGATATTGGATAAACATGAAAATGACTACTTCTAGTATCACAAAAACAATAAAAATAGAAGAAATAATTATACTACTAACTGCCTAAATCATCAGCCATTTTTCTTACATTTTTTAAAGCAATTGGTCTTCTCAGATTCTCAGTTTGAGGGAAGGAGATTTCTTCCCACTTGGTAAGTGGGAAGCAGTAGGTAAGATAAAAATCACTCAGGAAATGTGAAAAGACTTGGCTTAAGTTGGGTAACTGTGCAGCTGAAAATTAGAATAATAAACTGCCTTTTTAACCTGGATGAAATTTTTTTAACGTTTCATATTTCAGCATTCTAGAACTCTTTTGGAGGGCTTCCATCTCTCCAATTAGTTGCTAGTAAAATACAAAAACTCTGCTTCTTGCAAGGTGTTCGCTTTGGAAGACATTGATTAACAATTAACCAGGAAAAAGGAACACTCTTTTGATCTTACTAGTTCACCTTTCTTAAGCTGATTTAAGAGCTCCTCATCATGGTGCCCATGAGTGCTACATCAAATAATACACTTCAAAGCCCTAAAATACTAAGCAATTTCTGGTTAATAAGGAGTTTTTGAACAGAAGGAAATCTGTAACACTGTGAGCTTTTCGGTCTGGGAGTTAAGTAGATATAAACAGGACGAGGAAAGAATACACAATAAGCAACTTATCTCGTTAATTTTCCACACATTCCTAGACATGTGTGAGTGGATAACCTGGGCTTTTATTGTCCAACTGTCACTTTCACTGCATCAATTTAAAAATACAGCCGAAGAGCATGTTTTATTTAGAGTTTGTTTTTAAAACTAGCCAGTTAAATTGATCAGTTGTTAGATCTGACTTGATTACATCTAAGATATTCTCACAGGAAACTGATTATGATAAGAACTGAAGTTCTATCATCTGCTTATGGTAACTTAGCACAAGAAGCATTTTTTTTAAAGGCCCCTTTCTTATCTTTTATTATTTGAAAATGAAAAACATATTTTTCTAGTATTACTGAGAAACACCAAAGGACCCACCCAACTCCCAGGCTACTCACTGTTCTTTCTCTTAATTGCTTTTGCATCATGTCCAAGTCTGAGCATTTGCACTGAACACATGCTTGATAAACTCTGCTGGCTAAGATGCTTGTCTGTTTTGCATTCCTCAGCCTGTGAAGGACTTTTTTCTGCTTCACATACCTAAAGGGGCAAAGGTCAAATCCCCTCAGCTGCAGATGAGGTCATCTTGCTGATCTCCTGCAGCTGATCACAATAAAAACAAGTTCTCCCATGTGATCCATCCTCCCTATTTAGGAGCAGTGATGTCATCTCTAGTGAGACAGGATGAGACATGCAACTTGTTTTAAATTGAACTACATAAACTTTTCTTCTGACTTCACTGCAACCTTTTATTTACATTTTAGCAAAAGGATTAGTTTGGTCATCGCTTCAAACTAAAAAAACACCCATAAATGAAATAGAGGGAGATTATATTTTGTAAGTAGTCATTCACATTAAGTTGAGCCACATGAAATCGCCATTTTTCTATGTAAAACGATTGGATATTGGCAATCTCATGGTTCGTCCTAATACTTCCAAAGCACCTACCTCCTAGAATACTAAACAAGTTCTAGAGTCAGGCAGACCTTAGTTTGAATTCCAACTCTGCCATTTACTAGCTGGGTGATCTTAAAAGTTTAGGGTAACTTTCAGAACCTCACTTTACTAAATTAAAAAAAAATGAATAACATAATATGTACCTCACAGGGTTAGAGCTAACACGTGTAAAGTCCTTAGGAAATCATTTGCCTACAGGAGGCACTCAATCCATGCTGTTAGTAACAATAGAATTAATACTGGTAGTGTAGTAACATAGGTCCCTTAGCCAAAGCCCTAGGTTCAGATGTGTTTCAGAGCTCATAACTTTTCTGATTTTAGAAAAATCAGAAAAGTTATGAGTAGTGCTTATACTACTGTATGCTACTGTATACTTATTATATAGTAGTATAATATTATAGTATTATAATTATAGTATAATATTATACAGTACTATAATATTATAGTATTATATAGTAGTAGATATATTAGATACTGTGAAGATATTACGAGTAGTGCTTATACTACTGTAGTGCTTATACTCAGGACTAGCTACATAATTTACAGGGCTCTGTGGTGGCGGTGGGGAAAGCAAGGCATCTTGTTAAAAAATTATTAAGGATTTCATGATGCCACAGCAGAGCTTTTAGCCAAGTGCAGGGTCATTGTTAAGTGTAGGGCCCTGTGTGACTACCCTGTTGTTCACATACTATCTCAGTATATACCCACAGTGTTACAGATCTTTTAGAATTTGTCTAGTACGTTTTCCAGTTTTCACCAGGAATCTGCCTCCCCACCCCCCAGAAAAAAGTGAATAAAAAGAAAGGAAAAAGAAAACAAATAAATAAAATATATGTATACCCACAGCAAGGTCTGAGGACAGTATTCAAACACATTAATGCTTCTCTAGGAAAATGTTTGAATATTGACACTAAGTGGAGTACATAAAGACTGTAAATATCTTCCTGTCAGTTCAGGTCAGATTTACCACCAAATGCGTTTACCACAAACTTAGGAAAACCTTGCAGTTTTCAGAACATTTTGGACCTGGAATTTCAGTTAAGGGATTGTAGTGGGGTTTACATTGTGTTTTCCAGGCTAGCCACACATTGGGGGTTTATGTAAAAGACCTGAAGGTCAATCTGAGAATATTGAAGCCAAGGGCAATTGGGTTCCAATCCTGTTTTGACACATAGTAGTTGTGAGACTTTAGGCAAGACAGTTTGGAGGCAGGGTTATAGTGTGGTTCCCTAGGAGCCTTGGCTGAAGGGATGGGAGGGAAATCACAGCCTTCATTTATTGGTGGATGGATGGGCAGCAAGCTTCTAACAACAACAATAAACATAACCAAATGATGCCCACCACCCTAAAAAAGCAAACCCAACAATTTGACTTCCTCTTCTACTTTATTTAGAGTTCTGCCTTCACTTGCCTTCTTCTGATGCCTCTCATCATGGTGTTAACTGTCATGCTAACATATTTTCTTTACAAATGCGCTCTTAATACAGAATGTGACCAGGGAGTGAAGCTGTGTGATATGGTTTGAATCTATGTCCCTGCCCAAATCTCATATCGAAATGTAATCCCCAACATTGGAGGTGGCGCCTGGTGGGAGGTGATTGAATCATGGGGGCAGACCCTTCATAAATGGTTTAGCACCATCTCCTTGGTGTTGTTCTTGTGATAGAGTTCTCAGAGACCTGGTTGTTTAAAAGTGTGTTGCTCCTCCCTCCTGACCCCGCCACTGCTCCCACCTTGCTAGACGCCTTGCTGTCCTTTTGCCTTCTGCTGTGACTGGAAGCTTCCTGAGGCTTCGCCAGAAGCAGAAGCCACTATGCTTCATGTATTGCCTGCAGACCCATGAGCCAATTAAACCTCTTTTCGTAATAAATTACCCAGTCTCGGGTATTTCTTTATAGCAGTGTGAGAATGAACTAATACACTGTGCCTCCTGTCTAAGCATCCATCCCAGCTCTGTCTTTAGCCAAAATTTGAGTCTGTGGAATAATAATGGTTGCCATTTATTGCAACTTACCATTTTGGTGAACAAAGGGCAGTTCCATCCATGTATAGTAGGGGCTTGGAATCAGGTTTCTTATTGGAATCTATGGTGTATTTATCAGGAGCTATATATACTTGTATTATCCTACAATGACTCAGTGGAATGATTCCTGAGGCAAGCAGTCTTAATGAAACCAAGTTGATTTTTCTCACAATGCAGAAAGAAATCAGATTAATTTGACATGTATAATATTTATTGTTTTATTAATTATGTAAACTTCTTAGGATATAAAATAAGTGGACAGAATTTTTAAAAGTTTAAGAGGATGGGATTTTAATGGAAAACCGCAAAACACTTGAACAGAAAGAGATGCACAGACGTACACTAGAAAAAATACTATAATATCTTTACAGATTAAGAAATAAAATAGTTGATAGAATTGTCCTAGTGGATCATGAGACAATGAAATCATTTCAAGCATGCTGGAGTGAGAAAAATAAGGTCAGAACCTGTATTTCATCCATTTGCATCCTAGAAAATGAGTCTGCCTAAGAAAGCAAGCATGACCAACTCCAATTATTTTTTGCAAGCGGCATGTGCAATCGTGCTATCATTCAATAGAAGTTCAAAGTAGGAAAGTGTCTTTTTTGGTTCGGAATACACCAAGAAATTTTCAGTTGAAACAACTGGATTGTTAATCTGAATGAAAATATTCAGAAATGAGTGTGTTTACCGTAAATTATCTAAATTCTAGATGCAAAATATCTGAATGTAAGTTATCCATGTAATAAGCAGAAGTGAGTATAAATAATACAATCATTGAGACTGAGAAAGAGGTGGGTTATTTGATAAGAACTGCAGGTGACTACTTTTCCCAGGAAAGGTATGCCCTTCAGTAACCACCTACTTACCATGTCTACACTTACTTTTCGGAGGGAATAGCAGACTCTTCATAACTACTAGAGCCCTTTCTTATTTTGTGGGAGATATGAGATGCCATGACTCCCTTGAAAAATCTGCACTTACCTTTTGTGGGAGGAGTCTCATGCTTCACAATGTCTAGAGATGTGGAATTTCTAATTTTTTTTTTCTTGTTTCATGGTCTTCTTTCCAATCTCTTAATATGGTATTCATTTTACTCTTTAAAATTCCTTCCTTGATTTTACCTGCTATTTGTACAGTACCTGTACAAGTTTAATAATAAGAATAGCCATGCTTATATCACATGGACTGGTGCTAGGCACTGTTCTGAATACTTCACATGTACCTATTCATCTAACCTCACAATATCTCTAAGAGCCACCTTAATGATTACCATCTCCATCTTAAAAATGAGGAAACTGACTTACAGAGAGGTTAAGCACTTTGCATCACTAATAAGTGGCAGAGCCCTGATTTCGATCCAAGGAGTCTAGTTCCAAAATCTTGCTTAACCACTCATGCTACTGTTCTCACCTTACCAGAATTTCCCTTAGTAGGTTATTTTATTGGTGCCATTAGTCCTGAATCATTTTATCCCTTCATGTTTGGAAAGTATTCAATTCTTATAACAAACCAGAAATAAATGGCAAAAGCATCTTTGAAATCTTTTGAACTTCTCCTATTTGAGACACTTTCTAGACCTATCACCGTGGACTTAACTTTCCCAATAGACTTGGATTTTAACAACTTCAGCACAGTGTTTCTATAACATTAGATACTGTGAAGGCACAATGGGACTCACCCACTTAGATTTCTGTGATGAGGCTTACTTCACACTCTAGACTCCAGAATCTTAAATTTTTTTTGAGACAGAGTTTCTCTCTTCTTGCCCAGGCTAGAGTGCAATGGCACAATCTACAGAATCTTAATTTTAATGGGCAGTTAGGGTCAATCCAGTCGAAGAATTTATTTAACAAATACCTGGAAGGGTTCTTCATCTTAGAACTTTAGGAATACAAAATTTTTTTTTGAGAATCATTGCACTCACATTCTGTATTTAATTACATACAGTTTATTCATGTATGACAGTTTTCAATTTATTGCCCCTTAGCTCCAAATTTACTCTCCAATATTTGCTCTGTGATGAAGGATGGAATTCTTGTAAGCATCTCCTTTATAGTGAGGATGAGGTTCAACATCCTCAGTAGAGGGCACTAGAAGGACATAGCAGGCAAAAGGGGATCTTCTGCTGTTTCCAGTGATTGTAGGGTCAGTTAGTGGTGTGATGACGAAGACAGGGTTGTGCTGTGTCCCAGCCAAAAGCCCAGAATATTTGGCCCCTATACAACCTTGCAGCTCCTGCCTGACCTGGTGATCAATTTCCTGGTCCTTATTGACAGAGACACTAGGAAACACTGTGCACTCTAGGCCTCTTGTCCTCAGGGTATTTGTTCTTCTCATTACTCCTATGTCTCTAATCACTTTCTGAAGCTCACTTACACTCTCGCCATGCCTGGAAGGTTGACCCTGCCTGCCAGCGTGCTGGCCACTGGCTGTATAAAGCTTGAGCCCCAGAGGGTTGTTTCCTACTTGCTCAGTGAATGCAGAAGATCTGGTCCAGGCAAAGAGGAAACCTCTCTGGTGTCCACTGGGCTGCAATCTTACTTTTTCCAACCCAGACTTGGGGAGAAGTTACACGTTCCAAATATGGCCTTTCTTTAGTGCTCCCCTCATCCTAGGGTAGCATATTTAGCCTTAAAAATATTTTATAGTTACACTTTGATCATAGTTTAATAACTTTGTATATTAAACTTCCCCTATTTAAATCACTATATGATTTCTGACTCCTGATTGGACCTGGACATCTATATGATAAATATATACAATAAAACAGAGAAGATATTGAATACATTCTGGTGTCAGACCATTTCTTTTTAACTAGGAGTTTCCAACCCCATAGCTCTTTCTTGATATTCTTCATTTGTTTGTTTCATTCATAGTAGACTTAATTTTTTTTGTAGTTAGGTTTACAGAAAAATGAGCAGAAAATACAGATAATTTCAATAGGACCCTTGCCCTCTCCCTTCAGTTTCCTCTGTTATTAACATCTTTCATTAATGTGGCACATCTGTTAGAATTGATAAGCCAATATTAATGCATTACTATGAAATAAAGTCTATAGTTTACACCCAGTTGTACATTGTCTTTTTTCAAATGTATTATACAGAATAGTTTCACTGCCCTAAAAATTTTGTCCCTCCTTCTGACCTTCTGAACCCCTGACAACCACTGATCTTTGTACTATCTTCAGTTTTGCCTTTCGCAGAATGTCATATGGTTGTATTGATATGGAATATAGCCTTTTCAGATTGACATCTTTTACTTAGCAATATATGTTTAAGGTTCTTCCATGCATTTCACACCTCATTTCTTTTTATTGCTAAATAATTCATCATTATCTGGATATACCACAGTTTATTTTTTTTACTTCCAACTTTTATTTTAGGTTCAGGGGTACATGTGCAGGTTTGTTATATAGGTAAATTGCATGTCGTGGGGGTTTGGTATACAGATTATTTCATCACCCATGTAATGAACATAGCACCTGAGTAGTTTTTTGATCCTCTCCCTCCTCCTACCTTCCATCCTCAAGTAGAACCTAGTATCTATTTTTCCCTTCTTTGTGTCCATCTGTACTCAATGTTTAGCTCTGACTTATAAGACAGAACATGTGATATTTGGTTTTCTGTTCCTGTATTAATTTGCTTAGGATAATGGCTTCCACCTCCATCCATGCTTCCACAAAGGACATGATTTCTTTCTTTTTTATGGCTGCATAGTATTCCATGTGTACCATGGTTTCTTTATCCATTCATCTATTGAAGGACATCTTGGTTGTTTCCAAGTTTGGGAAATTATGAATAAAACTGCTATAAATATTTATGTGCATTTTTTTTGCATAGACAAAAGTTTTAAACTTACTTGGATAAATACCAAGGAGCATTATTACTGGATCTTGTGGTAAGAATATGTTTAGGTTTTAAAGAAATTGCCAAAGTGTCTTACACAGTGACCTGTACCATTTTGCCTGCCCGCCTGCCTTCCTTTCTCCCATTTTCTTTCTGTCTTCTCTGAAGACAACTGTATAATATGGCACTGCACCATCTCTCTCTAACCAAAGGGTGCAACCCCAGTGTTCTGGTGAAGATGCTCTACCTTCTTTTCTTGTGACATATAGTTACCTCTGCTTGCTGTGACCCTAGGAGGGGCTTTAAAGTTGGTTTGGAAGGAGGCTGCTTAGGCCTGCTGTATCACAAGAACATAGATCCTCCTTTTCATTCAGGATTGTGACACTTGCTGTGTAATTCAACTGCAGGATATAGCTTCCCTTCATGAAATCAGCTTCTTAATTGTTGGCAGTATTGGGAACCTTGGAAAATAAAGCCAAAAGGTTATGGCGATATTAAGTGGAAAACAGCTAGACATTTAAAAAATATATAGGTCCTGAAAGACACGCCCTGAATGCCTATACATTAGAGGATCCTGTTGGTTGAGGATGGCTAATAGTCTCCCGTAGAAAGGAGCCAATGAGGACTCACCAATATTACCAGAATAAGCTTTGGATTTGGAGGTTTGAGAGAGGAGTGAGTTATGAATATATAAGGAAAGCTCTTATTTCCTTTGCACATGAACTATTTTATAATTCAGCCTCATGTGTCTCCTAAAGCCTGACAGCTCTCAGTTGACTCTTCTCTGATCTGACAGCTTCCTGCATTCTCCTTCATCCTTCCTCAAAACAATTATGCTCTAGGCATCGAGTAGCAAATTCTCTGCTGTTCAACATGCCATAAAATGAGAAGAACTAGGGAGAAGCATTCATTTCTTGCTTATACCACAGAAGAATTAAGATGGAAAAAATGGGCGTGGGATTCCATGTTTTTCCTTAGGACAGTATTTCCCTCTGCTGGTGACAGCCTGTAACTTTTTTATCCCCAGTTAATGTAGCTTTAAAAGAAGTAATCAACCAGGATTGTCATTTGAGTCTGTATTCTCATATACATTTGGGGAATCATTTGGTGTTCTCTTGCACATAATGTGTAGTTTTTAGAATCTAACAAAACCGCAGTGGAAATAATGTGTTACCTCTTCTTATTTTTTCACATATTCAATTCTAAAATGTCCTTTCCCAAACAATGCTCTGGTGTCTGGGAGAGACTGCATTTATTTCACCGAATGAACATCTCTCTCTCAGCTTGTGTTTTACTTTCCTCAGAGCCCAATTAATTATAATTTAGAAGGGAACCTCTTTTAATGCTTATCCCTGAAAACTCTCCTCTTTGTCTCTCCAGAGAATTAATGGTGTAATTGTATTCCACAGAGTTTGGAAATAATAGGTGTCTCGCATCAAATTCAGTTGACATAATAAGATCCTTGTGATTTTTGTAACCTGAAGCTATTCCACAAATTTCTGCCTTCTGAGGAAGGTTAACTCAGACAGTCCTGGAGGAATTGGGCTGTTATAGTGCCTTACCTGGAAGTAGCCCAGAGGAGATTTCTTCATAGACTCGAAGAGGATAACTGAGCCCTATAACATGTACACATTTTAACACTAGTGTGATTTTTGCATGGATATTTAGCAAACAGAAAGAAACAAATGTAAATTCAGGGAGAAAAAGGAAATTGGCTTTGGGATTTGACTCACCTCTACATTTCGATGAAGGCAATGGGGTAAATAATTAAAACAATGTATTTATAGATGGCTTTTGGAGTATTACCTGAATGCTGTTGCTACTGCAATGGGCTTAGGTGATGTATTATGAACATAAATATTTACCTGTATCCTTAACACACTAATAATTATTTCAAGCTTAGCTCCTAATTTATTTTGACAGCTTGAATGTCCTTTTTTTGATTCTGTTTTTATCTATGTGTGTTTTTTGAATTGAATATTTACTTTCTCCTAAAAATAATATTATTTTGGGAAGTCTTAAAAACTAATTTTCAAAAAAGGTGAAACTCATGACTGTCAAAGAAATAAAAATGAACAGACGGCAAATATTTTATTCTACTCATTTACCAATGAGGGAACCAGCGAGATGTTATAGCTGGCTCAGAAGAGAATCTGAAGACCAGACACATTTATAAATCAGAAATATTAAAATGAACGTGCAAATGGGGGCAAAACTGGTTTTTCCACAGGAGGGGAAGGGAAATCAATTGGACTTTTATTGAACAGGATGGAATTTGCATGTCAATAGGCAAGAATTATTTTGTGTTGTTACCATTTATCTTCAATTTACAGAGTTGCAAACTAGCTTAAAGACAATAAAATAGTTGAATCATATAATCCTTAAGGTGCCCTCTAAAGTGTAAACTTCCAGTATATTTTTTCTCCTGCAGGAGAAAATAATTTTCTGTTTGATCCTCTTTCCTCAATCAGTTTTCTTAGAAAACAGGCAGATGTAAGGCTCTCTCTGCAACTCCTAAGTTTCCAGATTAAATTCTTCTTGTTATTTCTGTCATACATGATACAGTGAAGTTAGATAAGAATTTGGATAGTGCACATGTGAGATGATCCATCATTAGAAGCCTTCCCCCGAGTGAAGTTTTATTTAACTATGTAAAATATCCAATTTTCTTTGTTTCTTAGTTTATATTTATTTTGTTCATTGGCTTTTTCTTTCAATTCCACTTAGCAAATATTTTTGAATAACTTATCCAGCGTCAGCTTTAAGAAAATAGAAGTAAGCAAAGCCTCTGTCCTCAAGAAACTTGAATACAACAGATATGAACTTTACTTCATATACTCAGAGATACAAAACACATATCAACATACTTTAGTTTCTTTAAATCAAATATATTCTGAATCTGAGAACCAGCCACCTGTTTAGCAGAAAATTTAATCTCATTCATAACCCATCTTCCTTGGAATCATATGTAAGTCCCAAGAGTTTTATCGAAAAGATGATGGGTTTATGAAACTATTAACTCAAGACTGAGTAGAATAAGAATTAATAACATGGGACTGAATGAACTGGTGAAAGAAGATAATGGTTTTTCTTTGGAACGTTGTTAGTTCTTTAATGCTCCATTTTTTGGATATAAGAAACCCTTTTCTTTTTTCTCTTAAACTATCTATAAATTACAATGATTTAGTATATTATACTTTTGTAAACAGAAATGAAACATTTATCTTTTCCCCTTCCGGATCCCTTCAGAATTCCAAAGCTCTTATTGAATATTCTTATTTTCATGGTAATATAATTATTTACATAAGTTCAATAAGAATCTACCTTTTTTATTCTACCAGGACATAATTGGAAACATTGGTTATATTAACCAAGGCTTTGACTGGAATGTTATATTTAAGAATAATAGGCATAGAATCAGATATGACCAGACAGTTTTGAGGAGTTAAGGTTGACTTTATGGAACCAATGCTTAAAAAGCCCTTCTAGAAAAAAATGGCCTGGGAACTAACTTATAGTGTTTGTAGCATTATATGTGAGTAATGTAGTTTTTATTCAGCCAGGCCTAGGAAACTTAGAGTATTTTGGAGACTTCAAAGAGAGAGGGATTCACCCAAATTGATAGGTGTTGAAGGTAAAATCTGGTGGCAAGGTCTTGGTTTGGTTTCCTAGTCTTGAGAGGATTTTAGACGTCTAATCTGAGATTCCTTATGAAAAATTTCAGCAAAGCAAACTTAAAAAGGTCTTTGTGGTCAATTATAGTCTTGCTGCACCTAGGTAAACAATCATGCCAGATCTAATGAGACCAGACTTATTCTGAAGACAAGAATAACCTTACTTTAGTTATCTTTAATCAAAATGAGAGTGATTGTAGAGATAAATTTTGTATTTTCATGGAAAGCTATAGCCTACTTTTCTGAGTGTTCATTGTCTTAGAGCCATTTTTCGCCTCCTGGTAACTCCATTTTACTTTCTACTTCATTATCTATCTGTAAACTAGACTGGATCCTGCTCAACTTTTCTAGTTTCCTCTGAAATCTGGCTACATATCTCCAAATGAACATTTCCAATTTTTCTCCCACACTCCTGACTTTGCATTACTGAGAACTAAAACCTGATTGCCCATGTTCTTCTTGGGACTATCTAAAGAAGCCCTGTGTTTGAAGCTAGATGTTTCCATGCTCTGTTCTGAGAAATAACCAAAACTTCAGCACTGATGCATGTATCTTCACCAAAGACATTCAAACTGCAAACCAGGAAATCTGTCAGCACTCCACTGCCATCCTCACTCCACCATCTAAAAATGCTTTGAACCCAACATAAACTCTTGTCAGCTGGCTATAGTCTGGACTCAGAAACTGGGTTTTCAGTTTGCTTCAAGCATAAATTTTTGTCTTACTTTGTTTTCCTAGAAACTCTCCTCCTTCAATACTGACTGCTTGCACCATCCAGCAGATATCCTCTACTACCAAGTCTCAACAGATGGTTCAGCTGGTCTTTAATGAACAAAAGGCAACCTAATGTGTAATGGACTTTTATTGCTCAAGAAGAATGTCTTCCTTCTTTAAACATAAGGAGAAACTGACAAAAACTGTCTCCTTGACCAAACCCGTCAGTTGCCTATAAGCCCTCTAGGCTGTGACCTTAGTGTCTATTCTTATCAGACATGCATTACACAACCATAGCAACAGTCTTGCTAAGTTGGTTTAACCAGAACCCCTACCCTTGATATCTGATTTAATTTATAATTCCCCTGAGTCCCCCAGGTGACATCCATTCATCCTGGCCAGCTTTCAATAAGAATCCTACTGGGTTCATTTAGCTAGAAATCACCCCTTACACTTAATGCTTCCTTTTAGTAATTTTGCATTCACTAACCCTGACCTTGCTCCTTGGCTATAAATCCACAAGTTGTCCGTGTTGTATTTGGAATTGACTACAATTCTATATTGAGATCTCTTTTCCCATATTGCAATAGTTCCTGATTAAAATCTGCTTTTGTCCATTGATATGGTTTAGCTGTGTCCCCACTCAAATCTCATCTTGAATTGTAGCTCCCATGATTCCCATAATTGAATCATGGCAGCAGTTTACCCCATGCTGTTCTTGTGGTAGTGAATAAGTCTCATGAGATGTGATGGTTTTATAAGGGGTTTCCACTTGCACTTGATTCTGATTCTCTTTTGTTTGCCACCATGTAAGACATGCCTTTCACCTTCTGCCATAATTGTGAAGCCTCCCCAGCCACGTGGAACTGTGAGTCCATTAAGCCTCATTTTCTTTATATATAAATTACCCAGTCTCAGGTATGTCTTTATCAGCAGCATGAAAATGGACTAATATACCCCTTTAACTGTATAGCTCTGGTGTTCTTTGATGAGATAGAAACTGTAAATCTCTGGAAGTCAAATCTTCATTTGAACTGGTTGTTATATATTATTGATTCTCTCAATTATTTAGTCAAATAAAAGTCTTGACATGTTAAATTTGTATTTGCAGTTGTGATTTTATCCTCTTCTAAAATGTATCCTGTTACAGTCCCACTAATATAGTCCCTATTGAACCTCACATGTCATTTGAAGTCACTTTCCTGACACAGTAGGGATGATGATTTTTGCCAGGGATCTGTAGTTTTTGGGATGCTGCATGGTTGTGCAAGTTTTGTAGTACTCAGCTCTAGATGGTGCCATTCACATAGAGCATGGGTAAAACTTTGTAGGTAGTAAATATGCCACAACTAGTAAACTCTGCTACTGTAGCTCAAAAGCGGCCATACACAATATCTTAATGAATAGGATTGACTGTGTTGCAAAAATACTTTTTTAAATTTTTTATTTGGTTTTGGTTTATAATTTTAAAAATAATTTCAAGTTTTATTTTAGATTCAGAAAGTACATGTACAGTTTGTTACATGGCTATATTGCATGATGCTTAGGTTTGGGGTATGATTGATTCTGTCACTCAGGTAGTGAGCATGGTATGAAATGGTTAGTTTTTCAAACCTTGCCCCCTTGCTCCCACCTTATTAGTCCCCAGTGTTTATTGTTGCCATCTTTATGTCCATGAGTACACAATGTTTAGCTCCCACTTATAAGTGAGAACATGTAGTGTTTGGTTTTCTGTTTCAGCATTAATTTACTTAGGATAATGGCCCCCAGCTACATCAATGTTGCTGCAAAGAACATATGTTCATTCCTTTATATGGCTGCGTAGCATTCCATGTTGATTCCATATCTTTACTATGGTGAGTAGGGCTGTAATAAACATATAAGTGCACATGTCTTTTTGGTAGAACAACTTATTTTCTTTTGGATATATATTCAGTAATGGGATTGCTGGGTCAACTGGTACTTTTGTTTTAGGTTCTTTGAGAAATCTCTAAAGTACTCTCACAGTGGCTGAACTAATTTATATTCCCACCAACAATATATAGGTGTTTCCTATTCTCTACAACCTTGCCAGCATCTGTTGTTTTTTCACCTTTTAATAATAAACATTATGACCAGTATGAGAGGCTGTCTCATTGTGGTTTTGATTTGCATGTCTCTAATGTTTAGCTATGTTGGTCATTTTTTTCATATGTTTGTTGGCTGCTTGTGTGTCTTCCTTTGAGAAATGTCTGTGCATGTATTTCACTCACTTTTTAACTTGGTTGTTTGCTTTTTTTCTTGTTGAATTGTTTAAGTTCCATGTAGATTCTGGATATTAGACTTTCATTAGATACAGAGCTTGCAGATATCTTCTCCCATTCTCTGGACTGTTTGTTTACTGTGTTGACTATTTCTTTTGCTGTGCAGAAGCTCTTTAGTTTAATTATGTCCTACTTGTCAATTTTTATTTTTGTTGTGATTGCTTTTGAGGACTCAGCCATACACTTCTTCTTAAGGCTGATGTCCAGAATAGTGTTTCCTAGGTTTTCTTCTAGTATTATCACAGGCTGATGGTCCAGTTTTATTTGTCTGCATATGGCTAGCCAGCTATCCCAGCACAATATATTGAATGGGGAATCCTTCCCCATTGCTTGTCTTTGTCAACTTCATGAAAGATCAGATGGCTGTGGGTGTGTGGCTTTATTTCTTCTATTCTGTTCCATTAGTCTATGTGTCTCTTTTTATATCAGTCCTATGCTACTTTGGTTACTGTAGGCTCATGGTATAGTTTGTAGTTGGATAATGTGATGCCTCTGACCTTGTTCTTTTTGCTTAGGATTGCTTTAGTTATTCAAGCTCTTTTTTGCTTCCATATGAATTTTTGAATAGCTTTTTCTAATTCTGTAAAAAAATACATTGGTCATTTCATAGGAATAGCATTGAATCTGTAGATGCTTTGGGCAGTATGACGATTTTAATGATATTGATTCTTCTCATCCAGGATCATGGAAAGTTTTTCCCTTTGTTTGTGTCGTCTATAATTTCTTCTAGCAGTGTTTTGTGGTTCTCCTTGTAGAAATCTTTCACCTCCTTGGTTAGATGTATTCCTTGTTTGTGTGTGTGTGGTGGCCATTGTTAATGCAATTGCATTCTTGATTTAGCTCTCAGCTAGGATGCTGGTGCATAGAAATGCCGCTGATTTTGTACATAGATTTTCTGTCCTGAAATTTCACCGAAGTTGTTTATCAGTTCCAGGAAACTTTTAGCAGAGTTGTTAGGGTTTTCTAGGTATAGGTTCATATAATCAGTAAAGAGAGATAGTTTGACTTCTTTTCCTATTTGATGCCTTTTATTTCTTTCTCTTGCCTGACTGCTCTGGCTAAGACTTTTAGTATTATGTTGAATAGGAGTGGTGAGAGTGGCGTCCTTGTTGTGTTTCAGTTCTCAAGGCAGATGCTTCTGGTTTTTGCCCATTTAGGGTGATGTTGGCTGTGGGTTTGTCAAAGGTGACTCTTATTGTTTTGAGGTATGTTCCTTTGATGCCTAATTTGTTGAGGGCTTTTATTATGAAAGAATGTTGGATTTTATCAAAGCCATTTTCTGCATCTTTTGAGATGATCATATGGGTTTCATTTTTAAATCTGTTTATGTTGTGAATCACATTTATTGATTTACATATATTGAATCAACTTTGTATCCCAGGAATGAAGCTTACTTGATTGTGGTAAATTAACTTTTTGATGTGCTGCTGGATTCAGTTTGCTAGTGTTTTGTTGAGGATTTTTATGTCCATGTTCAACAGGGATATCGGTCTATATTTTTCTTTTGCTGTTGTGTCTCTCAGGTTTTGGTATCAGGGTGATGCTGGCCTCATAGGATCAGTTAGTGTATTAGTCTGTTTTCATGCTGCTGATAAAGACATACCCGAGACTGGGCAATATGCAAAAGAAAGAGGTTTAATTGGACTTATAGTTCCACACGGCTAGGGAGGCCTCACAATCATGGCAGAAGGCAAGGAGAAGCAAGTCACATCTAGTGGATGGTGGCAGGCAATAAAAAAGAGATTGTGTAGAGAAACTCCCATTTTTTAAAGCCATCAGGTCTCGTGAGACCCATTCACTATCACGAGAACAGCACGGGAAAAACCTGCCCCCATGATTCAGTCATCTCCCACCAGGTCCCTCCCACAACACGTGCGAATTGTGGGAGCTACAAGATGAGATTTGGGTGTGGACACAGAGCCAAACCATATCATTCCACCCCGGCCCCTCCAAAATTTCATATCTTCACATTTCAAAATGAATCATGGCTTCCCAACAGTCCACCAAACTTTCAGCTCATTTCAGCATTAACTCAAAAATCTATGGTCCAAAGTCTTATCTGAGACTGCCCATTCCTACTGCCCATTAGCCTGTAAAATCAAAAGCAAGTTAGTTATGTCCTAGATACAATGGGGGTATAGGCATTGGGTAAATACAGCCATTACAAATGGGAGAGATTGGCTGAAACAAAGGGGCTACAAGCCCCATGCAAGTCCGAAATCCCACAGGGCTGTCCAATCTTACAGCTCCAAAAATAATCTCCTTTGACTCCATGTCTCACATCCAGGTCATGCTGATGCAAGATGTGGGTTCCCATGGTCTTGGGCAGCTCTGCCCCTGTGGCTCTGCAGGGTATGGCCTCTCTCCTGGCTGCCTTCATGGGCTGGCATTGAGTGTCTGCAGCTTTTCCAGGTGTGCAAGCTGTCAGTGGTCCTACCCATTCTGGGGTTTGGAGAACAGTGGCCATATTCTCACAGCTCCACTAGGTGACACCCCAGTAGGGATTCTGTGTGGGGGCTCCTACCTCACATTCCCCTTCTGCACCACCCTAGCAGAGGTGGGTGAGGGCCCCTCCCCTGCAGCAAACTTTTGCCTGGGCATCCAGGTGTTTTCATACATCTTCTGAAATCTAGGCGGAGGTTTCCAAACCCCAATTCTTGACTTCTGTGCACTTGTGGGCTCAACACAACATGAAAGCTGCCAAGGCTTGAGGCTTGCACCCTCTGAAGCCACAGCCTAAGCTTTATGTTGGCCCCTTTCAGTCATGGCTGGAGGAGCTGGGATGAGAGGTGCCAAGTCCCTAGGCTGCACACAGCACAGGGACCCTGGGCCCAGCCCATGGAACCACTTTTTTCTCCTAGACCTCCAGGTCTGTGATGCCAGGAGCTGCTGTGAAGACCTCTGACATGCCGTGGAGACATTTTCTCCATTGTCTTGGTGATTAACATTTGGTTCCTTGTTATTTATGAAAATTTTTGCAGCTGGCTTGAATTTCTCCTCAGAAAATGGGATTTTCTTTTCTATCACGTTGTCAGGCTGCAAATTTTCCTAACTTTTCTGGTTTGCTTTCCTTATAAAACTGAATGCATTTAACAGCAGCCAAGTCACCTCTTGAATGTTTTGCTGCTTGGAAACTGAATGCCTTTAACACTACCCAAGTTGCTTCTTGAATGCTTTGCTGCCAGATAACCTAAATCATCTCTCTCAAGTTCAAAGTTCCACAGATCTCTAGGGCAGGGGCAAAATGCCACCTGTCTCTTTGCTAAAACATAACAAGAGCCACCTTTGCTCCAGTTCCCAACAAGTTTCTCTTCTACATTTGAGACCACTTCAGCCTAGACCTTATTGTTCATATCACTATGAGGCTTTTGGTCAAAGCCATTCAACAAGTCTCCAGGAAGTTACAAACTTTCCCACATTTTCCTGTCTTCTGAGTCCTCCAAAGTGTTCCAACCTTTGCCTGTTACCCAGTTCCAAAGCCGCTCCCACATTTTTGGGTATCTTTTAAGCAATGCCCCACTCTACTGGTACCGATTTACTGTATTAGTCTGTTTTCATGCTGCCCATAAAGACATACCCAAGACTGAGCAATTTACAGAAGAAAGAGGTTTATTGAATTTACAGTTCCATGTGGCTGGGGAGGCCTCACAATAATGATGGAAGTTTAAAGACACATCTCACACGCTGACAGACAAGAGAAGAACTTGTGCAGACAAATTCCCATTTTTTTAAAAACCATCAGATTGCGTGAGACCCATTCACTATCATGAGAACAGCATGGGAAAGGCCCACACCCATTATCCAATCATCTCCTACAGGGTACCTCCCACAACATGTGGGAATTATGGGAGATATAAGATGAGATTTGGGAGGGGGCACAGAGCCAAACCATATCAGTTAGGTAGGAGTCTCTCCTAAATGTTTTGGAATAGTTTCAGTAGAATTAGTACCAGTTCTTCCTTGTATTACTGGTAGCATTTGACTGTAAATCCATCTAGTCCAGAACTTTTTTTTGGTTTTTAGCTTTTTTATTACTGAGTAAATTCTGTACATGATACTGGTCTGTTCAAGGTTTCAATTTCTTCCTGATTCAATCTTGGAAAGTTGTGTGTTTCCAGGAATTTACTCGTTTCCTCTAGTTTTTTTAGTTTGTATGCATAAAGGTGTTTCTACTAGTCTCTGAGGGTCTTTTGCATTTTTGTGGGATCAGTAGTAATGTAACCTTTGTCGTTTCTGATTGTGCTTATCTGAATCACCTCTCTTTTTGTCTTTATTAATCTAGCTAGCAGTCTATAGATCTTGTTCATCATTTTAAAGAGCCAACATTTGGTTTTGTTGAGCTAAAATGTATGGATACTTGGTTCTCAATTTTGCTCAGTTCTGCTCTAATTTTAGTTTTTTTTTTTTTCTGCTAGCTTTAGGGTTAGTTTGTTTTAGTTTTTCTAATTTTTCTAGGTGTTTTGTTATTTCATTAATTTGAGAAGTTCCTAACTTTAGTACTATCAACTTTCCTCATAACACTGCTTTTGCCATATCCCAGAGATTTTGGTATGTTGTGTCTCTGTCTTCATTTATTTCAAAGAACTTTCAAATTTCTGCCTGAATTTTGTTGTTTACCCAAAGATGTTCTTTCAGGAGCAAGTTGTTTAATTTCCATGTAATTGTATGGTTTGGAAATATTTTCTTGGTACTGATTTCTATTTTTATTCCACTGTGGTTCAATAGTATGATTGGTATAATTTCAATTTTTTGAATTTATTGATACTTGCTTAATGGCAGAGCATGTGGTTGATCTTTCAGTATGTTCTGTGTGCAGATGAGAAGAATGTATATTCTGTGGTTGATGGATGAAGTTGTCTGTAGATATCTATTAGGTTAAATTGGTCAACTGTCAAATTTAGTCCAGAATTTCTTTGTTTTCTGCCTTGATGATCTGTCTAATGCTGTCAGTTGGGTGTTGAAATCCCCCTTTATTATTGTTTCATTGTCTATGGCTTTTTGTAGGTCTAAGTACTTGTTTTATGAATCTAGGTGCTCCAATGTTGGGTGCACATATAATTAGAATACTTAAATCTTCTTGTTGAATTGAATCCTTTGTCATTATATAGTACCCTTTTTTGTCCATTTTTTCCCTGTTTTTGGCCTAAAGTCTGTTTTATCTGATACAAGAATAGAATCTTTTTCATTTTCTATTTGCATGATAAATCTTTCTCCAATCCTTTACTTTGAGCCTTTGAGTGTCATTACTTGTGAGATAGGTCTCTAGAAGATAGCACATAGTTGGATCTTGCTTCTTTATCCAACTTACTACTGTATGCTATTTAAGTGGGGGAATTTAGACCCTTGACATTGAAAGCTAATATCTATATCTGAGGTTTTCATCCTATCATGAAATTATTAGCTGGTTGCTTTGTAGTTTCTACTTTGTGGTTGCTACTGTGTGGTTGTCTTATAGGACCTATGGGCTATGTACTTAAGTGTGTTTTTGTGGTAGCAGGTATTTTTCTTTTGTTTCCATGTTTAGAACTCCCTTAAGGATCTCTTGTAAGGCTGGTCTAGTGCTAGCAAATTCCCTTAACTTAACTGTCTGAAAAATATTTTATTTCTCCTTCACTTATGAAGCTTAGTTTACTGGGATATAAAATTCTTGATGGGAATTTCTTTTCTTTAATAATACTGAAAATAGGTCCTCAATCTCTCTTGGCTAGCAAGGTTTCTACTGAGAAGCCTGTGTTAGCCTGATGGGTTACCCTTTGTACATGATCTGATCTTTTTCTCTAGCTGATGTTAATATTTTTTTCTTTAGCATTGACCTTGGACAGGCTGGTGACCATATGCCTTGGTGATATTTGTATTATATAGTATCTCCTGCATGTTCTCTGGATTTCTTGTATCTGTGTCTACCTCTCTAGCAAGATTAGGAAAATTTATTTGAATTACTCCCTTAAATATGTTTTCCTAGTTGTTTATTTTTTATCTTTCCCTCTTGGGAATGCCAATAACTTCTAGGTTTGGTGGTTTTATATAATCCCATATTTCTTGAAGACTTTGTTCATTTTTAAAATTCTTTCTTTTTTGTCTGACTTGGTTAGCTTAAAAGACTAGTCTTCATGCTCTGAAATTCTTGTTTCTGCTTATTCCAGTCTATTGATAAAACTTCTAACTGTATTTTGAAATTTTTCTAGTGAGTGTTTCAGTTTTGGAAGCTCTGGTTGATTTCCTTTATAGATGTTTATCTTTTACTTCATTTCCTGGATTGCTTTAGAAGTTTCTTTGTGTTGATTTCCAACCTTGTCTTGGATCTTGTTATGCTTCATTGCAATCCATGCTTTAAATTCTTTATCTGTCATTTCTGAATTTTTATTTTGTTTAGGAACCATTGTAGGAGAGCTAGTGTGATCCTTTGGTGGTGTCACTACATTAAGATTTTTCATGGTGCCAGAATTTTTATGCTGGTTCCTTATTATTTGAAGATGCTGGAATTTCTAATTTTTTTTTTTTTTTGAGGCGGAGTCTCATTCTGTCGGCCAGGCTAGAGTGCAATGGCGTGATCTCACTGTAACCTCCGCCTCCCGGGTTCAAGCGATTCTCCTGCCTCAGCCTCCCAAGTAGCTGGGATTACAGGCACTTGCCATCATGCCTGGCTAATTTTTGTATTTTTGTAGAGATGGGGTTTCACCATGTTGGGCAGGCTGGTCTTGAACTCCTAATCTCAGGTGATCCGCCCGCCTCGACCTCCCAAAGTGCTGGGATTACAGGCGTGAGCCACTGCTCCCAGCCTATTTCTAATTTTTGTAATTTTTTGTGGGGGTGGAATTTTTTCTTTTTCTTTCCTTCCCTATAATAAATATTTTTTTTCATTTGCTTTTCCCTTTCTCCCCCTCTCTAGGGGATGTGACTGTAGAGAATATGCATAGGGTCTTTTGGCTTCACTTCTATAGCCCTGTGCACCTCTGTCAGCAGGTTTTATATTGGGCTGTTCAGTTCAACCTGTAAGCTAGTAGATGGCACTTACGGATAAGAATCAGATGTGTGCAGTGTGGGTGGGTATATACTTGATCCTTGTTTACTGAAAGAAACTCCCTGTTGCATCAGCCAATGGGTTGATCTGTGGAATGCTCAGTGGTCCGAGCTCCCTGTTCAGCTCCAGGGGGAGGAGATGGGGGCAATATGGGTTGGCAGGCACAAACACTAGTGCTGAGGGAGAATCCCATGGGTGACCACCAGGTTCCCAGAGGTGTGCCTAGGCATGGAGCTGGGAAACCTCCTCCCTGGCTCCAAGCTCTCTGCATGGGGAGGGGAGTCAGCCTAAACTCTTAATGTAAGAGAGTGGAGCTCCAGATGCCTGGAGATTTGCCTGAGCGTGGAGCAAAGAGGACCCCACTTCACCACAGTCTTTGTATGGGAAGGACTGGCTGGGTCAGGCTGCTTATTCAGGTGATCAGGTGCTCCAAATGTCTAGCGATCTGCCTGGGTGTAGAGAGGAGAGAACCCACTCTACACCAGGATCTTTTTATTAGCCAGATGCTGTCACAGGGGCTGTTTGCCCATGTTCTCATGCCCAGGATTTTGGATGTCCTTCACAATTCTGGTGCATTCCAATTTTCCTTCTTGAATTAAAACTCACAGAGATGATCTTTTATGTACTATCTTGCTATTTACAAGTGTCTGAGGCATGCTAAAAGCCTCTAATCTGTCACCTTTGAAAAAAACTTTATTTACAAAACTTGGTGCCAACCTGCAGGCTGCAGTTTGTCGATTCCTGATATATGCTATAATGTTCTGGCAGTAATCCCCCTTGGAAACCTCCAAGAGAATGAGAAGGAAGATTTTTCTATTAGTATCCCTCTCTTCTCTGTTCCCCTACTCACCCTTCAAAAGGCACTTGACTTTTTCTTGCCATTCTCTAGCATAATCTTCAGTAAGTCTAGTCTTTTGAAAATGAGATACAGGAGGGAAGTTGTTATGAAATTTTGCTTTGGTCCTATAAATGTCCCTGAATAAAAGAACAAGAAGACTAATGACTTGCTTGAAAATCCAAGGTAAAAAATATAATGAGATCAAAACATTAGTTGATATTTCAGCAATCTATCCTGTCATAGACATAAGACTCATTTTTTTCTATAATCATTTTCTAATGATCTTCTAACTTTGTGAAACACTTCATAGTTTTCTAAATGCTTTTCAGCATGTACACAAACATAGAAAGCAAAGAAAGAACTAAGTCAGTGGTGTTTTGATTGGTGTTTAACAATTGGCTAACAATTTAGGCTAGGTTAGAAGGACTGTATGGTTCCCCCTGGTGTTTTTGGAATGCTTGCCCTGGAGGAAATCTGCCACCATCTAGGAAATCTTACTACCTCGAATCCACCATTCTGAAGAGGACACATGTAGATTCTTTGGTAGAGCCACTATATTAGGCTGTTCTTGAATTGCTAGAAAGGAATATCCCATTGGTTCATGGCTCTGCAGGCTGACCAGCATGGCACTGGCATCTGCTTCTGGTGGGGGTCTCAGGAAGATTCCAATCATAGTGGAAGTTAAGGGGAGCAGGCATATCACATAGTGAGAGTGGGAACAAGAGAGGAGTCTAGGAGGTGCCACACACTTTTACACCACCAGATATCATGAGAATTCGCTCACTATCATGAGGGCAGCACCAAGCCATTCGTGAGGGATCTTTCCCCATGACCCAAACACTTCCAATCAGGCCCCACTTCCAACATTGGGAATTACATTTCAACATGAGATTTAGAGGGTACAAACATCCAAATTATATCATTCTGCCCCGGCCCTTCAAATATCATGCCCTTCTCATATTGCAAAATACAATCATCTCCTGAAAATGGGCTTTTCTTTTCTGCCACATGGATAGGCTGCAAATTTTGCACATGTTTACAGTTTTCTTTTTAACATAAGTTCTAACTTTAAGTCCTTTCTTCATTCCCACATCAAAGTGTAGGTTGTTAGAAACAGGTCATACCTTGAACATTTGCTGCTTAGAAATTTCTTCCATCATATATACTAAGTCACCACTCTTAAGTTCAAGCTTTAATGGATTCCTAGGACATGAACATAATGCAGTCAAGTTTCTTGCTAAGGCATAACAAGGATGACTTTTACTCCAGTTCCCAATAAGTTCCTAATTTCCTTCTGAGACCTCATCCGCCTGGCCTTCATTGTCCATATCACTATCAGCATCTTGATCACAACCATTTAACCAGTCTCTAAAATAAGTTCTAAACATTTCCTCATCTTCCTGTCTTCTTCTGAGCCCTCCAAACTCTGCCTGTTATCCAGTTTCAAAGTTGCTTTCACAATTTTAGGTATCCTTATAGAAAGACCCCACTCCTTGGTACCAATTTTCTGTATTAGGCCCTTATTGCATTGCTATAAAGGAATACCTAAGGCTGGGTAAATAAAAGAGATTCAATTGGCTCATAGTTCTGCAGACTGTATAAGCATGGTGCTAGCACCTGCTTCTTGTGAGGGTCTCAGGAATCTTCCAATCATGGCAGAAAGAAAAGGGGGAGCAGATGTGTCACATGGCAAGAGCAGGAGCAAGAAAGAGAGGGGGAAGATGCCACACACTTTTAAACAACCAGATCTCACATGAATGCACTCACAATCACCAGGACAGCACGAAGCCGTGAGGGAGCTGCCTCCATGACCCAAACACCTCCCACTAGGCCCCACCTCCAACATGGAGGATTACACTTTAACATGAGTTTTGGAAGTGATAAACATCCAAACTGTATCAGCCATCACCAGCTGCCAGCTATATGAGTGAGCTTTCTTGGATGTCAAGGCTAGTTAATCCTTCAGATAACTGAGGTATGAGCTGATGTTTGATTGCAAATATATTGGAGGCCCTAAGTGAAAACTACCTAGCTGAACCAATTGTAATTCCTAACCCACATAATTATAAGAAAAATAAAATGGTGGTTGTTTTACATCACTAATTTTTGAGTAGTCTGTCATATGCCAATATGAACTTTAAGAGAACGAGAACAATAGTCTTTGAAGAGTCATTTTGCACAGAAAGTGAAGAGAAGAGAAGAGTCAAAAAAATTCTAGGGATTGAATATTTTTCTAAAAAAATTTTTATCATCCTGGTGAACAGGAAAATGAATTGAAGATGTAAGATGAAGAAGAGAAGTTAATACAGATGGCTTTGAGTATATTATATTTGGGATGTGCCAAAAGTAGTGCATGTGTCCACAAAACAATTTGTACAAGAATATTCACAGAACTTTAATGAGGTTTTCCCAAACTAGAAACATGTTACACATAATATTTATTTTTGCAGGTCAAATAAATATATATTATATAAATATTATATGTAACATGTTCCTTTTATTGAACAAGTAATACATGCACATGAGCAAAGTTCAAATAGTTCAAAATGGTACATGATGACAGAAATAAGCTTTCCTTCCATTTTGGACCCTTTGTATTCTTTGCCAGAACTAACCACTGTAAAGAGTTTCTTGTGGATCTTTCCAAAAACATTGTATGCTTATGTAAGCTTATGTAGTTGTATAAGACACATATATATATACAATTTTTACCAAAATATGTTTATTATTTTGGTGTACCTGAGAGACAGCTCCATTTAGATTTGCTTTGGTATCTTCATGATGTCACAGCTTTTTAATGTATGAATATGCCAATACATTGTAATGTGTGTGTGTATATATGCCTATATATTATATTTAACATATTTCTTATCAGTGAGCATTTAGGTTGCTTTTAATTAAAAAATTAAAATGGCAATTAGCATGTGTGTTTATACACTTATATACATATGTGTATATATACTAGTGTGTGTATATGAGAGTTTATACCATGACTTTCTGAAAATGGAAGAGCTAGCTCAAAGGGAATATGAGTTTTACATTTTAAAAGATAATACCAAATTGCTCCCTAAGGAGATTTTATCAGCTTCAATTCAACTACCTAGTTTCTCACATCTTTACCAATGGATGTTATCATTGAATAATTTTTTTTGCCATTCTGATAATATAATTTCTTCAATTTTTATTTCCTTAATCATCAGTTAGGTTTAGCACTTTTAGTGTGTTTTAGGCCAGTTATATTTCCTTTTCCCTGATTTCGCCAATTTTCCTGTTTTTAAAGATTTCCATGGCCCTTTATATATTAGGGGGCATTAATTATAATGAATTCAGTTGTTAAATATGTATACTTATTAGGAGAAGAGAATGGGTCAATGGAAGGTACATTCTTGAAGTCTCACCAGAAGGGGATAAGAGAATGAGGCAGTGTGACTATATAGTCAGGGCTCTCTTCTCAATAATTCTGAAGGTATTAGGGTTTCTGTTTAATGGGTTTTCTAGCTCTGAAATGAGCCTAAATTGAAATATAATTATGATAAAAATATTCTGTCACATGAATAATAATTAAGTGGTATACATTTCATTTAATGAACAGTGGAAAAATGATGCAAAGCATTCTTAGATTTACAACAAAGCATTAGCTCTTGCTCCTAAAGTAGTGAGTTAGCTTGGCTCTGTGGTGGAAGACTCATCTTAGTCTTAGGTATTCACGTCCATCACTCCATTTCTTAAATAGATGAGCAGAGATGGAATGTTTTGGAGTTTAAAAATCAAATGGTATATTTGTTTCTCTGACAACCTTTGCTCCATCAGGTGAGAACTATTCTTTCCCAGGTTGAGATCAGGCTTGTGGAGTGCCCCAGAGACTGGAGATTTAATGTTCTTTTACCAATGGTGTTAAAAGTGGGATTTAGTGTTCTATGCTCAAATAAGGACAAAGGGCTGAGAAGCTGAGCTACCAGTAACCCTTACAGAAGTCAGGAAGTATGCATGGGCCGCCCAAGGAACATAGTGAGGTTATGAATTGAATTCTCCTCTCATCACAAGTGGCTAGTGCCCAGCCAACCATGCAGTCCAGCAAAGAAACATTTTTTCCTCTCTGTACTTGAGTGATTGCAGCCGCCACTGTCATTTTTCTCTGACCTCCAGGTGACTAAGTTTTCTACAAAGCTTCTGTGTTATACCAAGCATGACAAAAGACCCCAGCTCATGCTTTCGGAGTCTCCAGGTGCTGCCTCCTATCTCCTTATTTATAGGCTTAGCAGAAATTATAATTTAGACACCGTTTGCTAGATGAGTTCAGGGTTGAAATGTCAGCCAGTAACTGAATCACTGGCCATTGGGTGCCAGATGTTTATAATCCACTGTCCTGTGGAAGCTTTGTTCTTAACAGAGATCTGGTATTTTAAAAGATACGAGGTTAGTCTCTAGATAAAATCTTCTAGTGATATTCATGTTGCTATCTGTTTTTATACAAATGCTGAGGAAGTAGAAGTGCTCTAATTAGAAAAATGTGCTGTATATCTAAAACTATAAAAATAGCAAAGAGATTAAGATGATGGATCAGAGATATCTCTAAGGGAGGAAAGGATGAGTGGTACAATAAGAAGAGTTATCAATGTTTGTACCATGTATAGGATATCTGCTGACCCAGAAGGAAACATTTGAGATTTTTGCTACATTTCTATAAGTTAAAGTTGGCATGATGCATATGGTAACATCTCTAGGAATAGATTCACGTTATGTATCTTTAATAGGAGAGTCACAAAACTGATGCAGTCTCCTCATATGCCCTATTAGGTGGCAATTTCAATATATTGCATTATTAATGATGCTTACTTTGATCATTTGATTGCAGTGGTGTCTGCCATGCTTCTTCACTGTAGCATTACATCCTTTTCCTTTGTACTTAAAAAGTATTTTGAGGGAAGATACTTTTAAAATCCAAATAAATATCTCTTTCTTCATCATATTCAATTTACTCATTTATTTATTTCTTATTTACGTTCCCTGTTTAATTTAGTGGGTTCTAATCTGTTACTATCCTTATGCATTTTGATACTCAGATTCTCTCAGAGTTGGCCAGCAGGAGTCCCTTAGAGCTGGCTTCTTTGTCCTTTTTGACACTGTCCATTATTTTTTGAGTACTTCTTGAGTTTCTATCATAACAAGTTATTCTAGTTTCATTTTGTGTTTTCCTCAAACTTGAAACCAGCCATTTTCCCAAGAATTCCTGGTTCCTTTACATGAGAATTATATTTAAACACTAAAGTTTGGGTACTAGGTGTGCTCATTGATTTGGGGTGTTGCTGTTTGCAGGTCCTTTCCATAGTCACATGTAAATATGGTTACTTCTCTATATTTTTAGAATAAAATTTATTGAAGTATAATTTATATATCATAAGATGCACCCATTTTAAGTGTACAGTTAAATGAGTTTTGATAAATGAAAACAAGCTTGCAACTACCTCCCAAATCAAGATAGAGTACATTTACATCACCCCAGGAAGCTCATGTTCCTTTCTAGTCATTCCTCTCCAACCCCACCTCAGGCAGATACTGATCTGATTTCTATCACCTGAGTTGGTTTTATCAGTTCTAAAGTTTTATAATAACAGAATCATATGGTATATACTGTTGTGTCTGGCTTTCTTGGCTCAGCATAATGTCAGTGAGATTTACTCATGATATTGCACTTATCAGTAGTTTATTCCTTCTTATGGCTGAATCATATTTAATTGTATGAATAAACCATGATGGGTTTATGTCGTTTTCTGTTGACAAAGTTCCGGGTTGTGTCAAGATTTTGCTATCTTAAGTGAAGTGGCCAGAAATGTATATATACAAGTGTTTTTGTGGGCCAATGTTTTCATTTCTCTTGGCTAAATACTTAAAAGTGGAAGTACTGGTTCTATGAGATGTTAACTTTATGAGAAAGTACCACACTCTTTTCCAAAATGGCATTATCAGTTTCTTCATCTACCAGCAATGTAAGAATTTCAGTTGCTTCACACTCAGTGGGACTTGGTAATATCAGTCTTTTTTTTTTTTTTTTTTTGAGATGAAGTCTTGCTCTGTTGCCCAGGCTGGAGTGCAATGGCACGATCTTGGTTCACTGCAAACTCTGCTTCCTGGGTTCAAGTGATTCTCCTGTTTCAGCCTCCCAGGTAGCTGGGATTACAGGAGTGCACCATCATGCCGGGCTAAATTTTTTTGTATTTTTGTAGAGAAGGAGTTTCATGTTGGCCAGGGTGGTCTCAAACTCCTGACCTCAAGTGATTCACCTGCCTGGGCCTCCCAAAGTGCTGAGATTACAGGCGTAAGCCACTGCGCCCAGCCAGTAATATCAGTCTTTTAAATTTTAGCTATTTGAATGAGTATGTAGTGGTGTCTTGCTATAGTTTTAATTTTTGTTGTGTTGATAACTAATGATGTTGATAATTTTTTATGTGTTTATCATTAAAATATCTTCTTTTGTTGTGTTCAAACATTTTGGACATGTTAGTGAAGCTGTTTGCTTTTCCTTATTGAATTATAAGAGTGCTTTTATGTTCTGGATGCAAGTCCCTTGTCAGACATATGTATTAAAAATATTTTCTTGGCTGGGCACGGTGGCTCACGTCTGTAATCCCAGCACTTTGGGAGGCCGAGGCGGGCGGATCACGAGGTCAGGAGATGGAGACCATCCTAGCTAACATGGTGAAACCCCGTCTTTACTAAAAATACAAAAAATTAGCTGGGCGTGGTGGCGGGCACCTGTAGTCCCAGCTACTCCGGAGGCTGAGGCAGGACAATGGCGTGAACCTGGGAGGCAGAGCTTGCAGTGAGCCGAGATAGTGCCACTGCAGTCCAGCCAGGGAGACAGAGCAAGACTCCGTCTCAAAAAAAAAAAAATTTCTCTCAATCTCAAGTACCTCATCTTTCAATTTTCTCAATAGAGTCTTTCAAAAAACAAAAATATAAAAATTTGCTGGAGTTGAGCTAATCACTGCTTTCTTATAAGCACCACTTATAAAAGTGGTGATTTTTGTGTCTGAGTAAGAATTTTTGCCAACTGAAAGTCACAATGATTTTTTCTATATGTTTTTCTAGACATTTTATAGTTTTAGCTTTTGGGTATATATTTATAACGTATTTCGAGGGTTTACTTTTGTGCTGACAAAGAAGAAATTAGATTGTATAACGCATTTGAACTTTTATGAAAGCTCTAATAAATATGTGGTATCAAGGAAGATATTATTCTTTGTAAACCAAGGGAAAGTAACTTTGGAATTAAGCCAAGATTGGGTTTCCTTAGCCTTTTGGCTGAAAATATTTTGAGAAAATGCATGTAGGAATCAAATTCTTGAGTGTTCCAGATTTAGTTTTATTTTAAAAATTCAAAGAAGTAAAAATATCCTTACCCTGAAATCAGACTGATTATATATTTTTAATAATTTTACAGCCTTTTAAATAATTTTACAGCCCAAAAAGAGAATTTTGACTGCACTGGCCCATCCTTTACATGAAGTCCTGGGGAGTGATTTTTTTTCGCTATTTCTTTTTCTATTTTTTGTGGAGGCAAAACTGTTTTATCTCTTTTCTTCTGTTTGCCATTTTAATGACGAATATTAGCCAGGTTGTCTTTCCCACTGTATTAGTCTGTTCTCTCATTGCTATAAAGAAATGCCTGAGATGGGGTAATTATACAGAAAACAGGTTTAATTGAATCACAATTCCACAGGCTGTACAGGAAGCATGACACTGGCGTCTGCTTGGCTTCTGGGGAGGCCTCAGAAAGCTTACAGTCATGGCAGAAGCAAGAAAGCAAGCGGGGGAGGTGCTACCCACTTTTCAAAGACCAGATTTTGTGAGAACTCACTCACTATTGTGAGGACAGCACCAGTAGATGGCGTTAAACCCTTCAGGAGAAACTGCCCCCATGGTCCAATCACCTCCCACCGGGCGCCACCTCCAACACTGGGGATTACAATTCCACATGAGATTTGGGTTGGGACACATATTTAAACTATATTACTCACACATGAATGTTCTTGTAAGGACTATTTCTGTATATATTAAACCAGAGTTTCTCAACCTTGGCGCTTTTGGCATTTTGGGCTGAATAATTGTATTAGTTTGCTAGGGCTGTCATTACCAAATATCACAGACTGGGTGGCTTAAACAACAGGAATAGATTTTCTCAGAGTTCTAGAGGTTTAAAGGTGTCAGCAGGTTTGATTTCTTCTGAGGCCTCTCTTCTTGATTTGCAGGTAGTCACCTTCTCATTGTGTGTCCTCACATGTCTTTCCTCTATGCAAGCACATTTCTGGTGTCTCTGTGTGCAAATTTCCTCTTCTTATAAGGACATCAATGAGAATGGATTAGGACTCCCTCTCTCAAATGACCTCATTTTAACTTAGTCATTTCTTGAAAGGTTCTATCTCCAAATAGAGTCACATTCTGAGGTGCAAAAGTTTTTGCTTCAACACATGAATTTTGAGGGGATGCAATTCAGCCTGTAACAATAATTCTTTGTTGTAGGGCCTGTCCCGTGCACTGCAAGATGTTTAGCAGCATCCCTCACCTTCACCCACTGGATACCATTAGCAACCCCCAGTTGTAACAACCCAAACCATCTCTAGACACTGTCAAATGTCCCTGAGATCAGAGTACTGGAAAAATCACCCTTGGTTGAGAACTGCTGTCTTAGAAAAACTTAAAAGTATTTTGTAGTTTGTTTATTTTCTGTCCCACAGTTTTCACCATGATTATATACAATCACCCAATAGTTGAGATAAATTTTGAACCCAAGATATTACTTGAGCCTGAATCTAAAAATCATATTATCTTTACTAAGCACATTCTTCTCACAACCTAAACATTCAGTGATCAAAAAAGTTTACATGAATTTGGGAACACAAATTACTGGGAGCTTATAAAATGCCAAGTAAAATGTTTTATTAATGTATCTATTTACCCATCTATCATCCTCAGTTCTAATCCAATGACACAGGACTTTACTCTAGTTTTCTTTCCACATTTGTACTTCCCTTTTTTGACAATGAGAAACCTGGCTCCCTCTTTAAAGCGTGTGTGTGTGTGTATGTGTGTGTGTGTGTGTATGTGAAATCTCCTAGGTGTCCGATCTCTCATTGGCACTGTCACCAATGATGCCCCATCTAGATATGCCTGGCTTCCTCACCCTTGTGCTGGACTCACCTATATGCTGGGCTCTGATATCCCCTTTTCCACATGGACACCCTTCTCTCTCTGCCTAAGCTTTACACCCCATGCTGAGGGACACCAGCCTGGAAACCCTCCTCATCCTGTTTGATGATAACTTGAGCTAGGCTGTCTTTCAGCCAAGATGACCTTCTCACCTTACTTGTGCTCTGACATCTCGTTCTGGGTCAGTCCTCACATGGACACCCTTGTCACCTCTCTCAAGCTCTGATATTCTGCACAAAAGCCCCTTTAATCCCAACTTGGAACCTGAGCCCCTAGGTCATCCTGGCTCCCTGCACCTACACGGATGCTCTTTTGATCCTGCTTGGGATCTCATAGCTCCTAATGGGCTGACACCCTGCATGGATGCCCTTTTTGCACACTCAGGTCCACTTTGCTCCCCACTCTCTGGCATGGACACCTACCTTGCTCAGTTCATCAAATACCCTTGGACTCATTATTTTCAGAAAGGGTAAGGAAGAGGATAGAGGCAAAAAAGATTTTTGAAGAGACTTCCAATGGAATAAAGAGGGCTTGATCAGGAGAGACTTTGTTTAAATTAAGGTTTATTATCTTTCTCCCCAGACTAACCCTTTCTTCTTTTTCTATCTGTGGTAGCATTCTCATAATCTTAAACTCTGGTGAAAACAGAAAATTATTGTCAGTGAACATCTACTAAATACTGGTTAGAAAATAATTTTTGTGAAAAGTTTTCCAAGCCATGGGAGTTTCTTCCTTATCCTAAGTACCTTGAAATCATTTTCTTTGGAGTTGTAAAGGCTTGGGATCATATAATGAAAAAGAAACACTTCTTACTAAAATGTCATAAGAATGCCAACTTCTCCTGTGTCTTTGGCCCCTGGGATGGGAAGGCACCTTTCATGTTGAACAGGGATTATATCCTGGCATCACAAATCTGTTTAAACCTTGGAAATCAAATGTACTGATTCCTCTTCCAAAAACTGTCATTAATTCATTGTTTCATTAGACAGGTCCCGGAGTTTGGTTTCTCTTCTGGTAAAGTGAGAACAGTGTCTCCCATTAGCCAAAATAAGCAGAGGTCAGTGAAATAACAATGTAACATGTAACACCAAGACATGCTGTACTTCTCAGGTGAAAACTTTTATGTAAGTACCAAGTATTATTGATTTATTTCTAAAATACCATCATCTTTATTAGAAACACTCCAGAGGGCAAAATACTTTCATTGTTTTGGAAATTAAACAAAAGTACAAGCAAATATTGGCTTAAAATGTAACTAACTGGACCATTTTAAAGATAATAATTCATATCACTGACATTCAAAATAAAATAATCATGTAAAATGAATTTTTTGGTTGTTTGTGATGGGAAAGTACAGAGGCTGGCTTTTTGGTCATGGAGTTTAATAAAGTTAATAGAAATTTGTGGATGTTTGAGAAAGATTGGCCAAATTACCCCTGGAATACTTTTACTTTGTATTTTATCCCATCTATTTTATTCTCTCTTTCATAGAAGAAAATATCAGAGCTTTTAAACTTTGAGTTTATGACCCTTAGATTTTATTATAAACCATCAGTTCTGCTCTTAACAAGCCACTTGGTCCAATTCCCTCTATATTTTATTGACTAAATGACTTTGGTTAAATTACATTCAGATAAAGTTGTCAATTGTTGTAGTTGGCCTGAGAGACCAAATGATCAAATAGAAAGCATAAGGTGTCCCAAGTATTGGGTTCGTACACAAGGTCTGTGGAATTTTAGTTATTTTCTTCTTTAGGCCTCAGTTTCACTTGTCAAAGGATAAATATGTCGAAATTTATTCATCTCAGGTTGCCTTGTGTGACACTAAATAAATGCAAAAACAAGTTTTGAAATTCTAGAATGCTATGTGGTGGAAGACACTAATCTTTATATTCAATTTGATATATATTTATATTCTAACATAATCACCATTTGTTAAGTGAATTTATCTTTACTCCAACATTGATTGTACTTTCCAACTACGTTTCTCTATGCAGTGGAACCACTATTCCTCTAATCACACAGGCTGGAGATTTTATAGAACCATTCTAATTTTCTGTTAATTTTTTCTGATTTCTCCAATTTTTTTATCAAGCTTCATTATTTCTTCCTCCATGTTACAGCTCAGCTTTACTGTTTCACTCAATCGTCATTGCTATCAATCTATGTTGAACTTGTCTTCTTTAGTAATAAGTCAGAAGACAGTGTAGCAGGAAGCATGTTCAGCATTATTCCCACTTGGGAGCCTTACCTCAGAGAAAAGTGCTTAACCCCAAAAGAGCCTTTGGCCACATTTTAGCTAAAACTCCTCAGCAGAAAGCAGAATTGGCTTTTATGCCTCATATGCCAAATTCTGTTTTGGTAGAGGTACTTTGGAGGTACCTAAACTTGCACAAAAGGAGAGCATGATATCAAGACAATAGAGGCTACAGACTGTATACAGAAATATAGGAAAGGAATTGTAATTATAGTTGGGGAAAAGGTTCTCCAAAGAACTGAGATTGTCCTGCTCATGAACAGAGCATAAGATTAGAGTGAGTGATATTTGGAAATCTGGCGTAGGAAACAGTCAGCACCTAGGAAACTAGTTATCAGAAAGCAGAGCCTCAGCCTGTGGGTGGGAACGTAAATCTTCGGAGAGACTATTAAGAGCCAGTACTGTTTGCAGACAAAGGCAAGGAACTGACTATACAAGAGTTTACAAGGTATTCAGAACCAACTAATTAGAGGTGGGAATCTGTTAGTTGAGCCAAATAAGAAAATAAGTAAGGAGGAAAATAAGTAAGTATCTTAAATGCAAAGTGAATGATGTTCACCTCTACAAATTTGGGTCAAAGCTCATTAAATCTTTTTTATCTGAAGTCAAATTTGTCCTAGGGATTGAGATGTTGCTGAAGCTAATTCAGCTATGGAGAAAGGAGTCCTCAAGAGGCTTGGAATGAGGCAAGGTTGGCTGACAGTTGCATTGTCAGGAAAAGAAAACTGGCTTTAAAATCAAGATACATGGATCCTAGGCCATTCTCTTACTACCTTGTGACTATGAGCAAGTTACTGACATTTTTTAGAATTACTTTTATCATCTATGAAGTGGTGATAATATTGTCTGTGTAATAAGAATATTGTAAGGTCCAAATAAAATGATATGGTTTTGGGGACAACAATGGGCAATATATTCACTGATATTCTGATTTAAAAAATGACATTTCTACTACGTTCATGAGTAAAGCAAAGAGATTCATAAAACTTTTGAAATTATATGCAAGCCTGGCTGGAGTGCAGTGGCGTGATCTTGGCTCATTGCAACCTTGTCCTTCCGGGTTCAAGTGATTCTCCTGCCTCAGCCTCCCAAGTAGCTGGGATTACAGGTGTGCACCACCATGCCCAACTAATTTTGTATTTTTAGTAGAGTTGGGGTTTCACCATGTTAACCAGGCCAGTCTCGAACTCCTGACCTCAGGTGATCCGCTTGCCTTGGCCTCCCAAAGTGCTGGGATTATGGGCGTGAACCATCACGCCTGGCCAAGAGTCACATTCTTAAACAAAATTAGTGTAGTTAATTGTTTTTGGAGCAAATGTGAATAAATTATCTCTTTGTTCAACAAATATTTCTTGAGTATCTATTACATGCCAGGCACTGCTTTAAGTGTTGGCCATGGAGCTTACATTCTGGTTAGGAGAGATAGGCTCCAATGAACATAATGTAATACATTAAAATGAGTTAACTGTTATGAAAAAAATAAAGCAAGAGAAGTAGAGGGTTGCAATTCTATTTTGTTGAATTGTCTATCTGTATTCCTTTGGATCTCACTGAGTTTCCTTAAGGTTATTATTTTGAACTACTTTTCTGGCATTTTGTATGTTTCGTTATTATTGGGGCCTGTTACTGGAGAATTACTGTGTTCTTTTGGAGGCCTCATGTTTCCTGGCTTTTTCATGTTTATGTGTTTCTAGTTTGATTTCAATGCATCTGGCGAAATAGTCACCTCTTCCAATTTTATGGAGTAGGTTTTGTAGAGAAACATTATTCATATGGATGGGACTTGGGGGTGTCAGTTAGATGGGGTGCATTGCCTCTGGTTCTAGGTAGATGCAATAGTATAGTCTCTACATAAGTTTTTCAGCCATAAGTCATACTAATGACATATGGGAGTTTCTCAGTGGCTTGGGCTGCAAGGGCTTGTGGCAGCAGGCATGTGGCTCTGCTGATGATGGACTCGTCAGGTTTCTTAGGACAAGTGCACATGGTGGGTCAGCTGACTTGGGGTCTGGGTCTCTGGGGTTGTGGTCCTGGGGTTATTTCTCTGGCCAGGAGCATGGATGTACAGTTGCTCAGTTGGCCTGGGGGTGTTTCGGTTATGAGTGGCCTGTGAGGTTGTTTCTCAGACCTAGGATGGGGTGCAGGGTTGAAGATTGCAATTTTAAGTGGAGTAGTTAGGGTAGGCTTCATTGGAAAGGAGATACTTTAAACAAGGGTTTGTGGAAGTGAGTGAGTAAGCTGTGTGAATACTTGAGGGAAGAGTGATTCAGGCAGAGGGAATAGCCAGTGCAAAGGCCTTTAGAGAAGGGTATTCGTCAGGGTTCTCTAGAGGGACAGAACTAATAGGATAGGTGTATATATGAAGGGGAGCTTATAAAGGAGTATTGACACATGGTCACAAAGTGAAGTCCCACAATACGCCATCTGCAAGCTGAGGAGCAAGGAAGCCAGCCTGAGTCCAAAAACCTCAAACGTAGGGAGGCTGATAGTGCAGCCTTCAATCTGTGGCCAAAGGCCTGAGAGCGCTTGGCACTGGTATAGGTCCAAGAGCCCAAAACCTGAAGAAGTTGGAGTCTGATGTTTGAGGGCAGGAAGCATCCAGCATGGGAGAAAGATGGAGACAAGAAGACTCAGCAAGTCTGCTCTTTCCACCCTTTTCTGCCTGCTTTATTCTAGCTGTGCTGGCAGCTGATTAGATGGTACCCACCCAGATTGAGGATAGGTCTGCCTCTCCCAGTCCAGTGACTCAAATGTTAATCTCCTTTGGCAATACCCTCATAGACACACACAGGATCAATACTTTGCATCCTTCAATCCAATCAAGTTGACAAGTTGACGCTCAATATTAACCATCACAAGAGGGTATAAGAAAACTATAGCCTGTGGGCTGTATCTGGCCTGTCAACTGTTTTTGTCAGTAAAGGTTTATTGTCACACAGCTATGAACATTTGTTTCCCTTTGTGTATGGTTTCTTTTGTGCTAAATCAGCAGAGTTGAATAGTTGCAATAGAAACTCATTCACAATAGCCAAGATGTGGAAACAACCTAATTGTCTGTCAAGGATCAATGGATAAAAACAATTGTGGTATATATATAATGGAATATTATTCAACCTTAAAAAAAACGAAATCCTGCCATCTGTGACCGCATGGATGAACCTGGAGGACATTATGCTAAGTGAAATAAGACAGGAACAGAAAGGCAAATACTACATGATTTCACTTACATGTGGAATCTAAAAGAAAATCAAATTCTTAGAAGCAGAGAGTAGATGATAGTTACCAGGGGCAGGAGTGGGGTGGGGTTGTGTGTTGCTGGGGAGGTGGGGAAATGAGACGATATCGGTTAAAAGGTACAATGTTTCAGTTATGTAGGATGAATAAATTCTAGAGATCCAATGTACAGCATTGGGACAATAGTTAATAATACTGTACTGTATACTTGAAATTTACTAAGAGAGTAGATCTTCAGTGTTCTCACCACAAATGCAAAAAGGTAAATAGGTGGAGATGGAAATGTTAATTAGCTTGACAGTAGTAATTAGTTCACTAAGTATATGTATATCAAAACCCCATGTTGTACACCTTAAATATGTACAGTTTTTATTCAGTAAAATAAAGACGCTTAACTTTCCAAAATAAAAGCATAAAAAGGAAAGGAGACAGAAGCTTATGGCCTTCAAGGCCTAAACTATTTACTATCTGAAAAACATTACAAAAATATTTGCCAACTGCTGCTCTAGAGGCCAGTGCTGGAGTGGAATGAACAACTAACAAATTCCTACTTTTACTAATTTATGAGGAAATAAATTTTTTTTAAAAATTATTTATTAATTGGTTCTTATGATGATGAAAGCTTTTCAGCTTATTCAGACTATATCTAGAAAAGCACATTATTAATACACAGGTTCATTCTTTAAACAGACAAAATAAGACATTCAACTGTTTTTAATCATCTTTATTTTTTCTAATGGTGACAATTATGCTTTTATTTATTTTTTACATTTTGGTTATTAACAAAATTTTTCACATTCAAAGAACACTAAAAAACAATGAACAGAGTGTGATACCAGACTATGTCCAACAGGTGGCTGTATTTCTCAAAGTTTCAAAAGCAGCCCAATTGCCTGTTGCATGCAAATTTCCATCTCAGTTTTCAGCTACCACACATTAATTCTGTGATTCCAGGATAATTAATTCTATAACAGAGGATTAAACAGTGGGGGTGGAAAGTGCGAAGTAATCACATAACCAGAGATTATTTTATTGACTTTATTCAGATCAGTACTTCCATTGCTCATTCAACAGATTCAAAATCAATATTTGACCATGTCTTCAGCCTGGTTAGGCCCTCTGTGGTGCCCTCTCAAATTAAATAGGAAGTATACAGAAGAGGTGAGAATTTGTAGTTAAAGATATTGAGTAGAGTCCTGTATGTGCTATGTGGTAGCTGAGTGAATTAGGAAGTTATTTGGCCCCTTGCTATGATTTAATCAGTAAAAAGAACTGAATAATAATTCCTACTGTATCACAAGATGTTTTCTATGGGATTTTGGGAAAACTCTTTATATCAACATGTTTTGTATTAAATATTATTATTACTATTCACTATCCTTTCTTTCTCTCTCAAATGCTTTTCACATTCTATTCTACCGGAAATATCAATGGATAGATCTCATCTTACTAACTTTGAATGATCGCTAGATGATTGCATTGGCTTAATTGTTTAAAAGATTTGAAGGCATTCTTATTTCCTGAGCCCTGGCATCTGGACATTTGAAACCATATCATACCAAATTATTTTCCAAGTATTTTCTCCTGAATATTTCTGTACTTCTGTTTGTCTCCTACAATGTTATTGGCCAACAAGGAATCTGGTTTTACTTAAAATTACTATTTACATTTTTTTGTTCAGGTTAGTGTGTCTTTGTCAGATATTCTCTTTTTAATCCTCATAAAATTATGCTATCCTTAGTCCATTATTTTAATATTGTAAGTTAATGTGCAGAAAATTGAATTCAGCAATTTATATACTATATATAAGACACTGTGCTAAAAGTTTTAGTATATACAATTCTAACCTCAGGAAGATTACAACCAAATGTGAAATATAATGAGAAGAGACAAGCCTCTAAGCTACAAGTCAGAAAAATCTGTGATTTTCTACTCACTTTGTTACCAGATATCTACTTCTCATATCACTCTCTCTCTGCAGAAAAATTAAGGAGCAGTTAGTGGACTCAAAAAATGTTGGCAGGCTCTCTATCTACCTCAGATACATACCTGTGCTTCTGGATTTGCCATATCAAGTTGTTTCATTTGATCTGGTCTTTACATGACCCTATAGTCATCAGGATAACAACAGATGTTTAAGGTATCTGTGTGGCTATGTGATAATCCTAGTTCTGTTTTGTTGCCTTTTGTTTTATTTTTATTTGTAATTGACAAATAATCATATATATTTATGGGGTACAATGTGATATTTGGATATATGTGTACATTGTGCAATGATTGTATTCAGCTAATTCACGTGTCCATTTTTTTGGACATTTAAAACCTATTTTTTAAAAGTCATTTTGAAATACACAATACATTATTATTAACTGTGGTCATCATGCTGTACAATAGGTCCTAAAACTTATTTCTCCTTACTAAAATTTTGTACCCTTTGACTAACACTTAATCATTCCCCTCCCCTTCCATCACCCCATATCCAGCCTTGGATACCCACCATTTTACTCTCTAGTTTTATGAATTTGGTCTCTTTAGATTCCACATATAAATTAGACCATGTGTATTTGTCTTTCATATCAGGCTTATTTCACATAGCATAATGTCCTCTGGGTTTATCCATGTTGTAGCAAAGGACAGGATTTCCTCCATTTTTTAAGGCTGAATGGCATATCATTGTGTAAGTATACCATATTTTCTTTACACATTCATCAACTGATGGACACTTAGACAGATTGCATGTTTTGGCTATTATGAATAATACTGCAATAAACTTGTGAGTGCAGATATCACTTCAACATACTGATTTCAATTCATTGCAATATGTACCCTGAAGTGGGATTGCTGGATGATATGGCAGTTCTGTTTTTAGTTTGTTGAGGAGCCTTTATGTTGTTTTTCATAATGGCTGTACTAATTTAAAATCCCACCAGCAGTGCACCAGAGTTCCTTTTTCTTCCTTGTCTTTTTGATAATAGCCATTCTAACAGGTGTAAGATCTGACAAACCTAATTCTAAATGCCCTTCTAAATCTAGGAAAGCATGTATGGGAGATAGTAATAATGTCTTCTAAGTCAGTCAAATGCTTTATAATTTAGTTAGTTGAGCTCATATTTTGGTATCTTAGAGAGGACATGAGAAGCAGAGCAGGGCAATGTTGGTAAGAAAATATTTGCACTCTATATGATCCTTTCTTGTAAAACACCATCCATTGCCTAACATTAGATCTTTGCTACTCAACACATCATTAGCACATTTCCTACAATTGTTGAAGTAATATATCTTCATTTGAAATGATAAGTTTTCTGTACCCTATTGGAGTCACAGCAAAGATGCAAGTTTTTATTCATGCATCTTCCAAAGCACTGGAAATAACCAATTAAAAATTGTCGTATGTTGCTAGAAGTGCCAGTTCGAAAGTGGTGGCGTAGAAACAAGCTGGCTCCATTTTCCCCCAGAGAAAACCGAAAACAAATATGCAGCACAGAGATTATCACCAGCAATAGACCAGAACCCAAATATGAGGATAAGACAGTTCCTATGGCCACAGATAAGTGAAAAAACTCTGAGCAGGTGGTGAGAGAATTGGACTTCCATATCTGTAATGGCCCTCTTCCCCAATCTGTCCAGCACCAAGTGTATGGAAAATTACCCCCCAACTTATGGTTTCTATACTGGAAAAAGTGAGGTTGAGGTGAACAATTAGCTTCCCCGCCATTTGGGATTCCATGTAGGAGACCTGTCCCTGGCTCAAATCATGGGAAGCATCAGGAGTGCCGGAAGGGAAAAATATCTCTGAGGAGAGCCAAAGACAAAGAGGGGAGGTGGGACTACCGTTGCCAGCCCTGGAAATTCTGATTTGTAACTCAGCCAAAAAAGGTGCCAAATCAGACTGGCTGTTCAGCAGAACTGTCCTGTAGGAGACTTGTTCCACGGGTTCCCTGAACATGAACTCCTAGCCACCTTCTCTTGAATTAGGGAGGTCCCAAAGGCAATACAGGGAAATCCCCTTTGGGACCTCTCTAATTCAAGATGGGTGGCACTCTGTTTCCTAGAACCAAGGCAAACCTGGGCTTAGGGTGTCATCTCATACCAAAAAGGAAGGAGTGACCTAGTGGACATATTTTAAAAACCTAAATAAGCCAAACAGAGAATATTGCAATAGATAACTAATCTTTCAATGCAAAGACACAAATGTATACCCACAAGAAACAACAGCAAACAGGGAACCATGATCTTCCCAAGTGGACAAAGCAAAGAATCAGTGACTAACCCTAACAAGATGGTGATATGTTAACTCTCTGACCAAGAATTCAAAATAGGAGTTTTAAGGAAAAAAGTGATCTCCAAAATAACAGAAAAACAATTCAGAAATGTATTAGAGAAATTTAACAGAGATTGAAATAATACAACAAAATCAAATAGAAATCTTAGAACTGAGAAATACATTTGCTGAACTGAAAAATTCACTAGACTCTCAAGAGTAAAATGGCTCAAACAGAGGAAAGAATCAATGACCTTGAAAATAAGCTATTAGAAAATACACAGTCATAGGAGAAACATAGAAAAAAATGAAAAGGAATGCAGATCACTTACACAATATAAAAATTATCCCAAAAGACAAACATCTAAGAATTATTGGTGTTCAAGAGGAAGTTGAGAAAGAGAAAAGTGTAGAAAGCTTATTCCAAAAAATGAGAAAAAATATTGCCAAACCCTGAGAATGAGATAATTCAGGTATAGGAAGGTCAGAGAATATCAAACATGTCTGATCAAATAAGACCACCCAAAGGCATATAATAGATTCTCAAAGGTCAAGAATAAAGAAAGTATCCTAAAAGAAGCAAGATAAAAGGAAGAAAATAACATATAAAGGAGCTTCAATTCATCTGGCAACAGACTCCTTAACAGAAACCATGTAAGCCAGAAGAAAGTGATCTGACATTTTCAAAGTGCAGAAAGAAAATAACTGTCATCCAATAATACTGTATCCAGCAAAGCTATTCTATAAATAGGGAGTACTTTATTTCTCAGAGAAACAACAACTGAGAGAATTCACCACCACCAGACCTGTCCTACAACAAACACTGCAATATAATAATAGAAGGAGACTTTAACACCTCACTCTCAATAATTGACAGTTATGTATAACCAATATAACAAATTTCAGTTCTTTCATCTGAAAGAAAAAAAGTGTGCATAGAGAAAACATTTAAAGTTATAAAAGTCACTGGTAAAATTAAGTACACAGACAAACCCAGAATACCCTAATACTATAATTGTGGCTTGCAATCTATTCATAACTTTAGAATAAAACCCAAATGAAAAATTTATCAAAAACAATAATATTTACAATAACCTGCTAAGAGATAGGCAATATAAAAATATGTAAATGGGGGTAACTAAAAGTCAAAACAGGGGGTGATAAAATTAATGTGTAGAGGTTAAAGATTTTTTTCTTGGTTTGTTTGTCCGTATTTTTTTTCTGTGTGATCAAAGATAAGTTCTCATGTCCTTAAAATAATGTGTTATCAATAGCAAAGACTTGGAACCAACCCAAATGTCCAACAATGATAGACTGGATTAAGAAAATGTGGCACATATACACCATGGAATACTATGAAGCCATAAAAAATGATGAGTTCATGTCCTTTGTAGGGACATGGATGAAGCTGGAAACCATCATTCTCAGCAAACTATCGCAAGGACAAAAAACCAAACACCCCATGTTCTCACTCATAGTTGGGAATTGAACAATGAGAACACCTGGACACAGGAAGGGGAACGTCACACTCTGGGGCCTGTTGTGGGGTGGGGGGAGGGGGGAGGGACAGCTTTAGGAGATAGACCTAATGCTAGATGATGAGTTAATGGGTGCAGCGCACCAGCATGGCACATGTATACATATGTAACTAACCTGCACGTTGTGCACATGTACCCTAAAACTGAAAGTATAATTTAAAAAAAGAAAAAAAATAAAATAAAATAATGTGTTATATCTATATTTTTTACCTCGTGGTAACCAAAATGAAAGAACCTATAATAGATTTACTGAAAATAAGAAGCAATAAATTAAAACGTACTGTCGGAGAAAATAACCACAATAAATGGCAATAAGAAATAAAGGAAGAGGGGACTTACAAAACAACCAGAAAACAAGAAACAAAATGGCAGTAGTTAGTCCTTACTTGCCAATAAAAAACAGTGGATATAAATGGATTCAATTCTTCAATTAAAAGACAAAGATTGGCTGAATGAATAAAGAAACAACACCCAACTATATGCTACAAGAGACCCACTCTACCTACAAAAAAACAATAGACTGAAAGTGATGGGATGCAACTGGAAATCAAAAAAAGAGCACAAGTAGCTGTACTTATATCAAATAAAACTGTCTACAAATTAAAGATTGTAAAAACTAAAGAAGGTCACTATACAATGATAAAAAGGTCAAATCAACAAGACAATATAGCATTTTAATGTATGAATGGCCTCAACACTGGAGTTCCCAAGCATATAAAGCAAACATTAGCAAATTTAAAGGGAGAGATAGACTGTAATACAGTAATAGTAGGGTACTTTAGCACCCAGCTCTCAGTAACAGGTCATTCAGAAATAAAATCAATGAAGAAACAATACAGTTAAACTACACAATAGACCAAATGGGCCTAACTGACACACAGAGAACATTTCACCTAACTATTGCGGAATACACTTTTTATTCATCAACACATGGAACGTTCTCCAGGATAGACGGTATCTTAGGTAACAAAATAAGTCTCAACAAATTCAAAAAAGTAGAGGTCATGTTATCTTTTCTGACTACAATGGGATAAAACTAGAAATCAATAAGAAGAGGAAACTTGAAAAATACACAAGCACATATAAATTAAGCAATATGCTCCTGAATGACCCAACGTGTCAGTGAATAAATTAAGAAGGAAATTTGAAAAGCTTCTTTAAATAATTAAAAAAGGAAATTTAACATACAAAAAAATCCATACAATACAGTAAAGGCAGCATTAAGAGGAAATTATTAGCAATAAATGCCTATATCAAAAAAGTAGAAAGACTTCAAATAAACAACCTTATGATGTACCTCAAATAATTAGAAAATTTAAAAACTCAAAAAAATACAGACGATCAATGAAATAAAAAGTTGGGTTTTTTAAAAGATAGCTAAAATCAACAAACCTTTAGCTAGACTAACAAAGAGAGAACACCCAAATAAATAAAACCAGATCCATAAAAGAGACATAACAATTGAGACTATAGAAATACAGAGAATTATGAGACACTATTATATATAATTATATACTAACAAATAAAAAAAATCCAGAAGAAACGGATAAAATTTCTGGACACACACAATTTACCAAAGTTGAATGATAAAGAAACAGAAAACCTGAACAAACTAATAATGTGTAATGAGATCAAAGCCGTAATAAAAAGTCTCCCTTCAAAGAAAAGCCCAGGACCTGATTGTTTCACTGCTGAATTCTACCAAACATTTAAGGAAGAACTAATACCAATTCTCTTCAAACTCTTCAAAAAAATTGAAGAGGAGGGAATACTTTCAAACTCATCCTATGATGCCAGCATTACCCTGATACCCAAACCAGATAAATATGACAAAAAAATGAAAACTACAGGCCAATATCCCTCATGAACATCGATGCAAGAATTCCCAACAAAATTGTAGAAAACTGAATTTAAGAACACATTTAGAAGATCACTTATCATAATTAAGTGGGATTCATTCCAGGGATGCAAGCATGGTTCAACATACCCACATCAAAAAACATGATACATCTCATTAACAGGACCAAGAACAAAATCTATAATTATTTCAATAGATGCTGAAAAAGGATTTGATAAAGTTCAACATCCCTTTATGATAAAAACTCTTATCAGGGCTGGGTGCAGTGGCTCACGCCTGTAATCCCAGCACATTGGGAGGCCAAAGTAGGTGGATCACTTGAGGTCAAGAGTTTGAGACCAGCCTGGCCAACATAGTGAAACCTGTCTCTACCAAAAATTCAAAAATTAGCTGGGCATGGTGGTGGGTACCTATAATCCCAGCTACTTGGGAGGCTGAGGCAGGAGAATCGCTTGAACCCAGGAAGCGGAAGTTGCAGTGAGCTGAGATCATGCCACTGCACTCCAGCCTGGGTGACAGAATGAGACTGTCTCAAAAAATAAACAAGCAAACAAACAAACAAAAAACTCTTATCAAACTGGGTATAAAAGAAACATACCTCAAATTAATAAAGGCCATATATGAAAAACCAATAGCCGTAATCATATCAAATGAGGAAAAATTGAAAGTCTTTCCTCTGAGATCTGGAGCAAGATAAAGATGCTCACTTTTACCTCTTTTATTAAAATAATACTGGAAGTCCTGGCCAGAGCAATTAGGCCAGAGAAAGATATAAACAACATTGAAACTGGAAAAGAAGAGGTCTCATTTGCAGAAGACATGATCTTATAATTAGAAAAACCTAAAGACCATTAAAAAACTTGGAACTGATAAAAAAATTTCAGTAAAATTACAAGATACAAATCAACATACAAAAATCAGTGGCATTTATATATGCCAATAATGAACAATCTGAAAAAGAAATCAAGAAAGCAATCCCACATACAATAGTTACAAAGAATATAAAATACCCAGTAATCAATTTAGCCAAAGAAGTGAAAGGTCTATCAAGGAAACTGTGAAATATGAATTAAAAAATTGAACAGGACAAAAAAGTAATAGAAAGATATCCTATACTCATGGATTGGAAGAATTGATTTTGTTAAGGTGAAAATTCTAACCAGATTCAATGTAATCCCTATCAAAATACCAATGATATTCTTCACATAAATAGAAAAAAAATCCTAAAATGTATATATAATCAGAGACGACCCCAAATACACAAATGAATCCTGAGCAAAAAGAACAAACCTTAAGAAATCACACCATCTGACTTCAAAATATACTACAAAGATATAGTAACCAAATCAGCATGGTACTGGCACAAAAACAGATGCATTGACAAATGGAAGAAAATATAGAACCCAGATATAAATCTACACATTTACAACCAACTCATCTTTGACAAAAGCACTAAGAACATATAATGAGAAACAGACACTCTCTTAATTAATAGTGTTGCAAAATAGGTTAACATATGCAGAAGAATGAAACTGGACTCCTACCTCTCACCATACAAAAAATCAAATCAAGATGGGTTAAAGACTTAAGTAGAAGACCTGGAACTATAATACTACTAGAAAAAAAAACACTGGGGAAATGTTCTAGGACATTGATCTGGGCAAAACAAATGTTTTTAACTTCAAATTTTATTTTAGATATGGAGGTATATGTGCAGATTTGTTACATGGGAATATTATGTGATGATGGGGTTTGAAGTACAGATTCTGTCACCCTGGTAGTGAACATAGTACCTAATTGGTAGTTTTTTTTTTTTTTTTAACTCACTCCCCTTTCTCTAGGGCAAAGTTTTTTATATAAGTTCCCAAAAGTACAGGCAACCCAAACAAAAGTATACAAGTGAGATTACATCAAGCTAAAAAGCTTTTGCCAAAAGACCTGAATAGACATTTCTCAAAAGAAGACATACAAATGCCAAACAGGTGTATGAAAAGGTGCTCAACATCATTGATTACCAGAGAAAGGCAAATCAAAACTACAACTTGATAAAATCTCACCCCAGTTAAAATGGCTTATATCCAAACGACAGGTAATAACACATGCTGTTGATGATGTGGAGAAAAGGGAAGTATCATACACTGTTGTTGGGAAGGTAAACTAGTACAACCATTATGGAGAACAGCTTGGAGTTTATTCCAGAAACTAAAAATTGAGCTAGCATATGATCCAGGAATCCCACTTCTAGCTATATACACAAACTAACAGAGTAAAAATAGAGAAAATCTAAATAAACACAATCAGAAATGACAAAGTGGACATTGCCACTGACCCCACAGAAATACAAAAAACCCTCAAAGACTGCCATGAACACCTCTATGTACACAAACTAGAAAACGTAGAAGAAATGGATAAATTTCTGGAAATATAAAACCTCCCCAGATTGAACCAGGAAGAAACTGAATACCTGAACAGATCAATAACCCATTCTGAAATTGAATCAGTAATAAAAAGCCTATCAACTAGAAAAAGCCCTGGATCAGATGGATTCATAACTGAATTCTACCAGATGTATTATGTAAAGATGACCTGGTACCATTCCTACTGAAACTGTTCCAAAGACTTGAGAAGAAGAGACTTCTACCTAAATCGTGAAATGAGGCCAGCATCACCCTGATATCAAAACCTGGCAGGGACACAAAAACAACAACAAAGAACTTCAGACCAATATCCTTGATGAACATAGATGCAAAAATTCTCAACAAAATACTAGCAAACTGAATCCAGTGGCACATTGAAATCTACCATGATCAAGTAGGCTTTATTGCTGGTTGGTTTAACATACCCAAATCAATAAATATGACTCATCACATAAACAGAACTAAATAAAAACCAAATAACTATCTCAATAGATACAGAAAAGGCTTTTGGTAAAATCCAACATCGCTTCATGTTAAAAACCCTCAATAAACTAAGCATTGAAGGAATATATCTCAAAATAATAAGAGCCATCCATGACAAACCCACAGCCAACATCATACTGAATGGGCAAAAGCTGGAAGCATTCCCTTTGAGAACTGGAACAAGACAAGGATGCATTCTCTTACCACTCTTTTTTTTTTTTTTTTTTTTGAGACAGAGCCTCACTCTGTTACCCACGCTGGAGTGCAGTGGCTCCATCTTGGCTCACTGCAAGCTCTGCCTCCCTGGCTCACACCATTCTCCTGCCTCAGCCTCCCGAGTAGTTGGAATTACAGGCACCTGCCACCATGCCCGGCTAATTTTTTGTATTTTTAGTGGGACAGGATTTCACTGTGTTAGCCAGGGTGGTCTTGATCTCCTGACCTCGTGATCCACCTGCCTCAGCCTCCGAAAGTGCTGGGATTACAGGCGTGAGCCACTGCGCCCAGCCTCTCACCACTCTTATTCAACATAGTACTGCAAGTCTTAGCCAGAGCAATTGGGTAAGACAAAGAAATAAATGGTACCCAAATAGGAAGAGAGGAAGTCAAGCTATCTCTGTTTGCAGGCAATATTATTCTACACCTAGAAAACCACATAGTTTCTGCCCAAAAGCTCCTAGATCTAGTAAACAACTTTAGCAAAGTTTCAAGATACAAAATCAATATACAAGAATAGTAGCATTTCTATACAGTAACAACATCCAAGTCAAGAGTCAAATCAAGAACACAATTATATTCACAATAGCCACAAAAAGAATAAAATCCTTAGGAATTCAGCTAACCAGGGAGGTGAAAGGTCTCTACAAAGAGCTTTACAAAACACTGCTCAACAAAATCAGAGATGACACAAACAAATGGAAAAACATTCCATGCTCATGCATCGCTAGAATCAATGTTGTTAAAATGGCCATACTGCCCATAGCAATTTACAGATTCAGTGCTAATCCTATCAAACCACCAATGACATTCTTCATAGAGTTAGGAAAAACTATTTTAAAGTTTATATGGAACTGACAAAGAGCCTGAATATCCAAGGCAATCTAAGTGAAAAGAACAAAGCTAAAAATCTCACATTACCTGACTTTAAACTATACTAGAAGGCTACAGTAACCAAAACAGCATGGCACTGGTACGAAAACAGACCAATTGAACATAACTGAGAGCCCAGAAATAATGCTGCATGCCTACAGCCATATGATCTTCCACAAAGTTGCCCAGAACAAGCAATGGTCTATTCAATAAGTGGTGCTGGTATAATTGGTTAGCCATATGCAGAAGATTGAAACTGGGTCCCTTTCTTTCACCATATATAAAAATCAACTCAAGATGGATTAAAGACTTAAATATAAAAGCTAAAACTATAAAAACTCTGGGAGATAACATAGGAAATGCCGTTCTGTACAAAGGACTTGGCAAAGATTGGTACAAAGGACTTGGCAAAGATTGCTAACAAAGACCTCAAAAGCAATTGCAACAAAAATAAAAATGGACAAATGGGACCTAATTAAATGAAGTAGCTGTACAACAAAACTATCAATGGAGTAAACATACAACCTACAGAATGGAGAAAACATTTGCAAGTTATGTATCTGATAAAGGTCTAATATCCAGAATTTATAAGAAACTTACACACATTAAGAAGCAAAAAACAACCCCATTAAAAAATTGGCAAAAGACAGGTACAGACACTTCTCAAAAGAAGACATACACGTGGTCAATATGCACATGAAAAACTGCTCAACATCATGAATCATTACAGAATTGTAAATCAAAACCACAATGAGATACCATCTCATACCTGCCAGAATGGCTATAATTAAAACATCAAAAAATAACAAATGCTGGCAAGGCTGCTGAGAAAAAGGAATTTTTATACACTGCTGGTGGGAATGTAAATTAGTCTAGCCATTGTGAAAGCAGTTTGGCTATTATTCAAATAACATAAGAATTGCCATTTGACCCAGCAATCTCAAAATTGGTTATTTACCAAAAGGAATATAAATCATTCTATCATAAAGACACATGCATGCGTATGTTCATTGCAGCACTATTCACAATAGCAAAGACATGGAATTAACCTAGATGACCATGGTAAACTGGATAAAGAAAATGTGTTACATATATGCCATGGAATACTATGCGGCCATAAAACAGAATGAGATCATGTCCTTTGCACTAATATGGATGGAGCTGGAAGCCATTATCCTAAGTGGACTAATGCAGGAACAAAAAAACAAATACTGCATGTTCTCACTTGTAAGTGGGAGCTAAACATTGAGTACACATAGACACAAAGAAGTTTACAACAGACACCAGGGCCTACTTTAGGGTGGAGTGTGAGAGGAGGGTAAGGATTGACAAACTACCTATGGGGTACTGTGTTTATTGCCTGGGTAACAAAATAATCTGTATACCTAACTCCCATGACATGCAATTTACCTATATGACAAACCTGCCATGTACCCCTAAATCAAAAATAAAAGTAAAAAAAAAAAAAGAAAAGCAAAATGAGTATAATGGTAGCAACAATAGGCCCATTGTTAGGATAATATGTAAAAACAAATAACTAAATGGGTATAATTAGATTGTTTGTAACACAAAGAAAGGATAAATGGTTGAGGTGATGGATGCTGCATTTACTCTGATGTGATTATTATGCACTGCATGCCTATATCAAAATATCTCATGTACCTCATAAATTTATACACCTACTATGTACCCACAGAAATTTAAAAAAAATTTAAAAAGCTTGTACTCAGCAAAAGAAACAATCAACAAAGTAAAGAGGCAACCTACAGAATGGGAGAAAATATTTGCAAACTCTCCATCTGACAAATGATTAAAATAAGAATATATAAGGAGCACAAAGAACTTGACATAAAAAAATCTGATTGAAAAATGAGTCAAAGACCTGAATAGACATTCCTCAAAAGAAGACATACGAGGAGAGAATCTGGTTAAAGATGGCTGCCTGGAAGCATTTCATGACTGTCTGCTCCACACAGAAGAGCTGGAGTAGTGTACAGACAATCACACATTGAGCACATTATCCAAGAGAGAATGCTGGAATTCAACAGTGAAATGAGGAACCAACACAAAAGAAAAAGGAGAAGGAGAGACAGTCTCCTTGGCCAGGAGTAACTCTCCTGGGGAGGGGTGAGTAATAGACTTCCAGTGGCCCACACCCTTACTGTGTTATCATGTTATCATGTTATCCTAGCTGAGGAAGAACACCTTGACCATCTCAACCCCTGAAACAAACAGGAATCTGCTGGGAGTCCCTGGAATGAAACTGCTGCAGAAGGGAGCTTGTACTAAGACCAATACACTATCTGAGACCTAAGCAGCTTCAACAAGGCAGCATTTTCAATACTAGTCTCTGACAAACTTTACACTCCCGCTTAGAAGTAGGTGAGGCCTGGGTGGCAGCAGATGGTGTCAGGAAGTAAACACCGCTGGAGTCTGAGACCAGGATATAAGCAGGGTGTGATTCACCTTTGGAAGTTGATCTCAAGCTGGGTGTGGGCTTCTGCAGCTAGACTAGGGAGTGACCCCTGCTGGAACTAGTGTCTGAAAGGAACGTGTATCAGCTACCCATTAGCCCAGGCTGTGGCCATTGAGGGTGGCTCCACCCTCTCTAGTGGTGGATCCTCAGCACGGCTGCTACCCACCTCTCTACCTGAGCACTCCATCTGCTATTTGAGGATCACTCTGCCTCTGCTCACAACAGCTAGTGCCTACTCTCACCATTGGGGTTAGGGCCTCCCATGGAGACCCATTCACCCCATTGCAGCCACTGCTAACATTAGTGAACACCACTTATAATCCAGAAAATTGTCCCATCATTGCTATTCCCATTGTGCACACCACATCTGATTCCCAGGGTCCTGAGAATCTGTTCACCTGCCAGGTCCATAACTACCATAATGGCATTCAAGAGTGCCAGCTGGAGGCTGAAGAATCAGCCTGCCAGTAACTGCCAATACAGGTGCTAGTGTGCACAATCCTGGGGCAAAAAGATAGGTATGCTCAGCCCACTGCTGCCACAATTGTGACCTGCAGACTGGCCAATCTAGCTTCCCAGTCCCAGCACAACTTCACTACAGCCTCCACTAATAACTACATCTAACCCACTGAAAAAAAACACAAATACCACTAATGCTTTTTACAACCAATGAAATCATACAGAGACTATAGTACTGCATTCACCATCACAGCAAAAATACCCTACCCAACTAACACCATAGATATGTCTTCAGATAAAAGTCCTTCCCAACTAATGTAAGTGCAAAAATAAGAAGGAGCAACTGTTATACCAGATGCAAAGATATCAATTTAAGGGCAAAGGAAACATGAAAAAGCAAGGAAATATGATGTTTCCAGAGGAATATATTACAGGACAGAAGGTAATGCAATGATATAAGAATTCTACATTCAACAAAATTATCCTCCATAAATGAAGAAGAAATAAAGTCATTTCCAGGCTAACAAATGCTGAAGGAGTTAGTTACTACTATACTAGCCATACAAGGAATGCTTAACGAAGAGAGTCCTAAAACTGGCAGCAAAGAATGACATTTATCATCATGAAAACACACAAAAATATAAAACTCACTGGTCATGCAATCATACAAAGGAGAAAGAGAAAGGATTCAAATGGTGTTACTACAGAAACTCACTAAACCTAAATGACAAAGCATAAGAGGAAAAGAAAGAAAAGAAATTATAATAACCAGAGTACGATTAATAATATGACAGGAACAAAGCCTCACATATCAATAATAACCTTGAAGATAAATGGATTAAATTCTCCTCTTAAAAGATATAGAATTACTAGAGTTTTAAAAATAATCCAATTACATGCTACTTAAAATAAACACTCTTTAGCAGTAAAGACACACGTAGACTGAAAGTAAAGGGATGGAAAAAATATTCCATGCAAATTCAAACCAAAAGCATGCAGGAGTAGCTATACTTACAGCAGATAAAACATACTTTAAGAACAATTAAAAAAAGGACAAATAAGTTCATTATACAAGGATAAAGGGATCAATCCTGCAATTGATACATCAATTCTAAATATATATGCACCAAAACTGGAGCATCCAGATTTATAGAGCAAATATTAGTATATCTAAAGAGAGAGATAGAGTGCAATACAATAATAGTGGGAGGCTTCAACACCTCACTCTCAGCATTAGACAGATCATCTAGACAGAAAATCAACAAAGACGCTTTGGATATAAACAGAACTTTAGACCAAATGGACCTAACAGACATTTACAGAATACTGTATCCAACAACTGCAGAATATATATTGCCTCCATCAGCACATTGAACATTCTCCAGGATAGACCACACTTTAGACCACAAAACGAGTCAACCAGTTTTTAAAAATGGAGATAATATCAAGTATCTTCTCTGATCATAATGGAATAACATTAGAAATCAATAGCAAGAGGAACTCTGAAAAATATACAAATACATAGAAATTAAACATGTTCCTGAGTGACCATTGGGTCAGTGAAGAAATTAAGATGGGAATATAAACATCTTTGAAATAGATGAAAATGACAATACAACATACCAAAACCTGTGGGATAAAGTAAAACCAGTTAGGTTTTACTTTACGACAAGGATGCCCACTTTTACCACTCTTATTCAACATAGTACTGGAAGTGCTAGCCAGATCAATCAGGAAAGAGAAAGAAATTAAAGGCATTGGAAAAGAGAAACTAAAATGATCCTCATTTGCTGATGATATGATTTTATATCTAGAATAACCTAAAGACTTTACCAAAAAACCCTCTTGGATTTGATAAATGAATTCAGTAAAGTTTCAGGACAGAAAATCAATGTACAACAATCAATAGCATTTCCATGCAGCAATAACGATCTGTCTAAGAAAAACTTAAGAAGGCAATTCCATTTATCATATCTACAAAAAGTAAAATGCCTAGAAATAAATTTAACACAGGAAGTGAAAGATCTCTACAAGAAAAACTACAAAACACTTATGAAATAAATTAAAGGTGACCCAAACTAATGGAAAAGCATCTCATGCTAATGGATCTGAAGAGTTAATTTTGTAAATATGAACATACTGCCCAAAGCAATCTACAGATTCAGTGCAATTTCTATCAAAATACCAAGCTCATTTTTTTTTACATAATTAGAAAACAACTCTAAAATTCACATGGAACCAAAAAAGAACCTGAAGAGCCAAAGCAACTCTGAGCAACAAAAACAAAGCTGGAGATATCACATTATCTGATTTAGAATTATATTACAAGGCTATCTTAACCAAAATAAGATGGCACTTGTATAAAAATAGACATATATATCAATGGAACACAATAGAGAACCCAGAAATAAAGCCACATGTTTACAGCAAGCTGATCTTTCACAAAACCAACAAGTACATGCTTTGGGGAATGGACACCTTCCTGAATAAATGGTGTTGGGAAAAGTGAATAGCCATATGCAGAAGAATGAAACTGGACCCATATCTCTCACCATATACAAAAATCAAAGAAAGGTAGATTAAAGACTTAAAAGATCTAAAAATAAACAAATACTAGAAGAAAACCTAGGGAAAACTCTTGTGGACATTTGTCTGGGCAAAGTATTTATGGTTAAGACCACAAAAGATAACAAAAACAAATGTAGACAAATGAGATTTAATTAAACTAAAAAGCTTCTGCCTAGCAAAAAAAGATCAACAGAGAAAACAGACTCCCTGAGAAATGGGGGGAAATATTTGCAAACTATTCATCTGCGGGGGACTAATATTTAGAATATACAAGGAACTCAAGCAACTCAACAAGAAAACCCCCCAAATAATCCCATTAAGATGTGGGTAAATGATATGAATAGACATTTTTCAAAAGAAGACATACAAATGGTCAACAGATAAATGGAAAAGAAAAACAACTCAACATCACTAATCATCAGAGAAACGCAAATCAAAACAACCTTGAGATATCAGCTTACCCCAGTCAGAATGGCTGCTATTACAAACTCAGAAATAACAGATTATGGTGAGGACGTAGAGCAAAGCAAACTCTTATACACTGTTGGTGGGAATGTACAGCCTTTATGAAAAACAGCATGGATATTTCTTAAAGCACTAAAAATAGAACTAGCATTCAATCAGCAATCTCACTACTGGTTATCTTCCCAAAGGAAATAAGTCAATACATCAAAAAGATATCTGCACTTGTATATTTATCATAGCACTTTTCACATTATGAAACACAAAGATATGGATGAATTAATAAAGAAAATGTGGTATATATACACAATAGAACACTGTTCAGACATAAAAGAGTGAAATTACATCTTTTGCAGCAACATGGATGGAACTGGAGTTCATTATCTTAAGTGAAACTAGACACAAAAAGGCAAATTTCACATGTACTCACTCATAAGGGGTGCCAAAAAATGTGCTCACGTGGACATTGAGAGTGGAGTGATAGATAATGGAGACTTGGCAGGTTAATGGGTGAGAGGGAGGAGGATGATGAGCAATTGATTAATGAGTACAATATACATTATTCAGGTGATGGATACCCTATAAGCACTGACTTGACCACTACTCTATGCATGTAACAAAATTGCACATGTAACCCATAAATTTCTACAAATAAAAAGAAAAGAGATACACAAATGGCCAATAAGTACATGAAAAAATTCTCAACACTATTAATCATCAGAGAAATGCAAATCAATACCACAATGGGATATCATGTCATCCCAGTTAAAATCACTTTTATAAAAAAGATAGAAAATAACAGATGCTGGCGAGGATGTGGAGAAAGAGGAAACATTGTACACTGTTGGTGGGAATGTAAACTAGTACACCCACTATGGAGAATAGTATGGAGATTCCTCAAAAAAATGACAAATGGAATTCCCATATGATCCAGCAATTTCACTACTGGGTATAAATCCCAAAGAAAGGAAATCAATGTACCCAAGAGATATCTACATTGGTAACTATCAGAAGCTAGGAAAGGTAGGGGGAAGGGAAAATGAAGAGAGACTGATTAATGGATACAAATATAAGTTTAATACAAGAAATAAGACCTAGGATTTGATATATCAGTTGAGTGACAATAGTTTACAATAATCTAATGTATATTTCAAAATAGCTAGAAGAGAATATTTCAAATGTTTCTATCATAAAGAAAACACGAACATTTAAGGTGATGAATCTCCCAATTACACTGATTTGATCTTTACAAGTTATATGAATGTATCAAATTATCAAATATATGTAAATATATTAAATTATCACACATATTTCCCAAATACACACATCTATTATATATTAATAAAAAATTAAAATATCACGTTAATTATGACATACAGGTAAATTGGCCACTTTTTCAGAACAAAAAGGAAATAACCCAGTCGGTATTTTAAAAAGTATTTAAGGATATTTGTGACCTTTTTTGCTACTCCTTTCTGTGAGGTTTTTATAGGAATTTTGATTTTGAAAAAATTTGGCAAACACATTTAGTTATAAGTTAGCCTATTCATTTTTGGCTTACTTAAAGGGGATGGAAATGGCATTAAAATGTCTTATAGGACAGCTGAAAATTTGGAGATCTAATATCTTAATTTTATTTTATTGTTCACAGAGCTGAATGAAATTGGAAAAAAAAGAGAGCAGTTTACTCTTTATTATGCCCAAGAGAACATGTGATATTAGTCTGGGGATAATCTCATGAATCTGAATTAAACAAATATTATATGAATATGCATTGAAGGCTTTGACTCAATTCTGATTGTACATGCTTAGCCCAATTTTAATTATATCCTCACGATATTCTAGATGTTGCAACCACTATCAGTTTCCCAACTAAACAATAGATTCCATGTGGACACATTAGTTTTGTAGAGTTCACATCACCAGTTTTTATTTTACAAACTTAATCTCTTTTAATTAATTTTAAGTATCAACATCATGGGCTGAAGGCTACTCATACACCAATTTGAAGACTAGCTTATAAAAAGTCCAAAATATTTATATATTAAATTCTCAGAAGTTTTCATAAGGTTAATAAGTTAGATTTGCTTTTATAGAGTGTTGTTCAGTAAATTGTGTATACAAATTGCCAATATCTCTTACTTTATGTTTCATCTGTGCACTCTCATGTGTTAGGTCTCAAATATTGTCAATCATACAAAACAACTATGGTAGAGATAGGGGAGGTGACTTAGTCAAGAGCACATGGGTTGTAGGCTTGTTACCCCAAATTGGCAATGGGGTCAAAAGGACATCAGTCTGGAAGTGGAGAGGAGAGACTTGGTTATGACTTTTATTAGCATGTGACAATACATGAATGTCTTAGCCTCTGGATATCTATTTCCTCAGCTCCAAAATGAGAAGCTTAGATATAGAAAACTTTTGAAGTCTTTTCCAACTCTGACATTTGCTTCACTCTCTGCTCCTCCATTCAGACAGGCTGCAGACAGGTCAGGATAACATCACTGTCTCCTCTCTTGCTCAACTGACTTATCTTACACTTGTCTGGCCATTTCTCTTTTCTTCTTAAAATCCAAGCTTAAGAAATCGTAGCTGGTGTTCTGGAGAAGCTGGATCCTATAAAGGAATGCATTGGAGTTGACTTTTTCCTAGTTAGTCAAGCTGTTTGTTCCCTCCATCAATACCACAAAATCGTCTTTCTGTTTCCACTTCTAGATTTTTGCCTTGACACATGGGCAGTGAAGAAAACTGCTCCCAAGGCACCTGCAAACTTTATTTCCTTTGGCCACTTTCAACTGGTGTGGTCCTGGTAAGAAACAGGAAGGAATTGACAAGCTGGTCTCTGGAGGACATGGACTAGGCAGCTTCTTCTACCTCCAGCAGCCAGACCTTACTGGACAGGCTCTGTTGAAGACTCTGCTGAAGACTCTCTGAAGATTAGGGGTTATGACACACTCTTGCCTTTGGGAATTGGGACATTCTTCTTTTCTAAGTAATTGCTCTTTCTTTCTTGGACTGCAGGGCTTGTTTAAATAGTTCAACATTGTGTCCACAGTAATTACATGTTCCATTTGGTTTTTCCCTCTTATGTCTTTGGTTCTATGTTTTTGCTAGAACAATCTGTAAGGCCCTTTAGAGTCTGATGTTACTTTTAATAAAAGAAATTGTGGACTTTGTAGAGAAAGGAAAGGGAAAAAAGAAAAGACGAGAGAAGATAAAATGAGCCACTTTTACTTACTTCTCATGTACTCTCCCTATTTTGGAGATTTTTACATAAATGACATATTGGTGGTGGTGGGGAGTGTAAAAAGAGACACCCACTTCCCTCTCAAATCCAATAAAAATACACGTGTGTGTCCAAACAGCCATAGATAGTTCTCAAAATATATCCCAGAGAATCAGGCTCAAAACCAGTTAACTAAAATAAAATAATTTTAAGATTGAGCGATGGGGACACACACACCAAGGTGATGTAGAGAGATGTAGGAGAGATGTAGACAGAATTTTGAGGAAGATGTCTTTTTTAACTCAGGGCCTTTTAATCTAGGCAGTATTGACGTTTAATGTTAGATAATCCTTTGATGGTGGGGAGGGTGTGCCCTGTACATTAGAAGATGTCTAGCAGCAACCCTGGCCTTTACCCACTAGATAGCTACAGAACTTCCCACTGTTCCAGTTGTGGCAATAAAAAATGTCTCCAGACATTGACAAATGTCCACTATGGGACATGATTTTTTGTGGCTGAGACTACTGTTCTATCTTAAATAAATCTTGGTTTTACACTACTCTATTATATTTGACAGAATGGTCTCTACTACAGAAAGCAAGTTGACCCACCGAAAATAAATTTGACAAAAGCCAATTTTACCAAAAACCCATTTGCCAAAAGATCAAATATTGAACGACTAATTCATCGAACAGCACATTTACTCAATTCATAAAATGTTGTTTTAATAAATATTCTTCCCAAACATATTTAAATGAATTACCAGTTAGAATATATTAATACATATTCATAAGAAATTTATGCTCAAATATTTCAATATTTAAAAAATGATAGCATTAATTTTTTTTTTGTCAAACCAGTAAAACTGGAAAACATAGAAAATTGTTTTTCAATGAATTGGTCTTCAGAGAAGTAATGTCAGGGAAATGATTTAGAGTCCTACCATATCTGTGTCCATGGTAGCCAGAGTGATGTCTCTCCTTGAAAGGCGCTCCAATGACCATGATGGTAACTCGGTAGACATATTAAGAAGACGTGTCTCTTGAGAATGATAAAACCACAGGCATGTTGGTATCATTTCTCTTTGTGGCAAAGAAAACTGAAGATATCTCATCTTGGGTTCATGTTTTATACATCGGTTCACAAAGCAAATGTGTGTATCAGAAGCATTTTTGAGTTAATATTGTGGGTCCTCTGGCTACATTAAAATAGTAACTTGGCCTTTAAACAGAAGGAACAGATAGTAACTTCTCAGGTGGAACTTTGCTTGGTTAGCTTTGTTCATTGACACAATCCTTATCATTTGTCTGTATTCATTCTAAGAGCAGCATGTGTTTAGGGTTAGGGGTAGGGTCGGGGTCGGGGTCGGGGTCGGGGTCGGGGTCGGGGTCGGGGTCGGGGTCGGGGTCGGGGTCGGGGTCGGGGTGGGGTAGGGTTCGGGGTTGGGGTAGGGTTCGGGGTTAGGGGTAGGGTTCGGGGTTAGGGGTAGGGTTCGGGGGTAGGGGTAGGGTTCGGGGGTAGGGGTAGGGTTCGGGGGTAGGGGTAGGGTTCGGGGGTAGGGGTAGGGTTCGGGGGTA